>NC_142066.1:134387248-143632248 GCF_059756535.1 Pantherophis guttatus | reverse complement strand
TGAGGAGCAGAGGAGGAGAAGGGGGAGGGAAAGGGAGAGGAGGAGGGGGTGGGGGAGGAGAAGGAGGAGGAGCAGGAGCAGGATGTTATTGTGATTTGTATCTACCTCATAGGATCCAGATTACTGAATTAACCCAATTTTTAGCATTCATTTTATTTACCACTGGATTTATCAGCCATCATTCTCTCCTGTGGACAGCACTGGGGGACATCTCCATCACTCAATACAGGGGAATTATACTTACAGTCACAAGTCAGAATAACAGAGTTGGAAGGGACCTTGGCGGCCTTCTAGTCCAACTCTTCTGTCAAGCTATTTCAGACAAATGGCTGTTGAATTTCTTATTAAAAGCCTCCAGTAATGGAGCACCCACAACTTCTGAAGGCAAGCCATGAAACTGGTTTATTGTTCTTGCTGTCTGAAAATTTCTCCATAGTTCTAGGTTGCTTCTCTCCTTGATTAGTTTCCATCCATTACTTCTTATCCAGCCCTCAGGTGTCCTGCATCCTGGTGCTTTGAAAAATAGCTTGATCCCCGCTTTCTTTGTGTCAGCTCTTGAAATATTGGAACACTACTAGCATGTGACCCCTAGCCTTCCTTTTCCCTAGACTAAACATACCCATTTCTAGACATACCCAACTCTACAACCGTTCTTCATGTTTTAGTCTCAATCATATTTGTTGCTCTTCTTGGTACTGTTTTCAGAATCTCCTGCCTATAGCATCTTTCCCCAAACCAGACACTTCCAGATGTGTCAAACTTTTGTCAATGACAGTACTGTTTGTAACATACAGATTTCCATCTAGCAGTGCATTTTCTGTTGCTGTTCTACAGAAGTTAAATTAGCTTCCTAAGCTATGAATTCTATAAGGATACAGAATAGACCTCATCACTCCTTTTGTATAAATTTCTCCAATGTTGGAGAGCCCAACACCTATCAAGGAGATTTGTTTCATTATTCAACAGTTCATGCCATTTTATCGTCTAATGTCCAGCTGAAATCTATTCTGTTGTACTTTAAACCTATTTCTTCTCCTCTTTTGGAACAATTATGTCCTAAATATTACATGCCAGATTCTCATAAGCTGCCATCTATTAGGCCTCTGAAGGCTAAACTAATCTAACCAATGCTTCCAACTGTTTTTCAGAAGCTTTTCTTTCCGAACACTTATAATCTTAATTGTTCTCCTATGAACATAAGACAGTTTGTCAACATCCTTCCTACAATGTGATGCCCAGAATTAGACATAATATTCTAGGTATGTCTAATCAATGTAGAATAGAAAAGAACAAGGACTCGTCTATTTTAGCATCCTGCTTCTGTGGTGCAGCATATGCTAATATTTGTTTTTTTGAAGCTTCATCTTATCATTGACTCACACGTATTATGATCTACCAGGACATCTAGATCCTTTTTATATATGGTCTTGACCAATTTGGGTCACTTTATCTATTTTCATGTTTTGATCCCCCCCCCCCCCGCAAATGTATGGCTTCACATTTGTTGAACTGTGGTTCTGTTGTTTCTACCCATTGTTGCAGTCGGTAAGATCTTGTTGAATCTTGATACTGCCTGCTAAAACTTTACTACTTCCCATCCCTTTTCTGTAAATTGAAAATCCGATAAATCACATTTTCTACTCCTTCATTTGAGTTATTTATAAATGGATTAGCACCACACAACCTAGAAAAAACAATAAGATATTGCACTCAAAGATTTCCTCATACTTGATGGGGAATTATAATGGATGTACAATTCTTGAGTTCTACCATAATCCTTAGGAAGCCTGGTCACTCTGGGCCATATTTATGAGAAGCATGATTTAACACATGTGAAAGAGAACTCATATCTTATGGGGGCATTCTCAGTCATGTCGCCTCTGAATATTATTATCTCAGTGAATCATTTCACATTACTTTATGAAAGAAACACACATTCCTACTGACAAATGTGTCCTTTTTGCTCCAACAATCTTGGTGAAGCAAATAGCAGTCTAATGCTGTTCTTGGGCTTCTAATGGCACTTTCCATTGATTTACAACTATTAAATGAAGAGCAGACTACTTCCACTGCATTCTACAAATTCTTCATATGCATGACACATCACCTGAACTAACTATGGGCTATTAGGAGAGAACAATTACTCCATTAAAAATTCTGTAATGAGGCTTTGATATGGTAGCATGCAATGGTTCCACAGGATGTACAGTAGTCTCTTGGGTCACTGATTTGTTAACTACATTTTCTTTTTTGTGTGTACATGCCAGAACATTAATCAGCTTTAATGGCTCCAATGGAAGCATAATAATTAATTGCAGCTCCATTAATAATTCCCTGATTATGTATTTACCTGACCTGGGCTGTAGCACATATTTTAGAAATTCTTTAATTAGATTTTCTATTAATAGTAGCTCCACGAGTGATTACAAATGGACAGTTTGGAGGTATAGCAAAATATTTAAAATAGAAACATTTGAACAATATATAGTGAAATATAGGATGCTCAGCATGAAAATTGAGCTTTGCTGATTGGTTTAAGACAATATTCAAAGTGTAGATAAAAACATTTGAAGTAATGGAACCAGTGTCATATATTGACTAGGGAGACCCAGCAATCCTTCAGAGATATCATCACTATTCCACAGTATAATAGATAGTAGGCATAGGAAAGAAAATTATTATCAATAATAGTGACTAGTATGGTTACAGAACAATAGAGAGCAGCAATGAAATACACTTACCTTCGCTACTGGTTTGGAAATCTGAGCGCGCTCACGCATGCTTCTTCTGCTCATGCATAGAGAGTCAAAAATGGGTCGTAATGATGTCCCTGTGGGTGGGCGGATCCTCCCGCCACCAGCCCTACCGATTCGTGTGAGCCGGATAGATCCGGCTGGATTTCACCATTGACAGATGGTAGCTTATATGGAAAAGTTATAAGATTAACTTCCCAACGAATATGTCCCACTAAATAACAATACTATTGCTTTTCCCTCTTTTATGCTTCCAACATCCATTTGTTCACACCTTCCCTATTTGGAAGAAAAGGATATGGGTATGAGAAAATGGAAGTGCAGTGAAGAATGAGCATGAAAGCCAGGCAAAACTTCAATAGATCAATCTAATTGCTGTCATTTTCAAAAAACAGACATACCCAAATATGACTAATTTGAAACCACTTATTTTAAAGCAAGCCTTTCACTACATGCAAGATTTCCCAAGCTCCTATTTTAAGAGCATAAAATATATCCATATGTAAAATTTAAGCATGCCCTTTACTTATTTATGTATTTATTTATTATACATACATACATACATACATACATACCGTATTTTTCAGAGTATAAGACGCTCTGGACTATAAGATGCACCTACCTTTTTTGATGAGGAAAACAAGAAAAAGAAATCTGCATCTGCCTCTGCCTCCCAGCACTTTTGCCTTGTTGCAGCAAACAGCCTGCTTTGCTTTCAGTTTCATTTTCAGCATAGCTTGATTAGCACAAGAAAAAAAAAATCTGCTCCCAGCAATTCACCTCCTTGTAGCTAGCAGCAGAGGCCCATTGAGAGAAAAAGAATTATTCCTGTAAAGAATATAGCCTGAGTGACTCCATATTTATCCTTTATATAACTTGAGTTAATCCTCTCTGACATTAAGCTGAGTAAGATATGGGAAACATGTATGACGCCTGTTTGAGGAAAGAGATGATTTGGTACATTCTAAGTTGGGTCAGGCTGACCCAAGCTCCATTGAAAAGGAGGAAGAGACTAATTGTCCAATTAAGAAGAACAATAATGAACAAAACAGCTGAGAGCAAAACAGCTGAGAGCCAGGAGGCCGATCCAACGACAGTCAACTTGTGCTAATTAGGCTGTGCTGAAGCTGAAACGAGCTGTTTCTTCTTGCTGCTTGCTGCAAGGAGGTAAACTGCTGGGAGGCAGAGGCCAAAGAGTGGGGGCCAGTGGGTGTGCGGGGCTATATTCGATGTAAATTTTCATCCTCTTTTAGGTGCGTCTTACGCTCAGAAAAATACTGTACATATAATTTACCATCATCATTTACTTACCATCCAAGGCTTATGGGTTACCTGAGTTCTGCTACCCCAACTCATCCCAAATTTGTAGTCTGTATCCTCTGAACTAGCTTGCTTTTTTGAGATGTGGAGAGAATTCTGAGCCCACTCTTGTCCATCAGTTGAATTGCACAAGGGAGGGGAAAGGTGCTATACCATCTTTTGCTCCAGGCTTCAACATGACTGATGTTGTGTTATTAGTAGTAAAATATGAAAAAAAAAAAAAAAAAGAAAGAGAGAGAGAGAAAGGGAGGTAGGTTAAGAGCCTTGGTGGCGCAGCAGACTAAAGTGCTGTTAAGTAGCACCAGCTGCCTGCAATTACTGCAAGTTCAAATCTCACCAGGCTCAAGGTTGACTCAGCCTTCCATCCTTTCCAGGTAGGTAAAATGAGGACCTGGATTGTGGGGGCAATAAGCTGACTTTGTATAAAAAAGAACACCACTTAGGGCGGGCCAAAGAGCCCTACTAAGCAGGTATATACAAAAGTATGAAGGCTATTGCTTAACGCATTGTAAGCCGCCCTGAGTCTCCGGAAAAGGGCGGCATATAAATTGAACCAATAAATAAAGGAAGGAAGGAAGGAAGGAGGGAGGGAGGGAGGGAGGGAGGGAGGGAGGGAAGGAAAAATAATCTGCAATCTGGTGATCACATAAACAAACAGGGAGACAAACCCCAAAAATAAGAATGTGGGAAGATTTATTCGAGAGTTTTATGATGTATTTAACTCTGTGGTCAGAAGAGGCTGATTGGCAAAGGTTCTATTGAAGAACTGATCCATCTCAGGGATATTCAGGGAATATTCTTGGCACTAATTGACCTGAATAATACTACGTAGTCAGGTTGAAACTTTGTTATGCAAATAGTCTTGCTGATCCTTTGTTTTATATTTGCAGATGACTGCATAAATGTACATGAATGCAACTTGAAAAAGAAACTGATTTATTACCATTAATCCAAAGTTTTGATGAAGAAAGCCTGAAGGAACTTAACTGAAACAGGTCTTTTCTGAATGCTTGGTACTAATGTAGTGTATTCTCCAAGGCCTTTTCAATGTTGTCATTCAAAAAGAATCATCCAAATCAGCCCGTCTGGGAAAAAAAAATCCTTAATTCAATCGGTGTAAAGCAATATCCTTAATTGATTGTCTTCATCCTCATTTTACAATAGCCAAATCAGGTCTAGATTGGATTAGGTACTAATGGTGTTTTCACCCATTAAAATTGTCACTTTGGAAAGCAGGTGGATAATGGTGTTTGTCTTTTGCCTCTGGGAATTATTAAATGAATGAGTACACTTATAAAAGATTCTTTCTTTGCAGATATAAATTGATTTCCAGTATTTCAGAGAGAATAGGAGGAAAACAAGAATTACAAACCAAGACATATTTAACGGCTGTCATGAATTTTATATGAAGCACAGAATTGTCCTACTAAAACTGGTAGGCTAGATTACTACATTACAAGGACAATCCCATTTTCATTTTGTAGTGATCACAACTGCCACCTCTCCTTTCATATGATAAATCTTGTGTACCAATTAAAGAATAATTTAAAATGATCTCCATGGTGCTAAGGAATACTTGTATTGTTACTAAGATAAACATGGAATGAAGTCTTTTTGTTTAATTTTATATCCTTACCATCTCACTATCAAGAGACTGTGGAAAGCTTACAAACCCAGAGGTGGGTTTCAGCAGGTTCTGACCAGTTCTGGAGAACCGGTAGTGGAAATTTTGAGTAGTTCAGAGAACCAGTAGTAAAAATTCTGACTGGCCCCGCCCCCATCTATTCTCTGCCTCCCAAGTCCAAACTGATCGGAAGGAATTGGGGATTTTGCAGTAACCTTCCCCTGGACTGGGGAGGGAATGGAGATTTTACAGTATCCTTCTCCTGAAGTGGGGTGGGAATGGAGATTTTACAGTATCCTTCCCCTGCCACACCCACCAAGCCATGCCCACCAAGCCACGCCACGCCCACCAAGCCACACCCACAGAACCAATAGTAAAAAAATTTGAATCCCGCCACTGTTGCAAACATAATAAAAACAAAGGTATGAAACATTAAATAAACAGAATAAGTTAAAAACAAATAGAACACTATGGGGTGGAACTGGAAACTTCTTTCTTGTCCCATAACCACATCCAACATGGAATGGCCTCAACATATGTATTCTCTACCAGCACACAAAATGCAGATAGGTCCCTGTTTATTTTGGAGTGAAGGCAATGCATGGATTGGACTTTTACTTTTGCTTATGGTAGAAATATAGATTGTTAAAAATGAGAGTTCATATCTCCATTTGGCTGTAAAATCTGTTTTAAGAAGTACAGGATAGCTTTGAACCAGTAGAACGGCATGGCACGGCATGGCACAGAAAAGAAAAGAACGGAGCGGAACGGAACGGAACGGAACGGAACGGAACAGAACAGAACAGAACAGAACAGAACAGAACAGAATAATAACTTTATTGTCACTTTGAATGTACACTAATCAGCATACATTAAAATGAAATTTCATTGCATACAGCTCTCAAAGGGTCACCACCTCCAATATACACTTCATAAACATGACCAAACAAACAAACAAACAAACAAATATAAAATTATCTATATACTCACATACAATACATGACACAGGGAAACAACACAGTCTAGTTCAGATGTATACATGTATCTGGTGAGAAAAACAAATCTTGCAAGTTTACCAGAGGGATGGCATAGGGTACAAAGCTGTTACAGAATCTGGTAGTCCTGCTAGAAATACTTCGAAACCTCCTCCCAGAGAGGAGCAACAGAAACAGACTGTAAAGTGGATGTGTGAGGTCTGTAACAATGCTTCAAGTTCTTAGCACATGACACTTATAAGCAGTATCCTGAATAGAAGAAGTGAGCTTCCTATAATCTTCTTGGCTGTCCTTTCCACTCTCTGTATGGACTTTCTATTTGAGGCACTGCTGCCACCAAACCGAACAGTGATGCAGTTTGTTAAAATGCCCTCAATTATGCCTCTGTAAAAAGTAGCCAGGACAGAAGGAAAAAGATGTGCTCTCCTCATCCAATGCAGGAAATGCAGACGCTGGTTTGCATGCTTCACTAAGGATGACGTGTGGCAGGACCCTTGTTAGTTATCTGAAGGAGGATCGTGATTGCAGTGCCAGAGGAAATAGTAACCTTTGGATGATAGGACATCATACTTCATCTCTTGGGGAAACAAGAGTTTAAGAGAGGGATAAAATACCACAATGTGTGCAAAGTCAAATCATACATGGTGGCGGAGCAATGAAGAAGAGTGATTTAGAGCAGAGTACTTTTCTTGTTACCAGTAGTCCTTGTTTAGTAATTGGCTCATTTAGCAGCTGTTTGCAGTTATGGTGATAATGAAAAACTAACTTTAGTTAATCCAATTCTTGCATTTATGACCTCTGCAAAGCAAAGGAAAGCTGAAGTAAGATCATAAACACAGTTACGTTCATTTAGCAACTGCTTCACTTAACTACTGAGTTGCCAGTCCCAATTGTGGCCACTAAATGAGGACAGGCCTGTATAATTGAACTAGCATTTAGCATATCAATAGCACTTAGACTTATATACCACTTTACAGTGCTTTACAGCCCTCTCTAAGCAGTTTACAGAATCCCCCAACAATTTGGGTCCTCATTTTACCCACCTCGGAAGGATGGAAGACTAAGTCAACCATGAGCCTGGTGGGATTTGAACTGCCAAACTGCAGGCAGCCAGCAGTCAGCAGAAGTAGCCTGCAGTACTACATTCTAACCACTGTGGGGGAGGGGGAATTACTAGCTATTTTCAAACAATCTTAAAATCTAAGTTTATCATGTGAATTAAGGTAAAAATAATTATACATCTAAACATTCTTGCAACTTGTAATATAGGAAATGTATTGTACTCATTTTGTAATCTATGGGGATTCCTCTGAATTTATTGCTAAAGTTTGGGTGTCCAATATTTTCTGGTAGAAAAAGCAAATTTGTAGTATAAGACTTAATATAAGGTTAATGAGCCTATTAAACAAATCAATCAATCAATCAATCAATCAATCAATCAATCAATCAGAATAGAGTTGGAAGGGACTTTCAAGTCCTTCTAATCCAGCCCCCTGCTCAAACAGGAGATCCTATACTATTTCAGACAAGTGACTATCAAGTCTCTTCTTAGAAACCTCCTGTAATGGAGTATCCACAACTTCTGAAGGCAAGCTATTCCATTGGTTAATTGTTCTCACTGTTAGGAAGTTTCTCCTTAAATCCATGTTGCTTTTCCCCATGATTAGTTTCCATCCATTGTTTCTTGTCTTGCCTTCTGGTGCTTTGGAAAATAAGTTGATCCTTTTTGTGGCAACCTCTCGAATACTGGAATATTGCTAAGAATAGCTATAGGAATTTCAAAGAACATTAGGTATGTTTCATATGATCTTAAACTAGCTGAATAAAAAGATTGCTTTCACGTTTAGTGAACACTCAGATGAAGCTTTTAAAGAGTCAATTAACAATATTATGCTGGAAATAAAAAAATGGGTGAGAGGATAGCCCTACTATGTACAATGGTAGTACAAGCATCAGTATGGTTTATGTTATTTGTATCACTATGAATTATACATCCCAACTTGAAATTTATCACTATAGATGAAATCATGGTTTTATCAAACAGAAAAGCAAACAAAGATCACTCTTCAATAATTCTGAATTATTGACACATGGGTTTTTTTTATTTTATTTTATAGTAAATCAATGTAATGGAAAGATTGATCAATATTACCTTTGTGTGTCAAGGCTTGGAATCTTTAAAAATTAAGCTAAATTGTGTTTTATGTAATATAATTTAGTTGTTTATTTTTGGCTATGTTTTAAAGGTTTGAACTCACATCTCCATCTTCTTTTTTTTCTTATTACTTATTTCCCCTTTTGTCAGATATTCAACTATTAAAAAATAGAATCCAGTTTCAGAAATTATCTGTTTAAGGAAGGCCCTAGATCCTCTCTTTGCATTTAAGCAGAATATCTGCCTTAAAAGCGGACAGCTGAGATAGATGAACCTGTAGTTTCTTTCACTACTGTTTGTCTATGTTTGTCTGTTTTCTGAGATTTTCAGACCTGATATTGCACAAAAACTCATGATGAAATGAAAATTCATAACTCACTGTCTGGCATTGCAAAATCAGTTGACTTAAAATTAAAACTGTATCTGCAACCAGGGGAGGCCATGTATATGCCTTCACTCACAATTGATGGGCGAATTTAACTGGACAAGTTTGCTGGACAACATGAAAAATTATTTCATATCCTCAGTTCTGATGATTAATACACTTTTGATTCTTCACAATAAATCACCAGTTTTATCAGAAAGGCACCAGCAGCTTTGGTGAAGATCTAATGCAGCATCAATAAAATATTTTATTGATGTAGGAGGGGGAAAAAAAGCAAAGAAAGGTATGAATTGTTAAGATGTGCCATAAACCTCTCAGTGAATTGAATGAGACCATCAGTGGTGCTGATATTTTAAACAAAGCACCAAAATAAATGAGTAAACTGGGAAGAAATTGCTAAAGGGGCTATGTTCAAAATCCAACATAATAGATTGATCTAAGCTGAATCTCTTTCTAAAAGTAGCTACATTTTTTTTTATTTCCAACTAAGTTCTATTTCCAGCACATTCTATAGCTGTAAAACAGGATGTTGCAATGGAATATGCAAGATATACCTAGAGATAGAAAGCATCCTTAAAATTTGCCCAGTTTAACTATCTGATTAAGGAAATGTTATTTGGAAGGACAAATACTGAAGCTGACATTTAAATACCTTGGTCACTAAATAAGAACAGAGGAGTCATTGGAAAAGACCTTCATATTGGGAAAGATTGAAGGCAAAAGGAAAAGATGGCAGAAGATGAGATGGTTACATAGTGTCAGCATGGTAGGTATGAGTTTGGGCAGGCTCGGCAGATCGTGAAGTACAAAAGGATGTGGTGTGGGGTTGCAGAGACTTAGGACATGATTTAGCAATTGAACAACAATAACAGCAACAATTATCCATACATCTATCTGGGCACATATTCTATAACACTTTCAAATGAACATAAACAAGTTAAGAATATCATGGACAAATTTTACACAATGTTGCAAAAAAGTCATTGCCCAATAATCTCAGATTGGAAACTTAAACTTGGAGAATGCACAGCAATGAGGAAACAAACAGTATTCATACAAGAGACAGGTAGTCCTAAGGTTGGTGTTGCAACTATTGGAAGCTACAACAGCACTTCATAAAAAGTGATGTTTAACCAGCCCTTTTATTTACAACTGTCACAGCATTCCCCTGGTCAAGTGATCAAAATTCATGTTCTGGACAATCGGCCTATACTTACGATGGTTGCAATGTCCCCAAGTCATGTGATAACCATTTCTGATCCTTCCAACCAGTTTCTTACAAGCAAAGTCAATGGGAGAAGTCAGATTCACTTAACAGACACATGATTTATCTAACAATTGCCTAGTGTTTCACTTAACAGTCTTGGAGAAAATGTAAAATTGGGAATGACTCACTTAACAACACAAATTCTCTCCCAAGTGTGGTTTTAAGTCAGGGACCACCTACAGAAGTTTATCTAAATTCAAGCAAGAATGGCTGCTTGAATTTATACAGTATTATGTAGTATTATACAGTATTATGCAACTATTTAGAGTGTGGTTTCTAAAGTTTACACCAATAGATACTGCAAATTTATTTGAGAACAAAGAAGTGGGAAATCAAAACTCAAATATTTATCTATTGATTTTATATATGTTTTTCTCTTTGTTTTTTAATTTCTTTTATTTTTAATGTTGATAAACAATAACATAATAAAGTCTTAGTTACTAAGCTCAAAAATCAATTGTTTTGCCATTTTTAGTATTATGAAAACAATTCAATGTTCTTTGCTTGATATTTTTTATTAATGTTATATTGAGCATCAGTTAAATACAATAAAAAACCACATATGGGAAAAACCTACATATTGGCTATAGACAAACAATTATTATCTCTAACCATTATCTTTTTGGGAAAAATACTTTGCCCATATATAGGGTTTTTTGTATTTTGTATGTTTTTGTATGTATGCAGGTAAGAGTGTCCATATCTAATAAAAAAAGGATTATCCCATATTACAAAATTTGAATTAGACATCATTTTATGATACTCAGTTGCGATTGCAATTATGTAACCGAAGTTTAAAGTTCAGTTACATAATATAAAAGTTCAGTTATATAATACTCCCCCCCCCTAAAAAAAAATCAGAATTACTGTCAAACTTCTACATTGTTAACTTCAGCTAAGGCCATACTTTCTATAAAGAATCTAGGATCTCTTCAAAAATAAAAAATATTTTTTACTTTTTTACTGCAAGCATACTTGCAAGCTTTAATAAAAAAAATTGTGTTTGGATTATAATGAATAATGTAATAAAGGAAAAATAATATGAAAATATAGCAAGGAGCTATAACACTGACTGTGTTTCAATACCTTTACGAATTTCATTTGTTCTGATTCTGTCCACTTTCTACAATGTGATCTTAACATCCTCTCAAAATACCAAGTTTGATTCTCATCTTGAAATTGGTTGCACAACCCTGACATTAATAATAATAATAATAATAATAATAATAATAATAATAACAACAACAACAACAACAACAACAACAACAACAACAACAACAACAACAACAACAACAACAACAACAGGCACTTGGTCCACAACACACCTGACATAACAATAGTTGAAAAGAAAAACGTATGGTTCATTGACATTGCAATACCTGGTGATGCACGGATTGAAGATAAGCAGCAAAAAAAAATCACAAAGTACCGGGATTTGCAAATTGAAGTTGAGCGACTGTGGAAAAAGAAATTGTGTGTTGTCCCGATTGTAATTGGAGCCCTTGGAGCAATACCCAAAGGGCTACCCCGCTATTTAGAAATTCTAAATTTGCCAGACTTGAACATTTTGACTCTACAGAAAACCACCTTACTCGGAACAGCTTACATCCTCCGACGATACCTTAACAGTTCCTAGGTCCTTGGTTAGGACTCGAGCTGCTGAGCTATTAACCAGCCTCAAAGGCTGTGAATCTCACTAAAGATTAACCAATAAATAATAATAATAATAATAATGGTTTAAAGATTTTCCCTGTTCATTTGTGACTGACTCAAGGGACTGGTGCAATGGTGGGATTCAAATTTTTTACTACTGGTTCTGTGGGCATGGCCTGGTGAGCGTGGCAGAAGGATACTGTAAAATCTCAATTCCCACCCCACTCTAGGGGAAGATTATTGCAAAATCCCCATTTCCTCCCAATCAACTGGGACTCGGAAGGCAGAGAATAGATGGGGGTGAGATCAGTCAGAGATGATATTTACTGGTTCTCCGAACTATTCAAAATTTCCGCTACCAGTTCTCCAGAACTGGTCAGAACTTGCTGAATACCACCTCTGGACCAGTGCTCTGATTGTCAATGATGTCTAAAGACACTTCTGTGGTCATATGGCCAGCATGAAATTACACAATGCAATAATCTTCTCACTGAAGTGGTTCCTATTTATCTATTCTCATTAGCTTACTTTCAAATTGCTAGTTGAGCAGGAGTGGGGCAAGAATGGTAGCTCATCCCATTATGCGTGGTGCGCAGGTCTCAAACCCAGGTTTTCAGAATGACAAGTTTAAAAAGCACCAAGCCATTGTGCCAATTTCTTGGCTATTTAAAATAAATGACAAGAAAGACCAGGTGTAAACTTTAGACTTTAAACTTTGAAAACAAATGACCAGCTATTTGGAACATAGCTGCATGAATGCAAATCTATTCTTTAAAACATAATCTTCTGCAGTCTGATTCTTTTTTAAGCCAGTAGCCAGCACTTAAAAGTTTACACTGTTTTGATGTAAGACATTGAAATGTTATTAGTTTTATTAGACTCTGTAAGACATTGAGATGATCACAATTTCAAATGTTTATTAGTTTTATAATACCAGTATAAAGCATTATAACTCCCTACAATTTCTAAACTAGTTTTCACAATAGAACCTGATATCCATAATTGTCAGTTGACTGGCAAATAAGTTTCACTCCAGTCAACTTTCCATGATTAATTACCATATTGAAAAGGATATCCTGTATGAATGACATGTAAAATACAGTTATGGAGATCACTTATTTAGTGAACATCCCATACTAATCTAATCATGTCCTTACCTGATTGTTCTCCTTTTTTCAGTGCTATAGGGAATTCCCTATAATATGTCACTGAAGTTACCTAAGTAGTGGGTAGGAATGAGGGACCTCTGGGATAACATGTGTTAGAAAATAGCGGGAGGGAGGGAGGGAGGGAGGGAGGGAGGGAGGAAGGAAGGAAGGAAGGAAGGAAGGAAGGAAGGAAAACAGAGAGAGAGGGAAAGAGGTATGGAAAGAAGGGAAGGAGAAGGAGGGAGGGAGGGAGAGAGGGAGGAAGGAAGGAAGGAAGGAAGGAAGGAAGGAAGGAAGGAAGGGAGGGAGGGAGGGAGGGAGGGAGGAAGGAAAACAGAGAGAGAGGGAAAGAGGTATGGAAAGAAGGGAGGGAGAAGGAGGGAGGGAGGGAGAAGGGACTATAATCACCATGGCTTTTCTTTTCTCCCACTTGCCATGTTTCCATCTTACAAAACAGAAGAGTGGCAAACAGGGTTCCTCTCTCTTCAGTTGCATATCATACAGGCTGGAGTGAAGAATGTAAACATTTCTGAAATAATTTCCACATGTTCATTCTGTTGAGACTAGAAGTGGTCACAGCTGTGTGGCTGAAAAAAAGAAAGGCTGCAATCTAAGAGGGCCTGGACCACAGGGAGTTAAAAAAAAGGGGGCTACACAGAATAGTGAGGAAAGAGGGGCAAAACCAAAGAATATTGCCCCAAATTTGTAAGTTGGGTACAGGTGAAATTTATAGGGCCTGGTGGCTCAGCAGACTAATAGCATTGTGATTAACACCAGCTGTCTGCAATTACTGTAAGTTCGAATCTCACCAGGCTCAAGGTTGACTCAGCCTTCCATCTTTTCTAAGGTAGGTAAATTGAGGACCCAGTTTGTGGGGGCAATAAAATGACTGTATAAATATACAAAAGTATGAAGGCTATTGCTTAATGCATTGTAAGCCGCCCTGAGTCTCCGGAGAAGGGCGGCATATAAATCAAATTAAAAAAAAAATTGTTGGAAGAGATGGAGAAGAAATCTGCAAGGGTTTTGAGATCCTGATGGCATGGTACGATCTGCCAGAAGGGCATCTGTGATTTCTTGATCCAACATTTGCTCAAAATGTTGTGGAGTGGACAGTTGTGGAGACTATTCCAATACACACACACACACACACACACACACACACAGAGAGAGAGAGAGAGAGAGAGAGAGAGAGAGAGAGAGAGAGAGAGAGAGAGAGAGAGAGAGAGAGAGAGAGAGAGAGAGAGAAATGGAGACAGAGACAGAGACAAACATGCACATACAGAGAGACAGACAGAGAGACAGACAGACAGACTGAGACAGAGACAGAGACAGAGACAAAGACACAGAAAGAGAAAAAGAAAGAGAAAGAGAAAGAGAAAGAGAAAGAGAAAGAAAGTTATTTGCCACTCTTTTGTTTTTATAAGCTGGAAGATGGTGAGTGAGAGAGGAGGAAGGTGATTATTCATCCCTATCCTTGATGCAGCCTTTGAGATTTCAAACTCAACATCCTTCCCTCCCTCTCCCCTTCTTCCTTTCTTTCCATTTCTCCTTCCTTCCCTTGTTCATTTTTTCCTTTGTCCATTCCTTCCTTCCTTCCCCTTCCCTTCCTCTCTCTTTCTTCCTTTCTTTCCATTTCTCCTTCCCTCTCCTTCCTCTTCCTTCCTTCCTTCTTTCTTTTGTTTATTTGTTCCTTTGTTCATTCCTTCCCTCCTTTTCTTCCTTTTGTTCCATTTCTCCTTCCCTCTCCTTCCCCTTTCTCCCTCCCTCCCTTCCTTCTTCCCAAATATATCTAATGAAGAATATTTGAGAAACATTCATGCAGAATATACATATATCACACTGAACAAGAATGTTTATATACGAGAAAATATAAACATATTTTTTAAAAAATGTATTCTAAATAATGTTATCTATAAATAATCCAAAATTATATTCATGGGGGAAAGTTATGGATAATATTTATTGCTTTTCTAGTATTGTTTTATTTATTTATTTATTTTAAAAGGTTGTATATCTTAATTATGGGGCACCAAACATGTGAAGTATTGTTGCCTGATAAGGGTTTCTTCCCTGTCTTTCATTACTGCCATCCAGAGATTTTATTTTTATATATATATATATATATATATATATATATATATATATATATATATATATATATATATATATATATATATATATATATATATATATATATATATATATATATATATATATATATATATTTCAAGTTTTATATGCTTTATTGTTCATTTCTTTGTTTTTCGTTTATTTTCCAAACTGATTTTAAAATGTTTCCTTATGTTTGATGTTTTTCGTTTGCTTCCTGTTGCTTTCTAATGAAAACTCAGAGGCTTCCCTTGATATTCTTTGGTTGGTTTTTTTTTTGTGCAAAAATATGAAATATTCTCACTTTCACACACTTCTGAAGATTCAAACAAGTAGGATTCTATAGGCAATGCTAAAACTCTACCCACTTCTCTATTTTCTGTAATTCCATTTTGTGAGTTGTAGACACTGTTCCAGTGCTAAGATGCAAACTAAAATGGATTAAAAAAATAAATGGATCTTTGTTCAGCACTCCTTCGTTAAAATGCCCATCCATTTTGATAACTAAAATAAATGGAATTCATTTGTTGAATGTTCATTAGTTTTATAATGCACAGCCATAAGAAAATGGAAAGCTAAATACAGATAGCTCACTAGAAAATGCTGACAATGTCTCTGAAAGATTGTGGAGGATTCAGAAAACTGGAGTCGATTCAAAAAGGAATTACATAGATAATCAGCGCACACTGAAAGCCAAGTCTACGAAGAAAGAATGAGAGTTTAGTATGTTTATTTTTAAGTAGAAAAGATTAAGGAAGAAATGTTCTTCAAAAACCTGAAGAATGCCATGCAGAAGAAAGGGAAAACATATTCTTTCTCATACTATAGCTTGTTTATTATTATTATTATTATTATTATTATTATTATTATTATTATTATTATTATTATTATTATTATTATTATTATATACTTTTTTCATTAAACATGAAACTCTGTCAACTGAACATTTAAAAATGTATCACAAATATCACTGATTGACTCTGATAGTTGATACAGGTTGCTGCCAGTATCCTAGGTATCGACCAAGTATCTTCTTAAATGTACAATGTTCTGAGTAGCGCAGTTTTTTGCAGTTCCGCTGGTTCAGGAAGCTGCAATTTTTTGATGTACTTTACAAAATTCTTGGACATGGTGCCAAGTGCCCCGATAACAATGGGTATCACTGTCACATGTTTCAGCCATAATTGCATAGTTTCGATGGCCAGGTTGCAATATTTCTCAAGGTTGACTCAGCCTTCCATCCTTTTGAGGTAGGTAAAATGAGGACCTAGTTTGTGGGGGCAATAAACTGACTTTGTATTAAAAAAGAACACCGCTTCGGGGGGGCCCCGAGAGCCCTACTAAGCAGGTCTATACAAAAGTATGAAGGCTATTGCTTAATGCATTGTAAGCTGCATAAAGAAAAGGTGGCATAATTAATTAATTAATTAATTAATTAATTTTGTGATTTTTTTTTCAGTTCTTTTCTTTGAATCTTCTGGTACAGCAATATCAATAAATTGCATGCTTTGGTTTATTATTATTACCTCTTTTATTCATTAAACATGAAACTCAGTCAACTGAACATTTTAAAATATGTCACAAATACGATTGACTGGTGCTAATGGTTGATACGGGTTGCTGCCAGCGTCCTAGGTATCAACCAAGTACCTTCTTAAAATACACGATGTTACGAGTAGCGCAGTTTTTTTGTGGTTCTGCTGGTGTTATGGCAGGAAGCTGCAGTTTCTTGATGTGTTTTATAAAATTCTTGGACCTGGTACCAAGTGCCCCAATGACAATGAGTATCACTGTTACATGTTTCATCCATAGCCATGTAGTTTCAATGGCCAGGTTGCGATATTTTGTGATTTTTTCCAGTTCTTTTTCTTCGAACTCTGGCGGCTCCTGGTACAGCAATATCAATAAACTGTACACTTCAGCCCTCAACAACTGTGATATCTGGCATGTTATGTTCCAAATGACGATCCATCTTTATTCAAAAGTCCCACAAGATCTTTACTATCTCATTTTCAATAACTTTTTCTACTTAGTGCTCCCGTGACTTTTCAGATACATGTATGTTGTAGTTTTTACATAATGACCAGTGGACTAATTTAGCAACTCGATCATGCCAATCACCATCATCATTATTCAAACAGATAAAATGACATTTATTTTGCACAGAAGTTACATAACTTATTCAAGATTTAGAAAGTTATTTAAGATTTTAAACAAAGCATTTTAAGGCACACTTTAATTGAAATAAGAAGCAGATTAACACCATGGGAAAAGTGAAACATGAAGAGGCTAAATAGATATATCAAAGTTTTGTTCCAAAGTGAAGGGGAATGAGGATATTATTTGAATTTCTTGCCTCAGGTGCTGAAATGCTGTAGAGTTAATCTGATAGTTTTACAATATCATCTGTTAATGTATTTAAATTAGGGAGGGAAGGAGAGAGGACGAAAGGAAGAGAGGGAGGGAGGGAGGGAGGGAGGGAGGGAAGAAGGAAGGAAGGAAGGAAGGAAGGAAGGAAGGAAGGAAGGAAGGAAGGAAGGAAGGAAGGAAGGAATTTTATTTCTCTTTCCATTTCTTTTTTCTTTTCTATATTTTTCATATTTTTCATCCCACAGTTAACCTCAATTACTAAATGGTCTTTGCATCCTATGATTTTATGACACTTTTATAGCATGTGAGATCCAGCTCACACTTACTTAGTGTAATGCTCTTAGTGATCTTTTAGCAGTAGCAATAGCAGTTAGACTTATAAACTGCTTCTTGGTGTTTTACAGCACTATCTAAGAGGTTTACAGAGTCAGCATATTGCCCCAACAATTTGGATCCTCCTGACCTCAGAAGGATGGAAGGTTGAGTTAACTTTGAGCCAGTCAGGATTGAACTCCTGGCAGTGGGCAGAATCAGCCTGCAATACTGCATTTTAACCACTGCGTCACCCAGCTCCTTTTCTATAGAATTCTTATAGGTTAAGGCAATTCCATGGTCCTCTTTCTTATTTCTTCTACATGATACTTGGAATGTTGTGAAGACATGGGGCTCAACAGCCATGCTAAAATGAACCAAGCTAACTGGCATTGAAATAAGACAATAAAAGAAACCTGAAGACACCCAATCAGTGGTGGGATTCAGCCAGTTCGCACCACTGCGGGAGAACCGGTTGTTAACTTTCTGAGCAGTTTGGTGAACTGGTTGTTGGAAGAAATCATTAGGGCAGAGAACCGGTTGTTAAATTATTTGAATTCCACCACTGCACCCAATAGTTTCATAATTGATAAAAGGCCAGTTATATAATTTAGCAATGCATACTAAACAAAACCAGCTGCATTAATTAGTAATCTGTACTATTTATATTGTAGCACTATAGAGAGCAATCAATGCCCTTTTAGGCAGGTGTAAGTGGCGCTTCAGGCAGACTACTGGACTAAGTACTTTCTGATTGGAAAAAAAGGAGGGGGGAGCCAAAATGCACTTAGAAAACTAAATATGAATAAAAAGCTGAACTTTTGACAGTTTAATTTTTGAAAAAAATATATGATAATTGACATCTGGGGGACCTCAACTACTAAGTGCTGTTAATTGGCAATTGATTTAGCAATACAAATGGAATAGACAAATAAACAAATAAATTTATTCTCCAATCTCATCCATTATCAGTCTACAATGGTATATTCTGTCATACTCCCATTGAGACTAGGATAAACTTAGCTACAACCTATATTTTATTGTATTCAGAGAAACAGCAGCCATTAATAGATAACGGACAGTTCCTGATCAAGCTGGAATGGTGGTTCAGAATTTATACCCAGCCATGTTGTCTCACAGAACAGCAGAAGAAGAAGAGACTTAAATTTCTTCTTTAAGAAATTAATTAGGGCATCCGTGGGAATCCTGACATCTTATTCCTAGCCCTAATCGTGGCTCTGGATGATGAATGCATGTTTACATTCTCGGCATTCTTCCTTGCCAGTTCTATAAACCTATAAAGATAGATTAGAATCTTCCAGTCATTAATTGAGCCCTGACACACTTACATGAAATCTGAGCCATATTTTTTTCCCCTGAAATTATATTCAGATTTCGAGTTATTTATTAAATTAATATGCTGCCCATCTTTACTATCCAAAGCAACTCTGAGTGGCTTGCAATACAATAAAAGCAGAAATATAAAAACATTTAAAAGAAACATTAAAATTAACAGGAATTAGATGAAACTAGGAATCATGTAAGAAGCAAAACAAAGGTGAGATATTCTCTCACCCATTGGGGAACCAAGCCAATCAGCAGAGCCAAGGCTAAAATGGTGGGGGTTACCTGCAGAGTCAAAATGTTCTGAAGGGCAGGAAAGACTCTTCTTGTGGATCCTGCCAGCTGAAATTCCTTGACAAATGAAGTTAGGGTCTGTAGCATATCACCCAAGTCGGGCAGACCAATCTCTTTGGAGAGAGACTTACATAAAATATCACTAGGGAAATGGAAGTGTAGTTCTCTGCCCACCTAACAATTATGTTTTTTTGTTCAGGATTCAAGGACCTTACAATTCTGACCCACACTACATGAGGCAGTGACATACAAATTACAAAATGAGGTTGAGCCTTAACAAAGGGATCCCCAACCCCCGGGTCATGACTCCTTCAGAACCGGGCCACACGAGTGGCTGGCTGGCTGGCACAGGCATGCAGCTCAACTTGCACAAGTGGTGGACTGATTCCCCTCTCCTCTCCTCACCCACTAGGCCCCCACTAGCCCCCCCCCCAGGTTGAGGACCACTGCGCTAACAATTTGATGTGTTATGTCACTTCTGTTGAGGTTCAACCCTTGAATTTGCTGTTACAGGGAGTGAGAGGTGCTATGTATGTATCGAATCTCCTCAAGCACTACTCATGTCCCAGGTTTCATCCTGGAGTCACTGAAGGTGGATATTATGAGAGCATTTTCTCTGCTTCCTTTTCAACACATCCGTGTCACCTCCAAATCAGCTTGTCTCATAGAAGGCAATACCTTCAGGAGGCTCAGTATAAAGGCAAAGCAATCAGTTGATGATAAGTTGACAATTACTCAGTCAAACTCTCCCTTGGAATAACAACCCAACAGCCTAACCTTCCTGTTCATGCCGAGTAGTGTTAATTATTCTACTTTACACCTGACTGTCAAGATTACCCACAAGGAATATAGTTAAGATTCAATGCTTTGGAATGATTGATGGCCACAAAGGCAATGACATTATTAAATTTGAAAACAGATGTGAGAGAAGATGCCAGTGTTTTAGTTACTGTCATTTAATTTGGAAGGAATGCAATAGGACCATTAATTTAGCTGTAATTTTGATAACCCTTCATTCTCTAGGAAGGGATCTTCTCAAATGCTATCAGTAAGGCAGTACTTTTATATCTACTTTTGAGTATCTATGTAACTGCATACTAGTTGGAAGCAGTGAATCTATGAATCAATAGAAGTTTTAGAAGTATGTTATTAAATTTTCTTTACTAGGTTATGTGTTTGTTTCTACATTCAAGAACAACCACAATGCCCCATTGATTTGTATTTTTAATTTAAGTGAGAAGGAAACACAATATACAGTGGAGTACTCTACTTTTGCACATATATTGAATCAAGTTATTTTAGAAAGATGGATGGAGAAAGAAGGAGAGGCTGACAGACAGACAAATATAGACTGCTACTGCCATTTGTGGTAGATGTTTCTGTAGAATTGAACCAGAATAATATAAGTCTACGGTCTTGATGCATGACCTGGGTACTGTGAATCCATAGATTTCCATAAATTGGGAATTATTCTGGCTTTGTTATGAGGATCTGGGTATATTTAGCCAATAGAATAAATGACTTCAGGGAGATGTGATCATAATTTGAAGTACTGTCACATAATACAGGTGGTGGACTTCTTCCCTCAGAAGACAGAGTCGGGATCAGTGGGCTAAAACTACAAGGAAGTACATTTAGGCTAGGTTTTTGAGGGAACTTCCAGAACACATGAGTTGTTGCCCAGTAGAGCAAGCTGCTACACGAAATGATAAGTAGAATCCAACAGGATTCTATGAATCGGCACGATACCCCACTCATGGTAGCCCACAGCATGCATGATATGTTCTGTGAATTCTAGTATTGCCCATCAGCCCCAAAGTTTGAAGATCCATGGCTTAAGTGAAAAAGGTCTGAAAAACATGAATTCATCTCTAAAGAGACAGACCTTGCTTTCTCATACAATCAGGTTCTTGCCAATATTTATTTATTTATTTACATCCCAGCTTTATTAGGTTTACAATAACTCAGTGTGGTCAACATATCTCTTTCATCCTCCACAACAGCTACTCTGTGAGGTGAGTTGGGCTGAGAGAAAGTGATTGGCTCAATGTCACCCAGCTGACTTTTATGGCTAAAATGGGATTAGAAATATGCAGAGTCCCCTAGTTTCTATCTTGGTTCCTTAATCATTAGATCAAATTAGCCAATCTCCTAAGAAGTAGCTTACCATGTGCAATAAATAACATGAGACACTGAGACTTGGCAGGGATAATGTTTTGTTGATTTCAGAGTTTGAAAAAAAAAGCCACCCCACATTTACTCACTCATACCATTTTACATACCTCCAGCTCACAACTGAGTTGGCCAACCTCAACTTGGCTATCTGGGAAGACAGCTTTATAGTTCAGGTAGATAATCCAGACAATGAAGTTTTTCAAAACAAACCCAAATGGTTTGTTCTTGATTTTCTGCCAGCAGCATCCATCACACATTCCTTTCCATGTCACCCAAGACTTTCATTGATTGTTGGCTGCTGAGTCAAAAGTGACTTACTGCCTGGCAGTTAACTGTTAACATTCTTATCTCTGGTTACTGTCTTCCAATCTCTTTCTGATCTGATCTTGATGAATTGCTTCCTGGTTCATGCATCAGTGCAAGATCTTAACACGTACCCAGCTACAGACCACAATTTCCTTTTCCAAGCAATGATAAAATTCTTTTCTTTTCACATTCCATTTGCTTATTAGTTAACGATTGCTGGTGCCAAGTTGCTTCTTGTCATCCAAAGTTCAGAAAAAGGTAAAACAAGCTTATAACTGATAACATGCAGGTTACATGCTGTTAGCATGCCCTGATATATCTTGGAAGCATCAGGCTGGAAGCAGGATTTCTGCCCTTTTTGACTATTTGTCAGGTGCAGTGTTGGAAACAGCCAGCTATTGCAACCAAAGAGGGGGTGGCAATTCAGATACCCCTCTAAGATCAGGACCTTTTCTCCAATCTTATCTCCAGTCTTGAGAAAGGGAATCCTATGGCACTTAAAAGCCAAGGTCAAAGATAAATCTCTGATCATAACTTGATTCATGTTGCTGTCTTACTTCTCAGCACAGAACTGTTTACAGGCAAAGAAACAACTTCACACACCACATAAATAACTTCCAGAACTCATTACTACAAGATATGGTGATGGCCACTAACACATTGGCTTTAAAGGATAAATGCATGAAGGACAGATTTATCAAGATGCATTCGATGTGATGACTGAATGTTACATCTTGTTAGGGGCAAACATCCCTCCAAATATCAGTTGTATGGAAACAGTAACTGGAGAGACAAACCATCTCTGTTTCCCTGCTTGTGAGTACCTACAGACATAAATAATCAGAATACCAATGTATATTTTTGCATACATGGGTAGAATTTTGAATTGATGGTGTTAAAAGTGGATGGACATTAGATTCTCTGAAACATGTTATCTGGCTGTTTTGATCTTAGGGACACTTTCATGACCACATTAGGATCCTAAGGTTGTTGTTGTTGCTGTTGTTGTTGTTGTTAGTCGGGAAGTCATGTCCAACCCATCACGACCCATGGACAACATTCCTCCAAGCCTTACTGTCCTCTACCATCCCCTGGATGCAGATAGTGGAGGTGGGATATCCCTCATCTTTCTACTTTCTAGCCTGAATTTTGTAAGTGAGATTTGATAGCTGGGGTGGGAGGGGGGGAAGGGACACTTTGAATATTGAAGAATAGGAAAGTTGTTTTAAAAAAAATAGAATGACATTTGAGATGAAAGAGAGAAACCAATATTTTCTAGAGGCAAATATTGAAAGCCATCATGCTACCTTATAGACTTTAATACAAGAGAGAGGACGAGGAGAGAGAAATAGTGGAATAGAGGAACAATGGGAGTGAGGAAGGGAGTGAGAGAAGGAGGCAGTGGGAGATGATAGACAGGGACAGAGGGAGGGAGAAGAAGGGAGACAGAAAAGGAGGGAGGGAAAGAGAGGGGAAACGAACAAAAGAAAAGACACACACAGAGAGAAGAGAGAAAGACAAAGGGAGAGAGGAAGGGAGAGGGAAAGAGGGAGGGAGAAGAAGAGAGAGAGAAATAAGAGAGAAAGAGAGAGGGAGGGAGAGAGGGAAAGAGGAGGACAGAGAGGAAAAGAAGGGAAAGAGAAGGATGGAGAGAGAGAGAGAGAAAGAGAGAGAGAGAGAGAGAGAGAGATGGTGCCATCAGAACCTACAGGAATCACAAAAAAGGAGTCAGATGGTCTCATGCTGCCCTCTGTGGCCAAAGGTTACCCACCACTGAATTTTAACTCTCATTTTTTAACCACTTTTGGTCAGCATAAATTAGCCAAACAGCAGATTAAACAAAACATATGAAATGCAATGTTATATTTTCTCTCTCACACACACACACACACTCATAGTGCATTTGCCCCACTATACCTTACAAAAAGCAACAAGTGTTGCTTTTCCCATCAGCAGGTAACATTTATGGGAGGTAATATACCTTATGAAGTAAGGTAATCTGCCAATCACTTGGTTTAATTTAACCTGCATTACAATTGTAAAGACACACCATTCACCCCTCTTGATAGTGCACTGACTTTGCTGTTTTGGAGCAGCTCAATTTATAAAGGGAATGTTTTTTCCTGGTATAAAGACAGGTAGATTTCACTTTAACACAAGTATCTGTCTATGCCATAGCTCATTATTATGTAGTTATTTTTCCTTTTTGGTTTTTGACATTATTTAAGGTGCAAAATGTAACATATCATCCAACTGTCTATTTCAGGGGGGGAAAATGTGTATCTAATTGGCTACTATAGGAGAAACCACCACTACATACCTATTTTAGAACAAACATGAATGCAAAAACAAACATTGTTTTGTGAAAATGCAAAGCATGTATTTACCGTGTTTCCCTGAAAATAAGATCCTGTTTTATATTTTTTTGAACCCTGCAATAAGCGCTTGGCCTTATTTTCAGAGAGGTATTATTATTTTGGGGTGCATGGAGAAATTGGGGCTCCTCTTGCCATCTTACCTGATTTCCAGCCCTGTGTTTAAATATTTTTGGGGAGGGCTTATTTTCAGGAGGAGGCTTATTTTAGCGCATGCACTCAAAAGCCCGATTGGGCTTATTATCAGGGAATGTCTTATTTTCGGAAAAACAGGGTATATATGTGTTTTAAATAGATATCAGCATAGAAGCAGGACAGAAAGGATTTATGGATAAGCAGACACAAAGTTGATATGAACAGGAAACAAATTGATCTATGCATTTTTCCATATAACCTTGGACCATATGTATGGCAAGAGCAGCTTTATGCAGTAATCTGGATTTTGTGGGGAAAACATGATTCAGAATATGTCTGGGCATACAACTGTTGACAACAATTCCTTAAAACTTCATTTCTTTTCGTATGAACACCACAATTCCAGGAAAATAAATGCTTGATTTAAGAGGTGTCAAGAGGTGTACTTTACATGTCCAACTATGCTTCACATTATTATTTTTTTACGCTTTCAGGTTGAAATGCTATAGACATCTAGTCATTTACATCTTAAAGCAACATATATTTCCCTGTAGATCAATTGCCTTTATTTAAAATACTGGTAGTCCTTGACTTAAGGTAAAGGTAAAGGTTCCCCTTGCAGATATGTGCTAGTTGTTCCCAACTCTAGGGGGCGGTGCTCATCCCTGTTTCAAAGCCGAAGAGCCAGCGCTGTCCAAAGACATCTCCGTGGTTATGTGGCCGGCATGACTAAATGCCAAAGGTGCACGGAGCACTGTTATCTTCCCACCAAAGTAGTCCCTATTTTTCTACTTGCATTTTTTATGTGCTTTCAAACTGCTAGGTTGGCAGAAGCTGGGACAAGTAACGGGAGCTCATCCTATTACGCAGCACTAGGGATTTGAACTGTTGAACTGCCGATTGACAAGCTCAGCATCTTGTCCTTGACTTACAACAGTATTAATTTTATCAGTCTTTTTTCTAATCTTCAGGAAAATTTTGGAGATTTATTCTGCATTGTGTAATTTGAAGATACATGTGCATGGTATTTGTTAGTTTTTAGTTCTTTGATATGTAGTATGTATTTGTGGAATATCTGTGATATTTGTATTATTAGCAACCTAAAATACAAAGAAATGAGCAACTAAATCAATAAATTAACAAGAAGTGCTAAGGTCTCCAAGATGTTGTCTCAAAGGTCATATGATATGATTCCATTGTGTATAACAAAGATCAATCACTGATATGTCTACTCTGACCAAAAAAAAATGTTGTGTTCCATAGTATTTACTTCTAGGCCTGTGTACATAGGACTGCAACTGTAAAGGCATAATTGGAAAATGATAGGCCATCAGATCTAATCATTCTTTGTGAGTTGAAATCCCCCAGTTAAAATTGCTTTCTGTAGGAAGTTCAGAGGTACAATTACTGCACACAATTGTTGATTTATAAATGGAACAGCCACAGGAAGATCATTCTTATTGTTGTTTAAACTGAACTCAGAAGGTGGTAAACTATCTGAGGGAAAAAAAAAACAAGCTTTAGATCCTTGTTAAGAAATATGAAGGGTATGACTTTATTATTTCCATCCTTGCTGCTTAAGTACGTTTCTAGATGGGAGGAGGGCATTATAAGCTAGTAATGGCATTAAGATATTTCAGGTCATTATAATATCCATAATTGTTTGCAGTCAATATACTTAATAATGACAAGATCTGACCCAGCAACACAACATTCGACATTCAGAGATTATTGGGTTTGTGATGATATCAATGTGCTATTTTGGATGTCTTCTTTCATTTCCAGAGGAAAGATGAAGAAGAAAATTGGCATACATATTAGACATGAAAAGGCTTTTATCCAGAGAAAGATGCCAATGAATTCTTTTTGTCTGAAAGAAGAGGGTTTTTTTTTATTTGCCCAAAAGAGTGACGCACTCAGTGCTGTCTAAATCTGCCTTCATACTTCAGCAATTTAGAACAGTTCAGAACAAAAACTAGTCAAAGAACCCTACTGCCTGTCCCATAACTCAACTCTTCAAACAGTGATTAGGTGAGTAATGTGACCTAAAGATTATTCAGTAACATTACAAGCTCTGGATTTGATTTCTGGCCTTGTGACTCCAATATATTCCCATAGATTGAGTTATTCATGCAGGTCGTAATGCATTAGAAGCTGGCAGGGTAGTCATGGTGGGAGAAAGGAATTTGTGTATCTGACTTCTCATGAAACTGTGAATAATATCTTATGGTGGAATTAGTTTTCTTTGAAAAATCTCTCTCCTTCCTTCCTTCCTTCCTTCCTTCCTTCCTTCCTTCCTCCCTCCCTCCCTCCCTCCCTCCCTCCCTCCCTCCCTCCCTCTCCCCCGCTAGATTTTGAATAAACCCAACCTGAGAAATGTCCATAGGGAAACATTCTTAAGCCTTTTCTTATATTGTCAGCAAATATTTCAGAATGATAACTCAGTTTTAAAGTTCTGCCTGCATGACATTTGTGGCAAAGCTTTACAGGCAGATATAGTTCCCATTTTACAAGGAATGCAATCTCTTATTTCAGAATCCAAGAACTGAGTTCAGTTTCTACCAAAGGAAAAAGAGGAAAATCATTCAAAGCTATGCTACCCTTCAGACCTTGTCTGAAAATAAGAAATTAGATTATGAAGGCAATCAGCCAAGATATGGTTGCCATCTTCTCCTTCTGCATCTTGAATGTACTTATGTAACAGCATATTAGATGCAACAATTATGGAAATTAGAAGAGCTAAATTGCATGCCTCCTTTGCATAATATTCCATCTGTGCTTCATTTATATTTGACAGTCCCCACTGGAACATTATGTTTACTTTGATGAGATTTTGTCTTATACCTCTTTTCTTCTACTTCAGTTCTGTCATTTATTATAAACAAAAATGCACAGAACATAGCTGTGAACCCAAAGTTGTCATCTGTTGTTCTCCATCACCTATATATGGACAAAACCAGGATATTTTTAAATCTAATATTGTCCATATAATATTATTCAGTATTATTCAGCTAGGGCCATGATGGCAAACCTATGGCACGCGTGCCCGATGTGATACACAGAGCCATGTCACTTGGCACATGCGGCATCACCTGTTCCTCTTCCAGGTTCCTGACATGCATGCACACGCGACAATCAGCTGGCCTTTTTGCATGCGGCAGTGCTGGAAACTAGAAGAGCTGGTCTTCCATTTTCCTGCATGAACATGCGCACCAGCCAGCTGATCATCGTTTCACATGTGCGCCAGAAACCGGGAAGAGTTGCTGGCTGAAACCGGAAGTTCAGCAGCTGAAACCAGAAGTTCAGCAGATGAAACCGGAAGTTCAGCAGATGAAACCAGCAGTTCAGCAGATGAAACCGGAAGTTCATTCTGGTTCATGAAACCGGAAATTCAGCAGCTGAAACCGGAAGTTCATTTTCGGGTGCGCACATGCACCTTGAGCAGCTCCTCTTCTCGGTTGTGGTTTAGACGCAAGCGTGCACGCTCCCTTTTTAGCATTCAGTGCTGAAAAGGTTTGCCATCACTGAGCTAGGAGATTATTTGGATGGTACAGATTTAGGAAAGTTGATCTATGGATTCTTTTAGTACCAACAACAGATGAAGTTCTTAGTTCAGTGACCTTCAGAAATTCTCAAACTATATCCCTAGAAGAATAGTAAGCCTGTAGTCAATAACTAATACTAGACAAAGCTAGATGCTAGATAGCAAATAGAAGAAACCATAATTTTCTGAAACAATTCACAAATAGGTTTGGGTGAAGCATCTTAACTCTCCACTTCTATTAATTCCACTGGAATGTCATTCTCTCTGATAGAACCTGATCTTGCTGACCTTCCAGAAAACAGGTCTTTGCCATCTGACCTAAGGATCCAGTAACATGGATAAGGAACTTGCAAAATAGGTGTTGTGCTTTGGAAATTGAGTACATTCCTGCATATATGTTTTATGGTTTTATTACTTTTAATCCTCTCTAATGAATTTTGTTGCTTTGCTTTCCACCACTCAGAGTCCCATATGGGATGGAAGGCACCATAAATGTACCAAATAAAAATGAATGAATGAATGAATGAATGAATGAATGAATGAATGAATGAATAAAAAATAAATAAATTCTCTTACTGCTTTTCTAAATATATGCAAGTTTGCCAACTGAATGATCCAATGGCATGTCAATGGAGATTCTCAGTCATCCAGGTCATGGTTGTCCTGAAGGTGCTTTTTCAGGAGGCAATTGAACTTTCTTGTTTTTTTCTTTGAAGACGTTTCCCTTCTCATCCAAGAAGCTTCTTCAGCTCTGACTGGATGGTGGGGAATGGAAGGAGTATACACATATACACAGTCCCACCACTGTTTATATGTGGCATGAACATTCACACCTTTTCTGTAGAATGGCAGATATTTTGTGAATATGCAGAATGCATAAAAATCCTGTTCGTTTTCACAACAGTCTCGACTGTCTTGGTTGAAGAAAAGGCAACCTGATCTATTCTTAAGACTGCAGGAAATTTAATGTCATCCACAAGCCCAAGCAAAGGAAAGAATCCACAAGTTTCCATCATTTTCATTTTCTTCATCAGCAACAGGTTTTGTAAAGCTCAAAGGATTGTTCTGAATCAATCATTGATGCATGTATAGAAAATGCTTTGATATTTCTGGATGAAAGGCTTTACAATGATGAAAGTTCAAACTATATTCTATAATGATTATTGTTCAGTTTTTCTCATCCTTGAATATTTAAATTCCTACTATGTACATTATGAGATTAAGGAAATCCAATCCCTTAGAAAGTTAATATGCTTAGATTGGCATTGCATGTCTATTGATACAAATTGTATGGTAGCTAGTAATGGATGAGTAAAAATGATGTTCCAATAAGAAATCAAAGAAGTGTAGATTAAATAGAAACAAACAAAAAAAAAAATCTGGGAGGAAGGAATCAGAAAACAATTTCATAATATTTTCTAAGAAAATTATTTAGAGAAGCTTCCTAACATTTATTTTTAAATGTATTTGCTTTTCAAAAATTACATAGAGTTGGTATATTTTACATTGTCCATAACATTTATACAAGCTGTTGCTAGCTTATTTGCTTATTAGGTATCTCTTATATAAATAATAACATCCAGCCAATCCTTGTAGAACAGCCATTCATTACTTTCCTTTCTAACAGAATGGATCTTATCAGAAACATTATCAAACAAAGTATAGACAAGATCTTATCATGTCATCTAACTATTGAGATATCATCCATTGATATTTCCATTGTTTAGTAATAACTAATTTGATATAGATCAGGGGTGTCAAACTCAATTTTATTGAGGGCCACATTAGGGTTGTGGTTGACCTAGGGGGGGTGCGAGGGGTGCGGCCGGGTGATGGCAGTCAACTGGGTGGGCATGGCCACCATGGCAGTGGCCCGGGCGGGGCTGGGGGATCCATTGTCTCCAACATGTACCCAGGGGGTGGGGCAGCCCCTCGCTTGCTCCAGGGTGGCTCTGCAGATCTAAGGCTCACTGTGTTCCAGCCCAGATGATAGCCACCAAGTTGTAGATCCGAGACACCAGGGGCCGGTCCTTCGCTGTTTCCAGGGCAGCCCCGTGGGCCACATTGTAGGCTGCATCTGGCCCATGGGTCATGAGTTTGACACCCCTGATATAGATACTTTGTTATAAAATAACAATTCTGTATAGCTTCCAGAAGTTGTGGCTTGCAGGATATGTTGCTTTATTTTGATAGGATTGGGTCTTTGAAGAAAAAGATTAAACAAGGTATAACCATTCTGACTCAATCTTCTCTTTGAGATTGAACTTCCAATAACCTTTTTCCTCTAGCCAATTAAGAACACAATTACCAGTGTAAATTATCTTCAGTTTACTTCAAGTTTATGTCAAGATTCAATTGAAGAGCTCTGTATCTTCCTTTCTTTCTTTTAACCCCCATTCTCAAAATATAATCAGTACCTCTTAGATTAGCATGTGAGGCTGACGTCCCTTGTTTGTGTGAAGAAACTAAATTCTTTAATTGGCCAACATATTATAGTTTATGACAGTAGCATATAAGATGGAGGGAGGGAGGGAGAGAGGGAGAGAGGGAGGGAGGGAGGGAGGGAGGGATCTTCAAGAATGTATTTTTTCTCTTCTTTCAAAATGTTGCTTTATTATTGGCAATTTCTGCTGTGTGTCCCATGGATGATTTAGAGGACAAGGAAAGGCCTTTTGGAATTATATATTGAGGCCAACATAAATCAAAATCCATAGGGTGTTACTTGTAGAGAGCCTTTCCAAAAAGGAAGTTTGTAATTTCTTTTTTCGGCTGTTATCCACTATCAATTGAGTATGAACTGGTTATATTTCTTGCCAGGTACTTTAATTATAAGGAGCCTGACTTTGGGATATTTCTAACTTGGCAAAGAGTTAGAAATAACAGGCTACATATAATATCTGACTTTTAAAATCAGATACTCACCTTGATCGAACAAGGGGATAATGGCTCTCTAATGGATAGGAAAGTAGTTATAGTCCACAAAACTGTCAGTAATAATCACTGTTGAGAACTGAACAATGCAGGGCTGTAAACAGTGGAAACTTCAAGGAAATATATTGAATTCAAGGAATGTCAGAATCCATTGACATTGGGCTGCTTATAAATTCAGATAAATAAGTAAAACACACTTTTCATATTTATAATAAATTACATTAAGTGAATAATGAGGTGACCACAGAGTTTGGCAATCACCAAATTGCAGATAGTTCTTGACTTACAACCATTTGTTTAGTGATTGTTCAAAGTTGCAATGGCACTGGAAAAAAAATGACTTACAGTCAGTCCTTGCACTTATAGCCATCAGACCATCCTAGTAGTTACATAATCAGAATTTGGATGCTTGACAACTTGGCATGTATCAATGGAGACTGCAGTATCCCATGTCCATGTGAGTGCCCATGGGATACTGCATGGGCCATTTACTACCTTCCCAGAGGGCTTCTGACAAACAAATAGGGGAAGTTGGATTCACTTAATGACTGTGATTCACTTAATAACAGCAGTGATTTGCTTAACAACCATGACATAAAAAGTTGCATAATTGGTGAGACTCAATAACAATTGCCTTGCTTAGCAATAGAATTTCTGGTCTCAGTTATATCCTATATTTACACATTTATCCCGATGAAGTCCAACTTAGCAATGACTAACCAATGCATGTCTTAACTGGTTCAGCCTGTAACTGGTGCAGAAAAAAACAATAATAAAAAATTAAACTCCTTTTGAGTGTTGATTTGGTACAGTCTCCAAAATACAGCTCCTAATATTTAATTTCTTCACCCAAATCTATGGTATGAATTGATGCAGAATGCTGTTTTCTCTTATGTCTACTTTGAAAAAATTGTTATAGCGCAAGAAATGCTACAACATTGGACAAGCCAAATGATCAAAGGTTGGAACTATTTTACTTCGTGTAACTCTAATATTTCAAGATTATATATTGGCTCATGTTATTACACAGTAAGTGAATCATGATGAATTGCCACTGAAATGTTAAATTTGTCCCCTTTCAGTGAAGGGGGTTGAAAGAAAGAGAGGAAGCTGTGGTTATTAGATCAATTAGTAAGGGGAAAGTATCAGAGTTGAGAAGAAACAGCTCATGCTTAGGAAAAGTTTTAAACTTCATTTTTCTCTTAGGTAATAGTATTAGAAATAGAAGAATCTATTTAAGTAGCTTGAAGGATTGGCTCTCTGGTTCACCTAGGCCTACAAGAAAGAAAGTAACTAATTTTAATTATATTATAAACATCAGTTTGATTTTATAATACTTAAAATATGAAGAAAAGAAAAAAATAGATATAGATATCATTGAGTTGATTATATGTTTTCAAAACAGTATCAAAATAGTACATATGTAATTACTGGGGAGCCTCCAACAGAAACACTAAAATCTAATATTCATGTATTTCTTCTTTTTCCCAAAAAAAAGTTAATCACTAAATACATTTACTATCCATTTACTCCTCTCATATAAATCAAGAAGCTAAGTCTAAGTGATTTACAACACAGAATTCATTGCAAAAGTTATGGAAGTAGATTCTTTTCAATGGGGGCAAAAAAGCTTGTAAATGCCAAAGAACTAATATTATTTTTAATCGGATCTCAGAAATGGGTATTAAAAAATTGCCAAAAAATTGATTTATTTTTTTTTAAAACCAAAAGTAGAAACAGGTTAGGGAAAGTGTGTAGAACATGTCTTTTGGAATTCTTTATAATACTTTTACCAGAAGTAGCCACAGAAAGCATCTGTATTTTCTGCTGTGTAATGAAGAAACATATGGGTCTCTTTGTATGTTTTTTTCTGGTCTCCTCTCATATTGTATAAACATGTGTGAATCTAAGTGTGTTCTGGCAAAAAGAGAGAGCTTTTTGTACACTTATGTCATCAAGAAGGAGAGATCTTTTCTTTTATGTACTCCGAGAGCGTATTCACCAAGACAAATTCCTTGTGTGTCAATCACACTTGGCCAATAAAGAATTCTATTCTATTCTGTTCTGTTCTGTTCTGTTCTGTTCTGTTCTGTTCTGTTCTGTTCTGTTCTATTCTATTCTATTCTATTCTATTCTATTCTATTCTACTCTACTCTACTCCTACTCTACTCTACTCTACTCTACTCTACTCTACTCTACTCTACTCTATTCTATTCTATCTTAGAATGGAATAATCAACAACATTCTGAGTCAGGATTCTTCTGCGAAATGCTGATTTATTTATTTGCATCCTGCCTTTATTATTTTTCAGAACTAACTCAAGGTGTCAAACATATCCAACACACTTCCCTCTTCCTGTTTTCCCTGCAATAACAACCCTATAAAGTGGGCTGAAAGAGAGCCCAAGGTCCACAGCTGGTTGCTCATGTCAGATCAGCAAATTTCACAGTCTCTCCCCACCCAAATAACTGCCAATGTTATATTATTTCTTTTAATTTGGCTTTTGGGGTGGTGGTGGCAGAAGATGGCTCCCATGCCAATTTTGCAATGGTGACTGGAGTCTAAATATAATTCTTGGACTCTGAGGAAAAGAGCCAAAAATAGCGAAAGAGTGAAGTCTTCCCTACAAGTCTGGAAGTCAACAAAGTGAAAGATTAAGGAACACGGTGGTCTTTTAGAGCAAATTGTAGCTGCTTTATTATTTATGAATCAGAAATGTATAGTAATTAGCATGAAAGTATTTTCTGCATGGCTCCATAATTTAAGAAACGATTAGAGTTGGGGAGATATCAAAGCCAAATCCCACAGTATTTTTCCTCCCTCACAATTTATCTTGTCATTTCTCCCAAGGATAAGTGAAAAATGATAGGCGAACATAGGGAGGAAAGGAGCATTCTATGAAGGACTCCCCTGAAGCAGGAAGCATTGGAAGATATCCAAACCCAACATCAATCTATCTGGAAATTTGGGTGTCAGGTACCTAAGCAGAACAGCAACGTGTTTATTTCATTTCTGATATTTCTCTCAGCTCGAGTTGGAAGCCTCACAAAGGTTTCTTTCTGTAGACGTTTTTCATTCTAGTTTAGCTTTGGCTAAGTTAAACGACAGCAGGGGAAGGATGCTCTATTTTAGTATTTCTTGTTCTCTGCTTCCAGCAAAAACTATGGGTAATTGATTTGGGTTCATGTAAAGTTTAAGGTGAAGTTTAGGTCATTTCTTCTTTCACCTAGGTTTTTGTTATTTTCTAGAACCAGCTGTAGAAACCATGAAAGTGTATTTTATATCAGTTCAATGGATGGCCGAATAAAAGCGATTACTCAAAGAATTTGACTATAAATATTTTTACTTTATTTATTTATGAAATGATTAAGTTTGGACTCTGTTTCAGCCTGACTGGATTTTATTTTTATTATTCCCCGTGATTTTTCAGCTTAATTTTTTTTAAAATAATCTGATTTTCCATGCATAATTCTTGATAGTGGTTTTATCTAGAGATATTTGAAAAGTGCACAATATTTACATAGTGTACAAACAACTTTGTTCAGTAGGTTTGCTTCTAAATCTGGAGCACTCTATTTATCATAGTATAATAAAAATCTGCTTTTCCTTCCATGATAAAATGATTGCCCTTGAAAGCTTATTTTGCTTTATTTCTATTTGCAAATCCTTTGTGAAACAGACCTGTAGAAACCTCATTTTTTATTTATTTATTTAGTGCATGGCATATCTTACATGGACTAGCATTATATACTAACAGTTCACCTAGATTAATAAAACACAATAAAATATAAATGTTTAAAAGATCTTTATTGGTTCAATAACCAATGTCTAGGCCAGGGGTGTCAAACTCAAGGCCTAGGGGCCGGATCTGGCCTGTGGGGTATTTATCTGGCCCACAAGGCTACCCTGGAAACAGCTAAAGTGAAGCTTGACCGAGCAGCCTTTCGGGGGCCTGCTCCCCTCCATCTCTGCTTTCTGGGGCAGCAGCTGCTTTTCTCCGTACTGCTGGGAGAACGTTCTGTGCAATTTAGCAGCTGTGAACCGCCACTTTCCTCTAAGTCCCATCCAGACAGCGCTGGCACAGAGCAGCAGCAGCCATGTTGAATGCTGTTTCTCTCAGCCACAGCACTTTCCAGATGGGACTTAGAGGAAAGGTGCGGCTCACAGCTGTTAAACTGCACAAGATGCTCTCCCAGCAAGAGCAGCAGCAGAGAGAAGCAGTTGCCAACTCAGAGAGCACATGGAGCATCTTCATGAGTGACCAAGGCTCGGCAAGGGACGGAAGAAGTGTCTGCAAGATCTCTGCTGCAGCACTTTCTGGATGGGACTTCTTGCAGGTAAGAAGAACTGTCTGGTCCATTCCCAAACTATTTGGCCCTCCTGTACCCACACCACCCTCCCCTGCAGCCCTTTGGCCTAGTGTGGCAGGCTGCAGGCCGAATAAACTGATTCAGCCTGAGGGGCTATAGTTTGAAGCCAGGAGGGCAGCATGCAGGAGGAGACCCAGGGCAAGGCCAGAGTGGGGAATAGCACATTCCCTGGGCCTTGACCTGAGGTGAAAGGTGAGCGGGTGACATGCTTACCTTTGGTGACCAGAGCAGGCGAGGCGTGGAGATGAGGCATGGAAATTATTTGGGCCATGTAGCAAAGGCAAGATATATAGGGTGGGGTGGGGTGGGGTGAGTGGTGCCAGGCGCTTCTCCAAACTACTCAAAATTTCTGCTACCGGTTCACCTGAACTGGTCCAAACAAGTTGAATACCACCTCTGCTGTGAATCTAAAAGAGAAAGAGAGAGAGAGAGAGAGAGAGAGAGAGAGAGAGATTTTAAATACAAGAATGAAGGTGTTCTGATCTTGTGATCTTGTTATTTGAATGTCAGCATCTACATGGAGGGAAGTATGCACTGGGGTGCCCCAAGGCTCTGTTTTAGGCCCAGTATACTTCAACATCTTCATCAATGATTTGGACGAGGGGATAGATGGGGAACTCATCAAATTTGCAGATGACATCAAGCTGGCAGGAATATCCAACACTCCAGAAGAAAGACTTAAGATACAGAAGGTACTTGACAGACTTGAGCGTTGGGGGCTAACTAACAAAATAAAATTCAATGGTGAAAAAAGTATGGTTCTACATTTAGGCAAGAAAAACAAAATGCACAGGTACAGTATATGTGGTACCTCACTCAATAGTAGTAACATTGAGAGGGATCTTGAAGTCCTATTGGACAATCATTTAAATATGAGCCAGCAGTGTGCAGCAGCTGCCAAAAACAGCCAACACACTTCTAGGCTGCATAAACAGAGGGATAGAATCAAGATCATGTGAAGTGTTAATACAACTTTATAATGCCTTGGTAAGGCCACACTTGGAATACTGCATCCAGTTTTGGTCGCCACAATGTAAAAAAGATATTGAGACTCTAGAAAGAGTGCAGAGAAGAGCAACAAAGATGATTAGGGGACTGGAGGCTAAAACATATGAAGAACATTTCCAGGAACTGGGTATGTCTAGTTTAATGAAAAGAAGGACTAGGGGAGACATGATAGCAGTGTTCCAATATCTGAAAGGCTGCCACAAAGAAGAGGGGATCTAACTATTCTCCAAAGCTCCTGAGGTAGGACAAGAAGCAATAGGTGGAAATTAATCAAGGAGAGAAGCAACTTAGAACTAAGGATAATTTTCCTGACAGTTAGAACAATTAATCAGTGAAACAACTTGCCCCCAGATGTTTGAATGCTCCAACACTGGATATTTTTAAAAAGATATTGAATAAGAGCCTTGGTACTACAGTGGTTTAAAGCACCCTGTTATTAACACAGCTGCCTGCAATTTACTGCAGGTTCGAATCTCTCCAAGGCTCAAGGTTGACTCAGCCTTCCATCCTTTCTAAGGTAGGTGAAATGAGGACCCAGTTTGTGGGGGCAATAAGATGACTTTGTATAAAATATACAAAAGAATGAAGGCTATTGTTTAACGCACTGTAAGCCGCCCTGAGTCTCCGGAGAAGGGCGGCATATAAATCAAATTTAAAAAAAAAAACAAAAAAACAACCATTTGTCTGAAATAGTATAGGATTTCCTGCCTAAGAAGGGGGTTGGACTAGAAGACCTCCAAGGGCCTTCCAACTCTGTTATTCTATTCTATTCTATTCTATTCTATTCTATTCTATTCTATTCTATTCTATTCTATTCTATTCTATTCCTATTCCTATTCCTATTCCTATTCCTATTCCTATTCCTATTCCTATTCTTGGAAATTCAAGTGCTAATGGCCCAGAACAGTGTATGTAAGGGACACCATCAGGGCCGGATTTTCCTATAGGCTAACTAGGCTTCAGCCTAGAGCCTCAAGATCAAGAGCCTTGGTGGTACAGGGGTTTAAGGCACCCTGTTATTAAGACCAGCTGCCTGCTATTACTGCAGGGTTCGAATCTCGCCAAGGCTCAAGGTTGACTCAGCCTTCCATCCTTTCTAAGGTAGGTGAAATGAGGACCCAGTTTGTGGGGGCAATAAGCTGACTTTGTATAAATATACAAAAGGATGAAGGCTATTGCTGAGCACATTGTAAGCCGCCCTGAGTCTTCGGAAAAGGGCGGCATATAAATCAAATTTTTTTTTTTAAAAAAAGAGGGGCCTACATTCAAATTGTTAGCAAAATTAAAATTACACTTTCACTATAGGTGAAAGGGCCTCATAAATGGAATAGCCTAGGGCCTCTTTTCATCTAAATCCGGCCCTGGACACCATGGATAAATATAGAGTGAAGATATAGAGTGATGATATAGAAACAGTTAAAGCAGACCAGTGGTGGATTTCAAAAATTTTACTACTGGTTCTGTGGGTTTGGCTTTGTGGGCGTGGCTTGATCGGCGTGGCAGGGAAAGGATACTGTAAAATCTCCATTCCCTCCCCAATCCAGGGGGAGGTTACTGCAAAATCCCCATTTCCTCCCAATCAGCTGGGATTCGGGAGGCAGAGAATAGATGGGGGTGGGGCCAGTCAGAATTTTTACTACTGGTTCTCCGAACTATTCAAAATTTCCACTACAGGTTCTCCAAAACTGATCAGAACCTGCTGAAACCCACCTCTGAAGCAGACTAATATACCTTTTTTAAAAATCAGATAACACTATTTACCTTGTTTCCCCCCCAAATAAGACATCCCCTGATAATAAGACCAATTGGGCTTTTGAGCGCATGGCAATAAGGCCAAGCACTTATTTCAGAGTTCAAAAAAATATAAGACACGGTCTTATTTTTGGGGAAACCCTGTACCTATCTGTCATGACGCACACAATGGGACACTGCTTGTTCTCTGGAATAATGCCTTTGGGATAATTCAAAATATCTTACCAGGTTGATTTTAGTTTAGCATTTGAGAACATAGTCATTATGATTCACAAACCATGGCTTATGGATTAGAACAGTATTGTTCAAACTTAGCAAGATGTGTGGGCTTCAACTCCCAGAATCCCCCAGTTAACATGCTGGTGAATTCTCTGTCATTGGAAAGGAGAATTGAAACCTACACATCTTAAAACATGTCAAGGTTGGGCAACACTGGCCTAGGTGTAGCAGCATGAAGCTAGATAATGGTGGTGTGACACCAGGCTAGAAATCAGAAGACTTTGAGTTCTAGTCATGTCTTAAGCATTAAACCAACTAGGTGAACTTGGGTCAATCACTTTTTCTCGTCTCTAAAATACAGAGGACAATGGCACACCATTATTAAAAAAATTGCCAAGAAAATTGTCCATCAGTAGTAGCATTCACTTACCTTCGCTACCGGTTTGCAAATATGAGCACATGGGGGCCACCTCTGCACATGCGCAGAGCATCCATGATGATGTTTGGGTGGGTGGGCGGAGCCTCCCGCCACCACTGGTTCTCTTGCACTGGTAGAATTCCACCACTCTTGTCCATGTAGTCCTCAGGAATCAAAACTAACTCACAGATGTGTGCATGCATGTGTGTGCATACACACATATCTACACACACAAACAGGAATTCGATTCAATAAACCATTCTTCAGCAAAATATGGCTGAGTGCGATATCTGAATGATAAAAAAGAGAAGCAAAGAAAGAAGGTATGTGGGGTATCAGCTTGTCTGGCAATTTTCTCTTCCCACTGCAAAATGAAAGGCTAAAGAAATCATCCCTTTATGCTGTCTTCTGAGCTAACAATATATCATTTTTCTCTTAACAAAACCCTGGCCTGTTTAATGCTGCCTCTCGCTATTTGCCTCGTTATTTTCTTTCCCCTAGAACGAGCAATCTGCTGATTTACTATAAATGATGAATTGTGTGCATTTAAAATAAACGCCACTTGATAAAAGATGGCCGGATCAGTATGCTTCTGTCAGTCACGATGTGAGTTACACTGTTTCAGAGATAATGGTTAAATCCAGAGTGTTATATATATATATACACGTATATATATATTAATCCAGAGGCACAAATGTTGTAAACTCAGAAATCTTTCAGACTTGCCCTTAATAGCCCATTTTAGTTCACAATCTGGGAATAGCAACATGCTCTGTTTGCTTCATTTCCATTGTAGATTTGATTGACAGGTGGTTAGTGTTAAAAATTCAAAAAAGGTGTTTGGAGCATCTGTGCTTTCTTGAACAGCATCCAAAGCATTACCATTTAACTCCGCATCCACAATCTCTGCTTTGGCACAGATTCCAGTACAGATTTGTGGTGGGTTTCTTTCTTCTGCACAGAAGAAGATTTGATTGTTGGGGGGGGGAGCAGTAAAGAGGGGGAGAGAAGCATCTCTTTCTTCCATCTTATAATTGTCTGTTAAAAGATTTGTAGCGTGCATTGTTCAAAGATTCAGCAGATGAACTGGTACACATCTGAATCTTTCTGAAACATTGTGTGTGTGTGATTGGAGAGAGAAAGAGAGCAAGCGAGAGATAGAGATTATTACAATCTTGTGCGCTACTTAGAAAGCCCCATTAAGTACAGATAAGTAAACCTTAATTTCATGCTTACTCCCACGAATGTATAGGATTACACCCTAATATGCAAAAAAAGCCTATCAGGATAATGCTCCATTTACTGAGAAAACTCATTATGATTTGTTGTGATGGAGATCCGTAGCTAATATAAAAGCCTTGGCAATGTAGTAATGGTTTAGGAGATTCTTGGCATGTTAAAGATGTAATCATGTTTAACATTTTCTAATGCTCAAAATGGCTGATTTAAACATATCTGCTATTTTTCAATATTTGATATACTGATGGTAGGAAACAAACATTCTCAGTTCGTCTTGCGCATCCTTTACACGTTGTAAGGTTTGTCAAATTTTTCAACTTTCAATTTCCAAACGTTAGGGGTGCTTAAAAGTTGTGACATGCCTTGGGTATTGTAAATATATTTTGGTTACTTTAATATAATTCATATGTGCTTGGTAAGTAACTATATAAATATCATAACTTTTAAACATTTTGTTTGTTTCATTTGTAGGTATCAGGGTAGTGTCATTACCATGGTGCAGGTTATAAGCATTTCTTCCTTCAATTTTAAAACCATGTTCATCTTCTTCCAATCCAGCATTCCTTAAAATATAGTCAGAATTTAAATTGATTATAGGTTGTCCTCTACATAGGGTCAAAATGAACCCAAGATAATTGGTGAGTTGTGCCCCATTTTATTACCTTTTTTGCCACAACTGTTAAGTGGATAACCACAGTCGCAGAATAGAATAGAATAGAATAGAATAGAATAGAATAGAATAGAATAGAATAGAATAGAATAGAATAGAATAGAATAGAATAGAATTTTTTATTGGCCAAGTGTGATTGGACACACAAGGAATTTGTCTTGGTGCATATGCTCTCAGTGTACATAAAAGGAAAGATACGTTCATCAAGAATCATAAGATACAACACTTAATGATAGTCATAGGGTACAAATAAATTAATGATAAATTAATTAACAGTTGTTAATCTGTATGTGAATCTGGCTTTCCCATTGATTTTTGCTTGTTGGAAGGCTACAAGTGATAATCACATGACCCCATGACAGTGCAACCATCATAAATACATGCCAGTTGCCAAATGCCCAAATTTTGATCATGAGAACATCGAGATGCTGCAACAGTTATAAGGGGGAAAAATAGCAATAGCAACAGCACTTAGATTTATATACTGCTTCATAGTGCTTTACAGCCCTCTCTAGTCAGTTTACAGAGTCAACATATTGCCTCCAACAATCTGGGTCCTCATTTTAAAGGTGTTAGTTATCACCTTTAAAGTGCTCCATGGCTTAGGACCTGGGTATCTACGAGACCGTCTTTTGCCACCAATAGCCTCCCAACGACCAGTTCGTTCTCACAGGGAGGGACTACTCAGGGTACCGTCAGTCAAATTATGCCAACTGGCGACTCCCAGGGGGAGGGTCTTCTCTGTGAGGGCTCCAACCCTTTGGAATGAACTGCCCCCTGAGATACAAAATATCCCTGATCTCCGTGCTTTCCACCGTGCCCTCAAAATCCTGATGTTCCAACAGGCGGGGCTAAACATATGAACATGTGAATGATTTTTTAAAATGTTATCTAATTTTAGGTTCTATTTAATTGGGCCAAACTATGTTATAATAATAATTTTAATTAGCAATTTTATGATGTTTGTGTATCTATATATTTTTTGACTGTACACCGCCTTGAGTCCTACGGGAGAAAGGCAGTATAGAAATATAATAAATAAATAAATAATAAATAAATTTTACTGACCATGGAAGGATGGAATCAACCTTGAATCAACCTTGAGTTGGTGAGAACTGAACTGCTGGCAGTCAGCAGAATTAACTTGCAATACTGCATTCTAACCACTGCGCAACCATGACTCAAATGGTCATGTCACTTTTTTTCTGTGCCATTTTAACTTCAAGCAGTCACTAAACAAATGGTTGTAAACCAAGGATTACCTGTAAATAGGAAGTAACTATACAGTGTTCCTTGGGCAATCTAGACACAGTCTGTTTCACTATGTCCTTTCCATATTATAGCTTACTGGCCTGTACATAAGTTTCTCATGAGGAGAATAAGATGTTCTTGGTTACCAGTTTGTCAGCTTGACACATCTTTCACAATCAAAGGTATTTCTATAATAATGAAACACAGAATTACTTCTTTTTTCCTATTCTTCAGCTTTCTCAATTATTCAGCATGCCTCAATAATAATACGCCATGTTCCTGGCTTTTTCTAAAGCCAACTTCAACATCTGGCATCTCCTTTTCCATGTATGACTTAATCTGTGGGGGATAAATCTATGCATCATTTTGCCAATATATGATATTAAGGATATTATACAACAATTTGTACCACCTTAGTCTCCTTTCTTTGCTATTTCTATGTATTATAGATCACTCTCTTCCAATGTGTTGCCTAGTGTGTTGTTCTCCAATTAGCATGACTTGGTTAGAACTTTTACTGAATAACAAAATAACAGAATAATTCTGTTGGAAGGAACTTTGAAGGTCTTCTAGTCCAACGCCCTACCATATTTTGTGGGTATTCCATCAATTCCTGTAGTGTGAGCCAACATTAAGAAGTGGAATGGTGATCGAAATCCATCTTGTTGCTATAGAAGTTCTCACAAAATGGAATATCTTCTAAGTATCTTGAATATTTACATATCTACTGTACAGTATTTCAGTATATGCCTTCCACATTTCTTTGATTTTGTGTGTGTGTTGTTTTGAATTAATATTAGGGCATTAGTGTATTTGCATTCTTTAGCACACCTTCTTCTGAGTTCAGAACAGAGTTTAACCAAATAACAGAGTTGGAAGGGATCTTGAAGGTTTTTTACTGCAACCCCCTGCTTAAGCAGAAAATCCTATATCATTTCAGAAATGTGGTTATCTAAACCTATATAAAAAGAACTTCTAGTTTTGGAGCACCCACAACTTCTGAAGGCAAGCCATTCCTGACTTTTCTGTACCTGTTTCACTTAGTTTGTTTTCTTCTGTTTCTTGAGGTTTGACAGACTATTTTCACATTCATCCTTAATAACTTCTTCAATATCAATCCACAGTTCCTCTGATTTTTAATTAAGGAAGTTAAGAACTCTGAAGCAATTCCTTATGATCTCCTTGAACATAGTAGTGCTCCAACATCATATTATGAAAACTAGCTTCTGCTTTAGCTTAATTTGGAAACTGGTTGGTTTTGCACATGAGCAGTTCATGTTCTGTTTCACAATTAGCCCCTGGATATATCTTTGCTGTAACTAAACTCGTCTCCTCATTAATGTTATACTGGTAGTTAGTTTGATTTTTGTATACCCATCTGGTTTATGTTTATGTATTTAGTCATTGTTTTGGTTGTTTGAAGACTGTGATAGCAATCACAATCACAATCACTATTACTATCACTATCAATCACTTAATTGATAGAAATTGCTCAGTCTTTCTCCTGCTTGACTTTAATTTCCTAGACCTTAAAGTCCAATTATATTTTCCTTGATATTTCCAACTTTGGTATTCCACTCTCCAACCACAAACTCATCTAATTTGTTCTCATGTTCTGTTGATTTCAAATTGAACTTGATCATAAAACCTGTTCTTCTGCATTAGTGGTCAGAGTATAAATTTGGACAATAGTCATATTAAAAGGTTATCCACAAAGTCTAAATGACATTATTCAGACATTGACTGCATTGTTGTCAAGTCCTGTTCCTGTTATATCCTTCTTAATAATAAAAGCAACACTATTTCTGCTTAGTTTTTTTCTTTTTATGTCCTGAGTAATAAATATATTCTTCTGGGATCGGAGAGTGTCCATTCCCAGTCTGTCTCAGTTCGCTGATGCCTGTTAATGTGTAGTCACTTCATTTCATTTTTTTACCGTGTCAATCTTTCATGTTCATCTGTCTTACATTCCATGTTCCCACTGTAATCATCTCTTTGCAGCTTCAGATTTCTTTTTTTCTTCAGGTTTGCATGGCAACCTCAGCAACTAGATGTCCCAAAGTCTTCCATTCATAAATACCATGAGTGTTTCAAAAAAAAAAAAAAATTCTCAGCACTTCCTCAATAGCTTGTTGAATGTCCTCTAACCTATGAAACCTATCATCTCGCACCATATCATTATATATTTTGTTCCATTTGGGTTTCTTGATAAAAATATAGGAGTAGTTTACCATTAACCTCTCCTATGTAGTATGAATGCCATTGTCCCTTCTGCCTCCAGGATTTTCCTGTATCTCTGCTGCCATATATAAGTGGCTTAAACACACTTATATATAGATGTAGCTTATATATAGGTAGCTAGAATAATCTTTGAATTTTAGGCAATCCTGCCAAGAATAGGCCTATATTCTTGACATATGTTCCCAATGTTCTTTGTTCACCCATTCCAGGAAAAATTCACACACATACACACACATAGACATGTCATAACCCAATGCTTTGGGAGACTGCCTATACATAAAAATATAAATATATAATTCCTATAATTTGCTTACTTGTATGATCCTTAGACGATGTTGTCTAAATCATAATTCGTGCTGTTTTCTAAAGATCACTATATAAAATACTTTTATTGAGTTGTTATCAATTTCTAAAGTAAACAAATGTTCACCTACAGCAAATATTTTAATCTGAAGATGGGTCATTTAAATTTTTGAATAATTTCCTATGGCCATTCAGAATGTATAATGAGTTTTAATGGTTAATAAATATTAATTTATTCATTTTTTCCCTGTTCTATGCTAATGGACATTAACTCTATCACTTTCCCCTTTGATGCAACTGTCTTGTCAGCATCAAACTGGCTGTTTTAATGGAGCTGGTCGAGCTGCAAATGAAAAGTCTATCTTGACAGCTTTAATGCCTTCTGGTTATTTTCTGTGGGCCTAAATGGGGAAAAAAAAAGATTTCACCTAATGTTCTTCTCACTTTCATAGGTTAATTAAAAGCACATGTTCTCACTCACTCTATCTTTATAGCTGCCCAAAATATTTTCATAAAATTTCTCATGTCAGCATGTAGAAACATTTCTTTCTCACTCTTTGGGAGCCAGTCTGTAAATGATTTTTGCACTTTTTTTAGGGATGTCTAGCAATGTTTATATGATGCTACTCTCTCTCTTTTTTTTAAGCTAAACCATAGTCACTTACAGAACAGTGTCTCTGTATATGTGTTGAGTATGAAAACATATGAAGAGCTAATATACAACAAAGACATTTAAAAATGAAGGATTACACATGCAGTTATGTTCTGTACTGAATGTACAGTTATTTATTATTTTTGCATAATTTTGATTTGATCTAGCTCCATTCCAGTAATGGCCACAATATCCTTTTCTAATTTTGAAGCTAGACATCTGCCTCTCCTTATGATGGCAAATTCACAATGAGGATATATTAAAATGACAGTGTCTGTTTGCCCATTGTTTACCTACATAAAAAATTGGTTGCTTTGTTCCAGCTATCTTTTGTAGATAAAATAAAATTACTGAAGCTAAGAATGACAGCTGTTGTGGTGGTTCGGTCACTATGTCATGTCTGATTCTTTGTGACTCCATGGACCAAACCATGCCAGGTCTCCCTGTCCTCCACTGTCTCTCAGTGTTTGCCCAATTTCATGTTCATTTCATCAATGACACTGTCTAACCATCTCATCCTCTGCCGTCCCCTTCTCCTTTTGCTTTCAATCTTTCCCAACATCAGGGTGTCTTCCAATGAGTCTTCTCTTCTCATCTGGTAGCCAAAGTATTTCAGCTTCAGTATCTGTCCTTCCAAAGAACAATCAGGGTTGATTTCCTTTAGGATTGGTTGATTTCAATCAATGGATACGACCTAACAGACAACTGTGACTCTGTCAAAGACCTTAAAGTACTCATCTCAAATGATCTAAGCACCAGAGCTCACTGTAACAGCATTGCTAAAAAAAGCACTAAGAATTGTTAACCTAATCTTGTGTAGCTTCCTCTTCGGTAATATTGAACTGCAAACTAGGGCATACAAAACTTTTGCTAGACCAATTCTTGAATACAGCTCATCTGTCTGGAACCCACACTGCATATTGGACATTAATACAATCAAACGAGTCCAGAGATATTTCACAAGAAGAGTCCTCCACTCCTCTGCTTGCAACAAAATACCTTATGCCACCAGGCTTGAAATTTTGGGCTTAGACAACCTAGAATTTCGCCATCTTCAGTCTGACCTAAGCATAGTACATAAAATCATCTGCTACAATGTCCTACCAGCCAATGAATACTTCAGCTTCAACCAAACCAATATAAGAGCACACAATAGATACAAACTCATGGTAAACCGATCCAAACTAGACTGCAGAAAATACGACTTCAGTAATAGAGTTGTCAACGCCTGGAATGCACTACCTGGCTCTGTGGTTTCTTCCCCAAACCCCAAAACTTTAACCTTAAACTGTCTACTGTTGACCTCACCCCATTCCTAAGAGGTTTGTAAGGGGCGTGCATAAGCGCCCCAGCGTGCCTACCGTCCCTGTCCTAATGTCCCCATTTATTCATATCCATTTCATGTATTTATAATTATGTTTACCCTTGTATCTGTCATAAAATACATGCTTGATGAAATAAATAAATAAAATAAATAACAATAAAAATCTCCTTGCAGTCCAAGGGGCTGCAATGCCACCATTCAAAAGCATGAATTCTTTGGTGCTCAGCCCTCATTATGTTCCAGTTCTCACAGTCATAAATTATTCCTGGGAAAACCATAGCTTTGACTATATGGACCTTTCTCATCAAGGTGATTTCTCTGCTTTTTAATATGCTATCTGAGCTCACTATCGTTTTCCTCTCAATGAGTGTCTTTTTATTTCATGAAGGAGAACAACAGCAATTGCTATTTTATTTCCCTGGAATGCTCCGGTGGGAAGAAATATCTATCTGGTTCAGTTCCAAGCTGGGAGGAAGACACTGGAAACATGAAGGCTGATTGGAAAGATGTTTATTGATGAAGCAGAATCACATGGAGTTAAGTGTGTGTGGGGGTGTTATATCTTCTCTTGGGCTTTGTACTTGAGCTTCCTGTTCCTGCGCAAGAACATGTATTATATTGGCTGTTGTCAGACTCCCATGGGACCATGTAGGGGTCATAGCTGGCTCTATAGGCAAAGTACAAATCCTAGGTGTTTGTCTGAGCTAAGTTTGGTTGAAGTTTGGACTATTCTGAGGGTGATGCAATGAAGTGGCTTGTGTTTTCAAAAAGTGTTGGGTAATTCCTATTGTGGCTTGAGTCCTGTTTTGGCCCTTGGGTGAGGGTATTTGCTTGTGAATAGAGCTATCTAGATACTTGTTGTCTTTCAATAAGCTCTTTATCTCAAAAATGCTGACATCTGCTCTGGGCTATTAAGGAAAGTGGGGTTTGCTTTCTGCCTCTAAAAAAACAGGTTTCTCCATTTCTCCCTTTGGGAAATATAATAATCTGCCTTTTTAATATTCCTCAAAATATTTCATTCTTCTGGGGGTGGGGTGTTCCCTCACTCCATTATGAAATACCTTTTAAAGTTGGGAAATTCGACATGATAGCAGTGGGTTTTTTGTTTTTTTTAATCTTCCCTTTCACTATGGATACATTATTATGGTAAAAGAATGGTTTAGGAGCTATAAGAAAATACCTGTACTTACAAATCAGGAACTTTTTCTCCAACCACTCATTTTATTTGAGAAGTGATAAAGAATGTGTCTTTCCAAATAAAAGAAAGTAACTGAAGTACAGTTGTTTAAAAAATTAAAACATAGTTTTGCTGTTCAATGCAACACTATTTTTAAACTTGTTCTTATATTTTGCTTCTTTTTAAAAAATATCTTCCAAAAAGAGAGAGGGAGTGAGAGAGAGAGAACCTCTTTATAGAAAAATGTGTCACATGCTATTTTGGGTAAGGAGATAATGATATATCAATGGTGCTATTCAAGGTATGTTTTTTTTTTTTAAAAAAAAGCTGCATTGAATTTGGTAGAACCTATTTCCTAAGAAATAGAATCCATAAGAGTTGGCCAACCAATACATTCCAATTAGTAAGTAAATAAATAAATGCTGAATGAGGGAAAACTGATGGGCAAACTGCTTCTATGCATAGATATTCCCCAGCTAGTTCAGGATAAATGAGCTCAGGATTAAACCATGAATACCTCCTTTAGAATATATTCCTTTCTTTAATTTTGCCTTTGTTATAATCAAGGGTATGTTACCAGAGTATCTGTTGCCTTTGAAAACTAAAGAAAAGCAAAATGCAAGAAGGTATATTTATATTATATCTGCTGCAGAACATGCTAATAATCATTTGAATAAAATACCAGTTTCCATATCAAATAATTGAAAGAAGTTCTGTCATCTATGAATATATAGTTTGATCTTTGATGGAAGTGAAAAGAGAGAGAGAATCTAAATTTATCAACTCTAGTCAAATTTAAAAAAAAACAGAAAATATTAGCAGTTTTATTTTCTGAAGCTAAAGTCTATAGGGATTTGAGCTTTTCACATAGAACTGCTTTTAATTTTGTAGCAGAAAAAAAAAAACTTCTAGTCTCAAAATTGTGTGCAACTTCAGTAAGCCATAGTGGATTTCTTTGGCCAGTTACAATTTTAATTTTTGTCACTAAAAATTACATGCACTGATTGGAGCTGGTTCTACTCATCATTTAGTCAACTGTGGTCACAAATCCAGTATGGGCATAACTACATTCTGTTTACAGGTACATTGTATTTCCTCAATTGTTGTTTTTCTATATTTTGAAAGCCTTGACATTTCTTGGTGATATGGCTTATAGCTGGTTAACAAATAATACAAAATTATGATCCTTGTGCTTGAGATGCAAGATCTGATCTCTTTATTCATCTGTTATAAAAGTTTCATCAGCAACTGTCAAACAGCTATGTTTGCAGACTTAAAAGTGTGAAAAGCAAGGACATTAGCACTACCAAGAATATTTAATCATATTTACCCAGGGAGCAGACCTTTTCCATTTGAAATCTTCTTTGGATCTAGACAACTTAAAAAAATCCCAGGAAAAAAAAAAAAGCTGTAAAGCAAGCAATAGAGGTGGCAGTCATCTGAGGTCCTTCAAATGTTCTTGGATTTCAGCTGCCTTTACCTCAAACAGAATAGCTAACATATGAGCATTATGAGAGCTGTAATTCAGTACTTTCTGAATAAAAGGAAGTGTAGGAAGTTAGCATTCACCCCTCTCCTAGAAGAATGAAATATTTTAGAAAATATTAAAAAGGCAGAATATTATATTTCCCTGGATGACAAATGGAGAAACATGTTTTAAAGACAAAGCAGCTTCCTGCCTCCCCCCACCACCTTTGTCAACGGACCATCATCTGCAGGAAGTTCAAAGCCCAGAGAGGGCATAAAACCAAGGCACGCTCAGCATCTCAGCCCCTTTTCTGCTCAGAAACTCAAACCATGTGATCCTGTCCACCATTAAATCATCTTTCCAAGCAGTCTCCATGTTTCTTTTTCCCCACTTGGAGCTGAACCCAGAAGGATATGTCTTCCAACAGAAGATTCCCTTTCTATCTAGTAAATAGTTTATTAAAGGGGAATATACCACTTGGGCTGGAAGATCAATTAGAAGTCAGATGAATGGAGGGAGAGAGGGAGAGAGGGAGGGAGAGGGGAGGGGGAGGGGGAGGGGGAGGGAGGGACGGAGGGAAGGAAGGAAGGAATGAAGGAAGGAAGGACGGATTGTGAATCTTTAAAAAAAAGATTTATCTCCTATGAATGAATATGGTCTGATCTTTTAGTATCAAATTGATACAAGAAATAAACAGGCAGCCTAAATAAGCAATACATTTATTAAATTTATATAATCTCCCATCTCTACTATGACTCTAGTGAAAATCTAGAAAATCAACCAAAAAATAACAGTAAAGATCATTTAAAACATTGAAACAATAAATAAACAAACAAACAAACAAACAAACAAACAAATAAATAAATAAATAAATAAATAAATAAATAAATAACTTTATTGTCATTGTATGTGTATACACAGTATACCCATCCAACGAAATTCACTTAACCCCCAAAGACCAGGTCCAACACACATAACAATCCCCAAGCACACTCCCAACCACCACAATTCTCCACCCCTAAATCATCCAAACATCCACACAACAGACCAAATAATACTGTCCAACAGCTCACTGATGGTGGCCCTTTAGTTCGTTGTTTAGTGCAATTATAGCTCTGGGATAAAAACTATTCAGAAAATGTGTGGTCCGAGTTTTAATTGTTCTGTATCTTCTGCCAGAAGGCAACAGTCCAAAAAGATTGTAAGCAGGATGGGAAGAGTCTCTGAAAATGTTCTGCAACTTCCTCAAACAGCGAGATTCGAAGATGTCATCCAGGGCTAGTAGCTGGAGTCCAATGATATTCTGGGCAGTTTTAATATCACAACCACCTAATCAGTGTGACAAAAGCATTTATTTTTCTGAAATACAACCACTTAACAAGCTCACCAGATTCCCAGGTCACATGGCAAAGTCAGACTATTCCAGAACTAAGAGTGAAAGGCTAAAAGATGCATCAGAAAAAAATAATATCATGTATGGGTGAATGCAAAAGTAGGCATTCATAGATTGATATTAATTGCATGTTACATTCCAAAGTATTGTATTAATGAAAAAGTCAGATATGAGTTTGGGGGAAATTTGTAATGAACATGATCCTGGAGGAAAAATACATTCTGATAAATAATTAAGATGGATAGATAAAAAGAGAAAGACACAATATAGACAGACCATCCAAAGAGCCAAGGATGAATGCAAATGGTAAATATTTTGTGAATAACTGTTTAGAAAACATGCATTAAGCATTATGTCAAGTCATATATACACACTACAAGGCAATGAATATAAATATAAACCCATGCGTGTTTATGATGAGTTATCACTGACACATATTTTATTTTTAATTCATGTTCTGTTTGATTTGATTATGAATACATAGATTTAACCTTTCTGTTTGCAAGAATCCATCTGCAAAATAAATGTAGGGCTGCACATGACATTGCTTTGAATCTGCAGATTTCTTAATCTGCCGCTAAATTAAATTAAAGTAGAATGTTCCAGCAAAAAAATGCTACTTCATGATTTCAGTTATCATACTTGTTGCTAAGGAGCACAGTCTCCCCTATTTTTTCTAAAAATAAGAATCATTTCACAAAGTTGGAACAAAAAACTTATTTTTTTAAACAAGAGTCTCAATATGATGTCCATTTAAAGATACATTGAAGATCACAGAATAGTCTTACTGAGACACAAAAAATGTGGTAGTAGTACCCCTTCTGTGCATGCCACTGTTACTTCCATATAAATCCCAGGTCAAGGATAAGAAATATCTCAAAGCTTATTTCTGAAGAAATTAAAAAATTAAATTAAAGAATTAAAGAATTAAAGAAATTAAAGAAAACTTGAAGAGCAGGTGATGGTCGCGGCCAAGAGGCCCTTCGTGCAACTGTGAGTTGTGCGCCAGTTATGCCCTTTCCTGGACCAGCAATCCCTACTCATCGTCACTCATGCCTTAGTCACTTCCTGTCTTGACTATTGCAATGCACTCTACATGGGGCTGCCCTTGAAGAGCACCTGGAAGCTCCAGTTGGTGCAAAATGCAGTGGCCCACATGGTTTTGTGCAGACCCCGGTGTGCACATATATCACCTCTCGTGCGGGAACTGCATTGGCTGCCAATTTGCTTCCGGGTGCAATTCAAGGTGCTGGCTGTCACCTTTAAAGCCCTTCATGGCTTGGGACCAGATTATCTGAGGGACCGGCTCTTGCCAGTCACATCTACCCAACCCATTAGAGTGGGGAGTCCCATCCCCGAGGGAGATATACCTGGTGGGACCAAGAAGAAGGGCCTTTTCGGTGGTGGCTCCCTCTCTCTGGAACATCCTTCTCCCAGAGATTAGAACAGCCCCCACCCTAATTCTCTTCCAGAAGATGTTGAAGACCTGATTCTGCCGCGGGCCTGGGGAACCCAGAGTGGGATAGAGCCCATTAAATGGCTTGTGTGATCGGCTGTCACTGGGGTGGGAGGTGAGGGTCAGGGATGATTTTATTACATTAATTTATTTGACTTTTTATGAGTTTTACTGGTTTTTAAATGTGGTTTTTTTATATTCTGTAGGCCTCCTTCAGTTGCCATGGGTGAATAGGCGACAATATAAATCAAACAAACAAACAAACAAACAAACAAACAAACAAACTCATTCTGCACAAGCATAACTGTTACCTTGCTGAAATAACTATTTCTTTTTAATGCTAAGCCCTTTTTTTAACTTTTAAACTAGTACAACTTTTAAATTAGTAAACTGTTTCTCACAAATGTATTTATGCCGATGATATCAGTCTCACAACCCAAGAACTAACTTTCTCAAGCTCTTCAGAAACTGGATTACTTCTTCAAAACATGGCACCTCCAACCAAGCCTAACAGAAACAGAAGTAGCCACATTCCCCTTCAGCAATAGATACGCAAATTACCAGCCTTCAGGGAAGTTCCATATTTTACAGTGTAATAACTTTCAGAAGTACCTGGGGGTAACACTGGGCAGATCACTAACCTTCTGACAACACCTGGAAAAAACAGCTGCAAATTGAAAAGCCATAACAATTTAGTGAATAGATTGGCTGGAAAATTCAGAGAAGAGCAACCAGGATGATTAGGGGACTGGAGACTAAAACATATGAAGAATGGTTACAGGAACTGGGCATGGCTAGTCTAGTGAAGAGATGGACCAGATAACCGTCTTCCAATATTTGAGGGGCTGCCACAGGAGTAGGAGGTCAAGCTATTTTCCAAGGCACCTGAAGGCCAGACAAGGAATAATGGATGGAAACTGATCAAGGAGAGAAATAAGGAGAAATTTTCTGACAGTGAGAACAATCAACCAATGGAACAGCTTGCCTTCAGAAGTTGTCGGAGCTTTATCACTGGAGGCTTTGAAAAGGGAGATTGGACTGCCATTTGTCAAGGATGGGGTAGGTCTCCTGCTTGAATGGGGGGTTTGACTAGATGACCTACAAGGTCCCTTCCAACTCTGTTAATCTGTTTAAAAAAAATCCTGGGGTGCTGATACTAAACACCCTATGAACAACAGCCCTGGCTTTGGTTTATTCTACAGCTGAATATACAGCCAATAGGGAGTGTCAATTTTTTTCAACTTTCAATTTCCAAACATCAGGGGTGCTCAAAATTTATGACATGCCTTGGGGATTGTAAATATATTTTGGCTACTTTCATATAATTTAGATGTGCTTGGTAAGTAACTACATAAATATCATAACTTTTTAACATTTTGTTTGTTTCATTTGGGCCAGCATGTGACTTAAGAGCACCCAGTGGTGGGTTGCTACCAGTTTTCCCCGGTTCTTGCAAACCGGTAGTGGAAATTTTGAGTAGTTTGGAGAACTGGTAAATACCACCTCTGCCTGGCCCCGCCCCCAATCTATTCGCTGCCTCCCGAGTCCCAGCTGATCGGCTAGAAGGAAAAAAATCAGGGCTCACTTGACAAGGAAGAGGGGAAAAAAACAAGACACATAGCTTTAAATTGAGAAGCCAAGAAGCCTACCAAGTGATCGGCTAGAACCGATCTGCTCCTTGTAAACCGTTCGGTGGTGGTAGATTGGCAATTGAGGCCAAGCTGCCTGAAAGCGGTTTCCGATGCTCTCAGTGGTGGCAGAGCAGCAAAAAACTGTTTAAACTCTTGCGGCACTTCAAAGGGCCGCCCTACACCTGATCAGCAGTAAAAGGCAGTGTGGTGGTAGACCAGTGCGCTCCAAAAACAAATGGGTAGACCGGTACGGCTCTGCAAGCAGTTAAAAGCCTGGTAGACCAGTACCTCTGCTAAACCCTAAAGAATTGTTTCTCACATGACCTTCAAACCACGCCCACAAAATAAGCCACGCCCACAGAACAAGTAGTAAAAAAAAAATAAAACTCACCCCCGAGAGCACCCACACCCAAATGGTTGATGTCCCACTCTGCCAGACATTGTGTATCATCTCTGGCACATTGCATCCCACTCCTATGCACTGGTTACCAGTACTTAGCAATATCATACTGTGGGAAGAAATATCCATCTGGTTCAGTTCCAAGCCGGGAGAAAGACACTGGAAACATGGAGAGTGATTGGAAATATGGTTTAATGATGAAACAGAACCACATGGAGTTGAGAGTGAGGGGTTTTTATACCTTCTTTGGACTTTGCACTTGAACTTCCTGTTCCTGTGCAAAACATGTATTCTATTGGATGTTGTCAGACTTCCATGGGGCCATGTAGGGGTTATGTAGGAGTCATAGCTGGCTCTATAGGCAAAGTACAAATCCTAGATGTTTCTCTGAGCTAAGTTTGGTTGAAGTTTCTGAGGGTGATGCAATGAAGGGGTTGGGGGCTTGCATTCTGAAAGGATGTTGGGCAATTCCTATTGTGACTTGATGACTATTCATACCTTTATTCAGACTTTGCTGCAGGGAATTTCAAAACATCCTGTCTTAAATGGATTTCTGCCTGCAGTATTTGCTTTGCCTATGAATAGAGCTACCTACATACTTGGCTTCTTTCAATAAACTCTTTATCTCTTAAGTTCTGACATCTGCTGTGGGCTATTAAGGAAGATGGGGGCTGCTTTCTCTCTCCAAGAGCATGTTTCTCCATTTCTCCCTTTAGGGAAATATAATATTCTGCCTATTTAATATTTCCTAAAAATATTTCATTCTTCTACAAGGGAATGGTGGTTTCCCACAATAACACCTCACATTAGAAGACAACAAGTTCTCGTTCAGTGATGGTCAAGGATGCTGAACAAGGCCCTCCCTATTCCCCAGAACAATGCTCAGTCCATCACAAGATTGAAATCCCATAGGCCAGCATGGAAGACAGCTGTTCACTTAACATCTCCCCAGTTTAATTAAGAATTCCAGGAGACAGGAATGGGACCTGACCATTAATGAACCCTCTACCAAACCACCTGTTTTTTATCTGCCTTGCTCTGCATGAAATTGAACAGAAATAGGTGTGATACTGTAAGAAGTGCCTCTGTCCTGTATCAGTGGGAATGGAAATATTACCTTGTTGCGATTGTGGTACTGGCATGCAAACTATTAAACATATTGTGCAAGATTGCTCAGAACACGCATTCTCTGTTTCCCTAGAATATATGCATGAAGCAACAACAGAAGCAACCATCTGGATAGCTGAATTGGACATCCAGTTATGAGGCCACTGCCATACCCATAGAGGTTTTATTTATAATTAGGTGGACTGTGCATATATATGTTTACTTCTCTTATGTCATGACATGTATGAATAATAAATAATGCTAAGGTCACCTTTGGCCCTGAACAAACAGCAAGCATAAAGGTACATGTGCTTTCAGAGTTGAAATTAATCACATAACTTAACTGTAATTGTTGTTGTGATTGAATTCTGGGCAAGGATTCAGGACCAGAGTTAGTTCTCTCATATGATTACAACTTTTCCAACATATAACTTTTTTTCTGAAAAATTGGCAGGCAAAGTACCATAAGACCTGAAATAATTTGATCAAGATGTTCTTCTGAAAATTGAACCAAAACTAGTCAGTGCCTCATTGAGTTTTTTTACATTCTTGTTTTCTTTTTATACATCTTATATATCCCTAAGGGACTTAGATTGGCAGATTCTTCCTGTACCAACTTATGCTACCCCATAGTCTTGGCCAAATTGAGAGGGAAGTAAAGTCCAGACTGTGTTTTGGTCAAAAAAGAACAATAGAACCAAAGATAACATGAGCTTAAACTTCAAATTAGCTTATGAAGCAACCTCTCTTCTGTATCTATTCACCTGATCAAAGGATAAGTAAAATGTAGACTTTAATGCTGGTTTCCAAAGCAAATCAACTTCCAGAAGCTTATAATAGTTCAGTTTCCCAATTGTGGCAACTTCTTGATGTGTATTCTTCAGGATCCAGAATTCCTCCCACCAGCATCACCATTGTTGAGAATTCTGGGAATTGAAGTCCGTACACCTGAAACTTGCCAAAATTGTGTCAGCTCCACTAGATCAATCATGCCACAAAATGAACTCTACATGAAGGCAAAAATTGATTTTCTTGAGATTGGCTGTAATAATAATTGGAAGAATCTCTCCCCCACACACACACTTTCTTATATACCAGTGAATTATATAAGGCATCTGTCTATTTTGCTTTGAATGCTACCTTGTTCTGAATTATTTAAAAAAAAAAAACTGTTTCGGTTCCTTTTATCTAGGTAATGCTTCCTGCAAATCTCTGTCAGTCATTCCTTACTCTCCAAAGGTTAGGAAATACTGCATTAGTGAAAATAAAATTCTTACCTCACTTCATTTCAGTTCGGTATTTACCATTGGCATTTACAGAAAACAGAATAAATTTCTCTGCATGGATAGTAGTCCCTTCTGACTTCTGCAGTTGCAAGTCCAGGTGGATAAAATGATGTGAAATGTCTCATTGCATCCTCTCCATAAGGAAAGATACATCAGTCCATGGTGAGAAACTTTTAAAATAAAACAAAGTTGGTCTACAGAGGCCTAGAAAAAAAAACTATTTCTATTCTAAAGAGTTATCAATCTTTTTAGTTTTCCTTCCATTCAGCACCCCAATTCCCCGTAGTTGCCAAGCAAAGTAACCATAGCTCTCCAATAGCTTAAGCATTAGCAACCTATCTAGTAGGATTTGGTTTCTACAGTTGTTACATTAAACCTTTGTTATAAAGTTTATATTAAAATATGGTGGCTAAAATTCCCATAAAGTACTTTTCTGCCTACTTAGATCATATAGGTTTATACTGAAGAAATTGAAATTTTATATGCGATTTCCTGGCTAATCTTTTACGTTGCCGTGTGCCAAAGTCAAAACATTCCTTTAACACAGATATATCAGAATGGGGTCTGAATATGGTTAGACATCTGAAAATATGTGTGATAATAAATCTGTAACTTGGATAGATAAATGTATCAAACTGTATACACTCACTTATATATTTATCAGAAGACAAACTGACCCTCAGATTTTTAACCAAAATGCACTACTCACAGATAAACCAACTCACATTTTTCAAGGGATTTTCTTTAAAAATTCAAAGATCGGTTTATCCATGGACTCATATGTAGATATGTACAGGATATAGAGTATGTGGACTTTTAACGAGTATTGCCACATATATTTGTAGATAAGCCATCCATGATTAAGATAACTCCAATTTTTAGATATATTTAAAATTCTTACCTAAAATTATCAGGCTATCTCCAAGTATACACAGTACACCCCCACCCCCAGTCTCTGTTATTACTGCTGATTCTATTTTCATTATATATATATATATATATATATATATATATATATATATATATATATATATATATATATATATATATATATATATATATATAAAGTTTTCTTTTGCAGTTGCTAAATTGTACTAATTCAGTCAATTTATAAATAGCCCTCAACTTACAACAGTTTGTTAAGAGATCGTTCAAAATGGAAAAAGTAACTCATGTCCATTTTTCACACTTATGACCTTTGCAGCATCCCCATGATCATGTGGTCAAAATTCAGAGACTTGGTAACTGATTCAGATTTATGACTGTTGCAGTGTCCCAGGGCCATGTGATCCCTTTAGGCGAGGACCAAAGTCAACGAAGAAGCATAATTCACTAACTTGGCAACTGTAGTAATTCACTTAACAAGAAAGGTCATAAAATTCACTTAACAAACATTTTGCTTAGCAACAGAATGTTTGGGCTTAATTGTGGTTGTAAGTTGAGGATTACCTATATTGCATTTTGTATTGTTACTTTATTTATTATTTTTGGGGGGGACCTGAATCTATCTTTTGCAAAGTGGTAGCCTATTAAATGAAGAAATCATATTGATAGTAAACTGAAGTTGTCAAAGGACTGCTTCACGCATGCCTTGCACCTTTTCACTTCTGTCATCACTCAAGACAGCTCACGGCTGTCTTTTCCCCAGGAAAAAGTACAATCTGTAAGGTTATAAAATGAATGTACAGGGAAGGGGGGGAAAACAGCTTCTTTTTCCAGTTGATAGAAAAAAAAATATTCACCCCAGTGATGGTATTCAGTCGGTTCTATCCAGTTTGGGCGAATCAGTAGTGGCAGTGGGAGGCTCCACCCATGCACCCAGACATAATCACATCCCATTTTTGATGCTCTGCACATGTGCAGAAGGTCCCATGCGCGGAGGTGGCGCATGCAAGCGAAGCCAGCTGGCTTCGCATGGATGCGCCCCCTCCGCGCCCACACACTCACATTTGCGAACCGGTAGCAAAGGTAAGGCAATACCATCCCTGATTCACACCATTTTGAACTTTCTGTTTACAGATAGAAAAGGTTATTGTAATAAGTAAATAAAATGCATGTGAAAACAGGCTACAATTTTTTTATTCAGAGACGAAGTGAGGACAAATAAAACTGTGAAATGAAATACATTTCAGTATTAGTATAATTTATATTATGAACTATAATGACTAATCAGAACACTTCCATCATAAGAATGATAGCTGTAATGCTGCTTTTGTGTATATGTGACTCTTAAAAAACTGCCACTTGTCCTCTAGCACATTTTCATCCAGAGCTATACTTTCAAGTGTTTGAACCAAGAAAAAATAGAATTAGATACTGTAAATCAGCTAATGAATTAGTTTACCAAGGTCCCACTCAGGGGTGGGTTCTAGTTACCTTTACTACCAGCGAGGCAGAAGCGTTTTGATGACGTCGGAGTCGGTGGGTGGAGCCTCCCGGTGGTTTTACTACCGGTTCTATAGAACCAGTGCGAACCGGGGGCAACCCACCACTGGTCCCATTTCAAATAGTTAGGTCTAGTGCTACTGAAAATAAAGCTCATTCAAGCAAGCAATTATGCCTTGCCAGATAAATATATGGAAACAGAAAATACGGATTGTTTTTTTCCTGGTATAACAAGAAAGGCTGATACAACTTTAGGGGAAAAATATAGCAGCCAATTCAGCTGACAGATTTAGGCTATCAGCAGAAGATTGCTGATTGCCAATTTGTTCTACACTTTCCTGGAAATAAGCAATACTGAACTCAGTTATTTTTAAGTGGACATGCATACTTCAGTGCTGAGAGTTGTTCAACAGGAAAGTATGAAAATATGCTTAATAAATAAAATTAATTACTACAATTTCTACTTCTTGGACAACCAGCATTTTGACTTTTTGTTTTCATTGTATAAATTATGAAGCTGCCATTTGAATTTCTCTCTCTTTCTCTCTCCCTCTCTCCCTTCCCTCCCCCCCCCCTCTTACACACACACATACACAGCCAACCAAAAAATGTGTTCCCTTGTATTTCAGGTCTACATCTTCTGTGGTCAGATACTCTTCTGGACATCTGCCTGGAACCCATACTACATATCGGACATTAATACAATTGAACGTGTCCAGAAATATTTCACAAGAAGAGTCCTCCACTCCTCTGCTCACAACAAAATACCTTATGCCACCAGACTTGAAATTCTGGGTTTAGAAAACTTAGAACTACGCCGCCTTCAGTATGACCTAAGCATGGCTCATAAATTATCTGCTACAATGTCCTACCTGTCAATGACTACTTCAGCTTCAACCACAACAATACATGAGCACACAATAGATATAAACTTAAATTTAACCGCTCCAAACTCGATTGCAGAAAATATGACTTCAGCAACAGAATGGCCAATGCCTGGAATGCACTACCTGACTCTGTGGCTTCATCCCAAAACCCCCAAAATTTTAACCTAAGACTGTCTACTGTTGACCTCACCCCATTCCTAAGAGGTCTGTAAGGGGCATGCATAAGAGCACCAGTGTGCCTATCGTCCCTGTCCTAATGTTTCTTCTGTTCATATATATTTTATGTATTCAGTTCATGCTTACACTTATATATATTACCTAATACGTTCTTGACAAATAAAATAAAATAAAATAACAAAAGATGGGTCCTCTTGGATGAGAAATGAAATGGCAGAGGATAATAATGGTGTCAGGAAGGCCCAGAACTACAATACCTTTGCCCCTTCATAGGAAGGATCAAAGGGACCTGCACTTTGAGATCTTCAGATCTTTGCAATCTTAAACATCCAATTGGCCATCTCTACTTATATTGTGCTTATTAGGGTTATTGTGCAGTCTCAATTCTCAGCTTTCTTCTTCTTCTAAAGCATTTCTCAAGCTTGGCAACTTCTTTAAGTTTAAAATGTGAACTACAATTCCCAGCATGCTGGATGAAAAATTCTGAGAGTTGAAGTCCAGTTGAACTTAAAATTGGCAAGTTTGAGAAAGATTGCTGTAAACGATATGCCATGAGGAAGCTATGACAAATTCTTTGCAGTCCCAGCCAATGCGGGAGGCAAACAGGCTAGTCTTTTGTTTTGGCAACCATAGATTTGTGAGCAGAAAAATAGACAGATATATATATCTGTCTGTGTGCTTTACAGCACTCTTTAAGTGATTTACAGCAGGGGTCCACAACCCCAGACGGTGGACTGTCCGTAGATCACAGAATATCAGAAACCAGGCCATGCAAACAAGTGAAGCCCATCCATTAAATGCAGGTAGCACATGAAACACATGTAGCCCCCTGCATCCTTGGAAAAGTATCTTTTCACAGAAACAGTCCTTGGTACCCAAAATGTTGGAAGCTACTGTTTCAGCATATTTTCCCCAATAATCTGGGTCATCATTTTACAAACCTTGGAAAGACGGAAGGCTGAGTCAATCTTGAGCCAGTCAGGATCGAATTACTGGCAACTGACAGAATTAGCCTGCAGTACTGTTTTCTTTCTTTCTTTCTTTCTTTCTTTCTTTCTTTCTTTCTTTCTTTCTTTCTTTCTTTCTTTCTTTCTTTCTCTCTCTCTCTCTCTCTCTCCCTCCCTCCCTCCCTCCCTCCTTCCTTCCTTCCTTTCTGTTTGTCTGTCTGTCTGTCTGTCTGGATGGATGGATGGATGGAAACAGAAGCAGAGATGTTATCTTTGAGTTAACCAGAAAAAATATAATACTTTTGGATCAAAAAAACAGGAAAAATTGTTACCTTTGGGAGGGGAAAAAAATCAACTATTAGTTAAGCGCATCTCTTAAAACTATAAACCATTTTCCTGAGCCTCCTGCGTATGTCTGTGGATGTAGAATTTAATGCCACAGGCCAGGTGCTAGGTCACATCTTATTCTAGTGCTCAAAAGTTCAACTGGGAATGAACCTGGAATTCAAGCCCACCTGATCAACCTCTAGCAGTTGCTAAAGAGTGTCACACATGAGGGTGCACCTGTTTCTAAGAAAACTGAAGTTTTAGGCCACCAGCAACACCACAATTGCAACCATTAGAAGGAATTACTTGGTTATCATTCCAAGCATTCTATTTAAAAACATTTTTTTATCTAACTAGGCCTTTGATGTACAAATAGACTTAGAAAAGGTATGGGATTATTTTTCTGATTGTGTTTCAATATGCCTTTATTCAGGGGTGAAATGCTCCTGGTTTGGACTGGATCACCCGATCCAGTAGCGATGGAGGTGGGTGGTTTGGAGAACTGGTAGCAAAAATCCCTGCCCTCCCCTCCCATTGCCCAGCTGAGCCATGCAATCATCAGAGGCTTTTTCTTTATTTTTAAAAGCATTTTTTCTACAACCTCTTCAGCCGAAGAGGTTATAGAAAAAATGCTTTTAAAAGTAAAATAAAGTCTCTGCCGATCAGGCAAGTCAGCTAGGATCGTCAGAGGCTTTAAAAAAAAAAAAAGAAAAAGCCTCTGCCGATCAGGCAAGTCAGCTGGGATTGTCAGAGGCTTTAAAAGCATTTTTTTAACATGGAAAAATGGTTTTAAAAGCAAAAAAAAAAAAGTTGGCCACACCCACTCAGTCATATTACACCATCCACCAAGCCACGCCCACAGAACTGGTAGTAACAAAATTTACATTTCACCACTGCCTTTATTCATGTTTTAATTGCATCGTTCTTTTGTCTTTGGTTAGCCACCTTGAGCACCATCTGTGGGCAGGCATGTAGCAACCCAGAAATATAGTTGATAAATAAATCAAGTCCGATTGATCCTTAGATATAAAACTAACATGGGAGGAAAGGAGGCCCTTCCTCCCATGGCCAATAGAAGATAAATGGTCTCCTTATGGGTGCTGGAAAAGCAATAAATCAATCAGATGGACAAGTGTCTTAGAAGAAGAGAAAATGATGAAAGAAAGAAAGAAAAGCACTTAAGGAAGAATTTTTCTAGAAAGAGAAAGAAAATAGGGATAATGGAAATATTGTGCTAAAGAGTTCAGTGATGGGCTGAAAATAATTCTTCCCAAAGTCTGCACAGATGTCAGGCCAAAGGAGAACAGAGCAAGGACTCCAGATGAAAATGTAAATCAGTCCAAAATTTAACATACTAAGGTAATACTGGTTAGAGTAGCAAAAGGTAGAAAAGCTGTCTCTAGGGATAAATATTACAGATAGTCCTTGACTTACGACTATAACTGGGAACATAATTTCCATTGTTAAACAAAGTTGTTAAGCCCAATTTTGCAATTTTTTTGCCACAGTTGTTGAATCACCACAGTTGTTAAGTGAACCACATACTGTTAAGCAAATCTGGTTTTCACCATTGACTTTGCTGTCAGAAACTAACCGGAAAGGACACAAATGATGACCAAAGGACCCTAGGATGTTGCAATCATCATAAATACATGCTAGTGTCCAACTTTGATCGCTTGGCTGTTGGAATTCTATGTCTATTGTAAGTGTGTAGACTGGTCTTAAATTACATTTTTAGAAGTGTTGCTGTAGTTTCACTAAACAAATGGCTATAAATCAAGAATTACCTGTATTATTATTTATTAAACTTGTATGCCACCTGAGTCTCGATGAAGTGACTAAGCATAGATGGTTTCTGCATTCTTTAACATGGGAAAATTTCATTTAATTGTGGGAGGGAGGGCTGACTGGAATGAATGAGATCTAATATCTATATATTAAGAGATTTAAAAATGGGATTGGATAAAAGAAAGATATCTTTGAAGAGAAGATACGGGTTTGGGCAGATCCTCCGGAGGTACGGCAGCAAAAGATAGTAGAGATGGAAGAAATATTTGAGTTAAAAGGAAAGATGTAGACAGAGACAAAGACCCAAGGGAGGAGGATGGGAGGCAAGTCAAAAAACGAATAAGAATTGAAATATTAAAGCGGGCAAAAGATGATGGTTAGAAAGAGAATGCTGTTTAATATAAGATTGGCTTTATTGAAAGCTAGAATAGAGGCTGAAGTAAGATCAAGGGGGAATATTATTACAAATATTTTATATAATATATTAAAAGTAATAGCTAGATGTAAATATTAAATGTTGAAAGATGTATCACTATGTACATTTAAATAACGTAATGTAAATTACGTGGGGGAGGGCCTTCTCTGTGGTTGCCCCAGCTCTCTGGAACCAGTTACCTCCTGAGGTCCAGACCATCCCCACCCTATTGGCCTTCCGAAAAGCAGTGAAGACCTAGCTTTTCCAGCAGGCCTGGGGCCGTTGATCTCGCTCTTGCGATCTGGCGAGATCCAGCCATGAATGGTGTGAATGAGTTTTAATGTTTTTAATGTTTTTAATTCTTAAATGTTTTTTATAATGATTTTAAATGCATTGTGAGCCACCCTGAGTCTTCGGAGAGGGGTGGCATACAAATTGAATTAATAAATAATAAATAAATAAATAAAATATTGTGATTGTTATTAGAATAGCGCACAAAAACACTGAACAACTAAACAATGAAGGAACACACTCTAATACAAATATGTATAATAACACCACAATTACATATGTATGATTACTGTAACAAATATTATTATTATTATTATTATTATTATTATTATTATTATTATCATCATCATCATCATCATCATCATTTGCATTTGCATTTGCATTTGCATTTAAATTAATGATACCCAGATGCCTCACTGTTCATATAATGATATTGATGTATATCCAAAAATATTTTTTAAAAAAACCTGAAAATGCACATCTTCCAGATTAGGAAACATAAAATGACATGCTGATCATGCAAAATACTCCATGTTGAAACAGAGAAACAAAACAAAATCAAATACAAAACATAGAACCAATAGGATAAAACTAGGAATGTTTTCTCTTCCCAAAGGGGAAAAAATTGAATTTTTTTTTATATCTGGTCCATAGAATTCACTTAGAACCTGAACAGGGTACTGCTGAGTTAACAAAGGAGAGAAGAATAGAATTAGGCTGAGTTTCTATTGTATCTTGTCTTTGCATCCAGGCAGCATCTAAGAGGAAGAGTTTCAGTTTCTATAAGTGTTCTAAAATTTTAATAACTCATCATTGTCTTGTATAGTCTGGCAGCCGTGGGTCTAGGACAACTCGCCATTGCCAACTCGCCACAGGACAAGAGTTACATTAATATCGAAGAAATGATAAATTGAATCATTAAGGAAAGGATGCAAAAGGAGGGACAAAATAAAATGGGAATGACAAAAATTAAAATATTTTTTAAAATCATTTTAAATAATTAACTTGAATTGTTGAAATGTCCCATGCTGATTTGTCCTAAAGTGAATTGGCCACAGCAAGTTGACCTTTGGCAAACTGACCATGGCAAGTTGATTGTGGCAAATAGGCTGGGGTGAGTTAGCCATAGCAAGTCGGCCTTGCTGACTTCTCCCATTCCGTTGTTACTGAAGAATAATGCAGCAAATCAGACTAGAGTGTTTCTATCTTGAAGAAAGAGGAAGAAATGATGTTTAGGCTATATTATTTCTTTCAATAAAACCAACATGTGATATTTTAAACAGTCATCTCCATCAAAAGCACTGCAGAAAAAAACCCCACTTAAAATTTTAAAAAAATCAAAAGGAATCATGGTCTGTGAATCATTTCCATGTGAAATTGAAGAAGCTCACATATACCAAGCGGTGGGAAATTATGGAATCTATTTTCTTTGCTTGGAAAATAGAAACCTGTGGCCCTTTCAAGAAGTATTGATATACCTTTAAAGAAAAACCCAATATTTCTTTTGGGGCAAGAAAAAAGGATTAGTTGCAATAAGGGTTTAACATGTGGAGGTAAGTTAATATCTACTCATAATGCTAAAGAGACAAGAAATGTTATAAAGCGATTCCAATTGGATTATTGGCAGTTAAACCAGGCACTGTTTCAACTTTTATGCAATTGCTAATATTAGATGTGAGCAAAATCTGATCTCTTTCTCTTTATATAGGTCATTTGGAGTGAAGAATTAACATGCGTGAAATAATTACATGTCATTTTGCTCTTTACCCTTTCCTTTCTCTTTGATACTGTACTTTTCTCCTCTTAAAAGTTTCCTCTGTAAATTTCAGGCAGGATCTATCCTCCCACCCATAGCAAAATATCATGAGCAAGAATGGTGTTTCTTAGAACCAGGAAAAAAAGTGTTTTTTAAAAGCCAATTTGACACTTATTTATTAAATGTGCATTGCACATGCTCAGTGTAACAGAACTTGTAATAATTCAGAACTGGGTCACAATATTGATCAGCAAATCAAAACCATGAAATCACCCCAAAATCAAATTAGCAATGATCCCTTCCATGATATACCGCAAACTCATGGAATTTCCCCACTGCTTCTGGCATGATCTCAATGCTTTTCTAAAGACAAAATATCTTCTCATCGCTTGAAAAAATCGCTTGAAGACATGCTCAGGATGAAATGAGACTTTTAGGGTTCAGGAGTCATTCTGAAAGGCAGCTTCTGATTTAATCTCCTTCATGGCTGTTCCCATGAGTGAATAGATACAAACAACTTCTCAAGAAGTTCACAGCATAAAAGGGAAATATGATGGAGTGTAGAGAATCAGGGAAATGATCTTGAAGGAAATAGCAAGAAAATTATAGGAGCAAAGAGGGCTCAAATGTTTTTCTTAAGTCCTGGGAAAGTAGACAGTATTCAGAAGGCAATCAGGCAATAATCACTGGGATATAAGAAGGAGGAGAAGTAAAAAAAAAAATCAATCAGATTTGCCAGTTCTGTTATTATAGCCTATCTTATAAAGTAGAGGTTATATCTTCATTTGGGCTGTGTTTTTTTGTCTACCCCACAGAATTGAGTAGATAAATGCAAAAATAAGTGCTACCCGCTTCACATTATCTAGCATACAAAAAAATTGCGCCTCCATCATATTCAGGGCCTCTTGAATCATATACAGGAGTGGGCTCCTGGGGGTTTGGCAGGGGTCAGGTGAGCCTCTAGCCAAGGATTGCAGGGGTTCAGGACCCCCAAATGCCACTCCTGGCACCCACTCCTCCTCTCCCAGGACTCTCCATGTGGCCTGTTCATCATTCTAGGTAAGTGCAGGGGCTGCATGGAGGGTGTGGGAGGGCAAAAAATGGGCCTACTGGAGGTTCCGGAAGTTCAGAAATGGGCCTGTTTCCGGCCTCCGGAGGGCCTCCGGAGGCCAGGGGAAGCTGTTTTCGCCCTCCCGGAGGCTCAAGGAAAGCCTCCAGAGCCTGGGAAGGTCGAAACCCCCCCTCCCCCCCGCTGTGGTACAGGTGGCTGACGAGGCCCGCCCATCATGGCCATGCCCACCCAGCAATGGGGCAGCAAACCTGTTGCTAAAGGATCTGAAGCCCACCCCTAATCATATATATATTTCTAAGAAAGATCATATGCATAGGTAATGAGGAGCAGTTTGATCTAATGGTTAAAGTACTGGGTTAGAAACTAGGAGACTGTGAGTTCTAGTCCTGCCTTAGGCAGAGACGCCAACTGGGTGACTTTGGGTCAATTACAAGGAGGCTGTGAGTTCTAGTTCTGCCTTAGGTATGAAAGCCAACCAGGTAACCTTGGTCCAATTACTTTCTGTCAGCCCAACCCATCTTTGTTCTGGGGAAAATTAGGTATGTTTGCCTGCTTGAGTTATTTATAAAAATAAAAAAGGAAGGATAATAAAATTAAGTTAAATTAAATTAAAATAATAGTAATAATAAAATAAAAGTTGGCGTAGATGGCTGGCTGAATTTACGGGACTGCCTTACACTTTTACTTAGATTATGAAAACATCGTTGAGTTAAAAAGAAAAAAAGGAACTTAAGCCAGAATTCTTAAAGGACAAGATTCCTTTTCCCTGACTCTTTTCAATCTGCAGGCCATTGAAATAGACACACTATACATTTTAACACAAAAATAACAATTGTATGCATTTTTCTCTTTCAACTGTATAAACTGGAGTGAAAATTCCACATCAAATAATATATGCCTTGTGAGGCTTTCCAAACCAATGGGACAAATAATAGGTAAGTTTGCACAAAAATATTTAATTCTGAAAGACTACTGATCTCTGCATTTAAACTGACATCCAAAAATAGAGCCTTGTTGATTTTGCTTTCATAGTTACTTAGAGTGAAACTATGAGGTCAGATGCACAGGTATGCTTGTCCTGAACCTTGCTGGGAAATATAATGATATTTATACTCAAATTTCTGCTCTTTTCTTCCTCTAGGACTGTTTGTTCTCAACTGCCAAAGCACAAAATAATTTATTCTTCTGCCTTTCTTTGTGATTACACATACAACAAACAGAGTTCCCATTAGCAGAATGATTAGAAAAGGTTAAAAGTTCCCAGAACAAGAGCAGAATAACCCGAGAACACTCATAAAATGCATTAACATGCAGAAACTCTATTTGCTTATTCGTTCATTTATTCAAGGCCCAGCAAAAACATTTTCATTCAAATAAGGAATTTGTAGGAATTCGGCATTAACAATTACTAACATTTATTTGAACAGCTCTTAACTGACCTGTAGCTTTACTTTGAGCTTCAACACAAAGCTATTTTGAATGGCCAAAGTGCATAAAGCCGCCTTAAGTCACCATGGGTGAATAGGTGGCAATATTAATTAATTAAATAAATAAATAAAGCAAATGTCTATTAGAAAGGCATGAAGGCCAGCTTCATCTCTGACTTAGATAGTTTATAAGACCAAGTATTAGCAACCTGTTGCCCCCCCAGATGAGTCCAGGTGCCATTTACCTACACAATGAGGTCAATGGCAAGTGATTTCCAGTGTAATCCAGTTATAATATCTGGCTGCCTGTCCAGGCTGGAGTTTTTCTTTGCACCCAGGTATGGTTACTACTTGTCAGTCAATAATTTGGTTTCATGACAGCCTTTGCAGAATCCTTCCTTCCTTCCTTCCTTCCTTCCTTCCTTCCTTCCTTCCTTCCTTCCTTCCTTCCTTTCTTTCTTTCTTTTTCTTTCTTTTTGGACAAACATCCCAAGAGAACTTGAAAATAGTCTTTCTGGCTTCAAGCATTGTGGAAGCCATCTTTACAAGTAAAGAACAAGTCTGAAACATAGATAGGGTCAGGATAAGAGTTTTAAAGAGTTAGAATAGAATAGAATAGAATAGAATAGAATAGAATAGAATAGAATAGAATAGAATAGAATAGAATAGAATAGAATAGAATTCTTTATTGGCCAAGTGTGATTGGACACACAAGGAATTTGTCTTGTTGCATATGCTCTCAATGTACATAAAAGAAAAGTTGCATTCGTCAAGTATTTTATGCTACAACACTAACAACACTTAATGATAGTCATAGGGAACAAATAAGCAAACTAATCACATTAGGAAAAAAGTCAATATAAATGTTAAGGATACCAGCAACAAGGTTACAGTCACACAGTCATAAGTGGGAGGTGATGGGTGATAGGAATGATGAGAAGATTAATAGTAATGCAGATTTAGTAACTAGTTTGACAGTGTTGAGGGAATTATTTGTTTAGCAGAGTGATGGCGTTCAGGGGAAAAATTGTTCTTGTGTCTAGTTGTTCTGGTGTGCTGTGCTCTATAGCGTCGTTTTGAGGGTAGGAGTTGAAACAGTTTATGTCCAGGATGCGAGGGGTCTGTAAATATTTTCACAGCCCTCTTTTTGACTCGTGCAGTATACAGGTCCTCAGTGGAAGGCAGGTTGGTAGCAATTGTTTTTTCTGCAGTTCTAATTATCCTCTGAAGTCTGTGTCTATCTTGTTGGGTTGCAGAACCAGACCAGACAGTTATAGAGGTGCAGATGACAGACTCAATGATTCCTCTGTAGAAGAGGAATTAAAAGATTAGGGTGGTGGATGTAACTGTGTGATTAAAATCTAGAGGTTAAGGCATGGGTGTCAAACTCGCCCACATCACATGACGTCATGTGACATATTGCAACATTTTTTTTGACTTTGCGAAACTGGGATGGGTGATGCATCCACCTGTGGGCCCCCTTTTTGACACCCCTGGGTTAAAGGCATTGTCTGAAAACCAGGAGATCTTGATTTCTAGTCCTGCCTTAAGCTTCAAAACCAGGTGTGTCTTTGGGCCAGTCATACTCTTTCAGCCCAACTCACTTCACAGGGTTCTTGTGGAGAACATAGGAGGAGGAAGGAGTATTATATATACTTGATCTCATGAAAGGGACTAAAAACAAAGCAGTTATTGTTGCCATATCTAAATCTTGACCCTAACGCTAATTCAAACAGACTTTTAATACTGGAAGGTTGTAGCAATTACCGTACTTTTTGGAGTATAAGATGCGTTTCCCCCCCTAAAAGTAGGTGGAATTGTCTGTGCATCTTATACATCAAATGTTGCTGAAGCCCCACCCACCCACTGGCCCCCACCCTTCAGCCTCCATACATTGCATTTTCAGCCTCCGCACACTCCATTTTAGATCTATTCCAGGCTGCAGGGATCGCCACAGCACATTGTCACCAATTGCACCTCCGTGCATCGCGTTCCTCGCCGCCTGGAACCAGCCGAAAATGCGATGCACAGAGGCCACAAACAGGGCATGTGGAGACCAAAAATGTGACATATGGAGGCAGTGATAATTGGTGATGTGCTATGGCGATCCTGGCAGCCTCCAACAGGTCTAAAATGGAGCATGCAGAGGCCAAAAATGCGACATGCAGAGGTGGCGATGGGCTGTAGCGATTCCCGCAGTCTGGAACAGCTGATTGGCAGTCTTCTGGGAGGCCGATCCAACTACCAATTAGCTACTCATGCTGAATCAGTCTGTGATAATGTGCTGAAGCTGACCAGGCTGTTTGCTGTTTGCTGAAAGGATACTAGCCAGATGAATACTGATGGATGGTGATAGGCAGAGGCAGAGTTTTTTTTTTTTCTTATTTTCCTCTTCAAAAACTAATGTGCATCTTATATTCCGGAGCATCTTATACTCCGAAAAATATGGTAGTTGTCTCCACTGCCTATCAATCTGCTAATGGGCAGAGCTGCATCTATCAGTATTAATGCAGAAAATTCCTAGATCTCTCAGAAATAGGATTATCAGATTTCCAAACAGGCAGAGAAGGACAGGAACAATTGCAAAGGAGGACAAAGGGGAGAAAGGAGGACCTTTTTGACTTTCCTAACATCTGTGACAAAAATTACAGTGAAAAACTTCAAAGAAAATACAGGTATGCTTCTATCTATACATGCATTTAGATGGAAATATGAAATTACTTTTTGTAGCATCAAAACACTGGTTTTCAATTGCAGGAATTTTCTAAAGCCAGTTGGGAGACAAAAACCTTCAGCACATAACTGATTAAAGTCTAGTCAATTTCAGGCAGCAGCAGCCCAAACCAGCAGGAAGGTACTGCTCAATTAATTAGTGGATGTTGTTAATTTTGGAATTAGCATTTATTAGAGACAGACAGCACAGCAAAGAAAAGCTGCTGAAGAAGATATAATTTGTTAAATATTCAAAAAGTCAGACAATATTTAATTTTAAGGCTATAGAGAATTTGAGGACCAAAATGAGAGCATGTCTTCCTTTTGCTGTCTGTCTGGTTACTCTAATCAGGTCCGTGTTTCTCTAAATAATTCCCACAGGAAAAATGCCTTCACATAAGATACAATCAGTCCCACCCAGGAATTTGCAGTCTCAAGGAAGAAAGCTGTGCCAAATTTGAAGTCTGATTATCAAACATTCTTGACTTACAAACACAACTGTGACCGGAACTCCTGTTCATATGCAAGGCAGTTGTTAAGTGAATCAGACCTGATTTTAAAACATTCTTTGCAACAGTTCTTAAGTGACTCATCTTGGTTGTCAAGTGAATCACATGGTCATTAAGCAAATCTGCCCCCTCCACACACACACCCATTGATATTGCTTGTTGGAAGATTGCAAATGGAAATCCCATGATCCCGGCACATTATCATAAATACATGCTTGCTAAATGACTGAACATTAGTCACACCAGAAGTGGGTTTCAGCAGGTTCTGGCCAGTTCTGGAGAACCAGTAGTGGAAATTTTGAGTAGCTCAGAGAACCGGTAGTAAAAATTCTGACTGGCCCCACCCCCATCTAATCTCTGCCTCACAAGTCCCAGCTGATCGGGAGGAAATGGGGATTTTGCAGTAACCTTCCCCTGCCATGCCCCATGCCACGCCCACCAAGCCACGCCCACAGAACTGGTAGTAAAAAAATTTGAAACCCACCACTGAGTCACACATTATCATGGGAATGTTGTGATGGCTGTAGGGAACCAGTGATAAATTATTTTTCTCAGTGCTGTTGTAATTTTGAATGGTCACTGAATGAATGGTTGCAAATCGAGGACTACCTGTATAATAATAAATCAGAGAAAAGTCTTCTTTTGCAGCATAATTCTTCCCCTGTAAAAAAAAAAGTTGGGGTTCCTTGAAAACAATTTCTTTAATCTCAGTGTAAAAATTTGATCTTTGTGTCCAAAACTAGACACATACCTAAATTTTTGCTTATAAGTTTGATTTATTGTTTTAAAAACTATTAGGCAGCTGAAAGTTTTCAGTTTGGCTTCAGTTCCCATAACCCCACAGAATATTGGGAAGTATCAGAGAACTGGAACTGTACTCTAAGACATCTGGGAAGAGTTGGTTGCTTCCCTGTTTTATAGCATGCTTTTTGTGTTAAAGCTGGATATACAATACTCCTGCATGCAGGTGTAGATACTGTATGTGTGTGAATATCTATCTAAAAGAATAACACAATTGGAAGGACCTTGGAGGTCTTCTAGTCCAATCCGCTACTCAGGCAGGAAACCCTATTCCATTTCAGATAAGTGGTTGTCCAATCTCTTCTTAAAAACCTCCAATGTTGGAACACCACAGCTTTTGGAGGCAAGTTGTTCCACTGATTAATTGTTCTAAATGTCAGGAAATTTCTCCTTAGTTCTAAATAGCTTCTCTCCTTGATTAGTTTCCATCCGTTGCTTCTTGTTCTGCCCTCTGGTGTTTTGGAGAATAGTTTTTTTTTTTTTTTTTTTTTTGTGGCAACCCCAAAGATATCGGAACACTGCTATCATGTCACCCTAGTCCTTCTTTTCATTAAACTAGCATACCCAATTCCAGCAACCGTTCTTCATATGTTTTAGCCTCCAATCCCCTAATCATCTTTGTTGCTCTTCTCTGCACTCTTTCTAGAGTCTCAACATTTTCTTTATATCATGGTAACCAAAATTGGATGCAGTATTCCAAGTGTGGCTTTAACAAGGCATTATAAAGTGATACTAACACTTCATGTGATTTTGATGCTATCCCTCTATTAATGCAGCCCAGGATTGTATTGGCTTTTTTGGCAGCTGCAGCACACTGTTGGCTCATATTTAAGTGATTGCTCACTAGGACTAGAAGATCCCTCTCACAACCACCTACTTCATACCTGTGTATTTGGTTTTTCTTTCCTAAATGTAGAACCCTCGTTTTTCTCTATCATTATTTCTATTGTAATTGTATGTAATAAATAAATAAAACAAAACAAAATAAATAAAACAAAACTCTGAAGCACTTTAATGCTAATAAAATAATGTCAGTAAAATATATATATCAAGGTTATTTTAAGAATGAAATTGGAACTTATTTCTCTTTCTTTCCTTGAAGAAAAGGTAGGGTTCCACATATCATAAATACATTATAGCCTCAATATGATTAATAAAAATAATCACAAATTGTTTTGTTTGTATTTTTTGTAAAGCTGCATAGTCATTATAGGTATCTCTGAGCCTTTACAAGCTATAAATAGCCCCTTTGCCTACAGAATTACCCTCCCAGTTCTTTCCATGTGTTTTCCTGTGACATTTTCCAATAGCAATTCTTGTTATTGAATACAAGTGACATTAATATACCAGCTGTCATGTAATGCATTTAAACTTGCCTCCTGTTGTACAACATAAATGCATTTTCTTCTCGAAATACAGGAACTCCGAGCACAGTTTTAATGGGAAGACAGGAAATGGGATAATTGGTTAAAGAGATTCACAGTGCATTATTATAGTTTGTTATTTCTACCATAATTTTATAGAGCTCTTTGATTTATGTTGTAAGCAGTGAGTGAAAAAGATAACTTGTTCCTTCTGCCAGTGTTCTGCTCTTTCTTTCCAGAAATTAAAGTGCTGAACAAGGCTACAGTTTAGATATTATCTTTATTTGTGAGGTTTGGGGATTTAAAAAGAATAGATTTCAGCTCCTTAGAAGGGTAAGACTGGAAATGTTATGAGACAGCAAACAGAAGAGCAGTTAATGCACATCTCAATGTATCTGCAAAAATAGAATTATTATTTAAATCTTTGTTTAGCTTGGAAAAAAGAATCAGTTTAACTTTTTGCAAGCAGCTTGGTTCTCCATGTAAAGAGAAAGATGTTAATACTATAATCTACTATTAATCCTGTCAAATTAATTTTCTGAGCATCTGTTAAATATTTGGAAAAGGATTGGCTATATAGCTGACATATGCTAGCAACCATATAAAGCTTATGAAAAATATCCTTGCTATAATGGTTATATCTTATTATGCCTCCTTCCCTAGAAATTAAAATTCAGAGGTTTCAGGGGTGGGGGGGAACAGGGAACTGAATGATCTTTATCAGCCTCGAATCTTTGAAGTCTCAGTGAATATAAAATATAAAAATATAGTTTATATAAAAATATAAAATTATTTAGTGACAGTAAGTCCAAACTACAAGAGAATTGGCTATAACTGAGTTATAGAGTGAAAGAGTGCAGAGAAGAACAACGAAGATGATTGGGGACTGGAGGCTAAAACATATGAAGAACGGTTGCAGGAACTGGGTATGTCTACTTTAATGAAAAGAAGGACCAGGGGTGTCATGATAGCAGTGTTCCAATATCTCAGAGGCTGCCACAGAGAAGAGGGAGCAAAACTATTCTCCAAAGCACCTGAGGGTAGGACAAGAAGCAATGGAAGGAAACTAATCAAGGAGAGAAGCAACCTAAAATTAAGGAGAAATTTCCTGACTGTTAGAACAATTAATCAGTGGAACAATTTGTTCCACTCATTTTGGATGCATAAGTCTTCTCTCTAAAGAAGACTCTAATGCTGGGAAATATAGAAAGAAAGAGAAGGATTCAACCAGAAGCAAGGAGGATGAACTCAATTCACGTGGCAACAGGTGCAATGTTGGAAGATCTGAAATACCAGCTTTAGGACAGATCATCATGGAGAATATGGTTGCTGGGAGTTGTAAACAACTCAATGGTACAAGATCAATCAATATTTTTTTTATTTGGTTCTGATGTACTTATCGGTATCTGTGTAATCATAAATGAAAGATAACTACACACTAGAAGATTCTAGTATCCTTCTACAAAAGCTCAGTTGTAAAAGTTGCAGGATGAAGGAGTGATAATGGTTCAGACTCTGTAAAGCAAACAAAGAAACGAAAAGGCCCAGGTACAATAGGGATCTTATCTTTATTCTCTTCATATTCCATCATACATAATGAGCCAATAGATTTTGATGCTTTTCCTCTTTTTTATTTTCCACCTGTCAAGGCTAGCTCTACCTTAGCTGGGATCAAGCATCTGCTGCTTTACTTTGGGTAAAATGTTTTGTAATGTAGATAAAGGGTTGCCACTTATATCTTTCAGTTCATTAAAATATTTTCCCTACTGTTTCAGGATTTAGTTTCACCACCAACTGGCCTCATAATTATTTGGATGATAGTTCTTAAAAAAAGAAAAACTAAGATCAAGAAAAATACTTCAGATCTTGGAACAGTTTCCCAACCTTCTCACAGAACAACACTGCCATGCCAAACAAACTTAATCTTTTAAAATTGCTCAGGTTTGTTCAAATAAGCCTAAGAATTAGGGCTACTAGATTTGGCTACAAAATGTAGTCAATATTAGATGGCAGAAAAAAGATACAAAAATCTAACTCTTTGTTGTTGCCATTCTTATTTGGATTTTTGCAGCACAGATATGGTAGTCTTCTAACAATGAAGGCTTCATAATTTTAGCCAATCTTTAGCCAAGCCAAGTAAGTAGTAAGCGTCTAGTGGTTTAATGACAGGTCCATGTGACATTTTTTGGCATCAGTGTAGGAAATGATCACTTGTTTTTGGATGTTTTCTCAACTGTCAACTCAGATTTACATATCTGGGATTTATTTGCAATTTTCACCTATGATCAGTTAATTTCAACTAAATAGTATGATTACTCGGCAGCACACAGAGGATGCCAGCAGCAACACACAGGCTGGACTTTGGGGACACAATAGATCTCACATTCTTACAGATGATTCCATCTCTGTGCAAGCATGTGTAAGTACACAAGATATAAGGGTGGGGGAGGGGACCAGCTTCACTGGAGAAAAAGTCACCTGCTTTTCTGCCACATGGCTCAGACTGTTCTGTAAGACCACACCTAGAACACTGCATTCAGTTTTGGTCACCACACTATAAGAAAGATGTTGAGACTCTAGAAAGAGTGAAGAGAATAGCAACCAAGATGATTAGGGGACTGGAGACTAAAACATATGATAAATGGTTGCAGGAATTGGGCATGGCTATAGAGGGCCCAGGGGAGACATGATTACAGTGTTCTTCAATATTTGAGGGGCTGCCACAGAGAGGAGGGGGTCAAGATATTTTCCAAAGCATGTGAAGGCCAGACAAGGAATAATGGATGGAAACTGATCAAGGAGAGATTCAATCTGGAAATAAGGAGAAATTTTCTGACAGTGAGAACAATCAACCGGTGGAACAGAAGTTGCCTTCAGAAGTTGTGGGAGCTTCATCACTGGAAGCTTTCAAGAAGAGGCTGGACTGTCATCTGTCAGAAATGGTGTAGGGTCTCCTGCTTTGGGAGGGGGATTACTAGATGACCTACAAGGTCCCTTCCAACTCTGTTAATCTGTAATCTGGAGATCTTCAAAAAATAAGTGAGCAATCGGTAATAGGGGGTTGGGGTAGAGAAGGCCCAAGCAGCTGTGGGGAACCTTAAGGGAAGAGAACATGAGATATCTCAGTGGGTGGGGGAAAGCCTTGAGTGGCTGTAGGCAGGTGATCTTGTTCTTGCATTAGTCCCCCCACCCCATGGTCCTTACCACCCCTGAGGAACCCCATGTACACTTAATTAACAAATGCATTGGGAGAGAAGAGATGGGCTCATTCATTTAACGTGATTTAATTAACATTATGACCATAATGGGCAGAGTCCATTATGGTCATACTTCCAGCACTACCTATACCATCTTCTGGTTCTGTTCAGTTTCAATTTGTAGCCTTCTATTGAGGTGTTCATATTTTTTTGTTTTTTTATTTTTGCTTTAATTTATATGCTGCCCTTCTCCGGAGACTCAGGGCGGCTTACAATGCGTTAAGCAATAGCCTTCATACTTTTGTATATTTATACAAAGTCAGTTTATTGCCCCCACAATCTGGGTCCTCATTTCACCTACCTTTGAAAGGATGGAAGGCTGAGTCAACCTTGAGCCTGGTGAGATTTGAACTTGCAGTAATTGCAAGCAGCAGATGTTAATAACAGTGCTTTAGTCCACTGTACTACAGGCTCTGGATTGAATCCATAGAGCATGGTCAAAGAAAGCAGGATGGTAACTTGATGGTAGGATCAAAACTCCATCAAGCTTTTTTTTTAATGTGTGACACACGTTAAAAATGGGTGAAGTTTCAATTGCACCATCAGAGTCATCATCTTGACATCTTGGACCATACCCCAAGAAAACCCCTGACAGCTAAAGAAGAAGTTACAAAAATTAAAGAGCTTGAGTACTCTCTGTCCATCTTATAATGAAAATATTGTCCGAAGGTTGTAGACCAACCTGGTGAATTGACCAAGAAAGGAGCTGGTTCTTGTAATCTGATTTGCAACGTTGCCTTATATCATTGTTTCTCAATCTTAGTGACTTTAAGACATGTGGACTTCAACTCCCAAAATTCCCCAGCCCAGAATGGGACAACTTGCCATGGCCAACTTGCCTCAAGACAACTGGCCACAGAATAATTCAATAATTTCAATGTAATAATTTAAAATAATTTAAAAAATATTTTACTTTTTGTCATTCATATTTCATTTTACATTCTTTCATGATTCTATTTCACTATTTCTTCAATATTAGTGTAAATCTTATTCTATGACAAGTTGCTTGGAGCAAGTTGATCATGGCAAGTTGTCTTACACACACACACACACACACACAGAGAGAGAGAGAGAGAGAGAGAGAGAGAGAGAGAGAGAGAGAGAGAGAGAGAGAGAGCGAGCCAAGATAATGGGAACCAAGTTGCTTTCAAAAGGTTAAATTGACATGCACACTGACATGAAGACTATATGTCCTAAAGTTGCTAGGATTAAGAATCACTGCCTTACACTATAAAACCTTGTCTTTCTTTAATATCAGACCTTTGGTTCTCTTTTCCTGACTCTTCATCCTGATTTCACTCAAGGGTATTATGCCCTGGATAATAGCAACAATAATAAAAAGTTCATTCATCACACATGAAGTGAAGCATTCAGGAACATATATCTCTTCAATTCTAGAGACTCGGAATATTTTTTTTTTTAAAAAAAAGCTTTCCTGAATGATGACAGGTGAAAAGGTCATTCTTTCCTTTTTTATATAAAATACATTTTGGTCCTGTTTTATTTTCCACAAACACTCCCCCCCCCTTTCTTTTTCTTTTTCTTTTCTCCCTGGAAGGGATTTCTTAAGTCTTTCTCTTCCTATCAACCTGCTTGCTTCCCATGATTTATGGTGTGCTTCACACTTTGTTACCTTTCTCTGCATTGTAAATGTCAGAGTGCCACCTCTGAATGATGGGAAGTTAACATGCCATAGGCTGTTATTGACGAAGAGTCTGAGAGTGGTGAAGAGGAAGAAATGTTTTCCATGGGCAAAGCACTGCATTTATTATCCAAGTCTTGAAATGCTTCCAGTACTAGCATATGAATGAGAAGAAACAGTGCTAAACCAGGTTCTACATATTACAAATGTGAATTTCAGGATTGTAGGATCAAATCATTGTGGGTGTGTGGAGGTCTATGCAATAAAATTCACTCAGATGCATATTTTCAATAACTTATGTATATTGGATACTGTGCTCCAGCCTTAAATAGTCTAAATATTTGCAAGATTTTCTTAGCATAATACACTTATGCTAAGCATAATACACTTATGCTTAATTGTAGCCTGCACAATATCATGAAACCAGTGTGATACAGGAATTAAATGTAGAAAAATCTCTTTAGGGTATATAAAGATGTCTAGATGCTATCTTCTAGAAGTCTGGTGACTTTGTGTAGAGGAAAGTGCAGAAGAAAGAAAGAAAAGGAAGGAAGGAAGAGAGGGAGGGAGGGAGGAAGAATAGAAGCTTCTGATTTTCTTTACAGAAAATATAACTACATTTATAAAATACTCTCTTGTTTTATGATTACAAAAACTGAGTTTTTTATTTTATCCTATTTTTTCTTTTTTTCAAATATTTTTATGAGTTTGTCAAAATATAAGATGGAGAAATACAAAGAAAAATGAAAATAATGGGGAAATAGGAAAGGAAAGGGGAAAGGGGAAATATATAGGATAAAGGGGAGAAAATACGTTAATGCAGAAAAATGAAAGGATGCTTTGATTCCCACAATGGATAAATGGATGAATGCAAAAGTTGATGGAGTTAGCAGGAATGGCTAAATTGACTGCTGTGGTTAAAGAAAAGAATACAGTTAATTTTGCTTCTGCTTGAAAACCGCTTTTGGACTTTGTGCTTGAGGTGGGGAAAAAAATGAAACTTTCATTTTTGGTTTTGTTGAGTAGATAGGTTTGCTGTTATAGAAATGGCTAGTATATATTATTATGTAAAAGTAAAAAGTTGAGGCTGTATATTATTATCTTATTCTACTGTGCCAAAAGGAGTTGGAAGTCAATGGTTTTCTTTTTTTTTTCTATTATCATATCTTTTTTCTAATGATTAAAACCACAAATCGTAAGTGCATTCTTTTTCTGTTTCATGCAAACATTCTATAAAGGGTTTGTAGTCAACTGTAAATGTAGATATTGGGGTTTTTTTTCTAATCAAAGAGGTTAATTTATCCATATCCACAAGTTCCATCATCTTAACTGACTATTCCTTTGGCTGTAGGTAGTGTTGAGCCTTTGAACACCCTACTTTTACCATTTGCTTTTAAACATACAATAGTCTCGCTACAGTTGTCACCTGCGAAAACAAAGTTCTGTGATTTTTTTTTTCTTTTAGGTTGATATATGACTTTTTTTTCCCAAAAAAGAAAGACTATACAGTGATGTAACTTCCTACTAATATTAAAATCATAAATCCCCAACTGGATGTCCATAGATACCGATGAGTTCCTGCAACATTTCTCCTGATACTAACTAAGCTCCATGCCCCATCTGATTTTATTTTTGTAAGATTCTTTTAATAAGTAAAATAAAGAAATAAATGGGAAATTACACGTTGCAATGCAGGGTTTTATGAAGTTCCAATCGGATTGTAATTCTATAGAATCTTTGCATCAAAATGAACCAACTCTCAAATAAGATTGGTGATTTGGTCCACACAAATTGAACTGAATTGGGTGATTCCAATTCAAACTGCTGACTTGAATTGACCCAATGAAACTGAATCAATGATTCAGGTCAGGTCTGAATCATTTTGCATCCCCTGCTGTAGAAGGAAATACTAACCTATTAAGGTTGCATTTATTCTCAATAATGCCTACGGTAGAGATTCCAAATCATTCTTATAAAATAAAGAGGGTGGGTACTTGGATCTTTCTTGAAATTGTGTTAATCTGCCCAGAAACAATGGGAAGAGTGAATAGAAGAGGTAGAAATTATTCTAAATTTAAAAGGAGACATAAGGATTAATTTTGCTGGTTGACCTTCAGGTGAACGGACATTTTGTGATTACCCCTTTTCTCCTGATCACTATTTTAAAGAAGCGTGATAACATTCCCCAAAATTCAAATTTCAGATTCTATACATGATGCTACCAAGCAGAAGTTTCTCAGTGATAAAGCTCACTCTCTCATCTGCTTCTCTTCTTCACCTCCATCCATTGGAATACCAAATGATGGTCCTTGGTATTCTCTGACCTTGGTTGTTTTCTTGTAGACATTTCATTATCCAAACTAGGTAACATAACCAATGATAGTCACTGGTACTAGTCTCTAGCATTGATGATGTTACTTAGTTTGGGCAATGAAACATCTGCAAAAAAAACAGCTAAGCCCAAAGAGCATCAAGGATTTCCCATTTCAGTCCTGAGCTACAAATATTCTCCTTTATCAGTATTTGGACATCAAATACTTCAGTAAATGATGATCATCTTGACATAGAGATTGTCCGTTCCAAATCTTTGATGGCATTCCTTAGGAGAAGGCACTGCTACCAGACCTGGGAAATAAAAATCCAGATCAGGAGATGGAAGCAAGAAATTAAAATTTTCTATTGTTGATGCTGTCTAGTATTTCACTGAATTTGTATACTAGATCTGGCATCTAATATTGGGAAATGCCTCTGGCAGAACAGCAGTTATCTATTTATATCCCACATAATAATTTTATGGAGTCAAGGAACAATAGATCAATTTCTATCTTGAGCAGATTTTTGTCTATATCATAGCGACATGCTTATATAATTTGAGACACTCAATGGAGCTTTTTAACAACACCAAAGATTCAGCTAAGGAATAGTAATAGCAATAGCACTTAGACTTATATACCATTTCACAGTGTTTTACAGCCCTCTCTAAGTGATTTACAGAGTCAGTATATTGCCCCCAACAATCTGGGTCCTCATTTTACCAACCTTGGAAGGATGGAGTCAACTCTGAGCCAGTGAAAATTGAATTGCTGAATTGTTGGCAGCCAGCAGTCAGAAGAAGTAGCCTGCAGTACTGCATTCTAACCACTGCACCACCATGACAGAAAAAGCTTAGAAACCAGAAAACATTCCAGACAAATCATAACAATTATGACATTTGTAAAGCAGGTACATAGAAACTTGGAAAGGAGCAGCAAGATACATTCAGAGAATGCTTAACATCCTTTTAATGATTTCAAAAGTCAGTATGCTTCAATTCAGTAAACCTAATAAGAGATTTAAAAACAAAGGTGTTTTTTGCTTGGCATCTATTAGGATACTAGGAAGGTTTTCCTTCAAATCTTATTTCTGTACAGTAGGTACTTAGTATTAGATTCACATCTCTTACTTGTGTTGGATTTGCTTTGAAATCAATAAAGCATTCATATATCCTTTACAGGATATGCCTGCCCTTGAGTTGACAAAATGCTGTTTGTGTCATTGTGAAAGCATGATACTCTGACATTTGTAGAAATGCCAATTACATCAAATAATAAGAGGAAAAAAAATAACACAGAAAGATCAAAACTATCAGCCTGCTATGATCTGACAATATGTTCATAAGGCATATTTCACCACTTTTTTTTTTAAAGAAATTATAACCTTTCAAATGTCAAAATGTTACAAACCAAATATCAATCTAAAGATTATTATGGGGGCGGGAGGAATTATATGGGATTCTTTTGTAACATCTACTTTTCTTCATTGAGTTAGCTTCTATTAAAATAAAATCAAAATAGAATTTACGTGTGGTTGCAACTTCAACAAGATCTTGGACTTATTTTTATATCAGAGGCATTTATTATTATTCTCTATCCAATTTTTTTTTTTATAGAATAAACATTTAGCCCATTGCATAATGTTGCTGGTCAATTTACATTGCTGGCACCAAGTTGCTGTCTGAAGGTCCTTTTTATACAGATATGGTTACTGCAGATATTGCTGGAAATGCTAGCTTTGTAAGTTTCTCTTTTTCCAGCATTGCAAATAAAATTCAACAAGCCTTTCAGCCATGTAGTGGGCAACAGACCCCAACAATTCTAAGCAGAAACATCTATGTCTGTTTATTCAGCATTGTAGGTGGGTTTAGTGAAGAATAGAGCTGAAATGGTGCAGCCAAACACATGCCTAGCTTGGACTTAAAAATAAATACTTGTGTGGGGGAATGGATTATTTTTTGTTCTGCACTGTGTCTTTTTTGGCAAATCTGTAGTAAATATAGCAGCACAATACAGTGCCTGAGTTTCAAAATTAGCATCATCTGACCGCAAGCAAGCATTCAAAGAAATGTTGTGGGACTTAATTGTGAAATGTTATCCCAAGCAAGCCCCAAGAAGGATAATTAGCCTTCTGACCCACACAAGAGGGGGGCAGAAAGCACAACCTTATGGACCTCATGCAATAGATGGCTAAACAAATAATAAGAAGACAGTTTCCAAAGACATCACCGGTATAATTCTCTAATACAGATAAACACTAACGGGTAGATTTCTGGGTAATCTGCATTCAATGAATTATCGAGAATTTCCAATTCTCAATTATTTAACAATGGCAGCCACAAAATGATTTGACATAATTTGCTAAAATAAAAAAGATTGGAAAAATTAAAAGTGAGTTTTTTGTGTGTTTTTATCCTAAGAATCCAGGAATAGCTCTCAGAGTTCGAATGACAAATGAAGAATATCTCACAAGCTTGTAGTCTACCACTCCTCCTTTAAGGGATTACTACAATGAGAAGTTGTTATAGGAGAATACAATGGAGGACAGGCTTCAGAACAGGGGTGGGTTCTACTTACCTTTACTACTGGTTCGCAACAGGATCCTGCGTGCGCATGGACAGATTGGTGATGACAACATCCAGGGCACTGGCCAGGGCCTCCCACCGGTTTTACTACTGGTTCTTGTGAACTGGTCTGAACCCACCACTGCTTCAGAAGCCAAACGCAGATTCTTTACTTCATGCCCTGCAGAACAAAATTATCCTTAATTTTTTCTAATTCACATGTTAGGATTTAGTCTACTTCACACTATAAAATAAAGCCTTTATTTACTACATAATTAATTACCTTTTTATATCTTTCATTGTAATTTGACTTTATCCATAAAATTTGAATTTGAGCCTTACACATAAAAGCAGATAACCCATTTTTATGACATTCATAGACATCACGAAAAGGGAAGCCAATGCATTATAATAAACCAAAACAATTTAAAACTCTGAATCCTTTTCTGTATTAAATATTTGCTGAATGAAATTATTTGATCTTTGTGGGGGAAAAACTAGATTTTTTTATTAAAAGGATATAATAATGTCTTTATTTATTATTTCATTTCTAATGTCCCTATTTGTAGGGACATTACTGTTGTTCTAATGTAATCCATGTTCCATTTTTAGTTGTGAAGAGAAAAGAAAGGCTTTGTACAGTAGATTTAACAATGTTAATACTCTATTTTTTCCCAAAAAACACATTTGTATGGGGTTACTTTTAGAATTATCTTGGCCTAAATTGCTTATTGGATTTCTCAAGAAGTGCTAATCAAGGTAGAGATAATCCTCATTTAGCAACTGCCTTGTTTAATAATCATTCACAATTATGACAGTGATGAAAAAGTAACCATATGATCAATTCTTCAGACTTATGAAGGACTTACAACCTTCATAGGTCTGTAAAACAAAGAAAAGCTGATGTAAGACCATATCAAGAGATAAGGTTTCACTTAGTGACCACTTTGCTTAATGACCAAGTTGCCAATCCCTATTATCATTGCTATAACAGGGACCTACACCTATACCTATACCTACCTACACCTGTATATACATATACATATATACAAACACCCTTCTATTATTCTTTTTTTACTGTGTGTGCTGCAATGGCCTAGAGATGAAAACACATGCCTCCCAGTCAGAAGGTTGAGAGGTCAATCCTAGGCAGTGACACATGTTTCTCTATCAGGGCACAAAGAAAAAATATCTACTGTGAACTCTGCATAGGCATCAGGAAGGGCATCCAGCCAGTAAACTCTCAGCTCCATTCAGTTGCCCCACTTCACTCTGCTAAAAGGGATTACAGGGTTGTAAAAAGAAAAAATAATAATACTGTGGTGACAGTGCAGATATTGTTGTTATTTGAAACCAGGACACATGGTTTCTGGAGCAAGGCTTATAAAATAACCTGTTCTCCAAAATGACTAATGTAAGAGATACAAATCCAGTGATACTTTTTCTCTAGCATATTTTATGACCACCTGACCAGATGGAGATGGAGCAATAGGATGTAGACAAACAGTTTAAGGATGCTTTGTGTCCTCTCAGTATTTTTCATTTTGCCTACCCTTTCCCTAAAAGATTGAGGTTACTTCCATCTGCCTTTTACTTCTTATGCAGACTGGCACAGAACATGAGCTCTTTGACACTTCTGCTGGTAGCATATAGATAGCTTGGCACCAGGATTTGCCTATACTTTATCCCACAAATAAATCCCCTTTATTGATTTGATTGCTTGTATCCCACTTTTATTATTTTTATAAATAATTCAAGGTGACAAGCAGAGGTGGTATTCAGCCGGTTCAGAGTGAACCGGTAGCAGCGACTGCAGATGGGCCTGGCCTGCCTACCCGCCCCAGAGTAATGTGTCCTATTTAGCCATATTTTCGAGCCCGGGAGCATGCACGGAAGGCACACGCACATGCAGCAAACCAGTGGCAAGAATATGTGAAACCCACTGCTGGTGACAAGCATATCTAACACACTTCCCTTGTCCTATTTTTCCCACAACAGCAACTGAAGTGTGTTGCATTGAGAGAAAGAGAGAGAGAGAGAGAGAGAGAGAGAGAGAGAGAGAGAGAGAGAGACCCCATCTGGCTTTCATGTCGAAAGTAGGATTTGAACTCACAGTCTCCTGTGAGTCTGATGTCTTAACCATTAAAACAAGCTATAAACAAGCTACTTCACTAATATTCACTCAGGTCAGATTCCCTCCCACAGGAATACTCAAACATACAGTCACAAAGAGAATGCTTCAATGCCCAACAGCTAAACATTTCTACAGCTAAACATTTCTGATTAATTGCGTGCCAAAGTGTAACTTGCAATTTCTCAATAGTCTTTCTCTTCTGCTTCACATTTCCCCCCCATCTTCTCAAGCAGCTTGAGAAGTTCTTTCAAATATCTCTCTGTGATATATTTGGACACATTTTTTGTTGGAAGTAGCAGGAACTCTTACTGTTTTTATGTTAGAATAGTTACATTTCCACCACTGTGAGATCTGTTTGGTTGCACATACCTGGATGGGAGGAATTCATTTTGAAGGCTTCCTTTGGGACTGAAGGAAAGCATTGGAAGTCAGTGGTACTGGCAGACTGCTGAAGAGATTATTATACAATGAAAGACAAAGCATTCACACATATCCCTTAGCCAGTTCATCTTTAAAAAGGTACAAGAATAGCATGTCAATCCCACCAAAATTCTTTTCCTTCTTGAAAAGGATTTCAAAAGGAATCAAATGAGAATACATTTTTTTTAATGGTGCTATATATTTTACTTTCAGTGCACAGGAAGAAATTAACATCTTCTGTTCAGAGATAATTCAATGTTTATTTATTTATTGGTTCGATTTATATGCTGCCCTTCTCCAGAGACTCAGGGCGGTTTACAATGCATTAAGCAATAGCCTTCATACTTTTATGTATATACCTGCTTAGCAGGGCTTTCGGCCCCCCTTAAGCGGTGTTCTTTTTTATACAAAGTCAGCTTATTGCCTCCACAATCCGTGTCCTCATTTTACCTACCTCAGAAGGATGGAAGGCTGAGTCAGAAGGCTGGATGGAAGGCTGGTGAGATTTGAACTTGCAGTAATTGCAGGCAGCTGGTGCTATTTAACAGCACTTTAGTCTGCTGCGCCACCAAGGCTCTTCTAAATATTTTTAATTTTTTTACAGTAAATATTTTTAGTGCTTGAAGATAACATTTTCCCCATGATATGAAATTTAGCAGCCAAATCAAAAGGATACTAGGCACTACAGGGCTGAGCAGGAGGCAAAATTAAGGGTGCAGAATAGACCATGTGCCACAAGGGACTTTCTTCAAGGGAATATTTTGAGTTACTCCAAGCCTCTCCTGCAATTGCCACCTAAGATATCTGTCCCAGTTTCCCAAATCATAGGGCAGTTTGCTCCTACACTAAAAAGGAATAGGGAAAAACAATCAAAAAGATCTAAATTGTTAATGATCCCATGCTCTCATACTGAGGAGAAAATCAGAGGGGGGAAAAAATCTCAGTTCAATATGACTTAAAATACTTGTTTGTTTGTTCGCTCGTTTATGAGTGCAATTTCTTCTTTTAGAAACTTTAAATGGCTATGTTCCATGCCTTCCATAATACCATCAGAGGCCATCAAAAAGTCTATTCTCTAAACAATGTCTCCAATAAGGCTGATCTTAATTGTTGAAATTGTGGGTTCTGATGTAACTCATCATCATAGTTCCTTTTTAATGAGTACTATGACACAAATGTACAAGGTCACTGAGGAAGATTGTAGAGACAAAGGATGATTTTTCCGTTGCCATTTATTATGAAGAGCCATTATAGTAATCTTCACTTAAGGAACATGATTAATGGTGTGATTAGCAACTAGCTCACATTTGAAAAGAATAGAAGCCAACCACCTAATCATAGAAAATGATTGTTTTCCAAATCATGTTAAACAGGGAACACTGAAGAAAATCTTACTGGGTGACTCATTTGCAGAATATCTTTCAGGGTTTTAGCTTTTGTTTGTTTGTGATCTCCCTAATGGTAATCCATTTTAATTACAGGAAAGTTAAGCACTTAGCATGATATATGGGGGACTTCAATAAGAATGAAAGGACTTTTTGCTAACCTGATTCCACCAGGTTCCCTAATGGCTTTAAAATGTCATGAATGATCAAAGTGCTCCATGGCTTAGGGCCGGGGTACTTACAAGACCGCCTTCTGCCACCAATAGCCTCCCACCGGCCAGTACGCTCGCACAGAGTGGGCCTCCTCAGGGTGCCATCCGCCAGACAATGTCGGCTGGCGACCCCCAGGGGGAGAGCCTTCTCTGTGACGGCACCCACCCTCTGGAACAACCTTCCCCCAGAGCTATGTATAATAACATACCTCCGGATTTTTCGTCGGGCCCTGAAAACCTATTTATTTCAACTAGCTGGGCTGGCTTGAGCTAAATTTTAAATTGATTTTAAATTGGGTTGTTTTAATTTACGGCCAAAATATTTAATTATTTTAATACTGTTTTTTTTTTAAATTTTGTATGCTCTGTTTTTACTTAGGCTGTAAGGCTGAGTCCTATTTGGAGAAGGGCGGTATAGAAATTTAATTAATAAATAAATAATAAAGTGGGCTGAAAGAAGATTTCAGGTTAGTTCATTTGGAGGAGGAGGAGGAGGAGGAGGAGGAGGAGGAGGAGGAGGAGGAGGAGGAGGAGGAGGAAGGAGGATGTATCTAAGAACATAAGTGTGACTTTCAGACTTGCTGGCTGGGTCAGGAAAGAGTATCCCTTTCTATCTCAGAAGTCCTAATTTAGCTGAAACATTTAGGATGGCATTTAAAAAAGCCCTCACCTGGAGTTTCAGTTCTATGGGCAATATTTCTATGTTAACTTTTTTTTAATTATTATTCCCTCACAGATGTTCCACAATGAAAAACACTGTTAGCATAAACATGCACCAAAAATAGGTCCCAGCTCTCAGGCAGTAATGTGAGGATGAAACCATTGTTTACCTATGAGATTCCAGGACTGGATGCTTTTCTTTCATCAAGAATTGGGTAAAAATAGAATTCCCAGCCAAATAGGCAAAGGAATTACAGAAAAATTGTTTAGCCAGTCAGATCTGGTAGATAATACTGAAGATAAGCATGTCAGTCTCACCAATAAAGCAATGAAGATGAAAGCATACAAAATAAGGTAGTCCTTGACTTATGGTTTAGCAACTGTTTGAAGTGATGTCAACTTAAAAAAAGTAGCTTATTGTCAGAACTCGCATACACAACTATTGCAGCATCCCCATAGTCAAAATTTGGGTGCTTGGCAACCAGTCACATTTGCAATAATTGTAATGCCCCAGAATCCCATGAAGATTCCAACAAGCAAAATCAATGAAGAAAACCAGACTCTCTTAATGACTGTATGATTCATTTAATAACCACAATGATTTGCTTAGCAAACATGACAAAAATGATTGTAAAATTGTCCATGACTCACTTAATGCCTGCCATGGCTAGCAATGGAATTTTCGGTGCCAACTGTAGTCTTAAGTCAAGGCCTCCCTGTGGAATGATTAGGGTACACAGTTACCTAGTGTAGCTAACTCCACAGTAGTTGTAGAGAAGGACATGTTTTTTTGTCTCTGCTTCATTTCAGGTACAACCATAATTGAGCCCAAAATTTATGTTGCTAAGTGAAAATTTGTTGAGTTTTGACCTGTTTTATGACCTTTCTCACCAAAGTTGTTAAGTGAATCATTGTAGTTGTTAAGTTACTAACATGGTTTCCCCATTGTCAGAAAGTCACAAAAGGGGATCACATGACCTCAGGACACTGCAACCATCACCGCCTTGAAAGAGGCGGTGGTGAGGCCTCTCCTCAAGAAGCCGTCCCTGGATCCGGCAATATTGGCCAACTATCATCCTGTCTCCAACCTTCGCTTTATGGTGAAGGTTGTTGAGAGTGTGGTCGCGCGACAGTTTCCACAATTCCTGGAGGAAACATCTTATCTAGATCCATTCCAGTCGGGTTTCAGGTCTGGGTACAGCATGGAAATGGCATTGGTCACGTTGGTTGATGATCTCTGGAGGGCTCGGGACAGCCCTCCAGTCCTCTGTTCTGGTCCTGTTAGATCTCTCAGCGGCTTTTGATACCATCGACCATGGTATCATGCTGCACCGGCTGGAAGAGTTGGGGGTGGGAGGCACCGTATTGCGGTGGTTCTCCTCCTTTCTCTCCGACCGGTCGCAGTTTGTGTTGGCAGGGGGGCAGAGGTCGACCTCGAGGCCTCTCATCTGTGGAGTGTCTCAGGGATCGGTCCTCTCGCCCCTTCTGTTCAACATTTATGTGAAGCCGCTGGGCGAGATCATCCGTAGCTTCGGGGTGAGATACCACCAGTACGCTGATGACACCCAGCTGTACATCTCCACCCCAGGCCACCCCAACCATGCCCTTGAAGTGATGTCTCAGTGCCTGGAGGCTGTGCGGATCTGGATGGGGAGGAACAGGCTCAGGCTCAACCCTTCCAAGACTGAGTGGCTGTGGCTCCTGGCATCCCGATATAGTCAGTTGACTCCATCACTGACTATTGGGGGTGAACCTTTGGCCCCTACAGAAAGGGCTCACAATCTGGGAGTCCTCCTGGATATGCAGCTGTCCTTGGAGGAACATCTGACGGCTGTAACCAGGGGAACCTTTTATCAGGTCGCCTGATTCGCCAGTTGTGGCCCTTTCTTGATCGGGATTCCCTGTGCACAGTCACTCACGCCCTCGTACCTCTCGCCTTGACTCCTGCAATGCTCTCTAGATGGGGCTCCCCTTGAAAGGCACCCGGAGGCTCCAGCTGGTCCAGAACGCAGCAGCGCGGGTAGTGACGGGAGCAGCATGGCGCTCCCATGTAACACCACTCCTGTGCGAGCTGCACTGGCTCCCGGTGGCCTTCCAGGTGCGCTTCAAGGTATTGGTTATCACCTTTAAAGCGCTCCATGGCATAGGGCCTAGCTATCTTCGAGACCGCCTGCTGCTACTGACGACCTCCCATTGACCCGTGCGCTCCCACAGAGAGGGCCTCCTCAGGGTGCCATCAGCCAAACAATGTAGGCTGGTGACCCCCAGGGGGAGAGCCTTCTCTGTGGGGGCACCTACCCTCTGGAATCAGTTGCCCCCAGAGATAAGGAGAATCCAAGACCTCAATGCCTTCCGCCGTGCCCTTAAAACCCACTTTTTCCAGCAAGCCGAGCTGGTTTAAGAATAAATTTTTAAATTTTTTAAATGTTTTAATTGGTTTGTGATTTTTAAATTTTTGGGCCAAATTTATATATATTTTAATTGTTCTTAATATTTGTAGTTTATGTTCTTAATTCTGGCTGTGCACAGCCCTGAGTCCTTAGGGAGAAGGGCAGTAAATAAATAAATAAATAAATAAATAAATAAATAAATAAATAAATAAATAAATAAATAAATAAATAAATAAATAAATAAATAAATAAATAAATAAATAAATAAATATGAACCAGTAGCCAAACATCCAATTTTTTATCACATGAGCAGGGGAATGCTACAATGGCTTTAAGTGTGAAAAACAGTCATAAGTTACCTTTTCAGTGCAAAGTCATTTGTAACTTTGAATGGTCACTAAATGAACTGTTGTAAATTGAGCACTAACTTTATTTAAGACAGTTTTTTTAAAAAGCTTCAACAGTATACTTTTTCTTGAAAAATTACATTAGGATACTAGGTAAAGAAAAATCATATAAACAATGATGTGACGGAACCTCTGCCTGTATCTTACATATGATGCATTTTTATGTATATAAAAAACAGGCAGAGCTTCTATTGCACCATAATAATTTATTGTGACTTGTTCTACCATAACTTCACAGTATCGGTGGTAGCAGGGCCGGGTTTAGATGAAAAGAGGCCCTAGGCTATTCCACTTATGAGGCCCTTTCACCAGTGGTGGGATTCAATTTTTTTAACAACAGGTTCTGTGGGCGTGGCTTAGTTGGGGGTGTGGCTTGGCAATCATGTGACTGGGTGGGCGTGGCTATGTGCATAGGGACTACTCAGAGGGCTGAAAAAAGTCATTTCTGACTGGGCCTCGCACTTTTGACCGGTCCTCACACTTATGACCATCCTCACATTTATGCCCGTGCAGCTTTCTTAACAACCATGTCACTCATTTCACAACTGCTTCTCTTCACCATGGTGACAAGATAGGGCAAAAACGTAAAATGTGAGGACAGTCGTAAGTTCGAGGACTGGTCAAAAGTGCGAGGACCAGTCAAAAATAACTTTTTCAGCCCTCTGAGTAGTCCACATGCATAAAAGGATACAGCAATAGAGAGGGATGAAGGAAGGGAAGGGAAATTAGAGTAGGAGGGAGGGTAAGAGAGGGAGGAAGAGAGGAGGAGAAGGAGAAAGGAAGAGGAAGTAGGGAGGAGAAGAAGAGGGGGAGGAAGAGAAAGTAAGAAGGAAAGAAAAGAGAGAGGTGGTAGGTTTGAGGAGAAAGATTGCTGTACAATAAAAAAGATGAAAGGGAAGAAAGCCAACCCCAAACAAATATAAAGATATTAAGATAAAGAATGAATTGTTAAACTTCAAAGAATAAAAGAGAACAAATATGAATAAATAACAATAATTAGAAACACACATACAAATATACAATGTATTTTCTTTGAACAGAGTATTTGGCCGGTTCACACATTTAAACAGTGTTTAGTCATTTCAATTAGATTTACAATTTCTATATTTCCTTTTTGCCATATTTATTCCTCATCTATTTTTGTAAAAAACCAATATTACCCTTCATCCTCATCTCTAATCTTAATCAAATTCAATTTTTCCCTTCTATTCTATATTATACCCCTTCCCATTGTCATCTATTTTTATATCCATCCTCACATTGGTTAATTATGTAATATTAGTTGTTTAATATAAATTCAACATTTTAATATAAATCAATTAGTTATATAACTACCTTTTTTGTATATTAATCAATATGAACATGAATATTCCAATTATTTCCATGCAATCCAATTTCTTACAAATCAATTAATTATATTTACCAATAATAATAAACCAAATAATTTCCCCCATATATTCCTCCAAACCACAACTTAACCATTTCTGCTTTCAGAAATATGCTATTAATAATATCTCAATTATTACAATTCCCTAGTTAAATAGAGCTTTTTTTCTTTTGTCTTTTAAAATCCTGAACTCTCCTCTTTTTCCCTAAATTTCCCATTGTTTGCACCTACCTTTTTTGGTGAGGAAAAAGAAAAGAATTCTGCCTGCCTAATTTTCCAACCTTGCAGCAACAGCAAAGCAGTTTCACTTTCGTTTCTCAGCAATGCTAGGGGAAAAAAAATCAGCACTCTTTGCAAGGAAGCAGAAGAGCCCTGAGCAAAACAGCTGAGAAAAATCAGCTGAGAGCCGGGAGGCCAATTAGCCTATGCTGAAGCTCCGGGGGCCAATAAAATTACAAAAAAAACACCGAACCCTTTGTTAAATTGCTGGCTTCCCCGCCCCTCGCCCACCACTATTTATTGGCAATAAATAGTGGTGCGGAGGGGCGGGGCAAGCCAGCAATTTAACAAAGGGTTCGGCTGCACCACTGGCTCTAGGGCGGCCCTTTGAAGCCCCGCGGCAAGAATTTGAAGTTTTTTTTTCCTCTAGCCATCGGAGGCAGCAATAGATTGGGAATGGGTGGGGTAAGCGAACGGCCGGCGATCCAACAGAGCAGAGAGTGAGGGTGAGTGAAGGCGTGGAAGCTGCTTTCTCCATCCTGCTCTCTTGCGTCCAGAGCGGTGGGGAACCACGTGGCAGCCCACGTGGATCCCAGGCAGCGGAACTCAGGCTAGGGAAGGGGTGGGCAATTGTGGCTCTTTTACAACCTGTGGCCTTCAACTCCCAGAATTCCTCAGACAGCCAAGCTGTCTCAGGAATTCTGGAAGTTGAAGTCCACAGGTTGTAAAAGAGCCACAATTGCCTACCCCTGGCTACGGTAGGCTGGCGCTGCGCGGGTGGGAGGCGGAGCGGGGTGAGGGGCGGATGAGCCAGCAATTTAACAAAGGGTTCGGCCGAACCCCCTAGAACCCCCAGAATCCCACCACTGTGTAGGCCCCTCTTGATCTTGAGGCCCTAGGCTGAAGCCTAGTTAGCCTATAGGAAAATCCAGCCCTGGGTGGTAGTCACAAAGTGAAATAAGGCCAGCTGAATCCATTCTGACTTCTCAAAAGTCCCTCAAGACTTGGTTTTTCCATTTGGGCCTGGGATCTCCAGAGAATTGGTAATATTGAGATGGTTCCACTGTTCCCCCAAATTTATATGTATTTTCTTTTTTATATGGTTTGTTTTACAATTTTAAATCTTTTACTAATAATATTAATAATAATGGCCTATAATGGTTTTTTAAGCTTTTTTTGCATGCCACCCAGAGTCACTTGCTTGTGAGATTTGAATTTGAGAATGAAAGAGAGAGAAAGAGAGGGAAGGAGGGAGGAAAGGAAAGGAAGGAAAGAAGAAGAAAAAGGAAAGAAAGAGAGAAAGAAAGAAAAAGAAAGAGAGAGAGAAAAGAGAAAGGAAGGAAGGAAGGAAGGAAGGATGGAAGGAAGGAAGGAAGGAAGGAAGGAAGGAAGGAAGAAAGAAAGAAAGAAAGAAAGAAAGAAAGAAAGAAAGAAAGAAAGAAAGAAAGAAAGAAAGAAAGAAAGAAAGAGATTTATCTTACTGTGGTGTTTTATTTTTTAAAGCAAAATAATTAGATATTTTCCAGTAGGATCTTCATGTACCAGATTTAACTTTTAAAAATTTTTAAAGGGCCCAAAAAAGGGCAATTAGTGAATTTGAACAGTACCCAAATAAATCAATAGCTCCATGATTACAAAAGTAGGACTAGGAACTATGAGATGGTACCATGAATTGAGGAAGCATATACAGGTTCTCAAACAAATGCTAATGCATTAATTAATATTAATTCCTTGGTCACTGGCTGGAAAATCACCAAATGCTCTGTAAGGATATTTTTAGCTTAAATTATCTTTGCAATAATCTTGGAAGACTATAGAGAGTTAGCATCCTATAATACTATTCAGAGACTTGGTGGTCTCCAAAAGAAAGCTCCAAGAGTTCCAATATTTGAGAGGTTGCCACAAAGAAGAGGGGGGGGGGTTCAACCTATTTTCCAGACCACCAGAATGCAGGACAAGAAACAATGGATGGAAACTAATCAAGGAGAGAAGCAACCCAGAACTAAGAAGAAATTTCCTAAAGGTGAAAACAAATTAATCATGGAATGCCTTGCCTTCAGAAGTTGTGGGTACCCCATTGCTGGAGGCCTTCAAGAAGAGACTGGACAGCCACTTGTCTCAAATGGGTCTCCTGCTTGACAAGGGAGTTGAACTAAAAGACCTCCAAGGTCCCTTCCAGATCTGTTATTCTATGTTATTCCAAGAAATCCCTACCACCATAGCCAAGGAGAGGGCAAGTCTATGCTTCAGTTTTGCTTGCTGTCTCCAAAAGAAGTAAGATAAAATCAACTGCACAAATACCATACATATTTGTAATAAGCATGAAATTGAATGGTAGACAGCTACCTCATATTAAACTATTTATTTTTATTCCAGCGGGACTGCATCAATAAATAAAATCCATGCAAATATTTATACAAATATCTGGGAGACATCCCAATATTTAGATAACTAGAAGCTGTAATCAATAGCTGAGATCTTCTTTTTTTTTTTTTCAAAGAAAGGATATTTTATATACAGATAATACTCCATCACTGGACATTTTTAAGAAAGTATTGGATAACCATTTGTCTGGAGTGGTGTAGGGTTTCCTGCCTAAACAGAGGGTTGGACTAGAAGACCTCCAAGGTCCCTTCCAACTCTGTTATTCTATTCTATTCTATTCTATTCTATTCTATTCTATTCTATTCTATTCTATTCTATTCTATTCCATTCCATTCCATTCCATTCCATTCCATTCTATTCTATTCTATTCTATTCTATTCTATAATCCTTATCTAAAGGTCACTGGTAGGGCCAATATTCTGTTGTTAAGCAAGGCAATTTTATGAATTTTTTTTGTCATGGTATCAGTGCATTAAATGAATCAGAAAACCATTAATAAATCTTAATGGTTTCCCCTGTTGACTTTATTTGCTGGAAGATGACCGGGGGGTGGGGGTCTCAAATAGTAATTACGTGATCCTGGAATGCTACAATCATTGTAAATATGTGCCATTGGCTAAGAGCCCTAATTTTGATCATGTGACCTTGGAAATGCTGTGACAATTGCAAGTGTGAGCAGTGGTCACTAAACAAATTGATATATTGTAAATAAAGGACTACTTTTATCACACTTGCCTCTCACTATACAGGTAGTCCTTGAGTTATGACCACAACTGTACCCGAAATTTCCATTGCTGCTAAGCAAGATAGTTGTTTGCCTCATTTTACAACCTTTTTGCCACAGTTCTTAAAAAAATCATGCAATTGTTAAGCAAATGTAACTTCACTTTACTTGTCAGAAACTGGCTGGGAAGCTTACAAATTGTAATCCCATAATCTTGGGTCAGTGCAACTGTCATAAATACATGCCAGTTGCCAACAGCACAAATTTTGATCACATGACCATGGGGATGCTGCAAAGGTCGTAAGTGTGAAAAATGTTCATAAGTCAATTTTTTTCAGTAACATAGCTTTGAACCAAACAAATGGTTCTAAGTCAAGGACTAACAGTACCACCCCAAATTTTAGACTCTTATGTATTGGCATTATCTTCTTCCTGTTTCTACCTACACACTTATGGATTCTTGCAAACTGGCATAATTAGTCATTTCTTGACCCATTAAGGCTTCAACCTGCACAACTTCAATGAAATTTAGTTCCTCACAGGAATACTAAGCGAACCAGGCAATTCTACACATTTTCTACCCAAACTAATTTAAAGCTTACTATTATTTACCCCAAGCAGATATATACACAATTGCAAAGTGATCATACAACTATATCCCAGGGACAATGTTCCAACCTTGAAGGGAACAAAATCTACTAATTCTGTCACTCTCTTTCCCCTAATCTCTGTGTTTTTTGCTTTTTCAATCCATTCTGAAAAAAGGACAAGAGACACAATTGTCATTTCTGTCTTAATTTAATTTAATTTAATTAATTCAATTTATATGGCGCCTTTCTCCAAAAACTCAGGGTGGCTTACGATGCATTTAAAAAAAAAAAATTATAAAAACATTTAAAATTTAAAACATTAAAACCCATTCACACCATTCATGACTGGATCTCACATGATCGCAACGGTGAGATCAACGGCCCCAGGCCTGCCGGAAAAGCCAGGTCTTCACCGCTTTTCGGAAGGCCAACAGAGTGGGGGTGGTCCGGACCTCAGGAGGTAACTGGTTCCAGAGAGCCACAGAGAAGGCCCTCCCCCGCGGGCCCGCCAGCCGGCAATGTTTAGCTAAAGGGACCCAGAGGAGACCAACTCTGTGGGATCTTACCGGTCACTGGGAGCTATGTGGTAGAAGGCAGTCTTGCTGTGTGTCAGCTTTTCCACCAGAGCCCTTGGATCCAAACTCATAATTGCTGAGCTAAAGTACCAACGTGATTTTGATCAAAAGCAATCAACATACACAAAACAACAGTGAACAGGAATGGGGGAATCTTTGCAACTAAGGCATAATAAATTGATCTTGGAACTCAAGACTGGGCAAAGTGAATCAGTTTTGGATGACAGTAGTGCTCTTGCTGTAATTATGAGAAAGACACACTGCTGGATTAAAAGAAGGTTGTTAAGGATATTGGTGTTGTGTTACCAACCAGCAGAGTAAATGCACAAGGAAATGTTGCTGAGAGCAATGAATAAGAGATATGCAAACTGGTTTATCAAAAGCTTACTTTATAATAGAAAAACAGTCTCATAGTCTTTAAACAAATTCCAAGTCTTTGCCAGTAAATCAGTCCAGTAGTTACAGATATCTTCTTACCAAACAAACATTAGTTGGTTAGAATAACAAACTCACTCTGGTTTACAAACCACGATGATAACAGATCCATTAAACGATGATAGCACAATGGATAGCAACTCCACACCCTATGGTAGCTTATCATACTCTGGTAGCATATCACATCAGCTTCATACACAATGGTAGCATATCATAGCAGCTTCATCATCAAACTGAATACGTTACAATATCTTGCTTAAATACTCTCACAACCAGTCATTATCTAATTACAGCATGACTCAGCATTACAATAAATACCTTTAAAGTAACATAATACATTTATAGATTAAAGTTACAGTACACATATATTGCCTGGACAACTGTTAGGCTCAAACCATATCCTAACAAAGGTTAAAAGTGATGCAAGTTTTCTCTTTTTTTATACGTTTCTTAATTAGGCAAAACAGGCATTCCAATGCAAAAAACTGTAAAGATGTCCTTACATGTCTGTTTTCATTTAAGGTTCTTTGCTCTTGCAGGCAGAAGGTAGCCAAGTTGCTAATTAATTTTTTCTCGGTCAGAGGTGGCTGTTTCTTGCAAGTATTTAGGTTACACAACTGGGGGCAAGAGATGTTCAAGTGTAAGAATGTAATATGTATTAATCTTTGTCCTATTTCTGAACTGTCTTCGGAATACAAAAAAAACCCGACGGAGGCTACCTACCAGCAGTACAAATAATTTAATCAGGAAATAAATATAAGGGAGCCCTTTAATGAATTGCCAAAAAAGTGGTCCAAGCCATATGTTAAAAGCAGAAAGGTCAAACACATGAGGGCACCCATGTTGACCAATCTAAAAAGCTAACATTATGGAAATAGAAGATTCCAAGTCTACCTGTTCTTTCTCTGCCCTTGATGTTGAATCCACAATACAGCTAGTCCTCAATTTACAACTGTAAAGACTTCTGGAACTTCCATTGTATATCACAGGGGTCGGCAACCTTAAACGCTCAAAGAGCCATATGGACCCGTTTCCCACAGAAAAAAAAAAAACACTGGGAGCCACAAAACCCTTCCTGTGCCTGACTATTTCCTGTGCGGCCACAGAACTAGCATATGTAGTTGAATTAAATGTTCTGTTTTCTTCTGAAACTTTTCTTTTCTTGGATTTATCCATGGTTTGCCTACACATTGGTGGTTGTAATATTTTGAGTGACAGGGAGCCACAGCAGAGGGATGAAAGAGCCACATGTGGCTCCAGAGCTGCGGGTTGTTGATACCTGGTATATCATGATAGTTGTAAGTCAAGAAACCTGTGTGACCAACCCAATTTTATTCAATAACAATAGTACTTAGACTTTGTCAGAATATTCATGAACTGGGATAGACATGGCAACAGGTCAGACATTGGGGATTGGCTGGAATAGGACATGGTAACAAGGTCAGCCAATGTATAGGTATAGCAACTAAGTCAGCCAATGAGGGCTGTTTGGGATCTGAGACAGCTAGGAGCCTGGGCGTGTCTTAGTTTAACTTCTGTGCAAGAAGCTGCAAAGTCTTGTCTGCTCTGCTGAATTGAAACTAACAACTGTTCTCTCCTCTGCCTGTAACTTCTACCATGTTGGAAGAATCAGTTATTCGTATTGTACATTTATCTTCATATGTTATATGTATCTAAAGAAGTTAATGAATCCAGCTGAATCGGTTATCTGTGTGTGCTTTCTGGATTTCATTATTTTTGCAACAAATTCTGACAGACTTATATACCGCCCCATAGTGCCTTACAGCACTCTCTGGGGAGTTTACAGTGTCAGTATATTTCTCCCAACATTGTGGATCTTCATTTTACTGACTTTGGAAGGATGGAAGGCTGAGTCAACCTTGAGTCTTATCGGGATCAAATCCCAGGCTGTGGGCAAAGTTTGCTTCCAATACTGCATTCACCACTGCACTGCCAGGGTCCTCTCAGGATGTATATTATGGTGGCCATTAAGTGAATGTGGCAGTTATAAAACAAACACCACATCTGTTAAGTGAATTTATTGGATGCAATGGGCTTTTTTTTTTTTTTTTGCTAGAAATGCATAATAATATTTAAATAGTAGTCATGGGATTGTGGGATGCTGGAAATGGCCATAAATGCAGGCTGATTGGTGAGCACCTAAAATGCAATCATATGACCATAAGGAGGAGCAGGGAGGACCATCAGTTTTTTAATTTATTTAGCTTGTCAATCACATGTGAGAAAGCAAGTATAAGTGTGAACATAACATATAAACATATAAGTATAAACAGGTATAAGTATAAACACAAGAAATGAGTACAAATAAATGGGAACAGAAGGACAGGGACGGTAGGCACTATGGTGTGTTTATGCATGCCCCTTTACAGACCTCTTAGGATCTTAGGGGTAAGGTCCACGGTAGACAGTTTAAGGTTAAAGTTTTGGGAGTTTGAGGATATAACAACACAGTCAGGTAGTGCATTCCAGGCATTGATCACTCTGTTGCTGAAGTCATATTTTCTGCAATTGAGTTTGGAGCAGTTTACCTTGAGTTTGTATCTATTGTTTGCCCGTGTATTATTGCGGTTGAAGCTGAAGTAGTCATTGACAGATAGGACATTGTAGCAGATAATTTTGTGTACTAAGCTTAGGTCAGACTGAAGTCGGAATGGTTCTAAGTTGTCTAAGCCCAAAATTTGGAGTCTGGTGGCATAAGGTATTTGATTGCGGTTAGAGGAATGGAGTACTCATAACTTTAAATCTGGGTCATTAGTACCTTTTGAGGGGGTTGGTCATAACTTTGAATAATAAATAATTGACTGGCCATAAGGCAAAGACTATCTAATTTCTGGAATCATATTTGGGAAATGGCAAGTTTGTGATTCTGCCCGTTGTAGAAACCAGGGATGAAATCCAAATTTTTTCTCTACCGATTCTGTGGGCATGGCTTGGTGGGCATGGCAGGGGAAGGATACTGCAAAATCCCCATTCCCACCCCACTCCTGGGGGAAGGATATTGCAAAATCTCAATTCCCACCCCACTCTGGGGCCAGCCAGAAGTGGTATTTGCTGGTTTTCTGAACTACTCAAAATTTCTGCTACCAGTTCTCCAAAACCTGTTAGAACCTGCTGGATTTCACCCCTGGTAGAAACCCAACCATCATTTTAACATACGACAAGCATTGAGCCATCAAATTAACTTAATATGCTATGCGAACACAGCCACAGTGGTTTATTTATTTAATTATTCCTTCATTTATATGGTCATCCACTCACAAGTGGATAGCTAACAAACTTTAAAATGTTAAGAAATGCAAACAATAAAAATCCAGATAACACGAAAAAAAAGTACATTTAGAGTTTCCTGCATGCACAAGCTCAGCTTAAGAGCTGCAAGTGAGTGACACTTAGTATGCGCAGTTGCAGAAGAAGTAAGAACTTGAGATGTAAAGAAGGTGAACCCAACGTTGCAGATTTGGATGATACATTCTGGCACTAACTCAGTCCAACAAAGTGTCTTGTCTCACTTTTATGGGATGATCAATTGGGCCTTGATCTAGCCTTTCCCACTCTGACTCATCCAAACATATTGGGAGCTCAAGCTCTAGAACAGTGTTTCTTGACCTTGGCAACTTTAAGATGCATCGACTTCCAACTTCCAGAATTCCCCAGCCAGCCATTCTGGCTGGGGAATTCTGGAAGCTGAAGTTCATACATCTTAAAGTTGCTAAGGTTAGAAACACTGCTTTAGAATTTCCAAGTAGCACAGAAAGTTCCAGATTTGGGAAGGCTGATCTGCACTATATAATCAAGATATCTTTTCATCTTTGTACCTTGACAGATGGAGGTATTTGTGTACTAGCCAATCTTACACTACCTGAAAATGTTTTCAAATGCAAAATCTCAAACAACGTGCAGGAGAAGGATGACAAGAGATATTTTCGGAACATTACTGCCCTGCCTCTCTCAGCATATTTATCTCTTTCATGAATGTCCTAAGCCTCTCTGAAGGCTTTCAGCAAGATCTTTCATCCTACATACAAATGATCAAAATAGAACTATTTTTATAATGGGTGCAATTTAGTGGGGTTATTAGTTTTGTGTCATTGCCATCCAGTGTGGGACAGCATATAACTAATGGAACAAATGACATTCAACTAATGATAGAGCAAAAGAAATTAATACAGTCTTTTCAAGCGCAATGCACTTTTTGTAAATAATTATTTTCCATTATCTAACACCTGTATATGTGTGTGCTTGGGTGTGTGATTGCGTGGCTTGTAGGAGTGGGTGGCAATGAAGAATCCAATGTGCCTGACCTGTATAGTTCCTCCTCTTGTTCCACATCAGCTCTGTTGGTGCCCTGACAAATTAACTACGTCAGCTGTCAATTATCCTAATTTTGAAAAGCAATCATGTCTGCATAACATAAAACATCATGTTTTCCTTTTTTTAATCTACTGACTCATCCACTAGAAGACTAATATATTATTGTACTTCATTTCAAGATACTTTATTTCCAGAAAGACAGATTAAAATTATAACCTCTAGCTGAATCAAAACTATTTTGCACACATACACAAGAGACCAAGAAGAAAAAAGAAAAAAAGAAAAAATTAGCAATGCTAAAAATTCAACTTTCTTCTTTTGGTAAAAAAGCAACCATGTCTGTCTTTCTGTTTTCCTTCTTCTTAGTTACAGTAACATATAATCCAAAGTTGTAGAACATTTCAGCTTTGGAATTACAGATTTTTCTTGCATGTTTTAGTTTTCAAAGGCATAAATCTTCCTCTTTGAGGGAATCTCAAAGTTCAGACTCAACCCCTCCAAGACAGAGTGGCTGTGGTTTCCGGCATCCCGTCATAGTCAGTTGCTTCCATCAATGACTATAGGGGGTGAGATCTTGGCCCCCTCAGAGAGGGTTCGTAACTTGGGTGTCCTCCTGGACTCACAGCTGTCTTTAGAAGACCATCTGACGGCTGTGGCCAGGGGGGCTTTTTATCAGGTTTGCTTGATCTACCAGTTGCGTCCCTTTCTGGATGGGGACGCCTTGCACACGGTCACTCACACCCTCATCACTTCCCGTCTGGACTACTGTAATGCTCTCTACATGGGGCTCCCCTTGAAGAGCACCCAGAGGCTCCAGCTGGTCCAGAATGCAGCCACACAGGTGATTATGGGGGCAACTCGATGCTCCCATGTAACACCGTTCCTGCACGAGCTGCACTGGCTCCTAGTGGTCTTCCGGGTGCGATTCAAAGTGTTGGTTGCCACCTTTAAAGCTCACCACGGCATAGGACCTGGGTACTTACAAGACCGCCTTCTGCCTCCGATAGCCTCCCATCGACCAGTACACTCCCACAGAGAGGGTCTCCTCAGGGTGCCGTCAGTTAGACAGTGCCGATTGGCAACCCCCAGGGGGAGAGCCTTCTCTGTGGGGGCACCTGCCCTCTGGAACAAGCTGCCCCCGGAGATTCGTTGGACTCCCGACCTCCGTACCTTTCGCCGTGCCCTTAAAACACTATTATTCCATCAAGCAGGGCTGGCCTAAAATATTATTTTAATGGGTTATTTTATTTTAGATTATTGGCCAAACTATTTAATAATTTTAAATTGTTTTTAACTTTTATATTGTTGATTTTTTTATCTTGGCTGTACACCACCCTGAGTCCTTCGGGAGAAGGGTGGTATAAAAATTAAATAAATAAATAAATAAATAAATAAATAAATAAATAAATAAATAAATAAATAAATAAATAAATAAATCTTCACCTTTTAAAAGCTGAAAATTTTTGTGTTAAGACTCACAGAAACTTAACACGTATATTTTGGCCTTTAATTTATTTCCCCATGCAAAAAAAAAAAAAAAAAATTGCAAAATGCTGAAAATTGGCAATCAACCTTTTTAGACAAACTTACTGGTGATGAATATGCATATGTAGAGAGAAGAAATAAATTGCCTGGACCTCTTTTAGTTGATTTTTTAGGCCTGAGAATGGTACCTGAATAATGTAGGTACCACTGTTTGGTTCGTGCCAGTTCAAATGAACTGGCAGTGGCGGGGGCAGAAGGCTCCACCCACCAACCCAGGCATCATCATGGATGCTCTGCACATGAGCAGAAGTGCTGCGTGCACACACTCCCAGTTCAGAACCGGTAGTAAAGGTAAGTAGAACCCACTACTGGTACCAAAGCCAAATTAATTGCCCAATTGGAAGTTGGAGGTACTCTTTCCTGAAACAGAGGTTCCAATCAGAGGTCATGGAGAGGAGAAAAGTCATTCCGCAGACATTCAAGAGTATGAAGTGACATGGTTCAACACTCATACTCCTCCAGTTGAACATCTATATGTAGCTGCGTGCAGAGCAATATTTCCATGTACAGATGCCAGGGCAAATAAGAGATATAGTAGAACAGCAGTCCCTAACCTTTTAGGAACCAGAGACTGTTTTTCTGGAAGACAATTTTTCCACGGACTGGAGAGGAGGTTTCAGTTTTGCTTACTCCTCCACTGCTCATTTCCAGCTGTGTGGCCTAATGCCCATCTCCATGGCCATGGACCTGGTATCCAGGATCTGATAGGTCTGATTGGAGAATAAAAAGTTTAAGTTTTAATTTCATTAAAACATAGTAACTATGGGCATGGAAATCTCGGGGATACCTTCAGGGATATTTCATCTTAGATTCGGGGCAGAGGTCATCTTTTTCTACATGGATTCATTGGTAAATTGGTAAATTTTTAATTCACAATCTCTGCTCAAGATCAGATAGCAACTGTGGTCAAAAGGGCTTTTGCACAGAAATATCCAGTATACCAAAAACAACAATTCCTGGGCTTAGAACCCATGCTTATAATTACTCATGCCTTTGTCACCTCTTTGGAATTTGGGCTACTTGAGAATCCTTTTAAAAACTAGGTGGATATTTAGCTATACCAGTATAACAGAGTTGAAAGGAACCTTGGAGGTCTTCTAGTACAACCCCCTACTCAAGAAAACCCTTTAGCAGGGCTGTCAAATTTGCATCATTATGGCGGTGTCATGTGACATATCGGGACTTTCCCCCCTCCTTTGCTAAACTGGGCATGGGGGTGGCCATGTCATGACACATCTGGCCCGAGTTTGACAGCCCTGCCCTATAGCATTCAAGACAAAAAGCTGTTCAATAGCTATTTTGGTTTTAACCCGGGTTGTTTTAAATGGATAGCCAAAATTATTTAATGTTTTTTAAATTGCTTTTAAATTTTATATGTTATGTTTTACCATGGCTGTTCACCGCCCTGAGTCCTGTTGGAGAAGGGCGGTATACAAATAAAATAAAATAAATAAGTAAATAAATAGCTGTTCAATCTTTTCTTAAAACCTCTGGTGATGGGGCATACACAACTTGTGGAAGCAAGCCCTATTTTCAATTGTATGCATATTCATCAAAAATTCAGATGCACTAATTTTTGGTAATGGATATCAGTTTTCCATAGTGTTTCCAGTGTTTCAAGATTCAGTTTAAATTTACTAGGTCCTATTTAATCTATTATTGACTGTAAATATTGATCCAGCAGCTAATTTGGATGACACAGTGTGATAGAGCTGAATGCTATTAGAATTTTTATGACACTTCATGCCAAAACTTCATTATCACATCCAGTTTCATAGAGATAATAAATAGGAAAGAGTGGGGGGTGAGGAGAGCATTGCAGATAGGCTTAAACCAGATAGGTTTTATGGATTTTAGCAGAAACTATGCCGATTCCATTTTCTAAAAATGGTTATGAAGATAAGAGTTGAAGTACCATACCAATGTATCTTCTATCCAGAAAGTTCAGAAACTCACATAGTATCATTACTCTTGACCATGGTCAAGAGCATCAAAACAGCTGAGAGATAAAGAGCATGATCAATATTGCATTCTTCTCACAGAAGTCTACAACTTCTATAATTTAAAAAGTGTACACTGCTCGCATTACTTACTCATAGTAGTGTAATGATTCTCTACATGTACAGGTAGTCATCAACTTATGGTCATAATGAAACCTGCCCATTATGGTTGCAAATTTTGAAGGTCATTAAGCAATATGTCCACATGCCTTATTCAGCGATCTGATTTCCCTGCAGTCATTAAGCACCCATGTGAGTCATTAAACAAGTTTGGGTGAAGGAAGGACTGGATCTGGCCCTCAGGTGCTTAGATCAGGCCTGCGGGGCTACCCTGGAAACAGCAAAGGACTGGCCCACTGTGCTTCTGCCAGCGAAAGCAGAGCTCGGGAGGACTGTATGCGGTCCTCCCGGGATTTGTTTTCGGCCATGATAGCCTCCTGCAGCCCTCTGCCAGTGAAAATGGAGCTCTGTTTTCACTGACAGAGGCCTAGCAAAACAAACTAAAAACAAAACAAAAGGAGAAATGTTTCCCCTTTTGCTTTGAGCATGAAAGAAGGGACAGGAAAGAGAAAGGGAAAGATAAAAGAAAAAGATGGAAAGAGAGCAAGGAAGAAAAAATAAGGAAAGGAGGAAAGAAGAAGGAAGGAGAATGAAGAGGGAAGGAAAAAGAAGAAAAGGAAGGAAGGAAGGAAGATTATAATGAGAGTGAGGAAGGGTCTGCCTTAGCACTTGGCCATCACAGTGCCCCTGACATGAGTGATGTTGAGCTGGCCATGCCCATCCTGACCACGCCCACTCCAGCCAAACCCACCTAGTAGCTCGAGGTCAAACACAACCCTGATGCGACCCTCAATGAAATCAAGTTTGACGCCCCTACCCTAGAAGCTCTAGTAGGCCTGCACTTTAGCATCTCCCTAGCTTACACATGGCCTCCCTGGGCTTCCCCCACCCTCCGAGGCATCCTGTGCTCAGCTTCCCATCCTTGAGTTACCCAATGGCCATGGGCCTGTTTTCTCACTTCATTGTGTCCCTGCTGACCTTGCACATGTTTCTCACATTGCTGGGTCCCACATCCCAACCCCTCATCATCAATCCTTCACTTATCGTTTTAGTAGATTCTGAGAGTAGCCATTCTGCAGAATGACCTTTCTACACAGTGGAGTCCATATGGTGCTATTCTGGAAGTGGTTGCCATTTTGGGATTGGGTGCTTTAAATGATCAAATGTACTTTCTCAGAAGAAACTTCCCCAGTACTGGTGCTACTATAAGCATTTACACCAGAGGAATGGGGTTCTTTTTTGTAAGCTATAAGGTTTAATCGTACATGTACCATACAACAATGCCTTTTTCAGTCCCCCCCACCTTGCCCCAATGCTTCACCTTCCTCCATCTTCATGAATGGGGAAAATTAAAAAACAGCGAACCCTGAAGGAGAAGTTTTCGAAAGTGCCTGGAGTTTAACCACAGTGCCCTTCAAATTTCGTCAGACCTGCAGTCCTTCTGGGCACATTCATTTATCCTATTTTTGCCTTCAAAGCCATTGTTGTTACATTCACTAATCCAAGTTTACAGAATACCTTTAGTAAGATTAGCAGCATTTTATGCTCAGAGCAAAGGGTTTAGTGTAAAATGCTAACATCTGCCAGAATAATCCAAACATCCTCCTAATGACATCTTATGCTGTTAATAGCTAACCATTATAAGGAGAATTCTAAAGATGTTGCATTTGGTGATTTACAAATACCATTAACAGAATAGCATCTGTGTTGTTTAATCTTTAATCAAAATGTATTCAGTGGTGTTTACTCATGTCTGGAAAATGAGGAGGTCCAGGAAATGTAAACCAATGAAAACAATCCAATCATTTTTTAAAGACATTTTGGAGATGAATTGTTCGTTTTTCCAAGCATAAACTGAGAACTATTGAAAACAAACAATATGGCAGTTGGCCAGATTTCTGTCTCTGTTCTTCATCCCAATCATTTTTATGTACAAAATTCCACAGTTCTACTGTAAGGCAGATTTTACATGCAAATGACTGGCTTATTGGTTTCTTCAGCCTTATTATTTTCAAAAAGAAAAAAAAATAACTTGACTGAATTGTTTGTGACCCACTTCTTCATAACGACTAAGGGTCTGTGAATTCAAATGTTTGAATTTTTTTGGGGGGGGTGTCTCTTGGGCTCATCTTGTTTTAAATGGACTGTTGACAATTTGACAGCAAAAAACATAAAGATGATTGCATTCTACCACAGAAAGAAACAATTTGTGAAAACTGCCATCTTCCCTGAGATTGACATGGACTTTGAAACAGACACAGTAACATCAGTGACCATGAAACTCATCTTGGTAGAAGAAAAAAGGTCCAAGAAAGGTCACCCCTGCTGGTAGAGGCAGGAGGAATGCAGCAAAGAAAGAGACAGAGTCATCTAGAAGAAAGGACTCCAAAATCAAATTCAGCAGAAAGAAGTAAAAGGGGGGAAAAAAGCATCTCTATTGTTCTCAAGATACTTACATGCACATGGATGAAACACTGAGATAAGAAAAACAAAATGCATAAGTACAGTATATGTGGTACCCCACTTAATAGTAGTAACTCCACTAATAGACATTCATTTAAATATGAGCCATCAGTGTGCAGCAACTGCCAAAAAAGCCAACACAGTTCTAGTCTGCATAAACAGAAGGATAGAATCAAGATCACGTGAAGTGTAAATACCATTTTATAATGCCTTGGCAAGGACACACTTGGAATACTGCATTCAGTTTTGGTCACCATGATGTAAAAAAGATGTTGAGACTCTAGAAAGGGTGCAGAGAAGAGCAACAAAGATAATTAGGGGACTGGAGGCCAAAACATATAAAGAACGCTTACAGGAACTGGGTATGTCTAGTTTAATGAAAAGAAGGACTAAGGGAGACATGATAGCAGTGTCCCAATATCTCAGGGGTTGCCACAAAGAAGAGGGGGATTAACTATTCCCCAAAGCATCTGAGGGCAGGACAAGAAGCAATGGGTGGAAACTAATCAAGGAGAGAAGCTACTTAGACCTAAGGAGAAATTTCCTGACAGATAGAACAATTAATCAGTGGAACAATTTGCCTCCAGAAGTTGTGAATGCTCCAACACTGGAAGTTTTTAATAAAAGATTGGATAACCATTTGCTTGAAATGGTATAAGGTTTCCTGCCTGGGCAGGGGGTTGGACTAGAAGACCTCTAAGGTCCCTTCCAACTCTGTTATTCGATTCGATTCGATTCGATTCCACTCCACTCCACTCCACTCCGTTCCATTCCATTCCATTCCATTCCATTCCATTCCATTCCATTCCATTCCATTCCATTCTATTCTATTCTATTCTATTCTATTCTATTCTATTCTATTCTATTCTATTCTATTCTATTCTATTCTATCTATTCTATTCTACAATATATTTCCATCCCAAGTCAAAATGCACTTCTTTAGTTACCAAGAGAGATGAACTTTTATGAGAAAATCTGGATGTGATGATGTCACTAGAAGATCACATCTACAAGTCTAGTCACTGGAATTGAAAAAAAGGAATTCTTCAGTTTATAAGAACTGATATAATTGGAGCATGGAATGTGAGAAACATCAACTAAGGAAAACTTAAAGTACAGGTAGTCCTCGACTTACAACACTTCACTTAGTGACTGAAGTTACAACGGCACTGAAAATAGTGACTTATGACCATTTTTCACACTTATGACCATTGCAGCATCCTAAAGGTCACATGATTTATAGTCAGATGCTTGACAACTGACTTATATTTGTGATGGTTGCCATATCCAGGGTCATGTGATCCCCTTTTGCGAACTTTTGACAAGCAAAGTCAATAGGGAAGCCAGATTCACTTAACAACCATGGGTCTAACTTAACAACTGCAGTGACTCAATTAACAACTGTGACAAGAAAAGTTGTAAAATGGAACAAATTCACTTGATAAATTATTCACTTAACAGCATAAATTTTAGGCTCAGTTGTGGTCCTAAATTGAGGACTAGCTGCATTAGGTGAGTAAGAGAATTATACTCACCTAATAAGCAAATTATACTACTCCAGAGTGCCAAGCGGACAGGTCAAGTTTGATGTGCCCAATTATTTAACTAAGGAACAATGATTAATTCTATGATTCAATGAATTTTATAATGTTAGAATAAAAATCTGCTTCAAGGTGCTGGTACTTACCTATAAAGCCCTTCATGGCTTAGGTCCGGGGTATTTGCAGGACATCTCCTACCCGCCTCCCACCGTCCTGTCCGCTCACACAGGGCTGCTCTCCTCAGGGTACCGTCGACCAGACAATGTCAGCTGGCGACGTCCAGGGGTAGAGCGTTCTCTGTGAGTGCTCCTGCCCTCTGGAATGAGTTACCCACCAAGCTTCGGATGGCGCCTGATCTCCGCTCCTTCCGTCAAGGCCTAAAGACTTGGCTGTTTCAACAAATGGGCTGATTCTTATTCTTTTATTTTATTTGTTCCTTGTTTTAATTGGTTTTAATTAGGATTTTTCTCCATTATTGTATGTTTCTAACTTTTGTTCGCCACCCTGAGTCCTTTGGGAGAAGGGCGGCATATAAATATTTGTAAATAAATAAATAAATAAATAAATAAATAAATAAATAAATAAATAAATAAATAAATAAATAAATAAATAAATAAATAAATAAATAAATAAAATTGAGGACTTTAGAATAAAAATTACCCTACTATTGTTATTACAATAACAATCATAATTGAACTCACTAGTAATCTTTTACTAGCTTTCTGAAACTGCAACCAAGATGGCAGATGAAGTGGAAACTAAGTGTTTCCACTGCTCTTTCCTAAAGAAAGTGTGAGAGACAGAAGCGGGGTGAAATGCTCCTGGTTCAGACCGGATCGCCCGATTGGGTAGCGATGGTGGCGGGTGGTTCAGAGAACCGGTAGCAAAAATCCCTGCCCCCCTCCCATGCCCAGCTGAGCCGCACAATCATCAGAGGCTTTTTTTTATTTTCAAAAACATTTTTTCTACAACCTCTTCAGCCGAAAAAATGCTTTTAAAAGTAAAAAAAAAAAAAAAGCCTCTGATGATCCCATGGCTCAGCTGGGATCGTCAGAGGCTATTAAAAGCATTTTTTACAACCTCTTTGGCTGAAGAGGTTGTAGAAAAAATGCTTTTAAAAGTAAAAAAAAAAAAAGTTGGCCATGCCTACTCAGTCACATTACTCCCCCCACCAACCCATGCCCACAGAACTGGTAGTAACAAATTTTACATTTCACCACTGGACAGAAGGTATATTTTTTTATTATTATTTTGCCACAATTAAGAATCTGTCTCACTCCATTGGGACTAGTCCACCCCACTTGCACCGTCTGCTAAGGCATTATGGTGAGAAGGGTCAAAGAGAACAGCCTTTTCCCATCCTTTTATCTCAGAAGGTGAAAACTGTTGCCACAATCTTTGGCATTCCTGAAGGGCATTAAAATGTTGTTTTGTCAGTTGGCTCAGGGCCTTGAGAGGGACACTCTGCAACTGAGGGTGATTAACAGGATAAGAAGACCTCATCCCAGTGCTGTCTATCTTTTGGTTTCTGATTTTGTTTTGTTTTTTACAGCCATGGAGCAGTGATGGTGCAGGAGTTAGAATGCAATATTGGAGGCTCATTCTAATGACTGCTGACTGCCATCAGTTCAGCAGTTCGATTCTCAATGGCTCAAGGCCTTCCATCCTTCGGAGGTTCGTAAAATTGTTGTGGGCAATATGCTGACTCTGTAAACAGCTTAAAGAGGGCTGTAAAGCAATTTGAATCAATATATAAGTCTAAGTAGTACTGCTGTTTAATAATTATTTTTAATTTGCATAGTTTTAAAACTTTAAGTCTTTTTCTATTTATCTTTTAATGATATGTAAGATATCCAGAGTCACTATCAAGGACACGGGCAACATATTGAATGAATGAATGAATGAATGAATGAATGAATGAATGAATGAATGAATGAATGAATGAATGAATAGCTTTCATAGAAAATCCCTTTGTAACCAGGTATTTGGCTAAGTTATTTCCAGCTATACTTTGTTCAGTATGAGAGAAGAAAGAAGAATGATATGCCCATATCAATACAGTGGCATACTAATCATTCAATATTCATTCCTTCCTTCCTTCCTTCCTTCCTTCCTTCCTTCCTTCCTTCCTTCCTTCCTTCCTTCCTTCCTTCCTTCCTTCCTTCCTGTTTGGGGGAGGATAGGATGCTAGATCCTAAAAAAGATGAATGAATAAAGATGGAAAATAAAGAATATTTATACCAGCTAGCAAAAGTTACCTGCAAAGCTGGGATGAACAAAAGCCTGAGTTTGAATGCAAATGAGCCTTATAAATAAATCCAAACTCAAAGGAATTAATTTTTTTCTGCTACTTTTTTTCCTGGATAAAGTCCAAAAGCAGAGTGACCCCAGCAATGTATTCAAAAATATTAATCTTATAAAGCAGACACAAGAAAATAGTTGATCAGCTCATCAATCTCTACAGCAGACTCAGCTAGGGGTTGAAATACGTTTTGTACTGGAGGGTTTTTATAAAGCAGCATCTAGCCCATAGGCATTCAAAGGGAATTTTTTCCATAGAAAAAAAGTTGAAGGAAGGTATGAACTAGGTTGTGGAGTATGGAAGTAAGCAAACTGTACTTCAAATTGGACTGGGAGCATCGTATCTCTAGTCGAGTCTCCCCCAAAATGTTTGGCAAATCAATTCAGCTTTTTGCCACTTGTTGTAAACACCCAATTATGGAATATTGTAAACATATTACAATTTAGGAAGGGAATCAAAATGTGTGTGTGTGACTGTGTCTCTGTGTGAGTGTGTATGGTTTTAATCTATCATCTACATAGATATACTTATCATCTACCTTGCAGGTCTGGGACCATCTAGACAGAATAGAGTATTCTTTATTGGCCAAGTGTGATTGGGCACACAAGGACTTGGTCTCTGGTTTATAAACTCTCAGTGTACATACAAACAACAAAGTAATATAATCATAAGTTACCAATAGCAGAAGGTAATAGGAAAGATGAGAAGGATAATAACACAGCCCTACTTCCTGCATAAATATAGACATAAAGTAGTGTTGTGAGTATTAGATGGTCAGCAGAGTGATAGCACGGGGGGTGGGGGGGACACCATTCCTGTGTCTTGTTGTTTTGGCCTGTAGAGCTCTATAGTGGTGTCTTCAGGGGGAAAACAGTTTATGTCCAGGATGTGATAGGTTTGTAGATATTTTCTCAGCCTTCTTTCTGGCTGATGCAGGTCCTCAGTGAAAAGCAGTCTGGAATTGCCAAAAAAAAAAAAAAAATGGAATTGCATGTCAATCTAGGAGTGGTTAGCATATGCATTCTTAAAACAAAAATGCTTCCAAAATATCAAGTGCATTAGGAAAGTCCAGCTTCCTTTGTTTCTTCCCTCCTTTAAAAAAATGGCAAAAGATTTAGGAAATTTCAGGGCATACGGGCCAATTAGGAAGTTGTGTACATAACTGAAATCTCTTTGAGCTCTCTTTATGGATTTTTTTTTTTAAGAAAGGCATAAAGCAGGAACAAAATTCTAAAGCAAGAATTTTCTTCAGCAGAGAATGACTTAGAAAGCAGAGAAGGAAAGCTACTTTACAAAGAGGATCTACACAGTTCATTTCAGTGGTAGAATCCAATTTTTTTCACTACCGGTTCTGTGGGCGTGGCTTGGTGGGCATGGTGTGGCTTGGTGGGCGTGGCTTGGGCATGGCAGGGGAAGGATACTGCAAAACTGTCACTCCCTCCTCACTCCAGGGGAAGGATACAGCAAAACCCCCATTCCCTCCTCACTTCAGGGGAAGGATACTGCAAAATTTCCATTCCCACCCTACTCTGGAGCCAGCCAGAGGTGGTATTTGCCAGTTCTCTGAACTACTCAAAATTTCCGCTACCGGTTCTCCAGAACCTGTCAGAACCTTCTGGATTTCACCCCTGGTTCAGGAGTGCCCTCTGCATGCTCTTCTTTTTCTTCTAAATCAAATCCTCATTTGACACAATCCGGCTCGGCAAGCTAAAGCCATTCCCATCTGCTTCCATATGACAGGAAACTTTGCCACTCAAAAGCATCCTTAAATAAAAATGCCAGATCAGCAGAACAAAGTAGGTTGTTGAAGATCCACAGGTCCTTAGAAACATTGGAAATATTGGCCTAAATCTGAAGGACAATTCAAGCAAGAAGAGAAAGCTAAACATACAGTTTTCCAACTCTATGCTTTCTTTACACAACCCCTCAGTTGCTACTTATGTTCTTTTTTTTTCTTAATTTACTTGTCCCCTGCTTTTCTAGAATCCTTGATCACATGGGACATACAGGTAAAAAGGCAAGCTTCTCCATATGGGGAGGAGGAAAGGTAGCTATCAGGTACCCAATTAGCTAGTTTGATAACTGCAAAGGAGTGACGTCTTCATGAACAGGACTGGAACTAACATTTTGTAATGTAAGAGAATTGCATCTGGTGGTGAGATATGTTGAAGAAATGCATCCACCTCTCATCTGAGTTCATAAGAACATTTCACTGAGCTCAAAAAAAGACAAAGCTCAGGAGAAAACAAGGCTCAACAGGAGATAAGCTTGTCTGTGGGTCAGCTCCATGAGCCTAACCTTTTTTCCCTGACCCTCCCTAAGCAATTTCTTTGAAGAACAAAGGTCCAAAAGAGGATGGTATTCACCTACGCCCAGCAACTATATGATCTAGACCCGTGATGGCAAACCTATGGCACGCGTGCCAAGGGTGGCACATGGAGCCATATCTGTGGGCATGCGAGCATTGCCCTAGCTCAGCTCCAGTGTGCATGCGTGCGCCAGCCAGCTGATTTTCGGGCCTTCCGGGCCCACCGGAAGTCGGGAAACTGGTTGTTTCCGGCCTCCAGAGAGGGTGGGGAAGGCTGTTTTCACCTTCCCAAGGCTCCAAGAAAGCCTCTGGAGCGGGGGGAGGGCAAAAAACAGGCCTACCAGGCCCACCATCCCATCGCATGCCAAAAGCCCCTGCTTATTGCACATGCATGCGTGGAAGGAATGCACATTGAATTATGAATGTGGGCACGCACACACGCGACCCCCCACTTTTGGCACACAACTGCAAGAAGGTTAGCCATCACTGATCTAGACATTTAAGGTTGCAGCAAGTAGATTCCTGTGCTACTGTCTCCTTCCTTGCACAACACAAAGAGGTTGCTTTCCCATTGTTTCTTTGCTTGGCTGAGCAGTGCAAATGTTTTAATTCCTGCAATCCCCCCAAAACAATCACTTTCAGGAGCATCAATTTAATCTCCATTTTATGTATTCTAGCCCCCCCCTCCTCGTCCCACCCCTTGACAACTTAGTGCGAGTGCAAATTTATTAGTAGCTGGGTCATTTTAAGCAAAATTCTAAATAGCCAGCTTGCAGTTTGGAAAATGAAATACTTTCTACTGCCTCTAATAATAATTAGATTGGAAAGTTGAGGCAATAAAGCAACACTCTTAGGGTGATTAGATCTCTACTGGGTTTCCAGCTTTTTACAGAAAGGGCCCTATGTGATTTATAGGCCCTGTAAATGTTTCACATTTTAAAAAGGGGCTTTGAACACATCAATCCTGAGGATTGGCTTTCTCTTAATATGATCAGATGCAGGAGCTAAATGTCATATAGATGCTGTTCAAAAGTGCTTCTTAATATGCCATGTAGTTCATCTCCAAGGAAAAATGTAGCTGCATCACCTCTGGAGAATACAGCATAGCAGTATACCTATAGATCATACTTCTTAATTATTTTTATATCCAGGATAATTTTGCCAAAGTAAACTGGAAACACTTTAGCTTTTTATATTTTTGTTTATACAATCTACTTGAGCAGCTACGTTTTTCTCGGATTGTAAAAATTTCAGTTCTAGAATCCTAGCCATCTTTCTCTCCCTGTATAATGAAATGTTTAATTAAATTACCCATTTTCTTAACAGTGAAAATGATTATCAAATGTTTACACATCTGTTTTCAATTTCTGTCATTTTTTTTGTAAAATGAGCAACCAATACTGGGTGCATTTTAATATCATATAGCTATGCCAAAATTATTATTTGGCTTACATGTTACATCTAAAATTATTTTGGGCCTTATACCAAGTTAATTAGTTTAGAGAGTTTTAGAAAAGAGATGCTGTCCTTTACTTGAATTTTTTATTGCTACATATCAAAAAGTATCTTATTACCTAACAGCTGATCCTTAACAAGGATCATCAGAATAATTATTGTCTGTAGCATATCCAGCATCCTATGTTCGTGAGCAATACAATTCTATGTATGCTAAAAGCTGAGCATTAAAAAAATGCATTTGGTATAACCGTCATGTATAAAAACATCTGCCAAGCTTTTAGTTGTTTATTTAAATATTTGAGTTTTAGTTGGACTTTAATTCTGTTGTTGATGCCATTCTGTTACATGTTTTGTGTTTGCTTTACTACTGAAAGCTGCATTACTGACATATAAATAGAAATGTGAGATATAAGTCCAATAATAAATAACAATTATTGTAACCCTATTTTTAAAGTGGTTGATTTGTAATGCTATGTTTTTAAAATAGCAAAAATGAATAGGTGATAGATGATAGATAGATAGATAGATAGATGGATGGATAGATAGATAGATAGATAGATAGATAGATAGATGGATGGATGGATGGATGGATGGATGGATGGATGGATGGATGGATGGATGGATGGATGGATGGATGGATAGATAGATAGATAGATAGATAGATAGATAGATAGATAGATAGATAGATAGATAGATAGATAGATAGATAGATGACAGGCAGACTGACTGACTGATTGATTCAAAACGGTGTATGAGAAGATCCTTGGAGAATGACTTTTATCTCAAATTTAAGAATAAAAACATTTGCTTTTTCAAAAATTTTAAATATGTATTCCTTTCACACACTATAGAACTCTACTTTTGATTACATATTTTAGATGATCTTTGAGCAGAATCTTGTTTAATTTTTTTCTAGACAGAGGAGGCCTTTGCTCTCTGAAATAATGTTTAAAAAATACAGAAATTCTGATGCTATTTTTCAACAGGGAGACAGAGAAAAAGGAAAGGGAAAAATTAAAATGAAGGAGAAAAAAGGGAAAGATCAGCCCCTCCCACTTTAAAATGTCAGAGATTAAAGGAAGAATGATCGGAAATCCTATGAACTTTGAACAATCTCTGCAAGTAGATGGAGATCAATACTCAAATAGATATTAAATGTTAACATATTCCAGGAGAATCCAGAGTATGATCATGATGGATGTGGAGGTCGCATGTACATTTAGAAATGAAAAAGAGGCTTAAATGGAAATATATCATTTTTCAACAACTCAATGGACTTCTCAAAGCTTCAGAGCGATGCCTGAGAAAGACTAATCTATTTAGCAATCTCCATCAAGCCGTATGTTATAATAAATCATATAGGAAAAGCTTTGGAAATGTATATGGAATTGACACTCTTAGTCTTAATTGCTCATTGATAAGCAGAAAGGAGAAAAAAGGATGTGTGAATACAACTTCCTCTGATATGTTGTTTGAAAATATTATGAGTGAGTAAAAATAAAAACAAAGTCTTGCCACACTTATTTTAACACATATTTCTACAGCTTTCTTGTCAATCTCAAAGCCTTTCCTGATAGCTATGTCACTTACTAAGTTTCATTGGTTTTCAAAGAATCTATTGTCTTTTAAAGGATTAGGAAATTATTAGAAGATCTTACACATGCAGAATGAGTTTCTCTGATCAGACAAAGAATCAAATTCTAGTAATTGCTTTAATTTTAATGGAAAATAATCTACTGATAGTCTGCAATTTATGACCAAAATTGAACCCAAAATTTCCATTGCTAAACCAGACAGTTGCATGTGAGTTTTGCCCCATTTTTATAACCTTTTTTTGCCACAGTTGTTAAGTTAGTAACATGGTTATTAAATGAATCTGGCTTCCCCTTTGACTTTGCTCATCAGAAAGTGGCAAAATGTGATTGCTTAAATTTGGGACAGTAACCGTCATAAATACATGCCAGTTTGCCAATCATCCAAATTTTAATCATGTGCTCACGAGGATGTTGCAATAGTTGCAAGTGTAAAAAGTAGTCATAATACTTTTTTCAGGGCTGCTGTATGAATGGTCACTAAATGAATGGTTGTAAGTTGATGACTATCTGTACATCTCATAAATGTTACAGATTTGTGATGGCTACAGATTTGTGATGGTCCCAAAAGTCTGCAGCCTTTTGCATCAGAATGCTGAAATCTGGAATGATATTTGATAAAGTTTTAATATCCTCATGAAATGTGGGTTGATTGGGGGAGGGAACCATCCTAAATTCAAATATCCTGGTCCCTACAGGAGAACATTTGTGAATTGTCTCTCACACACCCACACTTCCTTTAATTTCTTATCACTTGATTGCTGGAAGTTGAATATATGAATGGATTTCATTAGAAAATACAGTTACCTTAGAAGGAATGATGCATTGCATCATTCAAAAAAGCCTCATTCAGACAACAAAGTTGTCACTTCTATTTTATTTGCACGCTGCATTTAGCATGAGTATAGCTTAATTAAACCAATATTCTGGGACTGTATGATTTATTGAATCACAATACAGTCACAGGCTTCGCCTAAAATGTATGTTAGTCTAAAGTATACAGTTGGTTCCCTTATAAACAGGCTCTTCAATTTGCATTTCTGAGAGTGGAAGACACATATGTACCACTGCAAAATCAGTGAAAACAATCTACTATTGAGGAAGTGATAATCACAGCTACATTAAGCTCCCTGATAGAAGAGGAGAAACAAGAAAAATAGACTCATCCAGGACTAATTAGTATATCCTTCAATATACCATTATGCTTCTAGTGTAAACCTTTGTAAAGAATTTCCATTTATCCAAATCTCTGATTGCCTCAATAATTTGATTACTCCAAACCATTTAGAAAAATCGGACCATACTGTAAGGATGTGAAATATTTAAATTGCTATTAACACCAGAGACTTAAATCAAAGCTTTAATTCGCTTTGATTTAAATCAATCCTCTCTCTTCGTTTTTGTTGTCTTCTGTGGGGGCTAATAGCAAAGCTAATGTCAGAATTTCAGAATCCATGCTGCCATTAGACAGATCACTAGTTAGGTATTCTACCTGGCAGAATGTATCAAACAAATAGCATTCAGTTTCATTTTTCTAAGTATGTAGCCGATCTAAATTATTCATATATTACACAGAGGTTGGCACGTTTAAATTGAAGTCTTGCTGAAAAAATTATGTGCTGTAGGATATAAAAGATCCTTGTTGCATTAGTCATCGTGAAACAATATCTTTTCCGGAACAGTAAATTATCAAACAAGGCTTCCCACCGCCACTGCAGTAAACACTCTGATTGTTTTATGGCTTTGTCTCTCCTGATGATTGTCGATTTGCAATTTTGAAAAAGCTGATCCTGTTGCAAGATTAACAGAAAACGAGATAAAGCACAGCTTTATAAAGCAATAGAGGATTTGGCTCAGTATTGGAAAGCGTCTCAGGTTTCTGCTCAAAAACTAAAAAGGAATCATAAGGCATTTAAAACACCAGTCATTTGTAAAGTAATCATGTAAATAATAGCCTCAGCTTCATCCTGCAGATTACCTGAATTTATTTTTATGCTATATTTCTTCCTAATGAACATAGAGGTTTCAGGGTGTTCATAAAAATTCAGGACTGTATGAGACATTTATAATCATCACGCGGGAGATGTAATTTAAATTTAATTAATTATTTTATGTTGAAGATTACTTGCACAGAGCGACAAAGCAAATTAGATGTCTGGTGTCAAGGATGCCTTCCAATGCAGATATTCAGGGTGGCTTCACCCTAATTCAAATCAACCATTTGATTTGGATTGTCAGTTTGATTGATTCAATTATTCACATCAGCCTGAAAAACTGAGTCAATTCAATTCAGTGCTTTTATTTTGGGAGGAAAACTGTATCTGCATAAAAGTCTTTCCAAATCATTAAGTTATTTCCAAGAATCCAAACTCATCTAACTGAATTATTAAAGTTAATTCAACTTGGAGATTTAATCAAAATGAATCCAAATCTCTGAAACAAAACTTTGCATAATCCACCTCTATGCTTTGAAAAGAAGTAGAAGCATTCAGTTCTGCACAAAGAGGTGCATTACTAGTAAACATCTTCTCAAAATGTTCTTGACCTCCAACTGCCTTCATTTTTTACCACTGGTCATAGAGATGGGTTTGATGGGGATGTGTATCCTGCAACATCTGTAGGACCAAGTTTTCCATCATTGCAAGAGGATATTTATTACCCAATCTTAAAGAAGGAAGGACTAAGGCTGAATATCAGAGAATTGCTTATATTCACCAAGTGACTTTCTGCACTAGCAATTTATAGCATTATCCAGCCTTTATTGAGTCAATATAAATCCTGCCTTCATTAGTGATTTATCATATCGTGATGTCTGTATGGCACTATAAGTTGCTAGTGTGGAAATACATATAACGAGTCCTGAAATTTCTAATCATGACCTCCTGGTTTGTAGCCTAAAATCTTAAATCCAATCTTCCTTAACATTTTAACAAAGCACAATGTTATTTGGCTTTGATTAAGTAGTATGGAAAGAAGAGTTGTTGGCAAGAATTTTGGCTTCATCTCTCCTGTGCACACCAGAGGGACAAGTTCAAAATTAATTTTTATTTGTGCAACAATCAAGAATACAGTTTAAAAACTGCTCATATATTTTGCCTCTCTCTTCCTTTGCAAATGGGCACATTCACATCCAATTAATATTTTAGACTTGGTAAAAACATTGACCGTAATGGCAGCAATTGGCAATTCATAATTCTAGTAATGTGAACACATCTACCTCTTTCCCTCCTGCAAAAGTAGCATTGCTATGTGCTATGCTATGCTGCTCACTAAATCTATAAATACTAAGCTCCCTGAATTGCCAATTGTACTGTTGATCTGGCATCAGCTCTCAACCTTCTCTTGGAGGAATGACTTGCCTCAAGAAGTTGTGAATGTTCCAGCACTGGTAGTTTTTAAGAATTGGACAACCATTATTTAACAGTAACAGAGTTGGAAGGGACCTTGGAGGTCTTCTAGTCCAACCCCCTGCTCACACAGGAGACCTATACTAGGGATTCAAACTGCTCAACTGCCAACCTTTCTGATCAACAAGCTCAGTGTCATAGCCACTGAGCCACCTAGTCAGGCTGAAATAGAGTTTCCTGCCTAATCAGGGAGTTGGACTAGAAGAGGTCCAAAGTTCCTTCCAATTCTGTTATTCTTTGCTTATAGCAAAAAAAATAAAAATAAAAAATGGTAACAATCAATGCTGCATTTCATAACTTTATTGGATTGGTGGGGATTAACTATGGCTTTCAAGAAGGTTATATGGGAAAAGTAAAAACAAAAAGAAAATAAACAATCCAGTTGACTTTTGAAAAAGCATTTTTGGGACAACTATGACCTGGATGACTAAGAATCTCCACAGACATGGGAAAAGTAAAAGTACTAGGTACGTGGCTAAGATGCTGAGCTTGTCGATCAGAAGGTCTGCAGTTCAGCGGTTCGAATCCCTAGTGCTGCATAATGGGGTGAGCTCCTGTGACTTGTCCAATCTTCTGCCAACCTAGCAGTTCGAAAGCACGTAAAAAATGCAAGTAGAAAAATAGGGACCACTTTGGTGGGAAGGTAACAGTATTCCGTGCGCCTTTGGCATTTAGTCATGCTGGTCACATGACCACGGAGACGTCTTCAGACAGCACTGGCTCTTTGGCTTTGAAATGGAGATGAGTACTGCCCCCTAGAGTCAGGAATGACTAGCACATATGTTCAAGGGGAACCGTTACCATTACCATTATGACCTGGATGACTGAGAATCTCCACAGACATGGGAAAAGTAAAATGTTTGTAACAGGACTTAAATCACATGCAATTGCAGCTGATAGTCTTAGATATTTTGTCCGTGTTAGAACTCTCTCCAGGTGATATAATGTAAATGTATTTACCATGTTTTTCAAATTTGGCAATTTAAATATGTATGGACTTCAACTGCCATTGGGGAATTCTGGGATTTGAAGTCCACACATCTTAAAATTGCTAAATTTGAAAAACACCGATCTAATATATTATATACATATTTTCCAGTTTTAATATCCCTTTAAGGAAGCTAGAAAAACTACTGGCCTTCTATTTGCCCCTGAGTATTTGCATAAATATTCCGCTTTCCCAACAAGCTGGATTTTCAAAAAAATCAATTCCAAGCTGCACATGTTTCCCTTACAACTGGGGAAAAATAGGAAGAAGTTGAGGGACAAGATCCCTCAAGTTTATGAAGAGATTGGACAACCATTTGTCTGAAATGGTATAGGGTTTCCTGCCTGAGCAGGGGGTCGGTTAGAAGTCCTCCAAAATCCCGTCCAACTTTTTTATTCTGTTAGGGGTATTTTTCTAACTATTTGATTTTAATATAAAGATCCTCCTAAATACACTCACATCTGATTACTGAACATAATGATTTGCTGTGGATTTTTCTTTCTCTGTTTCTATGACTGTTAGTATTCAAGGTCAGACAGATGCAAGGAAGATGAATAAAGAAGTAAAAAAGAAGGCAAGTAAAAGAGATATCAAATTAGAAATTAACCCCTCAGGAAGGCCAATACATAAACTGGTCATGCCCACAAAGATGCTAGTTGTTAATCAACCAACATTGATTATCCTCTTCCTCTTACATCCAAGCATAATATCAACCCAGCCTTGTTATTGGACACAGTTGTCACCGGGAGTTTTTGAGAAAAAGCTTTGTGCTGTGCAACTTTACCTTTTTCTCATAAATTAACCTCTCCCATAAAAATAAGAAAAGACCCAGTTCCCTATTCAATGCTGAAGAAAGATTAAGTTGACAATTCAGTTGATATTTGTCCATGGACACCACTTTATCCTTCCTCTAGCGAGGCTCTGAACACAGATATAAGTAGTCCTTGACTTAGTCTTAGAACAATTGGTACCAGAAAATTTCTCATTAAGCAGTGCGGTCATTAACTGAAGTATCATACAACCAGTGGTGGGTTCCTCCCAGTTCGGTCCGGTTCGGCCGAGCCGGTAGCAGTGACGATATGACGTCACCAAACCGGTTCTCCCCCCCGCCCTCCCCCCCCACCCCCCCACGTTATTCTTATCTGTTATTTGGTCCCACCCCCAATCTATTGCTGCCTCCTAAGTCCTAGCTGATGACTAGAGGGGAAAAAACTGTTTAAACTCTTGCCACGGGGCTTCAAAGGGCATCCTACAGCTGATCAGTGTTAAAAGCAAACAAATGAGTTGGGTCATAAGTGCGAGGACCTTCCAGAAATGACTCTGACCAGCTAACCACGCCCATCACATGACCTCCAAGCCACACCCACAAAATAAGCCATGCCCACAGAACCGGTAGTAAAAAAAAATTAGAACCCACCCCTGCATACAACTGCACCCAATTTTACAATCTTTTATGCTATGGTCATTAAGTAGGACATCACACGACTCTGACTTTCATCTTCCTTCCCTTTCCCCTTGACTTTGCTTGTTGGGAGATGGCTGGGCAGGCTGCAAATGGCAACAACATGACTGCATAATGCTGCAACTATTTAAAGTACAAGCCGATTGTTAAGTACACAGGTTATGATCACATGACTGCAGGGGTGCTACTTATAAGTGCAATGACTCTTCATAAGTCAGTTTTTTTCAGCACCATCATAATTTTGAATGGTTGCTGATTGAATGATCACAATTCAAGAACTATGTGTAAAAAGAAGAAAAAAAAACATTTTTAACTTCAACAGTGGTCACATTGCTTCTTAGCCATAAAAGTTGTCATCAGTGACACAGAGATAGGCAAGTGGATACTGTTTGTTTAACAGAATGCAACTGGATTAGTTTGATACAGTTCCATTGATTTCCTCTGTTCCTTTAGTTATCCTATTTCTCAAGCTTTAGTCTTGCCGAAGCAGCAGGAGCAAATTAAACTGACTGGGTCATAGCCAAGAAAAATAGCTTATTGCCCTTTTGCTAAAATTGTGCAGTTCACAGACTCAGCATGATCAAAACCAGGGAATTTTTCTACTCCTTCTCTTGTTTTCATTACCGAACAGCACTTTTCTAACAATGTTCTTTTACCTGTCACTTCATTTATGCCAACTGCCTTATTTTCAGCTAGTCAAGTCCCATTTTTCATATCGCTACTAGCTGCCACATATTTTAACAGGCCTTGTATGTCCACTTTGACTGCCAATGCGTTCTTATACTCTCCTCCTCCTTCTCAAGATGATTGAAATGGATTAAGTCTGGATACACAAGTTCTAAATGCCATTGATTAAGATGCTGAAAAAAATACCTTAGTGAGCAACAGATCTACTTATAATTATCCTTCACATAGGTGGTAGCATCAAGTTGGTGGATCATGGCTTTTTATTTATTTATTTATTTAATTTATCAAATTTATATGCCGCCCTTCTCCCAGAGGACTCGGGGCGGCTCACAGAATAGAAACAACATAACAATAAAATAGTGCTAAAACAAGCCAATTTAAAATCCCCAGACAATTAAAACCTCGCAGTAGATCAGAGAATTTGCTGAAAAAGCCATTCTTCAGGTCAGCGCAGGAAGTGCGGAGGTCGAGGGCCGTCTGGAGCCCGGTGGGTAACCCATTCCAGAGGGTTGGTGAGACCACAGAGAACGCTCTGATCCTGGGGGCCACCAGCCGACATTGTCTGGCCAATGGCACCCGGAGGAGGGCAGTCCGATGTGAGCGTACTGGGCGGTGGGAGGCTGGTAGGAGGTGGTTTTGCAAGAACCCCACAATAATAAACAAATAAGTTTATTATTTTGAAATAAACAAAGTAGAAAAAAGTCCATCATAGATTATTTTTACACCTCTAGTTCTGGCTTGCTAAAGTAATCTCCAAAACACAACAGGATAGGATGCATGAAGCAATTAATTCATCAATATTTATTTTCTAGTATAATGCCAAAGATCCAGGTATAAAGAGATCCAAGTGTCTCTTTTTACAAAGAATACTGCTGTGTCTCATATGCGTGAAAATGTGTATGCTATTCACCTATCAATAAGATGACATTTCCTCGTGGTATTAAAATATGAGAGACTTTTTAAAATTTATCTTTATTCAGGTGAGTTGCCAGAGTTTTTTGAATATCCATCCTTTGATTTTAAATTTATAGGAATGACTGCACATCTGCTAAACAGCAATTGTTTACAAATGTAGGTGCTCCATTGCTGGAATTTATCAAGAAGAGATTGGACAGCCACTTGTCTGGAATGCTGAAAGGCAGGGGTGGCAAACAAGGCCAGCAGGCTGAATCCAGTCCACGGGGTGCTTGGATCTAGCCTGCAGGGCTGCCCTGGAAAAGGTGAAGGACTGGCCCATGGTGCCTCTGCCAGTGAAAACAGAGCTCATGAGGGCTGCGCATAGCTGCCCCCCTCCCACAGCTAAGTTTTCACTGGCAGAGGGTGGCAGGATGCCATCCCAGCTGAAAACAGACCCCGGGAGCCCATTTTCTTTGGCAGAGCGATTGGGCCACAGGTGCCCCTGACATGAGTGATATCAAGCTGGCCACACCCACCCTGGCCATGCCCACCCCATACCCCCTGAGGTCAAACACAACCCTGATGAGGCCCTCAATGATATTGAGTTTGACACTCCTGCTATAAAGTCTCCTGCTTGAGCAGGAGGTTAGACTAGAAAATAGCAATAGCAATAGCACTTAGACTTATATACTGCTTCATAGTGCTTTACAGCCCTCTCAAAGCGGTTTACAAAGTCAGCATATTGCCCCCAACAATCTGGGTCTTCATTTTACCCACCTTGGAAGGATGGAAGGCTGAGTCAACCTTGAGCCTGGTGAGATTCGATCTGCCAAACTGCTGACAGCCAGTGATCAGCAGAAGTAGCCTGCAGTACTGCACTCTAACCACTGTGCCACCACTGCTCATAAGATACACCTTTGTTGGAATAACATTAATGAATATATTTATTTGTTTGGTTATTTATTTATTTATTTATTTATTTATTTATTTATTTATTTATTTATTTATTTATTTAATTTTTATACCGCCCCCTCTCCCGAAGGACTCGGGGCGGTGAACAGCCAAAATTAAAAACACATAATACAAACATTAAAATACTTTAAAACGAAATTAAATTTATCTTTGGCCTGCCCAATTTAAAACCCCTTACCCATAAAATTCCCCAATTAAAAGATTTTTAACCCAGGCCGGCTTGCTAAAAAAGTCTTCAGGGCCCGGCGGAAGGTCCGGAGGTCCGGGATCAGTCGTATCCCTGGGGGTAGCTCATTCCAGAGAGCGGGTGCCCCCACAGAGAAGGCCCTCCCCTGGGGGTCGCCAGCCAACATTGCCTGACGGACGGCACCCTGAGGAGGCCCTCTCTGTGGAAGCGTATTGGCCGGTGGGAGGTTATCGGAGGCAGAAGGTGGTCTCGTAAATAATCGGGCCCTAAGCCATGAGTGCTTTGAAGATGAGAACCAATACCTTGAAGCGCACCTGGAAGACCACTGGAAGCCAATGCAGCTCGCGCAGGAGAGGTGTCACGTGGGAGTGCCACATCGCCCCCATAAGTACCTGCGCGGCTGCATTCTGCACCAGTTGGAACCTCCGAGTGCTCCTCAAGAGGAGCCCCATGTAGAGAGTGTTGCAGTAGTCCAGGCGGGAAGTGACTAGGGCATGAGTGACTGTGCATAAGGAGTCCTGATCCAGAAAGGGGCACAACTGGCGTATCAGGTGAACCTGATAGAAAGCCCCCCTGGCCATGGCCATCATATGCTCTTCTAAAGACAGCCGTGCGTCCAGGAGGACACCCAAGTTATGTGCCCTCTCCGTGGGGGCCAATGTCTCGCCCCCAATAGTCAGCAATGGCACCAGCTGACTATATCGGGATGCCGGCAGCCACAGCCACTCAGTCTTGGAGGGGTTGAGTCGGAGCCTGTTCCTCCCCATCCAGACCCGCATGGCCTCCAGGCACCGGGACATCACTTCAAGGGCATCGTTGGGGTGGTCTGGGGTGGAGATGTACAGCTGGGTGTCATCAGCGTATAGATGGCACTGCACCCCAAAACCACGGATGATCTCGCCCAGCGGCTTCACATAAATGTTGAACAGGAGAGGCGAGAGGACCAACCCTTGTGGCACCCCACAAACCAGGTGCCTTGAGGTCGACCTCTGCCCCCCAGCCAACACGGACTGCGACTGGTCGGAGAGATAGGAGGAGAACCACCATAAGACAGTGCCTCCCACTCCCAACCCTTCCAACCGGCGCAGTTGGTTGGTTGATGGTATCAAAAGCCGCTGAGAGGTCTAATAGGACCAGAACAGAGGAGCAACCTCTGTCCCGAGCCCTCCAGAGATCATCTACCAATGCGACCAATGCCGTTTCCGTGCTGTACCCGGGCCTGAAGCCGGACTGGAACGGATCTAGATAGATGGTTTCATCTAGGTACTGCGGGAGCTGTCGCGCAACCACACTCTCAATTACCTTCGCCAAGAAGGTTGGAAACTGGATGATAGTTTGCCAAAACAGCTGGGTCCAGAGAGGGCTTCTTGAGGAGGGGCCTCACCACCGCCTCTTTCAAGGTGGGAGGCAAGAAACCCTCACTCAAGGAAGCGTTTATAATCCTCTGGAACCAGCCTCGTGTAACCTCCCAGGTAGCCAGCACCAACCAGGAGGGACACAGGTCCAATAAACATATGGTTGCGTTCAACCTCCCCAGCTTCCTGTCCACGTCCTCGGGGGTCATAGGGTCAAACTCATCCCAGGTAACAGTCTCAAGACACACCTCGGACAACCCGCCTGTACCCACCCAGTCAGAGTCCAAGCCTTCCCGAATTTGAGCAATTTATTCATTGTTATTCATGCTAGATATTTTTTTACTAGCTTTCAGTGCAATTGATTGAATGAATAAATCAATTACAGGTGATTTGCAGGAAAGTATAATAGAATTCCAATGTAAATAACAAGTCAAACATAATAAACTACAAATTTTCAAGACAGTCCAATGAGCCCTAAATCAGTCACTAAGATTAAAACTGTTCGTTTAAATAGACTGGAAATTTAACAATATGTTGGTACTGAAAAGCCAACACTGCCACTTGTAAAAGGGGTTTCTCTGGTAGAACTGCCTGAATTCACATTGAGAAAACCTACATGACATTTTACATCTAAATCTCAACATTCTTGGAGGCAAACATGGACACCGAGGGTCTACCAGGTCCCTACAAATGTTTCAAAGATCAAAATAAACATCTTCAAAATGTTTATTTTGATCTTTGAAACATTCCAGAGATGTTCTAAAAATCAGTGCTATTGTCTCATCTCATATATATTACGATTCTTTATATCAACTGTCTGCTTAATAGCTACATATATGAAGAATATACTAAATTGATGTTAATGAAGAACAAATGCAGAACATAGTAAAAGATATTACATATTTAAAGGTGTACATAATGTATAAAATAATAGGCCACATATTGGAATTATGAATTTTGAATTGTTACCAATAATTGAAAGCTGTAAAAGTGGAAATGTGTTTTTAAAACTAAAAAAGGTTGAATAAAGACTATAAAATCAACATTTATAGATTTACATTTCAAAGCATCACTTAGGGAGAAAAGGATAACATATAAAAACTTATTAATATAGGAAGATGGAAGCGTGGCATAAAGGCCTAAAGAAGATTATGGTCTCCCACTCAGAAGGTTTAGCATTAACTCCTAGGTAGTGACAGATGTTTCTCTCTAAGGTGCAAAGAGAAAATATCTGCTGGGAACTCTGCATAGGCACCAGGAAGGGGATCCAGCCAGTAAATGCTCAGCTCCATTCAGTTACCCAGATCCCACCCTGAAAAAAACAGTATAGGAATATGAGATCAAGAAAACAACTAACTGCAGAAGTATATAGTTTACAATGGTTTTCATATGCTTACTGAAAGGAAAGCTTTAATATGGATTAAAAGATATTGTAACTGTAAAACAAACAAAAAACAATTTGAAATGGAATTATGTTTATAGTTCAAATACAAATAACAAACATGGAAGAGTAAAAATCTATAAGATTTTATTAAGATTTAAAACAGAAGAGGAAGAAGTTAAAGATTGCATGACAAAAATGGGCTATTCATTTTGGATATAAGATAGATGGATACTTGAGAAAGAATGTGGGTAACTGGTGTTAAATCTATAATGTGTCATAACTTAAGAGGAAACTTTTATAAAATGATATATTGTTGGTATATGACACCAGGGAAATTATCAAAAATATATAAAGGTATTTCAAACCAAGATTGGAGATGTGCAAAACATGGGGGGGGGGGCATTTTATCCTACAAGACAGCTAAGAAATTTTGGATTAAATTAATATGAAAAAAAGTAAAGATAAATATGATGAAGAAACCAAAACTTTTTATTGAGATTTATGGATAATGAATTAGAAATGACTCATGGTAGACTAATTTTGTTTATGATAACTGCAGCAAGAGTACTGTATACTCAACGATGGAAAAATAATGAAATTTCCACTACAGAGGAATAGATTGTCAAAATTCACTGAGATGGCAAGGCTGACTAAGAAAAAAGAACAAAATCTTTTTTAAAAGACCAGAAACTTTATATGGAGTCTGCTGAAAGAAGAAAACAATAATATGATGATTTATGGATCTGAGGATTTAAAAAGAGGATGGACTAAATAAGGGGCTGTTGGGATTTGTGTAACATCTAAGAGGGAAGGAGGATTGTAAAATTGTAATTACCTGTTGAAGAGAAGGTCAAAAGTCATTATACAGTAAGTCATGAACCTTGTTTCCTTTTTTTTTCTTGCATCTTTTTATTTCTTCTTTTTCTGTCTCTTTTTAGATTTGTCTTTTACTTCATGTAACATTCTTGATAAACATAAATTTTTAAAAAAGGGGTTTCAGAGTTTAGACTTGGCATGGTTGCATCTCAAGATCGCTTTTGAAAATGTACAGTTTGCTCATGCTTTCTTAGCAAAGTTTGCAGCTGAATAATTAGCTAACCTGGCTGATCTCAGAGAAGCTAAGCAGTTCCAGACCTGCTTAATACTTGGATGAAAGAACAGGAGAACATTTTAGGATTACACTGGTGATGTGGAGGGGACAGAGGGCAATGAGGATCATTTTAGTATTGTTGCCAAAAAAGCAACATGAAGTGCTCCATGGAGATACCAGATAAAAGCTCAGTTTTTCCAAGTAGCAAAACCTAATTCTACCTTACTGAATGGACAAAAGGTCATAAGAGCTCTTAGACACTTGATGTCTCTTCTGAGAATGTTACAAACCTCACCTTGAGCTCAGAGTGTAAATTATCTGTTGCAAAGGGATTTATGATCACTGCAGTTTCTTGCTCCACCACCATATGTTCACTGCAGTAAAATTGCCTCTTTGAATAGATTCTGTCAATAAGAAAATACATGTCAACATTATGTGAACATCAGTGGAAGATTATGAGTTTTCTATGATTACAGAGGAGAACAAAAAAAAATGAGGTGGAACAGTTGTGAAGTATTTCTTTTAGAAGTTGGTACTAGATCCTTTACAGTTCTTCTCATCGGCTTTGCAGTGAGGACTTCAAATTAATCTTGTGTAACAGCGAGGATGACTGCTTACTATAGTATAGTAATGTGCAATTAAAACAATACATTCTTATAACCTTTTTTAAGAAAAAAATCAAGGGATTTCCACCTGCCTTGCTTTGAAGTCGGTGTTTCACTTTATACTATGTTCTTGATTTATTCTGAAAGTCACGTCTTAAGTATATATGGGTCACTGTGCTTCCGTGAAGTGACAGAAAGGAATAGCTTCTTCAGCAAACCCCTTTCATGTACAAAATTCAATTAGATTTTGCTCTCTTTTGACATAGGGAGACTGCTACTATCAAAAGACAGGTACAAAGGAGACTTCTCAGTGACCCTGAAGAAATAATATGGGGAATGCACTCCTGTTAACTCACTTCCCTTAGGCACCTAGCAAATGCTAGAAAAAGCTAGGGGACTGCTAAAAATGACAAAGAGCTGCTATTAATATCATTAAAGCAACTGAAGCTTATGTTGAATATTTCTCTGACCATGCTCATTTGGTTTTATTGAAACACAATTGTTTTTCTTGGGAGGGAGAGAATATGCCCATGGAATACTGTTTCTTAGCCTTGGTAGCTAAGCCCCTTGCATGGACTTCAATTCCCAGAATCCCCAGGTGGAATATTGGCTGAGGAATTCTGGAGCTGAAGACCATACATCTTCAACTGCAAAGCTTGAGAAACACTATCATAGTGGCAAAAGATAAAGGAAAGGATAGGGGGAAAAATCACTACAGAAAGTCCTTGATTTGCAAATCCTTGATTGTGACAACTTTCACTACCTTGCACTTAAAGTCATCAGCATGATCAGCTGATCAAAATCTGGGTGATTGGCAACCAGCACGTGTTTAGTGATGACTACAGCATCTTGGGATCATGTGATGTCCATTTGCAACCTTCTCTGTTAGTTTGTGACAAGCGAAGTCAATTGGAGAAGCCAGATTTGCTTACCACCTGTGTGATTCACTTAATAGAAAGCAGTGGTTCACTTAACAACAGTAGCATTTTATAAAGCAGGTTATAAAATCAGGCATGACTTATCAACTTATAGCAATGGAAATTCTAGTCCCAACTGTAGTTGTAAATTGAAGGCTTACAACTACCTGTAAGGAAAATCTCAGAATAGTGGATTCCACTAATGGAGTTACAGAACAGGTTGGCGGTGTCAAGCTACTAGATCAGCGGTGTCAAATTCAATTTCATTGAGGGCCGCATCAGGGTTGTGTTTGACCCCAGGAGGCCAGGGTGGACATGGCCAGCTCAACATCACTCATGTCGGGGATGCCTGTGCTCTACCAGCAAAAAACGGGCTCCCAAGCTCCATTTTCAGCTGTGATGGCCTTCTGCCAGCAAAAACCCTCTGCCAGCAAAAACAGAGCTCAGGAGGACCACCTGCAGTCCTCACATGCTCCGTTTTCAGCTGTGATGGCCTCCTGAAACCTTCTGTCAAGAAAAACGGAGCTTTGGAGGGCCATGCAGGCCAGTCCTTGACTGTTTCCAGGTCAGCCCCATGGGCCAGATCAAAGCACCCCGTGGGCCAGATCCAGCCTGCAGGCCTTGAGTTTGACACCCCTGTAGTAGATAGTAGGGTTTGTTTTTGTTTTGTTTTGTTATTTTATTTTCTTATATCAGGATTCTCTCTCTCTCTCTCTCTCTCTCTCTCTCTCTCTCTCTCTCTCTCTCTCTCTCTCTCTCTCTCTCTCTCTCTCTCTCTCTCTCTTATCATCTCCAGATACTATAATGGGCTCCTATAATCTGGGCATGAGGAAGTCCAAAACTGGAAGAGCTTTTGTTCACAAATGGCATAGAAAAGTGTTATTAGGAATTTTTAGGATTGCTGACTCCCACATTTGCAGGACGCAGAACTCATTTTCTGTAGCACCACCACACTGCTATGTGAAAACATCTTCTGAAAACTGGAGTTTGCACACAATGTGAAGTGGAATGGGTTGAAATTCATATTGTTGATTCCAGGCCTTGAGAGGCCTCCACTGAGAGGCGATAGCATGTTTGCTTTCCAATTCTCACTCTACTCATAAATACATCCATTTATCTTATTTTAAATGCCAGCCTCAGAATTTGTTGGGTCTGTTTTGCATTTCTGGGAGCAAACAGCATCAATCACCATTGCCCAAAAAGCAGCTGCTTCCAGCCATAGCCAAATCCAGCTACCTTAAGTACAAATTCAAGCAACGGAGTGTATTTGTTTATTTTACTTAAAGGTTATTCTTAGATGGGTTAAAATTTATTTTTACTTCATTTTAGATTTTTTTTTTATCTGCCAATATAATTTTTATAAATAACTCAAGGTGGAGAACATAGCTAATATCCCCAACTCTTCCAATTTTCCTCATAGCAACAATCCTCTGAACTGAATTGGGCTGACAGAGAGAAGGACTGTCCCAAAGTCACCCAGCCAGCTTCCGTGCTTAAGGTAGGACTAGAATTCACAGTCTCCTGGTCTCTAATCTGGTGGTTTAACCACTAGACAAAAGTGGCTCTCTATTTATTCTGCTTGTCTGTCTATTTGTCAGTCTGTCTGCATCCATCCATCCATCCATCCATCCATCCATCCATCCAGAATTTGAGTGAATTACTTCAGGTCACCAACTTTGCTGACTTTCTGTTTCTTACATGCTGGATCATTGGAACAAAATGAAGGATACTTCTTTCCATTCCTTATTTTTAAACAAGTCCTTGCAACACAGTACAAATGGAGCAGATTCTGGCAGATTCTCTCCATCTCCAGTAGTCTGATCTCCCTTCCCTGAATGTCAAGTTCATTTGCTATTTCAGTCACCATTAGTACACACACACACACACACACACACACACACACACACACACATGCACACACACACTTTGCCAAAGAGCAGCTGGAAAAATAAAAGTCAAAAGCTAGAATGTTGCTTAAGAGCTATCTCTTTCACTCTCCCCACCACTACCGCCCTAGGAAATTCTTGGGGCCCTTCTCCGTGGTAGCTCAGGAATGCTTCTCCCCACATTAGATATGCCTGCTGCTGGCATTATTATCCTTCTGTTATCCTTATTGTTATTCTTCCATGCCTCTTAATATAGATCCATCTTAACCTTTTAACTTCCAGTCCTGCAACTAAGCTCGGTCATCAGGCTGCCTGTGGATTGCGTTTTGATTGTTTTAGTATCATAATTTGTATTTTATTTTATTTTTTTACTTCCTTCCCCTAAAATTGTACCATGATTTATGTGAGTATTTAGCGAGCTTAGGGAAATTATTTTTTGAAGGATGGCATTCAGATTTTTTTTCAAATGAATGAAACGAAGAGTTCAGAGTGTTCCATTCTGTTTGTCGGTCAGCACAAAAAACCTAGAAGAGCTTATTTGGGAATTTAAGAGCTAAAATTCAGGCTCAGGAACTGAAAATAATAGGCCTCTGTGTGTAAAATGTGCTCAGTCTTGGTCAGGTGGAGAAAGAAATAGTAGTGTCCTCCTTCATTTCTGTGGCTGGATAGTAAAATTCATCCTTTGAATTGCCCTAGTAGCAATTGTTACTAAAAACTGACATTTGTTTACCTTTTTACAGTAAGAGATTTGGAAGGGACCTTGGAGGTCATCTAGCCCAACCCCCTGCTCACACAGGAGATCTATACTAGGGATTCGAACCACCGAATTGCCAGACCTTTCTGATCGACAAGCTTAGTGTCTTAGCCACTGAGCCACCTAGTCACAATTTTGACAGATAAAACATTCTACAACAGTGTTTTCCGATTGTGGGCCTCATAGATTATATGAATTTCAGGTCCCAGAATTCCACAGCCAGCATGACTATTGAAAATTCTGGAAAATGAAGACCCTGTATGTGGAAACCATCAAGGGGGTGGATAAACATTGTTTTACCTGCTGAGTCCCTTTTCTCTATCTTCTATCTGCAACCACCAACTATGGGTAATCAGGGATTGTTTTCGTTAGTTTAGTTTTGGCTGATAGTTCTTCTCAGTGCCATAATAGAATTTGGAAGACTTGCCCTTTACTCTCCATTTCCTCTCAATTCTAAATGTATTAAAATATAAGAGTTAATCATTTGTTTGAAGTCAGCTGGGCACTATTGACCAGACAGGTGCCAGATGAATGTAAGATGGCCAGATGTCTTCTAACTCCCAAGTCCCTTTATTTCTCCAAGCAATACATTGCCTTCAGGTGTGCCAGCGAAGCAATATTCTGGCATGACTTGGGTGGTAGATGAATCCCTATATAATTAACTACCAATCTTCGATTGAAGCTTTTTCTGGATCTTTCTTTCTTTCATGTCCACTTGCGAGAATAAGAGAATGATTACACAGCAGTCCATTTCAGGACAATCAACCCTTCAGACTAACCTGGCAGATGCGGCATTTTAATGCAATCATTAAAAACCACCTGGATTGGCCGTGAAAGCTAAAAGATATCACACACAGCCATAACTTTTCTATCACACATCGGCAGATACAGACTTCCAATGCATCTAATGAACTGGGAACAGACAGTAAGTCTCTGCTGGTTTTCCAAATCTTCTGTTAAAGAGCCTGGAAATGAGTCAAGGGTTTCTTGAAATGAATTCCCATTCTGGGCATTCAACATCTTGTTACCAAAAACATCTGGACTGAGGTATAAGGTTGCAACGCATGCATGCAGGTTCTTCGGTCACTGAAGCCAAATATGAATGAATTTGTAGAACAGCATTACACAATACAATCCATCTGGTACCTTTGGGCCTCCCTTATAGAAATGATGGAGCTGGAGAAAAGCCAAATTCTTCAGGGGAAGGGCAGGCCACAGAACATTTTGTTTTACGTTTGGCTGCTTTCCTATATATCATACTTGGTCTGTTGAACAAATCATAATGCTGAGTTTCCTGCAGAACAATCGTTCTACATTCTTTTCCTACCTGACAAATTCAATTAAATGAATAATTAAGGCACACTTACTTGTTTTCAAATTTTCTTTCAAGGAATTTCAGAATAAAATATTTATGAAGGGCTGTTTTTACGTTTATCATTGGAAGAAACACCCAAGAGGTTTGTTTGAAGGAATATCATTTCTTTCAACATGTAGCCCATTTCTTTAGGGATCTTCAGCTTTCTTGGCTTTTGAGACTTCCATTAACTCCCAAAGAATGAGACCTTCAGGAATTCAGGTGCTTGGACTTAATGGTCTAAACTTGATTGTCTAAAGAAAGACAAGGGGAGGAGAAAAATAACTGCAAGTTTGATTCAAAAGTGCATCCAATTATTCATAAAGATAGCAGGGGCCCTTTGCTGGAGGTTCATATGGAGGTTCAGCAATTCTTTAATGTGGATTCTGGGTCTGACTGGGTGTTTGGATCTGATGGTCTAAATTCCTTCCAACTTTAGGATTCAGTGCATATTCACAAGCAAGGTCCTTCAAGAAAATGCCACTTTGTTAAGGAATAACCCTTGAATAGCAAGGGTGTGCACATGAAAGCGGTTGAGAGCAGTGGTGGGATTCAGCCAGTTCGCACCACTTCGGGAGAACTGGTTGTTAACTTTCTGAGCAGTTTGGCAAACTGGTTGTTGGAAAAAATCATTAGGGCAGTGAACCGGTTGTTAAATTACTTGAATCCTACCACTGGTTGAGAGTAGTTATGAATAAGCACAGTCACCACACAGATACACTGAGTCGTGTTATAGTTTACACAATCCAATAAACAAAGTCTTCATACCAGTCATATTAATCATACACAGTAAACAGTTCTTTTAGAGTTGCAAACAGTAAGACAGTAAGTCAGATAGAGATATCAGAGAGTAAGAACAACAAAGAGAAAAAGCCATGTTTCTCGCTCCCTCTTAAGGACATTGGCAATAGAGCTAACCAATCAGTACACAGTATGATGCAATACAGCAGTCTTAAAGCTATACAATACAATACAATATTTATTTATTTTTTTATTTTTATTTATTAGATTTCTATACCGCCCTACTCCCGAAGGACTCAGGGCAGTGCACAGCCAAACAATAAAAACACATACAATACAAAATTTAAAAAATAGAATAAAATCAAATTAAATAATTTTGGCCCCGACAAATTTAAAACCCCAAACTTTTAAAACCAATTTAAAATTGAATATATAAATACTAAAAAATATTTAAAATTTTAAAAATCTTTTATAAAAGAGGGGGAAAATTAGGCCAGGCCGGCCTGGTGAAATAGTAAGGTCTTTAAGGCGCGGCGGAAGGTGCGCAGATCCGGGATCCTCCGTATCTCTGGGGGGAGCTCGTTCCAGATAGTAGGTGCCCCCACAGAGAAGGCTCTCCCCCTGGGGGCCGCCAGTCGGCATTGTTTGGCTGACGGCACCCGGAGGAGCCCCTCTCTATGGGAGCGTACCGGCCGGTGGGAGGCTATTGGTGGTAGTAGGCGGTCCCGCAAGTACCCGGGTCCTAAGCCATGGAGCGCTTTAAAGGTGGTAACCAAAACCTTGAAGCGCACCCGGAAGACCACCGGGAGCCAGTGCAGCTCGCGCAGGAGAGGTGTTACATGGGAACGCCATGTCGCTCCCATTACCACCCGCGCGGCCGCACTCTGCGCCAGTTGGAGCCTCCGGGTGCTCCTCAAGGGGAGCCCCATGTAGAGAGCGTTGCAATAGTCCAGGCGGGAGGTGACAAGGGCATGAGTGACCGTGCGTAAAGAGTCCCGATCCAGAAAGGGACGCAACTGGCGAATCAGGCGAACCTGATGAAAAATCCTCCCGGTCACGGCCGTCAAGTGCTCTTCTAAAGACAGCCGTGAGTCCAGGAGGACGCCCAAGTTGCGAGCCCTCTCCGTGGGGGCCAATGATTCGCCCCCAATAGTCAGTGATGGCGTCAACTGACTATATCGGGACGTCGGAAACCACAGCCACTCAGTCTTGGATGGGTTGAGCCTGAGCCTGTTCCTCCCCATCCAGATCCGTACGGCCTCCAGGCACCGGGACATCACTTCAAGGGCATCGTTGGGGTGATCCGGGGTGGAGATGTACAGCTGGGTGTCGTCAGCGTACTGATGGTACTCCACCCCGAAACCACGGATGATCTCGCCCAGCGGCTTCACATAAATGTTGAACAGGAGAGGCGAGAGGACCGACCCTTGCGGCACCCCACATATGAGGGGCCTCGGGGTCGACCTCTGTCCCCCTGTCAACACAGACTGCAACCGGTCAGAGAGAAAGGAGGAGAACCACCGCAACACAGTGCCTCCCACCCCCAACTCTTCCAACCGGTGCAGCATGATACCATGGTCGATGGTATCAAAAGCCGCTGAGAGATCTAACAGGACCAGGACAGAGGAGCACCCCCTGTCCCGAGCCCTCCAGAGATCATCAACCAACGCGACCAATGCCGTTTCCGTGCTGTACCCGGGCCTGAAGCCCGACTGGAACGGATCCAGATACGTCGTTTCATCCAGGTGCTGGGGGAGCTGTTGCGCGACCACACTCTCAACAACCTTCGCAACAAAGCGAAGATTGGAGACCGGACGATAATTTACCAACATTGCCGGGTCCAGGGAAGGCTTCTTGAGGAGAGGCCTCACCACCGCCTCTTTCAAGGCGGCGGGAAAGTCACCCTCACTCAGCGAAGCGTTTATAATCCCCTGGAGCCAGCCTCGTGTCACTTCCCGGGAAGCCAGTACTAACCAGGAAGGACACGGGTCCAATAAACAAGTGGTCGCGTTCAGTCTACCCAGAATCCTGTCCACGTCCTCAGGGGTCACAGGATCAAACTCATCCCAGATAACATTCTCAAGACCTGCCCCTGTCTCTCCCCCTGAGACTACCCAGTCGGAGTCCAAATCTTCCCGAATCTGAGTGATTTTGTCATACAGATACTGAACAAAATCCTCGGCTCTACCCTCCAAGGGGTCCTCCCGCGCTTCCTGGTGGAGCAGGGAGCGGGTCACCCTAAAGAGGGCGGCCGGGCGATTATCTGATGACGCAATAAGAGCAGCAAAATAACTACATTTCGCTGCTTTTATCGCCACTAAGTAATTCCTAATGTGGGATCTTACTAGTGTCCGGTCAGATTCAAGAAGACTGGCCCTCCAACTACTCTCTAGGCGTCTTTTCCGGCGCTTCAACTCCCTCAGCTCCTCGGTAAACCAAGGAGCCAATTGAGATCGGCGCCGGGTCAGAGGCCGCAAAGGCACGACCCGATCCAGAGCACCAGCAGCCGCCCTATCCCAGGCGGCCCCCAGGTCTCCAGTCGAGGCGTGTGCCAGAACCTCAGGAAATGGCCCAAGCTCCGTCTGGAATCTGTCAGGTTCCATCAGGCGCCTGGGGCGGAACCATCTGACCGGCTCCGCCTCCCTGCGGCGGGGTGCAGCGGTTTGAAAGTCGAGACGAAGGAGAGAGTGATCTGACCATGACAAGGGTTCAGTAACTATATCCCCTATATCAAGATCCCTCAACCACTGTCCAGAGACAAAAACCAGATCCAGCGTGTTTCCCCCTGTGTGGGTAGGGCCATGAATTAACTGGGTCAGGTCCATAGCTGTCATGGAAGCCATGAACTCCCGAGCCATCTCTGACGTCTCACCCACGGACGGCAGGTTGAAATCCCCCATAACCATAAGCTTAGGGGTATCAACCGCCACCGCGGCGATGACGTTGAGTAGCTCGGGCAGGGCTGTTGCCACGTGGCAGGGAGCCAGGTACGTGATCAGCAAACCCATCTGAACCCCATGACCCCATTTCACAAAAAGGGATTCACAGCCGGCCGTCTGAGGAACAGTGGCCTCCCTCGGTCTCAGACCTTCTTTAATGATAACCGCTACCCCCCCGCCCCTCCCCTGTGACCTCGGCTGATGGAATGCTTGGAAACCTGACACAATATAATGCAAACATACATTGATGGTTTATATATTGCCAACCCAACAAGTTAGGTAATAGTCATAATCCTAACACACTTCAAGCAGTAGATTCATGAAGTACTTCTCTTACCATGTTTCTCCGAAAATAAGACCCTGTCTTATATTTTTTTGAACTCTGAAATAAGCGCTTGGCCTTATTGCCATGCACTCAAAAGCCCGATTGGGCTTATTATCAGGGGATGTCTTATTTTTGGGGAAATAGGGTATGTTTTGGGCAACTAACCTCAGAGGTTTCCCCAGATGACACATCTATGTGACCATAGATTCTACATAAATTGACAAGACCCTCCAGTCAATCCTAGTACACCATATCTTCAAGAATACAACATGATGAATAAAAGGAAGTACTTCAGGATGAAAATAGTTATATTTAGTCTCCAGATATGTTGATGTCAGTTTTTATTTGTTCAAGAAGTTAATAGGAAAGTATTGATCATAAATTTACAGGAGATTTATGGAAGTTATAATAGTTGTATCATATTATTGATCATCTCCTTAATAATATGGATGGTTGCATTAGTCTCTCTGACAAATACTTAGCAGAATTTATTTCTTTATTTAAAGATGTGGATGCCACTGTTCGTTTACATATTTTAAAATGTGGTTCAGATTTATGTAGACCCAGAATCAACTTTTTTATGTACATTATCAACCAACTTAGCAAGAATCAAAGCTTATAAGCACACATGAATAAGTAACCAGCATAGCCTTAACATCATGAAGAATTTCTAACCAATTCAGAATTCCTTTTTATTTCTACCTGTTTTAACAACTGCTTACCATGAGAGAGTTTGCCTAAGATTTTGATCAAAGTTTATTTTAAATTTTGAATTTTAAAAATCTGCCCCCAAAGCAAACTAGTAAAATGAAAATATTTGTCCCCTTCTTGACCATCTCAGCAAGTTTAATCATCTTTGTTATCCATTCCTCCGGCATGGATAAAGTTGAATGTTCCTACCTTTAAGCATATAATAAATAGTCTTGCTGCAGCTGTTATATGTAAAAACGTATGTTATATATTCCATATTTTTTCTGGTACTTATCCATCAATCCAAGACAGAAATATCTGATTTTAATTGTTTATGAGTCTTTAAAATCTTCAGTATTATTGTCTATAGTTGATTTCAAAAATTCTCTTCCAATATTTTAGAAAGTTCTAGTTTACCTTTGGTATCTACAATCAAAGCTTCAGTTAAAATGCAACAGAATTTGCATCTTCAAGCAGTCCTTCATGAACTTCTTACAATGTGTTCATGTCTGAAATCTATACAAATAGATTTGTATCTATTTTTCTCCTTTGTTGATGCTGAAAACTTTGAAATATTTGATTGCATGATGGAAGGGGAAGAGGGAAAAAACTCCAAAAAGCTCACCTAACTGAATACATCTTCAAATCTGAAGAATGTGTGCAAGCACTTTTAAGCATTAATAAGAGACTCAAAAGCAATGTTATTTTTAAAAGTTCTACTGAACATTTTCAGTGTTCTCTAAAGTTTAATAGAATTCTGTTTTCATAGGGCAGATGACCCCATATTTTCTTTCTGTTCAGATTCGATGTCTGCCAGTCAAATTGTCTTCCACTGAACTTTAAAACTCTGTTGCCAAAATTCTGCACAGAGATATCCATGTGGAATTACCATCTTTTTTGGAGTATAAAAGAACACCAGACTATAAGACGCACTTTAGTGTTTGGGGAGAAAAATAAGAAAAAAGCTGATTGGCAGGTGGATCGGCCTCCCAAAATTGCCCAAATGAGCTGTTCCCAGAGGTGAAATTTAGCAACAGGTTCCTTGGTAGTGAGCTCTATGCCTTGCTTTTTTTTTTTTTTCCTGCCTCTGAAACGTCTGAAACTCCATTTCAGAAAAAACTTTTTTTCCTGCCTCTGAAAGCCTCCAAAACAGAGCTTCAGAATAAAAGCCTCTGAAGCTCTGTTTGGGGGCTTTTTTTCTGAAGCTCTGTTTGGGGGCTTCTTTTCTGAAGCTTTGTTTCTGATGCTTTTTTTAGCCTCTGAAACTGGGTGGGGCTACATTCAGAGTATAAGACGCACTTAGATTTTCACCCTCTTTTTTGGGGGGAAAAGGTGCATCTTATACTCTGAAAAATACAGTATATATTTGCTTTGTTGTAAGTGTATTAACCATGCCCCATTGGGGCATCCAGCAACAAAGCCACTTTCCTGTGCTTTCCCTCCCTTCAAAATACATTCTAATTTTTAGAAATAAGTTTAATACAATGCTATGATGGGCTCTGTTATGATCGTTTTGAATTAAAATTATTTATTAGTTAGAATTTTTTAAAAAAACTATTTGACACCAAATGAATTTGAGAATAGCCCTCTTGGTCAAATATCTTGCTGCCCATGGAAATTTTTACCCTTTTTGAAGCTGTTCTTTTCTAGACTGGAAGTCAACAGCATCTCTTACAATATTCTTTTGATTAACTAAATACAGCCAGATGGAAAAGGACAGTTATCTATCTATCTATTGTAGGCTTTTAGGATTAGCGATATTCCATTCTGTAAGGGAGTATGCTCTATCCCATAGGAATCCCGCACGGGTTGTGATGGGAGAATCCCGATACTCCCATGTAACACTTCTCCTGCGCGACCTGTATTGGTTACCAGTTGCCCTCCAGGTGAGATTCAAGGTGACCTATAAAGCCCTATATGGCTTAGGCCCAGGATATTTGGCGGACCACCTGCAGCCAGCAACAACATCCCATCACGCGGATTGTGCCCATAGGGAGGGCCTGCTCAGGGTGCCGTCGGTGAGACAATGTCGGCTGGCAGCCCCCAGGGCTAGAGTCTTCTCTGTAGGCATGCCCACCCTCTGGAATCAACTTCCCTTGGGGCTTCGGCTGGCCCCTTACCTTCGCACCTCTCACCGTGAATTAAAAACTTGGCTTTTCGAGCTCCCCAGCCTGGACTGATGGGGTTTTTACGGGTTTTAACTATATTTGTTTAATTAGGCATTTTAATCTTGTATTGGATTGTGGTTTTATTGTTGTGAGCTGCCCTGAGTCCGTTGGAGATAGGGCGGCATATAAGCCTAATAAAATAAATAAATTAAAATAAATAAATAAATTAGTTGATTTGCCTTCAGTGATCAACTACATGAATAGCAATAGAAATAGCTCTTAGACTTAAATACCACTTCACAGTGCTTTTACTTTCCTGGTTTACATAGTCAGCATATTGCTCCCAAAAATCTTGGTTCTCATTTTATTGACTTCAGAAGGATGGAAGTAGAGGTGGTATTCAGCCAGTTCGTACCGGTTCACCCGAACCAGTAGCGGAGATCGTGGGTGGGCACAATCACCCACCCCGATGCTATGCCATCCTATTTAGCCACATTTTTGAGGCCGGGCAAATGCACAAAAGGCATGCACGAGAGCAAAGCGCATGCACGGAAGATGCGCGCATGGGGCGAACCAGTAGTAGAAATAAGAAATCCACCACTGGATGGAACGCTGAGTCAACCTTGAGCCAGTCAGGATCAAAGTGCTGGCAGTCAACAGAATTAGCCTGCAATATTGCATTCCAACCACTGCGCCCCCACAGCAATGTACCTCCCAGTTAAAGTACAGTTGATCCTCCTTTATAAATGTCTTTCTTTCCACTGTAAATGCTAATGCTAGTGCATTTTGACATATTTTTTTCCCTCCAGGAATTTATGGTAGCTGGAACTACTTACAAAGTTAGACTTGAATCTCCATTTACTAAAGAGTCTGCAATATGCAGGAGGGGCCAGACTATAGGAGGAACTATAACCATTGGGCAAATTGGCATATAAGACTTTCCATCTTGGTCTCTTTTAATATTTAAGCCAGAGTCATATTTGACCTTTCACTAAGCGGCTTTGTCTCTCATGGCACTTATTCCACCGGGCCATATGACCACAAAGCAGAAAAGAAAATGGTAGCTACTTTCCAATCACAGTGGATAAAGAGATCAACTTTGAAATACCTGGCAGGATTCCAAAAGCTTCTGTTTGTAATCCCTGTGCTGACAAAGTCATTTGATAACCTGGCTAGTTTCCAAAGAATTTCTGTTGTGTTTACAGATGTCAAATAGATGAATCGGAAAGGAAAGGAAACCAACTCTTGTCACTCTACAGGCAAGGCAAGGAGTTGTTAGTTAGCTGGTTAGTTAATCCAAGACCCTGCATATATTCAGATGTGGTGGAGGAATGACCTTCAAATGGAGGCAAGGTGGTTTTTGAGGGGTTAGCTTGGTCAGCACAAACTCTGGCATTCCTCACACAGTGTAGCGCTCCAAATGCCAAACTATCGGAGAAAGTACAAATATAATAATATTGTACCAATCGGATTGCTTTTTACAGAGTGTTAGGAAAGGTTGGATCATGGTATGAACCTGTTCATCTGGAAAGGCTCACAGATTAGGCCAGCATGAGTAAACCCTTTAGGCTGCTTTCATAGCCTTTTTTTTTTTTTTCTCCTCTCTTTCTGGTTGGAGAGAAATGTAAAATAACCGAAAATGATAGACTCACTTGGAGCATTTTATTGGCAACTTGATTTTTATCTTCCTCAGGTAGAAGAGTCTGTGATTTCTCTCTAGTCCTCATCCTCCTTGATCTATTTCAAAAGTGCTTAACCCTTTAGCTAATCTAGCATTAACACACCACATTACTCTGCTATTCTTATCTTGGGTGTCCAAGCCTTATCATTTCAATAGTTTGATCCTCGTCTCCAACTTTTCTTTTTATTGTTATCATCTCTCACAGAATAATTCCGTCTTCTATATGTCAGAGGCACAATCCCACAACTGGAATCTCTTCATTTTGTGTCTTTGCTTGACTCCCCAGATCTTTTTCGTACTTCTTCCTAAAGAAAAAAAGAAGATTCTCATTAACATCTCTGCCCTTATAATGTTCAGCTGAAGCAGCATTTATCAGAAATATTTTTATATCAAACTGTATATGTATATGTATATGTATATGTATATGTATACGTATACGTATACGTATACGTATATGTATACGTATATGTATAAGATAGATAGATAGATAGATGTACACACACAAAGATAGATGGATAGATAGATAGAGAGAGAGAGAGAGAGAGAGAGACAGACAGACAGACAGACAGACAGACAGACAGACAGACAGATGTAAACACACAAACATAGATAGATAGATAGATAGATAGATAGATAGATAGATAGATAGATAGATAGATAGATAGACAGACAGACAGACAGACAGACAGACAGACAGACAGACAGACAGACAGACAGACAGACAGACAGACAGACAGACAGATAGATAGATAGAATTTTTTACCAGCCAAGTGTGACATACAAGGAATTTGTCTTTGGTGCATATACTTTCAGTGTACATAAAAAGAAAAGATACATTCTTCAAGAATCATAAGGTACAACACTTAATGATGGTCATAGGGTACAAATAAGCAATCGAATCATACTAGGAAACAATCAATATAAATCGTAAGGATACAGCAACAAGTTACAGTCATACAGTCATAAGTGGGAGGAGATGGGTGATAGGAACGATGAGAAGATTAATAGTAATACTAATGCAGACTTAGTGAATAGTTTGAAATTGTTGAGGGAATTATTTGTTTAGCAGAGTGATGGCATTTGGGGAAACATTGTTCTTGTGTCTAGTTGTTCTGGTGTGCAGTGCTCTATAGCGTTGTTTTGAGAGTAGGAGTTGAAACAGTTTATATTCAGGATGCAAGGAGTCTGTAAATATTTTCACAGCCCTCTTTTTGACTCGTGCAGTATAAAGGTCCTCAATGGAAGGCAGGTTGGTAGTAATTGGGTTTTTTGTTGTTGTTGTTGTTCTAATTATCTTCTGAATTCTGTGTCTGTCTTGTTGGATTGCAGAACCATACCAGACAGTTATAGAGGTGCAGATGGCAGACTCAATAACTCCTTTGCAGAATTGTATCAGCAGCTCCTTGGGCATGATCTAATTAATCATGCCTTGTGCAGGACTTGTGATCCACCAATAAGAATCTTTGTGGAGAAAAAGCCAGTACTGAAACATGATTCAGCATTGACAACTAATGAACATTCCAGAGAATTGAAATGAAAATACAAACAAGATGAGCAAGTAAAAAGCATTGACAACACGTAACCAAACAATTGAAGCCTTCCTCCCCTTTTAAGTGTGTTACACATGCAATACACGGGTACATTTTATTGTGCAGTTTTTTGTGTTTTTTTTTAATTGAAAAAGTTTTCAAATACAAATTTCCCCCCCTTTTTTTTTCCCCTCTCCCTCCCCCTCCCTAACCCCCCCTCCCCACCCATCCCCCCTATGACTTCTTCATAACAAAAAAAAACCTAATTCATAACAGATTACTTACTCCCTCCTCTAGATATTGACCTTTACTTACTAAAAATATTATTAATATTATAACATCCCCCTTTATCCATACATATCAAAAAAGAGAAAAGAAAGGGGAAAAAAAAGACATTATACTATGACATTATAGAATAACTTCTCCACTTTAAAACTATACAATAAGTCCTACTTTAACATTTAATCTTCTATATATATTACTATAACATTTCAAAGCGGCCTTCCCCATAAAATCTAGTTTAACATTTATTCCACTCTATCCATTTCCTCCACTCCCCTAAATATAACACTAATTATTTATTGTGCAGTTTTGACTGCCATCTTCACTATTTTAAATGTACCTGTAGACATTCCTATGATAATTTTTTGATTTTTACATCTAAAAGAGGTGATAATCCAAGTGTTTTAATGCTTCTTGGAGCAAGTTAGCTAAGAGTGAAAAAAACAGACAAGCCAAAACTGGACATTTTTTCCCCTTCTTCTCAGATGAGTTTCTTGATTAATTCTAACAACCTGAATTCTGGTTTGCGATTCTTATTAACAGCTAAAAGTTGCATTTCAGTTGGTTAAGATGCAGCATTTTATTAATACTTATGCTCTTATATATTACAGCAATGTGGTCAGAAGATAATCCCACAGGATTCAATATGGTTACTGTTGAGCAAAAACTCTATCCAATTTCAGAGGGAGTTGCAGAGTTAATTATAGGATTCTCATAAAAGTTATAGCCAGAATGCACTTTCCTTGAAATAAAATATATCCATAAGCATGTTGTCTTCTTGTCAACAGCCAGAAATGGTTCCCAACTGTCTTCTTCCAGTATCCAAAACAGTGTTTTTCAATCTCAGCAACTTTAAAATAATGGCCTGGATGGAGAATTCTGGAAATCAAAATCCATGCATCTTAAAGTTGCTGAAATTAAGGAATACTGAGCAAAGACTATGGATCCTTCTAGAAGAACATAGACAGTCCTGGATCAGGACAAGGTTCACCTGTGACTAGCATTTCCAACATTTTAATCAGTGGATAAATCATATGTCACTATAGTGTTTTGTTAAGAAAGAATAGACTTTGCTTTGCCCGAAATAGACTTGGCCCAAAATTGCTCTTCTACAACTCTAATTTAGAGGATGCTGCCCCTAACACAGTGGTAAAGTTGACCAACTAATAACCTTTGCTAAACCTATCTATCATGAATTTGTTTATTTATTTGTTTATTCCCTACCTTTATTATTTTTACAAATAACGTAAGGTGGCAAATATATCCCACATACCTTTCTCCTCCTATTTTTCCCACAATAACAATCTTGTGAAGTATGTTGGGTTAAAAGAAACATCAAATTTATCAAATCCTCTCTTGAAGCCCTCCAAGTTAGTGACCATCAGGCCATCAAGTTAATGATTTCCACAGATTCATTATCCATGGTGGCAGAGTGGTTAGAATGCAGAATTGCAAGCTGACTCTGCCCGCTGCCAGGAGTTCGATTCTGACTAGCTCAAGGTTGGCTCAGCCTTCCATCATTCTGATGTCAGAAAATGAGGACCCAGATTGTTGGGGGCAATATTCTGACTCTGTAAATTGTTTAGAGAGGGCTATTGTAGGAATCTGCAATCTGCATATGTGCTATAAAGGATTGTGAAGGGATCTATAGATCTTAGATCTATATATAGATCTAAGTGCTATTGCTATGACCACAAATGGGACCAGAAATTCCATTGCTTAACCAGGAAGTTGCTGGGTGAGTTGTCTCCTATTTTACAATCTTTTTTTGCCATAGTAGGTAAGTGACACAGTTAAGTGAATCATGTAATCACTAAGCAAGTTCATTTTCCTCCTATTGATTTTGCCTGTCAGGAGTTCGCTGGGAAAGTCACAAATAGCAATAGCACTTAGACTTATATACCACTTCACAGTGTTTTACAGCTCCCTCTAAGCAGTTTACAGAGTCAGCATATTGCCCCCAACAATCTGTGTCTTCATTTTACTGATCTCAGAAATATGGAAGTCTGAGTCAACCTTGAGCCAGTGAGACCCAAACTGCTGGCAGCTGGCAGTCAGCAGAAGTAGCCTGCAGTACTTCATTCTAACCACTGCACCACCACAGCTCAAATGACAGTCACACAAGTGCAGTATGATGCATCATAAATACATGCATTAATCCATACATTTTGATCTTGTGACTATGGGGACTATGTTATAACAGTCATAAGTGCCAAGATCTGTTGTAAGTCACTTTTTTCAATGCAAATGTAATTTTGAACAGTCATACAACAAATGGTTGTAAATCAAGAACCATCTGTGTAGAAGTTATTTACCAATGACATATAACAGGATGTTTTTCTGAGTTCCTATTCTAGTTATATTTCTACTATTAGTGCTGCTACTGCTGTCCACCTCAGCTTTGCCTTTGTATATCTTTGGGAGTTGACTGTGTGGCACAAAAAGATCAAAAGTTGTTTGAGGTGCATACCTGATTGTATCTCCTCTGCATCCAAATTTGTCCAAATCAGTCTCCTGATGAAAACAACATGCAACTCAGTGAAGAATTTGAAAATGATTATGGATTAAATGGAAACTAACGGATGGAAATTAATCAAGCAATCTAGAACTAAGGAGAAATTTCCTGACAGTTAGAACAATTAACCAGTGGAATGACTTGCTTCCAGAAATTGTGGGTGCTTGAACACTGGAGATTTTTAAGAAGAGATTGGACAATCATTTGTCTGAAATGATGTAGGGTTTCTTGCTTGAGCAGGGAGTTGAACTAGAAGACCTCCAAGGTCTCTTCCAACTCTGTTATTCTGTTAAACTTTGGCTATTCCTAATAAAATAATTTCCTAAAAGAAATCAACTTGGCTTCCAATCAAATAATTTGAATAGCTGAAAAACCCAGCATGGGAAAGCATATTTAAAATGTTTTAACTTTTGATCTATGAGATTTACTAAAGCTTTGTTTAAAGCTGACAAATGATAAACCACTTAATTTATTGGTTTATAAACCATTAAGCCACTTAACTTAAGGGAGAAGGCAGCCGGCGTTGCGGTGAAGCCATTCAGATGATGGTAGCTCTGCAAAGTCCCACCAAATTCTTCCAGCCAGGAGGCTCTGTGGGGCTGAAAGTCACCCTCTAGGGGTAATGAAGACAGAGGGGATGCTTCGGTGGTCATGAGGAGAGCAGAGTCTCCTTGTTTGATCTGAAGAAAGCCCCTTTAACCGGCGGAAGATAAGATAGCCATTATGGCTGAACTGGAGCTGTGCAGCTGAAATGTAAGAGAAGAAAGGAAAGATCCTGTAACAGTGTGCTCAGTCTGGGTAAGAAGGCAGAAGAAGACATCATAGAGCTTCCACTTCCAAAAAGTGGAAGAAGGAGTGAAAGTTTTTTAGTCAACAAATTAGTTGGAATACATTAAACAACACCTGCAAATTGATTGTATTGGGGTTTGGAGACCGACTGTAAAAACATTAAACTCTTAGAACCTTGAGGATTACAAATACGCTGGATAGTGTGAGAGTGGGAAACAGCTTGGATTTGTTTTGAAATTCAGTGAAGGTTGCTAATGGACTATTTAATGGTGTGATTTTGTGAACTGCTCTAATATTGGCTTTCCTGGTGTGGTGAATAAATTGGAACATTTGGATCTTGATAGATTACTGAGTAACTTTTTAATTCATTAAAATAAGGCAAAATGGTACAACAGGGGGAAATAAATGTATTATTAAGAGAAATATTATTGATGTTCCAAGTATGCAGGAATGATGACAAAGAATCATAGGGAAATAAAGGAATTGATACATGACGTAGTTCTGCGACCACAAAATTATGGCAAATGACACTGAATAATGAATATTAAATCCAGGAAGTAGAGGAGAAAATAGAAACAACAAATGATGCAAAAAGAAAAAGAAAAGATAGTGCAAGCTGATGGGACAGAATATGGTTATAAATATGATGTTTACATGATGTTAATAATGTCTGATATTATTAATTAATTATAGACAGAAACAGAAAACAGAACAGAGCGCTTAATTAAACAATAGAAAATGTTTAAACAAGGATAAGTGAAGACCATGGTGAATAGATTTTTAGAACAACAGTCATAATTAATTTGTGTATAAGATTATTATGTGTTTTTAAAAGAGATTGTACCCAGACAGTACACTGCTATTGTGAATATGGAAATTTTATATATAACAAAGAAAATTGCATAATAAATAACAATAACAATAATAACAATAATAATTATCTCTCTTTTATTCATTAAACATAAAACTCAGTCAACTGAACATTTAAAAATGTGTCACAAATATGATTGACTGGTGCTAATGGTTGATACGGATTGCTGCCAGCATCCTAGATATCAACCAAGTATTTTCTTAAAATATATGACGTTCTGAGTAGTGCAGTTTTTTGCAGTTCCACTGGTGTTATTGCAGGAAGATGCAATTTCTTGATGTGTTTTGTAAAATTCTTGGACATGGTACCATGTGCCATTATTATTATTATTATTATTATTATTATTATTATTATTATTATTATTATTATTATTATTATTATTATTATTATTATTATTATTATTATTATTATTATTATTTCTTTTATTTGAAATCCCCTAGCTGTTGGTTCTGCCTGGTAGTAACATTTGATGATTTCTCAATTTTTCTTTGGTTGTCCAAGTATTTTATTATCAGTATTAGTATTAGTATTAGTATTAGTATTAGTATTAACAGATTATCTCATGAATGCCTATTCAAATAAACTGCTCTATGATCCATAGATGGATCATGTTTTAACTTTTGATCTACAAGATTTACTAAAGCTTTGTTTAAAGCTGACAAATGATTATTCACTTAACATAAGTGATAAGACTCTTCAGGGGCATATCTGCTCCAATTGAAGTTGGCTTAAAGTAACAAGCAACCTGTTTATGATTCTATCACTAAGATAGGAAGGGCCACAGGAGACCTGTTAACATGCCAGTTTATCTAAGAACAGCTGTAATATAATCGATGCATTTATTTTTCATCTCCTGGTAGAACTAGAAAATGGCGTCATCAGTGAGCCACACCCACTTCTCAGATATCATCCCTGTAAAGGTACAATGTGTCTTTTTTCCTTTTTCGTAGGCTTTTATGTGCATATTCTTTCTAGCCAGGTTTTACCTACGTAAACTAAGTTGTTCTACAGCCCTGGTTCTGTGAAATCTCTGTGAAATCTATACACACACACACACACATATTTTTCCTGTCTTTCTGAGGAAGAGAATTGGCCTATAATTTTATCCCTAGGGCAATTTTCCCAAAGTTGATGAATTACAACTTGAGCAGCTCCACAGTATCTGGAAGGTTGCATATTTTCCATAGGAATCAACTCCTTTTGCACATTTTTATTTTCATGGAAGGTTTGGGTGACATACTAGTCAAAGAGTAAGTCTGTTCAATAAGAATAGAATGACTATAAGATAAATCCACCCATTAGATCAGTATTTCTCAGTGGAAAGCTTGCAAGATAGCAATGGCAATAGCAATAGCACTTAGACTTATATACCACTTCACAGTGCTTTACAGTCCTCTCTAAGTGGTTTACAGAGTCTGCCTATTGCCTCCAACAATCTGGGTCCTCATTTTACTGACCTCAGAAGGATGGAAGGCTGAGTCAAGCTTGAACCTGGTGAGATTCGAACTTCCAAATTGCAGGCAGTCGGCAGTCAGCAGAAGTAGCCTGCAGTGCTGCATTCTAACTACTGTGCCACTGCAGCTCTTATGTAGACTTCATAATATGTGGACTTCAATTCCCAGAATTCCCTAGTCATCATGTTTAAGCTGCCAAGGTTGAGAAACACTGTACTAGATGAAGGGCGCTGCCACCTAGTAATTTACCACCTAATTACATCCTCTATCTTTGGATAAGTTGCAGCAGACTATACCCAGAAGTACATATTATTCCCACTTTGCTAACAATTTTGGAAAGAACTTAACACAGTTTCATTTTAGCTGATTTTTTTGTCCCAGTCAACTGGTTGTGGGCAGTTTTCTTAAGGTTTTATTTATTTATTTTTGTTGTTTTTGTCAGAATTTATATTTGTTGCTGTAGGGCACTCAGAATCTTCCAAGTTAAAAATACTGTTAGATAAATAAATAAGCCTTTCCCTCTAAGAAAACCTATACATATGTAGGAGAAAAAAAGCCACAAGCATTTTCTCATGTTAGAAATTCAATCATTTCATAGGTATGAAGTCTCAGGAATCATTATTTATTTATATCAAGCTATTATTTTTGTAAATAACTCAAGGCCAGCAACATATCTAATACTACTTTGACTTCCTATTTTCTCCACAACAATTCTGTCTAGTATAGCATTTATTATCATTGTACATCATGTATACAACAAAATCTAGAGGATTGGGCTGAAAGAGAGAGTGACTGGCCTAAAGTCACCCAGCCATTTTTCATTCCTAAAGTGAGACTAGAACTCACAGTAGCCTGATGATTGGCCCAATATCACACAGCCGGTTTTCATGCCTAAAGTGGGACTAGAACTCACATTCTTCTAGTTTCTAGGCCAGCAATTTAGAATTAGAATTCTTTATTGGCCAAGTGTGATTGGGCACAAGAAATTTGTCTTCGGTGCATAAGCTCTCAGTCTACATAAAAAATATATTCATCAAGAATCGTAAGATACAATACTTAGTGATAGTCAGGGATACTAAATAAGCAATCAAAATCATACCAGGAAACTAAATAAAATAATATAAATTGTAAAAATACAAGCAACAAGATTATAGTCATAAGTAGAAGGAGATAGGTAATAGGAAGGATGAGAAGAATAACAGTAATAGTTATTCTTAGTAAATAGTTTGAAAGTGTTGTGGGAATTAGTTGTTTAGCAGAGTGATGGCATGCAGGGGAAAAACTGTCCTTGTGTCTTAACAACTTAACCACTTGACCAAACTGGCTCTCCATCTACTTTCTTCTTTTGGCTCAGCAGATCAACCTCAAATGGACACTGAAAAGAAATTATTGGAGAATTGGTTTAAAGCAGAAGAGATTAGAAAGGCAAGACTTAAGAATGAATCCTAGGAAGATAAAGCATTTATGAAAGGATTGCATGATATAGCAGAAAAACAGATAATAACTGAATAACAGAATTGGAAGGGATCTTGAAAGTCTTCTAATCAAACTCAGGCAGGAAATCCTATACCATTTCAGACAAATGGTTGTCCAATCTCTTCTTTAAAACTTTCAGTGCATGATATAGCAGAAAAACAGAATAATAACTGAATAACAAAATTGGAACTTCTGGAGGCAAGTCATTCCACTGATTAATTGTTCTAACTGTCAGGAAATTTCTCCTTAGTTCTAGGTTGGTTCTTTCCTTGATTAGTTTCCATCCATTGCTTCTTCTCCTGCCTTCAGATGCTTTGGAGAATAGATAGACCCCTCTTTTTTGTGGAAGTTCATTAGATTAGATTAGGTGTCACTCCTAGTCTTTCTTTTCATTAAACTAGACATACCCAATTCTTGCAATCACTCTTTATATGTTTTAGCCTCCAGGTTCCTAATCATCTTTGTTGCTCTTTTTCTGCACTCTTTCTAGAGTCTCAACATCTTTTTTACATCATGGTGATGATCCAAACCTGATTAGAGGATTCTGGTGTCACTGTTTATTTATCTCCGTAAAGAACATTTTGCATATTTTACATAGGCAGTTTTTATGTTTTCTGAGCCACTGAGAACTTACGCTAGTAACATCTATCTCTTTGCAAAAAAAAGAAAGAAAGAAAGAAAGAATATGCTTTTTGATGTCTGCAATATTCAATCAAAGTCAATAATATATTTTTAAAGCAATGCATTCCCTCTGCATCTGACCAATGAGACTTCTTATCCTAAATAATTCTAGATAAAGCTAGTCAAATACACCAGGAGGATGTATATTATAAAACATGCTTCAGAAAACTCATTTACAATTACAAATCATTAGCTATTTGCAGTATCCCTGGAAGGAAATAATATTTTTCAGAGGGGTAATTTTATTAGCCATTTGCTGCAAATATTGTAGAGTTTTGTGACATATTGAACTCAAACTTTCTTTCATCTTTTCTATTCTTTTCTTAGTTTGTACTATTCAGTCTTCTTTTAAATATCCTTTTTTTATTAAACACTAGAGAATGAAATTAATCATTGTTCTTTATATTTTGTATGATTTGTACATTTTATTAAATTTATCTTGGGAAGAAGAAAAGAATGCTGTCTAATTGCTTAAACTGAAAAACAAACTGAACAATTGCTAAGAATTGACAGTTTGGCCTGTTTCTGACCTATTCCAATTTCACAAGTATTCATCAAGAGGTTTGTTGAATCTTATTGCTTCAGTAATCTGCAATTTTATTTTACTCTTAAAAGAAGCATTAAAAAAAGCAATTCACAATCCTTGTGATGGTTTTTTTTTCCTTTCAAATTGTATTGTTATGAATACACACCCACACATTGCAGATTATTCTATTAATTTAAGGGAAATTACTTAAATTTAGTCTGCTAAAAATACAACTAGATGAAACCTTTTAGTATCCCCATCAAAAGGCACAGGAAGAAAAGAAAGAAAAGCATTGCTTATAGTGATAAAAAAAAGAAGAAGAAGAAGACTGGACAAAGTCTAAAAAAATGGAGAGAATGAAATCAGGCAAATACACAATATAAAATTGGTGCAATCCTGATGGATACAAGTATAACCCCCTTTGGAGATTAGATGCTGCCTTTTCATTAATTTGTTTATTTCAGGGGTCAGCAAGGGCAAAGAGATTTTAGTTTGGGGAGAGAGGCCAGAGGTATAGTCATTTTAAAAGTGTGATCCTGCATACATTACGAGTGAAATTTCCGACAACAATGCAGAGTATGAGCATTTCTTGTAGTTATGGCTGTACTACTACATGATTTATGTAGGACATAATACATGTGGTACCAAATACCACATCATAAGGAAAATGATAACCATTCGGAAGCCATCCATATGGAGCAGCCTCTCACACCACTCCAAGATTGAAACAAAATGATTTGAGCCTTTGACACAAAGAAAGAAACAGGAGGGACCAGAAATATATGCACTCTCAAGAAAAAATCATATATCGTACTATATGAAGAACAAGGAATGAATAGGCTCTTAATCCTTTCTGTTTGTTTGTTTTCAACTTCCTCACCATCCTTCCAGTATTCTTGGTTTTGCTCAGTGTTACTTTGCTTACTTTGTTTTTTCTTGTTTGATTGCATTCTACAAATTGCATTATGGGACATCATTTTAACATACGACCAACTTTGTTTTGGAAAAGTATCCAGAAACTTCTGTAGCCAGAACACATGAGATTGATATTAGTGGTGACCATAGCTGAAATCTCTCTTCCTCTTTGAGAGCTATCTGTAACGAAATTTCATTTTAATGTATGCCAATTAGTGTACATTGAAAGTGATAATAAAGTTATACTAAGTTCTTCCTTATTTCCCTCCTAATGAAAATCCTCTGTTGAATTCAGGAATCAACCTGAATGAGACCCTTTTTCACTAGAGGCTAATTAAGGAAGATTTGCATCAGACGGCAACAATTTTTGGACCAAATACCTCAAATGGGATAATTTACAGAATATGTCCAAAATCTTGTATACCTCATGAGCACCATATATGTTTCTTGACCTGCATCTCCCATCCCCCTTACAGTCCACCCATCCACCTGCCTGATTCACATGGGATCTCTTATGCGTTACATATCCTTCCCAGCACATATCCTCACATAACCTCTTACACCTGAGAGTGGGGAGAGGGGGAGGAAGAGGGGGAGAGACAAAGGGAGTAGGAGAGGGAGGGAGGGAGGGAGGGAGGAAGAACTTTTTCTGTTTAGATAAGGAAATATCTCATATGATGACCCAAATGGACACACTACTAGGGCTCTACACTAGTAATGTGAAGTAAAGCAAAATTAACCCCTTCCTTTCCACCTGCATAACTCCAAATCAGTGGTGAGACTTGAATAACTTAACAACCAGTTCTCTGGCTGAGTAGGCGTGACTGGTTGGTCATGTGACTGGGTGGGTAATGTCATTCATCACACCCAACCCCGCCTCTCGGCCACTTGCCTCAAAGGCAGAGGTAGGATTCAGCTGATTGGACCTAATCCCATTTTGTTTTTTGGCCAATTTCAGACCGTTTTTGGAATGTTTTTGGACATTTTTCAGGCCATTTTAAGGCCATTTTTGGGCCATTTTCTGGGCTGTTTTTCGGGCCGTTTTTGGCCTGAAAAATGGCCTGAAAAATGGCCCAAAAACAGGCCAAAAACCAAGCAGAGGCAGGTCCAGCCAGTGGTGGGATTTGCCAGTTCGCCGAATTGCACAGAATCTTAATTACAGTTTGCCCAAACCGGTGCGAACAGGAAGCAGCCACCTCTTCTCCAAATCATTCTGGTGTGATGAATAAATTGGAACATTGGGATCTTGGGAAGGATAGTGCAAAATCCCCATTCCCTCCCCACTCCTGGGGGAAGGATATTGCAAAATCTCCATTCCCACCCCTCTCTGGGGCCAGCCAGAGGTGGTATTTGCTGGTTCTCTGAACTATTCAAAATTTCCACTACCGGTTCTCTGAACTGCTCAAAATTTCCACTACCGGTTCTCCAGAACCTGTCAGAACCTCCTGGATTTCACCCCTGCATCTAGTCCAATCCCCCTCCAAGCAGGAGACCCTACACCATTTCTGACAGATGGCAGTCCAGTCTCTTCTTGAAAGCTTCCAGTGATGAAGCTCGCACACTTCTGAAGGCAAGCAGTTGATTGCTCTCACAGTCAGAAAAATTCTCCTGGATCCCTTCCAACTCCGTTATTCTGTTATTCTATTAACAATGATAATTGAGGTCCATACAAGATGCTGTCTGGAGCACTATTACTATTATATCCACTTTCAGGGATCATTTTACCTTGTGAGTGATATGAATGAAGAGATATAAAGATGTACACTTATCTTCGGTCTTTCTTTCATAGATTGTCACTTCCAAAAAGACCTAACTGGTCTTTACATCTGGAAGAAAATATTCTGCTCCTCAAGCAATTGATATTCACTCTTGCAGTGAATGGTACAAGGCTTTTTCTAGAAATGAAATACTTCCCTTGATTTTATTAGGACCCGGGTACCTTCGAGACCGACTTCTGCCACCAATAGCCTCCCACCGGCCAGTTCTCTCCCACAGAGAGGGTCTCCTCAGGGTGCCATCGGCCAAGTTATGTTGGCTGGCGACACCCAGGGGGAGGTGCCTTCTCTGTGGGAGCCCCAACCCTGTGGAATGAACTGCCCCCGGAAATACGTAAGATCTCTGACCTCCGGGTATTTCGCTGTGCACTGAAGACCCTGTTGTTCCGCCAGGCCGGGCTATCAACATAATAATTTTAAATTGGGGTATTTTAAATTTCTGGGGTTTTAAATTGAACCAATTTTATTTAATAATTTTAAATTTTTAATTGATGTTTGTCTTGTGTTTTTAAATAGGCTGTACACCGCCCTGAGTCCTTCGGGAGAAGGGCGGTATAGAAATAAAATTATACTTACTTATGCTAATTACTATTTATTAATTATTAGCATACCATATTAAACATTGCTTATACTAATTACTAATTACTAGTTATTAATTATTAGCATACCATATTAAACATTGCTTATACTATTGTTTTTATTCGATCTTTAGAACTGTTACATGCCTGAATTGGAATCAGTTTTATAGATTATTGGATTTTATAGATTATTGAGTCCAACTTATAAAATCCATTAAAGCATCTGGAACAAGTTGATATTTGGCCTCCACCAGATAACTTTCTGTAAGAGACCAACTGCTGATGTCCTGACAGCCCTAGTGTTGGTTTCTTCTGCATCCAGGGGTGTAATGTCCCTGGTTATTATTTCTTTGAGATAACTCCTTCCAATAACTATGTCAGTCCAATGTTGTGTTCACCCTACTTCCTTTAGTGGTGTCCTCATCATCTTCTTCTTATGAGATGAGGCTTTCGCCAAAAAAAAAAAAAAAGGTGTTAAGTGACTCAATTCTTCTCTGTTCCCCATTATTTGATTTCCACTTTTTCCTGAACCTCTGACCAACACTCCCCTTTTGTCTAAAATATATGTCCCCAAATCCCCAAATTTAGTCTATTTTGAATTCCTTGCTAGCTTCATGTCATCTTGAGCTTTAATATTGCTGGGTGTTTTTTTTTAAAAAAAAAAAATCATTCCAGTATTTCTTTTTAATTATCAACTTTGTTTCAGTTCCCTGTTCATGTCTTTTTTGATTATTTGTTTCTCAGTTTGATGTTTACCCATGAAGCCCCATTTAATTTTTTTTTCCTATTTTCCTGTCCATAAGGATTGCTTGTTCCTGTGCTTTCAATACCATATTTTTTGCAGGATTTCTGTTTTATTTCTACCTTTGCCTTGTGTGCCATTTAGGATTTCAGGAATAGTCCCCATCTATCACTTGAGTTCATTAAAACTTGTTTCCTGAAGTCTAAGTTATCTACTCCAACTGGCTACTTTCAGCTTTATTTCCCTGTAATTATCTTTAAAATGCCATGGCTGTTTTCCCCTACACTGTTGATATCATCAACCAATTCTTTGTTATTGTTTACATTAAAGGGGTTTTTAAGGGGAGTTTTAATGGTTTTTAACACTTAATATTGATTTTATCTGTTTTTACTGCTGTGAGCCGCCCTGAGTCCTTTCTGGAGAGAGGGCGGTATATAAGCTTAATAAATAAATACATACATACATACATACATACATACATACATACATACATGTACCGTGTTTTCCCCAAAAATAATTTATTTATTTATATTTTTTATAATTTTATTTATATTTTTTTGAACCCTGAAAATAAGCACTTGACCTTATTGCCATGCTCTCAAAAGCCTGATTGGGCTTATTATAAGGGGATGTCTTATTTTGGGGAAAACGGGGTAGATTGAGAGTAGCTAACTCTTTATTTCTTCTTCCATATTCTGAAATATGTGATTTCAGGAAAAAGAAATTTAATCTGAAACATCAAATCAATTCAGTAAGAAGATTCAAAAATTCTGCTTGAAGGAATGATTAGGAGAGAAATAGAAGATTCAGATTTCTGCTTTGAACAGCTGTTTGCACATGTTAACCCTATGTAATAATATTTAGGGTTGAATTTTTCCCATCTATGTGCTCCATTGTTCTTAATTTTGCAACCAAGATTGTTATAGTATTGTCAATTATGCCATGATGATGTCCATATTACTTAAATATAGTTTTTGTTCTAATTTAAATCTATAATCAATTTATTTTATAATCCTACACCTCTGAATGAATTTCCTTTTGATCACCAATCTGAAGACCACTCTGTGATTGCAAGGAACATTCATCTTATACTTCTAATCAGCATGAATCGTTCAATAAATTGACACCCCCAGACTTATTGTCATGGGGGATTTCAACCTGCCATCCGCCGGCGAGGCATCAGAGGTGGCTCGGGAGTTCATGGCTTCCATGGTGGCCATGGACCTGACCCAATTAGTTCAAGGCCCCACTCACACAGGGGGACATACTCTGGATTTGATTTTCGTCTCTGGTCAGTGGTTGAATGATCTTGGTAGAGGGGACTTAGACATTAAACCCTTGTCATGGACAGATCATTCGCTCCTTCACTTGGACTTTCCAGCCACTTCCCCCTGCCACAGGGAGATGGAATCGACCAGGTGGTTCCGTCCCAGATGCCTGATGGACCCTGAAAGGTTCCTGATGGAGCTTGGGCCATTTCCTGAGACTCTGGCACATGACTCAACTGAAGAGCTGGTGGCCACCTGGGATAGTGCGGCCACCGGAGCTTTGGACCACGTCGTGCCTTTGTGGCCGCTGACCCGATGCCGATCTCAATTGGCACTTTGGTTCTCCGAGGAGCTGAGAGAGATGAAGCATCAGAAAAGACGCCTAGAGAGCATCTGGAGGACTAGTCAATCCGATTCTGACCGAACACTGGTGAAGTCTTATATCAAGACCTAACTAATGGTGATAAAAATGGCAACATTTAATTATTTTTCCACTCTTATCACATCTGCAGAGAACCGCCCAGCTGCTCTGTTCAAGGTGACCCACTCCCTTCTTCGGGGGGGGGGGGAGTGCGGGAAGATCCCTTGCAGGGTCGAGCTGAGGATTTTGTGCAATTCCTGCATGATAAAGTCGCTCAGATTCGGGAAGGCTTGGACTCTGACTGGGTGAATCCAGGGGAGGAGACGGGGGTAGGTCTTGAGAATATTATCTGGAAAGAGTTTGATCCTGTGGTTCCTGAGGACATGGACAGGATTCTGAGTAGGATTAGTGCTGCCACATGTTTATTGGGCCCGTGTCCCTCCTGGTTGGTACTGGCCTCCCGGGAGGTTACACGAGGCTGGCTCCAGGGGATTATAAATGCTTCTTTGAGTGAGGGTACCTTTCCCGCTGCCTTGAAAGAAGCGGTGGTGAGGCCCCTCCTCAAGAAGCCATCCCTGGACCCGGCTATATTAGCTAACTACTGTCTGGTCTCTAACCTTCGCTTTGTGGTGAAGGTTGTTGAGAGTGTGGTGGCACAACAACTTCCCCGGTACCTGGATGAAGCTATCTATCTGGACGCGTACCAGTCGGGCTTCAGGCAGAGGTACAGCATGGAAACGGCATTGGTCGCATTGGTGGATGATCTCTGGAGGGCTCAGGACAGGGGTTGCTCCTCTGTCCTGGTCCTATTAGATCTCTCAGTGGCTTTTGATACCATCAACCATGGTATCATGCTGCAGTGGTTGAGGGGGTTAGGAATAGGAGGCACCATGCTACGGTGGTTCTCCTCCTTCCTCTCCGACCATTCGCAGTTTGTGTTGGCAGGGAGGCAGAGGTCGACCTCGAGGCACCTCGTGTGGGGGGTGCTGCAAGGATCAGTCCTCTCGCCCCTTTTGTTCAACATTTATGTGAAGCCGCTGGGTGAGATCATCCGTGGTTTTGGGGTGAGAGTCCATCAGTACGCTGATGACACTCAGTTGTACATCTCCACCTCAGACCACCCCAATGATGCCCTTGATGTGATGTCCCGCTGCCTGGAGGCCATGCGGGTCTGGATGGGGAGAAATAGGTTCAGACTCAACCCTTCCAAGACCGAGTAGCTGTGGCTTCCGGCATCCCTATATAGTCAACTGGTGCCATCGCTGACTATTGGGAGTGAATCTTTACCCCCCCACACAGAGAGGGCTCGCAATCTGGGTGTCCTCCTGGATGCACGGCTGTCTTTAGAAGAACATATGATGGCCGTGGCCAGTGGTGCTTTTTATCTGACTCGCCTGATTCACCAGTTGCGGCCCTTTTTGGACCGGGATGCCTTACGCATGGTCACTCTCGCCCTTGTCACTTCCCGGCTGGACTACTGTAATGCTCTCTACATGGGGCTGCCTTGAAGAGCATTCGGAAGCTCCAGCTGGTCCAGAATGCGGCCGCACAGGTGGTTATGGGCGCGACTCATTGCACCCACATGACACCTCTCCTCCGCGAACTGCACTGGCTCCCAGTGGTCTTCCGGGTGCAATTCAAGGTGTTGGTTACCACCTTTAAAGCGCTCCATCGCTTAGGACCTGGATACCTTCAAGACCGACTTCTGCCACCAGTATCCTCCCACCAGCCAACTCACTCCCACAGGGAGGGACTCCTCAGGGTGCCATCGGTCAAGTTATGTAGGCTGGTGACACCCAGGGAAAGGGCCTTCTCTGTGGGAGCTCCCTGTGGAATGAACTGCCCCCTGAAATACACAAGATCTCCGACCTCCATGTGTTTCGCTGTGCCCTTAAGACCCTGCTGTTCTGCCAGCCAGGGCTATCTATGTAAATGATTTTAAATTGGATGTTTTAAATTTTGGGTTTTAAATTCGGGCCGAAATTGTTTAATACTTTTAACTATTTTAAAACTGTTGTTTGTATCTTGTGTTTTTAATTGGCTGTACACTGCCCTGAGTCCTTCGGGAGAAGGGTGGTATATAAATTAAATTATAAATAAATAAATAAATAAATAAATAAATAAATAAATAAATAAATAAATAAAATCCAAACCTTTCTGTTTTGCAGGGCAAAGTCTAGAACTGAAGAAGATGATTGTCACAGCTGCAGGAATCAAAATCTGAAATATGGCAGATATAGGAATATGATGCAAACCCCACACCTTTGAGTGTGTTTCTCTCTCTCTCTCTCTCTCTCTCTCTCTCTCTCTCTCTCTCTCTCTCTCTCTCTCTCTCTCTCTCTCTCTCTCTCTCTCTCTCTGTGTGTGTGTGTGTGTGTGTGTGTACTTGCAATTTGCAAAATATATATTATATATATATATATATATATATATATATATATATATATATATATATATATATATATATATATATTTCTTTTGATTCATAGGTATAAACGTGCAATATTTTTGCAATCAGGGTTTTTTGACCTCTACAGGGAGGAGTCACAAAATATGGGTGTGTCTGGCTGAAGAGGTCTAAAAAGGCCGAAATAGTGCTATCCCGGTCTCCCATAAGTCACAGAAGAAACAACATAAAATGTCTGACAGGTCTGAAAGTGATGAATAGAGATTTCATTCCACCATGGCCATTTTAACATCTTTCAACATAGGAAAAAACCCTGCTTGCAAAAATATCGCATATATATATATATATATATATATATATATATATATATATATATATTAGCCAGGTTCCACCTATCTAAGATAAGTTGTTCTTCAGCCCTAGTTCTGTGAAATCTCATTCACAAATTTCTGGGCTTTTTGTATCCTGCTGAGGAGCAACAACTCTGTGCTGCAATTTGGGAGATGTGGTGTCATTCTGGTGTCATTCTTTGTGTTAGGGACTCGTTTGTGTTAGGGACTCATTTGTGTTAGGGACTCGTGCACGCATTGAAGAACACAAGAACTCAGTCAAAAAAGAGGAACCAACTTCTTCCCTGGTCCAACACCTCAAAGCCACAGGACATGATATTGACTTTAAAAAGACCAGAACTATCGCCAAAACCAAACACTTTAACAACAGAATAATCAGAGAAGCCATTGAGATAGAAAAATGTCCACACAGCATGAATAAACGAGATGATACCTCCCACCTACCAGCCATTTGGAAACCCGCCCTTATTGACAAATGAGTCCCTAACACAAAGAATGATACCAGACCCACACTCACGAGAGCCACACAGGATGTAACCACCACAGATCCACGCAGAAAGCAGACTCAAACCCACACTGAGGATGAGGCACGACCGCGGACCAGAAGCCAGACCACAGCTGCATCATTAGCCCCTTTAAACCCCTCCAATCCATACATGAAGCAGACTGACACCCACCATGAAGAGGTAGCACAGCCACGAACACGAAGCCAAACAACAGCAACACAGCTCACCAGCTCAAATCCCCCTGCTACTCAGACTAACCCGAGCACAACCAAGCCCCCACCTAAACAGAACACACACCCATCCAATCAGAGCACAGCCAACCCCCCATCCAATCAGAACACACCTCCACCCAATCAGAACACAGCCAAGCTCCCACCCAATCAGTTCACACCCCCACTGGCAGTTAAAAGGAAGAAACAGCTGCGATCACACACATTGCTCCTAGAAGCATGAAGCCGAAGACACCAGCCTGAAGATGACGAATGAGACTTCGTCGAAACGTTGCCAAGAAACCTCCAATTTTACACGGGAGAAAACCCGAATAACCAAAGATAGATAGATAGATAGATAGATAGATAGATAGATAGATAGATAGATAGATAGGTAGATAGATAGATATGATAACACTTGTACTTTGATGCTGTATCTATCTATCTTTCTGCAGATCTTAATTCTTCCCACTAGCACTACTGGATGGATATGAACAAAACATAATCTTTTTTAAATCCATTAGTATATTTATTTACTTATTTATTTACTTAAAATCCTTCTAATTTGCTTACTAATTGAATCTGAAGCTCTCTGGTGAATTGCAAAGGCATTAAAATATTAATAGTTGCTAAAACACTTTTATCTTTTTTAAAAAAAAAAAAAGGCAGGGAAACAATGCAAACCAAAACAACTGCCTTTTCATAAATAGTTGTTTTGTATATAAATGTATTCTCAATTCTGCTTCCCCCAGTTCCTCAGTCTTTTTGGCAGTTCTAGTTTCGATTTTATTTTTAGCCCCATTTTGCTTTGAAAGGAAAGCAGACACCTGTTCAGGGAAGGGGAGAAAAATACACTGTGAGAATCTGGAGCTAAACAGCAGAACAGCTGTGGTGATTATGTCAGAAGAAGTAGGGCACCCAAGAAAATTGTTCCTCAACCATCTTCCATTCCATTTTCTCCAGCTGATCTAAATTCAATCCCAGTTTTCTTTGGAGGAGAAAAATAATATATTTCACATAACTCTGATGAGGTTTTATTGAAATACATTACATGTTGCAAGCAGAGGTGAAATGCAGCCGTTCTATCCGGCTCAAGCAAACTGGTAGCGCCAGTGGCGGGAGGCTCCGCCCACCCACCTGGACATCATCACATCCCATTTTTGATGCTCTGTGCATGCACAGAAGGTCCTGTGCATGTGCAGAGGTGTCACACGTACGCTCCCATTTGCGAACCGGTAGTGAAGGTGAGTAGATTTCACCCCTGGTTGCAAGCCATATAGCAATATACATTTTTGAAATGTATATTATTATTATTTAGTGTATGATGAGAACATGATGGAAGAAAAGTAAACCTATACACCCAATCCATGCAATTATACACAAAAATTATTTGGAGGTGTCACAGTGGTCTCATACTTGGATGGCCAGTTCAGCTATCCAGATCCCCACCTCTGGCATTGCTTCCTGCAGATCTTCTAGGGAACCAGAGAATGTATGTCATGAAGAATCTTGCACGATGTGTTTAATAGTTTGAAATGTATAGATGGAACATAAATGTTTGAAATGTACAGTATAGAAGGAATATAAATGTTGACAAATGTATTGTAAATAAAATCCTCTGAAAGGCTCTAAAAGGCTCTGAAAGCCTTGGTAGTACAGTGGTCTAAAGCACCCTGTTATTAAGACCAGCTGCCTGCAATTACTGCAGGTTCGAATCTCGCCAGGCTCAAGGTTGACTCAGCCTTCCATCCTTTCTAAGGTAGGTAAATTGAGGACCCAGTTGTGGGGGCAATAAGCTGACTTTGTATAAATATACAAAAGTATGAAGGCTATTGCTTAACGCATTGTAAGCCACCCTGAATCTCCAGAAAAGGGCGGCATATAAATCAAATTTTAAAAAAAAAATACTAGGCAGAGATGATTCCCCACCCAAGGAGAAGATGCAGAAATATTTCTTTGGAGTATTTCATTTTAATTCATTTTGTTTTACTTAAATTTGTTATAGCCACCAACTCTGATGGACTCTAGGTGGGGTACAAAATCCCCAAAATCCATAAAAACATATGACTTGACATTTCATGAAGAATTGTATGCAATCAATATTCAAAGTGAAGTTTGGATTGGTAATAATAGGCAGCTGAGCCCCTAATCTTGTGCTCCTTGTCACATTCTTAAAAGTTCAGGTTTCTGTCATCCTTTAAAATCACAACAAGAAGTAGATCATCATGCAAACCTATGAAGGAAGTACATAGCCATGCAGATGCAGATTAGCTAGCACTAAACCCAGTGCTCATTTCAGGTAGAGGTGATTTAACTGGATGGAAAGGTGTGGGGTACAGCCAAAGTTTTGCAAGGCTCTTGGAACTTTGTATGTAATTCTTCAATAATGATAGTTATTTCCAGCAATGATAGTGCTGGAAATGTAGCTTAGCAAATTCCAATGTAAGTCTAGATATCTTCACTAACAGAAAATCCAAAGAATGTACCAGTGCTTATATTCAGTGCTTATAACTGTTTATAGCAGGGATGTGGAAATGGTTCCTTTCAGCTCTTGATGGACTATAGTTTTCCAAATCATTGGAAATGATTGTCATTGACCAGATGATTGGACTGTCCAAAAATTAGAGTTATGTAAATTGAAGGTTCCTCATTCATTATTTCATGTCCTGCACACTGGTATGAATAGAATAGAATAACAGAGTTGGAAGGGACCTTGGAGGTCTTCTAGTCCAACCCTCTGCTTAGGCAGTAAACCCTACACTACTTCAGACAAATGGTTATCCAATGTCTTCTTAAAAACTTCCAGTGTTGGAGCATTCACAACTTCTGCAGGCAACTTGTTCCACTGATTAATTGTTCTAACTGTCAGGAAATCTCTCCTTAGTTCTAAGTTGGTTCTCTCCTTGATTAGTTTCCACCCATTGCTTCTTGTCCTGCCCTCGGGTGCTTGATTTCCTTTTCTTTGTGGAAACCCTTGAGATATCGGAACCACTGCTATCATGTCACCCCTAATCTTCTTTTCATCAGATTAGCCATGCCAAATCCAGCAACCTTTCTCTCTATGTTTTAGCCTCCAGTCCCCTAATCATCTTGGTTGCTCTTCTCTGCACTCTTTCTAGAGTCTCCACATCTTTTTTACATCGTGGTGACCAAAACTGAATACAGTATTCCAAGAGTGGCCTTACCAAGGCATTATAAAGTGGTATTAACACTTATGTGATCTGATAAGCAATGCCTCTTGATGTTCTTCAGTCTGACATTCTTTCAGGTATGTGAACTATTATATCCAACCCATCCCTCCAAACTGTTCATGCAGCTCCTTCAGTGTCCCCTTTATTTGTCTTGCCTGAATGATCCAGGACATGGTTCTCCCAAAGATACTTTTTCAGGAGGCATGTCCAAAGGAAAAGCGGGAATCCAGTTGCCTCTTGAAAAAGCACCTTTGGACTTCATTGGACTTTGTTTCCAAACATCTTGATCATCTTCAGTGCTCTTCTCCAAACTGTTACAATTTCTTTGAATGCTTCTCATAATGATCCAGAATGTAGCCACGCGGGTGATTATGGGCGCAACTCGTTGCGCCCATATAACACCTCTCCTACGCAAGCTGCACTGGCTCCCGGTGGTCTTCTGGGTGCGATTCAAGGTGTTAGTTATCACCTTTAAAGCGCTCCGTGGCTTAGGACCTGGGTACCTACGAGACCGTCTTTTGCCACCAATAGCCTCCCACCGACCAGTTTGTTCTCACAGGGAGGGACTACTCAGGGTACTGTCAGTCAAATTATGCCGATTGGCGACTCCCAGGGGGAGGGCCTTCTCTGTGAGGGCTCCAACCTTTTGGAATGAACTGCCCCCTGAGATACGAAATATCCCTGATCTCCGTGCTTTCCACCATGCCCTCAAAACCTTGATGTTCCAAGAGGTGGGACTAAACATATGAACATGTGAATGTTTTTAAAATGTTATCTAATTTTAGGTTCTATTTAATTGGGCCAAACTATGTTATAATAATAATTTTAATGATGTTTCTGTATCTATATTTTTCTTGACTGTACACCACCTTGAGTCCTACGGGAGAAAGGCGGTATAGAAATATAATAAATAAATAAATAAATAAATAAATAAATAAATAAATAAATAAATAAATAAATAAATAAATAAGTAAGTAAGTAAGTAAGTAAGTAAGTAAGTAAGTAAGTGTCATATTGGACATTGTGTTTGAGATATAGTAAAATCATTATTCCCCATAATTTGGAAATCACATTTCTGTTGAAGCAGCCAAAATTGCATTTTTTTTTCTTCTTCACCACATCACATTACTAGTTTCCCTTCTGCTAAATTTCATTCTGTTAGTTGTGGCTCATTTCTCCAATCTATCCATTCTATTTACTTCCACTTTTCTTTTGTGGCCCGGAACCTCTGTCTAGTTCTTGCCCATGTTCTTTTTTTCTCTCTGCAGATCTTCATCAAGTTATCCTTCTTTTTCTACCACATTTGATTCTTTTGAAATTGTTCTTTGTATCTTCTTTTTTAATGAATTCCCATCCATCTTGAGCTATTTTTCTCATTTCTTTTCCTGCTACCCTGGTTCCTTAACTCAGTCTTCCTTATTGATTGCTAACAAGTCAAGGATAGTGATCTTCTTTGACTTTCTCTACTTTATGAAAGAGAAAGTTGTCAGCAAGACAAGGCAAGGATTTCCTGGAACTAGAATGCTTGGCAGAATTTCCTCCCATCAAATGCTGGAGTAGTTAAAATTTGTCTTCCATGTGACTTAAAGCTTCTTTGAAAAATCTACCCATTCTTGCCCAATTCTGTGAGTGTAAAGAAAGGGAAATTTTGTTCCCTAGTCCAGATATCAGATGTGCCTACCTGCAGTGAGGAACCAGGGTAGCTGAACAAGGAAAAGCAAAGCATAACATCTGAGGATCAGAAATCCCAGATGGAAATGCACAATCAAAACTTGACAAGCCTCAGAACAAAGGTCATGAACAAAGATAAGAACATCTTAAGAATCAGAAGAGCAAAATCAGAGAAATGGGCTTTATAGTGGGCAAAGGGGATTTGGCCTTGACATCAGCTGATTCAAGTAAGCAAGTGCTTCGAGAAGACACTTTTGAAGCATCATGTTTATGCTGTGCACCTTACAGAGAAAATTGAAAATCTGGGAGGGCAGATGCTAAACTGCCTGAATTCCATTCATTCTTGACCTGAGTGGAACCCAAAGGAGATGATTAACCTGTTCAGAAAATCAGAAATTATAGAATCTCCTAGCAGTCCACAAGATCTGAATCTTTTATTTTATTTATTTGTCAAGAACATATTAGGTAATATATATATAAGTATAAGCATGAATTGAATACATAAAATAGATACAAATAGAGGAAACATTAGGACACAGATGGTAGGCACGCTGGTGCCCTTAGGATCTTCTTAGGATCTCTCTTGGAGAAAACTTGAGTTGAGAATGTAAGAGTGGCAATCCTATGGCCCATAGCCTGATTGTCTCTCAGTCTAGTGGCCTTGCTAATCTAAGCACATTCTTTCAAAGACCTAATTACAATCCAGTCTTCATAAAGCAATCCTGAAAAATATTTTGTAAAACGTGAAACCCTAACCATGGCCATTTTGATCCACCATTTAGAAAAAGATGCTATAGTGCTTCTTGGAAATACTTTCAAACGATGTTCACTTTGTCAAAGCAGAATAGCACACACAGACACTTCTTAAGAGACTTGTGCAGCCTGAATATATAGCTGCCATTCGACTGAAATTTCTATCTTGAGATGCTTGAACATATCAGTTCTTGCCTCAAATGCTGACAATCTATAATATTGACATATTGATAGTAACATTACTAATTAGGGGAAAGAGCCATTAGTCATCCCTGCTCACAATGTGGGTGACACAGGAGAAATACAGTCTACTCTTGAAGTCTTTTGGGCTGACGGTGAGATGCCTGCATAGGAATTTTAGCTGTCACTGTTTCTTCCTTTGCATTTCTCAGTCCTTCAGTGCAGCAATGCATTCATGATTCACTTCATTTTACACAGGAATAGTCATTCATTTCCATTAGTGCTCATTTTGATGCTAGACAAAAACCATTTTGGACTACTTTTCATGCAGATATCATGACTTTCACTCATCAATGACAGATCCAGCAGTGCTGTTTCCTCAAGGACTTCCCTGGCAGTGGTATGGAATCTGTGCGGTCCACCAAACAAAGCCTCTCAGAATTGTTTCACAATTGCCGTAAACATGTCAATCATTACCAAACAAAGTGCATAGAATGTGATCTGCACTTGCTGTCTCTCCATTCTGTTCTTTCCCCGTTCTTTTTCTTTCCCCCAATGGATTCAAATATTCCATTGATTTTAATGTGACTTTCTTACTCGCACCATTAAATATATTTCTAGGGACAACTAGTTGCAGTAAATGGAAAATCTCAAGTCACCTCATCAAATTCTTCCATAATTTTTTTTGGGGGGGGATACAAGACATCTCTGATGGTGTACTCCTTCTCACTTTGTCAAGTCACATTTCCTTTCTTGGAAAAACCAAGTAAGCAGGGATGACACTGAGTTCAGGGAGATATCTTGAATGCTTGAATACAGAACCTTGAAAACTCATATAACTCACAGTTATTGTGAGTTAATTAAGGCAGGGCCTTTTTGAAATGCTTTTTTCCCCTACTTCTCTTATAATTGGTTTGTGTTGCCTGTTCCCAGATAATCAAATCATTTATTTCCTACTTTCCCACAATCTCCCATGTATCCTAAGCATTCTTTGGCATCATCAGAATTGGATAGAAGGGCACAAATCCATAATTTATTCAGCAGAACAAATAGAAAATCAAATAATCTGTTCAGAGATATTTCCTAATCAGCATGGTCTTATCCACACCTTTTTCTAGGATGTTGTGTTTCTCTACTTAATCTCTGCATACTGAACATAATCTTCAGCAAGCTTAGAAGGTTGAAAGGACAGTGCAACAGCTATAACAAATACCATCCACAGTAGGCTCAAAAAGTAGAAGATAATGGTTATAGCAGCACGTTCAAAACCTTGCCTCTTTTATCAATGTGTAGACATTGTATCCATGTACAAAGGCTTGTAGCTTTGATCACACTATTGCCATGCCAACTTGCCTCTTTTGTTTTCCCCTGCAGAAGACGATGGCTCTACCAAAGACACTTGGTAATGATAGATTAGAACAGAAGTGTCAAACTCAAGGCCTGTCCCATGGGGTGCTTATATCTGGCCCACGGGGCCACCTGGAAACAGCAAAGGATTGGGCCCACAGTGCATCTGTCAGTAAAAACAGAGCTCACATGGGCTGGTTGCTCCCAAGCTCCATTTTCACAGGCAAAAGGTTTCAGGAGGCCATTGTAGCCGAAAGCGGAACTTGGGAGCCTCTTTTTGCTGGCAAAGCACTTGGGCACCAGAGGTGCCCCTGACATGAGTGACATCAAGCTGTCCATGCCCAACCCGGCCACTCTCACCCTGGCCACACCCACCGTGGCCACACCCAACTAGGCCATGCCCACTCCGGTCCCCAAGATCAAACACAACTCTGATGCAGCCCTCAATGAAATCGAGTTTGGATTAGAAGCATTAAAACACAAAACAGGAGAATCCTCAAATTATCCATTGACACTTCATAGCTGGAAGTAGATTTTAACTTGGACTCCTTATCCTAGTTAAATGTCTTAATCACTGCCTTATAGTAACTTTCCTAAATGGCATATTCTTCATCTAAATGGGCATCCCAAAAGTCAACCCTGACTTCAATTATGTTGCACATTTCCTGCAACTCTTAAAAGATCTAAGGTGTGTGTGTGTGTGTGTGTGTGTGTGCGTGCGCGCGCGCATGTGTGTGCTGTGGACCCCAAAAAGAAAGGAGCATGAAAAGAGTAAAGAATTGAATTAAAAATATCCCTAAAGATTACATCTTTGAATTTTGAATGTATCTTCCAAGGAGGCACATAGATCTTTTCAAACAGTTGGTATGAATTATTTCAAAAATAAATTAGTATCTTTTTAAATGCTATCAATCTCTTGCTAAAACCTAGCTTAACAATTACAGTGTCATCATAGTAATCTAGTCCAGTTTATTAAAACAGATTATCCTTACTAATTTTCTTGCTATTTAGTTCTGCTTTCAGACTCTATATTAATATCAATTAATTATAATTGTTTTAGTGTGTTGAAAATTAAAGAGATACATGTCACATGATACATATATTTTGCATATTTCAAGTTTCTCATCTAATTTGGGGCTATGCATTTCTAAAGTAGGTCTCAACCTCTGATCACAATTGAGCCTGGAATCTTAAGTTGTTGAACCAAACTGTCATTAAACGAGTTGTTATGCCACTTCTTTGGTCAATTAGTGCATTTCTGCTTGCCAGGTTGCAGTGGTTGCTTAGGTCGTAAGTAATCATTAAGGCCATTAAGCTACAGGACCCATTGAAAGTAGGGAGGCCTGGGCATTCTTCCCACCATACCTGAAAGGCTTTGACTAGTTACAGGGCCCAGTAGTGTGCTTAAATTCCTCCATTTACACTTGCATTTTTCTACAGATGTTCACAGATGTGCTCACAGATGTGCTAGCAGTTTTTGGAAGCTGCCAACCATGCATGGTTTGGTGTTTCCCATGAAGGTATCTTCTTTTCTCAATTGCCAATGTGACTGCCAACATTAAATGGAAATAAAATGGTATGCCCATTTACCACTTTCTCACTACCATGAATAATGGTATAGTCAGATCAGGTTCAGGGCTCTGTTTCTGGAAAAGGTGAATTACATAACAGTAGCAGTGACTAGTAGCAAATTGATTTGTTGACAACATGACCCAGTAGTGAAATCCGAACCAGTTTGCTACCGGTTCACTGGCTGTGCATGCGCACTGAATGCCAACTGTGTGCTGCATGTGCAGTGCGCACCAAAAGGAGGCTTGGGAAGGCAAGTAGAACAGCAAGGGGGGGATCAGCTTTGACATGCGATTTAGCTTTGCTAGAAAGCAGGATTTTCTGCTTTCTAGCAAAGCTAAACCCCACTGCACAGCTGATCGTCAGAAATATCGGTTCAGAGGAACTGGTAGCTTTTTTAAACTACCGGTTTGCCCGGTAACATTTCACCCCTGACATGTCCTCTTTCTCCTCCTTTTATGTAGTGGTGAACGAGGAAGAGAAATATTGGCCACTAAAGAGGGTGTCTGTTATGTCCTTATAAGGACACCTGCCGGGGATTGGCTAATCCTCCAGCGGGAAATTCAAAACGCTGTCTCTGGGTGGTGCGACTTGCCGGGAGCGCTTAAAAGGATAGCTCCGGCAGCGCAGCCGCCAGTCTTGTTCTCATTCAATAAAAGTGCTGAATGGACCACGCTGGTCGCGTCTTCTTTTCCTGTGCCTAATCTAACACTGGCGACGAAGGATTCAAAGAACCGTAGCGACAAACCTCATGGCACACTGCCACCAAACTAAGAGTGAACACGAGTTGAAGTCATGAAGACAAAGCCACTGAAGCCATGGCGACAGCACAAGCCGCGCTCATCTCGCTAGCCGCATTCAACCCCGGGAAGGAGAAGTGGAGGTCCTACATGGTCCGGTTTCACCAGTTCCTGAGAGGGAACAACTACCAGGACCTCAACGATGACTGCAAAAGAGCCCTGTTCCTGGCTTACTGTGGGTCCGAAGTGCTGGAGATGGCCATCGACCTCGTGGCACCAATGGACATTGAGGAGGTGTCTTGGACCGATCTCCAGGAGGTGCTACAAGAACACTATGCACCAATGGGAACTCCAGTCGCCAACCGATTCACCTTCCATCAGAGGGACCAGCGGGAGGGAGAATCAATCAAAGACTTTGTGGGTGCCCTATGCCAAGTTGCTGCCAATTGCGAATTTGATAATATGGACAATGCCATCAGAGACCGCATTGTATTCGGCATGAGGGACAGGGCTCTCCAAAAAAAGTTCTTAAGCAGAAAGAAGTTATTGCTTAAGGACGTCCTAGAGGAAGCCACAGCTGCCGAGACATCTGAAAAAGCGGCAGCCGCGATGCTGAAAGCTAAAGCGGTCCACAAAATTCAGAAGACGCCCCGAAGTTCCACGGATGACTCCACAGCTGCATCCGAGTCCAAGGAGGAAATGGCCGTCCACAAGGTCTCCAGATCCCCGAGGTGGGAAACCGCACAAAATGGCGACCGGGGAGAGCGCTGCGGCAGCTGCAGAGGCAACCATGCAAGGGCCAGTTGCCAATGGAGAGATGCCACCTGCAGATGCTGCCTGAAGAGGGGGCACTTTGCAGAGGCCTGCAGAGCTGCAGACCCGGCCCCAGAACCGCCCAAGCACCGGAACCACGAAATCCGGAAAGATTACCAGAGATCATCCAAACAGTCCTCTTGAAGACGAATTCTCCAGGAGCAGGGCAGTCCATCAGACGACCATCGCTCACACCAACATTGACAACGCCACCAAATTCCATGTGACCGTCCACATGGAAGGGACGCCATGTTCAATGGAGGTAGACTCGGGATCGATGTACTCCATAATGGACTGGCATCAGCTGAAGCAATTGAAACCCAGCTTCAGCAAGAAGGACCTAAACCCCTGCGCTCGAGACTCGTGGATTTTGGAGGGAATCCCATCAGAGTCCTAGGAAGAACCTCTCTGCAGATATCCTACCACAAGTTCCATGGCAACCTGCCCATCACCATTGTGGAGCACAGCCGCCCGAACCTGCTAGGAATGGAGTGGTTCAAGCCACTAGGGCTCTCAATTGGAGGGATCCTGCAAATCCGACAGGATGAGCTCGACAACATCATCGAAGAGTTCAAGGAAGTCTTCGATGGTAAGCTGGGGAAATTTGTGGGAAAACCCATTTCATTTAATTTAGATAAAGCAATCACACCAATTAGGCTCAAGTCACGCCGGGTTCCATTCGCCTTGCGGCCCAAGGTAGATGAACAGCTGGACAAATTAATCGCCCAGGGCGTATTGGAACCGATTGATCATGCGACATGGGAGACCCCCATTGTGACCCCAATGAAGCATGATGGATCAGTGCGCATCTGCGCTACTATAAATGTTCAATAAATAAGGCGTTGCAGCAGAGCGCATACCCGGTTCCAGTGGTGCAACATATGTTGCATTCACTTGGGAGCGGGTCAATATTTGCAAAACTGGACCTGGCCCAGGCTTACCAGCAACTGCCAGTGGATGAAAAAATGGCTGAGGCTCAAACAATCATCACCCATAGGGGCGCCTTTAAGTGTAACTGCCTCCAATTTATAATGCTTGGACATTTCTTCTTGTTTAACGAAGTGGTAAGAAATCTAAGGGGAGATATTTTTTTTCTCCTCTCAAGGTTGAGCTATTGATCCTTTTAACCCTTTTCATTGTGGTATCTTTGGGCACCTAATCGTGAGTCGATTGAATTTAGGAATCTGTACAGCACAATTTTTACATAAACAAACTAAATCATGCAGTTCCAATATCCATCTGTGCTTTATTTGACTTACAATCGTGTGTGTGCGCATGTGTGCGTGTGCATGTGTGTGTGAGACACACACATAGAGAGAGGGGGGGTATTGTTATCTTACTATTCTCCTGTAATTTCATACTCTCACTCTCTGCTCCTATTTGTACCACTTAAAAGCTTGCTTGCATTTTATGTCACATATTCTAAACAGAACTTCCATTAAAACATTAATTGGTATAATCAGCCATACTGGAGTTCAAAAAATTAAAAGTCAATCTGAGAACTTGATCACAATCTTAAAATAATCTCATGAGGTCTTTGTAAAACCTCATGGATCTATTGAATTACTGTTGTAGGAGAAAAAATTAAAACTCATCAATGTTTTAATTATAAACATGAACACTGCGTCACCATCTAATTCCAAATGCATTCTTGAGAAATTCAGCTTAGATAGCCTGGGGACTCTGAAGGACTTTCAAGAAGAAGACAATAACTTCCAAACTGTTGCCAAGAAAACTCCAGGCATGTAACCACATAGTCATCAGGAGATCAATTTGACAATTCAACAGTATTTTTACCTTTGACTAAGGTTAAACACAGACTATAAGCAGCTAAGAATTTAACTTAAACATTGCTTATGGTTAATCACTGATTTTACTGGAGGTGTACTGCTTGAGTACAGAGAAAGGAACCCCCCAAAACCTAAAAGAGATAGGTTTTTCAGATGTCCAGGGAAGCTCAGGTTTTCTTCACTTTCAAAGTGGTGATATACCAAAATATCTGAAATGCTATTTATAAACTCTGTATTTTAAATATTTATAATATTTGATACTGGGTTCAGCAAGATATCATTTTATGGGTCCCTTATCAAGCTTGCATTATTAAGATGAACTCAGGTATGGTAGTACATTCAAAAGATCTAAAACCAAACTGACTGGAAAGAATGAAAACCAATATCTCTGGAAGGAAGGAAGGAAGGAAGGAAGGAAGGAAGGAAGGAAGGAAGGAAGGAAGGAAGGAAGGAAGGAAGGAAGGAAGGAGATCAATTCTGTTCCATATAACTGGAAGCATCTAAGTATCTGCAAAAGAAGGATCTTTTGCAGGAAAGCAAAGGTAATATAAAGAATTATTGCTACTGTGCTATTGACAGGTTATACACTCCATTTTCCTTAAATATATGAGTGGATAAAAATACACAGCTAATTAGTGATACAAATCCCTATCATCTGTTATTTCAAATTCAATCTGGTACATTTGCTTTGCTAAAAACACTGCAGAGACCTCTCGCTCAGCATTAAATTATTTAAAAATCACCAAAAAAAAAAAAATTAGACCTGCTTCTAGCCAGACTTAGACTGTTGTAGTTAGGCGCTGTGGAAGCTGGGTCGCTGTAAATTATCTTCTTCCTCCATTCTATCTGTGGCCAAATGTATCAGAATACCACTCTACAAATGGAAGACAAAATGTGGTTTTGTGTAATTCCAGGTTAGCATATTTTGCCAACCTAATTTTATATTGTTGACTTGAGGTAGAAATATCTACTTTCCAGAGTTAATAACAAAAGAGATGGTTCTTATCAGTTGCTACTTTCTATAAAATTGCCCACGATTCAACTAATGTAATGGGACATGCAATTTAGTACCAATCCAGTGCTCTTATTCTGTTCTTTTTGTAAGCTAAATCTGGGTCCAGTCTACAGAATTTAAAAGCAATCATCTGCAGTGTACAATCTCTTCAATATGCACTGTAGAACATCTGTTCTTATAAGTGGCAAGAAATGGATCTGGATGGGAATTGGGCATTGATGGGAAAACAACTGGTTTTGTAAAACATTGCTTTTCCTTAAGTCAGGGGTCCCCAAACTTGGCAGCTTTAAGACTTGTGGATTTCAACTCCCTATTGAAGTGCTGACTGGAGAATTCTGGGAGTTGAAGTCCACAAGTCTTAAAGCTTCCAAGTTTGAAGACCTCTGCCTTAAGTCATTGTGGACTCAGTAAGGTCTCTTGTGGCCCTATTCAAACATTACAACCATGAAAAACAGCACTTATAGAAGAGGGCTTCACAGTAAATAGAGCCAGGTGGTGGCTTAGTGGTTAAGATTCTAGGCTGGAAAGCCTGCAGCCCAGGTTCAAGACCTGAGTGCCCCACCACCTAGCTCCTGTTCACCTAGCAGTTCAAAAGCATGCAAATGCAAGTAGATAAAATAGGTACCACTTCGGTGGGAAGGTAATAACATTCCATGGAATCAGGCTGGACTACTTGACTGTGGAAATGTACTTGGAAAATTGCTGGTTCAATTGCCTTGAAATGGAAATAAGCACTGCCCCCTACAGTCAGCAATGATTAGTGGGCCCCATTACCTTTTTACAGTTGATATGGGTCAGATTTATGGATTGTTTTATTCTAAATATAAGGATTTATGTTATTCCAAGCTTCTTGATATTCAGGGAAGAAAGGTATCCTTCCCAGGATTGCTTATTGTGTGCAGTAGACCTTATAAAGGCCTGTATTGAACTTTGTTTCTGTTTCATTAATCTAGGTTGGGATCAGCCTATCAATGTACAAAATGTGAGATAACCTCTGTCCTTATTCCTAGGGTTGTAAACCTGGCAAAAAATTATAAAGTAGGAAGTGCTGTACACAATTATGAATTTGGAAATTTAGACTGAAGATAAAAAAAAAAACGACAACCAATTTGAAATATATCTAAATTTATTTAGCTACACTCTATATAGACAAAAAATGTTGACTTTACCAGTAAAAGTTAAATAAAAAAAATATATTAGGTGAGACCAAATTTTTGAGAACTACCGTCATGGAAAGGCTAAGAGATTCAGGAGACACCAGGGTCTGCTAAGAATTCCTCTAGACAGGCGGGAGACATGATAACGTGGGCTTAATAATGTAAGCAGGATTTGTTTAAATTTATAAATCTACTCAGATAATAGAGGGCATGTGCTCGGAACAGGCTGCAGGCATTATATCAGTGCTAAATATTATGATAATGATGGAGAATATGCAGAAAGGTTTCCGATATCTGAGGTCTAGATAATCAGATCATTGCAAATGAATTTATGTGTTAATACCATGTGAATAATATCAGACATATGGCTTGGAGATGGCACATTTCCAGAACAATTATACATCAACATGAAAGAGTAAAAGCAAGAAAGAACTGTGCTGAATATTCCTCAACAGTAACAACCATGTTAGGTGTAATATATATAAAAAAAGAAAAGAGTGGTAATTGGTTTGACTGAATCCATGTTCTTTCTCTTTAATACTATAGAACAATTGTCAATTAGGTTATGCTTTTAACTCTAAACCAAGGAGACTTAAAACAAGACGCTACTGCCATCTTCTGTTCTGATTCATTCATGCTCAAAAGGGAAATAATATTTCTGTTAAGGATGCATTAAGGAATTGTGATATGGGGACTAATATAGAGCCCAGATGTAAAAGGCACCTGTGGTTGTTTTTTTTTTTTAATAATTCTAAACAAGAGTCACTCTATTTATCTGAATTTCTCCTTAGATGTTGTCTGAACTGGAACTAATGCATTTAGCATCCTCCTGCTGAGCATCATTTTGTCCCTATTTATTTTCAAAAGCTCTTTGCATCTTTTGAAGTCTCAATTTTCAGTTTTCAATTTTCTTCCATTCCTCTGAATCTTCCTGGTCTGTTTCCAATCCCTAACAAACCATGTTTTGATGCTATGAAAGGCAGTGTGGTGTCAATGCATTGTTTTCATTTTCATTTTCTTCAAGGTGTCGTAATCCAATTATGTAGCACTAAACCACCATAAAAAAACAAGCTTGACGCAATAGAAGACACTAGAAGCCTGCATTTACTTATTTATTTGGCAACTTTTTTATGAGGGCATATATGAACATCGATAAAATGGCATGTAGAAGGCATGAGGCAACTAGAGTAACTGAAAGCCATGGCATACATCAGCAAAACTGTGCATTCTAATATAAATACTGATTATAATACAATTTTTTAAGAAATTCTCCCAATTGTTTGGGATTTTGGAAAAGTGAATGCCTGGCAGATCCACAGGACAATGAAAGAAATCCTTTAATCCCTGATTTTGACATGTATCCATTATGTTGGAGGCAGTGCTAGCTGTATCTACAGAAGTGTTATTTATTCTGTCCCTGATAACAATGCAATGTCATTGTTATGTAATATTATCCTGTATAATTTTATATAATATTCATGGACTAAATTGCTCCAGCAGTGGATTGGACTAGGGGATCTCCAAGGTTCTATGTTCTAGAACAGATATGATGGCTTGCATGTTCTCGGGTCTAAAGAATAGACCCTCGTTGGTTTTCATTTGTATTCTACTACGTTGCTTGCTCTGCAAATACACATCAAAATAGGATTTGATGCTTTCTCCTGATGATAGTTCTCTATTTGAGTTTTTGTTGTAGGAAAGCCTTCCCTAGATTTGGTCGTGCTCTAGAGACATGGACTTCCACTCTCAAAATTCCTTGCTCAGTGTGACTAATGCTGAAAATTCTGGAATTGGAAATCAACTTAACCAGACACTAGTGAAGTTGTGACACTAGAGGCATGATATGTCTATTTTATTCTTTTCTTTCTGCCAATGTTTGTTTATTCTTTTATCTATTACATAGATATCTGGTCTCTCCTCCAGGAGCTCAAGGTGGCATTCAAATAATCTTGTGAAGTGGCTGGACTTCACAAGAGAGAGAATAACTAGACCAAAATCTCCCAAGAGCCTCTATTACCATGGGTGTATTTAAACTTGAGTTGTTCTTAGTTCAATAGCAACAACTAAACTGCCTCTAATATCACAGTGTACAGTTCCTTATGAATAACCTTTTGAAAAGTACAAAGCTGCACACAATTACATGTATTCTTTTCAGGAATGGAGTTAATGGGGGAAGCTTACAACAGAACAGTTTTGAAAAAAACAGAATTGGCTCACCATGATCAAAGCCAAGGCTTGTAGGATTTTCACAATACAGAGCAAACCTGGATAAGTCAGCAGAACACAATAATGGGCCAAGGCAGGTAAGTACACCTTGAACCCTATAATGAAACTATAGCAGGACCTATCAATACCCAAGAATAAATAGGGAACACGTGGAGTGGATGCCACCACAAAGAAGGTGCTCTGCTTCCAAAACATTTCTATTTAGTCATCTCAGATGTCATAAGAGGATGTTGAGGTGCTTTGTCATTCAATTAATGCTGCACCCTCTAAATTAGCCTTTTACCTTCAGATGTAAGGAGAGATCATTTCCAGTCACTAGAGTTTTAAAAAATAACAGAATAAATGGAGAGGCCTTATCATTGCCCTCTCAACATTTCTTAAAATGGCCTCCTGCCTACCAAGGACCAAAATACTTCTGTTATGATAGCTCCACCCTCTCTCTGTGGACAGTTTCTCTCAGGGTTTCTGCACTCAAACTGCTGAAAACTCCAATGTTGTAGGTCACAGGTTTTGGTGCTGTTTCCATAATACATATATTTATATGAAAAAAAAAGAAATGTAGGGAAAATCATTCAGTGTGCTCAAGAGAATCTGAGCTGCCTTGAGGATTGGATTGAGGATTATAACAAACTCTAACCCCGTAATAGCGAACCTATGGCATGCGTGCCACAGGTGGCATGCATAGCCATATCGGCGGGCATGTGAGTTCAGCGCGTTGGCTAGCTGATTTTTGGGCCTTCTGGGCCCACTGGAAGTAGGGAAACAGGCTGTTTCCTGCCTCTGGAGGGCCTCGGGGGGGGGAGGCCCATTTTTCTCTCTCCCCAGGCTCCAGAGCCTTTCTAGGAGCTTGGGGAGGGCAAAAATGGCCTTGGTTCAACTCGGATGGGTTGCTGTAGTCTTCTTGATATGGGGTTACTTTTGGAGATAACCTGGAACCTGAAATTGGTACATGATAGTATGGTTAGATTTCTGGAAGGATCACCACAACAGCCAAAGACACACTGCTGCATTGGTTATCAATAGGCTTGGGAGTCCAATTTAACATGCTGGTCATTTCCTTTCATACCTTTTATAGCATAGCACCATGATGTTTCAGGCCACACTTCACCAGAATGGGACCTGAATCTTTTCTGTTACAAAGATGATTCCTGTAATATTCCTACTTGTGAGATTAATGAGGTGCTGACTTTCTCGGTGGTATCCTCAGAAGCCCGGATCATCCAACTCTGCTGACAGCTAAAGCTTGTCTTTATGTTAATGTGTGATGAGCAGTTACATTCAGTTCATTTAGTTTTATGGATGGCTAAGAAGTTTCTGGATTTATTTACATTTGACTTTTGTTTTTGATTTTGTAGCTAGCCCAGAGCTAAGACATAGTATTACATATTAATATATAGAAATTAAAGTAAATATATATTAATGTATGTGTGTGTGTGTTTATATATGCACACACCAATTGGTACATATTTAAAAATCAATTAGCCTATTAAGTGATGTTTGTCATTTATTTATTTTTATTTATTTTTTCCTGCAAAGTATTAGTCACTTTTTAATCCAAGAGAACAATATGAACCATTGTCCATTCTGGACATGCTTATTAACTGCAGACTCAGTTATGTGACATCTGCTTTGTGTTCAGAAAAATAGAAATTAATGCTTTAGCTTTTCTGTTGGGGTGGGGGGGAGGCAGAGCAATGGAGATGACCCAAAAATCATATTTAGTCCTTGGGAGGACTGAATTATCTATTCAAAACAAAATCAACCAGAAAGTTATAAATGTTTAAAAGTTAGATATTGGTGGGAAGGGGTAACTATTCTGCAAAATGTAAGATAGTTGGAGATGGTGAGAGATTAAAGTGTTCCTAACTACAGTTTCATTCATGCATTGACTAATATGGCAAATAGCATTAGGAAAAAGCCCAGTATGGCAACATATTTCTCAGGATAATTCCCATCTCTGGATCCGTTACGATTATAATGATTAATGTGTCATGATTGCCAATCATATCATTTACATAGTATGATATTAGGTTGCTGGAGAACCGTTACCATTTTTATAATCTTCAGCTAGATGGGTAAAAAGGTAGGTTCCTGCATGAATGCCTTATTATAAGATTAAAATAGTTTAATATTATTATTTGTTCATTGGTTACTTATAAATTTCTGGTTTCATATTTTCATTTTCACAGTAAACCATATGTATGCAGTTTGGTGTAGTGGTTAAAGCATCAAGCTAGAAACTAGAAGACCAGAAGTTCTAATCCCATTTTAGGCATAAAACTAGCTGAGTGATTATGGGCCAGTCACTTTATCTCAGCCCTAGAAAGAAGCAATGGCACACTATTTCAGAAAACTTTTCAAAGAAAACTATAGGATGTGTCGAGACAATCTTTGAGTATCAGCTGAACGAAGGGGGCATGTGTGAACACCCTGAACATATTTTTTTTAAGATTGGGTCATGATAAACCAGAACAGAAGTTACCTGCAACCGTAACCAAGAAAATCCTGGATAAATGTATTGTATTAACTTTAAGCTAACGTTTATTTGTTTTGCTGAAAATTTGAAGGGTTGGTGCTACTGTATTAACCTACCTTATATTTCTCCAGCTTAGTCACTTCCACTTCTTTTCAGACACAATTCCCCAAATCTGAGACAGGCTTCTTAAAAAAAATTCTGGTGGTTTGTTACAATTTGTCTTTTCATGGATCAAATGCTAGCAACGGCTATAAGTTCCTAGTCAACAGTAATATAGGTATTCCTAGAGTGACCGTTTGTTTAATTCAAAGTTACAATGGCATTGAAAAAAAGTGATTTTGACCATTTTCCACACTTATAACCATTGCAGCATCCCCAAGGGTCACATGGGGATTCAGAAGTTTGATAACTGATTCTTATTTATGATGGTTGCAGTGTCCAGGGATCATGTGATCAGCTTTTGCTACTTTCTGACAAACAAAGTCAATGAGGAAGCCATATTCATTTAACAACCATGTTACTAACTTAACAGTGATTCACTGAACAAGGAAAGGTCATAAAATGGAGCAAAACTCACTTAACAACTGTCTTACTTAGCAACAGAAATTTTAGGATCAATTGTGGTCAAAATTTCAGGACTACCTGTACCCATCAGTTTCCTTATCAGTTTTCATTTTACTGCCCCCACCCCCATGAATACTGCATCTGATTGTGCTACTAAGCTACTTCCTCTGAGCAATATTGGCTTCTGAGTTATTATCCATTTCATTTCCAAAACATCAAGAGGAAAAGCTTGCACAGAAGGGCTGACATTTCCCATTCTCCAAATCTTCCTTCTGCAAATGCTGCCTTAGTGCCAAGATACATAGGAAATCTGTAGATCTGCCGTGGCTCGGTCTGACTTGTTTATTTACCTTGGCATCAAAAGGGTGTCTCCATTGAAACAGTTGGCAAGGGCTGCCTGAAGCAAAGTTTGCAGATGCTGATCACTCTTCTGGTTGGCTTTGCTTCTGAATTATTCAACGCTGTTTTTGCTTTGGGGACATCAAATGCTTTAGAATTCTTACCTTATTTATCTTGATAATAATTCCATGTGGTAAATGTAGCATTAGTTTCCAAGCAATGGATGGAAAGTAATCAAGGAGAGAAGCAACCTAGAACTAAGGAGAAATTTCCTGACAGTTTGAACAATTAACCAGTGGAATAGCTTGCCTCCAGAAGTTGTGAATGCTCCAATGCCGGAAGTTTTAAAGAAGACATTGGACAACCATTTGTCTGAAATGATATAGGATTTCCTGCCTGAGCAGAGATTTGGACTAGAAGACCTCCAAGTTCCCTTCCAACTCTGTTATTCTATTCTATTCTATTCTATTCTATTCTATTCTATTCTATTCTATTCTATTCTATTCTATTCTATTCTATTCTATTCTATTCCATTCCATTCCATTCCATTCCATTCCATTCAAATTTTGGTGCAGTCAGGCATATATACAAGAACCAAAGATCATGCTAGATTAAACATTAGGAAGTCCATTTGGTGAAGTCCATTTTTTTTTGAACTAACAAGCAGAACTCATGAGCATCAACCACAAATACAGTCAGTCTTTGAATTACAACCACAATTGAGTCCAAAATTTCTAATGCTTAAGCAAAGCAGTAGTTCAGTGAGACCTGAATTTTGATCACATGACTATGGGGATTCTACAATAATCATTAGTGTGAAAAATGATCGTAAGTCTCTTTTTTCAGCACTGTTGTAATGTGAGTGGTCATTAAATGAATGGTTGCAAGTCAAAGACTAGCTGTCTATCTATCTACCTGTATATACATGGAAATGAAATAACCTATCCATGGATTATGTTTACACATCTTGGTAAACCATAGTTTATTAAACCATAGCTAAACAAATAAACCACAATTGGGTGAATTAATCCCAAAGTATAAATTAGACTCTGGAAAACTTTAAGGACAAACGCCCCCTATTTTGAACTTCCAGTAATGTCTTTGTTCCTGTTCTTTACTTCCCCTTTTCTATCTTCTTCTACTCTTGCTAAGTAATCTCTCAATTTCTCCCATTTTCTCTGTCTGAGAAGGAGGGAGGGAGGAGGGAGGGAGGGAGGGAAAGAGGGAGAATAACATATATAAAGTCTGTTTTTATCACATGCCCAAAGCATGCAGCTTATAACCCATAGTACCTGAGTTTAATAAGTCTATGAAGTCAACCATAGTTTTCATATGAAACAGAGTGATTGATTTGAACCATTGCTTTGTAAACCAGGATGGATTGAGTTGGGCATTTGGTTCTTCCTGACAAAATCTCTAATCATTATGAATCATTAGAAAACACACTCCTTTTCCTGTAAACCAAACAAATATTTCTATCCCATTCTTATCAGTTCTGCCTGGTCCCTTCTATTAGCAAAGCACATGAGGATGAATACTGCCTGCCAAATCCTTCATCAACTTCTCCAATCACTTATTTTTTGCACTTATCATTTCTCCATCTGCATTGCTCTTTTTTTCCTGTTTGCTTCCTATTCAGTGTTGTTTCTGCCTTCAAGTATGGGTGTTTGTATGTTTTAATCCAAATGAAATTACTACTCTGTTAATTGTTTATGTGCCATCACTTAAACAAGGTGTCACAGCAACCATATAGACCTTCCCCAGGATGGCCTGTTTCTAATCAGAACTTTTGGGTCTTCCAACCAATTGGTACACATTTTTATTTATTATAGCACCATATACTATCTTCATAAGATCTAGCCCTACATATCAATGTAGTTTTGGTAGAATTTTCTTCCTATCACTAAGTTCTTTTTAGAGCTTTCAGATTGATGGTGATATTGCTTTTCATAATCTCTACAACAGGATACAGTTTCAATTTTTGCACATTTGAAAGGATTTACCATCCAAGGATATTCAAACTAATACATGTTCAAGTGCATACTGCAACTGCTATGTACACGTGATGTCTTTCAACTTTGCTGGACTGAAGTGGTCTGGCAAAAGAGAAGCAGTATATGGGAATGCCAATGCACTATGGCCAGTATGAATAGCTTAGTAACAAAGACTCAAGAAAGAAAGCATGACAAATACCTAGCAGACCAGACAAGAAAAATAAGATAGCATGTAGACAATCTCAAAGAAACAATATTACTCAGCAGAAGTGAGCTTTCTCAAAACTTCTGTAAAATGCAGGAATATTGAAAATTCAGGTAATTTAAGAAGTATTCCCAAAAGCTGTCAATTCTGATCCACACTACCAATTTGCCCTACAAGGGGTACTTACAAAGAGGCTCCCACAAAGAAGAGGAAATCGAACTATTTTCCAAAGCACCAAAAGGCAAGTCAAGAAACAATGATTGCAAACTAACCAAGGAGAGAAGCAACTTAGAACTAAGGGAAAATTCCCTAACGGTGAGAGCAATCAACTCATAGAATAGAATTTGTGGGAGTTCTATCACTGGAGTCTTTCAAAAAGAGACTGAATGGCCATTTGTCTGAAATGGTATAGGGCAGTGATGGTGAACCTTTTTGGCACCGAGTACCAAAAAGGTCATGTGGAAATGTCTTGTGCACACTCGACAGGGCCGCGCTCTGGAAAAGCTGAACTTCCAGGTTCTAGCGCACATATGTGGGGGAGAGAGATCCACCCCAAGATGGGGGTAGAGAGATCCAACCCGAGGCCCCTCACTTGTGGGGTGTCTCAGGGGTCAATTCTCTCCCCTCTGCTCTTTAACATTTATATGAAGCCACTGGATGAGATCATTTGTGGTTTCAGGGTGAGATACCATCAATATGCTGATGACACTCAGCTTTACATCTCCACCCCGGATCACCCTGGGGATGCCCTTTCTGTGATGTCCCACTGCCTGGAAGCGGTGCGGGCCTGGATGGGAAGAAACAGATTCAGACTCAACCCATCCAAGACCGAGTGGCTGTGGATACCGGCATCTCTTGATCTCGTGGCCCCATCACTAGTGATGGGAGGGGAGATTCTTACTCCCTCAGAAAGGGTCCACAATCTGGGGGTCCTCCTGGATTCACGGCTATCCCTAGAAGATCATTTGATGGCTGTGACCAGGGGGGCCTTCGCACAGGTATGCCTTGTGTGCCAGTTGCGCCCTTTCCTAGATCGGGATGCCCTTGCCACGGTCATTCATGCCCTTGTTACGTCTCGGTTGGACTACTGTAATGCCCTCTACATGGGGCTGCCCTTGGGATGCACCCGAAGACTACAGTTAGTCCAGAATGCGGCTGCACGGGTTGTTACGGGGGCTTCTCAGTACTCCCGTGTGACACCTCTCCTGCGCGAGCTGCACTGGCTGCCGGTGGCTCTCCGGGTTCATTTCAAGGTGCTGGTGCTCACCTATAAAGCCCTACATAGCTTAGGCCCAGGGTATCTGCAGGATCATCTCCTGCCTTCCTCCCATCGTCCGGTGCACTCACACAGAGCGGGCCTCCTCAGGGTGCTGTCAGTCAGCTGGTGGCCCCCAGGGGGAGAGCGTTCTCTTTGGGAGTGCCGGCCCTCTGGAATGGGTTGCCCACCGGCCTCAGGACAGCCCCGACCTCCTCTCCTTCTGCCATGAATTGAAGACGTGGCTTTTTCACCAAATGGGCTGAATCCATAGGGGTGACTTCAAATAATTTTAATAATTTTTAATTGATTTTAATTTAATTTTAAACTCATTTTAAATTGTTTATGTAATTCTTTGTTTTGTTTTGTAAGCTGCCCTGAGTCCTACGGGAGAAGGGCGGCATATAAATTACATAAATAAATAAATAAATAAATAAATAAATAAATAAATAAATAAATAAATAAATACGTGCCCGATGATCAGCTGGCTGGCATGCATGTGCAGGCTGGTTTTGGCACTGCCACACGTGCAAAGGGATCGCGTTCCAGAAAAGCTAAACTTCTGCATTCTGGCCCACGCACACCTGACAATCATCTGGCTGCTGCACATGTGCACACCAGTTTTCAGCACTGCCGCACATGCGAAGGATAGCTGATCGTCGCGCACACATATGCACCAGAAACCCGGAAGACAAACAGGCAAGGCCACACGTGCTGAGTGACTTGGCTTTGTGTGCCACTTTGGGCATGCGTCCATAGGTTTGCCATCACGGGTATAGGGTCTCTTACTCGAGCAGGGGGTTGGACTAGAAGGCCTCCAAGGTCCCTTCCAACTCTCATTATTCTATGTTCTAAACCTCAACGAGACCATTTCTCAAGGGGAGGAAAACATAACATCATCTTCTACCTGCCTCCAGCTTCCCAAGAAAACAGTTTCCAGTCATAATTTTGGCAATTATATTTTGGAGGTCACAATTATCTATTTTCTCCCCTTGAGAAATGGTCAGTAGCATTCAGATATGAAACTTTCTACTGCTGTTATTATTATTTGAAATTTTCATGGGTACATGCGGTTATTGTACTTCTCTTAATCAAACTATATATGAATGGTATCTGAGGGGTCTTTAGGCAATAATTTCTTCAGTGACATGTAATCCATTTGCCTTCATTTGAGTCACAGGGGAAGACCTATGCGGTACGTCTGTATTTCCACATCAAGAAAAAGAAGCAACCAGGAGAGCTGCAGAGTGATAGAGTTACGTGTATTGGCAAATAAACCAGACTACTTCGGCCATTTCATAGCAGTAAAGTAAAAAACACAGCCAAATGAGATGTTAAAAACATTCTAAAGCTAAAATAAGAAAAAGAAAAAAAAATCAACAGTGGAAGCTCAGGAAACTGGTGGACAGGTTTTGGCTCAATTGTAAATCAACTTATGTAGAAGAGAAGGAACACGAAGATATAAAAGAAGGCAAGTAATATAGCCAGAGGAAAAAGAGAGAAACATCCATTCTGCTTGGACAAACACGGAAAAAGCTGTCAAATATAGGCATTACATTGTTGTCATTGATATTGATGACACAAAGCTGTCAAAGACTCTTCAGTGCACAGACATGCATTCATCCCATTATTTTAAAGTTTACAAACATTTAACAGCTTTAAAAGACAAGAGTTTTCATTGTTTACTAGGAAGAGCCATCATAAATCTGTCTTGGGCTGACTAACTTGATCTGATCAGATGACAAACGGATTGGAATTACCAAACTGTTCTGTCTGGTTAATAAATAACAGGCATATCTTTAAAGCAATGCATATTTTGGTTTGGTTACTCAAAGAAAATGAAATGGGGTATTAAAATGATTTAGGCTAAGAATGCTTTTCAGATTTCCATTGATTGTGGGTGGGGATATATTTGATTTTAGGTTTTATTTGAGTTTTTTTAAAAAAGGGGACAAAAGCCTGTTATTGGTAGAATGGCTTTAATTCTACAAATAACAGAAATGATATAGGAAGATTGAATGAAATGGCATATAGAGCAGTGGTGGGTTGCCCTCAGTTCACACCAGTTCTATAGAACCGGTAGTAAAACTGGCAGGAGGCGCCACCCACTGACCCTGACATCATGAAAATGCTTCCGCGCATGCACAGAAGTTTCTGTGCGAGCAGAGTGAGTTCACGCGCGGCCCCGCTGCGAACCTGTAGTAAAGGTAGGTAGAATCCACCCCTGATATAGGGTATGTGAACTGGGTTATCAAATGCTTTGGCATTATTATATTATGTGCAATGCAGAGGCAAGAGGGCACAGAAGTTGGCACCTTGAAAATCCTGATTTTTACATCATAAACAGAATGCCAAGAATTTTGGCACAGCTCTGAACCTTCTTTATTGCAGCATTGCCACCAGATCCATACCTATCTATCTGGAGTCTCCTCTTCATGATAGGAAACTAAGGAAATAAACCAAGTTGTTATAAGGCCAACCCAAGGAAGAATGAAATTTTTTTTCTAGATGTTACAGCTTTAGCTGTGCAGGAGACTCCAGAATTGATGGAAAGCCTTCACTAGTCATGAATCAAACTGATGGTGGCTTATGCAAGCATAAACAGGGAATCTTTCCCTTCTTCATTGCAATTTAGGCAGAAAGAATTAGAATGTATCTGCCCAGTGGTTTTCTCAGTTTGGAAATGGCAAAAATCATCTAGATAATTGTATAACTGCAACTAAATATCCTAAGAATGTCCTTCCTATTGCAACAGCCTTTCTTTCCTCCTGGGTTGAAGTATGTGCCTGTCCAACTGAATGGAATGATGGGAGCTGTAATTTAACATATCTAGCAAGCATCTAGTTGGAAAAACTACTCTTTGTCTGGTTTATTCTCTCTTGTCAGGAACCTCCTAGAAAAAGAAGCACAGGTTATTATTATTGTTGTTGATATGGTTATGGTTATGGTTATTATTATTTATTTTGAATACAGATGTCATTTGGAACACAACACACCAGATTTCACAGTTGTCAAAACCCGAAATGACAATTTATTGATATTGTGATACCAGGAGACATCAGACTCAAAGAAAAAGAACTAGAAAAAATCATGAAATATTGCAACCTGGCCATTGAAACTATGCAATTATGGATGAAACATGTAACAGTGATACCCATTGTCATTGGGGCACTTGGTACTATGTCCAAGAACTTTATAAGATACATCAACAAATTTGCAGTTTCCTGCAATAACACCAGCAGAACTGCAAAAAACTGTGCTATTTGGAACATCATACATCTTAAGAAGGTACTTGGTTGACACCTAGAATGCTGGCAGCAACCCGTATCAACCATTAGCACCAGTCAATGGTATTTGTGATGCATTTTTGAATATTCAGTTTACTGAGTTTCATGTTTAATGAATAAAGTAAATAATAATAATAATAATAACCACCTTTATTATGATTGTACATCATGTATACAACGAAATTGGTTTAGCCTACACTGGTGCAATCCATAACAGAAAATACAAGACAACATTGAATAGTATAGAGAACAATCCTTATACAAGTAATTGAGGGGGGGGAGGTTGTGTCTCTTCTTCTATATAATGAAAACTGCACTTGTTTCCTTTCCATTGGGTATACCAACTAATGCTGGTCACTGCAGCTTTTCTTTTAACAAATTTATATATGATGGTTTGTTCTTGCATTAAGGTAGCAGGACTGAACTCCATTTTATTCCTGTAGGCCTAAAAGCAGAAAGATACATAGTATATTTGACAGTAGCCTGAAGTGTTTCCTTCTAAGCCTTAGTTGTCTTTACAACAATTCATCAGAAAACCCAGCACAATGGAAGATCTTTACATTAATTTTTTACCTCATCTGGAGAGTTAGAATGTAAAGCAGAGATTGGTCACTAGGGTTTTGCAGCCTTCAAAGGTGTTTAGTTGAGGGGTAAAGCATTATGTTCTGGAGGAATCCAGAAATGTATAATTCCTCTTCCAGAATATACTGATATACCCAAACCAAGGCCTGGAAAACTGATCAACATTCAAAAACTGCAAATATTCCCCAGCATCCTGAATTTAGTCCAGAATGGGCTATTTGGGAGATGAATTACATCCAAAATACCATAGAGCACTTTGTATTTCGGAAGGTTTCAATTCCAGAAACCTGCTGGACTATCTCTAGAATGGTCAGATTGGTGTGTTCCAGAAGAAAAATAGAATATTTTGGAGCTTCTGGAATGTCCTATTTTCAGAATAAAGTCTTCTGCAGATTCCCTAGTGGTTTGCTTTGATTATGCTTCCAGGAAAACATGTCTTTAAAGCTATTTTATGAAGCAGAATGTTATATACCCCCAACCCTAGTACCTAATACCCAGCAAAGTTACTTCCTTGTTTCACTTGGCCTCTACCTTGGAAGTAAACCTCCTTAAAATCAATATGATAAGATATATGTTAACTTGTATTTTTAATACACAACCCAAATGAACGGATGTGTTTATGGACCATTTACTGCATTTATATACCACGTAGGAGTTATTTACCAAAACACAAGTGAAAGAAACCTGAGCCTAGTTCCTTATACAGTTTGTGGTTATCATTTCTTTTGTCTCTTCAATCCATCATGATTACTTTTTCCATGGAAAGTGATTCCGAGAATAAAATATGTTTCATATAAAGTACAGTGATTTTATGCCATGGTTTGGCATGTCTGAATTTGCAGCCTTTCCCTGGAAGTATAGTAGAACTTCCATAGAATGGCCAAGCAAAATATTTTGTACTATAGTAACTTTATATGTTCACCCAAAGCAATTTAAATTGGAAAGTGTAAAATTCAGTGAAAAAACTAAAGCCATAAAACAACAAGTCAAGTAACATCAAGAGCCCTGATAATGCAGCCTAATGGCAAAAGAAACAGAGAATTAGAGACAGAAGAAATAAGGAGAAAAGAAAATGGATGTCTGACAACTCTAAATGATTCAGGATTTTTTTTTTACATATTGTTATATCCAGCACACAACTAGGCTTCCTAAAGTCTCTACCAATATATAGCATAGACATGAGTGGGTGATTCCTTTGAAGCTTTCTAGGGGAAGGTGATAGTAGTACCATCCCTACAGAAAAGCTCTACAATATCTATCATGATCTGTTCCCATAGAATTGCAGCATAACACAGGAAACCTAGGAATGCTGCAAATCAATTGGAAATGCAAGAAGCTAGAGAGGCTGCAGATAGCCAGAGAGATGGCTGTACAATGAAAGGCCAGACATTCACAATTCCTGTCCTTCATAAGAATTTCTCTCAAATTCTCCTGTAAATGATTATAAATACTGCACATGTGCGCGCACACACACACACACACACACATACACACACACACACACACACACACACACAGAGAGAGAGAGAGAGAGAGAGAGAGAGAGAGAGAGAGAGAGAGAGAGAGAGAGAGAGAGAGAGAGAGAGAGAGAGAGAGAGAGAGAGAGAGAGAGGAGTTCCAGCATGAATGTGAAAACTTGGAAGACAAAAACTGTCCCAATGACAGATCCAGATTGGATCCTGCAAAATTCTCCTGTCCTTCCAAAGAATTCCTCAAGCAAATTCTCATTCATCAAACCAATAGCACAAATAGCACTAGCAATAGCACTTAGACTTATATACCGCTTCAGAGTACCTTACAGTCCTCTCTAAGCTGTTTACAGAGTCAGCATATTGCTCCCAACAATCTGGGTCCTCATTTTACCGACCTGGGAAGGATGAAAGGCTGAGTCAACCTTCAGCCTGGTGTGATTCGATCTGCCAAACTGCTGGCAGCCAGTGGTCAGCAGAAGTAGCCTGCAGTACTGCACTCTAACTACTGTACCACCATGGCTCCTAAATAAAATAATAATTAGTACTGATAGGAAAAGCTTTCACAAGAATAGTAAACATCTTGTAGAATGGAGCAAGGCAAGGTAATTTTGCAACCAAACCATACAAAATTACTAGGATGCATAGTGTGAACAGACAGATCAGGGCTGTTTCAAAGTTGCCATATTGTTGTAAATCCTAGAAAGACAAATATAATGTGTAGAAAGTGTCAACTCCGAAGCAAACCTGATTGAAGCCATCTTTTGCTGCCTCATAGTTTCCATGAACTCTGAGAGGGGGAAAGGAGGGGGAAGTAGATAGACTGGCCAACAATCAATACAAAAAGTTTTCTTGTGGGAACCAAGATCATCCTAACAGTAGTGGGTTTCAATTTCGGTCGCTACCGATTCGCTTGTGGGTGCACACACTTGTGGGCATGCTTGTGGGCATGTTGTTAAGGATATTGTTGTGTTACCAACCAGCAGAGTAAGTGCACAGAGAAACGGTACTGAGAGCAATGAATACAATACATACAAACTGGTTTAACAAAGCTTTTACTTTGTAGTGAAAAACAATTGCAATAATTGTCTTTTAGTCAATCCAAGTCTTTAGCCATTCAAATCAGTCCGAAGTTACAGAAATCTTCTTACCAAACAAACAGCAGTAGGTAATAAACAGCAATTTGATGCTGGTAACAAATCACGATGGTAGCAGATCCATCCATGTCTTCATACATGACAGAAACAGTTCCAACCAACAGTTCCAGTCAAGCAGCAAGTCAAGCAATGATGAGAGCAAGTCCAACAATGACTATAGCTCAGCTTCCTCCTTATATACAGTTTATACTAGTAATTATCCACTTAAGATAAGTGAAGTCAGCAGTGCAATGACTCAACAGTACAATTATGATAATTGCAGTCAGCATTCAGTCAGCAGTCATTAGTCATTACAATGACTCAGCAGTACAATTACTCAGCATTACATTTAAAGTTACAGAATATATTTAAAGTGATAGAACACATATATTGCCTGGACAACTTGTTAAGCTTATACCATATCCTAACACGTGTGACACTTCTGTGCATGTGCAAAAGCTTCTGCGCATGCGCAGAGACGTCCAGGCAGGTGGGTGGAGCTTCCCGCCACCACCACTAGTAGTTTGCCAGAATCAGGGCAAACTGGTAGAAACCCACCACTGATCCTAATAGGTGGCAGTAGAAAGAAGAGAGGAGTGACCAAGAAGCCTACCAGCTATTTATTTATTTATTTATTTTTGGAATTTGTCAAACAAAAACAATAACAAGAATAAGTGAATAAAAATACAATGACAGGCACATTAGTACACTTATGCACAAAAATCAATTTATGACTGAAACTGTGAAAATTTGTAGCTGAGAGAACTGAATCAGGCAGGGCATTCCAGATTTTGACAACTCTATTACAGAAATCATATTTTTTACAATCAAGTTTAGAACGATTTACCTTGAGTTTAAAGCAGTTGTTCGCTCACATATTATTGCAATTAAAACAGAAAAAGTCATTTGCAGGTAAAACATTACTACGTTTAATTTTGTATGCAATATCTAGGTCTGACCACAAGCGACACAGTTCTAAGTTAGCCAAACCGAGAATTTCGAGCCTAGTAGTATGGGGAATTCTATTGTGTACAGAAGAGTGCAAGACTTTTCTCATGAAGTACTTCTGAACCTGCTCAATTGTACTGATATCAGATGTATGGTGGGGATTCTAAACAGTTGAACAATACTCTAAAATTGGTCCAGCATAAGTTTTATAAGCTCTAATTAGCAATAAAATGTTTCTAGAAACAAAGCTTCACAAAATTAAGTTTACAACTCTTAATGTTTTTTTAGCAACACTGTTACAGGGAGCTTTAGAGCATAAATCATCAGAGATAAGTACACCTAGGTCTTAACAAAGTGAGGGTCATCTGCAAAAAGAATGCAATTGCTTTTAAGTTGATTACATAAATCACTGATATAGAGCAAAAAAAGTGTGGGACCTAAAATGCTGCCTTGTGGAACACCACTGTTAACTGATGCAGGATTAGACATCAAGTTCCCTATTTTGACTTTCTACAGCCTGTTAGACAGGAAAGCAGCAATCCACCTGTGCAAAGGTCCAGAAATGCCATAAGAGTTTAATTTCAACAGCGGTTTATCATGTACTACTCTATCAAAAGCCTTACAAAAATCTGTGTAAATTGCATCAACATTACTTACATTGGACAATGTGACTTGTGACATCTGGGGACGGAACCATTTGTTCTTTTAATTAGGCTAAAACCACGGGAATTTTTAGAGTTGGTTTTCACTGGCTATGCATATATGATGTATCCAATAAATGTTCTTTGAGGAATCTACCTGCCTCGAAGTTCTGCTTTTGGCGGATGCATTACTCGGAACTCTGAAAGAAGGAGCATGAAGAGAGGCCCAGAAGAATCAAAGATTTTGAAAATGTAAGGTTTGAAGAAGGTAACAGTCTATTGAGCCTAAGAAAGATGATTAGATGATAAAGATGAATAATTTAGATTATTGAGAAGAAATATCCAAGAGGGATGGAGAGAAAGAAAAGAGCAAAGGAGCTGAGAAGCTGATTGGAAGAAGGAAAAGGACAACAAAAAGAGAGCTGCTCAGCACTATGATTTCAGGAGACAGGAAGAATAGTTTGGATTGGAAATTACAAGGCCAACCTTGGACTAGACAGCCTGTACTTGTTTTGCAAGATTGAGCTCATCTCTGAAAGAAACTGGAACATCTCTGTTCACCACAGACAGAAGCCTGCTCCCTGATGGTCTTTGACTTGTCAAGGTAAAAATACAGAAATGTGACGTGGAAAACCCAATGGTTTTATGGCTTTCCTTCCTTCCATGCTTTCCCTGGCAGTTTTGTTCCCTTTGGTTTTGTTCCAATGTTTAAATCCACAGCCAGCTTGCTGGAGCAAATGACAAGAGACTTGGTGGGAAGACAAACAAGTTTGTTCAAGCCCTTTTTGACAAATTGCTTTTTTTAAGCTTCCTGTTGGCTTAAGCACATTGTGTTCTTCTGCATCACCACCTTGCAGAGCCATATGTGGAAATAATAAAGTATCCCCCTGCTTCCCAAGATAGGGGAGAATTTGTGTAGCCAAACCAATGAAAGAAAATAATATGAACTGATTAACAAATATGGTTATACGCAGCCGTGCAGGGAGCAAGCTGCAGACCTAGAGTGCAGGAAACATTAGTCAGCACAGGCAATGAATAACCTCCCATTATAGATCATCGGGGTTCTCTGCCAAGGGAAAACCAGCAACAGCCTAGCTAGAAAGCAAAGGAAGTTTGCCAGCAGTTTTCTTTCCCTTAGGATTAGATTTCCAGCTGCAGAAATGGGATGCATATACACTGAACAGATTGCTGGCTAAGTACACAAAAGGACCCTGTTTTGTCTCCTGCACAAAACTGATGGCACTCAGCTCCCGACTGGCACTCACAGGTGAAAAGGAACAACGTAGGATACTTCCAAGTAATGCATTTTACATACAATGGTCTGGCTCGCCAGACATGAGGTTACATAAAATCTTGTTTGGCATCAGCTTACTTTAAGTATACAGCACCATCTAAAGGTTTCATGAAGTAGTAGGGACAGAAATCTCTGGAGGAATGAATAATTATTGGCCCTTCCACTTCCCACTTTTTAGAAACCGTCGAGAGGGGAAAATGCATGTACAGTCTTTATAGACAAATCAAAACATTTGGTTGTTGTTACTTTGACAACTTCCACCCATGGTATATTTTTGCTTGCATACTAGGGTGAAAAAGATTTGCACTTATTTATATCTCCAGTATGCTACTAGATGATAGAAGCAACCTCACCCGTACCAAGAAGGGTGGGAATAATTCCAGTTTTTCTTTCTTTTCTAAGATTGTTCTGCATTTTTAAACTTAGTATGATTAGCATTTTCAGCATGGGGACAATCTAGATTTTACTGAAATTGCCTCTATAAAGGGCTGTAAAAAGATAGAAATGTTTTAAAACTAGGGCACCCCTAGGGATGTGCACGTAATACCTCTGCTGCATGAATTGCATTGGTACCACTGGTGGGTTCCAAAATTTTTTACTACCGGTTCTGTGGGTGTGACATGATGGGCATGGCATGGCTTGGTGGTCGTGGCTTGGTGGTCGTGGCAGGGGAAGGATACTGTAAAATCTTCATTCCCACCCCAATCCAGGGGAAGGTTACTGCAAAATCCCCATTTCCTCCCAATCAGCTGGGACTTGGGAGGCAGAGAATAGATGGGGGCAGGGCCAGTCAGAATTTTTACTACCGGTTCTTTGAACTATTCAAAGTTTCCACTACCGGTTCTCCAGAACTGGTCAGAACCTGCTGAAACCCACCTCTGATTGGTACCATTCTATGTATGGACTGGTACCAATGTTGCGAGATGTTGGTTATGACAATTAAAACCCTTCATCTCATAGGAGCAAGTTAATTGACGGACTGTCCTATCCCAATTACATTGAACCACCTATTCGGACAAGCAGGAAGACTATATTACAGATCCTAATAATTAACGAATTCTGACTGATGAAACTCACGCTAGGAAAATAACTTTCTTCAACATAATTCCCACCCTATGGAACATGTTGCCCCAAGAGTTCCCACTCTTATGGTCTTCCAGAAGAGCATTAAAACCTGGCTGTGTCAACTGCCATGAGAATAGAATAGAATAGAATAGAATAGAATAGAATAGAATAGAATAGAATAGAATAGAATAGAATAGAATAGAATAGAATAGAATAGAATAGAATAGAATAGAATAGAACAGAACAGAACAGAACAGAACAGAACAGAATAGAATAGAATAATTCTTTATTGGCCAAGTGTGATTGGACACACAAGGAATTTGTCTTGCTGCATATGATCTCAGTGTACATAAAAAGAAAAGATACATTCGTCAAGAATCACAAGGTACAACACTTAATGATAGTCATAGTGATATTGAACCCTTGGTGGTTTGATGGGTACTTACTCCATCTTTTTAACTTTGTTTTAACTTTTGTCCCAAAAGTGCTTTTTGAAGAGGGAACTGGACTTTCTTGTTATTCCTTGAAGACATTTCACTTCTCATCCTAGAAGCTTCTTCAGATCAGACAACCATGACCTGAATGCTAAGAATCTCCATAGACATTTGTTACTTTTGGGGGGGATTTTATGGTTTTCATTGTTTGTTTGTTTTTACTTGTTTCAGTGTCAGAGTGAGAAGGGCAATGTAAAAATAATAATAATAATAATCAATCAATCAAGTATAGGAAGGACTATGTTGAATCAATCCAACAATTTATGCCCAACAATGTAATTGTGATAAGCACAGAGAAGTCCTGAGTCTTTTCATCATGTTAACAACAGCCAATATTGAGACAATTGTTCTCTTTAAACTTGAAAATAGCAGATTTCCTGGTTAGAAGTTAAAGCCCAGCCTTTTCCAATGGCATCCTCTATAGTTAAATTGTGAGTTCTGAAGGTTGTAACTACAATACCTCTGATATCTATTCTCCATGAATTTATTTAATTCATCATTGACCCAAAATTTTATTTTTTTGCCATAATATCATTCAGTGGTAGAGTGTTCAACAGGGTTGGGACCACAATGAAAAAGGCTATTTTGCTTGACTTATCTCACCCATCCTTAAGATAGGTCCTTAGCAGACTTTTGCTGGTGCGAATGGGGCAAGCTAGTTCCATTGGGGTGAAATAAGTCTTCAGATTGTAATTATTGTAAAATAATGGAAAATATATGCCTCTCTCCACTAGAAGTTATCTTCAAAATAACTAAAATATACCAAAATAGTGAATATTAGGAAAACTACCTATACAAAAAGTGTCAATTAGAATGTGTTGTAAAATGCAAAAAGGCCTATATTAAGAGAAGTGCAGTAAAATTCCTGAAGTTAGGTATATATAGCAAGGAGAGCTTTGGGGTAAGGTGTCTTGTTATATTGATTTGCATTAACTAATTGGCAGAAAGTAGTGGAATCGGCAAAATATATGAAAGAGCTTGGCATGAATCACACTAAACTGCACATTGTTATTAAGCTGGTGCTGATACATGATTTGAAAAATTATCTTGGGAAAAGAGGAAAGCAAAGCAAAATTAGACTTTTTTATACACTTGTTTTTCATTATTTTGCATTCTCATTCGTTCATTGATTCATTCATTCATTCGATATTTATGCAGATTCTCAGACTCTCAATTCTGAAGAAACTTCTTGGATGAGAAGTGAAATGTTTTCAAGAAAAAAACCCCAAGAAAGTCCAGTTGTCTTTTGAAAAGCATCTTGTGAACATTCATTCACTCACTCATTTATTCACTCATTCAATTTCTATAGCTGCCCATCTCAACCAAGTGACTCTATTAAAACAATTAAAAACTTAAAACAATAAAAACACCCAAAGAATCCATATATACAGCACATGTAGAAGATGAGCAGGCACAGCTAGGGAACAGGGTTAAATGAGTTATCATAATGAGTTGCCACAAGCAAGCCAAATCCATCCTTCCTTAAATTCCATGGCCCTTATCTAGCACCAATTTAGTGTTGATCATTAGTTGACCAAATTGTTGTGCATAGATTTGAATAAATCCTCTGTGCTGCAACTTTACAAATAATCCCAATTCTTTGCATCTGTCTGCAGGTGACATAGTTAGTGGTGATTTTAAAAAATATATTTAAAATACCATATTTATATAACTACCTATCTCATATCATGATCCTAGATGCCTCACAACAATCCATAAAAACAAAAGAGATGATATTATGGTTAGAGAGGATGTTCCATATCTCCGAAACCTACCTCTTTCTAATATGCAACACACACACACACACACACAAACACACCAGAGGACACACTATTTTCCCTATTGAAAATAGTGAAAATACTATTGAATCACATGAAACCAAGGAGGCTGCTAGCCACTGGAGAAATATTCACATATCTCACAGTTTCACACAACCAGTCAAGGAGAAATCCATTATAATTCTCTTCTTCGAAATCCATTTAAAAGCAAAGCATAAAACTAAGAAGGAGCATGGGTTAAAAAAAAACCAGAATATTAGATGAATTTTCTGCCCAGCAATAGATAAATTTATTTATGCTCATAAGCATTAGAAGATGGCTTCCTGAGGTGCTTGTTACTATGACAACTAATTTTTGGTCCTTTTTTCCCCCCACCAGTGTTCTTTCCACTGTTTTTGTTTGGCCTTTTTGCACAAATGCAAGATATATTTCCCATTTCTCTGCTTGACCATAATAGCACTAGTTCTGAATGACACATAAAGGAAGTGAGTCCAAGAAATGATTCAGAAGCTGCTTTGATTTGGATAAGCCATGGTTGGAAAGTGGTTCGGACCGGTCCTGGCATTGAAGGATAATTATGCTGGGCTGATCTCGAAAGCTATATTTGGGCTGAGGAAAAAATTGCTATTTCCCCAGTCAGTCCCAACATTTTCTCCTCTTTCTGGTTTCCTTCACTTATTCAGCTGCTTTGCCTGTGTAACACATGGCCTCAATCCTGGTTGCTATTAATAATATTTCATCTTTGGTGCAGTGTTTTCAGAGAGCCAAGTACTTTTTCGGGGGGGGGCAATCTCCTGTCACAATTCTTTCAACAATCTTAACCCCCTCCCCCATCCCTGGTGTGCCCCAGATGTTTTGGGTTGTAATTGTTATCCTTCCCAGTCAGCTTGGCTGTGTCATTCCTTTCAGTGTGATTGTGATGAATGAAAGAATAAACATAAGTACCTTATAAACTGGCAATTAGTTGCATTGTGCTTAATATCTCACAAATTGGTTTCTCACATATTTCAGGAGTCATCTATCAGATTAATGGCGGTGCTAATTTTTTCAAAGATGTTTTAGCTTATGAGGATTCTTTGAGTGTTTTTTTTTCCCCCTTAAATACATTTTATGCTAAGAGTGTAATTGAAAATTTTCAGCAGTATTTGTTTTTTAGAGAAATATAAGAGAGAAGAGCTTGCTAGGGATTTGCTCCAGTCCAACATGGCAAAAACTAGTTTCAAGCAGAAACACATAGAAATAATATTAACAGTACTAGGAATGATTTTTTTATTCTACCGGAACCGAAATTGTGACCACCCCCAACATTTTCAATGTAAATGTTTCCCCCTTAATTATCATGGCAGAGGTGCAGACAGCAAGAATAATTTGTGTATGCCAATAGGGTTCAGCTAGAGCTGCCCTGAACATTGCTAAGCCATGGTTTATATTCATATAAAATAACTATATCAGTTGGTCTCAAAGAGTGTTCTAATTTAAATTAAGATGTCTAAGTTATCCAAATTGCCCGATTATATGTCTCTAATCCTAGAATTAAAATTATTAATGTGTGGCTAAATGGTTGGGGAGAACCTACTGGAAATAACTGATGGTGTTAAAGCCAGAAAAAAATTGTTATTGGAGATTACTAACTTTAAGACAAAAAAGAAATTGACCCAGTGCTAGGAGATTGGAATAAGTGGCCTATCAGGTGATGGTAATTTATCTGTAAAATACTAGTCTTCCAAGGCTTAACAAGGAGCGGAGCTGGAATACATGCATAAATAACTCCAGGTGAGAATTGGGTAGATTCCAATATTGTAATTAGTTGTAATACTTGCTGGCATACAGTTATGGTTAGGACTCCTAGAGACATATAATAATACAGAACATTCATTAATTTCATTAACCATCCTTCCTGATCAGCTCTTTGATATTTGAACAAATATCTGAACCTGACTCCTGGTAGGACCTTCCTCTGAGTAGGGTTTTAAACTGAATCCATGGGAAAGGAATGATGCCACCCATGCAGAAGACCAAGGAGACACAACCCTGTAGCAACCCCAGTTATTTTAGTGTCATATCTCTCTACATTTTTAAACTGTAGATCCAGATTCAGGAGCAAGAGTTCTGGGTAAGAGAGGTCACAATTGTACCTGCATTCAGTGAATCAATTGAAGAGTTCTTAAGAATATATGAGTTTTGCTAATAGTCTAAATCAGCATACAGTCTTTTACAACAACTAACCAGATGCCTTCAAGCACAACTGATGCTGATAAGACAGCATCAGATCCCTTCCACTATTGCTTCCCAGCAACTAGTATTTATATATTACCTGTGACTTAGGAGGAAGCATGCAGTCATCAATGGGAGTACAGGTAGTGTGATGACCGGGGGAAGGCACAGAGGCAACACAGTCAACTAATAGTTCAAATTGCCCCTTTATTGCTCCAACTTTCCCCCAAATGCTCCCATGTTATGGCAAGTTCTAGAGCACACGCACACACACACATACCTGCAGCAGCCTCTGGATGCAAGTAGTCCAGCAAAGTGCTGTGAACACAATGGCTGCAAAGTAAGAAATCCAGTGGGGCAAGGGAATAAGTCAATGAATCCAGGAAGCAAAGGAATACAGCAATGATTTCAGGAAGCAAAGGAACAAGGCAATTAATCCAGGAAGCAAGAAATAAAGCAAGAAGTCCTGGAAACTCCAAACGTGGGCAATGGCGCACACAACTTCAGGAATTCAGTGTTTATTCCTGACAAATGCCCCTCCCCACACTGTCTCCTTCAGTCTCCTTAATTCCCAGGTGTTATGTATTGATACTTTTAAGCGGGAGTTTCAAACCTGCCTATGTTTCTGATTGGCTGACAGTCCCTCCAGGATTGTATATAAGGAGGGCTGCAGCCTCTGAGTTTTTGCTGAAGTCTCACTGTAAATTAAAGAACTGTTGTCACTTGCTTGGTTGTGCCTCTCATTATTCCCAAACCACTTCATTGGCGACGAAGGTGGGATAGAGGTCACAAGAAGCGAACCAGTGAGACCACGAGCTTCAGCTAGGCGACGAGGCGAACTACAGGAGGCATACCAAACATGTCTGCCTACGTTCCGCCCAAGCCTTTTGATCCGACCCGCGAAAAATGGGTCTCGTACCTGACGAGGTTCGAATGCTCGCTCGAAGCCAGCGACATGCAAGGGCTCTCCGCTAATCGGAAGAGGGCCCTCTTCCTAAGCCACTGTGGACCAGACGTGTTCGAGATGGCAGAGTCACTATGCGAGCCAACGCCGGTCCAGACCGTTTCCTGGGACACCCTGATGGCCACGCTCCGGGCTCACTATGCTCCCGTACCCTCCAAGTTCGTGCAACGATACCAACTCAGACAGTGCGTTCAGCGAGAGGGAGAACCGGTCAGCGCATACATGGCCAGCCTGAGAAAAGCCGCAACCCATTGCGACTATAGAGACTTGGACGATGCGTTGCTTGAGCAACTCATCTGTGGTGTCCGGGACATTAGGCTGCAACGGCGCCTGCTCGCCAAGCCTGATTTGACGCTTGCTGGAGCCCTAGACGAGGCCAGGGCTCATGAAGCCTCCACAAAAGCCACAGAAACGCTGCAGCGTCCGCTGACCAGCAAAGACAACCCCAAGTCTGCCCCGGTGCACAGAGAAGACGCCGGATCCAGCTCGGAGTCCGAGTTGGATGAAGACGTCTTCTGAACGGAGCACCAGAGAAAGGACACAGGCAGCCCGCGGCGAAGCTGTCCCAGCTGTGGAGGGCACCATGATAGACTGTCCTGCAAATACAGGGAGGCTATCTGCAGGCGTTGCGAGAAAAAAGGGCACTTGGCGCGAGTCTGTAGAGCCATTCTGCCCAGAAAACACCAACCACGTGAGCGCCGCAGCCAACCAGAATCAACGCGCCAGAAACAACCAACGAGAGAAGGCGGCGCAAAAAAACGGCGCGAATTTGAACCTCGAGATGGCCGCAGCATTCACATAGACCAGGCCAGCGCGGAAATCGAGGACAAAGTCAGCACGGTGGTCGAAATCAACGGCAAGCCATGCTCGATGGAGATCGACACCGGATCAGCTCTCTCCATAATGTCATGGGCGACCCTAAAGACCCTCCTGCCGTCGTTCCGGAAGGACCAGCTCTCCAAACAGCGACTGCGCATCCTAGACTACCAGGGGAACCGAGTCCCCCTCGAGGGTGTGGGCACGTTCCGAGTCACCTACGGAGACTACGAAAGAGACCTGCCACTGACCATCATCACGAAGCAGCTTCCCAGCCTTCTCGGCATGGGGTGGTTCCGAGCCCTAGGCATGGGTTTCACCGGTGTCCACCAGATGCTCAAGTCATCGTTAAAAGACAGTCTCCTGTCCGAGTTCCAGGACGTTTTCGGGGACATGTTGGGCAAGTATGTGGGGACCCCTATCTCTCTTAATCTAGACCCCAACGTAGCCCAAATAAGACTCAAGGCGAGACGGGTGCCCTTTGCATTGAAACCAAAGATTGATGCGGAACTGGACAAATTAATTAAACAAGGGATCTTGGTTCCCGTTGACCACGCAAAACGGGAAACCCCCATAGTGACCCCAGTCAAGTCGGACGGATCAATTAGAATTTGCGCCAACTACAAGTGCACGATCAACAAGGCTTTGCAGCCGAGCGCCTATCCGGTGCCGATCGTGCATCATCTACTACACTCCCTGGGGCCAGGAAAATTTTTTGCCAAACTAGACCTGGCCCAGGCCTATCAACAACTTCCTGTCGATGATGCCACGGCTGAGGCACAGACAATAGTGACCCATAGGGGTGCATTTAAATGCACCAGGCTCCAGTTCGGGGTGAGTGTAGCACCCGGCCTATTTCAAAGCACCATGGAGCGCCTGTTGCAAGAGCTTCCCGGGGTGGTGCCATATTTCGATGACGTCCTAGTCAGCGCTCAGGACGAACAACAACTAGGGGACAGAGTTAGGAATGTCCTGTTCAGATTCAGGGAAGCGGGACTCAAATTAAAAAAAAACAAGTGTATGATAGCAGTCCCCTCCGTTGAATTTTTGGGGTACAGGGTGGACGGCACAGGCATCCACCCTACCGAAAGCAAGGTGAGAGCTATTAAGAGCGCACCTGCCCCCAAGACCAAAGCAGAGCTCCAAGCCTTCCTTGGACTGCTCAATTTTTACTCAATGTTCCTGAAAGACAAGGCTACCGTCGCAGATCCCCTACACAAGCTATTGGGGAAGAATGTACCATGGGTCTGGGGGAAACCACAAGCAGCCGCATTTGAGGCTGTAAAGAGACTTCTATCGGAAGACAGTTTCCTAATCCAATACAACGCGGCGCTACCGCTTGTATTGGTTTGTGACGCCTCCCCCGTAGGAGTTGGTGCCGTCCTAGGCCATAGACTGCCGAACGGCCTAGAGGCGTCCATTGCATTTTACTCTCGCACTCTGTCAAGCGCAGAGCGGAACTATAGTCAATTGGACAGAGAGGCTCTGGCTGCAATTGCGGGGGTTAAAAAGTTCCACGAATACCTTTATGGCCGGCAATTCGAACTTGTGACTGATCACTGGCCCTTGCTAGGACTTTTGGCAGGCGACAGGCCCACCCCCGCTGCTCTTTCCCCACGTTTGACTAGATGGGCTATTTTTCTTTCGGCCTATTCATATCAGCTTGTACATTGACCCAGACGGACCCTGGGTCACGCGGATGCCCTCAGCCGCTGCCCCCTACCTGACTTCTGACCAACCCAACACCAGAGGCCTCCGTCCTTCTACTGGACACATTAACTTTGGGACCTATTTCCTCAGCCGAAGTGGCAAAAGCCTCAGCCAGGGACCTGATCATTCGCACTGTGATGGGGTGGGTGCTGAAAGGGTGGCCAGTCAAGGTGGATGGGGGGGACTACCAAGGTTTTGTAAACAAATGAAATGAACTGTTTACGCAAGGTGGTTGTTTGTTGTGGGGTGACAGGGTGGTAGTGCCAACGAAACTACGAACGAGGGTCTTAGAATTGCTGCACGAAGGGCATCCGGGCATTGTTAGAATGAAAAGTTTAGCCTGCAGTTACGTATGGTGGCCCAACATGGACCAAGTTATCTCTGAGTGGGTGGGGAAGTGCAGACCCTGCCAGGAGTCTCGCCCCGATCCCCTGGTAGCGCCCATCCGAGAGTGGGAGAAACCAAAAGGGCCATGGGGGAGGATCCATATTGATTTCGCTGGCCCCTTCCACGGGCAAACGTTTTTAATCGTAGTTGATGCCTTTTCGAAATGGCTCAAAATAATTCTAATGCCCTCTACCACAGCCGAGGCAGTCATTAAAGCCCTTCGCAAGCTATTTGCCACACATGGCCTACCGGATACCCTAGTGTCTGACAACGGCCCTCAATTCACAGCAACCCTGTTTGAGGGTTACTTGGCCGGCCTGGGCATCCGCCATGCCCTATCGGCCCCATTCCACTCGGCTTCTAACGGATTGGCCAAACGTTTTGTAAGAACGGCCAAAGAGGCCCTATCCAGACTAGATAACGGGGACTGGCAGGCCAGGATAGACCAATTCTTAGCTGTCCAGCATGCCACACCATGCACAGCCACAGGGAGAAGCCCAGCAGAGCTCCTCATGGGCAGGAAGCTTCGGTGCGTGTTAGATAGGCTTCATCCTAACTACTCGCACGAAAATTTCAAGGGAGAGACCCCTGGACTAAGACAGTTCCAGGTGGGGTCCCCGGTGTTTGCTCGCAACTATGCCAGCGGACTACTATGGGTTGCAGGAACCATAGTGGGCATAACGGGCCCGAAATCTTATACGGTAGACGTTGGGGTAGACAGACTCTGGAAGCGCCACATAGACCAGCTGAGGAAAAGGGTAGTCGGCGAAGCAAACATAAATTTAGACATATCCGAGCCTAACTATAACAACTTTCCCAAAACAGCTAACTCAAGCCCGGGTTCGCGAGAATACTTAGCTGACAAGCCCTGGTTCCAGCGCTGCCCCAGCGAGTCGCCACTCCCAACCGGGGATAACCACGCCCCAGACAAAATCCAGGAGGTTCCATTGGCGGAGCCGGGAGAGACAGAAAGTCCCTCCGACCAGCTCGACGCCCCACCAAACACTGAACTGCGCAGGTCAACTAGGACGAGAACTCGGCCTGGGCACCTGCGAGATTTTGTGTGTACTTATGTAAATATTTGAATGTTAGTGCCTTCTGGGAAGGGAGGAGTGTTATGTATTGATACTTTTAAGCGGGATTTTCAAACCTGCCTATGTTTCTGATTGGCTGACAGTCCCTCCAGGATTGTATATAAGGAGGGCTGCAGCCTCTGAGTTTTTGCTGAAGTCTCACTGTAAATTAAAGAGCTGTTGTCACTTGCTTGGTTGTGCCTCTCGTTATTCCCAAACCACTTCACCAGGTGTGCCTTGTGAAAAGGGCCAGGGCGCTCTCCTCCCAAGTCATTGGGTTAGTCTGTGCTGTTCCCACCTCCTCTCCACTCTCTGTGCTCGGATCAGAAAGGGATGGTTCTTGCTCATCGCCTGCCCAAATGAGCTCCTTTGCTCCTCATTTCCACTGCCTGCCCTCTGTTGGTCGTTCTGGCCCATTCCTTCCTGCTAGCAAGCCATTCCATTCCTGAGGGACCCTGACCTGCCTCCTCCCCACATTCCCCCGAAGCCAACGAAGCTGCCCCCTCAGTCTCCCTCAGCTCCAACTCAGCTCCAACTCAGTCTCCTCAGCTCCACTTACCTACACTTCCGGTTTGGGAACAGGAGCATGCGGGAGCACTGTGTACTATGCATGTGCATGCCTCTTCTGCACATGCGCAGAGGGTCAAAAATGGGACATAATAACATCCCGGAGGGTGGACGGAGCCTCCCGCCACCAGCGCTACCAGTTCGCATGAGCCGGATAGATCAGGCTGGATTTCACCACTGCTCCTCCACAGATTCAGGCTCCGACAGGGACATGGCAGGTAGTATTTATGTAATGACTGGTTGCTTAACAACTATTCAAAGTTACCTACAGGAACATACACAGACATATACATACCCCGGTTCTGATAGCTGTGCATATACCCCTATTGTCACATGACCAGATTTTGGATGCTTAGCATCCTGTTCACCTTTATTGCTGTTTACGATGTTCTGCTTTCACTTGACTGCAATTTATCACTTTTTTTCTAATTTCTGACCTTTTTAGTCCGTTTCTGGCAAAACACACTTATGGGAATATACAGATTCACTTAACAGCCATGACATTTGTCCATAATGACCACCATGTTTGCTTAATGACCAAACAATTATAGGTCTGGTCATTGTAGGTGCCTCCAATTTCGACAGTCATTGCTTACAATGGAAATTCCAGGCTTCATTATGGTCATAAATTGAGGACTACATGAAATGATTGAGAGCCAAAATGCATGAATCTGTCTAGCCCCATTTAAAAAACAATTAAATTAATGACTCTTTGGATAAAATTATTATTATTATTATATTACTATGTGGTAGTAGAAGAGTATTTTTTTTCCATTGTTGGTTTCAGTAGATAATTTCTGAGCTCTAATGCTGTAAGAAAGGGGAGAAAGAGGTGCTTCTTATCAATCAAATTAAAGATGACATATAATTTAATTGGATGCACATCTGAAACCCCAGCTTTATGAAGAACACATTTGTCCCTTAATTCAAGCCAAATGCTGGATTTTCTCATTTGCTTCTCTTCATAACTTTGGGATGTGTTTTATTTTTGACACTCTTTTTCCTGTGATTTTAGAAAAAAAATCAGTTTAAATTAGAGGCATTTAGCAAGACAACATTCATTGAATGAAGGGGAAGGATATCTTCATTCAATATTTTTTAAAGGCATGAGACCGTTTCTGTAAACCAGGAGAAATGTGCATATTTCAGTTTTACAAATTTTATTAAAAGGCACAAGCTTTCACGATCTACAAGTCACTTCATCAGATGCCTGAAGCAGCTAACCTGATGTCGGATTTAAATTGGGGTGAAGCCGTGAAGATCAAGGAAGATATATTGGTTATGAAGGTGCAGGTTACATCTGAGACACATTGTAAGTCTATTGTAATCCTATTGTGTTAAAACATACTGTGTGTGTTGAGACTTTCTAGATAGCTTGAAATCTCTTGACGAGATTGACATCAGTGGTGGGTTGTTCCCGGTTCGGTCCGGTTCTATAGAACCAGTAGTAAAACTGGCGGGAGGCTCCGCCCACCTGCCATGATGTCATCATGGGTGATCTTCGCATGCACAGAAATATGTGTGTGAGCAAAGTGCTCCCATTGTGAACCGGTAGTAAAGGTAAGTAGAACCCACCCCTGATTCACATGTATGTGAATATGAAGCCAGATTTGAATACATACATGTGAATCAGATGTTCACATACACCTAAAGGTCTCCAGCTATCTCAGAAACGTGCAACAAACACAATGGATTTTTAGCCCATTGCAGTTGTTAATTGATAAGGTAATTGTAATCTTTCTTACATATAACCAAATCTGCATAACACTACTTTCCTTTATTCCTTTTTTCTCATCCAAGAAAAAATTGGTTTTTTCAGTTCATATCATATCAGTTCAAATCCTACATCTGTTCAGCCACTCTATGCTTGTGATGAAATGAGCTGCAGCTTAGAAAAATATAAGCCTTTTTATAATATTTGTATATACAGTTTTCAGGGTAGAAGAACAGGGGGTAAATCAACTGAGCAAAGAATAGAACTGTTAGCCAAATGTTTACATCACATGCATTTTGCTATTGCTATGCTTTATCTTAATCTAATCATTTAAACTGAGCTGAAGAAAAATAAATATATTGGGAAGGAAAAGAAAGATAGAAAAAGGTGAACTAAAACAGGAAGCTAAGAACCCTAAAATATTTTTGGAAGGCACTGTTCCTGACACACGCATACCTCCCCCCCCATCTCTTTCTACTTTTCCCCTTTTGAGGTATTAAAAAGCATATGACACAGTATTGGAAGTGTGTGAGACCATTCAAGAAATATATGGGTAGAACTAAGCTTTTAACTATATTTGGAGAACAAGCCGATTATGTAAATAGTCTTCTTCCAATGCTTTGCCATCTACCTAAAAGGGCAGTTTATTCTATAATAAATATTTAAAAGTTTGGGAATATTATTCATCCATACAAGGACAGGGTAAGATGCATTGCTTGGTGATTTTGTTCATTGTCCTTTCTGAGATGAACAAGAAATAACTCTACAACAATATAGCAGGATTGACTTGCAGGGCCGGCGCGACGTGTAATAAATTCACATGGTGCAATAGAACTGAGTGTTTGTTAGCAGAATTCACTGGGAAAGGAATTTTCTTTTTGTCTTTCACTGTGAGTTGTATTGTGTTGGGCGGGGGGGTTGCCCAAAGGGAGGCTCAGCCAATCTCATTGTACACATGTTGTACTCTGACAATAAAGTTTTGAATTGAATTTTGTTTTCATACAAACTTTAATAGATTGATAGCTACAGCTTGGCATAAAGGTTTTCTTGTAACCCTCTTTGTGAGAATTTTAGGAAATGTGGGGTAAATGTCATTGATAGAATTTCTATGGACCAGCGATTCTCAATTTTGGCAACTATAAGACAGGCAGACTTCAACTCTTGTAAATTCTCCAAATGTTTCTCAGAGGTTATGGCATACCCTTAGCAGTGCATTGATTGAGTTTGCTTGCTCCTTCTTCCTACTGCATGCATGCATGTGTTGGAGACCACAATTCTGCATTTTTCACAGTGCTTTGAACGATACATCATTTGGGAATGTTCAGAAGTGTGTGTGGAATCATAACTGTTACCCAAGCACAGCTGTGCACTCACACATGATGCAATATATTAGATAAAACTCAACAAAATGGCTTTTGTTTTCTATGCAAGAAAGCCCTCAAGATCAGTCTAGGAATCCAATTTCATACAGATCAGAATCCAATCTCATGCAGATCAATACTACTTTTATTGTAAAACTACAGTAATCAAATCTTGTAAGACTGAATATTCTTTCTCCTCACTTCTTATAATCTTCGTAAGAACTAGGAAGGGGCTTCTCTGAAACATCCACTCATATTACATTCCTTCCCCAAATTCAGTACTCTTTCATCTGACCTTTATTTTGGCAGTAGCTCTTCCTCATGTCTCTCAAGGCCATTTCCTCTTCTCTCTCCAGGAGCACAATATTCAAAATATTGAAAGTCTCAGGAACTTTTAATAAAAACTATAGTTTGAGAAATATTGGCTCCCCACCAGAAAGGAGACACAGTTTACAAATAAAAAAATACTACTTATTTAGTTATTAACTATACTTGTCTGCCAAACATTCCTAGAAGTTCTAGGCAGCTAAGAATAAATGTTTTAACTTCTCCTCAAACCCCAAATACATAAAAAGTCACATAAACAAGCTAACTATGCTACAGACCGTACCTGCATTATTAAGCATCCTCTGTCTGTTTCAGATGGGAGGGGGGAGTTTTCACTAGTTTCCTGAAACTCTGAATATATGAAACAAGCCAAGACTCTATTGGAAGTGAGTTCTGCAGAATTAAGCAATGATGGGAAAATATGCCTCAGAGGCCCCATCTGCAGGAAGAAGAACTGGAGATGAACTATGAGATATGGTTGGACAAATAGATAAATATCAGAAAATATGGTATCTCAGATACTCAGACTGGAACAGTACAGGCCCTTAAAAATGATGGCCAGCACCTTGAAGTCCATTGGCACCCAATGGAGCTCCCAAAGTATATCACAGTTATCCATCATGATCAGAGATGGGTTTCAAAATTTTTTACTACAAGTTCTGTGGTGTGGCTTGGTGGGCATGGCTTGGTGGGTGTGGCAGGGGAAGGATACTGTAAAATCTCCATTCCCTCTCTACTCCAGGGGAAGGATACTGTAAAATATCCATTCCCACCCCACTCCAGGGGAAGGTTACTGCAAAATCCCCATTTCCTCCTGATCAGCTAGGACTTGAGAGAAGAATAGATGGGGGCGGGCCACTCAGAATTTTTACTACTGGTTCTCCATATTACTCAAAATTTCCACTACCGGTTCTCCAGAACTGGTCAGAACCTGCTGAAACCCACCTCTGGTTCTGACCAGTTCTGGAGAAACGGTAGCAAAAATTTTGAGTAGTTTGGAGAACTGGTAAATACCACCTCTGACTGGCCCTGCCCCCATCTATTCTCTGCCTCCGAGTCCCAGCTGATCGGGAGGAAATAGGAATTTTGTAGTAACCTTCCCCTGGAGTGGGGTGGGAATAGAGACTTTACAGTATCCTTCCCCTGCCATGTCCACCAAGCCATGCCATGCCACACCCACCAAGCCACGCTCACAGAACCGATAGTAAAAAAATTTGAATCCGACCACTGATCATGATCTAGGATGTTGTATTCTGTATGAGCCATAGCTTCCAGATACCTTTCTCCATTCTCATGAAGTGCAATACTTTCCATTTAACTGACCTAAATTTCAAATTACAATGGTTGTTAATTTTGGGAATTCATAAAGACAGATTTGCTTGGTAATTGTCATTTATTTCTCATAATTGCTTAGTCTCTCGTGATTAGAAAACTAGAAACAAAGTCATAGGAAGAGAAAATGTTTACCCTTGAAAAAGATAAGACTAACTGGAGAGGATTGGACCTGAGCAAATTTAACCTTGAAAAAAAATTGCTTGAAAGAGGACAGGACAAACTCTCAAAAGGATGTCACACTGAAAGAATCATCTGTTCTATATGATGCCAGGCTGCAAATTAAGAAATATATTCATGTTGTTCCAACTGAATATTAAAATAACATAGCTATTCTTCAAGTATTTTGATAGTAGAATCAATTAGCTGATCAGAAAGGTGGTGAACTTTAGTCCATTGGATGTTCTCTAGCGGAAGCTCCATAGCTATCTGTCTTGTCTGCTTTAATTTGGATTCTGGCACAAAGCAGAGGGTTAGACTTGATTACCTAAATGAGTCATTCCACCTCTCTTATTCTATAACATGTCAAAAATTGGATGTGTATACTAGGAAACTCCCATACAGGCAAGGAAAGCTAATGTTCAGTTGTGGTTTGAAATGAAGGACAGTCATTTTTAGAACTGGACAGTATTTTGACACCACCCATTTCAAAGCATTCGATGGGGAACATAATGTTGTTTAACTTAATAAGCAATTCAGAAAAATAAGGAAAGTTTGGAGAAGTGAATTCAGTCATGTTACTAACATCTGGATTACAATCTCTATTTAAAGAACTACTCAATTAAAACAAGCAATGGAGCTATAGTAGTGAAGAAAAGTATAATTCAGGTTGAGGACAGCAAATTTGCTTTAATTTTTTTTTTTTTAAGAAATGAATTTGAGAAAAAAAAGTCGCTGATTCTCAGAGTACAGTTTTTGGACTTTCTTAGGCGATGCTAAGACTTTTGTGTTCTTTCTTGCACCTTTTTCTTTCCACTGTTCTAATACAGACAAACTTTCCTTGCATTAATTAAATCTGAAGGCTAAAAACTTACGAGAAAATTCATCGACTAGATCTTTTTCAGGTTAAGAAGTTTGGGAAGCCAAGTGGATTGAAAAGGATAGCAACAGGAGTAACACTATCCTTCATCAATAATGTAAGCTAAAAAGCTTTTCCCAAGGGAAAGCTGCACCAATTTATTTTGTTGCCTGAGAGTAGGATACAAAAAAAAAAAAGAAAGAAAGAAAGAACCTTGGCATGACATTAAATGGAATTAACTATAATAGAAGCAATAAAAACATTTTTTAGTCACTGAGGTATACAATATTCTGCAGGGCCAGTGGAGAAGGTGGCAGACCATTGATTCTCACTAGTTTAGGGAGAATCAATGATTCCCAATAGTTTAGGAAGAATCTCACTAGATTCTTACAGTTTGGCCATATTGTAGGAAGTGAACTTATTTCTTATTAATTGGTCTACTATAGGCAGTGGTAGGTTTTGATTTTTTTTACTACCGGTTCTGTGGGAGGGGCTTGGTGGGTGTGGCTTAGCTTGGTGGGTGTGGCTTGGTGGGCATGGCAGGGGAAGGATACTGTAAAATCTCCATTACTACCCCACTCCAGGGGAAGGTTACTGCAAAATCCCCATTTCCTCCCAATCAACTGGGACTTGGGAGGCAGAGAATAGATGGGGGTGGGACCAGTCAGAATTTTTACTACCGGTTCTCCAAACTACTCAAAATTTCCACTACTGGTTCTCCAGAACTGATCAGAACCTGCTGAAACCCACCTCTGACTATAAGTGACAATGTGAGGCTTACATTGGTGGACTTCAGAAAGCAAAGTAAGATAGTGGGACACGAGAAGGAAAAAACCCAAAAACTGCACAGCTGCAGGTTAAAGTAAGGGAGAAAGGAAGAGGAAGACGGAAATGACATACCATATTTCAACTATCACAACAAAAACTAATTTAATTTAATTTAATAATTTTATTGTCATTGTACGTACACAGTATACCCATACAACGAAATTCACTTAACACACAAAGACCAGGTCCAACACACATAACAATCCCCAAACACCCACCCACCCACCACAAATTCCCTGTCCCTAAACCACCCATACATCCACACAGCAGACCAAGTAATGCTGTCCAACAGCTCACTGATGCTTTAATTCATTGTTGAGTGCAATTATAGCTCTGGGATAAAAATTATTCAGACAATGTGTGGTCCGAGTTTTAATTGTTCTGTATCTTCTGCCAGAAGGCAACAGTCCAAAAAGATTGTAAGCAGGATGGGAAGAGTCTCTGAGAATATTATGCAACTTCCTCAAACATTTGAAGATGTCGTCCAGGGCTGGTAGCTGGAGGCCGATGATATTCCGGGCAGTTTTAATGCATTTATTTATTTATTTATTTATTTGTTTGTTTGTTTGTTTGTTTGTTTGTTTGTTTGTTTGTTAGATTTATATGCCGCCCTTTTCCGGAGACTAAGGGTGGCTTACAATGCGTTAAGCAATAGCCTTCATACTTTTGTATATACCTGCTTAGTAGGGCTTTCACCCCCCCCCTCAAGCGATGTCCTTTTTTATACAAAGTCAGCTTATTGCCCCCACAAACCAGGTCCTCATTTTACCTACCTTGAAAGGATGGAAGGCTGAGTAAAACCTTGAGCCTGGACTTGATATGCATGAACTTGATATTAGTGTCTAAGGAAAGCTTCTACATTTTCTAGGCAATATCTGCCATTGAATACTTTTATTTTCCATTGAGTAAACCTATAAAAGCTCCAATCTGCAAACGGGATTTCCAGTGAAAAATGACTTCAAGGATGAGCTATTTGCCAAATGGTTTATTCTATGAAAGCAAGCCTCTATAACCAATTGAAGCAGATATAGAGTCCAGACCTAGGCAGCTGATTGCAAAAAGAAAACCAAACGTTGCTTTCTAGAAATAATAGAGAAAGAGAAAGTAGTCTGAGTAACTGCAAATAGAAAACTCAATTTGTTCTGCATTTAAAAAATAATAATTGCCTCCCTCTGCCTTGTTATAAACCCCTTTTGTGTTTGTGAAATTAACTTTTTTATTTTAGTATATCCCTTTTTCAGTTTACCAACACTAAAACATGGGTGGACTAACCCAAAAGTGCTATTCTTGTTGTTTCCTCTTTTTAATAAGACACATTCTTTCATTTTAGAATAAACCTAACAAGAGTTTAGATCTGCATAACCCAGTTATTTAGCATATGGTTACAGGGTGTAATGTTTGTAAAATTGAAATTAAAAAGTTCAGGCACCTTTCCTTGCTAGACTAAGAAGTCCAATCCTATTTACTTTATAATCTCCTAGCTCCTAGGATTTATGAGACACTATAATACAGCGATTAAAGTACCAAACTTGAACAGATCCATATTCTGGTCAACAATTAATGAACTTCATTGGGTAACTCTAGGAAAGGTCCCCTCTTACAGTGAATATTAAAGATAATTATCACTATTTCTGATAATAATTAAATATTTAATATTTATTTATGATAAATACTAATAATGATTTAATTATAATTAAAGATTATTATGCTGAGACTGTAAAAAGTGGGCAGAGAAGAGCAACAAAGATGAGAAAGGGTCTGGAGCAGTGGTGAGTTTCAAAAATTTTTAATACCGGTTCTGTGGGTGTGGCTTGGGGGGGCGTGCCATGGCTTGGTAGGCGTGGCATGGCATGGCTTGGTGGCCATTGCAGGGGAAGGATACTGTAAAATCTCCATTCCCTCACCACTCCAGGGTGAGGATACTGCAAAATCCCCATTTATTCCCAATCAGCTGGGAGGCAGAGAATAGATGGGGACAGGGACAGTCAGAATTTTTACTACCGGTTCTCCAAACTACTCAAAATTTCCACTACTGGTTCTCCAGAACTGGTCAGAACCTGCTGAAACCCACCTCTGGTCTGGATATAATGAACAGTTGAGGGCACTCTATCATACCCTCTTTACACTCTATGGCTAGCCTATAGAAGAGAAAGACTAGAGAGGACATGACAACTGTTTTCCAATACTTGAGAGGCTGTTGCAGAGAACAGAAGGTCAACCTATTCTCCAAAGTACCTGGACATAGGACAAGAAGTACTGGGGTGGAAACCTGTCAAAGAGAGATCCAACCTAGAAATGAAGAGAAATTTTTGACAGTGGGAGCAATTAGTCAATAGAATAATGTGCTTCCCAGAGTCGTATGTGATCCATCACTGGAGGTTTTCAAAAATATACTGGAGACCACTTGACTGGGATTGTATAAGGTCTCCTGCCTTCAATGGGGAGTTGAACCTCCATGGACCCTTCAAGCCCTAAATCTCTTAACTTTTATGTTATTTCATAGACATGTTGTTGTAAGTGTAAACCAGCTTTCTAAGGAAAGGCAAGATAGAAAAGGAAATAAAAGTTCTCCTAAAAACTAATGTTGAAATTGCCACACTCTATGGAGACATCTTTTTAAAGAATGTCTCTGATCCATACGATTTGTCCTTGGTTTTTCTTGTGTTTGTTTTACAATCTGCAGCATCTGTGGATTTAACCATCTCTTGGGGCAGCCTGCATTGGCTAACTTGCCTTTCTTCTACCTAAACTCAAGCATCCCACAATATTGTGTTTGTTTGTTTAGCTTTAAGGGAAATGTATACCTCTAGTACATGTGTGTCTTATATTAAGTTTCCTGATCTTGGGCAGGTTCCTGATGTGTAGATTTCAACTCTCAAACAAATAAGCAAAAAGTGATTAGCAGTCTGGGAATCTCAGAGCTTCTTCCTAACCATGTAATTTCTCTGATTGATTATCATAATTTATGGACCACTGCAAAATGATAAATAGAAACTGTTATTCTGGATCAACACTCAAGGTTTTATTTTTTTTTTTCTGAACAGCCAAATGTCAACATGCTGGAAATGCATTCTTTTTCTGATCAGCATTTTATGTTGTAGAAACCTGGGCACATAGCACAACTAGGAAAGATTTTGTGATGTGGAGGTGGTTATCACATATGGTAGTGAAGAAAACATGTTCCTGAGGAGCATCGATAATTCAAAAGGTCTTGATTAGAAGGAGCCAATCAACTCCCTCCACATTCTTTTCAACAAGATGTTCATGAATATCCATGTATGAGGAAAGAATTTTGATTGGAATCAATCAACTTCAAACCTTGGAAGCCTAGCCCTCTGAGAAAATGCTCAAATATTACTTTAATGAAAATCTAACTTTGTCATGTAACTGAACAGAAGACATTCAGAAAAAATGTAGCTTTGTGGGTGCTATTTAGACACTCCATAGGCATATATTATATGCCATATAGTAAAGCTACATTTTAAAGTGGCAAACATTTGTCTATTCTATGTCTATTCTATGTCTAAAAATTGGTTCCAATATTCTAATACTATTTTTCCTGCCCAAATAGGATTGTCTGTTTGAAAAACTTTTATTTTGGAAAACTGAGTTAAGCAGAATATTTGCCTAATGGTTGACATTTTCTATTGTGCTTTTGCAGTCTCTAGCCTTCAATTTGATACCATTGAAATATTTCCACTTTTTGCTTCCCTCCCAACAATACTTTACCTTCAAGGATGCTAAATGTATTTTTACAGAGGTTTATGATAATGTAGTGGTTGTGCAATTTCATTTGAGCCAGAATAACCAAAGTTTAAATAGCAATAGCACTTAGACTTATATATCGGTTCATAGTGCTTTACAGTCCTCTCTAAGTGGTTTACAGAGGCAGCATCTTGTCCCCAACAATCTGGGTCCTCGTTTTATCAACCTCGGAAGGATGGAAGGTTTAATCAACCTTGAGCCAGTCAGGATTGAACTTGTAGCAATGAGCAGTGAGTTAACCTGCATTCTAACCACATAGCCACCAGGGCTCTGAATCTTTAATAAATGATGAAGTTCATGGAATGATAGTTAGACAGTAATCCTCTCTAAGTCCAACCTACCACACTAAATAGCTGTAAAGATTAAAATGTTCTTACATGTCACCATATAAGATTCCCTGGAAGAAAAATGGAACATAAAAATAATGACTAGACAAATAAGAATCACTCATTTTCTAGCTGTAAAGAGTATATCATTTTATAAGTTAAATTATATTAATCAACTAATATGCTCAATATGTTTTCTTTATTCTGTAAGTGACTTTCCAACTTTTGCTCTATCCTGTTGTGAATATCATTTATATATATATAAATAATTAGCTAAATTACTCCAGAAAACCTCCTTAGCTGCTGTTGGGCTTTTTGTTATGGAAATATCATCACCATTCCTGAATTCTATTTTTATTACTCTTCTTCTGCTTTTGTTTCTCCTTTCTTATTTTTGCTGACATTGAGTGAATACACAGCTATCTATGGGAATATCGAAAAAGAAATTCAGTTGTTTCTTTCCTCCTGTTCAGTTACCAGGAGAATCAAAGTCTGCTGAAATCACATGTTCAAAACCAAATTGTAATTTCAGTTAGGTGATTAGCCAAGAATTGTCAAGGAATGTATTGAGGTAACACTCTCTCTCTCTCTCTCTCTCTCTCTCTCTCTCTCTCTCTCTCTCTCTCTCTCTCTCTCTCTCTCTCTCTCTCTCTCTTTCTCTCTCTCTCTCTCTCTCTCTCTGTGTGGTGTGTGTGTGTGTCTGTGTGTGTGTGTGTGTGTGAACACACACGTAAAAAACCAAAGAGATTTAGTAAATGGAAGCAGCAGATGTTTATTATTAATTGAATGCACAGAGTTTGTAAAAGAAGAAACAAGCCAGATGGCTTCACAGCAAGAGATATCTGTGTAAATGATAATTCACCAGGAGCAATTCTGAATCATTTTGCTCTGGATGGAGAACAGTGTTTTATTTATTCCAGAGTTACATGCCATCAATGTGCAAAACTAAAACAAAATTTGAAAGATATAAACCCATTTATCTCCCCCTGCAAATCCCAAAGCAATTTATTTTAGTTATTTTAATGTAACTATTTTAAGTCACTGTTTCCTAGCTCTGTTATATTCTTTTCATGATATTAAACAAGCTTTTTTCTCTCTCTCTACAGGCATAGTCCATAGATGGAACAGTTTTATATTATGTCACTTAGTGAAGTGGGAAATAGGTGCACCTAAATTCCCTAGAACTCTATAATTACAGATTTTATTTCTATAAATAAAAACACTATTACACTGGTATAATACTACTGGAAGACAAATTATAACTATCTTGTGTCTTAAGTAATTTCAGATTGGATAAGATCTTCAGAGTAAATTCCAAATTCAGTAGTGTTTAAAATCTCAACAAAATCACATTTTAAGGAGAGCACCTACGGTACTATAAATCAGCTTATGAATATCCTAGAAAAAAAGTGAAGAACTTTATCCAGACAAAGACACCACAGATTTAGCTTAAAAGAAAATTTTAATAATCTCTAAAATGAAAACTAGCCAATTAGAAATCCTTGAAAAAATACAGAAGGTTCAGTGAAGGCTTTCAAGCAACAGTTTTCAAGGTGTAAATCCCAGTTACAGACTGGTATTTCTAGAAATAAACTGGGTTTTATTACATGATTATTTTTATTTATTTATTTATTATTTGTCAACAAATACAAGGGGAAACAAGTAACAGTATAGACATAGACATGGACACATGAAAAAAATTGGCACAAATAAAAGGATATACTGTAAATAAGCAAAAGATAGCCATAAACACATAAAATGAGTACATGTAAATGGGAACAGTAGGACAGGGAGGGTAGGCACGCTGGTGCGCTTATGCACGGCCCCTTAGGGATCTCTTAAGAAACGTGAAAGGTCCACAGTAGACAGTTTAAGGTAAAAGGTATGGGGGTTAGAGAGACTAACAACAGGATCAGGTAGAGTGTTCCAGACATTTACTACTCTATTGCTGAAGTCGTATTTTCTGCAATCAAGATTAGAGCGAATTACATTGAGTTTATATCTATTGATAGTCCTTGTGTTATTGCGTTGAAGTTGAAGAAGTCGTTAGGTAGGACGTTATGGTAAATAATCTTGTGAACTAAGCTTAGGTCAGAACGTAGACGGCTTTCATACTTTGTCTGCCCTAATGTGTTACATCTTCCTCTATTTAGTACAACAGAAATAAATCTGATTATAGCATCGAGAAGATTGGAAACTAGAGAGATCAAACTCAAAATGTCATAACCCTGAAATCTTCATTGTTCCTTGGAAATAAATTAATGGTTGTCTATGGAGATTCTTGGTCATCCAGGTCATGGTTGTCCCAAAGGACCTTTTTCAAGAGGTAACTGGACTTCCTGGTTTTTCGTTGAAGATGTTTCGCTTCTTATCCAAGAAGCAGAAGAAGCTTCTTGGATGAGAAGTGAAACATCTTCAAAGAAAAGCAAAATGTCTTCGAAGAAAAACCAAAAAGCCCAGTTGAAAAAGCACCTTTGGGTAAATCAATGGCTTCAACTGAGCTTATTCCAGAGGTGGGTTCTACTTACCTTTACTACCGGTTTGCAACGGGAGCGCGCGTACGTGCTTTTGCGCATGCGCAGAAACTTCTGCTCATGCGCAGATTATCCATTATGACGCGTGGGTGGGCAGAGCCTCCTGCTGCTTTTACTACCTGTTCGCAAGAACCGGATAGAACACTGGCTTGTTCCCAAATAGTCATGTTTAAGCTTACAATGGCTTACACCATTGCAAACATGGTGATCTCTTTAATGTTATACCTATTTTAAGATCTGGGGGGGGAGAGGGAAGTCTTACTTAGGATTCCATAACTATGAGTAGTTCTTGACAGAAGGAAAAAAGTCCAGAAGGAAGCTAATGCAGCATTTCATTAAGAGAAGAAATAGAACTTTAGTTTGGCAACAGTGTAGTAAGTCTCAGAGGTGCTTTCTTATTCTCAATAGACAACTGGGCTGTTTTTTCCTTGAGGAAAAAGATCAAACATTTTGTTTCTCATCCAAGAAACTTTATTAGTTGTGGTGGCAGGAGGGATGGAGGGGTAGGTACTGATAGTTGAGACTGGATGGGTGTGTGTGGAAGAACTGTATTTCTTTGCGGTCATTAGCACTTTCTTGCCCTCAGGGTAACCTGAATTAGAGAGCAATTGTGGAATCTTCTTGGCTGCATGGTAGACTGGAAACACTACCTATTTCCAATCTACCATGCAGTAGTTATTATATCATCACACAAGTCCACAAATGTGATTCTAAAAATCACACAGAAAAATAACCACCATATGTCGTGATTTGTCTGGAAAATCATCTCAGATAGAAATAGGATAAGAATAGCCCTGAGATTGACATTTATTCCATCTTGGGGCTCACATTCTGTTCATGCTACCAAGCCAATGTGTGTTTCATGGAATGCTTAATTATCCATAATATTATAAAATTGATTTTTATTTTGGAAGTGGGGGATGGAGAGTAATCTTCAGAATAGGACAATTGAGGAATGTCTCTTCAGGTTTATGTCTTTTCCTTCAGATTGTTCAAAACTGTTCTGAATTACAAAATTGCCTAAAGTACAGCAGATTATAATAATATAATAATCCACATTACTATGAAGGTAAATGAATAAAGCATTAATACGAAACTATTTAACAAGGGTATGTGACACAATAGCCACCAGATGGCACTAAAAGCCTGGTGATTTTCTACAAAAAAACTTCCTTCCTTCCTTCCTTCCTTTCTTTCTTTCTTTCTTTCTTTCTTTCTTTCTTTCTTTCTTTCTTTCTTTCTTCCTTCCTTCCTTCCTTCCTTCCTTCCTTCCTTCCTCTGGTGACATTCAAGTTTAGTTTCCCAGAATTTCCAATCTACTTATTGATTCATTGAAAGAGTAATAGATTGAGAGAAAATGACCTAGAAATCAGTTGAAAGTGTTCTGTGAAAAATGCATAGCAATATCTATCTCTTATATATGGGAAAATGATTGTTTGGAAATGTGGAGACAGACAGACAGATAAATAGATGGCAGATAGGCAGGCAGGCAGTGTATAAAAATAAGAGCAAATCCCACTCTCTTCTAGCATTGATGATGTTACCTTGTTTGATAAGGAAACATCTGTAAGAAAACTATCAAGCTCAGAGATTGCCAAAGACCTTGAAAAAACATCTACCTGTACTCCTGGAAATTTGTAGTAGTTCCCACAAGTAACACTTTTCAAAAAGTTCCTTTATAATCCAAGCTATATAAAGGTACTTCTCAGCTTTCACAGCAACTTAACTAAAGCAGCCAGAGTTAATACCAGTATGTCTCCTAGGCCCCTTCAATTATGTGTAGGTAACCAGCAATGGAATAGCAGTCTAATATAAATAAGCCTCAGGTACTTAAGTTAGCTTTTAGAAAGTATTTTTGACTTCACTAGCAATTCATAGTAATGAATGATAGATGCTTTATGCTCATTCTTTTGAAGAAATGTACCCTGAATGTCTATTGTTCCTTTCAATTGCCTTTTCCAACTGATTGGTGTAAATGACATAGCAAGGCAATTTAATTCCGCAACTACAATTGTAAGGTTTGCCAAATATCAAAGAACTTGAAAGAAGAGTGAATTACAAAGTCAAACCAGGAAGGTCAATTATTTGTGCTCCAGTTTCAATAGGCTCACCTTGATCATGACTGGTATATTCCTTCAATTTTGTTCACAGAATTAGGTTTCTTTATTAGCAGCACTCAATACCTATAATTTCCAGAAGGGGAGGAGAGTTCTTCATCAAGAACCTGTCAGACTTATTCAAATAAAAGCAATAATGAAATCTGTACCTTCTGTTCTGAGAGCAAAAAAAAAGGAGAAGAAGAAAAGATTCTATCTTTAACATTAATGCATACATTGATGCTCTTAATCACAGGTTACAAACCAAGTTCATTATTTTAATTGCAGATTTAGGCATGTGATTCAAGGGATACCTTGTGGTGATAGTACACTACTTGAGGTGAAGGATTTGCAAGAGGAATTATGTCTGCATTACATTCAAAAAAATCTTGAATACAGTAGTGGCCAAAATTGTGGAAACCTTTTGAGAAAAGTGTAGAATAGAATAGAATAGAATAGAATAGAATAGAATAGAATAGAATAGAATAGAATAGAATAGAATAGAATAGAATAGAATAGAATAGAATTTTTTATTGACGAAGTATGATTGGACACACAAGGAATTTGTCTTGGTGCATATGCTCTCAGTGTACATAAAAGAATCATAAGGTACAACGCTTAATGATAGACATAGGGTACAAATAAGCAATCGAATCATATTAGGAAACAGTCAATATAAATCGTAAGGATACAAGCAAAAAAGTTATAGTCATACAGTCATAAATGGAAGGAAATGGGTCATGGGAACAATGAGAAGATTAATAGTAGTGCAGACTTGGTAAATAGTTTGACAGTGTTGAGGGAATTATTTGTTTAGCAGAGTGATGGCATTAAGGAAAAAACTGTTCCTGTTCTAGTTGTTCTGGTGAGCAGTGCTCTATAGCATCGTTTTGAGTGCTCTATAGCATCGTTTTGAAACAGTTTATGTCCAGGATGCGAGGGGTATGTAAATATTTTCACAGCCCTCTTTTTGACTCGTGCAGTATACAAGTCCTCAATGGAAGGCAGGTTGGTAGTAATTGTTTTTTCTGCAGTTCTAATTATCCTCTGAAGTCTGTGTCTGTCTTGTTAGGTTGCAGGACCAAACCAGACAGTTATAGAGGTGCAGATGACAGACTCAATAATTCCTCTGTAGAACTGTATCAGCAGCTCCTTGGGCTGTTTGAGCTTCCTGAGTTGGCATAGAAAGAAGATTCTTTCTTGTGCTTTTCTAAAACTAGCTAACAACACCATCTTTTTTTTTTTTTTTGGAGTAGTACCATAAAATTATATATCAATGGAAAAATAATTTAATCAAGAATGTAATGCAATAACTTTTATGAAGGATTTGCTTTTAGAATAGCAATTACAGTATAAAGAAGAAAAGTGAAATACATAGAAAAAACGAGATATACAAAAATTATCCTGTTATGTCCTTATAAGGACATCCGCCCTGATTGGCTGCCAGCCATCGGGCGGGAGATTTGAATCCCTGTCAAGGGGCGGTGCGTCTGCCGGGAGCGAATATAAGGAGAGCTCCGGCAGCGCGCCAGCGGTCTTGACTCGTTACTTTGTAATGAATAAAAGTTGCTTATTGTATCGAGCTGGTCCAGTCTTCTTTTCCCTGCGCCGGATCTAACACTGGCGACGAAGGACTAGAGAGAAGAACCTTCACAAGACTCTTGGCACGATCGCCCACCGAACAAAATCACCACACCACAGCGATCTTCCAGAATGGCCACCCCGCAAGCCCCGATGACCGCGCTGAACCCGTTCGACCCATCCCGGGAGAAGTGGAGGTCATACATGGTCCGATTCCGGCAGTTCCTGCGAGGCAATGGATACCAGAACCTCGATGAGGAGAGAAAAAGAGCCCTCTTCCTGGCCCATTGCGGATCGGACGTTCTGGAGATGGCGATTGACCTCGTGGCACCCAGGGACATCGAGGAGATGTCCTGGAACGACCTGCAGGAAGTCCTACAGGAGCACTATGCACCTACAGGCACCCCCATCGCAAACAGGTTCACCTTCCAGCAAAGAAACCAGCGGGAAGGTGAATCCATCAAGGAATTCGTGGCAGCGCTTCGCCAAATCGCTGCCAACTGCGAGTTCGACAATGTGGACAATGCCATCCGGGACCGCATTGTGTTTGGAATGCGAGATGTGGGGCTGCAGAAGAAGTTCCTCAGCCGGAAGAAGATTCCGCTCAAAGATGTCCTCGACGAGGCAACGGCGGCCGAAACGTCGGAGCAAGCAGCCGCCGCGATGGTAAAAGCAAGGGGGATCCATAAGATCCACAAGTCGGGCCCGACCTCATCAGACGAGGCAACTACTCAATCCGAGTCTGATGAGGAAATGGCCGTCCACAAGGTATCCCGCCCTCCCAGGCGGGAAAACCCACAGCATGGCGACCGGGGAGAGCGATGCGGCAGCTGCAGAGGCGACCACCCCAGGGCAAACTGCAGATGGAGGGACGCGACCTGCCGCCGATGCCTGAAGAGGGGCCACATCGCAGAGGCCTGCAGAGCCACAGATCCCGCCCCGGAACCACCCAGACCACGATTCAGGGAAAATCGCAAAGATAACCAGAGGACATCCAAACGGTCCTCAAACCAGTCCCGGCGCGGGGAGGAGGAATATCCCCGCAACAGGACGGTGCACCAGACCACCACCATTGCTCACACAAGCGACGAGGGAACCACCAAGTTCCACGTGACGCTGCTAGCAGAGGGGTCTCCGTGCAAGATGGAGGTAGACTCCGGATCCGCCTACTCCATCATGGACTGGCAGCACCTACAGCAGCTGAACCCGGCATACAAAAGGACCCAGCTGAAAACCCCGAAGGCGAGACTTGTGGACTTCAACGGGAACCCCATTGAAATCCTAGGCAGAGCCACAATCCGGGTGAAGTACAACGACTTCAACGGAAAGCTACCCATCACCATTGTGCAGCACAGCCGACCGAACCTGTTGGGTGTGGAGTGGTTCAAGCCGCTGGGACTTTCACTTCAGGGCATCCACGAGATCCGCAGGGACGAACTCGACTCCATCATCGAAGAGTTCAAAGAAGTCTTCGATGGTAAGCTGGGGAAATTTGTGGGGAGGCCAATCTCCTTTAATCTGGACAAGGGAATCACCCCAATCAGGCTCAAGCCCCGCCGAGTTCCATTTGCCCTGCGGCCTAAAGTAGATGAGCAGCTGGATAAGCTGATCGCCCAGGGCGTCCTGGAACCGATCGATCATGCCTCATGGGAGACCCCCATTGTGACCCCACTGAAGCATGATGGGTCTGTGCGCATCTGTGCTGACTACCGTTGTACCATCAACAAGGCGTTGGCACAGAGCGCATACCCAGTCCCAGTGGTGCAACATCTGCTGCATTCCCTGGGATCTGGATCAATTTTCGCGAAACTGGACCTGGCCCAGGCTTACCAGCAACTGCCAGTGGATGACAAAACGGCGGAGGCTCAAACAATTGTCACGCACAGAGGGGCATTTAAATGCAACCGCCTCCAATTTGGAGTCAGCGCTGCCCCTGGCATCTTCCAATCCATGATGGAACGCCTTCTCCAAGGCGTTCCAGGGGTGGTGCCTTACTTCGATGATGTGCTCATCTCCGGTGACTCAAGAACCCAACTCCTTGAAAGGCTCAGGCTTGTCCTGCAGCGGTTCAAGGCCAAGGGTTTGAGGGTCAGGCGGGACAAGTGCATCATAGGAGTACAGGAAGTCGAGTTCCTGGGCTTCCTCATTGATAGCACAGGCATCCACCCCACCAAATCAAAAGTGGAAGCAATCCATGAAGCTCCAAGCCCAAAAAACAAAACGGAGCTTCAGGCTTTCCTTGGGTTGCTCAACTTTTACGCCATTTTTTTAAAACAGAAAGCCACAGTTGCTGAGCCACTCCACCGCCTGCTGGGAAAATCGGCTTCCTGGAAGTGGGGCCAGGAAGAGGAAGCGGCATTCCGGGCCATCAAAGGACTATTGACGTCCAAAAGCGTACTCATTCAGTACAGCGAGACGCTTCCCATCAGACTGACCTGCGACGCGTCGCCTTACGGGGTGGGGGCAGTCCTCAGCCACGAACTGCCCAATGGCTCGGAAGCCCCAATCGCGTACTTCTCAAAGACTATGTCCAGCGCAGAACGGAACTATAGCCAGCTGGACAAAGAAGCCCTGGCCATCGTGGCTGGAGTGAAGCGCTTCCACGAATACCTCTACGGAAGAAGCTTCACCATAGTCACAGACCACAAGCCTCTCCTGGGACTCCTCGCAGGCGACCAACCAACCCCGACCTTCATGTCCCCGAGAATGACGAGATGGGCAATCTTCCTAGCGGGCTACTCCTATAGGCTCGTGCACCAGCCAGGCACAGCCATAGGAAACGCCGACGCCCTCAGCAGATGCCCGTCGAAGAAGCCGGTCGAAGACCCAGCCCCCACACTCCACCTACTGCACATTGATGACGACGCCAGCTGCCCGGTGTCATCCGCAGATGTGGCCGTCCACACCCAAAAGGACCCCACACTCCGCACAGTGAAATCCTGGATCCTCAGAGGGTGGCCGTCGGGAAAGCCAGAGGAAAGATTCAGCCCGTTCGCCAGGAAACAGGAGGAGCTGTCCACCATGAAGGGCTGTCTGCTATGGGGAGACAGGGTGCTGATTCCAAGCACTCTGCAACGGCGAACGTTGGAGACCTTGCACAAGGGGCACCCGGGCATCGTCCGCATGAAGGCACTGGCACGGAGTTATGTCTGGTGGCCCTCCATGGACAAAGACATTGAACAATGGGTCTCCAGATGTGACCCGTGCCAAGAAGTTCGCCCAGCGCCGCCGCAGTCCGAGGTCGCGAAGTGGGAGACCCCCGGCAACCCCTGGTCGAGGGTCCACATTGACTTCGCGGGTCCGATGCAGGGGCGACACCTCCTCATCGTGGTAGATGCCTTCTCCAAATGGCTCGAGGTGGTGCCCATGGCATCTACCACAACGGACGCGACGATCCGAGCCCTGCGCCGTCTCTTCGCCACTCATGGTCTACCGGATGTGCTGGTCTCAGACAACGGCCCCCAGCTCACATCCTTGGCCATGGAATCCTTCCTGGCGGGACTGGGCATCCGCCACGCCCTGTCCGCCCCTTACAGGCCGGCCGGAAACGGACAAGCGGAACGCATGGTCCGACTGACCAAAGAGGCCCTCACCAAGATGGGCCCGGGGGACTGGCAAGAGCGCATAGACAATTTCCTCCTCACCCAGCACATCACGCCACACGCCACCACCCACAAGAGCCCGGCCGAACTGTTGATGGGCAGAAGGTTGAGGTCACCCTTGGACCGGCTGCACCCCCAATACAGCCCGGAAGTGACCGCAACCGCCAGCCGCCCGCTTCGCGCCTTCAGCAACGGAGATTCAATTTTCGCGCTGAACTTCAGCGGCTCTCCTAAGTGGCTGAAGGGGAAGATTGCCAGCACAACCGGCCCCAAATCATACATCGTCGAGTTGGAAGATGGACAGTTCGCGAGACGTCACATCGACCAACTCCGAAAAAGGTGGGGGGAGCGCATGAAAACCAGCCTGACGAGGGAGGCCTACAACACCCCGATGAGGTAGACCTCCAACACCCCAGCGAGGTAGGCCTACCACACCCAGACCCGGTAGGCCTACAACAACCCGGCGAGGCAGGCCTACGACACCCCGACGAGGTAGGCCTACCACACCCCTGCGAGGCAGAGCAGCACCACCCCGTCAAGGTCGGCCCAGCCCACTACCAGATGCTGTCACGCCGGCAGCCCAGCGAGGTAGACCGGGGCCAACCGCACGGAGGGTGGCAACAACAACCCAGCCGGGTGGGCACCGGGCACAGCAAGGCCAGGGACCACCAACCCAGCCCGCAGGTAGACCGGGACCTGCCCAGAGGAGGAGCAACGCACCCCACCACTGACAGCAGCCCATGCCAGCCCAGCCAGGGAGACTGCAGTTCAAGGCGAGTAGACCGGGACCCAGCCAAGACGGGCAACCCACGACCCACGGGCGAGGGTGGCACACTACTCACCGACGTGGGGGACCCCCGCCCATCACAAGAGACAGCCAAGAAACGACACCCCGACCAGGATGGCCCCAGGCACCAACCAACGGTAGACCAGGGACTAGGGGGAAGGGGAAGTCGACAACAACCCGGCCAGGGAGACCTGCACCACCCCGGCAGGGGAGACCTCCGCCGCCCCGCGGAGGTAGCACCGCAACAACACCCCGACCAGGTCGACTACCGCCAGCCAGACAAGGTAGACCGACGCCAGCCCAACCGAGGGGACCAACGCCACCCCTGCGAGGTCGGACGGCACAACAACAACAACAACGAGAGCCAGCACCACCCGAACCGAGCGGAACCGCCACCCGAGCGGCAGCAAGCCGGACCGAGACCGAACCACAGCGCCCGGGAGACCAGGGAAGAGCAAGAAATGGACTTACCGAGACTCAGACGCTCTTCCCGGGTCGGAACCGAGCAGCCGAGGCGAGGCGAGAGATCCACAGGACAGGAGGAAGACCACCAGGACCAGCGATCCAAGGTCTGCGGTCCGGCCGGAGGCGCTGGGGGTGGCCCCGCTCACTCGACAGCCGAACCGAGCCCGGTTCCGGAGAGGGAACCAGGAGACGAAAGAGCCCCGTCCTTCCAGGCCGGAGACGGAGGAGAAGTGAGACTGCGCAGGTCAGCTAGGGTGCCGAGGCGTCCGGCGTACCTGCGCGACTACGTAACGTTTGTGAATGAGATTGACATTTCGGACTAAGGGGGGAGGAGTGTTATGTCCTTATAAGGACATCCGCCCTGATTGGCTGCCAGCCATCGGGCGGGAGATTTGAATCCCTGTCAAGGGGCGGTGCGTCTGCCGGGAGCGAATATAAGGAGAGCTCCGGCAGCGCGCCAGCGGTCTTGACTCGTTACTTTGTAATGAATAAAAGTTGCTTATTGTATCGAGCTGGTCCAGTCTTCTTTTCCCTGCGCCGGATCTAACATATCCCCATATCAGTTAATACTTAGTTGGGTAACCTTTAGCATGAATTATGGCCTTACAACATCTTCCCATGGAGTGAACCAAGTCTTTTAGTTCTGCAGCTGTTATAATGTGAAACCAAGATTGAATGATTGCTTCTATTAACTGGGTAACTGGGTAACTTCTGACTCACAAGTTTCTTTAGTCGGCTCCATAGATTTTCAATTGGTTTAAGGTCTGGACTATTTCCAGACCATTCCAGCAGTGGAATATGATTATCTTGAAACTCCCAAAAAAGGTTATTAGCCATCAAACCTCAAAAATACACTTTTCCCAAAAGGTTTCCACAATTTTGGCCACTACTGTATCTCACTTGGGTGAAATGGATCCAATACAAATCCAGCACTGGCCTGAATCTGGATTTCCACAAAGCTCCAGGCCCAATATGTATTTCAAAAGTTTTGGTGTAGAACTTTTTTATCTGATGAGGAAAAGGAGAAAGATGGAAAGAATATCATTCCGATTACAAGGAAGTGGGGGTGGTTTAGAATGGGTTTAGCAAGCAAAATAATCCCACAAGACTCAATCAGCAGATCCTCACCAATCATTCCTCCTCTGATCCTTGCTTATTCTATAGCCATTTATGTATAGCAATTATTGCAATGTACTGCTCCCCGATTAATTCAGCATTTTATTTATATGCAAAGTATCTTCACTTGCTGGAAATGATTTATGATGTTTTTCTTCTAAACCATATTTTTTTTCTGCTATTTAAACAGTGGGCTGTATCAGTTAATTGTCCCAAAGATTTACCTTCATTCAGTTCTATTCTCAAATGACCATAAGAAGACTTGAAACCACAAGATTTTAATGCAGAAATCTCTTTATTTTTATTGTGAAATATTGCAGAAGATTCAGCCCTGTAATAAACAATTAGCTTACCTGGAAAGTTTGTCTCAAAGCCATTTTATCTTTTTTCCCGGAGGTGAAATAAATTTTATTGTACCAAGTCCCATGCCATATAGGATACCAATCAAATTAGAAATGTGTGACTCAGCCCAGCATGCAAATCTGTTCACTTCTAAAAATTCAGACTGAGCCTCTCCCACCCTAAAAGTTATCTCATTTCACTCTACAGCAAGGGTGTCAAACTCAATTTCATTGAGGGCTGCACCAAGGTTGTGTTTGACCTCAGGGGGCAGGGGTGGGCGTGGCCAGGGTGGGCATGGCCAACTTGATGTCACTTGTGTTGGGGGCACCTGTGGTGGCCTGAGCACTCTGCCAGTGAAAACGGGCTTCCGGGATCCATTTTCGGCTGGAATGGCCTCCTGCAACCCTCTGCCAAGAAAAATGGAACTCAGGGGGCCACGAATGGCCCTTATGAGCTCTGTTTTCAGCTAGGACAGTCTCCCGCAACAGTCTGCCAGCAAAAATGGAGCATGCGGCCCTCCCAAGCTCTGTTTTTCCTGGCAGAGGCACCACAGGTGGTCCTTCACTGTTTCCAGGGCAGCCCCATGGGCCAGATCTAACCCAGTGGGCCAGATCTAGCCCCAAGGTCTTGACACCCCTGCTCTACAGCAAGGACCACCTAGGCTGCTAAAACTGGATGACCAATAGATGGGAATATACAATTTATTTTTTTATGCATCTCTTTGCTATCCCAGATTTTTCAACCGAGATTTGATAGTTGTAGTTGTAGAATAAATTGTAGTATAATATACCCGAGCAATCTAGTTAAATGATAGTTACTTTACTGTTTTGTGATACAACTAGATTATTGCTCAGGATTCTAGTAAACCATTCCAAAATTCATTCTTTTCCAATGAGTTGCTATCCAGAAATTTTAGGAGATTCCCAAAATTCTTAACCATGTTGCCTAAGAATTCTTTAAAAAGTCCCTTTTGATACTTCTGGAGGGTACCAGGCTGGGTAATATAGCCATAATCCACAATATTTCAGACTTTATTATTCCCAATTCACTGCCAGTTTCCATTCTTAACAGGCTCTGAAATTCTGTTACTGGAAACGTGAAATATTTCTTCAAGCAGCTCACAATTGGTCAATTGGTAATTGGTAATTGATCTAAACTAGAATTTTTTTTTAATTTTAATTTTAATTTGATTTGAAGAAGGGTGATGCATACCCTAAGTAAGAGCTCTCTGTGCACACACAGAGAGAGAGGGAGAGGGAGAGGGAGCCTGGAGTGCAAAGAGCCCTTGGTACTGTGATCAAGTAGTCCTGTGATGCATTGGAGCAACTATATGAAGAGAAGTTTGCAGTGCACTATCCCAAGGCCCAGGTCTTAGGCCTAGTACTGTACAATACCTTCATCAATGATTTAGATGAGGTGATAGAAGGGGAACTCATCAAATTTGCTGACAAGACCAGGCTGTCAGGAAAACATTCCAGAAGATAGGTTTAAGGTACAGACTTGGCCCTATCTAACAAAATGAAATTCAATGATGCGAAAAGTAAGGTTCTATACTTAGGCAAGAAAAACCAAATGCACAGAAATAATATAAGTGGTACCTGGCTAAATAGTAGTAATTATAAGAGGGATGTTGGAAATCCTAGTTGACAGTCACTTAAATATGAGCCAGCAGTGTATTGCAGCTGCAAAAAAAGCCAATGCAGTCTTAATGCTGCATTTATAGAGGAATAGAATCAAAACCACATGAAGTGGTTAGCACCACTTTTATAACATCTTGGTAAAACCCCACTTGGAATACTACATCCAGTTTGAGCCACCTTATTATAAAAATGATGTTGAGACCTTGGAAACAATAAGAATGAACAAGGTGTTGGAGACTAAAACGTATGAAAAACGGTTGTGGGAATTGGATCTGTCTAGTTTATTGAACAAAGGACTGGGGGGGGACATGATAGCAGTGTTCCAATATCTAAGGAGCTGCCACAAAGAAAAGGGAATCAAACAGGGTGAAATGCTCCTGTTTTGGACCGGATTGCCCAATCATGTAGAAATGCCCAATGGAGGCGGGTGGTTCGGAGAACGGGTAGCAAAAATCCCCCCCCCCCCGCATTGACCAGCTGAGCCGCGTAATCATCAGAGGTTTTTTTTTTATTTTTAAAAGCATTTTTTCTACAACTTCTTTGGCCAAAAAAATGCTTTTAAAAGTTTTTAAAAAGGCCTCTGATGATCACGCGACTCAACTGGGATCATCAGAGGCTTTTAAAACCATTTTTTCTACAACCTCTTCGGTCGAAGAGGTTATAGAAAAAATGTTTTTAAAAGTAAAAAAAGCCTCTGCCGATCAGGCAAGTCAGCTGGGATTGTCAGAGGCTTTAAAAAAAAAAAGAAAGCCTCTGCCAATTTGACAATTCAGCTGGGATCGTCAGAGGCTTTTAAAAGCATTTTTTTACAACCTCTTCAGCCGAAGAGGTTGTAGAAAAAATGGTTTTAAAAATAAAAATAAAAAGTTGGCCACGCCCACTCAGTCATGTTACCCCCACCACCAAGCCACACCCACAGAACCGGTAGTAACAAATTTTACATTTCACCACTGGAGTCAAGCTATTCTCCAAGCACTTGAAGGCAGGGCAAGAAGCAATGCAGTGGAAACTAATCAAGGAGAGAAGCAACCTAGAACTAAGGAAAAGCTTCTTGGCAGTTAGAACAATTAATCAATGGAATGATTTTCCTCCAGAGCTTGTGGATGCTCTGACACTGGAGGTTTTTAAGAAGAGATTGGACAACCATTTGTTTGAAATGGTATAGTTCCTGCCTGAGCAGGAGATTGGATTAGAACAGGGGTGTCAAACTTGCGGTCTGAAGTCCAGATGTGTCACATGCTGGCCATGCCCACCCCTGTTTTAGCAGGGGGGGAAAGTCAATACATCGCATGATGACATGAGTTTGACACCCCTGGATTAGAAAACCTCCATGGTCCCTTCCAACTGTTGTTCTGTTAAATATTCTGTATAAATTAACTCGATTCTTTGGCATGTTTGACAAAAATCTGACCTTGATCCAATCTTAGGCCACAAGTTAACAATGCCACATCTTCTTCAATTGGAAACACATAATATCAAACTTTTGCCACAGAAGCAGTCATTTTGAGACACTGATTCAATTCTGAAATTGCTGTAGTTGTCCCATAAAGATAGCTTTATGATTCATTATGTGAAATTTCATTATCTTCAGCAGGTGCAATTGTTCCATGCGCATTTAAATTATATGTCAATTAATTTTATTAATCACAATATCACTGAAACTCATTCTTCCTCTAATGAATTGAGATACTTAAATATGGTGTGTTTTTTCCCCTCTTTTTTCTATCTTCATAACAATGGAAGGTAGATTAAATTAAAAATGGTAATTGGAAAATTTCAGTCACTGTCCTTCATGGCTCAGTAGACAACTGAACCTTTATTTTCCTAGACTTGGTCTGACATTTTAAGTCAACTTTATGTAATCCTGTGCTATAGTTGCCATGATAGGTGTTGTGTTAATCCAATAAATCTACAAGATAGCAGGTTGATGTCCTTTTTGTGATGTGTGTGTGTGTGTGTGTGTGTGTGTGTGTGTGTATCAGTCTTCCATTTGATGGTGAGGTGTTTTTTATGAGTTCTTTTCTATTTAATTCTCTTTTCAATTAGTAGTTCATATGGTTTACCTACATAGGGAAAAGCTTCACCTATTGATTTCTGTAAATTATTTTTAAAACATTGGAGCAGGCATAGCTGAATTTCATCTGTTATTTGGCTATCTACCAAATAAGACTATTCTTCTTCAACTCTAGTTGTTCTTTTAAAAAAAAAACCATAAAAGAATAGTACAATCAAATTAAATATAAATCGATGCAGTACTAAAAATAAGAGTTTATTTGCCTCACTGCATGTACTATATTTTACTAATACTATATCAATAAAGGCTTGACCGATACAACAGAACATTGCTCAAACAGTGTTTTCTTGGAAAGCAGCTAAGTTTCAGTCTTAATTGTTTCCATACTTTAGCCAGACACCATCAATTCTGAATTAATTTACAGCCCTCATAACTGATTTAGCATGCCTATTAACATCCACGAGTGAACCTTCTGTCAATCAACATGTAATTCAACAAGAGCTGCCCTGTTAAACCCCAATTAAATGCTTGTCAGGGATTCTCAGCTAGCTGGGTTATCCTATTTGGTTTCACTGCAGTCACTTGCAACTCCTAGTAGCCGCACAATCTGCATTAAATGGCAGCAATTTTATGGCTCATTAGCAGGGAACAATGTTCACTCACTGCTGGTGTCTCTTGTTCGACAGGTGTATGTAGCTACCTGGTGAGGAAAGAGAATGACATGGCTTTTCACTTATAAAGTACTTAATCAATTTGATAAATAGGGTCTGGTGGACTTCCCTAATGGATAGGTCAAAGGGGATAATTTAAGACACACTTAGAAAAACAGTAGAGAGCAATGTTTCTTGAAAAGCAGCTGTGGATCTTGATTAAAAATAACAATAAAAAAAAACCATCAGGGGATTGAAAAATAAATCCTGAGGAATGAGATAGTTATGTTCTCAAAGCAGGGACATCCACAGAGAAGAAGATTGTTAAGGTGGCAACCACAGTATACAGATTAAGCCCATTTTAGCTAGGTAAAAAGGGAGTGAGTATTTTCATCACCAATGATTGCCCTTATATCTTAATTTTTTGACACCTTCTTTACAAGATAACCCTGACAGAAAATATCAGAGAAAATTATGCTAGCATTTTTTTATTCGGTTCAAACAATATAGTCTACTAACTTAAGATTTAGCAGCTGTCTTTAACATTTAGCAGTGTTAAATATTATCTTGGCCAGATATTATCTTGGCCAGATTTTAGAGTGGAAGGTAAGTCCAGCCCATCTGGATAGTCAATGTCAATGTATTGTTCCAAATGAGAAAATGGATTTATTCAGGAACCAGGATAAGTGCATTCTATGAATATAGTGCATTAAATCTATTGGAAGCTCAGCCCTTTTGTTTATGATTTTTGTTAAAAATCTAAAATTATGTTGATGTTTTCTTATAAAAGTTCAACAATGGTTTTGAATAGCCACCCACCCAGGCTCTGACCAGGCTGTAACCCAGTGAACCTTGACTTGGTTTCAAAAGCTCATTGCAAGTAATCAATGCTCGTATTATTTTTACAATAACTACTTACCTGCAGATTCAGGGATTCAAGGATTATATAATAAGTTAAACATTTCTGTCTGGGTGCCTGTTAGGCTTCAGTTAGTGAAGAATAAGTAGTTAAGTATAACAATTATAACTGAGTATACTTTGGGTTAGTTGCAAATTTAGTTTTGTATTGTTTTCTCTCTGTTTGGCATTAAGTGAATAAACTTGATATTGATCAGTGACACAATATCATTGAAGTAAAAAAGAAAAAGGAATCTGTGCAGACCTCTGGAAAAAAGCAACAAGGTCCATGGAATAGTGAGAGAATGGCGTTGAAAGAGATGCTCTCTAAAACTCAGATCTTAATTTTTTTTTCTCTATTCTTATTCCAGGCTTCACCAGAGAGGCATCCAATTTATAGAACTGTATTTTAAGCTCAAAACGTAAGCTTGTGAGAAGCAGTTCCATTCTATAATTAACTAATAATTTGCAGACTTTGGGAGAGGAAGTATAACATGCAGTGTATTTTTTGGTGTATAAGATGCCCTCCCCCCCTCAAAAAAAAAGTGGGTGGAAATGTCTGTGCATTTTATACAGCGAATGTTGCCGAAGCCCCGGTCACCTGCTGGCTCCCATCCATCAGCCTCTGCCTCCCAGCAATTTGCCTCCTTGCAGCAAACAGCCTGGTCAGTTTCAGCACAGCCTGATTTAGCGCGAGCAGTGATTGGCAGTTGGATCTGCCTCCCAGAATACCACCTATTAGCTGTTCCAGGCTGTGGGGATCGCCACCGCCCATTGCCGCTGTCACCGCCCATCGCCGCTGATCCCTATTGTCACCTCCGTGCACCCCATTTTCGGCCTCCACATGTTCTGTTTTTGGCCTCCACAAGCCCCATTTTCAGCCCTTTCCAGGCAGTGGGGATCACTTTCCACCCCACCACCTATCCTCACCACCTGGAACAGAACAAAAATGAGACATGCGGAGGCCAAAAATGGGACACATGGAGGCCGAAAATGGGAAAATTTTTTCTTGTTTTCGTCCTATAAAGTTAATGTGTATTTTATGGTCCAGAGCATTTTATACACCGAAAAATGCAGTAACTTAATCTCTTGGTACAGAAAGATAAATATGGTTGATTTGATTAAGCATAATGGCCATAATGACCAAAGGGACATGGTGGCTCAGTGGTTAAGATGCTGAGCTTGTTGATCAAATGGTCGGCAGTTCAAATCCCTAGTGCCAGCTAACAGGGTGAGTTCCCATTACTTGTCCCAGCTTCTGCCAACCTAGCTGTTCGAAAGCAAGTAAAAAATGCAAGTAGAAAAATAGGGACCACCTTTGGTGGGAAGGTAACAGCATTCTGTGCACCTTTGGCATTTAGTCATGCCAGCCACATGACCATGGAGACATCTTCGGACAGCGCTGGCTCTTCGGCTTTGAAACGGAGATGAGCACCACATCCTAGAGTTGGGAATGACTAGCATATATGTGTGAGGAGAACCTTTACCTTTACCTTTAATGACCATTAGGGAAGGCCTCAAATAATTGAAGATACAATTTGTTCCAAAGATCATGTCATAGGTCTCCAGAAACACCCATCTCATGAGAATTAAGCTCTGAGGTGTCCATAGGTGGCACATTATCATCTTCTGAAATATTTTTTCCTATGCATTCTGGTTTTTGCATCAGGATTGCCACTTAGCTCAGTTTGAATAAAGCAACTTTTAAATAATCAAGCCAGCTATTCTAAGAACTGAGGTTTTCCATGGCTGAAAGTTTAGGGAAAGTTTTCTCTCCATCTTCTCTTCCGTGATTTTATATTGGAACAAGTGTAGCTTTCTGCAAAAAGGCATTTGCATTACCTCGTACGAATTAATGAGGGAAAGGGCAGATGTTAGGCAATTGGTCCACATTTTGCCTCTGTCTCCCAAGTGCAAGGGCCAAGCACATTTATCACCATCTGTTTCTTTCCATGTCCTGATCCTTCTAAGAACCTGGCAGCATCAGGCAGATGGAGGAAATCAGCAGGACGCATTCTGGACTTATAACAGTCCCTCGTGGTCATACTTAGGTAGCTGTGCTAAAAAAAAGAGCTAGAGAAGAGGAACATCTCCTCAACATATGTGCAAGGTGACCATTCCAGGCCATTTCATGATTTGAAATTGCAACAAAGATTTGCAGAGCTTCTTGGCAAAATATTGGAAACAATTCTGCTAACTCTTCAGTTCAGATTCTGCTGGTGATGAAACCAAAGTATGTGCTATTGGCCATGGAATTTATTTTATCAATCGAGTGAAAGGTATTTCTAATGAAGAAGGCAAAATTAAGAAACAGTTTCCAGCTTGACAAGTAATAATAGATTTTAAGTCAACTTCAGTTTATGACCCCAAGTGAGGTTGAAGTTTAAGAGAAGACTTTTACATAATTTTGAGTGCCAAGATGTTGGTTGAAAAGAAAGACAGGTTATCTTTTGTAGGTCTTCTGAAAAATATGCAGTAAGGAGAATATGAGTAATGTAAACAATCTGGAAAATTAAGGAATACAATGTCTAACATAACATTATTTTGTGCTCATACTGTCTGTTTCACTTTATTATTTTATTTATTCAATTTATATAGCTGCCCATCTTACTCTGATGAATTCTGGGCAGCTAACAGCAGTTAAAAACACAACCCAGCAACAACAATATAATGAATACTTAATCAGCAGATGAGACAGAGCCACAAACATCCATCAATTTAACCAGTGGTGGGATTTAGCCACTTTGCACTATTTCTGGAGAACCGGTTGTTAACTTTCTGAGCAGTTTGGTGAACTGGTTGTTGGAAGAAATCATTAGGGCAGAGAACTGGTTGTTAAATTATTTGAATCCCACCACTGAATTTAATGATTCCAATAGCTATTCCCATATCCAAATTCCCATGCTAAATTTTCAAAGGCCAACATGGTCAATCTAATATCTGCTGGAGGAGGGGGATGATTTTCTAAAGAGCAGACCCCATGAGAGATGGGGCCCTGCTGGATTTGAAGGGATTGATAGAAGAACAATCTAAAGAGATTTTCTAAAGAACAGAACCCATGAGAGATATGGGTGCATAAATATACATACATGCACACCAGTGGTGGTATTCAGCCGGTTCTATCTGGTTTGGACAAACCGGTAGCAGCGGCTGTGGGAGGCTCCACCCATCCACCCGGATGTCATCACATCCTGTTTTTGATGCTCTATGCATGTGTGGAAAGTTCTGCGCATATGCGGAGGTGGCTTGTGTAAGCGACGTGAGCGTGCACATGCTCTCACATTTGTGAACCGCTAGCGAAGGTAAGTGAATACCATCCCTTATACACATACACACACACTACATTCTATCATGCATTGATAGACAAACACCCCTATGTGCCCATACTGATATATTTCTCATGAGATGCAGCTTCTGGATGCTCTTTTAGAGAAGCACCTTGTGCAACACATTGCAGAAACCCAGGCTCAGAGTATGAGCTCTTGGTCCAGGAGCAGGCAAAAGTGGTGTATAGCATAAAGCTATGGAAAAGTCATCCTGGACAAGCTGTCAGGAGCTGTAAATCCAGAAGGACCCCACTCTCAAGTTGCATATGAATTTTGTTCAGGGCATTCCCATCCATTCCAGAGCTACCAATGACAAATTTCCTAGGACATGGTGGTCCCAAAGGTCAAAACTACTCAGTCTTGCTATAGTTGAATTGATGCTTACTCTTCCCCAGTGGTGGGCTGCAACTGGTTTAACAACCAGTTCTGTGAGTGCGGGCTTTGTGCGCACACATGGACTTCATGTGCACCTAATGCACTTGTGCACAGTGTTCAAAATACAGCAATTTGAAACTCAGCTGCTTATCTTCTAAGCAGCCCGGTAAGTAGAACAGTGGAGGCATGGAAATCAGCTGTGCTGTGTGAATCAGCTGAGCCAGAAAGAAGGAAATATAGGACAGGACAGGGTGTGGGCAGGTGGATGGGTGGGGCCAGCTGATCATCAGACCTACCGATTCGCCCAAACCAGTCTGAACCGGCAATAGCCCACCACTGCCCTTCCCCATCCAGACACTCAGAGCCTCCAGGCACCAAGGCAGCTTCATAAGATTACTTGGTTAGCAAAAGACTCAGATGTAAAACTGGGAATCATCTGCATGTGATGATATCAAATTTGTATGATATCAAATTTATTTAGCAGCTTCAGATAGAAGCTGAAGAAGGGTGTGCTCCAAGCCCTGAAGAATCCCACAAAGCTTTACCCATTAAGCAAAGTTAGAAATAATAGTAATAATAAATTAAAACATAGGCAAAGTAGATAACCACAAAACCTGGCAATGGGCAAAAGCAGGGAAATTTGAGAAAGAGACAGAAGGGTTAATTCCAGCTGCGCAAGGCTAAGCCTTAAGCACAAAAGCATACAAAGCCAGAATTGATAAGATAGCAACAGATAGTAAATGCCACCTTTGAAAAGAAACAAGAAGAAACAGTGGGTTAACTGCTGCAAGAATATCACACACAAACAACAATGACAAAGTAGCAACCATGGTGCATTGGAATATTTGCAAGAAATTTGACTGCAACCAAGAATCCATTGGACTACAAAATACACAAAGTAATAGAAAATGAAGAAGCTAAAGTGCTCTGAGACTTTAGGATTCAAACAAACAACACCTGCCACATAACAACCCGGATTTAACAATTGTCATTAAAAGTCTGGATAGTGGATGTGACAATACTTGGAAGAGAAAGAACTGAAGAAAATCATAAACTATTAAGATTTGCTAGTGGAAGGAGAATGACTGTGGCTAACAAAAATAAAGTTAATATTAAGAGTAATAGGCAATTCCAAACAACTGGAACACCATCAACGTTGACAAAATTACCATCAACAAAAGACATCTTTATTTGGAACAATTTACAGTTTAAAAATTAACAATTTAAAGATATCATCCTGTAATATCTTTAATACCATCAAACAACATCTGTCTAAACCTGGGAAGGATTCAGTAGATGGATAGAAATGCCAAATCCAATCTAAACATCTGGCTGAATGTGAGGATCAACCATAACAACAACCAGAGTAATGGTCAAATAGGCAATTCTTTCTTATTTTTTTTCTTTGTACTGTTTTATTCCTTGATTCATAAAAGAATAGTAATAATTTTCTCCTGCTGAAAACTTAAACTACATTTCACAGTATGAAATGGCATCTGGCAACACAGTGCAGAATAAAGAATGAGTGCAGAACAAGGAATTAGAGGATATATTTCTCTTGGCCAATATTCCACAACTTTAATTTTCGCCTTGTGAGAAATTTGGAATTCATTTTCTTTGAGTTTTAAACATAAATATCAATTTTATACTAAGATTTCTACCTCCGGCTCCTGACATGTAGGATAGAATGGTTAAGATTATCTCATTTCATGCATGGTGATCCTGTTCCATATAATATGATGTTCTTCTTTCTTCTAAGTAATTCTAGTGGTTGGATTATCCAATGTGATTATGCCTCATTTAAATTTCTCATGTGCACAGTTTGTTTTAATTTAACCACAGCCCAAATGAATTAGATTTGAAGGAACACATTTTATTTACAACTAGGGAAACAAAAATTACAGGTGTCCCTGTCCTTGAAAACATCAAATTTATTTCATGAAATTAACTTAAATGATTATGCAAGCTCATAAATTAAAACAGTTTCTCTGTTTATGATATAGAAGGAAAAGAAAACGGATGGACACAGCAGCAGTCAAAATGTAATATTTTTCCCCATAGTGCATTGGTCCCTGGTAACCTTTTGAAACTTTCACAGAGGTTAATATCAATTTGGAAATGTCTCTGTGGGAAAGAAGAGCTGAATTCAGGACTAATTACTGCTCAGCAAATATCCTGAGGTGTCAATGGTGTGGATCAGTTTTAACAGAGAACAAAAGTATTCCAAATAAAATACTGCAAAGGAAAAGAAAGATAGTATAAATTTGGCACAAGAAATGTGAAGGTTAAGAAGGAGCCAGTGTGTTTAAGCTTGCATGAATTTTTCCAGTCTGCAAATCAATTAGAAAAATAACAATAGCAACTGTGCTTAATATGACCCTAGGGTATTATTCTCTAGGTCAAGGATATTTCTATGGCTTAAAAGGATGTAATATTTAAAAAAAGACTGTATATCATACAAACTGTGGTTAGAATAAAGAAGGTCTATATTCAGAGTTACTGGGGAGAAGTGCAAACTAAAAAATAAGTTATTGATACTGATTTGCAAATCATGTGAAATAAAAATTGCTGCTGTGCTAAACATATCGTGTCCATTTTAGATAAAAAAGAAATTGTTGGGGTGTGTGGGTTCCCCAAAGGAGAAGAAGAAATTACTATTAATATGTTGGCAGTGGTGAAGAAGAAGAGGTCCTGATATACTTATCCAAGTTAGAAAGTGACCTGAAAAATGCATATGAAAGTTTTGATTTCCTTTGTACAAAATCTTCTCCAACAATCAGGGCTATATTATTATCTCTCCAACCATCTGCAGCCTCCCTGCTTCTCATCCTTTCATAAAATTCCTTTCATAAAATTCCTTTCATAAAATTCCTTTCATAAAATTCCTTTCATAAAATTCCAGGGAAATCCATGAAGTCAACAAGAATTCTACCCATTGTATTTTTTTTTTCAGGATCTGATCTACAGAGATTCTGCATTCAGATCTTGTTGGAGAACTTCTCCTTCCGTTGGAGAAACCAACAATCCAACCACTCAGTTTCTCTGACCACAAACTGGGTGGAGAATTTTTGAAATGAGGTGTGTCAACTCTCCACAAAATAATAAAAAAATGTATGAGACAGAAGAAAATGTGGAGAAAAAAATCAAACCAGCAAATTTTGCTACTTCACCTTGATTAAATAAAAAAATAATACTTGACTCGGGATACTTCACAAATATGGAAGATTTCAAGAAGGAACTTTTCTTACCTTGTATTAAATACCTTTGGAGTGGGGTTGCCTTCTCCAAAGTTATTATAGTTAGGTGCCAGTGAAAAACATATTTCTTAACCAAAAGGATTTTAAGTATGATAATTTTTTAAGATTTTAACCAGCTGAATTTTATCTACATTTATAAACTTACGATAATTTTATTTTATTTATATTTATTTTCCTATTATACTATAATGAATAATGTATAACAGAATAACTAAGTTGGAACGGACCTTGGAGGTCTTCTAGTCCAACCCCCTGTTCCAATATCTCAGGGGTTGACAGAAAGAAGAGGGAGTCAAGCTATTTTCAAAAGCACTTGAAGGCAGGACAAGAAACAATGGATGGAAATGAATCAAGGAGAGAAGCAACTTAGAACTAAGGACAAATTCCCTGATTGTTAGAATTAATCAGTGGAACAACTCGTCTCCAGAAGTTGTGAATGCTACAAAACTGGAAGTTTTAAAGAAGAGATTGGACAACCATTTGTCTGAAATGGTATAGGTCAGGGTCTTGTGATGGGTCACAAGAGTCTTGTGATGGGTCAAGTGGGGGTCATTGAGAGGTGAAGTGCTGGTTGGGAGGATTGATTGAGGGTCGCCGTTGTGCCTGGTTGGCCATGTGGTTTATTTGAATTCTGAGGGGTTCGGGGCTAGCGGTAGGTACATGTGTCTGTTGAGGGAATTGCTTGTGGAGTGCCAGGCTTCTGTACTAATTCCGGTGAAGATGCTACCTAGCCTGGTAATGAAACTTTTGGAAAACAATCCGCTATCTTGGAGAACAAATCTGCAACTCTCATCCTACACCCAAGCTACAGATATCGCAATAAAAACATTATAATCAACATCTTTAGCAGAATAAGGAACAGATTCAGTACTTGATATTTTTCATCCTCCCTTTTTCTCCCGACTATACTAATATTCTAGGTAATTTTTTTTCTGTGAAATGAGAACAATATATTCATGTCAGTCTAATGGCTGGAGTAGAATAGAATAGAATTTAGAATAGAATTCTTTATTGGCCAAGTGTGATTGGACACACAAGGAATTTGTCTTTGGTGCAAATGTTCTCAGTGTACATAAGGAGAATAAAATACATTCATCAAGAATAAAAAGATACAACACTTAGTGATAGTCAAGGTCACTAATAAGGTATCAATCATGCTAGGAAACGGGTAAAAACAATATAAATTGAAAAATACAAGAAACATGATTATAGTAATAAGTGGGAAGAGATAGATACTAGTAAGGAAGAGAAGAATAATAGTAATACAGTCTTAGTAAATTATTTGACAGCGTTGTGGGAATTAGTTGTTAAACAGAGTAATAGCATTCGGGAAAAAACTGTTCTTGTGCCTAGTTGTTCTGGTGTGCATTTCCCTGTAGCATCTTTTTGAGGGTAGAAGTTGAAACAATTTATATCCAGATTGTGAGGGGTCTGTAGTTATTTTCACAGCCCTCTTTTTGACTTGTGCAGTATACAGATAATCAGTGGAAGGCAGATTGGTAGCAATTGATTTTTCTGGTTTGGTTCTGGAGGTGGACAGTTATGGAGGTGCAGATGACAGACTCAATAATTCCTCAGTAGAACTGAATCAGCAGCTCTTTGGGTAGTTTGAGCTTTCTGAGTTGGCGCAAAAAGAACATTCTTTGTTGTGCTTTTTTGATGATGTTTTTGATGTTAGGTGTACATTTTAAGTCTTGAGATATGATAGAACCTAGAAACTTGAAGAACTACTGTTGATACTGTGTTGTCTAGTATTGTAAGAGGTGGTAGTATGGGAGGGTTTCTTCTAAAACCCACCACCATTTCTGTGGTTTTGAGTGTATTTAGTTCAAGATTGTAGAGGGAGCATTTTAATTGTTTGATAAAGAAATCTGATTCCAGGCTGGGTTTGAATGTTTACAGTGTTGAACTTCATTGCTATGTTTCATATGACCATCGATAGAGGATTATTGTATTATTTAATTTGTCCGGCTTAAATTGAGGCAATTGGTATTTTTTTTTAAAAAAAAAGACAATTTGAGAAAAATGATGGATTTTACCCAGAACCATCAGATCTAGCTTCTCTTTTAAATATATCAAGCTATTGTTTTTGTATTTTCAGTACAAAGGACTGATATGAAACTTTGCATTGAATATCAAGAGAAGACAAGCAACGCAGAGATAGGTTCCAGCAGGTTCTGACCAGTTCTGGAGAATTGATAGTGGAAATTTTGAGTAGTTTGGAGAATTGGTAGCAAAAATTCTGATTGGCCCCACCCCCATCTATTCTCTGCCTCCCAAGTCCCAGCTGATCAGGAGGAAATGGGGATTTTGCAGTAACCTTCCCCTGGAGTGGTGTAGGAATGGAGATTTTACAGAATCCTTCCCTGCCATGCCCACCAAGCCACGCCCACCAAGCCATGCCACACCCACAGAACCAGTAGTAAAAAATTTTGAAACCCACCTCTGAAACATACATAATTCCCAAGTAGTCATATAGGATTTCCTCATACAAATTCAGTGAATTTTTCAAGCATTCCAAGCTGCCAAGAACTAATTCCTGAAAACCAGTGGAACAATCTTGTGGTTGTGGGCAGTGAGTTCTTAGATTTAACCCATTAATATTTAGTCTCTGCCACTAATAATAGAATATCAGTAACAAAACTGACAGACCACATACTCCAGAGTACGAAGTAGATGTTTAATAATTTATTCCATTTTATGTGGGACACAATGTAAAATCACAGCCTTTCCTAACTTCCTGCCTTCCAGATGAGTTGGATGGCACTCCCATCCTATTTAGCCAGTACCAGGAAAGTTGGCATAATAGTCAGAACATGGCATGTGATTGGGGAGATCTGGGTCAATCTTATTTTGACTGAAAGCCTAAATCCTCTCTTTTTATCTGGAATCAGCTCCATCATTAAACTCAATGGGACTTTCTTAGGAGTAGAAATGGGACAAAAGTTTAATACATATAAAATCTTTTCAGTTAAACTTTGAATTTCTCTACTTTAGGGTTTAAGATTCCTTCTTTGATACAGGTAGTCTTATGGTCACCATTAACCCTAAAATTTCTTTTGCTAAGCAAGACATTTGTTAAGTAAATTTTGCTCCATTTTACGACCTTTCTTGCCATAGTTAAGTGGATTGTTAAAGTTGTTAAATTAGCAGTATGGTTGTTAAGTGAATCCCAGGCTTTCCCATTGACTTTGCTTGCCAGAAGGTAGCAAAAGATGATCCCATGAGCCTGGGATGTGTAACCATCATAAATATTAGTCAGTTGCCAAGTATCTGAATTTTGATCATGTGGCCATAGAGATGCTGCAAAAGTTGTGTAAAAAATGGTCATAAGTCACTTTTTTCAGTACCGTTTTGAGAAAGGGACGCAGTGGCTCAGTGGCTAAGACACTGAGCTTGTCGATCGAAAAGTTGGCAGTTCAGCAGTTCGAATCCCTATTGTCGCATAACCGGATGAGCTCCCATTACTTGTCCCAGCTTCTGCCAACCTACCAGTTTGAAAGCACATAAAAAATGCAAGTAGAAAAATAGAGACCACCTTTGGTGGGAAGGTAACAGTGTTCCGTGCACCTTTGGCATTTAGTCATGCCGGCCACATGACCACGGAGAAGTCTTTGGACAGCGCTGGCTCTTCGGCTTTGAAACCGAGAGGAGCACCGCCCCTTAGAGTCGGGAACGACTAGCACATATGTGCGAGGGGAACCTTTACCTTATGGTTTTGAATGGTAACTAAGTGACTGATTTTAACTCCTTGTATACCTCTGCTCCCTGCTATCTGTTTTCCTTATCCATCTGTCAAGAGGTGAGTATTGAAAGTTTTCCTATACAGTTTACTGAAGCTGGATGCTTCGATATTTCCATTTTATTCATCCATTGATCTGATTCAGCTGCAGCCTATTTCAGGCAGACTTGCAATCTGCAATCTTAAAGTAGTATGTGGTGCTTAAAATTCTTACTCCTGAACCCAGTAATTGTTCCCAAATCACATTTTTTTTTACAATTGAAAGGGAAAATGATTAAATGTGTGACCAGCACTAAGTATTCTAAATATATTCAATTTTAATTAACTCTGAATAGAAGTCAAATTTATTTTTTATCATAACCTCACTCACAGCTTTTTCGGATGTTTATTGATTGTCCAAAAATCATATATAGCCTTTGGCTCAGAAAAATTTGCATATTTCTTGAATTGGTTGTTGTTGGTTTTTTTTTTTTTTTTTTTTTTAAAAAACTAACTCCCATTTTATTGAATTGCTCATCTTATTAAGATACTCATACCAATAAGATCAACTGCTTCTGATTTACTGGCCAGGTAGAGCTGGTATATTTTATATATTTTTTTTTCTTTCTTGGCAGGTACAGCTGTTGTGCTACTATGACCAGATGTTGTGCTCTGACTTGCAAAGTCTGCCAAATGATTCTTTGGGAATTAGATTAGTGATTAATTTTTTAGGGCATCATCTTTTACTGAAAGTTACCAGTAGGTTTTACATAACAGGAGGGTAACAGAGTAAGAAGGGACCTTCTAGTCTTCTATCCACCAGTCCCCCAAGCAAGAGATCCTATACTATTTCAGACAAGTAGCTGTCCATTGTCTTCTTAAAAACCTCCAGTTTCCTCCACAACTTCTGGAGGAAAGCTGTTCCACTGATTAATTAATCTGTCAGGAAATTTCTCCTTAATTCCAGGTTGCTTCTATCCTTGATTAGTTTCCATCCATTGTTTCTTGTCTTGCCTTGTGGTACTTTGGAAAATAAATTGACCTCCTTCTTCTTTGTAGCAGCTCTTTTATCAGAATGGTTCTGATAAAAATTATTTATTTTTGACCAAAATATTACTTATAACAGAAAATAAAATTCCTGTTTTCTTCTTTAAACTGTTCATTACTATTTATCTTACCTTTCCCTTGAACAGGACATTCCCTTGAACAATGACAGCTGTGTTGAATCATATGGAGTTTTTGTTGAATACTCTATATAGAGATATAGATTTGGAGACTTGCAGGCTTTTTTGGAAGAGCATCAACTATTCTGGAATATTAATGTTATAAAAAGGTTGCCTTGGTTCTCCAGTTGGTGGCATTACCACATGAATTTCTTGTGGCCAAAGTGTAATATAATCACTGCCTTGAAGTATATTCCCAGGTGCTGGGAATTCAAGAAAACAGGGATGTGGTCTCATCCTGTCATAAATCAGCTACTTGCCAGTTTAATACTTAAATGGGTCTACTGTATTTTCTGTAAGCCGAAATAATATCATTTCATATAATCAGACCTTACTGGCTTCCAAGCAAGTTATTGAAAGACCAAATCCTTCTTCACCAGAAAAGTATTCCTCCTTTTGGGAAGGAGGAAAAAATGAGAGAGAGGATAATTATTTTAGCCCTATTAAAAATAAATAAATAAAATAGGTTACTGAACTACATTTCTAGGCCTATTATATGTTGTAAGTAATCTTTGAGTAAAATTCTTTTAGAATTTACTTTTAGACGTATGGTTATCCGATCTCTTCTTACAAACTTCCAGTATTGGAGTACCCACAACTTCTAGAGGTAAGTTGTTCCACTGATCAATATTTTTAGCTGTCAGGAAATTCCTACTTAGTTCTAAGTTGCTTCTCTCTTTCATTAGTTTCCACCCATTGCTTCTTGTCATGCCTTCGGATACTTTGGAGAATAAGTTGACCTCTTTTTCTTTGTGGCAACCCCTTAGATATATTGAAACAGTGCTGTCATATTACTGTCAGTCCTTCTTTTCATTAAACCAGACACATTCAATTCCTGCAATTATTCTTCCGATGTTTTAGCCTCCAGTCCCCTAATCATCTTTGTTGTTTTTCTCTGCACTTTTTCTAGATTCTCAACATGTTTTTTACATCGTGGCGACCAAAACTGGATGCAGTATTCCAAGTGTGGCCTTAACAAGGCATTATAAAGTGTTATTAACACTTCACATGATCTTAATTCTATCTATGCAGCCTAGAACTGTGTTGGCTTTTTTGGTAGCTGTAGCCCACTGCTATCTCATATTTAAATGATTGTCCACTAGGACTCCAAGATCCCTCTCAGAGTTAGTGTGATAGGACTGATAAGGCTAATGCTAGTAACATTAGACAGTTAAAATATGTTAGTATGCAGTTTGTCATACTTCAGAGAGATTATTCCACAGGATGGATGTTTGACAGAGAACACCTTCATCACTATCACTGCCAAGTAGGCATGTCACAAAGAGAAAGCCTTCCATTATCCTTACTAAATGGGGCTCATTAAGCAGCTTGTTTCATCTCAACACAGCCATATTTGAGCTGGGAATGGTGTTGAAGTTGGTTTATATTTATCAGGAAAGTAGTACCATAATCATAGCAAATCTGTCAGTGTCAGTTTGGTGGCATAGTCATGTGCTTCCTAATTTGAATAATACAATAATGGCTGCCTAAATGTTGTTGGGCACAAAACCCAGGTCCAAAATTATCTCACTGAATCAGGGCTATTAATCAAGAATGGAACAAAAAAAGTCAAGAGTGGTTGCAACTAAGCAACTGAAGAATTTTGCATTTTTATGTGCTGTACAATGCCTGTAAAGGGCAAAACATCAATCTTAAGGTATTGCACCTGCTATACTGATTTTTTGACACACACAAACATACACACTCTCATCCCCCTGAGTTGGAATGGAAGGGAAGGGAAGGGAAGAGAAGGGAAGGGAAGGGAAGGGAAGGGAAGGGAAGGGAAGAGAAGAGAAGAGAAGAGAAGAGAAGAGAAGAGAAGAGAAGAGAAGAGAAGAGAAGAGAAGAGAAGAGAAGAGAAGAGAAGAGAAGAGAAGAGAAGAGAAGAGAATTGGAAGGGACTTTGGATGTCTTCTAGTCCAATCCTGTACCATTTCAGACAAATGATTGTCTAATCTCTTCTTAAAAACTTCCAGTGTTGGAGCATTCACAACTTCTGGAAGTAAGTTAATTGGTTAATTGTTTTAACTGTCAGGAAATTTTTTTCTAGTTCTAGGTTGCTTCTCTCCTTGATTAGTTTCCATCCATTGCTTCTTGTCCTGCCGTCGGATGCTTTGGAGAATAGCTTGAATCCCTCTTCTTTGTGGCAAACCCTGAGATATTGGAACACTTCTATCATATCATCTCTAATCCTTCCTTTCATTAAACTAGACATACCCAATTCCAGAAACAGTTCTTTATATGTTTTATCCTCCAGTCTCCCCATCATTTTTGTTGCTCTTCTCTGTATAATGTATTTCATTAAGTGATTTGGCATAGGATACTTAGAACATGACTTATTAAATCTACTTAGTCTACTGATTTTCAAAAGTTACCAGACTCTAAATCTTCACTTATGTTAAATCCAAACATCCCAGGTTGATATAGATTAATAGTGACACAGAAGTGACATACACACTTTTTGTCCCAAAAGTTTTAACTGTGCAGATGCCTTTTTCAGATGACTGTACACAGAGCATCACATATGGTCTAGAACAGGGGTGTCAAACTGAAGGTCCACAGTGCCTCTGCCAGTGAAAATAGAGCTCAGGAAGACCATGCATGCCCCCCTCCCCCCCAGCCTTGTTTTTGGCTGCAATAGCCTACTTGCAGCCCTTTTCCAGAGTCCCCACCCCACCCCAAGCTCTGTTTTTGCTGGCACAGAGCTAGCAAAACAAACTAAAAGCAAAACAAAACAAAAGGAGAAATGTTTCCCCTTTTACATTTGAGCATCCAAGAAGGGACAGGAAAGGAGAAAGGGGAAGAGGAAAGAGGGGAAGAAACCAAGGAAGGAAAAATAAGGAAAGAGGGGAAGGAAGAAGAAAGGAGAATGAAGAGGGAAGGGAAAAGAGAAGGGAGGGAGGGAAAGAGGGAGGGAGGCAGGGAGGAAGGAAGGAAGGAAAGAAGGAAGGAAGGAAGGAAGGAAGGAAGGAAGGAAGGAAGGAAGGAAGGAAGGAAGGAAGGAAGGAAGGAAGGAAGGATATTATAATAAGGGAGGGAAGGTCTAAGGGAAGTCTTGCCTTAGCACTTGGCCACTGCAGGTGCCCCCGACATGAGTAACATCGAGCTGGCCATGCCCACCATGGCCACGCCCCCCCCCAAGGTCAAACACAACCCTGATGCGGCCCTTAATGAAACCGAGTTTGACACCCCTGGTCTAGAATCTGTAATGCTTTTACAAGCTTCCCACATTGGTGTTCCCAGCTATGGAGAAGCTTGATTATGATTCCCATTGTATAAACCTTACATTCAGTATGAGGAAACTATTAATTCTCTTGTGTGGGAGCTGTATGTTGAAACCCTCTGAAGCATTGCTACCAAGATAAAGCAAGGAGGCTGGCAAGTGGCCAAGAAGGTCTCTGAAAACACTCTGATGCCTGCAAGAATCCGAGCAAAAGATATAAGAAGCAAACATTTGGCACTAAATGCAATCTAGAGCCAAATCCTTGGCAGAATGAGGCTAAGATCTGGTCGATCAGCATATCCTTTCTTGCAGCAAAATATACTACAAAATATTTGGAACGAAATTCGTTTTCTGACCACAGTTATAATAAAGTCAACCACAGGGTGGCAATGTTTCCCCATCTATATTGAAGAAAGTTTTCATCAGTTTCTCTCTTAACAGAAGTTCTTTATTGATATGGTGCACCCTGTCCCTCAAATATGGTTCCTTCATAGTTCATATGATAATAAATTTCTGGGGAAGATTTGTTTTGTTATAAGAATGCAAGAATACCAGCCTAACTAGGACAATTCATGACACATCTAGTTTTGTCTTTTTTTCCCCTAAAGAAACCATATAGAGGCCTATGGAAAATGCATATACACAATGGCACTCAGATGCAAAAATGTGCATTTCGTTTAAGATACATTACAAAACTCCAGAGCCGTGATATTCAAAAACTTCTCTGAAGAAGGCAAGGCTGAACATGACTTAAGACAGGAAGAGTTTTACCTTTACTGTGTCATATTTTGGCATCGGTTTGTATTTTATACTTTTTTTTTTTAATTTGATTTATATGCCGCCCTTCTCCGGAGACTCAGGGCGGCTTACAATGCGTTAAGCAATAGCCTTCATCCTTTTCTATATTTATACAAAGTCAGCTTATTGCCCCCACAACTGGGTCCTCAATTTACCTACCTTAGAAAGGATGGAAGGCTGAGTCAACCTTGAGCCTTGGCGAGATTCGAACCTGCAGTAATTGCAGGCAGCTGGTCTTAATAACCAGCTTAATAACAGGGTGCCTTAGACCACTGTACTACCAAGGCTCTTAACTTACCATATCTCTTTTGAATACACAAGAGTAGAAATTAGAAATTTCTACTCTTGAAAGCGTTTTAAGCGTATTCTAGACAATCGCATAGACACATGAAAAGAATTCTTATATATTTTTTTCCAGCCCAGATCCATTATACATATGAGAATAACAGAGTTGGAAGGGACCTCGGAGGTCTTCTAGTCCAACCCCCTACTCAAGCATGAGATCCTATACCCGGGATGGCAAACCTATGGCACGCCTGTCAGAGATGGCATGCAGAGCCCTCTCTGTGGGCATGCGCACTGTCGCTAACTGCTCTTTGGGTTTCTGGTGCGCACCTACACGCTGGCTAGCTAGTCTTCGCGCATGCCGGAGCCCGGAAAATTGAAGACCAGCTGGCGGGTGCGCATGTGTGCACCAGCCACCTGTTCTTTGGGATTCCGGTGCTTCCAGTACGAAGACCAACTGGCCAATGTGCATGCACGCACAGGAAACCCGAAGACTGGCTGGTGTACACATCTGCACCAGACAGCTGGTCTTTGGTTTCCGACGCTCTGGTGCACACATGTTCTGGTTTGGCCACTTGGTGTCAAAAAGTTCGCCATCACTGTCCTATACCATTTCAGACAAGTGGCTGTCCAGTCTCTTTTTAAAAATCTCCAGTTTTCCATAGCCCCACATCTTCCATAGCTTCTTTGGGGCCAAAAGCAAAGGTTAAAGGTAACTGGATCAGAGGTGGGTTCTGGAGAACCAGTAGTGGAAATTTTTAGTAGTTCAGAGAACCGGTAGTAAAAATTCTGACTGGCCCTGCCCCCATCTATTCTCTGCCTCCCAAACCCCAGGAAGGAATGGGGATTTTACAGTATCCTTCCCTTGCCATGCCCAAGCCACACCCACCAAGCCACACCCACAGAACTGGTAGTAAAAAAATTTGAAACCCACCACCAAACTGGATACCATGGTGTTCAATTGATATATATTCATAAGAAAACAAAGCATGATATTTTGGTTTGACTGTTGGAGGTAAGGATTTTTTTTTTTAATTTGATTTATATGCCGCCGTTCTCCGGAGACTCAGGGCGGCTTACAATGCGCTAAGCAATAGCCTTCATCCTTTTGTATATTTATACAAAGTCAGCTTATTGCCCCCACAACTGGGTCCTCAATTTACCTACCTTAGAAAGGATGGAAGGCTGAGTCAACCTTGAGCCTGGCGAGATTCGAACCTGCAGTAATTGCAGGCAGCTGGTCTTAATAACAGGGTGCTTTAGACCACTGTACTACCAAGGCTTTGTTGGCTTTAGTATTGGGGTTTTATTTCTGTAAACTGACTAGAGTCCTTGGGAGTGAGTCAGGCAGCCATATAAATTTTCTAAATAAATAATAAAATAAAATCATAAATAAGATAAAATAAAATAATAAATGAGATAAAATAATAAGTAAAATACAGGTAAAGAGCTAAAGTTTTTGGGCTATCCATTACAACATGGATGTCAAACACGTGGCGTCACATTGCCATCATGTGACATTCTGCGATGTTTTTTCCTTCGCAGAGCTGGGGTGGGTGTGGTCTGCATGTGACACATCTGGCCCGCGGACCGCCAGTTTGATACCCCTGCATTACAAGATAAAAGAGTTTTCTTCGTTAGCTTCAAATCAGCCTGAATGTACTATTTAATAAAACATTATTTGCTAAGGAAAACATTCTCTGCACCTGGCAAGATTCGTTAAGCGTGTTTGTTGATAGTAAGTGAATCTACAGCTCACCAAATTCTATCTAGAGCAAAAGTCAAAATCTACCCTCAATATTTCACTCTCGATTTCAGGTGATTTATTTATGATACTCTTATTTACTTCGTCCAGAATCATTTTAACTATTGAGTGAGTCCTTGACTTATCACCATTCGTTTAGTGACCATTCAAAATTATAACGGCATTGAAAAAAGCAAGTTATGATTGTGGTCACCAGAACCAAATTTGGATGCTTGGCAACTGGCTCATATTTCAGGCAGTTGCAATGTCCTGGGCAGGGGTAGCATTCACTTACCTTCACTACCAGTTCGCAAATGTGAGCGTGTGCGTGCGCAGAGGGTAAAAAATTATGTCAGGGCAGGTGGGCGGAGCCTCCCACAGCCGCCGCTACTGGTTTGAGTGATCCAGATAGAACTTGCTGAATTATATCACTGGTCCTGGGGTCATGTGACCTGTCAAGCAAAGTCAATGGGGAAAACAGATTCACTTAGAACCATGTTACTACTAAGTGAAGAACTGCAGTGATTCCCTTAACAATGTAGTAAGAAAGGTTGTAACATGGGTCAAAACTTATTTAACATCTGTCTTGCTTAGCAATATAAATTTTGGGCTCAATTGTGTTCATAACTGGGAAACTACCTGTAATATATTCTCCTCACTAATATAATATATTTTTAGATTATTTTTTTTTAAATAGCAGAAATATAAAAAGCAACTCTGATGGATTATGCCTGTAGAATCTAATTTCAGATTTAGGTTAGTTACTCCGTTTCTATATTTCCAGAGACATTCTAAAGAGCAAATATATGGCAAATATAAAGCTGCTTGACTTGATGAATGGCTGCCTTAAACATATCAGTTCACACTTACAAAGCAATTCTTGAAAATCACAATTAGCTGTGCTTTTTTTCGTTAAGAAATTGATCAGCAGTAATATATTTCCTTTTTTTAAAAAAATCATATAGAAATCAAAGTTATTTGGGGGCGGTAACATTATTCTATGTTCTAAGTACATGTTCACTTTTAAGCAATCTTAAACAAGAGTTTTTGTTTTGTTTTGTTTTTGGTTAACTATGAACTGAAAAGAATGAGAAATGAAATCAACGAGCAATTTTGAGAAATCTACCAGTCAGTAAGTACAGTAGGACAATAAAACATAAATTAAGAGTTTTGCAAGAAGACATACACGTACAATTCTTGTAATTTTGTGCTGGATTTGGAAAGAGTAGCTTTGAACTGAACTTTTGGTAAGATGAAAAATTCAGGGAAACAAAACGGAGAATCTTTTGTACCATCCAGTATTGTACTGAATGATTAAAATCATCTGAACTTAAAGATAACTGTTGTTATTCTGCTACTAACATATCAGATGGCAAGTAATTCAGAAATGTAGGACTATCAGCAGGAATATGGATTCTTGCTTAGCTAAAGAATAACTAATACTTGATTTAGGGGATGCATTTGCAGAAATATATAAGCATACAAAAATATAAAAAAATTTCAAGGGAAATAAGTATAGGGCATGGGAAGAGATAACCAGCACCCATATGATTTCATTTAGCACCCATAGAAAATTTATTGGAGGAAAGGAACAATTTATCAAGTTAAAATAGAATGGATGTGGAAGGACTATGCTAAATATAAATGCTACATATACACTGCCCCAGTAGTACCTATTTGTAGTTTCTTGAGTGCAGGTATTCCTCAACTTACAACCATTTGTTTAGTGTCCATTCGAAGTAACAACGACACTGAAAAAAATTACTTACAACCAGACTTACAACCATTGCAACATCCACAGAGTCATGTGAGCAAAATTCAAGTGCTTGAGCCAGGGTGGCGCAGTGATTAGAATGCAGTACTGCAGGCTACTTCTGCTGCCTGCCGGCTGCCTGCAATTTGGCAGTTCAAATCTCACCAGGCTCAAGGTTGACTCAGCCTTCCATCCTTCTGAGGTGGGTAAAATGAGGACCCAAATTATTGGGGACAATATGCTGACTCTGTAAACCACTTAGAGAGGGCTATAAAGCACTGTAAAGCGATATATAAATCTAAGTGCTATTGCTATTGCTTGGCAGCCAGCATGCATTTTCAACAGTTGCAGTAACCTGGATTTATGTGATTTCAATTTGTGACTTTCTCAGCCAGCTTCCAACAAGCAATGGAAGAAACTGAAATTGCTTGATAACCATATGATTCACTTAACAGCCATGGCAATAAGGGTCACAAATCTGGGCATGACTCATTTAATAACTGCGTTGCTTAGCAATGATAATTCTGATCTCGATTGTGGCCATAAGTCGAGGAAGACCTAGAATAGAAAAATATTTCTTATTCGGCTCTGTTGATTATTATAAAGGGAAGCTTAGTTCTAGACTTACTCAAAGCCAAGTGTAGGATTGGAGGATCCAGGCTGCAAATGGCTGGACAGCACTGAAATAACCACAGACAATGGTGTTTGGTGCCTTCTAGTGGTCATCTCGATTATTTTTCTGACTGGATGTGGTAGCCCGTAGGCATGCTGACATTATGAGTGAAAGCAGCACATGAGAAATGCGTTTCTTAGACAAACCATGCTGTGCACAGTTCTGACGGAACAAAACAGTGTGGGCTTATTCTTATGTTGCCCTCATGGATAAATTGTGTTCAACCTGCCTCCCCCTTTCTTTTCTTCATTGTTGATATAGAGTCTAAATTAAGGCCCAGGAGAAGAGAGAAAGTCCACCTTTCAATCCAATATTCTTGGCAGCAGAAGAAAGTGTTCAGTTGTTCTTTGCACAAACGGCCCCCATTAGTGCTCAAGATGTTCTTTTCCTTCTAATCCTCATTTGTCCCCCTTATAGCCATTTGTTTAGAATTAAATTAACTGCAATTTGGGGGATGTGGATGAAAGGTAATGCATTGAGGAGATATCACATGTTTTCTGAATGGAGCCTGTCCTGTCTCTTTCACAGCCATTCAGCATGCCTGAAAGGGTGCAGTGTGTGAATTCTCCGACTGTCACTCTGTGGTGAAGCCTGGTAGCCAGTATTGCCATGGAAACAGCAGGAAAAAGACAATTAACAAAATGGTTCTGATTCTTCAACCCACCCCCCCTTTCCAATTTCTTGGAGGGGAACATGTTCATTAGTGATTTTTGTTTTGTTTTGTTTTTTCCCTGGAAGAAGAAACAAGAAGCTCAAGGGAAGGATTCTTCTCATTAAATTAGATCTTGCCATCATTCTGGAAGAGAAATTTGTGCTTGTCTAACAAAATATGTTTTTCTTTTTAAACTGTTGTCTAGTGTTATTCCTTTCTTCCCTTCCAAGACTGAAAAGAATTATCTCGAAATATTCTGAGGTGAATGACTGTTAATGAGCAGAGCTTGTGAGTTTAACCCTCACTCATTCATGGATCTTTTAATTAGCTTCTCACAAAATCTTCCCTGTGACAGAAACACAATGTACTCTGGAGAGTGTGAACGAAAAAGGGACTGTGTATAGAATTTCCTCTCCCCCCACAATCCTTAGTTGAAAATCAAATTGGTATGAAGAAAGGAGTATTGGCTGCTGCTAATGTCAGATTTGTATGCCTAAAGGGTAGTCCCTCATCTTTTGCATCCAGAAATATCGTTATACCCGAATGTAGCATCTTATCAAGTCAAAGGGAGAATGGAAATCTAAAATTGGATACACTTCCCTGCTTTTTTTTTTTTTAAAGGTTGTTCCATATATCACAAATGGAGAACCACATGGCATATAACTACCATTGGCTTTACAAAGAAGCTATGACTTCAGACCTCTTCATATTGTCAGTAGAAAGTATTTCAAGGAGTTGATCTAGCAATGCTGTAAATTGCATCTCAGTATATCTTTAAAAGTCCGTCTGCATACTTCATTTTAAGGACAGTGGAAGAGTTAAGCTCAAATGCCTCCAAATTCTTCTGGGTTCTGAAGGGATCAGATGATCATGAATGACAATCATATTGTTAATGGGCTGGCAGATTTGTAAATTAGTCTCTGATCCTAGACCTAGAGGTATTGTTCTTGTGATAAAAGACATCCTGGTATCCTAGGGATTAAAGGCAATTATATTGTCTTCTCGGGTGGCTTTACATCATTTTGAAAATGCAAAGACTTGCTAATATTTAATGTTCATTTAACTTTTTTTTTTTGTTGTTCCTTTCAATCATTGACACTCAGTTAGTCCACTACTATGCTCTTTGCTTCTTTAAATATTTTTAAAGGTAAAAAGAAGGGTGAAATTTTTCAACTGTCATTGGCAATGAAATTTCAATATACATCCTTTTTGGTAATTAATCTGCTACTGACTGATACAATAATTAGCATAAGTGGATCATATATATATATATATATATATATATATATATATATATATATATATATATATATATATATATATATATATATGTGTGTATATATACTGTTTATATATATATAAACTTTACAGATATAATACAAATTGTTGTTTTGTTTGATTTTATTATGGAAGAGTTGGTAAGGAATGTTGACAAAACAAGAATTCCACTCTTAATATTAAAAAAAAAGAAAATAATGTAATAACTACAAGTTATTGCAAAGTTGTATTTATTTTCCATAAGAATCTCAACAATATTATACTTTAGTTGCATATTGTATTAAATAAACATCCTGGAAGAGTAGGTTTAGAAGACAACTATGATTATTAATTTATTTATTTAGATGGTACTCAATCACATAACATATGGATGCTGTTTCTGTTAGTACTACATTAGTTAATGTTGAAAAATAATCATGAAAATAGGTTATATATGGTATCAGTTTGAATACATTAAAGTATTTACAACTAAGCATTACAAACAAATGGCATCAATTAAAGCAACATAAATATCAGTCCTTTTTTCACAAGAACAAAATGGACATTTGCTAGTGTAAAAATAGGATTTTAAGAAGCATGATTATTTCAAACACAAATAATTTGAAATATAATTTTGATGTTTTTCATACTGGACATTTGTTATTTTTGGAACATCAAAAAAATTCAACAGATGAAGTTAATTCCATTCCGTTCATCCTGGCAAGTTAGAAACTAATTTGTGCTTTTGAATTAGAATTCATCTTTCAAATTCTTTATACAGCAATAGCACTTAGACTTATATACCGCTTCACAGTGTTTTAGAGCCCTCTCTAAGTGGTTTACAGGGTTAGCATATTTTCCCCAACAATCTGGGTCCTCATTTTATCGATCATGGAAGGATGGAAGGATGGAAGGCTGAAATAAAATGTATAGGCACATTTATATAAAATCTAAAGGCACATTTAAAACTCTCTTAAGAAGTCTGGAAAAAGAGAAATGATTTTTGGCTGATGATCTTTATCCTCTGCTGCCATTTCTAGGGCATCCTTCCTTTTAGCTGAAGGATAAGTATGTGGAGAACAAGAAAAGTTAGAGTATTTTGATGGAATTAGAGCAGTGTCGAAGTCCAAGTCTCAGAATTCCCCAGCCAGCATGAAACTCTGTTTCTTGCAGAGTTTTTATTTTGCTACATACTTTCTTGAAAGAATGTGTGGCTTGCACGGTAAGATAAAAAATAATTGGAGAAAGAATAAATAAGTATTTGGAGGAGGCAAGCAAAAGGCAAGAGTGGTAGATGATGAATTGTTTGTGACTGTGCTGAATGCAAATCCTGGTACTTTTCTGTTTTTCTGTTCCTTAGATTATCTGTGTGACTCTTGTAATAAGAATTATATTGGCAAAACATCTAGATCACCCAACAAGAAATGGATGGTTGGAAGGATGGGTGTAGGTAGACAATGTGTATTAATGTGTGAGGATATGTGAAGAATTTACAGAGACAGTGTCAGAAATACTTAAAACTACAAGGTTTTGCTCATTTGGATGTAGATGGACTATTATTTATTTATTGATTTGATTTATATCTTTTTATCCAGGCATTTAATACATCTTATATGGACATTTCCCTTTACTTTATTCCAACTCAAGAATTTTGTAGGTAGTTTGGGACTAGGAAAAATTGATTGACCCAAAATTGTGCATCGAGGATTAATAGTTGACGGTAGACTTTATTCTAGTTTCCCCCCATCCTAGGCTAACATTTTAATATCTAAACCACTATAAGGGCCAAGGTGGCTCAGTGTTTAGAATGTAGTATTGCAAGCTAATTCTGCATTCTACTGCCAGGAGTTCAATTCTGATTGGCTCAAAGTTGACTCAGCCTTCCATCTTTCCGTGTTTGGTAAAATAAGGACCCAGATTGTTGGGGCAATATGCTGACTCTGTAAACAGCTTAAAGAAGGTTGTAAAACACTGTGAAGCAGTATATATGTCTAAGTGCTATTGCTGTACTGCACTGACTATATTAGCTTAGGATAAAAAACTTGAAGTGTGAATTCAGTAAAGCACTGCCAGAGGATCTGAGTGAAAAGTTTGAATAGGATACAGATACAAATAGTCCTGAATTTACAACCATTCAAAGTTACGACCAATCTGAAAAAACTCACTGATGTCCAGTCCTCGCACTTATGTGTCCCCATGGTCATACATGCCATTTGGCAATCAGAATATATTTACAATAACTGCAGTATCCTTAGGCCATGTAATTGACATTTACAATCTTTCTGGGGGGCTTCTGACAAACAAAATCACTGGGCGAATCCAGCTTTTTCTTATAGTTATGCATCTGTTAAGTTTTATTCTAACATGCATTTTCTGTGCTACATATAGTATATCTATGCTTTAATGTATTGGATACATGGTTCTTAAATACTGTAGATACTGTAGTTTGCATTCATTATTTGGAATATTTTTAAATATATATATTTTCTCTCTAATATGCTGGAACACCATTTACTGACTATTTCAGGGAAATGCTCTGTATTGTTTTCTTTGATCTCATAGTGTAACCGGAAGGAAATGAAAGAAGGAAAAGAATCTCTTGAATAGGCTTCAGAATACTTATTTCTGCTTCCAAAAAATGCAAATAGTTTCTGTTACATTACCAATCACTGAGTCACCAACTTTGGTGACAGTGATTTTGCAGAATTAATTGATGGATACATTGTCCCTGTCCAGAGAAGAGATCACCTGATGTCCTACTTTCCATCTCTATTCTGCTCTTATTATGTAAATTAATTGTTTAAAGCTGTATTCCATTGGACGGTCCATAATAATTAGTAAAATAATTATTAATGATTATTCAGTCACCTGCTTTTTCTCTCTCTTGCTTGTTGTTCATCTCTCTCTTTCTCTCTCTCTCTCTCTCTCTCTCTCTCTGTCTGTCTCTGTCTCCCTGGTTTCATTTTTTCCAGTTAACAATTTTTGGTATTTGTTGATATTTAATAGCCAAGTAGTGAAGTTGTTTATTATTTGATTAGTCTTACAAATATAACATAGCATAGCATAACAAAAATAAAATAATAAAATAATAACAAAATAAAAAACATAACAACATAACATAAAATAATACAAATAATAAGATAAAATAATAACATAACATAACATAACATAACATAACATAACATAACATAACATAACATAACATAACATAACATAACATAACATAACAACATAACATAACATAACATAACATAACATAACAATACATGATCCAATTCCAGAGAAAAATGGATAATGGAAAATACAGTAATAAAATACATAGGTATAAATACAAAGAATCAGAATTCAGATAAATATATCATCTTTACATGACTCCCACACCTGTTCAATATAAGGGTACTTAGCTAAACTTTCTTGACTATAAATTTAGCAGTTCTGTTCACAATGTATACATTAGAGCCCAAAAGGAAATAGAACAATCAGCAATTCAAGTTCCCGTGGGCAGCTCGTTCAAGTAGAGATGTTAAATATCTAAGCCTAAAAGGGCCATAGAGTTGACAGTTAAACAATGCATCTTCAATGACTGGAACATTGCATATACACATCCTCTTCATTGTATGGCATATGATATAAGTGCCCATATTTGGCCATGGAATCTAACATCTTGCTCTAGAATAGGCCCTTTTTAAGAATTCCATCAAATTCATTGACAGGTATTTTTGAATTGGAAAATGCTTTTGTTCTTAGCCAGCCAGTTTAAATATCTAATTTTTTTTTTTTTGCCAATAACTCCAGGTCTGTTTGGGCACTGATATCTAGGACTTTCTGTTTGAAAATATCCCTTGCCTGGGAGGCTGATGAAAGTAAATACTGGGTGAAAAACTCATGCTGTGAAATAACTTTGATAAAACAGATTACCCAGGAGGTGGGCTGAGCCATACTTATCTGTTCTAGTAAACATATTTTGGATAGCTTATCAGGGTCCATTGAATGGAGCCTGTGCCAATGTGTGAAAACTCTAATTATTGATCAGCTATATGAAATGGATACCTGTTTCTGCTTTGACTGCTGGAGCTGATGTGTTCTTATGCTTTTTAATAAACAGATCCGAACTTGTTCAAAGTCGGTTAAGGCAGCGCAATTCCATACCATAATTCAATAATGGAACTATTTTGTACCTGTGAAATTGTAAGTAAATAATAGTTCACTAGACCATTTGCCTTGGTCCATGTCAATCTTCTTTTAAAGTGATTTACCATTGTCCAGTGTTGGCAAAAGCTACTTCTTAATAAGTCAAAAAAAATTCACTTATTTGATAGGTTCCCCATTTAACTTCCAATTACATTTCACACTTTCCCCCCTAAACATCATCACTTTAAGTTTGATTTCATTGATGTTTAAAGAGAGGGGGAGGAGGAAGAGGAGCAGGAGGAAGAGGAGGAGATGGAGATGGAGAACAAGGAGGAGGAGGAGGAGGAGGAGGAGGAGGAGGAGGAGGAGGAGGAGGAGGAGGAGGAGGAGGAGAAACGTTTAAATAATTGAGAACACTCATAAAAGAGAATATTTGTAGCTCAAGATTGAAATGAGTTGTTCTTGGTGCTCTCTGAGCTTGATTGCTTTTTGCAGATGTTTCACTACCCCAAACTAGGTAACATTATCAATTAATCAAAAAACAACTAAGCTCAGAGAGCATCAAGGAGCCTTCAACTGAGAACACTCTAGGTATTTAGCTTTTGCAAAGTCTTCTCAGGTTTTCTTTATTTGTATATGCACCATTAGAAACATATCATCTATATATAAAAGGATGCAAATTACTGTAGAGATTAAAAAGCACTGGGGCTAGAATATAACTCTGCCTAATACCTTTATGGCCAGGTGGACTCTTAGTTACAATTCAGATTTTACAGCCATACAGATTTTCAAGTCGGTGTTGATGTTTAGTAAATCATACAATCATAGGACTGGAAAGGATCTTGGAAAACACCTAGATGTATCTTTGTGCTAACCAAACTGTAATTTTTAAGTCAATTCTCCTCTACAGAATATGACTCTGTGTATCTTTGAAGCTTATGCCTTCTATATCTAGATGTCAATTTCCAGTTATGCTTTCCCAACTTGCTAAACATTCCAAATTATTTATCTAAGTACTCATGCAACTCCCAACATAAATAGGTTGGCTGCCTCATCCAATTCTTGTCTTTAAAATTACTTAAAAGTCTCACTGGCAATCCAATCAAGCCCTTCATGAAATTTACATATTTCCCAGCGTGAGAGAACCCATTTAGCAGGATCCTGTGTAGGATGTCAACACTTTTCAATCAGAAGCTAATTAAACAGCAGTCTGGAATACTTTTACAGAGGGAGCATAAGTGGTATCCTTAAAAAACATCAGCGCTAGAGGGCAGAGGGAGTTTGACTGGATCTCACTGGCAAGCTTACTGGGTGATTTACTCTTAAACTATTTAGAAAGGATGCTGTTCAAAGGATCTTGATTGTCACTTGCAAACTTGTGAAATACACAAGTATTTTTTTTAAAGTCCACTTTCCTTCTCCCACTCCGCCCACCCCCCCTTCAGTTTTCTGAGATTTACATGAAAACAGAGCAAATAATGAGTCCATCAACAAGTTTTTTTCTTACTGGTGTTGTAATTTTCTCTGTGAGATTCTTTTTCTTGTTTAATTATCAGCTCTTTAAGAGACTCATCTTTCATCTGACTTGATTACTTCCTCCATTTTCCAGATAATGAGTAGCTTAATCCGGTGTGCTGTAAGACATATCTGTTTAATTCCCCCCTCCCTCTCTCCCAAAAAGTTGTTTCCGTGTCCATCTTGTAGAAGGACACAAAGAACCTGATTCCAGAGGCACACACTCTGGAATCTGATTTATTTTTTAAGAGAGTGAAACAGCACACCGGATGCTGTCCTAAATACCAGTATTTCTTAAAAGTAAGTTTTAATTAATTTTTTGCTGGTGTGTGACTGGGTGGTTATTCTAGATGCACTAAGTTAATCTTGGAAGGGAGAAAAACATCTATAATTCAATACCTTAGTTTGGTTTGGCTTGGTACCTATGAATGGTTGAAGAAGATGGCTTGGCAACGATTCCTTATGGGCTTTGGATCTCAGCATGGATGGAGGTTTTGTTGCTCATATTTATGCAGTTGGCTCTAACAACCTGGATTATATGTGCTGTTCCTGTATAACAGCCAGCCTCTTGGCTGAGTTCATATACTGTGGCTCCATCTGGAAGCTTATCCATTTTGACTTTAAAAAATACCCCGTGCATACCCAACTTCTAATTTCTGAATTGGCTTTGTTTCCATAATCATATTTAGATTGACTCCACATTAATTTTCTATGCTGTATCATGGATTTGGGAAACCACTGGCCACATGTTGGAAGGGTTTTCCATTGTCCAATCAGCAATCCATCAGGATAAATACTGATTGCATGGATGAGCTTGGAGAGCACATTATAAAACAATTTTCTCTCTAACTCCTTAAATAATATGAAGAATCAACCACAAGTGGAGTGCAACGTTTTACAACAAATTGCCCAGAGCCAGTCGTAATGGAGAAGGAACAAGGAAATCCAAGATCTACTCTTCCTTTAGGTAATACAGAAGTTAGCCAGCTGATTTTGGACCAATCAATCTCCCTCAGCTTTAGTCTATGTGGTCAAAATTATGTATCTTCCACCAGGATTATACTTTAAGCTTCTATGGTCTAATCTATGGCCCATAACCTTCGATGAGGCTTTCAATCCTGAAGTGGATTGATTTATGCTGATGATTTTGTGTACAAATTGTGCTTCCAAGTGTGAAATACAGCAAACACTAAAAAAAAAACTTCCTAAAAAAAGACATGACTCACGAATAAGCATTTGGTATAGTCACAGTGGAATGAATCATGAAATAGTTAATCAGAATAAGATGTTTGAATACGAGGAATTATTGCACAGTGGACCTCATGCACACTATGGACTTTTGAGTAAAACTGGTTTTAAAAATGCAAAGATGGATGTGCCCAAATATATCTGGATGTAGATAGGAGGAATACCAGAGGGAAAGTGGTTTGTTCAAGGAATGTTGATAGTATGTTGAGCAAAATCTCAGGGATTTTCAAGGCTATATATTTTATTATTTTATTTTATTTTTTTATTTTATTTTATTTTATTTTATTAGTTTAGTTTAGTGTAGTGTAGTTTAGTTTAGTTTAATTTAGTTTAGTTTATTATATATTTATTAATCAAGCATGTATTTGATAACGCATACAAGTATCAACATAATTATGAATATATGAAAAAGATACGAATAAAAGAAACATTAGGACAAGGACGGTAGGCACGCTGGTGCACTTAAGCACGCCCCTTAGAGACCTCTTAAGAATGGGGTGAGGCTGACAGTAGATATTCTAAAGTTAAAATTTTGGAGGTTTTGGGAAGAAACCACAGAGTCAGGTAGTGCACTCCAGGTGTTGACACTGGAATATTGTATTTTTACTGAAGTCGTACTTTCTGCAATCAAGTTTGGACCATGAGTTTGTATCTATTGTGTGCTCTTGTATTGGTTTGGTTGAAACTGAAGTATTCATTGACAGGTAGGACATTATAGCAGATGATTTTATGTACTACGCTTAGGTCTGACTGAAGATGACGAAGTTCTAAATTGTCTAATCCCAAAATTTCAAGACTGGTGGCATAAGGTATTTTGTTGTGAGCAGAGGACTGGAGGACTCTTCTAGTGAAATATCTTTGGACTCGCTCAATTGTATTAATATCCGATATGCAGTACGGGTTCCAGACAGATGAGCTGTATTCGAGAATTGGTCTGGCAAAAGTTTTGTATGCCCTAGTTTGCAGTTCAATATTACTGGAGAAGAAGCTATGCAACATTAAGTTAACAACTCTTAATGCTTTTTTAACAATGCTGTTATAGTGAGCTCTGTAATGTAATGAAGTATTAGTGTATGTAGTATTTTATCCACCAATCTCCCTGTTGAGAATCTAATTTAGGAATAGTTAAAGAATATAAATAAAGAACATAATGGAAGCAGTGACCTTAGATGTGCCAGATAAATAATATAACCATGAAATAACATTTCATTTAAGTAGATGCTATTGCTTAGCTGTCTGGTTTTGACTTACTATCATGCTGAATATTTTGTGGAGCTATAACTGCTGTCTAACTAGAAGTAAGAACTGAACCACAGAGCAAAAGTTAGACCATATTGTGACTCAGAAATAGGGAAGTCATTAACATTTATCTGATTCACCACTGCTTATTGCTCAAATGAAATTTTTATAAATTTCAATTTAGTGAAAGTCACATACTCTATGGAATTGAAATACAATAGTAACAACAAAGAGCAATATTTATATGATGCTGCACATAACATGTGGCTGCTATGAGATGCCACAGGCTTCCCAAAACAAAGTGGGAGATTAAACCACAGCCTTAGGCAGAAATGGAGAAGATCTGGTCTGTGCCTACTCCTGCTTGACAGGATAAGTCATCCATCCTCAAGCAAAACTCTCTCCAGTTTTCAATTTTTTTTTCTTACCATTGCCAGCTCCCTCTTGTGCTTTCCTCATCCTTCCTGCTCAAGGGCTAATAGTAGAACTTAGGCTGGTCTTTTCTCCTTGAGAAGAAAAAAAACAAGTACTGTATGTTCTTTTTCTTGTGCCATATCCATCATTGGACATTGGCGATCTTGTTGGCAATCCTATTTTTGTCAACAGCCACAAAAAAAAAGTTCTGTTGAGTTTTGTCCAAACCAGTCCCTTAGATTTTGAAGCCCTGATGTTCTTCTTCACCTGGACCTTGTTTGCTTTCAATCTTTCCCTGGAGGATTAAGTGAAGGATGCCGTATTTTTCTGGGTGTCACATCACATATCCAAAATATTCTAACTTTTCTTTTTTTATGGTTTTGATGATTTCCCTTGGCTTTCCCAGGCAGTTTATCACCTCCTCCTTTCTCATTTTTGTCAACCCAATTTATACATAACAGCCACCTGTAAATCCACATTTCAAATGCTTCTACCCTCTTCAAGTGGCTTTCTGTCCTCTCTACTTCGTAGAGCAGGATAGAAAAAATGTAGCAGCTGATAAGCCTGATTTTCAATCTTAGGCTTATGTTGTGACTGCAGAAGACCTTTTTCATTTTGAAGAATGCTCTTTGAACTTTCTCTATGCTTGTTTTTACTTCAGTGGTCATGTTCCAACTTTCATGTAAATTAGAACTGAGGTACGTGATCCTTTCAACTTTTTCTAGTGGCATTCCTTCTGAAGTTATTGGTGCTAAATTAATGGGTTGTTTGCTGTACTGTATATAAGAAGCCCCAAATATCATCCCATTTCACTTTCTGTGTAGGACAACCCTTGCAAACTCTCCATGAGGTTCAGTACAGTGATGGGTTTCAAAAATTTTTACTACCGGTTCTGGCGTGGCTTGGTGGCGTGACTTGGTGGGTGTGGCATTGCTTGGTGGGCGTGACAGGGGAAGGATACTGTAAAATCTCCATTCCCTCCCCAATCCAGGGGAAGGATACTGTAAAATCCCCATTCCCTCCTGATCAGCTGTGACTTGGGAGGCAGAGAATACATGGGGGCGGGGCCAGTCAGAATTTTTACTATCAGTTCTCTGGTTCTCCAGAACTGGTCAGAACCTGCTGAAACCTATTTCTGGTTCAGTGGCAAGAAGCATTCAGATGCACCATTCTGAGAAGATGCAACAAACCTTGAGAAGCCTTGCCATGAAAAAGTCAGGTGACCTAATGGACAAAAGGGCATAATAGAAACCATGACATTACTCTTTATGAAATGACATTCTTGCAATAACATCTTACTCAGAGTATAATTTCCAGTCAATAAGAGACACAAGGTTTTTTAACTGTGTTCTGTCCTAGGCTTCCTGAGTCATTAAAAAACACGAGTAGTCCCAAAAACCTCTTTTATTGCAACAGCTGTGAATTCTGTTCATTCACAGATGAGTCCCAAATAGTTGGAAAGAGTCCTTCGGGATAAGGCTGATAATCACCCACCTTTATCTCCCTTGACACACTGCTGAAGACCAGCCACCCTGTTTAGGGTGACCCGTTCCCTACTCCATCAGGGAGTGAGGGAAGACCCCTTACAGGGAAGAGCTGAGGACTTTGTGCAATATCTGTATGACAAAATCACTCAGATTCGGGAAGGATTGGACTCTGATTGGGTAGCTTCAGGAGGGGTGACAGAGGCGGGCCTTGAGAATGTCATTTGGGAGGAGTTTGACCCTGTGGCTCCTGAGGACATGGACAGGATTCTGGGCAGGCTTAGCATGGCCACATGTTTACTGGACCTGTGTCCCTCCTGGTTGGTACTGGCCTCCCGGGAGGTTACACGAGGCTGGCTCCAGGGGATTATCAATGCTTCTTTGAGTGAGGGTAACTTCCCCACTGCCTTGAAGGAGGTGGTGGTGAGGCCCCTCCTTAAGAAGCCTTCCCTGGACCAGGCTGTATTAGCAAATGATCGTCCTGTCTCCAATCTTCACTTTGTGGCGAAGGTTGTTGAGAGTGTGGTGGTGCGACAGTTTCCTGGTACCTGGAGGAAATGGTTTATCTAGATCTGTTCCAGTCAGGTGTCAGGCCTGGGCACAGCATGGAAACGGCATTGGTCGTGTTGGTCAATGATCTCTGGAGGGCTCGGGGCAGGGGTTGTTCCTCTGTCCTGGTTCTATTAGATCTCTCGGCAGCTTTTGATACCATCAACCATGGTATCATGCTGTGCCGACTGGTGGGGTTGGGGATAGTGGGCACCGTGCTACGGTGGCTCTCCTCCTTCCTCTCCGACTGGTCGCAGTTCATGTTGACGGGGGGACAGAGATCGACCTCAAGGTGTCTTGTGTGTGGGGTGCCACAAGGGTCAGTCCTCTCGCCCCTTTTGTTCAATATTTATGTGAAGCTGCTGGGTGAGATCATCCGTGGTTTTGGGGTGAAATGTCATCTGTACGCTGATGATACTCAGCTGTACATTTCCACCCCGGACCACCCCAACGATGCCCTTGATGTGATGTCCCGGTGCCTGGAGGCCATGCGGATTTGGATGGGGAGAAACAGGCTCAGGCTCAACCCGTCCAAGACCGAGTGGCTGTGGCTTCCGGTATCCTGATATAGTCAGTTGGTACCATCGCTGACTTTTGGGGGCGAGTCATTGGCCCCCACAGAGAGGGCTCACAACTTGGACGCCCTCCTGGATACATGGCTGTCTTTGGAAGAGCATATGATGGCTGTGGCCATGGGGGCTTTTTATCAGGTTCGCCTGATTCACCAGTTGCATCCCTTTCTGGATCGAGATGCCTTACGCACGGTCACTCATGCCCTCGTCACGTCCCGCGTGGACTACTGTAATGCTCTCTACATGGGGCTCCCCTTGAGGAGCACCCAGAGGCTCCAACTCATCCAGAATGTGGCCGCACGGGTGGTTATGGGGGCGACTCGGCGCTCCCATGTAACACCTCTCCTGCGTGAGCCGCACTGGCTCCCAGTGGTCTTCCGGGTGTGCTTCAAGTTATTGGTTACCACCTTTAGAGTGCTCCATTAGGACCTGGGTATTTACGAGATTGCCTTCTGCCGCCGGTAGCCTCCCACCAACCAATACGCTCCCACAGAGAGGGGCTCCTCAGGGTGCCATCGGCCAAATAATGCCAGCTGGTGGCCCCCAGGGGGAGACCCTTCTCTGTGGGGGCACCTACCCTCTGGAACAAACTGCCCCAAGATATGGCGGATCCCAGATCTGCGCCCTTTCCGCCATGCCCTAAAGAAGTTTCTGTTTCATCAAGCCGGGCTGACTTGACCTAACTTTTTAAAATTGTTTTAATTTTAAATTGTTAAATTATGGGTTTTAATATAGGGGTGTTTTAACTGTGGGCCAAATTAATTTAATTGGATTTTAATACTGTTTTAAATTTTGTATTTTTTGTATTTTATCTGCTGACTGTTCACTGCCCCGAGTCCTTCAGGAGAAGGGCGGTATACAAATATAATAAACATAACATAACATAATTGGCAAAACTACATGGAGTCCACAATCAAACAGAGCTTCAGGCTTTAAGCTGAACCAAATGAACAAACATTGCTTCTTGCAAAGGCCTTTTATGTCTTATGGGAGGGGCCAATCATTTCCCAGCCCTACTCCCTAGTTGTCCCTTTTGTTTTAGCTGTTCTTGCCTTCTGGCAGCTCTGTGAATGTGCACACTGGGAACAGACTCCTCCTGTTCCTCTGTCTCGTGGAGGTCCGACTCTGGAGACTCCAGAGGCAGCATGTCCCTCCCAGATGGCCCTTTCTCTGTCTCTGATGCAGAGCCCTCATCTGAGCCTTCCCCAGACTCCAGGACTGGCCCATGGTCCTCCCCAGCCTCCTCACTTTCCCACTCTCCTGCCAGCTGCACATGCTGCTGGTGGACCACAACAAACTGCACATCCTTTTCCAGTATGGGACCTCCTATTGGGTGCAAAGGAGGTCATTAAGGAGGACAGGTAGGAGCTGCTAGCAGATGTCAAGGTAGATTAATGTGAAAGAAGTAGAATGATACAATGGGTTTCCAGACCCCTCCCATCCCAAAGGGAGAAAGCAGGCAACACAAAACAGATGTTGCTTCATTGTTCTTCTGGGAAATGTTTGTTTATTTGTTTGTGTTACATCAAGTGATTTCCGCAACTTCAGCTGTTGTTACAATGGGTTTCTTTTAATTGGGAAAATAATTACATAAGATTCAGGATCAGGATTCATGCCACAGTTAGCACATGATTGGTATCTCTTATGTTTCATGATATTGGATTCTGACTTAATGATGGTGTTTTACAACCGTTATTGCTAGTTTGCATCTGTTACCTTCTAGGTTAATTGTGATTGAAGCACTCTAGATGCTGTTTCAACATATTTTCCATCATCATAATAGCACTGAACTCTCAAATGATCAGCTTGTAAATATCATAGAACAACCTGTATCATTGACCTACAGTTTCTAATAATTTCTAAGGTTTCAATTATAGAATTAGTTTAACCCCAAAAGGACAAAATAGTTATATGGTTATATGGTAGTGATACGTTATATGGTGAACCTATGGCACGCATTCCAGAGGTGGCACGCAGAGCCCTCTCTGTGGGCATGCGAGCCGTTGCCCCAACTCAGTTCCACTGCACATGCGCGCATGCCTCCCACTGGCCAGCTGATCTTTGGGTCTCTGCCTTGCATGCATGGGGGCAGGGCACATGTGGGGGGAGGCCAGGGTGCATGCAAAGGGGATGCACTCGCATGCACAATGGTGGGACGCATGTATGGGGGGATGCACACGCATTGCATTCTGGGGGTTCACGCGCACTTGTGCACATTCGTGTGTGTGCCAGCGCACTTTGAGCACTTGGTGCTGAAAAGGTTAGCCATCACTGTTATATGGGAAGGTGTAGAAGAGTACCACAGTTTAGTCTAGTGGTAAAAGCATTGGGCTAGAAACAAGCCATTGCCTTAATGTGCATTCTAGTCCCACATTAGGCATGGAAGCAAACTGGAAAATTTTGGACAGTCACTCTCAGTCTAACTCATCTTACAGGTTTCTTGTTGTGGAGAAAATACTTAAGGTAAGGTTAGGTCTGTTTGTCACCTTGAGTTAGTTATAAAAATTATAAAAAATGAATGAATGAATGAATGAATGAATGAATGAATGAATGAATGAATGAATGGGCCTAATTTCTTTGTGGCCACAGTATACTGATTAGGTACAGTACGTTTTTAAAAATCCAAAATCAAGATAGTACTGTTAACTACACACTGATACGCATTGTTGAAGTCCACATCTTAGTGGCCAAAGCTGCAAAATTATAATATACATAGAAAGAGGTGACAAAAGCAGCTTTAAAGCATGAGGAATTTTTTTTCATATACCTACCAAAACACTCAGACAGGTGAACAGGTAAAGAAACATTCAGACTTTTAAAATTCTGCAGGCAGCAACTTAAGCAAACCAGATAATAACTTTATCCAGACTAAATAAAGGTATTTTCTATGCTTTGATATATTTGCTGAGTAAGGAAAGAAATTATGAACAACAGTAGCCCACCCTCTTGATTGTTTAGAAGTTTGAAGAGAAATTTAAACCATATAATAAAATGTGAGGTGAAGAATTAAAATTCACAGCAGCTGAAATTTAGCGCTCTTTTTTGTTTTTTGTTTAATTTCTTGCTCTCTCATCTTTAAGTTTTGTTTCCATCAGCAGGGAAACACAAAACTGTAGTTTCTAGTTTGTTCTATAGAGAAGACATAAGATGTAAGACATCCAATCTAGAAAAAGTTGTTCCAAGTAAACTAAATTAGATCTGAAATGTTTTCTTCTTACCTAATTTCTAAGAAGTGATTCCCTTCCCTTCCCTAAACATTTCATCTAAGTAGTTCAGCCTGATACTTTTTTAAAAATTATCTTTTGTGCTACCTTATTATTCTAAATCTGGAGATTTCAGTATTTTAGGGCAATTGTTTGTTTATTTAGATAGTTATTTTCCAACTTTATTATTTTTATAAATAAATCATGGCAGCAAGCAAACATAATACTCTTTCCTCCTATTTTCCTTGAAAACCCCACTATGATTGAGCTCAGAGTGACCTGATGGTTTTTATGGTCCCTCTGCAAAGAAGGTGAAGAAATCTTACAAACACACACACAGACACACAAATCTTTACACAAATGGAAAAATCAATCCAACCTATCAAAAGCAGTATCATAGAAGACAGAATAGGAATACAAATCAAAATAGACAATAAGATTTATTTAATCTAGACAAGTTCAACTCGTCAGGCCCAAATAGATTACATCCCAGTGTTCTGAAGGAGCTGAAAGATGTGATTTCAGAACCACTGAATAAAATCTTTTAAAGGTCCTGAAACACCCAGAGAACTGCCAGAGGATTGGAAAAGAACTGATATGTCAAAAAGGGGGAGAAATGGATCCGGGAAACAGCATACCAATTAGCATCACATCAATATCTTGGAATCAAGCAATAGACTTGTGAGCATCTAGAAATAAGCAAGGTGATTACTAGAAGCCAATATGTTTTGTTAAAAACAGATCATGGCAAACAAATCTTGGTGCCTTCTTTAGCAAAGTGACTTAATTAGTGGATCAGGAAAATGCTATATACATAGTTTACTTAGACTTCAGTAAAGCATTTGATAAAGTAGATTACATTCTATTTCTTGGTTGCAAATGTGGATTTGCAACTGCCTGCCTAACCACACTCAATGTATAGTCCTCAATGGAACTATAACTATAACATGGAGAGAAACATACAGTGGGGCACTTCAAGGCTCTGTTTTAGGCCAAGTACTCTTAAATATCTTCATAAATGATTTAGCTGAAGGGAGAGAAGGGGAACTCATCAGATTTGCAGACAACATCAAGCCAGAGGGAATAGCCAACACTTTAGAAGATAGGCTTGAAATCCAGAAGGATTTTAACAGACTTGAAACAACACTTTCTCCAATGGAGTGCATTTCATGGTGAGGAAAGTAAGGTTTTATACTTAGACATGAAAAATCAAATGTACATGTATGGAATATGTAGTGCCTGGCTCAAAAACAACTGTGAGAGGCATCTAGGTTTCCTAGTGGGCCACAACTTAAGTATGAGCCAAAAGTGTGCTGCAGTTTCCAAAAAACAAAACAAAACAAAAACAATGCAGTCATAGGAAGCATCAATAGAGGGATAGCATCAAGATCATGATGTTGCATCCACTTCCAGTCACATCCAATATTGCATCCACTTCCAGTCACAATGATACAAAAATATGCAGAGCCCCTAGAAAGAGTGTTGAAAAGAACAACAAAAATGATAAGGGGTCTTGAGGTCTAATTAATTATGAATGATTAAGGAAACTGGGCATGTCTAATCTAACAAAGAGCAGGATTAGGAATGACATGATAGCTATCTTCCAATAGTTGAGAGGTTGTCACAGAGAAGAGGAGATAACTCTATTCTTAATAACATACAAATGACTCAAATTATATAGTTCATGTCATAATGTGCACATTTAATTTGTATCATTTGCATGCACAAAAATATTTAAATTGTCAAACTGATTTCATATGACAGCTCAGAATATTCCAACTACTTGAAATTGATTCAGTTCAGATTGTAATGATTTGCTTTCAGATGAAATCTCCATATCAAAGCCTTATTGCTCCATCTTCTCACCTCTCATTGACCAGGTAATAAAAGACTCCAGTTGTGGATGGGCAATCTAGCCATGGAAAGACAGTTTTGGGGCAAAAATTGCCACAGCTATCTGCTTTTCTGTATATATGATGATAAAGTTTTTGTCTAATTTTCAGTACTCAAGAAGACATTCAACTTTGTGACTAGGCAGAAATATATTCATGAGAATGCAGCCTATTCTCATATTGCATTTTAATTTTGAACTCCACAAGACCATAAGATTTAAATAACTTCTGTAGCTCAGAACAATTCAGTCATAGGTTGATGATAATCCTATTATTAGGTATGTCATTGGCCTCTAATAAGATGGACTTGGACAACCAATTTTCTGCTTAATCATAGTGCTGAGTGATAGAAGTCAATGGTGTTAAGGAAAACTTGACACTGATATCTCTTTCAGAATTGTCACTGCCTTCCACAGAAGTGACAGAAAACATCTTCTGGATTATTCTAAACTATCAACATCTGTGCTTTCAATTGCTGTTTTGAAGATTCCATAAAATTAACACTAATCACACCAATAATCATGAAATGCAGAGCCATAGATAGTCAAATCCAAAGTTGAGTGAAATATTTAATGTAAGCTTATACTTGATTTTATAGCTGTAAAATCCAGATGTAGTTATGCAATTCCTACTAAGCAAAAAGAAGTCACTTGATTTACATTTCTAATTCAGAATCATTTTTACATGCATGCCTGTTCTGAATTCACATTTGCTTCTCTTAAAACTGATTTTGAAAAAATCATAATGAAAAAGAAGCTTCATAAACTTTAAATACTTACATCCAATTGAACAATATATCCGGTAGCATTTGAGTAACCTAAGGATCTGTTTTCTCTGGCAAAAGTCAAGTGCTTTTTAACAGCCACGTGATCTTGGTATCTTCACCATATTACTGTTTAGAAGTTTGGAGGATTGCTGTATCTCAGTTATACACAGAATGTGTATAACTGAGTTTGAGTTATCTCTCCCTTTTGAAAAGGAGCTTGGCAGAAATAATGAGCAGAAAATTACCTTTATGTGACCCTCAGCATGAGGTACCTAAGCTACCAAAGGATGATTCCTCACACTAGGAGTACTTTCAACATTATTTATGGCATTGTAAGATTAAAAGTCTCCGGAGCCATCAACCAACTTATTCTATTGAAAAGAGCAAACTGAGAAGAGGGATTTGAAATTCAGTTTGATTATTACAAACTTCTCCAACTTGGAAGCTCTCCAGATGTACACAAATTCACCTCATCCATTGCTGGGAATTCTGGGAATTGAGTTCCAAACATCTTGGAAAACAATCAGTTTGCCAAAAAGATCAGTTTTAGCTTCCTAATTTTTTGTAAAGATATACGAGAGTATCACACATACATAATTGATAAAATATCTATGTGAATATGGGATGCAATCAGGGGTGGGCTGCTGGGGGTTTGCAGGGGTTAGGGAGAACCTCTAGCTAGGATTCTGTGCAGTTCGGAGAACCCCCAAATCTCACTCCTGTCTGGCTCCACCCACCCCATCCAGCCCTTCCCAGGAGTCCCCACGTGGCCCGTTTTGGATGCAGGTAAGTGCAGGGGGCACGTGGAGGCTTGGGGAGGGCAAAAAGGGCCCTCCCTGAGTTCAGGAAGGGGACCTCTGGAGCCTGGGGAGGCCATTTTTGCCATCCCAGAGGATTGAGGAAAGCCTCTGGAGCCGGGGGAGGGCAAAAATGCCCCCCCCGCCATTGTGCAGGAGGCTGACTAGGGTACACCCACCATGGCCACAGCCACCCAGCAGCCAGGCAGAGAACCCCTTGCTAAAATTTTTGGAGTCCACCCCTGGATGCAATGGGTCAGCGGTTAGCCATCTGAGTTTGAGACCCAACTTCCACATAATAGGGTGCGCTCCTGTTACTTCACTCAGCTCCTGCTCACCTAGATGTTTGAATGCATGCAAGTATATAAACAAATATCATTTCAATGGGAAGGTAACAATGTTCTGTGTCTTTTGGTGTATAGACATGCTTTATGAGCATGGAAAATGTCTTCAGACAATGCTGACTCCAACCGCCAAGAAATGGAGGTGAGGTGAGGACTATGCTTTAGAGTTGGACACAGCTAACAGAGAAATCTTTACCTTTTTCACCTTTATATATAAATATATGTAATTTGTAAAATGTATATGTAAATATATGTAACTAGACAAGCAGTGCCCCATTGGGTCATCATTTCAGAGATATTTTCTTGCCTAAACAGAAAATCAGAAAGATCATAAATAGGCAAAAAAGCAGTGAGGTGGGTGGAAGTAACTTCCGACTTCCCATTGAATTTCCTTGCAGAAAACCTGCAGCAAGCATCAGATATCTCCTCCCTCCATCCTTCTCTCCCTCCCTTGTTTGCTTCCTGGAAATCAAATAAATAAATCCTACTATTATTCTTCTCATCCTTCCTAGTACCTATCTCTTCCCACTTATGACTATAACCATGTTCCTTGTATCTTTACAATTTATGTTGTTTTATTGTTTCCTAGTATGATTTGTTTGCTTATAGTAACCTATGACTATTGCTAAGTGTTGTATCTTTTTATTCTTGATGAATGTATTTCATTTTTCTTTATGTACACTGAGAGCATATGCACCAAAAACAAATTCCTTGTGTCCAATCACACTTGGCCAATAAAGAATTCTATTCTATTCTGTTCTGTTCTGTTCTGTTCTGTTCTGTTCTGTTCTGTTCTGTTCTGTTCTATTCTATTCTATTCTATTCTATTCATTCTATTCTATTCTATTCTATTCTATTCTATTCTATTCTATTCTATTCTACTCTACTTTACTCTACTCTACTTTACTTTACTCTACTCTACTCTACTCTACTCTACTCTACTCTACTCTACTCCTTGTCCTACTTTGGAGAATAGATTCACCCCTTCTTCTTGGTAGTAGCCCCTCAAATATTTGAACACTGCTATCAGATTTATTTACTTATTTATTTATTTTATCATATTTATATACCACCCTACTCCTGTGGGGACTCAGGGCGGTGAACAGCCAAGATAAAAATACAATAACATACAAAAGTTAAAAGCTATTAAAAATAGATTAAATAATTTGGGCTCAAAAACAAATTTAAAAACATCCAATTTATATAAAACATTTAAAATCCAATTTAAAATGGAGAGTTAGGCCAGACCAGCCTGTTGGGATAAAAACGTTTTTAGGGCGTGGCGGAAAGTGCGTAAATCTTGGATCCTCTGTATCTCCGGGGGGAGCTCATTCCAGATGGCAGGTGCCCCCACAGAGAACGCTCTCCCCCTGGGGGCCGCCAGTCAACATTGTTTGGCCAACGGCACCCTGAGGAGCCCTCTCTATGGGAGCGAACTGGTTGGTGAGAGGCTACTGGTGGCAGAAGGCGGTCTCGTAAGTACCCTGGTCCTGAGCCATAATCCCTAGTCCTTCTTTTCATTAGATAGACCCAGTTCCTGCAATCATTTTCCATATGTTTTAGCCTCCAGTCCCCCAATCATCTGATTACATCTGATTTAAATAAAATCTGAGCCATTAAAGTTGGGGGGCTTACATTCTAACATTGAAATTCCACCACTCCTCAGATGTAATTGAACTTACTCAAAAACAGAAATATAAACATAAACACAGGTCAAAAAGTACAGCCTGAGCTCAGTGACAAAAAAGAGGAATTTTGATTCATTTTACTTGGAACAACAAAAAAAAAATATGGCCACATGAATGCAACTTTCAATTGTGTGGAAACTAGTCTAGATTGTGGTGATGCTTTTAAAGCTGACTATAAAATTTTCCAGGAGAATAAAAACATAACTTTTGTAATTCTAGCAACCATATATCCCTCCAGGAGGGGCGGGGGGTGGGGGGTGGGAAAGCAACATCTATTTTCATATATGGTAATTTAAAAATGTTTGCTTTCTTTGTTTAGACATGTCAATTTTGCTGAAAGACTTAAGATTTACTTGGTGGATGGATCACCATAACAGTATATTTAACAGAATAGCAAATAACAAAGTTGGAAAAGACCTTGGAGGTCCTCTAGTCCAACCTCCTGCTGAAGCAGAAAACCCTAGGCCATTTCAGACAAATGGTTGTCCAATCTCTTTTTAGAAATCTCTAGTGTTGCAGCACCCACAACTTTTGGAGACAAGTTTTTCCACTGATCAATTGTTCTAACAGTCAGGAAATTTTTCCTTAGTTCTAAGTTAGAATAGATAGAAAGGAATTTCTATCCATTGTATCTTGTCCTGCCTTCAGGTGCTTTGGAAAATAGGTTGACCCCCTCTTTTCTGGGACAGTCCCTTCAAATATTGGAATATTGCTATTATATCACCCCTGGTCCTTCTTTCCATTAAACTAACATTACCCATTCATTACCCAATTCCTGCAATCATTCCTTGTATGATTTAGCTTCCATCTCCTACTCATCTTTGTTTTTCTCTGCACTCTTTCTAGAGTTTTAACATCTTTTTTATATCTTGGTGACCAAAACTGATGGTCTTACCCAGGCATTATAAAATGGTATAATTATTTCACATGATTTGTAGCTGAGAATCCATTTTTTAAATTGAGGGTCATTTACAATGTATAGATGTAAATAGAAAATTATTTCCATGAACAGATTACTACCTGGTAGGGCAAAAAATGGTACGATTGGCTGGAGAAAAGGAAAATAAAACAAAAATAGAATCACATTAAAGGAAATGGACTAATTAGACAGGAATTGAGTACCAACTAAGAAAACAATAAATTAAAGAGAGAACTCAAAATATTGTTATATAACTAAAGGTGTAGAAATATATAGAGAGAAATATAGTTCACCGATGTGACTATCCAAAATACAAGTCATAAGACTTGATCTATGTTTATTTGTTGTATATGTTGTGTATTGTCATATTTGTACTTGTCTGTTTTTTTTTAACTAGATAAAAAAAAATTTAAAAAAAGAAAGAAAGAAAATTATTTCCATGAATTAAAGAATTTACCAATACTTAGATTTCACAATTTAAATATTGTTTTGGCCTCCAAACTAAATACCATACAATATTTAGATTGGTAAAGGACTATGAGAAAGATTGATCCCCAAAGAGTCCAAATTTATTTGTTAAATTACATGTCTCACAGAGTTACCTTATTAGTGACATGGGTGGCATCTAGAATGAATGAATGAATGAATGAATGAATGAATGAATGAATGAATGAATGAATGAATGAATTAGGGGTCCTTGGTGCTTTCTGAGACTGGTTGTTTTATTGCAGACATTTCATTACCCAAATTAGGTAACATCATCAGTGTTAATAAGGATTGGGATTTGCTTGAATGTCTTGCAAACATTTCATTATTCAAACTAGGTAACATCATCCGTGCCAGTAAGGATTGGGATTTACATGAATCCCATGTAAATGGGATGGATGGATGAGGAGTCTTGCAGATATTTTATTACCCAAACTAGGTAATATCATTAGTACTAGCAAGAGTGGGATTTGTTTGAATGAATGAATGAATGAATGAATGAATGAATGAATGAATGAATGAATAAGAGGTATAAACATATCTTTGCAAGGGATGCATCTTTAGCAAAAGAAGCTAATTTTCTGATGGGGCCAAATTTCAGTACAGAACAACTAGAAAAACTATCCGAAAAATCCTGTCTAAACTCACAAACGCCATTAAGAGGCAATTATGTTTATAGGTGGGCTAAATCACCAGCAAGTGATGTTTTCAACTGCATCAATGTTGAAAAGAGTAGCTGGTTCAATACTATTTTGCTTCTGAAGCTGCATCATCGGGGCTTTCTCTAATGGAAAAAAAGAAAGGTCTAATTGAAATTTTTCAGAAAGTATCCTTGTGTGTATTCAGAAGAAAAGAGAGGAAAACACTCCAGTTAAATGGCATACCTAATTTTGATTGCATATGTAATTTAAAATCCATAGGAAAATTCATCCTGGAACTTAGATTCCCTAGTGATGGAACGAAATGTTCCAGACTTCAATGATCCAAGTCTATAACAATCTATTTTCCATACAACACAGGCCTATCCAAGTACTTGAAGCTAACTCAGGACAGTGTGAAATACTTCCACTTGTGTACAATTCACTTCCAGAAATGAAAATGGCCTGGAACAACTGATTCCAGGGAAAACCAAGATGTTCTGAAGCTACATTATTCCAACCAAAGTAGGAATAAGTAAATAATTGCATATCCCATTTCAAGAATGGAACCTTCTGTTTAAGAGAATCCAGCCCAGCTAAAAATGCTCCAGGCATTTCGAAGCTTAAAATAAATAATAATAAATAAAACCTTTCAGCCACCTCTTCAAGTTTAGAAGAAAACTTGCCTCCATCTGCCTTTAGAACGATGGCTGTTTATTCCATCTAGTGTAAGTACTTCTTGTTTTATTTATTTTTTTAAAAAGATGCTTCATTCATTCCTTTTATAAAATATCTAATTGGAGCTACAGGTAATCTACGTCCACAATTGAGCCTAGAACTTATGTTGCTAAGTGAGTAATTTGTTAAGTGAGTTTTGCCCCATTTTACGACTTTTCTTGCCACATTTGTTACACGAATCATTGCAATTGTTAAATTAGTATCACGGTTGTTAAATGAACCTGGTTTACCCATTACTTTGCTGGTCAAAACGTCACAAAAGATGATCACATGATCATTGGAATCAGGGGTGAAATCCAGCAGGTTCTGACAGGTTCTGGAGAACCGGTAGTGGAAATTTTGAGTAGTTCAGAGAACTGGCAAATACCACCTCTGGATGGTCCCAGAGTGGGGAGGGAATGGGGATTTTGCAATGTCCTTCCCCCAGGAGTGGGGAGGGAATGGGGATTTTGCAGTATCCTTTCCCTGGAGTGTGGTGGAAATGGGGATTTTGCAGTATCCTTCCCCTGCCGTGACCACCAAGCCACGCCCATCAAGCCACACCATGCCCACTAAGCAGCAGTCACAGAACCGGTAGTAAAAAAATTTGGATTTCACCATTGCCCGGGATCCTACAACCGTCATAAATATCAACCAATTGTCAAGCATCTGAATGTAAATCACATGACCATGGAGCAATGGTCATAAGTGTGAAAAATAGTCAAATCAATTTTTTCAGAGCTGTTGTAACTTCAAACAGTCATTAAATGAACTATTGTAAGTTGAGGCTACCTGTATTACACTTTAGGCCTAATTCTAATTTGTCATGTAATTTGGCTCTGAAGGACTGGAATTGATTGTTTGCCTTATAACAAAGATGCCCAAGCAATAGTCTGATTTTATGATCTGTTTTCCATAGTTGTTAAGTAAATCACTCTACTTGTTAAGTTAATTAAATGGTTACAAAACAAAGCCGGTTTCCCTCATTTTACTTTGATTGTTGGAAACAATTGTTGGAAAATTGCAACTGATGATCACATAACCCTGGATTGCTGCAACAATTATAAATAGGTGCCGGTTGCCAAGATCCTGAATTTTGACCGTGGTTTGACCAGTAGTCATAAGTGCAAGGACTGGTCCTAAGTCACTTTTTTTGAGCACTGCTGTAATTTCACATAGTTGCTAAATTAAGGATTCACCTGTACTGCTTAAACGTCCTCCTATGTTTTCACCCAAAAGAGAGGATGTTCGGGTGAGAAATGATCTTCTTTTAAAGGTTATGATCATTGCTTTTAATTCATTTGCTTTGTCTCTATAACTGAAGCAGCCTTTTGCAAGACTCATCTGTTACACTCATAATGTCCTTCCTTTCCCCAAATAGTTCTCTACATATGCACACACATACACACATCCATAAACACATGTACAAACACACGCACATACACGCACACATATATGCACATACTGTTTCGTGAGCATGGCACAGAATTGCATCTGTATCTCATAAAGACTTGTTCTTGCTTCTTCAAGAGGCCTCCGTAATTCCTCTAATTGAGGGTTAGGATAAACTTGTCCATTTGGGAGTCTTGCAAAAGTCAGCATTTTTTATTCTGACATTTGTACCAATTTGTACATTTGGACCCCTGTTACGCAAAAGCCACTGTTTCAAAGCTGCACAGTTAAATATTCATTATTTTTCTCTTCCTGCCCTTAAATATCAGTAAATAACCAAAGAAACAAAACATAGAAATAAAAGGCTCCAAACTGAAATTCAAAGCAGACAGCAGACTGGTGGATAAATAAAAATAAAGCATAATAAACCTGTCATTCTCTACTGGATATTTTTTTGGTCCAGAGTCAAAAAGTTCTCTTTAAGTTTATGAAAGATCTATACATGTAATGATAGAATAAGAGCCTTTAAAAAAATGCATAGTGCAACAGAGAGATGCCAGGAAAACTACGGAAGGAATTTCCTTTATAGGAACCTCTGGAAGGGTTTTTTTTTTTAATTTGATTTATATGCCGCCCTTCTCCGGAGACTCAGGGCAGCTTACAATGCGTTAAGCAATAGCCTTCATTCTTTTGTATATTTTATACAAAGTCAGCTTATTGCCCCCACAAACTGGGTCCTCATTTCACCTACCTTAGAAAGGATGGAAGGCTGAGTCAACCTTGAGCCTTGGAGAGATTCGAACCAGCAGAAATTGCAGGCAGCTGTGTTAATAACAGGGTGCACTAAACCACTGTACTATCAAGGCTCTTTTTACTTCTTAAGTGAAACAATCAGGGCACAAAGAGTATTTTTTTTAGAGGTGGAAACATCAGCAACTTGCTGGATGAGGCCATGATCCATGTCATTCAGCAATAAAAGATCTATCTATCTAAGATCTTGTTTTTAAGCTGAAGTCCATATCTGACTTTCAAGCAGACTGCCAAGAGCTTCACTTCCCAAAATAGAGGGTACCAGGACAAAAACAACTAGTGGAAGGTATTAAAACATCTAATTACATTTAATCCATTCTGAATTGCATTAATAGAGCTACAGGTAATACGATTGCTTACATCTATTCATTAATGATCCAATGTCTATAATAATATTACAACTCTTAAAAAGACTTCCAGAACCAAGTCTCTGATTGTGCATTTAATTCAAGAATTGTCCATTAATTCTCAGACATTACTAGAAAGCTCATAGAGAATGTAATTGAGACAACCTCTACCATTTATCTGCATTGATTGCAATAATTGATGATTGAGCATCAGACCTGGGATCTACTTATGTTCTGTCAAGTTTCAAGACTTAGTTTGGGGAAAAGGACAAACAATAAGGAGTAGTTGCTAAGCTGTAGGGAGCCTTTAGATTTATATGGAATATATATATTAAAAGGGTGGGATTCGAGGCTTCATAGATACTCATCAATAGATGAACTTTATTTCATGATGAAAATCCATTGAACTAGAATATAGTAGAGTAGAATGGAATGGAATGGAATGGAGTGGAGTGGAGTGGAGTGGAGTGGAGTAGAGTAGAGTAGAGTAGAGTAGAGTAGAGTAGAGTAGAGTAGAGTAGAGTAGAGTAGAGTAGAATAGAATAGAATAGAATAGAATAGAATAGAATAGAATAGAATAGAATAGAATAGAATAGAATAGAATAACAGAGCTGGGAGGGAACTTGGAGGTCTTCTAGCCCAACCCGATGCTCAGGAAGGAAACCCTATACCATTTCAGACAAATGGTTGTCCAATCTCTTCTTTAAAACTTCCAGTATTGGAGAATTCACAACTTCTGGATGCAAGTTATTCCATTGATTAATTGTTCTAACTGTCAGGAAATTTCTTCTTAGTTCTAGGCTGCTTTTCTCCTTGATTAGTTTCCATCCGTTGCTTCTTGTCCTGCCCTCAGGGGCTTTGGAGAATAGCTTGACTCCCTTTTTTTGTGGCAATCCCTGAGATATCGGAACACTGCTATCATGTGATCCCTGGACCTTCTTTTCATCACACTAGACATACCCAGTTCCAGCAATCGTTCTTTATATGTTTTAGCCTCCAGTCTTCACTCTTTCTAGAGTCTCAACATCTTTATATCATAGTGACCAAAACTGGATGCAGTATTCCAAATGTGGCCTTACCAAGGCATTATAAAGTGGTATTAAACACTTCATGTGATCTTGATTTGATTAATTTATACTTTCAATTTATACTTTTATACTTTCCTAATTTTTTAGCAACTTTCTGGTTTCCCTGCTCCATACATCTAACATGTATAGGGAAGAGTATGCAAGAGTATGCAAAAACACAAATTTTTTTTGGAAATGAAGGAAGAAACAGAATGAAATGTTAGCAAAAATGCTATATTTAGACATTACTGTTAAATGCAACATTCTAATACATATGATTTACAATATGTGACAAATTCAACCTACATGTTGATTCTGGTCAGTTTTATTACTAGGTCTGATCCACTTGATCTAGATGAAAGATGTTTCTTCTATAGAGGCATTTGACCCTTGATCTGGTAATCTACAAACTCTTTATAGATTTATGTCTGTAGAGATTCTCAATCATTCAGGTCATGGTTGGTCCAAAGGTGCTTTTTCAGGAGGCAACTGGACTTCCTTATTTTTTTCTTTGAAGACATCTCACTTCTAATTTAAGAAGCTTCATCAGTTCTGACAGGATAGTGAGGAATGGAAGGATTTATATTCCTTGCAGATAATTGATCATTTGCATCCTTTTGGAGGGTTGTTGAAGCATTTGGAGGTTTATCTGTGTCCTCAGGGTCACCTGAGTAGTGCTCCTGGTCCTGTAGTCTGCAATTTTTTCCTCTGGAAATCCATTTCTACTCCCACACCTTTCAAAGGGTATTCATCAGGGGTGAAATGCTACCAGTTCGGACCAGTTCGGCCGAAGCAGTAGTGATGGTGGCGGGTGGCTCAGAGAACCTGTAGCGCCAGCAGCGCGAGACTCCGCCCACCTGCCCGGTCATCATTACTTCCTGGTTTTAACCAGGAAATAACCTGTTTTTTACCCTCTGTGCATGCACAGAAGGGTTTGCACATGCATAGAGGGTCTGCGCATGTACTTCCGAACTGGTAGGGAAGGTAAGTCGATTTCACCCCTGGTGTTCATCCCAAATTGTATAGCTAAAAGTCTGTAGACTTTTATTTTTATTATCCCACTTTTATTTTTAGTGTGTGTGTAACATATAGCACCCTGTGGTTTGCCCTCATTAAAGAAATATAAGGCAAAAATTGCAAAATGTGTGACCATACTGCAGGGATTTATCAGAGTTTTGCTTTCCCCTTCCTCACTCTGTGTCCATGCCAAACAGCTGAAGACCATTCTGAAGTCTGAGAGCTGAAGTCCTCTCTCTGTTTGCTGGAGTGATGGGATCCTCATAGACAGCTATGAAGATCATCCTTTTTAAAGCAAGAACAGGCATTTGTCAAACCACCTTGTGCCCACTGAGCCTTGGGGCAAAAAAAAAAAAAAAAAAAAAAACCATCACTCTTTGGTTGTTGTCAATGACTGAATAAATCAAAGATAAATGGGTTAAAATGTCACACACCCCCAATGGGACTGAATTAAATCTGCTACCTTTCTGGGTTCAAGGGAGATGCTAAACAGAAGTGCCACTCTTCAATTTGGATGGGCAAACTAAACACCCTAATAAGCATGAATCTACACACACACAAACATTTTATCCTCTTGTAATAAGTCCACACTAAATCTCAAGGTGGCAAAGGTTAAAGACGTGAATGTGAAGGATGGTGTTAAAAGGTTTTCGGGGCTCTATTTATTAATAGCTCTCACCTTTTCACCTCAGAAACATCCATCACAGCTTGGTTGAAATACCATCTCCCTTCATCAGTCACTGAGATTCTTCCTGTCCATGTGAAGAAGACTCATGACCAAAGAAATCTTAAGGAATTACCTGTACAGATACAAAGCTACTTTGTAATTGCAATGCAAAAAAAAAGAAGAAGAAGAAGAAGAAGAATTTTATGAACTAGGAAAAGGGAAAATTGTTTTAGATAAATTATCTCCTAGCCTGGAGCAAGAGACTATATCAAGGGATATTTTTTTTGGATTTCTTGAAGGCGTTGGTAGAGCCATTGATCATCAAAGACTACTTCAACCTCCTCCAAACAAAATATAAACTTTCCAAAGTCACTGACTGGTGAGGAGGGGTTCGTCTGTTTTAATTTAGGTTGCCTCTCCGTAAATTGTTTGACTTTGGTCATGAAAAATGGAAATGGCAAATAGCCCTGTGCTATCAGGAGTAGATCCACTAAATGTAAGCTGTACAAAAACAAATTCAAATGCAACTGACTTTGATGTCCAGCATTATTGTCATGCCTGGGCGTATCACAACACACGGATTAAATTGGCGATTCTTATTTTTAGATTGCATGAATTTTGTTTTTAAAATAAAATATGTACTAGGTTAGTTCATGGTTGGATTGTTTACCTAAAGAAGAAGATTACAAGGAGATGGAGAGATATCACAAAAAGATGGAAGCCTCAGTGAGACTGCTTAACAAAAGTAGCAATAGTTTGAAATGATAGTATACGAATGTAGGTGGCAAGATAAATTTAGAGAAATAATCTATAAAAAATATCTATAAAAAATAGAGATATAATGAGGCTGATGCTTCTAGTTTTGTGCAAATGATTCAAAGATACATCCAGAGAAGGATTCCATAGATTAATTCTTGTTATTCTCACTGAGCTTCTTCTATTGAGAAGGGAAGTCTGAAAGGAATATTAGCACATTCAGCTCAATGCTCTTTCAGAATTCTTGTATTTGATATACAATTCTACAGGATTTCTGCTCCAGGAAAAGATCACAAAAATATTGCCCATATTTACATAGTTACAGTCCTTCTACATATCTTCTAATTCAGTGGGACTTATTTGTAATTTAAGCTGATGTGGTTTACAGAATTCTGGATTTGCCCCAAATGTTATGAAACAAATCATCCAAATTAAAAAAAAACATATATGATTAAAAAAAATCAATCTTATCATGGTGTGATAATGCAGCCCTCAATCTTTAATTAATCTGAACCAGTGTGTGAATCCAGTCATTGTAGAAAAGTTAGGTATAAGGCAGAGTCCATATGTGAAATTCATTTAAATTTATATTCTCAAAAGTATACCTACAAAGGACAGTGTTACAGCAGAAAATGTTGTAATCAGGAAGAAAATTACACTCCCACAAAATGGCCAAGGCAAGCTACTGTATATAAGCAGGGAGCAAACTCCATGCTCCTTCTTACTGATGATGTTACCTAGTTGGGTAATGAAACATCTGGAAGCCAACAACCAAGTTCAGAGAGCACCAAGGACTTCACAATCTCAAAGCTCCCCATCAATAGCAGGCCAAATAGGTTTCCAGATCCATCAGACATCATTTTACACACTATGGCAAAAGCAACGTATTGTTGTGGCCTGCCAGCGGCCTGCGCGGATCATGGCTGATCCCGATGACGAGGAGGCTGGTGTGGTGTCGTGCCAACAGCCTGCGCAGCCGGCAATGGCGTCAGACAGCGAGGAGGCTGAAGAGGATGTGGTGCCAGAGGCAGAGACTCAACCAGGGCCTTCAGAACCTCCAGAGGCTCCTTCAAGTGGAGAGAGCGAAGTGGAGGAGCCTCTCCTCAATGCTCGAGCACGCAGGTCTGCCAAAAGGCAGGAGTGGCTACTCGGGAGGAGGAGGTCTCCTCGAGAGTAAGGCTTGAGGATAATTGGCCACTCCCTTAGCCTATTTAACTCACACGCCATTAGTAAGTTTCTTGCTAGAAACAACTTGTAATTATCATCAGAGCATTTTTGAAAAGTCTTATTGTATCTTGTTTTCTGGGCTGGTTGCCAATTTTGCTGGACTTTGGTTTATTCTTGCTACTTAATAAATTTGATAAGGACCGTTGGTGTGTGTCAATATCCTCGGGAATCCAGAGCTGGGGCAGAACATGTATATCTATTAACAAAATTATTACAGTATATTGACTGTTTAAGATTATAGTATAAATTAGTATATGCACATTTTTAGCATGTTTTCCTTCAGTTCCACTTTTTTGTGTTCCATTTCTCTTTTTCTGAAGATACAGAAACAGTTACTAGGATGGAAAAGGATAAAAACCCTTTGACTTCCAAGATTATTTTATTTTATTTTATTTCCAATTCAATTCAATTCAATTCAATTCTTTATTGGCCAAGTGTGATTGGACACACAAGGAATTTGTCTTCGGTGCATAAGCTCTTGGTGTATATAAAAGCTATAAGTGGTAAATCATAAAATACATTCATCATAAATCATAAGATAGAAAACTTAATGATAGTCATAGGATACTAAACAAGCAATCAACATAAATCATACTAGGAAACTAAATAAAACAATATAAATCAAAAATACAAGCAGCAAAGTAGAAAAGGAGATAGGTAATAGGAATGATGAGAAGAACAATAATAATACAGACTTAGTAAATAGTTTGACAGTGTTGTGAGAATTAGTTGTTTAGCAGCGTGATGGCCTGGGGAAAAAACTGTTCTTGTATCTAGTTGTTCTGGTGTGCAGTGCCCTATAGCGTCGTTTTGAGGGTAGGAGTTGAAACAGTTTATGTTCAGGATGTGAGGGATCTGTAGATATTTTCACAGCCCTCTTTTTGACTCATGCGGTATACAGGTCCTCAATGGAAGGCAGGTTGGTAGTAATTGTTTTCTCTGCAGTTCTAATCATCTTTTGAAATCTGTGTCTGTCTTGTTGGGTTGCAGGGCCAAACCAGACAGTTAAAGAGGTGCAGATGACAGACTCAATAATTCTTCTGTAGAAGTGTATAAATGTCTACATTGAAGAACATCCTTTTTTTGTATAAGATTCACAACTTTTTAAGTTTTGTTCATTCCACTCTGCTGTCCCAGCTGTTGAATTTCTGACTTCCTATCTTCCACCTGCTACTCATTCCTGGGGTGCATTACTCACTCGGGGGCCACATGCCTTGTATGAAAAAGGAGCCAAATGCAATTGCTCATATCTTCAAGTTAAAATATTCCCTCTTCATATTTTGTCCTAAGAGCCATAGACAGACACTCTGACCCAGTTTGTGCAACTACCAAATGATAGGCCATCCACTTATCCTCAAGCTGACAAAAAACTATACTGACATGCAATTTACTATTCCCCTCACCAATCTCTCAATTTCCTCTCCTGCCTGTGTATTAGTTACTTCCAGTCACTCGAATCCTTTCCAAGGTGATGGGTAATGAAGCACTAACAGAAGTCACCCACTTTCTGACTGGCCTTGGAAAATGTCAGAATATGGGAGAAAATAACACCACTACAGCTAAGAATGATTTAAGCCTTTCTCACTTATGGAGAAGACAAGCTGAAGACAACACCACGGGGGAAAATGCATTGACAAACTTGGATCTGCTATGGTTAGATGCAGATGTGGATAACAGAATAAAATAATTGGAAAAGACTTTGGAGGCCTTCTAGTCCAGCCCTCTGCTCAAGCAATAGCAGTAGCAATAGCACTTAAACTTATATACCGCTTCACAGTGCTTTTACAGCCCTCTCTAAGTGGTTTACAGAATCAGCATATTGCCCCCAACAATCTGAGCCCTCAGGAAGCAGGAAACCCTATAACATTTAAAACAATAGTTGCCCAATCCCTTCTTTAAAACATCACTCAACAACTGTTTTGCTTAGCAGCAGAAATTCTGAGCTCAGTTGTGGTTCTAAGTTGAGAACTACCTGTATCTTACAACTTCCTATGAGTTTCATCCAAAGTGTCAAATTTGGCTGAAAGGCTCAAGTGGTTCTTTGTTTTGGGACTTTGGTTTTCATGATGTCACACATGACCAAGGTAAGTATGTGGTCTGGCTATGGTGAAACACCCACAACCTCTGGAAGCAAGCATTCCACTGATTAATTGTTCTAATTGGCAAGAAATTTCTCCTTAGTTGTGACTTAAAACTTCTATTAAGCTTCTATTCCTGATTGGCAATAATTCGCCCTTCACTTTTTTTTTCTTTAATTTATATGCCGCCCTTCTCCAGAGACTCAGGGCAGCTTACAATGTGTTAAGCAATAGCCTTCATACTTTTGTATATTTATACAAAGTCAGCTTATTGCCCCCACAATCTGGGTCCTCATTTTACCTACCTTTGAAAGGATGAAAGGCTGAGTCACCTTGAGCCTGGTTGACTTTTGCAATAAAACTACTTGTTAATTTGGTGAATGGAGCCTATAAAGGACATTATTACTCCCAATCATTCCAACATGTTCAGTATGGTACCATGGACACTGGATGAAGCTTTAATATGTTATGTTCAGAGATGCACATATCTTCAAGATAAGATGGATCTTCAAGATAAGAGTCATTCATCTAACACCAGAGTACCTAAACTCTAGATATGTTAGAGGGAGAAAATCGAAGCTGAATAATTGTCAGGTTAAGGCAGTGATGGCTAACCTTTTCTGCACTGAGTGGCAAAGCGCATGCATGTGTGCAAATGCGCGCATGCCAAAACCCCCAAAATGCAATGCATGCATGACCTCCATGCATGTGCACACCCCACACACACACATGCCCCACCAACAAATGGTTGTAAATCTATGCGTTCAGTAAATCAATCAAAACCATTAGAAATCCCTTCAGGTTATGGAAATCCTTCACACACGTACAAGATTTCCCCTAACCTGGACCCATCACTCAAGGTCAACCCCAAGGCACATAAAGAGGATGGAACTGGCCAAAAGATGGCAGTCCGTTAAGGTAAACTGTCTAATTGTCATCTTCCATCCACCATATTAATTAAGCAGGAAGCCAGTTGATATAATAAATAAGTGGAAACACCCCAGAAGCTCAGCAGGGTGCTTAATCACCAAATGCCCCCTTTTGGCCTTCCGGATAATTACAGTTTCCAATAATTCCTAGCAGGCAGGCTCTGTTTCTGGGGTGAACAAAGGAAAAGGTGTGCAGGTGATAACACTAACCTTGTTGCAATCTTCAGTTGCTGCACTTCATATTATGCCCTGAAATAAACTTTGCCTCTGCTTCAGGCGATTTGCCCTGTGTATTCTTTGCATGACCTGTCCTGGTTTCAAAACCCAGAGCTTTCTTCTAACAATATTATATTCTGGTTTTTTTTTTTTAAAAAAAAATCCATCAAATTATCCTTTCCTATGGTTCTCAACTCAACCACTTTCCAAATGCAATCAAGACTCATCAGTGCAGAATAATTGAGATTATTATCATTATTAGATGTCTTATGGATTCCGCAACAATATTTTATTTGCAACGGAGGATATTTGTGGCTCAGGATTGAAATGTGGAGTCCTTGATTCTCTCTGAGCATGGTTGTTTCCTTGAAGACATTTCCTTACCCAAATCAAGTAACATGATCAGTGCAAGTGGAGAGTAATGAAACATCTGCAAGAAAACAACCAAGCAAAGGGAGCACCAAGGATGCCCCAATATTTTATTTGTTTTATTTCTTCCAACGTTGTCTGTCTTTCTACCAACCGATTGTGCCCCTGCCTCTCTCTCTGTTGCATAAAACAGATTTGTAATACCCAATTGGGGCAGTTCCAATTAACCCTCATTATGTCTCTTATTATCAGAGCAAAATGAGCAGGCCACGGGAGCATAGAACAGGCTCCCTTGGAGTAATTCAATTTAGATTTATCTGTTTACTAGGAGCATGAAGCATCATGCAAACCGGAAGAGGCTCTTTAGCACATCATAATTAGAAGCCTTGGTTCCACGCATGCAATTACATGCTTGGTGATTCCCTTTCATAAAGGGTTCCTCTGTTTGGATATCTGCCAAATTAGTTGCACGTGTGAATGTTTTCTCAGGGCTATCACCCTCAGCAATTGGGGACTGAGGAAGGCATCACTGCATTAACCTCACAATTAACCCTAGTAACATGCAGGTGCGTGAATCTTTCTTCCCTACCAAGGGCAGTTTTGATAGACGGGTAGAGATCTGCTTTGTGGCTGAGGATGAATCTATGCACATCTGCTTTTTGCTTGCAAAGCAACTGCTTTAACAGAGTTGTGTAAGTGAAACCAAAGCCTCAAATCTGGTCAAATGCTATTGGAATGACTGACATCAAGTCTGCAGCCAAACTATCCAATAAACCTGGATCGATAAAAAGTGTGAGCACAGTGGAGATCTTTCTAAACAAGGCAGGGAAAAGATGTCCAATCCTTGACTTAAATTCAGCTTGAACTATTACAATACAGTCTAATATCTACAGAGCATTACACTGTAATGAAGACTGCCATCTGAAGAGGAAAAGTATCTATTTTGCTTTATTTTTCAGGATTGGAAAACGGTTGGTGAAAGTCAGCACTCATCCCACCCCCCAGAAGAATGAAATATTTTGAGAAATATTAAAAGGGAAGATATTATATTTCCCTAAAGGAGAAATGGAGAAACATAGCTTTTTTTAGAGGCAGAAAGCAACCCCCACTTTCCTTAATAGCCCACAGCAGATGCCAGCATTTAAGAGATAAAGAGCTTATTGGAAAAAGAAGACAAGTATCTAGATAGCTCTATTCATAAGCAAATACCCTCACCCAAGAGGCAAAAAGGAAGCCATTAAGCCACAATAGGGATTTCTGCATCACCCTCAGAATAGTCCAAACTTCAACCAAACTTAGCTCAGACAAACACCTAGGATTTGTACTTTGCCTATAGAGCCAGCTATGACCCTTACATGGCCCCATGGGAGTCTGACAACAGCCAATAGAATACATGTTCTTGCACAGGAATAGGAAACTCAAGTGCAAAGCCCAAGAGAAGATATAAAAACCCCTGTGGTCAGCTGCTTCATCATTAAAGCATCTTTCCAATCAACCTCCATGTTTCCAGTGTCTTTTTCCCGATTTGGAACTAAACCTGGTGAATATTTCCTCCAACACAGTCTTAGGGCTTCAAGATAAACAGACATAAAAGTAGTAGGAAGGGAAAGAAATGCAATGCTTAATTCACCAAAACAGAGAGTGACACAATGTTATTAGTAGGAAAAAGGAAAAACAATCCTTTTTATTTAGGTCCAAACTAATAAAAAACAGCGTCGGAAATGGCTTCCTCTTAACACAACAAATAGGACTTTGTACTTAAACGGCAGTGCTATAGTGACTTACTCTGGGACAGTGTTTTTCAAGACTTCTCACCCATAACTGGCTGGGGAATTCTGGGAATTCTTAAAAGTGGCCAAAGTTGAACAATACTGCTCTAGAGTTTGTGTTATCGGGCACAATCTGTTTTATATAAAATGAGTTGAGAAGAGAAATTGACCAAAACTTAACTAATTACCACTTCCTGAAATCTTCCATCAATGATGGATTTATATTTCAATTGTTCAGCAATACAATTGTGGGAATAAAATATGATCCCATAATGCACAGATTAGGAGAGTTCCACCAGACTACAGTGCTTTAGCCTATTCTTAATGATTTCTCAGGTTCAGCCGGAGTTTCTGAATAAATCTATTTTTGCTATTTTTGATGTCTCAAATATTTTTAGGGATCTATTTTGTTCCCATAATGCTCACTCTCCTGCATACTCTTTTCAAAGTCAGGAACAAGTGAGCCTAGCCTCATGGCGATGTCATTGAACCATAACTACCTATCCTTAAAACACGGGTGTCAAACTTGCTGCGTCAGATTGCCGTCATGTGATGTTTTGTGATGTTCTCCCCCTTCGTGGAGCTGGGGTGGGTGTGGCCTGCGCATGACACATCCGGCCCACGAGCTGCCAGTTTGACAACCCTGCCTTAAATGGTCAAATCCTGGGGGGAAAAATAATAAAAGTATGTAACCAATTTTCTAAATTATGATATAGACCAGGGGTCTGCAACCTTAAACACTCAAAGAGCCATTTGGACCCATTTCCCACAGAAAAGAAAACACCAGGAGCCATAAAATCCTTCCCGTGCCTGACTATTTCTTGAGCGGCCACAAAACTAGCATATGTAGTTGAATTAAATGTTCTGTTTTCTTCTGAAACTTTTCTTTTCTTGGATTTATCCACGGTTGGCCTATCAGGGATTGAAAAGCTCAATAAATCAGGTGTCGCATGCTGGCGGGTGTCACACATTGGTGGTTGTGACACATATTTTGAGTGACACGAAGCCACAGTAGAGTGGTGAAAGAGCCACATGCGGCTCCAGAGCTGCAGGTTGCTGACCCCTGATATTTTATTTATTTTTATTTTATATCAAATTTATATACCGCCCTTCTCCCTGAGGACTCAAGGCAGTGTACAGCCAAAGTAAAAACATAAACTACAAACATTAAAATACAATTAAAGATATATATATATATATTTGGCCCCATAATTAAAAGCAATGACAAAACAATTAAAAACATTTTTAAAAAGTGTTAGGCCAGCCTGGCTTGCTGAAAAAAGAAAGTTTTAAGGGCACGGCGGAAGGCACCGAGGTCTTGGATTCTCCTTATCTCAGGGGGCAGCTGGTTCCAGAGGGTAAGTGCCCCCACAAAGAAGGCCCTTCCCCTGGGGGTCACCAGCCTACATTGTTTGGCTGATAGCACCTCGAGGAGGCCCTCTTTGTGGGAGCGCACAGGTCGATGGGAGGCCATCGGTAGCAGCAGGCGGTCTCGAAGATATCTAGGTCCTATGCCATGGAGCGCTTTAAAGGTGATAACCAACACCTTGAAGCGCACCCGGAAGACCACTGGGAGCCAGTGCAGCTCACGCAGGAGAGGTGTTGTATGGGAGCGCCATGCAGCTCCCGTAACTACCTGCGTGGCTGCATTCTGGACCAGTTGGAGCCTCCGGGTGCCCTTCAAGGGGAGCCCCATGTAGAGAGCGTTGCAGTAGTCCAGGCGAGAGGTGACGAGGGCGTGAGTGAGTGTGCACAGGGAATCCCGATCAAGAACAAAAACCTGATATAGGCTAATGTTCTATTGACGCGTTATTGTAACTTGCACTTCTTCCTTAGTTTTGGGTGTTTTTTTTTTTTTTTTTTTGAGGGGAGGAACAAATAAGCAAGAAAGCACAAATGCATTAAATATGTTATGTAAATAAATATTGAATGATAGGAAGTCCTCGAGTTACAACCATAATTGAGCCCATAATTTATGTTGCTAAGTGAGAAATTTGTTAAGGGAGTTTTTCCTGTTTTACGACTTTTCTTGTCACATTTCTTGCAGTTGTTAAATTAGTAACATGGTTGTTAAGTGAATCTGGCTTCCTTATTGTCAGAAAGTTGCAAAAGATGTTCACCTGAGCCCAGGACACTGCAAATGTCATAAATATGTTATCAGTTATCAAGTATCCAAACGTAAATCACGAGATGCTACAGTGGTCCTAACTTTGAAAAATGGCTGTGTGTCACTTTTTACAGTTCTGTTGTAACTTTGGAAAGTCACTAAATGAACTGTTGTAATTCAAAGACCACCTGAAGACTAGGTCCTCGGGATGACTGTTTTTTATCTGATTCTCTGAGTCAGATAAGATGCTTTAGTCTGGGTCACTGCAATGAGGGAAAAAATCACAGGTCTTATATTTATAACCAACTAACAATGTTACGAGTGGAATAAATATAATGCTTACTAAATAGCTGTGTTAACTACCACTAGAGGGCGCTTGTAATACCTATTATATTGCATATTTAACTGCATATTTAAATAGAGGAGAGGTTGGCTGGCCTTCTTAAAATAGAGGTTTTCATTGCCCATACTGACAGTTTTCTTCTATAGAGACTGATTTTAAAAATTCTACCTGTTAAACTACTGGTAAATTTGGTTCTAGGTTTGATTTTGTTTAACTTTTACATATTTTTTATTTAACGGCAGAATTTTTATTTTAACCTTAATTTGTTTCAAAGTAGAATTTTCATTTTAACTTCCCCAGTGTTTGGAAGTTGATGTTGCCTTTGGTTTATTATGGCAGTAGAGAGAAAATTAGGTTCTCATTAATATGGCCTCGTTGTTCTATCTTATTACAGGATTTGTTCCCTAGCTTCTTGTGAAGAAATAATGATTAAATGGAAAATGCACCATCCACCAAGATGTTCTGTTGACTTAACAGATTAACAGAGTTGGAAGGGACCTTATAGGTCATCTAGTCCAACCCCCTGCTCAAGCAGGAGACTATACACCATTTCTGACAAATGGCAATCCAATCTTTTCTTGAAAGTCTCAAGTGATGAAGCTCCCACAATTTCCGAAGGCAAGCTGTTCCATTAGTTGATTGTTCTCACTATAGTTCAAATGGGAGTGGATTCTACTTACCTTTACTACTGGTTTGCAACGGGGCCGCACACACGCTCTTGCTTCACTCTCTCATGCGCGCTTCTGCACATGCGCAGAAGTGTTCTGATAACGTCAGGTTGGTGGGCGGAGCCTCCTGCTGGTTTTACTACCGGTTCTATAGAAGCGGTGCGAACCGGGGGCAACCCACCACTGGTTCTCACTATTGCTCCTTGAAGTAAAAATAGATCGAGTTTTTAGTTGAAGTAATCAGTACTGGAGAGAAAGAATTCTTCACTGAAATTCCAATGGTACATAATAAAGGTTTTAGAAGAAACTTTCACTGCATTTCATAATGAATTTTAAAAGTCAAATTGCTCAATACAAATACTCTTTGACATACAATTGCAATGGGCCATGTTCATTATGGTTGTATGCCATGTACAGTAGTGGCCAAAATTGTGGAAACCTTTTGGGAAAATTGTATTTTCTAAAACTAGAAAATTATTTTTCTAAAAGTAACATCACTTTTTTTGGGGGGGAGTAGTACCATAAAGTTATATATCAATGGAAAGATAATTTAATCAAGAATGCAGTGCAATAACTTTTATGAAGGATTTGCTATTAGAATAGCAGTTACAGTATAAATGTCAGATGTAAATGCCTTATTCTATAATGTGTAAATAGTATATGAATGGGATATCAGGGGTTAACTTATCCTTCTATTCTTAATGTATTCATATTTCACCACTCCCTCTTATAGCTCCACCCACTGTATATATAAGGAGCCACCTTCACCCTTTTCCTCGCTTCTATCTGTGAATATTCAGTGAATATAGAATGCCTATTGTAAATAAAAGGAAGTATATTTAAACCTTTAACTCTTACTATTATTATTGAGTCTGATCCTAAAAATATTGCAACAAGCTGGTAGCAGAGGATGGTTAATTGACTCAATAAAAACTTAAAAATGTCTAAGAAAGATAGGCCCAACACCAGGGCCTACAGCAAAGAAATAGAAACAGAACAAGAAATAATCAACGAATCCACAAACGCAATTTCGAGAGAATCCGAAGAATACATCACTGAAGACGAAGAAATAAGAGATGAAAATGATGACCAGGAAGAAATCGAAATAGAGAATAACGAACTCAGGTCAGAGATATTAAAACTATTAAAAAGCCAGAAGAATGATGAAAGCCTCATCGCGAACCTCCAAGAAATGCTAAAGAACAGCGGAGCAGCGAGAGAGAAAAACATCACTAATGAGAAATCTAAAGACACAAAAATAGTGAGTAATACGACTGCAGGGAAAGTCATTATGAAGAAGAAAAAATGTGCTCCGGCGCAAAATTTTGAATGGCAGCCATCTTGGTTTCAACAGACCTCCGAGATGAGCGAAGCAGAGCCAATCAAAATGTTCAGTTCAAAATTTCTGGCGCGAAAAACGTTATCAGACAACGAAAATGAAAAAGAGGATTCAAACTCATCGGAAGAGTCAGAAACAGAAAGTGAAGATGACCCAACAAGATCCCAAGTAAAGTCAGCAATGAAAACGCTTTTTGCTGCATTTGGGCCAAAACTAAAAATTACCAAAGAGCCACCGAAGAAGCGAGCAAGCAAGCCGACACCTCAAGACCTGCCCGCTCCCATCCTGACTTCGAGAGCGACGACGCCCGAACCCAGAGAGCCTTGTCGATTCCGTCCTACACCACAGACCGAAGCAAGTGCCAACGCCCCCAAAAGAAAAAGAAGAGCAGCCGCCGTCGTCAGAACTCCCAAGGCCGAACCAGAGACCGACTTGTCTGAAGAGGAGCGGAGCGAACGAGCCGCAATGGAGAGAACCTTCCACGACGACGCCGAAGAAGAAATGAACAACGCGCATGCGCGAAACTATGCAGACGGTCCGGGAAGACATGAACTGGCGAGAGAACCGCGCAGACTCGTTGCGAGCATCCCCATGCCGTTTTGCAATTTTCTACACTTGCGAGACCACGGACTACCTCAGGTTGTAAGTAATGGACAAAATAATGTGGGAAACTTACCCAGCGACTTCCCAAAACTAAGGGTTGATGGCATTAATTTGCAAGAATGGTATCAACAGCTCCAGGTTATATTTATGAAAGAAAATTTATTATTTTTTATCACTAGTCCCCCAAAAAGACCTTGGACTTTAAAAATAGATTGTTTACACCATAGGGCATTTTTCTTAATAATATCTAGTGTGTCTCCTGCAATGTATCATAGCATCAAACCAAATCTAACTGTTTCAGAAATTATTCAATGCATGTTTAATTTGTTTCACAGCGACAGTGTAGCTACCACCACAAGAATGGATAAGGATTTCTTTTCATCTAGGGTGAAACCAGGGGTTTCTATAAGTGAGCATTTGATATCTTTAAACAAAATAAGAGCTGAACTGCATTTGAGGGGGGAGGTGATTTCAGACCAAACAATGAAAAGTGTTATTATCAATTCACTTGATTCATCATGGGATAGTTTTATGTCACATTTAGACACTATCAATCTAGGATATTTATCCATAGAAAGTCTATCCAACAAATTGATAGCAGAAGACAATTCAAGAAAAAATCGTACTAGCAATCACACAGAGCACAAACCTTTTAGGAAAGTAGCTTTCCAAGACAAATATAATGAAACACTTAAATGTCACAATTGTGGATCCAGGGAACACAATAGAAAAGATTGTCCCAAAACTTCAAAGGAAAGACATAGGTCAGAATATAGGAACAAATACAATTATAGACAGTCTTCCATAGATAGACATAGATATAGAAGCCCACCAAATTACAGAGAAAATAGAGGGGGCAGAGAAAATTCAAAGGATAGAAAATCTGGTTCACTGAATGGACTAAATAAACAAGACAACGCTAAAATACAACAAAATGAGAACAACAATTGGCTTATTGATTCTGGAGCAACTAATCACACCACTAATAACAAAAATATATTGTCTTCATTTACAGAAGATAAATTTGTAATAAAGGTAGCTAACCAAGAAAAGGTTCAAGTATTAGGCAGAGGGAATGTAACCTTGCCTGGTCTAGGAAAAATAGAGGGGGTATTATTAATACCTGAAATACCTCATAACATACTAAGTGCCATAAAACTAAGTAGAGACTCTGACATTAATATAGTTTTCTCAAAGGGAAAAGCGACTTTGGAGAAGAATAAAATAAATGTAGGCACTGTGATGATTAAAGGAGGCCTACCTTATCTGATAACAAAGGAAGAATGGTTGCATAACATTGATTCAAATATAGAAGATTGTATTGAAGCAGATGATGAAAATATTAGCAACAGTGACAATGATGAATGCAAAATATCTCATGATCATGCAGATGCACACAAAGAAAAAAAACCAAAAATAGGTAAGCCAATTCATGATGAGTGTGCTCACATCTTACATAGGAAGTTAGGACATGCCAGTTTTCCTGTAGTGCAAAAAATGATTGAACACGCAGAAGGTGTCAGAATAAAAAATTGTGAAAACTATTTGGAATGCTCAGTATGTAAATCTACAAAACTAAAAACTAGTCCCAGGCCAAGAAAATCTACTAGAACAACTAACAAAATTTTTGACTTAGTACACATGGACCTAGTTGGCCCATTAACTCCATCAATCACTTATAGAAAACGTTACTTCCTGACAATAGTAGACGATTATAGCCGCTATGGGTTTGTTTACACATTAAAACACAAAGATGAAACCTTTCAAAAATTTAAGGAATTTTACAAACGCATAGAAACACAACACAATATCAGAATAAAACAAATTATGACAGATAGGGGATGTGAATTCATGTCCAAAGAATTCTCCCAATGGTTAAAGGATAGAGGAATGCTACATTACACGTCCAGTCCATTTTCTGCGTTTCAGAACGGGATTGTAGAGAGGAAAAATTCCACTTTACAAACCATGATTAGGTGCACATTGGAGGATGCTGGCTTAAGCAAACAATTTTGGTCAGAAGCCTTACATTATTCAAATTACACACAGAATAGAACCTGGTCCAGTATTATAAATAAGACACCATATGAAGTAATGTATAATAGGAAACCAAAATTAGCACACATGCACATATTTGGAGTCACTGCAGACGTACACATACCTAAACAGTTGAGAAGGAAGGGAGAAAACGTATCCAGAAGACTCAGATTTATGGGATATGAAACTGGCACCAAAGGGTACAGATTCATTGATAATAATAACAAATTTATAGTTTCCAGAACAGCTGTGTTCCATGAACAGGCCAACTGGTCTAAATTACATCTTAATGAAATATTTCCAAATAAATGCAAAGATACAAAATCTCATGAGGAAGGGACCATAGAAAAACAAAATATCAACAAATATAAAAGCAAAACCAAAACTTGGACAAATAGCCAACACAAAATAAAGACAGACACACTAACAAAAAAGGAAGCAAGATATTTGCATGATAACAATAGCAAACCTGAAAGAGCCATTAGGAACAACAGAAATCAAACACCAAATAAATACAGAGATTACATAATGCATATGGATGGTGAACCGATAACACCTAATACATATGAGGAAGTGTTAAAACTTCCTCATGAAGAAAAAGAAAAATGGGAACTTGCTATGAAGAAAGAGATGGAAAGTTTACAAGGATTAAATGTATTTACACCTGCAATTGCACCTAAAGATAAAACAATTATTGGTACCAGGTGGATATATAAAATTAAGAACTTAGAAGGAGGCAATACTCTATACAAAGCTAGATTAGTTGCACAAGGTTATGCACAGAAATATCCGGAGGACTATACTGAAACGTATTCCCCCACAGTAAGAACTGAGAGTGTCAAAACAGCTCTAGTGGTAGCATCAGCACTCAACCTTGATGTATTTCAATATGACATACAGACTGCGTATCTACACGCGAAACTAGATAAGGAAATATATGTAAGACCACCTCACAGTCAGTACACCAACAAAAATGAAATTTGGCTGTTAAACAAAAGTTTATACGGATTAAAACAATCAGGTAAAAGATGGTATGATTGTTTAGTAAAAGTACTTAAGACCATGGATTTCAATGCTACCACTGCTGATAACTGTTTCTTTGTCAAAAAGGGTGATGATTACACTGAATTTGTGTTGATTTATGTAGATGACATTTTGTATATAGGAAAACACAAAGAGAGAAGAGAAACTTTTGTAAATAAGTTAAATGAACATTTCTCGTTGAAATCTCTAGGTAAAGTGAACAAATATCTTGGTGTCCAAATTAATAAGACTAGAAGGGGATTCAAACTTACTCAGAGAGATAAGATTATAGAACTTTTAAATAAATGCAATTTAAACAATGCCAAACCTTGTGATACTCCTATGCAAACTGATTTTCTTAGAAATACTGATGAATCTTCTCCTGAATTCAAAGATAACACATTTTATAGATCAATCATAGGTTCACTTCTTTATATATCTAATTGGACTAGACCAGATATCGCCTTACCACTCAATTTATTATCCAGACACGTCAGCAAACCAACAATGTATCACTGGGAAGCTGTTAAAAGGATTTTAAGATATCTGAAATGTACACTAGATTTTTGCTTAGTATTAGAACCTAGTGATAATAAAGAACCAAAGCTTGCATGTTACGCAGATGCGGACTGGGCTGGTGACACATCATGCAGAAAAAGTACATCTGGTTATATTTTTTTCTTAAATGACTGTCCAGTTTACTGGTACACTGGTAAACAAGAACTAGTAGCCACTTCAACGACAGAAGCGGAATATGTTTGTTTATCCAAAGCTGCAAATAACCTTGTATGGTTTAATGATTTAATTTCAGATGTTTGGAAAAAACCTGCTTTGCCTTTTGTTATGCATGAAGACAATAAAGCAGCCATTGAAATATCTAGATCCGATGCCATTGGACAAAGGTCCAGGCATATAGATATAAAATTTAAACATGTGAGACAATTATCTCAGGATGGATTTATTAAAGCAGTGCATTGTGATACTTCAGAACAATTAGCTGACATATTGACAAAGCCTTTACCTTCTAAACAGCACAAATATTTAACTTCTAAATTGTATGTCTTGTATTGTCCCGAATCTGAATGTAATTGGTGTTGCATAACGAATCGGCATTTAGAGGGGGATTTGTCAGATGTAAATGCCTTATTCTATAATGTGTAAATAGTATATGAATGGGATATCAGGGGTTAACTTATCCTTCTATTCTTAATGTATTCATATTTCACCACTCCCTCTTATAGCTCCACCCACTGTATATATAAGGAGCCACCTTCACCCTTTTCCTCGCTTCTATCTGTGAATATTCAGTGAATATAGAATGCCTATTGTAAATAAAAGGAAGTATATTTAAACCTTTAACTCTTACTATTATTATTGAGTCTGATCCTAAAAATATTGCAACAATAAAGAAGAAAAGTGAAACACATAGAAAAAATGAGATATACAAAAATTATCGCCATAAGAAAAATGAGAGATACAAAAATTATCATCATGTCAGTTAATACTTAGTTGGGTAACCTTTGGCATGAATTATGGCTTTACAACATCTTCCCATGGAGTGAACCAAGTCTTTTAGTTAGTGCAGCTGTTATAATGTGAAACCAAGATTGAATGATTGCTTCTATTAACTGGGTTTTATTGCTGGGTCGCTTCTGACTAACAAGTTTCTTTCGTCAGCTCCATAGATTTTCAATTGGGTTAAAGTCTGGGCCAGGGGTCAGCAACCTGTGGCTCTGGAGCTGCATACGGCTCTTTGGGCCCTCTGCTGTGGTTCCTGTCAGGTGATCCCACCACTGGTTGGCTTTGCCCCTCCCAGTCACTCCTCGCCTGGCCTGAGAAGGTAAGGACAATGGCAGGGGATGGGAGAAGCGGCCAGGGCAGAGACATAGAGAGATACAGAGAGAGAGGGAGGGGGGAGAGAGGGAGGGAGGGGAGAGAGATGTCAAAAGGATTTTGTAGTTCCCGGTGTTTTTTAACAACTGGTTCTCTGCCCTAATGACCGGCTGGGTAGGCGTGGCTAGGGGAGGTCATTTGACTGGTGGAAGTGAGTGACATCGAGTTGGCCACGCCCACCCAGGTTTTGTGGCTCCCAGTGTTTTCTCTTCTGTGGGAAATGGGTCCAATTGGCTCTTTGAATATTTAAGGTTGCAGACCTCTGGTCTGGGCTATTCCCAGGCCATTCCAGCAGTGGAATATGATTATCTTGAAACTCCAAAAAAAAAAAAAAAAAAAGTGGTGTTTTTGAGCCATCAAACCTCAAAAAATACACTTTTCCCAAAAGGTTTCCACAATTTTGGCCACTACTGTATGTCAAATGGGCTCCTGTATTTGTGTACATAATTTATTATGAGAGATGATATGCATATCTCAATTTGAACATAGCGAAAAATTTCAAATGGCAGCTGTCAGCTCCTCAAGCCACAAGATAGACTGGTGGCAACCAGGATGGTGGAAGAAGAATTCAACAGATGCAACATGAGATAACACAGTTCAGAGGTGGGAACTCCAGGGAGGAAAGATTTCAAAGAGACAAACAAGGCTTGAATTGGTTTATTATAACTCTACCTGGGAACTTACTTTTACAGTTTTAAGATCATGTGCTAACTCTGACTAGCAACAAGGATGCCTTCTTAAAATCCACATGGTTCTTGAGTTTGCCAGCTGTAAGATGCTTGTTAAGCCTCTCTTTTTACAAACCTTAAAGGGAATCACACAGCTTTTAAAGGGAGCCATAAAAGTTGACTGGTTTGGGCCTAGTAAATGTAAAAAAGCCATAGTGATGTATGAATAAAGCTATTGGCTCCCCAGGTGACAGACTGCGAATTCTTGTCCTCCCTTAGGCACAAAGGAAGTGACTTTGTGCCAGTCACTCTCTCCCTGTCCCAAAGATGAAGGCAATGGCAATGTTGCCCAGAAAAATATATTGACTTGTCCAGAAAGCTTCTAGGAATCAAGACTAACTTGAAGCCCCCAAAGCAGATATGAAAGTATGCTGTCTTTGAATAGGTTGCAAAATTATTTTGGATTCTTTTGTAAGATACTAAGATCTACCGTGTTTCCCCAAAAATAAGACCCTCTCTTATATTTTTTTTAACCCTGAAATAAGTGCTAGGTCTTATTTTCAGGGAAGTCTTATTATTTTGGGGCGCGTGGAACAAGACGGGGTTCCTCTTGCCATCTTACCTGATTTCCAGCTCTGAGCCCCTAACCCTAACCAGAGGAAATGGCTGGGACCGGCTGCTCATGCATTTAAATATTTTCAGGAAGGGCTTATTTTTTGGGGTGGGGTATTTTAATGCATGCGCTGGCCGATTGGGCTTATTATCAGGGGATGTCTTATTTTCAGGGAAACAGGGTATATGTCTAAAGAGATTCTCAGTCATCCAGGTCATGGTTATCCCAAAGCTGCTTTCTTCAAGAGGCAACTGGACTTTCTGGTTTTTCTTTGAAGACATTTCACTTCTCATCCAAGAAGAGTTGAAGAAGCTTTTTGGATGAGAAGCAAAACATCTTCAAAGAAAAACCAGAAAGTCCAGTTGCCTCTTGAAAAAAAGCACCTTTGGGATAAGATCTGTATGCTAGTCTAAAATTTATCAGATCTCTACATTAAAAAGTCCAAAGAAAAAATAGACCCTGACATGGTCAATAAATGATATACAGTCATCTCTCTTCCTACATTTCTGCTTATATGATCCATTTATACTACAGTATCTATGTGGCTTACTTTTATGGTAGATGAAGGAAGAAAACTATTCAGCAATTGGAATTTTCACCTCCCCCCAAGGCACTAAAACACATTTGCACACTAAAGACACAGAAGTGTGCCCCTGAATTTGATACAGTAGTGTGCAGAACAACTTTTTTTCTGCCACATACTTTAATTAAATTGATGTCCTGTAACAATATATTATTTTAACTCCAGCATAATAATTTAGAAGTTATTCTAAATTAAAAATAGTCCTAAGAAGTCGCTGGATTATTGCCAATGTTATACTAGGTAATTTTCTCCTTCTCTTCTCTGGCTTTCAGTTTGTATGGATTGAAGACTGCATAATCCTGAACATTTAAATCCCTGAGTATTTAACATACCTTGGCAAGGTGTTTCACTTTTTTTTCCTTTTCATTTAAAGATTAGCAGCCAGCTTCACTTAAAAGGCGCCTTTGCTGAAAATTTGGAAAAGCAGCAATAGATTTGGTTCTTTAGTTATAGTATTAAAAAGTCTGGAGGTGAATGCCCTGATATTATGATAGTCTAACTCAGATCTAGAGACTGGCTGAAATCTTTGAAATTACATTTCCCAGAGTCTATAATCTTCAAGATATGATTATTGGCCAAAATCAATAATACAACAAAAGGTTGGCTCAAGAATGGGAATAAATGTTACTGGACAAGTTTGGGGAAACATGAGTCAGATTATGGTGGAAAGTGAAAGGGATTTATTGTAGATTTTCCAGGAACAAGTCATCATAATTTCCAAACTGGTAGGAAATCAGATTAAGAATATTAGAATGTCAGTGTGGAGCTGTACTAGTGTTTTCCAAACTTAGAAACTTTTAAGATAACTGGATTTCAACTCGCAGAATTCCCCAGTCAATTTTTACATCTTGAATACCAGCATATATTGCCTTCATCTCAGAATACTGCACGTGAGAACCTCTATACAAAGAGAGGGCATGTTTCAATTTTATTTCCAGTCCCTTATTTATAAAAATGTCACCACCATTTCAATTTCTGCATTAAAATAAACATGTGCTTACGCAAGCGAAACTAGAAACAGAAAGTTAGCTTCAGAATCTATCGTTTACACACTGTATAATTTGCTGCTAAATTTGGCTGAGATGAACTTTCCTATTTGGAATTCAAGGTTTTCTTCTGGCCAGCAATAACCAAAGAATTTAGAAGGAATGGAGAAGGATATTGATAAAACTGGAAAACAAGTAGGGGCTAAATTTCCAGCCCATGCTCAAAAGCCCTTTCATCCACAGCTACATAACCACCTATTATGGATAATTTAATGTGGATTTTTGGATTGAGAAAGGACAGAAGTGATCATCTCAGTTCTTAGCTTACAATTTTACAAATGGCCAATTAAAGGCTAAGGGATCAGTAAAGATAATTTCATCTAGGATCTAAACTTGACAGAGCAGAATGGAAAAGAATACATCCTTTCTTCCAGCCTCCTTAAATTAGAATTTATTTAATGTTAAGTTGTTGAGTACAAGTCACGCAACTCACACAATACATTCCAACTTCAGTACCCAAACATGCCCAAGGGTAAGAGCCAGGAGTGAAATCCATCAGGTTCTGACAAGATCTGGAGAACCGGTAGCGGATATTTTGAGTAGTTTGGAGAACCAGCAAATACCACCTCTGGCTGGCCCCAGAGTGGGATGGGAATGGGGAATTTGCAATATCTTTCCCCTGGAGTGGGGTGGGAATGGGGACTTTGCAGTATCCTTCCCCTGCCAAGCCCGCCAAGCCACATCACGCCCACCAAGCCATGCCCATAGAACTGGTAGTAAAAAAAAAATGGATTTCACCACTGCTAAGAGCCTTGGTTGGTAAATGAATCAAGGTTAAAGTGATCCTTTACTTTCAATTGTTACAATAGTTTTTCTGCCCAGGCAGCTTTTCAACATCATCTAGAAATAATCTCAAGATATATAGATTTCTTTGGCTTTGAAGAGGTTACATGACTGGAAACAGAGGCAGTAGAAGAAAATGTTCACTTAATAACTGTTGCAAAAAGATCATAAAATCAGGGTATGGTGACATGGTGACATGGTAACCCACTTAACAACTAGAACATCTTACAACTGTAATTCCAGACTCAATTATGGTCATAAATTGAAAACTACCTGTATTGGTTCTGGTATGTAAAGGGGAAGAAAACTATCTCCTGATTCCACTACTTATTCTACTACTATTTTTTTTTTTTTTAGTCTTCTTTAGCTTTTTAAATTTCTCAAATGGGTTTAGTTTTCAATGTTTTAAATTTTTGGGCCACAGTTATATAATTCTTTTAATAATTTTAAATTTTGTATTGATATGTGTTTTAGTTCTGGCTGTGCACCGCCCTGAGCCCACTAGGAGAAGGGCGGGATATAAATTGAATAAATAAATAAATAAATAAATAAATAAATAAATAAATAAATAAATAAATAAATAAATAAATAAATAAATAAATAAATAAATAAATAAATAAATAAATACTAACACGTACTGAATTATATGCTAGCAATAGGTTTAGCAGCCACTGTGCTTAACTCCTCTTTGTAGCTGACAAATAAACGTGCATTCAATGCACTGTAAAATAATGATCCGCTGTCAGATCTATATGAACAATCACAGTGATTTTTACATCCATACAGTGCTTGAAAAATATCAAAGAAATTGAGCACTGAGATCTGTTGAGGGCCCAACTGGGCTCAACAGGACAAAAAAATAGGAAATATTTTAATTCTACTTCCTGACAGATAGAATAATTTAAGCAGAACAAGGATATGTCATCTTAGTATATCTATGCAAAGGACAGTTTGTGTGTGTGCTGTTGTAGTTAGATGGCATCAAATCCTTTTTTTTTTTCTCTCTTTGTCATATTTATTTTTCTAACATCAGCTTCCGTTACCTGCCTGACCTATTTTTGTCTAGATTTGTATTTTTGTGTGTGTTTTTTTTTAAATTACACTGTCTGGTTCAAGCATTTTCTTAACAAATCTTCCTTTGCCATCCTTGCTAGAAAATTCATTGTGTGAGTGCTCCATTGATGTCCTTGTTCTATTTTATTTTCTTAACTAGGGTGTAAATGATATTTTGAAATTTTGAGATTGAGATTTTCCAGGTGACTTTGCATGTGTGTATTTCTCAACAACATTATGCAGGGCTTAATATTTTATAGGTGTGCATCCAGGGGTGGGTTCTACCTACCTTTACTACCGATTCGCAACAGGACCGCACATGCACAGAAGCGTTCTGATGATATCGGGGTCGGTGGGCAGAGCCTCCCGACGATTTTACTACTGGTTCTATTGAACCAGTCCGAACCAGGGGCAACTCACCAGTGTTTGCATCCATACAAGTTTTCTTGTTGACTTAAAAGTCCAAGGGATGCCAAGTGAATTTAATTTGATCCCAATGGTTTTTCTATTAGTGAATTGTTCTTTTTTATTTTAAGAAAACCCAACTATCTATTAATTTGCAGATCAAGAGTGCCCATATTGAGGGCCATCCACAAAGAAACAAATGTCAAAATGTCCTCTGCCAAGATAGGAAACCTCCCATATTTTCCATCCACTGTAAAAGATTTGTGATTTTTGTTGTAAAGTTGCAGGGCACTATCTTCAATTCTTTGACTCCCAGTTTAAATCCCATTGAATCCCAATGACCAAGGTCTTCAAGAAAAAGTAGATGGAGCATCCACTTTTTTCATTTGATTTACATCTAATTAAAATAAAATGACTCAGATACAGATGAGAATTATTTGTCCCCCATGTCCAAAAGTCCCATTGAATTATAATGTCTAAAGTTATTGAACTATGAATTGTGACTCCATTGTGTTTCCGTGTTTTCATGTTTCCCCAAAAATAAGACCCTATTTTATATTTTTTTTGCCACCAAAAAAGGCACCAGGTCTTATTTTTTTTGGGGGGGGGGAATGTCATCCACTGACTCACTTCACTTGCACGTGTCACCCCCGGCCTCCTTTTCACTGTCAGAAGCCTTCAGGAACTTCTGCAGCCTGCAAGGCCAGCAAGTCTTTCCTAAAGGCCTCTGCAGCTGATAACAGAGCTCTGGATCAATCCGGAGCTTTCTTATCGGTTGCAGAAGCCTCCAAGAAAGCCTTGGTGGCTGCAGAAGAAATGACCCAGCAAGGCAGGTGTCGGAGTGTGCAAGGCCTGGATGCAACTGTCTGAAGGTAAGTAGTAGGCCAGCTCCACTCCCCATCCCCACCCTAGCTTAATTTTTACCCGTGCATCCTGGAGTGGGCAGGGTCTTAATTAGGGTTTATTTTGGGGAGAGTAGGGCTTATATTGAGTGTACATGTAAAAATCAAGCTAGAACTCACTTTTGGGGTAGGTCGTATTTTTGGGAAAATACAACTATGAAGTTGCAATTTATACTTCAGCAACATTAGACCTTATAATTCACTGGGACTTTGAGAAGGGATGGTGGCCCTCCACAAAAATGTTCTGTGACATGGAATTTTCTTGTTTCATATTAGGCACTTCAGGGCTACAATAAGGATTGGTACTTCCAAATCCTGTATTAAAAGAAAGCAAAGAGTTATATCAATTTAAGGAAACAGATCCTGCCCAGTGCATCTTAGAAAAAAACAACAATACAATTATTTCCAAACCTGAGGTTTAGAATATAAAGAATGATCTTCAATTGTAAGAATGCTATCATTGGTCTGTAGAATCCAGTTAGCATAATACAACAAGGTATTAATCCCACTATGCTACTGATAATCTCAGTATAACCCGATTTATAGCATTATCTCAGTATAAACTATATTATCCCATTTTATTCAAACACTGCTGATAACCCTGTCAAATGTGTAATCTGATTCACATCTCCTTCTGCAAGTCCAAAATCATCCTTTCCCTTGATACGTTACTCTTACAGAATAGTTATGATGGAATGTAGCAGTGGTGAAATCCAATTTTTTTTACTACTGGTTCTATGGGCGTGGCTTGGTGGGCATGGTGTGGCTTGATGGGCGTGGCTTGGTGGGCATGGCAGGGGAAGGATATTGCAAAATCTCCATTCCCACCCCACTCGGGGGCCAGCCAGAGGTTGTATTTGCCGGTTCTCCAAACTACTCAAAATTTCCGCTACCAGTTCTCCAGAATCTGTCAGAACCTGCTGGATTTCACCCGTGGAATGTAGTCAGTATTCCCACAAGGAAGAGGCTGCATTCCAGAGGATCAAGAGACAGTGAAGTTTAGATAATTTTGCTGGCCGGAAAAGAGGAGTTTTCAGAGTACTGTGTATCTTTAATAATGCAAGTAGTTTGCTTCAGTTTTGCAAGATTTCTGTCTATAGGTGAGGAACGATAAAGGACACTGCTTAGAAGACACTGCTGGTCTTTCTTGGCTTTTGAAACCTGACCATTTACATTTGGGGTAGAATTTTTAATTTCAACTAGGAAAGCTGAGAAAGATTTTGGAAGATGAGGGGAGGCAATACTGCCTAAGGAACAATCAGATAAAAGAAGGAAGAGCCCACAAATAAGTAATGGGCAGAGAAAGAAACTTTCTCTCCTTTAACTAATCAAGTAGTAAATAGAGACAGAGGGAGATCTGTAACTTCAGACTTGCAAGATTCTTTGATTGTAGACTTACAGTAAAGTAAAATTAGCTTATCTGCTCATGTTTCTTGTTTGGTCTATTTGAAAGACTGATAAGTTCTAATTAGGAACTTAGAAGGAAGTGGAATGGATTGTTCAGTAAAATTTATGTTTGAATAAGTTGTCCACATAACTAAATGGAAGTGTGATTTTAGGTTTTATCCCTACTTTCCTACTTTAGCAATGCTCTCAAAGTGGCATACCAGATTTTTAAAAAAACAAACACAAAGATTCAATCGTATCATTTGAGAAAGAGATAGAAATTATGGTTGGGTTTACAGATGGTTCATTTAAACACAGTATATTAAATAAGCAACAACTAGCTTGATAGTTTACATCCTTTCAAAAATCAAAGTTTACAAATCAAATTAGAGTATTTATTTATTTATTATTTGCCAACAAGTACAAGGAAACAAGTAACAGTATAGACATAGATATGGATACATAAATTTTTTTTGGCACAAATAAAAGGATATAAATAGGCAAAACATAGCCATAAACACATAGAATGATTACATGTAAATGGGAACAGTAGAACAAGGATGGTAGGTACTCTAGTGTGCTTATGCACGCCCCCTTAGAGACCTCTTAAGAAACGTGAAAGGTCCACGGTAGACAGTGGTATGGGGGGTTAGAGAGAGACTAACAACAGGATCAGGTAGAGTGTTCCAGACATTTGCTACTCTCTGACAGAAGTCATATTTCCTACAATCAAGATTAGAGCAAATTACATTGAGTTTGAATCTATTGATAGCCCTTGTGTTATTACAGTTGAAATTAAAGTACTCATTTACAGGTAGGACTTTTTGGGATATAATCTTATGAACTAAGCATAGGTCAGAACGTAGATGGAGTAGTTCAAGGCTATCCAGACCTAAAATTTCAAGCCTGGTGGTATAAGGAATTTTATTTCGAGCAGAAGATTTAAGTACTCTTCTAGTAAAATATCTCTGGACCCACTCTAATGTATTGATGTCTGAAATGCAGTGAGGGTTCCAATTAAAGAGTAATTTGGATTAAGTAACACATTAAACTGATAGCAAATACTTTATAGTGGTGTAATTCTGCAGCTCTATCATTTAATCCCCCACCCAAGTTTTAAGAACTCTTTCTCTTAATCCAATGTACACAGTAAAAATTCACACCTTGGACCCTGATTAAACAATCCTACACAATCAAACGTGGAAAGGAAATCACTGCCAGTTTCTATTTTGCAAACTTGCTTTGCTGTAACTTATTAAGGAAAAAAAGTATTGGTTGGATGTAGACAGCAAGAAAACTTGGTAGCCAAAACAAAAACAAAAACAAAAAAATTGGCCCTTTCTACCAAACATAATCCAACCTCCCTTCCTCCTCGAAGTTTCATTTCTTCTATCTGAAATTACAATATCAGTACTCTTTTGGCAGCAAAATGATTGCTTGAGCAAGATCACACAGATAAAGTGACATTCATCATTTCTCACACATAATTAAATCCAACAAAAGCAATATTTAAGACAGATAAGCCGAGGACATGATGGGTAATTATATGTAGGGAGCTTTCTCGTTCTTGCTTCAGATTGTACCAAGTTTAATTGGACCTTTAGGGACAGAGCATCTTTATACGCTAATCATATGTGCCAATCACGCAATAACATTTCGTAAGAGAAAATTCCTATCAGCTGTGCATCACCTTCGTGTCATTACAACACAAAGTACAATCCTAGCTTTTAAAAAAACATTTGGATTGGGTTTGGCTTTCCATTGCAGGATAACAGAAACATCCATAATTGGTGTTTGTCCCAATGTAAATTATTTTAATTGTTCAGACACAATGGATCTCTCTATTAAACACACTGAAATCTTGATGAGAAAATTAATTTTTTCACTGGTTGTTAACCTGCATGGGGTTATATAACCCATGCAGATGTAATAAAAGTTGTTTAGGTTTAATAAATTCAGCAGTAGATTTTGTAATTTCATAATAGACACAACCTCAATTTTTCGAGGCAGTAATTTAGCATCGGACCAACTGAAATGATCCATTATCTGGGAAATGTGGGAGTCATTGGTGATGATCCTTGAGGTCATTCCAATTAATAAAATGAGAAATACCTCACAATGCTAGAATAGAAGAACTGCGGCATAATGTTCTTTCCTGCAGACGAATTTCCAAGCCTTCTCTCACAACAATTCAATATTTAATTTGCTTTAAAAAAAAAAAAGAAAATAAATAAATAAAACAATTATGTGATAAGGATTTACATTGTGTACATTGCAAATGATCTTCTGATTAATTTAACAAATTGATTAATTTTATTTTAGTTTTAAACCTACATAGAACTAATATCGTAACAACTATGCCGAAATAGAAATAAAAATAAAAATGTCATATTGGCAGAATAATTTTTTTTAATATTTCCAACATTCTAGTATCCCAATAAGACACATATAGTTAGTCCTCAATTTATGACTATAAGTCATGATGGTCATAAGTCGAAGCACTCATGTGACTTGACCCAATTTTAATTTTTTTTTTTTTTTGAGGTGATCATTAAGCAAACGGCACAGTCATTAAGCGAAGACTGTTTGCACAGCAGCCTTCTGAGGTAGCTGCTCTTGAAACTATGGAAATGATTAATCATTTAACTTATCAGTTGAGTTTGATATATAATTATATTTTTTAATGCCAAAGAAATAAAAATTGTACTTGTGTGGTTATCTTCCCAGAGAGCATAAATGAGCGACGTACGATTATCACATTCTTTACTATTTTAGCATTTTTTTACTATCGGTTATCTGGAACCAGTAGTTAAAAATGGTTTAAAAAGTAAAAAATAAAAAAAAAGTTCCGACGATCGCATGTCATTCAGCTGATCGTCAGAGCCTTTTTTTTTTACTTTTTTAAAGCATCTTTTTTACTACTGGTTCCGATGAATAGATAGTAAAAAAATGCTTTAAAAAAGTAAAAAAAAAAAAAAAAGAGGTTCTGACGATCACAGCTGTGCCGTGCGATCATCAGAAATTTTATTTTTTTACTTTTTTAAAGCATTTTTTACTATCTATTCACCCGAGCCGGTAGTAAAAAATGCTTTTAAATTTTTTTTTAAAAAGGTTCCCACGCTCGTCAAAGCTGATCACACACTTCCCCCCCCCGCACGCTGTTCTACTTACCTTCCCAAGCTTCCTTTTGGTGTGCACTGTGCATGCGTGTTCACAGCGCGCATTTGGCGCATGCATGACCCGCAAACCGGTAGTAAACCGGTTTCAGATTTCACCACTGGAATAAGCCTATTCACACTTTAAAAATATGCAGAATTTGAATTGTGCTACTGAGGCTGCCATCTTGGCTTTTTTTTGGCCACACTCTGTAACTACTTCTGAATCAGATGGGGGGAAAAAGAGGCCTTATTCTCAAAGGACGAAGAGTTCTAAGAAAATACAAGGTCAATTTTTGCATAGCAATTATTGTGTATCAAACACACCAAGTGCACTGCAGAGACAGAGGAAAAACAGCCAAATGTTCTAAAGAGGTGGGGGGAATTGGCTCCTTTTTTTAAAAAAAAAAATATTTTATTGAAAAGACAGTGCCATGTCAGGATAACAATGCAAATAAAGTACAACCAGAGAGAGATTAATGATAAATAACATACATGCTAATAACTATAACTGTACTATGTTAACAGTAATTGCAACAATACAACCAAAAAAAAAAAAAAACAGAAGAAAATAAAAGAAAACTTCAACTAAGTTTCTATTTACATTAGCTTATTTACAAATTTCTCCATATTATATCCATAGTTTTATACATCTTTGTTGTACTGACATTCATAAACTTCCCTCTCATTTCTGCCTCCTGTCTCTATCCATTCATAAAATTTATTCTATATCCTGAAATATTTCGAGTCTTCTTTATCTTTAATTTTTAAAGTTAATCTGTCCAATTCTGCACAATCCCAAATTCTCCTAATTTTGTCATCATCCGGTGGGGTGTTCAACATTTTTCCAATATTTAATTCTATGTATGTATGTAATTCTATGTATTTTTCCATATGTAATTCTAGCTGCTGTCAATATATGTAACACTGAGTAGATGGTTGCTTTGTCATAACTTTCCGACAATATACCTAAGAGGCATGTTTCTGGTTTGGACTCAATATGTTGCTCAGTTATCATTTTTAGCCATTGATGAATTTTCTCCCAGTAAAAAATTTGGCTCCTTGATGAGCCATGCACCTCCAGAATATAATTGCTGTATTATGTATGGTTGCAGGGACAGATGTACAAAATAAACTTTCAAAACAAATGTTCTCTTGGCTGTGAATTGAGAAAGTCCATTTGCACAGAAAAGGAATATGAGAATGTCCAGTTTAGCTCTGTCTAAGTAAAAGTCAGGCAATGTATTAGCCACAAAGCCAAAGGCTGTGATGTTAAAGACTGATCCAGTAACAAGAGAGACATAAATAACACAACATGTCATTTATTATAAAAAGACCTGTTTCAGATTGTTTTTGCTAGGAGAATGAAGTGGGAAAACTATTGGTTGTATTCAGCTGAACAAAAGGGATTCCAGATTAAGACTATCAATGCAATTCTTATGTATTAAAAATAGAAATTATTATTATTTATTTATTTGTCAACAAGTACAAGGAAACAAGTAACAGTATAGACATAGACATGGACGCGTGAATAAAATTGGCACAAATAATAGGATATAAATAACCAAAACATAGCCATAAACACATACAATGATTACATATAAATGGGGACAGTAGGACAGTAGGAATGGTAGCAGGGGTGGGTTCTACTTACCTTTACTACCGGTTCACAATGGGGCCGTTGCCTGATGTCATCAGAATGCGTAGAAGTATTCTGATGATGTCAGAGTTGGTGGGCGGAGCCTCCCGCCAGTTTTACTACCGGTTCTATAGGAAAGTGCGAACCGGAGCAACCCACCACTGGACAGTAGGCATGCTGGTGCGCTTATGCACGCCGCCTTAGGGACCTCTTAAGAAACGTGAACTGTCCACGATAGACAGTTTAAGGTAAAAGGTATGGGGGTTAGAGAGACTAAGAATAGGATCAGGTAGAGTGTTCCAGACATTTACTACTCTATTGTAAAAGTCATATTTCCTACAATCAAGATTAGAGTGAATTACATTGAGTTTGAATCTATTGATAGCCCTTGTGTTATTACGGTTGAAATTAAAGTACTCATTTACAGGTAGGACGTTTTGGTAAATAATCTTATTATTTTGGTAAATAATAGGTCGGAACATAGACAGAGTAGTTTGAGGCTATCCAGACCTAAAATTTCAAGCCTGGTGGGATAGGGAATTTTATTTCGAGCAGAAGATTTGAGTACTCTTCTAGTAAAATATCTCTGGACCCTCTCTAATGTATTGATGTCTGAAATGTTTTTAACCATAGGAAATATTGTAAAGAATATGACTTAAATGGGAGTATGATCTAAATTTTGCTTAAAGATATAGTAAAGCAGGAATAAAGTGGAGTAGTCTTGTTTTTGGTTAAGTATGGCATATCCATATCCAAATCCAGTTTCCAGACTCAAAAAGGCTAGCTAGGCATTTTTAAAAAAAATTTTTTTGATTTATATGCCGCCCTTCTCCGGAGACTCAGGGCAGCTTACAATGCGTTAAGCAATAGCCTTCATACTTTTGTATATTTATACAAAGTCAGCTTATTGCCCCCACAAACTGGGTCCTCAATTTACCTACCTTAGAAAGGATGGAAGGCTGAGTCAACCTTGAGCCTGGGGAGATTCGAACTTGCAGTAATTGCAGGCACTGAATGTTAATAACAGGCTATTAGTCTGCTGCGCCACCAGGCTGTTTTGTAGTCCACAAGATTTGAAGGTAAATGTTTCTCAAAGTGTTTATAACAATAGCTGCTACTTTGTGACATGTAGTTGTCATAGTCAGGGCCACCCATGACTAATACGCATTGGCAGATCTGACCTTAACAAATGTACTTAATTGCTCTTTAAAGACATGTAAGTCCATTAGCCTCCTTGGACCTCATTTCTGCCATTTGCAGCAAATTCTGTAAATGAGGTTGTGGTGGTGGGGGGAATGTATTGTGCAGAATTTCTTCTGTAACTCTTGGAGCTAGTTCAAATCAGTGTTATTAGGATTTCAAAGAATATTCCTTGGTGGAACATAGAATAATAGGATTGAAAGGGACCTTGGAGATATTCTAGTCCATACCTCAGCTCAAGCAGCAGATCCTTTACCATTACAGATAAATAATTGTCCAGTCTCTTCTTGAAAACTTCAGCGATGGAGCACCCACAGTATAAAGAAACAATTTGTTGCACTCATTAATTTTTTCTCACCGCCAGTTCTAAATTGGATCTCTCAGTCTTTAATGATCCATTACTTCCACCCATTACTTCTTGTCCTTTCCTCAGGGAGAATAAGTCAACCCAGTCTTCTCTGGGACAGCTCCTCAAGTACAGGAAAACTCTTCATCTTCTAGTGATCTACATAAGCTCAACCTTGTAGGTATCTTGGTAGCAGCACAAATGTTTTTCTCATTGGTTTTTTTTTTCAAGTCTAGCCTTATAGTGCTGGCATTTTCTGGTGATCTCCCATTCAATAACTAACCAGCTTTGTCCCTGCAATAAGTCTTTGGAATTGATCAAGGTTGGCAAGATGTTGCTTCTTGCTGTAGATCAGTGGTTCTCAACCTGTGGGTCAGGACCCCTTTGGGGGTCGAATGACCCTTTCACAGGGGTCACTTAAGACCATCCGAAAACACATATTTTCAATAGTTTTAAGAATAATTTTATGGTTCGGGGTCACCACAACATGAGGAACTGTATTAAAGGGTCGCGGCATTAGGAAGGTTGAGACCCACTGCTGTAGATGATCAATTTCATTTCATAACCCTGATTGCTTACTTCTATACTCCAAGCTTCTATATAGGAGCAGTTTTGTGTTGGTTAGATGTATGTGCCGGGCTTGTGGCTCTAGTCCTCTTTATAAAAAAAAACCTACTGTATGTAGGCTAAGGGTAGAAAACAATCCTTGTTGGATTTCCATCCAATGTGGAAAACAATGTTTCTTGGCTTTCCCTCCTACTATGAAGCAGGATAGTATTTTCATTTCCTTTCAATCACCTTAATGTCTGAAAAGCAAAATGAAATTAGATTCTTCTGCTTCTAGCTTTATGGAAGCTAAACTCATCAATCCATTAAATATGCCAGTGACCACTGTGGAAAAAAAAAAGTGATAATTGTGAAAAAAGTGATTTCACAGAGAAAAAAATATATATATTGAGAGTTTTCTTGTGCTTTTATTGCCTTTATTGTTCAGAATAGCTTAGTGGAGTGTTTGTCAAACTTGATAATTTTAAGATCTATGGGCTAATTCCCAGAATTCCCTAAACTGTTGGGGAATTCTGAGAATTGAAGTCCACATGTCTTAAAATTGCCAAGATTGAGATACAGCGGCTTCAGGTACAGTATTAACCATGGACATTTTAAAAACAATACATTTAAGAGATTTCACTTTCTACTTTTATACATATTAAAAGATTCAGCTGTTGCATTCAAAGACCAGGAAGTAGGGAGTAATGCTCTAATTGGGAGAGTTGTCTTTTGTAGCATCCACATTTAAATCTGTTTACTCCCGTCATGCTCCCAAAAGCATGAAAATGCATTCATATCTTATTATATTATCATCTACTCTCCATCTCTGAATGGGCCTTTCTATTCCTTGCCATGACAACTTTATACAAACATATGTTTGCTTCTCCCTTTACGCCTCTGCAGACTCCCGACATGGGTAGAAAAAAAGTTTTTTAAAAAATGAATAGTGTTCATTCATTATGTAGGAGAGGGGAATCAGCCACCTTGCCCCAAATACCTCTGTGTGTCTGTTGGTGCACGAACACCTGTGTATGTGTGTCAATTACTCAGCTGCTTACTATGCATGATGTTAACATTTCCGGAAAAGACATTTCCCCAAACACTCTTCTTTCCATGGGTATCCAGGGCTGATATTCCAAAAAAATAAACAGATGGATTGTTGCTAACCAAAATACGGTGCAGCTGAAATGTCTATTGGCTAACAATATTTGATATAGTGCCATCAGAGTACTGATTTTGCTGGAGATTTTATTGTTGGAATCCATAGTCCTGGTAGGCCTACTTAACTATCAGACATACATTCCAAAATCATCAGCATAAATCAGAGCTGAAATCCAAATTTTTTTTACTACCGGTTCTGTGGGTGTGGCTTGGTGGGTGTGGCAGGGGAAGGATACTGCAAAATCTCCATTCCCTCCCCACTCATGGGGGAAGCCTATTGCAAAATCTCCATTCCCACCCCACTTTGGGGCCAGCCAGAGGTGGTATTTGCCGGTTCTCTGAACTACTCAAAATTTCTGCTACCGGTTCTCCAGAACCTGTCAGAACCTGCTGGATTTTACCCCTGGCATAAATATGGCATCAGGATGTGATTTTAAAAAATGGAGAATCTTTGAGTGCTTCAGAACACCTAATTGGTCAAGACCAATGGCTGAAGATTTCCACTGACCTCAGCAGTGCACATTCTTTTTAGCATTTTGATTCATAATTTGTATTTTTTTTTCACTGACCAGCCCGTCTATGCTTGCTTCTTTTTTAACAGAATCACAGAGTTGGAAGGGACCTTGTAGGTCATCTAGTCCAACCCTCCACCCAAGCAGGAGACCCTACACCATTTCTGTCAGATGGCAGTCCAGTCTGTTCTTCTAATGATGAAGCTCCCACAACTTCTGAAGGCAAGCAGTTCCATTGGTTGATTGCTCTCACAGTCAGAAAATTTCTCCTTATTTCCAGGTTGAATCTCTCCTTGATCAGTTTCCATCCATCATTCCTTGCTGGCCCTCAAGTGCTTTGTGGAAAATAGCTTGACCCCCTCCTCTCTGTGGCAGCACCTCAAATATTGGAACACTGTTATCATGTCTCTACTGGTCCTTCTCTTCGCTAGACTAGTCATGCCCAGTTCCTGCAACCATTCATCATATGTTTTAACTTCCAGTCCCCTAGCCATTTTGGTTGATCTTCTCTGCACTCTTTCTAGAGTCTCAACATCTTTTTATAGTGTAGTGACCAAAACTTGATGCAGTATTCTAGGTGTGGTCTTATTAAGACTTTATAGGGTGGTTTATAGAATTCACTCTCTTTCTTTCCCCCTCTCTCCCCCATATAAACAGTCACATGTACATGTATGCTACAAATTGGCCACTATTCAGATGACTGATCAGCTACCAGTTAATGAAATAATAACAAACCAAATGATCTACAAACATGGAAAGGTGATACTAACTTCAAGTAACGGCTCTGAGTTTGATTTATCTCCTGAGGGAGTATGTGATGTGATTTATATGATGGAAGAAATGTAACACTGCTTTATAAAACCTTAGTAAGGCCACAGCTGGAAAACTGCATTCAGTTTTAGTCATCACATTACAAAAAAGATGTTGAGACTTTGGAAAAAGTGCAGAGAAGAACAAGTAAGATGATTAAGGGCCTGGAGACTAAAACATAATGAAGAACGATTGCAGGAACTGGATATGGCAAATCTAGAGAAAAGAAGGACTAGGGGGTGACATGATAACAGTATTCCAGTATTTGAACAACTTATTTTCCAAAGCACCAGAAAGAAAAACAAGAAACAATGGGTGAAAACTAATCAAAGAGAGAAGCAACCTGGAATAAAGGAGAAAGTTTCTAACAGTGAGAACAATTAACCAGTGGAACAGCTTGCATTCAGAGATTTTGGGTACTTCATCATTGGAGGTTTTTAAGAAGAGACTGGACAGTCACTTGTCTGAAATGGTATAGAATATCCTGCTTGACAGGGAGTTGGATTTGAAGACCTCTAAGATTCCTTCCAATTCTATTCTGATTGATTAGTATATACACATCATAATAATGTATTTATTTAAATCAACATGAACCAACCAACTATATTAACAGATTAACAGAGTTAGAAGGGACCTTTTAGGTCTTCTAGTCCAATCCTCACCCCCTGCCACCAAGCAGGAGACCGTACACTATTTCTGACAGATAGCAGTCCTGTCTCTTCTTGAAAGCTTCCAGTGATGAACAACATGTTGGAGGGCATCTCCCACACAGTGTTGGAGGGAATCTCTTAATGCAGAAATCTGGCCAAAGATCATAATCTCCAAATTAGAGAATATCTCCAGATCATTGTGTGTTGGGTTCGGCATAAAATGAGGAAATCATTCTTAATGTAGTTATTTGAGAACACTTATTTTCCACAAGTTTTTTTTTTTCTCAGTGTATTTCAAGATGCTTCTTTTGTGGAGATTCTCATGTGCCATGATTACATTGAAGAGTTTTCTACCCTAGAAAATTTTCTTGGGACAATGACACACAAAATAAATATTTGGTATACAAAATTCATGAAGCAATGCTGCTGTAAAACATTTTTGACCACCCTGTCTCTTCGTCACCTACTCCCCATTTACAATGTCTCAGAATAAATATTTCTAGCTTGATAGATTTCCAGCTGACTTCAATAAAATATTTCTGGAGATTTTTTTAAGGGAAATTTTTTTATATATATAAATGCAATAGACATCTACATACACAGTACAGCATTTACAAGCCATTTCAATAAGCCAATCTCTCAGGAGTGCTTTAAATGCAGCCTTCTGAATCCACGGGGAGGAGTATATATTACAAAATCAACAGACCAATCTTATTAATTCATTAATATAAACTGCAAATGGGAAGCTGTATGGACTTGCTAAAAGTTATAAATTAGATCTTCATGAGATGTGGCATGATAATCATGTGGGATGTGTCCAAAACAGAACTTGCAACAAGGACTAAAAATGTGTTTATACAAATCTGAAATATATTTTTATAAAAATGTCTATGAAACATAAAGCATGGTGCTAATATCTGTTAAACTGTTCTTTTTTTCAAACCATAAGCCTTGGATCTGTCAGGAAACACAAACTAAACTAAAGTGGGAGGTCACACTTTATAAAAATCTGATCAGCCCTACAGCACCAGATGGGAATTACTCTTGAAACTCATTCCCAGCTATGCTCTGCATATTTTTAAAAACTTATTTATTTATTAAATTTACATGGCACTCATCTCAGTGTTTAGTGACTCTGCACAAAATTCAGCGAGTACTCATAGTATGCAAAGGTTAAGAATCTCTGTAATTAATTGAACACAAAATCAACACAAATTCACTCATTTTGCATGGTGTTGCAAAATGTGAGAGTCCATGCATCAAGACACAAAATAATGATATAAGTGAAGGAGTCATGCCACTGTTCAAATGTTATATGTTCCTGGATTACATATCAGTGCTAACTTTGAATATAGGTATAAACATGGAAACTGATAGAGCATTCGGTGTGTAGGTGTGTGCATATGAGACCATCTCAGCAAAGCAAAAAACAAAAAGCAAAACTGGCATCACTTGGGGAAATTGAAGATTGTTTCTGATTTATGCAAGGAAGGCTCTAAGTCTCAACATAATTCAGATTTGTCATTAAACTCTCCTCTGGGAGTTAGACCCTGTTGAAACCATGCCGAAACCTTTTTGAAAAATCACACTTCCTTGCATGCTCTGGAGAAGAGAAAAAGAATGAATTCTTCTGCTGACAAGACTACTCACAATTCGGTGTCACCCTTGAGATCAGGCTAAAATCAATGATCTTGCTCCAAATCTTTTGGGAACAGGATCACGGGAACCAGCTCCTCAGAAGGTGAATGAACGGTATAAGTGTAAAGCAGACAGACTGGAGATAGGTAAAGATTTTGGATATGCTTCAATAAAGGAACACTGTTTAATTAAAAAAAAAACAACTCTAACAGTCTGAATCACCCAGATAGATACCACAGGAGATAGGTCGATCCTTAGATAACTAAGCACTATACCAGGGGTGAAATCCAGCAGGTTCTGACAGGTTCTGGAGAACCGGTAGTGGAAATTTTGAGTAATTCAGAGAACTGGCAAATACCACCTCTGGCTGGGCCCAGAGTGGGATGGGAATGGAGATTTTTGCAATATCCTTCCCCTGCCATGCCCACCAAGCCACACCATGCCCACAAAGCCATGCCATGCCCACAAAGCCACGCCCACAGAACTGGTAGTAAAAAAAATTGAATTCCACCACTACCCTATACCATGTATACTTTGTAGCTCATAATCACCACCTTTAATAACACCTGGGAGCAAAGTGGCTATCAGTACCACTTTGTACCATTTCAGCAAAACTGAAATATCACACCATGCCATGCCTGTAACTGTCTGTGCTGGCCATTCTGGACCAGTTGAAGTTTCTTGTGGTCTTTCAGTAGGAGGTGTGAGTCCAAGCAGATATGAAGATTGTGCATTTCTCTTGAATGGGGAACTGCAACCCCATCCAAAGTAAAAGAAATGCAATATCTCTGCCCCAAGTGGCCCCAAGACCCATACCCATTTGATTTTTGAAGGATTGAGTTGGATATGGTTCATTCCCAAACAGGCATGAACAGCTTCTAGGGACTGAGATAGGAACTCAACAATCTTATAGCAGCCCAAAAATATAATTGGGTATGGCTATTGGTTTGAGCTCCAAACTTGGCAATTTGGTTGCAAATATTTTGTCATCATTTGAGGAGACATCGTCAGTGCATTTTGAGTTGTGCTCGACTGTCAGACCACAGATCTTTAAATACGTTATTATGGGATGCAAATTAATCTGAATGTTGTTTGTTCGGATAGTTCTAAATCAAGGTCTAATTTTGAATTGTTTGATTGGCTGGCTGTTGTTGCTGGGCTATAATTAAGTACTGTCTGTGTAATGCAGATTAGGATTAGAGTTGTTTATCTGGGTGCTTCTGAGTCATAGTCTGGTTTCAGCTTGTTTCATAGTTTGAGTGGCTGGCTGTTGTTACTGAGACATGGTCCGATTCCTTGTAAACCGATGGGTTATAATTTTGTTGCTGCGAAGTGGGCTGCCGGTTTGTTTATTTTAAATGCTACCTTCAGGATCATGATTGATGGCAGTTCTTTCGTTCTCAGCTATTGGTAGACTGGGTTGATGTCAATGTGTCTGTTCATTGACTTATTGGTGGAAAACCAGGCTTCAAGGAATTCCCTTTCTCTCCTTGATTTCGCCTGGGTTACAACTGTGGCCCTGGTTAGATGAAATCTGTGACCTTCTGAATCTTCATGGAATGACATGAGGGATAGTGGGTCATGTCTTTTGATAGCCAGAAAATTTTTATACAGTCCGGTTGTGTGCAGTCCGGTTTTGTGCAGTTTGGCTGACGTAGTTCTTTTTTGCAGTTGCTGCACTAGATTCAGAATAGGATGCTGAATACTATGATAATTGGGCATCAATGGGTGAACTCATCCAGAAATTTTATGTTAATATTGAATAGAAAGGGATAAAGAGTGGATTCCTATGGCGACCCACATAGGAAGGGTCTAAGGAAAATTCTCTACCCCTTAAACAACACCAACTAAAATGGGCCCACAAGGAAGGAAAGCAATCATCATAAAAAGTGTCCTTTAGCAATATGTCCCCAAACTGTTGGAAATGTAAATGAGTACCAGGCACATACTACTTACATGTGGTAGACCTGTAAAAAAACCAAGGAAATTTTGGATACAAATTCATATGTGATTAGAATAAATGGTTCGACAACATATAGCGTTCAAGCCAGAATTATTTCTATTAGGCATTATATCAGATGGCTATGACAAAGGGACAATATACCTAATATTACATATCCTGACACTGGTGTATGCACAGCAGTGGAAGAATGAAAACACCCTTTCAGAGGAGGAGATAATAAGGAAGATACTAGTCTGTGCAAAAATGGATAGACTAATGTTAAAAATAAAAGACAAAGAAGAGACAGAATATTATGATACATGGAACAGATTCTATCAATGGTTAGAACCACAGAGTGGAAGTTGGAATACAAAAAAATCAGGTTAGGTGGACTTGGAAAGGGATACTATATATGCATCGTTGTATTAGAATGAATATGATGGTCAAAAATAACTGTAAAACACTAGCACTGTTTAAATAGTATATATGTTATGTGTTTTCATTTTGGTTTTTATGGCAAGTGAAATGCCAGGACAATCAATATTCTGTATTCAATATACAATATATTTATATGTAAACAATAAATATATATATATTTTTAAAAATGCCCTTCCTTCCCAACCCCTGAGTCAATCCAGTGGAATATGGTGTTCCACAGTATCAAAACTGTGACAAATGGATTAAGGAGTACAAGGATGGATGGCCTGTATTAATCCCAAGCATTGCTGCAGTCATCTGTAAGCACAACCACACTATGAGCCATTCTGTTCTATTGCTTTCTGCTGATTATTTCCAGTGATTCTGGAAATAACCTGAAGGGGAGGTTCATCTTCCATTCTCAGGTGATGTTGACTTGCTTGGAAATATCCAGGTGCAAAATACCAAAATACCTTTTCCAGTGGATGACCTTTAACCCGATCCTTTTCCTAAGGCTGTCCTGTCGTTCATGAATTTCTGAGAATGGACACTTCTGAATGGATAGTTTGATATGTGCAAGATTCTTCGCTATAACGAAGTGAATATTCTCATGAATACTGCTAGGGTCGCGCTGAGGATTTTGTGCAATTCCTGCACGATAAAGTCGCTCGGATTCGGGATGGCTTGGACTCCGACTGGATGAGTCCACGGGAGGAGACGAGGGCAGGTCTTGAGAATGTTACCTGGGAGGAGTTTGATCCTGTGACTCCCGAGGATGTGGACAGGGTTCTGGGTAAGATTAGTGCCGCCACGTGTTTATTGGACCCGTGTCCCTCCTGGTTGGTGCTGGCCTCCCGGGAGGTTACACGAGGCTGGCTCCAGGGGATTATAAGTGCTTCTCTGAGTGAGGGTGCCTTTCCTGCCGCCTTGAAAGAGGCGGTAGTGAGGCCCCTCCTCAAGAAGCCTTCCCTGGACCCGGCTGAATTAGCCAACTATCGTCCAGTCTCCAACCTTCGTTTTGTGGCGAAGGTTGTTGAGAGCGTGGTGGCACGACAACTTCCCTGGCACCTGGATGAAGCTATCTATCTAGACCCGTACCAGTCGGGCTTCAGGCAGGGGTACAGCACTGAAACGGCATTGGTCGCGTTGGTGGATGATCTCTGGAGGGCTCGGGACAGGGGTTGCTCCTCTGTCCTAGTCCTATTAGACCTCTCGGCGGCTTTTGATACCATCAACCATGGTATCATGCTGCAGCGGTTGAGGGGGTTAGGAATAGGGGGCACCGTTTTGCGGTGGTTCTCCTCCTTCCACTCCGACCGCTCGCAGTTTGTGTTGGCAGGGGGACAGAGGTCGACCTCGAGGCATCTCGCATGGGGAGTGCCGCAAGGGTCGGTCCTCTCGCCTCTCCTGTTCAACATTTATGTGAAGCCGCTGGGTGAGATCATCCGTGGTTTTGGGGTGAAGTGTCATCTGTACGCTGATGATACTCAGCTGTACATCTCCACCCCAGACCACCCCAACGATGCCCTTGATGTGATGTCCCGCTGCCTGGAGGCCGTGCGGGCCTGGATGGGGAGGAACAGGCTCAGACTCAACCCCTCCAAGACCGAGTGGCTGTGGCTTCCGGCGCCCCGATATAGTCAGCAGGTGCCATCGCTGACTATTGGGGGTGAATCTTTGCCCCCCACAGAGAGGGCTCGCAATCTGGGTGTCCTCCTGGACGCACGGCTGTCTTTAGAAGAGCACATGACGGCCGTGGCCAGGGGGGCCTTTTATCAGGTTCGCCTGATTCGCCAGTTGCAGCCCTTTCTGGATCGGGACGCCTTGCGCACGGTCACTCACGCCCTTGTCACCTCCCGGTTGGACTATTGTAATGCTCTCTACATGGGGCTCCCCTTGAAGAGCACTCGGAGGCTCCAACTGGTCCAGAATGCGGCCGCGCGGGTGGTTATGGGTGCAACCCGTTGCGCCCACGTGACACCCCTCCTGCGCGAGCTGCACTGGCTCCCAGTGGTCTTCCGGGTGCGATTCAAGGTGTTGGTTACCACCTTTAAAGCGCTCCATGGCATAGGACCCGGGTACCTTCGAGACCGTCTTCTGCCACCAATAGCCTCCCACCGACCAGTCCGCTCCCACAGAGAGGGTCTCCTCCGGGTGCCATCAGCCAAGTTATGTCGGCTGGCGACACCCAGGGGGAGGGCCTTCTCTGTGGGAGCTCCAGCCCTGTGGAATGAACTGCCCCCCGAAATACGAAAGATTTCCGACCTCCGGGTGTTTCGCTGCGCTCTGAAGACCCTGTTGTTCCGCCAGGCAGGGTTACTAACATAACGTTTTAAATTGGGGTATTTTAAATTTCTGGGATTTTAATTGGAGCCTAATTATTTAATGATTTTAAATTTTAAATTGTTGTCGTGTTTTTTGTGTTTTTAAATAGGCTGTACACCGCCCTGAGTCCTTCGGGAGAAGGGCGGTATAGAAATAAAATTATTATTATTATTATTATTATTACAAGAAGCATAAAATTGAGTTTTTGAAGGGGTGAGGAAGAAAGAAAAGATGGAAGCCGTTCAATCTTTTTAATTTGAAGTCAGATTGTTTTCAGCTGGTTAACTATAAAACGTAAATGCTTTTTTCTGAAATCAAATTTAACTCCTGCTGAACATACAGGTACATACTTCATTGTACTTTTCTTGACAACAATAGAGAAATGGGTTCCTGTGGCCTTCTGATATTTTTGTTTCCTCCAACTTCCCAGTCAAATCTACAACTCTGAGATCTATCCATTAATTATCTATCATCTATCTATGGTATCTATCTATCTATCATCTATCCATCCATCCATCCATCCTCCATCCATCCTCTATTTTTTGCTTCTATAAGTAATTCAAACACACACAATGCTCCTTTCATGTCCTATTTTCCCCTCAACAATCCTGTGAGGTGGGTTGGATGAGAGTGAGTAAGTGAGTGGCCCAAAGTCACCCAGCTGGCTTTCCTGGCTAAGGCAGGACTAGAACTCAATGTTTCCTGGTGATTGGTCCAAAGTCATCCAACTGGCTTTCATGCCTAAAGGTCGGACTTACTGTCTCCTGGCTTTTATTCTGATACTTTAACCATTAGGCTAAATTGGCTTTTGGTGGCACCTCATCCTTGTATTAACCACACCCAACATGGCTTAACTTTTTTGCAGATTATTCAGAATGAACTGAACAAATTTCATTTGGATAGAGGAATCATATGCGTAATTACTTCAGAGGATATTTCCCCAGGGTCAGTGAAATATTCTCCTAGGTGATGTGTTTACCATTTCAATAATATACATGGAGCTTAATTTCCATGGAGAAACCACTGGGGAATCTGTAATGTTTTACTTTTAACTGGCCTATTTTCAAAGCAATTAAAATTTACAGTAAGTCTAGAAACAACTAAATTTAGAAGCATTTGGTCAGGAACCTATAATCAATTATCCTTATGGTCACACCATTTTGGTTACACAATCATGTCATTTGTTCTCTAGGAAATTATTTCTGCAATATAATGACATCTAAAAATATAGAAACTCTGCGAACAGAAACCAGATGTCCTGAACGTATAACACCTTTTCCTTTTTCTCCACTCTGAAAAGAAAACGTCACTAGTCTTCTATCATAGAAATCCTTTTATTCTGAAATAAACCAATAAGTTAGAGTAGCATTGTACTATCTGGGCTGTATTCATGATTCTATTTTCAAGTAGTAAATTGATATGACATAAGGTAGAGTGTTTTACCAAACACCGTGCCTGGAAAGCTGAAAAGATCTCTGAAATCCTTAGTCTCCAAAAAAATGTAGTCGGGCTATATAAAATGTTCTTATTTATAACTTCCATGAGATGGCTAATCCAATGAGCCAACTTCTGTGTCTCAGTCTCAGCAACTTGAAGGTGCGTAGGCTTCAATTGCCTATGGATTAGGGAAGTTTATGTCTCAGGAATTTCAGGAATTGAAGTCCATATATTTTCAAGTGGATTGAGAAACCTTGGTATAGGCTATGAGTTGTGCTGAGAAGTTGTTGAAATAAAGCTTGTATTACGTATTTTAAATGGTATCAACTTCAACAGAGTTGATATGGGTTGTGTCTTTATTATAATTGGCTCTGATGCAAAATTAATATGTCTAGCCTGAATCTAGGATCCTGCCTTGTACTACCTATCTTAACTATTGGTTAAAGCAATTTTAACCAGTTTTAAGCAGTTTTAAGCATAATCATTCAACGTTTCTCATAAAATCATGGAGAATAACAGAAAAGGGTGTAATAGTTTAAAGATTTATAGTTATGTGCCTCTGATTACCAGAACTCCAAGTTTTTTCTCACTTAGAATAATTTATTCACCGTCACATTGCTTTTCAATTGTGCAGTTTAAGATGTGTGGACTTCAACTCCCAGAATTCTCCAAACAGCTGAGGAATTCTGGAAGTTGAAATCTTAAATCTTGTCTTAAAATTGCCAAATTAAAAAAATACTGCATTATAATCAGAAGGGCACATACAAACTTTGAATTAAGGACTAAAGTGACTAAACTCTCAAAGTTCCCCTGCATCCTGGTTAAGAAACACTGATCTAGAGTCTTGTAATTTGAAGAAGAACTGTTATAATCTAAACTCTATGGTGATTGATGATTTTTCAAAGTCCAGATCTGGATTTTTGGGAGTTGTGTACCATACATCAGAAAAGCTCAGATAAGGGAACACTGATCAAGATATTTTTTTCTTGAAATTTACCATTTCCATTATCATCATTGGTATAACTTCAAATATTTGAGGATAAAGTAGATCGACAGAGGAAATGAAGAGGAAAAAATACATATTACTGTTGTTACAGTAGTGGCCAAAATTGTGGAAATCTTTTGGGAAAAGTTTGATGGCTAATAACACCATTTTTTTTTTTTTTGGAGTTTCAAGATAATCATATTCCACTGCTGGAATGTCCTGCGAATAGCCCAGACCTTAACCCAATTGAAAATCTATGGAGCTGACTAAAGAAACTTCTTAGTCAGAAGCAATCCAGCAATAAAACCCAGTTAATAGAAGCAATCATCCAATCTTGGTTTCACATTATAACAGCTGCAGAACTAAAAGACTTGATTCACTCCATGGGAAGACGTTATAAGGCCACAATTCATGCTAAAGGTTACCCAACTAAGTATTAACTGACATGGTGATAATTTTTGTATATCTTGTTTTTCTATGTTGATAATTTTTGTATATCTTATTTTTTCTAGATGTTTCACTTTTCTTCTTTATATTGTAACTGCTATTCTAATAGCAAATCCTTCATAAAAGTTATTGCATTACATTCTTGGTTAAATTATCTTTCCATTGATATATAATTTTATGGTACTACTCCAAAAAAAAAAAAGTGGTGTTATTAGCTAGTTTTAGAAAATGCACTTTCCCCAAAAGGCTTCCACAATTTTGGCCACTACTGTATGTGTTGTTGTTGTTTAAAAAAAAGATGGAACCATAGTAATATGGTTACAATTATGTATATTGGGGGCTAGAGAAGAAATCTTCCATGAATTTCAGTGAAAATAAGATGTTGACATCTGCAAAAATAGACACAGCTGCTATTGAGATGGCCCTTTGAAGGACTTCTACTATTGTTTGTCTCTGAGTCAAAAATGCATTTGTTATTGTAGGAAGATTGCAAAAAACAAACAAATCCTCCCCCCAAATAAGTTTAAACCAGGAAATAAATGGTCTAAAAACTGGCATCAAAATATGATGGTGATGATGATGATCACATAATAAGATATGAATACAACATTCCTCTATTAATGTAAATACTGATAAACTTAGATTTATAGTTACAAAGAACATTATAATTCACCATTCTGTTGCGTCTGTATCTTAGCGACTTTATAGAAAAGTGCTGTCTATGCTAATTTGTCAAACACAGCTTCTTTCATTTGCTCATGAACATCTACAAAGATGTTCATCTTTGTATCAGCTTTGATGGCATCAAGCCAGCGAGTTCTTTGCTTGCCCTTCTTCTTGATCTACAAACCATTTTTAGAATTGTTGACTTCTCCAGTGAATTTGCACATATGACATTATCAAAGTAAATCAGGTGTATCCTTGTGATTTTGGCTTCTAGTAATGTTTCTGGTTTTATCCAATTCAGCACCTTCTTGTTGGTTGTTCTGGTTATCCATAGTATATGCAATAATCTATGCCAAGACATCAGTTCAAAGACATCAATTTTTTGATTAGCCACTTTTAGTGTCCAACTTTCAAACCCATACATCATTATAGGAAAGACTATTGCTCTAACTAGGCTGCTTTTTTCATTTATATCAACGACCAGTTTTGGTCACCACAATTTAAAAAAGATGCTGAGACTGTAGAAAGAGTGCAGAGAAGAGCAACAAAGATGATTAGGGGACTGGAGGCTAAAACATATAAGGAACGATTGCTGGAACTGGGTATGTCTAGTGTGATGAAAAGAAGGTCCAGGGATGACATGATAGCAGTGTTCCGATATCTCAGGGGTTGCTACAAAAAAAAGGGAGTCAAGCTATTTTCCAAAGCCCCTGAGGGCAGGATAAGAAGCAACGGATGGAAACTAATCAAGGAGAAAAGCAGCCTAGAACTAAGAAGAAATTTCCTGACAGTTAGAACAATTAATCCGTGGAACAACTTGCCTCCAGAAGTTGTGAATGCTCCAACACTGGAAGTTTTTAAGAAGTGTCTGAAGTGGTGTATGGTTTCCTGCCTGAGCAGGGGATTGGACTAGAAGACCTCCAAGGTTCCTTCCAACTCTGTTATTCTATTCTATTCTATTCTATTCTATTCTATTCTATTCTATTCTATTCTATTCTATTCTATTCTATTCCATTCCATTCCATTCCATTCCAGATATATTCATGTTAACCATTGCAGTGTGGCCTAAGGTTAGCCTGAGTTTGATTTCAAGATTAGAACTAACCTTATGAACAATTTTTGATCCAAGGAAGATAAACAGTATCAAACTAATTCAATTTCCTTCTTGTTGATTTTAAATGTTTCATGTCTACCTTCAGCTGTTGTCATTATTTTTATTTTTATTTTCCTGATGTTAATACTCAGTCCTACTTTTTCTCTTTCATACTTGATTTTCGGGGTCATTATTCCCAGATGTTCCTTATTTTCAGCCAATAGTGTTATATCATCTGCATACCTCAAATAATTTGAACATGTATTTGTGTTTAAATTAACATAATAAAATTATCTTCAGATTTTTTTTATTTGCATAGTGAGATCCTAAATTAAAATAGAATGTGCACAAAAGGAAAGCATAGCATTTAGTTCTACTTTGCAAGGCTATCATGCTATTAGGCAGTTCTCGACTAACAACCATTCATATATTGACCATTCAAAATTACAATGCTGCAAAAAAATGACATGATGGTTTTTCACACTTATTACCATTGCAGCCTCCCCATGGTCATGTGATCAAAATTTGAATGCTTGGCAATCTATACATATTCAATGAGAAAGTGAGATTCACTTAACAACTGTGGCAATAAAGGTCATAAAATGGAAGAAAACTCACCTAACTGTCCCACTTAGCAAAATAAATTTTGGGCTTCTTAGTGGTACTAATTCAGGGACTAACTGCATGCACAGTGTTTTTAACAGAGTACCCAAAGTGAATTTAAACGCAAGATTCAGAAAGTTCCAGTGTTGAAAAATTTATGGGAAATTCACTGACATGAAATTGCTGTTGCAATACCCTACAGGAGAGGGATATTAAACTAATTTAAACTTTAAAACTATGGTTAACTTTTTAGCAATGGTTATTACTATAGTGAACCAGCTTAGTAATAGCACAGATTTATATAACACTCCACAGTACTTTACAGCCCTCTCTAAGTGGTTTACAAAGTTATCATATTGCCCTCAACAAAACCATTTTATCGGCATCAGAAGGATGGAAGGCTCAGTCAAGCTTCAGCCAATCAGGATCAAACTGCTGGCAGAGTGCAATACTGCATTCTAACAACTGCGCTACCACAGTTCTTGCTTCTTGGAAAATACCTAAGGGTTAATAATATTAGTGTCTGGTTATACTATATCTCTAAATTTTGGATCTTTCAAATTGATGAAGAATATTGTATGTATCAAGCTTAAACTGTTATGAAAAAGATAGCTGTGTTTTCATGAAAGAATACTTGTGTTCTAGATGACAAAAGTTGACTTAACAGAGTTTCTCATTTCTCTGTTTAAAATCTGGTTTACACAATGAAAATACAAGACCAGAAAAACTGGCTACATATTTCATTCATTATTTAAAAATTGGGTCATAAAATTGACACTGAAGAAAAGTTGTACAATTTTAATAGTCTGATATAATTTTTCTTGTTTAAGCTGGTATAATATATAATTTAGGTAGTTGGTTTTTTTTCAACTTTGCATATTTTTTTTTTATTCAAAAGTAATACAAGTCTTACTGTTCTGTTGCTAATTAATTTAGTATAATAAATGATCCTTTTGATTTAAAAAAAAAAAATTGAAAACTTTTTAGCAATGTATAGAGGAGCATTTCTTCCTCCCTCAACAGTGTTTTGGAAAACAAAGTAAGTTTATTTCATTATATGGATCAATTCACTAATCAAATAGCCTTGGTGGCGCAGCAGACTAAAGCACTGTTAAGTGCTTAAAGTAACACCAGTTGCCTGCAATTACTGCAAGTTCAAATCTCACCAGGCTCAAGGTTGACTCAACCTTCCATCCTGTTGAGGTAGGTAAAATGAGGACCAGGATTGTGGCGGCAATAAGCTGACTTTGTATAAAAAAGAACACCGCTTGGGGGGATGAAAGCCCTACTAAGCAGGTATATACAAAAGTATGAAGGCATATAAATCAAACCAAGAAAGAAAGAAAGAAAGAAAGAAAGAAAGAAAGAAAGAAAGAAAGAAAGAAAGAAAGAAAGAAAGAAAGAAAGAAAGAAAGAACAGAACAGAACAGAATAACGGAGTTGGAAAGAACCTTGGAGGTCTTCTAGTCCAACTCCCTGCTCAAGCAGGAGACCTGGCCTATACTATTTCAGACAGGTGGCTGTTCAATCTCTTCTTAAAAACCTCCAGTAATGAAGTTGCCCACAATTTCTGAAGGCAAGCTGTTCCACTGGTTAATTGTCCTCACTGTTTGGAAATTTCTCCTTTATTCCAGGTTCCTTCTTTCCGTGATTAGTTTCTATCCATTGTTTCTTGCTTTGCATTCTGGTTTTTTAGAAAATAGGTTGATCTAGTAGTGAGTTCCACTTACCTTTGCTATAGTTTGGAACTGGGAGCGTGCACATGCGTGCGCTCGCTTTGCTCGTGGGTAGTGCTTCTGTGAAGAACTTTCTGCACATGCTCAGAGTGTCCATGATGATGTCCGGGTGGGGGGGCGGAGCCTCCCACCTCCACCACTACCGGTTTGTCCAAACTGGAGCAAACCGGTAGAAACTCACCACTGGGTTGACCTCCTCTTCTTTGTGGGAGCCCCTCAAATATTGGAACACTGCTGTGTTGTAACTCCTACTCCTAATGAAGCCTTATTCAATTCAAATAAATATATTATTTGAATTGCCTGAAGCTGTCTGTCTAAAATGCTTTTACAGACACTATTTTCAAGAATGGTTTTAATAGCCAGTTGAGACATTCTGGGCAAACAAAATGGAAGGGCAATTTTAACAGAGGATAGAAAAATACCATTCTATCCATCCAGAGTCTAAAAATATCTGCACTGTAATTGCCAGAATGATATCTTGTGGTTACCTGCCACATTCCTTGGCACACGATACACAGTCGTTATTCTACCGCAATGTAAAAACACCACTTTCAACATCTTGTGCAATCGAAAAAGCAGTGAAGATGCATGTATGCCCAGCATAGAGTCTAACTTAATTTTAAAAGGCTGAAGAGACATGAGTTAAAAGCTACTATAAAATAACTGATGTCTCATGAAAATAAGGAAGAGGAACACAGCTTCTAGTATTTTTCCAGGAGGCACATCAATAACTAGCTCTGTGAAAAAAAAAAAGAAAAAATTGAATATCCACATGTCTTCTACCTACCTGTCTGAGTCTGTATAAACACAATCAAAGTCTAAGGTGTATTGATTTTATGATTTTATTTTATTGTTTTGAACACATTTTAGCCCATTGCAATTTAACAGACTAATAGCAGTTTATGTAGAATGATTGAAAATATTCATGGTAGCACTTAATACCACGTGAGAATTTTAACAACAATAAAAACAAAATCAATTCAAAACACAAAAATAAAAGCAATAAAAATAATTATTTATTTTATTTATTAAAAAAAAAAGTTCAGGAGTAAGTTCTGTGAAACAATTCCATCTTGAACAGTTTTCAAAATGTCAGCAAGCAGGAGCTGATTTCATTTCTTTCTTAATTTATATCCCATCTTTATTATTGTTACAAATACTTATGACTGAGCCCAAAATTTCTCTTGCTAAGTGACACAGTTAAGAAAATTTTGTTCCATTTTATGACCTTTCTAGGCACAATTGTTAAGTGAATCACTTCAGTTGCTAAGTTAGTATCATAGTTCTTAAGTGAATCTGGATTTCCTGTTGACTTTGCTTGTCAGAAGGTTACAAAAGGTGATCACATGACCCCAATATACTGCAAGCTTCATAAATACGAACCAGTTGCCAAGCATCTGAATTTTGATCATAGGGGATGCTGAATGGTTGTGGGAAAAGTGTGAAAAACAGTCATAGGTCACTTTTTTCAGTGCCATTGTAACTTTGAACAATCACTAAACAAATGGTTGTAATGCAAGAACTACTTGCATCTTCTTCCTCCTTTTCTCCCCAAGAACAAGCACCCTGTGAGGTGACTTGGACTGAGAGAGCCTGATTGATCCAAGATCACTCAGCTGGCTTTCATAGGTAAAGCAGGACTAGAACTCACAGCCTCCCACTTTCCAGCCTGGTGCCTTAACCACTAAACCAAATTGGTTCTCTATTGGGAAGCTGTGACATAACATTTATGCTACCATACACTCAAAAAAAAAAAAAAGCATACTCTTGCTTCAGCTAGCTGGACATCTTGAAAATATGGGAGTTTGGGAGGTGAGGAATGAGATGAAAAAAATCTAAGAGGCAAGGTCAATTGGATGTAACTTCTCCTTATCTTTCACCGTCTCTGAACCATGAAGATGAACAAGTCACAAGTTTCCCAATAACTTAACATTTTACATTTGATTGTACACAGTTTTGTTTCTTGACTATCAAAACCTAAAATGGTGCTGAAGATACACTCAAGAGATGAATGCAGATACAGTGAGGAGAATGGCAGAATAGAATGGTCTCTTTCTTTCCTTCCTTCCTTCCTTCTTTCTTTCTTTCTTTCTTTCTTTCTTTCTTTCTTTCTTTCTTTCTTTCTTTCTTTCTTTCTTTCTTTCTTTCTTTCTTTCTTTCTTTCTTTCTTTCACTGAGGACCCAAATTGTTGGGAGCAATGTGCTGACTCTGTAAACTGCTTAGAGAGGGCTGTAAAACCACTCTCTAAGCAGTATATAAGTCTAATATATATAAGCAGTATTATATATATTATATATCTAATATATATAAGCAGTATATAAATCTAGTGTGTGTGTGTGTGTGTGTGTGTGTGTGTGTGTGTGTGTGTGTGTGTGTGTGTGTTAAGGGGCATGCATAAACGCACCAGCGTGCTTACTGTCCCTGTCCTAATGTTTTCTTTTATTCGTATCCTTTTCATGTATTTATAATTATGTTTACACTTGTATCTGTCATAAAATACATGCTTGATGAAATAAATAAATAAATAAAATAAAAGTGCTATTGCTATCACACAGATTTTGTTTCATTATGGAACATTGATTTTATTGTGTTTTTATTTCACATGGGGAAGACAGCATTGATGTTTCATTTGCTTTGTGAAACTAATGTGGAGAAGTATACTACATGAAGTTTTATTCCTAGATTGAACAGTTTTTTGTTTTTGTTTTTCATAAACCATTAAGAAGGGATTGCTTCACATCCTAGAATCCAAATGTTTGCATAGGCCTCCCAAGTTACTGAAGACTTCAAGACTTGTAGATTGTTTCCAAATGTTAAAGATTTGTTATTTGCTTTCAGTTTCTCCTGCTAAACTGAAATGCAGTTCTCAGTCAGAAGAAAATTCTTGATCTGAAAATGTTTAAAATGTTGCCTGAGTCTAATCTGAAATTAAAGTATAAAAACTAACAATGCAGGGAACTTTTGAAGATCTTCATGAACAGCTGGTGTAGTTATTGCACTTCAGGATGAAGTGAAATTAACTGACAGTCTTATCTACTATAGTAACAAGGCAGGATAAAAAATAACTAACTAAGGAGAGAACCAATCTAGAACTAAGGAGAAATTTCCCGACAGTAGAACAATTAATTAGTGGAACAATTTGCCTTCAGAAGTTGTGGATGCTTCATCACTGGAGGTTTTTAAGAAGAGATTAGACATCCATTTGTATAGGGCAGTGAAGGCAGTGATGGCTAACCTTTTTGCCGTCATGTGCCAAAGGTGGGGGGAGTGTGGGGGGTCGTGGGTGCCCACATCCATAATTCAATGCGCCTCGCCCTCCTGCGCATGCGCAAGTGACCCCCACACACACTTCCCCTTGCTTTTGGCACGCGATGGCACGGTGGGCCCAGTAGGCCCGTTTTTCCTCCTCCCCAGGTTCCAGAGGCTTTCTAGGAGCCTGGCGAGGCCAAAAACAGCCTTCCCCATCTCCCCAGAGGCCTTCTGGAGGCCTGAAACAGCCAGTTTCCCAACTTCCGGTGGAACCGGAAGGCCTGAAAATCAGTTATCTGGTGCGCACTGGAGCTGAGCTAGGGCACACTTGCGTGCCCACCAATATGGCTCCGCTTGCCACCTGTGGCACCTGTGCCATAGGTTCGCCATCATGGGTATAGGGTTTCCTGCCTGAGTAGGGGGTTGGATTAGAAGACCTCCAAGGTCCTTTCCAACTCTGTTATTCCATTATTATGTTTTGTTAAATGAGAAGCCAAAAAGATGATTCTCAAATCATTTAATCCATTTTTTCTGAACTTTTAATCTCTGATTATACCCTGTTAATCTAAAATTTATATTCAAAATTGGATTTGGTACAAGCATATGAACAGAACCAATTACATCCGCTTGTGCAAGGGGTTGGGTAGAAGCCTTCCAAGATCCCTTCCAACTCTCTTATTCTGTTATATATTATTGTAAATATATTGTATTTCTATTTCAATTATAGACATATCAAACAACTGATACGTTTCGCTACACATACCCACAAATTGTGTGCAGTGCAAGTATGCTCCATTGTTGTCATTTTTGTTAAGGTATTTCTTCATTTTATCTACATTAGTGACCATTCTAAAATAAACATACTTTAAGTACAAAATAGGAAAGGTTCTACAATTTATTATATATAGGGCAGCCAAGTTTAATTTGAAAGGGCAGGAGATGTGGTTGCCTTTCCGCAGATTGATTATTAGCAAGGGGGAAAAAAATCTAATAGGATCTTGATTCTATGTCTATTCAGTCTTCTGAGTGAAAGGAAATATGCAGGGAAAATGTCCAGTTTCTAACACAAAGATTTACTTTTCACTGGGTCCTTAAGAATCACTAGCAAGGGTGAAACACATGGAAATAGGTCACAGGAAACACACATCAGATAAACAGAGGAAGTAATTATTCAGCAGGAAAGTTTGCAGGAAATAGGTTGTTTTTCTTCACTCACTGGGGTCCTTTCAGTCTTAGGATATCAGCCATGGTGAAGGAAGTCAGATTGTAATTGCAGGGCAAGTCTTATTTATACATAGTGCTAACATCAGATATCATTCATATGGAAGTTGCATTGTCTAAGTAATCAAATATTCCAGTAGGTTATATAGTAATACAGTTTCCAAAGCTGCAGTTAATGTGCCTTATGCCAAAGGGAAAGAAAAACATCTATTGTTTAAGATGCTCAAAGCAAAGGTACGCCCTGCACATTAGAAATTGTATATTGATTTGTTTTACAGCAATCTTTCTTCTCTTTCTCTTCTCTTTCCTTTCCCCCTTCATTTATCCTTTCTACCTTCTTCTTCCCTCTTCTCCTACTCCTTCTATACTTCCCCTTCCTTTCTCCCCCTCCTCCTTTCTTCCTCCCTATCTAACCTCTCCTACTCTTATTTCCCCTCCCTTTCTTCATCTCCTCTTCCCTTTCTTCTATTCCTCTCTTTCTTTCTCCCTTCCTTCCATCTCCCTACTCCTTCCATCTCTCTCTATTGGTGGATTAATTTTCAATTCAGTGTTTTTCTCTATGGTATCCAGGCATCCCCGATTTTTCTTCCATTTATTGAATGTGAATCACTACAGAAATACACAAAATCTCACAAAGCAGCACAAATATTATTTTATTTTATTTTATTTTTATATAAAAGCAGCTAAATTTAAAACTTCCTAAACTTTAAATGGCTAAGTCTAAAAAAAGAACGACTAAAAAAAACCCCAATTAACTATTTTTTTTAAAGTTCCCAAAGGGGGAAAAAACTTACAGGCAGGCAGATAGAGCTGCTCACTGATGAGCTTGATTGCAGGTAGGGAGATTCAGTTGCTTGCTGATGCAATGGATTGCAGGGATTACAGCAAGCGAAGCAAGGCAGGCGTGCGAAGGTAAGCAAGCTGGAGGTTGGGCGGGGGAAGGGATTTTTGCTACCGGATCTCCGAACTGCCCGCCACCATCACTACCTACTTGCCCCAGCCAGTCCGAACTGGGAGCATTTCACCCGATACAAAGTAACAATGTAACAATATAACATTAAACAATTTTTTTTTTGCTTCTTACATATATTTCATTTCATCTTACATCATTTACTAACATTTCAATTTTATTTCTTAATTTCAATTAATTCAGTTAATGAAATGGAAGAAAGGCCCCCCCCGAACATCTTTAAATGTACTAGGATAAAGAATGAATTATCAAAAAATTAAAAGAGAATATATATGATTAAAAATGAAGAAATTAGAACTTGAGGGTGAAAGAAGATGTTGTTTATATAAATAAGAATAGAAATATTAAGATGATTAAAAATATGGAAAAAGAATATTTTGGCAGAAATTGTAACTAAGTAAAATGTATTTGGATATGACAAGTTGTATATGATACGATATGGTCAATACTCTGTTTCATAAAATGTGTGTGTGTGTGTGTGTGAGGAAAAAATAGTAATAAAACTTGATTTTTAAAAAAAGAAATTGTATATTGAAAACAAGGTAATACTATTTTGTTTTTACTCTGCCCTTTATTTAGGGAATTCAGGCCCATCAACAAGGTTTTCCTCAGTGAAGTTATCTTCTCAATAGCTTGGATCTGGTTAAAATGAGAAAATGGGAATAGTCTACAGCAGGGGTTACAAACTCAATTTCATTGAGGCCTTGATATGTTGACCTGGGGGGGGGGGCAGAGTGGGCGTGGCCAGAGTGGGCGTGGCCAGATCAACATTATTTGCGTTGAGGTGGCCCAAGCGCTCTGCCAGAGAAAACAGGCTCCTGACCTCCATTTTTGGCTGAACACCCTCTTGCAACCCTCTGCCAACAAAAACAGGGCTGCAGGCGGCCCTTGCAAGCCCCATTTTCATCTGTGATGGCCTCCTGAAACCCTCTGCCTGTTGTGGCCCTCCTGAGCTCCGTTTTCGCTGGCAAAGGCACAGCAGGCCAGTCCTTTGGTGTTTTCAGGGTGGGCCCCTGGACCAGATCTAAGCACCCCAGATCCAGACCCCAGGGCCTTTAGTTTGACACCCCAGATCTAGAAATTCATTCATGGAATTTAATGGATGAACATGAAAGATAGAGAGTAGTAGTGTTAATTCACTTATTTTGGGAAAATGTAGCCTAATCTTTTGAAGATGCTGGAGACTGAATCTAGCAGGATCCACTCATGAGCTTTGAAAAGGTCAAGACATTCTTGAGTCAAATTCAACCCAGATTGAGGATACATTTATGTTGATTTGGGGACAGTAATTTGAAGCACATGCACTGAGTAGCTTTAGGTTATTTCCGAAGGTCTCAACAAACTAATTTGAAAACACATTACAATTGTTAAATGATAAAGATACTTGTAGTCTGTTTGGTATTGTTGGAAGAAATATCTTCTGGGTTCTGGTCCAAGTGGGGAAAAATACACTGGAAACATGGAGACTGCTTGGAAAGATGGTTTAATGGTGGACAGGATCACATGGCTTGAGTTCCTGAACAGAAAAGGGGCAGATACAGTAAATCCTCGGGTTTTGCATTTCTTGGGGCCCCGAAAGAGTATCCTGATTGGTTGTCAGACTCCCAGGGGATGAGGGTCTTAGTTAGCCTTGCTGGCTGATGGTCACATGTGCTTCCCAGGCCACATGTGGTGAGTTTCTGCTGCTATTGTGTAGAGGGCTAATCCTATCTTTGTTGGATCTTTGACAATTCCTACTATGGCTGTGCCTGAAGGAGGTAGATCTTTGTTATGTAGAATAGACTGGCCCAGGCCTTAATGGCCCATTGACAAAGGGTGGGGGCAGGAAGATGGGAGCTGCTTCAAAACATGCTTATCCATTTCTCATCCAGGGAAATATAATATTCTGCTTTTTTTAATATTTCCTAAAAAATATTTCATTCTTCTAGGAAAGGGGTGGGTGCTAACTTCCTACAGTATGTAACCATCTTCTGCTTCTAATCAATCTGTGTTCCCCTCCATTATCCCTGCCAGTTTCACATCACTTTCAATTCATATCTAAATCCGTCCAGTTTCGACACTTCATGTATCCAATGAAATGAGCACAATATCACAACATAGGGTTTTTGTCACGTGCTTCTCCCACCTCTGAAACCTGTATTTCGGTGTGATTGCATATGTGAGCTACAGAATTAATACTCACTGGGAAATCTGTGACTTCCCGACCATATGTTTAAAAAAATGAATGTACCAAAATGTCTTGGCCAAGTCAAGAAGCCCCAGCTAGGTTCACTTTGAAAATATGAAAAATATTCTGAAAATATTTTATGTCAATCACATTCCATTTGTAGTACTGCTCAGACAGAAAGCAATAACAGCTAGATACATCAGTATTTTCTTAACTTTAAGAGATAATGTATGTTTCGGGTTACAAATTCCATCTTGATATTTTCAGCAACAAATCTTGACTGAACATGAGGTCTTTAAAATCTCAAATGCACCTCTGATTGGAGTATTTTGTTTTAGAATTTAGAAGATGTTTAGCATTATTTTGTCTATGTTGTATTCTATGGAGCAATCTTTGCAAGATAGAAACATTAAAAAGCATTTATTACCCCTCTAACGTTGGAGACTCTAATATAAGATCATCTCACTAACTATACTTGAGCTGAACTATTTAGTCCAAGGAATCTACACAGTCTCCAAGCGCTCAAACTCCCCTCTGAAATACTCCATATTTATACAAATGAAAGAAAAACTGAATTTAAGATAATTTTCCCCCAATGCCCAAACACAAAAATAAGTATTAGGGCTACAAAATGTGGTCTACAAACACTCACTAGATGGCAGCAAAGAGTTAGAGCTGCTGTATCTTTTAACTGCCATCTAGTGATCTCATGGAGTTGTGCAGCCCAGTTCCAGCAGCATGGATAGACAGAAATGAATTGAAGCATTGTTTTATACAGCATTCTATTTCCACACTTGATGTTTACAGCTTCAGGCAAAACCAGTCCCGGAGAGCTCCCCCCTTTCTCCCAACAATTGTCTGAATGTAATATATTGGCTGTGTATGCCTGTATATTGGTTAGTCTTTCCAGAACCTTCCTGTACTTTAAGTTTAAAAAAAATATAGAGTCAGAACAGAGATATTAATTAAATTAAATTAAAATTAATTTCCTGTAAAACAAATTGTGTTATTTATAAATTTAACCAACTCCCCATCTTCCTATCCCAATTATCCTCTGCCAGAGAAAGCAATAGATTACTCATGTATTCTATAAGACACATGGGAAAGGGAAGACACGAGATGGGGGAGGGGAGGGAAGAGAAGGGGAAGGAAGGGAGAGGGAAGGGAAAGGAAGAGAAGGGAAGGGAAAGGGAAAAAGAAAATGAAGGGGAAGGAAGGGAAGAGGGGAGGGAACGGAAGAGAAGGGAAAGGAAGGGAAGACCTTGAGAAATAGTATCATCAAATCTCAGATTTATTAAACAAAAAGGAAATGGGAAGAAGGCAGGCAATGAAAGAAAACATCCAAAATATAGCCGGGTTTTGTAGTACTTATAAATAAATATAGGGAAAAAAATCTTTCAGCATAACCTTCATGCCATCTAATTAGTATATGTCACACTTGATAGAATATTCAAAATCAGATGTGTTTTTTCCCCAAAAATCTCTTCCCTTGTTTTTCTTTCTGCTGCATGTACAAAATTTTAGGGCAAATAACATCACTTTAGCAGTGGACATTCAGGGAGTGCTGGGAAAACACACAGACACACACATTTTTATTCACTGTTAGAAAGATATGAATGGAAGAAGGAAATTCTATGCTGCCTTGGGCAACAGGCAGATTGGTAGTTTCTGGTGTTCCAGTTTTGCTTCTCTCTGGTGCTTGGCTGTCATGGATAAAATAATCAAAAGATCTTCAAAATTGTAGAAAGAGAGAAAATGAAAGGCCTGAAAGATGATGAGATTCCCAGCATCCTTCTCCTAGTGAGTTCTGAATTCTCCTAGTGAATTCTGACTTTGCATCCTATCAAGGAAAATTATTATTGGAGAAATTCCTGAACTCTGTTGCACTTTTATTCCATGGCAAGAAATACCTGTATTTATTATCCTTGCTCCAACTGCAGACTATATACAAAATAGGCATGTTTCCCCCTCCCCCCACACACACATTTGTAATAAAATAGATCCAGTTGTGAATGTAGGTACTCCTTAACTAATGGCCATAAATGGGACCAGAATTTCCATTATTAAGCAAGGCAGATGTTAAGTGAATCAAGCACACCCAATCACACTTGTAAGCACACTTATAATCTTTTTTTGCCATGGCCATTATATGACTCAATGTAGTTGTTAAATGAATCATCCAATTGTTAAGCGAATCCAGTTAGTTTTTGCCTACCTGCAAAATTAATATTAATAAATTTATTCCAGTGTGGTATATGAGATATATACAGTATAACAACAGCAGAAATATAATATTATAGCTATTCAGATGGGACACTTTTCTAATAAACATGCACAATCTTTTAACATTTGGCATCCAATTTGTGAAGCTCATGAAATAAACTGTTTTGAGCTTTGTTTTGCACCCATCAATTTACAAATCCCAAATTATAATAAACCATGCCTATATTCAACGCACCTTGTTTGACAACTTGGCTAAAAATGATAGGCCGATACATAGAGAACATACAGGTAGAAAGTAAATTGAAGGGAAAGGAAGAAGTGCTTTAGATTCAGATAATATGATTCAAAAGGGACGTGTTGGCATATTGCAACTACTGGCATGTCCTTAAAGAACCTATGTGTTTTCTAGGGTTCTCACAGAGGTTATGTAGGAACGTATGTATTTGAAATAAGGATATGGCCATAGTGTGATGCTTTATGTGAACCTAGGAAAAGATGCAGTTTCTTCAGAAGGCAATGGCAGACAATGGCCTTTTCATTTTCAAATCCAAAGTGTTGATCATCCGTGGTAGATCTTCACATAACCTGGAGAGGTTGGAGTGCTTCTGACTCATGAAAAGAAAACTCAAAAAATAAAAATAATGAATTCAAATGAGCTGTTTCTCTCTTAGACTCATAATTCCCTTTCCGTAAAAAAAAGAAAAAAAGACAAACAGTACTCATTAGTTGGTTTTGACTAGGTCTTTGTCAAACTCTGATGGCCAGTTTTAAATTATTGTCTTAAAATATATAGTCTCTGATTATCCAATGTAGGATTAATATTTATTTATTTATTTATTTATTTATTTATTTATTTATTTATTTATTTATTTATTTATTTATTTATTTATTAAATTTATATCACGCCCTTCTCCCCGAAGGGACCAGGGCGGTGAACAGCCGAGAATTAAAATAACATACAATATAAAAGTTAAAATAATTAAAAATAAATTAAATTAAATGGCCGCCCCAATTTAAAACCCCTAGCAATACAATTAAAAAACTAACCCATAAAAACCTATTCAGGCCAGGCCGGCTTGCTGAAATAAAAACGTCTTCAGGGCCTTACGGAAAGTGGGGAGATCTGGAATCAGCCGTATTCTGTGAGGTAGCTCGTTCCAGAGGGCGGGTGCTCCCACAGAGAAGGCTCTCCCCCTGGGGGCCGCCAGCCGACATTGCTTGACCGACGGCACCCTGAGGAGGCCCTCTCTGTGAGACCGTATTGGCCGGTGGGAGGTTATCGGTAGCAGAAGGCGGTCTCGTAAATACCCTGGCCCTAAGCCATGGAGCGCTTTAAAGGTGAGAACCAACACCTTGAAGCGCATCTGGAAGACCACCGGGAGCCAGTGCAGCTCGCACAGGATAGAATTGATAGAGGAAAATCGATACCCTGAATTCTACTTTGTCTTTGACTATATTTGTTAGGATTGCAGTAAAACAAAGGAAGAAAAAAAGAAAATAGATTGTGCCTGACTAAAGATCATCTACAGGTAATTATCACTTAATGACTGGTTGCTTAATGACCATTTAGAGTTATGACAAACATCCCTAGCCCTACTTACGACCAGATTTTGAAGATCCAATAGCTGCACACTCACACACAGCCACCGGGGTCATGTGATTGCATTTTTGGGCATTTAGCAATTGGATTATATTTATGTTCATTTGAGCATCTTGTGATCACGTGACCACATTTTTGGGGGGGTTTTTTGAGAGAGAGTTTCTGGAGTTTACTTCCAGTGTCCAGCAAAAAATGCTCACTGGGGAAAATGGGTTCATTTAACAACTGTGACCTTTGCTTAAAAACAGCTGTGAAAGTCATAAAATGAGACAGGGTCCCATGGTCCCTTGGCCTAATGATGGCCAAGATTGACAACTATAATTCTAGGCTCAATTACGATCGTAACTCGAGTACTACCTGTATTTGGAAGTGAATCATTTATTTGATTGTATATTTATCTTCTGTAATATTTAAATTGTATATTTATCTTCTGTCTCGTCTGAATCCCAGCAAATACAGAACGAAATGGTATCAGATACAGAATATCCACTTTTGAAATACATTTTTCAGTCCCAAAGTATTATTCAAAAGCAATTTATAACACTCAGAATGAACACTATTAATGTATAAGATAAACACTCTCTTTTTACACCACTAAAATGTAGACATTCTTGAGGTACACTTGGCTCCTAGTAAATACATGGATACGTTGATGAAATTTTATTGGCAGCAGCATGGAAATATATCCTGATACCTTATTTCAAAAATAACTTTTATTTCCAAGTTTAACTCAGAGTCTTAACATTTCCTAGGATTAAATATTAATCAGGCTTGGCCTTGCAGATGGACAGACACAGTATTCTGCTGTGACTTTATTCCTCTCCTAAAGTCTTTTAAATGTAAGGTAGGCCATTTCTTTATCCCCTTTTCATTAACTCCTCAAGCTTCAATAATCTACCTGTTAGCTTTGGCTGCGTCCAATTTGTCCTGTATTTGTGTGAACTGGGAGAACAGTGTTGGGTTGTTGAGGAATGTCCTTGACTAATGACTTGTCATTATTTAGACAATAGGAATGACTTAGGATTTGGCCAGCACAAAAGATGCTACAGATAATCCTTTGTTCATTCTATTCACTTGATTTGAATGGTTTTGCTGGAAGAAGTAATTACATGTTTCCATCCAAAGTCCTGGCTCTATTTTCTGAGTCAATTAAGATAAATTAAGAAGAAAAAACTGTGTGTGTGTGTGTGTGTGTGTGTGTGTGTGTGTGAGAGAGAGAGAGAGAGAGAGAGAGAGAGAGAGAGAGAGAGACAGAGACAGAGAGACAGAGAGAGACAGAGACAGAGACAGAGACAGAGACAGAGACATGGAGAAGAAAAAGTTTTAGTTTCAAATGCTCTTGACTATAAACTGAAATAAAGTGTAATGTTTTTCTAGGATCCATTATTTATGTATTTTTCAGATTTATATCCCAGTTTCCATTAACCAGTTCAAACATTTGCAAAAAGTATTAGAAAAACCATTGTACCACTCTTAACTTCTAAATCAGTTTCATCCCTATCAAAACATTAAAGGGACTTGTAGCAATTTTAAGACTAGCAGATTTATTGTCTGCATTTATTATATTATAAAGGTACTGAAAGGCTGTTTTTGCTACAACAGACTAACTTGACTTTCCATCTGGAAATTCCACTGAACCTCCACAGAAAAAAGAAAACAAAGGAAAAATGAGACATATCCATTGGTTTTGAAAAGCATCATGTTATTATTATAAATTGTCAAGAGATTTACTTCAGTAAGTCTTCTGCATTTGCGTTATTTTCTTATGGTGCTGTATTCTGGTTTGGGGGCTCAAATAATTCATTAAAATAAAATAAAATATTCAGTACAGGTAGTCCTCGACTTACGACAACAATTGAGCCCAAAATTTCTGTTGTTAGTTAGACATTTGTTCAGTGAGATTTCCCCATTTTACAACCTTTCTTGCCACAGTTGTTAAGTGAATCACTGCAGTGTTAAATTAGTAAGTCAGTTGTTAAGTGAATCTAGCTTTCCTATTTACTTTGCTTGTCAGAAAGGGGATCACAGTACCCTGGGACCCTGCAATGGTCATAAATATGAATCTGTTGCCAAGCATTTGGATTCTGATCACATGACCATGCAGATGTTGCAAAAAAAATTGTAACTGTGAAAAATGGTCATTAGTCACTTTTTCAGTGCTATTGTAACTTTAAATGGTCACTAAATGAACTGTGGTAGGTCAAGGACTACCTGTATTGCATTAGTGAGAGCATCTGGAGGGTGGGAAATATATTTTAAAAAGTCAAGTTTATGGCTGTAACTGGATAATCAAAATCCTACTCCTGTTACATATTTTTATACACATTCATCACTAGCCCATTCTTATGCAAGAGTAAGAAATCTTTGGTGAACAGAGGACACACATTAATATTTTTTTCTGATTTCATGGAAGGATCCTTCTTAAGATCTTCTACCCTATTTCTATCTATGTGTTTGTGTTTGTGTGTGTGTGTGTGTTGTGCATATGTTTGAATCAATCTTGATTCCTGGATCACTACTTGGTCATTACCTCCACTACTGTAGGAAGTTAGCACCCACCCCTCTCCTAAAAGAATGAAATATTCTAGGAAATATTAAAAAGGCAGAATATTATATTTCCCTAGATGAGAAATGGAGAAACATGTTTTTTAGGCAGGAAGCAGACTCACTCTTAATAGCTCCCACCCTCCTCAATAGCCCACACAGCAGATGTCAGCACTTAAGAGATAAAGATATAGCTAGGTCTATTCATAAGCAAATGTCCTCACCCAAGATCCAACAAAGATAGGATTAGCCCTCTATCCATCTAACAACAGAATTCACCACATGGCACCTGGGGAGATTGCATCACCCAGGAAGGCTTAACCAAACCTGGGACTCAAAAGACAACCTACAAAGTTACCCCTGCATGGCCCCATGGGAGTCTGACAATCAATCAGAATACAAGCTCAAATTCAAAGCCCAACAGAGGGTATAAATCTCTCTCTCTCTCTCTCATCCATGTGCCTTTTTGCCCAGGACCTCAAAACCATGTGGTCCTGTCCACCATTAAACCATCTTTTCAAGCAGTCACCATGTGTCCAGTGTCTTTCTCCCCACTTGGAACTGAACTCAGATGGACATTTCTTCCAACACTACCCTGCAGTTTTCTTGACAGCATTTTTGGAGGTGGTTTGCCCTTCCTTCCTTCCTTCCTTCCTTCCTTCCTTCCTTCCTTCCTTCCTTCCTTCCTTCCTTCCTAGGGCTGAAAGAGAGTGACTGGCCCATGGTCATCCCATTGGCTTTGTGCCTAAAATAGGATTGGATTCAGAGTCTCCTGGTTATTAGCCTTTTGCTTTAACCACCATACCAGACTGTCTCTTCTTAATATCATACAAATTGAAATCTCAGCAGTACACTCTGAAATCCATCCAAGAGTTGAAAAATAGAACCATGAAGAGTTAGATACAGCCAGTGAATAATTGATTGATCTCTGCTGTACAGTCAATCTTCCCTGTGTCCTATGGAGGCATGATCATTGAGAGGAATATCTCATGCGATCATATTAAGATATTATGTTGGCTGTTCTGCTTATTTTTATTAAGAGCAGAGAAGATCAAAACGTAATTATGATGGGTATAGGATTACTTCCTCTTATGTTTGGTTTTAGTTTAGTGCATTAGTCTCCATTGTTTTACACTTAAACTCATAAATTCTTCAATGAACACACACACACATATGATGGCTGGGGAATTATGTGAGTTGAAGATTAGCCTTTTTAGAATTGCTAAAGTTGAGAAACATTGGGTCTAGAGTACCCCAACTATCTATTTACTTGACTTTTGACTATGGGATTCATTGAATAACCCATCAAGTGGAAATCAGAGATAGCTATAATTAATTTCCCTTTATTTTAGCAGTTCCCTAAATACTCTTGAAATTCCTCTTGCAGATTTCTGGTGCTCTCTGGAAAAGAAGTGAAAGTAGCACACAGGAACCAAGTGAGGAAACATATAAAATTGCCTCCTCTTCCAGTAGTAAGCCCCCCCTGCCCCCATTTTTCTGTAATATATGAAATAATTTATGAATAATAATATGAAAAAATGCAAGTGATACCGAGATCTAAAAGGTTTGCAAAGCACCCTTTGGAATAATCCAGTTAATATATATGAAGCCATTCAGTGTCGTAACCTTACAAAATCCATCTTTTAAGAACTGAAAATCACAAATTGGCCATCTTCACACCATTTTAAAAGTCATCTGACCTAGATTTTTGAGTTCTGGGGTTTTTATTACCCTAAGAGACCTTTGTGGCTTTTAGCCTCTATTTCTCAGAGATATTTCACAACATGTGGTGGTCGGTTCTTTCGCTGTGGCTCTCACTTCAGCTGTGTCCAGGGCAGACATGTAAGCACCTAAATCCAAGCTAAATATTTTGTTAACCTCTTATTGTACACACATTCCGCCTTGCCTACAAATGAGTTTTCAAAGTCCTAGTTTTCTACAGCTGTGTGAACTGGGTTCCCCTCTCCCTCATATTGATGATATGTTTCTCTATGATAGAGAAATTTTTATTTGGAAATTTAGAAAATTTGATCTTTGGAATTTGTTTGCATCCTGATAATAAGACGTGGGGTGCAGTGGTTAGAATGCAGTACTGCAGGCTACTTCTGCTGACTGCTGGCTGACTGCAATTTGGCAGTTCGACTCTCACCTGGCTCAAGGTTGATTCAGCCTTCCATCCTTCTGAGGTGGATAAAATGAGGACCCAAATTGTTGGGGACAATATGCTGACTCTGTAAACCACTTAGAGAGGACTGTAAAGCACTGAGAAGCAGTATATAAGTCTAAGTGCTATTGCTAATGCTATTGTTATAATAGAACTTTCTAAGGCTTATTAAAATTCTGTCTGTACAATACATAGAAATATATATCAACATCCATCTCTAGGTCCATTTGGCCAAACTTTGATATAGCATGGAAGGTAACAGAGAGTTAGAGTGATGGGGAATAAGGTCAGGCTGCTGTATTACAGCTAGTCCTCCACTTACAACAGTTCATTTAGTGACCATTCAAAGTTACAACAGCACTGAAAAAAAGTGATTTAGGACCGTTTTTCACATTGCGGCATCCTCATGATCACATAATGATCAAAATTTGGATCCTTGGCAACTGATTCATATTTATGACAATTGCAGTGTCACATGAGATCATGTGATCTCATTTTGTAACCTTCTGACAAGCAAAATCAATGGGTAAGCCAGGATCATTTAATAACCATGTTACTAACATAACAACTGCAGTGATTCACTTAACAATTGTGGCAAGAAAGGTCATAAAATGGGGCAAAACAGGGGCAAAACTCACTTGACAAATGTCTCACATAGTACCAGAAATTTTGGGCTCAATTGTTGTCATAAGTCAAGGACTGTCAGTAGTGATATCCTACGGGATATTTCAGTGGAGTAAGGAAGTAGTAGAGTGTATCACATGCTGCTCAGATATCTCACCCATCTTAGATTGGGGCGATAGCATGTAGAATGCCAACTCCATCTCTCCCATTTGCTCGTATTATATTTGTGGACAGGGCTGATCAAATTGCCTTTTCCAGTCAGTGGATATGCTGACTAATTTTCTTCCTTCTCTCTCTCTCTTCCTCCTATCTTAACAGCTACCAGAAGAGGAGCAATAAAAGCTGTTCCTCTTGCCATTTTTGGTAGTTGCTTCAAAAATAAATATTGAAAGTGCAAACTTTCAGTACTCATGGACCAAGCAGAATTATTGTATTAAATTTTACTCCAAAGTTTTATTTTTGAAATAGAAAAATTCCCATTTCCTTCCTTCCTTCCTTCCTTCCTTCCTTCCTTCCTTCCTTCCTTCCTTCCTTCCTTCCTTCCTTCCTTCCTTCCTTCCCTCCCTCCCTCCCTCCCTCCCTCCTTTCTTCCTTCCTTCCCCCCCTCCCTCCTTTTTTCCCTCTGTTTTGTTTCCACAATCCTTTTCTAAAATAATTTTTACAAGTTTAAAAAAATACTTCATTTTACAGCTTTGTTATATGACTTGCAACAATAATTTATACATCCTTGGGAAGTAATTTATGGAAAAAAACAAACAAACAGAAGAAAGCAAAATTGTGTAAACATCTATATAATGTCTGCCAGTTTATCGAATAACTATTCAAATAATGAAATAAGTTTAATTTTTCATTCACTTTTCCAAACATTTTGGCATTTAATCTTTTTGTTTTGTTCACCATCATTATCACTGATTTATTTAATATGACTGTACCATATGAAAAATAGTACAATACAGTCTATTTCCATTATGAACTCTAGGAAAAAAAACACAAAAATATGTTGCCAGAAATGCATGCTATATATCACAATTATTCCTTTGACTTGCATGCTTTATAATTTAGTTAAGCTTTGGGGCTATGGTGTCCCAAAAGACAAGACTGGAGTATTTCAGCAATAGTGATTCAAGTTTGTGTCATAGGTGATAAAACTCTTTGTCAAACAGGAAGTGTTGAAAAATGACTTAAATTACTTTCCTAAAATATTTAGAAATTGTCTAAACGTATTAAGCAGATTTTCGTGCTGAAATGGATCGTAGGTAGGATTTTTTTAAAAAAAAAATCACTAGGGCTCTTTTTTAAAAAAAAATCTTCAGAATTGAATATAGAGGCAAGTAATCCAAACAGCCAACGCTGAGGTTGAGATTGGAAAAATGGAGTTGGGGATGTAACATAGAAGGAGAATTTGTAGATGACACCTCAAGAAACAATGATAACTAATTCTCTAATTCTCCCCAGAAGGATTCTCCATGGATACTCATACATTACAGAAATATTTTAGGCTGTACTGCTGTTAACGTAAAGTAGGATACATAATTTTGGGTGATGGGGAGAAATGAAGGTTATAATTTAACTTGAGACATATGCCAAGAATGAGCAGAGCCCAAGCAAAACTATAGGAAAGACTGGCCAAAACCAAAATTGGCTCAAAGTTAATTTAAGTGTGAGAGCCAGTTTGGTGTAGTACTTCTAGACATGGGACTATAAAATGAGAATTTGGGAGTTGTAATCCCACTTTAAGGCAGCTGGATGACCTGGAGATATTCATTTTTCTTCTAGGAAGAAGTCAAGGTCAAATCCCTTCTGAAGTATTGCCAACAAAATTTCATGAACTTGTCTGAGTCATAGCCAAGATTGAAGACTGGCCTTATTATTATACCTTAAGGTATAATAATAACAACAGCAACATACTTACATTAATAAAGAGTCAACTAATATGATAATGCCAACAAACTGTAATTTTTTTCTCCTCCTATATGAAAAATGACTATTCTTGACTAGCAAACTTTATTCAAGTCTTTGACACTCTCAAAGTGTTTCTTGGACTCTCGGCTGCCTTGGCATATATTCAATTATATTCAATAGTATTTAATTTCATATATATTTGCACTGTTAAAAATTTGAACACAAGGGAGTATTTTTTCCATCCTGTTTCGTGAAATCATATTTTTTCTCTTCTCTAGAGAGGAATAATATTACAAGTCCGATTCAGCCAGGAGAATTAGTGATACCTGTTTTTCTTTGTCTTCTGATTATTGTACACAAATCAATGAATGTTTTTCAATTCATTTCACTGTACTCAACTCCCACATGTATTTAAAAGACAGTACACAAGTTAAATCTCTAGATTTTCCCCACCCCTTTGGGGACATATTTTATCTGTTTGAGCATCTGATAAAATAAATCGCATGTAAAAGAATCCACAGCATATTGTGCCAGTAACTCAGTCCTGTTTTAAAAAGCAAAAGCCCAGTAATTGTAATTAGTTACAAATTGCCTGTTATGACTTAATTAAACTTCCTTGCCTCTCGGCTGCTTAAGCAACATGTTGAATCTTTTATATGCCTACCAATTAATGCTCTGCAATTCTACTTCCAAATTGGATAAAAAAAAGTAATAAATTTAACAGTGTTCTGTTGATATTTAGATTTGAGGTTGTTAATGCAGAAGGGGCTTAAAAGGGGGTGGAAGGAAGCATTGAGTGGTTTAATGCTTCAAATATTTATTTCAATTCAGATTGATTAAAACAGTTTGATGTTCCATGAGATAAAGGACCAGACCTTTTGTTAACAGGGCCCAATTGGTCTAAAGAAGAAAATTGAGATGCACTAATTGAAATTTGGTAGCTTCTTTCAAACATGCATAATTCATACAGAGAACAGAAGCTGCAATTCACCAGAAACTGTCAAGGAGATGAATGCTGCATTTAGATGGAATTTAAGATCTTACTGAGTAATAGGGAACCCACTGCAAATGCTTATAGTAAATCATTGAGGAACAGAAAATCTCTCCCTCCCACCCCTAGCTTTTTTCTGGTCAAGTATTAGAAAGCTGAAGTGTAACTTTTAAAGATTTCACTTCATCCTTATAAAGCCATTTCAAGTTTTCCCAGTGCTTCTACCTTCAGAGCACCAATTTATTACCATTGACTTGGCCCTTCTCACTCCTGATATGAATGCTAATAGCCCTTTTGACTCCATTCACAAGACATATTTTTTTCCCCTGACAAAGAATTCTTCCCAAATGATTTCCCAGGACATTGTCTTAATAGGACCAATGGATAAAAATGACAAGCTAACATTTGCTGGAATTCAAACAGTCTCTGTTTGATTTGCTTCCAAAGAATATTAGGGGACGGGAAAATCCCCCTCGGCTTCAATCCTAATTGGACCATAAGTTACAAGCATCGTTGTCAGGATTTCTTTCTTTCTTTCTTTTTTAAATACTGTTTTGTTTTTTCAGCATTCTAAATTGGACTGCATTCTAAGTATTCTCCATTTGGAAATTGTAATTCAGAAGAGAACAGTTCGTTTTCAGGACAAAAGGCTCAAATTTTAAGTAGTCCAAAAGACTTACAGATGCATTCTACACTGCCTGTCAGTTCCCAAACTCCTGACAATGGAGTCCTTGGTATTTTCTGAGCTTGGTTGTTTTCTTGAAAATATTTCATTACCCAACTAGGTAACATCTTCAGTACTAGAAGAGAGTAGGGTTTGCTATCTGTTTGTATATGATCAGCGTTGGTGGGAATGTTGTTTTCTTTTTGACATTCCTTTATTAGGTAGTTGTTTATTATTTGATTCTTTGTCTGAGTTGGTAGTTCCTTGAGTAGTTTATTGTTTATTGCTTAATTGTTGGGCAGGTGCATAAGTGTTATATAATGGGGTAATGAAACATCTACAAGAAAACAAGGAAGCTCAGAGAGCACCAAGGACTTCATAGTTCAACCCTTAGTTACAAATATTCTCTTCTATTGGTAGTCCTGAGAATGTTCCCATTCCAGGGAAAGACAATCCAGGTGAACCTGCTTTTCCCACGTCAAAGGAGATGATTGGATGGACTGACGGTTAAGTTCTTCAGGAAGTAATTGAAAGAACATGGCATATATAACCTTCAGAAAAGATGGCCAAAGGGAAAATATGATAGGTCCTTTCACAGACCTTGAATTACATCACATAGAAAGTCACCTCCACTTGTAGAATAGAAAATAATTGTCTTAAATTATTTGAGAATAGGTTTTGATGAAATATAAAGGAAAATATTCTTCACATAAAGCAGGGATGTCAAAATCAAGGCCCATGGGCCAGATAGGGCCTGTGGTGTGCTTAGATCTGGGCCACAGGGCCACCCTGGAAACAGCAAAGGACCAGCCCAAGGTGCCTCAACCAGCAAAAATGGAGCTCGGGAGGGCCGGTTCCATTTTCATTGGCGAAGCACTGCAGGAAGCCGTCGCAGTCGAAAATAGACCCTAGGAGAGGTGCTCCCAACACGAGTGACATTGAGCTGGCTACATCCACCCCAGCCACGCCCACCCAGCCCCTAAGGTCAAACACAACCCTGATGCGGCATTCAATGAAATTGTGTTTGACACCCCTGACATAAAAGATAGTGTGTAATGATTAAGGCAGACCAGAACTAGGCGGGCCAGGTGTTTTCCACCTTCAGCTATGGAAGAGAACCTCATTACCTTGGGCCAAGCATACTCTGACAGTAAAAATCCCAGCCAGGATTTTTCTGTCAGTATAAAAATGGAAGACAATAAATCAATAGCAATAGCACTTCATAGCAGTTTATAGACTCTCTACGCAATTTACAGAGTCAGCATGTTGCTACCGACAATCTGGGTCCTCATTTTACCAACCTCAGAAGGATGGAAGGCTGAGTCAACCTTGAGCAGGTCAGGTTCGAACTTCTGGCAGTGAGCTAAATTAGCCTGCAATACTTCATTCCATGGTTCCTATGCCACCTTGAGTTCCTGGAGGTTAGAATAGAAATCTAGTGAGCCAATGAATAAAATGGACATTGCTTACCTGAACGTCCCTTTTCGTTGCGCTGCTTGTCACTTCATTTACATATGGGATTTCGTCATCTTCCTGTTAAGGACTGAGCGTGGAGTCTCTTCAAATCTTTTAACCACGCCCTCTCTGCTCCTCCTCTCCTCAGTTGTTTCGCGAAGTCGCGTGTCATGGAAAAGGTCTGATGAGAAAACACAAACAAGCCCACTGCCCCAAATAGGCAGCCAACAGGGAGGGATGAAGTGACAGCAGCGCAACGAAAAGAGACGTTCAGGTAAACAACGTCCGTTTTCCATTGCGCTGCTAAGTCACTTCATTTACATATGGGATATACCCAAGCATCAAAATCAAAGGGAGGGAGGCTGACTGGTCCCGCCACTGGACGCCGAAACCACCTGTTGCAGCACCCTGCATCCAAAGGACGCCTCAGCAAACGCAAAAGTGTCTATTTTGTAGTGGCGAACAAATGGCGTCAGAGATGTCCAGGTGGCTGCCCTGCAAATGTCCACCACCGAAGCCTGGGTAGACCAAGCAGCAGAGGTTGCAGCGCTTCTCGTAGAGTGGGCCCACACTTTACCTGGAACAGACTTGCCTTTGGAGGCATAGGCGAGGGCAATACACGCCTTGATCCAACAAGCCACCGTCCTAGACGAAATCTTCTTCCCCAAAGAAGAAAGGTGGAAGGACACCAGGAGGGCCTCCGATTTACGAAAGGATGACGTTCGTGCGATGCATCTTCTGAGCACCCGATGAACGTCAAGCGTATGCCACTGATCTTCCAACCTATGCCTGGGAGAAGGGCAGAAATCTGGCAAAATTATTTCCTGAGATCTATGAAAGATGGAATTAACTTTTGGCAAGAAAGCTGGGTCTAGTCTAAGAACAACCGTATGAGGCTTAAAAATGCATAAATCCTCCCGAATTGATAATGCTGCCAGCTCCGACACCCTCCTGGCAGAGGTAATGGCCAAGAGAAAAGTCACTTTAAACGATAAAAATTTGAGACTGGCTGAACCAATGGGTTCAAACGGTGGAGCAGTTAGGGCTTGCAGAACCAATGTCAAGTCCCAAGTCGGATACCTATGAATAATGGAAGGCCGAATATTAGAGGCCCCCCTCAAGAACCCTTTAATTCTCGGGTCAAGAGTTAGCGGGTGAGTAGCTTCCCTGGATAAAACAGTAGATAAAGCAGCCACCTGTCTTTTCAAGGTAGAGGGAGCCAACCCCTTGTCAAACCCATCCTGCAGAAAAACCAGAATGTCGGAAATGCTGGCAGAAGTAGGGTCCACGTGACGCAGACGGCACCAACTGCAAAACGTCTGCCAAGACGATTCATAAATCCTCGTGGTAGAGGGCCGTCTAGCGGCCTGAATGGTGCCAATCACCTTTCCTGGAACATTGCATCTCCTCAGGAGGACCCTCTCAAATGCCACACGGTTAAGTGCAGCCAACCGGGGTCTGGATGTTGAACTGCCCCCTGGCTGAGAGAGATGCGGTCCCGAAGTATTTTCCAGGGAGGCGACACCGACAGGGCCACGAGGTCGGCGAACCAAGGTCACCTTGGCTAATGAGGAGCCAACAGGATGACCTCCGCCCTTTCCACTATCAGTTTCCTTATTACCCTCGGGATGAGGGCCAGAGGTGGAAAGCATACAGCAGACCCTGAGGCCACCGACAACAAAGGGCGTCGTAACTGAGGGCCCCCTGACTCGGGAATCTTGAAATAAACCGAGGGAGTTGAGTATTCTCCAGGCTGGCGAACAGGCCTACAGTCGGAAGGCCGAATCTGTCGATGATGCATTGGAACAGTTCCAGGTGGAGCCTCCACTCGGAGGGGTCTAATTGTTTCCGGCTGAGCCAGCTGGCTTGGACATTGGAGCCCCCCAAAATATGTTCCGCCCTCAGGGAAAGCACATGAGTCTCTGCCTAGGTCATCAACTTGTCTGTCTCTGTCATTAATAAGGGGGAGCGCGTGCCATCCTCGTGATTGATATGGGCCTTGGTGGCCATGTTGTCCATTAGAACCAGGACATGCTGGTGTAGAAGCATGTCCTGGAAGTGTCTCAAGGCAAGGCGGACAGCTCGAAGTTCTAGCCAATTTATACTGTTCTTGGCTTCTATGGGAGACCACTGACCCTGGACAACCCAAGACCCCATGTGGGCGCCCCAGCCCAACAGGCTCGTGTCTGATGTCACCGCAATCCTGTTGGGTTCCTGGAAGAAGCAACCCCTGCTGATCGCCTCTGAGTCCCACCACCTGAGGGACGCTCTCACCTTGGGAGGAAGCCTCACCTTGGATGTAGATGTGCTCTGGCCCGACTTCTGCGCTGGCAGGAGGAACCATTGGAGTTGGTGCGCATGCCATCGTGCCCACGGCACTATTGAGATACAAGAAATAAATTTCCTGAGCAACTTTGATAAGGTTAGAAATGTTACCTGTAGATGAGCTAGGACATGTCGAACTAAAGTCCTGATGTCGGTTTGCCATTCCGGTGACAGGAAAACCAGTCCCTCCTCCAAATCTATCAACGCCCCCAGGTGAGCAATTCTGGTTGTAGGCTGAAGATGGCTCTTTCGATGATTTATGGAGAATCCGTGACGAGTGATGATGTTGGTCACCATCTCCAGATCCTGGAGAGCCTGTTGAGGAGACTGAGAAAGCAGTAATATGCCGTCGAGATAACAGAGTATTCTGATCGGAACAAGCCGGATAGCCGCTGCTACCACCGCCAACAACTTGGTGAAAGTTCATGATGCAGAAGAAAGACCAAAGGGCATGGCCCGATATTGGTAGTGTACTCCCGCATATGCAAACCTCAGGAAGCAGCGATGGGCCGGGTGGATAGGCACGTGCAGGTAAGCCTCCTGGAGATCTAATGACGTCATCACATCGTCCTTCCGCACGCAATCTAGAATAGTCCTGAGGGACTGCATTTTGAATTTTCGGAACATAAGAAAATTGTTGACAAATTTGAGATATAGGATGGCTCTCCAACCCCCCAAGGCCTTGGGAACTAGCAACAGAATTGAATACACCCCCAACCTTTCTTGCCCAGCAGGAACAGGTTCTATTGCCGCTATATCTATTAAATGTTGAATCTCCTTCCTCAACTGCTGGTGTTTCTCTGGCTGACGAGGAATGGGGCAGGGAATGAAACGGTTGGGGGGCCTGGTTCTGAATTCCAAAGTAAGACCTAGTCTCACAGTCCGAAGGACCCAATCCTCGGACGTGGAAGCCTCCCACTGACTGACAAAGTGGCTGAGTCGTCCGCCTATGGGAGGCAGGGGAAGCAAGTCATTTGCCTCACCTTCCGGGCCTGGATCCAGAACCCCATAGGGTCTTCTGGAGGCAAACTGGAACCTGCCTCTGTCCCTGAAAGACTGTCTGTCAGCTGGTTTATCATATCCCTGAGAGTATGGTCTAGCAGCATAGGACCCACTGGGTCCTGGGTCCTGACGAAAGGGCTGCCTCTGGGAATATGATGTAAAACAGCGCTCCTTCCTTCTATAGGACACCGGAAGGGTCTTCTTTTTATCATTACCCTCAACCAGAATGGGCTCTAATGCAGGTCCAAACAAATTAGTACCCTGATAGGGGGTGGACGCCAACTTCCACTTAGCCTTCAAGTTGGCACGCCAAGGGCGAAGCCAGAGGAGCCGTCGAGACGTCACAGAAGACGCCATTGTCCTGGCCGCAAACTTAGCTGCGTCAAGAGATGCGTCAGCCAAATATTCGGCTGCCGCCACCATCTTATTGATGTCTTGTTGAAGACGCAGGTCTTCCGGAGGCAGGCGGTCCCTAAGCTGTTTGAGCCAAACAAGATTGGCCCGATTAAAAAATGAAGCCAAAGTGGTGGCCTTTACCGCCCAGGCTGCCGCCTGGTGGCTCTTTCTAAAGGCGACCTCTGCTTTCCTATCCTCTGAGCGGAGCACTTCTATGACATCTGAGGAGAAAATGGTAGAAGAAGATAAATTAACTACTGGAGGATCCACTGTCGGAAGAGCCAAAAGACTCTCCAAGGAAGGGTCTACACAGTAAATTTTCTTATCATGCCCAGAGGGAGCAGAAAGGGCCCCTGGGTGTTCCCATTGTTTTTTAATGACCCCAGAAAATAACTCCGGACAGGGAATGTAGTTCTGATCTGGACAGGGGACAGGAAATAACTCATTGTGAGATTTTTGAGGGTCAGTGTCCTGATCAGGAGCCCTGGAAAGGGAGCTCATATTAGTTGCCAATTTAGCTTTATGAAGCAATGTTTTAAACACAGCAGGCCTAAATAAGGTAGTGAATGCAGGTCTATCTGGTTCAACCGCATCGTCATCTGAGAACTCTGGTTCCTCAGCCTCTCCCTCAAGCTGCCCTGCTTCCTCACTATCGAGTGGTTCCTGCGAAATAGCCTGACTGGCCTGACTAGGTCTAGGCAAGGAGTGGCTGACATGAAAATGACAGCCAGCCGAGGTAGTGGGCATCTGGCTGGCATGTCGGTGGCAAGTAGCAGGGGCAGCAAGTATCTGTTGACCAAAACCCGAAGCAAATGCTTGGCTAGAGCATGGTTTGAAAATTAACAGGTTGGTTCATATCCATAGCCTGCATCCCCAGGACCAAATTCTGGGGTGGAGCCAGACCATCTTGCTGAGAACCCTGCGAGGTAGAGGGAGGCCTTATCGGATCTATATGAGTCAAGTCATCCTCCAACTCAGACTGAGGAAAAGATGGAGCCAAGGAAGCCTGAATTTTCTTTTGAGCCCTCTTGCATGTTTCTCCAATGCATTATGCCTTCTAATGGCGTCTCTGTCCATTGAGGCAGAAGGGGGAGGTCTGGATGAGGAGGCCTCTGGATCCTGTCTGGCTGGAACAGCAGAGGCTTTAGATTTTGATTTCTTAGTCTTTTTTGCCTTGGGAGGGGATTGAGGTTGTTCACTGTCAGAAGAGAATTCCAGATCTGCCATGTTAAAGTTATTCCAAATGGCAGCAGGCTGCAGAAAAATAGAAACAGTTTTGGTGGCAAAATCTGAGTCTCAAAATGGCCGTCCAAGTCAACTGTCACAAAGGGAAGTACCTCAGACCTAGGTAGGAATCCTCCAAACGGTCCTTACTCTCTGTCCCCCCTCCTCAGCTGGCAGGCAACAAGAGCGGTCGAGATTGATACTCCCCTCACACCGCCAACACCTCAACTGTCAATCAAATACAAAGCGAAAAGGGTGCGAAAATGGTTACCGGCTCCCAGCGCCCCGCGCTGCTCCAGGACGATCAGCAACAGCGAAACGCCAGAGCGCCTGAAATTCTGCTTCCCGGCTTCGAAAGTGAGGTAAAGAAATCAACGGAGTTTGAATAGCTAGGCTACCAGGCACTCCGGAGCCGCCCTACACTAACTGGAGCCTTGAAAAAATGGCGGCCGTGGTTAACCAGGCTCACCTGGAACCGACGCGCACACCGGCGGCCAAGGAAAACGGCGCGGGCCGTTCTGGAGCTGCCCAGCCGGGTCAGACTCCTATCTCCTGCACTTTGAGAGGTGGGGGTGCTGGTCTGGAGCCCCAGATCCAGTTACCCACCGCCATAACCGAGGGACAGCCGCAGCCGCAAGCTGTCCCAATGTAAGTCTTCGGCTCCACTAATAGATCGCCCAGAAAGCACTACAAAAATAAAAAAACCTAAAACTCTCTAATCAAGATACTGAACTCGAGCAGAGGAAAAAAACAAGTCCTTACAAGTAGACTGAGCGAAATAACTGAGAGGAGCAGAGAGGGCGTGGTTAAAAGATTTGAAGAGACTCCACGCTCAGTCCTTAACAGGAAGATGACAAAATCTCATATGTAAATGAAGTGACTTAGCAGCGCAATGGAAAATGTAGTTTGACTCTGGCATCTGCGTAGGAGGGATTTGTCACAGATGCTTTAGTTTGCATTTCTGCTCAAACTGGGAGTTGGTGATTCAAATAACTTTTCCCAACACCATTATCTTATGTTTTGTTTAGCATGAAGATTTGAGATAAGAATGGTCAAGACCAATAGCCCTGTTCCTGATTATCAAACTGTCATGCAAACCTCCAGCAACTTCACATCAGCTGTAAAATATTCAGCTGCAAAAATATTCTCTATGTTAAGAGATATATGTTTTCATTTGCATGGAATATCTATCCTGGCTAACCAGAGGTATAACCTTAAACTTTCTTCCTATTGCTTCTGCATACTTGATTGAGGGTTGAATATGGTTTGCTGGTCCACATGTAAACATCTGGCTCATTCTTGGTCCACTTATATGGCATGTGTGAAGAAAAAAAACCGTTTTTAGGATAAATCAGTTAAAGGAAAAATCTCCTTCAAGGTGAGTTAAGATGCTTAATGCTACATGGTCATTTCTACAGATTTTTCTTGGCAATAATACAGAAGTGTTTTAGCATTATTTGTCCCAAAGGTGCTTTTCAAAGGCAACTGGACTTTTTTTCCCCTTAAAGATGTTTTGCCTCTCATCCAAGAAGCTTCTTCAGTTCTGACTAAATGGTAGAAGATGGTAGGATTATTATTCCTTGCAGTCATCTGGGTCATTAGCACTCTTTCTGAGACTCTCTGAGTCCACATGGAGTCTATCTGAGTCTATCTGTGCTCTCAGAGTCACCTGAATAGCGGAAATGGGTGTGGATCCTTCTTTGAACTGCTGAAAGAAAAGACTGTGTTGTTAGTCAGCAATTCCAAGAAGGTTCCACACCCATTTACAGTATTCAGGTGACCCTGAGGGCACAGATAAACCTCCAAGTGTCCTCAACTACTTTCAGAAAAAGTGCTAATGACCAGGTGACTACAAGGAATATAAATCCTTCCATTCTCCACCATTCAGTCAGAACTGAAGAAGCTTCTTGGATGAGAAACAAAACATCTTTAAGGGGGAAAAAAAGTCTAAAAGTACTTTTGGGACAACCATGACCTAGATGACTGAGAATCTCCATAGACATTTAGCATCACTTATTTCAGGATTTTTTCAACTTCTCCATCTAATTTTTACCCTTGGTATTCTGTTGTTCTCTCAGCCAAGTTCTAACCAGGTCTCATTTTGCTAGTTGTTTGCTAGTTGTTCTGTGGATAAATGTTGCCACTCTAGTCTAAATCTGACCAATTACCATTATAATTATGGTAACAGGTAACAGTAACAGAGTTGGAAGGGACCTTGGAGGTCATCTAGTCCAACCCCCAGCTCACACAAGAGACTTGTACTAGGGATTCAAACTGCTGAACTGCCGACCTTTCTGATCGACAAGCTCAGTGTCTGAGCCACCTAGTCAGGTTATGACTATTATGATGTTATATATAATATTATAATAATATTACTTATAATAATAATATTATATTATATATGGTAATTATAATGGTAATAAAATATTTGGACTAATTTCAGCCCTGTTAAAAACATCCTCATCTGATACTGTCCTGCCTTAATTTTGTATCACTTATTGTCACTCTGGTGCCATATTTTAAACAAGTTTAATTCTTGTCGGTAAAATAGGAAAGTCTGCCAACCGAAAAGCTTAGAGGACATCCTAAAAGGACTTTTCTTGGTTATTTTTAATCACAGCTCAAAAATACCCTTAATTCCAACTAAGGTTGGAAAGTTAATTGCATCTTGCAGGAGTCATTTATTTTAATTGTGTTCCTATTCAGTTATAAGCAGATCTGGAATGCAAAACTCTTCATAACCATGAAGTAGCACAGAGACAAATGTATTCAGCATTTTACAAACCAGGTTTAGTAGCCAAAATAAATAAAATTAAAATAAAATTAAACAAAACGAAACATTTCTAAGTGTGGACTTAATCCTCTATATAAAAACAGACTTTGCGGTTTGCTGCTTTGCTTTGTTATGGAGCTATGAGACTTAGAGTGGTAGAAAGAAGCTGAATACCTTTCAAAAGCTGCCTTTGCTTTCTGCTTGCAAAGCTGAGTCGCAGCATTTGGGTGAGTCATTCACCAGAAACCTAAACTGGTGAAATTCCATCTTAAAACTTTGTGGGAAAAAGTAATATAGTGGCTGCTGGCTGTCTTAGTTATTTAGGAAAGATGTGGTTAGAAGCTCTGAAAGGGAACTCAAAAAGCTACATGATCATTCACATAAACACACACACATAAACATACACAAAGAGGTAACAATAATGACAAATATTTCACAAGGAGCCACAGAGAATGTTACCTATGTAGAAGTACATAGGAATTAGTATATTAGATCCAGCCGAAAACAGATCCAAATATGGAAAAACACTTCAAGAATTAATTATTTAAAAGATTGTGTCAACCATTCGAGACCAAAGGACAACAACAAAAATTGCTGAGGATGAAATGGTGTTGCAAAATATGTAAGACCAAATGTACAGGCGAAGCCAGGATTTTTGTTTCAATCTGGCCTCCAAAATTCCTGGTGGGTGCTATATAACACCAAAATAATACAGGGGAAGAAAATCTAATTCTCTGCTGGCAACTCTTGCTCATCCAGTTTTTAGAAGCCTAGATAGAATAGACCTATATTTATCCTTTTTAAAAATTCTTCTAAGCCAATTTCAAGTTTTATGTGTTGCCCCCCGTCCACGTAGAAGGAACTATGCTTCCAATTTTGGTGTATCATGACAGAATGAGCTGTAGAAGCTATAAAATAAATGTTTGTGGCTGGTCCTTTGGCTAAAGGTTTGACATAAACTGTGGAAATAAGATTTATAGTTTGGTCATAGTTATAGTAACTGGAAACGATGGAGTTAAATTTGAAGTTGTTCTATTATAGGTTGAAATTTAGACAACCCCATCAACCCCACATCCATTCATCTCTCTCTAAATAGAGCATAAAGATATTCTGCCCTATGCCTATCACCTTTATCTTGCAATAATCTCTTTCACAACTCTAGTATATAGATTGGCCAGTGTCTCTGTTAATAACTATTTTTGCTCTTTGCGATATTTCAGAATGTATGATTTACTCCATTAATAAATGGTTCTGTCAGCATTTAAGTCAACTTTGGTGTTCCTCTTTTGGAAGAAATCTGATGCAGTGAGCTGTTGTTGTTTATGAAATCTTACACCTTTCAATAAAATATGTTATGCTGAAAAGGCACTATCAGATTTTGGACCTCTAGTGAAAGATGATTGTTAGAAAGGTGCATAATAAATATGGGTTCAGACTGTATAAAGTGAATTGAATGGATAGAAGTGCATGGCTGTATTTGCATTGCTCTGACTTCACATTGCAAGCTCTGATTTGTCAGTTGTGTTCATCTTCTTATTGATCAAAATCAGTCAAATGACTAGAGGTTAAAATATTCAGCATCTTCAACAGCCAGAAAAATCTTTGGACTGGCTGATTATAAATATGATAGTGAGAATTGCACATCTCTCTTTGAATTAAGGACTTTTAGACTGGACTGTTTGGGTGAATTTAGATGTGTCACAGTGACATTTTTTTTTCTTGCCAGTTCTCATTCAATTTAACGAATAAGAATTTGAAGGCAGGATAAGAAGCAATGGATGAAAACTAATTACGGGAAAAACAAACCTAGAACTAAAGATAAATTTCCTGACAGTTATAACAATTAATCAGTGGAGTCACGTGCCTCCAGAAGTTGTGAGTGCTCCAAACCTGGAAGTTTTAAAGAAAAGATTGGGCAACCATTTGTCTGGGATAGTATGATGGTGATGGCAAACCTATGGCACGTGTGGCAGAGGTGGCATGCAGGGCTCTCTCTGTGGGCACTGGAGCCATCACCCCAGCTCAGCTCAGCTCTGCTGCACATGTGCCTCCCACTGGCCAGCTGGTGTTCAGGTTTCTGCCACATATGAGCATGGGGTGGGGCATATGTGGGGGGCACACACACATGCACAGGGGGTAAAGAGCATGTGGGGAGGCTGCAAGCACTGCGTGACAGCAGGGTGCATGCGTGGGGATGGGCACATGTGCGGGGCAGGATGCATGTGTGGGGCGTGTGCATGCCAGAGGTGGTATTCAGCCAATTTGCACCGGTTCACGTGAACCGTTGGCAGAAATTTGACCAAGATTGCCAAACCGGTAGCGATGGCTGGCTGGACATGCCACCAAACCGGTCCCCTGGTCGCCGCTCGCTCGCCCCATTCATCATATTCGTCGCCGCCATGTTCTTCATGCATGTGCATCCCATTGCCTTGCAAGTCCATGGGATGCACATGTGCGAAGAACATGGTGGCAATCGCAGCAGCTTTTTACATGACCTCCAGTACTTTTCGGTGGCCAGCACTTTCCAGCAGGGGCGGCTGGCTGGGGGCTGCCGAAAACTCCAGTCAACTTGCCTTCTGGACTCTGGAGCAGCTGCCGTGGAAGGTAAGCAGCCCAAATAAAGAGGCAGTGGTGGGAGAGGAAATGGGGCTATGACCAGGGCCACTAAAGGAGGGGAACAGGGGCGACTGGCAAAGGGAGGGGGGGTAGATAGGTGGAAATTCCAAAAATTTTCCTACCTTTTCCTGTAGGCTTGGCTGGGTGAGGGGGTCATGTGATTATGTGGGCATGGGTGTGAGTGATGTCAAGTTGGCCACACCCACTCAGTAACATGCCCCCCCTGTCCTAGCCACGCCCATCGAACTGGTAGCAAATTTTTTTGAAACCTTGCATGCACAGGGGAGGGGGTGGAGTGCATGCACGGGGCACATACACATGCATAAGGGTGGGGCAGATGTGGGGGCCACACACGCATTGCATTTTGGTGGTTCGGGCATGTATGCATACACACGCACACTTTGGGCACTTGATCTGGAAAAGGTTAGCCATCACTGGTATAGGGTTTCCTGCTTGAGTAGGAGGATTGGACTAGAAGACCTCCAAAATTCTTCCAACTCTGTTATTCTGAATTTATTTTTTGGAATTTATTTCAAAGAGAGAGGAAATCACTAGAATTCTCCTGGGAGAATAGTGATTCCTTGCACTTATTTAAATATGAGGTGTCTAAGTTCCGGGTATATAAAAGTCTTATCTTTTACTACTCAACATACTCTTTAATATTTGAGTAAATACTAATGAAAAAGAAGAATAAATTTTTCCTCTGGGGGGTTTTCAAACCGGGCAGCCAGGCAAATCCCTGAACAACATAAAGGTGTGTAAGAATGTGTCAAAATAACATCTATAACAAACCAGTAATAAGAGAAATTCAAAAGCAATTTTCAAACACTCCATAAGGTAGATAAACCAAAGGAGTCTTTTTTCTTAGGGATAGAAAACTTTTCAAAGCAGATTTTGGCCTAACATTATTACACACCACTTGTGTATTAATCCTCTACTGCCAAAAGGATTCTATACTATGATTCTAGCTAAAATGTTGCAGGCTAAATCTTAGGTAGTTTCTTTCCAAGCTATCCCAGTAGAGTGGCATATGCAGACCTACCCAAGAATTTATCTTTATCACATTGTTGCAATCATTCTGAACTCGGCCCTGAAGTGGTCATGCTTGAGGTCAGTTTGTTGACTTCTCCTATTCACTGCAGCAGCATCTCTTTAGATTGGAAGGATGGTGACCATCTATCATCCAAAGTCGGTAAAAATGGTCTCCACCGATGCCTTTCCATGAGGAACATCAAATAAAAATCCATGCATTCTCAATTCACTTAGCCGAAGGAGAAGGGAATGAGTTAGAAAGCTCTTAACACAATTCCTTTCCAGATGAGAAGTCCGCATTAATTTGTTGCAGCAAAAGTAGAAATTATTGGAAGGGCAGGAAGTTAGTTATAAAGAGTCACGATTCAACATGGTACGGAGTTACAAGAAAGCCTGTTTGAAAATAAATGGAAGTGCAAATGAATCTGGATTATTATTTTTTTAGCATTTCTCATTTATTGTTGAGGTTAGGGCCAAATCTTTACATCATGATAGCTAAGAGAAGCATGTTGCAAACTTAAGTTGAACATGAAGCACTAATCATGCAAATAATAGCATTTTTAATTAAACTAATCCCTACAAGAATCTAATAGCAGCACAGCAGTCTCTTCTGAAATCTCTAATAATTACCCTTTGCTAAGAGTGACGTTTTAGTTCCATTACTCTCAGCCTCAACAATGAGTTTATAGTTTGTTCTGTTTAGATAGTCGTTTCCCTTGTATTTTTCAATTCCATGTTCAACAAAAACAAAAATTGGTAGTGAACACAAAAGAATTTAAATCTAACCACACAGAAGTTGAGAGTTGGAACTTGAACAACTCAATGTTTACTTGTTGAAGCAGTGACATATTTTGGAAAATGCTGGGTAGATTTCTCCTTCATAACAATAACTGTGATTTAGAATGCCCTGAATTATAAGCCACATAATACAGGATACATACCATGCTAATTTATACTTCTGTATTTCTTCTCTGAGCAGCAAGGATTATAATGTATGCCAAAATTTGCATACATGTACCAAAGTATAGGTACAAGAAAGTGGAGGGGAGCTTTCTTTCGAAACAGACCTAGAGACAAAGGACCTTTCAAAACTCAAAACCAAAATGGCAGACAGAGAAATTGAGTAGGTAATTTCACAGAAATGTAGGTTTGGAGTTCTACTCCAAGGCAGTTGCTACAAAAGAAATTTTCATGCCATCTTCCAGATAAGTAGAACTTATCAATCAAATTGTGAAGAACAGGATTTAGAGGGGCTGAAAAATGCCCATAGGGCTTTTTTTTTTCCTAACGAAGCCTTCTCTTAGGATGTAATTGAGGTTTCAGAAGCTAGTAGAGAGTAGATTGTAGAATGGAAGATGAGATATTATGAATTCACTTACCTCTATTTAAACATAAAAATCCTTCGAAAGAATTACCAAAACAAATTCTCTTGTATCAGACTGAGCTTGAAATTCAGAGAATATAGACTGGAGATTTTTTTAATTATTTTTTTTGCCTAACACTGTGCAATAATAGTGTTATTTTCTTAAAGAAAAAAAAAAGAGTGAACATTTCAACCCAAAGTGGAGAATTCCTCTGATGTTAATTCCAAAATATTGAAGGATTTTTGGTCAACATGATGAATGAGAAACATTTCTTCAGATGCCAATTGTTGTTGTTGTTGTTTTCTCCTCTCCTCTTCTCTTGATATTGACCTACTTCCTTGTACTCCAGTAATCATTTGGATGAAAGTTCCTTTTTGGGATGCATAATTAAATGTCAAAAACTCACTGCTCAATATGTAATTCACTCACCATTCCCTCACTGTTTGAAGGAGCCAGAGTTCATAAGAAGGATGGATTGAATACCTAACAACATCTGGCATGAGTAGAGAGTTTAGCCCTCTCTATAATAGCATTACAGTTATGGTAGGAATGACAGCTCAATGGAAAGAGATGGATGAACTATGAACCAGGGAGATCCACGGTTGCTGCTTAATGAAACAGCACATGTAACCTCTGGTCATGGACACATTGGCCTGTTAGTAGTGACAAGCCATATCAGGAGCTCCAGAGCAAATCATATTTGTCACATCTAATGGAGAACGATGACGGTCTCTGAGTTACTAGGAAAGCTGAATATAGTTTCCATTCCAGTAATCAGGATCAAAACATTGCTTGGTTGCCTTAGCCAATTTAATCTGTCACTTAATTAAACAAATTACTGTTTCCAATCTTTTCAGTAGAAAAAAAAAAGAAATAGAGAGAGATGCTTTTAAGGAAGTACGTATGGGGGAGAATTTTAACTACTGTATTTAATAAGAAAGGAAGGTATTTTACATTACTGGAATTATGTTTTCACTAAGATTAATAGCGCCATTTTATTTCTGCTACTTAAAATAGCTTGAGCTCCCATCAACAAAATCAAATTTAATAAAGCTCTGGGGCACCCTGTATGTCACAATCTCTGCCTCCAACTACTTGTTCCCATGTGAATGTTTAATTTATCATAATTATATATCCTTTAATCTTTAGGCTGTACCAAATGGGTGAGAAAGGAGCTTTTAATTTGAAGACCTTCTAAATGTTAGGTTTATAATAAACTAAGCATAGAAGACAAAGATCAAAATAGTACAAACAATCTCTTAAAATACTTACACACATTTTCTTCCCAGCCTCCAAGCTAGGAGCTGAAAAATTGAATGCAGATACCAACACCTACATGTAATATAAACAGAAGGACTCCACAAGACCATCAGTTTCCCATCACACATGACAGGTGTGTACAATATATCTATCTATATCTATATCTATATCTATATCTATATCTATATCTATATCTATATCTATATCTATATCTATATCTATATCTATATATATATATATGCATTTTTGGCCTGCAGGTGACTCTACAAAGGAGGCATCAATTACCTAAAGACTGATGCAAATGATTTATTTCTAGCTATTAAGTCCACACTGTTGCAACATACACATGAATTCCAGAAGTAAGCAGGTAGGGAAAATCACATAGGATATTCCTATCTGATTGGCTTATCTGCTGAAAGAGTAAGGAAAAGTTGGAAACCAAGTTTATTTACTGATTTATTTGATTTTAGAAATATATAAAGCCACACATATGATGATAGCATCTTCAGTTAGAGCAATAAAGATGATTAGGGGACTGGAGGCTAAAACATATGAAGAACATTTCCAGGAACTGGGTATGTCTAGTTTAATGAAAAGAAGGACTAGGGGTGACACGATAGCAGTGTTCCAATATCTCAGGGGCTGCCACAAAGAAGAGGGGGTCTAACTATTCTCCAAAGCACCTGAGGGCAGGACAAGAAGCAATGGGTGGAAACTAATCAAGGAGAGAAGCAACTTAGAACTAAGGATAACTTTCGTGACAGGTAGAACAATTAATCAGTGGAACAACTTGCCTCCAGAAGTTGTGAATGCTCCAATATTGGAAGTTTTTAAGAAGATGTTGGATAACTACAGTATTTGTCTGAGGTGGTGTAGGATTTCCTGCCCAAGCAGGAGGTTGGACTAGAAGACCTCCAAGGGCTCTTCCAATTCTGTTATTCTATTCTAGATATAAAATAGAAAGAGAAAGTGTATAGGCTCCTATGTACTCCACCCACCAGGGCTCCAGGTTCAAATGTTCTCCCTCTGTCAACACTGACTGGACCTGACCACAGAGCTAGGAGAATCACTATATCACTGTGCTTCTTACTCCTAATCATTGAAAGCTATTGCAAGTTCAAGAAGAACAAGAACAGTTGACTACTCCAGCTCTGCAAAATGTCATCAACAAATGGGATCAATAATGATTTGGGTTCTATTTGGCATTGAAACATGACTGAAGGGTACAGATAATCAGCTTCCTTCAGGATCTTTGGTGCTCACAGCTGTGCTATCTTCACAACAACAGGAGATGAATGAAATTGTCCAATATCGAATACAAGGAAAGCTTTTTAAGGAGAGGTGCTTCACTATCTTCTACAAGACATCATGAATTATTTCTCCATCAGAGAAGCCACACTTGCAACATGGACCATCTACCTATCACCTCCTGGACACTTGTCACCTACCAAGAAAGACAGTGATTTAACAAACAGGTGATCAATTTAGCAGATCTAAGGGTCCTATTCATATCCACAGGAGTTTTAGTGTCAGACTCCAGATAAATTCTTTCTTCCATCATCTCAGGAGGATCTGCACAATTACAGTACAAAAGCTGACCAAATCCAAGTGACTTTTTTCTGTAGGTATCAACAGAATATCTACAGCCTTGTAGACAATCCTATGACTCCTTCCTCCTCTGCAGAGAACAGATCATTTTAAACAGGATTGTTGGAAAGTTATCTGTAAGTGTAGGAAAATAACTAGAATTTGCTCCTCAGCACAGGTCTATTCTAAATCATTGCTCATGTTCCCACTGTTTCTATTAAAACCATTCTTTGTTTTTCATTTAAAAAAACTCTTGTGATTTAATTTTCAGAGATCATATGGCAGTGATATGCAAAGATTAAGTTTTAAATTCTACCAACTTCCATTCTTTTGGCTCTAATGCAATCATCCACAAATTCAGACTTCTACCCAACTGTCATGTCATGCTTCTATTGCTATTCTATTGCTATGAATTAAAACTACAGTAGTTTTAATTCAATTCACGTAATTATATTAAAGAATCTTACTGTTACAGCTCTTTTCAAAGAACATTCTAAATAGAAAGACTTATGAAGGATGCCTGTCTGATACAGGTATCAGAAGTTTTTTTAACCTGTGAAGAGTTTTATTTCTTGAAAGGCAATCTATAAAGGTGAGCCTTCTAGCACACATTTAATGTAAGTCATCGATTTGATTTGTATCATTGATCCAATCTGATATGATGATTCACACTGATTTGGAAAATCAAGTAAATTTTAGCTGCTATTTTAATTCAAAGCACTGAACCAGATTTATCTGATAAATCAATTTGAAAAAGAATTTGTCCATGGGCAAAATTCTTTTCAAATCATTAATTTCATTCAGAGGCAACAGATTTGATTCAATCATTTGATTCAAATTGCTGATTTGATTTGGAAAGTCAAGTGAATTTGTAGATTTAAATAAATCTCCTTCAAAACAAATTGCTGAATCAGAGCTACATATACACCCAGTAATTTGCTGTGGAGTAGAGGCTGATGGAGAACTAAAATAATACCCTACCTCCCACATCCCAGGGAGAACAAATCATGCTAGATTCATCACTGACAGACAATGTTTAAAATTAGGACAAAAGTAGATGAAATTAGGCCAAGAATCACATGCAATCATAGGTTATATGTTGTCCTCACCTAATCTAATGCAGATCAATACCATGGATGATCCTTCCATTTGTCTTTAAACATAAAGAGATTTAGAAGTTATATCAGGACTTAGCAGACCCCATCTTTTAACAGCTGGAATGGATTATTGTAATGTTTTGTTGAATAGTGTCCCAGATTCTCTTAATTGAAAATCTAAATTGATAGAAAATGCCACTCCTAGCAAATTAAAATGATTAAAGTTAGGAACATGTTAATACACTTCTTAAAGGCTTATAATATTGCACAAGGAGACTGTTAAACTTTTGCTGTGTGCTACATTCCTTTGATAGTAGCCTCTCTAGTTTAAACCTGTTGTAATGAAAGGAAGATGGAGACTAAAGTTTGATTTTTTTTTTTAAATATACATACTGGGCCTACAACTTTTAAATAAATTGTAAATCGATCAGATGTTATGTCAGTAGGGCATTCTGAGTTGTTCAGCAGAGTGTCCTGTACATTCAAGATAAAATTTTAGTTAGATGGTGACTCATATGGAAATATAATGAGCGGTGGGGGGGGGGATTGTTCTGCAGAGAACTCCTAATCTGTTTTGGGAGCCTGATGCAGGACATCAGAAGTGGTTGGATGAGGCCAGCTGGCTCCAGAACTATTTCAATACAAATTGGTAGCTGGATCCAGAGTGAAATATGGTAAAACAGTTTCATTTCCTCATAATCTAACATGGGGAAAAAAAACAAATGGCAAAAGGAAAATTGCAGACAAAACAATTGTAGGGGACAACATGTACTGAAGTTCACTGAACTTGGTTGAGGGAATTTTGAACTATGCTACTTTCATTACAGTATATACATTCCTGTTTTGGAGGGAAAATAACATTTTGTACAGATTTTTTATATATATAATATTTTTATTATACATTTTCCTTTATTATACATCACATTTCCAGTTTTGCAATGACAGTATACTGGCTGTATCAAGTCTTTTTAAAGTATAGATAGTATTATACACCCTGAGTATAACCATTATTGTAGTCATACAATATAGTCTCTTTTAAATACATCATGTTGTACTTCATAGTTATAACCATTATTTTCATAGTTGTACCATAATGCTCTATACATTTATCACTCTATATGTTTTAATCTATAGTCACGTATAGTCCGATAGTACTATTGCTTGCAGTATATATTCTTATATATACTGTATTTTCCCAAAAATAAGACCTTGTCTTATATTTTTTTGAACCCTGAAATAAGTACTTGGCCTTATTGCCATGTGCTCAAAAGCCCGATTGGGCTTATTATCAGGGGATGTCTTATTTTGGGGAAAACAGGGTATCTATATAACTGTATCTATTTCCATTTTGTTGATCTTCTTTCGTTATTAAGTTACTAATCTCTGCACCTGTTATCTAACCATTATCTAAGAGTATTACTTAACCATGTTAAGTAATACTCTGATTCCTCTTCATCTTTAAGTTCCATCGTTAACCTGTCCAATTCGGCACATTCTAATAATTTCTTTATTACCTTTTCATCTATAGATATACTATCGTTTTTCCAATTTTGTGCATATATGATTATAGCTGCTGTTATTAGATGTAACACTGAGTATGTGATTCTTTATTGTATTTCTCCAGTAGTATACCTAATTAAGAATAGTTCTGGTTTTAGATCTATTTGTTGTGCTGTCATCTCTTCTAACTACCTTTTTTATCTTTGACCAAAACAATTGTAAGGAACAAAGGGTACTGAAGTTGACTGAACTTACTGGAATGGGCAACCTTAACAAATTTAATGAAATAATAAACTTCACTGGACATCCAGAATTGAATATCACTGAAGTTGTTTTAAGAGAGACAGGACTGTAGAAAAGAAACAAAAATAATGTGATCTTTGATATTTTTTCATCACAATGAATTAGGATTAAGGTCAACTGAGGAACAAACTGAGCAGAAATACAGATAACATGGTCATAGTGTAACTCTGGGAATCATGGCCCTTGGGGCAATGGTTCTCTGTTACCTGCCCAAAAAATGATGCCATATTGGATATGGTAAATGAATGAATAAAGAGCCTTTATGAAGTAATGATTTAGGTTTTGGAAGCTCCCTGATTAAAATCTTCTCTTAACCACAGAAGTCCTTTGGATGATGTTAGGCCAGCAACTCTGTTAATAGAAGATAATATTTGTAGTTCAGGGTTGAACTGAGGGATCCTTGGTGCTTTCTGGGCTTACATTATCAGTTTCTCTGTGGAAAGTTCTGTGGTTTAAAATGCTCCTTTCTAAGACTGCAAAGTTGATTAGTGCACCCATTTAGATCTTTCTATAGGATATTGTGTTCTGTGATAGATTAATGGGCAGTTGAGGGCTTAAGTGCCTCTTTGCTTTTGAAAATTAGTTTGAGTAGTTTGGTTTAGCACTGGTGTTGACTAGTTGGGTAATGAAACATCTGCAAGAAAACAGCCAAACTCAGAGAGCATCAAGGACCCCATGCTTAACTCTCTTTCAGCTCAACTTCCTAACAAGTGGTTGTAATGGGAGACAATAGAGAATAGTATTCTATGCTCTTTTGAAGGAAAAGCAGGACAGGATTCAAATTAATAATGAAAAAAATAACTTGGTTTTATATCCTGAGGAAAGCTGCCAGTCTGATTCCTTTCACTGGGTTGAATGTGTTGGAATATGGAAGCTCCCATCAATTGGGCTAGAAGACTCGCATGTCCAAATTTTTCCCAAACAAGAAATGTATTTTTCATCTACTTCTTTCATTATCTCTATGATAATAAAAGACAGGTAGAAAAGTAGAGGAGGGTGGAATAAGCAGGAAGTTCAGTTCTGATTCTTTAATCTATTTATCTCCTTCCTATCAAATAGCAGACTATTTTTCAACCAGAGAAACAGTCATGTACAAGCAAAGTCTTAAAATACAGGCACAGCACTCACCGTCTTCTCTTTCAGTGTCAAGAAGAGGCTTTCATTTTGATCTGAATAGGAACCAACTTTACAAGTGCTTTATTCACACACACACACACACACACACACACACACACACACACACACACAAATAAAGTCTTCAGGACCTGTTTCCCAAGAAGTTGCTTCTTTATGCAGAATATTCTGGTTTAATTGAGAGTGACATCTCTTCTTGTGCCAGCAACAATTTAAAACCAAAAGGGGGGAAAGGAGGAAAAAAAACACACACATGGAATGAGTACATTGTATATATAATTGACAACTACAAGAAAGGATTCTGAGCTTATGATGAAAACTGTGCCAGTTTAGAAAGATAGGATTTTGTTTACAATTTCAAATAGGTGAGTATTTTGGAATATGAAATTTACTTCCAATCTGAAACCATAGACAGGTGCTCTAATTGTACCAGTTAAGATATTATTAACATGGCAAAAAACAAAACATTTGTTGTATTCATTTAAAATTCAGCCAGAATTGCCTTGGTATATAGATTTATCACTTGAAAGGTATAAAAACAATAAACAAATTTTGTGTAAATTCAATTTTGTTTTACTAGGGTGCATATTACCATTCAAGCTCAGTTCCCTTGCCTCTACCAAATCCTGTTTCCTCTTTAATATTGAATGGTAATTATGGTTTTTACCCTCCTTTTTTCTTATTTCTGGTGCTAAATTGGAAAAATGGTCCTACTGCAAATGAGGTAGAAGTGAATAATTTGCTTGATCTAATTGCAGATATATAATAATGTGTCTTTTTGCTGACCTCTGATGGTAATAAACACTGATTTGAACTGTCTCACATATGTTTAACACTTTGACAATGCTCTTATAACCAAAATTTTTTGCTCAATTGTTGTAACTCAAGGACTATCTCTGCCTTCCTCTGCATGGCAGCCTTGCCTAGTAAACTCCTTCCCTTTTCTGGGAATTTCTCCTCTGTGTTAGAGGCACATCTAATTATATCAAAATGATATAAGGTTTCCTGCTGGAGCAGGGGGTTGGGCTGGATGACCTCCGAGGTCCCTTCCAGCCCTGGATTGCTGTGCTGTTTCAAAGCATCCATTGAAGCGGCATCTAGTAGCAGGGTTTGGTCCTTCCTTCCTTTCCTTTTTCTCTCCCTCCCTTCCCACCCTCTTCCTTCCTCCCTTTCTCCCTTCCTTCCTTCCTTCCTTTCTTTCCTTCCTTTCTTTTCTCCCTTCTCTCTCTTTCTCTCTCTCTCCCTTCCCTTCCTCCTTCCCTCTCTCTTTCTAAGGCTAGGATATCCACCTGAAACAAAAACGCTTTTGGATGAAGCCGGCTTCTGGCTGCCAGCATTGGCAACTATATGATCAGCTGGCAGCTAACTGTCCCAGGAGGTGAAAAGCCCAGGACTAATAGTGTGGCATCGAATGGGCCATACCAAAGTGTGTGGGATGGAGGGGGGATTGGCTGTGGCGAATGGACGGGGGGATGTCAGCTGAGGAGAAAAGCTAGAGGAGACTCCCCCAAGGTAGAAGCCTGGTGTGAAGCAGGCACAGCTAAAGGTAGGAGGTGAAAAGTCCCACTCCGAACCAACTGGATGATATTCACTCTCTTTCTCAGCCTTCAGACCGAGTTTTCTTGCCAAGAAAATTGCAAGGACTTCAGGCAGTCTGTGAAAGTCAGATACAATTAAACAGAATAAAAATAATGTTGGGTTTAGTCATGTGGAGAGTGGTCATTTCTCTTAGTTCAGCTATAGGATACTGAATTATTGGATCAGAATGGGCATTTTTTTTATTTGGCATGTATTCTTTTATTGGGATGGAATAAATGAATGTAGCATTATTTTAGGAACAAAACAAAACAGTTGAAGGCCCAAAAATTTCCTCTGAGCTGCCAAATTTATGTAGTATGATCACAGGAGTCTATAAAAATAAGGACAGGGTGGCTGGCAAAGGACTCATCTTACCCTAAAGGAACAAATAGTTTGACTTGGCGTAACCCAGTTTTATCTCACCTTACATTTTTAGCCATAACAACCAACAAATTCTTAACTCAAAAAAGTAGGAAGAAGTTCCAGTCCATAAAACTGGTTGCTTTTTCCTGAGCTGTTATGAAGTATTCTATTTCCTGGTCCTGTGAGATATGAAACATTAGGAAACCTTTCTAGACCAAAAGATAGCCTCTTAGCAGAAGTGGGTTATTTTTAATACGTTCCTGACCTTGCCAGTCTCCAAGAGGGTATAATCAGCCAACAGTTACATAACATCAATTAAGAAATCCTTCACATTGGGGGACATGCATACTATTAAACCAGCTGGCTTTATTTATGTAGTTTTCTGGTGGACCACAGGGATTTATTCAAGGAACAAGTATATTATGCTAGCAGGGAGAACTGGAAGTATTTTAAACTGTCAGACTGCAGTGCAGTGTCTCTCAAAAGGATTGACACATGCATGATTTCTTCTTAAAACAATCCCAAAAGGGGGGAAAAGAGCAGGAAAAAAAGGATTGCACCTGAAATAAATCAAATAAAAAGGGAATTAGGAAATCTATTCAAAAGTTTCCGACTTAATGAGCATACCATGTGTGAAGAAAACAATTGGGATATTTTGTCTTCAGTTATTCAGTGTGATTCTTTAAGGAATTGCTCAGTTGGGTGTATGAATCAAATGGCAAGCTGAAAATTTTGCCTGTCATAAAATTGTAGGGCTGAAGTATATTCCCAAATTAACTTGTCCAACCATCTAGCAGAGACAAGATCCTACAGATTCCAAATTAGATATACTTCCCTATAGTACCACCTTTGAAAATGAATTTGGTTAATCCAGTTAGCAGACAATAGAAATTAAATAAAAATAAACAAAAGCATATGCCAAGGCAGAGCATTTTTGTTGTAACAAATTTCTTTTCCTCCACAGTGATGCAATATTTTTGAAGTGTTGGGGTGATTCTGATTTGGGGTTTATCATGTTGTAACTTGTCTTGGGATCTCTGCAGTCAAAAGGTAGGGTAGACATACCATAAACTGGGCTGAGAAAGCAATAAATTTTGCCCCTGGCCAGGCTGGTTAGAAGATGGTTTATGTATGTGGTTATTAGAGGTGCGAAACCACCTAATAATACATAATCAACCAGGAAGTGTCAAAGAAAATTCAGTGAGCTGCCTTCAACACCTACTGATGGGAAAATGATTATGGGACTGGAGGCTAAAACATACTATGAACAGTTGCAGGAACTGGACATGGCTGGGCATGGTTAATCTAGTGAAGAGAAGAACCAGGGCAGATATGATAGCAGTCTTCCATTATATGAGGGGCTGCCACAGAGAGGAGGGGGTCACGCTATTTTCCAAAACACTTGAGGGCCAGCAAGGAATGATGGATGGAAACTAATCAAGGAAAGATTCAACTTGGAAATAAGGAGAAATTTTCTGACTGTGAGAGCAATCAACCAATGGAACCGCTTGCCTTCAGAAGTTGTGGGAGCTTCATCACTGGAAGTTTTCAATTAGAGACTGGACTGCCATCTGTCAGAAATGGTGTAGGGTCTCCTGCCTGGGAGGGGGGTTGGACTAAATGACATACAAGGTCCCTTCCAATTCTGTTAAATCTGTTAAATGGCAGATAAATCATAAAACTATTTTTATAAAAACAAAGTTATTGAATACCAACCAAAGATACACAAATTCTGGTCCTAGATTTCATTCATGAATTATGTTATACTAATGCATATCACAATAGGATTATCCTATAGGACCGGTCACCAACCTTTCGGACCTCAGGGACCACTAAATTCATAATTTTTAATCCTGCAGACCACTAATATGATCTGCCTAATGACTAGCTGGGTGGGCGTGGCTAGGTGGTCATGTGACTGGGTGGATGTGGCCAACTCGATATGACTCATGTCAAGGGGCGCCTCGCCAGTCTCTATTCACCCCTCTCCTGCCAGCCACTCATTCCCTGCCCAGGCTCCTTAGGGCCCCAACAGGAAGCAGTTGTTGGAGCTAAGCAGCCACCATGAGAAAAAGTTGGCAAAACAGCTGGTTCAGTTCAAATTGGATCTGACTGAGAAGGACGATCAGCAGAAGCACCTCACTCATAGGCTTTCCAAGCAGAGGGAAGACTTGCAGGAGTGCAAGGCCAGGTACCGGCGCCTGGAAGCTCAGCGGGCTGAGATGGTCAGCCAGTTCCAGGACATGATACAGTCCCACTGGAACAAGGCCCTCTGGCTCCTTGCCACCAGAGGCACTTCCCTCCAGCCTTCGCCCAAAGCCCCGCACCAGAGGCTGAAGCAGACCTCCAAGAAATTCCAAGTTGGAATTTCTGTCCCCCTCTGACTCATACAAAAAACCCTGAAGGGGGAGACTCTCTGCAGCAAACAACCATTCATTGCACATATTCAGCCCAGGGGCCATAGTTTGAGGATCCCTGATTTAGTGTAATATAAAAAATGCAAATAATTTTTCTGTGGACCACCAAAATTTTCTCCTGGACTACCAGTGGTCCACGGACCACCAGTTGGTGACCACTGCTATAGAAAGTAGATAACTCTGGTCCGACTCAATATAGTTGATACAATTCATTTATCTAGTGAGTTAATTTTAATTTAGTTTGTTAGGTTAGCTGTGAGAATCTGGCATTCAGTTTTTCCTACGGCAAGATTTGAGTCTTCTGCTCATCAAGCCTTAGAAATCATTTTAATGGTTCTTTTCTCTTAACCATTCTCAACATTCCTAGAGATATTTTATCCAAGCAGGATTTCTCAGATTCACCTAAATTTTCACTTGAGGGCAAATTCCGCTTATAAAAATAACTCTCTGAATGGGAAGCTGACCTGGCAGGGAGCAGAGCGAGACCTTCATGCAACATTTGCCGCATTACTAGATGTTGTACAACTGCTAGTCCCCGTTTTCTTTTTTTTGCTTCCCCAGCTCTTAAAATGTGCAGGCATTGCCCAATTAAGCTAAATATCATTTGCTATTATCAGATGTAATTAACTTTTCCCCAGATTCCTTTTGCTTTCCAAGCCCCCTGAATTTACAAAGCACAATATAATTAACCAAGAACAAAGATGCTATTCATCATTCTTTATGTGATTTATCGACTATTATGCACTGAATATTTCCCAATTACTTCCAAAGGCAATAAAGTAGCTAGCTAACTACTAAGAAACAAATGCCTGGTTTAAAATGGTAAAAGGCAGTTGCTGACTTTCTAAACAGAGATCCCAAAATCAATATTAATGCTCATTTCTTCATGACAAATTAAGTTTCTCCAACTAGATGCAAAAATAATCTCTTTCTATGTCTTGGTAATATGTTAATGCGACATGATTTGTTTACTAGATGAGAGTTAGGGGTGTGTGTGTGTGTGTGTGTGTGAGTGTGTGTGTGTGTGTGTGTGTGTGTGTGTGTATTCAAATACTTTGGCCACCTAATGAGAAGGAAGGACTTACTGGAGAAGAGCCTAATGCTGGGAACGATTGAGGGCAAAAGAAGAAAGAGACGACAGAGAATGAGGTGGCTGGATGGAGTCACTGAAGCAGTAGGCGTGAGCCTAAATGGACTCCAGGGGATGGTAGAGGACAGGAAGGCCTGGAGGAAAGTTGTCCATGGGGTCATTATGGGTAGGACATGACTTTGTTACTAACAACAACAAATGTATGTATGTATGTATATGTATATGTGTGTAAATAGATAGATGATAGATAGATAGATAGATAGATAGATAGATAGATAGATAGATAGATAGATAGATAGATATGAGATATATAGTTATAGATAGATATAGATAGATATAGATAGATATATCATAGATATCCCTTTGCAATATATATTGCAAAGAATAAAATAATATTGTAATCATTCAAAACCTGACCTGCAATTGTTTCTATTGTTCTTATTGTTGTCATGGTTGTATTTATTTTTACAGTTTCATGATTGAGTCAAACTATACAAACTATTTCTTTTCTTTTACCTACAGTAGGCTGTGCTACCAGAATTATTTCAATGATGACATCAGTATTATTCTGTATATGTGGGTCTTACTTAACAACTCCTTTTAGCTTGCCTGATGTAGATCAGTGCTTTGGAAACAAAAAAATTATATTTAGACCAAAATGGAATCAAAAAGTAAATCTCACAGAAGGACAAAGATTGTTTGCAGAGAAGACATTGTAGAAAGAAATGACTTGGAGGATGTATGAAGTAGACTACACATAAAGGAGAAGGCATTCAACTTAAGTACTACCATTCCACAAACTGTAGTAAATATATTTCTTTCATTAGTATAAAGTTTTGTGAGAAACAAAATCTGTTAGTTGGAAAGGATTCTAGCAGAGTGACTTTGGGTTACTTTAGACTAAAATGGTTTTCCTTTTACAATGTCTTTTCATCAAGTATCTTGGCCCATGTTTCAGTCTATCCAATGGGAAGATGTATTGAAAAGAACAGATCTCCTGGGGAAGTTTGGGGATCAGGAATTGTGGGCTGTCAAGAAGAACAATGGATCAGTATATAGCAGAAATAACAACAATATCAGGATCGTATGAGAATTTGTAGCCAAACATAAAACATAAATTTTAAATGCATTCCAAAACACTTCAGCTATGCCTAGAAAAACAGAAGGCTAACTGCAAACAAGAGAAATATTTCAGTAAATCAGAAGACAAAATTTCAATAACGATAATGAACTAACAGGAAAGTTGAAGATGTGGGGGTATCAGTACTCTCCTTATTTGTTCTTCTTCTTGGAAGTGTATATTTCTTCTTTCCCAGCACCAGAGAGCAAAACAAAAACCAATGCATGGAAACTAATCAAGGAGAGAAGCAACCTAATACTAAGGAGAATTTTCCTAATGGTGAGAACACTCAACTGATGGAATGACTTGCCATTACTGGAGGTTTTCAAGATGAGACTGGACAGCACTTGTCTGGAATAGTATATGGTCTCCAGCTAATGCAGGGAGTTGGACTAGATGACCTCCAAAGTCCCTTCAAACTCTATTATTTTGTTATTTCCATGTGATACACAAGCAGTCTTTGCTTTCACCTGAAAACTGTGCAAGCCATTTTGAAAGCTATTTTCCTCTAACGAAGGGCCACCTTTCTGCATTTAGCTATTGGTGTACAAACACAGATAATATTAGACCAATTTTTGTTGGCTCCCTTGGTGCATAATATACATTCTTTTCTAATGAAGCAATGAATTTTTAAAGCTCTGAAGATAAAGGTGTCTGAATAGCACTAGCATTCATTTATGTGGTTTTGTTACGAACTATTTACCTGTCCAGGCAAAGAAACTTCTTCAGGACTACTTTCTTTAAAATCAGATTTTGATTAACCATCTTAAAAACTTAGGCTGGATTGAATTTAACCTGACTCCAGATTAATAAAGTCTCTCTCATTCTTCTCTCTTTCCTACAAAATATATTTATTTTAAATTACAACTGCTAACTTGATTGGATAGCACTTCTTCTCTAGTTCCTTTAATTAATGATTGCTAGGGGGGGAAAAAAATCACTGCTTTTCGAGGCAGAACCAGACTGATGATATCAATGTCCCAGCCACCTGTCACATCTGCCAAAAAGCAGAGTGAAAGTTAAGTCTGAAATACCGAGATTCAGAATAATGAAGACTTAAGGGAGGGAGGGAGGGAAGGAAGGGGGGAGGGAAGGAATGAAAAAATGACTGCTGCAACTTCTAAATTTCTATTTCAGCCACTGTAGAATGAGGCCTATGAGTAAGTGTAGCTGTCAGCTAATATTCTGTGAACAACTTTATTACCTGGGGGATTTGTAAGCTGTAGCCCAAAATATATCTATATTTAATTTTCATATATATTTTTGAAACTATTATCGAAACTTGAAAAACACAGAAGGCATTTATAGACAATGAGTGAGATGCCGATCCTAAAGAAGAAGAAAAAATGAAATATGGATGGATGGATGACGATAAAGATTTAATACACCGATGTGGCCATTCTGCTTCCTTTTGGCAGCTACTTTCTTGAGTTACTTTCTTGACTCCAGCTTTATTCCTGTCCCATCATTTTGGATTCTTCTCCTCTACCCATTGTCCCACCTACTCAGCCCTCTCATAGGCATGTGTCATTTAGTTCCATTCCATGGAAGAGATGTGGTGGCCCAGTGATTAGAATGCAGTACTGCAGGCTAACTCACTGCTCACTGCCAGCAGTTCGATTCTCACCAGCTCAAGGTGATCTCAGCCTTCCATCCTTTCTCAATTGGTAAAATAAGGACCCACATTGCTGGGGGAGATATGCTGATTCTGAGAAACTTAGAGAGGGCTGTACAGTGCTATGAAGAGGTATATAAGTCTATTGCTTTTGCTATTCCTTCCAGTTAGCAACGTTTCTATGATTCTTCCATAGCCTTGCAGATGCCTAGGAAAAAATCCATGATGATTACATTGGATGGCCCTGCAGGCTCTCCCCTGGGGGAAAACTGAGGCAGAACTGTTTAAGAGTATTGGTAATCTTAGTGACTCTTCAAAGTTACAACAGACTCACTAAAAAGCTACCTATGACCCAACTGTCTCCCTAGTCATGTGACTGCATTTTGGGCCCTGGGCAATTGACCCATATGCTGTGTTCTGCAATTTACAATGTTTACTTTTAGTTTTCCACAAAGTAAAAGTTTTCCACCCAGCGCATGCAATGGGTTTGCTTAACAATCATGGCATTCATTTATCACAAAAGGTTCATAAAATCAGGTTGGTTATATGATGACTCGCTTTATGACCATCATGACTTATAACCATAATTGCAAAGCCATAATATATTGAGGACTTCCTATAACACCCAAGCCTCTGATTGAAATTGTTGGAACTCTTCTGAAGTAACAGATCTGCTCTTGGCTGTCCCAGCTCCTTTAATTTAATTTCCCTGCATTTTTTTCGGTTTAACTAAAGGACTATTTGTTCTAGAATTCTTTCAAAGATTTGGAGAAGCACAGAGAAAGTGAAAGCGTCAGCACACACAGTTGCCAATAAAGGTGGAACCTTGAAACAGGTCTGGGAGAAGAATGGAGGAAATTCACATTTCCGAAACTCTGGCAAACAGAGAAAATCAGCCAAATAAAAGGTGTTTTTCCTTCAAAAGAAGTGAGCCTGAGACAGTCAGAACACAGATTAATACAAATAATAAGTTAATAACACAGATACCATTCCAAAACAACTGGAGCTCTTCTTGTACACTATCAGCATTGACAAAATCAGTCAATTGCAAAAGGCAGCTTTCCAGGCAATCCACGACTTACAACAGTTCATTTAGTGACTGTTTGAAGTCACACCACCACTGAAAAAAGTGATTTATGACCATTTTTCACACTTACAAGCATTGTACCGTCTCCGTGGTCACATGATCCAAATTCAGAGGTTTGGCAACTGGCTCCTATTTAGGATGGTTGCGGTGTCTCAGAGTCACATGATTTGCTTTTGTGACCTTCCGATAAGCAAAGTCAATGGGGAAGCCAGATTCAGTTAGCAACCATGTGACTTGCTTAACAAATGCAGCTATTAACTTAACAACTGTGGCAAGAAAGGTCATAAAATGGATCAAAATTCACTGAACATGTCTCACTTAGCAACAGAAATTTTGAGCTCAATTGTGGTCATAAGTCGAGGACTATCTGTACTTGGAAAAGCTTATATGAAGATATCTTTAACACCATCGAACAAAGTATCTGCCTATTCTGGGCCTTGGGAGGGACTCGGTAAGTAAATAAAAATGCCAACTCCAGTCTAAAACCTCTGGCTGATTGTGTGATGAACCATAATAATAATAATTCTCAATTTTAGTCTAAAACTTCCCTTGCATTCTGACAATGGTCCTTTCATTCAACATTATTGTTTTTCCTCTCCGAGGACTTTGCTCCCACTGAAAGCAGTTCTTAGCCATGTCTATCTCTGCTTTGAGCCAGGAATAGACAGGGATTCTTCATCATTGGCCAAACTGGTTAGGTCTGGCAGGATTCCATAACACTTGGAGAACCACAGATTTCCCTACTTGAAATTAATTTCTGAGTCATCCATGAGACAGGAGAAAGTAAACATTATGGCCAACACCTGCTTTAAAATGTGGCTCTTGCAGCTCTGTTTCAAACGACTATTGCTTTGGCTGTCAACAAAACAACTATACAGTTGCAATCTATCCATTCAGTTGCTTTTTATTAATAGGCATTGCTTCCACCAATCAATGATGGATTCTAAGGAAGAGAGAATCCAAAGCATCAATAATTTATTAGTTCTACTGTGATGAATGGATATGTGGTTGCAATGGTCCCTATCTTTAGATCAGTGGTGAAATCCAATTTTTTTTACTACCGGTTCTGTGGACATAGCTTGGTGGGCGTGGTGTGGCTTGGTGGGCGTGGCTTGGTGGGCATGGCAGGGGAAGGATGCTACAAAATCTCCATTCCCACCCCATTCCAGGGGAAGAATAGTGCAAAATCTCCATTCTAACCCAACTCCAGGGGAAGGATACTGCAAAATCCCCATTCCTTCCCCACTCCTGGGGGAAGGATATTGCAAAACCTCCATTCCCACCCTACTCTAGGGCCAGCCAGAGGTGGTATTTGCCAGTTCTCTGAACTACTCAAAATTTCTGCTACCAGTTCTCCAGAACTTGTCAGAACCTGCTGGATTTCACTCCTGCTTTAGATGGATATTCTCAATCTCTGCTTCTTTTAATCAAGTGCCTTTATGTAAAAATCCTTGAAACTGTATATTTGTATCTAAGAGAAGTACTTTATAATTTGGCCACATGGATTCTCCTTAACCATTGCTAGATAAATGTGCTATATAAAATGAACTTGGCACAATAATCTTCCTTTAATTTAATTTACGGACCAAATCCCTGCACATTCAGTACCTTTCTGATTGAGTTTAGGGTTTCTGTCACTTGTTTTAAATAATGAAATGAAGATGTCCTTGTAATATTTTCAGCTAAATTTAGACCACACTTTTTTATTATTTATTAAATCAATTTATATAGCTGCCCATTCCACAAATACATGACACTGGCATGTATGACAAAAACCTTGTTTTACTCATTTTCTAGATGAAGGCTAAAGCAAGGTTGCATTTCATATTAGCAATATAAGCAGGCTGTTCTCCAGTTAATCTATTGTTGTGAAAATTCTTGACTATCTAGGAATAGCTTTCTTGTGAGTTTATAGTAACAGATTATAAAAATCCTGTAGGTTTAGCAGAAGGCCAGTCTTAATTCTGAAATATGCAACGTATCGCCAAATTTACCAGTTACAACAGAGAAAAATTAAAAGGATTTCCGTGATAGGTTTTTATCTTCTTGCCAGTATAAATTTTTTTCATGATAAATCTTCATAGCATTATTTACTCTTTTTTAAAATCCGTGATATAAGATCCTTTTATTACACAAAGTGGTTTCTAAATATTAAGGCTAAACTATCATCACAGACTAATGACTTTTCCATAGCAGTCTGAAGAACTTCTAAGATTGTCATATAGCTAAAAATTAATAAAATACAAAAACAATATGCATTAAATAATATTTGCCTAGTCTAGTCTTTGTCTAGTCTTTCTTCTAGACTCCATTTGTTTCTATGTTTATTTTTGTCCCTTTTAGGAGACATAATCATACAATGCTCATTTAATCTTCCTTTGCATTTAATTGTTTGCAAACAGATTTTATTAATTTTCTAAAACAATTAAGTACAAAACAAACCTCATAATGATAAAGTTAGGATTGTGCAGTGTTTCAGTTTTAATTCATAAATGATGCTTTGGGATCAGCTGGAACACAGATTCAGCACCTATCTAGGACTCATTAAAGCAGCTACTTCAATAAGTGCTGTTCATGCACTTCCTGCTCCCAAAACATCTTTTTTGAGTAGATTCCAAACACCTTAAATCTGGACTTCAGTAAATGTTATTCTCTTAGGAATAATGAGCAATTTGGGTATAAGCCTAAATATGATATCCAGCATGAAGCACTACATAATTAGAAATGTGTTTTTGCTTAAGTTCCATCCTAACTCCTGTGGTATCTGCCAAGCCAGTTTGATTCCAATTCCTTCATATATGAGGATTTAGGAAATGCACCTTCTTTTCCAATACCTGGAATCAGGTTCATCAATAATCAGAAAAGGGTGGAGGTGAAGCATATTTTTGTTTTTTTGTGAGCTACTGCAAAGTACATGCAATTTCTAATTTTGATTTTTTTTAAATCATAAGAACTCTGTGTTCCTACTATTCTCTTATTTAGAAATAAGTTTCCTTTCTTCAACACAACTAAATGTAGAGTCACAGATAGGACTATTCACTGCAAACAGCAATCAATTCAAATTTTCTATAGGGAAAACAAGCATCCCATGGATGGTTTTGAGTTGTCCAGAAGAAAAAAAATGGAATTCAAATAAGGCTGTGCAGATTCCGAAGATATGCTTTAGTTCAGTGACATTTCAGATATTATGCCACCTAAAAGTCACCTGGAGTCGCTTTGGGTAGTGAGATGGAAGGCATATAAATTAAATAAATAAATATTCTGTGTGATACACTTAAGCACCCGTTTTTTAAGCCACAAAATAGAGCAGCCCCAAACATTTGCTTCACTCGTTAAACAGAGCTTGTGACATCAAGCTGAACTTTGTATCAAAATTAGAATGGCCCTCAAATCTATTTCTAGAATTGTGCAAGAAATTATCCTTAATCTTTGGTGTAAAAATAATAAACATTTACTAAATCATTTGAGATCTTTTGCTTAGATTGACCTGAATAAACTTCAGGACTTGAATATCAGAATATGTGCAAGGATGGGGAAACTGGATATAAAGTTCCAAATAACTGGACAGATATAATCACAAATATGTGAGCAAGACTTGGGCTAAGTATGTATTTGTTCCAACAAATCTAAAGACTCATGGGGTCCATCTGCAAATGTCTGCTCAATGATCATGGTGGAGTCTTTCATCATCATCCAAGGAGATCTTATAAAGAATGTTCACCTTCTTTTCTAATTTAAATGCTCTCTACATGGGGCTCCCCTTGAGGAGCACCCGAGGCTCCAACTGGCGCAGAGTGCGGCCGTGCAGGTGGTTATGGGAGCAACATGCCGCTCCCATGTGACACCTCTCCTGCGCGAGCTGCACTGGCTCCCGGTGGTCTTCCATGTGCGCTTCAAGGTTTTGGTTACCACCTTTAGAGCGCTCCATGGCTTAGGACCTGTTTACTTACGGGACCACCTACTACCACAAACAGCCTCCCACCGGCCGGTACACTCTCATAGAGAGGGGCTCCTCCGGGTGCCGTCAGACAAGCAGTGTCGACTGGCAGCCCCCAGGGGGAGGGCCTTTTCTGTGGGGGCACCCACTATCTGGAACGAGCTCCCCCTGGAGATACGGAGGATCCCAGATCTGCGCACTTTCCGCCGTGCTCTTAAGACCCTCTTATTTCAGCAAGCCGGCCTGACCTAATTTTTCTCCCCTTTCTTTTAAATTTTTAAACTGAAATTTTAATTTGTTTTTAAATTATTGGGATTTTAAATTGTTGTGGGCTAAATTATTTAATTTGGTTTTAAATTGTTTCTAACTTTTGTATTTCTGTATTTTATCCTGTGCCTGTTCACCGCCCTGAGTCCTTCGGGAGTAGGGCGGTATACAAATTTAATAAAACATAAACAAACATAAACAAACGTAAACATAAAAATATGCAGATCCATGTTAATCTCCTTCCTTCCTTCCTTCCTTCCTTCCTTCCTTCCTCATGATTTTTCTCCAGAAAAGAAATCTGGCATATAGTATTCTCTTTTCTAATTTTATCCTCATATAAAACTTTTCAGAGTAATTTGGGATGAGAAAACCTGATTGACTCCCAAGTGGTAAACTTGGCATTGGGCTGGAGCTGAATCTCTACATTCTCCTATTCCAATTAACTCAACCACTACACTAGACAAGCTTAAGTAAAAATTGCTACATTTAAAGTTTAAAATCTGTGTAAACTTTAGTAGTCTTGCTGTCAGTTAATTTAAAGCCTTTGTTTTCATGCTCTTAAGAGTTGCAAAAAAAAAATATGATAGTACAATTATACAAAGTGCAGTATCATGATGTAAGAGACAAAACATGTAAGCAAGCCAATTTTTTGTTGAAGGACTTTACATGTCGTTCACTAAGGAGATGGGTTGAGCAAAGAACCATGTGAATCAAACTTGTTATTTTACTCTAAATCTTCCATACCTTAATAAAAGCAGTTTTGTTTCTCTTTGGAAGACTTGTGTATCCAATAGCGGAATTATTTTTAAGAAACGTCTGACTGATTTTAGAAGTAAACATTTTCCATGTTTTGGCTTGCCTAAGTAATGCATTACATTTCTCTGAATGGGGCCTTAAGATACTTGCTGTACCCAGACAATTCTGCATATCAGGTTACAGCTTTGGGGTAAAAAAGGTTCAGCTGTCCAGAAGGGTTTGCAATTTGATGATATCATAACCAGTGTTACTAAATCTCACAGCAGCTGGAGTTCTGATTCCAGACTAGAAATGATCCCATTGAGATATTTGGTAAGGATGGATTTCTGGCATGTCTTCAGATTCCCCCGCCCCCCTCAAGAATACCGTGCATTAAATTTAAGTGTCAGCATAACTTTACAGAGTTTCCATAAAGAAACTACAGTTTGACTGATTTGTAGCCTAGATTTGTCTCATTTATAGTAAAGAACTGTCCTCAAAAATGAAGTGCTTAATGGTAACTTATTTTGCATATGTAATTTTTGCTAAAATATATGTTGTGCACTAAAGATTTGGCACTCTTTTTTAATTAGAATGCATGCAATTATTTCAAATGAAGTGAATAGTGGAGGCATCTATAACTTGCATATAATATATGTGTATGATAGAGTTGCAATATATATATTACTATGCACATTGCAATTATATTGTATGGTATTGTATTGTATTTGTTATATATTATAATATTGACATTACATAACAATAATATATGTTATGTTATTATGTTACATTATGTTATGTTTGTTTTGTTATATTATATTGTTATATTATGTTATGATATTATATATGATATCATATAACATATGATATTATGATATGATATGATATTAATTATATTACATTATATTTGAGCCAGTTTGGTCTAGTGGCTAAAGGTAGAAACTAGGAAACTATGAGTTCAAGTCCTGTCTTATGCCTTATACTTTTGGCCTGATTTTCTCTGGGTTGTTATTGTGATCATTATTGTAGGGAAATAGAAGGAGAAAAGAGTATCAGATATGTTTGCCATCCTGAGTCATCTATAAAAATAATAAAAGGTGGAGATAGATAGATAAAATAGATAAATAGATAGATAGATAGATAGATAGATAGATAGATAGATAGATAGATAGATAGATAGATAGATAGATAGAGCTAGAGCTAGAGCTAGAGCTAGAGCTAGAGCTAGAGCTAGAGCTAGAGCTAGAGCTAGAGCTAGAGCTAGAGCTAGAGATAATACACACTCTCTACCGGTAATGTCCATTAACATCCAATGCCAGTAAAATCTCAAATTAGAATTCAATAGAAGTTGAATGTGTGTGCGTACATGCGTGTGTCAATTAGGCTCTCCTACTATTATTATAATATAGTGTATACTGGAGTCCTCTATAGATATTCAATTGTTTCACCATATATATCTTGGGATGCTGTGTTATCATTTAGATATTCAAGAACTTCTGGAAGATACATTTGAAGAATCTAGTTATATATTTTTAATTTATTTTTTCTAATTTATTTTTAATTTTAAAAACCACACCCTGTGGAATATTTCATAGAATTACATCATATGAAATAAACTGTAACCTTTTATGTACTGGCATTATTTCCACCAATTAAAGATTCTTCCTTTGTCCCTAGCATGAGAGGAAATCAGAAAAAGAATTCCCAGCACTCTCATTGGCACCACTACATAATGTTTCCATTATATGCTGGTGTTATGTAAGTTACTGGATGTCATGGAATATAACTGTATCAACTGTATCAAGGAAGGTCAGGAATTGCATTTATTCTTCTCTGATGCTTATTGCTTACAGGAAATAAAGCATGGGGTAGGGGAGGGGAGAGACCTTCCTTCCCTGAATATTATGTCCTCTAAACTTTCAATAATGCACAATTTACAGCAACCTTAAAGATGATTTTGAAGGGAGGAGAAGAAGAAATAATGAGTACATAGATAATATTTGCATGCTTGGATTGAAACTAATTTTAAGGAAAATAATATTTCAAGATGCGACCATTCATCAATTTCCATCTAAAATTATATCCGTCATGAAAACTCACAACAATTAATCAACTTCTCTGTTTTCATTTTCATTGCTAGTTATTAGGTGAGATTACTGTATTTTAAGACTGGGACGCTAAATTAATTCAATTGTGAAAAATGTTGGTGTAAAATTCTGAAATTATATACAAAGTGTTGCATGACTCATATAAAAGTTGCTGAACATGATACACAATACTCTCATTCAATCATCTGTTTCATGTTGTTATCCCTGAAGCTGTGGCAAACTTAGGTGGGAACAAATCCAACACACATTCCTCATCTTTAAAACACCCCAAATTCATAAGACAAATTTAAAATTTAAAATTTTAACAATTTTAAAAAACAGTTTAAAAGAGAGGTTACACTAGGCCGGCCTGCTGGAAAAGAAATGTTTTGATGGCACAGCGGAAAGCGCGCAGGTCCAGGATCCTCCGTATCTCTGGGGGGAGCTCGTTCCAGATGGCGGGTGCCCCCACAGAGAAGGCCTGGGTACAGCACGGAAATGGCATTGGTCGCATTGATTGATGATCTCTGGAGGGCTCAGGACAAGGGTTGCTCCTCTGTCCTGGTCCTATTAGATCTCTCAGCGGCTTTTGATACCATCGACCATGGTATCATGCTGCAGTGGTTGAGGGGGTTAGGAATAGGGGGCACCATGTTGTGATGGTTCTCCTTCCTCTCCGACCGCTCACAGTTTGTGTTGACAGGGAGGCAGAGGTCGACCTCAAGGCGCCTCGCTTGGGGGGTGCTGCAAGGGTCGGTCCTCTCGCCCCTTATGTTCAACATTTTTGTGAAGCTGCTGGGCGAGATCATCTGTGGTTTTGGGGTGAGGGTACATCAGTATGCTGATGATACTCAGCTGTACATCTCCACCCCAGACGACCCCAATGATGCCCTTGACGTGATGTCCTGCTGCCTGGAGGCCGTTCAGGTCTGGATGGGGAGAAATGGGCTCAAACTTAACCTTTCAAGACTGAGTGGCTGTGGTTTCCAGCGTTCCGGTATAGTCAGCTGTCGCCATCACTGTCTATAGGGGGTGAATCTTTACCCCCCACAGAGAGGGCTCGCATATGACGGCCGTGGCCAGGGGGGCCTTCTATCAGGTTCGCCTGATCCACCAGTTGTGTCCCTTTCTGGACCAGGACACCTTGCACATGGTCACTCATGCCCTTGTTACCTCTTGACTGGACTACTGTAATGCTCTCTACATGGGGCTCCCCTTGAAGAGCACTCGGAGGCTCCAACTGGTCCAGAATGCAGCCACACGGGTGATTATGGGTACAACCCATTGCGCTCATGTAACACCTCTCCTGCGCGAGCTGCACTGGCTCCCAGTGGTCTTCCGGGTGCGATTCAAGGTGTTGGTTACCACCTTTAAAGTGCTCCATGGCTCAGGGCCTGGGTACTTACGAGACTGCCTTCTGCCACCAATAGCCTCCCACCTACCAGTTCGCTCCCACAGAGAGGGACTCCACAGGGTGCCGTTGGCCAAACTATGTCAGCTGGCGACACCCAGGGGGAGAGCCTTCTCTGTGGGAGCTCCTGCCCTTTGGAACGAACTGCCCCCGGAAATACGCACAATCTCTGACCTCCGAGTTTTTCGCTGTGCCCTCAAGACCCTGCTCTTCCGACAGGCAGGGCTATCTTTGTAAAGGAATTTTAAATTCGGAGTTTTAAATTTTTGGGTTTTTAAGGAAACTTGGCCGTAAATGTAATAATTTTAATAATTTTTAAATTTAATTGGGATTTGTATTGTGTTTTTTACTTGGCTGTGCACCACCCCGAATCCTTCGGGAGAGGGGCAGTATAGAAATAAAATTATCTATCTATCTATCTATCCATCTATCTATCTATCTATCTATCTCTCCTGCACCTGGGCCAGAAGAGATTGATGTTCCATCAAGTCCTTAAAAAACAAGCACTCATATGTGCAGGCTTAATTCCACAACCTGTGTCTTCAGAACAAACTGGCTTGAAAGAAATGGGGTGACCTTCTTATATGTTTTTTCCAAAAACACTGAAAAAGCAGGTGTACTCATTAAAAGATCCTGGCAGTGTTTTAAGTGTACCATGCTTTTTACATATTAAAAAATAATAATCAAAGGGATCTCCTGGTTACCTCCAAAATTGACTGTGGTCTGTGTACAGATCTTCAGTTAATTCCATTCATTATCTTATTAAAGTCATAAATGTTTAAACCGCTTTCCCATTCTATTCAATCCAAGTTTCCCATAGGCTGAGATATAGTCTAATGTACATTCTTTATGGATTTGTATATTGTAATGAATAAAAATGCCATAAGCCTAGAAACTTGCTCCTTATTTTATTAACTGACAACTCTTTAATTAAAGATTCTTAATCCCTAAATCTAGAGCTGTCATAAAAGGAGACTTCCCAAACTGATCAAGAGATGGCAGCAAAGAGATACAAAGCACTGGAATGGTAGATGCCATCTAGTGGACTGTGTGAATTTCTGTAGCCTAGATAAAATAATTTTGTCACATCTTCCAATGATAATATACCTTCACTCAGAGACTGAAGGATATTTTAAGATTGTCATCACATTCAGATTTGTTATCGAAAAATTTGCACATTTTAAATGAATCATGAGTGAAATCTTGTTATTATAAACCTTCTCAGGACTGCTTTTTCAGTGATTGATTGATTGATTGATTGAGTGAGTGAGTGAGTGAGTGATTGATTGATACATTCATTGACTGATTATATGCCATCAAGTTGGTGTCGAATCTTAGTAACCACATAGATAGATTTTCTTCCTGACAACCTGTTCCTAACCTGGTGTTTCAGCTTTTCCAATATTGCATTCATCACCTCTGTAATAGAGTCTCTCCATCTTGCAGGTGGTCATTGTTTATTCTTTCCTTCCAACTGTCCCAGAATTTCTAGGGATCTTCAAACGGTTTGTTCAAAGTAGGATAATTTTAGGCTGGTGCCTCTGTTGATAACTTTGATTGGTTTTGTTCAATGATCCATCTTTCTGTATTAAAGCAGTATTTGGGACATAACATGAAATGAGAAAAAAAAGAAACAAAAATCCAGAAGGTATTCTATTTTCCAAAGCAGGATGATAAAGGGACTAGTGAATGGAACAATTTGTTCACCACTACTTAGAAGGTAAGTAGAACTTAGACTGTCTTTTTCTCCCTCAAGTCATATACTCTGCAGACTCAGGGAAAAGAGTGCCACTTGGTCAGAAAGCAAAACAGTACCACCCAGAAGTTAAAAGCAATCTTCAAATATCCCTGCCCAGAGGATTCTCAAGTTACTTATAAGAATTTACAGATTAAGAAAACACAGTACAACTAAAATTTCCTTATGAATGAATATGTCTATATTATATATTTTGTTTTATTGTATTTTTATTTTCATTTTTATTATATAATTTATTTTTTACATTTTATTTATTCAGTTTATATAGCTGCCCATCTTACATTCATGGCTTACAGTTACTGTGATTTATATTAATCCTGGAACTAATTAGGCGGATTTATTTAAAATATGTAAACGAGTGAAATTTGACTTCTATTTCAGAAGGTTGCCTTGATGTAGTGGATAAGATGCTGTCCTAGAAATTGGGACACTGTGAATTCTAGTTCTGCGTCAGGCATGAAAGCTGTCTGGATTTAATCCAATCACCAGTATTTAAACCAATCAGCATGTAAACCAGTTATTGGCCCAAAGTCAGTTGGGTGACTTTGGACCAATCACCAGGAGTTTGGGAGTTGCTGTTCTGCTTTAGGCATGAAAGCCAGCTAGATAACTTTGGCCAATCACTCTCTGTCAGCCCAATCCACTTCTGGTGGTGGAGAAAATAGGAAGCAGGAGTGTTAGGTATGCCTCCTGCCTTGAATTCACACGGTAAAATCCAATAATAATAATAATGTAACTTCCTTTTTTCCAGGGGGATTTGCAAAGGGAATCCAAAAAGTCAAGATAGAGGTCACAATGGGACCTCTTCATGTATGTTGCATCCTACACATAAAATTACTATTTTGCCTTTTGGTATATTCCTCTGCAGATGCCAATTATTGTTTCACCACTATCATAGATTGGAAGAATGTGCCAAGTAATCAAAATAAGAAGTTATGCCAGAATCGATACAAATTGGAACAAGAAATCTTCTTAATAGATATTTCAAGAGAAAAAAACCCACTGCTTATAGAATAAAATATTTGGCAATAGGATTGTTGTAGAGTACAGGAAATGATCCCCATAGACTCTCAATCCAGAAATATAAATTACAACATCTCAAATTAAAGCATCCATTAAAGATATGAAGTAGTTTAGATGTGAAGACAAGGAAAGCCATTAAAGAGGGATTTGAACAAAGGAACACTTCAAAGGTTGAAATATCGTGGGAAGAAACTCAAAATAACCTTACTTTGATTTTCTTTAATATTATATATGGCAGAGAGAAACTTGAAGAGGTTTTCAAGATTCTGTTATTATACCCGACAACAATAAAGTAGCATTCTGAAATTTCTGTGGTGTCTATTGACCTGCCCAACGAGAAGTGTTGACATCAATCTTGAAATTTCATAAATTCCCTTACTCTTAATAAATTCCCTTGTCTCTTAATAATTGACTCTACTGTCAATTAACTCAGGACATTCTATTGCTAGGATGGTTTTCTAACATTCAATGAGAAAATTCTTATATGTTATCAATATATTATGTTCTTCCATGTCCAGTGTATTGAAGTAATCAAAGAACAGATTAGATCATTCTTCAGAGTGATTCCTTTTAGGTACTCTATTCTTCAAATTCAAATAATTTCATGTTTCTATAAGCAAGTTTTTCATCCACTGGCTTGTCTAGAGTCAGTTGTCCTTTGATCCCCCCTCCAACTACTGCATATAAATAGGCAAAAAACCCCACATACCTAGCACTGATGGGTAATGAAATATTTGCAAGCAAACAAGCAAATATACAGTATGAATAACAGTTGCAGGAATTGGGTATGTCTAGTTTAATGAAAAGAAGGAAAAGGGGTGACATGATAGCAATGCTCCAAAATCTAAGGGGCTGTCCCAGAGAAGAGGTGGGGGGGTCAACCTATTATGCAAAGCACCTGAGGACAAGAAGCAATGGATGGAAACTAATCAAAGAGAGAAGCAACCTAGAACTAAGGATAAATTTCCTGACAGAACAATTAATCAATGGAATGACTTGCTTCCAGAAGTTGTGAGTGCTCCAACATTGGAAGATTTTAAGAAGATATTGGACAGCCATTTGTCCAAAATGGCATAGAGTTTCTTGCTTGAGCAAAGACTTCCAAGTCCATTCCAATTCAGTTATTTTGTTATGAAACAATGAAGTTTTGAGAGCACCAGGAACTCCATGGTTCTTCCTTTTCCAAATATTTCCCATCAACAGGGTTTCTAATGAGCTGTATCCAATGCAGCTTTCCATTGCTCATTTTTCGAAATGAACGAATTAGTCCCAGAATGTGCTGGTTTTCTTTTACTTCCACATCCCTTTGTATCATATTGCTTCAATTGAAAACCACAAATATAACATCTAAATTGCTTTTGAGTGGTTTGGCAGAGAAGTGATATATAAATATAGGTAATAAGAATAACAAGGATAAATATAGTTATGTAATAATTTGGGGACCTATTTAAAAAAAAACAGGAAACCTTGGTGAAGACATAACAAGTCATTTTTGAATTTTGTAAAAGATTCAATAGGTTAAAATATTTCTTTTTCCCAATAGGCAATGCGGTTTTCTGGGTTTTAAATTCCTAATCTGCATTTTTAATCCAGACTTGATCCATCAATCCAGTTATACAGAAAGCAAATATCAACTGATTTACATGTGCATTTTCTTTTTTCTTGGGCTGCTTATTCATCTTCATTATTTTCCACTTTATAACAGCGGTCAAAACTGCACTGTTTTCTCACCAGTATTAGATTGCATGGTTGCAGCCAAATTTTACAGTTGCAGAAGGCATTAGCAAGGCAGGCCAGCAGGCATTTCGGTTCCAATTCAAGATGATTTTTTTTTTATTACAACCCAGCTATTTCCATCATTATAGTAATTACTTGACAGACTGAGGTTTTTCACACTGACTTGAATGTCTCCCTTTCTTTCCTTTAACCCCCTCCCTCCCCCTCCCCCTCCCTCTGCCCCACTCACCATCACCCCTTACATTCTGTGAGGGGAAAAGATCTCTTTAGTCTGATATAAACAGAACATTTTTTTTTTCCAGACCCAGGGAGACTTGTCAATCAACAACATGCTCTAACATGATATAGTGTTATTAGCATTACTTTGCAAATCCTGGCTGCAGAGACATTGAGTCTGATCTCTTCATTGTTTCTTGCCAGTGTCTTTGTATTCTTCATTTTGTTTCTGGCTGATTCTTTATGTGTCTTCTCAAAATTATTAAGTTTGTCTGGTTTAGAAGTGTCATACCTGTCCAGATCAAAGAAAGGCAGATTCCCACCCTCACAAATGGGAAGCACTGTCTGTGTATTTGTGGAGGACATTAAAAGAACTGTCATCAAATATCTTGCACAACAATAGCTATTGTGGTGGTAAAATTGAGATTTCATCAGTCACAGATAAGAACAAAAATTAAGGCCGCAAATGCTAATAAAACATCACAATTTAATCCAGTTCCCATAAGGCCAAGCGCTTATTTCAGAGTTCAAAAAAATATAAGGTAGGGTCTTATTTTCGGGGAATCACTATATATATATAGTGATATAATAAAATATAATATATTTTGCTGATAAAGAAATAAGGCGAAAGGGAACATAATGCCCCCTCCCACATGTTGGGGTAGACCAAGGTGTCTCAGTGTGTGTGTGTGTATACTGAGCCTTGGACTCAGTGGACTGATGCACTGTTATTAACATCTGCTGCTTGCAATTACTGCAAGTTCAAATCCCACCAGGCTCAAGGTTGATTCAGCCTTCCATCCTTTCAAAGGTAGGTAAAATGAGGACCCAGATTGTGGGGGCAATAAGCTGACTTTGTATAAATATACAAAAGTATGAAGGCTATTGCTTAACACATTGTAAGCCGCCCTGAGTCTCTGGAGAAGGGCGGCATATAAATTAAAGCAAAAAAAAAAAAAACCTGGTGAAGCTACTCGGTGTCTTCCCAGATATTATATAACTAAAATGCTACAGAAAATTGTTTATATAATTGCCCTCTGAACATGGTCCACAATTCAGTTCATAAGTAGGACTATCTGTAAAAATCTCAACAAGTGGTTTTAACCATATCCCAAGAAACCTTTCAAAAGTTCTAGTCAATAAGAATAAAGTAAGATCTGAGGGGTCCTTGGTGCTCTCTGAGCTTACTTGTTTTCTTGCAGGCGTTTCATTACCTTAACTAAGTAACATCATCAATGCTAGCAATAAACAAGCTCAGAGAGCACCAAGGACCCCTCATTTTAACCCTGAGCTACAAATATTCTCCTTTAGAGTAAGATCTTGAATGAGAGTTTCATATTTTCAGATGCAGTGAGAATCATCTGCCAATCACTAGGCCTTGAAAATAGTTATAAATATGGATTCCAATAGAATTCAGCTGGTCTACAACTCCAGACATTGCAATGCTCAACCAACTACATTATCATTGATACCAGGAAAATGTGAGATTAAATCAAACCTATTAGATACATATGAAGCTATGGATGGATGTGCTGAAAGACACGATGTCCTACAAAGATACACAGCTGGTGGGGACTCAGAACTGAAAAAGCTTTTTGGATGAAAAGTGAAATGGATGAAAGTCTTCAAACAAAATCAAGAAAGTCCAGTTGCCTTTGGAAAGAAAAGCATCTTTGGGATATGTGATTTAATACTAAAGAAATATATAGAGCATACCATACCAACTCTTTTTAGGCTGGATGTCCTGCTGTACCAATATTTGAATTATATTTCTTTTTAAACATAGAACATGATGGAGCAAACTATTGTTTCTATAGTTACATATAGTTTCTTTGGTCATGTCAAAGTATTATTTAATGAAGAGAGCAACAAAACAAATGAAAATGCAGGTAAGTACATAGTAGAAACTATATCAAGGCAACTACAATCTGGATTATCCATCTATCCATACTAATGAAAATCCAGGATGGCAAAATGGATAGGAAATGCCAAGTAATCAGATCTCCTATTCCATAGCAGTGCTTAGCATGACAACATGGTATAAAATTCATATCCCACAGGCATGGAAAGTTTATACATCAAGTTCAAAATCAAATTTGATTTTTTTTGACAAAGAGCAAGATCTATTAATAACAGGCTACATTCAAATGAAACAAGGAGAATTACTTGTGTGTGTGTTGTCTGGGTACAAATATCTCTGTGCAATAACTATCAAGATTTACAACAGCATTCATTACATTAATATTGATTCTCTGATCTTACCATTGTAGTATTAAACATAGTAAACCTATTCATTTTTCCATCTTAACATATCTTCTAATAAGAATATAATAATAATATTAAGCATAATAATCCAACAGTCATAATAATAACAATCATATTGTTTACATCTCTGTCTTAACATATTAGGAATAAAAATGGAAGTTGCAAATAAAAGATTAAAGAAGAGTAGAAAATATGAAACAAGGAGAATTACTATGAAGATCTCTTCAGCTTGGTTTTCAGACAACTTCAGGGCAGGCCCACCTAATAGATTACTTGTGCTATCGGCTGCTGGTAGAAAATATCATTATTTGTTTATCCATTCATTGATTTTCAATACCAACAAATACAATACCCTTGCAAGCTGATTCACAGTTTCTTGGTGATTATAACTCGACTTTCCAAGGCTGTATATTATCAGAGAATCCATCTTTTCATTCATGCTGTTCAAATGCTCAAGTTGAGAATTCATCCCTCAATGGATGACCCAAGTTCAATCTCTCCTGTTCACCAGAACTATTTGAGAGGAGAAATGTCAATAAACATTCTCAGTCATTCAGGTAGAATTGTCTGGAAGTCGAATCATGGCAACTAGATTTATTTTCTTGTTGGTGGGAGATGTTTTGCTGCCCATCCAAGCAACTTCGTCAGATTGAATAAGGTGCTTAGGGGAATCGGAGTAGACAGAGAGTCTCAAAAAGTGATCCTATGATGCCAGGACACTACAGCAATATCAGTATCAGTTGCCAAGTGTCTTTTGATCACAGGATGCTACAGTGGTTGTAAATGGTTATAAATCTCATTTTTCAGTGCTGTTGTAAATTTCAAACTGTCATTAAATGACCTGTTGTAAATTGAGGATTAGCTGTATTGAAGCCAGGCCTTCTTCCTCCTTGAAGCATCTCAGAATTTCATTTCTAGGAGTGACCTTGGTGACCATGTCATGCTAGGAAGGTAAGAAAGGGCAAGAGAGGAGAAAAGGGATAGGGTGGGGTGTTTTAGAATTTTTTAAAAAGAGGGAAAAAGAAGAGGTGCTTCTCCAAAGCACCTGAGGGGAGGGCAAGTAGCAATGGATAGAAACTAATCAAGGAGAGAAGCAACTTAGAACTTAAGGAGAAATTTCCTGACAGTTAGAACAATCAATCAATGGAACAACTTGCCTCCAGAAGTTGTGAATGCTCCAACACTGGAAGTTTTTAAGAAGACGTTGGATAACCATTTGTCTAAAGTGGTGTAGGGTTTCCTGCCTAAGCAGGGGGTTGGACTAGAAGACCTCCAAGGTCCCTTCCAACTCTATTATTCTACTCTATTCTAAGAACAACAAACAGGCACCTTCCACTATTCCTCTGGAAATGTGTGACCTGCCTTCTAATAGATTAATCTACTTCTTTGTTCCATCAAAATACATCCATCCTATCAGACGGTGCGAACCTCTGGGACAGTTGCTGGAAGTTCCTATTTCCCCCTTCCTGGTGCAAGGCAATGTGTAAACAGAGTAGTAACAGGGTAGTATTTTCTCCCAATAGGGAATCTCTCAAATATAACTATAATCCCTGCAAGGAGGAGAGTTCACAATATACATTCTCAGTAGTTCAGACTAAATAATTTCCTCATTCAATCACCGGTATTTTCTTTGGCATCTGGTAGTGTCTAGAAAACTGGGTGATCCAAAGCTTCGGCTTCTGAACATTTTAGTAAGACAGATAAGAGCTGGTTATGGTGCATGGAGAGAAAAGGGATAGAGGGAAAGATACAGTCATGCATATTCTCTGTGAATCACCCTCCAAAATAATGGAGGCAACCTTGAATAAACACCAGGTCATTGAGAAAACCAACTTATAGGGGTTATCCTATAGCATGAAATATTTTCTATACATTATCACTGAATAATCCATTTCTTCAATGACAACCTAACTATCCTGCTGGCTCAGGAGAAAATCATCCTGTTTTTTATATGAAGGGCATGATACATCATCTTCTTCTATGCAGCTGGCTCCTGTTCCTTCCTGTTCAATTTCACTCTCTCTATAAATTTATAAATTCATTGTTTTTCTGCATCAGAAGTCATTGAACCCTTGCCTTTGACAGCTCTCTGAATTCCCCCACAGTGCATTGGGAATTCCCTGTATGTTATGGGAGAATGGTGAGAAAAGTAAAGTGACTGACAGGCTGCAGACAATTTAAAATAAAGCGTTAGAGAGGCACAAAAGCCAGTCAGGTTATAATCGCGCTGGAAAATAGAACTAGCCAATCGAAAAAGGGCTTCGAATGGCATATCCAGCCCAATCAAAACAGTTATGAACGTGGACCAGAAATTCAATAGAATAAATATAACGTGATACCTAATAAACCATTCCACAAAGTTCATGGGTAAGGAAGATTACTCCTGTAAGATAGTCACTGCATCTCACAATGATGATCTGCTCATAATGCCATAAGTCTGTGCTCTGAATAGCAAAATTTTTGCCACAAAACAGGTGAGTTCAGAATTTTTGTTAGCTAATAGAGCTAGTGTAAAAGGCCTTGCAAAATATAGTGAGAAAAGTAGAGTACCTATTCTCTTAAATTGGAACAAATTTAATAAAGCTATTGTCTTAAATTGGAATAGAAGTCACATCCTTGAAAAAGGGAGCTTTTTGGATTCATTCCCAATCAATCCCCATAGGCAATGCCTCTGCTGTACTGGGATTTTTTTTTTCTTTTTTAAATCTTCCCTCCAGGATTTAAAACGAACTCTAGGAAAGCCCCTTCAATAATTGGAGTAAGCAAGAGAAAACAAATAGTTTGTAGATAAAACCTCTGTGTTTTCTTCAAAGGATGGGAAATTTTATGGGGTTTTTTTAATATATATATTTTTTTATTTCCAAAGTTAAAATACAAAATAACAAAAAAGAAGAAGAAATGAAAGAAAAAAACAAAGGTGCATAAAGACAAAGTAAGAAAAAATACACATAGATTGTCTTTCCTAGTTGAATACTGATAAATATATTTCAACAGTAATAGTTTCCTCTTTACAAACCCTCTATCTAAGCTTGGCTCATTTTGTAATTGTATCTTTAAGCCATAATTATTTCTGTGGCCTCATCCAAACCCCAGTTTAGTAAAAACCGAGGAAACAGCGCAATTAGATGTAATTTCCTGATCAAAGTCTGTTCACCAAATGTGTTCACCAAGTTGTAAAACAATCTCTTGTAATTGAATAAATCACCTAGTTGGAGCCAGATTTACATTTAACCATATAAATAGGATTGTTTCTGGCCTCTAGTCTCAACCCTGCTCTCAGCACATATCTGAGAGTCACAAACAAGGACTTCAAAAAATTACATTTATTTATTTATTTATTAGTTCCATTTATATGCCGCCCTTCTCCGGAGACTCAGGGCGGCTTACAATGCATTAAGCAGTAGCCTTCATACTTTTGTCTATACCTGCTTAGGTATAGACCTTTTTGGGGCCCCCTAACCGGTGTTCTATTTTATACAAAGTCAGCTTATTGCCCCCACAAACCGGGTCCTCATTTTACCTACCTCGGAAGGATGGAAGGCTGAGTCAACCTTGAGCCTGGTGAGAAATGAACTTGCAGGAATTGAAGACAGCTGGCAGCTAAGTGCTACTTTAACAGCAGTTTAGTCCACTGCGCCACCAAGGCTCCTTTTTCACATTGCCCTTTATCATAGGGTATGAAACTAGATCCAAGTCCTACCTATGCCCCATATAACAATTTGGACAGCAAATTTTGCACTAGATAATTTTAAAACAGCTAAAGTACATTGTAGAATTCCTGCCTCGTATTTAACTTGTTCAGTGTTATAATCATCTATACATCAATTAGGTGTTTGTTTTTTTTAAATTGCTGTTTGAAAAGACCATGGTTTTGCTTTCTAGCAAGGGTTCAGCTTCTATTCTTGATGCTCTCTTAAGACATCACTAACTTTGATAGTACATTACCCAGAGATAATTGTAAGCTGAAGTACAATAATTGCATAAGACAGGGTCTTATTTTCGGTAAAACACGGTAGTAGCTCAGGTTGATAGTTAGGCTGTTGGTTTGAGCTCCAAGCTTGGCAATTTGGTTGCCAAGCTCATTACCATTCGAGGAGACATTGTCAATGCGTTTTGAATTGTGTTCGTCTGTCAGAACATAGGTCTTTAAATACCTTTTTATGAGATACAAATTAGTCTGAATGTTGTTTGTTAGGATATTTCTGAGTCGTGGTCTGATTTCAGACTGTTTGATTGGCTGTCTGTTGTTGCTGGGCTACAGTTAAGTACCATCTGTGTAATACAGATTAGGATTAGAGTTATTTACCTGGGTGCCTCTGAGTCATGGACTTGTTTCGGCTTGTTTGACAGTTTGAGTGGCTGTCTGTTGTTACTGGGACATGGTCCGATTTCTTGTGAGCCAGTGGGTTATAATTTTGTTGCAGCATAATGGCAATTTGGATGGAGCTCGGAGCTCAAACCAACAGCCTAATTAGGTTTTTTGTTTCTCAACTGCCATCTAATGGCCATCCATATGTCTACAGTCCAGATATAGCATTTCTGACTTTCACCTTTCCAAAATACTTTTTTCAGTTAAAATAGAAATAAATGCTTTTGATTGTCAAATGAAAATTGAAAATATAAGTTATTATTTAACTTAGTTGCAAGGTAGCTAATAAACTGATTGTCAAAATCAGGGAGAAGCAATGATAATGGAGAGGGGAGAGGGAATGACTTCATGGTTTGCATAACTGCAGTGATTTGCTTAACAATTCTGGCAAAAACATTGTAAAATAGGATGTGCCTTGTTAGAATGGAAATTCTGTTCCCAGTTATGGGTGTAAGTCAAGGGCTGCCTGTACAGAGAATACAGCAGCACAAGCAGAACTATCTACCTGTGGGAAGCCACCCACTCCCAGAAGAATGAAATATTTTAGGAAATATTAAAAAGGAAGAATATTATATTTCCCTAAAGGAGAAATAGAGAAACATGCTCTTAGAGACAGAAAGCAGCCCTCAAGTCTTTCTTAATAGCCCCCAGCAGATATTTTGTGCCCATCGAAAAACTTTGGGCCAGCTATGTACAAATCAAAAGATCTCCAGCTCCAGGATTTGGGATTAAGACATGACCCCTCAGGACATAATAGGATTAACCCCAGTGGTGGGATTCAGCCAGTTCGCACCACTTCGGGAGAACCGGTTGTTAACTTTCTGAGCAGTTTGGCAAACTGGTTATTGGAAGAAATCATTAGGCAGAGAACCGGTTGTTAAATTACTTGAATCCCACCACTGATTAACCCCCATCTAGCAGCAGAGCTCACCACATTACACAATCTCCTGGGGACATTACATCATCCTCCAGGCTTCAACCAAACTTAGCTCAGACAACCTACAGAACCAGCTATGACACCCTACAACAGACAATAGAGTACATGTTCTTGCACAGGAACAGGAAGTTCAAGTGCAAAGCCCAAGAGAAGGTATAACCCCTGCCATTCTCAACTCCATGTGGTCAGCTGCACTAGAACCATGTGCTTGGTGGTTCTGCTTCACCATTAAACCATCTTTCCAATCAGCCTCCATGTTTCCAGTGTCTTTCTCCCAGCTTGGAATTGAAATAGATGGATATTTCTTCCAACATTCCACTGCAATAATCAAATGAGTTCAAAATCTTCTCCAAAAGAAATTCTGGAAAAGTTGTAAAGCATCTTGAGCATGAAGTAATAAGTCAGAAGCATTTTTTTTTCCCAAAGGAAAAACAAGCCCTTCATTTATTCTCTAAGGAAGAAAAACACATTTTGGCACAGAGTTATTTTAAATAGTTTACATTTCAGAGGCCAGTATTATTTAATTCTGAAAGCACTTACCAAATCTAGATTAGTATAAAATAAACAAGAGGGTTTTGTTGTCATTGTTATTGTTGTTAAGGTTTTTGGGATACTGGGTTCCATTAAAAAAAATCCTCGCCCTCCCCCCCCCCACCCCCATATATAGCAAAAATAAGCAGATCTTGAGCCCTTGCTGAATTTTGAATTCTAATACAAACACACTAAGGTAGTATTTTAAACACACACACACACACGCACACAAACACATAGTGTTCCTTCATTTTCCTGTTATCAATCTTCCCTTCTGTTAAGAGTCTAGAAACCAGATTTATTACTTTAAAATGTTTATTATTTTTAAAAGAAAGTTTGCCACTACCATAAAAAAAAGGCCAGTCCACAAATGATAATTTATTCCTGATATGTAGTAAATCAGTGGGACTTCATGGCCCACATGGGGTCTGTGGTTAAATAATTAATGGTAGATAACCAGCATGTTTTGTTTTTCTTTTATAGGGCTTCAGCAGTTTCAAAGCTGCTATTATCTGTAAGCTTTTTGACATGAAACTCGTGCATTGTTTATAATAATGATAACCCAAGATCCTTGTTGTGTTACAAGATATAAATGCTTACCTTAGTCATTCCTATAATTATGGGTAAGACTATCCACAATTAGCTTAAAATGACTTTTTGATATATGTTCATGATTTTGCCCCACATAATTAGACTTGCCATATTTTTGTTATTATAGATCCACTGAATAAAAATAGTTTTAGCCTTCCTGTGGAGTTAATTTCCTTTTTTGGTCTGCTTCCTGGGGCTGACACTTGAAGACACATTTATCTGTTCTTGGGCTACTTCCACATCTAAAGGCACCTTACTACAGCATATATGCAATTATTGATAAGAAGGAGCATTACATTTAACCCTGGTGGCGCAGGCAAATTCTGCCCACAACCTGAAGTTTGATCCTGGCATGACTCAAGGTGAGTCAGCTTTCCATCCTTCTAAAGTCAGTAAAATGAGGACCCAAATAATGCTTCTACACTGCCCAGAGAGTGATATGGAATTTTTGCTCAAAATAAAATAAAATGAAGTTGAGATTTTTAATAATTAGGCAGAATAGATTACAGAAAGAAAAGTAATGTGATGTAACTTTAGAGAGAGAATTTAAAACATATTTATAATAATAATTCCAAGCCACTTCTTTATAGCTTTTTTCTCCCCCCCCCTTTTTTTTCTTCTTCTTTTTTTGTTTCATCTTTTGTTTTCTCTTTGCTTCCTCTTTCTTCCATACTTTATATATTAGATTATCTTAGTTTTTAATCTTCTTATTTAAATATTTCAATAAAGGTATATACTAAAAAAAATAAGAGAGAGCAAAAGGTCAGTTTGTACATATTTGGCTCCCTTTGGAGACTCAGATGAGAAGAAATCCTCTAGATTCGGGGTTTTCAGCCTTGGCAACTTTAAAATTCTGGAACTGAAGTCCGGGAGTTGAATTCAGGGAATTGAAGTCCAGAAAACAGCTTAGGGCTATTAAGGTTGGTTTAATGCACCCTGTTATTAACACAGCTGCCTGCAATTTCTGCTGGTTCGAATCTCTCCAAGGCTCAAGGTTGACTCAGCCTTCCATCCTTTCTAAGGTAGGTGAAATGAGGACCCAGTTTGTGGGGGCAATAAGCTGACTTTGTATAAAATATACAAAAGAATGAAGGCTATTGCTTAACGCATTGTAAGCCGCCCTGAGTCTCCGGAGAAGGGCAGCATATAAATCAAATTAAAAAAAAAAAAAAAGGTTGAGATAGTGCTCAAGGTGTAAACAGAGCGCAAATCAGCAGTATAAATGTGTAAGTTGGTAAATGATATGGTACATATGCTTGGAGAAAATAACTAACACTGCATCAGTGGTTTCCTACAATTGGAAGTAATGATAAATCCCATAGAACTTTCTAGAACATGGTTATGGCTATTTCCTTCTCTGTTTGTGAGGCACTAAGGAAAGAGAAAACTGTTCATTTTTGAGAAAAAAAGGCAACTTCATCATCATGGCATAGGGCCTAGCTATCTTCGAGACCGCCTGCTGCCACCGACGACCTCCCATCGACCTGTGCGCTCCCACAGAGAGGGCCTCCTCGGGGTGCCATCAGCCAAACAGTGCAGGCTGGTGACCCCCAAGGGGAGGGCCTTCTCTGTGGAGGCACCTACCCTCTGGAATCAATTGCCTCCAGAGATAAGGAGAATCCAAGACCTCAGTGCCTTCCGCCGTGCCCTTAAAACCTTCCTTTTCCAGCAAGCCAGGCTGGCCTAATTTTTTAAGTGTTTTTAAGTGTTTTGTTTATCGTTTTTAATTAATGGGGCCAAATTTATATATACTTTTAATTGTATTTTAATATTTGTATTTGATGTTTTTACTTGGCTGTTCACCGCCCTGAGTCCTCAGGGAGAAGGGCCGTATACAAATTCAAAATAAAATAAAATAAAATAAAAATAAAAATCATCCCACTTCTATGCAATGCTCAGAATCATAATGAACAAGGGTACAAAGAGTCAAAAATAAAGATTTTGTTGGTTGGTTGGTTTATATTTTTAAAAGACTCATGTCCCTGCCTCAGAGAGGGGCTCTGTATGATGTACCATGCATTATGTGCTATTGCTGAGCACATTGTAAGCCGCCCTGAGTCTTCAGAGAAGGGCGGCATATAAATCAAATTTTAAAAAAAAAATTATAATCAATAAATACAATAATGTATAAAATTAGTATTACTACTGAATTAAGTTTTAAAAATTTTTAAATGATAAATTAATGATAATTAAGCAATGATTTAATACATATATAATTATTATAATTATAACGTTAGTCAAATATTTGCAGGCATGATATTTGCCAATTTGGGACATCATTTCATTGGATCAGTTTTAATAGAAATAAAGGGTTTCTGGGTAGATTATGCCAAGGATTTAACCTCAATGTATATTCCTAGTCTTATTGAATACTGGAAAAGCCATTAATTTATATGCTTTTGAAAATAGTAATTATAGTTATACTACTATTGCTAAGTGCTCTAGCAGTTTCAACAATAATTATGCCACGTTTTTAAACGAAATACTGATTACATTTGAACAAACATTTGACTGAAATAGCAATAGCACTTGGATTTATACACCACTTCATGGTGCTTTACAGTCCTCTCTAAGCAGTTTACAGAATCACCATATTGCCCCCAACAATCTGGGTCCTCATTTTATTGACCCTGGAAGGATGGAAGGCTGAGTCAACCTTGAGCCAGTCAGAATCGAACTGCCAAACTGCAGGCAACTGGCAGTCAGCAGAAGTAGCCTGCAACACTGCATTCTAACTACTGTGCCACCACGGCTCAGTGGTATAGGGTGTCCTGCTTGAGCAGGGGATTGGACTAGAATACCTCCAAGGTCCCTTCCAACCCTATTATTCTGTTCTATAGAACCAGTAGTAAAACCAGAGGTAAGCTCCGCCCACCGACCCCGACATCATCAGAACGCTTTTGCGCATGTGCAGAAGCTTCTGTGCATGAGCAGAAGAGCATATGCGTGCACGAGCGGCCCTGTTCCAAACCGGTAGTAAAGGTAAGTAGAACCCACCCCTGAGTCCAACCCCCTGCTCAAGCAGGAAACCCTATACCATTTCTGACAATTCTGATATATGGGATGCTTCAGAGCTGTAAGTTTTTAACAACATACAGTTAGTCCTCAATGTACGACCACAAATGAGCCCATTTTTTTTGTTGCTAAATGAGAGATTTTTAATGAACTTTGCTCCATTTTATGACCTTTCTTCCCAGAGTCAATAAGTGAATCACTGCAGTTGTTAAATTAATAACATTGTTGTTAAGTGAATTTGGCTTCTCTATTAACTTTGCTTGTCAGAAGGTTAAAAAAAGTGATCACACGACCGCAGCACATAAATATGAGTCAGTTGCTAAGCATCTGAATTTTCCTCGTATGACCATGAGGATGCTGCAAAAGTCATAAGTGTGAAAAATGGACATAAGTCACTTTTTTCAGTGCCGTTGTAAATTTGAACAATCGAGAATTACCTGTAGTAAGGATTTTACCCTCTGGAATTATATGTAGCAAGAATAAGGGGAAATTTCTGCTTATGCCAACATCTGGTTCCCTTCATTTTTTTGGCTTCCTTGTGCTCCACACTCCAGAGGATTGTTATCCCACCAACCCAGCCCTCCACACTTTAAATAATGAGAGTTATCAGTGAGAAAGATAGTTGAGTTGTTTCTCAAAGATCAACGCCAAAGAAATTACGTTTATAATCTATGTATATTACTTGGAAGGTACCTCAAGTTCTTTAATTCACTTTGATTTGAAAGTAAATCAGAAAGATATTCTTCTGTGTAAATTTACACAGAATTATCTTTGAGGTAGTGCAGGGTTGTTGTTGTTGGTTTTTTTTGTGTGTGTGTACTATAATCTCTGTGTTGTTCAGTCTGAGGTATCTATTTCTGTCATGTCACCAGTCAGGTTGTCAAAAAAGTCACAATGGCAGCTATAGCCATGTGACTCTAGCTCTACCCTCCACACCAAATATGCTTTGTGGCCACCATATCAACTTTACTTGTGCTAAACTGAGGCCTCCTTGTTGCTTGCTGATCTTGATGGTTTTCCTACAGGTATTTCATTACACAACCAGATAATATCATCAGTGCTAGAAAGGAGTGGGGTTTGCTCCCCTTTTAGATACTAGTGGCTTGCCCTGTTGGTGCTAATGGGGATGTTTTCAGTGGTTTCTTGCTTAGGCTATTGTTTAATGACCTTTTGTGATAACTACATACCTATGAACATCCCTGGTCATCTCGTTAATCAAGCTCTCTTCTTTAGTCAGGAGGCTTCCATGAGTTAAGAGTCTAGACTTAATAGGAGATATATTTGTTTTCTGAGGCTTTCACAGGGGTTTGCATATAGGTCTTTGGTTATTCGGGTTTTCTCCCGCGTAAAATTGGAAGTGTCTTGGCGACGTTTCGATTAAGTCTCATTCGTCATCTTCAGGCTGGTGTTTTAGGCTTCGTGCTTCTAGGAGTAATGTGTGATCGCAGCTGTTTCTTCCTTTTAACTGCCAGTGAGGGTGTGAACTGATTGGGTGGAAGCTTGGCTGTGTTCTGATTGGGTAGAGGTATGTTCTGATTGGTTGCGGGCTTGGCTGTGCTCTGATTGGATGGGGGGTTGGCTGTGCTCTGATTGGATGGGGATGTGTTCTGTTTGTGTGGGGGCTTGGTTGTGCTCGGGTTAGTCTGAGTTGCAGGGGGATTTGAGCTGGTGAGCTGCGTTGCTGTTGTTTGGCTTTGCGTTCGTGGTCATGCCACATCTTCATGGTAGGTGTCAGTCTGCTTCATGTATGGATTGGAGGGGTTTAAAGTGGCTAATGATGCAGCTGTGGTCTCGCTTCTGGTCTGCCTCATCATCAGTGTAGGTTTGAGTCTGCTTTCCGCGTGGATGTGTGGTGGTGACATCCTGTGTGGCCCTTGTGAGTGTGGGTCTGGTGTCATTCCTCGTGTTAGGGACTCGTTTGTCAATAAGGGCGGGTTTCCAAATGGCTGGTAGGCTGGAGGTATCATCTCGTTTATTCATGCTGTGTGGACATTTTTTTATGTTGATGGCTTCTCTGATTATTCTGTTGTTAAAGTGTTCAGTTTTGGTGATATTTCTGGTCTTTTTAAAGTCAATTTCATGTCCTGTGGCTTTAAGGTGTTGGACTAGGGAAGAAGATGGTTCCTCTTTTCTGACTGAGTTCTTGTGTTCTTCAATGCGTGCACTTATTCTTCTGTTGGTTTGTCCGATGTATGTGGTGGGGCAGGCGATGCATGGGATTTCATATACTCCTTGATTTTCTAACTCAATTTTGTCTTTGGGGTTTCTTAGGATGGTGGATATTTTTCGGTTTGTGCAGAATGCTGTCTTGATGTTGTGTTTGTGGAGGATCTTGCTGATTCTGTCTGTGGTGCCTTTTATGTATGGGAGGAGGGCTTTACCGTTTTCTTGTTCTCTGTCTTGAATTTTAGTGGGGGTTTCTTTTTGGAATAGGTTGGTAATCTTATTTCTTTGGAATCCATTGGATGTTAGTACATTAGTGAGAATGTGTAGTTCGGTTTTTAGGTGTTGTTCATCAGCTAAGCATCTTGTTCTGGAGATGAGTGTCTTGGCTACAGAGTTGATCTGTGCTGGGTGGTGGTATGAGAATGCGTGCAGATAGCAGTTTGTGTGTGTTTTCTTCTGGTAGATGGTGTGTCCTAGGGAGCCATTGGATTTCCTGTAGCCTAAGACATCCAGGAAGGGAAGTTGGTTGTTAGCTTCTGTTTCCATGGTGAACTGTATTTTGAGGTGTAGACTGTTGAGGTGTGTGAGGAAGTTGTCCAGTTTTTCCCACATGGGAAAGAAAAACTCTATTTCTCTATTTCGATGGCTTCCATGATTATTTTCTTGTTGAAGTGTTCAGTTTTGGAGATTAATTTGGTTCCTTCAAAGTCAATTTCATGTCCTGTTGTTTTAAGGTGCTAGAAAAGGGAGGAAGTTTTTTCTTCTTTTCTGATTGTGTTGTTGTGTTCTGCAATGCGTGCATTTATTCTCCTATTAGTTTGTCCAATGTATGTGGCTGGGCAAATGAAATAGAGAAACACCCCCATAACATGAATAAACGCAATGATACCTCCCGCCTACCGGACATCTGGAAACTAGCCCTAGTCAAGAGTCCCAGCCATGAAGATTAACATCGAACCCAAGATAACACATGACACTACCAACAATCATCATCACCAGATTCAAACCCAAACCCATCCCATAGACGAAATACAACCACCATCCAGAAGCCAGATCACGGCGGCATCATCAGCTGCTGCACCCCCCTCCGATCCCCACACAAAGCAAACTGACACATGCCATGAACACATGGCAAGACCTCAAACTCGGAGCCAAACCAGGGATGTGTCATCACAGCCATCTGCTCAGGACATCAAAAAACTCAGGATATCACAACACTAGAACTCAGGATGTTAACACATAGCCCAGGTCGTTAAAACACAAAAGACTAATGGGCACACATCAAGGACCTCACCCACACAGGATGTTACGAAACAGCCGATTAATCTGCAAACATCAACTCCATCAACTAATCAAGATGTAACAACACAGGCAACCAACCCGCTCACAGCAACAAAGCCAGCACCCCACACCTCCCCACCAGTATTTATAGAGAGACGGCAGCTCTGATCACGCTTTGCTCACACAGGCATGAAGCCAAAGGCACCAGCCTGAAGATGACGAGTGGGACCTCGTCGAAACGTCGCCAAGATATTCTCAATCTTAGACCCGAATACACCAAAACTTGCATACCTCTACCCATGAAAATCTACGAAAACATATATATACACATACATATCCTATAGTAATTTCAAGGGACGTGGTGGCTCAGTGGCTAAGACGCTCAGCTTGTCGATCAAAAGGTTGGCAGTTCAATGGTTCAAATCCCTAGTGCCACATAATGGGGTGAACTCTCATTACTTGTCCCAGCTTCTGCCAACCTAGCATTTTGAAAGCAAGTAAAAAAGGCAAGTAGAAAACTAGGGACCACCTTTGGTGGGAAGGTAACAGTGTTCTATGCACCTTTGGTGTTTAGTCATGCCGGCCACATGAGCACAGAGATGTCTTCGGATAGCACTGACTCTTCGCCTTAGAAACGGAGATGAGCACTGCCCCCAAGAGTCGGGAACAACTAGCACATATATGCGAGGGGAACTTTTACCTTTACCTATAGTAATTTCTTCTAATTCATCTTTGGGAAATCCCATGGTAGTGGCTTGGCTCTCCTTTTTCCAAATCCTGCCACACTTTATTAACAAGAAAGTAAGCCCTGTGGACTTTATATACACAATGTTAGAGGATGAAGGGAATTCCTGCTTTTCTTTTACAAAACAGCTTATGATAATTCTATTCTACTTTTTCAGCTTTGCACCCAACGACTTGCCTCAAAGAAATAAGTAGAGAGACAGATATTATGAAAAACACAGAGAGTTAAGGTACACAGCTGTCATCTGACAAATGCTTTTCTTTTAGTGTTCTATTGATTTTAGATGAGGAGGAAGTGTGTGCGTGTGTGCGTGTGTGTGTGTGTGTGTATTTTTCCCCCCAGAGAGCATTTGTTTCTTCAGGGAGTCAAAAATTAAGATTCCACGGAACTGCCTGTATTAGAAATCTGGCATCTGTGGCTCTGGTTTTGCAATTGCTGTTAAATAGAAAGGGATTAAATTATGGCATTTTTCCATGTGAAAGTACAATGCAAGCTTCCTTTCATTTTTCCTTTCCTCAGGCTCTTGAGAAGATGGGGGCAATTTACAGATTGCCCCAGAGAGACATTTTATATAATAATTCAATGTTTAGTCTTTCTTCTGTAGGTAAGCTTGGAAACGCTCATGTATTACGCTGGAAAACTTTTAAAAATCCAGTGATTCCAATAGGATTTTTTTTTTAAGGAAGAAAAGATTAGGCAGAAATATATATATATATATATATATTCCTAAAAAGAGCCTCAGAGTTTTGCTTTACTATCTCTCCACCACCAATTTTCAGAAGTCACAATGCTAGAGTTAGGCACAGGATTTCCAAAACAGGTGAATAATTCAGGCAGAATCTCTCCCTCTCTCTCTCTCTCTCTCTCTCTCTCTCTTTCTTTTTTGGAGTATCTTGACTGTTATGCAGCTTAGTTTTCTGAATCAAATTCTGTTTTCTAACTTTGTGTGTCTGAATAATATAGGCAATTGCAGGTCACAAGTCAAAGAGGATCTTTTGAACCCCATCCTTCAGCATTGCTAGGCTCTCCCACCAATGTTCAGTGTCAAAAATAGCTTTTTTTCCTTCCTAGCAGTGGTGAAATGTAAAATTTGTTACTACCGGTTCTGTGGGCGTGGCTTGGTGGGGGAGGTAATGTGACTGAGTGGGCGTGGCCAACTCTTTTTTTTAACTTTTAAAACCATTTTTTCTACACCACTTCGGCCGAAGAGGTTGTAAAGCAATGCTTTTAAAAGTCTCTGACGATCCCAGCGGAGTTGTCTGATCATCAGAGGCTTTTATTTCCTTTTAAAAGTATTTTTTCGGCCCAAGAGGTTATAGAAAAAATGCTTTTAATTTTTTTTTTAAAAAAAGCCTCTGATGATCACGCAGCTCAGCTGGGCATGGGGGGGGCAGGGATTTTTGCTACTAGTTTTCTGAACCACCCGCTGCCATCGCTACCAGATCGGGTGATCCAGTCCGAACTGGGAACATTTCATCCCTGCCTCCTAGAGGTATAGTTTTTAATGTATGGGTGAAACAAGACTTAGGAAATGTTTTTAGCATGTTATCCCTGACATGCACAAATGCCCCCTTCCCAAAAAAAGAGATGCAAACTCCAAATCCCAGCCCCATTTTTTTTTAGAGACCTTACCACATCATCATTGCATTTCTCTGTAGCTCTCTGAAATTGGAAAGTGGTTTGTGATTATGAAAACCTTGTTACCTATGGTTCTTTGCATGGACACATTCTATTTATGTCTGGTTGAAGAGAATGGCTGGTTTTTCCAAAACCTACTGAATCACAGATTTCCCAAATCTTTTTAAATAAGTCTAGTTCTTTGAGGAAATTAAGCATTGTGTCATGCTCATTCTATGATTGCTTCATGTTCACTTCGTTGATGCAAGCTCAACAAATTCACCCCCAGTGCTATTTTTATCATGAACAGTGAAGACTTTTGGTGAATCAGAATCATGAGTCATCTATATAGGGATTAGGGCAGGGGAGATTGGGAACACAAATTGGCTAATTACAGGTTTCAGCAGCATAATTATATGGTGCAGATATGTGTATTCATAGCAAAGGTTAGATCATGCCATCCCAGACATTCAAGAGTGTACTTCCATCTGCCTTTCTAGTAGAAACTCCAAATAATACCAATCTCTAAATAAATTTATGGAATGGTGGTTAAATACACAATAAACAGATAATCCAAACGTTCAGATATTGTTTGTTTGTTTTTTTGAAAACAACAAACAAGCAAAAACACATAGAGGAGGAGAGAGCATGGGACATCATAAGATAATGATGTATTCATTATCTCCTCATACTGTAAAATGTGTGGGTTAATCTTGAAAATATTTTTATTTGTCGAAGATAAATATTTGTACAATGGCTTTGCTGGTATTAATCATTTTTATACGTTTGCTTTCTCTGAGACCTTTTATTGAAGTGCTGAAATTGCTATAAAGTGTTTTTGGCATATCATAAATACATTTTATAGATGATCATCTGTTGCATTGTTTTTTGGGATGTCTACAGATTATAAAGGTGAGAGGAAATTATCTGAAATGATGACATCTATTCAGGAGGGAGCTAAAGCTGCTGTTGCAATGAGATACAAATCTCTTTAAATACTTTCAATCCAAGGTGTTGTTGTTGTTTTTTTAATTGTCAGTCAAGATGCCCAAACCAAATAGAGACAATATCGGAGACAATGAGAGATAACATGGTATATTGGTATATGACAATGGTATATTTCTATACCATTGCAGGAATCACTTGGGCTACGGGTGGGACAATTCCCTAAGATTTTGCTTTTAAATCTCTTTAATTTCTTTAATTTTCTTTAATCATTTTAATTTCTTTTAGCTCATTTTTCATTCACAGTCCTAAAGCAACTAGGAAAAAGCACATGTTTCATAGGCCCCTTTTGACATCAATAGTCACTCAAATCTTCGCCTCCTGTTTTTTTCACATTTTGGAAAGTTGTTGCTCATTAGTGATTACTAATTTTATAAAAGAATGGTGTGCAAAAAAGAACAACTCAAATGGTGGTCAAGCAGAATGACAATTAGGTAGAACAATCAGCACTAAAACAGTCCATTATAGCAGACAATATAGGCTACCAGATTACTTCATTGAAAACAGAATTCATTTAAGAAGTCAGACTTTTTATCCTGTGTGGAAAAAAAAAAGTTCTTGAATTGTCATTTAAAACATGACAATGGAAATAAGGATATCAGATTTCTTTGATCCTAACTCTGGCAACAAGCATGTCTTTCTCTTAACCCAGCACTATAAATTTATGCAAATATAGTAGGTTAAAAACAATCATAGTTATATAAATGTATGAACAATAAGCATATATACACTTGAATAATATTTACATTAAATAAGTATATATAGTATTTTAACTGCTAACTTTTATAACAATATATTATGCTGTATCCTTTTTTCTTCTTTTTAAAACTTTTTTAAGGCACTTTTAATGAGGAAGTTGAGAATATGCATATTTGTATCTGCATCTGAATATGCATATTTGTATCTCAATTTTCTTTGTGTTTTATTTTTTTCTGTTACTATTAAAGAAACCTTTTTAAAAATTTTAATTAAAAAAAAAACTCCTGCAATGTACATTCATTTGCCTGACAAGACCAGAAGAAACAAAAAAGCTTCTTCACCCGATCAGAACTTACTTTTATTTTATTTATTTATAAAATGTTTAGGCTACCCATTTTGCCTACTAGGTAACTCTGAGTGGTTTGAAAGTCCAACCAACAAACTAAAGAGGTCCAAGCTACACAGCTAAATTTAAATGGTGGTTAAGAAGCTTCTAGCAGCAGTAATTCACCATCATCATGTTTTAACAGAATAACAGAAAAAAAAATAACCGACTTGGAAGGGACCTTGGAGGTCTTCTAGTCCAACCCCCCGCCCTGCTCAAACAGGAAACTTTATACCATTTCAAACAAATCGTTGTCCAGTCTTTTCTTAAAAGCCTTCCAATGATGAAGCACTCACAACTTCTGAAGGCAATTCATTCCACTGGTTATTGTTCTTTCTGTCAGGAAATTTCTCCTTAATTCTAGGTTGCTTTTCTCCTTGATTTTTTTCTATCCATTCCTTTTTGTCCTGCTCTGGAAAATAGGTTGACACCCTGTTTCTTTTTTAACTACAAAAAACATGATGGATGTCTGTCACTGAGACCAAGGGGGGAGTGTGTTGCAGTGAACTCATTGTATTATGACTTGAGAAATTGTTTCTAATCAGTCTGCATTGCACTCATGCCTGACTTATCATTGAATCCCACTAACCAATTCAGCTTTTGTTCATTATGCTGTCTGGTATTTGTCAGGCAGAGTTGTTTATTGTTGTTGGACCTTACACCCAACAGACTTTAAAGAAACATAGATAATGTGAGAACAAATATAGTGCACCAGAGGCACATAGAGAATGGAGAGCAAAAATCTTTCTTGGTAACCAGAGACAGATTCTTCACAAGTCCAAAGTTTAGCAGCTCAGTGCTTCTAACAGAAGTTTTCTATGTTTGGGATATTCACTTACAGATAATGTTCCCCTCTTCAGAAACATGAAATTCTACATGCTCCCATTCATGTTCACCTTCAGCAAAGATTCTGACAAGCATAATCTTTGGAAGATGCTAAATTTAGACCTACCAATAGGTAGATGAAAAAAATTCAGATAACCACTAGTGGGCAGCAAAGAGTGCATTTAAAAAAAATCTGTCATCTAGTGGCTACTTTAATTTCTGCATGCCAGATATGATGGCCCTAATTGGCATGAGGATCCTCATTCCAACTTCTAGCATTCAATATTGGGAAGAGGAGCAGAGTCCCAATAATTAGAACAATTACACAGTGAACCCAATGAGAGAAGATCTCCCTTTCAGTGGATCTATTCAAGTTGAAGCTTAGCTGATGTGGATTCCTGCACTGAGCAGGGAAATGGACTCAATTAGCTAAATGACCTCACCAAATTCCACGATTATTTAATTTCTAGGTGAAGAGATTAAGTAGGTAGGTTTGGGGTAAATGTTTACCTGAAAAGCTGTTGTCAAACACTAACTGACCCAATCAGGGTTGGAGAAGCTGTTCCTCTGAGGTTTCCAGGTTTTAAGTTCCATGATTGCTGAAAACTAACAACATAGTATCCTACTATTTTGAGGTGTGAGAAATTCATGAACCATGCATCAAATGGTATTCACTATACATGTATGTATGTATGTATGTGTATGTATGTAAGTGTGTGTGTGTGTGTGTGTGTGTGTGTGTGTGTAAAGTGTTTTTCTATCGAGGCACCTGGTCTACCCCAACATGTAGGAGGGAGCATACTGCATCCCTTTCGCCTTTCAGCTCCAATCCGAAAGGGATGCAGTATGCTCCCTCCCACATGTTGGGGTAGACTAGGTGCCTCGATAAAAAAACCACTTAATCTCTCCCCTGGCTCAAGCTGATGAAGGGAGTTTTACACTTCATAATATGTAGCATTTGTAGCATTTTTGAAAACACATGGAATATCATGAACAATTATGTTCTGATATTCAAACTGTATTGGAAGATGAAGTAAGAATTTTACAAGATCAGATTTCCTAAGCACTTGTAAGTTGAATATGTATTTAGATCAGGTCAAATTCTGTCTGTCTGTCTGTCTGTCTGTCTGTCTGTCTGTCTGTCTCTCTCTCTCTCTCTCTCTCTCTCTCTCTCTTTCTATGTCTATATTTGTCTGTGCATCCTCTTTCAATTTATTTGGAACCCAAAGCTTTTCTATTCATTGAGATATCTTTTCTTGCCTCGTCTCTATAACGCAAAATGTGCACTGCCTACCAATGCTGGAAATTATTTTGCATCTTCTGGGGTGGAGGAGCAAGAAGTGCATTTTCTTTCTCCTGAACAAAAATGATGATCAAATGTGCCCCTCTTCCTGACATTACTCTTCTTGTGACCACTAATGGCTGCAATTTGGAAAGGCAGGGCAAAAGGGCGATTATGGTATCTTGACCTCATTAAGGCTCTTTGGGGAGGGGAAATAGACTGGATATGTCTTCTTAATGGACCTAAATGGGCTGTAATTTTGTGGGGCCTTGAAATAAGGACCACAAGGGGAGAGCGAACTCATTTAAGGTGCTGTAAAAAGAAGAACTCTGGATCTGTAATAACCTTTGTGGGAAGGAAAGCAAATAATGAAATAATCTCCCATGCATTTCAGTCATAAATGCTACTGGTAAACAGAAGGCAATGCCATTGAAGAAGACGGTCATTATCAGGACAATTGTAGCTTTTATTCCACTTTCTCTGTTTTCCCTAATTGGAAAGAGTCTAGAGTGCCTATTTGCAAGTTAGAGTTCATACTCACATAGATTTCATACTTGCCCATTCACACACAGAGAGATGCCTGCTCTTAATGTGATTTTCAAAAACCAGACAGCTACGATATGGAGCCAGGGCCCTTTTCAAGGGGAGAAGGGACATATAAATTCTCAAAGGTTTGATTCTAGGCAAATTAATTGGAGCCAAACTATAATTCTAAAAGTTATTCCAGTACAATGAATTTCTCAAAGCCCATCTACTTAGGGATTGACATCCTTGGATGAAAAAGAGTACCAAGGGAAACATTACATCAGTCCTGGGTAGCTTGCAGTTTAGAGCCATCATCATGAAAAGCACACAATACATATTTTATAATAGCAACCCAATTTAGTTTGAATGTTGATGTTGTATATAGGTAGGTAAGTAACGCTGCAGGCATCTGTGTAGGTTTTGCTTCATGGAATTTGACATTTGATTCTGAGGTCTGGAAATGGTTAAGGTAAATATTTGCGCTAACTTTTCTTATCTTGCTGGTACATTAGCCATGGAAAAAAGCAAAGAACTGAGAAACAAACAATTCCAGGGTGCTCTTCCTTCAAGGGTAGGGCATTCCAAGCACTGCTGGATAAATATACGATCTGATTAGTTCAGACAATAATCTGGCAGAGTGGAACTAGTGTGAACCTACCAATACATATTGTACATACAGGAAGGAATAGCTTGGCTTAGAATTTATAGCTTCTTATGGGGAAAAGTTACTGTTCTGGAATTTTAAATAAATGTCAGTTGGTTAGCTATAATTTTGCTTCTTCCATGCTTATACCTAAAAAAATTAAGTATTTTCAAAATAACTTTCTAGTGTTAGAAATTAATCACAAATTTTATTATTTATTTATGGTATCTTTGAGTGTGGTGTGGATTTCTGGATATGAACAATAAATCAGTGGAAAACTTGCCTTTAGAAATTGTGGGTGCTCTATCATTGGAAGCTTTTAAGAAGAGATAGCCGTTTGTCTGAAATGGAATAGGATTTCCTTCTTGAACAGGGGGTTGGACTAGATGACCTCCAAGGTGTCTTGCAACCCCTGTTATTCTGTTAACTGCTTGGAAAAGTCCCTGTATTCATCTGTATATCTCACTGTCAGGAAATTTCTCTTAGTTCCAGGTTAGTTCTCTTCTTTATTAGTTTCCATCCACTTTTTGTCCTGCCTTTAGATGCTTTGGGGAATAGGTTGACACTCCTCTTCTTTATGGCAACCCCTCAAATATTGGAACACGCTATCATGTCAACTTCAAGATATTTTATTTCTGAATGCTTTTGTCCTCATAGATTATGATGTCTATCACTGAAATTTACTTGAAAATTCATATTTTTTATTTACAGTTGGCTTTTTATGCTTATAGGCTGTCTAGAGTGATTGGACAGGTTAAATTTGTTGTTAGTCCTTCAAGGTAGTCCAGACAAGGATACTATCAGGAGATCACCATTATCTTACATCATTAAGCCACTGAGTGGCTGTGGATGCCGGCATCCCGGGATCTGGAGGTTCCATCCTTAATGATCAGAGGTGAAACCCTTGCTCCCTCCGACAGGGTCCGCAACTTGGGTGTCCTCCTGGATTCTTGGCTGTCTTTAGATGACCATCTGACGGCCGTAACCAGGAGGGCCTTCGCACAGGTCTGTCTTGTGCGCCAGTTGCGCCTGTTCCTAGACCGGGATGCCCTCGCCACGGTCACTCACGCCCTTGTTACCTCTAGGTTGGACTACTGTAACACCCTCTACATGGGGCTGCCCTTGGGATGTGTCCGGAGGCTTCAGCTAGTCCAAAATGCAGCCGCGCGGGTAGTTACGGGGGCGTCTAGATACTCCCGTGTAACACCTCTCCTGCGTGAGCTGCACTGGCTACCGGTGGCACTCCGGATACGTTTCAAGGTGCTGGTGCTCACCTATAAAGCCCTTCATGGCTTAGGCCCAGGGTACTTGCAGGACCATCTCCAGCCGTTCTCCCATCGTCCTGTGCGCTCTCACAGAGTCGGCCTCCTCTGACGACCCCCAGGGGGAGGGCGTTCTCTGTGGGAGCCCTGACCCTCTGGAATGGATTGCCCACTGAGCTCAGGACAGCCCGCGACCTTCCGTTGCGAGCTGAAGACGTGGCTCTTCCGCCAATTAAACTGATCCATTTGGGGTTACACTGGTATAATTTTAAATCGTTTTTAATTGGGTTACTGATTTTAATTTGGCATTGTATTGTGATTTGTATTGAAGTTGTCATTTTGTAAGCCACCTTGAGTTCCTAGGGAGAAAGGCGGCGTATCAATCGCAATAAATAAATAAATAAATAAATTAATTAATGTAAGATGGCAAATCTTTGGCACATGTGCCAGAGATGGCATGCATAGCCCTCTCTGCTGGCACTCACGCCATCGCCCCAGGTCAGATCTCCATGGCGTTTCTTTCGTGAGCTTCTGTTTCCTTCTGCAAATGATGAAACAGAAGCTCACAAAAGAAAAAAAATCTTACCACTTGCCACGCTGCCGGTGTTGGGATGGCCCGCCTCCCGCCGGCCAGCTGGTCTTCGAGTCTCTGTCCACACCTGCATACGTCCGCACATGTGCATGTTCATGCATGTCTGTGCATGCGCACATTCACACATGTCTGTGCATGTCTGTGCACACATCTCCGCTGATGCATGCATTAGCGGTCGTGCACTTTTCAGTTTGGGCATGCCGTGCACAGTTTGGGCACTCGGTGTCTTAAAGGTTCGCCATCACTGATGTAAGGTTACATAAACTGAATCTCGCAAGACTAAAGTATTTCTTCTCTCCCCTCTTTTTAGTTTCTGGAAAACTAGGGATGATCCCATCTGAAACACTTCCATGCTTGTCCTCACCTGTGCACTGGGCTATTTGCAGTGGTGGGATTCAACTAATTTAACAACCGGTTCTCTGCCCTAATGATTTCTTCCAACAACCAGTTCACCAAACTGCTCAAAAATTTAACAACCGGTTCTCCCAATGTGGTGGGAACTGGCTGTATGTTATAACAGGTTGTATTGCCCATTGATGCTTTTCCTGTCTTTCAAGGAAGTTCCTACTTACCATTACAGTTCATTTACTTTTTTTTACAGATCACCAAAAAGAGGGGGTGGGGAGAATAATAGTAAAGGTACTGTGAAAAAGAAATACTAATTTTTTTACAGTGATTAAAATAAATGTGATTAAAAAAACTAATTAACGAAAAAGATCTATATGATAACAAGAGATAATCATAAATTAATTTTATCCTTCAGTTTATCTTTAAATCCTGGCCGTCCATCAGCATATTGCATCTCATTTTTAGAACTTTTCAATAATAGATAAGAAATTCATATCCTAGACCCATTGTTTAAAATCAGGAGAATAAGTTTTTTCCAGTTACATAAAATTATCCTCTTTGCAATACCCTAGGCATAATACCCCAGCTAATCTCTTGATGAGATGAGATACCAAGTTTTAGTTGAATATCACACTGAGATCCTTAATTTTTTTTTAAATTTGATTTATATGCCGCCCTTCTCCGGAGACTCAGGGCGGCTTACAATGCATTAAGCAATAGCCTTCATACTTTTGTATATTTATACAAAGTCAGTTTATTGCCCCCACAAACTGGGGGGCACAAAATATTTGTTCCCAAAATTGTACTGACATATGCAGAAATTTGAAATAAAAACAAGGCTGAACTGGACAAGACAAAGTCACCTGGATTAACGTAACTACATTTTTTTTACAGTGCCAATATCCATCCCTTTTAAACAATCTTGATGATTGATTATGTGCCATCCAGTTGGTGTTGACTCTTAGCAACCACATAGATTTTCTCCATGACAATCTGTCCCTATTCTAATCCCTAACTTTCAAGTTTTCCAACAGTGCATTCCTTGCCAATGTCTTAATTATATTGCATGGCTGAAATAGGAATCTGCTGGAGGGCCTTAAGTTCATACTGTGTTTCAAAGTTTACTTTTCTTGCAAAAGAAGCTTCTGCTTTTCCATCTTATGACTCAGAGTACTTTAGAGGTTCATTAGAAATCTTTGTATTTTAATAAATATTCCTAAAGGAAACAAAAAAATCACAGAAAGAAAACATTCCAAATAAAATAATGGACAATGCAGCAAAAACATACAAATCTAGCATGCAACAATTAACTATTTAAAAACTCAAAAAACTCAAGGGAACAATATATTAATTACCAAGGCAGAATAACAGAGTTAGAAGGGACCTTGGAGGTATTCTAGTCCAACCCCCTGCTCAAGAAGGAAACCCTATTCCATTTGAGACAAGTGGTTGTCCAATCTCTTCTTTAAAACTTCCAGAGTTGGAGCATCCACAACTTCTGGAGGAAAACTGTTCCACTGATTAATTGTTCTAACTATCAGGAAATTTTTCCTTAATTAGTTTCCATCCATTGCACCTTGTCCTGCCTTCAGGTGCTTCGGAGAATAGGCTGACCCTTCTCTTCTTTGTGGCAGCCCTTAGACACTGCTACCATGTCACCCTTAGTCTTCATTATATATGAAGACCGGATGGTCCTTAGACAGCTTGATTCTTCATATGTTAGCCTATGATACATTTAAATACATTTAATAAAACAAATAAAAATACGTCCAAGAGAATATGGATATTTTCAGTGCTTGTCCATTATTGAATTATGTTCCCCATCTCCATTTATGGAGAGAAGTCAATAAATGAGATGTCACCATCAAAATGACTTCAGTGTGAGGGACAATGCTACATTTGTTTAATGTTATTCTTCATCTTTGTCAGCCTTGGAAGCCATATTAGGCCGGAAGCTCCAATGCTGCCACCTTCTCATGTGTGGGAAAGTAGGAGGGGGGATTAAGGAGAGGGGTTGTTAGTAGACATAATAGCATTCTTCCTGTCAATCAAGGTCAGGGCGAGCCAGCATCTGTGGAAGGAGTGGTCGGGGGCTGGATCGAGATGGAACGGACGTTGATTGGAGCATGTGATCGACTGGGGGGGAAAGGGGATGATTTTGGGAGCTTTGACTTACTGAAGGAAAACTCAGGCTTTTCAGATTCGGGATTTCCCAGATGTGCCAGTTTGTCTATTCTAGTAAAGAGAACTTTGGAAAATGTTTACTTCTTTATGTCTTTACTTGGAGTTGGGATTTTTCTGGAATGCTGACAATCTTGCTGTCAGGGCCATCTTAACAGCATTATGGACCCTGGGAAAAGCACTGCACTGGGGCCCATACGACAACTACTCACAGGAATAAAAATGTAAATGGTCGATAAAATTAAATATATATTTATTTTATTGGCACTTCCAACAAAATCGCTGTTGAAACATTAAAAGCATGCAGGCTCGTCTCATCATCTATGGAAAAAAATCAGCGTTGATTTCTGTTAATGCATATTAGTATTAATTTAAAAATGCAGTAAAATGTAATAAATACGTTGCTGTATTTATATGATACAAGGTGTATTGAAGGGTTAACATACACAGATTAGTATGGGGCCCCTATACTCGTGCCCATCAGGTCCATGAGTTAAGACAGCCCTGTCTGTGGATGTCCCAGCATCATAGTTTAAATTAAATCCATGGCATTTAATGAAAAAGTAAGAGTAAGAGTACCTAAGTAGCAGAAATGACCCAAGCAGTACATTCTTCAAAATATCCAAGTGAACCTGGTATTAAAGTCACACTATCACTATTATTGGAATGTAAATCTATGCTTGAGAAGTTACACCTTCCTATTATGAATTGGTTGCAAATGCACATCAAAACTATTTTTCTCCTTGCACAGCTCCAGAGTGAAATGAAATATGGATCTGACATGAATGCCAAATGTTATCACGAGTTCTGCATAGACTTTTGTTACTTTTATATATTTTTTTAATATATTCAATCGATAACTTATAGAAATTCAAGGCTGCTTCAGTATTCTGCTTCAAGGAGGTAAATATATGCAGGACATGACCTGAGCCTGCAGAAAGGAAGCTAAATGAGTACTTTTTTCTTAAAACCATTTCTGATTTTTGGTTTTAAACAAAACAAATGAAAGGATCTTGGTCTACTAACTTCCATCAATTGTATTTGTGTGTGTGTTTTTTGGCCTGAAATAAAAGATCTCTGGGGTAAACCAAAAAGAAATGTAATATTTAAAATTTGTTAAAAGTCCATTTATCTCCATTAGCTAAATCAAAAGAATAGAAGCAAAAATTATCTAAATATGTCACTATCATCAAATAACATTATTGGAAGATATGCATTTATGTAATAGAAAGTACATTGTTTTAGCAATGAGTGAACTGTTGTTTCAACCTGAAAGAGAGCGAGCATAATGGCATGAGATATGCTTCCCTTGGCAAACATTTGGGATTTGTCACAAGCCCTGTTGGCTGTGTACTTTCTTAACCAGGCAGGGGGATCAAAAAATGTCATGATAGGCAGTAGTTGCATGGAGGTTTTTTTGTTTTTTTTAACTACTTTTCCTTTCCCTCTGATGGATATCCTAATCCTGGGACATTCAAGTTCCATCTTAGCTCCTGACAAATGCACAGGGGGAAAAAAATTGCTTTAATGCATGCTGGAATCAAAAAGATATTCCACAAAGCTCCATGTCCCCCAGGCAAATTCAGCATAGATAAATTTTGTAAAGTTCAAATACAGTAAGAATCAGCTATCAATCTGCTTTCTACAGTATCATTTGAAACAGTACTGAGAAAAATGGACTTGTTTACTCACAGTAAAAATAGGGATTAGAGGTGGCTTGTTACCACCACCACCACAACACAAAAATGGCTTTGTAAAGTATATCAGATCAGAAAGAAAGGAAAAATAAAGAGGTTATAGGTCTGTTGCAAGGAGAAGAGGGTGAATTGATAATGGGTCATAACAAGAAGGCATAATATCTTAACAAGCTACATTGGAAGAATCAGCCATTGGTATTATACATTTACTTATGTGTTATATTGTATATAAAGAGAAGTTAATGAATCCTACTGCATCAGTCTGCCTGCGTGTGCTTTCTGGATTTGATTTCTGCAACAAACTCTGACATTAACTTGTATTTTGTCTGTCTTCTCTCAGAAGGGAAAGGAAGCGCCAACTGGCCATCACTGTAGTCTTAATAGAAGGAAGAGCTGAGTTACTTAATATAAATAAATTAAAATCTCCAAGGTCAGAAAAATCATATCATATAGAAATGGAAAAACCAGCTGAAGCAATCAGAGAATTGCTGAACGTAATTTCAGAGAACTCCTAGAGCCGTGATGGCAAACCTATGGCACGGGTGCCACAGGTGGCATGCGGAGCCATATCTGTGGGCACACAAGTGTTGCCCTACTCAGCTCCAGCGCGCATACGCTCACCGGCCAACTAATTTTCAGGCCTTCTGACCCCACCTGAAGTCAGGAAATGGGCTATTTCCGGTCTCCGGAGGGCCTCCTGTGGGGGGGGAGGCTGTTTTCCCCCTCCCCAGGCTCCAAGAAAGCCTCTGGAGCCTGGGGAGGGTGAAAAACGGGCCTACTGGGCCACTGTTCCATCACATGCCAAAAGCGGGGGTAGTGCCAGGGGCGGGGGTCACACACGCATGTGCAGGGGTAGGGCACATTGAATTATGGGTATGGGCACACACGTGTGCAATCCCCCCATGTTCCCCACTTTTGGCACGCGACAGCAAAAAGGTTATCCATCACTGTCCTAGAGTATATGATCCAAGAAGAGTAAAGGACTAAAAATGTCCTTACCTTCAAAAAAAAGGGGGGGATGGAGGAGGACCCAGAAGGAAAGTTCCAAATCTTAACTATCCCAAATTTTACCTTTTATTGATGTTATTGTAATTTATTAGGTAGTTGCAAGTCACCTAAAGTCATTAAGAATCATTGAGTGGCATAGAAAATTAATTAAAATATTACGATTGGTCGGCTAGTCAGCCATATGTTTAGACTGGATTTGGCATTTTTATATACCTGTTGAGTCCTTCCAGGGATCTGGAATAAGCAGGATTTGGTCTGATTGTGTTAAAGGTGTTGTCACAGGATGTAGGTTGTTCCAGATAAAAACAGTCTTTTGCAATTGACTGATGGAGATTTTGTCAATTATTATTACTATTATTGCTACTGCTACTACAGGCACCCAGATATTTAGACTGGATTTGGTATTTTTATTGATCTATCGAGTGTTTCCCAAGGACCTGGGATTTATTTATTTATTTGCTTGTTTGCTTATCAAATTTATGCACTATTTATCTCATTGTGTAAGTGACTTTAGTCAGTTTACAAATAAAAGAGATAGGCAGATATTGTTGTTTAATGTTACTAAAGGTATTGTCATAGAATGTAAGCTGTTCCAAGTAAAGTTGCTTATTATGTTGTCACTCAGTCATCTAGATGTTTAGACTGGATTTGTCATTTTTTATTCACCTATCAAGTATAAGGAGATATTTTGTTTGGTGGTGTTAATCAAATCACTGCAGAATGTAAACTGTTCCAAAGGAAGCTGCCTTCTCCAACTGATCAATGGATGATTTTGTCTATGCCAATAGTCTTCATGTGATGGTCTAGTCATTTTGGAATTGTACCCGAACTATCTATTTTTGCTTTCTTTTGCCACAACCATTCTATTTCTCTTTGCAGTTCTTTGTATTTTGTAGTTTCCTCCAGTTCTATTCTGTTCTCGTCTCAGGATGTAATTGTGTCATTTAGTCTGCCTCCATCAGGTCCCACTTGAATAATGGACACTGTTATGACCATTGTAGTCTGAAAGGATCATCAACAAACTGGACCAAATTCAATGAACAGGCGCTAAGATAGTGAGAAAACTAGAAACCAAATCCTATGAAGAATGCAGTAAAGATGAGAAGAAGCATCATTTACAGGGTGGAATGGATATATTTTCTGTCACTTTGGAGTTCATGATCAAACCATTTTTTTGAAACTACAAAGAAGATTCAGCTTAATTATTAGGAGAAATTTCCCGATGGTAAGAATTTTCACCAGTAGAATAGGCTCTCTCATGAAGTAGCATGGTTTCCTTCAATGAAGGTCTTGAAAGAGAGTCTGGATAGTTATCCATACAAAATACTTTAGCAGATACTGTACTGAGCAGAACATTCAGAAGTCCCTTCCAGCTCTATGATTTGGCTACTTAGAACAAGGAAAAATATGGTATTCCATTCCATGTATAAGACTCAATTGAATTAATATTCAAACCTTCTTTGGACACTGGTGATAGGATACTATCTCCATTACACCTGAAGATTTTTTTTTTTTTTAAATGCAGGACTCAGCTATCTCCTTCCACAATTTTGTTCCATCTCCCAGCATCTGACTATGAAATTATTGTTTCACTATACCTAATGGGCATTTGTTGTAAGACATGCCTACAATGTTCTTGTAAAACACAACCCAGGATGGATTTAAACAAATGTGTGAATGGATAAAAGAGGAATACTCATTTTTTTTCTCTGGGTTTTTATCCCTGAGACGACTTCTTCCTAGACATATTTTCTCCTAGCAGGGATTTGTTCCATCTCTCACAGAGATAATAAAAATGCATCACAATTCAGTCTTTCTGTGCTGCAAATTGTTTTTCCTTCACATTCAAGATGTCTAAGAAAAAGTCAGCCTGGAATGATCCAAAGCAAACAAGCGTGCTAAATATCTGGTATCCGATGCCCTCTTTGCTGTTTCCACCTTTGTTATGCTTTTGAATCACTACCTAGTTGCTTTAAACTTTATCTGAATTCTCTCTCTGTCACCATGTTAATTGTTCCCATCTGGTTTCCAAACCATTTTCTGAAAGTCTGTGTAACAGAGCTCCCTCACATATTTCCTTAATGTGCAAGTCAAAGAAGTCCCAAGATCAACCACAGATCCAACCCGTTCCACCCAATGGCCACACCCTTGGTATTGGTGAGAAGATGGCTTGTCATATTGAAACTGATTTAGAAATCTGGTGGCTTGACTCTTAGAGAAAATATCCATGCAGAGGAGGAAGAGAAGCTGGATAAAGGCAGGCAAGCAGGTGGGAAGAAGCAATCAGAATAGTCAAATCTATCTCACTGATTGTACATCTATATTTATTTTGGTTAATTAATTAGGTTTTTATTCTGCCTTTATTACTTTATAAGTAACTCGAGGCAGCAAACTACATAATATTCCTTCCTCTTTTTATTTTCACTACCACAACAGGGTAGGTTGAGCTGAGAGAAAGTGACTGGCCCAAAATCACCTAGCCACTTTCATGCCTAAGGCGGGATTCAGTGATGGGTTCCTCCCAGTTCTGCCTGGTTCCGCCAAGCCGGTAGCGGTGACGATATGACATCACCGCCCCCCTGTCCACCCTCCGCGTTATTCTTACCTTTTATTTGGCCCCCACCCCCAATCTATTGCTGCCTCCTGAATCCCAGCTGATAGCTAGAGAGGAAAAAACTGTTTAAACTCTTGCCGCAGGGCTTCAAAGGGCCGCCCTACAGCTGATCATTGTTAAAAGAAAACAAATGAGAAGACCGGTGCCTGCAAAAATAAATGGGTAGACTGGTGCCTGCAAAAATAAATAAGTAGATCAGTGCCTGCAAAAATAAATGGTAGACCAGTGCCTGCAAAAATAAATGAGTAGATCGGTACAGCTCTGCAAGCAGTTAAAAGCCTGATAGACCAGTACCTCTGCTAAATCCTAAAGAATTATCACATGACCATCAAGCCACGCCCACAAAATAAGCCATGCCCACAGAACCGGTAGTAAAAAATGTTAGAACCCACCCCTGGCAGGATTAGAACTCAAAGTCTCCTGGTGATTGACCCAAAGTCACTCAGTTGGTTTTCATTCCTAAGACTGGACTAGAACTCACAGTTCCCTGGTTTCTAGGTCTTCACTAGAAATAATCTGCTCTTTGAATTATTGCCTGAGCAGAGCTTAGAACTATCATATTTTTCGGAGTATAAGACGCTCCGGACTATAAGATGCACCTAAGTTTTTTGGTGAGGAAAACAAGAAAAAGAAATCTGCCTCTGCCTCTGCCTCCCAGCAATTTTGCCTCGTTGCAGCAAATAGCCTGCTTTACTTTCAGTTTCATTTTCAGCATAGCTTGATTAGCACAAGAAAAAAAATTTGCTCCTAGCAATTTACCTCCTTGCAGCAAGCAGCAGAGGCCCCTGCAAAACAGCTGAGAGCAAAACAGCTGACAGTTCGGAGGCTGATCCAATCAACCTGTGCTAATTAGGCTGTGCTGAAGCTGAAATGAGCTGTTTCTCCTTGCTGCTTGCTGCAAGGAGGTAACTGCTGGGAGGCAGAGGACAAAGGATGGGGGCCAGTCGGTGGGCGGGGCTACATTCAGTGTATAAGACACACCTAAATTTTCACCCCCTTTTAGGGGGGGGGAAGGTGCTTCTTATACTCCGAAAAATATATATTTCTATGTCCATACAATTCACTATGTCTTGAAATATTCTATTATTCCAATATTATAATATTAAATAATAAAATCTCAAGCACTGATCGAATATTATATTTGCCTTAAATTAAGGTGTATTGTTCTCTCAGTCAGCCAAGAATTTTTTTATTGTTCTTATTTAACTACAAACTGGCCAGATTTACTGAATGGGCAGCCTCAAAACTGGATAACTAATACACTAATAAATATATCAATTTTAAAATATTAAAAACCTAACTCTACTGATGTCAAATATCAAATACTTCATATAAACTGGGGATATTTGATGAGTTTAAAATACCCCTGAATCTAAGAATGAAAGACATTAGAGAAGATATGGAAATTTATTTTAGCTGTTAAATAATAAATTATTCAGCTGGGTTACATGAATGTTGGGATTTTTTACTGTATTTAAACAAGATTTTTAAAGAAAATCTTACACTTGAAACCTGCTTGGTTTAAATCTGATTTCTGTATTAATGATGAGCAGTGCAGAGTTGTTATTGTTTTGTACTTCAGTTATTTATCAATATGCAATTAAGCAAAGCTGTCAGGCTTATACTGATATTTAAATAAATGCCAGACTACAAACGTCAAAGATATTTAATAACAGCAGTGGGTGGCATTAACAACTGAACTCACTATAAATGTGTTGTTTATTGTACACTTCTGAGAGAAATACTGACTTTATCAAAACCAGGTGGAGGTGAAGACTCTTTAATGAGTAAGCTGGGGACATTCTATGCTTTTAGCATTAAAATAATTAGCCATTTTAAATTCTGGATATGGCATTTGGGGTATTCCATGGTGGAAAGAGCAAATATAAAGGCATGACAGCTTTAAATACAGTTTCTGACAGCAAAGTTGGAAGGGATCAAATATGCCTCATGTTGGTAATTCACAGTTACCACAGAAAGGCTAATCAAGGGATTCTTGGAATCATAATAGAAAAATGCAAAAGAAGGATTCCTCCTCTCCATAGAATTTGTTGTGGCATTTCTGACAAAACAGCTTATGGAAAGTCATTACAGCATCTGCCTTAAATATAGAAGCCCAAATAGAAAAGTAGATAGGAGGAGAGATAGGAGAAAGGTCATGCAAAGAGTAAACCAGCTTTCCCCAACTTGGGACTACAGCTCCCATAACACCCAGCCAGCATTGTCTTCTTATTTCTTGGTTGCATATTTTAAGAACAAAGCAAAACAATTCATATCTACTAAGCATCACTTTTACAGATTGTTGAGGAATATTGCAAGGACCTTTATCAACCTTGGAATACTTCTGTGTCCACCCATGTTCTGATGTTCAATGTTACTAAAGCTCTCATAATTGGGTTGTTCTTAGGAATAAGTGATGAGAGGGCAAAATAACCCCACAAGAACTTTCTCTTAGATTACTGATAGACTTTATTAAGGCAAAATGAGCAGAAAAGCATGGAATCTATAAGGATCCTTAGATCTGGGAGAAAACATGCATGTGTATGTGTGTGTCATTCAAGAGCCAATTCAAATAATTGATTTGATTCGATGAGCTGAAGAGAGGTGAGATGAGGCAAGACAACATGATTCAACATGGTTTGTCCCCATCCTCCTATCCTTCCACAAGGGTCTGAAGGTCTGGCTCTGCTGATTAGTCTGGGGACCCAATATGGCAGGGGTGTCAAACTTGATTTCATTGAGGGCTGCATCAGGGTTGTGTTTGACCTTGCGGGCTGGCGAACATGGCCAGAGTGGACATGTCTCCATTTTTGGATGCAATGGTCCACATGGACTCCGTTTTCGGTTGTGACAGTCTCCTGCAACCCTCTGCCAAGGGAAATGGAACTTGGAGAAGCTGTGCATGTCTTAGCAGGCAGAGTGCTGCAGGAGGCCATTGCGGCTGAAAATGAAGCCCAGGCAGGCCGTGCACAGCCTCCCCAAGTTCCACTGGCATAGGGTTGCAGATGGCCGTGAGCTCCATTTTTGTTGGCAGAGGCACCGTAGGCCAGTCCTTGACTGTTTCCAGGGTTTCACGGGTCAGATCTAAGCATCCCATGGGCCGGATCTGGCCTGTGGGCCTCGAGTTTGACACCCCTTCAATATTGGAAAACATTACTGGAAGGCCTACTGGACTAATTAGCTGGCCATTCTAACCTCCTGCTTTCTGCTCCCTCTTCAACTATCTTCTTTAATGTCATGTTGTTGTACTTCCATCGTTTATTTTTGTCATTTCTCTTGTCATTATTTTTTTTTAATATATATATATATATATATATATATATATATATATATATATATATATATATATATATATATATATATATATATATATATATATATATATATATATATATATATATATATATATTATTTATAAGTATAAACTAAACAGAACAATGAAACGTATAAAACATAAAAACATATAAACATCCATTTCAATACATGTCCAGTTTGTCGCAACTATAATATACATTTCTTTGTATTTTGACTCTTCCTTATTTGGTCATTCCCTTTTATCTATCTAATATTGATCTTTGTTAACCTATGTCTGTTCTTTGTTTCCATCATATTATATTTGGTCATTTTATTTACTTCCTATTGCTTCATCTCTTTCCTATCTTTCAACCAACTATACCACTTTTCCCATACTAAGTAAAGTTTCCCTATTTTGTAATTCCTTTGTGAGTCTATCTAATTCCGCACATTCCATAATTTTATTGATTACTTTATCTGGTGTTGGTATATCACTACTCTTCCAGTGTTGCGCGTATAGTATTCGTGCTGCTGTTATCATATGTATAATTAAATAGGTTATTTCTTTTTCATAGTATCCATTCACTATGCCTAATAAGAAGCTTTCTGGTCTTAGTTCTATCTTTTGGTGTGTTATTTCCTCTATTTGTATTTTGATCCTTTGCCAATATTGTTTCGCCATTGGGCAGGTCCACCACATATGGTAATAGGTGCCTTTGTGGTGGTTGCATTTCCAACATGTTGATGGCATGCCGGGGAACATTCTTGCCAATCTGGCTGGTGGCAAGTGCCACCTATAAAACATTTTATAGAGATTTTCTCTTGTCATTGTTATGTTTACATTGGGTGGCAAAGACATTTTTAAAAAAATAAATAAATGAACCTGTTGGTTGAATTGAAGGATCTCTGGCAGAATAAATCAAATCAATTCAGAAATTCAATTCGAAGATTTAATTTCATTACCTGATTGAGCCATCTTCTAGTCAAATCTTCAGATCAAATGTTCACATAGCATCTGTATATATTCTGTTTATCTACAGATATAATAAAGGTAGATGTACTTTAAAATGCATATTCTAGAAAGTTTCAATAGTTTGTGCTGAGGGAAATTCTATAATAAACTCTGTTTGCATACAGATTAAGGAATTTGTATGCAAACAGAAGACAGTAAAATTTAGTGATAGAACTCTTACTTTGCTCATAGATCATGGTTTCTCAAAGTTGACATTTACCAAATGGTTGAGAGCCCTACTAAAGATTTACCAAAATTGAAAATTGGCAGTGAGAAAGAAGGACAAAGATTCAGCAGCATACAATCATATTAATTATATGTGCTGAATATGGTGCTAATTAAATCAAATTTACTTCTTGTTTTACCTCTGAAGAACGTGGCCCAAGACCTGACAGCCCAAGGCAAATTTTAGCTCCCAGCCCCAGAATGGAGTTATCTTCCTGATGTAAACTAATCTTGAAAAAGTATCATGTGTTTTAAAATATTTAATAAATGATAAAAAAAAATCAGTGTTTAAACTGTGGGCAATATTCAATGTTAAGGTGGTGAACTCATTATGACCGAGTGTCTGTTTTAGTTTCTTATCTTTTAGCTTTTGTTTTCATGCCAGATTACAAGGATAAATTGAATGGCTGGGTGATAAAACGCATACGTTCCCAAAAGCTGATTAATGAATATGCAATATGTTATGTATACACTATAGTGCTGACCCTGAATTTCCTTTTGAAATTCAGATAACTCCACAACACAATGTTTTCCCTCTGATGTTCCTGTAGATTACATGCATGCATACATCTGTACATACATATTTATATCAGCAATTACTGAATCCTACCTTTAAATAAAGCATCGCCAATACTTAGTGAATATTGATAATTAAGTCTTCCTCATAAGACAATTCCTTTTTGCAATAGCATGGAATCCCGTTACTTTGGGCAATCGTGTTAAATCAATCATGTTCTGGGTTTAATCTTAATTGCACTTTACAAACTGTCCCCAAAAGAAAGAACGGCATTCTTTTACTTGCTGAGTGAAAGGCAATGAAATTTTGCAATTGCCTATTATTTACATGCCAGATACTTTCAACTTTCACATGTCCATATTTATTTGACAGAGGCAGAGCCTTGTCAAGAGAACAGTTCACTTCTGCTGGGAAACTGTCAACCATCCTTTGCATCTGCTTCATTTCCCAAGAGAAATAGGCTGACAATGGCAGCTAGACAAGTAGCAAGAAGGTGACGGCATCATCTGCTAGGAAATCTTAATTTGAGAGCTCCACATAACGCCCTCCTCCCTAAAAAAAAAAACCCTGAGAAATTATTAGAAGCCAAAATGTTCAGTGTGTGGATGTGCAGAGATACTTCTTAATCAGTATTTCCACATCTCCATTTGCGTAGAGAAAAATCAACCACTACATTAATTAGGGATTGGGAATCCCTTAAGGACTTTTTGCAAAAAAAAAAACCAGGAACCAAAGGTTTGTGGATTTGACAATTATAAAGGGTAAACTAGGAAAAGAAGGAAACTTCTATGGAACTTGAGAGAGAGAGAGATAAAATATAAACATACTTATAATTGCTGTTAAGAAAATCAGAAGCCAGTTTTTTATTATTCTTTCCTTACTTCCTTTTTTCTTCTTTTCTATTTCTTTTTCTTTATTTCTTTTTCTATTTATGTATCTTTAAGTTAAAATTTGTATTATTTTTATTCTGTGGAAAATCTTTAATGAAAGTTATGTATTTAAAAAAGTACAGGTAATCCTCGACTTACAACAGTTCATTCAGTGACCGTTCAAAGTTACAACGGCAATGAAAAAAGTGACTTGTGCCTGCTTTTCACAATTATGGTCATTGCAAAATCCTGTGACTTAGGCACTTGGCAACTGACTCTTATTTATGACAACTGCAGTGTCACGGGGTCCCCATTTGTGACCTTCTGACAAGAAAAGTCATTGGGGAAGCCAGGTTCACTTAATCATCTTGTTACTAACTTATCCAACTGTGGTAATTCACTTAACACAGGGGTGGAATCCTCTCGGTTTAGACCGGATTGGGCAATCCGGTAGCAATTGTGGCAGGTGGTTTGGAGAACCGGTAGTGATAGCAACGCGAGGCTCCGCCCACCTGCCCAGGTGTTGTTACTTCCTGGTTTTAACCAGGAAGTAATGTGTTTTTTAACCATCTGTACATGCGCAGAGGGTCTGCACACACATGTGATGTGCGGGCGGCGTGTGCACTTCTGAACCGGTAAGAAAGGTAAGTAAATTTCACCCCTGACTTAACAGCTGTGGTGAGAAAGATCGTATAATGGGGCAAAATTCACTTAATGACTGTCTCGCTTAGTAATGGGAATTTTGGGCTCAATTGTGGTTGTAAATCGAGGACTACTATAGTTCCTCATCCCAAACAATAAAGTTTTATCATATTTCTTTTGAATACATCAGTTAAATCAGTCTATTCCATTGAAATAGCCATGTACATTGATTAACGTTGAAGGCAGAATACAGTTATGAAGATTCTTGACTTACACTGGACAACCTTCTATACCAGAGAAATATATGAACCTATTCTATTCCAGGGTAGATTATAGATCCTGTCACCAAGTATGGTTTATTCTGATTGCTACAGATTCTCATGGATTTCCAGCAACCCTGCCATGTAAATGACATGTATTAAGTTTAATGCTCCCCATTCAAAGCATGGATACTGCTCTGAACTAAGTACATCCTATGTGAAAGTTGATTACCTCAATACAAACCCTATTGGACATCTTAGGAAAAAACATTCTGATGAATGCTGACCAACTCTGAGATACCAAGTTGTCAACTATTATAATTTCCCACTATTTTTCAGAGCGATACTCCATAGCTCTAGGTCTATGTAGATTCTCAATCATCTAGGTCATGGTTGTTCAAACGTGCTTTTTCTAAAAGGCAAATGGAATTTATTGTGTATTTGTTTGTTTTCCTTTCAAATGTTTCACTTCTCATCCAAGAAACCTCTTGGAAAAAAAGTCCCAAAGACGCTTTTTCAAGAGGCAACTGGATTTTCTGGAATTCCAGAAAGTCCAGTTGCCTCTTGAAAAAGCACCTTAGGAACAACCATGACATGGATGACTGAGAATTTCCATAGACTCTTGGATAAGAAGTGAAATGTTTTCAAAGAAAGAAGGGAGGCAGAAGGAGGAGGAAGAGGAGGAGGAGGAGGAGGAGGAGGAGGAGGAGGAGGAGGAGGAGGAGGAGGAGGAGGAGGAGGAGGAGGAGGAGGAGGAGGAGGAGGAGGAGGAATTGGAGGTCCAGTCGCCTTTTGGAGAAAACATGTTTGAAACTCCATAGTTCTAATTCTCTGGTTTTCTTAGAAGCCATACCCTTAAGTCCTAAGGTAAATACTTCATAGTTTAAGAATAAGAATATTCCTATTCATTTCCACCTATTATTTTTTTTTTTAAGAAAAATGATAGATCGCTTTTCATGTTTGCAAAACACATTCCTACTTTCCTTCAACTTATCCATCCTACCAACATTTATCACTATAATGATGGGGCCAAACAGAGGTGTGGGGAAGGTGCCCTATGATGTCAGTAGATGAAATACTCCAAACCGTAACCTTGTTTAGACAAGATTACACTGCCAGTACTGTCACCTCTTTGAAAGGAGGAATTTCTCCAGCATGGCAGCAACTGTGTTTAGAAATCAAATAGCAAAGTCATTTATCAACTGTGGAACTTGGAGCCTGAAAGCTTAGCTTTGCATCCGCTTACTGGTCAGTGATATCGGGAAAAGCCTAGCTGATAATGCTATCATAAACACGCCTGCCATACCAAAGCTGAGATGTGTTCAAGCCATCCCAGCAGTCTGCTGAAACCAATATCCTTCCATTGCTGGAAATAGATGGAAGGTGTCTGAAATTGTTATTTTGACTTGACATAGTTTTCAGTTATCCACAGGACATAAAAAAAAAAGCTTTCCTGGTTTCTTTTGTGGTGTTGTATTTGTGGTGCTGTATTTGTGGTGCTGTATTGGGATAAGTCAAGCTGATCCATACAAACATATTTATTATGAATGTCTTAATTGTCTATGAATGTACTAATCTCTACTAATCTCTTTTAAAACAGAGAATGCTGAGTAGAATGACTGGGAGGATTGGATTAGGGCTGGGCTGTAGATTTATCTATCAAAATAAGAACCAAATGATGATTAATAAGTTCAGCCAGGCCAAAGAAGATGTGTCACTCAACTACTTGTCCGAAGAAATAGGACATAAAAACACAGAGTCAACTTGAACAAGAAGGCAAGCCAATCGCTAGTCTGCAGTCCTGTACAACGGTTTGTTTATTTGTTCTGGAGATTTAAGAGAGTGGAATTATGTTTCTGCAACCCATACATTTGGAAAGATGAGGCCAGATTCTAGAGGAAGCAATCTCTGCCGAGAATCCAGCATAGCCAAACCACAAATGCTTGGTTACGATTCCCAGATCTGGGCTGCCAAAATCTCAATCTCCACTAGGTTGCAGCAATGAGATACTCTAACTTTTCATTTCCCCTTTGTGGTTGTCTGGATGTTTGGAGTGCAGCCCTGATTTTTTAGTATTATTATTTTCAAGTCCCTGCAGTTTTCTTGGCAAGGTTTCCTAGAGTGGTTTGCCATTGTCCCCTTCCTAGGGCAGAGAGAAAGTGACTGGCCCAATGCACCCAGCTGGCTTTGTACCTAAAATGGGACTAGAACTCACAATCTCCCAGTTTCTAGCCTGATACTTTAACCAGTACACCAAACTGGTTCTCACAGCCCTGATAGCCCTGCGCTCTGCAAACTGACTTTCCAGTTGCACGATGGAAATTCTTTGTGTTTCTTGGGAAACCTATCAAGACTCAAAAGAGAAGAAGGGAAAAGGAACAGGGAGAAAAGAGACAGAGATCAGTAACAGAAAACAATCATTTAAAAATAATGACTTAGTCATCTCTACCAATTGCTGGAATGTTTCAAAACACTGCAAGTTATATAATTAGGCAGAAAGACTCCAGTTCTCCAAAAGGCAAAAGAGAAAGTCATTTCTCACTACTCCCCCCCCCACCCCAATTTGCAAAGAAACAGTCCTGATGGATGTGAATAAAACATTGTACAATCAGACTAAAGCTTGCGACTCCTTTATGAATAATGAAATGCTTCAGAAATGCTGAGGAGTGTTAGGGCTCAGAACTCCATGCTTAGTTCTGCAGTGCAATGTAGGCCCCGGAATGCATTACTACATGAAAATATTTCATGTGACAGGAGGGAAAAGGATTAAATTCTCCACTGAAGGGTAATCATATTATCTGTATTTCACTTCAATTTAGTTTAAAAGAAGAAGAAATCAACTTATTTCCACCCTTGGCTCACTCCTAGTTTTTGGAAGATTTTATACAATCAAAAGGAAAAAGAAATCTGATCTTTCAAGAAAGATCTGCTGGGATCCACTTACCGAAGTAAGGAAAAGGCAATTTGTGATATTCAGGCAGGACTTCCTTGCAGACCAATTAATCTAAAAAGAAGAGTGGGTTATTGTTCAGAATAACATGCTCTTGTTTGCTCTTGTTCTGAAGAAGAACAGTTTTGCAATGTGAATATTCTATAGCTTTTTTTGTGGGGTGGAACAGGAGTCCCCAACCCCTGGTCTCTGGACCAACACTGGGCCATGGCATGCCAGAAACCAGTCCACACAAATAAGCGAAGCCCCGTCCATGGGTTGCAGGCAACATACGAAACCACACACACACACACCAGTCTGCAGAAAAACCTCTCTCCATGGAATTGGTCCCTATTGCCCAAAAGTTTGGGGGCCGCTGAAATAGAAGATGTACTGAAAGGATCCGTCCAGTTTCAGTACATCAGAGAAGATTCCTGGAATTTAGCTATCCACTTCAAATCTAGACATGGATACCTAAACTCCAGAATTGTCTTTAAGAGTTAATCAAGATGATGGCAGAAACCATGCAATCAAAATCCTGCTCATAAAAGGGGCAGAGCTTTAATCACACAACTGTCATTTTCACTTTTTCTTTTAACCACCTTCCCATTCTGTAATAGTACATGGAAACTTATTTATATAGCATATGGCAATGTTACATTAGCCAAGAGACTATAATAGTTGTTTGGCTGCTAACAATTGCCCGTCCATTCTGTTCATGTTTGTGTGCTATCCAGAATGCACTACAAGGACATCCACACTCTCATAAGACTTGATAGCGTTCTGCAACATCATACTGGCTGGACTTTCCTTTTTTTTTTTTTTAAATAAATTTTATTAATTTTCTATTAATTACATTCCGTAGTGCTTAATGTACGTTGTGTATGTTAGGTAACATTGGTGGTTGGAAAAGCCCAGTATGGAAAAAAAAATCATATTGGGCTTTTCCAACCACCAATGTTACCTAACATTCAGGAGTTGCATTCGGACAAGTCCGACACCAGTTGAATTCATACTGCCACTTAAAGCTCCATTTTTCCTACTGAACTGGTACCTATTTATTTACTTGCATGTAATATGCTTTTGAACTGCTGGGTGGGCGGAAGCTGAGGCAAGTGACGGGAACTCATTCCATCAGGCAATACTAGGCCTTGAACCACTGGAGTACAGACCTTCTCCAGCATCATTAAGCCACTGAATCACTACAACTTTTATGTGGGAATGAACTCGTGGGATAGAAGAAAGAATTCTGATTAGGTAACAGTCAGATAACAGACAGATGAACCTACAGAAGATTATGAGGACATTTCTTGGACTGTAAAGATAACGGGGGAGACATCGTCCTTTCTTCCACAGCTACAGTAACATTTCTGAAATGTTAATTTTTAACACCGTACTGGACCATCTGGGTCAGGATGAAATAACGGTAAAAAAATTGTGGATAGCTGCTGCTAGAGTACCCTTCGGAAGGCCAGCACGAAATGCGAGGCACATGGGGCGTGTCTCTTGTTGCAGAAGTGGCTGCACCCAAGGAGTGCTTTTGGGAGAGAAGGCAAAGAGGAAGTGATCAGCTTCACCTCGCCCTTTGCCCTCATATCACCTTCAGTTCTCCAACAGTCTCTCCAAGAACCAAGCTATGGAGAAGCTCAACTAAGCCCGCAGGCTTTCAGGAGCAAAGTTTAGGCTGAGAGGAGCCAGGGCAGGGGGAAAATCCAGTGCCTCCCCAGCGCTCTTCTTTCCTCGGAAATGGAGTCTCCGGAGGGGGAACAAAGCAAGGGAGCCAGCAGCTGTGGATTAAGGAGGCCACATGGCCCAGTACGATGTTAAAAGTTAACATTTAAGAAATGTTACCGTAGCTGCGTTGGAAAGGATGATGTGCAGGAAAATCCTCCTCCCCGCACCTACAGATCATCTTTTCAAAGAGGAGCCCTGCATAGATACAAATCCAAAAACACTTCCTCCATGGCTTCGTAGCCTCCATTTTACAATCCTGTGCAGGGAAGGCAGAGGTTTGCTCCGAAGCTGCGGTGGCAGAGCATTGCACAAGGAGATGTCCGCAGCTACGGTAACATTTGTGAATGTTAATTTTTAACACTGTACTGGGCCACATGAATCGGGATGAAATAATGGAAAAAAAATTGTGGATAGCTGCTGCTACATTACCCTGCAGAAGGCCAGCGCAAGGTGCATGGGATGCATTGCTTGGCCTCCTGCTGCTTTTGTGGCCGCAATCAATGGCAAAAGCAGCCACGCTTGCTGGAGGCAGAGGCTGGAGCAGCATTCATGAAGCAACTGTTCCATGGACAGAATTGCCTGCTGTGACTATCACCATTAGGTAAGGAGGGTGCAAGGCCTGTGGGGTGCATCACTTGGCCTCCAGCTTCTTTTGCGGCCGCAATTGGCTGGAAAAGTGGTCACACTTACTGGAAGCAGCAGCCAGAGAAGTTCAACTGATCCGCAGGCCCCGATTAAAGGACCGAGCAGCCCTGAAGTGACCAGGAAAGGGATGGGCTGCCTCCTGTGCTGGCCACACCCACTCACTTCAATAGGACTTATTTTGGGGATAGGGCTTATATTACGCCTATCCCCTCAAAAAATTGGGCTAGATCTTACTTTTTGAATAGGTCATATTTTCGGAGAAACATAGTAGTACTTGTGGGTGTGCATTTTGTCTGGACTAGACTGGTATTTCTCAAGTGGATGTTTCTGCTAATGTCCTCTGCCTTCTGAAAAGAGCCCCAAAATAGGAAATATACCAGGGGAGTCATTATTTCAGCGAGTTACAATTTAACATCTCAAGATTGTTTTTGTTTTCCGGAAAGGCGCTGAAGAATGTAGCAAGCTACTGAATTTCACACTCTCCTAGCTTAATGGAGCTGCAATCCACTTGATGGTAAGCAACAGGATTGGATTTGCAAGCATATTTACAGCTATGGTATTGATTTCCCTGCCTACTTAGAGCCATTCTGATTTGGGCTGACTTGCAATAAACAACTGGGCAAAAGTCTCCTCACTTGTGAAGAAGGAATACATTATTTAACAAGAGCTAATCAATATAAAATGAGTATTCCCTTTGTTACAGGGGCACTATTGACAGAAGTGCTTCTTCCTTTTAATTTTTTATTATTTAGCATTGATTGTTGAAACCAAGTTCTGGGTGTTGTTATCTTTGCACTTCTTTCTACTGCCTGAGTTAGACCTGACAGAAATCTAAATTTCCATTCCATAAAATGTGGGGGCATGGGGGGAACTGGAAGGAAAGTGCAAGAACAATCTGGACCATTTAGCAGATTTTTCAAATGAGCAATCTTGTGGCAATGTGGCAGTTTTCCTCTACTTTATATCTCTCCTGAAACGAGAAATCCTTATAAAAAAAACAGTGTTATTTTATGCATCAAAATGAATTATTGCAGAGGTGAAATGCTTCCGGTTCGGACTGGATCGCCCGATCCTGTAGCGATGGAGGCAAGTGGTTCGGAGAACCGGTAGCAAAAATCCCTGCTCCCCCCATGCCCAGCTGAGCCGCACAATCATCAGAGGCTTTTTTTTTTTTTTTTTACTTTTAAAAGCATTTTTTCTACAACCTCTTCACTGAAGGTGAAGGTGAAGGTTTTAAAAGTAAAAAAAAAAAAAATTGGCCATGCCCACCTATTCACATTACCCACACACACACACACACACACACACACACACACCAAGCCACGCTCACAGAACCGGTAGTAACAAATTTTATATTTCACCACTGAATTATTGTTCTGCATGGAACAGCATTGAGGCTGGTTGAGCAATGCTGTTGTAGGAGATGAGAAGGCTTGAGAGCAAAGGAGGGGTCAAATGTGTCACCAGTCTTAAATCCTTTCCTGCCCACAAGCGATCTAAGTCCAGCCCATCTTGAATTCCATTGAATTTTATCTACTGCCAACTCTCTTTGGTGGTTAGTAGTCATAGAGAGCTTTAGTATACAATAAACCTATATATTCATTTGAAATGCTTGGACTCCTGATTTCCTGCACTTGACAGTTGTGACAAATAGAGGTAGTCCTTGACTTATGACCACAATGGAGCCCAAAATTTCTGGTGTTAAGTGACACGTTTGTTAAATGAGCTTTGCCCCATTTTATGGCCTTTCTTGCCACAGTTGTTAAGTGAATCACTAGAGTTTGTAAATTAGTAACAAGGCTGTTAAGTGAATCTGACTTCCCCATTTTCCTTGCTTGTCAAAAGGTTGCAAAAAATAATCACATCAAACCAGGACATTGAAAACATCAACCAGTTAGTTGCTAAGCATCTAAATTTTGATCATGTGGCCATGGGGAGGCTATAATGATTATAAGTGTGAAAAATGGTTAAGTCACTTTTTTTCAGTGTGGTTGTAACTTTGAACAGTCACTAAATGAACTGTTATAAACCACCTGTATATTAAAGAATGAGATCTCATTTTGGGCCATCAGCAGCCAGCCCATATTTGAAGCTCTCTGCCACATCCCAATATCACATGACCACGATTTACATCATTTTTGCTAAAAAAAAGAGTAGAATTTAGTTGTAGTCACTAAACTTGGTGTTAAATACAGATGCTTCATCATCCTCTAAAACGGGGACAGGAAAAAACCGTCTTGATATAATATTATTTTAAATGTTATTTTAAAGGAAAGAATTTGCACAACAGATAGATCTAAGTCAGTGTTTCTCAACCTTGGCAACTTTGAAGATGTGTGGACTTCAGCTCCCAGAATTCCCCAGCCAATTTCTGGCTGGGGAATTCTGGGAGTTGAAGTCCACACATCTTCAAAGTTGCCAAGGTTGAGAAACACTGCTCTAAGTGGAAAACAGGCACAAACAACACATCTCACATAAGGTTTATATTTTCTGTCCTTAAGCTTAACTTATTCACAAATTCAAGAAATTGGAAGGGCCCAGTGTTAATGACAAAGCAGAAAGATGCTTCCTCTTTTTAAAAGATCAGTTCAGACCTGGCAGTCAGTCTGTTATACGTTTTCAAAGAATGGTTTAGTTTGGTTTTGGAAAAATTGAAGAAATAATGAGTTAGCTTATTTTGTCTGGAGGAAAAACGTGTGGGGGGGAGGAATTTATTTATTTGTTTGTTTTAGAAAAGTAATAAAATAAAAGTGAAAAGTGAATAAAACAGAGGTGGAGGGCAGGGGTGAAATGCTCCCGGTTCGGACCGGCTCGGGCGAGTAGGTAGCGATGGCGGCAGGCAGTTCGGAGAACTGATAGCAAAAATCCCTGCCCCGCCCCCCATGCCCAGCTGAGCCGCGCGATCATCAGAGCCTTTTTTTCCTTTAAATGGCTCTGATGAGCCAAGCTCTGACGATCCCAGATGAGTTGCCTGCTAATCAGGCAACTCAGCTTGGATTGTCAGACCCATTTAAGAGAAAAAAAGTTCTTTTCTTTTAAATGGCTCTGATGATCCAAACTCTGACGATCCCAGCTGAGTTGCCTGCTAACTAGCAAAAATCCCTCTCCCCCCTGCCCCCCAGCCTCCAGCTTGCTTACCTTAGCTGCTGGTTGCAACGCCTGCCTTGCTTCGCTTGCTGTAATCCCTGCAATCCATTGCATCAGCAAGCAACTGAATCTCCCTGCCTGCAGTCAAGCTCATTGGTCAGCAGCTCTATCTGCCTGCCTGCCTTCCTGCCTGCCTTGTACCTTCTTATTGCACGGGACTCCAACCTTGGCAACTTTAAGACTTGTGGACTTCAACTCCCAGCAAAGCTGGCTGAGGAATTCTGGGAGTTGAGGTCCACAAGTCTTAAAGTTGCCAAGGTTGGAGACCCCTGTTCTATTGGTTAAGTTTTTTTCCCCTTTGGGAGCTTTAAAAAAAATAGTTAATTGGGGGTTTTTTTTAGTTGTTCTTTTTTTAGACCTAGCCATTTAAAGTTTAGGAAGTTTTAAATTTAGCTGCTTTTATATAAAAATAAATTAAAATAAAATAATATTTGTGCAGCTTTCTGAGATTTAGTGTGTTTCTGTAGTGTTTCACTCTAACTACACAAACATACAAAATCTCACAAAGCTGTATGTGGAATTTTGTGTGTGTAAAGTGTGAAAGTTTTTTTGGGGGGGCTTTTTGTGGCTGTGTGAGGTTCCTGCTTGTTGCAGGGGCCATTTTGGGTCTAGCACAGCTGCTTTTACATTGTGGATGAGCCAGTTGTGTTGTGTTGTGTTGTGTGTGTGTAAAGTGTGAAAGTTGTTTTTGGGGCTTTTTGTGGCTGTGTGAGGTTCCTGCTTATTGCAGGGGCGATTTTGGGTCTAGCACAGCTGCTTTTACATTGTGGGTGAGCCAGTTGTGTTGTGTTGTGTTTTGTAGGTTAAAAAAGGGCAAAGAAGTGACATTGACACGCCCACCCAGTCTTCTTACCACCAAGCCATGCCCACTAATTAAGCCACGCCCACAGAACCGGTAGCAAAAAAATTTAGATTTCACCCCTGGTGCAGGGCGTTTTTCCTATCATGTGATTTGTTACCAAATGAATTAATAGAACTCATTCATACATATTGTTAATTACCTACAATTAGGTCAATGTAATGACTTCATTATAATGCTGAATCAAGCAGGAGTCCCTTTTTTTCATTCCTGTAGTCAAAAATGTCTTTATTCATTACCTGCCATTCCTCACTATATATTATAAGCTATAGCCTGCTTATGGCCAAATAATCAGACTGCAGTACTAAAGAAGAATTAAGTCTTTACATATAATTGCACAGGCATAAAAACAGTCCTGTTATTAAATTAAAAGTTCAATAAAAGTTTGAATGCCACCGAAATAGTAGGAAGGCATTCTTCTGATCTTTTAATTTAAAATATGGTGAACTGGGAGTCCTCCAGAAAATGGTGCACCAAGCAGTGAGGTGATATTTTTTCCTGCTGACAAACAGCTGACTTTGCCACCAAAGCCAATTTTTTGGTGGCATGCTCTCCAGATTTGAACAGGAACAACCAGAAATAACCCAAGACAACCTTCAGATGGCTTTGTACTTGCCTATGAAGAGCAATCTTGATTATTATAATTCTCGGTAAGAGAGGTTGCGATCGGGTCTCCATCTTTTCCTGTCAGCATTTGTTCTTTTTAGGTGCACCTTGGTTTTAACATAACATTTGAAGTCTGTGGGGTTTCTTTAATTATTATTTTTATTTTTGCTTTTTTGGCTTACATCTTTAATTGTTAATCAACTGGTTGAATGCTGATTTATCCTATAAACCCTCGCTGAATTTTAAACATGATTTGTTTCTTTTTACTGTTTTATTTTGAAGTTATAAAACACTTTACTTTTGCTTCATGGAAGTCCATAAGCTTTCATACACATATGCATTCTACAAAGTAAACTGTATTTCATATAATGGTGATAACTTCTAAATAAATACCCATTAGATAAGATTGTCACTCCATAGAACAAATGTGAATATTTAGAACGTGTATTAGTGAAAATGGAATTATGATTCATTGGAAGATCTTCCCATGCTGGCTGGGGAATTCTGGGAGTTGAAGTTGAAGTTGACATAAAGTTGTTGTTGAGAAACTCTAACTCAAGGTATGGAACTCCTGTAATTTTTGTGTTTTAGATATTTTTTTTTGGTTTTCATCTGGTTTTCAAATGCTTTTATTTGTATTGACTTGGCTTGGAGATAATTATTTCTAATGTGTTTTGAATGGATGGATATTTTTGAAACTAGATTTTAAGATTTTTCAGCTTGGCAAGTTGGGTTTGACAAAGTTTGTCCTGAAAAGCAACCAGAAGCATTAGTTGGGAGCGTAAAGCCATGAGAAGACAGCTTCCTGCACTTTTGGAAGCAAAATGAAATGCTGTGCACTTACAAAGAATTCCAGTTCCAGCTGGCAATAAATCCATTTTTCAGGATGAAAACCTCTAGGTTCACTTCTTAAAGGCCAATGTTTTTCAAGAGATTTTACATGTGTTGTAAAATATAGGAATGTGTGATACACTCTGTGCACGTACACCAATTTGCCTTATAGGCATTTCCCTTTTTATCTACATACTATCCAAGCCACCTGATTTTAATTTTTAAGCATTAGAGAAGCAGGCAGGCTGTGAAACCAAAAGCCAACTTCCAGAATTGTCTTTATTTCAAGGAAAACCTCTGGGCCCCACACAGTCTTTTTCAAAATTCCTGGGAGCTAAACATGGCTGATGGCCTGGCCCATGTTTCATTGGGAAAAGGCCCATTCACTCAGGGAGAGAGGAAAACAAGGAAGCAGGAATGGCAGTCAACAGGTTTTAAGTGGGTAGTACTTTCCCTGATGAAGGGACGTGGTGGCTCAGTGGCTAAGATGCTGAGCTTGTCAATTGAAAGGTCAGCAGTTCAGCGGTTCAAATCCCTAGTGCCGCGTAATGGGATGAACTCCCGTTCCTTGTCCCAGCTTCTGCCAACCTAGCAGTTCGAAAGCACATAAAAAATGCAAGTAGAAAAATAAGGGCCACCTTTGGTGGGAAGGTAACAGCATTCCATGCGCCTTTGTTGTTGAGTTATGCCGGCCACATGACCACAGAAAGGTCTTTGGACAGCGCTGGCTCTTCGACTTTGAAACGGAGAAGTGCACTGCCCCCTAGAGTCGGGAACGACTAGCACATATGTGCGAGGGGAACCTTTACTGTCTCTGATAAAAGGACATTATTTCCACCAGGGTGGATTTGATTTAAATTGAGTTGATTTAAATCACAATTTAAATCATGATTTAAATCACTAGTAAAAAGGCTTGATTTAAATCAACTCGATTTAAATCATAATTTTTAAAAAGCAACTTGTCATCTCTGCTATTCCTTTGACCCACTGTTGACTCACCGATAGTCCCAGTGTTGCAGAATATACAGCCTCATGCTACATAACTAAGCTCCATTTCATGCTGAATAAACTAAATTATTTATGTATCTTAAATAGAAAACTATCTTACGATAGATTTTACCCCAAAAGTTTTTTATTAAAATAAATTCGATAAAAATCAAAAAAATCCGATTTAAATAAAAAAAATCTGATTTTTTTGATTTTTTTAAAAAAATCATTGATTTTTATCCACCCTGATTTCCACTATGGGAGCTATTCTGTCAATTAGCAAGATCTTCTTCCTTAATAACCACAACTTGCTTTTAAATTTTTAGATAGCTTCACATCCCAAAACTATTTTCTCCTCATAGACTACACATTTAGAGTACATACAGGGATTGATTATTTATTTATTTATTTATTTCTATTTATTGTATTTTATTTGTTTGTTTGTTTGTTTGTTTCCCATGGGTAATTTCCAAACTCTGGACCATTTTAAGTTTTGCTTTGATCACTGTTTCTTAAATGATTTCCCCCCTCAGGATCCATTCACACTTTTAAAAAATTTCTGATGGCATGCGAGCCATCATCCCAGTTCAGCTTCGCTTTGCATGCGTGCATGCCTCCTACAGGCTAGCTGGTCTTTGCAGCTAGCCTGCCACACATGCGAGGGCGCGGGGCACATGTGGGGGTGGAGCATATGCACGGGGCCGAATGCACATTGCATTTTGGGGGTTTGGGCATGTGTGTGCACTTTGGGCACTCAATCCGGAAAGGTTAGCCATCACTGTCCTACACCATCTCTGTAATAGTAAACTTATGAAGATGGATCTTGGTTTTACATCTTAGGTCCGCATCAGTTATTACTAGGTATGATCATTACTTGATTATTGCTAGGTATGGCTCTAGTACAGAGGTCTTCAAGCTATGCTGGCTGGAGAATTCTGGGAGTTGAAATCCACAAGTCTTAAAGCTGCCAAGTTCAGGGACCCCTGATCTAGTATATTAGAGTCTCTAGCAAGACAAAGCTAGCTGAACTTTCAGAAGATAGAGCCAAAAAGAAACAAAAACGGGACCAGTTATTCACCAGGAAGAGATACTGGAAAACTAGCTAGAATATAGGGATAGTTGGTTTATATGAAATCTACTTGGACGTGACCATATAATGATGAACAGAGTGTTTTAATGTTGCATCAACATGTAGCTAGGAATGTTGAGATTGATAGTTTCTTCAAAAATTAAAAGTATTTTAAGAGCTATTTGGTTAACAAAATAGATCATGTTACCCAGCCAGCCTCAAGGACTTGGCTTCTGGTCCCTAACTGTGGCTGTTAAATTATATGTTGTATGAAGCACTTTTGATGGACATAGTTATAGAAGCCAATCTGTTATAGTGGACAAAAACAGACCTCTCAAAACCCACGCTTATTAAATTCAAGACATTCCTATAAGAGACAGAAAATATGACCACATAAGAACATTTCTTGGCTTTATTACAGTGGTGTGCGAGCAATCTTTCTGAAGAAGTTGGGCAGGAAATATGATTTTGAAAGAAATGCTATCCATCATAACCAAGCCTGAAATTGAGCAGAAACAGACAGTTAAGCCCAGTTAGCCTGACTTACACACAACTACATACCAAATTTAATTGGGATTTCTTGCAAAAATGTTCAATGTGTCTTCCTTTGCAAAAAAGAAAAAATACAGCATGAGAAAGTGGAAATATTTGAAGAAAATAAGCCAAGCTAGGAATGAACTTCAACCCAATGAAAGAGTTCATACTTTACAATCCAAATTGTAAATACAATTTACAAGGTCTTAAATTCAAACTTTGCTATCTCCTGCAGGTAGAGTTAATTTATATATATCTTTTTAATTGTATTTTAATGTTTGTAGTTTATGCTTTTACTTGGCTGTTCACCGCCCTGAGTCCTCAGGGAGAAGGGCGGTATACAAATTTAAAAATAAATAAATAAAATAAAATAAATAATGAGTAAGACTTGTGCTAAGCAGCCACCACTAGTTAGAGTTGACAATATTGGACTAATTTAACCAAATATAAAACATCTTTATTTCTGCTTTAGAAATACATGCAGATTAATCTTCTTAATTGTATTTCATTTCAGTATAAATGAAATTAATCAACCATTCATTTCTTTTTTCTGGCTTTGCATAATTTTGAAGTGCAGTCCCTAGTACATCACTCAAGAGCTGAGTGAAAAAGAAAAGTGAAAAAGAGCGAAAAACAGCCTGTTTTTGGCCATTTCCCAGGCGATTTTCTGAAAACAGGCTGAAAAACAGTCGAAAACAGCCTGAAAAATAGCCGAAAATGGCCTGTTTTTGGCCATTTTTCAGGCTGTCTTTTCGGCCGTTTTTCAAGGCCATTTTTTGCTTGAAAAACAACTGAAAACTGCCCGAAAAATGGAGGGGGAGCCAGTCGGGGATATGCCTTCATATCCTTTCATATCCTGTCCAAGTTCACAGGAGGTGAGATGTCTGACATTTTGGTGCCATCAGCTCTTGAGTGATGTACTGGGGACTGCACATCAAAATTATGCAAAGCCAGAAAAAAGAAATGAATGGTTGATTAAATTCATTTATACTGAAATGAAATACAATTAAGAAGATTAATCTGCATGTACGTAATCAACTCTCTGTTCTTGCACACTGAAAATTACAATTCCATGTCAACTTTTGGAAGAGCTATGAAGGCAAAGATGGAAGCCTTCTTTGATGTGGAAGTTACCCTGAAAGTGTAGACATGGTTTGCACTTTTAAATTCTTAGTTATCATTCCTTTAATCTGTGTGATGGATGTGTGTCTGCATTTCCATTTCTCTGTTTCCTCTCTTTGGATAAAACTAGTCAACAATTGTCCTCTCATATCACATCTATTTCAAATTTTAAGAGTTGGCTGGCAAAGTAGGTGGGGAAAAGTTGGAAAGGCAAAGCAGTATTTTAAGACAATTTGTTGCACGTATTTTTTGCCCACTGTATCCCATAATAAACACAGCATCCCTGTTTTTGTTTTCAAGTAAATGAACTCATTCTTTGGGTAGTAGGTTATCCTGGTAGAGAAAAAAAATACATATTTAAAAATGGCAACCTGAAATTTTCAGGATCTATCGAATCTAAACTAGCCCAAAGTGTGAACCATTAAGCTATTCTATGAAGAATTTGTAGGCTCTACACCAGCCTTTCTTAGCTAATTCCTCCTAAATGGGAAGATATATAAATTGCTTCCTATTGGAGTAGAACCTTGTCTTTTGTTAGATATCCAAGATAGTCCAAACACAGCCAGGAGAATTAGCTTTATCTTAATTGTAAAGTTACGTTAACAGAATCTCTCTTTATTTTTTTGAAAATTAGGGACGGTCTCTTCTGAAACATTTCTGATGTAACAGAATAAACAGAGTTGGAAGGGAGCTTGGAGGTCTTCTAATCCAACTCCCTGCTCAGTCAGGAAACCCTATACCATTTCAGACAAAAGATTGTCCAATCTCTTCTTAAAAACCTTCAGTGTTGCACTAAATTGATTGTTTTGATCAAAGAAAAGAACATAAGTACTTTTGTTGGTACATGGAGACTGTTTCTAGACTTTGTGCTAGGATGGGAAAAAAATGAACTTTGATTTTCATTTTTTGATTTGACAAGAAGATTGATTTGTCATTATAGAAATAGCTAGTTTATAATATTATGAAAAAGTAAAAAGTTGAGATTAAAATGCTAATGCTTTATTCTGCTGCAACAAGGGGAGTCAGAAGTCAAAGCCTTTTTTTTTCTCCCTTCCCTCCTCACTTTTCTGTCCCCTTCTCCTCCCCACTGTGTTCTACTATTTGCTTTTGTATTTTTGTATTTTATTTTATAATTTAATAAAATCTTTTAAAACCACGGGTGTCAAAATCACCATGTCACGTTGCCGTCACATCATATTTCGTGATGTTTTCCCCATTCGTGGAACTGGAGTGGCCGGGGCCTGTGTGTGATGCATCCAGCCAGCCTGTGGGCCACTATTTTAAACTTTAAAAAACCTCCAGTGTTAGATCACTCACAACTTCTGGAGGCAAGTCATTCCACTGACGAATTATTCTAACTGCCAGGAAATTTCTCCTTAGTTCTAGATTGTCTTCCTTACTTCTGTGGCCTGAGGTACCTTTTACATACTGTGGTCCAGTCTGCAACTTCTTACTTCTGTTCTCCAAGGTCATTCCCACATACCAAGTTCCTTCATTGAATTAGGCTGTGGAGCAAATGGAACAAAGGTAGGAATTCAAAATTTAAATGCTGAAATGGCTGTGAAGAAATCTTACCTGCTTTTATCCACTGTGGGGGTTATGTTTATATTTGTGAACGTTCCCTTTCAGTTTGCTTCATGCCTAAAATGGAATTAGAATTCACAGTCTCCCAGTTTTTAGCCTGATGGTCTACCTTTACATCTATCTGGCTTGGTTCTCTATGTACATTTTTATATAATATATATATAAATTGGGATTTCTTTTACTGTCTCACTCACAGGTGTTTTAAGGGTATTGTCAGGACTGAGAGTTGGGAAGCCTATGTTTACAAGGTAGAGAAGATGGATATCACATAGGATTTTTTTATTTTTATTCCCATTTTTTGCCTACCTTCTCTTACTTGCTGAGAGGGAGTCATTTTAAATTCAAGGTCATCCTCCTTACAAATAAATATGTGATGGCTTCACAGTCATGAGTATTTTGGTAATGCTCAAGATCACATAAACCTGCAGCACTAATCCAACCTTTGGCTCAATATTGTTTATTCCATCCTTGTCCCACTCTGATGTCATGCAGATGTGTTGGCCTTCAACTTCTTCACTTTCCAACCACCAGGAGTGTACAGCTGGAAGGAGCTGTTTTGTCTACTCCTGATGTGCCAACAATCAAAAAATTCACTTCATAACTTCCAAGAGAAAGTACCCTGAACTGGAGTAAGAATTGAATTGGTATTATTTTTTTAAAAAAACTATCACAATATTATTAAGCTCAATAAATTTTGGATGCATGGTTCATTTGTGAAGGACTCTGAAGACGCTTGCGTTGTGCTTTAAAAAGGGCCATGATTGTTTCTAAACATATGACCTGGGAGAGTTGTGCCAAAATTCCTGTGGGAACAAGGAACACTGCAAATAACCCTACATAATATTTTCACTATTTTCTATTTTCAGACCTGCGCTTCAGACCTGTAGTCAACCCACATGCTTTTGTTCCATAATTTATGGCATTCACAATTTATGGATAAGGCACAAGTTCTGCACAAAGAAAGCAAAGAAGGGAAAAGGTAGAAAGGAAGAACTGGCAAAGGGTAAAGACACGAAGAGCCAGTTTCAGACTCTGTCTGAAAGGCTGCATTATCCAGCTGTGGAACAGGAGCTGGAAAAATAATGAGCATTATCACTACTGAGTTCAGACATCGTACTGACAAGAGCATTCATAAGGGAGACCAGCAACTACCGTGTTTCCCTGAAAATAAGACAGGGTCTTATTTTCTTTTGACACCCCACCCCAAATAAGGGCGCAGCCTTATTATCAGGGGCCTTATTATTTTGGGGGGACAGGAGGCAGCGAGCATGGTACTGGATGTCCCATCACTGCTGTCACCTCCCCTCCATGTTCTTCGTGCCGGCGAGCAGCCCAACACATCCCACCCTACCCCAATGGCAACAGTTGCTTCCCTTCCCCACCGTCTCTTTATTGAGAGGGGTGGCAGGAGGGGCAGGGGAGAAGTGAGATGCATGGAGCGAGACGTGGCTCTCCCTTGCTGTCCCTTCTCTTCCCCCCCTCCTGTCCAGGCATGACAGGCCTCCTGCCCCTCGCTTAACCACCCGCCCCCTTTAGGAATGCAATTTGGGGCTGGCAGGTAGGGCAGGTGAGAAGCGGGACACATGTCTTACCTTTCCAGCTCCATCATGTTCCTCACCATTGTGCCCAGGGAAACACACTGTAAAAGAAAACCTTATTGCGAGTTCAATCAAACTTCTCAAACTCATGAAAAGGTTTTCTTTTACAGCGTGTTTCTCTGGACACAGCGACAATGAAAGCGATGGACCTTGAAAGGTAAGACGGGTATCTCATGGCCCAACATGTCCCACCCCACCCAAATGGCAACAGCAGCCTGGCTGCTTCCCTTCCCCGCCATCTCTTTATCAAGAGGGATGGCAGGTGGGATGGGGGAGAAGCAAGACATGTGGAGCGAGATGTGGCTGCCCTTGCTGTCTCTTCTTCCCCCCCTCTTGCCAGGCATGGGAGGGCTCCTGTCCCTTGAGGCACGAAGACGAATAGCTTGGGAGGTAATAAGCAAAAAATTTAAAAACCGTTACTCCCCTATGCCATCTGTGATAGCGAGGCTGCATGCCTTTTATCACAGAAACCAAAAAGAGGGAGAAACGATCAATCAGTATATCTCCTCACTATGAGCCACGGCTCTTTACTGGGAGTTTGAGAATTTAGACAATGCCTTATGGGACAGGCTTGTCCGTGGCATTAGAGATCTCCGCTTACAGCACCATCCACTGACTAAAATGGTGCTTCCGCTACAATTGGCTTTAGATGAAGCCAGAGTGGCAGAGCTATCCAACATGTCAGCTTCTGAAATACAGCTAACAAATACCTCAGGTTCTGCCGCCAAAACTGAAGCTGTCCATTCAGAAACAGCAGAGATAAAAGGAGACCCAAAAGATGATGAAGAAGAAGAGGTTCACCACCTCAAGCTGCCCACCAGCAACAGTGAAAGCAAAGAAAAACAAACTCCCCAGAACTCATTTCTCAGCTGCGGAGGAAACCACTACATGCAAGTTCAGAAACACAAATTGCCTCAGGTGTGGACAGAAGGGACACCTGGCGAGAGTCTGCAGAGCCCCTCAGCCCACCTCGGGGCCCACAGCCATTTTTTAGGAAGCTTCCCTTTAAAAATTCAAACAGGGGAGAAGGCTGCTATACCATCACTAAGGATAGATACCTTCCTGAAGCAATAATTGGACAAACAAACAATGATAGAAAGAAAAAAAATTGTATTAGTGTCAAAATTGAGGGATCCCCATGTAAAATGGAGGTAGACACAAGGTCATCCATGTCCCTGATGTCCTAGAGTTCTATCAAGCAATTGGTTCCCAAAATCTCCAAAAAGGTAATTAAAACGTGCCCTATTAAATTACATGATTACCAAGGCAGGCACATCCCTATCCTGGGTACCTGCAAGTTCCAAATTCAGTATGGGAAGTTCACAGGGCAGTTTCCGCTCATCATAGTGGAGGATTCTCTCCCAAGCTTTTTAGGGCTTGAATGGTTTCATTCATTAGGCCTCTCTATCTCTGGCATCCACAACATCAACAAATCTGTCATGTCAGACCTAGTCAAAGAGTTTGATACAGTCTTCACTGCCGGCCTGCGTAAGTACAAAGGAAAACTCCTTTCCTTTGACCTAGATCCCCAGGTAACACCCACCCGTTTGAAACCCAAGCAAGTACCTTTTGCTCTCAGGACTAAAGTAGGCGAAGCCATAGATAAATTATTAGCGCAGGGCATCCTCAAGGCAGTAGACCACCGCCTATAGTCATACCTGTAAAACCTGTAAAACCTGATGGTTCTGTCCGAATCTGTGCTGATTATAAGTGTACCCTTAATAGGGCACTCCAAAATAGTGCGTATCCTGTGCCGGTTGTGCAGCACTTACTGCACTCCCTGCGGGAGGGCAAGATATTTGCCAAATTAAACCTTACTCAGGCCTACCAGCAAATCCCTGTAGACTTCACCACAGCTGAAGCACAAACTATCTTTATGCATAGGGGAGCCTTTAAGTGCCATAGGCTTCAATTTGGTGTCAGTGTAGCCCCAGCAATATTCCAATGCTTGATGGAATGACTACTCCAGGGCATCCCAGGTGTTGTCCCCGATTTTGATGACATCCTGGTATCTGCAGAAAATCTAGCCCAACTGACAGAACGTCCTAGGGCCGTTTTACTTAAATTTCTAAAGGCAGGGCTTACTTTAAAACGTGAAAAATGCAAATTGGCTGTACAGGAGGTAGAATTCTTGGGATATAGGGTAGATGCCTGAGGCCTGCATCCTACCAATGCAAAGGTAAAGGCCATACATGAGGCCCCAACTCATGTATGTACGACTGATCCCGGAACAGCGTACCGTCCGCCGGGCCCTGAAGACTTTTTTATTTCAGCAAACTGGGCTGGGTTAAAAATCTTTTAATTGGGAAATTTTATGGGTAAGGGGTTTTAAATTGGGGAAGCCAAAGATAAATTTAATTTCGTTTTAAAGTATTTTAATATTTGTACTGTGTGTTTTTAATTTTGGCTGTTCACTGCCCCGAGTCCCCCGCAGTACAAGAACAAATGTTGGGGTTTTTTTGTGTTTTTTTGGGGGGGGGAAACCTTTATTAACACTTAAAATCCAAAAATACAAGTTAAAATACCTCTATAACAAAAATATATCCATAATAATTATACAATTCAACATCTTTCTGACAGTACTTAATTCTTAACTTTCTTCATCTATTCCCACATGTTCCTACTTAATCGACATATTTAATCACATTTTATATCTTATTTTGTTATTTTGTTATTTTGTTCCTTATTTTTCATTTCTATCCATTGATACCAATTATCCCAAGTTAAGGAATATTCCAAGTCTTCCTTATTGTTTAATTCTAAAGTAAGTTTGTCCATTTCTACACATTCGAAAGTTTTCCGGATTATTGCACAGTCTGTTGGAATAGTGGACATTTTCCAAACTTGCGCAAGTACAATTCTAGCTGCTGTAGTTATATGAATAATTAAATATTTTATCCTTTTAGAATAATTTTCTTTAATAATCCCCAGAAGAAACAGTTCAGGTTTAAATTCTATTTTATAGTGTGTAATTTCTTTTAGCCATTTTTGTATTTTAATCCAGAATTTTTTAACTTCTGGGCAAAGCCACCATACATGGAAGTAAGTGCCTTGTACTTGATTGCATTTCCAGCAATTAGGTTTTAAGTTGGGGTACATTTTTGCGAGTCTTGTTGGGGCTAAGTGCCACTGATAGAACATTTTATACTGGTTCTCTTTATATGCAACGGATTTTGTTAATGTATAATTTTTCTCCCATATTTTTTCCCATTCTTCTAACTCAATGTTTTGCCCAATATTTTTTGCCCATGCTATCATTGGTCCCTTTACAATTTCTTCTTCTAAGTCAAAATTTAATAAATAATTATATATTTTAGATAATAACTTCTCTTCCGGGCCTGTCAATAATTTATCTAATTGTGTAAATTTTGGTTCAAATCCAAATTCCTCTAAATCTTTTCTGCATCTAGATTGCAATTGAAGATACGGCCACTAGTCTATGGTTATTCCCTGTTCCTTTAATTCTTGGTTAGTTTTCAATCTTCCTCCATTGTCCAAAATTTCATTGTATTTTACCATTTTATCAATATCTAATGTGTTGGGGTAGATCAATGCCTCCATAGTGGATAACCAGCCTGGTATTTTGAGATAATGTTTCTTCCTAATTCCCTCCCAAGTCTGTATCAGTGAATATCGAATTGTATGTCTATAAAAATATGAATGTGAATGTTTCTTATTTCCGGTGTTCCATATGAAGGCATGCCACCCTGTCTGAAGATCATGTCCTTCCAATTTTAAAATTCTCCTATTCTTTAAATTAATCCATTCCCTAACCCAGACCAAACTCGCTGCTTTGTAATAAGTTTCCCACGCAGGGAGTCCAAAGCTACCTCTGCTTCTTCTGTCCTGAAGTGAGATTATTTTTATCCTCGCCTTTTTTCCTGCCATACAAACTTCATAATCATTTTAACTCTTTAAAAAACTTTTTATCTAATTTTATAGGAATTGTTTGGAATAAATAGAGTAGGTTTGGTAAGATATTTGTTTTAATTGTTGTGATGTTGCCTAATAGTGACAACTGTAATCTCCCCCATCTTTCTAAGTCTTTCTATTTGTTGTATTAATTTCATATAATTATCCTTTTTTAATACCTAAATATTTCACTTTTTTTACGATTTGAAGTCCCATTCTTTCCTCGAGTTCTCCTTTTTGTTTTTCCATTAAATTCTTAACTGGCATTTTAGTTTTTCCTTTATTAATTTTAAGGCCTGCGACCTCCCCATATTTCTCTATCTCTTGCAGTAGAGTTGGTCCAGATTCCAATGGGTCTTCTATAACAAATACCATATCATCTGCAAATGCCAACACTTTAAATTCTTCCTGTTTAATTTTGGTTCCTTTTATTTCCGTTTTCTGTCTAATTCTCTGTAATAATATCTCAAGGGATATCTAAGGCAAATTCTCCCAGAGCTCCCCTTACTAATTGGGAAAGACCTAGAGCCCCCTGGTCTCGCATTTATATAGACTTTGCTGGCCCAGTACAAGAACAAGTGTTTTTAATAGGGGTGGATGCTTACTCAAAGTGGGTAGATGTGAAGCTGATGGCCTCCACCACTGCAGAAGCTTTAATCAGAGCACTACGAGCCCTATTTGCCACACATAACATACCTGACATTCTGGTATCAGATAATGGCCCACAGTTAATGGCTGGGCCGTTTGAACAGTTAAGGAGGCTTTATTCAAATTGGGCCCAGGGGACTGGTACACAAAAATTGCAAAATGCCTGTTAATGCAGCATGCCACCCCTTGTCCAGAAACCAATCAAAGTCCAGCTGAACTGTTGATGGGCTGAAGAATAAAAACAAACTTGGACAAACTGCATCCAACTTACTCCCCTAAAAAGCCCTGGGACTCCACAACTAAAATTAGAGAATTTCAGCCAGGAGACTTAATATATGCTAGAAATTATTCTGGCCATCCATTATGGCTAGCAGGACAAATAACTGAAATAACAGGCCTGAGATCATACAGGCTAAGGCTGGAGGATGGGTGAATGTGGCACTGCCACATTGACCAGTTATGGGGTCGTTGGGGATCCAAAGCACACTTACAAACATCAGAGGTCAACCCCACTCTTCCAGAAAAAAAAAGTTTTATTACAGGTAACAACTTTGAAGCTGAACCGGGAGCCAGTTGGTACACTTGCCAAGTTTTCACATTTAAAAACATTATTTCCTCTAAGAGGATTCAAGGAACAGAGCATAATTGACCAGGTCAGGGGTTTGTAGATATTCAATAAGGAATGTTGTACTTCACCATTTCAGTAATAGATTTAGGGTAGGGCACATGTTGCAGACATATCACCCATGCCCCAAACGCAAACTGATTCTGTATTATGCCAGATCACAACTTTACCCTTTAATAAATATTCCTGAAGACCCTTCAGAATCCACGTACAGTATTTGCAAATACAAAATGCAGTATTTGGCTCAAGCACAAAGATTTTGTTGAGTCACCCAACAGCATTCCAAATGAGGAGGTATTTTGAAAAACAGTACTCCTGGGATTTCAATTCCAACTGAAATCTGGTATTCATTTATCTGGGAGTGAGTTCTAACAATAATTAGATCCTTTAATCAGTGGCATATATATATTGCATCAAAACAGAAATTCTAACATTCTTCAGGTGTATTACAGAAATGCTTTTCATGTATTCTTTCAGATATCAATTTATTAATTAACATTTTAGTCAAAGAATAATTAAATAACACATTGAAAATAATTCCAAAACTTTACTATGGATCAATAAGGTATTTTTCAATTTATCAGATGAATGCTATTATTATTGGTAGAAGGATTAGATTATTCTAACTTTTCATTTTCCATTGCAGTAACAGTCCATAGTTAAAACTGGCTGCTCTTAAAATGCTGATTAACCAAAATGATAGTGAATTTGTCTACTTAATTCAAAAGGTTATGATAGGCTAGAATACAGTTTACCTTACTTTGATAAGAGTAAACTAGCCTCTGAATCATTGCTTTGTCTGCAACATACTGTACATTTCTTACAAAAGCTGTAATGGTTCTGTCATAGAATAAACTGATCTAGATTTACTTTTCAAACCAAAAATAACAGCCCACCAGCTGTGTCCTGCAAATTGAAAAATCTGTGTTCAGCTTTTAGGCAGTAGCTCAACAGCAGTCAGAGCCATCAATAACAATAAATTAAGAGGGTGTTGTTGATTTTTTAAAAAATTCTTTTTAAAATAAATGAGTAAGGCTATGATTCTGAGACTGAGCACACCAACATATTGATACATGCTTCTTGCTCATGTAATCACTCTGTGTGAGGTCTGGAAAGACAAAGAAATGAACAAATCTTTTGAATGTTCCCTAATCTGAACAACACTGATGGAAATCCAGTGTAGGAATTGGAAAGCTGTAAATACTCTGAAACAAGCCATTAAAAGAGCCTGCAGTTGTGCTGTTGTAAGTAAATCTGGCATTTGACTGGATCTTGGCCAAAAGAGCATATTTTCTTTCTAATTCTCAATCTCTATGTCCATTTTGTAATGGTGCATATCAGTTTTTTGGGAGGGTTGTTTTTTTTTATTATTTAAAAGACAATTTAAATTTTGTTTCTTAATGCAAGTAGTCTCAAAATACTCAGAAATCTTTTTTATTGCATCATAAATTTTGTAAATATTGAAGGAACTTTGCGTAGGGTAAGAATGGTGTCAGGTGTGAAGATCTTAAGAGTCAAACATTGATATAGTGGTGGGAATTAGTTAGACCCACTTACTGTATGGTTACGTTGTAGATTAATTCATTCAGGCTGTAATTCTAAGCCTGTCAGAAATCTAGGTCCCAGGCTGCAGTTAACTTAATAATAAACATTGCATTTATGGAATCTGTTACATTGGTTAAATTTGTTTGTGAACTGTGAAATTAAGGTATTCTGCACACCAGGGGCTGCTCAGTTTTTGCGAGTTGCATTCAGTGTTTTGGCTTCTTCTACAGTGTCCTTCTTGTTCTTTTTGACAGCTAAATGAAGAGTCTGGTACAATTTGTCTACTGGGAAAATCCACCAGCTTCTGTGGAGCAGTTAGAAATTTAAGAATTTAAAATATAGCAAGCTTGATGGTAAAAGAAGATACTGACTTTCCAACGTCTTGAACAAAGAAGGAAACTGTTTTATGCATTCATTTGTTTGGCTATTCATTCTACTCAGTATATCTTTTAACCATTGGTGAGAATTTGATGAATTTGAGAAAGGACTTGGTTGCCTCTCAATAATCAAATGAGATAAAAATGAAAAAAAAAACATTGTTAATTTAATGGGATACATTAATATTTACTTAATTATTACTTAAACATCTTTAATTGTTTAGCCTAGAAGGCTAACGAAGGTAGTGATAGCAGTTTTCCAATACAGTGTTGTCAGAGGGCAGTGGCACTGGAGTTATTCCCCATAGCACAATAAGACAAGAATAAAAAAAAAAGATGTTGAGATTCTAGAAAAAGTGCAGAGAAGAGCAACAAAGATGATTAAGGGACTGAAGGCTAAAACCAGTGGTGAGATTCAGCCGGTTCACACCACTTTGGGAGAACTGGTTGTTAACTTTCTGAGCAGTTTGGTGAACTGGTTGTTGGAAAAAATCATTAGGGCAGAGAACCGGTTGTTAAATTATTTGAATCCCACCACCGGCTAAAACATACAATGAACGGTTGCAGGAACTGGGCATGGCTAGTCTAGTGAAGAGAAGGACTAGGGGAGACATGATAGCAGTCTTCCAATATTTGAGGGGCTGCCACAGAGAGGAGGGGGGGCAAGCTATTTTCCAAAGCACCTGAAGGCCAGACAAGGAATAATGGATGGAAACTGAACAAGGGGAGATTCAACCTAGAAATAAGGAGAAATTTTCTGACAGTGAGAGCCATCAATCAATAGAACAGCTTGCCTTCAGAAGTTGTGGGAGCTTCATCACTGAAGACTGGGCTGCCATCTGTCAGAAATGGAGTAGGATCTGCTTGGGTGGAGGTTGGACTAGATGATTTACAAGGTCCCTTCCAACTCTGTTAATCTGTATAACCAATAGATAGAAGCTTTACAGAGAGAGAGAAAACTTAAAATAAGGAGGAATTTCATGACAATATCAAGAGCTATTAAGCATTGGTGCAGCCTGCCTCCTGATATCTGAGTGCTCCATCATGGGAGGTTTTCAAGAAGTAGTTAAGACATCAGGTTACATACCAATCACCAGGAGACTGTGAATTCTAGTCCTGCCTTAGGCTTGGAAGCTGGCTGGGTGACTTCAGGACAATCACTAAGAGCATTTTTAAAAACAGATTTATCTAAAATTCCACCTGTGCACATAGTTCTTCGCTTCTTCCTGCATTAAGTTTCTGCCAAAGCAGAAGTTCAGCTCCATTGGAAATATATTCATTTACAAATCCAAACCAAAACTGGGTAATTCTGTTTTAAAATTGCAGCTAATTTTAATTACAACAAAGCCTTCTAATATTGTCAAGTCTTTCCAACATCTATACAACATAATGTAATCTGCCCAGGCTGCTCTCCTTGTTAATTCTCTTTCCTTGGCAATCCTTTCTAAAAAATATACATAGAATACTATAGTATTAGCTCATCCACTCTTTTTCTTTTTGTAATTTGTCCCAGATCAAATGCTTTCTCTGCATCAAGAAATATCAGCACCGCAGGGATTTGGTTGTTCTTCCCCAAATACTCCAATAGGTTAACAACTTGCCTTACATTACTCTTCATTTGTCTACCATTTATAAAACCAGTTTGATCATTATGAATCATTTGTTGCATGACTGTCATTAACCTACTGGCTAATATTTTAGCAAAACTCTTGTAATCTGTATTTAAGAGTGATATGGGCCTATAATTTTTTGGCTGGGTGTGGTCTTGCTCCTCCTTTGGAATCAAAGAAATATAAGCTGTCCTCCAAGATGGGGGTACATCTCCTCCAGATTGTATATTAGTAAATAACTCTTTAAGTGGTCCTTTTTTCAATTCAATTTTTCAATTTGAATACCGCCCTTCTCCTAGTGGTCCTACCATTTCTAACTGCAAATGTTTATAATAAGCAGCTGTCAATCCATCCGTCCCAGGAGCTTTACCCACTTTCAACTGCTTAATTGCAGACATAATCTCCTCAGTGGTTATTGGTTGATTTAAACCCTCCCTTTGCTCTTTTGTAATTGTAGGAATATTCTCCTTCTGTAGATATCTATCTATATCTGTACCTTGAATTTTATCACCAGCATACAACCTCGTATAAAATTCTAAAAATGCTTTTTTAATCATATTTTGCTGATAAACCTCTTTACCTTTATATTCTATTTTCTCTATGGTCCGTGACTTTTGTTTTTTCCTTAACAAATACGCTAACCACCTCCCTGGTTTATTAACATTACAAAAAGTATTATGTTTAGCATATTGCAAATTAGTTGCGACCTGATCAGCCATTAACATATTAAATTGCCCTCGCAATAAATTACCCTCCTGCATATTTATAATAAAAAATTCTTTCATAAATGTTTTACATTCTTTTACATTTTCCTCATATCTAAACAGATTTTCATTTAACCTCCAAGACCTCTTAGATCCTCTTCCATACTCTAATTCCATCCAGACTGGACTAACTCTTGGACAAATCTTCGTCTTCTTCACTCTAGAAAAGAAATCATTTGTAATTAATATAAAATCAATCCTTGAGAAAGATTGATATCTATCAGAAAAAAAGGTAAAGTTTTTTTCTTTGGGGTTTCTCTCTTGCCAGCTATCTCTCAGTTCCATATCCTCCATCATTTCAAAAAATGATTTTGGCAATCTGTCACGTGTTGAAATGTTCTGCAAGAGCCCCTTCTTATCTTTTTTAGTGTCCAAAACTTCATTCCAATCACCCAATAAAATACATGATTTATAGTCCCATTGTAATAACTTGGAATGTAAAAGCTTATAAATTTTTTCCTGTTGTTGGTTCGGTGCATAGACTCCAATTAAAAATATTTTTTCTCCTTTTATTAAAAGTTCAATTGCTATACATCTTCCTTGATCATCTGCTTCAATTAATTTGGCAATTAAGTCTTTTTTAAGGTATATAACTATACCATTATTCTTCTCAGGAGCAGATGCAACAAAATGTATACCTAACCTTGCATTTATTAAGTATTTTTGATCTTTACTTCTAATATGAGTCTCTTGTGAACAAATTACATCATTTTTAAACTGTTTCAAATAATGAAATATTTTTATTTATTTATTTATTTATTTATTATTCGAATTTCTATACCGCCCTTCTCCTTTCGGACTCAGGGCGGTGAACAGCCAAAATAAAAACATTTATACATAAATACGATTAAAAATAGATTTAAAATAATTAAATTTGGCCCATAGTTTAAAATTTATCAATTTAAAATCCATATCAAAATTTAAAACCAACCATAAAATCATAAAATCAAGAGAGACCGGCTAACTGAAAGAGATGAGTTTTTAGGGCCCGACGAAAGGTCCGGAGGTCGGAGATCACTCGTATCTCTGGGGGTAGATTGTTCCAAAGGGTAGGTGCCACCACAGAGAAGGCTCTCCTCCTGGGGGTCGCCAGCCGGCATTGTCTAGCCGACGGCACCCTGAGGAGGCCCTCTCTGTGGGAGCGAACTGGCCGGTGGGAGGCAATTGGTGGCAGAAGGCGGTCCCGTAAGTACCCCGGCCCTAAGCCATGGAGCGCTTTAAAGGTGGTCACCAACACCTTGAAGTGCACCCGGAAGTCCACCGGAAGCCAATGCAGATCGCGCAGGAGAGGAGTCACATGGGAGCGCCCAGTCGCTCCCATAATCCCCCGCGCGGCCGCATTCTGCACCAGTTGGAGCCTCCGGGTGCACCCCAAGGGGAGCCCCATGTAGAGAGCGTTACAATAGTCCAGACGAGAAGTGACGAGTGCTTGAGTGACTGTGCGTAGGGAGTCCCGATCCAGAAAGGGGCGCAACTGGCGTATCAGGCGAACCTGATAAAAAGCCCCCCTGGCCACGGCCGTCAGATGCCCTTCTAAGGACAGCCGTGCATCCAGGAGGACGCCCAAGTTGCGGGCCCCTTCCGTGGGGGCCAATGATTCACCCCCAATAACCAGCGATGGCGTCAGCTGGCTATACCGGGACGCCGGCAGCCACAGCCACTCGGTCTTGGAAGGGTTGAGTCGGAGCCTGTTTCTCCCCATCCAGACCCGCACGGCCTCCAGGCACTGGGACATCACTTCCAAGGCATCGTTGGGATGGTCTGGGGTGGAGATGTACAGCTGAGTATCATCAGCGTACTGATGGAACTCCACCCCAAAACCACGGATGATCTCACCCAGCGGCTTCACATAAATGTTGAACAGGAGGGGCGAGAGGACCGACCCTTGTGGCACCCCACAAACAAGGCGCCTCGGGGTCGACCGCTGCCCCCCTGTCAACACGGATTGCGACCGGTCGGAGAGATAGGAGGAGAACCACCGCAAAACGGTGCCCCCCACTCCCAGTCCCTCCAGCCGGCGCAACATGATACCATGGTCGATGGTATCAAAAGCCGCTGAGAGGTCTAACAGGACCAGGATAGAGGAATAACCCCTATCCCGAGCCCTCCAGAGATCATCCACCAACGCGACCAATGCCGTTTCCGTGCTGTACCCAGGTCTGAAACCGGACTGGAGCGGATCCAAATAGACAGCTTCATCCAGGTACTGTGGAAGCTGTCGCGCCACCACACTCTCAACAACCTTCTCAATAAAGCGAAGGTTGGAGACTGGACGATAGTTAGCCAAAACAGCCGGATCCAGGGATGGCTTCTTGAGGAGAGGCCTCACCACCGCCTCTTTCAAGGCGGCCGGCAGGACACCCTCACTCAAAGAAGCGTTGATAATTCCCTGGAGCCAGCCTCGTGTAACCTCCCGGGAAGCCAGCACCAACCAGGAGGGACACGGGTCCAATAAACATGTGGTGGCGTTCAGCCGTCCCAAGATCCTGTCCACGTCCTCGGGAGCCACAGGATCGAACTCCTCCCAGATAACATTCTCAAGGCCTGCCTCAGTCATCTCGTCTGAACTAACCCAGTCAGTGGCCAAGTTTCTCCTCTTTTGTGGTGAATTTAGGCCATTAACATTCCAGGTCAAAAATTTAGTTGCCATTCTTGGCCCTCTGAAGCATTTGGAGCATCTGCTGGAAAACTCCATGCATTTTACTTTTTGGCCTTGCTCCTCCCACTGCTTCTGTTTTTGTAGTATCTTGAATCATTTGAAGTTGCTGCACTCTTAATTCCTCTTGATGCTTGGCTGCCGCTCGAGTTTGTCTTTGATCCTTAGGTTCTTCTATCTCCAAAGCTTGAACAGTAGTCAAAAATTGTATTAATTCTTCTTGAATAATCAAATCACCCTTTTGGGCCTGTGCCAACAATTCTTCTTTCTCCCCCTTTCTTGCCCCCTCTATTTCCATCTTCCTTCTAGCTTCCTGGGGCTGAGGCCCAGCCTTTAATACATTGGTATAGAAATCTCTTGCCTTCCACGCTGAATTGAGATGATATATTTCTCTTGAATAATATCTTTCTCCTGAATCTCTCTCAAATTATCTTGCTTATTTTCCTTGAGGCGTCTTATTATCAGAGCAAATTCCATGTCTCTATATTGTATCATTATCATATCCACCTCTGCTCTTTCCATCTTGTCCTGGACCTCCCCCATTTTATTTTCCAAGTTCTCAGTAGACTGCTTAATTTCTTCCACTTTTTCATCTATTGCTTCAATGTGTCCTGCCAATCCTTGTACTGCCATAATAATATCTTCTCTAATTTCTTGGTTTCGTTTTTGAATAGTCTCTTTGACCTGAGCTATTTCTTCAGCAACTTCTCGAGTTTGCTCCTGAAACATTGAAGCAATTTTTTTTTTCTGTAATAGAGGCTTGAGGGCTTCCTGCAACATTTCAAATGTTAATATTGTTGGTTCCGTTGGAACAGAGAGAGATTGCAATCTGGAAGTTTGAGCTGGCAAAGTCCCAGCACTTTTGGGGACAATAGCCTTAATTTGTTTTGAAGCCATTTTTAGTTTCCAATTTAAATTTAATCAGCTACCAGAACAATAGATCCACCAAATCCAGAAATCAGTCTTTAAATAATATCAATCCTTTTTTTAGAAATCACTGCTGTAATCTTTAATCTTCTCCTTTTTTTAAAAAGAACCAAAAACACAAATCTCTAATTTTGAACAGGGGCTGCCAACAATAAAAGAAACTTTCCTTTTTTAACTTTCACTTTCACGCCCCATTAAAGCTCAATTGCCATCTTGGTTTCACTTTCTCCCCTTAATAAGTCAGAAGGAAGTAATACACATTTGGAGTTAAAGTTCAGTACTTGCAGATCTGATCTCTCCTGAGTTTGCTCAGCCTGCTTCCGAATGATGTTTATTCCAAGTGTTGTTTGCAGGGGTGGTCGCGGCATCTTCTTCTGCTTGAAGCAGAAACGTCCCGGATCCGGAGTTCTGTTGGGCTTCCAGGGAGCTCTGACCCTTCGAGCCCCAGAATTGTTCCTTGGGGAGCTCTACCTATGCCCGTCTGCTCTCTTCCTCCCCTTTTCCCAGGGAGAAAGTTTTCAAGCCGCTAGACAACTGATTTGCGCTGTTCTAGCGGCTTTACGAGATCGCGGGGCTGGCGCTCAAGAAAAGAGCGTCCTCGGCGCCTGCGGTGCCACCGGAAATCCCAGAATGACAACTTGTACTCACCCTGATGGTAGTAGATATTACTTTAAAAGATCCAAAATAAACCAAAATTCACCACCTTAGATTCTGATCTAAACAGCAAAATGCATGCAGTACTTGCTTAGTTTGCAAACACCTTCATCCATAAAGAGAAAAGCCCTAAAGCTGGAAGTGAAGATAACAATACAGCTCCCCTAAATTCAGGAGTTGTTCTGAGAGTTAGCACTATCAGGATCCTACTAATTTTGAAACACATCATGATCTTCAGATATTTTGGAGGGAACGGATCTGACAGGCTCCAAAAAAGTAAAAACAAAAAACAACCCTCACCCAAGTTGAAGTTCTTCTAAGCAGTTTCCTTTATTCTTCCTCATCTATAGATAAAAATTTTGCCAAACTAAAACACACTACTTTCACTGTTAAAGATATATTCAGAGACCTTTCACAGAGGAGTCATCTTAATTCTCTTCCTCCCACTCAACCTATCTAATCCTTTGCTGTCTTTTGCTCTTTCTGGAATGCACTTTCTCCCTCCTTGGAATCCAGACTACATTCCACCCCACAGGATCTCAGCTAGATGCCCTTAGTGGGAGTAGGTCTTCTCTCATTTCATCACCATTCTCTGAACAGTATCTTGATTTATCCCTCTGGACACAATCCCTGTCACCACCACCAGAACAAGAAAAGAAAATCTAAGGGTGTTGCTTCTTCACTTGGAGAACAATAAACAATGAGCAACCACAATGAAAAAAGAGTTAGCAGGCTCAAGACTATGAATCTCAGCCAAATCCAGTGATGCTGATCATCATTGCCTATCATATTACTCTCTAACTATCTTTGTTGTCTCCCACCCATCCCAAATAATAAAGCTAAACACACGGGGTGATGTAAATGGCCATAGCCAATAAACATGGGGAAAGTGTTTTCTCTGGATCAAAAACCCCTCAGCACATAGAGCTGGACCCAGCATATGTTGATTGCGATTGGATGACAATAAATGCAGCCTGGAAAATAAATTGTATAGCAACTTCTTTTCAGCAGTCAAGCAGAAAATAGTAGGCTGGTATAGAATAGAAATAGTAAGTGGCAAGAATCTGTGGTTTGGAACCATAGTGGGGTTGGCAAGGAACTCCTTTCCAAACCCCAAGTTCAGCTATATAATTATGTTTAGATTTGGCTTTTTACAGTCTGTAGTATTTTGCTTGGCTTCAAGACTGTTTGGGAGTTTGGACTTTCTGGAGCTGCCTCTTAACTGATGATGTCGAAAGCTGCCAAAACTATTACATAGATCATGCTAAGCAGTAAGAGCCCTTGGGATTGCGAAGAACTTTGAAAAACCCATTGGAGGGTGATGTGATTTCAGTTTCAGTAAAATTCTGTTCAGGGAAATAAGTGAAAATCAACTCATTAAAGCAAGCCAGTGTGAAAAGAAGAAACAAAGCAGCAGGCTTCCCACTGATTGTGTCACCCTGCACAACACAGTAAGATGTACAATGCAGGGATTTTTTTTAAAAAAAAGATGAGTTTTGTTTTTGTTTTGTTTGTTTTTTTCAGCCAGAGAAAGTTATAGATATATATAGAGATCCTTAATGTTTTCCTCTCTGAATTTTTCATTTGGTGTACGTATTTTTATTTATTTATTTATAATATTTAAAAGTAGTAATCGACTTACAACCACAATTGGGAACAGAAATTCCATTGCTAAACAAAATAGCTTTTAAGTGAATCATGCCCAGTTTTATGACCTTTATTGTTACAGCTGTTAAGCAAAACGTGCAATTCTGAACCATGTGATCGTTAATGACTTTCCCCATTAATTTTGTTTGTCAGGTGTAAAGATTGCAAACGCAATCATATGAGACCAGGACACTGCAACCATTGTAAATACCGTATTTTCCGGCGTATAAGACGACTAGGCATATAAGACGACCCCCGAATTTTCCTGTTAAAATATAGGGTTTGGGCTATACTCGCCATATAAGACTACCCCTCTTCCAACGCACATCAAATAAAAATTAAAAAACATCAACTGGCTCACCCACAATGTAAAAGCAGCTGTGCTAGACCCAAAATGGCCCCTGCAACAAGCAGGAACCTCACACAGCCACAAAAAGCCCAAAAAAACAACTTTCACACTTTACACACACACACACATCACAACACAACACAACACAACACAACTGGCTCACCCACAATGTAAACGCAGTTGTGCTAGACCCAAAATGGCCCCTGAAACAAGCAGGAACCTCACACAGCCACAAAAAGCCCCCCAAAAAACCCAACTTTCACACTTTACACACACAAAATTCCACATACAGCTTTGTGAGATTTTGTGTGTTTGTGTAGTTAGAGTGAAACACTACAAAAACATACTAAATCTCAGAAAGCTGCACAAATATTATTTTATTTTATTTTATTTTTATTTTTATATGAAAGCTAAATTTAAAACTTCCTAAACTTTTAAATGGCTAGGTCTAAAAAAGAACAACTAAAAATAACCCCGATTAACTATTTTTTTTAAAGATCCCAAAGGGGAAAAGAATTTACCCAATAGAACAGGGGTCTCCAACCTTGGCAACTTTAAGACTTGTAGACTTCAACTCCCAGAATTCCTCAGCCAGCTTTGTTTTGCTGGCTGAGGAATTCTGGGAGTTGAAGTCCACAACTAACTCCTTGCTTGATTGCAGGCAGGGAGTTGCTTGCTGATGGAATGGATTCAGGCAAGCGAAGCAAGGCAAGGCAAGCAGCTAAGGTAAGCAAGCTGGAGGGGGAAAACTTTTTTCCTTCTCCATGGCTCTGGCAATCCCAGCTGAGTTGCCTGATTAGCAGATCGTCAGGGCTTGGATCGTCAGAGCCATGTGAAAGGAGAAAAGTTTTTTCCTTCTCCATGGCTCTGGCGATCCCAACTGAGTTGCCTGATTAGCAGATCGTCCGAGCTTGGATCGTCAGAGCCATGTGAAAGGAGAAAAGTCTTTTTCTTCTCCATGGCTCTGGTGATCCCAACTGAGTTGCCTGATTAGCAGATCATCAGGGCTTGGATCGTCAGAGCCATTTAAGGCTCGTCAGAGCCTTTCGGGCTGGTCTACCTGGTTACAGAAGAACGACACCCGGCGTATAAGACAACCCCCGACTTTTGAGAAGATTTTCATGTGTTAAAAAGTCGTCTTATATGCCGGAAAATACGGTACATGCCAGTTGCCAAGTGTCCAAATTTTGATCATGTGACTGTGGGGGATGGTCATAAGCCAGTCTTTTTAGTGTCATTATAAGTTTTGATCAGTCACTAAATAAATGTTTGTAAGTTGAGCACTACCTGTATACAACCGCCCATCTCCTGGAAAGAGATTTTACCAAAGTTATCAGTTAAGTCATCAAGTTATTTATAAACCTTTCCTTATAAGTCACAATCTTACCTATTCTCAGCTACTGTCCAGATTGTCATGTTCCAGTCACCTAGTGCAGGGATCAGCAACCTGCGGCTCTGGAGCCGCATGTGGCTCTTTCACCCCTCTGCTGCGGCTCCGTCACTCAAAATATGCATCACAACCGCCGATGTGCGATACCCACAGGCACGCGATTTATTGAGCTTTTCAACCCCTGGTAGGCCAACCATGGATAAATTCAAGAAAAGAAAAGTTTCAGAAGAAAACAGAATGTTTAATTCAACTACATATGCTAGTTTTGTGGCCACTCAAGAAATAGTCAGCACAGGAAGGGTTTTGTGGCTCCCGGTGAAGTTTTTTTTCTGTGGGAAATGGGTCCAAATGGCTCTTTGAGTGTTTAAGGTTGCAGACCCCTGACCTAGTGGGTAAGGAAGCAGAAGATTATGCTTCTGCTAGAAGGGATGTCAAAATCATCCAAAGCAAAGCCACCCTACATGTAAGTTAGAGAAGTTTCCAGAAAGAATTCCAGAGAGTTATTGGCAGAGTTAGAGAATTCCAGAAAGTTATTGGCAGGAGATAGCAAGCCAGGAAGGTGAAACGTGGTTGTATGTCTGGATGTAAATGCCAATTCCTTTCATTTAAAATCTCCACTGCCAAAATCCTATCATTTCACTTAGAATTTTGTTTTCAACCCCTAATTGGCTCAGTTACCAAACTCCCCTCTTTTTTTCTAGTTTTTATTTTTTCTTAATTACCCCACACCAAGGTAACTAGGTCACTTCCTGATTTTATTTCCACTGACAGGAGTTTAGTTTTTGAAGTGAGATATTGAACTCATCTATAATTCGACTAGCTCCATTCTGAAACTCTGGTTTCTAATATAAACCTCTTCCCCTATCTTTTTTTTTCCAAAGTTTTATTAACATTTATTATGAGATAAAATACAGCTAGAAATGAAAGCCAAGAATGATAAAAAAAGAAAAAGAAAAGTGTAAAAGAAAAGGAGAAAGGAAAAAAGGATAGTGACTTCTGATGTTTTTCAGTGCAGTAAAATCCAAGAGAAGTGTAGGAGAAGAAAAGGCAATGCCTGGGGGGAAGCGTCAAGAGAGGTATCAGTCTGGAATCCTTATGTGGTCCAAATCCAGTTTTCTTGAATTCAGTTGTCTCCTGTCTAGTGCCAATTTAGTGCTGACATTAACTGATTTGTGTATAGGCTTGAGTAATAAATCTTAACTGGAGCTTAATCTGTTGTCCTGATTCTTTGCATTTTACAAAACATTACAATCTCAACCTTTTGCTTTCCATTTCTAATTACTGTATTTTTTGGAGTATAAAACACTCCAGAATATAAGATGCACCTTATTTTGGGGGGAGAAAACTAAGAAAAAAAATTCTGCCTCTGCTAGTGTCCTTAGCAAACAGCCTGGTCAGCTTCAGCACATTAGCCGGATTCAGCACAAGCAGCTGATTGGCAGGTGGATCGACCTCCCAGATCGGCCTCCCAGAAGACCCCCAATCAGCTATTCCCAGAGGTGAACATTAGCAACAGGTTTGCTGGTTGTGAGCACACATGCGCCTCGTTGGGGCAGATACGCAGCTTCAAAAATGCAGCTGATCATCGCAGTGGGCTCCAGTGAGTACAGCAGGGGAAGCACATAACCAGTCCGGCAAGGCAGCAGCTGTTCCGGGTTGCCATTTTGGCCTCTGTGCCTCGCTTTTTCACCCTCCAAAAGCTCCATTTGAGAGGTTGCCTTTGCAAAGAGAAGCTCCTTTGAAACGAAGAAAGATTTTGGAGGCTGCTTGAGAGGCTCTCCATTTGAGAGGCTCCTTTGCAGCCTCCAAAAGCCTCCAAAATCTTCATTTGAGAGGACACGCGGAGGCCGAAGGGTGGGGGTTGGCGGGTGGGTGGGGCTACATTCGGTGTATAAAATGCACCCAAATTTTCACCTTCTTTTAGCGGTGGGGGAGAAAGTGCATCTTATACTCCAAAAAATATGGTATTACAGACCATTTATCTAGCAACAAAGTCAATGTAGTCAATAAAATTTAAAATCAAACTTTCATATTTTTTTTTATCATTTGAAGCACAAAGTTCAGAAGTGGTTTCCAGCTGGAAACAAAACTAGATAAATTGTTCTCTTTCCCCTATATTTTCAATATATTTATGCTACCTTCTATCTTAACAGTCCTATGGTCCTCTTAGTATCCTCTGTAGAATCGTTATTACAATTTGCATCAAATCACTTTAAACTCTTGTACAGTTTTCCTGACTTGTTGCTGTTTTAGTATTTGAATAAAACCTCAGGTGAATTTTGTGAGGCCCAGTATCTGTAGTTCTAGCCAAATGCAAAACAATATTTTAAACTGAGTGGGCCTCTTTCCAAGATATTATACAACTCTTCTTTCATAATAATGCTATAATTTTTTTTCTAAGCCCAGTGTGGCAAAAGATCTTTGACTTCCACGTTCAGGAAGATTAGTTAATACCAGAGATGAAATCTAAATTTTTTGCTACCAGTTCTGTGGGCGTGGCTTAATTAGTGGATGGGGCTTGGTGGTAAGGTGACTGGGTGGGCGTGGCCAAGTCAATGTCACTTCTTTGCCTTTTTTTAACCTACAAAACACAACACAACTGGCTCACCCACAATGTAAAAGCAGCTGTGCTAGACCCAAAATGGCCCCTGCAACAAGCAGGAACCTCACACAGCCACAAAAAGCCCAAAAAACCAACTTTCACACTTTACACACACAAAATTCCACATACAGCTTTGTGAGATTTTGTGTGTTTATGTAGTTAGAGTGAAACACTACAGAAACACACTAAAACTCAGAAAACTGCACAAATATTATTTTATTTTATTTTTATTTTTATATAAACAGCTAAATTTAAAACTTCCTAAACTTTAAATGGCTAAGTCTAAAAAAAGAACAACTAAAAAAAAACCCAATTAATTATTTTTTTTAAAGCTCCCAAAGGGGAAAAAACTTACCCAATAGAACAGGGGTCTCCAACCTTTGCAACTTTAAGACTTGTGGACTTCAACTCCCAGAATTTCTCAGCCAGCTTTGCTGGGAGTTGAAGTCCACAAGTCTTAAAGTTGCAGATAGAGCTGCTCACCGATGAGCTTGATTGCAGGCAGGGAGATCCAGTTGCTTGCTGATGCATGGATTGCGATCGTCATGCAGTCAGCAGCTAAGGTAAGCAAGCTGGAGGCTGGGGGGCGGGGAGAAAAAAAGAAACTTTTTTTCTTTTAAATGGCTCTGGCAATCCAAGCTGAGTTGCCTAATTAGCAGGCAACTCAGCTGGGATGTCAGAGCTTGGCTGGTCAGAGCCATTTAAAAGGAAAAAAAGGCTCTGATGATCGCGGGGCTCAGCTGGGCATGGGGGGTGGGGGCAGGGATTTTTGCTACCGGTTCTCCAAACTGCCCGCCGCCATCACTACCTACTCGCCCGAGCCGGTCCGAACCGGGAGCATTTCACCCCTGATTCATACTCTACAATGTTCTCCAAAACTGGCAGAAGAAAAAAACAGATGCTTTATAAACTGAAGTTGAAAGCTTTTCCTGACTTGCTAATGCAATTAAAAATAGCAATAACACTTAGATTTATATATCGCTTCATAGTGCTTTACAGCCATCTCTAAGCGGTTTACAGAGTCGGCATATTGCCAACGGTAAAATGAAGCCCCAATAATCTGGGTCCTCATTTTACCCATCTCAGAAGGATGAAAGAGTCAACTCTTGAGCCGGTGGGACTTGAACTGCCAAACTGCTGGCAATCAGCAGTCAGCAGAAGTAGCCTGCAGTGCTGCACTCTAACCACTGCGCCAGCACAGCTCTTGTTTCTTCCTCCTGTGAAGTCCCGTTTGTTTTTGTTTTTTAATCAATTTCTTCAGAAATCGTATAGATTTTTCTGGGGTTAAATGTAACACATTAAGCCAAGAATAATGCTGAGTTTGTTTTCAGAAATATAAATGCAGTAAACTTCATTTTAATGAAAGTGGATGATTTCTTTATTTTTGCCATTGTTTTATTCTTATGTGCTCATGCAAAAAAGAAACCTTCATGACCAATGCAGCATAGCAACAGAAGGAGAAGAACATAGGGTAAGGGAATATGGCAGTCAAAAAGTCAACTTGGCACCTCCATCCCACATGGTTGACATTGTCAACTTTTTCAGCGCCCTTTCAGGCACCCCTGAAAAAATATGTTTCAGGCATCATTCTAGGCCCAAGAATATATATTTATATGTCACTTCCCATTTATCCTACAGATAGTCCTCCCCAGGGGTGGGTTCTACTTACCTTTACTACCGGTTCACAGTGGGGCCACGCTGATGACGTCAGGGTCAGTGGGCGGAACCTCCCGCTGGTTTAACTACCGGTTCTATAGAACCGGTGCGAACCGGGGGCAACCTACCACTGGTCCTCCCACCCATCATGGGTATAACTTGTGATAGTTGTAAAGCAGATTGGGCATGTAACCAACCTGATTTTATGACCTTATTTGTGGTGTTTGTTAAGTGAATGTTGCAGTTGTAAAGTGATCGGCACAGTCATTAAGCAACCACCACTGTCATTAAATGAATCGATGGTTTGCTATGGGCCAGTTTTGCTTGAAACTGGAAGAAAATATCAGTTTTCAGCAAATCTTTGTAAATCTCAGTCCTACGACTGCAGGATGCTGCATACAGGTAGTCCTTCACTTATGGCCACAAATTTCTGTTGTTAAGCAACACATTTGTTAAGTGAATTTTGCCCCATTTTACAATCTTTCTTGCCACAGTTACTGAATGAATCTGGCTTGCCCATTGATTTTGCTTGTCAGAAGGTTACAAAAAGTGATCACATGATCCCAGGACACTACAAATGTCAAGTAGCCTGCAGTACTGCAGGCTACTTCAGCTGACTGCTAGCTGCAGTTTGGCAGTTCAAATCTCACCAACTCAAGGTTGACTCAGCCTTCCAAACTGACCCCAAATCTCCCCCCCCCCCAAAAAGACACATACTACCTATCTTTTGAAGTCATTACAATATCATACAACTACCCTTCCAAGAGGAAGGTGTATTCTTAGGAGCAGTGCCAGTCTATAATATTCTGCTATCTGAGATGAAGTTCAAAAAAAGGCCTTCTCTCCATTCCATACCAAAACTGAGCCACTTTTTAGTTGAATATGGCCTGGCAATAAAACAACAACTTCATTGCATTTGTAAACAATCTGCTAGTAGTGATAACCCTTAATGCAATCCTCAACCTTGTTCAAAATCCATCCTGCCTCGAAAAATGAATGGATTTGCCAACTGCCTAAATTGGATGTCTCGCACACTATTATTAGGAGAGACAGCAAAAAAACATTGATATCCCCACTCTGTCAACACGATACTATATCAATTTCACAAATATTCCAATTTAGGCACCTTCTGACAGTTTCTGAGCAATAGAATCTTACCTCATATTTTGTTTGTATGTTTTTGCTTCTTTTCCAGCTCTGCAATATTCTGTACAATGATATATAGTTCTTAAAGCTAGACACGGTATTCCAAGTGTGACCTCATCATACTTATTTATAAGGAATTTACAAGGCACACAGATTTATTTCCTAATAAGTCTTCACATGAAACCTGCTGCTTTTTTTTTTTTAATTCCCAAACCTGCCATATAAAGCTGGACCTTTCCTGCTTAATAACCACTATCTCTATACTAAAGTGAATGAATGACACCTCACCACATTTGGCCCTTATTTTCTTAGCTAGCATTGCTATTTTTAAGCAAGCTGATGTTTTCTTTTTATGCCAGAATAATTCAATCATAGTTGCTCTGCACCACGGATTTGTTTTACAGATTCTGACTGCAAACAGATTCTCCTGTGATGGGGAATAAGAATGCAGCAAAATTCAAATGCTGCTGATAATTTCATTACCAAGTAGAGCTTGGTAATCATTCTAATTTCTTGAATTTAATAATTCCTTGATTTTAAGGCAACTGAGGTTTTATAGAAAGAGAATGGAAGCATATATTAGCAAGGTGATAAAAAAAATCTAAGTCATATTATTTTATTGAATCATTAAGATTACACTTAATGGTTACATAGATCATTATGGAGAAAGTAACTAGGACCGTGATGGCGAACCTACGGCACGTGTGCCAGAGATAGCATGCAGAGCCTTCTCTCTGGGCACGTGCGCTGTCATCAGCTGCTCTTCTGGTTTCCAAATGGTCTACGTGGGAGCCGGAGTGCCAGAAAATGGCCTGAAAATAGCCTAAAAACAGCCCTGAAAATGGCCAAAAACACCCAAAAAACAGGCATGCACGTGCTGGCCAGCTGGTCTTCTGGTTTTCGGTGCTCTGGCACATGGACATGGGGTGGCTTCTACTTACCTTTACTATTGGTTTGTAATGGGGTCGCACGCGGAAGCGCAGAAGCTTCTGCGCATGCGAAGAAGCATTTTGGTGACATCAGGGTCAGTGGGCGGAGCCTCCTGCCGGTTTTACTACCAGTTCTATAGAACCGGTGCAAACCAGGGGCAACCCACCACTGATGCACACGCATACATACGCAGTCCAGTTTGGGCACTTGGTGCCAAAAAGGTTCGCCATCACTGAACTAGGAGTTCAAAGTGACTAGATTACACAATTCATCAATCAAGATTACACTATAACTATGATTCCATATATACAACTTTTGTAAAAGGTTTAGATTCAGTGCCCTGTTCAAACGTGAATATGCTTGAGTGATATTTTATTTTAAAGTTATCCTCCAAGTCTGAGTCCATTAACCATAGTTACTGTTCTAAATGCAAATTATGCAAACTTCACTGTAAATTATCAACTTGTATATTAGAACTTACAAAATTTTCAAACATTCCAATAAATTCTGTTCATGGACAATGCTGAATTAGATGAAATGAAATTGAAAGAGATGGAAATAGTGTGTATGTAAACATGTTCTGACATGTTAGTAACAAGTTTATCTTTTGTACTTGTAACAGTACTGTTACATATACCAAAAATTCAGAAATTGATATACTAAATGCCAAGTACATAAGCACCATTTTTTTCAAACAATAATAAAAAAGAGGTTAAATCTCTTGCACATTCCCTTTTATGATGCCATATCATAGATATTACTCAACTAGATAGCATCACCTAATCAGATTAGGCTAATCTTGATCTAGTTAGTACTACTTAGATGGGAAAACCCCAGTTATATAGATTAAAATATAAAATTGAATATATACCCCTGAAGAAGATAATAACAAACCATTTTTAATTTTTGGCAAGGAAGTTAACTGACATGTTAAGTTTCATTTGAAAGAGACATGATTTATCTTTCTCACAATTATCAGATTGCCCCATCACCACTGGAATTATGAACCCAGCAACTATTTTTGGCAACTTTCTGGCCTGACCTATTATCTAATTCATGGAGCTTCTATGACATTGCAACAAGGACTCCTCTTTAAACAGAAGCAATCCTCGATTTAAAATGAGGCCAAAGTTAGTTTCAGTACAGTATCCATCACTGTGGTCTATTAAGATATTTGAAGATTTGCTTTTTTCCATTCTTTCTTTCTGAGAGTAAAATAACACCTACATATGAAGGAGAGATTTCCAACTAGTTTTGAAGTTTATATTTCATATTGGTTCCCAAGAAGGCATTAACTAACTGTTAGAGTTTGCAGCAATCCAACCAGCACACAAGTAAATAATTCAGCAGAATTCATGTATAAAAAAAACTTGTTTATATACAATAATATAAAGCATGATGCATGTATACAATACCCATGCAGCAGAAGCCAGAACAACCAGAATTCACAAAATCAATATAATCACAGAAGCTATGGTTTGCAAGGACAAACCAACTCTTTTATACATAACAGTCAAGTTAAGCCATGCCCAGGCTCCAAACTGTGTGAGTCACCAAAGAGGCTGACCTGTTGCCATGTCTATTCCAATGAATGAACTTTTATACACTGACACTAACTGTCGAGAATAATTTTAAGTCAAGAAGAGTCTATCAAAACTTACATATCAGCTAAAGTTAGATTTTCTATTCGATTTTTTGAAAGTTTTTCAAACTGGGCTGAAAATCATATAAAGTTTAACTCAAAGAATCTCTCCAGCTTTATGGTTTGTAAATATAACATCCACAATAACTTAGTTGTCTCCAAAATTCTGGAGAACTTGAAAATCCCAGCCCACGATATCAAAGAGAATGCTTAGCCAAAATTATTTAATTTGATTTTATTCTACTTTTAAATTTTGTATGTACTCCTTTGGGAGTAGGGCAGTATAGAAATCAAAATAAATAAATAAATAAATAAATAAATAAATAAATAAATAAATAAATAAATAAATAAATAAATAAATAGATTTCTCTTTGCAATGCTGTTGACTGATTTCTAAAAGCTAGCAATACACACAAATATGTTTTTTTGAGGAGGGAGAGGGATATCATCAGATAATCTCAAATTAAATCTCTGATCCCGGTGACCAACCCGGATTGGATCTTGCAGAAAAGGAAGTTTTTAACAAGTCCAGGAAGAAGTCAATGACAATCTATTTTAGTATTGTTTCCACAAAACTTCCAAGGCCATGCCCATGAGCAGTCAAGCCAGATTTTATCTGTACCTTATCCCTGAAGGGCACCAAGTTGGGGAAGGCTGCAGTAAGAAAATACTATACTTAAATCTCATGAAGCTCCCTCCAGCAAGAACAGTCTTAAATATTTTCTTTCTCAAAAAAGAGACAAAGAAAATAGAGGCAAGGGAATCTTTCCTTTATTTGATTAATCTCTCTCTCCTCATTTTTTTTTATGATAAGAAAAGGTAGCTGAACTTTCTAGACAACCTTGAGGGAGGGAGTAGGTGGAAGTAAAAATTCCCTGGTGTTTCCAAGCTATTCCAAGCCAGAAGTATCACTTTACATACTTTTTCATTGCACTCAGGAGAAAAATGTGGAAATGTTTCAGCAATCGGTTATAAATGGGAAGTTATAATGGGGCTTAATGGGAGCATCTAATATCTTTCAGCGTTTTTGTTTCTCCAGCATATTATATCTTTTTCTGTCTGTCTATCGGTCTATATATTTATTTTTTCTGATCAGCCTTCAGAGAAAAACATTTTAAAGTAAATCCTTCACAAGGCCATCAAAAGAATTAAACTGGCCTGTTCCTGTACAATTTTAAAAAAATAGATTTCTTTACACTGCTTTTCCAAATAGAATTTCCTTTCTTCCATGCTTATTTATCTGTTGTAGGCAGAACGAACCCATCCTTTGAATGACATGCTGGGCCTTCGTTCTCTGCAAAATGGGAGCAAAATTCAATTTACATTCCATATGTTGAATATTATTCCGTTTCTATTGTGTGGAAATGAAGCACCGCCACAGGGATGTCTGTGAGTAAGTTAAAAAAAGGTAATATGGCAGCCCCCAGTTTGTGAGTAAAGCCTCTTTTTTATATGTGTCATGAAGACATTTCATAGTATCATGGTTCCTGTCTTGACAGCTTTTTACCCCTACATTGGCAGCATTCTGTGATGATTCTGAGACATTGTCATGCACTAGCTCTGCGCCCTTCTAAGTTTATTTTAATTACAAGGTCTGGATATTAATTACCAGGAAATACAAGTAGTCCTCAACTCGGGCCCTGAATTTCCAATGCTAAATAGGATGGTGGTTAAGTAAGTTGGGCTCAGTTTTATGATCTGTTTTGCCACAGTTGTTAAACGAATCATGCAGAGTTAAGTGACTCGCTCAGTTGTTAAGCAAATCCAGCATCTCCCATTGATTTTGATTGTTGGAAGCTATCTAGGAAGATCCCAAACAGCAATGACTTGATCACAGCGTGCTGCAACCATCCTAAATACAGGCCAGGCAACTGAATTTTGATCATGTGATCATTAGAACGCTGCAATAGATTTAAGTGCGAAGACTGGTTGTAAGTCAATTTTTTTCAGTGTCGTTATAACTTCAAATTATCACCTAATGAATGGTTGTAAGTCAAGGACTACCTTTACTAGAAAAAAAATGTGTAATTATAAATTAACCTATTCATCTTCATAAGATATAAACTAGTGAGAAACTTAGCAACTCTTTTATCCCCTACATAGCCAACTAAAAACTGGTTTCATATTATTTTGGACTATTTACATGAAGATAAGCATATGAACAAGAAATCTGGCTTCCTATGAAGCAGAATCTATCATTTTCATGGTTGAAAACTGATCTGTGGATAGCAACTTTTTTCCTCTGTTTCTTAGTAAAACCTGGAGTGCAAAGCATTTTTTTTAATAAAGCACTTGGTTATAAGACTTTAGTATAGGCTTCCTATTTAGATGGATGTAGAAAGGGATTAAGCGGAATGAAAAATATAGTTACCAATGGCTCAGATAGTGATGACACTGGCTATATATTGCCCCATCTCCAGAGATAATATGTGTTTCTAAACCAGTTACAAGTAAGTGATTCAATTTGGTTTGGTTTCTCTCAATTTCTCATTTTTTTCAAAGTTGAGGTCATTAATCCTGGGAATTGGGAGGGGGGGTAAAACTCATCTTTAAAAAGCCTGTTCCTCTAAACAGATGCTTCTACACACACATACACACACACACACACTTTTATCTGATGTACATAATTTCTGCAAATATTTCCTCTAACACATTTTTCTACATTGTTTATTCATCCATTTATGCAATATACATTTTAACCATTTTTTTTCTGCAAATTTTCAATTTCTATGAAACTGGGAGAAGAGTGATTTTGAATACTGCGTTGGTGTGTTGGTTGCAAAATCCAAACTTATATAAGCTGGCATTCAACTTGCATATTTGCCTCATTCCTATAGTATCAGCTGCTGGAGTATTGAGAATTCACACCTTTAGCTGTGAAGTTTGCAATATTCTCTGCTCACACCATCATATGTTCCCAAGTGTCGTCCAGGCAAGATAAAATGTCCTTTGTATTAAATGTGGTTCATAGCTGGCACTCGCTAATAATGCCATGTGTATGACACCTTAATTTAAAGGTTAGTAGTCAGAACTGTTGCCTTGGGTTCTGTCCTCTTTTTATAAAAATTAATCACTACATTTAAGTCCCGTTTCCTGCAATCCTGATAAAGCTTAAGTGTTAGCACAGTCATTAGCAACTAAAGGGGAATATTTGGACAAAATCCTGCCAGTTTGCATGATTAAGCAACAGTATTGATACCTAATAATGCCATTCATAATCTTCATACAAGATAATATTTACAGGGCCATATAATTTTTTTTTATGACTGATTTGGGATTTCCAACCACTGGGAGTCGGTTTTTAACTTGTTTTTCTTTGTCCTCCAGCAAATGTTTTAAACTGCTTTCTTGGGCGACTTAGAGGCATTCATTTCTCATGATCGTTTCAGTAAGAAGGTGTGAACTTTTAACCTCCCACCTCCCTGCGTAGGGCCTTATTCATAAAACACAACACAACACATACACACACATGCCAATGTAATACATAGTTTGGTCTATATGGCCAAGAGCAATTACATTTTATTCCCTACTCAGGAGAACAACTTGTCAAGTCTGAAGGAAAAAAAAACAAAACAAAAGCCAAACACCCTGCAGGCAATTAGGGCTGACTTACTGAAGAAATACTGTCTTTCAGGAATAATAAAAAAAAAAATCTAGTTGTTTCTGTATTCCAGAATCCATGTGAATATACAAAAGTGACATTTCAGTTCTTCAAACCTCTCAGCTCCCTGCTGCATGGTGATGGGGCCGATGTACAAGAACTGCTTATCACCTCTCAAGCTGAAATACAAAACTTTTTCCACCGAAATGGTAGGTATTTTCTGCAACAGGAGAGGAGGAAAGAAAGATTTCTGAGAAAGAACAAAATCCTGAGAAAAATTAAAAGTTTCACCTGGTTTCATGAGAAAGTGCAAAATGTTTTTTGGCCCATTTGTCGTGCATTTTTATAACTGCAACTTATACAGGGCAAACTCTGAGGTTTTTTTTTTTTTTTTAATGCCTTGTATTTAATATAGACCTCGTAGAATATAAGCCAGAGCACTGGCAGCTCCAGAGGGGCTGAGACCAGGAATTACCTTCAAGAGGGCCAGTGGACCGGAGAATACACTGATGACAACCGTGAACCTACAAATTCATTTTATAAATGATGAGCCAAATTTTGTAAGCTATTCAAATCTCTCTTATTAATAGCAATATTTACTTACTGATTAATATGTATCAAATCACCAGTGAAGAAACTGCTCTTCAATTATGGCCAGGAGATTAACCAATAGCCCTCCAACCTTCTTAATAATAACTTTCTTGGATTACACCAGGCACATTTTTAAACATTGATCTTAGCCTTCCAAATTTAAACAGAATTAAAATGCCCTTGTAATCTGTTAGATATACATGCATGTTCAAATATCCTGTGGAGCTTTAAAGAAATATGAGCTTAACTTTTTGCCAGCTGAATAAAGATTGTCATATATTTAAGCTCGATATTGCAGAAATTCCACATAGTAGGATCTCTGGAATTTTTACTGTTTTAAGATTGAAAAAAAAGGGAAGGTTGTGCACGAAAACATATCTAAAAAAGAAATTTACTGATAATCATAGGATAGTATCTTACATATGATGTATGCAGACAAGCTCATGCCTTATAAAGTATCTATCCATAGCATATTAGAATATCTACCACTGATCTCAGGTCTATCATTTGATTTTACAAACTAGAAGCAATTCAACACCCCATTTCTGAATCTTAAAAGGACATTTAGATTGCTTTTGCAATTAGTATTTGTTTCCCAAAATCCAAGTGCATTTTTAAGATTGCCACTCTGTTTCACACATTCCCAACCCAGCAGTAATGCAACCAGTAAAAGTGAGTGTGACTGTGTTTAACTATACTTAGAAAGCAAAGAGGAAATTGCCCTTATCTAGATTTCAAAATCTCCCAGCTGGGTGTGAGGAAGGTTCAAGGTTCTCTTGTGTTTCCCCTTCTGACAGCTATCAGAGTTGATTGAGCTACTGGGTGAAAGAATGACTTATGACTTAATGCAAACAACTTGAAAAGCTAAAGGCACAGAATAGCTTCATAAATCAAGATAAGGTTCTGCTGAGAGCTGCCACAGCCAATGTTCATTGAAGTGGAATTTCTGATGAATAGAGGCCTTAACAATGGGTACCCTGTGTTGATAATATTTAATATCACAATATATTTCACTTTTATTAGGTGTTATTTTTAGAAGATTTTGTCAACATGCATACACACATGGTATATACATATCATCCAAAGCAGTGTTTTAGTTGAGAGCAGGTCTGGAATATGAAAATCATATGACATGTTAGCTGAAATTATTTTATAACTCTTCCATAGTCAGATCATCTCCTTTGCTTTCAGTGGCTGCTGGATTGACTGTCTGTATTAATAAGAATGACTGAATCTCACATGAACTGTGGGATCATCTAAAAACCTTTCATCTCGGAGAGCTTTTATGAGTAGAATCATCATTGCTCAATGATAACTTTTAGCCTAACTAATACCAATAATCTCAAAAAAGCAGAAGAGCTGTATCTGGAGAGCCTTTTCCCTCTCTCTCTCTCTCTCTCTCTCTCTTTTTGCACCATCAGAAAAGGCAAAGTTGTTAACTTGATTGTTTCTTTTTTAAAGCAGATTCCCGATGTGTTTTTCATATAGAATTAGTCAATAAATTAAGGATGGGAAATCTGCAACTCCAATGTCCCATCTTATGATTGCACATTTGCAAATATGGTAATACACTTGGTTGAAAATCGATAGAGAGTTTGGTTCCAAATTCCAGTTTGGTTTAGTGTTAATGCTCCAAGCTAGAAACCAGGTGACTGGAAGTTCTAGTCCTGCTTTAGGCATGAAGGCTAGCCTAAGGGTTAGTCACACATTCTCAGCCCATGAGTTTAGGCTTGGACAATAAACTGCCAGTCAGTCAATTCCTGTCATAACCAATGAATCAACTTGTAGGAAGTTAGCACCCATCCCTCTCCTAGGAAAATGAGATAGTTTAGGAAATATTAAAAGGCAGAATATTTCCCCTAAACGGGAAGCAGAAACTCAGCCCCCCACCTTTGTTAATGGGCCATTAAAATCTGAGCCAGTCCATTCTACATAACAAAGATCTACCTCCTTCAGGCAGAGCCATTTAACCGCCCTTCACTGCATCAGCCAACAAGATTCAACCAAACTTAGCACACAGACAACCTACAAAGCTAGCCATGACCTCTGACAGCAACCGATAAGGATACTCTTCCTGTGCCCCAGGAAGTTCAAAGCCAGAGATGGTATAAAACCCAGGGACTCTCAGCATCTCTTCCCATTTTTTGCCCAAGATCTCCAAGGCATGTGATCCTGTTCATCAATAAACCTTCTTTCCAAGCAACTTCCATGAATCCAGTTGGTTTTCCCCATTTGGAACTGAACCCAGAAGGATATTTCTTCCAACAAACTCAAAGAATCATATCAATCATTGGTTGATTTTTAAAAAAGTAGACCCTACATCTGTGGGAAATATGCCAAGAAGACCAAAAAATTGTCAACAATCAATAGCATTGCATTGATATGACAAATACATCATAGCTCTAACATAACCTTTCAGACTGATTAAATACAATTAAAATTGCTTGTAATATAGCCCTCTTCTATCTTCTTGTACCAGGAGGGTCAGTGCATACTATTTCTAACACAAGAAGAGTTTTCTTGAGGTGAGATGCCTATTTTACCATGTAGTCAGGAAGATAACTCTCCTTTTCTCCTAGGAAGACAAAAAAAAAAAATCTTTATCCTGAAAATATTCAAGCCAGCACTTAAAGATGGAGTTTTGACCCTCTTAACAAAATCACAATTGCCAGGAAGTTAAATCAATCCAAGAAATTAAGGAGCAGGCTTTTGCTTCAGGAAATACGTTTGTCTCTTGGGAATGGATAAAACAATTCAGCTAAAAATATCAATTGTGCTTTATTTGATTGTGAGTATTTAAGACTGATTTATTGTCTCTAATACACTTATGGTATTGCTCTGATATTTTTATTCTGTCTGGTAAGTTATTGTACCTTTGCAGTGTTTAATTTTTTATTAGTTTATCAAAATATAATATACAAAGAAAAATGAAAATTAAAGGAAAGTAGGGGAGGAAAATAAAGGTGTAAAGGAAAAGGGACAAAAGAAAGAAAACTCTTTTTAGCCCAATAGAATAATGTTATTACATATACTTCAACTTTTTACATTTATATGCTAGCAACTTTGTATAACAACAAACCTTGTTGATTAGATAATCAGCAAAACCCAAAGTCACAGTTTCATTTTTTTTACATATCAAGCTCAAAGTCCAGAAGCTGTTTCCAAATAGCTAAATTAATTGCTTTAATTAAAGAAAATAATACAGCTAACTTTGTTTCTACTTGTCGTACCGTTGCAGCAGTTATGGAACTTGGAAGAAGAGTTCCTTATGTTATTTAAAAATCCTCATCAACTAGACATCTTCTCCTAGTCTGAGACTAGTCAAGACGGTATGTATGTATGTATGTATGTATGCATGCATGTATGTATGTATGTATGTATTTATTTATTTATTTATTTATTTATTTAATTTTCAAATTTATATGCCACCTTCTCCCATAGGACTCGGGGCGGCTCACAAAATAAAAACAACACAACAATCCAAATACTAAAATTAGTCAATTTAAAATCCCCAGACACTTAAAAACCCCACGGCAGATCAGGGAATTTGCTGAAAAACCCATGTCTTCAGCTTGGTGCGGAAAGTGCGGAGGTCAGGGGCTGTCCGGAGCTTGGTGGGTAACCCATTCCAGAGGGTCGGTGCGACCACAGAGAACGCCCTCATCCTGGGGGCCGCCGGCCAACATTGTCTGGCCGACGGCATCCTGAGGAGGACAATCCTATGTAAGCGCACTGGGTGGTGGGAGGCCGGTAGGAGGTAGTCCTGCAAGTACCCCATAAGGGTTTGACTGAAGTGCTGCCTGTTTTGTGTGTGTGTGTGTTGAACCAACCTGACCATTATTTTGATTTTCATGGCCACTACTGTGCTTTGTTTATTTATTTGAATTTATTAGCCGCCAATTCCAATGAATTCATTTGTTTTATATCCTGCCTTTATTTCTTTATAAATAATTCAAAGGGACAAACATACATAATACTCCTTCCTCCTCCTATTTTCCCTACTACAACAACCCTGTGAGGTGAGTTGGACTGAGAGAAACTGACAGCCCCAAAGTCACCCAGCAGGCTTCCATGGCTACAGCAAGACTAGAACTCTTCTGATTTATGGCAGTTTAGCATTCCTTTTTTATTTTTTCCACTACCAAATATTTTATTTGTGATTATTTAAGTAAGACAAGAAAGGCTAATATTCTCTCAAGAGCTTTTTTTTTTTTAAGAAAAGACATTTTATATAATGCTTGTGAGATTGAGCTATTCCCAAAGGAAGGAAGACAGTAGTCCTGCAACTCATGTTATAAACCTAGGAGATGGTTCTTATATTTTTAAATGTTTATGTTATTGGCTAATAATGAATAAAGTTTGAGGAACTCCTATTTAACTCACTATTTATCTCACTAATTTTCTGGAGTTAAGGAGGAAGCAAAGTTGGGCTGATCCTACCAGGACAGGAAAATGGAACCAAAGAACTTCTGGGAGAGCAATAGCAATAGCACTTAGATTTATATACCGCTTCACAGTGCTTTACAGCCCTCTCTAAGTGGTTTACAGAGTCAGCATATGGCCCCCAACAATCTGGGTTTTCATTTACTGACCTTGGAAGGATGGAAGGCTGAGTCAACCTTGAGCCAGTGAGATTTGAGAGGACAGTTGAGACCTTCCCTTTTTTACCTGCAAGTAGCCCTGTCACGACAAAAATAAAGGGATACCGGTGAATTCAAGTACTACAAAATTCAAGGAAACAGGGAGAATGAAGATGATATGACCTTGAGCACTTCTGTTATTGTTCTGTACTCTGGTCCTTTGCTAAATGCTCTCCATAATTAGTAAAAAGTTGCTCACTTTTGTTAGAAATTCTACTAGTCTTTTCTTCATTTCTTATTTGCTTTTTTTTACTGGGATTCCCACTTATCCTCCTGAAATAAACAGTTAGTAAACATCATTTCTACCCCTGAACTGAGTCAGTTTTCCTGATTAGCCCTGTCACTCATACTGAACTGAGTGAATATGAATCAATTCTATCTGATTCTGATAGACAAGTGGATTCACCACATTGAACCAAACCAGTCAATTTATAAGTGTCAGGTGTTTTCACAGGATGCTGAGGTGCTTGGGACCAACAACAGCCAATTTCCACTGTATTTCCTGGAGAATCAGGGCAAATATGCAATGCTGGCAAATTCTCTAGAAAGCAAAACCTGATAATGTTGCCAACAGGTGACTGAAAGCAATGCCTTCTAAACTGTTGTTTTCTAAGAAAACACAAGGAGTTTCAAGAAGTCAACTTATGTGTGCAAAAATTCTTCATCATACATTACAAATGCTTACAAGTTATTTTCATGTAGCGGTGAGTGTTGCTAACAGGAAATAAAGGTTTCCATGATTACTACTATAAAAGATTGCTGGGTCAGACTATTTGTCTATCTAACCCAGGATTACAGAGTTTATTCTCAATTTTGGCAGCTATATCTCCATCACTTGCAATGTGATCTTTTTAATTGGGGATACAAGGTTTGGAACTAGGACTTCCTTTATGCAGAATGTACATTTCACCACTGAACTATATAGCATATCATGTTGTTTGAAGCTAAAAAGAGCCCTTATAGATCAGACCAAAGGATCATCTCCAGGAATTGTTTTCCACAACATGCTGGACTAGGGTACTCCAGGGTAACCAGATGTTTTTGATTACAAGTCCCATCATCATTCACCGTGTGGCTATGGCTGGCAAAAGTTAGAGTTGAAAACATCTTGAGTGATCCAAATTAGAGGAAGTTGGACTGTCAGAAAGTGGTTTTTCAGAATCTTAGACAAGATCTTTCCAAGTTGAACTCTAAGCCTTTTGCATACCAAGCATTCTAGTACTGATTTACAGGTTCTCTATGATTCACAAAAGAAAACACACCCATGTCACTCACATTGCGTACAAAGGAAAAGTGAGAATCTCCAACCATTATACTTTACCCCATTTGCACATGCAGACACATACACAAACACATATAATTTCATCAGGATCCATAGTGAGGATCCATAGTGAGATCCATTAACTCCATAGTGAGACTCTCCATCATGGAACTCTGCTCCGAATCAAAAACGCTTTTCCAAATTTTGAGCATAAAAAACTTTTTCTTGGTTCAAGTTATATCTTCCAAATCACTTTCAATGGATCAAGTCCATTCAATTTCAGATTAAGCCAACTGTGGTTGTTGTCATGAATCATTTTGTCTTGTCCTTTAAACAACAGTGGAAACTTTTCCAAAACCAACACTGAATTCCAGCATCCAGCATTAATGCTTTGCAGGGTATATTGGATCCTTTCCTTTAGAGGAGGTTATTTTCTGAAGATATTTTTCAACCTCAAATTGTTCCCTGCAGACCAGTCCTGATCAGCTGAGTGGTCCTGTAATGGAGTTCAAATGTAAGAATTGAACTACCCAGTCTCCTGGCAGCTGTCTCAAAAATTGCTAACACAAATGGGCAAATTTTCCATCTTATTAAAGTAACTCTCCCTCTCATGGGTATATCTTCTCTTCCTTGAGTTCTTTTTTTGCTTTCCATTTGTGGGAAGCAGAATTAAATCCAGCAATCTGAGAGATTCCTTTCAGGAGATTGTATAATTCCCACCTGACTTTCCCAGGCTAGAATTCCTTGCTTTTGGCTTCCCAGCTGTTTCACTACTCCTTTCCCCAACTTTTCAGATCTTTCACATCAGTCATCTGGGAGACCATTTGGACTATACCTATCAGATATCCATGGAGTTCATTCTGAAATAGAACGTTTGCTGTTCTCTTGCAGTCCATTAGAGCAAAAGGCAGCCCAAAGCAGTGTGCGTAGTTTTCAAGTTTTAGAGGTAGGCTTTTATGCTAGTTCAGGAGCTTTTTGTTCCATAGCCAGTTCACACACCTGAATTTGTCTTTTTTTCCCCCCAGTTTCTACCCATCCAGTTTAATCCAACAGCTATGTGGCAGATCCCATCAGTTAAAGAGTGTTGACTTGTGGGAACTAGAAGAGGGGCGTTTTCTGCTGTAGCCACTGCTTTATGGAATATTCTCCCATCAGAGATTAGAATTAAATTAGAATTAGAACCCCAATGTGCTGAGCACATTGTAAGCCGCCCTGAGTCTCCGGAGAAGGGCGGCATATAAATCAAATTTTTAAAAAAACAAAACACTCTGTTTTGCCTTTCACAAAACTTTGGTCTGGTTATGTACTCAGGCCTGAGGCTCAGAATGTTTAAGGGCCCTGTTACTTGGCTTTACTATTAGTTGACTAATTATCACAGCCACTATTTGTACTTATTTATTTTGTGGATACTTTTACTGTTTTTTGCTTTAATTGTTTTATAATTTTAGAGCTGTAAACTGTCCAAAGTCACTGGGTTGAGTTGGGCGGCTATAGAAATTGAATCAGTCAGTCAATGAATAAATAAAATTTAACAAAGTTGAGCAACTTTGTTGTTGAATTATGTTGAACTTTTCCTCACTGAGTTCTAAGGCAGGCCAGTCTGTGTAACCACCTATTCACAACTAATGCCAGTTGAGCTTTGTGGAATTTAAATATACTTGGGGGAGGTCAACTGCACTTGTAATATCTTGCTGTCTTATAGATATTTATTTCAAAGAAGTTCCATAAAATTTATTTCTGAATATAAATGTATAGGTTACATACATAAAGATTTGTAGAAGTTTGATCTTTCCATAATAATGAAACCATTTTTACATTATTGGAATTTGTTTTACCAAGATGTTTCTCTAAAGTATAAAGCTGTTAAAATCTTCTCTCCCACATAGATGTAACTTATGTTATAGGTAGGTCCTCCACTTATGATCACAACTGAGCCCAAAATTTCTGTTGCTAAGTGAGACATTTGTTAGGTGACTTTTGCCCCATTTAATGATCTTTATCTCCACAATTGTTAAGTGAATCACTGAAGTTGATAAGTTAGTAACAAGGTTGTTAAGTGAATCTGGCTTCCCCATTAATTTTGTTTGTCAGAAGATCGCAAAAGGTGATCACATGATCCCAGGACTCTGCAACCGTCATAAATATGAGTCAGTTGCCAAGTGTCTTAACTGACCATGGGGATGCTGCAGTAGTTGTAAATCACTTTTTTCAGTGCTGTTCTAACTTTGAACATTTACTAAATGAACTGTTGTAAATCGAGGACTACCTATATCTATTTCATAATCTTCCTTCCTTCGTCTCTCCCTCTATCTCTCCCTCCCGATATTTAGATCAAAAAGAAATTAATTAAAAAGTTTCTAAATAAATGTTGGTGAAGAAAGTATAGTCTTCATTCCTGCTTCTCCAACTTGGAGCTTACCTTGGCCAATGAAAACACAGTTTTCACCAGTTTCACTAGGAGCCAAATATTAAAGATCCCAAAAGCTGAAGGAGGAAGGAGTTACATGTGCTTTGGGGAGATCTGGCTTTGTCTGTGTGCCCAGGTATGCATACATTTCAATGCCTACCCACTCAAGCCGTAAGGGATGGTGCCATACCATCTGAGTAAGAATACTTGTTTCAATATTCAGTGGCCTTATTCTCAGAAGCCCAAAGTAAAACTGAACCTCCTGAAGTCTGAGAGGGATGTTTCTCAAATTGACTCTTCCACATTTTGCAAACTTGGAAGGCAAACTTCCAGAACTGTGCTAACATAAAGCTGATATTGCCATGACAGAGCCGGGGGCAGACTGACTAGAGAGAAGATGTGAACTGACTTTTTAATGTTCTTGTGGGTTTGAAATTAGAGATAGTATAGGAGGGGGGCAAAAAGCTTGCAGCTGGAGCACGTTGACTCTCTGTAGGAGGTCAGAATGAAAAAAAAATTAAAAAGAGAAGCTCATAGAGCAAAAGGCAAAGGCTTTGCTAGAAACAGCAGCCCTGCTTCTGTTAACTCTCACCCTCCCGCCTTGAATAATAATTGTCTGGCTCGGAAAACAGAAGTATTGATAAAATAGACGGCAAAAGAACAGGAATATAGGAATAGACAGCCTTTCACTCATACCTGTTCTACTTGAGGAGCATAATTTGAGATTCTAGGTTACCATAGGCTTTAGGTCTACTGGAGGTTCAACAGAAGTTGCTATGAAGTCATCCCCTTAACATAACAGAATGAGTGAACTGTGAAATAGATCAAAAGTCATCATATAAGTAATATGTAGTCATAAAATGAAGTTTTAATTTAATTCAATTAAATTGTATTTAGTTTTGGTTGGATACCAGCTGATCCTGAAGTTTGCTGACCTTCTAGGAAAGGAGTCTCCAAATTTGGCAACTTGTGAACTTCAGCTCCCAGAATTCCCCAGCCAGCATGGCTGACTAAGGAATTCTGGGAGTTGAAGTCCACAAATCTTAAAGTTGCCAAGTTGGGAGACCTCTGTTAGAATATAGCCAAAATGTGCGTCCAAAGTGACGAATGCTATTCTTACTTAAGGAATGCCTTAAGTCGCGTGGGTATGATTTAAGGATTGTAGTGCAATAAATTTCTTCTATATCTAATTAAAAAGCAGTGTTTGAAGGCCTCAACTGACCCAAGCCATGGTGGGCTGGAGAAGAAACTAGTTTTAGGCAATCTGGCAAATGGAAGATTATGACTTGACATATAAAAATAAATGTAAGGAACATTAATTAACTAATGAAATAAAGATAGATATATCATGTGGTGACGAAACTTAGAGGGGAGGAAAAAAAGCCTCAGTGACAGTAACCTGAACTGTGGAATAGAGTTGAAGCGTGCAATGCAATGAAGGTATAACTTTAAAAGTACTAGTGTATATTTCAGAAAGTACAAACTTACGTTGTTTGTGTTGTGGAAGGCATATTAATGAAAATATCAGTGGAATTTTATGCACCAGTTGATGGTGAAAATATATGCCACTTTTAGATTGGATACTTTATTCTGCTATGTGGCATAGTAGAAGTGTGGGCACAAGATGGAAAAATGCTTAAAAAGTTATTAAGCCATTCAGAGATCCAAGAATGAATGGAAATAGTCACTATTTGGTTTTTAACTGCTTGTTTGAGAATGCGGTTGAAACACAAATCCGTTCATGCTCACAGATGGAAAAAATGAATCAAAAGACGTAACAGATTTAATTGTTCGTAATGAAAGGGTTAAAAAAACATGCATTCCTTCAGTAGCCTGGTCTTAAGTTGTTTAGAGCTTAGATCAAAAGCAGTGCCAACAAGCAGTGTAGATGGCAAATCATTGGTATAATATCTTCATGCTTGCCATTCCCAGTAAACAGTCCAGTTATTCTATTTGTCCCAGCTTATATTTCAGGGTCATTTTCAAAGAGAGCTCTTTGAATAGCACCCTTGGCATCTGGTAGACTTCTTATCCCTCCTTACTATTTTTTAATTTCATTTAAAATGGCCAAATTACATGTCTCTGAGCTTCACCCTTCTGTAAAATGGGCACAAAGTGACAAAATGCTGGTTTTTAATTTGGAATATTAAAGCCTACCTTTTGTAACTTAAGTGTTTTGTGAAAGGTGTGTGTGTGTGTGTGTGTGTGTGTCACCAGGCTGTTTGCTGAGAATGACTGTTTTTACGTCTTGCCACGTTCATCATGGCATGTAACAACTGAATAGAAATCATCATTTTGTTGGTGAGAACGCCCATTAGCCTCAGTAGTGGGATGAAATGTGTACTCTACCCAAATATTGATTTTTCTCTTAAATAACAACAGCAAAAAAAAAAAAAAAGTAAGAATGCCATACCTGGATATGTGTCCACATACATAGTTCTAGATAGTGGATTCCAGAGAGCATAGACTCCAGTCACCACTATTCAAATAAAATGTCACCATACTTTCTTTCATAAGCAACCTCAACTTTTCCTTCAGCCTGAAAAATATATTGAACCAACTCTACAGTGAACTGAAGCACTTGGATAAGGGTAATTAACTTCAGATAAGCTTCATTATACACAAATGTTTTGAGACAATTATTTTTATAATCAGCAAGATTTGTCTTTCCTAGTAGAAAGCCAACAGTAATTTTGTGCAACCAAATTTGGATTTTGTTTGCTACTGATGACATCCCAGATTAAGAGCACTAAGCAGAAGCATATGCCTTGTTTCAACTTGGAGCAAATGTTAGTCACCAGTTAATCATACACAACCAATATTGGACTCATTTTTACATATTTGGGAGTTAAAACATCAGAAAATTCATGTTATCTTAAATCTCTACTGGAATGATTTTGGGGATGACTTCAACAAAGATACTGTTGGTACTTACTTATTTGGACCACCCAGCTGTATCTTTCACACTATTAAAAGTTTAATTCCTGCCTCCTATATTTATGACAGAATGACAGCTAAGCATGCAAAACCATGGCAAAGTTGTACTCCATACCAGGGTGGTCTAATTTCCTAAACCACATTGACTAGTCATGATTGTTTTGGGGCACGCTTCTTAAATAGTTTCACTTATTATTTGGATGCTGGGGTAGGCAGTATATTTATCATATTTGTAGAAGGAATTGCAAGCTCATCGTGACAAGGAACAATATACTTCAGCTATTTTTTCCATGCTTTGCACATTGATATCTAAATATAAATTGCAGGAGATCCTAAGAGACACAGTAGGTGGAGCAATGATGAAAAACAATATAGGATCAGAACATACTCATGAGAATAAGTAGGATTTAAGGGATTTTTATGGTGGTTGTGTTTCTCTTTTTTTTAAAACACATTTTTATTTTGTGCTACAGTCAGCTGCTGATTTTTGGCAATCGTAATTGGAGCAGGGTCCAGAAACCACCAAAACAAAAACCATTTAGAGCTTCCATTATGCCCTTGGCTTCAGGTTATGCAACTCTGTTTTATTTAAACCAGTTTTACAAAATCTAAACTGTTCTATGCCAAAAGGTTTTTTTTTTCCTCTGGGCTCCAACTGAAATGATGTCTTAAGTTAATTTAGGCTGAAATCCTAAACACACTTAGGAAATAAATTGCATTGGATAACATCAGAGTGATTCCTGAGAAAGTAAGTTTAGATTGTGCTCTAAATTGAGTAAACTACACCAAGCTAAAACAAGCAAACAATAAGCAGAATTCTTAGGAGACCTGATCCCATATGTAAATGTTTTGAATGATCCATACACAGCGTCCATATTTTAAGGAAGACCTTCCAACTTTCCACTTTTCAAGGAAACTACATTGCAGGTTCTATCATTATTAGCCAACTTACAAGATAATTAGAAATAATTAACATTGTAGACCAACAAAACTGGAGATGCCAAATTAAGGAAAAATACGCCCTATATACATACATACAATAAGTCTACATACCTTGAATTCCTTAATATCTACCTGTTATCCATCCATCTATCTATCTCAATATCTTTACAACCTGACAATTTAGGCCACATATTCAATATTTTTGGATAGTCAAAATGGGGTACAGTATATTAGCTCTATTTGAATTGAAAATATTGACAGCTAATGACGAACTTTATTTTAATAGAACCTGATGCGCAAGATTGTGATTTAAGGATAACAGATTGTGCCAATATTACCTATTGGCAGATACCTATTGGTACGATTTTGAGCACAAAATTATAATACATTATTAAACCAATATTAAGCCAAGGGGCGACACTGAGTTTAGAACTGCCACAGGTGAGTCTTAAAAGAATAAAAGATTTAAAAGCTTTAATTATTTGTGTACCATATCAGCAACATTAAAATGGGGGAGGAAGGATTTAAATTTTAAAAACTCTTTAAGAGCTCAACTTTCATCATCCACATTCAAGAGATCAAGAGAGTACCCCTCATCTCTTCACTTCTGTCGATAAGATAATCAGGCCCAAATTTTCTAACCTTTTAATATCAAGAAGTACCATCCAGCTCAAAGGGAATTTTTTAATATGGAAGCTTTCCTTTTCTGTCAGTCTTTTATTTCAAAAATACTGAATTTCTCAAGATTTTTTTTCAGTCCAGAATCAGATAACTGATTCAGCAGGACTCATTAACTTCTTTATATACACAATAATACATGCAGTAAATTTACAATACCAAGAGCAGATTTCTTCCAACAGCAGTTACAAGCAAAACACAAGCAGAGTACAGCAGGCAGAAAACCTTGCAGCTTCAGAGCTCAGAGCTTAACACAGAGCCATGCCAGTTTTCCAGTTTTCCAGTTTCAGTTTCAATTCACCAATCAGCTCCCATTTGGCTAACTTAGTTGCTATGCCTATTCATTGGCTGACCTTGTTACCATGTCTCCATTCAGTCCCCATTGGCTGATCTATTCCAGTCTATGAATATTCATATTCTGACATAGCTTTCTAAATCGTACAGTAGATTCTTGAATTTGTAGAATATCAAAATGATGAGGGAGGCTATTTGAAAGTTGAGTCCATGAGTAAATGATATGTGGTAGTAATGACCTTGGGAAATCAGGGGAAGAACTACAGCCGCAGGAACCATCAGATAAGAGACATCTTAGCCTCCAGAAGGAATGACAGGACAATTGTCTCAGAAGAGACCCTTCTTAGTTTTATTTTGTTTTAAAGGCAAGGGGAGAAAAATGTGTTTTCAGACTTGCAAGATTCAATTAATTACAGTAAAATAAAATTAGTTCATCTCTGCAGAGCTCATGCCTGGACTATCTCACATATCACGGTACCGCAAAGTTAGAGAACTCCAGTCTTACTGCTCTGTCATGACTCACTATGGTTTATTTAAAATATTTGTTAAAATATCACATTGTTAAAAAAAAAAAACACATTGGTACATCCTACTTATTCTGATTGATTTATCATGTGCAAATAAGTAGTTGTTGTTGCCTAGTGGCCACATTGATAAATTTTCTCTTTCGGTGCCTAACTGGTCCTTCGGGTTTTCCAATGGTGCCACTGTTACTGAGTTCATCCATTTTACTGATGGTCATCCTTTTCTCTTTCTTTCTACCTTTCCCAGTATTAGAGCCTTCTCCAGAGCCCTCACTGTTACCTACCTCAATATTTCTCCTTTTGAAAGGCTGGCATAATTAATTATCAAGGTTATGATTTAATCTAAGGAAGTCCTGGGTTGAGACGGCAGCTGTTAAGACCCAGTGCCAGAGGATAGCATGTTGTCACAAAGCCACAGATGGTATCTTCATACCAATCCTAAAATCTGTGTCAGCGCCTGAACAGGGCAAATGTTTACATTCCAGATATAAGCTTCAGGACCAAAAGGAAAGGAAAATGTAACCTAATCCGACTTGCACTGAGCAAGGTCTAACTTTAACAGAAAGATGTAAGGCTTGTTTGCATTACTATAGCAAAAATAAAAACCAAATAAAGTTTTTCATTGTAGGAGTGAATAAAAAGCCAATACTCTCTTAATATCTCACAAAAAAATTTGCTACTCCTCAGTCTGATATATCATGCTGGGATAATTTTCTTTCTAGAATTATGCTCATCCAAATGAGTTTTTAACCGTTGTTTCATTTAATTTTGTGCAAATTAACTATCAATCTTGGCACACATGGCTATCACTAGATCTAATCCATTTAGCATTCAAAAAATGGATTGAATATTGGCTAATAGATAGATATTTCAAGAGAAGTTAAACTTCTTCCATGTCTGCCTATAACCAAGTTTTACTGGAACAAACTGACCTATTCCTTCATCTATTTGTGCTATTGTTCCTACCGTCAAATAACTGGATAAGTAATACAGGATTGGAATCAATCTCTAGGCTTCGTTTTTCCTTAAATTCTAAATTTAATGTAGAACCAAATAGCCTTATATATTTCATAAGTATAATCCAAGTGAATGAATTGTTCTTTAGCTTGGAAAAATGAGAATGTCTTCTTTTTTTTAAATGAACTTTGCATACATTTGGGAATATAAGCTTGATCACTCTGATGCAAAAGAGAAGAATGGGGAAAACGCTTCACTCCAGCTGTTACCAACAGTCTTGGCAGAGAAAAATCTTCTCTAATCCGTCTGTTGCAGAGTGGAAAACTCTGAGTATCAGAATGGAGCAGCCCCACATGGGATTGAATTCCCAATCGTCCCTTGTTATATCAATGTTTGGCTGAAATCTTCTCTTCAATAATGCAGCAATAGAATTTTCTCTCATGAATCATGTCATTGTTGTGGTGGTTTGACTGGATGGCCTGTGATTCTTTGTTATCCACCAAGCATTTAGGGATCCTTGCCTTCACACACAGAAATGCTGAAGTCTATATCTAAACTATGATCAATATGCAGTTTTTTAAAAAAATCATGTTTGAGATGCTTACAAAAAAACTCTATAAAGAAATGGAGAGGGATTAGTTGCAGCTCTAGGAAATGCAGAAGTGAATGTTTAAAAATTACAATGGGAAATTTCCAGTTTTAGTTTACACTCAGCACACACCAAGCTATCTTCATCTCCAGATTGGAACATGTCCACATGTCATTCAGTTCAACTAGAAAAAATATATAATTGGATATTTATTTGTTAAGTATCAGCCAACATCAAAAACTATCAGTTTTCAAAAATGGATTAGATGGTAGGCAAATAGCAATGAAAGATTCATAAACAATAAGCCAGAAATAAACTTTATCTGTATATTTTTAAAAGGTTTTAAAAAGCAGATTTTTTTCAGTGCCATTGAAAATATATAGATTATGGTCCCAAAAGAAGTGATCTTTACTTAGTCCATCTTTAATCCTTTTATTTGGTTCGATGGTCTCTGATTCTTTGTTATGCACCCAAGCATTTAGTGGTTCTTGCCTTCACACATAGAAATGCTAAAGTCCATATCTTCAATGTGTATACTCAAGATGTATATGGAACTACATTGTGAAGGAAGGAAGCAGTAGAGTATCCCAGGGAAAGTAATCAAGACGAAAAGCAACCTAGAACTAAGGAGAAATTTCCTGACAGTGAGAACAATTAATCAGTGAAACAGCTTGCCTTCAGAAGTTGTGGGTGCTCCATCACTGGAAACTTTTGAGAAGAGACTGGACAACTAATTGGTATAATCAATGGTTACCAATTGGTCTAGTGGAATGGTATAGGGTCTCCTGCATGAGCAGGAGGTTGGACTAGAAGGCATCCAAGGTCCCTTCCAACTCTGTTGTTCTGTTAATTTTAAGAGCTTCAGAAAGCTTCAGGTGTTCTGTCCTCTGTTTCTTTAGAGATATGAAATTTTCCCAATGACACTAAAAAAGTGACTTACAACCACTCTTGCACTTAACAAGTGCATCCTTGGTCACATTTGGGTCAAAATTTGGGCAGTTGGCAACCAACATGTGACAGTGGCAGCATCCTGGGGCCATGTGATCACCGTTTACAATCCTCCCAGGGGGGTTCTAACAAGCAAATTCAGTGTAAAGAGCTTGATTCACCTAACAATTGTGTGATACGCTAAATGTCTGTGGCAAAACAGGTCATAAAATTGGGTGTCTGCCAGGGGTGAAATCCAGCATGTTCCGACAGGTTCTGGAGAACCAGTAGCGGAAATTTTGAGCAGTTCAGAGAACTGGTAGCGGAAATTTTGAGTAGTTCGGAGAAATGGCAAATACCACCTCTGGCTGGCCCCAAAGTGGGGTGGGAATGGAGATTTTGCAATATTCTTCCCCCTGGAGTGGGGAGGGAATGGAGATTTTGCAGTATCCTTCCCCTGCCACGCCCACCAAGCCACACCACACCCACCAAGCCACACCCACAGAACCGATAGTAAAAAAAAATTGCATTTCACCACCAGTGTGAATCACTTAATGGCCACAGTACTTGGTGACAGAGGTTCCAGTCCCAATTGTCAATCATATGTCAAGGATTACCTGTATTCCCTTTCAAAAATATCCTTATTCAAAAATATCCATATTTTCTGAATAAAAAAAAAAACACCCATATACTACAATTTTCCTAATGGAAAAAATTACAAGTGCATGCCTATTTCCTCACCATTTAGACTTTTGTTAATAGAATCACAGAGATCTGCCTTTTGCCAATTGGACATCCATGCTACTACATAGAATTCAGAGGTATTCTTAGAAAATAAAAATGGTTAATGGCTATACCTGCCCAGAAAGAAAACAAAAGTAAACTGATGTGATAAATAATCTGTCAAATGGTCTCACCAGCTAATCAGTTTTGTAAAAGTGCACAGATTGTTTTATCATAATTCCAAATGGTCTTTCTAATCCCAAAAGAGACATTCTGATTTAGGTAACTTGAGAAACTTTTTAATATCATCCCATTCTTTTAAATTAGAACTGATTAAAATATATTTCTGGTCTCCTAGCTTTATATTGGATGGGGCAACTTACATAAAAAAACCTACATTTCTTTTTCAGTGGTATCAAAGATTGAGGGATCAGGTGAATTTCAAAGATATTAATGTATGGGCATATACACACATATATACACAACACACACAAACAAACACATTTCATGAATGTGTAGAAATGAGTGAATCAATCATACAGATATAAGATTAACAGAGTTGGAGGGGATCTTGTAGGTCATCTAGTCCAACCCCCCACCCAAGCAGACCTTACACCATTTTTGACAGATGGTACTTCAGGCTCTTCTTGAAAGTTTCCAGTAATGAATCTCCCACAACTTCTGAAGGCAAACTGTTCCATTGGTTGATTGTTCTCACTGTCAGAAAAATTCTCCTAATTTCCAGGTTGAATCACTTCTTATTCAATTTCCATCCATTATTCCTTGTCTGGCTTTCAGGTTCTTTGGAAAATAGCTTGACCCCTTCTTCTCTGTGGCAGTCCCTCAAATATTGGAACACTGCTATCATGTCTCCCCTGGTCCTTCTCTTCACTAGACTAGCCATGCCTAGTTTCTGCAACCATTGATCGTATATTTTAGCCTCCAGTCCTCTAATCATCTTGGTTGCTTATCCTTTTGCCAAGCTATTTTTCAGTTGTAAGACTTAATTCTCCAGCATTTGGGAACAACAAGACAGAAAATCAGGCAGAAAAACAAATGTCAGATAGAGACAGGCCACCCTGCATGAAAGGGCTGGAGGATAAGATGGCTAGTAGTATTATTGGGTTAAAGTAAATGTAAAAGCATCTCAATAAGTTTCCTGTGAATTGTTTCTCCTTCACAGACAACAAGATCTAACATTCTTTGGTATGACTTCTAATGTTCTTCAATAAACATATTTATCTGAAATTCTTGGATTTCTTCTAAGCTTAAAGACCGAAGCCAGATTCCAATGTTGCTTTGGGTTTTGAGAGGCAGATTCATCCAGGTAGACTACTATATATGTATATATATGGGAAAGCCTATTTCTTAGGCATTCTTAATGTGTAAATAATGTTTTATCATGATCACCAGGCATTACAGCTTTGCACGACAGACATAATCCATGCTTCAAGAATCCTTGAAGATCATCTGCAATGCTACCCAAAACAATGTGTTTTGCAACTGAGTATCTTGTATCCAAGGTAAGACACAAACAGTTAGCTCTAACTTCATAACTATAATTCCAAAGCTCTAAAAATAAATAATGACATGAGTGTATTATTTTTAGTGCAGAGATAGAAGTTTCTGGTTTTTTTTTCCCTTTGCCATTTTCCTAGTTTAAAGAAACTTCACATATGAAATATGGTTTAATGGAGAAGAACATTTTGGTGAGATGAACATGGTTCATTGCATATACCTGAATGATGCAGTGGGCAAGACGTATGGGCAGCTATCTATCCTTTAGTTGCATAATCCTATTACCAACCACCAAAAGCTTTTCTAGTTTCCCCATCCTTTCACTCAACCCCATGGGGAAAACCAAGGTCAATTACACCTATGAGTAAAAATTGATATGTAGAGAATGATAGAGAGCAATGACACTGTTAATGGAAAACTCTAGCAGCCCTACAAACAAAAACAATGTAAGCTCAAAAAATCTCTTGAGGTAAAAGATTATTCATTATTTAATTTAAAACACGTCTAACCCTATTCTCTTGCTCAGATAAATACATCCTTGTTCTGAATGTGTAATCATAATAATGAAACCCACACTATAGTCTTCTTTCTGTCCATGATTATTCATGCATAACTATTACAAATGAACCTTTACATGTGAATATTCAGAATGTTTTTTTCAGTTTGAAATAAACCAACTGAACCTGGAATATAAGTATCAGTTGGATTTATCAACACACATATGTATACACACACCAGGCAATAAGCATGTCAGAAATCAACGTTCCAAAGTGTTGAATATGGAAATGATGAAGAATTCCCATAAAGTCTCTTCATCAGATTGAATTTAACAACCTCTCCAAATTTAGCATGTGAATAAAGAAAATGTTAAATGTACCATATAATTTTTCATTTCTTGAGGGCCTGCAATACTGGATGTTTGGAAAGTTGGATTTAAAGACCAAACTGTTGAGGTGACACATCTGGCAAAGCAATAATTTGCTTTTAGTTAGCAAATTTAATTTGCTAATAGTTAAACCTAAGGGCAAGAACATCTGTAAGTAGGTCAAGGATGGCAGCCATGGACTTTAATCTAAAATGCATGAAAAAAAGGGGGTAGGATTTTAATCATGTGGCGACAGCTACTATCTTGATTCTTTGAAAAAAACACACACACACACACACACACACACACACACACACACACAAATATGATTGCCTATGAGAATTACTATGAATTAATATGATTCTGAATACAGTCCTTGACTTACAACAGTTCATTTAATCAGTGTTCGAAGTTACAACAGCCCTGAAAAAAGTAACTTATGACAATTTTTCACAGTTACAACCATCGTAGCATCCCTGTGATCATGTGATCAAAATTCAGATGTTTGGCAACTGACTCATATTTAGGATGGTTGCAGTATCTCAGGGTAATGTGATTTGCTTCTTCAACATTCTGACAAGCAAAGTCAACAGGTAAGCCAGATTCACTTAACAAATGTGTTACTAACTTAACAACTGCAGTGATTCACTTAACAACTGTAGCAAGAAAGATAGTAAATGGGGCAACATTCAATTCACAAGTGTTTTACTTTGCAACAGAAATTTTGGGCTGAATTGTGGTTTAGTCGAGGACTATGTGTACCAAGAGCCTTGGTGGTGCAGCAGACTAAAGTGCTGTTAAGTAGCATGTAGCTGCCAGCTGCCTGCAATTACTCCGAATTCAAATCTCACCAGGGTCAAGGTTGACTCAGCGTTCCATCCTTCCGAGGTAGGTAAAATGAGGACCCAGATTGTGGGGCAATAAGCTGACTTTGTATAAAAAAGAACACCGCTTGGGGGGGGGGGGCAAAAGACCTACTAAGCAGGTATATACAAAAGTATGAAGACTATTGGTTAACGCATTGTAAACCGCACTGAGTCTCTGGAGAAGGGCGGCATATAAATCGAACCAATAAATAAATAAATAAATAAATAAATAAATAAATAAATAAATAAATAAATAAATAAATAAATAAATAAATAAATATCTATTAACTATCCAGAAGACTGGATTCTTCTGCATATCTATCTAGAAGTTAAGACTCATTACATTAAAAAAAAACCCTGTTGATTGGTAAATTAAATCTGCTTCCTTTGTTATGTGATACACAGTTTTCAAAAGAAAAGCCCCCCAAATTGACAAACTAAAATTGGAACCAAAATAAAAGCTGTGATGCTTTCTTTGAAGTTATACCAGAATGTTTTGTCATTCTGTTCTGTAGGGATCTAGCGTTCAACCTTAGAATTCCCTAAACATTTCCCATTCAAATATTAGCCAGAATTGACCCTGTTTAGTTTCTGAACCCTGACAAGATTGAGTGAGTGCTGCCTCAATATCTTTGAAATCATACTTTTATGAAAAATTATTTGCTAATTATACAGATCAAGTAACGGTTGTAAAGAATTAATCATCAGAGAGAAATTAAAAAGCAAGAACGTTTACAGTAAAAGCTACTTAATGGAAAGAGAGAGAGTTTGGTTAAGGCCCCAAGCTGGATACTGTGAATACTAGTTTCACCTTGGATACAAAGCCAGCTGGGTCACCTTGGGCCTGTCACTCTCTCTCAGGTCTAAGAAGAAGGCCACAACAAACCACTTCTAAAATCTTGTCAAGAAAATTTCAGGCAGTCACCAGGAGTCAACACTGACTCGAAGGCACAAAAGCAAAGTGGGCTGAGAACATAAAATGTGCAATGAACACAATGTATAGCAATAATGAAGAAATAAAACATCCAACACATCTATCGATCGGATATTAAAACCAATAGCATCAGGAGTGATGGTTGAAAAAGATTAATCACTGGAGCAAAATCTAAAATTCTGATACTCAGTCGCAAGTACAATAAGCAGCAACACTTAGTCAGTATGGAGATGATTAAGGTACAATCATGGGCAAGCTCTGGGTAGAAATAAACATGAAGTTTATTGAGTTTATTGAGTCAAGCTAAAGACCAGTCCAATGAAATATTGTATTACCACAAAAAAAAAAAGTCGGAAAGGAAACCCAGAACAGACATAAACTCAGTGACATGTTTCACTTTGTGGCGATCTATTATCTATCGATTACTAGTAGTTAAAGTCATGCAGCCTTAAATACTGAATGCAATAATTAATTGAGGGTTCAAAATAAATTGAATTTGAAAACCTTGTTGTTTTCCCCAAACTCCAAAACACTTTCTGAATAAACTCAAAGACAGAAGTCTCTACCATCAGATATTTTGTTTCCACCTCATGAACTGATCATGTATTCGTGTTGTGTGCTGTCTTCATAAAAGGACTTCTCCTTTCATCCCATTGCTGTTAAATTTACTCAAGAGAGTTAGTAAGAGATTTTGTCAAACCCATTGAAAAGTCCAAGTAAATAATACATCTCTTCTTGATGTTCTCAAGGACTCAGCTTCTCTCCCATGTCCTTATTTTCCTTTTGTTTCTTGGTCAATGGACCAACCATATCTCTAGTTTGCCTCCTGCTTTTGTTGCATTTTGTTATTTTTTTTCTTACCAATTTAATTATTAGTAGTCTTAATTTTTAAATGGCTCCAAGATCACTGCAGATGAGGACTACAGTCAAGAAATTAAAAGACGCTTGCTCCTGGGGAGGAAAGCTATGGCAAATCTAGACAGCATACTAAAAAGCAGAGACATCACCCTGCCAACAAAAGTGCATATAGTCAAGGCTATGGTTTTCCCAGTTGCAATGTATGGCTGTGAAAGTTGGACCATAAGAAAGGCTGAGCGCCAAAGAATAGAGGCCAGTGGTGGGATTCAAGTAATTTAACAACTGGTTCTCTGCCCTAATAATTTCTTCCAACAACCAGTTAGCCAAACTCGTCAGAAAGTTAACAACTGGTTCTCCCAGTTGCTGGCTGAATCCCACCACTGATTGAGGCCTTTGAACTATGGTGCTGGAGAAGACTCCCGTGAGTCCCTTAGACTGCAAGGCAATTTCCTAGAGGAAATCAACCTTGACTGCTCTTTAGAAGGACAGATTCTGAAGATGAAACTCAAATATTTTGGCCATCTAATGAGAAGGAAGGAATCACTGGAGAAGAGCCTAATGCTGGAAAAGAAGAAAGGGATGGCAGAGAATGAGGTGGCTGGATGGAGTCACTGAAGCAGTAGGCATGAGCATAAATGGTCTCCGGGGGATGGTAGAGGACAGGAAGGCCTGGAGGAAAGTTGTCCATGGGGTCACAATGGGTCGGACATGATTTCATGACTAACAACAACAATTTTTAAACAACTTACTCCTTGAAATTTCATAGTATCTGTTCTGCCCCAGCTACGGATCCCAAAGAACACAGCAGACACAAACTCTGAATAAAACTTAGTTTATTCAAATGACTCAGTTTTAGCAAATTCTGGCTGTTAATAAGTGTTCTTAACAGCCTGCCAGAATTCCACAGGTAAGATAGTCAGAGTCTTACTGGAGTTGGCAGAAAGCCCAGAAGCAAGGTTGCAGAGACATCCCAACACGATGATTAGCGAACTAAAGTTGTTTCCTGCAGCTTGTTGCAAGCTGCGTACTTTCTTAAATAGGCTAAGGGAGTGCCAATTAGCCCCAAGCCTTACTCTCGAGGAGACCTCTTCCTGAGGAACCACTCCTGCTTTTTGGCAACTCTGCGTGCCTGTGCATTGAGAAGAGGATCCTCCTCTTCATCCTCTTCACTTAAAGGAGCCTCTGGAGGTTCTGAAGGGCCTGACTGAATCCCTGCCTCTGGCACCACATCTTCTTCAGCCTTCTCGCTGTCCGATTCGAGCTCCAGCTGCATAGGCTGCTGGCGCAGCACCACACCAGCCTCCTCATCGTCAGGATTATCAACAATCTGCGCAGGCCGCTGGCAGGCCACAACAGTATCTGGATGCATTCATTCTGAGAAAGGGTACGCATTCTTCTCTCTCAGCTCCTTTGGACAGGACCAACACATTCTAATGGAAGTTTCTTTTTCTCTAATGGTATTACTGAATTTGTTTGTTTGTTTGTTTATATGCCTCATATCTTGCCTTCAAGCAACATTAAGCAGCTTACAACAACCTAAAGATGGCATTATAAAATATTAAAACACTAAAATATAAATATTATCATTTAAATTAGCATTATTCATGCTACTGGCCTCATGGATTTAACTGAAGTTCTAGTATTGCCATTTTGAATAACCTCGCTAAAAATGTAGTACAGTAATAGTGCATAAGAAGTCCAATTATGTACTAAGCTATCCAAATATCAGAATTCCCACTATAGTTTGCTGTGCATCAAGTGACTAATACGTCTGCCAATATTTGACTTGAGACTTCTGGATTTTAACATCTTCCCAGGCTCCTCAGTAACAGAAATAAATCTCTATGGGGGGAAAAATTGAAGAAATGGACAAGCCCCTTTTTTCCCCAAAGACCATATTCACATTTCCCCAAATGCTTTCTATCTGCAAAGTCACTCTGTTTTTTATCAACAACTTTTTTTAAAAAAATGGCTGAAAGAAATTAAGTTGAAACACAGGCCAGTACGCAAATTCTGGGAATTGAAATCCACCCATCTTAAAAGTTACCAAGGTTGAGAAACATTGAATTAGAATTTTCAGTACTTTTTGCTAAATGTCTGTGGAAGTTCTAATTGATCCAGGTTATTGTGCTTCCAACTTGATTTTCTGATTTTCCATTAAGATGTTTTGCTTCTCATCCAAGAAGCTTCCTCAGAGTTCTGGATGATTGCAGAGTGTACAAATTCTTTCCAGTTCCCACCATTAGTTGAAACTGAAGAAACTTCTTGGATGAGAAGTGAAATATCATAAAGAAAAATAAGAAGTTCAATTGCCTTTAAAATAAAATATTTGGGTCTATTTCCAATACCATCTAATGGTCATCCTGACTTTGGCAGTCATGAACTGATAGCTCTTTGCTGCCCATATGGTCCTCAAATGAATTTGCCATTCATTTCCACTGCCCTTTAAATCCTATTCATATTTTTCCTCTTTTTGTTCTCACATCTGCAACTTGAAAATACATGCTCACCAGGGAGCACCTTCAGACATGCTTGCTCAACCCAAGCAAGCCAAGGCTGAATTGGTTAATTTGACAGTTCATATCTCCCTCTCAAAGCTTATATTCCTTCAAAAAATGAAGAAAAGAAAAACTTTTCTGACTCATAGTCACAGACTATTCCCAGGAACAGTGACAACTTTGACTCTGGGGCTTTGCTCAGACCTGGATAATGAAATAAAGCTTCCATAGATGAAGGAAAACACTGGAATTTGAGTTTATTCAACCCTGATGTGAAGGAGAAAAGAAAAGCTGCTTCCCTAAAAGTGGCCAAAAAAAGAAGATTTTTTTTTAAAAATTCAGTTGACAATCCCAGTTTTTCTAGCCAGTGTTTCACATTGAGCATCAAAAAAATAAATAAATAAATAAAATCTTAAAACCTTCATGACTGAGTTTAGAGTGGCAGCAATGCTTAAGTTCAAAGTCCAAAGTATAGTTCATTTGGCAACACTCTCTGAGGGTTCACTGGTACATTTTCAATAACTAAATTAATGCAACTTTGCAGGATGTGTCAATGGACTGAAATATATAACATCACAGGTAGACATTTGTCCTGTTATGTCTTCAACTCCCAGAAAATGTTTGGCAAGGTTTCTGGGTTTGTTTGTTTGTTTATTTTTATATTATTTTGAATTTTATTACTTATTTATTACTTATTTATTATTTAATTTATGATTAAATTTTGTTTTCAAATTGAAAATACAGAAAACAACAGTTAGAAGATTAAGAAAACTACAAAGAAAAGAAGCAAAAAAGAGTGACTTTGGACTTTTTTCTGTGCAATAAAATAAAAAAAATGCAATCTCAACCATTTGCTTTTCAGTTTTCAAGCCATTTCTATAATAATAAAATCATTCTAATCATCAAAACCTACAATTAAAGTTTCATTTTTTTCCAGTTTAGAACAAAAAGTTCAGAAGTGGTTTCCAAGTAGATATAAAATTAGATAAATTCTTCTCCTTAAAACAGTTTCATCATCTCTGCCAACTCCATCACCTTTATTATTCATTCTTCCACTGTGGGATTGAGTATATATTTCCATCTTTGTGCATATTAGATTATTGCCACTGTGAACACGTATAACAACAACATCCCATATTTTCTATCAAATTCTTTGTACGTCAAACCTAAAAGGAAAACTTCTGGTTTCAACTTTACATTTATTTTAAGAATCTACTGAATTAAAGTAAAAGAAACCCCAGAATTTATTTCCTTTATCACTAGTCCACTAATGGTGATAAAAAGTATCTTCTTTAATTCTTTTTTTCCCCTTGCCATATAAATTTAGAAATATCTTTTTGAATCCCTGCAGGGTTTTTTTGTTTTTTATTTTTTGCAAGGTTTTTCATAAGTGGTTTGACATTGCCTTTTTTTTTAGGTCTGAGAGAGTGTGACTGGCCCAAGATGGATTGGTGCTAAGGTTAGACTAGAATTTATGGAGTCCTGGTTTCTAGTCTGGTGCCTTAATCACTATCCCAAACATGTCTATCCTTAAATGCAGCAAGTCAGGTCACCTCTACAGGAAAGTTTTAGCATTTCTCCTGCCATCCTTAAGTTTTCGGAAATCAACAGCGGTCCTGTCTTCACTTTAATCTACAGCTGGGTAAGTACAGTAAAGAGACAGGTAGTGAGAAATTCTGTCTGTAGCTGCTGAATCAATTATATTCTGTGCTTTCTGTGTTCAGCCAATGATATATATCACCGCTTCAAGGGAGGAAGCCGGTCTTTCCAAGCCTTCACAATTGTAGACTTCTTTTTGTGATTGATAATATTTATGAAAAGGAAGGAAAGCCAGAAATTCTTCAAGAAAAGGCTTATTGTTCCTACCTTTGCCCTTTGCAGACTTGCTTTTTGATGAAAACACTTCTCTAAAGGAGATTCTGTCAAACTCCAACATGTTTAATGCAAATAATTCAAGTATGACCCAAGGGTATTTTGACTCATTCTGGTCTAAGTTAGTTGTTGCCAACATGTTTCCATGATGGTATCAAATGTGCACCAAAGGCACTCTGTTTTATCTGGAGGGTTTCAAATGTTCTGCCAATCACTTCTGAGTGATTACTATAATCCTGCTGCCAATTTCAGTTATTAGGATTCGAGATGCCGGCTAGATCATTTTGTTTGGCTGATGACCTGCTAAGCTTCAAGGTTATTTCGTTATCAATGGCCGTGTTCACATGACACTTCTTGCCCATAGACTCTTCAGTTACAACCCAATTTTCAGAATTCTTCAGATCCACTAAACTAAACACATATCGGCTGGGTCTGTACACCATACAAAGCTAAAAGGCAAAAGGACTAATTTGTGGCTCACAAGTAAAGCTGGGGATATATGGGAAGGCGAAACTCAGGTTGATTTGGGATGGTGTTTTATTTTGTTTTGTTTTTCAGAATAGTAGTTATGTCATCTGCCTGAGGCTAATTTAAATCTATTCCTTTTTCTGGGAAGTGAATCAAGCTTTCAACTTGTATTTTATTTGCAGCAGATTCCATGAGGGAAGACAGAAGAAATAATGAATTGAAGATAGCTTTCCACTTCTTCCCCTCCCCCCCCCCTTTTCTAATCCTGAGGGACTTCCTATTTCATGCTAACAATCTAACCTTTCTTGGCAAATTTATTTTCATTTTAAGCACTTTAAACAGATAAGGATATTCTGAAAAAATTGGATGACATTCCATCCTATTAAAACAGATATTAATTTCTTAGGGCCATACTTTGGATTAGGAACCTAGCTATATCTCCTATCCAAAGAATTTTTTTTATAAATTCTTTATTTTGATTATTATTTCCCATCTCACCACTCAGGGCAGCCTACAATAAATAAATTTTTACAAAAATATATCCTATCCTATCTCCAAGGAGTGTAAAAAATGGCAAAGTGAGGGGCCCTGATTTGTTTTTCATTGGAATAATAATAGACAACTTAAGCACATCTTATGAAACAGTAAATAAATTTGGGTGCCTTGTTCAATTCAGCAGCTGAATGGGGGGGGGATTATCTCCATGGCTTTTCAGAGTAGCGGAAACATCCCCCATGTTGTTATAGTTTTATTCCGCAGATTAAATCCTTCATTATATAAACAACTGATAAGATTTAATCTTTAGTGGTTGATGTATTTTTAAAACCATGTGTGATTAAGGAAGTGCTTTTCCCCTAGAAGTAGCTAGTTTTGATAGGAGAACTTGAATTATTCTACTCATGTGATAAAATGCTTACTGTCAGTTTTACTTTTCACTACTCTTTTTTCCTCAGTTATAAATCTCTAAAACTGCATAATACCAATTAAGAAGGGTTGTGAGGTGGGGGGTTGGGGGCGGGGAAGCAAATTGAGACATCAAGGAAAAAAAAAACACAGTTGGCAGAAACCGGAAATTTGTGTGTGTGTGTATGTTTAGGGAAAGTTTTTCACTGACATCATTTAACAAGTTTTAGAATTCCCCTTATGGGAGAGATATAAAAGCATCTTCCTCAATATCTTCTTAAGAGACAAAATTACATTATCATTGCCCTCCACCATGCTGGCTTGGGATAATAGAAATAATTGTCCAATACATATGGAACATATAAGGTTAATCGTTATATTTACTTAGAAGCAAGATAGTATCTTCTACATCACCTATTACAGGAATTACTCAAAATTTTCTCTTCTTTCATACTGTTAAAATCCTGGAGAATGGATAGTACCACTGGGTGATTTCTACGCACCAAGTCTGATAGAGCTTTGAATGAGATCTTGCTAAATGCCATCAGATGCATATGAAAAAACATTAAACACTTAAAATATTTAAAACCTAAGGACTCTATAGCAGTTTTACGGCTTTTATCATCACAGCAGGATGATTCTGAATGGAAGAGGCAGACACAATCCATTAAATACCAAAACGTTTTGGACTTTCTTTGCAACAAATCCTTCTTGATAGAGCAAACAGAAGGTGTAAAATCCCACAACGCTAAATAGTTCACCAGAGAGGAAAACAGTAGGATTTTTCAAGGGTTCAAGAAAGTATTAATGGCATCTTATAGAAACTCTCCCAGAGATCCGGATGGTTCCCACCCCAGTGACGTTCAGGAAGTTATTAAAACATTGGCTCTATTCCCAGATTTGGGGGCAAGGTGATTGTTAAACTCCTGACAAATGGACTTTCCTGCTTTATATGTTTGTCTTCAGGCCACTCATTGTTGTTTTGTATTTTGTTTTCCTTTTCAATTATAAGCTACCCAGAGTCAGTGGGTGTCAGGTGGCCTATAAATTGTATGTATAACTTATTAAAATAAAATGTAAAAAATTAATAAATTGGTAGAGCCTATGTTTGGTTACTTTTCAAATGTCAAAGAAGAACATTGTAAACTCATATATCTACACAGAATCATGGAACCATAGAATTGGAAGGTCCATAAAGCTTGTTTAGTTCAAGCCCTTGATACTGCAGGATTTACTATAGAATATTTTACAGACAACTGTCTCTGTCTGAAGGAGAATTCACCATTTGGTGTAGCAGTTTCGTACTTCTTCAATCTAAAGCAACATCCCCAGGTTTTAACCTGCTGGATATAGTCCTCAATAAATTGCTTGCTTAATTGATTGATGACTATGAAGATTCTCAGTCATCCAGGTCATGATTGTCCCAAAGGTGCTTTTTCAAAAAGCAACTGGACTTTCATTGTTTTTCCTTGAAGATGTTTTGCTTCTCGTGCAAAAAGCTTCTTCAGTTCTGATTGAATGGTAGAGAATGAAAGGATTTATATTCTTTGCAGTCATCTTGGTATTAGCATTCTCTCGAGTCCTAATTAATTAAGTCCACTTCCTCTTCTAGATGGAAACCTTTCAGAAATTTGAGACTGTTATCATCTCAAACATATTTTCTGTGGGCTAGGTAAAGGTAAAGGTTCCCATCGCACATATGTGCTAGTCGTTCCCGACTCTAGGGGGTGGTACTCATCTCTGTTTCAAAGCCGAAGAGCCAGTGCTGTCCGAAGACGTCTCCATGGTCATGTGGCCAGCATGACTAAATGCCAAAGGTGCACGGAACGCTGTTTCTTCCCACCAAAGGTGGTCCCTATTTTTCTACTTGCATTTTTTATGTGCTTTCGAACTGCTAGGCTAGCAGAAGCTGGGAAAAGCAACAGGAGCTCACCCTATGATGCGGCACTAGGGATTCAAATTGCTGAACTATCGACCTTTCGATCAACAAGCTCAGCATCTTAGCCACTGAGCCACAGCGTCCCTTATCTTCTGTGGGATACATATATTCAAATTCTTTAACTGTTTCACCAAGGGTTTTGTTTCCAGACCACTTTAAGTCTGAAAGAACAAAAGTCCACTTTTAATTGCTTGGTCCACTAGACTGTCCTTCCTTGGTTTCTTCTTCATCTGTTAACAAACTACAGTCTCCTGTCTTTCTTACCTTATTATTTTCTAGCAGCATCTCTTCATCCTTTTCTTCAAGGTTACGTATTACGTTATTCTTTTTTGACTGTGATACCTAGATGCAGCACTCCAAGGGGAGATCAGGATCTGAAGAAGGCAGAGTAGAATACAACAGTTGCTCTCCATTAGATTGACTCTATGCTCCTATAAATGTCCCTCATGATAGCAGCTAATCATTTAGTAACTGCCTCACATTGTTGGCTCATGGTTAACTTGTGACTGAAGGGAAACCCAGATTAATATGAATTATTGCCAAGCCAGATCACTTCTATAGCCTAGTTCTCAATGTACAACCACAATTGGGATTAGAATTTCGGTTGCTAAGATCGCAAATGGCAACCACATGAATCTGAGACACTGCAACTCCAAATGCATCTCCAAATTCTGACTTTGGAGGTGCTGTTATGGTCATTAGTCTGAGGACTCCTAAGCTACTGTTTTCAATGCTGTTGTGAGTTCATGCAGTTGATAAACGTATGGTTTTCATTCAAGGTTTACCTAAATATGTTCCTTACATTTCGCTTTCCCAGCTGCAAATCTTAACATTTCTTTCTGCTAAATTCCATCTTATTCCATCCCTTTTCTAATCTTCCCCTTTTTATCTGAAACTATTAGCCACTCCTCTTAAATTTCTGCACCTTGAAACTCTATCAGCATTTCTTCAACTACCTTTTTCGAGATGTTATTGAAAACATAGAAAAACATGGGGTCCAGGATACATCCCCATGTAAAGAATGTTCACACATTATAGCCAAAAAAGTAAGAATGGCAACCATGTTGGTGCCTTCAAAGGTCCACCAGGTGTTTTTTTTAATGTATGTTACATATGCAAATAAAAAATATGCAGAGCATTGATACAACCATTATGGCCACCGTTTCTATTTTTTAAAAAAAAAAAACATATTTGTTGGACACTCCTCTTCCTGTGGCATTCAATTTCCTACTTTTGTTTAAACTTAAAGGTACCATTAATAAGTACTATTCAAGTATTATCACTCATTCAACTATATGGCTATTCAAAGTAATGTAATGTAACCCATATGTTATCAATTTATTAAGGAAAACTCCAACAAAGGGAGTTAGCTTAAATAAAACAGATCTTTATCATTCCCTATAGACACACTCTGCTATTCTATTCTATGAAACCTTTTCCAAAGCTCTTTCGTCCCCAAAACAAATTATTTGTGTTTTTGTGTTCTGTGTATACATATGTATGTATCAGTAGTGGGTCGCAAATTCCATCACTACCATTTTGCTTGTGGGCGTGTAGGCACTCATGTGTGTGCGCAACGCTTCTGCACATGCGCAGAAGCATCTGGGCTGATGGGCGGAGCCTCCCGCCACTGCTGCTACCTGTTTGCCCGATGCGGGGAGAATCGATAGCAACCCATTACTAGTATGTGTGCGTATATGTGTGTGCATGTGTGTATTTTATTTTAATTTTTAATATATTCATTAATAATTTGCAAGAAGAAAATTGTACCAGAAAAAAAGCATAAACGGACAGGTAAATAGAAAGGGAAAATTTATTTCTTCTGGCTTTTTTGTTTCAGACTAAAATGATGTATTGGATTATTCCACACCACTTCGAAACTTACAAGTCTATTTTAGGAACATCTACTCCCATAAGGAACAGAACTATGCATTCACATGCACACACCAATAGACATTCTGAGGAAAAAAATGTTTCTAGTCTATTAGGAACTCATCGCCAAATGACTTTTTAAAAGAAAATAGTGAGGGTCAAAAAAGTTCCCTCAACATTTCAGAATTAATTAATTTCCACCAGGAAATGATGTTCCAATTACAATTCCCAGGCCCTGGCTTTTGCACGGCAAACTATAGGGTGTTTGGTAAGCATAGAAAATGGAACTGTATAGGGAACAATGGTTCTCCTGTTTTCGGCAGTTTTATTTATTGGAAATTATAGCAGGAAGAAAAAAGACTAAATAAGTCTTAAGTGTGTCATTATTATGTCATCCGTAGCTGAGTTGTGCTGTGTAGCTGCAATCTGCTATTTTGTAAACTGAGCTGTCAAGCACTTGTTATTTTAAAGCTGGGATTTGTCAGTTTTTCCTGATGGGGCAGCAGCTCCGTTTCTCAGTGATTCATGACTGGCTGTGAGACAGAGGAAATTTGTGTCTGCACTAATCTAAACACAGTATAAATGGAACATAGACACAGTGCTGAAAGAAGAAAATGGACTAGCCTCAATGCACCCTAAGTGTGCCTCCCCAAACCCCACAAATAATAATGATTAAAAACCTTTTAAAAGTTTAGCAAACCTCTTTCCCCCCCCCCCCCGAAAGAAATTGTGTCCCAGAAAAATAAAAATTTGCAAAAACAACAATCCTTAACCCACCCCGCAAACTAACTGCAGTGATTTTAATAGACTGTTCCTATAATGTCAACCCAATTTAGGGAGGCAGAAACAGGATATTCTCCAAACCATTTACTTTAGAGTAGTCCCACTGGAGTTTAGCCTTGAATGTATTGAAATAACAGCCCACATATGCATTTCTAGGACATCTGTATTTTCCATTTAAAATATATGTGCAACTCTGCTTTTGGAACATTTGTTTTTAAGAAAGGAAAGGGTCATTCAGTAGAGATTTTTTCCTTTCCTGTGCTCTGTAACAAACCATAAAAGGCATGGATATTCATTCGGTTGGGAGGAAAACAGGCCCTGTTCTTCAAACGTAAATTATAATTTAACAAGGCACTGAGAGAAAACATGGATGTATGGTGTGAAAAGATGGCAGATTTCTGCTCCTAAACTAGTCCACCATTTTGAAAATAGTTTTCAAAATATTTTAAAGAATTCTCTTGAATTCCAGTGACATTTTGAAGCAGCCTCTCCTTCAGAAGATATTTCCCATGATAAAAAGTAGTTTCTACTTTTTTGAGCCAATGGGCCATGTAGTATTGTGAAATGTTGCCATTATTTTTTTTAAAAAAAAAACACAACAAAATGGCTGTGGCTGAAGAAGAGAGCTATGGTCTGAAGTCAGTAAAAAATACCCATTTCATAATATGGAGAAGGGTACAAAAGGTGGAACAAAAATCACATAAACCAGTGCGAACACATTTAAGCACAATGGAAAGTGATAATAGTTGTAATTTCCACTTTAACCTGATTCATCTTTTTCAGCAGTCATTTCATTATGACTAATGCAGGAGCTAACATTGAATTTCACCAATCATGCCAAATTGTTTGTACACATTACCTAGTAATGAATGTTCTATCTTCTTTAATGGTGTCACTACAAGATTGCAATTAGAGTAGGAAATATTAAAAAAGAGTGTTATGTTTTATTTAATTAAAAATCTACCAAGGAAATTACTTATAAATATCATTGTACAAATTATCAAGGAGACCAAATTTCAGGTCCCATTACATTTTGAAGCAGTCTGTAGGACTGTAGGACTGTAGCAAATAACATTTTGTCAATGCGTTATCTCACAGGCAATCAATGCAAGTCTACTGAGAAGTATGTTACACATACAATATGCCTTACTTGCAAAATGTGGATATAAATGTAACCAGAATCATAAACCAAAAACATATTTTGTAGTAAACCAACACTGCATAAAGTCCAGAATTTCAATATCCCCATGACACTGAACCTAACCCTATTCAATCTCCTCACCACAAATTTTTGACCTCATCCTGATAGCCATTCCTGTTTTCATCTCTCTTTCTGCCTTGTTCCTCTTACTCCATGATACTTCCTGGAACACATTCTTTGTGTTTAAATTGTAATAGTTATCCTGATGCTTTCATCCGTTTTTGCATGGGGAAATATACAAGACCAGAAGTACATAACTTTTCAGTTGCCAGTCTCTCACTTCTTCTAAATTATGAGGGCCATTACTAAACTGCCTTGACTGAAATAACCACAAAATCTTTTATGCTCATAGATTAAATCATCACAACCAATAAATTCACAGTAGATCAGAGTTGGCTGAACTCTAAAGACAGCCCATGCAATATTTTGCTGTCTTTGTGACGTCATATCCTTTGGCATATGATGGAATGATGAAAATTGTTGGTTAGAGTGGTCAATTTTGGTTAGTGGCACCGGGGCATTTTGGGAAGGAGGAGAAGAATAAGCTGGAATGCTTCAATTACCAAACCACCTTTCTCCTAAGAGAAATGCATTCCATCTGAATTTTTCTTCCCTCAGTCTTTTTTTCATCCTTTTCCTGTACACATTCAATATATTTTTTAAAAAACACACACACAAGAATGACTAGTGCAGATTTTTTGGATCTCTGTACACCTTCCAAACAACTTCACAGTGAAAGTGAATGCTGCAGAACAAGTTGGATTTATACAATTCGATAGGCATTTTTGCTAGAGTTAAGAGTTGCTTCAAATCTGCATAATTGCAAATAATTAAGGTCTTTGGGGATATAAACACCACACTAATTCACTCCTTGCTTCTGCTCCCCTCCTGCATACTGGATACAGGATGTGCATGCCTTTAACTCAGGAACAATGGCCAAAATCATCATTTGCATTTGTTATTTGCTTGTTATCTGTTTCCTTTGTATGGGTGCTAAATGCATATTTTGAAATCACTTCACTGAATAAAGCAGTGTTAGAGAATGTGATGGCAAATTAAAATTAAATCTCACCACGAAAGGAAAGGACTAGGTGTTTGTTTGTTGTTTGTTTAAATCATTTCAGTGGCTGGAATAATTGGACGATAGCCTCAGGGCATCCATTTGGTATATAATTAGGTTATTTCTTCATCATCTCCTCTGTATGTGTTTAATTACAAATTAATCTGAAATTCTCCAGAGAGAGAAGAAAATCAATATAATAATATGGAGGAGGAAGGAGATCATGTTGTTTTGTTTTGTTTTTAAGAAAATGCATCAAAATACTGAACAAAATGCCATATCCAACTGGTGAAATTTTTCATATTTGTTTACTTCTTGATAAATCTTCAGGAAGATGGAGTTGTTTGATTGTTTTTGACCAGCTCACATTCTGGTGACTCTTTCCTAGCTGAATGATGCCCATTTTCTGGATCAGCACCCATCTGATGAACACGTCAGGTAGAGATTTCAACCAAACCTTCATCTCACAGCCTAACCATCCTTGCAGGTTTGCAATGAAGGAAAATGAGAAGATGACCACAAATACCTTTTCAAGGTATGGTAAAGGAGACTGTAGTTGTCACTGTTTTCTGCTTCAAAGTGGCAGCTCCCATAAACATGTTGAGTTCATAGAACAAAAAATGAATCATGTTGAGCAGCCTTTCAGAATTTCCCTATTGTTTAATTTATTTACCTATTTATTTATTGGTTCAATTTATATGCAGCCCTTCTCCGGAGACTCAGGGCGGCTTACAATGCATTAAGCAATAATTCCTTATATCTTTTCTTTGGGACATATAAAATACATTGTTGTTGTTTTTCTACCTGTCTGAGCTGCATTTGTTTTCTTTCATTCTCTCTTTCATTTTCTTTAACCTAATTGAATCAGTTTCACCATATAATGTATAAGAGTCTAGTACCCAAATGGGTATGATTTTTAATCCCTTCCATTGCTCCACCTGTATCCTGAGCTTCTCAATCATTTATCTCTTCTTTGACCTATAACACAATAAAAGAGTTGGAAAGACCTTGGAAGTCTTATAGCCCTCCCCAAGCAGAAAACCCTATACTATTTCTGACAAATCATTGTCTCTTCTTAGAAACCTCCAGTGTTGGAGCACCCACAACTTCTGAAGGCAAGTCATTCTACTGATTAATTCTTTTCACTGTCAGGAAATCTCTCCTTGATTAGTTTATGTCCATTGTTTCTTGTCTTGCCTTTTGGTGCTTTGGAAAATAGGTTGACCCACTCTTCTTTTGTGGCAGCCCCTTGGATATTGGGAATTAATCTCTGAATTCTCTACCATTGACCCCTGAAGGTAGAAAGTATCTCTTCCAGCTGATTATGATTAAGGTCAAATGATCTCCACCTTCTTTTGGTAGGTATTGAGAGTCACTGTATTATAGGAATTAAAATATCCAAATAGAGCCTACAGTATGGTTTTAATCAGACCTCTTCTATAACAGTGTTGTTCTTATAAAATAAGGAGATACTCTTGTGGAAATCATCTTGAGCAATCAGAAGAAGTAGGATATAAATGCATAAATAAATAAATAAGATTATCTTGTGGCAATGGAGACACAGGAAATTCCTTATATGTATCTGTATGGTTAAAGACCACTGGAAACCATTCTTACCCTTCCCTGCTTCTGTTTCTGGAGAGATATTGATCCAACTCAGTAGAAAGTCAAAACTATGCCACTTACATGTATATGTACTATCATATGTTTCATATATTGATGAGTTGTTTTTTCTGATATAAAAATGATTCTTTTTTTTTTTGAATTTTTTTTTAAACAACATAAACATAAAATGCATCTTTTAAGAACGAAGTCTTGATCCTATCATGAATAGGTACATTCGCTTAAAATTCTTTGACAGCTCTTTCCAACATTTTTTTTTTTAGAAGTTTTATTGAATAAAGAATATATTACATTTCAAACTCTACGGTTCGGCAACGTGTAGTCATCTTGTATATTTACAATTATGGAATCTAATCAATTATCTAAGTATTATACAATTTATATGTGAATTTGTAAGATTAAATACAACAATAATATATAGATTTAATTAGTAATTATACATTGTCCTAATAAAAGTTAACTTTTGCATTTATTTTTCAACCACCTATACCACAGATCCCAAATCGTGTAGAATTCTGAGTCTTCCTTTCCGTTTAACACATATGTTAATCTGCACATTTCTGCACAATCCAATACTTTATTGACTACTTGTTCCTCAGTTGGACATCCTTTCTTTTTCCAGCAACTGGCATAGGAGAGTCTAGCAGCTGTGACAATATGAATAATCAGATATTTCTTTTCCTTAACAAATTTTTGTTTTAGCACTCCCAGGAGATAGATTTCAGGCAGAAAGTTAATATCCTCATTTAATATTTCTTGGATCCGTTTTTGTACTTTTTCCCAGAATTTCCTCGCTTCCGGACACGTCCACCACAATGTGGTAGAAGGTACCTTGATGGTGGCCACATTTCCAACAGTTGGGGCTTGCATTCGGATAGATCTTTGCAATTCTAGATGGTGCTAAATGCCATCTATACAACATTTTATACTGATTCTCCTTATAGCTTATTGCTCTTGTCAATTTAAGATTGCTGTTCCATATTTCTTCCCAATCATCCAAGTTTATTTTTGAGTCGATATTTTTCCCTCAAGTGATCATTTGGTCTTTAAGTATTTCTCCTTCTCTGTCATATTCGAGCAGGTAGGAGTATAATTTAGCTAATAGTTTATTCTCATTGCCCAGCCATATCTTATCAAAACTATTTGTACCTGCTTCTATTCCTTCTTCCTGTTTATCTTTCCTATATCGGGATTTTATCTGTAAATAGGGCCACCAATCTATATGAATCCCTTGCTCTTTCAATATCTCATTAGATTTAAGGTTACCACTGTTATCTAGAATGTCTTGGTATGTGAACATTTTCTCTCTGCTTATTGTGTTGGGTAGATCATTGCCTCCATTGTAGAGATCCATTTTGGGATTTTAAAGTAATGTTTATGCCTAATTTCTTTCCATGTTTTCATTAATGTATCTCTAATTTTGTGTCGGTGGAAACATATCCCTGCCCCCTTTCCTTTATCCCAAAGGTAGGCATGCCAGCCTCTTAGCAGGTCATGCTCTTCTAATTGTAGAATTCTTTTATTTCTTAATGTGGCCCACTCTCGTAGCCATATTAAATTGGCAGCTCTGTGATATATCTCCCAAACTGGAAGCCCAAATCCACCTTTATTTCTTTTTTCCTGCAAAGAACGTAACGCAATTCTTGGCTTTTTCCCTCCCCAAATGAATTTCCTTACTATCATGTTTAGATCCGAAAAATTTTTTTTGTCAATGCTAACTGGTGTGGTTTGAAACAAATATATTAATTTGGGGAGAATACTCATCTTAATGGTGGCTATCCTACCTAGAAACGATATTTGTAACTTCCCCCAACGGTCCAAATCTTGCTTGATCTTTGTCAGTAATGGTGTATAATTATCTTCCTTCAAGGTTGAGCATCTAGTGGCAATCCATATCCCTAAATATTTTATCCTTTTAACTGTTTGGATGCCCAAATTTTCTGTTAATATTTCCTGTTCTCTTTTCGGGATATTTTTTGTTAACATTTTAGTTTTTGTCATATTTAATTTGAATCCAGATAGCTTCCCGTACTCGTCTATCTCTTTCAATACCTTTGGCCCAGTCGTTAACGGGTCCTCCATGATCAACGCTACATCGTCGGCGAAAGCTTGAATTTTGAAGGTTTCGTTCCTAATTACCAGTCCGCGTATTTCATTATTTTGCCTAATATTCCTTAACAATATCTCCAGAGCTAATATAAATAAGAGTGGAGAGAGTGGACAGCCTTGCCTTACCCCTTTACCAATTCGGAAAGTTTTGGTCATATCTCCATTCAGTATAATATTTGCACTCTGCTTATCATAAATTGTTTTTATCACATTCTCAAAGCATTCCCCAAAATTCATTCTTTTAATCTGCTGAATCATAAATCCCCAATTTAGGTTATCGAACGCCTTCTGGGTGTCGAGAAAGACCAGGGCCAGCTGTTTCTCAGAGTGTATTTTGTAATACTCCAACACATCCATCACCACTCTCATATTAGTTCTAATCTGTCTTCCAGGGAAGAACCCGTTTTGGTCAGGGTGGATCCAATTATTTAATATTATCTTCATCCTACTTGCTAGTATTCCCATAAATATTTTATAGTCCATATTAAATAAGGAGATCAGCCTGTAGTTCTTTATTTGTTTGGGGTTGGTACCTTCTTTTTCTACCAATGTGATGAACGCCTCCTTCCATGATGTTGGAATCCTGGAGCCTCTCAGGGCCTCGTTGCATATTGCTTTGGTACAAGTATTTCTTCCAGTTCCTGGTTTTTATACAATTCTCCTGGGAGGCCATCAGGGCCAGGGGTTTTATTGCTTTTTAATTTAAATATTGACCCCTCAATTCCTCTGCTGTAATTTCTCTATTTAACATTTCCCTTTCCTCCTCCTTTATCTGTGGAAGTTCCTCTTTAGCGAGGTATTGATTAATACTATCAATTGAAGTTTCCTCCTCACTATATAATGTCTCGTAATATTATCTGACGAACTCGAGTTTCTCGTCCTCTTCCTCTAATATTTTGCCTTCCCGATTCTCCAAGCAATCTATAATCCTCTTCTCCTTCTCTTTTTTTAACTTATACGATAACCATCTCCCTGGCTTGTTTGCATTATCAAAATAATATTGTTTAGGTTGTTTGATTTTTTTTGCCAATTCTTCCTGTTCTAATAAGTTTAATTTATGTCTTATTGTCATCCATTGTTCTTTTTTTTTACAGTATCACTGGGGTCTTGTTGTAGTCTCTTCTCTGCTTCTTCCAGCTGGATTAACAGATTCTTCTGAGCCTTTCTTTTTTCTTTATTGTTATATATATTATGCGATATTACTAATCCTCTCAGATAAACCTTCATTGTATCCCAAATGCATGTTGAGGGAGTTTCCTGGTTCTCATTCTCCTCAAAAAACAATTGTAAATCTCTCTGGAGCTTTTTAGTAAACCCTACATCTCTAAAAATATGGGTATTTAATCTCCATCTCCTTCGTTTGACCCTGTTTCGGCTCTTCCACTTTATCTCTAATGGGCTGTGATCGGCCCATACATTTGGGGCGATTTCAACCGAGTTGATTTCTAACCCCAAACTTCTACTGACCCATATCATGTCAATCCTTGAACAGGACTTCTGAGGGTTTGAGTAATAAGTAAATTGCTTATCGTTCGGATGTAATACTCACCAGAGATCTACTAAATTATGCTCATCGACTAGGTCAAAAAAAGTTTTGGGGAGTCTTTCCCTTTTGTTCTTTTTCACTATTCCACTCTTATAATCCATTTCCGGGTTTACTACCCCATTAAAATCGCCAATAATACAAATATTTCTGTGCCCCAATTCGCCTGTTTTGTGGCATAATTTCCTATAGAATTCTCCTAAATTCTTATTTGGAGCATAAATAGCTACTACTAAAATTGAAATACTGCCCCTCTTGATTTCAATTGCCAGTAATCTCCCTTTATCATCCGAATATTTAAGTTCAGCAACAATTCCTTTCTTTACATATAATGCTCCTCCCCTTTTTTTTTCTCTGCTAGAGAGGTAAAGGTTTTGCCAAATTTCACAAATTCCAAATATTTCCTCTCCTCTCTTCTTATATGGACTTCTTGGAGACATATTATTTCCGAATTAGATTTAATTAGTTTTGAGAATATTTGTTTCCGCTTCCCTCCATTATTTAGATCATTGACATTGACAGACAGCAATTTCCAACCCTCCATTTGTCCGACTAACTACCTAGTTCTTATTTGCCCTTACTGCTCTTTGTGGACTTTGTCTCTTTCCTTTGGTTTCTTTGACTTCCTTCTCCTCTAACTCCTTTTCCTCTGGTGTTCCTTCTTTGGATTTTCTTAACTGTACGTTAATTTCTTCCTGGGAGGCTATATCTAATTCCTCCTTACTACTTTGATCTTCCTCCGCACCCCTCAGCTGATCCAAAAGTTCTTGTGCGGAGACAAGGCTATCAATCTTAATTCTTTTCCCTTGCCAGGTGGTGAGCATCCCTTCTGGTAAAATCCATCTGAAGGGGATACTTCTCTTGTTTAACTGTATCGCCAAGAACCTATAATCTCTTCTCAGATCTCGAACCCTCTTCGGAACTTGCTTCAATACTATTACCTCTTTACCTTTGAAACTTACAGGCTCTTCTCTTACTATGTTGTATAGCATATCTTTCACTTTCTTCCGGGCGAATCTGACATCGAGGAAGCTTATTCCTCCTAGCATAGTTGGTTTGGACCCTGTAAATTTCATCCAACTCTTTTATGATATCATCTTTGTCCTGTTGCAGTATTCCAGCTATTAAGTCCACCATAACATTTCCCAAATCTTCGTCCTTGACCTCTACCACGTTTTTACATTACATTTTTTTTAATTTGATTTATATGTCGCCCTTCTCCGGAGACCCAGGGCGGCTTACAATGCGTTAAGCAATAGCCTTCATACTTTTTGTATATTTTATACAAAGTCAGCTTATTGCCCCCACAATCTGGGTCCTCATTTTACCTACCTTAGAAAGGATGGAAGGCTGAAAACCTTGAGCCTGGTGAGATTTGAACTTGCAGTAATTGCAGGCAGCTGATGTTAATAACAGTGCTTTAGTCTGCTGCACCACCAGGGCTCATCTTTTAATATAAAAATCAAAACACAAATTTTTAACAAGTATTCTAACATCGTAATCTAGATATTTACCTTATTATTTTATCACCACAAATCTAATTTCCAGATAAACACAACTCTATTTTTATTTCCATTTATAAATCAAACTTCTATATACCCTCCTTCATCCCTGGACCCATTTCATCAAATCTATAAATCTTAAGCTCTATTATTAATTTACATCTAATTTTCTTAAATTTATCATCTATTACACTCTTCATTTTACACAGAATCATTTCATACTCATCTCACTTCATTTTAATTATCTTCCAATATATTCTTCTTCACCCCATATCTATTATTTTAACAAATTTCCAGCATTTTCATATTTGAACAAATTTCCAGCATATTCTCCTCTCCATATCTCCAGCTATTGTTTCCCAGCATATTTTGTTTTGGCTGATTTCCAGCATATTCTCCTCCATACCTCCAACTATTGTTTGGCTGATTCCCAGTATATTTGTTTTGACTGTTTTACAGCATATTCTCCTCCATACCTCTAACTATCGTTTAACTGATTCCCAGCATATCTTGTAAAAAAGATTTGAGGAGCAAAACTGTCACAGATATTCTGGCCACCATTGGAATAACTGCTTTGGTAGCTTGGATAAGCAAGCAGTTGAGAGATAAAAACTAATGTTTTCCAGTTCTGTTGTTCTAGCCAGGTTAGCTGGGTGATTAGGCTGCTGTTCAAGGAATAAATAATTGATGCAATTATGCAAAAATAATAATGCACAACAGAATCAGAAGCTAGCCAAGATCCCTGCATGAGGCCAAAGGTGAGAAACTAGACAAAAGTAGAGTCCTAAAAGCAGAGTCCAGGGTGAGTTTAAATCAGTGGTGAAATCTAACTTTTTTTACTACTGGTTCTGTGGGTGTGGCTTGGTGGCCATGGTGTGGCTTGGTGGGCATGGCAGGGGAAGGATACTGCAAAATCCTCATTCCCTCCCTACTCCTCGGGAAAGGATATTGCAAAATCTCCATTCCCACCCCACTCTGGGGCCAGCCAGAGGTGGTATTTGCTGGTTCTCCAAACTACTCAAAATTTCCACTACCGGTTCTCCAGAACTTGTCAGAACTTGATGGATTTCACCCCTGGTTTAAATGATTTCATTATATTAAGTTACATACCCAGCAAAGTTAGATGCTATAATATAATGATGATTTCAGGTTCAGCTTTTCAGAAATAAAAGTTAGAATACACCCATGCTCTGCTTACCAATTTTCAGAAACAAAACTCTTTTTTTAAGGTCTTTTTAGAACTAGGTTCTTATTTCTATGGAAACCCATTTTCTAATCACAAACACACATATGCATGAATATTTTGTAATGCACACATCTGAGCTTCAACCTTAGCCTCGAAGTTAATGCTCTAAGTCTCCAAGAGTCACCATGTGTGAATTGGTTGGCTATGTATTTGTTTAATAAAATAAATAAATAAATGTAAGGTCTGCTGGTTCATCCCTGATGAATTCCTCCAGAAAAGGCTTAATATTAGATGTAAGCAGAAAGAATCCTTGTCAGAGTTATGTTAAAAGGAAACAGCCCTTAACAAGAAGTTGGACAAGAAAACATCCATACTTCCTTCAAACTTGTGAGTTTAGATTAGTGTAAGGGGCAATGGCAGTCATCAAAATTTTCCATCCTGATTTTTTTTAAAAAAAAATGATACTAACACAGGCATCCAGCATGTAACAATGAAGTTGTCGTGTACATGATACAAATTATGTCAGTTGTGCAATGACATCAGGACACAGTGATGTCACTTGCTACACTTTGCAGGTAACAGGTAATACCTTTTCTGACTAACAAATTGGCTACCAATCTCCTCCTGATTCTCCTCCTGAACCTTAGACTAATAAGGCTCTTCTTCCAAAGAACATACACATTGCTATATTTGGGAATTCATGTAACATTATTTTTTCTTGATTTAAAAAACAACCAAGTGATAATGAATGGAAAGCAATTCATCAGGTCCTATGACTTGATTCAGTTGTATCATGCTCCTTTACAAGGTTGTTCAGATTAGATCATGAATCATCATGCATTCTACTTTCTGGAGCTTGTCGTTCATGGTATCCTTTCAGTTTTACACTTACTCGTGATGTAATCCAGTTTTCCATAGTTCTAGTCGCTTTTTAAATTATCTGGGTCTTTGCTCTGCCTAAAGATCAGTATGAAGCACCCCTCACTGCCTCAAACCCCCTCTCCCCAAAGATAATGCCTTTCTATTTCAACAAACAGAAGCCAAACAGACTGGTGGTTGAATCTTATTTAAATACTAGTGACAGGACAGCCTCTTCCATAGCACCGGAGGGCAACAGATTAGCTTAGAGGTCATACCGCCAGCCATGTGGCACTCATCACTCTGTCCTTCAACACCTTGATGTCATAACTGGCCCCAGTATCGCCACCTGAGATGACTGCCTCATTCTGCCTAATGGTAGGACTAGCACTGGGATAAATCAAAACAAAACCATCCTTGACAGATGTTTATCCAGACATGAAAAAAAGAACCCTACTCTATCCATTAAATTAAACACAATAATCTGTTGATCTTAGCTTAATATAAACATGAATTTCAACTTACTACTGGTTCAGGGCATAGCCATTTTCAATGCATGTTGGGGGGGGGGGAACTGTAACATTTGATTGGATTTTAAATGAGATGTTTACTTAAAAGACTGTTTTGCTATACCGAACAATTAAGGAAAATGGAGTTCCCTATCCAGCAAGAATCATAATGTTTAGACTTCCAAAAGGAAAGTAATCTTAACAAGGACAGATGTGCATAATCTTGATCTCTGTCCATATGAAAAAAAAACTGTTTTCCTGGAACAGCTTCCATTAGCAAAAGTTTCAAAATGTGAGAAGATGTCTCTTCTCAAGCAAGTGCTGAGACAGCATTATTATTGGGTCATATTTTAAACCAACTATTTAAGTTTGTATTTTTAGTGTCCAGAGAAGTATCTGAAAATCACTGCTTGAAGTTACAGCCCCAGCTATATTTGATATCAGCTGTGAGTTATCATTTTCTTCTGAAGGCTTTGCAGATCTGCTAGGATACATAATGAATTAAAATGGTATCCAGGCTGGTAGTTTATTGTTCCTTTCCTGACAAATCTACTACCAGTTATGTGGGCTGCTGACCCAGGAAGAGATAGAAAGATTCTGTAGAAACAAATTTTCTTTCTTGAAACGCATCCAACAAAAACCAGAAATTAAAGCCTTCCAGTATATTTCATTTATACTAAAGCTGCCATTTGACCAGCTTTAACCTATGGATAGATAGATGAGCAACTGATAAAACTTGTTTTTTCTGGTTTTCAGTTCTCATGTTAAAATGTGGAAAGAAGATTTAGTTATTTATTTGCTCTTCCTGGACAGGGGTTATCTGAAGACAAATTATACTTGGACATTTAGCAAAACTAAATTATTAAATAAAGTATTACTATTCTTCTCATCTTTCCTAGTACTTATCTCTTCCCACGTATGACTATAACCATGTTGCTTGTATTTTTACAATTTATATTGTTCTGTTTGTTTCCTAGTACGATTTGATTGCTTATTAGTAACCTATGACTATCACTAAGTGTTGTAACTTATGATTCTTGATGAATGTATTTTATTTTTTCTTTATGTACATTGAGAGTTTATGCACCAAAGATAAATTCCTTGTGCATCCAATCACACTTGCCCAATAAATAATTCTATTCTATTCTATTCTATTCTATTCTATTCTATTCTATTCTATTCTATTCTATTCTATTCTATTCTATTCCAAAACATTGCTGTTTTCTCTAGAATATTTGAAACAAATAATATGAATTAAGTTTACCCAAATATTACTTATTTATTTTATCAAATTTAGACCAGTGGTGAAATCCAAATTTTTTACTACCAGTTCTGTGGGTGTAGGTTGGTGGGCGTGGCAGGGGAAGGATACTGCAAAATCTCCATTCCCAACCCACTCCAGAGGGAAGGATATTGCAAAATCTCCATTCCCATCCCACTCCGGGGACAGCCAGAGGTGGTATTTGCCAGTTCTCCGGACTACTCAAAATTTCCACTACCGGTTCTCCGAACTGCTCAAAATTTCTGCTACTGGTTCTCCAGAACCTGTCAGAACCTGCTGGATTTCACCACTGATTTAGATATCACTCATCTCACTGTCAAGCACTCTGGCTTACATCATAAAGCAGCAATATAAAATAATTAGAATGTTAGAAACATTAAAAGCATTAATCATATGACGTAATTGTCATTATTCTCATACTAACCCTCATTTTTTAAAATAGGAATTTCATTTAGTTTTAGCAGCAGCCTATCCAATGCAGAAAGACTTTATGGTTTAAAGAGGAAAATTGTTCCCTTAAAATAAAAATTTCCTATTTTAACCAAAACAATGTTAAAGAGTTAAGCTAAACTTCAGGTTCAAATCATCCTCAACCATGAAAGCTGCAGAGTAAATTTGATCCCAATGAATTCTTCATGGTGCAAAACAGGATATTTAACAAATAATTAGAATAGAATAGAATAGAATAGAATAGAATAGAATAGAATAGAATAGAATAGAATAGAATAGAATAGAATAGAATTTTTTATTGGCCAAGTGTGATTGGGCACACAAGGAATTTGTCTTGGTGCATATAGTGTATATAAAAGAAAAGATACATAATTAGACTGCTATTGTACAGTGAAGATTAATGCTGAATTCTTCCCTTTTCAAACAGCTTTTAACAACAACAATAACAACCTCCACCCCATAGTATTTTATATCATTCTCTATTTATAAATTCTCTATTTTCATTTTGCTTTTGCCTAATTGCAGAAAAGCAATAGAAAAAACCAAGAATTGCCTATCATTCTAGGGAGACATTCAGATCCAACCACTCTCCTATAACTCAAACATTCTCTCAATCTCTTCTGAACTCAATAAATAGGATGAAAATAAAATAAAGCAAAGAGAAATACTTTTTGCCTCTGAATGAAAAGGGAGAAAAACCTTAATAGTGCCAAAGAAAAAAACAGGATTAAAGAGGAAGTTGGGAAACAGGAATAAAGAGCATGACCAGAAATACAAGACTCACAACAAGATATGAAATCTTTATTACTTAGGTGATGTTCCACTAAGATAGAATGCCTTTTTCTATTTGTTCTAGTCCTGGAAAAAACAGAAATTAAGGGTGCACAAAGTACAGTAGGTCTAGTTTCCCTCAAGGCCAGACTTTGTTAATTGGGTTCACTATGCCACCTCATGTGACAAGGTAAATTGGGGCCAAGCCACCTTAAATGATTAGCCTCATCCTAAAAGAATGTGCTTTTGCACATGGTTTTCGTGTGCAAAAAACCACAGTTTGGAAGTAAAGGGAGTGGCACAACTGTTCTACTATTTTGAAGCTGCTTGAATATCTGGGTGGTACTACCAGGATTTTGAATTGCAAAGCAAGAATAGCAATAAGCAGAAAAAAAGTAGGAAAAAAAACTGAATATGAAATATAATTTGTTATATCCCTATCACATTTTTACCTTTGTTTCAGCACTGGGGTGGGGGGGCATTGTAAACCATTCAGAGCTTTTGTTCTCCAAAATTGTTTATTTGGTAAGTTAGGTGGCTATATAAATTGGAGGGAAAATGAGAGAGAGAGACAGATTATGCCTGTTGCCAAGTGTCCCAATGTTTCTATAAACTCTAAGACCTTTTTATAAATAGGAACTCAGTGATGAGCAATAGCCACCTACAGCGAAAGCCAGATTTTCCAAATGAATTAAAGACAAATTGCTTTCAGACTGAATCTCCAAGCTTAATTTCTACAAATTCTATCAGATATTGGCCTGAATCCAAAGTACTGTGGATAGAAACTGAAAATACATTTGTAATATTCCACAGATTATTTTTACATTTTTTTATAATACGTTGCAAATCTTGCTCATGGTCATGTTTACATTGGGGATCATCAACATGTTTGAGATGATGACCACAATTAGAATGTTTAGAGAATAGCAGATTTACAGAATAACATATTTGGAAGGGACCTTGGAAGTCTTCTAGTCCAACCTTTACTCAGGCAGGAAACCCTATACCCTTTCAGACACATGATTATCCAATCTCTTCTTAAAAGCTTTCAGTGTTGGAACATTTACAACTTGTGGAGGCAAGCTGTTCCACTGATTAATTATTCTGACTGTCAGAAAATTTCTCTTTAGTTCTAGATTGATTCTGTCCTTGATTAGTTTCCATCCATTGCTTCTGGTTCTACCCTCAGGTGCCCTGGAGAATAACTTGACATGTTGTGAACAATCGTACAAAATGACTACAGACTTCTTGGAAATGCTTTGCCCATGCTCAAAATAGCTACCATAAGGGAGATAAAAAACAAGATCTCCAAGTTGGTTTTGGAGATACACTCAATTTATTTTATTGGTGACAATAAGGAATACACTTGCATTCACTTTCCCCCTTTTTTTTAACTTCCCAGTTCAGATTGCAAGGACTTCCTGATGTTTTCTTATCCAACTACTAATTATGTTTGACTCTGCCTACCTTTTTAAGATCAGCCTAAACTCAGTTTGTTTGATGTGACATGAATAGAAATCAGAAATATCAAACTACATTAGAAGGTATAAAACAGCAAATAGTCCAAACACCATCTCCCATTTAACTTCATCTTTTCCAAGACCAACTGGCTAAGCAAATCAATGAATTTCTTTTTCTATGAAAGATTATAGCAAAATATTGTAGATTCACAGGCATTCTTGAAATTCATCTAATGCTAGAGGTTGGTACTTTACTTGACATATGACTATTATTTGAATAAGAAGTTTTTTAAACAACAAATTCAAATAGGGCAAAAGTCCAGCAGTTGCTAAAGGAGGCACTTGTATACATTATGTTATTGTCACAGGATAAGAAATGATGAATGAGGAAACCAAAGTCAGCACAAAATTAATTCTTCCCAGACCAATGTTCTTTAGATGTGTTAGAATTCCAGATGTATTGGAATTACAATTCCCAGAATTTCCCAATATGAATAATGGGAAATCATGTGAAATCCTAATATCACGAGACAGACTATTGTAAGGCCTACAAAAAACGAACACTCTAAATTTCAGGAGAGGTGCATTGTTTCCACTTAGTGGGAAGTAATAAATCTATACAGTGAAGACTACTTTGTTCTGCTGGTTGAAGGGCATATCTAGGTTTAATCCTTAATGCAATGAACATGATGCACATATTCCTTCCTTTTTAATTTTTTACAAGTGAGAAGGGCAACAACTAACTTATTCAAAGGATAAAATTAAGGAAATCATCAATTCACTCCGAAATAACTAAAATGGGATAAGGACGTGCATGTTGAAATTTCAAAAAATCAAATTACCGGTAAATGTTATGATACATTAGTAGATCATATGTGAATAACACCTTCTCCAAATAACTGCATTCCAAATCAGAGGTGGGTTTCAGCAGGTTCTTACTAGTTCTGGAGATCCGGTAGCGAAAATTTTGAGTAGTTCAGAGAACCAGTAGTGAAAATTCTGACTGGCCCCACCCTCATCTATTCTCTGCCTCCCAAGTCCCAGATGAACAGGAGGAAATGGGGATTTTGCAGTAACCCTCCCCTGGATTGGGGAGGGAATGGAGATTTTACAGTATCCTTCCCCTGGAGTGGGGTGGGAATGGAGATTTTACAGTATCCTTTCCCTGCCATGCCCACAAAGCCATGCCACGCCCATGCCCAAACCCACAGAACCAGTAGTAAAACATTTTGAAACCCACCACTGTTCCAAATGCATTTGGACTCCCAGAATTCTCTCAGACTTCCTTCTGGGAATTATAGTCTTAAAACACCTAAATGTGTCAGATTCGGAAAGGCTAATCTAAACCAATTTTTTTTTTTAATTTGGGAGCTGTAAAATGTGTGGACCTCAAGTCCAAGAATTTCCCAGCAACATTCTGGTTGTTGAAATCCATACATCTTAAAGTTCCCAAGGTTAAGAGAGCCTGATCTAAACTATAGGTCATATGAACTGTATACAAAATTCAGCAAACCTTAATATTCACTTGCAACTGTCAAGTGTCAAACTACATCCCTATTAATAGATGGGGTGACTGGAGGGATAATTTTTTTAAGGGGGGCACAGTTGAGTTAATACTTCTCCTATCCGGTCTTAATGTAAAGAGACAGGTGGCTTTGGAATAGTTTGAATAATGTGATACCATTCCCCAAGGTATAAATTAAAACATTAAATCTACATTTAATAATGGTGAAGTAATAGACACGCAGAACTGGAGATTTTGCATGGCCAAGTTCCACTGTAATCAGAATGAACAAGCATCTCATGGGAATGTCACTGCCTAGCTAATTACCCATTACTATTGCAAGTTTGCTCACTCTTTTTCAGTGCACATCTATGCAATGACTCATGTTCTCACGTGAGGGGAGAGAACAGGGAACAACATCAAGAATCCATGTCTTGATATTCTGGCATGCTTCAGAGCCATTAAAAAAAATTCAAAAGGTTTCTTGAGTCACTGGAGAAAAAAATGGACCATCTTTATTCTTACTCATTAGCAATCCATTCCAATAAGTGTGTTTTCCTCCAGGATTTGCTTTCTCTTTCTCTCTTCAGAAGACCTTTTGATTTTGCCTTACAGCCATCTAGCACTTCTCTCTGTCTCTGTCTCTGTCTCTCTGTCTCTCTGTCTCTCTCTCCCTCCCTCTCTCTCTGTCTCTCTCTCCCTCTCTCCCCATTGTTTTTTTAGTTCTCCTTCTTTCTTAAGGTGTTCTTAAGGCACAGTTACATAATGACATCTTGCTCTTCTTTGGACAAAATGTTTTGTTTGGGCTTATTAGACCTTCATTACTTCCATGCTCCTCTTGAGGAAATTGTGAATATTCTGCTGTAGGGTGTATTTTTTTTTAAAAAAAAAAAGTTTCCAGCTGTGAGGTGTCAATAATGCCTTAGTGACTCCCCAGACAGTAATTCTGAGCTTTTAAAACTGAGATGATCTTAATGGCTGGGTGAACAATCAGATAAATGAACAAAAGTGTAAGGAGAGAGTGCTGATTGAATAGGTATGAGTGGTGTGATTTTGAATGGCTTAGGATAGAAAGCATGAAATGTAAATCTGAGCATCCATGCTGGCTAGGGAATTCCTGGGAATTGAAATCCATACATGTTTTGGGTTGAAGTCTATACATCTTCTAAGAGTTGAAGTCCATGCATCTTAAAACTGCCAAGGTTGAGAAACACCAGCTTAGAGAACACTGCTTTTGCCATTGTGCAGATTCACATTCACAGTAGTGATAAGATCAGAATCAGAATAGAGATGGAAGGGATTTTGGAGGTCTTTTTTTATTATTATTAAAGAGTTTTACAAAAAGAGAAAAAAAAATCCTAAGCTAATTAACTAAGGATTCCTATCCCCCCCCTTCACACTTTAACTCCCCTTTTACTTAACTAAATATAAATACCCTTAATTTTTCTATTCATTCATAAACTATTTGATACTTTTTAGTCCAATATTTGTTTTGAATATAATCAATCCATCTTCTCCATTCCGATATATATCTTTCTTGTGAATGATCTTTCAAATATGCTGAAATCTTCGCCATTTCTGCTAGATTCGCTACTTTTAATGTCAATTCTTCAATAGTAGGCAAATCTTCCTTCTTCCAATATTGTGCCACCAAAAGTCTAGCTGCAGTTATTAAATTTAAAATCAATTTAGTCTCTATAACCGTACAATCTGTAATTATACCCAGCAAAACCAATTGTGGAGTAAACTTCATCTTCTTTTTAAGAATTTTGGATAATCCACCATATTTTAATCCAAAATGCTTTAACTTTTTTACAAGTCCACCATATATGATAGTAAGTGGCATCATCACAATCACATCTCCAACACTTAGATTGTAAATTCGGATACATACAAGCCAATTTTTTAGGGTCTAAATGCCATCTATAGAACATTTTATAAAAATTTTCTCTTAAATTTTATGCTTGCGTAAATTTTACATTTCTAACCCATATTTTTTCCCAAATTTCCATCATTATTGGCTCCTGAATGTTTTGTGCCCATTTTATCATACAATCCTTAACTAATTCCATTTCTGAATCTATTTCTATCAATACATTATATAATCTTTTTATATGCATTTGACCTTGGTCTCTAGTTTGTTTTACCAAATTTTCCTCGTTCTGCATGATACCAGTTCTCTGGTCTTCTTTCCATCTAGCTTGCAACTGACCATACTGAAACCAAGTTTGAATTATTATTTCTTCTTTTAATGCATTTAAAGATTTTAACTGCAATATACACCCTTCCATTTTAAGAAGCTCTTTATAAGTAATCACCTCTTGCTTTTGTTCTACGCTTATATTTTCTATCGCATGTCTGGGTATTGCCCATATAGGTATCTTATAATTTAACTTATATTGATACTTTTTCCAAACTCGTAACAAGGCATTCCTTAATATATGGCTTTTAAAGGTCTTATTCACCTTTTTATCATATAATAAGTAAGCATGCCAGCCATATAACAAATCATATCCTTCAATGTTCAATATTCTTTCTTCTGTTGAGTTAATCCAATCACTAATTATTGTTAGGATAGCTGCTTCATAGTATAATCTTAGAGTAGGCATTTTAAGATCTTCTCTTTCACGTATATCTTGCATTATTTTTAACTTTATTCTCGGTCTTTTCCCTGCCCAAACAAAATTATTAATACCCTTCTGCCATTCCCTCAAATTTTCATCTTTCTTGAGTATTGGTATCATTTGGAACAAAAATAGAAACCTAGGTAGAACATTCATTTTTATTGCTGCTATTCTTCCCAACAGAGATAATTGTAGTTTTCCCCAATTCTCATTTCTTTCTGTATTTTTTGCCATAACAATTCATAATTATTTTTATATAATTTTACATTTGAGGCTGTGATATATACCCCTAGATATTTAACCTTTTTTACTATTTCAAATCCTGTTAGACTTTCTAGTTCTTCTTTTTGCTTTACCGTCATGTTTTTAGTTATTATCTTTGTTTTTTGTTTATTTATTTTAAATCCAGACATTTGTCCATATTGGCTAATTATATCCATTAAACCTGTAACTGATTGTACTGGTTGAGTTAAAGTAACAACCAAGTCATCTGCAAATGCTCTTAATCTATAATCATGATGTCTAATTTTAATTCCCTTTATTTTATTTGACCCTTGTATTTTATTCAATAAAGGTTCCAAAGTTAAAATAAACAATAATGGTGATAAAGGGCATCCCTGTCTTGTTCCTTTTTCAATTTTAAAAGTTTCTGTTAAACCACCATTAATTATTATTTGTGCTGTTGGTCTCTGTTATATTGCTCTAATAGATAGTATAAAGTATTCTCCAAACTGCATCTTTTCTATTATTTGCAATAAAAATTGCCAATTTAATCGATCAAATGCCTTCTCCACATCCAAAACGATAAGCACTGCAGGGACTTGGTTGTTCCTTTCCAAATATTCCAATAAGTTTACAATTTGTCTTACATTACATTTCATTTGTCTCCCACTTATAAATCCAGATTGATCATTATGAATCATTTGTTGCATGATTACCATTAACATATTTGTTAATATTTTAGCAAAAATCTTATAATCAGTATTTAAAAGTGATATTGGCCTATAATTCTTGGGTTGACTACCGTCTTGATCCTCCTTTGGAATCAATGAAATAAAAGCTGTTCTCCAGGAAGTGGGTACATCTCCTCTGGCTTGAATCTTACAAAATAGTTCCTTAAGCGGTTCTACCATTTCTAACTGCAAATTTTTATAATAAACAGCTGTCAGTCCATCTTTGCCTGGAGCTTTACCCCCCTTTAACTGTTTAATTGCTAAAATAATTTCTTCTGAAGTTATTGGTTGGTTCAGTCCTTCCCTTTGCTCTGGTGTAAGTACAGGGCAGGGGTGGGTTCTAATTTTTTTTACTACCGGTTCTGTGGGTGTGGCTTATTTTGTGGGTGTGGCTTGGAGGTCATGTGACTAGGTGGGCATGGTTAGCTGCTCAGAGTCATTTCTGGAAGGTCCTCACACTTACGACCAGTCCTTGCACTTACGACCTGACTCATTTGTTTGCTTTTAACACTGATCAGCTGTAGGATGGCCCTTTGAAGCCCCGCAGCAAGAGTTTAAACAGTTTTTTTCCCTCTAGTCATCAGCTGAGACTCAGGAGACAGCAATAGATTGGTGGTGGGACCAAATAAAAGGTAAGAATAACATGGGTGGGGGTGGGGGTGGGAGGGCGGGGGGGAGAACTGGTTCGGTGACATCATATCATCACCGCTACCGGCTTGGCCGAACCGGACCGAACCAGGAGGAACCCACCACTGGTACAGGGATATTCTCCTCCTGTAAATATCTATCTATATCTTTGCCTTGAATTGTATCACTAGCATATAACTTTGTATAGAATTCTAAAAAAGCTTTTTTAATCATATTTTGTTGATATACCTCTTTACTTTTGTATTCTATTTTTTCTATAGTACGTAGCTTTGTTTTTTCCTTAACAAGTAGGCTAACCATCTACCTGGTTTATTTGCATTACAAAAAAGTGTTATGTTTAGCATATTGTAAATTAGTTGCCACTTGGTCTGCCATCAACATATTAAACTGCCCTCGCAACAAATTTATTGTTTCCTTTATTTTCTTATCTGTTGGATTTAATATAAGTGCCTGCACTTTCTTTTTTATTTCCTCTTCTAAGTGCCTCCATTTCTTTTCTTGTCTACGTCTATATTTATCATTCAAATATATTAAGGTTCCTCTCATATATGCTTTTCTTGCATCCCAAACCATTTTCATAGGCGCATATTCATAGCACAAAATTCTTTCATTCATTTGTTTTTTACATTCTTTCACATTTTCCTCATATCTAAACAAATTTTCATTTAGCCTCCAAGACCTTCTGGCTCCCTTTTCCTGCTCTAATTCCATCCACATCAGACTATGAACAGATGAAATTCTTGAACATATATTCGTCTTCTTTACCCTAGAAAAGAAATCATTAGTAATTAATATAAAATCAATCCTAGAAAATCCTAGAAAAGGATTGATGTCTATCAGAAAAAAAAGTAAAATCCTTTTCTTCAACATTTCGTTCCTGCCAGATATCTCTCAACTCCATATCATCCATTATATCAAAAAAAAGATTTAGGCAATTTTGGGTATTTGAAAGTAATCCTTTTTTGTCCTTTTGGGTATCCAATACTCCATTCCAGTTACCCATTAATATACATGATTTATAATCCCATTGTATTATTTTGGTATGCAAAAGCTTATAAAATTTTTCTTGCTGCTGGTTAGGAGCATATACTCCAATTAAAAGTGTTTTCTTCCCTTCTATTAGAAATTCAATTGCAATATATCCTCCTTGAGCATCTGCCTCAATTAATTTGGCTGTTAAATCTGTCCTTAGGTATATAACTATACCATTTTTCTTCTCTTGAGCAGATGCAACAAAATGTGTCCCCAATCTTGAATTTATCAAGTATTTTTGATCTGTCACTCTAATATGTGTTTCTTGTAGGCAAATTACATTGTTTTTAAACTGTTTCAAATAATGAAATATTTTCTTTCTCTTTTGTGGTGAATTCAAACCATTGACATTCCAGGTCAAAAATTTAGTTACCATTCTTGGCACCTTGAAGCTTTAAGAGCACCAGCTGAAGATCCTCCTTCACCTTTCTCTTCGGCCTTGCTCCTCCCACTGCTTCTGTTTTTGTAGCTTCTTGAGCTTTCATTTGGGTTTGCTGTAACTTTAAATCTTGTTCTTTTCACTTGCTGCAGCACGAGTCTGCCTTTGATCTTTTGGTTCTTCTCTTTTTTCTACTACTTCCAAAGGCTGATCAGTACCAAAACATTGTAATAAATCTTCTTCAATAAGCGAGGTCTCTCCTGCAGCTTGTGGCTGTTTACTTTCCTTCTGTCCCTGTATCACCAGCTCTTCTTTTCTTCTCCTCATTTCCTGAGATGGTGGACATCCGGCCTTTAATACATTAGTATAAAAATCTCTTGCCTTCCAAATTGTGTTAAGACGATACCTTTCTCCCATATAATTCACCACCAGTCCAGCTGGAATATCCCATCTAAACTGAATCTGTCGATTTCTAAGTTCATCCACCAAGAAAGCAAACTCCTTTCTGCTTCTCAACATTTTGGGGGGTATGTCTTTCAGCACTAAAACCTCTTGTCCTGCAATTTGAAGTTTATTTTTATAGAAAGCTTGTAAAATTTCATTTCAGGTCCTCCTCGTTGTAAAGTAAATCACAATGTCTCTTGGCAATTGATTCTGTGAGGCAAACCAGGAATTAACACGATATATTTTGTCAATTTGCAATCTGCTTGTTGCTCCCCAGTTATCTTTGCAAAAGCCTCTGCAAAGATCTCTCTCAAGTTCTCTCGATTGTGTTCTCTCAGACTTCTTACTCTCAGGGCAAATTCCATCGCTCTATACTGTAACATCACCACTTCATCATCTGCCCTATCCACCTTGGTCTGAACTTCATCCATTTTATTTTCCAAATTCAGATTAGACTGATTAATTTCTTCTACTCTTTCATCCAACAATTCAATGTGTTTTGCCAGACCCTGAAATGCCATTACTATATCTTCTCTTATTTCCTTATTCCGAATTTGTATGACTTCTTTAATTTCAGCCATCTCTTCAGACACTCCCTTAATTTTCCCCTCTAAAAAAGAAGTTTGTTTCTTCAAAGCTTCCTGCAGAGATTCCTGTAGAACTTCCAAAGTCAGTATTTGTGGGTTTGAAGCAGACAAAGATTGTAGTTTTGATGGTTGTGCTGGCGATCCTCCAGCACTTTTAAAGCCAGATTTTATTTGCTTAGAAGCCATTTTTAGCTTTCAATTTATACTTCCTACAGCAACCAAATCAATAAATCCAAATGTTTTTAAATCTTTTTTAAGTATTATAGTTTATTTAAAGTCCAAACTGTAGTCTTTCCACTTTAAATCTTTCTTTCTTTGTTGTAGAACCCAATAATCTTAAACAGCCTTAGAAGCGCTAACGATGTTAACTATCACTTTCACTATAACTTTCACTTTCATGCCCTGTTACAGTTCAGGCACCATTTTTGCTTTCGTTTTAAAAGTCTTAGAAGGAAGAAGTATAGACACAGAGTTAAAGTTCAGTACTTGCAGTTTCTAGGACTCCTGTTTTTGTTCTGCCTGCTTTAAGCTTATTTTGAATCTGAATGTTGATTGCAGGGGTGGTCATGGCATCTTGTTCTGCTTGAAGCAGAAAAGCCTCAGATTCGGAGCTCAGTCGAACTACCAGGGAGCTCTCACCCTCCAAGTCCCAGAATTGCTCCTAGGGCTTTTGGGGAGCTCTACCTTTGTCCGGCTGATCGCCTTCCTCTCTTCTCCTGAGGGGAAGGTTTCCAAGCTGCCAGACAGCTGATTTACACTGTCTTGGCGGTTTTAACGAAATTGCGGGGCTGACGATCCAAAATCGCGGGGCTGACAGAGTATCTGTCAGTGCCTGCGGTGCCACCGGAAGCCGGATTTTGGAGGTCTTCTAGTCCACCCCCTTTGCTTCACTTCTGCACATGTGCAGAGCATCCATAATGATGTCCGGGCAGGTAGGCGGACCCAAACCAGGATGAACTGGTAGAAACCCACCACTGAATCAGATCCATAGTTGATTTACTCTTCAGTTGTGAGAATTCAAAGTTATTCCTGTTTGTTACTCCTCCAGTTGGGAAGAGTGCAATAGCCTTTTTCATAACAGAGAGTTGATGCCTCAGAATGGTTCATAACTATCATCATCTCAATTTAAATATATGAGAAGATATTCCTGGACGATCTCAGCCAATTAGTCATGGATTAAAGATATGCTGTCATGCTGTCCTTTACAGAAGTTTATTTTCTGATTTTTATTTTTATTTTTTATTTTTTTTGTCCTAGCCAAACTTTATGGAGCAGGAAAAACAGATTTAGACTTGTTACCTGGTTTTCCACTAACAAATCCCAGGACTACAGGCAGAATTAGAAGTTCGGGAAGGGGGAATGAATTCAGAAATACATAAAAAGGGAAACGGCTTCCACACTGTTGCCAAGAAAACTACAGGTAGTCCCTGATTTACAACAGTTTGTTTCATGACTGCTCAAAGTTACAACAGCACTGAGAAAAGTGATTTATGACCGTTTTTCACACTTACATTTGCAGCATCCCCTTCGTGACATGATAAAAATTCAGATACTTTGCAACTAGTTCATATTTATGGTGGTTGCAGTTTTCCAGGGTCATGCAATCTGCTTTTGTGACTTTCTGACAAGCAAAGTCAAACAATTGCAATGATTCACTTAACAATTGTGGCAAGAAAGATTGCAAAATGGTACAAAACTCACTTACCAAATGTTTCACTTAGCAATTTTAGGCTCAATTGTGGTCATAAGTAGAAAACTACCTGTTCATGAATCAAGTAATCACCAGGAATCAAGCTCAGCTTGAAGGATATTTTATGTTACTCTTTAACATCATATTTTTAGAAGAAAGTTCTGTTAATTACCTGGGAAAAAATTCTTTTTTCAAGGTAATTGTGGAAAATATGGCCCTGAAGTTAACATATGCCTAATAAAAAGGGATGCAGTGGCTCAGTGGCTAAGATGCTGAGCTTGTCGATCGAAAGGTCAGCAGTTCAGCAGTTTGAATCCCTAGTGCCGCGTAACGGAGTGAGCTCCCATTACTTGTCTCAGCTTCTGCCAACCTAGCAATTTGAAAGCATGTAAAAAATGCAAGTAGAAAACTAGGTACCATCTTTGGTAGGGAGGTAACCGCATTCCGTGCACCTTTGGCATTTAGTCATGCCAGCCACATGACCACAGAAACGTTTTCGGACAGTGCTGGCTCTTCGGCTTTGAAATGGAGATGAGCACCGCCCCCTAGAATCGGGAACGACTAGCACATATGCATGAGGGGAACCTTTACCTTTACCTTAATGAATAGTACCTTATTGCTGGATATTTCCATTTCAGTGCTGCTATTATTTCATATCCCAAACCTTCAGAGGCAATTTAAAATACTTTGGAAACAAGAAGCATCAATTTCTTCCTTTTGTTACTACTTTTGGAACTTTTCCTTACTAAAAAGGAAGTAAAAGCAAAAATCAGGGAAATCAAAATGTGGGCCACCACCATGCCACTTCCCTTTTTTCATAATTCATTTTATCCAACTACTAAGAAGCAGTTGCATAGCCATCCAACTAGCTTTTCTTACTGCTAGGTCTTAAAGTTTATACATAGGGAGGAAACATAAAGCAAAAGTTATATTGAGGGGTCATTTGTGCTCTCTGAGCTTGTTTCTTTTCATACTGACATTTCATTACCCAATCTAGATAACATTATAAATGCTAGATAAAACTTGTCTTCAAGAAGAAATAGCATGATGCCAACACAACTGGATTTAAGGTGCAAAACTCCAAATAATTGTGAAGTGCAGCGAAGAGAATTTTACTGGTCAAATACTAGATTTTGCAGCCCAGATCTTATAGCCTTAATTACTGTACATTGTGATAGTGTAGCCTTATAGCCTTAATTACTGTACACTATCACAAAAACATATTCCCATCAATTCTAGTTTCTAACAAAAGAGAATATTTGTAGCTCAGGGTTGAACGGTGGAGGCCTTGGTGTGCTCTGATCTTGGTAGTTTTCTTGTGGGTATTTCATTATCCAATTAATAACAATTTCTGTTAACTGAGGAGGTTACGTAGTTAGATAACTACAAAACCACAGGGAGCACCAAGGACTCTAAAATCCTAGCTTCACAAAATTTGAATCACAGGAAGAAAATCTATTCAGTTCTCAGCTGCCATATAAAAGCTCAGAAGTATCTTCAAGACTTCACAGACACCTGCTATATAGGCCCTGTTCTTCTAGTTTTTATCTTGTCAAGCAGTGGTCTTGATAAAGTACCATTTGGCTGGTTTGGCCAATAACAAAATTTCTCTCTTAACTATGAGTTTGTTTAAGCTTCAACCAACATGCCTCATAAGAGGTAGTGGAGGATCAGTGAAGGATTGAAGAATATCAATTTTTGCTCTTGAGAGGCAGTAATTCCCATGTTCTTAAAGAAAATAATAAGTGAACATTTGAGAAGATTCCAAAAATCTTAGTTATTATATGCTAATCAGGGCCATTTCATCCCAGGACAACCCTGTAGACTTAGTAGTGTTTGCACTCTTCAAAAACTTTAGAAGTTGCCCATATAAAGGTCCAACAGCAATTACAAAATTGTAATTTTTAATGCGATAGGGAAGAAAATTATTAAAGATAAGACTGAAAAGTAATCATATTAGCTATATAAACTGTAGTTATAATTAAATATGCCCTCCAAATTCATGTTAGTTGCATGTTATCTCTGTAAACCTAACCACAGCAGGAAGGTCTGTTAAACTTACTTTAAGAAAAATATGCTTAGGACTTTACATAACAACAATATGAAGTTGTTTGGGCTGAGAAACAATGAAAAAATATACAGATCGTCCCAATCTAAATTCACCTTAATCATTACAATACAATGGACAGAAAAAAAGCTGGATGATTTCTCAATCTTTTTCCAGAAGAATGGATTTAAGGGAATTTCTAAACAATGTTACCTTTATAAGAGAACCACTATTTTAAAAAGCAATAATGGTAAGAGTTTGTTTGTGTAGTTTTCTCTTTCAATTTACGCGAAATATGGGAAATAATGGAGGCTGAGTACAGAAATATACAATGAAAGAGACAACTCTTCCAGGCACTCTAAGCTACCTCATCACTAAATTAATTAATATCATATCCCTGATCGTCCCAAAGAAGCTTTTCCAAAGATAATGATTTTTTTTTGAATTTTTTTCTTGAAGAAAAAAAAGGAAAAAAACTCAAGAAGTCCAGTTCTTGAGGTGCTCTTGGAAGCACTTTTGAGACAACCATGACCTGGATGATTGAGAATCTCTACAGACATATGATCATTTCTCTGAAATTCCCTCCTCAATTGAAAGAATATTGGAAACAATTTCTCTTTCGTCAGATTGAATGAGAACTGATAGAAATAAATGAAAGAAAAAATTCTTTCTCTCTTACTAGTATAAATAATCTTACTGCATTAAAATCCACCAAGGATAGGAATGTAATTTCTGATGTTCTGACAGATTCTTTCACTCTCTTCACCGAGTGAAGTGAAAAACTCTGCAGACTTCTCTATTGACTGAGAATTATCTTGACTCTACAGATTATCCTCAAGCCACTGTAGAGAGCACAAAGGCCTTCCTTAAAATGTTAAGGGTGGGGGAAATGCTGATAGAACCTGGGGCATTTGTGGGGGGAGTTAAACTCCCCACCCCATCTCTCAAGTGAATTTCAAGAGCCAGCCGGTCTGGGAGGTTGGATTTGTTTTTAGGAAAAGTAAACACAGCCAAAGTCAACAAGTTCCTTCCGTAGGGAGCTGTTGAGCAAATTGCCTTACAGATTAATTTCTGTGAAGTCATACTCAATCCAATGTGAACCTCTCAGCCTTTGTCCAAGAAAAGAAAAGGTATATTTGTTAGTATACATTTACGTACATTTGTGTCATGCACACTGAGTTTTATGGGCTTGAATTGTACAATAAATTAAAACCAATCTCCTCTAAATAACTCCAGCTAAAGTAATAACAAAAGGGTTTTAGGAGGCAAGAGGGCGTTAATGAATGAAAGTTTATATGCTTTAATAGTGGTTCCCATAGAGTGGTTCTCCTCTATATAGAATTTTTCTAGTTAGAAAGGTAATGGTACATTACATTTAATAGCAATTTGAATTGTACAAAATGATTGCATACGCTTTATCAGCCATAAAAATTACAATGGATAAAAGTTTAGTACCATTGGAAGTTATTCTAAAGGCTGGAACTAAAAATGATACAATCACCACCTAGCTATACAATATAAAATAAAGTGATTTCATCAATTGAAATATAATGTGAAAATTACAGAAACTAATTGGGTATTGAAATGAAACTTTCCACCAGTGTAAATGTTTATTATTATTATTATTATTATTATTATTATTATTATTATTATTATTATTATTATTATTATTATTATTATTATTATTATTATTATTATTATTATTATTATTATTATTATTTTCAGGTGTCAATTTTTTCCCAAAAATAAATGGGGCAGTCATCTTTGAAAATTTAGCTGAAAATCATTGGTATATTTTGCAGTCCTTTCAAAACTCTATGAAACCAATCTAGATGCCATACAAGAAAGATCAAAAGGAGACAGTGTGATAGAAGCTTTCTCCAAGGATGAGAGACAGATAGAATATGATAGTTGCTTCTCCCATTTCTCAAATCTTTCAAGGAAGGGTTTAGGAACATAAGGACCTCAGGCCACACATTAATCTGTACCCTACATTGCATTCAAGCTTCTCCCATTTTGTAACCTTCACTCGCTTGCCTATAATTTTGATCAATTATGGTTGTGTCTCCCTCACACTAATATTTCAGATCCCATCTCCTGCCAATATGCAGTGCTAAGCAATTTATTCCGTAGGAAAAAGAGTAGAAGATAGCAGAAGCAGCCAATAAAAAAAAAAACTAATGAAGCCCGAAAATTGAAAAAAAGTATATATTAGAGTAGTAAAAGTACTACTATGAATAGTAAAGAGTAGTTTTGCTACTAAGAGTAGCAAAAAGTATAGTCCTAGGGAAGGCAAACTCTTGATTAATCTGAGCTTAATCAAGAAAGCTAAGAAACAAAAAAAGGAGGGGATTTCTTCAGATGTGTTCATGATACAAAGAAGGCAAGAGGAATAAGACTACTCATGAGGATACAACATCTCAGTAAAGATGGCAAAAGGTAACATATCTTTAATTAATTAATTAATTAAGTTCTGTTTTGGATCAATCTTCTCTGAGAAGTGAATATGCTATTCCACCAGACAATTATGGAGAGATAGTTTAAAAGAGCAGGATTCCTTCTTGAACTTAACAAAGGCTTAAAGGATACCTTCTGACTTCAATTAAGTTCAAATGGATTGCATTCGAAACTACTGAAAGATTTTGTTGATGGACAGAGGCCAAACATCTGTCAATTATCTTTGAGAATTCCTGTACAAGTTCTTCAGTTCTTCAGTACTAGTCAACTAGAGGGGAAACTCGGACACAGAGAACTGTAGACTAATTGTACTGATGCATGGAAAAATACTAAGCTTTGATCCTTAGGCAACCTGGAAGCAATGTAACATAGTCTGTATTTTTAAATAACTTCTAACTGATATTTTCCCAGGCCTGGTTGGTTCGCCCTTTGTTGGATATTACTTGGTTGTACATGGCAGCTCAATGGCTAAGATTCTGAGTTTGTTAATCGAAAGGTCGGCAGTTCAGCGGTTCGAATCCCTTGTGCCGTGTAACAGGGTGAGCTCCCATTACTTGTCCCAGCTTCTGCCAACCTAGCAGTTCAAAAGCACATAAAAAATGCAAGTAGAAAAATAGGGGCCACATTTGATGGGAAGGTAACAGCATTCCGTGCGCCTTTGGCGTTTAGTCATGCCGGCCACATGACCACGGAGATGTCTTCGGACAGTGCTGGCTCTTCAGCTTTGAAATGGAGATGAGCACTGCCCCCTAGAGTCAGGAATGACTAGCACATACGTGCGAAGGGAACCTTTGCCTTTATCTTTTAGGTTGTTCTTTAATTTCCCAGATTCATTATCTTACTCCTCCTCCCACTCCCCCCCTCCTCCTCCTCCTCTTATCATTATTATTATTATTATTATTATTATTATTATTATTATTATTATTATTATTATTCTTTTTGTTACTTTTCAAATCATGGGCATTGATATTTTCACTATACTCAGCATTGATTAGGTTCCATTTCAAGAACTGAGCCCTGTTCTAGGTGTCCCATTTTATGGAACATTGGAAACATTGTTTAGTCTTTGAAAGCAAGGAGAGATTTGACGGCATTTTACAAGTTGTTCCACACAAGAACAAATTGTGTTCTCTATTGTCACTGAATACAGTTCATGAATAAAAGACTAGACTAGACTAGACTAGACTAGACTAGACTAGACTAGACTAGACTAGACTAGTACAGTACAGTACAGTATAGAATAACAGAGTTGGAAGGGACCTTCCAACCCCCTGCTTAGGCAGGAAACCCTATACCATTTCAAACAAATGGTTACCCAATCTCTTCTTAAAAACTTCCAGTGTTGGAGCATTTACAACTTCTGGAGGCAAGTTGTTCCACTGATTAATAGCTCTAATTGTCAGGAAATTTCTCCTTAGTTCTAAGTTGCTTCTCTCCTTGATTTCCATCCATTGCTTCTTGTCCTGCCCTCAGGTGCCTTGACTCCTTCTTCTTTGTGGCAACCCCTGAAATATTGGAACACTGCTATCATGTCACCCCTAGTCCTTCTTTTCATCAAACTAGACATATACAGTTCCAGCAAATCTTAAATTACCGAAAGGTAAATTGTGATGGCTCAGAAGTTAAAGACACTGAGCTTGTCAGCTGGAAAACTACAGTGCGGGTTCAAGACCTAAACTCTGCACAACAGGTTGAGTTCCCATTCCTTGCCTCAGCATCTAGCAATTCAAAAGCATGCAAATGCTAGTAGTTTAATAAGTACCACTTCAGTGGGAAAGTAACAGCATTCCATGCACCATTGGTGTATAGCCATACTGGCCACATTACCACAGAAATTGTCTTGTGACAGCACTGGTTCCTTCGGCCAAGAAATGGGATATGAGCATGATGCCCTAGAGTCAGACTGACAGGGAAACGTTTACCTTTATTTTTTAGATCCAGTTGAATGTTAAACAAAATCTCCTAGCAGGTCAGTGTAACAGTGGAATCTGCTATTAAGGGAAGCAGGAATTTTCCCTTCTCTGGTGGATTCTAACAGAGGCTGGAAAGTATGGAAATTAAATATTGAAATGTTTTAATTTGGATTTATTTAATGTTTTCATTTTCTATACTGAACAGGGAGAGACAAAATTCAGTAAGTGACCCTTTCCAATTCTATGTTTCTGGAAAATGGGAAAAAATTAACCCTCATGCTTAACTTAATCTTTCACACTTGCAACTAGAAGCCAGTTAGGCTAATACTTTATGTAGATTGGTGGAGAGTTAGAAATCCCTTTTTGTTAAAACTTAATTTTAAAAATTGCTTTCTGAAGTTCTATTCTGTCCAGTTTGACTAAGTAAACCTAAAAAAAAACCTCCAAAACTTTAGCTAAAAATATCTGAAAACCAATTGCTTAAGCACTAATGTCTCATTAAGATTTTTCATTTTTAAGGTAACACCAATAGAACCTCAAGTTATCTAAGCAGAATGAATTTTGATGATGACATCTTGTAGGGATCTAAGCTTCAGAAATTTATTTTCCATTCATAGTGGCATTTTCTTCCCAATCAAAAATGATGGTGAAAATGATAAATACATCCAAATTGTCCACAATTATTTCATATTCCAAACAGTATTATAGAACCTGGTTTTATGGCAAAGCTTTGAGCCCTGGGTGAGGGGCAGCAGTATTGGGGGAGGACAGAATGGTGCAGATAGTTACTACTTGATGAGGAAAAAAAAATAACCTCCAAGAATTTTTTAAAAGGCCTCTCTTACAACTGATAGATATCTTACAACTGATGCTGATTAAAACAAACACTGAAGTAGAAACAAATTCTGGAGGAAAAGTGTAGATCTTTTCCAGACATAAAATATGCATTCAGTGCTAAGATTTTCTTCATGCAGAAACTCTCTTTATGCAGAAAGCTAGGTTTTTTTTTTAAGGTTTGTTCTTTTTTATACAAGTTCTGTCTTGTATTCATTTTCTATGTTTGTTTGTTTATTTGTATGAGAAGCATCACAATTAAAATAAGGCATGCTATATGGCATAAAATTTAAAATATAAAATGCAAGATTAAAATATGTACAAACACATCTTGCCCAGAAACTAGCAACATTAATTGTGTTCTGTTGCCATGAGGTCAAGTGTACACTAATCGGGGACACAAAGGACAGGTATACATATATATAAAGTTTATTGTCATTGTACATATATATACAGTATACCCATACAACAAAATTCACATAACACCCAGAGACCAAGCCCAACACACATGACAATTTCCAGACACACCTCCACCCACCAAAATTCCCCACCCCTAAACCATCCAAGCATCCACACAGCAGTCCAAGTAATGCTGTCCAACAGCTCACTAATGGTGACCCTTTAGTTCATTGTTGAGTGCAATTATAGCTCTGAAATAAAAACTATTCATAAGACACATGGTCCGAGTTTAATTGTTCTGTATATTCTGCCAGAAGGCAACAATCCAAAAAGATTGTAGGCAGGATGGGAAGAGTCTCTGAGAATGTTATGCAACTTCCTCAAACAACGAGATGTGAAGATGTCATCCAGGGCTGGTAGCTAGAGCCCAATGATATATGTGTTGTTGTCTGCATTTTCTATGTGAATTATGATGAAAAGGCATTCACTAATAGGATGCTTCCTGTTTACAGTCATATGCGAGGGGGTGCGGTGCAGAGGTGGGTTTCAGCAGGTTCTGACCAGTTCTGGAGAACCGGTAGTGGAAATTTTGAGTAGTTCAGAGAACTGGTAGTAAAAATTCTGACTGGCCCCACCCCTCATCTATTCTCTGCCTCCCAAGTCCAAGCTGTTTGGGAGGAAATGGGGATTTTGCAGTAACCTTCCCCTGGATTGGGAAGGTAATGGAGATTTTACGGGATTCTTCCCCTGCCATACCCACCAAGCCATGCCCACCAAGCTATGCCATGCCCATCAAGCCACACCCACAGAAGCAGCAGTAAAAAAAATTGAAACCCACCACTGGGGCAGTGCTTATCAGTGGTAGTCCTGGGATGGAAAGTTCTTCCAGGTTTTCTTGGCAAGATTGTGGAAGTGGTTTGGCATTGTCTCCTTCCTAGGGCTGAGAGAGAGTAACTGGCCCATTGTCCCCTAGCTTTGTGCCTAAAGTAGGAGTAGACCTCAAAATCTTCCAATTTCTAGCCAATTATGCCAAACTGGCTGTCTGAACTGTAACTTAAAAAGACAGACCATAGAGCCCATTCCTCACCACCATTTAAACTGGTCCTTTTTTTAGTTTTACTATACTGTATGTAAAACCAATGTGATCAATCCCCAAATTCTCTTGAACTTCACATTTACTTTTTACCTTGAAATTCTTATGTTAGATTACTTTCTGGGCCTCCCATTTATGTATATATTCTTAATAGCCATGCCGTTAAGCTTTCTTCTTCAGACCAAACCACCTGCAAATTTAGGCATAATTCCCTTTGATTACATGCCCCTTTGAGGCTAATTAGCCCTTTGTATGGATAAGCATGCGTCAGACTACAGCCAAAAGTTTATTTCAAGCACCAGCGGAGTTCACCAAATCATCATATGCAGTTTGAAACAATAATGTTCTTCTTCTAGTATGTGTTTCTTTGTGTGCTTAAGTCCTATGATATAATGATACATAATTATTTTCTGGATTCAGTCAGTTAAAATAATATCAGCCCATGTGTTCATAAATCCACAACATTCAAGAAACTAGATATTATTAAGAAAATTTGAGCCATCAAGGAATATTGCAATTTCATCCCCATTTTCCTCTGTGGATTTGATGAGGCTATTTCACATGGTATTCGGTTTATTATCTTTCATAATATGGAATGTAACTAGATAAATAAAGCATAAATATGGATTAATTACTTGGCTGATTGTAATGATAGCCACTTTTCTGCATACGAAATATGATACAGGTCTTTCCTCCAGTGTCTGGTAATATTTTTACTACTTTTACTTCTACATCTTATGTTTACATTTTATTGAAAATATGTGGATGATTGGCAGCTCGTTAAATTAAGACTGACTTTGGTAAAGAAAAAAGCTTCTATAAAACAAAAAACCTGACACATCCTACCTCCAGTGTTTCTGTGAACTTTAGCAGCATCTGAAATCTTCTTACAAAAAGTTGTTCTTTAACATAGTTTTTTCAATAGCAATTTTAAGATGTGGGGACTTCAAATCCCAGAATTCCCCAGCCAGCTGGAAACCCTAGTAGTATATATCCTAATGGTAAAAAAAAGAAAAGAAAAAAGAAATAGCACAATTCCAGAGAAAAATACATGCCAGAAGATACTAGACAAAACCAAAGATGAGAATTCTGCATTATTATTATTATTCCCACAATTCTTTATTCTGTTTCCCTGGCTGCAGTTCTTCTCCCTGTCTCTTCATTCCAACATACCATTAACAGATTAATAGAGTTGGAAGGGACCTTGTAAGTCTTCTTGTCCAACCCACCGCCCAAGCAAAAAATTCTACACCATCTACACCCGACAAATGGCAGTCCAGTCTCTTCTTGAAAGCTTCCAGTGATGAAGCTCCCACAACTTCTGAAGGCAAGTTGTTCCATTGGTTGATTGTTCTCACTGTCAGAAAATTTCTTCTTATTTCTAGGTTGAATCTCTCCTTGATCAATTTCCATCCATTATTCCTTGTCTGGCCTTCAGGGGCTTTGGAAAACAGGTTGCTGTCTCTGGGACAGCCCCTCAAATATTGGAACACTGCTATCCTGCTTCCCCTGGTCCTTCTCTTCACTAGACTAGCCATTCCGAGTACTTACAACTCTTCATTTTATGTTTTAGCCTCCAGTCCCCTAATCATCTTGATTGCTCTTCTCTGCACTTTTTCTAGGGTCTCAACATCTTTTTTATAGTGTGGTGACCAAAACTGGATGCAGTACTCTAGGTGTGGTCTTACTAAGATTTTATAGAGTGGTGTGAATACCTTACTTGATCTTGATTGTATCCCTCTGTTAGGAGGGATACAATGCATTGGCTTTTTTGGCTGCCGCTGCACACTGTTAGCTCATGTTTAATTGGTTGTCCACTTAAACTCCAAGATCCCTCTCACATTTATTGCTATTAAGCCTGGTTTCACCAGTCTATATGGTTTACTTTTGGTTTTCTTGCCTAAGTGTAAGACTTTACTTTTCTCTACATTAGATTGCATTACACAGGGTCGTGGGGGGATGGGGAGGTTGGCATGGCAGCCACTACCATGCAGTCTAAATCCTACCCATTTATTTTATTTTATATGCTTCCCAATACATATAAGAAATGCAGGGCTTTGAACTTTTTGACACCCAACCCCTACTGACACCCCTAGTTTGACCCCAGAGAAAGTCATTCTGAAGGAAGAAAATTCTGAATGAAGAGAAGTTCTATATTTCTGTCCAATGAATTATTACACCATAATGTGGTAAAGAGTTCCAAAAGACAAGTCCAAAAGGAAACCCTTACAACTAATTATAATAAAACAATAACAAACAAAAAAAAGAGTCCTGAGGAGAACTCGAAGACCTCCAAGGTCCTTTCCAATACTGCTATTCTGCTATATACTTCTGTCGCCAAATAAACATGTAAACGCATGCAGAGAAACACACCATAGCTGCAGCCCTGTCCAATGGCCAGAGCACATCAAGCAAGGTAGAGAATGGAGTCACCACCAGCATTCCAAATGTTATACATTATTTACTTATTCATTCATTCATTTAATTTGTATTCCACCTTTAGTACTTCTACAAATAGCAATAGCACTTAGACTTATATAGCACTTTGCAGTGCTTTACAGCCCTCTCTAAGCGGTTTACAGAGTCAGCATATTGCCTCCAAAAATCTGGGTCCTCATTTTACCGACCTCAGAAGGCTGGAAGGCTGAGATAACCTTGAGCCTGGTGAGATTCAATCTGCCAAACTGCTGGTAGCCGGTAATCAGCAGAAGTAGCCTGCAGTACTGCACTCTAACCACTGCACCGCCATGGCTCATTGAAATAATTCAATGCAGAGAACATAGCCAACATACTAGCCTGAACAGCAGCTGTATTTGCTCTTAATGTAAACTTGGCTCTCTGCACAGTGTAGTATCCTATTTTGTTAGGATCCTGGAACATACTGAGAGACCCAGTTTGGTATAATGGTCAGTTTAGGAACTGAGAAACCATGAGTTCTAGTTCTGCCTGACGCACAAAGCCTTGGATTAACTTGGGCCAATAACTTTTTCTAACAGGCAGACTATGGCAAACCACTTCTGAAATTCCAGAAAACGGCAGGGACTTCTGGGTGTGATTTGGAGAAGCACATGTACAAAAATCATACTAAGAGCTATACTTTCAGTGAAAGTATATCTCTGCTTAGGACTTCTAGGGAATATTGGCAGATGATGAAGAAAATAAAACAAAATCAGTATGTTCGGCCTGTTATCTACTGAATTAAGATCTTCAGTTGAACATTTGAATATCTTTGCTTAGTCACAAAGGATTTCCATACATTTAAAAAATAGCAATAAATAGCTGGAATCAATGCTCCTAGAAAATTATTTTTAGGTGGGCTTACGATCCAGCTTCTTGTGTTTGCATATGTGTGCTGAATGCATTCATACACATTCACTTACTTATAACTCTGTTGTGAGGTAAAATAGAAGAAAATGTGGTTTCTGTCATTTGTAGAGCCCAAATTATGCAAGTTTTAATAAATCAATGCTTTAGCACATTATATTCATTCATTCATTCATTCATTCATTCATTCATTCATTCATTCATTCCTGGGGAGAAGTGTTCGTTCATTCATTCATTCATTCATTCATTCATTCATTCATTCATTCATTCCTGGTAGATTTTAACTATTAAGACATGTTCCAAATCATAAGCAAATAGTAGCACGGAAGTCTGACCAAAGCAAGCAAAGTTGCTTGTAAGGAAGCAAAGGGCAAATCAACAAGTTTCTTCCTGCAACCCAGAAATACCTAAGGTAATTTTCAGAATGGAGAAAATGAGTGTTGAGAGAGGTCAGTTATTCATTCTTCAGAATCAAGAAGCTAGTTGACCTGGTTAAGCAAATACCTACAGATGGATAACCTCCGCTGGAATTTCAAAAAGCAGCTGATCATAATGTAAAGCTTCTCTTCTCTTTGCTGATAAATGCAATCTTTAATCATTCACCTTATTCGGATTTTCCGAACTGGAGGAGAAAGAGGAAGGATGTATGCCAAGGTAAAATGTTAATATCCCTCTTGAGAAACAGCTAAATGCTAAACCATTCCGAAGTATAATTGAGTTCTGTCATCTGTCTTCAATACGATCATTCTTCTCTCTTAATCTTCTATTTAAAAAAAAAATCAGAAAGGAACTTGGAAAGGAAAGATGGAATTACGCCTTCAGCCAGATTTATTTCAAGTCTTCGTATTTCCTTCATGATTACTGTTGAGGCAGAAAATATCAGTTCCATTGGACAACGGAAGACTTGCTGAGTATAAAGTAAAGACTAGCAATATATTTTTAAAAGATTAAATCAAATTACAAACTGTAATTTGAGATAAACTTTTTATTTCTCTATGAGAAACAAAAAGCAACGAATTCCTCTATTTCTTTAGCCTAATTATAGGACCATGGCAATTTATTCATCATACAAAAATGATGCTCATTTACCCAAAAAAACTTACAACTGTTAATATTTATATGCTCATTTTGAAAGTCTTATAATTGAGAACAAAAAAAAAAAAACATGGTATGGGTGAAAATTAGCAACAGGTGAGTTATGCAGAAGGGCAATCTTCTGTTTAGATGTTGATGGCCAATTTCAAACATCTGAATTTTTCTTTCTTGCTACTTTTTCTTTCTCCACATGGCCTTCCAAGTGGAAAATTCAAAGAAAAGTTTTTCATTACTGTTGCTGGGCTTAATGTTATTAAAGGTAAACTTTTTAAAAACGTCTTGTGGTGTTCTTCTACTTCCTTTCTTTTTTTGCAAGTTTTTATTCCTCTTTGTTCTTATTTGAAGAAGACTTTAATTTTTGATCTTTGACCTGACCTCTGCCAGAATGCACCATTTTATTTTAGGTCAGTGATGGCTAACCTTTTTTTCCTCGGGTGCCAAGAGCGTGTGTATGTGTGCGACAATGCATGCGTGCGTGCCCACACCCATAATGCAATGCCTCCTGTGTGCCCCGCCCCTGCGCATGCATGTGTACCCCCATGTTTCCCCTTGCCCTCTGCACATGTGTGCATGACCCCCACCCACCCAATCCCCTACACACATGCACGTGCATCTCCACAGACCAGTCAGCTGGCCAGCGGGAGGCATGCGCACATGTGCGGTGGAGCTAACCTAGGGCAACGGCTCACATGCCCACAGAGATGGTTCCGTGTACCACCTGTGGCACCCATGCCATAGGTTCACCATCACAGTTCTAGGTTATACTTTTTTATTTTCAAAAATTGCATCTTAATATAAACCTATCTCATTATTGAAATGGTCATTTCTACATATTGTATATCTAAATTTGTTCTTACCTATCCTTTTTCAACCAGACTGCAAAAGCAAGTGATCTGGTTTATTTTAATTTTTTTATCCCTTCTCTATTCCTTTGAACATTTATGCTTCTGCTTCTTAAGAGTTCTTAAATTTTCCCCATCCTGCATATTTATTTATACATTTGTATATGTATGTGTATGCATGCTTGCATCTATACGGTATATATACATATTCATATGCATACACATACACACATATGTATGTATCTATGTATGAATGAATATATGTATACCATCCACATCAGTTATCAGAGTCAGTTTAGTGGTGAAAGCACAAGGCTAGAAACTTCTTCTTGTCCTACCTTATCCTAACTGGGTGCACTTAGGCCAATCCTATAGTTTCATCTCTAGAAAGGCAGCACTGGCAAGCCACCTCTGAAATCTTGCCAAAAAAACTGCAAGGACTTGTCCTGGCAAACACCAGGAGTCAATACTGATTTGAAGGAATCCACAGAAACAAACATCAAAGTTATTCTAAGTTTGCTAATAATTCCCTGTGGCTCATATAGTCTGAACTACTAGCGTACATGCAAAACAAATCTTGCATTGTTTTTAAAAAGAATTTAAAATTATTGAAACAAAAACTAGAAACTATTATCTAATATCAGAAACAGGAACTCAGAAGAGGGGTAGGGAGAGATTATTCTGATTTATAGCCAATGGGATGTAAAATGTTACAGATTCAAGTTTACCAAGACTAATAATGTAAAGGGATGGTTTTTATAATTATGGAGAGAGTACTAAAGAATTATTAGACAATCCATACCTATTGCATCATTGTTTCAAAGATATTTCCTTACCTAAGCAGAGGAAGAGGAGGGAAGAATAGTAAGGACAAGACTTCTAACTTCTTGCTAACTTTTCCATTGAATTTCCTCATGGAAATCTAGCAGGAAGCATCAAAAATCTTCCTTCCTCCCCTTCTCTCCCTTCCTGTCCCAGGGCTGGGTTCTACTTACCTTTACTACCGGTTTGCATCATGTGTGCGTGCTTCTGCACATGCACAGATCACCTATGATGATGTCCAGGTTTTACTACCGGTTCTTGCAAACCGGTCCGAACTGAGGGCAACCCACTGTTCCCTCCTCTTCTCTCCCTTCCCTTCCAAAAACGGTTAAACTTGATGTATCATTTCACCCAGTCAAAGGTCATGGTAACAAGAGTCTTAGTAGATTACTCAAGCATCTATGCAAAGACAGTATCCAAGATTAGGAAGACCAGCATTTGCAAAGAGCAGAAGAAGCTCTTTTGAACAAAGAGTGCCACATTCTTTGTGCAGCATGAGCCATAGTGGTGCATTGGTTAGAATACAGTACTGCAGGCTACTTCTGCCGACTGCCAGCTGCCAGCAATTCGACAGTTCAAATCTCACCAGCTCAAGGTTGATTCAGCCTTCCATCCTTCTGAGGTTGGTAAAATGTGGATCCAGATTATTGGGGGCAATATGCTGACTCTATAAACTGCTTAGAGAGGGCTGTAAAGCACTGTGAAGTGGTATGTAAGCAAGTGCTATTACTATTGCTATTCAGCACAAGACCAGATGTAGCTTAAACGTTTCTCAGTCTAAACTCATCCACAATAAGGGGTAATAACTCCTAACCCTGAACCTAATAGGACATTGATAAAATAGATGCAGAGTCCCTCTTCTCTTGAAGTGAAATATATTGTCCCCTTTATTACAAATAATTCAATTTATTTAATTGCTTTTCTTTTTTGCTTAAATTTGACCATGTAGTAGAGATACATGGGTTGAGATTTTTTTAAAAAAACTCTGAAGATACTTCTCATACAACTTCATGTGTTTTTTTTCCCTTTGTTTTCCTTGGCAGAAATATAAGAATTTACTTCAATCTGTTTCGTTTTTTACAAAAAAGAACAAACTGCATATCTAAAGATGAGCTTTCAGCTACTGTGCAAACATGCCTCTATTGTAATTCTATCTGCCATAATAGTATCACTAAAGAAAATAAACTGATCTCTAATTACAAAGATTATTTACCTTGTAATTAAAGTGGTGCCAGTAATTCAGATTTTTCTTAATCTTATCTTTAAAAAAAAATTCTCAGGATAAATTACCAAGTTGATGAAACAGAGAAAGACAGCTCCCTGTTTCTCTATTGGAAGGTGTCATAGAAACAACAGACATGGGGAATAAATGTTAGACCAAATAAACATTCATATACCTCCCAACATATGATAATCAGAGGGACATAGTTATATCAATATGCTGTGCATAGTGTGGTGACTAATGTTTTTTTCTTCTCTTCCACTTCAATATGCATTATGTAAAATAATAAAGGCAAGATAAAAATCTAATAAATTAATTAAATGGCACCGTGGTTAGAGACGCTGAGCTTGTTAGCTGGAAAACTGACAGTCCATGTCCAAGACCACAACTCTACTCAATGGGATGAATTCCTGTTACTTGTCCCAACTCCTCCCACCTAGAAGTTTGAAAGGATGCATATGTGGGTAAATAAATAGATACCATTTTGGTGGGTAGATAACACCATTCTGTGGACCACAGAAATGTCTTCAGACAACACTGGCTTTCTCAGCTAAGAAATGGAGATGAGTACCACTTCCTATAGTCAGACATTATTGGACAGAAGAAACCTTTAACTTTACCTTCTTGTTCTCTAGTGAGATAAATCCAACACATACATTACACACTGGAATACTAAAGCTAAAAGTATACTATGGTAGCATCTTAGGATAATGAGAAAATATGGCTTTGAGACATGAACAAAAAAGTGACGACTAACATAGTTCTTAAAAGGTTATTTGAATATTCATAGCAAATATTTTTTTTTCATACCATCTAAAAGACAAGTTCATAAATTGCTGGATAAACAACATTTAAATTATACTCTTAAGTAGGGCCATGAACTATTTATTTATTTATTTGATGAACCATGGTGGTGTGGTGGTTAGAATGCAGTATTGCAGGCTAACTCTGCTGTTCGATCCTGACAACTCAAAATTGACCCAGCCTTCCATTCTTTCATCCTTCTGAGGTTACTAAAATGAAGATCCAAGTTGTTGTGGGCAATATTTCTAAACCACTCAGAGAGTGCTGTAAAACTCTACAGAGTGGTTTATAAGTTTATGTGCTATTGCTATTTATTTATATATTTGTTTTAAAATGTAAACATGATAATTAACCCCCAAAATACAATCTCAGAATTAGTTTATAGAATATCCAGTCATGGTAAAGAACAGATTTAATGGAAACTTCTTAAACAGAGTGGCTGAGAATTCTGGACTTATATTTATAAAGAATTCAAAAATATCCCACATATAAAAAACAAATGTGGTTGAAATGACTGTCTACTGTTACATTAAAAATAGCCGCAGAAAGACAAAAAGCAAACGACAACCTTGACAGAAGAAAAAAATCATCCAATAAACACCAAATTCCAGAGAAAAGCAAGAAGTGGCAAAGAGATGTATCTAAACAAGGAATACAAGGAAATTGAGGACAACGATCAAATGGAAAGCACAGCAAGAGATTTCTTCAAAAACATTTGTGAAATTAAGGGAAACTTACACAAAGACAAAATGATTAAAGATAAAAAGACCCCAGATCAGTGATAGGTACAAAGATAGGATCACTGAATAGAACCAGACTTTTTGAAAGGTGAAATTAAATGGGCCCTAGAAAATATTGCTAACAACAAAGATGCAGAGTTTGCAAAATACCACTAGAACTATTTAAAAACTTGCAAGATGATGCTGTGTTTGTGGGTAGCAGTGGAAAAAAAAACCCACAGAAGGCTGAAAAAGATCAATCTGTATTCCAACACCAAAAAAATGAAGTATTACTATTGAAACTACCAAACAATTGCATTTCTAGCTCTCATGCTAGAAAAATACAGTTTAATATAGTTTTATAATTCTAATTTCAGCCATATTTGGAATGAGAAATGCTAGGGGTATAAGAAACGATGATAGCATCCATGAAATAAATAGGTATCTGCAGACCTCTTGGGGGAAAGACTGTATAACATATCTAAAGAAATTATTAAGGCATAGATAAAGTAGTTTATTTATTTATTTATTTACTCATTCATTCATTCATAAATTTGTTTATCCAATTTATTGGTCTTCCATCTTACCACAGGGTAACTCTGGGTAGGTTACAATATTAAAAAAAGAGAAAGCTATATAAATAAAATACTATAAAAGTATAAAAATCAAAATACAATAGCTAAACTATGGGGAAGGAAAGAGTAGGATGAGCAGGGTGGGTTGTGATCTGATATTAATCTATCAACCATCCCCAACCTGAAGCCCTTCCTTTGGAGCCCCAGTCACCTGACCAAATGTTTTCTCTACATAATCAACAAAATGTATTATTGTCAACACCATTTGTTTTTTTCTTCTTCTTCTTTAACGATTACAAGGATTTGGACAGTGCTGACTATAGCCATGAAATGGAGAGGAGAGTCAGCTCATACAGTCAGCAATTTTACTAGCAGAGTAAAATCCGCAGGGAGTCCTTTCCTTTCCTGTACAAAATTACTGTAAACAGTGGGTCTAAATGAAGGTAAGATGGTTTTGTATTGTGGGAGCTAAAGAGGATTATTAAGAATATCTCCAAGAATATCTTGGAGCTTGGACAAATCATCCAATATAGCAATCATCCAATACAGCATCTCCTTCCACTTATGACTGTATGACTGTAACCTTGTTGCTGGTATCCTTAAGATTTATATTGACTGTTTCCCTATGACTATTATTAAGTGTTAATTTATGATTCTTGACAAATGTATCTTTTCTTTTATATACTCCGAGAACGTATGCACCAAGACAAATTCCTTATGTGTCCAATCACACTTGACCAATAAAAATTCTATTCTGTTCTGTTCCGTTCCATTCCATTCCATTCCATTCCATTCCATTCTATTCTATTCTATTTCAAGTATCATCTCCTTTCAAAAGGATGATAACCATGAGTCTCTACTAGGTACATGTCTGTGAGGTTCTTACACATTCTTCATAATTTAGGCCACTGCAGTTATGTATATTGTTACTCCAGTTATGTATATTGTTATTCTTTCTTCCCATTCAATATGATGAAATTGAACACTGAAACTGAACATTGAAACTGAACGAGCTCATTATTGGTCAAGTGGTCAAGACAAGGCAGGCCTTAGAGAGCCCTTTATGTCCTCAAGATGTGTTCCACAAACAGCCCTCCAAAACCAGTAAGACTCCACTCCATGCTACCCTGAAGACAGCCACCTTCAGTCCCCCAAACAACAGCCCATATATTACCAGGAGAGTCCACAAGGGAAAGCTCAGGAATAAGAAAAACGGCATTCCTCAAGAAAAAGATAAGGTACAAGGCAAAGGCAGTTCTGAAGGTAAAACAATGCAAAGGGCCAAAGCAGTCCACAAGGCAAGGGCAAACCAACAGCAGTTCTCAAAGGAAAGGCGAAAAGCAGTCCATGAAGCAAGGCAAAACAAGCAATTGTTCCTGGCAAAGACTAACTCCCCACAGCTTCTCCTTAAGTCACTGCACTCCAGGTGTTTCTTTGAGGACGGGTGGGACAATCTTTTCCCAAGGGTTGCCTTGCAACCCTTCTTTGAGCTTGCCTATGCTCTGCTCTTCATGCTCTTGGATCAAGTGGAGGAGGCAGTTGTTCCTCATAAGAGGAGATCTGCTGCTGATCAGCACCTCTGTCAGCAGCCAATTGTCCCCTTTGTCTATGAAGGCAGGCAGTTCTCTGCCTGATTGACCACCTCCTCCAATGCTGGAGGGGCCTGGAACAGCATCATCCTCAGCCCCTGGCCTCTCCAAATATGCCAAGGGAAACATGCCATCCCTGTTGGATGGTCCTGGTTGTTCCTCCTCCTCCTCCTCCTTCTCCTCCTCCTCCTTCTCCTCCTCCTCCTCCTCCTCCTCTTCCTCCTCACCGGATTTCAATGAGGCCATGACTCTCAAAATGTACGAACAAGAGCTACTGGAGAAGATATAACAGTAGAACAATTGAAGATGATCAACAGAAAATGAGATTGCAAGGTGCTATAACTGATGATATATGCATAAATTTATAAGAATTCAAAGAAGCGATTATTGACAATCAATCTTGGTGAAAAAATGTCCATCAGTTCACAAAGAATAAAAAATGAACAACCTCTGCCCACAATTATTCTGATCTGCTCTCTGTCCGACTAGGAATCTGGAAACGTGTATTTTATCCTTGGTAAGAGATAGACTGGGAACTGTCTTCGTGTTTCCAGAGCTCAAGTAGGGTTCAACCTCTGCTTTTTGTATCTGAATGCTAGATGTAATCTGGTGATGACAAGATATATCACTGACAAATATAGTTAGTCTACAAATGCTGTCTTGGGACTAATTTTGAAGCTTCATGTATGAAACACCTGCCCTAATATTTGGACTTCCTTGCTTCTTTTCTATTGTCTGCTTATTACAACATATGAAGAACTCAAAAAGATGCCACTGTTGGGCCATTTAGTTATCTACAGTAAAGCTACTATGGATGTTGAATGATAAAAAGACATAGTGATAGTCACCTACATTCATCGATTCATTAGCTCAAATTATACTGGCAATGCTTAAACAATTAGTTTCTGTTAGAAGTATTTATCTTCAAGAATATACACTACTTGTTATTAATAACATCTTTCTTTTGCTTCTTACTTCTGCTACTTTAGACTTTCTGTTAGCAGAAGAAAGGAACAAAATATATGAATCAACAATTCAACAATTCAACTATTACTTAATTAACACCTTAGAACCAACCTAGGAATCTTCATCCCTACCATATCCCTAATCATTTATGATGGAATGAAATGGAAGATCTTGAAAATTAACTTACTGAAGCCAAATATCCTTCTTGGAGAGAACAGAGTCTTCCACCAAATTCAACATATTTTACATCGTCTATGATCCAACCCCAGTGAATATAGATATATTTCAGTGATTGATTGTATGTATCCCCAAAAATACTGATCTGCTTCTCTCCTATCTACAACACAGTCCTTTCAGCAGTCTTGAGAAGGTTCCTGATTCAGGTGATCTCCAAGTGGCCTCAATGCCTCAGAGAGCTAACATCAGTCTAGATGATTGCAAGAACATAAATCCTTCCAATCCCCACCATTCAGCTATAACTGAAGAAGCTTCTTCTTCTTGATGAGAAGAGAAACGTTTTCAAGAGAAAAAACCAAGAAAGTCCAATTGCCTTTTGTACAGCACCTTTCAGGCAACCGTATCCTGGATGACTGAAAATTTCCATAGACATTTAACACAGATCCTCTTAACTAAAAGACACGTTGATTTTCCTTTGTTAGCCCAAGTTTTTCCTCTTGGGCTTGTAAAGTGTATGTGAGCATAACCTTTCCACTCTGCCTTCTAAATACTTGTACTTGTTCCACCAAGAGTAACACCAGTATGGGATTACTGGCTATTTTTATCATTTGTGGCCGTTCTCACTTGCAGAGGAGAGCCCCTGAACAGGGCAAGGCTTTCCTGCAGTTTAAAGATTCCACCACTTTAGATTTTGAAATAAAAATTTACAGCTGCTTGTCAGACAAGAATGAAAGGAAAAGATCTTTTTTTCCTCAACTCCCAGGATAGTAGTGTACATCTGTGGAAGCAAATGCTCTTACTCTTCAGTAGAAAGGAAATTCTTTCCTCTGATGTATCTGAACAATTAAGCTGAATCTTGAATCACTACTCAGAACAGGGTTACTTGGTTTTTCTTTCAGTTTGTTTACAAGGTAGTCAACCATAATTAAAACAGAGATTACAGGGAAATGGCAAAAAAACATAACTGAAAATTAATACCACTAAGTTTTGATTCAGAATCCAGTAGCAAGGAGAGGTTCCAGAGAGCTGGTGAATATATCCTTTTAAAAAGAGTGGTAGTCTTTCTTGACCTTTCCTTCACAGGGGAAAGAAAAATGTCAGATGTGTGTCTGAATTTGTTCATATATATTTTTTAAGGGAAGGTAAGAAGAGAGGTGGGAGAAGGGAAAGGGAAAGAAGAGAAGGGAAGCATATATACCCAATGTTCCATTCAAAATCCTAGTGGAGAAAAGGAAGAAGAAGCATGCCAATAGATATTGTAACATTTGGTGCTGAGAATGAGAGAGGGGGGGTTAGTTAGTTAGTTAGTTAGTTAGTTAGTTAGTTAGTTAGTTAGTTAGTTACTGTAGTTCAGGACTAAACCATGAAGTTATTAATGCTCTGTGAACTTGGTTATTTGCTTGCAGACATTTCATTACTCAACTAGGTTAAATCTTTAGTGCTAACCCAGGGCTAGCCCAGACCTAGATGTTACTTAGTTAGACAACAAAACATTTGCAAGCAAACAATCAAGTTCAGAGAGCACCAGGACTCAATTTAACAACATTTGAACATAAATTAGAAAGTAATGCATGCAAGCATCTATAAGTGTGTGGGTCAATTTCTGCAACCTGGTGACATTATTGGAAGTATTCTCCAATCTTTTCATCAATCTTCCACTGTTTATTTTATGACTTCCTTATCCCTGGTATTCTAAGGGGTTTATAGAAAGGAAGACATATCTGAGAAATAGGAAGGAAGCCCCTCCCCTCTCCCTCTCCCTCCTTCACTCCCTCACTCCCTCTTTCACGCTCTCTCTCCAATGTGATTTTTTATTGGATAAAATAAACATAAATAATATAAATATAAATAAATATTAAACACCCTAAATCTTTTTCTGCTACCAGTGGGGTATTTTTGTGTGGGGGAAGGGTTAATGATTTTTAAAATTGATAAACATGTCTCCATTCCTCTTAATTGGAATTAAGACGACACCTCTTCTAAGATTACCCCAATTGAAACATATAGACCATATTAAAAAACAAGATATATTATTATTTTAGCTGTGTAAAGTGAGTAATATTTCCTAAATTGTCTGACACTTTCAATAAATAACAGAAATAACTAAATTTATAAAAATTATTGTAGGAAAAAAATTACATGAGTACCCCAATTGTGGTATTCCACTTTATAATGTACTCCTAATTTCTCATCATATCAATTTGTGCATGCTAACAGTGAAAGAAACAAAATCGCACTAAACACATGTATTGTGTTTTTGTCTGCTTCTAAATAACCATAACCATTGTAGTATCTCAATGAAGTTCTAAACTGTTCCGTAGCAAAACTCTTGACACTTATCAGTGTGACAACCGAGCTCATTGCCAATGCAGATTCAGTACTTTTGGGTAATTTTTTTTCTTTGCTAATAACTATTGTAACGTCTAGCATATGGACAGAATCCAAATCTTACATGTAAGTGAAATAATGACTTATATCCTAAATCCTCACAGAGATGACAGATCAGCAGATAATGAGGCAAGTATTTCAGAATTTTCTCCACATGTGTAAAGCCTTGTTTGCATAATATTAGTTTAAAGTAAGTTTGAGATGTATCTTTCCCAATTACCAAGATATCCAAGCACTACCTTGAAAACTTCAGGCTTGCTAACCAGGAGGATCTTATACAGCCCCATCAGTTCCAGAAAATATAAGACTAGGTCTCTAAATTTTCATAATGGACACCTACCATGACTATTAAAGTCAGCTCAATTCCTTTTTTTTCTGAAATCCCTCAAATCTGGCTATGTCATCAGATCTGAGCTCCCAGGAGACAATGAGATGACATCTTTGCTAATATAATTCCTTGTATGCCTTCTGCTTTCCTAACTTTTTAATAATGACTTATTTTTAGATGTTTATTGCTTTATATCTTGATTGTACACCACCCAGAGTCACTTCTTGTGAGAAAGGCAGCCAAATAAATTGAATAGATAAATAAAATAAATATGAATAATTCATTTTATGAAAAAAGGAGGAACCAAAATTCAAGTAACCATTTCTTTTTTAAAAAAAATGTTTTTAAACCTCTAAAAAGTTAAATACTGAAGTGGTTAAAACTAGGGTGTCCAAGACCACTTCTGTTTGCTGCTGCTGCTTCCTCCTCCTCCTCCTCCTCCTCCTCCTCCTCTTCTTAGACTCATTGGGAGAGACAAATAACTTTTCTCAGTATGTGCTAAAATAATCTGGAGAAATCTTTGTTGTCTTGGAGAATAGGCACAGTTTGTTACAAGCACATCATAATCACTGATCTGTTATCATCAAGAAACATGTATAAGACATATTTATCACCCTTCCAATGTCACTATTCTGCCCACTCTCCTGCCTGATTTGCTAGTTGAATTTTAAAAGATAACTTGAGTAGGGCATATTTTAGCTCTGCATTCGAACCACTGTCAAGATTTTAGCAGGCAATTAGTGAATCTCCTCTTCCAACATTCATAAAATTACTTCAATTCTGCATAAAGCATATTATCCAACTTTTTCCTATAATGGAATGGAATGAAGGATCTCAGAACCAATTCACAGATTTTCAGTCCGGCTTCGTCATATGAACTACACTGTCTACGTTCTGACCTAAACTCAGTACGCAAGATTATTTACCATAACTGTTAATGAATACTTTAACTTCAACCATAATAACACAAGGGCTATCAATAGATTCAAACTCAATGTAATTTGCTCTAATCTTGATTGTAGGAAATATGACTTGTGCAATAGAGTAGTAAATATCAGGAACAATCTACCTGATCCTGTTGTTAGTCTCCCTAACCCCCATACCTTAAACTGTCTACTGGGGATCTTTCATGTTTCTTAAGAGGTCCCTAAGGAGGCATGCATAAGCACACCAGCGTGCCTACCGTCCCTGTCCTATTATTCCCATTTATATGTAATCATTTTATGGGTTTATGGTTATGTTTTGTCTATTTATATCCAAAAAAATTTAATGTGTCCATGTCTATGTCTGTACTGTTACTTGTTTCCTTGTACTTGTTGATAAATAAATAAATAAATAAATAAATAAATAAACACATACATACATACATACATACATACATACATACATACATACATACATACATACATAAATATTTTGCCATCCTTTGGATTCCATTGCCAGCACTATTAGAAAAATCACCTTATTAAATTTAGCTCATAGATACGTGAACCAAGGCTATCATGTTGAAGCAGGTGTTAAGCTAATTTTCAATCCAAATATTCAGATATAAAATTTGCTAACTAATGATAGCAAGCAAGGCATTATTCTGGAAAGAAAACTTCCAAACACCAACAAAAGGCAAAAAGATTTCATTCTAAATCAAGCTGAATTTCTTTGAAGCCCTTCAGCAGTTGATTGGATTCAACCTTATCCAAAAACTTATTGTAATGGCAATTAATGACATGTGCACAGATGGACATCTCGGCTGAAGAAATAGTAATGATGTTTTTAATTGCATGTTCAAAAGACTACCTTCCAAATACACATACAACTATCACATAAGAAGCAACTACATGACTTGATCATTGGAATCTACTTGATGCTAAGATTAGAACAATCCCTTAAACAAATAACCCAAGTAGAAAACTAAACTACAGTAAATCAATGGAGAATTAAGTGATAAACAACAGAAATATTAAGTAGCTGTGATCAGCAAGAAAAATGGCAAAATTAATATATGTCTCTGTGGTGTGTGGGTGTGGGTGCATTTGTGCCTTCAAATCAATCTTGGCTCTTGGTAACTGTCTGGACGAGTCCATGAAGTTTTCTTGGCAACATATTTCAGAAGAGCCTTCTTTCTAGGATTGAGAGAGAGGAATTGGCCAAAACCTACCCAACTGGCTTCATTCTTTAGGCAAAACTAGAACTTGATGTCTCCCAGTTTCTAGCCTAATGCCTTTAATCATTGCACCAAACTGACTTTCAACCAAACAGATAAGCATCTTGTATTTAACTAATTAGAAACAAATCATAACCTTCTTGTAGCCTTCTAAAGGCTGTTGCTGAAATTCAAAAAAAGATAAGGAGAAAGGGACCTTGTCTGCTGCCATAATTTTTACACTCTAAATTCAAAACATATCCAAATCCAAAACTGTAGAAAGCAATAGTCTTCTTTTTCTTGCTATGTCCCCAGTGAACCCTATACTCTACCCATTCATCATATTGAAGACAAAACTAGGCTGTATAATTTAACATAACGTATTCCGGATCTCCTAAATTAACCTGCTACATTAAACCCAATGAGGAATCCTGTCCTATCACCCATGTCTAAATAAAATCCAGAAATTCAGTTTACTGCATCTGAATCTTACTTGGACATAGGTGAAAGGGCAGCATTCTCCATGAAAAGAAAGCACCATTAACCCAAGCAATAAATCATGTTGGATCCACCTTATTTACTGCTTAAACAAGTAGAAGACTAAGTATAGATATGTTCATTGTTGTTATTTTATCCTCTTGTTTCCTTGGACTTCATTTACCACCTTAAATTCATCAGCAGCCATATCTGCCACCATTTGATAAGGCTGATAGATTACCTGTGCCATCTATTTTTCAGATCATTCATTTTAGCCAACAAAACATCTTTCTCTTCTGAACTTATTTATGATGACAACAATTAAAGCTTCAGTATTTTAATGAGTGTCAAGTGACCTGAAAGCATGAATGTAATACATCATTCATTCTGCCTGGCACTTAACCAAAAACAAGCAGGCAATTGATTGATATGCCACTGCTTAGATTAATGTGGTGATGTTTGTTTGGATAAAGCAGGTATTAGGGCTCACAGCATTACAAATTAGCCAACCTATCTTAGTTAGATAACTTAATCTCATATTGTTTTTGTTTTGCTTTTTTATTTCAGGAAAATGTGGTATGCAAACCATGATAAAATCACTATGTGGCTATGTAAGCCCATGGATTGACATTAGAATTGTCTACTATTTTTTACTTGATATAATTGATAACAGAAGATAACGAAAAACAGAGTGCAGTGGCAGCCAAAAAAGGCAATGCAATCTTAAACTGCATTAACAGAGGGATTCAATCAAGATCGCATAAAGTACTAATACCACTCTATAAAGCCTTAGTAAGACCACACCTAGAATACTGCATTCAGTTTTGGTCACCACGCTATAAAAAAGATGTTGAGACTCTAGAAAAAGTGCAGAGAAAAGCAATCAAGATAATTAGGGGACTGGAGGCTAAAACATACGAAGAACAGTTACAGGAATTGGGCATGGCTAGTCTAGTGAAGAGAAGGACCAGGGGAGAGATGATAGCAGTCTTCCAATATTTGAGGGACTGCCACAGAGAGGAGGGGGTTTTCCAAAGCTCCTGAAGGCCAGACAAGGAATAATGGATGGAAACTGAAGAAGGAGAGATTCAACCTAGAAATAAGGAGAAATTTTCTGACAGTGAGAACAACCAACTAATGGAACAAATTGCCTTCAGAAGTTGTGGGAGATTCTTCACTGGAGGCTTTCAAGAAGAGATTGGACTTCCATTTGTCAGAAATGGTGTAAGGTCTCCTGCTTGGGCAGGGGATTGGACTAGATGTCCTACAAGGTCCCTTTCAACTCTGTTATTCTGTTATTATCTTTGAAAAAATCAGATAGAATTATAATACTCCTCTTTATGCTCATACATACACCATGCAAATATATAAAATAACAATGGTAAAACACAAGCTAAAAATCTTCTACATATTTACTCAGAAATAATTCTTTATAAATTCATTCAAGATTAAATGTTGGTAGAAATTCAGCTTTCATCTGGAGTTCTCTACAATTTCCTGGACAAACTACCATGGACAACAAGGGAACTCATGAAAACAAAACCTGTATAAATAATTGTTCCTTCATAAATTAATTAATTCATTCATTGGATTTATAGGACTATTGAACTCAAATAGTGAGAGTCTGGGAAAGGTATGACAGAAAAACAAAGAACCAAATAACCAGATAACTGTAAATATACACAATATATGTAATATCACAAATGAGAGAGCAATCAAACACAATAATGAAAATAACCAAAAGGGGAACTTCACACTGGATTCCATTTTGGACCCAAATAACCTGGGAAAGAAATAGGTCTTAATCTTTTTACTGTATGTATTTGTAAGAATATTTGGAGAACAAATATTTTTTATAAATCTCACTTGAATATTTCTAGAAAACATAGGAACATATTTAAATGTGTATGCATACAAATCAGCCAGCCAAAGAATTTACTTCAACATAAAATTAGAAATAGTTCATTATTTTTCATCTGATTACCTGGGAATTGTCTTGTCTCTATCTTTCTTCATAATGGTTTTGCTGGCAAAGATCAAAGAACAAGCCAGCCATAAGATAAATGTGATTATTTCACATGCTCAAAGATAAGCAGTCCAGCAGTTTCAAAAATGCTGTCTTAAATTATTGGCAGGAGGAGAATTTCAAAACTGGATCAAATTTCATATGGAATATGAAGTGCTAGAGAGCCCAGCAATTACTAATGCAATTCCCAATTCCACCTTTCATACTAAGAAGTGGCAAGGGAACAAAAATAGGGTGATAATTGTCAACTTTATAAGCTTTTCACATCACATGAACAGGTGGCAATGTGGCTTGCTTAGAGCTGAACATGATTCCTTTAGATTCAAATTGCAATCTATAAAGAGGGAGAGAAGGCCAAAGATATATCAAGATGCCCTCAGTCAGGCTTCAAGAATCTCAGTTCAAAGTCTTCAGCAGCTGCATTCTTGTCATTGCAAATTTAAATCCAACATCTAAAGGTTCATTAACACTTTCTATTTGCACTTAAATATGGATGAAAAGGGGTCTCCTTCATGTCAGGCTTAACTCCTAGAGAGCTCTTGGGCACTTCATGCAAGCAGATGCAGTTTACTATTGCATTCTTCTGAGATTATTTTGGACTTCCCAGATTAGCCTACAACCCATATTTCCTGGTTGTCAACTCAACAACACCTGAATCTGCTTAGTTTCTAAATTGAGATAATGTTAAGCAGGTGCTGCCACCTGCTGAGGTCAGATATGGATAAAACACACACAAAAGAAGCTGGCCATTTTGAATGGTGCACACATCTTAAGGCAGCTCCTTTTTTCCCAACTGTATTCCAAGTATTCTTTGTCTCTGCAACACTCCTGTTCAAATGTTTGCTGACTGGATGAAAGGGTCTGGAAATTCATGTTCCCCTTTAGGAAGGCCAAATTTTTGACCCACAACTTGGACATTATTGTCCAAGATGAAAAACAAGATGGCATCCCCATTCCATGTACAATAGAACCAACAGCTGTATGAAATTCAAAATGAAATTCAACAGTGAAAAAAAGTAAGGTTCTACATTTAGGGAAGAAAAACAAAATGCACAGGTACTGTATATGTGGTACCTTGCTCAATAGTAGTAACTCTGAGAGGGATCTTGGAGTCCTAGTAGACAATCATTTAAATATGAGCCAGCAGTGTGCAGCAGCTGCCAAAAAAGCCAACACAGTTCTGGGCTGCATAAACAGAGGGATAGAATCAAGATCACGTGAAGTGTTAATACCACTTTATAATGCCTTGGTAAGGCTACACTTGGAATATTGCATTCAGTTTTGATTGCCACAATGTAAAAAAGATGTGGAGACACTAGAAAGAGTGCAGAGAAGAGCAACAAAGATGATTAAGGGACTGGAGGCTAAAACATATGAAGAACGGTTGCAGGAACTGGGTATGTCTAGTTTAATGAAAAGAAGGACTAGGGGAGACATGATAGCAGTGTTCCAATATCTCAGGGGTTGCCACAAAGAAGAGGGGGTCTAACTATTCTCCAAAGCACCTGAGGGTAGGACAAGAAACAATGGGTGGAAACTAATCAAGGAGAGAAGCAACTTAGAACTAAGGAGAAATTTCCTGACAGTTAGAACAATTAATAAGTGGAACAACTTTCCTGCAGAAGTTGTGAATGCTCCAACACTGGAAATTTTTAAGAAGATGTTGGATAACCACTTGTCTGAAGTGGTGTAGGGTTTCCTGCCTGGGCAGGGGGTTGGACTAGGAGACCTCCAAGGTCCCTTCCAACTCTGTTATTACATTCTATTCTATTCTATTCTATTCTATTCTATTCTATTCTATTCTATTCTATTCTATTCTATTCTATTCTATTATTTTCTTTGAAAGAGAACCTTTTTTTGCTATTCTACCAAATAATGAAATGGGAAGTGATGCTGTGCTTTGTGTCTGATAGATTGCAACTGTTTCTCTCTTCTGTAATTAATTTTTTCCTAGCTCTTTGGACAGAAATGCAGGTTACAGATCAATTAATCAATTCATTATTTTATTCAGACATTATGTTGCATTATCCATGACCTCTGAGGAGGGGAGAGGCAGATCATGTCTGGGCAATGAACATGGTATATTCGGATCTGCGTTCTGTCACTTTGTTGAGAGTCAGGTGGCATACAGGTTTAATATATTATTATGGTTTGTCACACAGTTATCCAGATGTTTAGACTGGATTTAGTATTTTTCCATCTATTAAGTCCTTCCCAAGGACTTGGAGAAGGTACCTGTTGCTGTTTGATGGTATTAATGGTATTGTCACAGGATGTAAGCTGTTCCAAGTGAAGCCAGACAATTTTGCAATTGTCTGATGATGATTTTTGTCAATTGTCATGTTATTCAAATGGCACTCCAGATGTTTTGGGATTGCAGTCAAGACACATATAACTATTGGTATTATCTTTACTTTTTTTGCCACCATTGATCTACCAAAAATGTTGGCAGAGAAATTGGGTGAATGACTTTTCAAAATGTCTAGAAATCGGTGAAGATTTCTAAAACACATGTGTTGTCTTATGGCAGAGTGGGGAACAATGGCCCATTTATGACTTGTGGACTTCAACTCCCAGAATTCCTGAACCTGGAAAACTCCAGCAGAGATAGTTCCAATAGAGAACAATGTTTGTATTTTAGGATTGAACTGTGGGATCCTTGATGCTCTCTGAGCTTGGTTGCTTCTTTGTTTTCTGAGCTACATAATATCAGTACTATTTGATATTAGTACTACATGTTCTAGATGTGCTGGATCATGATGTCCTTCCTTGATATTATATATCAGAGATGACTGTGCAATGAAAAGCTACTATATTCACATACTGTATATATTCCTTGGTTATCTTGTAATGAATAGAGACAGGAATATTTCAGTCCACACATTTTTCAGCAATTCTATTCTCCTCTGAAGAAATTCTATAAGCAACTTCTCCAACATTGAACAGAATAAAAAGCAGCAGAAAAACAAATGCAGAGAATTTGATGACTCACACCCTGGTCACCACTTCTTTACCCTCCTGCCATCGGGTAGGAAATATAGAAGCATAGGCAGCCGCACAAACAGGCTGAAGAACAGCTTTTATCCATGGACTGTCAGATTCCTGAATGCAAAATAACATCATAACTACATAGCATGATGGACTTGCAGGGCCGGCGCAATGTGTAACATGTTCACACTGGTGCAATAGGACTGGATGGTTGTTAATATGATTTATTGGGTTAGGGATTTTCTGTCTTCACTGTGAGTTGAATTGTGTTGGGGGGGGTTGCACTGAGGGAGCTCAACCAATCTCATTGTACATATGTTGTGCACTGACAATAAAGATTTGAGTTGAATTAGAATGTATTTACCCAATATTATTTGGTTCAGACTTCCTCAAAAGATGCATAAAGGGTTCGTGATCATATCTCAAATATTCACAACCAGGCAAGAAGCTAAAAACAAGATAGATTATTCAATGCCTGTCTAGTGCACTATATTTAACTTCAGTGGTTAACCATTCTTAGGACCTACTTTAAGCAGCTGGTTACAGAACTACTCATATAATTTCATAGTTAAGTTTGTTGTTCATACTGAATGAAGGAAGCTGGAATGCCAGGAAGGTGACCCCATCTTGTAGTCATTAGATCAGAGACACATTACTGACATGCTCACTGTTATGAACTGTATAAGCTGCGATATGTATCCTGGTGATCATCAGGATAATGAGGTCAGTTGCCAGCTTCAATCAAAGTGACAGGAATAGATGCTATCAGAACATGAGCAAAATAGAGGGTAGGCATATATTAATGTTCCTGAATGAGAATGGATAGCACTTGTGAAAAATGATACCTCTGATCTTCAGACACCTTCAATGTGCTCCAGGCAGATGTATCACAACACAGTCATATGATTTGTCACCTTGTTGCAATCTGTAAACCAACTTCTTACTGATCTTCAGTTTCTTCCGTGTCTTTGTTAGAGGAAAAGCAATAGTAAATCTCAAAAACATCTTGAGAAAAGCAAAGGGACACTGAGGGACAATGAAGAGAGAACAGTTATCAAAATGGGAAAGCCAATTCTTTTGTTCAATCCAAGAGTATCTCCAATGAATTGCCCTCAGGTAAAGTCAAAGCAATCTAGGAAAATTCCAAGTGATTTACTACTGGCAGCATTTAAATGTCTCCCTAACATTAGAGTAGCTCGGTATCTCTAAATGTCAGACCTTGAAACCCAAGTCAAGAAATCTGACTGGAACTCTATTTTATTCATGCAGTATATAATAACAGAATCTTGAAAGTATGGCTACTGAATTAGGGAGAAGTTAATCTAAATTTCTTTCTCGTACAGTATTTCTGCTATTTTCCAAGCTTATACTTTAGCTTATATAACCATAATAGTCTCTGCTTAGTTTCCTTAACACAATGCATCTCAACCTTGGCACATTTAAAATATATGGACTTCAACTCTCAGAATTCCCCAGCTGGCATGGAGAGTTCTGGAAGTTGAAGTACATTATCTTAATGTTGCCAAGGGTGAGATATATTGTCTTAAGATACCTCCATGGCTCTGAATATTCCGTTCTACAAAGTTGTTAATTTGTCATATACAAAGACAAAAGCACTCAATTTTATTGTTTAGTTTTATGTGTATACCCTTATCCCTTGCACTCAGGAACACTCAAAGTTTGCAGGACACAATAATCAACATACAGTAAATACAATTTTGAAAATATAATCATAAAACTTTAGACTCCAAATATTACATACTAATTTCACTCATTTACTTCTTTAGCTGCATCGGGAAAGAGAAACAAGTCCATACAGCCAACGGATATGCTGTAAGGTTTAGGATGAATATCACAGGACAAAGGATTATATTTTAGCACTTGACCAGACCTGAATTCAAATCCAACAGTCATAGAAGATGATGGGTTATTTTGAACCAGTCATTTGTCTGCCCAACCATTCTTCAGAGTAATGGTTGGATTTGAAAAAAATTGAGAGAGTGATATATATCCTCTTAAATTCCAGAAGAAAGATGTGATTTAAATTAAGTAACCATTCCATATGGCATCTGAATCTTTCTACATATATATTAGAAATACCTATATGTTCATTTGTAGTATAGCTGTGCAATCACTATACTTGAGGCCCAGGCTGGAGAATGAACTTTCCTCTATGTCCTCCTAGGATTCTTTTGCTCATCAGCATCATAATTCCAATGAAGAATAGAATAGAATAGAATAGAATAGAATAGAATAGAATAGAATAGAATAGAATAGAATAGAATAGAATAGAATAGAATAGAATAGAATAGAAGAGTTGGAAGTCTTCTACCTATACCAAACAATTGTCCAATCTCTTCTTTAAAACTTCCAATGTTGGAGAATTTACAACTACTGGAGGCAAGTTGTTCCACTGGTTAATTGTTCTGTCAGGAATTTTTTTTTAGTTCTAGGTTGCTTCTTTCCTTGTTTAGTTTCCATCCATTGCTTCTTGTCCTGCCCTCAGGCTCTTTGGAGAATAGCTTGACTCCCTTTTCTTTGTGGCAACCCTTGAGATATTGGAACACTGCTATCATGTCACTCCTAGTCCTTCTTTTCATTACATTAGACATGCCCAATTCCAGCAATCGTTCTTTATATAATATTTATAGTCTTCTTCTGCCTTGTCCTGCCTTGTCCTTTGTATTCAAAATGCTAGAACTGTGTATAAAAACATGCGCTTAATTAAATCAATGTGCCATGGCTACATAGGCCAACAGAATGAATCCCCATTGGATAATTTTTGTGCAGTTCAGCATATTCTGTAAATCCAGCTTGATGCATTTAGTTTATAGCTCCATGACTTGTATGAATTTAAAAAAAGGATTAATTTGAGAATCAAGTTTGTGACATATCCTAAAATTGTATTTTTTTCAGGTGACTTACATTCTGTCTTTATATTCTCTGTGTTTGTGTCTACATGCATGTATATACACATACGAATACATGCATACAATATACTGTCAGTTCAATACCAGATTATTGTTCGATTTTAAAATTATATTTTTTTCAGGTGACTTACATTCTGTCTTTATATTCTCTGTGTTTGTATGTACATGCATGTATATACACATACGTACACATGCATACAATATACTGTCAGTTTCAATACCAGATTATGTTTGATAATGCATTGATCTGTTTTTCACTGATATCTGTTGCTTCAAGAATATGTAAGACTACATACAGTATATGCCTATACTAATTCTTTCTCCTTTGATTTGTCATTAGAATATATCAGAGATTAGTTCATCCAATGCCAAACTATTTCTTTTTTATTTTCCCTCTCTATCACAGTGTGCTTCTTATGCTTTATTTTATGACTTGTGTTAAATAACTTGCAAATACAGAGGGTTTTTTTTTTTTTGTTCCCTTCAATCATATCTGATTTCAGAGACTGCCTGGACAAGTTTTCTTGGCAACTTTTTCAGAAGCAGTTTGCCATTGCCTCCTTCCTGGAGTTGAAAGGGAGTGACTGGTCCAAGGTCACTATTGTGAAATGTAGACTGGATTCCCAGAAGGGAGGAAGTGCATTCTAGGCTAGCAAAAGACAGTGAGGTTTAGATGGTTGAGTGAGAAGAAAAGAGTCAGAACAGCCCCTCCCTAGGAGTTCTTAGAAGTAATGATGTAAGTAGTTTGGTTTAATTTGGCAGATTTCTGCCAAATTAAGATTTCTGTCTATGGGTGAGGAACAATAAAGGAAACTACCCAGAAGAACCTCAGTATGTTTTTTCTTGGTTTGTGGAACTTGACAGTCCCCTAGCAGGCCTTAGGCAGAGCTAGAACTCGCAGTCTCCCAATTTGTAGCCTTTTCCCTTAATGACTACACTATAATTATTTATTTATTTGGCTATTATTTATTAAACTTGTATGCCACCCATCTCACTCTCAAAGTGGAACACATCCTTATATGAAACAAGAAATAGAATGAAGTTTGAAGGAAGGGTGAGGAACGGACTAAGGGGATGTCCATCCTAAGCACTAAGCACTAAATGTTAAGCATGAAACATTGGCAGGACACTTGAAGGAAGTCTACTGTAATTTATTACCAGTGGTGAACACAACTGTAGAAATCCAAATGGCAATAGCACATGGGAATGACAGGGCGAAGGGATCCAGTCAATGGAATGGTCAGATAATCCCCAGGAGTAAAAAAAAATGAAAATGGGGGGAGGAGGAGGAGGAGGGAGGAGCAGGAGGAGGGGGAGGGGGAGGAAGGGGAGGGGAGGGGAGGAGGAGAAGAGGAAGAGGAGAAAGAGAAAGTAAAAAAATAAAAATTTAAGGAAGACAAACAGTAACATAAATTAATATAAAACAAATAGAAAGTAATTAAATAAAAAGCAAAAAGTATAATAAAAGAACAAAATGGTGGGGTTAAAGAAATAAGATATAAAGATATTTAGAAGTGGTTTCCAATATTCTTTACAGCAGTTATAATTACAAATATATTTTAATCTCTCTCTCTCTCCAAAGTATCATCATATTATTCTTTTTTCTATAATATATCCTGCCAATCTTCAAAACCATAAATCACATCCAGGAAGTTTTTTTGACTCCCCAATTTGGCCTATCGCCTTGGGAATTCCTGGTTTTCTCCAGTCCAAGCAGAGAGGTCAGCCTTATTAATTACCAGATTCAACTTCAATGCCCCCTTACTGAGTTTTCTCCCCTGGAAATCCACCCTGGATTTGGGCTCATTGCTCAATTCACCCTCTGGTTAAAGCTTTACTGAGGAAGGCATAAGCTGTTACAGATCTCAGCCAATGTTTTGTGTGTGACCCTGGAGCCTTAGAACAGCTCATTTTATTTATTTTTTAATCACTTTTTGCAATGTCATAAGCAGATAACGTAATGGAACATTTATCACTTGCAAAACCATATAGCAAATTGGTGAAACCAAAGTAGCCTAATTATTGTACAAGCTAAGCTGTTTGCAAATGTTTCTTTGGGAGACAAAGCTGACAGGACTGACATACAGGGAAATTAAGCTGGGCTAATTCACAGGAATTATGCGTACCACCTGCTCTGTGTCTATTGAATCAATGATTATCACTGCAAATAACATGAAACTTCAGAAGTAATGTGATTAAAGTTTGTGTGAGACCCGCTCTCTGATTCATTTTTATAAAATAAAAATGCAAACAGAATTGGATCCAGTTATTCACTGTTTCCCATTCTGTTTCATTCTTTGGTTTTAACAAATGAATTATGTTTCTCATGAAAGTATCTTTTTCTAAGAAGCTAGAGAAATTATCCAGCAATTATACCCATTAGCAGGGCAAAATATTTAAAGGTGGATATAGAACTGAATCACAACTGAACAAAATATTTATTTACTGTGAGTCAACTATCTGAAACAGAAATATACAGATCAATTCCATTCAGTTTTCTCTATTACCATATGCCTAGAATCTTACATTCATCCGATAGGGAGGTTGTGTTTTTACTTATGATTTGTCTTCATTGCATGTCAACACATTTTCTTCCAAATGTACAGGACCCATAGATCACCATGAACATCCAGTAGCTCACTGTAGATAGTCCTTGAGTTACAACTATAATGGAGCTGCCCATTATCCCTGTAAATCATAATGGTCATAAAACAGATTGTCACCAACCCAATTTTACAAAGTTTCTTGCAGTAGTCATTATATAAAGCAAACACTGGTAATGAAACAAACACAGTGATGATTAAGCAAATGCTAGAGCTTGCCATGGATGTGTGAACTAACCTGACACTCAGTTTTCATAGTCTGAAACATCTATTCAGACTTGCATAGTGGATCTGCTCATATATCTCTTTAAGGTAGAATAGAATAGAATAGAATAGAATAGAATAGAATAGAATAGAATAGAATAGAATAGAATAGAATAGAATAGAATAGAATGCTTTATTGGTGAAGTGTGATTGGACACACAAGGAATTTGTCTTGGTGCATACACTCTCAGTGTATGCTGAGAGTGTATGATAAAAGAAAAGATTCATTCATCAAGAATCATAAGGTACCACACCTAATGATAGTCATAGGGGACAAATAAGCAATCAAATCATATTAGGAAACAGTCAATATAAATCATAAGGGTACCAGCAACAAGGTTACAGTCATACAGTCATAAGTGGGAGGAGATGGGTGATAGGAACGATGAGAAGATTAATAGTAATGCAGTATTGTAATCCAGCACAAAAGGGCATTCAACAAATCAAATTCATTGTGGAAACTGTTCTATGTTTTGGAAAATGTGTTGTATTTTGAGATCGTGAATGCAAAATAAATAATCATGGCTAGTCTAGTGAAGAGAAGGATCAGGGAGACATGATAGCAGTCTTCCAATATTTAAGGGGCTGCCACAGAAAGGAAGGGATCAAGCTATTTTCCAAAGCTATAAAGTTATAATGGCACCGAAAAAGTGACTTACTGTATGACCATTTTTCACTCTTATGGTTGTTGCAACATCCACAAGGTCCCATGATCAAAATTTGGATGCTTTACAACTGGCATGTATTTATGATGGTTACAATGTCCCAGTGTCACATGATCACTTTCTGCAACCTTCCGATATACAAAGTCAGCAGGGAAGTCAGATTCACTTAACAATTGCATTGGTAACTTAACAACTGCAGTAATACGCTTAGCAAATATAGCAAGAAAGGTCATAAAATGGGGCAAAACTCATTTAATATTTGTCTTGCATAGAAATGGAAATTTGGGGCTCAAGTGCTGTCGTTAGTCAAGGACTACCTGTAATAAATTAGTATTAGCATTCATAATCCCTGTTTCTTAGTCTGCTCTGCTTTGAAGGGCTGACCCATTTGAAGTGTCTACATGAGGCCATGCAGCAAACAGTTATGCCACTTTAAGGAATAGCAGAGAGATACTATGTCTGTGTGGGGTCCACCACACTTTCTCTGAATCATGTTCAAAGTTTGCATAACCCTGTTGCTTGGGTGATTATCATCTCTTTTTTCCTTCTTCTTTTCCTGACTCATCTTTGACTTGTTTCCTGGCTCAGATACATGACTCAACTGTTCTGCCACCTTCCAATTGACAGCAACCTATAGCTTTAAGCAAGTCAATATAGGGCTATAGAGGTCAAGATCTGACTTGGAATTCCTTATTTTATTTTATTTTTTATCCCTGTTTGTTTTCTCATGCTTACCTGATGGTTGTTTTGGAGAGAGGAAGGATTGTTAAAGATTTGAGGATCTATATGCTCTGAGTAAACCTGCTTATTTATTATAGCTACATCTCATGTTAAAGATTCTGAAATTCTCCCCAGATTTCAAGAGAAAATTTCAGTCCCCAGACAAACCGTGCTTCAGGTTGATAAAGGACATCACTCTCAGATGACATCAATCTCATTCCATATTCTCTACATTTATTCCCTTTGAGGCAAAGGATCTATTTCCTCTTCTTTATTACTATCTTCGGATTCTCCCTTATCGTTCTCTCATTTGTTCAGTCAACTCAAACGCTGTTTTGTTATCCCCCAGCTTCAAGTTTATTCTCCCGAGTCTCTTTAAAGTGGATTCCCAGATTAAGATCAGCGGTCCTGACAATCTCTTCATTCAGAGCCCATTTGAAAAGAACTGTGAAAGATTTAAATGCTTCATAATTTCCTTGGGAATATCTCTCAGTGGTGAAATGGTATCAACTGCACATCCTGGATATGTGATCTGTCTAGGAGGGTCAACAGTTCAAACCTGATTAGTCAGGTTTTTACAGAACAACGGAATCCCCCAACTTTTTTTTCCTTTCTGAAAATAAGTCATTCATAAAATTTCCTGAGATAGAGAGAACATATGAAATATGTTGAGGGGTGGGGGGAGGCAGTAGTAGTTACTGAGTTCATCCAAACCTGTTAGCCTGGATTAGGAAATGGATGAGTTGGTGTTTCTTGTCTGTATTTGCATTTTTTTTAAAAAAAAAAAAAGAAGTGACCTTTGGTACAGTGTGCAAACAAATATCCCAGTGCATCTATTTTTTTTTTCCTAAAGCAGAAGAAAAATGAATTCTTTCAAAGCAAAAAGAAAAAAAAAATTGACAGGAAAGAATTATTTGACATCTTTTGTAGACTTAGGAAGGATATCCCCTTAAAACCAAACTGTAGCCCTGCATGATGGGCTTGGAAATACCTGTTCTTCTGTTCCTCAGGAGACAAGATCAAAGTTATGTCTATTTTTTTACTAGAGGCAGGAGAGATGCCCTATGCTTATGTCCTACAGCTCTTTATGATCTTTCTGTTTCTTTATTTAAATAAGGACATAGCTCTTAAGCGATGATTTAATAGGTCATAGCTTGTCTAGTGAATAATTAAAAAATTGATAAATGATATCAGAAAAATGAGAAAGATAAGAAGGATCTCCCCCTTTCACCAGAATAATATCCATCTTTTCTTAAACTTTTCTACTTTTGGGAAGATGTTGCATTCCATATCACTCTTTCCTTGTTTTCTGAGCACCACTTAAAATGCCTGGCATTCATAAATGATGAAATCCCAATAATTTAAATAACTCTTCATTAGCAGAAAAAGTATCTAAAAATATCTATTATCTGGCAAATTACTTCATTTTCACCAAGTAGGAGAGATGCTTGTTAACCGTTCAACCAAAACCAATGTGAAATGCATCAGTAGAAATGTAATATAATTGTATAAAATGTTCACCATGCAATTCATTTATCTGGATGCTTTACAATTAGATAAGGCAGCAGTATGTTTCAATTTTGGCAGCCTTAAGATATGTGGACTTCAACTCCCAGAATTCCCCAGCCAACATGCTGGCTGAAGTTCATGTAAAGTTGATTTCACATATCTTAAAGCTGCCAAGGTTGAGAAACATTGAGATAAGACATTCAGTGGCTAGAAATAAAGAAAAAAGTGGGATGAAAGGGTGGCTGGTATGAGCCCTCTTGAGATATAACACTATAAATGTATAATTTAAGAAAGCCAATGTTGCTTTGCTAATAGAGTGACTTACAGTTTTATGAGCAGTTTGAGAGGGGAGATAAGCTAGGTGGCTATGCTCCTATGATTATTCTAGCCAATTTAGGGGAGGGGAGTTCACTTTCAAATTAACTGCTAACCTGCTTCAAGAGTTGGAAAGCTGTAATAAGGATAATGTTATTGATTACAAATCATTACAGAAGCACTGAATGGCGGGCGGGTGAATTATAGGAGAAGGGATGGCAGAACCTGGGACTGGAGTGAAAAAGGGAATCAGTCTAGAATCGCTACAGAGTCACAAACAAAAGCCAATTTCCCTTGAGATCTGTTGGCACTTACCTTACTCCAAACAGGTCAGATGAGAAGATTCCTGTGCATAACTTTTATCAATAAATCAATTTAATTGAAATTTCACATGTGGACCTGGTCTTCCTTTTCTGATAAGGTTAAATTTAATGGTGTCTTCTTGCTCTATAGTTCTATACTATGAAAGGAATTCATTGCACATTAGCTGGGCTGTTGGCAATAAACAATTTCAAATAGGAAACTTATTGCAGTTATAATTGTAATTAAGGCTTGCAACTATAGCCATAAATCATGACGGTTGTAAAGCATGTTACCCTATGATAAAAGTAAAGGTTTATCCTGTCTAGTTGCATTCAACTTTAGTGGGCAATGCTCATCTCTGTTACTTAGCCAAGGGAACGAACATTGTCTGATGACATTTTCCTGATCATGTGGTCAGCATGACTATATGCAGAGGTGTATGGAATGCAGTTATTTATCTACTTGCATTCACATGCTTTCAAACTGCTAAGTGGGCAGAAGCTGGGGCAAGCATGGTACTTGACACTTGAATACCGGCTAACAAGCTCAGTGTCTTTAATGGCTGAGCCATTGCATCCTTTCTAGTGTTTGATAGGACACTGTTTTATGACCTTTTTTGTAATGGTCATCAAGCAAATGCTGCAATCATTAAGTAAAGCCAATGTTTGCTATGGGTCAGTTTTTGCCAAAAAATGGAAGTAGTAATAGCAATAGCACTTAGACTTATATACCACTTTACAGTGCTTTACAGCCCCCTCTAAGCAGGGGTGAAATGCTCCCGGTTCGGATCGGCTCGGGCTAGTAGGTAGCCGAAACTGGTTCGGCGAACCGGGAGTTCGCCGAACCAGGAGCAATGACTGGCTGGCCACACCCCCGAACCCGTCCACGGCCCAAAGTCCTGCCATGCTTGCCTGCCTTCCATGCTGCCTTCCTGGCATCCCGATGGCCAGCTTGAGAAGGCAAGCAAGCAGAAGCCCACGTGGAAGGAAGGCAAGCATGGCAGGGCTGTGGGGAAGGAGTCACAGCCCAAGGACAGCTGGAGCGTTTCTCAATTTGCACAGAATTGCAACCATTAAAAAGACCAGTAAGCCTAAATATCAACAACAGAGACTGAGGCTGTGGGTGGGTGTGGGTGTGGGTGGGTGTGGGTGTTAAGCACGAAGCATTACAAAGCGCTGGGCTACTCCCAACACCTTCCTTCCCGGGCACAGCAAAGAACAGGGAAGTCTGCGCGTGTGTGCCCGAAGGAGGGAAAGAAAAAAGGCCACTGAGTGGCAGATACAAATATCTCGGTGACCAGGATCCTCCCCCACCCCACCCCAGGCATGCACATGGCCCCCCAACTCCCCCTCCCTTTTTACAGCGTATTTGGGTTACATTATGAAAGGAAAGGCAATTTCGGCAAAGATTTTCCTGCTGTGGAAAAGTAATTGGCCTAGCTGGCGGGGCTTGGCTGCATTACACACACACACACACACACACACACACACACACACACACACACACACACACAAACAGACTTAAAATGAAAGGAGGCATCTGCTTTGGAGAATCTGGGTCCAATCTTTGCAAATATTACAGGTGGTTCGCAAAGCGCAAAGGCGGCAATTGGTGCGCAGCGCTTCGCTGAAGCCCCTTTATCTTCCGGTAAAGAGAGCGAGCCCCTCTTAGGGTCTGCGGTAGCCATGAAATGCAAACTTTCTAATAGCATCCGTGTGTGTGGAAGGTTTAGGCAAGGGGGGAACAATAGCTGGCCACCCCCTTTTGCGCTCTGACATCCGTTCAAAGAGTGGCTTTCAAATGTTTATGTGTATATGTGTGTGTGTGAATTGCTGTGATTATGCTTTGATTTTATTTTTTTTACCCAATCAGGCTTTACAGCTATGCGTCTCTATTGATGTGCGAGAGGGCAGGGGGGAAAGATGGCTGGGCGCATTTGGCTGCAGGAGGAGGCCTGGGTGGAAGGTAGCTTTTTCTGTAGCATCCCCCTCCCATCTTTGGTTCATCCTGCAAGGGGGAGGCTCTGTCTTTGCAGAAACAGGGTGGGCAGTTTGTACGGAGGATTGGCAAGGGGGGGATGTGCGGCCCTCTGGGATGAAGAGCAGAGCAAGAGAAGGCTCCGAGGTTCACCTGGGCAGTCAAGCCAGAGGGAAACTAAAGCATTGGGGGCTTCAGAAAGGGAGAATGTGCTTTTATTATTTATTTATTTATTATTTGGACTTACATCCCGCCCTATCTCTGAAAGGACTCAGGGGGCTTACAACAATAAAACACACAAAGTTCAATTTTAAAAAAAATACCCAATAAAACTATAAAAACCATTAAAATCCCCTCTAAAACCCCTTCAGTCCAAGCTGGCCAGGCAGAATAGCCATGTTTTGAGGCCATGGCAGAAAGAGCGAAGGTCAGGGGCCACCCAGAGCCCCAGGGGGAGTTGATTCCACAGGGTAGGTGCGCCCACAGAGAAGGCCTGCTCCCTAGGGGTTGCCAACCGACATTGTCTGGCCAACGGCACCCCAAGAAGGCCCTCCCTGTGGGAATGCTTTTGGGCAGCTCCTGGCTTCTGTGACATTCTGTGAAAGACAGAATGTGCTTCTGTATCAGAATGTGGAGCTCCTGGCTCTGACAGTGAGTGACATGAGTGATGTCAAACTGGCCATGCCCACCCAGTCACATGACCACCAAGCCATGCCCACAGAACCAGTAGCAAAAGAATTTAGATTTCAGCCCTGCCTCTAAGTAGTTTACAGAGTCAGCATTTTGTCCCCAACAATCTGGATCCTCATTTTACCGACCTCAGAAGGATGGAAGGCTGAGTCAACCTTGAGTTTGGGGAGATTCGAACTGCAGCTGGCAGTCAGCAGAAGTAGCCTGCAGTACTGCATTCTAACCACTGGGCCACCAGAACTCATAAGTAAACACTGGTTTCCAGCAAAAGCATTGTAAACTGCAGTCATGTGACCATGTGGCACTGCAAATAGCTGTAAATATGAACTAGTTGCTAAATGCTCAAACGCTGGGCATTTCAAAACCAGGTCATGAGTAGTTAACTTAATTTCAAATGATCATTAAAATGAATTAGTAGCATTGGCTAGAGATATACTCTGATATGACATAATAACTGGGCTTACTACAGTTGTCATATTTATGTTGATATAGTAGATCTATTTTTGCTTTGTTTTTCAAGTCCTTGAGCTCTAATTGATTTAACTGGCACTAGGTTTGCTTTATGTTTCCATCATATGAAATTACTCAACTTCAATAATCTAAACTCCTTGAATGGAGAATCGGGACAGCTTCTCAAACAATAGGAGAGATAATATCTGTGCTCTATTTGTACCCTATTTATTTATTTATTTATTTTATTAAATTTCTATATGACTATCACTAATTTCTATGACTATCACTAAGTGTTGTATCTTTTTATTCTTGATAAATGTATTTTATTCTCCTTATATACATTGCAGGGGTGGGTTCTACTTACCTTTACTACCGGTTCACCATGGGGTTGCGCACGGGGAAGCATTTTCATGACATCAGGGTCAGTGGACAGAGCCTCCCATCAGTTTTACTATCGGTTCTATAGAACCGATGCGAACTGAGGGCAACCCACCACTGATACACTGAGACCATGTACATCAAATACAAATTCCTTGTGTGTCCAATCACACTTGGCCAATAAAGAATTCTATTCTATTCTATTCTATTCTATTCTATTCCATTCCATTCCATTCCATTCCATTCCATTCCATTCCATTCCATTCTTATGTTTTCCTCTTTCTGTTTCTCCAATTTCTCCTTCTCTACATTGTCTCTGTCTTGTGATAACTGCATTTTAAATCATCCTTGTGCAACTTTCCCTACATTGTTATTTCTTTTATATGCATGTTTTCTAATCTTTAGATCATCACTACATCTTGTGCCAGTGAGTTCCACATGACAAATTATACAGTCTGGAATCTACTGCCAATCACTTTCATTAACTTGTCCAAGAGAAGAAAGCTTGACTAGAAAACCACATTTTCTGACCTTCACTGCCATCTGGTTTTTGTTATTATCACCTGCTGTGTATTAGTCTGCATTTGTAAATGCATTCTATCATTTACAGGCTGACTACAAGTTATCCATCTTTTTTGGCAAGAGATGAAACTTGAAGAAGAAACAAACATATTAATGGAGTGAGTTTTTCCCAGCCCAAAAATGCAAAAGGTGCAGTTTTTTTTAACATAAATAGGGGAGGCAGGGAATTGTGTAGACCATGAAGAAGGCGACATCAAGTCTATACATATCTCTTCCTCCCCTTTGATCAGAGCTTCTTGTAGAAGCATTAAATATTTCTGAAGAGGGGTGTGTGCGTGTGTGTGTTTGTGCGTGTGTGTGTGTGTGATTGCACATACTTGGCTGTTCTTGTTCTGTTTTAATCTAATTTATTTGAGATTACTTTTTAACTCTGCATTGGGCAAAATGTTGGTTTATTCTCTGCTGGTCAGAGCAACAACAAGCTTTAATTCACCCCCCCCCCCAGCTCGGCCTTGTCACTTTTATTGATTCTGATTGGCTGTAAAGCTTGCAAACTGCAGATGCTCCAGGGGTTTTCTTGACAGCAAACGCAGCCCCAGGCAAACCCAAGTAATCTCCAGTTTAGAAGCCTGCTTTGCTAAAGTGCCTCCTGCTTTCTTTCACTGCCATTCTCTTTCTCTCTCCTATCCTGCACTTAATGCATTTAGCATTAATTGTGTGTGGTAAGTAGATTTTTAATTAGGAGGAACAAATGAAATAAACAAGCAAATTGCCTTGCATTTAATATATTGTTGCTTCAGCACATGCGTTTGCTCCAAGGAGGAGGTCAAAGGTAAATTCCAGGCTTCTATAGAGTAGAGTTCAGCTCAGGACATATTAGGTACAATTGGATTTAGGTTTTAGCCCCTCCCAAAGTTCCCTTCTCCCTATCAGAAGCCAAGAAATCTTTAGTTGGTAATGAAAGGATACTACAGGTGTTCCTTGATTTACCACCACAATTGAGACCAAAATTTCTGTTGCTAAATGAAACATTTGTTAAATGAATTTTGCCTCATCTTACGACTTTTCTTGCCACAGCTGTTAAGTGAATCACTGAGGTTAAGTTAGGTACACAGTTGTTAAGTGAATCTGACTTCCCCATTAATTTTGTTTGTCAAAATGTTGCAAAAGGGGAAATCACATGACCCCCAGGACACTAAAACTGTCATAAATACGAACCAGTCGTCAAGTATCTGAATTTTTATCACATGGCCACAGGGATGCAACAATGATCATAAGTGTGAAAAACAGTCCAGAGACATTTTTTTCAGTGTCGTTATAACTTTGAATAGTCACTAAATGAACTGTTGTATGTCAAGGACTACCTGTTTTCATGGTCACCTCAACATCTATAAGCAACATCTATAAGCAACATCTATATCTCCTTAAATTTGTATGGATTCAAAGCTAAGCAGCATCAGAAATGGTTATTACTTCAGTGAGAGATGTCCTGCAGTGGGTTACACTGAGAAGTTAAAAAAAATAAAACTACTTGTATGGTATTACCAGGAAAAGATTAAGGTGTGTCCATGAAGTTACAGCATGAGCATGACTCAAAAGCAACTTCATTTTTTTTCCTCCACACATCCTTCTGGATGTAATTAACAGAATAGAATAGAATTCTTTATTGGCCAAGTGTGATTGGACACACAAGGAATTTGTCTATACACTCTCGGTGTACATAAAAGAAAAGATACATTCGTCAAGAATCATAAGGTACAACACTTAATGATAGTCATAAGGAACAAATAAGCAATCAAATCATATTAGGAAACAGTCAATCAATAAATCGTAAGAATACCAGCAACAAGGTTACAGTCATAGAGTCATAAGTGAGAGGAGATGATGGGGTGATAGGAACAATGAGAAGATTAATAGTAATGCAGACTTAATAACTAGTTTGAATTGTTGAGGGAATTATTTGTTTAGCAGAGTGATGGCATTCAGGAAAAAACTGTTCTTGTGCGTAGTTGTTCTGGTGTGCGGTGCTCTATAGCGTAGAGGGTAGGAGGTGAAACAGTTTATGTCCAGGATGCAAGGGGTCTGTAAATATTTTCACAGGCCTCTTTTTGACTCGTGCAGTATACAGGTCTTCAATGGAAGGCAGGTTGGTAGTAACTGTTTTTTCTGCAGTTCTAATTATCCTCTGAAGACTGTGTCTGTCTTGTTGGGTTGAGAAGAATTTAAGAATTTCCTTGACCAAATGCAATCTTCCTTATAGATATCTGATTTTTGGATTATGCTTAGCGCACTGTGAACAACCTAAGAGAGGATGTATAACCTCTAACATGGTGTGTAACCTCTAATCCTGCAACAACATTTGATCTTTTTACAACCACAACGTACTGGAGATTAATTTGCTTTCAAATATCATCCCAAGATCTTTCCTGTAAATGGTGTAACAAAGTCAGGTATCTTGTAGATTTTGTCTGTAGGGGTGAAATAAGAAAGAACTTAGCATGGAAGAATTACCATATATTATTCTTGGTTTGAGGCCAGTCAGTCTTGTCAGACTGAAAACTCTACTATCTGCATCTACAATATACTCTGTGAACTATTATGGAGGGACTAACTACATCCTCTTCCTCTTACACATATTATCTGGGCTGGATTGAATCTTTCTACTCTGGAATACACCCCTCCATCCTGAAAATCCACTTCCTCATTATATTCCCTCATAAAAATTAAAATAATTTGACTATTGTAGACTTCACACTTTGTAATCAATAGCCAGTATTTTGGCTTCCAAAACCAGATCTTCACTGGAATCTGCACCAAAGAACAAGAGATATAAAAGGTACAAGAGATTACCACTGTAATAGAGGTAGGTTTCCAGCCTAAACCTGTGGTTAAAGAAGAATTTGGAAAGCAGGAAAAGGAGCTAAGCCTAGAAACTTGACCAATATCATATATGAAATACTGAGACAAGAAGAAAGGCTTTGGTTAATTAAAAGAGAAAATCTGGAGGAAGATGAAGAGGAAGGATAGATTAGAATGGGAAACGAGAGAGAAAGACAAGAAGGGGTAGACTTTAGGGGATAGATTTAATTTAGAGTTTGGTTTTCAGGAGGGGCACATATAGCACTTGGGTTCACCTAAAGTCACCTGCAGCCATGGAAGCATCTGGGTGTCTTTTCCTTTCACAGAGTTACTAATTGGACATAATATGAAAACTCTAATTTAAACCAATGCATCTCAAGTTTAGGAACTTTAAGATATATGGACTTGAACTCTATGAACTCTCCCATGCTGTCTGGGGAATTCAGGGAGTTGAAGTCTACATATCTCAAAATTGCTAAGTTGAGAAACAATGATTTCAAACCACCTTGAGCTCCTGAAGAAGTATAAAATGAAACAATAAAAATTTAAAAATTAAGATATATTCCATGTCTGCCATCTACAAGGATGAACCTGTGACCGTTTCTTGATTTAAACCTGTCAATGTTCCTAAGTCTCCATTTTTTAAAAAAACCAAGAAATAGGTCTAGGAAAGATATCTCTTGTTCAGGATATAGAGAGAATAATAACTTGTCAGGGTGGATTTGCCATTCGAGATGGTCCTTTTTTTCAAAGTAAGAAAAACTTTCTTACACAAAGCCATTTTTTAGCTTGGTGTTGAACAGTTTATTAGTAAAAGTTGCTCTTGCACATAAGTCCTCAACATGTTGCCTCATTTTGTTCTCCCCAAGATCTCTTAGTACTTTCTTGGTGTTCCTCAGAGGTTCAAATTTTTGCCAAAATTGGAGCATGTGATAGGATTCATAGCCTCTGGCTAATGAGGCATCACAGCTGTCAATGCCAGCACCATGCTGCAAACTGAGCTTCAGTACAGCAAGAAGAAGATTCCATCTGATTTTTACTAGGGAAGAGAAGAAGGGATAATTTCTGCACTGGATTCCTCTGTATGCATTCTTCCTCTTCCAAAGCCTTTAACTCTGAAAAATCAGTTTATTTTAAATAAATAAGTTGAACCCTGAACATTCATAAAACCCTGTTAAGCAAAAATGTGTACATCAGTTGCCTTGTTGCCTAAAATTCTCACTAATTTAAAGAATATCTGCATTGTAATGCCCTGAGGTTCCTGATAGGCCAAGTAGCTAATTGAGTTCAGCTGGGTGGGAGCGGATATTTAGGAATATTTCAATTGCTTGGGTCATGGGTGTCAAACTTGCGGCATCATGTTGCGCCACATGATGTTTCATGATGTTTCCCCCATTCGCGGAGCTGGGGTGGGTATGGCCTGTATATGACGCATCCAGTCTGTGGGGCCCCAATTTGACACCCCTGGTTTAGGTCATCTCCCTATTCCATAGATTAGCAGTGGCTTTGAATAGCTTTAAATAGTGTTTTGCTCCTGTTTTGCTTTTGTTTACGATAGCAATTCTACCCTTGAAATCAAACTCAAGATAACTTTAGGCCCCACTGCAATGGTTAACATGTATATAATTTGGAAAAGCAGAGATGTTGATATAAGTACAAAAAGCGGGCTAGTTAGGGAAATAGTCTTCCCTATAATGATGTATAGGTGTGAAAGCTGGACACCAAGAATGGCTGATTGAAGAAAAAATGATGCCTTTGAACTGTGATGTTGATGTACATTATTGTGCATACCATGGACATCCAGAGCAACCAACAGAGAATCATATCAAACCAGAAACATCACTAGAAGCCAAAATCACAAGACTACATCTGATTTATTTTGGCTATGTCATGTGTGCAAATTCATTGGAGAAGTCAGTGATGCTAGGAATGATTAATGGCTCAAGAAGAAGGAGCAAGCAAAGAACTCACTGGCTTGATGCTATCAAAGCTGATACAAAGAGGTAGCATGGACATTGTCATGCCCCAGTATATAACTTTTTATATATACTGTTGTTGCTCTCTAGCCCCATTTAGTGGCCGGAGGGACAAATACTAATCTATATTGTTTTGAAGTTGACCCAGCCCTTTATCCATCAGCCGGCACTTTCAAAACAAGTGCATGTTGGGAAGCAAGACTCCATTTTCCTTTAGCATTTGGAGGAGGCAGAAGCACAAAAAAGAATCCATCTTAATCTGTGGCATCTTAATCTGTGGCACATGTTCATCCAAGGACAAACCCACATCCCACATCAGAGTATTGCTGGTGACATTTAGATTACTTGTATTTATTAATTGTTATGTTCAGCAGTAACTCAATACTGCCTATCTTGTATTTAGTTCTTATTATATGTATTCCTATTTTCCCCAGTTTCACCATGTCCTGTTCTTTCAATAAAGCACTCGGCATCCAGATCTACCCCTGGTCTGTTTTATTGGAGGATAGGTGGATTTAGCTGCATGTTGAGCTGCACACAGAATAACATGTAGTGAGGACACAACAGACATCACTTGCCTATAAAGTTGTCAAGAGTTGGACATGTCTGAATTTACCTAATTTCTCTTGTTTTTCTAAACCAAGTCCAACTGAAATAGGTAGAAAATAAATCTACGTGATTTACTCCTAATGTATCAAATATGAATCCCCTTATACTACCTTTTGATAAGAATGCAACTGTTATAAAGGAGAAACTTTAACATATAGATATGCAATAGTTTTAATATAGACTTTACCATGGTCGCTGCCTAGTCCTCATAAACTTAAATATAAAAATAAAAGAATTTCTGATAAGCTCTTGAGCAAGGGGATTTAACATCTGCCAGATAGTCATTCCCAGGAATAGAGATAGAAGCTCAGTGCAATGCTTCTGCCTGAAGCAAACAGCTGGGAAAGTCAAGATCGCTGCTCTTTAAGGTTTCTGCAGGGTGAATGTCAGACATAGCAAATACATTTCCTCAGCGTCATCATCTTGATCTTAAGGGGCTTTGCAAACTGATATGGTAGTAAGTTATATTTTCTCACACATTCATATATACCGTTATTGCTGGTTTAGTCATTTATATTATGCCTTTGTTCCCAGAGGTCTCTCAAGCTCACTAAAAAAAAACCCTCCTAAAATACAAAACAGTTAAATCAGCTAAAAGAATTGAGTAAACCTTGAGCTGAAAAGGCCCAGCTTGAGAAAAAGGACCTAATTCCTTTCCTAAAAAATGGAAAGAGCAAAAACATGAGCATAATTTGCAAGAGAATATATTTCAGCTTTGGGCCAACATGTATTGTTCTTTAAAATTCCTACTAATCAAATAGAACTTTAGAATTAATTTTCATAAAGGGACCCAGAATTCTGTTTGCCCATCAGCAGAACAATTCACCAAATCTGGAAACAAACAGGATCAAATCTGCCCATATTGGAAAAAGCCAGCAAAAAGTAGATTGACTTCAGAAATGGAACACAATTTAGCCAGGAGCTATGAAGGGGGAAAAAATTCTCCAATGCATCCCTTTGGGAAAGGCAATGGGCAATGATTCAGAAAGCTGCCAAACCCATTTCAAACTTCTTACCACAACACATTTAGAACACCCTGGATTTCCCAATACTCACATAAACACACACAAAAACTCAATGCAAAGGGAGAACAAATATATCAAAAAGGGAGTGAGAGATGCAATGTATTGTTTTGCTGCATCACCCAAGTGATGTTGTCAAGGTTCTTCCTCAGAGTCTGGAGACCTATAGCAAAGCTGTGAGTTTTGGAATCACAGGATCGTGGAGATGGTTCATTTTTAGTTCTTGATTGAGCTCCCTTGCACAATGGGGGTGTTTGTGGACCTGTGATTTTTAGAAGCGGTTAGCAATGGGGATTAGGACAGCCTTAGTAGAATCTATCTAGTTGGAAAGTTGCACCTGTTACTTGGATAGAAGGCCCTGCACATATAGTCACTTGTGCCTTTGCAACCTCTCTTTTGGTGTATGATCATTTATGAGGCAGCTGTTGAAGACTAGCTGGAAGCTACAACTAACCACGAATGCAATCCACCCACTTTATATCCATACTCTACAGTATAATACTGCTATTGTATAAACTGCATTGATTTCTGATAAGCTTCTAGATACAGTTCAAAATGCTGTTTACTATCACCTACAAAGCTCTTCATGATACAGACCCGGAATTTTTGAAGAACCATCCATCTCCAAGAGTTTCTGTCTGCCTAGTAACAAGGTTGGCATCTCCGAGTCCTATCTGCTAAACGGTTCTAATTAGCAGAAGTCAGGCAGTGGCCTTTTCTCTTATTGTGCATTACCTGCAACCCCTCCAAGAATTCGTAAACCAACCCACAAGCTTGGACAATGAACCTTTACCCTCAGGTTCTTCTACTTCTATTTGTGCATCTTGTACTTTTCTCCAGTTCGTTCTCTTCTGCTGTTTCCAGATACTGCAACATTCGCTAGCCAGATTTTTTTTGGTCTTATTTTATTTGTTTATTAAACACATTTATACAGTCGTCCAGCTCACACACAATGTCTTTTGACAGCACAAATGTCTAAAATCTACAGTTAAAAAGCCACAATTTAAACCCACCATCCTATCCAATGAGGACAACAACAGAATCATACTTATTTATTAAACAAACACACTGACAAAATGTTTCAAAGCAGGAGAAGTTAGAAGGATGATCTCTGCTTTGGTTTTCAGGGTCCTTGTAAGAAAGTCCCTCTGAATGCCAAAGCAGTTGTAACATCCTCCTTGTTTTAAAATGCTTTCTTCTTGCCTAGCCTAACAGTTTGGCCAGAGACATCCATGGAGCAGGGGCAAGGAGGAACAAATGATAAAAAGAGCTGACCCACCAAAGCTCAACCTCTATGGTATTTGCATCATGACATTGCATGCATATTCAGAAGAGGTGGAGCTTTGCGTTGTAACATTGTGAAGCTTGTTTCAGTTTGACAAAGCCATCAATCTCTGTAGATGCTTAGGAGTTCAGTGTATTAAAGGGTTCTCCCTTTTTCACAGTCTTGATATTCCAAACTTTTTACTCAGCCACAGTATTTCTATTGGGTCATTTTGCTTGAAAACCTGAACAGTCAAGAGCTACATATGCTTATGATTGCAGATTTTTTTTTAAATGACATATATCTTTATATGATGAGTCAAATTGACATATGGTCTCTAACTTAGGAGCCTAATAATTACACTTGTTCTCGTTTTGCTGAAGAGGAGATCCTACAGCTTTCCAGATGTATTACCTCTTTTCCCCACTCCACTTCCATCCTTGGCTACACTATGTAAGGCCAGTGGGATTTCTTTCCTCTTATATATATACAATTCTGAACACAAGTATTTCCCTCCTTTCAAATTTTCTGAATTCTTGCATATGTTTTGCATGGAATGCTATTACAGCTTCAGATGAATCTGACAAGTATATAAAGTGAGTCTGTGTGGAAGAAAGACACCAATATTTGGTAGGGGGGCATTTTTTTCTCATTTATTTCATAAACATTGTCATCCAACATGATATGTCACCACAAAGCATCCTTCAGTTCTCCAAATATAGTCAAAGCAGACAGCCAACAACAAAAAGGCTGCTGTGTTATAACTCTTTCAGATGCATGCTTAAAATCTTTCTCAGGATTGTTATGAAAGCAATATCCTCCATTCTCTAGATATTCTACAACAATCTTCCATAGACTAGATTTTTTAAAATATACGCAGGAGATGGGAGACAAAGCAATGCTTGAAAGCAAAATAATTTGCTCTCAAAAGTAGCCACCTTTTCTCTTCATCTTTCTCTTCACTTTTTGAAGCAATCAGGTATATTCAGCCTGAGCTGGAAATCAGACAAGGGAAATTTGTAAAGGGTTTAATCAATTCCAGCCTGATTGACTCACCTAATCCATTCATTGCTTTGGAGACTAAAGAAGCTCTGCAGAATGTCACAGATCTATCCTCCCACAAATGCTCCAGAGCCCTACATTTTATATATGGATTTTTTTTCCCCTGCTTTAGCTGACAGACATGGAAAAATGCATGCAGCCATGCCAGACAGCTCCCTGGTGGCCACACATGAGCAGATGTGAGGAGATCACATGGGTTACTGCTGAGGTCAGCATTAATAGAAGCTGGAAATTAAAAACTGAAGTTCATACAGCAAATCAGGAGGTGGGAACAACCTAAGATTTCATAATGTCATTGGTCAAACCAAGGAATTCAGAGATGGCCAAGGGCTGTGAAGATGATATTCTTAAATAGCCATGGTATTTTGGTGAGAATTTTGAGTCACCCAGCATGTAATAAACCAGTGTAGGAAGTTAGAAGCCACCCCTTTCCTAGAAAAGTGAAATATTCTAGGAAATATTTCCCCTAAAAAAGAAATAGAGACAGAAACTCAGCCCCAGCTCCCTGCCCCCAGCAGATACTTTGGTTATTTACAAGACAAAAGGCTGGGCCAGCTTATCTACAACAAAAAAGACATGGTCCTCAGGACATGATAGGATTAACCCTCACTCATGATTCCAACCAGGACAAAGCCATTAAGCTGTAATAGGAATTGCCCAAAGCCCCTTCATTACATCATCACCTAGCAAAATTCAACCAGGCCTTGGACACAGACAGCCTGGGAGTCTGACAGTGAATGGGATACATTTCTTGTACGGGAACAGGAAACTCCAAGACAGGGCCCAAGAGAGTGTATAAATATATACCTCTCTCTACTCCATGTGCTCTTTTTTTTGCCCAGGACCCAAAAACCCCATGTGGTCCTGTCCACCATTAAACCATCCTTCCAAGCAGTCTCCATGTTTCCAGTGTCTTTCTTCCCAATTGGAACTGAACCCAGATGGACATTTCTTCCAACACCAGCTCCTGACATTTCTATTCTTTCTTGTGCCTTCCAGCAAGGTCTTGCTGTGCTTAAAGAGATGGACGAAGTGGCACAAAAAATAGTTTAGAGCGGTGTCTTTCAAACTTTGCAGATTTAAAATGTGTGGACTTCAACTGCTGGAATTCACCTCAATTCCATACAGGCTGCTAAGGAACTCGTCCTATTCTTGCTGCCTTATTTTGAACTCCCTACAACTCAATTTGACATTTTCATTGAAAGTGAAACTATCATGTTATCTCCGGAACCAGACATTTTTCAGTACTCTATAGGATTCTCTTCTTACTTACTTCTTAGACTGCTTGCAAGGGAAAACATGGTCTTGGGGTAGGACCACGTTTTTGTGCTCTGCACATGTGATGCAGCTATGCAACTCAGCCTTTAGGTTGAAAAAATTAACTGATTTGAATTCTGCCAGCAGACTAAATCAACTAAATCAGACTAAATGATTTCTCCTTCCAGCACCCCCAGAAATATATCTTAAGGACACTAGGGTAGTAGAATATGGAAGGGTCAGTATTAGGTGGATAAGGGGATCATCAGATTTCCTTATGGTATTAGGAAGGCTTTTGAGGGAGGAGAGACAGCTTTAGCACTGTTGATCTAAATTATTATATTATATTATTCAATTCCATCTACTTTAGAAAACATTCTACCTTGAACTTATTTATGATATGCACAAAGTCAACATTTTCTAGAGATTGGAATACACTGAGTTGCATATATAAAGTCACCCATCCCATTCAAAGCCAGTGTTCTGGTATAAATAGATATTTATCCTGGGTTTTCATATTCACCCCAAATTCTGGCATTTGCCTTGTAATCACAGCTTCTGCAGAAATGATAGGATTTCTCCTGAGAAATGGTTCCAGATGGGAGCACTTACCCAACACCAATATGAAATCAGAACCCAAACAATCAGATGTGCTTGCCACATTGAAGCCATAATATTTGGAAGTCAAATTCAACCTTGTCATCAATTTGCACCAGGAAGATGGTAGGGCTGATTGTCTACTGAATGGTAATAAATCCCTTCAAACCATAACAAGAGTAGAGGGAATGACCACAGATTGAAAATTATCCATGGCAATATGCAAAATATAGAAGATAAAGACAGTAAGAATATCTGTGTGATGACATTCGTGGTATACCATGCTAGGCATAGAACAAAATGTGGTGGGCACCATAGGCCAAAATAAAATAAATGCTAAGATCAGCACTGGGTTTACAAGAATTCATTTGTTTTACACTATTGTTTATCTCTCCAATTAATTTCAGAATATTGGCTTAGTTGATGAAAAGCATGATAGAAATTCTGGAAATCTGTAAACAGAAAGATCTCCTCTTAAGTGTCATAAATTTGAAGAATTAAAGATAAATTTATTGAAGATAAAAGATAAATTTATGTGTTAGATTATGTTTTCCTTATGTAGGAAGGGAGAGAGGGAGGGAGGGAGGGAGGGAGGGAGTCAATTTAAATTGTCTCTTCAATGCTGCTTTTTTCCCCAATTCCTACGTTCTTTTTCTCCCCATTAAAAATGACATACAGTTTTTTTTTCTTTTAGCAAGATAATTAATTCTCTCTGAAGTGTATTATGCAACCTGAATTACATCAACTAAATTTCATAAGTGGCATATCAAGACCATATTCAGGCTAAATTCCCATGAAGAATCTTTCATGATGCACCTGGATGCTCTTACTTGGGTGCCAACCACCCATGTATTATATTTACTAGATTGTATTTCCTGAAATCTAGGCCATAGGGATGATCCCAAGACATCATTATCAACCAAACTTCCCCTTTGGTTCTTGAAAATCTTGAAAGACTGGATCGAAACAGATATTATAGACAAAGGAATTTACCCAGTTCATCATTCTGCTGTTTAGATGATGGTTGTCTCTGAAAGCACAGTCCCGGGATAGCATGATCTTAACTCTACTCCTTCTTTGACTATCACACACTACTAACAGCCAACAAGTGCTTCAAAGTCCTAAAAATTTGCAGGCATTTGAAAACCAGACTTTTTTGTTCCTTCCTCCATGCATTAACTGTGGATAAAACATGGGGGGGGGAGAGAGAATGCTTTTTTGGTATTTTCAGGATTTGCAATCAGGCTTCATAGGATGTCCTATAATATTACTATAATGAACGGAATGCTTTTGTTCTTACTTTGTGATTTCTTTTGTGATTTCAGAATACACTGAGAGCAGGGGTGGGTTCTACTTAACTTTACTACCGGTTCGCAGCGGGGCCACACACGTGCTCTTCTGCGCAAGTGCAGAAGCTTCTGTGCATGCGCAGAAGCATTTTGATGATGTCAGGGTCAGTGGACAGAGTCTCCCGCCAGTTTTACTACTGGTTCTATAGAACCAATGCGAACCGGAGGCAACCCACCACTGATTGGGAACTCCAGAGGAGGGAAGATAAAATCAGTTATTTTTAAGTACCAAGGCATGGACAGGAGGCCAACTGATTGACTGAATGGTAAACATTGGCTAGCTTGTACTGAGGAACAATTGGTGAAACAAGTTCCAAATCTATATTAAACATAATTGGGACCTACAAACTGTAAAGTCAAGATTGAAAGCACATTGGGGAAGATTTTTTTTTTATTGAAAAAGTTTTCAAATACAAGTTTTTCCCCCTTTCCCCCCCCTCCTCCCTAACCCCCCCTCACCACCCACCCCTCCCTGTGACTTCTTCTTCACAACAATAACCTAATTCATAACTAGTTTCATAATATTTTACCATTCCCTTACTCCCTCCTCTAAATACTGACCCTTAGCATAATATTATTATAACTCCCATTTTAGCAATAATCTGCCCTTTTTCTCCTCCGCCAAACCTATATCTATATATTATTACAACAACATTTCCTACTTTAACATTTAATCTTTTATATATATTAATATAACATTTCAAAGCAGCCTTATCCCTACATCCAAATTTAACATTTATTCAATTCTATCCATTTCCTCCACTCCCCTAAATATATCACTTAAAAATCCCTTTGCTTAAACTAATCAGTCAATGAACTAACCTATTTCCACCCAGTTTCCTACAAAGTTACCATGCACTACAATTCTAAATATAATCCACTGCCCACTCTACTAAAATATATATATGTGTGTGTATACATTCCATTATATAAAAAGAAAAAAGACAATGACTTTAAGTTTATAATCCATATAATATCTTCTGTAATGTCTTTCCACTGGATTGTTAAATCCTTCGTCCATAATAGGGTAACATAGCATCCTGGTGCAACAGTTTGTTCAAAATCTTCAATCATCTTCTGCCCCCATCAGTAATGAATATCCTCATATATATATATAAAAGTAAAAACAACCACCCGAGTGACATTATAATTATATTCCATATAGTTGTAATTGTGGCTTTCATCAGGATTATTAATTCCCATCATCCTAGTGGGTAACAACCAGATCTTCTGCATGCCCCAGCGTGACTCTCTTGCCTTGTAACTCGAAATAGTTATAATATATTTATCGGTAAAAGAAATCCAAAGTAGATGATTCAAATCCAACAATGTAAGGCTCTTTTCACATCCCAAAATCACGGCATTGCAGAGGTCTGCCACTGTCCTCAAGATAATATTAAGCAATAGTTCACCTCCACTATCTTTTCACATATTCATTCTTTTTTTAAAGTCCCTGGCTTCACTGTTGCTTGATTTAGAAACTACTATTCCTATGAAATCTGTTTCTTTTTTTTCTTTTTCTTTTGTGGGTTTAATTTCCATCCTGGTTTCCTTCCTACAAGTTGTGTATCAACTGTTCGATTTTCATTCTGTTTTATAAGTTGATCTTGTTGGTTTTGTTTTGATATCTCATATTTCTTTTCTATCACTTGTATGTCAACTGGTTGGTTTACGTACTTGTCTGTAACTTGATGATTCATCACGTTGGAGTCGGATGACACTGCTCTCATATTTATAGACAATCCAGCTGGGGTATCCAAGGAATCCAAAGACAATTTATCTACCACAGCCTCTGTAATTTGATATTTTCCCTTTGTTTCCAACTCCTTTTGCTTGTCCTGTATTATGCCTAAAGATGTTAAATTCATTTTCAAAATTTTTTGATAAAATTCTCCCGCTTTTTCAACAGTATTCAGTTGGTATCTTTCTCCTTGATATCTCAATATTAAACCGATTGGAACATCCCACCTAAATAGGATATTTCTTTTTTTTAACTCAGTCACTAGAAAACCAAATTTCTTCCTCTCCGTTAACATCTTAGGCGGGAGCTCTTTAAAAATCCAAATCTTTCTTCCATAAAATTGCAAAGTAGAGTTAAAGGAATTCTGTACAATATTATTCCTAATTTCTTTATCCGTAAAATAAATCACCACATCTCTAGGCAATTGCCTTTGCTTTGCAAACCAGGAGTTTATTCTATAAATTCTGTCAATCCTGCAAAACACTTCATCAGGTTGAACCTTTAAAATCCCAGCCAGAATCTCAGAAGATATTTTCCTTAAGTCATCTCTGTTATTTTCCTGCAGACCTCTCAGTCTAATTGCATATTCTGTAAAATTATGTTGGATCATTAAAACTTCTCTTTCAATCCTCTGTTGTACATTTTCTTCATTACCAGTCTTTTGATCAGCCTCCATTTTGGGTTTGTCTTCTAAACTATTATCCTGAATGTTTGTCAAATCCTTTTTAATTTTTTGGATCTTATCATCCAAATTATCCTCTGTTTCTTTCATTTTAGACTCTAATAATTTAGTATTTGCATCCAACTGAATCATAAAGTCTGCTAAACCATTAGCCATTTTTAAAATCTTTCGATCCAAAAAGTCAAACTTAGATTTCACCAATTCACCAATTTCTTTAATTTCCTGCTTAAATTTTTCAAGTTGCTGATTCACAATCTCATCCCTTCTTACAATCTCCTCTACGAAAAATTCTATTATATTAAAATCAGGTTTCTGAGACTGGAGAGTTAGAACTTGTTCATGTAATTTGTTAATGGGGGAATCCCCCCCCCACTGCCTGTTTGTCTAACTTTATAAGTCTCGGTGCCATTTTTCCACCCAGACAAGATTTACTGGAAAAGAGAAAAAAAAACTTTTTTTCCCAACCAAGATCAATATCAGATCTCCAGGAGAAGAAGAAAAAAAAAACAAAAAAAAAAGAACACGAGAGTGAGGTTTTGCCTTCAATTGCAACCAGAAGTATTCATTCCGCTACTTTGTAATAGAAAACGGAAGGACTTTCCCTTTCAGCCTCTCTTCAAGCCACGGCAGTCACCATTTTAAAAATCTTTTTTCCTTTCCCTTCTTAAATAGCTTCAGTAACTTTTATAAAATAAGTAAAATACTTGCGCTTCAGGATCAGAGGTCCAGCTCATGTCTTCTTTAATTAATTTATCAAATTAGCAGGCTTGCTTTTGCCACCTAGCTCTGCATGTAGCAGAGATCTCCCAAAGCCCGGAGCATCGGCTGGGGATATGGGGAGTCTCTTCCGCTCCGTCCCAAAAGTAAATAAAAAACTTTTGGGATTAGGCAGAGAGCTCTACCCACCCCAGCCGGCTCTATTTCCGTTTCCTCATGGAAACGGAGTTTTTTCGAGCTGCCATTCCGCTGTAAAGGCGGCTCTTACAGGCAGTGGGTTTGACGATCCCGAAGGAGCGTCTGGCGGCGACAAACAGCAAACCGGAAGTCCCCCACATTGGGGAAGATTTATATAAAGGACATGAGTGATGGTATGGCCAAGTTTATTAGAAAAATTTAATAGTTCAAATTATTGAAGGTGGAAGAGTGAGTCTTTAGAAGAGAACTATCTTTGCTGAGGATATTTAACTAAAGGCTGAATATTCTTTGACAGATCATTCATTCTGCAATGAACACTCATCAGTGACTTCCAAGGTTCCTTTTCACTCTATGATTTTTAGAATTCATGAATTAAATTTCTATTTTGTCTGAATTCACTTTCTTTAGTGCATTCAGTAAAGAACCTCCAGCCTTTGTTTAAATGTCTTCGGTGAAGATAGTTCCATCCTACACTTAAGATTCATCAAGTGATCTCCAACCTTTTTTTCCGCTCTATAATTTTTAGTATTTATGATCCAGATTTCTATATTGCCTGAATTCAGTTTAATGCATTTGAAATTCCTAAAAGCTACATTTGAATACAAATAAATCCACTGTTTGACTTTCTTTGCGTTTAGCAAAAACTGATTTTTAAACATATGCATTTTCTAAAGATCTGATCCCCATAAGTTTTCTCAGTTCCAGCATCCCAAACTAATTATGAATTTAAGAGGCACCAAGGAGGCAAAAGTTTACTTCAGGCCTGTGGAGAGGAGGAGGGAGAATGCAAAGCTTTCTCATGTTCTTTCTCACATTAAATAATTGAATAAATGACCTGCAGCTACATCAGTATATTGGATGATTTCATAGAGTCGGCATTCATTATAAATACACTTCAGTCCTGAAAATATTTAATTAAGCTAAATAGAGGCCAAAAGGCAAAATAAGACAGTTTTAAAGTTGTTGTTTTTTTAATGACTGCAAAAACTAATGGAGTTTTGCTTTCATGCAACAAAATAGTTCAGCCTTTTCCGAACCACAATTTCTTCAGAATAGAAAGCCATGTTGAAAGGAATTCTGGGAATTGTAGTCTCAGTATGTCAGGAGGCCATGAATTGGGAAAACGTGTGACCCTGTAATTTGTTACTTCACAGGTTTCATTTAGGAAAGTTAGTTCAGTTCTTGCCTTAATACTAAGCTTAAATAACAGACACTGGAATCAACAGAAGGCATAGTAGGATCTGATTTAATTGACATGATCTTGTGGAGGCTGGATTTGGCTTTTTCTATGAAGCAAGCTATTGAGTTTGGTAATTTAGCCAATTCTAGAATCAGTTCTTCCAGTCTATTGCAGGTAGCCTTCAACTTCCAGCCACAGGTTGGGACTTCCATTGCTAAGTGAAGCAGTCTTTAACTGAGTAATCCACTCAGTTTTACGATCTTTCTGCAGCAATTGTTAAGTGATTCAGGCAATCATTGATCCAGCTTTGACTTTGTTTGTTAGAGGTTGGCTGGGAAAATCACATACGATGATCACGTAATCCCAGGACATTGCAACTATTGTAAATATATACACACTGCCCAACATCCAAATTATGATTATGTGTTTGCTGCAACAGTCATAAGTAGGATGACATGACAAAAGTCAGATTTTTAGTGCCATTGTAACAGTTGCTGAATGAATAATCATAAGCGAAGGACTACCAGTAGTTGTGAATTGTTCTTAAACCATCTTTGTTTAATACAAGATGGAAATGTGCAAAAAGCTTTCCTTGCAACTTCCAGAGGTTTTCTTCCAAGTATTTTAATTAAGAGAAAGATCAAGAATGATGGTTGGGTAACCAATCCAAAGAAGTGTTGAAAAAAGTACATTTCTTCTGTTCTTCCAATGCTTCAAAAATTGCCTTTTATGTACTTGTAGATTTTACAGAGATTCCTAATGGAAGCTGTTACTAACTATGTAGTTCATCCTTGCTTCAGAATATGAAGCAACATTTTCTAAACTTGACAACTTTTAAGACGTGTGGACTTCAGTTCCCAGAATTCCCCAGCCAGCATGCTGTGCACACATCTTAAAGTTGCCAAGTGTGAAAAATATTGATTTAATCCATTTGAATATTAATAAATGTTTTAACATGCAGCGCTAAATATTTAGGAGGCACTAAGAGCAAATAAGGACATAAAAATAGTTCCTATATTGTATTCATAGTTAGACTCCAAGATTAAGTTGGCTAGAAATAGCTGAAGGTGTGGTCTGATCTCTGGCAGGTACATTTAATGGCCATAATTTAGCAACGTGGGTCTGTTGTAAAAGTGTATTTTTATAATTATTTTACAAACAATCACATTTACAATCTTGAATTTCCTTGATGTTTGATTAAAATATACTCTGTCTCCTAGATATCAGAATCTTGCCATATGTGCTTGTTCTAGTTCTGTAAACCCATCATAAAATGTCTGGAGACTGGAGCATGCTGGTGTCCTAACGAATCTCATCTTGAGAAGAGAGAAAATTTATAACTTTCAAATGGAATGGAACAAAAGTTATCCAAGATTTTTCTCCCACAAATTCAATCCTATGAAATATATATATAGTATATATATATATATATATGTATTTCATATTCATATGTATTATATATATATATATATATGTGTGTATTATTCTAGCATTATCTGTATTATTACTCATTCATTTGGTGAAAAATACATTTACACCATCAGCAATCCATTTATATTGTAAAGGTAAAGGTTCCCCTCGCACATATGTGCTAGTCGTTCCCAACTGTAGGGGGCGGTGCTCATCTCCATTTCAAAGCTGAAGAGCCAACACTGTCCGAAGACATCTCCGTGGTCATGTGGCAAGCATGACTAAACACCAAAGGCACACGGAATGCTGTTACCTTCCCACCAAAGGTGGTCCCTATTTTTCTACTTGCATTTTTTATGTACTTTTAAACTGCTAGGTTGGCAGAAACTGGGACAAGTAATGGGAGTTCACCACATTACGCGGCAGTAGGGATTCGAACTGTTGAACTGCCAACCTTTTGATCAACAAGCTCAGCATCTTAGTCACTGAGCCACCACATTCCTATATTGTATATTATATTATTATATTATACATATAATATATATATTATATTATATTATATTATATTATATTATATTATATTATATTATATTATATTATATTATATATTATACATTATATTGTACTTTCTCTTTGATATACACATACACACACACACACACACACACACACACATATGTTTTCTGAGGTTTTCGTGGGTGTTTGTATGTAGGTCTTTGGTTATTCGGGTTTTCTCCCGCATAAAATTGGAAGTGTCTTGGCGACATTTCGATGAAGTCTCATTCGTCATCTTCAGGCTGGTGTTTTCGGCTTTGTGCTTCTAGGAGCAATGTGTGATCGCAGTTGTTTCTTCCTTTTAAGTGCCTGTGGGGGTGTGAACTGATTGGGTGGGAGCTTGGCTGTGTTCTTTATTGGGTGGAGGTGTGTCCTGATTGGTTGGGGGCTTGGCTGTGCTCTGATTGGATGGGGGTTCGGCTGTGCTATGATTGGATGGGGGTATGTTCTGTTTGGGTGGGGGCTTGGTTGTGCTCGGGTTAGTCTGAGTTGCAGGGGAATTTGAACTGGTAAGCTGCGTTGCTGTTGGTTGGCTTCACATTCGTGGTTATGCCACATCTTCATGGTAAGTGTCAGTTTGTTTCATGTATGGATTGGAGGGGTTTAAAATGGCTAATGATGCAGCTGTGGTCTGGCTTCTGGTTTGTGGTTGTGCCTCATCATGGGTGTGGGTTTGAGTTTGCTTTTTGTGTGGATGTGCGGTGGTGACATCCTGTGTGGTTTTCGTGAGTATGGGTCTGGTTTCATTCTTTGTGTTAGGGACTCATTTCTCAATAAGGGTGGGTTTCCAAATGGCTGATAGGCGGGAGGTATCATCTAGTTTATTCATGCTGTGTGGGCGTTTTTCTATCTTGATGGCTTCTCTGATTATTCTGTTGTTAAAGTGTTCAGTTTTGGCGATAGTTCTGGACTTTTTAAAGTCAATTTCATGTCCTGTGGCTTTAAGGTGTTGGACCAGGGAAGAAGTTGGTTCCTCTTTTCTGACTGAGTTCTTGTGTTCTTCAGTGTGTGCACTTATTCTTGGTTTGGTTTGTCCAATGTATGTGGTGGGGCAGGCAGTGCATGGGATTTCATATATTCCTTGATTTTCTAACTCAATTTTGTCTTTGGGGGTTTCTTAGGATGGTGGATATTTTTCGGTTTGTGCAGAATGCTGTCTTGATGTTGGGTTTGTGGAGGATCTTGCTGATTTTGTCTGTGGTGCCTTTTATGTATGGGAGGTGGGCTTTGCCATTTTCTTGTTCTCTGTCTTGGATTTTAGTGGGGGTTTCTTTTTGGATTAGGTTGGTAATCTTATTTCTTTGGAATCCGTTGGATGTTAGTACATTAGTGAGAGTGTGTAGTTCAGTTTTTAGGTGTTGTTCGTCAGCTAAGTGTTTTGTTCTGGAGATGAGTGTCTTGGCTACGGAGTTAATATGTGCTGGGTGGTGGTGTGAGAGTGCATGCAGATAGCAGTTTGTGTGTGTTTTCTTCTGGTAGATGGTGTTCAACGCAAAGCCAAACAACAGCAATGCAGCTCACCAGCTCAAATACCCCTACAACTCAGACTAACCCGAGCACAACCAAGCCCCCACCCAAACACAACACACACCCAGCCAATCAGAGCACAGCCAACCCCCCATCCAATCAGAGCACAGCCAAGCCCCCAGCCAATCAGAACACACCTTCACCCAATCAGTTCACACCCCCACAGACAGTTAAAAGGAAGAAACAGCTGCGATCACACATTGCTCCTAGAAGCACGAAGCCGAAAACACCAGCCTGAAGATGACGAATGATACTTCGTCGAAACATCGCCAAGACACTTCCAATTTTACATGGGAGAAAACCCGAATAACCAAAGACCTACACACACACACACACACATATATATACATATATTGTATATTATATTATATTTTTATATTATACTGTATATATAATATAGTACAGTACAGTACTGTACAATGCGATTAGATTAGATTAGATTAGATTAGATTAGATTAGATTAGATTTACTATACTATACTATGCTATGCTATGCTATGCTATGCTATGCTATGCTATGCTATGCTATGCTATGCTATACTATACTATACTATACTATACTATACTATACTATACTATACTATACTATACTATACTATACTATATATTGTACTTTCCCTCTTTGCCTGGCTGTACTTGTGAGACAAGAGGAGCTCGATTTGACTTAGGTTTGAATCTGAATGACAGAGAAATGCAATTAGGGCTGTCCAGTCCTGATGGCCATTTAATGAGTTGCAGGCTCAGAAGAAGAGACTTGGCACCACTTGTCTAAAAGGGGGAAAATCTAATGCACCACAACAATAGCATGATAAATAATTAAAGCAGGGAAAGATTCTGCTTTAGTGACCTGAGAGCATCTCTCCTCTACTGCATAATAAGGATTGTCAGATGGAGAGACAGCTGTGGAAAAACTTGCATATAATTCAAAAAAGATGATGGTCCTCCCTCATTCCCTAGAAGGAGGCTGCCTTCTCTCGGGAGCAGGAAGCTAACTTTTGAAGCAGGGGTGGGTTCTACTTACTTTTATTACCAGTTCACATCATGCCTGCACATCGCACTCTTCTGCGCATGTGCAGATCACTTCTGATGACATCCAGGTCATTGGGTGGAGCCTTCCACCGGCTTTACTACTGGTTCTTGCGAACCAGTCCGAACCAGGGGCAACCCATCACTGTTCTGTAGGCCTGCTAATGGAAAGCAACATGTGTTTTTAACCCAGTGAAACATCAAGGCAGAGCCTCTTGTGTGATATTAGGAAGAAACCATGGCCTTAGCACCAAAATAATCTCCAATGAACCCAATGAGGACAAAAGCTTGTTCTAGATACAAGCTTTTCTTTAATTCATAAAAATAAGTGAATATTCAAGAGGGAAAGAAAGGAAAGGGGGAGGGGGAGGGAGGGAGGGAGGGAGGGAGGGAGGAAGGAAGGAAGGAAGGAAGGAAGGAAGGAAGGAAGGAAGGAAGGAGGGTGGGTGGGTGGGTGGGTGCTTGATCAGCATTGGATAAGATGCTGCAATGGCCTAAAAATATCCTTAACCTGATTCAAAGCAACCTAAGGTGTACAAATCTATTTTAAGGTGGGAGGGAGGGAGGGAGGGAGGGAGGGAGGAAGGAAGGAAGGAAGGAAGGAAGGAAGGAAGGAAGGAAGGAAGGAAGGAAGGAAGGAAGGAAGGAAGGAGGGTGGGTGCTTGATCAGCATTGAATAAGATGCTGCAATGGCCTAAAAATATCCTTAACCTGACTCAAAGCAACCTAAGGTGTACAAATCTAGTTTAAGGTGGGAGGGAGGGAGGGAGGGAGGGAGGAAGGGAGGAAGGAAGGAAGGAAGGAAGGAAGGAAGGAAGGAAGGAAGGAAGGAAGGAAGGAAGGAAGGAAGGAAGGAAGGAAGGAAGGAAGGTCAAGGTGGGAGCATTTGAGAATTTCTTATGTCATTCATGTCATCCCAAAGACATGAGCCTTCCAAAGGAACAAGGGAAATAATGTCATCCAGACAGCAGCTTTGACAGGAGGAATAATAAGAGGGTCCACTATTGAGCAAGAAATAAGTCAATTAGCCTTATTGCAGTCTTCCAGGAATCAAGGAGGGAAGTGAATTCTACATCAACTGCATTTTTCTCCAACCCTCCTTTCCTGTTCAGGGTTACAAAATATATACTTTAGAGGCAAGACAACCCCCTTGTCTAGTTATCAGAAATTCTGTGAGGGGTGTAGCAGTTGCATAAGCCAAGTGGGCTGGGGGTCTGGAGGGGGGGTGCGAGGTGCGTAGGATGAAGTATTCCCAAGAAAAAGTGCAGGATGTCCCATCTAGTGTCAGTTATAGAAGCAAAATATTTTTCTAATACCTGAGCGTGCCCAGAGGAACGCGTCTGCAAGCAGCTGTGAAACAGAGCTCTCTTTTTTTCCTTTTTCTTAAAAAAACAAAAAACTTCAGGGTTTGTGTGGGGATCTCATTAGTACAGCCTCAGCTCCCTCTAAACAGCCTGGTTTGCATATTGAAGCAATTGAATGTGAATGGAGATTTTTTTTTTCTTTCTTTCTTTTTTTTAGGAAAAGAGGCGGAGGAAGAGAAGGACTCGGCAGCCGGCAGTCACTATGCCCTGACTGACATTTCTATCTGGGCTCTTGTGTTTACAAGAGAATAGCGAAGCTGCTCCAAAGCCCCTACCGGGCCTGATTATTATGCAGAGGCTTCTTAAATTATATATAATTGATATCCATTTTCCCTCCAGCTAACCAATGGCAGCTCTCAAGAGTAATGCTAATTCTCACGCAGCTCACCAATCAAGCAAATACAGCAATTGCTATTTTTCGCTCTGTGTAATCATTGCTTAAAAGTCCTCAAACTGACATTTCTTCGTTTCTTTCTCTCTTTATATCAGAAGCACAAATGAATATAGTGTGGTTGTTTTATTAGCTATGCCAGGTAGGAATCACCAGATCAAAGAAAAGTAAAGTAGAGAGAGGAAAATTAAGAAGTGTTAAGGGAAAGAAAGGCACACTCAGGTTTATAGTGACTCTCACGTAGGGGCATGCAATGTATTTTATGTACACACTTAAAGGCAAGAATAGTCAAGAGATAGCTAGTGGAAATTTGGCAAGGCATGTGTTCCTTGATGGGGAATCATCCTCTTTCTAGCTTCTCAGGAAAAAGAAAAAATGCACTTTGGTAAGCAGGGACAGGTGGAAATGCAAAAGTAGCACATATGCATGGCAGTTCTGGGTATGTAACTGAAATTGGTGAGATTCAACAAATACCTAAAACTTTCTTTCTCCGTTTAAAAATTGTGACTTTTATACACACCATTTGTTTTGTTGTGATGTTGACCTTATCTAGCAAGGTAGCAATAGCGCTTAGACTTATATACCACTTCATAGTGCTTTATAGCACTCTCTAAGCATGTTTTAAATATACAGTTTGCAAAGTCATGATATTGTCCCCAACATTCCAGATCTTATTTTACTGACCTTAGAAGGATAAAAGGCTGAGTCAATCTTGAGTGGGTCAGGATCAAACTCCTGGCAGTAGGCAGAGTTACCCTGCATTCTAACCACATGCAACACCATGTGTCGTGTTATCTATTTTTCAAGCCTGAATATTTTGCAGTCTTACAAAAATAGGAATGCAGAATTTTGAGAGATGTTGCCAATGAATTTTGTCAAGAGAACAGATCTGTGCACAGTCCACAAGCTAGTTCCAGTCAGTGTTGGTAGAAGGAGGGGTGACTTTCACCTCTAGTCACCTTTTACATGGGATGACTCAGGTCTCTGATCTTTCCCATTTCCTGTTTAACATCTACACAAGACCTGACAATTCAGTATTGTCAGTCTGTAGATAATAATCAGTTATGCATTTCAATCACTGGCTGGGCACGCAATGCACTTCAGTTGCTGACTCAGTGCCTGGAACCTATAGGGTCTGGATGGGAAAGAACTGGCTTACACTCAATCCTCACAAGCCATCCAGTGAATTGTCATCCTTGACTCCCAGTGGGGTCGAGCTCCTCCATACAGAGTTGGTTTGCAATTTGAGGATCCTATTGGACTTGTGGCTTTTGACCAAGAACAGGGAGTAGCCATAGCTACTGTAGATTGCACAGATTTGTCTTATACTTCAACTGCACCCTTTCCAGGACCAGGAGGCCTTCCTTAATCACTTCTCAGTTAGATTACTGTAATACACTCTACATGGGGTTGCCCTTGAAGACTACTTGGCCATTGCCATTGGTCCAATCTGTGTAGCAACATGTGAAGTTGTAAACATTTCATGCTTTGCCTCTCTGCTGCATGAGCACAACTGGCTTCCAGTTGCTTTCTGGGTACAATTCAAAACCCTGTTTATCACTCCTAAAGTCCTAAATGGCATGGGGCCAGATCATCAGCCACTAGGTCAGATATGGTGAAATTGCACCAAGCACCTTCCCTTCAATATTGCCATCTGTGGGGCCTTGAAGATGTTGCCTTGACTTCAGTCAAGATTATAGAGTGAGCTGTTTCCCTTAAATCGTGCGGGTCCTATGGCCAGACCAAGGGAAGTCCAGCAAGTGAGGTTGAGTGAGTGAGGCTTATTTGACTGACCCTTTGGTAGATTCTCAACTTAATGGAACATTCTGGAAGAGCAACTCAACTCCACAGCCCTCTTGAAAATACTTTGACAAAGTGAAATCAAAAATACTGACAAGTACCATAAGTTTATGGCAGTGGTGAAATCCAATTTTTTTTACTATCAGTTCTGTGGGCGTGGCTTGGTGGGCATGGTGTGGCTTGGTGGGTGTGGAAGGGGAAGGATACTGCAAAATCTCCATTCCCAGCCCACTCCTGGGGGAAGGATATTGCAAAATCTCCATTCTCACCCCACTCTGGGGCCAGCCAGAGGTGGTATTTGCCGGTTCTCTGAACTACTCAAAATTTTCACTACCAGTTCTCCAGAACATGTCAGAACCTGCTGGATTTCACCCCTGGTTCATGGTCTCAAATAACCTAAGGCATCAGTTACTCTACAGTACAGGGAAATATTATTTGACTATGATTATTTTATATTAAAATGAATTATACATACATATATACATATATATATACATACGTGTGTGTGTGTGTGTGTGTATGTGTGTGTGTGTGTGTATACAATTAATATCTCGGGTTTCTTCCTGTGTAATTGTAAACATATCCCTAAAAGGGTAGTAGCGACATTTCAACGAAATCACATTCGTCATCTTCTGGCTGAAGTTCTCGGTTTGGTGTTTATGGGCAAACTGTGTGATCGTAACTGATGTTTTTCTATGAAAAGAGGCAAAGGTGTATTCTGATTGGTTGACAGTGTTGTTGTATTCTGATTGGCTGATGACATAGCTGTATTTTGATTGGGTGGAAGCGCTGATGCTTGGTTGTGGGTTAATGGATAAGTTATGCTGGAAATGGTGGCAACACAGGCATTATGATGAATCTTTGATCTATGGTTTATATTTTGTGTTAAGATTCGTCTGTCTATGAGAGCAGGTTTCCAAATAGTAGGCAGACGGGAAGTGTCATCACGTTTATTCATACAATATGGTCTTTTCTCTATTTCAATGGCCTCTCTGATTATTCTGCCATTGAGATGTTCTATTTTTGCAACTGTTTTTGTGTTATTAAAATTAATATTATGTCCTTTGGCATTTATGTATTGTACTAATGATGATGTGTGTTCTTTCTTTTGTACTGAATTTTTATGTTCCTCAATGCACACACTCATTCTTTTGTTGGTCTGTCCAATATATGTTGAGGGGCAGGAAGCACACGGGATTTCGTATATGCCTTGATCTTCTAATTCTTTTTTGTCTTTAGGGTTTCTCAGAATAGACGATATCTTTCTATCTGTGCAAAATATGGTTTCGATGTTGTGTCTATGTAGTATTTTGCTAATTTTATCCGTTGTTCCTTTTATATAGGGCAAGATGGCTTTCTCATTGTTTTGTTCCTCTTGTTGATTTCTCTTCTGTCTGGGTGTTACATGCTGGATCATACTGATGATTTTATTTCTACAGAACCCATTTGATGCCACTATGTTAGTTAATATATATAATTCTGTTTGTAAATGTGCTTCATCAGCCAGACGTTTAGTTCTTGTGGTTAATGTTTTGGCAACAGAGTTTATTTGTGCTAGATGGTGATGTGATTTAGCATTGAGATAACAGTTTGTATGTGTCTTCTTTTGATAGATGGTATGTCCTAAGGTGCCATCAGATTTTTTATAAATTAATACATCAAGGAAAGGCAACTGATTTTCTGATTCTATCTCCATGGTGAACTTTATTTTGGGATGGAGGCTGTTCAAATATACTAAGAAGTTTTCCAGTTTATCTCTTCCATGTGGCCAGATCACAAAAGTGTCATCAACATATCTAAGCCACAATTTTGGCTTGTTAACAGTTTTTTCTAAGGCATTGGTTTCGAATTCTTCCATGAAAAGATTAGCGATAACAGGTGATAATGGTGATCCCATTGGTGCACCTTCTATTTGTTTATATCTCTGTCCTCTGTGTATGAAATATGTGTTGGATAAACAATGTTCTGTTAAATCTGTGATATGTTTTGGTAGTTGATATTTGTTTTTAATTGATGACAGGGCTTCTTTGACAGGTATTTGTGAATAGTGATACAACATCAAAGCTTACAAGTAAGTCATTTTCTTTTATGTGTTGCTTTTTCATTATTTGTATGAAATGGTATGAGTTCTGTACATATGAAGCAGCAGATTCTGCATAAGGTTGTAGATGTTTTGTTAGGTATTTGGCTAGATTTTGTAATGGTGAGCCTATGGAACTTACTATGGGTCTAAGAGGTATTCCATCTTTGTGTATTTTTGGGAGGCCATACAGTTTTGGACATTTTGATGACTTTTCTCTGGGGATAATTGTTTGTTGGATTTCTTTACTTATAGTACTTGATTTTATCTTTATCCTCGTGGTTTTTTCTAGATATGTTGTTGGGTCTGTGTTTATGGGTTTATATGTGGCATCTTGAAGTAAGTTAGACAGTTTCTTTTCATAGTCTACTGTGTTCATTACTACCATTGCATTGCCTTTATCTGCTGGTAATATCATTATGCTATTATCGTTTTTTAAAACTTGTAGTGCTTTTTGTTCTTCTTTTGATAAGTTGCTTTTAGGTGGTTTACTAGTGCGTAGAATGTTGGTGACATCATGTCTAACTTTATCAGCATCATCAGCACTGAATTTCTTTAAGCTGGTTTCAACTTCGCATATGATGGTTTCTATAGGGATTTTTTTAGGTGCCACTGCAAAGTTAAAGCCCTTTGCTAAGACATTTGTTTCTGCTGTTGTCAGTTCCCTATTGGAAACATTGTATACCACTTGTTTTAAATGATTCTGTGCTGTGGTTGGAGGTTTTTTATGTTCTAATTTTTTAAGTTTCTTTAAATGTCTGTAAGTTTTATGAGTGTTTTCTATTTCAGATCTCCAGGTTTCCAATAGGGAACTGACAACAGGAAACAAAAACACTTGCAAAAATAGAGCCTTGGTAGTACAGTGGTCTAAGGCACCCTGTTATTAAGCTGGTTATTAAGACCAGCTGCCTGCAATTACTGCAGGTTCGAATCTCGCCAAGGCTCAAGGTTGACTCAGCCTTCCATCCTTTCTAAGGAAGGTAAATTGAGGACCCAGTTGTGGGGGCAATAAGCTGACTTTGTATAAATATACAAAAGGATGAAAGCTATTGCTGAGCAAATTGTAAGCCGCCCTGAGTCTCCAGAGAAGCGCGGCATATAAATCAAATTTAAAAAAACAACAACATCTCAATGGCAGAATAATCAGAGAGGCCATTGAAATAGAGAAAAGACCATATTGTATGAATAAACGTGATGACACTTCCCATCTGCCTACTATTTGGAAACCTGCTCTCATAGACAGACGAATCTTAACACAAAATATAAACCATAGATCAAAGATTCATCATAATGCCTGTGTTGCCACCATTTCCAGCATAACTTATCCATTAACCCACAACCAAGCATCAGCGCTTCCACCCCATCAAAATACAGCTACGTCATCAGCCAATCAGAATACAACAACACTGTCAACCAATCAGAATACATCTTTGCCTCTTTTCATAGAAAAACGTCAGTTATGATCACACAGTTTGCCCATAAGTACCAAACCGAGAACTTCAGCCAGAAGATGACGAATATGATTTCGTCGAAATGTCGCTACTACCCTTTTAGGGATATGTTTACAATTACACGGGAAGAAACCTGAGATATTAACTGTACACACATATATACCCGTGAAAACTTACATATATATATATATAAAGAATTGTTCTAAAGATGCGAGTTCCAGGTATAGTTATAGAAGAGGCGATAGACATCACGGTCTCCGGAACGTTTGAAAGTTTAAAATTTTTCAAAAAATTTTAAACTTTTAAACGTTCCAGAGATCGTGGTGTCTATCGCCTCATATATATATATATATATATATATATATATATATATATATATATATATATATATATATATATATATATATATATATATATATATATATATATATTATATATTAAGAATTGTTCTAAAGATGCAAGTTCCAGGTATAGTTATAGAAGAGGCGATAGACATCACGGTCTCCGGAACGTTTGAAAGTTTAAAATTTTTCAAAAAATTTTAAACTTTTAAACGTTCCAGAGATCGTGGTGTCTATCGCCTCATATATATATATATATATATATATATATATATATATATATATATATATATATATATATATATATATATATATATATATATATATATATATATATATATATATATATATATATATATATATATATTATATATTAAGAATTGTTCTAAAGATGCAAGTTCCAGGTATAGTTATAGAAGAGGCGATAGACATCACGGTCTCCGGAACGTTTGAAAGTTTAAAATATTTCAAAAAATTTTAAACTTTTAAATGTTCCAGAGATCGTGGTGTCTATCGCCTCATATATATATATATATATATATATATATATATATATATGTAGGTCTTTGGTTATTCTAGCATTGCTCCTAGAAGCACAAGGCCGAAGACACCAGCCTGAAGATGACGAATGAGACTTCATCGAAACATCGCCAAGGTACTTCCAATTTTACGTGGGACAAAACCCGAATAACCAAAGACCTACATACAAATACCCTCGAAAACCTCAGAAAACAAATACACACACACACACACACCAATTTTTGCTGATAAAGAAATAAAGGGAGACTAATATAGATCTATTTCAAGCTATTTAGCTCTCATCAGCTAGCCATACCCTTACTTGGATTCAAACTTGGGCTGTTTACATGTTAGGCAGTTGTATTAATCTCTGAGCCACAAGTTCTCCTCCCTTCATCAGCTTGATGATACATATATACATACTATAAAAATTATATAAAATTATATAATTAATTTAATTAAACAACAATTCATAAATTAAATGAATTAAATTCATTTAATTTAATTTAGCTATACAATTTTAAGAGCCAGTAATTAAGGCATCAGTCAAGAAACCAGAAGACTGTGAATTGTAGTCCCACCTTAAGTACAAAGTCAGCTGGGTGACCTTGTTCCAGGTATGCTTTCTAAGGCCTAAGAAGGAAGCAATGACAAGCCATTTCTGAAAAACCTTACCAAGAAAACATTGGGTTCTAGTCCAGGCAATCTCCAAGAATCGGATATGATTGAATAGAAGAAGACAAAATATAACTTTATAATGACCCAGATATAATGCATTATTATTGTTGATAATTTAGATAGAATTACATTGCATAAATGTCTTTTTTACTAGGCATATTCTAGCAAAGGAAGAAATTGTATTTCCCCCAAATAAAATTGCTCCATAACCAAAACCAAACAGTGAGGAAAACAGCAATTTAATATGTTCAGAATTAATAAAGCAGCTATTTAATACATTCAGCATTTAGTTACCCTATTCTGCTATCAAACTTGTCAAACTGCTGAATCTACATCTTAATCACTATGATCATAAACGCATAAATAAATCACTTAATTGCTGTGATCTTAGATGCAGTGTTTTCTTGGGTACATCATAAAATATAAAAGCTTGTTCAATATCAGCCAATAGTTTGATGCCTAAGGTAGAATCTGAACAGTCTCCCAATCCTACATGATACTTAAATTAATGCATATACTATAATCAGCAACTCCAGGTACTACTCCTATGCTAAGACTTAATAGCAATAGCAATAGCACAGCATATAAATCTATATTCTGCTTCACAGTGCTTTACAGCCATCTCTCAGCGGTTTTACAGAGTCAGCATATTACCCCCAACAATCTGGGACCTCAGAAGGATGGAAGGCTGAGTCAATCTTGAGCCTGGTAAGATTTGAACTGCCAAATTGCAGGCAGTCAGCAGTTAGCAGAAGCAGCCTGCAGTACTGCATTCTAACCACTGTGCCACCACAGCTCTTAAACTCACATAACAGTTCTTTTTCCCTGTAGAATTAGTGTGAGCAATCCTAAAACCTCCAATATCAGATCATCAAATTACAATTCTTAAAATGCTTGGGGAAAATGGCACCATAGTTTAATTAACATAAAACCAATAAGTGTTGTAGCATGGAGGTATTCTCCAGGCATATGGATTAATTTCCAGAATTCATGCTGGCTGGGGCGGGGGGTGATCTGGGAATTGGTGACCCATTTCAGAGGCAGCCTAAGGAAGCTGTAGTAGCAGAATCCAGAGCTAAAAATTCTGCCTTCTCCTCCTCTTCCTATTTTCTTCTTCTGTTTATAACATAAAGCAATTTTAAAATACTATTTTTTCATTCTTTTACATCATGAAAAAAACAGTTGAAAGGTTGCTTTTGTGATTTTTTTTTAAGCCAGAAAGATGGTTTGCAAAGGTGAAGTTACTTGTCTTTTTCCCCAAATGTGCTAATTTTCACTCCTGGGCTTTTACAGAGATTGTGTCATAGGCAAATTTGACAGCCAGAAGCCCCAGACTGCTCAAACCCATTCACTAATCCTCAGAATTATCTAACCTCTAGTTGCATTTCGTTTTCAATCCATTCCCAGAAGACCATTTAAAAAAATCTATTTCACTGCACACACAGGGCAGGAAGGTTGACAACATTTTAAAAATTGCAACCATTATAGGATAGCCTGTAAGTAAGTTTATATGAAGATGTGCAATTAAACATTTTCACAGGAAGTAATTAATTAATTAGTTAATTTAGCAAATTTATATTATCAGCCATCTTACTGAATGTAACTATGGGCAACCAACAATAATTATAATAATGTAATAACTATTAAAACAATTAAACAGAAATAGAGAACTGCAAGAGAATAGCAATCATCTATATAAAACACAGCTGCTTGTATACTGTATGTTATGCATGTACAATGTTTCTATAGAATGCAAAAACACTGTGCTTGACTTTACCTTCCATTAGCCACAAGCCAAAACCTTTACTATGGTGGCATAGTAGTCAGGTCAGATAACTGTCCTTTCCCATGAAAACACAGCCCAGTTAAACGTTGTAGCATTTGCTGTTCATCTTACTGGTGCATCAGAAGTGGAGTGAGCAGCTTCAAAAAGGTGGTTTGCTTGATGAAGCAGTTGACGCATTTATTGAAGTAAGCCCCTGCCAGCTGCAAAAGTCAAAGTGATGTTCCAGCTGACAAGTGGGTCCTTTGGACTTTTGGGCAAGGTGAAGCTTCCAATCAAAGCACATCAATCTCACCTCAATGCTTCAGCAAGGCAAAGGACTTCAATAGAAGATGAAATGTCTGACAGAAACAGAGTGGCACTTCAAACTTTCCTACCATTCCTTCTTATGACTGGGCAATGTGCTTTGTTCCCTGTTATTGGAGGAAGGACTATAGATATCAGCTCTGGCTATTATATCATACATTCCAACACAGCCATTGCCTGAATATTGAACTTAGCCGAATGTCTACACAAAAAGAGCTATCAATTCAAAGAGATGCTAAGCATAATCTGCTTAGATGCCCATTTCGTATCTGTGTTGCCTGCATATACTGTATGTCAACTCTACGAGGAAGATTAAGAAACCAAAGTCATGCATGATGATAATGCTGTACAAGGTTATACTGGCAGAATTTTGCACATCTGCAAATGTACTTCCCCCATAAAGGGCTGTAAGAATAACCTTGAGGAACAAGAGGAAGAGCTGCAAACCAGACAACAGTCAGATAAGAGAAATCTGACTCCATGGCAGAACTGTAATTTGAGAAAAAGTCTCAGACTTAGCCTTTCCTAGTTCTCTTGTACATAAAGGTGGGGAGAGAGAAGGCATTTCCAGACTTGCAAGATTCTGTTGCTCCAACCCTATAATAAAAGTAGTATTAATATTCATAACTTTGATTTCTCACTCTGGCCTATCTTGGAGGGCTGACACCCACTCCCTTCCTTTATCTTCATGAGAATGAGGGTAGGGATTTTTTGAGATCCTTTCTCAGGTTACAATTCTGGCCTGGACTCAGATCTGATTATTTGACTTGTGTCTTGGTTGTAGCTTTTTCCTCCAAGTTATCCCTTCTGTGCTTTACAATATGTCTTTGTGCTTCTTATAAGTTATGATTCATCACACAGTCAGCCAGATGTTTAGACTGGATTTGGCATTTTTATCCACCTCTCGGGTTCTTCCTTAGGACCCGGGATAGGTAGATGTTGATAGCTGATGGTATTAATGCTATTGCAGGATGTAAACTGTTCTGAGTCAAGCTGATTTTTGCAATTGACTTGTGGTGAATTTGTCAATGCCAATGATTTTCAAGTGCTGCTCCAGTTGTGTTGGATTTGCACCAATGGTGGGATTCAAAAATTTTTACTACCGGTTCTGTGGGCATAGTTTAGTGAGCATGGCAGGGGAAGGATACTGTAAAATCTCCATTCCCTCCCCACTCCAGGGGAAGGTTACTGCAAAATCCCCATTTCCTCCCAATCAGCTGGGACTCAGGAGGCAGAGAATAGATGGGGAGGGGCCAGTCAGAGGTGGTATTTACTGGTTCTCCGAACTACTCGACATGTCCGCTACCGGTTCTCCAGAACTGGTCAGAACCTGCTGAATACCACCTCTGGTTTGCACCCAAGTGTTGTGGCCAGAGGTGGAGATTCAGCCAGGGCCTTCAGAACCTCCAGAAGCTCCCATAAGTGAAGAGGAAGAAGAGGAGGAGCCTCTTCTCGATGCATAAGCGCGCAGAGCTGTTAAAAGGCAGGAGTGGCTCCTCAGGAGGAGGTCTCCTGGAGAGTAAGGCTTGAGGCTAATTGGCCACTCCCCTAGCCTATTTAAGGAAGAACAATGACTGATGCAATTTGCAGGAAACAACTTCATTCATATTTCTTTGTGTCTTGATTCCAGAAACATTTGATTCAGCTCTTGTTTCTCTCTTGTCAGTTTTCCTGCAAATTGCTTCTGGGCATTCTGCCAACCACAGTAAGATTACGGTTATCTGAAATACTGTACCTCAGAATTGAGTTATTATTTTTTGGATTCTCGTCGGCTGTTAATGAAGTTAAATTAACAGCCCTTGTTCAGAAAAGACTGATTTAAACTGTACTTGTGTTCGAACAACTACTAAGAAAGCTCATTAGTAGTCTTTAATTAGTAAACTAAGGTTTGTATGGACTTTGTGTGTGCTGTGTTCTTTGGGGTTTGTAGCTGGGGCAGAACACCAAGGCACCTATAACTATTAGTACAACCTTTGTTTTCTTTTGCCACAATCATTCCACTTCTATTTGCAGGTCTTTGAATTTTGCTATCTACTCCAGTTCCTTCTCTTCTATTCTGCTATCTCCAGGTACTGCCATATCCGCTATCCAAACTTTATTATCGTTCTTATCGACAATTGTTAAATCTAGCATGTTATATGGCAGATGTCTGTTTGATTTCAAAAGTCCTAGAGCATTTTAGCTTCTTTGTTTTCTATTATTTTTCTCTGCTTTATGATCCAATACATATGGTCCAACTTATAAGTTATTATTACTATTGTGGTGGTAGTGGCTGTTATACATACAGTAATGCATATTGTTATTATTATACATAATACATACATTACAAATTATTATGGTATTATTAGTCACACACACACGTGTGTGTGTGTGTGTGTGTGTGTGTGTGTGTGTGTGTGTGTGTGTGACTAATAACATGTCCATGTGCACACCTATGGAAACATTCATAGTCATCCCTGCAGAAGGGAAAATGGAGGAGATAGCACAAGAAATCAAAAAGGAAAACCAAAACAAGGGATTGTTTAATAATATGGTAGATATATTATTTGGAACTAGTGTCTACCTGAATATGTAGGGTACAAAGTTTACAAATGCCTCACTGGTCACCTCTACTAGAAAGATGCTTATTTATTTGCTGCCTGTCTTTTTCAGTTGGTACTTAGACTCAGGGCTTTTTTTGAGTAGCTGCTTCCATGATTGCACATGGATGGTACCGGACTCACAAATGAAGCAACAGCATGAAAAATGACCGCGGGACATGATTATAGTGAGAAATAATTGAAGGTGCTGAAAGCTCTAGGCCAGAATAAATTTCAGCCTGCCACTCACACCGTGTGTATCTTCATTACCATTCATTGGTACACACCCAAAGTTTGCAGCAAACATCAGGAAGTCTCACCAGCAGACAGGTAACAGAGACCAAACAGTCAAGAGCCAGTCTGCCAGAATAAATGTTTAATGACTCAATAAAGAAGCAGAAGAGGGAGCTGGGGGTTGCAGGAAGAGATGATTGCTGCTCCTGTGTGAGGTCAATCCAATTCTAGTTTGCAATTTGATGACAGAAACCAGCCACGAAGCCAGTCTTTCCTCTATTATGCAAGCACTGTGCTTATGTTCCCCTGCAGTCTACTGGATTGACAGTGGAGAACTACCCAGTGGTACAAACACTGGATTAAAAAAAAAAATCTGTAGCTGCCAATAGATACAAAACCAGCATAGCAACGAGGACCATCAGACCATGAAGAAGTGCACTTCATCCAGATCGTTTTAGCACAGAAATTGCAAAGATGTCATTACTCACCTCCTTGATTTCCAATGATGAAGGTGCCTCAATCTCAGATAATTATGATACCTGATATATATCACGGGAAATCGTAATTCCTAAATAAATACAACATTCCTAAAATGCAATGCACAAATAACCAAAGTGCAATCTAACCAACCCAGAATAGACAGGAAAGAAGTTGAATAAGAAATTTAAAAGTATGCCACATTTAAAAGCTGAGTAGGGCAACCTCAAAACCAGCTAAGAACAAATCTTTAATTCAACAATAGACCAGCTGTTCCAACCAAGAAAAAATAAACTGCATTTTCTTTCATTCAGTGTCAGAAGTCAATGTATGAAAACTATCTTGATCACTGTTGTTTTTGCTAAAGTTTTCATTTACTTTCTTTCATGAGATACAATTAAGAATTGCCAACTACTGGTATGAATTTATGAAGTCCATTTCCCATTCTTGGGCCACTGTTACAAGAAAAGAAGGCTCCTGTCAGCCTTTTCAACACTGTTGAAGGAGGTCAGTGGTGCAAAGAATTTAGAATATTTTATTTGACCTAGTGCAATGAGACACACACAAGGAATTTGTCTCCATTGCAAAAATTCTCCATGAATGTGCAAAGCAACAGAATAATAATAATCATAATATAATACCAATAAGAGTGGGTAGTAGAGAAGATAAAAGGGAAAATAATAATATTACAGCCGTACATGGGTAAATAGACAAAAAGCAATACTGTGAGGATTAGGCATTTAGCAAAAGTGATGGCATGAGCAAAAAAACCTGTCCTTGGTCTAATTGTTTTTGCATGCAATGCCCTATAGCAGCATTCCAAGGGGAGAAGTTGAAATCGTTTATGTCCAGGATGTGAGTAGATATTTTCTTATCCTTCTTTATGCAATATATGGGTCTTCAATGGAAGGCAGGCTGATTGCAATTGTTCTTTCTGCTCTTCTAATTATCTGTTGGAATCTGTACCTGTCCTGTTTAGTTACTGTATCAAACCAGGCAGTTATAGAAATATAACTGACGGATTCAATAATTCCTCTGTAGAACTGTTATCAGAGCTCTTTGGGCAGTCTGAGCTTTCTGAGTTGGCACAAGAAGAACATTCTTTGTTATGCTTTTTTAATTATGGTTCTAATGCCATTTCAAATCCTGGGAGATTACAGAATCCATAAACTTGAAGGATTTTACTGCTGATGGTGTGCTGTCAAATACAGTAACAAACTAGAGTAGGAGAGCTTTTCTCCAAATCCTCTCTCATCTCTAATACAACAGTTTTCAAGTTAGGTTTCTTTAATTTCATCGGAAGAGTTGAAGTGTTACAACTTTGTTTTCAAAGCAGTAGAGGTCAGTGCAAAACAATTATAGATGGCATCACTCAAGAGAATTGGATGTCACTTATCTATCCATCATGGCAGATATGAAAATTAGGGATGCTTCTTATTTTTTGTTTAGGATTGTCTTTTTAACACCGCAGTATTTCAGAGATTAGATTTAGATCTAGAGCTTCTTTGAGGGCCTGGTTGTGGAAAAGGTATTTACTCCATCCTACAGCCTTGCAAATTTTGTCCAAGCCAAATTTAAGTTGTATGTCCTTGGGAAGTGGTATTGCCAGAGAATGCATATTCTAATTCTCAACCTTTGAAAATACACTTGATGAGAAGGTAATAACAATTCCAAAAGTGCTGAACTCCATTCCCCCAAAAAATTCATTTGGCTATTTTATTTATTATTATTTTGAGTTTCAACAAAACAGCAGGAACTCTTTGATTTTATGATCCCTTGTCTTCAGTTTTTAACTCCTGCTGTTACCTGGAATATTTTTGGCCTTCCTGAACTACTCTTGTAATCATTTAATTGATATCCCCTATCTGTTCTTATCTCATATTTTTAATTATGTTTTGACTACATTGCTGTCCTATCTCAGAGCTTAAAAGCAGACACATTTAAAGTGTGATAAAGATCCACCTAACAATGGTGGAATACATTTTAACAGCCCACAAAGAAGTCAAGAACTCCTACCCTCAAAACAACGCTATAGAGCACTGCACACCAGAACAACTAGACACAAGAACAGTTTTTTCCCAAACGCCATCACTCTGCAAGTCTGCATTACTATTACTATTAGTTTTCTCATCGTTCCTATCACCCATCTCCTCCACTTACGACTGTATGACTGTAACTTATTGCTGCATCCTTGTTGCTGTATTGATTGCTTCCTAGTATGATTTGATTGCTTATTTCTACCCAATGACTATCATTAAGTATTGTACCTTATGATTCTTGACGAATGTATCTTTTCTTTTCTTTTTATGTACACTGAGAGCATATGCACCAAAGACAAATTCCTTATGTGTCCAATCACACTTGGCCAATAAAAAATTCTATCTATCTATGAAGAGCATTTAAGAAGAATGCTATTAAGAGCATTTAAGAAGCATTTTAGAGTCAAGGAATCACAAACAACCTTATGTGGAGGATTGACAAACCTTGGATTCATCACTCATCGGTCCATTCATTGTTGTCAGAGCAGAAAGCAGCTAAACTGTTTCAGCTACTGAAGTCTTTACACATGTTGCCAGGTACAAGGAATGAAGAAGTAGAATTCCTTGCTTGGAGGCATGCTAAATCAGGAGTTTGCGTTCTGAAAAACCTTTGAGCTTTATTTGGGACTGTGAATACTTCAAAGAGGAACTGGCTTCACCATTAGCTCTGCCTATCTCATCACAGAGAACAATAATCTATAGGTAACGTAGCTTTAAAACCACTTTCAAAGTAGTTGTTAAGGTATCAGGCTGGAAATTGGGAGTTTGCAAGTTCTAGTCCCACCTTAGGCACCAATTCAGCTGGGTGACCTTGAGCTGGTCATTTTCTCTCAACCCTAGAAAGAAAGCAATGGCAAACTATTTGTGAAAAACTTTTCCAAGAAAACTGCAAAGACTTGTCCAAGCAGTCCCCAAGAATCAGACATAATCGAATGGGGTGGGGGAAATGTAGCTTTGGACATCTAAACAATCCCATTGATAATCTGAGCCTCCCAAATTATTTGTATCTGAAGAGTGAACAGATAGTCATAAAGGTCAGTGATTTTACTTCTGATTTCATAAGGCTAGCCAGGATGAACATCACATCCTACTTCATACTGTTTCTAAAATTGACTAGTTTTTCTATCTTTATTGTTAGAAAACTCAAATTAGCCATGTTAAACATCTCAGTTAAGGTTTTCTAGAGCCAGTGTAGTGTAATAGTTAAGGTGCTGAGCCCAGACTTGGAAGATCCAAGTAACATGAAAAATATCTGGCTAAGATTGGTCATTCTTTCTTTGACACCACTTATCTCACAAGGTGAGATAAAAAGACATTCTTTTGTGTAAGCTCCTGAGGAAAAGATGGGCTATTGATCCAAATAAACAAATCAGTTAAATTGTTCTATGACTTCTCTAAAGAGAGATAGTGGTTCCACTTCTTATTTCCACCAGCCTTAGGTCCCCTGAGGCAGCAGTGGGTTCTACTTACCTTTACTACCAGTTCGCAATGGGGCCGCGCGCGCATGCACAGAAGTATTTTGATGATGTCGGGGTCAGTGGGTGGAACCTCCCTCCGGTTTTACTACCAGTTCTATAGAACCGATCCAAACTGGGGGGCAACCCACCACTGCCTTGAGGCGTATAGTACACATGCTTTTTTAGGTATAACTCCTTTTTTTTTTTCAAAGGTACATCCTAGCCCACCCTGTCTCATGTTCAAAATCGACCATAGGTGTTCTGCAAGGTTAGGAAATGTACACTGCAATTTATATCATGCAGGAAACAGAGATATGATACAGAAATTAATGGATAGGATATAATCAAAATACCATCTTATGTATATTCTTGTATTTCAGGAATATCTTCTACCCAGCGATATATTTGTGTTGTTGTTTCCCTTTTGATGTATTTGTTCTAAAAAAAAAACCTGAATTAATTTAGCAGATCTGGATAGTTGGAAAAGGTTCTTTTCTGATTCTCAAAGACATGCATGATTTGGCTTGCATCCTGTTGATATTTAAATGGTTTCAAACTTCAAGAGGAAGCTTGACAGCTTACTGTACTGTGATCAATAGCCTTAGTGTGTGCTCCAGCACGCACAGTGGAATTGGCTTAGACTGTTGGCCCAGGTGGATCTCGCTTGTGGATTCTTTGCTCCCAATCCAGCTAAAGAGGAAAAACAGATGAGAACTTAGAAACCAGGAATGTATTTCCAAATATTTCCATATTTACGTAGAAGTAAGTCTTCTTGTGTCTAATAAGGACAAGACAATACCCAACACCCACTGAAAGTTTTACCGCAAGAATTCTACTGCAAAGCTAAATGAGCAATCTCAATAAATTGAGAAGGAAAGAAAGAAGAAAGAAGAAAGAAGAAAGAAGAAAGAAGAAAGAAAGAAAGAAAGAAAGAAAGAAAGAAAGAAAGGGAAGGGAGGGAGGGAGGGAGGGAGGAAGGGAGGGAGAGAGGGAGGGAAGGAGGGAGGGAGGGAGGGAGGAAGGAAGGAAGGAAGGAAAGGAAGGAAGGAAGGAAGGAAGGAAGGAAGGAAGGAAGGAAGGAAGGAAGGAAGGAAGGAAGGAAGGAAGGAAGGAAGGAAGGAAGGAAGGAAACCACTACCACAGAAATATGGCTAGTCTTACTCTTCCTTTTATATTTTCACCCCAGGCTCAAACTACCAGCTGCTTCATAGGGTTAAACAGCTTTTATTGCAATTGTTTATATTGCCAAGGGAGATTTTTTTTTTATGCTGAACATGGGATAGAAATAATTATATGTAAATAAATAATAAATAGAATGTTATAAAATCCCAAAGTGCTTTTTCAAGAGGCAACTAGACTTTCTGTTTTATCTTTGAAGACATTTCGCTCCTAATCCAAGAAGCTTCTTCAGCTCTTCAAAGAAAAATCAAAAAGTCCAGTTGCCTCTTGAAAGAGCACTTTTGGGACAAAGATGACCTGGATTACTGTGAATCTCCATAGATATTTAGTAATGTTATAAAATGGAAACAATTCACATTAGCTTAATCTGGTACTTGCAAATGACAAAGCATTCAAATCAAAGGCTTCATAGAAAAGGGAAGTTTTGAGGAATTGGTTGAAAGAAGGAAGGGAGTTTGCAAATTTCTGGAAAAAATTCCGGGCATAAAAAGCTGAAAAAGAATTGCAGAATTATAGAAAGAAGACAGACATTTTTGGTGTGCTAAAATAAGTAGAAATAAAAGATCAAATGACATGGAAGAAGGATATTACGACTAAGCAGTCAAGATGGAAGTGAAATAAGAATGGGAAATTATAAAGATAAAGAGATGGAGTTTTCTGGCATCCAGAATAATAGGCAGGGTTCAGAATAGTAGCAGATGGGCACAATTCTAAATAGAACGGAAGCTACAGAATAAAATGCAAGAGAAGGAAAAACTGCAGTGGCCAGTTACTAGGAAGTAAATGTGACTTTTTGCTGAAGGAATGTGGGGGGTAAGACTGCAGTTGATTTCTTGCTTTGGACAAGAAACTTAAGAAAAACTTTTTAAGTGATTGATTGGTAGACTAAGTAGAAAGGGGCAAATAAAGCAAAGGTATAGTAAAGGCATTGTATTCAGTTGATGGGATTAACTCAATGGACTACACAAACAAAAGATGGGATTGGATGAAAATTGAACTCCATTCTTTGACATATTAGATATCAAATGCAATGATATATGCAGGAGAAATAAATCTGACATTACTACAATATAGGTAGTTACAGAAGTGGGTTCCAAAGATTTTTACTACCAGTTCACCACGCTTGTGTGTGCTTCCCATGGATGCGCCCAGACTTCCACGCATGTGCTTTGCTCACACATGGACCTTCCGCATATGCGCCCAGCCTCAAAAACGTGATTAAATAGGATAGCATAGTGCTGGGGTGGGTGGACAGCCTCACCTGCAATCTCCATTAGCGGTTCACCCAAACCGCTATGAACCAGCTGGGTGGTTATGAAACACATGAGAGGAGATGAGATCATTTTACAGAATTGTTAATATGCAGTGTTCTTCCCATTGATACTGTTTCTGTGGTGGTAATTTATATTGAGGATGGATAGCGATAAACTTAAACTACATTTAAGTTTTGTTTGCATCAGTATTTTGTTTATGTAAGCTTTGAATGAAAAATAATGCCTCCACTATTACAAGTTGCCAAGAGGTGGCAGTACTGACAATTTGGAAGCCCTGATATGTTTGGTCCTTTTATTTCATTTCAGTGGATGGGAAGTTGCTATGTGGAAAGGTTAGGTTTCTGTTGTTTATGAAATGAAACCCTGCAGTGAATACTGTACTTGTCAGTTCACCTGAACTATCACACTGTCATTGAATTTTCAATTACCAAATACCTCAAACTGAAGTTTACCATAAATGTAAGCTGTTTATGGGGGTGACTGTGTTCTGTGCCCTGCTTGGCCAAAAAAAATATCAAAATGGTGAACCAAAAAAGCTAATTTGTGGCTCAAGAAATAAGCAAATGATCCATGATAGCAAACCAATTAATTGCATATGAGAAAGGTTGAGAAACTGTTTAAGGGTCACCCAAAGGGAAATCGCTATCATGCTTGGCATTTCACAGAACGTGTGAGAATGTGTACTTCAATATCAAAAGGTTGATTACAGATTAACAGAGTTGGAATGGACCTTTTGGTCATTTATTCCAACCTTCCACCCAAGCAGGAGACCCTACACCATTTCTGACAAATGGCAGTTCAATCTCTTCTTGAAAGCCTCCAGTAATGAAGCTCCCACAACTTCTGAAGGCAACTTCTGTTTCATTGGTTGATTGTTCTCACTGTCAGAAAATTTCTCCTTATTTCTAGATTGAATCACTCCTTGATGAATTTCCATTCATTATTCCTTGTCTGGTCTTCAGGTGCCTTGGAAAATAGCTTGACCCCCTCCTCTCTATGGCAGCCCTTCAAATATTGGAACACTATTATCATGTCTCCCCTGGTCCTTCTCTTCACTAGACTAGCCATGCCCAGTTCCTGTAACTGTTCTTCATATGTTTTAGTCTCCAGTCATCTTGGTTGCTTTTCTCTGCATTTTTTCTAGAGTCTTGTGAGTTACTTGAAAGCTGCTAGCAGAGATGAAAGTTTCAAGAGTTGAAATTTGCCAGTAAGTATTCACTGCAGGCTTTCATAATGTGAGAATGAAGGTGAGGATTTTCTTTACAACATTGTGACATCCAGCTAACCAATCATTATGATCCAGAAATTAAGTGTCAGTCCACAGAATATCATGGGGAAAAGAATCAAAATGCAAGATTTAGCAGATAAACCGACAATTAGGGTTTCTCAGGAGACATTATCCATGTTATTCACATGGATTTCCTTGAGCCTGGCATCACTTTCAATCCTGAGTGCTGTACCACAACACTTAAGACTTTGGTTAATTGGCTGAGTTTAGAAACACAAGAAGGAAATTCTGTAGCAATATAACAGTGCTAGATGTTAAAGCTCACAAGCTATGCAAGAGGCCAAATATAAACTTGGATCTCACCAGATTTACTATCTTCTCCCAAATTGAAGAAATATTTTTGTGGGCATCAAGGTAAGAGATGGAAAGGATTTCAAGACCTGATCAAAGAGTCAAAATGCAGAGCTCTTTTTTGACATCTGTAAGAAGGTTGGCTACCGGGACGTGGTGGCTCAGTGGCTAAGACGCTGAGCTTGTCAATGGAAAGATTGGCAGTTCAGAGGTTCAAATCCCTAGTGCCGTGTAAAGGGGTGAGCTCCCGTTACTTGTCCCAGCTTCTGCCAACCTAGCAGTTTGAATGCACGTAAAAAATGCAAATAGAAAAATAGTGGGAAGGTAACAGCATTCCGTGCACCTTTGTCATTTAGTCATGCCGGCCATATGACCATGGAGACATCTTCAGACAGCACTGGCTCTTCGGCTTTGAAATGGAGATGAGCACCGCCCCCTAGAGTTGGGAATGACTAGCACATGTGTGTGAGGGGAACCTTTACCTTTACCTTTTTAAGAAGATTGGCATACCTATGCAACCAGTGGCCGTAATTATGTGGAAAAGTACAGTTTATATAGAGCTCATTTCAAAGATTATTTCTTGTTCCATTCACTGCCATTACATTAATTTTCATTCAAAAGTATTGAATGTATTCAATACTTATACAAAATAAAAATTTGTATTTTTAGATTTTTAGTTGGGGGGTTTCAGAACCCAATCCCAGACCTATGTAAATAAAATTCAAAATTTCCAACACAAACTATCTGATGCCAGTAATGGACACCCATGTGCAGACCACAAGGTGAATTACTAAGATGGAGAAGATACTATGCATAATAACAAATTAATTGGAAAGCATTGCTGCTCAACCTCCATTTCCTTCCAATAGCTTATAACTGAGAGTGTATGTTCCTTGTGTTTGTGTTGTGTGAAGGGAGGATATATCCTGGAATATGCCTTTATTTAAAACTTGTTTTAGCCACATGTCTTAGATAATTAATCTAGTTCAGCTGAGCACACAAAATATGATCTAACAGAACAAACACAGCCTATTAGCAATTTAGTCTGAGCTCCTGGATATCTCACAAGCCTGCTTCTTGTGTAGAAAAGCTCATTATTAGGAAACACCTCGGAGTGGGTGTTTGAGTTGCAATCCAGCTCTCATAGCTGAAGGGGATCCTGCCTTTGAAAACCTGTTAGAGATTTTTCTCCTTTCCTTGCAGGATTTCTGAGCAACTGTGTTCCTGGTTTCTCCATCCAGAAATTTCCTGGAGACCTTTGAAAGGTCATTCATGCCCAGTTCTGGCTAATTCTTCTGATTTTAAAATGCAGTGCAGCTCTCTCTGAAGGTTTTCAATTTGGTGGGTGTTTCTTCACCTGAGGCACTTCAGTTGTTACTTCTGAAGTCAAAAAGCTTGATGCAACTTAGCACGCAGTCAATAAGGAACAGGTATTTGCGTGCAAGCATGCACCTGAAATGCAAAAGTAAAAGAAGAAACATACTGAGATTTGTATTATCAGATTCAGGAATCAAAAATTAAATCATATTTTCCCCAAGTCAGCTCCAATGCTAAGCATGTAATTATCCAGAAGAAGGTAGTTATTAAATTCTTAATCCTTTTTGGTGGCTATAATTGCTTTATTGAATCTAAATTAATTCCATTTTTGTAGAAATCATAAAAACGCATTCCTAAGGAGTTCAGGATTTCAAGCTAGCCAACAAGCAAAATCACACTATGGAGACTATTCTAGATTAGACTCTTCTGGAACAGTTCGTTTCTCATATAGACAATCTGAGCAAATGTTGGTTATTTTAATTTGTGTAGCATTAAATCCTTTCAGTCCATTGTTAAAAGAATCCATTGTTTCGAGTATTCATGCTCCAATAATCTCAATATTTGTCTTATAGATAAGAATTCAGTACTTTTCAAGACTGGGAGTAAAACTTTCTTAAAATGATGTACCATTGTGATATAAGACACCAGGAAAATTGTCTAAGATGTATGAAGTATTTCTACTCACAGCTGGGAATGCAAAAAACATGAAGGGACATTTTATCACGATGGTAGATTTTTGAAAAAGTAACACAATACATATGGTGAAAAGATGCATATGATGTTACCTAATTTGGGTTGTCTTCAAGAAAGCAATATATATATATATATATATATATATATATATATATATATATATATATATATATATATATATATATATATATATATATATATATATATATATATATATATATATATATATATATATATATATGTATATGTATGTATGTATATATGTATATATATATGTATATGTATATGTATATGTATATGTATATATATTAACTGCAGCAAAACTACTAAAAGCACAAAGATATAGAAACCACAATAATGGATGAACGGAAGTTGGCTGTGTTTGCACAAATGGCTAAATTGTTTGATTAAAGAGGGAACTACAACTTCTTTTATAAAAGACTGGAAACCCTTGATGGACTTTTCGCTGAAAGTCGAGAAAAATGAACTTCTCATTTAGGGACTGATTAATTCAAAAGATTTATTTATGGGTGGAAAGGAACTATGATATGCAATATGGGAGGCTCAAGACAGTAATTGTAATGTTTGTAACTGCTGCGAAAAGATTCTTTAGATATCTTTTTTCTTGCTTTTCTGTTTCTTTTTCCCTTTTATAATCTTTTTCTATTTCTTCTTCCATGCTTCTGTGGTTTTTTTAAATATCTTTTTCTAATTCTTCTCTTATGTTTCGATAGTTTTTTTTTAAAATTATAAAATATTTTAATGAAAATTATTCACTACAAAAAGATGGGAATATAGGGGTTTCTTATTGCTTGTTCAACCTGTTTTCATCATTTCAAATGGTAGTTATTCATTTGTACAATCCATGCCCAGCCAGGAACCTTGAATGTAGATCTGGTTGTATCATTAAGCAGACAGAACAGACACTTCAACAGTAGAAGCCTCCTGGAAGTGACTTCTCTTGCCCCTTATCATTTATTCCATGTCTGGAGGTTTTGGAAGTCAGGCTCAGAAAAGTTTGAAAGGAAATCTATGCAAAAATTTTACAGACTGAAAAGAAATCAAAGGAAATACAGTCTGTTCAGCTGGCTTAAAACCAAAAACATAAATGTTCTTTTCCTGGTCACTTGAGATTAATTTGGTGGTTGTTTAGTAAAGATATATCTGATCCGTCTCTCACCAAACAAAAGCTTAATCCACAGAGACTGAAAGAAATGCTAAAAAAGAAAGCAGACAATTAATGGAAGACTCGGTTCAACACGAGGCTTTCTACTTGATAGAGGAAAACTAAACCATACTTTTCATTCTTCACCTTGTTTGTTCCTGCCTCCAGCTAAATTTATGAACCAAAGGTGTGTAAGGATAGAATCCACTGAGCATGTCTTTACATGGGCCAGATTTTATTAAACATCAGTGGAATAGGCGAGACAAGATCAGGGGCGTCCACAGAAGGAGTCAAAATAGTCAAGATAGCAGTTATAACAGTACAATCAAAACATGCCCTATTTTGATATGTGTTGCTTTGCTTGTGCAATTACAACCACAGTTTTGACTTTTTGGACCCTCTCCCTGTCATCTCTGGATGGGGCACCTGAAATGCAGTCCTCCTGCATGTGATGGCTTTATCTCTCTGCCTTGCATGATAGCAGCTTCATTGCCAAGAAGGCGTTACAAATTCTATCTATGGAGATTTTCAGTCACTCAGGTCATGGTTGTCCATCAAGAGGCAACTGGATTTTCTTTTTCCTTGAAGATGTTTTGCTTCTGATTCAAGATGTTTCTTCAGTTCTGACTGAGACAATTCCTCAGTCAGAACTGAAGAAGCTTCTTGGATGAGAAACGAAACGTCTTCAAGGAAAAACAGAAAAAAGTCCAGGTGCCTTTTCAAAAAGCACCTTACAATAGGATAACAGAGTTGGAAGGGAGCTTGTAGGTCATCTGGTCCAACCCCCTGATGAAGCAGAAGACCCTATACCATTTCTGACAAATGGCTGCCCATGCTCTTCTTCAAGGTTTCAAGTGATAAAGTACCCACAATGTTCTCACTGTCAGAAAATTTGTCCTTATTTCTAGGTTAAAGCTCTTCTTGATAAGTTTCCATTCTTTATTCCTTGTCTGGCCTTCAGGTGCTTTGGAAGATAGGTTGACCCCCACCTCTTTGTGACAGCCCCTCAAATATTGCAATACTGCTATCATGTCACTCGGGGTGAAATCTAAAATTTGTTACTACCGGTTCTGTGGGCGTGGCTTGGTGTGTGTGTGGGGGGGGGGGTAATGTGACTGGGTGGGCGTGGCCAACTTTTTTTTTTTTTTTTACTTTTAAAAGCATTTTTTTCTACAACCTCTTCAGCCGAAGAGGTTACAGAAAAAGTGCTTTTAGAAGCTTCTGACGATCAGGCAACTCAGTTGGGATCGCCAGAGGCTTTTAAAGGCATTTTTTTTCTACAACCTCTTCGGCCGAAGACGTTGCAGAAAAAAATGCTTTTAGAAGCCTCTGACGATCAGGCAACTCAGCAGGGATCACCAGAGGCTTTTAAAAGCATCTTTTTCCCTACAACCTCTTCGGCCAAAGAGGTTGTAGAAAAAATGCTTTTAAAAGCCTCTGACGATCCCAGCTGAGCCGCGCGATCATCAGAGGCTTTTTTTTTTTACTTTTAAAAGCATTTTTTTTGGCTGAAGAGGTTGTAGAAAAAATGCTATTAAAAGTAAAAAAGAAAAGCCTCTGATTGCGCAGCTCAGCTGGGCATGGGGGGGAGAGCAGGATTTTTGCTACCGGTTCTCCAAACCACCCACCGCCATCGCTACCGGATCAGGCGATCCAGTCCGAACCGGGAGCATTTCACCCCTGATGTCACCCCTGGTTCTTCCCTTTACTAGACCAGCCATGCCCAATTCCTGCAACTGTTCTTCATATGTTTTAGCCTCCAGTCCCCTAACCATCTTTGTTGCTCTTTAGGATTGCAAATTTTGGGTTTAAATCACATATGTTTATTGATCATGAATGAAAGTTTATTGATCAGTTTTATTATTTTTGTTTCTTAACACTTTGTAATAGCAGCATTGGCAAGAGTGCATGTAATCCTGGGAATTTAGAAAGAGGGGCTGATTCAGTGATGAAGAAGGACAAAGCCATTAACATTATCCACCACATATCATTAGAACCTTCCCTTACTAAATAACCAATTGCAAGTCAATGAATCAGAGCTAATGATGGCTATAACTGACTGTCTTGTAGATACTTACGTTAACTCTGGGCTGTTTCCTTGCTATTGGTTTCTTTCTCAGTCTATCTCCTTTTCAATATATTGCCTTTCTAACTGCAAAAAAAAAAAAAACCTAGCCACATTATGAGTCTATTTCATTCCTTCGTAAAGGTGAGGCATCGTGTTAAACTATAAAATAATTCCCACACTGAAGAGTATGTTCTAACATTCCTCTGGCAAAGGAATGTTGTTTGAGAAGTGGGTCTCCCTAAGGCTTTTCAAAGTATATCCCTAAGGATGGAAAAGAATTTTATGTCAGACTTGGACTTGTTGCAAAACAAGCAACAGAATTTAATAGTGCCAGACTGCATTTTTCTTTTCCGTGATGTATGGTAAGAAGGAACAAGTTTTAGGTTTCACAGTCACATTCAGTGCAAGAAGAGGCCTCACTTCAAAATTAGCTAAGCTCAGGGCAATAAATTGAATATTTTCTAACAGAAGAGTACATACACATCTCAGCACTGAAATGTGGAGTTCTCCAAGTTCTCCAAACTTGATTATCTTATTTCAGACATTTCATTATCCAACTAAGTAACATCATCAGTGCAAGGGAGTGTGGGGTTTGCTCCGTGTTTTTATACAGCAGCTTATCGTGCCAAAGTTGGTAGAAGTGTGGTTTTCTCCTCAGCAGTTCCTTGATTGGACATTGTTTTCTGTTTTCAAGTTTCTGCACAATGCCACAACACTGCACAATGATATCTTATAAATAGCAATAGCAATAGCAATTAGACTTATATACAGCTTCACAGTGCTTTACAGCCCTTTCTAAGCAGTTTACAGTGTCAGCATATTGCCTCCAACAATCTGGGTCCTCATTTTACCAACCTCAGAAGGATGGAAGGCTGAGTCAACCTTGAGCCTGGTGAGAATCGAAGTGCCGAACTGCTGGCACCTGGCATTCATCAGAATTAGCCTACATTACTGCACTCTAACCACTGCGCCATTGGTACTCATCATAACATGACCCTGTTGCTTTCCTATGATTGATTGATTTTTATTGATAGAGCAGTCTAAAATGCATAATATAATGGCATCAGTTAGCTACTTGGACAGCAAACTGTTTCCAAGGCCACCCCTCAATTTTCATAAAGACATGGTATTTGTCCAAAAGTTATAAATGTGCTGTAGGATTGAAATGACTTAGCAATGCAATTGATGAAGCAATAACCTATTTTACTAATGTTAAATACTTGTAAATCATTTTTGCCTTCTCAAATTTATAAGCCCAATTACTGATCTGTCAGACAGCACTTCAAATGTCCAGCTTCAAAAATAAAATCTGTTTACTAGATATATTTTGCCTTTTATACAGAAACTTTACAGAAAAGTTATAAGTGTGTATATGTGCATATATGTATGCACTTATACCATGTTATACCATACCCACACCATGTTCTGTCCACTCCTGTTGAATATCTATAATGGCTAAGAAACATTCAGTAGCATGGGATGAAATATTATTAGTGTATTGTATGTTGATAACCAACCTTTATATCTCCATCCCAGGTTGTCCACAGTTGGACAATGAGGTTCTGTCTCAATCTCTAGAGTGGTGGGAGTCTAGGTGGGAAAAACAGGCTTCAGTTCAAACCTAGAAAGATTGGTTGGATCGGAGTTTTAGTTTTTAGGGTTTTTTAGTTTTAGTTTCTTAGTTTTCAGTTTCTAGGTTTTTTCTCATCTTTTGGTTAGGGTTGCAGTACCCCCAAACAAAACCAACTTGGTGAATCTCTTGGACTCACAGCTCCTATTGAGGAACAGCTAGCAACTGTGTCCAAGAGGATTTTTGCTCAGTTTCATGTTATGCACCAATAGTGCCCATTCCTGGACCAAGACTATCACTCATGCCTTAATTACCTCCCAAATGGATTACCACAATGAGTTTTATACTGGGCTGCCCTTGAAAAGGACTCTGAATCTTCAGCTGGTTCAAAATGCAATGGCACACATAGTTATATGTACTCTTCAACTGGCATTCCTCCACTGTGTTGAGTTGCATTGATTGCCAATGTGCTTCCATATTCAATTCAAGATGCCCCTTCGTGGCATGGGGTCAGATTAATTAAGAGATTGCCTCTCCCAGTTTGTATACCTAACTCCAGTAGGAGAGGCATGCTAAGAGGTCCCACATATTAAAGGATGCTAAACAGCTGGACCAAAGTAGATACGCTCTTCTTTCATGGCATGTGATGTTTGGAACAATATCCCCCGAGAGATTAGACTGGTACTGACTCTGTTGGCCTTTCATAAGAACATGAAGCTGTATCTGTGTCACCAAGCAAGGGAGTCAGAATGTATGTCATCTGTCTCTAAGATAGTTATGTTGGTGGTGTTTTGGTTTTATCATGGCAGCCAATTATACATTTATTATTTTTTATTGTTATGCAGGGTTGGGTTCAGTGGTGGCTTTCAAATTTTTTTACTACCTGTGGTTCTGTGGGTGTGGCTTGGTGGGCATGGCATGGCTTGGTGGGCGTGGCTTGGTGGATGTGGCAGGGGAAGGATATTGCAAAATCTCCATTCCCTCCCCACTCCAGGGGAATTATACTGTAAAATCTCCATTCCCTTCCCAATCCAGGGGAAGGTTACTGCAAAATCCCCATTTCCTCCCAATCAGCTGGGACTTGGGAGGCAGAGAATAGATGGGGGTGTGGCCAGTCAGAATTTTTACTACCAGTTCTTCAAACTACTCAAAATTTCCACTACCGGTTCTCCAGAACTGGTGACAATCTGCTGAAACCCACCTCTGGGTGGTTGTACTTACCTTTACTACCAGTTTGCAATGGGGCTGCACGCGCGAGCGAGTGAAGCAAGCGTGCACATTTCTGAGCATGCGCAGAAGCTTCCTGATGCTGTCGGGGTCAGTGGGCGGAGCCTCCTGCCAGTTTTACTACCGGTTCTTGCAAACCGGTCTGAACCGGGGACAACCCATCACTATTGTGATGTCATGTTTATAACTGAAATTAGCTACCCAGAATCATAATGATAAGATGGGGGTCCATATCATTTGAAAACACATACCAACACTCAGAGTGTGGGTTTAATTCTCTACATTTTAGAAATGTTCATAGATACTTGACCAACTTTCCATGGGTAAAATTTGAGCTTGTTAAATTTGATGTATTCTTTTCTCTGCTGAGTGATAATTATTAAAAATGATATTGCATTTCTAACATTTTTGTCCTCAAAATTTGGTGAGTCTTTTGCATAAACTGTCACATTGATCTAGTTAGTATGCAGAGACTTCAGGAAATCATGATAGGCTGCATATCATTAAATTATTCTGTAGTGGAAGTACACTTGCAGTTTTTAAGCAGTTATGTGAAGGGGGGAAAAAAGCTGAAGATTTCATGTCTTTTCTATTACAGGTAGTCCTTGATTTATGACCACAATTGAGTTCAAAATTTCCATTGCTAAGCAAGACAGTTGTTAAATGAACTTTGCCTGTTTTTGATGACCTTTCTTGCCACTGTTATTAAGTGAATCACTTCAATTATTAAGTTAGTAACATGGTTGTTAAGTGAATCTGGTTTTCCCATTGACTTTGCTTGTCAGAAGGTCGCAAAAGGTGATCACATTACACTGAGACCCTGCAACTGTCATAATTACAATTTATGACCATAATTGCCAAGTGTAATTATAGTTCTAACTAGAGAACTACCTGTATTATAAGTCTGATATTGTTTATTTGAGTAACTGAATGCTTATTTACAAAGTCAAATCTATATTCTTCAGCAAATCTATTATCTGTTTAACCTATTATAAATAAATCTATATATTTGCCATTCTTGTGCGGTCCTGCCCCCCCCCCTTCTCTCTCTCTCTCTCTCTCTCTCTCTCTCTCTCTCTCATTTTTGCCTCTTTCTTTCTCCTTCCATCTAAAAAAAATTTTTTTTGGAGAAAAAACCCTCAGGCTGAGGCAGCTGCTGCTTAGTAGCTGAGAGGATTCTTCCCATTACCTCAGGTGTGTTTTCACTGGGAGCAAGAAAGGTCCAGCTTCAGTCCTTCTCTTTCCTTTCCTCACAATTACAGTTATTCAGCCCAACTAGCATTCCATCTTTATTTGATGACCTTCAGTTCCACCTGCCAGTTTCAACACCAAGATTTGTTTCAGAGGCAAATCAATATCATTCCTGTACCTGCAACAGCTGGAAGCCAAGGAGCACGAAGAAAAACGAGGAAAGTGTAAAAAAAAAAATCATTGTGAGGAGGAAGAGAAATGGTGGACTGTCAATCTAGCATGGGAACATCAGAGACTGCCATTCTATAGCTATGTCTCGGCCTGGACTTTTTAAAAAACCAACCTGTTATGAGGCAATAGGTTTACCACTAAAAATAAGGTTCCCATCATTCTGGGAAAAATGTTAAGAAGGTTATCACACCACCATTCTGATTGTATTTGAACAGTACTGATTATCTGGCCCCATGTTTTGGCTTTCAGCAAGGATATGGTATTAAGTCAGTGGTGAAATCCAAATTTTTTTACTACCGGTTCTGTGGGCGTGACTTGGTGGGCGTGGTGTGGCTTGGTGGGCGTGGCAGGGAAAGGATACTGCAAAATCCTCATTCCCTCCCCACTCCTGGGGGAAGGATATTGCAAAATCTCCATTCCCACCGCACTCTGGGGCCAGCCAGAGGTGGTATTTGCCGGTTCTCCGAACTACTCAATATTTATGCTACCAATTCTCTGAACTGCTCAAAATTTCCATTACCGGTTCTCCAGAACCTGTCAGAACCTGCTGGATTTCACTCTTGTATTAAGTCTATTAAATCCAAAAATGCTTTGGTTGTCTTTATTGGAAACTAGATGATAGAGCATTTGTTTTCCTAGATGACTTTACATGTTTTACAGGTACTCCTTGATTTAGGACCACAATTGGAACCAAAATTTCCATTGCTAAACTAAGCAAGGCAGTTATTAATTGGATTGGGTCCAATTTTATGACTTTTTTTGCCAGAGTTGTTATGCAAATTACTGCAATTGTTAAATGACTTACATAGTTGTTAAGTGAATCCACCATCTTCCAGTCACTTTGTTTGCTGTGAAAGTTGTGACTTGCAAACTTATGTCATCAGGACACTACAACTGCCATAAATATTTCCTGGTTGTTAGCACCTGAATTTTGTTTGCATTGACTATGCGGGTACTGTGATGGTCATAAGTAAGGACTGGTCATAAGTAACATTTTTCAGTGCCATTATACTTTTGAGCAGTCATTAAATGAATGGTTATAAGAAGGACTACCTATAATACCATCACCCATGGTATCCTTCTAAAGCATCAGGCAGAATTGAGCCTTGTGGGCACTTTTTTTTCAGAAGTTCAAATTCTTCTTCTTATGTTGGCTCCAGCAAGTAATGTTGGGTGACTAAATTTCAATAATTAACCCATTTATCTATGGTTTCCCACAGGATAGCATCTTGCCCTTTCTGCCATTCAGAATCACTGTGGGAGTACAACACCATCAGTCAACAGATGACAGCAGCTCTATTGCTTCTTGCTCACTAATTCCTAGGAAGCAATTAGTATCTTTGAATTTTGTTTACATTCAATAAGACACATAACAAGGGGAAACAAACTGAAATTAAGTCTAAATTAGCCAGATGTTTTGTTGGTAAAAAAAAAACCCAAATTCTAGACATAACTAGAGTTTAGTCAAAACTAGAGACTAGAGTTACATTGAGATTAAGCAACTGTTGGAATAGTAGGTCAGCAATCTGACATGTACACAATTGTGCTAAAGAGTGCATTTGCACTTTAGAAAGTGCTCAGTCAGCAAAACCCATGTCAATATTGCTAAGTGCTTCAATATACAGGAATCACTCTATTGAAAGATTCGCAGTTGCTTACCAAGCAGAGTGTAAAATGTTGTTTATATCTGAACCCTCATGTTTATATCTGAACATGACTATTTAGATGCATCTTGCTCAAGTTAAAGTTCACAACAACATTCATTTCTTCATTATAGATAAAGATATACTCATAGAGGTTTTGTCACCAAAACAAAGACTTTCATAGGTCCAAGTTTAAAATTATTAATTTTTTCCTTCCAATGTTTGGCTATATTGTTTTGTTCTTATGATAGTCACTATTGAAGTTATAGTGCTTTCTAGCTTGCAAATTGTTGGTTCCAGTACCACTAGCTTCTTTCCTTGCACGTGGGGATATTCACCAAATTTGATTCCAAATCTACCCTATAAGATGGCCAAAACTGAGAGCAACTCAAGGTGCTCCGTGGTTATAAGAGGATTTGAACTTTGATATTCCTGGTCTCAGTTAAGACTCTACATTATAGAGAGAAGGGGAGGGGAGAGGGGAGAAGAGAGGAGAGGAGAAGCCATTTGGAGTACACCAAATTGGAAAAGACTATCTTAAGGTGATTGACTGTAGTGACTACTACAGTTAGGGCTCAAGTTTAGCACTAAATGCTAAAATGTACCAATTCCTCCCATTAAGTACACAAAGGGTTAAAAATCCTGTTTCTCTATGAATGAACTTGTAGTTTTGTGACCCTCAGGCTGGCAGGTCTTAAGGGAAGAAGTTGGCTCAGGTAGTAAATATGCCATGAATCTTAACTTCTTATCCCAAATGCAGGATGTCCCACCCATTCTAGTATTCTCAAGACTCAAACATATTTCCGAGTAGCATAGTTCCTCATGTTAAAACAAGCACTCTTGTTTCAACAACAATTGAGCAAAAGTGTCATTAAGAACGCTAACACTGACATTTTAAAATATGCCTAACTTTTAAGATGTCATCTATGAGCCAGTTTTGCAATGGCTGGCTTAATGGGGGTAGGGGTAAGGGCAGGGAAGTACTGCAGTAGATCACATAATACGTTATTGACAAAAAATGTAATCCTTCCAAGTCTTGATCGTAAATTCCAGGTACTCTAGTGCATTTCACAGAAGTTATGAGTTTGGTCTTGTTTTCCTCAGAGCTAAATCTGTGTTGCAAAAGATTCCTCTGGAAAGAAACCAGGGGCCTATCAACAAAAGGTTACATGTTGTAGTTTCCCAAAAAAACCCAACCCTTAATTGTGTGACTGCAGAATTAATGTGCTGTTATGCTTTATGGAGAAGTAGTAAAAATGACAAGACATTCCACAGAAATATAGAAAAGGGCTTAAATTTGAATGGAAATGGAAATATGGTAGATACTCTTTGGTTTTCTAACCCAGGAAAAGTGATATTTTCCAGAGTGAGGGTGAAATACTAATGGATGTGGGACATAGACATAAAATTCATTTCATTTCACTGACACTTGCTTTAATTCACATTACTGTGGTGTAATGTGTATTTAGGGGTATTTAGGAAGTATTTAGGAGTACCAGATCTGGGCTGTAAAAAATTATTATTCAGTGAAGCAGCAAAGTAGAATAGAAAACTCTAGCTGTTAATAATGAAGTTTTCTGTCCTCTACCTCATGAGTGTCCAACCTTTTGGCTTCACATTGAGTGAAGAACAATTGTCTTGGGCTCCGTATCAATATATATGTAACATAGCTAATGTATATTAATAATAGAATGTTAAAAGTTTATGATTAATAAGGAACTTTGTAGGACATCTAGTCCAATCCCCTGTCCAAAGGTGCAGGAAACCCTATATCATTTTTGCCAGATGGCAGTCCAGTCTCTTCTTGAAACTTCTGAAGGCAACTTCTGTTCCACTGGTTGATTGTTCTCACTGTCAGAAAATTTCTCTTTATTTCTAGGTTGAATCTCTCCTCAATCAGTTTCCATCCATTATTCCTTGTCTGGCCTTCGGGTGCCTTGGAAAATAGCTTGACCCCCTTCCTCCTCTCTGTGGCAGCCCCTCAAATATTTGGAAGACTGCTATCATGTCTCCCCTGGTCCTTCTCTTCACTAGACCAGCCATGCCCAGTTCCTGCAACCGTTCATCGTATGTTTTAGCCTCCAGTCCCCTCATCATCTTGGTTGCTCTTTTCTGCACTCTTTCTAGAGTCTCAAAATCCTTTTTTATGACCAAAACTGGATGCAGTATTCTAGGTGTGGTCTTACTAAGGCTTTACATTAGTACCTCCCTTGATCTTGATTGTATCCTTCTGTTAATGCAATTTAGGATTGCATTAGGATCCCTCTCTATTTCCCTCCCTCTCTCTTTCTCTCCCTCTCTCTTTCTCTCTCTGCCTTCCTTTCTCTCACTTTCCCTCCCTCTCTTTCTCATTCTCTCCCTCTCCCTCTTTCCCTTCCTCCCACTCTCTTTCTCTTTCTCTATGTTTCTCTCTCACCCTTCTGGCAAGGGAAGGTCTCAGCATCTGTGGGGTTCCCACCACCATCCTCCCCTCCCCTCCCCAGGCCAGACCTTTTCTGGGCATCCTGCCAAAGTCCCAGGGCTGTCGACCTCCCTTTACTGCTGCTGTGGTTGGTGAGGGGAGTGGTGGGGGGGATAAGAGGAGGCAGCAGAGCCTGGCTAGCCTTAGAAGGGAGATCAGGCAGGCTCCTGAAAGGAGACAGGGGAGGAGTCCTGGTGGGAATGCAGCAGGGAAGTGGGGGGAGTGGGAAGGATTGTTGTGGTACAGGAGGGTGGGAAGGAGCCGGACTGAAGAAGGGCGAAGCTAAAGGGTCCTCTTTGCCTTCTCTCCTTTCTATTGCTCTGCTGAGGGCTGAAAATTTGCAGAGGTTGATTTGAAAGGCCTAATCCTAGTCTGAACCTTGGGGGGGGGGGCGTTGAATGGTGAAGGCACTCTGCACATGATCCAAGACATTCCTGCCACAGGAAAAGAACACACCAAGGGGACCAAGCAGTGGGCGAGGAGGTGGGCAGCAAGGGATCCATTATTGCTGCAGAGACAGAGAGTGGTGTGTAAGATCCCTCTAGTCTAGTCTTACCACCACCACTCCTGTTCTTTGCAGTTAGGTCTCATCAACGTACAGGTTATTTGCTTGTGTATCTATGTAATTTTTGAAAGAAGGCAAGCAAATGACAACTACCAGAGGGAATTGGGGGGAAAATTGGGGAAAAAGCAAAAGGCCGGGGAGGGTTTTTCGAAACAGAAGGAAAGGAGCAGGGACCATTCGCAAACAGGCCCCCGGCTGTCTATCAACTTAAACCAGAGGTGCACATCTACCAATCAGAGCCCTGTTCTGCCCATCATTTGTTACAGTGCGTATCTGGCAGCATTTTGCTTGTGCTGGGGTGATGGAGAGCGTGCCCACAGAGAGGGGTCTGCATGCCACCTATGGCATCAGGAATCTAGGGTGTTGGCTATTCCTGCCAGCTTAGTATCATCCACAAATTTGGTAAGTTCCCCTTCTATTCCATCATCTAAGTCATTTGGGCCATATTACTAGCTTTCCAGAACCCCATACTCTGGGCTGCAAGTTGTAAATGCCTCCTCTACATGGTCATCTATATTTTTGTAGTCCAAATCTTGTCATCTATATTTTTTGTAGCCAAAATCTATTAGTCACTCAGTCACTCACACCCTTGTTATCTCTCGGCTAGACTACTGTAATGCTCTCTACATGGGGCTCCTCTTGAAGAGCACTCAGAGGCTCCAACTATCCAGAATGCGGCCACGCGGGTGATTATGGGTGCAACCCATTGCGCTCATATAACATCTCTCCTGCGCGAGCCGCACTGGCTCCCAGTGGTCTTCCAGGTGCAATTCAAGGTGTTGGTTACCACCTTTAAAGCGCTCCATGGCTCAGGACCTGGATACTTACGAGTTCGCCTTCTGCCACCGATAGCCTCCCACTGACCAGTTCGCTCCCACAGAGAGGGACTCCTCAGGGTGCCGTCGGCCAAACTATGTCAGCTGGTGACACCCAGGGGGAGAACCTTCTCTGTGGGAGTTCCTGCCCTTTGGAACGAACTGCCCCCGGAAATACGCACAATCTCTGACCTCCGAGTTTTTCGCTGTGCCCTCAAGACCCTGCTCTTCTGACAGGCAGGGCTATCTTTGTAAAGTAGTTTTAAATTCGGAATTTTAAATTTTGGGGTTTTAACGAAACTTGGCCCTAAATGTAATAATTTTAATAATTTTTAAATTTAATTGGGATTTGTATTGTGATTTTTACTTGGCTGTGCACTGCCCCGAGTCCTTCAGGAGAGGGGCGGTATAGAAATAAAATTATCTATCTATCTATCTATCTATCTATCTATCTATCTATCTATCTATCTATCTATTATTATACATTTAATAATTCTCTGTCTCTATTGTATTAAAGTTTATAAACAATGATCTCCAAACTTTAATATACACTTGGGATTGCACATACAATCTTAGATAGTCAGGTTGTATATGTTTGGTCCTCACTGGCCAGTAACAGAGGTCCAATTGATCAAAGCCAGGTGTTTCCCTAACTTTTCTAAAGAACTCAAAATTTGAATGCAGGTGTTCTGTTGCGTGCAGGTGAACTATAGCCCATTCCTTTTTCTGATGTCCTTCAAGACATCCATTCCACAGTTTAATTGTAATACAAACATTTAAGTTTGAGGTCATGGGGGATAGAATTAAAGGGACCCATCAGGTATGTATAAGTTGCATTTCTTGTCAAGTCAAGTCATACCTTACAGGCAAGAATTTTGCCTCTAGTTAGGAAGGATTTCAGCATTTCCCTATGGGAACTTCCAAATCACCACTGTTTTCCTCTTCCACTACTTCTAATTCCAGTTTTAAATGTACCTAAAAGTGATCTGAGCTGTTCTGACCTTTGACCCTTTCCTTTCCTAGCCATCTTTCCTATATAGACAATGCCCAAGGAGAAATAAGCAGAAATAAAACTGTCTAGAAATAATTGGCAACATAGCAAGCGGATGTTTCTTCAGTATAAGCTGGAGGGGTGGGGGAGAAATCTTCCTGGATATAAAGTGCTTCAGGCTACCAGTGAGATTGTCAGTCTGGAGAGAAGAGCTGTCCTGAAATGGAAGTCTTCACCATGAATCATTGGGGGAACCTACTGAGATCTTGCACAATCACCAGCTCCTTGTCTCCAAGAAGCTTGTCTGCTTGATCACCAGGGGGCTCCTCTTGAACCAACTCCAGGATCATAACCTTGTCTAGTAACCCTTCCTATGGAAATAAGATGACTACTTGAAAACATTCCAATGAAAAAATAGGGTCTATTTGATTTAACCAAGTGTGTTGCTTCAGCAGTGAGCAGTTCTGTTGAATACAGAACTCTCTACATTTCACCATCTTACTGGAGAAATAAATGCATCCAAACTTTGAAAAAAAGTTGCTCTTTCAGAGCCAGATCAACCCTTCTCAACATGACAGCCTTAGAAGAATGTCAAGGTTTACTGAAACTAAGCCTCATAGAAAGCCTGTAAGTATAATTAATTGCTGACTTGGCAGGGAATTTCAGCCAAAGTTCAGCTGCTCAACCCTCGTGTCAGTTAAGCATGTCTGTAATTTTCCCCTAAGGCAGTTTGCATGGAACTGATTCCATCTGAGTAAATCTCATGGCTGAACAGAGCCTAACCCATTGGGAGACACAGAGGGTTGGAGGGAAAGAACCACAGAACCTTCAGCGAAAGGGGGGGGGAAATCAGGACAAATATATCATGGAGTCAGAAGAGAAATATCCGAGAGCAAAAGAAGAAACCCGAGTAATGAAAGAAGCTGGTTAAACCCAAAAGTTGGAGCAAATGATTCAGACTCTTCTTGGCAACTGTTTTCCTTTTCTCATAAATGGTAGTGCTATTTTTCCTGTGACATGGTGCAAGCCCTACAACCAAAAACAGACACATAATTCAGCCCTTTTCCAAGATTTGTTTCCCTATCTGGAAGCACATACACTTTTTAAAAGGATAGGATTAACAATGATATACCGTACACACAGACACAGAGAGAGAGAGATTGTGCTGATTTAAGAGCAAAAAATATGAGGAATAATCTTATCCTTCCTTGTCAGGTTCCAAGGGAAATCCTCTTGCGGAGGGGGGGGGAATCTTATTTAAGATATTACTTAACCTGCATCTTGCAAATACAAGGATTTTGCAAGAAATCACTCATCCATTTCATTTTTAATTTATAATTCTGCTGTCATTACGGGGGCCAGGATGCCAAAATTCAGACATGTTTATGCATGAATATGACCCTTTCCCAATGCTCAGTTCCAACTGATGGCCATGCTGTAATTTATAGTGGAAAGTCCTCTGTTTGGAGGAATGTAAGGGAGAAGACCTCTTACAGTACAATATTTTTTGTTTGAAGGGGTTGAAGAGAAACATATCTCTGTTTTCAAGATGAGGAACTGAAAAGAGAATATAGGAAATTGGGGTTGAAGAGGCCCATGGAAGTTTCCCTGCTAGGTGTCGACTGAGCAGAAACTCAGAGACCCTAATCACAGTCTACAGCAATGTTCCTCATCTAGACATGTTGTTTAAGAGATGTGAGATTCAATTTTCAGAATTAATTCTGGGAGTTCAGGTGCACACATCTTAAAGTTGCTAAGATTGAGAACACTACTACTCTAGAACCAATTAATCAGTGGAACAACTTGCTTCCAGAAGTTATCAATGCTCCAACACTGGAAGTTTTTAAGAAGAGATTGGACAACTATTTGTCTGAAATGGTATAGGATTTCCTGCCTGAATGGGGGTTGGACTAGAAGACCTCCAAGGTCCTTCCAACTCTGTTATTCTATTCTATTCTATTCTATTCTATTCTATTCTATTCTATTCTATTCTATTCTATTCTATTCTATTCTATTCTATTCTTGTTGTGGCCCGCCAGCGGCCTGCGCGGATCGTGGCTGATCCCGACGACGAGGAGGCTGGTGTGGGGTCATGCCAGCAGCCTTCGCAGCCGGTGCTCTCATCAGACAGCGCAGAGGCTGAAGAGGATGTGATGCCAGAGGCAGAGACTCAGCCAGGGCCTTCAGAACCTCCAGAGGCTCCTTCAAGTGGAGAGAGCGAAGTGGAGGAGCCTCTCCTTAATGCTCGAGCACGAAGGGCTGCCAAAAGGCAGGAGTGGCTACTCAGGAGGAGGAGGTCTCCTCGAAAGTAAGGTTTGAGGATAATTGGCCACTCCCTTAGCCTATTTAAGTCGCACACGGTTAGTAATTTCTTGCTGGAAACAACGTGTAATTATTACAGAGCATATTGGAGAGTGAGTGTCTTATCGTATCTTGTTTTCTGGGCTGGTTGCCAATCTTTGCCGGACTTTGTTTATTTTTGGTATGTTATAACTTTGATAAGGACCGTTGGTGTGTGTCACAATCTTTGGGAATCCGGACCTGGGGCAGAACTATTCTATTCTATTCTATTCTATTCTATTCTATTCTATTCTATTCTATTCTATTCTATTCTATTCTACTCTACTCTACTCTACTCTACTCTACTCTACTCTACTCTATTCCAGCCCAGCCCAGCCCAGCCCAGCGAGAGAAATGGTGGAATGAGCAGAGGATGGATCTGGCTTGATCATACCCCAATGCAGGGGTGAAATCCAGCAGGTTCTGACAGGTTCTGGAGAACCGGTAGTGGAAATTTTGAGTAGTTTGGAGAACAGGTAGCGGAAATTTTGAGTACTTCAGGGATCCAGCAAATACCACCTCTGGCTGGTCCCAGAGTGGGGTGGGAATGAGGATTTTGCAATATCCTCCCCTGCCATGTCCACCAAGCTATGCCCACAGAACCAGTAGTAAAAAAAAATTGATTTCACCACTGTCCCAACGGATAGCAGCAGCTAATCAATCTTGTGTAGGCTTAGAAACTAGAGCAAGGTCAGACCCGTTTGTCTAAATGGGAGTGTCCAGATGTAAGAGTACCAGAGCTGTGGGCTAGTCTGGAATCTGAGAAAAAGACACATATAAACCACTTCTGTATTGATGCCAGGACAATAGCATGCATCTATTTGTATAGTCATAAGAATTCAAGCTCAGCTTGAAGCGGGGGGGGGAAAGCTTTATTTTTTAAAAAAAAAAATCATAACTCTGTAGGAAAGTGTTCTAAAAGAAAAATGTCTAGTCCTGGATGATTCATCTTTCCCACTCCCCACATGGATTTTTTTTTCCCCCAAGTACTCTTGTTACATTCTTCTCCCTTTCTCACCATCTATTCTCACTACCAAAAGGCAAGAAGACACACAGCAAAGCATGGACGGAACTATGCCGCCCAACTCACACAACTCACCATGCCAGACCTCAGCCACAAGTTAAGATGATTGCTCTGCTGCTTTTCTGTATGGAACTGCAAGTGCATTCTTGGTTTTAATGGGAACGCAAACACAGCTGCCACCATTGCTGCTTCAAATCCCCAGTTCCCAAAGGTAGCACACCACCCCCTTGCTGGGATTCCACAGTTATTCATTCAGGCAAGGCACGGCCTTGCTCTCGGGCAGTTGGTCCCACAGCATCACATCCAACTCCAATTAGGAATGGCTGGGCTAGCCGGAGAGCATATTGATGTATTCAGCCTGTCAAACTTCATTCAATGAATCTAAAGGGATGATGGGGGAGGAGGAGAGAGGAAGGCCCAGAGAGGGATTCATGAAGTGTCCTAATGGCTGATGCAATAATCCCATATATAGCTTTATATTTTTAAAAAGAAAACACGACAGGAATCCTTATATTAGAGGAGGAGGAGGAGGAGGAGGAGGAGGAGGAGGAGGAGGAGGAGGAGGAGGAGGAGGAGGAGGAGGAGGAGGAAGAGAATGGAATTATCTTGGGATAAGATTAGCCTTTAACACGTATTACTTCTGGCAGCGAAGCCATTCAGAAGCTTCTAAGCAATTGGAGACCATCTTAATCAAATCTCAACTGCAACAATGGGCTCTGGAAAGCAAGGAATCACTGTGCTGCCATCCAGTGGACATCCAGATTTTTGCAATTCAAATATGGCAATCTAATTTTTTTCCCTTTTTTGAAAGTTTATTTTTAATTCCAAATATATGTTCGAAATGATATAATTAACCTGGTGGATGTTCCCGAATACATATCCAATTATTTTCAGAGAGCAGACAGCTTTCTGAAATACTTCTCAAGCTAGCAAATTTTTAAATATATAAGGATCTTTTGGAGATAGGTTGAGACATACCCTTCTCAAAAGTGTTTCTTCCCTTCTAAAATGAATCTTGATTTTTTCTAGGTTACTGTGGTCCGTTTCTTGATAACAGTGTTAATTTTGTTTTAAACATTTTCTATAACAAAATGTGTTGATCTTGGAGAAGAAACAGCCCAAATCCAAAGAAGTAAAAAGCTGAGCTCCTACTTATGATCCATGTGATTTTCTTGTCGATGCTACGTAAATGCCACTGCTTTCTTTAAATCATGTTTAGTGATTTCCCAATCTAGCCTACAGCCTTCAGATTCCCTGAGAGTTAGATTTAGATACTCTATGGCTCCAGTTGTATTCCTGCAACAGTTTGAGTCTCTTGTTATCAGATATTTCTCATATCATTGTTAGCTCAGGAATTCTGGGAATTGAAGTCCACAAGTCATAAAAGGGCCATAGTTGCCCACCTCTGCACTAAGGAGTAATTTCCCAACCATGAGAACAAATAATCAGTGGAATGGTTTGCCTCCAAAAGTTGTGGGTGACCCATTACTGGAGGTTTTTAAGAAGAGACTGGACAGCCATTTATCCACAATGTATGGGGTCTCTTGCATGAGCAGTGGGTTGATCTAGAAGACCTCCAAGGTCCTTTCCAATTCTGTTATACTATTGTACTACTATTCTACTGGTGGTTCCCAACCTAGATTAACCAAGTCAGCTCACCAATCTGCTACCAATCAAACCAACGCAAAAACATGTGCAAAGTTTTGATTTATCCAGAAATGGTCATGAACAAGGTGATGCACAAGCAAGATAATACACGTTTTTGAGCATATGCCAAATTAGCTTGCTTTTTAAAAGCAGTCTTTTTGTACAAGTGCAAGGCACCCAAAGGAATAAAGGGGAATCCATTCAAACTGGAGTTTAAGTTGAAAGGTTTTTTTTAAAGAGGATGGGAGAAATGTTCTCAGAAGGGAAGCAAAAAAATTGAAAGTCCTTTCTCAATGAAGAGAGGGTCAACTTATTTTCCAAAACATCAGAAGGCAAGACAAGAAACAATGGATGGAAACTAATCAAGGAGAGAAGCAACCTGGAATTGAGGACAAACTTATTAATAGTGAGAACAATTAATCAGTGGATTGGCTTGCCTTCAGAAGTTGTGGGCACTCCTGCTCCATCACTGGAGGTTTTTAAGATGTCTCAAATTGTATAGATGTCTCAAATTTCCTGCTTGACCAGGGGGTTGACTAGAAAACCTCTAAGGTGCCTTCCAGCTCTTTTCTGATTGAAAGCACAAGTAGACATTATTCCAAAGGACATTGGAATTTCCAAAATATGAATTGGGGCACAGCTTGGGAAACAGAGCATGGGACATGGCCATCTCATATTGCATCTACCAGAAAACATGTCTTTATCAAGGAGAAGGGAAACATTTCTTTTTTTTTTCCCCACACTGCTCTGCACATTGCAATCTCACTTGGTAATATCCAAAGGATTTTAACTTGAATTTCAGTTTTCAATTTCCTATGTTTTAATTTCCATCCTTGACATTATGCAAAGAGGAACATTTCTGGTTGTTTTCTAGATGATTGTTCAAATTACCCCGTGACTATCTTCATTCTTCTTAAGCATCAAATACTTTGGCCACCTAATGAGAAGGAAGGACTCACTGGAGAAGAGCCTAATGCTGCGAAAGATTGAGGGCAAAAGAAGAAGGGGACGACAGAGAATGAGGTGGCTGGATGTAGTCACTGAAGCAGTAGGCATGAGCTTAAATGGACTCCAGAGGATGGTAGAGAACAGGAAAGCTTGGAGGAACATTGTCCATGGGGTCGTGATGGGTCAGACACAACTTCACAACTAACAACAACTACACTAGGATGAAGAGAGGAGGCAAAGAAAAGAAAGAAATCACAGGAAAGGTGAATTGGTGGTCATTTATTAATGCCACATAGCTTCAGGCTGTGTCTAATTCATGTGGAAGCTCATGCCAATATACCTGAGTTTAACAAGTTCTCTAGTTGCCCAAATTTGCTGCATCACTGCCTCTCTGGACAGGTACCTGGTTGCTATCAATGTCAGGAAGAAATCAAGGATTCTGTGCAACCTACACAATTCAGGAAAAGAGAAATTGGGACATCACTGAAAAGTTCGCAGCGACCACTGTTTGGAAAATAAATGAGAAGATGATAAAAACCACTAGAAAGTGGAGTGTGAATTTCCTCAGTCCAGCACACTTAATTATTCAAGTTACATCATTTCTCTTCTCTCCCTCCCTCCCTCCCTTTCTCTTTCTAGCATTTCCAGTGAACAAGAAACCAATTTTTCCTTGGCTGCCCCTGTACTTAGGTGGGTGTGGAAGTCTACTTATTCAGTTATTTAGAAAGGCTTCCTGTTTATTTTACTGTACATTTATTTGCTCCAATTCTAAAGTTCAGGATAGAATGCAGTAAATGACCCCAAGTGTATATCATGAAGGAAGGTATTTTTATGCCTCTGAGAATCTATGAACAGAGAATTAATTTGAGTCCCTGCTCTGCATTCTGGCCATTTTCTTCCTACTGGGTTTTACAGCATGGAATTATTTTCCTCCATTGTTTATGTCCATTGAAGTCTGTCACAGGAGTGAATGGAAAAAATGCAGAATACTGTGGAGGAAAAAAAAAAACCTCTTGGGATTATTTTTAAGTGATTTATTTCAGAGCCTGGAAAGAAAAATAAAAAGCCACCTAATTATTTCAATACTAAATTATGCACTGAGTGTCTTCTGGGTATGGACCCCAGGGCAATTGCTTCCACTAAGATTTCCCTTTTAAAAAAGACATTATATGGCAAGCAAAACTGATTTGAACAAGCGCAACTTAGTGGGAGAGCACACAGTTTCCACAGAGAAAAACCTGCATTCATTGGATCCTAGTAAGTAAAGGCTACTAACTGTTTCTGCACAAAACTAGAAAAACACTGCTTATCAATGGTGACAGTACTGAATTAAGTAGAACAAGGATCTGGCTCTGTTGCATAATACTTATAGCTTATGGTTCATCGCATAATCAGACAGTTGTTCAAACTGGATTTGGTACTTTGTCTACCTATTGAGTCCTTTCCAAAGACCTGGGCTAGGCAAAAATGGATGTTTGTTGGTAAAGGTAAAGGTTCCCCTCGCACATATGTGCTAGTCATTTCCAACTCTAGGGGGAGGTGCTCATCTCTGTTTCAAAGCCGAAGAGCCAGCACTGTCCAAAGACGTCTCCATGGTCACGTGGCCAGCATGACTAAACACCAAAGGTGCATGGAATGCTATTACCTTCCCACCAAAGGTGGTCCCTATTTTTCTATTTGCATTTTTTACATGCTTTCAAACTGCTAGATTGGCAGAAGCTGGGACAAGTAACGGAGCTCACCCTATTACGCAGCACTAGGGATTCGAACCACTGAACTGCCGACCTTTCGATCAACAAGCTCAGCATCTTAGCCACTGAGCCACTGCATCCCCTTTTCTTGGTGTTACATATATACATATACACATACGCACACGCACACACGCACGCACACACACATTTAAATATATATATATATATATATATATAGAGAGAGAGAGAGAGAGAGACAGAGAGACAGAGAGAGAGAGACAGAGAGACAGAGAGACAGAGAGACAGAGAGAGACAGAGAGACAGAGAGAGACAGAGAGACAGAGAGACAGAGAGAGACAGAGAGAGAGACAGAGAGAGGCAGAGACACAGAGAGACAGAGAGAGAGACAGAGAGAGGCAGAGACACAGAGAGACAGAGACAGACAGAGAGAGAGGGAGAGAGAGAGAGAGAGAGAGGGAGAGAGAGAGACAGAGACAGAGACACAGAGAGACAGAGAGACAGAGAGAGACAGAGACAGAGACAGAGACAGAGACACAGAGAGACAGAGACAGAGAGACAGACAGAGAGAGAGGGAGGGAGAGAGAGAGAGAGAGAGAGAGAGAGAGAGAGAGAGAGAGAGAGAGAGTCAGTCCATATGGTATGTGTTAGCCAGGGATCACCACTTGTGAAAGGGATGTTTTTCAGGCAGTGTCATCTTGCCCATGGGATGCCTGAATGCCAGTAGGCTCTGGGATGCCTGAATGCCAGTAGGCTCCTTTCCTGTTCCTACACAGTTTATCTGCTCACAGGAATCAAGCTGCCGACCTCAGTGGAGTGCAGGCTAAGCATCTTACCACGTGAGCCACCACGGCTCCCAGTATTACAGATATTGTTGCAGGATGTAAGTTCCAAGTAAAGTTTGCCTTTTGCAAATGACTGATTGGTGAATTTGTCAATGCCAATGGTGTTCAAATGGTGCTCCAGTTGTTTTGCGATTACACACCCAAGGCCCCTATTACTCTGCTTTCTTAGAGTCACAGTCATTCTATTTCTATTTGCAGGTCTTTGTATTTTGTTATATGACCCATGGTTTGTTAAGAGCCGTGGTGGCACAGTGGTTAGAATGCAGTATTGCAGGCTACTTCTGCTGCCTGCCGGCTGCCTGCAATTTGGCAGTTCAATTCTCATCAGGCTCTAGGTTGACTCAGCCTTCCATCCTTCCGAGGTCGGTAAAATGAGGATCCAGATTTTTGGATGTGTTTAAGTTGAATAGTTTAGAGCAGTTTACAGAGAGGTGTATAAATCAAAGTGCTATTGCTATATATAAGCAGTTTATAAGTCTAAGTGTGGTATATAAGTCTAAGTCTAAATGCTCTTGCTCTTGCTATCTTCTCCAATTCTTTCTCTTCTATTCCGCTGTCTCCAGGTGGTATGGAGTGGTATGTCTCTGCCATATCCACTATCCAGACTTTTTTGTCTTTCTTATCGACAATTGTTAAGTCTGGGGTGTTATGTGACAGGTACCTGTCTGTTTGAATTCTAAAGTCCTGGAGCATTGTGATATAATAGCTCATAGCTTACATTATATTAAGTTTTTAAATAAAATATTATGGTTAAGTAATAGGGGTTCCAGTCTGTTCTGGAGGGCCACTCTGTGATGTTGGGTTGATCTTTTGCTCTCAGCTCAACCTTCCTCAAAGAGTCGTGATTACAAGGCCAACTGGAAGATGGGAACACCATTGTATATGGAACACCTGGAGCTCTTAAATGAAAGGTGGTAAGTAAATATGTAAGTAAACGTTACTGAAAAACATGAATACTGTAAACTATTCAACTTAAAACACAAATGTTCAGAACCTGACAAACTAAACACTTTTATTGAACTTCCATTAACAAAAACTGCTATATATATTTTAGGAAGACTGCTTCATGTTAGTATACAATGCGGTATCGGATCAAATTTCAGACACCAAAACAGTGGTCAAAATCAGAGCTCAAGAAGGCTACTGGCAGATCACAGCATCTATCAAATTGTTATTACTTCTTTCTTCCACATGCAATTTTTGATGCCCATCAAAATTCATTGAATGCTTGAAATTCATCTCTCAATTAAAGATTTTAATCCTGCATTCTGGTTTGAATAGATGGGACCCGTCGCATTTCAGAATGTTGACAGGTCATTTAAAGCAGTGTTGTTTCTCAACCTCAGCAATTTAAAGATGTTTGGACTTTGAGTTCCAGAATTCATGGATGGATGAGGAATTCTGGGAGTTGAAGTCCAAATATTTTAAAGTTGCTGAGGTTTAAACATTGGTTAGAGGAGCTGGTCATGCTGAAGTGATGACAGGCATGTTCTTCATCTCATTCTTGTATGTCATCATCCAATGTATGAAAGAATCCTAGTTATTATGGATATCATATTTAACACTGAAGTAATAAGCTAGAAGACCTCTATATAAATAAATACTCTAATGAGGTGAGTGCTAATTGGATACACAATTAGCCACAAAAATGCCATTAGTTTTTTTTGTTTGTTTTGTTTTGCAATATTTTTAAAATATCCATTTTTATTCCCAAGCTCAGAAAATTCTATCCCATAATGTACATTACCCCTACTGGGAAAAAAAATCTAACAAATAAAAGGAAACATGTTTTGTTTTATTTATTTTACAGGTTCAATTTACAAACTGAGTACTAGTGAGTTGTTTTGAGTAAGCAGGTAAGCGTATGCTTCTTGATATACAAATAATGTATACAATATAGAGATAAGCTTATAAAATAAAATACAAAATAAGATGCCAATTATATTAGAATACCATATTCAAATATTAGAAGAATATACTAATTATATTAGAAAGCTATCAACCAGACTACATAAACACTTCCTGGCTATCAAAGGACATGACCCACTATTGCTCATGTCAGTCCATGAAGATTCAGAAGGTCACATATTTGATCTAACCAGGATCACAGTTGTAACCCAGGCGTAATCAAGGAGAGAGAGGGAATTCTTTGAAGCCTGGTTTCCACCAATAAGTCAATGAACAGACACATTGACATCAACCCAGTTTACCAATCGCTAAGAACGAAAGAACTTCATCAACCACGATCCCAAAGATAACATTTAAAACGAACAAACAGGCACCCCACTTTGCAGCAACAAAATTATAACCCATCGGCTCACAAGAAATCGGACCACATCTCAGTACCGACAGCCAGCCACTCAAACTATGAAACAAGCCAAAATCAGACTATGACTCAGATGCACCCAGATAAACAACTCTAATCCTAATGCATCACACAGATGGTACTCAACTACAGCTCAGCAACAACAGCCAACCAATCAAACAGTCCGAAATCAAACCATGACTCAGAAATATCATTCAACAAACAACATTCAGACTAATTTGCATCTCATAAAAAGGTATTTAAAGACCTGACAGACGAGCACAATTCAAAACACACTGATGATGTCTCCTGGAACAGTGATGAAACTTTTGTAACCAAATTGTCAAGCTCAGAGCTCAAACCAACAGCCTAACCAATTATATTAAATTAAAATTAAAATAATGAATTAAAACTAAATTAAAACAAAATACAAAATAAAATAAAGTATAAAATAAGCTTACAAAACAAAAGAATGTTGCTGTTTTTACCCTCCTTCATCTATGTTTTGTGTGTGTGTGTGTGTGTTTTATCTGTTTTTATGTTGGCTGTTTTATCTATTGTCATGCGCTGCTCAGTCACCTTTGATGAGATTGGTGGCTATATAAGTTTGATTAATAAATAAATAAACTTGTACATTTATTGGCCTGTGGTCTTTATGTGTGTCCTCAATGAGGAAATTTAAGACTCTGTCTTTTGAAGGACAGATTAGTAAAATTAAGCCCCACAGTAGCCCATTGATGTTTCCTTCTTTCATGTTAATATTATAAAAGAGTTGACAAGGAAAGTGTAACTTCTTTTTTTTTAAAGAAAAAAGAAAAAAACTTTCTCTCCTTGATTAATTTCCATCCACTGCTTCTTATTCTGCCAATTATTAGTCGCTTATGACAGTATTTGTTAGATTTATATCCCATTATTCTACCAGTATCTTGCTAGAATGAATACCCCACAGCCAGAGGTGGGTTTCAGCAGGTTCTGACGAGTTCTGGAGAACCAGTACTGGAAATTTTGAGTAGTTCAGAGAACCAGTAAATACTACCTCTAACTGGCCCCTCCCCCATCTATTCTCTGCCTCCCAAGTTCCAGCTGATCAGGAGGAAATGGGGATTTTGTAGTAACCTTCCCCTGGAGTGGGATGGGGTGGGCAGGGGAAGGACATTATCCTTCCCCACCATGCCCACCAAGCCACGCCCACCAAGCCATGCCACACCCACCAAGTCACACCCAAAGAACCATAGTAAAAAAATTTGAAACCCACCATTGCTCACAGCAACAACTACTGTATATGAGATAGATTCAGATAACAAATTAAGTGGCCCATTGGCCCAAAGTTGACAGAGAACTTCTATAGGTGAAGGTTGACTAATACTTTAACTGTAATGTCACCTGGATTTTAACTTTGCCCTGCCAATTTCAACCATGTAACAGCCAAAGAGTGGGCAGCTCTTTTCAGAAAATCCTTTTCAGCAGTTACTTTTCCATTGCTCAACGGATGGTGAAATTAATGGAAATTGGCTGAGGTGTTGAAACTAATTACTTTGATTAAAGAAAACATTTGGTCTAGCTTTGTTTCTACATGGAAACCACTTTTGGACTTTTGCTTAAGACTGAAATAAATGCTACGTCAAATATTGGAAATTGGTAATTAGAAATACTAATGTGTATCACTGAATTTCAGATCAATAGGTTAGTGTGTTTTATATTTTGAACTGTATTGAAGAAAGTTGGAAGCTACTGCCAGGTGCAAGTAACCAGAACTACTCATAAACAGTCTCAAGCAGAGGATTTATCGTTAGTCACCTGTGTTACAAGTCAGTTACCTGTCTGACTACATTCCCTTGGAAATGGTCAGATAAGTCTTCAGGGATTCTGGATGAAGTCATGCTCCCTTTCTGCAGTGCAAGGATTCAAAGTTTGTCCCCTTCTTAATACTACCCTCTAGTCTAGCAGGCGATTCCACCAGTGGTGGGATTCAAAAATTTTTATTACCAGTTCTGTGGGCGAGGCTTGGTAGGCGTTGCTTGGTGGTCGTGGCAGGGGAAGGATACTGCAAAATCTCCATTCCCACCCTATTCCAGGGGAAGGTCACTGCAAAATCCCCATTTCCTCCTGATCAGCTGGGACTCAGGAGGCAGAGAATAGATGGGGGCGGGGACAGTCAGAGGTGGTATTTACCGGTTCTCTGAACTACTCAAAATTTCCGCTACCGGTTCTCCAGAACCGGTCTGAACCTGCTGAATACCACCTCTGGATTCTGCCCTACTCTCTTTTTATTTTCTTTCGCCTCCCTTTTCCCTTTCTCCTTTGCACATTGTCTTTATTTTTTCTTTCCATTTTTTTCTTTTCTGTTTTTTTTATAATTTATTCTTTAAAATAATTTATTTAGTAAAAATAAAGATGTAGAAATTTAATAAAGAATAATTTTAAAATAGTGATTTCAATAGAATAGAGGGTAGCTACCTGATATAGTTCAAAGATGAGGACAGAGAGCAAGACGCAACAGCTCCCATGCACAATAAGTGTTTAGGGACACCAAAGAGAGCTAAGATGAGTGGTGTCTTCACTACAATACCAGCAAGTGAAATGAGATAAGACCTAATTGGAGGTGTTTTTTAAAAAAAAAACATACATTTTGATTTTTTTTTCCTTCTCTCTCTCTCTCTCTCTCTCTCTCTCCCTCTGTTTAAATCCTTTGAGTACTGGGGCCATAACAAATTGTTTCAAAAGGTTGTAATGCTGATCCATGTCATATTTTACATGTGCATCTATTCTTCAAACATGTATTATCCAATCAGTTTTGCATTGAGGCAAATGTTAAATTAATCTGAAAGTAAAAGCTCTTTTCATATAGGCAATTCGATCATGGGTCAACCTCTGAAAGGCATTGAATAAAAAACTGTAGGCACAAAAATTATCTCCTTATGTAATATCATCTGTTTCTTTTACTGCAGTTTAACTCCCGCTAGGTTGAATGAAAAGGAAACTTAGTAAAAAGGCAAAATAAAAACCAATGTTGTAAACAGATTAGGGTCAGGAAGAATCTCACATGCCAGTTGTTTAATCTCAATATTAATTCTCCCTTTACTAAAACACAAGCAGGATGTGAACAAAGACATTTATACATTAATTGTAAACGGAAGGAAAAGGATGGTGGAGAGAGAAGATGTTAGAGATTCTGCCACAACCTGTTTCAGGTGATCAAAAAGAAGGTAGGGAAAGAGGACAATAAGATGAAACAGGATTAGACCAGGAAGAGCTACTCATTTCTTAAAAGCTGCATTTAAAAGGGTGGGAGGAAACTTGGCACAGAAGAGTCCTACACCCCCCACCCCCCACACACCCTTACCACCCTCCTTTCAGTTTCATGTACTCTGTTTTCTGCATTTACTGATCTATAATTAGGCATTTCAGACAGACCTTGTTTGGAAGAAGCTGTCATTAGAGTTCCTATCAAATTAGCCCTTTGTCTATTAGTCATTACTTTAATACCCCTCCCCAATAAACAATACCCCATCAATTTAATACAGGTGGTCCCCTAACTTACAACAATTCGTTTAATGACCAAAGTTACAATGGCATTGAAAAAAGTGACTTATGATCAGTTTTTACCCTTGCAACCATTATAGCATCCTCATGGTCCCTAGATACAAATTTAAGCACTTGGCAACTGGCATGTGTTCATGACAGTTGCACTAACCTGAAGTTATGTGATCACAATCTATAACCTTCCCAAATGGCAAAGCCAATGGAAGAAGCCAGGTTCACTTAACAATAGCAATAGCACTTAGACTTATATACTGCTTCTCAGTCAGAGGTGGGCTGCTGCCAGTTCGGACCGGTTCACGGACCGCGAACTGGGTGTTACAATTCTGCGCAATACCGGTGGGACCGGTAAATCCCACCACTGGCTGGCCCTACCCACCCCGCCCCACTCTGCCCCACCCTCCCTCACCTCACCCACCTTGGCTGGTGGCTAGAGTCACACCCGCACCCAGCTACTCTCTGGCTCAGTCATGTGGCCCAGCTGATCTCCGTGCCTCACCCGCTTGCCTGCCTTCACCATGGCCTACCACACTGCCCATGCAGCCCAGATGATCTCCACGCCTCACCCACTCTGCTCACCACAGCTGCCCACTAAGGTAAGGTGTCAGCCAAAGGGCCGCCTCAGGGTGGACATGGCAAGGCTTGGACACCTTTTGGACCTGACTCTCACCATCCTTTCACCTGCATGCCACTCACTTGCCCTTTGCCTCAGGTCAGGGCCCGGGGACTGTGCCAGTCCCTGGCTCTGGCATTCCTCAGGGCCTCCACCCACATGCTGCCCACATGCCCCCCTCTGGCCTCAAACTATGCCTCCCAGGGCTGAAGCAATTTATCTGGCTTGCGGCCTGCAGTGCTCGGCCAAAGGGCCACAGGGGGGCAGTGCAGGTGCAGGGGGTGGCGTGGGTGCAGGGGGCCAAAGTGGTTTGGGTAGGGTTCTCACCTGTAAGAAGTCCCATCCGGAAAGCACTGCAGTGGAGAGAAGCAGCCAGGTTGAATCTCCAATGTCTCTCAGATCTTGCAGCTGCCGGGATGTCTGCAAACTTGCATATGTATGAGGTCTTCTGCCTTGAGCAGAAGGTTGAACTATAAGACCTCCAAGGTACCTTCTAGCCTCTGATTCTAAAGTCTCCAAAACAAGGGAATTTGCTTAAATTGAGTGTGTGTGGGTGTGGGTGTGAATGTGTGTGGGTGTGGGTGTGAGAGAGAGAGGGAGAGAGGGGGGGAGGGAGGGAGGGAGAGAGATGGAGAGATGTGGCTTCTTAGGGGTGCATTTTGGAGAAGTATCAAGAGAAATGCTAAAAGGGCAATCAGTTTGGGATTAAATTCCAAATGAAATTGGGTCTTCAGGTTAAGGAGACATGAAGAACTTTCAGCTGCAGGTTTCTAAAAATCTAATTAAAATGAATGTCTAGAGACAGCTCTTTAACTCATTAGTCCAGAGAGAGCAAAAGAGATAGGCTATCTCTTAGACAAAGAAGCGACATTGAATTGGCTATGACCATCCAGTCACATGATCACCCAGCCAGTCATTAGAGCAGACAACCAGTTGTTAAAAAATGTGAAGCTCACCACTCTTCTCAGTGCTATACAGCCCTCTCTAAGCAGTTTACAGAGTCAGCATATTGCCCCCAACTATCTGGGTCCTCATTTTATCTACCTTGGAAGGATGGAAGGCTGAGTCAACCTTGAGCCAGTCAGGATTGAACTCTTGGTGGTGGGCAGAGTTAGCCTGCAATGCTGCATTCTACCTACCATGACTCCATGAATCATGTATTAACAACTGCATAGATTTCCTTAACACCTGTGGCAATAAAGGTTGAAAATGGGACACAACTCATTTAACAAGTGTCTTGCTTAGTAGTGGAAATGTTGGGCTAATTGTGGTCATAAATTGAGGACACCTGCATTCCTTTTTTTTTCTTATCCTCACATCTCTTTTACAAGAGTTTAACAATACTAACCTTGGGGGTTGATGTAGTTTTCTGAAAAGAAAATCCTGTCAGGTTTATTTGAGTAGTCAGGATTTCTATCAAACTTCTCCTTTAAATCTAAGATATAAGACTTTTTAGAAGAGAATTTTTAAAGCCACAGTCTGGTTGTTGGGGAGCCCAAGGGAAGCTGGTCAACAGCACAACTACTAACATGCTATATTATACCTTATAAAAAGTACAAAGAAGAATGACATGCTGGATGAAATAAGAGGCAGGTTATCTGGAGGACGTGTGGTAGGCAGATCTTTTCATGCTTAGCACAACAATATATGGTAAAAAAAAATCTGCATTTAACTTTGGTGGTGTTCCTAATACTATCACAGGCAGCAGCACAGCACAAGTGATGTCTGGATGTTCATTATAAACAAGTTATCTGGAAATGAGGTTCTTTTAGGTCCTTTTGTCCCTCAACCAAAGTCAGCACATATTCACTGAAATATTACTCCCAATCTTTGACATCTGAAGAAATAGTGGGCATTCAGTACACTATTGTGGAAAGTACTCCAAAATGCAATTTGCTACCTGCTCTGTATGTTTTCATTTTATGGAGATTGATTCAGTCTCAACAAGTTAGAATATGGCCATATTCAGTGGTAGGATATTTGCTGGATGTTTGGGAAGAGACTTGTCTTCTTAGAAGTCTTCAACTCTCCAAGAGATCACATGTTTATGTGGTTTGACTTGTTCACACAGCAGAATTTCTCCACCTCCTATTCTGGAGCTTGTAGACTGAGGAAGATATTGAGTTTTTCTTGGGGTGCTAAAATGAGATTTATGGGTTCTGGATGTAGCAAAGAAAGAATGTGAATAGTTTCTACCTTCTAGAAACTATTGGCTGAAAGCCAAATCAGTTTTGTCAACAACCAACAGTTATCCTGCTCCAAGGTTGAGCAGTAGAGCAAATATTTATTAAAGCATGGGAAAAATGGAAGAAAGAAGGCTCAGAATTGAAGTATAGCCAGTGGTGGGATTCAGCCAGTTCGCACCACTTCGGGAGAACCAGTTGTTAACTTTCTGAGCAGTTTGGCAAACTGGTTGTTGGAAGAAATCATTAGGGCAGAGAACCGGTTGTTAAATTACCTGAATCCCACCACTGAGTATAGCATATTAAAATCAGCAATCATTGTATTGACAGAGGGCACACAACTGTTTTTAAGATTTTTTTCCAGTTAGGCAAAAGAAATGCATCTAATTTAGCTGCACTATGTCACCATGTATCTGAGAGCCAGAAACCAAGAACAAATATCCAACCTAGTCAAGACTTGTTGATTTTAAAATTTAGGAAATTATATCAAAGTTTTGGGTGAGTAGTATGAACAGGACACTGCCTTAATTTTAATGGTTAATAAAGACAAAGACCCCATCTTTGGTCATACTGGTTTACTTTTTACACAGTCTTAACTTCTCCATAAAAAAAGTTGCATCACTGGTTCTATTATGTAATCCATGCAAATTTCTTGATTGGCCATTCTATTGAAACTCATTCTATTATAAATATAATTATTGTAAACCACAATTTTTGGCTTAGCATTGTATTGAACTTAGCTTTTTTGGTTTATTCAACAAACCAACAAATGATCATTTAGCTTTAGGGTAAAAAATGTATTCTTTTCTTCTCTTCCCTATTTTCCCATAAATGTAGGATCTGTGTTTTTGGATCAATCAAGTGATGATTCTTTGGTTGCAACAGGAATTGATCGACTGGCTTGTCACCTGAGATGTTGTGGCTTGAGATCAAAATCACCCAGCTGGCTTTCATGTCTAAGGCTGATCTCGCAATTCCTGCTTTCTAACCTGGGACCTTTAGCACTAGACCAAACTAGTTCTCAGGGTAAATAATGCAAAATCCTTGTAAGCAATATTGAGCATAGCCCTGGGAAAAGCAATGATTCAGCCAATCATTGGTGAAATTTAACCAGTATTTTGTTTTGCTGACTTGGTAGCTTATTTATGTAGTAGTAATTCCCACTGAATCCACTGAAGCGTATGCTTGATTACACGTGACTTATACCAACTTTCTCCAGTTTAATGACCTTCAGGTATGTGGAGTTCCTTCTTACTAAAGACTTTCAGTGTAACTCAACCTTTGCAGAATCAATACTTTATCTTGCTAGGGTAATGATTTGCTGACTTGATTCCTGCAACTTCCTAGATGACTAACAAAATTATTGTTCTCATTGGTGTTGTGGTTCAGGAGGAAAGGGCTGAGAAATGAAGACTCATAACATATTAGCAATTGCCCTGGGAATCTAGCAATTTCTGATCAAGACTACCTTGATCACATCTCCCAAAAGTTGGGAAGAAGAATAAAATGTATATATTTGGGATCTTGGATAAATTACTTTATTTTCATAAATGCCAAGGATCAGGATTTAATACCTTAAAATGGAGACAGAGAGCAAGATAAGACCAAGTGATCAAGAACTAACTTTAGGATTTCTTGAATATAAATTATAAATCAGGAAAGGATCTTAGTCTCAGTGCCAGTTTAACAATCTGGAATCCCATATTAGAGTATCTACTTTGCTTAGCAAAAAAATACAATAATGGTAATCAAACAAGACAGTTCTGTTCTCTGCCCAAGGGTGCAAAAAGCAGCATTAATAACCCTAAAGTTTTACAGATTATCTTGTATTCTGAGGACGGAAACTCCAATCAATATAAGTAATTTTAATTTTTCAAAACTCGTGAACTTTATGATTAACTTTTTTGTTAATCATAAAAATTGAACTTAGAATGTATTTTTCCAGAAGGACTTCAGATTTATTTTTTAAAAGTCCAAATGTGTAGAGTTCCCTGTTATTTAGATTAACTTCACATGATATACAGTTTCAGGATTCTTCACTTCTGCCTTCTTCTTGTTAATCCACCTCCTTTCCTTTGCGCTGTTACACTTTCCATGAGTTCTCCAGGTTCCATTCAGAACAATATTCATCAGTTAGAAACTTCATTCTTAGTATCTTAACCTAAAGACTGGGGGAAGGGAGGAGAGGAAACACAACTTCCTTTTGCTATGGGGGAAGAAATCTGCAGGGACACTAGACCCGGAGACATCCAAAAACTAATTACCTTGTAGAAATATCATCTTTCATTTCTCTTTACATCAGCTTGGACAAATTATCTGCCTTGCCAGAAAGAAATAAAAAAAAAAGCATTAAAAAAAATCAGCAGGTTTTGCAGCCAGCAAATCTTGACAGCCTTCCGATACCTGAATAATGGATGAAAATACTCTGTTTGCAGAGCATGTCTGAGGAAGAAGAGAACTGATAAAGCAGAGCCCTTTCTCTACTTCCTCTCACTGAAACTGGGGGTAAAAATATGTCTTGTCTTTATTTTATCAAGCAAAGAGATTCAGGTCAAATCAAACCTCTTATTACAGCCATAACACCAGCAGTTAGATGCAAATGACATTTAAAATATATAAAGATGAAAAGAAAAGAAATTAGCAGAGATTTTCAAATCCAAGGGTGTCGGGTAGCACATATGGAGGGGAAGAATTGAGCAACTCAGACATATATATTTGAACAATGGTTGTCCAGGAGAAGTATAAAATAAAAGTTATATCCCCTCCTCTCTCCCTCTCCCTCCCTTCCTTCCTCCCTCCCTTCCTCTCTCTGTCTCTCTCTTCCTCCCTCTCTCCCTCCCTTCCTCTCCCTCGCTTCCTCTCTCTGTCTCTCTCCCTCCCTCCCTCCCTCCTTTCCTCTCTCTGCCTCTCTGTCACTCTCTCTCCCTCTGTCTCTCCCCCCACCTCTCTCAGACATGATTGAATACTGCCACAAGGGAAGCTGATAGAAAAACTTAGTGTTCTGCCACATACACATACCTCTACTCATACCTGAATAATAACAACAATCAGGACTACACATTTTAGGATTTAAACAGGTCAACCAGCAGTTCCCTAGAATGACCTTTTCTTTATGTCTATTATAAATCTGCCTGGTTTTGATGCACAAGATTTGTCTACATTAGAAAGCCAAGATGATTTACAATCACAAATGTAAATGTAAATGTAAGTGTAAATGGCAACATGACCATGGAAAATATCTTCAGACAATGCTGACTCCCTCAGCCAAAAAAAAATGGAGATGAGCACTACGCCCTAAAGTTAGACATGACTGGACAGAGAAATCTTTTCTTTTACCTTATGGTAGAGACCTGTCTTCTTCTAGCATGAAAAAATGTAATGGGATGCTAAATCTTGATCTTCTGTTGCCCTCATGAATACAAACATTTAGGGAATCATATTGAAAATACATTGTGGTCAACAGAGTCTTATATAATTGTGACTTCCTATTGTAGGCAATAGCCAATTAGAAGCACAATAATACAACTTAAGTAGGATACAGAAAACGAGACCAGTCATAAATGGCTGTGAAAAGGAAATTTTACAGGAAATTCTAATTCTTTTTTGCCTTCTCAAGGTCATCTGGATTTTTGCAGACTGGATCAGTGGTGGGTTGTTCCCGATTCTGTCCGATTCTTTAGAACCGGTAGTAAAAGTGGCGGGAGGCTCCGTCTACCCACCCTGACATTATAATTGACGATCTGCACATACGAACCCAAAACTAAGTACAACCTATTATAACTTGAATGTATTATGGGTGCAGCCATGGATCCTTACACAATACAAGGTGTTATGATGAAACGCAGTGTTAAGACATGGTTATGTCTAATGATGGCTTGTCAAATAAACTGTATTGGTCTGAATTTAGCTATCAGACTAACCACATCTTAGTTTAGCTACATGTTATGGAACCTTGGTTCAAATGCCCCACTCAAAGCATCAGCAAAAGAACAAATATTGTCAAATGGAGTTATTTCAAGGAACATCTAGAAGACATTCCTTTTAGGTATATAAAACTAGATTGTCTTCCCTCAACTTGATAGTTTTGGGATAGGGTTAGCACATCCAGTCCAGGGGTGGGTTCTACTTATCTTTACTACCAGTTCACAACGGTATCCCCATGATCATGTCATCAAAATTTGGATGTTTTGCAACTGGTTCTTATTTATGATGGTTGCATTGCCCCTGGGTCATGTGATCACCTTTTGAGACCTTCTAATAAGCTAAGGGATGCAGTGGCTCTGTGGCTAAGGCGCTGAGCTTGTCGATCGAAAGGTCGACAGTTCAGCGGTTCAAATCCCTAGTGCCATGTAATGGAGTGAGCTCCCGTTACTTGTCCCAGCTTCTGCCAATCTAACAGTACAACAGTAGAAATGTTGGGCTCAGTTGTAGTCATAAGTCTATCTTATGGACTATTTGTGCAAAGACACCCAAATACAGAGCATGCTGGGTGGAAATACATATAATTTACAAAATATATTAGTAGAGTCTTCAACCAGATTCAATTATGAAAGAGTTCCCTAAGATAAAATAAGCTATTCTGTTTCTCCTGATAAATCAACTTTTTTACATTATTCAAAGCACTGGGAGAGGAGGCAAGTTTCCCATTAGCTTCCCTGCTGCTTTGTTTCAGCTTGCCAAAGAAGAGATATCTTTCATGTCAGGAAGTTGTCAATTAGATTCCATTCCCAAGCTTTATCTGCACCAGGAAATCCATTTAGATTCTTTAAAAATATTAAAACCAATCAAAATAATAAATTGTTTAAAATCCTATTCACTCAGAATAAGTAACAGGATGCTAATTCAAATCAACTCAATTAGGAAGGTGTTTAAGCGAAATTAACTCTATTTGAGATCTCTTCAGTGTTGAACCAAAATATGTCCAGTTTGACGATGTTTGCTTGAAATCCCCAAGTCAACTAATTCTGAGGAATGGGTCAAAGCCAAGATTAGACCTTCATCATGGAGAAAAGATCGTCATTAAAAAGTGGCTAGCACCTTTAAAGTTGCTTTCTTTGTCATAATTAGAGATCATCCCACTTTTGCCTATTTTCTCAATAGCAATATAGGTAGTCCTTGACTTACAATCAGAATGTATGTTGCTAAGTGAGACATCTGTTAAGTGTCTCCATTTTACAATCTTTCTTGCCACAGTTTTTAAGTGAATCATTGCAGTTGTTAAGTTAGTACCATAGTTGTTAAGTGAGTCTGGCTTTCCCATTGACTTTGTTTGTCAGAAGGATGTAAAAGTTGATTGCATGACCCTGGGACACTTCAACTGTCATAAATATGAGTCAAATTTTTAAGAATCTGAATTTTGATTATCCATTTGGATGCTGCAATGGTCATAAATGTGAAAAATGGTCATAAGTCACTTTTTTCAGTATGGTTGTAACTTTGTATGGTCACTAAATGAACTGTTGAAGTTTGGGACTACCTATAGAGTTCAGGGGCTGGGTTGATTTAATAGTTCCTAAGCCCTTATGCCAAAAGACAGCAAATCTAATCTTTCATCTTGAAGCTCTACACAGCTTCTGGGAAATCCATTCTCATTTTGCTAGGAACTGTCTTTTCATACTATCTCCTAGATAACCTTCCCCTCTTCCTCCAGACATTTGTGGTCATGCCCATGAGAATGATGATAAGTTGGCAACTTTATGCTTCTTTTTCACTGGGTAATGGAAATTATGGATTTTGGATGTTCTAAGAATTTAAGAAATGGATGAAGCATGCCTACAATCATATACCATGGTATATATCTGCTCAGAAATAAATTTTCGGAGCCCAGTGAACCTTATTGCCAGATATATGGACTTAGACTTGTCCTATGTAATAGTTCTTTAGAATATCAACTAGTGAAAAAACAGTAAGAGTCCCTACGTGTTATTATTGCCTCTTCTGTAATGTCAAGTCTCCTCTTGAAGGACTCCACAGGAAATTGTAAAGCACATTATCTCTGGAAGTTTTGAGAATGGACTGGGGCAAATGACAATCATGAGAATGTCAATATGCAAATGTTATGACTGACATTCTTGCCTTAGATGCTGGGTCACAAGTATTTATGATAAGTTATCACCTTGTTTTATTGTGGACACCATTGGCTTTGAGATACAAAAGGAAGCACCTGCTCTTTAAAGCAGAGGTTCCCAATCCCCAGGGTTGGGAACTGGAACCAGTCCACAACCTCCCAGGAACCAGGCCATGTGCAGGATCCAGACAGCAAGCAAAAAAAACCATGTCTCCTAATCCATGGAAAAACTACCCTCCACAGAACTGGTCCCTGAGGCCGAAAAGATTGGGAGGGTCTTTGCTTATTAAAGGACATCTTCCTGAATTAAGTTCCTCCAAACAACATTTAAACTAATGTGTGATTTATGATTAATATCTTCTAAACTTATCATTATTAGTTTATGAGTCCATGAGTTTCAACAACTGGGACAATTAGCTTGGTTCAAGTAAATCTTAGTTAAGTAAACCCTATGTTAGCATGCTGATAAATATCATCAGAGAGTAATTATCATCCAAGAGCACAGCTCAGCTGAAGGTACAAGAAGCTGTACTTGAAAACCTATCACATCTAATGCATTAGCCATTAGGAGGAAAAAAAGGATTAAGTTTTGGAAGATACCCCAAGAATTCAGTTTTAATAGACTTAGTTTTAGGTTTCTAAAGGTCTATGGAGATTCTCAATCATCTAGGTCAGGGATCCCCAACCCCCAGGCGGAGGCCCAGGCTGCACCCTGTTTGAAACTGAGCCATGGAAGAAATGGGCAAACGTGCATGGAAGAAGCTCTACTCACACGAGCGGCAGGCAAGCAAGTGCGTGAAGCTCCACTCATGTGACTAGAGGGCACTTGTACCATCACAGTCTTTCATTTTTAGAATAGAATAGAATAGAATAGAATAGAATAGAATAGAATAGAATAGAATAGAATAGAATAGAATAGAATAGAATAGAATAGAATAGAATAGAATAGAATAGAATAACAGAGTTGGAAGGGACCTTGGAGGTCTTCTAGTCCAATCCCCTTCTTAGGCAGGAAACCCTACACCACTTCAGACAAATGGTTATCCAACTTCCTCTTAAAAATTTCCAGTGTTGGAGCATTCACAACTTCTGCAGGCAAGTTGTTTCACTTATTAATTGTTCTAACTCTCAGGAAATTTCTCCTTAGTTCTAAGTTGCTTCTCTCCTTGATTAGTTTCCACCCATTGCTTCTTGTCTTACCCTCAGGTGCTTTGGAGAATAGCTTTGCTCCCTCTTCTTTGTGGCAGCCCCTGACATATTGTCTCCCCTAGTCCTTCTTTTCATTAAACTAGACATACCCAGTTCCTGGAAATGTTCTTCATATGTTTTAGTCTCCAGTCCCCTAATCATCTTTGTTGCTCTTCTCTGCACTCTTTCTAGAGTCTCAACATCTTTTTTACATCGTGGCAACCAAAACTGAATGCAAAGCTTGTGTGAGAAGTTCCATTTGCATGTGCAGAGGACACATGTGCAGAGGGCACTTGCTCTCTGCTCATGTGTCTTCTATTCACATAAATAGAGCTTCATGCGTGAGCCCAAGTGTTTGCGACTGGAGTTTCGTGCATGAGTGCAAGCATCCTTCACTCACATGCAAAGCTCCATTTGTGTAAGCAGGGGGCACATGTGCGCACCACTCAAATTGACCTGTATACATGCCTGTGCACCTGCCATTCACACACATACACACCACTGGGCCAGCCTGCCAAGCTGGTAAAGTTGGGGAATGCAGATCCAGGTCATAGCTGTTCCAAAGGTGTTTTTCCAAAAGGCAACTGGACTTTCTTGGTTTGTTTGTTTTTTTCCTTGAAAATGTTTCTCTTCTCTTCAAAGAATTGAAGAAGCTTCTTGGATGAGAAGTGAAACATTTTCAAGGGAAAAAAACAAGGAAGTCCAGTTGCCTTTTGGAAAAGCACCTTTGAGTTTCTAACAAATTTTGCCTTTCACTGAACTTTTGATTATTTGATTGGCTTAGCCTGTTACTTTATTGTATTCTGTGTCTGGGCTGTTTCTACAGGTACAGTTTTGACCTAAGCAGGACATTCAGTCAATTTATATTTCAATTGTTGCTGGGGAATAAGAGAAGGAGAGTGCTATATTGCCTTCATTACATTCCTTATGTACTTCTGGAGACATCTAGTTGGGGAAAAAAATGCTGGACAATGAGTCTCTCAAATATGAGTTTCTTATTTTAGCAAAGCCAAGTAGGTGCTTTGATTCTAACCAATCCTGTCAAATGTTGTTTTTGGCTTAGCTGCTATGTCTATTCTCAATGTTCTTTTGTAAGTCTACCATTTTACAGAGGAACTAGAATAAATAATCACTGTTGCAAAAAAAAAAAAATGCCAAGAGCACAACTTCCTTGTGTGTTGTTTACAAATTAGTACATTTATCAGGCTCTGATTTACTGTCTGTTAGTTCTAACTTTTAAAACTGCATTTCAGGAAATGGAGAAGTGGAAGGAGAAGAAGAAATATAGTTACCAGCCTCAAATGTTTGCCTACTTTGATTTATCAGTTGAAGGCATATGTATCACAGCAATAAATAGGAGGACGGAAGGCTGGGAAGAAGAGATCCTATAGAAAATAAGTGAGTTTTTCTTAAGTCTAGTCATGAAAGTTTCCATATATCTACAATGTATGGAAACTTTCTACATAAATTGTTTCAACTTCTACCCTCAAAATGACGCTATAGGGCACTGCATGCCAGAACAACTACACACAAGGACAGTTTTTTCCCCCAAATGCCATCACTCTACTAAACAAATAATTTCCTCAACACTGTCAAACTATTTACTAAGACTGTATTACTATTATTCTTCTCATCCTTCCTATTACCTATCTCCTAGCACTTATGTCTATAACCTTGTGGTTTGTATCTTTATGATTTATATTGTTTTATTTAGTTTCCTAGTATGATTTGATTGCTTATTTAGTATCCTACAACTATTACTAAATGTTGTATCTTATGATTCTTGATGAATCTATTTTTTTTTATTTTTATGTACACTGAGAGCATATGCACCAAACACAAATTCCTTGTTCATCCAATCACACATGGCCAATAAAGAATTCTATTCTAGTCCATTCTATTCTATTTTATATTCCATGCCAGGGTCCCAATTGAAAAGTTTCTCCATTAGTTTTTTCTCCCTAATATTCTTCTTCCAAGATCCTGAATGGCAGTTTTGCCACATACATTTGTCTATTTTAACTTCATTTATTCTAGTTTTAAAAAGTATTTGCTAGCTTGAAGATGACTATCAACCATTGCTCGCAAAGGTTGGTAGGATGAATGCTATATAAAGTAGCAATCACACCCAAGTAGCAGCTTCCTTCCATTCTCCAGGCACTTCCCTTTGAGAATGTGGGAATGATTAAAATAAAAGTCTTAATATATTAAAACCAAATAAGCAAACAAATAATAAAGCAATATATTTTAAAAATAACACCATTCGAGCCAGATGTTGCTAATCTCAGTCATGGGAAGTTCATTCTGCATATTTCTAGCCCCCGAAGAGTTCCACTAATCTTTCTGAGATATTTTGACATTTTTCCAGAGAAATCTCCTCTGGAAGATAAGACATCCTTTCCTTAACCACGAGGTCAAAGTCAACCATGAATTTATTACTTAGATACTGAAATAGAGGTGGCCTTGCAGAACAGTAGTAGCAATCTCAAGAGCCTTTCTATTAAATGTCCTAAAATGTATCCAAAATCTCCCAGTTTGTTGTACACCAAACTTTTATCAGTGATTCTGAGCAAAAAATGTAAGAGAAATGGAAAGCCTGATTTTTTTTTTTTCTTAGAGACTTGCTTGATCTCTTCATGGAGACAGCATGGAGAAAATGACAGCTGTCATTACAATCAAGCCCAAGAGCTTCCAATGTGCAACACACTGGTCTACAATGTATCTGGCCAATAAATCCTTCACTGCATTGTCTGAATCCAATCATTGCTATTACAGTCCAGCGTAGGAAGAACATCTAGGTAACTAATTCAGTTAATTCAATATACCAGAGCAGGGTGTATTTCTTTGAGGGCCACATCAGGGCTGTGGTTGATCTTGGGAAGCCTGGTGGGCATAGCCAACTGGGTGGGCGTGGCCAGCTTGATGCCATTCCCCAAACTGCTGGCATGTTTCCTTTTTGCATTGTGTAGACTGGGCCAAAACCACGCTGGCCTGATGTTTCCTCGCTGCTTTGGGTAGACGAGGCCACAGCAACATGGGTAGACCAGGCTGAAGCGATATGGGTAGACTGGGTGAAAGCAACACAGGCCAGCCCCTTACATTTTCCAGGACGGCCCCACAGGCCAGATCTGACCACATCAAAAGCTGAATCTGGCCCATTGGCCTTGAGTTTGATATCCCTGCAATATAATATTAAATTACAATTCAGATAATGATGGAGGTTATGTGTGTAATGTGTACAAAGCCCGTAGCCTTTATGTTTCTTGAAAGTAGTATCATGAAACCATTCCCTTATGTGGATTTATATTCCCCCCCCCACTCTTTTAGACTCCTAAAAATATTTTTATGAACAAATCAATTTTCATTTGATTAGGAGAAAGAAAAACTTCTACCTTGATAATGTGGGCAACATTAGGAATCTCTGTTTTCTTTTGTTCTCCATGTATGTCTCCTTCTTAAAATATTTTTCCTTACTAATTGAAGAAAACTTCCTATTCCCCCTCCACTTTTCTGATAATTTATACAAGAAGCTTTTGATTTCTAATGTGTGACAGGTTGGAATGAAACTGGTGGCTGAATTAATTAAAAACAAAGATGAGAGCTCATCCTTCTCTTCCCTTACTCCACCCCTACAATTATAACCCCAACAAACGCCGGCAGGCAATGTTCCACTTTAGAACTATCAACTTGTTTTAGAGGTTTTTATCACTCCAACAGCAGCTCCTGGCTAAAATCGAGAGTTGAAAGAGAGGTGGGTGGAAAAGAATGAGCAGCCTTAGACAACAGAGAGGAGGGGACAGGTTGGAGACAAGTCCCAAGTACCGTTTCATAAAGCCCTCAATGAAAAAAAGCCAACTTTTTCAGTTACTAGCCCTTTGTTTTGCCTTCAGTTGGGAGAAACAGAACAGGGGAAAATCAAATAAGTAAAAAGGGATGTCTTTTTATTTCAGTTCCTTACTGAGGGGGAAAATGTTTAATTTACTTTTTTAAAAATTAGGCAGGTGAGATGAAAGAACCACCCAGGGATGATTTGGAGTGGGAAGAATCAGGTTTAAATCCATACATTACTCTTGGGTAAACTTGGACCAGTTTTTCTCTCTGTTCCTTTCTCAGATCAATCACTGAGTTGTTGTGCCTTGTATGACACTTTGAATGTCCTTTAGAAAGTCTGGGACTGGGACTGGGACTGGGACTGGGACTGGGAAGGAAGGGAAGGAAAGGGAGGGAGGGAGGGAGGGAGGGAGGGAGGAAGGAAGGAAGGAAGGAAGGAAGGAAGGAAGGAAGGAAGGAAGGAAGGAAGGAAGGAAGGAAGGATAAATGAAAGATTATATAACTCTAACAGGCCTTTATCAAAGAATTAGATTTTCATTTTTAAAAAGAAGCTACATTATAATTTAGATTTCTGGTATAAACCTTGTCTGTATCCCATATCAACATGGAAAGAAAGTAAATTTGGCAAGACTTGAGGAATAGCTCAATCATATTCTAAGACAATTAAAATGCCACTAGTTCTTGGTATTCTAGTGTCTATAAAAGGCATGGGGAGATAAGTAATAACAACATAAAACTGCTGCATTTGTAAAATGATACTATGACATGTGATCCCTGGGCAGATTAAGGCCTTTAATATTGCATTCCTCGGTCTCTTATCTTGAGATAAATCTCAATGGACACCATGCAAGATTGCCACCAAGCCAGGTCACTATTGAACTTTTATTTGATTCCTCCTGCATTACATTTCCTTTGTTCTGCACCCAGTGGATTACATGGCAACATCTAGGAAATTATCTACTATATTGGGTTTCCCATAGCCTCCTAACAAATTACAGGAATCTTAAAATGGCAAATAGTTGTCCTGATTTGCAGTGGCTAAGTCATTCATCAATGTGCTGCTAGATTTGTCAGCAGGTGTTGCCACCAACTAGTAGCCTGCCAAGGAATGGAAGAAAGATGACCAATTCAGACCAACAGTAAACGACAACCTAATCAGGAAACTACCAAGTCCCACCAACAATAAGAGAGCAAGTTACCATTTATAAAAAGAAAGCAAAACCAACTCCCTTCTAACACTGAAGATTTTACCTAGTTGGATAATAAAATGTCTGCAAGAAAATAACCAAGCATAAAGAGCACCAAGACCACATAGACCAAGGAATGATCAGACACTAGTGCCAGTCATGTTGGCAATTCCTTCTAGCAAATATCCATAAAATTAGATAGTGTTTTCTTAAAGTGTTGTCCTTAAATTCATCCTGCATTTTTTGTTATAATACTTATTGTCTATGGAGATTCTCAGTCATCTAGGTCATGGTTATCCCAAAGATGCCTTTTTACAAGCAGCAACTGGATGTTTCGCTTCTCATCCAGAGCTGAAGAAGCTTCTTGGATGAAAAGCAAAATGTCTTCAAAGAAATACCAGAAAGTCATATAACATTTATTGTTTCAGTAAAGGTGATTCTTTTGACTTATTGTCAAATAAATTATGGGGTTTTTTTTAGCTACTTTCAAAGGAAAATTGGGTTTGAGTTAAGTTCTCTTAGGGGTATTCTTGTTTAACGTGGCCAACAGCTCTTTTTTTATAATACAATAATGCGTCCCTCAGTCTGCAGTCTTCTTGACTTCCCATGTTTCAGTTAAATCACAAAGAATGCGATCAGACCTAACAGTAAGTTTCTCAGCTTGCAAAGGTGGACAGCCAGAGTTCCTTCGGATTAATAAAAAGGATGTGCAGCAGGAAATGACACCAACAGTCGTATCATCCTCCACTTGTAACAATAAAGTAAGTTCAGGCTTACCACCCAGGGAAGTTGAAAGGGTCCCAAGAATAAGGTGGAAAAACAGAAGCCCCTTTCACAAAGGGAGAAAACATTTGAAAAAGAGCCAGGCTGATTTTGGCACAGCATTAGTTCTTTCTTTGTTCAGGCTCTTCTCTTACTCCCTTCCACCAAGAGTTACTTATTTTCAGATCTCTTAGACTTAGAACCCTTTTCCCATTACAAGACACATCCCTGCATGCCCTTGTGATGGAGATTAGCAGCAAGAAGCCTGCTGCAACATGTTGCAGTTGCCTGCTTTCCTCTGCAGGATATTCCATCGTATTATTTATGGGCAGGGTTCCTGTCAGCTAAGGCGGGTGTGTGAGAGGAGTCACAGTAATGTAAATATTTATCTTACCATTCCCCGCCTGTTCACTGGCTCCCTCCAGAGATAGTTAACGATCTCCTGACCTTTGAGAATGAAGGCCAATGTCTATATATCTCTCTCCACTCGCTTCTCTGCAGGAAGACTTCTCTTCCCAACATGCATGCATATATATACATATACATATACATATACATATACATATACATATACATATACATAGATATGTATATATATATATATATACATATATATATACATAGATATGTATGTATGTATGTGTGTGTATGTATATATATATATATATATATATATATACATACACACACATACATACATACATACATACATACATATATATATATATATATATATATATATATATATATATATATATATATATATATATCACAGAGGAAAGTGATGCTCTTGTCACCTTCATCTCCACATAGCAAATGGATACTCCTCATCTGTCACCGGACATCAATGTCTCAATCCTACCATATCAAGGATTCATTGTGAGTTTCAATCCTTGCTGTTCTGATAGAGCAGGGGTGTCAAAATCGATTTCATTGAGGGCCACATCAGGGTTGTGTTTGACGTCAGGGGAGGCATTGCTGGGGGAGGTGTCAGCTTGATATCACTCATCAAGGCTACATCTAGGCTACATTTTTGGCCGCAACGGCTTCCTGCAGCCCTCTGCCATCAAAAACAGAACCCGGGGGAGCACGTGCGGCCCACCCGGGCTCCGTTTTCAGCTGTGACAGTCTCCTGCAACCCTCTACTGAACAGTCTCCTAAAATACTCTAATGCAGAAGCACCATGGGTTGGTCCTTCACTGTTTTCAGGACGGCCCCACCACTCAGATCTAAGCACATGTAGGTCAGATTCAGCCCGCAGGCCTTGACACCCTTGTGATAGAGCATCTTGAACGACAGTGATCGGCTTCATTTGATAGTTTAAGTGAGATTTTCCCTTTTAGAATTTAGATATTTACCTAAAGTCCTCTAGTTACAATTACTATTGGGATCAAAGTTTCCATTATTAAGTAAAGTGGTTCTCAGATGTCCAATTTTATGAATATTTTTACCATGTTTCTTGAGCGAATCATCACAGGTCTTAAGACAATCATGCAGTCATTGAGTGAATGCGGCTTCCCCAATGCTGAAATCCATTTTTTTTTTTATTTATGGGTTCCGGTTCTATGGGCATGGCTTGGTGGACATGGTGTGGCTTAGTAGGTGGGGCTTGGTGGGTGTGGCAGGATAGTGCAAAATCTCCATTCCCACCCCACTCTGGACCCAGCCAGAGGTGGTATTCTCCAAACTACTCAAAATTTCCACTACCAGTTCTCCAGAACCTGTCAGAACCTGCTGGATTTTACCTCTGGGATTCCTCCATTGCTTGTCAGAGGCCAGCTGGGAATGTTGCAAATGACGATCACATGACTCCAGGACACTGCAACCATTTTAAATACATGCAGGTTGCCAAGCACCTGAATTTTGATCATGTGACTATGGGAATGCTGCCACAGTCTTAAGTGCAAGGACCAGTTAAAGACTCTTTTTTCAGTGCTTTGTAACTCTGAACAGTCACTAAATGAGTGGTTGTAAATCAAAAGTTATCTGTAACCAGTCAGGAATGGGATCTCAATTGAACACATATTTTGAAAAGGCAAAGGATAGTCCCATACAGGTGATCAAGGTGGAACATGGAGGTTATCAGAATGGTCTGTTGCTGATGAGAATTGTAAGTTAGATAAAGGAATCTTTTCTCCTCTGATCTTTATTACAAAATATATCTATTCTGGCATTCAGAAGTGGAGACTGCTAATAAGTAGATTGCAATTGTTCCTCCTTCCTTGAAGGAACAGCTTTAATAGAGATTTGAGTGAATTTTTGAATGAATTTTATCATGTGGCATATTTCCTGAAAAGGAAAAAAAAGAACGTTTCCCTCAAAATGCGTGTTTAATATTGGAGAGCAGTCTCAGACTTCCTGAATTTGGTAATGGAGACAGACAAGTATTTTTCTATCTAATCTTCCTTTTGAATGAGGGGGGTCTTAAATTCAGAGTTATCTTCCTTTCAGGTAAATATAGTTGGTGCAATTCAAACGTATAACTTGTAATATCTAATTTTTAATGCTAGCCCTAAGCTAATGCTTCTTCTAAAGCAACTTTTCACTTCAAAGTGGATGGGAAAAGAAGTTTTTAAAAAAATCATTCTTTTCCTTCCTTTAAAAGATACTTTTTACCCCTCATTTTCCTGACTGTCCTTGGAATGGTGCTAAATCAAATTACAGCTTAATTCCTGCGACCTTAGATTGAAGCACTTGTAAAAATATTGTTCATAAATAAATATATTTTAGAGAAGAAGAAGTCCCACAAAAGTACACAGTATCCTCTAGCCATGAATAAGAGAGATAAAACAATTAAACATGACTTTCTATCTACTTTCTCAATCTGTTATCTAACAAATAATTGTAAGTCCAAATCCCAATTATTCAATTATCTTGTGATTTTTTACTGCCAAATAACTAGCAAGTCCTTCAAATCAAGGTGCCTTTGTATAAATGATTGTCTCTCCTGAGCAACAGATAAGGATGGAGTAATTATAATTGGAGATTTGGGCCGCAATAGGGGACTATGATACTAGAGGTGCTTGATGGACCAATAAGATATCCTACTCCCCCCTACACATCTTGCTCTCTCACTTCCAATCTTTTAATTGTAGTTTTCTATTTTTATTGCTACTAGATAATTTTTTTATTGGTTTTACTGCTTTTAACGTTGTGAGATGACCAGAAAAACTTCACAGTGAGATGGGTGGCAAACAAATTTAATAAATAAATAATTTAGATTACCAGCACGCATTCAATGGTTATCCTATAATATTGTTATCTGCTTATTCACTTCAGTTATTTTCATCATTAATATTTCCCCCATTCATACCTCACAAGTGTCAAATGTATTAATCTGAACTTATAATGTTCTTCAACCATATTTTCTTTAACTAAATTAAATGTTCTCTGATTCGTTGTTGATTTCTCAGATCAAGTTCATATCCCACTTATCCTCCCCGGAACTCAAGCATAAACATTAATCCATCTTTCAATTCTTTCTCATAAAAACAACAACAGCCATGTCAAATAGAATTAACTGTCTCAGAGGGAGCTAATGAACTTTCATGGCTGAGGGTACACTTAAACCAAGTCTCCATTCTTTGAGCTTGACATCTGAAGCACCATATCACACTTTAGTGAAACCCAACACTTCCTCAGAGTAGGCAGTTCAATGAGGATCCACTCTAACTTCTTCCCTAGCTCTGTGTGTGTGAGAGAGAGAAGGGGGAGGGAGGGAGGGAGGTGGGAGAGAGAGAGAGAGAGAGAGAGAGAGAGAGACTGGTGGATATTTTGCAATGAAGAAGACAATATGAGAATCTAGTGGCCTAGTAGTAAGATATGACTGAGGTAATGCAAATAGTGGATAAAACTGAGATTTCCAGGCTTCTGTGATTACACAGCAACCAGCTAATAACAAACCCTACTCTATTATTCCCTAATAAAACCTTTGTGTGGCTTTGTGTTAGTCACAGAAGAAAATACAATACAAAAATATAAAATTTGTATTATTCTTATTCTTTTAAACATTTATGTAATAAAACTGTAAAATGTAATATTTATTTTATAAATTTAATGTAATTAGATGATAGATGAGTGAAAGAGATGATAGATACAGATAGATAGATAGTGATAATTATGAATGATAAGAAAAAGTATAGACGGGAATGTTTTATACATTGTTTTGAGCTCTTGAAGATGGGACATACTATTCCTCTTTTCTAATTAATAAAATGTGTGTTTATTGTCAGAACTAAATCAAAGCAAGCCATTCTATAGTGTGTTTAACAATCTTATGAGATTTATGACAATTTAGAGATAAAGCTGCATCAGTCATCTTGTGACATTGTATAGTGGCATGTGGTTCCTGGAAAGTCTGCCAAATTCTGTTTTAATCCAATACAGTTTTACTCTCAGAATCACTTAACCAAATTAGTTGATGAGTTTCATGATTGAAATTATCAGTGGGATGGGATCTTTAGCTGTAGCTGGTGAACTTTTTTATACTGACCAGTGCATTTGAATCTCACTCTTGTCTCTTCCTTATTCATTATCCTAGAAAGAACCAACAGCCACTGCAACTTTCTTTAACATTGAGCCAAATAAAATTGACTGAGTCATTTTTAAGAACTGGAATATATTTCCGTTCAGGCCAAAAAAGGAAAAGAAATGGCTGGATAATAAATATCAAATAATAAGGTGTTGCAAAATACAGGCTGAGTAAAAGAACAAATTTCACAGTGATTGAAATAGTCTTAGTAGCAACACCTTAGTTCAGAAAGTTTGGTTCCTTTGTCTATGCAGCATAAGTGAAATGTATCTTCTTGATTTCAAATTCCTAGTATAAGCAACATGTCTAGCTGTTTAATTTTTATTTACTTCCATTCTGGCACCAATTCCATGTGACCACCAGCACTCCTAAAGAGGAAAATTAATTGCAAAAAAAATCATCCCTAGATGTGCCTAACTGATTAGGAAGCTTGAGTGCTATACAAGGAAAACACATCCAATTTAATGACATTCAAAGGAATGAATGTTTATTTATGGATTTAAAGTATCAGAAATGATTGGCTGTTCACAAAATCCCGACAGAAAGTTTGTTTTGCTGTTTTAGATGTTTCACTCCTCAGAAAGAAAAAGGAGGTTGAAGACATCACTTTGTAAGTTGAAAGTAGGACGAGGGGATCTGCTTTCCACAAAAAGACAGCTGGAATGCTTTGGAGTCTTCCAATTCTGAATAGGAACATGCAATCTACTAACAAAGTCTGAAGTCACTCAAATGTTGCCTCTGGTGAAGAAAATGTAGAGTCTTGGAACACCATCCTATCGCCTCTCTGATGGGTGCTTCAAATGGTAGAAGAAAATCAGTATGTTTCTCTCTTTGGGGCTTAGTTTGGCTTCCTTCATGAATGTAAATTCTCTTGCTGTTCATTTATCATAATTCATATGTATTCATATATCATAATTCAAATTATTTCAGATATTATGTAAAAGAAGAGCAGGCAGAACAAGGGAGAGCAGAGTTAAGCAAGTCATCAGCCTAGAGTCATTACGTTCCCACAAAAGGTCTAAATCCAATCCCTCTTGAATTCCTTGAGTAATATCTAGTGCCAATTTAGCACTGAATGTTAGTTGAATAGATTTTTGTGTATAGGCTTGAACAATAAATCATCTTAATTGCAACTTAATGTATGGTCCTGATTCTTTGTTCCTGAATTGTCACCACCCAGACTTTTGAGCAACAAGTGCTCCATCTCACCTATTACCCTGCATCTCTGAAAGAACAAGTGAAAAGAGATAGATGGGCAAAATCGATATCTAATATTTCTTGGGTTTAGATATTTCCTGCAGTGTATGCACACAGGGATAATAGGGCTTGCCTTGTCTGGAAATTGCAAACTCCATTGTTGGTCATTGCTGCTAGATTTTAGAATTGCTTGTAAAAGAAAATTCCACTTTTGTCATGCCAGCAACCACATATGAAAAGTGTGTGGCTGGAGATTAAGAGAAACATCTGTACAAAAATAGTGAGCAAAACTTTGTAAAGTAGAAAAATGTATGATTTAGGAATTTTAGGATATTGGAGATCTTTTCTCTTGGACATGTATCTGAATAATGAAACATACTAAAGGATTTCTAACCTTACATTTTAGTTGTGGCTTAGAAGCTAAGTAGAGTTCAAACTGGCTGGCCCTAGGATGGAGGAACAGCCTGCAAATTCTAGAATGGTTCCCTCGACTGAGGAATTGAAAAATATTCCAGAAGAAGAAAATAGCAAATGACTTCCATTATGCTGCCAAGAATATATGCCATGTATAAGGTCACCAGGAGTTGAGTGCAACTCGAAGGACTCTTTCAAGGACTAAAATTTCAATTTTAAACTGCCTTGAGAAGTCAATAACTAAAAAATTGTGATAGAATTTTGAAGACATATGTGCACATAAGAAAAATGCAAGTTCTAAAAATGTTTAGCAGGTTGTCTCAGGCTGCATTGGAATATTGATAGATCTAATGCTGTGTTTGATGTCCAAAATGTAATTCTCAATGGGTACACACATTGTAACTAACATAACATAGTCAGCGATGTGCTCACATATACATATTTTGCACACCACATGCTCCATCTTACCTGGCTTTTCATGTCTAGAAAACAGTTTTTATCTTTAAAAATATTAATGGAAAACTGGCTTGGTCTCAAAGCAAAGTATAAGGTCCTAGTTTCATTTTGATTTTTCAGCATATTTTTGGTCTCCTTAAAAAATGAAAATGAGAAATGAGAATACACTGTGGAAGATACTTAGAAATTCTTGTAAACTACTGCTTTTTACCTATGGTAATTGTAGCAGGTTTGAAATGGACAAGACCACTGGTAGTCATATTTCAATATAGCTGGTTTTCAAAATGCTAAAATATCCCAATCAGCATTAATAGGTCTAACTGATTGTCAATATTTTAACTAAAGAACTTGCCCAGTTTTCTCTCAAAATATTGCAGATGAAATCACAACTCTGTCTGCATTCTCAACCTTTGAACCATGAGTCTAGGTACATATTCATATGGGCATGAGAAATTGCAAGGCAATTTAAATTTTAAATAGTTATACAACTGCCTAGAACTGCTCTTGATCATCTCAAGACAAGAAGAAGTTTAATCAAACTCCAGAGAGTTTTAAGTAACCAGAGATGTATAATGTGAAATTATGTGAAAAATAGAATTGGAAGAGAAGTTACTTGAAAAATATGACTTAGCAAGACTTAATCCATGAGTACTTTTTTGCACATCTTGCTCAAGAATAGAATAGAATAGAATAGAATAGAATAGAATAGAATAGAATAGAATAGAATAGAATAGAATAGAATAGAATAGAATAGAATAGAATAGAATAACAGAGTTGGAAGGGACCTTGGAGGTCTTCTAGTCCAATCCCCTTCTTAGGCAGCAAACCCTACACCACTTCAGACAAATGGTTATCCCACATCTTCTTAAAAGGTTCCAGTGTTGGAGCATTCACAACTTCTGCAGGCAAGTTGTTCCACTGATTAATTGGAAATTTCTCCTTAGTTCTAAATTGCTTCTCTCCTTGATTAGTTTCCACCCATTGCTTCTTGTCCTGTTCTCAGATGCTTTGGAGAATAGCTTGACTCCATCTTCTTTGTGGCAGCCCCTGAGATATTGGAATACTGCTGTCATAGTTTCATTAAACTAGACATATCCAGTTCCTGGAACCGTTCTTCATATGTTTTAGCCTCCAGTCTCCTAATCATCTTTGTTGTTCTTCTCTGCACTTTTTCTAGAGTCTCCACATCTTTTTTACATTGAGGCAGCCAAAACTGAATGCAGTATTCCAAGTGTAGCCTTACCAAGGCATTATAAAGTGATATTAACACTTCAGATGATCTTGATTCTATCCCTCTGTTTATGCAGCCTAGAACTGTGTTGGCTTTTTGGCAACTGTTCCACACGGCTGGCTCATATTCAAATGGTTGTCCACTAGGACTCCAAGATCCCTCTCACAGTTACTACTATTGAGCAAAGTACCAGGGAATATTTATCTGATTTCATAGTATATTTGGCAACAGACCAACCAAGAAGGTTAATTTGGGGAGCCAAGCAGAGATGGTGGACAACTACTTGTGATCATATTTTTATTCTTGCTTGCATCTGCCAGAGCAGTTTCCTTTGTTATCTTGTGACATAATTCCAACAGGGGCTTTAGAGAGAAATCAGATATGCAATCAGATGTGGGATCTTTGATTCCCAAACATTGTAAAATGGGGTAAGATCAAAATGACAAGTGGAGAGCAGGAGAGCATCACAAAGTTCAGAAAAGGGCGTAATTTTGGCAATGATAGCTAACAACACTGATTAAAGCAGAAACTGTTTTATAACGGTTCATTGCATGCAGTTAAATCTCTTCCTTGCTTGCCAGCAGGATCTAGAATTATATTTTTTCCCTTAGTTCCACAAAAGTACAAAAGGGCACTCAGTAGAAATGACCTTCCCCTGACAATTTTATGACAGAAGCTTAAGGACAAGAAGCACCTGGTAAGTGGATTGGTTCAGTAACAATACAAGCTTTTAAAAAGAAAAACAGGTTGAAATTTTATTCTATGCTCAGTGACTCATACTCTTAGTTGGTAGAAAAAAGCATTAGTGCATGAATGTTCCCAGGAATTAATATTCTCTAAATTCATTATTCATATACGAACATAACTGACCTTCTATCAAACATATAGATGTGAGCAGAAATGTCACCCCAACCAACACAACTTTGTCCAGGATTGTTGTTGTTGTTGTTAGTTGTGAAGTCATGTCTGACCCATTGCGACCCCCATGGACAATTTTCTTCCAGGACTTCCTGTCCTCTATCATCCTCTGGAGACCATTTAAGCTCACGCCTACTGCTTCAGTGATTCCATTCTGCCACCTCATTCTCTGTTGTCCCCTTCTTCTTTTGCTCTCAATCTTTCCCAGCATTAGGCTCTTCTCCAGTGAGTCTTTCCTTCTCATTTGGTGACCAAAGTATTTGAGTTTCATCTTCAGGATCTGGCCTTCTAAAGAGTAGTCAGGGTTAATCTCCTCTAGGACTGACCGGTTTGATCACCTTGCAGTCCAAGGGATTCACAGGAGACTTCTCCAGCACCATAGTTCAAAAGCTTCAATTCTTTGGCGCTCAGCCTTTCTTATGTTCCAACTTTCACAGCCATACATTGTCCAAAATAGTGACACAATATTTCTTTTTCCATTGGTTTTGCACCCTTGTCTTACATGCTGCAGTAATCCAGCACACTATCAAACTTTTTGAGCTGATTCTGAAATCTGAGTCTGCTGCATTTTTTTACTCTAAAATAAATCTACCATGTATTGAGTTTACAATGTTTGAATACTGCTGACTTTACATGAATGCTCAGCAGTTTACAAGAGTAGTCAAGAATCAGTAACCATTAAAATTAAAGTGCAGTGTCTACCTAAGTGATTATCTTCCAGTAAAATCCTCAATAAGATCCATAACATTTTTATTTTTTTAAAAAACAAAACTTTGTGTAAGAGCTCTACAGTAGTGGCCAAAATTGTGGAAACCTTCTAAAACTAGCTAATAACATCACTTTTTTTTTTGAAGTAGTACCATAAAATTATATATCAATGGAAAGATAATTTAGTCAAGAATGTAATGCAATAACTTTTATGAAGGATTTGCTATTAGACTAGCAGTTACAGTATAAAGAAGAAAAGTGAAACACAGAAAAAATGAGATATACAAAAATTATCACCATAGAAAAAACAAAATATACAAAAATTATCACCATATCAGTTCATGCTTAGTTGGGTAACCTTTAGCATGAATTACGGCCTTACAACATCTTCCCATGGAGTGAACCAAGTCTTTTAGCTGTTATAATGTGAAACCAAGATTGACTGATTGCTTCTATTAACTGGGTTTTATTGCTGGGTTGCTTCTGACTAACAAGTATCTTTAATCGGCTCCATAGATTTTTTTAATTGGGTTATGGTCTGGGCTATTCCCAGGCCATTCCAGCAGTGGAATGATTATCTTGAAACTCCCCCAAAAAAATGGTGTTATTAGCCATCAAACCTCAAAAATACACTTTTTCCCAAAAGGTTTCCACAACTTTGGCCACTACTGTAATTTAATTGTCTCATTAAACATCATCAGGTTTTGGGAAGGCAATCTTAAGTGCCACCATCTGTATCTCTGAGGTTATGAAATTCCACAGGATTAGGGTTAAGGTTAGAGTTAGAGTTATATACTAGGGGACTATGTTTTTGCTCCATTTCTCCTAAACTCACACTGAGGGAGGAATGGACTGTCAGCTCCTAAGCTTCGAACAGATGCTCCAGGTATCTTTGTCCTACCTAAAGAAGGCAACCCTACAACAAGCAAGTGACCAGGCTTAAAACCAGCCATTTGCAAAGACGCTTATTGAAATCCATTGTAAAAGCCTGTATTGATAGTTCTCATTCACGTACTACATGGGCTGCTGGTGTTGTACAGAATGTAATTTCAACCTGGTATTTCAAGATAGCCTCATGTAGAGAGAGTTGCAGACTTGATTGATGTGTTAATTGTAGCCAAGGTCTCATGCTCCATCAAAGGCCATAGCTAACACATCAGTTTACAATGGATCAAGGACTTCTTAGCCACAGCCTTCCTATTTCTAACTAGCAGGAATTCTGACAGTTTTGGTGCTCTCCAGAGTCCAACTTTTAGCCTTTCAAGGTTGTTCATACAAGAAATATAAACTATGAGTACATTATTTTTATGCTAAGGTTACATGAACAGAATCTTGCAACTCTGAAAGTATTCCTCCTCTCCTTTGCTTTTATTTTTTCAGAAAACTAGGGATGATCTCCATTGAAACACTTCCCAGGTCTCCTCTGTTTTTTTAGGTTGAGGTTTTTTTTTCCATAGTCTGAGACCCTTCCTCCTGTCTCCCAAGATCATTCTCCCATATTATCACAGACTTAATAATTGCCTTGGGGGAGTGCATAGAAAACAAGGCAGCAAAGAATCAAGTTGGTAAGTGATCTCATGCCCACTATTTCAATATGACATTTGTCAGGTTCTGAAAAGTTGCCCTGGTGAATTCTAGGAGCTGAGGCCCCAACCCATATGGTCATTGCCAAATTGGGGCAAAGATGCCCTAATGAAAGCATGTTTCAAACAAGCCTCATATTATATTTCTGCTGAGGGGTTTTCCAGGGGTTTTTCCTATAGTGATACAGGCTTTTCCCACTATCTTCAAGATTTCTCCCAGATTTGTTATATTTGCAACATTAAATTTCTATATAATAATATATATTATTACATATTATAATATTATATGAACATTATATTTACTTGAGTAACAACAACTGAGGTTCAATGAAATGGAATTTAATGAGATAGAGATGATAGAGATGACAGAGATAGGGATAGGGATAGGGAGATAGAGACAGACAGATAGGCAGACAGGCAGGCAGATGATAGATGATAGATAATAGATGATAGATGATAGATGATTGATAGTTGATAGATAGATGTTGTTGTTGTTAGTTGCTAAGTCATGTCTGACCCATCGTGACCCCATAGACAACATTCCTGTCTTCTACCATCCTCTGGAGACCATTTATGCTCACGCCTACTGCTTCAGTGACTCCATCCAGCCACCTCATTCTCTGCCATCCCTTTCTTCTTTTGCCTTCAATCTTTCCCAGCATTAGGCTCTTCTCCAGTGAGTCCTTCCTTCTCATTAGGTGGCCAAAGTATTTGAGTTTCATCTTCAGGATCTGGCCTTCTAAAGAGCAGTCAGGGTTGATCTCCTCTAGGACTGACTGGTTTGATCAACTTTTATTCCAAGAGACTCGCAGGAGTCTTCTCCAGCACCATAGTTCAAAGGCCTCGATTCTTTGGCACTCAGCCTTTCTTATGTCCAACTTTCACAGCCATACATTGCAACTGGGAAAATCATAGCCTTGACTATATGAACTTTTGTTGGCAGGGTGATGTCTCTGCTTTTTAGTAAGCTATCTAGATTTGCTATAGCTTTCCTCCCCAGGAGCAAGCGTCTTTTAATTTCTTGGCTGTAGTCCCCATCTGCGGTGATCTTGGAGCCCAGGAAAATAAAATCTGTCACTACCTCGATTTCTTCCCCATCTATTTGCTAGGAATTGAGAGGGCCAGATGCCATGAATTCTTAATATCGAGTTTCAACTTTTGCACTCATCTTCTTCACCTCATCTATAGATGATAGATAGATAGATAGATAGATAGATAGATAGATAGATAGATAGATAGATAGATAGATAGATAGATGATAGGTAGGTAGGTAGGTAGGTAGGTAGGTAGGTAGGTAGGTAGGTACCAGTGGTGGGTTGCTCCTGGTTCGCACCGGTTTGCAAGAACCAGTAGTAAAAATTTGTAGTTTAGAGAACTGGTAATAACATTGGCTGGCCACGCCCCCGAACTGGTCCCCGGTCCGGTCGCCGCTCACTTACCCCACCCACCTCATCAGAGGCTTTCCCCCCCCCTCACCTTTTAGAACCTCTTCGGCTGAAAAAATGCTTTTAAAAGTTTTTAAAAAGCCTCTGATGATCAAAAAAAGCAGCTCAGCTGGTATCATCAGAGGCTTCTGAAAGCATTTTTTCTGCAACCTCTTCGGCCAAAGAGGTTGTAGAGAAAAAAATGCCTTTAAAAGCCTCTGGCGATCTCCCCTGAGTTGCCTGATCGTCAGAGGCTCCTAAAAGCATTTTTTTGTGCAACCTCTTTGGCCGAAGAGGTTGTAGGGGAAAAAATGCCTTTAAAAGCCTCTGGCGATCCCAGCTGAGTTGCCTGATTGTCAGAGGCTTTTAAAAGCATTTTAAAAGTTAAAAAAAAAAGGTAGCCACACCCACCCAGTCACATTAACCCTCCCCACCAAGCCACACCCACAAAACAAGCCACACCAACAGAACTGGTAGTAAAAAAATTTAGAACCCATTCCTGGTAGGTAGGTAGGTAGGTAGGTAGGTAGGTAGGTAGGTAGGTAGGTAGGTAGGTAGATGGTAGATGGTAGATGATAGATAGATAGATAGATAGATAGATAGATAGATAGATAGATAGATAGATAGATAGATCGATAGATGATAGATAGATACATAGATACATAGATACATAGATAGATAAATAGATAGACAGATAGATAGATAGATAGATAGATAGATAGATAGATAGATAGATAGATAGATAGATAGATAGATAGATAGATAGATAGATGATGGAGGGAGAGAGGGAGGGAGAGGAGAGAGGGGGGAAGAGAGAGAGATTCCTACTAGGTTCACAGGGCCAAATAAATCAATATGAGAGCAGGAAGAAAGGGACCACAAACAAAGCACATACTATCTACCAGCTTTGTAAAACAAATACCTTGTGGTCAGTTATAAACTGCTAATTTGGACCCAATATTTCAGGGCAGATGTCCGACCTAGCCCTGAAATTAACACAATTGATATGCTGGCTGCTCAATCCATCTCAGCCATAGAGTTGAGCTCTCTTATCTTTGAAGTACAACTCAGATGGTCACAATTAAGCTATTCCAAATTTTAATTTATTTTTATTTTTTTAATTTATTTTTATTTTTTTAATTTATTTTTATTTTGTTTATTTATTTGTCAAGAACGTATTAGGTAATATATATATAAGTATAAGCATGAATTGAATACATAAAATAGATATGAATAGAAGAAACATTAGGTCAGGGACGGTAGGCACACTGGTGCTCTTATGCACGCCCTTTACAGACCTCTTAGGAATGGGGTGAGGTCAACAGTAGACAGTCTTAGATTAAAATTTTGAGGGTTTTGGGATGAAACCACAGAGTCAGGTAGTGCATTCTAGGCATTGGCCATTCTGTTGCTGAAGTCATATTTTCTGCAATCAAGTTTGGAGCGGTTCACTTTAAGTTTCTATCTATTGTGTGCTCGTGTATTGTGGTTGAAGCTGAAATAGTCATTGACAGGTAGGACATTGTGGCAGATAATTTTATGAGCTATGCTTAGATCATACCGAAGGTGGCATAGTTCTAAATTTTCTAAGCCCAGAATTTCAAGTCTGGTGGCATAAGGTATTTTGTTGCAAGCAGAGAAGTGGAGGACTTTTGTTGTGAAATATTTCTGGACACGTTCAATTGCATTAATGTCCGATATATAGCACAGGTTCCAGACAGATTAGTTGTATTCGAGAATTGGTCTATCAAATGTTTTGTATGTTCTTGTTAGTAGAGTGATATTACCGAAGAAGAAGCTACCCAAGATTAGGTTTACAACTCTTAATGCCTTTTTGGCTATGTTGTTACAGTAGGCTTTGGCACTTAGATCATTAGATATGTGTACTCCAAGGTCCTCAACAGAGTGAGGGTCATCTACAAGGTTGTGTCCACTCAGCTTGTATTTTGTGTTCTGGTTCTTTTTGCCAATGTGTAAGACAGAGCATTTGTTGGTTGACATTTGGAGTTGCCAATTGTTTGACCATTCCACCAGAAAGTCAAGGTCTTTTTGAAGGGTAGCAGCATTGTCTGTGGTGTTAAATATTTTTACATCATCAGTGAAGAGAACGCAGTTGTTTATAATATGATCGCAAAGGTCATTTATGTAGAATATGAAGAGTGTTAGTCCTAGAACACTACCTTGGGGGACACCGCTATTAACAGGTGCAGGATTTGATAGGGTGCTCCCTATTTTGACAACTTGTTGTCTGTTTGACAGAAATGCGGCTATCCAATTATGTAGGGGTTCAGAGATGCCGTAGGATTTCAGTTTTAGAAGTAGTTTGTCATGTACCACTGAATCAAAGACTTTACAGAAGTCTATGCAAATTGCGTCTATTGCTTTGCCCTGATCAAGATTTGTAGTCCATATGTTCTTGCAGTGTAGAAGTTGTAGATTACAGGATAATTTTTTTCTGAAACCAAATTGTTTATTAGAGAATAGGTTGTTTCTTTCTAGGTGGAGGGTAATGGAATGGTTAATGATTGATTCCATGACTTTGCAGGTGATGCAGCATAAAGAGATTAGTCTGTAATTTTCAACTAGGCTGGGGTGTCCCTTTTTGAAGATAGGGATGACCATGGCTAGTGACAATAGTTTAGGTAGGGAGCTGGTCCTGAAGGATTTTTTAAAGATTATGCTTAGCGGTTCTGCTATAGCAGTGGAAAACTTTTTTTAAGAAATATGCACATAGTCCATCATGTCCTATATATAGAGATGGTTTTAGTCTGCGTAGCACCTTTTCAACTTTGTCTTCTGTGAAATCTGTTTGTGTTAGATCGTTGTAGTTATTTGTGGTACGACTAGGGAATGTTGGGCATGAGCCATTGCTGTTTACAAAGACTGAGGCGAAGTATGTGTTGAAGAGGTTTGCTTTAACTGCTTATGACTAACCTTTTTACCATCGTGTTCCAAAAGTGGGAATGTGAGGGGTCACGCACACGTGTGCCCACATCCAAATTCTATGTGCCCTGACTCCCATGCTTCCCGTTTTTTGCACGCGATGACACGGTGGGCCCGGTAGGCCCATTTTTCGCTTTCCCCAGGCTCCAGAGCCTTTCTAGGAGCCTGGGGAGGGCAAACACGGCCTTCCCCACCCCTCCTAGAGGCCCTCCGGAGGCTGGAAACAGCATGTTTCCTGACTTCTGGTAGGCCCAGAAGGCCTAAAAATCAACTGGCTGGCGCACGCATGCATGCCGGAGCTGAGCTTGCGTGCCCACCAATATGGCTCCATGTGCCACCTGTGGCACCCATGCCATAGGTTCGCCATCACGGGTCTAAGCAAAGATAGTGCAGATGGGATGGGGAAAAAATACCTTCCTTGGGACAATCAGATCAAGAGGCCCAGTTCACACAAGCAGTGCACCCATGGAGAGATTTGCTTTCTCATGGAGCAAGTTCAAAGGTTGCTCCTAGCTCTTCAAAGGAAGTAAATTCTCCCTCATATCTGTGTATTTAAACACTCTGATTGAATGCATTTAATAAGGGAGGTAGAATTCATCTATATCAAAGGAATGTTGTTCAGCAGCTATTTGTGCCATTCAGAAAATGGTTTGGATCAAACACATTTCCACAGATGCTTCCAGAAAAGGCACTGAGCCCAGGTTCTCTACTCCAAAACAACATACCAGTTCCTCACCCCCATGATTAATCTACATAACCCAGAGAACACCCCTGGAGATTGTATGAACAGAATATTATTAACAATGCACATAATCATGTCTTTTGCCCTACAGTTATTACTAGGTTTGGGTTTTGTAAGGAAAAGTGTTAAAACCGCAGATTTTGCTTGGCCAGCACAGCTGGGAGAACTTCTGACTCAAGAGATCTTCAGAAGTAAATCAGGAATCATGGTTTGCGTCCTGTCCAAACCACAGTCATTTATAAATAGAAACTTTATTAACTAATGTGACCTGACTAATTCCATAATGAAAAGATTTCAACACTGTCTGAATATCTAACAAGGACCATGGGTCTCATCATCCCAGTTATAGGCCAAGATGAAGAAGCAAAAACAATCAATAGGATATTTAAAAATGTGAAATCATTGTTTTCAAAAGACGTTCCATAGCTATATATCTAAGGATTCATCATAAATCAAATGTTATAGGCACCTGGATATTCTTTGGATACCCCTTCAGAAGTCCATAAATTCAGTTCTATGTTCAATGCTTCTGTGAAAAAGCTTTTCAAAATTAAATAGATGACATTTGGAAACTACTATAATGGTGTCAAATCCCCTTCCTTTATTGGGATTTATTTGAGATGATGGCACTAGCCATTCCAATACGTTACAGGAGATTATGTCATCTTCTAAGAGAAAGCAGCTGAAGAGTTTCCATTCCAATTCCAAGTAGTCATGCAAGTGAAACTAAAAAATTATAAGAATTTTATTAAAGTTCCTGTTTTTTTTCATCTTTTCTTATTTCTTTTGTTTTATATTTTCCATCTTTTGAACTTTAAATAAATAAAGAAAAGTAATCTTGGTTTAGAATAGATCTTTAAGACAAACAATTCCAAGAAAGCATAACATGGAACTAAAAGTAGTCACCTCAATGGTTTGAAATTTGCTTTTGTGGATGAGAAGTTTTTTCTTTATAATATCTCACTAATAATACTACATAAAACTAAATAAAAGGAATAGGGCATTTTTGAATTTAATGCCATGGGAAAGGAAAAACAATGCCTACTCTTACTAGTCCTGAATTATGTACTCTGATTAAAAGGTTAATTGTGAGAAGTGTCTGCAAAAAACTCACATTCATATGTGAGTCATTTTATAATGAATGCCACTGCTTCATTGTTCCATTCCAAAGATACTGTGATTAGTGGTTTTGTAAGTGTTTTGTTTGGGATTAAGGGTTTCTCACCCAAGAATAGTCTCTTGTAATTACACACAGTCAGTTCCTTTCAGGTGGGAAGGATAGTGATTGCTTAAGCATACCTAGAAAAATAAGCTAGGTAGTCATAAATAATTTTAAAATGTTGGTACCAATTTATAAAGACTTGGAAACGAAAGTTCACCAGAAGTGGATGAGAGAGCATTAGAATCCCAAGACTGAAAAAAACAGCAATTGCAATTTACAACTGATACGAGGCTAATCACAAAATCTTAAATCCAAGCAACACGAGAATGGGGAAATAATATATTCATCTGAAAATCCATTTCTGCAGTTATGTACAGAATAGGAAACAGGTTTACTTTGTTTTTGTTCGTTTGTTTTTTTTAAAAAAAATATAAGGCTCTTCATAAGGGATTCTAATTTTTCTTATCAAGTACTTTACTCTCAGATTTTCCCCACTATTAAAGTATTAAAAATGTGCCTTATTGAATCAAACAAAGCACCTATCTGAACCACCATTGGAATGATTAATCAGTCACAGAGAGCAATCAATAGTCACACACATGGACAAGAGGGTAGTTTTCTATCCTTGCTGGTCTCCAACACCTGATAATCTAATGTCAAGTGCCTATAAAATACCACACAGCCATCAAGATTAGTAGTCAGTGATAGCGTATGTCTTGAATATTCTTGAATATGTCAAGAAGTTTTATTTTTTAATTGTTTAAGCCCTGTGGTATTCACATCTGATAGCAGCAAGTTTCATTAAACTCTGTCTGCAGTAAAGATCTTTAAAGATAAAAATTATGATTTTAAGAATCTAGAAAGACAAGAGCAACATTGATGATAAAGAGCTGAAGGCTAAACTCTACATTGAATGATTAAGATCTATCATATCAAAGAGAAGAGTTAGGGGTGACATGATAGCTTAGTGCTCCAGTACTTGAGGGCTTATCATGGAGGAGAAGGAGACAATCTATTCTCCAAAGCACTTGAAGGCAGGACAAAGGAGCCTTCTTCCATTGATGGAAGATTATTAAAATGAGAGCCAATCTAGAACTAAGGAAAAAATTCCTGACAGTGAGAACAATTAATCAGTGGCTTACCTCTGGACATTGTGGGTTCTCCATCACTGGAGGTTTTCAAGAAGAGACTGAACAACCATTGTGCAGAATGATATAAGATTTCTTACTTGAGCAGGTGGTTGGATTAGAAGATCTCCAGATCCCTCCCAACCCTATGACTCCATATTCTATATTCTAAAGACACATCTGGTATAATGATGAAGACTCTCCTTGCATTCACTTTAGGAGTTAACCAAAAGTCAGTTGAGAGAGGAATAAAAACTCCTTTTTGTTTGCATTTTCTTACAGGGGATTTGATCTTATATATCCAGTGTTTCTCAATCTTAGCAACTTTCAGATAGATGGACTTCAACTCCCAGAATGTTCCAGCTAGCCATATTAAAATTCCAAAGGTTGAGAATCCATTCTTAAATGCACCCTTCTTAAAAGTTGCCAAACAAATACTTTCTGCTAAATTTAGAGTGGCTGAAATGCTGTAATCCTCCATCTCCCAGAAGTTTTTTTAGCTGTTTAATAATTTGGTTGCTACCATCTTTAATATTCATTTTGGCTCAGAAGAAAGAACCTGCTGAGAGGTAGGAAGGATTATAGATAAAGCAAAAACAAAGTGCTTCATCCATGTAAAGGAAATATATTCACTTGCTAAGAAGGTGGGTTTAATTTATTTTCAGTACCCCAATCAGTTCAAGAAATCCTTTACCCCAGAAGAACCTAACTGACTCCAAGTATTATCTTTCATGGCAGTATATTACTCCTGTTACATATTTCCTTATCATTTCTATTTTATGTTTTAAACAAAAGAGAATGTATCACAGTGTGGAACGTGATAAATTAGGAGCAAACAGATCAGATTCAAGTTCCATGGAATTCAGGTGAATTCTGGCCAATAATTCAATCTTCTAAAATTATTTCCTTAGTGATCGAATGAGAAGAAACCTTCATGTATAATATGTGGAGCTCCCTGAGCAAAATCTACACTTCATACAACTTTATATTTTATTATTTTTATTATTATAGTGTAGGAAGTTAGCACCCACCCCTCTCCTGGAAGAGTGAAATATTTTAGGAAATATGAAAAAGGCAGAATATTATATTTCCCTGGGATAAGCATGTTTTGAAGCAGCTCCCATCTTCCTGCCCCCCACCCTTTGTCAATGGGCCATTAAGGCTTGGGCCAGTCTATTCTACATAACAAAGATCTACCTCCTTCAGGCAGAGCCATAGTAGGAATTGCGAAAGATAGGATTAGCCCTCTACACAATAGCAACAGAAACTAACACAATGGGACCCATCTAGACGAGGCTCACCACATGGCACCTGGGAAGATTGCATCAGCCAGCAAGACCCCCACCCCCTGGGAGTCTGACAACCAATCAGGATACTCTTTCGTGGCCCCAAGAAATGCAGAGCCAGAGAGAGCATAAAAACCCGAGGATTTTCTGTATCTGCCCCTTTTTCTGTTCAGGAACTCAAGCCATGTGATCCTGTCCACCATTAAACCATCTTTCCAAGCAGTCTCCATGTTTCCAGTGTCTGTTTTCCCCACTTGGAGCAGAACCCAGAAGGATGTTTCTTCCAACAATAGAAAATATAATTATTGTAATATGGGATTTATTTGAATCTATTTTCATGTATATCTACACTATTGTATGCATATGAACTTTTTGATACAATGGAATGTTATGGAAAAGTTGTATTTATATACATATATTCTTCAGCTCTTTCTCAAGGAATTCATCATAAGGTATTTCTGCTTTCTAATCAAATCAATAATTATATTATTACGGTACAATTGTGGTTAGATTAGACTGGAAGATAGTAAACCACATCTGAGATAAAATTAAAATTCTTGAAAAGGCTACCAATAAATAGGTCCCAGCTGATTAAAAAAATGCTTATTTATAAAAATGGAAAGTGTGCCATCTGATAGCAATAGCACTTAGCAACAGCACTTAGATTTATATACCGCTTTACAGTGTTTTACAGCCCTCTCTAAGCAGTTTACAGAGTCAGCGTATTGCCCCACAATCTGGGTCTTCATTTTACCGACCTTGGAAGGATGGAACCTTGAGCCTGATGAGATTCGATCTGCCAAACTGCTGGCAGCCCGAGATCAGCAGAAGTAGCCTGCAGTACTGCACTCTAACCACTGCACCACCACAACTCTTATGTTATGGGCATTCAAGTTATGGGCATACAAATATTTAGCTTTGTGTTTTACAAATAGATTACTGATAACTTATTTGGTTATCATCCAGTATATTAGCCAACACAGATTTAATGGAATAGATCAGGGGTGTCAAACTCAATTTCATTAAGGGCCACATCAGGGTTGTGTTTGACCTCAGGGACTGGAGTGAGCATGGCCAGGGTGCACATGGCCAGCTCGAGATCACTCATGTCAGGGGCAGATGTCGCCCAAGCAATCTGCCAGAGAAAACGGACTCTCCTCCTGCAACCCTCTGCCAGCATGTGGCCCTCCTGAGCTCCATTTTCGCTGGCAGAGGCACTGCGAGCCAATCCTTCACTATTTCCAAGGGAGCCCACAGGCCAGATCAAAGCACCCCATGGGCCAGATCTGGCCCCCAGGTCTTGAGTTTTAAACCTATGGAATAGATCAACACTTAAACTGTTTTAAATAAGAAAAAGTATCCATTTATCTTATGCTAGATTTGATGTTCGGGAAATATGAAACAATATTAACATCCATGGTTAATTTCCAACATAAAGAACTTTTTTAAAAAATATCCTTATTGGCTTTTTATGGCTATAATCCAGAGGTGGGTTTCAGCAGGTTCTGACCAGTTCTGGAGAACCAGTAGTGGAAATTTTGAATAGTTTGGAGAACCAGTAAATACTACCTCTGGCTGGCCCCACCCCCATCTATTCTCTGCCTCCCAAGTCCCAGCTGATCAGGAGGAAATGAGGATTTTGCAGTATCCTTCCCCTGGAGTGGGGAGCGAATGGAGATTTTACAGTAACCTTCCCCTGCCACGCCCACCAACCCACGCCTACCAAGTCATGCCACGCCCACCAAGCGACACCCACAGAACCAGTAGTAAAAAAATTGGAAACCACCACTGCTATAATCTATATTTTATAGACCTCACCAAAAAAACGAAAAATCCTGAGCTTTTTAACTTATTTATAAAAAGGGAAATGAAGTCCAACAGAAAATGCCAATAAAGCTGAGTGTAAGCCCACAATTTGTTTCTATTTGTGTGGATTAATGTTCACACTGTTTCCTGTTATAAGAGATGTATTAGTAATGTTTGAAATGTTTAATTTTAACCAACAAGCTCAGGCTGAAGAATAGTTTAGGGAAGTCTATTTCCTGAGTTCAGATCAGAGGTTAATTACAGAGTTTCCTAGCAAATAGCTACCTCCTGCCTTCACTTGACTAGATCTAATGACTATAACATCAAGTCCAACACTCGTGGTGCAGTCTAGGGAGAAGCAATGTGATTTGGGGGAACAAGATAAGAGGACAGGGGTATGTTTGTCTCAATATTTGTATCAAGTGGTAAAAAAAACTTTGAATAGCAGAATAACAGAGTTGAAGTGAGTTCTTCTGGTCCAATCCCTGCTCAAGAAGGAAACCTTATGCCCTTTCAGATAAATGGTTGTCCAATTTCTTCTTAAAAACTTCCAGTGTTGGAGCACCTACAACTTCTGAAGGAAAGTTGTTCCATTGATTAATTGTTCTCACTGTCAGGAAATTTCTCCTTGTTTCTAGATTAGTAACCCCTAGTCCTTCTTTTAATTAAACCACCCAATTCTCACAGCCATTCTTTATACATTTTAGCCTCCAGTTCCCTAATCATCTTTGTTGCTCTTGCCTGAACTCTTTCTAGACTATCAACATTTTTTTATATTGTGGCTTTTTCTTTTAGCCACCACTTTGTGGGCAATCCTGTGGCCCCTGGACTTCTCAGGGACTGCTATTCCCATGGATCTTTTCAGAAACAATTTTGCAAGAAGACAAAAGGCACAAACAAGTAGTTAAACTATCCATCAGAACTGAAGGACATACTTGCTTGAAAACAGACTGCCTAGACTAAATGTAGAACAAATAAATAAGCATTCCCCCAATGGAGCTAGAAGGAATTGCACAATTTATCTATGCTTGGTGTGAAAATTCATGTGATTGGAATTAGGAGTAACCTTTAAGAATACAAGGAAGAGCTGCAACCAAAATCAGAAATAAGAATCTAGAGTCTGGGATAGAAACATAATTTGAGAAAGCATGCATCATAAAAGCCAGTCTAAATTTAGTCACATAAAAGTGACTAAAGTAGCTGGACTATGAGCAGAGAAATCTGAATTGAGGTCCCACCTTGAGCACAGAAGGCAACTGGATGACTTTGGACCAGTCATTCTCTGTCAGACCTAGGAAGGAGGTAGTGGTAAACAATTTCCAAAAACCCTACTGAAAATCTGCATGGATGTAGCCAAGACTAGCTCGAAAGAACATATACAATATTAAACTACTGCTTATTCGCACTGTGTGATTAATACAGAATATTCACTGAATCACTGAACCCAGAGACACTGGAAATTTGGTAAAATTGTTGGTCTCTTGGTTAAAGCAAAAACAATGAAATAATATTTCTGTCATCAAGGATGCTCAGAGCACAATATATGATGATTCAGATAAAAGGTATCCATGCAATAAAGATTACTGACAAAGAAATGAATATTTTTTAAAAATAAAATAGTTTTTCCAGAAATTACAGGTAACCAATCTTTTTATCTAGCTATACTATTATCTGTTCATCAAAAACTAAACATTGTAACATTTCTGAAAACATGAAAATGTATAATATATAAAATATATATAAAGTTCTCATCTACCATTGTAGAATGTTAGAATAGTTAATTAAATCTATTTAACTGATTTCAGCAGCATCTGAAATTCCAAAATTACTACTGGTACTAAAAAAAATTTAGGAAGTGACAAGGACATAACTTCCAAAATTTTGCCAAGAAAACTGCAAGGACTTGTCCAGGCAGTCACCAACACACAAATACACGCACACATAGGAATATTGGAAAGTAGGATTATGACTTTAAATATTTTTATTTTCTTGGAATAAAAAGTTCTTACTATTGACAAATCAATCACTAGGAGTCTCAATAAATATTGAGAAGAGAAGAGAAGAGAAGAGAAGAGAAGAGAAGAGAAGAGAAGAGAAGAGAAGAGAAGAGAAGAGAAGAGAAGAGAAGAGTTGGAAGGGACCTTGGAGGTATTCTAGTCCAACCCTCTGATCAGGCAGAAAACCTTATATCATTTCAGATAAATGGTTGTCCAATCTCTTCTTAAAAACTTCCAGTGTTGGAGAATTCACAACTTCTGGAGGCAAGTTGTTCCACTGGTTAATTGTTGTCAGGAAATTTCTTCTTAGTTCTAGGTTGCTTCTCTCCTTGATTAGTTTCCATCCATTGCTTCTTGTCCTGCCCTCAGGTGCTTTGGAGAATAGCTTGACTCCTTCTTCTTTGTGGCAGCCCCTGAGATATCAAAACACTGCTATCATGTCTCCCCTAGTCCTTCTTTTGATTAAGACATACCCAATTCCAGCATTCTTTAAACATTCTTTATATGTTTTAGCCTCCAGTCCCCTAGTCACCTTTGTTGCTCTTCTCTGCACTCTTTCTAGAGTCTACACATCTTTTTTACATTGTGGCGACCAAAACTGGATGCAATATTCCAAGTGTGGCCTTACCAAGGCATTATAAAGTGGTATTAACACTTCACGTGATCTTGATTCTATCCCTCTCTCCATGCAGCTTAGAACTATGTTGGCTTTTTTGGCAGCTGCAGCACACCGCTGGCTCATATTTAAGTGATTGCCTGCTAGGACTCCAAGATTTTTATATTTCTTTTGATGAATCATAGTGATTTGGCAAAATATTTTTAATGCTTATTAGGTGCCTGGCAGTCATAGTTATTCTGGAAATGTAAAAATATCTAGGGCACATTCATTCATGTCATCTTTTATTTTATTTTAATATACATATGTTCATTAGTAGAGTTTTAGAAAGAGCCATATGAAAGTTCTGAAGGTGATTTTGATTTATCATACATGTGATACATCCAAAACAATTACTCTTAAATGGTAAAAAAAGTGCAACTGTGATTTTATATGTGCTCATTCTCTGATTATGGATTCACTCTTTATTAATATTATGAAAGGACTGGTCCCTATTAGTCAGTGTGATCATGATTGAAGGTTCTGTTTAAAATCTGGCCTGGTTTTTATTTGAATTTATAGTGGTCCTTTTTCCCTTTCTACCCTTTTATATCTTTGTTTTTCTTTCCCATTTTTGTATGGCTGAGTAACTTTGGGCTAGTCATATTTCAACCCTAAGCCAAAAGGTCAAAAAATATCTATATAGAGAATTGACTGAATTCCATAACTTTCCCTGAAAAAGGCTTCATTTAAGCTGATGATAATAAGAAAATTATTATTTTATCGATCTGCCAAAGCATACAATGCTGCTTTCACCTTTGGTGTCAAATTTGATACCTAAACTTTTCCAAATCATTTTTCCTTAAGCCTCAGACTGTACATTTAGATGGACTGGAAAGCCAAGCTTTATTGAATTCCCAGACAGCTGTCTTGCATACTGTTTCAGAAAATCCAATCCAAATTAAGAGTGCAATGTATCCCAAGTTCAGAATTCTTGGACAAGGGCTAGCCAAAATACGTTTTTCAACAATAAAAATATAAAAGAAGCTGTTTCCACTCAGTATGAACCCATTTTTTTTCTGGCCATCATCTGATTTATCACTCTTCCATAGTTTAAGGTCCTCCAGAGATTATATGCACAATCCCTCAAACATGTTTAATTATTTTTCAAGACTCTACATTAACCTTTGGGATAAAAACACAAACTATTATCCATCTTCCTTTCCCTCGTCCCTCACGTCCATCACTCTTATTGTTTGCAAGACCAAAGTTTTATTTCCATCCCCTTATTTTTATCTGTCCTTCTGTTCATCTGTCTCATATATATCACCACGGCTGGCCCTGAAATGACAACAGTATAAGAAATATTAGCAGTGAGATATTTACATAAGAATTGTGAAAGCAGCTTGGCTTTTCCATGATCTCTTATGGTGGAAAATTAAGTGGAAATGCTTCTTTCTTAACTCCAAGGCTACCTCAAAATTTTCCTTCTCAGCAGTTTCTCTGTTTTAAACCTGAAAACAAAAGGACAGAGTGAAAAATAGCTGTTTTCCCTGAAATCTGAGTAGTGCCAAACAAAATTATTATTGATTTGGAGGTCTTCAGAAGAAGAGGTGAAGGAAGGAGAAAAAGAGATGAATTCTTCTCCTCCCTCCCAGTGTGTGTGTGTGTGTGTGTGTGTGTGTCACTCATTTAGGCAACTATTATTCCAATTAGCAAACAGCTGGAACATTGCTTATCTGGAAGCAAAATGAAGGGTGTGTCAAGACAATGTGGTTTCATTCTCAGTTGTATGGTAAAGATGTTAAGATGGCAATATTCTACACCAACATCAAATAAGTCATAAAATACAGAATAACAGGGTTGGAAGGGAACTTGGAGGTCTTCTAGTCCAACCCCCTGCTCAAGCAGAAGAGTATACCATTCTGAACAAGTGGCTGCTTACTCTCTTCTTAAAAACCTCCAGTAATGGAGCACCCACAACTTCTGAAAGTAAGCCCTTCCACTGGTTAATTGTTCTCAGTTAGAAAATTTCTCCTTAGTTCTAGGTTGCTTCTCTCCTTGATTAGTTACCATCCATTGTTTCTAGTCTTGACTTCTGCTGCTTTGGAAAATATATTTTGCCTTAGCCTGAACCTCACCTCTGTGCTTTCTAAACAATGTTTATGGCTTAGCATGTTTTGTGAAGCCAACCAATGGCAGTTTATTTCATAAACAATATTAAGCAAATATTAAACTAAAAAATTGTACAAAGTTGCTATTTGTATGACACTGAAGAGAAGGAAATGCATCATAAATAAAAGACAAAAGAGATGGCCATCTTACATAAAATATACAGAGGCTAATTTCCATCTATTGATCAATGTTGGTGAGCCTATAGACACTTTATGTTCCTGACAACTTATAACTGAAATTGTGGACTTAATTAGTCATAAATCAAGTGGGAAACATTTTGACCAAGTAAACTTCTTTCTTGTTGAATATGGTGTCCAGGCACTCATTAAAGTTAGGCAAACTCAAGTCTACTGCTATTGTTCCTTTGTTTCTTTAAAGATCCAGTTTGGACTGATCTTGAAAAAAAATGCATTTTCTCCATTCATAGAAAGACTGCTGCTTACACAGAAATTCAAAAAAAAAAAATCAGCATTGTAATCCCCTTGTAATGATGTCATGTGATTAGGAGTTGCCTTCCATCTGGAAAATCTCCAGTGATCCATAACCACTTCCAGCATAGAATTTGAGATCCCATCTCTAATAGTAAGTGATGTCTCTTTTTAAAACCAACCTGATGGAAATTCTTGTTGGAGAAACAAATATACTTTGCCACTCCTTGCTTTATCCTGTTGTTCTTCTGCTCCCTTACATAAAATGCTAAAACGTTTGATGGAGGAAGCAAGAAAATAGCTAATCTAGTCTCGGTTTTTTATATAAAATATCCCAAAAGGCAACTGGACTTTCCTGGGGTTCTTTCCTTGAAAACATTTTACTTTTCATCCAAGAAGTTTCTTTAGTTCTGACTGAATGGTGGGGAATGGAAGGATTTATATTCCCTAGCAGTCATCTAGTCATTAGCACTCTGAAAAACCAAGGCTAACTCTCTGAGAATTGTTGAGGCCACTAGGGGGTTTATCTGTACACTCCAGGTTATCTGAATGGGTGTGGAATCTTCTTGGGACTGCCTTTTGAAAAGTACCTTTGGGACAACCATGATCTAGATGATTGAGAATCTCCATAAAATGCCATATTTTCTTCAAGTTAGATTTTCGGTGGTGTCCTGGCTCCATGCTCCAAAGGTTGAAAGTTCTAATACAAAATAATAATAATAATAATAATAATAATAATAATAATAATAATAATAATAATAATAATAATGAGGAGGAGGAGGAGGAGGAGGAGGAGGAGGAGGAGGAGGAGGAGGAGGAAGAGGAAGGGGAGGAGGAGGAGGAGGAGGAGGAAGAAAAAGAAAAAGAAAAAGAAAAAGAAAAAGAAGAAGAAGAAGAAGAAGAAGAAGAAGAAGAAGAAGAAGAAGAAGAAGAAGAAGAAGAAGAAGATAGAAAAGAATTGATTGCATCACAATCCTTTTGTTAAACTATTTTAGCAATTAAATTGAGATAAGATTATTTTAACAGACAGATTAACAGAGTTGGAAGGGATCTTATAGGTCATCTAGTCCAACCCCCTGCTCAAGCAGGAAACCCTACACCATTTCTGACAAATGGCAGTCCAATCTCCTCTTGAAAGTCTCAAGTGATGAAGCTCCCATAACTTCCGAAGGCAAAGCTGTTCCATTGGTTAATTGTTCTCACTGTCAGAAAGTTCTCCTCATTTCTAGGTTGAATCTCTCCTTGGTCAGTTCCCATCCATTATTCCTTAACTGGCCTTCAGGTGCTTTGGAAAACAGCTTGACCTCCTCCTCTCTGTGGCAGCCCCTCAAATATTGGAATACTGCTAACATGGTCCTTCTCTTCACTAGACTAGCCATGCCCAGTTCATGTAACCATTCTTCATTTATCATAAACAAACCATTTATCATGGTTCAGTTGGTTAAATACTATGAAGAATGGTTAAAGAGTTGGGTAACTTTATCCTTAAAAAGAGAAGGCTAAAGGGAGACATGACAGAAGTCTTTAAATATTTAAAAGGTCAATAGTGGGAAGAGAGCAACATTGATCAACATATAGGGTTTCCTGTTTGGCAGGGGATTGGACTAGAAGACTTCCAATGTCCCTGTTGATAATCTCTGTTATTCTGTTAGATCTGGGTACAAATTGGCCAAGATTCTGAAAACTATTGAGAATTGATAAGAGTTACTTCTAGCATCCTCTGCCAACCACTGGTATTATATAATTTCACTCCTGAGAACTTGGAGATAAAGAAGTCCTTTCCGCAAATAAATGTTTGCCACAATCTACTCTGACAGAAAGGCTGTTTCCAGACTCAAGAGTTCTTGGCAAATAGAACCAATCTCTTGCTGATTAAATCAAAGACAGGAATATTTATTGATGAGTGGGTTTATTTGGAAGTAAATATCATAGTTTACTACTTTAAGGAAGGGGATGCAGTGGCTCAGTGGCTAAGATGCTGAGCTTGTTGATTGAAAGGTCGGCAGTTCAGCAGTTCAAATCCCTAGTGCCGCGTAATGGGGTGAGCTCCCGTTACTTGTCCCAACTTCTGCCAACCTAGCAATTCGAAAGTATATAAAAAATGCAAGTAGAAAAATACGGACCATCTTTGGTGGGAACGACTAGCACATATGTGCGAGGGGAACTGTTACCTTTACCTTTTACTTTCAGGAGAATGGACAATTGACTTCAGAGTATTTTGTTATCAATGGCAGATCTACTAACTTGGTCAGTGTATTCCATACACCAAGGTTTCAAGTTTCTAAAATTCTGCTGGGCAAAAATGAGGTAGGGGAGACATTGTAGGGGGGGATTTTCCCCTCTCCACAGCAATCCTGTCATTTATTTGTTTTTCTTTCTTCTCCACTTAAATCCAATGCAACTTTGGGATTCAGTGCCAGCTTGAGGAAGACAACTGGAAGAATTTGAAAGACTCTGGATGCGCTGAAGTCTTTCCATGCACACAGGTCGATCTGCAGACTATTTCTTTTTGACTCTCTGCAATGTCAGTCTTGCTAATTTATCAGAAAGAAATACAGAATGATGATAGTGACATAGGGTTTCCAGTGTTGGATATCCTGCTCTGAAATCTGATGAATTCTAACAATTTATGAATCTACAAATCTACTACAGGTTTTGGAGCTGAAGGGGGGGAGCTCTCTGAGAGAAGGCCATCTACAAGGACCCCATCTTTTTGTATGATGACTCCCTTCTGTTGGACAGTTTTCCTTCTGATTTGAGCTAGGCAAATACACACACACACACACACACTTCCAAGTATTGTAATAATATTCAATAACATATGCAGTAGAAGCCATAAGTGGAGCACAACATGTTAGGGAAGTTAAACAAACAAAATCAACAACCTCAGAAGGGTTTCCAGGAAACCTTTTGGACCATGTAGTATTTCCAGATCTATTTCAGGGAAGGATTGGCAGAATCTGGAGAGAGAGTTAAAAGGGGGATCAGCCTACAATCCCTATGTAGCCACAAGCAAACTAAATTCAATCTCCATTGAATTCCTTTGATTCTTATCTAATTCCAAGCAGCTGCTAACCATTAGTTGAGAATACTAACGTCAGGTCTAACATAAATGTTCAAATAAATTGATTTATTGCTAGTCATGCTTATGCACAGGAATATTCTTAACTAATGGTTAGCAATCAATTAGGCTCAAATCAAATTATTTGAACAACGTCAGTCCTTCTATAATTATCTTTTCCACCTACCCATGTCAAAGCTCTCAGGAGAACCTGTTAGTAATACCTCAGTTTTGTGACATAAAGACAAACTCCTCTGTAAAATTCAAGTAACCCCAACCTTATTAGATGATGGGAAATGATTAAAAACAGGTCTGTTTAAGTGAGTTTTTGATGTTCAAACATAAATATCTTGTTACTTATTTCTTATCATTTTTATTGGTTCTTGTTACAACTTATATTTTGGGTGTAAATTTGAGACATTTAATCTTTGGCTGTTTACTTTGATTTACTGCACCACAGATAAATTGTCGACTGCAATCCACTGAGAACTGATAGATAGAAATGGAGAGAAATTTAAGAAATCAAGAAATCAAACCACCCAATCCCCTGAGATAATCAAAACATTTTGGGACTACCATGCATAGTCCAGCAACCTTTAAAATAAAGTTGTTAATCATCCAGAGAAGAAATCAGCAAGTGGCCCACATAATGCCTGGAAATAAATCTTGCAGGATAAAGAACCTAAATATTACAACTATTAATTTTGGAAGAGTAAACTATGATTTCTGGCCTAATAAAATAAACAAATCCTAGACATTCAGGACTTGCAATGGCCAGCCTTTGGTTATACCACAAATCAAATTTTAAAGAAAATGGTTCATTGGTTGGGGGGTGGGGGTTTCTGTCATTGATACAGATTCTTTCTAGCTAGGGTTGAAACCTAATGTCAAAAACTACATTTTCCCAGTTTGAGAAAACCAACCACCTGTTTTTAGCCCCTGCCAAATGATGCAACGTTTAAAAGTATCTCATCCCTACAGACCAAATATTATACTGTGTTTTTCTATCACACCGTTGACAGCAGACCTTCTTTTGCTGTTGCTTAGCAGCTGTAAAACATAACAGGGTTAGAAATGGATGATACTGTGGCCAGCAAATCTGTCATGTTAATTACAGGAATGAAATCAGGCTAAAGTTTTCAGAGTCCCTGGTCTACAATGTATTGCCTCTAGAGATGTTCTCTACATGAAAGATTGAACTGTGGATTCCTTGGCTTGGTTGAAATGAACGTGAAGCTTTCATATATATATAAAAGAGGGGTGTGTGAATACAGTGATTATGAAAAACTGTATCTCTAATTGACTGAATATAAGAGCCTAGAAAGAATTGTAGACTTAGAAGAGAGGAAACTATTTAAAAAGTATGGGGAACATAGCAGTCTCTGCCTCAGACTGCTCATATTTTAAAAGACCATCTGATCTTTTATTATAAGTCCATGTTTTCTCTTCTTTCACATATTAGAGTGGTAAGCCGTGAAATGTAAAAACGAATGAAATTTTTCATGTTGGTGTAAAAATTATCACAGGGGAAATAAATTGAAAGCTAGACATGCTGTGCTTCAAATAACAGTTCTTTGCACATTTGCCTCCTTGAGTGTTAATAGTGCTTACTTTAAGTTGTCTACATTTTCTAATTCTGCTGTAGAGACAACAGTAGCAGCATAGTTTGTGGCTGATCTGACCGCACCTAGATACCCTTGACTGATCACCAAAAGTCCAAAAGAAGAATCTGACTGGCAAAAAATTTAGAAGGGACCCAGTTAAGAAATCACAAAGTTACACAGAAAAGCAGAAAATCAAAATCCCCAAATAAAAATCATAGGGGAAGGCAACTACCAACTACTTTCACATATATCCATGCAATTTATATGTACATGTACATGTACATGTATATGTAAGTACACAGGTATAGTATAGGTGATACCAGGCTCAATAGTAGTAATTGGGTGAGAGGGATCTTGGAATCCTAGTGGACAATCACTTAAATATGAGCCAACAGTATGCTGCAGCTGCCAAAAAAGCCAATGCAATCTTAGGCTTTAAGAGAAGGATAGAATCAAGAACATATGAAGTATTAGCATTGCTTTATAAAGCCTTGGTAAGGCCACACCTGGAATATTGCATTCAGTTTTGGTCACCACAATATAAAAAAGATATAGAGACTCTGGAAAGAGTGTAGAGAAGAGCAACAAAGATGAGTAGGGGACTGGAGGCTAAAATATATGAACAATGTTTGCAGGAATTGAATATGTCTAATCTAGTGAAAAGAAGATTAGTGGTGACATGATAGCAGTGTTCCAATATTTAAGGGCTGCCAAAAAGAAGAGGGGGTCAACCTATTTTCCAAAGTACCAGAAGGCAAGACAAGAAAAAATGGATGGAAACTAATCAAGGAGAGAAGCAACCTGGAATTAAGGAGAAATTTCTTAATGAGAACAATTAATCAGTGAAGGCTTGCCTTCAGAAAATGTGGATGCTCCATCACTTGGAGGCTTTTAAGAAGAGATTGGACAACCACTAATCTGAAATGGTATAGGATTTCCTTCTTGAACAGGAGCTAGACTAGAAGACCTTCAAAGTCCCTTCCAATTCTGTTATTCTATTAATCACAAACAGTCAATTTTATCTTGAAAGAGCCATTATGTTTACATACAATCAGTATAAATTAAATTCAGGAGGAGGAAGAGGAGACAATTACTTGCTAAAAAATAAAATCTTGTTAACCATGTCAAATGCACCATCATAACAAAAGGAGTACATAGCACATGCAGTATTACAATTTCACAAGAATCAATTCACATACCAGTTGATCCATACTAGTGGTTTCCACATATCAGAACTTTTGGAATGAGACTGGAGTTGATTTATTTATTGCAAATATTTATTGTATTTATTGCAAAGATATGCCAAGATTTCTCCAATAGTTCAAAATAGTGCACATGAACCCCAGTAATTTATCCACACCACAATCTTGCAGAGTAGCTTAGATCCTAAACTATCAGGATCATCCCCAATGTATTTCTTTAAATCTGGCTGAGGTTTAAACCTAATTTCCCACCAATCCTTGCCTTGTGAAAGCCACAGAATCCTTTTGTGATCTAAGAATAATAACAGTGATCTGTCTTTTGCATGGGTGCAAACTTTAATAAGTAACTCTTTCAGATGAGCCCTGTACAGATGAAAAAGCTTGGCCTAACTAGTAAGTTTGTTCCTGCAATCACCTGTTATTTAATGTATTTTTGATGCTTCTTTGATGGGGGCTATTTTTTGTATTTTAATTTGTAGGCTTCATAAAATAATCTATGTGAGACGGGCAGCTAAATAAATCAAATAAAACAAATCCCTGAGAGACTTCTGTTCACTGTGCACCAAGGAAAACTACCATGGGAAGAATAAATCTTGGAAAATACATTTTTTGTTGGCAGTCAGTGAGGGCAAAGTTGAATAATACTAAGATTTCATTCTGTTTCCGTCAGAGTTTTTCTACCAAGCATTGTCTATTGTGGTGACGTCTTACCAGGCAGACTTCCTGCTGAAGAAAACTTATTATTTAACTGGATCACCTTCCCCAGTCCCCTCATTAGCTTTATTTTTTCTTACCTCTTGGCAGCAAACATCCACAATTCTAAGTGATGTTTCTTTCTTTTTTTCTTTCCTACAGTTAATTCCTTCTGAACACTTTGGCAAATTAGCCCTTGGAAGTACCCTGAGAAAACAAGGGATCTCCTGAAAGGATTTAGAAGACAAAAGCACCTTAGATTATTTTTCTCTTTCAAACAATCCCAGTTTTTATTTTAGTTCTGTCTTGTCCATGGCTCAGGAAACAGGTTTGGTTTTTTTTTTCAATTCCTACCTGCTTAGAGCTTGTAATAAACTCAAGAGAAAATTAAAGTAAACAGGAGGTTGTTTCATTTTGTTTTTTTAGGATGGGAAAGTTGTGTTCCAGAATTAATCATTAAGAAAATACTTTACAAATAGATGTGTTTTAAAATCACAGGCACCCCCAAACTTGCAACCAGTTACTGAACTGAGACCTGTAGCAGAGTTAACTTATTACAGCACAGATCAATTACTAAGTCCACAAATCCAACATACTTAGTAGAGCATGACTATGTTTAGAGCCAACTAAAATAGCCCAAGAGTGTGCAAGCACTTGAATTCTTCAGACTCTTTATCCAGCAAAATATTATAAAAAACAGAAGAAAGTTTAAGAGGCAAGAAAATCCAAAATGTTGGTTATGATAAAACAGAAACAGGTCTCAGCAGGTGGCAGTACCTGGCTAATTTTGTTTCTTAGGGTTTGGGAGATAAGCAGGATTAGACTTGGTTAGGACTTGGATGGGAGACTACAAGGTAACAGTAAAGCTGTAGGCTACACAAGGAAATCCAAAGAACACTCCAGAAAAAAAGTAGTTGTAAAGTTCTTCCAAATTGTCACCCAGAAAAATACATGGACACATCCATGAAATCAGCAGTGTTAATCAGAACCTGAAGGAGATTTTCTAAGCAGAAGAATGGAGGGACAAAATATGAGGCAAAACTGAAACCACATCAGTATTATGTGGATGTCGTGTAACTAATGAATAAATAAAATATGAATTTCACTCATTAAATATGAAAGGTGGCAGCACTTATGATTTCATGATGCATGCTCTGCCTTTCTGCTTTTAGGAAAACATTGTTCCAGGGTCAGTTACTCTCTCTCAGCCCTAGGAAAGAGGGCAAATGACAAACCACCTTTTAAATTTTTTGGCAAGAAAACTGCAGGGATTATTCCAAGCAGTTGCCAGGAGTCAACAATGACTCAAAGGCAACCAAAAAAAAAAAAGTTATTTTAAGTAAGCAAACCATTGATCTTTAGGGAATGGGATTTTTTTTATTTTTATTGCTTTTTCCTTTTGCAGCTACTGGTTTCAATTTCTTAATTATGCACATATAAAATCATTTTTTCTCCCAGCAAGAATGCCAGATAATGAGCTGAGTCCTGATGCAGTAATAAGAGCACTACCTTCCCAGATACTTATTTATAATGAAACCAGGACACCCAAACAAGAAGGTTCACAATAACAGTTTTCAAGTATAAACTTTCCTCCTTTCCTCTACTTTTCTTCCTGTCCTGGTTAACAATTACTGTATTTACTAGCAAAGCTGCCCTGAAGCAGAACAAGCATGAAACAAGCAATGAAGACATAGCTTTCCAGTTAATAATTAAGTTGCAGTAAGTTTTCATGCTCTTTTACAGGCATACTTTGCTTTTCCACCAAGAATATAGATAAGTAGGTGGCTAAAGTAGGGAGACTGCCAAACAGACAGGCAGAGAGATCTTCAAGAGCTTAAGAGCAGGAAGGATGGAGTTGTCTTCAAGCAACGTAACATTACAGAAATCCACTCTATATGTAATTGGAGTTAATTGTTTTTGTTGTCATTTAATCCTGGTTAAGCTTTTCATGACAGCCTTGAAAAGTTGACCTACAATTTCTGCAAAACTTTGCTTCATTATTGTAAAAGTGTAAGAACAGCTAAGCCAGTTCATATAAAAAGACTATCTAGATCATCCACCTCTTTCTTCAGCAAACAATCAAATGTTTCCAGGAAATGCACGACTAAAATAGAAAAAGTAATAGCTTCTTCTGCTTGTATCTTCCTGATATCTTACTATTACCCTTCCTACTATTAAGTTAACATGCCATCTGTGGTCATAGATATTACAGCCTTCCATTGATGTAGATTATACTTCCCCAACTTGGTGCGTTCCATGCCTTTAGAGATTATAACTCCTATTCCAGGCTGAGAACGTATCTCAAAAGCACCAGGTTTAGGAGAGAAGATCTGTCATTTATATACCTGCAACAACATGAGTGACTGGGACTAAGGGTTACCTTGGCCTCTGGACCAGTATGCTGAGGACTATTCAGACAATTTATGACCACAATTGAGCCTAACATTTATATTGTTAAGTGAAATATTTGTTAAATGAGTTTTGCCCCATTTTACAACTTTTCTTGCCACAGTTGTTAAGTGAATTATTGTAGTTGTTAAATTAATAACATGGCTGTTAAATGAATTTGGTTTCCCCATTGATTTTGCTTGTCAAAAAGATTGCAAAAGGGGTTTACATAAACCCGGGACACCGCAACCGTCATAAATATGAGTCAGTTGCCAAGCGTCTGAATTTTGATCACATGACCATGGGGCTGCTGCAATGGTCATAAGTGCGAAAGTCAGTTTTTTCAGTGCTGTTATAACTTCGAAGGCACTAATGAACTGTTCTAAATCAAGGACTAACTGTACTCCAAAACATGGATAGGGGCATAAATTTGGATTGGATAGGATTTAATCTCAACTGAACTGAAAGTTAATTCAATGAAGTTCATATGAATGGTTGGCATGGTATATTGTTGTTGCCTTCTATTACTTCAGAAATTACCATAGGAATTGTTGAAGGGGAAGAGAATGTCCCCAAGGCTGTACATATGGGCCAGGAGTTTGAGGATACGCATTTTTGACAGAGTCCAAATGTTTATAAACTATTTCTAAAGTTCTAAATCATAAAAACCAGTTATGTAATGGGTATATTGATTTATGAACCGATTTGCTTATTAAAAATAGAAGTGCTTTTGAGAAAACTACCATGGGGGCACTAAGGAAAGAACCTTTTCCTAAATCACTCTATGATTTGCAAAAAAAAAAAAAACCCATTACATAAAAAAAATTTATATTACAAGATTTCTCTAAATTCACCTTTTAAATTATTTTAAATGAACACGATAATTTTTTAAAATGGTGTCTTTTTGTTAGATTTGGTAATATTTTGCAGAAAAAACAAAACAAAACCCAAGAAGAGCAATAAATGAATTTTATTGAATAAGAGAATGAATAAAAACATTCATTATGATTCTGCTGCAACATTTATCAGCAGAAAACATGAGGCTCACCTAAACAATCTTAACATGCCTGTTTACATTTATCAAGGAACACAGCCTTCCATCAACCAGATTATAGAGCATGGGAGAGGACACTGGGCCAAGGCATCAAGTGGAAATCTGAACCATCAATTATAACAAGTGAGAGTACAACATCTTCACAATCCCTTGTATTTCTAAGGAACTCCTGATTCATCCCTTTATTTGCATTGGTAGTAGGACCAGACCTGAAGCAGAAGTCAAATCCAGATCCCAAATTAAGGGATGGACATTTCAGCCCAGTCTTCCCACTGGTGGCTCTTGTTGTTTATCACTGTTCCCCTCCCTAGAGCTTAGATCTGGTGTTCTAAGACTCCTATTGCCTGAGATGATTAATTGACGAGCATTAGACCTCACCACTTTTGAAGAGGTTTCTGTGTAATTGCTAGCATCATTCTTCCCAATTCTTATCAATTAAATATGCCAGGCTTGGGTATCCAGGATGGTGAGAATGGAAATTCAACACACCTGCAGAGCACAAGGTTGGAAAAACCTGTTCTACAAAATTCATAGTGTTTCTTAAGTTGTATTCTGTGGAAGGATAAACCATTATTTCTATATTGTCATTGCATTAATGGAACTCATGAATAAGATAAAAGCATGAAGACAAAACAGAAACACAAAGATTACATTTTTTCTCAATTTCAAAAGGCAGCTGCTAATTGCTTGAAAGGGTTGTTAGTACAATTGAAAGAGAAATTTTGTCTCAAATCAAGACCCAAAGGACATTTTCTCGTGTGTTTTGAATACATGGTATTTCACTGGCCACATGAAGTAGTTTATCCATGAAGTAATTACTCTGATGGAACTTTGATCAGACATCTCAGGAAAAATTATTAAAACATTTTGGGATGAAAGTTCAGAGACAACACAAGCTTTTTAAGTGAAAAGGATGTTTTTAGCATTCATTTTAATCAAGAACAACTACAGGCAATCTTCAACTTACAACTGTAATTAAGCCCAAAATTTATGTTGCTAAGGAAGACAATAGTTAATTGAGCTTTGATCCATTTTATGTCCTTTCTCACTACATTTGTTAAGTTAGTAACATGTTTGTTAAGTGAATCTGGCTTCCCTATTGACTTCCCTTAATCAGGTCTCAAAAGGTCATCACATGGCCCTGGGACCCTACAACTGTCATAAATATATGTCAGTTACCAAGTGTCCAAATTTTGATCATGTGACCATGGGGGTGCCACAATGGTCATAACGTGTGGAAAAACAGTCACAAGTCACTTTTTTCAGTGCTGTTGTAACTTAGAACGGTCATTAAACAAATGGTTATAAATCAAGGATTATCTGTATTGAAATAGCTGAAAGTTTCCCAACTCTTAGAATTTTTTTAAAAAATCTCATTCCTATCCCAACTCATATATCCCATTAAGATTTATAAATGCAGTGCTAAATGTGAGAGAAAATAAAATAAACTTTCTTCTTTGTTCCTTGGTGTGCGTTTTTTTTTTCTTTTGTTATCCTCTTTTTTTAAAAAAAAGATATCTCGTGGTAAACTTCAGAAGTTTAACATACACTCTACCAGAGCAGATCCAAATCAAAACTGATAAGGCTTCTAGTTAAAATTGCAAAATTCATCAGTCATGAGAATCATAAAACTTCATATAGTAGACTGCAGGGGCCGGCAGGGCAATGGCGGCCGAGGGAGACGTGGAGCTGGAGCCGGAGGCCGAGCCCAACGGCTCCGCGGTCAGCGGGGATGGCGCCAGGGGGCGCCCAGCCGAGAAGCCACAAAAACATGACAGCGGCGCAGCGGATCTGGAGCGCGTGACCGACTACACGGAGAAGGAAATCCAGAGCTCCAACCTGGAAACAACCATGTCAGTGATAGGGGACCGAAGATCTAGAGAGCAGAAAGCAAAGCAGGAGCGAGAAAAAGAGCTGGCAAAAGTCACCATCAAGAACGCAGCTTACGAGAACACATGGGCAATGTGGTGGATGCACTAATCACTCTTACCAATTGAGAACTCTGTGCTGGGTGTATTTCTGTGGAGAAAGTAAAAAATATGCCTTTGGAGGGCAGGTTAGGCACTGCATGACAAATTTTCAAGTTATTAAATAAAAGTGTGATTTTTCTTTAAAAAAAAGCTTCATATAGTGTTTGGGAAATTTTCAGTTATGGTTAGGTTAGATCGATGTTTTACAACCTGGCAACCTGAACATGTCTGGATTTCAGCTCCCAGTATTCTTCATGTTGTCTGGGGAATTACTGGGACCATTGAAGCCCTTCCATCTTCAGGCTAGTTAGCAAGGTTGAAAAACCCTGGGATAGTTGAACAAACTAACTTGTTTCTACTTATGTTTCCATACATTGTTGACCCATTTTTTTTCTTGTGCTACAAGCAAAGTGTAGTGTATCAGATCTTCTAAACAGTGTTCCAATATTTGAGGGGCTGCCACAGAGAGGAAGGGGTCAAGCTATTTTCCAAGACACCCAAAGGCCAGACAAGGAATAATAGATGGAAACTGATCAAGGAGAGATTCAACCAAGAAATAAGAAGAAATTTTCTGACAGTGAGAGCAATCAACCAATGGAACAGCTTTGCCTTCTGAAATTGTGGGAGCTTCATCACTGGAGGCTTTCAAGAAGAGATTGGACTAGATAACCTACATCAGAAATGGTGTAGGGTCTCCTGCTTGGGCAGGTGGTTGGACTAGATAACCTACAAGGTCCCTTCCAACTCTGTTAATCTGTTAATCAGTTGCTTCTTTTCCCCAGATTAGGACCTTATCATTATTCCTTGCAAATAAAAAGCCAAGCTTACTTACTTGCCCTGACCTAAAAGGATGCTGCAGAGACCACAGCACTAAATTCACCTTTCTCCTATATACTGTATACAGAATGTGTGTAGAAATGTCACCTCAACTACCTCAATCTTCAGGAATTCAGTAAAATTGTGAAATGTGCAAATAAATAAATATTTCATAAAAGCAAGTGACAATAGTAACTAAGTGTTCAAGATGAACCATTCAAGAGATACCAGAGAATACCTTAAAATGTAAACTAATGTAGAAATATTTGCTTAGTTGATCATAGTCCACTTCAGCAGATGGCTGTTGGAAAGTCATTGTAGATATGTTACACATACAAGCAGCTGTTGTGGAGGAAAAGGAAGGATGAGGGAGTAGTGATATGAATTTTCTGTACCTTAGCCAAGAAAACTGATGTAAATGTTCACTAGTTCGCCTCCTTTTTAAGGAAATATTTATGTTCTCTGATAGGACATTCCTAACTTCTCATTGTATAGGAGGGAAAAATAGTTCAGCAGTTCTGTCTTTTCTCAAGTGTGATATACAACTATTATGACCTTGTTCCTGTCTAGAAAATAATTAGATGCCCAACATATTTAAAAATATTTACCTTTTTAAAAGCTCAGACAGCATTTTCTCACCCTTTGAAAATATTTTGATAACTCAAGAATGGATGAAATTAGTTGTTGTTGTTTTTTTAAAAAAAAAAAACCAAACACAAATTGCATGAGTATCCTGTGTTGAATCTATCAGTGAATTTATAGAGGTGAGGTAAAATATTAAAATACACAAAAAAATACACTATATTCCTTTTTTTCTGGAAAAAAAAAAGAAACTACATTTTCATATTGCTTTCTCTATAAATTGGCTATAAGAAACGACACTTTAAATTCCTGTAACAAGAGGTTTGTTTTCAATGACAAATATTTTTCCAGATCATTTATTTTTTCTTTAGATTTATATCCCAACTTTTATTCAAGGTGGCCTCTATGGTGTTCTCTTCAGGCAGGTTTCCTCACAGGTTGGATGTAGCTGAAAAATTAATCAGCGTAGTAATGTGGTATCATTAGCCTTTGAGTGAATTCCACAATTAATGGCAAACACTGGTAGGGTTTGAAAAAACATCTAAAAAAAGAACATCATATCAAATTTACAGTTTGATTAGCCGAAGAGTAATGCTATCAATCAAACAGCACAATTATCCAAGACTTTGATCAGTGCTTTAGTGTTTTATTTAAGTGGCATAGTTTTCATCATACACAAACACATATCAGTATTTGTAAGATTAATGTGATTTTTCTAACAGAGAGTGGAGAGAGAGAGGATTTATATATGTAGAAGAGCAAGAAGATAATTCTAAGAAAGGTAGCCTTAGATGTTCTATTTTTGTCTTATTTTGATTCTTACAATGGCACTTTGAGTCATGAAAACTTATTAAGAAAAATGATTATTGGGAGACATTTAAATTACTGCATTTTCAAGAATTTTGAAATTTGAGAGATATGCAAACTTCATCTCAAAGTTGTATAACAAGTTTACCTAATTGGATATTGCATGTACAGGATGACCTTACGTCCTAGAATACATAGCCAACATGGAATGGAAGTCTAATGCAGAATTGGTGATCATCACTTTTAGTTCTTCAAGGCCAACAGTCATCCAGATATACCATCTCCAAATCAAAATAAAATGGGCAGTGGGTAGACACAAATATGGAATGTTTGGACAAAATATAAGAGATTTATTCCCATCATTTGGCCTCAGTTCTTCATGTGTACCTACGAGACCGTCTTTTGCCACCAATAGCCTCCCACCGACCAGTTCGTTCTCACAGGGAGGAACTACTCAGGGTACCGTGAGTCAAATTATGTCGACTGGCGACTCCCAGGGGGAGGGCCTTCTCTGTGGGGGCTCCAACCCTTTGGAATGAACTGCCCCCGGAGATACGGAATATCCCTGATCTCCGTGCTTTCCGCCATGCCCTCAAGACCCTGATGTTCCAACAGGCGGGGCTAAACATACGAACATGTGAATGATTTTTTAAATGTTATCTAATTCTGGGTTTTATTTAATTGACCAAACTAATTAATAATTTTAATTAGCAATTTTATGATGTTTGTGTGTCTATATTTTTCTTGACTGTATACCGCCTTGAGTCCTACGGGAGAAAGGCGGTATAGAAATATAATAAATAAATAAATAAATAAATAAATGTGTAAAATAGAAAGTGACAACATATCAGTAAGATGAACACCAATATGCCAATTATATGTATTTAGCATATGATGAGAAAAGGACAAAGAGAAATAGATGTATATATACAATCCATGCCCATGGAAAAGTCTGACAATGTTAATAAAAATGTTAACTAATCTTACAAGGTCCACCAAAGGAAACACTTGTTCAGCTGTTTCAAAGATGCCAGTGATGTAATAAGTAAAATAGAAGAATTTATGGTAAATTGGTTGGAGATCGATTGGCTCATTTCAACATTGTATTTGGAATTTGCTACCCATGGAAGAGTCCAACACATTGATGTAGATTTCAGATCTATATCTAATTCACTATTTTTGATATACAGATTATAGCACAGAGAGCAAGGTTTTTGTAACAGAACACTTAGTGCCTCTAGTAGCAGCAGCGGTAATAGCTTGCAGTGACTGTTGTGATCAAAAATATATAGAAACCACCTTATCTCACTGTATGCTTGGCAAGGAATAGCACCTTCACCCAACAATCTTGCTGTGCCTCTGTCTAAAACAACAATTTTAGAAGGAACATGAATTAAGTAGAAACAGATGGAGAGAACCTAATCATCCCCACAGTCCCAAAATGAAAGAAAGGCATTTTATAAAGGAAAGCATGAAGTAGGTGAAGACAATCCTACATTTTGGTATAGTAGAAACTCAAACATAGTGGTAAATTCAAATTGTGTGATAAGAGTAGAACAGTTATTACGAAAAGGCAAAATATTAAATAATTATTAATTATTAAATTAATTAATAATAAATTAACTTGATTAATTAATAATTAATTATTTGTTTTCTGTTTTTTCTCTCCTTTGCCTCCCTTTGTCTTTCTTCTGAAAAAATATTAGTGATTGGACCAGGGGTGAAATCCAATAGGTTCTGACAGGTTCTGGAGAACCGGTAGTGGAAATTTTGAGCAGTTCAGAGAACCGGTAGTGAAAATTTTGAGTAGTTTGGAGAACCAGCAAATACCACCTCTGGCTGGCCCCAGAGTGGGGTGGGAATGGAGATTGTGCAATACCTTTCCCCCAGGAGTGGGGAGGGAATGTGGATTTTACAGTATCCTTCCCCTGCCACGTCCACCAAGCCACACCCACCAAGCCATGCCCACAGAACCGGTAGTAAAAAAAATTGGATTTCACCACTGGATTGGACCTTTTTCTTCTGCAGATCCTCCAGCAGAACCAACATGACCTTGAAGTTCTGTAGTTCCAGTAAAAGAAAATATTTGATGATGCAAAGTCTGGTGAGATAAACATTAAAGAAATTAGAATCACAATGACATACTTCTTTCCTTTTATCATATCCTTAAGAATTGGGAGAGCGAATAGATTAGACTGCTAGGAAGGAAAACAGAAATTATATTGAAACACCTTCTCACATTCACCCAACCTCAATTGTGTTCTAATGTCAGATAATACATAGGCTTCAGTTTCCATACCATCTGCAAAGCAGTCCACAGGAGCCATTGTCTACATTTTTATGTAGAAAAATATGGTATATGGATGATCAGTCATCTTCATCATCTTCATATTTTGACTTCCCTTATCTTACAGATGACCGTGGGCCAGAAGATGCTATTTCTCAGCTGCTGCTCTAGTCTTGTGGAACATCCCACTCTGGAATTATGACCTGTTCCATCCCTTCTAAGATAAAATTATTTGGAAGACCATTTGGCTGATGAATCTGTTCTGCCTTTAATTCACTGAATAATGTAAAGTTGATTTAAATACTGGTATTATTTTCATCTGGTTTCATTGTGATTTGTTTTATTCATTTTTCATCATTACCAGTACAATATTAGGATGGTTTAGTGGTTAAGACGCTGGGCTTGTTGGCTGGTTAAGGCCCAAGTGCAGAGGTGGGTTTCAGCAGGTTCTGACCAGTTCTGGAGAACCAGTAGCGGAAATTTTGAGTAGTTCAGAGAACCGGTAATAAAAATTCTGACTGGCCCTGCCCCCATCTATTCCCTACCTCCCGAGTCCCAGCTGATCAGGAGGAAATGGGGATTTTGCAGTAACTTTCCCCTGGAGTCGGGAGGGAATGGAGATTTTACAGTATCCTTCCCTTGGAGTGGGGAGGGAATGGAGATTTTACAGTATCCTTCCCCTGCTATGCCCACCAAGCCGTGCCATGCCCACCAAGCCAAACCCTCAAAACCGGTAGTAGAAAATTTTGAAACCCACCACTGCCCAAGTGCCACATAATGGGATGAGCTTCTGTCCTTTTTCCAGTTCCTGCCAACCTAGCAGTTCGAGAGCATACAAATGCAAGTAGATAAAGCGGTACCACTTTGGTGGGAAGGTAACAGCACTCAGTAACACCATGCTGGCCACATGACCACAGAAATGTCTTCAACAGTCCTGGCTCAATAGCCTTAAAATGGAGATGAGCACCCCCTGCAGTAGTCAGCAATGACTAGCAAAGTAAAATCCACAGGGATTTCTTTACCTTTTACCGATTCAAGATATTATATCCTTGTTTTGAAATTTTATTTAATTATTGGTTCTTTTAATTTAGTCACATTTACTGTGGATATTTTCATCAATTATCCATGTTTTTTCTGATTATTTTATAAATATGCTGTGTGGTGGCATAAAAATATAATAAATTGATAACAATAATTAATGTGCCTACTAAATTAAAATCATGCTAATATGGTAATTGTACTTTTGCATTATAACATAGATATTTAGAATACTATGTCCTAGTGATTGTTAAGCCAAAATAAATGATCAATTTTGCTTAAACTCTTTGGTTTACTGAGTCTTTTTTTTACTTAGGTGTTAATAAATATTATATTGAAAATAACATCGTGAAGTGTTATAATGGAATCAGGATGTGCTATAAAACCATTCATACTTCAAAAGTGGGTGTAAAAAAATTAACACATGTACACAAAAAGAGACAGAGCTTCACTTACACAATTGCAGCCACTGCCTTGATTATTTTTATATATCTGAAGATAGGGTGGTGGAACTACTGCATAGTTGGCTAATATCTCAATCTTGCATGTATGCCATTATTAAACCAAATAAATTAATTGTAAGGAGAGGCAATATCATTAAGTCAGAAAGTCTGCAAAATCTGTATTCTTCCAGATGTTGCTGAACTCAACATCTAGCAAGACCAGCAAGTATATGCAATGCAGAGAAATACTAAGAGTCTGGAGAACCCCAGGTTTCCAGCTCTACTTGAAATGGTCACTTAAGTACATTCCTTTATAGCACCATAATTAAATCATTCTTAATTCCTTCCCATGATGAATATCTTGTTCCTTCTCTAGTCATAAACATAAATTGCACATAAGCATTCTAAGTCATCTAACAAGTTTATTTTCCCAAGGCTAAGAAGGTATGTTTTTTTTTTCTTGAATGAATATTACTGCATCTTCCAATACGAGAATGGTACATTATAGCTTATGTCTTTTGAACAATGTAATTGAAGGATAGTTTTCCAGAACTGTTTATAAATGCTGCCAGTTTTCTGGTGTAGCATCAACAATCTTGCTGGTCTTAATCCATACCTTGGCTACTCTCCAACTGCAATATTATTTTTCTTCAACTGATCACTTCCAATCTCCCGGACCACACTAGACACTTCTGCAGTCCCAGCTTATAGTTTAGTTTAGTTTATTATATCAGAGTGTATTTTAATCATCAGAGTGGCCTGAAAATCCCAATTTTTCCCCAGTTTATTTACCCTATTTGAAAGATTCAGTTTTGCCTCTCGTTGAGGAATACCCCCATATTATGCTAACATGCTTAGGAGAAAAGAGAAGACACACATAATATTGGCTATTCAACATCCCATTAGTGCCTCCAAATATTCCTTTGCCACGGACACAGCCAATACTGCAGCTAACACATCAGTGAAAGATATAGATAAGGAATGAGGATGATATTAATACAACATTATACAAGACATTATATTGCTTCTTTCTTTAGCTATCTTGATTACCTTTAATGTTGATATTTATCATTGTAATATTTCAATGTTTTATATTGTATTTAAATTTATATTAGAACCATTGAAGGAGATGGCATATGCATTTTATATATAATTTTATGATGTTCCAGCAGGCTAGAAAGCAGGCAACCATGAGTTCAAGTCCCAACCTAGCTGGGTAACTTTGGGCCAGGGGTGTCAAACTCAAGGCTCGCAGGCCAGATCCAGCCCATGGGATGCTTAGCTCTGGCCCACTGGTCCGCCCTGGAAACAGTGAAGTACTGGCCTGTGGTGCCTTTGCCAGCAAAAACAGAGCTCGGGAAGGTCGCATGAGGCCCTCCTGAACTCCGTTTTCATTGGCAGAGGGTTGCAGGGGGCCATCCCTGCTGAAAAGACCTCACAAGGGCCACACTTGGCCCTCCCAAGCTCCAATTTTGCTGGCAGAGGGTTGCAGGATGCCATCCCAGCTGAAAACAGAGCTCAGAAGGGCTCTGTTTTTGCTGGCAGAAGGTTGCAGGAGGCCATCCCAGCTGAAAACTGAGCTCGCAAGCCTGTTTTCGCTGGTAGAGCACTCGAGTCACCCCAGGCACCCCTGACACGAGTGATGTCAAACTGGCCATGCCCCCCTCAGCTCCCCGACGTGAAATCAACTCTGCTGTGGCCCTCAATGAAATCGAGTTTGACACCCGTGCTTCAAACAGTCACTTTCCCTCAGTCCAACTCACCTCACAGGGTTGTGTTATGAGGAACATAGAAAGAATGTATGTTGGATATGTTTGCAATGTTCAATTGTTTTAAAAATAATAAAGGTGGGATACATATAAATAAATTAATAAAAAATGCAAGTAGAAAAATAGGGACCACCTTTGGTGGGAAGGTAACAGCATTCCATGCACCTTTGGTGTTTAGTCATGCCAGCCATATGACCATGGAGACATCTTTGGACAGCGCTTCGAAACGGAGATGAGCACTGCCCCCTAGAGTCAGGAAAAACTAGCACATATGTGTGAGGGGAACCTTTACCTTTATCTTTACCATCCATGCATATCTTCTCAATATCCACTCGGCTGCTTTTCGTTGGAAAGGCATTTGATACTTATGCAACTATGGAATGAAGTGTAGAAATTGAGTAAATGAGATGTTTGCCAACAGGAAGAAACAAGGATGAGCAAAGCCACCTCTACTACATGGATATGTGCAGTCTGATGCAACTGCTCAGTCCTCCCCCCTGGTTCCCATTGGTCATGTCCATCATTTCCTGCAGTCTGAATGGACTCTTCCTAAAACACCCATTATAGATATATATGTCTTGTCTTGTCTTGAATGTCTTCAGTGATATTTGGGGTTGTAAAATATCCCTTGGCAGTTCTATTGCTTAATTCTTCCAAGAATTTTTTCCCCCTCAAAACAGAAATCTGATAAGTCCCCCACCCCTCATCCAGCAGTACTTTATTTAAAATCAGTATTCGGGGATATAATCTCAAATGGAAAGTCTTCCAATTAGCTTAAATTTGAGGGTTTTGTTTTTCCTTTCTGTAAAACTGTCTGGCTGAAAACCTGAGACACAGACACAAGAAATACTTGCAACAAAATATTACACTATGAGCTGATCCCTTCTCTCCATGTTTCTCTCCTTTCAGTATTCTAGAGATGCCCTTATAATTCCTTGAGCTTTTATAAAAGTTGTATTTCCTGCTCTCATGCTCTTCTGCATTTTTTTCCTTTGGGCATGATGGCCATGTTCCCACAAGTTAGTAAACCTTAAATCTGTATTCTTATCTAGCACATTCACATAACATGCCACATCCAAATGTATTCTATTTTATCTTATATGTTACCTAATTTTTCCCTTTCCCTTTCTCTAATTTCTAAGTCTTAATTTTTTAAGATTTTATTTGATGATGGATATGTTGACTTTGCTATATTTGGCCAATCTTTCTGAAGGGGTTCCCCCCCCCCCCAGTTTTTCTCTTTAAAGGCTGCAATGAAATAAATTTAGATTTGGATTGGATTGTTCATACTATGTTCTTACATCTTAATATGATGACTAAGATGATGCTGTAGACCTCATGGTTACTGAAATAGCAGTTGGAGGATCCTGGGGCAATTGCCTCAAGCTCTATGCTTGGATAATGAACAGGTTCTCACAACCAACTCCTTGCCCCCAATGCATCTTGTCCTTTGTGCAGAATGCTGAAGCCTTGGAATCAGAAGCTATCATAGTTATAGCTGAAACACAGGAGACCTGGTGGGACAGTGGTTAGATCAGTAGTGGGACACAACCGGTTCACCCAGGGTCATGATGGTTGTCGTGGAAGGCGTGGCCCATCCCCATCCTCCAGCTCAGCCGCACATGCGGGACGAGCCTCCCGCAACAGCCAACCTGACCCTGGGCGAACCAGTTGTTAAATTTCCACCCTTTGCCAAAAGGCTGTTTCTGAGGGTGCTTGTCTGCATGTTGATCTCTTGGCTGTTTCAACCTTCTGGATGCGAGGTTTCCAAGGGACAAGGAGAGAGGGTTACCATAGAGACAAGGAACTGATGCTCCCAAGAGTTCGTGAGGGAAGGTGAAGAATTGGGGGGAAGTGGAGGGAGGGATTCCCCGTTCCCTGTGGACCTGCCTGCAGGGTGTGTTGCAGAGGTGGGTTTCAGCAGGTTCTGACCAGTTCTGGAGAATCAGTAGCGGAAATTTAGAGTAGTTCAGAGAACCGGTAGTAAAAATTCTGACTGGCCCCACCCCCATTTATTCTCTGCTTCCCGAGTTCCAGCTGATTGGGAGGAAATGGGGATTTTGCAGTATCCTTCCCCTGCCATGCCCACCAAGCCACGCCCACCAAATCACACCCACAGAACTGGTAGTAAACATTTTTGAAACCCACCACTGGGGTGTTGATCCTTCTGCGAGCAAAAGTGAGAGGGGCAAGGAATTAAGTTGGCAGCATGATCAAAGTCTCTGAGGGGAGACTGTCGGGTTACTATGGCCAGGCAAATCATTATATACACACACACACTGCTATCAAGGTGGATCCTGGATGCTGCACTGCACTGCAAAGGAGAAACGGACAATGGACTGGCCGGCACGAGACAAGGACAAGGAGAAAGAGCAGAAAGAAGAAAGAGGGAAAGCGGCCTTCTTCTTCCCTCACATCAGCTGCTCCATTCCCATTTCTCCATTGCAGCGCAGCGCCCAGGATCCACTTTGATAGTGGGGGGGTGGGGTAATTAAACAACCAGTTCGCTTGAATTTGTACGAACCGGCTGAATCCCACCACTGGTTAGAATGCAATATTGCAGGCAAACTCTTCCCAGTCTGAAGTTCTATCCTAATAAGGCAGATTAGAAATAACACACGTGGGGATGAATGCAACTTGGCTGCAATGGAAGGAAATGACTAGAGTTCTCCATGATAGACCTATAACAATTCACTCAAAATCTAAGTGTAAGTATAAAATGATAGTCCACCTAATAGCATTGAGTGCTAGCCAACCACTAAAAGCGCTGAGCATCCTTTATATGCCATGGAGATGCACATAGTCCATTGGTCATAAGGCGTTTTCCTTCTTCACACATGAAGAAGGAATGATACAATCTGGCATGATACAATCTGGCAGCAGATAGGAATTACACTAATGATAGAGGAAAATGCAGGAAAAATATCTAAAATGGTTTTGTCCACATCCTACAAGCAGAAGCCCACATTCTGCATGTCTGCACCTACCATTTTAATGCTGATGATAGATGAGGGGTCCTTGGTGCTCTCTGAACTTGCTTGTTTTCTTGCAGATATTTCATTCCTCAAACCAGATACCCCGATCAGTTCTAGTGATTAGCATTGATGATTTTACCTTGAGTCTACAACAAAGCAAGCAAGCTCAGAGAGTGCCAAGGACTCATGATTCCAGCCCCAAGCTACAAATATTCTCCTTTATTGGTACTGATGGCAAATGCAGGGAAATTCCAAAGCAAGGGTGGAAATACACAATTAATCATGAACATGAAAATTATCCAGTTGGACTCAGTTTCTGCATCTGATTGTATGAAATGGGATTCATTGATCCAGAAAGCAGACCTTGCATTTGAGCGAAAATGCTAGGATGAAGATTTTTCACCTTTTGAACAACTAAAGGCAGTATATTAAAGGCAATATTTCCTATTTCCTCCTATATTTCCTTCTTTTTTTTTTTCACAGTAGCAAGCCTGTGAAGTTAAACTGTAGAGAAGACTGTTTGTATTTTCCTGAAATCCTGCATTTTCTCTTCCAGATCTGCGGTTACATATTCACCTACTCTACTGCTGAAAAAGAGGGAATCATCTCTTAAAGGGTTCCTGTAACTAACATGGAAGTTAGAGATTGTTTCCCCCAAATCAATGTGTCCATTTCTACATACAAATGAGAATGGAAAGGTTATCCTATGAGACAAGTTCATCTGTCTGACAGATAAACAAACTAATGGTAGTGATTTAAACTGATTCACAAAAGCAAAGATATATCCTCATCACTGACTAGTGGCTTCTCTGTTATTGATCTTCTATTACAAGTGTCTGTTATTGATCTTCTATCAGAAGTCACTCTGCCACTCCAGCCCTGTCTCTTTGTGCTGACCAGGGATAGAGGGAGAAAGAAAGGGGAGGGGAGGGGAGGGGAGGGGATGGAGGAAGGAAGGAAGGAAGGAAGGAAGGAAGGAAGGAAGGAAGGAAGGAAGGAAGGAAGGAAGGAAGGAAGGAAGGAAGATTTATGATGCATCCTCAAAGTTCCAGCCATTCCCAGCAGTCATAGGTTTGCAATCTGGAATCTGCATACTTATGACAGTTGTTGTATCCTACAGTTACATATTCACCATTTGTAATCTTCCTTGCTGGCTTCCTATAAGCAAAGTCAATGGAGAAGCCAACAGGGAAGTCACAAGTCACTCCAATTAATTGCTTGCAACCATAAAAGCAGCATTCACCTTGTGGACCATCTGCACACACCCTTCTCAATCTAGCAGCAGCCAATTTCTGCCAGTCTGCTTGTGAGCCATCTGACTTCCTTAATGACCACAACAGGGAGTGCAGGAATTGCCGTAACTAAATGTGGTCATGTCCTGGTGTGCTTTATGACCACATTGATTAGCAACAGAAATTTCAGTCCCAATTACTGTTATTAATAAGGACTACCTATAGTGGCAGAATTCCAGCCTCCTAGTACATGTGGATATCAAATTCTACTTTAGGTCTCAGGCAAAACAGCATTTCAAGTCAAATAGTCATCTCCAGAACTTCTCTTTTCAGAGTTCTTCATTAAACAAGGTACGAAGAAGAGTAAATTGATTGCAAGAAGGTCCCATTTGCAATATAGTTGTGATATAATTGCCAACTCATCCTCTCTTGGTCTGGTTTCCCTTCTCAGCATAAAGATGTTTATGGAGTGCAAAAACCTGCATCTGAATCAGTTTCTCTGTCCATTTTAGAAATCATAGGAGACTCTCTGTAGTGCAATCTTGGCTGTGGACAGAGCATCAGGTCACCAGTTAAAGAACAAGCACAATTCACTATATTAAGCTTGTCCAAAACCCTGGAGATGAGAAGTTGGGTTGAGGAGAGATGCAGCTGACTTTGGACTAGCCCAAAAAAATGTCTAATTTCAGCATTATCTGCTTTCCCATCCTTTGGCTAAGATTCCTATCCAACAATTCTGTTTTAGGAGGCATTCATCTTCCTAGTAACTTGCAAGTTCACTCCCTGCACTGACTGCTTTGTTGTTATTTCCAAAAGCACACAAAAAGTAGATTGCATGGCAGGACAGTTTTACAAATTACCATCACCCCTGGGTCACAAAAATTCAAGGACATTTTAGTTTTGGAAAGTATCCCACTAACATAACAAAACTACTCCATTTTTACCTAATAAAGCACAAACCTCACTTTCCCTTGATGGCTGGAAATTGTCAATCAGTGTATGAAAGATCTATTATCCAGGCTCACACAGCTGGCTCTGGCTGGTTTATTTTCTTATACTATTGGAGTACTAAAAAGTCTCTGATAAACTCAGGCTATTTCTAAATGAGATCTATAGAGTGAGAGAGCAGATTAACGTTTTAGACTGTTCTATTGGCAAGTATCAGCCAACATACTTAACAAGGAACAAGAGATTTCAGTTGCAAACAACTGTCTGTGTTGTGTTGACTCTATGTAGGCAGGGTAAAGCAAAATGATATACTGTATTTTTCAGACTATAAGACACACCTAGCTTTTGGGGAGAAAAACAAGAAAACAAGAAAAAAAAGGGTGCCTCTGCCTCCCAGCAATTTGCCTCCTTGAAGCAAACAGCCTGGTCAGCTTCAGCACAGCCAAATTTAGCACGAGCAGCTGATTGGCAGTTGGATCAGCTTCCTGGAATCAGCTGTTCCAGGCTGCGGGGATCAATGCTGCCTATTGCTACCGTCACCACCCATCACCGTCGCCACCAATCTCTGCCTCCACATGTCCCATTTTTGGCCTCCACGCGTAGCCTTCATGCATCTCGTTTTCAGCCCATTCCCTGCCACCTGGAACAGGCTGAAAGTGGGGCATGCAAAGGCCAAAAATGGGGTGTATGGAAGCTGAAAATTGGATGTCCAGAGGTGGCGATAGGCGGAAGTGATGGGCGACAATGGCAACAGCAATTCTTGCAGCCTGGAACAGCTGATAGGTGGTATTCTGGGAGGCCAATCCAACCGCCAATCAGCTGCTCATGCTAAATTAGGCTGTGCTGAAGTTGACCAGGCTGTTTGCTGTTTGCTGCAAGGAGGCAAATTGCTGGGAGGCAGAAGCCGAAGGATGGGGGCTGGTGGGTGGGCAGTGCTTCGGCAACATTTGCTCTATAAGACTCACAGACATTTCCACCCACTTTTTTGGGGGGGGAGTATGTCTTATACACCGAAAAATACAGTAAGTTACAAGGTACTTTCGCTTTTCTCTTTCTTAGTGATTTTTTTAAAAAAAAATTGATTTATTCTACTGATAAATCATTCTGTCCAATTCTCTAGTCATGAGGCCAGCGTAAGGGAGCACATTCAATTGATATGGACCATGGAATGTTCCTCTTGTGTGATGGCCAAGTAACACAATTCAAATTAGTATGTGTTCAAAATGGGAGCTGGAATAAATCCATGTGAGTGAAGTTCACACCGTTGGGTTCATTTGTTATGTGGTTTGTTTGGTTTTGGTTTAGCATGATAAATGTTTCCAGAAATTATGGTTGTAAGTCATGGTTCACGGCTGTGCTATATAAACTAACACACTAACAGAGAAAGATAGAAAGGAGGAGGAGGAGGAGGAGGAGGAGGAGGAGGAGGAGGAGGAGGAGGAGGAGGAGGCTTTTTCCATATTCTTCTCTTAATGGATTGTCCTCTGTAGATACCTCAGGAACAAATTTTCTAAGTCACAGTTCTTCAGTTCCACTGTTCTTAAACAGAATTTTCCACAGGATTAAATTAGTTCCCTCCTGCTTAACTTTCTGAAAAGCCATTTAAAAACTGGTTATTTCAGAAGGTCTTAGATATGGAATCATGGAGGGAAATTCCACCGACAACAGGACAGGTTTCCTCAGGCCTAACGTTTCTTGCAAATGTCCTTCTTCATTTGTTATAAATATATTGTTTTTAACCCTCTTACTGTAGAGAGCCTTTGTTGATAAGAAGAGACCAGTCCTATATGTAAGATATGTAAGTTAGTAAATAAAATATCATTTTCAACCAATAGGACCCAGTTCAGACATAGTGATGAGCTCCAGTTTAGACTGTTGCATGGAAGACAATATGTGGTCCCCTGAACATGAAATACCCAATGATGGAAGAGAACTCTTACTTCTTGTCTGTACTTGTAAGTTTTCCAAATGCCCATAGCTGGTAGCTACATGGGTTTGGGGCATGATCCAACAGTTACCCCTTTATGTTCTTAAATTTGTATGATACATCATTGCATGCCAAAAACCAATCCAATGAGTTTAGCAGCATCTCAGACCATGGTTGGATGACTGGAGGCCAAGGCTGATTGAAAAATGCAGCTAAAAAGAAAATGGTGTATATGAAGGAAGAGGCCCCTAGTTGCGAGTGGAGAAATATTGCTATCAGGCAAAAAAATCTGAAAACAATTCCACTTGATGACATTTTCCTGTGTGGAAATTAGTCATCTCCCCTCCCAATAAAATCAACTGCCTAAATATGCAACTCAAATCACAGTTTCCTTATTCCAATAAATCAAGACCAAAGTTAAGCAGGGAAATCAGTCAGTATTTCCAGCTGTATGCTTTCTCTGTAATGTATGTTTGGCTCTATTGTGGTGGTTTTTTATTTTTATCTGATTTGAAAGCTTAACTAAGAAGCTTGTCTATTTAAAAGCAACATTAATATTTAATGGCAAGTGGAAGTCTAAAGAAATCCATTCAAGTTAATGGACTTAGTGGACCTCTGTAGAAGAAACTTCCAGCAATAGTTTTTTTAAATAAAAGCTTCCATGATCTGTCTTAAAGTATTTGGTCTACATATTAACATGGAGGTTTTAACCTGGTTTACTTGGTTGAATGATAATATTGATCCTGACAGATGACCACACTTGAAGTTAAGCTTGCAAGTGATGGTTATTCTTGTACAACTTAATCATGTACATTACAATTTTCCATTTTTTCACTTCTCAAACATCCTGGAATCAAGATTTATTGCTCTACCATACAATGTTTGTTTTAAAAATAAATTCCATTTTATGTCTCCTAGTTGTGCATATCAAGCCTATGTACATAGACCAGAATTCTTAAGAATCTATAGCATTCTCCATTTTCACATCAACATAAAGTCTTCTTCAAGTTAAGTTCTATCTTGGGAACTTCATAGTGTAGGAAGTTAAAACACACTCTCTCCTAGAAAATGAAATATTTTAGGAAACATTAAAAGGGCAGAATATTTTCCCTAAAAGGGAGACAGAAACTCAGCCCCCCACCCCCTTCATTAATGGGCCATTAAGGCCTGAGCCAGTCCATTCTACATAACAAAGATCTACCTCCTTCAGGCAGAGCCATTTAATTGCCCTTCATTGCACCACCCAACAAGATTCAACCAAACTTAGCACACAGACAACCTACAAAGCTAGCCATGATCTCTGACAGCAACCAATCAGAATACTCTTCCGGTGCCCCAGGAAGTTCCACGACAGAGGGGATATAAAACTGAGGAACTCTCAGCATCTCTTCCCTTTTTTCAGCCATGTTCTCCAAGGCATGCGATCCTGTTCATCAATAAACCTTTCCAAGCAACTTCCATGAATCCAGTATCTTTTTCCCCACTTGGAACTGAACCCAGAAGGATATTTCTTCCAACAATGGGTCAAAAGAGCCATCATTCCACTCTACTGAATATTGAATTCTGAGTAATTCAGTTTAGGAAAGACATTGACACAGACTACAATGTCCACCAATATTATTAAAACCCTTGAAGATAAAATTTCTGAGGAATAGTTGGAGGCACTGGGTATGTTTAGCCGGAAAACAGAATATCTTAGGGAAGGCATGATAGTTGTCTTTAAGCAACTGAAAGACTATGTGGTAAAATAAGATGTAGAATTGTTCCGAGCTATTGAGAAGACAGGATGAAGAAACAAAGGATTTAAATGATAAGACTTTGTTTGGACATCAGCTTACAAATTCCTAACAGCAAAAACTGTTCAATAACAGAACAGGTTGCTTCAAATACTGGAGATACTGGAGTTTCTTTTGCCAGAGGTGTTTAAAGGCTGGATGGCTACCTGTGAAAAGCACAAACATTCATGTATACTGTTGGAAGAAATATCCATCTGGTTCAGTTTCAAGCCGGGAGAAAGGCACTGGAAACATAGAGGCTGATTGGAAAGATGGTTTAATGGTGAAGCAGAACCACCAAGCACATGGTTCTAGTGCAGCTGACCACATGGAGTTGAGAATGGCAGGGGTTATACCTTCTCTTGGGCTTTGCACTTGAACTTCCTGTTCCTGTGCAAGAACATGTATTCTATTGGCTGTTGTCAGACTCCCCATGGGGCCATGTACAAATCCTAGGAGTTTGTCCTGATCTAAGTTTGTTTGATGTTTCTGAGGGTAATACAATGAAGGGGTATTGAGTAATTCCTATTGTGGCTGAGAGTTAATCCTACCTTTGCTGGATCTTGGGTGACTGTATTTGCTTATGAATAGAGCTATCTATCTCTTGATCCCTTAACTGCTGACATCTTCTTAGGGCTATTAAGAAGGGGGCTGCTTTCCAAGAGCATGTTTCTCCATTTCTCGTCCAGGGAAATATTCTGCCTTTTTGATATTTCTCAAAAGGTTTCATTCTTCTAGGAGAGGGGTGGGTGCTAACTTTCTACAATACACATGCATAAAAACATATGTTTGTTCAATTTTAAATTCATGGCCTCTGCTATTCAAGCCCACTGGAAGATGTCATTCTCTGATATATGAAGGGACACTTGTTCCATTTCTTGGCTCTACCATGATTTCTAAACCCTTTAAAAGTATTCCAAAAACTTATGAGTTTGTCTTGGTTTTTTTAATAGAACCAGCATCCTAAAGTAGTCTGAATTAGAGTGGATTGATTCTTTTTACTTTATACTTTTTGTATTGATTTTGCTTATACATCCCTTGTTAATGTTTTATATTTTATTCATGCTGTTAGGTTTTTTTTAAAAGAATTGGATCAAAAAAGCTAGTTTTTTTAAAAAAAAATCAATGCAATTTTGCTCATTTCTTTGGTTAAATTCAACATTACTTTGTTTAGCACTATAAATGCCTAAATGGGATTTCAACCCACACATCTCTAGAAGCAAATGGATCAGGTAAAAGTTCTTTGCATACAAAGCTGTAATCTTTAGAACAAACAAACTGGAACATTGTCAAAGGAGACAAATGCCTAGGTTAGTTCAACAATTCATTGTGTGTTTGCAGTGTACCAGCCAATCTATTTGTTACTACCAAAGTGCTAATTAATCCTGCTAATTACATGCAAAACATTCATTATCACCTATCTGTGGAAGAGGACCCCTCAGATTCCGGTGACAAATTAATTACTGTGTTTGCCTTCAGAACATTACTTTTAGACCATCCCAGCTATTATCTCAGAAATAAATTGGCTTAGCAGGAAGTTTTGTCTCTCAAAGCACTTTTTTTTTTCTTTTTGCAAACAGAAAAGCAGGTTTACAAATGCCCATATTAAGTTTTCCTCTCTCTGGCATTCCCAGGCAAGTATTTCCTGAAGTTCTCAGGAGTTGCAACAAGACTAATTTTACAAGCTCCTAATCCTCATAAAGAAGCCCATATATTGCTATTTTTCATATGTAGCTTCCATAATCAGAGCTCTTCGAGCTGAATGGTACCTTGGCAAAGGATTAATATTAATATGTAGAACAATACAGTCAGCTGGGAGTCAGCCACTCTATAGAGGCCACAGAAATACATCTGTATAACACTCATAAATTGTTTTACTACTGTATAAGGCTTCCCTTAACTTCAAAGCTCAGGTATATATACATCAATCTGGTCCAAACTGGCCTTGAGTGACAAAGAAAGGGTTCTTGAAATCAGGTAGATTTCTCTCGAACTATTTCTCAGTGTTTAATGGCCACCAAATCTGAATTCCACATTAGTTGGAAATAGATTTAATATAAAATTGTTCTTATACAAATACAAATAGTGTGGACTGTTATTGTTCAGTTGCTAAGTCAGATCTGACCTTTGGTGACCCCATGGACCACAGCAAGCCAAATCCTTCTGTCCTCCTGCCGTTTGCCCAAATCCACGTTCATTGCATTGATGATATCATCTAACCATCTCATCTTCTTGCCATCCCCTTCTCATTTTGCTTTCAATGTTTCCCCAACATCAGGGTCTTTTTCAGTGAGTTTTTTCTTCTCATTAGGTGGCCAAAGTGTTTGAGCTTCAGCATGGTGAACTGTTTAGTTCACTGAACCTCAAAAGAGTTATTGGAACAATGGAGATAAAATAAGGGGGGAAACCAAAATTATTAGAAGAATTGTGTAGAAAAACTCCGCTAGAAGTAAAAAAAATAAATAACCTGGTTTGGCACTTTTTTTTGATAGAAAGTGAATGAGACAGGCACACAACCATGATTAAATAGAAAAATAAGATAGTGAGAGAGAATTCAATAGTCCAGATGAGAAGACCACCACGTCTTCCTATTTCTTTTGACTACCTGCTCTCTCTTTATACTTTCAACGTAGACTTTTCCACCATGTATAATGAAATCTAATCTTCTTCCCTTCTGCAAGTGGTTTCATTAGTTCCCATATTACTTCATAGAATAAGTATCATAGGGTTGGAAAAGACCTTTGAGCCTTCAACTTCAGCCTCTTCCTCTGGATGAGAATCCTCATATGATTCAGAGAAAGCCCTGTCCAATCTTCTACTTGAAAACCTCCAGTGACAAAACACCCACAACAAACAAAACAGTCTTAATAGCTCTCTGCTTATTAGCCATTTAATAATTCTCACTACTTTTAATAGCTCTCACAGACAAGAAATTCCTCTTACTTTCAAGTCTGGATCTTTCTCTGAAAATCTTCCACTTACAGGTTCTTGTCTCACCTTCAAGCACTATGGAGGACAATCTGCCCTGTGACATCACTTCCTGTATTGAAACACTGCTATTATCTCTCACCTTAGCCTTCTGTTCTTTATGTTTTGTTTTGTTTTAATTTGATTTATATGCCGCCCTTCTCCGGAGACTCAGGGCGGCTTACAATGTGCTCAGCAATAGCCTTCATCCTTTTGTATATTTATACAAAGTCAGCTTATTGCCCCCACAACTGGGTCCTCAATTTACCTACCTTAGAAAGGATGGAAGGCTGAGTCAACCTTGAGCCTTGGCGAGATTCGAACCTGCAGTAATTGCAGGCAGCTGGTCTTAATAACCAGCTTAATAACAGGGTGCCTTAGCCCACTGTACTACCAAGGCTCTTGTTAAATATACCAATGTCCTTTACCTGTTCCTTTAGCCTCCATATCCTTTGCCATCAGAGGTGGGTTTCAGAAGTTGACTGTTGACCAGTTCTGGAGAACCGGTAGTGGAAATTTTGAGTAGTTTGGAGAACCAGTAAATACCACCTCTAACTGACCCCACCTCCATCTATTCTCTGCCTCCCGAATCCCAGCTGATTGGGAGGAAATGAGGATTTTGCAATAATCTTCCCCTGGATTGGGGAGGGAATGGAGATTTTACAGTATCCTTCCCAGGGGTGGGTTCTACTTACCTTTACTATCAGTTTGTAATGGGGCCGCACATGCGCAGAAGCGTTTTGATGACGTCAGGGTCAGTGGCCGGAGCCTCCCACCAGTTTTACTACCGGTTCTATAGAACCGGTGCGAACCGGGGGCAACCCACCTCTGATCCTTCCCCTGCCATGCCCACCAAGCCACGCCCACCAAGCCATGCCATGCCCACAGAACTGGTAGTAAAAAAATTTGAAACCCACCATTGCTTGCCATGTTTATCATTCTCCTCTGTATTCCTGCCAGCTCCACAGTGTCCTTTTGTATAGTGGCAATAGAACCAGACACCATATTCCAGGTGTGGTTTGAAGTACAGCATGGAATGTTACTATCACTTCCTATAATCTTAACACTCAGTTTGACTCAAACTTCACTGTCTCTTTGGACAGGTGCCACACACCTCCGTCTCATGCTTAATTTATGACCTACCAGGATCCCCAGATTCTTCTTGCAAAGTACTACTTCTATGCCAACTACTGCCTATCTTCTACCTGCGCATCTGGTTTTTCCTGCCTAAGTGCAGAACCTTACTTTTCTCACCACTGAACAATGTTTTGTTGAATAGAACCAAATGTTCAAAACTATCCAGATCATCTTGGCACTTGAGCCTTCTTTTTCTAGGGTGTTAGCAATCTTTGTGTCATCTGCCAGGTGTATGAGCAACCGTTCAATCTGTTCATCCAAATCATTTATGAAGATGAAGATATATGAAGAACAGTGCTAGACAGGCGTGGTATTCACTTACCTTTGCTATCGGCTCGCAAATGTGAGCATGCGTGCATGTGCAGGACCTCCATGCATGCGCAGGATCTCCATGCATGCGCAGAACCTCCACACATGCACAGGACTTGCATGCATGCGCAGGACCTTCCGTGCACGCACAGGACCTTTCACACATGCGCAGAGCATCAAAAACAGGACGCCCGAACCGGATAGAACGGGCTGAATACCACCCCTGGTGCTAGACCAAAGGCAGAACTCTTTGGTGCCCGTTATTTGCCGCCTCCATATGGACCTTAAAGACCATGCATTGGCTACAATTGGCTACAGTTCAGCCAATTGTGAATCCATTTGAAATTAGATGTTGCATCCCTATATTGTTCCAGCATACCAAAAAAAGGATACATTTTTTTTCAAATCCCTTATAGAAATCTTATTACATACATGCCCAACATTCCCTTGGTCACTAATCTAATCATATTGTCAAATAAAACAATAAAAAAAAGTCTGACATGAATTAATTTTGACAATCCGTACAGAATAGAAATAGAAATAGAAATAGAAATAGAAATAGAAATAGAAATAGAAATAGAAATAGAAATAGAAATAGAAATAGAAATAGAAATAGAAATAGGGCAGGATAGGATAGGATAGGATAGGATGGGATGGGATGGGATGGGATGGGATGGGATGGGATGGGATGATAGGATAGGATAGGATAGGATAGGATAGGATAGGATAGGATAGGATAGGATAGGATAGGATAGGATAGGATAGGATAGGATAGGATAGGATAGGATAGGATAGGATAGGATAAAAATAGAAAGAAATATAAATATAAACAGAAATAGCAACAGCAACAGGAACAAGGAGGGTAGGGTAGGGCAGGGTAGGGTAGGGTAGGGTAGGTAGGGTAGGGTAGGGTAGGGTAGGGTAGAATAGAATAGAATAGAATAGAATAGAATAGAATAGAATAGAATAGAATAGAATAGAATAGAATAGAATAGAATATCTGTAGTTTGGGCTTGATGCTTTCTGAAAACAACTGTTGGCTTCCAGATGTTACCCAGCTAGATAACATCCATAGCAGCCAAGAGAGTTTCCAACTGTGAAGCTTCTGAGACTTGACTTTTTCTAGATTACTAGATGACACTTTCCCTCTTCCTCAGTCAGAATAACTAAATGGGGGTGATTGAATTAGGTCTGAAAGGAACATCACTATTATGATGGTAAGCATACATTTCATTGTATATCAATAATTTAATGAAAGTACTGGAATTCTCATCCTTGTTTAAACCAAGAGATACATCCCTACTATCAAATCTTAGATAAAGAATGTCACAAAACTATTCTGCTAACAGACAGAAGTTCCACAAATATCGAGCTCATTGTCTGCTCTTCAAAGGTTTTGCCAATGTAAAAGTCTTGCCAATAGTATATTTTTATAGGCGGCAGAAGCCTAAGTAGATTATTTTCTTATTATGCTATATTAGGTGACTTGAATCACTGTGTATTCATTTACTGTTAGCTTTGCAGAAGACACAAATATTGGGAAGATAAAAACACTTCAGAGGACAGTATAATGCAGGAGGAACTTGCCACACTGAGACAAATGCACAGAAACCAAGAAGATGAATCTCAAAAGGAGCAAATGCAATATTCTTGAGTAGCAATAGCACTTAGACCTATATTCCACTTCACGGTGCTTTACAGCCCTCTCTAAGCAGTTTACAGAGTCAACATATTGACCCTAACAATCTGGGTCCTCATTTTACTGACCTCGGAAGGATGGAAGTTACCGATCTCAGTAGCATGGAAAGCTGAGTCAAGCTTCAGTCAGTGGAACTTGAACTGCCAAACTGCTAGCAGCCAGCAGTCAGCAGAAGTAGCCTGTAATACTGCATTTTAACTACTTTGCCACCACAGCTCATGGCACCACAGAGTAGGAACTGTAGGAAGTTAGCACCTACCCCTTTCCTAGAAGAATGAAATATTTTAGGAAATATTAAAAAGGCAGAATATTATGTTTCCTGGATGAGAAATGGAGAAACATGTTTTAAAGACAGAAGCAGCTCCCACCTTCTTGCCCCCCCCCACTTTTTGTCAATGGGCCAGAGGCAGAAACCCAATCCTTTGTCAAAGGACCATCGTCTGCAACACAATAGGACCCATCTAGCAACAGAAACTAACACAATGGGACCCATCTAGCAACAGAAACTCACCACATGGCACCTGGGAAGATTACATCAGCCAGCAAGGCTAGCTAGGACCCCCACCCTCTGGGAGTCTGGCAACCAATCGGGATACTCTTTCTGGGTCCCAGGAAGTTCAAAGCCAGAGAGGGCAGGGACTCTCAGCATCTCTTCCCTTTTTTTGCCCAGGATCTCAAGCCATGTGATCCTGTTCATCAATAAACCATCATTCCAAGCAGTCTCCATGTTTCCAATGTCTTTTTTCCCCACTTGGAACTGAACCCAGAAGGATAATTCTTCTAATACTTATGACCATAAGAAAATGAATGAACAGTGTAAGCAACTGTAAAAGAATAATCACAAGGTAGAACATGAACCAACTGTATGATGCAACTGTAAAACAAGCAACTACAATTCCAGGCTGCAGCAACAGAAAATAAATGCAATCTGGATACTCTCTATTCTGCCATGATAGATTACACCTGGGTTGTTACATTCAGGTTTGAATACTTCATTTTAGAATAGACAATGACAAACTGATGCATATCCAGAGAACAGCAAGCAAGATGATAATAAGCCTGAAAGGAACACTTATGAATTTGGAGATGTTGCGTATGTTTAGCTTGGACAAAAGAAAACTGTCAGGAAGTTGTTTTCAGTTATCTAAAAGAACTGACATGTAATGTACAAAACAGAATTGTTCAGAGTTGTTCCAGAAAGCCAATAATAAAAACTGTTCAACAATACAACAGTCTTTCTCAAGAGGTGGGGGAGCCTGTCCTTTGTCTGATATATTATCACAGCTGAATGGCCATCTATCAGAAATATTGTAACTGTTGTAACACTAGGAAACAGTGACCTAGAGCAGTGTTTTTCAAACTTGACTTCTTTAAGATCTGTAGACTTCGATTCCCAGAACTCCCCAGACTGCATGCTGATTAGGGGATTCTAAGAGTTGAAGCCTACACATCTTAAAATGGACATGTATGAAAAACAATGACACACAGCAGAGTTTCTCCATTTTGGCAAATTTTAATATATGTGGGCTATAATTCCCAGAATTTTGTAGCCAGCTATGTGTAACTATGACTTTTAGCTATACCAGTTAAAAAATTCTAGACATCCACATGTTTTAAAGTTGCCAAGGTTAAAAAAAAAATTGACTTTAAGAGTATTTCCAAAGTGTGTCCAAATACTTGCATCTATGTTTCAATACCTCAATATATTCATAGAAGGGCTCTTGAACTCCATTAGACTGGAGCTGGCTATGTTATTTTCCTTCATATTCTTATCAATGTGAATTAATTTTAAAGAAAAAAAAATAGAGTGGAGAAAAAGGACATTTCTACCTTCTGTCTTGGTCAGATTATTAGTTCTTCTACTACAACAGAATGCATTGTCCCTTAGCTCTGGATAGTCAATTACTCCCTAAAGACCTCTCAATAACTCAGATCACCTTGCTATAATGAAACAATGAAGATAAGCAGTGATATATTGAGTTATATATTTATGCAAAATAAAACAATAACAGATCCTTAGTGTTTATCTGCCCCAAAAGGGTGAAAATACAGAATGTTACTAACTCCCTAGTAGTTCTAAATAATAAATCTTATCAAAGATGTTTTCACAGTGAAATAAGGAATGTCCAAGCTTAACATCCGAGATTAGCATTGTTCTTTTTTTTTTCATTCCAAAAGTGACATTTCAATGTGCTGTAGGATTGACAAGTTTAAAAGGGATTCAACAAAATAAACACATTTAATTAAACAAAATTGGTCTACTTAATTTTGTTTAGAAAAAGCATTAAGTGGTTTCTTGTTCTTTTCAAAATTTTGACATTTTTGTTAATGTCACCTCACCCAATTTAAACATGCACAATCCATTTCCTCTTGACTACAGGAACAAAATTAACTTCTGTTTTGTAAAGTGCTGTTTTATTCCATTGCTGTTGTTATTCTGTCTTGCTACTTTGTTTGCTCAGTCCGTACCTATTTAGTAAGACAGGGATTTCCCATGCACAAAACATACAGGAGGAAAAGGGCATCGCGTAATTTATTTTTTTCAGAACATTTTTGATAGAGGAACTGATAAACAAAGGGTCAAAATATCGCATTAGATATTTACACAATTTCAGCACTAATAAATCAGTGCTGGTGAGCCTTGCTCATTTGCAGCTTTAGGTGATGTACTAGATCGGGAAATCCAGTAACTCCACATAATATGGGTGACACCAAAAGTATATTTCTATAATCTAGTCATTGTTTGATTTTGCTAGATCAAATATGGTAGCATTAGATGAAGAATTTGGAGTGACATATGTGTTTAAACCCCAAAGATGCAATAGCATTGTTGTTTTTTAAGTTCTCCAAATTTCTTTCCAATATAAGAACTCATCTTTGGCCTTGTCATTGGACAAACTGAGGTAGGAGATTTTCCAATCAACAGTACTATAGAATGAGAATCTATAGTGGGAGGGGAGGGGAGGAGAGGAGAGGAGAGGATTTGAATTTTGATATTCCTTTTCTGAATTAAGACTCTACCATTACATTACAGAGAGAAGGGGAGGAGAGTAGTGGGGAGGGGAGGGGAAGGGAGGAGTGGGGAGGGGAGGAGACAGTTAATCCAGGAAATATTGCCGAGTTCTCTTGCTGAAGCGAAGCAGACTTGGGTCTTCTCCCTGTCATTTAATTTGCACCCTTTGTTTAAAACATTTCTAACCTATTTTCCTTCCAAAAGCCATCAAAATCATCAGAGACTAATTGTACCAAGCTCCTAAGACCTAGACAAGAGCAGATGAAGATTGGCGGAATGAATGAATACATGAGTCAAACAAGGCAGCAGTCCTGCTGTGGCACAGTTCCTCCAAAATTGACTTTTCCATGTTCACCATTAGCTAAATATGGTTTCCAAGTCACATATAAGAATCTTGCTTAACTGCATGGTGTCAAACTTGATTTCATTGAGGGCCGCATCAGGGTTGTGTTTGACCTTGGGGGGCCAGGGTGGGTGTGGCCAGGGTGGATGTGACATGCTCAATGTCACTCATGTCGGAGGCGCTTCTGGTGGCCTGAGCGCTCTGCCAGAGAAAATGGGTTCCTGAGCTCTGTTTTTGGTTGTGATGGTTTCCTGGAACCCTCTGCAAGCAAAAACGGAGCTCAGGAGGGCCGCCTGCAGCCCTCCCAAGCTCCGTTTTCACTGCCAGAGGCACCACAGGTCAGTCCTTTGCACCCCAGTGGGCCGGATCCATCCCCTGGGCCTTGAGTTTGATACCCCTGCTTTACCGGAATCCCAACACGTAATGCCCTCTAATCTCCAGCCTTCCATTGAGGACAATCTATGAGTATATTCCACTAAACACAGAGTGTCAAGAGTTGCAGATAAATGGATCACAATCTAAAAGCCTGAAAAAAGCTACTGTGATTTTTAATTCTAATAATTTTACAATTACTAGTAATAATCTCACATCAATTCTGGTACTATGCTACGACCAGCTGGAATTAATTCAGTATTTTTTCTCTCTTCAATCTTTACGACATGTCTCAAAAATTTTATAAAAGCTCTTTTACATCCAGAAAACTCCCTGGAGTCCTTTTGGATAAATAAGCAGATGACTCAAATGAACACCTACTGTCATGGAAATAGAAGGGATTTAGAAATATCTTAGTATTAAGTTTTTTGCTTTCGTACTGTTAATAGTGAACCTTCAGACTGCAATTAAAATGGAGGAAGGTGAATTGGAAAGAAAAGTGATCATAATTTCATCGGTTTTCCCAGAGCTCTGGAAATCCCCTTTCTCAAAATCTTCAGGATTTATAGAAAGGCAAAACCAAGTATCAATATGAAAACTTGAATGTGGCCAAATCCAAATTCTAGACATATAACAAGCAGATGACATCAGCTGGCAGGGAGTCAGGGCTTTAAAAGAATTTTCCCAGTCCTGCTTTAACAGTAGTTCCTTGTAAATTGAGTTAGTGCAGAGTTCAAGGATCCTCAGATTTATGTTCTTCAACTCTCAAATCGTCAGCAAGAAAAATGCCGGCTAGAGAATTCCTAGAGTTGGTCTATATATTTGAAGGTTGCACAGGAGGATCCATCTGCTTTAAAAGAAGAAAATTAGGATTACCCAGGAAATATTTGTTTCAGCTATTTAACGAATGATGAGCTGTTTTATGGTACTGATTGGAGCCCTGGAGTAGGAGTTGGCCAAATCCACCAGGATGCAACCCTACTCCTTTTACACAGGAAGGACATTCAGTCACAATTCTGCACATGCCACCCTGTAGATTTTCATTCCCAAGCCACAGATACCTGTGAACCAGTACATAACTACATGGGGAGCCATCCTTACAACCATCGATATATCACATTCCAACAAAGGGAAGGATGAACCATTCCTACCCAATTCCCTTTGGAAGTGCTGGTCAAAGGATATCTTCAGGCATCTCCTTTTTTTTAATGGTCTTTATTGCTAAACACACACACACACACACACACACACACACACACAATAGCAATAGCAATTAGACTTATATACCGTTTCACAGTGCTTTACAGCCCTCTCTAAGCGGCTTATAGAGTCAGCATATTGCTCATATTACTGACATCGGAAGGATGGAAGGCTGAGTCAACCTTGAGCTGGTGAGAAATAAATATGAAACAAAACTCACAGAATATAAAAAAGCAAACACACAAAACTAAGGGGGGGAAATCACTAAGCAACCAAAAATAAAAAAATCAACCCCCCCCATAACATAGAGTTATATAAATATCATAGCTCAATTTTTAAACAATAAATTAAACCTCGATCACACAGCATCATGTTGTCCAGCCTTTTCCATTATGTTGACCAAGAGCCAATTCATGATACATTTCTTTAAACCAGCGTTTGGCATCTGTCTTCTAGGACTCTTCCAAGAACATATAATCTGTTTTACAACAGTCCAGGCACAATAGATCCAAAGTTTTTCATAAATAGTTACATTCCAAATATTAGGAATATAATTCAACTACAGGCAACTCATACCAAGAATTTATAAAACCATTTTTCTTCTATTTCAACAGGTCATTTTTCGTGTCTTTCTCTCAATATTGCCTATTACAGTTGTTGCTATGGAGTTTTCCACTAGGGAAGGTACAATAACTGGACAATACCACCACTTCTTATATAGTTGGTGTAACAACACAATCAAAGATCTGTCCCTTTTTTTTTGCATGTGTCATGAGATACATGAGATAGAAGTGGAGCTTTTGATTGCAGAGTCCCAGCAGACATCTTGACTTTTTTGACCTAGCCACTCATATTTAGATATAAGCATTGTTTGTCCCAGGCAGAACACTCTTGCAATTGGAAGTAGTTAAACAAGAAAATCTATTGATATAGATGGTCCAGCAAGTTTCTGGAATTATGTTTTATGGACCCATGAGACAAAAGTGGACATTTCCAACATTAATGTTGGAAAGAAAGCTCAAACTGCCCAAGGAGCTGCTGATACACTTCTACAGAGGATTTATTGAGTCTGTCATCTGCACCTCTAAAACTGTCTGGTTCTGCAACCCAACAAGACAGACACAAACTTCAGAGGATAATTAGAACTGCAGAAAAAACAATTGCTACCAACTTGTCTTCCATTGAGGACCTGTATACTGCACGAGTCAAAAAGAGGGCTGTGAAAATATTTACAGACTCCTCGCATCCTGGACGTAAATTGTTTCAATTCCTCAAAATGACACTATAGAGCACTGCACACCAGAACAACTAGACACAAGAACAGTTTTTTCCCAAACGCCATCACTCTGCTAAACAAATAATTCCCTCAATGCTGTCAAACTATTTACTAAGTCTGCATTACTATTAATCTTCCCATCGTTCCCATCACCCATCTCCTCCCACTTATGACTGTATGACTGTAACTTTGTTGCTTGTATCCTTATGATTTATATTGATATTGTTTCCTAATTGCTTATTTGTACCCTATGACGATCATTAAGTGTTGTACCTTATGATTCTTGATGAACGTATCTTTTCTTTTATGTGCACTGAGAGCATATGCACCAAGACAAATTCCTTGGGTGTCCAATCACACTTGGCCAATCAAAAATTCTGTTCTGTTCTGTTCTGTTCTGTTCTGTTCTATTCTATTCTATTCTATTCTATTCTATTCTATTCTTTTATTCTATTCTATTCAGAATATTATATTTGAAGAATATAAGCACTGCATTTTTTAAAAAAAAAAATCATGCCAACTAGGGTATGATACAGGACTGTGGGATTATCATGAGTCATGACTTTACTAACAGTCATTAATAAAACAATGCATACTTGACTTTTTTAAAATACCAGAAACTTTTTTTAAAAAGACATCAGACTATCCATTCATAAGCTGCAACTTAAACCAATATGGATCAGGAAGCACAATAATACTAAACATGCAGTAACTGTACCACAGAAGGGCTGAAGCAAATTTTGGAATGGCCAAATCAGAATTTTGACTGTAACCCAGTTAAATTTCATGGTATGACCTCAAGCATCAGTCCATGTAGGATATATATAAAAATATAAGGGAGCAGAAACAGCTCTGTAAAGCGGTGTGGGACAAAAATACCTCAAAATCAAGAAATATTTGGTTAAAATCACTTCTGCTAACAGTGATGCCAACAGATTTGCTAAATCTAAAACTTCACATGTTTTTTGCAGCAAAATCCATCAATGTTGGCTCAGCGAATAAAACATGACACAGGCCATTGTTTTCTTCATTCATGGGTTAGATTTATAATCTTTCTTTAAGGAGCTTAAAGTAATGTACATAGCACTTCTTTTTCCCATTTTCCCCACAACCATGTTAAATAAGTTGGGCTAACTCCATCTTATGTGTTGTTTGTTTAACTAGAATCTCTTTAGCTATAATAGGATTTAGAAGAAGCTCAGATCCTGCTGTAAGTCACAGTACTGTAGAATTGCAAATACTTTTAGTGGAATCACAGGTTTTTATCAGCACTGTAATTCCTGACCCGCAGATACTGAAGTGACTGGAAGTACTACTATACAACCCATTTCTCCAACATTATATTTAAAAGAAAAATAAAATAATTTCTTAAGGAAACAAATCTATTTTATCAAACTAAATGCAAACTGGTGGGAAATAAGACCAGAACATTTGAGAGTTTCATGATCATTTGATTCATTTTTCACTTTGCTTCATATCTTGTATTGTATCCTTGCTTGTATCCTTACGATTTATATTGATATTGTTTCCTGATTGCTTATTTGTACCCTATGACTATCATTAAGTGTTGTACCTTATGATTCTTGATGAACGTATCTTTTCTTTTATGTACACTGAGAGCATATGCACCACGACAAATTCCTTGTGTGTCCAATCACACTTGGCCAATAAAAAATTCTATTCTATATATTTCTCGGAGAATGAATGGAAACTTCACCCATTGAAAACAACCTATAGTAACGCAGTAACACCTTGCCTTTTTAAATGCAAGGTCACTTCATAAAGCTGGGCATAGCTTACAAAAAAATGCACATAAGAGCTCCTGGTTGCCATGAGAGCTGCTCTTTTTTAAGAAAAAAGAAGGAGGAAACCCTTATGATTATTTGCATACATTTACATATGTTAAAAAAGCACAGCCATTCAAAAGAAACAAGACCGCATTTTCCAAAGCAAACTCCCAGCCTATGATTGAGTGACATCTCAACACAAAAGCCAATAGAAAAACTATATCGGGTCTCTTCCATTCATTTTACACTTTCCCAATGACAGCAAGGTCAGCCAAAAGAGATGTGCTGGGTCATCCCTTTTGCCAAGATTATTTCACTGTGGGTTTTATTTGAGTATTTCAGAGCAACTATTTCAAGAGAGGCACAGAATAATTTTTTTTTTTAAAAAATAGGAAACACAGTTTAGTTGAACCCAAAAAACATAATGCTTAGATTTGGGAAGTTCCACCTCTCCCTTGTTTCAAACAGGAAAGCCAACCAGGGACTCCTTGCATGCGATGTACATATTTCTCCTCAACAATCTTGTAAGAAAGCATATCAGCAGGGCATTTCTTGCAGCAATGACAATAGTAACCCTTCCATTCAGTCTAACAGGTCCTAAGCTTTCTCCTTTGTCTGCTGATTGTCTGCTGATTAACTGCTCTATTCAAAAAAGAGGCTACTAATTGCATGCTCTTTAGCCATTCCCTACATTACAGCAAGTACTGAGACACAATTACAGGACTCTGAAACCCTAAAAGCAAAGACTTCAAGAAAAAAGAAAGAAAGAAAGAAAAAGAAAAAACCCAGTCTACTGTTCACAGGGTGGGGGGTTGAGGGGAGAGACTGTTTAAAAATGTGTGTATACTGGAAGCTGTTTCATCATTAGGCCTTAGAAAATTGTGAAGAAGGTGGGAAAGGGGAAAAAAGGGTGGGGGGACAATGGGACAGAATGCTTGAGAATTGGCATTCACTAACAAAAATCAAAGTAACAAAATGTTCCAGTAGCAAAGAAGAGGTGAAGAGCGATGGAGCAATCCAGAGTCAAAAGCAGAGATGAAATCAGAAGGAAGCGCAGGTCCTAAAGAGTTCCTTCTAAAGTGTATGCAAAACTGCAAACTTCATTTTAAAGTTATAGAAGTTCTCTGTAATAACAAGGTACACATCACACACTGGGTCCAACCTGAGATTTTTCTCATTCCCGTTTGCCTTTTCTTTCTATCCACACCTGCATTATTATAAAATAAAGAATTTGTTTGCTGGCCGGCTGGCTGGCCTGTCTATTAAGATTTTTATCCCACCTTTATTATGCGCTTTATGAGTACTGCAGGCTATTTCTGTTGACTGCCGGCTGCCAGCAGTTCGATTCTGAGTGGCTCAAGGTCAACTCAGCCTTCCATCCTTCCAGAGTCATCAGTAAAATGAGGACCCAGATTCTTGGGGGCAATATGCTAACTCTGTAAACTGCTTAGAGAGGTCAAGCACTGTGAAGCAGTATATAAGTATAAATGCTATTGCTATTATTACTTTATAAGTAACTGAAGGCAGCAAACATACCCACTATTCCTTCCTCCTTCTCCTATTTTGCTCACAACAAGAAGCCTTGGAGGTTGAGTGGAGAATGACTGCTGACATAAGTACAACCCCAAAGGTAAAACCCAAATAAGCATCACCTCCAGGTTTTAGCATATTGAGATTAACAAGGGATAAATTTACAGTTTAAGTTGTCCTAACCTTAGACTATAGGTTCCTTCATTGTTTTAAATCACAGGATTATGCTTTTGCATTGTCACTCGGGCATTAAAAAAAAACCTGGCATGCCATATTTGGCTTATCTATATATTTCTGGGAGAGATGTCAATATGTGCATCAATTAGCACTATCTCACACCTATTTATGGTTAGGTGTAATACAAACTTTTGTCCCATTACAAGAATATGTTAGTTCTTCACTGCTTAACAGAAGCGACACCAAAAAAAAATATATTTCCTAAAATCAGAGTGCTAGTATCCTTGTAATAATTATGCAAGCCATTTTTTTTTTTAATTTGGTAGAAGAGGAGCTAAAGTGACAAAGAGCTCTATCTCCTTGTGCACAATTTGGAACATACTCCTCATCCGATATGTGGAGTCTAACTCCTATTTGGTGAATACTAAGATGCAAATCAAACTGAACAAAAACATACTTTGCCTGCTTAAATTCTGCCCACTCTTGCATTTAGCTTTACCTTCTCCCGTTCATGTTTACTTGACCAAAATGCAAAAATATACAAGAACTAACACAAAAGGCAGAGATAATCATTGCATATAAATTCTGTTCAGTGTCTAAGAAACCAGCAGTGATCTTGTATAAAGGTGGACAGCTCTGCCTGTCTTGGCTCAGATTCATGGAAAATTGATATTCTCTTCTGATGCTGTTACTCACAGTGTCCCCTGCTGATCATCACACATCCTTCCCTGCTGAGCATAAATGCTTTCAGAATGTAACACTCTTGGCAGCACGAGACAAAATGAGTTCCCTGCAGAAGATGACTGCGCTTTACTCATCATGCACTCCACTTTCTCAATTGATGGCTGCAGGGAAACCCACCAAGGAGGTCCTGAATACGTTGTGTTAACTCTGCTTCCAGCGTGGCTGGAAAACAGGGAAAAGAAGACAAGAACAAGCTTGGCTCTGTAGGGAAAGATGTAGGAAATGTATCTCATGAAGGCAGAATTCAACCAGAAGTTAGAAGTCTTAGGAAGTCATTTGCCCTCTGCCTTTGAGGGGCTGCCACAGAGAGGAAAGGGTCAAGCTATTTTTCTAAAGCACCTGAAGGCCAGACAAGGAATAATGGATGGAAACTGAACAAGGAGAGACTTAACCTGGAAATAAGGAGGAACTTTCTGACAGTGAGAACAATCAACCAATGGAACAGAAGTTGACTTCGAAAATTGTGGGAGCTTCATCACTGGAGGCTTTCAAGAAGAGATTGGACTGCCATTTCTCAGAAATGGTGTAGGGTCTCCTGCTTGGGCGGGGGGTTGGACTAGATGACCTACAAGGTCCCTTCCAACTCTGTCAATCTGTTACCCTCTTTTCTCCAATATTCCATTATTACTGAGGCAAAGATGGTTTAACTTTATTTCCCTGTGAATTTTCTCCTTCTGCAACTGTGGCATGCAACTAGCTGCATGCAGGGGTGAGCTAAAAGACAAGGGAAGGAGAGCATACATCACTTAGCAGAAGGAAGACACCAAAACTACTGAGAGGGACCAAAACCTTTCAAAGAAAACAACTGTTGGCATGCAGGACGCCTTCCGTTCACTCCCTGATATTCTACTTAAAAGAGTCGGTGAAAGAAAAGGAATCCAAGAGACAATAGACAGCTGCTTTCCAACCTAGTTCAAGGAAAGTAGACTGAGACAGTAGATAAGGAAGCAGCCAAGAGTCAAGGAGAACCAGTTCAATTTGCCATAAGCTTTGTATGTGACTTTTGGACAGTCACTGTGTCTCAGACCAAAATTCTTAGGTTGTTGGTTAGGGCAAAAATTGGAGAAGGCAGTCTTATGTTTGCCACCCTGAACTTTTGGTGCAATGGTAGGGCACAAACTGGGAGGAGGAGGAAGACCTGGTATAAAGCAGATAAACAGGTAATCCTCAATTTACAACCATTCATTGTAACTGCTTGAAGTTACAATGGCACTGAAAAAAAGTAACATGATCATTTTTCACACCTAGAACTGTTGCACCAGTGGTGGGTTCCGCCCGGTTCCACCAAGCCAGTAGCAGTGACGATATGACGTCATTTATAACAATTGCAGTGTCCTGGGATCATATGATCTCCTTTTGTGACCTTCTGATAAGCAAAGTCAATGGGGAAGCGAGATTCACTTAACAACCATGTTAATAACTTAATGACTACAGTAATTCATTTAACCACCATGTAAAGAAAGATCATAAAATGGACCAAACCTCACTTAACCATCTCGCTTAGCAACAGAAATTTTGGGCTCAATTGTGGTCATAAGTCAAGAACTACCAGCAATGTATTTATTTTCTTATTGTGGAAGTATCTTCCCCAAATCAAAATTCAATGAAACTAAAATAATACAAGCAACAACACTGAAGCTTCAAAATGGCTTTCGTCAGGTCAGCTTCAGGGTTGACAGAGCTTAAAACCTTGATGTATTTGGGATGTTGAAAATAGTCATCAACCAACTTAAAAGAGTTACTGGAAATGAAAGGTGAAAGGTGAATGTTCAAGGAAAGGTTCTGGAGAGCAAATGCAGTTCAGGTCTACACTTAGAAGATCTACTCTGCCAAAGTCTATCTGGTCCAGCATTCTTCCTCCTCAGAGGCCAACCAGATGCTTCTCCAAAGCCAGAAATACTATATGAGCCTCTTAATAACATCATCCCACTCTTGTTTCTCAGCAACTGAAAGCAATAAACAAACTGCTTTGGGATACTGGCGATAAAATATAGCCATCACAGGCTTCTCCTCTGTGAATTTATCTAATCTCCTTTTAAAATAATTCAAGCTGGCGGAAGCAAATTCTATATTATATCTTGGGTGAAAAGGGGGCTTCCTTTGTTTGTTGGGTGACCCTACTGTCTGGCAGTATTATGAGAACAGAAAAACATCTTCCTGTTTGCTTTCTCTGCACCAAACTCAATTTTTATATACCTTTGTCATGCCCTGCTTTAATCTATTTTTTTTCCTCAGCTAAAAACATCAAAATGTAACAACCTTTTCTTAGAGGAGAGACAATTTAAACTCTTTGATCATCTGGCCTCTTCTGAATCAAAATTTCCAAGACTAGCAATAGGTTTTCCTTCCCAAAAACTGGTTGTAACTCAAGCAACACATCATCAGTTTATTGCCATTTTTTCCAGTTTTTAACCTGTTCCAAACTTCTTCTTTTTTTCCAATTCATACCATTCAAATTAGATTCATTTCAAAAAGGCCAACTAAGTCAAAGCTGGAATGCAGGTTCAGGCCGTAAACCTGTATTTCATACCAATTTTGGGATATGTTGATGTTTACTGATAGTTTGCTTCACTTGCTTACATATTTGTTCCATGGATGGTATCAACAATACCTCTACCCCATTTCTGCTGCTAGCTTTCACCCTCATATTAATAAAGCCCAGAATTTATTTCTGCTTCAATCAGCCAGTTATCAGTTTGCCATTCCAGGACTCTGCCCTTGGAAGAAGCTTTTGACAAAAGGGATTTCTTTGATTCCTGCAGTTTTTTTTTTTTTTGGAAGTCAGAACAGATGCGGGAGGCAATAAATACTCGCAAATGTAGAACTTGGAGAAGATGTGAGTAAGGGAAGATTTTTTTTTTAATTTGATTTATATGCCGCCCTTCTCCGGAGACTCAGGGCGGCTTACAATGTGCTAAGCAGTAGCCTTCATCCTTTTGTATATTTATACAAAGTCAGTTTATTGCCCCCACAACTGGGTCCTCAATTTACCTACCGTAGAAAGGATGGAAGGCTGAGTCAACCTTGAGCCTGGCGAGATTTGGTCCTGCAGTAATTGCAGGCAGCTGGTCTTAATAACAGGGTGCTTTAGACCACTGTACTACCAAGGCTCCTTGAATTCACACATCTCTCAGAGCTATCTTAAATTAGAGGCAAAAGACTCCTTAAAAAATCAAGTACACATAGTGCTCGACTTACAACCACAATTGAGCCCAAAATTTATGCTGTTACTGTAAGTGAAACATTTGTTAAGTGAGTTTTGCCCCATTTAATGACTTTTGTTGCCATATTTGTTCAGTGAATCAGTTAAGTTAGTAACATGGTTGTTAAGTGAATCTGGATTCTCCATTGACTTTGCTTGTCAGAAGGTCGCAACGGGGGATCACATGACCCCAAGACATTGCAACTATCATAAATATGAACCAATTGCCAAGCATCTGAATTTTGATCACATGATCATGGAGAATACTACAATTGTTGCAAGTGTGAAAGATGGTCTCTTTTTTCAGTGCCATTGAAATTTTGGACAGTCACTAAATGAACTGTTGTAAGTCAAGGACTACCTGTAGGTATTTAACTCCTACAGTACTAAATTTCCCCAGCTTAGAAAATGAACCAAATGTTTAAATATTTGTAAGTGAGAAAGGAATTCTGAAATGTATAGATTTCCAAAGTTCTTGAATATTTAGCAATGGTTTAAGATACCCTGGAACACCAATTCCATTCTGCTAAGAATGTTCATGACAGCATCCCAGTATAAGGAATTTTAGAAAATGCAGTTCCCAAGATAGCCAATGCTTTTATTGAATATAAGGATCCCCTGAAAACTGCATATCCCAGGTACTGTACTTATTATCATCATTGTTTCTATGTTACATCATTGTTTCTAATTGCTATAGTAGCTACCACCAGATTAAGGATCCCTACAGCAAAAGTGTGGGATTCAGAATTATATTTGGGGGAATGTTAAGGAAATAATTCAGCGCCTGCCCAATTTCAAACAATATAATCAGAAGTGTGGTGAGGTTTTCCATCACACATTTCAATTTTAGAACAAAATATTCTGTTGAGTTCTGGATCTCAGGAGAACATGCCCATCCATGGTTACGTATTAATAATAGGATCAAGAAAGCACTCACTAATCAATAAAAAGCTTTGCCCACTTTATTGACTTGCTAAGCCATCCAGCCTCCTAGGAACATTCTCTTGTTTCACAATACCCAAATCCTAAGAGGATAAACACATCAGTGTCAAAGTGTTTCCAAGATTTTAAAACAGCTTTAGTAAGAGAAAACGTGGTGACAGCCAAGTCTCTCTGTTGAGACCTGTGAAAGCAAACTAATAGGTTAGATGATAAGAACCTGGTGTCATTTCCCTAAGGCCAAGACAAACAATCCTATCCTCCACTTCTGAGATTGCCAAGCCTGAATTCCAACTCACAACTGAACACCTCTTTAACTAGAGTTTGCTATTGGCAACCCAGATCTTCCAAAATGTATTTATCCAGGTGGACAGAAGATAAATTTGTTAGAGTTTGCAGCAATCCAACCAGCACACAAGTAAATAATTCAGCAGGATTCATTTATAGAAGAAACTTCTTTATATACAATAATATAAAGTATGATGCATGTATACAATACCATGCAGCAGAAGCCAGAACCAGACTTGTTATGGCTATCCCAGCTCATAATTTCTTATACACTGACAAAATTCCCATCACCAAAAAAAGTGTTTAGTTTACTCTGCAAAATATGAAAATGTTGTCATAGGTTCATAACAAATTAAAAATACCAGAATTAAGGTGGTAATTCCAGTTCCCACAATCAAGTTGGGTTGTCATTATCAGTAATCCTTTAAACCTTTTCAGAGTTCTTCCACTAAGTTTCCCCTTGTACTACCCATTTCAAATTCCTTCTATTTGCTCCACTAGTCGAAATTCTTGATGTCGGTCTTGATACTAGGATAATTATGGGAAGCAACTTCCTATTGACGTATAGTGTTGACACATAAGAAACAAGTATCGGGGGGGGGGTTCTGCTCATGGAAGCACAAAACAATCATTAAGAGTAACTACCACCATGGAGACAGAATATTACACTTCTTGTTGTTAGTTGCAAAGCTATGTCTGACCCATCGCGACCCCATGGACAACGTTCCTCCAGGCCTTTCTGTCCTCTACCATCCACTGGAGTCCATTTAAGCTCATGCCTACTGCTTCAGTGATTCCATCAAGGAACCTCATTCTCTGTCGTCCGCTTCTTCTTTTGCCCTCAATCTTTCCCAGCATTAGGCTCTTTTCTAGTGAGTCCTTCCTTCTCATTAGGTGGCCAAAGTATTTGAATTTCATCTTCAGGATCTGGCCTTCTAAAGAGCAGTCAGGGTTAATCAACTCTAGGACTGACTGGTTTGATCGCCTTGCAGTCCAAGGGATTCACAGGAGACTTCTCCAGCACTCTTCCAGGGATGGAAGAGAGTATTTGTAGTTCAAGGTTGAAGTGTGGAATCCTTCATGCCATCAGAGCTTCGGTTGTTTGTTTGTTTTCAGATAGCATTAGCACTTAGACATATATCACTTCACAGTGCTTTATATTTATTTATTTATTTATTGGTTCGATTTATATGCCGCCCTTTCTCCAGAGACTCAGGGTGGCTTACAATGCATTATGCAATAGCCTTCATACTTTTGTATATACCTGCTTAGTAGAGCTTTCGGGGTTCCCAAGCGGTGTTCTTTTTTATACAAAGTCAGCTTATTGCCCCCACAATCCGGGTCCTCATTTTACCTACCTTGGAAGGATGGAAGGCTGAGTCAACCTTGAGCCTGGTGAGATTCGAACTTGCAGTAATTGCAGGCAGCTGGTGCTACTTAACAGCACTTTAGTCTGCTGCACCACCAAGGCTCTTATAGCCCTTTCTAAGCTGTTTATAGAGTCAGCATATTGCCCCAAACAATCTGGGTCTTCATTTTACTGATCTTGGAAAGATGGAAGACTGAGTCAACCTTGAGCCGGTGAGATTCAAACAGCCGAACTGCTAACAGTGGTAGTCAGCAGAAGTAGCCTGCAGTACTGCATTCTAACCACTGTGCCACTATGGCTCTTGTTTCCTTGCTAAACTAGGTAACATCATTAGTGCCCTGATGATGTTACCTAGTTTAGTAATAGAATGTCTGCAAGAAAACACAACCAAGGGACACCAAGGACCCCACAAACCCAGGACTATGTGGAAAGAAGATAAGAAAGCAGGCATTGTGGGAACCTATTTTGCCTGCAGAATCTCATGTGGACAGAGGGATGAAGATGATTTGTGGATAGCTGCCCAAAGAAAGAGGGAGGGATAAAGAGGACACTGAACAGCAATTCCAGAGCCACGGTCAATTTCAAGACCCTTGGATAAACTGAGGGAACTGATAGTGTGCAGCAGCAACCCAGGGCATCTGTTTGCTTACTTTTATTTTTTGTTCGCAAATGGAAATCTTGACCATGGGAATATTGTGAAAGATCTCTCAGGAGGCTGATATTCTCCTGACAAAAACAAAGTTGATTGCCAAGGAAAGTACTCTTCTCTCCAAAGCAAAAACAGCCCTGGAGGTCCCGAGTCCTGCAGCCAGATATAAGGGCCAATTAAAGACCAACAGGACACCAACACCCTGAAGATTGTGTGAGAGAATGTCTCCTGTCTTCTATTGGAAAATGTCTCTTTCCTGCTAGACTACCATGATCCAGCTTGATCCATCCACGGAGCAGGGGAGCTGATGTTTCCTCAAAAAACATCCTGGAGCCAGGGGGAGGCAACTATTTAGAAAGAACTTGAAGAGAATGACATAACCAAAGCTCATGGGCCTGTCTCTGTGAATAAGTATTTCCCCTAGGCTACTGTGAACATTGTGAACACATGATAGGAATTATAAAAATATTTAAGTCCTTCAAGTTCCCTGGGAGCTTGGGTGCAGTTCCTACAATAAAGGGGAATTTCTCTCTTTATTGATCTATTCATTCTGGGAAGGTTATAACACTCACTCCTGAAAGTCACTGATACAAAATCATATGATACCAACCAAGCAGTAGCTGGCGTCCTACCAAAACCTTAAAAGTTAGGGAGGTCATTCAACCAGGGCAGCTTCAGAACATCCAAAAGATGACTGATGCCAAGCAAGAAGAAAGCTTATTCCCTGTAGTTTTTCGAGAGGCTGCCAAGTTACAGCAAAAGCAGTGTGGTTGTTTCAACGAAATCACAAGGCTGTCTCTCATAGCTGGGCCTCCTCAATGCTTGTGGGAAGAGCACAAACAGGAAAAGCAATGTAGACAAACATTTTTCTGTCTTAAGAACAGATCATCAGTTCACAAAGTGAAAGACATTTAGAGAACAGCTCGGTGGCTGTAGTGCAAGCCTTCCTGGAAGTTTTATCTAAGCCCAAATGCCTATTAAAAGAAAAGGACTAAAACTTGTGATGTACTTGGTTCTTCTTAGCTATATACTCTATAGACATCTGAACACAAATCCTTATTAGCTGTTAGCGACAGTTTCCTTCTATAAAATGTGGACACTGTGCTATTAAACTCAAATGCCCTTTTTATACCAAGATGACAGAATGAGGACAAGCTATTCATTTCTATGCCCCATGGTTAAAACTTCATTGTTTAATTGTCTAATTTTTGTTCAGGTTTGTAACTAGCCTTAAGTGTCTTGATTACTGACAGGTATTTCCACTTTCCTGATCTGATCCCATCTGTGGGGTGTTTTTCCCTGCTGTATCTTTTAAGAAACATACATACTTGCACCTCTGATTTTAACTCCTGAAAATTTCTTCCCTTTTGTTACATTTAAAGAGAGACAGTTTGGTCTAGCAGTTAAAGTCTAGAAGCCAGGAGACTGGGAGTTCTAGTCCTGCCTTTACCATGAAAGCTAGCTGGGTGACTTTGGGACAGTCACTCAAGCTCAAGTCACCTCCTAGCATTGTAGCTGTGTGGAGAGAAAATAGGAGGAGAAAGGTATGTTCATTGCCTAAATTATTTATAAAAATAATAAAGGTGGGATATATATGTGTATGAGCAATAGAATAAGGTTGATTTTTTAAAAAGTAATTTTCATTGATACTTTGCATTAGTTTGACTTACTCGCTATGCCAGTAACCAACAAATATATAGCTAGTCCTTGACTTGCAACAATTCATTTAGTGACTGTTCAAAGTTACAACAGAATTGAAAAAGGCGACTTATGACTGTTTTCACAGTTCAATCATAACAGCATCCCCATGGTCATGAGATCCAAATTTGGACACATTGCAATTGGTGTGTATTTGTGACAGTTGCAGTATCCTGGGGTCATGTGATCATCTTTTTGTGACCTTCTGACAGGCAAAATCAATGGGGAAACCAGATTCACCTCATAAGTGGGTTTACTAATTTGACAACTGCAACGATTCACTTAATAACTGTGGCAAGGAAAGTCATAAAATGGAGTAAAACTCACTTAAACAATGTCTTACTTAGCAACATAAATTTTGGGCTTAGTTGTGGCCATAGGTCAAGGACTAGCTATATGAGCATTCACAAACTGGAACCTCTTGTCAAAATTAATGGCTCTATTAGTTTCCCACCCAATGTATGGAAGCCTCAATTTATTTTCTCTATTTCATATAGCAGTCTTTCAAATACCTATCTATCTACCGCTCTATCTATCTATCTATCTATCTATCTATCTATCTATCTCCTATCTCATCTAATCTATCTCTACATCTATCTATCTTCTATCTCTATATCTAATCTCTCTCTCTCTCTAATCTCTCTCTCTCTATATATATATATATATGTACACACACACACACACACACACATATATATATACATATACATATACATACTCTCTATATGTACATATACATACCTACATACATAAAAAAGTAAAGGTTCCCCTCACACATATGTGCTAGTCATTCCTGACTCCATGGGGTGGTGCTTATCTCCGTTTCAAAGTCGAACAGCCAGCGCTGTCCGAAGACGTCTCCGTGGTCATGTGGCCAGCATGACTAAACACCAAAGGCGCACAGAACGCTGTTACCTTCCCACCAAAGATGATCCCTATTTTTCTACTTGCATTTTTTACGTGCTTTCAAAATGCTAGGTTGGCAGAAGCTGGGAAAAGTAACAGAAGCTCACCCCGTTACGCAGCACTAGGAATTCAACGAACCTTTCAATCGATGAGCTCAGCATCTTAGCCACTGAGCCGCCGCATCCCTTATATATACATACATACATAAGAAAATAGATACATACATACATACATACATACATATATACATACATACATACAGTACATACATATGTCTGCATTTACATTGCTTATATGTTGCTCTACTTGAACACAATTCTGAAGCTCACCTCCAGCATCTTATGGCAGAAGGAATGCTCTCTCATCAGATGGCCTACTGTCTTCTGAGACATGAATATCAGGCAAGATCATTCGCAAAGGGTCAGCAACATATTTATTTATTTTATTTTTTATTTAATTTGATTTATATGCCGCCCTTCTCCAGAGACTCAGGGCGGCTTACAAGGCGTTAAGCAATAGCCTTCATACTTTTGTATATTTATACAAAGTCAGCTTATTGCCCCCACAAACTGGGTCCTCAATTTACCTACCTTAGAAAGGATGGAAGGCTGAGTCAACCTTGAGCCTGGCGAGATTCGAACTTACAATAATTGCAGACAGCTGGTGTTAATCACAATGCTATTAGTCTGCTGAGCCACCAGGCCCTTTGAAATATGAAATAATGAAATAATTGAACCTTAAGTCTCCAACAATTAAACTTGGCACATTATTTTTCTTAATATTACATTCTTTTACTTCTATGCCAGCCTGTCATAACTTTCTGTCAGCTGCTCCCACAGGTTTTCCCAATCTGTTAGACCAATGATGGTGAATCTTTTGAGCTCAGCATATCAAAAAATTCAGGAAAATATATAAAATAATACTTTATATATTCATTTATTTAAAAATTGCAATCCAATTATGTGTAAAGCTATGTATTTTAGAAACAAACATCAAATAATTACAAAAATGAAATATAAATAAAACAAACTCATTTTCAGAGGGTGCTGAGAATGGCTGAGAGTACACCCCAAGGTCACCCCATTCTCACTTGGCCCCTGCAGCCTCCAAAATCGTGCAAGATTTTGGGAGCACCCTCAAGAATGGTTTTGTTAGGTGCTGATGAATGCTGGTATGTCACCCCAAATGTCATTGTGTGCCACCTTTGACCTGCATGTGATAGGTTTGTCATTGCTATAATAGGTTCTTTAAAGCTGACCTTTCTATCTAATCAACTGGCCTTGGCTGTCCTGATTTTCTGGCACTCATCCTTTCCTGGTGCTGAGTACTTCATCTCTACTACTCTCTCAGACCAGCTACTAGCCCAGGGGTGTCAAACCCGCGTTGTCATGGTTGCATCACATGACGTATCGCATCTTTTTTTCCCTTTGCTAAACCTGGCATGGGCGTGGCCAGTACGTGACACATCTGGCCCATGGGGCGCGGGTTTGACACGGGGTGCTGTACTAGCCTGTTGGAATAAGACCCCATCCACCCCCAAAGCAAACCTGACTGATGGTAAGGCATGACAAAAGGCAGTCAGATGTTCTCTTTATACAGCCCAACAACCTGTCCGTTTGAAGAAATGCCCATGTGAGTTTAGTTTAAAGATTCAAAAATAAAGCAGGCCAATGTTAGTATAATGACAGAATGGAACACAATAATAGAGTTGGAAGCAGAGGTGGTATTCAGCAGGTTTTTGACCAGTTCTGGAGAACCGGTAGCAAAAATTTTGAATAGTTCGGAGAACCGGTAAATACCACCTCTGACTGGCCCCACTCCCACCTATTCTCTGCCTCCTGATCACGAGGAAATGGGGATTTTGCAGTAACCTTCCCCTGGAGTGGGAAGGGAATGGAGATTTTACAGTATCCTTCCCCTGCCACACCGGCCACGCTACGCCCACCAAGCCTTGCCACGCCCACAAAACCACGCCCATGGAACCAGTAGTAAAAAATTTTTGAATCCTACCACTGGTTGGAAGGGACCATGGAAGTCTTCTAGTCCAACATCTGCTCAAGCAGAAGGTGCACTCCAGACAAATGGCTCTCCAGTCTCTTCTTAAAAGCCTCCAGTGATGGAGCCCCCACAACTTCTGAAAGCAAGCCATTCCAGTGGTTAATTGTTCTTATTGTTAGAAAATGTCTCCTTAGTTCTAGGTTGCTTCTCTCTTTGATTAGTTACCATCCATTGCTTCTTGCCTTCTGGTGCTTTGGAAAATAGGTTGATCCCCTCCTCTGAAATATTGGAATGTGTAGATTAAATGAAATACTTGGATTGCTATTTCTCATTAAATTATCCATTTTTTTCTGAATGTTTCTGTTCTCTGGAAGAATCTAGCTACTGCAGCTGCTACATAAGGTTGCATCTCCTTCTCCTCTTCTATAAACTTTCTTAATTTCTTTATTTTCTTTTGTTTCCACAATGCACTGAACCATGCATTGAAACAGTATATCATCAACATCTTAAAATTAATATTAACCAAGTTAAACATGACGGATAAACAAATTAAAAACACTGCCTGAACTTTCTCTCGGTATCCCTACTATAACAGTGGCCCAACATATTGGTTCATTTTAAAGATTATCTAAGATTTTTCCCTAACAATTAAAACTCATTAGTAGTACATTAGTCCAATCTGTCCTTTGCTCCCTTGCTTGTTTTTCTATCTCTGCTCTATCTGGGCTGGTTTGGTTGCTAGAATTATGGTCAGGTCTGGGATTTTTCTTGGGGTCATTTTAAAACCTGCTGTTAATGGTAATGAATGCATTCTATTCCAGCTGATTCTCATGTCTTAAAAATGCAAAGGAGAGAGAGAGAGAGGGCACAAACTCCATTACTAGTTTCCTTGCCAAGCAAAAAATAAAAAATGCTGCTAAGATGGTATGGAGTGACAGGGGAACGAAGTGAGTTAACGCAGAACTGTCGATCAAGTTTTAATTGAGTCTGATCTCAGATACATGCAACTGCATCAAGTGGGATTTAAGGGTACGTTGGTGTTAGTGGTCCCCCTTCTGGAACTGCTGCTGCTGGAAGAATCCAACTTTTGCAGGAACTCAGAGTAGCTTAAATTACTGCTGGAGAAATCAAGCTGAAGTTTACCTCTCTCTCCCTAGGGATACTTGAAAGGGCCCCCCTGGGTTGCTATGGACTTCAGATTAACTCGTTGTAACCTCTTGGGGAAAAATAATTGGCTAGAATTGGCACTATTTTTTTTCAAAGCCCAGGGCTCTTCCATAGACCTAATTCTCAATTTAAGGGAAAGTAAGGTGGCTGCTACTTTTTCTCCAGAGTTCAGAGGAGAAACACGGCAGTTTAATCATACTGGAGCAGAAGCCTGAGCCTTCCAGAAATTGGTACTTGAACGGTGGGGCGAGAGGAGTAAGGGCTCCTGCCAGCAATACCTCAATGTAGCAAACTCCACCGAGTGCACCAGGAGGGGTGCTAACATATTCATGGATGATTGGGAAAAAATCAGCTGCTTGGATACACAAGGTAGTTGTTGTCCATGTTCACACACATTTCCCACGGTCAACCCATTCTCTACAAAATCCTATTCTCCCTAATATGACTTAGAGGGTTCTTCTCCCCAAAGCTATGTTCACACAACTGCAAGAATAATCTTGTGTGAGATATAAACCCAATCCATATGGTTAGTTTAGGATTTGGTGGGTCATGCTAGCAAGTTAAGTATGCCAGGTTCAATGAACTAGGAAAAGGTGTGATAGCACAACCATTATAAAGCAATGCTACTCCTTTTTTATTATTTATATTTATTCAAAAAAAACTTCACAGAATAAAAGAGGAAAGAGGGAGGGAAGGAGGGAGGGAGGGAGGGAAGGAAGGAAGGAAGGAAGGAAAGAAGGAAGGAAGGAAACTTCTGATCGTCTTTTCAACAGACAACTACAATCATATTATCCCTCTTCTTAGATATAATGTAAATCCCTTCAGCCCTCAATTAATCCATGTCTTTTCTAATCTTTAAATCTATAAATCATCATGTCATTTCCATTTTTTTTCAACTAGACATCCATATAAGATTTCCAGTCTTTTAGGAAAGTTTTTGTTTTTTCACAAAACAGGTCAGTTTTGCCATTCCATTTTCTATCCATTCCTTCACTGTGGGAATTGCAGCATTCTTCCATCATTCTGCATACAATAGTCTTGCTGGAATTATCATATACAGAATCAATCTGTCATAAATCTTTTCTAAATTCATTGCCGCAAGTCCCAATAAAAAGAATTCTGGTTTTAGAACAATGCTACTCCTGAGTGGAATTTGTACACTAGCTGCCAGAATTCCAACCAGATGTTTTATTTTTACTTAACAATTATTAATGTATTTCTTTTCGAGATTCTTCTCAAAACAGCCTTCAAATAAATATAAACAATTGCAATAAATATTTTGAAAACAAAGAAATGCCCAGAATTCTTCCCACAGAACAGGTGGTAATGGCTGACAGAGAAGAGCCCACTGATCAGGCTACTCTTACAGCTCTGCTCTCATGGCTTAATGCTCTTTCTAACATTGTCTCTCTCCTGATCTCAGTCAATGACCACAGACAATTCAAGAGTGGAACAAACTAAACATGCCATCAACTTCTAGTGATCTTCCAATACAGGTAGTCCTCAATTTACGACTGCAATTGAACCCAAAATTTCTGTTGCTGAGTGTTGCCCCATTGCACGATCTTTCTTGCCACAACTGTTAAGTGAATCACTGCAGTTGCAAAGTTAATAACACTTTTAAGTTAAGTGAATCTGGTTTCCCCATTGACTTTGCTGATCGGATGGGTTGCAAAAAGGTGATCATATGATCCTGGGACACTGCAACTGTCATAAATATGAGTCAGTTGCCAAATATCCGAATTTTGATCACCTAACCATGAAGATGCTATAATGGTTGTAAACGTGAAAACAGTCATAAGTTTTTTTTTTGTTTTTTTTTGGTGCCGTTACTAAAAATGAACTGTTGTAAGTCAAAGACTACCTGTACATAAAATATTAGATTCTCTACCTCTCACCAGGCTTAAATCTAGATGAAGATATGGAACCAGTTTGGAATAACATACCACAGTCTTACAATCTAGATGAAAAATGGCAATTAAGATGGGCTCACACTGTATTGGATCACACACATCCAACAAAACCACTTCCAGGAATGCAATTGCCTCGAAAAATATGGAGCCACTTGAATAGAATCAGGTTAGGCCATGCCAGAACCAAGGCAAAAAGCTTTTTAAGTGAGGAATCGCCAAGAACCCGCAATCCAACTGTGATGTGCCAGAACAAACTATAACACATGAAGTTCAAGATGGCCCTCTCAGGAAATTTCAAGGCACCTGGGATGATCTAACCCAGGGGTGTCAAACTCGATTTCATTGAGGGCCGCATCAGGGTTGTGTTTGATCTCGGGGGGCCAGGAGGGCTGGCCAAGGTGGGCATGGTCCAGTAGTGAAATGTAAAATTTGTTATGATTGGTTCTGTGGGCGTAGCTTCGTGGGGGGGTAATGTGACTGAGTTGGCATGGCCAACTTTTTTTTTTTAACTTTTAAAGCCATTTTTTCTACAACCTCTTTGGCCAAAGAGGTTGTAGAAAAAATGCTTTTAAAAGCCTCTGACGATCCCAGCTGAGCTGCGTGATCATCAGAGGCTTTTTTTTAACTTTTAAAGGCATTTTTTCGGCCGAAGAGGTTGTAGAAAAAATGCTTTTAAAATTTTTTTAAAAGCCTCTGATGATCACGTGGCTCAGCTGGGCAGGGGGTGGGGGCAGGGATTTTTGATACCGGTTCTCTGAACCACCCACCACCATTGCTACCAGATCGGGCGATCTGGTCCGAACCGGGAGCATTTCATCCCTGGCATGGTCAGCTCAATGTCACTTATCAAGGTTACATTTTTGGCCACGACGGCCTGCTGCAACCTTTTGCCAGTGAAAAGGAGTTCAGTTTTTGCTGGCAGAAGCACCACGGGCTGATCCTTCACTGTTTCCATGGTGGCTCTGCAAGCCAGATCTAAGCACCCCGTGAGCAGGATTCAGCCTGCAGGCCTTGAGTTTGACATCCCTGATCTAACCCCAGGCACACCAGGAGTTAGAAATAAATATGTGTATATTTATATACATTTGCGGATGCCTTATTTAAACTAAAGGGATGTGGTGACTCAGTGGCTAAGATGCTGAGCTTGTTGATCGAAAGGTCAGCAGTTCAGCAGTTCGAATCCCTAGTGCCGCATAATGGGGTGAGCTCCCGTTACTCGTCCCAGCTTCTGCCAACCTAGCAGTTCGAAAGCACATAAAAAATGCAAGTAGAAAAATAGGGATCACCTTTGGTGGGAAGGTAACAGCGTTCCCTGCGCCTTGTAGATCAGTGATTGCATGAACTCTATAGATGCCATATACTAAATAATAAATCAGGCTTCTGGAGTGCTATTTTTCTCCAGTCTTATAACATTGTCCACAGTGGTTCCGTTATGACTCCTCCATCCATAGCTAAGTAAATGCTAAATTTATAAAGGCAATTTGTGCTTTTTCCCAAATAATCATCATAAAAACTGAAGGTACTGCAGGATAGAGAAATTATTTATTCCCTTGTTTTTATGTTTCTGGCAAAAAAAACCAACCCTCATCTCTGAGGTTGCTACTTACAATTTAAGGGAACTTTCGTCATAGCCTATGGAGGACATTGGTCACCATCCTATAAAAAAGATATTAAGACTTTAGAAAGAGTGCAGTGAAGAGCAACCAAGATGATTAGAGGACTGGAGACTAAAACATGCCATGAACAGTTGCAGGAACTGGGCATGGCTGGTCTAGTGAAGAGAAGGACCAGGGGAGACATGATAACAATCTTCCAATATTTGAGGGGCTGTCAGAGAGCAGAGGGGGGCATACTATTTTCCAAAGCACTTGAGGGCCAGCAAGGAATAATGGATGGAAACTGAACAAGGAGAGATTCAACCTGGAAATAAGGAAAAATTTTCTGACAGTGAGAACAATCAAACAATGGAACAGAAGTTGCCTTCAGAAGTTGTGGGAACTTCATCACTGGAAGCTTTCAAGAAGAAACTGGACTGCCATCTGTCAAAAATGATGTAGAGTCTACTTGGGTGGGGAGTTGGACTCCTTATAGGGGATCATCTATAAGGTCCCTTCCAACTCTGTTAATCTGTATCTGACATACAGAGCAAGTAGTAGCTCTAGGACAGTGATGGCTAATCTTTTTGCCATCGCGTGCCAAAAGCGGGGGAAGCGCGGTGGGGTCACACACACATGTGCCCACATCCATAATTCTATGCGCCCCCCCCCATGATCTCCCCGCTTTTGGCACACGATGGCACGGTAGGCACGGTAGGCTCGTTTTTTGCTCTCCCCAGGCTGCAGAGCCTTTCTAGGAGCCTTGGGAGGGCAAAAACAGCCTTCCCCACCCTCCACCCACCCGAGGCCCTCCAGAGGCCAGAAACAGTGTGTTTCCTGACTTCTGGTGGGCCCAGAAGTCCCGAAAATCAGCTGGCTGGTGCACGCATGCATGCCGGAGCTGAGCTTGCGTGCCCACTGATATGGCTCCACGTGTCACCCGTGCCATAGGTTCGCCATCACGGCTCTAGGGTGACAGACAACAAACTATAGAAAGCAGAAAAAAATGTTTCCTTACAATTTCCATTGTCCAAGGTAACGCAACTTCCCCATAATTGCTCTTTAAAATATATATTTTAATTACACTGTAGCCTGGTAGATTTCAAGGTGGTCTTAACATCATGCCAGCAAAGGCTCCTTGCCACCTTTGCCACTCACAGAAATATTGGCCATGAATAGTTGTCCCACCTCTACCTACCATTTGTTATGAATTGTCAACCCACTGCATTCCAGGTAACTCCCTGATTCAGGAAGTGTACCAGCCTTTTCCTTTTTTTTTTTCCATGGGCCATCTCCCTCCCTTATAAAATTATCCTAAATGAAGTCAAGTGAGGCACTATGTTCAAGCAATTTAACAAATTGGGTGGATGGTGCAGATAGGAGTCAAGGCATCTGCTCAGGTAACATTCCAGAGTACTTACACTTCCCCAGCTGAGATGATTTTATTTTAGTCATCCAGCAGCTTGAAGCAAAGTTATACGCTGAAGCAACCTTAGAGGAATAACTGTCTAAAGTCTAAGTAAAATAGCATGGTGCTGCACTCTAAGATTAAAAATTATAACTGGGTCTATAGTACTATGAATTAAAAGTATGGAAGTAAGCTAAACCAGCCTTTAGTTCCTATTCATGACATTCATTCAAAGTCATTGAACAAGGTGAGCAGTCACTGCAATTTAGGATCTTTGTATTGATTGGTTCTGATTAAATCTAATTAGTTTGTCATCATTCAAGCACAGACAGCCATGAGGATGCATGATTTGGCCGGTTAGACATAGCAATTGTACCTTGCCAAACACCTAAACTCTTGTTCCTCAATGCATTTATTGGCACAGTTAACCTAATGTCTCATTAAGCAAAGAGAGATCTAAAATTAGCTTGTTAACTTGTTCTAAGGATAGTGATTATACTATAGTTACCAACTAATCTTTCATATATTTCTTATGGATTAGGTAAAGATAACTGCACATGTGGTCTTTATGGAGATTTTACTTTACAGCTGCATATTTCTTGCATGTTCCTTTCTGCAGAGTTTACCAATACGCCCAAATGTTGGGATTAAACAGCATATACAGTATGTAAAGCCACACCACAAAAATTCCATTCTGTAAAATGATGGGATGGAGAAACTCTGCTCATCCCAAACAGTAATTAGGTTGCATCATCATGTAAAGGACACAGATGAATTCCAACATAGTGGTTGGACCAGAACTAAGGACAATACCATTCAAATCATCATTTAAACTAACAGATCAGTAGGTTGTCCAATATCAATATTTATGCCTCACCTTTGTAGAACTTCATAACCTTTTTTCATAAGGTTATGATTAGGATAAAACTTTGCAGGGACTTGAGTATATTGCATGCAATTCTGTAGAAAAAAACAGGGATATAAAAGTAAAAGCCAACTTTCTTGAACATAAACCTACTAATAAGTAGAGATCGCCAGCTGAGGACTATTCTATCCAGCTATTCTAATACCTTAAATAGAGCCAACCCTGCTTTATACTTTTAAGCACCAGTCAAGAGAAACCAACCTTCCTTAAATTGGCATCCTCCAGGTGTTTTAAAATCATAACTACCCAAACTCGTTGTGAGTCCGGCTTTCAGATGGGCCATGACCACCTGCCTGGAATAGGGTGGTATGTTTACTAAAGTTTTCCATGAATGTTCTTTTGGCATGACACCCAGGACCAAGTTTTTGTTTCCATGGAGGAAATAAATAATCATGACAGGCTGTTTTTCCTAGCTAAAGACAAAAGATACATTCATTAAAGAGGCCAGCGTTGTAAAGGGCTGGCTGCATTTGCCCAAAACTGCCAATCAGCTGCCTATCAAAGCACCATAATTTACTATCAACACCTGCAATCTACCTGATGCCAATTTGAATTCTCGACATACATAGCAATATCTATTGCAGTGCAATAATTGCACAATTACAACATTCATTTCACCCTGAGGAATAATCCTGCATATGGCTCCTCCTTGGTCAACACATGGAAACTACAGTATTGTGGAGCAAACTGGTGTTTAGGCTTGTTGAGCTAGTGGATTGGTGCCAGTATTGGCTGATTTTTTTTTTTTTAATTTGATTTATATGCCACCCTTCTCCGGAGATTCAGGGCGGCTTACAATGCGTTAAGCAATAGCCTTCATACTTTTGTATATTTATACAAAGTCAGCTTATTGCCCCCACAAACTGGGTCCTCATTTCACCTACCTTAGAAAGGATGGAAGGCTGAGTCAACCTTGAGCCTTGGAGAGATTCGAACCAGCAGTAAATTGCAGGCAGCTGTGTTAATAACAGGGTGCTTAGACCATTGTACTATCAAGGCTCTTATTAATACTTGGAGAAATTATCAAAGGAAAGCATTTTTAGTAAAGTGAAGGATATGATTCTGTCCTAAGCTCTGTCATTAGTAGAGCGGTTATCAGGGAGAAGAAAAACAAACAAGAGAAAACCTATTAGCCTATGCAGCCTCATCATTGGAAGGATTCCAACAAATTATCTTTAAGTTAACTAGCCTTCTCAAGGTTTTACCACTGTTGTTGTTCCTCTTGTTCTACCTAGACCAGGGGTGTCAAATTCACATTGTTACGTTGTCTCATGTGACGTATCAGGACTCTTTTTCCCCTTCACTAAACTGGGCGTGGGCATGGCCAGCGTGTGACATATCCGGTCCGCAGGCTGAGAGTTTGACATCCCTCTTCTAGACCAAACTATGAGGAACTATGGCCCCTTTATGACTTGTGGACTTTAACTCCCAGAATTCCTGATCCAGCCATGTTGGCTCAGGAATTCTGGGAGTTGAAGTCCATAGGTCATAAAAGAGTCATCATTTCCCTCTCCATTCTAGACTACTCTGTCTCCACTCCTCTGTGTTGTAATTATCCCAGTGTTTTAAACTCACAATAGCAGTGCCTATCCATCCCATCACGAAATATTACTTCCTGCTTTTTCTACCTTTACCAACACACTTTTCTCTGATCACCTGGTGCATGTGGGAAAGATGGATAAATAGACAAATCAGGAAAAATATTCCCTTGTAATGGGAGCTCACTAGCATATGAAGCAACACTAAAGTCAATTCCCTTTGTTTATCACTTTGCTTCCTTCTTCTCTAACTCCTTCTAGCCCAATTATCAATATTTGGACTGCATGCCCTTAAAGCAGAGACCTTGCTTTTTTTGGCTGCACTGATATGTCTATCAATGGCACTACATAAATAATCTGTTAAATGTGCACCCGCAATTGAACTTTTCTCCCATAACATAACATTCATTTCATTTATCATGGAGGTATCTATCTATGAGGACCCTGGAATTCAACAGTTCATCCAAAATCTCAACTTTCTCTTTCTCTTCTGTGGTAGCTCCACTTCAAAGGGAACAAGGTTAGAAGTCTATTCTTATCACAGACATGTCAATGTAAACAGCATAAAATTATATTTCCATTAGTTAAAGGGGTGGGAGGAGAGGGCCAGAAGATTGCCTCTTTCCTCTAGAACATATAAATGCTCATAATTAAACTTTTCACCTTTCCAAGTAGCTGGCTGTGTATTCCTACACAGTGGGTGGTTTGCTCTGCAGACATATTGACTTGGAACAATATACAAAGAAGGAATAATTGAATAGAAGTCATCTTCCAATGTAGCCGAGCAACATTCACCTTTTCATTGCATGAAAAGACATTTCAACATCTTACCCCCCAGTCCTCTCCTTTAAAAAAATGCAACAACCACTCAAAAGTTAACCACCAAATCAAATTAAATACTTCATGGGTTAATGTCTATAATTTTGTACCTAGAAGCCGAACTTACAGATTCAGGGTATTGTATAGGAGCCACTAACTTTTCACGCTGCAAATAAAACACTTTATTTTGAAAAAATACGTAACAAATAATCTTCTGAATAAACTGGGGCCATTTTCTTTCAGAACCAGAGAACAAAATAAATACTTTAATTCAAAGACTTCCAAAGAACAGCTTGTCCTCAATTTACGGCATTCACTTAGTGACCGTTCAAAGTTACAACAGCTTTGAAAATAGTGACTTATAACTGTTTTTCGGCACTTACCACCGTTGTAGCATCTCCAAAGTCACATGATCAAAATTCAGATGCATGGCAACTGGTTCATATTTATGACATTTGCAAAGTTCCTGGGGTCATGTGATCACCTTTTGCAACCTTCTGAAAAGCAAAGTCAATTTGTAAGTCAGATTCACTTAACAACCATCTCACTAACTTAACAACTTTAAAAACATCTCCTGCACTCAAATACAAAAATTGATGACTTTACCAATGGCACAATTGAGTGGTAGATTTGGATACACCTTAATTTCCCTACAAAGTCAATAGACCCATGATGGCGAACCTATGGCATGCGTGCCACAGGTGGCACACAGAGCCCACTATGCGGGCACGTGAGCCATTGTCCTAGCTCAGCTTCACCACGCATGCGTGCATGCTTCCTGCTGACCAGCTAATTTCCGGGTATCTGCCGCGCATGCACAGGGGGTGGGGGGAGCACGAGGGAGTCATGCACACATGAGCGGTTGGGCGGGGCACATGTGGGGGGGGTCGCACACGCACATCTTTATGGGTTATAAGTGAGGGAGGCCTACTAGACCCAAAATGGGACATGGGGGGGGACCATGGGGGAGTGCACACACATGTGCAGGGGGACAGGGCACACAGGGGGTCATAGGCACATTGCATTATGGGTGACGGCGGCTGTCGCACATGTGCAGGCGCACTTTTGGCCCACGTGACAACAAAAGGGTTAGCCATCTCTGCAATAAACTCCTCTGTTGACTTGAATATTTTTTTACAGGAAATCTTACATGACTAGGGTACTCAATAACATATCTGCCAGTTTTGGGAGACATAGAACCGGCAGAAAAAAGAACGGTAAGAATCTCTACCATAAAGTGCATTTAAACTGCCATCATAAATCAAGCACTATTCAAACAAGGGCAGTTATTTTTTTTCTCAGTAAATAACTATCAGACTATGAGCCAATTAAATAACCATAGTAGGATGAAACAAGGGTGTGTAGCTTGTTTATCACTTATACAGCTTGTTTATAATCTTTTCTAGCTAAGCTGAAAGGATTGCTTCACTTCCAATGTGGGTCAGGTTGCAACGTGTTCATAACCGATTAGTGTGCATCACCTAGAATCACTTTTGGTGAGATGAGCGGCTCTACAAATTTGATTAATAAAATGAATAATAAATAAATTTGACCCATATTGCCAAAAACCAATGCAAAGTTCACAGTGACTGACAATTTTAAAGAAGCAATACTGTGACTCTCTTTGAACCTAGTATTCATCTATGGATTCTTTAGAAAATACGAGTAAGGCTTATTCCTTTTTTTTTTTTTACTCCTTAAGCATTGCCAATGTATCTGCAGACTTTTCTCCCCAGTTTTCTTAATTATTAGCCACAACCTTTTCTTTCTCCCCATTTTTGGTTGTTGTTCTTTTAAGTGTCTTGCACAAGGCAGTTATCCTTTTGTAAAGCAAACTTAAATCTAGCTTGAGGAACATAATTTAAACATCATGACCTCACCTTCCAGTCAATATCTGCTATTGAAGAAACCCCTCAGTTTCCTCTGGCTGGACCAGCCCTGTGGGTCCATCAGAATTTTTTTGGAAGCCCATCAGGAACCTGTGAAAGTAATGATTAGAAAAGAAAAAGACAGAAGGGACTCAGGAATTTTTCAAAAGGAAGATAAAATCCAGATGTCATTGATGAAGATCCCTTTTTGCAGATCAGATAGCTTTTTTATTTTATTTTTATTTATTTTATTTGTCAAGCGTATATAAGATAACAGATAAAAGTATAGACATAATTATGAATATATGAAATGGATAAATGGGGACATTAGAACAGGGATGGTAGGCACGCTGGTCCTCTTATGCACACCACTTACACAGACCTCTTAGGAATGGGGTGAGGTCAACAGTAGATAGTTTAAGGTCAAAGTTTTGCGGGCTTGGGGAAGAAACCACAGAGTCAGGTAGTGCATTCCAGGCATTGACCACTCTGTTACTGAAGTCATATTTTCTCTAATCGAGTTTGGAGTGGTTTACCGTAAGTTTGTATCTATTATGTGCTTGTGTATTGTTGTGGTTGAAGCTGAAGTATTCATTGATAGGTAGGACATTGTGGTAGATAATTTTATGTATTACACTTAGGTCAGACCTAAGTCGGTGTAGTTCTAAGTTGTCTAAGCCCAAAATTTCAAGTCTGGTGGCATAAGGTATTTTGTTGCGGGTAGAGGAATGGAGGACTCTTCTCGTGAAATATCTCTGGACTCTCTCAATTGTATTAATATCCGATATGCAGTACGGGTTCCAGACAGATGAACTGTATTCGAAAATTGGTCTAACAAATGTTTTGTATGCTCTAGTTAGTAGTATAATATTACCAGAAAAAAAGCTATCAGGTTAACAACTCTTAATGCCTTTTTGGCAATGTTGTTACAGTGGGCTCTGGCACTTAGATCTTTAGAAATGAGTACTCCAAGGTCCTTGACTGAGTGAGAGTCATCTATAAAGTCATGTCCATCATGGAGGAGAGCTCTCTTTCCTAACCACAGGGAAAAATATCTAAACCTACTTAGATAACTACATCCATGATGTATAAAGGTACAAAATTTTATTTTTATACTGAACACAAGGAAAAGCTATTTCAAAAAGAATCACCCCAACTTCTCAGTTCTTCGTGTCAACTTACCAGCTTGTTAAAAGAGCCTTCCCAATCTAATGAGAGATCAGTACCATGTAGCTCATATATATTTGACCAAGACCTGATAAATCCATGAAAATTAAACCAGATGTTGGGAAACTAAGGCTATCCTTCAATAAAATTAGATTTACAGGGCAATTTCTATCTAGACAGAGTTGAAGATGGAAAGTTGGTATATCAGCCCCATCTCCCATCTAATAGCTTCATATATTTAAATCGTAGAATAAAATTTGAACTTTATCCTACATTTTAGCTGACACACTATCAAACCAAAACAAATTCCTGCAAGATTCCTCAGAAGTGGTTTACCATTGCCTCCTTTCTAGGGTTAAGAGAAAGTGACTGGCGCGAAAGTCACCCAGCTGATTTTGTGCATAAGGCAGGACTAGAATTCATAGTCTCCCAGTTTCTAGCCTGGTGTCTTAACAAAACTGACTCTATATTAAAAACTACACTTATAAGTAAAGTTTCATCATTTTCAAAGCACTATCTAATTTAAAAATGGGAAGTGGACAGGAAATCTGAAATGACCACCTGGACTTTTATCTTGGCATTTTTCACATTTAACCCCTTCAGTCTGAAAGAAAAAACAGGCTGTGAAAGTTTAGCTCTTCCTTTTAGCTCTTGCTAATATGGTATTTCCTCTACTTTCAATGCTTGTCAGCCAGTTAACTTTTCATTTGCAAGAATTATCTGTTATTTGCATAAGCTATCAGCCTCCCTTTGTCCTCCAGGCTGGAAATACAAGAGGCTTCTTTTATTCCATATGATGTCCTACAGTAAGGATTCTATTGTGGTTAACTCCAGGGACCAATTACAGGGCAGAAAGTGTCCTTTCCCACCAATTTATGTCTTATTATTTAACAGGTTGGATACTATAAGTCTAGCTATAGTCAGGTAACTGTCAGCATTAGGGGTGATTAAATAATAAGCTAGTAATCCAAAAGGGAGACAAAGGACATGTTTTGGTATGTTAAAAAAGTCAAAGAAGAAGAATGTAAGTTACTTGGCAACCGTGGGAGAGAAAGATCAAAATCCATACCTATAAAACAGTTGGAAAGATCTTGCAATTCCCATTTAAGCAGAACACATAAGACATTAGACTCAAATATCTTTCCTGATTTACGTCTGAATTTATTTAATTTTCAAATTGGTTACTGTCAACATATATATGGGAAATTGTAATATTTGTTTTGATTCTAGGCAAATCTCAACATTAGATCCAGAGTAACCTTCTACTTCAGATATATTGATTTTCAGCTTCAAGAATTCCTAGCCACCTGGATCAAAGGATTTATTGTATTTATTTGAAGAGGAACAAGCTAAAAGGAAGAGCACAATGGCTGGGAAGTGATTTCTGAGTACTAACACAACTATTATTGTAATATGTGTCCAGCTATAAAACAGATTTAATTCAAGAGTTTACTGCTGTGTAGATTACCCAGAAATTTTCCTCTACACTACAGATCGAGATTGGAGTAAGGAAATGCTCCACAGCATAATTATCCAGAAATAAGATCTTTTAATTTTAATTAATCTAATTCCCCAGTTAGGTGAACAAAAGTTCGGATCTTTAGTCTATATTTTTCTGTCTATAAAACAAGGTCAACAGTCACTCATCAGTTACCACTTTAACTGCTTTAAGCAACCAGGATTATGAATCTGAAAGCTATTAAAAGAGAAAATGAACAGCACTCAAAATACGTGCTTGGCTGGATTACATTTCACATGATTTTCTGGCTACATTGAACATAAACTATTTCTTAAGAAATAGTTTGTTCTGGGCAAACATCTTGACAAGATTTGCTTTCCCAAGAGTGCAAATAGCCAGTTTCCATTATGACACAACTAGACTGGGCTCTATCTAATCAATCAATAGTTTGATAGAAGGTGGCAATAAACTGGAATACTTTCACCTGTTTTCTTTGCTTATTATTCCTTCTGAGTGGACATCTGTAGAGATTCTCAGTCATCCAGGTCATGGTTGTCCCAAAGGTGCTTTTTCAGGAGACAAGAATCCTTCCATTCCCCACTATCCTTTTAGAGCTGAAGCAGCTTCTTGGATGAGAAGTGAAAAGTCTTCAAAAGAAAAAACAAGGAAGTCCAGTTGCCTCATGAAAAAGCACCTTTGGGACTTCTGAGTGGACATTTGCTCTCAAATACCTACAACAGTTTTCTCTGTCTTTACCAATTTCAGGATAGGTATTGCGGTCCCATACATTTGAAGGGCACCAAATTCAAATTAAAGAAGTTCAATGGGACAAAACCAATTTGACCATCAAGTTATTCCACCTGCTTGGTGCAAGAATTCACATTAAAGCATCTTTAATAAAGGAATACCCAGGCATATCTAAAAGGGGAGCTTACCATTGTCAGAAATAATTGATAACAAGTATAAATCTTCTCTTGCTATTAAAGGTAACGGTTCACCTCGCGCATATGTGCCAGTCGTTGCCGACTCTAGGGGATGGTGCTCATCTCCGTTTCAAAGTCGAAGAGCCAGCACTATCCAAAGATGTCTCTGTGGTCATGTGGCAGGCATGACTAAATGCCAAAGGCGCACGGAACGCTGTTATCTTCCCATCAAAGGTAGTCCCTATTTTTCTACTTGCATTTTTTATGTGCTTTCATATTGCTAGGTTGGCAGAAGCTGGGACAAGTAACGGAGCTCACCCCATTATGCGGCACTAGTGATTCGAACCGCTGAACTGCCGACCTTTTGATCGACAAGCTCAGTGTCTTAGCCACTGAGCCACTGCGTCCCTCCTCTTGGTATTAGAACTTTTTCCCCCAAACATTCAACCACAATTTGGTATCTGAAAACCACTATCCCATACTCTTTCTTCCAATACAGAAATGTTTTTCTGCATGATATACCTTCTGAACTGCCTGATATACCTACTGTTCAGCATATTTCAGTCACAGTTTTTTTTTCAACACTAAACTCATCTATTTTAATCACTTCTGCTTTTTCTAGTTTTCTATTCCCCTGATCATTCTTGTTATCCTTCATTGCAACTGTTTCTTCAAATGTCTCCCAAAATCAGAAGCCTAGGTTAGATAAGACTGCCCTGGAGAAAGTTATAATCATGCCATCCTAAGTATTCCAGAAAACGAAAGCAATGAACTAAAAGACATGTTTAAAAATGTGCATTTCAGACTTTTCAAAGATTGCCCTGGAATGGCCCTGAAATATTTTCTATTTAGCAATTAATAAGTTAGACTGGCAATTTTTAAAGAAAATAGCCTATAATCCTGCCTAGCGGTATTGAGGGCCAAGTGACTAGTATCTTAATTAAATATATATGCAATTAATATGTCATTTATATATGCAGATATCATGAAATTGGCAGGGGACAGGAGCAAAAATTAGACAGTGGGAAGAATTTAACCCTTTCAATCTGCTAGGGTGCTAACATAAAACCTTTTCATCTTCCCTTCTTCTTCATCACAGTTAGACTCTGGAAGAAAGCTCTAAATGAAACTAGCTGAAGCCTTGGTCCTAGGTAGGCCTTGAAACAACTCCTATTGTTAATGTTTAAAACATCTCTGCTCCCACGCTTGCATTTCAATCCTGTTCTCTCATCCATCTCTTCAGCAACTAGGTTAAAAACAAACTCTTCTACAAACTAACTCACACATCATTTGTCAGTAAGTGTGCTTCATTTTACGATTTAAAAAGTTTCCTTTTCTACATCACTTGACCAAAACAGATCTTGAAGAAGCTTCTTGGATGAGAAGCGAAACATCTTCAAAGAAAAACCCAGAAAGTCCAGTTGCCTCTTGAAAGAGCACCTTTGGGACATCTTGAAGTGTCTTGAAGTGCATAGCAAAATCATAGATGGAGATGTTGTGTAAAGGATGCTAGGTTGAAGTCTGGGAGATCTGGTCCAACTTTCTGCAGAATAAGAGATAAGGAACTATAAGAAAGGAGGTGGAATGAAGAAATGGAGAAAGATTATGTCACCTACTTTCTTTTTCTTTTTTTTATAAACACTTTATTAAACTTTTATTACATTAAAAATATAAAAAATTATTTCACTCAACAACAGCTAATTGTGGTGTTTTTCTTGTGACAATAATTCGTACATTATTTACAAAGCTTAAATTGTGCGTATTTACATTCTTATTTTATCTATTACTTGTACTTAATAACTATCTATCTTCAATCTATCTCCATTGTATCCAGTTATACCACTGTTCCCACACATTGTAAAATATTGATGTCTCTTTATCTTTTAAACTCAGCATTAATTTGTCCATTTCTGCGCAATGTATGACCAGTTTCTCTGCGGGCTGCAGAAACATGGCTTTTTCCAACATTGAGCGTAGGCAATCCTGGCAGCGGTTAATATGTGTAGTACTAGATATTTTGTGCCCTTCACATATTTTTTTTTAAGATCCCCAATAGGAAGAGTTCTGGTTCTAAGTTTAATTATTCATTAGAAATTTCCTGTAGCCAATCTTTAATTTTTAGTCAATCTTTTCGAGCCTCAGGACAGGACCACCACATATGGTAGTATGTTCCCTCTTTCTTTTTACATTTCCAACATATGGGGCTCATTTTAGGGTACATTTTCGCTAATCTCGAAGGGGGTAAGTGCCACCTGTAGAACATTTTATATGTGTTTTCTTTATATGCTGTTGATTTTGTTAATTTATGGTTTCTGTTCCATATGTTCTCCCAATCTGATAGTTTTATGTTGTGTCCAATATTTTGACCCTATGCAATCATACATCCTTTCACTACTTCTTCCTCCAGTTCTACTTCCAAAAGGTATTTGTAAATTTTAGTAAATTTTTTTTTGGTCTTGTCCTAATAAAATTTTGTCTAGTTGTTGTGGTTTAAGATATATTCCATAATCTTTTATATCTTATTTATATCGGTTTTGTAATTGGAGATAAGCCCACCAGTCAACTCGTAGCCCTTGTTCTTAGAGGTCCTGTAATGTTTTTAACTTTCCATGGTTATCTAATAGGTCTTTATATTTTAACATTTTATTCAAATCTAAATTGTTTGGATGGATCATCGCTTCCATTGTGGATAGCCAAGTTGGGATTTTTATGTAGTGTTTCTTTTTAACTTTAATCCAATTATTTATTAGCAAATCTCTAATCAGGTGTCTGTGGAAATATTGCTGTTTTGTAGGTCCTGTTTCCCACAGAAAGGCATGCCATCCTCTCTGCAGGTCATGACCTTATATAGGTAGTACTCTTTTATTCTTCAAATTGATCCAATCTTTTAACCAAACTAATGTTGCTGCACTATAGTATAATTCCAAGTTTGGGGATACAGATGCCAGATTGATACAAAACTATAGACCAATCTCTTTGTTAAACATAGATAATAAAATATTTGCTACTATTATTGCCAACAGATTAAAGAAAATTTTGAACGACTATATACACTTAGATCAAAATGGATTTCTTCCAAATAGACAAATCAGGAATAATTTAAGAATAATAATGGACAGTTTAGAATATTACAAAGCCCATCTGGAGAAACAAGTAGCTTTCATCTTCTTGGACGCCCAAAAGGCATTTGATAACTCAATTGGCAATTTAAGATTCAACAAGTTTATGATATGAATTTGGGCACTAAATTTGAGAATATTATAACGGCAATATATTCGATACAAAAAGCAAAAATTATAATTAATGGAGAAAACACCCAAACTTTAAATATAGAGAAAGGAGTTCGACAAGGTTGTCCTCTATCTCCTCTGCTCTTCATACTGTCACTAGAAGTATTACTAGAACGAATCAGACAAAATTCAGAAATAAAAGGATTGAAAACCAGAAATGAAGAATATAAATTGCAAGCATTTGCAGAAGATTTGGCTTTTATTATCGAAAAACCAATAGAGAAAGCAGAAATACTAATTAAGGAATTAGAAAGACATGGAGCTGTAGCAGGACTGAAAATCAATAGACAGAAAATGAAACTTCTAGCGAAAAATTTAACAGAACTACAAATAACACAATTGGAAAGAACACTTGGACTCCAAAAACAAGAAAAATCAAATACTTAGGTATATGGTTGACACTGTAAATCAATAAAGGAGAATAACTATAACAAACTATTACAACAAACAAAAAAAGATTTAGAACTATGGACTAACATGCAACTGTCACTTTTAGGAAGAATAGCAGCCATAAAAAGGTCTATATTACTAAAATTCCTATACTTGTTCCAGACCATCCCAGTTAAATTAGAAAAGACCTTTTTTAATGACCTCAATAAAACAGTAGCAGGGGGAAAAAAACAGAATAAAAATGAAATTACTACAAGATACGAAGAGCATAGGAGGATATGTCACCTACTTTCATTGACATGTATTTGAAACAAACTCATCAATATCATAAGGCTTATAAATAGTTATATTAAATGACTTGCTGGCCTACTGGCTTCTGGTTCTGAGCCCTATAGCACTGCCAGCTTTATGAAGGAAAGATGCACTATTGAGGGGACGTAGAAAAATTATGAATAACTCACTCCTACAGTGCAGAATTTATCAGCCAGAAGACTCAAATCCTGGAAGGCCCCACTGGCATTTGCACAACAGCTGCTCAACAACTTTAACATTGATTCCCAATGGAAAGCCAAATGGGTTGCTGAACATCCAGGCATAGGAAGATATATAAATGGCCACGCAGAAAAGGTGCCAGGCTCTGAACTATCACATCAGCAATGGACAATCCTGAATAAGATTCTCACCTCACATGGGAGTCTTCTGGGATTCACTGTATAAATGGGGCACAATATCGTCCCCTCAGTGGCAGTTAGGAACTGTCTAGTTAAAGTCCCATACAAAGTCTTTTATGGGTTATGACACTCAGTGTGACTGTGGGGTCCCGTGTCAAACTGTAGATCACACTGTGACCAGCTGTAAGCTGAGGACATATATCGATCAGTATCTTATTTTTTTTTTCATATAAACAAAACCGTGCTTCAATGGGTAGAAAGCCTAAACATTGGCATCTGAATGAATACTGTGTGTGTGTGTGTGTGTGTGTGTGTGTGTGTGTGTGTGAAAACACATGCAGCCCCTCCAAGCTCCATTTTTGCTGATAGAGGGCTGCAGGAGGCCGTCACAGCTGAAAACGGACATCGAGCTGGCCACACACATGCTGGCCACAGCCCCCCAAGGTCAAACACAACCCTGATGCAGCCCTCAATGAAATCGAGTTTGACACCCCTGCACTAAATAAATAAATCTCAGCTACTTAATTAAATGGCACTGACACAGGTTACCTACAATAAAACCAATTGTAGGTCTATCACGCATCCTTAAAATAATCGGGGGGCACATTTCTGCAACTTCAGCCACTGACAAATGTTTTTAGTTTTGGTCCTTGGAAATTTAATATTAACAATTAATTCTACTTTTCTCCATAGTAGGCCTACATAACAGATTAATTTATTGGGAGCTGAGGTTCTTTGATTCCTATTCAGAATGGGGTTTATAACACAGCTCTTCAAGTCCACTACCCTTCTAGTATTAATTCTAACTGAGAGATTGCATTTTATTAATGCATTTCTTGTAAGATAAATTTTGGGATTGGTGCATATGAATGAGGGTTTTTTTTTTAAAAAAAATGCTATTTAAAATAATGACAAAAAACAAGAAAGAAAGAAAGAAAGAAAGAAAGAAAGAAAGAAAGAAAGAAAGAAAGAAAGAAAGAAAGAAAGAAAGAAAGAAAGGAGGGAGGGAGGGAGGGAGGGAGGGAGGGAGGGAGGGAGGGAGGGAGGGAGGGAGGGAGGAAGGAAGGAAGGAAGGAAAGATAGATGATAGATAGATAGATAGATAGATAGATAGATAGATAGATAGATAGATAGATAGATAGATAGATAGATAGATAGTCAAAGGAAAAAAAGACACAGAAAGTGCTTTAAAAAGGAAAAGTGGGGGGGGGGAAATACAACAAAGGAAAAAGATATATAATTTAGCAGTGACAACAGACAGATGCTTTCCAACCCAGTTCAAGGAAAGTAGACTGAGACAGTAGATAAGGAAACAGCCAAGGATCAAGGAGAACCAGTTCAATTACAACCATTCATTGTAATTGTTTGAAGTTACAATGGCACTGAAAAAAGTGACTTATGACCATTTTTCAAACTTACAACCATTACACTATCCTATAGTCACGGGATCAAAATTCAGACACTTGGCAACTAGTTCATATTTACGACAGTTGCAGTTGGCTTGCTCTGACAAGCAAAGTCAATGGAGAATCCGGATCCACTTAACAACCATGTTATTAACTTAACAACTGCAATGATTCGCTTAACAACTGTGGCAAGAAAGATCGTAAACTGGGACAAAATTCACTTAACAAATGTTTCATTTAGCAACATAAATTTTGTGCTCAATTCTGGTCATACATTGAGGACTACCTGTATATATTTCTAATACATTTTTATAACCTTTTAACCTGCTGCACTTTGTATAAACGAACCCCACATTTAGTTAACATTTGTTCAATCAAAGTCCACAATACAAAAATGTAGAAATTAAAACATTGTCCTATTGTCTTGGCCAGGAGTGTCCAATCTTGGAGACTTTTAAGACCTGTGGACTTCAACTGGCTGGGGAATTCTGGGAGTTAAAGGAGTTGGACTGGACTAAGCAGTACAGGAACCTCTAATTCAGTTTTTCTCAACCTTGGTAGCTTGAAGATGGGTGGACTTCAACTCCCAGAATCCCCCAGCCAGCAGCGCTGGCTGGGGGATTCTGGGAGTTGAAGTCCACCCATCTTCAAGCTACCAAGGTTGAGAAACACTGCTCTAATTTTTATTCCACTTTGACATGTTCTAAACCAGCAGTCCCCAACTGTTCCAGCTTGGCGGCCCATCCCAGCTTGTGTATGTGTGAGTGTGTGTGTGTGAATGGCAGGGTGCTTGTACTGGCACACGAAGCTCCACTCATGTGAATGGCAGGCACTTTTGCACTCATGCACAAAGTTCCAGTCACACGAGTGGAGGAGGCTAGAGCACAGGGTGCTTGCACTCATGCGTGAAGCTCCACTCTTGCTTGATCATTCTTAATAACGAATAGAATAGAATAGAATAGAATAGAATAGAATAGAATAGAATAGAATAGAATAGAATAGAATAGAATAGAATAGAATAGAATAGAATAGAATAGAATTCTTTATTGGCCACATATGATTGTCCACAGAAGGAATTTGTCTTTGATGCATACACTCTCGGTGTGCATAAAAAATACATTCATCAAGAATCATAAGATACAACACTTAGTGATAGTCATAATAAATAAGCAATCAAATCATACTAGGAAACTAAATAAAACAATATAAACCATAAAGATACAAGCAACATGGTTATAGTCATAAGTGGGAGGAGATAGGTAATAGGAAGGATGAGAAGGATAATAGTAATATAGTCTTAGTAAATAGTTTGACAGTGTTATGGGAATTAATTGTTTAGGAGACTGATGGCATTCAGGAAGAAACTGTCATTGTGTCTAGTTGTTCTGGTGTCACTTGTTCTAATCTATTTGCAGAGACTGCTATTCAAATCTTTGTATCAACCTTAATCAACAAAATTGGATGATAACTAGCATCCTTGAATCTAATCTTTTCCTGCTTTCAGTATAACTGTCATATAAGCCTGATTAAATCCCCTTATCAAATATTTCTTAATATACTTGACAATTCTGGCACCAAAACATCTATACGTGTTTATGTCGCTTGATGGAGAGCCCAACTAGTCCTTGCCAATATAGCAATGGTATAAATGAGTTTAATTAATGAACGTAATGTATATTATGAGACAACATGACCCAACAAAATATAGGTAAAGAAAATAAAAATGAGAAAAATTAGGGAAGGAAAAGACCATGATATAGGCCAGTGCTAGGCAAACTTGACAACTTTTAAGATGTGTCTCCCAAAATTCTTAAACAATGGTCGAGAGTAGACACTGGGGAAATGGAATATAGTTACAGCAGGAAACAACCAAATGCAAAGATTTTTAAACCCCATTATTTTCATTGCATTCAGCAAGAGGGTGAAGAGAGTCCACTGCATCAAAAAATATCACATTTGGAAATCACATATTTTTTTTTTTTGTTCTGCTCAAGAAAAATTGAATAACGAAGAACCAGAATGGTAGTGGTGAAGGCAATGAGGAGATAGTGAGTTCTAGTCCTGCCTTAGGCATGAAAGCTGCCTGCTAGTCACTCTCTCTCTCTTAACCCAACCCACCTCACAGGGTTGTTGTTATTGTTGTGAGGAAAATAGGAGCAGGGACCATTAGATATGTTTCCTGCCTTAAATTATGTACAAAAATAATAAAGGAGAGATCTAAATAAATCACTTACTCTGGCATTTAAGAAATACTCTTAAAGCAGGGCACCTAACTCATTTTTTTCATTCCTGTTTTTCTGCAACTGGGCTGGTTTATTAAGAATATAAAGTCCTGAATGTGAAGGTAAAACGAGGGATGAAAAGGACGCTTTTAAGGGGAGAAACGACGCTTTTAAAAAGGGGAGGAAAGGGGGAGAAACCTGCTGGGGTCCCTTTTAATTAGAAGACACCGGAAGAAAACTTAATTATACTGCAGCTTACTCCGGTGCATCTTTCCTCAAAAGTTGGGTGGAGGTGCGTCCCTTTGTACTAGCAGGCAGCTTTACAACCAGTCGGAAAAGGAAAACCCGCTAGAAGAACCTAAATCGGGCGGAGAGAAAGCAAGCGCCGCGAAGAGGAATTGGCGCCACGTTGTTCTTTCAAAGGGCCGAGATTAACAGAAAACTTTTTTTCCATTTCTTCCCCGCTTCCTTACCCCGAATACACGCGCGCTCGCGCGCACGAAACCCGCCAAAGAAAGGTAACCTCACCTCCACTTCACCTGCCCTCTCCCCCGCCACCCTCCCGGCTCCGCAGCGGAGCGTCAGTTCCCGCGACGGCAATAATTACGGTCCCAGCGTGAGCTCCATGCAAGCGCTAAACGAAACAGCAGATCAATTAAGAAATAAACACTCTATTGAAAAAACTAAGACAACCCCCTGGGACGGCCTAACAGGCGCGAATAGGCTTCCTCGCATTCTTGCCAGACCTTTCTCGCTCTTTCTCCTCCTCCTCCTCCTCCTCCTCTCTTTCCCCCTCCGCCCGTTTAAGGTAGCTTGAGATGCGCGCCAAACTGGCAACCCGAGTCGGAGGTTCGCGGAATCGCGAGTCACAGGGTTGGCCAAAGGTTGAGAAACGTTCAGCCAAAACAACGTTGCGTCCTTTGCCAACCGGCTCGCGCGCCCTACGTTGGCTAATGATAATATAATCATTAGCTGATTATATTATGAAGGAATCTATGATCCCAGGCAATTTTCTCTGTGAATGCCATACACTGGTGGACAGTGTCCCTGCTGCCATTAGGAGTTTATTTTTCAATATAACATTTAGCAACTATTTATTTGAATGTATAAGCTGCCTAACTCCAATGGACTCTTCCTCTTTTTCATAGGATGCATTGATCCAAAGTTTGCTTAAATATCATTTGGCAGCCGCAATTGGTTAGATTTCCACTACACTCTTAATTCCTAAAATATAAGTTTACCAACCACCAATTCATAAGCCATAGTTCATCTGGCTTCATGTAATATTAAACCAGTATTTATCAACCTTGGCAACTTTTAAGAGGTGAGGACCTCAACTCCCAGTTCTGGATGGGAGTTGATGTAATAGTTGCCAAGATAGAGAAACATTATGCTAAACCCAAACCAAGCTATGGTCTAGAATATACGAAGCCAGTTTATGGTTAGTACCATAGCTGTGCATCAAACCATGGTTAAGACAAGTACCTGACTATAATTGGATGCCTTTTAATAGGTCATCTAATTGATCCGTTGAGAGGTGACCATCCAAGCCCAAAATCTCCAACAAAGGGAAATGCAGCTGTTGTTAACAAGCTGTTCTCCAGGATTCTCCATAATATTGAGCCTTTTCTCAGTTTCAAAAATAGATCAGCTCCATCCTGGCTGGAGAATTCTGGGAGCTGAAGTCCATCTATCTTCAAACTGCCAAGGTTGAAAAACACTGCTTTAAATCAAAGTTATTATTTTCCATCCATTTCTACCTTTACCAAGCTAAAACATACAGATCTCCTGCGATCATTCTTCATAGGACTTGATTTTCAAATCTTTGGTCATAATGGTTGCTGACTTCCAAACTTGCTCGAGCTTCTTTAGATCTCTTTTTAAAGTGTCATGCCCAGTACTGCAGATGGTAGACCCAAGGACAATGTAACCTGTGTAAAGTACAATGTCTAAATTAGACAGCCAATACAGTATAGTAATTAAAAGTATTGGATTAAGATCAGAGGGACTCAGCTCCAAGAGCATCTTCCAGGTGAATTTGGGCCTCACTCAGGGGTGAAATGCTACCAGTTCAGGCAAACCGGTAGTGGCGGCAGCACATGGTGAACCGGTAGCGGCAACAGCGTGAAGCTCCGCCCACCTGCCCGGACGCTATTACTTCCTGGTTTTAACCAGGAAGTGACCTGTTTTTGACTCTCTGCGCATGCACAGAAGGCTTTGTGCATGTGCAGAGGTCCAAAATTGCATGTGACATGCGTGCACACGCGAGTGGAGTGCGCACTTCCGAACCGGTAGAGAAGGTAAGTAGATTTCACCCCTGGCTTCACCGAATGGTTGCTGTGGAAAAAACTAGAAGAGGGAATGTTCTAAACTCCTTAAAGAAAGGCAAGGTATATAAATCTTAGCAAATAAATAAACAGATTGTAATAAAAATAAATAAAATTGGGCCAATGCAGCCTTCTTTTGACTAACCTTGTACCTAGTAATGAAAGCCTTTTTTTTTTTCCAGAGTGCCTTCAGACCTACCGCTTCACCTTCTGTTAATTGCTCAGTATAAACTAACCTTGTTTGTAGTTTCCTCTATTTTTTTAATATGGGACTGTGTTCATTTTTCTCCAGATGATGGGCAGTGAATCATTTCTCATAGATAGTACACTCATTTTTCGAAGATTACAGTCAAAAGTTTCTCTGATGGCTTCAGCCAGCTTCTTCAAAAGTGAGGGGTCCTTGGTGTTCTCTGAGCTTGCCTGTTTTCTTGCAGACATTTCATTACCCAAACTAAGGTAACATCATCAGTGCTGGTGACCAGCATTAATGATGTTACCTAGTTTGGGTAATGAAATGTTTACAAGAAAGCAAGCAGGCTCAGAGACCACCAAGGACCCTTCATTTCAACTCTGAGCTACAAATATTTTCCCCTTATTCTTCAAAAGTCTTTTGCTATAATTTGTCCATTCCCAGAAATGTGTACTGATCAAAGATAGCGAAGATGGATTCTTTCTATATTCTTATTAATCCTGAAGTATATTTCCTATTTTTCCTCAATTATATTAAGACTCCGTATCTGGTCTGAGGGCAAATTTGTTAGTTTGCTTGTCCAATAGCATATGCAATCACCTTTTAGCCCTGCAAAATTCAATATACATGTGAACCATAGGAATAGAACATACCTCTTAGATTTCATGTCACCTTTAATTCAAAATTCACCCACACACCTAAACCAAACTATCTGCCAGACTGGCTAAACTCTCTAATCCACATTAAGGCTCAAAAGTTGGTGTGATCAGTTTTCTTCCTGTGTTGATTGGAAACGACAACCAAGATCCTCATTACTGAGCTTAGCATCTTTAAGAAATGCATTACCAGGATCACGTAAAACAAGCAATAGTTTGTCTGGCACAGATGAGAATGGAGATGTTGAATTGCTTCCTTGTATGTGGTTGTGAAAAGGGCAATGTTAACTCCTCAGATTATATCCAAGGTGCCTAATATTTTGCTTACCTGGTAGTTTATGTTGTCCAAGCAGAAGAAAAGATGGCTTTACCTCCAGGTGATATAACAGGAAGGCTCTGGAGTTCTCCCAATTTGAGAAGCGAAGACTTGAATTCTCACACAGAAAAAAATAAAGGAAAAGTTTAATTCTTTGAAGCTTTAACTTTCATTAAAGCAATGAAGCTCATGATCCACAAGTCAATCTTCCTTTACCGTGCTTTACTTTACATTCCCTTACTTTTTATTTATTTATTTACTTATTCTACTTTTATTATTTTGATAAATAATTCAAGGTGGCCACCATACCTAATACTCCTCCTTTCTCCTCCTATTTTCCCCACAACAGCAACCCTGTGAGGGAAGTTGAGCTGAAAGAAAGTGTTTGGCCCAAGGTCACCCAGCCTTCTTTCATGGCTACCGTGGGACCAGAATCCATAGTTTCTTGGTGATTGGCCCAACATCACTCAGCTGGCTACCATGGCTAAGGTGGGACTAGAATTCATGACCTGGGCATTGGCCCAAAGTCACCCAGCCAGCTTTCATGCTTAAGGGGGATTAGAAGAACTCAAAATCTCCTGACTTCTAGCCTTAGTTCCTTAACCACTAGACCACACATTGCTTTTCTTCTATTGTAATTCAAATCCTGTTGGAATTAATTGTCATCCCTCTCATGAATGATTGATTTGATACAACATTGTGAATAAAAATGTGGGTTGCTTTCCTGCAACGTGGTGGTTGTGTGGCATAGGCACATCTATTTCAAATTGGGATACAATGTGCTACATAAATAAAGTCAATGCATGCATTGCATAGGACCAGTGGGCACCCATTATTTTTCATCAGTGCATGGAATACGTTATCATTTTGAAGAGCCGTTACATATAGAATTGCGTATATCTTTAAGTAAACATTGTAAATAGACTTGTTGTAAGCTCTGTGTAAACCTGTTAGTTCCAACCACAGTTATCATGTACTTAACTTTGGTTGGCTACTTTAACCAAAATTTCAGAAAATGGATGTATTAACAATGCAATTTTATGCCTTTTAAGTCCCACTGAGTTTAGCTGGTTTTATAATGTATATAGAACTGCAACAGGTTTTTTTAAAAAATTGCTCCCTGCTCGTCGGCCCTAATTTTTTAACACATCCTTGCTCATCTCTTCTTCTCAAAACATGCCCACACATCCTACAATTAAATGTGATTAGTAACTGATAAATATAATGCACATATTTAAAATTTCATCATCCTTCCAGCTAATAATCTGTTCAATCTGTTTATTTTAGGATTTCACTAGGCGACTATCGCAAAAAGAAGCGAATTTAATGAGTCGAATCCAGCCATATTCTGAGCAGATTTACACATTTCCAAATACCAAATCTGAAACCAGATGAAGATTTGTTTTTGCTTGAATGGATTTCGCAACTTAACTTTTGGGTGGGAAGAATGTTAACTCCTTTTAACCCAGATGCAGTTAAATGCATTGGTACACAGATCTCCAACCTTGGCAACTTTTTAAGACTTCTGGACTCCAAGTCCCAGAATTCAGCCTTGGCATCTCCAGCCTTGGCAACTTTTTAAGACTTATGACTTGAAGTCCACAAATTTTATAGTTGTCAAGGTTAGAAACCCCTGCTTTGGGAGAACAGTAAGTTGGAGAAAATTATTGAAGTGCCCATGTTCTTTCTCCCCCTCTCTTGAGACTAGGAGTAAAACCTTTGGCAGCAACAGCTGGAGAAAGGAACACTATAGATCCTGGCCATGAAGTCAGCGCCAAAACAGACTGAAGGATCCAGTTACATCCTGACTGGATGAGGCAGCTGTCAGATGCAAATTTCACTATAGAGCCAGACTGGAAGCAAGAGCATGGAGTTGGAGGAGGCAAAGCACAACTTTAATTTCACATTTTAATAAGCCCTTTTCTCAACCCACAAATTTGTACGAGAAGCAACTGGAACTACATAACCATCTTCGCATGCTCAAACCCAGCCGGGCAGATGGATGGAGAATTGGCAGCTAGACAAAATGCAGCTTACTTCGTGCATTTATGGTGTGATGTATACAGGCCTTCTCGGGAGTAGAAGGAGAATCACAACCGGAGGAACATGCAGCGTGCTTGATCTCAGCTTCTATCATTCTCACCAGCAAAGCCACTGTGGTGATGGGACTTAAATCTTGTATATTGTAGATTTCGTGGATTTTTAGGAAGGCTGTTGTGTAAATTGTGGTTTTAAACCAAGTAGAGATAAGTGCCATTCAGATAAATGGGATTGCCGCCTTCTTAATGAGCTTATCATGGGGGGGGATGAGATTGATGGCATTATATTATGACAAGTACAATTAGTCTGTTTATTTTTATCAAGACTTCCATCAGACACCATAGCTTATTAAAACATACCAGTCAACAAGACCTCTCATAACTACCTCAAACCCCACTGATTTCAATGAGCATATTTCAGATATGAAGACCTCTGCACTAAACACCCATGGTCTTTTGGGGAACCTAAATGTCTATCACATAAGAAATGAGATTTACCTTATTTAATGTAGTTATCGTATGCAGATTTTTGCCCAGGTTTCCGAAGTGACTTCTGAGCAACCTAGTGAAATTATTTATGACTAGAAAGATGGAACAGCAGCTTTTACTGAGTTATTCTGAATTCCAGTTCTGGAAATGGGGGATTCCCCCTAGGCACTAAAATCATGGTTTGTTTGTTTTTTCCCCAACTTGTTGCCTTCCAGATGTTTGGAATTTCCAAAATCGGTGTGCTGGACTGAAATTTAGGGGAAACTCCCTATTAAGAGGGGCTGTGCAAAAGAGTTTCCAGAAAAAGTGACACTGAGTAACTTGAAAGGAAAGTGGGGGGGGAGGAATGTTGTCATTAAAACAATATGCCTCGCATCTAACATCCAATCATAATTGTTTGGGGCTTTGTAGGAGGCTGGCGGATATATGTTAACATTTTTAGATTAATATTGTAAGATGGTCTTCTTGGAGTCAGGCAGCCTTAAAACCCAATTTAATAAATAAATAAAAACTGCTTTCTGGTGCGTTTTGATCCAGCCTGTCAGAAATCCAAAATACCCAGGAAGAAAATAGAGGAGGGAGGGAAAAGAGAAAACGGGCGGGGAGAGTGGGGGCGCTTGGTTTAATGATATGCGTAGAAACGTTTATGGAGATTGTCAATCATCCAGGTTACGGCTGTGAAGTTAAACTTTACAAAAGGTCTTCATAGAAAATGGAGAATTAAGTGATTAAATTAACTCTCAGGAGCCCAGATGCCATGCGTCTTTATTCGTTTATTTGAGAACTTACCTGCCTAAGTGTCAAGTAAGCCATTTACACCTGAGGAGTTAAAAAAAACAAAAACACACAAAAAAAGCCACGCACGGACACGCATACCACGCCGTGAATATTTTAAAGGGCCAGAAGCGATCGGCTTGCGGCCAATCCTGAGGCCGAGACCGATCCACCTTAAGCGAAAGGGCTTAGTCGGGGTCCAGGATCTCCGCCCGGAGCCCTCGTGATAGGTAGCTGGGACAGGCGGGGCGGGGCTTGACTGACTCTGCTTTAAATAGCCCGAGAGCGCATCCACCGCTGCTGGAGCTGAAGAGAATTAGAAGTTGGTCGAGTGGGGACGGCGGCGCTGCTGTTGTCGTTTACCGAGCTTCTCAGGTGGCATCGCTTCTCCAGCGCGCCACAACCCGCCTCGAAGGGCAGCCCGAGCCTTTCTCGGGGCGCTTTCTCCGAACCGGTCTGGCGGGAGCGACCGAGGGGCTGCGTCTTCAGGGGGGTCTCTCAGCCATCTTTGACACCGCGCGGCTGCAGGAAAGTTGAGAAGACCCAGCCAGAGACGAAGAAGCCGCCACAGCAAGAGCCGCGTCTCTCATCCCAGCTCGGCGGCGGAGAGAAAGAGATATGAGCTTCAGGAAGCCGGGAGCCTAGCAGCCCAGAGCAATTGGAGCCGACGCCGACGCCACTTCGTTCAGTCACCCCCCCCCCCCGGGTCGGAGGGCGGACTTACTTCGCCGAGCATGGAGCCTCGCTCTTACCTGTTGACCGTCGCTTTTCTGCCGCTCTTCCTGTCTGCCTGGTCGCCGCTCCAAAGGCAACCGAGCTGCGCCTCCGCCGCCGCCGCCGCTGCAGCGGCAGCAGCGGCGGCAGCAGCAGCCGGCTCTTCGTCCGCCAAGGAGCTGTCCTGCCAGGACATCACCGTCCCTCTGTGCAAAGGCATCGGCTACAACTACACTTACATGCCCAACCAGTTCAACCACGACACGCAGGACGAGGCGGGCCTGGAGGTCCATCAGTTCTGGCCCCTGGTAGAGATCCAGTGTTCGGCGGACCTGCGCTTTTTCCTGTGCAGCATGTACACGCCCATCTGTCTGGAGAACTACAAGAAGCCGCTGCCGCCCTGCCGCAGCGTGTGCGAGCGGGCCAAGGCCGGTTGCGCGCCCCTCATGCGCCAGTACGGCTTCGCCTGGCCGGACCGCATGCGCTGCGACCGCCTGCCCGAGCAAGGCAATCAAGACATGCTTTGTATGGACTACAACCACACCGACCTCGCCACCGCCGCGCCGCAGCCGCAGCCCAAGCCGCCGCACCGAAAGCCGGTAGGAGGCGGGACGGGCAGGGGCTCCGGGGCTGTGGTGCCTCCGCCGTCCGCCGCGGATCCCCCACTCCGCAAGAGCCGTCCTCCAACCCCCTGCGAGCCGGGCTGCCAGTGCCGGGCGCCGATGGTGTCGGTGTCCAGCGAACGCCATCCGCTTTACAACCGGGTCAAGACGGGCCAGATCGCCAACTGCGCCTTGCCGTGCCACAACCCTTACTTCAGCCCGGACGAGCGCGCGTTCACCGCCTTCTGGATCGGCCTGTGGTCCATCCTGTGTTTCATCTCCACCTTCGCCACCGTCTCCACCTTCCTCATCGACATGGAGCGCTTCAAGTATCCGGAGCGGCCCATCATCTTCCTGGCCGCCTGCTACCTCTTCGTCTCGCTGGGCTATTTGGTGCGCTTGGTCGCTGGCCACGAAAAAGTGGCTTGCAGCGGCGGAGCGGCGGCGGCTGCGGCGGCGGCGGGAGCAGGTCCGGCGGGCCCCGCTGGAGGCGCTGCGGGGGCGGCCGCTGCAGCCGTGGGCGGCCGCGGAGCTGCCGGCGGAGCTGCGGAGCTACAACCCGACTTGGCAGTGGCTGAGCACGTGCGGTATGAGAGTACGGGCCCTGCTCTGTGCACCATCGTCTTCCTTTTGGTCTACTTCTTTGGCATGGCCAGCTCCATCTGGTGGGTTATCCTGTCCCTCACCTGGTTCCTGGCGGCAGGCATGAAATGGGGCAACGAGGCCATTGCTAGTTACGCTCAGTACTTCCACCTGGCGGCTTGGTTACTTCCCAGCATCAAGTCCATTGCGGTGCTGGCTCTCAGTTCCGTGGATGGAGATCCTGTGGCTGGAATCTGCTACGTGGGCAATCAGAGCCTGGAGAACCTGCGAGGCTTTGTGCTGGCCCCTTTGCTCATCTACCTGGCCATTGGCTCCATGTTCCTGCTGGCTGGGTTTGTCTCGCTCTTCCGCATCCGGAGTGTCATCAAGCAGCAAGGGGGCCCCACCAAGACGCACAAGCTGGAGAAGCTCATGATCCGTCTGGGCCTTTTCACGGTGCTCTACACGGTGCCTGCCGCCAGCGTGGTGGCTTGCCTTTTCTACGAGCAGCATAATCGCCCCCATTGGGAAGCCACTCACAACTGTCCTTGCCTGCGGGACCAAGAGCCTGACCAAGCCCGCCGACCAGATTATGCGGTTTTTATGCTCAAGTACTTCATGTGCCTGGTGGTTGGCATCACCTCGGGAGTTTGGGTCTGGTCTGGAAAGACGCTGGAGTCCTGGAAGGCACTCTGCACCCGCTGCTGCTGGGCCAGCAAAGGGACCGCAGTTGCCGTGGTGGGGAGTATTGGAGCCAGGGGGGGAGGTGCCGGCATAGGGTCTGCTGCCGCTGTGGGAGGACTGGGGGGTGGAGGGGGGTCTATGTACAGTGATGTCAGCACTGGTTTGACTTGGAGGTCTGGCACTGCCAGTTCGGTTTCCTACCCCAAACAAATGCCTTTATCCCAGGTGTAAAATCTGGAGTTGGAACAGAGGAATGCTGCTGCCCATCTCTCTCTTTTGAGAAGAAGCTTCCCTAGGAGCAGGACAGTTCCAGAGGCCGATGTTGCCAGCTCATTGTCCTCAGCCTCTTCCTCCATTCCTTGTTAGTCAATCCTTCCATGTCGAAGCTGCATGTTTCTGTGTTGTTGGTATAAGAATTTTCTGAAGACAAGAATTGCCTTATTTGTCTTCAGCCAGCACAAGCCCTTTGGCCCAGTAGGACTTCTCTGCTTTCTCTCCCGTCCCTCAAAAGTCTTGATACAATGTGAAGGGATGTCTTGCTAATTGACCTGCAGGGGTGGAGGAGTCCCTCAAGAATTCCCCCCTCCCCTTTTTTTTAATGCCAACAACCACAAAAACTGGCAGATGCCTTAAAATCATGTGCTCAAATCGTGTCTTAATTGTACACCCCCCAGTAAATACGGGTTTATTATGTTAAAGGATGTATTTATATAATTATTGGTACCTTGTACAAAACATGTAAAATATGTATATATTCCAAATGCTATACAGTCTGTAAATTTCTTTTGTTTAAAGAAAAAAAATTTAGAGGCTTACCACCATTGCTCTTGCCTAAGAGCAAAAGTTTGAGTATTCTATTTTGTCAATAAAATCATGTCAAATGATTTGTTTGGGAGGGGCAATGCCTCCTTGTTGCTGTCCTAGTTATTCTTAATTCTTGACTTTTAAGAAATACTGAGGTACCCTTACCATACTGCTTAAATAAATGCGCTAACATATCTCAGTAGAATCAACAGAAGCATTTTCAGAATATGATCATCAGTGTCCAGCTATCAACATTCTTGGCTGTTGGTGATGTTGGCTGGAAAAAGGTGGTTGCTGAAATCTAAAAATACATAGTCAAGAATTCTTGACCCCTTTGAAATTAACTGGACAGAGCGGGTCTTTGGTGCTGTGTGAGCTTGGTTATTTTCTTGCAGATGTTCCATTACCTAAACTGGGTTACATCATTAGTGCTCATTTCAACATTGAGCTACCAATATTCTCCTTTGTTGGTAACTGAACAGAGTCCAGAAGAAGCTATAAAGCAATGGGTTTTGATGACATCATATCATAGAGCAAAGGACTACAGCTCTCAAGGTGTTAATTGTAAGTGGTGGTAAGTGGTAATTGATTAGTTACCATCAAGTCAATGTCACTCTTAGCAGCCACATTTTCTCCATGATGAGCTGCCTATAATCTGGACCTGCAAACTAGGATGGTTTCTCCATAATATAGTGGGATGTGCTAGAATTCCCAGTTAGCATCTTGATTGGGAATGGAGCTTATTTGGGGTGAAAGCTTTGGGGGTCATCTTGTTCAGGAACTCTTGCTTTATCCTGCAGTAATCAGTACAACAGCATTTCCCTCCCACAAGTTTATTGTGATGTCTGCCAGTGTGGGAGAATTGTGTGTTATCCTTTCTATGGGTTGCCATTGCTTGTTTGCGCTTGCTGTTTAACAAGCCAAAGCTGAGAAAAGTTGTTTTATGATGAAAAAATAAGCTGGGAATTGTGGGCTTTTATTTATGGGTTCTGTAGATGTGTTTATAGGGATCATATGATCTTCCATGGACATCAAATGATCTGGGAAATGAAGGTGTGTCCTTCCGTCCCGTCTCAATGCAAGCATTCATTGATTGAAGTGGGAAGTTGTAGAATTAGCTGACTGCTTTACAACAAGGGATGAACTTTTTACCTGTCTATCCCAATAACTCAGAGCATCCCTTTTAAACAGAACTAAATGAATAAGGTTTACTCTATAGGGATCTTAGCTCCTTTAGAGACATTTGAAGAAAAAAAAAACCCACCAAACTTTGATCTCTTGTCTGTAAATGTCTTGTATAGCTGGTTTGGGGATTTCTTTCTTTAGAGAATTCTTTCTACTGCCCGGTTTCTCTTGTTAGACCAATTTGCCACCATGGAGCTTCAAACGTTCTTCAATTAAAAGAATGTAAGGCTTTTTTAAAAGGGGGGGGGGGAGACTTGTAACAGTTAGTGAATCCAGAGGAAGAGAACAGCCTTTTAACCAGCTTTTCCTAGCTTTGTTAATCAGACTAAAGGCATGTAGGGCCAAGGTTAAAGTATTATGGGGAGGGGTTGGATGAGAGAGAAATTTCTAAATGCTCTACAGGTGGCCCATGGTCTACTTAGAATTGCTCCTGTTTAAAGCATTTTTCTGCAGACCAATTATATTTCTGAATTCTTCACTCACACTAGCTGGTGCTTCATGGACAAAAGCTGCTCCGAAACAGGCTTTTTGTTTTGTTTTTGTTTTGCTTTGCTTAAATAAGCTTTTAAGGGTTCTGAGGTCCTGCCATTATTCTCTCTCACTCTCTGTACACATACGTTTTAAACCCTGGTTTGATGTGCAGAAAGCTTGCATTTTGGGGTGCTTTGAATGCGTGGTGGTTGCTGTGGTGGGGGAGGAAAAAGCAAGCTAGGTGAGCAGCTTACAGACACAAGCAGACCTTTGTTGTTAGCTCGTCAGGACCTGGGCTGCCAGTTTGCTTAGTGGTAGAATCAGAAATTGGATAAATGGGTATATGGAGCAGTAGAGATTGCAGGGAAGGGGAATTTGCCAATCTCAAGACGCCTACTGAACTTCAGAAACTTCTGCAACTGTTTCCCATGACTCTTAGCCATCATGCCAATGATGAGGGAGTGTTGGCATTTAAATCTGTATAAATTCTGGAAGCTAGCATTTCTCCATCTCTACTCTAAATTAGGCTATCAGTGAAGGGGGTAATTCTAGTGCTCTTAATATCAAGAGATGGCCAGTTTTACTGTTTAAAGATAAGCAGAGTGGGGCTTGATATTTCTATATCAAGGATCAGATTAAAAAGCTGCCTAGATTCATTGTTTGAGACAGGCGGCCATAAAAATTGAATAAACAAATGGGAAGTAAATAATTATAATTATTGCTAAGAAATGACATATATCCATTAATGTATTGAGAGTTGACAACTAAGGATGGCCCTTCTCTTCCTTTTCCTCCTTTAGAACCTGAACGAAATAAACCTAAGGAGCTTTGAAATTGTGAATTATTATTTTTTGTCACACACACATGCACACAAATATTTTTTTTAAAAAAAAACTGCAGTAGTGCAGGAGAACTCAAGTGGGAAGTTAACTTCCTCTTTCTCTGCTTTTCAAGATGACTTATTGTGTTTGTTTCCTTTTATCTCTTTTGTGATTTCAGCTGTTGAAGCCGGACAAAACCTGCTCCAATAAAATCCGCAGAATCAGCAAAAGACAAGTCAGATGGAGGAGAGGCTGTTTTGACTTGTCAAGAGAATAATTAGCCCTAGAGGATATGTTTTACAGCAAATTAGAACTACTTTGCCAAAAATTATTTTCAATATTTTTAGTGCACAATGTAGAATTGCATAAGAGGCACAGATCCTAGAAAATAACATTTTTGGACAAATCCTGAAAAGTTCACAAATGTGGTTCTTAGGATGGCTGTTGTGTTTATGTTTGTTTATGTTATGTTTATGTTATGTTTATACTTTTTCTTCATTGTAGAGAAATGATGCAAATGAAACAGGAAGAATTATCATAAAAGTGTAATAAATTACTGATAATAAAGTAATAAAATTAATATCTTCCAAAAATGGTTGCTCGAAAGAAATTGGGCTGGTTCATTAGGAACAGAAGGTTCAAATAATAGTTAAAGCAGATAACTCTTTTTTAAAAATCCAGTATATGGGCAATATGCATACTGATTGTGGGAAAAGGCATTTTGAAAAGTTAGGGGTGACTGCCACCTAATGGCCAAAACGTAAATTAACAATTCTAAGCAATCTACACTTTCCACCTTTTACTAATTAAAAGTATATACACTTACTTTGATTGGAGTATTAAATATGTTTGGCTTAGAGATTGAGAATTTCAGGGACTACCATACTTAGCATCTCCATATAGAAACAAGTGTCTGGACTTTTATTTTTGTGCAAGAGGAATTTCCTACATTTGTTAATGTAGGAGGATGACAAGTATCTAGTAGCAGATAATCTATTGCGATTATCTGGGTGTATTTTGCTATGTCCAGGTGCTAAACCTCACCAGGGATTCTCAATGTCCATGTTTGCAAGCTGTATTGGTATTAATTTTATATCACAATCTCTAGGGAGGGTTTTGTATCTCGATGGGATTAAGCAGTTCTGTGCTTTATACGTACAGTTTTTATGTGAATTAAAAGATTTGCATCTAGTACAATCTGCCTCATACTTCTTTGACTTCAACTCCCATATCTCAGGTAAAACGGGCCAAGATATTCTGGCAGAAGGGTATATGAATTATGATCCAATTCATATAGAGGACATTGTGGAAGTCTGTCTTTCAGGAGAAGTGTGAGGAGTTCAGTGCTCCAGATGTTGCTGAGTTCACAATGTCCCTCACTAGTGGCCATATGGCTAGATCTCCTATGAAGTGAAGTTCAGCAGCATCTGGAGGGCTACAGGTTCCCTACTCTTCATTTAAGTCTGCAACATAAGTAAAATTGTTTATTTGTAACCTGTGACTATCATTAAGTGTTGTATCTTAATGATTCTTGATGAACGTATCTTTTCTCTTGTGCACACTGAGAGCATATGCACCAAGACAAATTCCTTGTGTATCCAATCACACTTGGCCAATAAAGAATTCTATTTTATAAGTAAAATGACTTCCAAAATCATAGGAGAATTTTGACATTGTATTGGTTGATATTAGGCCAAGATGGTGTAGAATAGTGGCTAAAGTACCAGGCTAGAAACTGGGAGTTGGTGAGTTCTAGTCCCACCTGAGGCACAAAGCCAGTGGGTGACACTGGATCAGGATTTTTTTTTCTTCAGTCCTAGGAAGACAAAGGCAATGGCAAACCACTTCCGAAAAATCTTGTGAAGAAAACACTTATCCAGGCCATTGTAGGTTGCAATATACTGACTCAAAAGTGTATACACACACACACATTAAAAACTGTTAAACTAATACCTCACATTCCTCAAGTAGCAAATATTGAATAGCTCATTATACTTTTCAGCTTGCTGATTTTTGAATGTATATATCTTCTCTAAAGATTAAAATAGAGTGCCTACCATCTTTTCATCTTCAAACTTCAAAGGACACTTCTTGATAAAAATGTGCTAGAGAGAGAGAAAGACAAAAACTGCAGATGTTCTTCCCAAGAGAGTTGCCCATTCTGCTAAATGAAGAATTTGCTTATTGACATTTTTGGCTCAGTTGCCAGCATTTATTGGCCTTGAGTATATTCCTTAAATTCCAATAGGACAGGCTTAACTAATGAAGATCCTACTTTTAAGTAAGGACAATTACAAATAGCAACAAGGCAGCCATGCGCTTTTCTTGAAGGTGGGAAATGTCTCCATGTTTATGATTTTTAAAAATGCAGTGCTTTCCTTTAATCTATCTGTAAAACATCACATCTACATGTGGATATTCCACCAAATGTATAAACATTGGCAGGTTGCATTTTAAAATTTAAGAATTCATACATACCATGTATATTTAATAAAAATTACAGATAGCAGCTTTATGAACTAACACCATTCATATATTTCTTTATCCTCCCAAATCAATATTATCTTGACTCCAGGATGAATGACACTCAAACAATTTATAATCCAGAAAGTTCTTAATTCTTTGCCAGTGTTTTCTCTCCCTCCCTCCCTCCCTCCCTCCCTCCCTCTCTCTCTCTCTCTCTCTCTCTCTCCCTCCCTCCCTCCCCTTTTATATGTGTGTGTGTATGTGTGTGTGTGTCTTTGTCTCTGTATGTGTGTTCTCCAGAAGTTACACTTTGGTTCTCATAAATCTATATCAGAAGATCCATACCACAATGAAGAAAACGAGGTTAGGGAAGACTGTTCTGTAACAATCTGTAACATCTATAAAACAAGTATTTGAAAATGGCATCATGTTGCCGCTAGATGGCCTCATCTCCCTCCAAGTTAACTATCATTTCAGCATTTTCTCAGTAGAATCACTGTAAATTTTAGATCCCTTTAGACCTTTATAAAAACATTATAAATGTACTTTTATGCCTTCATTCTTTTCTGCTTTTGAAATATCACATTTAGCAACAATAAAAAAGAAAAACTTTTGCAATATCATTTCTCTCTTTCTCTCCCTCCCTCTCTCTTCCCCCTCTCTTCCCCCCTCTCTCTCCCTCCCTCTCTCTCCCTCCCTCTCTCTTTCTCTCTCTCTGCCTCTCTCTACCCCCTCTTTCTCATACACTCCCCCTCTCTCTTTCCTCCCTCTCTCTTTCTCTCCCTCCCTCTCTCTTTCCCTCCCCCTCTCTTTTTCTCTCTCTCTTTTTCTCTCTCTCTCTGTTTCTCTCTCTTCTTCCCTCTCTCTTTCCCTCCCTCTCGCTTTCCCTCTCTCTCTTTCCCTCCCCCCCTCTCTCTGTTTCTCTTTCTCCTCTTTCTCTTTCCCTCCCTCTCTCTCTCTCCCCCTCCCTCTCTCTTTCCCTCCCTCCCTCCCTCCTCTCTCTTTCACTCTCTGTTTCTCTCTCTTCCCCCTTTCTCTTTCCCTTCCTCCCTCTCTCTTTCCCTCCCACGCTCTCTTTCTCTCTCTCTCTCTGTTTCTCTCTTCCCCCTCTCTCTTTCCCTCCCTCTCTCTTTCCCTCCCACGCTCTCTTTCTCTTTCTCTCCCTCTGCCTCTCTCTTCCCCCTCTTTCTCATACACTCCCCCTCTCTCTTTCCCTCCCTCTCTCTTTCTCTCCCTCCCGCTCTCTTTCCCTCCCCCTCTCTTTTTCTCTCTCTCTGTTTCTCTCTCTTCTTCCCTCTCTCTTTCCCTCCCTCTCGCTTTCCCTCTCTCTCTTTCCCTCCCCCCTCTCTCTGTTTCTCTTTCTCCTCTTTCTCTTTCCCTCCCTCTCTCTCTTTCCCTCCCTCTCTCTTTCCCTCCCTCCCTCTCTCCCTCCCTCCTCTCTCTTTCACTCTCTGTTTCTCTCTCTTCCCCCTTTCTCTTTCCCTTCCTCCCTCTCTCTTTCTCTCCCCCCCCCTCTCTCTCTCTCTCACACACACACACACACCACCCCCGTGATGCCTCCGCTGTCTGGGTCAGCCAAGCCCTTCTCAGGGCTTGGCTGACCCAGAAGGTCTCAGCTCTCCCCTCTCCCAGCCAGACCTTTTCTGGGCATCCTGCCAAAGTCCCAGGGCAGTCAACCTCCCTTTACTGCTGCTGCCACAGGTGTGGGGAGTGGGGGGTGGTAAGAGGAGGCAGCAGAGCCCGGCTAGCCTTAGAAGGGAGATCAGGCAGGCTCCCGAAAGGAGACGGGGGGAGCAGTCCTCGTGGGAATGCAGCAGGGAAGTGGGGGAGTGTTAAGAGTTACCATGGCACAGGACAGTGGGAAGGAGCCGGACTGAAGAAGGGCGAAGCTAAAGTGGCCTCCTTGCCTTCTCTCCTTCTCTCTGCTGAGGGCTGAAAATTTGCAGAGGTTGATTTGAAAGGCCTAATCCTAGTCTGAACCTTGGGGAGTGGGGCATGGAACAGTGAAGGCACTCTGCACATGATCCGAGACAATCCTGCCACAGGAAAAGAACACACCAAGCACGAGGCAAGCTCAAGCTATACTGTAGGGTGCTTGATGGGAAGATCAGAGGAAGCAATGCTACCTTCAACTCTGAAAAGAAAAGTGGGCTCTGAGTCAAGTGGTAACAAATAATAGGAGATGATTAGCTTATGCAATGAACCAAAAGAAAAAGCAATGTAACATCAAAGTTCAAAAAGTGTTAACTGTGACAGTAGCCATGTCCAAAAAGCACCACCAGGGGGAGACAGAAACCTGTACAACCATTTTCTTTAACTCTAATCCTTCTGGATGTAGTCATCATTCAGGCAGAGAAGGGCTGGAGCTCAGAATAATGGGATTTGTGGTTGTATGCTTGGAGGATAGCAGGTTAAAGGAGACTAATATGCATTAATCCCAAATTTACCTTAGGAGCACATCTGCACATAAGAAGAAAGCATCAAGAGCCGTGGTGGCACAGTGGTTAGAATACAGGGCAGGTAGTCCTTGACTTACAACAGTTCACTTAGTGACAACAGTAGTTACAACAGCACAGAAAAAAGTGACTTATGACCATTTTTCACACTTATGAACATTGCAGCATCCCCATGGTCACGTGATTTATGTTCGGATACTTGACCACTAATTCACATTTATGACAGTTGCAGAGTCCCAGGGTCATATGAAGGTCCCATTTTGCGACCTTCTGACAAGTGAAGTCAATGAGGAAACCAGATTCACTTAACAACCATGTTACTAATTTAACAACTGCAGTGATTCACTTAACAAACGTGGCAAGAAAAGGCGTAAAACGGGGCAAAATTATCACTTAACAAATTTATTACTTAGCAACATAACTTCTGGGCTCCATTGTGGTCGTACATTGAGGATTACCATACTGCAGGCTACTTCTGCTGACTGCCGGCTGCTGACAGTTCGATTCTCACCAGCTCAAGATTGACTCAGCCTTCCATCCTTCCAAGGTCAGTAAAATGAGGACCCAGATTGTTTACAGATCCAGCAATAGGCTGGCTCTGTAAACTGCTTAGAAGGCTGTAAAGAATTGTGAAATTGTATATAAGTCTAACTCAGGGGTGAAATCCAGCAGGCTCTGGAGAACCGGTAGCGGAAATTTTGAGCAGTTCAGAGAACCATTAGTAGAGATTTTGAGTACTTCAGAGAACTGGCAAATACCACCTCTGGTTGGCCCCAGAGTGGGTAGGAATGGGGATTTTGCAGTATCCTTCCCCTGGAGTGGGGTGGGAATGGAGATTTTGCAGTATCCTTCCCCTGCCACGTCTACCAAGCCATGCCTACAGAACCAGTATAAAAAAAATTGGATTTCACCACTGGTCTAAGTGCTATTGCTATCAATTCTGGTTATGTACATTTTGCTGTTAACTCTTTCAGGGGGAGAGGTAACTCCTTTCCCTTGCTAAATAACTTTCTGTCCTCCCAAGTGTTGCTAAAGAAAAAGATGGAATAGACATGATAATGGCATAAAATATCCCATCAACTTGAGCTGGAGTGCAAATGAATGCAGGAAGTGCCATCTCAACCCTAGTATGCCCTCTGCTGGCAGAAAAAATATAACGGACTACTAGATATTCTATCTCCTTTTTTTAGTGTTTATTAAGAATTACTTCAGACAATGAAACACAAATCGAAATAAGTAAAAGTAAAGAGAGAGGAGAACTTGCAAGGAATAATAAAGAGGAAAAGAAAACAACTTCAGGAATATGTGAATGACTTCTGTCCTTCTTTTCAATGGATAATTAAAATCTTATCACCTTCCCTATCTCTTAGGTATTACACAAACTGCTTCAGCTCCTCATTTAATCCAATTTTTTTTTTTGTATTTTGGACATCTTTCAACCTCAACATATCTATATATTAACTATTAACAGTATGTAGAAATTTTATACTGTATTGTTAATGGTAATAATATTGGGGAGGAGGGAAAATCGCCCACAGAGGCTAGCATTTGGGGAAGCATATTTATCTTTACGGACTTTGCACTGAAGTCCACTGCTTTTCCAAGGACATTTAAAATATGCAAACAACTTCTTTAGTAAGTCAGACTCAGCCCGCCTACTGCAAAGAGATAACATTGAGCACAGGGTGGTCTCAGTCCTTCGTGAAATTAGAAAAAGCTAGGTTTTTAATAAAGGTTTTCTAAAGGACATGACAAGAATTCCAAATTTTTTTTAAAAGTCCTCTCAAGTGTGGTTAAGAACAAAATGCAGCACATCCATGATAGATGATGGAGTCCCAGGATCAGCACTGAGATTTTTCTGACACTCTCATTCTTTATTTCTGTTGCCTTCCATTACCACCATCTGGTTCTCAATAGGGAAGTAGAAGTAGGGCTGGAGAAAGAGATGCATTAAATTTGCAGCTGGTTGTAAGTCAAATGCCAGCTAAAATTGCCTGGTTTTCAGATCTTCTTTCTTTGGCAAGCAAATCTGGTTTTCCCTTGGTGAACTGAAGGGGTTACTTACAGCAGAAGCATGACCCAAAAAGTCAAGATGGCATTCACAATAGGGTTAACATCTTTAAATGTTGCATTCGCATAATATTCATTTATTTATTTTATTTATAAAATGTATTGGTTGCCCGTCTTACCACAGGATAATTCTGGTGGCTTACATTCATAAAAATGTATCTATAACACATAAATAAACTAAAAGCAAACATTAAAATCTAAGGACCTGTGAGGATAATAGTCTCCAAAGCACTTGAGAACATGACAAATAGTAACAGCTGGAAGATTATTAGGGACAGATCCAAACCTAGAATTAAGAAGAAATTTTCTGATAGTGAGAACAATTAATAAATGGAATGGCTTACCACTGGAGAAAATGTATGCTCCTTTATTGTAGCTTGTCAATCTAATAGACTGAACCCCCATTTGTCTAGAATAGTATAGGACCGTGGTGCTTAGATCTGGCCCATAGGGCTCCCCTGGAAACATGGAAGGACTTGCCCATGGTGCCTCTGCCAGCTAAAACAGATCTCATGAGGGCTGTGGGCGCCCCTCCCAAGCTCTATTTTTACTGTCAGAGGGTTGCAGTAGCAACATGAAATGAAATTAAAAGGACCCAGATTCACTGAGCTAAAGTCAGTTCAGTACAGAAGATGGAGATCAGAAGAAAAATACTGATTCTAGTAACAAAAGAGGTAAATGATACCGAGATGTCAAAAGAAAAAAGATTTCCATTGATACCGTTTAAATAATTTGTAATATTAAGTACCCCATTTATAAAGCGAATACTAAATGGCATGCAGACAATTTGAACCTGGCTGAGGATATCATTAAGATGTTTATTAATTAAAATTCCAGTGTATTCCAGAGTACTTTCAACCACACTTTTCACAACTCTTATGGGTACCTTTATCTTCCTGGTCATTCTTGGAGAGACTGAGTTACGTGTAAACTTTTAAAGATTTAAAGTGTGGGGGTGGGGAGTTATTCCTTTCTTTTTTCTCAAGGCTAAAGTATTTTTGAAATGTTTATATTCCACATTTCATAGGTGCACATATTCCAATGATTTAATGAATGCAAACGAAGTCCCCTTTTTAAGAATAGCTATTTTGCACACTCACACAACACTTACCAATTTATGGACTTAAAATTAATTCTATGTAATTAACCTGACCATTAGGTTTATGAGTTTTAGACCAGTGTTTGTAAATCATGATGCTTAGCAACCTCTGTTTAATTTTTACTAGCCGAGACATGCACAAAACTAACTATTGCAAATCTCTCTAGGAATAGATGTGTATGTCAAAAGACATGTGTCATTTGTAATGTCCTTGTTACATTTCCCCACAACTGCTGATTTCCCCCCCAACCCCGCATGATAGAATTGTTTGAAGATACCTGTGTGAAAACTTTTGACTGATTTAGAGGTCCTAAACTTTTGGAATTCTGAATCACAGGCTAAGTGTGATAGATGCAACTTGGTTCCTCACCTCAACTTTTCCTTTTCATTACCCAAGGGAAAGCAAGACTTACTTTAGTCACCTCCTTACCTTTGTGACCTTTTCCAAAACTCAGATGCCTCTTAAATCTTAAATCTTCTTAAATAAAGCATCTGAAGGTGTGCTGGCAAATAATATCATAGCTGTCCTTCAGGAAGACTCCTTGATCACTGTCTTCACCCAAACCCCTCTTTTGTTTTTCCCTAGAGAGAGCGACACTCCGAAACATTTTGCAAGTTTTATTATTATTTTTTTTGTAAATGGTTATACATTATATTGACTTTAAAAATAATCTATTGTTTAGACAGTTTTGAGCATTAGACAGAATAAAAAGAAAGAAATAGTTGTACAGTATGGATTACAATGTATAATATTACAAGGATATAATAATTTGACTTTTTCATATGGAGTATAACAATAATGATTTTTTAAAAAAAAAAACCCTACCAGAGTATTTATTGAGAAATAAAGATCTTAACCTTACCCTTCAATGCTTTGTATTGAAATCTCCGTTGTAATGTTTTATATGTGATATAGATATGAGCACACATACATATACACACATACATGTGCCTCTGAATGAAAAGAAAAAGTACAATAACCAAAAACATCTATATCGAAGTATTTGTTGTGTAATAAAAGTTTCAGACTTCAGTATTGAAGTCTGTATTGTAATGTTGTATATGTAGATATAGGCGTGGATATAAAAAACACACATTTATATATGCATGTTAATAAAAAGCAAAAGCAATTTAATATGTCTGGAGGTTATATCAAAATATCCAGACTTGAGCTGAGTATTGAAATCTGTAGTGTAATATTTTAACTATAGATATATCAACATGCACACACAGAGATGTGTATATAAGTGCATGTTAATATAAGGAAAAATATATCATAAGCATGCAATAATTATAAAAAAGGGGAAGGAAAGGGAAAAAAGTGGGTTTCTAACATTCCCCTTTATACATATCTGCTAATGTACCAAACTGTTGATTTTAAGCCTCCTTAGATGGCAAACTGTGATTGTATTTGCAATGCAACATACATATATTGTACATTTGGGGGCCATTCTTTTTTAAAATTTGGTTAAACTTCCCTTATGTCTATATGCCATTAATTTTGCAATTGTTGCATGTTCTCCAAGTTTAAGTTCCTAGTTAGATATGGCCAGAATTTTATTTGTTCCAATGTTGAGCAAAACTTACTTTTGTTGCTGTAAGCAAATATCTCATTATGTTATAAAGTTTCTAATGTTTTGTCATGTAAATGCCATAATTTTTCCCATTATTATGTGGCAACCGTTTCTTTAAAATGTTGCATTTATTTTGTCATAAATTCTTGAAGGGACTATTCTACCTTATTCTATCTAAATTTTAAAAAAATTATATAAGTACTCCAAGAGAGGGTATTGGTTTCAAAGGTCAAGTTGGTTTCGTTATTTTCCTCTCCACCTTTGTAAGCTTTTCCAAAAAAATCAATTGCCTATCCTGGATGGGACAATTTTCTTTTAAAAAAAAAAATAGTCTGAAGGGAAAGGCAGGTTGGCTGGCTGGAGAAATGTGAAGTTTACACTTCTTTAAGGTGAGTAGATTGAAGAATGTCTAAGAGAGGAAAAACCTATTTCTATATAGAAAAAACGCTCCCTTTTTTTCTATATAGTGAACCTTTGTAAATATGCAAGAGTTAAATGCTGAAAAATGTTATATGGTTTGTAATGCATGCATAGTTTTCTCTCAGCTCGATGCAGACTTAAGAGTAGATTTAAAATTCAAACTCCTTTTCACAATGCCTTTCCTTTCTGTATCTTGTCATGGGGATACTTGTAGGATCCTCAGTGTCATCAAAGTTGAACAAATCTCTGCTTCCTCCCCCTCTTTGGCGAGTTCTGCATATCTTTGCCTTGCTAGTTACAAACAGCTTATCTCTAAAATCTTTTACAACCATAATCAGATCAAGAATGCCAAGAAATATGGAGAAAGTACTGACAGCCCACAGTAAAATCATCATGGCAGATTTTTCAGTTGTTCTAGGGACAAAGCAGGTTATATTGCTTGGACAAATTTCTTCAGTACAATTATAGAATTTCTCAACAAAGAAGCCAAACAAATGGTAGCTACTAATTGCAAAACCAATTTCTATTATTATTCTCATGACCAGTTGAACAAAATATGCCCGTGAAAAATCAGGGATGGCCAATTCATGCGCCCCGCAAGTGACTTTGCTTTTTGTTGGGTCGCTGAAGGTTGCTTCGGTAATTCTGAGGCCAATGGATGCTTTGATCTGTTTGCAATAAGTGCAAGGGAGAGCATAGACGTCCACAACTTCGTTGACCACATTGTGCAAGATGCAGATGATAAACACTGAAAAAGGGAGCAGGACAGACAAAAACTCAAACAACCAGAAACGAACTTGAGAGACGGCTGTAAAAGCATCGAAGCACATGCTTGAACATCCTGGCTGGTTGGTATTGCAGACAAAAGCGGCCAATTCATCTTGATAGAGAGGGTATGCCCCAAGCGCTATCAGCATCAGTTTCATCATTATCATGTAGATTAGCCAAATCTTTCCTGGAAAGAAAGAAGAAGGATGAGATAAGACAAATAAAAAATTTCTGATCCATCATTAAAACCCCTGCACATTGATTAGCCTTGTTAAGAATAATTTCTATTCAGTAGCCGTATTATGTTTGATAATATTAGATAACACTTCTCATCAATTGCATTGCTGAGTGGATCTATGACAATTTACTACAGCCAACTCACCAAGACCAGCTGATCACAGGCCAACCCGCCATGGCCAACTTGATGTGGCCAACTCATCACTGGCAAATTCGGTGCAGGAAAAGTGTTACATTAATATCAAAGAAATGGTGGAGTAGAAACTTTAAAGAAAGAATGAAAAGGAGGGACAAAATGAAATGTGAATTAAAATTAAAATAATTTTAAATTAATTTTAAATAATTAAATTGTGCTGTTAAATTGTCCTGTAGTGAGTTGTCCTGTGACAACTTGTTGGCCATGGCAAATTGTCCCATGGTCAGTTGGCTGCAGTGAATTGCCCATGGTGAGTTGTTCAATTCCATTGCTGAGCTGGAGAACAGAATAAATAGTTAAATTAATCAGGGCATATTCATAAAAGCATATTTCACATTGTATAACATCACAAAAGAGGAACAAGAAAATTCTAAGTTTATAGAATAGACGGGGTAGTAAACAGATAAATACCAAAAGAAAGACATAATAGATTCCTTCTATATTTTTTTCCAACTTCAAAAAGTTTTGTTTTTTCGTTCTCAATTATTTCAAGAGCAAATGCGGGGTATAATATAGAATTGACAATGTTTTTTTTCAAGCTTTGCCATAAAATACAGAATGACTAATGGGATCCCCAGGCTAAAGTGGTCATGAATTTACCAGGGACCATAGTGAAATAAGTGAAATAATATAAATCTAGATTGTTGAGTCTGCCAACGGACAAGAGAAAGGAGCAGACACTATACAAGGTCATAATACACGAAGGTTTCAGTGGTGTTATGAAAACAGTCTCATTTTTTAAAGACAGCTGGACAATATTTGATATTGAGGCTAGCCCTGCTGTACAAGGACAAGGACAAAAAGGTGGGTGTCCTTTTGCCTGATGCCTTATAATTTTTCTCTTCCATTGCTCTTGCTAAACACTAGTTCTGATCATATTTATTTGCAACTAGTTGTGTTTAATTATCCCCTAACAAAATAATATTAGTGCCCTGAAGTGTCTTCACCAATTTAATCTTTCTATTGTTTTTGCAGGCATTAAATAAAAGTTCTGCTCAAAAAGACAAACACACTTGCAGCTTCACTTCCACACCAGTCATTTATAAGCCCGTTTTTGGAAAAAAATGTGTGTAAATTGTGGTTGGTTTTTGTTCCTGAAAATTTCATTTCAGGGTGGTTGTCTGTTTCTCAAGCCAACTCCCCCCCCCCTAACATTAAATGAAGTTTCCCAGAATGAAAATAATTAAAACCCAACTCTAAAATGCAAGTATATAAATACTTACCTATAATGGTCACATTAGAATTGAAGACAATGAAGGAAAAGCTAAAAGCACTCCAGTATTTCATATTTGTAGTCATATAATCTTTTTTTTCTACAATGAGAACGAAGTGCAGCAATCTAAGTGAAAAGAGGGAGAAGAAACATTAAAAAGAGGGGAAAAAATCTAAAGATGGCTTTTAAGAGGAATAGTGAAAACAAAACTGGCAGAGAATTGAAATTTCTTTGGGAAATATAACTCTTCCTTACAGGAAACAGAATTTATTAAAATCTGGAAATTAAAAAAAAAACAGCAATAATTTCAGACCAGTTTTTAAAGAAACTTCTGCAAAAAGAAGGAGGAGGAGGAGGAGGAGGAGGAGGAGGAAGAAGAGGAGGAGGAGGAGGAGGAGGAGGAGAGGAGGAGGAGGAGGAAGAAGAAGAAGAAGAAGAAATTGATGAAATTGAAGAAGGAAACAAAAGCTAAACATTTAGCAGATTACTTACTTGGAGAAATTTCTCTTCCTAAATGATGCGAGTCGAAACCTGCAGTCAGCCAGCCAGAGAGGTTTTAGGTTTGTCTATCTCCACTTTTAATTTCAGGATGAACTGGTGACTGAAAAGGTCTCGCTCCTTCTGAGGCAGACAATCTCAGCAACAAGTAGAAAAGAGTGAAAGCCAATTGTTCCTCCCACCGTGGAAGGAAACAGATGTCATAGTTATCTGTTGTTTTCAGAGAGAAAAAAATGCGCTATATGTAAACAAATTTTAATAAACCATAGATAGTCATTATTTGGGGATGATCCAATTTGATATAGGGGAGGCAACTCTCCTGGGAAAGGGGATTTTTTATTTCTTTCTTGCAAGCCTTTTTTTTTTCCTGCTCAAACGTTCTCCCAAGACCTCCATCTAAGTTTCTGCCGTTATTCTTTCCCTACAGTTCAGTTACAAAATCTTAAGATGTGCCTTGGCCAAGGCCATTTCATCAACAGCCTAAGAGCAACAGGATGAACAATAGAAAATAAATGAATGGCAATGGAGTCAAGTACCATATGGTTAGCGCAGATATTTGATGGAAAATTTTATTTGCAAAGTAGATAGTTTGGGTCCCTGCTTGTTCAGGAGGGCACAGAGGTCTCCTTGTCCAATTTGCACAGAGGTCTTATCCAGAAGAACACCAACATAAGGTTTTCCTCTGCATTCATCCCAAATTTTGTCTCTTAGCCTATGCAGACTTTTTAAAAAATCTTTTTCTGAGTTTAATTGACTCACATCTCAGCAAATTCTGCATGTGGAGGTAACAAAGATGGGGTGCCTTCTGACAGAGTGTGTATTCCTTTTTTTTTTTTTTTAGAAATAGGTCTCGCATCTGAATATCCTATAAAGCCCTAGTAAGACCACACCTAGAGTCCTGCATCCAGTTTTATTCTGGCTGATTAATGGGCTTTTTTCTAAATATTTATCCAGATATCACTTTTCTTTTTAAGCTTCCAACCAATAGCATCTTGATTTCAGATCAATGAATGATATTGCTTCCTTCTCAGATGAATTTTATGTATTTTGACTATCTTTCTTTTTTAAAAAATATTTATTAAGAATTTTTCCATAGTATAGGAGACAAACTGAAATTAAAGAGAGGGAAAATTGCAAGAAACGAAAAGGAGTGAAAAAAAATTAAAGTCAAGGAATATGTGAATGACTTGCAGCCTTCTTTTCGATAGATAATTACATTCTAGTTGTTTTTCGTCCTTTTTATATGTTACACAACTCCCCTCACCTCCTCATTTAACCCAACTCATTCTTAAGGTGCTTTTTTGACTAACTTTCAACTTCCAATTAATCTATTAGAATTTCCTAAATTATTAATTTACCTTCTGCATGTTTTCATAAAAACAGTGTATAGAACTATTAAAACTAGGAGCAAGGATATTGGGACAGGGGGTGAGGGAATTGCCTATGAAGGCTAGCATTTGGGGAAGCATATTTATCTTTAAATATGAAGGCCACAGTTATTTCAAGGATGTTTAAAATATGAAAACAACCTTTTTGCTCATTCAAATTCAGTCGGCCCACCCCAAAGAGATAAGATTGCTCAGGGTGGTCTCAACTGTTCTTGAGTACAAAGCTAAGTATTTAATAAAAGTTCACTTGCAGAGGTAACCAGTATTCCAAATGAAAAATAAAAGTATTCTCAAGATGAGGGTAACGAACAAATGCAGCATATCTGCTGATGGATTTTTCCTTGCAATATACAGAAATATTTTGACTCCTTCATTCTGTATGTCTTTAGGCTTCAGTTGCCACCATGCAGCCTTCAATAGGGCAGTAGAAGTAGGGCGTGAGTAAGAGACATTAAATTTGGGTCAGCTTGTTGTAGGTCAAGTGCCTGCGAAAATTGTTTTCAGGTCTCCTTTCCTCGGCAAATAAATCTGTTTTTTTCTCTGGTGAATTGGAGGGGTTACAACAGAGATATGGTCAAAAGAGTCAAGATGGCAGTGACAATAGTGTAATTAAAACTCCAGCCATTTTTTTTTATGTTAATGATGTGGATATCCCAGAATAACGCATGATTACTGTTTCTTTAATTGGATGGACTTTCAACTTTAATTTCCCACAATGAAATATTCCTCTGGAACAATACAAAAAAAATTAAAATCAAGAGTTTCACCCAGAATATTTAGAATTGAATAGAGCTGGAAGGAACCTTGTCTGTGTAAAAGACAGACTAGAAATAAAAGTTAAAATAAGCAAAAAAAAAAAAAAGTAAGAGAACACCTGTCTGATCTTGATGAATACAAATTAACAGGACCTGATGGATTACATCCCAGAGTTCTAAAGGAGCTGGCAGATGTCATCTCAGAACCACTGCACCACATCTTTCAAAAATCCTGGAGCACCGGGGAACCATCACAGGACTGGAAAAAAGCTGATGCGGTTCCCATCTTTAAAAAAAAAAAACCCAGGAAACTACAGACCAATCAGCCTAACATCAATACCCAGGAAGATACTGGAAAAGATTTAAAAAAAACAGATTGCCAACATCTAGAAACAAGTAAAGTAATAACTTAACAGTCAGCACAGGTTTGTTAAAAACAGATCATGCCAAACCAATTTTATTTCATTTTTCAACATAGTGACTAAATTAGTAGACCAGCAAAATACTGTGGACATAATATACTTAAACTTCAGCAAGGCATTTGACAAAGTAGACCACAACCTACTTCTTGCTAAACTAGAAAAAAGTGGGATAGATAGCATTACCACCAGATATCTATTGTCACAACTGGCTGACAAACTGTACTCAACGAGTAGTCTTTAATAGGTCTAAGTCTACATAGAGGGAAGGAAGCAGTGGGATAACACAAGGTTCTGTCTTAGGCCCAATACTCTTCAATAACTTTATAAACAACTTAGATGAGGGAATAGAAGGGGAACTTACCAAATTTGCAGATGATACTAAACTGGCAGAAATAGCTAACACCTTAGAAAATAGCCTCAAGATCCAGATGGATCTTGATAGACTTGAACACTGGGCCCTATCTGACAAAATGAAATTCAATGTAGAGAAAAGTAAAGTCTTACACTTATGCAAGAAAAACCAAAAGTACACATATAACTGAGTGAAACCAGACTTAATAGCAGTAACTGTGAGAGGGAGCTTGGAGTCTTAGTGGACAATCAGCTAAATATGAGCCAGCAGTGTTCAGCGGCAGCCAAAAAAGCCAATGCAATCCTAAATTGCATTAACAGAGGGATACAATCAAGAACAAGTGAGGTACTAATCCCATTCTATAAGGCCTTAGTAAGGCCACACTTGGAATACTGCATCCAGTTTTTGTCACCACCCTATAAAAAAGATGTTGAGACTCTAGAAAAACTGCAGAGAAGAGTAACCAGGATGATTAGGGGACTGGAGACTAAAACATATGAAGAATGGTTGCAGGAACTAGGCATGGCTGAAGAGAAGGACCAGGGAAGACATGATAGCAGTGTTTTAGATTTAGATTTAGATTTTATTGAACTTCTATACCGCCCTTCTCCCAAAGGAGTCAGGGCGGTGTACAGCCATATAAAACACATTTAAACCACAAAATTTAAGAACAATTTAAAAATAAATATATAAAATTTGGCCCACGAAATTATATTTATTATGAAATGAACCCAAATCCTGCAGCCATTCTTCACAGGTTTTAGTCTCCAGGCCTTTGATCATTTTAGTTGCTCTTCTATGAAATTTTTCCAAGATCTCAACATCTTTTCTGTAGCATGGTGACCAAAATTGGTTGCAGTATTCCAGGTGTGATCTTACTAATACTAATACCTCATGTGATCTTGATACTATGCCTCTGTTTATACAACCTACCCAGGATTGTATTAGCTTTTTTGGCTGCTGCTGCACATTGCTGGCTCATATTCAAGTGATCATCCACTAGGATTCCAAAGTCCCTCTCACAATTACTGGGCAGGAAGAGCAGTGTTTTGATACCGCACTACTTGCAAGGGAGACCAACAAGGATTTAAGGATGCAACATGAGTATTTCTACACCATAATGTGAGAATTCAGTCTATCAGAGAGTACATTCAATCTATCCGAGAGAAAGATGGAGAATGACACAATAGCAGTTTTTCAGCAGTTGAGGGACCATCATAGAGAAGTGGGGATCAGCTATTCTCCAAAGCACCTGAGGACAGGACAAGAACAAACAGATGGAAGATTATTAAGGACAGGTTCCTTAATTCCATTTTAGAATTAAGGAGAAATTTCCTGATAGTCAGAACAATTAATAAATGGAATTGGAATGGCTTACCACTGGAAGAAAGGTATGCTCCTTTACTGAGCTTATCAATATAAGAGACTGGACAACCATTTGTCCAGAATGATATAGGCTCTCCTGCTCGAGTAGGAGGTTGGACTAGAAGACCTCCAAGGTCCCTTCCAACTCTCTTATTGTATGATTGCATATAATGTGCTCTTCTACTCGAACTTTTCCTTGCTGTATTTTTGCTGTTGTTCTGCAAAACAGGAAAATGCAAACACTGAACTGAAGGGGCAAATATATAAAAGGCTGAGCTCCGTTAATATCCTGTGTGTGTGTGAGAGAGGGAGGGAGGGAGGGAGAGAAGGAAGAAGATAGCTGTGGCCCCTAATCAAAGCCTGAACATTGTACAGGTAGTCCTTGACTTGTGAGCACAGTTAATCAGTGAGGAGGCAGCTATTAAATAAGTTTTGCCCTATTTTACGGCCTTTCTTGCCTCAATTGCTAACTGAGTCACGCCAGTTGTTCAGCAAAACAGGAAAATGCAAACACTGAGCTGAAGGGGCAAACATATAAAATGCTGGGCTTTGTTAATATCCTGTGTGTGTGTGTGCGCGCACACATTGTGTGTGTGTGTGTGCACGCATATGTGAAAAGACAGCTATGACCACCTAACCAAAAGTTACATATATGTAATATGAACAGAACCCATCTCTGCATCCAAAAGGACAGGACTGCAATCGCATAAGATGTTTTGATTGTTCCCTTCCTCAAATATGCCTCTGTTCTGTTAGATGTGTCAATATCTAGTAGTATCCAGTACATTGTTCAGCTTTCATGGCAATTAAAAATTTAAAAGGAGAGAAAGCTGAAAACTGAGGCACTGTGAAGTTTCCAGCCCTTATTAAGGGTTGGAACCAGGAATGCAGTTGAACTTTTAGTGTTGAAAAGATCCTTGCATACAGGCTGCAAAATTCTCTGAAACACTGAGAGGGCTGCTAGCTGTGCTTTGCTGGCTGCTTTGGTAAATTTTGTTACGGGAACTCATTACTGAGTTGTATTCCGATTCATATTGTCACTGAAAGGCTGGTGTTTGACTTCTAATTAATTCTGAGTTTTAGTGAATTCTGAACTATTTCTCGCACTGCAGCTGTCCTGGATCTTCATTTTTTTCAACCAGCAAGCTTTTCCGATTTCTCTAGAGCAGTGGTTCTCAACCTTCCTAGTACCATGACCCTTTAATACAGTTCCTCATGTTATGGTGACCCCCAACCATAAAATTATTCCTAAATACATTGAAAATATGTGTTTTCCGATGGTCTTAGGTGACCCCTGTGAAAGGATCATTCGACCCCCAAAGGGGTCCCGACCCACAGGTTGAGAACCACTGATCTAGAGAGCAGCATTTCTATCTGTTGGCTAACACCAGCTTTTCAATAGTGATATGAAATGGAACCAGGTTTACTGAACTGAAACTAAGAGTATGGGAGATGGAGATGAGAAGGAAAATTTTGCACGGGGTTGACCCAATGACAGAAGAAGTAAAGGATATTTATTTGGTTTAAATAAGGTTGAAATATTAAGTACTCCATTTATAAAGCCATAGTAAATAGCATGCAGAATATTGGAACATGGTTGAGTAAATCATTATGATGTTCATTATTTAAAACTCCAGTGAGTTCCTTTTCACCTCTGTTATGGTGTCCAGCTGAATCACACCTTTATTTCCCTGGCCATTCTTTGGGAGAATGACCAGAAACGTCTACTTTCTAAAGATGAAAAATGTGGTGGGAAAATTGTGGGGTTTTTTGTCCCCAATATTAAGATATATTTGAAATATTTATATTCCATATTTCATACGTGCATGTATTTTAACGATTTAATGAAGGCAAATGAAGGACTATCATTTCCCTTTTTAAAAATAGCTATTTTGCCAATGGTAAAACTCTCACATGACGCTTACCAATTTATGGACTTATAATGAATTCTTTGTAATTAATCTGACCAATATTTTTATGAGTTTTAGACCAGTGCTTGTAAATCATGATGCTCAGAAACCTCTGTTTAGTTTTTATTAGCCCAGACATGCACAAAACCAACTACTGAAAATCTTTCCAGGAATAGCTGTGTGTGTCAAAAGTCATTTGTTACATTTCCCTTCAAATGCAGATTCCCCCCGCCCCCCCCCCCTACGATAGAACTGTTTGAAGATATCTGTGTGAAAGCTTTTGTCTAATTTAGATGTCTAAATTTTTGGACCTATAGCACAATCACAGGTTAAGCATGATAGATGCAATTAGGTTCCTCACCTAAACTTTTTCTTTTCATTGCCCATGGGAAGACAAGACTTCTTTTATTCACCTCTCTACTTTTGTGAGCTTTTCCAAAAATCCAATACCTCTACTGGATAGCCAAATCTTCTTAAACAAAGCATCTGAAAGTGCTGGCAAATAATAACATAAGTTGTCCTTGAGGAAGACTCCTTGATCACTGTCTTCACCCAACCCTCTCTTTTGTTTTTCCCTAGAGAAAAAGACACTCCGAAAAATTTTGCACGTTTTATTGTTTTTTTGTGTGTAAATGGTAATACATTATATTGACGTGATACAATGATATTAGTACAGGATTGATTGATATTAATGATGTTCTACTGTTTAGATAACTTTGAGCATTAGAGATAACAAAAAGAATAAAGCAGTTGTACAGTGTGGATTACAGTTTATGATACCGATGTTAAGAGAGTATTACAACAATAATTTAAAAAACCCTACCAGATATTTATTGCCTAATAAAAGCTCCTAACTTTGAGCTAGTTGCTTAATATTGAAGTCATTGTTGTAATGTTTTATATGTAATATGGATATGGATATTGAGACACATACATGTTTATGTATGTGCATGTTAATAAAAATAAAAGTATGATAAGCAAAAAGCAATTTAATCTGTCTGCAGGTTGCATCACAGTATTTGTTCTGCAATAAAGATTTCAAACCTGAGCTGAGAATTAAATCTAAATTGTAATGTTTTATATGTAGATATAGATGAAGATATAAATACCCATACACTCATACATATATGTGTGCATGTTAATAAAAGAGTTAAATGCTCCAAAAAGATATATATGGTTTGTAAATGAAAGGATAATGCATGCATGGTTTTCTCAGCTCAATGCAGATTTAAGATTTTAGCAACTGAAATCTTTTGCAGGGTGACGTTCCTTTTTGTAGGTTTTCTTGGGAAGATTGCTAAAATCTTCAGCAATGGCGATGTTTCCCAGGCTGAACACATCTCCTCTTGGTCTTGGTTCTCTGTGCACGCGGCTCCTGCATATCTCCGCTGTGCTGGCATCACGCCGTTTATTCCTGCAACCTTTTATAGCCACAAACAGGTCAACCAGGCCAAGAGTTAAGGAGAAACCACTGACAATCCACAGCAAGATAATCATGGCAGATTTTTCAGATGACCTGGGTATATAGCAGGTTATTTTACCTGGGCAAGGTTCCTCAATACAATTGTAGAATTTCTCAACAAAGAAACCAAACAAACAATAACTGCTAATTCTGAAACCAACTTCTATCATTAACCTCACAAAGAGCTGAATTGCATAGCCCCGTGAGAAATCAGGAATTGCCAATTCATGGGCAGCACATGAGATTCTGCTCTTTTCAGCATCATTGAAGATTGTTTCTGCACCTCTGAAGATAGTGGATATTTTGGTCTGTTTGCAATAAGTGCAAGGGTAAGAATAGATCTTCACCACTTGCTTGACCACACTATGCAAGATACACATAACAAACACTGCAATAGGGATCAGAACAGACACAAACTCAAAGAACCAGAAGCGAACTTGAGAGATTGTAATGATAGCATCATAGCACATGCTTGAGCATCCTGACTCTTCAGTGTTGCACACGAGAGCGGTCAATTCATCGTCATAGACAGGGTATGCTCCAAACAAGATCACCATCAGTCTCATCAGGGCCATGTAGCTTAACCAAATCTTTCCTGCAAAGAAAGAAAATAGGGCAAGATGAAACCAATGAAAAAGGTCCAACCAATCACTAAAATCTGAACATTGACTAGTCTGGTTGATAATAATTTCTAACAGTAATCATACTTTAATCCTATGCATGAAAGGATTACATACACTGCTAATCAATTGCATTAATGTAAACTGTAGAAATAGTCAAATTTCATTCAGAGGATGCTCATAAAAATGAGTCTCTTTTTTCACAGCGCATAACATCATACATTTTGGCCCACTTGGGAATATAAAATTCCCAAGTCTATAAAATGGAAGCTACATAAATTAATTCAATAAATAATTTGATCTTCAATGCATACATCTAGTCCCTTTTTCAAACCTTTTAAGTAAAATGGCTAGCATGCTGAACAGCTTGTGGACTCTCCACATGTTAGCTGATGGGTCTAATATGAGAAATAGTTGCCTAGCAGCTTCAAATACCACCAAGAAAATAAAGCATATTCTTCTGAAGTAATCTGTTGATTTAACTGCTTACATTATTAGGGAATTTCTTTTAATGTTTAGCTGCACTCAAAATTCATTGCTATTTCCACCCAGTGTTCCAGTCCCATTTATCAGTAATAGGATGTAAATTCCTTTCAGTTAATCTTCAAATATTGCTATATTATATGTTCATTTACTATTCTGTTTTCTAACTGAACACATTCAACCGGCTTCAACTATTTTCTTATAGGATTTGGTTTTCAAGTCATTTATAAACCTGGTTGTCCTTGCCTCATATATCTCATATATCAAGTACTCCCGTCCATCTTTTCAAAATCTTTCATTAATTCATTTCACTACATGTCCCAGATTCAAATTTTGTATCAAAGAAGGACAAAAATTATATCCAGAGTTCAGTCTGGCAGACCTTCTGGGCTCAGAAGCTAAGCAGGGTTAGACTGGATTTGTACTTGGATGGGAGACACAAAGGAAATTCTAAGTTTATAGATTAGACTGGGTAGTAAGCATAAATATCAGAAGAATAGATTCCTTCTGTTTTCCATGGATGTGTTTATAAAGTTGCCAGGAATTAAGCCCAATTCAAAAGAAGCTATATCCTCAATGGTCATTATGCATATTTTATGTTTTCACTGTTTCCCACAGGAACATAAAATCCAAGCTTTTCCCGCTTTTTCTTCAATATCAAATGGTATATTGTAAATATTGTAAGTATATTGTTAGAAAGTTTCTTTTTTTTCAATCTTAGTATTATTCCAGCAAATCTTAATTTGCAGGAATAAATGCTGAGTACAATATAGTATTGACAATGTGCTTTTTGAGCTTTGCCATAAATCATATGACTGATGTGATTTATCTGTTACAGTGATCATAGATTTAAAGGGGATCGAATCGGGAAATAAGTTAAATAATGTAAATCTAAACTATTGCGTCTGCCAATAGGCAAGGGAAAGAAAAAAGCAGGCAATATATAAAGCAGCAATACCTGAACATTTCAATGACTGCTTTTGTGAAAACAGTTTCATTTTTTAAGATCGCTGGACAATGCTTGATTTTAAGGCTATCCCTGCTGGACAAGGACACAAAGATGGATGTGTCTTCCTTTTGCCCGAGTCTTCCAATTTTTTTTCTTCCATTGCTCATGCCAAAACTAAATCTATTAATTATATACTATTTCAGGGGGAAATTGTTGATTATTAAGTGCCTTAGGAAGCGTTCTGATCATATTCATTTGTATTTGTGTCTAATTAGTATTTAACAGAATAATATTAGTTTGTCCCGCAAGACTAATTCACTCATTTTCTTTCGCTATAAAAGTTTGGCTCAAAAATTTTTGGCGCTTCACTTCCACACCAGTTATTTATGATCCCATTTTTGGGGAAACGTGTGCAAATTCTGATTCATTTTGTTCCTGGACATTTCGTTTCAGGGTGATCGTCTGGTCTCAAACCCTTCCCATAATGTTGAATGAAGTTTCCCAAAATGAAAACAATTAAATCCCAAATGCAAATTTCTAAATACTTACCTACAATGGTCACATTATAATTGAGAACAATGAAGAAAAAGCCAAATGCGTTCCAATATTTCGTAGTTGAAGTCATTTTTCTGAGCACTATCTTCTATAGGAAGATGAAATGCAGCAATCTAAATGAGAAGAGGGAGAAGAAACATTAAAAATAAACTCTGGCTTTTATGAGGAATAATGACCTAAAGCAAACAAAACTGGCAGAGAAATGAGACTTCTTCGGGAAACATAATTCTTCCTTACAGGGAGCAGAATTTGTTGAAATCTGAAAATCAAGCAAACAACATCGATATACTTACTTAAACTTCTGTCAAAAGAAAAAAAAATAGATGAAATTGAAGAACAAAACAAAAGCTAGATTTTTAGCAGTCATATTATTGTACCAGGAGAAATTTCTTTTCCTAAGTGAAGCAAGTCCAAACTTCTAAACAACCAGTCAACCAGAAATGTGTTAAGTTTGTCTATCTACTCACCTTTTATTTTTCAGGATGAGCCTCTTTCTGGTAGCTCTTTCTCTTTCTCTTTCTTTCAGAGGAATAAGCTCAGCAACGAATTTCCAGCCTAAAAAACACTGAAAGCAAATTGTCTCCTCCCACTATTCAAGGAAACATCTGTCACAGTTATCTGTTGTATCTAGACTAAAAAAAAAAAAAAACCCTACTGTGTATGCACACATTTTAATAAACCACTGATAGTCATTATTTCGAGGTGATCCAATTTGATATAAGAGAGGCACCTTGACCTTGCCAAGGAAAGACAATTATCTATTTTTTTCCCCCAGCAAGCCATTTTTTTTCCTGCTCAAGCTTTCCCCAAGAGCTCCATTCTATAGCTCAGTAACAAAACATTAAGACTAGACCTTTCCATCAATAGCATAAGAGCAACAGGAAGAACAAGAGAAAACAAATGAATGGCAATGAAGTCAAGTACCATACAGTTAGATATTTGATGGAAAACTTTATTTCCAATGTAGATAGTTTGGTTGGGTCACTACTTGTCCAAACGCCAATTTGCACATAGGTTTTTATCCAGCGGAACACCAACATGAAATCTAAAGAACTTCTCTTCCTCTACATCCATCCCAAAGTGTGTGTCTCTGCCTGTGCACAATTTTTTAAAAATCTTTTTTCTGAATTTAATTGATTCACACCTTGGCAAATTCTACATGTGGAGGTTACAAAGATGGGGTGCCTTCTGACAGAGTGTATATTCCTATTTCTTTAGAAATACGTCTCACATCTGACATATTCTTTAGGAATCTGCAGTGTCTCAGAGGTGGACATTTTCAGAGACATCATTTCTTCTAGGAAATAAAGAGCATCTCCTGTATAGCAGATGCAACCAGGTTGGCTTATGAATTGGCCTTTTAGTGTGCATAAGAGGGCTGATTAATGAGCTTTTTCTAATATTTAACCTGATATATGTCCACAACAAAATGACTGTCTGAAAACTAGACAGGATGGGAAGAATTTGTTTTTTGTGTGCTCAGAGAGAAAGTCCAATAATTAATCCAAATGAGAAAGATCTAGTTTGAAAATGATATGGATGTAGCTGAGGCAGCAGAAGGACAAAATCCAGGAAACTTTTACCCAATATATCCTTATGGAGAAGTGGCTCAGAATGTTATTTATGACTTCGTTCTAAACTCCTTTTTTCTCCTGGCAATGTAATCTATAGATGTAATCTATAGTGCTCCTACATTATCTAACACACACATATAGTCATATACATAAATACTCAGTGGAGTTTTTGTGCCCATAATATAAGGGGAAACATTATGAGTGGTTTCAGAAGCACTGCTTGTTAATTTTTATATTGTTCCAAGGACATGAACATGACCTCTCTGGGGTAGCCTGCATCTGCTTGATGTCCTCCAACAATATTAACCTTCCACTCCTATCGCTTCCCTGAACTGACGTCTACAGATATGGCTACCTTGTTGGTGAAGGCTACTCTGAAACACTCAGGGAAATTAAAGTGTCCTTTCTCAAGATCATTGGGATCATTGCATGAATATCCCATTGATAATTCCTTTTTAACAAGATCTGTCTTTCAGTTCAATAACTGGGAATTCCATAACTTCTTTATTACCCATAGATTTACTTATATAGCAGCATGACACAGGCAAAGAAAGAGACCCGAGTAACAGCAGGCAGATTTTATAGTGTTCATTTCTTAGCCATTGCTTATGTTAAGAAAGTAACTAAGGATTCATCAACAAAGTCTCCTCAATTTGCTTTCCTTCCATTGAAGTGGCCCTAGGCAAGCACCATGCTTGGTGCCAATTTCACCAAATTTTGTTTCTTTACAATTTGGATAGAGATGGGAAAAACAATCTCATGGAAGATCTGCATTTGATTTTTCACAAGGTTGATATTCTCTTGACTAAAGCATACAACAAAGGAGTAAATAGCTATAGGGGTATGCAGCACAGAAATCTGCAGAACATAGACCAAGTCAATTAGAATCCAGCAAGTTGCTAACTCTTTGAAGAATTTTCCTCCAAGTCATATGAAATGGGTCTTTTTACTCTTATGGGGAAACTGCCAACTTTTCACTGGTACACCATGTTTCTGTTTACCTCATCGGTAGGCCAGCAAAATGATGGTGGCTCCATTATGAGGACATCACCTCAAGAACAAGCAGTCTCCAAGTGGAACAAGAAGGCTGTATAGGTGAAACCTAAGAAGCCAGAGAAAAGATAGATGTTTAGAAAAGCTGAGCTGCTTTTCACAGTAAGGTAAAAGGTTCCCCTCGCACATATGTGCTAGTCGTTCCCAACTCTAGGGGGTGGTAGTCCCCTAGGGGGCAGTAGTTACCTCAGTTTCAAAGCCAAAGAGCCAGCGCTGTCCGAAGACATCTCCATGATCATGTGGTCGGCATGACTAAACGCCAAAGGCGCACGGAACGCTGTTACCTTCCCACCAAAGGTAGTCCCTATTTTTCTACTTGCATTTTTTACATGCTTTCAAACTGCTAGGTTGGCAAAAGCTGGGAAAATTAATGGGAGCTCACCCCATTACGCAGCACTAGGGATTTGAACCACTGAACTGCCAACCTTTCGATAGACAAGCTGAGCATCTTACCCACTGAGCCACCGCTCTTTTCACAGTAAAGAAGAGGCTAAAACCTTCATTTTCTGTTCATTTTTCATCTGAGTGAAATTGAATTATGTAGAATTCTTAGTATTTCAGCTTATTATGTAATACAAAAATGTAGGCGGCTTTGGAAGCAGTTAGTTCTGTTTAAGAAGGGACGCGGTGGCTCAGGGGCTGAGACGCTGAGCTTGTCAATTGAAAGGTTGGCAGTTCAGCGGCTCAAATCCCTAGTGCCGCGTAATGAGGTGAACTCCCGTTACTTGTCCTGACATCTGCCAAACTAGCAATTCGAAAGCACATAAAAATGCAAGTAGAAAAATAGGAACCACCTTTAGTGGGAAGGTAACAGCATTCCGTGTGCCTTTGGCATTTAGTCATACCGGCCACATGACCATGGAGATGTCTTCGGACAGCGCTGGCTCTTCGGCTTTGAAACAGAGATGAGCACCGCCCCCTAGAGTCGGGAACAACTAGCACATATTTGTGAGGGGAACCTTTACCTTAGTTCTGTTTGAAAATTCTTTATGCACTACAAATGACATGGCTTTGCTTTTTCTTTTATCAAATTCACCATAATTCTCTAATATTCTAACTTCCTGTTCTGGCTTGTACTTTAGCCATCAGTGGAAAACTCAGACCTGGTGATTTTAAAGGAAAAATGAAATATTAAACACTTTTGTTTTGCACATAATTAGCTATGACAAGTAAAGAGATCTTCAAATGGAACTGATGATACCATAATGATAGCATTAGGGGAGCTTAACTTGAAAGGCTGTTCCACAATTCCAATGTGCTTCTGAAAACTGATTTAAAACATATTCAGATTTAAGAATTAGAGTTTTCTTGAAAACTTTGGCCAGTGTTTCATTTCAATTTCTTAATCGCTTGTGCAATTGAACACAAGTCAGAAATTTAGCAAGGACATTCTTTTCAGCAGTCATCAAAGGGGGCTCTGAAAGAATCCTAGAATTACTCAAAGATCATCAACATTAACACAGCATTTACATCAGTATAACTATGATAGTAAATGTACTAAATGGGAATAAGTACTGTATACAATAACATTTTAATAAAATGTTACTAGAATGCCATAAGGAATTTGTGATCATTCTTTATCAGCTTTGTAAGAAGTACATTAAACAGTTACGGGTAAAAGATAAAAATCCTGTTCCAACAATAACCAATTTTTAATATTAATTATGTTATTTTATCAGAAGTGTTACTATTTTAATGGAGTTAGGGAAACTGACAAAATTTAGGATGCAGTTCCTAGCATTAAACAAACTTCAAATGAAAGTTAAGATACCTATGTCTATAAATTTCCCTAATAATCATGTAGTAGTTTATAACAAAGAATAAAAGCTGAATGAACTCTAGAACCCCATATTCCAATTTAGTTTTTGGAAACCAATAAAAATATATATATGTTAAAAAGCATGTGAAAACAAAACAGGAGAAGCTGTTTAAACCTTGGCCAGGTAAGGAAAATAAAATTATAGAACGTATAGAAATAGCTTGGTTTAGGAAATATAAGTCTGTATTAGAACTCTAATAGACCAGGAAATTATATAAAACATTTGGAAAGATAAGTGTTTCCATGAACTTCCGTAGGATGGAATAAGTTTGAATGATAAGACTGAGAAAATATGAAAGACCTCACTTTAGAATTTGGAGGAGCTGCACATTAACTTTATCCATTCAATTAAACAAATATTCTAAGTTTGTATCTAAAATATGAGAACTGAAAAATCTCTGTGTTCTTCGGCCAGGCAATTTTTATATTTAAGAGAAAAGCTGAATTTTTAGTAGCAATAGTTTTCAATTCTCTGAATAACTGCAGATTTGGCAGCAAATCAGTTCAGGCTATAAAACAGTAAAAGGAATTTTTTTCCCGCCAGTTAATAGAAGTAAACAAATGTCTTATGTCTTTGGTGAGGCAGCTGAAGAAAAACCAAATGTAAGACATCAAGTCATTTAAAAAAAAAAAAAGACAGCGGCTTTTGTTTAGTGAGAAATGTTTTTAAAGAGGATGGTATAAAGTTAAGAAGCAACAATTTAAGAGAAAATACAGTAGCAATTTAGTGCTTTTCCTTGTAAGCGACTTTTCCTGCTCATTTTATTTTCATCCCCAGTGAATATATTCTTCTGAAATAGAAAAAAGAGAATAATGGCATTTCACACCCTTCTGTATTTGACTGATATTAAGAATCACTCAACAGTGAAATGGCTGGCATAAAATTTTTCATTCTAGCATATGTTGAAGTGGCTATCCAGTGTTATCATGATGCTAACAAGGATATGCCATAGCTAATAGGCCAGCGTTACTCAAATTTTAAGATGTGTGGACATCAGCTCCCCAATTTCCCCATGTTATACGGCAATAAAGAAGGGGTAGTCATAATTCAAGATGTTATGTACATGTACTTCAAAGGACATATTATTTATTCATTCAGCATTCATTCATTCAATTTTTACTTCACTCAAGTCTTAATGACTCTGGGAGTTATCTTTTTTTTATCCAGTGAAAGTAATCTTTTTTAATATTTCTGAAATATTGTGTATTCATACTTGTGAGAATCTGTGATTGTTTGGTTAAAGTAAAGGTAAAGGTTCCCCTCGCACATATGTGCTAGTCGTTCCCAACTCTAGATTATTTGGTTATGCAACATCAAATCAATGTCAGTTCTTTAGTGACTGCATAGTCTTTCTCCATAATGATCTGTCCTCAGCTTAGCCTTTTAGGATTCAGTGGTGCATTCATTGATGTTGTAATTAATTCATTCATCCTGCTCCTTGTTGCCCTCTTCTCTTTCCTTCCTTCTTCCCAGCATTATGACTCTCTCATGGGAATTGCATCTTCATACAATGCATCCAAAAATATTGGACAGCAGAGGATATTTGTAGCTCAGAGTTGAATTGTGGGTTCCTTGGTGTTCTTTGAGCTTGTTTGCTTTCTTGCAGCTATTTCATTACCAAACTAGGTAATAACACTGCACTGATGAAATTACCTGGTTTGGTAATGAAACGTCTACAAGAAAACAAACGAGCACTTAGGATCCCATAAAAAGGTTTGAACCTCTTCATTTGTGCCTCAAGTGAGAAGTATGGATTGGTTTGTTCAATAATTCATTTGCTTTTCTGGCTAACTATAATATAGTATTCTCAAGTCTTTTTCAACACCCACATTTTTTGTCTTTCTTTTTCCTTTCTATTTTTTTCCCCTTCTCCTTTGCACCTTTCACTCTCTGTCTACTCTTCTTTCTTTTGGCTTGTATTAGATTTTTAATCTTGTGATTAAAATCCTTAATAAAATTACACTCACCCACCTACAAGGATTTCATAATGAGTACACTGAAACATGACAATACTGTTATAATACAGAAGTTTCTTTTGGTTGTTTTCTTGCAGATGATTTATTACCCAAACTAGGTAGCATCATTAGTTTCAACACTGAACTACAACTATTCTTCTCTATCAAACTGCAAAATCTGTGACATTATTACTGCAAGTATTTTTTTAAAAAAAGCTGATTCCTAACTGATTCATCCCCTCAAATGAATCAGAATTACTGATGAGATATATCTCAAAAAAGAAAACTATTGCTTGCTGTGTATTTGCCACTCAGACTTTAATGATTAATGAGAGAAGATGAACAGATATAAGCACAAACAGTTGTGCTAAACAGTTCTAAAAAAGAACGACATCGTTAATGCAATTTTTCATTCTGCAAATAAATATGCCACTGCTGGAAAAAAAAAGCAATCAAACGGGCATGCTTACAGTGATTTATCAACCATTAAGCAAAATCCCACTCGTGTAGATGTTGCATATTCCAAAGGAAGAACCAACATGTGGAAGAACCAACACAACACACTTTGTTTGCACTTTGTGTGTTGTTCTGGCAAAGTAGAATCGAATAATACTTTCCATTTTGGAAGTAGGTTTTTAGGGTTAGGAATTAAATTATACTGTCAAAAAAGGAGCAAATTCTTTTTCTGGTACATAATATTTCACTTGTACATAATCTTTGCTTGAAAGAAAAAAACAAAATGAAAATATAGAAATCAATTTTGCATTTGGATCCTATTTTCTTTTTTGGGTTGACTCCCTTTTTTTTTAATGGTGGAGGACCCTTTGAGCCTCATTCCTGAGGATCGTAAAATCTGTGTGTTTAGGTAGCCCTCAATTTACAACAATTGAGACCAGAATTTCCATTTCTAAGCAAGGCAGTTGTTTAGTGTGTCCTGCTCAATTGTATGACCTTTTCTGCCATAGTCATTAAATAAATCATGCTGTCATTAAGCAAATCCGCTTCCCCCATTGACTTTGCTTGCCGGAAACAGTCTGGGAAGCTTGCAAATGGCAATCATGTGACAATGGGATGCTACAACCATCATATATACATACTGGTTGACATGAATCTTAATCATGTGACTTATAAGGTAATGGTCGAAACTGCAAGGATTGGTTGTAAGTTTTTTTCCCCCCAGTGCCATTGTAAATTCAAATGGCATTAAATGAGTCAAGGACTATCTCTATTCCAATCCAGATATTAAGATGAACACATCCATACAAGAACTTAATAATGAAAGGAGACTTTCCATTCTCCATGACTTTTGGCTGGTGACCATGAAACAAATGAGGAAACCCCTATATATATGAAATTCAACAAGCAACTTAATAAATATTCCTTTATTAAATTGGGATCAGTATTGCCCAAAGCTATGTCTCAATAGCAGAACTGAAATGGGGAAAAAAAATTAGATTGTTCTCAATACATTTTGCTATATAATTCAGTCTGCATTTATTTGTTATTTTGCAAACTTTTGAATCATTTCTGTTTCACGGTCAAAGACAGAAGATACTATAAAGCACTGAAGATTTTAAGATGTCTGGATGAACTTACTTTTGGTTTATGGTATTTCAAGGTTTAAACTAGCTTCCACATCCTGGTGTTCTCCCCATGCTTTGTATCTTTTGGCTTGGAGTTGAAGGCCAATATTTCTATATCAGTAATGGTCAATCTTGACAACTTTCAGATGTCTGGACTACAGACGTCTTAAAATTTTCAAGGATGAGAAACACCGATATAGATAATACTGCAGATAAAACATTTCATGTAAAATGTAAACATTGTGGAATGATAAATTAGCTTTCGGAAATCAACAGCTGGAAAAAGCTTCCTTTCAGGTACCAAATAACTTGAACTAAAGATCTTTACAGACCCTTGTACCTCTAGAGAAAGATGAAGGCCAGTATCCTCTTCAAATGTTCACCCTCCTATTAGTATACAGGTTTTCTGGATTCAAAATTGAGACTCTGTATAGAACAAGGCATACTATCCCAGGATTACAGTATGTATGGAGAATACAATAGACACCTCATTCTCCCCATTTGTAACTCTAACCAGGTGAGAACATACAGAATAGGATTTTCAGTGGGGAATGTTTTATTTTCAGTGAGGGTTGCAACTAGGACCTTTTTTTCTTCATGCAAAAGCCATAATGGCAGCACAGTAATATCATAAAAGGTGGGTCTATGATTGCAATGGGTCATTAGATAAAGGTTCCCCTTGCCCTTCCTATGTGCTAGTCATTCCCGACTCTAGGGGGCGGTGCTCATCTCCGTTTCAAAGTCGAAGAGCCAGTGCTGTCCGAAGATGTCTCTGTGGTCATGTGGCCGGCATGACTAAACACCAAAGGCGCACAGAACACTGTTACCTTCCCACCAAAGGTGGTCCCTATTTTTCTACTTGCATTTTTACATGCTTTCGAACTGCTAGATTTGTCCCTGCTAGAAGCTGGGATGAGTAATGGGAGCTCACCCCGTTACGCGGCACTAGGGATTTGAACTGCTGAACTGCCAACCTTTCGATCGACAAGCTCAGCATCTTAGCCACTGAGCTACCACGTCCCTTGCAATGCAATGGTCATACCATGAAACAAAAGTGAACACAAATATTTTCCCTTTTAATTTTTTCCTTATTATTTTCCATTTTCCCCTTTAAAACAATGAATTTAAGCAGTTTCTCATCCAACAACAAGGAAGAAATGTACCACTTAAATTCTATAGAATTTGATAAATAGATACATAACAACAGAAATAATGAACCTAGTGTCACAAAGAAACTTTATAAGTTTCTGGGAGTAGCTGTTTTATCCCATTCCAAAACCTCATTTAATATTGAAGTACACTCTTTCAAAGCTCTTCTTTCAACTAAAGAATTAATTGGAATGGTGGTGTAATGACAACACTTTTAATTTTGTGGTCCATGAGATTTCCCCCCCCCCACCCTAAATTACTATATTGGTTCCTAGTTTTCTATACCCATTCAGATTTTTTGGATTTTGAGTACTCAGAACTATCACAGACAGATGGAGTACCAGAGGTCTTTCTCTCCAGAGTAGAATAATGAACTGAGGGCTTGTCATAACTTGCAAATGAATGAGAACTATGATGGGATTTGAACTCTTGGGATTTAAAAGCAAAGGATTCTTTGACAAAGTAGGGCTGATGCTCATGTCTTGATTGCTCAGATGGATTCTCTGGCTGTTTAGCTTCATTGAAAAGCAGATCTTGATTGGAAGATTCATTACATAGCTTATTATGGTTACTGTTGAGATGAGAGCCAATTGTCTGCTGAAGGGTCATTGTAGGTGGAAAAGGACAGTCTTCTGTAGCCCTACAAGCAAGCAAGCATTTCACACCACCCTCAGGGGTGGCCATGCTTCCATGATGAATATTGCCTGGATTGATATCTTGCTGCAGGTCAGGGCTACTTTCTTCTTCTGCGTTGAACTTTTGCATCAGAAGCTTATTTCTAAGATTTCTTACCCCATTGGTCCGCAAAGCAAAGATTAGGTCAACAAGACTAAGAAGAAAGGAGAAGCCACCAATTCCCCAAATGAAAAGCATCATGATGGTTTTTTCAGTTGGTCTGGAAATGTAGCAATCAACAAAACTCGTGCAAGGAAAGCGGTCACAGGAAAAATGCTTTGGAACAAAAAATCCAAAGAGATAGTAATGACCAGTTCCAAAGCCAGCCTCTATCAATATTCTCATAATAAGATGAACTATATAGGCCCTGGAAAAATCCAGGGCAGCCATTTCATTTCTCCTGTCAATTTTTCTCTTTTTTGCTGAACTTTTGAAGTTCTTTGTAATTTTGCAGCCAGATAAAGTCTTAATTTCTTTGCAGTGAGAATAAGGGGAGGAAGCGGCCTTTACAATGTGTCTGACCACACCATGTAATATACAGACAGCAAAAACAACATAAGGAAGGAGGACAGACACACTCTGAATTAACCAGAACCGAAAGTGCGATACTGGAGCAAAGAGGTCGTAACACACATTGGAGCAACCTGGTTGCAGTGTGTTGCAGATGAATCGTTCTTGCTCATCTTGATAGAGAGGATAGGCTGCTAAAAATATCACCATAAATCTCAGGAAGATCACAACTGCTAACCAAATCTTTCCTAGAAAAGAAGAACAAAAAACAGAGGGATTGTCAATAACAGAGCAGCAGACGTCTTATATGCTAAAAGTTTGGTACAAAAATATCATCTCCAAGAGAAAGTTTGAGGCAGATCTAAAATTGATAGTTATCAAGCCCATGGAAAGAATATTGGAGAGATATTTAAGGCAAGATTTTGATACATGCTCATATCTTAACATTCTCAGATTTCTGAACTAGCAAAGTTTAATTGCTGGATGGAAGGAGCAGACGAAAATGTTTATTGTCATGAACTAAGCACAATACAGAAGCCCCTTCGCCACGACAAGGCACTAATCCATGAAGGAGTTATTGGACATACATTTTTAAAAATGAAGAAAATGTGAAGTTTATACAGTGGGGAACCAAAGGTGCTTTTTTCTAAAAGCAAACTGTTTTTTTCTTTGAAAATATTTCGCTTCTCATCCAAGAAACTTCTTCAGTTCATGGATGCTCAGTTCTTGAAAGAGAAACAAAATGTTCTCAAAGAAAAAAACCCCAAAAAGCTCAATTGCCTTTTAGAGGGGGGGGGAACCCCCACCTTTGGGACAACCATGATCTGGATGTTTGAGAACCTCCATAGCCATTCAGTGAGGAACATTTATCATTCCCTCTCAATGGTAAAACAAGTTTGTGATTACCTTAGAAATGTCTCATACATGAATAAGAAGAGTCATGTTTAATTGCCATTGAAACTATAGCTCACGTGTTACTATACTGCATCTCCTATAAGGACTCCCAGACTCGATTTATAACATATTAACCTAATAAAATATGTAGGAAATACTGATCATTTTTACATGTAGTTATTGTTTTCAGATTAGTATGAAGTAGTTTCTCTGAACGTGGTCAAATTCTGCAATGCTGTATGTAAAATTAAGCAAACTTTGACTGCCCACTGTTAAACCACTACCATTCGCAATATTTTTTATTAGTATTATTATTTTAATGCTTTTATTTGCTGGTCTGTGATCGTAATAACAACAGCTAGATAGATAGATTGATTATAGATAGAATATTTTGCTTTTAAATGTACTTGTTGTCATTTAAAAAAAAATTAAGGCATTAACTACAGTAGTAGATCGCCAGATCTATAAAGAAAATAATGACTATGGTGAAAAAAATGGCCACTCATTTATTTAGATAACTATTTCAATCATTACTCTGCACCATTCATATTATCTTAACACAGGTTTAAACAAGCTATTGTGCCTGATTTATTAAGACCCTGTCCTTCAGACAACTTCACTGTAACAAGTAATGGCTGAAAAGTTAACTAATCCTTTAAATAGCTAAGCACAAATACATACCATACAAATAATGTGGTCTTATGTACTCACCTATAATCGTCTCATTGTAGCTTAGAGCAATGATGAGAAAACTGAATGCATTTGAATACTCCATGCTGAAACTTGATTGAACCTATAACAAAAATCTCTGCATTCTCAAAACCTACAGAAATCTAAACAGAGAGAGCAAAATAAGAAGTACTGAAAAGATGGCCAGAGAATGGAATGAAACACAACTTCGCAGAGTGGAGCTCAGCCTTCTTTAGAAAACATAGCTAAAGACATTTGTTGCTCTCACCTCTGCCCCAACAACTGCAAAAAGACAAAAGGCAACAGGGATTATCCTGGCTATTGTCAGCTTTCCTTATCCTCTTGGGGGCATTCCAGGTTCCTAAAATTACTGGGATAGTTGAGCGATGAAAGATAAATTGAGAGAAGAAATAATAGAACAAGGCCTTGTTTTGCCCGGGTGATAGAAATGAGTATCACAAGGAAAGAGGATATAGCAACACCAGCTGCCACGGCTCCTGATGGTATTGTCTCTGTAGTGGCCAAAGTCTTTGAAACAGATATGAAAGACAATTCCCTAAAGCCAGTTGGATTAAGTGGTGAGACACAGAATTCATCGATGTCCCAGCATGTTTCTTTTTCCATAATTACTTCTTCTCTTCCCAAAGAAAAGCTCTAAACTTGATGATGCTTAACCTGTCCAGCATTAGGAATGGACAAAACATTATGGATTTGAAACATTTTGAGCGTGAAACACTCTGCTCCAGTTGTTCTGACCTTCCAGAAGTATTTCAAACTCAAATTCTCAGTAAAAAAAGACTTCATGTTGCTTGAAGCACAGAACATCTCCAGTATGATCAGAATGACTGATCTGAATTCAAGCCAAAATATTTTGAAATAAAAGAATTGGATCACCTGACTGAACATTTCAAATGTTGGGTAACCCAAACTTTAAGAACAAAGAGGAGGGTTTTAATTTGAATAACTTCTGACTACTGTAGTGCTTGGCTTATGACCAGTTGCTTAGCAGCCATTCAATGTTACAATGGAACCTCTAAAGGTACTTATGATCTACTTCCAAAGACTAGCACCTGCCGTGGTTATGTGGCCTCATTTCAGATGCACAACAACTAGCCCACATTTAGTCATCTGCAGAACCCCATATTCATATAAGTACAATTTATGATCTTTTTTATGATTTTTCCCAAAGGTGCTTTTTCAAAAGGAAACTTTTGTTTTTCTTTGGCATTAAGCTCCTCATTCAAGAAAAGTCTTCTTCAGAACTAAAGAAGCTTGTTGAATGAGAAATGAAATGTTTCCAAGGAAAAACAAAGAATGCCCAGTTGCCTTTTTTTCCCACTTGGGAAAAAAAAACCCACCTTTGGAACAACCACAACTTGGATGACTAGTAATCTCCATAGATTTTTGCTGATTTGTTGATGCACAATTTATTCACATTGAAAAGCAGAAGTAAAATAAGAGTGTTTTATACATTTGAAACCTTCTCCGTTTGTAATGTTAAAAAGAGGGAAATTCAGTGTATATGGTTCTTAACTTTGTGAAGAAACTGTTTGGTGTGTTTTTTAGCTCTGGATTCAAGAGATAGAAGGATGGAATTCTGACTATCTTGGTACCAAGATCCTCAGTTTTTTTGCCAGAAAGCCAAACACTGAAAGATGAAGGTAAAGAATCAGGATACCCAAAACAAATCAGCTTGCCATAAAATTGTTTTTCCCTGAATGGTCTTTCCTGGGAACTGTGCCTGTACGGAAACTGCTTTTGGCTCAAAGAATTCAAAACAGTGTCCACTCTTATTAAAGACTGAAAGACAAAAAATACAATATAAGATAAGTTTATTCCAGATATGAGTGTTATGTCTTCCTCATTCAGTGGGAGTAAACCTGAATATTTAATACTTAGTAAATTTATCTTTTGAAATGATCAACAAGAACGAAAAGCGGCTAGCAGTTATCCTTTCCCAGAAAACGAATTGTACTTCTTTTCTAAAAATATACAAGGCAGTAGAATTCTACTTTTTCTAAAGTTTAACAGGCCTTTGAAATAAAATTTGTGTGTGTGTGTGTGTGTGTGTGTGTGTGTGTGTGTGTGTGTTATTTGGGCATTTTTCTTCTGTTCCCTTATTTCAATTATTTTTCTTATTTCTTATTTTCCTTTTTAATGAGAGTATTTTCATTTCCTTAATGAAATTGGTAGCTTCTAAGTGGCATGACTGAAGTAGCACTAGGCTCTTCACAAATGTAAGACTTATATAATTATAACGTCTTACACAAATGTAAGACTTCTATAATGGACATCCGTTAATGGTATGTACAAATGACCTTGGGAACATAGGCCACAATTGCATAATGGATGGAACAAGACGCTCAGGAGTGACCCTCCCTAAATTATTATCAGGTCATAAAGGTGAAAACAGGAGAATCAAATTTTCAGGTTTTTTTCAGTTTTGCAAGATTCTGTTAATGTAGCTTTACAATAAAGTAGAATTGCTTTTCTGGTCTGCTCTGCATCTCACAAAGAAAGTGGAGTTCCTGTACACTGTTCTGAGTCTTAACTGTCAACTTTTCCAAAGAATTCTTGATTTTAAAATCCAGAGATTCAATCCTTCTCCTAGGTCCCACTCCTCAGCCTTTCATCTACCCATCTCTATTCCATCTTGACTGCCAAGGAAGAAATATCTACGGTAGAAAAGAAATGGGGAGAATCTGTGCCTCACTATCTCTCAGATTACATTGTCAATTATTTGCCCAAATGTATTTTGTTTGCCATGAAGGAAGGCTCAGAGCCAACCTGATATGAACCTGCATGTTTCAACCTATGGGAATTTTATTCTATTATCCAATGGTTTGTGACATTTCTCCTTAGTATCCATATACAGTTGTATGATTATTTTTTTAGCCATAAAGTTGCTACTGAGCAATACCTTGTGACATGATTTTTTTGCCCATGAGCTCTTAATATGCAGAAAGCTCAACACACACAAGAATTGGTTACACCATTAGTATCTATTCTACAAAGACCATCTGCAGAATTTTTTTTCCAAAAAGAGACTGGGGTTCCAACAATATTTAATTAGGCATATGTATAAATTTACCGTAATTCATTCATATTCTAATTAAATGTGTGAGTTAAAGAATAGTTCAATTTGGGAATGAGGGAAACTGAATTTTATAAGAACAGTGTCCTAAGTAAGCCTTTTTGGAAAAACATGGGGTTTTTCTGCAATTTTTGGCAATGCAAAAAATAAATACTGCAATTGATTTACAGAACTATTCTTATAAAAAATAAAGGTTTCCCCTGTCCAGTCATAGTGCTCATCTCCTTTTTATTAGCTGAGGGACCCAGCATTGATCGAAAACATTTCTGTGGTCATGTGGCCAGCATGACAATACATGGAAAACTATTAACATCTTTGTCAGGCCTGAAGGCCCAACGAAAAAGATGGGATTCAGGTTTTCCCAGATGTGCCAATATGACTTCTCTAATAAAATGGAAATTTGAGGAAACTCAAGCCTCGGAGTTTTCTTTCGTTGGGGGTGTTACTTGGAACCTGACAATCTTCCCACTGAAGTGGTACCTATTTATCTATTTGCAAAGTAAATATGGGCCAAGTAAAACAGAATTATTATTCTTATAAGAATTCTATTTTTAAAGCATTTTTAAAAGTGACGTAGCTTAAAATAACATAATATTAATAATGAGAAAACACCACATTTAACAGATTTTCTTTTTTTTTAATTTGTAGTGCAAGAAACATAACCAAGTTAAATCACAGAATCAGTACTAATTGAAGAATGTGGAAAATTCTCCTATACAGAGGTAGAATCCAGTGCACAAAGCTAAAACAATATCCAACAGTCTAAACAAGACTGAGCAAGGTTTTATGGAATCCACTTGAAATCTTAAGTATCAGACTGTATGTACATACATACAATAAACAGATACAATCTTTAAGGTTGTTTAATAAACTTCACAAAATTAGAATAAATTCATTGAAAACTTTACATAAATCAATCTTTTTCTCTTTCTGTCATGCCTTTCCCTAAATCCACCTGCCTCATTATTATTTTTTTTTGCTGGAAAAAACCTGTTCTGCAAAATCTCAATAAAGCAATTGTTTTTAACCATGTAGATCTAGTCCAATTTAAAGGTGGCAATTCTTTTCTCTTCCTTAGCTTCAAGCTCCTTGATTCCAGGCCTTTAAGGGCAGGAATGTGTTCCTTCCTTCCAAAATTAAGCCACATGAATGTGTTCTTTCATGAAAATAAGGGTATTCTGTTGCCAATAACTATATGTGATCATTGTTTTAAGGCTTAATGGGATCCATATAAATATGCTTGTCTCCTTGTGCTGCTGCTGAAACTAATGGGAATAATTCTGGAATATAGTGATAGATGTTTAGCCTAAACAACATCCTTATTAAATATTTGGAAGGTATGAAGTGCAAAGGACAGTAAGGAGATGCAAGAAGGAAAATTCCTGGTGAAATATGCTTTCTCTGTTTTGCTGAAGCAATACACAAAAAGCAAAACCAACATCATCAAAACATCCCTTGACAAATGAATTCCAGAAGTCATGATACTGAAGCTGATTTTGGCTGATTGCTTGGTTTTCTGTATGGCACCTTTCTCACATGTGCAAACTCAATTATTTGTATAGAGCACAAGTACCATAGATATACGGTATTTGATTTGCTTATCCCATTAAAAGATAGGAAGGATGACAACCAGTTTTAAAAAATAACCAACAAAGCAATACAATTTTCTTCACAGTTTGCATTTCGTTTAAATTCCTTTGAGCACCTACGCTGAAAAAAACCTCCTTTTTATTCCAAAATCTAATCTGTGATAAAACACTTGTTTTCATTATACACCCAACTCATGCCCCTGCATGTGTATGTATGTAACACATACACATATAATTCTTTTCTTTTCTCTTCTATGGATCCTCGAACAAAAACTTTTTTTATTTTTTTTTCTCTTTTATATATAAACAGATTGGTTTCTATTTAAAGTAAACATATAAAAAACTTTTTTGAGGCTATTGCTTGCAACATTGAACCAGGAAGTGAAGAAAATCAACTATTTGGGCCATACAAAAGAAGATTCTTACTCTCACTCTTTCGTTCCACTTCTCTCGCTTGACTCTATACCTAATCTCTAAACTTAATTAAAAATTAAAAAAATCTTGCAAAAGAACTATTCTATCTAAAGTAATGTCTGCATGTTGGCCCAAGCTTCACTGTCACCTGAATCCTTTTAACAACTCTGTCTTTACAGTAAGAAAAAATAAACCCATCTGAAAAAAAGGTAGGAAGGCACATGCAACCACATATAATACAAAGCACCAGTACTGAAAATGCACCTCATGGGCAACATCATGAAACCGGTTGCTATAAATTAAAGAGATAGAGAGGAAAATAAAATTATGATCAATCACCTGATCTTATATACTTTGGGTTCAGCACTGTCAATCAATCAGTTTCCCCAAAAATACAGTAAAAGCACACAAGAAACAACAATATCCATAAGAATTAAGAGGAAAAAGGCTAATAAAACAGCTTATGAACAAAAGGACATCGAAGTGTGGGGGGCAAAGGAACAGGCTCTCTAATCAGAGGCTCATGTTGTGCTACCACAGGCACTGCCTTCTCCATGGCTGTTACAGAAGAGAAAGCAAACTCAATCAAAAAGCAAAAAAGAATGGGAAACCACTAGAAGATATTGAAGAGGATCTCAAACCACACCCAACGTCTTTCTTACTATGCTTCTTGCAACCTTCTCTTGTGACATTGGTTTTCATGCCATTATTTCTGTTAAGACCCTTTATTCTTCCTCCTCCTCTTTAATGATCTTGTATTGGTTTCTGAGGTTTCATCCTCGCTAAGCAGAATATTTTGCAGAAATATTTTTCAATATTTGCATTTGCCTTCTCCCCATCAAAAAGCAGAGGAGTTGTAATAACATTAAAACAAATCTTCTTTCGAAGTTCTTTTTAACGAGTCCCTATAGTTATTCTTGTGTGCTACACAAAAGGGGAGGCACTGTAAAGGCAGATCTAAAAATAAGGAGAAAAAAAAACCAGAAAAAAAAAATCACCAAAACCAACCCTCCCACCCAAAGTTGATGATAGAAACAGTACTTCTAGAGTCTTGTATCGCAGACTTCACCGTTAGGAGATAACTGCAGGAGACCATCGAACTACAGACAGATTGTCTGAACTGACTGACCGTTTCTTTGCATATTTCCTGAATTCCTTGTATTTATCTTCACACAAACGAGAAATGGCCTACAAGAGAATGGAGAATGAAGAGGATCAAACATACATGATTACTTAATTTGGCGAAACCTCCAGATTCAAAGTAGGTCCTCCACAGGAGTGGGTTCCACTTACCTTTACTACCGGTTCGCAACGGGAGCATGCGTACGCAACTGCTTTGTTTGTGCATCCGCGCACTTCTGCGCATGCGCAGATCATCAGTGATGACATCGGGGCGGGTGGGCAGAGCCTCCAATTGCCATTACTACTGGTTCGCAAAAACCAGACCGGAGCAACCCACCACTGGTCCTCCACCATTATGGCATATCTAAGTATGTGCCAAGATAGCAGTACCTGACGCAAAATATATTCTTATAACACAAATGCATGGGATCCAGTAGTATATAGCTAAAATATTGGACCAGGATCAGTGGTGGGTTGCCCCCGGTTCGGACTGGTTCAAAAGAACCGGTAGTAAAACCGACAGGAGGCTCCACCCACCACCCCAGATGTCGTCATCAGCGATCTACCCATGCGCAGAAGCGATCCTATTGCAAACTGGTAGTAAAGGTAAGTAGAACCCACCCCTGACTAGGACCTGGGCCATCCTTCAGTCATGGCAGCTGTTTGGATAACTTTGGACCATTCATCATCTTCTAACCCAAGTTACTCCACAGGACCAAGAAAAAGCAGAAGATGGAATGCTATGGATGCTGCCTTGGGCTCTCATAGGAGTGATAGGTCACAAATCTATCAAAGAAATCAATCTTTCCTTTCTCCAGGTCATGAAAAAGCTGAGAAACCCCGCCCTCTTCTTCACCGTACTGTCAAAACACATAATGGTTGTTTGGTTAAAACTTTATAGACATTCTTTTAAACAGTCTGTTTGGAAACCAAGACATGAATGAATCAATAAACTTTTCCCAATATATTCTGCAGAAATCTCTACATTGTTCGGGAAATGAGTAGAGAATAATGGATAGCATTTTTGATTCTCAAGGTAGCATATTGGCACAGATCAATGCTTTCTGGCGATAACAAATGAAGTTATAATTTGATGCATTTGGGAATTGGTGTGAAATAAAAGGAGGGCTTATTGCACTGTTCAAAAGGCGAGATGATCAGGGGTCTCACCTCGAGTTTAAGTGCTCTTTCTCTGCTGAGAGGTTCTAGAGGAAAACTCAGGTTGTTTGCTTCTGCTAAGGAGCGCAAATCAAAATAATACTTAGCATAAACACTTGAGGGAACATTGATGTTGAACTGCAGCAACTCAAGAAATTGGCGTTCCAATTCATTCCTGAGAAATAAAGAACAGTACAAAATTTACTGTACAAAATTTACAGTACAAAAATAAAAGTACATTTTTATTTGCCACAACTCACAAGAAGCTGAGTTGAGTGAACAACAAACAAATAAAATGTAACAGGTTTTTTTAATTATTATTACTATAGCAAACTGCTTCAAAGTTAATCTTTCTTCACTTTGTGTCTATCTTCCTTATATGTTTAAATGGAAAAGATGTCTTTCCTAATCACTAATCATATAATACAACGGAATATTGCACTCTTTACTAGAGACATACCTATTCTTGCTTATGGTTTGCTGGAATTGACAAGCTTCTGTTTGTTTATTTATAAGAAATGTTAGACATAGATTAAGTTAGTTAACCCCTTCATGGATTACTGCCTTGTCGTGGCGAAGGGGCTTGCATAGCTCAATGAAGCTATAAGCTATGCTGTGCAGGGCCACCCAAGACGGACAGGTCATAGCAGAGAGTTCTGACAAAACGTGATCCACTGGTGAAGGAAATGGCAACCCACTCCAGTATCTTTGCCATGAAAACACCATGGACAGTACAAAAGGAAAAAAGATATGACGCTGGAAGATGAGCCCCTCAGGTCGGGAAGGTGTCCAATATGCTACTGGGGAAGAGCAGAGGGCTAGTACTAGTAGCGCCAGAATGAGTGAAGCGACTGGGCCAAAGCCAAAAGGACGCTCAGCTGAGGATGCATCTGGTGGTGCAAGGAAAGTCCGATGCTGTAAAGATTTTTTTCTCCATAGGAACCTGGAATGTAAGATCCATAAAGCAAGGCAAGCTGGATGTCGTCAAACAAGAGATGACAAGACTGAACATCAACATCTTAGGAATCAGCGAACTAAAATGGACAGGAATGAGTGAATTTAATTCAGATGACCATCAGGTACTGCGGGCAAGAATCCCTCAGAAGAAATGGAGTAGCCTTCATAATCAGTAAAAGAGTAGGAAAAGCAATACTGGGATACAATCCCCAAAATGACAGAATGATCTCAGTTCGAATCCAAGGCAAACCATTCAATATCACAGAAATCCAAGCCTATGCCCCAACCACTGGTGCTGAAGAGGATAAAATTGACTGGTTCTATGAAGCCAGCACCTTATAGAATTAACACCAAAAAATGATGTCCTTATCATCATGGGGGATTGGAATGCTAATGTAGGAAGCCAAAAGATAACCGGAATAACAGGCAAGGTTGGCCTTGAGTACAAAATGAAGCAGGGCACACACTGATAGAATTCTATCAAGATAATACAATGGTCATAGCAAACACTCTTTTCCAACACCCCAAGAGATGACTCTACATGTGGACATCACCAGACAGTCAACACAGAAATCAGATTGACTATGTGCTCTGCAGACAAAGATGGAGAAACTCTATACAGTCAGTAAAAACAAGACCAGGAGCTGACTGTGACTCAGATCATGAGCTTCTCGTAGCAAAATTTAGACTTAAATTGAAGAAAGTTGGGAAAAGCATTAGGCCACTCAAGGTATAAACTAAATCATATCCCTGATGACTATACAGTAGAGGTAACAAATAGATTTAAGGAATTAGATCTGATAGACAGAGTGCCTGAAGAACTATGGTCAGAGGTTCGCAACATTGTACAAGAGGTAGCAACTAAAACTATCCCAAAGAAAAAGAAATGCAAGAAAGCAAAATGTCTGAGGAAGCTTTGCAAATAGCTGAGGAAAGAAGGGAAGCGAAAGGCAAGGGAGAAAGAGAAAGATACACCCAATTGAGTACAGAATTCCAGAGAATAGCTAGAAGAGATAAAAAATACCTTCTTAAATGAACAGTGCAAAGAAACAGAAGAAAACAATAGAATAGGGAATACCAGAGATCTCTTCAAGAAAATTGGAAATATGAAGGGAACGTTTCATGCAAAGATGGGCATGATAAAGGACCAAAATGGCAGAGACCTAACAGGGGCAGAAGAGATTAAGAAGAGGTGGCAAAATTACACAGAAGAACTATACAAGAATGAGTTTAACATCACTGATAACCACGATGGGGTGGTCATTGACCTCAAGCCAGACATCCTCAGATTTCCTAAGGCCCTAGAATGGGCCTTAGGAAATCTGAGCAACAACAAAGGTAGTGGAAGAGACAGTATTCCAGCTGAGCTATTCAAAATCTTAAACGACGATGCAGTAAAAGTGCTACACTCAATTGGCCAGCAAATTTGGAAAACTCAATAGTGGCCATAGGATTGGAAAAGGTCTGTTTACATTCCAATTTCAAAGAAAGGCAATGTCAAAGAATATTCAAACTATGGCACCATTACACTCATTTCACATGCTAGTAAAGTTATGCTTAAAATCCTACAAACTAGGCTCCAGCAGTATATGGACCGAGAACTACCAGAAGTACAGACAGGATTTCAAGGAGGCAGAGGAACTAGAGATCAAATTGCCAACATACGCTGGATCATGGAGAAAGCTAGGGAGTTCCAGAAAAACATCTACTTCTGCTTCATTGACTACGCTAAAGCCTTTGATTGTGTGCATCACAACAAATTGTGGCAAGTTCTTAAAGAGATGGGAGTACCAGACCATCTTATTTGTCTCTTGAAAAACCTATATGTGGATCAAGAAGCAACAGTGAGAACTGGACACAGAACCACTCATTGGTTCAAAATTGGGAAAGGAGTCCGGCAAGGCTGTATACTGTCGCCCTGCCTATTTAACTTATATGCAGAGCACATCATGAGAAAGGCGGGGCTAGATGAATCAAAAGTTGGAATTAAGATTGCTGGGAGAAATATCAACAACCTCAGATATGCAGATGATACCACTCTAATGGCAGAAAGCGAAGAGGAACTAAAGAGCCTCTTGATGAGGGTGAAGAAGCAGAGTGCAAAAGTTGAAACTCAACATTAAGAAAACTAAGATCATGGCATACGACCCTCTCAATTCCTGGCAAATAGATGGGGAAGAAATGGAGTCCAGATTTTATTTTCCTGGGCTCCAAGATCACCGAAGATGGGGACTGCAGTCAAGAAATTAAAAGATGCTTGCTCCTGGGGAGGAAAGCTATCACAAATCTAGACAGCATTCTAAAAAGCAGAGACATCACCCTGCCAACAAAAGTGCGTATAGTCAAGGCTATGGTTTTCCCAGTTGCAATGTATGGCTGTGAAAGTTGGACCATAAGAAAGGCTGAGTGCCAAAGAATTGAGGCCTTTGAACTATGGTGCTGGAGAAGACTCCTGCGAGGACTGCAAGGCGATCAAACCGGTCAGTCCTAGAGGCGATCAACCCTGACTGCTCTTTAGAAGGCCAGATCCTGAAGATAAAACTCAAATACTTTGGCCGCTTTATGAGAAAGAAGGACTCACTGGAGAAGATCCTAATGCTGGGAAAGATTGAAGGCAAAAGAAGAAAGGAATGACAGAGAATGAGGTGGCTGAATGGAGTCACTGAAGCAGTAGGCGTGAGCTTAAATGGACTCCAGAGGATGGTAGAGGACAGGAAAGCCTAGAGGAACATTGTCCATGAAGTCGCGATGGGTGGGACACAGCTTTGCAACTAACAACAAGAAGAAGTTAGTTAAATTTATTTCATTATGACCTAAACCTAAATTCATTTATCCAACAGAATCTAGGTTCAGCTAATTTGGTTGGATCTATCTCATGTATTTGTATTTACAAGTCATCCTCAATTTATGACAATTCATTTAATTACTATTCAAAGTTACAACACTAAAAATAGTGACTTATGTCTAGTCCTCACACTTACAACCAGCGCAGCATCTCCATGGTCACATGATCAAAATTCATGTGCTTGGGAACTAGCATATATTTCATCCTAGGAACATGTGATCATCATTCACAACTTTTCTAGACAGCTTCCAAAGCTGTCAAGCAAAGTCAATGGGGGAAGTTTGATTTGCTAAACGACTATGTGATTTACCTAACAACTGATCTGTTCTGTTCCGTTCTGTTCTGTCCTGTCTCATTCATATTCCATTCCATTCCATTCCATTCCATTCCATTGAATTCATGAAAATTTTAATCTCTTGTTCCCCAACTTTCTTTGTTCCCAAACTGAATTGCCTTTTATTAGTCATACTGCTCTGTATGTCTAGAGGCTATTTTATTTCTAATATTGTAAGCCACTCAGAGTCATTCCAAAATGACATGGGTGGCAAAGAGATTTAATAAATAAATTAATTTCTCAGCCTCTTCAGAAACTTTCCCATTGTATCTATTATCAAACAAATAAGCAAAGATGGGACTGAACAATAAACTCACATGTCTTCAACTGTGATATCTTTCAGGATCTGACAGTAGTCCACATTCCACACAGCTTGGTCATCCCAAACTTTGGATGCAAGTAGAATTGCGCCGAGCACAATTCTTTTCCAGTTTGATGGACAAATATCTATCTCTGCATAAGTTAGCAATCTTTCAAGATATACCTGAAAAGACATGTGAAAGTATGAGTTCATACATTTCTCTATCTGAATAGAAATAAGAGGAGGAAACCCAATTATACCCTCCTACCTGAGTGATCTTTAAATGGAAAATTATTTCCAATTGTACAACCAGATAAATAATATGTCACAGTTCATTAACAACATACACTTAGATTCAACTGTAACCTATAGCTTTCACTGCAGATTTCTGTAAATATTTCAGACTTGGTGTAATAAACAATGTTTAAAAATAACCAGCATGATAACTAGTTTAAAAGCTTTTCTAGTACGAGTTTACCACGGATGATGTACTGAAGTAGCCTTGATCATTCACTGATCTGCAAACTCCTACATAGAAAACATCTGAAAATCAGCAAAGATGTTAATGCAATTAACATTAAAGAGTAGAAGGCAATATGGAGTGGGGTAGAGAAATCTAACAATGCAATTTTAAAAAGCAGCTGAATTACATCACAAGGACAGGGATTCTGTAATGCACAAAATGGGCAAGGTTTTGTGCCATGATGCTATAACTCTGCTTTCATCAATCATCTTCTCTTTGCCTCTCCACAGATAATGTTGTTTTACCACTGGCATTCCCTACAGCTGAAGGTTTCCATTCTGCCATGCCAATCCCCAAGAAGTAACTGTACTGCATAAATTGACAGCAACAAGAATCGTATATGCACAAAAGTGGAAAAACACCAGTGGTGAAATGTAAAATTTGTTACTACCAGTTCTGTGGGCGTGGCTTGGTGGGAAGGGTAATATGACTGAGTGGGTGTGGCCAACTTTTTTTTTTTAACCTTTTAAAATCATTTTTTCTACAACCTCTTCGGCTGAGGCTTTTAAATCCTCTGATGATCCCAGCCGACTTGCCTGATTGGCAGAAGCTTTTTTTTTTTAATAGCCTCTGACGATCCCAGCTGACTTGCCTGATCGGCAGAGACTTTTTTTCCTTTTAAGAACATTTTTTCTATAACCTCTTTGGCCGAAGAGGTTATAGAAAAAATGCTTTTAAAAGCTTCTGAGGATCCCAGCTGAGCCGCGTGATCATCAGAGGCTTTTTTTTTTAATTTTTAAAAGCATTTTTTCGGCCAAAGAGATTGTAGAAAAAATGCTTTTAAAAATTAAAAAAAGCCTCTGATGATTGCGCGGCTCAGCTAGGCAATGGGGGGGGTTGTCAGGGATTTTTGCTACCGGTTCTCCGAACCACTGGTCTCCATCACTACTGGATCGGGCAATCCGGTCTGAACATACACTGATTCCCACAATAGAAGAATGGACGGAAAGGTGACAGAGTTTGCAAAGATGTTGAAATTGATTTACTTTAATTAAATAAAAGAATTTATCTAGTTTTGTTTCTACCTGGAAATCACTGCTGGATTTTTTGCTCAAAACTGGGGGAGGAGGGGGGAATGAAACTTTGAGTTTAGGTTTTGATGATTGGAATGGTTTTATAATTATAGAAATGGCTTGAAATACTGGGAAATGTAAAGCAAAAGGTTGAGATATTATTTTTGTAATCTACTGCACTGATGAGAGACAGAAGTTTAATTTTCTTCTCTCTTTTTTTGCAGTTTTCTCTTTCTTGGTTTTCTAACTTTTAAACAAATAGAAAACTTTTGTTGTCTATTTGTATCGTATAATGAAATTTAATAAAAACATATTATTAAAAGAAGAAATAACTATATTGCAAAGCAAGCAAACTATAAAGTTTTTTGCTTAAATAAAAAAACTGTACTGACGTTAGATTAGCACCAACAAAAATGAATTTTGATCTCTGGCCATGTGCTGGATTAATAGTAGCAGTCATTTAGGGAAGAGTATTAAGATTTACCAGACATGATCCTTATTTATTATTAGGTTTGATTAGTCATTGGGTCTTCAGATGATCTAGATCAGGGGTTTCCAACCTTAGCAATTTTAACACCTGTAGACTTCAACTACCAGAATTTCTCAGTCAGTCAGGCTGGCTGAGGAATTCCGGGAGTTGAATTCCACAAGTCTTAAAGTTGCCAAGGTTGGAGACTCTTGATCTAGATCAGACCTGACAAACTGGCAGCTTGCTGGCCAGATACAGCCCATGCAGGCCACACCTACCTTGGCTTCACAAACGCAAAAAACATCACGATACAGCCCGCGATGCTATCAGGTTTGACACCCCTGATCTAGATGTATGGCTAGCAGTGTGCAATATGCCTATGAACTGAATTTATTTGAAACTTGAATTTACTAGTTGAAAATATCTAGACAGCATGAAATCTGAAGGAGGACAGGAAAAACTTTAGCAAAGGTACAAGATTGATGCAAGATGTGAAACACACCAATTTTTGCTAGTGTCTGAAGCAGGAGTGTCAAAGTCGCGGCGACACGTCGTCGTCATGTTACGTATCGCAACTTTTTTTCCCTTCGCTAAACTGGGTTTGGGTGTGGCCAGTGCGTGACGCATCTCGGCCATGGGCCACAACTTTGACACCTCTGGTGTAGAGCAAATCTAGGGGGAACATCATTACTGAAGAGCCTGTAGTACAGTAGACTAAAGCACTGTTATTAACATCTGCTGCTTGCAATTATTGCAAGTTCAAATCTCACCAGGCTCAAGGTTGACTCAGTCTTCCATCCTTTCAAAGGTAGGTGAAATGAGGACCCAGATTGTGGGGGCAATAAGCTGACTTTGTATAAAATATACAAAAGTATGAAGGCTGTTGCTTAACGCATTGTAAGCCGCCCTGAGTCTCTGGAGAAGGGCAGCATATAAATTAAAGCAAAAAAAAAAAAAAATCTGAAGAAAAGAAAATTAGCAAAAAGGAGAGTAAAAGTAGAATGACTACCAGAAGAGAATGAACAAGCCTATATGAAAAGTATAATAGAACACAGATCTATCTCCCAATATAATGGATAGAAAGTGGCAGTTTTGAATAACTATAGAAAATTTACATAGATTATGCTTATTTATGAGCAGCAGTGGTGCAATGGTTAGAGTGCGGTACTGCAGGCTACTTCTGCTGACTGCCAGCTGACTGCAATTTGGCAGTTCAAATCTCACCAGGCTCAAGGTTGACTCATCCTTCCATCCTTCCGAGGTGGGTAAAATGAGGACCCAAATTATTGGGGGCAATATTCTGACTCTGTAAACCACTTAGAGAGGACTGTAAAAATAACTGTGAAGTGATATATAAGTCTAAGTGCTATTGCTATTGCTATGACTGTCTTTTTCTCATAATATTAAAACCAAATTTAATTGTAAGAATTTAATGAAAAGCATGGATAGCCACTCATCATGCTGTCCTTTCTCTGAATCTTTTTTGCTATCTTTTCAGGCAAATTATAAACTCACTGACCATTACAGCTATAACAAATTCTGCTGGATTTAACAGAGTTGTGCAAAGGCAGTTCTGAATTGCAGAAATACCATTTTAACTTCATTAGCCAGAATGGGATCAACATCTAATTCATTTTAATAATTAAATTATAAACTTCTATCATTTTTTATTACTTACCATGAATTTAAAGCAAGTTAGAACAATCTTAATTGGAATAAACGAAGAAAAATGCATGAGAAACTTGATGTCTTAGTCTAGAAAAACCTCCTTTTGAAAATACTCTAATTTAATGTTAACTTTGTAGTAAGTAGAGGGCTATTATGTGCATGCTAAACAATTCCAAATAATTTACAAACACAGCCACAGGTAGCAGGATTTAAATATCCAATAGTGGGAATTTATTCTGAAGTGAGAAGAACCAAACCATCTCTGGTTTGGCTCTTCTTGGATTACCTACATGCAATCAGATACACTTTTTCTGTCCATTTAAAGTTTGAGATGGATGGAGACTTCTGGTTGAGGCGTGGATCGAGGCGACACGAGGAAGGAGAGCTCCGTATCCAGTGTCGAATTTCCAGTGTTATGGTGCCCGTTATGGGGAAAAATCAGTCTTGGGTAGACCGGTAGAGAGAGGGTGACTTCGGCGGAGCTGGTGAGGAGAGGTGCGGTCTCCCACCGCGCCAAGAAGAACCCTTATTCCGAACACGGAAGAAGACGGCCGACATGGCCGTACCAGAGATCTAACAAGTGCTAAATCGGGAAGCAAAAGAGTGAGCATGGGGTGAAGATTGGCGGTGTGAGCAGGAGATTAAACGTTAGAAAAAGCACTACAGATAATAACTGCGAAGAGTTGACAACTAAGAGTCCGGAGGAGCAGCGGAAGGAAAGGGAGACTCAGAAAGGTGCAGACAGCAAACAGTGAGGAGAGCGAAGTGACGCAGCAAAACCTGTCTTGTTGGATACAATACGGAGGAATAGAAAAGAATGATTGAAAGAGCGTGTGATTTGAAGTTGGGAGAAGAGAAGCGATTTGGAACAGGACATTGGTTTTCCTCTTAATAAAACTGCACTGTACTGACGGAGAAGGACAATATAGGCAACAAAAAAGAAGGACAAGAGCAAAAGTTGCAGGATTAAAATCACCATTTTGGACAGTGAGGGTAAAAGTTTTTGAACTCCGTTTTTGGCTTTTGCTTTCCTCTGACATAAAGAAAACTATCTCATTTGGATTTATAACGGTTGGTGTTGGAGAATTGCCAGAGAAGGACTAGCGTTAATTACAGTGGAATATTACATTGATTAATTCTTGAGGAAAAAAAAAATCCCTGTAGTTTTTCTTATATTTAGCTTATATATTTTATTTTATATATAATAACTATTTACATATTCATTAATTTACATATCAATTACTACTATTTAACAATTGTTTAATAATTTATCTATCTATTTATCTAACTATTTAATATTCATAACAACTATAAATTAGCATTAAATATAGATCAATAACCACTTATAAGATAATCAATTTAAACGTTAATCAATTTATATATATAATTGTTTAGTACTGTTTATATGCTATAATATTTGGTCTGTTGCTTTCTCATATATGTTTTGATTAAGATTTTATCAATATTAAGCTAGGTAGAAAATTAATTAACTAATTTGTTTAGAGATAATATACCATAGTACAAGTTAGCATAATCTTAAAGTATTTATAGCATTTATAACATTTTATATTATTTATAGTCTATTTAATAGAAGGATTTTTATTATATAGTTTGTGTGAGATTCAATTAGAGTGATATACAATAATACCCTAGTTAAAATACAATCTGTAAATCATAGATTGAGATTTCATATTTAAACAATAGAATATACTTAGTAGCTCATAAAACTGAGCTAGAAGCGAATGCTGATTTGGGAAAGAATAGACAGAATCCTAGAAAAACAATACAAAATTTTGAAGGAAATGACATCTACCACAGTAACCACAGTAAAAACAGGAAAGAAGGTCACTTCAACACCAATTGGATTAACAGCCTCCCCAGCAACACAAAAGACCTTAGAAGGGATGTTTCGACTGACAAACAAACTTCCACCATGAGTATGCAGACTGTCCAGGCTACACTAGCAACAATATAAGAGACTATGTTAAAAATGCAAGAGTGCTTGTCTAAAAACCATGAGGAAGCTAGGAGAGATCTGGATGAAGTCAAAAAGTCGGTCAAAGAAGATATACAAAAATTGGATGAAAAAATGGACTCTATTCAAGAGATAATACAAAAAAATGACCAAAGGATTACGGCTATAGAAAAAAAACCCAAACAAACGGAAAAGAAGCTAGAACTCTTGGATGAGAAAATGACCGGCCTCAATAAAGATCTTGAGAACACGGTGGCACAGTTAGAAATGGAGAGAGCGGCATTCTATCTAAGGTTCCAAAATGTGAGAGAAGAAAGAGATGAGGACCTAACTCTAATAATGGCCGAAATGATCGCGGAAGCTCTACAACGAGATAAAGATGAGATTATCAATGAATTGGACGAAGTATTTAGAGTACATATGAATTACGTGAGACAACACAAACTGCCAAGGGAGGTCCATGTACGTTTTGTGCGGAGGAAAGTCAGAGACATTGTCTTTAGAATAACAAAAGAAGAACCAATGTACTATAAACAGAAAGAAATCATAACATTAAAACAAATACCAAAAAGAATTAGAGAATGGAGAAAGGACTATGGATTTCTCACGGCATTACTAAACAGAAAACAGATATTATTCCGATGGATAATACCGGAGGGAGTGTTGGTTACGTGGCAGGGGAAGAACATAAAAGTTGATTCTTTAGAGAAGGCCCAAACCCACACGACCAGGTGATAGAATTAGAAAGAACAAAGAGCAGAAGAGAAGAATTAGAAAAGAGAAGCAAGCCAAGGCAAAGACGAGAAGACCAAGAAACACTGTATAAGGAGAGTATTAAGGAAAAAGAAAAAGAAGAAGAGGGGGAAATTCGAGAAGAAGAAGGAGTAACGACAAGAGCACAAAACCAGGCTAAGAAAAAGGACAGGAAGTAAAGGAACAAAAAAGGAAAAGACCAATCTTAAAGAATGGACCGGAACCTTAAAATTATATCATTAAATATAAATGGACTTAACTCCCCAGTTAAAAAAAATCAAATATTTAGAAAGTTAATTAAACAAAAAACAGACATCGTATGCCTTCAAGAAACCCATATAAGAAAACAGGATGAAAAATTCTTACAATGTAAAAAAATTAGGGAAATTATTTGTATCCTTAGCAGATGAGAAGAAAAGAGGAATAGCATTTTGTTAATGAAGAGATAGAAAGTAATTTAAAATATGCAGATAAGATAGGAAAATTTTTGATGATTGAAGTAAAAGTCAAAAGTAAAAGTGTGTTATTAGTGGTTGTATATGCCCCAAATAGTGAACAAAAAGAATTTTATCGAAAACTGCATGAAAAGATTATAGAACAAAATATAGAAAATGTTTGTCTGTTGGGAGATCTCAATGCATTTGTGGATCCAGAAAAAGATTATAAGAGTGATCAGATCAATAAAAAAAAAAGAAAAATTTGCTGCCAAAAACATTTTTTAATTTAACAGAAGAACTAAATTTAGTAGATATATGGAGACTATATAACCCAGAAGAGGAAAGGTACACATATTATTCTAATCCCCATAAATCCTGGTCAAGGATAGACATGGCATGGACTACAAAAAGTTTAATACAGGAGATAGAAGCAGTAGGGTTTGTGACTAATGATTGGGCTGATCATAACCCAATAATAATAGAATGGAGAGGGCAAAGAAAGAAAAGGAACAGATGGATGATGAATGTGCAGATAATGAAAGAAAAGGAGTATACTGAAAGGATAGAAAAAGAATTGAAGAGGTTTTTCAAAGAAAATAATAAACATCAGACATCCCTCCAAAACCTGTGGGATACAACAAAGGCTTACATTAGAGGCCTAACAATAGCCTACAATAGTAAACGGAGAAAGGAGAAGGAAAATGAATATAATAAAATTCGAGAAGAGATCAAAAATTGGGAAGGGAAATTACAGGAAAGGCCAGGGGATGAACAAATAAGAACCAATTGGATGGCAGCTAAACACAAATTGAATCTATTCAAGCAAGAAAAATATGTCAACACAATGAAATTTTTAAAACAAAATCAATTTCAACACGCAAACAAACCAGGGAGGTGGGTGGCTTACAAATTAAGAAAAGAAAGAGAGAAACGAACAATTCACCAACTGTAGGATAAAGATGGTAAGCTATGTCAGAACTTAGAAAAGAAGAAAGAGATAGTAACCCAATTCTTTCAAGATTTGTACACACAGGATAAGGTCCCAAGAGAAGAAATAAATCAATATTTAAAAGAGGAGAGAATGCCAGTAGTAACGGAAGAAGAGGAAGAGATTCTCAATAGAGAGATTACTATAGAGGAACTACAGGCAACAATTAGGAAACAAAAGAACAATAAAACTCCGGGAACGGATGGGCTACCAGTAGAATTATATAAAGGATTAGGGGAATCACTAAATTGGATACTATTAGAGGTCTACAATGAGGCATTGAAAGAGGCAAAGCTATCAGAATCTTGGAGGGAGGCATACATCTCACTAATTCCAAAGGAGGGGGCAGATACAACACAAATAAAAAATTATAGGCCGATTTCTTTACTAAATTCCGATTACAAGATTTTTATGAATTTGATGGCAAACAAATTAAAGACAATATTAAATCACAGAATACATTCGGACCAGAACGGATTCCTGCCGGCAAGACAAATCAAAAACAACATAAGGACAGTGATTAATGTGATAGAATACTATGAGGTGCATCCAGAGAAACAGGTAGCCCTGATCTTCCTGGATGCACAAAAGGCGTTTGATCGGGTCAATTGGAGATTCATGACACAACAAATAAAGAATATGAAATTTGGGGAGAAATTCGAAAAGATGATAGATTCAATATACACAAAGCAGAGAGCAAGGATATTAGTAAATGGGGAACTAACAAATTTTTTTGAAATAAGTGGAGGAATACGACACGGGTGTCCATTTTCTCCACTACTCTTTATTTTAACTCTAGAAAACCTACTTAGAAGAATTAGACTCAATAAAAATATAAAAGGACTCAAGGTTAAAGGAGAAGAATACAAGGTCCAAGCGTTTGCTGATGACCTTGTATTCTTCATAGAGGATCCATTAGAAATGGAAATAAGATTAACAGAGGAAATAGAGAAATTTGGTAGGGTGGCAGGTTTAAAAGTCAATAAGGATAAGACTAAAATATTAACTAAAAATTTAACAGCAAAACAAATAGAAGAGTCAGAAAAACGATCAGGATTACAAGTAGTTAAGAGGATAAAATATTTAGGTATTAATCTGACAACTAGGAATGTGGCTATAAAAGAAAATAATTATGGAGAGCTAGTACAACAAATTAAAAATGATTTAGAAAGATGGGGGAAACTAAAGTTATCATTGTTAGGAAGAATTGGGGCGATTAAGATGAATATACTCCCGAGGCTCCTCTACTTATTTCAAACTATTCCAGTTAAATTAGAGAAAAACTTTTTTACAAATTTGAATAAAATAACATCAAAATTCGTATGGGAGAGAAAAAAACCAAGAATAAATTTAAATATATTACAGGATGATAGATCTAGAGGAGGCTTTGGCTTACCAGCGTGGGAAAAATATTATAAGGCAGCGAGGCTAACATGGATTAAGGAGTGGGTCAATTTGGAGAATTATAGACTACTAAAATTAGAAGGCCATGATTTGTTAAAGGGGTGGCACACCTTCTTGTGGAATGCCGGGAACAAAACCTATAAACATTTTAAAAATCACATAATAAGAAATTCACTGATTGGCATCTGGTTCGAAATTAAAAACAAACATTATATGAAGGTTCCCGGCTGGATATCTGCATTGGAGGCAGCCATGCACCCCAACACACTAAACCCCCATAAATTAATAAGATACAAAGAATTACTGGACCCCCAAGGAAGATTAAAAACATGGCAAGAACTCAGGGAACAAGGCAAATAAATAGATTGGTGGCCCTACCTACAAATACAAACTAGATACAATAAAGACAATGAGGAAGGAGGAATCGACATAAATCCCAACCGACTAGATAAATTATTAGGAACTAAGGATGGAAATTTGATTTCAAAGATATACAAATACTTATTAGAATTTGACCTAGCAGAAAATTTAGTTAAAGGACAAATGATAGCTTGGGCAAGGAACATTGGCAAAAATATACAATTAGAAGAATGGGAAAGGGTATGAGAAACCAACTATATAATAATAAAATCCGTAGCATATAAGGAGAACCACTACAAGATGTGGTACAGATGGTATCTGGCCCCTGCGAGATTGGCGAGGATGTATGCAAACCTTAATCCAACGTGCTGGAAATGCAAGCAAGCACAGGGACCTTTCTTTCATGTCTGGTGGCTTTGCCCAAAAATTAAAAAATATTGGATAAAAATTAAAATTTGCATATCAGAAATAATTGCAGAGGATATTGAGCTAGAACCAGAAATTTTTTTGTTAGGAATGCTTAAACAAAACATTAGAAAGGAAAAAAAGTACCTAATATTACATATAATTACAGCAGCTAGGTTAGCTCTAGCACAAGTCTGGAAAACAGATCAATTGCCAACGGAGCAGCAAATAATTCAAAAAATTTACACATGTGCAGAAATGGATAGACTAACGCTGAAATTGAAAGATAAGGAAGACTCTCAGTATTTTAAGATATGGGACAGTTGGTATGAGTGGATAAATCAATGGAAAAGAAGGTAAAGTCAAAACTTAGTAAGAAATTTAAAGTAATAATTATACACCATCATTAACGGAAAAAAAAGGGAAAATAAGTTCTTGTATATATGTGTACTTATATACATTATATATACCTTATTTGTTGTTTGTTGTATTGTTGATTGTATTTTAAGGTTGTGAATGTTTTATACAACTTTATGTTTTGTTTTTTAAATCTAATAAAGTTTGTTTTTAAAATTAAAAAAAAAAAGTTTGAGATGGGAATAGCCTGAAGAGGAATGGAAAATAGCCTTGCTTCTGCAAATTCAGTTCTTTCATAAACTTTATCCCCAAAGACGATGCTCTCTTCTGCAATAAGTTGCCAAAAGTTCCAAAACTATTTTGGTCACAATGGAATATAACAGGAAACTCCTATCCTAGCTTCAACATTTTAAACATCAGACTCCTACTTGGGCCAGTTATTCCAGCAGATCTTCAAATAAATATCAGTTGCTATTAATTCCTTGAAAGTTGTCCAAGACTGTTTGCTGGAAGTCATGCTGATGTATACGCAAGTTCAGAAATATAAAGTTTCATATAACATCTTTTGGATCCCGAGTATTGAAAATCCAGTCCCATTTGTATAATATCATTCAAAAGGTAGTAACAATACCTCTTTGCAGAATCAAGAGATAATCTAAACCTTTAAACAGCCTGCTTTACTATCTACAATGGTGGTTACAATTCTCTTTGAGAAGGAAATGGTTGTTGTTGTTTTTTTTGTCCCAGTCTCTGCCACACAGGGAGTTGTTATCTTTTAAGGCCAGTATTTCACGATTGAATTATGGTTCTCAACAAAAATCAAGGCTGGAGAGAAAAGAATAAAGTAAAATCTATTTTTTTAATGGTAACAACTGTTGTGTGAGGAAGTTCCCTAACCCACTGAAAAATAAATCCTTTCCTTTCTATCTATTCCCCCTATGGTTCATGTTTCTATTTTATTTATTTTAAATTTTGGTCAAATAGAAGATGGCAAAAAATTTTCACCCCCTATTCCTTTATTCTTCAAACACCCCTGTAATAAGATTAGGGTTAGAATTTGAGTTATTTAACTAATTTCTATATGATGCATCTATATGCAATATTCTATATTGTAGCATGTCCATTTTGAGATTACAATATTTAGTACATCACAGTCAATGACATGAATTAATACCATAAAACAATTTACTTCAAAAACAAGATGAAACTCAAAGTCAAATATTATATAAAACCTGCCCAGAATCCCTCTATGAGGGAGATGGGCGACTTCTAAATTAGATAAACAGTTAATAAATAAAAATATATAAAACATGGCATCAAGATAAAATCTAGGTAGCTGTCTAAAACAGCTTCTATGGAAAGAAGACTAAAGGTTAAAGAACATATAATCCAAATATGTACTAAAGAGCACATGGACCAGTGTAGTCAGATTAGATCTCCCCAAGAAGAGTCACCATTGACAAATCGGAATATACAGTATATCACAGAAGTGAGTACACCCTCACATTTTGTAAATATTTAAGTATATCTTTTCCTGTGACAACACTGAAGAAATGACACTTGGCTACAATGTAAAATAGTAAGTATACAGCTTGTATAACAGTGTAAATGTGCTGTACCTTCAAAATAATGCAACACAGAGCCATTACTGTCTAAACTGGTGGCAACAAAAGTGAGTACACCCCTAGTGATAATGTCCAAATGGGGCCCAAGTAGCCGTTTCACCACCTGGTGTCATGTGACTCGTTAGTGGTACAAGGTCTCAGGTGTATTTAAGATATACTTAAATATTTACAAAATGAGAGGGAATGTACTCACTTCTGTGATGTACTGTATGATTTGAAGCTTTTGAGCTATTGCACAGCTCTCAAGACAAAGTAGGGGCAAAGAGCATCCACAAAGTATGCACTTGTTCATTCATGGGAAAAAATGTTCCACTCTGGAGGCAGCAACAGCCCCTACTGGTTGGCCACAATCTTCCCAAGCCATCAACCCTTCTGAATTCTCAGGATTAAACTGTCACTTAGTCTGCAATCTAGTCCAAGCAAGAACCAGTTATAAAGCCTGGCAACTTTGATGATGGTGGAAAAGAGAAGTAAAATGGAGGTGACATCTACTTCTGACAAACATTCTAATGTTTGTCAGAAGTAGATGTCTTAAAGGGAATTCTTAATGTAGGAACAGAATCATGGCAAGATAGCATCTCCAACTTTAATTTTCTAATGTGATCCACAAGAATAGTATGGTTGCTTTTATCCAAAATTGCTATGATATAACCAAGAAAAAGGAAGCATTCCCTATTCACTCTTCTTAAGAATTTATCTATCAGAACAATAAATGTTATGATCCAGACCCAGACCAAAATAAATCTAGAAAATCAAGTGTTTAGATTTGTTATTTTACCAGTAATTAAAGGGGGCTCTCTGTTAAATGTTAGCAAAAACCCAAAGGAGACATGATGCTTGTCACACAGTTTAAAAGCACAGCTGTTTTTCTTTTTTTAACTAAATAGAAGACATGAAGATAGAGGCTGTAAGCTCAATTGGAGCCATTGATTTAACCTTTTGTGACCCCAATTATCTCAACAAAAATGAAGTCCCCTCATAAATAGTAACTGCAAATGTGGAATGGGGATGTACAGATCCAGTTTCAATGATTTCACGTTCCTCTTTTTTCTGTGCCATCGTTCCAATCTGCTCTCTTTTTTCCTAGCTACTTTATTTAAAGAAGTGCTATAAGGGTGAAATACACCTCCAAATGAAAAGCTTACCAGTTATTGAGCTTGCCTGTTAGAAAAGGTATTTTGGAAATAACTTGTATAAATCATATAACATGTTTCCCAAACTTCCTTAAAAATAAAGTTATTATTTAACTTTATTATTTATTATTTAACCTTCAAAATCAAATCAAAGAGGAAAGAAAAGGAGAAAGGAGGAAAGGAAAGGATCATTTAAATGCTCAGGGAAAAATATGAAATTTAAGAATTGAACTACAATGCTATATTGCAAAATCAAATAAACTTAAATATCATTATTACAGTCTTTGACAAGTCTTTATAATAAAAAAAATAGAAATAGTTTAATGCAATAATTAATTATCAGGGGAAAAACAATAAAGTAAAATAAACTAACATATAGTTAAAATCTTTGCACAACTGTATGACCTAATTATATTAAGATATTTGGCCATCTTGGTATATGACAATAAAGTCAGAATCCTTTAAAAATTAATAAACATAAAATTTATCTGTATGATCCACAGATTTAGAGATTAATTGGGTAGATATTGCACATAATATAGATTGCAAAATAAAACAGAGTTAAAAAGATTTTGGACTGTGAATCTCAGAAAGAAAGATAGCTGAAAATATTTAGCTATAGTAGATAGGTAGCTATTTAGGAAAAGTAAGAACTGTTGAATCTACCCACCAAAACCCCTCTGTGATGTTGATTGGCTGTTTTAAAAATTTGATAAATAATTAAAAAGACAAAGAAAATAGTAATCAAAATTAAGTATATTCAAAGTAGTGTATATGAAAGCTAAAAGTATCTGTAAGTATTTATATGGAGCTTGTCTTACCTGCAACATCTATTTTATACATGAAGTCATGGGTAGGGTAATCTGATATGTGATCTTAACTCCAAATATAAATATGAAACTGAGGATCTAAAATTAGTTGTGTTTTAAGGATTTCAACTATGATCTTTTATATACTTACCAGGGTGACAATAGCACATTCGGCAGTTAGCTGAGCAGCACTGAACAACGTCCGAACAAAGCGATAAATCTGCTTTTGTTCAGGTTGATGTTTGTCATAATCTGGTGGCAGTTCGGATTTCTGGGGAAATAATATTATTTTTAAAAATAAGAATATGTTACACATAATTTGGAAAGAAGTGGCAGACGTAAAGGGTGGAGAAGTAGCAGAACCCATATTGTAAATTCCAAATTTTTGTTACTGTCCTTATGTCAGTGAGTTTTACCGAAAGGGGGTGGAGATTTTCATCAAAAATATCTAGGAGCATTGTTCCATCTACGTCCCTAGAAGGGGGGAAAGAAAAGAAAAGAATCAATGGTAATGTTACTGAACAAACAGAAATGGAGAGAAACACTTCTCAAAGTCCTACGAAAATAGCTGATCTAGAACAGCGGTTACCAACCGGTGGTCCATGGACCACTGGTAGTCCGCGACAAAATTTTTGTGGTCCGCAGAAAAATTATTTGCATTTTTTATACTGCACTAAATCAGGGGTCCTCAAATACAGCTCCTGGGCCGGATACATGCAATGAACATTTGTGTTGCTGCAGTGTCTCCCCCTTCGGGTTCTTCTTGTGTGGGTCGGAGGGGGGAAGAAATTCCAACTTGGGATCTGCTTCAGCCTCCTGCTAAGGGGCTTTGGGCAAAGGCTAGAGGGAAGCACCACTGGTGGCGAAGAGCCAGAGGACCTTGTTGCAGTGGGACTGCATCATGGCCCGGAACTGACTGACCATCTCAGCCCGCTGAGCCTCCAGGCACCGGTACCTGGCCTTGCACTCCTGCAGGTCTTCCCTCTGCTTGGAAAGCCTATGCTTGTAGTCCTCAGGAGGTGCTTCTGATGAGCCTCCTTCTCAGCCAGATCCAATTTGAAATGAGACAGCTGTTTTGCCAACTCTTTCTCATGGTGGCTGCTTAGCTCCAGCAACTGCTTCCTGTTGGGGCCCCAAGGAGCCTGGACAGGCAGGCGAGGAGTGGCTGGGAGGGGAGGGGCAATAGAGGCTGGTGAGGCCATGCCCATCCAGTCACATGACCACCTAGCCATACCCACCCAGCCAGTCATTAGGCAGATCATATTAGTGGTCCGCAGGATTTAAAATTATGAATTTAGTGGTCCCTGAGGTCCAAAAGGTTGGGGACCCTTGATCTAGAACACAATCCCATCCTGTGGCATGTAAAAAGAAGCCATATCAATGGGCTCTATCATCTCGCTAGGGGAGTAAGGATTATATTGAAAAGTAAACTTTCTACATTTGTCCATGGAAAACTACTGGGGGTATGTCATGCTGGAAAAGAATGAATCAGTTGTCACCAGGAATGAAATCCAGCAGGTTCTGACAGGTTCTGGAGAACCGGTAGAGGAAATTTTGAGTAGTTTGGAGAACAGGCAAATACCACCTCTGGCTGGCCCCAGAGTGGGGTGGGAATGGAGATTTTGCAATATTCTTCCCCCAGGAGTGGGGAGGGAATGGGGATTTTGCAGTATCCTTTCCCTGCCCACCAAGCCACACCACGCCCACTAAGTCATGCCCACAGAACCGGTAGTAAAAAAAATTGGATTTCACCACTGGTCCTCACTCATATACCAAGCTATTTAGATGTGAAGGACGTCTGCAAAAACAAAAATATAGATAGAGTTAAGCTCTCCAGATGCTACAGCCAGTCAAGCGAAGAAGTATGGGCACTTCATTAAACTCACTCCGCAACAGAATACGAGAAAGAGTGAAACCTCTTTATTCCAAAAATGAAAGTTGTTTTGAAATTTTAAAATAAAACTTACAAGAGCAATCCTTGGTGGAATGAGAGAGTGAGTCTCAAGGATACCTTATTAACTGGACAGGGGCAAAACTGTATAGCCTTTCCTTTCTTTCAATTTAATGGTGGTTTTTCTTTTAATAGATTGGAATCCAAAGCCAATTCCAACCCAATCCTACAACCCTAAAGAAGCTTGGACCCATCATTGAATGCATTGTTTTGCTTTGCTTACGTAATGTCTCCCCTATAAAACTAAGGGATGGGATGGATGGAGGATAAGAACAAGAATGCACTTTAAAGAATAATTTATCAAAAAAAGCACTAAAGCACTTTAAACTTTCTGCCATCCATTGCTTTCATTAGATGCCAATGTAAGTAGAAATATTAAAATATAATTATGGGGTCAGTTGCCACACAGGAGTGTTTTGTTCCATCCCACACAATAATTGCTTAGCAGCAGTGGTTGCCTTTATAAATTGCTGGTGAGCTTTGTTCAATTGGCATGTAGCTGACAATCACAGCAGAAAGTGTGCCGGGTAAATCAGACTTTTGATTGACCTTAGATGGATCTCTCTTACATGGCTAGATCATTACTGATTAGGGAATGTTACAATACTTCCAAGGTAACAGTAGAGGGCACATGTACATCATTCTGGGACAAGGATAATCAGATTCAGAAAACTTCTGCTTTTTTTTTGAAAATATTAGTCTTCTTTGTTGACTACTCATGTTCAGCTTTTCTCCCGAGTCCTCAAAATTAGGGTCACAGCACCCGTCTTTAGGTCGTATTTTGTATCCTACATAACGCAGTAAATGGGGGCAGAAGAATCTTGAAAGGAGAGAAAGACTATAGGGAGCATAAGTGAATCTTCTGCCCACACTCCATGGATGCTAGTTCAGTAACATTTATGTTTGCAGAGGTACAAATGTTGGACAAAACTTCCGTTTAGATAGAAGATGGGCTTCAAGTGAATTTAAAAAGGTACTCCTTTGAAATGAGATCAGTGGGAAGGCCATATAATTTCATGGCAGAAGGACAGAAACGGTTTGGAGAACTAAAGGATTTTGGTGTTCTATATTTTCCCACGGCTGCCAGTTACGGTATATCTGCCACTGACTATGAGCATCAATGTGTCTACAAACAATACCTATGTTGCTTATTAGGCTCCACAATCCACTTGATATTTTTTAACAAATTAAATGGATAGGTGTAATCTAAGATGGTTGAAAAAGTGGTCATCTGACCAAAACAAACAACAAAAGAAAGAGGAAGTCTTCCAGCGGGATCCATCCTAATGGCCTAGAATAGGTAACCTCAAGCAATTTGTTTTTTGCTCAGTTTTTATTTGGTGACTCTCTCCACCAATGCCACAATTAATTATCAGGGGAAAAAATAGCAAAGGCAGTAAAATAAAATGGCATATCTAATTAAAAGCTTTGCACAACTGTATGTACATGTGTCAATATTCCAAATCTGATCACCAGTACTCATCAACATTGGAGAGATCTATGCATCTTAAGACTTACTACACGAATGGCAAAATGTGAATAAGGATGTTGGTTTTGAATTATATCCATATAATTTACCGCTTAGACATTTGTCTATGTCTCCTCTGCACTTCTGTATTCTATCTAATGATTTTGTCAAGATTCTTTAAAATAAAATAAAAGCTACAATAAAAACTATACAAGGAAGTATGAAGGTTCCTAAGGTTTGTTCATATTATAGATCAGCCATACTTTAAGGTCTCCATCCATGATCCCATTAGAACAGCTTCTCTGTAGCTTATTTTGGGATTTGGAATTATGGAACTACAACACATTACAACACATCCAAGGCTACGTATGCTGTAGCATTGGATATTCATATAAAGTGTCCCTGTTTTGCAAACTTTCTTATAAGGCAGAGAAATAAAAAAAAAATAGGAAAAAACAATTAATTAGTATTTGAACTATTTTCCAATTCAAACTTACCTGTTTTTGATATGGTAGTATATTGCAAGAGCTACACTGTAAAAGAAAATGCAGAGTTCGTGTCTTAATACATATTGCATCTTAACATTAAGTTTTATAACTAAGTCAGATTTCCGAGGGGCAATTCAACCATTTTTTTTAAATCAACAGAGAGAATGTAGATCAATAAAAGCAACAAAAAAAGGATAAGCTGTAGCAAACTGTACTGAATGAATCAACTATACGGGCCAAGATAAAGGTGTTTTATTACCTGAAAACAGGAATAGGTATGCCACCCAGTCATTTCTGTTAGCATAAGTGACTATATAAATTTGAATAAATAAAGAAAAAAAATTGTTTTAAATAGATATTTCCTTCCCTCACTCCAGGTATAGATGATTGGATTGACAACTGCATCTCAGTTTAACGTTGATAATAGTACAAGATATGGCAACACAGCATAGGGAGCAAGAAAGTTACATACAGGTAGCCTTCAACTTACAACCACAATTGACCCCCAAATTTATGTTGCTAAGTAAGACATTTGTTAAATGAGTTTTGCTCCATTTTATGACTTTTCTTGCCACAGTTGTTAAGTGAATCACTGCAATTGTTACATTGGTAACACGGTTATTAAGTGAATCTGGCTTCCCCATTGACTTTGATTCTCAGAAGGTTGCAAAAGGAGATCATATAACCCCGGGACACTGCAACAGAAGTGGGTTTCAGTAGGTTCTGACCAGTTCTGGAGAACTGGTAGCGGAAATTTTGAGTAGTTCGGAGACCTAAAAATTCTGACTGGCTCCAACCCAATCTATTCTCTGCCTCCCAAGTCCCAGTTGATTGGGAGGAAATGGGGATTTTGCCGTAACCTTCCCCTGGAGTGGGGTGGGAATGGAGATTTTACAGTATCCTTCCCCTGCTATGCTCACCAAGCCATGCCCACAGAACCAGTAGTAAAAATTTTTCAAACCCACCACTGCACTGCAACCATCATAAATATGAGACAATTGTCAAGCATCCCAACTGTAAATCATGTGACTATGGGGATGCAGTCATAAGTATGAAAAACAGTCATAAGTCCCTTTTTTCAGTGTCGTTGTTACTTTGAACAGTCACTGTTGTAAATTGAGGACAACCTGTGGCTGACTTTATGAGCTGTTGTGCTGATAAAATAGGTAGTATACAGGCTATTATTATATCTATAAAAAATTAGGCCAATTATATCTATAAAAGAAAGAGATTTAAAGAAAGAATTCAAAGGAGAGATGGACATTGAGAGCACAAAAAATGTAAGAATTTTTAAGAAGTATATTTGGCAAAACAGTTGCCACAATTATCTGTAGCTCTGTGATTTAAATGCAGTTGAATAGATTATAAAAACAGAGTAAGCTTTGAGAATGCAAAAAGGACCCAAAAATGGAAACAAGAAACAAAACAAAGTTGTTTTGCAGAAAACTAAACAATTTCAGGAGGGAAGTAGAAATGACAAAACAGCAGGTTCTGAAAGTGGGGAAGCTCTAAAAATAAAGGAATTAATAGATATAAGTACAAATTCTGAATTGGATGAGACAAGGCAACTAGGATATGAAATAAGGGACTCCATTGGCCGTCAAAACAGTGAGAATGGCAAGTCTTAATACAGTTACAGAGATACCAGGCAAGATGTTAAGACAAATTACATGTCTACATAAGTAGTGTGGAGACTGACAACTTTAATAAGCAAAGGGATTTCATCGTGTCTATTTGCTGACAATGCCTTATCAATTATTCAGTGTCCAGGGTTTTTTTTTAAGATTCTAATTTCCAACTAATAAATAACAATAAAAGATTTTTTTCCTCAGAAGACGTTTACAAAATAATCATAATTCTATGCTATATAAATTAAGGCAACAGGATGTTCCAGTTATATTATAATTTGTCTTTCAAAAATCATTGGCAGAAATATCTGAAAATTCATACCATTTTTAAGAAAAGCAATATATTTAAATTTTGAATGCTAGGAAAGCTGTGAGACACAACTGTGCAAAATAAAAAAACCCACAGAGAATGCTAATCTGATTTTGCGATTTTTGGCTTGGTATTTGGTATTTGCATCCACATAAGGATTAAAATTTTGAGCCAATTATCAAAGCTTTGACTGCTGTTGGTGATATTTGTGCCGCACACAAGCACAACTAAAAACGATGGGAACTATTTCTTGGTGGTACATCTGTATCTATGATTTCAACGCTGCAGTAAAAAAAGAAACGATTATCAAAACAACTAGGCAGTTCCAAAAGTATCTCAGCATTTGAAAATGTAAAAAAAAAGAAAAAAAAAGACCAAAAAAAATGCATCAGAAGAAACTCATAAATTGAACCTTAGATTAATCCAAGGACACAAAAATTGTTTTGGAAATGTTAACTAAAAACAAAAATATATTTTCAGCTGTGGCAGTAACAAACAGGAAGGAAGGCAAGAAGAAAATATGTCTGAACTCATTTAACAGACTTCCAACTTCCTAAGAAAGTTGCCAATTTTTAAAACTTCAACTGCAACCTTACCACAACAGGCAAACTTTCACGAAGAGAACTTCTCTAATTTAAGCTATAAGGATGTGTAGCAATATATTTAGGGCCCTTCATATATCCTTACTTACATTTGAAGCTGAAGGAGAAGTGAGGAAAAATGTATCCCCCCCCAAACCCCGCAAGTCTCAATCCTAACCATTTCACTCATTTCTAGTACATGAAATCTGTAGCTATACCCCAGAGTATTTCTGCAACCACTTACACATAACCTTAACAATTCTAATTGGGACCAGAATTTCCGTTATTAAGCAATGTGGTTACAAAGCATGATATCATGTTACCGTATCGCTAAGCGATGGTGCACCTGGCAATCCTCACTTTGGTCCTTAAATGAATCCCACTCAGTCATTAGATGAGGATCCACCCCAATCCAAGCCATTCCTGGCTTGGTTTGTCCTAGCCACAAGCTTTGGTAAGGTAAGGAAATACATCCTCTTCAATTCCCCCATTTAATTACGTCCCTGCCATCTCTGCCCTTTTGGTGAGCCTACACTCCACCACTTCTGCCATCATGCACTCTGTTGCCCTCCACTTGGATGGCCATGATGGGCCTATCTGACCTTCACCATCTTCTTCCCTCCAGTGTTGACAATGTCCCTGGCCTTTCAGAAGGCAGCTGCTGGTCATGTCAGACCTTCTTCCAGAAGCCATGCCTATCTTTGTCTAAGGCAGACAGAGAAGTCATGGAGTTTAGGGTAGCCATAAGGACAGAGAGGGGTAAGGATAAAGGCAGAAAGAAGAATTGAAGTGCCCATGTGGCTGTAAATGTAGGTGGGCTGCCAAGTACCTGAATTTTGATTATGGACTCTGTCATAAGTATTATTCATTTGGCATTGTCATAACTTCATATAGGACAATCTATATTAGGTGTTCCATTTTCTAGAATGCTACTGCTGGAAACAATATTTAGAAACAATGCAAGCTCTCTCTCTCTCTCTCTCTCTTCCTCCCTCCCTCCCTCCCTCCCTCCCTCCCTCCCTATCTATCTATCTATCTATCTATCTATCTATCTATCTATCTATCTATCTATCTCTGTGTGTGTCTCTGTGTGTGTGTGTGTGTCTGTGTGTGTGTAATTTTTTTTCGGCAATGGAATGCTGTCGTACCTACCATTTAATTGTATACTTGAGGTTGGGCTGACTGACTGTACTGTCATCCAGAAAAATAGTAGAACAGGAACTGTATTTCCTTCTCAATTGACCAGGAGGATGCTAGAAAAAAAGAAAAGAAAGCATTTAAAAAAAGAAAGACAATACCAGTCACGTAATGCCAACATCATTTCTTCCTAGAAAACAGTAATTCAATAAATAGCTTTTCTTGGTCTCTAGCAGATAGCTGGATACATTCAAGTCAACATAACCTGGCAGAAATCAAGAGAGAATTACACAGTAATCACACTTTCTTTGCTCTTTGTTCAGATCAAAAGATTATTTGCAACATTATCAGTCTATTCTCCAAAGTGAAATAGTTGAATGGAGCCCCTACATATGAAAGAAACAAGATGTACTGTGTTTCCCCGAAAATAAGACCCTGTCTTATATTTTGTTTGAACCCTGAAATAAGTGCTTGGCCTTATTGCCATGCACTCAAAAGCCCAATTGGGCTTATTATCAGGGGATGTCTTATTTTGGGAGAAACAGGGTACATTCTTACATAATGGAGGATTCTTAATGGAGGATAAAACAGAAAATATACCGTATCCTTGCATTTGGCTGATGAGAATCTGGAATTAATGCTTTTTAGTTTAACCAAACAACACAGGCTTCTGCCATCAGATAAAAAAGATAGGAAACCATCATAATTTTTTTCCCATCAACGTGATGCTAGCTTAACAGTGTTCATCTTTGTATATCCTATATTCAGAAGGTTAAAAAGATGTCATTGCATTGAAATGTTCTGAACAAGATTTTAATTTGCCTTTTTTTTTTTTTTTGGCTCTCTTACTTAAGCTATAGCAGAGGTGTCAAAGTCACAGTCAGCGGGCCGGATGCATCATGCACAGGCCACGCCCATCGTAGAATTCCTAGGTCTGCGAAGGGGAAAAACATCGCGAGGCATCAGATGATGCCACTAAGTTTGACACCCGTGAGCTATAGTGACAAAAGACAGGAACAATGAGAGACATTATGACTTAAGTTCACAAATGCTAGTGTAATTTGAGCCTTAACATGTTGTGTGTGAACTGAGTCATTATCGTCTATGAACTATGGCTTAATGACTTACCAAGTTATGCAATTTGAACCAATTATGGATTATTCTACTAGGCACGGGTGTCAAACTCACTGGGTCACGTTGTCACATGATGTATCGTGGCTTTTCCCTTTGCTAAAATGGGGGTTGGCGTGGCTAGCATGTGACACATCTGGCCCGCTGGCCATGAGTTTGACACCTCTGCTATAAGGCATATTTAAGTCAATTTTAATGTGATGTGCTATCTTAACCATTATACGAAATTCAGCCTATTACACTTTTTAGGGCACAGCTTTCTACTTTGCCAATCAGAGAATCATAGGGAAGGTGTTTTATTTCAACCCTGCCTAAGGCAGCATAGCACACAATCAGCTGCTGTACAACATTTGCTTGGAAACCTCCAGTGATGGAACTTCCATGACTCTTAAGAGGTAGGATTAATAGCGGTAATTTCCAGGTCCAATAAATTCCTCTTTATTTCATGTTTAGATCTTTCTCTTTTGACAGCTGGAGCACACTGCTGGCTCATGCTTAATTTGCACAATGTACCTGGGGCAATGGTGGGGCTCATTTTTTTTTTTACTACCAGTTCTGTGGGTGTGGCTTGGTGGGCGTGGCATGGCTTGGTGGGAGTGGCAGGGGAAGGGTACTGTAAAATGTCCATTCCCACCCCAATCCAGGGGACGGTTACTGCAATATCCCATTCCCTCCTGATCAGCTGGGACTTGGGAGGCAGAGAATAGTTGGGGGCGGGGCCAGTCAGAATTTTTACTACTGGTTTTCTGAACTACTCAAAATTTCTGCTACCAGTTCTCTAGAACTGGTCAGAACCTGCTGAAACCCACCTCTGATCTGGGGGCTATGAGATTGGGGAAAGATGGCGTATATTTCCTATTCAACTGATTCCATGAGACACTATACAATGTCATCAACCTTCAGCTTGCTTTTCCCCTTTCTAAAAATTGCTAAATGTTAAAGAAACCTGGAATATTGCTACAAGTAATCTACAACTTGCAAACAGTTCATTTAGTGACTGTTCAAAGTTTCAGCGCCTCTGAAAAAGTGACTTATGACCATTGCAGTTATAAGTGTCACATGATCAAAATTTGTCTGCTTGGCAACCGACTCACATTTATGATGGTTGCAGTGTCTTGGGGTTATGTGATCATCTTTTGCGACCAAGCAAAGTCAATGGAGAAGCCAGATTCACTTAACATTTGGGTTACTAACTTAATAACTTCAATGATTCACTTAACAAATGTGGCAAGAAAAGTCGTAAAATGGGGCAGAACTCAACATATTTCTCGCTTAACAACAGGAATTTTGGGCTCAGTTATGGTTGTATGTTGAGGACTACCTGTATGGTCATAGAATAGCATGAAAATATTGCAATCTATTTCCTACTACTAAAGATGGAAATGACTTCTGTTTCTCCATGTGTATGTTTCAAAGATATTCCTCTATAAAAGAATCTGACTCCAAATTTCATCAAAATAATAGTAATGAAATACACAAAAGTTGAGACCTTATGCAGTTCATCTTATACTTTGATGAACTGCAATATTGAGCCAATATTCTATTCAGATAGTCATCATTCTAGATAGTTAAGTACTTTGCCCACTAATCCAGATTCTAGTCTACTCTCTTCCAGGGAAATTCACTGGGAAGATTTGGGTCAGCCTTTCCCTTTTGCTTAATCTATTTCACAGGGTTTTTGTAATGTGGATAAATAAAAGGAGGTTCTTTAAGCTCTTGGAGAAAAGGTGGAAACCAATTGAATAAAAGATAAATAATAATAGTGTAATAATCAGTCTCCTATCCTAATATAAAAGCACTTGAAATATTCTGATATGTAAACAGTAACACTCAAGTCAATCAGTGGTGAGGAAATTTTTATTTTTATTTATTTTTATTTATTTTTATTTGTCAGGCATATATAAGATTGCAGATATAAATATGAACATCATTATAAGTACATGAAATGTGTATGAATAAATGGGGACATTAGGACAGGGATGGTAGGCACATTGGTGCACTTAAGCACACCACTTACACAGACCTCTTAGGAGTGGGGTGATCTTGCTGAAATCATATTTTCTGCAATTGAATTTGGAGCGGTTTACCTTAAGTTTGTATCTATTGTGTGTTCGTGTATTGTTTTGGTTGAAGCTGAAGTAGTCATTGACAGGTAGGACATTGTAGCAGATAATTTTATATACTACGTTTAGGTCAGACCGAAGGTGGTGTAGTTCTAAGTTCTCTAAGCCCAAAATTTCAAGCCTGGTGGCATAAGGTATTCTGTTGCGAGCACGAGGACTCTTCTCATGAAATATCTCTGGACTCGCTCAATTGTATTAATGTCCGATATGCAGTGCGGGTTTCAGACAGATGAGTTGTATTCAAGAATTGGTCTAGCAAATGTTTTGTATGCTCTAGTTAGCAATACAATATTACCAGAGAAGAAACTACACAAGATTAGGTTAATAACTCTTAGAGCCTTTTTGGTAATCATGTTACAGTGGGCTCTGGCATTTAGATCATTAGATATGAGTACTCCAAGATCCTTGACAGAGTGGGAGTCATCTACGAGGTTGTATCCACCTAGCTTGTATTTTGTGTTCTGATTTTTTTTGCCAATGTGTAAGACAGAGCATTTGTTGGTTGAGATTTGGAGTTGGCAATTGTTTGGAATATAGTATTTATATATATTTGTTTGAAATATAATGGAATATAGTAGATTTCTATGGGTTCAATAATAACTCTTCCTGATAGCTAGGCATAGGATTCCAATCTCAATCAATTTCAGTTCTTGCCAAAAGTTATGACTAACTTCATAGGATTTACCAAGAGCCTTGGTAGCACAGTGGACTAATGCACTGTTATTAACATCTGCTGCTTCCAATTACTGCAAGTTCAAATCCCACCAGGCTCAAGGTTGACTCAGCCTTCCATCCTTTCAAAGGTAGGTAAAATGAGGACCCAGATTGTGGGGGCAATAAGGTGACTTTGTATAAATATACAAAAGTATGAGGGCTATTGCTTAACGCATTGTAAGCTGCCCTGAGTCTCCAGAGAAGGGCAGCATATAAATTAAAGCAAAAAAAATAAAATAAAATATTAATCTAACCCCAATGTTAAAAGAATAGTACAATACCTAATCTCACCCCAAAACCACATCAATGGAACCAATAAAAAGCTGTTTTTCATTGGTTCTTGTAAATAAGGTTTCATGGGACAGAGAAGACATGATCAGTTTCCTAAATTTTCTGTGTGTGATGATCAGATCCTGACTAATAAAGATTTAGAACAGGGGTGTCAAACTCGTGTCGTCACGGGACATATCGTGACTTTTTTCTCTTCACTAAACTTGGTGTGGGAGTGACCAGAGTGTGATGCATCCGGCCTGCAGACCGCGAGTTTAACACCCCCGATTTAGAAGATGGTTATGGATACACCTTCCTGAAGACACATTATACAAAGACTTAGTTGTCTAGAGAAGCTTAGGAAAGAGAAGAACAGGAAGAACAGCAGCAAGCCGACACAGACTTGGTGGCATCCATCAATCAGCAAGAATTGGGTATGTCTAGTTTAATGAAAAGAAGGACTAGGGGTGATATGACAGTAGTCTTCCAATATCTAAAGGTCTGCCACAAAAAAGTAGAAGTCAAGCTATTCTCCAAAGCATCCAAAGGCAGGACAAGAAGTAATGGATGGGAACTAATCAAGGATAGAACTAACTTAGAACTAAGGACAAATTTCCTGACAGAACAATTAATCGATGGAACGCAGAAGTTGTGGGTGCTCCAACCTGGAGGTTTTTAAGCAAAGATTGGACAACGATCTGTCTGAAATGGTATAGAGTTCCTGTTTGATCAGGGGTTGGACTAGACCACCTCCAAGGTCCCTTCCAACTCTGTTATTCTGTTCTGTTCACCCAGTTGTAAATCCCAATGGTGCTTTTTCCAAAAGGCAACTGGACGTCCTTGGTTTTTTTCTTTGCTTCTCATTCAAAAAACTTCTTCAGTTCTCTTGGATGAGAAGCAAAAATTTTTTCAAAGAAAAAACCACAAGAAAATCCAGTTGCCTTTTGGAAAAAGCACCTTCGGGACTACCATGACCTGGATGATTGAGAATCTCCATAGATACCCAGCTGCAAGCTCTTCTGTTATCAGTGAAAAAAAATTGCTTCTGACTGGATTTCAGGAAGTCTCCTAGAAAAAAACAAAGTCTCTTGTGTAATGAATCAGAGGATAAATTCATTTCACATGGGAAATAGTTCAGCTGTTAAAATGCTGGTAACCTCTTCCCTTTGATCTCAATAAACCTTGCTTTAAAATGTTACTTGAAAAGAGTTTGGTTAAAATAAGCTGCCAAAAGACCTACAGCTGCGAATGAATCAAAATTTGGGAAATGAAATCAAAGGAATGGAATCAAGGGAAAGGATTTCTTGTGGTCTTCAGGAGGAATGTTATATTTGTCTTCAAATAGTACTTTCTCCTCCCAAACTTTATATTTTTAACACAGTTTAGGAAAAACACTGGTTTAAAGTAAAATTAAGGCCTGTATAAAACATTTTTTAAAAAATAATGACATGGTATTTCATCCCTTGCACAATAGGACTTTCTCCACCTAATACATCTAAATGGTGCCAAAATTTGAGCACCTGTTATGCTTTTCACATTTCCTTTTAAAAGTAAGTTGCATTTGAAAGAACAAGAAAAAGCAGGATTGGGATAGTAACAGCAGAACCAACTTGCTTTGTCTGCAGCAGACTGCTGAAAGGAGTGCATCATCTGGAGCTCTTAAACCATGTGTGGTAGAAACCAAAAAGGAGTAGATACTTTCTTGTTATTTTCAGCTGAAACTAAAGAGCTTCACTGTAAACCTTAACAGTAACAACCCTAAAATCCAAAAATAATACCAATCCTTTCCATGTACATGGACCCTGTCTCGTTCATTTTGCATCATGTCCTGTGGTACTGCAGCCCTCATTTTCTGGAAGATGGTACTTGTAACCCCTATACTGTCAATCCTAAACTTTGATGGGGAATTATGGATATTAAATTGACTGCAATTTGATTTGACTTCTATCCTGCCTTTTTTTACCGTAGCAGGCTGAAGTCTCATACTGAGCATGCCCCCTAGCAGTTTTCCTCAGAACAGCAACCTGGGAAGTCACTGAAACAGACAAGGTGACCCCCAAATCATCTAGTAATTTCCACGGCTGAAGTTGGACTTGAACCTGGGTCTCCCAATTCCGATCCAAAAACTGAGAAAGGATAGGGAAATAATATAAGAAGAGAATCATGCAATGCTTATTTAAAATCAAATTATTTCAGACTCCAAATCTCAGAATTTTATTACCTTGATCGCTTTGGCCAGCTGTTATGTGTTATTGAAGTTCAGTGGTGTCAGCAAAACAAATCTCCCTGTCCAATTTTCCTGAGATTGTTTTGGGGATAATCACGCAAGCCGTTAATTTGGAAGGTCATCATGCAACAGCTCCATATTAGAAAAGGATGGAGAACAATTATCTCCCATGGCAATGAAGGTCTTACACAGGGCCAACCCAAGAAGATCCAAAACTCAAGATTTCATTACCTTGACTATGAGCACGCTGACCATTGTGTACTATTGAAATTCAATGGTGTCAGCAAAACAAATCTTCCTATCCGATTTCCCCAAGATAGCTTTGGGGATGCAAGCCGTTAATATCAACCCTGAAGCCATTTTGGAAAGTTTTCAGGGCTGCCGCAGCAAGGCCAATTAGAGCTGTGGGAATTGGAGGGGGGAATAGGGATAGCTGGGGACTTATAGCCAAAATAAAATTCTTTGCCTGGGAACCAAGAACGTTCTTACCAGGTGCTGGGGAAGCGTGGACTGAAACCAACTGGAGTTGGGACTGTGACCTGGTTGGACCATGTGAAGGACATGTGGACTGGGAAGGAAGATTTTTAATTTGGGTGGGGAAAACCTCGGGCCCCTATGACATGCCTAATAAATATGGATTTTGAGGAGCATCTTGGCCTCTGAGTTTTGATTGCATTGGGACTGTTACTTGAAACCCTGACAGTTAATTTGGAAGGTCAACATGCAACAGTTCCATAGAAGAAGAATCGAGAATGGTTAGCCGTCATGGGAATGGAGGCCTTACTCAGGGCCACCTCAAGGAGATTCAAACTTCAGGATATTGTTACCTTGACCATGCAGCATAACTAGCTTTGACCAGCTGTTTTGTCTACTATTGAAGTTCAATAGTATCAGCAAAACAAATCTCCCTATCCGGTTTTCCTGAGATTGTTTTGGGGACGATGCATCATGCAAGCTGTTATTTTGGAAGTCAGTATGCAACATTTCCATATTAGGAGAGGATCATAAATGGTTAGCTGCCATAGCAATGAAGTCCTTACTGAGGCCAACCCAAGACGATCCAAATTTCATTACCTTGACCAAGTGGGGGGACAAGCTTTGGCCAGCTGTTGTGTATTACTGAAATGCAATAGTGTTAGCAAAACAAATCTCTCAAAACAAATCCAGTTTTTCTGAGATTGTTTTGGGGTTGATGTTAGCATTACATAAGCTGATTATTTTGCAAGGTCAATATGCAACTTTTCCATATTAGGAGAAGATCAGGAATGGTTAGCTGCCATGGAAATGAAGGCCATATTCAAGGCCAACCCAAGAAAATATACTGACCTTAGAAAGGAAAAGACTCCATGTCTCAGGTGGAAAAATCTTCGGGATTGACACAATCCTGTTACCATGTTGGAATTTTAATTGACATTTGGAATGGGGAAATGGCCCATCTATGGACACCATAGATCAGGGGTGAAATCCAGCAGGTTCTAACAGGTTCTGTAGAACCGGTAGTAGAAATTTTGAGTAGTTCGGAGAACTGGCAAATACCACCTTTGGCTGGCCCCAGAGTGGGGTGGGAATGGAGATTTTGCAACATCGTTCCCCTGGAGTGGGATGGGAATGGAGATTTTGCAATACCCTTCCCCTGCCATGCCCACCAAGCCACGCCCACAGAACTGGTAGGAAAAATTATGGATTTCACTCCTGCCATAGATCCTGAATATTCTCATACTGGATACGGACCTACGTTTGTCAGGCCTTTGTTCCTTCATGGTCTGATAACCAACAGGCAAAAACAAATACAAAAATCCCTGCCAGTAACAGAATACTTATTAAGTATTATAGTGAATGCCATCCAACAAACATTGACTTAAATGCGGGGGTGTCAGGCCTGGAAGCCATCTTTTTTGTTGGATCTTCAGGCCTGCCACTTTTACTACTGTGGAAAACTGGAAGAGGGGATTGTATGGAGCCAGAGTGATATATAGTCATAATAACATTCCTTTCTCAGAAAGTCAAGGACATCTTGCCCTGCACCAAGACAACTGGAACTGGGAGGCCTCTCCAGTTGGGACGGTGCTTAGATTAGACATTATGATAGACTTGTGGGTGTTGGGCAGGGACTTGGACTTTCACTTGAGTGGGGAAAACCTGGAAGCTCTTAGATTCGAGTTTTCCCAGATGTGCCAATATGACATCTCTAATAAATTGGAACTTTGAGGAAATTCAAGTTTACTTTCATTGGAGGTATTACTTGGAACCCTGACCCGGGGATGGGTGGGTGGGTGGGGGGACGGGGACAGAACCATGTAATTTTTGAAAGTATTTAAAACACGGTGTGAACTTTACAGAGCATTATATTTACTTATATCTACCATGTTTTCCTGAAAATAAAACCCAAAAATATTTTTTTGAACCCCGAAATAAGTGCTTGGCCTTATTTTTGAGGAGGTCTTATTATTTTGGGGCACGTGGAGCAAGATGGGGCTCCTCTTGCCATCTTACCTGATTTCCAGCTCTGTCTCCCTAACGCTAACCAGAGGAAATGGCGGGAACCAGCTGTGCATGCATTTAAATATTTTCGGGGAGGGCTTACTTTCAGGGGAGGGGCTTATTTTAGCGCATGCACTCAAAAGTCCAATTGGGATTATTATCCAGGGTGGTCTTATTTTCAGGGAAACAGGGTATTAGCCCCCAAATTTTGACTACCTTTGGAATGCATTAATGTCTCTTTTTCAGGCATCGAAGATCATACAAATTCTGCTACACTGCATTCTTGGTTGATCTTCTGACAAATAAGGGTTTAAAGTCCATGTTATATAACTGACCTAATCTATGTAATTGCTTCATATGTCATTTGAATAATTATATAAATGATTTATATAACATTGATAATGTAAAAAACCAATTATATAATGACACAAATAACATTAAATTTCAAATCACTTTGGAAGGAGCAAGCTTTGTCCACTGTTTGCATATGAAGTTTTAAGTATAATTTAGTTCATTTTATTCGAAGTCTACATAATGGAGGTTTGGAGATCATGTTTTACTGTATATTTTAAACATGCTACTTAGCTAAAACATTTTTTTCACTTACATGGTTTATGTAGAGACTCTTCCGTTTTTCTCTCACTGTAAAAACACAAAATGTATGAAAGTTATATAATCTGAGGTCAATTAATTTTTGTACCATCTATTGTTAAAAAAATTATGACCTTTGTAAAAATGGATAATCAAAAACTCATTTTCTAATTTTATGTTCATATTTACTCTTGCAGAATAAAATACACAATCGGGATGTGTAAATTTTAAAAAAAGTTATATTAACATGCTGCTTTATAAAGGAAATGATTCCAATTTCATGATTCAGTTATTTAATTTCATTGAAACATTCAAGGACAAAAACATTTTGATACACTCAAATAGCACAAAGGCATGAATCATGTTTTAAAATATTTTTTAATTTTTATAGTATATATATAACTTCATTTCAATTTTATATGTTTTCCATCAGCCTAATTTAAAACATTTACTGTCTATAGAACTTGATCTTGATTTTAAACAACATTGTCTTATTTCAGGTACAAAATTTAAGCATCAAAACTTTTTAGATGCAGGGCTTTTGATATCAAAATCAAAATCAAAACATAAATTCCATCCATGTTACTTAGGCACCCAGCTACAATAATATTTCATTCCTTCATGCTCTTCATCTTTCAACTGATTCATAGTTTTGGAATGCTGGCAAGGGCATTCAATAGCTAATGGAATAGCTAATAGCTAATACCCATTTTCTGAGTTTTTGTATAGTTTCCTTTGCACCAAAATCTTCAGACAAATCTCACTTCTCATTGCTCTCATAGTCTACACTGCCTTTATTTTATTATTTTATTATTTTTTTTATTAATTTGATTTATATGCCGCCCTTCTCCGGAGACTCAGGGCGGCTTACAATGCGTTAAGCAATAGCCTTCATTCTTTTGTATATTTTATACAAAGTCAGCTTATTGCCCCCACAAACTGGGTCCTCATTTCACCTACCTTAGAAAGAATGGAAGGCTGAGTCAACCTTGAGTCTTGGAGAGATTCGAACCAGCAGAAATTGCAGGCAGCTGTGTTAATAACAGGGTGCACTAAACCACTGTACTATCAAGGCTCTTTAGAAAACTAACAAACCAACTGTCCTTTCCTGAAAGTTTGGGTAGTACCTCTACATCTGATCTGGTTACAATTAACTGCATACTGAAGAAGCATCCAAAGGTGAACTCAAACAAGAATAATTCTGAGAGTTAGAAGTTCAAAGATAAGGAAATATTTCTATTCTTCGTGAAGTTCTACATTACCTTGTGTTGAAACATCTTTATTATTTGCTAGTAAGACCCTTGGTGGCGCAGCAGACTAAAGCACTGTTAAAGTAACACCAGCTGCCTGCAATTATTGCAAGTTCAAATCTCACCAGGCTCAAGGTTGACTCAGCCTTCCATTCTTTCGAGGTAGGTAAAATGAGGACCCAGATTATGGGAGCAATATAAAAAAGAACACCGCTTAGGGGGGGCCGAAAGCCCTACTAAGCAGGTATATATAAAAGTATGAAGGCTATTGCTTAACGCATTGTAAGCCGCCCCGAGTCTCCGGAAAAGGGCGGCATATAAATCGAACAAATAAATAAATAAATAAATAAATAAATAAATAAATAAATAAATAAATAAATAAATAAATAAATAGTAAATTTCCAACTCTAAATTAAGTTGTTAACTATAGAGCATAAAGCTACTAAAGGTGTTTGCAGGAACCAGGCCTTGTCATGTATTATGCATGCATGTTGGTAAGCCTTCAACCCAGTAATTCTTAACTTCTGAATGCTCCAAATGGATTATGTACCGTATTTTCTGGTGTATAAGACAACTGGGCGTATAAGACGACCCCCGACTTTTCCTGTTAAAATATAGGGTTTGGGCTATACTCGCCGTATAAGACTACCACTCTTCCAACTCACACCAAATAAAAATAAAATAAAATAAAATAAAATAAAATAAAATAAAATAAAATAAAATAAAATAAAATAAAATAAAATAAAATAAAATAAAATAAAATAAAATAAAATAAAATAAATAAATAAAATAAAATTAATAAAAATACACACACACAACACAACTGGCTCACCCACAATGTAAAAGCAGCTGTGCTAGACCCAAAATGGCCCCTGCAACAAGCAGGAATCTCACACAGCCACAAAAAGTCCCAAAAACCAACTTTCACACTTTATACACACAAAATACAGCTTTGTGAGATTTTGAGTGTTTGTGTAGTTAGAGTGAAACACTACAGAAACATACAAAAACTCAGAAAGCTGCACAAATATTATTTTATTTTATTTTATTTTTATTTTTATATAAAAGCAGCTAAATTTAAAACTTCCAAAACTTTAAATGGCTAGGTCTAAAAAAAGAACAACTAAAAAAAACCCCCAATTAACTATTTTCTTTAAAGCTCCCAAGGGGGGAAAAAACTTATCCAATAGAACAGGGGTCTCCAACCTTGGCAACTTTAACACTTGTAGACTTCAACTCCCAGAATTCCTCAGCCAACTTTGCTTTGCTGGCTGAAGAATTCTGGGAGTTGAAGTCCACAACTTCCTGCCTGCTTGATTGCGGGCAGAGAGATTCAGTTGCTTGCTGATGCAATCGATGCAGGCAAACGAAGCAAGGCAAGTGTTGCAACTAGCAGCTAAGGTAAGCAAGCTGGAGGGGGGGGATTTTTGCTACCGATTAGCAGTCAGTCAGAGCCATTTAAAAGAAAAAACTTTTTTAAATGGCTCTGGCGACCCAAGCTGAATTGCCTGATTATTGCTGAGCACATTGTAAGCCGCCCTGAGTCTTCGGAGAAGGGCAGCATATAAATCAAATTAAAAAAAAAAAAATTAGCAGGCAACTCAGCTGGGATGGTCAGAGCTTGGCTCGTCAGAGCCTTTCGGGCTGGTCTGCCTGGTTACAGGAGAAGGACACCTGGCGTATAAGACGACCCCTGACTTTTGAGAAGATTTTCATGTGTTAAAAAGTCGTCTTATACGCCAGAAAATATGGTACATGTGAATTCACAGATCACTATTCAAAGTGCTATTGTTCCAGATAAGAACAAGTAGTCCACATTGAGTAACCATAGTTGGGACCATTAGCTATGTCATTAAGCAAAGCAGTCACTAAGTGGGAAATCATGTGATTGCAACCATGCTTTCCTTTTCTCCAGTCCCGCCCTTTTTGGAATATTCATCCTGACACTGGAACAGCTGCTAGACTAATCAGTTTTACACCTTCAGCTTCTTTCCCTCCTAATCACTCTCCTGCTGTTTGAATCCTCCCTCTGGTGCTGGAATAATTAGCAAAAAGGAAATTAATTCATTGGAGGGGAAGGGATTACAGGCACACAATAGGGAAAACATATCAGGAATACAGTGGCACCAGCAGCCCCCAGCATGAGCCATATTCTCCATTGCGTGCCTGATTACTCTTTTATAATCCCTTTCTCTCCAATCTGTTCACTCTGCAGGGAGGGAGGAATGGGTTAGCCCAGGAGAGATTGCCTATAGCAATTTTTTCCCTCCCAACCCCACTTGTGTAAGCAATCTCTCTGTTTAGGGCATATTCCTTTCAATGTGTATTTCCTTTTGCGTGCCTGCTTGCTTGTAATGCCTTCCTCTCCAATCTCTCCACTTTGCAAGGAAAGGGGTAAGTAAAAAAAAACAAAAATGGATACCTACTGTAATGGCAAACATATGATTGAGGTTCCAATGGGGACATGAAAGGAGCCCCCAATCGGGTTTCCATTGGGCAGTGGTGATGTAGCCAATTAATCTTTTCAATCTGGAAGGTCTCAGTACTTCCAATATGACAACAGTACCAGCTGTTGTCATATTGGTTGCCAGTACCAACCAATACCAGTACCCAGGATAATGGGTACCAACTGTAATGCCACTGTGACTAAGGGTGCTGCAAACATCATAATGCGTATGTTAGTCATAAAACTATTTTTTTTAGCACTGTTGTAACTTCAAACAGTTGCTGAACAAGGCAGTCACTAAGCAAGAACTACCTGTAAAACTTATTTCATTCAGAGGCTACCAAATTTTCTTAAGTCTCCATTTCTTTTAGTGTCACTGAACCTATTCACGTCTCTTTCATTTAGATAATGATTTTTCCAATAGTTCTTAAGGTTTTGAACCAAAAGTCTTTCTCTGCAATGTCCCTTAATTCTTCAAATATAAAAAATATTGATTTACCACTTATTATACGCAGAGAACATGCTACTTCCCTGTCCAAACACATGTAATGAAGATGTCTTAATATTTTTTTAAAAATGCTTACATGCCTTCAATAAATCCTAGACTATAAAACAGCAGACTAAAAGCAAGCTCTTCACTGAAACCGTTGCACCCATAACATTTAAACAGAATGTGGTATAAAAGAATGTGAGACAATAAATTAACATATACTTTTAATAAAGCAGTGATTAATAAATGAAGCCAGCTTGTTCTAATGGTTAAAGCACCAGGCTAAAAACCCTGAGACTGTAAGTCTTGCCTTAGGCATACAATCCAGCTGAGTGAATTTGGGCAAGTAATTCTTTCTCAACCCTTGGAAGAAGACAATGGCAAAGCATTTCTAAAAAATTTGCCAAGAAAACTGCAGGGGTTTCTCTCACAATCACTAGAAATAAAATCTGACTCAAAGACACAAACACACATAAATCAATGAATTAGCATCATTACTGGCTTAGAATTTTTATTGGTGAATTTTATGGGTAAGGGGTTTTAAATTGGGAAAGCCATTGGATTTAATTTTATTTCAAATTCATTTTAATGTTTGTATTGGATGTTTCTTAATCTTGGCTGTTCACCGCCCCGAGTCCTTCGGGAGAGGGGGCAGTATAAAAATTTAAAAAATAAATAAAATAAAATAAATAAATACTAGAATTCTAGCAGCTCTAATAAAAATTAGAACTATTGTTCATTAAAAACCAACATGTGTAACATGTGTAGAGTTGGTTAAAACACTCCCAACTCTGTGGCTCAATACATTAAATATTGGGTGTATCAAAAACATTTCCTTGCAGATGTCCAAAAAGCTAACAAGAATTAACTTATTTTGTATTATCTTAAAAATAGATGACACTCCCTCTTCTGCTAGTTGACAAAGTACAGGAAGTTCTCAACTTACAACAGTTTAGTTTAGTTGAATAGTTTAGTGACTATTCAAAGTTACAGTGGCACTGAAAAAAGTGACTTATGACCATTTTCCACACTTATGAAAATTGTAGCATCTCCATAGTTAGGACCGCAACATTCAAACGCTTTTAACTGACTCCTATTTATGACAGTTGCAATGTTCTATGTTCCTCTTTTGTGACCTTCTGACAAGCAAAGTCAATGGGGAAGTCAGATTCACTTAACAACCGTGTCACTAACTTATCAACTGCAATGATTCACTTAACAAGTGTGGCAAAAAAGGTTGTAAAATGGGACAAAATTCACTTAACAAGTAACTCAATTAACAGCAGAAATTTTGGGTTCAATTGTGGTTGTAAGTAAGGTTTAGGACTATCTGTATTAGCGTAATTTTTAAGTTTCAAAGAAAAAAAATTGAGGAAAAGGGCTCTGAATTTTCTCCTCAGTTAGCATGCAATTGATTCAATATATCATTTACTATCCCAAAGGTGCTTTTTGTAATAGGCAACTGGACTTTCTGGTTTTTCTTTGAAGATGTTTCGCCTCTCGTCCAAGAAGCTTCTTCAGCTCTGACTGGATGATGGAGAATGGAAGGATTTATACTCCTTGCAGGTAGCTGGACATTTCTATTCTTGCAGACAGCTGGACATTTGTATTCTTGCAGTCCGGCTGTCTGCAAGGAGGATGCATCCTTCCATTTCCCACCATCAAGTCAGAGTTGAAGAAGCTTCTTGGACGAGAAGTGAAACATCTTCAACAAAAACCCAGAAAGTCCAGTTGCCTCTTGAAAAAAAGCACCTTTGGGACAACCATGATCTGGATGACTGAGAATCTCCATAGACAGATAATTTACTACTTAACAATCCATTATACATGTTCAACATGGGTATGCTGGAGCACATTAAGAGGTGAGTTTTACAATTTAAAAGTAATTTGAATTGTGTAGTATCTCTAGCATAGGAATTTAGCAGCCTGAAAGAAACAAGGATCGAGATTGTACTTCACAGTATAATTCATTTCAATAAAAACTGAGAAATTACTTCCTTTGATGACACAGGAATAAACTACGGGACTATGGGACTGATCAAAATGTAAATTTCTAAATATTTCTTTTCTGTTACTGCTACTAACGTCATTTTCCATCAAACTAAGCTATGCGTTTTTATTATGTCTCACTACAGTTGATAGTCATAACCTTCTGGAGTTTCATGAACAATTTAATATTTTCATAGTATACAAACTAATCCTGGCTAATCAGAAGTCATGTTGAGAATATAACAATATTATGACACTAGAATAATGAGGACAGGGCAAGAACAGTCAACACAATAATCTTTAAAGAGGCATTGGAAAACTCTGTTATCGTAACTTCTAAGCTATGCAAATTTATTTGCTCGTACTGATATGAGCTTTATTTTGTCTCCACCTAGAGTGAAAATAATTTTATAGACGTAGAGTTCTATCTAACTGACTACATTAAAGCTAAACGAGGTGGTGATGCTATAGACCTTTTCTTCAAATAGAAATTTTCTGACCCCAAGTGGCGCAACTAAATATATAAACCACACCAGAGAAATTCACAATGCAATAGTGACAATTCTTGCATCAGGCTGGAGATGTTGAGGGAAATGATGAACCTGTGGAACCCAAGAGACCCCAGCATTTGGCCATGGGAGCTGAAATCACTACTGCCAATTTTATTTCTTGACATTTATTGGACTTCTGCTGCCCAAATCACAAAGATGCTGAGCAGCCTATATAATTAATGTAGTATTGATAGTACAATATATATTTTATACAGGTAGTCCTCGACAACAGTTCATTTAGAGACTGTTCAAAGTTACAACGGCACTGAAAAAAGTGACTTTTGACCATTTTTCACACTTATGACCATTGCAGCATCCCTGTGGTCATGTGAACTGACTCGTATTTATGACGGTTGCAGTGTCCTGGGGTCATGTGATCACCTTTTGAAACCACCTGACAAGCAACGTCAATGGGGAAACAAGATTTACTTAACATCCATGTTACTAACTTAACAACTGCAATGATTCACTTTACAACTGTGGCAAGAAAGGTCATATAATGAGGAATAACTCTCTTCATCACAAAAATGTTGGGCTCAATTGCGGTCATAAGTAGAGGACTACCTGTATATGTTTCCAACTTTTCTGTCCCAACATTTGAAACTTTGAGATGAGAAAGTTGATACAGCAGACTCAACAGCTTTGCACTGAATATCACTGCTACTCTTCACCATTCTCTTATCTCCATATGGAGGGATTAAAGATAACGAGGAGCTCTAGAGATCTGCAGCCTCTTGGAAAAGTATCTGCAACAGAGGTGAAATCCAGCAGGTTCTGACAGGTTCTGGAAAACCGGTAGCGGAAATTCCGAGTAGTTCAGAGAAGCGGCAAATACCACCTCTGGCTGACCCCTGAGTGCAGTGGGAATGGAGATTTTGCAATATCCTTCCCCCAGGAGTGGGGAGGGAACGGGGATTTTGCAGTATCCTTCTCCTGGAATGGGGTGGGAATGGAGATTTTGCAGTATCCTTCCCCCTCCACGCCCACCAAGCCACACCATGTCCACCAAGCTACGCCCACAGAACTGGTAATAAAAAAAATTGGATTTCACCACTGATCTACAACCAATGTGTTATCACCCAGGGTTGGTGTGCAAGCAACACGTGCTAGGCGGAAGCTAGACAACTTTTATTCAACCACCATCCCCACAATCCAGCAATTCCCAGTCCGTTTTCCAAGATCTCTTCCCCCAGGTTATCCTTACAGACCAGGAGCAAGGCTCGAACACACGTGCCCGCACAAGCTTCATGCAACTTCCCAGCAATGAAAGTCCACAGGAGCAGCATTGCTCCGGGGGCAAGACAGGATCTCAAACTCAGCAAAGTTCACGACGAATTTCAAAGCAAAGGATCAAACCTCACTCCACACCAGCAAGGATTCTGGAGCAAAGTTCTTCTTGCAGCCGTTGCCACAAAATACACTTGTTCCCGACAAAAACCCCTCCCATGGCTTCTCCTTCAATGCTATTCTCTAGATGATCCTCGGAAGGGTGCCCTACTCCCAAGTAGTCAGGTCGCCCTGCACTGACTCTGCCTCCCTGCCTATTCTTCTGAAGCCCAAGAGACCCAGGACTGCCTTGTCCTCACTCCTAGGTCGTTCTTCATGGGCCAGAGGGAGTGCACCTCTCTCTCCATCAGCCCCAGCTCCATCTCCTCCTCGGACGGGGGCTCCAGTGGGGCCATGACATAATGTTTCTATTCTTTGGATTTCCTATGAAGTCCACCTTAATAGTTGTTGGGTTTTTTTGTACAGACTGAAGAGAGCAGCTTGCTCTTCACTTTATAAACAGTGTTAGACATTTAGGAAAGAGAAAGACTGCCTTTTGCTAGAAGATGAACATAATTTTCAAGTTTTTTTTCTGAGAGCCTAGGACACGGTGGCCAAGCAAGGCAATCTAGGCAGGAACAAGATCTCCTGCTCTTCCCTCAAAGATTTTCTTTCAAGGAGGATTCTTTATTTCTTTATTCTTTTCTTTATTTAGCTAAGTCTCTTTCAGCCTTAATTTGGGAGTGCTTCCTACCTAAGAATGGCAGGAAGCCACAAAGCCACCAAATTTCAGCCATTGTCATTGGTGTGGAGATTACGGCTGTAAGAAAACAAATCTTAGAACCCAGATGTTAAACCTCAAATAATTCATTCCTCTGTTAGACCATGATAGTCTGGAAGAGAAAAGGGCAACTCAATACATGACTATCAATATTTCTTGCACATTTTTCAAAGAAAACGTGGTTGCAATTTGTGCACAAAACCAGTTGTGGGAGGAAAAAATATTGCATCAACCTAGGAGTAAATGAATCCTCTTCTCCTGATTACATCAAGTTGCATTCTAAAGCGAACACTATTAATTTCCTGGGAAGGCAAAAGCGCAGACTAATAAATGATCATGTTCAACTCCGCTGATCAATGAATCTGGAAGTGTGTCTGTATTTTCCTTTTAAAGTGCAGCACTCAAGAGAAATGACAGCAGTCTTCGACCTCAGCTTAAATTTATTTTGGTGAGACATTCAACCAACACAAGGATTAAACATCCTTGCTGCAGAAATGTGTTCCAAAATACTTCTGAGTAATTCTTGCCTGTTCTTAGAATAAAATATTTGCAATAGGAAAGACCAGGCTCCGGATTTATTTCCTCACTCTTCTGAAGGAAATAGGAAGGAATATATGTAAAAATAGATGTATTAAATCGTGGAAAGCTTTAACATGCCTATCTTTGTAAAAAAACAATAACAAGAAGAAGCTGAACATTGTGCTATTGAATTCTCTTGAAATAATTTTACAGTACTTGAAAATTAAATGCAAACGAAAGGATGGGAGCACATGTACTTCCCAAACCTGGGTTATCCATTATTAATTTAGAACAATTAACTCAAGACAGAAATGAACAGGCTCAAATTATACTTCTTATGAGAAGACCTAGGTCTCTGGAGAAGGCCCCAATGTTAGGAAGGGTAGAAGGAAAGAGAATAAGCAGACAACTAACTCAAGAGGCCTTGGTAGTACAGTGGTCTAAAGCACCCTGTTATTAAGACCAGCTGCCTGCAATTACTGCAGGTTCGAATCTCGCCAGGCTCAAGGTTGACTCAGCCTTCCATCCTTTCTAAGGTAGGTAAATTGAGGACCCAGTTTGTGGGGGCAATAAGCTGACTTTGTATAAATATACAAAAGGATGAAGGCTATTGCTTAGCACATTGTAAGCTGCCCTGAGTCTCCGGAGAAGGGCGGCATATAAATCAAATTAAAAAAAAAAAAAGATGGATAGACTCAGTTTCAATGAAGTTGGGTACATCATTGGACGACCATGCTAGGGAAGGATTATCATGGGGAAAATTTATCCATATGGTTGCCAAAGCTAATGATGACTTGATGGCACATAATCATCAGTCCAGAACAGGAATCGTGTTGTTATCTAGATTTAAAAAAAAAAAAAAATTGATAGTCTTTTTTTTAACCAAAGAACTGTCAGTTTCAGTCTTCACTCATTAGTGACTTGTATGAGATAGGTTGAGGGACAAACTATTTATAAAATGAAATATATGTCTCTATTCAACATTTATGGATTTAGTAGTTATTGTTTTAAGTAATAGCTGTGTGATATAAGGTTGAAGCACACCCAAGGATTTCATTTTTCAAGCAGTTTTGAAAAATTCCTATCATCTCCAAGTATTTGCTACTTGACATGGGAGAGAAGCCGATATTGTTGTCACTAGCGACTTTTCTTCCATGCCAAAAAGCAATGAGAACCTGGGGAGAAGATTCGTCTTGCGGATATTCTTAACAACACAGCATGAAAACGTTTCAAAAATACTTGATCTGTTCTTGTTTCTGGTTTTGCATCCATTCCACCCCACAGATAACTAACTAAACAAGAGTTCTTTTTAGATAAAAAGATATTTAGTTAATACAGTGCACAATATGGTATTGACAAATATATACAAAACATTTTAAAAAAATAAGTGACTAATGATATACAGACAAAATACTGCTAAGCTCTTAATTGCATAGATAATTTATACACAATGATTTGTAATTTACGTAGTACAGCAGGCTATCATATTTTTGGATTTTGGTTCTTATAAAATTTATTACAGATTTGAATTAAGCATGTAACAACATAATATTTTAAGAAATGTAATGGCTCTTATCTCACAATAGAATGTGATTCTGGATTAATCAGGTTTTACTTTTGTTTGTTTTTGTGTCTTCAAGCCATTGTTGACTCATGGCAACTGCAGAGTTATTGGCAAGATTTCAAAAGTGGTTTGCCATTGTAAGGCACAGGGCTAAAAAGCACTATGAAACGGTATATTACTCTGCTAAGAATGATTGGCCAAAGATCATCCAGCTGGCTTTGTGCCTAAGACGGCACTAATATTCACCGGGTGATGCCTTAACCACTATACCTAACTGGTTCTCTGTGTTAATCAGTTACAAAACAGTAATAGATAAACTGGGGACTTTGCCTATTTAATTACATCAAGTATACTAATCAATAGCCCTTTTCTCCATTCTGATATAGCAGTCAAAAATTTTGAACGACAGCAGATGCATGAAGAATATTCACTTTCCAATTCAATTAAATGACAATAATTCATACAAAGTCTCTCACCATAAACATGTGTAAGATGTACAAAATAGTAGACATATTCATATCTCAGTCAAAATGAGAAATATGTTAAGTTAATTTAAAGGCTTCTAAATGCATTGTTGAGCTTAAATGGACTCCAGAGGATGGTAGAGGACAGGAAGGCCTGGAGGAATGTTGTCCATGAGGTCGCGATGGGTCAGACAAACAAAAAATGCATTGTGCCTTAAGCTTTAAAAAATTTAGCCCCTACTTCAGCAGATACTTAAAATGATTACCTTGACATGTCAACAATGAAATTAGAGGAAAACGAAATACTGTATACAAAACACAGAGAGCAAATAGCTGTCCTATTTATGAAACAATGATTTAAATAATACTACCGATAGTCTTACACTGGGAATATATAGCATAACTTTACAACACTCTTTCTTTTCTTGACAGAATTTTATGGCTCAGGTATTTCAGGTATTTAAAAAGGGCAACAATATTGTTGAAGTATTTCCCCACTAAGGTTTGAATATTATAATTTCTGAAATTAGACCGATATTATTTTAGAACTTGAATAATTTGTTAATGCTGGAAACACAATATGAGCCAACAGCACGTTGGTTTAAAAAAAAAACATAATCATTCATGAGACTTATATGACCACTGAAGTGAAAAGACTAAAAAGACTTAAGATAGCTTATATTAAAAGCTCAGTAAATATGAGCCATCAAAAAGCAAAAAAATAGGAAAAGATATCGGTACTCCTCTATAGGAGAATACCTATAATGTAATTTCAATAACACTTCAACAATCAACATGATTCACAAAGCATAAAATTTGGGTTTTCAGTACCATTCTAAAACAGAAGAGGAATAGAATAGAGCTGGGATTTCAAGTGGTTTTGCTGGATAATTATCCAGCAAAACTCTAAAAATACAGACTTAAAATGATTTTTTGTTAAAGAAGATTAGGAATCCTTGGCTCCTAATTTCTACAAAATCTTAAAATGGCTCAGAGGAATATAAACTATGAACAATATTACGGTTCAATTATTAAGTACTAGGCTTTCGTCCAATTGTAGTTTATAGATGGTTACTTACCATCAGTTTGAGATTTACTGAGGAACATTGTGCTGGCTCGTGGATGGTCTGAGGGGTTGAATTCCATGTTTAGATCTTGAAAAAGAAATGTGAGAAAAAAATGGAATATTAGGAGTGACTTATCAGGAGTAAATTTAGTGTTTCATTGTACAACTAATGCTAATCCATTGTAAAGCGACCTTCCTAGACCCCAAATTATTGCTTTGTGCCCTCAGTTCTCCAATTCATTCCTTTTAAAGCAGAGATTGTTAACCAATTGATTCCATGGACTCCTTTTGGAGACCGCTGAAAACTACAGACCCCTTCATGGAAAAAATGTGTCTAACTGCATAAAATAAAATACATATATAGATTATATTATAAAAGAAATCTAACACAGCATAATGAAATGCAGTTATCAAAATATTAAAGAATACCAGCTATGCAATATTGCGTTCTTTATTAATGCCTTATATAAATTACAAGAAATTTTAATTAAGTTCTAAATTTCAATTGGAGAGTAGGAAAAATAAAAGGTATTTTTCCTGTCCAAATTCATAGACCTCCTGAAGACTATCCCTGGATCCCCCAAAGGATTCCTAGCTAAGGGCCTCTAATTTACAGCAAGAGTCTATTTCAGATATAATTGTTCCCTGTAATAATAATTACAGTGCCTCTGCTTACACAGATTTATCCTAATGTGGAAACTATTGATATAATGACATCATCCTCTGCCAGTTTATACAGACTTAATTTTATGAGATAGAATTAATGGTTGGCAAGATCTGTTAAAGGGAGCTGACATAACACAATTAAGAATGCTGGATAAGTAAACCCTGAATTCAAACCACAAATGAATTATATAGCTGTTTGGATCACCTTAATGTTTGTAAAAAAGGGAAAGCGGGGATATCCTTTACACCAAACTTCTTGAAGAAAAGACAAACATACTAGAATAAACTTGCAAAAGGATCTTCCCTTACTTGCCTGTAGTGTGTAAAATTAGCCTCCAGCAAACTCTTAGAAATGCTTTTTCAAGGCATACAAACAAGGCTTTTAAAAAATCAAATAAATGGGCCCTCAAATTAGGAAGTCTGTGATCTTTATGCAAGACAGTTCCATTGCTGCTACTAACAGAATGGAGGTGGGGGGGAGGAGAGGGGTCAGGACAAAAACTGATTATCCCTTATTTTTCTCTCATTTTCCACCCTTCTAGAATTCTTGAAAGTCTTTGGTTTGAGTCAGGAAGCAACTTGCCCAAGGAGAAGATCTGCCACAAGGGGGCCAATCCACAGCAAAAGCTGTGGATACTTTTCTGCTTAGCTTAAGCATCCAATTACGACTGGATGAGGCCAGGAGGCTGTGATAGTCATCTTTAGCGTTGGCCCATCCTATGGTCAGATGTGAAGAGTAGACAGAAAACAAGAAGGGGAGGAAAAATAGAGGAACAAAATCCTCTACACTTCTCATTTTCATTTCAAGTTGAAAAGGTTTCTCGAGAAACTGAAATTTGACTCTCTCCAATCTACGTTTTGCTGCCAACTGGCAGAAACATTATGATGGCATTGCTTACCCCTCTTAATCTCAGCTCTGCCTTCCCTAGAAAATGCCATTGATAACACTCTTTGCTGCCAAATGTCAAGAAACATCCACAGCTTTTAGTCCCCTTATTCGGATATGAGACAGACATCTGCACACTTGCATACAAGATTTCCCTATAGCAACTTTATCATTAAGATGTGTGGACTTCCGTTCCCAGAATTTTGCTGGCTGTAGAGTTCTGGGAGTTGAAGTCCACATATCTTAATATGGTTGAAGAACACTGTTGTAGACATTCATACATGCATAATCACACTCTCATAGGCAGCTACACAATCTAACACAGTCACATATGATAGCATAAGAGAATAAAATTATTATTATTATTATTAAGATTGGTTGCATAGGCAGCCAGATGTTTAAACTGGATTAGGCATTTTTATCCACCTATCTTATTATTACAAAAGCTACGAGTGGCACAAAGAGTCATGGAAAGATTAATGCTCGGCATTACAAGACAAGAAAGAAAGACCTGCACATGGATTAGAGAACAAACAAAACTATATAATAGCATGAAGGAAAAGAATTGCAGTGGAAATGGACTGGTCACATAGCAAGAAGAGCGAATGGCAGGTGGACCATGGCAGTCATAGCATGGATCCCACTCAATAAAAAGCATCCATGAAAGAAACCTACAACAAGATGGATCAACAACATCAGCAAGTATGAACGGCCCTATTGGTAAAAGAAGCTCAGGACCATATTGGTTGTAAACATGGGGAAGAGGCCTTCATCCTGCAGTGCATAGACAGTGGCTAAAATGGTGATTATGATGATAATGATGATCTTATTATTACCGTACTTTTCGGAGTATAAGACGCTCCGGACTATAAGACACACCCACCTTTTTTGGTGAGGAAAACAAGAAAAAGAAATCTGCCTCTGCCTCCCAGCAATTTTGCCTCCTTGCAAAAAACAGCAAACAGCCTGCTTTACTTTTATTTTCATTTTCAGCATAGCTTGATTAACACAAGAAAAAAAAAATCTGCTCCCAGCAATTTACCTCCTTGCAGCAAGCAGCAGAGGCTCACGCAGCAATAGGCAACGGCAATCCCTGCAGCCTGAAACAGCTGAGAGTTGGGAGGCTGATCCAACCAACAATCAACTTGTGCTAATTAGGCTGTGCTAAACTGAAATGGGCTGTTTCTTCTTGCTGCTTGCTGCAAGGAGGTAAATTGCTGAGAAGTCATAGGGGGCCAGTGGGTGGGCAGAACTACATTTGGTGTATAAGACGCACCAAATTTTCACCCCCTTTTAGGGGAGAGAAAGGTGCGTCTTATACTCCGAAAAATACAGTATATGTTCCCAATAATGTGAAGTCCCAACTGCCAGTTCTTTAACTGCTAGTGAACTTTGTATGCATTGAGTTCTGCCCAAGAACCTAGGATGTCATGTATCAGTGTAGTGTATATGAGGATCCAAGCAGTGTGGCCTTTTGCAACTGACAGATGGAAATTTTGCCAATGCACAGATTGTCCTGATTGCACACAGGTTTACAGGAGCAATTAGTGATGGTTTTATCCTAAGGACCTATAAGGCTGCCTTCTCCAATCGGAATCAATCTGTCTGACTGTCTAGGAGAAACTGTGATGTCCAGTTTTCATGAGATTACAACATACAGGAATCATTTGGGGAAGGAATATTTTGCTTCCTGAAAGCAGCATTTGTTAATGCCTTCTAGAAGTTATTTTAATAGAAAATTGTTCTTGAGGGCATTTGAGGGTCCTTCTAGCCATACGGATCAGGGGATTGGTTGAACCTTTGACATATTGTTAATGTATTGTTGATAGACCACCCCTCAGTTGTTCTTCTCTGCCTTTTGTTCTTGCTAGGTATGTATATTTATTGTTATATTACTTTAACAGTGTTTGCCATCCAGAATCCGCTTGACAAGATGGATAGCAGTGTAAATAGATAAATAAACCAAATAAAATCAACCCATCAAGTGGCTTACGTGCTCCTATGTTGTTTTAATTGTTCTGTGTTTTATCTTTCTACTAGAGGTGTTTTAATGTTTATATTATATGGTTTTATTCCTGTAAATCTTAGAGACTTGGAGTAGTTGGCAAAATACAAATGGAACAAATAAATAAAAAAAACTAAATAAATAAGAAATTCCTTTACCTCATTAATACATAGGGAAACTCACAAAAACAATGAAGGCCAGGTATCCTAGCAACTAGCGGTTTCTGAGGAATTCTCTAGGCTTTCCTAGCTATGCAATCAGAAATTTAATATTAGTTTCATTAAAAAAAGAATAAACCATCTATCCATCTATCTGTCTGTATACCTGACTCACAAAATATATGGAAACAGCTTTGAAAAATGACAAGAATACATATACTCATTTTTAGGAGAAACTTGCATTCAGCTCCTGTAACCAATGCTACATTCTAAATTTGGGGAACAGGATGAGTGTTTGGTAGCATGGAAGTTCTTAGACTCTCAGGTATAGATAAAATCAGTTACACCAACATTTTAAGTTTTTTTATATAAACTAATATATATATATATTATTTATCTTTTTGAAATGAGGGGTGATTTTCTTATCTCTGAGTTGAGAGCATGTTCTTGCTACATCTACCATATTCCATAGCCCTTGTGCCCCGATTCAACTTCTTGCTTCTATAGCCTTGGCATTATCCATGTCAATTTTGGATTGATGTAGTTGCCTTAACTGACAATAATAAAGGGATCAAGGCAGGGGTGAAATCCAGCAGATTCTGACAGGTTCTGGAGAACCAGTAGCGGAAATTTTGAGCAGTTCAGAGAACCGGTAGCAGAAATTTTGAGAACTGGCAAATACCACCTCTGGCTGGCCCCAGAGTAGAGTGGGAATGGAGATTTTGTAATATCCTTCCCCCAGGAGTGGGGAGGGAGTGGGGATTTTGCAGTATCATTCCCTGCCACACCACCCAGCCACGCCCACCAAGCCACGCCCACAGAACCGGTAATTTAAAAAATTGGATTTCACCACTGGATCAAGGTGGTGTACCATTGTGTTATTCTGGGCAAAAGGAGATATCTGTAGAAAGACAAGAATCTTTTTTTTTTTTTTTTTTTGCTAGGAGATTTAGAGACCAAACGTGCAGGTCAGATAATAATTCTGTAACTATAAATACTTTTATGTTTAGCTTGACAGTTCATCTTATTGGTGAAACAGCTCTGCATCCCTAGCCTCAACTTAATATGCATGGCACGGAAAACCTGTTCCTATTATGCTTTACACTAGAAAGAATCCATATCATTTTTTCCAGGTACAATACAGTATCCTGGATTTTACACCCCAACCAATATTAGCTATAAATATATAATCTACTGCTCAGTCTCCTTTGTGGCAATCAACAATCTATTCTTAAACCATATTTCCCAGGAGAAGTAAACAAAGTACTTCAACAATCGTAGCTATTAAACCTTTATTATGTATCTTGTTTCAGAACATTCCTGACTAAATAGAGCTGTCAAGAGTTCCACTTGGGAGTTCTTTATAAAATATTTCTTCCCTGAGTTGTCCTTCCTTAATGTCATTGTCACAATCACATCTGTTTGTCTCTCTCTGCACCAACATCCATTCCACATGTCTTTACCCAGGAGGAGAGGACAATGTAAACACTCTTGTTCCCATCACACATATAAGAAGGGCACAGCTCTTTAACCGTCATAAATACATGTCTTGGCAGAAGCAAGACAGCTGTACTATATAGAATTCCATAGTCTTTAATCCTAACATTGCAATGATCTAAATAGGGCTTCCCATTAAACCTGATAGAAATTCAGTAGAATAGCACTGCACCATGAAAGGGTGACTTCTACTTTGCTGAAAATCTTCAAACAGGTTAGATGGTCTTCTATCAGACATGATCAAATGGACTATGTACTCTGCAGGGGTTTAAGAGTAGGTGATTTTGAAAGTCACTTCCAACTCTATGCTTAATTATATAGGAAGTGATTATTTAATGAATCCATCCACAATGGAATTCTGATGAAAATCTAGTGATATAATCTTAAATTAAAACACGCCTGGAGAGCAGTTGGAAGGCCAGTCTTTCTGAATCCGACCGAACACTAGTAAGATCTCATATTAAGAATTACCTAGTGGCGATAAAAGCAGCAGTATAATTATTTTGTAATTAATTACAGTGTAATTATTTTGCTGCTCTTATTGCATCATCAGAGAACCGCCCGGCCGCCCTGTTTAGGGTGACCCGCTCCTTGCTCCACCAGGGAGTGCGGGAGGACCCCTCGGAGGGTAGAGCCGAGAACTTTGTACAGTATCTGCATGACAAAATCACTCAGATTCAGGAAGGTCTGGACTCCGACTGGGTAGTTTCAGGAGGGATGACTGAGGCAGGTCTTGAGAATGTTATCTGGGATGAGTTTGATCCTGTGACCCCTGACAACGTGGACAGGATTCTGGGTAGACTGAACACGACCACATGTTTGTTGGACCCATGTCCCTCCTGGTTAGTGCTGGCTTCTCAGGAGATGACGCGAGGCTGGCTCCAGGGGATTATAAATGATTCATTGAGTGAGGGTGACTTCCCCGCCATCTTAAAAGAGGCGGTGGTGAGGCCTCTCCTCAAGAAGCCTTCCCTGGACCCGGCAGTGTTGTCTAATTATTGTCCGGTCTCCAACCTTCGCTTTGTGGCGAATGTTGTTGAGAGTGTGGTTGCGCGACAGCTCCCCCAGCACCTGGATGAAATGGTGTAACTGGATCCGTTCCAGTCGGGCTTCAGGCCTGGGTACAGCACGGAAACGGCATTGGTCGCATTGGTTGATGATCTCTGGATCATCTGGAGGGCTCGGGACAGAGGTTGCTCCTCTGTCCTGGTCCTATTAGATCTCTCAGCGGCTTTTGATACCATCGACCATGGTATCATGCTGCACCGGTTGGAAGAGTTAGGGGTGGGGGGCACTGTGTTGCAGTGGTTCTCCTCCTTTCTCTCCGACTGGTTGCAGTCTGTGTTGGCAGGGGGCAGAGGTCGACCCCGAGGCGCCTCATATGTGGGGTGCCACAAGGGTCGGTCCTCTCGCCCCTTCTGTTCAACATTTATGTAAAGCCACTGGGCGAGATCATCCGTGGTTTCGGGGTGAAGTACCATCAGTACACTGATGATACTCAGCTGTACATCTCCACCCCGGACCACCCCAACGATGCCCTTAAAGTGATGTCCCAGTGCCTGGAGGACGTGCGGATCTGGATGGGGAGAAACAGGCTCAGGCTCAACCCATCCAAGACCGAGTGGCTGCGGTTTCTGACGTTCCAATATAGTCAGTTGGTACTATCACTGACTATTGGGGGCGAATCGCTGGCCCCCACGGAGAGGGCTCGCAACTTGGGCGTCCTCCTGGATTCACGACAGTCTTTAGAAGAGCATTTGATGGCCGTGACTGGGAGGATTTTTCATCAGGTTCACCTGATTCACCAGCTGTGTCCCTTTCTGGATCGGGACTCGTTACGCATGGTCACTCATGCCCTCGTCACTTCCCGCCTGGACTACTGCAATGCTCTCTACATGGGGCTCCCCTTGAGGAGCACCCGGAGGCTCCAACTGGTGCAGAGTGCAGCTGCGCAGGTGGTTATGGGAGCGACTTGGCGTTCCCATGTAACACCTCTCCTGCGTGAGCTGCACTGGCTCCCGGTGGTCTTCCGTGTGTGCTTCAAGGTCTTGTTACCACCTTTAGAGCGTTCCATGGCTTAGGACCTGGTTATCTACGGGACCGCCTGCTGCCACCAGTAGCCTCCCACCGGCCGGTACACTCTCATAGAGAGGGGCTCCTCCGGATGCCGTCGGCCAAACAATGTCAACTGGTGGCCCCCAGGGGGAGATCCTTCTCTGTGGGGGCACCTACTATCTGGAATGAGCTCCCCCCGGAGATACGGAGGATCCCGGATCTGCGCACCTTCCGCCGCGCTCTCAAGACCTTTTTATTCCATCAGGCTGGCCTGGCCTAATTTTTTCCCTTTTTTCCCTTTTTAAAACGCAAATTTTAATTCGTTCTTAATTTATTGGGGTGTTTTAAATCTGTCTTCAGCCAAATTATTTAATTCGCTTTTATTCAGTTTTAAATTTTGTATTTATGTGTTTTTATCCTGTGGCTGTTCACCACCCTGAGTCCTTCGGGTGTAGGGCGGTATACAAATCAAATAAACTAAACTAAACTAAACTAAATAAGTCATGGGATACATGGTACTGTTTTTTTCTAGGACTGATTGGCTAAATGTTATCTCACAAACTTCCTTTCTTCCTGAAAAAAGAGGAAGGGAGGAGAAAAATAAAAATACAACTTAAGGATCTTAACAATAGACAAAAGTGTAAGAGAAATTATCTGCTTTCACAAGCTCTAGAAAAATAATTTAATTGGGTTAGATCTTTATGGATCAGTTCCAGCTTTCATCCATTCCTACTCATAGTCTTCCTTCTGGCTTGGAACAATTCACTCTGATCTTGAACCTGCCATTGAATAATTTAATTGGGTAATTATTTGACTGCTGGCCATCTCTATAAGTATACTCAACTTGTAACCATTCATTTAGTGACCGTTTGAAGTTACGACGACATTGAAAAAGATGACTTATGACAGTTTTTCACACTTATGACTGCTGTAGCATCCCCATGGTCATGTGATCAAAATTCAGATGTTTGACAACTGGTTTATATTTATGATGGTTGCAGTTTCCCAGAGCGATTTGTTTTGTTGTTGTTTTGCAACCTTCTGACAAGCAAAGTCATTAGGGAAGGCGGATTCACTTAACAACCATGTTACTAAATGTCTCTGAAGATTCTCAATCATCCAGGTCACAGTTGTCCCAAAGGTGCTTTCTTAGTTTTTTTCCTTGAATTCCCCACCATTCAGCCAGAACTGAAGAAGCTTCTTGGATGAGAAGCAAAATGTTGTCAGGAAAAAAACCAAGAACCAAAAAACCAAGAAAGTCCAAGTTGCCTTTTGAACATCACCTTTAGGATAACTATGTTATTAATTCAACAACTGCAGTGGTTCACATAACAATTATGGCAAGAAAGGTCGTAAAATGAAGCAAAGCTCACTTAACAATTGTCTCATTTAGCAAGTGAAATTTTGGGCTCAAATTGTGGTCATAAGTCAAGGGCCACATGTACAGACTCCTTGTCTTTTTTTTAATGTTTGCCATCAAAATGCTTACTGTCGAAAGAAGCAATTGGTTAAAATTATTCTCCATACCAAAGCGACAAGGGCATGAAGATACTTAAGAAAGCAAACCATTTCAGTACTGGTTTACTTGAAAAAGGGTAAAAAGATCCAATTCTTTTTTTTAAAAAAAAAAATCCTTACTTACCCTTGATTGATTACCTTTCTAACCTTGTATGCCAACATTTTGGGCTTTTTCCCCAATGATTTCCTAACCATTTACAGAACAGACCAAACTGTATTTTGAATAGTATTGTATAGTAGTTTTCAAAACTGTATTTTGAATAGTATAGTATCCTGTTTCCCAGAAGTGCTAATCAAATGCTCTGGGGGCAATACCAAACACAAAAGAAAAACAATAGATCTTTTTTCTATTATTTCTCAACAATTCCCAAGTATTCTCCCTCTGATCCCTTAGTAATTACACAATTCGTTTTAACATTCATGTAAAAATACTATTCCCTGCTCTGACTTTTGAATAAAGCATATTTCTTACAAGTATACAAAATGTATGCATCTGATGGAAATGGCCATTGTGGGGCCAACTTTATTTATTTATGCTCATGTGTATGTATAGATAGATAAATCATTTAAATTACTTTCAACAAAAACAATGAGAAAAAGAGAAATACAAGTGGTGCTGGACTTACGACCATGGTTGAGCCCGAAATTTATATTGCTAAGTGAAACATTTGTTAAGTGAGTTGTACCCCATTTTATGACCTTTCTTGTCATAGTTGTTAAGTGAATTACTGCACTCAAATTGTTAAGTGTATCTGGCTTCTCCTTTGACTTTGTTCGTCAGAAGGTCACAAAAGGACACATGAGCCCAGGACACTGCAATTGTCATAAATATGAGACAGTTGCCAAGCATCTGAAGTTTGATCCCGTGACCATAGATATGGTGCAACAGTCAAGTGTGAAAAGCGGTCATAATAAAAAAGCGGACACACTTTTTTTTTAGTGCCGTTGTAACTTCAAACTTTCACTAAATGAACTGCTGTAAGTCAAGGACTACCTGTAGAAAACCTTTTCCCTTCTTTAATTTCAGAAATTGTACTGCAAAACTTTTACGTTTAGTTATACTTGAACACAACTTTTGAATCTCACAGTAGTGATTATAATAATTTCTTGGTAAAAGTGATATTGAGGGGGAAAATGCCGTGCAAACTACCGTATTTTCCGGCGTATAAGATGACTGGGCGTATAAGACGACCCCCGACTTTTCCTGTTAAAATATAGGGTTTGGGCTATACTCGCCGTATAAGATTACACCTCTTCCAACACACACCAAATAAAAATTAAAAAACATCACCCACAATGGCTCACCCACAATGTAAAAGCAGCTGTGCTAGACCCAAAATGGCCCCTGCAACAAGCAGGAACCTCAGACAGCCACAAAAAGCCCAAAAACTCAACTTCACACTTTACACACACAAAATTCCACATACAGCTTTGTGAGATTTTGAGTGTTTGTGTAGTTAGAATGAAACACTACAGAAACACACTAAATCTCAGAAAGCTGCACAAATATTATTTTATTTTATTTTTATTTTTATATTTCATTTCATTTCATTTTATTCGATTTCTATACCGCCCTACTCCCGAAGGACTCAGGGCGGTGCACAGCCAAACAATAAAAACACATACAATACAAAATTTAAAAAATAGAATAAAATCAAATTAAATAATTTTGGCCCCGACAAATTTAAAACCCCAAACTTTTAAAACCAATTTAAAATTGAATATATAAAATACTAAAAGATATTTAACATTTTAAAAATCTTTTATAAAAGAGGGGGAAAATTAGGCCAGGCCGGCCTGGTGAAATAGTAAGGTCTTTAAGGCGCGGCGGAAGGTGCGCAGATCCGGGATCCTCTGTATCTCTGAGGGGAGCTCGTTCCAGATAGTAGGTGCCCCCACAGAGAAGGCTCTCCCCCTGGGGGCCGCCAGTCGGCATTGTTTGGCTGACGGCACCCGGAGGAGCCCCTCTCTATGGGAGCGTACTGGCCGGTGGGAGGCTATTGGTGGTAGTAGGCGGTCCCGCAAGTACCCAGGTCTAAAATTTAAAACTTCCTAAACTTTAAATGGCTAGGTCTAAAAAAGAACAACTAAAAAAACCCCCAATTAACTATTTTTTTAAAGCTCCCAAAGGGGAAAAAACTTACCCAATAGAATAGGGGTCTCCACCCTTGGCAACTTTAAGACTTGTAGACTTTAACTCCCAGAATTCCTCAGCCAGCTTTGCTTTGCTGGCTGAGGAATTCTCGCAGTTGAAGTCCACAACTCCCTGCCTGCTTGATTGCAGGCAGGGAGTTGCTTGCTGATGGAATGGATCGCAGGCAAGCGAAGCAAGGCAAGAGTTGCAACTAGCAGCTAAGGTAAGCAAGCTGGAGGGGGAATTTTTTTTTTCCTTTTACATGGCTCTGGGGATCCCAGCTGAGTTGCCTGATTAGCAGGCAATTCAGCTGGGATGGTCAGAGCTTGGCTTGTCAGAGCCTTTTGGGCTGGTCTGCCTGGTTACAGGAGAACGACACCTGGCGTATAAGACGACCCCCGACTTTTGAGAAGATTTTCAGGTGTTAAAAAGTCGTCTTATACGCTGGAAAATATGGTATATGTTTTCTCATATTTTTGCTCTAAAAGAAAGGGGATATTAATTTTCCCAAGGAATCAAGAACATCATGACAACCATCCTAAATGAACTGGAAATGCCACCTTTTTATACTCTTTAAAACATTCATTCATATGAAAATGAAAAACAAAACAAAACAATATTTCCATTTTAAGTTGGAATTTTACAGCTCCCCCAACATCCACCCAATAGAAAAAGCTTAGTATTCAGTTAACTTTTCAAAATAGGAAGGAACTAGCTTTATGGGTGTTGAATGGTCCAAAGATCACAAAGTGAAGTGAAAATCACATCATGTCATTCCTGAAGAACACACAACCTTAATTGAATGACATTAAATTACTGGATATAAATCATGCTGCCCTCAGTTATTACCCTCGTCATTTCAATTTTTTAAAACATACATTAAAAGAGCAAATTAAACAGGTAGAATTATACAGGGGACACACTAAAAAAAGGGAAAGGCAAGGGAAAGGGTTTTTTTTTAAAAAAAATATTGGAATGGCAATCAGTATTACATAGTGGCTATATGAGTTTACAATATAAACAAGATATTAAGCTACTAATACCTACACACACACAACACACACACGTCTATGGAGATTCTCTGTCATCTACTGTAGATCATGGTTATCCCAAAGATGATTTTTCAAGAGGCAAGTGGACTTTCTGTTATTGTATTTCTTTCACTGTTATTTCTTTTAGTTGTCTCTTGAAAAAGAACCTTTGTGACACAGACTGACAGACATGCGCGCGCGCGCGCACGCACACACACACACACACACACACACACCAAAATACATTAAATATGAATCATTTATGTCTATGATGTCCTGATACCACACATCAGGAGAAAGTGTTATTTGGGGAAAGAATGCTGCATCAGCTAATTTTGTTTAGCTTTAAAAGAAGTCAATCCTAGCTCTGAAAATAACTACATTTGTGCCAGTGGTGAAATCCAATTTTTTTTACGTTCTGTGGGCACGGCTTGGTGGGCATGGTGTGGCTTGGTGGGTGTGGCTTGGTGGGCATGGCAGGGGAAGGATATTGCAAAATCCCCATTCCCACCCCACTCCGGGGCCAGGCAGAGGTGGTATTTGCCGGTTTATTTATTTATTTATATTTATTTATTAAATTTTTATACCGCCCCCTCTCCCGAAGGACTCGGGGCGGTGAACAGCCAAAATTAAAAACACACAATACAAATATTAAAATACATTAAAATGAAATTAAATTATCTTTGGCTTCTCCAATTTAAAACCCCTTGCCCATAAAATTCCCCAAAATTCCCCAATTAAAAGATTTTTAACCCAGTAGTTCTCTGAACTACTCAAAATTTCTGCTGCAAGTTCTCCGAACTGCTCAAAATTTCCACTACTGGTTCTCCAGAACCTGTCAGAACCTGCTGGATTTCACCCCTGATTTGTTCCTTCTCATGAGTAGCAGTAGCAGAAGCAGGATAAAGAGGCAAAAACCTATTTAGAAACAGCCAGTCTGTCACACAGCCATTTCTTTTATTATAAACCAACCAACCTAAATCTGTCATAAAAATATGTAGCTCACAAAAAAGGCAAAACCAGCCCTACCTTTCTATTGGTCTCAAACATTATTTTTCTTAAACTACAGAAACTTTAATCCTTGAAAGTTTAAGTCTCTTTTTTGTGTATATTTTTGAGTCAACCAAGTAAGGAAATACTTGATTAGGAATATGATCCATGTATTAGCCACAGCTAAGAATATATAATAAGATCATTTTGAATCCTGTAAATAGAAAACAATTAAAATTTAATCCAAGCTTTCAAGTACAAATCAACTGTTTTGTTTATATGAAGCATATTTTACATTTTTTTCTGGAGAATCCAAAAAATGTGCTTAGTAAAAAACTCTTAATAAAGAACTAGACAATCTGTGATCCCTTGGGGCATCATTTCAGAGATTAATTCCTTACCAGATTCCTCAATGTCTTCAACAATAGCAGAACTTCTAATGTATTTGAAAAATTCTTAAAATTCAGGGAGATATTTAGAGTTGCCTTGAAAGTAACCCATATTTAACTGGAAAGCATAGTCAAATATCAGGCTTTGACCACAGGAAATGTTTTATGATAATTTTATATTATTAATTTTAAACGATTGCGCAAGGTTGTCAAACTCATGTCACATGTTCCGGATGGGGAGGAACAGGTTTCGACTCAACCCTTCCAAGACCGAGTGGCTGTGGATGCCGGCATCCCGATATAGCCAGCTGGCGCCATCGCTGGCTATTGGGGGTGAGTCATTGACCCCCACAGAGGGGGCTCGCAACTTGGGCGTCCTCCTGGACACACGGCTGTCTTTAGAAGAGCATATGACGGCCTTGGCCAGGGGGGCTTTTTATCAGGTTTGCCTGATACGCCAGTTGCGCCCCTTTCTGAGTCGGGATTCCTTATGCACAGTCACTCATGCTCTTGTCACTTCTCGCCTGGCCTACGCTAACACTCTCTACATGGGGCTCCCCTTGAGGAGCACCCGGAGGCTCCAGCTGGTCCAGAATGCAGCCGCGCGGGTGATCATGGGAACGACATGGCGCTCCCATATAACACCTCTCCTGCGCGAGCTGCACTGGCTCCCGGTGGTCTTCCGGGTGCGCTTCAAGGTGTTGGTTCTCACCTTTAAAGCGCTCCATGGCTTAGGGCCAGGGTATTTACGAGACCGCCTTCTGCTACCGATAACCTCCCACCGGCCAATATGCTCTCACAGAGAGGGCCTCCTCAGGGTGCCGTCGGTCAAGCAATGTCGGCTGGCGGCCCCCAGGGGAAGAGCCTTCTCTGTGGGAGCACCCGCCCTCTGGAACGAGCTACCTCCCGGAATACAGCTGATTCCGGATCTCTGCACTTTCCATAAGGCCCTGAAGACGTTTTTATTTCAGCAAGCTGGCCTGGCCTGAATAGGTTTTATGGGTTAGTTTTTTAATTGTATTGCTAGGGGTTTTAAATTGGGGCGGCCGTTTAATTTAATTTATTTTTAATTATTTTAACTTTTATATTGTATGTTATTTTAATTCTTGGCTGTTCACCGCCCTGAGTCCCTTCGGGGAGAAGGGCGGGATATAAATTTAATAAATAAATAAATAAATAAGCCACGTGCTGGCCACGCCCACCCCCGATTTAACAAAGGGAGGAAAGTTGCGATACGTCATGTGATGACAATGTGTCATTGCAAGTTTGACACCTCTGCCATAGCATGTTTTATAAAATTTGCCAAACCCAGGAATCATGGGTTCTGTGTTTTGGATACATTCTGTAAATTAGCCTATGACTAATCTAGTCATAGGCTAATTTAGTAGACACTTTTCCCTGTGATGCACCTTTTGACCCAGTTATAGATGGAGAGTTTTAGTAGTATATATGTAATTTACTATTGTTCCAAATATATTATCATGACACTTATTAGGCTGCCATATGATAAAAAGATTTTCTCCAAAACACTACTATCAATTTTCTAGAGCAGCTGAACAATTGCATAGAATTTCTACTTAAGAGAACTCTTCTCTTCATAAACATACCTAAATAATTTATTACATGCATTTTTATGTAAAGCAGATAATACAATAATCTCCAGCAAGAAAGAAAAGAGAGCAAAGGCTTTTCAGTATTTTTCCTGTACACATCTTTACGAATCATTAAACAGATTTTGCAGGCGCACACACACACTGAAGGCCTTTTCCTACATTTCTTTTGAAGTATGCTTCTAAATGTATACCCTACAAATATGACAAACATATATTTATGAGCATACAGTGCCTATGGGAACATTTATCAAATAGCCAACAATAGCCTTGTTTGGATTTTCTGCTTCCTGTTTAAACCATCCCAGAAGGGCAGACCAGTCATAAGAACACTGCCTCACCCTGTCCATTGTACACCTTATTACAGTGGTGTCAAACTCAATTTCATTGAGGGCCGCATCAGGGTTGTGTTTGACCTTGGGGGGGAGGAGGTGGGCATGTCCAGTTCGACATCACTCGTGTCAGGGGGCCCTGTATGCAGCCTCCCTGAGCTCTTTTTTCACTGGCAGAGTGCTGCAGGAGGCCATCATAGCTGAAAAAGGAGCCCACAGGGCATCACCTGAGCTCCATTTTCACTGGCAGAGGTACCGCGGGCCAGTCCTTCGCTATTTCCAGGACAGCCCCACAGGCCAGATCTAAGCACCCCGTGGGCCAGATCCAGCCCATGGGCCTTGAGTTTGATGCCCCTGTCTTATTACTTGCTTCAATCGCTTCCCAGTATTAAGAAGACAAACACCTGCAGGACAGAAGCTTTTCTACTCCTATATTCATACACAATACAGAATCCTGCAAGATCAGGGATCTAAATTAAACTGACTGTAAAGCACTGAATATAGGGTTTCTGAAGGAGTAATTCAGACTCCCAACATGTGATGGGCATGTGATAAAGAAGTGATACCAGGGGACGGAGCACGATTGCTTATCTTTATTGTCCCAGCATTCTTTGGCCACTTTAATGCCCAAAGAGAGCTTGTGTTTCATAGACACTAGAGCAGTGTTTTTCAAACTTGGCAACGTGTGGACTTCAACCCCCAATTCAGACTTGAAGTCCATAAACCTTAAAGTTGTCAAGATTCAAAAACTAGGTTTTGCTGTTGTATAATCAACATAGGGCAAATTTTATCTCCTGTTAAAATGCAGTGCACTAGAATTACAGGCCTAAGAAATGTGAAACAAACCCAAATCTCACACAGGAAAGTGGACTAAAATAGGATCAAAAAGAAAAGGCATGCTGTTTTAAAATAGTGGCTCAGTTAAAATATTTAATAAAATCATCCAAAGTATTTAATGAGACTCATGGTTTTGTGGAAGGCCTCCCCTCCCCTGAAGATTTTGGGGATATTTTGGGAGATATTTTAAAAAGGCAGGATAAAATATTTCCCCTAAAGGAAAAATGAAAAAATCTAAAGGGAAGCAGAAACCAGCCCGTTTCCCTGCTCCAAGCAGAAACTGAAAAGGCCAGCTTTTAGAAATGCAGATTTGGTAATCCATTCAGAAAGACTGGGTCAAGACAGAAAGTCAGATAAACAACAAACAAAAGGTTGACAAAATTAGCTCAGACAAACACCTAGGATTTGCATTTCCTCTTTTGCCTATAGAGCAAGTTATGACCCTTTCATAACTCTACATGACTCCCATAGGAATCCAGAAGGTATAAAACCCCACCCACTCTAAACTCCATTTGTTCAGCTGACCCAGAACTACAAACCCTGGTGGTTCTGTTCACCAATAAACGAACCTCCTTTCCAATCAGCCTCCAGCATCCATGTTATTTTCAGAGTCTTTCTCCCGGCTTAGAACGGAACCAGTTGGATTTTCCTTCCAACAATTTGAACCAATTGTACCAAATTTGAACCTATATACACAAGTACAGTTATGCACATTCAAACCATCTGCTTAATTAAATTATATTCATTCGAACACCTGCAAAATGTCTTCCAGTAGCACTGAAAGGCTTTAAGAATACAATATTCCTAACCTTTGCAGTGGAAAATCTGCAAAAACTCGAGATTCCTTCAACAGCACAAGATTGTAGAGTTCTGGTATTAAGTACTTAATTCTCTTCCTGACAGATTGTTAACAGTCTAACACTATCACACACTATCTCTCACCATCATGCAATTACTTTTCACTACAGGGTTCATAGCATTGTTTGTCAGTTGTTATTTTGACACTCCCCTCCCCCCATTTTCCTATGTCAAAATCTATTTGGTATATTTATGAGATGAAGAATTGGCGGCCTTTCTTTTCTGTGAAATATAAGGTATACTGACATCTCAATGTGATGAAAATCACTCATGCCTGGCCAATGGTGATTACATGAGAAGATGACAAACACAGAGATAACATGGATAATGTATTCAAATGAGATTCATAATATAAGAAAAATCGCACTCACCCATGTCAATTTCTATTAATTGGCCTGAATTATTTTTTCTTCAAAAAGATCTGACAACTCAACACTCCTTTCAAAAACGCATGGGGAAAAAAACCCTACCGTATAAGCAGCGGACTCTGATGGAAATGGCAGATTTAGGTCATGGGCTCACTCTTATGGAATTTAATATCCCTTATCCCAAATCTTAGTGTTATGCCAGACATTTCTACAGCACTTTTTGAAATAAACCAACTGTCACTAGCAAAACCTGAAAAAATAAAGGACTTGTATAACTTGATAGCATTTTTCAAATTAGTCTCCTGGGCATTTTTTTTTTTTTTAAGATTACTTCAGAAGTTTAACTGCAACTGAATACAACAATCGGTCAGCAATCTCATCAGCAATATAATCATCCCAATTTCCTTATTTATTCCCAGGTATAATTTACATATAAGGGGTCTCTGAGTTTGATCCTTTTCTTGCAGATGTACTTTTCTCTTTGATGTACTCAAATCCTCTGCTCGAAATAAAATTTCCTATACCACCAGGCTTGAAATTTTAGGCCTCAATAGCCTCGAACTATGCCGCCTATGTTCTGACCTAAGCTTAGTTCATAAGATTATTTACTAAAATGTCCTACCTATAAATGAGTACTTTAATTTCAACCGCAATAACACAAGGGCTATCAATAGATTCAAACTCAATGTAATTCGCTCTAATCTTGATTGTAGGAAATATGACTTCTGAAATAGAGTAGTAAATGTCTGGAACACTCTACCTGATCCTGTTATTAGTCTCTCTAACCCCCATAACTTTTACCTTAAACTGTCTACTGTGGATTTTTCTAAAAGAGGTCTTTCTAAAGAGGTCCCTAAGGGGGCGTGCATAAGTGCACCTGCATGCCTACCGTCCCTGTCCTACTGTCCCCATTTATATGTACTCATTTTATGTGCTTATGGCTATGTTTTGCTTATTTATTTCCTTTTATATGTGTCCATGTCTACATCTATACTGTTACTTGTTTCCTTGTACTTGTTGAATGAATGAATGAATGAATGAATGAATGAATGAATGAATGAATGAATAAATAAATGTTTCATTACCCAAACTAGGTAACATTAGTAGACTGGTAGACTTTATTGGAAATTTACATATTTTTAGTACTTTGAATTAGTACAATAGCTAGAGGGTTTTCGGAGACTTCCAGTTGGCACCGCAAGGACACAGACGGGGAAATGGTGAGCTCTGCAGAGCTTCGCCAAAACCCCGTCTGCTAAGCTGCCGCCGACATGTCTGCGGACCTCCCCTGTCTTGCAGGGACAGGGAGACAAAAAGGGACCCCTTGGGCGGCTGATAGGAACGGGCAGGTTCCTCGGGGCCGGAGGCTTTCCCTTCATACCGGCGGCAGTGGAACGACGGCCATGGCAGCTGTCCCGAAACTGCGGCAACCGGGAACAAAGATCGTGCTGGAGGAGAGGAGGAGAAGCAGAGAAGAATAGAGAGCGAGTATCTCGAAGCCGGGTGAGTGACACCAACCCAGGCAAAACAACACATATATTTGGATTTTTTAAAAAAAGACCCCAAACTTCAAATAGCGGCAACAGAGCCATGAAGCTTGAAGATTGAAAAGGAAAAAAAATGGAAATGAAGACCCGAAATAGACTTTGCTTTATTAAATTTGGCTTGGAAGAATTGGCTTTTAACAACTCAATAAATTGACTTTGCTTTTATTTGGAACGGATTGGAGAAATGTCTCTTTGGGAGTTTACACCTTTGAAAGTTAACAAAACTAATGAAGACAGACAGACGGATGGCTACAAAATTGCCATGGAGTCTGCGGTGACTAAGCAGGAAAGTGGATTGAAGATATTTTTCTTTCCGTTTGAAAAAGAAACATTTTAAATGGCTTTTTACTTTGGATTACTTTGAAATTAACATTAGATCTATGGACTTTGGAGATTTCTATTCTGTCCCAGATGATTTTAAGAAGAAAGAAGGAATATTTTGGACATTTGACAATGGAAATTAATAAGCTTAGCAAAAAAAATTAGGTGTGGCGCAGGAAAAAAAAGACAGGAAGTTGATGCATCACACATGGAACAGACATTATAAAAGCATTAAAGGAACATACAGAATTTTTTTAATTTGAATAGATGAACTTTGAAATGGAACATTTATAGACAGATAGAAAAAGGAAGAAAAGAAGGAAATAAAGTAATAAATTTTAAATGTAACTAAACTGAAATGTAAAGCTTAAAAGCCTAAAGGTATACATGATTTTTGGATAAAAACAGAAAGGCTTCTGGAGTAATAAAAATAGAAAATAAGAGATGGCAATTAAAATAGAGGATGATATACAAGTGGTTAAAACAATAAAGAAGAGTATATATTACTGTGAGACAACTTTAAGATAAATTTACTGCTTGATGTAATATGTTTTAATTTTAATTTGCAAACAAATGTTAGATTGATGATTATGCTGGATTAAGGTTCTATTGAACAAACTATCAGACACACAGATATTAGTGACAATTGTGATTTAATTTAATATATGCTGGAAATGATGATTATTATGAAATATATTGAGAATTAATTTGAAAGACTGCGCAGGAAACTGACATAAAATAGATAATTATATGTTAAGGGGAAGTTAAAATAAGAGGGATGGATACCAACTAGATAAGAGTTTGAGACTCGGAGGAAATATGTTGGAAACTAATTAAAATGCTGGAAATCAGCCAAACAATTATAGGAGAGTTGGAGGAGACTATGCTGGAAATCAGCCAAACAAGAGTGGGAGTCCTGGAGGAGACTATGCTGGAAATCAGCCAAACATAATATGCTGGAAATCAGTCAATAAAATGCTGGAAATCAGCCAAACAAACAGGAGGAGAGTTGGAGGAGAATATGCTGGAAATCAGCCAAACAATGGAGGAAGTATAGGAGGAGACTATGCTGGAAATCAGCCAAACAAAATATGCTGGAAATCAGCCAATAACAGTGGTAGGCTTGGAGGAGACTATATTGAAACTAGCCAAAAATAGTTGGTGCTCTGGGAATCAGCCAAACAGAATACATTGGATAATAGCCAAATAATAGAGGGAGGTATGGAAGAAAATATGCTGGAAATTAGACTAAATAAAACATGTTTTTGTGATAAATCTGTGTAACATGAAAAGTGTAATAGATGATAAGTGGGATAAAACCAAAGATAAATTGATAAAATTTAAGATATTAAGAATCGAGGAAAGGGTCAAGAAATTAAGAATTAGATAGAACTTTGTCTTATAAAGTGTAATAAAATGGAGTGGTATGGAATTTGACATTAAGATTTGTGGTGATAAAATTGTAGGGTAAATAATTAGAATAAGAGGTTAGAATATTGTTAAAAAAATTTTTTTGATGCTGATGGTAAAAGATATAAGGTGAAGAAGAACAAGATATAAATAAGATATATAGATATATAGATATAAAAATGAGTGAAAGTTAATTTGAAATTAAAATTGTATTGATATAATGGATTTGTTTAGATTAAGATGTTAGAATTTATGTTAAAACTTGTTCTTTTATGTTTTGAATTTTTATTTGTAAAAGACGTAATGGAAAATTGTGAATGGAGCTTGTTAAAGAAATGTAAGCGTGGTAACCATCTATTGACCAGATCGAGACTCTGCTCTTGAAAGTTATATTTTATGTTTAAGTTTGAAAAAAAGTAAAAAAATATTTACAAAAAAAAAAATAGCTACAGGGTTTTCAAAGGTTTATATATGTGAATTTAAGCTTAGTGTCCGTAATACAGTACTCCATTGAATTTTGGTGTGGGGGCTACCAAAGAGTGCTAAGAAACCAAACAATGATCACAGACCAAATCATTCTATAATTCTCAATCAAGGCAAAATTAACCAAGTTCCCATTGTTATACTTTGGATGCATTATACAAAGACCTTGCTCTATGGGAAAGGTGATAGAATAGAGAAAAACAGGACAATAGCTGCAAAGTGGATAGCAGAGCTGCACCACTAGAAGGCCTGAAGGTCTGATTAGAGAACAATTGTCCTGGAGAAGGTACATCTATATGGTTGATAACAGCCAATATCAATTTGAGCACACATAATTATCAATCCAGTATTTGGAGATGAAGAAAGCAAAATAATGGACTAAAAAAAAGCTATCAGAGCTGAGATCAATGCATGGTGATTTAAGGGACTGATATGTCCCTATGTTTTGATTACAAGAAACCAGTTTGCTATTGTTTTCATCTAAGAGATTTTTTATTTTTAGGCTTAGTATTCACTAATAATCACACCCATCACAGTAGCATTGAGAATCAATCCTTGTTTTCTTGCTATTTGCTGAGATAAGTTAAGGGGACGGTTTTTTTAAAATTGAGACATCTCATTGTTTTATCATAACAAGAACAACTATTACTATGCTCCTTTACTAAAGTCTGGGATAAAACAAACAAAACCTCAGAAGAATAAAAAAAATCAACCCAATAAAATTATTCCAGAACCTACCAAACAAATATTAACACTAAAACAACCAAATGACAATCATATACTTAAAAGAATTCTTTTCCAGTATCTGACACTATCATTATTAAATGGCATGAATCTGGTTAGGACATTATTTACACAATCATTTTTCAGTGATTTTCATCAACTATTCTAATCAAGATCTTCCTCTCACTGATGTACAAGTATACCAGTATATACGCCACAACTGAGCTCAAAATTTCTGTTGCTAAGCGAGACAGTTGTTAAGTGAGTTTTGCTCCATTTTAAGACTTTTCTTGCCTCAGTTGTTAAGTAAATCACTGAAGTTGATAATTTAGTAAGTGTTAAGTGAATCTGGATTCCCCAGATTGACTTTGCTTGTCAGATCACAAAAGGTCATTACATGACCCCAGGACACTGCAACCATCATAAATATGAGTCAGTTGCTAAGCAACTGAATTTTGATCACATGGTCATAAGTGTGAAAAATGATCATGAGTCACTTTTTTTCGGTGCTATTGTAACTTCGAATGGTCACTATTTGAACTGATGTAAATCGAGGAGTACGTGATGTAAGTCAATGATAGTGTCAGCTTTCCATAGCCCTCTAAATTTTCCTAAAACTGCCCTAATTCCTCAGTTTAGCCTGGCTGGGAATTGTATTAAGGGTTCATACTTTATGCAGTTTCAGGTTTTGGAGTGGTTTCTGTTTGAAAGGTTGTTATAGAAATTAGAAAACAAATTATCAATTATTATTGAGTCATGGTGGCGAAGTGGTTAGTTCTGCAGGTTTATTCTGCCCACAGCCAGGAATTTGATCCTAAATGACTAAAAGTTGACTCAGCTTTCCATCCTTCCGAGATTGGTAAAATGACGACTCAGATTGTTGGGGGCAATATGCTGACTCTATAAACAGTTTAGAGAGGGCTATAAAGCACTGTGAAGTGGTATATAAGTCTAAGTGCTGTTGCTATTATATTTTAGAGGCTTCCCCAGCCAAGGTCTTCCTTGTGCGTGCAGACAGTCCTGCCTATCTGAAAAAAAAACCTTTTGGGATGGCATTTATTTAATTAATTAAATTTACATGACCACCCATCTCTTCGCAGTGACTTTGAGCAGCCAGCAACAATTAAAACTCAACATAATATACAGTGAAAAATGAATAATTGAGGGCTGACATAACACTACAAACAGCCCTCAACACAAGCAATCTTGCATGTTCTCCCAAATATACCAATCCCCATACTCATAACATAGCTTTATGAAAAGCCAATACAGTCAGGACCAATCTAATCTCTGTGGAGAAGACACTGCCAAGGGCAAAAAAAAGAGACTCTATTACAAGTCCCACCAGATGGCATTCTCTAATAGATAGGACCTGTAGCATTCATCTCCTGCCAGAAAAAGGAGGTCCTTCAAATTACCCTCCCTATGCCACACCAAGTTGACATCTAAGGTTGATGCAAAATTAGTCAAACAACTGTTGCTTTAATGACGCTGTCTGGTAACACGTAAAAGAGTGCCTTGAGCTCCTAAAATAAATCACGGTTGGGGGGGGGGGACGGCGACGACGACACAATCATCAGAACTAATTTTAGTTGGTAATTTTTTTCTGCTGTTATGTAACAAGTTCTCTCCTTCTGTCTATAATCTCTACTTAAGAATTACTAAATAAAGAATGTACAGTGTTTTGCTCTTTCCAAACTACAGCTCAGATGATAAATAGCACTGGTATTATTCTACCAAGTTTAAAATAGAATAACATTTACCGCCCCCCCCCCCAAAAAAAGAGGGGGGCAAACTCAGTGAAGCTGCTGTATTATCAAAATTCTTAAGAATTTGTCACTTCAAACCTTAATTATTCTTTTTGGAAATAAATCTACAAATTATATTCTAGAAACATGCATGACGCTACAATTCCAAGAATTGGAATGTATTTTTTTAAAACATCCAGACAATTATTCATGGTGGCAGAACTAGTGAAACCAACCTTAGAGAGTGGCAATTGACAAGAATTATGTGTGCTGCTAAAAAACTGTTTATGCCTCTGTTGTAAAACATTTTTGAACAATTAAAAATTTCATACAAATACTAATAACTGGGTCCAACTCCACTAATTTTTCAAATTCAACTGGGTCAGATACATCAGCATAAATGGAAATTATGACCCTGTTTAATACATAACAATATCATTAATTGCCTCACTACTATCATCTATCATCTGCATAAAATGATGCATGAATTAATAAAACCTTAACCACAACATTTTCATTATTTAATTATTAATATCTGTGCAATCTAATACAACAATTCTGAAAAAATGAGATCTTCCTATCTTATACCCTCACATGATATGAATATGTGAACTCCACAAGTGACTCATACACTGTAGATTAAATAAACTGTAGATTATAGAGTAAATAAATTCCATCTGAAGAATATCATTAATATTTGAGTAGTCAGTCTGAGGCAATTTAAAAAAATACATTCCTTTTCAAGGATATTACAAACAGAACACACATATGAAACCACTAACACATAATTCCTTAAAGTAACTGTATAGTGCAATTATCTCATGCATAGTAATAATTATTGTACAATTAAGTATGTTTTGGAATTGAAATAGATACAGAAAAGCAACATCCAAGTGATCAAGGGCTGAAGCAGGCCACTTCTGAAGTAAGGTCACAACAACTCTTTAGCACACACACAAAAAAAGGCAAGTAAGTGCATGACACAAGAGGCAATTAAAAAATAAATATTGTTTGAGAAAAGTAGCTAAAATGATTATTTTCTCTCTATCTCAAAATACTGAAAACTGGAATCAAGCAATGAACCTAAATGGTAGAGATTCAAGAGATTTAAAATATTGCAATCCTTTTAATAATGCTCAATGGAATCATGATTGTATTCGCCATGAATTTTTTTTTTTTTTTTAAAAAGGCTATCAGTGGATACTAGCCATGGTAGCCATGTGGATCTCTGATATCAGATACAGTATATTTCTCTCAATTTTTATCTTGCATATGGACTTTCAAGGGTTTCCTTCTGGACATTTGGGAACAGAATTCTAGGCTTCTTTGGTTCAATCTATTTTGGGTTTTCAATGAGATTCTCAGCTCTGTTATACCTCTTGGTGGTTTTTGATATAATCAATTATACTATCCTGCTGGACCAGAGGAACCAAATCAAGAGCTTGGTTCAGTCAATAGTCATGGGGGAGGCAGCACTCAAGTCCTTGGTTGATCCAATGTTGATCCAAGATTTGGTGCTCTCTCTTATATTATTTATCTTCTGTACGAGGCCACTAGGAGAGGTCATCCATCAATTCAGGATGAAGCATCAGATTAAATCCTAAAAAGACCAAATTCAGGGGTGGGTTCTACTTACCTTTACTACCAGTTTGCAACGGGAGCACACACGTGCGCACGCTTTGCTCGCACACACATGCTTCTGCGCAGAAGCTTCTGTGCATGCGCAGATTGTTCATGATGACATCCGGGCAGGTGGGTGGAGCCTCCTACTGCTTTTACTAACGGTTCGCAAGGACCGGATCGAACTGGGAGCAACCCACCACTGACCAAATTGTTTTTCAATAATATATACCATGACAAACTGTGATCTTGGGTTCCCTTAGTTTTACAACTCCAGTTTGAACAACAGAACAAAACAGTAGGTAGGGTGGACATTGCTTAGCTCCAGTCAGTTATAACGGAACTAAAAGATTCTATGAAGATGGTGATTTATGTCTGGAACACCACACAGTTGAAGGGTTGTGTTAGGAAATGATTTTACCTAACTTGTTGGGTTGGCAATATATAAACCATCAATATAGCTTTAAGTTTGCTGTATTGCATTATACTGTGTCCTGATTGGTTAGTTCTGTAGCCAATGTCCTTAAGAGGGAGCTAGAAACATGGTTTGTTTTTCTTTGATGCTGTTTGCTGTGTGCTATTTACTGCTGTTTGCTACTGTTTGCAACTCTTTATGTGTATGACTATGACGACTGGTAAGAAGACTTTGTTATTGGATTATCCCTGGACTATTGTTTTACTATCTACTGCTTTATATGTGAATGACCTGGACTGTTTATTGGACTGTGCTGTATTACTATTTCCTGAAAGTAAACACAACTCAGTGTATCTGTGTGTTGGCTGTGTTATTTCCTAACTACTCTCAATCGCTTTCATGTGCACACCCTTGCTACTCAAGGGTTGCTCTGCGAATTCCTCTACAGGTTGCTATGCTCTTTGAGTGGGACAACTTTTGGAGACAATCATGAGCCTATGATTTATCCAGAGAGTAACACCCAGATTAATTTAATGGAGAATCCCCATCATGCCAGGATAACACCAATTCCGAGGTTTCTGCATTAATTTCTAAGAGGCTTCTAAACCCTACTTAGATTGCTGGTTATTGCCTGCAAAGTCCTATATAACACAGCACTGGGTTAAATCAGAAACATTGTCAACAATGTTTCTACCCAATTCAGTTCAAGAAAAGAAGGCCTGGTAAGCATTCCTGCACACAGAAATGAGAATTATACTAAACTTGGGTCAGATGGCAGCCTTTTCTCTAGTAACTCTGTAGTATGTAGATACTAGAGAATATGGTTTCCCTGGAATGTGCACTAGAATGCATGAGGTATCCTTTCCTCTTGCATTTTGAAAAACCATGAAAGTATCTATTTTCCCATGCCTTTGTCCCTGACTTAGTGTCAGCATGATACCTTTGTATTATGCTATGCTGTATTTCTTTCTCTTATGGGCTTTGTTGTACATTGCTTAGAGTCTTGCAGTTAGGCAGTCTACAAATGTAGTAAATAAATACTGGATGGGCAGGGCTGTGGTGAATGGAGTCAGTTTACAGAAAGACACCCATTTACACAGACACAAACTATCTACTTAGCTAACACAATTTTTCAAAAAAACTCCTTGCAGGCTGACTTTAGATCAGGGCTAAAGTCATCATCACGCCCATGGGCCAGATGCATCACGTGCTGGCCACGCCCACTTTAGCAAAGTGGGGGGAAAGTCACGATGTTACGTGGCATCATGACGATGCAAGCTTGACACCCCTGCTCTAGACTAATGTAATTTTTCAGGCCATATCTTAAGAATCACCATGATTCTTATATATTCCATGGGTTATTCTACCATTTTCCTATTATTATTTAGATTGTTAAAACTTAGGCAGATACAGTACTAAAAACTAAATCTAAGTTGCCAGTTGAAATGCTATGAAACCGGCCCAAATTTTATATATGTTCTCTTTGATACATTTAATTATGGGAAGATCAAAAGAGACATGGGAATTAAATGGCTGACAAGAAGTAATAAATTTCTCCTCTATTCAGAGGCCCCCAAGAGACCTGAATTTCTGTTCATGCCAATCATCTTTTGTGAGTTTTGGGGAGATTTTAAAGTAAACAGTCATTTTAAATTCAGAAACTGTTCCATGACAGATATTGACAAATCATATTTAGTTGAAAAGAAAAGTCACACTGTTAAGATGTTTCTAAGGAACACCTGGCAAAATGATTTGTACTATGATACATGATTTCTCTACAAAGCTAGAGAGAAAATCCTCATTTTAATACATCTTCATTTGTAACTCTAAGCATTCTATGTATCATCAGGTCTAAAATCAACTATGAGTAACCGACGTATGCACTGTTATTCACGTGTCATATAAGCAATGATTGATTGGAAACCCCAGAAAGGCTGGTCGATTTCTAGTTATCGATAGTAATCATCCAAACCGCTTTAAAAATTACACAAGATATTAGAGCAACAGGCATCTTCTGGGATTAGATTCCCTAATCTGAAATTCAGGTTAGTATTCTGTCTCCATACAAAATGCAAGGAGGCAGCAACTTGTATTTAATAACTAAGCAGAGTAGATTTCAGCACAAAACTGGAGATAAATGTTACTTTTACCAAGCCACACTTAATTAGGTCTGGTTGCCATTCTATAAATTAGCAGTAATCACTATGACTTGAAGATGTCAACAAAGCAATATTTTCAAATACAAATCAGGCATCAAAATGAAAACAACAAATAGAAACAAGAAATCCAGAATTCAAACAGGCTTTGAGTGCAAATGGGGATGGGCGATGTCCGAGTGGTTAAAGATGCTGGGCTTGTCAGATGGAAAGCCGACAGTCCAGGTTCCAGACCCAAGCTCCATGCAACACGGTGAGCTCCCGTTCTGACTGCAGCTCCTGTCATCCTAGCCGTTTGAAAGCATGCAAATGTGAGTAGGTAAATAGGTACCACTTCAGTAGGAAGGAAACAGCGCTCCATGATGTCATGCTCGCCACATGACCATGGAAACGTCTTCAAATAGCACTGGCTCAACAATCCTTGAAATGGAGATGAACACCGCCCCCTATAATCAGCAATGACTAGTGGAGTAAAATTCACAGAGACTCCTTTGGACCATAAAAATGATCATTATAAGTTTTAATTTCTAAATACCACACCTCTTCTAGTATTTCACCCCTTGGCTGATTCAAGTGGGTGCAATAGGCCTTAAACAGAAATCCTTTCCATACATGCTCTCTCCCTCATTCCTTCCTCTGATGCCACCAATCCCCCCTCACTCCAAAATCTTTGGTTGCTTCTGTTTCTGTTCCATGCTGCTCTACTACAGGTTCTTGCACATAATGAGGCTATCATTATTCCTGGAGCCTTTACAGATTAACAGAGTTGGAAGGGACCTTATAGGACATCTAATGTAGTACAAACCCCTGCCCAAGCAGGAGATTCTATACCATTTCTGACAAATGGCAGTCCAATCTCTTCTTGAAAGTCTCAAGTGATGAAGCTCCCACAACTTCTGAAGGCAAGTTGTTCCACTGGTTGATTGTTCTGTCAGAAAATTTCTCCTTATTTCCAGGTTAAATCTCTCCTTGTTCATTTCCATCCATTATTCGTTGTCTGGCCTACAGGTCAGGGGTGGGTTCTACTTACCTTTACTACCGGTTCGCATTGTGCCCGCGCCCACATGCACAGATCACCTATGATGATGTCCGGGTCAGTGGGTGGAGCCTCCCGCCGGTTTTACTACCAGTTCTTGCGAACAAGTCCGAACCAGGGGCAACCCACCACTGCTACAGGTGCTTAAGAAAATAACTTGACCCCTTACTCTCTATGGCAGCCACTCAAATATTGGAACACTGCTATCATGTCTCCCTTGGGCCTTCTCTTCACTAGACTAGCCATGCCCAGTTCCTGTAACCGTTCTTCATATGTTTAGTCTCCAGTCCCCTAATCATCCTGGTTGCTCTTTTTTGCACTTTTTCTAGAGTCTCATCATAGTGTAGTGACCAAAATTGGATTCAGTACTCTAGATGTGGTCTTACTAAGGCTTTATAAAGTGGTGTTAGTACCTCACTTGATGTTGATTGTATCCCTCTGTTAATGCAATTAGGATTGCATTGGCTCTTTTGGCTGCTGCTGCACACTGCTGGCTCATATTTAGCTGGTTGTCCACTAAGACTCCAAGATCCCTCTCACAGTTACTGCTATTAAGCCTGGTTTCACTTTTGAATATGAAGCTTGGAAACATTCCTTTAATTACACCAAAAAAGACATACCAAGATTCATACTTGAGAGAGGATGGCATGCTAATTTGTTTTTACCAACAGAAAGTAGTACAGAACACCAAGAACTGCACAATTTGTCTTTTTCAGGAAGATATTCAAGCTATATCTCATGCTAGAGAAGCTTGGGGCCCATCTGTCCAGTTGGGGGGAAAAAACCCCATAAAAAGCACTGTTTACATCATCCGTAGATCATGTGAAAGCTCTGCGGTAAGTAGCATTTTGTATGTTTTCATAACTCTGCTCTCTCATGATCACATGGAAACAAGAGAATCAATAACTGACTGTGATGACGTCAATCAATTTTCATGGGTTTCTCTGTTACAGTGACTGATAAGGCATTGCATTTATTTTTCTCCGTAGCTTGTCTGAACATAAATAAGGAAGACTGGACTGTGCTTCTATCATGTCTTACGATAATAACATAACCTCTTTTAGAAACAAAGCAACGGTTTTATCTAATAAAATCCGAAAATCACTCAGGAGCACTTTATTTTTGATTGTCTTCTTGTAATACTTTGACTGTTCTGTTTTCAAGACTAGGAAGGAAAACATTTTAGATTTCTACTTCAGCATCCCCCACAGTCCTCAATAGTTTTCAGGAGAATAGCAGGATTGTAACTCAAGTAGAGTTAATAGCTCTCCTTTTCTTCAGAGTTTTTCTTTCTTTCTTCTTTTCTTTGTATGCCTTAAATAAAAGCTAGCATTCTCATGATGTTAAAAGTACTTGCTGCATGCGGAGCTACCATACAGAATTCATACAGTTCATTCAAGAAAAATGCTCCCCTTGTTGGGGAAGGCAGAAATCTATCTTATATGATTGTATTCCGCAGAGTGCGATGCCAGATTCTAGCATACTGGAGTGGACAAAATTGTCGAAACCTTTTGGGAAAAGTGTATTTTTTAAAACTAGCTAATAACACCACTTTTTTTTTTAGTAGTACCATAAAATTATATATCAATGAAAAGATAATTTCAGTGATGAAATTCAATTTTTTTTTACTACCGGTTCTGTGCGCATGGCATGGTGGGCGTGGTGTGGCTTGGTGGGCATGGCAGGGGAAGGATATTGCTAAATCTCCATTCCACCCCACTCTGGGGGGCCAGCCAGAGATGGTATTTGTCGGTTCTCCACTACCAGTTCTCCAAATTGCTCAAAATTTCCACTACTAGTTCTCCAGAACCTGTCAGAACCTGCTGGATTTCACCCCTGGATAATTTAATCAAGAATGTAATGCAATAACTTTTATGAAGGATTTACTATTAGAATAGCAGTTATAAAGAAGAAAAGTGAACGAGATATACAAAAATTATCTCCGTAGAAAAAACAAGATATACGAAAATTATCACCATGTCAGTTAATACTTAGTTGGGTAACCTTTATCATGAATTATGGCCTTACAACGTCTTCCCATGGAGTAAACCAAGTCTTTTAGTTCTGCAGCTTGGTGAAACCAAGATTGAATGGTTGCTTCTATTAACTGGGTTTTATTGCTGGGTCGCTTCTAAAGTGTCTTTAGTCGGCTCCATAGATTTTCAATTGGGTTAAGGTCTGGGCTATTCCCAGGCCATTCCAGCAGTGGAATATGATTATCTTGAAACTCCAAAAAAAAGTAGTGTTATTACCTATCAAACCTCAAAAATACACTTTTTCCAAAAGGTGTCCACAATTTTGGCTACTACTGTAAACTAGGCAGTTTGGACAAGCATTCTGCCAAGGGATACTTAATACAGCCTTAAAAAAAACTTTAAGTGTTCAAGAGCATCGCAAACTAAGATACCATTAAACAAATACAGCAGGACAGTTAAGCATTGATATACTGACAGCTGTTCAGTTGTTACAGAACTAAGAATGGCAATCTGCCACTTAGCTAGGTTTGCTGAGAGACCTGTCAGGAAAAAAAGGCTCAGAATAAAGTATTTTTTTTTTTTTAAAAAAAATGACTTTAAAAGGGAAAGAGGGAAGAAGAGGAACAAGTATCTATGTGGTATCTATACTCTATATTTAGAACAGAACAGAACAGAACGGAACGGAACGGAATTCTTTATTGGCCAAGTGGCCAAGTGTGATTGGGCACACAAGGAATTTGTCTTTGGTGCATATGCTCTTACTGTACATTTATTTATAGGTAAATAATATTTACCTATGGAAAATATTTTGGTTCAGTTAAAAAGTCCTCTTTTTAAGTTTATCCCATTTAAGGCTAATACGAGGCTCTTATGCGTGCCTCTTTGTGCACCAGGGGAGGGCACAACTAAGCGTACCTGAAGCCTTCTATGTTTTTGGCAGTCTTAAAGACATACCAATGAATTTCAGCAAGGCTGTTCCCCCCAAATCAGCAGTATGGCATCCCGTTATTTTTAGCTAAGAAATGCAATAAAATTGTTCTGTGAAGCCTGCAACAGATTTAACTCGCCCACATAATTTTCCTGCCTGCTGTGTCAGACATCACCCAGGTGTGGTTTGATTCATAACTCTTCAGATCCCAATGCCTCACTTAGTAAGAGTGTAATTTTCAAAGAGTCACCATTAACAGTTAACAGTAACAGAGTTGGAAGGGACTTTGGAGGTCATCTAGTCCAACGCGCTGCTTACGCAGGAGATCTATACTAGGGATTCGAACCGCTGAACTGCTGACCTTTCTGATTGACAAGCTCAGAGTCTTAGCCACTGAGCCACCTAGCCAGGCTAACCATAGTTAAGATAAAATGTTTTTGGCACAGAAAAAGTCTCAACTGCTACATAATCCAGCCACATACTCGATATACACACATAATATATATACAGGTAAACCATTTATTTCATGGTTTTTCAAACGCATTGAAAAAAATGACTTATGACTGGTTCTCATACTGACAACTGTTACAGCATCCCCATGATTACAGGATCACAATGTGGATGGTTGGCAATCCTCATATTTTTATGGTGATTGCAGCATCATGTGGTCATATGATTGCATTTGCATAACCAAGTACAGCAATTTGCTTAACAACCAAACATTATTAAAAGTTTGTAAAATTGGGTGCTAAAGGAAGAGTTTGACACTACTGCAAAATGCTGCCACCTCAATTTAATTTGTGTCAAAATGTGTGTGGTTGGGAAAGGGCATATTATCAGGGGCAACCAGAAAAGTGGAATAGGATGGACATTACTGTACAGTACTGGACATTTGGCCTAACTCTTCCCGTCAACTTGTCAAAACTCATACACTTGGGCAAGATCTAGGAAGCAAAAAAATCACACAAATTTCATCTTGTGAAGACACTAGTCTGGGGATAAATATGGAATCTTGAAAACTGTAAATGAGATTTCTCAGGCTAATTTATAATGAATTAATTAAAGTGGAGTCTTTTCAAAAGATATGGAATGTTTCTCCCTGGGTTTCTTGCTAATTGGGATGAGTTGCTGTTTAACAGAGAAGATGTCAAATAACAGATCTATATTACCTCTTGACTGTGTCTGTTTTCCATTTCTTTCTCAGGAACTTACAACTTCTTACATGACTGGCTGTATGGAAACAGAAGGCGGTAGAAAGGAGTTTCTGAACTCTGACAACTTTAAGATATGCGGTCTTCAACTTCCAGAACTTCCCAGCCAGAAGTCCGCATATGTTAAAGTGGCCATAGTTAAAGAACACTAGAAAAAAATACCAAAGCAAAGAACAAATTTATGGGCTGACAGGTGAACACTAACAATTATGAGCTTCACTGCCATCCTGTTTAAAAATAAGAGGACAAAATGTGGTTTGCTTGCTAATGAAAACCTGCTTCTTTTTAGTCTTAGTTCTCTGGCAATTCCTAATATATCCCTCATGCCCAGAAAAGCATCACATTGTTAAATATCACGTACATCATTTCCATGGGCTCATAAAAAAAATCTGGCATCTGCTACAAGTTCTGCTTGTTATCCTTTCATATTTTAAGACCAGGACTTGTGGCTACATCTGTTTAGAAAAGCAGATTTTGTTTTTTATTGTAGGATAATTTTTTAACAAAAAAAAACCCCAGTTATGGCATGACCCTTCCAAGAAGATTGCAACATTGGAGTATTATGGTCAAAAGGAAAAGCCATGAAAGGCTTCCAATACATGGAAGTTTTGATAGAATTGTTGCATTAGGAATGGCAAGGTTTCTGTTAGTTTCTTCTAGCAATTCAAACAAAAATTATCATATTATGTAAAATGCAAAATGTGTTACAGGTAGTCCTCAACTTACAACATTTAGTGGCCATTTGAAGTTACAATGGCACTGGGAAAAAAATGACATCATTTTTCAGACTTCCTCATAGTCAGATGAACGAAATGCAGACAGATAACAACTGGCTCATACGTACGACAGCTGTAATGTCCTGGGAGTCATGTGATCACCTTTTGTAACCTTCTGACAAGCAAAGTTAATGGGAAAGCCAGGGTCACTTAACAACTGTGTTACTAATTGTGCAGTGATTCACTTAACAACTGTGGCAAGAAAGCAATAGCAACAGCACTTAGACTTATATACCGCTTCACAGTGCTTTACTAAGCAGTTTACAATGTCAGCATATTGCCCCCAACTATCTGGGTCCTCATTTTACCGACCCCGGAAGGAGTCAACCTTGAGCTGGTGAGACTCAAACTGCAGGAAGCCGGCAGTCAGCAGAAGTAGCCTGCAATACTGCATTCTAACCATTGCACCGCCATGCTTGTCAAATGGTTGCAAAAACAACCAAACGTTGCAAAATGGGGCAAAATTCACTTAACAAATGTCTTACTTAGCAACAGAAATTTTGGGCTCAATTGTGGTCATAAGCTGAGGATTACCAGCGTTAAGAAAGGCAATACTTTGGGAAGACTTCTGAATACTGTATTTCTTCTCAACAGTTTATGTCATTTTTTCTCACAAGACTTTGGTTGTTGTTTCCCGCTGAATTTGTAATGATTATAAGACTCTTCTATACCAATCAGATACTGAATGAAGCAGATCAATGGTCTAACTCTGTATAAAGCCAGTTTCTCAAATCTTCCTTTTTCAAAACATTTACTCTTTTTATAAAGACAGAAGAAGTAACTGACCATAAAACAGTTCAGTTTAGACAGAAAACACCGTTTATTTCATTAAATGAAACAGCAAAGAGCACCTTAAAGGTGAACACATATATTATCATAGAAGGGAGAATATATTATTGCAAAGCGGCTGACTTTTATCCAAAGTAGGGAGAGGTATCATTTGATTAGGAAAAAATTCCTCCTCCTCCTCCTCTTTCCACAGAACAAACTGGAAGGAACCCACACATTCAAGCTGCCTCTTGGTTCAGCAGCCAAGTAAAATAATAATAATAAAAAAAATATCCCAAAAGGAGACAACGTACTGTTTTGCCCTACTCCCATCATGAATGTACATTTCCTGTGCACAAAATTTAACAAAGCCATACAATTTTTTTTCCTGTCCTTGATCATTTTCTAACTTCCTAACAGTGAGAACAATTAACCAGTGGAACAGCTTGCTTTCAGAAATTGTGGGTACTTCAGCAACGGAGGTTTTTAAGAAGAGACTGGACAGCCACTTGCCTGAAAGGGTATAGGGCTGTGATGGTGAACCTATGGCACGCATGCGTATGCGAGCTCAGCTAATTTTCGGCCCTTCTGGGCCCACCAGAAGTAGGAAAACAGACTGTTTCTTGCCTCCAGAGGGCCTGGGGGGCAGGGCCGTTTTTTGCTCTCCCCAGGCTCCAGAGCCTCTCTAGAAGCCTGGGGAGGTGAAAACAGCCTTCCCCACCCCCACCCCCTGGAGGCTCTCTGGAGGCCAGAAACAGCCTGTTTGTCAACTTCCAGTGGGACAGGAAGTTGGCAAATGGGCCGTTTCCAGCATCCGGAGGGCCTACGGGGGCGGGGGGGTTGGAGAAGGCTGTTTTCAACCTCCCCAGGCTCCTAGAGAGGCTCTGGAGCAAAAAACGGGCCTACTGGGCCCACCATGCCATCGCATGTCAAAAGTGGAGGGAGCGCAGGGGGAGTGCGCGCACATGCACGGGTGGGCAGGCACATATAATTATGGATGTGGCACATGTGCAACCCCCCCTCCGCTCCCCCTGCTTTTGGCACGCAATGGCAAAAAGGTTAGCCATCACTGGTATCCTGCTTGAGCAGGGAGCTGGACTTGAAGACCTCCAAAGTCCCTTCCAGCTATTCTCTTCTCTTCTCTTTATTCTCTTCTTATTCTCTTCTATTCCATTGCATTCCTATTCCTATTACATCAAATTTCTACTTATTTTCCAAGTTCTTTATCCATTAAGCTCAAAAGAAAGAAAAGGAGGCCAACCTTTTCTCCAAAGCACTTGAAAGCAGGACTGGAAGCAATGGATGGAAATTAATTAAAGAGAGGAGCAGCTTAGAACTAAGGAGAAATGTCCTGTCAACCATTTGGGATAGTATAAGTTTTCCTGATTGAGTAGGGGGTTAGGCTAGAAGACCTCCAAGGTTCCTTCCAACTCTATTATTCTATTATTCTATTATTCTATTATTCTATTATTTTGACCTGGCCAAAATCCAGTTCCATTTATTCTAACAATTGCTACTCTATTCCCCCTTGTGCTGCCATTCCTTTTAATTCTTGCTAAGAACTAAATATTTAAGATGTGGCAGAAAAGAGAAAAAAAACCAAGGAACGTGCTGCATACTAAACGTGGAACATTTTTCCACTGATATTATTTCTATTAATATTGATGGGGTGTAATTGAATCTCATCAATTGTTCCTCTACATGATGTAATACTTTTTCATCTTTACCCTGTAAGAAACACCAAGAACTTGATTCAGCAGACAAAATTACCAAGCGATCCAAATGCACCATTCCTTAACTTCAGATCCCTTATCTTGGGCTAAACTTGGAGCTCAGGGAAATAAAGCGTCGGAAGAGATGCCTAGAGGGTCGTTGGAGGTCTTCCCATTCTGAGTCTGACCGAACACAGTTAAGAACCCATATTAGGTCTTATCTTGTGATGATGGAAGCGGCAAAATGTGACTATTTCGCTGCTCTCATTGCGTCTGCAGAAAATCACCCAGCAGCCTTGTTCCGAGTGACCCGCTCCCTTCTCCATCAGGGAGCGAGGGAGGACCCCTTGCAAGGCAGTGCTGAGGATTTTGTGCAATTTCTGCAAGACAAAATCGTTCAGATTCGGACGGGGTTGGACTCTGACTGGGTGGGATCCGAGGAGGGGATGGGAGCTGATCTCGGAGGTGACATCTGGGTTGACTTTGATCCTGTTTCTATGGAGGAAGTGGACAGGATTGTGGGTAGACTTGGGGCCTTCACATATTTACTGGACCCTTATCCCTCCTGGCTTGTTGCGGCAACCAGGGAGGTGACTGGAAACTGGATCCGGGCGATTATCAATGCTTCATTAAGAAATGGGGTCTTCCCCGCCTTACGCAAGGAGGCGGTGGTTTGTACCCTCCTCAAGAAGCCAGCCCTGGATCCGGCCTCCTTGAACAACTTTCATCCTGTCTCCAACCTTCACTTTGTAGCGAAGGTTGTTGAGTCTGTGGTGGCATACCAGCTTCCGCAATTCCTGGAGGAGACTGATTATCTAGACCCATACCAATCAGGCTTCAGGCACGGACACAGCACGGAAACAGCATTGGTCGCCCTGGTGAACGATCTCTGGCGGGCCGGGATGGGGGTTATTCCTCCATCCTGGTGCTACTTGACCTCTCAGCGGCTTTTGATACCATTGACCATGGTATCTTACTGTGACGTCTCGGAGGGCTGGGGGTGGGGGGCACTGTTCTACAGTGGTTCTCCTCCTACCTCTTGGGCTGTTCGCAGTTTGTTTGGGTGGGGGCCAGAGATCCTCCCCGAGGCCCCTCATTTGTGGGGTGCCGCAGGGGTTGGTTCTCTCGCCCCTGCTCTTTAACATCTATATGAAGCCGCTGGGTGAGATCATTCGGGGTTTCAGGGTGCGGTATCATCAGTACACTGATGATACCCAACTTTACATCTCCACCCCAGACCAACCTAGGGATGCCCTTTTCGTGATGTCTAAGTGCCTGGAGGCGGTATGGGTCTGGATGGGTAGGAACAGGCTCAGACTCAACCCCTCCAAGACAGAGTGGCTGTGGATACCGGCATCCTATGATCTAGCTTCCCCATCACTGTTGATGGGAGGGGAGTGTCTTGATCCCTCGGATAGGGTTCGTAATCTTGGCGTCCTCCTTGATTGATGGCTGTCTTTAATGGACCACCTAATGGCCGTAACAAGTGGGGCATTTGCACATCTTTGCCTGGTGCGCCAGTTACATCCTTTCTAGACAGGGATGCCCTCCGTACGGTCACTCATGCTCTCGCTATCTCTTGGTTGGATTACTGCAATGCCCTCTACATGGGGCTACCCTTGGGATGTACCCGGAGGCTCCAACTACTCCGCTACTCCCATATAACACCACTATTGCGCAAGCTGCACTGGTTGCCGGTGGTCCTCCGGATCCGCTTCCGGGTACTGGTTCTCATCTATAAAGCCCTTTATGGCACGGGCATGAAGTATTTGCAGGATCACCTCCTACCGGCCTCCCACCGCCCAGTGCGCTCACATAGGGCTGCCCTCCTCCGGGTCCCCTCAGCTAGACAGTGTCGGCTGGCGATCCCCAGGATGAGGGCATTCTCTGTGGCTGCACCAACCCTCTGGAATGGGTTGCCCACTGAGCTCCGGACGGCCCCCAACCTCCGCACCTTCCGCGCCGACCTAAAGACATGGCTCTTCCACCAACTTCCCTGATCTGCCACGGATTTTAACTTGGGGATTTGGGGATTTTAAATTGGTTTTAATATTATTTAATTTTCACTTATTGTCAGGTTGTTCTATTGTTGTGAGCCGCCCCGAGTGCTACGGGAGAAGGGCGGCATATAAATCTGACTAAACTAAAATAAATAAATAAACTTGAAGGGGGGGGAAATGTGTATTTCTAAGATTTGAGGAGGACATCAGAAGAGCCTTGGTGGTGCAGCAGACTAAAGTGCTATTAAGTAGCACCAGCTGCCTTGCAATTACTGCAAGTTCAAATCTCACCAGGCTCAAGGTTGACTCAGCCTTCCATCCTTTCGAGGTAGGTAAAATGAGGACCTGGATTGTGGGGGCAATAAGCTGACTTTGTATAAAAAAGAACACCGCTTGGGGAGGGGCTGAAAGCCCTACTAAGCAGGTATATACAAAAGTATGAAGGCTATTGCTTAACGCATTGTAGGCCGCCCTGAGTCTCCGGAGAAGGGCGGCATATAAATCGAACCAATAAATAAATAAATAAAAGTTAATACCATCAAAAACAAGTTTATATTCCATAGTTTAATAAGCTAATAACATAAAAGCAGGCTCATTTTTAATTGTATTGATTAATTGATTATCCATGTGGTGGGATTCACCAGTGGTAAAAAAAACAGTTTGCTTCACGTGGCCTCCAGAGGCTGGAAATGGGCCTGTTTCCAGACTTCCGGTAGGCCTATTTTTTGCCCTCCCCAGGCTCCGGAGGCTTTCCTGAAGCCTCCAGGAGGGCGAAAAAAGCCTCCCCAGGTACCAAAGGCCCTCTGGAGGCCAGAAACAGGCCCATTATTGGACTTCTGGTAGGCTCATTTTTCACCCTCCCAGAAACTCCGCACGCGCCCTTCACTTACCTGGCATCCAAAATGGGCTGTGTGGAGACTCCTGGGAAGGGAGGAGTGGGGTCAGCCAGTCCTTGAAACAACCGGTTCGCTGAACCAGATTAAAATTAACATCTGGTTCTCCCAAACTGGTCCGAACCAGCTGAATCCCACCCCTGTATCCAGCTCACAAAAGTGTCATTCCCCTATATGGAGCTACATAAGGCCCAATAGAAATGCAAAATGAATTTCTCAGGGTTTTCCATATGTATATTTTAAGAGCCTTTTGAGATCATATTCTGTGGAATATTTTCATAGAATGTTTTTTATGAGATTGTTATGAAGTGTCTTTAATATTACATTTTAAACAAAAATAACAGTAGTCTAGACAGTAATTGTTAAGATTATTAAATGACCAATATGTTATATCTCCTTTGGAAGTCAACTAGAGAGTTGCTTATATAGCTATTAAATGTTTCTGTCTAATATCTACCTCAGTTTGAGAATGGATATATGAGAATTTCCTATGGAATGTTGCAATTACATTCTCAATATGTAATAACCCAACATGAAAAAGATATAAAGAAGAAATCAATAAATATGGTAATAAGAAAAAAAAATCCTTTGCTGACAATTTTAGTGTGACCAAACGCAAAATGAAAAATATTTTCTGCGGCACCATCAACACAATTTTTTAATACAAAAATGAAAGTGTATATCTCAGAGGACAGACTATTACCAGTAAGTAAAAAAAAAAAAATTGAAGTGATCATGGAATTGTGTGTATTGTACTGAATATTATATTAAAAAAATAAAAGTAATCAGAAACTGTAATGATTGTATTTCTGTGTGGCAGTGTTAAGCTTTGGGATATATCTACAGTAAAATCTGAAAACAATTTCTAGATTAAGAGCACACAAAGACTGGTTTTATACCTTAGGCTTTCTTAATTATAGTTTGTTGAATAAACCACAATACTTAGATTTACTAATTAAACCAGTTTTTGTGTTTTAAAATTTTATGAACTCATTTTTATGAATTAGATATTTCCAACTATTTAACCATGATTAAACAATTATAAATTAGCTATTGAGCCTCAGGTCTTATGTTCTATATCTCATTTATGTCTTACTGTCTTATTGCCTTTATGATCCTTCCCCAGAGTTTCAAATAGTGCAATACTACCGTAACATTAACCAGATCTTTACTAACAATGCCAATATAACTGTTAAAGTAATGGAAAAATGGGAAGTGAGTGATTTTATCTAATATATAATATCTAATACACTCCATGGCTTCACCATAATGAAACATTACATGTTCTTCAGCACTGTAATAACTTCAGCAATCCTTAGATCATCAATTCTTAATCCCCTTATTATTAAAAGCATATAACTGTAATTTAGGAAATAAAAATTGCATTTATTGTCTCTGTCCTATTCCCATCCTCTAGAATTATTTTCTTCTAAAGATAATTTTAAAAATCATTTAATATTTCACAGATGTATGTATGTATGTTTGTATGTATGTTTGTATGTATGTATGTATATGTATATATATAAAGCTGTGGTATTTTTATCAACTTTTTTTTAAATCCAATTTTGGGACTGAAACAGGAAAAAAGGGGAAAATACAGCCTGTACCATTGATTCTCTGAGACCTTTAACCAACGTTCAATGTCATCTATGCAATCAATGCAATTCATGGAATTGCAATTCAATGCAATCTATGTTTTTTCTGAATCCAGCCACGCATTTGCCAATCTGAAACCTAAATAGGATAAATAGGGAGAGTTAAAACCTGACGACCCACCTTGTAGAAACCTTGCCAAGAAAATGTCATGGAAAGGCTCTCAAAGCATCATGGAAAGGCTCTCAGATATAGTGTCCAAAAGTAGGAACCCCCCCCCCCAAGGTCTGAATATACCCAACAAGCTACTGTAGAAGAGCCAAGATCTGCAGTGAATAGTCAAGGTATTAATGTTGCACCCGGAGCAAATCCAGCAGGAATCCTTGCTGCTGATCCATGAAGACACATAAGATAGCAATGTGGAATGTCTGAGAAATGAGCCAGGGAGAACTGCATATCATCAAACAAGAGATACTAGGTTGAAAAATTGACCTCCTTGGTGTAAGTGGGCTACAATGGATAGATAGAAGCTATTTCCACAATTCACTATTACTGAGGACATGACACCAGGAAAATAAGTGGAGTGGACTTTTTCAGAAGCGAAAAACTCACCCAACAAACGGAAAGATTCTAGATGGTTAATGGTCTCATTATGACTATCCGTATCAGTGCCAAGCCCTGCAAAATTAGTGTTGTCCAATCCATACCACAATGACTGATGCAATGGAGCTTGAAATAGAAGGTTTCTATGCCAGCATTTAAAAAAAAAACCTCTGAAGCAAGTGCCCCCCCCCCAAAAAAGATATTGTCTACATACTGGGTGATTGTAATGTAATTGTTGGCAGCCAAGCAGAAACAGGCATCACTGGAAGCTTTGGACTAGAGATGATGAATGATGCAATCATTTGGCTCAATTCTATTTATTTTATTTTATTTTTTATTTTATTTTTATTTTATTTATTTATTTCGTCAAGCATGTATTTTATGACAGATACAAGTGTAAACATAATTATAAATACATGAAAAGGATACGAATGAAAGAAAACATTAGAACAGGGACGGTAGGCACGCTGGTGCGCTTATGCACGCCCCTTACAGACCTCTTAGGAATGGGGTGAGGTCTACAGTAGACAGTCTAAGATTAAAGTTTTGGGGAAGAAACCACAGAGTCAGGTAGTGCATTCCAGGTGTTGGCAACTCTGTTGTCATATTTTCTGCAGTCTAGTTTGGATCTATCTATCTATCTATCTATCTATCTATCTATCTATCTATCTATCTATCTATCTATCTATCTATCTAATTTATATGCCGCCCTTCTCCCGAAGGACTCAGGGCGGCTTACAAGAAGGAGACAAAAAAAATTACATAAACATCAAAGTCAATTTAAAATTAGTTAAAATTAATTAAAAATTTAATTAAATTTATTAAAAATCACCCCTACGGATTCAGCCCATTTGGTGAAAAAGCCACGTGTTCAATTCGTGGCGGAAGGAGAGGAGGTCAGGGGCTGTCCTGAGGCCAGTAGGCAGTCCATTCCAGAGGGTCGGCGCTCCCACAGAGAACGCCCTCCCCCTGGGGCCGCCAGATGACATTGTTTGGCTGACGGCACCCTGAGGAAGCCCGCTCTGTGTGAGCGCACCAGACGATAGGAGGATGGCAGGAGATGGTCTTGCAGGTACCCCAGGCCTAATCCATGTAGGGCTTTATAGGTGAGCACCAGCACCTTGAAACGAACCCGAAGAACCACCGGTAGCCAGAGCAGCTTCGGCAGGAGAGGTGTCACATGGGAGTACCGAGAAGCCCCCGTAACAACTCGCGCGGCCATATTCTGGACTAACTGTAGCCTTTGGGTGCATCCCAAGCGCAGCCCCATGTAGAGGGCATTACAGTAGTCCAACCGAGACGTAACAAGAGCATGAGTGACCATGGCAAGGGCATCAGCCAAATTATTTAATTCGTTTTTATTCTATTTTAAATTTTTGTATTTATGTGTTTTATTCTGTGGCTGTTCACCGCCCTGAGTCCTTTGGGAGTAGGGCGGTATAGAAATTTAATAAAATAAATAAAAATAAATAAAATAAATCCCGATCTAGGAAAGGGCGCAACTGGCACACCAGGCGTATCTGTGTGAAGGCCCCCCTGGTCACGGCCGTCAAATGATCTTCTAAAGATAGCTGTGAATCCAGGAGGACCCCCAGATTGCGGACCCTTTCTGAGGGAGTAAGGACCTCCCTTCCCATCACAAGTGACAGGGCCAATAGATCACGAGATGCCGGTATCCACAGCCACTCAGTCTTGGATGGGTTGAGTCTGAGTCTGTTTCTTCCCATCCAGGCCCATACCACTTCCAGGCAGCGGGACATCACAGAAAGGGTATCCCCAGGGTGATCCGGGGTGGAGATATAAAGCTGAGTGTCATCAGCATATTGGTGGTACCTCACCCCGAAACTACGAATGATCTCACCCAGCAGCTTCATATAGATGTTAAAGAGCAGGGGGCAGAGAACCGACCCCTGAGGCACCCCACATGTGAGGGGCCTCGGGTGGATCTCTCTCTCCCCGTCCATACAAACCGCGAGTGGCCCAAGAGGTAGGAGGAGAACCACCGTAAAATGGTGCCTCCTACCCCCAACCCCCCGAGTCGCTGCAGCAGGATACCATGGTTGATGGTATTGAAAGCCACTGAGAGGTCAAGAAGGACCAGGATGGAGGAGCAATCCCCATCCCTGGCCCGCCAGAGATCATTCACTAGGGTGACCAATGCCGTTTCAATGCTGTAACCACGCCTGAACCCCGATTGGTCTAGGAAGTCAGTTTCCTCCAGGAACTGTGGGAGATGCTGTGCCACCACGGACTCAACAACCTTCACTATAAAGCGAATGTTGGAGACTGGACAATAGTTGTTAAGGGAGTCTGGATCAAGGGTGGGCTTCTTGAGGAGGGGACGAACCACCGCCTCTTTAAGTGTGGCAGGGAAGACCCCTTCCCTCAAAGAAGCATTGACAACCACTTGAATCCAGCCTCCAGCCACCTCTCTGGCTGCAGAAACAAGCCAGGAGGGACAAGGGTCCAATAAACATGTGGAGGCACCCAGTCAACCCATGATCCTGTCCACTTCATCCATCGAAACAGGCTCAAACCCAGTTTGAGTTTGTATCTATTGTGTGCTCTTGTATTGTTTTGGTTGAAACTGAAGTACTCATTAGCTGGTAGGACATTGTAGCAGATGATTTTATGTATTATGCTTAGGTCAGACCGAAGACGGTGAAGTTCTAAGTTGTCTAAGCCTAAAATTTCAAGCCTGGTGGCATAAGGTATTTTGTTGTGAGCACAGGAGTGGAGGACTCTTCTTGTGAAATATCTCTGGACTCGTTTGATTGTATTAATGTCTGATATGCAGTGTTGGTTCCAGACAGATGAGCTTTATTCAAGAATTGGTCTGGCAAAAGTTTTGTATGCCCTAGTTTGCAGTTCAATATTACCGAAGAAGAAACTACGCAAGATTAGGTTAACAACTCTTAATGCTTTTTTAGCAATGCTGTTACAGTGAGTTCTGGCACTTAGATCATTTGAGATGATACTGCAAGGTCTTTGACAGAGTGAGGGTCGTCTGTTAGGTCATATCCATCCAGCTTGTATTTTGTGTTCTGATTTTTTTTGCCAATGTGTAAGACAGAGCATTTGTTGGTTGAGATTTGGAGTTGTGAATTGTTTGACCATTCTGACACATAGTCGAGGTCTTTTTGCAGAGTAGCAGCATTGTCAGTGGTGTTGAATAGTTTTACATCATCCGCAAAGAGAATGCACTTGCTTATAATATGATTGCAAAGGTCATTTATATAAAGTATAGAGTGTGGGTCCTAAAACGCTGCCTTGGGGGACACCACTGTTAACTGTTAACAGGTGTAGGGTTAGATAAGGTGTTCCCTATTTTGACTACTTGCTGCCTGTTTGATAGGAATGCAGCTATCCACTTATGCAGGAATCCGGAAATGCCATAAGATTTTAGTTTTAGAAGTAGTTTGTCGTGTACCACTGAACCGTTGGCATACGGTTTTGTAGCGACTTTTGAAGTTAGCTACGTAACCAGTTTTGTTTTTGCGCCAAAGAGGGGGGTGGGGTTTGGTCTGAAGCTTCCTTATTGTTATGGGTAATTTATTTTTCCTGGTTTTGGGAGTTATTAGTGGTATGTATAGTTTGATGATTCTGCCATGAAAGTCCATTTTGAATCATGAATATCTGGTTGGAACAGCACAAGTGTCACTTATACATTTGAATCTTACCCAACAAACTGGATTGTAATCAAACTGAATATGTCCTATGCATAGATCATAGACGGCCCAGTTTAGTCATCACTGTCAAGACATAGCCAGGTGCTGACTGCAATTCAATCATGAATTGTTGGTAGCTAAGATCAGAGTCAAATTATGCAATATCAAAAAGGCAGCATCAAAATGTCAAAATTTTGACATCATGCAACTGATGCATGTATGCAACTGATGTGAAAAGTAAATTTGAACTGCTATCATAGATGCTGTCAAAAGATGTCCAATGAACAATGCAAGAAATTTAATCAACCATCCCTGAAACAGCAGTTGAATATATAACATACAAGAAGCCAGAGAAAAATTGCAAGTGGCTCTCTGATGAAACTATCTGAATAGCCAAGCAAGAAAAGCAGCCAAAGCAGAAAGCAAACAGGAGGAAAAAAAGGATATTGAAATTGGGTTTTCCAAAGAGAAGAAGGAAAGATAATGAAGTTTAGTGGGACAAGAACTGCAAGAAGCCAGAAGAGGACTGCGTGAAGGACTATACCAGGAATGCGTTTGTGCAAGTCAAAGGCATATGAACAATATTTATTGCTCATAAAATCATCATAAAAAAAAAAAAGTAAGGGAAAGAACTATCTGATCAACGAAGTGTTAAGAACAGATATCGAGAATACAGAAGAGCTCTATGCCAATCATAAAGGCCTGTTGTCCCAAGGATGATAAAGGAAAGCAGAAATAGAGCTAGCCATTCTTCAGGAAGAAGTTGTATGGGGAAGAAGGGACTAGGTGTTGTTGATACTATCACCACAGAATTGCTGAGGTTTGTACAGTTCACAACTATCACAGCCCTGTGGCCAGAAATCTGGGAAAGAAACACATGGCCACAAGATTAGATGATTAGTGTTCGTTCCATTGCCAAAAGGAAGACCCGAGAGATCGTTCCAATTACTACACTATTAGCCTCATCTCTCTGCAAGATTTGCCTTAAGATCACACATGATTTAGTGCCTACCACTGAAAGGGAATTACCAGATGTTCAAGCTGATTTTAGAAGAGATTGTAGCAATTATGACCATATTGCAAATCTATGTTGGATCAGGGAAAAATCTCAAAAATGTGACCATAACAAGCTGTGAAGACCTGTACAAGTCTTACAAAACATCAGGTCACGTTGATGCAGTCATTGTGCACAAATCAGGAAGCTGCTGTGTGGACATCATGTGGAGATATCGATTGGTGTAAAATACAGAAAGGAGTGCAAGCAAGGTTGTATTTTTTCCTATTCACTCTATGTGCCAAAATGACCATGAGGAAGCTGAAACCTGAACAATCAAAAATGGGAGTAAAAATTGGAGGAAGGAACATTAACAATCTTCAATACTCTGATGACACATCTCTCCTCTCAAAACCCAGAGAAGGCCTGAAACATCTGATCAAAACAATTTAAAAAGAAAGCAAGAAAATTGACCTCTTTCTAAACATCAAAAGGACCGCACTCATGAAGAATGGAAATGTCAAATAATAATTGGGGGTGAAGAGATTGAATGCGTGCAAGAATTCACTTTCCCATGACCAAGAGACTGATCAAAGCAATGAGTGCTCTTCAGAAATAAAGCATCAAATTGATGAACATGAATCAAGTAGAGAGAAATAAGAACATCAGTCTGGCAACTAAGTGCAGATTAATGTGCACCATTATGTTTCCCATAGCTACCTATGGCTGCAAAAGTTAGACCATGAAAAAAATAGACGGAGGGGGAGGGAGAATCAACTTTTCAAGCTGTGATGTTGAAGGAGTTTCCTGCACATTCCTTGGACAATAAAGATGACAAACAAAGTACTAAAGGGGGCAATAAAACCAGATAGATCACAAAATCTTGCCTTATTTTTCGCAATGTCATGCGATCAAATTCACTGGGAAAGGCAGTTATATTTGGAATGATCAGCAGTAAAAAGGAAACAAGGCCACCCAAAAACATGGTGGCTAAACACCGGTGGTGGGTTGCTGCCGATTCACCCTGGATCAGGCGAATTGGTAGCGGCGGCAGCGAGAGGCTTTGCCGACCCACCCGGATGCTTCTGTGCATGCTCAGAAGCTTCTGTGCATGCACAGAAGCATCGTGCACACGCACCCATGAGCAAACCGGTAGCAACGGATTTTGAAACCCGCCCCTGCTAGACTTCCTTAAAACTGACACCGCACAGAAGATAAAATAACTGAAAGAAGTCGTACTAGATTGGAAAATGTGGTCCATACAGTCATGGCCGTAAATGTTGGCACCCCTGAAATTTTTCCAGAAAATGAAGTATTTCTCACAGAAAAGTATTGCAGTAACACATGTTTTGCTATACACGTTTATTCCCTTCGTGTGTATTGGAACAAAACCAAAAAAGGGAGGAAAAAAAGCAAATTGGACATAATGTCACACAAAACTCCAAAAATGGGCTGGACAAAATCATTGGCACCCTTTACTTAATATTTGGTTGCACACCCTTTGGAATAAATAACTGAAATCAGTCGCTTCTGATAACCATCAATAAGCTTCTTACACCTCTCACCCGGAATTTTGGACCACTCTTCCTTTGCAAACTGCTCCAGATCTCTCTTATTGGAAGGGCACCTCTTCCCAACAGCAATTTTAAGATCTCTCCACAGGTGTCCAATGAGATTGAGATCTTGACTCATTGCTGGCCACTTCAGAACTCTCCAGCGCTTTGTTGCCATCCATTTCTGGGTGCTTTTTGACGTATTTTTGGGGTCATTGTCCTGCTGGAAGACCCAAGATCTCCGACGCAAACCCAGCTTTCTGACACTGGGCTCTACAGTATGACCCAAAATCCGTTGGTAATCCTCAGATTTCATGATGCCTTGCACACATTCAAGGCACCCAGTGCCAGAGGCAGCAAAACAACCCCAAAACATCAGTGAACCTCCACCATATTTCACTGTAGGTACTGTGTTCTTTTCTTTGTAGGCCTCATTCCGTTTGCGGTCAACAGTACAATGATGTGCTTTACCAAAAAGCTCTATCTTGGTCTCATCTGTCCACAAGACGTTTGCCCAGAAGGATTTTGGCTTACTCAAGTACATGTTGGCAAACTGTAGTCTTGTTTCTTTATGTCTCTGTGTCAGCAGTGGGGCCCTCCTGGGTCTCCTGTCATAGCGTTTCATTTCATTTACATGTCGATGGATACTTTGCGCTGACACTGATGCTCCCTGAGCCTGCAGGACAGTTTGAATTGCTTTGGAACTTGTTGGGGGCTGCTTATCCACCATCCGGACTATCCTGCGTTGGGACCTTTCATCAATTTTTCTCTTCCATCCACGCCCAGGGAGATTAACTACAGTGCCATGGGTTCCAAACTTCTTGATAATGTTGTGCACTGTGGACAGAGGCAAATCTAGATCTCTGGAGATGGACTTGTAACCTTGAGATTGGTGATATTTTTCCACAATTTTGGTTCTCACGTCCTCAGACAGTTCTCTTCTCCTCTTTCTGTTGTCCATGCTTAGTGTGGCACACACAGACACACAATGCAAAGACTAAGTGAACTTCTCCCCTTTTTATCTGCTTTCAGGTGTGAGTTTTATATTGCCCACACCTGTTACTTGCCTCAGGTCAGTTTAATGGAGCATCACATGCTTGAAACAATCTTATTTATCCACAATTTTGAAAGGGTGCCAATGATTTTGTCCAGCCCATTTTTGGAGTTTTGTGTGACATTATGTCCAAGTTGCTTTTTTTCCTCCCTTTTTTGGTTTTGTTCCAATACGCACAAAGGGAATAAACATGTGTATAGCAAAACATGTGTTACTGCAATACTTTTCTGTGAGAAATACTTCATTTTCTGGAAAAATTTCAGGGGTGCCAACATTTATGGCCATGACTGTAGAATTGCCAAGAACCAGAAACGACTGAATGGCTACCATCATTATTATCATATTACAATAGCTCTTGTATTGGCTGAAAAGTAGGGCTACAAAAATGTACCTCATTTCCAGCAAGGATATAGATCAGGGATATCAAACTGGCGGGCCATGGGCCAGATACATCACGCGCAACCCACGCCTACCCCAGCTCCGCAAAGGGGAAAAATATCACGATATGACACATGACGGCAATGTGACACCGCGAGTTTGACACATGTGATATAGTCCTTGAGTTACAAGGGCAATTAGGGGTGGAATTTTCATCACTAAGTGATGCAGTCTTAAAGCACAGCTTACAATACTTAGTACAGCAAGCTATTCAATCCTGGCTGCCATAATTAACTGAATCCCATAGATGTAAGGAGAGGCAGCTTCCTGGCAGCCCTCCACAACCAAGTCAATAGGAAAACAGGTAGGAAATTGCAAGTCCCACATGGTTGGTAACCAGGCAGGCAGGTAAGTGTCTGATGCTGGCAAAAGGGATGTACAAGGATGTGAAGGAAATGCCATGAAGCTTAGGGAGAGTGCACAGGCGTGTGAGGGAGTGTGTCAGAGCTCAAGGAGAGCATGCACGGTCCACACGGAAGGTTTGAGGAGGGCATGCGATGCAGTATAAGTACAGAGGGGCTGGGGGAAGGTTCACAGGAAGGAGAGACTTACCTCAACCATTTGCAACCTTCCCTGCCAACTTCCTCAGTGTCTTTCTGGAGAAGCTGACAGGAAGGATTGCACATCGCAGTCATAAGCGAAAACTAGTTGCCATGCGCCCAGATTGCGATCACTTAACCGGGGAAGGTGATGGGATGGCCAGAACTCTGAGGACTGGTGGTATCTACCATTCATTTCACATTGTCATATCTTTGAATGATTGCTGAACAAATGGTTGTAAATCAAGGATTAACTGTATGCTAAATTGAAGGATCCAAAGTAAGAGTGAGCACACAATATTTTAAAATATGGGTGTTTAAAAATGTGATAGAGAGAGAGAGAGAGAGATAAGAGAGAGAGAGAGGGAGAAAGAAAGAGAAAGAAAAAAGAATCTGGCAAATAAACAAAATTAAATGTAGTTTTATAAATATAAATTAATTCAACAAAAAACATTTTGTAACTAATGAACATCTTTCAGTCTTTTTAGAAAATGTAGTTTTGTGCTATACTTCTGGTCAGGCTACTTTATATAATAATTTTGCTCTGGCTTTTAAAGATGCTTGTATAGTGCTTTTTTAATAAACTGGTATATATAACAGTCTGGAAACTAGCAGAAAAACAATTAGAGTATTTATCGTATGCTTTTATGTCTGCACAAACACAGTATTAATATGGCAAAGTAGGGAGCAGATCCATTATCCATTAATTGTAGAGTAGTTTTAAAAATCCTCTTCTTAATTTAAAAAAAAAACATTTTACTGCTAGGAGTCCTAAATTAGTTGGAAACATGGGCTGAGTACATTATTATATAAATGAATTTTCCATTTTCTAAGTTAAGTAAAATGATTTAACAGATTAACAGAGTTGGAAGGGACCTTATAGGTCATCTAGTCCAACCCCCTGCTCAAGCAGGAGACTCTATATCATTTCTGACAAATGGCAGTCCAATCTTTTCTTGAAAGTCTCAACTGATGAAGCTCCCACAACTTCCGAAGGCAAGTTCCATAGACTTAACCGTTAATACATTAACTGTATGGCATGAAAATAGATGCAAGATTAGTTTTTTATTAATACATAAGAGCTATTTTTTTTGCCCTTTGTGCATATAACACTTTAGAAAGTTTAAAAGTATCGTATTTTTCGGAGTATAAGACACATCTATTTCCCCCCAAAAAGAGGGTGAAAATCTGGGTGCGTCTTATACTGTACTCTGAATGTAGCCTTCTCAAAAGGAGGTTTCAGAGGCTGAAAAAAACATCAGAAATAAAGCTTCAGAAAAGCCCCCAAACAGAGCTTCAGATAAGAAGTCCCCAAAGAGAGCTTCCAAGGCTTTTATTCTGAAGCTGTTTCAGAGGCTTTCAGAGGCAGGAAAAAGTTTTTTTCTGAAACAGAGTTTCTGAAGTTTCAGAGGCAGAAAAAAAAAGCAAAAAAAAAAAAAGCAAAGCACAGAGCTCACAACCAAGGAACCTGTTGCTAAAATTCACCTCTAGGAACAGCTGATTGGGGATATTCCGGGAGATCCATCTGCCAATCAGCTTTTTTCTTATTTTCCTCCCCAAAAATTAAGGTGTGTTTTATACTCTGGTGTGTCTTACTCTGAAACATACTAATTCATAATTAGTATTTCATAAAAAGCAACTGTAGAACTCTTAGTTTTCAACCAATTACAATATATGCAACATAATTTTTACTTCCAGAATCTTACAGTTCTCCCATATCTGCTGACCTCCCCTAGTGTCTCTGCAGGTAGTCCTCCACTTACAACAATTCATTTAGTGACCATTTAAAGTTACAACAGTTCTGAAAAAAGTGACTTATGGTTGTTTTTCACACTCATGAAAGTTGCGGCATCCCAATAGTCACCTGAACAAAATTCAGATGGTGGTTCGTATTTATGATGGTTGCAGTGTCCTGGGGCCATGTGACTAGCTTTTGCTACCTTCTAATAAGCGAAGTCAATGAGGAATCCAGATCCACTTAACAACCGTGTTACTAACTTAATCAATGCAATGATTCACTTAACAACTGTGGCAAGAAAAGTCGTAAAATGGGGCACAACTCACTTAACAAATGTTTCATTACCAACATAAATTTTGGGCTCAATTGTGGTTGTAACTTGAGTATTACCTGTACTACCTCATTTGGGGAATTACTGCAAATTCTGCATGAGAGAAGCATGTCATCAGAAAATATACATACTAGTTAAAAGAAGATTGTTCTGCGATTCTGAAATCTGATGCATGAGATATGCGCTACACACAATGAGTTCCCTGAAAGTTTGGCTTTCATTTTAAAGGATTTTATTAGATTATAGAATAAAATAAGTGAGGAAGGGAGGGAGGGAGAAAAAAAAAAGAATTGGCTTTCAACTCCCTCTGTTGCAGTAGAATAAAGCATTAACATCAAACCTCAAATTTTTACTTTTCCATAATAATATAAAGTCGCCATTCTATAACAAATCAATCTAATCAATAAAACCCGAAATCAAAGTTTCATTTTTTTTCTACCTCAAGTCTAGAAGCAGTCTCCAGGTAAAAGCAAAAGTACTTATAGTAGTGTCCAAAATTGTGGAAAATACACTTTTGGAAAAGTGTATTTTCTAAAACTAGCTAATAACACCAGTTTTTTTGGAGTAGTACCATAAAGTTATATATAAATGGAAAGATAATTTAATCAAGAATGTAATGCAATAACTTTTATGAAGGATTTGCTATTAGAATAGCAGTTCCAGTATAAAGAAGAAAAGTGAAACACGTAGAAAAAAACGAGATATACAAAAATTATCACCATGTCAGTTAATACTTACTTGGGTAACCTTTAGCATGAATTATGGCCTTACAACATCTTCCCATGGAGTTAATTAGTTCTGCAGCTGTTATAATGTAAAACCAAGATTGAATGATTGCTTCTATTAATTGGGTTTTATTGCTGGGTCGCTTCTAACTAACAAGTTTCTTTAATCGGCTTCATGGATTTTTTAATTGGGTTACGGTCTGGGCTATTCCCAGGCCATTCCAGCAGTGGAATATGATTATCTTGAATCCCAAAAAAAGTGGTGTTATTAGCCATCAATACACTTTTCCCACAAGGTTTCCACAATTTTGGCCATACTGTATGTTTTTTTCTTTGATCAAAATGGTCAATTCAGCCATCTCTGCCAACTCCATCAATTTCTGTAGCCATTCATCCATGGTGGGAATCGAAATGTCCTTTCATTTTTAACTGTCAACTGTATTTTTTTTTCCAAGTCTTTTCCCATTAAACCCAAAATAAAAGTTTCTGGATTCATCTTTATCCTCTTTTTAATAATTTAATAATTTTCTGTATTAAAATATGAACCTTCCTCCAAAATTTCTTTGCAAGCTCTCTGGCTTTAAGACATTTTGGCTCCAAGGATGCAAAATATTCTAGGAATAAGAAATTCTAAAAGTAAACTGCTATTTATTTATCTGTCTTACACTAAAACTGGATGTCATGCCGTAGACAAGATTGGCTTCCTAATGTTGCGCTTTTGCAGGAGAAAATCCCAATGATTGTTGAGACATGACATTTACCCTTGGGGTGTTGTAACTGAGCATCCAAGAATGCATCTAAAGGGCAGCCTACTTTCTTCTGAGTACACTGCCTTATCTATAGGTAGCAAGAAGGAAATGCAAGTGAGGGGAAAAGTCCCTTTTAAAATATTTTCATACTGCTGCTGTGTTTATCCTCTCCAACAACCAGTTTAAAAGAAAGGGAAGAAAAACACTCTTCCAATCTCACCCTCACAGCCAACGATCATTTCACCTGAGATAGTCCTCAATTTACAACAGTTCATTTAGTGACCACTCCAAGTTACAACTTCATTGAAAAAAAGTGAGTTATGACTATTTTTCATATTTACAATTGTTGCAGCATTCACATAGTCATGTGGTCAGAACTTAAGATGGTTGGCAATTGACTCACACAATTATAACGGTTGCAATGTCCTGGGGTCATGTGATCCCCTTTTTCTACCTTCTCACCAGTAAAATCAATGGGGAAGTCCAATTCACTTAACGATTGTTTGACTAATTTAAAAACTACAGTGATTCAATTTAACAACTATTGCAAGAAAGGTTGTATAATAGCAATAGCACTTAGACTTATATACCACCTCCCAGTGCTTTACAGCCCTCTCTAAGTAGTTTACAGAGTCAGCCTATTGCCCCCAACAATCTGGCTCCTCATTTTACCCACCTTGGAAGGATGGAAGGCTGAGTCAACCTTGAGCTGGTGTGATTTGAACTGCCAAATTGCAGGCAGCTGGCAGTCAGTAGAAGTAGCTTGCAGTACTGCACTCTAACCACTGCACCACCGTGGCTCATGGGGCAAACTCATTTAACAAATGTTTCATTTAGTAACAGAAATTTTGGGCTGAATTGTAGTCTTAAGTCGAGGACTATCTGTAGTTTCCAGTTTTAAATAAAGGCTATTAAAACTGAATTAACAGACAAGAGTAGGAGGAATATTGCCTCATTCCAATTTGATCAAAGCACAAGTACAGCTTCAAAATTTAGAATGGATAGGAAGATAAAGAAAAAATATATGGTTTTTCTTTATGGGGAAAATCACACAATCAATTGCTCAGTCAAAAATACATTCCATATGTTTTATAGTATCATAAGGTGCAGATATATCAATCACCACTACACATTATGTAATTTTTGGAGTTTTCTCCAAATTCTTACTAGCTTCAGAAAACTGCAAACTGGCATAAACGTACCTCTCTTTAATCTTCAATCTGTGACATTCTTCACTTTCTTCTGGTAACGAATTTCATTGTGAAGAAACCATGCAGTTATCTAACAATCGTGTGAAACTTTTTCTACTTTTAGGACTAGTATTATATGCAGATTTTTGAAAATGAAGTTTTTAATAGTTATTGAAGTCCATTTGACAAGGAATTTGGGAGTTTTCCTAGCCAATAACCTGAACTAGTTTCTAGGCAATGATTAGTACTATTAGGGAAACTGGCACTAAATGATTTTGGAATCCATCTGCTCTTAATCCATCAAAAGAAGCAGATCTTTTATAAACCTGAAGTAATGAGTGATGGAGAGATGAAGGAGGATCCCAATTAGGACAGCAATCTGGCACCAGACCTTCCAAGACACAATTATAATGCACAGTTCCCAGGAATTTAGTTTTATTTTCTTTCTGTCTCAATCATCCTTCTTCATCTATGTTGAAAAGTCTAGATTCCCTTTTTATTTTAAGACACAAACTTTCCAGATTTAAAAAACATGCCTACCATACACTTTGCTAACAATAATTCAGTTTTTGCTTCTATCATTTCTTCTACCTTTTCAATTGCTGTTTATTTATCTGCTTTTTGTGCACTTCTTCAAAACACTATTCCATTTCCCCACCCACCCCAACCTTCAACCTGCATCGCACAACAGACTCCTAAGCAGGGGTACCAAGGCAACTGTCTTATTAGTATTCATTTTCTATAAAGATCCACAACTTGTGCTTGGAACAACTCCCAGGCAAACTTTTAAGAAGCTGAGGATCTTATTGAGGATTAAAGTAGCTATACCTCAGTTCATATCTTTATTAAATCCAGAAACAAACAACAACAACAACAACAAAAACCAGATGTACCTTCCCTGCTCACAAAAGCAGAAGACTGGACATGAAGGGATTGCAAGAGAGTAAACAGGCACACAATGAGGAATATACCCAGGCTGTTTGCATAATACATTCATACTACCAATGCCTGTTTACTCTCTTGTAATCCCTTCCTCTGCAATGAATGTAAATACAAACATTAATTCATTTCTTGATAATTATCTCAGCGCTAAGGTGAGCATTCTCAAGGGTGAAGGAGTGATTAGGAGGGAATCAAAAGAGAAAGGGCAGTTTCAAGCCAGCTATCACAACATTGGCAAGGTGAGCATTCTAAATAGTGGACAGGGAAGTGGGGAAAACATTAGCACAGTTGCAGTCACAGAATAATATAACTAGCAACTGCTTGATGCCAGTCCCAATTGTGACTGCTAAATGAGAATTAACTGTACATTGTTTATAATTCGCATTTACCTGTATTTTTTTTCCTAACATTTACTTTTGCTGAGGCTCCAAACATTCTTAAATAGTTAGCCACAAGGAAATGCAGCTCATGTTTTACTTTTTATCTCACCTTTACAAATAAGCCCTATAAGACCAATCATCATTTTATTATCTGTGCAATCTAAATAAGTTAGTCAAATAATTTTGCCTCCTACTAAGTTAATCACAGAAATCAAGTATTAAATAAACCAGGCCTTTAACCAATTTCGTTGTATATATGATGTACAATGACAATAAAGGCTATACTATACTTCTTTGTTCATGAACTACTTAGTACTCAGCATTTATTTATTTATTAAGCTTCTATGTTGCCCATCTCACCAAGGTGACGCTAGGCAACTTTCAGTCATTCACTAAACCAGGGGCATCAAACTCAATTTCATTGAGGGCTGCATCAGGGTTGAGTTTGACCTTGCGGGGCTGGGGTGGGCATGGCCAGGGTGGGTGTGGCCAGCTCAATGTCACTTGTGTTGGGGGCGCCTATGGTGGCTTGAGTACTCAGCGAAAATGGGCTCCCGAGCTCCGTTTTTGGCTGTGACAGCCTCCTGCAACCCCCTGCTAGCGAAAACAGAGCTCACAGCTCTCTTGAGCTGTTTTCACTGGCAGAAGCACTGCGGGTCAGTCCTTTACTGTTTCCAGAGAAGCCCCACGGGCCAGATCTAAGCACCCTGTGGGCCAAATCCGGCCCACAGGCCTGAGTTTGACACCCCTGCACTAAACTACCATGTAAAAAATTAAAAATTTGGGAAAAACGAGTCAAGTTTCTCACCAATTTGGCTCAGCAAAGGGTCATATCCTTCTGACATTGTAAAGCAAAGGAAAACTAAAGTAAAACCATAAACCAAGTTGTGGTCACATGATTTTCATTTAGTGACCACTTAATTTAATGAACAAGTTGCTAGTCCCTATTGCTGTCATTAAATGAGGACTATTTACACATTATTGCTGGACTGCTAGTCAGATGATATCTAGGAGGATAAAAGTTGAGAGGAAAGCATTCAAAACTACACGACTTTTCTGTAAATCCAAAAACACAAATCCATTCTTCTCCACCCTGGCAATCAATTCTAGGTTACAAAACACAGAGATGCCAAGATAAGGAAGACTATATGATAAGATAGTATCCAAACTACAGTACTTGTGCTATCTTATAAACAATAATTCAATCAAAGATCTGAATTTAAAACCCAATAACGCCACTCACCTAACAGAAAAATACAATACTGTTGTTTTCCTGAACCTTGCCCTAGTGAGTTATTTCATGTTTTGTTATCACCTTTGCAAAGTGGAAGGAAAACATTCTTCCTGTTATTGATGAAAGACCATTCTCAAGGAGCCAAAGAGTACGAAATAAAAAGGAGAGGATTTTTTTTTTAACTACAAAGAAAAAGAGTTCAGTAGAAATTGGCTCTGCTGCCATAATTTTAAAGAATTTGTGTTCACTCCCTTGTTTCCTGTCATATAATACATTCCTTGCCCATTCAAGATTTACTGCAGAAAGTTAGAAATAATTAAAACTCATTGTCTTCAGTAGGCTTGTAAACTAAAAGTAGGACTGATTATAATATCTTCTACTGCAGCCATAATTGGGAAGTAGCTCGCATAAAAACAGAAGTAGCTCGCATAAAAACACTCTGAATTAACACCTCACTCCCTGGTTTTTTTAACCTATGATACAGCGGTAAAATCCATTTACCTTCGCTACCAGTTCAGGAATGGGAGTGCACAGGAGCATATGCGCTACACGCACACGTGCCTCTTCTGTGCATGCGCAGATGGTAAAAAAAGGGACGTAATGATGTCCCAGTGGGTGGACCGAGCCTCCTGCCATCGGTGCTACCAGTTTGGTGAGCCAGAGAGAACTGGGGGGATTTCACCACTGCTATGATGAGTTTGTAGTAATATGTCTAATTGTTTGATCAGGTTATATTTTCAGAGCAGAATGAAAATCTATTTTTAAGGTTTCTAGTCCTCTGTGTTTCAGACAGAAATTAAACTTCTGAATGTTCTTCCAAGAAGGCAGGGAAAAGTACACTACTCCATATAGGAAATCAGCAATACACAGAAGGAAAAGACAAGCCTACTTTTATCCTTGCCAAGGCATTTTTCTATGCTGAAGAATCTTGTTTACAAGATAGTATTCAAATACAAGCTTTTTTTTTCATCTGCTGCCCATCTCCAGGGAAACCTTCCCTAAATGATGATATATAAGCTATGCAGCTCAAAAATCTATACATTTTGGACAAACAAAACTTAGCTTTGAAATTTGTTCCTGCTGATAAAATAACTTCTTTGTAAATAAAAGGAACAGGTCAGATTTTCTCTCTCTTTAAGAGACAAGCAAGATGATTAAGATATAGATCAGGGGTGTCAAACTTGCAACCCGCGGGCCAGATGCGTCAGGCCACTCCCATCCCCTTTCCACGAAGGGGGAAAATGTTGTAATATGTCACATGACAGCAACCTGACGCCACGAGTTTGACACCCGTGATATAGATCATCAATATTCAGAACTATCACTATTTTAGAAGAACAATAAATGGTTCCAATATTCCCTACTAAGAGTTAAAAAAGAAACGTAATGCCCTTCCGGTAAGCTGTGGCTATAACTTAAGACTTTCATACTTGAATGTTATTAATGTGTAAAAACACTGTTGTTAGTCAAGGTTACTTCTCATCAAAGATTTCATGAGGTTCCAGAAGTCTCACCCACTTTCTCTGACGGGAGTAAAAACCTGTTGATGAGACATTATCTCAACGCAGGAACAAAGTTCAACAAATAAACCAAAAGTACAACACATTGCCATTAAGTAATTTTATTAATACAGACAGTTCCCACGACTCCACTTTCACTTTCTCTCAAGTGGCAAATTAAAGTTCTAGATTTTGCTAAACTGAAATTAATTTTTATAAAAGAGAATTTAATGGCCAACTTTCAAGTACAGTATGCATGAAATTAGTGGAAATTAAAGAGGGTGGAAACAATGCAACCCCTTTAGTAATTGCTTCAAAGCTGGCCTCCTTGAAAGGTGAACCTAAAGAAGTCAACAAGAGATTTTCACTAGCTTGCTATAGCAGCACCAGAGTTAAGATTAATTTCTGAACACTTAAGAGTTCAGTAGCCCTCTTCAGAAATGCTGACATGCCTTGGTGGCCATGGCATATTTTCCTCTTTTCAAAAGGACATCAGCTTTCCTAAGTGACCTTTACACATCAGCAATCAGATACAAAATTTTCAGTGACGAAAGAAAAACCCAAAGCACATTGCAAGAAGAGGTAGTAGCATCTTTAGCTATCTTGACTTCCACCTTAAACAAATATTTAAAAATAAACATTCATTCTAAGGGAGCGAAAGGCCAGTGGTCATGAGAGGGTTAATGACCAGATCCACAGCCGATCGAATCAGACAGTTGAGAAGCTCCTCCTCCTATTGCTACTTCCCAGCTTTCTGACTCGATCTGCTTGAGATCAGATGCACCCTCCATTGCTCTTTAGAATTTTTAAAAATTTAAAGGCTTTTTAAAAAATTATCAATTGGACAATCCAAAATAATTTTAGTTCTAGATTCAATATCCAGGTGCTTCAGTGAGAAGGGCTTCGGCCCAAGCCCGCTGGACCATTGTGGTCGAGGGGATTGAGGCTCCCTAGAGTTGAGCCTCTCCTCTCTGCAGTGAGAAAGGTTCACGCCCGAGACCACTGCTAAAGCCTCCTCTGGGAGTTGAGGCTTTTTCCTCTCCAGCGCTGCGCTTCCACACGAATGGCTATTTCCAGCAAGGGGAGGATTCCCGCTTGCTGAAGGCACCTGGCGTTTTCACATCGCTGTTTCTAGCTGAGTGCAGGGAGGAGTTTTCCGGCGAACTTTTCCAGCCGCCCACGCCGACAGCCGCTTCTGCCCCTTTCCACGGGGCGCCTCGCACCGACGTGCTTCTTTCCGGCACCGGAGCACCACGGTGGCTTAACAGCGTTCCTGGGGTCTCCCCCCCACACGCTCACTACATCAGCGGCGATCCCAGAGCTTCAGAAGGGTAAAGTTGGGGCATTTCTATTTCTCGGGCCCCTTGTTCTGCCCTTTTACTGTTGGCGGCCACCATTTTGGATTGGGTTGTGAGCGGCCGCCATTTTGCACGCCCTCGTGGCATTCCTCGGGCCTGATCCTCTCCCTCTGGGTTGATGGCTGCCATTTTGAATTTCATTGACAGTGGCCGACAGTGGGCATTTTGGGCACGATCGTGGCATTTTAGAGGCCTGTCCTTTCTTATTCTGATGGCCAAACACCAAACCAAGGCTTCCAAGTGCCTGGCCCCAGAGGACGCTGTTCCAGGCCCTTCTTCAGCAGGGCCACACAAGAAATCTAAGAAGGCCTCCTCCTCTAAGGAGAAGAAGGAAGTGGCAGCTCGGGCCAAGGAGGAGCTGCGCTTACATCTGGCTATAGAAAAAAACTATACAAAAGGCAATCAAGGAGACCTCTTTTAGGGAGGTAACAACTCCCAATCAACCTGAAACCTCCAATCCAGGCCTGGCTTCCCCTGCCCCTCCTGTGATTTCTGAGACGGCCCAAACTACTGATCAGGTTTTGCCTCCTTTATCCCCTGATGGTGGGAGTTATGTATCCCCCCTACAAGGGGAAACAAGGGAAGCTCTCTTTGGGGCCCAGTCTGAGCCTTCCCCTACCAAAGTCGTTGGGGAGGCCCCTCCTTCGCAGTCTCCTGTCCCACAGGCCTCAGGTGGGGGGGCTGCTCCTAATCCCCAGAATTAATTACATTTATTCAGTGTGCAATCTAGAAAAGGGTCCAGGCAGAATTACATCGGCGCACATCTTCCTGGGTGTCAGATTCAGCCTGTTCCCAATTAGAGGAGGAGGGCTCTCAGTTAGAAGAAGGCCGGGTCCCAGCTGGGGTGGCTGGCCCTTCTACTGCTCTATCAGAACACCTTTCCCTTTCTGGGGAAGATGTTAGGGATGCAGATCTCTCTGAGGATGAGGATTTACCACCTGATCAACCCTCATTTGTGGGTCTTTTCAAACCCCAGGTGTTTCGCTCACTTTTGCATAAGGCGAAATTAACTACCCACCTGGGGTCTTCATCTCAAACCCCTCTTTCCACGGGGTCAGAGCCTAACACTTCGGTTCCCCTCTTTGAGGAACCTGTAGTAGAGGCGGAGGAAATTCCGGGTCCTAAATTATTCAGGGAGGTTTTGAAGAAACAGTGGGCAAGCCCAGCTTCGGGGTCTAACCCCAACCAACTGGATAGACGACTGTATAACCTTGCCCTGGAGTTAGCTAGCCTGCTACAAATTCCATCAGTAGACCCTCCAGTGGCGGCTCTGGCCTCTCCTACCAACTTAGCAGGACCTCCCGAAGAGAACCTCCGTCCAGAGGATAAACATCTTGAACAATCATTGGTCAAGGCACATCAGGCTTCGGCCTGGGCAGCTAGATCCTCTCTAGCATTTTCATTTTTTAACAGGGCTACCATCCTGTGGGTAAAACAATTGCAGAATAGGCTCCCGGTTAGACACCAGATCCCATCAGGACCTTAATAAGATCTTGGCAGCCCTGGAGTTTTCTGCGGACGCGACACTCAATTTGTCTCATTTCGCAGACAAGTCGATTGGTTCCTCTGTGACCGCTCGATGCTTATTATGGCTCCGCAATTGACAGGTGGATGCCAAATCTAAATGGCGCTTGGCCACTTCCACCTTTGACGGACCTTCACTTTTTGGGGCCCCCTTGGGACCATTGCTAATCGAGACCAAGGACATAACACCATATCCTTCCCAGTGTTTCCAGATGATCGGAACGGCAGCCTTCCCCGGGACCTTTTCATTCCTTTCATGCCTTTGGCTCCTACTCAGGAGCTCGATCTCCCAGGGCTTTCCCACCCCATTCCCGACCCCTGGACTGTCAGGGTTCTCAGAATCAGAGAGGGCATTCCAGACGTGGGTTCCGGGGTGGCCGAGGTTGACCTTTCAACAGGTCTCGTTAACTGCACATCCAGCTCTCCATTGGAGGCCACCTGGCTCTCTTTGCTGGCCAATGGGAGACCACTTCTTCGGACGCTTGGGTCAGGGAGACGGTCAGGTGGGGCCTCTCCCTTGAATTTCTCTCCACTCCTCCCGACAGGTTTTTCCAGTGCCCTCTTTCCCGGGATCAGCAGAAACGGCTCCTGCTAATTGACGCTATCCAACACCTTCTTGAGATTCGGGCCATTGAACCTGTCCCTCAGGAGCAGCACAGACAGAGTTTTTATTCTCGCCTATTCGTCATTCAGAAATCCTCGGGCGGCTGGAGAGCCATTCTGGACCTCAAGTCTCTGAACCGCTGGATTCCCTACCGGCGGTTCAAGATGCAGTCCCTTCAATCTATCCTGGCATCAGAAGCGGGGACTTCCTCTCGTCTACTGACTTGACGGAAGCATACTTACATGTCCCCATCCATCCGACCTATTCCAAATTTCTTAGGTTTTGTCATGCGGGTCGTCACTATCAGTACCATGCCCTCCCATTCGGTCTTTCCTCGGCTCCCCGAGTTTTTACCAAATTGATGGCCGCTATTGCGGCACACCTCCAAGCTCAAGAGGTCCGCATCCAATGCTACCTGGACGACCTGCTTATCCTCTTGAGTTCGGAGGTCTGGGCACGGCAGGATCTGGACTCCACCATCCAGGTCTTGATGGCTCATGGTTTTTCCATCAACAAGGCCAAGAGCCATCTGGTACCAACTACACGCATTCAACACCTTGGGGCTGTCATCGATACGGTTGAGAGCAGGGTCTATCTTTCCCAGGAGCGTCTGTCCAGCTTGCGGTCTCTGGTCAGATCCGTCGCACAGGGGACTCCTGTCACCCTGGCTACGCTCTCCCAACTTCTGGGGAAGATGGTCTCATGCATTGACATCGTGCCATGGGCCCGTCTCCACTGCAGGGCCTTGCAGTGGTTTCTTCTCCCGTATCAAAAGTCCCGAATTTCGGCCTCTAAATGTATTGTTCACCTTAACACTTCTGTTCTTCAGTCCCTCCGATGGTGGTCTTCTCAGGCCCTTCTCCAGGGGAGGGAGTTCAGGGAATCTGATCCCGTCATTCTAACTACCGATGCCAGTTTACAGGGCTGGGGGGCCCATGTTCACTCCCATATGGCTCAGGGGCTCTGGACTCCGGAAGACCGGACTCACAATATAAACTGGTTAGAGCTCCGGGCCATTCACCTGGCTCTTCAGGTCTTCAAGGACATTGTCAAGGACCAACACGTGCTGATTCGCACAGACAACGTAGCCACCAAGGCTCATGTAAACCACCTGGGGGGGACCCGCTCTTGCTCCTATGGAGGAGGCCGAGAGACTGGGAGCCTGGGCGGAGACCAACCTGAGATCCCTCCGGGCGTCTCACATTTCTGGACTGACCAACACGCAGGCGGACTGGCTGAGCTGGTTGTCCATGGACCACGTTGAGTGGCAGCTCAACCCGGCTCTGTTTCTGCGCATAACTCACCGGTTCGGCAGCCAATAGTAGACCTGTTTGCGAAGAGCGCGAATCATCAACTGGACAGATTCTTCTCCAGGTTCCCGGATCCACAGGCAGAAGCGACAGATGCCCTTCACTGTGGGTGGCCAAGGGGTCTTCTCTACGCTTTCCCCCCTCCCTCTTCTACCCAGGGTCATTTGGAAACTCCTAGAAGAACGGGCCGAATTGATCCTCATCGCTCCCTACTAGCCACGCCGACCATGGTTAGCCGACCTCCAGGCTCTGTCAGTACGTCCTCTGTGGCATCTTCTACCCGACAACGTCATTCTCCGCCAGGGAGCACTTCGCCACCCGGACACCGCATGGCTACAGCTGACCGCCTGGCGGTTGAGCGGCAGCTCCTAATGGGATCCAGCTTGCCCGCCAGTGTGATTGATACCATCTTAGCGGCTCGTCGTCCTGCTACGATACAAATTTACGGGGCCACATGGCGTTCCTTTGCCAGATGGTGTGCATCCCAAGGTTTGGAACCTCGCTCAGCTTCCACCGAACAGGTACTGATTTTTCTTCAAAAGGGGTTGGACTCAAGGCTCGCTCCCAATACGTTGCGCAGGCAAGTAGCCGCTTTATCCTCTATCCTGTGTTGGGGTTCTAGATGGTCCCTGGCTCATCGCCCCCTGATCCAACTGTTCCTTACGGGGGCATCCAACCTCCGACCCCAGCCCATCCACCGATTCCCTACATGGAATCTTTCTAAGGTTTTAGATGCTCTCACAAGAGCACTATTCGAACCCCTCCGCATGGTGGGACTGAGATTCCTTTCTTACAAGGTTTCCTTTTTAATTGCCATCACATCAGCTAGACGTATCTCAGAGTTGGTGGCCCTCTCCACTAGGGCCGACCTTTGTGTGTTTCACCTAGACAGGGTGATTCTACGACTAGACCCGACCTTTATTCCAAAGATCAACTCTCCCTTCACAGGGCTCAGGAGTTGATTCTTCTGGATTTTTGCCCTCATCCATACCACCCCATGGAACGGGTCTGGCATTCTCTCGACGTTCGCCGGGCATTACGCATTTACATACGGCGGACCTCTTCCTTTCGTAGATTGGAAGCCCTTTTTGTTTCCTTTCAGCCTGCCTCCTTGGGTCTTAAGGTCTCCTCGCCCACTATAGGTCGTTGGCTGAGGGCGACTATCGCCTCAGCTTACGAGTCTTTGTCCTTACCAGCCCCCAGACGAATCACTGCCCACTCCACCAGGAGTGCTGCAACTTCCGCGGCCTGGGCCACCCAGGCTTCCCTTCTCAACGTCTGTAGGGCTGCCACCTGGACTTTGCCGACTCCCTTTATCCGCCATTACAAGATAGATCGTTTTGCTTCGGCGGAGGCGGCTTTTGGGCGTCGAGTGCTACAACAAGTTTGCGCGGACCAGGCCTCCATGTCCCAGGCGGATCCCTCCCTATAACTTTCGGGCTTTGGCATGTCCCTCTCATGACCACTGGCCCTTCGCTCCCTTAGAAAGGGCATTGTCTTACCTGAAGGCCCGTTCTAAGAGCCGAAGGGACAGTGGTCATTCCCACCTCTATATCCACCATTCCGCTCTCTTGTAGCACTCTCCTTCTTCCTTTTTCTGATTTCAGATTGGTGGGTGCGTCGTCAGACATCGCATTCCTCGTCCGAAAGCTGGGAAGTAGCAACAGGAGGACGAGCTTCTCAACTGTCTGACTCGATCGGCTATGGATCTGGTCAGTAACCCTCTCATTACCACTGTCCCTTCGGCCCTTAGAACAGGCCTTCAGATAAGACAATGCCCTTATTCTGCGACAAGGAAAGCAGTTGGAATTTTAAAGAAACCTGATCATGAAGGGGCAGGTTTTTACATTTATACCCCATTTTTTGCCTAAATTAAAGCTATATTCAGCTTTATTTCACTTTATTGTCCCTATGCAATTTTTTAAGCAGAAAATTATCCCAAACCCATTTTAAGTTTGTGTGACAGAAAGCTGAACAATCCTTACTTCTAGTTCAACTTCCAGAACTGATTCATTATATTTTCCTCTCTTTTTTTACAATTTAGATCTTTGACTTATGAGTTAACAACTGTTAAGTCAGTGACTACTTGTACTGAATGTAGCTTTTCATAAAGGCTGATAAGACCCAGCACATCTGGTTGATTTCAGAAAGGGCCAAATGTCAGACTTGATTAATCCTGAACTTAAAACCACAGTTGAGCCCAAAATTGTATGTTGCTAAGTAAAACATTCGTTAAGTGAGTTTTGCCTCAATTTACAACCTTTCTTGCCACGGTTGTTAAGTAAATCATTGCAGTTGTTAAGTTAGTAACACGGTTGCTAAGTGAATCTGCCTTCCCCATTGACTTTCCTTGTCACAAAAGGGGGCACTGCAACTATCATAAATTTGAGTCAGTTGCCAAGTATCAGATTTTTTATCATGTGACCATGAGGATCAGTAGAAGCTTCTGTGCATGCCCAGAGATGTCTGGGTGGGTGGGCGGAGCCTCCCGCCACTGCCGCTACCGGTTCGCCCGATCCAGGGTGAACCGGTAGCAACCCACCACTCATGAGGATGCTGCAACAGTTTTAAATGTGAAAAATGGTTATAAATCACTTTTTTTCAATGCTGTTGTAATTTTGAATGGTCACTAAATGAACTGTTGTTAGTCAAGGATTACCTGTATTGAATAAGGCATTACAAGGAAATCTCAGGATGCAAATTAGATGGGGAAAAAAAAATAGGAACAAGAAGATTAAGACCTAAATCTAATTTTTTTATTCGATAAAGAAACAGATTAATTTCACACTTAACTAGGGTTTAGAATCACCCTCAAATCAGAATAATCTCTTCTATCAACTTTTAATAAAAATGTAAATTCATAAAAATTAATTCTTGATTTCCTGATTACCTGCTTGAAAGATGCTATATTCATTTATAAGCCTAAATTCTAGGTGTCAAAAGATTCCCCTAAAGTTGTCTTTTGCTTATCTGTGGATGTTCCTATCTACTAATATATACAGTAATACATTTAAGTACCCAGATTTCCCATAAATACTCATGTATAAGTCCATCTGCAGAGAAGCAGGCCTTTTAATTTATTAATTTAATTTCATGTATCAAAATACCATGAAAAATGTGGGCTGGCTTAATCATAGATGGCACATTTTTCATTGTACTTTGGTTAAAAATGTGAGGGTAGGCTTATCCATGGATGGGCTTATGCATAAATATATATGGTAGTCTTTTTTAAAAAAAAAAATTAAAGAATTAGATGGATCTGAGTTACATTCTCCTGCATTGACATTTCAATATTTGCATTTGCTAAATAAATTTCAAGTGCTCAAAAAAAAAATATCAAGAATAAAACCACATTACATTTCCATGCAGTCACCTGGAGTTCAGCTTCACTCAAGGGCGTCTTTACTTTTGCTGTTATATATTTAAACTGTAATAAAACTCACACAAGTAACAACAACCTATCACAACTGCTTTACTAAGCCACTCTGTATTCCAGTTATAATGGGTGCTCCTGCTTCATTTTATCACTACAACTTAAAACAATATGCTCTATATATTCCTAGATGTCTTGGATCTAATACTATAAATGTGATAAGCTTCAGCGCTAGCACCATATATTTACAGATTTACTTAACTCTGGTTTCAACCCAGGCTTCCAACACAGCTGACAATAGAACTATTTTTCCTAAAGTAATAAAAAAAATAATCCTTAACGGAGTACATTTTACAACTAGTTCCACAGTTTCATTACAGAAGGTGGAAATTATGGGAGGGCAAACAAATAAAAGACAATATACCAAACTTTCAGTAGATATTTGAGAATTGACTATTCAGTTTAGTCGTAATGTGGTCTAAATTTATCTCAGTATGACAAACCCAATAATCATGTTTTGTAAATCATGACTGTTTGGTAAATTTGGTATACAAACACACCCAATTAGGGCCTATTTAATAAACCATGGTTAAAACTATGTGTGGTATAAACTAGACCAGTATTGGCGAACCTTTTTGGCACCTAGTACCGAAATGGGAGCACACACAGCATGCGGAGAAGCTTCGGAAACCGGAAGAGCAGCTCCCCGGAGCGCACACATGGAGCACCAGAAACCAGAAAAGCAGTTTCCCAGTGGGCATGCACGTGCCGGGAAGCTGAGCTTCCAGTTTCCGGCATGTGCATGCACGGCGGTCACCTAGTCTTTTGCTTTCTGGCACACATGCACGCACAAAGATCAGCTGGCCGGCGTGCATGTGCATACCGGAAACCAGAAGAGCAGAGACCAGCGCAGAAGAGCTTTAGACCAACTGGAAGTTCAGTGAAGACCAGCATGCCTGGAACTTAGAAGAGCAATGGGTGATGGCTGGCATGCCTGGAGAAATGCCTCTGTGTGCCAATTTCGGCAAGCGTGCCATAGTTTGCCATCACAGAACTAGATCATTACATGAAAAACCTATCTGGCAATCTTCTTCCAGTCATTTTTCTCATCTGTATTTCTTAATATTATATTTCACCCAACCTTTAAATGATGGTTTATATTGGGCTGCTCACATTCAACCAGTCATCAGAAACAAAATGGCGTAATTTCCTTCCCTCTTTTTTAGATGAATTTTTATTCTTTAGGAATGGAGCATTTGAACCAACTTTCATAATATATTCATTTACGCACAATTGTAAGTCTGCAAGAGAGAATTAGGTACCTAGTTTAGATCTGTATCAGACTTAAGAAAGGTATATTCCCTCTGATAAGAAATCTTCAAGCACCACAAATTTTCAGTGCAGATGCCAGGAGGTCACTAAAAGATGTTTCCCTTTACTGGAGATAAGTTTTAAATAATAGTAACAACATCAGTAGTAACATATTGCTACTGAAAAACCAAGAAATTCTATAAAGATCACTATTATACGGAATACAGAATGAGTACAGAGTACAAGTTCCATCATGGATAAACTGTGGTTTGTTTTTATGAATATCATCATCAATATATGAAGATAAATACATGGTTGAGACACTGACTTAATATAAACTGAGGGATTAAACACAATAGGGACTATTAGAAAGTATAATGCCATTACTGACATGAAATAAACTGTTCCATTTGTTGCAATTGTCCATAAAAACTAGAATGTTTGAAGTTCTGAAAACTAGACTATGATATGCAATGTGAAGCAGTTTTATTTTGCAAACACTTATATTGGACTAAACATGGCAACAGATCCAGATAAGCAAACACTGATCCAGAAAACTTTGTTTATATTAGTCATTTTAGATTATATACAGGTAGTCCTTGCTTAACCACAATTGGGCTAGAATCTCTAATTGTTGAACGAACTGGTCATTAAGCAAGACACTGCCACCTGATTGCTTTGCTCAGTGATCACAATCCCAGCACTCCTCCTGTGGTCATTAAACAGACAGAGTGAAAGAGCTGTTTGCTGAAGAATTTCAGCTCCATGTGGAGATGAAATCAACTTGGCAGGCAGCTCTTTAAGAGTGAAAGGGCTTCTGCCAGAGAATTCAGTTTTGCAAAGAGCTGACATCCTCCTGGCCCTTTGACTCTCAAATGTTCCTGCAGCCAGCCAACCTATTTCCGCTCCCTCTATCACCTCTGCTTGCAACCTTCCCCGTTAACTTTCTAGAGAAGCTTTCTAGAGAAGATTGTAAATGACAGTCACGTGATCATGTGGCGCTTGGCCTAATGAGACTCTGTTGCCAAGCTCCCAAAGATGACATGGTCATGGCAGGGGAACAGCAGTATAACATTTTATGATGAATGGAAATGCTTTAAGGCTATAAAGCATCCTTCTCAAGGCTGTTTAACTTTGAATGGTCATTAAATGACTGATCATAAGTCAAGGACTACCCGTACTCTGATAACAGAAAAAGCAAATGCTAAATACTCTGCAAATATTCAATGGAGAGTCTTTTTTTTTTTTCTTCAAATTTTTAAATCCTGCCACCATGGTATAATGTGATTACATTGTCCATAAATATAAAGTCATTCCTTTATACATACATATTTGCCATCATATATTTTCTGGACCCAATCGTATCATAATTTCCAACTGTTATAAAATTCTGAATCTTTTTTACCATTGATCAATCTAGTTAATCTATCTGATTCCGCACACTCATTAATTTTATATATTATTTTCAAATCTATCAATGGAGAATCTTCATGCACTAAAAAGCCTTTAAAATGGTATGCAGACCAGGAATCATCTGGTTTGAAATGGTTGGGGTCACATTTTACTCTTGCAGCCCCAGACCTCAACTGTTTACAGGTAGTCCTTGAGTTACAACCACAATGGATTGTATTAATTACAACCACAACTGATTACAACCAAAATTTCTGTTGCTAAGCAAGACAGTTAAGTAAGTATTGCCGATTTTATGACTATTCTTGCCACAGTTGTTAAGTGAATCACTGTAGTAACGGAGAGGAGAGGAGAGGAGAGGAGAGGAGAGGAGAGGAGAGGAGAGGAGAGGAGAGGAGAGGAGAGGAGAGGAGGAAGGGACCTTGGAGGTCTTCTAATCCAACTCCCTGCTTCGGCAGGAAACCCTATACCATTTCAGATAAATGGTTATCTAATCTCTTCTTAAAAACTTCCAGTATTGGAGCATTCACAACTTCTGGAGGCAAGCTGTTCCACAGACTAATTGTTCTGTCAGGAAATTTATCCTTAGTTCTAGGTTGCTAAATCTAATAACACGATTGTACAGTGAATCCGGCTTCCCTATTGACTTTGCTCATCAGTCAAATCATTGTACATCACTGTCCATTGTAAAAGATGATCACAAGATACCGGAACACTGCAACTATCATAAATTCATGCCAGTTGCCAAGTGTCTGAATTTTGATCACATGACCATGGAGATGCTGTTAACAGTTAAAGCGTGAAAAAGAATCATGTCATTTTTTGCAGTGCTGTTGTACTTTGAAAAGTCACTAAATGAACAGTTGTCAATCAATGTCTACCTTTATAGGTATACTTGGCTTAGCATGAAACCAGCCACTATCTTCCGATCCTTCCACAGCCTGACATATTTACAATCCAATCTTGCATGTTTATTCAGAATCAAGTCCAACTAATCTGGACTTTTGGAGACTACCTGGACAGGTGCCTGCAGTTTTCTTGGCAAGAGATTTGCCATTGCTTCCTTCCTAGGGCTGAGAGAAAGTAACTGGCCCACAGTCACCCAACTGGCATTGTGCCCAAGGCAAGTCTAAAACTCATGATCTCCCAGCTTGTAGCATTGAGTTAACCACTGCACCAAACTAGTTCTCATTTTAACCTTATTTTAAGTTAAATGTAACATATGGACAAGAATAATGAACTAACGTACTGTATTTTTTGGAGTATAAGACGCACCGGAGTATAAGACACACCTTAATTTTGGGGGAGGAAAACAAGAAAACAAGAATTCTACCTCTGCCTACCAGCATTTAAGGTGGAATCCTGATGCCAAAGGAAAGCGTTTTCGGGCGGCAGACCCGCAATCTCCTTCCCGATTCCAAACATGGGGTGTTCAGAGGCAAAAAAAATGCATCACATTTCAGGCGGCGGATCTGGCCAGGAGGAAAGAGAAAGTGAGTCTGCTGAGAAGGAGGACGAGGGCACGCAGCTCTGCAATGTGCAATGGGAAGAAAAGCACTTTCAAGCAGCAGTGCTTGAAATCCCCTCCCCAAATCCAAAACGGTTCCCAGTTCCCCACTGCACATTGCAGGGGAACTGGCCACCTGCCGCCTGAAACGCGGCTCTGAGAATTGCATTGGGGAATCTGGACAGCGGTGGCTGGAAAGGAAGGACATTTCACTTTAGGAGCTCCCGTTCGGCTCGCTTGGCTCCTAGGCGCGGAGAGGGCTTAGGCGGCGGCTCCTCACATTGCTGGGGAGTGAAGTCATTGCAACCATTGTCTGCCCTAAGCTGCCTGTTGGGTGGCCAGAGCCACAAACATGGGGCCCGCCTTGTTCCCCGAAGCTGCCGGGCAGATTTCCCCCCACAGACCGTCCCAAAGAGGGCTGTTCCTCAGGCTGTGCCCCGACCCAGATCCCTGGCGCCTGGAACTGCCCAAAAATGTCCGAAGGCTGGGGGCCGGCGGGTGGGCGGGGTACATTCGGAGTATAAGAGGCACCCAGATTTTCACCCCCTTTTTGGGGGTAAAAAGGTGCGTCTTATACTCTGAAAAGTATGGTATTTTAAATGACATACAGGATAGATAGGCTACAAACAAACAAACAAAAGGACAATTATAAATTCTCAATCAAATTGCCCCAAAGTTTTGTCATTTGATCCTTCTTGTTCCTGCAGATGCCCATAATACTTATATAGTCCCACAGGATGAGAATAAACCTTCCCCAAATAGTAAGTGCAACTCCCATAATTCCCTAGCTTGTGTGATCACTGTTAAGCATTCTGCAAATTAAAGAATCTACAAGCCAATCAGACTGGAGCAGGCTTACCACTCTTCTGACAGCTTTACAAACACCAATCTATTGTTTTCTGCAAAAGAATTATGCAGAATCTACCTTGCGAGGGGAAGATTAAATTTTTTTAAAAAGTCAAATGCTCTCACACAAGTTAGAGCAAAACACATATTGTCTCTTTAGATAAGAAGGGGATAACTTTACACAACTTACTCACTCTGTGAGAAAAACCATCCAACGTGACCTTTCATGCCACACGTGTTACACTCCCAACTATCTCCCACAGCAGATGAGAAATTGCAACGTTAACTTCCCTTTTATTTTCAATCTAAATATTATTTACCCTTTTGCTTTGCTTTCTTCCAACTATCAGTCAAACATTGCCATATTTATCAATCAGCAACCTTAATGCTTAGGATATTTTTCTTAATGTATGCTTTCATCCAGTGACAGTTTTATACGCCAAAGGAGTTGATTCATAATGACATTCTCGTTTTCGTCCATAAGAAGTTCCCAGCCTTGAAAGGACTTGTAGGTCAACATCCTCTAGGTTAGATTTACACCCTGCCTTTCGTTAAGGAGCTCAAGGTAATGGAATATATATGAACATGCAACATGTGTCAGGTGTTCTGCACAAGAACACTATAAACCACTTCCTTAGGAACACAATCCTGATGGTGTGTGTGTGTGTGTGTTTGTATGTGTAAAAGAAATCAACACACTTCCTCCTCTCATTTTCTCCACAACAACTCTCTGAGTTGGGCTGAGTGAGTGACTGGTCCAAGGTTGTGGCTGACATTTTCTTCTAAAGGTTTGTAAATGCACTTCTAGATTATTTTTTTAGTACAGGGGTCTCCAACCTTGTCAACTTTAAGACTTGTGGACTTCAACTCCCAGAATTCTGGAAGTTGAAGTCCACAAGTCTTAAAGTTGACAAGGTTGGAGACAGTGGTGGGTTGCCCCTGGTTTGCACCGGTTCTATAGAACCGGTAGTAAAACCGGCAGGAGGCTCCACCCACCGACCCGACATCATCAAAATGTTTCTGCGCATGCACAGAAGAGCACACGCATGACCCCGCTCTAAACCGATAGTAAAGGTTTTACTAAGGTTTATATTAAACCCTTGGTTGTAGTACTTTTAGTACTTTGCCCATCACCAAATTTAACTAACAAATAGATGAAATACTTTTAACTAACACTATTTTCTGAGGTATGGGACCATGATTACAGCCAAGAGTCCAACAATCACAGTAATGAAATAACAACACTCACAGACCAGATTTATGAAAGTTTTCTCAAAATAAACATCATTTTTGTTCGAAGTAATTCACATACGTAGAAGCATGTACTGCACACATTGTAATGCAAAATTGAATGTCTTTATGACCTGATTTATCTTCCTCAGCTGCTTCGCTTAAGATTAAAAACGATTTTTGTTTCTAGAATGCACCTGATACAAAGCTGGCTCACCCTTTCTTTCCATCTTGTTAATTATTATGGTTTTATTTGCAGCAGGCCCATTTTTCCTTGTTCTTGCCAGTCGAAAGCAAGTTATTCAGGTACCCATAATACCTTTAAACAGATAGTCCAATCTAATAAACACACTAAATTCCAAAAGAGGCAAAATTAGCCCAGAATGGTTTAAACAAGCCAAGTTGGTTGTCAGAATCGCTGCTATCAAGAAATATTCCTGAACTAGAAGCTACAAAGTTAAACTGAACAATTTCTCAAAAGAATTTTATTTTGAAAATCCAGTGAATTTACTACCTTTTTTTAATTGTATAAAATATGAAAAAAGAAAAGAAAATAGGAAAGAATGGGAAAGAAAGGGACCGGGAAAAGGGGGGGGGCAAAATACAAAGAGGAAGAGAAAAAAGAAAGAAAAGGGGGCATTGATTTCCAACTCTTCCTAGCACAGTACAAGATTAATACACTACAACCTCAACTTTACTACTTTTGATATAAATGAGGGGGAGAAAGTAAGAGAAAAGGAGAGGCAATTCTCCTTGTCATTCTCTCCATGCTACACATTTCTTTTTTTCTTCAGCATCTAAAGATATTTAAATCTTTAAATCAATAGATATGACACTGCCTTCTGTTTACCTTAGATGGCCAGAATATTTGGTTATCCTTAGTAGCTAAATCAACACTTTTAGTTCCCTGCTTCTTCTTCTTTTGGGGCCTTTAGCAGAAGGGAAAGGCAGCAGCCAAATTCCTGCCAATCTTGGGGATGGAATAGGGCCAGAATCATAACATGTATTTAGAAAGGACAGTAGAATATAACATACCTATCAGGCTGTAATGACACATTTACTGCACCAGGCTAAAGTATAAAAAAACTTAGCATGGCTGATACCACAGAAAACCACTCTTACAACTGACTGTCTCCCAATCAGGAAGTATTGTTGCTGCATTTTTACAGCTGCTAACCAAACAACACTACAATGAACGTCTCACAGTTTCCACTACAGTCCAGAGATCATCTGGGGAGGATAATCAGAGACACTGACAAGCTGATCGTGTCCCACTGAATGCTATAGAGTTCACATACTGAATTTGCAGTGATCCCTCAATCTGAGCAACAAACACTTTCTTCTGTTTTTAAAGGTGAATTCTTGTCTTTTGCCATTTGAAATGTGTATGTTCTTGGTAACAGAACCTACTGACAGGAAAATGATCTATGGAGGATAGAGATAAGAAGAAATTTGAGTCTTCTGACTCAATTTTTTTTTTTTTTTTAATTTTGATTTATATGCTGCCCTTCTCTGGAGACTCAGGGTGGCTTACAATGTGCTAAGCAATAGCCTTCATCCTTTTGTATATTTATACAAAGTCAGCTTATTGCCCCCACAACTGGGTCCTCAATTTACCTACCTTAGAAAGGATGGAAGGCTGAGTCAACCTTGAGCCTGGCGAGATTCGAACCTGCAGTAATTGCAGGCAGCTGGTCTTAATAACAGGGTGCTTTAGACCACTGTACTACCAAGGGATTTGATTCTGAGAAGGTGATTGTGCAATGAATTGTGAAGAGTTTAAGATCTAACCTGGCATAAATTCACTCAAGAAACTGTCAAATATCTATTATGGATACTGTTTTCTGGAACACAATAAAGATAGTGTTTCCAGCCATGTTCATCCTCATCATTTTTGTGGATATCTGATCCTTAGGGTGGAATATGTCATACATATTTGCTTGCCAAAAAGCAGGCCATCTTTTATCAGTGTGGGAAAAGTATGAAATAATTACAAAACTGAGCTCAACTCAGGTGTATTCCCGTGTGACATAACTCTTATCAATTTCAAACGTGTTTGCAGAGGGAATGACCTTGTAAATTCTACCACAATTATATTCAAATACTTGGAATGCAAAATCAAAGCAACTGCAAGATAAAAATTTTAGCTAATTAAATCTCATGATTACAGTTTTAAATCTAAGCTTGAGAAAAAGAGTAATGTCAAGATTACTTAGCACACTTGACTAACAAATGTCCCTCTTGTCAATTACTTTCTGTTTAGAAAAAAATCACACATAATATTCAAAACCTGAGCCAAGCATTCTTATTAAAAGCCTTATAATTATATTTCAAATACTTCTAACAAAAAATTATACTCCATTTATTAATTGTAGGCGATAGAGGAGATAAACCGATCATCTCCTGCTGGATTTGGAAGTTCTGCCACCTTAGTTAAATTAAAGGTACAATTCTTCACACAAATTTAATTTAAAAGAATATGCATTTGAAACTAATGGATTTTTTATATATATTTTTTACCTGTTATGAGTATCATACCATTTTCAAAATACAAATCTAAACAATGCACAATCTGGGTTTTCAAAAAAAAAAATAGTTATCTTTATAAGTGCGTACTATACAATTACAGGTAATCCTCGAATTACAGCCATTCATTTAGTGACTGTTCAAAGTTACAACGGCATTGAAAAAGGTAACTTATGACTGTTTTTCCACACTTATGACCATTGGCAGCACCCCCATGTGATCAAAATTCAGAATCTTGGCTCATATTTATGACGGTTGCAATGTTCCGGGATCATGTGATCGCCTTTTGTGACCTCTTAACAAGCAAGGTCAATGGAGAAGTCAGATTCACTTAACAACAGGGTTACTAACTTAACATTTACAGTGATTCACTTAAGAACTGTGACAAGAAAGGTCGTAAAATGAGACAAAAATTCATTTAACTACTGTCTCACTTAGCAACAGAAATTTAGGGCTCAATTGTGGTCATAAATCAAGGACTACCTGGATTAAAAACCTAAGGAGAGGAAGTAATGAAAACGAAAAGTCTTAGTAGTTCTCCCTTGAACAGAAAAGAGAGCAAAATTATTAATGCATATGAATTCCTGGAAAATCTAATATACAAAGTTTTTTGACAGTGTACTTGTTCTGTTAGAGAGAAACAATTCTTTTGTTGCTACAAATGACCTACCAAACCATATTTCCCCCCCAATACTAGTTTATTAGAGTATTGCTAATACTATTTCCTCTCAAAATAAATGACAAAGAATGATACTTCGTGGCAGAGATGAAGCAAAGGGCAGAAAAGGTGAGAATGTTGAGAACGGGAAAACATCAAGTTTCCCAACATGGAGCAGGATGTTATTTTTAAGAAATTCCTAGGGAATTCTAGGAATTGCAGTCCTGAAACATCTAAAGCAGTTGAAGTCCACAAGTCTTAAAGTTGCCAAGTTTGGAGACCCCTGATCTAAAGGTTAGTTGATTTGAGGAGGTACGTAATTATTGCATCTACAATAGAATAGAATGGGTGAAATCAGGGATTGAACAGACTCCTTCAACATTTTAATCTAGATTCAATGCTAAACACGTTGTAGAAATTTATTCCCCACTTTCTGTCTCATCAAAATCATATTTTCTTAAAATGCTAAAAACCTGTCCTTTCTTTGACCAAATTCACTGTCCCATTTGTTGAAGTTGCTGGACATTCCAGACCTAGAAGGACCCAATTCCAGATCTAGAATATGGCATGGGTAAAGATAGGAAAAAGTGGAATTAACAAAAAAGGAGGATATCAAAAACATGACATGTATTTAATCAAAAAAACATAACTAATAAGTGATGGTTCCTATAGTGGTGGCCAAAATTGTGGAAACCTTTTGAGAAAAGTGTATTTTCTAAAACTAGCTAATAACACCACTTTTTTTGTAGTAGTAGTACCATAAAATTATATATCAATGGAAAGATAATTTAATAAAGAATGTAATGCAATAACTTTTATGAAGGATTGCTATTAGAATAGCAGTTGCAGTATAAAGAAGAAAAGTGAAATACATAGAAAAAATGAGATATACAAAAATTATCACCATGTCAGTTAGTACTTAGTTGGATAACCTTTAGTATGAATTATGGCCTTACAATGTCTTCCCATGGAGTGAACCAAGTCTTTTAGTTCTGCAGCTGTTAGAATGTGAAACCAAAATTGAATGATTGCTTCTATTAACTGGGTTTTATTGTTGGGTCACTTCTGACTAAGAAATTTCTTTAGTCAGCTCCATAGATTTTCAATTGGGTTAAAGTCTGGGCTATTCCCAGACCATTCCAATAGTGTAATATGATTATCTTGAAACTCCCCCCCCCCCCAAAAAAAGTGATGTTATTAGCCATCAAACCTCAAAAATACACTTTTCCTAAAAGGTTTCCACAATTTTGGCCACTACTATATATTGGTTTCATAAGGAAAATATGTGCAGCCTTCACTGTTTAGCCTTTGGAAAGGTTAATAAAATATAGCAAGCAACAGCTGGAAAACCAATTCCAGTGCTCAGCACTTGTTAATTCACTGTCTTCACTATGTAATCCTAGGAAGATGAAAGAACATTTTTTGGGTCGGTGCCATCATACCATAATTTTCGTACACTTTTAACCCCAGCAGGAGTTATTCATATTCACAACTAAAAGGGCATTCTAAAAATTTGACTGGTGACATGCTATACATATCCTACTGTACATGTATATATTTAGAATGTTATTATCACTGCATGGAAGTTTACTTATCCAATCATAATTAGAAACAAATCGTGCTATATTATAAATAAACGTTTTGGTTACTATACCATACATTATTTTACTTTACTTCTTCTATTTCAAATTTCAATAAAAGTTTAAAAGATTTTAGCAATCACATGCTCATTTGTACACAATCCATTTTTAAATCATTTTACAATGCTCAATACATGCTCAATGGTTGACTTACAACTATTTGTTTAATGAGTTACACCGGCACTGAAAAAAGTGATTTATGACAATTTTTCAAACTTATGACCATTGCAGAATTCCTTATTGTCACGTGAGCAAAATTTGGAAACTTGGCAATTGGCCCCCATTTATGACAGTTGCAATGTCCTGGGGTCATGTGATCACTTTTTGCAACCTTCTGGCAAGCAAAGCCAACGGGGAAAACCAGATTCACTTAACAACCATGGCAAACAAGATCATAAAATGGGGCAAAACTCACTAAATAAATATTTCACTTAGCAACATAGTTTTTAGGTTTAATTGTGGTCATGTTATAAGACCTGTACCATAAACTCTTTTGCCTATTTTAAATCTTTCTGATAATGGTAAATAATAAAATCATAAACAGCTATATTCTTATGCCACAACGTATCCTCTTGATTTTATTTAGTATTTCCCTTGGCAAAAATTCTAGTATCTTATGACACATTAGCCATTTATGGTTGCCTATTGTTTAGAAACTACAAGATAACTATCTTTTAGATAAAAATTCACATTGAACCACATGAATAAATTATTGTAAAATTATTTTCAACTTATCAGCCAATATTGTTGTAAAACAACTTGTATTCATTATTTAATAATAGTATCAGGTTATAGTTTCTTTTTAAAGTGAAATCTTGTGCGTCTTTAGATATTAATACTATTTTGGCCTTTTTCCAATTCTCTGGGATCTTTCCTCCCTGTAAAATAAAATCCAGTGCATTTTGTAGAGGTTGCAAAAGTTCATTCTCAAAACATTTATAATAAGAACCTGGTCATTTATCTGATCCAAGCACCTTTCCTGTTTTAATATTTTTTATAGCTTCACAAATGTCCTTATTGTTATATGTTTCTGTTCCTCTATAATACTTGGCAACTTTTGTTCTTTTAAGTATCATCTGTTTCTCCAGAGAAATGTCTAATATACAAATATTCCCTTGAACTGCCATCTTACTGACTCCATATATCAACCTAATTTGCTCATCAAATAAAATAAAAACTTTTGATGATTTGCGTTGTGTTTATTTTAATATTTTTGCTAGAAGCTCCGTCTAGTTGAAGGGAGGCAATTCCATTCCAATCTCCCAACAAAGGCCAATTTTCTTAAGAAAAAATCTTTTAGTCTTTGTATAAGTCCTTTATACAACAGTACTTTGAACCTCTGGTAAGGTTCCACTAAGGAAAAAGTTCTACTACATGTCCTCATCAAGTGAGAGACTATGTTGAAGTTAAAAAGGAAGGAGAATCTTTAGACCAGGGGTGTCAAACTCAAGGCCTGCGGGCCACATCAGGGCCGTAGGGTGCTTAGATTTGGCAAGCAGGGCCACCCTGGAAACAGCAAATGACTGGCCCCCAGTGTCTCTGCCAGCGAAAATGGAGCGGCCCTCCATTTTCGCTGGCAGAGGGTTGCAGGAGGCTGTCGCAGCCAAAAACGGAGCTCAGGAGTCTGTTTTCGCTGGCAGAGTTCTCAGGCCACCACAGGCTATACTATATGTAAAGAACCATGACTTAGTATGATATATGAGCTAGACCAGGGGTGTCAAATTCGATTTCATTGAGGGCTGCATTAGGATTGTGGCTGACCTCGGGGGGGCGGGGGGGGCAGCTCAATGTCACACACATCAGGGGGCACCTGTGGTGGCCCAGGTGGGACTGGGGGATCCATTGTCTCCAATGTGCACCCAGAGGGCGGGGCAGCCCCTCACTGGCTCCAGGGTGGCCCTGTGGATCTAAGAGTCACTGCTTTTCCAGCCCGGATTGTCGCCACCAAGTTATAGATCAGCACTTGGCAGGCCTGGGCTGGGGCTGAGGTGCCAGGGGCCAGTCCTTCACTGTTTCCAGGGCAGCCCTGCAGGCCGGATCTAATCACATCGTGGACCAGATCTGGCCCACGGTCCTTGAGTTTGACACCCTGTGCTAGAAAATAGCTCTGACTTTAAAGGAGCATCACCATTTCACTTAGTACAAAGCTGTCTCATGTATTAGAGGGGCCAAGAAAATACACATTTTCATGGAGTCTGGTCATTGAAATCACAGTGACCCTAGAAATAATAGTGACACTATTTTTCTGATCTGTTCGGTCACATTCTACATAAAGTACATTATCCATTAAATGTTCCATCGTGCCCAGCTAAGAATAAAATGCTGAACCAATCTTATAAAAACTCTGTATAAAAGATGAAGGCAGAAACTGTCTCATACTAACCTTAACAACTAAATTAAGATATTTCTCCTCTAAATGTAATTTTGACCTGGATCTGGAAAGGCATACAATACTAACAATAAACCTATTTAATGAAATCAATACAATTTTAACCAATTCATTTAGGGAGTTTAATTTAGCAAGAAACATTTACAGAACTTGAACATGTTTAACAAGGAAATGACAGGCAAGGGAAAAAAAAGACTTTTGGATGACATAAATTCACAGAAGCTAAAAGGACAGGAGCTGGGGAATAGGAAAAGGCAAGAAATTGAGAGGAAATAAAATTTCAGCATTAGAATTAGCAATTTGCCAACAGAAGAGGGAAGAGGATAAAAATTATAACTGGAATTTCCAACATCATTCATCTTTTCAAACAGATGTTCTTTCCACATGAAAGAAAATAGAAATGGCTTAACAAAGCACCTAGGCATGGTGTCTGCAACTTGCCATATTATTTTATCAAACATATTGAAAAATAGTTGCAAATACTGGTGCTTGATCATTTGCCATAAAATAAACATAGCAAGAAATACTATAGAGCAGGGGTGTCGAACTCGTGGTGTCACTTTTTTGTCCCATAACGTATCCTGACTTTTCCCCCCTTCACTAAACAGCGTAGGTGTGGCCAGCGTGTGACGCATCTGGCCCTTGGGCCATAAATTTGACACCCCTGCTATAGAGCCACTTTGGTCTAGGCTAGAAGGTACCAGGCTAGAAAAGAGGAGGAGACTCTGGGTTCTAGTTCTGCTGTAGTCTTGATAGCTAGCTAGATGACTTTGGGCCAGTCATTCTTTGTCAGCCCAACGCATCTCACGAGGTTGTTATTGAGGGAAAAGAGGAGGAGGAAGGTAGTTCTTGACTTATGACCACCATTGAGCCCAAAATTTCTCTTCTTAAGCGAGAAAGTTTTAAGTGAGTTTTGCTTCATTTTACGACTTTTCTTGCCAGTTTTTAAATCAATTGCTGCAGCTGTTAATTTAATAATGCAGTTGTTAAGTGAATCTGGCTTCTCCAACAATCAGAAATATGAGTCAGTTGCTAAGTGTCTGAATTTTGATCACTTGATCGTGGAGATGCTGCAATGGTTGTGTGAAAAATGATAAGTCACTTTTTTCACTGCCATTGTAACTTTGAGTGGTCACCAAACAAACTGCTTCATTAAAAAAACACTAAAATAAATAAATGTAGCAAGAACTGGAATTAGATTCCAAATTTAAAAGCCGAATTAGGCTTTTCAGAGGTGTTTCTCCACCACCAAATCCATTGTTTTAAATTTGGTTATAGTAGCAACAAAGTTTAACACAAAACAGGAGAATTGCGTCTGCCTCTATATTGGCAATAAACTTTACCAGGATTCACACAACAGGGACAAAAGGAGACAAGGCACATTCTGTTACTGATTATCTGGAAATTGTGAAAAGGTCTCAGGAATGCAAGAAGAATGTCGTAACAGACACCAGACCCATAAATTGCTGAATCAGTGATGCTATTGGGAAACTTCATAGGAAAACTAAACAAACTTGGTTTGGTATTGATTTGCTATCCCCATTCTTCCTTAACTTCCCTGTTCTCTTCACATGAGATACACCAAAATCTGACAGATGTAATTACCCAGTGTCATATATCACATTTTTATGCCAGCTGCTTTACAAAAAAAAAAAAACACTATTGTATGCTAAATAATAATTTTTCTATAGCTGCCCATTTCTTTGGAAATGTAATACGTAGATTCATCCACAAAGCAGTGAAAGGTTTTGTCACAGTTGCTTTGTTGCTGCTCTGTATATAAATGACAGTGGATATTTTAAGTAGCTAAAGCAATTCAACTCTTAGAACAATTGTATGACAACTGGTGTTTGTATGTGAATGTGCAATTCCATCAACCATGCATTGGTTGGCGTTTCAATGGCAATGCATGCTAATAATGTTTCAAATTATAAACATTTGCTTTTTGCGTAGCAATATAAACATTTTTTGCACAGCATATCTACTGAATGAATAGCTGCATAATTACGTTTTAGTAGAAATATCAGTATTTTCTACACCTTATCAAGAGATAAAACCACAGTGATATCTGTGGTTTGTTCTCTAAACAACCGCAAATACTGTAGATAAAAACTCGTCTATCTGTATGTGCATACAACTGGCTGAGATTTCTCTGTAAAATTATGCTCAAGTATACAATTTATGTATATTGGATTCCAATAATTGGAATTCATTGATTTGTTAATTGAACATTAAGAAAAGGCTCATATTTTAATAAGAAATCATATGTAAAAATACTCTGGCATTTTCCCTTTCTGTATAAGATAAAAGTATAAAGGCTGATTTAATAACCAAAAATATATTCTCTCCAATTTATACATTTAACATTTCATTCAAATTACACACAAAATATATACCAACACATCTTAACTGCGTAATTGCATTGTAATGTATTTTGAAGTAAACCATTTTAAGCAACCACTGAAAAATAGTATTTTTAAAATGAATGTTTTGTGGCTATTTCAGTCTTTTCACGTTGTTGGCGCAATTAAAAATTCTTGAGCAATTTTGTCCTGGATTGAAGCTGTTCTCACTTTCTAGGTTAAAGGAAATAAACATCCCTGCCTAGCAAATAAATCACTTTGAGAACAATCCTTTGAAAAGAGTTTATCAATCATGCAAAACAAATTTAGCATACAATCAACATTTTATTAGGGACAGGATTACATAGGGTTCCATTTTCTTGTCTAGATTTGACAGTTAAAAATGTGAATCGAACATGAGGGCTTTATTACAAGAATAAAAGAAACCAGAGCTATCAATGATTTTCACAAGGCCCACAAGTACAATAATACCCTTGATTGACTTGTGGCATTAAGACAACCCTATCTAGGAAATAATAGCAGTGAAATTATTGCCTCTGAACTTAACATGATCATTTCTCAGCTAAAGAATGAAATAGGCAAATAACCTTCCTTCCACACCAAGGAAGTTTGATCAGTTCTTCAACATTTTCATGTCTGTAACCTCTACACTAGAGAAATATACATTTGACGTACTTGAATTAAACCATTTTAATAGGAACTTGGATGGTTTAAACTAAGGTGAAATCCATTCTGTCTCCAGAACCCACCTACCCAACTCGCACATCAGGGATGCTTAGAGTTTTCTGCACTTTGCCAATTTTTTTACCATAAATGCCTTTTTAATTTACCCAATATTAAGAAAAGAGTCATCTTTACATGAACAGGCCTTTCTATATTTCAGTCATTCTCTTCTCAGATCAACACCTATCATGTAGAAGTCAGCTGCCTCTATATTGTGCAAACTGATGTTTTTGATTTCATCTTGAGAGTCAGATATTTACAATGGTTCTTGAGTTTCAAGTCAAGTTTCTCCCTTGCGCTTTCCTTTCCAGATATCTCTTTCCAGCCAAAAGAAACAATTCTGTTTTTGATTAGGAAATTGAAACGGAATAAGAAAATAAAAGGTATCTTAGAACAGCACCTTCATTGCTATACAAACTAAGATTAACTGGCCTAGTCTTCTACAGGTAGCCCTTGACTTAGAATCACAGTTCGCACCAGAGCTTCTATTGACCTTTTTTGTTATGGTTGTTAAGTTGAAACATGATCATTAAGCAAATAGCAATCACATGATCCCAGCACACTGCAACCATCATAAAACCATGCCAGTGGTCAGGGCTATAATTTTGATCCTTTAATTGCAGGAATATGACAATGGTCATGTGAAGACCAGTTATAAGTCATTTTCAGACCATTGTAACTTTGAATGGTCACTAACAAATGGTTGTAAGTCAAGGACCAACTATACTAATGGCTGAGTTTGTTTAGTTCATGACTCCACTGTGGTGTCACTAATTCAGGCCACCTATGGTTCCACTCACACCTGCTGTCACACACTTTCTGGTTTTTTCTTTTTTCCAAAAATACTTAAAGCCACTTGGTGCTTCTTTAAGCTGATCATCTTCACAACAGAAGGCTGAGTAAGCTATTTCTTGAATATGAGGTTAAATGTCTGGATAGCCAGGATTTAAGAGCTATGCTTATGGAATGCCTCCCAGCTGTAAGTAACTAAACATATTTATTTGTCCATTATGCTGTTCTCTTTCAGGGTACACAACATTATGCCAGGTGTAGGAAAGAAACAAGAAGATAAATTAAAGACATGGTATTTTTTTTAAAAAAAGGAAAAAGTAGCTGAATCTATTTCACATCAACACCTTTCATTATAGCATTTATGCCTTTCTAGTGTTCCAGACTGTCCTCCTTTCTGCTACATCCATGCACTGCTTCATGTCACATCTTTGGTTCTTTAACCTTTTTGCTTCTTTCTAACAGTTTCTTGGTCTTCTCAGCCCATTCAGTCTTCCTTCATATGTTTGCTTTACTATTTGACCCTAATTCACTAGGGTCAAACACCAACCACCTCAACATGTTTGGTTTTTTTCTCAGTGTACAGCATGCTTGAACTCAATCCATATCCATTCAAACATTAGAACAGAATAGAGCTGGAAGGGACCTTGGAGGTCTTCTAGTCCAGCCCCGCTGCTCAAACAGGAGGACCTTTCAGATACGTGACTGTCTAGTCTCTTACCTTCAATATCTATTTCATCTCTTATTTTACTGTGCATACTTCTTAAGCTTTCCAATTCTATTGCATTCTATTTCCATTTCTCTTGACATACCCAAATTTCATTTCCTTGTGGCAAAGTGGGCAAAAATGTTTTTATAGAAAGTCATTTTTATTTTTTACGGTAAACATTCACCACCTACAATAGGGGTCTCCAAAAATGCTGACTGGGGAGTTCCGAGAGTTGAAGTCCCCAAGTTTAACATTGCCAAGTTTGGAGACTCCTGACCTACAACAATCCATTGCACAGGTGTCCACAGCTAGCCATAAAGATTCAAAATGACAACATGTGCATCATGACATTAGTACGAAAGGAGTCGATATAGAGTTTTCATACATTTTTTCACTTGCTCCCTTATCCACCTTCAGGATGTTCATGGATAGGAGAAGCTCCTTACCAGCATTTACACATCTTAAAATTTCTACACCCAGTTTTACTTACTTTCCATCAGACAACACCAATTAAGAAGTAATTTTTTTTTAGCAGCATTAAGAACCTAACAAATGAAGTTCATACAATAGTTGCTGTTTGCAAAAACTTGAAATTCAGTTAGCATAAGTAGTTTATTTAGTCTATGGCACCTACAGAAGTCATGCAATCACTGATATTCAAGTTTAGTTTAAATAAAGTGTCAGAATATGTTTGTATATGGGTGGGTGGGTGGATGGATGGATAGATAGATAGATAGATAGATAGATAGATAGATAGATAGATAGATAGATAGATAGATAGATAGATAGATAGATAGATAGATAGATAGATAGATAGATAGATAAAGATAGATGATAGATGATAGATGATAAATAGATGGATGATAGATGATAGATAAATAGAGATAGATAGATAGATAGATAGATAGATAGATAGATAGATAGATAGATAGATAGATAGATAGATGCCCTGTTTTCCCCAAAATAAGACATCCCCTGATTATAAGCCCAATCGGGCTTTTGAGTGCATGACAATAAAGCCAAGTGCTTATTTCAGGGTTCAAAAAAATAGAAGACATGATCTTATTTTCGGGGAAACATGGTAGATATAGATAGATTGTATGTATGTATGTAGAGAGAAAAACTATTAAATTAAGATGAAACCATAATAAAATCACCCTAATATGGAGCCACAGCATAACCATTTAGTAAAGTCAACATAACAGTTGTTAATAGTGGAAAACATCACTCATAAAGAGAAAAAAATGCCATAATTGGCCATGGATTTCCATGTCAACTGTCCCTAAGAATTATATTACATTCTGTACCAAAGCTTTCATCTCTGACTCAGTTATTTAATGTTCTGACTAAAGTACTGTGCACCACTGTGCCTCTTTGAGAAACAAAAGTGCCCTTTAGCTGATTTGATAAACACCAAAAACCAAGTTTCCATTTGAAAAGAAAAAAGAAACTTATCATGATCAGCAACAGCCAAGATTAGGGTCGGTTAGGGTTAGTGATATCTTAAAAGTCTTCTTACATATTACAGGATATTCCTTAACATTACTATGCCATTACAGCAGCACTGTCTACTAATAATTTTATATGTAAAGCAACTACAATAATTAATGCACTGGTAGAGAGGCCAGGCCAAATCTTTCTTTTGCTGTAGCTTTTAGAATATAGACTAAATAATGTTGGAAGGAGCCTTAGAGGACTTCTAGTCTAACCCTCGGCTTATGTTATACCATTCTAGACAAATAGCTGTCCAATCTCTTCTTAAAAACATCCAGTGATGGAACAAGGTATCAAATCCAGGTTTACAAAATTACCAAAATGACAAATCCAAAAGAATTTGGATTATTTTACATGCACACAGACAAACATTTTCATAATAATCACTTTACTCCAAAAATAAATACTGTATAGGTAGTCCTCAACTTACGATCACATTTTAACCCAAATCTTGTTGCTAACAAGACAGTTAAGTGAATTTTGCCCCATTTTACTACCATTCTTGACATAGTTGTTAAATGAATCATTGCAGTCATTATGTTAATAACATAATTTTTAAGTGAATCTGGCATCCCCACTGACATTGCTTGTCACAAGGTATCAAAAACTGATCACATCCTGGCCCCAGGATGTCATAAATATGAACCAGTTGTCAAGCATCTTTGATCACAATGACAGGGAGATACCGCAATGGTTGTAAGTGTAAAAAATGGTCATGTCACGTTTTTCAGTGCCACCCAGTGGTGGGTTGCTACCGGTTCACCCCAGATCGGGCGAACCAGTAGCAGCCAGGAGGCTCCACCCACCTGCTCGGACGCTTCTGCGCATGCGCAAAAGCATTGCTCACATGCACAAGCGCGCGCGCATCCATGAGCAAACTGGTAGCAATGGGTTTTGAAACCCGCCCCTGGTGCCACTGTAACGTCAAACAGTCTCTAAACAAATGATTATAAGTCAAGGACTACCTGTACAGGCAACAATCCCTTTTTCTATATTAATAATCATAAAAAGTAAGAATTACTGTAATATAAGATTAACCACTGAAGCTAAAACACTGGATCTTTAGTATATAATCCTAACATAAACATCTAGGAATAAATACTACTAAATACTGTGGGATACTGAAGGAAACATAAGTAAGACTTCAACTGGATCAAATTCTACACATTATTTAAGGAAAAAATGTATGCCGTATTCCCAATTAAGCTATACTCATTTAAATATCTGGTCATAATATGGAACAGCAACCAATGTTTATTTAAAGGCAGGGGTAAAAAAGAGACTAAGAATTGCATTTCAGTTAACCAATGCATTCATTTGATTTGACAGGTAAATGAGATTTCCCTCTGTTTTCAACTAACATTCAAGGATAAGGCTTCAAATTAATTAAGACTACAAATTAAATGGATTAGGAGGAACTGCAGTGCTGAGGGGAGTGAGAGGCAAATAAGTCAAGATGGCCATCACAACCAAAACCATGCCCCTTCTGACATGCTCCTCACATGACATCTATAAAAAAGGGTACCATTTCCAGCCACCATCTTGACTTTTTTGAGCCCTTTGCCCTTACAAACACCACCAGAAGAAATCTGTTACTCCATTCCAGAAACTGGCATTCCTCAGTGTTATAACACCAAATGCCCAGACAGCAAAAGGGAAGAATAATTCTATGGGATTAAGAATCTCCTGTCAAATACTTTTCACATCTAGAAGAAATATGGTTTGATGGACGTAAGGAGGGATATTATGGTCCAATCCTTTACTCCAGAGGAACACAGTGAAAAACCACCTGTGGCTGTGAGATTACTTCACCCACCATTTTCCCATATCGCTCTGTTAGAATGCAAATGGAGCTAAAGGAACATGTATGGATTATTTAGCTATGAAATAAAACTCCAGAGGATGGTAGAGGACAGGAAGGCTTGGAGGAACATTGTCCATGGGGTCGCGATGGGTTGGACACGACTTCGCAACTAACAACAAAAATAATTGACATGGCTTCCCTTTTAAAGACTGACAGGCTTGGGACAGATTCTTTATTTCAGCCTGCCATTTATTTAAAACACACGTATGTATGTATGTATGTATGTATGTATGTATGTATGTATGTATTATTTTCACAAATTAACTCAAGGCAGCAAACATATCCATTCCTCCTCCTATTTTCCCACAACAACCTTGCGAGGTTGGCTGGTTGGCTGACACTGACTCCAAGCTGTCTTTCATGGATAAGGTAGGACTTGAACTCGGAGCCTCTTGCTTTCTGGTGCCTTAAACTGGCTCTTTACATATAGGGTTAAACAGATAAGAGGCAGAATCTTCATTCCAACCCCCAATTATTTATTTATTTATTTAAAACATTTGAATCTTCATTTCAGCCAGATGTTTTCCTATAAAAAAAAGACTCTTTTGCGTCATAGATGGTGAACTTCTATGGACCCTTCTGAAGAAAGGATTAGCCAGCCTTTCTTGGGACAGCCAGAAAAATGGGAAAGACCTCCAAGTTCAGCTAAGGGATTAAAGTTTGAGTTGCTCCCACAAAGTCCTTCAAAACAACTGCTTTGGTTTTCCAACCTACTCACTCACTTTTGGGGTGCCTGAGTCTGGGACCAAGAGGGAACCCCACTACTACTACTACTCCCCAAGTGGAAACCATTCATGTCACCACTGCCCGAGAGCTACAAAATCCCCAAATATGGCTCTGACTGAGGCCCGCTTTCTCACACTGCAAGTGCAAACTGCATATGCCCAGAGGCACTGTTACCACACCTATCGTCCTATAGTTGATGCTTAATTTTCAATTGGGGGGGAGGGAGAGAAAGAGAGGGGGAAAAGAAAAAAAAGCTAAAGCAACACCAGCGCGGGAGGATCAAACTAGTGTTTCTTCACCCTCTCCCCCCCGCCCTCCCAACAACACCCACCCCAACTGTTCCTTCCCTATCTTGGGCTTGCGTAAGCCGCCGGCGATCTTCTCCCACCCGCGTCAGCGTATCCGTACGTTCTCCAGACTCGCGTCTTACCGTCGATATTCTCCCGGTCGCTGATATGCTGCAGGTTGCAACCCGTGTCGTCTCGGCTCAGCTCGGTATCGGGCCGGTACGATTCCAGCCGTGAATGGGCATTCCTCCGCAGTTTGGGGCTGGACGAGACGCAGCAAGAGGTCACGTTCCCCATGTTCTCTGCCGCCGGGACCGGGCAGGCAGGCGAGAGAAGCTGTACCCAGGAGGGGTAGAAGAACAGGACCGGAGGAGGCGGGACGGGGAAGAGAAGCCAGACGGGAACGAAGGCGGTGGTGGCGGTGGCAGGAGCAGCAGCAGCGGCGGCGGGAGTTACCAGCGGCTGGTATGGTGTGAAACCATAAACGGGTTGAAGAACCAGCACCACCGCTGGTGGTGGGAGAGGAGGAGGTGGAGGAGGAGGAGGAGGGGGCGGCGGCGGTGTGTACAGTGACTCTGGTTCCCACTGGCCCCGCTGCTCTGCCTGTGCCGTGTCCGGAGGCTCATACAACCTCCTGCACTGGCAGTGGCATGCACTGCTGCAAAACTGGGTTAAATCGGCCGTCGTGCGAGCTCTTCGTGCTGATGTTGAGGAAGAGGAAGAGGAGGAGGCGGGTGCAGTCTTAGCGCCATGGCCGGCTGCTTTAAATCTTCTCAGCTGGCCGGGACTGGTAGCTTCCAGCTAGTGGCCTGCAGGAAAGGGGGGAAGAAGAGGAGGAGGAGAAGGAGCAGCAGCAGCAGCAACAGCAGACCCGGAGAGGTTCTTCCTTCCCCGGAGGCAGCAGCAGCAGCAGCAAAAGCAAGAGCAGCAGCAGCAGCAGCAGAAAACCTCCGGGCTGCCTTTTGCAAAAACGGTTCCGGTTCAAGTGGGTGGGAAGGTCGGTTGCCTTGCTTGCTGCCAAGCGGGCGGGAAGACCGGACGAAGCCAAACGGGGGAAAACGGGCTGACCTGCTGGGTAAAAGGGCCAGGATCGCCCACTCTTCCACTCCCTTGACGGCTCCCGTGCGGCAGATGTGCCAACGTCATTTCGTGGAAGCTCTGGGACGCGTGGGGCTCCCCCTGCCTTAGACGGGTTAAATAGGTGATAATTGATCGGGGAGTGGGGTGGATTAAAAGAAAAAGAAAAAAGAAAGAAAAGAAAAGAAAGAAAGAAAGAAAGAAAGAAAGAAAGAAAGAAAGAAAGAAAGAAAGAAAGAAAGAAAAAGAAAGAAAAGCAGCAATTGCTGGTTTTTCAGGTATGAAATGAACGCGTGTCATCCAGATTCAGACGTCTGAAGTGGATGAGGCATCCTTTTGCCCCCTTTCTTCCCCCCCCTTCCTACCGCTGAACTCTGGGCTGGATTAGGAGTTTCTGCTTCAGCCAGTGGTAGAAGACCCATCCTTTCCTTTATTGATTGATTGATTGATTGGTTCGATTTATATGCCGCCCTTCTCCGGAGACTCAGGGCGGCTTACAATGCGTTAAGCAATAGCCTTCATACTTTTGTATATACCTGCTTAGTAGGGCTTTCGGGCCCCCCTAAGCGGTGTTCTTTTTTATATTGCCCCCATAATCCGGGTCCTCATTTTACCTACCTCGAAAGGATGGAAGGCTGAGTCAACCTTGAGCCTGGTGAGATTTGAACTTGCAGTAATTGCAGGCAACTGGTGTTACTTAACAGTGCTTTAGTCTGCTGCGCCACCAAGGCTCTTCTTGGCTTGGCAAGCTGGGGATCCAAACCATCACATATCGAAATAACAGTTGACGGGTCCATCTTCTTAACTCTATAGGTAGTCCTCAACTTACAACCATTCGTTTAGTGACCATTCAAAAGTTATATAACAGCACTGGAAAAAGGGACTTATGGTGATACGTGCGACCGTTTGCAACATCCCCATAGTCTCCTGATCAAAATTGAGATGATTGGCAACTGGTTCATATGTATGAAGTGTCCCTGGGTCATGTGATTCCCCTTTTGCGAACTTCTGATAAGCAAAGTCAATGAGGAAGCCAGATTTGCTTAACAGCTGTTGTGCTAACTTAGCAACTGCCATGATTCACTTAACAAACTGTAGCAAGAAAGGTCATGAAAGGGACAACACTCTCAACACCTGTCTTGCTTTAGCAACAGAAGTTTGTTGTGGTCATAATTCGAGGATTACCTATACACACAAGTTTCCCATGTTGTGTAAATCTATCTTTTTGTAAGGTAGCAATCAGGACAGTAATTGGCTGGGGTGAGATTTTTTTTTTTCCATTAATTTTGTACCATCTTTTGTTCTCCAGGAGCTGAAGTCAACAGTATCAAGCATGGCTCCTTTTGGCTTTTCCCAAAATAAAATTTTTGTGAGATAGTGACCAGCCCTGAAGCATTTAATATGGTTCCATGATGGACTGGACTCAAATATACATTTTCTTAGGCTTCATAAGTCTTTCAGGTAACCAGCTCCCACAATTTATTTTTTATTTATAAATCATATTTATATAGCTGCCAATCTCACAGAAGGTGACTCAATGGCTTTCAACAATTCAGTAGAACTATAAAAATATAAAACAATTGTTTCTTTATTTTTACAAACAAACAAAAAGTAAAAATAACCTCAGGAACAGATGCAGCACGGAGTTGACCAAAATTATGAGCAAATAAGGATTTAAAAAAGGAGAAATATGACTAGGTATCTGTGAATAAATATATAATATTTGAAAAGATATGCACATATTTTAAACCCCCGTATTAAATACTTTGGTTCAAAGCAACCTGTCTATGCATGAAAACGAGACAATGAGTTCAAGTCCTGCTTTAGCCATGAAAGCTGGCTGGGTAACTTTGGGCGAGTCATTCAGCCCAACTCAACTCAAAAGTTTGGTTTTTTTGAGTGGGGGGGGGGAATAGGAGGAGGAAGGTGTATTAGATATGTTCACTACCTTGAGTCATTTGTAAAAATAAAGGCAGAATATAAATAAATATTAAAGCCAATTAACATAACAAATGATAGCCCAGTTAGACTGAATCTGTTTTTCATTGTAGAATTAATTCCTTGATCAGGTAATTTCCATTTTAAACCCATGAAAGTTACCTTCCTCCAATAGTTAAATATTAGTATTTAATTTTAGTATTTAATAAGTTAGCACTTAATCTAAAATATACAAAGTGCATTTTAAATACAGGCAATCCTTGGGTAATACTGGTAATTGGGAACCAGAATTTCCATTGCTAAGTGATATGATTATAATATGTGATGTCACATGACTGCATCTCTTAGCAATGATACCAGGCACTTCAGGTTGCCATCGTTAAGTAAGCATCCTAGATTAAGTAAATCCCAGGCAGCCCACAAGAAGGCAGGTAGATGGCCCAAGTGCAGCAGGGGCAGAAGTGTGTTTTGCCAGGTGGCAGACGATGCGAGCAACTTACTAGAGCTCTAACTGACTGATGGGGAAATGGAAGGATTTTTATTCTTCACAGCCATCTGCCATTAGCACTCTGAGAGTTGATCATTAGCTCTCTGAGATCACTTGGGGGTTTATCTGTATCCTCAGAGTCATCTAAATCAATGGATATGGATATAGAAGAAACTGCTAAAAGGATGGCATTGTATCCATCCCCCTCTGTTGAAAGAGGGCTGTTCAATTTTAACACAGATAGCCTCCTTGACTCCTTTCTCAAGTGCTTACCAGAGCAACTTGCAACCTTCCCTGTCAGCTTTCTATTGACTTTTTGGGATGTCAGCAAGAAAGATCATAAATTACAATCATGTGACCCAAGGGTATTGGGAAGACAGGAACTATGAGGACCGGTGATAGTTCCCAGTTGTTCAGCACCTTCGTAATTTAATTGAAATTAATCCTGATAATTTATACATGTGGCTTCTTTTTCCAGTGCTTTGAGCTATAGTAAAAATTATTTATGTCCCCATAATTAAAAGTCCTACATCCCCATAATAAAAAATATGCATTCTGGGGCATACAAAGGAGCCAGAGTGATTTCTTGACAATTAGAAATGTAATCTGTCCCCTCCTCCTCCCACTTTTACAACCAGCTTTGCTCAGTTGGGACCTGGCATATTTCATTCATACTTAATCATGTCCCAAAGTGTTAAATAACTGATATGAAATAGCATCTTTGAAGAGATGAGTCCCACTGAGGTTTGTAGGATTACAATATCTGTCAGATAGTTCCAAATACATTTCTAGTTATCACTTTACAGTTAAATATACACAGGGGAAAAATAAACATCAGAAAGTTGTATTTAAAGGCTAGTGTCAGATGAGTGATATGTGAAAATATAGTGTACAGTATGTGACAATTTTAAAGCTTAAAATATGTGAAACAATAATGTGAGTTCAGTCTATGGTGATAAATTAAAAGCTTAGGGGAAAATCTGCTACTCAGTCAATGGAATTATTCATTTCCCTCTCTCCGGTTAAAATAGAGAGCATTGTATAGATCTGTGACAATGGTTTAATAGGAGACAGTCTGGTGATTTAGCAAGGCTGACATGGACAGAACAACTGGGCTAACTAATGACATTAGTCCATCAAAGTGGTAATGAGGAGCATAGATTGGAGCAGTTTGCAAATACATGCTCCAGTCTCCCATCTCTGGAAAATTGAATTTAATTTCTGTCCTGTATCCATCCTGAACCATGTAGATTGATACGTTGTAGTGACATGATGCAGCTTGACTTTATAATCAACCAATTCTTAGTTGTTGGAGGGGAGTAGTTACGTGAAAAAGCAGACAAGATTAAAATACTGAAATAAATACATAATTGTGTTTCTTTTTCTGAATTACCTTAGTACAAATGTTCTAATAGGATTATTTATATATACCACTGAGTTTCACTCAAATCAATAAATAATGGTTATCATGATAATGAGTTTTGAGAAGCATATTCAAACAAAAGAGAAAGTTTAATGGGACCTTAAAAGCAAAGAATTTTACTGTAGTAGAAACTTCTGTGGTAACTTCATGATCTGATGTCTTTCACGTATGTTGGTCTTCAGTTCTGAGATAACATGACTATATTTCAAACACTTCTGGAGGAAACTGGATAGGTTTGGACTATAGGTAGTTCTCGACTTAATAACCATTTGTTTAGTAAATGAAGTTACAAAAGCACTGAAAAAAGTGATTTCTAATCATTTTTCACATGACCTTTGCAGCATTTCCATAGTGATATGATCAAAATTTGATGTTTTGTGACTTGCATGTATTTTTAACTGTGCAGTGTCTCAGGGGCATGTAATCACCTTTTGCAATATGACAAGCAAACTTATGAGGAAGCCAGATTCACTTAACAATTACCGTGTTTCTCCAAAAAGACGACCCACCTTGAAAAGAAGCCCTATCACGTTTTTGAGCGCATGCGATCAAATTAAGCCCCACCAACAAAATTAGCCCTAATTAAGACCCCGCTCACCCTGGGGTGCAGGGAGTGGGGCGAGGCACCCAGATAAAAAATAAGCTAGGGTGGGGATGGGGGGATGGAGCTGCCCTACTTACAAGGCCTTGCACAGCCCGACACCTGCTTCGCCTTCTGTGGCCGCTTGCCGCCACTTGCACACACCTCCCTGGCTTCCGTTTTGCTTTCAGATGCCTGCCGGAAGGCATCTGCAGCCAATAACAGAGCTCAGGATCTGGAGCTCTGTTATCGGCTGCAGATGCTTTCCAGCAGGCATTTGAAGGCAAAATGGAGGCCAGGGCGATGCGTGCGAGTGGCGGCAAGCAGTCGCAGAAGAAGTGAGCCAGCAGCGGGCTCCTGCTGGGTGGGTCTGCCAGTGCCACCGCCGCAAGGTAAGTCAATAATTAGAACCCTCCAAAAAGAAGGCCGGGCCGTTTTTTCGGAGGTCAAAAGAAAATAAGATCTGGCCTTCTTTTTGGAGAAACACAGGTATGTTACTAATTTAACAATTGCAGTGGCAATTGCATTTAACAACTGTGACAAGAAAGATTATAAAATGGGACAAAACTCAATAACTCTCTTGCTTAGCAACAGAGGTTTTGGGTTCAGTTGTGGCCCTAAATCAAGGACTACCTATAATAACCATGTGACACATCCCAAATTTTGATATAGTGCCCCTTAAAACATTTGAGTATAAATTGACATCTTGCTGAGACACCTAGATAGATTAAGTTCAACCCCTCTCTAGTATAGCCACCCAGAATCACCTTGTAAATGGGCAGCATAGAAATTTATATAAATCGTAATCTAATTCGTATAAAGAACAAAATTGATGGAAAGCAGATTGCACTTTCAGAGCCAGAAAGATGGTTGTTTAATGCTAAGTGATGGTTGTATCTCCCACTATCTTATAATTTTTTATTCTTTTGTTTTTAACTTCATGTTTTATCAGGTGTTTTAATTTTTATGTGTTGTATACCATCCAAAGTCATGCTTTGTTAAATAAAGTTACATTTATTTTTCTCTACAGGGTTTGCTCATTATAACGACAGTAATCCTCAATTTACAACCATTTGTTAGCAACTATTCAAAGTTACAACGGCACTGAAAAAGTGGCTTACAACCAGTCCTTACACTAATGATCTTCGCAGCATCCCCATGGTTAGATGATCAAAATTTGGGTACTTGGTAATCACCAGGTGCAGTGTCCTGTGCGCATGTGATCTCCATTTGCAATCTTCCCACCTGGCCTCCAACAAAGTCAATGGGAGAAGCCAGATTCTGCACTTCCTGAGTAGTAACAAACAACAACCATCAAAGCAGACTCATGGAACTTGAAGAGCTGAAGAAACTTTCATAGGTATGCTCATACACCAGCTAAAACAGTAGCTAATAAGCAACAATAGACCAATAGAAGAATTCAAATTCAAAGACCCAAGTTCTGACTACCACAACATGGCTTCTAAGGTAGTTTTCCCAACCTGAACACAATCTAAATGTTAGACTTCAACTCCTACAATTCTCAGCACAGGCAATGTTGACTATTCTGAAGGTTACATGCTGATTGTTGGAAGGTTGTAATAATACCTACATATCAAGGCTAGGTTTACCTAGCCATTTTCCAATGGGATACACATCATTGTTAGTTACATTTTGCACAGGACAGCCTCTAACTAAACATTTAGAATTGGAAACAATACATTCAAAATACATTTGGAATTCTACTACTAGCTATTGCGCTGTTATAGACAGAAACCGCAGAGAAAGATCAGGAGGAGAATCTGCTGAGTAACCATTTTTCTCCCATGATCTTTTTAAAGGATGTTAAACGTGTGTTTAAGTGGCTTGAATGTTTTGCTTGATATTATGACAAGCTTTTGATAAAAGAGCCAGTCTGAATAACTTGAGCTGTATTTTATTTTCTTAGAGGAAAATAAGCACATAATTTCCCCAAATATGTGCATAATGCATTGTGTATGCATGTTATACACTGTAATGCATTATATATCTGATTAATTTGATGGAAGTTCAGGAAATCTTCAGGATAATGGACAATCTATTTAATTATGGATTCAGATTTGATCCAATTAAAAATATTTCTTTTCTAATGTGTCACAAAACTGCGCTTGTTACATCAGACATTTTTTCTTTTTTTCTTTTTCTTTTTTTAAATATACTTTATTGATTTTTTTAAAAAGGTTTTTTTAAAAAGAAAATATCAAATCTCAGGTAACATCTGAGATATCGTGCGATTACATATATACAGTATATACACAACAAGTATCTTCAAATCTATCATTATTAGAAATAGGCATATCCTTATAGTCTTGTTCTATTATTCCACCATTTATACCACCTTTCCCATACTGCCTTAAATTTTGAATTCTCATCATCTTTAAGCATACTGGTTAATTTTGCCATTTCTGCACATTCCAAAATTTTATTTATTATTGTCATCTCTGGAGATATTTGTTTATCTTTCCAGTATTTTGCGAAAGTTAATCTGGCCGCTGTTATAATATGTGTAATCAATTGTGTCTTGTCCTTAGAGAGTCCATCTCCCATCATTCCTAGTAAGAAAATTTCTGGAGATAATTTTATATCTTCTTCCACTATTTCCCGCAGCCAAGTTCGTATTTTTGTCCAGAACTTTTTTGTCTCTGAGCAGGACTACCACATATGAAAGAAGGTGCCAACCTCCTTTCCACACTTCCAACAAATTCCTGAGGCGTTAGGAAATATTTTTGCTAATCTAGCTGGGGCTAGATACCATCTGTGAAATATTTTGTAGTGGTTCTCCCTATAAGTTGCTGATTTAGTAGAGTTATAATTTCTATTCCAAGCCTCCTCCCAGTCATTGAAATTTAGTCTGTGGCCAATATTTTTTTCCCAAATGCTTAGTTGATTCCTAGCTATCCCTTCTGCTCTGTCTTCGCCTAATAAGAGGTTATAAAATCTGGCTAGCATTTTCTTTTCAATCCCCAACATAATTTTATCTAGATTGTTGTACTTCGTCTCTATACCAAATTGATCCCTATCTTTTTGATATCTAGAACTTATCTGTGTGTAACTCCACCAGTCCAAATTAAAACCTTGATTATTTAGTGTTTCTCGTGATCTAAGAATACCATTTCCATCTAATATGTCTTTATATGTGCCAAATTTCCCAATATCCCTTTTATTAGTAGCAATCAACGCCTCCATAATTGAGAGCCAAATCGGTATTTTCGTATAAAATCTTTGTCTAATTTCTTCCCATGTTTGGATCAGAGTCTCCCTTAATTTGTGTCTGTGGAAATGTGATTTCTTTTTGTTCTTTGGGCCCCATAAATAAGCGTGCCAGCCTGCCTGTAGATCGTGGCCTTCTAGCGTCAGGATTCTCTTATTTTGTAATGTGACCCATTCTTTGATCCATACTAATTTAGCCGCTTTCTGGTAAATTTGCCAATCCGGTAATCCGAAACCGCCCAAACTGCAGTGTTTTATATGCAATTCTTGCCTTCTTCCCTTCCCACAGAAAGTCTCGCACCTTCTTTTCCAAATCTAGGAAATATTTTTTATCCAGGTTCACCAGAATGGTTTGAAATAGAAATATGATTTTGGGGAGAATATTCATTTTAATTGCTGAAATCTTACCTGTAAGGGATAGTTTTAGTTTCTTCCATCTATCTATGTCCTGCTTTATTTTTTGTAGTAATGGACTATAATTGTCCTCTTTTAAGGAGGAATACCTTACAGTGATCCAGATTCCCAAATATTTTATTTTCTTTGCTATTTGAAGTTCCAGGGACTTTTCTAGCCGCTTCTTATTTATCTCCGCCATATTTCTTACTAAGATTTTAGTTTTAGTTTTGTTAAGCTTAAAGCCAGCGACTTCACCATACTGTTGTATTTCCTGGAGTACCTTGGGACCAGATTTCAAGGGATCTTCCATTATTAAGGCCACGTCATCCGCAAACGCTTGTATTTTAAAAATTTCTTCCTTAATTTGTAATCCTTTAATTTCTTTGTTGTCTCTAATCTTTCTTAGTAGAATTTCCAGCGCCATTATAAAAAGTAAAGGGGACAGGGGGCATCCCTGTCTAACTCCCTTTTGTATCCAGAATGTCCGTGTCTTATCCCCATTTATTAATATGCTTGCTCTCTGTTTATAATATATATTTTCGATCATCTTTCTAAAATTTGTGCCGAATCCCATCAAATCAATTTGGTTAATCATGAATTTCCAGTTTAGATTGTCGAACGCCTTTTGGGCGTCCAAAAACGCTAACGCCAGCTGTTTTTCCGGGTGTTGTTCATAGTATTCTATAACATTTATTACTGTCCTCACGTTATCCCTCAATTGCCTCCCTGGGAGGAATCCTTTCTGATCACTATGAATCCAGCCATTTAGAATTTTTTTTAGTCTCTCCGCAATTATACTGGTAAATAATTTGTAATCTGAATTTAACAGAGAAATCGGCCTATAATTTGCTATCTGTTTTGGATCAGCACCTTCTTTCAATATGAGGGTGATATAGGTTTCTTTCCAGGAATCTGGGATTCTTGTACCAACTAGTACCTCATTAAATATATCTAACAATTCTGATAGTAATTCTTCCTCGAATTTTGCATAGATTTCCCCCGGGAGGCCGTCTGGACCTGGTGTTTTATTCTTCTTTATTTTGGCAAGCGCAAATTTGAGTTCTTCCATTGTGATTTTATTATTTAACATTTCCCTGTCTTCTTCTGCTATCTGTGGCAAGTTAGCTTCCATCAAGTATTGTACAATTTTGTCTGGGTCAGTCGCTTCCTCTTTATATAAGGCTTCGTAAAATTCTCTCGCTCTTTCTAACTTATCCACTTCTTTTGTCAAAGTGTCCCCATTGATGTCTTCTAGTATAAGAATTTGATTTTTTTCCTGTTCTTTTTTTAATCTATATGCCAGCCATCTTCCTGACTTGTTGGCGTTCTCAAAATGATAGTGTTTTATCCTCTTAATTTTTTGTGCCAACTCTTTCTGATCCAGGATGTTAAGGTTATGTCTTGCCATCATCCATTTTTGTTTGGCCATCTCGTCTCCCGGGTTTTGTTGTAGTTTGCTATCTGCTTCCTCTAGATTCTTATTATAATCGTCTCTAACTTTTCTTTCTTCCTTATTTTTGAATGCCGTATACGATATCACTACTCCTCTCAGATACGCTTTCATGGTATCCCATACAATTTCCTTCGCCGTACCTTGCTTGCCGTTCTCAATAAAGAAGCATTTAATTTCTTCATTTAATTTTATTATAAACTCTTTTTCGTTCAAGAGGTTGGACCTTAGACTCCATCTTTGTTGTCTTCTCTTGTTAACGTAGTGCCAATGTATTTCAAGAAGTTTATGGTCTGTCCAGGTATTTATACTTATATCCGCTTTCTTAATTTCTAAACCTAATTTTCTAGTAGTCCATACCATGTCAATTCTAGACCAAGAATTCTGTGGGTTTGAGAAAAAAGTATATTGGGAATCGTGAGGATGTAAAGTACGCCATATATCAATTAAATTGATTTCATCGACAAGATCAAAGAAGCTTTTTGGCAGATGTAATCTTTTATTTCTTTTTCTCTCCCCACTTTTATAATCTTTCAGTGGATTAACAATTCCGTTAAAATCGCCTAGCATACATATTTCCGCATGGGCCCAACTCCCTAATTGTTCGTGTAGTTTTTTATAAAATTGTCCCTGTTTCTCATTTGGAGCGTATACTCCCACCAACATCATTTTTTGCATTGGGTCTCCTAATTTCTACCATTAAAATTCTCCCTTTAGTATCTTTATACTTTAATTCTGCCTCGATTCCCTTTTTCACATAAATCGCCACACCCCTTTTCTTTTTCTCCGCTAATGACACAAATAGTTTGCCAAATTTAATAAATTCTAAGCAATTTGCCTCATCTTCTTTTATGTGGACCTCCTGTAAACAAATTATATCTGGATTCTGTTTTGCCAATTTTGATAGGATTATCTTTCTTTTTTTATGGTCATTCAAGCCGTTGACATTTAAGGATAAGATTTTTAGGCCATCCATTTCTTATGTTGTGTCCGGGTTCTAGTTCTTATTTGTCTTTAGCGTTACTGCTCTTACTGGTCTGGTCTTTTTTCCTTGTCCTTCCGCTTCTTCTTTTTTCTTCTCCTCCTCTATATCTTCTTTTGTAATTTGCTCTTGTGAGGTTTCTTCTTCCGTGTTTACCGTATCGATCTCTTCTTTACTAATCTGTTCTTCTTCCCCTCCTCTTATTTGGTCTAGGAAGTCTTGTGCTTCGGATAGGCTATCGATTTTAACTTTTCTTCCTTGCCATGATACTATCATCCCCTCTGGCAGGATCCATCGAAATATGACATTCCTTCTGTTCAAGTGGCTCGCCAGGAACCTATAGTTTTTCCTCACTTCCCTCACTCTTCTAGGTATCTGTTTCAGGATATTCACCTCCTTTCCTTGGAATTCGATCTTTTCTTCTCTCGCTATATTAAGGAGAATATTCCTCACTTTCTTCCTGGCGAACTTCACGTGGACCTCCCTGGGAAGTCTGTTTCTTCTAACATAGTTCGTTTGAACCCTATAGACCTCATCAAGTTCTTTAATAATATCTTGTTTGTCCTGCTGAAGGACATCTGCTATCAGCCCGGCTATTTTATCACTTAAGTCCTCTTCCTTCTCTTCGCAGATGTTTTGGAGGCGAATGTAGTATGAAGCCTTATCCATTTCCAGCTGTAGCAGGGACTCTTCAATTCCTTTGTTTTGTATCGCATATGTTCGGTCCACCATCTCTAATTTTTTCTTGCTTTGTTCCATCCTCTGTTCTAGATCTTGAATTCTCCTTTCATTATTCGCGATAGAGGCTTGGATCTCGGTCATTTTTGCGTCCAAAACATGAATATCCGTTTTAAGTTCGGAGTGGCTATTTAGTAATTTCTCCTGCATTGCTAGCATGGTCTCTTGAATCAGGAATAGAGAAGATTGTACTGTTTGAAGAGTTGGAGTTGGTGGTGGCTTATCTGACTTTTGTATACCTACAGTGTTGTTAGAGTAGGGTTAGATGGAGCTTTTTTGACAGATTTCAGGATTGTCGAAGTCATTGTTGCCATTTCTTTCAGTGTTATCTTTTGTTCTTTTATAATTTTCTCAATATTTTTCCAAATGACCATTCAATAATTTTGCCCTATTTGCTCTATCAATTCCTCTTCTTAAATCTATTAAGGGATTTGCTATCTTAATTAATTAGGATCGATTCCTCAATTCAGCAAGCTATCTTCCTTAAATCAAGTCTTATAGATATTGTAATTATTGTATTGCTAAATTCAGATCTTAATATAAGAGTTAATATGAATCTTAAATGTCAATATTCAAAGCTTAATATATGAAATTAATATAAATAGATTAATAAATATTGTCTATAGAAATAAATAATCTATAATAAATAGATGTAGATAGATATAACTAAATAGATATTAATTTAAATAACTATATATATAAATATAAATATAATAGATGTGATTATATAATTAATTTGTTGATTTTAAATCCGAGTCCTTATATATAAATATATAGACATGTAAATATATTCAATAGCAGCAAGAGAAGATCAGTGTTTAAATTCTATACTCTATATTCCTTAACCATTTGTAATTAATTCTCATTAATACTATTATTCAGGAGATAATCAAAGTTCCAATATTAGAAATCCAATTAATCAATTAATCAGAAGACGTAGAAAATGGAAATCAGAATGTCACCAATTATATATATCCTTAGTTGTACAAGAGTGATGTCAGCCAAGTCATAAATCTTCTTCTCTCCGCTCTCCACCTGCTTCCAATGCGTTCCGGCAGATCTCTATGGTGGATCCTGCTGCTAGATCGTCCTCTTGTCAGTCTTCTGCTAACTCCCTCCTTCGATGGTGGCTGCACTTCCTGTTTCTTTGCGGTACTCACAGAAATAAAAGTTCAGAAGATCAGAGTCTCAGTCTCTTGTTTATTTTTCGCTCCGCTTTTAATCACAGCGCCAGCCGCATCAACACTCGCCTTCCTCTCCCTCTCGCCGCGACTTCCAGAGCTCTTTATACAAATAAAACTGCTTTCTGCGTATTCCTGGTCGGCTTGCCGGGTCTCCGCCAATACAATCCGCTCCCACTCTCCGTCGCCGCCTCACACCATCGAGCACTCCTCACCCGACTCCGCCGACCTCTCTCTCCACGCCAAACGCCTCAAAGTATGGAAAGGTGGTATCCAATCTGGCACGGCACCTCAGATCTTCCTCTTAGCTCCCGTCTTTTTTTTTTTTGACTATTGAGGCTTCAGGCCAGCCATGAAACGGCCGGCTCGCCGCATTGGTTCGACAGAGCTGCCGGGTCCAGCGGGGGGTGGTTGCGTCCCACACTCTCGCTCGCCCAGCTCTCTCTGTTGTCCGCAGGTCTCTCCGGGACCTGCGCCCCTAAAAGGTCCCCAAAACGCGGTGATAAGGCGTGTAGGGGAGCGGCGATCACTCACCCAACACCCTGTCGCCTCAAGTCGCCCGACATTTTTTCAGTTAGGTTCCAGAATTTAAATTCCAATCATTAACACCCATTTACGTTTAATAAATTCCAACCTAAAGTTTATTTTATACTTTTAATAAAATGCATTCAAACATCCTTTCATGATTCTTTTTTTAATAACAATAAATCCATCGCACGTTCATGGAAGACAGAATAAAGGACTTTAACATATTTCTGTGTTGCCTTTCAGGATAGTTTACAATAAGTCATGAAGCTACAAGGAAGCTTTTCAAGCAACATAACACGAAAGTGACAACTTTTGGAACATCCAGTGGTAATGGCTGCTAATTTGGAAGGCCTTGTGGAAAGCTTAAAGTGGTTATGGATTTATTGGCTGTTATTAGGCACTGCAAATGGATTTCCCTTTGGTTAGAAAAATGGAATGAGCATCAGATCCCGAGAATAAAACAAGCAAAGGAAAGCCATTTATATACTCAATTTTTAAGCTTTCTAAAAATATTTGACCAAAGTTCAGAAAGTTTCGAATCAATCCTGACGGTTCTCTTATGCCTGGATTTTATTATTGAGGAACACCTTTTTTATTGTTATTTCTTCTCTCATTAGGATCATTAAGATTAAACAATGGAAGATGACTTCTTTCCTACAGTGTAGGTTTTGATATTGATCCTGATTAGCATATATGATTCATCCAGAGAGAGCTGAGATTTGTAGAATTGCCTCACATACCACATAGAATTCTCTCTCTCTCTCTCTTTCTCCCTCCCTCCCCCTCTCATCATGGATGGATGGACAGACAGATATAAACAAAACTATAAATTCATATTTAGGAGAGAGTAGTTCTGCCTGTCTTGATCAATTTGATGGTCAGAAAGTTATTGCTGAACCCAATGGTTCTGGATAATTTTCATCTAGTCTTTAACCTTCCTTTTTTAGGCCAGTTTGTTGAGGAGTAGTCCAGTGGTGGGTTTCAAAAAATTTTACTACCTGTTCTGTGGGCGTGGCAGGGGAAGGATACTGTAAAATCTCCATTACCACCCCATTCCAGGGGAAGGTTACTGCAAAATTCCCATTTCGTCCCAATCAGCTGGGACTTGGGAGGCAGAGAATAAATGAGGGCGGGCCAGTCAGAATTTTTACTACCGGTTCTCTGAACTACTCAAAATTTCTGCTACCGGTTCTCTAGAACTGAGCAGAACCTGCTGAAACCCACCTCTGGAGTAGTCTCATTATAATTCCAAAGGGTTCTGGAGGAAATAGATTGTGTGGGTCTATTGCAGTTGGATTTCAAACCTGGATACAAAATTGAGATAACACTGATCAAGTCTATGTATATTAATAGTGGGGGAGGGAGGAATCGTGGATGGATGGATGGATGGATGGATGGATAGATAGATAGATAGATAGATAGATAGATAGATAGATATGGATGACAGAGAAAGGTAGAATATTTATTTAAAAAATTTCCACACAGTAAAAACAATATAAAATTTAAGTTAAAGATAAGCAAAATAGAAAAAAATACTAGAAAAGTGAGGGGAAAAGAAGGAAAAATAACAATAAAGGAGTGTCTGAAATGGTATAGGATTTCCTGCTTGGAATAGAAAACCTCCAAGGTCCTTCCAACTCTGTTATTCTGATAATGTTCTGTTAAACACTAATTTTGCCATCTGTCCTATTCACCAACCTTTCATTACTAGCACTGATCAAGTTTGCTGAGGACCTCTGGTGGAGATAAGATGGAGGTAGTCTGATCATCCTGATTCTTCATTTTTTTTATTTCTCTGCAACTTTCAATGTCATTAATCATGATATTCTAGACAGACAAAGCTCTTTAGGCTGGCCCAGTCACTCACTACCTTGGGACCTAATTTATTTTACATTGTCAACAGGAAAAGGAGGAAACAATGTATGCATTGCCTTGAGTTAATATTATAATTTCTCTGATTCTTGGTAACTGATGCATATGGGAATTTGACTTAAATCATAATGGAGGCTGCCCGTTATGGTTGCAAATCTCCTTCAAGAAGCAGCCATTTTGCCATGCAACCTTCCTACACAATAGCCTCATGTCATTATCCCAGATGTGATATTTTGGGAACAGCCAAGATAAATTGTGGCTATTCCAAAATGGTACTCACTTCCAGGATGGTACCATGCCACCTTTGTACTTTGTGTAAGGAAGTCAAGGGGTGGAACATCTGGCTCTTTTTCTTGAACACCATCTCTGAAGATCCAGAGAAGTTTTTTCCTCCAATATTCTCAGAATGTTTTAGTGAAAAGGTGTATACAATGATCCCAAGATCACCTTAATCCAGGAACTTCATCATCTAAGTATATCCCAAAAGGAGCAAAACCATTGTGCCATTGTTTAAAGACATGAGATAAGACTTGCTATCTTTTTGCTATAAATAAACCTCAGATAAATCATTAAGCTTATACATGGGGGTTTGAGAAGAATTAGTCATTGACCTAAAAATGCTTCTTACTAGATCTTAATGACTACCTCCCTTAGAGTGTTTTTTAAAAAGCCCATATCCTGATAGAAAAAAACAAAAGTAGATCCTATGAAAAGTAGGTATCGTAAAATGGAAAAACAAAATAAAACACCAAACGGTGGCAGCTCAAACCAAAATCAAATTGTAGGAAATATAACTGGCACACAATGTTCTTATTATATAGGTTTCAGAATTTTTTTTTAGAAATATGAGTGAAACTGGTAACTATGATCCCCATGAAACAAACCGCATCTTTAACAGAAGGAAAATCTAAAAATAGTAATTTTCTTAATTTAGCAAGTAGAAGTAGATAAAAATTCTAAGTGACTCACATAAAAGTCAATAATTGTCAAGATCTTCAGCTTTGTCAAAGGATCAGATCATGGTAGCTTTCACTTTCTCAAAATATATTTTTAAAATATATTTTAAAATTAATCAATCTCTGGAATCTTCCAAGGCACACAATATTGTTTGTGGTGACACCAGAATCCTTCATAGGATCTCACCAGGATTTCACAGATAACATCATGGAAAACCTATAAGATTTGGCCATTTCATATGAAATTACACAGTGGCCTTCAGGATCTGAAACAATTGCTGACTCTTGGGTTAAAGTAATAATGCAGTGAAAAGATGGCAAGCAGGTCATTGTTGTGATTGTTCCCACACCCTGGGGAGAGGCTTCCCTGGTTTAGCCATTTGGGCTTGGTGTTCAACCCTTTCCATTTCTACTGGCACTTACCATCTATTCTAGTTGGTCATTCTTGAACAATGAGTCCTTGTTATGCCTGTTAATTCTGCTTTATGGATGGAATACTATTGCAGGATGTCTCTCAATGTTTAACCTTTATTACTGGTATATACGCACAGAACATTTTGAGTGGGGATATTAAAAAGTGCAAACAAATAGTAATGCAGAAGAACATGAAGTCACATCTACATGTCAAGATTTTAAGAACTGCACCTGTCGTTTTGTTCTTCTCTCTAGCACATCACTGATTTCTTCCACAATCTTTGGAGTCATATACATATATACATATATTAAAGAGTATTTATTTATTAATACTGTAGAGTGGAAGAACACTAGGCATTGGCCTAGCAGGTAAGACTCTGGGCTTGTTGACCAGAAAGTTTGCAGTTTGAAACCAAGCACCATGTGCAGGGTGACCTCCTGTCTTTGTCTCAGCTCCTGCACATCTAGCAGTTTGCAAGCATAGAAATGCAAGTAGATAAATAGGTACCACTTTGGTGGGAAGGTAACAGCGTTCATGTGCCTTGGCATATAGACATGTTGGACATATGACCACAGAAGGCTCTTCAGACAGCCCTGGCTTTCTTGACTAAGAAACAGATGCATACCACACCCAAGACATGACTGGACAGGGGAAACTGTTACCTTCTCTTTAGAATAAGTGTAGCCCTTGACTTATGATCACAACTGAGCCCAAAGCTGCTATTGCAAAGTGAGACAGTTGTTAAATGAGTTTTGTCCCATTTTATGACCTTTCTTGCCACAGCTGTTAAGTGAATCACTGCAGTTGTAAATTAAGTAACATGGCTATTCAGTGAATCTGGCTTCCCTATTGATTTTGCTTGTCAGAAGGTCAGAAAAGCTCATAAATATGGACCATTTGCCAAGCATCCAAATTTTCATCATGTGACCATGGAGACTCTGCAACGGTCATATGAAAAACGGTCATACTTTTTTCAATGCCGGTGTAACCTTTAATGGTCATTAAATGGTTGTAAGTTGAGGACTATCTGCAGGTTAAGAAAGCCTATGTGATGTAATGGCTAAAGCAATAGGCTACAAACTGGGAGATCGTGAGTTCTAGTCCCATCTTTGGCGTGAGGCCAACTGAGTGGACCATGGACCTGTCACATCCTCTCATCCCTAGGAAGGAGACAATGGCAAACTACTTCTAAAATCTTGCCAAGAAAACTGCAGGGACTAGTCCAAGGACACACACACAGAGAGAGAAAGACAAACATACACAAACTAGCATGACCATAGGATCCAGTAATTTGAAGCAATGGTGGCTAACATTATTACTGAGTTCATAATGATAATCTTAATGATAGTCCATCAGATATTATATCTTTTTTTGGATATACAGAAACAGAGTAATAAACATATTAACTACTGTTAATAAGTACTTTATTGTGGCTGGGTTAGTGTATGATTTAGATAGTGAGGCCTCAGAGAAATAGCTTGCATGAACACTCATCCCTCAAGTAAAGGAAACTGAATAGTCAAAACAATGTAGGGACTAGATGGGGAAAGATAACTAAAGAATTTAAGTCTTCTCCTTCCAAAAAAGACAGGAAATAAGAATGGATGCCTAGGAAGACAATTGCAAAATACTATCTCAGGGTCTGTTAAACAGTAGAGATAGATGGTCTAGAACACCAGTTTGGCATTGTGGAAAACACAATGAGGGACTAGAAGGGGAATTCATCAAATTTGCAGATGATAGGAATAGCCAACACTCCAGATGATAGGCTCAGGGTCCAAATAATCTTGACAGACTTGAACATTGGGCCCTATCCAACTAAATGTAATTTAATGTAGAGAAAAATCACTTTTACACTTGGGCAGGAAAATGCACAAGTACAGATTAGGTGAAACCTGGTTCAAAAGCAGTACTGTGAGAGGGATTTTAGAGTCCTAGTGGACAATCACTTAAATATGAGCTAGTAGTATGAGGCAGCAGCCAAAAATGCTAATGCAATCCTTGGTTGCATAAACAGAGGGGTAGAGTCAAGATCATGTGAAGTATTAGTACCACTTTATAAAGCTTTAATAAAACCACATCTGGAATACTGCATCCAGTTTTGGTCACCACATTACAAAAAAGATGTTGAGCCTTTGGAAAGAGTGCAGAGAAAAGCAACTAAGATGATTAAAGGCCTGGAGACTAAAACAGATGAAGGGTTGTGGGAATTGGGTATGACTAGTCTAGAGAAAAGAAAGACTAGGGGATGACAGAAAAGCACTGCTCAATATATAGTCAGTTGACCCCATCACTGACTATTGGGGGCGAGTCTTTGGCCCCCACAGAGAGGGCTCGCAATCTGGGAGTCCTCCTGGATACACAGCTGTCCTTGGAGGAACATCTGACGGCTGTAACCAGGGGGACCTTTTATCAGGTTCGCCTGATTCGCCAGTTGCGGCCCTTTCTTGATCGGGATTCCCTGTGCACAGTCACTCATGCCCTCGTGACCTCTCGCCTTGATTACTGTAACGCTCTCTACATGGGGCTCCCCTTGAAGAGCACCCGGAGGCTCCAACTGGTCCAGAACGCAGCAGCGCGGGTAGTGACGGGAGCAGCATGGCGCTCCCATGTAACACCGCTCCTGCGCGAGCTGCACTGGCTCCCAGTGGTCTTCCGGGTGCGCTTCAAGGTGTTGGTTATCACCTTTAAAGCGCTCCATGGCATAGGGCCTAGCTATCTCCGAGACCGCCTGCTGCCACCGACGACCTCCCATCGACCCGTGCGCTCCCACAGAGAGGGCCTCCTCGGGGTGCCATCAGCCAAACAATGCAGGCTGGTGACCCCCAGGGGGAGGGCCTTCTCTGTGGGGGCTCCCACCCTCTGGAATCAGTTGCCCCCTGAGATAAGGAGAATCCATGACCTCAGTGCCTTCCGCCGTGCCCTTAAAACCTTCCTTTTCCAACAAGCCGGGCTGGCCTAATTCTTTTTAAGTGTTTTTAATTGTTTGGTTTATTGTTTTAACTAATGGGGCCAAATTTATATATATATTTTTAACTGTATTTTAATATTTGTATTTGATGTTTTTATTTGGCTGTTCACCGCCCTGAGTCCTCAGGGAGAAGGGCGGTATACAAATTCAAAAATAAAATAAAATAAATAAAATAAAATATTTGAGGGGCTGCTACAAATAAGAGGGGGTCAACTTATTTTCCAAAAAATCAGAAAGCAAGACAAGAAACAATGGATGGAAACTGATGGAGAGCAGCAATCTAGAACTAAGGAGAAATTTCCTAACAGAACCAATAAACAATGAATTGGCTTGTTTTTAGAAATCGTGGGTGCTTCATCATTGGAGGCTTTCGACACTGGACAGCCACTTGTCTGAAATGGCATAGGGTCTCCTGCTTGAACAGGGGGTTGGACTAGAAGACCACCAAGATACCTTCTAACTCCATTATTCTGTATTCCATAAAATTTCCAGAAGCTATAGAAGCTTCCTAAGGGTTACACAGATGTCTAATTCTGGAAAATTTCCAAGTTATCAAAGTTGGAAACTTCTTTGAAAAAAGCTTCAAAATTGCTGTGTTTGCACTGGATATGTGAGCTGAGGCCAATGAGATCCTCTGAAGAAGGCATTGTGAATAGCATAAAAAAAACCCTGATGGCTATGTTTGGGAGGAAATTTCACAAGATTGGTTGGTGTCAGCGTGCATGCCCTGATTCCTACCTACCATTAGCAGGAACTTCATTGGTCAAACCTGAGCAGCCTGAAGGATCAGTTCAGTATACATCTAGGTCTAAACCAGGGGTGGGCAAATGTGGCTTTTACAACCTGTAGACTTCAGCTCCCAGAATTCCTGAGACAACTTGACTGTCTCAGGAATTCTGGGAGTTGAAGTCCACAGGTTGTAAAAGAGCCACATTTGCCCACCCCTGGTCTAAACTATTGTTGGGATAGTAAGTATTAGTTTAAAGAACCTCTATGTGGACATAGCATTTTCTTCTTCTGTTGTTAATTCTGCACTGTCTTATCAAAGGAACTACTGCAGGTAGTTGACTTACGACAGTGATTAAACTTAGCAATTATAGTTGTCATGATAGCCATAATGCACATTGGACTCATTTTTCTACTTTTGCGACTGTTGTTAAGGAAACAGAGCTTTCATTAAAGAAACATGCTTGGCTCCATTGGTAAAACTGTTATAAATTATGGTCATGTGACCGCAAGGAAATGCAAGTTGGTGGCTGAGCACCCTAAATGCAGAGGGAACAGTGTTTAAGTTCCTTTTGGGATGTCTTCTTGTAACTTTGAATAGCCACTTGGCAACCAATGATAATTCAAGGCCTGCCTGTATTTCAATTTCAATTTCAACCTGAAAGTAATCCAAACATGTATTGCAGAGTATTCAGCAGGTCTTGACCAGTTCTGGAGAACTGGTAGCGGAAATTTTGAGTAGTTCGGAGAACCAGTAAATGCCACCTCTGACTGGCCCCGCCCCCATCTATTCTCTGCCTCCCGAGTCCCAGCTGATCAGGAGGAAATGGAGATTTTGCAGTATCCTTCCCCTGGAGTGGGGAGGGAATGGAGATTTTACAGTATGCTTCCCCTGCCACACCCACCAAGCCACGCCCACAGAACCAGTAGTAAAAAAAATTGAATCCCACCACTGATGTATCGGTGCATATATGCTTGCTCTGTGCATTTGGCAAAAATACGTTAACCTTCCAGATCACCCCTGTCTCAAGAGTCAAGAGGTTTTGGTATTGAATCATGGGACCACTATAGCAACCTTCCAATACTTAGGAGAGGATGTTTTTCATCTTCTATTAATCAGCTAAAGAGCAAGCAATTTTGCTCAATGGGTTCCATTTATGCTTTTCTGCTTCTGAGATTGCCAGAAGTAACAATGACCTTGGATTAGTTTCAAACTGCTTCGAGTGGGATTGTAAAGTAGAAATGCTGGCGATGCTACTCTTTGTGTGACTGTAATACTCACAGCAACCTCTTTTTTGTCCTGGTACTACAGAATTGGTGAATTGTATTGGAGCATGTTGCTACAATGCAGCGGTGTAGTACATCTACTAACTGCATTGAAACAAAAAAGATGGATGAAAAGACCAGAAATGTGTGTGGTATGAATCAAATATTTTATTGTCACAAAATAAATCAAAATAAGTGAACAAAATAACTACATCTTTTCAGATCAAAGTGGCTAAAATGAGTATTTTTGAAGAAAAAGAATCATAAATAAAAGGAAACAAGTATGGAAGACTTTCAGGCAACAATTATTGTGATTTCATTGGCTTTACATAGATAATAAGCAAATATTCCCCCATGAATTGTGTAGGACATATACATTCTACATAAGCTAGAAATACTGTGAAGTTATTTCCTAATTAAACTTTGGTTCTTCTGACCTTAATTCACACAGGACAGGTAGGAAACCATTAGTGTAAAACTAATCTGTCAGAAAATATAATAATTTACCAACAGGAACACATTCCTCATAATTTAATCATAGCAGAATCATATTCTGCTACGAGCTGTCTAAATTTCTAAAAATTTTGGTTAAACATTTATATGTCCATCCCTTCAGAATAGTCTCATCTACTGTACCAGATTTTTAAAAAAATAGTTCCCTCTGGTGGTTTGGACCTGAAATACATTTTTAGGTTAAGCCATATTTAACCTATTAAACATGTTAAGCCATTGCTTTCTATTTTCAGAAAGTTGCAAGGATTTTGCACGTCTGTAAAATACATATTGTTTTGCTTCATATTCTAATATTCTAATTACAGTGCTGTAAATTTGTTCACAGTTACCCTTAGCAAAATTCAGTATAATAACTTATAAGCAAAGTTGCCTTTATGGACAGTTCAGAATCATCAGAGCAAAATGCAACTTCCCAGAAAGATGACAGGACGATACGATCCTAATTGTCCTATAGCACAAATTTCCAACTTCAAGCCAGTGAATTTTAAGAGGGCATCCATGTGGCACTGCTGAACTATATTATTAATAATATGCACTATCGTGAGGAATGTTGAGACCTACAGGTCAGAAAAATCAGGATGGCCATAAATTGTCCATTGCAGGTTTGGGTCAAACTATAAGTCAGCTCCCACACATGCTTGCCGAAGGTGCTTTTTGCAAAAGGCAAATGGAAGCTTTTTCAGTTCAGGTCAGGATTAGTTTGGATCAGGATTAGATGAGAAACAAAACATCTTCAAAGAAAAAAAAAAGCAAGAAGTTGCCTCTTGGGAAAAAAAAAACCTTGTGGGATAATCATGATCTAGAGATGATTGAGAATATCCATAGACACATTCCTGCCAATTTTCATATATGCATAATAGATTTTTTTAAAGTTTCAGAATCTTTTATACATACAATCAGATAGTATTCAGCAGTTAGAAGTTTGAAAGTTAGGGGTAAATTTGTTTAGAGTAATTAGCTCATTATTTATTTATTTATTCATTGACCACTGTGTCTACAGACTGGTGAAACACATCAGTTTGGATCAGAATTAGGGGAATTATACTTATTCAATACTAGTAATGCTCAGGACTCATTAGATTATGGGCTAGGATAACATGAATGTTATAACTACGAAGACACACAAAATAGATCGCTGATGAATATTTTTGCTGCAATAAGAAGCAATCAAGGAAAAGATCCTAATCTATTATATTCCAAGAAATTTTCAAATTTATAACTACTACCTGGAAACTGAAGTCTAAACCTAGCAAATTTCTGTGCTTAATTCAAAATCACGGTAACAATAATAATATCTCTAGCTCCATTACATTAAAATTATTCTGATTTTCATAGTTTTATTTTAGGTCTCGTTAAAAGTAAAATATGAGAATTATAGAATTATACTCTGAAGCTTGGATGTTTTTTACTTCCAAATCCTAATTCATTAATACAGAGTTACCCATATTTTGACTTTCTATATCCACAAGATGGCATTGCTCAACTATTTACAAAAAAATAATAATCTCATTTTAGGACCAGGGCTTTATAATAAATCTTGCTCTCCTAACTTTACATAGTTGAACCTGGCTACTAGGCTCAAACTTGTCTTTTGGAGGTACAATATCACATACTCAGGCAAGAATCTTCATTGTAAATTAGATTGTAGGCACACTAAATAGTTGGTTGTCCCTATCAGTGTGGGAATTTCACTCTTATACCTATATCAATTTAAGCTACCTGGCTTTTGGTTGTTGACATGACCGATATTTCTGCCGTGAGGAAAACTGGTTCTCAATTTATCTCTCACCTTTCTCAAGTTATGAGAGAACTAATTACAGTGATTAGATAAATCAAATTATTTTCCACCTAATAATTTATGAACAGATAAAAGATGTATCAAATCAGCACCTTAAAAACTTGACCTCAATTTAATGCAATCTTTAAACATAAATATTCTGTAAAGATGCCAACAAGCATGTTCTAAAAACTTGAAGTTTTGCATGAATTTAAGTGTATTTTCAAATGAAGTTGGCTTAAATCTCAATAAAATACATTTAACCTCTGGGTTGTCTGACTGCATACTTCTATTATGATTACTCCATTGTTATTCATCTTTATTCTTTTTCCAGATGAAGATATTATATCATGCCAGTATCTCCGGAGCAGAGAGTTAAATGAGAATGTGATGTTTGAAAAAAGATACTTTACTGTTTCTGACAGGAAATTGGATATAGTTGACTTCTATTCTAGAGTTAGCAGTACTTTGGTTTTGAATATCATTCTAAAGGAAAATAATTGAAGTAAAAACTACAACAACTTGATTCAGTAATTAAACAAAAAACAAAAACCAGCGGAAAATAATTATGTTTCTCCATCAGCAAAACCAATTTCCAGTGATGGAACAAAATATAGAATTAGAATGAAGAATATAGAATAACAGAGTTGGAAGGGTCCTTGGAGGTCTTCTAGTCCAATCCCCTGCTTAGGCAGGAAACCCTACACCACTTCAGACAAATGGTTAGCCAACATCTTCTTAAAAACTTCCAGTGTTGGAGTATTCACAGCTTCCAGAGGCAAGCTGTTCTACTGATTAATTGTTCTGTCAGGAAATGTCTCCTTAGTTCTAGGAAATTAGTCACCCTAATTTCCTTCTTATGCATATCATCCCAAAATCAGAGCACCATTTAGGAGACATGCTCTTGTCATTTAAGACATATAAGGGGGGTGGGGTGGAGGAGAAGACAAACTTATTTTCTGCAAGTAGGTTTTGCTTGTGCATTAGTTTCCACCACAATTTACTACATTTTTGGAGAAGGAACCTCAACATTTAGAAATCCGGGGGGGGGGGGGGTTGTTTTTTGTTTTTGTTTTGGTAATATACGATTGAGGCTTAGGGAGACATGTACTAATGTCACAAACTTAACTCAGCTGCAGAAGGAAGATGTAAGGAGCGCTGAGTTTTAAGCAAGCTCCCTTTGTTTGTGGAATTTGTGGAGATTTTTTTTTTAAAAAAACAGCCCTGTCCCAGGAGAAGTTCTACTAGTTAGGAGAAGAGCAAGAGGTCACTATGAGGTAGGTGGCTTCTGAAAGAAAGCTTAGCCTCACATCGCATCAGCCAGGCTCCTTTGTAAAAAAATAAAAAAGCTAAGACCCGGTGGCCTAGAGGTGGAGCTCTTGCCTCACAATCAGGAAGTTGTGAGTTCAATCCTAGGTAGAGGCAGATGTAGGGTCTCCTGCTTGGGCAGGGAGCTTGGACTAGATGACCTGCAAGGTCCCTTCCAACTCTGTTAAATCTGTAAGTTGGATGCCTCAGAGCCCTGGAACTTAGTGAGGAACAGCAAGTCTCTTGGATGGCTAGATATGAATTAGGCCTCGGTCTACAAGTTGTAAGTGCCCCATGTGCCAATCATTTCCGAGTGGCTTGAGGCTGCTCCCTTGCCTGACTGGGAATGGCGGCCTTGGGAGCAGGAGGCCAGGACCAGGGAACAGAGCCCCGGTTGCCTCAGGGGTGGGGAGGCCTTGGTCTGGGCCTGCGTTTGGGCCTCTAAGGGCCTTTGTTCCATATAATGAGGCGCACATTCATTTAATGATTGCATTTGGGAGAGCAGGAATGGGGAGTTCATTAACTGAGATGCTTCACCTAATGGCCATTGCAACATGTGACAATAACGGGCAGGTTTCATTACAGTTGAGGACAACCTCTATTTAAATTTTGAAATGCATCAATTCCTTGGCTCTCTCAGTTTGCCTGTTTTCCTGCAGATGTTCTGTTATCCAAACTAGGTTTGCCATCATCAATGCTAATTTAGGAGTAGGATTTGCTCTCGGCTCCCCACTCCTTGCTAGCACTGATGAACTTACTTAGTAGGGTAATGAAACGTCTGCAAGAAAACAACAAAGCTCAGAGAGCACCAAGGACCCCTCATTTCAAGCCTGAGCTATAAATATTCTCCTTTATTTTTGAAGTAAACTAGATAAAATCTGTAAAAAAATGACACTTATGAAAATAACATGCAAAAAGTATACTAAAATACATATTAGGCAAAACTGAAAAAAAATATCTATAGACCAAATTATTTTAAGACATCTTAGACATTTTTAAGGCAAATTTTATAAGATGGACTTGACAAAACTTTCAAAATAAGAAAAATAAACTTGGCAGATGCACATAATTGAGAAACTGACTTATGCATATTTATACAGCTAATATATTTTTTGGGATTTACTGCAAAGCTTTTTGAATATGAAAGAAAATTGTCTGAAAGAAAACCCTGATAAATTTATACAATGTACTATATCCAGATAATCAATATAGCAACAAGGAATGGAATGGTACTCTTTACTGCCATTGACAGTAAATGGTGAATGGTGAGAATTCCCCACCATTAAGCCAGAACTGTAGAAGCTTCTTGGATGAGAAGCAAAATGTTTTCAAAGAAAAAAACGAAGAAAGTCCAGTTGCTTTTCCAGTTGGAAAAGCACCTTTGGGACAACCATGACCTGAATGATTGAGAATCTCTGCAGACATTTTGCCATTGACTAATTTTTTATTTTATTTTTTTGCATCAGGTAGTTCTATTAGATAGATCAAGTGGAAAAATTTCAGTGTAGGGTTCAAAGCAATCTGAAGAACCATTTTCTAAGAACAGAAAAAACAGCAAGTTTGTTTTTATTGCCTGCTTATGTTCAGAGGCAGGTGTCTGAGGAATAAACAGGCTTTAATGTGCATTTAACATTTCCCTGTGCTCTTATAGTATACTAAGGAGCAACCCCTAATACAAACTGGTCTTTGTAAGTATGTAATACAAAGATACTGCCTTTTAAAAAAAAATTACTGGGATAAGTTTGTCTCAGTCATATATATGTCCTTGCAGCATAACAAAATTATGTAAGACTCCATTGTATTTGATTCCATTTGATTTTAGTTTTAAAAAGTTCAAGGATAAAATGTTGTGAGACCATCTGAAGGGTCTCAAAGTACTAGTACTATGTTTTTTTAATGAATAGACTCTCCCTCCTATTTTGCACATAGTCCGTCATTCAGAAGTTTATCAGAAATAGTAATATATTCAGTCAAACTTTTTTTCTCTAATATGAACCTGATGTTACAAAGCCAGACCTCACAACACATGCCACCACAGCTCTTTACAATTTTGATTGTAGAAGAACTGCCCTCTAAATGCAGTGAACAACAATTTGCTTGAAAACAAGATGCAGGAGTGACATCAGTATCCTAATCATTTTTTTCAGGTTAACCACATCAAACATCATTAACACAGTCATTTCAAGGACAGGAAAAACCCCAACAGGTAACACCACTTCCTTTCTTGCATTGTTGCTACTTCATTTTAAGTAGACTTCAAAAGGCAGTTTAACATGATTTAATTCTCCCTCCTTCCCACCGCCATTAATCTGCTTGATTCATCTTTCCTGATGACATCATGTGTATTAATCATTTTTGACTTGAAAAGTATGATGAGCAATGGTGAATACCTGTTGACAGCCAGGTTCAAAACACTACGGTTCAGAAAAGTCCAATTTGATACCTTTACACCGCCAATACAGTCCATTGGAGTTGGGTGGCTGTAATACATTTAGATAATAAATTCAAAAATGTTGAGAATTTTGGAAAAACTGGTTAGGTTGATGCTGATAAAGACAAATACCAAACAACCATAGAAACAATCAGGTGGCATCCCACATAACAAAGATAAATAATCCCTTTCATTAAAGAAATCAGATTAAACATAATATTTAGAAGCTAGGACAGGGAATTTTAAATCAGTTATTGTCTTTCCCACTGGAAGGGAGTACTTCTTGAGAACTCAAACCACCATCAATAGCAAGCCTCAGAAGAAGCCTGCAAGGTTGCAAACATGACATCTGGACACAAGCAATTCCACAAAGAGGGAAAAACTTAATGGAAATGTTTCCTTTTTTTTTTTTTTTACTAAAATTTGAAAAATGCAGTTATTTGGTGACTTCTGGACATTCTCTGTTGATAAAAATTATCAACATTATGAATACTAACCCAATATTTTTTTACTAGGTATAAATATTTGACAGAGCGCTGCAGACTTGTTAAATCTATAGCTCTTTACTAGATATATTTTTCCTAAGTAATTTTTTCTCCAATAGTATATTGTTATTGTACAGGTAGTCCTCAATTTAGGACCACAATTGAGGCCAACATTTATGTTTTTAAGTGACAAATTTGTTAAGTGAGCTTTGCCCCATTTTACAACTTTTCTTGCCACAGTTGTTAAATGAATCATTGCAGTTGTTAAATTAGTAATATGGTTGTTAAGTGAATCTGGTTTTCCTACTGACTTTGCTTGTCAGAAGATTGCAAAAGGAGATCACATGACCCCGGGACACTGTAGCTGTCTTAAATGTGAGTCAGTTGTCAAGCAGCCAAATATAAATCACGTGATCCCTGGGATGCTATAATGGTTATAAGTGTGAAAAATGTCACTTTTTTCAGTGCGGTTGTAACTTTGAATGATCACTAAATGAACTGTTGTAAGTTGAGGACTACCTGTATTGTAGTTTAATTACCATTTTCCTGCCTGTTATTTTGCCTACCGATATACTGAAATTTCAGTTTTCTTTCTATGCTGCCAGATATAGTCATGGCTGTAAATGTTGGCACCCCTGAAATTTTTCCAGAAAATGAAGTATTTCTCATAGAAAAGTATTGCGGTAACACATGTTTTGCTATACACATGTTTATTCCTTTCGTGTGTATTGGAACAAAACCAAAAAAGGGAGGAAAAAAAGCAACTTGGACATAATGTCACACAAAACTCCAAAAATGGGCTGGATAAAATCATTGGCACCCTTTCAAAATTGTGGATAAATAAGATTGTTTCAAGCATGTGATGCTCCATTAAACTGACCTGGGGCAAGTAACAGGTGTGGGCAATATAAAATTCACACCTGAAAGCAGATAAAAAGGGGAGAAGTTCACTTAGTCTTTGCATTGTGTGTCTGTGTGTGCCACACTAAGCATGGACAACAGAAAGAGGAGAAGAGAACTGTCTGAGGACTTGAGAACCAAAATTGTGGAAAAATATCACCAATCTCAAGGTTACAAGTCCATCTCCAGAGATCTAGATTTGCCTCTGTCCACAGTGCGCAACATTATCAAGAAGTTTGCAACCCATGGCACTGTAGCTAATCTCCCTGGGCGTGGACGGAAGAGAAAAATTGATGAAAGGTGCCAACGCAGATAGTCCGGATGGTGGATAAGCAGCCCCAAACAAGTTCCAAAGCAATTTAAGCTGTCCTGCAGGCTCAGGGAGCATCAGTGTCAGCGCAAAGTATCCATCGACATGTAAATGAAATGAAACGCTATGGCAGGAGACCCAGGAGGACCCAACTGCTGACACAGAGACATAAAAAAGCAAGACTACAGTTTGCCAACATGTACTTGAGTAAGCCAAAATCCTTCTGGGCAAACGTCTTCTGGACAGATGAGACCAAGATAGAGCTTTTTGGTAAAGCACATCATTCTACTGTTGACCGCAAACGGAATGAGGCCTACAAAGAAAAGAACACAGTACCTATAGTGAAATATGGTGGAGGTTCACTGATATTTTGGGGTTGTTTTGCTGCCTCTGGCACTGGGTGCCTTGAATGTGTGCAAGGCATCATGAAATCTGAGGATTACCAACAGATTTTGGCTCGCACTGGAGAGCCCAGTGTCAGAAAGCTGGGTTTGCGTTGGAGATCTTGGGTCTTCCAGCAGGACAATGACCCCAAACATACGTCAAAAAGCACCCAGAAATGGATGGCAACAAAGCCCTGGAGAGTTCTGAAGTGGCCAGAAATGAGTCCAAATCGATCCCATTGGACACCTGTGGAGAAATCTTAAAATTGCTGTTGGGAAGAGGCACCCTTCCAATAAGAGAGACCTGGAGCAGTTTGCAAAGGAAGAGTGGTCCAAAATTCTGGGTGAGAGGGGTAAGAAGCTTACTGATGGTTATCGGAAGCGACTGATTTCAGTTATTTATTCCAAAAGGTGTGCAACCAAATATTAAGTAAAGGGTGCCAATGATTTTGTCCAGCCCATTTTTGGAGTTTTGTGTGACATTATGTCCAATTTGCTTTTTTTCCTTTTTTGGTTTTGTTCCAATACACACGAAGGGAATAAACATGTGTATAGCAAAACATGTGTTACTGCAATACTTTTCTGTGAGAAATACTTCAGTTTCTGGAAAAACTTCAGGGGTGCCAACATTTACGGCCATGACTATATGTACTAACCAGAAATAATGTAGGTAACTGAATAATAGATTTGAAATGTATAGGAGTCCAATTCCTTTTTCTAAGTTCTTATGAATCACTTGTAAGAATGTAGCTTCTCAATTTCAAAATGTCTTTATATGAACAGACATTCATATAAAAACAAAATAGTATTGTTATACATATATATTATTCTCTTTCTGTCTCTCCTACACATATATTCTATTTACCACTGAAAAGCAAACAGACCGCATAAAGGCACAGAAACATTTTTCTGTCCCAATGTGTCAAAAAAATCAAAGGTCAGCATTTGCTATTTATTGGACTATTGTTTTAAAGAAACAATAAATTTCAATGTAGTTTGTCATTTTAAACCTGCCCTGTTATCTTTATTCCCAATAAAGATCCATTGGGTAGATTTGTTGGCAGATATACTGTAACTGCTCTGACTACAATGGTTAAGAACTGCCTAAGTATGACATCATGGTAAAAGGAAGTATTATTATATCACTGAACAGGATATCCTCCCTTATAATCATTCATAACAACCATGAAGAATTGCTTAGTGTCAACACAGACTCCATACTATTACTCCACAACAAGAAAACCTTTTGGTCAAATATGTATGGCAATAAATGACAGCATGAAGCTATGTTTACCTTCTAAAACAAAAAATAAGCATCAGAAGTCCAGAAGTTCATTGAGACTTTGTCATAAAGACAGAATACACAGCCATTTCTTTTCCCAGCCACAGCTTCCCAAGATGTCCTTCACACCTGCTCAGAGTGCAAGGTTTCTTAAAAAAAATAAGCAGCTTTTTGGGGCGTATGAAAAAAATAAAAATTAGATACTGTAGCCATACTACAGGCTAAGACAGATGTTAAGTCAAATTATAATAAACTGTTGGAACATCTTGAGCTCCACTGCCAAAATAATGGGGGTGGGGGTGTACATGTGTAATCTCACAAGATCAACATATATCATAGAATTGGGTGACCAGCTCATGAATTTATGCAATACCACATGAAGATATCAATATTTTGCACATTCTCACTTTATCTGAGAACACAAAATTCTTTGAGATTGGAGTATTATCAGATTTCAGCTCAACAAGAAGTGCTTATAGAACTTGTGTGAAAAATCTGAAATGTTTTTTTTTAATTAGTGTTAGCTATAATTCTGGAGAATCTCAAAGGTGCTTTTTTTTTTCAAAAGGCAACTGGACTTTCTTAGTTTTTGCTTGAAGACATTTCACTTCTCATCCCAAAAACTTTTTCAGTTCTGACTTAAAAAACTTTAACAGAAACCTCTTGGATGAGAAGCAAAACATATTCAAACAAAAACCAAGGAAGTCCAGTTATCTTTTGGAAAAAAAAACATCTTTGGAACAACCATGACCTGAATGACTGAGAATCTCCATAGACAATTTTGGAGAATGCTTGTGAAATATAAAAGACAGTAAATTGTCTAATAAAATATTTCACAGCCTATGCCATGAGTTTTATTCTTTAAAAATATGGAATAGATAATTAAATAAATACCAAACACTACAAAGTTTACGCAACATGGTTCTATTTAAAGTAGTTTCAACCATGGCACTCAGTGACAGCAATACAATATTTTCTTCACAAAGCAATGAATACAAAAATATGCCATAAATTCATTTGTAAACTAGTATTCTAATACACATACGTCATAGCAACGCACATGTTTATATAACATCTTCCTGAGATACTTTGGGTGGTTTTCATTTTATTGTGTTAGATTATCTTTGATCAATTTAAAATACTGGTGCAAGTGGGACACTAATATAAAGAAAATAATGCAAATAATAGGTAGAGGAGCAGCTCTTACACATGCTTCCTGTAAAAACATGGGGGACATACACTGTGTTTTTAAAATATTTGAATCTTTCTGGGTGAGAAAAGGTGAGGTGAAGTTTCATTTAATAATCTAGAAAAAGCAGCAGAGTGTTTCAGGAATGTTAGAGGTGGAGTAGAATACAAATGATAGAAAGGAAAAGTCATAATTCTTTTGACTAGACATTTTCTGCAGAAGCATTTGTACATGCTGTACTCAGTTCACAGTTTCAGTATCGACACTAATCTGTCTTGGAAGAGCAAATGTCTTTTAAAGTTTCTAGCTCTTCTATAAGTTTCTTGTTTTGAACTTCTAACATTGCAACACGACTCTCCAGACATTTCACATATTCTTTCTTCCTTCGTCGACATTCTTTTGCAGCTTCCCTGAAAAAAAGGTAAAAAGGGCAAACAGAAAAGCTTTTGTGACATGCTACTGACATAAGGTAGGATGGGGATGGTGGAGTGACCAAGGTCAATACAATATGGAGACAGTGATGCTTTCCAAAGATTAGAAATCACACATCTTTTTAGAAAAAAGACCTAAGAAAAGCCAAGATCACAAAGACCACACAATGCCCCTTTCTTAAGGGTCACTTGGCAATCTGTAGAATTGCTTCATCTCATGCCTTGATTACTGTTCATAGTAAAAAGTTCCACGGCCAAATGCCAGTTACTCTGCTTTATGGCAATAAAGGTCTTTGAGAGCCTTGAGTTCCTCAATCAGAGTCTTGTTTTGATTCTCAAGAACAGCTACGCGATTTTCAAGGCATTTGACATATTCTTTCTTCTTCCTGCGGCATTCTCGAGCAGCTTCCCTGGAACCAACACAAGGCAAATGACTACTCAATCAGCTACAAGGCAAAGAAAACCTGGATAGCTAGGATAACCTCTGACACCAGAAAAGCTGAAGTGACTCAGTAAATGCCAAATCAAGTACACCGTACACCAGTCACAGCATAAAATCAGACCACAGTGCTCTGAACACAATGCAGGACAGACAGACAGAAGACACCAGACAGAAGACACCGCATAGCACAGAAGTGAGAGGAAGCTGTTGTAAAATCAGTTATGAGATAGTGCTTTACAAAAGCAACTGAAGCTATCACAGAACATGCATCAAAGTAACAGCTCAATATCTAAAGCCCCCACATCATCTGTTCGCATAATAGCCCATATTAAACCCACGTGCTTAAACAAGTAGTTCAGTTATCTCACAGTATACCTGCAAAATGTTAGGAAATTAACTGTTGGCCAAGAAAACATGGTACCTTCTTTCTTCAGTTAGAAAATTTCAGCTTCTCTTTTCAGGTAGTTTGAAATATTTTGTTAATTGTCCCAATTTTTTATCAAAACCAATAATAATATTATTTGAAGTGAATACAATATGAATTAATATTTACAGTTTAAGCCTTAAACTTTTAATATAATCATTAAGGATGAATTGGAAGTTAAACTACTATTTAAACTTTTATGCTTCCTGCTGCTGGTTCATTAATCTCATTTCAGATCTTTTAGTTCTCTAAAACCACTAGTCTTTGAGTGGGAGATGAAGAAGCAAATAATCATCAATGGTTACCTCTTTAAATTATATAATATTTTACATATATGTTACTGTTTTTAAGGCCTTTGTAAAGGCCACCAAATGGAACTTTTTGTTAAAGCATTGAACAAAAATATTTAAAATCAATATAAATTCCCTAACTAATTTGGAATACTGTGATGACATTAACACATCTGAACTTATTTCTCTCAAAGCTACAAATTTTATTTTGGAGTCCTCCCTACTTTAATTTTTACAAGGACAAAGCTTGTCAAAGCCTTTTCCTTGTACATTGTTATAGGTAAGATTATTTTTCACAGTGCTTTTCCTGGAATACTAATCTAAAAAGATCCCTAAGATCTTTGACAGGATTTTTAAGAAAATACAGTCTAAGAGGAAAGCTCAAAAAAATTATGTGAATGAAAAAAGTATCTGCAAGTGCTAAGCAAGAATGTTGGCTAGTTGGTAATATGCACTTAATGTTAGAAAAATCAAAATAAGATGACACATATTATTTAATTGTCACTAACAATAGACACTAGACAACCTGAAGAGAGAAGAACAAGAGATGGAAACTAAGATATTTCTGGATTAGCAATTTGAAATTAAAAGGCATGAGAAAAAGCAATACCATGAAGCACTATTAAGCAATAGTGGGGTTAGTTAAAAGAAGTTCAGCTTCTTCCAATAAAGCGCATGCCAACAATATCCACAAATACTGGCAGTGGACAATGAGTACAACATTAATACTAACACAGATACAGGAAGTAAATAGACAAAAGGATAATTTAGCCTGGACAATGTACAAAATTTAGTAAATAAAGTGAGAGAAAGGCAACCTAAAGGTTGCACCCAAACTCTTAAAAATCAGTTTACTACAAAATACAAGAGGGCATTCCACAGTGAATTTATTTTCTGCAATAAAATATAGACCTGCAAAAAAGCTTTGCCCTTCTATTCTGTTAAGTTTACAAAATCACAAGCTTTGGTAAAACTGAATCAAAACAGAATTTGCCATTTAAGCAAATGATATGTACACATAAAAATTAAATGTATAAAACATTTAAATATAGGCATCCTCCATTTAACATCTATTCATTCAGCGACTATCTGAAGTTACAGTAGCACTGAACAAAGAATACTTACAGTGAATCTTCATAGTTGTAGCCACTGCAGACTCCTATAGTCATGATTGCCATTTGTGACATTCAATGCCAATCCTGCCAGCTTGGAAAAGCTTGCAGGTGGTCACAAATAGTGATCATGTGGCCATGGGACACTGCAGCTGTGCAAGATTTGCCTAACAACAGTAATCAGGACTTTTGGAACTTCCACTAAAAGTCAGCATTACCATCCTTTAACAACGGAGTTCCCAGTCCCAATTACGGTCAGTAAATGATAATTATCTGCATTAGGACATGCAACTGTATGTATGATATTATAATCTGTTTCTGTGTGTGAGAAAATCTTTTATTCTTATTAATGCAATGGGCTTTCTGAGTGGAAAATGTGTATAGTATGGTATAGTAGTTAAAGTACTACATTAGTCTTTTTAGCATTACTATTTCCTTACCACTGATTCTGGGAAATAAATAAATATTAATTTAAATTCTAATTGGTACCTATTTTTCATAAGCCTTAGTTCTCTTTTACGTGTTGCTTCTTCTGCTAGCTGCTGTGGGTTATGCAGTGTTCCTGGGGAAGCTGCCATGACGACTCCTTGAGGTAAGGCTGTGGTTGGAGTACGGATTTGGTATGTTGGCATGTCACCTGTAGCAGCTGCAATTTCAAAAAAGAAGACATTATATAATACAAAGGAAAATGGCATAGTTTATTATCAAAACAAACAAACAAATAAATGTTCTAGCATGGTATCTGCCATCAAGATTTGTACAGTTTTTATTTGGATGTTTGGATGTTTTAATAATACAGCCCTCAGAAAATCACAATGGAAACAATACATTTATCAAAGGGAAGGTGCGAATGAATTCTATTAAGAAATAGCAAGCCATAGCAGAAATATTGTCTTTTTATTCCTCATCATTTTTTGCTTTGTTTCAAAGAAATAATTTAATCTTAAAGGAATAGAGGAAGAAAAGAAATCCATACAAAGCATCATGCCATGGAAATGCAAAATAATAATAATAATAATAATAATAATAATAATAATAATAATAATAATAATAATAATAATTTTATTTATATACCACGCCTCGAGGTCGACCTCTGCCCCCCTGCTAACATAAACTGTGAGCAGTCGGAGAGGTAGGAGAACCACCGTAACACGGTGCCTCCAATTCCTAACCCCCTCAACCGCTGCAGCATGATACCATGGTCGATGGTATCAAAAGCCGCTGAGAGATCTAATAGGACCAGGACCGAGGAACAACCCCTGTCCCGAGCCCTCCAGAGATCATCAAGCAACGCGACCAATGCCATTTCCGTGTTGTACCCCTGCCTGAAGCCCAACTGGTAAGGGTCCAGATAGACAGCTTCCTCCAGGTTCTGGGGTAGCTGTCGTGCCACCATACTCTTGACAACCTTCGCCACAAAACGAAGGTTGGAGACTGGACGGTAATTTGCTAATACAGCCGGGTCCAGGGATAGCTTCTTGAGGGGGGCCTCACCACCGCCTCTTTCAAGGTGGTGCGAAAGGCACCCTCACTCAAAGAAGCATTTATAATCCCCTGGAGCCAGCCTCGTGTAACCTCCCGGGAGGCCAGTACCAACCAGGAGGGACACAGGTCCAATAAACATGTGGCAGCACCAAGCCTACCCAGAATCCTGTCCATGAATGAGAAAGCATCACAGTCATTCATTGTACCTAACCATTACAATACATGATTTTAAAGAAAGTAATAGAGTTCAACTCTACTTAGAGGTGAACTCTATTTCTTTCTTTAAAATCATGTATTGTAATAGTCAGGTATCACAGTAGGCTACGCATGTAGGTGCCCAGTTAAAACTGCAGAATAAAGTTGAGCATGGGCTATCCACCTCCCTTCTGATTTGCAGAATCTAGAACATCTCCAACAATAATGAGAGTTCATTGCCACAGTGTGAGATAATTTCTTGGTTGAACAGGTCTTAGTGTTAAGATGTGTCTCCACAAATGATTCGATCAAAACTCTTTCTCATTTAGTTTTTTTCCCAACTCATTTTTCTGTTTCCACGACACTCCATCCCTTCATCCTTTTGCAGGATCCATAAACCCAATGCATACTGTCTTTTTTCTCAGGAATCATTTTGCATATCAGCAGCCCTCATATCTTTCCTTGGAACTGATTTTTATACTTTTCTTCAACAAACATTGACTCTTCCTTTCTAACCCAACCTTACACAACACAGGCTGCATGTAAATTGACTACTGTCCCACCACACTTTGTCACCCTTAATGAGGATCCACTACCGGTGCCCTGAAAAACATGCTGTGTGCCTCCAATTCCTCCAGACCTTTACCAACTCCATTATCACTGCCATCCCTTAGCTGGAGAAGAGCTAATTAGCACACCAAGCATTTCCTCCTATGCACTAAAAACATATTTGACAAAACCAGCACTCACGTCTGACCATAAGATCAAATATATTGGACCTATAGACTGGGATTTATTATTTTTTTAAAAAGTATTAATATAAACTAACGGGATTTTTTAAAAGACAAAATTACTAATCTCACTTACCTATCTTGATTTTGCTGCAAAATGCAAGTTTCTATCTATGAATTTTTTTATAAGCTTGTGCACAACAGGACAAGTGCAAATTTTATTCATCTAAAATCCAACTGATGTACTTTAAACCAGCATATAAATTATAGAATGCATAATGAATGAAAACAAATCTTTAATTCATAGACTGTCCATATAGGCATCTGGAAGGGAAGAAAGCTAGATCTGTGAAGCAGCCTCAGATCCCTGGATTAAACAAATGTGCCACAATTTCCAAATTACATTCCCTATAACACAAAAGCAGGTAGAAAGAAGCCATTTCATGGCTTTCTGGCACTTCATGACAATTGACCACTGATAACTGGCTTCAACAATACATAACTTGAAATACGTGCAATACAAGAAAATCGGGGACAATGGATTTTATCAATGACCAAACAGCTCTTTTACTGTTTCTCTTCATGCTGAAGAACCCCAATTTAGTGTTGCAGTAATTTTAAGTGAATGACAGTCAAGACACTCAAAACTAAAATTTGTATGGCAGTTAACATATTTTAGATATTATTTAAATAAGCCAAAGCAACAATACTAACAAAAAGTTCATTTAATTTAATAATATTACCCAATATTACCCAAGAAATGAGAACATGGGATAGACCTTCACAACATACTAAGATAAACAAAAGAATAGCAAAACAAAAGCAAAGAAGATCTGACAAGACCGAGATAGCATTTAGTTTTCCTAGTCTCAGAAAAGCAGCAAAATGAAACCTCTGATGATCACAATGTTAGTTTCCTCAACAAGGTATCCTACCAATCCTGCAATGTTTGTGGATTCATATTTTATGCCCAGGAGGCTATCTCATCTTGCTATTTTTAATCTTTCAAAAATTGTATTTGTCTTTTCCTTCATGAAAATGAACAGGCAGATAATAAAACAAAGCAATGACTCTAGCTTCCATTATCCTTATTTCCCATAATGCATTTTGGACCCCATATAGTCCCAAAGACTTTTTAAAGAAAAAGGATCACATTCTCAATACACATAGCCCTGAAAAATGCCCAAACTACTTGCAAAACATGTTTTCAAAAAAAGAAAGTCAGAGATTGAGAAAAAAATAATAAACAAATGTAAGGAAGAATGTGAATTATTGCTAAATGTAATATCAACTTATATTTGTTTGAACAGATGAATGGAAAGTTTGGGAAAAGAAACAACTCTAATAGATAAAAATCCACAGAGTGAAGAGATTGGGCGTTGGCCTTACCTGATAGGCCCTTTCTCTTACGGGCGGGCCCGGCAGTCAGGCATTGGAGGCAACCCCGTTTGTTTCTATAGGACCAAATCCGCCAATCAAATAAGTCCTGCCTCTTCCTGTGACTCTCCAGTTTTGAGACGAGGACGACAAAGCAGACTGACGTGTCTACAAAATGAAATCAAGAAATGAGAGGGCTCCCTCCCCCCATAGACAGCAGGGGACGGCCAACCACAGGGTGCGGCTGACTGCGGTGCCCGCCCGTAAGAGAAAGGGTGTATCAGGTAAGGCCAACATCCATTCTCCAAAAGGCGGGAACGGCAGTCAGGCATGGGATATACCAAAGTCCAAATACCTATAGAGAGGGAGGCCGGCCCCGCCTTCTCCTATAGTAGTTTCCTGATGACTTTGGATAGCAGTGGCAGTGGCGGAAAGGCATAAAGAAGAAGCCCAGGAGCCCACGGGCTGTGTAAGGCATCCACAGCTTCTGCCCCTGGAGTGGGAAACCAGGTGAAAAACCTCGGGAGCTGGTGATTGGTCCTGGAAGCAAAGAGGTCCACCGTGGGAGTCCCGAAGCAGTCGGAGAGTTCCTTGAACAGGAGAGGGTGGAGACCTGACTCTGCCTGGTCAATCGTAGACCAGCTGAGAGCGTCGGCCTGGGCATTTGCTGTCCCTGAGATATGAGCCGCTTGAAGCGAGGCCAGGTGAACTTCCGCCCAAAGGCCCAGACAGAGGGCTTCCTGCATAAGCACCCTCAAGCGGGTCCCCCCCTGCTGGTTTACATGAGCCTTGGCGGAGACGTTGTCCGTTAGAAGGTGATCGGCAAGAAGGTGATTGGCGAAGCTCTGAAGAGCTAGATAGATGGCCCGGAGTTCCAACACATTTATATTGAGGTCCCGTTCTTGCTGAGACCATTGGCCTTGGGCCTGATGAGGACCGAGATGGGCTCCCCATCCGAACAGGCTGGCGTCTGTCATGATGACAAGTCAGTGTGGTTCCCGGAACCTGCTGCCCTTCGACACCCGTCGGAAGTCCACCAGTCCAGAAAGTGAAGGACCTTCGGAGGAAGGGCAATCCTTGTCACCGAGGTGTTTTGGCGAGCCCGTTGGAATGGGAGGAGAAGCCACTATAGTTCTTGACTGTGAAGGCGAGACCAGGGAATTATGCCAAAGGAAAACACTATCTTTCCAAGCAGGCGCGACAAACCCGAGCGTTGAGCTTGGAATCGACTGGCCAGTTCAATAATGCTGGATTGGTGATCCTGCATTTGATAAACCTTAGACCCAATGGTGTCTATCATGGCCCCCAGATGTTGGATGCGAGTGGAGGGAAGCAACTGGCTCTTAGTCCAGCTAACTGAAAAGCCGTGATCTTGTAATTGCTGAAGCGCACTGTGGAGATCTCGGTGGGCCTAGGCTTCAAAGTGTGAGAGGATGAGGATATCATCCAAGTAAAACAGTATCCTAATGGGAAGAGCCCGGATATGGCAAATAAGGGCCGCCATAATCTTAGTAAATACCCTGGGTGCCGAAGAAAGGCCAAACATCTTTTGAATAGCCAAATCAACCTGAGCCCGTTTAGTTCTATTATGTGATATAGGGCAATGAAGGAAAAGCTGGGGGGGGGGAATGAGAAAGGAATTCGAGAGATAACCCAAAACAGATGGTGTTCCTAACCCAGGAATCAGATATAGAGGCGTCCCACTGATCTGTGAAAAACGCCAGGAGTCTCCCAATTAACAAGTCCGGTGGAGAACTAATGGGACCATCGGAAGGGACGGCCTCTCCCACCCCTGAAGGACCTACGAGATGGAAAACGGGACCCCTGTCTGACCTGAGTAGCCTGTTGGTGGCCGCCTTTGGCCTGAAAGGAACGTTGAGATCGGTGTTGGTAGAACCCACTGTCAGAGCTCTGAAAGGAGTGGGAACGAAAGGAACTCTTCTGTTGATAATCCGAGCGTCGCGACAGAGATGGTAAGATCTTGCGGTGATCCTTAGTTTCGACCAGCAGGGGCTCTAGTGATGCACCAAACAGCTTGTCACCCGTAAATGGTCATTTATTCCTGTCATCGGCCTGCCACTGCCTGAGCCATAAAAGGTGGCAAGAGGTGACAGAAGTTCCGATGGCTTTGGCGGAGAACCTGGCCGTGTTGAGGGTAGCATCAGCCGAAAATTCTACTGCAGCCAGGATTTTGTTGATATCCTGATGAGATCTCAAATCCGTAGAGGGGATTTTCTCCTGCAATTGGCGCAGCCAGAGGATTGAGGCTCGATTGAAAAACGAGGCTGCTGAGGAAGCCTGAATTGACCAAGCAAAAGCCTGGTGTCCCTTAATCAGGGTGCATTCTGCTCTCTTATCCTCAGGATGGAGAGATTCATCAGAGGGCCCCGTAAGGGGCGACGACAAGGAGAGAGCCACCACTGGAGCATCTACAGAAGGAACCTGCAGTAAAGTAGCAAAATCAGACGCCATATTGTAAAATCTTTTGTCCAGACCGTTAGGAACTGGACCAGAGCTGGGAAAAGACCACTGTCGCTGAACCACATCCGAGAACAATTTGGAAGCAGGGACTACTTCTGTTTGAACCGAAGGCTCCTGAAACAAGGATGTAGTGGGGTCAATAGTGGTTGGATCTGCTTCCAATCGTGAAGAAGCTCTCCCGAGACGCATGGTGGTTTGTGCCTTGAACAACAAGGACCTGAACATCTGAGGCCTGAAAAGACCCACAAAGGAAGGCTGATCGGGCTCCAAACCCTCGTCCTCAGATAGATCCTGGTCCAGGGGAACCTCCTCGTCAGAACAAGAGTCCTGACTGACATTATCTGGAGAAGCTGTGCACCCATGGACCTCCCCAGAGACCTGAACAGGCTGGGACCTCAGAGACTGGCTATGACAGCTGAGATAACTTGAATCTTCCAAGGAAGCCTTCTTTTGGAGTTCCTGGGCAATACCCTGTCTAATGGATTCCGAAATTAAAGTTGCCAGGGGGGGAGGTATCTCCAAGGCCTGATCTTCCCCTTGTCTGAGGCCCGCTGTAGAGGGCGTAAGGTATCCCCCTTGAGTGTCCCTGGGGGATGACTGGCGCGGTGAGGCCGGGGGAGGCCTGTCAGAAGATGCTGAAGGAAAGACAGATGCCACATCTGGAGGATTGGAAACCTCACCCTGGATTGATACATCAGAGCTGGCCCATCCTGGGTTTGAGTGGGAGAAATGGCCAAATTGGAAGGAGACAAGGGAGGAGAAGAAATCGTTGCAGCCACAGGGCCTGCTTCCTTGGATGCCTCCCTTTCGGCCTTTTGAAAGGCCCGTTCCATTGCCTTGTGCCTCCTGTCCTGATCTTTAGAAGAGGAAGAGGATTTAGAAGCCCTGGAATGTATAGGTCTGGAAGGTTCCATTGACCTGGCAACTTTGGAGCGTTGGTGGTAGCCCGAAGAACCCTCTCCAGGGTCCAAATCATGGCCTCTCTTTCCCCTAGCCCCGGTCACGCAGGGAGCCTTGCGTCCGCCATTTTGAAAAAATTGTAATGGCCAGTAAAGGCTGAATTTCCCACTCTGGAAGCTGGGCCTATGGTTGATTAGACCGCAACTCACTCTCCCTCACTCTCCCACTTATTTCCAGCGGTTTAGAAACTGCTACTCACTGTGCCTCTGCAATCAGCCGAAAGATCCCTGGTGTCCGCTAGGAAGATAGGAGCTGTGGCGGGGGGGGAAGGAAAGTCAAGCCGCTAGCTGTCCGGCTGAAAACTCGGCAGCGAAAGGCGTGGAATAAGCCTCGTGCTTTCGGGCTCGGAGCGTGGGCTTTGCTGATGATATTGGGGCCGAATCCAGGCTAGCGCGGCGGTGCAAACATGTGCGTTCTGCCCCTGGAGCTGCCGGCCAGCAGTCCAAAGCTGCCACGCGGCCCTCAGCAAAATAGGGCAATGCCCATCACGCTGGTATAAATCTGCTGGGAAGCTGTAAATCTCAATTTTCGAAAGCAAGCAGGCTATAACAAGGAGCAGTAGTAGACATGATCGTTCAGTTTCAGCCCAAGTCGAAAAACTGGAGAGTCACAGGAAGAGGCGGGACTTATTTGATTGGCACTCGGTCCTATAGAAACAGACGGGGTCACCTCCCATGCCTGACTGCTGTTCCCGCCCTTTGGAGAAGTGAGGTCTACATGATTACTGAGCTAACAAACTAATAGCAAGTTTTCTTTCAAATTAAATTGGTAGTGGGGATTTATTCAATTCAAAGAAATTTATAAAATCTTGTAGATTATATCTTCTTGAAGCGAATTAAAAACAGAATTAAAGAGAGTTTAATTCACTCAGGAAAAGATATTCAGTGACATTCATCTTGCTCTGAAGCTTTTGCTCTACTCAGTATTAAAATACGATATAATATTTTAATCCTTGCATGCTAAAAGCTATCTCTGAAATAGATACAAAAAAGAAGAAAAAGTAGAACAGATGAAATTTCTGAAATATTTATATTATGCAACCTTAGATGAGATTCAGACAAAATTAAAGACATCAAAGACAACTGTGAGGTAATTGCCATAATTGTTCTAGTGTTTTTTTTGTGCAACCTGAAATTATTTTGCTAATAGCCATGCTGGAGATATTGGGATTTACAGTCCCATGAACTTTACAGTAGCTAATTAATATGTACAGAGTATATCATCTGTACATTGTATTTTTAAATTTTTGCATTTTGTTTTAAATGGGAAAAAAAACCTAAAACGATCAAATGCTTATTTAAATACAGAAGAGTATTGGTTCTGAAGGTCACTGTATCATTGATTAAAATCAGGTGACTTCCCATCTTTAAAAGGATCATTTGTTTATATTTGTATTTTATTTATCATAAATATGAACATCTGCAAATACCAATAATTCCTTCAAAAAAGTTAGTATCTGAAAAAATCATTGTCCAAAAGAGAACCATATATGACATCATCATATGGGCCAATTCATATTTCCAATAATTAGATGAACATATCTTAACAATTTCTTTTCTAAAAAGACTCATACATTTCCGTAGTCACAAAATAACATTTTTGCTGAAATAATCATAATTCCATGTTTTATCAATTACAGATACCAAAATGATCTTCTGTTGTCATTCATATACTGAATGGTCCAATCCCTTCTATCATACTTCTTGAATATGCAATCTGTATAATATATAATCTGACTTTTTAAATAAATATTTATGATTGATTTACCATTTTGAAAAGAATATATTTAGATGTGAAATGATACTTACGTTGCAGCTCCTCAGATAAAAACTCAAGCTAACCCTAGTAATTATTTTACATATTTCAATAATCCTGGAAATCTGATCCGAGACACTATCATTCCATCAGTTTCAAATATGAATTTTCCCATGTTTTTTAGGATGTTCATTACTGTCAAACTGAAAAACTGAATTCTACTAATTTCTGAACATATTACAAATTTAATATTGATGGACTTTTTATTCATATCCCGTTTACTCTTACTGTCTCCTATTCCTTTTCTATTGTTTTGCTTGGCATATAGAATTCTGCTTTTACATTCTTTGTGTACCCTCATAAAAATATTATGTATTGTGCGGGGAGGGGGGGTGTTCTCTCTCTGACATGGCTATCTTACAACACTTATGACATTTTTTTTATTTTTTCAGCATAAATGTCATCAGAAAGAATATGAATTATTATTTAGATACTACATGACATTTATACTTATCAAGTCATGGAAAAATATTAGTTGTTGTTGTTCCATTGCTGTGTCCAACTCTTCACAATCCCATGGACCATACCGTGCCAGGTCCCCTATTCTCTGTTTGCCCAAATTTATGCTCATTGCATTGATGACACTATCTAACCAGGAAAACTATTAAGATATTTTAAAGAGGTTAAAAGATTCTATTCTACAAAAGTCTATATGAAAAAAAGAAACAAGGAATTTTGATTCACTTTAAAGCTCTCAAATTTGTTGGGGGGATATGCTGTCACGGGCTTCATTAATAGACTACAGCCAAATTCATTGGTGGACTTCAGAGAAGTTTATGCCACAATAAACATGCTGCTTGTGTTATTCTATAAGACACAGACAGACAAGGAGCCTATTCAAAAGTTATACGAAGCTTTACATCACAGATAGATTCTAAAACTCTTTCTGCAGAGCAGAACTTGACTGACTACATATTAGGAAGAATACTGTTACACCCCTTTCTTTCTCCTCCCTTTTCTAAGGCAGTATCTTACCAGAAGGATTATAAACTTTTCTCAAAAGCCTGTTGCGCAGCTTCTAGTTCTTTGCTCAACCAACCGGAGGTCTTTAGGAATAGCTGAGAGCAGTGGGATAAATAACACAAAACACACAAACCAGATTTACTTAGCTCAAGAGATCAGGAGCGCGAACTACAGAATAACCCTACAAAACGTGCCAGCAGTTCTAGCTGAAGCAGAAAGGAACTGACTAAATCACAGCATGACTTGCAACTGACGTCAATGTAGGTGTTGTTTGTAGAGTTTAAGTTTTCCAGCTCCACCACTGAAATATGATTCCAGGAAATCTAGTGACGTCAGCTCTTTGAACTTGATTAGCTGTGGAACAGACCACTTTCAAAGAGGGGGGAGGGGCATAAGACAACGAACAATCCACCAAAGGTTTTCTGGACTCAAGTCCCTCTTACTGCCGTAGTGATCTCTCTAAATGAATGCCAAAGGAGTAACTGCTGAGCTGAACAAAGCACACACTGCCACTAGATTCCTGCTAACAGAAGCCTAACAAGTGATCTTTCATTCACACCAAAGTTTAAATAGAAAGCATCGAGAGAGATAAGTTGCTGGTTTTTCATGCTACCTGGCTGATAACTGCAGTAAAGTTAAGTGAAGTCTTCCGTACTAAAGAAAAAAGAATATTTTATTCCATGCTGAGCTTGCAAAAAAAAAAAACAATTTTTAAACAAACAACAATCGGTTCACCTTAAAATATTTCACTCCCTAAATAACATTTTATCACACACTATAAAAATAAGTAGCAACCAAGAGCTGCCCATTAATAATTCTTGGCAAGGCTTTTAGCGAAAAAGAAAGAGCTGTGATGAACCTGATTACGCCTGTGCTGTCAAACATCTCACTGAAGAAAACAGGATTGCTGCACCCCAGCCTGAATCCTTTCTTTGGAAAGAATCATACAGGTTAACCTACCAGTTTCATCTCTGGTTACAGCCATGACCAGCAGCTCGTACTCAAAAGCTTCACGTCTGCCACCAACTGAATAGAAAATTTTCCAAACAAGCAAACATGTGCGGGATTACAAGCTTCAAGGACTGACATCAGAATGACCTCACTAGCCTACCCCGTCATTAATGTGCTTTCTCACTGGAACAGCTCTTTGAAACAGGAACTGGGGGAGGGGGAGACTAACTTGCAAATAACTGCTTTGGCATTTTCAGCTTTGCTTTCTTTTTCAATATATTAAAAACACCCACAAATCAAGGGAATCAAACAAAGATCAAGCATAACAGATTTATTTGTAGCAAAGAAGGAAATCTCTGCAAACGCTTTTCAAAAGAAGTTAGTCTGGAAGCTGCACTTTAAACAATACTGCAATCCAACCCCAAAACACTTCAGGAACTCCAGATGAAACAGTTTTCTTCCATATTTTAATTTAGCAACAGTGAAGACAACAACAGTACCAACCACTATTATTGACCGTGGTTGGTTGCACAATCAGCTTGATGTTCAACTGGATTTGGCAGTTTTATCCTCCTGTTGAGTTCTTCACCAGAACCTGGGATAGGCAGATGTTATTTGATGCTCTTAAAGGCATCATCCCAGGATGCAAGCTGTTCCTAGTAAAGCTGCCTTTTGCAATTGACTGACGGTGATACTGTCAATGCCAGTGGCGTTCAAGTGATGCTCCAGATGTTTTGGGATTGCACCCGGGGTGCCTATTGGTACTATCTTTCCTTTTCCTTTGTCACAGTCATTCTATTTCAATTTGCAAGTCTTTATATTTTGTGACTTATTATCATCATCACCATCAACAAATCCTATCTTTTCTTTAACACTGTTTGCTATCTCACGGTCTTCTTAATTTCATCTCCATAATAATCCTAAAAAATAGTCTGAACTGCAAAAAGTCATACACTGAGCCCCGTAATTAATTACAGGTTTTTGACCAAGGTCACCTGCACTATGCTAAGAACAGTTAAAGAGTGTTATGAAACCAGTTCAAATGCAAGTGTAATCCAGCATCCTCAAGTAGATTCTTCTACAATACGAACACAGTTATTTCGAACTGGTAATAACTGTTACCAACTGGTAACTGGTATTTGGAAACATGCTTTTCCGGATCACTAAGTCGTATACAGGTATCTTGATTATTTGTCAATGATATTCCTCAAGAAACCACTTTATCATGTGCAACGTAAAACCCTAACCCTAATTCAAAGAAATGTATAAACAAAGGGGGGAGGGAACACCTCCACAAAATAATTTCTCTATTACTGGATTTAAAAAAGTTTACTTTGCTCAAGGGCACTCATTTATCCTTATAAGGAAAGGACAGGCAACCGAGGTGGCGCAGTGGTTAGAGTGCAGTACTGCAGCTACTTCAGCTGACTGCTAATTCAGCAGGTCAGCGGATCAAATCTCACCGGCTCAGCCTTCCATCCTTCCGAGGTGGGTAAAATGAGGACCCAGATTGTTGGGGGCAATATGCTATTTAGTATACTGTCTTTGGTGTAAGGTGCCCAGAGTCCTCGGAGAGTGGGCGGCATAGAAATATGAATAATAAAATAAATAAATAAACCCCTTCATTCCCATCACCCAATCCCACATTCATTGACATCCCACATTCACATCTGAGTTTCAATCCCCATTCATTAATTTTATTTGCCTAAGAGAAAAAGATGTATAGATTTTTTAAGGGAGTCCTGGGGAACCAATACTTGAAAGACAAACAGGGGACTCTTCATCTCCCCAACAGCCTCAGATTCAGCTAACTAGAATCCTCAGGGATTGGGAAGAAAATCAAGGAAGAAATCTGTTGTATAAAAAGCAGCTATCTTGCACAGATAAAAGCTGTTTAAGTATAAGTACAATGTTGTGATTACTGACTGTGGATATTTAAACCTAATTTGTCATCTTTGGAATCTAAGGCTTCTCTATAAGCTCAGTTCTGGTGTACTTTTGTGCCTAGAAACTTCTTGTTTCTATCTATAAGACTATCTTGTCGGTCAGAACTTTATATTTTCCTTTCTATTGAAGACTAATATGCTCTCTCATTTTTGCAGCTCTGTATTTTATATCCTCTATCACTAAATCTTTGCACACAACTATTAAAAAAATATATTGACATTTTCTCTTTCCCCTTTTCTTCTATAAAGCTTTTTTCCCCTTATTTATATTCTGTGAGGTTGATCTATCTACCTAAACCAGAGGATTGATTTCTATAGCTCCATTCATTATAGCCAGTAAAGTGTAAACTGTGGAAGTTCTCTCTCTCCCCCATGTGGCGATTGAGATAAATGGTGGTAGCAGTAACTAACAAGTCATTTCACCAAAACAGAAGCATGACTGGGATGTGTAGATGCAGAGTGTTTTTCAGAAAAACCAAAGGCTGGAGATTCTAGGCTCAGCCCTGCTGTTATGACCAAATCTGCTTTGCATCTAGTCTAATTCACTATTTCATAAAAGAGTGCAGAGAAGAGCAACGAAGATGATTACGGGACTGGAGGCTAAAACATATGAAGAACAGTTGCAGGAACTGGGTATGTCTAGTTTAATGAAAAGAAGGACTAGGGGAAACATGACAGCAGTGTTCCAATATCTCAGGGGCTGCCACAAAGAAGAGGGAGCAAAGCTATTCTCCAAAGCACCTGAGGGTAGGACAAGAAGCAAAGGGGGGAAACTAAATAAGGAGAGAAGCAACCTAGAACTAAGGAGAGATTTACTGACAGTTAGAACAATTAATCCATGGAACAACTTGCTTCCAGAAATTGTGAATGCTCCAACACTGGAAGTTTTTAACATGATGTTGGATAACCATTTGTCTGAAGTGGTGTAGGGTTTCCTGCCTGGGCAGGGGGTTCTATTAGAAGACCTCCAAGGTCCCTTCCAACTCTGTTATTATATATTACATATTACATTCATTAGCAAAAAATCTCAGGACATCTCTACAGATATGTCAGCCATAATCGTTGGAATCACTGTAATAATTGTTCAATTTTAAAAAGAAACCATTAAAAAAAACCCATTTACTGGGCTTATAGTTCTGTGCAACAATTCACACAGAAGTCTTAGCCACCATTCATGTAAAGTTTCTGTAACAATAATTTCCTCGCAAGTATTTACAATAACACTCAATCATACCTTTAGTGCTAAAACTAATTATACTCTCCTAATGCTAAATTTACAAAAATCTAAAGATCAATCATAATAAAATGTTCAAGATCAGATCTATGCCATAAAATGTATGAAAGTATAAACATATTGTATAACCTATTCTGGTAGGTATAATCAAAGTTGCTAGCTTTATAAAAAGCCAGAGTTTTGGAATATACATCTTCCTCGATTGTGTGCAATATGTGGTGTATATGTAGTCCTCAATTTACAACCACAATTGAGCCCAAAATTTATATTGTTAAGTGAGAAATTCATTAACTGAGTTTTGCCCATTTTACAAGTTTTCTTGCCACAATTGTTAAACGATTTACTGAAGTTGTTATTTAGTAATATGGTTGTTAAGTGAATCTGGTTTCCCTATTGACTTTGCTTGTCAGGAGGTCACAAAAAGGGATCTCAGGACACTACAACCGTCATAAATGTGAGTCCCCCAATTATAAATAAATTTCCCCACTGGAATATAAAGTATAAATTAGCATTTCTGTTGAAGGCTGACTCTCCTCCCATGGTAAGGGCTATCACTCGCTATCTTAAAAGGATGACAGCAATACGAGCCAGTTATATCGAAAAGAATTTCATTGATTGTAAGAAAGATGAGCTGAGTTAGAGAGGAGCTATCTTATTTGGGTTATCTAGTCTTGGCAATTTAGCTATTGAAATCTGATATTGTAAAATTTTAATGTCATATATCATATATTTTTAGATTGTTATTTCTGTACCTGTTTTGCCTTTTCCCTTTTTCTTTTCTGTTTTGTTTGAAAAGGCCTTCGGGCTATTCAATAAACAATACAATACAATACCATAAATGTGAGTCAGTTGTCAAGCATCCAAATGTAAATCACATGAGCATGGGGATGCTGCAACAGTCATAAGTGACTTTTTTCAGTGCCATTGTAACTTTGAACAGTCACTAAATGAACTGTTGTAAGTCGAGGACTACCTATATTTCTAAAGCATTGAATCTCAAATTACTATTTTTTTCAATTTAATAAAATTTAAAACATATTGCTCAAAGCCCATGAGTTGGAACACTAAACCAAAAGTCAGTATATTTTATTGTTGATGAAAAACATGTGAAACACGTCATTATGAATGTCACGCCTTCTGCACTCAAATATTTTAAACTGGATCTTCTTCCATTTAATCTTATTAGTCTTGAAGGGTGGGCAGAATCAGAACTGGAAGGGGGCAATGTAATTCAGAATACACATGCAGGGTACACATGCAGTCCTGTCAGAAGCATTTTAAACCAAAGTTGCCTTTTCCCAAGATTATGCCATTGTTCTAAAAATGGCTGAGTCTTGAAGAACTGCTGTTAAATGTTCTTGAGAAGCTCTTCATGCATGCCCACATAGACTTCAAATTTATTTTCTGTTTTAAATTTGGATTTCTTGGAGGTCTGTTACCTATATTTTTGCAGTTTTTTTTCTCCAACTGAAGTGACTAAATTATTAACTCTTTCCATAATTTCACATAATCAATAAAACAGAAATAAAATAGGACTCTTTCCGCCTTGATATACAATATCATTAATGTAAGCACTTCTCCAGGTTCTAAATTTACTTCAGAGATGTTCCTTCAAATTTATTCACTGCTAGGAAGAAAAAATTATAACTGATGGAAGTCCCATTTTATGGAATATCTCTTTGTGCCTAGATAAGAGATACATCAATAATGGTGTCTTTCCAATAAGAAATGCATTATTCTCTAAGTGACTAATTCCTTGAGTGCCAAAATCAAATAATAAGTATTTGATTTTTTTTTCAAGCAGTGTTACTTCTTTGTTAGATTTACAGTCTGTCATTCAGAAGTTCAGCAAGGAATAGGTAGCATTCCCCCTTTCCAGTTTTTTCAACTACCAGTGAAGTAGGTTAGGTACAGAGAGGGTGATCGGCCCAAACTCACCCAGTGAGAGTGTGAGGCTGAGAACAGATTACAAATTAGGTCTTCCCATTTCTAGACCAATGGTTTCATCACCATATCATCTTGGCTCTTTTACCATTCGCAGTAGTTTTATTTTGTTTTTTTGTTACAACCCAGTTAAGAATTATTCTTAACCCAGTTAAGAATAGAGAAGAAAGTAACAGAAGTTGAAAACAAACATAGTTATTTGTTTAATAAAAAAATGAACATTTTACCTTGGACAACAACCTGACTCCCAGGTACGAAGAACTGTTGAGTGCCATCAGGTGTTTGAGCTGCATATTGTACAATCGTAGCACCAGGTTGAGGAGCTCCTGAATTTGTCATAGTTAATGTTTGTAATCCTTGAACACCATCAGATGTTGGATTAGAAATTTGGATGGTTCCACCTTGGGCTATAGCAACTTAATCAAAAATAAATACTATGTAAGACATCAGCAGTAGAGATGACAACACTTTAATTTAGTTGCTCCCAAAGAGTGTTTAAGGGCAGGATGACATGAATGACCAATATCCAGTATGGAACTGTATACACACACCCCAATCTATAAAACTGACTCAGAATGCCTATTACTTGGGACAACAGAGCTCTGACTGTTTCACAACTTTTTGCAATTTTTATTTTAAATAAATCGAGCACCGAATAGTAATTTTGAAAATCAGTTAATAGGAACTAGAGAAAGTTGTTTTTCCATATATATAGCAGCAATACTCACTGGCAGGAGAGAGGAAAGACTCACTTTTCATATTGCTCTATAACAGGGGTGTTAAACTTGATTTCATTGAGGGCGGCATCAGGATTGTGTTTGACTTCGGGGGGGGGGGCAGAGTGGGCGATCCTGGGTGGGAGTGACCAGCTCGATGTCACTCATGTCAGGGGCACCTGTTGTGACCCCAGTGCTCTGCCAGAGAAAATGGGCTCCCAAGCTCCATTTTCGGCTGTGATGGCCTCCTGCAACCCTCTGCCAGTGAAAACAGAGCTCGGGAGGGCTGCATGCATTTTCCCTGGCAGAGGCACCACGGGCCAGTCCTTCACTGTTTCCAGAGCAGTCCCGCGGGCCAGATCTAAGCACCCCGCAGGCCGGATCCGGCCCCCAGACCTTGAGTTTGACATCCCTGCTCTATAAGATCCTCCTGATATTTAAAGCAAATATTCTGTGGGAGGCCAGTTTCCCTCTCTTCCACCCTACCTATGTTTTTGTTTTAACTCACTGTTTATTAACATACACTACGTGTTTAAAACTACGTAGCAGCTACTTTTTTTTTCTTATGCAAAGTTGTACAGGTAGTCCTCACCTTGCGAACATTTGCTTAATGGCCATTCAAGTTATGGCAGCATGGGAAAAAAGTGACTTGCAACTGGTCTCCACAATTAAATTTGAATGATTTGCAACCAGCATGTATTTACAACAGTTGCAGGGTCCCAAGGTCATTTAATCACCATCTGCAACTTTCCCAACCAGCTTCCAACAAGCTAATTGGAAGCTGTGGCAAGGTTCACTTAATGACCATGTGATTCGCTTAACAACTGCAATGATTTGTTTAACGACTGGAGAAAAAAAAGGTTGTAAAACCAGGTGTGATTCACTTAATAACCCTTAAGGATCGAAGTTCAGTCCCAATTGTGGTCATAGGTTGAGGAATACCTTGTAACAAACATGATATTATGATAGGAAATGCTGAGTTTCTGATTATAAAGGGACACTCTATAGACACTCACAGAAAGAACTGACAGTCAAAACATGCTGTTAAAACTAGGTAAGTTTTTCCAAATACACATTTAATTGCATAATTATTATATCCTAGATAGTTCAGCAGTAGGCAAACTCTTGGCAACTTTTAAGATGTGTGGATTTCTACTCCCAGAATTCCCCAGCCAGTTTGAATTCTGCAAGTTGAAGTTGATACCTCTTAAAAGTTGCTACATTTGAAAACCATGGGTCTATAGCCTATTTGGGATTAGATTTTAATCACAAATAAAAGGCTGTCAAAATGTGTCTTTATGAGAAATAACTACACAGATATGTCTTATGTTCCATAGTCTCTGACCAAAGGTTCTAAAACTAAGTGCATGAAGGAACATCAGTAAAAAGATGAAAAAAAAAACCCCATAGAAATACTGTATATCAAGGACATTTCTATTTAAGTCATAACCTATCTACATGATTATTAAAATAAATCATAACAAGGAAAACTGCATCCAGGTTTCATGGCTTAAAACAACCATGTTTTTATTTTTATTTTCCTATCAACTGTCACTTAATTTTACTGCTTTTCAAAATTGCAACTTTCCTTTTAAAAACAATAGATTATTAAACAGGTAGCCTAATATTACAGAAGACCTACTGTACTGCCCGGTGCTAGTCTGATAAAGGCTGGTTGGCACGGCCATGGCAGGGATTCCAGAGGGTGCTCCTTCTTCCTCTGGTTTTCCTTCTTCAATCTTAGCAACGCCAGGTGCATCAGAAGAAAGCTCATTCAGAATTTTTCTGCCACAAATGAATATTTAAAGAAATATTTTTAAGGATGTTGACCTGTGCCGTGAAAGAGTGAAATAGCGTAAATAAACATAAAAACTTTTGTATTAGAGCAGAGCTTACCGATATGAAGGCCTCCTTGAAAGTATCTCTCTCCGCTTCTGAGAATCAATTACCACCTCGGATTCTGTAGATTCATCTGCATTTGTAGCTGGAGCTACCTAATTTTTTTTAAAACAAAAATTTAATAAGCTGCAATTCTAGAAAGTTTGTTGCCTGAAACTCTGTGCAATAGTCAGCCATTTTCACTGTATTGAATCCTGATTTCTATTGTAAGATCTAATGTTAATAATCTATCACATGGAATTTTATTCACTTGTTCCATTTCCATCCCACTGTAATACAAACAACTTTTGATTGGTATAACACCGTTTTGCAAATTTAACAGACAATTATAAAGTACACATAGATGCAGTAGTTTTGAAGAACATATTCAAGAACTGATTGTATGCTTGATGAGAGAGAGAGACAGAGAGATAGAGATAGAGAGAGGCTGAAGGGCAGAAATGGCAGAAATGGCAATGACAACCAAGTTTCATGGAATGAGGGGGGAAAGGAAAAAAAGGGAACCAGTAGAAAAGATTGAATAGAGTGGAAGAGGAAAGGAAAAGGAAGAGAGAGGGAGATAAAGCATAGTCAACAATCCCAGAAAAGTTTTAGAAGTTAAATTTTGAAGTAGATGAATAAATAGGCCTGATTAATGCATCATGAGTGTGCACGCACACAAACACACAAACATACACACACCCCAGTTTGGTTTTGACTCAGGGCTGAAAACAAACCAATCCCATGAAAGAAACTATTGTTATCAATTGTACTAACAATGGCACAATTCACAATAACAAAACCAATGAGTAATCCACATTTTGACTTACTATGTCAAACCTGACTATAAGACATCTAACCAAGACAGCAGGGTTATTAATGGCTAGGCATGAAAGAGGATTACAAAAGAAGTTACAAGTTCAAGATTATATTAATTCCAGAATCCACTGGTAATTGCCAGAGAGTTTTTAAAGATGAGAAATTAAAAGAACACACAGGCTAGCAAATTACAGGCAGTCCTCGACCAGTGATTGTAATGGAGGCTGCCCCATTATGGCGGAAAGTTTTGACAGCCGTTAAATTAAGCGCCCATGTGATAACCTCACCTAATGACCACCCTCCTCCCATGCAGCAGCCGAGCAGCAGATTTGCAGGCGGCAGGCTTAGGGGCAGTGAAAGTAAGCAACAGGCTTCAGTGCAATAAAGGCAAGCACACCCAACTCAGCTTGCTAAGCGGCAAGTTTTCAAGTGCTGAGAAGAGCAAATTGCTCCATCCCTAGGCCACATTCCTCTGTTCCAGAAGGGAGCATCATAATTCACTGTGGCCACTGTGACCACTCTGAAAATGGCAGTTACTTCAGGAACGTAGGCATGCTGCCTAAAGACACAGAAGGGCAGAGCAGCTACTTCCCCAACCTGAGCTCCAGAACTTCCAAAAGCAGATCTATAGTAAAAGATAAGTGATTGGTGGCAGGAATGGGAAAGAGCATGTGGGATGTAGGCCCAAGGCATGTGGGGACTCCAAGGGATAGGATTTGGGAGAGGGGGGGAGGGGGTTTTGCAACAGGTGGGGCGGAGCTCTTCAGCATCCCTGTGATTGGTCTTAGGGGCCAAAGACCACAGGGGTGCTGCAGTGACTGTAATTTCAAAACCAGATCCTAAGTAGCTTTTCTGGAGTTGATCATTGGTAAGTCAAGGACTACCTGTATAGGACAAGAACAATTTTAGTTGAAACGTTGCTTTTCCTTATCGTTCTCTTCTCTCTACAGATTCCTGTCCATCTTCCTATCCTCCAAATATTTTCTTCTCATTTTTGCAATTCTCATCCCACACGTTCTATTTATATCATAGCCTCTAATGCCAGCATTCATAATTTAACTGTGATTTAATATTAGCAATAGTAGCAATCCCTGGCTACATTGAAGAACTGTGAGATTTTGGGAAACATTTGCCCAATTTTTTTTGTCGTAAGTCAAGGACTAATGGTAGACAAGTGAGCGAGGGATACTATGAAGTGATAAAATGTTGACATCAAAAGTGCTTACTACAGTGTTTTACTAACTGTCCTTCAGGTGCTGAATACCTGTCCAGAACCAAAAGAACTAAAATATGTTTTATAAAGAAAGCAAAACTGAATGCTTTTTCACAATCTCATCAATATCTACATGAATACATTATTTTCCATAGTTTGTTCAATTAGATATGGATTACTTAAAATATTAATAAAATTCTGTCCATTTAGGGAAAAAAAGATGGAAAAGGAGCTATCTAACATACTCTTCTGATTTGCAGTTATCATATTTTTAAAAAGGAACCTGAAGCATGATATCAATTAGGAGGCTTGCAAAATGCTTTGAGTAGCACCATTCTAAATTCAAAACATATTTTATATACTGTTTCGAAGCAGATGCTTGAAACCTGTAATTGGCATGTTTTGAGTTCAAAGCACTTATCTGAGCTAGAAACAAAAGTTTAGGGTCAAAGCATCCACTAGTATTATGTTGGCAACTAGAGAAATAAGTACACTTATCCCCTGGCATTAAATATAGAATCTTCTGTTCGCTCTTGTGTTGGCACAAAAATAAATAGTCCACGAAACCAAAGAAAAGTTAATAAAGGAGACACAACTAACCTGAACAGATTGCAACTGTGGTGACTGAATTACCGAAGATTGTGTGGCTTGAATCACTCCCTGTACGTGGACAGTTTGGCCAGAAGGGAACTGCACTACAGTTATAGAGGGAGATCCTCTTCCAGTTGTTGATCCTGCTACAGAAACCTATTGAAGTAAATAAAGCCTACCATGAAAACAGCTTAAGTAGCTAGCTCTCAGTGTTCATTATCTGACAAAGTAATCCTTAGGCTTCAGTTGGGTTTCACCTTTAACACAGAACAGGCTCTTTTATAATACAAATATATATTTTGGCTTATATCGAAAAGCAGGTGAAATATCATTTGGGTAGTACTTCTGCTTTCCTATTATGAGCATTATAATGCCTATGTCATTAAGCATTATTATCAGAGATATTATTATAATTAAAAAAATAACCTCTTTCCTTCAATCAAAAGAAAATGCAGTCTCATATAAGATGTGATGGGGTAGAATTTTGCCCAAGATACAACTGTTTTCGTAACACAGCTATATTGTATCTTTCTACAAATTTACTAGTGTTATTCTTCTGCACTGAAACATTGCAAGATCATATGTCAATTTTAACAAACAGAAGGCTGAGAACTAACAACTTGCCAAAAAAGCCATGAGCTTCTCAGTTTAATTCCACTTTGAAGTAGGGATTTACTATGCTATTTTAATATTTATTAATATTAATAATGTATTATGATTGTCTTAGTAATACTTTAGGGTTGCATGACAGTAATTGCATCTGAATATTGTCAAAGCATATGAAACAGTTGACAGCTCAATACGTCAGTAGCTCCTATTTCAATATACTTGATAGCAGCACATAAGAATGCCCGTTTCTTGTAATTTAATATGTCATCATGTTTAACAGTTTAGAACCTGTCTCTAAACATATACTTTTACTCCCTCCTTCCTCTTTCATTTAGATTTAAAACATATATTTTGAGGCTCCTGGAACTAAAATAAATCTGTGTCCAAAGAACACTGATTGGAAATTATTTTCTGATCCTTTAATATTTAAAGGCCAAAATATCTTTGGCTCTAACTACATTGCTGTTTTAAAAACTGTGCCAAACTACATGTTCACTGACACTTCATTTCAGGGAAAAATGAAATATTTTAACAAATGAAAAAGAAGCATGTATGCAGGAGCTGACTCTTAAACACGACATGAGTAAAGAATGGCATGAGCTGAATTGGAAGATGATTTATCCCCATAAGGAAGGATTTCTGTAAGTAGGGTGTCATAACTAAGAAGACTCCTGTCTTTGTAGGCAACTGCTTTACTACAAAGAGCCTCTAAAGGTGGCCTCATGCCAGGTTAATTATATGTCCATCCCAGAACAACATGCAGTTCAACCACAGGTTTGAGTGGCCCTTTGGCATTTTCAAAGTCAATACACTTGCTCTTCCCCTGGAAAACATGCTACCAAGCATGTCTAATACCTCAGAGTCTCAACATCGCTTCCAGCTCTTATGCTGCTACCCTTTTGCCAGCCACCAAACAGCTAATTTGTGCAACAAGTATTCCTTTGCATCTTAGGAAGAGTTTTAATTTATCACTATGGTCCTTTCTCACCTAAGTTATGGAGACCAGTCTTATTCCCAGGCTGTTTAAGGCTTTATAAGATTCTTTATGTTGATAAGAATTTCTGCTTTTAAAAATTGTACTATTGGATTAATACTATTGGATTCAGTAAATATCCATTTTTTATACTGAGCAAAATTGACTTATCAAAATGTTACTCAAAACCTAGAGTAAGTCCAGGGAGGTTTTTCTCAATACTATCTGGAACGAGCTCCCCCTGGAGATACGGAGGATCCCGGATCTGCGTACCTTCCGTCGCGCGCTCAAGACTTTCCTATTTCATCAAGCCGGCCTGACCTAAGTCTTTCCCCTTTTTAAATGGAAATTTTAAATCTGGTTTTAAATTATTGGGGTTTTAAATTTGTTCAGCCAAATTATTTAATTCGTTTTAATCTATTTTAAATTTTGTATTTATATGTTTTATTCTATGGCTGTTCACCGCCCTGAGTCCTTCGGAAGTAGGGGGGTATACAAATTCAATAAATAAATAAAAATACCAACATCGCAATAATTTCATTTTACTCTTCATATTATCAATTGAATAATAGTGTTAAAAAATAAACAGAATGTTTCATATTACTTGAGCTATAGTGGAGATCTGATTTTGGCCGATAGGAGATTGCATGTTGGCAGAATCACTTTCTGTAACAGAGTCTGTTGCATTGCCATCTTGTGGTTCAACTGTTTCCATGGTCATTTGTCTAAAGACAAGGGAGGGGAAAAAAACAGGTTAAGATATGAAATATTCAATAACTCTTATACTTCTGCTCATTTGTTTATTTCAAATTTTGTTACATAAAATATACCACAATAACTCTGTAACTTATAAATGTGCATGAATAAGAGAGCCAATTATTTCCATGGATGTGTCCAATGTATTCTATCTAGCTAACTTGCCTCAATATATTACGTTGAACAATAGCCATAGTTTTAATAAGCACTGAACATGAAAGCTGTGGATTATGGGAGTCTCGATCAAGCATTTGGACAGAGAAGTATGTGACTTGCATCTATCACATCTGGAGGTTAAAGAAAGGTGACTTAAACTTTGCAGAAAACTGAGACCTTATTTTTCTTCCCCAGAAGGAACATCCTCCAGGCGCAATCTTATAATTGAGGCAGAGATATATTTTTAGAGATACAGCACAGCACAATTTCATCACGTTTTGTTTGTTCATTTTAGTTTATGCAATAATTGTTTTGTCTTTTGCTAAGCAAGTAAGTCCCGTCTTTTGCCAAGTATTAAAAATTTATTGCAAATGTCATAATGCACTTTAGACACTTCTTTTAAAAAGTTGGTATAATTACAAAATTGGTCTGAAATACTGTAGATATGAATTAGTTGCATGTAGATATTGCTGCCTGTGAGACCCTATTATTGCTTTTTTGTTGTATTCATTGTATCAATGGTTATTTAGAAGCCAATACAAACTTCGGCAGCAAACATTTATTTCTGGGAGAGCAGAGTTTATAGAGGGAGCATCAACGAATATACAAGGCTTGGCTGAGAATAACTTATCACTACAACGTATTTTCAAATTTAAGAGATGTAGAACCATTTCATGGAATCAGGTAGAACTATGAACAAGGAGGTTTTGGCTGTTTGACCATATCCATTTGAAATTCTTATTTTTATTTACATTCTATGTTTGGTTTATACTCCTGGCATGTTATATATTACTTTCAAAGGCTATAGGAAAATTTCAATTTCAAATTATAGAAAATAGCTAATTAGGGTCCATAATGATAAAAATCACTGCAGAATGCTATAGTTAAGACACCAACTAAAGAATATTCGGATAGTTAATATAGCGCTTTCAGCCAAAAATAGGTATCATTTCATTCACAAAAAAATTGTTGTGATTCCTGGAATAGTACATACACACAAACCACTCAAATGAAAGGTATTCACTTTAGCTTCTGCAATATTGTTTTAAATTGTACTCTAAATCATTCCCATTTCTCATAGTGGTCTTCATTGTAGTTTCTCTCCCATATTAGAACTTCATTTGGGTTACATCTTTGTTAACAACTGTTCATAGTATTTCATCCCCCCGTTTTGTTTTTTTAATATGGTTGAAGCTTACCTCCACATGTTACAAGTCAAATGTAGCATCTAACGCAGCCAAACTCCAGATGTGCTGGTCTTTTGACTCCCATAATTCCCAGTCAGCATAGTCAATTACTAAATTGGCTGTGGAGTTGTAGGAATTGACAACTTAAAGACATAAGATTGTCCGTAGTTTTACTGCTGCTTAAATTCATGTGTTCATGCATTCCTATTTCTCAAAATCTCAATCACTCCGTATTTTCAATCTATTAAAAAGTTTCATTTGCTTACTTGATACAAATTAAGTAATTACAAATTACTTAATACAATATGTGAGGCTCAATTTTATATATGAAAAAATGCTTGATATATTATGGAATCCATTTCACTCCTACAATTCTACTTTAAAAATAGACATGGTTTTTTGTGTGTGTAAGGCCTATGTACTGAGATGCATTCCATTAGAATGGTAGAGTTGATCTCTTCTTGGTAACTTGTAGAGCTAGATAAGTGTATTCTGAATATACAAATCCATGCTGTTGTAATTTATTCAGCATCTCCCAGAAAAAGATCCGAACTCCCAAGTAAAAGATTAAAAATTACTGCTTAAGTCCGAACATAATGTATTGCTGAAACTAAGCCAAATTTAAAACACTTGAGTTAACACATATACCCACATTCTCACACACTTGCTCTAAATGAGATTGGTAACAAATGCTTGGCTGCATTCCCTTTATCGAAACTTACTGTAATACAGGACACAAGCCTGCTATGCAGAAGCATCTTCTAGCGATAGCTAAAAATATAATGGCTACCTTATATTAATTCTGGCATGCTGTTTTTTGCTACATTTGCTCATGATTGAATTTTTTTTTTTAAGGACTTCTTCCTTCTCCAGACCACGCTCTTCTAGTGAATCTTGCAATGAAGTTATGTTCTGTTTGTGATGTCATAACTATTGCTATGGCAACCTACATTCACAATATTACATAGTATTTAGGGTTCGCTGTAGAAAGGAAAAGGAATAAAGGAGAACCGTTTTAGTGCTAATGCAGGAGATTTTGGAAGTGTTACAGAGAACCCTTTGAAAGGAGAAGAAAAATATTAAAAGAAAATTTTTTTAAAAGATACTTTTATGAAAACATTAGCTAAAGCACTTTTTGGGAAATGCTTGCAACTCAGCAATTTCAGTGGAGTTTGACCACTTTTGGCATATTTGGTAAATATTGCATGCTCAATTTGCCCAGGTGAGAAAGCACATGCAGAGTTAATACAGATACATAAAGTGACCTGTGGAACATCAGTGAAGTCCAATGCTGATCTTAGATTCCAACATGCCCATGCAAAGGTTAGAAGTATTTTAACTTAAAGAGGATGCTTAAACTTAGAATTAATTTTTATTTTTAAAAATATACAGTTCCTCAATTGAGAAGGGAAAATGTTGCCAATAGAAATCTACATACAACTTTATCTTTTATAGAAAGGATTGTCATGCCTGAAAATAGAATGGGATCATTTATGATTCAACGAACTTGCTAAATTATGCATGGATACTATTGCTAGTAAATAAACAAGTATGTTTACAATTTAATCATACTCCAAAAAAAAAAAAAGTTTTATTACTTTTGAGTGACACCTTCTTTGGAATAGCATCCCAGTCGACATCCGCTTGGCTCCCACATTTCCTTCTGGAAGCTGCTCAAAACACCATCTTGGTTGGGTTTGGTTAATTTAACTTTATTCTGTTTTGGTTAGTCTGTGGATCCTTTATGTATTTTTGGCTTTATGTTGTTTATGTTTCTTACTTGTAAACCCCCCCCCACTTGCAACTAATAGTAATTACTAAATAGGTGGGTCAGTTGCAAGCATACATCCTGCATCAAAGTATTTTTGCCTGCCAGTTTCAGCCAAAGAAACCATTCTCCAATTTTTCTATTAATTTAAAAAGACCTTTTCCACGAAGAACTTCTAGATTTATAAATAACTAGCTGTACCCGGTCACGCGTTGCTGTGGCTCAGTCTTGTGGATATACAATATTTTTTGATCGAGTGCCAATAATTTCCCTCTGTAGCTGAGGTCACGCCTACTTTGCCTCTGTCCCACCAGTCTTTTCACTCGGTCGATTGGATTCAGACCTGAGTTGCCTTTCTCTACGTTTCTTTTTGGACTTTAACGTCGCTTAATCAATTGCTTTCTTGGACTTTTACCTATTTGGTACTTGTATTGGGAGAGCTGTGCAGCCCTCCGGCCGGGCTGGCGTCGGTGAGTTTGCTTTCCTGGGGCTCCGGGATGGTGGCTGCCAACAAATATTTTGAATCCAGCAGCCATCCGGAGGCGTCTTCGGACGCCTCTGAGGATACTTTGCCGCGGGTGTAAGAGCTGGTTTCCCGGCTTGGCGGTATAACTGCCTTCACCTTCACAGCTCTCCACACCACAGGTGGCATTGGGGTCCCTGCCAAAGGTACGGCATACTCCGTTAATCGGGAGGACGCTTGTGGGTTTGGTAGCAGCGGCACTGAGGGGAAAAGACCCGGCTCGCGCCTGTCATTGTGGTGCTGCGACGTTAAAGTCCAAAAAGAAGCGTAGAGAAAGGCAACTGAGGTCTGAATCCAATCGACTGAGCGAAAAGACTGGTGGGCTCTGCGTATAGCGTCTGTTGCATTTACATCCAACAGATGGCACTGTTTTTCAAAAAAACATGTTTTTACCTGTCACAGGTGTGACATCTATATAATATAGGTATATAAAAACATGCGCATATTCGAATACAACGTTATGTCAAAATTTCAAAGCAATCAGTGAAGAACTTTCGGAGATTTAAGATTTTGAACAAATGAACATTTACATTTTTATTTATATAGATGATTATTTTCATAGAATCCTACTTCGTATCTTGAGATCACACACCTTTCTTCTCCCAGGGACACTATTCTATTTCAGGCCAGGAAGTCTTAAAACTATGCAGCTGTGCCTTTTTTTTCTACTGTAATGGGTACTTAAATTTGCATTCAAAAACTCCAATAAAAAAGCTGACAAACAAGCTACTTCTCCCATTTTAGGAGCTTAATTTTACTGAACATGGTATTCTATCATTTGCTAAAGGGTCAAAGATGCAGGAGGTGAGAAGAGAGCATGTTGATAAGCACAATATAAAAGCAAATATTGAAATATACCGTAGTTCTGAAAAAGGAAATTTTTAATCACCTTGACTAAAACTCAAAATGATTACAAACAGGTTTCTAAATGGGCATAAGCCTTCAAAATGTAGTCTGCAATGACATTAGGTGGCTCAACATGTGTGCGTATGATACCTATAATTGATTCTTGCTTTGTTGAACTATCACCCTTTTTTTAACAGGGAAACCCTTCTCAATTATTTCAAAATCTGCACAGAAGGTATTTGCTCTTTTTACAACTTCCTTCCTCCAGCTTTACTTTTTGCCTGTGTTCCTTGATATCTCCTTCCGCTTATATAAGAAACATTCATACAGAATTGCAAAGAAACCAAATTTTCATATTATTGACAAAAAGTTGAATACATTAAAATGTTTGTAGCATTAATAAGTGCACTGGGTTGTATCACATCATTTCTTAAAAATAAATCTAAAATAATTTGCGCAAAACAGTGCTATTTTGTTTATTAAATTAACCAAATTGTTAATAAATTCTTTATTCTTCAGTTCAGTCCATTCTAATATATGCAGTACATTCAACTGCAAGAATGAAGCATTTTTATATCCTTTCTTTTATAGTAGTTTTAGAATTTAATCCTAAAAACTACAGATTAGAGCTGTTTAAATCATGCTTTCTCACCAATCAAAATCAAGTTATACAATGAGAACGAACTGGAGAGGACAAACTGAAGCTGATTTTGGGCTATTTTTCACAATCCAGTAGCCAAATGATTTATTTGTGGCTTGCTATGTGTAAGTCTAGCAACTATGGTTAGTTTGTGTTGTTACATATTGGGCAACTCAACAAACCAGGTATATTAACAAAATACAATCAGTTAGTGCTTTGTGCAAACACTGCCAATACTTACTATGCCCCATTGGTGTTCTCCAAATATGGCTAGCCAGTATTTATTGGGATTTACTTTTCATGGCAATATGCGTTATCACATGCTTCATTATAATTAACCATTGCAACAATTAATGTGAGACAGGAGAGCTGGGAATTTTGAGCTGCTTTGACAGGGACAGACAGGGAGTCGGCCCTCCCCACATTGGGCGAGACCCCCTAAGCAGCATATCGGCGCCAAAGATCAAGACTTTGTCAGCTCGGCCAACGTTAGTTGGGGAAAGTTAGGAATTGTTGGCCACATGCTTGGAAGCCACCAGTTTCAGAATGAGGACAGTATTGCACTGCAAACCTACACATGTTGAGACAGGATCAAAGTAGACTGAGCACTCAAGCAAACAGAATACGAAAGTGCACTGTGCTTTTTAAACACCCTAATTCCATTAAACTCACAGTCTCTAAATGTGGCAATTGTCGCTGCAGATGAGCAGCACGTTCCACAAAGCTAAACTCGTGAATAAGGAAGAACCCCCTCTGCACATGCGCAAATCCCTCCGGACTCGACTAAGTTTTCCCCTCGGCAAAGAGTACGGCCGGTCGGATTTAGGTCCAGTATTAAGGCGAACTCCGACCCCGGTTTAAACAGCCCCGATTCCTCGCACGGCCGCCTGTCCGTCCGTCCCTCCCTTCTTTGAGTCCTCGCCACCCGCCGCTTCTCCTGCCCGAGAGCCACCCCTCTGCCGCTGCCTCCAAACGCCAGACCGCCTTGCACATGCACACACACGTACACACACACCCGACGTGTCTCCGCCCCCTCCTCGACTCACCATAGTACGTGGCGCCCCCGTCACAGGAAAAGCAGGCGGGGAAGAGGGATTGGGCCGGGCGAGCCCGCGCGTCGCCGCACGTCAGTGCTGATGCCGCCGCGCCGTCACCGCAGGGGGCGAAGGAAATGGCGGCCGGCGCCGTTGCTGCACAGCTTTCCAGGGCCTGTGCAAGGAATGAGGCAGGGCGGAGCCTGATCCGCCCCGCCCCGCCCACCCACCCCCGCCGGCGCTCCAGGGCCCCGCTCATTGGCTACTCGTGGGACTCAACTGCTGGAATTCGCGCCAACCGTCTTTCAAGTCCCCACCCATTGGCTAACTACGAGGGGCGGACACGAGATTCGTAGCGCCGTTCTTTGCCTTGTAGGATCGCAGCAAGTGCCGATCCGAGTAAGGAAGAACAGCTGTTCCCGGAGCTGTGCCAGTACAAAGTCCCACAGTTCCATGTAGGCAACCCTGATGCGCAAATATCCATGAAAATACCTCGAGTGTAAAAGCCCGCCAAACCCCGCCCCCTATTCTTTCACGAGCCTGCCCTCCGTTACGGCATGTATGGGAAATAGAGTCGGGCTACTATATCCGGCCTCAAAACTTGATACGGTCCCTGGAGAAGAGGGTGGGGTCACTGTGGTCTCTGCATCTTGTTGCTGTCATCTAGTGGTCGTCCGGATTTTTGGAACCCAATTTTGCTAGTCTTCATGGAAGAAAATGCTCCAGTCTCTGGGAGGCTGCCTGATTGTTACGCTAGGCAAAATATAGTTGGCTACTTCCTAACAGTGTATTATTGGTTCTTTGACAATTTCCTTTCAAGAAGTTAGTGACTGGACTTTTAGGCTGCCTAAAAGCTGAGTTGCTGTAGCATTGAGAACTAGCTAGCAAAACATGTTTGCTCAAGCACTTACTTGATGAATCAGTGCATCATATTGACATGGAAAACTTAGATTAATTCAAGACATGTGATTTCAGTAAATGTGTACGGTGATCATACAGTATATTATATTCTATTGGATTTTATGCAAGCAACACGTTAGGCTGATTTCAGATTACAATAAATGTAGAGATCTGTGAAGTATCATTTTGATCATTGCAGCTGAGGCATGTAAAAATTAAGAATTCAATAACTAAAAACTTTCCATGAATAATTAGATATATATAAAAAAACAAGGCCCTACAATAATAGAAAATGTGTAGGAGTGCTTTGGACACCATTCAAACTGAGGAACAGTATCTACCACTATTCATTAAGCAGCTTGACTTTCTTTCAGCTTGAATGTGAGCCTGGAAAAGAGTTACAAATGCTTTGCACTGAGTCATCTCCTTAAACAGGTGTAACTTTTTTTTCAAGGTGGTACAGTGCAGAGATGATTATCTAGCATGGACTGTTTATAGCAATGGGCAAAACTCACCATGTTCTACCAATGCTGAACCTCCACACCAGTGGTAGGTTGCCCTTGGTTTGGACCGGTTCGCAAGAACCGGCAATAAAACTGGTGGGAGGCTCCGCCCATTGCCCCGGATGTTGTCATAGCTGATTTGCACATACGCACGATCCTGTTGCGAACCGGTAATAAAGGTAAGTAGAATCCACCCCTGCTTCATAACATGTAATTTTAATTCCTGAATCTGCTGAATGATCCCCAAGATAACACAGTCTAGAATGCAGCATTTTGTCCCCAAATGAATGACTTTTGGCAGTGTGATTCCCTTCTCCCTTATTTGCAAACACCACCACCACCACCATCTATCTTCATCCTACTGACTACTATAACCATTACAAATACAAAAAGCAGAGCAAAGGTTTCTCTCAGTTTTTTTAAAATCTGCTCTATTTATTCATCACTGGAAGGATAATAAAATTCTGAGTCTGATATAGGAAAGATAGAATACAATTTTTCTCCTTAATACTACCAACAAGATAAGGAGAACAAACATGCATATGATTAAGTTTCAAAACATGCACATTGGTATGAACTACAAATTGCATCATCTCTCATATTAACCATGTTCAAATATATCTAGATAGCTTTAGGTTGCCCTGCCTTGGAAGTTCTTTTTCAGCTTTCATTTTGCCGTACTCTGAGGCTCTTTCCCAGTGAAAACCAGTTTTTTAAGATAAAGAGTTCCACCATTTCGTTTTGAAACCACTCCACCAATTTTTATGAAAACTGGCCAACACAACAACCATCTTGGGTGTTTGAATGTGTCTGTTTTTGTGATTCAGTTTAACTGATTGCAGAGGAATTTTATCTGCCTTTAACATGCCTGGAGAAACAACTGATCAGCAGATAAATGTTTATCTGTATAATAAGGAATGGGGTTAAGAAAGAAAATAATTAGACTACTCTTTCTTGGCTGTATTTTCTCTCAAAGGGTCCCAATTTTCTTCCAAGTCTACACTTATCCTTTGTATTGCTATTACTACATTTCTGGTTCTAATAAAATCATCACCCATGTAATGATTGTGGATAAAATTCTCAGATATTTTTTTAATCTAGTGATTATTTGGTAAGGACTCAGAATGATAGATCATTTTCCTTCCAGCGTATGCTACATACATACACCCTAGGATTATAACTTCTGTCATTTACAGTCAGTAGGGTAGAGATAAGAACTGTAATCAAATGCATCTGACGTTTGAGAAAGATTGAGTTATGTGGCTCATCACAGAAGTCTGGCTTCCGGGGTTATCACTAAGGAGATTACTAAACCCTGAGGAAATAAAAATATCTTCTAGAAAGTACCATCATGCCTTTTATCTTCCATTTACATTTTGGGTATGAGATCCTATTTTTGAAGGAATTAATTGCTGCTGGAAGCAGAGGGCTAAATTTGAGACCCAAAACTTCATCTTGAATGCTGACATTTCTCTTTAGGACAACTATGAACCACCATTAAATACTGACCCATCTATATATATATATAAGCGAAAACCACTCACACTGTAATCACGAAATCTGCAGAACCGTAAAGCCTACAAACTTGAAATTTGCCACGTATGTTCCTCTTGGCTTCTAGGTGTTCACTAAGAAAGGATTTTTCAAAATGACCATCAGAGCATTAATATTTCCTATATTATGATTAACACGCTCTGATGCTAAGGAGTTCTACTCCCCCTCCCCACCTGAAAAGAAATCTGTTCCAAATGCAAAACACAAGCTGAGGAGAGGAAAGTAAAACTTTCAGTTTTATTTTCACAGCAGCAACCAGGCGATAGGATAGGGGAGGCTTCTGTGGGACAAGGCTGAGGGAGAAAAGAGGGTAGGATAGGGGAGGCTTCTGTGGGGCAAGGCTGAAGGAGAGAAGGGGGATAGGATAGGATAGGATAGGATAGGATAGGATAGGATAGGATAGGATAGGATAGGATAGGATAGGATAGGATAGGGTTCTGTGGGGCAAGGCTGAGGGAGAGGAGGAGAGGGGAGAGGCCGATCATAACTACTCATTAATTTTCAAGCTGTAAGTGTTGATTTATCAAGCCCGATCACATAGTTTCATAGCGAAGCACAGGTATCCAGCTAGTTGTATTATAAATGCAAGTGTTATCAAACTCCACAAAACTCCAGTAATTTAATTGGGAAAGTATCTGAAGTTGGTATGAGCACAGTACTCATGTGATTTCTGTTCTGGGAAGAGTGTTCCTAAGCAAGATGCACATATAAAACATAGTGATTGAATTCAATTTTTTAAAATGTGTATTTTGCAAGATCACACCACTCCTTTTTTGAAAATTTGATTTCAGAGTTAGCATGTCAAGAAAATTTGGTAAAACATTTAAAATATGATGTGAAATAATTTTATTTACTTACTGGATTTATATTTTTATATATTTATTTATTAAATTTGTTTGCCATCCATCTCACCATGAGGTGACTCTGGCTTACAATGTTTAACAGACTAAAACTATACAGAAACATGCATATAATAATAAAATACTATAAAAATACAACATCAGCTTTAACTAAAAGATGGGGGAAGATATGGTATGAGCGGGAAAGTGGGTGGAGATGTGGGATCTGTTGTTAATTTATCAACCATCTCCAGCATGACGCTCCCCTATTGGATCAAGCCAACTGGCGGAGCCAGGTATTCAAGCTCTTGCAAAAGGTCACTAGGGCGGGAGCCAATCTCATGGGGATGGGGGATGGGGGACAGGGACCAATCAGAACTCCCTGGCCGATGAGGCCCACAACATGCGCCCTCTGCCAGCATGGGTGTGTCAGACCAATCACATTGGGATGAGATGTTCCTTAAGTAACGACCCATCTTCCTATTCAATGCAACTCTGGTCTTCAATGTAATACAATTATAAATATAAAAGCATTAAAATTAACAGCAATTACATAAATATAAAAAACCAAGAACATGAACAGTACAGGAATGGGCTTTTGTCTATTGTTCCACAAATACCTCCAGCATAGCATCTCCCCATTGGTTACCTAAGGCAAACCCAGATTTTAAGGCCCTTCTGAAAGGTGAAAACTGTGGTATTGGATCTCACCTCTGACAGTAAGATGATGCAGAGCGCAGGAGGTCATAATAAAAGGCTCTTTTTCCAAGATCCTGCTAGTTGAAATTCCTTGACCAATGGGATCTGCAGCAAGCTCCCTCTGTCAGAGTAAATGGGGTGGGCCAATCCCATTGTATTTAGTTATGAATGACCAGCAAACTAGCTACAATTAAAAACAGCACAAAAAAGCAGTCTCAAATACAATAAAGTCAATAAAACCACTGTACAGAATTGCCAATTAAAATGTATAAATATAAGAAAATAAAACACAAATCAAAGCAAAATAAGAAAAAATAAAAACAAAATAAAAAGGATAAAATGGAAGTCTGATGACATCATTCCAAGATTAATGTCTGTGGAGATTCTCAGTCATCCAGGTCATGGTTGTCCCAAAGGTGCTTTTTCAAGAGGCAATGGGACTTTCTGGGATTTTTTAAAAAGATATTTTGCTTCTCATTCACTTCATAAACGCATGGCACAACATACAGTAGTGGCCAAAAACGTGGAAACCTTTTGGGAAAAGTGTATTTTCTAAAGCTAGCTAATAACACCACTTTTTTAAGGAGTAATACCATAAAATTATATATCAATGGAAAGATAAGTTAATCAAGAATGTAATGCAATAACCTTTATGAAGGATTTGCTATTAGAATAGCAGTTGCAGTATAAAGAAGAAAAATGAAACACATAGAAAAAACAATATACAAAAATTAGAAAAATAGAAAAATGAGCTATACAAAAATTATTATGTCAGTTAATACTTCGCTGGGCAACTTTTAGCATGAATTAGGGCCTTACAACATCTTCCCATGGAGTGAACCAAGTCTTTTACGGCTGTTATAATGTGAAACCAAGATTGAATGATTGCTTCTATTACCTGGGTTTTATTGCAGGGTCGCTTCTGACTAACAAGTTTCTTTAGTCGGCTCCATATTTTCAATTGGGTTAAGGTCTGGACTATTTCCAGGCCATTCCAGCAGTGGAATATGATTATCTTGAAACTCCCCCCAAAAAAGTGGTGTTATTAGCCATCAAACCTCAAAAAATACATTTTTCCCAAAAGGTTTCCACAATTTTGGCCACTACTGTAGAACAAACCCATCAGGACTAGATTCAGCAGTCCATCTGTATTTAAAAGAAAAAGGCAACTCTTTTGAAGACAGCAAAATCTTCAAAAGTCTTTTGGACAGAGAGGAGCATTGGTTTGAAAGAGGGGTCAAAGAGGCCATCTATGTCAAAATTGAACAACCCTCTCTCAACAGAGGGGGAGGTATATGACATCATCTATCTCCAGTCTACAACACAGTCCTTTCCGCACTTCCAAGGAGGCTCCACACCCATTTGCACCAAACAGGTGACCCTCATGACACAGATAAACCTTCAGGCAGCTAAAAGAATGCAAATTACTAGCTATCTGCAAGGAGTATAAATCCTTCCATTCCCCACCATCCAGTCAGAACTGAAGAAGATCTTGGATGAGAAGCGAAACATCTTCAAAGAAAAACCACTAAGTCCAATTGCCTCTTGAAAAAGTACTTTTGGGACATTCCAAGGTTAAGACACCTCTGAACATTCTTACAGCAATAGCTGCTTATAAAAACTTGGCAAGTCGGTGATAACGTTTCCATCAGAGTATAACAATATAAGCCACTTTTCCCTCACTGAAAACATGATTTGAGTGGCGTTTATTCCAGCTCGTAAATTCTTACAGAATAGTCAGTGAAGAAATATATGCACCAGGATCTCATTAAACAGATTTTATGAAACCTTCCATTCAATACTGTTGAGGGTATTTAGTGTCCACTAAAGCAGGCCCAAGAAGTGTAAACAGTAGGGATTGCTAAGCATGCCAGACTGCATAGGTAGTTTGCAGGTCTAAAAGGTTTGCAGGAAGGAACCCTATCCTATAGATTACCTATACTTTGGAGTATAGGTAACTTTGGAGGAGGAAGGTGTGTTGTATATGTTTGCTGCTGAGTTATTTATTTAGCATATGGGGATGTATAGAAAGCCTGCATTGAAGAAAGCAGAGATCAGTAGCCAATAGGACTTGGAAGCAACCACCAAGGTTGATGATGTCATCATTGCCCAAAGGGCACCCAATGGGGGCCTCTCCTTTTTTGTCCCCACATGGGTTCCAACCAAAGTGGTACCTATTTATCTACTGACGTTTTTACATGCTTTCAAACTGTTTAGGTGGGCAGAAGCTGAAACGAGTGGTGGAAGCTTGCCCCACCACACTGTACCCAAGTCTCAAAGTTGGACTTGCCAATCGTCAAGTCTCAGTTCTAACCACAGACTCACCATGCCCCTTTGCTGCCTTCAGCTATTTGAAAAAATAATATTGGTGGGATATAAATGAGATAAATAATAAACCCCAGCTTTTGCTTTTTTAAGATTTAAAGGTAGCAGGGGTGAAATGCTCCCGGTTTGGACCGGATCACTCAATCCGGTAGCGATGGTGGTGGGAGGTTCAGAGAACCGGTAGCAAAAATCCCTGCCCCCCACATGCCCAGCTGAGCCGCGCGAGCATCAGAGGCTTTTTTTTAATTTTTAAAAGCGTTTTTTCTACAACCTCTTCAGCCGAAAAAATGCTTTTAAAAGAAAAAAAAAGCCTCTGATGATCGCACAGCTCAGCTGGGATCGTCAGAGGCTTTTAAAAGCATTTTTTTATAACTTCTTTGGCCAAAGAGGTTGTACAAAAATGGTTTTAAAAGTTAAAAAAAAAAGGTGGCCATGCCCACTCAGTCATATTACCCCCCACACACACCAAGCCATGCCCACAGAACCAGTAGAAACAAATTTTACATTTCACCACTGAAAAGTAGTAATGAGTCACAGCAACAAAGAGGTTAGAGAGACAGAGGTCAGCTGACATTTTTAATCTGCAAAACCACCAAAAGGAATTAGTGGTGTCAATGGACATCAGAAAATGTACCATATTTTTCAGAGTATAAGATGCACTTTTTCCCCCTAAAAGAGGGTGAAAATTTGGGTGCGTCTTATATACCACATGTAGCCCTGCCCACCCGCTGGCCCCCACCCTTTTGGAGCTTTGGAGGCTGCAAATGGAGCCTCCCAAACAGAGAGCCTCTCAAACAGCCTCCAAAAGGTCCGTTTGAGAGGCTGCCTTTGCAAAGAGAAGCTCCTTTGCAAATGGAGCTTTTGGAGGCTGCAAATGCAGCCTCTCAAACGGACAGCCTCTCAAGCAGAATTTTTTTTTCTTACTTTCCTCCCCTCAAAATAAGGTGTGTCTTATACTCCACAGCGTCTTATACTCTGAAAAATACGGTAAGTGTGAGTCAATACGAGTTGGGGGTATAAGGATTCTTACCTCTGGTGAGATCATTCCCATGACATGCAAATTAAAAGATTATAAACCATCCAGAATTACCCTGTGGTAAAACAGGTGACCAAAAATTTTTACCCCCCCCCCAATTTTTTTTTTAAATGTAGTAGCTTTAGCAGAAATGACTCTAGATTGTTCTTACCAACTTCCAGAAGATTGAAAAATTACTTTTACATATTTTAAAGAGGAACTTATTCTATTTTGTTATTCCTATTTATCACTGATGTTTATGGCAGCTAGATCCAGGACGAACCGGTAGCAATCCACCACTGGCTTATGCCAGTGGTGAAATCTGAACCGGTTTACTACTGGTTCGCTGGCCGCACATGTGCGCCATGCACCAAACGTGCACTGTGTGCGCACAGTGCACACCAAAGGCTTGGGAAGGTAAGTAGAACAGCGCGGGGGGGGGCTGATCAGCTGTGGCGCGCAGGGGAACCTTTTAAAAAACCTTTTAAAAGCATTTTTTACTACTGGCTCGGGTGAATAGGTAGTAAAAAATGCTTTTAAAAAGTAAAAAAAAAAAAAAGGTTCCAACAATCGTGCGGCAGAGCTGTGATTTTAAAAAGAGAGCCTCTTTTTAAAAACTTTTTAAAAGCATTTTTACTACCTAGTCGCCCAAATTGGTAGTAAAAAAAGGCCTAAAAAGTAAAAAAAAAAAAAAAAAGTTCCCATGATTGCGCGTCGCTCAGCTGATCGTTGGAACTTTTTTTTTACATTTCTTACTACCGGTTCGGCAAATCAATAGCATTTTTTACTACCGATTTGGGCGAACTGGCCCAAACCGGTAGCATTTCAGCCCTGGCTTATGCCCTTTAATAAATTATTACTTGGAAAAAGTACATTCAAAATGTCCTGATTTTTTCCACATACTGTACTTCTCCTAGGGAATATACATTTCTGTATGCAGCAGGGGGCAGTGTATAGTTTGCCTGATCTCAAGAAAAATATGAAAGCTGTACCTGCATAAAAAGTCAACTGGGAAATAGCAGGGTATAGAATTGAAAAGAATAAAATAGAAGAATCTCTTGCTAAACAAATTACGTAGGATATATCTGCAAAGTCATCAAGATTAAGTTTTATGCCAGGAAATAAGGCTTTTAAGTTATGTTATTCTCTCTAGAAGTTATGAGTTTATTTCTCCTTCACCACTCTCTCTCCAGCAGCTGTTCACTTGGGGGCTAATCACACAAGGTGAGGGCCTAAATTAAAGAGGAAGTTGAAAAACTAGCGCTCACTTTAATGCCTTCCTATTCCTGCATTTGTTGAAAGCAAAAAAAAAAGGGGGGGTGAGTTGTCCCAAAGGTGCTTTTTTCAAGAGGCAACTGGACTTTCTGGTTTTTTCTTTGAAGACATTTCGCTTCTCATCCAAGAAGCTTCTTCAGCTCTGACTGGATGGTGAGGATTTAAATTCCTCAATCACTCTCTAAAAGGATACAAATGACCAGTTGTCTGCAAGTAGTATAAATCCTTCCATTCCCCACTATCCTGTCAGAGCTGAAGAAGCTTCTTGGATAAGAAATGAAACATCTTCAAAGGAAAACCAAAAAGTCCAGTTGCCTTTTGAAAAAAGCACCTTTGGGACAACCACGACCCGGATGACCGAGAATCTCCACAGACATTTAAGGGACGGGTTATTAAAATACCTGGGGTTTTGATTTACAGGAATCACAACTGTCAGTTTTGGACTTGAGGGACAGTTATTACATAAATTTCAAAACGTCTATGGACATCTCTGTCCGGGCTTGTGAAAAAGCAGGCTTTCCAACACCAAATTTGATTCTGTATCACAGTATCTTGTCAAACGTTTTAATATTCGGATGGTAAATCTCAGATAAATCTAACCTTTGGGGGGGGGGAGGTTCGTATAAAGTTAAAAGCCCAAAGAACCAACCGTGAAATCGGAGCCACGATTATGCTGCAAAGTTACAGCCCCCTCATCAGCTCTCCGAGCCCGGCAGGTTCCGATCAGGCACATCCCGCGGTCCTTTATATGACCTGGATTCAGTCCAACAACCCCCTCAGCCGCCGACGCTCACTGGGCCAGTCTCAGATCACCTCGAGGGGGTGAAACCCGAAGGCGAGTGTTGAGCTCCTGAGGGAAAAGCGAAATATAGTAAATCGAGGAACCGAAGCAGCAATTTAACCGGAGGACTATTGTTTCCCTCCGTTAGATATATCGAATTTTTTTTTTACCTATTCTGAAAAGGCTTCTTTCAAAAGAAAGAGAGAGCGGGAGTCGACTACATTCCCACCCTTCCCTCTTTGATCGGAAAGCAGCGCGCTCTCACCTGAGACTCACCTGAGACAGGGAAACCCCACCGCACAGGTTAAAGTCTGACTGCGCCTGCGCAATCCAACCCCTCCGTTACGCCGGAGGAAGCTGCATTTATTCATGTATGTGAAGGAACGGCAGCGGCGTGTTTGTTTGGCCCTTCTCGTGTCCCATATACGGGGCGAAACCAACTCTCCCCACAGCCTGGGAGGGAAGGAGAAGTAAAAAAAAAAAAAAAGAGCGATGAAAAGGAGTCAGGTTATTATTGGTGTTAGGCCGTGGCGCACTGTCTGACAGGGCGGCTTGACATACTGAGAAAAGGTGTAGTGGTGGGGGGTGGGGGAAACAAAACGACTGCCTTTAGGCTTCGGAGGGCGTCAAAGAAAAGAGCGGTGAAATGGTCGCGCCCCCTCTGACCCACAACCCCCCCATACACTCCGCCCGCTCCGAGCCAATAGGAGCCCAGTGGGCGGGGTTCAACGGGCAGCCGTGGCGGCTGGGTAATGGCAACCCTGTGAGGAAGGTCTGGAAGATCAATCTGCGCGCGAGATACACACGGTGCGGCGAGGGCGTGGGGAACGCGACGCTGACCCAGGCCTCCCCTGTTGCCAGGTAACAAGCAAAAGGGAAGAGGCTACGGGGGTGCATGTGTGTGAGTGGTGGGGGAGACGCTCTTCCTTCTCCAATCTTCCCTCTCCCCCCCCCTCTCCCTCCGCGAGATCTCCTTTCATCGCTCCCCGGAGGATCCGGTGCCTCCCTGCCTCTCCCTCTCTCTCTCTTTAATTCCCCTCGTCCCGGTTAGCTCCGTCCTCGTTGCACTGACAACCCACCCGCCTCGCCCGAATCCCTTTAGCCGACCACCGCTTGGCTTCTCTCCTTCCTTCCCCCACCACCACCACCACCCGCCCGCTGTCGGCATTCAGTGTGAGTATGCGAGACACACACGCACACGCACAAAAACACACACAAACACGCGCGTGCCTGTGTCTGGGGGTGGCGGTACAACAAACCCGTTTCAAGCGGGATCGGCTGACATCCGTGCCGGCTTAGTCCCTGTGGAAATCGGCAGGACGTTAAAGGCTGCCCCGGTGTGGAAGGATGCTGGAAATGGGCACCGAGCAGGCCTTGACCCCGCAAGGCATCCACCAGATCCCCGCGTCAGTGGATGAGGGCAGAAAATTCATATAGGATCTCCCGGTCCGCAGCGGTGTTTTTGTTTCTAATCCATAATCAAGGTGTGGGGGGGGGGAAGAGGGGGGGATGGCTGGGTTGAAAAAAAGAAGATTTTCACCATCCCGAAAGCAAACCGGCTGATATAGTGTTTAAAAACAAAAACAACCCAAAACCCGTGTTATTTCCTTTAATCTCGGTGATGAGATATAAGGTAAATTGCCTTCAAAAACTCCGGGGTGTCCCAGCTTCTGCCGATGGTTGTTGTTTTGTTTTTGAGGTTTTTTTGCTTGTCGATCCAGAATAAAGAATGCAAAAATGATGATTAAACTCTAGCCGGATCCTAAAAAAATTAGAGAGTTATATTTAAATTGTACATCTCAAAGACGTTCCCCCCCCCCCCTTAATAGCGTTTTTTTTTTTCTCCACGAGGATGGCCTCATGCCATATCAAGCAGACATAGGATATTTACTTTGCTTTCCCAATGCTGGGGAGAAAGAAAAAAAAAGGATAACAGGAGATTGTGCTCTAGTTTAGAGTTTGCGATATAGAAGGGCAGCCAGATTATAAGGCACTTGGAAAAAGTAATTTGCTGACAAAACCATGATGAGTACAGATGTTACATCTTGTACGGATTCTAGTAATGTAATGTTTTTATAAAAAGTGCTCAAGCTGTGCTGATGAACCATTACTCCCAATTACAAGTCACCGCCCATGTCAAAAATAGTTCACCAATTTGGCCTTTTGTCTTGTTTTAATTGGTCATAAGAAAAGTTAATTTAGGGGCTCCCCCAGTAGTCTAGCTATTTGATTTAATTAAACCATTATAATAGCCAACCTGCTCTTCAGATTTCATTATGTATTGCAAAATATAATAGATAATAGAAATAAGCTATTTTTCTTGATACTATGTTATCTTTATACTTCTTTTCACCTAAAAAGTTTTGCTGGAAATTGATCTATTTGAGTTTCATCCAAAATATTCTACCCTGATTTAGGATTTGTAATTCAGGTGGCAGTAGTAATGATATAAGGATAAAGTAATTGCACCTTTTTAGGAGTAGTGAATGGTAGAGTTCAGTAGGAAAGTGCAGAGGAAGTACTAGCCTTGCCAGCAATGTAGAATGTTTTTGACATAGATATTTTAACAGAAAAAATAAGATTGATATCTCAAAAATATATAATCATATTTGCAGTAGATATAATTAATAATTTGGATTTTTTTTCCAGATTCATTTTACTTCCCCACAATGTCCTTGAAACCACGAGTAGTTGATTTTGATGAAACATGGAACAAGCTTCTCACAACTATTAAAGCTGTTGTTATGCTGGATTATGTTGAAAGAGCAACATGGAATGATCGCTTCTCGTATCCTTTTATTAGAGGACAGATATTGATTACACAGGATTAAATGATGTACAGAAATTGATTTCTTTACAGAATTCAAAACTGAATAAAATACGTTCGGCATCAGCTCTAGCACCTGTAGGTTTTATAACATAGTGTCTGTTAAGAATTATGTATAGTATACACACTAGATTAAGCAAAATCTGATAATTTGCTAAGAATGGTAAGTATGTCTAAACTATAAAGGGTATGTTTAGTAGATGATTCTATGCAACCTGTTCTAAATAGAAAATGTGATTTCTAATTAGGAAAGTATCGTTCTAATCAAACCCACCAGTTACTCTGGCTGTTCTTGCTAAACTCATCTGAACTACTGTTAAGCTTTATTATGGGCCCACCAAAAAGCACAAAACAGATTTTCATTCGGAATTATTTTGAAGAAAGACTAGCTAGAACTAGAGAATCATGTGCTCTAGAGGAAATGATAGATGCTTGTCTTCCATCTCACTAGCAATTTTGGATCTTGTAAATTTCTGTTTCAAGGGCAATATATTAGTAAATGACCTACTATTTGTGCTTGACCTAATGAGTTGGGCTGAGTTGGATATAATCTATCTGCAGTTCATAGATAAGCTTTATTATTATATGAGAGTGTCCATGACAGGGAGATTAAAGTTGTTTATGGAACAGAAGAAAACCGCTAGGAAGTGAAAGTTCAGGAAATCTTTTTCAGGGACCATGCATCAGTAGCCATAGATCCAGTCAGACTACTGAACTGCAGTTTATATGCCATCCTTTATTTTCTTTAGATGTAGGATGCTAATATAATTCTAGCCATTCCAGTTTGTAAACCATGGCTTAAGCTTAGCATATTTTGTGCTGTGGGATGCTGTGCTTTATTGACTTCAGGTAGCATGGGTAACTATAATATGACAAGCTAGCAACTGTCCATGTTAGTACCAACTTTTTAAGAGTGTTCCCAAATGACATGTATGAATTTTTACTTTGAAGGGGGGTCCTGTGCTCCTGTCTCCAGCTTTTTCTCTAGATTACTATTAACTTACTTCATGTATGTCTTTTAACTGTGGTTTGAGAAAGAAAGCAAATGTTCTCAAAGGTTTTGGTGCATAATTAATATATTTGTGAAAGAAGGTAGAAAAAAAATTCAATCACACTTAGTAGATTTAGATGTAATATATACTGTATATCTAGGAAAAAATATCTTGTATCCTACTTAAAAATATAGATTGTTTTACTCCTTTAATCAGAAGCAGTATTTAGTTGTATCATAGATTTTAATCCCTCTTTTAATTAAGAAATGCTCCTTATGGAACTGAAAGCAAGATTAAGCATGCTTCAGACATTGTGTGTCCAGTATAGTTTCAATCTTTTGGAAAAAAAGCAATGGAAGGCCACATAGCACTTTTATTTGAAGCAGTAACTCACTTTCTCTTACCTTTTGACCTTCACATCTCCTCTGTTCGAACCTCTTTAGAAGTGAGATATTTCTGGCCCTGCTATGTTTGTGCCTCCCTCCCAGCAGATGTATGACAACTTAAGTCTGTTTCTAGAAATAACTGAATGTTTTATGACTTCATTTTATAAAATGATAATTGTTTTTTTATATATTGGGTCCAGGTTACCTTTAGAAGGTTGATTTTTTTTTCACACTAAGGAGCTCTTTCAAAATTCAGTTCTGTCCGCTCCTTTATTTATTTATTGCCAAATAAATAAGACAATTTCTTTTTGTTCAGGGTCTTGTGACTTCCTGCCTCTGGCTTAATTCAATCATTTTTCACAAAATCTTCCTATTTATTTATCCCAGTATTTTCAAATCTTACAATTGAAAGAGACTACAAGTAGTCCTTGATTTATGACCACAATTGAGCACAAAATTTATGTTGCTAAGTGAGAAATTTGTTAAGTGAGTTCTGCCTCATTTTATGACTTCTTTTGTCACATTTGTTAACTGAATCACTGCAGTTGTTAAATTAGTAACACCGTTTTTAAATGAATCCAGCTTCCCCATTGACTCTGTTTATCAGAGGGTCACAAAAGGTGATCACAAGACCCCGGGACACTGCAACTGTCATAAATGTGAGTCAGTTGTCAAGCATCCAAATATAAGTCACATGACCGTGGAGATATTGTAATGGTCATTAGTGTGAAAAATATTCATAAGTCACTTTTTTCAATGCCTGTGTAACTTGCAAGGGCGTGCTGAGGATTTTGCGCATTATCTGCACGATAAAATCGCTCAAATTCGGGACGGCCTGGGTGGGTTCAGGCGAGGTGTCCGAGGCGGATCTTGAGAATGTTATCTGGGAGGAGTTTGATCCTGTGACTCCCGAGGACGTGGACAGGATGCTGGGGAGGTTGAACATAACCACATGTTTATTGGACCCGTGTCCCTCCTGGCTGGTGCTGGCTACCCGGGAGGTTACATGAGGCTGGCTCCAGAGGATTATAAACGCTTCTTTGAGTGAGGGTTTCTTACCTCCCTCCTTGAAAGAGGCGGTGGTGAGGCCCCTCCTCAAGAAGCCCTCTCTGGATCCGGCTGTTTTGGCAAATTACCATCCTGTCTCCAACCTTCGCTTTGTGGCGAAGGTTGTTGAGAGTGTGGTTGCGCGACAGCTCCCACAGTACCTGGATGAAACTGTCTATCTGGATCCATTCCAGTCTGGCTTCAGGCCTGGGTACAGCACGGACATGGCATTGGTCACTTTGGTTGATGATCTCTGGAGGGCTCGGGACAGGGGATGTTCCTCTGTTCTGGTCCTATTAGATCTCTCAGCGGCTTTTGATACCATCAACCATGGTATCATGCTGCGCTGGCTGGACGGGTTGGGAGTGGGAGGCACCGTGCTATGGTGGTTCTCTTCCTATCTCTCCGACCGGTCACAGTCCGTGTTGGCTGGGGGGTAGAGGTCGACCTCGAGGCACCTTGTCTGTGGGGTGCCGCAAGGGTCGGTTCTCTCGCCTCTCCTGTTCAACATTTATGTGAAGCCGCTGGGTGAGATAATCCGTGGATTTGGGGTGCAGTGCCATCTGTACGCTGATGACACTCAGCTATACATCTCTACCCCAGACCACCCCAACGATGCCCTTGAAGTAATGTCCCAGTGCCTGGAGGCCGTGCGGGTCTGGATGGGGAGGAACAGGCTCCGACTCAACCCCTCCAAGACCGAGTGGCTGTGGCTGCCGGCGTCCCGATATAGCCAGCTGGTGCCATCGCTGGCTATTGGGGGCGAGTCATTGGCCCCCACAGAGAGGACTCGTAACTTGGGCGTCCTCCTGGATGCATGGCTGTCTTTAGAAGAGCATATGACGGCCATGGCCGGGTATTTACGAGACCACCTTCTGCCACCGATAACCTCCCACCGGCCAATGCGCTCCCACAGAGAGAGTCTCCTCAGGGTGCCGTCGGTCAAGCAATGTCGACTGACGACCCCCAGGGGGAGACTCTTCTCTGTGGGGGCACCCACCCTCTGGAACGAGCTACCCCCAGGAATACGACTGATCCTGGACCTCCGTACTTTCCGCCGAGCTCTGAAGACTTTCTTATTTCAGCAAGCCGGGCTGGCTTAAAATTTCAATGGGTTATTTTATGAGTAAAGGGTTTTAAAATTTGGGGAAGCCAAACTGATCTAATTCTGTTTTAATTTATTTTAATTTTTATATTGTATGTATTTTAATCCTGGCTGTTCACCGCCCTGAGTCCTTCGGGAGAAGGGCGGTATACAAATTTAATAAATCTAATCTAATCTAATCTAATCAAACGGTCACGAAATGAACTATTGTATGTCAAGGACTACCTGTATACAGATACTTAAACCCTGCCCTTTGGATAAAGGTCTTATCTTCATTTGAACATTGCAATAAATAACACCATCTCTGTTATTAGTTGCAAAGTTGTGTCTGACCCATCACGACCCCATGGACAACATTCCTCCAGGCTTTTCTGTCCTCTACCATCCTCTGGAGTCCATTTAAGCTCACGCCTACTGCTACAGTGACTCCATCCACCTCATTTTCTGTTGTCCCATTCTTCTTTTGCCCTCAATCTTTCCCAGGATTAGAATCTTCTCCAGTGAGTCCTTCCTTTTTTCTCATTAGGTGGCCAAAGTATTTGAGTTAATAACACGATTAGTCTTGGTAATTGGTTCATTGTCAACTTGTTGTGTTAGGAAGTTTTTCCTGTCTTTTAGTTGGAAAATCTTTCTTTCTTACTGATTTGTTAGGATTTTTTAAATTCCACCTTTATTACTTTATGAGTAAACTCAAGGCAGTGAACATACAGAATACGCTCCTTCTCCTATTTTCCCACAACAACAATCCTATGAGATGTGTTGGTTTGAGAGAGTGACTGGCCCATTGTTTCATGCCTACAGTGGAAGTAGACCTCAAGGTTTCTAGCCTGAGCCTTTAACCACTAGGCCAAATTGGCTCCTGTAGTTTCAAGCCTGTGGTCTGCAACAAGGGAAAACATTTCATGGCCTTTCAGGTGTTTAAAAAAAGTGTTATCTTTCCTCAGTCATATTTTTTTCCAAGTCTGTTCCAAATTCTTTTGACGAAATTGGGCATTCTTTTTAGGAACTAAGACCATGGTGATCTATAAACTGTGAATGGGTGTGATTTTCAACTTAGCACAGAAGCAATTGTATGTCTTTTTTGAGACATACAATTCCTTCTATATTGTATTTTCACAGTAGTGATATGTAGTCAGGCTAAAATCCCACAAAAATGCTAAGTAAGCCTTTTAAAAAGTTGGCACAGGAAAAATAAAATTTGAGCATTAGGATCAGGCTTTCTAGCCCAAATGAAGGCAACTATGCCAACACAGTTGTTGAAATTCTACAGCTAGGTTTGGTGGGTTAGTGAGTAACAGGCTTGTGCTCTAGAGTTGAAGAAATCATCTGGCCTTTAGAAAACAATGATTTGAAAGATGATTTCCCATAGATTCAGTCCAAAGGGCTTTTACACAATATCCTATGAATACATGGATGATTTGCACTTAATCCCTTGCAGTGCCGTATTTTGGAGAAAGTTCTCCCTTCCACCCCAAAGTATTCTCTACACTTTCTGAGAGGCAGGGATCACAGAATTTTTTTCCCCCTGTAGCCTGAAAAAGTTTGAAAATCATAGCTCTTCAAGAAGCTGGAAAACGCCAATGAATCAATCTCTTTGGAACTCCAGTAAGACATTGGTTTTTTTTTTTCCTTTCTGTCAATATTTCATTAGAACTTGAGTTACAAAACCATAAAACATTTTAGCCTTGACTTAATACCCAGGGACATATACGCTTTATGTGTGGCCTATCCCGAACCTCTTGGAGAGAGACTTTATATGGAAACTAAAAATTTTTTGGAAAATCATGTACGCCATTTGCACAAGGTAACCGTAGAATGGATAAAAATAAAATGTTAATGCTGCATGTCAGAATTAAGTAGTGTGCAAGCTATTTTATAGTCTGCTGGAAGAAGCCATTTGGGTTTTTAAATTTTTATTTTCTGAAACAAGATATAAAGGTGTTATTGTTTGAAGGTCCCAAATGTTTGAAATAGTTCATACAGTTGAATTTATTACTCAGGGAGTTATGTTTTAACATTCCAAATAAAATAGAGTATGAATAATAAAATTAATCTATTTCCTCTGGGTTTTTTTCCATAGAAAGTCTTGGACTCTGAAGAAAAAATATTGGTAATGTATCATAGAAACTGGGATGAATACAGTAAAGGGGCAGACTATATGGACTGCTTATACAGGTAAATACATTTTGAACTTATTCTGGAATTTGGAAATGTGATTACTCTTAATAGAGTTATGGTTTTGTTTTGTTGCTTGCTGTGAACATGCTTACCAAATTGTCATGGGTAGAATCTTGCAAGTGTACAAAATGGAAGGTTTTGAGGCATAGCTAATCACATAATATCCAAAAGACAATTTATTGCATTCAGGCCATATGTTTCCCACTTCCACTATTATATTAGTAAAACAAAATAGGACCACAAATCTGTTGGAAACACTCTTTTTTTTATTATTATTATTTTTGCCCGATATCTGGTGTATGTTTGTTGGAAGGTGGAAAATGGAACAGGAATTTTAGAGACACGTCTGCACGGTTCTCTAAATTTACAGCGATGTTTGTTTGTTACAGTGCTTTTAGAAGAATGATTGGTGTTTACTTCTAATAGATACCATGACCTTAGTTCAGTGTTTCTCAATCTTGGCAACTTTAAGATATGTGGACCAGTTCCCAGAATTCCCCAGTCAGCCAAGGTTGAAAAGCATTATCTTAAAAGTTGCCAAGGTTGAAAGACGCTGCCTTGGCTTAACAAATTACGAAGGGTCCTTGGTGCTTTCTGAGCTTGGTTGTTTTCTTGCAGATGTTTCATTACCCAAACTAGGTAACATGGTCAGTGCCAATGTTGTCACCAGTTTGGGCAATGAAATGTCTGCAAGAAAACCAAGCTCAAAGAACACCAAGGGTCTTTCATTTGAACCCTGAGCTAGAATTATTCTCCTTTATTGGTTAACAAATTATACTTTTCAGTAGAAGAGGATGTATGTAACTCATGTGAAACTCCACAAACTTATACATTGTCTTAATGGTTTTTATTGTCTCTTTTCCTCCCTCTCTCATTCACAGAAGAGATTCTTGTTATAGGTTTGTTAGGCACACGCCATACTCTCAGGCTTGTTTTTAGTCTAGAGAAGAGAAAGGGAGGAAAAATGTTTTTCTAAATAGTTTGGAATTCCGGCACCTTTGTCAAGCTACGTTTTGTCAAACTATCAAGTCATAGTTACCTTGTGCATCCTTATAAAACTGTTACCTGCTCTATCCTTACTAATGCTTCAACCTTTTCTACTACCAGTTCATTCCGTAGAGCTGTTTTTTTTTTAATCTTTTTTTTTCTATTTGGAGGAAATGTGGATCTTGGCACAGGTATCTTTAGGAGTGATCCTTTCTCATGCTGATTGGAAGGAAGTCTTATAGGAAGTTCTCTTCAAGATTTCTAAAAAGAACTTCTCTTCTTCCAAGCAATCATGATCTCGTTCAGCTTTCAGATCGTGCTGTATCCTAAGTTGCAGGTTCCGTTCAGCTTTCAGATCGTGCTGTATCCTAAGTTGCAGGTTCCGCCTCCTGCTATACTTAGATTCACACAGTACACATTCAATACCAGCCAACCGTCAACAGTCTCCTCTAGTACCTAACACTTTTCATTTGTTTTTATTAAAAGGCAGAGGTGTCTGTTCCTGGGTATTTTAAACAGGCAGGAAACTTCAAGATCTCTACATGAACAGTTTGTCTGAAAAAGTCTGTAAACTTGAAAACATTTTACATCATCCCATGTCCATCAAGGCAGTCCCCCTACCAAAGAATATTCATTATTGAGGATAGTTTACCTGTGGGAAGCTTTAATTGGAAATAGAACCACAGGGTGAAAGCTCAGAGTTGTCAGTAATTGCAAGTTTGTATCATGCTTTTATTCTCTCTCTCTCTCTGTCTCTCTCTGTCAACTGATTTCTCCAGGAAGTCAGCCAAAACCTGAGCACCAGCCAAGCTTGGAACATGGTAGAGATTCGTCATCTTACAGGCATACATATTCCTTGGGTCTAAAAATGTTTTTAAAAACTGTTGTGCATTTCCTGTTATTTTCTCTTCCATTGAACAGTTTTATAAAATATCTTATGAGAAATATTTTTTTCATAGATACCTCAATACGCAGTTTATTAAAAAGAACAAATTGACTGAAGCTGATCTTCAATATGGTTATGGAGGTGTGGATATGAGTGAACCATTGATGGAGATTGGAGAAGTAAGTAGTATGGAAAAAATTTTTGGAGAGGTAACTGTAAAGTACATATTTTCTGACTGCCTAATCATCCATTAAGATAATTTCTGCCTTTCAAAATCATGTATTGTAGTTTATTTTGTTCAAACCATAAAACAAAGCTTTCTTTTATTATTTTCCTGAATAAAATAAACACTTGCAGCTAGCTTTTAGCTTTTGATTTATTTGTTGAAAGAAATTGAAATTTATGTAGATAGAAAGGAGCAGATATGAGCTGCAATGTTCTGACAAGAAAAATACCAAGTATAATTAATGGTTGTGATGTACTCAATGCTTATTTATTTAAGGTAACTTCTTTAATTAGAAGTAGATAAAACAGAGCTAGTTGAGACCCTTTCAGGACCCTATATGACAAAAAGTTAATCATTTACCACAGTATTTCTCAACCACAGCAACATTAAACTGTGGACTTCAACTCCCAGAATTCCCCACCTATCATGGCATTCTGAAGTCCACACATATACCAAGGTTGAGAAACACTGCTTTAGACGTAGGTGTACTTTAAGCCTATCTTATATCTTTGCTTATTTTCATAAAGGAAACAGTAAGATCTGTTTACCTACGGTATCTATATCACATTTCTACCAGGAAATAGTAAATTGTTTCCTCCCCCGCCCAGGTTTTTTTTCCTATGAAATAAAAAGTCAAATGGAATTAGTTGAAGATAGAGTCAGGAACAATTCATGGGCAAAATGTAACAGATAGGATTCCATCGCAATCAGTGGGATTAAATCAAGACTAAATTATACTGATTTCTGAGAGTCCCAAACCAGCCAAAGTTGTAGTATTTGTTGATATCTGTTCATAGTACATCAGAGAGAGACAATAAGGTATGTAAACCTGACCTTTGAAATAGGGAGGGAATGATCAAATTATTAAGGAGAGACTCTCAGAAAAAAACCATTAGTCTTGGGAAAGTGGAAAGCAGAATAAAAAACTTAAAAGATTACTCTGATGTGATTTTTGTTTGCCATAAAATGGGGCATACAGAAACGTTAACAAGCTTTCAAGATCTTTTATTTTACTACAGTGAAGAACATTCATAGTCCCTGCCATGCCTTTAATTTTTTGGTTGAAAGTAAAAATAAACCAAGAGCTGTTTAATTATTCTACAATATTAATAATATTTTCATTGAATTCTTTCTTAAATCCTGTATTTTAAACAAAATATTTACCTCATGCAGCAAATTTACCTAAATTTATTTCCCAGAATTTGGGGTAATTCCAAAAGTTCCTTTTAAGCGTGCTTAAAAGTTATGTGTATACCCCATCTCCCCCCACACAAAGAATGTATGAATGGGACCAAAATAGTATTTCAAAACCATCTGCAATATAGTATATTTCCTTCTATCAAGGAATTGAAACTGCTGTTTTACATATATAATGTATAATCTATGGAAGTAATGTATATCAGTAATGTAAACATATCCATGTAAGCAGTTTTAATTCAGTACACGTAGTCCTCGACTTACGACCACAATTGAGCCAAAAAATAATAATTGCTTAGTAAGAAATTTGTTAATAGCAATAGCAATAGCACTTAGATTTATATACTGCTTCACAATACTTTACAGCCCCTTCTAAGCAGTTTGCAGAATCCTTGAGCCTGGTGAGATTTGATATGTTAAATTGTAGGCAGCCACTAGGCAGCAGAAATACAGGTTCAGGCAAACTGGTAGCAGCGGCAGCGGGAGGCTCTGCCCACCCGCCCGGACATCATCAAATACGATCTGCGCATGTGCAGAAGGTTCTGTGCATGTGCAGACGGAGGGTGCGTGTGAATGTGAACTAGTTATCAAGTATCCAACTGGTAAACCAAGTGACCATGGTGATACTGCAATGGTCATAAGTGTGAAAAATGGTCATAAGTCACTTTTCAATGCCATTGTAACTTCGAACGGTCATTAAGCGAACTGTTTTAAGTTGAGGACCACCTGTATCTGCTAAATTGTACTTAACATATTTTTTGCCAGGTTTTACAAGAGCAGATATCGTATTTTTCGGAGTATAAGACGTACCTACCTTTTTTGTTTTTGTTTTTTATAAAAAGGTTTTTTTTATTTTTTAGACAAACACACATACAAACATACAATGTATTTTCTTTGAACAGAGTATTTGGCCGGTTCACAAATTTAAACTGTGTTTAGTCATTTCAGTTAAATTTACAATTTCTATATTTCCTTTTTGCCATATTTATTCCTCATCTATTTTTGTAAAAAAACCAATATTACCCTTCATCTTCATCTCTAATCTTAATCAAATTCAATTTTTCCCTTCTATTCTATATTATACCCCTTCTCATTGTCGTCTATTTTTATATCCATCCTCACATTGGTTAATTATGTAATATTACAGTTGTTTAATACAAATTCAACATTTTAATATAAATCAATTAGTTATATAATTATCTTTTTTGTACATTAATTAATATGAACATGAATATTCCAATTATTTCCATGCAATCCAATTTCTTACAAATCAATTAATTATATTTACCAATAATAATAAACCAAATAATTTTCCCCATATATTCCTCCAAACCACAATTTAACCATTTCTGCTTTCAACATAATATACAATTAATAATATCTCAATTATTATAATTCCCTAGTTAGAGTTTTCCCCTTACGTTACTCATTTTCACATCTTAAACTCTCCCAATAACCCAAATAGTTTTGCCCATATAATTCTCCAAATCACAACTTAATCATTTCTACTTTCATCACAATATATAATTAAAAATATTTCAATCGTTATAATTTCCCTAATTAAATTTTAAAATGTTCTAGCTGTTATCCAAGCTATAACTTAATCCTTTTTACTTTCACCACCATATACCATTAAAGGTATTTCAATTGTTACAGTTTATACTTATTCATATTTCTAAAAAAAAGAAAAAAAGAAAAACTTACCATTGTATAGATTTCAAAAATATAAAGACAAATATTCCAATTATTATTCATTTCATTTTTACAATCATGATTTCCCATTTATTTCTTACTACTATTCATATTTCAATTCTAAATATGTATAACATCTTTCTCTTTCATTTCTTTTTCTCCCTTCCCATTTTTATTTTTGCCTTTTTCTTTCTCCTTTTTTTCTTTTGTGTTTTAAAATTTTGAACGCTCCTCTTTTGTCCTAAATTTCCCATTGTTTGCACCTACCTTTTTTAGTGAGGAAAAAGAAGAAAAAGAAATCTCCCTCTGCCTCTGCCTAATTTTGCCTCCTTGGAGCAAACAGCCTGCTTTACTTTCAGTTTCGTTTTCAGCACAGCTTGATTAGCACAAGGGGGAAAAAAATCTGCTCCAGCACTCTTTGCAGCAAGCAGCAGAGCCCTGCACAAAACAGCTGAGAGCAAATCAGCTGAGAGTCTGGAGGCCAGTCTAATCAACTTGTGCTAATTAGCCTATGCTGAAGCTGAAAGGAGCTGTTTTTTCTTGCTGTTTGCTTCCAAGGAGGTAACTGCTGCAAGGCACAGGCCAAAGGGTGGGGGCCAGTGGGTGGGCAGGGCTACATTCGGTGTATAAGACGCACCTAAATTTTCACCCCCTTTTAGGAGGGAAAAAGGTATAGTTCCTCAATTCCAAAAAGCTACTTATTCCTGCATATTAGATGCAATTTGGTCAATGGAGAGTAAAACTGGCAGGATTCAACAAAAACAGAAGGAAACATTCCTCCTTCACTTCTTTTCAAGTGACAGGAAGCCAATAAGGTTTTTTATTTGGTAGATATTCAGTTGCTGGAAATTTCCTTCACAAGAGGAAGAATTGTTGCACTTTATTTAGCTATTTAGTATCCTTTCACTGTATCCCTCTGTTTTTGAAGCATTTGAGACTGAGCATTTTTTTAAAAAAAAACAAGAATGAATGAAATGGCAGTTCTATCATTGACTTTGTTTTTTATCGTACCCTGACAGCTAGCACTTGATATGTGGAAGAGATTAATGATTGAGCCCCTGCAAGCTGTCCTCATTCGAATGTTGCTCCGCGAAATTAAAAAGTGAGTTGAATGCTTTTTTAAAAAAACAAAAATGTATTGCGTAGAATAACTTCTTTGAATGCATATGTATTTATTACACCATGAAAATTTTATTTTATGCAAGCTTTATGTGAGATACCAGGCTGTTGGTATATTTCAAATGTAATAATCACAGCCACCTTTTCACTATAAGTATTTACCTAAGTGCCTAAATAAAGCCAGTGTTTTCTGCTATAAAATCAAGAAATGTGTTCTCCTAGTGAATGAAAGCTATGGGAGTGTTAAAACCATTCTCGCTCCGCTAGTTATTGTTGGAACCTTGAGGTCCATCTTTTTTGTAATTCTAGCATAGAACATTTAAATAATTCCATTACTAAATAGCTCTTGTGATTTAAAAAATATTTTAAATTGGGCATTACGGAGTATTGTATAAATGTTTTTTTTAAAGAGAAAAAAAAAAGACTGACCCCAGATTAGATTCCTTTCTGAAATTCTGAATGTGTTACAGAACTGATCAGCAGTACAAGCTTCAGCTACTTCTGTCAGTCAGCCTTGTTTCAGGGTAAGGCTTTGAGTGTCAGCAATATAAAAACCTTGCATATTCTATAGCTTATTAGCAATTGTATAGAAAAGTCAAATCTAGGCCATCTGATAATTGATTTATTGTAGTTATATACTACTGAATTCATCAAAAATTACTCCTGCTGGTTTACAACATCCTATGTTTGTATGCTGTCATTAATTTGTAATATCTGTTGTAATATAGAGTTTGTTGATGAAACACAATATTCTTATTTTTTATTCTTATTTTATTTTAGGATGTCAGTATGTTTATTTTTGGCCTGGGTTATATCCAGTATTATGTATAAATCAATACAGTACATAAGATGAAAATGAGCCCAAGTATTCTTAGTATCAAATTTCAAGCAGATGTCAGGTTTTCTTAACGTCTACTTATTCAAATATGTATCTACACCTTTTGTGGAAAATAATTATTTTAGGTATTTTGAGGAATGAGAGGCTATCCATCATCTCTCCTTCTCTTCCTCTCTATTTCTCTGTCTGTGTCTGTCTCTCCGTCCATCCATCCACCTACCAACCAACCAACCTATCTTCTCCTTCCTCAAAAGGAAGTGTGTGTGCATGTGTATTTAAATATAATTTCAAATTGAAAAATCAATTTGAAATAATTGCAGTTGAATTTATTTAATAAGAAAAGGATTATATATGTATTCTTCCTTTTATATAGGACACACACACACACACATATGTGCATATGTATATACATATGCATATACATGTGTGTATGTGTACACACACACACACACACACACACACAGTATATTTTCCCCCATAAGACACACCTGACCATAAGATGCACCTATGTTTAGAGGAGGAAACAAGGCAAAAAAAATTCAGACGGAGCCTGAGGGGACCACAGATAGGAGTCCTCTCATGTGCCAGCTGTGCCTATTAACTCCTGCACTGTGGAAAAGAGACAGAAGAGGCGGGCAATGTCAAAAACAGAAGAGGCAGGGCTCAGCACTGTAAAAGGACCCTGACGCCACAGCCTAGCTGCTATTCACCAAAGACTTCCAGACATTTCCACCCACTTTTTGGGGGGAGGGTGCATCTTATGTAGCGAAAAATATATGAATGATGAAGTGGTGCTCCTAGTATATTTCATTCATATATTTTTTTCTCTTATAAAACTGTTCTTTATTTTTCTTTATAAGAAAAGTTTACAGTAGCAAGGGAGATTGTTTATAACTCGTGATGCCTGTTCCTTTCTAATTTCTTATTTATCTTCTATGTTTTTTTGTTGCTGGTGATATAAACTGCTGTCATATTCATTGGCTGGTTGGTTTTGATCTATTTGTTGATCTACCTTTGTAAACGTGTTAATGTTTAATTGGTGGAAATAAAATGACATTAAAAGATTGTAGTAGAAGTTTGCATGCTCAGCAACTGCACTGTGCTTCATGCTCTTCCACTCACAATATCTGAGAAAAGTAAAATATTCTAATGTAATCTGCTTTAGGTACGCTGAGCACTTCATTTTAATTATATGTTGATAACAAAGAAAAAGAAATCCTAGATATAAAGGAGACTCCAACACAACTGCTTCTAAATCTTCAAAAATGTTGATTTGTAGAAGATTCAGGTTTGCAGTGAGTTCAGGACTACATTGTTAGTTACAGAATTATTTGCATACAATAATAACTGCCCAAACCCATAATTCAATGTACTCTGCACATGCACACACGATCTCCCCCACGCTCCCCACGCTTTTGACACGCGATAGCACGATGGCCCATTTTTCGCCCTCCCCAGGCTCCAGAGGCTTTCTTGGAGCCTGGGGAGGGCAAAAACGGCCTGCCTCACCCCTCCAGAGGCCTCTGGAAGCCGGAAATGGCCCATTTCCCAACTTCTGGTGAGCCTGGAAAACCTGTTTCTCACCCTCTCCAGGCTCCAGAGGCTTTCTAGGAACCTGGGGAGTGCAAAAAAGGCCTTTCCCATCTCCTCGGAGGCCGGAAATGCCTGTTTGCCAACTTCTGGTGGGACCAGAAGTCCCGAAAATCATCTGGCCGGTGCATGTATGCGCACAGGAGCTGAGCTTGGGCAATGCTCGCGTGCCCACCAATATGGCTCAGCGTGCCATCTGTGGCACGCGTGCCATAGGTTCACCATCACGGACTTAGAATAACAACAAAGAACAAAGAAAAGAACTCATATAAGAGTATGATTTTTAAATTGGCTTTTGAATGGTCACTTTGAAATACTGTAGTTGAATAGTCTTGAAGTTAATCTCCTAGTATACTTGGTGTGGAAGCCCAAAGCAAGTTCACGTCGAGATCATAAATCCCTGACAAGTTTGTTTGTTTGTTTGTTTGTTTGTTTGTTGCCCTTTGGGAATCATCTGGGGGTCTTTTTCTCCTCAGACCCCTAGGTCTGAGAAAAAGTCAACGTGCTATCTATTTATTATTACAATTTCATACCTTATTTTCACTCAGTTATATCTAGAAGTTGTCTGCTGCAGTAGTAACCTTGATTCCAGATTTTAATCTGCTTGGTGTAAAGAACAGTATAAGTGTAGTGTGAATTGTAGTTGTTAAATATCAAAGTTATCCTTTTCTTCTTGCCTATGCTTAACAGGGAAATATTTTGATGGATGAAATAGCTTTTCTGTTGAAGCTTTATTTGCTGACATGCCCTCCTTGTTGCCTCAGATAGTAGTGGTTATAACTCTTTTAATTTCAACCTGGAGCCTACACTATTTGACACAAAGGTGAAAACTTGAAAAGTATTGAAGGATCTTTCTCTTCCGTCTTAGGGATTTTTTTTTTCTTTACCTTCTCCAAAAATCCTTTCAAATGGGGAAAACTCATGATGTAACCCAGTATCATTGCCAAACATCCTCTATTCCAATTGTTTATTTAATAAGAAAAGAAAATTATTCCTTATCCTTGGCTAAGAAGGAATCCCAGAAGCTTTAGCTAGACTGTTACTGAACTACAGATGAATTAAAGAAACAACAATTTTCCATTTTTACTTCCTTAGCCAAATCCTAGGTATAAATGAAACAAGAGTTCATCTCCTGTTTTAGGTTTATCAGAGACTCTAAGGATTGCTTTGATTGATCACTTTTGACACAAATACTTGAAACAATTCTCCATTTTTGAACATGAACTACTTAGTATTATTTTGTAACTACTATAATATATTGTGAAGAATTTGGGTGAGAGCCTCCATCCCCAAAATAAGTTCCAAACACACTGATATTTTTGAAAATTATATTCCAGGGTGTAATATGCTTCAGTATTGAAAAGAAGCTGTGAACAACAGTTTTATCATTGTACAGTTAATTTTAGAGTTTAGACCAGTGTTTATTAATCTCAAGATCTTTGAGATGTCGTGATGTAAAATTCCCAGAATTCCCCAGCCATCATGATGTTTGGGAATTCAGGATGTTTGAAATGTACACATTTCAAGGTTGCTAAGTTTATAACACTGGTTTAACAGTATATATAAATAGTATGAATTCTGAGAATATTATTTTTCCATCTTTCAGTGATCGTTGTGGAGAAGATCCAAATCAGAAAGTAATCCATGGGGTTATTAACTCCTTTGTTCATGTTGAACAGTATAAGAAAAAATTCCCTCTGAAGGTAAAATGAAATTTTATTTCTTGTCATGGGAAGCAGTGACAAATATTTGTTCAATTTCTTGTCTTTTTTGGGCTTGATCCAACTCTCTCAATTTAGTTTTATCAGGAAATTTTTGAGTGCCCTTTTCTGAATGAAACGGGGGAGTATTATAAACAAGAAGCTTCAAATTTAATGCAAGAATCAAACTGCTCACAGTATATGGAGAAGGTAAGATGATCATATGTATTCTTTGTTCTGTGTATTTTGGAACAAGCTGCTTTCCAAGAATTTCAGAAGCAGTTGTGGTGTCAGTCATCAGTATCATGAGGGTTGATGGTTCAGGGGAGAAAAAAAATCAGAATTCCGTTTTGCTAACGTAAGACCTCATCATGCATCTAAAATGCATTTTCAGCTGATCCATATACATACAGATAGTCCTCACCTATGATTACAATAGTAATATGATTACAGTAGGGACCTGCAATTCCATTGCTTAACAGCATGGTCATTAAGTGTGATGTCACATGATGACTAGACACAATAACAGTTTTTCCCAAACACCATCACTCTGCTAAACAAATAATTCCCTCAACACTGTCAAACCGTTTACTAAGTCTGCACTACTATTAATCTTCTCATCGTTCCCATCACCCATCTCCTCCCACTTATGACTGTATGACTGTAACTTTGTTGCTTGTATCCTTACAATTTATATTGACTGTTTCCTAATATGATTTTATTGCTTATTTGTATCCTATGATTATCATTAAGTGTTGTACCTCATGATTCTTGATGAACGTATCTTTTCTTTTATGTACTCCGAGAGCGTATCCACCAAGACAAATTCCTTGTGTGTCCAATCACACTTGGCCAATAAAAAATTCTATTCTATTCTATGACAACTTAACCTCAGTTTTGACTGCAGTCATTAAACAAATCATTATGGGTCATTGAGCGTGAGTCACTGATTTACGACTTCCTGCCAGTTTTCCCATTGACTTCATTGGAAACTGGCTGTTAAGGCCATAAATGGAGATCGTATAACTTGCAACTGTTGTAATTGTTTGCCTGTTGCCAAGCACCGAAATTGCAATTACATTTCTGCAAGGATGCTGCAATGATCAGAACTTCGAGGACCAGTCGAAGTCTCATTTTTCAGGGCTGTTGTAATGTCGAATGGTTGCCAAATGAGTTGGTCAGTAAGTGAGGATTATCTATATATCCAAAGTCATGTGAAGGCTAAATCAGAGGAAGCATTTGCTCTTATTTCCAAAAGCGTTATCTTTTTTTTTTTTAATTGAGCTTTAGTCAGGTTGTATAATTACTCTATTTATGATGCGGTATGTAAATTATGCTCTATGTCATAAAACAACACTAAATTAGATAGAATAAGATGCTTAGAGAAATAAAAGGCATCCTGTTGCAAATAACATATACTTCATTGAGATCAATAGCAATAGCACTTAGACTTATATACCACTTTGTAGGGCTTTACAGCCCTCTCCAAGCGGTTTACAGAATCAGCATATTGCCTCCAATAATCTGGGTCCTCATTTTACCGAACTCGGAAGGATGGAAGGCTTAGTCAATCTCGAGTCGGTCAAGATCGAACTGCTGACAGCCAGCAGAATTAATCTGCAATAGTGCATTCTAACCACGGCTCAATAGTTCTCTAGCTTTGAACCATTCTGTTGTCTTTTCAATAGGCTTTTCTTTCCTTTTTCTTGGAAAGCTCACCTTTAGCATCCTTAAATTTGTATGATTTTAGGTAACCTTTTGATAATAGAGTATTTGACTTGGTGTGTCAAAACATTTTATTTGATTGTCTATTAGTCACTGGCATTTATTTATTTATCCATTCATTTAATTTATTTATTTATTCACCCTCATTTTCCTCACAATATAACCACCTAGCAGGCTTTCCAACAATCTCACTGCATCCCCAGGCAAGATGGCAAAGCTATGTTTTCAGGCTCTTCTGGACAGCCAACTAGAATGGGGTCAGTCTCACCTGAGGGTGGGGGATGTTGTTCCAGTGGACAGGCACTGAGGCAGAAAATATCTTTGAGGTGACATTCTTTATGGAGAGGACCTATGACATCTCTGGATCTGATGTAATGGGTAGATGTAACTGGCGAAAGGTGGTCCCTCAAATAACCTGGCCCCGTGCCACATGGGACTTTTTAGGTCTCTACTAACATCTTGAAATGAAGTCAGTGCAACTCATGGAGCAGAGATATAGCAATCTAGATGCGCAAATAACTGCTCGCATCATACCTTATACCAGATGAGGCTTCCGGATACTCTGCAAAGGCAGCCCATGTGTTACAATAATCCACACAGGAGGTGACCAGGACTTGCTCTATGTTGCTTGTAATTATCCTGATACGTATTTATGTACTGATACTTTGTAACTTGACCACTTCCAATTATGTATATTTTACATAAAACAGCAAGCAAGGTGTAAATGTTCAGAATGATGCCATGGGTGTGAAGCATTAATTAAACATAGAACAGAATTATAATTGATACTAGCCAGAATAACTAATATTAGTATGGGATTTTGGATCACCCTGCTTTGTTTCCTTGTTTGTTAAACAAGAAAACAAGCCAGCAGCCAACAAGTCTGAAAAGACCATCAGAGGAGACAGTCCTGATGAATATTTTGAAATTGAAATCTTAAGAATATTTGCTTGCAAAAGTTTCACTACAACATTACAATCTTATCAGTGTTGTTTGCTCTTTCTTAAATTCTTAGAAGTCTCTTACTTGGCATCACAGTTCATCCTAACCCATTTTCCCACTTTTTCCCCTAAAATGTTTTTCCTTTGTAATAACATCACAAATAATGCAATTAGGTTTTTTTAGAGTATGTAGTTTGAAAAATGTGCTTTTTATATTTGCTTCAGTATTGCATTGGCCCTGATAACTTGAAAATATATGCTACTCCTTTTACTTTTAGGCTCTTACTATTTAATTGTGTTCTTAATGTGGAAAATTACTTTTAGGTTTTATCTAGGCTAAAAGATGAGGAAGTAAGATGTCGAAAGTATCTACACCCCAGTTCCTACGGCAAAGTAATTAATGAATGCCAACAGCGAATGGTAGCAGACCACTTACAATTTCTTCATGCAGAATGTCATAACATCATCAGACAAGAGAAGAGAAATGGTAAAAAGTGTCTTGTGGGACAAACGTTTGAACACCTATTAAAAGTAATATATGTTCGAAAGTACTTTTCCTTCTAACCAAAGTGAATCAGACATAAGAAAGATGGTCATTGGTCTGTGAGGCTACTTAACACAGAGAGTAAGTGTGGATTAGGGCCAAGAGTTTCATAGAAGATGTATGGATATATCTCTATTCCTTTTATTAAACCTGCTTTAAAGCTAATTTATGATTCAACCTTCTGTCATATTCAATGCTAAGTAGTATAGCAATAGCATTTAGACTTACGTACTGCTCTATCATGCTTTATAGCACATTCTGAGAGATTTGCAGAGTGAGCATATTGCCTCCAGCAATCTGAGTCCTCATTTTAACCACCTTGGAAGGATGGAAGGCTGAGTCAACCTCAAAACCGGTCAGGATCGAATTCCTGGCTGCGGGCAAAATTAGCTTGCAATAGTTGTAACAACTGTATCACCAGGGCTTCTAGTTTGTTTACCTAGTAGCATCGGTCAACAACAGCCCATACAAGGTGATTTTATAAAGCAGATTTCTTGAGAGTAATAGTTTTTGAAAAAAGTGTCTATCCTGAAAATCAAGTTCTTTCTTTACGCAGATATGGCAAACATGTATACACTGCTTTATGCTGTGCCAAGTGGCTTACCTCATATGATTCAGGAACTACAAAACCATATCCATGATGAGGGCCTTAGGGCAACCAGCAATCTTTCTCAGGAAAATGTAAGTTTTTCTTCTTCAGCAGAAGAAAATGATTTGATACTTCAAAATATAAAGACATTGCTAAGTGACTGTAAGTTTGCTTGTTTGCTTTATCTTAAGTTTTTGTAGTTTGGTAAACTGATAGGCAATATTGTTAATTTCATTACAGAAAAAAAAAGAGTGAATTAGCATTTCATTGGCCTTGAATGATTTACAGTAGAGTAAGTGGAGCAAGTCCCCAACTTACAACCATTCATTTAGTGACCATTCAAAATTACAACACTGAAAAAAGTGACTTACGACCGTTTTTCACTTGCAACAATTGTAGCCGCCTCCGTAGTCATGTGATCAAAATTCAGACGCTTGACAACTGGTTTATATTTATGACTGTTGCAATGTTCCGGGGTCATGTGATCACCTTTTGAGACACGCAAAGTCAATGGGGAAGCCAAATTCACTTAACAACCGTGTTACCAAGTTAACAACTGCAGTGATCCACTTAACAACAATCTGGGAAGACAGATCGTAAAATGGGGCAAAACTCACTTAACAATTGTCTCACTTCGCAACAGAAATTTTGGGCTCAATTGTGGACATAAGTCGAGGACTACCTGTGTTTTAGCTCATGCATTCAATCTTGGCTGAGGTTAAAAATGGGTTTAGTACTTGAATGAAAGACAATAAAGAAATCCCAAGTCTGTAGACAAGACTGAGACATTGAAGGAACATCTCAGAAGAAAATAACAGTAAATTATTTCTCTATTGCGGTCATGAAAATAGCACGGACACCAGGGGTGGGTTCTACTTATCTTTACTACTGGTTCGCAATGGGAGCATGCGCTCCCGTCAATTATGACTTCCTGGTGGTGGGCAGAGCCTCCCGCCACTTTTACTACCGGTTCTAAAGAATCAGACAGAACCGGGAGGAACCCACCACTAATGGACACAATAATGGATGTATTTAGAACATCAGTGAAGTTCAACCTAAGGGGATCTTTAACCCTAGGTATTTAATAAAATCCTTCTCATACTGGTAAGTTTGAAATACATTAAGCTTTCCATTTTATAGAATAAAATATGTATAGCTCAGGGTTAAACTGTGGAGTCTTTGGTGCCCGCTGAACTTGGTTGTTTGCTTGCAGACATTTCATTACCCAGCTAGGTAACATCACCAGTGCTAGTGAGAATTGTTCTCTGCTTTTTAACAGTAGCTTAACCTGCCAGTGTTAGTGAAAGTGTGGCTTTCTTCTTGGTGGTTCCTCGCTTCTACATGTATAATGGAATGTGTGGATGATCTTGGGGGTATCTAGGAAACAATCAAACAAGATACTTAAGAGCCCCTAATGAATTAACAGTCAGAAGAAGAAATGTAAGAAGAATTTGCTGTAATTGTTCAGATGGTTAAAATTTATGCCTTCGGACTTGCAAAATTCTGTTAAGGTAGCTTTATAATAAAGTAGAATTAGCTCATCTAATTGGATTTTCTATCCCACTTAATTCAAACAGCTTATATCACAATACCTTAATCAAGGAGCTACCAAAGTGAAAACCATACTTCCACCAACATAGGCAGGGCAAGTGACTATATAAAAACAGGGAGAAAACCCCTGTTCATCCTGATGACATTATCTAGTTGGATAATGAAACATCTGAAAGCAAACGATTTCAGACAGCATCAAGGATTCCATATTCCATCTTTAATCACCCTGACCTAAATCTGTAGCCCATCGCATTTGGAAGATTGCTTATAAATATAATATACAAAGATATGTCAGCACTATAAACCAAAGTACCAAGCATAGGTAAACACAGTTACGGTCCTGCCCGAGATTATATGTCTCCCAATTATTTTAGCTGAACCTGAATTCTGGCAATCATCAAGATTCTTAAATGAAAATATATAGTATTCATATATCTGCCAACACAAGAAGATACAGATTTTGAATGGCACTGTCAGTTTGTACTTTTTCCATGAAGAACTAGCAACCCATTTATCAAATTTCTTAGCAGTAATAACCATCATCCTTCCCTTTAGATGAATTGAATTTTAACTTGGGAGGTTCAGTGAACTGGGAATTGAGGGAGTTGACTTGCCGAACATTGGGAGTACATTGTGCAATAAAATTCGAAAACCCAGGTTATATCATTGTAAAATGATGGCTGCAAACATATTCTGAGAATTATTTTATTCTTTTACAGATTCCTACTTTTAACGGGATATGAGTTTAGGCAATGTTTTCTTTCTACCAAAATTATTTTGCTAATAATTGTTACAGAACTGGCTGTTTCTTTATTATTCTGTCTGTTTTTGTCTTCAGATGCCCACTCAGTTTGTAGAATCAGTGTTGGAAGTACATAGTAAATTTGTTCAGCTCATAAATACTGTTTTGAATGGCGACCAGCGTTTTATGAGTGCCCTTGACAAGGTGAGCCCAATGAAAATAATACACAGACCATGTAGTGATGAACATAGGGTTCAAACTAGAAGTAAACAGATTTAAAGCGAATTCATGGAAATTAATGCTATTTGGAAGCTAAGAAGGGTTGCCTGGGTAAAAATTGGATGGGAAAAGCACTATGGAATGCCATTGTGGTTGGTAAGGCTAAGATGTTGTTAAAAAAAATAATCAGAAGGAGAGCGTAAACCCTTTTCACATTGTTGCGAAGAAAAATATTTGGGTGGCTCCACTGAGTCCTCAGCTTAAGATGAAACAGACCTTACCATTTTTTATTATTCATACCAAATCCCTTTCTGTTGAATGGGTCTCTTAAAAGATGCCTCAAGACAGTCCTTAATTTGTGAGGATGATTAACTTGTCCATTGAATGACAATCTTAAACAGCAATGGTGTAACGGGGCTTTATTTATTGTGACTTAAAAATTTCTGTCAGTTATTTTATGCACTTTCCATTCTTAATTCTTTGCAGGTTAAGCAGTGTTTTGCAAAATTTGGAAAAGCGTTAAAAAATAGAAAAGCAAAGAAACTGAGATAGATTTTCTTTAAAAAGAAAAAGAAGTGTACTGTAGTGTACTTAATTCCATTTAATTTCCCATCCCTTGCAAAACCTCCTTGTTTCATCCATACTTTGCAGCTATTGGATTCTGAAACAGAACAGGTTCTTTGGATGGATGTGCTTGCTGCATTTCTCAGTGTTTGAGTTAAGGTAGCCCTTACAGAGCAGATTGTCACCACTCTGTCCCTCTCTCCTTTATCCAAATTGGTATTTTCCTGGCACTGCATGAGTGTCCTGCAGGTGGCGGAAAGGTGTGGTTTCTTTAAGAAGGAGCAGTTATGTATCACTGAACCACTTTTTTGGCTTTGGATCCCACAAGCTCCTGTCTCCTTTGTTCTTTTCACAGGACTCTTTTTTGGGGGAATCTCTTCAATTCCATCCACTCATAATGTGTGTTTGATTTTCCTTCCCTCTTAACTCATCTCTTTCTTCGTATACTTATCTTGCAGTTCAAATCCTTTTCATTCGTTCACTCACTTCGTTTTTATGCAGTAGTCTTTTGCCCTTAACTCTGTTTATTTTATCAAACAGATGTCCTGACCCATTCTCCCTGCATTCAGTTTCATTTTATGCTTTCTCAGATGTTCCTTAGAGAGTGAGAAGAATTAAATTGCCATTCTCATCTCCTCCTCCTTTTTTTTTTTAACGATCTGTTTTTCCTTATAAGTATATACTGCAGTGGTGGGTTTCTATCGGTTCGCCCCGTTTCAGGCAAGCCAGTAGCAGGAATGGTGAGCTAAGAGTGAACCGGTTTGTTCTGACCATCAGCTGGGCCCTCCCACCCGCCCTTGCGCTATACCTACCTATATTTGTTAGTTTTTAGCCCAGCTGAAAGGCGTTGCAGAGCAGTTTGCCGTCCCTCAGCTTTTCTGAAATGCAATGCACTTGCACGGAGCACAAGTTTGGTGTGCGTGCACGAAGCAAACCGGTTGTAACACCAGTTGAAATTCACCATTGATATACTGCCCTGAACAACAATACTTTTCAAACCTGGAAACTTTAAGACATACAGATACAGAATCTGAAAAATTCTGGGAGTTGAAATCCACACACCTTAAAGTGTGGAAAAAAACACCTCACTCTCCGCTATCTCTTAAAATTTCTCCATCCTGTCCCCTGTTTTTAATGTCCATAAGAAGAAAATTTGTTTTGTAAAAGCAGACATCCCAATTGTGTGATTTTTTTTTGAAGCCAAAGGATGTATTGTTATACTTTTTAGCATGTGCTTTCAAGAGGAAGAGCTTGAATACTTGAATAAGAATGTATTTGCTTTGTCCTATTTTTACCTCCACTTAATCATACACTACAAAAGAAGATAAAACCTACTCCAACCTTATGAACAGCTTGGCTACCTGGTTAAAATCACTAAGGTCGTCTGAAAATGGGTTGACAGATTTTAGCAATCTTGGAAGCTGCACTCCCATGTAGGAAACAATAAATCTTAAACTTTCCAGCCCGTAAGGAAACAATTAGGTAATAACTAGTCATAGGATGAAAATGAAGTCACTATTTGTAGATATCACTCTGGTTAACAGATGAGTCCTGACTAATGAACCATATGTAAAGCTCCATGGGATAAGGAAATTCCAAACAGCTTCATCAGCCAACCAAAGCCCTATAATAGAAACAGATATCATTAAAGACGTCTGATTTCTGCAACTTCTTTTAATTTAGTAATGCTAAGAAGAGGTACATAGACTTAGCTGCATCTCTCAAGAAGCAGGAAGGACAGATTACCACCAAGTTCTTAGGCATAATATATTTTAAAAATGTGTCCCCTTTTCTCCCCCCAATTCTAATGATGTCTTTACTAAATGGGGTTTGGAAGCATCTCCAAGTTGAATAAATCAACATGGTTCTTTGCATTAGCCAATCATCAGTCCAGCTTCTCCGCAAAAAAGGGAGATTAACATATTTCTGAGTTAAACAATTATTGGGAGAAAAGGGGCAGCATTGGTTGCTCGTGTGGTTTTTCTGTCTACAAATTGTCCGTTGAATGGTAGTTTTCCCTAGAGCAAAAGTAGTAATTAGTGAGCATGTCATTTTTAATTTAATAAGACGCCGTTATTCTTGATTCAAAATTTCAATTGATAAAATTATACATATATTTCTCCATCTGTTCTCCTATTTTTGTTAAATACACTCTTAATGTTGACAAATTCCTCTTGGTTTTTCCACATTTGTATGCAGACCTCTACTCCAATTTATCCTTCTTATACTAATTTTCAGATCAATACTCTTTACTTTACCATGCAATCTGTATAACAATTGTGCAGATCTTTTGGCTTCATAGCCACTAATGCAGCAACATCTGCATACAAAAATACCTGTATCCCTGTACCAAACCAGTGCAGCCTCTATTGCATTTGTTCATAAAACATTAAATCCAGGGGACATCCTGGACCCTCGTCCTATTCTATGCACTGGTGTAATTAAAGCCCATAATCTAGTCTACTGTTTATCTTACTAAAAATTTTGTAAATAATTCAGCACATGATATTTACAAGTCAGTTTCAAAAACCATGTGCAGTGTTAAAATTTAATAAGCAATTAATACATTGGTGTCTATGCCATCATTGTAGACTATAATACAAAGGATTTGGGGAAGAGAACAGGCTGAGATGTAGTGATTGATTCAGAGTCGTTAAGTGAAATTCCGTAATTGAGTATCAACTTGAATATAAATTTCTCTATTCATAATCCAACTTCCCTAATCAGAGGGTTACCCCAGTTCTCTCATGTCAGCAAGCAGTTGGGAATTTATTCTCAGAGGTATTGTTTACATATGTGTGGTCAGTGCTATGACATTTGCATACCTTATTAAAGTTATTTTTCTTGCGCTTCTAATTAGGCTTTAACATCAGTAGTGAACTATAGGGAACCAAAGTCTATCTGCAAAGCTCCTGAGCTGGTAAGTGTCAAATACTAGTTTTATGTGCTTAAGTTTAAGTGTAGAATACCAGATAATAATTTTGTAGGTTTTATGCAAGCAAACAAATAATGAAAACTTTCAAAATGGTGGCCAGAATTGTAAGGGACATAGCTTGGTTTCTCTAGATGACAGTTATATTGCAGGAATAGCACTCCCAATACCAGATGTTTTTGGGGTGCAGGTCAAATTCTGGTTGTCACTTTGAAGTCCTACAAAGCTCAGGTATCTTCACAATTATCTGTTTCCAACACTATCTGCTCATGCAACAAGGTCTGAAATGGAAGTTCAGGTTCATATTCTAAAAAAGTGTCTCCACAAGGGATCATTGGGTCTTTTCCATTGCTATTCCATTTCTATGGAAAAGCATCCCTTTTGAGTTCAGGTCAACACTGATCCTGTGGGAATTAGTAAAGCCATTAAAACTTGATTTTTCTAGGAAGTATTATGGTCTGTTCACAATCTGTAGAGTCTGTTTGCAAATGAAGTGGCATGTAAGTTCGAAGAACAAATATACAAATAAATTAAATTTCCTTTTAATTTAGATAATCTCTTCAGTTTGCTGCATCTGATTGCTTTACTTAAGTTGCCTACCATTAGTTAGTTATCATAATGATTTCCTTTTGCCTTAATGACTATTCTTTTTGTTCCTTAACTTGAGTTGGCCAAATATTGTGACAATTTGCTAAAAAAATCAGCAAAAGGCATGACAGAAAATGAAGTGGAAGACAAACTTACAAGCTTCATTACAGTTTTCAAGTATATTGATGACAAAGATGTTTTTCAAAAGGTAAATAATCATACAGAAGATAACTATACTTTTATTTTTCCCCTTGGAGAATACTTTTGTTATGCAAGGAAATCTGAACTTCTGCTTTTTTTAACTGTAGTTCTATGCCAGAATGTTGGCAAAAAGGCTTATACATGGTTTATCGATGTCCATGGACTCAGAAGAAGCTATGATTAACAAATTGAAGGTAAACATTAGTTTATTAATACAATAAACCCAGCTCTTCTTGGTGCTTAAACTTATTCATGTTATAAACAATTACTAACCTAATTGCAAGTCAATTTTTAACAATATGGTGAGCTTTTTTCAGGCTGCTAATATAATTATACCTAATACAATTAATAGATTCTAGTTGTCTTCCAGCTAGAAAATTGCTCTGAGAATTAACTTGCTGAAAATTGCATAATAAGAAAAAAACCTGCAGGTGGTGCTAAGATTATGCAAGTTAGAAAAATTCCTGATTTAAAGTTGTGCGCTAAAACATTTTTCAGTTAACAGAGATGTTCTTCACAGAACTTTTATTATGTGTAGTACACAGATCTCACCAGAATCTCCTGTTCTACCTTAATTCAGAATAGATGGAAGTTTCAGAGGGAATTGCTCTTTATAGTTTTTATTTTTCTTTGTAATATACACTTGTTTATTTGTTTACACTACTTATAGAACAATAAAAAAAGGTTTGAAACTGCTCCTAGCATGAGAACCAAGAAGCTGCTGTTCAGTTATTCTATAGAATAACAAACACTATCTAGTTTAGTACCTTGTAGTTGGTATCTAGTTAGCTTTCAAGAATACTGGCTGAATACAGGTAGTCCTTGAAGTTATGATAGCACCCCCCCCCCAATTATTTATGACTCAGTCCTGACAATTGTCCCTGTGATCACTTGACTGGATGTCAGGCTTTTGGCAATGGGCCACATTTATGGCTCTTTTCGGCGAAAATGGCCCACAACAAACAATGGGCTTATGATTGTAGAGGTTACTTCCTGACCACCACAAAAAAGTTATATAATGGCCTGCTTTAGGACTGTTACAACTTACAATTATAATGAGTAGGCTCTATCATGGCCATGAACCAAGGATTACCTGTAGTAGCTTTGCATTTTTAAATTATTCAATGTCAATATGATGTACAGCAGTGCTTCCTAAACTTGTTGCTTTCAGGTTACATTCTGACTTTTAAAAATAAGAGCTATCCTTAGATTTATTGCTATTAAAGATAAAAATTGATGTGCTTGTAGAATATTTACTGAATCACATTTAACACCACACTATATTTTTCTAAGGTCCTCATTCTCGATAAAACAGAAGTAGCTTCTTTCAAAAGCATCTGTCTTTTAGCACATATACTTTTTGGGTAAACACCTCTAGCAAATATATTGGTTATGGTGTTATAGGTTATTCGTTCACCTAATCATTACACCTTTTTCAGTGTCAGGCTACAAATTTGGCATGTGTGTTTTCTTTTGTTTTACAGCAAGCCTGTGGTTATGAGTTCACTAGCAAACTCCATCGAATGTACACAGACATGAGTGTTAGTGCCGATCTTAACAACAAATTCAACAACTTCATAAAAAATCAAGACACCGTCGTAGATTTGGGAATTAGTTTTCAGATATATGTTCTTCAGGTATTTGAAAAGGAAATGTATCCATTTGTGTTTTCATTTGTATGTGTCCACATTTAGTGTGTAATGTTGATGGCACAAGAACAAGTACAAGAGGTACTTCTGCTGCATCTGGCTTTCAGATACTATAGTGAGTATAGAGAATTCTATTGAAGGATGGAGGGGAGGTTCATTGCCAAGACAGTGATCAGTAAACAGGACTTGAGCCCAGATCAAGAAAATAGTTTATGAAGACACCTTAGATAGTTTCTCACTACCTTAATCCTCATGACCATAAAAAGGGGAAGAGAGGAAGCACGTTCATAGAAATAGTTCTCAACTTATGAACATTCATTGAATGCTTGTTTGAAGTCATGATGGCACTGAAAAAAAGTGACGACTGGTCCTTTCACTGGCGACTCACAGTATCCCCAAAGCCATGTGATCAGAATTAGGAGGGTTGACAAACAGCATATATTTACAACAGTTGCAGTGTCCTGATGTCAGGTAATTTTTCAATATGGGACTTCCCAACCTGATTCCAGTAAGCAAAGTCAATGGGAAAAGCTGAATTCACTTTAATGATCATGGTGATTCACTTAACAACTATGGAAAAATCATAAATCAGGTGTGACCATGTTCAAAATGGCAGCATTGCTTAGCAATAGAAATTCAAATTCAAATAGTTTATACACTGCTCAAACAACTAAAGGGAACACAAAACTACTGTATGTAACGAACAAAGTATTTAATAAGGCTATTTCATTCATTCAGATCTCAGATGTCTTCTGCTTGTGTTCCCTTTATTTTTTTGAGCAGTGTATTTTGTAAATTTCTTTCTATAGATTTTTTTAAAATATATTTGATATACCTTCTGCCTTAACAGAAAACATTTTTCACAGTAGTGTTAATGCAGTAGCATCTGTGCAGATGAGTCAGAGGCAATTCTGCAAGAATATGATAGGATGCTGCAAAAACAAGTCTTCACAGACACCAGCATCCCAAAATCTCTTGTAACATATTTATGACAGGCTTGGAAGGAACAATTGTAGTGCTGGTTTCATATTGTCCATGACTGCTTTTGTCGAGATGAGAAGCTCAGTTAAATGCTTTATATTTGTGAGTGATTGAAGAACCTGGTGAGAAAAGTAAAGTAATAAAATCAGGGCTGAAATACTACCGGTTCGCTCTGGTTCGGGTGAACCAGTAGTGATAAAAACTACCGGTTCAGGCTAACCGGTAGTAAAAAAAAAAGCTACCAGTTCCTCTGAACTGGTATTTCCAACTATCAGCTGTGCAGCAGGGTTTAGCTTTGCTAGAAAGCAGGAAATCCTGCTTTGATCCCCCCCCCTCACTGTTCTATTTACCTTCCCAAGCCTCCTTTTGGTGTGTACTCCGCATGCGCGCATGCACAGCACAAACCAAAAGGAGGCTTGGGAAGCTAAGTAGAACAGCGGGGGGGGGGGTCAGCTGTGCAGCGGGGTTTAGCTTTGCTAGAAAGCAGGAAATCCTGCTTTGATCCCCCCCCTCGCTGTTCTATTTACCTTCCCAAGCCTCCTTTTGGTGTGTACTCCGCATGCGCGCATGCGCAGCACAAACCAAAAGGAGGCTTGGGAAGCTAAGTAGAACAGCGGGGGGGGGGTCAGCTGTGCAGCGGGGTTTAGCTTTGCTAGAAAGCAGGAAATCCTGCTTTGATCCCCCCCCTCGCTGTTCTATTTACCTTCCCAAGCCTCCTTTTGGTGTGTACTCCGCATGCGCGCATGCACAGCACAAACCAAAAGGAGGCTTGGGAAGCTAAGTAGAACAGCGGGGGGGGGTCAGCTGTGCAGCGGGGTTTAGCTTTGCTAGAAAGCAGGAAATCCTGCTTTGATCCCCCCCCTCGCTGTTCTATTTACCTTCCCAAGCCTCCTTTTGGTGTGTACTCCGCATGCGCGCATGCACAGCACAAACCAAAAGGAGGCTTGGGAAGCTAAGTAGAACAGCGGGGGGGGGGTCAGCTGTGCAGCGGGGTTTAGCTTTGCTAGAAAGCAGGAAATCCTGCTTTGATCCCCCCCCTCGCTGTTCTATTTACCTTCCCAAGCCTCCTTTTGGTGTGTACTCCGCATGCGCGCATGCACAGCACAAACCAAAAGGAGGCTTGGGAAGCTAAGTAGAACAGCGGGGGGGGGGGGTCAGCTGTGCAGCGGGGTTTAGCTTTGCTAGAAAGCAGGAAATCCTGCTTTCTAGCGAAGCTAAATCGCATGCCACAGCTGATCCCCCCCGGCTGTTCTACTTAGCTTCCCAATCCTCTTTTTGGTGCGCATGCACAAGCAGCACGAGTTTGGTGCGTGGCGCGCATGCATGGCCAATGAACCAGTAGCAAACCGATTTGGATTTCACCATTGAATAAAATCAAAGTCTTTTAGTGGCTAGTAGGGAAGTGAACATAGTTTTCAGGAATAGTGTGATAGTTCCCTGAACACATTTCACTTTGCCAGGAAAAGGAGTTGAAGAGCCTGGGCCTTTTTCTGCTATTTTAATTATTATCTACTAAAGTCTACTTTTTCTTCTAAAGTCAGTTTGCCTTTTTGCCCTTTTGCTTTGTTTCCAGTATTACTGACATAGACATGTTCAAGAATTCATAAGCAACCATGACCAACCAAGATTTTCCTTTATTTAGCTTTCCGTGGATTTCTATGCTTTGTAATTCCAAATAAGATTATTCACAGCTCTGGTTCTCTGATTGTAATTGGATCTTGCTTTGCTTTTTTTAAAAAAAGGATGACAGCTGCTTTATGTGCTCTTTTAGAATGACATAGAATAACTTATCTTGGTGGTGATGTAAAAAACATTTTTTTTTCCTCCCAGGCTGGGGCATGGCCTTTGACCCAGGCACCTTCATCTACCTTTGCAATTCCTCAGGAACTGGAAAAAAGTGTACAGATGGTAGGTTAGTAGGAGATTTATTGCAGATTTAACAATTTAGGAATGACCAAACAGAAATGAGAGATGAACTGTATACATCAGCCTTAGAATAAACATTTTTGGAGTTTTGACTATCAGGAAGATGTAACTAATATAGATTTTGACATAGCATCCCTTTCAATTTCAAATTCACCGGACTACCATTTTACCTTTGTATTTTTTGCTGAGAATTGTCAGAGTTGGTATTCATATCTGGAGATTTATCTGCATTGGGGAAGGTTCTTCACAAAGTACTTCCTCATAGCCATATGTCATCTTTAAGATGTAGGTGAAGCAGGCATATCATTCTTCTAATATAACAGTCCAAATCAATATCCTTACATATTCTATAGATTTCTTTGTACTAGAAGTCTGAACATTGTCTAGCATTACAGAATGAATCATAAGCAAACCTTCCTTGGTTTTCAAATTCAATTGAGTGAAAATTCAGTTAAAACTGAGGAAAGTTTGCCAACAATTCATTCTGTAATGCTAAACAAGTCAGGTGTGCTGACCTCTGAGGTAAGGCTTAAATAGGCTTTCTGGTTAAAGATAATTTTCAGGAATTCAGAATATCTATTAGGGCAAACTGCCTTTAACAAGAGGATTAATTTATATCTTACTATTTACATGTCTTTTGCTAGATATTTTCCTAATTACAATGATTCACACGGTATTTGTAACAGGAGAAAGTAAATATTAACAATGGAGTCATCTTAAAATGTGACCGGTCTCCTGATATGACCCACATGTTGAATATACAAACACTTTTTGTAAATATACCCTTAAGATTGTGAGATTTCAGAGTACCTCTTCAGTTCATCCAGTTAGCATTAATCTGGTACTCTGGTAAAATACATGTTCTCTGCCTTTATAAACGATAAGACCTAGCAATCTCTATTGTTTCTATAAAGGATTGTGTGTTTCTAGTCTGACCTAGCTATTGAATTCAGGATCCTGGTTTTTATGGCATATTTCTTTCCTGAAGGAATTAAATTCTACAAAATGTGACATTGCATAGAGGGAAACTACATACATCCCCTTTTAAGGAATAAACCTGTGTATACCACAGGGACATGGTGGTTCAGTGGCTAAGGCGCTGAGCTTGTTGATCAAAAGGTTGGCAGTTCATCAGTTCGAATCCTTAGTGCCGCGTAAAGGGGTGAGCTCCTGTTACTTGTCCCAGCTTCTGCCAACCTAGCAGTTCGAAAGCACGTAAAAAATGCAAGTAGAAAAATAGTGGGAAGGTAACAGTGTTCCATGCGCCTTTGGCGTTTAGTCATGCCGATGACCACAGAGATGTCTTCGGACAGTGCTGGCTCTTCGGCCTTGAAACAGAGATGAGCACCGCCCCCTGGAATCGGGAACGACTAGCACATATGTGTGAGGAGAACCTTTACCTTTTATACTACAGGCAAGGACATTTGTGTGTGGGAGAGATAGACCTTCTCCTGAATTATTTTTTTATTTATCTGTATCACACTTGTATTATTTTAGAAGTAACTCAAGGAAGTGAACCTATCTAATACTCTTTCTTCCTATTACTTTCTCAACATCAACCCTGTGGAGTGAGTTGGGTTGAGAGAGTGACTGGCCCATGATCACCCAGCTGGCTTTCATGGCTAAATTGGGATTAAACATAACAGACTTCTGCTTTCTAGCCTGGTGCTTTAACCATTAGTTTTTTGTAATTTTTGTTGTATAGGAATGGTTCAGGCTCCCCCACCCCCCTTTCATGAAAGATCTTCACTGGAAGGTGTTCTTTCACATCTATTTTACCATTATTACAATTCAAACTTCATATATCAGGCTCTTGGCTAATACCTACTTATTACTATTTTTTTTTATTGTGGAATAAGTTTTTCTAACAATATTTTATGTTCTGTGGTTAGGGTTTTCTGAAACGCCCATCCAAGTTTCTTGTTGCTTTGTGATTAGTCCCTACAAGGCCCCTCAACATAAAATAAATAGTTGATTAATTATCTTCTCTCTGTTTTCTACTTTGTATTCTCCATTTTTTTCATAAACCTGTGAAACATTCCAAACTACTTGAAACAGTTCTTATATTCCTTCAGTCAACTTTCAACTCAAGTTAATATTTTATTTTCAATTTTCCAGCATCAAGAAAGAAGCCTTTGATCTTTGGCTTAAATTGATGACAATTTAAATGAAGCCCTGTATCTCTGTCTGTTGTCCCAGCCCTATCTCAGATTTCTGAAAAAATGTATCCTCCTTTCTTTGCTTTAAATTTATTTCCATTGCAATCAATTAGTCAGAGGAACATAAAACTTTTCTGTGATAAATCTGTTTCTTTGGCCATGAACTCCTCAGAATCAGTTAGCTTTTCTTTTTAGCAAGGATGCTTCTCGTAATTCATTCTTTCTCTTTTTCTTTGCCTCTTTCTCCCCTTTAAGAGCTTCATCTTTCCTAGCAATCTCAAGGTCAGTAAATTAGGCAAAGAAGGGTCTGTGCTTCGCCATTGAAATTAATGTTCTAAAAGAACCACCCACCAATCTTTAGTGTTCCTGTTGTTTGTTATAGGCAGTTACTGCCCAGTGTGGATGCTTTTAGAGTTGGTAAAAATCTGCTGGAGATATAAAGTGCTCTTTGCTTTTATAGACTAGGATGTGATTTCCAAGAATATTCTAAATAGCTTCTCAGTGATGCCTGGATTGGCAGATTGAGTTGGGTATCTTGGTACCTTCAACTCCTTTGAAATTCATTGAATTTGGTACTCAACACATTTTGAGTATTTGAAAATGTTGCCCCAGTACTCATTGTTTGTGTGGTATTCAATGCACAAGCTAGAACTTGTCAGGGTCGGCTGTCTTGTGACTCACTACATTATTCCTTATGGGAAAAATATGTTTGGTACTTAACATTTTTTGTACTGATTATGCCTCCCAGAATCAATTAAGGATGAGAACTGAGGTACCACTGTATATCTGAGAAGACCAGTTGACTGGTGAGGAATAAAACTGTCCCATGATAGCAAAGTTTAAAAATCATTTCCACTCCTGATAATCAATTCTATAGGCATATTCTTTTCCCCTTTTTGTCATTGGTTGTTACCAATTAGTGATTTTACATTGGGGACTGAAAAGTTCAAAGCTGCAAATCATGCATCCAAGCTGCAATGAATGTAGGAATACAGTGTCATCAATTACAAAAGGAAGCCTTCTTTGTTTACTTCCATCCCACCTTTATTATTTTTATAAATAACTGAAGATAACAAATATAATTAGTACTCCTTCTTTCTCCTGTTTTCCCCATAACAACAATCCTGTGAGGTAGGTTTGGCTGAGAGTGACTGGAGCAAGATCATCCAGCTGACTTTCATGTTTAAGACGGTATTAGAATTCACAATCTCTTGTTGCTTGTCTGGTGTCTTAACCACTAGACCAGGGTTGTAAAACTTGATTACATTGAAGACCACATCAGGGTTGTGTTTGACCTCAGAGGACTGGGGGTGGGCATAGCCATGGAGGGTGTGGCCAGCTCAACATCACTTGTGTCCAGGACACCTGTGGTGGCTGAGTGCTAAGGCAGGACTTCCCTGAGACCCTTCCTCACTCTCATTATAATATATCTTCCTTCCTTCCTTCCTTCCTTCCTTCCTTCCTTCCTTCCTTCCTTCCTTCTCTTTTTTTCTTCCCTCTTCAGTCTCCTTTCTTCTTCATTCTCCTTTTTCCTTATTTTTCCTTCTTTCCTCTCTTTCCATCTTCCCATCTTCCCTTCTTTTTCTCTTTCTTTGTCTTTCCGTTTTCCCTTTCTCCTTTCCTGTCCCTTCTTGCATGCTCAAATGCAAATGGGGAAACATTTCTCCTTTTAGTGCGTTTTTAGTTTGTTTTGCTAGCCCTCTGCCAGTGAAAACGGAGCCCGGGAGAGCTGCGCGTGGCCCCTCTGCACCCCATTTTGGCCACAATGGCCTTCTGCAGTCCTCTGCCAGTGAAAACGAAGCCTGGGGAGTGCATGCGGTTTGCTGTTTTGGGGCCATATCTAAGCACTCCACAGGCTGGATTCAGCCTGTGGCCCTTGAGTTTGACACCCCTGCATTAGACTAAACCTGGAACAGCTTGCACCCTGTGATGATACTTTTATCACTGTGAAGCAACAACATCTGCTTAGCCCAGGTCCCTGAGAAGGACTTTATAGGTGGATACAAATCTGAAATTTAAACATCTGACTGCCTCTATGCCAACCATATAATAATCACCTGATACATAAATATAAGCTAATAGCTTGAATATGTATATTAATTACTCTAAAAACTTTATTCAATGGAGCTTACTTCCTGTAATTGTCTCCTACAACCTGAGTCATTCCTAGTAATTGCAATTCAAACATATTGGGATGATACCTGATAATAAAAAGTTGCAAGGAAGCTTAGTAGTAATTGTCTAAAACCTTGAAAAAGCTGCCAACTTCCAAAGAATTTTGGCCAAAATTTCTCTTGTGTCTATTAAATTCCTTACTAAACCAATCGGGGGTCCAAATGTGGCATTATGTTTAGTGGGCATTCAAGACAGCTGTTGAAAAATTCAGGGAATGTTTAGCTTTTTTGTGTGTACTTCTTTGCAGCTAGGTAAAATTGCATAATAAGCAAATTCTTAATTGACTTCCTTGCACATTTTGCAAATGAAAAGCTAGCTTGATCCTCAATGAGAACGTGTTTATCAAATTACGTGTTTCCTTTCTGAGTCACTAGATTAGAGTTAATTGGCTAATATTATTTGAATTTAGCTAGAATTTGCTTTTGCTTTTTACTTCATTTCAGCTAGGTCCTGAAGGGGAAAATGAGCTATGAAATAGAAAATTTATTCTTTCTTCTTTTAAATCTCACAACAGCAGTAGGAGAAGACACACACCCCATACTAAATTCTGAGATTTGGGAATAAAATTTAGATCAGTTGATGAAGTTAAATGATATTATTGTATTAACTTCCACTCTGGGTATTAATTTCATTTAGTGCACTATTAACATAAGTAACAAGTGATAAATGTATCTTAATACAAAATATATTAAAACACCAATTAAGGTGTGTTTACTTGTTTTATAAGATTAAATAGGCTCTCATGTAATAAACATTTTAAATATTTCATCATTAATGTCATTAATGTGAGGTTTATCCTTTTGCAATCAGTGTAGCAAGAGATTCAAAATACTTTTTGGAGTTGTTTGAGGATCTGTAGAAAGCCTCTTCCATTTTTCTTTCATCAAAGAACAAACTGTTCTAAGTGCTGTTTAAATCTTCTCAGAAAACAGGTTGCCCTGTTAAAATAAAGAGCTAAAGAAGTGGAGGTACTATAGTTCCTGCTCTGTATGTTTTTGTTATGATAACAGTTTTCTCAGTTGTGGCATATTGTTGAGAATTAATTTGCAACTTTTGCCAGTTTTAGGACTGAGATACATAAACTTATTTTAAATTGTCATCTAAGAAGAAATTGAGCTAGAACATTTTCCATATTCTTTAGGTATGTCTTTAGGAGTGTCAGATGCCCAATGAATAAAAGAGTAAGGCATCCCATTTGCAACAGTTCATTTAGTGACTGTTTGAAGTTACAATGGCATTTAAAAAAGTGACTTATGACCCTTTTTGCCCATTGCAGCATCCCTGTGGTCATGTGAACTGACTCATATTTATGATGGTTGCAGTGTCCTGGAGTCATGTGATCACCTTTTGCAACCACCTGACAAGCAACGTCAATGGGGAAACAAGATTTACTTAACATCCATGTTACTGACTTAACAACTGCAATGATTCTTTAACTGTAGCAAGAAAGTCACAACATGGGGTATAATTCACTTAACAAATGTATCACTCAGCCACAGAAATTTTGGGGTCAATTGCAGTTGTAAGCCGAGGACTACCTGGAGTAGCAAATTGTAACAGATTTGGAAATGATCACCGACTGGACAACTAGTGTGTAAAAGATATGTCAGCTCACTGGAAAGTTTCCATAGGAATCTTTTCGGAAAAGACCTTGACTAATTTTTGGGAAAATAAAAGAAAAGGGGTGGGGGGGGGATACTTTCAATCTTGCAAGATTTTGTTAATGTAGCTTTACAATAAAAATAGAGCTAGTATTCCTAGTTGTGCTTCTTGACTGGGCTACCTTGCAGGGCAGAAATTAGATTTGGATTTTCAGTTTGGGGAAGAAGAATTAGAATTTTAGACATCTTGGGTAGCTTTGAATAAATCAGTATTTCTCATCTGCGTGAAGGTGAATGAATATACACTGAGAAATAGTAAGAAATCATTGTTTCTATGATGTGACATTCAGCTATGTTTTGCTTTATTGTCCAGGGTTCTGCATTCAAAAGTGGAACTTTTTTTACAGTATATAGATGAATATTTTTACTATGTGTAATTCAATTATTCCATCTCTGATCTTAGATAGGCTATCTAAAATGGTTATTTTTAATTAAGCTGATTGTTGTGTTTCAGATATGGTCATTCTTTTTAATGTTTTTAAACATATTTTTTCTGCTTTTACATATTATTTTTAAAATCCATGATAGATTTGACCAAAGGAATTATTTTGTTTTTCAGTTTGAATTATTTTACAGCCAGCATTTCAGTGGAAGGAAACTTACCTGGTTACATTATCTTTGCACAGGTAAAATAAATTTACATGATCCTTAGCTTTTGAAAACATCACTAAATTTATTTTCTTTGCTTAGATGAAATGTATACTGCATCTCTTTTGAAGTTTTGATGATGATAATGAAACCTTAAATTTAAATCATTTTCTCTGTTTTAGCTGATCTGGTTTTCTTAATACATCTCACTTGGATATTTTTATTACATCTCTTCTAATTGTTATCTAAAAAAATCAATTGCTTTAAATTTTATATTTTACATTCTCAATTGATTATTTTTTTCAGGAAAAAAGTTAAAAAATAAATTTCATTGGTATGGGTTGCAAACAATAAAATCTTATAATAAAAATGGATTTAGGCATGCAGGTAATCCTTGGTTAGTAGCCACTTGTTCAGTGATCACATGACAGTAGTGAAGGAGTGGTACAAAGTTTTGGCCCACCCAGCACCTCCCCAGTTACGTGATCATGATCTGATTGCTTGGCAACCAGTTTGTACTTGTACAGCATCACATGATCATCATTTGTGACCTTCACTGTTGGTTTTCCACAAGCAAAACCAAGCTGGTGGGGAAGGTTGCAAGATGGTCTGAGGGATCTCATGCTCCATAGCACATGCACACACAGCATCTTGGTGTCAAGGCACTCTTTCCCTCCCAGCTGCAGCCTTGCTGTGCTTATGCTGTAGTGGCCCCCTGCACATCCTCTCTCACTAGGTAGCAGTCAATTCCTGGCTCCACTGCACTCATGCCACATCACAGCAGCCGCTTGTAGGCTTTCCTGTCGACTTCCCCGCTGATTTTTACCTTCTGTGAAGCCAGCAGGAAGTAACAAGGGTCCTCTCATAACACCTTATGATCCTTGGTTAACAACTGCAACAGGGACTGTCTGGATTGTGCCCACTAAGCGGATGCAGTCACATGATGTTACACTTTATGATCACATGACTTAGCGACAGAAATTCTGGTACTTCAAACAAAGGCCTACCTCTACAGGCAATTCTGAGTTTGAACCAAAATTCAACATGTTTGAGGGAAGGACAAAAGCATCATAGAAAAAAGTCAAGCATAAGCAAGTGGTAACATGTAGTTGATTTTGGCTGATTGAAGGGTGTGGGGGAACCTAATTACAGCTTGACCAAGTCAGGATTTGGATAGAGATCACCAAGGAACCCAAAGAGTGTAAATTAGACATTATAAGAACCGCAGTGGTTAGAATGCAGTACTAAATGCTACTTTTGCTGACTGCCGGCTGCCAGCAGTTCGGCAGTTCAATTCCTGACTGGCTCAAGACTGACTCAGCCTTCCATCCTTCTGAGGTTGGTAAAAATAGGACCCAGATTGTTGAGGGAAATATGCTGATCCTATAAACCGCTTAGAAAGGGCTGTAAAGCGGTATATAAGTGTTAGTGTTATTGCTATTGCTAGACCGGGGAAATTGGAAAAAAATTCCAATGAAAAAATGTATTGGAAGAAAAAAAATGAAAGAAGATAGTGGCAAACTACTGCTTTCTGCCCAAAGTTGTTGTGCTTAGCATTTTCCATACTGTATTCCCATAAACCAAAGAATAATTCACATAGCCACCAGGATTGGAACCTTAGAGTCTTTATATTTTGTTTGGAGCACTGGGTTATGGCAATCAAGTTCTTTACAGTGCCGGCTTATGCAAAAATTATTCAAATTCTTTCTTTCTTTCTTGATCTTTTGGATCAGCTGAATCAAGCATTGTAACTTAAATTTTTAAAAAATGCTTCTGTATTTTTCGAAGTACAGTTAGTCCTCAACATACAACTGTTCATTTAATGACTGCTCAAAGTTACAATGGCACTGAAAAGAGGTGACTTATAGCTATTTTTCATACTTAGGACAGTTGCAGGATCCCCAAAGTCATGTGATCAGAATTCAGATTCTTGGCAACTGATTCATATTTATGATGGGTGCAAAGTCCCTGTGATCTCCATTTGCAACCTCCTGACAAGCGAAGTCTGGAAATCTGGAAAGCCAGATTTGCTTAGCATCTATGTTATTAACTTAACAGCTGCAGGGACTCACTTAACAACTTTGGCAAGAAAGGTTGTAAAATGGGGCAAAACAACTGTCTTGCTTACCAGCATTAATTTTGGGCTCAGTTGTGGTAGTAAGTCAAGGACTACCTATAGTAATCTTTTTAAAAATCTAATCTTTCCTCAAGACAGTCTTTCAAATTCAGTTCTTGTTTTGCTGTACCCTTGGATCAAATATTGCTTCCTTCCTGCTGCCAACTTGGAGGAACAAAGTGAGGCTTTATTAATAATTTTGAGGTTTTTATTCTGTTAATTCATCCGCCTTATACTTAATTTGCAGGTGAGGTCAAAATGAATTATTTGTCCAAGCCCTATGTAGCCATGGTTACCACCTACCAAATGGCAGTGCTGCTGGCCTTTAACAATAGCGAAATCGTCAGTTACAAAGAGCTCCAGGATAGCACACAAATGAATGAAAAGGAACTAACCAAAACTATCAAATCCTTACTTGATGTCAAAATGATCAACCATGACTCAGATAAGGTAAGTTACACACACACACACACACACACACAAAAAAAAAAAAAACACATTTGAGAGGGGGGACATTTTTCTATTATGTTTTGAAAAAATAGGAATAATAGATGGTACAAATAAGAAAAACAGGTACAGGTAGAGAAATACAGAGAGATTAGCAACAAAATTGAACTATTACAAAGCAAATATATTCTATAATTATATAACTATAGGGAGGATAAAATGAAAATGTATTTATAATTGCTGTAAAGAAATCATTTCTTCATATCTTTTTTCTTTTCTGTCTTTTATTTCTTATTCACATTACTTTTCTTTCTTTTTCTTTAAATATATATTAGATTTTCCTTTGAGAAAAACCTCTTTAATGAAAATTAGTAAATTAAAAAAGAAGCTTATAATATTGTAAGATACTTCATAGCCAATTTCTGACCAAAAATTTGCATGTCCCCCTATTGAGCTTTAAGTTAAGAATACTTGTTACTCGGTTCAGTTCAGAAAGACTATAGATAGTAAAGCATTAATGTAAAGCATACATTTACATTAAGATATGAAGTTTTAAATTTGGGAGATAGCATGATTCTGTGTATAAGACTGTAGTCCAAGAATGGCGTAAAGTTAAAATTATATTCTATATTGAATTTACTTTTTAAATAAAAAAGGTCTCCTAGACCAGGGGTCCCCAACTCTGTTCCATGGACTGGCATTGGGCCATGGCATGTCAGAAACTGGGCCGTGTAAACAAGCAAAGCTCCATCTGCATAATGCAGGCAGCACGTAAAATCACATCCCCTCCGGGCCTTGGAAAAACCTCTCTCCACAGAACCAGTCCCTAGCACCCAAAAGGTTAGGGGCCACGATTCCAGACATCAAAGCAATTTAATTAGCCATTTTACCTAAACCAGGGTGGGTTTTTTGTTTTTGTTTTGTTAAGATGTGTATAAGATGTTTTTTAATAGGGCTGAATTGTTGTTTCCTGCCACTCTTGCCCCCGCAGCCTGTACATAAAAATATGTTCAGTAGATTTGAAATACTTGTTTGTACATAACTGCTTAAAAGTGTTATTGATGTGCTTATCATTTTCCATCCTTCACATTTCTATAAACCACCCAAATGCTTTTTAAGCTTCTTGAACACAGACGTGATGTACTTGGCAAAGGACTTGAAATTCATAGATCTTTGAAGATTTATTTTAAAAACTTGCTGTTCATAAAAGAAAGAGAAAGGGAGGGGCAACCCCTAAGAATGCCATTGGTCACACTTTAGAATTGCAGTTCTCTGTGTATTAACTCAGGAACACTTGAAAATGACTCAGAAGTCACCACAGATACCTGTGTTTCCCCAAAAATAAGATCCTGTCTTACATTTTTTTTGCCACCAAAAAAGGCACTTATTTTTTTGGGGGGGGGGGGGGGGTCATCCATTGACTCACCTCACTTGCATGTGTCGCCCCTGGCCTCCTTTTCGCTGTTAGAGGAACTTCTTTGGCTGGCAAGGCCAACAAGGCTTTCCTGAAGGCTTCTGCAGCTGATAACAGAGCTCCAGATTGATCCGGAGCTCTGTTATCGGCTACAGGGGCCTTCAGGAAAGCCTTGCCAGTTGCAGAAAAAATAACCGAGGTGTGCGAGGCCTGGCTACAACTGTCCAGAGGTAAGTAATATGGCAGCTCCACCACCACTCCATCCTCATCCTTGCTTAATTTTTACTCATGCACCTTAGAGTGGGCAGGGTTTTAATTAGGGCTTGGGAGTAGTAATTTGGGAGTAGGGCTTATATTGGGCACATGTGTAAAAATCAAGCTAGGACTTACTTTTGGAGTAGGTCGTATTTTCAGGGAAACATGGTGCATATACTTTAATGACTTGTTTGCGTGCTCTACTATAGCACAGAGATGCCCGGGACCTCTGTGAAACTATGAGATACCAAGATTAAATTATCCAAGAAAAGAAAATTACCATTGTGTCATTCATAAATTGAGTGGTATACTAAACTGTTTGGTATTAGCTTAACATGCTGCATGCATCCTTTCACATGGCATGTAAATTAGCATGACATATCATATGAGCTCACCTAGTTGCAGATTACTCTAGAAATTGTGCCCATGTGATGACGAGGACATTGAAACTGTGTCACACCTGTTACTGCCTTGTGAATTTTACAGTTAGGTTGCTCTATATCGTATCTCAAATTCCCTTGGAGATCATATAGATTTTACAGGAACCTTCTCCTTCAGGATTTAAAACCATTCTTTATAAGTGCATAGCTCAATCTTTTTATTCTAGATCAAATAAATATTTATCTTTTGTTGTAAAATACTACTTGATTTGATACATCTTAATGATTAATTAAGGGGACGCAGTGGCTAAGACGCTGAGCTTGTCAATTGAAAGGTTGGCAGTTCAGCGGTTCGAATCCCTAGTGCTGCATAACGAAGTGAGCTCCCGTTACTTGTCCCAGCTTCTGCCAATCTAACAGTTCGAAAGCATGTAAAAAATGCAAGTAGAAAAATAGGACCATCTTTGGTGGGAAAGTAACAGCGTTCCGTGCGCCTTTGGCGTTGAGTCATGCCAGCCACATGACCATGGAGACGTCTTCGGACCGCACTGTCTCTTCAGCTTTGAAACGGAGATGAGCACCGCCCCCTAGAGTCGGGAACGACTAGCACATATGTGCGAGGGGAACCTTTACCTTTTAATGATTAATTATAGGGAATATTTTTATTTTATACCTATTAATAGTTTAGTTCAAGGGTGTCAAACTCACATTGTCACGGTGGTGTCACATGACGTATCAGAACTTTTTTCCTCTTCACTAAACCGGGCATGGTCAGCATGTGACACATCTGGGCCAGGAGTTTGACAGCCCTACTTTAGATCTACCACCTGGGTAGAAATTGTATTAATGTAGCATTTGAGGAGTTAATCTTATATTCCATTATTTACTTTGCTATTGTTAGTCTGTTATTGTATTTATTTGTTTTACTCTGTTTTTATTTGTTTTGTTAAATTTTTCTGATTATTGACTGAATACATATTATTGATCGATATTTTACAAATTATGGTGTAAATGCAGTCGTAGAGCCAATGGTAGTATTGAAATGTATCTTTTGTCACTAATTTAAACCTACCCTTAATGTTATTTCTATCCAATAGATTGAAAGGAAGTTACCTCGAAAGAGATGCTGTTTTGTTAAGGGCCTCTTAGCTGTAAAATATTCTGTTCTGTAGCCAAAAGATACTTTCCCAAAAGATCACATTTACTATATGTTAATCCTACTAACCTGAATGTTTCTGTGTTTCTTTTATTGAAAGAATTATATTGGGCTGAGTTTGAAAACATATGTATTACCTTCATTATTTTGGGCATCCAAGATGCTCTGTAGATAATTGAAGTAGTTCAGACTTGCCAAATTGAATAAGTAGCGATATGTTTACATTTCATCAGTGGAGATGTAATCCATATGCAAGCACAGATTTTCAAAGCAAGATGTTCTTCCTTAAACCGACAAGTCTTTGATATGTTTGGCATCATTTATGCATGTGTGAAAGGAGGAAAAAAACCCACTCTTTTTCTTTCTTGCAGGAGGATATAGAGGCAGAGTCCACTTTTTCATTAAATATGAATTTTAGCAGTAAACGAACGAAATTTAAAATCACTACTTCAATGCAAAAAGACACCCCCCAGGCAAGTATTGTTAGTGTCAATAACAACATATAAACTATTCCATGAGGGATCTAACACTGAATAACATCTCTTTTAAGTCAAGCTCAACTTCTGGATGTTTCTGTACAGCTTTCTTGGCATTCTTTTCTTCCAAAATTATTTATGGGCTTCCAAGGCTAGTCTATATTAAAGTCCTTCGTTATCCCAGTACTAACCAGTTCTGACATTGATTAGCAGGTAAGCCCAGGCAACAGTTTTAGGGTTGACACTTATTGAAACGGAAACTTGAAAATAGTTGGAGACTTTGTGAAATTAACTATCTGTAAGCATACTTTTTGACATTCCTCTTTCTAGTTGAATTGTCTCAACTTTGGGTTGGATCCCCAGTTAATAATATGTAGAGGAAGCCCATTGACATCATGATTAACAAATTCTATTACTTTTAGCAGGTCTTCTTTAAAACTACATCAAACATTCACTAATAATATCAGAAATAAATAATTAAAAAGCAGCTTGTTTAACACTTCTACCTAACCAGCTTTTCTAATTTTTAATTTTTTTATATTCCTGAAGGTTTGGGGCAATTGAAGGCGAATTCAGGATTTTTTTCAGTAATTCAATACAATTAAGTAATAAAACACTAAATGAGAAGGAAAATATATTTTAGAGGGGAGAATCAGAAATATTTCTTAATGTGTGTCTTTTCAAAATTAACAGCCATAAAAAACAAACATGAAAAATAGCATATTCTGTTTTCTGATTTATTGCTGCTTGGTTCTTTTTCATTTCATCTGGTGAAAACTACCTATTCTCTACTCTTTGACATAACTTGGAATCTTTTTTGGAAATGCAACCCTATGCATTTTTAGTGCAAGGTAAGATCCATTTACCACTTCCAGACACCGCAAGGAACCAGAATTGTTTATTGCTTATAAGTAAGCAACATGGTGGTTTCTGCTACCTGTGGATGTTGTTAGTAAATTTGGACAGCTTTATCTGTTTATTTTATATTTATTTCATTCTTTATACTACTAGCCTATATGATCAGTGCCCATATGTTCAGTGGTATTTATCCCCCAATAAGATTATGACATTAGTTATTCATTTATTTTCTTTACTGTCTGTTTTTGTTCAAAACATCTTCTCAGATTTGCTTCCACTGTTCTATTAAGTTCTATTTATCATTTCCCTTTAACTTACAAGGGGTATGTAGGTTCCCCCACAAGACACCTATTTTGTATTTTATTTATTTGTTTACTTCTGATTTGGGTCTATTTCTAAACTAGTAACACTATTCAAGAGCATTATGATAATTAATACATTAATGTAATATTAATTACATTGTCAACATAGTTCACACCAGATATTTGTAACACAGCATTACTAATAATTATTTCACTGCCACTATCTAAAATTAATTTTATTAGCCAATAAAATTAGCCTGTTTTGGAAATGATAGTCAAAATGATATTGCCACTATATATTATACGTTTATCTTCAAATAGTTTTATTTTCTGTTCAAAGAACGTTTTTGTCATATTGAAAATACTTTCTGAATTCTAACTTTTACATTAATTTGTTTTAACCGATTTCAAACGTAGTTATTGTGCTATTTGTTGTATAATAAAATGCTTTTCCCGGAACCCATTATTAGTGGAGATTGGCTGAGAATTTCTTTTTCAGAGGATCACTTGAGGTCTCATTGGTTCTGTATAGCTAACAGTCCTGGTTACTTCAGCATGTTAATAATGACTGCAACCTCAAAAGTATAAAATAAACTTGGAATGTCATTCCCTTTAGCCATATGTTTTAGGAAATATCTAGAGCAGCTAAGAATTAATGTGTCTTGAACTTCAATTTCATAACAAGTATCACATTGTACTTATTACTCCACTGATCCGATAAGAGTCTTTGGCAAAGAAATGCTAAATGTACTTATTAGGCGGTAAGCTTCTCTAAGATGATTGCAATCACTCCTTGTTTTTAAGGTGTCTGACCATGTTTCCTCAAAAGTATTTTCTGTTTTTCAATGTATGCAAGGGGGAAAACAATTTTTATTTTGTTCTTTAAATTCAGCAGCACTCTACTTCACCTTCTGAAAAAGTATTCTTGTTGATTTCATTTCAGATTTTATAATCTGATAGTCAGATTTAAAGAACAGTAAAATAAGTGTCTTTGTTTAAGATCTTAAAATTATCAATTCTTTTTCATCTTCAATGATAGTTCCATAATATTCATAATTTTATTGTGTCTGGAATCTTTCTGGTTCTGATTAAAAGATGAGCTGAACTGAATCTGGCTAGTGGTTCATTTAGTTCAGCATTCTCCTTTCCATCATCCCCTGATAATCCCAGGAAACCCAGAAGGTAAACACAAAATAGTAATTCTCTCTTGTAGTTGCATCTAGCAGCTTGGTAATTCAGTGGCATATCTCTTTTGAGCTTATACAGAGCTGCAGAAAAAGACTCGGTGGTGACTTCATTTTATCACAAAGTGGAAAGCAGAATTCTTGGTGTTCTATCTCTATATAGTACATTATTTGGATTTCTACCACAGGGTTTAGGAATATTCAGTGAATCCAGAATTTGTAAGAACATAGGCATAGTTTGTTTAAAGCTCTGAATTATAATAATAGCTAAGAGATTTACTTAAGGTCTGCATCATATTGCCTGGATTTGAGTACCTTTGGAAGCTAAATTGCAAAATAACTGGCATGTTGTCCCAATGAAATTACTTCAGAAAAGTTGCTTTACAGCAGGGGTGTCAAACTCAAGGCCCAGGGGCCGAATATGGCCCATGGGGCGCTTAGATCTGGCCCTGGAAACAGTGAAGGACCGGCCCACAGTGCCTCTGCCAGCAAAAAGGGAGCTTGGGAGGGGTGCATGCGGCCCTGCTGAGCTTCGTTTTGGGTCGCGACTGCCTCCTGCAACACTCTGCTAGCGAAAATGTAACTTGGGGAGGCCATGAGCTGGCCACGCACCCCTGGCCATGCCCCCCAGCCCCCCAAGGTCTGATGCGGCCCTCAATGAAGTTGAGTTTGACACCCTTGCTTTACAGGATCAAACAAGTATGGCCTACTCAGATCTATCTTTAGCTGTCAACCTCTTTATTTAAACTAGCGTTTATCAAACTAGGCAAAACTTTAAGATGATTCAATTTCCATGCTGACTGGAGAATTCTGGGAATTAAAGTCCACAGATCTTAAAGTTGTCAACTTTGGAAAACAGTGGTTTAAACTCTGCAAAAGAAGCTAAAGCAAAGGTTCCCCGCAGTCCCTTATTCATGTTTCCTTTAATTTCTAAGACTGTCAGAGGATTAGCTTTTTCCATATAGTTTATTAAGAAAAGAATCGTTTTCATCCGGATGACAAAAGACTACACCATTTGAATAAGCCTGGCTCTGCAGGTGATCTCAGCTCCTAACCCACTGAATTATACGGTCTTGTATTGCAGGAAATGGAGCAAACCAGGAGCGCTGTAGATGAAGATAGGAAAATGTACCTTCAAGCTGCAATTGTCCGCATCATGAAAGCACGAAAGTTGTTGCGACACAATGCTCTTATTCAGGAGGTAAGATTATGTGCCACTTGGCAAATAGAAATCTTGTTAAGTTGGGTGGTTAGCTGGGCCAATTGAAATAAGGTGGTTGTCCTGTGCCAGTTGAAATAAGGTGTGCCATGTTACATGCTTGACCCTGGCTATAGAATACAGGTAGTCCTCGATTTACGACTGTAATGGAATCTGGAATTTTCTGTTGTAAGTAATTAGTCAAGGCACCGAATTTTACAACTTTTTCTGGCTCTCAATAAGTGAACACCATGATTGTTAAGCAAATCAATGTATTATCAATAGTTTTTGATGGAAAACGACTGAAAAAAACCATAAAGCGGCAAAAAAATCATAATGGTCAGACGGTTGCTAAACTCCTGAAATGCAATCATTTGACCACCGTCAAAGAGAGTACGTACAGCTCCAGAATCAGATTGTAACAAGCTTTTGGGGAAAAGAGTTTTCATATCTTCAAACGGTCACTAAGCGACAAGTCATTAAGCACAGACTATCTGTAGCGGGTTACAGATACATACTTTATGATGTGTAGTGTCATGCTTAGTACTGTTTAACCTCCATCAACTCGCCAGCTTAAAATATGTTGCATCGGAAAGATTGTTGATGACTCTTGAACGTAAATGGCTTTGATCTAGTGATTCTGTTTATGCACAATTCTGAGCCTATTACGGAGACACATGGCATATTAGTATCCGAGCGTGAATCGATTGGTAATATTTTTCTTCTTCACAAAAGTGATTTTCCAAAAGTTGTGATCCTAGTCATTGCTGCCTTTGCATGAATTAGGAACTTTGCTCCCAAACTCTTCACTTGCTCCAGAAATAACACAAACTGGTCTGCAATTTTGAGAAAAATGAATCTGTGTTTAATATATAAACTTGGCTTAGTTTTGAAGTTTGCCCCCCCCCACCCACCCATCTCCTTTCATTAGGCAGCATTTTCATCAGGTTTTCTTTCTTCTCTCCTTTGCACAGGTAATTAGCCAATCAAGAGCTAGGTTTAACCCAAGTATCAGCATGATTAAGAAGTGTATTGAAGTTCTGATAGACAAACAGTACATTGAACGGAGCCAGGCCTCGGCAGATGAGTACAGCTACGTAGCATGAGTTTAATATTCTGCAGATACGGCTGTAAGGAGATCGTTTCTGTCTCTGCTTGGTGTGTTCTGTGGGGAAAATAAGCAGGTCTGTGGTGCCTCCATAACTGGTCACTTGGCAGCTCCTGTTTTTTCTGCTGTTTACAACATCACCAGTGCCACATCTTGAGCGTCAGTGAAGAAAAAAAGCCTATAGATATCCCGAGCTCATGTCATTATGACATTTCTTAAAACTTTATTAAGAGAATGAGTGAAGTCTTGCTGAAATGTGGAAATTTTGGTTGGATACCATTCTTCCCCTTTCACCTCTCCATCCTCCCACGTTTGCAGTTGATGTTTTTTTTAATGTATCTTAAAACACAAACTTAAAACAGACTAAATATTGTAATATGGCAGATAACATAATAATTGTATCTACACTGAGATGTAAAAAAAGACGAACACAATACTGCTGCTTATCAAATAAATAAAAAATGGAATATGTTGTGCAACTTGTTTTAATTTATAAATTGAACAACTGTTTTCACCGTTAGGCATCCTTGTAGCTCATTCCTAGGCATTTTACTGTTTGTTCGGCAGGATTTAGCTCCTATGTAAACGTGCCCTTGCTCTGTAAAACCAATGATGGTATTTCCAAGTTACTCTGTTTAGAAGCCAGCTTGGAAAAGGGATAATTCTGATTGGCTGGTTATTCTTATGCTGATTTGTATAGGTTCTCCTGCTTGAGTAGGGAGCTGGAATAGAAGACCTCCGAGGTCCTTTCCAACTCTGATCTGTTCTGTTCTATTCATTTTATCTATGAAATAATGGATCATGTAGCCATTACTTCACTGTGATTGGATTTGTCTTAGAAGGCAGGAATAAGTTTTAAAACCCTCCCCCTTTCCATGCAGGCACCCACTTAGGAAGAGAAAAACTAAAGGCTACTTTATTAAGTCAGTTTTAATTTATATGATCACATATTTGACAACTCAAATTGTGAAAAAAAGTTACTACGAACCAGGCTGTCTAAACTCACAGCGGGAAAAGGTTAATGAGTTTACACTAAGATTTCAAGTACTTGAATTTTTAACTAAGTGTCACTAAATATATGCTTGGTTTTGTTGCATTAAAATAATGTTGAATAACATCCTGGCCTATAAGAATTTTACAAAGTCCCTGGTGATTCCAAAACCTAGCCTTTTCTTTTCCTTACTTTAGACATAGTCTCTGTATAATAGTTTTATCAATGAATATCCTCTAATCTTTATAACATCTTCCCCATCTGTGTAGAAAGAATAGATTAAAATTAAATTTCTTCACAGCATCTGTGAAGGAAAACTAGATTAAAATTAAACACGTTGCTTATTTATTTATTTGATTTTTATTTATTTACTCATATCCCACCTTTATTATTTTTACCCATCCCACTTTTATGTGACTCCAGGCAGATTAAAATAAAATGAAAACACAAAATGGACTTTAAACAAAAATAAAAATAGATAGCCACACAGGGCACAATCTAATCTATAAACCATTCAATCAAGAGGCACACCCAGGCCCTAGGCTTCAGCACAAAGCTGAATTTCCAAGGCCTTGCAAAAGGCCTACAGGGATGGGGCCAATCTGATTTTAGGAGGACTGATTTTCCAAAGGCTGGATGATACAGCAGAAAACACTCTTTTTTGAGCCTCACCAGTTGACATTTCCTAGTTGAAAACATCTGGAAGCATGCCCTTCCTGCCATATGGGATAGGATGAGTAGAAACAATTGGGAAATGAAAGTCCTGTAAGTAACTCAGTCCTAAACCACAAAGGGCTTTAAAGGTGATGATCACACCTTGAATAGCACCCAGAAGCTAATGCAGCTCACAGAACAGTGGTGTCACATGCACCAGGAACTGCCTGCACCACTGCATTTTGCACCAGTTGGTATTTCCATCTTCAAGGGCAACCTTGTGTAAACGTCATTGCAGTCCAATCTGAAGGTCACAAGAGACTGTGAGCAGGGCCTTCCAAGTCCAGGAATGACTGCAACTAACACATAGACCTAAGCTGTGCAAAAAGTTTTCTAGCTATAGTTGCCACTTGCTCTTTGAATAGGAGCTATGAGTCTAAAAGAATTGCCAGTTTGCACACTGAATGTCTAAGCTAGCGTGATCCAATCTATATTCAAAATAGAAAGTCGTCTGGAATCTTGATCTTGCTTGGATTGAGCTAAATCTGTTGCATCCCATCCAGGCCTCCAAGCACTGAGACAAAACCTAGGCATCACTCAGACAGCATGGTGGTGGAGATACACAACCAGACATCATGTTGAGGATACCACAAACGTCATGTAGACATAGGACAGGAGAGAGCATGGAACCCTGAGGCACCACAAAAAGAAGGGGCCACCAGCTGGATCTCTCTCCATCCATTATGAACATTGAGTGGAACTTATTCTGAAGGAAGGAGGAGAACTAGCAGAAAACCCTGCTGGCCATTCCCAGCTTCCAAAACAAATCCAGAAGGATTTCATGATCAATAGTATTGAAAGGCACTGAGAGGTCATGAAGAACAAGGATGGACATGGACCACCTCTATCCTACTCATGCCAGAGGTATCCAATAATACAGTCAATGCCTTTGTCCATACTTAGTCCTGATTATGTAGTTATGTACTTTGCAGGGTTATTCTTGTTCTCTGAGTTTGGTTGTCTTGCAGATATTTCATTACCCAATTAGATAAATCTTCGGTGCATTGATGATGTTACCTAGTTGGATAAAGAAATGTCTGCAAGAAAACAAGCTCAGAGGGCAAAAAGAACCCCATAGTTCAACCCTGAACTACATATATTCTCTTCTCTGTACCTTATCTTGAAAATGTCAGTATAAAAATCCATTCAATAATATTTTTGAAAAACAGTGTTTGTAGCTTCTATCACACACTGCTAAGTTTTAATGTTGGAGCTTTTAATTATATTTATTATTGTAAAGATTAATTACTGCATGAATGCCTTCTAGGAAATAAAACCTGCAAATATGAAAACTGAGGAAACTCCCCTCTTGTTCTTCAGGAAAAGAACCTGTAAAAGAGATTGAGTATGGACTGACCCAAAATGGACTCTTAAGGTCAAGGGTGACTTACAGTTGTGATCTCCACTGCTAGTCTAGTGCCTTAATTGCTAGAATACACAATTTATTTATCCTGAAGGTTTCATAATCCAGTTGGATTTCTTTATATGGCACATAAAGGTCTTATCTGTGGGTAAGAAGTACACTTTTATATCTTGACAGCATCCAAGAAATCTTGCCTAATTACAAAAGACAAGTATTAGCTGTTCCTTTTTATTAAAAAAGTATTAATTTTTTACTATCTCTAATAGGATTCCTTCTCCTCTTATCTTCCTCACTATGATTTATATTTATTTCTAATGTAATATACTGTCAGAACCATCAGCCTAGGAAGAGATTAGTTAACATGTACTGCTGTTACTCTTTTGGGGGAAAATGGATTGTGTGCCAACTTACTATCTGAGCTATTGATGGTATTCATATGGTGTAATGGACAAGGTGCTCATGAACTCGGACCAGGGCAAATACACTCAAATCTGGATTTCACAGGTGGGTGCAGCTTTGGGGGTGGTCACAATACATCACTTTTAGATATACAGCATATAAATCAACTTTAGCATTAAGTATAGATAAATCATTAATTATCAGTCCAATTTCAGATAACATGCCAAATCCTAGTCATATTAGCTGCCATTTTGGCCTATTGCATGCCTACCTTTTTGGTAACCAGTTTACCAACTATACTCTCTTTTTTTGTTGTTACACAATTAATCAGTCACAAGGGGGCAGAAGGAATGGGTTGAGTATCTTCCCAGCTGCTTCTACATCCTCACTGCTATGGGGAAAAATGGGACAAAAATGTTTTGGCTAGAATCGTTTTACAGGCAGCTCTCGACTTATTTATTTATTTATTTATTTTTATTTTTATATGCCGCCCTTCTCCGGAGACTCAGAGCGGCTTACAATGCGTTAAGCAATAGCCTTCATACTTTTGTATATTTTATACAAAGTCAGCTTATTGCCCCCACAAACCGGGTCCTCATTTTACCCACCTTAGAAAAGATGGAAGGCTGAGTCGACCTTGAGTCTGGTGAGAATTGAACTCGCAGTAATTGCAGGCAGCTGGATGTTAAATGCTGTTATGTTATTAAATTATAAATTATAAATTATGACTGCAATTGAACCCAAAATTTCTGTTGATAAGTAAGATAATTGTTAAGCGGATTTTCCCACATTTTATGACCTTTTCTGCCACAGTTAAAGTGATTCACTGCAGTTATTAAGTCAATCTTCTGGTCATTCAGTGAATCTGGGTTAACTTTGATTATTGGAAGCTGACTGATATCATTTATATACCGCTTCACAGTGCTTTACAGCCCTCTCTAAGCGGTTTACAGAGTCAGCATATTGCCTCCAACAATCTGGGTCCTCATTTTACCAACCTCAGAAGGATGGAAGGCTGAGTCAACCTTGAGCCTGGTGAGAATCGAATTGCCAAATTTCAGGCAGCTGGCAGTCAGCAGAAGTAGCCTGCAGAATTGCACTCCAACCACTGTGCCAAATGCAGCTTGTAAATAGCAATAGCACTTAGACTTATATACTGCTTCACAGTGCTTTTTCAGCCCTATCTAAGGGGTTTACAGTCAGCATATTGCCCCGAACAATCTAGATCCTACATGGTGATCACATGATCCCAGGATAGTGCAACCATCATAAATACATGCCAATTGCTAAGCATCTGAATTTTTATTATGTTATAATGGGGATACTGCAGCAGTTGTATGAAAAGCAGCCATCAGCACTTTGAACAGTCCCTAAACAAACGGTTGTAAATTGAGGGACTACCTGTATTTTGCAGGCCCTCCTATCTGAAGGCAATAGTGTCAGCTGCCACCTTATGCTTGGTTGTACTTTGCTGCTATACACTGATAGACTGCCATGAACTGCTGGAAGTGTGGATGAAGGACGGAATACTTCAAGAAATGAAAGTAAATGCTGTATCTCCTTGAGATGCTGCCTCAAGGTCACCCAGCTGTGGAAGAAAGAGGGGAGGGCGTATACCAAGCATCGCTTGGACTGACTGTTATGAAAATCTCTTGCCTGAACCTGATTATTGAATATTGGTTACTCTAAGGTGGGCAATGAGAGACAGTTAAGGAATGGAAAAGTAGAAGTTAGGGATTTTGGCATGCAATTTTCAGTTCTGACTTTGCAATATTGCAATGCATTGATCTCTAATAAACTAACAAGTGGAGCCAAGGATCATTTTTATTTAGAGATTTAAGGCGTGGCAGGTCTAACACATATCATGCATTAGTACGATTACATCATAGCAGATGCTTACACCTACTATGAACATATTCTCACAGTATGATATACTGTGACATATTATGAAGTAGTATAACCTGTTTTCGCCAAAATAAGACATCCCCTGATAATAAGCCCAATCGGGCTTTTGAGCACATGGCAATAAGGCCAAGCACTTATTTCAGGGTTCAAAAAAATATAAGACAGGGTCTTATTTTTGGGGAAACACGGTAATAATACTATTATAGTATTATTCTATAGCATAGAATAATACTATAATAGTATTTTCATAGCAATGCTGTGAAAAAATGGGAGCAGAAGAGATGTTCTGGTTAGAATTGTCCTGCTTTGCAACTCTTCCCATTTCAGGATCTGAAAAATTAGTAAGTAAATCATGTCAACGGGAAATACAGTACAAGTGGTGGCTAAACCACATCTCGACACTGCTTCTTAATCCAAAGGCTATATTAAAAAACAATAACATTTAACTTAGTCTTAAGATTCTAGCAGTCAATGCAGTTATATATCTTCTACAGAGACAACATACAATTCATCTCTTCCAGTGAAGTCTTTGACTTTGGATAGAAAAGTATAGTATTTTGAATAATAACAGCAAGCTAAATTGTTAAGTCTTTGTAGGATACAAAACACAATGTCAATTTATCTAATTCAGAAGCATTTAATAGTCTGTGGTAATGCCATGATATCTGTAACTTGAATTCTCCAAAGGTTTCTTTTTTCCGGGCAAAGGCAAGATTTCCACCACCACCCCTCCCCCAGTTCCCAGTCCCTTTTTCATTAGGCTGGTTAGGAAATAGCAATATACTACTGCTTCTAGTTCTTGACTGCCTTTATTTGATTACTCTTCCACTTTTATGTCCATCTTTGCCCCAAACACATTGCAACTGTATGAGTATCGGTTTCCTGCCAGGAATTAAATCACATTTGTTTTGTTCTAGCAGCCACGAATGTCAACATTTCATATTAGGAGGTGCCAGAATTGGCCGATGCCTGAAGGTTTTATATGCAGCAGTGTGCAGGCAATTCCACATCCCATTAAAAGTTTTTATTATAAACAAGTGAATGAGATGCAAAATAAAAAAAAAAGCTGCAATTTTTTTTCCCTGACCCAAAGATTGAAGAATAGAAAATATAGAGAAGTGTTTTTCAAACTTGGCAACTTTTAAGATGTGTGGACTTCAAACCTGCTAACTGGGGAACCCTGGGAATGGAAGTCCTCATGATCTATATGAATGTACAACTCTTCCATGCATTTTAATTTTATTGACAACATTATATATTCGTACACCACACTGGATTAGGTCAGTTTGTAATTGAGTGTGTTATTTTAACATCTACAAACCAGGCCATTTTTATCAAAGCATCCTACAGGCAATCCTCAATTTACAAGTACTCATTTAGTGGCCGTTCAAAATTACAATGACAGTGAAAAAAGCGGCTTACAACTGGTCTTTGCAATTATGTCTGTCGTGGCATTCCCAGCGTCATGTGATCAAAATTTGGACGCATGGCAATTATAATGTATTTACAATGGTTGCAGCATCTGAGGGTCACGTGATCACCATTTGAGATTTTTTTCCCAGCCAACTTCTGAAAAACAATGTCAATGATGAAAATAGCAAAAAGTCACAAAATCTGGTGGTAAATGTTAATAGCAGCTTCACTTAGCAATGGAAATTCTAGTCTCAGCTGTGATAAAGGGGTACCTGTGTGGATTATTTGGCATAGAATGTTATAGGGCCATAACAAATGTGTTTTGTTACCCTGGATTTAGGCGCAGTGCAATGTGGGAACCAACTTAATGAGGAAAGTTTCTATGGCCGTTTGTATGCTTGCAGAATCTGTTTAATTTTGCTATATGTTTTCATATCAACAGCTGCAATTATCAAGGAAGATTAAAAATAACTTGAACTATAACACGGAGTAAAATCTACACTAATTTGGTCCCTCATTTGAGTTTCATTATGAAGGAACTGAAATCAGAAACTTGCTTGCCTATGGTACATTTCTTCTGTCCCTTTGTTTTCCAACTTCTCACTATTGAGGAACATTTGTCATTTACGTTTGATACATAGTACATAGTTATGTTCCCCATTAAAGATGCATTTAAATTACTGCTGGGAACTGTTAGATTGATAGTGGGAAAAAAAACCACTTTATGCCCTTCCTATCTGGCTGACATTAGATGTGCTATTAATTTCCCAGTGATAAATAATGTGGATTTATTGTTACTTCTGGGAGGATTAAGCCAAGCAGCCGACTAATGCCAGCTAGTCTTCTGAATCAAGCCTCTGAATTGAAGCAGACAATGGTCTGTTGTGAGAAGTAAATACGAAAGATGTAATTATGCCATAAGGAATTCTCTGCTGCCCAACTAGCATTATCCATCTTTCTTTCTAGCCAGTTCCTTGTTTTATTAAATGAGAAAAGGAATTGGTTACAAAAAGTAGGAGGATGGAATGATGGAAGAGGGGAAAAAAAATAAAGCTTCATCTTTATAATGAAACTCTGGAAATTTTTGACAAATCATATGAGGAAAAGGAGAAGAAAATACTTCCTAATATTCCAGGAACCGAGTCTCTAGAGGATTGCTTGAACAGAAAACTAAAGTTGGAAAGAAAACTTTAGAAAATATTAACAGGTGCTAATAATTTTTTTTGCTATGGGACATATCTTTGAAATTGAACATGTTATCTCCGGATACATTACAGTATGTCAAAATTGTTTATATATCCAGTTCTTGATGGATTAGAGGAACATCTCAAAATGAATATTATTGAACAACTTTAGATTTTCACTGAGCTAATTTCAAACATTTCCTGTTTCAAAAGTGCTATATATTTTTTATATATATTTCTTTTACCTCAGGCACAATAAATTCTGTCTTTGGGGCTCTGTCATGACGATGCTCGATATTATTTTAACGTTTTTCAGCTGCCCAAGAAAAAAAGGATATCACCTCAAATAAGCTTCCTGCTTTGTAGACAGAAAAGTTATAATATTTATACCTGTTTTATATTTGTTCTGTTTATATGCATGTTTGTTGGGAAATGTAAAGAGCACTAATGAATTTTGTATTTTTTCCTTGAGCAATTCCAAACTCATCACTTAGTCCATAACTGTTATCAAGGGACTGTCTTCAAATGTCAACCCTCATGTCCTGAACATATAACCTATTTTCTGCAATTCCTTGCCACTTTCCTGTCTTCTGTTTTCTGTAACATTTTGCTTGACAAAAAGTTCTAGGAAACTTCAAAGCTTAGCCATTATTTTAGTTATTCCCAACAATAGCAACATTCAATTTGGGGGTTGGGTTTTTTTTAATTTCTTAGGGAATGTCATAGCAAGCAATGTCCTATTTATTTTACACCTCGCTGTATTTTATTTTATTTATTTTCCAACTCGCTGCATTAAATTACAGAGGTGTTGAGTCCTTTTTCCACTGTTACCCATTCAACACGCTCTCAACTGTTATCCACTGGCAAACTACCTACAGACTGAAGTAAAAATGGAAGAATAAGTGTTCCTGGGTGTTTCTAACAAGCTGTCACTTAATTATTTACTGCTAAAGTTATGCTCTACTTTTGAATTAAAATGGGTACTCTAGGGTCATGAAGGAGAGGCAAAAGCAACGAAGACATCTCCAGGTGGAATATAAAACATCTGTGTAAAAAAATATATAGCTTTCTTCTCTCTTACTAAACTGATGAAGCTTCTTCGATGAAAAGCAAAACATCTTCCTCAAAAACAGTCCAGTTGACTTTTGAAAAAGAGAAATAAAAAACACCTTTCAGACAGTCATGACATGGATGATTGAGAATCTTGATAGACATTACAGGGTTTTTTTCCTTTCTTTTGGTTGTCTAGTGCTACATTTCAATTAATGGGAAATTGGAGAAGGGGAGGGGAGGATACCCCATGAGGAATTGCTTTTTACAAGAGGTGTGAATGCATAAAAATAAGGGGACTGCAACCGAGATTATCTTTTTTTCCAGCACACGCAATGGATGAGAAATACTGTAATTATTAGTACAACAATTATGTTATTTTCTCCAATATGCATAAAATGACATTCTTCGCAGCTGTGAAGGAAAGGCCAACACACACACATGCGCACACACACGCACGCACACAAATCGTGTAATGCTTGCCTGCAAATTACTTTGGCACCAGTCCTCCTCCATGCTTTGTTTTCAGCTTTGTGCTCAGCGAAGATCATACTGCCTTTTATTTATGGCTTTGTTGGAAAAGCTTGTCATTCATTCCTGCCAGACCAAAGTCATGGTCTTTTCTAACGCTTAACAAAATGCAGCTGGCAGATGAACAGACATATGATAGAGCAGGTTAAGATGTATAAATATTTGGGTGTTGTTTTCCAGCCCTCAGGATCTTGGAGGGCTCAGGCTGCTTACATTATAGAATCTGCTAAGAAATGTGGCTACGATTCTCTTTTTCATTTCTTTTTTTCCCAATCGGAGTGAGCATATTATCTTTGCCATTAGGGTCTTCCATGGCAAGATGGTTATTCAACTGTTGCATGATGTACGGGACTTCTCCATTCAGATAACTTATCCCATACTTTTGAGGGCTATCTTTGAAGGTCCTTGTTGTATGCCCAATGTTACCCTTTGTGAGGGTGGCAGAAGCTAAAGGTAGTCCTTGACTTCAGTTATAACTGGAACTAGAATTTCCATGGCCAAGTTACATGGTTAAGTTAATCATGGCCAATTTTACAACCATTTTTGTGATCATTGTTAAGTGAAGCACATGGTCCCTCATTGACTTTGCTCATTGGAAGCCATCTGGGAAGGTCACAAATAGTGATCATATCATCCTGGGACATTGCAACTGTTGTTAGTACATGCTGATTGTCAAGCACCCCAAATCTGATCATGTGACTGAAGGAATGCTGCAGTGACTGTAAGTGCATGGACCAGCAATAAGTCATTTTTTTCAATGCCACTTTAACATGCAAAAGAGTGGTTATAAGATGAGGACTACCTGTGTTTCAGCTGAGGCGTGAAGCTGGAAAAGCAGGATTTCTTATTAGCCTTAAATAAAGTTTCTGCCTAAAAGCTAGTCTCCTGGATTCCACTAAAGAATATGGAGGAAGTGTGTGAGGATGAAAATACATAACTGTAGTGTTTCTATAATTATCCCTACAGTCCTGGGATTTTTCCAAAGCTAATAGGAATAGGAAACAGTGGATAGTGATTTCTAGGAAGCAGTACAAAGATCTTTTGCTTTGAGAACAGAAACCAGCAATGATTTTGCTCCAGGAAAATATTGTAACCTGGATATTGCCAAATATCACAGTGCTTGTTCAAATCACCAGGATCCGACAGATTACATCCCAGAGTTCCAAAGGATGAGATGAGATCACAGAACCATTGAACCATATCTTTGAAAGATCTTGGAGCACCAGGGAACTAGCAGAGGACTGGAAAAGAGCTGGTGTGGTTCTTATTTTCAAAAAAAAGGAAGAAAATACAGATCCAGGAAACTATGGATCAATCAGCTTGACATCAATACCTGGGAAAATCCTGGAAAAGATCATCAAGCAGCAGATCTGCAAACACCAGAAGCAGGCTAAGTTATAACCAGAAGGTAACATGGGTTTGTCAAAAACAGATCATGCCAAACAAATCTTATTTCATTCTTTGACGAAGTGACTAAATTAATGGACCAGTGAAATGCAGTGGATATAGTATACTTGGATTTCAGTAAGGCATTTGACAAGATAGACTATAACCTACTTCTTGGTAAGCTTAAAAAATGTGGGGTATACAGCATCACCAGCAGATGGATGTACAACTGGCTGACAAATCACACTCAGTTCTCAATGAAACTATATCTGCATGGAAATAAGTAAGCATTGGAGTTCTCCAAGGGTCCATTTTAGGTCCAGTTTTCTTTATAAATGATTTAAATGGGGGAATAGAAGGGGAAATCATAAATAAATGGCCATAGGTTTACTTTTTTCATGATGTAATTTTGAAAGGTCATTGAATGAACCGTTGTAAGTCAAAGACTACCTGTACTGTCCACTGTGAATTGTAAAACCCCAAACAATAAGTTTTAGCCTCTTTTTTAGTCCTGAGTCCAGTGCACTGAAATAAGCCACTATTTTTATTAAACTTTCCCAAGATCATCCCAAGGACAACTGCAACATTGATCTGGCTTGAAAGTCAAAGTTGATTACAAAATGGGAGAAGGTGATCATCCCTTTAAGAGCAGTGGTATTAAGTTAGGAAATAAATGTTTGGGTATGCTGAGCATGAATGTTCTCTGTTTAGTCATTCTCACATCTGGAAAGCACTGGTTCTACAGGCTTGCCAAGGCAGCTTGCCCACTCCCTTCCTTGTTTGCACTGTTCCTGGGCATGAGAGATAATGTGTCCCAACCTGCCTTGCTTTTTTGACAGCTATGCAAGGAAAATTCATGTGGGAACATTTTTAACACATTGCATGATCTATTATCCTGATCACAGAATATGTCTCTTTCCTTTTTAAAAGATTTTTTTTTAAAAAAAAAAAAATCAGAATTGGTAGATCTTATAAACCTAGCCTGAACAGAAATAGAAAGGTTCAATATGCCTTTGGGCAGAAAACCTTCTTTGTAAAATAAGGTCTTCTTAGAGAAATATTGAAAGTGGTTCTTTTTATTTTAAACAAACACCAGGATGACCTATCTCCTTTTTTTTTCTTTTTAATGTTTGAAAACAGAATGAAAAAATAAAGGATATGTGAAGCAAAAACTACCTGTATCATAAATCTCCAATCTTGACCTTAATAGTTTTAATTGTTGCATTTCAGGTATCAGTTACAGTGCTGACTTCTTCAAAATGCTGGTTAGCCTTTGAGAAGAATGCTGCTCCTGGAAGCTACTGCAAGCATGAGGTCATCCTTAGAAACAGAACAGTAGCCAGGACATTTAATTCAGAAATAGACCCTTCCCCCATTATTTTATCTCCAAAGTAAAACATTGCTATCTTTGTATATGATAGTCAGTTTGGTTCAGAAATTAAGGAATCTGGCTAGAAACCAGGAGGTTGTGAATTCTAATCCCACTTTAGGCATGAAAGCCAGTTAGGTGACTTTGGACCAGTCACCAAGAGACTGTGAGTTCTAGTCTTGTCTTAGCCATGAAAGTCAACTGGTCATGTGGGGCCAATCACTCTCCCTCAGCCCAACTGACATCAAAGGGTTGTTATTGTGGGGAAAATAGGATGAGGAAGGAGTACTAGGTATGTTCATTGTCTTGAGTTATTTATAAAAATAAAATATAAAATATATAACCTGAACATCTGAATTTTGAATTGAATTTTGAACTGAACAACTGGAATTTTGAGAGCAAGCTGCATCATTCTTACAAAATGGCTGCCATGAAGAAATATGACAAATTCCAAAACTCTGATTACAAGAATACTACCTCTTATTCCAGAAAATCCCCTACTTCCTATTCTCCATATCCTCCTCCTTTATGAAGATGTAAACTCTTCCAAGAAAGTGGCTGCAATATCCACTATTTAAATTTACCAAGAAAGATTGTGAGGATGAAGAAGAATTTTTAGCTTTGGTCCTGGAAGTTAACACTTACATAGTCAACAAACCAGTTTCCCTTTTCATTTGCTTTTGTTTGTGGAGAGAGCAGGGACTTCTTTTTAACTATTTTGACACTCTCTGATGCCAGTTCAGGATCCTGGAGATTCAAAGTTGAATTTTTATACATATAGTCTTCAACGTATGACCACAATTGAGCCCAAAATTTCTGTTGCCAAGCGAGATGTTTGTTAAGTGAGCTTTTCCTCATTTTATGACCTTTCTTGCCACAATTGTTAAATGAATCACTGCAGTTGTTAAATTAGGAACACCATTGTTAAGTGAATCTGGCTTCCCCATTTATTTTGTTTGTCAGAAGATCACAAAAGATGATCACATGACCCCAGAACATTGCAACTATCATAAATATGAGCCAGTTGTCAAGCATCTGAATTTTGATCACATGGGAATGCTGCAAGCATGGAAAACCAGTAATAAATCACTTTTTTCAATACTTCTGTAATTTCAAATGTTCACCAAATGAATGGTTGTAAATTGAGGATATCTATGGTGACAATGAGTTTGGGCCTTCAGTCACAGCTGAGAACCACAGTTTAAGGTGTACAAAATAGACTAGACAAAGATCTTTGATTTCCAACAGCAAAAAGTTATGGGAGGTGATTGCAAACAAATTCAGAAGAAATAACCAGGGCTGAGCTGCTACCACCTCCACAACTCCACAATTTCTTTCTCTCTGTGCCTATAGCAAAACATAAGATTTAAATAAAGGTAGTAAGTATGAATTGAGGTTTGCAGACTGATCTTCATCTTATCTGTTAAGACCGAACATGAAAAGAGAGGCAGGATGATCATAGTGAAGTAAAACAACCATTTATTGCAGGCAACAGAGAACAACAACAAACTAACTATGAACTAAGAACTGCCCAAGGCTGCAGCTCCTTTTACCTGGAGCTGTCCAGTCTGTCAGCCACTGATGCTTGTTCATTTTCCCACTGGGGGGAAAATGAACCAATGAGTGAAGGCTGATGTAAGACTTACTCCTACTTGCATGTTCAACATTATCTATATGTGAAGACACATAATACAGTATCTTGAATTAACAACATGCTAATTCCCTAGAGTCGTGAACGACTAGCACATATGTGTGAGGGGAACCTTTACCTTTAATTCAATACAGTGATGCAGTGATGTCACAATAGTGCTTTTTTAAAATATATATTCCAATTCCAGAATTTGATTGACTGGTATAAAAAGTGAATTTCAATCCTAGCAGAAGCACAACCTAACCTGAGGGTCACAACCGCAATTGCCTCTCTCAAAATACAAAACAAGAGGGCTTCTTCAGTGCTAGCTTTTTAGCTGCAGGGGAAATTATTTAGCATAGAGCAGCTACTCCTGTGTCATCATTAAAGGAGGCCTCCTTACCTATGGGGGCTGCTGGCGAGAATTCAGTAATTATGGGAGGGTTTCCATTTCCATCTGTGTAGACTGCCAGACTTATGCTGTGTTTAAAATCAGTGCAAATGAGCTTCCCTACACTTCTCTTGTGCCTTTGTCTCCTGGGCTTATTCAGCTTCCTAGCTAATTGCCATGCCGTGTTGGGCTTCTCCAGCATGCTGACCTGCTTGGCTGATGCTCCCATCTCCTCTAAGCAGCTGTCAAGACGGAATATTCCCTTTACAAGCAAAACTGCTTTAGTTAAGCACTTGGTCCCCTCTTTGTCACTGTTTAAATTAAAGCATAGTAATGGCCATTGTGAACATTTCTTTCATGGGCCATAGAAAGATCAGCATATGTTATTCTACTGTCCCTATTTATTTGTATTCCTTTCTTTTGTTCATATCCATGTGTATATTTATATCTGCTATCTTGTACATGTTTGACAAACTAATAAATACAAATATGCTACATGTAGGGTGTGTGCAACCTACATAGACTTCTTATTTTGCTCCCAGCTTTGGTCCAGTCCCCCCCCCAAGTTTCTTTATCTATCTATCTATCTATCTATCTATCTATCTATCTATCTATCTATCTATCTATCTATCTATCTATCTATTTATCTATCATCCCTCTTCTCTCTCTCCCTCCATCCCTCTCTCTCTCTCTCTCTCTCATCTATATCTATTTTATTTATATGCTGCTCATCCCACTGTCAAATAATTCTGGGTAGCTTACAACATCATGAAAAGAGAACTCTACACCATTAAAACATTGAACAAGAAAACTTAACAAGAAAACTGGATATGCTGGCGGAGCTTCAAAGAGCGCCGCCGTCGCCGAAGACAAGGAAACCGGAAGTGGCTCGAAAACTTCAAAATCCTGAGGATTATTGGAGGAGAGATAGCAGGGCACAGGTCGAGCCCCTGTAACCCCCCAGGGAATTGTTTCTGGGGAGGAAACAGGCGCGGCTCCCTTCCAACCTGCTGAGACTCCGGGCGGCGTGGGACGATTCTGCTTCTGCAGAACAAGCCGGCTGCAGGAAACTTAAAGCGAAAGAACCAGCTTTAATAAACAGCGAAACTACCTGAATCCTGAAATTTGGAAACGCAAGTATTAGCACTTTGTTGACTTTTCAATTTGAGAAAATGCGAGTGAGTGAAAGTGCTTTAAAAAAACATGGCGCCTAGCTTCAGAGTTAACGAGCCAGCGAGTGTGGATTGGTGAAGTTACTTTGTTTTGCTACAAAGTTTCCAAGTTGCTACTAAGCTGCCTTGCTTGTTACAAGAGAAATAACTCGGAAATTTTTTCCCTTTTCAATATTGGACTTTGCTTTATTTTAACCCTTGTTTGATCAAATCTGGGGGACTTTTTTAGAAGTCTTTGTGCAGGAGGGAAAGGAAAAGGAACCTCCCTCTTTAGAAAAACTAGATCACGAGCCAGGATGGCTTCAAAGAAGCAGGAAGGGAAGGCATTAGGGGGGGGATCCCCCACACACAAACAGCAAACGCAACCTCCCCCTGCTCAACAGCTACAAACTCAGAAAAAAGAATTTGATGTGGCAGATTTAAAAGAATTTATTTCTAAAACTTTGGATGATAAATTTCAAGAATCACAACAGGAACTTCAAAAATCACATCAGGAATTTTTGCAGGAAATTAATGAAATTAAAGACATGGTGAAACAGAATCAAATTATGGTGACCAAAAAAATATCAGAAGTGGCGTCTGGCCTGGCAGATTTTATTGGGAAAGTTGATTTTAAAGTTGAAGAATTTAAATCAGAAGTTAATGTTAGGATGAAAGACAATGATTATAAAATTGATGAAGTTGACAATAAAATGCAGAGAATTGAAGATGAGATTGTTATGATACAATTCCGGGCGATGGAATTTGCCATACGGCTTCGGGGAATTCGAGAGGAGGAAAGACAGGACTTGAGACAAGTTTGCTCTGAAGCCCTGGCTAAGATTCTACAAGTTAATCCTGATTTGGTATTTCATAAAATAGATAAAATTTACAGAGTGAACTCTTGGGTGGCCAGGCAAAGACAATTACCCAGAGATGTGGTCATATACTTTACTGAGAGAGAAATTAGAAATGATATCCTGCAAAAATCTTTCCACACCTCTATACAAGTGGGGGGCTCACGGCTTGTAATTTTTAAAGAGTTACCTCCTAAAATGCTGAAAGCTAGAAAAGAATTTGGTTTTCTTGTTAAGGAATTGAAAAATTTACAGATACCCTTCCGGTGGGATGCACCAGCTGGGGTAATTTTCAGATATAAGGGAGAAGGATATCGGTTGAATACCGTGGAGAAGGCGCAACACTTTTACAGTACTATTCTTATGGAAAGAACACCATCTCCACGTACATCTACAGTTCTGGAGATTAAGGAGAGTGAAGAGAGGCAATTGAAAGAACAGTCTAAGCAGGAATTAGAAAACGTGCAAGGTGCAGAAGGAGGTATTCTGAGTGAGCCATCGCTGGATTCTTCTCCAATTTTGGATTTGATTCAGTTGACTGAAGTTAAAGATCAACGTATAACTAGAGCTCAATCCAAGCTACTTAAACAGAAGCAACAACAACAACAGGAAAGACAAGACAAGAAGGCAGTTAAGAGCACTGCACAAGAGATTGGCGCTATGGGAGGAGCGAGATCGAAGCTTGTGGATGAACTTCAAGCATATTGCTCCGCGCTCCATGAAGAGGTCAATGACCTTTAAGTGTTTATCTTGGAATGTCAATGGGTTGAATTCAGCACAGAAAAGGAAAAAATTATTTACATATTTGAAACAATTTAATAATGATATAATATGTTTACAAGAAACGCACATTACAACTCAAGATCAAAAATATTTGATAAACTCAAAACTAGGAGCACATTATATATCTTCAACTTCGCAGAAAAAGAATGGTGTGGTTATTTATGTAAATAAAAAATTAACAGCAAAAGTTATAGAAGTAGATCAAGATGGTAGATTTGTAGCAATTGAATTGTTTACAGCAAATGGACAAATTCTTTTGATTGGAATTTATGCTCCCAACCAACAACAGGATTATTTTTACAAGATGTTACATACTAAAATATTGCAATGGGACTACAGATCTATTTTAATTATGGGAGATTGGAATGGAGTAATTGATTCTAAATTAGATAAAAAGAGCTTGGCAAAGTCTAGAATTAGATTACCACAGACCTTTTTTGATATGAAAGAAGATATGGAACTAAAAGATGTTTGGAGAATACATAACCCAAATGAATTGGATTATACTTTTTTTTCTGATAGACATAGATCTTTTTCTAGGATTGATTTTATCTTGTTGTCAAATGATCTACTTGTTAAGACAAAAAGAACAAAGATTTTTCCAAGAATTTTGACTGATCATAGTCCTGTATGGATAGAAATCGAGATGGATAAGGTTGAGAGACGTTCTTGGAGATTAAATGAGAACCTGTTTAGATATGAAAAAAATATAATAGAACTTAAAAAGCATTTGAAAGAATTTTTTGAAATAAATTTGAATAAAGGTACCCCAGTTGAAATTGTTTGGGATGCAAGTAAAGCTTATATGAGAGGGGTACTTATCTACATGAATTCTAAACATAGACTGTTCCGACAAAAGAAAAGATCTGAGTTGGAAATGGAAATAAAGAATAAAGAACAGTTACTTATTAAAAACCCAACAGATGAAAGAATACGAAGTGCTATAAAACTTTTGAAAGATCAATTCCAAATGCTTATGGCGGAACAAGTTGCAACAAGTTTACAATACGCGAAGCATAATACATTTTGCAATGCTAATAAACCGGGCAGATGGTTGGCTTACACATTGAGGAAAAAACAAAGTATACGGACTATTGATAGTATTGATATTGGAGGGAAAGAAATCTTTCAACAAAAACTAATTAAAGAAGCTTTTGTGGATTATTACACTAAACTATATGCCAAAGATGAGGTGCAGAATGGACTTATAGAAAAATATTTAAAGGATAAGAGAGTTACAAAAATTACTGATCAACAAAAGGAAAGAATGAATTATCCTATAACAGAGGAGGAGATAACAGCAGCAATTAAACAGCTAAAAACAGCCAAAGCTCCTGGCACGGATGGTTTGACTGCAGTGTACTATAAAACTTTACAAGCTGAAATGGTGGGACAACTTAGAGATTTATTTTGCAATATTCAACAAGGGGGTAAAATACCCCCATCCTGGACAACTGCTTATATATCTTTGATACCAAAAGAACAAGTTGGTCCTAAAAAACCAGAGAACTACAGACCAATATCTCTTTTGAATACAGACTATAAAATTTACGCGAAGGTATTAGCCAACAGGTTGATGCCAGTAATCCAAAAGGTGATTCATGAGGACCAAGCGGGATTTATTGAGGGTAGATACATGAAGGACAATGTAAGGCAAGTAATAGACTTATTGGAATATCTTGATAAGAATAAACAGATTTCTGCAGTGCTGGTCTTTTTGGATGCGGAGAAGGCCTTTGATAGAGTGGATTGGAATTTTCTACTAAAGACTTTAAAAAAGATGGGCTTTGGGGACCAGTTTACACAGGCAATCTCAGCAATTTATCAAGAGCAAAAAGCACAGATTATTATTAATGGAAGTTTGACGACAGAGTTTAAAATTGAAAAAGGAACAAGACAGGGATGTCCGTTGTCCCCACTTTTATTTATTTTAACATTGGAAGTCTTGCTAAATACAATACGGGACTCAAAAATTTTGAAAGGCATAATGATAAGGCAAGAGGATTATAGAGTAAAGGCATTTGCAGATGATCTGGTGGTTACCCTATCACAACCAATGGAATCAATAATCTTGATGAACGACATTATACAAGACTATGGTAGAGTTTCAGGTTTCAGAGTGAACTCAAAAAAGACTAAAATGATAGTCAAAAATATGACACAAGATCGTAAATATGAGTTTGAAAGGAGGGCAGGTTTTGAAATTGTACCTAAGGTAAAATATCTTGGAGTTCAGGTTGCAGAATCAAACATGAAATTGTTTCAAAATAACTATGAGGTGTTGTGGCGAGAGGCTCAGAAAGACATGGAGACTTGGAAAAAGCTGCAACTGTCTTTACTTGGAAGAATAGCAGCAGTTAAGATGAACATTTTGCCAAGATTTCTGTTTTTGTTTCAAATGATTCCGGTGCTTAAAAGTGATAAACAACTGAAAGTTTGGCAAACTGGACTTAATAAGTTTGTCTGGAACGAGAAAAAGCCGAGAGTGAAATTGAAAATTATGCAAGATGTTCCAGAAAGAGGAGGCCTTAAACTTCCAAACCTACAGTTATATTATGATGCAGCAGCTTTAACTTTAACAAGTGATTGGTTTGGAAGTAAAAAGGCTGGAATATTGAATGCAGAAAGTTTTGATCTTGAATTTGGATGGCATGCTTACCTATTTTATGATGACAAAGTTGATAAAGTATTTAAAAGTCATATACTTAGAGATTCTTTGATGAGAGTTTGGAAGAAGCACCGACTCAAATGGGATTATAAAATACCGCTATGGCTGGATCTTGGTCATACCTTGTGGAATACAAATATAATGTCACTCGGGGGGTTTTTATACAAAGAGGTTCTTTTTACAGATGCGGGCAGATGGCAGTTGAAGACATTGCAGACACTGTTGGACGAAGGGATTAATTTAACCTGGTTACAATATAATCAATTACAACTGAGATGGAAAGAGGACCAAAAAACTGGTATTATGTTGCATGAGGAAGAATTGGTTAGACATATAAGAGAGAAAGGTCCAATGCATATTAAAAGGCTTTACAATGTTTTGCTAGAAAGGGATTCAGAAACGGAATTAGTTAAAGATTGTATGATTAAGTGGGCACAAAATTTTGAAGAACCAGTGATGTTGGAAACATGGGAAAAAATTTGGGTTCAGAATGTTAAATTTACACAGTCGCAGAATTTGAGGGAAAATTTCTATAAAATGTTTTATAGATGGCATCTAGATCCTAAAAAGTTGTCATGTATGTACCCTAATGTTCAGCCAAAATGTTGGAGATGTGAATGTTTGGATGCTACGTATTATCATGTTTGGTGGACCTGTAGGAAAGTTAAGGCTTTTTGGATAAAAATATGGTGGGTCATGCAGAATGTTTTGAAGAAAAAAATTCAATTTTCTCCACAATTGTTTTTATTGGGCATAGTTAAGGGTTTTACACGGGATGAAACAAAATTAATATTGTATATGATAACAGCAGCAAGATTGTTGATAGGTAAATATTGGAAGAATGAAGCTTTGCCTACTATCGAGGAATGGACTTCGAAGATGGCCAGTTTTGCAGAGATGGCGAAGATTTCAGCATATTTAAAAGATTGTTCACAAGAGACTTATGAATGGGAATGGAAAAGGTGGATAGAATATGTTCAGAACAAATACCAAATTAGAAAGTATCAAATAGCTTTTATTTGAAAACAATGTATTAGAAATATTTTAATATAAAGAGACAAAGAGGGAAAATTATGTAGGGGGAGGGATGAGTTCAGGTATACATATCAGTGTTATTAGTTATGAGTACATAATAGGGAAGTCTGGGGGGGGGAGGGTTAGGGAGGGTTAGGGAGGATGGGAAGTTTGGGGAGGGAGGTGGGGGGGTGAAAAAAAAAGGGGTGAAAATGTAATTGTAAAACTTTTGCAATAAAAAAAAAAAAAAAAAAAAAAAAGAAAACTGGATATGCCAGGAATATAAATGGGTGGAGTCAGATAATTCAAAAGTTACCGTGCAACTGAAAATTTTAACATGTCACACGAGAATAGGAAATAATGATATTAAGCGTGGTTTATTTTTAACTACAGGTAGTCCTCAATTTACGACAGTTAATTTAGTGACCATTCAAAGTTACAACAGCACTGAGAAAATGAAAAATTTGGTTGCTTGGCAATTAGTTCGTATTTGTGATGGCTGCAGTGTCCCGGGTCATGTAATCACCTTTTGTGACCTTTTGACAAGCAAAGTAAATAGGGAAGCCAGATTCACTTAACAACCATGTTTCTAACTTAATAACTACAGTGATTCAATTAACAACTGTGGCAAGAAAGGTCATAAAATGGGGCAAAATTGACTTAACAAATGTCTTGCTTAGCCACAGTGGTCATAAATCGAGGACTACCTGCATATTTAAATTAGATCAACATTTTAAAATTCTATCTACTTTTTGCAAGTCCAAGCCCTGAAACACTATTCAAGGGATGATTCTTGGCCCTAAAATATTTGTGGGTCTGATGAACTAAAGCATCTAGTCTTATTTGTTGATCACAGCAAGTAGTAGTACCTAACCCTGTGATGGCGAACCTATGGTACATGTGCCACAGGTGGCACGTGAAGCCCTCTCTGCTGGCACATAAGCCATCACCCAATTCAGCTCTACCCTGCATGTGTGAGCCCCTCCCGCCAGCCAGCTGATTTTCAGGTCTCTGCCATGCATGCAGGGGGGACGCATGCGGGAGACTCACATGCATGCCAGGGGGGGGTCGAGAGTGCATGCACAGGGGTGGGGGAGCATGGGGGTGTGTGTGATGTACCCTCCTGTGGCCCACTTTGGGCCTAGCAGGCCTCCTTGCAGCCTGCTAGGACCAAAAACAGGCTGGAGGGGGGGGGTGTTGCCACCCCTGCAGCCCATTTTGGGCCTAGCAGGCCTCTCTGCAGCCTCCTGGGGGAGCGCGGAGGTGCAGTATCCCCTCCACAGCCCGTTTTGGGACATAGCAGGCCTCCCTGAAGCCTCCTGGGGTAATGCAGGGAAGTCACAAGCAGATGTGGGGAGGCAGGGGAGCACGGGGATCACACATTCATGTGCAGGAGGTGGGGCACGGGGGGGTCACACACGCGCACTTTCAGCACACAATGACAAAAAGATTAGCCATCACTGACCTAACCAATCTAATCTAGGGAACTGGAGGCTAAAACATAAGTTGAACTATTACAGGAACTGGGCATGGCTAGTCTAGTGAAGAGAAGGATCAGGGGAGACATGATAGCAGTGTTCTAATATTTGAGGGGCTGTCACAAAGAGGAGGGGGTCAACCTGTTTTCCACAAAGCCCTTGAGGGCCAGCAAGAAATGATGGATGGAAACTGATCAAGGAGAGATTCAACCTGGAAATAAGAAGAAATTTTCTGACAGTGAGAGCAATCAATCAATGGAACTCCTTGCCTTCAGAAGTTGTGGGTGCTCCATCATTGGAAGCTTCCAAGAAGACACTGGACTACTATCTGTGTAGGGTCTCCTGTTTAGGTGGGGGGTTGAGCTAGATGACCTATAAGGTCCCTTCCCATGCTGTTATTCTGTTAATCTAGTCAATATCCCAAACAACTAAACAATACAAGGTAGTCTTCAATGTACAACCATTTGTTCAGCAACAATTTGAAGTTACTATGGCACTGAATGGTGGTTGCCACCATTTTTTGAAATTCCCTTCCCCACTGGCATCTCTTGCCTGCCCTTGCTTTACAAAGCATCACTTAGTAATGGAAAATGTGGTCTCAATTGCCATCATAAATTGAGGACTATCTGTACCTGAATTGGAGACCACCAGAAGATCTTAGGTTTACAGGCTAGTTTGGGAAACTGAAAATAACCATCCTGGAAAAAGGCAGTGATAATACTTCCCTTCTGCATTTTGGGGGAAAAAATGCATATAATTGTGTGCATACAATCAATTTCAGCTTGAGAGAATTACCTTGCTCTTTATTTATTTGGGACAGCAGTGGGACTACATAAAACCTCCTCAATCCAGATTTCAAATCTTGGTCTTCAGGATACTCCAAAACTGTGCTGCCAAAATTGAAGGAAGTTGCTAAAATAGGAGTAGAAATGAGTATGCCAAATCAAAATGGATGAAAAGAATCTGGTCCAAATCAGTTCTGGAACTTTGAGCTAATCTGACTCCATTTCCTAAATCAATTTTTTTTAAAAAAACCACAGTATTTGCACAAGCATTAACGCTGTTTCGGGTTGTTAAATCAATTTGATACTGCAACCGGAATTGTCAATCCACGGCAGAAAAATGTAATAAAACCACCTTCAAAGTGAATCTTCGAATGAAAAGGCTCATACTGAAGCTCTCTGATATAAAACACACCCAATTCATCTTTAAAATATCTCTAAATGTAAAATATTCAGCTCTGCATCTGAAGCACTAGACACAAAGTGCTTCCAATTTGTTAACATGGAATTCTCCACTCATGGCAAAAGAGAGAGAGTCAAGGAAAGTCCTTCTTTGGAGATCTGAAAAACAAAGACTGCTTTGTCAAATAATTTGCCATAAATCAGAACAATACACAAACATATATACACCAACTACATTTAATTAAAAAGCCCTTTGTTTCAAAACCCAGTGAATATGACACAAATCATCTTGACCTACTTCCAGGAACTTGTAAACTGAAGTATGATCACTGTTGGGGCCAAAATTTTCATTGCTAAACAAGGCAGTTGTTAAGTGACTCATGTCCAATTTTACGACTCTTTTCCCATGGTGGTTTAGCAAATCCCTTCAGCTGTTAAATGAACCACATGGTTGTTAAGCAAATCTGGCTTCCCCCACTGGCTTTCAAGTTGCATGGGAAGGCCACAAATGGCAACCACATGACTCCAAGATGCTGCAACCATGTTAAATGCATGCCATTTCCCAAGCACCCAAATTTTGATTACACACTCGTACCCTGATCATCTCACATTTACACTGTAGCAATGAGCTTTATATGGGGCTGCTCTTAAAGAGGACAGTTGGTACAGAATTGTGATCAATTTTAGGGGTCGTGATCAGTGGTGGGTTTCCAATATTCTTACCACCAGTTTGCCCCGCACTCACACACTCACTTCGTATGTGCGCCTTCCGCACATGCACCCAGCCTTTCACGCATGTGCCCGGCCTTCCACACATGTGCTTTGCTTGCTCATTTGCTTTCTGTGCATGTACCTGCCCTTGAAAATGTGCTTAAATAGGATGGCATAGTGCCCTAAGATCACCACTACCGGTTCACCCAAACCTGTATGAACTGGCTGAATATCATCTCTGGTCATCTCGGGTGGTATTTTGCGCATGTGCAGAGGGTAAAAAACAGGTTACTTCCTGGTTAAAACCAGGAAGTAATGGCAACCAGGCGGGGAGGCAGAGCCTTACGCTGCCATCACTAACAGTTCTCTGAACCACCTACCGCCATCGCTATCAGTTCAGCCGAACCAGTCCAAACCGGTAGCATTTCACTCTCTCCTTCGTCTCGACCTTTGAACCGCTGCACCCCGCCACAGGGAGGCGGAGCCGGTAAGATGGTTCCGCCCCAGGCGCCTGATGGAACCTGACAGATTCCAGATGGAGCTTGAGCCATTTATTTTATTTATTTATTTGATTTGATTTGATTTCTATACCGCCCTACTCCCGAAGGACTCATTTCCTGAGGCTCTGGCACATGCCTCGACTGGAGACCTAGTGGCCGCCTGGGATAGGGCGGCTGCTGGAGCTCTGGATCGGGTCGTGCCTTTGCAGCCTCTGACCTGGCATCGATCTCAATTGGCTCCTTGGTTTACCGAGGAGCTGAGGGAGTTGAAGCACCAGAAAAGACACCTAGAGAGAAGTTGGAGGGCCAGTCTTTCTGAATCTGACCGGACACTAGTAAGATCCCATATTAGGAATTACCTAGTGGCGATAAAAGCAGCGAAATGTAGCTATTTTGCTGCTCTTATTGCATCATCAGATAACCGCCTGGCCGCCCTCTTTAGGGTGACCCACTCCCTGCTCCACCAGGAAGCGCGGGAGGACCCCTTGGAGGGTAGAGCCGAGGATTTTGTCCAGTATCTGTATGACAAAATCACTCAGATTCGGGAAGATTTGGACTCCGACTGGGTAGTCTCAGGGGGAGAGACTGGGGCAGGTCTTGAGAATGTTATCTGGGGTGAGTTTGATCCTGTGACCCTTGAGGACGTGGACAGGATTCTGGGCAGACTGAACACGACCACTTGTTTATTAGACCCGTGTCCTTCTTGGTTAGTACTGGCTTCCTGGGAAGTGACAAGAGGCTGGCTCCAGGGGATTATAAATGCTTCGTTGGGTGAGGGTGACTTTCCTGCCGCCTTGAAAGAGGCAGTGGTGAGGCCTCTCCTCAAGAAGCCTTCCCTGGACCCAGCAATGTTGGTAAACTATCGTCCGTTCTCCAACCTTTGCTTCGTGGCAAAGGTTGTTGAGAGTGTGGCTGCGCAACACTACCCCAGCACCTGGATGAAACGACGTATCTAGATCCATTCCAGTCGGGCTTCAGGTCCAGGTACAGCACGGAAACGGCATTGGTCGCATTGGTAGATGATCTCTGGAGGGCTCGGAACAGGGGGTGCTCCTCTGTCCTGGTCCTGTTAGATCTCTCAGCGGCTTTTGATACCATCAACCATGGTATCATGCTGCACCAGTTGGAAGAGTTAGGGGTGGGAGGCACTGTGTTGCAGTGGTTCTCCTCCTTTCTCTCTGACCGGTCGCAGTCTGTGTTGACAGGGGGGCAGAGGTCAACCCCGAGGCCCCTCATATGTGGGGTGCCGCAAGGGTCGGTCCTCTCGCCCCTCCTGTTCAACATTTATGTGAAGCCGCTGGGTGAGATTATCCGTGGTTTCGGGGTGAAGTATCACCAGTATGCTGATGACATCCAGCTGTACATCTCCACCCCAGACCACCCCAACGATGCCCTTGAAGTGATGTCCCGGTGCCTGGAGGCCGTGCGGATCTGGATGGGGAGGAATAGGCTCAGGCTCAACCCATCCAAGACCGAGTGGCTGTGGTTTCCGACGTCCCGATATAGTCAGTTGGTGCCATCACTGACTATTGGGGCGAATCATTGGCCCCCATGGAGAGGACGCGCAACTTGGGCGTCCTCCTGGATTCACGGCTGTCTTTAGAAGAGCACTTGACGGCCGTGACCGGGAGGATTTTTCATCAGGTTCGCCTGATCCTCCAGTTGCATCCCTTTCTGGATCGGGACTCCTTACGCACGGTCACTCATGCCCTCATCACCTCCTGCCTGGAGTATTGTAACGCTCTCTACATGGGGCTCCCCTTGAGAAGCACCCGGAGGCTCCAACTGGCGCAGAGTGTGGCCGCGCAGGTGGTAATGGGAGTGACATGGCGTTCCCATGTAACACCCCTCCTGCGCGAGCTGCACTGGCTCCTGGTGGTCTTCCGGGTGCGCTTCAAGGTTTTGGTTACCACCTTTAAAGCGCTCCATGGCTTGGGTACTTGCGGAACCGCCTACTACCACCAATAGCCTCCCACCGGCCAGTACACTCCCATAGAGAGGGACTCCTCTGGGTGCCATCAGCCAAACAATGCCAACTGGCGGCCCCCAGGGGGAGAGCTTTCTCTGTGGGGGCACCTACTATCTGGAACGAGCTCCCCCCGGAGATACAGAGGATCCTGGATCTGCGCACCTTCCGCCGCACTCTTATTATTTCACCAGGCGGGCCTGGCCTAATTTTCTCCCTCTTTTATAAAAGATTTTTAATTTTTAATATCTTTTAGTATTTTATATATTCAAATTTTAAAATTGGTTTTAAATTGATTGGGGTTTTAATTTGTCTGGGCCAAAACTATTTAATTTGATTTTAATTCTACTTTTTAAATTTTGTATGTGTGTATTTTATTGTTTGGCTGTGCACCGCCCTGAGTCCTTCGGGAGTAGGGCGGTATAGAAATCAAATAAATAAATAAATAAATAAATAAATAAATAAATAAATAAATAAATAAATAAATAAATAAATAAATAAATAAATAAATAAATAAATAAATAAATAAATTTATTTCACCCCTGATTGCACTGATTGCCAGTTTGCTTCCTGGTCCAATTCAAGGTGTTGTTATTACCTTTATAGGTAATAACCATGTTATAGCATGGTCCAAGCTATCTAAAGAACCATCTCATCCCAGTGGGATTGTCCTGCCCCTCTCATTCCAACAGAAGGGGCATGCTTTGGATCCCCTTGGCCAAAGAATTTCATCTCAGGAGAAGAATTTTTTTTCTCCCATGGCTCCGCTTTCTGGAATATGCTGCCCCTCAAGGTGATATTGCACCCACCTTCTTGGCCCTCTGAAATGGCAAGAAAACTTGCCTCTACCAACTGGTTTGGGGACCCAGTGGGAACAGTCCATGCTCCCATTGGTTAGTGAATTAAAAAGAAGATTCCCCCTCCTCCACCCCATTGTGAATTGATTCCTATCTTAGTTATTTTATTTTTAATCACTTAATAGTGAGATGGGTGATATGTAGTTAATATATAAATAAAGTTTAGCTATCTACCTACTCTGACATGATGTTCTCCAAATGTGTTATAATTCAACATATTTTGGGGGAAATGGGGAAATGTTATTATAGTAGGTGCTATAAAAATATATACTATAAAATGTTTAGGGGCATGTAATTGAGATAGACAAAATAGGAACTTCAACCTCTTCAACCTACCAAGAGATCTCTCCAGATTCTTTCTACACTGTAGTGTTTTTTTTTCCTGCTGCAACTTTTTTTTTTAAAAAAGCAATGTTATTTCCCTTTTTATACTCCTTTCTACCTTTTTACCTACCAAAACATTTGCTTCTACCTATGATGGTAGAAAAACATATCTTGATTATTGGGGGCATCGTTTTCTCCTGCAATTTCAAATGATTTCCATCAAAATTGTAATAAGTTTATGGTTTGGGCTTGCATTTGAATTTCATCCATATGGTTTGTAACCACCATATGCTTGTTCCTTTTAGGCTTCCTTTTTAAGAATTTAATCTTAAATTTAGATAGTCTTTCTATTATAATATCCTGATTTTTTACACCAATAGAAGCCTTTGGGGTTTACAGGATGCATTTCTATTTATCAAGCAAAGAGGAATTCCAGAGGGAGTGTTTTAAATTATTTAAAGAGAAGCAGTTGTGAAGTTCATTATGGAAAAGAGGAGGTGAAATCTGTGCTTTTCAGCGCAAGCTCTTTATTTTTCTGGTCCTCTGGGAATTTTGGTGTATCATTTAGAAGCTCTTTGGCCAAATGCAAAGCAAGTGAATTTTCTGCCCTTGAGATGAATATTTTTAATACATTAAGAAATAAAGAAGGAAATGTTCTCTTTAGGGAAGGAAACACAATCCTAGACTGCAACTGCTGCGCACATTTTCACTTAACTTAGCTAACCAATATTTTTTTGTATATTTTATTTGATTGTAATAAAATATGTTTTGAAGTTGTATTTTGCACACTTGGGAGAAGATTAAAATAATTATTGTACCAGGCGCTTCTAAATTACAAAGTGAGATAGAATGATATTTTAAGAGCCAGACCAAACTCCAAAGGGACAAAAATCTGCCTCATTTTAGTAGTTATGAGAACATATATCACAGTAGTATTTGGCCAGATCTTAAAACAAAATCTTAGAAGTAACCTGATGCAACCAGATTGTCCCAATTTGCTCCCCCTCCAGATTTCTTGCTTTTTTATTATGATCAGCCCCCATATGGCTTTTGCTCATACCGTCCGGGGATAATAGGAATTGTTTTGTTCAATCACAAGATTGAACAAAAGCATAGGCAAGAATCCATGTTGGATTGGACTGAAAGGGATGCCTAGAAAATTGGCAAAGCAGTGGTTAATTTGGGAAAAATAGTTACAAGTAAAGCTGTGAGAACTATCATTCCATAACTCCAGATATCAGTGATATCAGTATTAATATGTGTGTAATTAGTGGTTCAAATGAGTTAATTAGCCGCCATCATCATCATCATCATTACCATGAAAAAAGGCATGGAGGCGCAGTGGTTAGAATGCAGTATTGCAGGTTAATTCTGCTGACTGTCAGCAGTTCGATTCTTTTTTTTCCAAAAAAGTTTTTTATTTTTATAAACAAACAAACAAACATAATACATAATCAGTCCATCATCTGTGTGCATCTTTTGTGTCTTCTCCCTACTCCTCAATTCTTACTCATATCTTAATATTTATCATTTCATTTGTTATAACATTTCTCCCCTCTTTCTTTACAATATTACTCTATGTATATTTCTTCTCCAACCAATAATAAAATTGCCCCCATATCTGAAAATATTCTGATTCCTCTCTTTCTTTAAGTATCAAAGTCAATCTATTCATTTCTGCACAATCCAATATTTCTTAATTATTTCTTCTTTCATAGGGATTTTCTCTGCTTTCCATCTTTGCGCAAATACTATCCTCGCTGCTGTTATCACGTGTACAATCAAATATATATTTTCCTTACTAAATTTATTTGGTAAGATACCCAACAGTAACAGTTCAGGTTTTAAATCTATATTTTGTTGTATCATTTCTTCTAACCATGTTTTAATTTTCATCCAGTAATTTCTTGCTTCTGGACATGTCCAGCACATATGATAATAAAATCCTGGTAACTGATGACATTTCCAACATTTTGCAGATTTATCTTTAAACATTCTTGCCAAATTTTCAGGTGGCATATGCCATTTATAAAACATTTTATATTGATTCTCCTTATATGCTGTAGACATTGTTAATTTATAATTTCTTTCCCATAACTGTTGCCATTTATCTAACTCAACTGAATATCCAAAATTCTTTGCCCAAACTATCATTGTTTCTTTTAACTGTTCTTCTTCTAATTCAATATTAATAAATGATTATAATTTTTTAATTATGTGCTCCTCTTCCTGTGAGTATCTTATCCAGTTCCATCATTTCTAAATAAAAACAATATAATTTAGCATCTTTTTCATATCTTGTTTGAATTTGCATATGAGTATACCAATCCAACTCAATCCCTTGTTCTTCTATTTCTTGCTTCCCTTTCAATTCCCCTTTATCTGCTAAAATATCCTTATATCTAAGAATATTTCTAATATTTATAACATTTGGATGTATTAAGTTTCCATTGTTGATAACCACACTGGTATTTTCAAATAATATTTGTCTCTAACATTCTTCCACACTGATAATAATGCATTTCTTACATAATGTCTTTGAAAATAAGTGTGCATCTTGCTTCTTCTATACCATAAAAAGGCATGCCATACCAGTTGTAAATCATGTCCTTCCAAAGTTAATAGCCTTGTATTTCTTAGTCCAATCCATTCTCTCATCCATGTCAACGTTGCTGCCTGATAATATAGCTCCCAATTCGGTAGTCCAAATCCTCTGCGTAGTCTCGCATCTTGTAGAAGTTTTATGTTTATTCTCCCTTTTTTCCCTTGCCATATAACTGTCTTTTCCAGTTTTATTGGTATTGTCTGAAATAGAAACAATAGTCTTGGTAATATATTCATCTTTATTATCGCAATCTTTCCCATCAATGATAACTGTAGATTTTTCCATTTCTCCAAATCTTCCTCAATTTGTTTTTTTAGTTTATAATAATTATCTTCCTTTATTGTTACACATCTCAGGGTTAAGTATATTCCTAAATATTTTACTTTTTTCACAGTTTGAATATTTATTTTCTCCATCAGTTTTCTTTTCTGTTTTTCTGCAATATTTTTGACCAAATTTTGTTTTTTCCTTGTTTATTTTTAAACCTGCAACCTCTCCATATTCTTCTATTTGTTCTAATAATTTAGGACCTGTTGTTTGAGATTCCTCCATAATAAAAACTAGGTTATCTGCAAAAGCTTGTAGCTTATATTCATCTTTTTAAATTTTCATTCCTTTTATTTCTTCATTTCTTCTTATATTTCTATTCAAAACTTCTAGTGTTGGTACAAATAACAATGGAGATAATGGACATCCTTGCCTTGTTTCTTTCATTATTTTAATTTTTTCTGTCATCTCTCCATTCACCATTATTTTTGCCGATGGTTTATTATAAATTGTCTTTATCATATTTATAAATCTCTCTCCAAAATCCATCATCTGTAATTGTTCTATCATAAATTGCCAATTAACATTATCAAATGCTTTTTTTGTATCTAAAAACATTATTGCCATTTGTTTTTCTCGATGTACCTCATAGTATTCCAAAGTATTCAAAATTATCCTCCTATTGTCTCTGATTTGTCTCTTAGGTAAAAACCCATTTTGATCCATATGAATAAATTCATTTAACAGCCTTTTCAGTCTATTTGCCATTATTGAAACAAAAATGTTATAGTCCACGTTCAACAATGAGATCAGTCTATAATTTTTGACTTGTTGTAAATCTGTATCTTCTTTAGGTATAAGTGTGACATACACCTCCATCCATGAGTCTGGTATCTTTGCCTTCTCTGAAAGTTCATTAAATAATTCCAACATTATATTGCTTAACACATCTTGGAATGATTTATATAATTCTGCTGGTAATCTATCTGGACCTGGTGCTTTCCCATTTTTTTGCTTTTTAATTGCTTCTGTCAATTCTATCATCAAAATTCTTTCTTCTAGAGCTTCCTTATATTGTTCAGATAATTTAGGTAAATCAGATTTCTCTAGAAATTGTTTCATCCTTCCATCCGGTATCATCTCTTGATTATATAGTCTCTCATAATAATTTTGGATTACTTTTTCTTTCCTTTTTCATCTTGTAATTGATTAATTAATTTCTTCTCTTTTTCTTTTTTCAGTTTGTATGCCAACCATTTACCTGGCTTATTTGCATTTTCAAAAAAAATCTGTTTGGCTGACCTTAATTTATATGCCAATAATTCTTGTTCAATTAAATTTATTTCATGTTTTTTCAATTCCATTTGTTTTTTGGCTTTATCATTTTGTGGGGTTTTTTGTAATTCTTTCCCTAAACTTTTGTATTCCTCTTCCAATTTCTTTTGTGTTTGTCTTTTCTTTTTATTCTTTTTTTCCCATATATGTTATTGCCAAGCCTCTAATATATGCTTTCATTGTATCCCATACATTTTGAAGTGATGTATCTTCCTTTTTATTTATTTTGAAAAAAAACTCAAGTTCTTTTTCCATAAATTGTTGGAATTATTTTTCATTTAAAATTGCTTGATTCAAAGTCCATCTGTGTTTTTTCTTTTGTCCTTTCCATTTATTATAATTGGATTATGGTCCACCCAAATATTTGATATTTATATCAAATTTTATTTCTTGTATATTGTCTATTAAGTCAGTTAACATCTATATCATATCTATCTTGGACCATGACAAATGTCTATTTGAATAAAAAATATATTGTTTTTCTTTCAAATGTCTGTTTCTCCATACATCTTGTATACTTGATTCCTCTATCATTGTGAAGAAAGTCTTCAGAATCATCTTTCTAGGTTTCTTATTCATTTTCATCGTTTTATAGTCCAAATTGAGGTCAATTGCCACATTAAAATCACCCATTTTGCATATGTTTTCATATTCCAATTCTAATATTTTTCTGTGTAGTTTCCCATAAAATTCCTCCTGTTCATTTTTACTTCCATCATCAAGATCCTCCTTTCTTCATCTACGAATATTGACTAGGCCCTAATTTTTCTTTTATATATAATGCTATGCCTCTTTTACTTTGTTGTAACAATGAAGTAAATAAAACTCCAAATTTTGAATATTCTAGTATTTTTGCGTGTTGTTTTCTAATATGTACTTCTTGTAGACATATAATATCCATCTTTAATTTATTTAGTTTATTTAAAATTCTGTTACTTTTTAGCACCGAATTCAACCCATTAACTTTTATTGATATTGCTTTTAGTTCTTCTTCCATATTTTACTTATTACTAATTTTTGATCTTGTCACTCTTATCTCTCTTTGCTTTTTTGCCTCTTTTGCTCTTGCTCTTGCTCCTTCTCTCATTGCTCTTTCTTCCTGTTCTTTTGTTCTTTCTTCTTTCTCCTTTACACTTTCCTCTTGGTATCCAGTCTCTCTTGCTTCTCCCACTTTCCCCTCTTCTAATGGTCCCCAAAATTGTTCATTAAATCATTTTGCTTTTTCAATGGAAAAAATGGCTGCTTTCTCAGATGTCCAGTTTGAGAAGCTACTTTTAATCAAACTGGGAACTTGCAGATTTCCTGAGTTAATCAATCCGTGCTTCTCTTGTTCACCGTCCCTACAAGATGCCTTAGGTCAATTAAGACCCCCGATCAGCTGAGATATCAGCAGTTTTTCCAGACCCCTTTCATCCTTCCAAGGTGGGTAAAATGAGGACCCAGATTGCTGGTGGCAGTATTCAGACTCTGCAAACTGCTTAGAGCAGGGATGTCAAACTCAAGGCCTGCAGGACGGATCTGGCCCATGGGATGCCTAAATCTGGCCTGAGGGGCTGGACTGGAAATATCTCTGCCAGCCAAAATGGGCCATGCGGGGGCATGCGGGGAATACTCCAGGAGGACGGGAAGTTTTTCTTTCTGGAAAAGCAATTTACTATTAAACAATGGGGTATAAATTTAAAAATAAAAAGTTTAGTGGAGTATGAAGAATAAGTAATAAATGTTTGCCAGTAATATCTGGTAGAAAAGATAGGAAAATGGTTATAGTAAAGAACTGTGGAAAGAAAGAACCAAGTTTGTTGGACTAATTATGTTTGGTTTTTGTTTATCCACATGAATAAAAGACTGTTCCTACCCTGTTTGGACAGGAGTTTGTTTTACTCATGAGTAAGCGGCTTATCATTACTTTCGAAGGCTGTGCAGACTGCTTCTGTTTCAGGAGAATTATATCTCTATTACAATCTGATCCTTTACAGGTTTGTTTAGTTCTCTTTTTCAGCCATCTAAACTGATGATGATGGCATCATCATCATGTGGCACCAAACAGCACCAGAGAGATTTCCCCCCCAAGAGAGCTGAGGTTAAGTCCAACTGCAGGATTATTTATTTATTTATTTATTTATTTAATCTAATTTTTATAGCGCCCTTCTCCCGAAGGACTCAGGGCGGTGCACAGCCAAAGATAAAACAAACACATATATAAAATTTAAAAGCAATTTTAAAACATATTAAATAATTTGGCCCCAACATCATTAAAAAACAAAAGCAACCCATTAAAATTAATGTTAGGCCAGCCCAGTTTGTTGGAACAATAACATCTTGAGGGCACTGCGAAAGGTGCGCAGGTCAGGGATCATCTATATCTCCGGGGGCAATTCATTCCAGAGGGCGGGTGCCCCCACAGAGAAGGCACTCCCCCTGGGGGTCGCCAGTCAACATTGTTTGACCGATGGTACCCTGAGGAGTCCCTCTCTGTGGGAGCGTACTGGCCGGTGGAGGCTATTGGTAGCAGAAGGCGATCTCGTAAGTACCCAGGTCCTAAGCCATGGAGCGCTCTAAAGATGGTAACCAACACCTTGAATCACACTGGGAAGACCACCGGGAGCCAGTGCAGCTCGCGCAGGAGAGGTGTTACATGGGAGTATCGTGTCGTTCCCATAATCACCCGCGCAACCGCATTCTGGACCAGTTGGAGCCTCTGGGTGCTCTTCAAGGGGAGCCCCATGTAGAGAGCATTACAGTAGTCCAGACAGGAAGTGATGAAGGCATGAGTGACCGTGCGCAAGGAGTCCCGATCCAGAAAGGGATGCAACTGGTGAATCAGGCGAACCTGATTAAAAAAAACCCTGGCCACAGCCGTCACATGATCTTCTAGAGACAGCTGAGCATCCAGGAGGACACCCAAGTTGTAAGTCCTCTCTGATGGGGCCAAGATCTCACCCCCAATAGTCAGCGATGGAACCAGCTGGCTATATTGGGACGCCGGAAACCACAGCCACTCGGTCTTGGAGGGGTTGAGTCTGAGCCTGTTTCTGCCCATCCAGATCTGCACGGCTTCCAGGCACCGGGACATCACGTCAAGGGCATCATTGGGGTGGTCCGGGATAGAGATGTACAGCTGAGTATCATCAGCGTACTGATGGAACTTTACCCCAAAACCATGGATGATCTCACCCAGCGGCTTCACATAAATGTTGAACAGAAGGGGCGAGAGGACCAACCCTTGTGGCACCCCACAAACAAGGCGCCTCGAGGTTGACCTCTGCCCCCCTGCCAACACAGACTGCGTGCAGTCAGAGAGGAAGGAGAAGAACCACTGCAATGCGGTGCCCCCCACTCCTAACCCCTCCAACTGGCACAGCATGATACCATGGTCAATGGTATCAAAAGCTGCTGAGAGGTCTAATAGGACCAGGACAGAGGAACAACCCCTGTCCCGAGCCCTCCAGAGATCATCAACCAATGCGACCAATGCTGTTTCTGTGCTGTACCTAGGCCTGAAGCCCGACTGGTATGGACAGCTTCATCCAGGTACTGGGGAAGTTGTCGTGCCACCACTCTCTCAACAACCTTCGCCACAAAGCGAAGGTTTGAGACTGGACGATAGTTCGCTAATACAGCTGGGTCCAGGGAAGGATTAGACTGCTGCATCAAAATTTTGCAGTTAATATCTTGCTGTTAGTATTTTGCAACTGGAATTGGCATGGTGCTTAACAAGAGCAATAATAAAATCCAGAGAGGTGCCTACCTCTAGATATTTACAATTTATGCAAAATGGGATACTGAAAAGGAGAAGCGAAGAATCACAGAAATATGTGGGGGATGGGTGGGCTTTTTTTGGTAAGGACTTAATAGATTAATAACCAAAAAGAATGAGTCAAAGATTTTTCCGGGGTGGTGATGGTGGGGGAATGGCACTGAGGAAGAATAGGAAGGAAGATGAATGCTTAGGTTTCACTTCTAAAAAAAATTAATGCTTTCAGGATACTAGCATTGAAATGGCACAGGGTCAAAGCTATAACAAAAGTTCACTTGTCCTGAACCAAATCAAAACAAAAAACAAAGACACCCCTCCCTTAACTGTGTGGGGTGCTTAGTTTATGTAAATGTGCATAACTTATTTTTACATAGTCCATTGTTTCCATGCTGTACATGAGAGTGGACAGTGAGCTCTGTGGAACATAAACATCCTGTCCCTGTTAGAAGCTTGATCCAACCTCTCTTTAGAAATGTCCACATTACTGCACATTTCTTTCAATAAGGACAGGAAGCTGCTTTCTTAAGAAGCTGAAACTCCCAAGAAAACTAGTTCTGCATCTAATGCTAAACCATTTTTGAATAAATCACCACTGGTTGTTTCAACACCAAGATAGGCTATGGACCAAGATTTTAAAAATGCAATGCTGAATTTATCTACATATGTAGCTACAAATACCAACTTCCCAGTGGTGGGTCTCAAAATTTTTTACTACCGGTGCTGTGGGTGTGGCTTGGTGGGCATGGCTTGGTGGGCATGGCAGGGGAAGGATACTGTAAAATCTCCATTCCCACCCCACTCCAGGGGAAGGTTACTGCAAAATCCCATTTCCTCTGAGACTCGGGAGGCAGCGAATGGATAGGGGTGGGGCCAGTCAGAGATGGTATTTACCAGTTCTCTGAACTACTCAAACTTTCTGCTACCAGTTCTCCAGAACTGGTCAGAATCTGCTGAAACCCACCTCTGTGATTTCCTCCTGGGGTGATTCCAGTCAATGTTGGAAATGGATTAAGGCAGTGGTAGAATTCAAATTTTTTTACTACCAGTTCTGTGGTTTGGTGGATGTGGTGTGGCTTGGTGGGCATGGCTTGGTGGGCATGGCTTGGTGGGAGTGGCAGGGGAAGGATATTGCAAAATCCCCATTCCCACCCCACTCCAGGAGAAGGATACTGCAAAATGCCCATTCCCTCCCAACTCCTGGGGGAAGGATATTGCAAAATCTCCATGCCCACACCACTCCAGGAGAAGGATACTGCAAAATCTCTAGTCCCTCCCCACTATGGGGCCAGCCAGAGGTGGTATTTGCCGGTTCTCCGAACTACTCAAAATTTCCACTACCAGTTCTCCAGAATCTGTCCGAACCTGCTGAATTTCATCCCTGGATTGAAGTCTAACTCTATAATCTTGTTTTGCAGGGTTCCTTGGGACTTCACAATCTCTCCATTGTTGTTTAATATTTAAAAAGGTAAGGGTAAAGATTTCTCTTGTCCAGGCATGTCTGACTATAGGGAGTGAGGCTTATCTTTGTTTCTTAGCTAAGAAAGCCACATTGTCCAAGCACACTTCCGTGATCATGTGGTCAGCCTGACCATATACTGAGGCACCTGGAATATTATTACCTTCCCACCAAAGTGATACTCCTTGTAGGTCCTTGATTAGTGTATTAAGGTATTCGTTATTCAATTGTACATCTTTATCCCAGGCAGTCCACAAGGATACTATGAATGACAGTATCAAAAGCTGATGAGAGATACCTTAATCAAGGAATACCTTAATACCCTAATCAAGGAGCTGCAGCACCAATTTAGACAAACAATTGAGCAGCCCAATGAAAGAACTATCAAGAAGAAAAAATACCCCCACCAACACTGATAAGGCAAGCCCTGTATATAAATAGAGAGCAAATCCAGGGGTGAAATCCAGCAGGTTCTGACAGATTCTGGAGAACCGGTAGTGAAAATTTTGAGTAGTTTGGAGAACCGGCAAATACCACCTCTGCCTGGCCCCAGGAGTGGGAGGGAATGGGGATTTTGCAGTATCCTTCCCCTTACCCTTGGCCCACCAAGCCAAGCCCACCAAGCCACACCACGCCCACCAAGCACGCCCACAGAACCAGTAGTAAAAAAAATTGAATTTCACCATTGAGCAAATCCCACTCCTTTCTACCATTAAAGTTGTTACCTAGTTAGGTAATGAAATGTCTGCAAGAAAACAACTAAGCTCAAAGAAGGCCAACATGAGTAGGTCACTCCCCTTTCTGTATATAGGATGTAAATCTGACTTCATTAAGATTGACTGGTTTGACTGCACATGTTCCTCAGTTAACAAAAAATATATTTTTTCATGGTGGGCCAATAAAATAGTGGCTTTTAAATCCTGGAGATCTGGTGTCATATAATTCTATGTTCTTCATTGCATTTGCTTAGCACCTTAGTATTAATTGTAACATCCCACGGAGCAATCCAATTCTCTGCTTTTCCTGTGAAAAACTAATTATATATAACAGCTTCTTATGGCCAACAATAACCTGGACCCATCACTAATTGCCTCTTTTACATGTTTATATAAGTGCCAGGCACAAGAAATTAGGAACCAGGGTTGTTCAAGTGAGTACAAGTTTATTCTATGCTACCTCTCTGAACTACCAATAGTCAAGGCAAATTGGCTGTAGATAAGGGTCAATGGAATTCAAGGAGTGCTGGACTTAGATCTCTTGTGGACATGAAAGGATTCCAGACTGATGACATGCTTGACCTCTCCTTCCATCTCAGCTTGGTCATCTTCTACAATCAGTAGAAGACTACTTGCTTTCCCGAAGAATTTATAACAGTATGCTAACTATGGAAATATATTTGTTAGTATTTGTTTACATTTATACTGCAAAATCTATTTATCCTGTGAGATGCTTGTAGTCAGAAACAACATAAAAGCATCAGCAATAAGTAAGTATTAAGATAAGATACAACAGGTTCAAAACTAAATTGCTTTTAAAATTGTTATTAATTTCTCTATTCCTTTTGCTTTTCCATTCCGTTCTTTCCAGTTTTTATCTAATGTACAAATGCACAGATTAGTTTTTTCTAGATATAGAGTTATATAAATTCTAGATCACTTCCATCATCACTGAAATATAACTTTCTCATAAAATATAAAACTCTTGTGTGAAAACTGTTGTGTTCTTTTTCTAAAAAAAAAATTCCAGTCACTGATTACATTTTAAAATATGCAATATCCTATGCCAAGTTTTCTCTCATTTTCTGTGACTCTAAAGGGAACAGGTCCAACGTAATTTAATGAAATGTCTTCCTAAATGGGATATTTGCTTTTTCATTTGTTATCATAGCAACCTAGCAAGCCGAAATAGTCTACAGGCTAACTGCCTATCATGTCACAGCAAATTATTAATTTAACATTTGCCTCTATTAGGAAAAAAAATAACCCTTAGCAATTGCCAGTTGAAGCAGAGGTGGTAAATTTCCAGTCTACAGGGGTGTATTGAAGCAGAGATTTTGGCTAAACAACTACATCCCGCTTGCAAACAATCAGCATCTGCAGGAACTTCTGCCCTGCTTCTTTGAGAAAGCCAAGTAAAAATTAAAATGTCTTTTTCTCTCTGTCTCTATCAAGTGAGAGCATGAATAAAGAGAGCTACCATAGATTGGTGCTTAATGGAAGGAGCATCATTCTATTAAACCCCACCACATGATGTCATCCTCAATCCCAAAGAGGTCTTTGTTTGAGCCCTCATCCGAAGTTCCCTGCTTTCAACAAAAGCAACCCATCCCATCCTGGTCTATTAATTTCAGAGATTTCAACTATACTGGTTGGGAATCCTAGAAAATGAAGTTCCAAAAAATTTGGAGGGAACTAGTCTGAGACTGTATCTGCTTATCTTCTGGCCTTCTGGAAAGGTATCAAAACCTGGCTTTGTTGGTTGTCCTAGGATCCTGAGGGGGGGGATGCTCCTCACTGGAGGTTTCTGATGGGATAAGAAAATCTCATCCATCACCCGTCCAACTCTCAGCTTTTGTAGGCATGGTTTTTAGCAGTTTTTAATAATATTTTAATGTCAGTTTATTTATGTAGGAGATGACCAGGCTGAGGCTGGTCAAATGAAGGGGTCAAATGCATCATCAGTCATGATTTCCTTTGCACCCACAAGAGATCCAACTCCAGCACACCTTGAATTCCTTCTACTCTTATCTCCCACTAATTTCCCTTAGCCATTAGTAGTTCAAATTCTTGTTGAGAACTCAAGCTTACAATAAATCTTTATACCCATTTGAATTGTCTGGATGTCCTGATTTCGCTGGCACTTGACAATTTAAACCATTTAATATTTTTCTATTAAATATTTATTATTTTTTACTAGTTTCTATAACTTCTAAGCCACTCAGAATCACCTTGTAGGGGAGATGGGTGACATAGAAATTTAATGAACAAACAAACAAACAAACAAATATCTGGAAATAAATCTCATTGAACTTTTCTGAATTGACAAATCCACAATTATGCTTTTGATTAATTAATGAGTTTAAACTCATCAATTCTTTGAGTACATTTTTATTACGAAAAAGAGATTGGTTTCAGATTTTTTGATCATTGATTTTATTACACACAAAGACACAAAAGCATACCAACCAATTCTAATAGGATCTGCCCCATTTTCTAATACAATCAATACATACCACTGCATGAATATTGTAGTTTTTAAAGAACTGACCATGAGACAGCAACTATGCTACTTGCTATCCTTCTTAAATAAATGTTAACATTACAAGAAAAGTTTCTATTTGTTAAGATTTCATCAACTGGGCAATCTACAAATCAGTAGAACTACAACTTCCATAATGCTTCAGCTGAATCAATCTAAAGAGATTAAAAAGAAGCAAAAGATGATGAAAATGAAGCATACATCTAGATTTCAGAAGTTATTTTTCCTGATTCCACTTTGCTTCCCTGTGCTCTGCCACCCTCTAACTCACATTACCAGACTATTTTTGCCTAGTCAAAATGTAGGCCAAAAATAACAAGAAATGTAGACAGATGAGCAGTGTCACACACAGATTAAACTTCAAAGAAAGAAAGTTTGCAGGAACTAGAGGTGAACATTCCAAATAATCTCTATGAGATGGTGTTGGAATGTGTCATTGTAAAAGCTGAGAGCCTTAACAAGTTTATCACTTTAAGTTAAATTGTTGAATAGCATGTGCTTCAAGGGTTTTTTTTTTGTTTTTGTTTTACTCTTGTACCCCTCTTGTGCATTGCACAGATGGCAATACACTTCCCTCTTGGGATGTTTTGCACACCTTTTATACACACTCAGATAGAAATGGGGACTCCTGGAGCCCCCATCCTAGAGCAGGAGCCATTCTAGAGCAGGAGTCCCTAACCCCTGGGCCACGGTCCACTACTGGGCCACAGCCTGTTCAAAATTGGGTTGCAGGAGAATGGGCAAGAACACGTATGTGAATCTCCACTTGAGTGAGTGGAGGGTTCTTGAGTTTACACATGAAGCTCCATTCATACCAATGGAGGTTCGTGCATGAGCACTCTGATTGTGCAAGTGGAGCTTCATGCTCAAGCACAAGCGCCCTCTGCTTGCACGAGTGGAGCTTTGCACATGAGCGTTAAGTACCTTCTGCTTGCACACAAAGCTCCATTTGCACAAGTGAAGGGTGTGTGTGTGCCATTCGCACAAATGGAGCTATGGGGGCACGTGCGTACCTGCCAATCACACATCCCCTGAGGACACAGATAAACCTCCAAGTGCTTCAAGGACCCTCTAAAAAGATGCAAATGACCAGCTGTCTGCAAGGAATATAAATCCTTCCATTCTTCACTGTCCTGTCAGAGCTGAAGAAGCTTCTTGGATGAGAAGCAAAATGTATTCAAAGAAAAAACAAGAAAGTCCAGTTGCCTCCTGAAAGTGCACCTTTGGGATAACTATGAGGTGGATGACTGAGAATCTCTACAAACTTTTATAAATATGGGTAATCTTTGACTTATGATTGCTTGCTTACTGACCCTATAAATTTATCATGAACTCCAAAAAACATACTTACAACCTGGATTCATAGTTTCATCCAAAACCCTCCCCAAGTCACATTATTGAATTTTGAGGATTTATATCTATTTGCAGAATCCTGCAATCTCATAACCCCAATTTATGATGGTTTTTTTGCTGGAAACTGGTATTTACTCCCAGTTTCTGGAAAAAAATGTCCTTTGTTGACCATGGATTCAATTAACAACTTTTGCTTAATGACTAATATGTTCAGTGTAAAACCAGCCTGTTTGCTTAACAACTACTGCAAAAAAATAATAGTAATCAGATGCTGTTGCATGATGATCTGTTTAACAACCAACACAACTTCTGGCTGTAATTCCAGACTCAACTATAGTTTTAAGTTGAGAATTTGTACAAAGGTGGAAGAACATTCATTTCTTAAGAACTGCACAACTATCTGAAGAACTTTCTATATTTGAACAGGCATTTTATTATGCAGAATCTTGACTGGGATATTATAAATTTTGTCTAGATAGAAGGAAAATTGCTTTGCAAAGTGCATAGTGTATCTATCAGAAATTTCTGGGTCTTCGTTAAGTGTACTGTATGAAAACAGCTGCTAAAGCTACATTTGTGATGCTTTACACGTTTGTCAGAGAGGAAACTCCATGGAATACAGTGAGGAAATAGACATATAATTGTAAGGCATGTCGAGTGGCTAACTAGCTTTCATTCTTGACAAGTATGTGCATCCTGTGGTGGAAACAAAAATTTCAGGTGCTTTTGCTCGCAATATGAAGCCGTGGTTAATTTGCAGCATAGTTCCATCTAAGCATCAGCAGCTAGGCTCTGTGGGAATTATTCTAAATGTTGGCAACAAATTAGTTGGTGCTATCTCAGATGAAAGAGGAAATAAAAATTAAGCTTTTCTCCACGTCAGATGATGAAAGGCTGTCATAAACAAGTCAGTAAACTTTTCTCTAGACAATAGCCCAGTTTAATCTTAAGAAAGATGCAAGATGTATGTCCTTTGTACAAACAAGCCTTTAATATTATAGTCTCACTGGCTCAAGTCTTTCAGTTCTACATAGGTACCTTTGTCCAACTCATTTACAAATAATTTTCATCTTCAATCTTCTCAAACCTTTTTATTCCTTGCAATTGTACTAGTTGGTGTATTTTACCCATTTTTCCTTCTTATATCATTTGTTTTAATGTTTGCAAGATCTCTGGAATCATTCAGAAGTTGTAGATCTGATGGTGTTGTTGCCAGTTATCCTCAACTGGTTATTTGTAAAAGGGAGCTTTCGCAAATTCCCAGAAGAGCTGTCTGTTTAAAAGAAGTGTCTGCATGAAGAGGTAACAGTTAACTGCCTAAAGCCACTTGTGAGAAAACTAGAACAATGACAAGTGAAAGTTACCTACAGTGATATAAACAAGCAATACCTTTTAACCCACCAATAATTCTTCTCAAGACATTTCTCCAAGTTTTGTATTTCCCAATCAAGCTGTTTTATTTTTAAGAATATTATTTTTGACTTGGTTATTGTTTCATTTATGTTGTTCTTTCCTTTGTGACAATCTGATCCAGTCTTGGCTCATGAAGAAGGAAAAAAACCTGTTGAGGAAGGAATTCATTCAGAAGCTCTGAAATCTTAGAGTCTACATAACCAGATTTGTTGCTGAAAATAAATATTTTAATAGGGAAATCTTTCATGCGATTGCATGAACTTTCTACTTTAAGCAAAAAATATTCTTAGGCTCCGTAGTTTCATTAATATAGTTTAGTGGAGAACACACCAGTATGTAGCCTGAGAACTGGCTTTGAACAATGTTTGTTTAAATAAAACCATTTGTTTAGTGATTATTTGAAGTTACAATGGCATTTTAAAAAATGACTTATGGCCATTTTTCACATTATGACCATTGTAGAGTTCCTGTTCTCATAATCACATAATCACATAATCATTCAGATGCTTGGCAATGATGATGCATTTAGTTGCAGGATGCCAGAGTCATATGTTCATCTTTTGCGACCTTCTGCCAAGCAAAGTCAATGGGGAAGCCAGATTCACTTAACAACCATGTTACTAATTTAACAACTGCAGCGATTCATTTAACAACTGTTGCAAAAAATGGTTGTAAAATGGGACAAAACTAATTTAACAACAATCCTGCTTATGAATGGAAATTTTGGGCTCAACTGCAGCCATAAGTCAAGGAGTCTCCTATATGGGAACTACCTTAATGTTAATTTAGTTACTGGACATTGCTGGACATATGCGTGTGTGTGTGTGTGTGTGTGTGTGTGTAAGATAGATAGATAGATAGATAGATAGATAGATAGATAGATAGATAGATAGATATAGATAGAGAGATAGAGATAGAGATATAGTTTCTCAACCTTAACCTTATATATATGTGTGTGTGTGTGTGTAACTATATAGTAGTTAGTAATTATATATAACTATATGTAGTTACTTAAAAAAAGCCTAGAAACAAGTGGATTGGGATTTCACTGAACTAGGGCTGCATAAAAATCTTGGTTTATGTAGGAAGAACCTGGCTAAAGAGAAATACACATAAAGCCTACGAAAAGGAAAGAAAACAATTACTATATATAATTATATAGTATATAGTAACTAGTAACTTTATATAATTATATGTAGTATATTTATCCCTATCCCCCCCCTTTCTTTATTATCATCTGTCTGTCTAACCAAAACATTCTGCCAAGTCTTTTCCCATAACTGAAAGAAAAAAAATAATATTTTCAGGTTATAAAACTGTGAAAATAGTGCACAGTGAAATTTAACATTTTTTCTTTTAAGTATATTATATGTAATATCCAAACTATATACTATATATGCTTTTGGGGCACTCTCATTAAAAATTGACATCAATTCTATCTTGACATGAGTTTTGTGCTTGTTTTCCTGATAATATTAATTTTTTTAAAAAGCTATGTATACCCAATTCCTTGTATGTATTTACTAGATTTGTGTTTCTCAAGCTTAGCAGCTTTAAGATGAGTGGAATTCAACTCCCAGAGTTCCCCAGCCAGCCTTGCTAGAAAATTCTGGGAATTGAAGTTGACTCATCTAACGTTGCTAAGGCTGAGAAACACTATATGAGACAGAGAAAGAACCTAGTTAATTATTGAGAAAGTTTAGTGATATAAATGGTACAAAAAGGATGATGATCATAAATGTTGTATTTTATTGGAATATGGTTAGAAGGTTGAACGGCTCATAAGTAAGACATAAGTAGAAGCCCATAGTATTTTATTGCATGTTTTTCTTTAAACTGGAAAATCTCAGTCTCGACCTTGGAGGTTGATAGCTATATAAGAGATGATGTCGACAGAAACACACTAGTGGTGGGTTTCAAATTTTTTTACTACCGGTTCTGTGGGTGTGGATTGGTGGGCGTAGCATGGCTTGGTGGGCATGGCATAGCTTGGTGGACGTGGCAGGGAAAGGATACTGTAAAATCTCCCTTCCCTCCCCACTCCAGGGGAAGGTTACTGCAAAATCCCCATTTCCTCCCGATCAGCTGGTACTTGGGAGGCAGAGAATAGATGGGGGCAGGGCCAGTCAAAGGTGATATTTACTGGTTCTCCGAACTATTCAAAATCTCCACTACTGGTTCTCCAGAACTGGTCAGAACCTGCTGCAACCCACCTCTGAAACCCACCTATTATACAGCCATGCAACTTCCAAGGTCAAGGTTGAGATGAAGGAACAGCTTCCTCAAAGCTCCAACCCTCCTAATAACCAGCTGCCATAGACTGCACGGGAACTATGAAAGTAGGAAATTGCTAAATGGATTAAGCACTGAAGCAGGAAGATCAAAGGACAATATTAAAAAATGGGCCCTCCCAATGAAAAATACTCTGTGTGATTATGGAGAAGAACAACTAATCTCATATATACTAAGGTGCATACAATGTCCTTCAACATGTAGAGAGGAAATCCTCATTCTGGTGAGAGAAAATGGCCCAATATTGGGTGAATGACATTTAGTTTTAATAGCAATCGCAATAGCACTTAGAATTATATACATAATTCTAATATATAATATATATATAATATACATAAAATACATGAACTGTGTGTTTGACCGAGTGGTCTCCACCACTGATCTTGTTGCCGTTTTGCACTTCAGTCTGGTCGTGTGCCAGCTATGTGTCTTGGATGTTTTGGGTTTTTTTGGTCTATGATCGCAATAAAGTATGCTGCTGCTGCTACCACTTCAAAGGGCTTTACAGCCCTCTCTAAGCAGTCTACAGAGTCAGCATATTGCCCCCAACAATCTGGGTCCTCATTTTACCGACCTTGGAAGGATGGAAGGCTGAGTCAGCCTTGAGCCGGTGAGAATTGAACTGATGAACTGCTGCCAGCCGGCAGTCAGCAGAATTAGCCTGCAATACTGCATTCTAACCATGCACCCCCACAGCTGTTATCCTACTTATTTTACATACTGTTTTTTTTTTTTTTTTACATTTGCTATATTTTTATGAACTATTTCATTTGCTCGGTGTTGAATGTTATATGTTTATAATTTGAAGGTGCTTGTGACATGAATAAAGAAAGCTGGAATTCCTTGTTGTACTGGTTGAGTAAGTCTATGCGTAGCTATCTTTTCCAAGATTTTATCAATTGTTTTTTTTTTTAGAAGTCTGTGCAAGATGTTTCAAGATACATGCCATGACTTCTATACTAGACCTTCCCTTTCAGTTTTGAAGATTATCATCTTCAGAAGTTTGATCTAGTCATCCTCCAGAATTTCCAATCTGCACAGATGGTGGCATCCAGAAGTTGTAATTGGACCGTATTATAAATAGCTTATCTTTTATCTGATTCTGTGAGGATTCCAGTAAAAAACAGAGTAACTATTTGATTTTTTTCTTGATGTGAGACCAGCAAAAAAAGTGACATAGCTGCAGGCATTGCTCCAAAGGTAGTGAGATTGATTCAGATTTGTACGACAATGGTCCCTTTTAAATCAATATTTTTCTCTGCATGCATTTGATTTCCTCTTATTTTGAATTCTCTATACATGCCCTGGAGAATAGAGGTGATATAGGCAATTTAGAGCTGGCCCAACAGATTACATGGAAGATGGCTAAACTCTTTCTTATGTCTTGGAAAGGTTGTGCTAAAATATTTATTAAAATTGGTTCTCCCTTTAATTTGTGACTCGGTCATTTTGAGGACTTCTGTGTTGACATTTGGGAATGAACATTACTTTGCAAGAAGACTAGATGTTATATAATATGTACAATAGAATGAATTGGCTAGATCAGTGGTGGGTTGCCCTCGGTTCGGACTGGTTCGCAAGAACCGATAGTAAAACTGGTGGGAGGTTCTGCCCACTGACCCGGATGTCATCAGAAATGATCTGTGCATGCAAAGAAGCTTCTGCACATGCACAGAAGAGCGTGCGCGCAGGCACGATGCGAACCAGTAGAAAAGGTAAGTAGAACCCACCCCTGCATTAGATCACAGCATGATACAAATCTGGATCCAAATGTATTAATTTTGGAATATTATTAGGAAATGTTTTTCCTTGCACATTAGCAAGCACTTGTACATGTACATCGTGAGGCTCTAAGACTGGACCCAGTTCCTCAAACCTTAGCCATGTCCCTTAAAAGTCTTCCAGGAGATGCCACCAAATTCTAATTTTAAGTGTGAAGAAAGAAAAATGATTAAAGACACAGAGATAAATTATATTAACTATGTTTTATTAGACAAATAAAGTCTAATGTTTGTTTCTTCCCATTTTGTCCTGCATTTCACTATGTGGGTCACAGCATGCCAATCAAAGTGTGAAGAAAATCATGTACCAATTGTTTAGAATGATTATTCATGCAGATTTTCCTACCTTATGTCCATTGATAAGAATAATTACTGTTATTTGTGATTTCCCTGACAGTTCTACAGTAATGTTAAGAAACAATGGCCAATTCTAGTAGCATTTGCTGTTTAACTTCCCATGCTATACACTTTATGCCAAGACCTGAGGCCCTGTCCCATCCATTTCTTTCTTAAGGATGGTTTTAAGCAGGTTCAAACACATCTTGGAAAGAAATTTTCTCTTTTGTTGTTCAAGACGCTGCTTTTAGCCTCCCAAGGTCCACACCTGTTTCACTGTCATTCTGTATTACTAATGATAGAGGCATATGAAGTGGCTCTTGTTTCTTCTTATGACACTAGAGGTGATTTATTCAAATAAGACAAACTACATCTCCTAAACTGCAATGTACTAAACTTTGTAGTTATTTTTTTGCTTCTTCCTACAGTTGTATACTATAGAACCTTGTTCAGGCTTGTTATAATTTGGCAAAGCTACACATAGTATAAAAAAAAATAATTGGTTGCAAAACTCCATAGAACAGAAGGTCTTCAGTCAAGTTTTCCTTTGCTTGCTCAGGTTCCAGTTCAATTTCCATGAAGTCGGAGGTTTTCTTAATAGTCTATTAACAGGGTGTATTCCAGCTTTACCCATGGCTGTTCCAAACCACTATCTTTCAACCATTCATGATAACCCTGGTCAAGAAAAAGAGACCCTGGGAAAACTAGGAATTCCATTTACTGTAGTAACTCCATAACTTTCTTGCTGAAGAATTTCCAGGAATTCTACTTAGTTACTCCTTAACTTTATTGCTACAGAGCATAATAATTTTATCTTGAAAGCCAATTGGGGTTTCTTTCTGTCCTAGCATATGCTTACAACCATTCATTTAGTGAGCATTCAAAGTTACAGTGGCACTGAAAAAAGTGACTTACGATTGTGTAGGAAATTAGCACCCACCCCTCTGCTAGAAAAATGAAATATTCTAGGAAATATTAAAAAGGCAGAATATTTCCCCTAAAAGAGAAATAGAAATCTTAAAACAGAAACTCAGCCCCAGCTCCCTGCCCCCAGCAGATACCTTGGTTATTTACAAGACAAAAGGCTGGGCCAGTTTATCTACAATACAAAAGACATGGCGCTCAGGATATGATAGGATTAGACCTCACTCAAGATCCAAATCAGGACAAAGCCATTAAGCCATAATAGGAATTGCCCAAAGCCCCTTCATTACATCATCACCCAGCAAGATTCAACCAGGCCTGGGACACAGTCTACAAAATTAGCTAAGACCCCTGCCCTTTGGGAGTCTGACAGCCAATGGGATGCATTTCTTGTACAGGACCAGGAAATTCTAAGGCAGGGCCCAAGACAGTGTATAAATATATCCCTCTCTCCACTCCATGTGCTCTTTTTTGCCCAGGACCCAAAAACCCCATGTAGTCCTGTCCACCATAAACCATCTTTCCAAGCAGTCTCCATGTTTCCAGTATCTTTCTCCCCACTTGGAACTGAACCCAGATGGACATTTCTTCTAACAATTGTTTTTCACTTTTATGAGCATTGCAGCATCCCCATTGTTATGTGATCAAAATTTGGGTGTTGGAAACTGGCATGTATTCATGACAGTTGCACCATCCTCAGGGTTATGTGATCACCATTTTTAATCTTCCCAGCTGGTTTCCAACAAGCCAATCCAATGGGGGAAACTAGAATCATTTAATGACCATATGATTCACTTAACAACTGCAGTGATTTGCTTAACAACTCTGGCAAAAATATCGTAAAATGAAGCAAAACTCATTTAATTGTTTTGCTGAGCAATGGAAATTTTGGGCTCAACTGTTGTTGTAAATCAAGGACTATCTGTATTAAACAACACCAAGAAAGGATTATTTTAAGTTTCTTTCTCATGCTTTCTTCTGTCTCTGAATTATATAATCTTTTATCCTGAACAAGTTGGTCATATTTTCTCCAAAATCAGAACTAAATATTTTTCTACACTTTCCTCTTACTGTTTATGTCAAAAATTTGTAAGAGACAGATTTCTGAAAGAGGAAAAAAAAGATAATCCAGATTTCCCTAACCCTTAAATGGATCAAATACAACTACCATTGCCATGCTGGACAATGATGATAGAAGATACAACCCAATTATACTTCTGTGCTACTTAAAGAGATTGGAATAAAAGTATATTTCCTCCATGTCTCTGTCATTAATAAATTTATTATATAGTTACCTTAATTAGGTATCTTTGAGTTGGCTTTGGCTCCTAGTAACTACTGTAATATCAATCTACTCATAACTTGTGCAAGGACATTCTAGCAAACTCTTTGGTCTTATCCCTCCATCCCTCCATCCCTCCATCCCTCCATCCCTCCATCCCTCTATCCATTAATCTTATTGTCTTATTTTTTTCTACTTCTCTTCAATTTGAACAACTTTAATTTCTGCTTGCTGATCAATGGAGTTGATAGTGAAATCCAAATTTTTTTACTACCGGTTCTGTGGGTGTGGCTTGGTGGGCATAGCAGGGGAAGGATAGTGCAAAATCTTCATTCCCACCCCACTCCAGGAGAAGGATATTGCAAATCTCCATTCCCTCCTCACTCTGGGGCCAGCCAGAGGTGGCATTTGCTGGTTCTCCGAACTACTCAAAATTTCCGCTACCAGTTCTCCAGAACCCGTCAGAACCTTCTGGATTTCACCCCTGAGCTGCTGGCATTTATTTAATCCAAGACTGACTAATTGATACTTTTTATTATCCACAGTATTCTTAGCAGTTGTTTACAATTTTCTATCTTCATGAGTACATGTAACTCCATGCAGAATCACACAACATCTAGAGTCACATATTAAATCTGACCATAATCTGGTTTGTTTGGCATTGCTGAGGTGATGTGTGAACCCTGCTATAACTAATATGCCACAGGGTTTATGTACCCTGTGGCAAACTAGCGAATGCATACTTATGAAACCATAGTTAAGCAAATCATACTACAATGTTTAAATCCAATTAATTATTAATTAGGAATGAGTAAAAGACTTCCCATTACAGTAGTGATCCAAAATTTGGCATCAAAGTGCAGCAGAAATATTGGTATGTATTTGAAGTATATTTATTTATTTTGTCAAGTACATACATATTAGATAATATATATCAGTCCAAGCGTGAATTGAATACATAAAATGAATACAAATAAAGAGAACATTAGGACAGGGATGGTAGGCAAGCTGGTGCTCTTATGCATGCCCTTTACAGACCTCTTAGGAATGGGGTGAGGTCAATAGTAGACAGTCTTAGGTTAAAATTTTTGGGGTTTTGGGATGAAACCACAGAGTCAGGTAGTGCATTCCAGGCATTGGCCACTCTGTTGCTGAAGTCATATTGGAGCAGTTCACTTTAAGTTTGTATCTATTGTGTGCTCATGTATTGCTGTGGTTGAAGCTGAAGTAGTCATTGACAGGTAAGACATTGTAGCAGATAAAGAGATATCGGTCCTAATCTTATATATCTCTCTTATTTACTTGGATATTAGAATTATCTACTTCATTGATGGGATGCCATAGAGTGCCTCTTTCAACTAATTGCAGCCAAAGAAAGGGTTTGTTTCATCCTTTAACTTTCTAAGCATTCCCAGGGCTTGGAGTCAGGCACTCCCAAAGAGGTGATTCATTCTTGGGCCTTGAGCAAGTCTCATCACTTGCTGCTTTGTGTTTCAGATTCTCTCTTCTGTCTTTCCGGGTGATATTCCCTCCCCCTTCTCCACCCCCCATTGTCTGGGATTGGAAAACAGTTGCTCCTTTTCTTGATTTATAAGCTCAGAGAACTGCAGTCTGATCCTTTATCCAGCTTTCCTTTGCCTCAAAGAATCTTGAACAGGGTTGAAAGACATAATGCATAGTAATGATAATAGTAACAGTATCGTTAATAGAAGCCAACTGGGTAGGTAGATGATTTTTAACCCTGGATTTAAGGGTCTTATGCAGCAGATGAAGTAAAAACTTTAAGTGGTCATTATTTCAGCAAGCAGAAATTGTCCTGCCATGTAAAGTCTCACAATTTAAAATAGTTTTAAGCTACACCAAACATCAAGAATAGTTTTCTTCTGCTGTCCCAGTGCTAAGGACATTGACTTGAGAATAAGCATCCTTATTTTAAAATGGGTATGGGGAAATAATATTACATACTTTTGCTTCTGAAGAAAGTTAGCACCCCTCCCCTCCTAGAAGAATGAAATGTTTTAGGAAATATTAAAAAGGCAGAATATTTTATTTCCCTGGATGAGAAAAGGAGAAACATGTTTTAAAGACAAAGCAGTTCCCTGCAGCTCCCTGCCCCCCACTTCAGCTCCAGGGTGATGGAATTAAGACATGGCCCTCAGGAATGATAGGATTAGCCTTCTACCCATCTAGCAACATAACTTGCCTCATGGCACCTGGGGAGATTACATCACCCAGCAAGATTCAACCAAGCTTGGGACTCAAGACACTATAAAGTTATTTCTCTCTCTCTCTCTCTCTCTCTCTCTCTCTCTCTCTCTCTCTCTCTCTCTCTCTCTCTCTCTCTCTCTCTCTTTCTCTCTCTCCCTCCCTCCCCCCCCCTCTCTCTCTCTCTCTCTCCCCGCCCACCCTCTTCCTCCTGCCCATGTGCTCTTTTTGCCCAGGAATTCAAACCAAGCAGTCTTGATGTTTCTAGTGTCTTTGTTCCCACTTGGAACTGAACCCAGATGGACATTTCTTCCAACAATTCTTAAACCCATAAGAAAAACAACAGCTTCAGAAATATCTACCCTGTATGAGTTTGTCAAGTTTAGGATCCTAGCTGGAAGCCTCAAGAATATTTTCTCCCCACTCTATCACTCTGGCTTTGTTGTGAAGTGGCGTCTTAGGGTTGAAGAGATTTTTTTTTCCCCTCATCCTTTTTTCTGCGGTCCCTAAAATACTCCTCTGATGGGTTGCCAAAATTGGGGAGTTGATTTGTTGAAAATGGATGGCACCACTTAAGACAGGCTTGAAAACAAAAGAAAAACGAAGCAGTTGTCCTTCCCATTTTACAGAGAAGTTGGCTGAATTAAATCTTTATTCACTTCTGTTTCAACCAGAGGGCTTTCCAGCCATCTGAGGGTAGCTTAAGGAGCCAGGGATGTCTGCAGGATATGGTTAAAAAAACCCCAGTAAATAGAGTAACTGGAGTGATGCAGTCAAAGTTCTGCTCATTTTTTAAAATGAGCATCACACTTTTTTCACCAACTCTGAGGAGCACAGAACAAGCTGCCATGGTAACCGCAGCACTGCCAACTCAGTAATTTTCGAACTGACAACTTTGAAATGCTGGGTGGATTTCAACCTCCCAGAATTCCCCAGCCACCATGCTAGCTGCATAATTTTGGAACATGGAGTCCACGCATCTTCAACTTGCCAAGACTGAGAAACACTGCTCCAGCTGTTGTCATGATCCAACTTTTGATGCCCAAGGCAACATCTTCACTATTCTTACTGGAAAAACCAGTTCTAAAATGGGGGGGGGGACTGGAAAATCCTGTTCTGTCGTATGGAACATGGTCCCATTTTCTTTCCTTTCTTGCCCCACCTGCTGTAGCTTGGGCCCTATAGAAAACACCAGCTCTTAATCATACCAAACTTGCTATGAAATTGTTCTTAGGTGCATTGTTCAATTGGGACCACAGTAGACATACGGTAGGTCTCTGATGACACGGGGAAAGCCACTCTCCTGGCTTTGTCCAGGTAAAAACCAGTATAAAAATTCAGATTTTTATAGATAGGTTAACTATAGTAATTCCTTCAAACTATAGGGGGCAACTTCTCAAGGACTGTCTGTGTTTACTGTATATATGAAATGGCTTTATGTAATTGGAACGTGTCAGTTGTTGTTGTTTATTGGACTTTACAAGCAAATGCTCTCAACTGCTACCCTGTCAAGCACAATTTATCTCTGTGATTGAATGTTTATCTTTGTATCAGTTTTGATGTTATCAACCCAGTGTGTTCCTTGCTTGCCCCTTCTTCTTGCTCCACTATCCATTCCATTCCATGACATACTTATAAAATAGCCTTTGTGCAAAATCTGGGACTTACATCAGAAAGTGCAGAGAGAGCCCTCAAATTAAAGTGGCCTTCATTCTTGCAAATGAAAAGGCTGCAGCCTTCAATTATTCTCCCTGGAGCTGAACTCCTATAACCCTGTGGTTAGTAAATTATAGGATGGAAAGAAACAGGGGAAATGTCTAGAGATAAAATACAACTTTGACATGCAGGGTTTTCAGTCATGAAAAAGGAGGCAATCTACAATATATGTTAAATCAAAAGCTAAGTAATTCTAAACATTGCATGTGATAACTGTTGGGAGAATGGTTAAAAATACGCAGAAGCTTTTAACTGCTTTGATGGGTTTCATACAAAATGCAGTAGCAAGTTTTATTATATTTTTAAAGCCCCCCCCTCATTTTACATATACCAATGTATCCAACCTGCTATGTATCTACATCTGCTAACAATTTGGTTTGGTTCTTGTGTGTCTATATGAACAGGGAGTTCTTTTACCAGTTTCCCAAAACCCACATGAACTAATACAAACCACGAAATAATGTTAAGGGTAGCCAAGGAAGGTCTTTAGATATCTAAGAATGCTCCTGAAATTAAATGGCCACCATGCCTACACTGTGCAAGTAATTGCCTCCCTAATTTTCTATGTAGTCTCAGTTTGCAATAATTCCTGACCCTCTCAACATGCCTATCCTTAAAATGTAATATTCACTTTTTCTGGAAGCTCTTGATGACTCAGAATTCAGAAGACTGTTAGCTATTTAAATAGCATTAAGGTGAAATGTTTTATTTTTGTATTTTTCAAGTTTCTTTGAAATCTGTGGATTGGCACAGCAGTCCTGTTGCAACCCACCCCCCTCCAAAAACAGTCAAGTGATGAATCTGTAGTAATTTTCTTGGTAGAAATTCAGTGTATCCCATCCAACCTTAAAAGGAAGGGTAGAGGCAGAAAACAGTTCTACCTGATCTCACTGGAGATGCAGGAGTTATTATAGTCCTTCAAATTTTTGCAATATGCTCCTGAAAAATATTCAGAAGCAGAAACTAGACTGCTAACTGTACAAGAAAGGAGGCATTATGGCCTTTTGGGTCACAATTTATGGTATTGTTAATTGCCTTCTATTGAGCTACAATGATTTGTAAGAAAAATCCTTCTGAAGATCCATCAGATGCCCATTTGGTGGGACATGGAATCATTCCTGTCTTTCAGTAAATACAGTAAATATCCTTTTAGGTAGGTTTTTGAAGATGACTTGCTTACTTATTTATCTTTTAATTTTACTTGTTATATTTTATATATATATAGGAGACTTTCAGGGGTCTCTACATGATGTAGTCAAAGAAGTTAAGAGGAAGAGGAAGGCCATGAAGATGCAGTTGTAGACATCAATGGACAGTTTGATTGTCCATTTCTATTGCAAATAAAATGACTCCATATAAGCCAAGTGAATAGCAGACAAATTTCATTCTGGCTAACCACAGAGCCCCAGAATCAGGGGCTGGAATTAAAGGAGGGATCAGCCTAGAATCCTATGTAACCACAAGTGGACTAAGTCCAACCCATCTTGAATGCTATTGACTCTTATCTTACTCCAAGTAGCTTAGTTAAAAAGATTCCTATGTATAGGCTTTTAGCAATAAATCTGTTTAATTGGACCTTCACGTATGGACCTGGTCTTTTGTGCCTGACATTAATCTTCTCAACTAACAGTCACCACCTGCTTGTTCAAATGAATTACAGACAGCACAGTTTAACTAGGAAAGAAACGTGATTTCTAATTCCTGTTAATGACCTAATGTTAATAATCTAATGAGAGAATTACTATCCATTTCTGTGATCAGACAATATAGCCTTACCAGAGTTAGATGTGGCATTTCCTTTGAATACAGGTAGTTCTTGACTTACGGTCAGTTACTTAACAACCATTCAAAATTACAGCAAAGCTGCCCCAAAGCTTCTCACAATTTATTTTTGAAATCATGATAGCCATAGTCATTTGATTGTATTTTGAGGGTTTGGCAATCAACTTATTTTTACAGATGTTTGTCCTGCAATCACATGACCATGATTTAGAATAGAATAGAGTTGGAAGGGACCTTGGAGGTCTTCTAGTCCAGCCCCCCGCTCAAGCAGGAGAATCTTTACTATTTCAGATAAGTGACTATCCAGTTTCTTCTTAAAAACCTCCAGTGATGGAGCACCCACAATTTCTGAAGGCAAGCTGTTCCACTGGTTAATTGTCCTCAATGTTAGGAAGTTTCTCCTTAATTACAGGTTGCTTCTCTCTTTGGTTAGTTTCCAACCATTGTTTCTTCTCCTGCCCTATGGTGCTTTGTAGAATAATAAACTTCTTCTTTGTGGCAGCCCCTCAAATTTTTTAAAACAATTTCTGGCATTTACTTCCAGGTTGCATCAAACAACAACCACTGGGGAAAATTAGTTCACTTAACGACTGCTGCTGCAAAAAAATAAAAAGTCAAAAAATTGGATCTTACTCATGATTTACAACCATAATGCTGGCCTCAATTACAGTCTAAAATGGAGGATTGTAATCATTCTTGGATTCAGACATGGTTACTCTAGTCATCAAAGGCTTTTTAGGAGGAGGAAATTACATCAGACATTTTAATTAGATCTTTTTTTGTCAGGATTCACTTACTTTTACAATTCAGGGAAATTTGACTCCCCAATTAACAATCCCTCCGGAAATAGTTCTATCTTGTTTACCAAACTTCTATTATAACTTATTGTGGCAGCCTATATTTTCACAATTCCTGGTTTTTCTGGCATGTGAATCAACTACAGTGTAGCACCCACATACACCAGGAAATTACGATGAATCATGATTCACTCAGAGGGGAAAAATTAATCTCCTCTTGGGCTTGCATATTCCCGTGTTCCTTTTCTCTAGTACAGCTGCAAAAAAGAAATAAATTGTGACCTATTCCTTTTAAACAACAAGGGGTTATTTGATTTATCTAGTGTATATTTTTGTACCTGTCTCTAACAGGAGTCCAGCAAGGCTGCTCAGGTTCTCACAAATTTAGCTGTTGTTCTTGCGAAAGAAGGTGTCTCCACAGAGCTTTGCAGACTGTTTTATTTCATCTAATCAGTTAAATGTAACCACAGTTTAAATTTACCATACAGCAGTCAGATAATTCACATCCTGTATGCTCCAAAAATCTACAGTACACTAAACTGGAATTGGACACATGGCAGTAGTGTTATTTTAACACTGAAGCAGAAATTTCCCGCCTTTTTGTGGAGGTTTTGAATAGGGAAAGGTGGTAGGGACAGCATATAAACTTGTAGTGTCATTCCTCACAATAAACTGTAGCTTATTGAGATGTCCATATGCTGCCGTTATATGCTACAGGCCCATTAGGAAAACAGTGAAGAAAAAACAAACTTGTAAATTTGATGGGAGCATATTTTAAAGTGTAGAGCTGGCAAGGCTTAGAAGCTGAGTCATACAACATAAATATTGTATTTCAGAAATCTTATCTTGCTCTGTTTATTGTCAGATGTCTTCCTTCTGCTCAGCCAAATGCAGATGTATATTCAGGGCATGACATATTGTCATATACATTTTAGTTCAGCAGAAAGAGATCTCCAATTTCACTGGCTTCCACAGCTGTATTTCAAGAGCTACAAACAGGAAGAAGATGAAAGAGGAGAAGGACCTGATGAAAAGAATTACACGTAGTCCTCAATTTAAGGACTGTTTAGCAGCCATTCAAAGTTACGGCAGAGCTCCCAAAGCTGCTTATGACTTGGTTTCAAAGTTATGACCATTGCAGCCCCCCACAATCATTTGCCCTTACAATTGTGAGGATGCTGTAGCATCCTACCATATATCATCCACATCCCCTCCCATCAGATTACTGTAGACCTTAGTCTATTTCCCACCTCACCAGTTTTCATATCCTCCTCTTCATTTACCTTTTGAAGATCTCTGGAACATGGGTTAGGAAAGGAGGGCAGGTTGCTCTATTCCTGGGCCATGTAGCACAATCCTGGAAGTGGCCACCATGTTGGAGTGCCCACAATTCAATACAGCCTGAAAATGTTGGTCATTTTCACAATTGTGCCACACAGCTCAATAATGGCACAACTTATCTTCATATCTTAAACCAAAACTCCTGAGATCTTTGCATTGTGTGCAATTGGTGATTCAGAGAGAGGAGGAGGGTTCGAATTTAGTAGATTGGGAAACAGGTTTGTGGAGACCTTGAGTAGTGGGAAAGTAGAGCACTGAGTACTTCAAGTGGAGCAGGGCTTGAACTAGGACTCCACAAGGTACCCTCTATTTAACAACCTGCACATTCATTTAGTTAACTGCATTGTTAAGAGCAGGGATAGGGGTCATAAGTGAGGCAAACAAATGGGGCTTTTAAATGGCCATCATGACTTCTAATTGTCATGGGCAGGCTCCATTAAGATGATAGGTCGAGGGCTACCTGTTTAAATTAAAATGCAACATATAGAAAACCAAATATGTTATGCATGGCCTGAAGGAACAAAAATACTATACTGTTCAAAGGCAGTATTATCAGGTTTCAGATAATTCAGTAATAACTCTAAGTCACAATTTACAAATCACAATCACTAGCATTACACAATACAGTAAACCATATCACTGTATTAATTAAGAAGATATACACAGCACATTAAATCATGGTTTGCTTATTCATACTTACTGATTGCTCTAATATAGATAGTTCTTAACATACAACAGTTTGTTTAGTGACCATTCAAAGTTACAATGGCACTGAAAAAAGTGACATGACCATTTTTCACACTTACGACTGTTGTGGTATCCCCATGGTCATATGATCAAAATCTGGACACTTGGCAACTGACTCATACTTATGACAGTTGCAGTATCCCAGGATTGTGTGAACACCTTTCGTGATTGACAAAGTCAATAGGAAAGCCAGATTCACTTATCAACCGTGTTACTGGCTTAGCAACTGCAGTGATTCATTTAACAACCATAGCAAGAAATATTGTAAAATGGGGCAAAACTCACTTAACAAATGTCCCTTTGGAACAGACATTTTGGGCTCAGCTGTGATTATAAATTGAGGATTACCTGTATAGATGTTACATGATTTATATTAATATAAATTGTGAAGCGTGCAAACCAGCATTTGCATTTCCTGCATCAGATGCAGAGAGCATATCTTTCTCCTTCTGTCCTGGCCACTTTGTACAGAGGCACAATTGAGAGTGTTTTAACAAAATGCATTACTATTAGATTTGGTAGTAGCAGTGCCTCAGATAGAAAGTCCATACAGAGAATGGTAAGGACAACCAAGAAGATTATAGGAAGCTTGTTTCCTGTTATTCAGGATACCACTTATAAGCGCTAGATGCTTAGAGCTTCAAGCATTGTTAGAGACTCCACACACCCACTTCATGGTCTGTTGTTGTTGCTCCCCTCTGGGAAGAGGTTTCAAAGTATCTATAGCAGGACTATTAGATTCTGTAACAGCTTTGATCGTTATGTCATTTTGTAAACTCGCAGGATTCTTTTTTTTTTAACCATGTATATGTATACATTCAACTAGATTGTGATGTTTCTCTGCATCATATATATGTGTGTGTATGTGGAAATATCATAATGGTATTCTTTGAGAAGTGAATGTAATGAAATTTCATTTTAATGTACTGTATGCTGATTAGTGTATATTTAAATGTAGATTCTGTTCTATTCTGTTCTGTTCTGTTCTGTTCCGTTCCGTTCCATTCCGTTTCATTCCATTCCATTCCATTCCGATGTCTGGATTATTTGAAATTATGATTCATATATAATAATGGCTAATTGCAGATATATATATCACAAACAATATCCCACATTTTAACACCACATATTCTGTGAAACCATCTAAAACTTATCATCAAGGGTACTTCTGAATCTCTCCTTATTTTGATTTTTTTTTTTGCTTTATTTCCTATTGACCTTGCTTTCACTGGGCTTACAACTTTTAATGAGAAGGTGGCAGTCTACAAAAATGTGAAAATTAAATTTGATTTTCAGCACTGCTACTCTTCTTCCACCAATCTTTGCCAAGCAATATTGAATTCCTGGTGTCTCATTTTTCTCCATAAAACTTATTCCTGAACTACAAGCAGAAAAATAACTTTGGTTTTCAAGAAAGCATATTTCTTATTTATGTGCCTTGAATAACACAAATATACATAAATTTACTGGGGACATACTGTATCTATCTGAACGATAGCCAAGGAAAACCTTTTAGGAAAAGAGTCAATATATTTCTGCATACTGTATCAGTTTGACCTTGCTACTATGTTAGCAAGATAATGCATTTTTATATTCTTCCCATAATACTGTAATGTAGTCCTGACTATCTAGAAATCTGTGGTCTAAGGAAGCAGATAATAGAGAATATCCAGCATCCTAACTTATACACAGTTAATTTGTATTATGGATAAAATGTCCTTAGTAGAACTGGGGAGATAAATTCACGAGGTGATTTTGGTGGAAAGTCACAGGCTGAAGTCACTCCTGGGGAATGGATGCTGCAGTAGAATAGAATAGAATAGAATTCTTTATTGGCCAAGTGTGATTGGACACACAAGGAATTTGTCTTGGTGCATAAGCTCTCGGTGTGCATAAAAGAAAAGATATATTCGTCAAGAATCATAAGGTACAACACTTAATGATAGTCATAGGGAAACAGTCAATATAAATCTTAAGGATACCAGCAACAAGATTACAGTCATACAGTCATAAGTGGGAGGAGATGGGTGATAGGAACGATGAGAAGATTAATAGTAATGCAAGATGCCAAAAGAGAGACAAGATGAAATGCGAATTTCAAAAATTAAAATGTATTTTAAAATTATTTTAAATAATTGAATTGTTGAACTGTTCCATAATGAGTTGTCCATGGCAAGTTATCCTGCAGTGAGTTATCCTGAGGCATGTTGGCTGCAGCGAGGTATCCCATTCCATCATATAGCAGTGGGCATTAAGACTGAATATGAAAATTTCTGCCTCTGAATGCTAGGAAAATGCCATTTTATCACAATTTGTGCTTCTGTTTTGGAGAAAACTTGTAGCAATGCCTATTTTAGGCATTGTCCTAAAATCTCAGTCTAGAACAATTCTACTAATCATGGCTCTGGGAATGATTTTACTCCATTTTATTTCAAGTTGCCTGCCCACATTGGCATTTGTTTACAACTCAAAACAATAAGTTAATTCTGTGGGCAGAAGAAAATCTTACCCTGGAGTCAATATTTACACAGGATATGTGAGGTTAGAATTTTGGTGACCTCAAAGAAGCCTCTCAGAAAGCTTTAGAAACACATGTTTGTGCACAACACTATAAAATTCTCTTTAAAATGTTTAAATACCCATTGCATTATTTTAACACGAGTGTCTTTAAGCAATACACCATGTATCTTCAAGGATCCAGAAAATCAACGAACCCTGAATATATGAGTTTGGGAAGACTTCCACAAAAAATGAAACTATATCTAGAACATTTTTCCTATAGCTTTTTATTCTGGGGCTACATCCCTGAAGTTGGCATGCAACTTATCTTACATTCCTGGTGTCTCGCTCTGAAATTCCATTAAGACTTTGTCATAAATAACTCTTAGCTTCCTCATACTGTTTTCCATCCATGTAAGAAATAAGAAATAATATCAAAACATAAAAATGAAGATTGAGGCAGAAGTATGGGAAAAACATTTTTTTAAGTTACCTGTATTATTAAGTCTTGCTTACTGTATAGAGGTAGTGCTCGACTTACAACCACAATTGAGTCCAAAATTCCTGTTGCTAAGCAATATAGTTGTTAAATGAATCTTGCCCCATTTTATCTGCTTTATCTGTGACTTTCTTGCCACAGATGTTTAGTGAATCACTGCAGTTGTATAGTGCAGGGTTGTTAAGAAACTGGCTTCCACATTGACTTTGCTTGTCACAAAGTCACAAAAGGTGATCACATGACCCCAGGACACTGCAACCATCATAAATCTTTGCCAGTTTCCAAGTGTTCAAATTTTAATCATGTGACCATGGGGATGCTGCATTGGCTGTGTGGAAAGTGGTCATAAGTCACTTTTTTCAGTGCCATTGTAACTTCGGTCATTAAATAAACGGTTGTATGTTGAGGACTACCCATAATCCTCTTGGGTAAGCTTTCCTAAGGCCTGTTTATTTTAAAGGGTCATCCATATTGAAATCAAAGTAACAGCAGCAGATAAATTTTTAAATGTTGTACGCTGCTCGGAGTCACTGTCTCTGAGTTGGGAAGCTACATGAAAGTGTATAATAAATAAATAATAAACAAACAAACAAACAAAATAAATAAATAAACAACATCCTCATTAAATAATGACTTTACTGAATCCACTACGATCAGCTATGTTTATACAACACAGAAAGCCATACCTTGCTACTGGGTAATGACTTTTATTAATTAGACCATATAAAGAAATAATGGACACCAGTCACAATAAAAGAGAATACGCTAAAATAGAGAAAATAAAGTAGGGTGAAATAGAATGAAATGCAAAAAGAAATAATAGGTTGGGTGTTACAATAAAATATAGTGTGTGTATGCAGATGAAAGCAAGGGTCCAATGTTTTCTATAAAACATGTTTTCAGTTGACCAGTCCTGACTATGAACTCAGTGGTTCTCCTAACTATATATATGCTTGATTCTTGATGGAAACAAGATAGCTATTAGTGAGATCCCAATGGGTAGTTTTGTCAAATAATGTCTGTAAATACTCCATATGTTTCTAAAATGACTAGGTTTATGGAACATCTAGAGCCAAAACTAAAGAAATCAAATTATTTATAATACTATGAAACACTTCAAATATGAAATATGACTATTTGAAAGCTGCAATAGGTCTGGAAGGCAGTGGCATATGTAGTTTTGGGAGCTCCATGGTTCATCCGATTTATATCAGGGCTGCATGAGCTGAAGTAGCTCTCAGTCACTTTCCAGGTGTAATTCAAGGTATTGGTTATCACCTTTAAAGCCCTAATCATGCAGGGCCAGTTTATCTATGAAACTACCTCTCCCTGAGCACATTTGCCCATCCCACTAGGTTAAAAAAGATGGGTACACTTTAGTTTCCTTAGTTTATATTTAATTATACAATCATCATCATTCCAGCCATTGTACTGTATGTCTAGGGCAGGAGGAAGGCCTCTTCTGCATGTTTCCAACCAATACAGTCTTGAGTTTTCCTTTGCTAGTTGGGCCCGCAACTTACCTCTCACATCCTGGACATAAACTGTTTCAACTCCTACCCTCAAAACGATGCTATAGAGCACTGCACACTAGAACAACTAGACACAAAAACAGTTTTTTTCTGAACGCCATCACTCTGCTAAACAAATAATTCCCTCAACACTGTCAAACTTACTAAGTTTGCACTACTATTAATCTTCTCATCTTCTCATTGTTCCCATCACCCATCTCCTCCCACTTATGACTGTATGACTATAACTTTGTTGCTTGCATCCTTATGATTTATATTGATATTGTTTCCTGATTGCTTATTTGTACATATGACTATCATTAAGTGTTGTACCTTATGATTCTTGATGAACGTATCTTTTATTTTATGTACACTGAGAGCATATGCACCAAGACAAATTCCCTGTGTGTCCAATCACACTTGGCCAATAAAAAAAATATTCTATTCTATTCTATTCTATTCTATTCTATTCTATTCTATTCTATTCTACTATTCTATTCATTATATAAAAATATAAAACATATGTTCTGTGTTCTAAAAGAGAAAAGAAACTGTTGCCCCAAAAGTACTAATTTCATGAACTGAGATTTAAAAAATGATCACCCAACTATGCAAATGTGAGCAAAAACCTTTAGGTACCTGGAATGGCTAATCAGAAGGAATATACAAGATATTACAACTATTTATTCCTTACACCAGAAGGCTGCTGTTGTCATCAAAGCCATTCATAGTGTGTGTGTATGTGTTGTGTTGTGTTGTGTGTGTGTGTGTGTGTGTGTGTGTATGTGTGTGTGTGTGTGTGTGTGTGTGTGTGCAGGGTATTCAGCTTATATTGGAAGGACAAATCTCTGGCTACAGTTTAAATACAGTGTGCCTTCTAAGCTTCTTCTGGCTATGTTTATTAGAACTGACAAGCAATTAATTACTTAACTTTGAAGTTGAAATGTCTGTATTAGCATTAATAGGTTCTTATATCAATGCATCCTTCACTTGTATCTTCTTTATATGGTGCAGAAGCAACATGAACAGTTGTCTATTTAGACTTTTAGAGAAAAGCCACCTCTTAAATCATACACTCTGCTACTACTTAGGGTAAACTCCTGTTCACTTCAAAAGAGACTGTGAACAAAACCAAGTATCAACATTTATTTTTTCCCCTATTTTCATGTGGTACAAAATTAGTCCTTAAACAATGCTTGGGGTTGTTTAAATAAAAATGAAATGTTGGTATTCCCCTGAATTTTGTTGTCACATCAATTATCTTAGAACAGAAATTATCTAACAACATTTTCATTAAAGATGAGTTTTGTCACATCTTGAAGAGTTATTAGCCAGGACAAAAAAATAAATTAGCATCTGAAAAAAAGATGTGTGTGTGTGTATTTACCACCCATGATGAAACAGGGTGTTGTTCCATTACACGCATGGGAAACATTTTAAATGTGTATAGAATACACTTAATCCTTTCCAATTTTATTCTTGATCACTATAATCTGTCATGTTATTCCATTTTGTATGTCTTTTCTTGGTCTTCTCAGAAGCTGGCTTACTTTTAGCTAAGTCCTTTTAAAAACATATTGTCTGGGTGATCCCTGTTTCAAAATGAAAACCATGAAGTATTGAAAAGCAGACATTTGTTCTTTCTTCAAAGGTCTTTCTGGGGTTAAAAGATCTGGCAGTAATAAAACTCCACAGCTGCCTGATTTTGAAAAACCTTTTCCACATGACCAGGAAAGTATTGTGATTTGATTATGTAAGGGTAAGCTACAGTTTGCAGAAGAGAAATGTTTATATGGAAATGAAAGTTTATACCAAAGTTTAAGACATATATGTCATATGTTGAGGAGAACACAAGTAAAAGCCACTGAAAAGGGCAATTCTGATCACGGCAAATGCGAAATAGGTATCATGCTATCTATCACACTGAAATGTATTTAACAACTTAATTATATCTGAGTTCAAACCCCTTTGCATTAAATGAATAAAATCATGTGTTTTGATGAACATACGAGCAAAAATGAAAGTTACCTACATAGCTGAACCTCGACAGATGATTTTGGCTGATCTTTAAAAGCTAAATAAAATTGGAGCTGATTTATAGGAGGCTATCAGGATTTCCTCAAAACTATTCTCAAAGAACTCAGGGAATATCATTTTGATTCTGCTGCCAAAGAAAATGGCATGGACTTTCCTGTCAAGTCACCTCTTCACCTTCTGTCAGTCTTCCAATCACCTGATCGTGTTTCCCATCTGATGTGTCAGACTAGGATTGTGCTAAATGTTGATTCTGTAAAGCTTTCTGAATGGCAACTGTCTTGAGTGTTTGGGATTTTTTGCATTCCCCTTGTTCAAGGAAGCAATCTGTACTCAATGCTGTTTTCTTTGATCTCCAACTTTGAATACTGAATGGTTTATCCAATATGCAAATGTCAAAAACTAACAGACTGAATTGCACTTGTGAATACAATAATGTGGAATGCAAGTTATACTAATCCCTTTATTTTAATTTTAATAATAATAATAATAATAATAATAATAATAATAATAATAATAATAATAATAATAATAATAATATCAACAACTTTATTGTCATTGTACGTGTATACACGGTATACCCATCCAACGAATTTCACTTAACACCCAAAGACCAAGTCCAACACACATAACAATCCCCAAACACCCCCCCACCCATCACAATTTTCCCACCCCTAAAACACCCAAACATCCAAACAACAGACCAAGTAATGCTGTCCAACAGCTCACTGATAGTTGCCCTTTAGTTCATTGTTGAGTGCAATTATAGCTCTGGGATAAAAACTATTCAGATGACGTGTAGTCTGAGTTTTAATTTTCTGTAAGGCAACATTCCAAAAAGATTGTAAGCAGGATGGGAAGAATCTCTGAGAATGTTGTGCAATTTCCTCAAACAGCGAGATTCAAAGATGTCGTCCAGGGCTGGTAGCTGGAGTCTGATGATATTCTGGGCAGTTTTAATGATTCTCTGTAGAGCTTTTTTGTCCGCTACAGAGCTGCTCCCATACCATGCAAGAATGCCATATGTCAGGACACTCTCAATGGTGCTGTGATAGTAGGACAGAAGTAGATGCTGAGATAGATTTATCTTCCTGAGCATTCTCAGGAAGTACAGCCTCTACTTTGCTTTCTTTACATAACCAGTAAAAGTCAAAAGAGCTTGAACTCTTTTGAATCTGGCTAACTGGATGACATCTAATTTCCGCATTCTTTAAAGTTCTCTAAAAATGGAGAAAAATATTACTTAATTCACAGATTTTTCAATAGGATATTTCATTCCTCCTAAATGCGTTGAATGTTCCTCAAAAATACAGTGATTTATCCATTCCTTCCAGCTAGGCAGAAGGCAATTTCAGTGATCACTAAGACATAAAATAGCAACTAGTCAACAGAAAAAGTTTTATGATGTTCAATAATGAATTTGATAAATTACCAGTGCTATAAAACAAGAAACACATTTGTCAGTTCCAGATGCATTGGTTGAAAACAATTTATCCTAGCATTAGTTTTTCAAGGCATTTATACAACAGGAAAATTTTGAACAATGCGCCTGTGAAAATATATCTTATATGGATACCTAGATCTTTATTCACCAGGACTATGAATTAACTGCATTGGATTTTGAACAGTTAAGATTATAATCTAATGCTTTCTTAGGGTTAAGGGTTAGCCCAACTGAACTCAATGGACTTTACTTTCATGAAAGGATTACCTTGTAAGGAAAAATCATATCCACATTTATTTTGTTATGAGTCATCTGAATAGTGTGGCAGGAACCTCGAGCAAAAATGCTATCTGTGATTTGATTTGAATCTGTTACACAGGTCCTGTTACCACAATAGGAACCCAAAAAATTGTCATTAAGCGGTGCATTAAATGAGGCAATAGCAATAGCACTTAGACTTATATGCCGCTTCACAGTGTTTTACAGCCCTCTCTAAGTAGTTTACAAAGTCAGCATATTGCCTGCAACAATCTGGGTCCTCATTTTACTACCTCGGAAGGATGGAAGGCTGAGTCAACCTTGAGCCAGTCAGAATTGAACTGCTGAATTGCTGGCAGCCGGCAGTCAGTGGAAGTAACCTGCAGTACTGCATTCTAAACATTGTGCCACCACAGCATTATGTGACTCCTCCTCCCCTTGATTTTATGACCTTTTTTGCCATGGACATTAAGCAAATCATTCATTAAGTAGATCATGTAGTTCCCAATTGACTTTGCTTCTTGGAAGCCAACTGGAAATATTACAAATAGCAACCACATGATCTCAAAATGCTGCAAACATTGTAAATACAAGCCCTTTGAATCACATGACTCTGGGACTCTGATATGGTCATTAGTGTGAGGACTGGTCAAAAATTTTCCCAGGAAAAAGGGTTAACAAACCCTTTGAATCACATGACTCTGGGACTCTGATATGGTCATTAGTGTGAGGACTGGTCAAAAATTTTCCCAGGACCACTGTAACTTCAAACAATTGCTAAATGAATTGTCATAAATGGAGAACTACCTATAATTCATCCACCTGCTCAGCAAACAGAATTCTGTCATCAACTCTGCTGTCTGTCTCCACTGATCACTGGGGCCCCGAGTATGTTGAAATACACATCTGATGTTGTCCCTTGTTGCTTTCCTTCCCTTTATATTGTTCCTTTTAAACCAGAATAAGAAGAGCAACAAGAACATTAAATCAGGATTACCTATTGTGAACAGATTGAAAATGGTCCAGCTACACATGGTTATAGAACATAGGTGAAGACTAAAACAAATGGAGACCCTCTTTTTTGCGGGACCTCTCTAATGTTTTGTCTTATCTATGGATAAAATGAGGATTATTTAATCCCACAATCAAATATGATGGAACAGCTGCTTGTGGGATTAATTTACCTATGTCTCTTGCCTTAAGCAGGGAGATTTAGTTTAATCCTATGCAAGTTTGGTTCAGTTTAGATTTAATCTAATTCCTGAGAGTTAACTGATTTGGTCAGTTAGCTACATTTTAAGGTAACCATTAACACTGCTTCAATTCAAAAGGTTGTAGGAAAGGGCTATTCGTGTTAATCAACCCCAAATGCAAGGAGAAAGAGCTATTGAGGCATTGCACAACAGCTGGATCCGTATTGTGCATTGAGCCCTATTGTGCACCATTTTGTTTAGTGGTGTATCAATTTAGAATCATAGGGTTGGAACCTCAGAGATCTTCTATTCCAACCCCTTGCTCAAGGAAGGAGTATGGCTTTAAATAGCATCTTTCTATAAGAACCCAAAAAGGGACATGGTAGATCAGTGGCTAAGATGCTGAGCTTGTCGATCGAAAGGTTGGCAGTTCAGCGGTTCAAATCCCTAGTGCTGCATAACGGGGTGAGCTCCCGTTACTTGTCCCAGCTTCTGCCAACCTAGCAGTTCGAAAGCATGCAGAAAATGCAAGTAGAAAAATAGGGACCACCTTTGGTGGGAAGGTAACAGCGTTCCGTGCGCCTTTAGCATTTAGTCATGCTGGCCACATGACCACGGAGACGTCTTCAGACAGTGCTGGCTCTTCGGCTTTGAAACAGAGATGAGCATTGCCCCCTAGAGTCGGGAACAACTAGCACATATGTGCAAGGCAGGGGAACCTTTACCTTTAGCTGTAAGAACCCAGCCAGTTCTGCCAATTCATGGTTTAGCTGTTAAGCCTTAGTATGAACTGTGAACCTGGTTAAGAATAGAATATTAATTTTGTATTAGGCCAAAGATTTATTTAATTCAGCAATGTGCTTCTCACAAGATTCAGGCACAAATCTGTTGGATTGTTAAGTCAGTAAGCCAAAGGGGCAGAATTCATATGTAACACCAAGCATTACCCACTGTTTATACATTGTCATGTTGTGTGAATTCATTTATCAAATTTTATATGCTGCTGCAATCACAAGACCCTTGATAGCTAACAAGATATAACAGTCATTAAGTCAAGACCAAACAAATCACATTAATTGGCACATTAATTAGCATATGCATTCACCCAGCGAAAGTTACTAAACCGAGATATTATCGTATTCAAGCTTCCTTAGAGATTTATTTTCTTGAGCCCTTCCCCTCTGAGCCTTTTTACTCCATTATTTTGAGAATCAATTGATTCTTCATAAATAGAAAGGAATCCATTCTAACCTGTAGCCGAGGATATTACAAAACAAATCCTTAGATTAAAATGGAGTTGCAGTCTTGCATCTTTAGAAGTTACGTTACATTTAGTAATTACATTTTTTTTTCATCTTTAGTAATTTTGTGCTAAATTTCAGCAATGTAACTTTGCACTGCACCTGTTAAAATATGTCAATGTAATTCAAGATATGTGAGCCTTTTGCTCCTGTCTTTCTCTCTCCTTTTCTCCTCCACCCCCTTCTCTCTTTCTCTTGACTACAGAGCTTTACTAAGGTCCCAGAAATTAACCTTATTATATATTTGAATAAAATGGAGTGATGGTATTATAATTTAATTTAAAAAACAATAAAAAATCAGGTCACTGTAGCTCTCAATTTTAAGCTTGGTAAATATTCTCTCTAATCCCCAAATGACACTGGGCATACCAAAGTGCCCAGATGTAACACCCTTGGAGATGGTTAAGATCTCTCCTTATTTGAATTGTGCTTTTAAAAAAATCAGATTGAAACACACACACTCGCCCCCCCAGAAAATGGCATACTGCCAAGTAAAGCTCTGATTTTCAGCATCATCTGCTTACAAAAATGTCCCGGGGTTCCTAATGGGATTTATAAAGTTTCCTAAAAAGTACCCCTGTTATTTTTAGGGTAGGGATAGCAGGGTCAAAAAAGTCATGATGGCAGCCATAATCATGTAATTGAAACCCTGCCCTTATTTACGTGCTTTGCGATATATACAAAAAGAAGCACATTTTTGATCAAACAGCTGTGAGCATTGTTTTGACTTCTTTTTTGAATAGCCATGGATACCCTTCCTGTAAGGAAGTGTGTTTGTTGGGGGAGAGATGCTCTTATATAAAAAAAGAAAAATAGGAAGATAAACAGATGTTTAAAAACATTCTGATGAAGGGTTCAAAGTTCTTTTTCAAAGGACAATTGGACTTTCTTGTTTTTTCTTTGAAATATGTTTAGCTTGTCATCCAAGAAGCTTCTTAAGTTCTGAAGAATTGTTCAGTTCTGAAGAACTGAAGAAACTTCTTGGATGAGAAGCGAAATATCCTTCAAGGAAAAAACAAGAAAGTCCAGTTGCCTTTTGAAAAAGCACCTTCAGGACAACCATCACCTGGATGGCTGAGAATCTCCATAGGCATTCTGATGAAAGGACAATATTCTGATGTAGATCTGGTTCTGTTGGAGAACAACAAAACTAATTCCAAAGTTGCTCCACCTACTAAAAAGTCGATGACTCCCTTCCTCCTTAAAGGTTCAAGACTTCTACTCTCAGTTTTGCAGAGAAATTAAGCTCGTTCATCAGGGCTTATTTATTAGATTTTTATCCTGCCTATATCATTTTATAAGGAATTCAAGACAGGGAACATACAGGTAGCTCTTGACTTACAATCATTCTTTGTATGACCCTTCAAAGTTATACTAGGATTGAAAAAAAAATGACTTGCGATTGTTCGTCATAGTTGAAGCATAGTCACAGGATCAAAATTTGGACCCTTGGGAACTGGCACGTATTTATCATAGTTGCAGTGTCCCAGGATCATGTGAATGAACACCTTTTGCAACCTTCCGACAAGCAAAGTTAATGGAAAAGCTAAATTCACTTAACAACTATGTTACTAACTTAACTGCAGTGATTCACTTAATGACTGTCACAATAAAAGTTGTAAAATGGAGCAAAACCCACTTAACAACAGAAATTTTGGGCTCAATTGGGGTTGTGAGTGGGACTAAGGTAAAGATAAAGGTTTCCCTGTACAAGCTTGCTAGTCGTTTCTGGCTCTAGGGGGTGGTGCTCATCTCCATTTCTAAACTGAGGAGCCACCGCTATCCGAAGACGACTCCATGATCATCTGGCCGGTATGACTAAACGCCAAAGGTGCACGGAACACTGTTACCTTCCCATCAAAGTGGTCCCTATTTTTCTATTTGCATTTTTATGTGCTTTCGAACTTTAGGTTGGCAGAAGCTGGGACAAGTAATAGGAGCTCACCCCATTATGCGGCACTAGGGATTCAAACCACTGAACTGCCAACCTTCTGATCAACAACCTCAGCATCTTAGCCACTGAGCCACCATGTCCCTTTAGTTGAGTTGAGACTGCCTGTACCTAATACTCTAGCCTCTTATTTTCTCCACAAAAATTGCTCTGTTAGGTAGCATAACCTGGTTACCTCTTCTGCAAAGTGATGCTCTTCCCAGAACATAGAATCCTAGGGCTGGATAGGACCTCAGATGTCTTCTAGTTCAACCCTCTGTTCAAGACAGATGATCTTATCCCATCATGCTTATTCCAAAGACTCAATTCACTCATGAGAATGGTATAATCCTAAACTCTCTTATTTAGGGAATAAAAGCCCACATCAGGGATTCTCTGGGATAAAGAAGATTGAAATCCAGTTCTCCCATTTTAACTTGTTACAGTTTAGAGCTTTGTATCTTTACCAATACTGCCAAGCTAGGTGCACTTACTTCAAAGCAAGCACCAATATCCTGGACTGTGTCCCTGCTGTGTATTTTGTGCTCTAAAATCAATTAATGTTTACTAAATCACAATGTTTACTGTGTTCAGATGGCAGATTTATCCAGGATTAATCCTGGCCCATTTATTTACCCCAGTTTTGCAGGAGAGATTAGTCATACAAGCTAGGTTTGCCCAATACTTTAGGCTGAAATTTGGATGGATGGCTATAGGAATGCCTAACTTACTTAACACAGTTGAGCCCAAAATTTATATGGTCAAGCAAGACAGTTGTTAAGTGTGTTTTGCCCCATTTTATGATCACTGCTGTTCAGCAAATCACTGCAGTTGTTAAGTCAGTAACGTGGTTCAGTGAATCTGTCTATGGAGAGTCTCAGTCATAGAGGTCACGGCTGTCCCAAGGGTACTTTTTTCAAAAGGCAACTGGACTTTCTGGTTTTCCTTTGAAGATGTCTCACTTCTCATCCAAGCAGCTTCTTCAGCTGTGACTGGATGGTGGTGAATGGAAGGATTTATGCTCCTTGCAGACAGCTGGTCACTTGAATTCTTTTAGAGAGTCTCCTTAGGGTCACCTGGAGGTTTATCTGTATCATCAGTATCTCCTGAGTGGTGCAAATTGGTGTGGAGCCTTCTTGGAACTGCTGAAAGGACTGTGTTGTAGATGGGAGACTCAGTGAATCTGGCTTCTCCACTAACTTTGCAAAAGTTGATCACCTGATCCTGTGTCACTGCAACCATCGTAGATAAATAATAATAATAATAATAATAATAATAATAATAATAATAATAATAATAATCATCATCATCATCATCATCATCATCATCATAATTTATTGTCACTGCACAACATATGTACAATAAGATTGATGGAGCGCCCTCAGTGCACCCCCCAACACAATACAACACAAGGTGGAAACAGAAAATCCCTAACCCAATAAATCATATTAACAACACCCAGTCCTATTATACCAGTGTGAATCTGTTACACCCGTGTTGGCAAATCTATGGAATGTGTGCCGGAAGTGGCACACAGAACCATCCTGCGAGGAATGCATGGCCTCACTGGCTTCTCTTCCGCATTCCTGTGCACACACCTGCGCTGGTCAGCTGGTCACCACGCACGGGCGTGGCAAAACCCGGAAGAGCGGCGTTCCATCGCTCATGTGCAGGCTGGCACCTGAACTTCTGGGTTTACATCACGCGCATGCATGATGACCAGCTTTTCGTCAGGCGCGCATCCTTGCTGGAAACTGGAAGTTTGGGTGCTGGCTTGCACATGTGCGGCAGACTGCCGCGCTTCTGGGTATTGGCACTCCTGCGTGTGCGAAGGCCAGCAGGGCTGCAAATTCCTCACAGGATGGTTCTGCAGGCCATTTCCAGCATGCAGGCCGGCACACAGTGACATAAAAGGTTAGCCATCACTGCGTTACATGTTGCGCTGTCCTGAAAGTCCATTGTACTCCATTGTTATGATGTTATTTCACATTCAGGAGTCTGACAGCCCACGGATAAAAACTGTTCTTCAGCCTGTTTGTGTGGCTGGCTATACTTCTATATCCCCTTCCAGATGATAGGAGGGTAAAGAAGTGCTGACCATGGTGTGAGTGGTCCCTGAGGATTTTCCTCACTCTTCTAAGACAGCAAGCCCTAGCGATCTCATCTAGTGGTATCAGGGGGACACATGCCCATATACCAGTTGCCAAATATCTGAATTTTGCTTACGTGACCATGGAATGCTGCAATGGTCATAAGTGTGAAAAATGGTCACGATTCACTCTTTTTTCAGTGCCCTGTAATTTCAGGTGGTCACTAAGCAAACGGTTGTAAATTGGGGACTACCTTGCAGTTGGTAAATTCGGCCGCCCTGAAAATGTGGTGGGCTTTTTCTTTAAGTAAGAAGGCATGGAATTGTCGTGACCTTTAAAAGCTGCTTGCAAGACTTAAGTTTTAGGGGACAGGGGTAAACTTCGCAGCAAAGCAAGTAACCCACCGAAACGAGATTAACTTTATATGCAGCTAGGGGAACAACAACAACAAAAAAAAACACTTAAGAAGGGTGAAAAATTTCCCCCCGATCCCTGAGTTAATTGATTTTACAACGGAAGGGCTCTTTAATCGGGCTCCCAGGTAGTGGGCGTGAGGGGAAACGAGGCAATAAAAGCAATACCGCGCACAGCCTTGGCGGGGAGACAATCCGCCCCTTTTCCGCAACATGAGTGAGGCGAAGAGAGTGAGAGCCGCCGCCTGGCTGTGCTCAGGAGAGACGCCGAACAGGTGGCCACAGGCAGTTGCGGGCGCGCCAGGAAGGCAGCCGACAAGCAGCGAGCAGGCGTGCGTAGCGCTGTCGGCGCCCTCCCCCTCCCGGCCCGCAGCATGTGAACCCGTCGGCCAGTCCTCCGGAATAGCGGCACGATTCTGCCTACTTGGTTGCCGCAGGGTGAGGCGCCCGCCCTCGGGCCGGGCTCCCGCTTGGCGCTGGTGGCCCAGGAAGAGCAAACAGCCCCCCAAAGATCGCGCTCCCGTCGCCGGCCAAACCAGACTCGGGTGGAGAGAGTCGTTCGAACGCTTCTCTTGGAGGGCCGTGTCTGGAGGAAGGATCCGAAGAAAGAAGATGAAAGTCACCGTTTGCTTCGGCAGGACCCGGGTGGTCGTGCCCTGCGGAGACGGGAACATGAAAGTTTTGAGTCTGATCGAACAAGCCGTCACCAGGTACAGGAAGGCAATCGCCAAGGTGAGTTGGGAACGCTCTCCGGGGTCGCGGCGGAGGGACCCGCTGTCGGAGGGAGGGGGCGAGCGCCTGGTTGAGGAGAGAGATGGGGTAGAGAGAGAGAGAGAGAGGCGAAGAAGGCGCAGCCGGAGGAGGAGGAGGAGGAGGAGGGAGGGAGTGAACGAGGGCGCCTGGGATCAATATGGCGCTTCCTGGAAGGGGGAGGGTAGCAGGCAGGCAGGCAGAGCAGAAGGAGAGGAAAAGTGGTGGCTGAAGGGGCTGAGGCTGCTTGCTTGGCGGGAGCGAGGAGAGGGACCGGCGAGGGACTCTCCTCTCCCTCGCCCCGCCGACCTTTTAGGCGCGTTGGTGGGACGCGCGAGCCAGAGGTGAAAAGCTCCCTGAGGAAGCGGGGAAAGAGAGTTGGAGAGCTGCGGCCGCTTCCTCGCTTCCCTCCTTTAACCTCGGTAAACTTTCCAGTGCCGCCGCCGAGCTCCTGTAGCTTTCAGCCGGCTGGGAAGCCAGCCGAGAGCGCGGGCGAGGAAACCCGCCGCTCTTCGACAGGGGTTGGCGTGGCCGGGGGCGCAGCTCCATCCGCTTTGTGGAGCGAGCCGAGATTTGTTTCCAAGACCTGGTGGAGAGATACACAGTTGCGAAGGGTCGCGGGTGACGTCTGGGGCCTCAACTCTTTGTTGTTAGATGCCGGGGAAACCCGCAAGTGCCCCGCCAGCAGGCCTGTAGCTTTCCTCCTCCTCCTCTTCCCGCTGACTTGCCTCTCCGCTCGTCCCCGAAGCTTTGGGGAGCCTCTCGTGCCTTTCTCTTCCCGGCCATATCACGGGTGGGATTAAGCTCTTCATCGGTCTCCTCGCAGTTAACGTTGGGATCTGTACGGTGCTCGACTGCATCGGGACCAAAAGATACTCGTAGCTTTGCACAACATGCGACCGCGGTCGTAACACGCACACACTTTTAGCCCGTTCTTTTCCCACTCTGCTCCCGGTGTGCAAGTTTCTTCTCCGGGTGGTAATTCCTGCACGATTTCAAATCCAGCCCCAGGCTTTCTAAGCAAGTCCAGGCCCAAGGTGGGGGAAAGTGGTGGTGGTGGAGATGGAAAACAAACATTAAAGAATCATGGAGTCCACATGCTTGTTGGGAAAAATGGTGTTTGGTGGAGGTTTCTTTGTGTTTGAAGAAATGCTGTGCTGCCACCTCATTTTAGTTAAACATAAACATGAGCAACACATGAGTTGGACAACTATTTCTAAAGGGGGGGGGTTATTGGGGAAAAAGAATCCTTTGGTTGTAGTGTAGGCCAAGTTTCACAGAGGAATGGTATTTTTTTTTCTCCTGCATTTTTAGAAAAGCAGCCAACATGCAAGAATATGTCTCTTTTGAGAGGGGAAGGGCAAATGGTAAGGCACTCTGGAGATGGGGCTCTCATTTACATGGTTATCTCCTGGAAACACAAGCAACCAGTGAATGGGACAATCCTTGTAAGTGTTAAAGTGTAGGAGCAGTTTGTCTAGGACAGTTGCTCTTAATCAAACAATCTACCGTGCCTTTCTGGCTTGTAGGAGCTTGTTTCCGATGTTTATTAATTTTTGCAGTTCTGATACCAAGGATGTGTTGAGAAAGAAAGAAAGAGCAACATTGATGAAATCTTGTAACTTTCCTTGGGCTGAATATACATGGCTGCAAATTTTCACCCTGGAGATTGTTTACTTCTAGGTCTTTCCATATTGCTGCAAAAGTGGAGGATGGTTTTAGGGTAGCTGTAGAAAACGCACAGCGGCATGAAAATATTTGGGGTTAATGTGCTCTTTTCTGCCTCTGAAGTGGAAAGTTCTACTCTGAAAGTATAAATGTGTGTTTTTGTTCTGTTTTGTTACCATGTTCCTTGCCCAAACTCATGGACTTTAATGCAGGGATAGTGAAGTAGAATAAAAGTCAAAAGGCTGGGGAAATGGCTACTGAGGAAAATGAAATGTGACCCTTGAACCTGGAAAATCAGGTGTAAATACTTTAGTAGTTATTAGAGGTATGTGCTAGTACACTGAACCATCACACAAAGTTCAATAATCATAATCTTGTTATGAAAAGGAAAATTAATCTCCAGGAAAAGACAGGATTGGAGGAGCTGATACTTGTTGAAGCACAAGAAGGAATTCTGCTCTTCACTATACAAAATTATGAAAAGCAGTATACGTTTTCATCCAATGAGAGAAGCACAAATGACTTTCTATTCTAAAATAAGTAAATCAATCCCTTACCAAGGTGTCTAAATGCATTAAAATTACAGTTCTAAAATTCTCTGCCAGCATGATAATGAATTCTAAGAGTTCCAATCCCACCACATTGGGAGACCAGATTGGGAAACAAAGTTAAATGGAGAGATGATGAATGACCTCTGATTTAGGCATCTCAATGCACCATGCTTTAACTGTGGTTTGTTAGGTAAAGCAAAGTTGACTGGGTTTGTACAGCAAATAAGATGTAAAACATGGATTATAAAACTGAAGCAGCTGAGTTCATTCATACTGGTTGCTAGATTATAATCCAACAAACTCCATTTTGGGTTAGTATGGTCCAGCCAGTGTGTACTAATCTGTTCCTTATGTTGTCCATGGTGCACTCATGGCCACTCTAATTTAGTTCATGCACCTTGCTTCTGTTGTCCTTTTCTATTTCCTTCTACTTTCCCTTGCATTACAGACTTCTCTACACAGTTATATATTTGCATAATGTATCTAAAGTATGATAATTTGAGCCTGGTCATTTGTGCCTTTAGTGCAATGTTTTTCAAACTTGGCAACTTTTAAGATGTGTGGACTTTTCCATACTGGCTGGGGAGTTCTGGGAGTTGAAGTCCACATCTTAAAGTTGCCAAGTTTGAGAAACACTAATCCAGCGATAATAGCACACATTTTAAAAGGTATATTACAGTGATGGCGAACCTTTTCAACACCAAATGCCCAAACCAGAACACACTGGAGCCCTGGAAACTCAGAGACTAGCTTTTGGTCTTCTGGTTTTTGGCATGCATACATGCACTCCAGCCAGCTAATCTTTGGGTGCGCCGGAGCCCCAGAAAGACTAGCTGGCCAGTGCACATGCGTGTGCTGGTCTTTGCACATGCTGGAGCCCTGAAAACCCGAAAACCAGGTGGCTGGCGCGCACATGTGGACTGGCCAGCTGGTCTTCGGGTTTTTGGGGCTCTGGCATATGTGAAGATCAGCGTGCTGGAAACCAGAGAGCAGCTGACGAGGGCGCTTGTGCCCACAGAGAGGGCTCTGTGTGCCGTCTCTGCACTCGTGCCATAGGTTCGCCATCACAGGTATAGTACATACACACATTATTGTTGCAACCTTATATTGAAGAGAAGAATCATTGGGTGTTCCTATTGATGTTTTAATGAGACAGGTGTCCCTTAAATTTAAGCCTTTACTTTTGGATTTCTGCATATGCCAAATGTGTTTACTACATGGGTATTCGCAAATAATCTCTAGATATAGTCCAGAGTTGTAGAAGGTTCTGTACTGCAGTTTTTATATATTTAAACGGGGATGTTTTGAAGGGAATGTCTCTGAATATTAATATTTTCCTTGAGTGAGAAGTCTGTGCACCATGCTTTAATCTCTTAACGGTAGAAGCATCAATTGCTGAGTTTTAAAACATTTCCTCAAATGGATAATTTGGCTTCTAAAATATTATATGTTCCCATCTTTATGAAATGTTACTTTTTATTAGTATCTCCACTCCTCATCTCTTCTACTAAATCTGGTTTGAAACATACTATTCCAGGCAGGAATATAGGAAACAGTGCATTTAACCTGATTCAGAAACAATGTTTTGGTTTTCTGGCTGGTAAAATTTGCCATATACTTGTACTGGAATAATAAACTTTTAAACTGTCCCTGGTGTGTTGCAGGTATAAACTAGAGGAAGTTTATTCAAAATGTTTGGATTAATTTTCAACTGTGTCATAAAAAATAACATACAGTGATAAGTTTGCATTTTAAATAATGTGTTAGCGTCTAATGTGGTGCATGAATTTTGTCTTAATTGTTAAAGGGATAGCACACTAAAAGGGATCCCACACTATGTGAGTCAGATCTGAGGTTCATCAGAGTTAGCATTCTGCATTATGGCTACAGCATCCCAATATTTCAAGCAGCTTTTCCAACTTTATCTGGATATTCTGGGAGTTTTATTTGGGATCTCCCACAGAAGAGAATTTATCTTCCATTATACTACGACATTTTGTTTTAGATTAAATTGTAAAAAGTGTTGAATGCTGATGTTTAAAAATAATTATCTATTTCAATCATTCATATTTATAAATACATGTGCTTACATGCATTTGTGAATTTATAAATACACACATCATAGTTAAAAATATCATGTAACAAAATTAGTATGTTTAAGATTTCAGCTGTTCAACCTCAAGACCAGGTTCAAAAGTCAGTATCGGGTATAGCAGATAAAACTATTTGCAATGTAATGTTTTTATCATAAGCAATTTAAATCTACAGGTAATCCTTGATTTACAACGGCAGCTGTTTGAAGTTATGACAAACCTACCCAGGGATACTTTCAATCTGGATTCAAAGTTCTGGTGGTTGCTACACTTGCCTCTTCAGTCATGTGATTGAACTTCAAATTCTTGGCAATTGGGTTGCATTTGGGACGCTGTTTGAATATGGTCATGTGACAATATTTTAGTATGGTTTTGTTGAAACCTAGCATTATCTTCTGGTTTTCACAAAATCCAGTCCATCGTGAACCATGGGTTCATTTAATGACCATGGCATTCACTTCACAGTTGCCATTTCTGCTTAATGACCTCCATAGAAAAGGCCATAAAATTGGGTTGATCATGTGACCAGCCTGCTTTATGGCTGTCAAGACTTATGATCTAATGGACAGGCTCCATACCCAATGCTTGTATCCCCAATCCTTGTATAGGGATTTAGTACCCGTTAGAAATCTTTATGACTATACATGTTTGCAACCTGAGATTTACAAATTTACTTGGTAAGAAAGCCTTGTGGTCTACAGTAGCTTATTTAGGGAACGTATTTATATGTAAAACAACACAGGGCTCAACACTAATATAATACACATCTGAATTGTAGGATCAAGTTTGTGACGGAAATGTATTGAATTATCTCTTCTATTTTTCCTTCCGACATAATTATGTGAATGCAGGCTGTCAGAGGAGTATTTTTTCAAATTAAGAAGCAGAGCTGTATTCTCAAGAGCTGATAATGCTTTTGTAGGAAGCAGTGCTCCAAAAAAGTAAACCTAGTATAATGCAAATTACATCTTTTGTTATGGTTAGAAGGGCCCTTTTATTTTAGGAAAATGAAAAGTTAATTACATGGCAGGAGACAGAACTTGCTGTAAACAAGAAGACTTAACAAAATCAGGTATGGTTAAATATACTTTTTTTTTGCTTTGTTTTATAATAAAGAACAGATTGAATCATTTTTCATCCCTCTTCTCTGCATTTTTAATTGTGGACTCAGACATACACCAATTTTTTAAAAAAGACTTTGAATGCAAAGACTAAAGCTTCATATATATATATATATATATATGTGTGTGTGTGTGTGTGTGTGTGTGTGTGTATGTATGTATGTATGTATGTATGTATATATATATATATATATATACATACATACATACATACATACATACACACACACACACACACACACACACACACACACATATATATATATATATATAGAGAGAGAGAGAGAGAGAGAGAATGAGAGAGAGAGAGAGCTTATATTCAAACAACTTTGTCACTGAGGCTTAGACATAAATGCCTTTTGGGATTACAGATATTTTGGATATGTATCTGTATGTCTTTGTGTATGTGATCAAGCATTGGGAATGACAGGAATGCTTCAAAAATAATTACAAACTATAGTTTATACAAATCTATAAACCCCAAATACTGAGGATATTGAGGATATTTCATTCTCAGTTGTACACTAGTTTGTGTACCTTCAGCTCAGGTGACTTGTGACTGCCTGGACAAATCCGTGCATTTGTCTTGGCAAGATTTTAGAAGTGATTTGCGCTTACCTTCTTCCTGAGAGAGAATTTTGGCCCAAGATGAGTCTAGAACTTGTGGTCTCCCAGTTTGTAGGCTGATGGTCAACCTGTACTCAAAATTGCCACTTTGTATGCTAGATGGAGCTGTAAAAGACTGTTCTTGGAGCTTCAAAGAGATGGTTGGATATCACCACCAATGGTCAAACTACAATTAGCATGACATGTTGTTTTGAAATCTGACTTTGGCATGCTTTCTTTTCATCTATTTAACTTATTAGTTGCCCTGCTAGGTTCTCAAGGTCTGCAAAGAACAACATCAGAGGCAAATCTTATCTTTTTGGAGAAGGTGAGAAAACAGCATGGAGGTTATTAAAATTCCTTCTTTCAGTGCTTCAATGTTCACCCCTTCAGTTTCTTCAGTCAATGCCTCTATTGCAGTTTTTTCCCCCTGTATCATCACTTTAGTTCTTTTTCATAGTTCATATAAATTACTGTTATCTGGATGAGCTCAAATTTAACCACCTTTTCCCATGTAGCTCTTAATCAATACAAGAGCTGGTTTTTGTATTTAATCAATTTTTTTTTGTATTTAACAAATGAATGGTTTTTATACTTGATGTGTACTAATTTTTAGATTCTGCTCTTGAAAGTGTTGCCTTTTGCTAAGAGTTAACATGAACAAAAGCAAATTAAAACCATCTTTATTTTCAAACAGCTGCTCAGTGAAGTCTCTTATTACACCACCTTAGGTTGCTTTTGTTTGGGAAGGCAGAATTTTGGTTTGGGCCAAGATACACAGGTTTCTACAATATCTGCCAGCAAGTTTGGTATATTGTCCTTCACAGCATAAAAAGCATGTAAATTCCATCCTTGTTGATTCACAGCCCCAGCTTAGTTTCTCGTATAACTGGTTTTTGGTTCTGTGGGAATTATACCTGTTTAAATTATTTTGAACGGCATTAATTTAACAGCATAAAGGATAGAATTGTGTGGTTGTCAGTACACGTTCAACGTCTTACTAAAATGATTCTTTAGCGATAAAGATGCTAAAACAACTTCTTATGATAGGAATGGAAGATTTACATAGTTCAGGTTTATGCATTACCATCATTCAGTTACGATTGTGCTGAACAAGGAGGATTATGACTAGTCCTTGGAGTGTTGGCTGTCACAGAGTTCCCACAGTGACATGATTGGGATCTGGGTGTTTGGGTTCAGAATTACGACATCGCAGCCAGATGTGATCATGTGATCACCATTTTCTGGCTCCCCCACTGACTTCGCTTGTGGCAAACTGGCAGGGAAGGCCACAAATAGTTTCCATAAATTGCTTCTGCTGGTTTTTCTTCCAAGCAGCCCCACTTTGCAGTTTGAAATCCCATGGATTTCTGTTGCATCCCCTTGCCTACTTGTGTTCTGTAATGCCCACCTGCATTCACTATCTGTGACACTCCCATCAGCCTACTTGGTAGCATTCAAATCATGTGAAATCTTTTCTTCTTGACCTGCATGGTCTCTGGATGATATTGGCAACTGGGACTGCTAGGATTGTTGCTAAGTGATGGGGGTCATGTGATGCTATGCTTTACGATTGCATCACCTTAGTGATGGAAATTCCAGTCCCATTTGCAGTCATAACCTGAGGACTATTTGTAATCCTTTCAATGCCACTTAGGACCATTTAAAAACTGGCCACTTTGGGGAAAAGACTGAAACAAATTGGAAATGAGTTCGGTTCTGTCCCTTGGCCCAAATCTTTATGACTTAGTTGAAGTCTGCAATTTCCTTCTTTCCTTAATTAAAATTAACCTCTCAGGTTTTGTTCATCTTTATCTACTCTTGAATCCAAGGGAATAAAGCTATTAATATCTTCTCCAGAATTAACTGAATGTCCATTGAACACATTGTCTGAAACTGTGTTTTCTAACTACTCTGTTTTCCCCAAAATAAGACATCCCCTGATAATAAGCCTAATCGGGCTTTTGAGGGCATGGCAATGAGGCCAAGTGCTTATTTCAGGGTTCAAAAAAAATATAAGACAGGGTCTTATTTTCAGGGAAACACACTATGTTATCCTTTTTTACTCATATAGTGGACTTAAAAGCCATTGCTTTTTTCCTAAGAAGGTGGAAATCATTTGCATATCTCAGGTTGTTAGTATATTTTGACCAGTTTTGATTTCAGCTGTCATTTCTTTCAGGGTTTGGGGATGTTTTTGAAGCAGGAAAGGGTGCCTTTGAGTCAGTTTTGACTCCTGATAACTGCCTGGAATAATCCCTGAAGTTTTCTTGGCAAGATTTCAGAAGTAGTTTGTCCTTCCCTTTTTCTTAGGATTTGAGAAGGAGGGATTGGCCAAGGTCACCCAGCTGGCTTGGTGCCTAAGGCAGGACTATACTTAACCATTATTTCAAATTGCCTCCCTTTTCAAGTTCTACTGTTCTGAAAATTTTAATTAAACAGATGTGGGGCCAGTATATCTTTGTTTTATTTCATTTTATCTTGTGAGCTACTTTGTTTCCCTAAATACAGTTGTTATAGTAGCTTTTTGTTTAGGGTAGAAATTCTCCTCTGAAGAAGAATCAGCTTTTCCTGGTATTTGTTAGCAATAGCATTAGGCTTATAGACTGGTCCACAGTGTTTTACAGCACTTTCTGAGCAGTTTACGGACTCAGCATATTGCCCCAACAATCACTGTCTTCATTTTATTGACCTCGGAAGGATGGAAGGCTGAATCAGGATCGAACACCTGGTAGTGAGCAGAGTTAGCCTGCAATACTGCATTCTAATCTCTGTGGCACTACAGCTCTAGCCTTAATATATTCCACGTTCTGGCACAGTTTAACCAAAATCAGTGAAACAAAGGTAAATTTGCTTTGATACTCTTATTTGTTTCCCCCTTATCCAATTTACCTTGGATACCTGCTTTGTGATTGCAGGTCCTTCTGCCTTTTTTAAAATCTACCTGTTCCTTTGACAATTTTGTCGTCTTTTTAAGATCTTACATAAAACTTTGCATTGATTGAAATTGATTCGGTATCTGGTTTCTCATTGTTTTATTTATTAAATTTATCAGGCAATGATAAGAAGCACTTGTGTCTCTTTTCTTAGATTTAGATGTATATACCAATCTTTTCTAATCTGTAAATTGCAAGACTTGTGTCATATTTGTTGATGTAGGAACAGAACAGAATAGCAGAGTTTGAAGTGACTTTGGAGGTGTTCTAGTCCAACTCTCTGCTCAAGCAGAAAACCCTTCATTATACCAGATAAATGGCTGTCCAATCTCTTCTTAAAATGATGGGGCACTCAAAAATTCTGAAAGCAAACTGGTCCACTAATTGATATCAAGCACCAGAGAAATCGGGAGACCGTTCTAATGAGTATACTGATTTATTGTAAGCTTAAACTCTCTACAAAAATCTGACCTACCAACAGAGTAAGAAAGCATTCAAGATGTGCTGGACATAGATCTTTTGCAGGCAACCAGGGATTCATGACTTATGATTCATTTGACCCCTCTCTCAGGTTCAGCCTAGTCATCTCCTGCAATTAATTGTTTTAACCAGGAAATTTCTCCTTATTTCTAGTTTTCTTCCTGATTAGTTCCCATCTATTGCTTCTTGTCCTGCCTTCTGGTGCTTTGGAGTATAGGTTGACTCCCCTGATGAAGCTATTAGTGTTTTAGACAGTTCAGCAGATATTTAATGTTCTCCTGAACTCTTCTTATTGACAGCTGGTCTACTAACTGTTGTCTAGTAGAATGGCTTCCTAAAATTATTATCTTGTCGCTAATGTTTATAATTCTTTAGTTCAGTTTACAAAGCATAAAATAGTATTTCCATCTTCATTTAAGCAATTTATCCCTTTTATAGAGGTGTCCTGTGATTATCTCTTGCCTACCTCTCTGCAATTACTTAAAAAACATGTTATTTTTCTTATTTCCCTATTTGCTTCTGTTCTTGTTAGAGATGACTTTCTTTATCCATGCTTGCTAGATGTCAGATGGTTTTACTTTTATATCAATATAAAAGTATACATTAAATTTAACAAATCTGTTCCTTACATTATATTCTGACTGAATGCCCTTCAGATCATAAACAGTTAGCAAGTTTGCCTATTTGTAATCTTTTATCTTTTAACCCATGTGCTTGACACCAAGAATTTATAATCTGCTTTACGATTTGCACCTGGAAGGAATTTGACTAACTGTATTACACTTCTGCATCTTCATTATATTGTTTTAATCCAATTACATAGTTCATTTGATTCCAGTGTGTCCATTTGGTAATATGGAATCTTCATTTGTTTGTAAGAGATCTTTGTGATATGGTCCAGTATTTTCTTTGCAAAACCAGATTACCCATTCCTTACATTATTGCATTTGCCCATTGCAAAACTTCATCTAATTCTAATTTTCTTCATTTTCCAACTATGATTGTCTAAGACTTAATATGATAGACATCCTTGATGTTGCATTTAACACTTCTTGCTGTTCCCATATAATTATTTAGTGTCCTTCACTATTATGTTTGTAATAGTTTACAAGCTATATGTCATTTAACTTAATGGCTCTTTCCAACTTCAGCATCTCATGTAATTTACAGCATGCTAGACAAATTACAAATAAATTCATTTTAGTAGTTACCCGTATTGGCTTGATGGCATGGAGACCAGTTTCCAGATTGGCATTCAATTCTTTTGTTTTCATAGAACAAATATTTTACTATTCTATATCAAAGAAAAAGCACTTCATTACAATCCTAAGCATCATTATTTGAGAATACGTTTCAATGAACACTATTAATTCCCTAAAACCAGTGGTGCTATTCAGCTGGTTCTATCAGGTTTGGGCAAACTGGTAGCGGTGGCTGCAGGAGGCTCTGCCTACCTGCCTGGATGTCATCACGTCCCGTTTTTGATGCTTTGCACATGCGCACGCTCCCATTTGCGAACCGGTAGCTAAGGTAAGTGAATACCACTCCTACCTAAGACTACAAATTTATATTTTCTGTTGGGTGTCTGAAGAGATGTACTGGATACATTTATTGCTGAACAAGCAGGTTAGCTTTTAGTATCCATGTAGTTACTTTCACAAATCTTGATTTTATTTGGCAAAATGTTTCAGCAGCTTTGGGTTTAGGGAGCAACAGCTCCATTGGTTGTTTTTCCAATAATATGTTCCAGATGTATTGTGAGATAAAAGGAGATGTTTAAACAAAATCTTTGCAGTTTCTATCCTTCTCTAAATAGCCCATTGTTTACCCAAAAGTCTATAATTTTTCTTATTTAAAGGTGGTGCATTGCTTAGAATGGAATAGAGCTTATTTTAGCAAACACACTTGGTTTCGCTCATATGAGTAGCAACCAAATGTAGCCCTTGGCCCCTACATTCTAGCTAAAAGATATGACATGACTAAGCCAACATTAGTTTGGTTTGTTCAATAAGTCACAATTGGTAAGGTTCACAAATAAAACAACTTTTTTTTTTTTTGCCTGGGGAATTCACCTCATTGCAGCCTGGATTTCAGAAGGCATATATGATATTGACAGAGAAATGGAAAGCTGCACTTTGATGTTATATATGTGTTTTATGTGGCTGCTTAAATTTTTAAAGAGACCTGGTATGCTTAATACATTCATTTTGCCTGCACTGAAAAATCACTGCTGAATTGTTAGTCATAAAGCCTAAAAGATTTTGTGAGACGCAAAATAGAGTTTACAAAGTCCTTCCACTAACCTTGGCATACAAATCAGTTTGTTAGCTGATAACATTGGAAGAATCTGCAAGACAATTGAGTAGAGAGATGAAACAAATTAACGTCAAAATTTTAGAAAACAAATAGAAATAATAAATAGAAGAAATGCAAATATTCTCAAGAGATGAAAAAAATGATATGAATAATGGATTACTATTAGGTTTATAAGAGAAAGAATTCTGACTGAGACTAAGAATATTTATTGGACAACTTGGTGCAAATAGTAAGGAGATACAGTTGAAGTCTTGAAATTTTTTTTAGGATGGGAAGAAGATATGGATAGAAAATAGATTGTACAGATTTAATGTCAATTCAAGGACTAACAATGGTAGAATGTTACATAAGAGAAAGGAATACAAAATTGACAGGAATAAGGCAATACAATTTTTTTAAATTTATTTGTTCAACTTGTTCGCTGCCTTTCTCCAAAGACTCAAGGTGGCTTACAATGCATTTAAAAACCATATATAAAAACATTAAAAATTAAAACATTAAAAACAATAAAACCCATTCACACCATTCATGGCCGGATCTCGCCAGATTGCAACAGCGAGATCAATGGCCCCAGGCCTGCCGGAAAAGCCAGCACCGCTTTTCGGAAGGCCAATAGGGTGGGGATGGTCCGGATCTCAGGAGGTAACTGGTTCCAGAGAGCTGGGGCAGCCACAGAGAAGGCCCTTCCCCACGGGCCCACCAGCTGGCACTGTTTAGATGACGGGACCCGGAGGAGACCAACTCTGTGGGATCTTACCGGTCGCTGGGAGCTATGCGGTAGAAGGTGGTCTCAAAGATAACCTGGCCCTGACCCATGTAGGACTTTAAAGGTATGATAACCCTTTATGGATTTCTTGCTGAAAATATAACTCAATTAATGAACTTTGGATTTACCAATGGAAAAACATTGGATATGGAAAGAAATGATCTATGTAATGTAATTTGAAAACAGGGGAAGTGATATTAAGTTTGTAACTGCTGTAAATACAGTTGAAAATCGCTTCCTTAAATACCTTATTCTTTTTCCTTTTTTCCTTTTTCTTCCATTTCCTGCATTTTCTGTTCTTTCCTTATATTTTTCTTCTTTTATTTTTTCTCTTAATCTTATTTTGCATTATCTTTTATTATTGTTAATAATTTTTTTTAAAAAAACCATGGTTTATAAAATCAGTTTGTTAAGCCAACACCAAACAAGTCACAGTAAGTGAGATGCTAGTATGTGTGAAGCCAATTTAGGAACTGAACAAGCACAGCATACATATATACATATGTAAGCAGAAACCTTATGCTTGTAATCTTAAAGAAGACCCTTTGAAAAATTGTCCAGATATTTCCAAGGTAAGAAGCATAATCCAAGACCTTGGGGTCTAAATAATGTTTCTAAAAGATGTAAAAGTTAGCAGTCTTTTTACATGTCATTATTAGCAGCGCAAATGCAATTAAATTCACTTAAATATATAGGGCTGGAGAGTTTTAAAATATTACAAAAAAGCCATTTAATAACATTAGCAGAATATAATAACTGAAAGCACTTAACAGGAGCCAAACAGATCTTTATAATATAAAGTCCAAGTCCCTTTCTGAGCATTTTATGTGTTTTTAATGGATTATAACAAAGCTTTCTCTGGATGTGGTCCCAATTTCGAAACTCATAAAAGGGGCAAATGTGCCAAAACATCTATCCTCAAGACTAGCATAATTGTGGGTACATTTTCTTTAAACCTGGGAAGATTTTTACCTGTGAGAATTCCAGAAAAGTGGAACACACTCCAAATTGCACAAAGTAGATGCACACAGGTATTACAAAAATGGCAACCCCATTGTTTATTGAACTCAGCAGTTCAAAGGGAGAGATCTTGGTACAAGCTGAAACAACTTACATTCCTGGTAGAAAATTTGAATGTCTTTAGTCTCTTTCATTTCATCTTAACATTATGAATAAATTCAAATACAGTAGGTTAAAAAAAAAATTCCTTCCTCATGCTTGGCCTGCTTTTGGGGATCTGTTATCTTGCCTGAGGAAAAGTTCTACCAACCTGAATGCTTGCATGTTGAATTTGGAATCTTTTAACCGAGATACTTTTTCGTTAAAATATATTGATACTAATATATCTTAAAATACAGGTAGTCCTCTACTTATGACCTCAATTGAACCCAACATTTCTGTTGCTAAGCGAGACATTTGTGAAGTGAGTTTTGCCCATTTTATGAACTTTCTTGCCATAGTTGTTAAGTGAATCACTGCACTTGTTAAATTAGTAATTGCGGCTGTTAATTGAATCTGGCTTTGCTTCCCCATTGACTTTGCTTGTCAGAAGGGCACAAAAAATGATCACATTACGACGGGACATTGCAGCCGTCAAAAATATGAGTCAGTTGCCAAGAGTTTGACTTTTGATCACATGACCATGCGGATACTATAACAGAAATGTGAAAAATGGTCATAAGACACTTTTTCAGCACTGTTGTAATTTTCAATGGTCACTAACTGAACTGTTAGTCCCCAATCAATGTCCCAATTGATTGGCCTAATGATGGGTGTAAAAAGAGAAGGTGGTTTTAAAACAACATTGATGAGATGAACAAATAAGTACGGTACTTTTTGATAAAGGGAAAAATATGCTAATAGAAATCTGCATTCTTTGCTAGCTTATTTTCTCTTTGTCATCTTCTTGGATCAGTGAGCTGAGAGATAAATAACAAAAGAGAATATTTGTAGCTCAAGATTGAACTGTGAGGTCCTTAGTGATATCTAGGTTTGTTGTTTTCTTGCAGATGTTTCATTACCCATCAGTAACATTCAGTAATGAAAGAAAACAACAAAGCTTATGAGCACCAAGGATCCAGATAAATAATAAGTCTGTAAACATTATTCATCGGAAAACAATTGAATAAAAGACTTTATTCTCCCTGCCTCTCTTTATTCATCTTTCTATCTATATTTTTCTCTCTTGCCTCTCCCCCTCCCCTCCCTCCCTCTCTCTTTTTCTCTCTTTCTAACTCCATCTTTCTATCTATATTTTTCTCTCTCCCCCTCCCTCCCCTCCCCTCCCCTCCCTTCCTCCCCCACTCTCTCTAATTTTTATGTTTACATCTCACTATCAACTGACTCTGGTGATATATATAATATAATGAAAGTATTGGTGATATTTTGGAGAGAACTGGTTAACTTTTCACAAAAGTGGAAAAAATGGAAAAGGAATTAGGAGTATAATTTTGGAAAACAATGATTATTGTTGGGGGAAAAAAACCTGAACCCTTTAAATTACAGTTGTATGCAAACTCCATTGCTAAACTTGTTAGATTAACATCCAAGTAGACCAGGGTTCTTGAATGAAAATGATAATTCCTCACAAATTTTCTTTCTTAGAAAGCAAAATGTTGATTCTACTTAAGGTATGAGAATGTGTTTGGATAATAGTATGCAGTTATATGTAAAATGGTGTGTGTGTATATATATACATGCATGTCTGTATGTATATAATATTTTGTCTCAGCTGACAACGCTTAGCTGACTTTGGCTGAGTATGGAAAAACTAAGCAGGATCAGATCTCTAATGAATCTTTGTCCCAGGGCTATAAGCTAGACTAAGAGGCTGGAAAAAAACAACAACCCCTGGAAAATAAGTGGAAAAACAGCTTTCATATTATTTGTAAGAAATCAACAGAAATCTCTTCTGGTTGTCAAGCTCATCTTGAGAAATTCTTTGGAATGTATGTATGTATGTATGTATGTATGTATGTATGTATGTATGTATGTATGTATGAATTACAGTGTTAGAATCTAGCCACTATGTTTTCATTGCCCTTTGAAATTATTTCTATTGAAAAAACACAGAAGGTTAAAAGATAGGTTTTATTCTTGTGATGTAAGTTACAACAAACTCTTCCCTCTTCCAAATATCTTCTCTGTGTGTATGTGTATATATATCACAGTATATCACAGAAGTGAGTATACCACCTCACTTTTTGTAAATATTATATTTTTTCATGTGACAACACTGAAGAAATGACACTTGGCTACAATGTAAAGTAGTGAGTATACTGCTTGTTTAACAGTGTAAATTGCTGTCCCCTCAAAATAACAAAACGCACAGCCATTAATGTCTAAACTGCTGGCAACAAAAGTGAATACACCCCTAAGTGATAATGTCCAAATGGGGCCCAAATAGTTGTTTTGCCTCCCTGGTGTCAGTTGACTCATTAGTGGTACAAGGTCTCAGATGTGAAGGGGGAGCAGGTATATTAAATTTGGTGCTGCACGCTGCATCAAATTGGTCTACAGGGCTGTCATCCCAGAAGGAAGCCTCTTCTAAAGATGATGCACAAGAAAGCCTGCAAATGGTTTGCTGCAGACAAGCAGACTAAAGACATGGATTTCTGGAACCATGTCCTGTGATCCAATGAGACCAAGATAAACTTATTTGGTTCAGATGGTGTCAAGCATGTGTGGTAGCAACCAGGTGAGGAGTACAAAGAAAGTGTGTCTTGCCTACAGTCAAGCATGGTGGTGAGAATGTCATGGTCTCGGGATGCATGAGTGCTGCTGGCACTGGGGAGCAACAGTTCATTAAGGGAACCATGGATGCCAACATATACTGTAACATACTGAAGCAGAGCAAGATCCCTTCCCTTTGGAGACTAGGCCACAGGGCAGTATTCCAACATAACGACCCCAAACACACCTCCAAAACGACCACTGCCTTGCTAAAGAAGCTGAGGGTAAAGGTGATGGACTAGCCAAGCATGTCTGCAGACCTAAACCCTATTGAGCATCTGTGGGGCATCCTGAAATGGAAGGTGGAGGCGCACAAGGTCTCTAACATCCACCAGCTCTGTGATATCATCATGGAGGAGTGGAAGAGGACTCCAGTGGCAACCTGTGAAGCTCTGGTGAACTCTATGCCCAAGAGGGTTAAGGCATTGCTGGAAAATAATGGTGGCCACACAAAATATTGACACGTGAGATCAGTAGTGATCTCGTACTAATTTAGGTTTCTGTTCTCCGTGAATGTACCAAAGCAGAAAAAGGAACTGACAGCTCGCTAGATCATCACAAGGTGGAGACCCCGCCCGGGGTGGGGGTGGGGGAGGAATAGGCAGGACGAATGTTGCAGTGCCTCTGTGGTCATGCATAAGTGTGAATGACTGCTGTGCTGTTGGAACATTCGTAACTTCAGGACTGTGTTGTAAGTACTTGGGGGTGGGGTTATGTCATAACTTCAAATAGTTGCTAAATGAACTGTCATAACTCAAGGATCACCTGTATTTTTTAGTATGCATGTATCTGCATGTGTATAAACACATTTAATGCAATAACAACACATATACATCTGAGATATTTTATGCAGATTAAATGTTTTACTTAAAGTGAGAAGACTTGATGAAGCAGTTTGTTTTTTTTCTAAGGGCTTTATAAATCGAACTGCAGACACAAACATCTTTCATAAATGACACAGCATTTTCTTCACTTTTGGATGGAAAAATTTCACTAGTATGTCTGGTTTGTGGTTAGTATATTGGGACGAGTCAAAAATTTCTGTGGTTTTTTTGGCCATTTTGAGTGTAAATGGAAAAGTATTAAAAATAGCTGGTGTGATTGCAACATATTTCTTGACTGTTCCAGATAAAATGATATGGTGGCCCCAACTATTACATTAACTTTTCCTTTACTGTAAATGTAGAGGAATACATTGGATAGCTCTGCAGACAAGGCACTGTAATTTAACACCAGCTGTCTGCAATTAAAGTAAGTTTGAATCTTGCCAGGCTCAAGGTTGACTCAACCTTCCATCCTTTCTAAGGTAGGTAAATTGAGGACCCAGTTTGTGGGGGCAATAAGCTGACTTTGTATAAATATACAAAAGTATGAAGGCTATTGCTTAACGCACTGTAAGCCACCCTGAATCTCCGTAGAAGGGCTGCATATAAATCAAAAATTAAAAAAAAAATACATGAAGAGAAACATTGCTGTACAAATTTGACAAATGACAAATAAATTAATAAGCATGCGATATAAGTTTCTATATGGAAATATTCTTCATTCAAACCTTATTTTGCTGAAAAGGGAATGTAAATTGGTTAGTTTTATGCATCTTTTCTTAAGGCTAATGTTTTTCAGGTATGTTTACTATCCTGTCTGAGAATTCAAAACGTCTTAGTTAAGATTAACCAAGTTGAGAGTTTTTAGATCATATTAAATGATGGTCAGTTGATCACAGAAGTTAAACTTTATAATATTCTTTTCAGAGCTGCACCAACTCTTTCATGTAAAATAAAACATTGTTTATTGTATCAAATACAGTATTGTGGGTAGTTCTCGATTTACAACAATTTTTTTAGCGACTGTTTGAAGTTACGACAAGGCTGAAAAGAAAGCAATTTACAACCAGTCCTTGCTTTTATGATGTTGCAGCATCCCTGCAGTCATGTGATAAGAATTTGGGTGCTTGACAGCTGACAAGTATTTATGATGGTTGCAGGTTCCTGGAGTCACATGACACATCAGGACACATCATTTGCAACCTTCCCAGCCTGTTTCCAACAAGCAACGCAATAGGGGAAACAAGATTCATATAAGAACCCGTGTGATTCACTTAATAACTTAGTGATCTCACTTAGTGATAGAAGCTCTCTATCTCTTGCCTCCTCCATGGCTTTCTGGCTGCTCTCGCAGCGCTTTGCGCAGCAGATTTAAATTTAGTGCATTTCACAATGGGGGAGATGGTATCCCCTCTTCCTCCTGGATCCCATTACGACACGGAGCATCAGCCACAGCTGGGCTGGACCAGTGTCTCGGGGCAGAGAGAAAATTGCGCATCTCCCCGAGCGACCAAGGTGCACGCAGCACCAAGAAGCACTGGAAGAAGTGCCTGCGAGATGAGAGGAAAGTACAGGGGTACTTCCTTCTCACTCTGGAATATGGAGCAGGTCCCCATCCCTGCTGTCACCCTTACCTTTTCAGGTCATGCGAGGAGTGACTGGGAGGGAAGGGCAAGGGGCGGGGCCAGCCAGCCGGCAGGGAGCCACAGCAGGGGGACAAAAGAGTCGCATGCAGCTTGGGAGCTGCATGTTGCTGACACTGGGTCTAGGACTCTGTGTTAATGTACAGCTCATTAGAGTACAATAATTTAGATAGCAGAAGAGTGATAACAATCTTGTTATAGTGATGGAGCAAACAATTTTTTAAAGAATTTGAAATTAGTAGGAGGAACTAATCAAACATAAAAGAAGATGTGCTTAGACTTGAAGCTATACTAAATATGGGCTAAGTTATAAAGTAAAGCAACTTTTCTTGTTTAAGATTTCTTTATAGATCCCACACAAGTAGATGTCATGGTATATACAGTATATATTTAAGCACTACCATCTGCGATGAAAGAGCTGAATTTGACATAGAGTTGCTATTTTGGGGGACATCATTATATCCTCTGTTACATGTACTTTTGCCCTTACCTTAGTTTTTAAAAATCAAGCTGTGCATGTCAAGTAGAGAAAGAAAAATGCATTCCTGGAAACTTCCAAGAGAGAAAGAAGCATTTTTAATGGTATTTCCCCTCCATTAAATGGTTTTGGAACATGTGAGTATTGGGCAAGCATAAATTGTTAATGATAAGGGGTGAGGGAAGAAGCACTGCAGAACTTGTTCAATTAAAAATGGGCCGTTTGTTCAAATATATAATTGCCTTTTTGGAGCAGATCAAAGCCCATCTCATGCAGCTTTCTATAACAGATACAGAATTCTCTGTGTGGTTTTCAGAAAGAGATCATGAAGATATTGGTTATACTCATTGATTTTTTTTCTACTGTTGGTTACTTAGGGATGTGTTATCTCTAGACATAAGACTCCTTTTAAGTATCAATGCTGTACTGCTTGCAGCCATCCATTATGCCAGGGGTGTCAAACTCAAGGCCCGCGGGCTGAATCCGGACCACAGGGTGCTTAGATCTGGCCCGCGGGGCTGCCCTGGAAACAGCAAAGGACTGGCCCACAGTGCCTGTGCCAATGAAAAGAGAACTTGAGAAGGCCACATGCAGCCCTCCCGAACTCCCTTTTCTCTGGCAGAGGGTTGCAGGAAGCTGTCGCAGCTGAAAACGGAGCTCGGGAGCCCATTTTTGCTGGCAAAGTGCTTGGGCCCGACAAGAGTGACATTGAGCTGGCCAGGCCCCCCCAGCCAGTGGAGGTTTCTACCAGTTCGCCTCGGTTTGGGTGAATGGGTAGTGGTGTGCTGGCGGGAGACTAACCAGCCACCCAGACGGTATCATGGATGTGCGAGTGCACGCATGCGCACGCTCCTGATTCCAAACCAGTAGCTAAGGTGTGTGGAACTCACTACTGCCCCCAGCCCCCCCCAAGGTCAAACATAACCCTGATGCGGCCCTCATTGAAATCGAGTTTGTTCCCCATGCATTATGCGGTAGACCATATCCAGATGAAAGCTGAAGCAACTAGACAAAGATGCAAGAATTGATTGTAGTGAAGTGTTGATCTTCTTGCATAGTCCCTGTACAGGTAATCCTGGATTTACAACAATTCATTTAGTGATTGTTCAAGGTTACAACAGTTCTGAAAAAAGTGACTTATGACCATTTTTCACACAAGAGTGACAGCCGTCCCCATGGTCACATGATCAAAATTCAGATGCTTGGCACTTGGTCCATATTTATGACCCAGTTGCAGTGTTCAGGGGCCATGTGATGACCTTTTGTGACTTTCTGACCAGCAAAATCGAGGGGGGAAACCAGATTCACTTAACCATGTTACTAACTTAACAACTGCAGCAATTCACTTAACAAATGTGACAAGAAAAGTCAGTAAAATGGGCCAAAACTCACTTAACAACTAGCAACAGAAATGTTGAGCTCAGTTGAGGTAAGCCATGGACTGTACTGATCTGTACTGATGCCCAGGTTTACAAATTAGAAAAAAGCTGTAAAAAAATTGTGATATTTGGGATAAATAGGTGTGATAATTACTTTTTAATCCATGCCCAGAACTCATCTTTTCATATATTTAAGACATAGTGCATTTGAACTTAGCATGATACAGCAACGAATTTATTTTAATTTGAAAACTTGTAATTTGGAATGGTTGGAAAGGAAGGCCAGCTGTGACATATTCCAGATACCCTTATCAAGCAAATTCTTGTCATAGCATGATGTGTACTGTTTCCAGCATCACATACTGGAGATCTGCATCAATATTAGCCAATCTGCTGCTCTTCTGTTGTTTTGAAACTCCCAGAATTTCTAAGAAACCTAGTCAAGATTTGTGTTTCTTAGAAATTCTGGAAGTTGTAAATCTCATCACATCTTGGAGACCAGTACACTGGGGAAGATTGATTTCTATATTTTGTTGTGGTCTGATTGTCTGTCTGACTTTTTCTCCACTCTTTTCTAAATTATTGTTAAACAAGAACCATAACCAAATTAGCTGGGATGGAGTTTCATTACATTGCCTTTGTTATGACATTCTTTTATAGCCATGCAGGCTGTTGGTTCCGTAGCTTTTCCATCTATCAATAAAGGAGAATATCTGCAACTCAGGGTTGAAATGAGGGATCCTAGGTACTCTCTGAGCTTGCTTGTTTTCTTGCAGAGGTTTCATTACCCTAACTAGCTAACATCATCAGTGCTTGATTGTTGGTCTAAACAATATCTATATACTATTCAAAAGAGACAATCAACCAGCCCAAAAGAGAACAAAAAGACTCTAGCACCTCTCTACCAGTAATCAGCATTCAGATCAGCATAGATCAGCCAAGCTGTCTCAGGAATTTTGGAAGTTGAAGTCCACAGGTTGTAAAAGGGCCACATTTGCCCACCCCTGGCATAGATTAATTCAAGGTTAACTTCAGATCAACAATCAAGTAAGCAGTCGCCCAATCAAACTGTCAAAGAGCCCAAACAAAGAATCTCCAAGACCCCTCCCCCCCACAGACAGACAAGACACCAAAATATAAACTGACAGCAAACAGCACTTTTTACTAGCACTGATGAGGTTACCTAGTTAGGGCAATGAAACGACTGCAAGAAAACAAGCTCAGAGAACAGCAAGGAACCCCCATTGTTGTTGTTATTATTTATTGATTTGTCAACAAGTACAAGGAAACAAGTAACAGTATAGACATGGACACATGAATTTTTTTTGGCACAAATAAAAGGATATACATAAGCAAAATATAGCCATACAGACATAAAATGATTACATATAAATGGGAACAGTAGGACAGGGATGGTAGGCATGCTGGCATGCTTATGCACGCCCCCTTAGGAACCTCTTAAGAAACGTGAAAGGTCCACGGTAGACAGTTTAAGGTAAAAGGTATGGGGGTTAGAGAGACTAACAAAAGGATCAGGTAGAGTGTTCCAGATATTTACTACTCTATTGCAGAAGTCATATTTCCTACAATCAAGATTAAAGCGAATTTGTCATCTATATTTAGTAGGGCTGTCCAAACTTTCAGAGTTGAAGGAAAATAACATCTTTTAAAACATGGATGCATCACCTCTAGGATTCCCCCCCCCAATTGTGCTGCCCCTTTGAAAGGCAGCCATACAATTGTGGAAAAAGATAACTGCTTTAAAGAGTTGCCAACCAGGTTTTAGATGAGTGCCATTGCTATTTTGAAAGAATCCAAAGAACTGCAAAGCCATATCAAACAAATAGTGTTCTTTCTATAGCTAGTATTGTATGGAGGGAGAGCTCATCCTACAAACACTTCTCTTCTTTTGTTCTCAGTTGTTGACTTTGGTTCTCGGATACAAGGCTCTTTCTAGGATCAAGTAGGAAGCTTGAAAAATAGCAAGGCAAAAGAGAGGAAATTTTGGAACAAAGGAGAGAATTGAGTTGGTTTGAAAATGTAAGAAAGCATGAGAGGCTTCTGTTTCTGTCATTCCTCTGCTGAGTAAACTAATGATTGAAATTAATGGGCTTGAAAACTGACAGTATGAAAAAGATGGATGAATTGCGTTGTGCTGAGGGTTGTTTAAAAATGAAAATATTTTTTTGTGTATGAGACAATATTAAGGCTACATTAAACAAGAAGAATACAATTTTACTAGAAATCTTTCTGAGTAGAAGATAATTTTTTATTGTTTTAATGCCTTTTAAATTGTATAAATTTAGAATTGTGAGCTTCCCACTTTAGTGAGAAAGTTCTTTGTGCTTCTGCATATAGTTATGCTGGCCTCATGACCACAAAAGTGTCTTTGGACAATGCTGGCTCTTCAGCTAAGAAGCAGAGATAAAAATCTGCCCCTAAGGTCAGACACATTTGGATGGGGGAATCTTTACTTTTACCTTTAATCCTGCAAATCAGGTCTTGATTTCCAATATAATTGAAAGTGAAATGTAGGTCACACATCAACAGTATGGACATGATTATCACAATCCAAAATCCATATGGGTTTATAGAAAAGGCCACTGTAATGTTTGACATAATGCTTTTCTACAAGTTCTTGCCTTCTTTGGTTTTTCAGCTTTGATGCTAGTTACTTTTTGGAGAGACTGGTACTGTGTGTTTCTCTATTTAGAGAAAAATCCTTTGCAGTCCAAATATTTATCATTCAAAGTTCTTTTTTTGCCCGCTTTATAGATGACAGCCACATCTTAGGTTATACCCATCCACATCCTCCACTCTGGAGGAAAATATATGTTTGGCTTCCTGTTATTTGTTACAATTCTGCTGACCATTAATTATCTATATAGTACTAAATGTCTCATGTCTGTTCGATTGGTCGTAATCTTCAATTAGATGAAATGGTGCATCATAGAGCAACAGTTTTTGAATCAATGTACAGAAGGTGTCCAAAATCCTACAACCAGTGGTGGGATTCAGCCAGTTCGCACCACTTCGGGAGAACCGGTTGTAACTTTCTGAGCAGTTTGGCAAACTGGTTGTTGGAAGAAATCATTAGGGCAGAGAACCGGTTGTTAAATTATTTGAATCCCACCACTGCCTACAACCTATGGATTTTTTGGGATTGAAATTGGGCAAAGCTATGTCCACTTCATGAAATGTCAGTCATTTTCAACTATACTGTACAGAAACATCTAGAACAGTGATGGCTAACCTTTTTGTCATCACGTGCCAAAAGCGGGGGGAGTGCGGGGTGTGTGTGTTTCTCTCGCATATGCCCACACCCATAATTCAACGCGGCCCACACCCCTGTGCATGTGCATGTGACCCCCGCCCTCCCCCGCTTTTGGCATGTGATAGCACGGTGGGCCAGGTAGGCCCCTTTTTTTTGCCCTCCCCAGGCTCCAGAGGCTTTCTGAGTCCTATTTGGAAAAGGGCGGTATAGAAATTTAAACAAATAAATAAATAAAAAATGGCCTTCCCCACCTCCCCCAGAGGCCCTCTGGAGGCTGGAAATGGGCCATTTCCCGACTTCTGTTAGGTCCAGAAGGCCCGAAAATTAGCTGGCCGGTGCGTGCATGCGTGCTGGAGCTGAGCTAGGGCAATGCTCGTGTGCCCACAGATATGGCTCCGCGTGCCACCTGTGGCACATGTGCCATAGGTTCGCCATCACGGATCTAGAATATGTGGTATAAGAAAAAATAGGAAGAGCATATCCTTGCTCTCTTTCCTGCCTCCCTCTGGCCTGCTCCCAATGAGCTGATGGCAAGGCCTGATGGGCAGGTGGTGGCTGAAGGCTGAATTTTTAGATCTTTTAACAAAATGATGGGGAGCAAAAAAAAAAAAAGGTGTGATTTAGATACTTGTTGGTGAGGTAGAATTAACTGGGAGGAGGGTTTCCTGTGGTCAATGGATGAGCAATCTTCCTTCCTGGAGGGACAGGTCTCTTGGCAACAAACTACAATAGGGAACAAGGGTGCAATTTCCTCTGATCTACAGGTTATTGTCAGCAAAGTGGCAGACAATTCTGTACACCCTCCAAGGAGGAGAAGGCTTCGCTGGAGCTCTGTTGAGGGTCATAAGGAGACTGAAATGGCACCAATCTATATTATGTGTGTAAGGAAGGTGATCCAATGGGTCATAGGTTGCCTAGGGAACCTAGTAATTATGTTCTGGGTTTTGTTTTGAAGTTTTACTTTTTCATATTATTTGGATACTTCAGCTTTGGTTATGTCAATAAGCACGTTAAAAAAAACTTTGAAAGAAACGGGACTTTTTAGGATGCAACAGGTGGTAACGCCTGGCTGACCTCGCTTGAGCAAGGAAAATAAGCAGGATTGGCTTTACTCATATGAGAGACCACTTGGGAATCCTGGGGTTGTAGAAGAGGAGAAAACAATCACAAAGAAGACACTGCCATACCTTTTCTGTATTGCTGCCAAGAAAATAGCAGGGATTTGTTTCTTTCTCTTTTTAATCCAAATAATGCCTAAACAATAGTGCACTTCTGATATAGATAATAGATAATTCATTTTTTAAAAAGAAAGCCCAAATGGCAGATCCAGGACAAAGTACAGGGTACTTAAGCAAAATCCTTTATCTATATCCCTTAATGGTTTTATCAAGGTCCCTTTTAATAGCAGAATAATTTAGATTCTATAGTTTCCTCATTAGGACTATATTCTACAGTCTAGGAATTCCCATAACACCAAGTCAACACATCCAGTAGTTTGAGATGATGGAAGTACTTCCAAACAGCTGGAAAACATCTAGTTTTCTTATTCAATTCAATTGTTGATCTTGTGGGGAAGAGGAAGAAATTGTTTCTTCACTTGCTATTTTTAATATGTTTTTAACCAAACATCCTTGAGATAAGCTAAACTCTGTGTCCATTTTGGTTTCTAGGCTGCAGTGTGAAAGTAGGTTGCTATTGTTTTTTCCTTCTGGGATGTTTTCTGACCAGCTTACAGCCTTAAGATTCCTTGACGATTTCCTACACAAGGGCTAATTAGCTTTTACCACAACAGTCAAATGCTATATTCCATAGTAGTAGTTACCAACTGCAAGATGTGTGGACTTCAACTCCCAGAATGCCTCACTCAGAAGATTGTTCTAAAGCACAAATGAACAACCTGGGTCCTTAATCCTCTATACATACCTCTTGAAGTCTTGTGTTAAACTACAGCTGCTGCCTGTAATAGAGCTAGAAAATTAGTCATTCGTTGGGTTGGTGATTAAAGTTATATGTATGTAAAGTAATTACATTTATGGCTCGTTCCATCTTTAGGGCTGGCTTTGCCAGGTTTATAGTATACCCACCTATATGTTCCTCAAAGACAGATTTGGCTTTTGATCAGAAAAAAGTTGCATATGTCTTTTCACAATAGCTGCTAAATTGCAACAAAGGTGCATTTACCAGGGACTACCTCATTTTTCTGGTTTACACACTACATTGATATTGAGACATTAAGGAACCAAATAGCCTACATTCATACATCAGTTGAAGCCATGAAAAAAGTAGCTAAGTTCACTATTAAGCAAGTATAACACACTCTTTGTTTGTACCTGCAAGTTCTTTAACTAATTGGTACACATATGGCAGAAATATTCATCCAGACCAAACAAAATTCCATCCCAGGGCAATTAACTCACATAGTGTGCCCTGCAATTCCTTTCAGGAAGAAATCACCATGTATCTCAAATCTCTTGTGCGGAGGGGGTGGCATGGAGTTGATTTGAAGAGTCTCCTTACCTTCAAATCAGCAGATGGAACTGCTAGCATGTCTTTGGCTGAAACTCCCAAAACAATTAGTGAAACACTGAGTTAAAGCTTGAATCACAATGGAAAGACATCAAATGAAACCACAGAACAAAGGGAGAACTGGGAAGTGTAACTACCAATCAGATAAGCTTGTTTTATTTCTCTTACTTAGAGGTTGTTTTATTTAAAAGTTGAAACTGGGCATAGCAAAAAAAAAAAAAAGTAGAATAAAGTGATAAGAAACAGAATATTCCTATAAAGTGAGAAGCTAATTAAACAATATATACTTAGGTGAGTAGTGAGAGCTAAGGCAGCTGAGAAGGAGAAGCTGTCCAATTTAGAAGAAAGCTTATCATTTTTAGATAAAAGGGGGCTTTCAAACTAGCAGAAACAATGTGGAACAAGGCAGGGTCAGTATTTCTCAACCTAGAAGCATATGCCATTGCAAGGAGAAGATATATTTGGTCCTTGACACAATTGAGCCCAAAATTTCTGTTGCTGAAACATTTGTTAAGTGAGTTTTGCCCCATTTTATGACCTTTCTTGCCAAGGTTGTTAAGTGAATCTGGCTTCCCCATTGACTTTGTTTGACAGAAGGTTACAAAAGGGATTCACATAATCCCAGGACACTGCAGTAGTGTTATAAATATGAGTCAGTTGCCAAGCGTCTTGAATTTTGCTCATATGACCATGCAATGGTGGTAAGTATGAAAAATGATAATAAGTTACTTTTTTCTGTGCCCTTGTAACTTTGGATGGTCACAGAATGAACTGTTGTAAATAAAAGACTACCTGTAAAGGTAGAAAAAGATAAAGGTTCCCCTTGCACATATGTGCTAGTTGTTTCCAACTCTAGGGGGCAGTGCTCATTTCTGTTTCAAAGCCAAAGAGCCAGCGATGTCCGAAGACATCTCTGTGGTCATGTGGCCACCTTGACTAAATGGCAAAGGCACATGGAACGCTGTTACCTTCCCACCAAAGGTGGTCCCTATTTTTCTACTTGTATTTTTTACATGCTTTTGAACTGCTAGGTTGGCAGAAGCTGGGGCAAGTAACAGGAGGTCACCCCATTACGCGGCACTAGGGATTCGAACTGCTGAACTGCCGACCTTTCGATCGACAAGCTTAGCGTCTTAGCCACTGAGCCACTGCGTCCCAGATTAGAAGGTAGAAAACACAGCTTTTATTCAGATTTAAACTGTTTTTGATTAGTTTTAGCTGATATAGTGCTATGTATTTCTACAATAATCAGATTTTTTTCTGTTCCATTACGTCAGGGATCTCCAAACTTGGCAACTTTAAGACTTGTAGACTTCAACTCCCAGAATTTCTTAGTTCAGTCATACTGGCTGGGGAATTTTGAGAGTTGAAGACCATAGAATTTTAAAATTGCCAAGTTTGGAGATCCCTGAACCTATAAGATCAGGCCAGGAAATTAACTTCACAGTAAAGCTAAATTTACATTTACATTTACTGAGATTGGCTATAATTACAGAATCTTGCTTGTCTGATTATGCTGAATCTCTGGCAGATACCTGAACTGCTTCTGGATGTTAATCAGAAGCAGTTTAACCCTTTTGCCTAGTTAACCGTTCTTGCCTATTTCCGTCAAGGGCATCTTCCTTACTTTCTAATATTCAGATGGAAGTTTTCCTCATTATCTAGAACTGAACTTGGAATTTCTGCATGTACTACTGAGCTATGCAGTGCTCTCTCAAATATTGTTATTCTTGAAAGAGCCAAGTGGTTGCATGTCCTTGGCACTTTCCAGAGAACTGTAGAGTAATTTGTAGTTACAATATATTCCAACAAAAACATGATCTCACTTGATCCATGAGACCATCAGGAAGTTTGAAATAAAATTTGCACGGGAAAAAGTTCAGAATGTGAACTCAGGCTCAGAATTCTGGATCTGTAGTTCTAACTCATTTCTGAGAACCACAGAATACAGGAAGCTGAAAAAGAGGAACAGTTGGAAGAGAAGATAATAAAATCATATTGGATGATTTGTATAGATTGTGGCTGTTTGTATGTCCATCATTTTGACAGCTATCAAAAAGCTAAGGGATAAGTTGCAAGTACACTGTGGGTTATTTAGTCATCAGATCAAACTTGCCCTCAGGACCAGTAAATCAGTAGTGCAGTGTGTCTGGTTTCTAAAGGGCATTCTCAGAAGGACAACTGGAAAACAAGATTACAAGTACCGTATTTTCAGAGTATAAGACACAACTGTTTTCCCCCCTAAAAGGGGATGAAAATTCAGGTGCGGCTTATACATCGAATGTAGCCCCACCCACCTACTGGCCCCCACCCTTTGGCCTCTGCCTCGCAGCAGTTACCTCCTTGCAAGCACAGCAAGAAAAATCAGCTCCTTTCAGCTTCAGCACAGCCTAATTAGCACACATTGATTGGATCGGCCTCCCAACTCTCAGCTGATTTGCTCTCAGCTGTTTTGTGCAGGGCTCTGCTGCTTGCTGCAAAGAGGTAAAATTGCTGGAGTAGATTTTTTTTCCCCTGTGCTAATCAAGCTATGCTGAAAATGAAAATGAAAGTAAAGCAGGCTGTTTCCTGTTTGCTGCAACGAGGCAAAATTGCTCAGAGGCAGTGGGAGTTTTCTTTTTCTTCTTTTCCTCACCAAAAAAGGTAGGTGTGTCTTATACTCCGAAAATATGGTATTTGGGTAATGAGTTTGAATTTTTAATATCATTTCTAAAAACGGGATCAAACAAACTAAGATTTGACTTTCAAAGAATGTTGGTTTTGTAACTTTAAAGCACGGCTAAAAATTAGCTGCCAAGAACCTTGGTTGGTTTTCATCATGCCTGAGTCTTCCCTTCTGAGTCGAATGGGACAACCCACAACAGCCAACTTGCCATGGACAACTTCCCACGGACAACTTGTCATGGCCAATTCACCATGGGCAACTCGTTGTGGGACAACTCGTCATAGTCAACTCGCCATAGGACAACTTACTGCAGTACAATTCAGTTTAATTGTTTAAAATAATTTAAGAATTATTCTTATTTGTGTCATTCATGTTTAATTTTGTCCCAACTTTGTCATCCTTTCTTTGATTCTATTCCACTATTTCTATTCTATTCCATGATTGATTCTATTCCACTATTGAGTCTATTCCACTATTTCTATGATATTAATGTAAGTCTTGTCCTGCAGTGAGTTGTCTCATGGCAAATTGGCCGTGGTGAGTTGTTGCAGACCCCCTTCTGAGCCTACGCATACAGGGTTATCAGGGGTGGGTTGCTCCCGGTTCAGTCTGGTTTGGACGAACCAGTAGTGGTGATGATGTGACATCACCGAACTGGTTCTGTTTGACTGGGAGCTGGACCCTCCCACCCACCCCCGCATTGTTCCTACCTTTATTTCTCATTTTTTAGCCCAGCTGATAGGTGCGGCAGAGTGGATTGCCGCACCTCAGCTGGGCAGAAACCTAATGCGCTTGCGTGGAGCGCAGGTTCGGTGCAAGCGAAGCAATCGTGTGCGACAATCACACGCAAAGCGCGCGCGAGAACCGGTGATAACACCAATTGGAACCTACCACTATGGGTTATATATATTGCACCACCAAGATTATATTGTAAATGATTACACACACACACACACACACACACACACACACACGCATACACACACACGCATACACACACACACGCATACACACACATAGTATTTTACCCTTAAATAAAAGAATTAAAAGAAACTTCACTGCTTGGAAAAGATAAGCATATGAGCTTTGAAAGCAGTGGGAAATTCCTTAGTAATAAGATAAGCATTGCCTACCTCCTGAATTCTTCCTAGAGAAATTTTTCTCCTCCTTCTTTTTATAGTTAATTTATATTCATTTGTGGCTCTTTGCTTGTTGGAATACAGAGGTGGATATAAAATGAATAAATGAACCAGACAATAACTTTGTGCAGCAAATCAAGGAAGGGTAGAAAGTTTTAAGCAAGAGGATGGAAATAAACTGATGTTAATTCTGAATGATTTACAGTAATAGTCATGTAACACTCTGTATGCCAATATCCTTGCAAACACTTATTCCAAGATCTTCTGATTTAGGAAATTGTCCTAATGACAACAGAATGCTTCTGTTGTCATTAGTTGTCAGACTCAATACTGAGTTTGGTTTGTTTAAAATGTAGTGATGGCATTAATATTATACATTATCTTCAAAGGGGTGAATCTAATCATTTATTCTTCTCACTGAAACATCAAAACAATTCGATGAAAGCCACCTGAAGGCCATGGATCATCCACTGAGTTTCACAGTTGAATAAGGGATTTGAATATGGATTTCTCTAATCCTAGCAATGTTCTTAACTGACACCATCACAACCTTGACTTTATGTTAGTTGGGTGTTTTATCTGGGATCAGTACTGAGATAGCTTTGCTTACCAGGATTACCCATAATTCCTTTCCCTGTGCTTTCCTGACTAATTTTATTCTAGCAGCAGGATAACATGACTGTGAAAATGTGTGGCTAGTAATTCTGGACTTTTTGAGTTCAAATAATATTCATTAAATGTCAGGACAAGCTCTGTAAAGAAGACATATAGCTTGGACTAGACCTTCCATTATTTCTGGCCAGTTTACCTCTGATGGAAGCTGATGTAATCTAATGCATCTGGAGGTCACCAAGGTGGAGAAGACTATAGCATATACTTGGACAATGGTTCAACTGTTTGACCCAATTTCAAAAATAATATCATTAACTAGGGAAAAAAAATCACTGGCTGTCAGGAATGGATATTTACACAAGTATCTCAGCAGGGGCCAACCCAAATAGGATCCTTGATTGACAAACAAGCAATTGCAAATTGTCCTGGCCTATGCCCCAAAATACCGCCTCTGGGAGGTATCCCAAGTTTAAAACTATTGTGCTACAAGAGCAATGCATTTGTATACTGATGAAACTTATTTATAATGTACCATTGACTTACATTTCTTTCCATCCAAAAGAAACTTCATGCCTGTCAAACTTCACATACATCAGCACACCCATACATCCTCTCTGATCTCTGGAAACCAACCCTTTAATTAAGATTAAAAACAAACAAGATGGTTTTGATTTAAATCAAATACACTTAAATCATTGTTGGAATCAATCAAGAAAATTCTATTTTCTTGTTTAAATTGTATTTTATATTCCAGGCAGATAGATTCTATAAAATAATCAAAGTTGTTTAACATAACCCAAACACATATTTTTCAATGCTCTATATAAGTAATCTTGTTTTTGAAAGAAACAGTGATATAAAACAATATTAATCGTAGATGTATATGGAGATTCATGGTCACCCAAAGATGCTTTGTCAAGAGGTAACTGGTTTTTCTTTTGAAGACATTTTGCTTCTCATCCAAGAAGCTTTTTCAGTTCTTAATCACAGAGAGTCAGTTTGATATCGTATTTATGGCATTAGGCTAGAAACTGGGAAACTCTTTGTTCTAAACTCTGTCTTAGACATAAAAGTTGACTTGAGTGACTTTGGGTCAGTCACCAGAAGGCTGTTAATTCTAATCCTTTAAAATAATAAAGATGAGATAAAAATAAATAAACAATTCTCCCCTCCCTCCAGAGTAATTGTTACGAACAATTTCATGAAAGTATGTAAAAAAATAGAAATATCAAATCTATCTGGGAGTATTAAGCTACCACATGTTTCTAACTATATTTTGTTCAAAGGCTAAAATTGTAGTAGCTTCTTTTACCATATGATTCCTCCTGAGATGTTCTCCGCTGCCTCGCATTTTTATTTATTAACTTCTCACATTTAAAAAGAAGGCAGTTTTCAGGTCTATAAATGATTTTATCACGTGCAGGTTGACAAATAAAACATATAGTAATTAGATGTTATATTCATGATTATATTTTTGAAGATTTTTTTTGTGTGAAATAAATATTTTAATGAATTTTACTTGCTCTGGCGTCCTGACTATTTGTGTATTTCAGCTGCTCAAAACCATAAAAGTAAGATTTGTCTTTTGCATCTATCATTTTTCAGTATCTCTGGCACCTTATCATTTGCAAAGAGTTATCGTTTTAATAACTCTTGGAAAGCAAATGCTGTTTATTTGGCTTTTTAAACCATTGGCAATGTATATTGGCTAATTCATTTGCATCCAGTTTCTCAGTTGCTTGTACACGTTCACATCACATTAAGGCTGCAAACCTGAATAAAGTCTCATTTAATTCAGAATTATTTATGTCTGCACATTAGTACTTTTTGAAGATAATAAAAGTCTTGTTGCTGTTCTTCATATATAAGAGCTAATAACTTTATTGGGCACAGTAATGATTGATGCAAACAGCCTGCCGTGATTAGATTTTTCTGAACTGTGCCTAAATGATTTGTTGAAAATTTAAAGCGTTTGCATTTTACCCTGCTAATTTAATATAATCAGAACGTTATTATAGGCTGCTATCAAACAATAGCAGAGTCTTGCCAAGATAAAGCCTTGTGAATATTCTGAGCTCAGTTGTGGCTCTACATCAAGGACTATCTGTAATAATTAAGCTATCCTACTAGAAACTGGTTTTCTTTTTTAAAAAAAACATTTTTTTTCTGAAAGAGTTTTTAGGCAAATTAGGAAAGAGCCAGTGTGTAGTTAAGGTAGCCAAAGTAAAATTGGGTAGATTCTCTTCCAAGTACATCAGCAAGCCTGTTTGAGGATGTCTTTAAATCAGTGATTCTCAGAAGTATTGTGTGGGAAAAAAGGAAGAGAAGATTCAGTGTACATTGTGTTCACTTCTGGAGAAAAGGTAGAATATAAATCTATAATACTGGATTGCTCCAAAAACTCTAGAATTGGGGTTGAATGGTTTGTGTAAAGGGCCATCCTAGTAATGAGTTGTGGAAGTTGATAATAAAATTAGCATGAAGAAAAATGTAGTAGTGTAGTAGAGGGTAGATACAACTATTTATGATACTTCATAATTTAGAAATTGCATTACCCTCTTTCTGTTTAAGTTTTTAATCTTTAGATCAGGGGTGTCAAACTCGATTTCATTGAGGGCCGCATCAGGATTGTGTTTGACATCAGGAGGAGGGCTGGGGGGCATGGCCAGGGTGGATGTGGCCAGCTCAATGTCATTCGTGTTAGGGACATCTGTGGTGGCCCAAGCACTCTGCCAGCAAAAACGGGCGCCCAAGCTCCATTTTTGGCTCCTGCAACCCTCTGCCAGCAAAAACAGAGCTCCATTTTCGCTGACAGAGGCACCGTGGGCTAATCTTTTGCTGTTTCCAGGTCAGCCCCATAAGCACCCTGCGGGCCAGATCCGGCCCCCAGGCCTTGAGTTTGAAAATTCTGCTTTAGATAATACGTTGACTGAGGAATCCATACATTTCCTCCGAAGTTGGATTTTGGTTGCTGTGCTCTGCTGTTCTCTGGAGAAAAGCCAACCGGGGCATAGACTCACTGTTTCTCTGAAATGTGTAATTTTTGGTTTGAAACAAAATCCACATTCTCAAGGAAACTCATTCCTTGTTAGCTTTTTTTGGCTCTAAAAAACAGCATTTCATAGAACCCTTTGAGATATTCATAGGACTCACTGTCTCCTTGAGAGGTGTCATCACTGTCCGTGCTATCTGACCCTTCTTCTTCTTCTTCTCCGTTTCCGTCTCCTTCTCCTTCTCCTTCTCCTTCTCCTTCTCCTCCTCCTCCTCCTCCTTTTTTTATGGAAGAACAGGAGAAAGACAGGAATCAAGATTGTTCTACACTGAATAGCTATTACTTGAAGTTCAGATCTTTATGAAGCATCTTAGTATTAACAGGAACAGATGAGGAGGTGATAATAAAATTGTATAGTTATTTATTGAGTATCAAATTAGAAGAACAAGTGAAAGAAACAATGATAGCATGGGGAAAAATATTGGACAAATGAGAGTTAGATAAATGGCAGCAATTATGGGATAGATATTATAAATTAACAATGTCAACTGCATACAAGGAGAATCTGAACAAGATCAGAGGTGAAATTCGGTTCAGAATGGATCGTGCGTACCGGTAGCAGTGATTTTAAATGGTTCGCCAAACTGGTAAAAACTACTCCTGCTTAGCCCTACCCCTGCCGGCCCGCTCACCCGGGTGCTTGCCTGCCTTCGCAAGCTGGCCACGGGGACTGCTGTGAAGGCCGCGTGGAAGGCAGGCAAGCAAGCATGTTGGGGCCGCCCGGCTGCGGGGAAGGGAGCTAGCAGCCTACTCCCTTCTCCACAGCCCTGCCATGCTTGCCTGCCTTCCACGTGGCCTTCCCGGCAGTCCCCCATGCCTGCTTGCTTTCCAAGGTCCAGCCCCATGTGGAACCATCCCCCCCCCCCCCGGTGTGTCCACAAAGCTAGAAAGATTAGTGAACTTTGCGCCAAGGTAAACTCACATCAGGCAGGGCTGGATTAGAGATAAATTTGGTACAGTTAGAACACCAAACTACTGTAGTTGCATTTTGCTCAGCTGGGACTGTAACTGCATATTTAACAAGAGATAGTCAGAAAGATTGTTTCCACTGTCGTTCATAAACTTGTACTAGCCTGTAAAAATGAAGTGTGGCATCCATACTGGTTTTGCAGCCTTTTGAGATAGAGAGATTACCTTTTTTTTCAAATAAGAAAAGGACATGAACTAAACATGGTGTGTCCAAATTATGAGATGACTTCTTATCATTACTTAGACTTGATAGTGAATATTCCAGATTGCATTATACATAAATTATAAACACTCGCTGGGATCTTGTTGAAAATTAAATGCTTCCAACTTTACAATGGCAGGTATACATTATGGCATTAATATAGGTAGTCCTCGACTTTTAACAGTTCATTTAGTGACTGTTCAAAGTTACGCCATTGAAAAAAAGTGAGTTATGACTGCTTTTCACACTTAGGACCATTGTAGCATCCCCATGGTCACATGATCAAAATTCAGGTTGCTTGGTAACTGGTTCATATTTATGATGATTGCAGTGTCCCGGGATCAGTTTCTGGGACCTTTTGACAAGCAAAGTCAATAGGGAAGTCAATAACTATATTTACTAACTTAACATCTGCAAAGATTCACTTAACAAGAAATATCATGAAGTGGGACAAAATTCACTTAACAAATAGTTCCACTTAGCAACATAAATTTTGGACTCAACTGTGGCCATAAATTAAGGACTACCTTATGCAATTAAAAATCTAGATGTAAGTGAACCGACACCACTAAATTACGCAAATTTTAAATTAATTTGCTCTTTGGAACATGATCTTTAGGAAATAGCAACAGGATTTAGATTTATATTCCAGTTCATAGTGCTTTTACAGCCTTCTCTAAGCATATTGCCCCCAACAATCTGGGTCCTCATCCTAAGGTCCTGACTTTGCTGGCTTTTTGCAAAGCTCTAAGATCATGGTTTTGCCAAAAGTATGGAGACTCTAGATCCATGATGGCAAACCTATGGTACATGTGCCACAGGTGGCATGCGGAACCATGTCTGCAGGCATGCAAGCTGACGCCCAGGTCAGCTCCACTGCATATGCCCATGCGCCTCCCACCAGCCAGCTGATTTTCGGGTCTCTGCCGGGAGATACGCACACATGCGTGGAGTGGGGGGGAGCGTCACCCTCATGCCCTGTTTTTGTTCCCAGGAGACTTCAGGGAGGCCTGCTAGTACCAAAATGGGGGTGCCCTGTACCCCCACACCCCGTTTTTGGTCCCAAGAGGTTTCAGGGAGGACTGCTAGCACAAAAATGGGGGTCGTGTGTGCATGTGTATGTGTGTGGGGGGAAGCGAGTGTGTGTGTGTCACGCACACATGCACTGGGGGTGGAGCCTGCAAGGGGCATTGCATTTTGGGTGTTGGCGCATGTGCATGCTGTCACACGCATACACAAATCCTGTTTATCTAGAGCCATCATTGCTCTAGATAAACAATCACCAATAACATTCACTAACAGGGCAAGCCACTAGAATACAAAATAAGAGCAAACCCCCCTCCTGGCAGGATTGATGATGTCACTTAGTTCGGTAAGGGAACATCTGCAAGAAAACAACCAAGTTCAGAGAACATTAACACCCCTAATTTCAACCCTGATCTACAAATATTCTCTTCAATCAGTACCCAGACTATCATACAGCTTGTGTAGTATTTGCATTGTTATTGATGGGTATTAACTAACTTGGATAAGAATTGTGTTATATATACCCTGTTTCTCCAAAAATAAGACATCCCCTGATAATAAGTCCAATCAGGCTTTTGAGCGCATGAACTAAAATAAGCCTCCCCTAAAAATAAGCCCTGCCTGAAAATATATAAATGCATTCGGAGCCGGTCCCTGCCATTTCCTCTGGTTAGGGTTAGGGAGACAGAGCTGGAAATCAGGTAAGATGGCAAGAGGACCCCCATCTTGCTCCATATGCCCCAAAATAATATCTCCCCCCAAAATAAGGCCAAGTGCTTATTTCAGGGTTCAAAAAAAATATAAGTCAGGGTCTTATTTTCAGAGAAACACGGTATATATTATATCATTGGTTTTAAATTATAGTACAAGTAGTTCTCAACTTACAACCATTCATTTTGTGTCTGTTTGAAATGACAGCAGCCCTGAAAAAATCACTTGCGACTGGCCCTTGCACTCAGGACCATTGCAGTATCCCCCACAATCGGGCACAGCTTAACTACTGCCTTGCTTTGCAACAAAAAGTTTGGTTCTGATTGTGGTTATAAATTGAGGACTACTTACTGAAAGTCTTAACGCTGAGATGGCTGGCTATATAAATCGAAATAATAAATAACCTGATCCATTGTTATCCTGATCCAGAAGACAAAAACCAAATATAGTTTTTAGTATATTGTATATTAAGTAAAATAAAGAAGAGTGAAATCCTAAAATTGTAAATAGGATTTAACATATGTGTATGTATGCATTGCATACATGTCAATGTCCAAACTGGAAGAAAACTGGACAATAATGCACTTTAGTGATGATCCCTCCATAACTAAAAGACTTTAATTCTACGCCAATAATTCCCTCTCCTGTTACACATACAGGGTTATAATTCAGTAACCTTATTTTAATCTCAAAAGTAAGTATATTTAATACGTCTGTTTAATTATACTTTGCCCTAGATGCTCTTGGGTGGGGAACAGAAACAGAGGTGCTGTAATTTTTTTACATGCTCTAACATGGAGTGACACTGATAGGCAGCTCTCTCATGTGTGGGATTATGTTTTCATTATTTATCCACGTGTGGAAAGTTAAGTCTAAATTATTTAGAATGTTAGGATGAATGTTGAACAATTTGTGGTGTTTTCATTAGAAAAAAAAAAGATTGTTGCATTATGTATCCTGATACTCGGACATGTTTTTTTCAGTGTGACTCATTTTTTTCAGGTTTAATTTACCAGTATTTAGTGGATTAATAGACACTTGCATAATGATGAATTAACATCTTGAAAAGAACTTGGAATGTTAAGAAGTAGACATATGATCTGAGTTGTTACTGCTGGAAATCTTGCACCATCGTAAAATGAGTACAAATTGGTTCGTGAGTTTACTGCTGCAGTAGCAACAACAAATAAAACCTTTCCAATTTGTTGTGTGCATAGACAGACAGACAGACAGACAGACAGACAGACAGACAGACAGACAGACAATTTTTTTGGTCAAGGTTTTTTAATAAATAGTTTGCAATTGTTTCCTTTCTAGGGCTGAGAGAAAGTAACTGGCCCAAGATCACCCAGCTGCTTTGTGTTAAGATGGAACTACTCCAGTTTCTAGCCCAATGTCTTAACCTCATCACCATAGATCTGATTGATACCACATGGGTGTAATGCGTTACAATATTAGTCTTTTAAAATAAAGCAAATAAAATAATATTGGTATTAGATTTGACATTTTATACACCAATTTCACTACAGAGCATGCAGAGATTATGCTTACATTACAGATAAGAGGTGGGTTGGTGTGATTTGAGGAAGGAGAAGATATTAGAAATTCAGATCTAGGTAAGCTGCTATTTAAGGATGTTGAGATATAGACAGTAGAATTTCCTTTAAAGACATATATCGGAAGGAGTTTGATGCTATCTTTTCAGATTAACAAATTTTGTGGACTACAGCCCACAGAAACTACAATGTCCAATAAGGCACATGGAACTTCATTTAGATAGAAATAAAGAAATAGAGTTTATAAGCAGCGTTTGATGGTTCCGATATGTACATTTGTTTTAAAGCATGGCCTATTTATACTACATTTAAATTAGGAACCATTAGAAAGTATTTCCCTTGACACATGGTAACAAATTGGAGACTTCTCGATTTAAAGAAATGTATCTTTAGTTGGATGCAGGCAAATATTTTGAACTCTAGCTCCAGTTTTAGCTGGGATAGCCAAACTTTTGAGGTTAATGGGAATTTCCAAAAAAAACTGGATGACTCCCAGGCTGTGTCAGCATTTGTAAAACGTACTAGAAGGGAGCATGGATGGGAGCAATTACACCATCTCGTATGATCACAGAATTTTGTGGGTTTTGTTAGCTGAGTATTTTAGTTTGGATTCCCTGTTGAATAATGTTTCTTACTGTTACTGTTTTTTTTTAAAGTTTTGTATGACACCCAGAGTCCACTGGAGTTATTTTAAGATTTAAGATAACCTTTATTGTCATTTTTTACTGTGGGCACACTGGAACATATTAAAAATGAAATTTGATTTGATTGCCTACTCACAACATAACACTCATATAGATATGCTGTGTACGTACATATGTATATACCTACACCAGTGGTGGATTTCAAAATTTTTTACTACTGGTTCTGTGAGTGTGGCTTGGTGAGCATGGCATGGCTTGGTGAGCGTGGCTTGGTGGGCGTGGCAGGGGATACTGTAAAATCTCCATTCCCACCCCACTCCAGGGGAAGGTTACGGCAAAATCCCCATTTTGTCCCGATCAGCTAGGACTTGGGAGGCAGAGAATAGACGGGAGCAGAGCCAGTCAGAATTTTTACTACCAGTTCTCTGAACTACTCAAAATTTCCGTTACTGGTTCTCCAGAACTGGTCAGAACCTGCTGAAACCCACCTCTGACTTACACCCATACATATAAATACATATAAATGTTAATCATTGTGCATCTTGAATACGTAGGGGAAAGAGAACGCTTGAGAGCTATGTATTATATTGCTAATTCAACAACTATTTTGAAGTTATGGTTCTGAAAAAGGAGATCTATATACCAGTCCTTGAATTTTTCAGTTGGCACAGTGATCCTGTAATTACAATTCAAGTGCATGTTTGTATGATGGTCACAGTATCCCAAAGTCATGTGACTGTGGCCTTAGTAACTGGCTTCCAGCAAGGTCAACGGAGAAGCTGGGAGGAAGTCACAAGTTAGAGCCACATAATGTCACACTTAATCACTGTGGGGTTTTGGTTGAGAAACATGACCAGAATTGATGTTGTTAAGTTGGGTTTGATTTTAGGTTTCACTTGATGAGCACATCACTTAGCGACATAATTGCTGGTCCCAGTTGCAGTTGGTAAGTGAGGAGTACCTGTAATGATGTGTTTTCAGCCTAGATATGGGGATGATGACTTTTTTAGTCATAGATTGTAATGCTATATGGGAATAGAATAGAATAGAATAACAGAGTTGGAAGGGACCTTGGAAGTCTTCTAGTCCAACCTCCTGCTTAGGCAGCATACCCTTCATCACTTCAGTTCAGACAAATGGTTGTTCAATCTCTTCTTAAAAGCTTCCAGTGTTGGAGCATTTACAACTTCTGGAGGCAAGTTGTTCCACTGATTAATTATTTTAACTTTTATTATTATTATTTAAATTAATTGTTTCCTTAGTTCTAAGTTGCTTCTCTCCTTGATTAGTTTCCACCCATTGCTTCTTGTCCTGCCCTCAGGTGCTTTGGAGAATAGCATGAGTCCCTCTTCTTTGTGGGAGCCCCTGAGATATTGGAACACTATCAAGTCACCCCAGTCCTTCTTTTCATAAGACTAGACATACCCAGTTCCAGCAACCGTTCTTTATATATTTTAGCCTCCAGTCCCCTAATCATCTTTGTTGCGCTTCTGTGCACTCTTTCTAGAGTCTTTTTTTACATTGTGGTGACCAAAACTGGATGCAGTATTCCAAATGTGGCCTTACCAAGGCAATCCCACATTATAAAAGCTTGGTAAGGCCACACTTGGAATAATCTTAGGAAGCAAGGCTGGGATGCAAACAAGACAACAGTCAGATAAAAGGTAGCATAGTACACAATATGAGGGTGGAACAAGACACTCAGCAAGGACCCTCCCTAGTTTTAGAGCTGTAAAAGGGACAGATGGAGGTAGGACTTTCAGACTTGCAAGATTCTATTAATATAACTTTACAATAACGTTGAATTAGCTCATCTGATTGTGTTTTCTGCCTGGTGTACCTTTTAAGACTGACATACATTTTAAAGTTCAGTTGAGGCCACATCTTGTTGAGCCAGAAACAACCAAACTAGAAAGTTAATCTGTGTCGATGTCCCTATCTTTTCTTTGAGATTTTAATTAGAAATGTTTTCAAGGTTCCCATGCCAGATGTGGCTAGGTGTCACTTGTTGATAAGATTGGATTTTCCCAGGAGACTCTTAAACTCCAAGTCAATAGTAGTTGGCCTTAATCAGAAGTTGTTAGAACATCCTTTTGGTTTATTTTTCATTCTGATACTGTTTTGTCTCTTTCGCTATTAGCAGGATAGGAAAAGCAGTGGTGGGATTCTACCGATTTGGACCGGTTGACCTGAACCGGTAGTTCCCACTTCCTGCCGAGAGCGAACCCGTTCTCTATTGCTGTGAAAGTGGGCCTGCCCGCCTTCCCCCAGCTTATACTGACCTTTATTTCTGCTTCTGAAGCCCATCTGATCAGGGACGGCAGATGCATCTAGCACGTGCTCAACGATCTGGTTGTTCAGCCGGTAGGTTCCCACTCCTGACGACAAGGGATTCTTGCCAGAAATCCAAATTAAGTACGTACAGGCAGCTTTTGAAATGTGGTACTTTAGGATCATGAGTTACTGATTCTGGTGGAGTGGATGACAACCTGGGATAATCATCAGTGTTATTCCAACTGTGATCCTACAAGTTAACTTATTTGTGGTGAAGATTTATTATTTATCTAGGTTCTTTTAATTTTTCACTTTTTAGTTTAGTTTAGTTTAGTTTAGTTTTATTAAATTTTTATACCGCTCTTCTCCCGAAGGACTCAGGGCGGTGTACAGCCATGATAAAAAACCAACAGTATAAAAATTAAAAACAATTTAAAATTATTAAATAGTTTGGCCAATAATCTAAAATAAATTAACCCATTAAAAATGATATTTTAGGCCAGCCCTGCTTGATGGAATAATAGTGTTTTAAGGGCGCGGCGGAAGGTACAAAGGTCGGGAATCCGACGAATCTCCAGGGGCAGCTCGTTCCAGAGGGCAGGTGCCCCCACAGAGAAGGCTCTCCCCCTGGGGGTTGCCAGTCAAAACTGTCTAACCGACGGCACCCTGAGAAGACCCTCTCTGTGGGAGCGTACTGGTCAATGGGAGGCTGTCGGAGGCAGAAGGCGGTCTCGTAAGTACCCAGGTCCTATGCCATGGAGCACTTTAAAGATGGCAACCAACACCTTGAATCGCACCCAGAAGACCACCGGGAGCCAGTGCAGCTCGCAGGAACGGTGTTACATGGGAGCATCAAGTTGCCCCCATAATTAAATATGCGCGGCCGCATTCTGGACCAGCTGGAGCCTCTGGGTGCTCTTCAAGGGGAGCCCCATGTAGAGAGAGTTACAGTAGTCCAGACGGGAAGTGATGAGGGCATGAATGACCATGCGCAAGGCGTCCCAGTCCAGAAAGGGACACAACTGACGGATCAGGCGAACCTGATAAAAAGTCCCTTGGCCACAGCCGTCAGATGGTCTTCTAAAAACAGCTGTGAGTCCAGGAGGACACCCAAGTTGTGAACCCTCTCTGAGGGGGCCAAGATCCCACCCCCTATAGTCAGTGAGGGGACCAAATGACTGTGACGGGACGCAGGAAACCACAGCCACTCGGTCTTGGAGGGGTTGAGTCTGAGCTTGTTTCTCCCCATCCAGATCCGTATGGCCTCCAGGCACCGGGTCATCACTTCAGGGGCATCATTGGGGTGGCCGGGGTGGAAATGTACAGCTGAGTATCATCAGCATACTAATGGAAATCCACCCCGAAGCCAGCGGCTTCACATAAATGTTGAACAGGAGGGGCGAGAGGACCGACTCCTGCGGCACTCCACAAACTAGGCACCTCGGGGTTGACCTCTGTCTCCCTGCCAACACAGACTGCATACGGTCAGAGAGGAAGGAGGAGAACAACTGTAACACGGTGCCCCCCACCCCTAACCCCTCCAACCAAGGGGTTTGATTGACTTGGATGATGCTGTAGAGAACTTTTGTTTATGGCTTGTTTTAAGGTCTTGGTTATTTTATGAGTCATCCAGATAATTCATGAAATGGCTTCTTGTAATTCAAAAATACAGAAGTAAGCCTGCCAAGTTAACAAAAGCTTGATCTTATTTTCATACTGAGCCATAGTTTATGATCCTAATGAGTTTGGAATTTTGTTTTGATTTTAAGGAAGCAGTTTGAAGTTGTTGCATAAACATAGAATTCAGTTTTCAAAGAGACAGGTCTAAGTTGCTATAAAAAAAGCTCCTTCAAATCACAATATTACTCTGGCTGTCATAGAGTGGAACAAGATGGAATTTTAATTTGCACGTTGGGTCAAATCATGGTAGGAATTTCTGGGGTTTGTCTAAACGGTGGGTGCAAGTAAGCAGAAAAGTTTGAAAAGTGTGTATCAGGATGCTTTCATTCATGATCATCTGAGCCCTCAATTCTTTTTCATTCTGACACGTGAACATTGTGGTATTGACACACTGAGAAGTAATTCACAGTGCAAATCCACTCTCGTTGATAGCTGGTAGCAAAAATAGTCACATGTAGTAGTCAGCCCCTTCCTTTCTGTCCGTACATTTTAATTATCTTTTCCCGCCTCTTCTCAAAAAAAAAAAAACAGAAGAAAAGGAAGACTATTGCAAAAATAAAGTTATTTATTTATTTGACTTTTTTCCTGCCTACCAGCTATCTACTATTGCTATGCTTAATCTTTTTCCTATTGTATTAATAAGTCAGGGAGAATCCAGAGATAGGTTTGCCTAGGAATACACCAATTGCACTATGAAGATTCTATTTCTCTGTTGGACTTATGTACACCTAGTATCTTCATTTAGATCAGATATACAGAGAGGTTGCCTATATCAGTGCTACACAAGTTCATGTCTTAACATGTTAGAGTACTTTGTGTTACAACACTCTTGGTCTTGCTATCTGGCCTGTAAAAAGTTGGTACCAGGAAAGGAATTACGGTATCACTCTCTACTTTTGCTCTCTGTCTCTGACTCACCCTTTACCTTTGGGTGGGTTGTTTCACTTTGTCCTTGCTCATTGTACAATAGGGATGCACTCCGTTAAGCTACTCTGAGAATAAATGTCTCTGTTTCCTGTTTCTGCAAACAGTCAAGTCTTAGCTGTGTCATACTACTTGAGGAATATGCACATGGAACAGCACCAATTCACTCTGTACAGAGAAAGAATCCTTTGAGTTAGAGTGGTCAGAAATAATGCACTCAGATGACGCTGGAAGTCCTCGTCTTTATGACATGCAAGAATGTAGTTAATAATACACAGATAAGGTAGAAGAAATGGCTTCTTAAACCACATTTTATTCTTCCTTTCTTAGGCAGATGTCATATATAGATCTTTCTATAACTTTCAGAATGGCTTCTGATGGCAATAAAAGCTGGAACCCTTCGTTGGTTCTTACTGGATTAAATGGGCTTCTTATAATTAAATCTGTGCTTTTAAAAAATTCACATCAATATATCTTAGAGGATCCTGACATTCTGCCTTGGCCCCCTCACTCAAATGAGTTGAATTTCCTCCATGGTAGCAGTTTTCTAGGGTTTGCCCTGGGTTAATAATTTGCTTAATCTGATAAATCTTGTTACATTTTAAAAAGATGCACATGATTATATTTAACTCCAACCTGCAACTTTTATCCCTGTGAAGAATGATGGATTGAGAAGGTCAACACGAGGTATAACACAGGTCTGAGTTTTTGACCTGCGTTTTCGATATGCAGGGTTTGCTAGATTTCATAATTTATTTTGATAATTGAACTTTGGCGGGAGAATTTTGGGAGCTGAAGTCTGTGTTGGTTGGGAAATTCTGGTTGAGCTTTTTTGGCAGTACAGTTAACAGTAAACAGCCCAACCAAAGAACAAGGAGGACCATTTCCACCAACACCGACAGGGCAAGCCACTAGAATATAAACTGAGAATAAACTGCCTACTAGCACTGATGATGCTATCTAGGTAATATTGGCAAGAAAACATCCAAGTTAGAGAGCACCAAGGATCTCTTTATTTCAACCTTGAGCTAAAAAATATCTCTTTTAAGATATGACTGACTTGATAAATAAATAAATAAGACCATTGATCTGCATTGAACAAAAATGCTATTTTTTACTATAGATTTGAAAAACTCAACATGATTTTTTCCCCCAATAAAGAAATAGCAATAGCACTTAGATTTATATATTGCTTCATGGTGTTTTATAGCCCTCTCTAAGTGGTTTACAGAGTCAGCATATTGCTCCCAACAATCTGGGTCCTCAATTTTACCGATTTGGAAGGATAGAAGGCTGAGTCAACCTTGAGCCAATCAGGATCGAACTACTGGTAGTGGGTAGAATTAGCCTGCAATATTGCATTCTAACCACTGCACTACCATGGCTTTTTAAGTTAGTAAAATTAACAGTAAACAACCTAGCCAAAGAATCACCAGGTCCATTCCCACCCAAAAGTGACAGGGCAATCCACTAGAATATAAACTTCATTGATCTGCATTGAACGAAGTGCTATTTTCTATTATAGTTTTGAAAAACTCAGCATGATTTTTTTTGTAAGGTTTTATTAAGTTCAGTTTGACTTCAACCAAAAATTATAAATTGATTTCATTGTTGGAAGTCTGCACTATTTTTAAACTGGAAAATAAATAACATAGTTAAGATAGCAATATCTGTATAGAAATCTGTTTAGAAATATGAACTTGATATTCATTGTTCAGTTTAAGGCCAAGTTCAGGAAATGCAATATGTTCAGTGCATAACTCATTGCTAAGTAATTTATTCACTTTCTGGGATGAGGAGGAGAAAAAGAGATCGCCATATTCAGCATCTCCATTCTTGGAATTTGTGAATGGCCTGGGCATGCTTAGACAAAGAGCTGGAAGTAGCCAAAAGAGAAGTCACAAGAGTTTGCTTTTCTAAAGTAAACATTTTGCAATGCTAGCTTACACATACACGCCTACAAATACTTGAACATTTGCTGAACTTGCATGATTCCTTAACTGTGTGTGTTCCACTTTCTGTTTTGGATTTCTGAGAGAATAGAAGGATATTGCAATGGTTGTCGCTTGAACATAATATTTAAGTACAAACACAGGATTTTCCATTGATGAAATGGAAATGAAAAAATTTTTTTTTACCCCCAATAACTCAGAAAGAAATAATCTCAAGCTACTAAAACAATTTTTACAGCAAACTTGATAAAGCATCCAGTTTGTATACCCTTTGGAACAATTTGTTTTTGGTGGAGGAAAATTCTGACTGCCATTTGTTAAGAAGTTCATATCTTTCATGCAACTTACATTTATTAACAAAAATATTAATAATGTTCTCCAAACCATCATGAATGTTACTGTATTCTTTTAATGACCTGGGAAGTATTGGGCAGTTTAAGCATTGAGATACATATATTCTACATTCATGTGTGTTTATATTACACTTTCAGACTGATTCTTATGTACAATAGCTTATCAGACAGAGGCTTAATGGACAGAAAAGAAATTTAGGAAGGAGCCCCTTTAATGGATCAAACGGTTAAAACTAATAGCAGGAAGTTTGTACTTTCAGATATGCAGGATTCTGTTGATATAGCTTCATGATAAAGTAGAATAAGTTCATCTAGCTGTGGGTACCTTGGTGCTCTCTGAGCTTGGTTGTTTTGCAAATGTTTCATTACCGAACTAGGTAAAATCATCAGTTGAACTTGCTTGGCAGTTCCTAGGAACAGTAAAGCTGACAATAAAGAGCCCAACCAAAGAACTTCCAAGACCACTTCCACCAATACTGACATGGCAAGCCACTAGAATATAAACTGAGAGCAAACCCCACTCTCTTCTAGCACTGATGATGTTGCCTAGCTTCGTAATGAAACATCTGCAAGAAAACAACAAAGCTGAGAGAGCATCAAGGAATCCATTCAGTTCAATCCTGAACTATATAGAGCCTTGGTAGTACAGTGGTTTAATGCACCCTGTTATTAACACAGCTGCCTGCAATTTCTGCAGGTTCGAATCTTACCAGGCTCAAGGTTGACTCAGCCTTCCATCCTTTCTAAGGTAGGTTAAATGAGGACCCAGTTTGTGGGGGCAATAAGCTGACTTTGTATAAATATACAAAAAGTATGAAGGCTATTGCTTAACGCATTGTAAGCCGCCCTGAGTCTCCGGAGAAGGGCGGCATATAAATCAAATTTAAAAAAAAAAAAAAAACTACAAATATTCTCATTTAGTTATGTTTCCTGTCTGGTTTATCTGGGAAAGCTGTCACACGAGGATGTATGACAGCTTTCAAAGACTGACCAGCATTGGATGACCAAATAACTTATGGCCATTTTTCACCCTTGCAACCATCCCTGTGGTCACATGATCAAAATTCAGATGCTTGGCAATTGGTTCATATTTATGATGGTTGATCACCTTTTGTGACCTTCTGATAAAAATAAAGTCAATGGGGAAGCCAGATTCACTTAGCAACCATGTTACTAACTGAATTATAGTGATTCACTTAACAACTATGGCAAGAAAAGTCATAAAATGGGACAAAACTCGCGTAATGTCTCACTTAGCCACAGAAATTTTGGGTTCAGTGGTGATTGTAAGTTGAGGACTACCCATATAAGTAATTTTCAATGGGGAATCTTGTTCAAAACCAAGAAAGGAGAATTGAAAGACCAAAACAATTATTGGTATGTACATATAGCCAATCAGCCTTGTAAGGCTTAAGATTGAGCATGTTGCTTTCTATTCTAACCAGAACAGTCTTCAGAGAACAAAACAAGATTCTGGCAGCCTTTTTCGATTGACCAAGTGTTACGATGTAAAACTGACTACCATCAGTTTTATGTATTGATAACTGAACCCATTTCACTAGAAAGGTTCATCATCCAGTAGATGTTAAATGGGAAGGGTTGAATATTGAGCCCCTCAAGGTAATATCCATCTTAATATCAGAGATGTTTCTCAAATGTCTGAGTGGTTCTGAAGGGGCTCTTTGATTTCAGAGAATCATGCATTGAATTAAGCATAGTTGGCTGGAGAATTCTGGGAGTTGAAGTCCACAAATCTTAAAGCTGCCAAGTTTGAAGACTCTGAATTAAGCATTGAATAGTTCATAATATTAACCCCCCTCAAAAAAAAGAAAAAAAAACCCAACATACTTCAACAAATAATGACATGAAGAGAATGAAAGCCATTCACAACATGCTGAAATGTTGTGAAGTCTTACTGCCTCCTGAGTTTTGAGCAGAAGTCATATCACGATGCTATGCTGCCTGTAACATGTTCCTTCTGCTCAAGGCCACCTGTTCTGGCTTAATTTGGCTATCCCATTTTCAAAGCTGGCTTTGGACTCAGATACGTCTAAGCCTGGGGGAGGAAATTCCAAGTTACAGTAGCAAAATCCATCTGGAATGATCTGGAGTCAAATTATACAGGACATAAAAGTGTATAGGGTTTCAGTTTTGGTGCAAATGTTTTCCCAGACTTTTTTTCCCCAACCATTTCCATCTGAATACTTCAGTATGTAGTAATGAACTGTATTTATAATTTTAAAGGTTATTCAAGGACCATTCGGCATAACTCACAAATAAAATAAGGCAGATCTTTTCCAGATTTATTATTTCTCTCAAAAATGTGATGGTTGACATAATATGTAATATGAAAACTCTTAATCCTAATTTAGTTTTAATAAGCATCTTTTTTTCTGTGATTCCTCCTCCCCCTCCTCACATGTAACTATAGTTACATTGTTACATTGTTTGGTAGCTTTTAGCTCACCTGCATTCTTGTATTTATTTTTATGAGTACCAGTTGAATAGCAAATTTACAATTTTGGCCCTGTGAGCTAAAAGGACAGCATTTGCCTATTTCCAAATTCTAGCACAACTTTTTTTAAAAAAAATAGTAATTTTATTAAAAATTATACTTACAATTATTTTAACACTTAATTCAATCTAAAAAAAGATATAAGGAAATAAGAAAAATAGAAAAGAAAGAAAAAACAATATAGAAAAAATTATATATATGAATGTATGTGTGTATGTGTGTAGATAGACAGACAGATCATAGATAGATAGATAGATAGATAATTTACTATATTCTTAACTTTTTCTGATAGCATGACTTCCTGAAAAGCAGTTTTCTATTGTGTTTGGGGTTCATCAATGAAACTGGAGCCTTTTAGTCATTATGTCAAGGTACAAACATTTTTCTTATTTTTATTTTTCTAGGGTGTGTATGAGAGAAACATGCTTACATCTGTAAAAATTGGCAATGCTTTTGTATATCTTACAGAGTTGATTGTGAGAGTTGTGAGAAGCAAAGAGAAGGAGCTCTGGGGAAGATTGCATGACTAATGGGAACCAGCTTTCTGTGTATATAATTTCACAGCTGTCGTTCCAACATGTGACTTTGGGTAGATGGTTATGATACGGCTGCCATTTTGCCCTGAGTGTTTGGAATGAATGGTGAGATATTTCCAAGGGTGATAATTTGTTTTTCCCTCTGGCCAAATGCTGTTTTCCGATGTCTATTTTCCACTGCGTATTAAAAGAGAAGATGAAAGAATATTTTTTACAATAAAATGGAGCAAAGTTGCATATTATTTAATATATATTTGTATATTATTATGCTAAAGTTGTTATGGGATAAATGTTCAGAGATAGCAGCAAATATATCAAACTTGTGGCTCACTCTTAAATTGGCTTAGATCTTCTCTTTTCAAACCCAAATAAACATTTCCTTATTTTTTCTTCCCTTCCTTCAGGAAGAGCATTTATAGAACTACAGGTAGGTAGAACCATTCATTTACTGACCATTTGAAGTTGTCCTATTTTATAATCATTTTTATAATTATAAGACTTGTAGCATCCCCTTGGTCACATGATCAAAATTTAGATGTTGGCAGAAGATTCATATTTAAGATGGTTACTATATTCCAGGATCATGTGGTCACTTTTTGCAGCCTTCTGGCAAGCATAGTCAACAGGGAAATCCGAGTCATTTAACTCTGTTGCTAAACAACTGCCAGTGATTCACTTAACGACTGTGTCAACAAAGTTCATAAAATAGGGCAAAATTCACTTAACAACTGTCTTGCTTAGCAATGAAAATTTTGGATTCAATCAGGATTGCAAGTACTTAAGACTACTCTTAAGACTACATTTAGTTTCGTGTTTGGAGTTTCTCCATCATTTCCTATAATTGATGAAACTTGACTTCAAACCAAGACTATCCGCTTTTCTTATCTAACCAACTTGCTCTATATAAAGTTTCTGAAACTTGAAAGTGGAGACATGTTTGGTAAACCTTTATTTGCCTATGTTTCAAAGTTGGAGTCAGCTTAAAAAGAATATGGTAAAGAAGTGAGTAGAATCAGGTTAAATTTTATTGGGAGATAAACTTAATTTTTAGGCATTCATGATGCTCTCTGAGCTTGCTTGTCTTCTTGCAGGCATTTCATTACTTGGTAACACCTAAGTAATGAAATGTCTGCAAGAAAAGAAGCGAGCTGAGAGAGCATCAAGGACCCGTCATTTCAACTCTGAGCTGCAAATATTCTCCTTTATTGAAACTTAATTTTTGAAGCTCAGGGCTTCATGCAAAATCATGTAATGGTCCCTACAACTTTTTTTTTTTAGTGAACTTTGGTGAAGCTATCACCCGGCAGTAATCAACATTTGTTCTGATGTCCAGAGTTTATTGGATTTTTGATTTGATCAGGAAATATCCACTTGAACTGGGGAGTTTCACACTTGAGAATTTCCTTGCTTTGAAAAGCATCTCTGGAAAGAAAGAGACCAAGGAGATTAAATAGCTGCTTCTAATCTAAAAAGAATGTGGAAAAATTAGAAAAGGGGTTTAACAACTGTGGTGCCCAGCATGCTCCTCTTCTCCTTTTTCAGGTTGCAAGTATCTTAGCTGTGCACTATAGCACAAATGCTTACACATGCAGGCACATATGCACCCATCCACCTGCAGATACTACTTTGTAGGAAAACCCGAGCAATAGGTAACCATCTTTAAAATGTTCTCACAATGCTTTTGTAATTCTCTGCCTTCCTTGCAAAAATCCTTACATTCTATGCTCTGAATTTGAACAGAGAAAACCACTGGATTAATGGTAGATGATAACTGCTGTTTGCTGTCTCCCAGTTCCTAATAAAATTTGACGATGGGATAGAGGCCAAGTGAGATGTTAGGAATTGGTTTGATATCAGCACTAGTTTGAAAGGACACTTAGGCAGATGGTCAGTGCTGGAGTCAAACATGTAGCAAACTCACTTCAAATTAAAAAGGAAGGCAATGGTCTCTTGAGTTCCCAGTTTTTACCAGCAATAGGGGCCTAGCCAGTTCAGGCAGAAGGCATATCCTATTTGGAAATATAAAAATGCTCTTAGTGGAATGATCATATGACTCTTTATCATATGAAGGGAAACATGGTTCTTCCTTTTTTGGAGGGGGGAAGTAAAGTTTTTTGTTTTTTTTAAAAATACATCAATATCAATATCCTTGCATGGACAGTGTGGAGTCTGAGTGTTATTCATTTTGGTACAATATTAATACAAGTAAAAATGACTACATTGGTCAAATTTAACATGGTCTAATGTTATTATACATATTTATATCAGCACATATTCCTTCATTTTTCAATTATTCAATATTAGCTACATCCTTCTAATAGTCATGACATTATTCTTGAGCATATCTGATCATCATTTCTCAAAATCTAATCTTAACCTCTAACGTTCACTTTAAATGGGTTATGCAAAAATATATATAACAATAGTCCCCCTGTTTCTAATTTCTTAATCTATTCTAATTCTCAATACAGCCAATCTTGTTTTTTTAAAATTTTTTAAAAAACATCCTTTCTATCCATCATCTCTCACCCGCTTGGAAGTTTCACTTCTCTTTTTAACTTGCCTCCCATACTCTTCCCTTGGGTCTTCATCTACATCCTTTGTTTTTGACCCGGCTGTTATTCCAGTTGTCTCCCCTGTTTCCTGGATTTTATTATCTTGATTTCTTATTCCTTGTTGCCCATTTTCATTTTCCAGTTATGTCATTTATCTCCCTGAAGTTCCACATCATAGTGTCATAGATGTTTTGGAGTAACAACATGGTTTCTTTTTGAAGTGCCTCCGATTCTTCCTGAAGAGCCATCTTGCCTTGTCTTAAAAAGTCCAAATAATACTCACTGTTCTGTCAGTAATTTGTCACCGCTCTAGAGTCTATTCTTTTTGATTTCCCAAAGCCTAAATCTTACTAAATCTTAACCTTCTTCATCAGGAGATACAATACTTATAGTTCTTTATATCCCACAGTTAGTCAATAGATTCTATTTATACAGTCCAGGGGCTTTTCCAAATAACTCTTTAAATTGCTAGTTAGTTCCATTATTCAAAGTCATTCCATTAGATGGTTTTCAAGGTTGATCCTCTAATGACTATAAAGTAGATAAGTGAACAGTAGATAATACAGCAGACTTCCAGGGGTTATTCTTCTCTTATCAAAAATTTTCAAGGTTATACTAGGAGTATAGCATAGTATATATCCATTCACCAGATGGTGCCTTCAGGATAAAAAGCCAACATTAAAAATCCACTTTAAAAACTATTCTGCCAGTTATTTATTTCAAATTGGTTCAAACAAGATATCTAATAATCAGATGTCCAGCCTTTTAAAATGCCTGTTCAAAGTCATGCCAGTAAGATTTATACATTCAGTCTTTTCGTATTTTATAGCTTTTGCTTATTTCCTGTTAGGGTTCAGTTTCTCTCTGCCTCTCTTTAATTGCGGCTTAAGAACATTCCAAAGAGCCTCCTGAATTAATTTTCTTTTCAGGACAAATCCTAAGCAAAAATTAAAATTAACCTCACCCAGCTCCAATCACTGTCCACTCACACCGCTCCAGCGCAATCTTAGTTTCTTTGGCTGCTCCTGCTTCACGACGGCCATGTTGGCCACCTCATCTTTGTCTCCAGCAAAGAGGGAAGAAACCCTGGGTCCAGCAAGAGAGCCGCCACTCTCCGTGATCTCCAGGATACCCCTGCTTATGAGTCACCCCTATAGGCTGACTTTAGCCCCTTGAGGGGCCCTCTGATGAAGAGGATTTGACATGAGGGTTCAGAGTCGCGCTCCCCTGATCTGGTGATGTTGCTGCTGATCTTGCAGCGACATCACCAGAAGCCTGATTCTTGGCTAGTAAGAAGGGCCAGGCAAACATTTACGGTGTATGATATTGTTCCAGGTTGTCTAGATATGGTTGTGAATAGGCAAGAAGAAACATCTGCAATGTTTCTTTGTTTTCAACAAATTCACCATAAATGTGAGAAATGATGGAAAGCAGAAAGTAGCAAGTCCTTAGTTTAATTGAGGAGGTCTTTTACTTTGTTTTTAGGGTTGGTTAATGAATTGTCCAGAGAGGAATTGAAAATGGGACTCAGAAAATGGGATCAATGAGGAATTTCCCACTGATTTTAAATGCAGCTTTCTGTAAAACTGCAACCTCCATAAGTCATGACTTATAAAACGAGTCATCCATGTGACCACATCTGATTTTACAATATTTGTTGTGGCAGTTTGAAGCAAACGTGGCAATCCTTAAGTGAACCAATTGTCTTTTATGGGGATTTTTTTTTGCCAAAAATGAGAAGTAAATGCTGGTTTTCAGCAAAATCATAGTCACATGACTGTGGGACACTACAAATGGAGGTAAATGCAGGCCAGTTGTCAAGCACCTGAAATTTGGCCCTGTGGACTCCCGTGGCTGTCAGAACTTTGAACTTGATCCGTACCATTTGGGGGGAGGAGGGGTCTGTTTGTAACTTTAAATGGTTGCTATGCAACTGGTCATAACTTGAGGTTTATCTGAACAATTTCCAAAATTATCAGCCATTCAGCTTCTTGCAGGGAGAAACTTATAGCTCATCATCATACAGATGGAACTAAATTAGGAAAAGTTGACTTGGAGGCTTTTCATTTTTTTGCTCTGAATTGAAGGAACTTAGAATGAATCATTGATTAAATATTTCCACCCCTGTTAATCTTTAATTGATTTGCTGGTAGCTGCTCTTGGGAAAAATTAGGAATAACTATACTGTAATTTGCAGTTTACAACTCTCTTGCTTGGGAGGGATGAAGTGAATGAGCAATAATTTTTATTCATCTTGCAAGAAATATACAAGATCTACCCGATATTATTTCCTATTTAAATCCTGCAGTCCAGGAAAAATGCAGTCACAAGTTAGGCGATTCTGATTGCCTAATCTAGTTAGCATAGCATTTCACTGTAGGAATCATGTTAAGTGGTGCACTGAACCCTATTGTGCCAAGAGAATTTGTGTCTTGATTTCTCACATGAATTTTTATATTCAGTATATCTTATGCTCTTATTCAATCTGTGGAGTCCTTGGTGCTCCCTGAGTTTGGTTGTTTTCTTTCAGATGTTTCACTACTTAACTAGATAACATCTTCAATGTCAATATGTCCTGCCCACCATAGTGCTGATAATGTTACCTAGTTGGATAATGAAATGACTGCAAACAACCAAGCTCATAGAGCACCAAGGACTCCACAGTTCAGCCCTGGGCTACAAATATTCTCTTCTATTGGTCTTATTTCTCCTTCTCACAAGCTTATTTGGTGCTTCAATTATCATGTTGTGCAGCTAAAAGGCAACATTGTGATCTGCTGGTTTCCATGGCCCAGGTGCCTTATGAAACATGTGATCACATGTTTTGAGATCTGGATCAGCTATTCTTCCTTTATTGAAAACAGAGGCTGTTCTATCCCTTAATCACATTTTCTACCTTAAGGCTAACTTTTAATTGTTTGTAGATTACTGTTTTTCTTTGGCTAAGATTTTAAAAATCAGTGTATTTAAATAAAAGAAGGTGATTATGTTTTTGGTTCTTACTTCCCCAAGATATATTTGTCCTCCTCTTTGTAAATTATCCCCAACTAGGATACCAAAATGACAAATTATCAAATGTTTCTCCTGCCCAAGAAGATCCAACAATAGTAAGTAGTAGTCCATCAAAGGTCTGTGGATGTTTTTATCAAGAAAACTGCTATCTGCTTATCAATCATTTATTGCATAAGGCAGGGTTACACAAACCTAGAACTTGCATATCCAACCTACATTTACACCATTTTTTTTTTCTCAGTGGAACATGGTGGGGGGGTTAGAGTAGAACCACTTTTTCTGTTGGTGAACAATGATATATGGGCAACTAGTGAACCAATTGGTGAACAATGGTGGGCAACTATCATAAAAGAGATTCTTCTGCAAGCTGTAGCAAAGAATATTACACCAATAACTAACATTGATACGTGTTCACCTGTGTGTAATTCTTTTAGTTTATATTTCGTACTCACACACACACAAGCCAAGCCTGCCCAATAACCTATTACTGCCCAAGCACCCAATAACAACCCTTCGAGAAATCAGTTCATTATACCTTTGTAACAATGAGCCTCTCTGCACAGTTCAACGTGCTACTTATGACCTTTAAAGCCCTTCATGGTGCAGGGTCTTATCTGCAGGACCACCTAATTCCAATTCCTGCTACCAATCTGAAAAGATCTGACTGAGTTGGTTTTCTCCAGGACCTGGTTCTTAAGTAGTGTTTTCTGGTAGGACCCAAGAGATGGATCTTTTCTGTCACCATGCTTGCCCTAAAAAGCAGCATTGGCTCCAAAATTCAGATTTCCCCATGAATTGAATCCAAACCACTACATGCCCATGTCAGGGCTGAATGGTCATATGTTAGAGATGCATTCTTGGATTCTAGGGATTGGACCAGATGACCTCTAAGATCCCTTCCAATACCCTAATTACACAGTAAACTGACCTTGCCTCAATGCTGTGAGTTATTTTCAAAGAGGATCTCAGTTTTTCCAATGGAGTTGTCTTACCCTTTCATAGACCAGTTGCGAGGTAACATCGATTCAGAGACAGCTGAAAAGAGAAAATTAGCAATAACATAGAATTCTCTCCAGTGTTGCTTTGGCTCAGCAATTTCAGTTATATAATAATTGTGAACTGTTTGGGGTGGGCAGTAGCATTTGTGTAGAAATGCCAAAATTTTTAGGTACTGGATTATTACAATAACTGCTACATGCCTCCAGCCTATCCAGAAGTGCTCAGTTAATATACAGTGTTAGCCTGTGACCTTATATTTGGCAATGAACCAGATTCCTTTGCTAATGGGGCCTGGCTGTATCATCTCAGCTAGGAGAAACACTAGTTATAAGTGATTATTGAAGTGTGGGTTGTGAAATGAAGGAGATAACGTCCTTGTTGAAGTTGGCCATATCTCTTGTTGGTTAAATTGTTATCCTTGCAGTACTTCACTCTCTTTGAAGAAATCATGAGGTTTACCTAATTTACGGGTGCATTGAAACATCTTATCAGTTGCCTAGTAGAAGTTCAATAAATAAAGTCCAAATTCTCCTGTTGGAATTTATCCCATTTGATATATTAACATCTTTAACAGGAAAGTTTTTGTTTTAAAAAAAGCAGAAATGTTTTATATTTCTCCTGACTTGGAAAAATATTGTTAGAGTAATTTGGCAACTGTTTTGCTTAGCTGAACTGTGTTTATTGAATAAGCCGGTTTGCTGGTTTCAGACCCATAAAGTTAAAGTCTAAGTTAAAAAAACCACATTATGGCTTCGTTAAATTGAGTTGTAGTTAGAATGAGTTTCTGAAGGTAGTGCCTAGGAAGATAAGTGTTCTTTTAAACCTTAATTTCCTTTTTATAATATGGAGAGGATACAACGTCTTAGGAATTTTTTGGATGAATTCCTGAGATAATGTAATAATGTCATATTTTGAAATGTTTTGGATTGTAGTCAAAGGCAATGCTATTTGGAAATGAAGACAGGATGTGATTTAAGACAATATTGATGCAAGAAATTGTGGAAGACAGATGTGGGATTATGGCAAACACCTTAATTACTCATTAAACATTACTAATTCAAAAAATGTGGCACTGTAATTTATATTTTTCTGTGAATTGCTCTTCTCAGATTTCTTCAGAGTGGTCCCATTGATTATTTTAGAGAGAAGTAATTGATAGATAGATCTAAGTTTCCTTCCTCCTGTGTTAGATGTGTCTATATTACAAATGCTGATTATAGTCACTACTTCAAATTGTTTTTAGGAAACCTTCGGACTTATTTGCTTTCCATCAGAGAAGTACCTGCTGTCAATGAATAACTAGGAAATTAAGAGATTTCTAGCATTCATTGTTACTGAAATAGCTCAAAACTCATCTGCCCCAGAATGCATGACTCAAAAAGAAATGAGAACAGATAAAAACACATTCTATTGTTCTCAGAATAATTAGGTTATTTTAAATCTGAAGGTAATATTTTCTACATTTCAGTCGAAACTCACATCTTTACAATCAATTGTATAATTTGTTGAGTGTTACAAAATAAATTCATGTCTTGCTTTGAGAACTCCTTTAAAAATGAAAGTAACTCAAGGATCCATAAAGAAATTTGCAATATAATACAGTAAATATAGTAAAATAGAGTAAATGGGATAAGAACAGCTTGTATTTTGTAACTATGTGCTTTTCATTTTTAACACACAAGTAGTCCTCAACTTACAATAGTTTGTAAGCACTGAATATTGCTAGTCACTGAACTGTTCAATAGCATTGAATAGCACTGAATAAAAGAGACTCAATGACTGTCTTTTACACTTAACGACCATTGCAGCATCTCCATGATAGTGTGATCAAATTTCGGATGCTTGGCAACTAGGAGGTATTTATGATGGTTGCAGTGTCCTGGAGGTCATGTGATCACTTTTTGTGACCCTCTGCCAAACAAAGTGGGAAAGCCAGATTCACCTGACAACAATCTTACTAACTTCACAACTGCAGTCATTCACTTAACAACTTGGCAAGAAAGGTTTTAAAATGGGGCAAAACTCACTTAACAGTTGTCTTGTTTAGCAACAGAAATTTTGGCTCAATTGTGGTTGTGAGTCGAGGGCTACTTGTTTCAATAAAATCTTTTTATTCGGCATCTGGTATTCTGTCAAGTCAATTTACCAATTGTTTTATTGCTGCTGTTTCTTTTACATATCCTAGTCTCTTTCCTAAACTTTTCCAAAGTCCCATGTGATTTGAATCTAACCAGTTTACAAATGGAGGCTAAAAAGGGAATTTTAAAAAGTAGCACTCCCGCCCCAAATGGTGGTTATATAACTCATGGACTCTTTCTTCTTTTAAAATACAAAAGAGGATGGAGACACTAAGCAGAAGCCTCTTGGCATTATAACTAGAACCATACAGATTTTCATGAGTTACTTTAGTGCAAGCAATGTACCATGTTTATCACTAATCATATCAATACCACTATTTATATGTATGAACAACAAGGGGCTGCTTTTAAAGCAGCCATTTCAGTCTTCCATATGTGTAAATCAGAACTGTCAAACTGGATTTCTTCAAGGGCTGGATCAGTATTATGGTTCTCCTCCGCGGGCTGGCTGGGGGTGGGATGGGACGGATGCCTCCTGTAGCACCCTGCTGGCCAAAATGGATATGGGGGGGCGTGTACCTCCCTCGTGCCCCATTTGGCTGGCAGGAGGCTGTCTGTGCGCAACCCCTGCGCCCCATTTTAGCTACTAGTGGCACCATGGACTGGTCCTTTGCTATTTCCAGGCTGGCCCTCTGGGCCAGATTTAAGCAAGCCTTGAGTTTGGCGCTCCAGATATAAATGGTGGTGTTGGTGTGTAACAAACTGGGATGAGGTCAAAGCGATAACTTGTGCAGTTGTGTCATTTTATGGAGTTATACCATGAATGGACTAGCAGCTGGTGACAGCCTTCTATTTTGAGGTAGGATGCTGTGACAGATAGGAAATGGAAACACAATGAAATTAATACAACCAAAATTGAGCCCAAAATTTTTGTTGCTAAATGAGACAGTTGTTCAGTGAATTTAGCCCCATTTTACAACCTTCCTTGCCACAATTTTTAAGTGGATCCCTACACTAGTTATATCAGTAACACCGTTGTTAAGTAAATTTGGCTTCCCCATCAACATTGCTTGTGAGATGGTCACAAAATGCATTTCCTGCATCGGATGAGGAGAGCACATCTTTCTCCTTCTGTCTTGTCCTTTACAAAAGGAATGATTGAGAGTGTTTTAACAGACTGCATCCCTGTTTGGTTTGGTGGCAGCAGTGCCTCAGAGAGAAAATCCATACAGAGAGTGGTAAGGACACCGAGAAGATTATAGGAAGCTTGCTTCCTGTTATTCAGGATGCTGCTTATAAGTGCTATACGCTTAGAACTCGAAGCATTGTTAGAGACCCCACACACCCACTTCACAGTCAGAAACCTCTGGAAGGAGGTTTCAAAGTATTTCTAGCAGGACTACCAGATTCTATAACAACTTTGTTCCCTATGCCATCCCTCTGGTAAACTCACAAGATTCGGTTTTTTCTCCATGTACATTGAGAAACTAGACTGTGTTGTTTCTCAGTGTCTTATAATACATGCATAATTTTGTCTTTCTTTCTTTCTTTCTTTCTTTCTTTCTTTCTTTCTTTCTTTCTTTCTTTCTTTCTTTCTTTCTTTCTTTCTTTTTCTCTCTCTCTCTTTCTCTCTCTCTCTCCCTCCCTATCTCTTTCTTTCTTTCTTTCTTTCTTTCTTTCTTTCTTTCTTTCTTTCTTTCTTTCTTTCTTTCTTTCTTTCTCTCTTTCTCTCTCTCTCCCTCCCTATCTCTTTCTTTCTTTCTTTCTTTCTCTCTCTCTCTCTCTCTCTCTCTCTCTCTCTCTTTTCTTTCTCATGCTTATGCAATGTATATTGGAGGTGGTGACCCTTTGAGAGCTGTATTCAACGAGATTTTAATGTTTGCAGATTAGTGTACATTCCAAGTGACAATAAAGTTATTCTAAGTGCTAAGGTGGTTACATGACCCTGGGACAGTGCAATCATCATAAATATGAACCAGTTGCCAAACATTTGAATTTTGATCATGTGACCACGGGGATGCTGCAATGATCGTAAGTGTAAAGACAGTCATAAATCGCTTTTTACAGTGCTGTTGTAACTTGGAATGGTCATTAAACAAACTGCTTTAAGTTGAGGACTACCTGTAACAGATACACCGTAGGAGGCCATTGGTAGCTTATTTAAAAAATGGTAATTAAATCCAGTTTCAAAGAAATCTGGGAGGAATATTTTCAAAATGTACCAAGATATTTCACCTTAATGAATTCAATAATAAACAAGGGATAGAAATTTATCTTGGAGGTTTTAAGATTCTGCTCCTGCAGTTTTCTTGGCAGCATTTTCTTCCTAGGACTGAGAGAAAGGGATTGGGCCAAAGTCATCCAGCTGTATCTAAGGCAAGGCTATTTATTTATTCATTAAGATTTAGGCACTGCCAGACTCCAGACTCACTCTGGATAGCTCACAATATCACCAGGAAACAAAATAAAAAGCCAGTACAATAAAAACACAGCCAAGGTGGTACATGGATAAAATGCAGAATGCTCACAATATCGCCAAGAAACAAAATATAAACACAATACAATAAAAACACAGCCAAGGTGGTACATGGCTCAATGCAGAACATGTGCAATTTTTTTATCAAACAAGGGACTTCCTTACACCCCTAATTTAAGAAACTTATGACCCTCATTTGTTCATTATTCTGAATATTTTTTTCTGCAGGTTTGAACGTTGTGGCAAATTGTGAATAATCAAAGGTAGAAGCTAATTTTTCCAGACATGGCAGAGAATAAATTTGAACAAGCTTACCATATTTTTCGGAGTATAAGATGCACCGGAGTATAAGACGCACCTACCCTTTTTGGTTATTTTTTTTAAAAGTTTTTTTAAAAAAATTTTAGACAAACATACAATATATTTTCTTTGAACAGAATATTTGGCTGGTTCACAAATTTAAACAATGTTTAGTCATTTCAATTAAATTTACAATTTCTATATTTCCTTTTTGCCATATTTATTCCTCATCTATTTTTTTAAAAAAAACCAATATTACCCTTCATCCTCCTCTCTAATCTTAATCAAATTCAATTTTTCCCTTCTATTTTGTATTATACCCCTTCCCATTGTCGTTTATTTTTATATCCATCCTCACATTGGTTAATTATGTAATATTACAATTGTTTAATACAAATTCAACATTTTAATATAAATTGATTAGTTATATAACTATCTTTTTTGTATATTAATCAATATGAACATGAATATTCCAATTATTTCCATGCAATCCAATTTCTTACAAATCAATTAATTATATTTATCAATAATAATAAACCAAATAATTTCCCCCTCTTATGTTACTCATTTTCACATCTTAAACTCTCCCAATAACCCACATAGTTTTGCCCATATAATCCTCCAAATCACAATTTAATTATTTCCACTTTCATCACAATATATAATTAAAAATATTTCAATCATTACAATTTCCCTAATTAAATTTAAAAATGTTCTAGCTGTTATCCAAGCTACAACTTAATCCTTTTTACTTCCATCACCATATACCATTAAAGGTATTTCAATTGTTACAGTTTATACTTATTCATATTTCTAAAAAATAAAATAAAATGTATCATTGTCTAGATTTCAAAAATACAAAGACAAATATTCCAATTATTATTCATTTCATTTTTACAATCATGATTTTTCATTTATTTCTTACTACTATTCATATTTCAATTCTAAATATGTATAACATTTTTCTCTTTCATTTCTTTTTGTTTTTCTCCCTTTCCATTTTTATTTTTGCCTTTTTCTTTCTTCTTTTTTTCTTTTGTGTTTAAAATCTTGACCTCTCTCATTGTTTGCACCCACCTTTTTTGGTGAAGAAAAAGAAATCACCCTCTGTCTCTGCCTAATTTTGCCTCGTTGCAGCAAACAGCCTGCTTTACTTTCAGTTTTGTTTTCAGCATAGCTTGATCAGCACAAAGAAAAAAAAATCTGCTCCAGCAAATCTTTGCAGCAAGCAGCAGAGCCCTGCGCAAAACAGCTGAGAGCAAATCAGCTGAGAGTCGGGAGGCTGATCTAATCAACTTGTGCTAATTAGGCTGTGCTGAAGCTGAAACAAGCTGTTTTTTCTTGAGTTTGCTTGCAAGGAGGTAACTGCTGCGAGGCACAGGCCAAAGGGTGGGGGCCAGTGGGTGGGTAGGGCTACATTCGGTGTATAAGGCGCACATAAATTTTAACCCCCTTTTAGGGGGAAAAAAGGTGCATCTTATAGTCAGAAAAATATAGTAATTTGCCAATGGAGAACCTTTTTAGTGTAGTGGTTAAGGCATAAGTCTAGAAACTGGGAGAGGCCTAGGCACAAAACCAGCTGAGTGACATTGGGCCAGTCAATCTCTCCTAGCTCTAGGAAGGAGGCAAGGGCAAACCACTTCCAAAATCTTGCAAGGACATAAGACATGGCAGGAACATAAGAGTAAAAAACTGACTCAAAGGCATTACAAAAAATACCAATTAGGATCATACATTATGGTGATGTCCCATAAGCCACAACTGATTGCATGAGTGTTTTTGAAAAGATGGCAGGTCCCCTTCAAAATCAGCTATGTTATTGAGTCATAAGGTGTGTTTTACTTGGTGTATGAACAGTTCTTGTTTGGTAATAGTGCTTCATGTCTTATGTTTTTAATGCACTAAGTTCAAAGGAGTTTATTGATATTCAATGATAAACTGTGATTGACTATGGCTTAGTATTATGCTTGAATCTAATTAAAAGCTTGATTGTACAAACTGGGCTACTTCAATGAAAATCAGAATGGTGTCTGCTTTAATACAGGATTTTTATATTGAAATTGCATATCTGACTGTAATACACCAATAGTTCTTTCTTTTTTTTCTTGTTGGTCAAATATTCTACGGATCCCACATGATTATGTTAGAATTACCCTGAGGTAAGATGGGCAGCCAGTGAATGTTATGAATGAATGAATGAATGAATGAACAATTGTTTTTCCTAAAAATATTTAGGAAGCATATCAGTGCAACCTTTGAAATAGAGGAATAATCAAGAAATAATTTCTATGTTTATTGTTTGACATCTAGTAAAATATCTAATAAAATATATTGCATAGCTTCATTGGCGGTTGTTTAGAAAGGACTTCCATTTATCTGTTCTTTTATAAAAAGCAGAACTATTGCACTTAAAAGCTACAGACTGAATTTTCAGTCCTTTGCTTCATACATGAATCAAAACTCCCAGGTTAGGAAGCTGTTCATTTTAAAAATGTTGGTGTGGCACATACAGTAATTGCTATTTCTTAAGTTATCTTCTGTTCACCATTTTCTGTCTCCTCCCCTCCCCTTCTTTTTCTCCTTGTCTCCAGCAACAGCTGTGGTTATATAATATCCCTTTCTTAGAATTGTACTCTGAGCATCTGTTGAGATAGACGGTGACCTGCAAAAGCTTATGGGATAATCTTTAAGGAGCCGCAGAAGTCGTTATGGTTTTGCTATGCAGAATTCATGCTTGAACAGATCTAAGATTTCTTTTGCTTCTGAGATCAAATACAGCATGTTCCATTCTTGTAAAATGTGGTGTGGCCTCCTCCATCTAACCTGGGTTGATCTCTGAAGGTTGGTAGAGGGAAGTGTCTATGGAGGTTCTCAGTCATCCAGGCCATGGTTGTCCCAAAGATGCTTTTTTAAAAAGGCGACTGGATTTTATTTTTTTCCTTGAAAATGTTTCTCTACTCATCAAAGAAGCTAAGAAGCTTCTTCAGTTCAGAACTGAAGAAGCTTCTTGGATGAGAAGCGAAACATCTTAAACATCTTAAAGGAAAAACAAAGTCCAATTGCCTTTTTAAGAATGCACTTTTGGATAGGGGGAAGTGGACTCAGGTTGAGTGCATTCACAGTCACAGGAACAAGAAGGGAAGAGAAAGCTGAAGCAATAGTTCAATATTGGGATTTGTACAGCAAACATCTGGATCTATACTTCTATCTTTGTTAGCGTTAGTATACTTCCATTTCTTGATAAATGACTGATATTCGATAGTTTATAACCGTGATGGTGAACCTATGGCACCTGTGTCGGATTTGGCACCAGAGCCATTTTTCCGGGCATGTGAGCTGTTGCCAAACTCACCTGAAGCTGCGCATGCACATGCGCCCCCAGCTGTTGTTCAGGTCTCTGATGCGCATGTGTGCAATTCAGGGGATCCAGCTGGTCTTTGGAACTCTCCTGTGCATGCATGCCTGTTTGCGCATGTGTGTGAGATGACTGGTGTGCAGCATGCGCAAACGGCATTTGTGCACATACATTATGCATGTGAAAACCACATGCATGTGCAGATGGTGAGATTGCACGTGCAGCATGCGCTGTGCGCATGCATGAAAGCTATGCACATGTGCAGATGGTACAGTTGCATGTGCTGCGCACGGTGGAAGCACGCGCAAAAACTATGGGAATGCGCAGATTGTGTGGTTGTGCGCATAGCACATGGGGAGGAGCCACGCGTTAGCACGGATGGCATTCGAGCGTATGCAGTGCGTTCCTGTTCGGCACTTGGTAAGTAAAAGGTTCGCCACCACTGGTTTACAAGAACAACTCCATGACAAGAAAATAAATAATTGTAATATGTTGTTTAATTCCATCCTGGACTGAAGTTTGCATGGTATACTGAATATTATCTCACATATGTTTCTGTAATGAAAGACAACCAGAAATGTGTATTTATTTCATCACACTTATATAGCTGCTCATCTGCACAAAATGTGACTTCATAGAGTCACAAATGTAATTAATAGTAACAAAATTACTATTAATAAAGACCAATATATGTGAGTTTCAAGGTGTGTGTGTGTGTGTGGTTATGTGTGTGCCATATTAGCAAAGGCCTTTTTTAAAAGTCTCACCAGATGTAACTCCTGAACATATGAGACCTGCAATATGCCTCTTCTGCTGGACTAGATAGGACAAGCAGATGTAATTGGGAAGAGGCGATCCCTCAAAATATAAAAGAGTGGTTATGTTTACATTATTTGACATTATTTGTTAATAATGCAACTATTTAGACTAATGCAACTAGTTAGAATGGGCAGGCGAAGCTTGCAAGGTCGAAAAAGCACAAAATCGAGGATAATACAGAATGTTGGAGAAGACATAAAAAACTTGAAATAAATGGGGCACAGGTTTTTTTTAACGTGCGGGCATGTATTTGAAGATCCGTAGAGTTAGCTAATTAAAGCTGAGCTTTATTTACATATCTGTTGCACTAACTTTGGCCCTTGGATGTTAATTTAAGGGGATTTGAAGACAGCTACATGCTCAAGTGGAATTCTGATCTCATCTTACCTTTGGCTTGCTTGATTATTTATATAACAACAGAAATGCTAATTCGCAGAAGAAATGGAAGCTTGTTGATACATGCATATTGTTCATGAAAAGAGTCTTGACTGGTAACCAAAAAGATCAGCAATTTTCATTCAGAATCTCAATCTTCCATTTGTTCAGGTCTCAGCACTCTGTGAGACTCCTATACTTTCAGTAACAGTTTTCTTGGACTGAACAGATGAGAGGAGTCATTACATGCCTCCCTCCCAATAATAATGGCCCTCAATGTAACCAGTTAGGTAAAAGTAAAGGTTTTCCTGTCGCTCATGTTTGACTCTTAAGGCATGGTGCTCATCTCTGTTTCTTGGCCAAGAGACCTAAAATGCCCAAAGAAATTTTCCATTGTCATGTGGCCAACATGGCTATATGCCAAAGGTGCATGGAACATTGTTATCTTCTCATTGACAAGATACCTATTAATCTATATTCATGTTTTTGAACTTGTAGATGGGCAGAAGTTGGGGCTGTATTACATCCCCTCCAATAATAATGGCCCTCAGTGCAAGTAATTATTCTACCCAAAATGGAGCCCATCACTTTCAATCCTGATGCCATTCTAAACTCAAATATGTTTATTTTATTTTATTTATTTAATTTTTATATCACCTTTCTCCCGAAGGACTCAGGGTGGTGAACAGTCAGAATAACATACATATAATGTGAAATAAAAATAATTTAAAATCATTAAACTGATTTGGCTCATCAATTAAGAACCTCAGCGTAGAATTTAGATAAACTGATAATTTATGCCAGTCCAGCTTGGTGAAATAGAAAGGTCTTCAAGGCACGACGGAAAGTACGGAGATCTGGGATCATTCGTATCCCTGGGGGTATCCTGTTCCATAGGGCAGGTGCCCCCACAGAAAAGGCTCTCCTCCTGGGAACCATCAGCCGACATTGCTTTACTGACGGCACTCTGAGGAGGCCCACTCTGTGGGAGCGTACTGGTTGGTGGGAGGTTATCGGTTGCAGAAGGTGATCTTATAGGTACCCAGGTCCTAAGCCATGGAGCACTTTAGAGGTAAGAACCAACACCTTGAAGCCCACTCGGAAGACCACCGGGAGCCAGTACAGTTTGCGTAGGAGAGGTGTTACATGTGAGCGCCATGTCGCTCCCATAATCACCCGCGCGGCTGCATTCTGGACCAGTTGGAGCCTCCGGGTGCACCTCAAGGGTAGCCCCATGTAGAGAGCATTACAGTAGTCCAGTTGGGAAGTGACGAGGGCATGAGTGACTATGCGTAAGGAGTCTCGATCTAGAAAGGGGCACAACTGGCGAATCAGGCGAACCTGATAGAAATCTCCCCTGGCCACAGCCGTCATATGCTCTTCTAAAGACAGCCATGTGTCCAGGAGGACACCCAAGTTGCGAGCCTTCTCTGTGGGGGCCAATGACTCGCCCCCAATAGTCAACAATGGTATCAGCTGGCTATATCGGGACGCCAGCAGCCACAGCCACTCGGTCTTGGAAGGATTTAGTCGGAGCCTATTTCTCCCCATCCAGATCCGCACAGCTTCGAGGAATTGGGACATCACTGCAAGGGCATCATTGGGGTGGTCTGGGGTGGAGATGTACAGCTGAGTATCATCAGCGTAAAGATGGCACTGTACCCCAAAACCACAGATGAGCTCACCCAGTGGCTTCACATAAATGTTGAACAGAAGAGGCAAAAGGACCGACCCTTGTGGCACCCTGCAAATAAGGTGATAAGGAGATAGGAGGAGAACCACCGTAGAACAGTGCCTTCCACTCCCAGCCCCTCCAGTCGGTGCAGCAAGATACCATGATTCATGGTGTCAAAAGCCGCTGAGAGATCTAATAGGACCAGGATAGAGGAGCAACCCCTATCCCGGGCTCTCCAGAGATCATCAACCAATGCGACCAATGCCGTTTCAGTGCTGTAACCAGGCTTGAAGCCGGACTGGAACAGATCTAGGTAGACAGTTTCATCCATCTAACCAGCCATGCCATCTAAACCACATTCCATTTAAAACCATCTGTATAGCTAAAAAAATATTAACTTTCCCAATCATCTTCATGGGGGGAAAATAGTAACAGATGTCATAGTCATCCATTTTAATTTTTTATTTTTTGGTTTTCATTGACCCTCCATGGTAGACTAAGCTTGGAAAGAAAAAAACACACAAGCTAGTATTATTTTATTATAAGTTATAGTAATGGAAACTTGTAAGTCTGCCTCGCTCTTTCTATCTTCATAAGAACTAGGGTGGATCATGTCTCAGATACTTTTCACAAATTATATTTCTGCCCCAGACTCCAATTTCTTGTTTGAACATTCCCTTGGTTGCAATTCTTCCTCCTATTTTCAAGGTTATTTCCTTCTACTCATCATAGTTTTAGATTCAAAGATGACAACTCAGCCATTAACGTTTTCTTGTAACTTGCAACGGTTGGGTAAGTAGAACATATCAGAACATAAAAGTGATTTGTATATCATTGGTTAACATATTGCCCAAGCCCAACCACTATGGTTTGTAAACTATTATTAATTCAGGCCAATTGTCATTTATTTAATGAAGCATGACTAGAAAAATAATAATTTAGGCCAAGGTTAGTAGAGCAAGGTGCTATAAGTTGGTGGATGGGGTGTTATTTTTTATTTTTATTTCTATACTGTATTTTATTGCTTGTAGACTGCCTAGAGTTGTTGCAAGAGAGTAGGTGATTATATAAATTTTCTAAATAAAGTAAATAAATAAGTTATAGTGCCAGTTGGTCAAGTTATTTCCCCATTAAAGATGTCAACTAGAAGTTTTGATAGTTTTTCTTTTTAAGGCAATAAAATGATCTCTGATAGACCTTTTGAGAGTAACCACCTCTTTCATTCCTCCATTGGCTCTGAGTTTGTGTAGGTGTAACTGTCATAATATAATCATATTTCTATGACAACCAGTTACAGAAAAAAAATCTAATCTATACCATCATATCATCAAAAGCTATCATTGCTGAATAAATTGAACAGTCTTTGTTAGCTTTTTCAATTAAAATTGACTTTAAGTAAAGTCAACTTTGGGGATTAATTGGATATCTCCCATGTGATTTTCTTTGCAAAGAGACAGAGGGATTTGAGATTGCCTTCTTCTATTTTTCTTTTTAAATTCTCAGTCCAGTCCTGGAACTTCTGATGTTATTCTCTAAGCTCTTTCCAATTTTTGCTTCAGTATTTGAGAATAACCACCATTGATTGGGTGATTGTTTGTTTAAGAAATTAAGTTAATATAGTGAGGGATAGTGGTATGTCTGCATTTTCTCTCTCTGAGCATCTACCTTTAATTTGAGGCAGAGAGGAGCGATTACAGGCATCCGGCTTCCCAGACCTCCAAATCTTGCCTCTTACTGTGCAGAAAATCTACCAAAAAATAAAATAAAATAAAATAAAATAAAATAAAATAAAATAAAATAAAATAAAATAAAATAAAATAAAATAAAATAAAATAAAATAAAATAATAAAATAAAATAATAAAATAAAATAAAATAAAATAAAATAAAATAAAATAAAATAAAATAATAAAATAAAATAAAATAAAATAAAATAAAATAATAAAATAATAAAATAATAAAATAAAATAAAATAAAATAAAATAAAATAAAAAAAATATAAAATAAAAAAAATAAAATAAAAAAATGAGTGTATGCAGTCCTTGCCTTATGACCACAGTTCAGCCCAAAATTTGTTACTAAGTAAGACAATGATTAAGTGAGTTTTGCACCTCTTATAACCTTTCTTGCTAAGGTTGTTAAATGAATCACTGAAGTTGTTAAATTAGTAGCATGGTTATTAAATGAACCTGGCTTCCCCATTGACTTTGCTTATCAGAAGGTTGCAAAAGCTGATCACATGACCCTGGGACTCTGCAACTGTCATAAATACATGCCAGTTGCCAAGTATTTTGATCACGTGACCATAGAGATGCTACAATGGTTGTAAGTATGAAAAACAGTTGAACTGCAGTTGTAACTTTGAACAGTCACTAAATAAACAGTTGTAAGCCAAGGACTACATGTAATATGTCCCCTGCCTGTATTCTCTTGAATAAAATCTTAGTGATGCAAGCTCAGTCAGCAGAAGTCTACAAGTATCAAGGTTTGGTAGTGTTTTTTCCTGTTCACCAACTTGGCATTTAGGAGAACTGAAATGCTACTGCACAGTAGTATTTTCAGCCAAGGGGGATCTTATACAGACCACACAGGAGGAAAGGCTATGCAAGAAATACGATGCAATTTACTAAAAGGAAGAGATACCCTCCAGTCAAACTTGATTCTTGGCAACTACCTGGATATACCCATGCAATTTTCTTGGCAGTAGTGCAAAAGTGATTTGTCTTTGCTACCTTTTGAGGTTGTTTTCTCTAGCACCTAGTCTAGACTATGAATCTGGAATCCCCTCTTGGTATTCCATCCAAGAAGTAGTTATGCATGTCCTACTTTAGCTTCTGAATCCGGACCACATCAGCAAGGTTGTACAATAGTTGGATTCTATTTTTTCAGCATGACGTGAAGACTGGGACTTACACTTAATTATTGAGCCCAAAAAGTTGAAGACTAAAATGAAATGACCCACTATCATCTGCATCCAAACTCAAGTCAGATTTTCATGTATGTCTGTATGTAGCCTTTGAATCTGAAAGATGGGCAAGTTTAAGAAGTAATGAATCATGAATATTTTTGTTTATCTCCCTTTATACAAATTGGGGAATTTCAAGTTTTTCCTCTCTTATATTGTATGCAACCTAGGTGCTTTAAAAAAAAGATACTATGCCATGAGCTAGGAAGACTACTCGTCTTAAAGTGCTTGATGTGATAATGAAATAAATCCTTTATAAAAACTGGTTTGTATACTGTGGTGCATCTTGTTCTCTCTTATTGTCTCTCAAGTAAAGGCAGCCAGCTAAGCTTAAGGTGAACTAAGTTAGGAACAATGTGAAATATGATTGAGGCAAGGGAGAAAAGGTTTTATTTAATCAGAAGGCCCTGTACATGTTAAAATATATTTGTGCTGTATCGCCTGGACTACTGTAATGCTCTCTACATGGAGCTCCCCTTGAAGAGCACCCGGAGGCTCCAACTGGTCCAGAATGCGGCCGCGCAGGTGATTATGGGAGCGCCATGGCGCTCCCATGTAACACCTCTCCTGCGCGAGCTGCACTGGCTTCCGGTGGTCCTCCGGGTGCGATTCAAGGTATTGGTTACCACCTTCAGAGCACTCCATGGCTTAGGACCTGGGTATTTACAAGACCGCCTTCTGCTACCAATAGCCTCCCACCGGCCAATTCGCTCCCACAGAGAGGGGCTCCTCCGGGTGCCGTCAGCCAAACAATGTCGGCTGGTGACCCCCAGGGGGAGAGCCTTCTCTGTGGGGGCTCCTGCCCTCTGGAACGAATTGCCCCCCGAGATACGGAGGATTCCCGACTTACACACCTTCCGCCGGACCCTCAAGACGCTTTTATTCCAACAAGCCGGGCTGGCCTAATTTTTAAATTTTTAATCATTAACTTTTAACTTTTAAATGTCCAAAACGGGTAGTTTTATTTTAATTAGATATAGGCCAAATTATTTAATATTTTTTAATTTTTAAAAAATTTTATATCTGTGTGTTTTATTTTGGCTGTACACTGCCCTGAGTCCCTCTGGGAGAAGGGCGGTATATAAATTAAATAAATAAATAATAAATAAATAAAATAAATCAACACTTTTCTGTTTTTTCCTTCCAGAGGTTTTTCCAAAACCCATCATACAAAATTCGTTGTGAGAAAATATCCTCTCAAGAAGGATGACTCATGCAAACACTTAAGCTGCTTATTTATTCTCATTAAGGCACCTTTCAGGGTTCTATTATAGTTTAAAAACAATTAGCACTATTTCAAAAGGATTTCAATCAGAATAGAGCTGGAAGGGAACCTGGAGGTCTTTTAATCCAACCCCCTGTTCAAGCAGGAGTTCCTATACCATTTGAGACAAGTGGCTGTCTAGTCTTTTGTTAAAAACCTCCAGTGATGAAGCACCTACAACTTCTGAAGGCAAGCTATTCCACTGGTTAATTGTTCTCCATGTTAGGAAGTTTCCAGGTTGCTTCTCTCCTTGATTAGTTTCTATCCATTGTTTCTTGTCTTGCCTTCTGCTGCTTTGAAAAACAAGTTGACCTCCTCTTTGTGGTAGCCCCTCAATTACCGGAATATTGCTGTCATGTCAGCCTAGTCCTTCTTTTCTCTAGACTAGCCTTAGCCAGTTCCTGCAACAATTCTTCATATGTTTTAGTCTCTGAAGACTTGGGAAATTTCATACTGTTTCTTTTCCATGTGCAAGTGGCTGTCCAGGCATTTTAAATACCAAATTTATTCACCTGTTTTGTACTTTACTTAGTTTTAGATATGAGTCATTTCATTGAAATGGATGGCATGCCAGTCAAACAGATGCTTTCGTTTGGGTTAAATTTTCCTCTAGACATTATGGAGATAACATATTTATCTTTTCCTACTATCAGCTGTTTTCAATTTTTCTGCTAATTTAGTTTTTTTAAAATATGTGGCTCCAGATCCTAAAATAACAGCTATTAGAACCAGAAAAAACCCATAAACAAAAACAATAACATAAATGATACTAAAACAGCTTCATAAACTTGATCTCACCTAAATGACATCTTAGCTTTGTTCAGATCACAATTCAAGATCACCCTGAAAAAAAAGTGAAATAACATTGACCTGCTTTGAACATTATTGAAAAAACATAGATCTGACTTATGTGTAATATTATGTCATGAATTTTTAGGCATACTTTATTGAATGAGCACATCAGTTGTCACTAAACCATAAATAGTATTTTAGAAATCACAAGTTGCATTTACCCACTAGACTAAATCAAAACAAAAGAAACCACAACAAAAGAGAGTTAATACAATCTCTAAAGTTAGCCAGAGCTTGACATTTTATCTGGACTGTAGTAAAGGATCAGCTCTTTGGAGAAGCAGCTGTACCAGAAATGTCAAAAATATTGGAAAGAATTACTATGGAAGTAGATTACTGCTTGGTTACTAATTAGTGAGTGTTAATGGCCTTTGCCAGTTAAATGAAATGAAGCAACTGTTGTTGTGACTTCTTGCTATTAAAGAGATGTTCAAGAATGTCTTTCAGTCTTGTTAATTGACCAAGAATGCCATTTCAGTTGAATGGATAGGGGACTGTATCTTAGGTGGTGGATGGCTAAGAGAGCTAATGCTTGAGCCATATTGTTCAGTCCTGAAAAATTCATTGCACTAACTTCTTAATGAACTGTGATTTCTAGCTTAACACAGTTTGTGAGACATTAAAAAATAAGTGCATAATTCTGGAAAGGGTTCCATGGAGAAATAATTACCATAATGTCTTGTTAGATAAATTCTTACTTATATTCACTATCTACTATTCTTTCCTTCAGTAATTCATGAGCGTACTACTTTTTTTGCGGAAATATCATTTGTTGTATGGCAAAGAAACCTTAATGGTGCAGAAATTTGGATTGATAGAAATAAAGATTTTCAGAATTAGATATTGATACGATAATTATATTATTGATTAATTATAATTGTCAGTTACACAAAAGTTCATGTTGAAATAAGCCATCATTTTCACTACTTATCAAGTACATGACTAAGATAATGATCAATTATGGATTTTGAAAACATGACATTTTAAACTAATGTTGCCTAATGCAAATGTGTTCATTTAAATTAGGGGTCTCCAAATTCAGCACTTTTAAGACTGGTGGACTTCAACTCCCAGATTTCCCCAGTCGACATGGCTGGCTGATGAATTCTAGGAGTTGAAGTCCCTAAGTCTTAAAGTTGCCAGGTTTGGAGACTCCTGGTTTAAATGGTTATAGCTACTCCCTAGTAAACATTGCAGCATAATTGTCTAGTTTGTTCATTTGTTCATTCAATTTTAATATTGTTAGATTTCTAGTTTCTAATTGGTTGTCTGTCTATCATCTATCTATCCATCCATCCATCCATCCATCCATATTTCTATTTCTTAGATTATCATGAGTGCAACCAGCTAACCTGGCTAAATTTGATCAGGGTATGTGGAAATTTTCTGTTTGTTAGTTTTTGTATGCTTTTTTTTAGTCAAAACTTTTCTTAATCTAGTGTTTCTAGCCTCTATTACATTCCCTGATCTCATTTTTTAATAGTAAATGTTTGGTTCTTAGAAGAGCTCAGTACTTAAAAACTGCATTGGTCTTGTCAACAATGTGGAAATGGTGTATTATTTTTCTTTGTCCAGATTTTTTTCTTTCTGTCTAGTATTGAGCTTCTGGATCTTCTGTGATATGTTATCCAAATACAATCATATGTTTAAGACGGGTGGCCAGATAAATCCACTAAATAAATAAATAAACAAACAAACAAACAAACAAACAAATAAATAAATAAGCAACAAACCCAGGTGAAACTCTGCTATGTTTTTTTCAAGATCAGCCAATGCTAACTACATGCTATCACCTGGGACCATTGGTGGAGCTTTGATGGCCCAACAGGTTGGTTTTTTTGACCTGCAGATGTTCCTTTGAATGTTGTAGAGTTTCAATTCCTATTGGATTGAAAGCTTTCCTCTCCCATTCTCAGTTTGGGGAAAGGTCAAATCTGTGAGACTGTGGCTTCCATGTGGAAAAGTTCAATCTATTCCTGACATTTTCAATTAAAATTATCAAGTAGTAGATTAAAGGAAGAGAAACATTTTTGAGAAGTTGAGCAGGAGAGTGTGTGTTCTGTTCAATGTGTTTTCTGAGTGCACATTCTTGCCCTTTTAGAAGCAACTGTCAAAAAGTATTTCCTTCTGCTTGGGATATTATAATAATTGCTCACCAAATAATCACCAATTAGTGAATAATCTTTGCTGGCTTCCCTTTGTTGCAGAATGCTAACTAAGCACTTGCTGAACACTTTTTCCAATGGAGAATTCTCTTTTTCAAGCCTTAGACTAGTCTTGGGTAATCTGAAGGTCTTCCGATAGGTCAGTGTTTCTCAATTTGGTAACTTTAAGAGTGTGGACTTTCTCAGCCAGCCTTGCTGATATGGAGGGATATATTTCCTCTAGGAAATCATCAGGTTGAGGAAAAAACTATCCTAAAATATTTGTACTTTGGATCATTAAATTACTCTTTTTTATGATCTCACTCGTCTGCATTAAAATGCAGCTGATGAATAGGCAACAAAGGACATTCCAAAGGACTAGGCTGGATGAGCTACCCTATATTTTACAATTGGATGAAGAACTTTTCTTTTTAAAAAAAACAGCATGGGCATAACAATGAAATTTTGTATGGGAAAGGATACCATGATTCTTTGATCTCTTCTTATGATCCAAATCTGTATGGATATTGCATTCCTGCAATTCAGGTCTTAGTCTTATAATAGAGGATTTGTCTAGATGGGCTGCTTAAAATGCCTTGGTTTGCATATCCACCAGTCTAGTTTCCAATACTCCTGACCCAAAGGAAGAATATGCAGAAAGAAGAAGTGTTTTAAATATCTTAGCAATGTTAATGCGATTACTAATTATATGGATGGTGTCTCACTTAGATTTTCAAAACACAACAGAATATGAGCAGAATACCAGGCAACAATAAAAACTAAATAGAATAGAATTCTTTATTGTCCAAGTGTGATTGGACACACAAGGAATTTGTCTGTGGTGCATGAGCTCTCAGTGATCATACAAGCAATAAGTGATAAATCATGATCATAGTCATCGTAAAAATACATTCATCATAAATCTTAAGATACAACACAGTGATAGTCATATGATACTAAATAAGCAATCAACATAAATCATACTAGGATACTAAGTAAAACAATATAAATCGTAAGATACAAGCAACAAAGTTATAGTCATAAGAAGGTAAGGAGTTAGGTAATAGGGAAGATGAGAAGTATAATAGTAATACAGCCTTACTAGATAGTTTGACAGTGTTGTGGGAATTAGTTGTTTAGCAGAGTGATGGCATGGGAGAAAAACTATCCTTGTGTCTAGTTGTGACTCCACATCACAACAAAATTGATTTCAGTGTTGACATTTGAAAGTTTGAGAGCCAGTTTGATCTAGTGCTTAAGGCACCAGGCTAGGAAGTAGGAGACTGTTGAGTTCTACTGTGTTTCCCCAAAAATAAGACCCTGTCTTATATTTTTTTTTTGAACCCTGAAATAAGTGCTTGGCCTTATTGCCATGCACTCAAAAGCCCAATTGGGCTTATTATCAGGAATGTTTTATTTTGGGGAAAACAGAGTAGTCCGTCCCTCCAGCCATGAAGACCAGTTGGGTAACGTTGGACCAGTTTCATTTTCTCAGCCTAACCCATCACATAGGTTTGTCAGGAAAATAGGAGGATAAGGTATGTCAGTTATATTTGCCACATTATTTGTAAATATAATAAAGACAGGATAAATAAATAAATAAAATTCCTTACTGCATGGTGGCAGTAATGTCATGGAAGAGTTTAATTGTAGGAGAAATCTCATAGCCAGGGTATGAAACACTCACACCATGTATACAAATGCATCTATTTATTTCTTAATTTCAATACTTATGTGCTTCCCCACTTATGGATTCTATATTTGTAGTACTCGAGGTAGAACTGTAACACAATCTGCCCATTGTGGTTGTAAATTGTAATGGTTGTAATATGGAATGGACACACGACTGATCCAATTTTATGTCTTTTTTTTTTTAAGCACTCATTAAGCAGATGCTACTGTCATCAAGGGAGTCCATGGTTCACTATAGTTCAATTTTGCTGAAAATCATAAGGGTGAAATTTTAGCAAAAAGGTGGTCATGGGATCACAGGACCATGAAAAAGTGTACTCATGTCACTATGGGAGTAGGCCCTGACCATCAGAAATTCGGATCCAAGTATAACTCCACTTTTTCCAATCCATCAAAACTTTGAATGGTCATTAAGCAACTCGTCTTAAGGTAGTCCTTGACTTACAACATTCATTATTCATGACTATTTAATGTTACAATGGCACTGAAAAAAGAGTGATTTAAGACCAATCCTTGCCCTCATGACCATCACAGCATCCTCAATGTCTTGTGATCAAAATCTGGGCACTTGGCAACTGACGAGTGTTTGATGCCATGATGGTGAAGTGGTTAGAATGCAGTATTGCAGGCTAACTATGCCCACAGTCAGGGCTTCAATCCCGACTGGCTCATGGTGGACTCAGCCTTTCATCCTTCCGAGGTAAGTAAACTGAGGACCCAGATTGTTGGGGGCTATATGCTGACATTTGTAAACTGCTCAGAGAGTGCTGTAAAATACTATGGAGCAATATATAAGTCTAAGGCTCTTTCTCTTGCTATGACAGTTGCAGTGTCCTTCCCATATGTCACCTTCCCAGTTGGGTCTATGACAATTCACCAGGGCCAACTCGCCATGGCTAATAAAATGTGAATGGCAAAAATTAAAATATTTTTTATTTATTTTAAATAATTATATAAATTGTTACATTCTACTGCCGTGAGTTGTCTTGTGGTGAGTTGTCTGTGGCACGTTGTCCCACAGTGAGTTGGCTGTGATGAGTTGGCTATGACGAGTTGGCCATGGTGAGTTGGCTGCAGCAAGTTGTCCCATTCCTTTCCCAGCTTGCGACCAATAAACAAGCTGGAGTGACGATCAAAGTCAACAGGGGAAGCTGGATTTGTTTACCAACCATATGATTCACTTAACAATTGCATTGATTCACTTAACATCAGTGACAAATAAGTCATAGACTTAGAATTGAGGGCAATTCAATTAATCATTTCTAATTGGCAATGCAATGTATTGTCATGCACTCAAAATAGCTAATACAGAATTATTAAGTAGCCTAACTTTTTGATTTCTTTTAGCTGTCATAGAGTCACCACACTTGAAAACCTTATTCTCACCTCATTTGTTGGTAGAACAAGCCAATTACCTTTGCATTCCAGTAGGTGACACCATTTCTTCAGCTCTGAAAAGTGATGCTGATGACATACTGATATTTAGTGAAGATGGTCCTGGTTAGATCTGAATTACTGGATTTCTCCATCTTGTTATTGATCTACATATTAGCTCTGCAGTGCTGCTTTTCCTCCCACTGTTAATGGTGCTCAGATTTGGGTAAGCAAGTCCTGTAATTAAAATATTGTTTTGTCTACAGCCAGTTTGCTGAACTGGCAGGTTGTTGGAATAAAATTCTTAAGAAGGGTTTATTTTTTATTTTTTCCATTTGTTTGGTTTTGTACATTGGAAAAGAGGTTATGTTAAATTTACTTTTATATGTGTGAGACAGGGCTTTTTTTTTTTTAAAGTGACGGAATCTGTTTCTTAAAAACTACTAGAATAGAATGGAAAAAATATATGCAACTTCTGGGCCTCCAATCTAAAAGGTTATATGTATGTCCAATTTCCAAAACCCTATATTATAGAATTATAGAATAATGGAGTTGGAAGTTAATTTAGATAATGCTAAAAGAGTCTGTCTGGAACACTATATTGGTTACTGATATATTTAATTAATTTATATCCTGCCTTTATTATTTTTATAAATAGCTCAAGGTTCTTGTTTGGTTAGACCAAGACATGGCAAGGAGAAATTTCCTGACAATGAGAATAATTAATCAGTGGAACAACTTGCCTCCAGAAGTTGTGAATGCTCCAACACTGAAGGTTTTTAAGAAGAGATTGGATAACCATTGGTCTGAAATGGTATAGCGCTTCCTGCCTAAGCAGGTGGTTCGACTAGAAGACCTCCAAGGTCCCTTCCAACTTGTTATTCTATAATTCCATAATTCTAACCTCTTAAGACCCTAATGCATATAGATTACCTTGTGTAATATTAATTATTCTCTCTGCCAAAACATACAAATTGGTGGGTCTTCCTTCTCATGGCCTGAGACTGCTTTTACCATTCCTTCTCCCACCCTGTTGATGCCTGCAAAGATTACTTAAGTTTACTTAAGAAAAGGGATATGTAAGAAATGTTTACTGATGCAAAAATGTTGAAAAGAAAAAAGTTGCAAAAATTTCTTTTTTGTTTAAAAAAAACTGTTTAATAAAAATTATTTTTTTAAAAAAATATTACTTAAGATTTCTTACTCTAGAACAGTGGGTCTCAACCTTCCTAATGCTGCGACCCTTTAATACAGTTCCTCATGTTGTGGTGACCCCCCAACCATAAAATTATTCCTAAAACCATTGAAAATATGTGTTTTCCGATGGTCTTAGGCGACCCCTGTGAAAGGGTTGTTTGACCCGCAAAGGGGTCCCGACCCACAGGTTGAGAACCACTGCTCTAGAATGTAAGACTACAACACCCTAAACTACAAATACAAGGGAAGAACCAAGGAGGATGAACCTCACTCTCATCCATACTTGTGCTACAACATGGGTGATTTGTTTTTAAGTGCAGCTCAGATAGAACCGATAATTGCAGTGAATTGAAAATGGCAGAAAAAGCTTTTTCCTGTCACCTCTCCAGGATAATATTGAAGGCAAAATGAGTACGCAAAGATTGTGTCTTGCAAAAATAGCACCAAACTAAGAAGTGTATGAAATAATGTGGCGAGTCTTGCTGAACTAAGCACTGCTTGGGCATCGAGAAGAGATATTCTAAATCTTCCTAAGTTGTGAAATTCCAACTTGTGAAGACGCTCTCAAAATGTAATCACAAATGTAACTGGGTGTAGGCAGGAAATAAGATTTGACTTGTCTTATTTCCTAAGTGAGTGTACCAAGCTGTTTATCCAGTTTTCTGGTAAGCTGGTCCATCCAGAAATGTAGAGCAGCCGATACACATTTTGTAATCATAGTTTCTTAAATTATTATTGTTTCAGTAGATGGCAGCATCAGGCTGGTCCTTGGGTGAACTCAGAAACTAAGCAGGTTTTGGCCTGGGCAATCATTTGATGGGAGATTTATTTATTATTTATTAAATTTATATACCACCCATCTCATTAACAAGAGACTCTGGGCGGTTTACTTGGGGGAGATTAGTTGGGAAGAGGAAGCATTAAGATCTTTGGTAGCTTTTCCTGGAGTTTTTGTTCTATTTGTTTTAGGTCTTTCTCTAAATTATCTAATTGTTTTTTCTTCTCTTTATTCTTTTTCCTCGTATATGCTATTACTAGGCCCCTTATATATGCTTTTAAAGTATCCCATGTGTTTTGTAAGGAGGTTTCCTCTATTTTATTTATCTGAAAAAATATTTTTACTTCCTTTTCTAACATCAAATTAAATTCTTTTTCTTTACATAATCTTTGGTTCATTGTCCATCTCTTACGTCTTCTTTCCCCTTTTCAGTTTATGAATAGTGGATTGTGGTCTGCCCATTGGTTTGTGCCTATCTCAATTTTTTCTACTTCTATTTTAATATTTGGGGTCATCCATGCCATGTCCAGTCTTGACCAGGAGTTATGCGGATGGGAGTAAAAGGTGTATTGGGCCTCTTCTTCATGTGTTTCCCTCCATACGTCTGCCAGGTTTAATTCTTCAGCCATAGTAAAGAATTCTTTTGGAAGTATTTCTTTTTTCTTTTGTTTTTTCTTCCCGGTTTTGTAGTCCTTCTTTGCATCTACTATTGCATTATAATCCCCTATTACACAAATATCATCATATTCTAATTCTGCTAATTTTATATGTAGGTCTTTAAAAAAAACCTGTAGTTTTTGGTTAGGTGCATAAATCACTACAATTAATTTATTAATTTATCTCCTGAAATACCTCTGAGTAGGGACTTATTTCATTTCTTGGTGCTCTTTGAACTTTTGCAGACATTTCAAATCCCATTATTTACTAGCACTGATGATATTACCTAGTTTGGGTAATGAAATATCTACAAGAAAGAAACCAAGCTCAGAGACCATGGAGGACCTCTTATTTCAATCCTGAGCTACAAATACTTTCCTTTAGTGATAGTTCATTTCTTTTTAATGACTTTCTAGTGAAGTGGCACAGGTGTCTGTAGACTCATTTAGCATGTGGCCTCCTCGCTTGATCGCTTGGCCTGAAAGACCAGTACAGGTAATTATTACTCTGCTTAATGAAAGTTCAAAGTTACCACAGATCCCCACAGAGATATTTATGAACCATTTTTGAAGTTCCAGTGGCCATATACATCTCCCTCTAAAAGTCATGTGATCACATTCTGTGGTCTTTGCAACCAGCTTGCATTATGGCCATTTATGCAGTGTCCCATGGTCATATGACTATGATTGTCAGACTGTTGGAGGTTTTTTTTTTTTTTTGCCAGGTTCTGATCTTTATTTCCATTTCCAGCAAAAAAATGACCATTGAAGAAAACAGGTTTGCTTAACAACTGCACTGTTCACTTAACAAATATCGCAATAAGGGTTGTACAATTGGGCATAGCTATGTCATAATCTACTTAATGACTACCACAACTTATGATCACAGTTCTGGTCTCAATTACAGTTGTAAAGGAAGACTACATTTATATCAGGGCTTGTAAGGTAGATTGAGAAATTGAAAAAAAAAATCCAGAAAAATGTAGTGGCTATCCACTTCCATGCAGTTATTACAGAATCATCCATTAGGGCTTGACTTCAAGGAGATCTTATTACAAGATTCATGGGGCATATTGTATCATTCAATTTTACATAATTGGACTTACTTTTAACTTTTTTCTACTAAGATCTTTATCCAAAGTATAGAAAACAATCGAACACAGAAATTCATTAATTCCAAAACACTTCCACGTATTAGATTTGCCATGTTACTTTTAGTTATTGAAACCAGAAATATGAATCTGAAAACTCAGCCTGAATTTACAGTTTTTAGACTGACAGGCTGAGTTCGGATTTTGAATGTAGGCGAAAGTATCTACATAAAATGGCTGTCTCTGGGAAGATTTGCCTGTTTATAAAATGGCTTTATTGATGGATGTGCCCAGTCACAATGCACCTGTTTACCAGGTTGACAAAGTTGCTTCCCACCATCTTATCTAAGTATCTAGGACAGTGTTTTTCAAACTTATCAACTTTAAGATGAGTGAACATCTACTCCTACTCCTACTCCTACTCTATTAATGAGCCATGGTGGCGCAGTGGTTAGAGTGCAGTACTGCAGGCTACTTCAGCTGCCTGCAGGCTGCCTGCAATTTGACAGTTCAGATCTCACTGTGCTCAAGGTTGACTCAGCTTTCCATCCTTCCAGGGTGGGTAAAATGAAGACCCAAATTGTTGGGGGCAATATGCTGACCCTGTAAACAGCTAAGAAAGGGCTGTAAAGCGGTATATAACTCTAAGTACTGTTGCTAGTGCTACTCCCAGAATTCCCCAGCGAGCATGCTGGTTAAGGAGTACTGGGAGTTGAAGTCCACACATCTTAAAGTTGACAAGTTTGAAAAACAGCGATCGACGATATTCTCTTATATTTAGTTTTGCAGCTCATTGAGTTCTCAAGCAATTTCTGGTCACATCTTTTCCATTTTATTAACTATGAATGTTTTTGTAGTCCAGTGGGAACCCAATCAATGTTGCTTGTGAGCACATCACTTTGAAGCATATCAACTTCAATATTCTTTTTTAATATCTGAAAGAATCTTATTTGGAACAGGGCTTTTGCAATATCATAGATGGTATCTGCCTCTTAGACTCCATGAGTATCACATTGGCTCCTCTGATAAACCAGATACCTCTTTCCAAATTATCTCCCAATTTTTAGAAGAAAATAATTATATATTATTGATTGCTTGATAGAAAGTTGGCAAAATGTTCCTGTGGATCAACAGCACAGTAATCAATTGTTTTCAAAAAAGTTAGGTGAACTATTTTTTTTAAAGCATAATCCCAGCAAACGGATGACTGAAACAGTATTTTCTGACTGAAACAATATTTTCCCAGTTACTTGTAAAATAAGCTACAGTCAGACTAGTTTGAGGTTTTCTATCTTTGTCTCTTCTTGCTGACCTATTATTTGTTCCTTGTCAAACAGGAACAATGGTGAAATATTTGCCTACTACTTTTGCAAAGTGTCATGCAGGAACTCTAAGGATGTAAAATAAAAACTAACTTCTAAAAGGAGAACAGCTTAAACTTGAGTGAGAAGCAGTATGTCCTAAAGTGCTATAAAAGAATAGGGAACAACGCAGTTTTTATAAACATAAGTGCCTTTATTAGCTTTCTTACTATCATTAAGTTTAAGGTGATCTGTGTTTAAATAATTCAGTAGCCTTTAATTCAGCTGATCATGGCTGGTTTTAAGATAAATTAAACAGCTGAACCTAGTTTGTACATCAGTGGGAGCTTCTGAGAAATAACCAATTTATTGGAAATTTGAAAAATTATGCTAGAACACAGAATGAGACACATTCCCTGTTGCTGGCATATAGATTACATGGGCAAGAGTTAGGCCTTTACCTGCACCAGGAGTCTGCAACCTTAAACACTCAAAGAACCATTTGGATTCGTTTCCCACAGAAAAGAAAACATGAGGAGCCACAAAACCTGGGTGGGTGTGGCCAATTCAATGTCACTCCCACCCAGTCACATGATCCTCCCCCGCCACATCTACCCAGCTTTTGTGGCTCCCGGTGGGAAATGGGTCTCGGTCTCTCTCTCTCTCTCTCTCTCAAACACACTCCCTCCCTCCCTCCCTCATTTCTGTTTCTCTCTCTCTCTCTCTTTCTCTCCCTACCCTTCTCTCTCTCGTTTCCCTCTCTTTTCCTTCTCTCTCTCTCTCTCTCTCTCTCTCTCTCAAACACACTCTCTCCCTCCCTCCCTCATTTCTGTTTCTCTCTCTCTCTCTCTTTCTCTCCCTACCCTTCTCTCTCTCGTTTCCCTCTCTTTTCCTTCTCTCTCATTCTCTCCCTCCAGTTCTCTCATTTCTGTCTTCCTCTTCCTCTCTTCCCCTTCTCTCTCTCATTTGTTTCTCTCTTTTTCCTCTTTCTCTCCCTCCATAATTTTCTCATTTCTCTCTTTCTCTCCTTTTCTCTCTCTCATGTCTCTCTCCCTCTCATTTCTTTTTCTCTTTTTCCTCTCCCTCTCACCCTCTCCCTTCCTTCCTTCCTTTCTCTCCCCCTTCTCTCTCATTCTCTCCCTCTAGCTCTCCCATTTTTCTCTCTCCCTCTCTCATTTGTTTCTCTTTTTCCTCTCTTATTCTAATTAATCATTTTCTCATTTCTCTCTTTTTCTTCCCTTCTCTCCCTCTCCCCCCCTTTTTTTTCTCATGCACATGGGCGCACACCTTCTGCAAGCAAATGGAGTGGTGCTGCAGGCAGCATTGATTGAAAAGTGTCCTTCAGGTAATTTTAAATCTTGCATGGTGGACTTTTGCCATCCAGAGGATGCTTTTCAATCAACGCCAGCATGCTCAGCTGAAGAACTAAAGAAGCTCAGGGCAGCGGGAAAAGGGGGCTGGCCCCACCAAACCTCGCACACCCACCCTGGGGATCAGGCTCAGGAAAAGCCAGAGTGCCTTCACCAAAGACGGTCACCTGTCAGCCGGTCAACCCACCTGCTCCGTATGCCTTCGCTGTGCTTCGGCCAATCCTGGCTGCTCGCTTAAGAAAGTATCCCCACTTGTGCGACCCTTCTAGCTCTGCAACAGCCGGCTGGGGGTCATGTGAGGAGGAGGGTCATCTTCGGGGAAGCTGCTATTGTGGCTCATGCTTTTTCCTCAGCTGTGGGCCTGTCCCCCTTTTCATCGTACCCTCCTCCCGGATCCCATTCCCACCCTGCCAGACCTCATGTTATTGAGGTTGGCCTTGGCCACGGATGGATTGGGCCAGTGTCTCAGGGCGGATAGCAGGTTGTGTGACTGAGTTATCAGGGAGCCACAGGAGAGGGGTCAAAGAGCCACATGCGGCTCCAGAGCTGCGGGTTGCTGAAATCCGACTTACAGTAATATTTCTACATATTTTCATACAAACTTTTGTGTATTTTTAAACATAGATCAATCACTCTATCTGCCTTGTGCTGGGTGAAACTGAAGCTTAAAAATGATTGTTTTCTTGAAATGGTCTTTGATTCATAGAAATAGTGAAATGCAAAATCCGGTATCCCTATCTTGACTTTTGATAACAAAGATGGTTTAGCTGAAATAGAAATTTAATTTGGACCCTGATTTTTCAATAACTTAAAAATAGTCATTTCAGTATTATTGTATAGTCTAAACAGAACATTCTTTGTATGCAAATAACTGTTTAAGAAGTCTTGTTGCTGTCAGTATATAATTACGCAGTGAAAAGTTTGGAGTCTGTAATTCTGCTGAGTCCAAGAAATCTTTGTGAATGTGGATTTGTTTCTTAGAAAAATAACAGTGCAGGCAAAGGGCTGGGTTTAACTGGAACCTTGATAACATTGAAGTAAATATCCAATGATGGATATCACTAATTGCTCTTGATTAAGGTTAGTAAACTGAAGCTTGGAAATGAAAGATAGTGGAAGAATACACTTTGATTTGGAAAGTGTGCCATATGGTAACCACCTTTAAAACGCTCCATGGCTTAGGGCCGGGGTATTTGCGAGACCGCCATCTGCCGCCAATAGCCTGCCACCAACCAGTTCGCTCGCACAGAGAGGGCCTCCTCAGGGTGCCGTCGGCCAGGCAGTGCCGGCTGGCAACCCCCAGGGGGAGAGCCTTCTCTGCGGCAGCACCTGCCCTCTGGAATGACCTGCCCCCTGAGATATGCACGATATCAGATCTCCGGACTTTTCGTCAGGCCCTGAAGACACACTTGTTCCATCTAGCTGGGCTGGCTTGATCCCATCCTCTCAGTTTTTTAATCGAATTTCAGTTTTAATTGGGTTGTTTTAAATTCGGGCCAAAATTATTTAATTGTTTTTTTAAATGTTTTAAAATTTTATATGTTATGTTTTATCCTGGCTGTACACCGCCCTGAGTCCCTCAGGAGAAGGGCGGTATAGAAATATAACAAAATAAATAAATAAATAAATATTTTCCTTAAGAGTGGCTATCTTTGGTCTGGCTGAAAAGTTTGAACACTGACATTTATTGCTATTTGAAAAAAAAAATACAGTCTGAATGATTTTTATCACTTGAACCGTTGTAGCTACATACATTTTTAGTCTGTTAGTAATATTGCTTATGCTACAAAAGTAACATTACACAGAAGAAGAATATAAATTCTTTCCAACAAATCTTTAGGAGGAAATATCATTAGGAGATAAAACACACACACACACACACACACCAGCCAAAGAAGTCAATACTGACTGGGGGTGGTGGTGGTAGAAGGAAACAGAAAGGCATGAATCTTAAATAGGATCCTTGGCTGCATCCTTTTGTCTCAGATTCCCATTTCTGAAGAATGAAGATGGAGTCCACATTGAAGCTGCTTTCACCCAGACAAAAATTCTTTGGGGCCCTAGGACCATAATAGCATTGCTAGTATTTATTATAGCAACCATGCCTTTCCCCCCCAGTCTTACATGTGAGAGACTGAAAAAAAAAATGTAGCTGCTTTAGTAAACTGGCTCACTAAAGGGACTCTTGTGTAAAAATGTTTTTTTTTCCTCCCTGTCTTTCTATGGGTATGTGTGTGAGAGAGAGGTAGATAAAAGAATGTGATTTGTATAAAGCATGCAATTGTGGAGGATTAGTTAGAAAGCCCTGGTGGTACATTGGTTAGAATGTAGTACTGCAGGCTAATTCAGCTCACTGCCAGGAGTTCGATCCTGAGGGTGCTCATAGTTGACTCAGTCTTCCATCCTTCCAAGGTCATTAAAATGAGGACCCAGATTGTTGGGTGCAATATGCTGAACTGCTTAAAAGAGGGCTGTAAAGCACTAAGAAGTGGTATATAAATCTAAGTGATAATACAGGAGCAGGTTTTTTGCCCCTGTTCTTCCATTACTGGACATATAGCTTCTGGGTATATATTTTATACATATGATACATATGGTAAATACATACATACAGTATGTTCAAATAAATTATATGCCAAGGGAGGGAAGGGAAGAGAAGGGAAGGGAAGGGAAGGGAAGGGAAAGGAAGGAAGGGAGGGAGGGAGGGAGGGAGGGAGGGTCAGTGGGGAAGCTGGCAGGAAGTCAGAAGTCATTCCCATTCTCACTGCTTTTTGCCCACTGGGATTGTTCTGTTTCTCTGTTTAAATAAGAAGATATTTCTCAAAGAAAGTCCCAACTGGGCACAGATTATCTAGTATGCACTAAATGTATCTCCGTATTTCCAGCCTTTTTCTTGTACAATCAAACTATAGTAGATGACAGCATGTGCCTCAATAATCTTTTGACTTTTAATATTCTCATTTTTAAAATCTGAGTTTAAAGATGTATTAAACATGCTTTTAATACACTTGGCTAAAGTGAATGGATTGTCAACTTGTTTGGTCCAAGAAGTTGGTTAAATTAAAGCATATAGAACAACCTATTCATCCTGGCCTCTCAGCAGCTCCTTTTCATATACATTCACAAATAAGCAAAGAATTTTAGATACCAAAATGCATCCCCAAAATGGTTTTGGCTTATCTGCAGATGGCCTTATTTGAGAGTATATATAGCAAAACTTTGTAAAAGGACTTGTCTATTCTTTATATACGTTTGCTGATAACTCCATTCATAGTTAAGCTGACCTTCCCATTTTAACCAAAACACCATGAAAAATGGGTAATCTGTTGATTATCCATGGATAAGCGAATTATGAAAATTAAAATATAAAACATATTGAGAGCTGTCTTATTCACAGCGGAATATTTTTCACAGTATTTGAGTTAAAAACCCTAACCATAGATGGATTTATATGTGAGTATGTATGTGGTATGTTTCACACTATATATCAGGTAAAAATACGGAATTGAGGAATTTGGGATTTTTAACTGGCAGAACTGTAGTCTAAAACAGTAGGCAATAGGTATCCACTTGCTGTATACAATGGATATAAAAAATTTATACGTACCTGTTAAAATGCCAGGGATTTATTATTATTTTTTTGTAAGAAAAAGCTTCCATTTTGCCACCCTACCCCACAGCTCAGATATATGAAGAATACCGGAAATTGTTGTCACATGTAATACACAACCAGTATCTACCAGGAAATATCTGTAGCTCCTTTAATGTTGCTGTAGGCCTCTTGGCAGCCTCTCAACCAATTTTCTTGTTTTCTGATCTATTTTGGAAGAACAACCAGTTCTTGGAAATGTCACTGTTATGCTTTCTCCTCTTGTTGATGACTGTCTTCATTGGGTTCCATGGTATATCCAATGTCTTGGAAATTGTTTTGTGCCATTCTGTCTGATATCTTCTAACAATGAGGTGCCTTTAATACTTCGGAAACTCTTCACAGACTAGGCCTATTGCTGTAAGAGGCAACTCAGAAAAATCCTAGTATAACTTCTGAAGTTTATATGGGCTTGATTAGAGTCATTTTGATTGATGGCAGGTGTATACTATAATTTACCCTCAATTTGAATATGATTTGTTAATTCTGAACACAGCCACATTCCTACTGAAAAGCTAATGTGCACATTAAGCATGTTATTGTATGTTTTTTTTTATTATTTCTCCCTCCAAATATTTCAGTTTGTTTTTTAATTGTACATATATTATATTAGGGGTGAGAAAAAAATCTGAAGTGATGTATCTGATTTTTTTTTTTACATCTAAAAACCTGGCATTTTAATAGGTATCTATAGCCTTTTTATATCTAATGTATACAATGTTTGTGTACAGGAAGCCTTTGACTTACAACCATTCATTTAGAGATCATTCAATGTTACAGTGGCACTGAAAAAGGTGACTTTATGGCCAGTCCTCACACTTATAACCATTAGAGCATCTTCACAGGCACATGACCAAATTAAGGTAATTGGCAACTGATGTGTATAATGGTTGCAGAATCCATGTGGCCACCATTTGTGACCTTCCCAAACCAACAAGAAAATTGAATAGTGGGAGGGGAAGCTAGGTTCACTTAACCATGGCAAAAAAGGTAAAATTGGGTACAATTCACTTAACAACTGTTTTGCTCAGCAATGATAATTCTGGTCTCAATTTATGGTTTTAAGTTGAGTATTACCTACATCAGTGATGGCGAACATATGACACGTGTGCCAGAAGTGGCATGCAGAGCCATCTGTCCAGGCACGTGAGCCGTCACCTGTTACACTTCTGGCATGCTGGCCAGCTGGTTTTACCCCACATGGGAGTGCTGGAAACCGGAAGAATATCTGCCTGATGTGCATGTGCGTGCTGGAAAGATGATCTTCCAGTTTCCGGAATGTGCATGTGCACCAGCCACCTGGTATTATAGTTTCTGGCGCGTATTTGTGCACAAAGACCAGCTGGCTAGAGCGCATGCGCACACTAGAAAATGGAAGATCATGTTCCTGGCGTACGCATGAGCACTGGGCAGATGCTCTTCTGATTTCTGGCATGCGCATGCGCACACTCCCATTTCGGCACTCGGTGCCAAAAAGGTTTTTCCAACACTGACCTACATCCTTCAAAACTGATTCAGAAGAAGTACTTGAATGTTTTTATAAGCACTTCTCAACCTCTTGGTTGCGAATTAAAGTAGCTATATTCTTTTTCCAAGTTTCTATGGAAGGCTGCTTTAAGGGGTTAACTTTTTAAAGCATGCCAGATCTGGAGCACTTTTTCCAGTTAATTTTCAGAACCTGCACAGAACTAATATGAACAGAGTTGGATATTTATGGGCCCCTGTGTTTACTCACTCATTATTTTGCCTTCTCAGATTCTGCTTTCCAATGTTTTTTTTTTAATCCCCTAGGTTAATTTGGTAAGGCTCTTATAAATTTAAACTTTTATACAAGCTAAGAACTATGAGGGAACAGAGCAAGGGAGTTCCATCTCATAAGATTGAAGAATGATAACTTTGTTTTATAATCTGTTTTCTTTATGAGCATAAAAGCTTTCTTTTTCTACTTGTTTTCTTTTGGGCTCTGCCGCCAACAGTGAAGTGATTGGGAGGGAAAAATATGTACCTATACCACCTAGATCACATAGTACATTAAATATATCACGTACATACACACACACACACACACACACACACACACACACACACACACAGAGAGAGAGAGAGAGAGAGAGAGAGAGAGAGAGAGAGAGAGAGAGAGAGAGAGAGAGAGATTGTGAAGAAGAGTGTATCAAAAAGCTAGTTTCAATAGCAAGTTAATCTTAAAGGAACATAGAAAAGGTGAATATGTGTTAAAGTTAGTGATTTAGAGAAAATAAAATGTTTTGGATATATGTTTGGATGTTGGATATATGTTTTAGTAGCTGAATGATTCCTAATATATGATGCTCAGGTGAAAGAAACAAAACATGGGAATACCTTGGAATTTGAAAGACAGTTTGGTTGAGTGGTAAACTGGCTAAAAGCCAGGAGACTGTGAATTCTAGTCCCATTTTAAGCATAAAATCTGGCTGCCATTGTCATATTTAAGACCAGGATGGATAAAAATCAATGATTTTTTAAAAAAAATCAAAAAAATCAGATTTTTTTGATTTAAATCGGATTTTTTTGATTTAAACAGGATTTTTTTTATTTTTATCGAATTTATTTTAATAAAAAACTTTTGGGGTAAAAATCTATTGTAAGATAGTTTTCTATTTAAGATACATAAATAATTTAGTTTATTCAGCATGAAATGGAGCTTAGTTATGTAGCATGAGGCTGTATATTCTGCAACACTGGGACTATCGGTGAGTCAACAGTGGGTCAAAGGAGTAGCAGAGATGACAGTTGCTCTTTAAAAATTATGATTTAAATTGAGTTGATTTAAATCAAGCCTTTTTACTAGTAATTTAAATCATGATTTAAATTATGATTTAAATCAACTCGATTTAAATCAAATCCACCCTGTTTAAGACCATGCACTTTGGGCCAATCACCAGGAGTTCTAGTACCACTTTAGGCATGAAAGCTGGCTGGCTGATTTTGAGCCAGTCACAATCACAGAACTCACAGGAGACTGTAAGTTCTAGTCCCACTTTAGACATTAGGCTGGGTGACTTTTGGCCAATCACCGAGACTCTTAGTTCTAGTACCACTTTAAGCCTGATTTTGCTGGGTGATTTTGGCTGGGTGATTTTGAGCCAATTACCAGGAAATTCTAGATTCTAGTCCTACTTTAAGCATGAAATCTTGCTGCTATTGTCATATATAAGAACAAAATGTCCTACTTTAGGCATGAAAACTGACTTGGGTGACTTTGGGCCAATCACCAGGAGACTCTGAATTCTAGTCCCACTTTAGGCATGAAAGCTGGCTGGGTGACTTTGGGCCAGTCCCTCCCTCTCAGCTCATAATGTCAGGCTCATGTGACAAGCCAGTCAGTCAATTCCTGTTGCAATCAATAGATGAACAAGAGATGAACTTTTTATTGATCCGCCAAAAAGTGGACCTTGCACTTTGGGGGGAAAATGCTGTGGGAAGAATAATAAAAAGGTTATGATCTCTTTCCATGAATCCCAGCCTACTCCCCCCACATAATTTATCTCAGTGAAAACAACCAGTACTCTCTTTTAAAAACAAATCTGTGCATTTGCACTTGCCACTGTGTGCATACTTTATCATATGTTTTAATAATGACATTAATAAAAAAGAAAATCTGCAGCACCAGAGTTGGGAAAAGTTGTGATCATACAGTGAAGAACTAAAGCCTAAATATACTATACTGATTAAAATATAATAAACACGAATCCCCCAAAAGCATTTTTAGAGGCTTATGGTGGGAAGTCTGTAATAAATCATTTAACATTTCTGCATTTCCTTTATTGTTTTATGAGAATTATATTACAGTAATATTAAGACTTGGGGCAGATCCTATAAGATGTGCAAAGATCAATATATTTGCTTAATGTGCACAGTAAAATATTGCCTGAAACATTAGCCATGAGGTTACAAAGGATTACATTATCTATAATTCATCCATATCAATCTAGATTGATAAATAAAACAAGTATATGACAATATTTATGTGACGATTGATAGCAGGGCTATTACAGCAAATAAATTGGAATTGGCTGTTAATCTAGTTACATGCTGAAAAGGCCTTTGATAGGATTCAAATTAAATGTATAATGTATTCTGGTAAGGTTGGGATTTTCACTGTCTTTTGTTCATTGTACCGTATTACAATTTGGTATCTCCACCTAGTGGCTACATTTGTTAAAAACTGATTTGTTTCTCAGCCTATCAAGTTATATCGTGACACCCAACAATAGGATATCTTATTTCCCCTAATCTTCAGTTTGGTTCTCACATCTTTAGTTTGTACATTAGATTGTCTCAAGGTATTGTGCATTGGCACTCAACATTGAATATAAATTCTTCTTATGTAAACTATTAAAATTATGGCTAATGTCATAACCAAAGTGGTTGAAACTCATAACAGAAATAGAATTTATATTATTATTATACCATTAATAATACCATTATTATACCATTATACCATTATTATAGATTATACCATTAGCTGGAACAAATCTTATTTGTTGTTTTGGGAACCTGTTCTACCCCTAGATTACTATGTAGGATTAGGATTGCCAATTTTTTTAGAATACCTTTAAAATACTTGGGTTTATATTTTTTTCAAAATATGTCACCTTATATGTCTTAGTGTATATCGGTAATTTTGTTGGATATAACAAATTTAAAATCTTTTGCGGCAAGTTTAATGTTACAATTAATCTTAATGCTATCAGATTTTAGACCTCTGTATTAACATCTATATATTTTGGAACGAGACTTTTTATGACTTTGGTCTACTTGGAATGTAAGTATGTAATATATCTGAAATTGTGCGTGGTTTTAAGGACCAGGTATATTTAAAATGGTTCTTCATTTTCAACTTTGAAAGGTGCCAGGCATATAGTCTCAAGTGATAACAAATTACAAAATAGTAGGGTAGATTTTTAGTTTGAATATTGGGCCAAACAAATCAACACATTTGGAACAGTTGATTTCTAATGATTATGAAAATATTTTAGAGATAGTACAGGATGCTGAATATGACTCATTACAATATTTGTTTAGTGATATATGCAGTTGAAACTTACACTTTGGGCCAGATACTCTATCACCCTGTGAGGTAGTTGTAATTTTGCACAAGAATCAACAATTCAATTTTATTGGAAAATAGAAAAGATATGAGTTCATTTTTTGGATAATAGAATTTGAGCTCAAGAACATTCAAATTTCTTCCAATGCCAACGTTATAAAATCTGATGTCCACACCCTTTTAACTATTTGTTTAAGTGATCCAACAGACAATAACATTTCAATGAATCAATTACATTTTTAAACCCTAAAAAATATCTTTCACATTTATTTATAGACATAACCCACTGATTCTCCAGAATTGGATATCATAGGTTTTCACCCCCTAATTTAGATATATAGTAAAAGCTTTCAGTTGATGATTTTTATCATACTTATGCTTAAATTTTGTGTTTAAAACAGCGTTTTATAAGAATAATAAAAGGTAACAATTGTAAATAATTCTTTATAAATTTTTTAAATCAATATTTATTTTTAGGTTGGCATACTGCTATCATACATGTCATAGTAATTTATCATGGGTATAATGATGTTTCTAAACAGGAAGACAACTATGGTAAACTGTATTACCAGGAAATTGTGGCTTTACAGTAGTTGTTCCTTGCTCTGTGAACATTCCTGAATTTATATCCTCGAAGATTAGGTCTCCTACAACCTTAGTTAACCTGAGAACTTCAAAAGGTTCACCTGTATTTAAAAAAAACAACAGCTATTATATCCAACCAAATCTTTGTCAAACATGCTTTGCTATTGGCTCCAAGCACAACTGGTTTGTGATTAACTGTTGAAGAATGTGTTAGTTGCTTATTTGCTCCAATCTAACAATGCCCTTGGCTTCATACCATCTGTTCTATCTATGTCAAAGTTTACAAATGGATTCATTTGGTTAAAGGAAGAAAACAATTTCAGCAATATTGAACTGTAAGTCAAGTTCAAGAAGGGGAAGGCATTTTTTTTTCCTCTCTTGTTTTGATTCTTTTGCCTAGAGAAAACTATTACAACCTTTATTTTTCCATGCCCATAATTAATTTTGAACTGGCATTCCTAACTAAGCTCATCCTTTTGATGCTGCATGGTTACTGAAGTCTTGCTCCTGCTTGGTTTCAGTCATCCGTACTGGGCTCCTGTCAGTCTCTATCACCGTCAAACTTCTGATGCCTGATTACAGCCCAGGGAACTTTCATGGCAAGTTCAGCCAAGTTTTCTTTTATAGCTGGTTATGCACATGGGATGACAAGCTACTGTTGAGTTACATAGGTAACCTACTCAGCTGACTTATGAACGAGTCATTTTCATGCACAGTGTTCCATGACATCAGGGGTGTCGAACTTGCGGGCCGGATGCGTCACTTGCTGGCCACGCCCACCTCTGTTTTAGCAAAAGGGGAAAAAGTCGCGATACATCATGTGAGAACAATGTAATGATGCGAGTTTGACACCCCTCCATTACATGCACACACAAACTCTATCTCTAAGGTTTATTTATTTTTTATTTATTAAATTTATATGCCGTCTTTCTCACTGTTGAAAGAACTCTGGGTGGCTTACCGAGTGATAAAAAGGATAATGTAAAAATTAATAAAGCTAAGAGACATTGAATAAAGATTAGAATAGGGGTCTTCTTTCTACATTGTCATTACTATTGGGGCCTCAAGCCAGCTGGTAATGCCAGGTTTTAGGATTCTTCCAGATGGCCAGAAGAGTGGGGGATGATCTCCATTCCTGTGGGAGAATATTCTAAAGGTTGGTGATATTCCTAGCAGAAAAGGCTCTTCTGGATCCTGTCAGTCAACATTCTTTGATAGATGGGATCCATAGCAGGTCTCTTTTGATGGAGTGGGATCCCCTCTTTTGATGGGATAAAATAGGCCAATCCCATTGGGATGTGACTGTTTCTCAGATATTAAGATGGCCATATCTGAGCTCTTAAAAATGTTAGTAGATCTTAATATGTCTAAGGAAAAAATTAAGCCCTATTTGTTTTTCTGAACTACATTGCTTTATAGAAAAGGCTTGGGTAGATCATCATGGGATTAATGCTTCATTTAAACATATTTTTATACAAGGTCCTCTAATTGTTCCTTTTAGGGGGGAAGGCTTTTCATGTATTGAATAAACTTTGAGGCAAGGTTTAATATTCTGATTTTTAAAAAACTGTAGTTAGATGAAAGTAGACATCTAAACGAAGAAACTTTTCTTCATCTTTAGATAGACCTCTAAACGAATTTTCTTAAAACCTGTTAGTAGGTAGAAAAACTCGAAAGTTGTCCTGCTACATTGGAATGATAAAAATATAACTACGACTACTCAGCGGTTTACAGAATTTACATTGTTTGCAACATTAACACATTGCTTGTTGATATATGAATTATAATGAAATATGGCAAAGATTCACTAAAATAGTTCAGATTAATTCAGATTAACAGAGTTGGAAGGGACCTTGTAGGTCATCTAGTCCAATCCCCTGCCCAGGGGAGGAGACCTGCCAAGCAGGAGACCCTACACCATTTCTGACAAACGGTAGTTCAATCAATCTCTTCTTGAAAGCCTCCAGTGATGAAGCTCCCACAACATCCGAAGGCAAACTGTTCCATTGATTGATTGTTCTCACTGACAGAAAATTTCTTCTGATTTCTAGGTTGAATCTCTCCTTAATCAATTTCCATCCATTATTCCTCATCTGGCCTTCGGGTGCCTTGGAAAATAGCTTGACCTCTTCCTCTTTGTGGCAACCCCTCAAATATTGGAATACTGCTATCATGTCTCCCTTAGTCCTTCTCTTCACTAGACTAGCCATGCCGAGTTCCTATAACCATTCTTCATATGTTTTAGTCTCCAGTCCCCTAATTTATTTATTTTATTCATTTATTTTTATTTATCAACTTCTATTTTATTTCTTTTACTTACATTTTCTATATTGTGTGGTATTTTATCAGGGAGCAGAGGAAGTAAGAGGGGAACTATTCCCAAGGATCCTTTGTTATATTCCATCACTGTATTCCATTTTGAAATAGGGGATGCTTTCTCAAAGTAGGCATTGTTTTCTTGGACAGTGGAGGTGACTAGCTTTATTATAGCTTATTTCTAATAGTTCCCTCGGTTTAACTAACATTTTTGTAAGGCCTACTTTTATAAGACTCATTTGTTCAGTATCTGATAGAATACTGAATGAGTTAATGAAGTTGGTTCTGAAGGAGTCTTCTAAAAAAATTCATAACTGGAGGTTTTCAAGAGGAGATTGGACAGTCCTTTGTCCAGAATTGAATAGAGTCTTCTGCCTGAGCAGGAGTTGGACTAGAAGACCTCCAAAGATTCTTCCAACTCTGTTATTCTATTAAAACTCACTTGCTGTGGGAGGTCCAGGTGTCATATTCAGCCTATCTCTGCTCAAGGATAGTGGTGATAGAACAACCTTGGATTTACTAAACTTTAATTCTTCAGAAAACCAACTTGCTGTGTGACATCCAGGTGGTTTATGAATGCTATCTCTACTCAAGGACAACGTTGATAGAATATCCTTGGAGTTATTAACTTTTGTCTTAATTGTGTTACAATTAAATTTTAAAGTAGAAGAACTTCTATTTCCAAAATGAAGGGACTAACTCCCCCTGTGGGAAAAGCCTGTAATGGGAAGAGTTCAAACTTGTGTAAAAAAAATGCCTTCATTTTAAACAGCATGCTGGCAATAGTAAGATGTTTGGGAGAAAGGAGTGTATATTTAGAGTCTGTACTGGATGGGAGCCAGTTATGCGGAATGTCTTGTAAACTTGATTATGTGTTGCGATTTTCTGTTTTCTGTTCTTATTTTTTTAAAAAATTCCTTATAACCTTAGTTTATTTTTTTTTATCTTTCTTTCTTTTTAATGTTAGAGATCATTTTCTCTTTTTAGAGGTATTTCCCTCTTCTGGTTCTTCAGATCGTTGCAATGAAATATGGCAATCCTAATCTATGCTTGGTTCCTGAAAGAGATGCTGTTTAGGAATATGGGAGTAAACATTTTTTGCTGGTTTCAGGTTACACACATTCACTTTTAAACTGTCACTGTGGTAGGATCAAGTATTTTCACACGTCTCCCAATTCAATCCTTGATTTTTTTCAATGAAAGGAATTTTAATACTTGGAAACTTTGAGGATCCACTACCACTAATGTAAATGGTGTTGACATAGGTAGCAATAGAAATAGCACTTATATATCACTTCATAGTGTTTTACAACACTCTCTAAGCAGTTTACAAATGTCAGCATGTTGCCCCCAACAATCTGGGTTCTCATTTTACTGACTTTGGAAGGATAGAAGGCTGAGTCAACCTTGAGCCAGTCAAGATCGAACTGTTGGCAGTGAGCAGTGAGTTAGCTTGCAATACTGCATTCTAAACCACTGTGTCACCAAAGCTCCTCAATGATCAATGCCATGGTGGCGCAGTGGTTAGAATGCAGTACTGCAGGCTACCTTTTCTGGCTGCCGGCTGCCTGCAATTTGGCAGTTCGAATCTCACCAGGGTCAAGGTTGACTCAGCCTTCCATCCTTCCGAGGTCAGTAAAATGAGGACCTAGATTGGTGCAGGCAATATGCTGACTGTGAAGCAGTATATAAGTCTATTGCTATTGCTATCAATGCAACTGATTTATAGAAGGCAACTTTACTTGGAAGGCATGAAAACTCATTGTTGGGAACTCCATCAAATAAGCAATAGCTATTGATTCATAAGTCATAGATGTTTAGTGATATCTAATGGTTTCATTTTTGTGTGTGCAGGATCTAAACTACTGGATACAGGTGCATCGTCTAGAACATAGTGATGGTGGAATCCTAGACAGTGATGACATTGTCCGTGACGTGGCTGATGACAAAGACAGAGTAAGTATTAATACTTCAAAGAAGACTATTTCTTGTATGTGAGCAGTGAGAAATTATTGATGCTAATATTGTATGAAGAACTGGAATACTTTACCTGAAAAGAAGGTAACATTGAATTTAAGACAGTCCAGCTGAGTAGAAACCATGTTTATTAGTTTACTGTATTTTTAGCAAATCTATCATGCTTCTCTTATTTTACAAATTAGTTGAGTAATAAGTCATAAGTAATAAGTTTTCCAGATAAATAAAGAATTGGGGGAAAATAACATTGTAGCATTTGAAGCAAATAACTTGGAATTGACAAAGAGATCAGTTGCTAAGTAATATTTTTTATGATGATGCTTGTTCTAATTAAAGTTATAAATAATCTGAAGGAACAAAATGAATTAACAATGTGAGACAAACATTTAGAAGTTCTACTCAAAGCCACATTCTTAAGAGAGAACTATAAAAATGTTCTTTGGAAATAAGTACTTTGTTAAACTTGAAGGATGTCTCTAAAACTTACTTTATTTCACTGCATTGTATGATTAATATTTCTACAGCTACATTAAATATTCAACTTCAAATATACATTATCTTGGTAGAATGGAAAATCTTGACAAAATATTTTGATTGTATTTCACATGTATTTTGACATAGCGGATTTAATTTGACTGTAGCTTGAAGCTTGAAGCATTCTGACTATAAAAAAGTAACCATTGTCATGTAGAAGATTATTCAAGAAATTAGCTTATTAAATTACAAAAATGTATAAAATTTTCTATGATATTAAATGTTTTAAGACAATATTAAGTAATGTTATTATTATTTTATTATTTGTTAAATTAATTTGCCTCCCTATTTTACTGTGGGATGGACTACTCTAGACAGCTTATAACAATAAAAAGGAATAAATGAAGAGTGCAAATTGAAATAAAATAATAGAACAATAGAATAAACAATGAAAAAGAACACAAGGAGAAAAAACATCAATATGATAACAAAAAGATGGATGGGTGAAGAGCAGAGAGCAAGGGGTGTATGTGGAGTCTGCCTTCAACCCAGCAACCATTTCCAACATGGAATTCCCCTATCTGGTCCCCAGTAGAGCCAGATCTTCAGGCTCTTGCAGAAGGCTAGAAGGGTGGGGGCAGATCTTAGCCTAGACAGCAGGATGCTCCAAAGGATGGATGCTGCAGAAAAGAATCTGCAGGATCCTGATAGTCAGAATTCTTTGACCGACGGGATCCATAGTAGGCCCACTCTGCAGGAGTAGTAGAGGCTTGTTCTAGAGGGACAAGATGGTTCATCAGGTAGCCTGGACCTATGCCATTAAGGGCTTTAAAGATCATAGCCAACTCCTTGAACTGAATTTGGAAACCAACCAGTAACCAATGAAGCAAAGGTCTAATATGGGCCATCCTGGGGCCCCCAAAGATTGCTCTTGTTCCCGTGCTTTGCACCCTCTGAAACTTCCAAATGGATAGCCCCATTGAACACATTGCAGAAGAGGGATGACCAGATCTTGAGTAACTGAGTGAAGGGAGGCCATGATCCAAGAAAGGTTGCATCTTGTGTACAAACCAGGGTTGTGCAAAAGCTCTCCTAGTTATGCCTGCCTCCTGCTCTTCGAGTGCAATTCCATTCAGAACTAAGGATGATCCTGAGGTTCCATACACCCAAAGCCACTGAGTCTTGCCAGGGTTTTAATGAAAATCTGTTGACCCTCATTCAAATCCCTACAGCCCCCAGGCATTTTGAAAGGGCAGATGCAGCCTTGCGTGGGTCACCATGTGTAGGATATGTAAGATAAGAGTCTTTTCTTAAGGTTTCTTTTTACAATAATAGCCAAAAGAGCTTCGTTGACTTGATAATTTTCAGAAAAATTGAATTTTATACCAGTTGGGAATTCTGATAGTTGACATTCTGGAATCTGGAAACATCAGATTAGGGAATACTAATACAAAGCTTTTCTGGGACCTTTTTACCTTTCACCACAATATGTTCCTACCCAATAAATAGCATTCCTGCGTTGCTACTTTTAAGGAATGATGGAAATGCCGCTTTCTAAGGAAACCATGAGAAACCATCATGCTCCCATCATCTCTTACTTTCCCCTCATGTAGCGGTTGAGAAAAGAAATGTTGGGAGTAGATATGGATGCTAGGATTCGTGTGATCAACCTTTAATGCAGTGAGATGGATTTAGCTTTGTTGACTCCAAATAGTATACATTTTAATGATAGATTAAAGTTCTTGTAGGCGGGAATCTTTTGATAGATTATCAGGAAAGGAAGTTAACTGCATTAATTTGCTCCTATCACTCCTCATCCCAACTACCTATGAAGACCTGAAACTTCAGAAACACCAGATTTAAAAAGAATGTTTGATTGATGAAACTATGTATGAGTATTTAATATCAATGGCTTATTGATCATAATTCTTGAGTGCCTCAGTTTAAAATAGCAGTATTTGCATTAGTAGCCCAGGCTCACCAGTTTCCTCTTTCTGTTAAGTAAGCTTTGTTTCCTTTCTTCTGAAGGTAAACTCTGTCGCAAAATCTTGGGTTGTTAGTCAGATGTGCAAGGTGCGCAGTTAATATTCGTATTGATTGCCACCAGATAGTAATGAACTAGAAATTCAGGCTGTTTTCTTGTTTCCTCAGAAGGCCTCTGACTGTGATGTTTGCCAACTGCATACCTTTCTACACCCACTGCCTTCTAATATTTTGGTCATTCCTTTGTCATGAAAGCTTTTAATTGTGCTTTATTAAACTTTAAGAGTTTGGACTTGTATACACTGTCTTGGCGATCTCTCAAGCAAGGTATTTAATAGCATGCATTTTTTTTACAAATTGGCTAAAGCAGTGAATCCCCAATCGTCTGGCTTTGCGGACTAGTGGTGAGTGGGAAAGGGATGGTATTGTGCCTGGGCCCGCCACTTCTAAAAGACTATAGCATTCCTAATAATATAATATTCATAATAATTTAAGAACATATTATTATTGTTTATTAAAGGTGCCATTAAAAAAGCAGAATATGCTTTCATTTTCTTATTTACAAGTTAAGAGTTGCACAGTCAAACTTACAACTTGTCTTGTTGCATAGACAAGTTGCACAGTCATGTTTAAAGAAGCAGGAACAAATGGATAATAGACCAACAGGGAATAAACTGAATGTTTAAGAGGAGGTGAGGCTATGATGACTGGAATCAGATCTTAGAATGACCAAGATTAGGAGATTTGGGGAGATTTAGGGAAGAGTGTGGGGAATTCTTTGTGTTTTGTTCTTATTAAGGTTAAGACTACAGTCTAAAGTTAAGCAGAACATAAAGCATAAGCTAATAAATGGTGCTTAGTTGTAGCACTTCCCTACAAGTTGCTTATGTTGGTGGCATTGAAATCAACCAACCAATATTTAAAAAGGAACTGCTGCTAGAGATTCTCAGCAATTGTGCTTAGAAGGTGCTTATTGATCTGGTACCTTCCAGAGTCCACAGGTTGTCCACCTAATGTCGCCAACCCCTACATCAGTGATGGTGAACCTTTTCAGCAGCTGGAAGCCCAAAAATGAACTTCCGGTTTCAGTACTGAACTTCCAGTTTCAGTCAGTTACTCTTCCGGGTTTCTGGTGCACGTGCACACGCGATGATCAGCTGGCTGGCGTGCATGCTCAGGCAGGAAAACGAAGGCAGCTCTTTTAGTTTCCGGCACTGCTGCACGCAAAAAGGCCAGCTGATCATCACGCACAAATGCATGCCAGAAACCTGGAAGAGGAACAGGCGACGCCGCACATGCCAGGCGACATGGCTCTGTGTGCCATTTCGGGCATGCATGCCATAAGTTAGCCATCACGGCCCTACACCAAACAGTGGCAGAATCATCTGTCCTGAGACCTTAGACCATGATAAGTTGATAAATTACAAATGATGGAGAGCTTCTATTTAGACATTTGAAGAACTGAAGGTAATGTTTATTCTAGAGTAGAGGTGATATTTACTATGCTATGACCCTTTTGGTAGACAAGGGTCATAGCAGGCCGGCCAATGCCATGGTGATATCACCCAAATAAGGGTGAGAGAGATTCCTGGGGAGCTTGTTCTTTAAGTCAGGAGGTTTGTGTTCTTGTTTTTGAAGTTTTCCACCCCAGTTTTATCCCTCTTCTGCTGCTTCTGCAATCTAGCAGAAAGGCCTGAAGGGGTTTCTAAATAGATTAAATACAGGTACCTTGACTTACAATAGTTCATTTAGTGACCTGTTTGAAGTTACAACAGCACTGAAAAAAGTGACTTAAGACCATTTTTCACACTTACGACCATTGCATCCACATGGTCATGTAATTTATATTTGGATGCTTGACAACTGATTCACATTTATGATTGTTGCAACGTTGTGTGAGATTGTCCCAGAATTCCCATTTATTGAAAAACAATTCAGCAAATCTTTTTTTCTATTTATTCTGCTGCTAATTTGTTTAAAATGCTATGTTAAAATCTATGTTCTTACATTAATTGCATCTTCATATTTAATATATTTCCTAGTTTTTACCAGCTTATTTAACAAATTGTAATGACGTTGTCTAATCAAAGTATAGGTAAAGGTAAAGGTTCCCCTCGCACATATGTGCTAGTCGTTCCTGACTCTAGGGGGCGGTGCTCATCTCCATTTCAAAGCCGAAGAGCCAGCACTGTCCGAAGATGTCTCCATGGTCATGTGGCCAGCATGACTAAACATCAAAGGTGCATGGAATGCTATTACCTTCCCACCAAAGGTGGTCCCAATTTCTCTACTTGCATTTTTTATGTGCTTTCAAACTGCTAGGTTGGCAGAAGCTGGGACAAGTAACGGGAGCTCATCCCATTTCACAGCACTAGGGTACAATATAGGTAGTCCTTGACTTACAAACGTTTGTTTAATGATCTTTTGAAGTTCAACGGCAATGAAAAAACAGGCTTATGACCATTTTTCACATTTATGAATGTTGCAGTTTCCTCATAGTGATATGATCAAAATTGGAATGCTTGGTAACTGACTCATATTTATGACGGTTGCATTGTTCTGTGGTCATGTGATCACCTTTTGTAACCTTCTGACAAGAAAAGTCAGGAAAGCTAGATTCACTTAACAACCATATTACTAATTTAACAACTGCAATGATTCATTTAACAAATGTGGCCAGAAAAGTCGTAAAATGGGGAAAAACTCACTTAACAAATTTATCGCTTAACAACATAAATTTTGGGCTCAATTGTGGTTGTAAGTCGAGGACTACCCTTAGAAAGAATTTACAAACCTTTCAGTATTTAAGAATCCTGAATGGCATATCCTTGATGCTGCATATCTAGATGAAAACCTGAATAGCCTTAAGACTTAAACCGAATGAAAATAAATATTTTTTTCCTGTCTCATGCCTTGTATGCCTGGAGTGGACTGGCTGACTTGATTTGTAACCATATATAAAATAAATCATTTGGTAGAGTCTTGTTGGCACCAGTTTATCTGTACTTGTTTCATAAGAGTTATTAGTAGGAAGACAGGTCTATCAATATTATTTTTCTCTGCTTTAAAATCTGTCACAGTTTAGCTGGCATATGGGGAATTGAAGTCCATGCATCTTGAAGTTGCTGAAAAGGTTGAAAAACATTCCCCTACAGGAATGGTTGTGACTGCTTTTGACATCCTATGTTCAGTACCTGAGAACAGGGGTGAAATCCTGCAGGTTCTGACAGGGTCTGGAGAACTGGTAGTAGAAATTTTGAGCAGTTCGGAGAACCAGTAGTGGAAATTTTGAGCAGTTCGGAGAACCAGTAGTGGAAATTTTGAGCAGTTCGCAGAACCGGTAGCAGAAATTTTGAGCAGTTTGCAGAACCGGTAGCAGAAATTTTGAATAGTTCGAAGAACTGGTAGCAGAAATTTTGAGCAGTTTGGAGAACCATTAGCGGAAATTTTGAGCAGTTTGGAGAACTGGTAGCGGAAATTTTGAGTAGTTTGGAGAACCAACAAATACCACCTCTGGCTGGCCCCAGAGTGGGGTGGGAATGGAGATTTTTCAATATCCTTCCCCCAGGAATGGGGAGGGAATGGGGATTTTGCAGTATCCTTCCCCTGAAGTGGGATGGGAATGGATATTTTGCAGTATCCTTCCCCTGCCACGCCCACCAAGCCACATCATGCCCACCAAGCCACGCCCACAGAACTGGTAGTAAAAAAAATTGGATTTCACCTGAGGAGCTTATGTTTTTCACTGGCCTTATCATTTCTTAATATTCAGCCAGCATTTTTCTCCCTCCATAACATGTCATCTCTCTCTCTCTTTTTTATGCTCTCTTGGATGCTGAGATAGCACTCAAGGCAATATAATGCAGAGTGGTAACGTTGTTTAGATTAGACATCTTTGCAAGTGGGTCAGTGTCATTGTTCCTTATTTACCATCTTCAGGTCGGCTTGGCTCACCTATGGAAGACGAAATTATGGGCATGTCATCTTACCAGCCTGACCTTGGAAAAGAGGAGTCGGCTGAATGTATGTTTTGAGGAAGTGGCAGTGAAAACAAAAGGCTCATTTTTGTAGTGACTGCTGAATAGATTCTCATGAAACATTCATAGAGTAAAGCTGTGTTAAGTGATCAAATTGCCATCTGAAATTTCCAGCGAGATTACAAATTGCTTTATGTGCAAAATCCATTTTAAAGCTCAGCAAGAGATTCTTACCCTTTGATTAACATCTGCCTGTCTGCTCGCTGTCTGCAGAAAATGTAAGGTTTAAGTAGCCCACATTTAGATGGCTGGAGGGACAATTGATTGAAGATAGTTTGTGGAGTGGTCCAAGATGACCTGGAGCATTTTATGCTTCTGTGGTTTGATTTAAAAAAAAAAATAATCCTCAACATTCAACTGAATTGCTGAACTCAAATCGGTGATTAGTGATTGAGGTGAGGAAGGATACTTGATCCCATCAGTTTTCCTACGAATCCTATTGATACCACATATGGTAGGCATTCGTTTCACAAGATTTTCATTTTAAGCATGAAGTTGCTTCTGAAAGGTATCTGGGCTGTATCTCAATCAGGGGAACAACTGTATTCATGTCTGGATGACACATTTTCATGGCCAGTTTTTCCATCGGCTTTTCTCACCTGTAAAACTGATTAAATATTGTACTTGTTCAAATGCAAACAGATTTATTGTTGCACTAAATTCTTTGAGCCAAAAGAACAAACTGGGACATGTCACTTAGATGATATAAGTCCTGCTGGAAATCCACCAGAAGTTAAATTCACTTCTTTATTTGAAAGATACTCTTTCAAAACATTCATTGAAACGATGATAAAAATGGAATCACAGTAAACAGGTAAAATCAGTCAACATTCATAAAGGCTTCAGATACTCAGGCTTAATACTTTTGGAAACCACACATTAATGGCTTCTCTTAATTGTAAATTGTCTTTTCACTTGTAAAGTCATAAATACTTTGGGGTAGAGTTCTTTTAATTTTCATGTTTATTTTACAAAGAGCAACTACATCATAGGATTGTCTCATTGGAATCATAGTAGTTTAAAGCCCAGCTGGCTTTTATGCTGAAGGTGAGACAACAACCCCACACACTAGAATAGATTCTAGTCTGTTGCTTTAGCCACTAGATTAAATCCAACTGACTCTTCTTTATAACTTTCCTGTTGTTAGTCCTACTTCATGCAATCCATTGCTCCCTTTCTGATTTTATTTTTTTCAAAGTTCTTATGAAGTAGGACTAACAACATCTATTGACCTAAGACAGTTGTTGATCATGTGCAGATATAAATATTTGACTTTCTTTGAGCTGACTATATTTTGCATTGAAATATATAGAAGGGAAATATATATCTGGAAAAGCCAACAAATATGTTTATGGTTCTGTACGTTCTAGAACCCATCCATCCATCCACCCATGTCACAGTTTGAAGTTTGCAATGGCATTGCAAAAAGTGACTTATGATCATTACAGAATCCCCATGGTCACATGATTAAAATTTGGGTACTTGGCAACCAGCATGTATTTACAGCAGTTGTAGCATTCCAGGATCATGTGATCATCATTTGTGGCCTTCTCAGCAGGTGTCCTGCAAGCAAAATCAACCAGGATTTGCTTAACGAGCATGTAAGTCACTTAGCAACTGAGTGGTTTGCTTACTAACTGTGAGATAAAGGGATCATAAAATCGGGTGCAATTCATTTGACAACTGTTTTGCTTTGCACTGGAAATTCTGCCCCTACTGGTAATTGTGGTCATAAGTTAAGGACTATCTGTAGCATACTCCAGACCTGATTATAAGGGAGGCTCTTTACTGACTCCCTGTTCAAGCCAGAATCCAATTTAAAGTGTTAGTGTTTAGCCTTTCCCCCAATAAAACTCCCTCCCCACTTTGTTTCTATATTATTTCCCCTAGCAAAACTGTTCACTCTTATTTAGGACTTTTGTTATAAGTTCCAGACTGTGTGAAAATTTGATGGTCTTAAAAAGCATTTAAAATTCTTTCTCTTTGATTGGGTGGACTAGTGTAGGACCTGATGATTTCATCTGACCATCATTAACTTGATGGTTCTTACACTAATGCCTCTTTTATTTTAATTATGGAAATCTATGTGCTTGGTCCAGTTGTGGAATATTGCTTTAAGTTATATTTTGTTGTGTAGAGGCTTGTTTGTTATTCACAGTTTTTGATGCTGTAATTGCTGGGGCTTTCTGATTTATTACCTGCTTTAAATACAATTAAATATATAAAATGTTCAAATGAAATATACTCTCCCAAAGCTTGTATTATGTTTAGCTAATCTACAGTCTAAGACTGGTGGAAACTTAATAATTCATGTCCTAACCAAGGACCTAAGAATTATTATACTAGTACATTTCAGGTTTTGACCTTGTCTGATTGCTTTTGTACTATTTCTTCAGTTATGTTCATGGTTTCCATTCCGAGTACATTCACTGCATTTTCAACTTTCTTGATCTATGTTGTATTTCTATAGTGGCTCCTATTGTTTTCCCACAAATGTTTCCAAAAGTTTAGTGTCTCTTCTTTGATAGGTTTTTCATTATTTGTGGGTTTTAGAATTACTGCTGATCTACTGCAAATCTGAAAATTCTGCTGGAATTTAATTATTTGATTGTCATATAACTTAATCTCTTTGCAATTTGTTTCAGTTGTTCTACAGTTTCTGCAATTCTTTTTGCTGTCCAGATTGTGTATCACATACAAATTAGTTTTGCTTTTCTTATTTTTCAAGTTTCCCTGCCTGAAACTCTTTAATTGCTCAATTATATGTGAATCTTTTTATCTCTAATTCCAATTGCATTTTCCATTTAAAGTTTCTTTTTTCTGTAAATTCATATCTTGATGTTTTAAGACTCAATTCTTCTGCGGTTACATAGTCTTTATCAATTGGCTCCAATGTTGCAGTTGGAATCCTTTTAACAGCTGCAGTGGTTTGGCCACTGTTAATTTGATTCAGTTTTGGCAAACACACATTTTCAGCTTCTTTTATTCAGTCCTTGCTTTTCACAAGTTCTTGATTAAGCAATAGTGCTTGCAATTCTTCAGCAGCTCGAGTTTCTTCTCCTTATTGTTCTTCATAACATAGTCTCTTTGCTTTCTACTCTTTTGTTGCCCAGTTTGCAAATTGGTATTATCATTGATAGTTCTGAATAAATCTGGGTTCGCCCCCCCAATTACTTCCAATTCAGCATTGGTAAAGAACTTGTGTTTTAAAATTACACACCTTTGATCCATAAGTTCATTTGCCTCATTGATCTTTAAATTCAGACAACTTTCTTTCCAAAGCTGTCCCTTACTATCCCTTCTATGCCTGAACATTTACTTTGAGCTTTTCTCTTCTGTTTCTTTATATATATATATCCCACCTTTATTGGTAGGAGAGAGATGGAGAGGGAGAAGGAGAAGTGTGTGTTGTTCTAAATAAAGCAAGTACATTCACTTTTAAAATTCACATTTCAGTGGTGTTTATTTGAAGAAAATTCCATAATTGAGTAGATCTTTTCACCAAATATTTCGTTTTTGATTGCCTTCTAGTAGCCTATAGACTGCATGCCTTGGGTGGCTCAGTACATGGAACTGAGCCCTGTACAGTAGCATATATTTTGATGAATGTCCAGGAGCCATATATTCAATGTGGCCTTGTTAATCTGGGTGACAGTTGATCTGATATGAAATTCCAATTATATATTTTTATTATATGGAATGTGTTTTTTGGAACATCTTCAGCTAAGGACCTGTTTGATATGGTTGCATCTGTTTAGTACAGCCCTTAGCATTGCTGAAGTACACAGGGCCCTCTCCTTTGGATGGGATTACTAATTATGGTTAGTTGTACAATCAGACAGATGTTTAGACTGGATTTGGTACATTCCAAGGATGAGAGCTAGGCAGATGTTGACGTTTTATAATGTTCAGAGCATTGTCACAGGATGTAAGCTTTTCCAAATAAAGCTGCTTTTTTTTTGTGCATTAGACTGATGTTGATTTTATCAATGCCAAAGATGTTCAAGTGCTACTCCAGATGTTTTTGGAATGCACCCAAGGTGTTTATTACTATTGGTATTATTTTTGCTTAATTTTGCCACAGTCATTCAACTTCAGTTTGCAGATCTGTGGGGTTTTTTTATGATTTTCTCCATTTCTTTCTCTTCTAGTCTGCTGTCTCCAGCTAACACAGTGTCCACTATTCAGTCTCCTGTCTCTGTCTTATTGACAGTTGTTAATTCTGACATATTATGTGGTAAATGTTGTCTCTTTGAATTCTACAGTCCCAGAGCGCTTTGGCATCTTCATATTCTATCACTTTGCCTATTTTATGGCCCCACCTGTTCTTTCTTACAGTTAAATGATATTTCTTGCAGAACTCTCATTAAAATTATTTATACAGGTAGTACTCAACTTACGACCACAATTGAGCCCAACATTTCTATTGCTAAGCGAAATATTTGTTAAGTGAGTTTTGTCCCACTTTACAACTTTTCTTGGCATAGTTGTTCAGTGAATCACTGCAATTGTTAAGTTGTTAAATGAATCTGGTTTTCCATTGACTTTTCTTGTCAGAAGGTCACAAAAGGTGATCACATGACCCTGGGACACTGCAACCGTCATAAATAGGAGTCTGTTGTCAAGCATCTGAATTTTGATCATGTGGCCATGGTGACACTGCAATGGTTGTAAGTGTGAAAAATGGTCATAATTCACTTTTTCCAGTGCCATTGAAACTTCAAGCAGCCACTAAATGAACTGTTGTAAGGTGAGGACTATGTGTACACTAGATAGTTTGGTCTACTAGCCAGGCTAGTAAACAGGAAACCATGTGTTCTAGACCCAACTTAACCATGGAAACCACCTGGGTGACCTTGGACCAGTGTCTCTCTTAAACCAATCCATCTCGTAGGTGGTTGTTGGGTGGAAAATAAGATGAAGAAAATGTATTGGATAACAAGGACTTGTTTTATTTAGAACAACACACACTTCTCCTTCTCCCTCTCCATCTCTCTCCTACCAATAAAGGTGGGATACATATATATAAAGAAACAGAAGAGAAAAGCTCAAAGTAAATGTTCAGGCATAGGGAGGGCAAGTAAATTTGGACTCTGGAGACATCTGTTGCTTCTTTATATCTTTTAGAGACAGTGAAAAACGAGGTGGTTTTTATAAAATTTTGTTTGTCTAATAAATATACTGTTCTAAATAAAACAAATCCTTGCTATCCAAAGTTGAAACTTGAGCAGGAAGTAAAATTTTGTTTTCAATGCTATAGAAGTTTTCTTCTGGTCCCCTGGTAAACACATGCCTTTCTACTTTATACCCTTTCTTGTTTCATGAGAAAAGAGATTTTGTGTTGCTAATAACAATTGGAAAGTAGAAATTTGCAAAGGCAGTTTTTTATGTTTTGCATGATTGGCAGATTTCACGATCTTTCTTAGGATGCCTCAGATGTTTATTGGTGTACTGCTTGCTTGAACCAACTCAATTGATGCCCATGAAAACAATGAGAAGTGACTAGAGAGGTATCTTTTCGTTTGCTGTCTTAGTCTGTTTTCAGGCTTATTCATATTTTCTTTTTATTATTTATTTATTTATTAGTTCGATTTATATGTCGCCCTTCTCCGGAGACTCAGGGCGGCTTACAATGCATTAAGCAATAGCCTTCATACTTTTGTCTATACCTGCTTAGTAGGGCTCTTTGGCCCGCCCTAAGTGGTGTTCTATTTTATACAAAGTCAGCTTATTGCCCCCACAAACCGTGTCCTCATTTTACTTACCTCGGAAGGATGGAAGGCTGAGTCAACCTTGAGCCTGGTGAGAATTGAACTCGCAGTAATTGCAGGCAGCTGGCAGCTAAGTGCTACTTTAACAGCAGATTAGTCCTCTGTACCACCAAGGCTCCTTTTACTGCATTCTACAAATTTTTTATCTTCTCAGCTGGTTTTAGTAGACATGTAAGGAAAACAGTAATTGTGAATATAATACTAACAACACACCAATAAAAGCAATACTGGTACTTGTCTATAAAATTTTTATGTTACTTTTTAAAATGTTTTAAATCTTTTCTCTTTTTAAATTACACTGTTGAGATCATTTAATATGATGCTAATAAAGGAGGGAAGCAGATGTAGCCTGTAGACTGCCAACATTCTGACAACAGCCTTCCTGATTCATAAAAAGCACACAAATGGTCACATACACACATTTTGTGTTGATTTTTGTGTAGGACATGCTTACTTGGGGACTTATTATTTTTGTTTTTAAAGAAATTTCTGTTAGGTTTACAGAAGGTGAGAATATTGTGACCTCCATAGAGGAGTTTTTCAGAACATTTTAAATAATGTTTTTTGGGCAAACGAATACAATGCTAATTCCCTGAACTCAAGCTCTATACTACTTGATGCAAATACAAACTGCAAATTATTTTATGAGGTTTGAAGAGTGCATTCAGTGATTCTCCATGCTTTGAAATATGGAGAAAAACCATTAATTGAAATATTGTTCGGCAATACCATATAAAATGCCATGTAATTCTGAAACTCCAAAAGTTACCCGAAGCGAAACATTTTGGCTCCAATAAAAATTTATGGGAGCTCCCCTGGAAAAGTAAAATATAAATTTGGGGATAAAGGTAAATAAGTGAAATACATATTGTATAACTGATCAATTTTAGCGTTAATGTTTTAAAAGAAAATAAACTGCATTACTGAATATCATAGCTCCTACTGTGTTTCCCCGAAAATAAGACCCTGACTTATATTTTTTTGAACCCTGAAATAAGCGCTTGGTCTTATTGCCATATGCTCAAAAGCCCAATTGGGCTTATTATCAGAGGATGTCTTATTTTGGGGAAAACAGGGTATATGAGAGCCAGTTTGGTCTACTGATTAAGGCACCAGACTAGAAACCAGGAGTCTGGTCCTTCTTTAGGCATAAAAACCAGCTGGCTGACTTTGAGCCAATGATTTTTTCTCTGAGCCCAGCCCACCTCAAAGGGTTGTTGTTATGGAGTAAACAGGAGGGGGAAGGAGTACAAGCAGGGGTGAAATGCTCCCGGTTCAGATCGGATCTCCCGATCCGGTAGCGATGGAAGCGGGTGGTTCGGAGAACGGGTAGCAAAAATCCCTGCCCCCCCCCCATTGCCCAGCTGAGCCACACAATCATCAGAGGCTTTTTTTTAATTTTTAAAAGCATTTTTTCTACAACCTCTTTGGCTGAAAAAATGCTTTTAAAAGTAAAAAAAAAAAGCCTCTGACGATCGGCAGCTTAGCTGGGATCATCAGAGGCTTTTAAAAGCATTTTTTCTACAACCTCTTCGGCCGAAGAGGTTATAGAAAAAATGTTTTTAAAAGGAAAAAAAAGCCTCTGCCGATCAGGCAAGTCAGCTGGGATCGTCAGAGGCTTTAAAAGCATTTTTTTAACAACCGCTTCAGCCGAAGAGGTTGTAGAAAAAATAGTTTTACAAGTAAAAAAAAAAAAAAAAGTTGGCCACGCCCACTCAGTCATATTACCCTCCCACCAAGCCATGCCCACAGAACCGGTAGTAACAAATTTTACATTTCACTACTGAAGTAGTCCTTGATGTATGACCACAGTTGGGTCCATAATTTCTGTTTCTAAGTGAGGTATTTGTTAAGTGTGTTTTGCCCCACTTTAGGACTTTCCTTGTCACAGTTGTTAAGTGAATTACTGCAGTCGTTAAGTGGGTAACCTGGTTGTTAAGTGAATCCAGCTTTCCCATTGACTTTGCTTGTCGGAAGGTCACAAAAGAGGGAGCCATATAACCCCAGGAGACACTGCAATCGTCATAAATATGAGTCAGTACCAAGTGTCTGAATTTTGATCATATGACCATGGGGTTGTTGCAGTGTGAAAATGGTCGTAAGTCATTTTTTTCAGTGCTGCTGTCACTTTGAATGCTCACTAAATGAACTGTTGTAAGTCCAGGACTGCCTTTGTTAGGTATGTTTGCTGCCCTGAGTTATTTATTTAATAATAAAAGCAGGATTAAAATAAAATAAAAAAACTGCTCCAAAATTTAACAATACTTCACACATAACAAAGATCAATCTGTGCAGCTGGATCATGATTTTCCCATGGCTAATATAAAACCTCTGAAATGGGAATGTTAGAAATGAATTACAGGTAGTCCTTGGCTTACAACAGTAATTGGAACCAGGCAGTGGTGAAATCCAAATTTTTTAACTACTGGTTCTGTGGGCGTGGCTTGGTGGGCATGACAGGGGGAGGATACTGCAACATCTCCATTCCCACCTCACTCCAGGGAAAAGATACTGCAAAATATCCATTCCCACCCCACTCTGGGGCCAGCCAGAGGTGGCATTTGCGAGTTCTTCAAACTACTCAAAATTTCCGCTACCGGTTCTCCAGAACATGTCAGAACCTGCTGGATTTCACCCCTGGAACCAGGGCTTCCATTGGTAGGTAATGTGGTTAAATGACCTGTTCCCAATTTTGCAACATTTTTTTGCTTTGTTAAATCGTTAAGTGAATTACCATTGTCCTTAAGCAAGTCTTTACTTATCACATGTCAGCTGGGACTATTGCAAACAGTGATCATTGCAAACATTCAAATGTTGTAAATATATACCAATTGCCAAGCACCCAAATCTTGAACAGGTAATCACAGGGACATTGGCATGGTCACAGGTATGAGGACTGGTTGTAAGATACCGTATTTTCCAGCGTATAAGACGACTGGGCGTATAAGACGACCCCCAACTTTTCCTGTTAAAATATAGGGTTTGGGCTATACTCACCATATAAGACTGGCCCTCTTCCAATGCACACCAAATAAAAATTAAAAAACATCAACTGGCTCACCTACAATGTAAAAGCAGCTGTGCTAGACCCAAAATGGCCCCTGTAACAAGCAGGAACCTCACACAGCTACAAAAAGCCCCCCCAAAAAACTTTCACACTCTAAACACACACAACACAACACAACTGGCTCACCCACAATGTAAAAGCAGCTGTGCTAGACCCAAAATGGCCCCTGCAACAAGCAGGAACCTCACACAGCCACAAAAAGTCCAAAAAACCAACTTTTACACTTTACGCACACAAAATTCCACATACAGCTTTGTGAGATTTTGTGTGTTTGTGTAGTTGGAGTGAAACACTACAGAAACACACTAAATCTCAGAAAGCTGCACAAATATTGTTTTATTTTATTTTATTTTTATTTTTATATGAAAGCTAAATTTAAAACTTCCTAAACTTTAAATGGCTAGGTCTAAAAAAGAACAACTAAAAAAACCCCCAATTGACTATTTTTTTTAAAGCTCCCAAAGGGGAAAAAAAACTTACCCAATAGAACAGGGGTCTCCAACCTTGGCAACTTTAAGACTTGTAGACTTCAACTCCCAAAATTCCTCAGCCAGCTTTGCTTTGCTGGCTGAGGAATTCTGGGAGTTGAAGTCCACAACTAACTCCTTGCTTGATTGCAGGCAGGGAGTTGCTTGCTTGCCTGAATAGATTCAGGCAAGCAAAGCAAGGCAAGCGTTGCGACTAGCAGCTGAGGTAAGCAACCTGGAGGGGGAAAACTTTTTCCCTTTTACATGGCTCTGGCCATCCCAGCTGAGTTGCAGGGAACTCAGCTGGGATCATCAGAGCTGGGATCGTCAGAGCTGGGATTGCCAGAGCCATAAACTCGTCAGAGCCTTTCGGGCTGGTCTGCCTGGTTACAGGAGAACAACACCCAGCGTATAAGACGACCCCCGACTTTTGAGAAGATTTTCATGTGTTAAAAAGTCGTCTTATACGCCGGAAAATACGGTACTTTTCAGTGTTTTCCAACTTCAAAAGATCACTAAACGAATGTTCATAAGCGCAAGTCTATCTGTATTAAGCATTAAATGCTTATGTTACCATTTGAACCCAACCAAAGCATGCATGGCTGAGACGATCCAACCTGTTAATGCAAAACTTTATTGAGTACATCATATTGGCAAAGATGAGGGCAAAACCATATCTAACTATTTCCCACACAAACCCATATAGTTAAAGTTCAGGTCTTCCCTCCTCTCTTTTAGACCAGATCACATTGTCCAATGGAGACTTGTAGTATTGTTGTAAGAAAGTCTTTTTGCCTCTGGCAAACACCTGCCAAAATGTCCTTGGTTCCCATAACTGGCATCTTGATGTCGAGCTTAGTTCTATCTCCCCCAGCCCTCTCCCCCATAGTTCATTGTCTAGAAATAAAATTATTCTTATTCTTATTCTTATTGGCAAGCTGAGATGAAATAATAGTTGCAACAGCAAAAGTGCCTTTTGAAGCTTGGCAGCTTAACTAATTTGTTCTCTGATATGACAAAGTGTAGGTATGCATCTACATATGTCTTGTTATATTAATGGCTACAACTGAATTTTCCATTTGAAGAATTAAGATTCTATGGTGTTTGGATGCATGACCTTCCATTTTCCTTCATGGCATTTTATAATTGTGCAATAAACTTTGTACTAAATCTAGACCATGTTAATTTCAGTCAAGCTTTTGTGCTGTTCATCTATTAGTGCTATCATTCACTCCCACACTGTAGAAAGAAAATGGTGCATATGCTTTAAATTGGAAGGTAACACATAATTTCTTCCCTTTTTGACATTTGAAGGTTTTTACTTACCTAAAAACATTGAAAACCTTGGACTTAAGGCCAAGAGTTAATTTTCATTAAAGTAGATTCTCCTCAAACAGATCATATCTGTCTCTTCTGGCGTGACTAACAACCTTGCATAGTAGGGTGCTCTAAATCAAGTCTAATTATTTTAAGCAAGCCTGGTTTCTCTTTAAAATGTCTTAAACACGTTCTAATTTATAATCTTTGGGCTGTATGATTGACTGATGCAAAGTCATTATGAGGGTTAGTTGATTTTGGCTTGCGTATAATACAATCTAGCCACTGTGATTTGTAAATCAAAAATTAAACATTAGCATTATTCTTGATGACATAACCGTGGGGATGCTGCAAAAGCTGGTAACTGTGAAAAACAGTTATAAGCAGGGGTTTGGGAGAATCTCTAGCTAAGATTCTGTGCAGTTCGGAGAACCCCCAAATCCCACTCCTGGCTGGCCCTGCCCAGCCCGCTCCTCCCCTCCCAGGAGTCCCCATGTGGCCCATTTTGGATGCAGGTAAGTGCAAGGTGCGTGTGGACGCTCGGGAAGGGCGAAATACAGGCTTACCGCAAGTTTGGGAGGGCCTCCGGAGCCTGGGGAGGCTGTTTTTGCCCTCCCGGAGGCTCGAAGAAAATCTCCGGAGCCCAAAAATGCCCCCCTCTGTCATGGTGCAGGAGCCAACTAGGCCACGCCTACCATGGCCACACCCACCTAGCAATCGGCCAGAGAACCCCTTGCTAAAATTTTTGAAGCCCACCCTTGGTTATAAGTCACTTTTTTCAGTGCCGCTGTAACTTTGAATGATCACTAAATGAACTGTTGCAAGTTGAGGATTACCTGTCCTGACGATCAACCCACTCTCTCCATTGAAAGTTGCTCCCAAGCTTCCACTTTCTGTGAAGTCACACTTTTTGACATGACTTTTGAACTTCCCTCCTGTCATTTTGAAGCTATGCCTCTGCATTCTTGATTTTGCTTGACTTACAACACTTCATTTAATGACCCTTCAACATCACTGAATAAAGTGACTTATGACCATTTTTCATAGTTACAACCTTTGCAGTATCCCCATGGTCACATGATCAAAATTCATATGCTTGACAACTGGCTCATATTGATGATGATTGCTGTGTCCAAAGGTCATGGGATCACCGTTTGCGATCTTCTGACAATTTAACGGGGAATTGCCATTCACTTAACAACAACCAGGTTACTAACCTAACAATTTCAGTGATTCACTTAACAGCTGTGGCAAGCAATGTCGTAAATGGGTAAAGCTCACTTAACAAATGTCTTGCTTAACAACAGATATGTTGGGTTCAATTTTGGTAGTAAGTCGAGGACTACCTGTATTGAAAAGTACTGCCTTCTAAAACTTTATTCACACCCTTGATATATTTAAAGGCTTCTGTCATGTCACCCCTTTCCCTTCTGTCCTCCAAGCTATACATATTCAGTTCCTTCAATCTCTCCTGATAATGTCCCTCCGACCTGGCACCATTTTTGTTGCTGATCTCTGAAGTTACTCAGTCTTATCAATATCTTTTTTTAAGTGAGCTCTCCAGATTTGGACACATTATTCCAAATGGGGTTTGACTAAAACCCTATAGCAGTGATGGCTAAACTTTTATGTCACTGCGTGCCAACCTGCGTGCTTGGAAATGGCAAGCAAAACCATCCCACCTGGACCGTGGGGCCTTGCTAGCCTTTGTACGTGCAGGAGCACTGTAACCCAGAAGAGCAGCGTTCCATCACGCATGCACATGCCAGCACCTGAACTTCCGGTTTCTGGCACGGAGGTGCGCCTGATGAACAGCTGGCCATCGAGCATGCTCGTGACAGAAATCTGGAAGTTCGGGTCCGGCGCACGCATGCTCTATGGAACACTGCTCTTCCAGGTTTCAGCGCTCCCACATGCGCGAAGGCCAGCTGATCGGCATGTGTGTGTGCACAGGAACGCAGAAGAGGAGCCAGCGAAGCTGCACGTCCTGTGTGGGGTGGTTCTGCTTGTCACTTCCGGCACGCATTCCATAGGTTCGCCAATACGGCCCTATAGAGTGGGATTAGAACTTCCTTTTTCCTGCTGGGTGATCCCTCTAATGATGCATCCCAGAATTTTGTTTGCCTTCATGGCTGCTGGGCCACTGTTTGTTTGGTCAGTGAGCACACCTAAATCCTTGCCTTCCATTGTTCTGTCTAACATTGTACTCCCAATACCATACCCTGCCAAAGGATTCTTTTCCCCCAAGTATACAATCTTTCATTTAGAAACAGTGGATTTAAAGCAGACCTGATTAAGTTTGCCTGAATAGTGAAACATAGTTGGATCGATTTGATTCTAGGCATTGGAAACTAGTTTTGAGAATAACCCTTTTATTGAAAGTTAGCATTTTTTGGTCGCATTGGATGCCAATTATTCTTGAATCAAATAATTCCGGTTTATATTTTTTCTTTAAAGCAGCCTGTTTATTAACCCCCTGGCCATGTTGCTGATTATTGCCGATAGTAGACTGTTTGGGGCAATTGTTTATTTAAGGTTGTAAGGTGATACAGTTTAATTTGTTGGCAATCAAAATAAAGAACCAAAATAGCTGCCATCTTCCTGTAATTGGTACATTTATGTGAAGCTGTATGAAATCCAGTTTCACTGAAAGTGCAGATGGTTCGCTGGTGTGTGAAAAAACCCTGGATTGTTGATTGATTCAGCATAGTTTAGTAATTAGTCTCTGCAAAGGAGGAGTTAGAAAGATGGCTCTGAACCCCAGTTGGTCTGCTTTGCCTCCACCCCAAAGATTTCCTTCTGACAGCAGTTCCACTCCCTTTTGGCTAGGATCAACCTTGCTTTTCTTTCACCCTTAGTGTGCTATGTAAAAGTGCTACTATTTTGCATCCACCTTGCCAGCTCTGGAGAATCTATGATAGTTCTTCAGTGACAGCAACTTTCAGAGGAAATGGCGTCATATTTTGGACACATATTCTTAAGCGGCACTTGTGCTAGTTTGCTTAACTGGCTCTAAGAGTGAAGAAACTTCATCTACCCAAAAGGGTGAAGCTTTTGGAATTGGTATTTTTGGGTGCATCTTGGACCACCAACAGCTTAGAGCTGGCACTGGTTTGGAGTACTTTAAAATGGCAGACAAGCCAACAATGAAAATGAGAAAGAAGTCTAAATCATTTTCCTATGATCGCAGGAGAGATTCAGTGAAAGTTAAGAGACAGACCAAATCTCTTAGTTTCAAGTCTGCTGCCTTGGAAACCTGTAAAATACAAATGAAGGAGAGACAGGTTGGTACAAATTCATTTGGCACTGTTCCTAATAATATGATAGTAATTCCGATTTGAATTTACCAAGACTTTTTTAATACCACTGATTTCACTCCCTGCTAGTTTACAGTGATCGGTTTTACTACTTGGTTTTCTTCAGTGTGTATGGGGAGAGATACATACTTTTTAAAAATCTAAACAAAGTTAAACCTTTATTATTCTCAGTTTATTTGAACAGTAAGATAGTGAGGTTATATCTACTTTTGAAATATAATTCCATATGTAATATATTGTGTTATATCAATATTTGGAGTGTTATATACTCTAGTGATGTCTCATTTTAATGGATCAGGAACTATACCAAGTCATTACCAAAAATTGCAGGACTAAAAGTTTTAGTATTTTCTTTTGGGGGGGGAAGGGTTTGAGGATGTTTAAAATTATTGAGTGTGTGAATTTATTCCTTTTATATTATCTGTGAAATTTATTTGTTATGTTTGAAATATTTTCAGATCTTCATGTTTGGTATAGAATGTTCTCAATAGAGTAGTGTGTATAATTTAGATGATTATCTAAATCTAAGTACTATAATTTAGTACTTTGTAGTACTAAAACTGTTCTGAAGTATCATAAGATCTTTGGAAGTTCAAACCTGGTTAATTTGGGGTTGAAACTTGTTATTTTATCTCTTCTTCCAATGGGTACATTTGGACTGATAATCTCCTTTGAATGTAATTCTTGATAGCACTAAGGAATATTTTGGTGAGCAGCAAATCAATAAATAACCAACCAACCAACCAACCAACCAACCAACCAACTAGGTGTTAGGTTGCTCAACTGTTTTGGAGGAAATCATTTTTTGATAAAGTTGTGGGCCACTGCTTTTGGCATTATATTTGGAAGAATGTTAAACAAAAATACTGAAAGCCAGCTACAAACTTGTTGGTTTGAAACCATTTGCTCTTAGCAGAATCATAACAAGCAAAAAAACACTTGTTGTAAAATATGGAGTTAGTTCTAGCCACACTGTAATCTAAAAATCTCACAGAACGAGATAGTTGGGTGTAGAAATCAGCATAAATATAAAGCTGTTTAAAAATTATGGCAGTGTGATTGGCTTTAGGAGGGAAGGGAACTGGAAACCCATATGTGATTTTGTAAATATTCATGCTAATATTCGCCTTACTATCCCATGAATCTTGAAGCGTATGCTTAGATTTTGGTCCTTCCACTTCTGTTTTTGCCTTGGATATGGTTTGTTCTATTATAGACTGAGACAATGAGACTCTGTTGTAATGATTCACATTATAATTTCCAAAGCAATAGTATGCATTTTCGTCAACAGTTAAAGCATGCATAGTAGAACAACTGTTTCTAGCTTGGTGTCATCAAAACGTTTTGAGATTGTATCCTTCATGCTTGCCTGGGGATTTGTATTGTCAACACAGCATGAGAGACGAGATAGAAGGCTCTTCCAAGAGGATCTTCTAAGTGATATAACTTGATTTAGAATATTAGATGTGCCTTCCAAGAGCAGATTAAAGTTTACTTTAGCCTAGTGTTCTTTCCAAAATATACATTCCAGCAATCTACAGGTATAAGTGACTGAAAAAGCAAACAATAAAGAAAACAGCTGCAAGACAAAATAATAAAAGAGAAAGAATGAGATTAGTGTGTCAGGGAGCATTGAAAGATTTGCATTGTCCTCCAGAATTGGGACTAGAGAATTGGCTTATTAATGAGAACTAAATGAGGATCACCATTTACATATTTATGTGCCTTTTTATAATGCTGCATAACAATTTGGATAGAGGCCACAGATTCTGCACGACCTCTTGTGGTCAGTTGGAAATATTGGAGGAAATGGATCTGTTGGTGTGGAACATGAAATTCAACTTTTGCATTCTTTCATTAAATTATTCTTGAGTGATAAAATCACTATTATGCCCTATATGATTAAAAATGAAGAAATAAATTGTATTGGCTATCATATTTTTTATATTCTTGCAGTTGTGAAATCTGAATGAAAAAACAATGGTTTATATTGTGTTAATCTACAGGGAGTCCTCAATTTATGGCCACAATTGAGACCCAAACTTTTGAGGGTAAGTGAGGCAGTTGTTAAGTGAGTTTTGCCTCATTTTACAACTTGTCTTGCCACAATTGTTAAGTGAATCAATTCAGTTGTTAAACTAAATAACATGGTTGTTAAGTGAATCTGGCTTCTCCATTGACTTTGTCAGAAGATCACAAAAGTGGATCACATGATCCCAGGACACTGCAGCCGTCATAAATACATGCCAGTTGCTAAGCATTCTACTTTTGATCATGTGATCATGGATGGGAAAACTGCAATAAGTGTGAAAAACGGTCATAAGCCACTTTTTTCAAGGCATTCAGTGGTCACTAAATGAATAGAGATTGAGGACTACCTGTTGTTCTGACCTAGGCTTCCTTTATCTTCTTTGACATGCTGCCAAAGACCAAATTGGCAATTAACCTGGCAAGGCCACACGGAAACACAGTCAAAAACAGAGCTTCAAAGTACAAACTGACATCATCCACAATGTTGCTTCCTGCAAAGGCCCACGTGCTTTTGCTCTTCCTTTATGTCTTATGGGAGGGGCCAATCATCTCCAAGTCTTACTCCCAAGTCATCCCTTTTGTTTTAACTGTTCTTGCCTTCTGGCAGCTCTGCGCATGCGTGCACTAGGAACAGGCGCCCTTTCCTCTGCCTCTCTGATGTCCGACTCTGGAGTCTCTGGAGTCCGCAGATAACTCCCAGATGGCCCTGGCCCCCTCTCTGCCTCCGACGCAGAGCCCTCGTCCGAGCCTTTCCCAGGCTCCAGGTCTGGCCCATGTTCTTCCTCAGCCTCCTCATTGTTAATCATAGATTAACCACCAAGTTCATTAAACAAGAGCAAATCTAATAGAAATCACTTGATTTCATTTATACTACACTTCATATATTTATTCTACTTTTATTTGTGAACTGCAATTCTTCATGACAGTCTTGGTGGCTTTTAAAAGAAAAAAACAACCTGCGACACCCATTCTACCAGATGCTACTTCATCTGGCGGCGGTCTGATCATAGCCACATCTGGCAGCTGACTAATGATAATCACATCTGGCAGAATTAAAACTGCAATTAATCCTAATGGTAGTTCATCTATTATTGAAAATCAAGTGAGGGAAATAGCAGTGGTAGCCCTGTTGCATTTTAAATCGACATTCAGACTTATGCCTTAGCTGGGATGTGTTAATGAACACTGTTCATTTGGGAGTATTTGGCCTTGTTTTATAGGACACTGAATAGATGAACAATATTGTGTGCTGTGTCGCTTTTCAGACAGCAGGCTGTATGAAATTCATTATCTTCCAAATTATAGTAAAGTATAAAACTTCAAAAAAATTCAAGTATGGAGCAAAATGGACAGAGAACGCACAACCCTGAGGCTTGCCTACGTAAAAAGCATGCTAAATTCTGGTTTTGCTTCCCCCAAACCATTACAAGGGTGTGCCCCTCATAATCCCTCCAAATATGTGGCTCAAAAGTGTAATTTCCAATGTGAAAATGATTAAATACACAGGGAGAGATCATGTTAACTGCACGCATTTTAATTAAATGCCAGTGTAACTTAATCACCTTCATTTTGGAGTTTAGCTCTGGCATGCCACTAAAGGCCAACAAGCATGGTTCTTGGGAAGAACTTGGATGTCATGATTTAACCAGCATTAGATTGCTTCAAGCGAGAAATAATTATTTGCTTCAGCCTAGGAGTGACATTTGCACTATAAAAGCGCACAATGTATACTGTGTCTCCCTTTCTGTGAGTGTGCCAAGCATTGAGTTTGTAACAGTTTGGCATGGCACATTGATGTAGAGAACTTGACTGAACTCACTCATTATGTGTTTTCTCATATTTAAGTCATAATTGGACAATTGGAGTTAATGCTTTTGAAAAAAGTTATAATTTGCTTCCGGGAGCAATTCGTCCTAGCTAAGCCTTTGCTTATAGTGCATTCTTATAGTACCATGATGGCAAACCTATGGCACATGAGCCAGAGGTGAAATGCAGAACCCTCTCTGTGGGCATGCACGCCGTCACCCCAGCTTAGCCAGCTGGTCGTCTGGTTTCTGAGGCTCGCATGCGCAGCAGCCAGCTGGTCGTTGGATTTATGGCGCCTTCCTGTTTGGGCATTCTGTGCCTAAAAAGTTCACCATCACTGTTATAGTATGTTACTTTTAGATTGGTTACCTTGTTTGTTTTATCAGTTTACCAGTTTGTTTAGTGACTGTTCAAAATTACAGTGGCACGGAAAAAGAGACTTATGGTTGTTTTTCACACTTAATGACTGTTGCAGTCATGTAATCAAAATTCAGATTCAAATAGGAGCAACTGGCTCATATTTATGGCAGTTGCAGTGTCCCAGGATCATGTGATCCCCTTTTGTAACCTTCGACAAGCAAAGTCAATGGGGAAGCCAGATTTCACTAATCAACCTGGTTACTAACTTAACAACTGCAGTGATCCACTTAACAGTGGCAAGAAAGGTTGTAAAAAATTCACTTAACAAATGCCTTGCTTAACAGTGGAATTTTGGGGCTCAGTTGAGGACCATCTGTCTGTACAGTTATGAGATAATGTTCCTTTTAATAAAATATGCCAAAAAGGGATTAAAATATAATCCATATTTTAGTTGCTTTTCATAATTCACTGTAGTATAATTTTATGAGTCAAGATTGATTGACTGATTTTTTAAAATGTATGTGGCTGCTAGCTTAAATAACAATGCTTGGGTGACTAACAACCACCATGCAAGAGAAAAACAAAATGACAGCTCTCCAAAGAATTTAAAAAAATAATCATAATGCAATAACCAAGGAATTGCATAAGTAACACAAAACACAAGAACAGACATATTGGGTCCCACTAACATGCTGTAACCTTTATTGCTTTTTAGAGATGAGTCTTGAAATATAATTCCATTTTTAAATGTATCACCCGGTGTTTTAGAAATTTTCTTTTAGTACATTTCTATAGCATGAACAACAAGAATGAATGATTTTTTAAAATCATCTTTCTATAAAATTGCTTGAATGTAGAATTGTAACTGTTGCTCCTCATTCTTCTATGAGTCTTCCTTAATTTGAGTTAGTTGTCTTTAACAATCACATTTAGATAATTCAATGCAGCACATATATATCTGGATAATAGATTTAACTCTGGGACTTGAGGACATGTTTTCCAAATAATGATAGGCTGATTTCATTAGGTCTTAGTCATTAAAATAAAATGGTAAATTGGCAGACCCAACTGTCTTTCTTCCTAGATCTCCTTATATATTCTGAAGTAGGAGTGTCAAACTCAAGGCCCGCGGGCTAAATCTGGACTACAGCGTGCTTAGATCTGGCCTGTAGGGCCGCCCTGAAACAGTGAAGGACTGGTCCACAGTGACTCTGCCAGTAAAAATGGAGCTTGGAACGGCTGCATGCAGTCCTCTCGAGCTCCGTTTTCACTGGCAGAGGGCTTAGGCCATCATAGGTGCCCCTGACACGAGTGACGTCGAGCTGGCCACGCCTCCCCCCCCCCAAGGTGAAACACAACCCTGGTACAGCCCTCAATGAAATCAAGTTTGACACCCCTGCTCTGAAGAGTTGTGCTGCAGTGTTGATTGACATTCTGAAATAGGCTTCGAGGTTAATTGGAGAAGGATGTTAATTTCAATATTACTGTAGTCTGCTTAACTGAAACAAGTTTGTAAAAATCAAACCAAAACAAAAACCCAACCATGATATAAAGATGGATGGGGAGCCTTGGTAGTTCATGTGTTGCTGAATTTCCACCAGACACATCCAGGATTGTGAGAAACAGATCCCTAAAAGTTATGCTGGGTCAATCTGTACTTCAATAGCTAACTCTATCGTCTGAGTTCCTAGCTTAACAGAAAGCTTCCTTTATTCCTAATAATCTTAGTATTGTACAAATCTGTGCTTATATTTGGAATGACACACACTGAAGTGCGGGAATATATATAAACATGTTTTTATTGTGTGTAATCCATAACTAAAGAACAGCCATTATGTTAAGATAACCACAGCTATAACACATCTATCTAAATCCAGTATTCAAAGCAGATTTTAGCAATTCATTAGAAATGCCAGTGAACTGCCGCTGAATAAAAACTTTTCCTTTCCATACCAAAGTGCATCTGAATACATAGAGATGTATTGGGATCTTGAAGTCGAAACAATGGGATCACAGTTTCATTTGTGGATGTTACTTATTTTAGTGGTCATAGTTACATAGATATACTTGTAGTTTTTCGAAGTTGAAATATTCTTTGTAATAATCTTACCTGGTTTTTTTTTTTGCAGTAGTTCACCTTGGAAGTAGTTGATAATGGCTTATAACCGTGATGGTAAACGTATGGCACCGTGCCCAAAGTGGCATGCAAAGCCAGGTACGCATGGCCTTGTCTTCTGGATTTCTGGCGTGCATATGCGTAAGATGATCAGCTGTCCTTTGTGCGCATGCACACCATAATCCGGAAGTTTGACTTTTCTGGAATGTGATCCCTTTGCGTGTATGTCAGTGCCAAAAACTGGCCTATGCATGCGCTCAGGGCCGGATTTTCCTACAGGCTAACTAGGCTTCAGCCTAGGGCCTCAAGATCAAGAGGGGCCTACACAGTGGTGGGATTCTGGGGGTTCTAGGGGGTTCAGCCGAACCCTTTGTTAAATTGCTGGCTCGCCCGCCCCTCACCTCCCACCCGCGCGGCGCCAGCCTACCATAGCCAGGGGTAGGCAATTGTGGCTCTTTTACAACCTGTGGACTTCAACTTCCAGAATTCCTGAGACAGCTTGGCTGTCTCAGGAATTCTGGGAGTTGAAGGCCACAGGTTGTAAAAGAGCCACAATTGCCCACCCCTTCCCTAACCTGAGTTCCGCTGCCTGGGATCCACGTGGGCTCCGGACGCAAGAGAGCAGGATGGAGAAAGCAGCTTCCACGCCTTCACTCACCCTCACTCTCTGCTCTGTTGGATCGCCGGCCGTTCGCTTACCCCGCCCACTCCCCATCTATTGCTGCCTCTGATGGCTAGAGGAAAAAAAAACTTCAAATTCTTGCCGTGGGTCTTCAAAGGGCCGCCCTAGAGCCAGTGGTGCAGCCGAACCCTTTGTTAAATTGCTGGCTTTCCCCGCCCCTCCGCACCACTATTTATTGCCAATAAATAGTGGTGAGCGAGGGGCAGGGGAACCAGCAATTTAACAAAGGGTTTGGTGTTTTTTTTGTAATTTTATTGGCCCACGGAGCTTCAGCATAGGCTAATTAGCCTCCCGGCTCTCAGCTGATTTGTCTCAGCTGTTTTGCTCAGGGCTCTTCTGCTTCCTTGCAAAGAGTGCTGATTTTTTTCCCCCTAACTATGCTGAGAAACGAAACTGAAACTGCTTTGCTGTTGCTGCAAGGTTGGAAAATTAGGCAGACAGAATTCTTTTCTTTTTCCTCACCAAAAAAGGTAGGTGCAAACAATGGGAAATTTAGGGAAAAAGAGGAGAGTTTTAAAACACAAAAGAAAAAAAGCTCTATTTAACTAGGGAATTGTAATAATTGAGATACTATTAATTGTATATTTCTGAAAGCAGAAATGGTTAAGTTGTGGTTTGGAGGAATATATGGGGGAAATTATTTGGTTTATTATTATTGGTAAATATAATTAATGGATTTGTAAGAAATTGGATTGCATGGAAATAATTGGAATATTCATGTTCATATTGATTAATATACAAAAAAGGTAGTTATATAACTAATTGATTTATATTAAAATGTTGAATTTATATTAAACAACTAATATTACATAATTAACCAATGTGAGGATGGATATAAAAATAGATGACAATGGGAAGGGGTATAATATAGAATAGAAGGGAAAAATTGAATTTGATTAAGATTAGAGATGAGGATGAAGGGTAATATTGGTTTTTTACAAAAATAGATGAGGAATAAATATGGCAAAAAGGAAATATAGAAATTGTAAATTTAATTGAAATGACTAAACACTGTTTAAATTTGTGAACCGGCCAAATACTCTGTTCAAAGAAAATACATTTTATGTTTGTATGTGTGTTTCTAATTATTGTTATTTATTCATATTTGTTCTCTTTTATTCTTTAAAGTTTAACAATTCATTCTTTATCTTAATATCTTTATATTTGTTTGGGGTTGGCTTTCTTTCCTTTCATCTTTTTTATTGTACAGCAATCTTTCTCCTCAAACCTACCACCTCTCTCTTTTCTTTCCTTCTTACTTTCTCTTCCTCCCCCTCTTCTTCTCCTCCCTACTTCCTCTTCCTTTCTCCTTCTCCTCCTCTCTTCCTCCCTCTCTTACCCTCCCTCGTACTCTAATTTCCCTTCCCTTCCTTCATCCCTCTCTATTGCTGTATCCTTTTATGCATATGGACTACTCAGAGGGCTGAAAAAGTTATTTTTGACTGGTCCTCGCACTTTTGACCAGTCCTCGAACTTACGACTGTCCTCACATTTTACATTTTTGCCCTATCTTGTCACCATGGTGAAGAGAAGCAGTTGTGAAATGAGTGACATGGTTGTTAAGAAAGCTGCACGGGCATAAATGTGAGGATGGTCATAAGTGTGAGGACCGGTCAAAAGTGCGAGGCCCAGTCAGAAATGACTTTTTTCAGCCCTCTGAAAAAAGTCTATGCACATAGCCACGCCCACCCGGTCACATGATGAGCTACACACGCCTACACAGTCACGTGACCAGCTAGCCACGCCCACCCGGTCACATGATTGCCAAGCCACACCCTCAACTAAGCCACGCCCACAGAACCTGTTGTTAAAAAAATTGAATCCCACCACTGGTGAAAGGGCCTCATAAGTGGAATAGCCTAGGGCCTCTTTTCATCTAAATCCGGCCCTGCATGCGCTCCAGCCAGCTGTTCATCGGGCAAGCATGCACGCTAGAACCCAGATGTTCGGCTTTTCCAGAGCGCAGTGCTGATTGTTGACCCATTTAAGAATTGTTAGTTCTGACTAATCTCTCTTTGAATTCTTTTTTCAACAAAGATTTGTGTTTATATAAGTGTAACTGCTACAGATGAATGCGCCAAAAAGGAACTTTTGGGAAAGGAAACATTTCAGTGTTGTAAGTACTTTTATGATCATTGAACCTTTCTATACCGTGTTTCCCTGAAAATAAGACTCTGTCTTATATTTTTTTTGAACCCTGAAATAAGCGCTTGGCCTTATTGCCATGTGCTCAAAAGCCCGATTGAGCTTATTATCAGGGGATGCCTTATTTTGGGGGAAACAGGGTAGAATAGGAACACACTGATCTAGTTGACAGGAGAAGAATATTGTAATGCTAGGCATATTTTTATTGAGGAGAAAATGTATTTAGTTACTTTGAAGAAAAACTTCTGAGGTTGATCTTATCTAGCAGAGTCTAAGATCGAGAAAGGATGCGAATTACTTTCTTTATGACTTTTTAGTATGGGTTAAAATACTGTTAACTGGTTAGAGATTACAGAGGGAATATTATTAATGTTGGTTTTGTACTTTGTTGAAACGTCAAAATCCTTCCGCTTCAGCTTTTGATGCTGATTTTAGTTATTTCTGTTCCAGACAAAAATAGTTTTTAAAAATATGGTTTTAATTATACATATCTCTTTGAGTTTTGTAATTCTGGTACACTAGATGAAGAAGAAAGAACGGATTTGTTTCAACTCAGTTGTATTTTGGGGGGGGGAGGGGTTATGTCCGTCAGGTTCCATAATTTTTCTCACCTGTATTTGCATATACCTTGCTAGTTTCTATATTGTTCTTCTGCACCTATGATATATGACAGTACGAGGAATGATTAATACTTAAATGTCACTCAAATCTTACATAGTATTTTCTTTCTACGGTTAAGGAGGAGCCTTATCCTTCAAAGGTAATTTAACATCTGGGATCCAACTGACTCCCAGCATTTACTTCCAAGGTCATTTTGGCTATGGCTATAGGGAAGATTCACATCTCTTGGGCCTAGTCAGTTTCATTTAAAGGAGATGCTTATGACTGATGGCTACAGGAGATGGGAAGATTCTCAGTGCTGTTTGAATGGTCACTAAACAAATGGTTGCAAGCCGACAGCTACCTATATTGTCTCCTTAACATACCATGTTTACCACATTCCTGTGCAAAAAACACATTAAATCAAATGTGGGGGGGGGGGGGCAATCTAACTCCCAGGACTTTAGTCATATTATAGTGAAATCATGCATATATACAGGAAGGAAAAGGAGGCATTTTATATATGTACCATATAAGTATGTATGTATGTATGTATGTATGTATGTATGTATGTATGTATGTATGGCCTGCCTACATATCTGCCTGCCTGCCTGCCTGTTATTTACCAATAATATTTACCAATTATTTACTGTACTGCTTTTTCTAATAATTCATGTTGTGAACATATCTAACCCACCTTCTTCCTTCTATGTTCCCCACAACAATGACCACAACTCTGTCAGATGGGTTTGGCAAGAGACAGAGACTGGGCCAAAGCCACCTTTAATCAAGAAAAGTCCTAAGTGAAATGATTGTACATTTATCAGTTTCTTTAGGATAAATCTGCATTCTGCCCTCTTCTGTTAGATTTATATACCAACTTGATGCCTTTGTCTCTTAATATAATGTTTCTTAGAATGCCAAATAATTTATAATTTTTTAGACAGTTAATTTATGCCAGAGAAGCATCTGTAGGACTAACTGAGTCCCATATGTGTGAGGTGGCTTTAGCAACAGGTTGCGCTATGCAGATATGTGGGGTGAGATTTAGCCAATAGCCCTCATTCAGACGAGAAAGTTTCATTTCTGTTCCACATTTTATGTGAATTTCCCACTGTGTTTTTTTAAAAAAATGCACAGACAGCTGAAGAACAGGTTTGTGATCCTTGAAACTTGTTTTGACTTGCCCTTTCTGATTGATTCATAATGCAGAAACTCATGTAGATAGATCATGTGAAGTAATAGTTTTAATTTCTTCATGTAAATTTAGGGAATCTACTCAGAAATATTATAGGTCGATATTTGAAGTTTTTATTTTTGCTGATAAGATATTTCATGTGGAAAGAAGAAAAGCAGCTAGGTTTCTTTTATGATTTCATTTCAGCCAATAATCTTCAGTTTAGATGTGAAAAGTCAACATTTTCTGTTCAAAGACTAAGGAAAACATAGTCTACGAAGATATAAACCAGAGACAAAGATAAGTCAGAAAGTTTTAGCAAGATGAACAACAGAAACTAAGGGAATCAAACCAATGAAATCACTCATCTAGGTGGTATTTGTGTATATTTTATCTATACAGCCATTAAATAACCATGTGGAGAACCAATTTAGCATGGTTACGCCCCCAGGCTAGAAACCAAGAGACTGTATTTATTTATTTATTTATTAATCAAATTTCTATACCGCCCTACTCCCGAAGGACTCAGGGCGGTGAACAGCCAAGATAAAATACAGACAATACAAATATTAAAAATCCCTTAAAATTATTAAATATTTCGGCCGAAACACAGATTAAAACACCCAATTTATAAAATCACGAATTAAAAAATTTAAAATTTAAGAATTTAAAAGAGGGGAGTTAGGCCAGGCCAGCTTGTTGAAATAGAAAAGTTTTGAGAGCACGGCGAAACGTGCGCAGGTCCGGGATCTTCCGTATCTCTGGGGGGAGCTCGTTCCAGATGGTAGGTGCCCCCACAGAGAAGGCTCTCCCCCTGGGGGCCGCCAGTCGACACTGTTTGGCCGACGGCACCCTGAGGAGCCCCTCTCTATGGGAGCGTACTGGTCGGTGAGAGGCTATTGGTAGCAGAAGGCGGTCTCGTAGATACCCCGGTCCGATGCCATGGAGCGCTCTAAAGGTGGTAACCAAAACCTTGAAGCGCACCCGGAAGACCACCGGGAGCCAGTGCAGCTCGCGCAGGAGGGGGGTCACATGGGAGCGCCACGTCGCTCCCATAACCACCCGCGCGGCCGCATTCTGGACCAGCTGGAGCCTCCGGGTGCTCCTCAAGGGGAGCCCCATGTAGAGAGCATTGCAGTAGTCCAAGCGGGAAGTGACAAGAGCATGAGTGACCGTTTTTAACGAGTCCCGATCCAGAAAGGGACGCAACTGGCGAATCAGGCGGACCTGATAAAAAGTCCCCCTGGCCACGGCCGTCATATGCTCTTCTAAAGACAGCCGTGAGTCCAGGAGGACACCCAAGTTGCGAGCCCTCTCCGTGGGGGGCAATGACTCGGCCCCAATAGTCAGTGATGGCGCCAACTGACTATATCGGGATGTCGGAAACCACAGCCACTCGGTCTTGGATGGGTTGAGCCTGAGTCTGTTTCTCCCCATCCAGATCCGCACGTGACTTTTAGTTCCACCTTAAACACAAAGCCAGTTGAGTAAACTCGTGCCAGTCCCTCTTTTTCAGCCCTAGGAAGAAGGCAATGGCAAACCAGGAAAAACCTTGCCAAGAAAACTTCAAAGACTAATCTAGATGGTTGTCAGGTTGTCAACACTGACTTGAAGACACTAATCTTCCTCCCCCCACACTCCTAAAAAAACTATGTATAAGATGGCAAGAAGGGGATTTAGAGGTAAAGTAATGCTGACAAAACATCAGGAGAAGGATTCTATCAGTAGTAATATCGATACTTGTCAGAGAGGCATTTACAGGAGACAGGAAGTCTACAAGCAGATATTTTGTTAGTTTTCAAGAGTAATCTCCCTTATAAAGTCCAACCAAAATTGGTAGAGAGAAGAAATTAAATCTACCAAACAATTAAAAGAATGTTAAAAGCAGATTAAATGAATGTTAAAAGAGGTTCTTGTCTTTCTTTTAATCAAAAGAAAACATTTTAATATTGATTTATTTATCATATTTATGTTCTCTAACACAGGGGCCCCCAACCTGTGGGCCACAGTGCACTACCAGGCTGTGGCCTAATTACCACTGGGCCCGTGAGTGGGGGTGTTCGTAGCCCCACTCGCACGAACGTCATCATGGGCATTTGCAGCTCCACTCACATGAGCCTCATTGCAGGTGCTTGCAGCCGTACTCGCACGAGCAGTGCTGTGATTGTCATGGGCGCTCGCACATGTGCACGCACACATGTGCGCCTGTCCCTTCCACAAAATCATCTCCTCTCCCCCGCTTCCTCTGCTCTGGGCCGCCAACCCGGAAAGGCTTGGGAATTCTGCTCTAACATGCTACTTCAGATCTGATGTAACAGTATGAACCTAAACTCTGTGGCCATATGTTATCAGTAAACTTATGTCCTTTATGAAGCTGAAACAGCTTCATTCAGGCACAGAGTGGCAGGTTACTAAAAGTTGGAAGTGGTTTTGTTAGAGTTGTCTTCTTTGCTAACACCTCCTGAGTTTTTGTGACTATAAGTCCCATGGTAGTGCAAATAGAAACATGTAGCTGGTCATGGCTGAACTCCAAAAATTTAAGAAGAGTCAAACTTTCTAAGTAGAATATCAGGGTTGCAAGGTAGACTAGGAAGCTGAAAAACTTCCTGGAAAGGCCAAACCATAACGGAGAAACGGAGAAAGCTACAAGGACAAGTCACCAGAAGTTGGCTCAAGGGTAGAGGCTTTACCGTAGAGAAATTCAGGAAGGCAGAAAATAACAAAAGGCAGTTTTATAGCCAGATTTCCAACCAGACACTAACAACACAGACATTTGTCATTGTATGACTTTTATGTGGCATCTCGTTTCAAATCTGCAGACATTAAAAATAGCAACTAGGCCAACAGTTTGATTTTTTTTTTCTCTTTTAGATGGGAGGGTATTTCATGCTTGCTCTTACAGATAGGGTATTGTTCATTATGTGTACATAATTAATGGAAGAAACTCCCAGGAATGAAATGTAGACAAGAATAGGTCATTTTCACCAGATGGTTAATTATTACAACTAAGAAAAGCACTTGGAAATACCTGGTGTGTCCTTTTGAAAAGCATAACAAAACTCGAATTGGCTTGATTTTGATAGATAGCTTCTATTGTGTTAAATGATTATTAAAATGATTACTCACGCAGAGGCAAAACATTGATTAATCATCACGAGGTCTTTATTAGACAGGTAATAATTATGCTATGCTGGCTAGGTTCTTTATATCCACATGCCATCAGGTGTTAGTTGACTTTGCAGCAGGTCCAAAATTTAATTAAAATATTTCAGAAATTGGGAAACGTCTCTGCCTGTAATTATAACTTCAGTAACTGTGTTTCTTGTATAAATCAGTGAAAGAAATTTCCTAATATTAGAGATGGTGATTTGTTTGACAGGAATTGTATCAAAATTATTTTGAATGAGATGAGGGGCATATACATTTGAAATAGGAATAAATAGATAAAATCTTAAAGAAATGTCTTGTTATGTTAGCACTTGAGTTACAGTTTATTATATTTTGCTGTGTAATTGGAAAATATTATTAAAAGTGCTGTCCAGATAACTTGTAAAGGTGGTTCTTGATTTATAGCCATTCATTAAGTGACCTGTCAAAGTTACAATAACACTGAAAAAGGTTACCTATGACTGGATTTCACACATATGATCGGTCACATGATCAAAATTTGGGCATTTATTTATTTATTTATTTATTTATTTATTTATTTATTTATTGGTTCGATTTATATTCCGCCCTTCTCCGGAGACTCAGGGTGGCTTACAATGCGTTAAGCAATAGCCTTCATACTTTTGTATATACCTGCTTAGTAGGGCTTTTGGCCCCCCCAAGCAGTGTTCTTTTTTTATACAAAGTCAGCTTATTGCCCCCACAATCCGGGTCCTCATTTTACCTACCTCGAAAGGATGGAAGGCTGAGTCAACCTTGAGCCTTGAGCCTGGTGAGATTCGAAGTTGCAGTAATTGCAGGCAGCTGGTGCTACTTAACAGCACTTTAGTCTGCTGTGCCACCAAGGCTCTTTGGCAACTGGCATGTATTTATGACAGCTGCACTGTCCTGCGCTCATGTCACAATTTGTAAATTCCAGTCAGCTTCCGGCAAGCAAAGTCAATGAGGAAGCCAGATTTGCTTAATCTCTGCATGATTCACTTAATAATTGTGGTCACTTGTTTAAGAACTGTACAAAAGGCGTCGTAAAATGGGTCAAAAGTCACTTAACAACTGCTTTGCTGAACAACCAAAATTTGGGACTCGATTGTGGTCATAAATCGACAACTACCTGTACTGTGCTTCTCATAAATCAGAACAGCAAAGCCTGGGAATTGTGACAATGAGTTATGGGATGAGGGTTCTTTGTATGGCATTATTTTTGTTTGCAAAAGCAGAATCTCTTTTCTCTATTGCTTTTCAGCAAAGGATGTTGCCCTGTGATGCATTCTGATAAACTATAGCTGCCCGCTATTTAAAAAATGATGGGTAGACTATGCTTTAAGTAAACTAAGGTTTCCAAACCAATACCTCAAAAGTAAAAATAGCCCAGACATAGTATAGAATAAGCTGGAAGGTCTTTTAGTCCAGCCACCTACTCAAGCAGGACTCTAGTGATGGAGCGCCCACAATTTCTGAAGGCAAAATGTTCCACTGGTTAATTATCCTCACTCCTTAATTCCAGGTTGCTTCTCTTTTTGATTAGTTTCCAACCATTGTTTCTTGTCCTGCCTTCTGGTGCTTTGGAAAATAATTTTAATGTACATTTTAATGTACAGGTAGGTCTTAACATACAACCGTAATTGATCCTGAAATTAGGACTGTATTTTATGCTGGTTGCTAAGCAGATCATACCGTAATTGTCACTGATTTTAATGATTGTTTTTGTGGGGATCATTAAGCAAACTCATGGTTCACAATGGGCATGTTTTGCTGAATTTGGAAATAAGTGTTGGTTTCTGGCAAAAAAATGGTACTACCTTTAAACAGCCTCATGCTGTGTGGAACTCAGGCAGTTCCTGTCTGTCTCAAAATTTCCTTAGATTGTCTTTTCAGTGTCCACAAGCAAAAAGAGGTACCCACATGTTCTCTATGCTCTGGGTTGAACACTTCAGGACCATATATAGGGATATATTTTGCAGGATGTTTTAAGCAAGATCCTGTATCACTGGAATATCCTGACCAGTGTTGAAGAGCTGGCTCTCTTACAGTGATTTTTATATTCTGAGGAAACAAAAGTAAATTGTGGAGCTGATGGCAGAGGAAGGATTAAATAAGGGGAGAAAACTTTTAATCTGGTAAAAATTTGCTGTGTTTAAATTGTTTTGGATGCAGAGAGTCTCTTGAACTGGTAAACTCAATATATTTCTGATAGTTTGTCATGCAATATTTCCCCTTTGTGATAATTATATTTCTGCCTCCTGTGAATTGAACTATATCCTTCCCCTCTCTCAATTTCTACTGTCCTCTTTTTTTCTAAGGTTCCTATTTCTTCCTTGCTTTTGTTTTGTGTACTGTGCTGGAATATGATACCAATAGCCACCTCTAGTGTTCATTATGTTAAAGTGCAATCTCAAATGCGTTATGGAAAATCAAGTACTTGTATAATAAGTCAAGATTAGTACTTCCAATATTTATTCCCCCCCCCCACTTTCAAATAATGAACTGGATTTTAGTGTTTATGTCTTTCCCTGATTTACGTATTATTCCTATATGTGCATTTAAAAAAAAATTAAAGTAGTTTTGCAGCTGGTTTGGTGTTTGAAATCAGAAGATTTGTGAACAGAACATTTGGAAACTCCTTCTAAATTGATACAATTGTACAAACTGTTAAGCAATGTGTGAATGAAGAAGAAGAGCATAAGACAGTTGGCCAAGGGAGGGTAAGCTATTTGCCTACTTGAATCATTTGTAGTTATAAAGTGCATTAAAATCAAGTGGATTGTTTGCAAGCCTACTTCCCACCTAATATTGCAATTTATTTATTAAATTTATATGCTGCCCATCTCACTATCGAGTGACTCTGGACAGCTTAAAACATCACAAAAACAAGAATATAAAAATCTTAAAATTAACAAAAGTTGGGTAAAAGTAGAACCAATACATGTGAGGGATGGAGGTGGAATCTTCTTAGCCCATTAATCACCATTAACACCTGATGGGAATTCAGAAACATTGAATGCCCCATATGGACCTTAATCCAAGCAGAACCAGGTTTTAGAGCCCTTCCAGAAGGCCAAGAAGATGAGCAATACAGAATCAAACGTTTGTTTATTAGCAGTGACAAATAATGCTATTTAAAGCATTGCCTGACTGTATATAGCCGCAAGTCAGTTATAATGTTGGTCACTGATCAAACCAGCAGCATGAATTCTAAACCTGTGAAAATGAAAGTTTTACAATATCTGCAATGCATTAATGCCATCTTGCATGGACTGTTATTATGTGGCCAATCTATACTGAAGTGTACAGCTTCCTCTCCTTGTCTTTCTGCTTAAGTATTTTCTTGAATGAAATTTGCTAGGATGGTACAGAAACTGCATTCCATAATGAGAAAAACAGGAGAAGCCTTCAACACAGTTGGTAGCCCCAGTTTTATATTTCAGAGCTGGTTTATGTTTGCCATTGTTTTTCTTTTCTTTCTCCTTTCTCTCACCTGCCCCGTGAAATTGGAGAAATTGTTGCTAGTTCTGACAGATTCTTTTCTATCCCATTCAACTCTTCAATAAAACTTGAACTCAAAGCTTGAAATTTTATCTCCTCAGCAAGAGAGATACTTTAAAAGAATAGCATTCTGAATAACCAATATGTTAGGTCTTCTGTCTTAAATCATGTTAAAATGATTCATACTTTCCACTCTTAGTGTCAAGATTTTTCAGTGGCAACTAAGTAGTAGTATTGCAGGTTAATATGTTGTGAAATTATCATTAGATGTTTCTGGAGGGTACAATTCAAATACCCTGATATGATCTGAAGTGGTCTTGATTCCTAATAATCTTTTAGATCCATATTTATGGGATTTAAATATGGATGCTTCTTGATTTGCTTATTCCTTGTATATTGCAATAATTGGGAAATGTTGGCTTCATGAAATGTTGGCTTCATGGGTTATGAAGCCAACAGTAAAATAAAACCCACTTTGTTCAATTCAATATATCTTATTAAAGTTTCATTTAGTTTTCTATATATAACTTAATTTTTTTTTAATGAAATACTTATTTTCTATCATTCTGGAGTGAGTGGAAGAGTTTGAGTTATAGATCTTTTCTAGAAGTTTAAAGTTGGAGTCATTCTCTTAAAATGAAAAAAATCTTTTCTTTTCCACTCAGAGCTTCACCTCATCAGCTCTTATGTCTGGGATCAAGAAAATAAATTTCCAAAGCCCAAGTTTGTGATTCTTCATCTAGCTTTATGGATACACATTTTAATTACTTGACACATATTTAAGCCAAGCTCAATGACTACAAAGCCCAGTTGCTCTTCCTCTCTTGAGAGAGGTTTTATTTCCAACGTTATGAATTTTTGGTATGTAACTTCATGTAGTTTTGCATTAAAAGGGCAAAAAATGCTCAGGTATTTTTGGTTGCTATGTTTACTGGCTTGTGATTCACACTCTCTGCTTTATACCATTTGATGGGCTGTGAATCAATTTTCCCTTGAGAATAGTGCGCAAACTTTAATGGATAGTATTTTTCTGTTTTTCTTTTTGATGCCCGATTCAAAGTGCTTTGGAAATACCAAGTGCAAATAAGAATATACATTCAAAGTTCAAGCTCGTAAAGAACCATGTGAAATTTCTTATTACTAATTATCTCGTGGGAATCAACACTCCGACAAAGATAACTTGAAATTAAGAAATGCCTCTGCATATGACAGACTTTCTTGTTTCATGATATCGCATAAGAGAAATACAGAGGAATATGTAAATGGCTCTTTCCTTGGTTCTCAGGAAGAGTACCAAGATTTTCTTAAATCAGGTTTAAGGCAAATATGCCCACTAATCACAGTTTAGGTCTGGCTGAAAACCTGCTTTATGTCCTTCAGACATAGAAAGCAAATGTTCCTGTTATAATTATAAAGGTATAATGACTTGTTGATTTACATTGGCAAAAGAGGAGAAACTTGGAATTCATGGTTTAAATTCAAAAACAGATTCAGGGTCAAAAAGCATGCCTTAACAGTAAGAGACATTGTTTAGGATTGCAAGGATGTGGAAATATATGGGCACTGTCTATTTGGTTTTTTTTAAATGATCTTAACTTGCAACTGTGCTAACTTGCAGGCTCATATCACAATAAGATTTTGGAAAACCAGGTTGCCACATGAAAATTATAATAAGGAGCAAAAGCCAAAAGAGGTTTGTTAGATTGCCAGGACTTTAGTCATGGGGGCAAAAGGAGAAATCTTCCTGTGAAGTGATTATTGGGGGGGGGGGTAATCTCCTGACTGTAAGCAGAAGAGCTGAAGCAGACATTAAATGTTGCTGCTGCTTTTCTATTTAAACAATGAAATCAAACAGTAGGTCATTTTCAGATTACCTTTCATGATATTTGAAGAAAAAATTTAGAAGTTTCCTTTGTGTTTTCTTAATATATGGCTTGTTTGTCTGTTGTATTAGGAAAGTGCTTCTCTTTTTAAGTCTTGCATGATAAATAAGATAATGACTTATTCAGCTGAACAGTAACAACCAAGATCAATTGTAAATCTTCCTAGTGACTAAAATAATTGGTGAAGCTCTTTTGATTAATGGATGTGAGTTTTGTATTTTTATATTAAAGCCATTCTTGCGAAATCAGGTTGATGTTGATCACAGATTGAGCTGTGGTGGGACTATTTACAGTTTTGAGTATACAACATGGAATCCAGTTCTGAAAGGGAATCTTACCAAAATAGCTTGTTATGGATGCCTATTCATTAGCAGCCAACCCCCAAGCCTTTTCTATGCTCCCAGGGTATTTTATGCCATTGTACTTCAGCCTTTTTCCCCTGGTACTTCCTTGATCCCATAAGATAACAATTTTCAAATGAGTTGACTTTATCAACATGTACTGATCTGGAAGAAACAGTAAAGCCGGTATAGGTAGTCCTTGAGTTATGATCACAGTTGAGCCCAAAATTAATGTTGCTAAGTGAAACATTTGTTAACTGAGTTTTGCCCCATTTTATGATCTTTCCTGCCACCGTTATTAAGTGAATCACTGCAGTTGTTAGTAACACGGTTGTTAAGTGAATCTGGCTCCCCCTTTGACGTTGCTTGTCAGAAGGTTACATTGGGGGCTATTACTGTTAACTTCAAATGTGGGAACTTGGGAATGGAAGTGACAACGGAAGAAGACCAGATCATCAAACCAGCTTACACCAGGATCTTCAAGGCCATTTGCCCTGAGAATGGAATGTTACCAGTTTGACATCTCAGAGTTTCTCAAAACATCTTACTGGCATCGCATTGGCTGGCAGAGGGAGTGGTCATGGGGGAAGGGAGTGTAAAATGAAAAGAATAGTTTTGTATTTTGCGTGGGAATACCAGATTCTGCCTGACTTTACTGCAACCAGTTTCTTTCAGTAAAAGTTCCTTTGTTTCAACTAAATGGAGTCACGAGTCTTAACTTTTCTGAGAGAGTAGACATGGCTGACAGGCAGTTATTTCTAGTTTCTGGCAAAAAAAAATGGCCCATAGCAAACAGTAAGTTCACTTAATGATTTTGAACCAAGATCGTAAAAGAAAACTAGTCATGTGCTGACCTGCTTTATGACCATCAAAACTTATAACCAATTGTCAAGCTCAATTACAGTCAGAAATTGAAGATTACCTATACTGGTAATAACCAGTACCTTGAATTGCATCTGGCTGTTGATTGGCAAGGATGATAATGCATTTGTACCTATCTGTAACTTCTGGATGATTTTCAAGAGTAGCCCCATGTAGAGCACAGTGCAATTATCCATTTGTGAGGTGACCAGTGCTTAAGATCTCAGGACTCATTAAAGTTTTTATCAGTATATGGGCAAGCAAAACATAAACTATAGCTTCTTAGGCCATCCAAAAACCACCCGTCACCAATTGTTAGGGTAATATTGTGAAACTATGATGAATGATTTAGGATAACAAATTGAATGAATTCAATTTAAATGGTTGTATATTTATTCCTAATCAAGTAAATTATCCAGCAGGATAAATTGGGGATTCCAATTTCATTCTAGGCTTTGAAAATTGACTTATTACTATCAGTGAAATCAGTGTTGTAATGCGATTTTTTTTGCTACTGGTTCTGTGAGCATGGCTTGGTGGACGTGGCTTGGTGGAGGGGGGTCGTGTGACTCAGTGGGTGTGACCAACTTTTAAAAAAACTTTTTAAAGCATTTTTTTACTACCAGTTCCCCCGAACCAGTAGTTTTTATCACTACCGGTTCGCGCAAACCAGAGAGATCCGGTAGCATTTCACCCCTGAGTGTAATGTATATTACACTTCTGGATGGTTTCTTCTGTGGATAGTCATCCTGCATTGTTTTAATGTGAACGCTGACTATATATTGACCTGGTTTTATTCCTCTTGCTAATGTCTTGTTTAACTATGTTTTATTAAAGAATCCAAGCAACTGAGATGATGTAACATGCTATGTCATAAACTACAATTTACAAATGAAGTTAGGTGCAGATCAGGTTAAACCTGAAATGATTTTTGTGGAGCTTTTGGCATAGTGCTTTAACTCATACTAATCTTGGTTGAATGCATATTGCTTCTTTCATATGGGTTTTTCAAAATAATTGGCTGTTTACCTGGTATTTTTAGGTTCATGGGGCTGAGCCAGTGGTGGGATTCAGCCAGTTTGTACCTATTCGGGAGAACCAGTTGTTAACTTTCAAAGCAGTTTGGAGAACCCGTTGTTGGAAGAAATCTTACTTTGTTTTTTTCGACTTTGCAGGGCTAATCCTGTAAGAAAGGCAGGAAGGAAACATTCTGGTGTTGTTTCTTGCCTAATCTTTATTGCCCTGCTTACAGAAACTGTGTCTCTGTTAACCCTTATTACATTGTAACAGCTAAAGTGAAGCGCCCATCGACGTGAGTAACATTGAGTTGGCCATGCCCACATGATCACATGACCACCGAGCCATGCCTACCCAGCTGGTCATTAGGGCAGAGAACCGGTTGTTACATTATTTGAATCCCACCACTGGGCTGAATGTATTATTTTGAGTCCTACATTTATAAATAAATCTGCTTAGCCAAACAAAACAGTTCTTAGAATCTGATGTGCTTTGTTGAACCCAGGATAGTAATTCATTTTATAATATTAATCATGTAACATGCTTTAATAAGAGATCAGGTGTACATTTATTTTGCTATTTATTTGTTATTCTTTTTAATATAAACCATGCTACTGAATTATCTTTATTAAAATAATCATTTCGAAAGGAGCTGAGAATAGCATAGCTTCACAAGTTCCTCCCTTTGTCCACCGCTACTGAATCTAAAAGCATTATGGATTAAAGGAGAAAAAAAATTAATTATGTCCAGAGTCAGAAATTATCAAATGAGATATAAAAGATGTGTAAAATGTCCTTATCTAAATAATGACCAGAATGTGCTTGTTGCCAATGATGCTACATTGCTCCAATTAAAAGTTTAAGATTAAACCACTTTCATTTTAATAGAGTGATGATGATGATAATGCATTCTATCTCAAATTGCTACAGAATTCTCTGATGTACAAAGTTATATTAACAGTCATTTTTTTTTAATAAGAAATAACATTCTATGGCATGGGTATCATTTCAATATATTAAAACATTTCCTAATGCACCACTAAAGCCTTTGGGTGCAAAGATGAAAATGAAATAGTTTAATTTTAAAATGCAATGGGGAAATATATTTGTATCTAAGAAAAAAAGAAAACTTGAGATGAATTATTTTTGCTGATGATGGAGGTACTTTTAAATTACCAGGACATAATTGCAGTTTCCATGTGACTTCTTCTTTTTGAAGGAAACAGTCTATACTGTAGTTCATTTTCTGCCTGGTGAATGGCTTTTCTTCATATAAGCAGCAAAAATGAAGTTTAACCTGTGTAGGAAGAAAAATCCATCTGATTCAATTCAGCTGGGAGAAAGGTGCTTGGAAATACAATGGAGGCTGATTGGAAAGAAGAACTCCATTTATTGATGACCAGAACCACAGCATACAGTTCTGGGACAGCTGACAAAATGGCTGAATGAGTGGATGGATCTTTATAGGTTTCTGGGATTTTGTGTTTGAAATGCTTCAGGGGATTGTGCAATGTAGTGAGCCTGGTATCTTTGTCTATTCTAATAATGGTGGGATTATGTCCTAAAAGGTCACGTCCTGTCCTTAGAATTTGGGTCGGGGAATGCAGATTTTAATTCCATCATTTAGAGCTGAAGGTGTTTTGTTTGTGAATAGATTGGCCCAGTCTGTCTTTGTTGTTGTTGTTGATTGCAAAGTCGTGTTCGACCCATCGTGACCCCATGACAACCTTCCTCTGGCTCTTCCTGTCTTCTACCATCCCCCGGACTTCATTTAAGGTCATGCTGACTGCTTCAGTGACTCTATTCAGCCACCTCATTCTCTATCGTCCCCTTCTTCTTTTGCCCTCAATCGTTCCCAGCATTAGGCTCTTCTCAAGCGAATCCTTCCTTCTCATTAGGTGGCCAAAGTATTTGAGTTTAATCTTCAGGATCTGGCCTTCTAAAGAGCAGTCAGGGTTGATCTCCTTTAGGACTAACCAGTGCAGTCCAAGGGACTCACAGGAGTCTTCTCCAGCACCATAGTTCAAAGGCCTCAATTCTTTGGTATTCAGCCAAAGTCTGTCTTAATGGGCACAAAATATCCATCTCTAAAGACTTCAGGCATTTGCTGGGGGCTGTATTACTATGCAGGAAACTGGGGCTGCTTTCTGTCTTTTAAGAGAATGTTTCTCTATTTCTCCTTTGGGGGAAGTATAATATTCTTTCTCTTAATATTCCCCAAAGTATTTCATTCTCTAGAAGTGGGGGGTGGGGTTCCCCACATGTTCTAAGTGTTATATTAAATAATGTGGAAGGATGATCTCCTTTCAGAAAAGATCAAAAGCAGATACTCATGTAGTTTTGTGAATCTAGATATCAAGCTTTGTAAATCATGATTTTTGGCTTGATACCAAAACCCAGTAATAGAGCTCATATCAAAATTCATAAAATCAAAATTTAAAAAAATCTCGCTTTAGCAAAACATATAAACTGACCATGTGTGACACACAAATTACATAAACAGTGCATTCCCATTTTACTATCCCTTTAAAAAGGGTAAGCAGATTGGATCAGACCAAAAGTCTATTTAGATAAACAAATTGTTCTGGCCTGGTCAAGTAGCTCCTATAGGAATTCTTCAAAATAGTCTTCATGGAAAGAGCTTGTACCTTAAAAAATGGAGAAAGTCACTTTCTTCACCAGATTAAATTTTGCATCCTTTTTTGTAGGAAAAGTTGCATTATCAGATCCAAGAATGTCACGCATGGACTAAAATATTTCTTTAAACTCTTATTTTTTTATTTAAATACTCTCAAACACGTAAGAATGTCCAATGGGCTATACTCAAACCGAAAATGTTTTTCAGTGAGTCTGTTTTTGAAATATTCCATAATATCCTATACTCCAAGTGCTCAGCAGAGGTCGCTATAAGTTTGCAGTTGGAATTGTTTACTTGTCCTCATCATGCTGCCCTGTTTTTCATAAGCATTACATCCACAAAGTACTATTGTAGGAGTTTCACTGAAAATGCAGCATGTGTTGTTGTTGTTACAAACCCCACCTTACTTAGTCCCTATGGTGTGTGTGTGTTTTTTTTTTTTTTTCCAGTTTGGTTGTAGATACAAGAATTCTGGGGAAGATTCAAAGCCTTGGAAGAGAAATGTAGATTGCAAGCACAGACACTATTTCTTGGAAACTATAAAGTGATGTTGTCTGTTACAGAAAACATATTTCAGAATAGCTGTTCAGGGAAAACAATTTAAGCCTCTCTATTCAGTTTTGCTATTAGCATCAATTTGCTGTTAACCAAAAGAGATGTTAACCTGAAGCCTAGATATGTGTTTAGCCTCCCTTTTCCACAAGCCGGTTTGCATAAAACATTGTAATACAGTTGAACGATTCATATGCTCTCTAAATTTTAATTAGTCTCCAATGGCAATTGAATCTTTTATGTTTTCTTCGCATTTCCCTTCCCTTCCCCATGTTTATTGTTCTGGAGAAAAAACAATTAAAGAAATTGTCCTGTTTTGAAATATTGCTGTTGAAATGTCGCAGTAATTTCATGCTACCAACGTGAAAATTAAACAGAAAACAAGTTGATCCAAAATTAGAAATTGCTTTTGTGACTAATGAGGACCAATTGATGTTTCTGATTTGGAATAAGATATTTCTTTTCATTCAGTTCTCTATCTGTACTATTGGCTACAATGCTAGCTTGAAAAGTTTCTATACCAGATAAGAATTGCTTCCATATAGATTTGGCTGCCAAGCGAGCTCAGGATTCTAATCATCAGTTTTTCTATCTGTTCCAGTTTTGGAATTAGATGAGAAACTCACTTGTCAAATCAGCATGGCCATTTTTGGCTATTTTATAGAAAGTGGTAGGAAGACACTTGTTTGCTTCTTATATAGTTTCTTCCCCGCCAAAAGCCATTTCAATTAACATCTGATCACAATCAAAGTGTGACATCAGAGTAGAAGCTGAGAAAATAATGAAAAAAATTGGGAGAATTGTTCAGGAAGTCCTTTTTCAGTGACTGTTTCATTTAGTGACCATTCACAGTTTTACAGTGCTGTTGAAAAATAACTTTATGCCCAATCCTTACATTTACCACACTGGCAGGTTTGCAAACCAAAGAAAAGATGAAGTAAGATCCTAAGCATATTTATGGTTTTCTGCTTTTATTAACATCTGAGTTGCCTATCCCAATTGTGGTTGCTACAGGTAGTCCTCAAGTTACGGCCACAATTGAGCCCAAAATTGATGTGGTTAAATGAGACATTTGTTAAGTGAGTGTTGCCCATTTTTTCTTGCCACAGTTGTTAAAGGAATCATTGCAGTTTTTTTAATATATATTTTATTAAACAGTTTTTTTAAAAACAAACAAAAACATATTTTACATTTTCTTCTTTTCATCAGTAATCCATATTTATACATTTTCTCTTTCTTATCTTAATATATCTTTTATACATATATTTCTAATATATCATATATATACCATTATAATATATTATCCTAATTATTTTATTTACATTTGACATATGGTAAACAGGTACCTAATTTCCTTTCCACAATTTTTATTTCTTCCCATTTCTTCCTATATTTCTCCACCTAATCTAACCATTATTTAGTCTTCCCTTGTCCTTTCCCCCCCGCTTTTCCTCCAACCATTTATACCATCTCTCCAGACTAGATAGTATTCTGTTTCGTCTTTTTCTTGTATCTCCTTCGTGAGCTTATCCATTTCCGCACACTTCATAATTTTTCTAATCACATTGTCTTCTAATGGTATATCGTTATTTTTCCAGTTTTGGGCGAAAACTATTCGTGGAATCATTGTAGTTTTTAAGTTAGTAGCTCTTGTTGTTAAGTGAAACTGGCTTCCCTATTGATTTTGCTTGCCAGAAGGTCACAAAAAGGGATCACATAATGCTGGGACAGACACTGCAATTGTCATAAATATGAACCAGTTGACTAGCATCCAAATTTTGAACACATAGCCATGGGGGTGCCTCAATGGTCATAACTATGAAAATAGGGCATAAGTCACTTTTTTTAAATTTGATTTATATGCCACCCTTCTCCAGAGTCTCAGGGCGGCTTACAATGCGCTAAGCAATAGCCTTCATTCTTTTGTATATTTATACAAAGTCAGCTTATTGCCCCCACAACTGGGTCCTCAATTTACCTACCTTAGAAAGGATGGAAGGCTGAGTCAACCTTGAGCCTTGGCGAGATTCGAACCTGCAGTAATTGCAGGCAGCTGGTCTTAATAACAGGGTGTTTTAGACCACTGTACTACCAAGGCTCTTTCTAGTATTGTTGTAACTTTGAATGGTCACTAAATAAACTGTTGTAAGTCGGGGACTACTTGTACCTGTATGCAGTTGCACATCCCCAAAAAAGAGAGATACTTTTCATTGCTCTCTACTGGGGTCTCCAGTTCTGGTTAAACAAACCCATCCATCCATCCATTCATCCATCCTCCATCCATCCTCCATCCATCCATCCATTTATTTGTTTATTCACACTAATAATATAAATTTGCTACTCTGAACAGCCGACAGTTCAGTTCAACCAAACAACCCCTCCCAAAATGCTAAATATGATTATAAAAATATTTGTATAGATGTCCTCTCCATCTCTGCCAAGACAAAAATATTACTTGTGTGAGCTCAGAATATTATAGGCCAGTGATGGCTAACTTTTTTGTCATCGTGTGCCAGGGGGGCAGGGGAGGTTCACACATCCACGTGTGGCACATGGTCACACCCATAATTCTATGTGCCCTGCCCCTGAGCATGTGCACGCCCCCCCCCGGCATGCGATGGCCCTGTAGGCCCGTTTTTCTTTCTCACCTGACTCCAGATCCTCTCTATGAGTCTAGGGAGGGCGAAAACAGCCTTCCACACCTGCTCGGAGGCCCTCCGAAGGCTCTGGAGGCTGGGGATAGCAAAAAAAGTCACTTCCTGTCCAACCGGAAGTTGGGAAATGGGCCGTTTCTGGCTTCCAGAGGGCCTCCGAGGGGGTGGGGAAGGCTGTTTTCGCTCTCCCTAGACTCATAGAGAGGATCTGGAGCCAGGTGAGAAAGAAAAACGGGCCTTCCCCACCTCCCCAGGCCACCCAGAGGCAGGAAACAGCCTGTTTTCCTGCTTCTTGTAGGCCCAGAAGGCCCAAAAAGGAGCTGAGCTCGTGTGCCCACTAATATGACTATGCGTGCCACCCGTGGCACACATGCCATAGGTTTGCCATCACGGTTACAGGCTATTTCTAGCTTTTCAACCATTAGTTGAAGATCAGAGTTCTAACTTACATATTTGTAGTATATAGTGGATATATTTGTAGTAATCTAGTGGATGCTGGCCAAATTCTTGGGTTTCTATCTGTTTTCAATTTTAGGATAATATCCAAAGTGGTGGGCAAGCTGTCATGGAAACGTATTCCTATTAATTAGCATATAACCAAGGAATCCAAATAAGATTTTTTTTTTAAATGTCCGCCTATCTGCTTGCGATTGTGTAATAATGCATGCTATTAATAAAGCAATTCCCCCTCATCTCTCATTAAATTAGAATGAGGAGAAGACAAACATCCTTCTTTCTTGTTCTAATATGCTAGGTTTTGTTTTTAATCCTATAGTTGGTATACTAAATCCCAACTGAATTGTACTTATTGAAGTGGGCCTTTCCTCCTTTCCAATCCCAGCTTGAATAGGTGAAAGATGATATTAACTTAACCTTTGCATGCTTTGGTGTCAAGAGAGAGTTGTGGTAGGAAGGTAATTATAACAACCCCTAAAAAAAAAATCCTAAGGAAATGATTACTCGGCAAGAGAATAGGAATAGTGGATCGCCTTGCTGGTTGTTAAAAGAAAACAAAAACAAAGATATTTCAGATACGATACAAGGAAGGTCTCTCACATAGCATCATCATGACAACTTCTTAAGCATTCCCTTTAGCAAAGAACAAAAATAAATAAATATAGGAAATCTTTCTGCATAATTTGAATGTGTGGATATTTATATATTATCATTCATTTTAGTTTGCTAATAAGAGCCACGGTGGCGCAGTGGTAAGAATGCAGTATTGCAGGCTACTTCTGCTGCCTGCCGGCTGCCTGCAATTTGACAGTTCGAATCTCACCAGGCTCAAGGTTGACTCAGCCTTCCATCCTTCCCAGATGGGTAAAATGAAGACCCAGATTGTTGGAGGCAATATGCTGACTCTGTAAACCCCTTAGAGAGAGCTGTAAGGCACTGTGAAGCAGTATATAAGTCTAAGTGCTATTGCTATTACTAATGCACTATTTCATTGATGAAAGTCTTGGATAGAATAGACTAGAATAACAGAGTTGGAAGGGATATTGGAGGACTTCTAGTCCACCCCCCTGCTTATGCAGGAAACCCTACACCACTTCAGGCAAATGGTTATCCAATCTCTTCTTTAAAACATTCATGTTATAAATGTTGGAGCATTTACAACTTCTGGAGGCAAGTTGTTCCACTGATTAATTGTTCTAACTGTCAGGAAATTACTCCTTAGTTCTAAGTTGCTTCTCTCCTTGATTAATTTCCACCCATTGCTTCTTGTCTCTCCCTCAGGAGCTTTGGAGAATAGCTTGACTCCCGCTTCTTTTGGCAGCCCCTCAAATATCGGAACACTGCTAGTCCCCCCTAGTCCTTCACCCCTAGTGTCACCCCTAGTCCTTCTTTTCATCAGACTAGACATACCCAGTTCTAGCAACCGTTCTTCATATGTTTTAGTCTCCAGTCACCTTCTTCAGCTATTTTTCAGATAGATAGATAGTCTGATAAATGATTGTCAGTTTTTAGTGTCCTCAATCAAGAATGGCCATTGTTAAGAATATACACATAGATTGGAGAAAGACACCATAAGAAGTTTGGAAATACATGAGCAGAGACTTATTGTTAGATTTGCCTTAGCCTTAGATAAAACTCAGACTAACCTGTGAGGTTCTTGACTCTGCAATAATTCACAGCCTGTTCTTTGCTACAAAAAGCAAGTTTTGTTAAACAGTATTTTATTAATTAATTAATTAATTAAGAATAAATGAGTAAATACAGGTAGCCCATAACTTACGGCCTGGACTGGACAACTGATTGGTAAGTGTCACGGTTGTTAAGTGAAGCATTATGTGACACCCCCTCCCCAATTATACAAATTTTAATTTTACAACCTATTAAGCAAATGATCACAGCTGTTAAATGAGACATCACCGTTTTCAACCTTCCCTGCTTGACTCTGCTTGTCAAAGCCAGATGGGAAAGTTGTAAGTAGCAATAGCAATAAAACATATACTGCTTCACAGTGCTTTACAGCCCTCTCTAAGTGGTTTTACAGAGTCAGCATATTGCCCCCAGCATAAGCTGGATCCTCATTTTACTGACCTCGGAAGGATGGATGGCTGAGTCAACCTTGAGCCTAGTGAGATTTGAAGTGCCAAATTGCAGACAGCTGGCAGCAGCAGAAGTAGCCTGCAGTACTGTATTCTAACCACTGGGCCACCACGGCTCATGATGATCACATGACCTTGAGATGCTGCAATTGTCATAATAAATTGCAGTAAATTGGTTGACAGGTGCCCAGATTGAGCTCACATGACCATGAGGTTGTAAATTGGAGGATGGTTATAAGTCACTTTTTCAGCATCAACATAACTTTAAGCAGTTCCTAAAGAAATGGCCACAAGTCACACCAGTCTACAAGGAGAAAGCCTCGGAAATGAAAGTAAATTAATTTTACCAGAATTGGGTCACTAATAAAGGAAACTTAAAGTCTTGAGTAATTAATTGGTTACCAAGATACAGATTCAGATCAAAATTGCATCAAAATAATTCAAAATTACAAGGCAGATTTGTGATTATGTTCCATAACTTTTCTGCAAAATGTAATTATAGCAATGAGAATGGTGCCACACCATCATTATAAATTTATCTTTTTATTGATACCAATAACATAACTTTCCATTCATTTTTTTTTAATGTAACATTATCATGCTTTTTTGCATGAAAAACTGACAAGCTCTGACATCAGATTAAATGACGGTATCTAAACTGTGCTTTTTGGCTTTTCTCTTGTGAACTGCAGTAAGATCATCCCTGGGAGATTCCTAGTGGTAATTGGAAAGCATGGACAAATGCCATTTCCCTTGGTATCTTTTCTCCATGCCTGTGATATCCTGGGGTGGAATTTCTTCCCATGCTCATCACTCACTGCCCCACAGTTCCAAGGGAAATAGTTTAAATGCGAGTATAAGAAGTGAATTTTCAGTGACATGTTTGCACCAAGTGCTTTATAGAACCTAAGCAAATTTTCCATGTGTTTTTCATAGTCATCCGCCTTGCTGTTCTCAAAGTGAAGATATATTTATACAATTTCCATTGTTCTACTGTACTTTGTTGAGAAGTTACGAGGCATCATGATCATTAGACACCTCCCTCCCTTGAGAGCCAACATAAATCGCAGGCCTGTGTATAATTTTTTATTGTGAAATATCTTGAAAACTTTAGCCAACTATCATCTTTATCATCTGTTTGATTCATCTAATCAAAATATGTAAAATTAACACATTTTATCTCGGAGGTCAATAATTTCCCAAAATTTGTAGACCATTGTCCTCTGTAGAAATACATAAAAATATGTAGATTAAGGCATTCAGTGTTGGACTCCTATTAGCTCCAACCAGAATCTTGGAGTCTGTCATTCAAAATATCAGGACAACATTGAGTTGGAAGAAATTGGACTAGTCCCTGCACTTTAATATCATTCTTATGACAGTTGACAATTTTAAAAGTAGATCTTGCTCTAATTTTGACAGATGTCACTCATACTGCGGGGCTGTGCATACTTCAAGAATTATTTGGGGAAAGCTTCAGACTTCACAAAAGTGCAGCCCGTCAATGCTATTAGTTCAAGTAGCCCATTTTTTTAGACTTCCAGATGAGTCTTTAATAGATTCACTGGTGTAAGGAATTGCTCATTGAAATTAATGTGAATATAGCAGTAATACTTCTTTTCCTCACACTTGGGCAAAATGCTGAAAAACTACCGGTAGACAGGTAAGGTATTTCTGTAGATAGGTCAAGTTTCTTTGCAGACTCCTGTTATGTTTTCCAGAGAAATGTTCCCCAAATTGATGTCTTTCAGATACATTTGCACAATTACACAATTCCCAGCCAACATATTCATGATATACTGTAGGATGGCTAGGAATTCTGGGAGCTGAGGTCCAACATATTTAGAGGGGATCTTATCGGTAATGACTATTCTGGAAAGAAGGCTCATCAGTTCTCCACATGTATGAATTTCTCTAGGATACGTAACAAGTAAATCAAGAGAAGAAGTTCCAACTTCTCTCCTTGAATGTTCAAGTTAATTTAAGGTGCGTTAGGCCAGGTTGCCATTGTTTGAGCTTAGAAATGACTGTGTAACATTGGTGTAAGGCTTTATTTCAAAACACAATTCCCCTCTCCCCTCCCAGCACATAAACATTCATGTTATCTTCCCAAGTTAGAAAACATTGTAGAAATTCCACATTTTAGCCTGTTGATTTGAGTTTCATAAAGCAGCCATATTGTGTGGCATAAGTTAAAGTGAGACAGATGGCATCTTTGGATTATGGAATCTGTGTTGTCCAGCTGGGATCTCCTGGCAGCTATCGTGTTTTCTCAGTGCCAGGCAAATATGTCACTTTTAACATTCCAAGACTTAAACAGCTTATAACCTCCTAGTTTACACCTTTCTTTGTTGTTTGTTTGCAGTTATTTTTGTATGCCATCTTTACTAAATTGATACTGAGGGTCATTTTACAAATTTTGAACTCTATACTGGTAGTCCTTGACTTAACAACAGTTAGTTTAGTGACTATTTGAAGTTACAATGGCACTGAAAAAAGGGTAAAATATGAAAACATTATAAAAGTGCTATGACTGTATTTCACACTTACAACCATTGTAGCATTCCCATGGTCATGTGATCAAGATTCAGATGCTTGGCAACTGACTCATATTTATGATGATTGTAGTGTCCTGGGGTCATGTGATTTTCCCATTTGTGACCTTCTGGCAAGCAAACTCAATGGGCAAATCAGTATTAACAGCAGTATTATTAGCTTAATCAGTGCAATGATTTACTTAATAACTCTAGCAAGAAAAGTTGTAAAATGCGGCAAAACTCACTTAACTAATGTCTCATTTAGCAACAGAAATTTTGGGCTAAATTGTGGTCATAAGTTGAGGACTACTTATAGAAAGAAACCTTGATTTCCCCTTAAAGGGAGACACTCTTAAATCCATTGTTTAAAAATATCCTTCAGTACATCTAATGTTAAAATATTTTGCTTCATGCTAAGGCAAGCTTGTCCTTTAATTGTAATGTTTAGTTCCTCCTAGTTCCTCTAGTGTCCAACTTTAATAGTTTTATCCTATCATTTTTTAAGGAAATATCAAATAAAAGTATTTTCTGATAAGAAGGATTCTTATGATTAATTCTAAAGTCTTATTTCAGATCTACATGGACCCTTAATACATTTGTAACTTTCCAATATCAAAGTTCTAATCATCTTTTTGCTATTCATTCCATGTGTAGAAATGAGAGAAAGTTACTGTGGCAACTCGTGAATATGGTTTATCCAATGTAATGAGGAATGTGTGTTTGCATAACATTAAATTACTTTCTTTTTTTTTAAAGAGTAGCATTTTTGTAGTTATCTGTTCCGGTTTTCTGTAACTTTACTGTCAGCCCTGAAGCTGGCCTGTCCGAGGCCATTTTGAGACTTCAGCGCTGACACGTTGGAGAAGAGGGACAGGGAAGGGGGGAATAGAGATAGGTGGGGTTTGTAGTCAAAACAAAATATTATATTTTTTGGACTGTGAGACGCACCGGAGTATAAGACGCACCAAGATTTCAAAGAGATAAAGAAGAAAAAAAAGAGTTTTTGCCCTCCCCGGCCCCTAGGACCACTCTGCAGGCCTCCCAAACCCTCTGCGTGTCCCATTTTTCAGGCCTTCTGAAGGCTGTTCCACTGGTTAATTATCCTCACCATTAGGAAGTTTCTCCTTAATTTCAGGTTGCTTCTCTCCTTGATTTGTTTCCATCCATTCTTTCTTGTCTTGCCTTGTGGTGCTTTGGAAAATAAGGTGACCACCCTCTTCTTGGTAGCAGCTCCTCAAATACTGGTTCTTTGTGGCAGCCCCTCAAATACTGGAGTACTGCTATCATGTCACTCCTAGTCCTTCTTTTCTCTAGACTGGCCATACCCAATTCCTTCAACTGTTCTTCATATGTTTTTGTCTCCAGGAACTTAATCATCTTAGTTGCTCTTCTTTGCAGTTTTTCCAAAGTCTTAACATCTTTTTTGGAATGTGGTGACCCAAATTGGATGCAGTATTCCAGGTGTGGTCTTACTAAGGCTTTATAAAGTATAATGTAACAATAGGTTACATTAATAACTTGGACTATTAGAAGCTATACTAGATTTTTGAGATTACTAGCTGAGAAAAGGCTGATACTTTAATTTAAAATTAGCAGTCTTAGTCTTACTTTTTTTTTGTAACTTAAACTTGATGGTTACTTAATCAAGTTTTTAATCAATTCTTTTGCTTTAGAAAAATCCTTTTACTTGAGGTTTTACTTAAGGAATATATGTTGATTTTTCCTTGCTGGATCACAATTTCTTTAAGTCATGTATCATGGAACTCATACAGGATATGATTGCAAGGCTTTATTTTGTTTTAACATATTATAATGATGAGGAAAAACAAGTGATGGATTAAATTCCTCACCTGATAACTTCAGTGGTGAAAAAGAATCTCTGTGTTTCTCCTTTCAATTTTTTTCCAGGTTGAATTATTAAAATTCCATTTTTTTTCTTTGCAGTTCTTTTTCTCGTTTCCCTCCTCTGCTTTTACACTACTTAATCAGACAGTGAAGAGAACGGCTGTCATGCTGTCTCTGGCAATGTCACAAGCCAAAGTAGCAATTTTTACACTGGCTTCTAGTCTATTGATTGGTTTGCACTTGCTAGCTATACTGCTGGGAGATTAGTGAGAAGGGTAGCAAAGAGTTGAAAAAAGGGAGCTTGGATAACAGGTAAGAAAAGGTTATACATTTTAGTTTGGCTTTAAAAATATTCAGTTCTGTGGGGGGTGTGTGTGTGTGTGTCTGTCTGTCTGTCTGTCTATTGATCTCTATATCTCTATTATCTGCCTGCCTGCCTGCCTACCAACCTACTTACCAACCTATCCACCTATCTTATCTTTCTCTATCCATCCATCCATTAATTATGTGTGTAGTCCTACAGCCATGATGGTGAATCTATGGCATGTGTGCCACAGATGGCGTGCAAAGCCCTCTCTGCGGGCACACGAGCCGTTGCCCCAGCTCAGGCCACCGTACATGCACATGCGCCTCCTGCTAACCAGCTGGTTTTCGGGTCTCTGCTGTGCATGCGCGGGGGTGGTGGACATGGGGGAGATGTGTGTGCTTGCATGGGGTGCATGCGGGGATCTTGAGCGCTTCATGAAGGGGTGCGGATGTGTGTGTCATGCACACGTATGCACATACTTTCCCGCGCATTGCACGCTTTTGGCACTCTGTGCCAGAAAGGTTAGCCATCACTGTCCTACAGTATGTGTGTGAAACATGTTTCTGAACATCAAGAAAAAAAAATGACTGCATCTGAGTTTTCATGGGTTAGAATTCTGACATAAGTAATTAGGGATTGCTCATTAGTGCTTAATGGATTATTATATAGTGTCTTAAAGTGTGTTTTTTTCACAGAAAAGAAAACTCCTGTGTCATGGAAGGATTAAACACTCAGAAAGCCTTTTTTTCTATAAGAAAAACCACTTGCCAGATTTAAAATGGTCTCAGAAAAATAATACCTGGGGGCGGGGAAGGAATACAAAATCTCACATGGATGCAAAAGTTATAGGTTTCTCTAATATTCTTCATCTAGAATATTATAGGCACAGGATGTTGTTTATTTATTTTTTTAAAAAAACTGTCACAAGAAGAAGTTGTTTAAAATCTAAAAGCATTTGCCTCAATGTGGTTACTAAAACTTCAATGCTTATTTTTTTAAATTTCGGCTTCATTCTAATGAGAAGGTACACACAACTTTTTCCACAAGAAGGCATAAACTTTGTACATGCCAGTCTTCCAAGGTAGACCAGAGAAGAAACAAGACCAGATGAATTAATTCTACTTGATTGTAATGCTATATTAACAGACTCTTGCAAGTCTGAAAGTACAGATCTCCCGCTGTCGCATTTTCAGACTGAGAAGAAAGGAAGGTTCTCTTTTGAACCTCTTTCTCCATACATTATGCAGCAGAGAGCAGTACTCTCACTTATCTGACTGTTCCCTATGGACATTTCTTCGCTGTTTCTCTCAAAATCTTTTTTGTATCCTGTTACATGTTCAGAGGAGTTCAGAGGAGTTACTTGATGTGTTTGAGACTAAATGAGGGACACTAGTAACCATACATTAGGAACCTGTCTGATATGGATTAATTTGTCTGAATGAATTAGCTATTTACAAAGTGGGAGAAGTGGGCTAGTTGCTAAAGATGCTGAACTGGTCAGCTGGAAAGTTCAGCTGACTTCAAGTTCAAGATTCAAGCACCATATAATGGGGGTGAGTTTCTATTACTTTCTCCAGCTCTTGCCTGCCTAGCAGTTTGAAATCATTCAAATGTGAGTAGATAAATAAATACCACTTCGGTGGGAAGGTCACAGCATTCCGTGCTCCTTGGTGTATAATCATGCTGGCCACATGACTACAGAAGGGTCTTCACACATTACGGGCTTCCTCAGTTAAGAAAGAAAGATGAACCCCCCTCCCCCAAGAGTCAGACATGACCGGACAGGGGAAATCTTTACTTTTACTTTTATCTTTACCTATTGAATATTTCATATGAATGAAAGCCAGAGACAGGCCTTTTGTCACTTTTGAGAAAGCTAAAGTACACCATTCAGTTGTGGTATTAATAAAGATATAGAGTGACAAAGCAGCTGTTTTTGAGTATATTTTATTAACTACTAGCTGATAACCCAGGATTGGCTGGATATTTATTTATCCCAATTCTGTATTAGACAGGAAAAGCAACTTCACCTTGAACCCTGATTTCGGCGAGGATTAAATTATTTAAAAAAGTTTTCCATGTGGCCCCAGAAGCGTCAAGTAAAATGATACCACCTTGTTGTTTTGCTAGCTGATCCATGATCATTTGGTATGCTTTCTTCTGATCTTGATTTAGAAGTGGCTTCTTGTCCGCAATATATGTACTAAGCTGCTCGACCTTGTAGTTCTTTTCTCGTATGTAATCTTTGTGAATTACGTCGTGTTGGTCTCGTTGTGGTGCAGGCAGGCCGAGTTGCAGTAATGTTTTATTGATCATCAAAGCCTTATTGAAAATGTCTGGACCAAACATAATTTCTAATGTTGGCTTTTCCCCCTTACCAGAGGGAGCCCCCATGTGGAGTACTGTGAAGCTGTTACCATGGCAATTCCACTGTGCTGTACAGTAGAAACCATTTTAAGGCAGTCCAGTAGAAACCATTTTAAGGCAGTCCAGTAGAAACCATTTTAAGGCAGTCCAGTAGAAACCATTTTAAGACACAAGAGGCTGCATCTTAACAAAACACACACCCCGAGGGGTGTTAGGGATGTCTTACCCCCATAGTAATTCTTTCCAGAGAGTCAGTGTACCAAGTTTGGTTGAAATTGCTCAAGGTGTTCCAGAGTTATGTTGGAGCATACACACACAGACACACACATCCACTTTTACCTATATAGATGGTCTTAATCACATAGGTTTTCAAGATAAAAGAAGAAATCTCCCTGATTATGTCAACAATCCATTTAGTCTAACAATAGGTGGTAGTCTGTCCCTGAAATTATAACCATTGTAGTGGCCCCACAGTAATGTGATAAAAATTGGACACTTGGCAGCCCACCTGCACAGGGGTGTTTCTCCCCACTTGTCCCTCTCCCCTCCCTTTGTCTGCTGTTTTTACCACCCTGCACAGCAGCGCTCCTTGGTCGTAGTTGGTTGATTCTGAGGCTGAAGTAGAGGCATGGAGCCTTCAACATTCTCAGCTGGGCACCATAGCCTCCAGCCTCAACTGCAGGTCAGCACTGCCTCCAAATGAATTTATTTACTCAATTTCTGTAGCTGCCCATCTCAACAAATGGCTCTGGGTGGAATGCCATCTGAGGTGATGCATCCAACCATCTCAGCAGCAGAGCACAAATTCTTAGTTGCCTTACGCTCTGCAGACCCTGTTGTAGTTAGCTAATGTTTGCCATCTCCCTCCCAGTGTTGTTAAGGTGCATGCAGCCTTAACTGCAGCCTTAACTTAAAAGCTGCTGGCTTTTCCAGGTCTATTTCTCCGAATGCGTTTTGACAGCATTATTTAGTGACAAAAATTCTGCTCCAATTACCATTGTAACTAGAGGACTACCTGTACTTCATTTAATAAATTTGGTTAGCTGACATAGCACAGATTCTCTAGACTGCCCAAAGAACTATTAAAATGCACTTTGGAAAATTTGTGCACGACTGATAAAAATTCACATGCTAGCAGAATAATGCTTGGGATCATCCAATGCAAATTAGAGTCCTACATGGAAAAGGAGATGCCAGATGTTGCAGCTGCTTTTAGAAGAGACCAAAGAACAAGCAAGATTATTGCAGATGCAAGCTGAAATAATGAGAAATAATCCCCCCAAAAATTAATAAATGTGTGCTTTGGTCAGCCTTTTGAAATAGGTCAGGGTAGGAAGCAGATACAAGTACTGCTGCGATTGTACAGTTGTTGAATATAACAACAGAATGTTGAAACCCCAAGCTGAAAGTGAACCCAGGCAGAATTATTTTATTTGCCTTTTTAATGCTAGGACTAAGTTGTTGTTGTTTTTAACAATGTTTATGGTGCATTCCTTATTTATTGTGTCTCCTTATTCCTCTACACCTTCATTGATTATAAACAAGCCTTCAGTTGTAAATATCAGTCTGTAAAATGATCTTAGGAAAATGCGAACCCCTGGACAACTCACAAGGGCAGGAAATCACAGTCTGGAAAGTGAAATAAATTGTATCTAAGTTTGCAAAGTGTGAGACACTTCTCAACCTATATGCTAAATATTTACTGAAGAAGGCTGGATGTAAAAAAGATAAGCATGATTTTGAAATTGATGGAAGAAACATTAAACAACTGGACTACACTGTTGACACAAATATGTGTAATGGTATATGAGAATGACAATGGAGATTGGGGAAGAGATACTGCCTACGGAACAATCAGGTAAGAGAATATAGCTCACAGGTGCATAATGGAGAGGGAGGGGAGAGGGGAGAGAGAGAGAGAGAGAGAGAGAGAGAGAGAGAGAGAGAGAGAGAGAGAGAGAGAGTCAGACTGACACTATAATAGCTAAAGATGCAATAGTAATAAAAATCAAGGAACACTTTTTAAAAAAGGCCTAAAAATAAGTACAAAGAAGAGCAAACTAGTGATTGCAGGTATGTCAACCAGTCTTCAAATTGACAATGAAGACATTAAAGTAGTAAATAACATCTGCCTTGTAGGATCAACAATCAACTACAAAGTAACTATTAGTCAAGACATCTGTGCAAAATGGCACTTAGTGGGTTGGCAATGAAGGTCTTGGAGAAGGTATTCTGATGTTGTGATGTGCCTATATCTACAAAGACTTGTGCCTATAGTGATTTTTTTTTTCCTATGATGTTCTATAAAAGTGAAAGGTGTATTTTGAAAAAACAGGATAGAAAAAGTATTGACACTTTTGAATGTTGATGTTGGGAAAATGCTAAGATTACCAAGAAAACATAGAATCATAGAACAAATTAATGAAGAATTCTCACTTGAGACATAAATTATCTGAGTCAAATGATCTTATTTCATTATATGAAGCTAGATTTAAAATGGATATATAACCATTTGGGTGAAGGTTTTTACTTGGCACTGAAGCCTCCAACATAATACAGAAAAATTGTATCTTGTGAGGCATTTCTAGTGCCACTGTGTTTCTATTTAAAAGGCTCTCTTGACAGTAGATATCACATAATCTGATTCCAAGCTAATTACAACTTTTAATGCCTTTAATCATTTTAGGGTATACTTTAAATTTTCCACAATGGCTGATCAGATGCTTCCTTCTGGAATTGTTTTGGCTTTCTATCTAATAAGTTCTTCTTGATCATAGTATTTACATCTGATGTCTTCAGCATCTTTTTTAAAAAATGAGCAAGATAACTTCCCTTCCTGAGTCATCAATATGCTACTTTCTCTCTCCACTTAGCCGTTTCTCTCCACTTTGTATTGGGATTTTGATACATTTACTAGACCAAATCAAAGCAGGTCAGATATGTTCCGCTGAGTCGCATCCTATAGTAATAAAAAGAAATTGCAAACTAGTGTATCTTTATTTACAGCAGCTGCATAGCTTGGGGACAGTCTTAAGTTTTGCTTGAACAATGTGTATGTGCAATATTGTTCATCCTTTTAGTTGGTGGGTCATTAGTCTCTAGGAGGAAAAAAAAACCCTTAATTTATTGCATCAAACCCTTAAGGAAACAAAGTTTCTGAAAATAAATTAGAGGAATCTGATGAAATATTAGAAAGACATTATAAAGAAGCATTTAACATCTGTTGTAATGATGAGGATTGACACTACTTTGGTAATTTTCTAAGGAGCCTGGTGTTACCAGCACAGTTAGACGGTGGAGGCTAATCATACTGCTGGGAATTTAATTCTAGGTTTATTGAACATCTGTGGGGTAATTGTTTTCCTGCATTCCATATATATGTGTGTGTTTATCTCTGGTTGCATGTGTGCATATATTTACCCTTAGTCATACGTACATGGATATCCTTGATTTTTGTGTGTGTGTTTCTTCAGTCACAAAGCATTCATTTGCACTGTGTTGGATATTGTGCATATATATTTGTAAAGTTTTATGGATTTTTCACTCAATGCAAGATTCTTCTATTATGATAGCCATTGATTAATCAGAATGCATAGTAAACCCAGAATTTCCTTTCCACATTAGGCCTAGGAAATGACACTAGTAAGACTGAAATCAGAAAAACTATCTTATTAACTTCTTGTTTCATATGCAGAAGAATACCTGCTCCTGATTAAGGGCTAGATATATTAATTAGCTATTGACTAGGCTAGTCTTCCCCAACCTGGTGTCTTTTAGGACCTGAGATAACAACATGTAGAATTTCCAACCTTCCTGGACTTAAATCTGCTTCCCCAAAATTGAATTTATACTGGTTTATTATTTTGAGAATATTGGACCATCAGCCCTCCTCACCAAAATGTTAGTCAAGACTGACAGATAGAAGGTAGAAAATAAAGTACATAGATCTTTGATAAATTTGTCTATTATTGCAGAAACCAGAAAAGCCATAATAGAACAGAGAGACTGCAATTGCCAAATAGAAGCTATATCTAAAACAGTTTTGAGTTCAAGCCTTACAAGCTAGGTGGCTCAGTGGCTAAGATGCTGAGCTTGTCGATCAGAAAGGTCGGCAGTTCGGCAGTTCGAATCCCTAGTATAGGTCTCCTACCTGAGCAGGGGGTTGGACTAGATGACCTCTAAAGTCCCTTCTAACTCTGTTACTGTTAAAATCTTGTAACATCTTTCTCCTCTTTTGCTCTCTAAGGAATTAGGGTTGTTTTAATGTTGCTTTATTATGTATGTGATCTGTTTGGTCTCAGGCGGTTTGTATGCTATTTTGTTCGGCCCTACTTACTGGCCATGGCTATGTACATGTAGATTTCAATGTAGATAAGCTTTATTCTGTGAATGAATGTAACAGGGAACATGAAAGCAATCCAATGGATCATTTTACTGAGTATTATTTCTATAGCTAAAATGACACGTGATGGGTTTGCGCACAAATTTTTCTAAAACTCCAAAGATAACTGCAAAGTCTTAGCAGACTACTGTATTTGTCACAAAGCTAGATGGAGAACTTTTGGCATCCATTATCATAGTTATTAAAAACTGCAACAATAAAAATGGAGGGCAGAGCAGTAATACATCATCAGTGGAATTTTCAACTTGTGACAACTTTATCTGAGTTTTTGTAAATTCGCTGGGTTTTCATTCCCATCAATCAGAAAGAAGTTGTGCCATGTTATCCAGTGGTTCACCACCAAATTTGACAGCATGAACTTGAGGACTCTAGTCCCAACCCAAGAGAGTTTTTTTCCACCATTCCTTCCACCATTACCGGAAGGAAGTAAAATATTCATAACTAATTATCTGTGAAGGTGCCCTTGAGATAGAGTAGTGGCAGACAGATTTATATTATGCGAGTTTTAGGAGGGGATAATGGAAGATACATTGGCATGCTCAAAGAGAGCACATATATGAAGTTGGTTCCTCAGGATCCAAGTATCTTCTGCTTGAAGACTTTGGAAGTAGAGTGGGTAGTGTCAATTCTTGCAAGGTTGGCAATCTCAGGAAACTTGAATTTAATTTAAACCACAACTTGAAGCACTTGAATTTCATAAGCAACTTTTATTGCTAGTAGAATTTAAGAGCCTATTAAAGCAGTTCCCTTATTAGACATGTATGCTTAATTAGAGCAGACGAACTCTCTCTGAATGTCATCCCTTGCTCTGCCCTGCCCAAGGATGAGGTGTTTACTTTTGCCTTGTTAAGCATCCCATCGTGTATAAGCTGAAGTAGTTAGTCTTTTTTTTGTGTGTGTGTGTGGGGGGGTGTATCTTCAAATCAGTGTTTGACTCCTTGAGCTGCCTAGATCAGTGTTGGCAAACTTTTTCGGCACCGAGTGCTGAAATGGGAGTGCATGCTTGCATGCGGGGGAGCACCGGAAACTGGAGGAGCAGCTCCCTGGTGCACATATGCGCTCCAGGAAGCTGAGCTTCTGGTTTCCGGTGTGTGCATGCACACCAGTCACCTGGTCTTCCAGTTTCTGGCATGTATGTACACGCACAGACCAGCTGACCACATTTTATTTTATTTATTTATTTATTAGTTCGATTTATATGCCGCCCTTCTCCGGAGACTCAGGGCGGCTTACAATGCTTTAAGCAATAGCCTTCATACTTTTGTATATACCTGCTTAGTAGAGCTTTTTTGGCCCCCCCTAAGCGGTGCTCTATTTTATACAAAGTCAGCTTATTGCCCCCACAAACTGAATCCTCATTTTACCTACCTCGAAAGGATGGAAGGCTGAGTCAACCTTGAGCCTGGTACTCCAGGGAGCTGCTCTTCTGGTTTTCGGCACTCCCCCCATGCGTGCTGGAACCCAGAAGAGCAATGGGCGATGGATGGCATGCCTGAAGAGATGGCTCTGCATGCCACTTCCAGCACGTGTGCCATAGGTTCGCCATCATGGGCCTAGCTTTCTTGGAAGGTTCTTTGCCTCCCCCCCAATGGTTTGCTGTTGTCTGTTTCCTTGAGCGGAGAGTGACTGGCCCAAGGTTATCCAGCTGGTTTTGGGCCTAAGATGGGACTAGAACTCACAGTGTCCTGGTTTCTAGCCTGATGCCTCAACCACCATATCAAATTGGCTTTTGAAGTTAGCCTAGTTAGTAAATCATCATTATAACAGTTTCATATTCATTTTAGTTAGTTTTATTTTATCCTTTGAAATAAATTTAAAAATCTTTTTCACACTTGCAGTTTATAGTATTAACATGTTCTTTACTAAAAACAACTGGATCTCTTTGGATTTTGATAGTTTTAAGTACAAATACAAGAAGACTCTTGATAGATTTAGGTACAAGTACAAGAAGACTCAAATTGAGGACCAGTTTGGTTTAGTTACACGTATTTGATTTTTTCAAGCCAGGAGATAGGAGACTGAATTGCTAGCTCCTTGTTTAGACAGATATGTAGTTTGAATCTGAGGATCAATCATTATAGTTGGAAGAATCTAGAATCTTCTTATATGGTTGCACTAGGATGATGAAGCTGCGGCATATGGTTTTTGATGGGTGTTTTTTTCTCCCTTCCTTTCCTCTTCAAGTGGAACATGTGGGAATATATAAAGTTTCAGTCTTAATGCAATTTTGTAGTAGAAATAGCATTTGTCAAAGACAGTTGTGTGGGTTAGTAGGGAGGGCTTTGCACACTATTCCATTGTTTCCCTTTCTGGTTTCCAAATTGATCGTGATCTGATATTTCAAGTGGAGATAAACCAGGACCATAAAGCTCCTCTCTTGTGTAATTGTTTTGATTACCCTGTTCTGTCTTGTGTGGTAGATATTGTTAATCATGATTAACTCTGAGTCAAGCTCCATGAATGGCCATGTAGAGTGGACAGTAATCAAATAAACATAATCATTTTAACATAATGCCACTAATATGTACTTAATGGCAGATAGTCCCTTTTAAAAGACAGTTCTTCTCTTTGTGATTTAAAAGTGTGTTTGTATGCAAGCAAGGGTTATTAAAGGCTCATATTTCAGATAATAAAAAGCTTCTTTCATTCTTGGGTGGCACTGTGGTTTAAATAAGCTTTGGGCATCTGCTTTTTTCAAGCAGTAATGCTTCTTAAATTCAAAGAGAAAGAAAAAGGAAAGAATATAACTTAGAGTAGTAGGTATTATTGATTAACATATTTATAACTCTATCCTTACTTATTATTGTCAGATTTTTTGGTCTCTGTTGTATTTCAAAGGAAGTTGCATTCATGTATATGTATTTTAATTATCCAGGAAATGAAATAGCTTTCTTATTATTTTCTGCATGCGAAAGAATTATAGATTTGTACATGTGATCAGAAGTGTACTCTCTCAGATAAATATTCCCCTTAGGTATGCATACAATGCTTCAGAGTGGACTTTAGAGAAAAGAGAGGCAAGACGGAATGACCAGTTCTACCCAAGCTTTTATGGCTGTTCTACTGGGCTACTAGGACTTCTAAATCTTAGCTAATTATTAAAAGAACTGTAACTTTAGAACAGGTATCTGAACACATTTTCTCGTTTTCTTTCCTGTGTCTTGCTAGTAAATCTTGGTGATAGAGACTGTCTTACTCTCTGTACATGTAATCGGATCTGTGAGCCTTTCGGGGCAAGGAGTAGGATAAAGTATTTTCAGTAAATTAGCCAATAATTCTATTGTAGATTCCCAGTAGAATCAACGTAGCTTTCTACTATACATGAAAAGAAGAACAGTCTTCATTTAATAACGTGGATAAGACACATAACCACCTAAGCAGCCACACACAGTGCATGTGAAATCAAAGCATACAAATTAAGAATTAATAACAGCCTTCCTTTCAAAAACACAACTGCAGAATAAGCCCATCAGGCCCTGGGAAAAGAGTGTCAAAATTTAGAAAAAGTCATACAGTAAACCAGGGTGGATTTGATTTAAATCGAGTTGATTTAAATCACAATTTAAATCATGATTTAAATCACTAGTAAAAAGGCTTGATTTAAATCAACTCGATTTAAATCATAATTTTTAAAGAGCCACTGTCATCTCTGCTACTCCTTTGACCCACTGTTGACTCACCGATAGTCCCAGTGTTGCAGAATATACAGCCTCATGCTACATAACTAAGCTCCATTTCATGCTGAATAAATTAAATTATTGATGTATCTTAAATAGAAAACTATTTTACAATAGATTTTTATCCCAAAAGTTTTTTATTAAAATAAATTCGATAAAAATCAAAAAAATCTGATTTAAATTAAAAAAAAATCCAATTTAAATCAAAAAAATCTGATTTTTTCGATTTTTTTTTTAAAAAATCATTTTTATCCACCCTGCAGTAAACACTCCTTGATAGAGAACTTTTACTGAGTAAATGTGGAAGGACTGCCATTGATTTTTTGTTTAAAAAAGCATTAACCAAAGGAATAACGTGACAAACATCTTTACACAGCCAGATTTGACATGTTTCTACATTTATGTATGCATAGAAAGGTCTTTAATGTATTTTATCCATGTATATTACAAGCTTTCATAGATACTGCAGAGAAGAGTGTGGATCTGAAAGCCACATTTGAAACATCAAGATGTCCAAGAGGCTGACTTAATGATTCTTTCTCATTCTAAGCAGCCTTTGTGGTATTTTTCTCTCAGTTCCCCAGGCAAGATACATAAAAATCAGGACATTTTGGTCAGATTATATGTAACACTTCAAGCTTAAAATCTCGGCTTCATAGCGTTCAACACTAATTTTCTTCCAAAAGGTTCTTAACCAACCCCAGGACTCATCTAAAGAAAGCAGTCAGCTATCTATATTTCTTGAGCAACCACCCAGGGCTAAAAGAGTCTAAAATTTGTTATTTGTCCTGCTAGACAATTCAACAGATAGCAAGATTGGCCATTTTTTTGCCCCAACTGAACATAACTTCTTATGGTCTGTGAGTTTCTTCAAGTCAGTGTTGACTCCTGGTGACTATCTGGATTGGTTTCTGCAGTTTTCTTGGCAAGATTTCAGAAGTGGTTTGGCATTGCCTCCTTCCTAGAGCTGAGAATGAGTGACTGGCTCATGTTCACTCAGCTGGCTTTGTGCCTAAGACAAGACTGGAACTCATGGTCTCTCTGAGTTTCTAGCTTGGTGCCTTAATCAGTATACTAACAGGCTCTATTCTTATAATCTAGATGCCTCAATTTCTCTCTGAATTATATCATTCAGAATATTTATTATTTCTACAGAGATTTACTTGCATGCAACTCAAGTCTGTCACTTAGAGCCTCAAAGTCTGTGGCTTATTTTCTCAAGAAGTCACCTTGTTGGCAGATTTGTCTCTACACTTTTGCTTTCTCTCTGAAGAGAAAACTGCCACTTGTTCTTTGACAGGAATCTAGGCTTTTCTCAGTAAACAAAGGAATTGTGTTTCTTCTTTTGCCTGGAGAGTGCCTTTTCCTCTGTCTTCCTTCAAAGCTCACCTTTTCTTTTATATTTAATCTTGCTAAGAGAAGTTTGACAACCAGAGTCTTCTCTGGGTGATATTCACCTCCCCACATGCTGGGTGAATGAAGGCTACTAGAAAATATTGTTCAGATATAGTATTATAAGCAAGTCTCAAGATACAACTATTTAATTCCAAGTTAGAACAATAAGGTCCACAGCAATTAAAGTAGCATTTGTACTTTATTTCCTGCAAATAATAATTACAACATTTTTATTTTCTTTTTGAATCTTTTGATTTTTATAAAATGGGGAAGTGAGAGTCTTGAACCTTTGATCATGTTGCATCCCTATCCAAAGGCTGTGCTCCATTAAAAGTTAAATGTTCCCCTTGCACATATGTGCTAGTCATTCCTGACTCTAGGGCAGTGATGGCTAACCTTTTTGCCATCGCATGCCAGGAGAGGGGGGGCGGGGGAGCATCGTGCACGCACGTGCCCATGCGCATGCGCACGCAACCCTACCCACCCCCGCTCCTGGCACATGATGGCCTGATAGGCCCGTTTTTCTTTCTTACCTGGCTCCAAATCCTCTCTATGCACCTGGGAAGGGTGAAAACAGCCTTTCCCACTCCCTTGGAGGCCCTACAGAGGCTGAAAGGGCCCATTTCCCAACTCTCGGTGGGACAGGAAGTGATATTTTTTGCTGTCCCCAGTCTCCAGAATCTCTCTAGGAGTCTCTAGGAGCCTCTCTAGGAGTCTCTAGGAGCCTCTCTAGGAGTCTCTGGAGGCTGGTCTTTGTTGTGTTTTTTCTTTTGTTTTTAAAACTATTTTGATGTTTTGTATTTTAATCTTCCCTGAATAAATTAAAATTTTCACACACACACACACACACACACACACACACACACACACACAAGAACTTGAAGAAACTAGATATGTACTTTTGTAAATAAAACAATGCAGATAGCAATAAAAAATGATCTGAATTCATAGAAAAATTAACTATTTCACATTTTATATTATTCATGTATGGTGTGTTTTGAGGATCAGAAAAACCCTGTTTAAGTCAAGTGCTAAATTATTATTTTTCTAGAGTGCCAGAAATTCTTGTTTTTGGATCAGTCTTTTTATTGTTTTCATTATGACCTACCTAGAATTACGACACACAAAGATTGGTGACCATATAAGTAAATTTAAAAAAATAAAATATTGAAAATGGAGAGCAAAAAGGGCTTTAAGGTAATTAAGATGGGCTGGCTAATAACAAGAGGGAATACTGTGTATCCGGGTAAGTTGTTTTGGCTGTGGCTTCATTATACAGAAGTTACTTTCATGGTTTGCAGTTAGATGATTATATAAAGAGGAGTCCTTAGACCATCTGATGGTGTTAACAAATGTAGGATTGAATGCCTAGAAAAATTATCCTGGTTTATTTACAAATGAACAGATGCTGCTCACTTAATTAAGGCAAACAATGCCTAGTGGTGGTGCAGTGGTTAGAATACAGGATTTCACTGCTAGGAGTTCAATCTTGATCAGCTCATAGTTGACTCATCCTTCCATCCTTCTGAGGCTGATAAAATGAGGACCCAGATTGTTGGGGGCAATATTCTGACATTTGGTTAAAATTGGTTTCTTTTGGCTACTTTTATGGAACAGAAAAGAAAACCTTTGGTCCTCCCCTTCAATGCACTAGGTAGTTCTGCCACATTTAAATTATTTTTGATGTAGTTGGGAAGACATCTATTTTGATGCGTGCCTGTGTTAGAGTGAGAAAGCAAGAGTGAGAGTGTGCAGTATGTTTAGATATACTGTAAAAGATTGATTTAGGGGGGAAAACGAGAAACAGTTATTTTCAGCTGTGATTTTTTCTTGTCATCCCTGTTGCTGAAATGCTGGAAGCAGCAGAGATGCCTAGAATTTATTGTACACTTAAACATAGTGTTTTAAAATACAGCTGTTTGTATGAACATTCACAAACTTTAGTCTTTCTTCACAAACTAAATTTGATGGAAGCTACTTTTGTAAGTCAGCCAGTAGTGAAGCTATTTAGTAGGACCAGCATTACTTCCACCCTGGAGATGATAAAAACTGTTTGGTCTCCAATACACAGATCTGTGTTATGAACTGCTGAGTTTAATTCTTTTATTTGATTGCAAATTCTTTTTATTTGTTTGCAAAATGCTTTTCATGGAGCTATTCCTCTGCCTGTTCCAGTAAGGTTGCTTTCTGTGTAAGTTTTATTGCAATCATTATAACACAAATGTAAGCTAATATTCACATTTAATTAGATTTCAGCATTAGTAGATTAGCTTTAAATAATCTTTCCATGTTTCAACATGCATTCAATATGGAAGGTTTTTTTTTTTTTTTATTCGGTAATTCAAGTGTGTACTTTCTCTTTACATATGTTTCAAACTTTCCCTTTCCTTATTCTAAATCTTTAGAATAAGATTGGCAAAACTATGCTGCCCAGACTGTTTTTAGACCTTTGTAAGGAATGCCAAGATCATTGTTGTTTTTTACTAATATCTAGTGACTAAGTGAGTCCTCATTTAACAACTGACTTGTTTAGCAACCATTTGAAGTTACAAAAGTGATGAAAAAGTAACTTTATGACTAATCTTCACATTTATTCTATTTGCAAGTTTGTGAAGGGTAGAAAAGCTGAAGTAAGATCATAAGCACAATTGTGGTTTAACTTAGCAACTGTTTCACTTAATGACTTAGTTGCTGATCTCAAATGTGGTTGTTAAATTAGGGCTCCTTGAATTCAGGGTTCCATAGCCCAGGAATCTACAAAACATTGGCCACAGATAACTAAGCACCAGTAGATATGCCTAGACTAGAATTCCTAAACCTTTTACCATCATACTTCCCTTTAGTGTAAACTTAATGTCCACATGTCTCCTAAAAACCCAAACACCAAAATGGACACAAATGAACAATGAAAACAATACAATTAAGCTTCAAGAAAGATGGATTTATTTTAATAAATACCTCTAAAAGTCCTTCATATCCCTCCTGGACTCTTTGTCTGTATTTCCCCAAGAAACGTATATACTGCAGATTGGGAAACATTGTCTTAGTCCTCAAAATTATTTGTGCAAATGTGTATCTGTGACCAGATAAAGACATAGATAAAAATATTGTAATGTTATGTGAAAAAAACCTTGGGGAAAGGGTGTAGAGATGCTGCCTAAGAAAAGATAAGAGGCTTGCAAGATTGATGACAGCCATACCAGGTAGATCAGACAGCAAATAAATCCAGATAAGCTAATTCTACTTTATTTAAGGCTATATTAACAAAATCTTGCAAGTCTGAAAGTACAATTCTCCATAGTTACTTAAGTGGTAATGGAAACATTTCCCGTCTTGTCTGCTTAATAAGGCTGACACATACATACTTTAGTGTTAGATTAAAACAAAAATAGTTGAAGTATTCCAAAACTACTACATCTCACAAATTTTCAATGCCTTCAAATGAGATCTCATAGGATTTCAGGTGAGAATTCACAATTCTCATGAGCATTCCATAATTCTCTCAGGAGAATTTTTTCTTTTGCCAATTTAAATTTTAGCACTGCTATGTGCTGTAGGGATTACATTTCTATGTCTTCTTTTGCAAGCTACTAATTTATGTTATGGCATAAAGAGTCTACTTAGGTTGTTAGGAATAGAGAAACTTCAGGTTGTTAGCAAATAAAATGCAGGGCAAGCAGTCATCTTTTCAAATGGAAGATTTGAAGATTAGTATTTTTATATAACAGTCTTCTCTAAAAAGGTTTTCTAATATACTAGTGACAAATGTCTAGAAAATATTTGCACTTAAAATGAAGTAAGAGTCTAATTTTCAAGTGGTCCGTGGAGAGAGAAGGCAGAACTTGATATGATCTAACAAAATGATACATTGATGGATAATTGCATTTTGAGTTATATTTGAGGATGTTACACACCTGCCTAATATCATCCCTTTTATTTGTCTTTGGTAGATGATTTGGGAATTTATATTTTTTCTGTAAACTAAAGGTCTTGGTGGGTCTGCTTTCTGCTTCTTTGCAAAGATGGTGAAATTCTTTGCTCCTTTATTTCCAAAGTAGATATTTGTGAATGATTTACACTGAGCTTCAATCCAAACCTATGAAAATCCATGCTTAAGAGTTGCACCTCCAGAGAAGCAAGAATTAGTAGTTGGACATTTTAGTAAATTGATTCCTAAGCTACTCCAAGAGACTGTATCAATTCTAGTCTCCAAGCCTAGTATTTACAAAAGTATCTAACAGAAAGAAATTATAAATATCCAGTAATAGTTTAAAATAAAAAAACCTTTTTCAAACAAAAACTTAGGATGTAGCTAATTAGAAGCTAATCTTCATATAGTATTAGTCAGTGGTGAAATCCATTTTTTTTTTACTACCGGTTCTGTGGGCGTGGCTTGGTGGGCGTGGTGTTGCTTGGTGGGCATGGCTTGGTGGGCATGGCAGGGGAAGGATACTGCAAAATCCCCATTCCCACCCCACTCCAGGGGAAGGATATTGCAAAATATCCATTCCCATCCCACTCTGGGGCCAGCCAGAGATGGTATTTGCTGGTTCTCTGAATTCAAAATTTCCGCTACCGGTTCTCTAGAATCTTTCAGAACTTGCTGGATTTCACCCCTGGTAATAGTGGATACTTACAGTATGGGGCAGTTTTTGGAACTGCGAAGATCTGACCTTTAATGTCTACCAACCACCTGAACACAAAACATTTCATGCTTCTTCCCCAGCATTTTGCCAGTTATCAAACTCCCTGGGAAGACTTTGGCAGAGGACTGGACTCAAATAACCATGGCTTGACTTGATGAGAATATAAACTCTTAATGAGCTTATGGATTTCAAACCAATAATACAACCAAGCCAGAAAAGAATGACTTATGTGATAGCGTACTAGATAGAAGTCAATTGAGTAACTGACTGCAATTGACTGCCAATAAGACATGGAGTAGGCAGCAGAGAAATGTTTATAGTGTACCATCTGGATACTTACTGGCCTCTCTCCTCCAACCTGTATTAGACCAATCTGTGAGAGCATCTAGGGAGAAATTTCTTATGGCCCTCTACTTCTGAGAAATGAGACGAGCCAATACTAGAAAGTAGTACTTCTCAAGTGATAGGGCAGGTATGAGAAAGGGTTTCCTCATACAGATTAGACTTAAGTTTGCAAGAATTGTTAAAGGCTGTATTAAGACAGACCTGAATAAAGTAATTAAAGTGATAACAATAACTTTGTACATTGCAGATAAGTCTTTAAAGATGCTGAAAACTAACTAAGTGGTGGTGCCAAACTAAATTTGGACAGGAAACAAATTCTGTAACTGGGAGACCAATATAGAAAACCTTGTGATTGGACATTGCCTTCAGTCTGATATTGGTCTCTGCATCTGAAATGTCATTTGGTTTATTGCACTGCTTTTATTTTTCTAGGCTCACAGCCTTTTCTGGGAAGTTCTCTCATTTGCTGGATCTTTCTGGGAAGCTCTCATTTGCTGATTTTGTAGTGCTGGGTTAGTTTGGTAAATTAGTTTGGTAAACTATTTGCTGCTTCTTATTCCTCATTTTGTCTGCTTGCTTTGCAAAAGCCAACTGCCTTAATTCCTATTGTCCTGCAGAATGACTTTCATTTTCTTAAAAGCAAATAGACTCTTCGATCAAGGCGGGTTCTTGGTGATTGTGTAGGCACCTTGGTAGAATAGAAATAGTCTGAGATGTGTAGCCTACAGGCCTGATAAACTGGAAACGTATCATAAAATTAAAACACAATTGAGAGCCACAGGAACATCTTATAATTGAGCTGGTGTGGCACAGTGGGTAGAATGCAGTATTGCAGGCTGAATCTGCCCACAGCCAGGAGTTCAATCCTCACAATTGACTCAGCCTTCCATCTTTCTGAGGTTGGTAAAATAAGGACCCAGATTTTGGGGGACAATAGGCTGACATTGTAATGTTGACACTTCGAGAATGTTGTAAAATACTAAGGGGTGGTATATTTATTATTTATTTATTTATTTATTTGTTTAAATTTCTACACCGCCCTTCTCCAATGTAGGACTCAGGGCGGTGAACAGCCAAAGTAAAAACAAGACATACATACAAAACATACAAAATCTAAAAACTGTTTAAAATAATTAAATAATTTTGGCCGTAATTAAAACATTCCAATTTAAAATCCATTTAAAATTTGACTCAAGCTAGCCCAGCTAGTTGAAATAAATGGGTTTTCAGGGCCCGACGAAAAATCCGGAGGTCTGTTATTGTACGTAGCTCTGGGGGGAGGTTGTTCCAGAGGGCGGGCGCCGCCACAGAGAAGGCTCTCCCCCTGAGGGTCGCCAGCCGACATTGTCTGGCGGACGGCACCCTGAGGAGGCCCACTCTGTGGGAGCGTACTGGCCGGTGGGAGGCTATTGGTGGCAGAAGGCGGTCTCGTAAGTACCCCGGCCCTAAGCCATGGAGCGCTTTAAAGGTGGTCACCAACACCTTGAAGCGCACCCGGAAGACCACCAGGAGCCAGTGCAGCTCGTGCAGGAGAGGTGTCACGTGGGAGCGTCTCGTCGCCCCCAAAATCCCCCGCGCGGCCGCGTTCTGGACCAGCTGGAGCCTCCAGGTGCACCCCAGGGGGAGCCCCATGTAGAGAGCGTTGCAGTAGTCCAGGCGGGAAGTGACGAGTGCCTGAGTGACTGTGCGTAGGGAGTCCCGATCTAGAAAGGGGCGCAACTGGCGTATCAGGCGGACCTGATAAAAAGCCCCCCTGGCCACGGCCGCCAAATGATCTTCTAACGACAGCCGTGTGTCCAGGAGGACGCCCAAGTTACGAGCCCTCTCCGTGGGGGCCAATGATTCGCCCCCAATAGCCAGCGATGGCGTCAGCTGGCTATATCGGGACGCCGGAAGCCACAGCCACTCGGTCTTGGAGGGGTTGAGTTGGAGCCTGTTTCTCCCCATCCAGGCCCGCACGGCCTCCAGGCACTGGGACATCACTTTAAGGGCATCATTGGGGTGGCCTGGGGTGGAGATGTACAGCTGGGTGTCATCAGCGTACTGATGGAACTCCACCCCGAAGCCACGGATATCTCACCCAGCGGCTTTACATAAATGTTGAACAGAAGGGGCGAGAGGACCGACCCTTGTGGCACCCCACAAGCAAGGTGCCTCGGGGTCGACCGCTGCCCCCCTGTCAACACAGATTGCGACCGGTCAGAGAGGTAGGAGGAGAACCACCGCAAAACGGTGCCTCCCACCCCCAACCCCGCCAACCGGTGCAACATGATACCATGGTCGATGGTATCAAAAGCCGCTGAGAGGTCTAACAGGACCAGGATAGAGGAGCAACCCCTATCCCGGGCCCTCCAGAGATCATCCACCAATGCGACCAATGCCGTTTCCGTGCTGTGCCCAGGCCGGAAGCCGGACTGGAGCGGGTCTAGATAGACAGCTTCATCCAGGTACCGGGGAAGCTGTTGCGCCACCACACTCTCAACAACCTTCGCAATGAAGCGAAGGTTGGAGACTGGACGATAGTTAGCCAAAACAGCCGGATCCAGAGAAGGCTTCTTGAGGAGGGGCCTCACCACCGCTTCTTTCAAAGCGGCCGGCAGGACCCCCTCACTCAAAGAAGCGTTAACAATCTTCTGGAGCCAGCCTCGTGTCACCTCCCGGGAAGCCAGTACCAACCAGGAGGGACACGGGTCCCATGCGTTCAGCCGTCCCAGGACCCTGTCCATGTCCTCGGGAGCCACAGGATCGAACTCCCCCCAGATAACACTCTCAAGACCTGCCTCAGTCATCCCGTCTGGACATACCCAGTCAGAGGCCAGCCCTTCCCGAATCTGAGCGATTTTGTCATACAGATACTGCACAAAATCCTCAGCTCGACCCTGCAAGTCTAAGTCTATATAAGTCTAAGTGCTATTCTATTATAATGCAATCTTTCTTTCTTCTAGTGAGTGTTCCTCAACCTTGGCAGCTTTAAGATGTGTAAATGTCAACTCCCAGAATTCTGAAGATAACTAAAATAAGTTTAAAGTAAGAAGTTCACACATCTTAAAGTTGCTAAGGTTTAAAAACTGTTCTAGAAGAAAGAAAAAAAAACATGCTATCGTTATTCAGTATATTGTTGTTAAAAGTTTCACAGGTGGGCCTTTGAGATTTAAATAAATGAAAACTAGTAGTTCATGGGTTGCTTAACATACCCCAAATCTATACATGTACCAATCCATCCATCCATCCATCCATCCATCCATCCATCCATCCATCCATCTGTCCGTCCGTCTGTCCATCTGCTAAATGAAGTATACAAACCCCAGAAAGTCTTACGGTGTTATTTTGCTCTTAGTCCTTTCTTTCCTTTACCATGAGAGCTGTATTTCCCTGAACTGGAGGAAGAAACAGAAAAAGTCACATTTTCAGTGTGTTATCTTAACTACCCACACACTGAACTGATTAGTGGAATTAGTTTCAAATAAGTGCTTACCTTTTGTCAAAGTTCAGCTCAGTAATGGCATTGGAGTCTGTGACAACTCTATCAGGGTTTTTTTTCCTTGGCTCATGAAATGTAACACAAGCACTACATCCTAATTGGCAACCTTGTTCCCCCACCCCACCCCCCCAACCTCCCAAGTCAGTCTGCATTCTCTGATAAAGCATTAATCATTGCAAAGTTCCATCCAATCCCCATTGACAGAAATTGTAAATGTAATTCAGCCTTGGGAGTAGAATTAATGTTTTCTAATAGCTCTAAGCAATTCAGTGGTTTATCAGTTTCCATGCTTGAGAGAGTTTTTTATAATCTGAATTGGTGATGACAAAGGATATACAGCAGTATATATTTTAAAGAGGAAGTGGAGATTAAATTTTCATTTCACGTTGGTGGCCTAGATTAAGAAATCTGACCATAGCTACTTATTATTCTTTCCACTTCTTTATTTTGGGATGCTATCTAATGTTTCTGGGTTCTAATTTGTTTATTCTGGAACAGGGATTGACAACTCTTGGGAGAGGGAGTTGTCAAAATCTGTATTTACTCCTTGGCTGTATTTCAAAAATGCCTTACCTCCTAAATTAAGCAGGGGAGGAATAAACACAAATTTAATTTAAAAGTGCACTAACTACAATTAACACATGTAATGTTATTCTAACACAAGGAAAGCTATTAGCCAATGTTTCGGAATGTCTTCTGCATATATTTACAAGTAGCCTCCAAGTTATGATTGTAATGGATCCTGCCCTTTGTAGTTGTAACATGTGACAGTTATAAATGGAAGGACTGTGTGACCTTTTTGTGGTGGTCATCATAGTTGTTAAGCCAACCAATGGTTTGCTATAGACACAGTTTTGCTGAAAAGTGGAATTAAACTCTAATAATTTTGGCAAAATTATCATAAAATGCGGTCATGTCATTGCGGGAAACTGCAAACAGCTTCAAATTTGGCCCAATTGCCAAGTGTCGAAACTGCAGTCATGTGACTGTGGGAGGGGGCAATGTCAGAAATTCAAATCCTCCCCCCCCCCATAGGTCCATTGAAACTTAGAGGCTGGAACAATTGCTAAACAACCAGTCATAAATTGAAAATACTTATACTAGTCATCAGAGTTAGGTATTAAAGTTTATTTACAATTATATAATCATTATTAATCATTATTAAAATAAGATGTATTTTTTATTTATGTTAATAGTTATTGAATAGAATAGAATTCTTTATAGGCCAAGAGTGATTGGACACACAAGGAATTTGTCTTTGGTGCATATGCTCTCAGTGTACATAAAAAGACAAGATACATTCATCAAGACTTAATTAACAACACTTAATGTAGTCATAGGGTACAAATAAGCAATCAAATCATACTAGGAAACAATATCAATATAAATTGTAAGGATTCAAGCAGCAAAGTTACAGTCATGCAGTCATAAGTGGGAGGAGATGGGTGATAGGAACGATGAGAAGATTAATAGTAATAGTAATAAAGACTTAGTGAATAGTTTGACAGTGTTGAGGGAATTACTTGTTTAGCAGAGTGATGGCATTTAGATGTATGTCCTACTTTGTGTGTGTATATGTCAGTGGTGGGATTTAAATTTTTTACTACCAGTTCTGTGGGTGTGACTTGGTGGGCCCCAAGTCCTCCTGATCAGCTAGGACTCAGGAGGCAGAGAATAGGTGGGGGTCGGGCCAGTCAGAGGTTGTATTTATCAGTTTTCCGAACTACTCAAAATTTCCACTACCAGTTCTCCACAACTGGTCAGAACCTGCTGAAACCCACTTCTGGTATATGTGTGTGTATACATGCATATGTACATACATATATAATACATATATCCTATGTGTATCCTCCAGGGACTCAAGAAACTTCGTATAGAGACCTTCCTTCATTTTATCCCCACACAAAAAATGGTAGTGAAGGCTGAGTTGAGATACAGGGATTGGTTCAAAACCTGCCGGTAAATTTCAGTGTCGGAAAGTAGATTTGCACCTGGGTCCAGATATCTACCCTCACCACCATTTTATGTTTATGCAGTGAATAAATATGTCTGATTCTGAGTTTTATTATGAAACAGTTATGTTCCTCTGCCAAGCATTCTACGGTTCTGATGTTGAAGAAACTTGGCCTTAAGAGAAAAATGTGGGCAGAATGTAAGCTATCTTCTTCATTTATGTTGTTAGACACCAGGAAGTGATTTTACTGCCCCATACGTCCTAGAAATGTAGATTAGATTACCTTTATTAAGTTCTGGTTTATAAGCCCTGTCATTATACAGAAACCATAAAACACCACCATGTGCTTTCCATATATTTTCAAGTGATTACATTGATAATTTAATAATCCATAGTAGCATGAATTTGAGCATGTGAATTGTGCAACACTCTGAATGAATGTGATCTGGGAAAGAAATTGCTGAGACAGCAGAGAAAAATGATTAGGCTTAGAGAAGAATGAATGACTGACTGTCTACAAAAAGTCTTTTTTTTCAGATACCTAGTTTAAATCAATTGCTACCCATACGTGGAAAAAAATAATTTTGAAAAGTACAATTTATTGGATATTGATGAAGAAAGAGTGAAAGGATTAGCAGAAAGTACAAGGATGATGAGAGATACAAAATGGAGATCATTATTTGGCAATGCCAAGGATATATCTTGAAATGGAAAAAAAAGAATGTAATGTAGAATTTTATACAGGAAGAACAATGTGATTCCTGCCTGAAAAATGGTTAAGATGTACATTCATTTCCCAAATGAATGAATGGCAAATGATGAATGACAAATGGAAGCAAAGAAAGAGGTTGTGGAAACTGGTTAGATGAACAAGGAGAAAATAATTACTTTACCTGGAAACGCAGATGGGGAACATTCAAAGAAAGACTTAGAATGCTAAAGTAAAATAGATCTGGATGAGAAGAAAAATATTTATATGAGAATAATTAATGCAAAAAAAAGTGGAGAAAGGTTTCTCTGTAATCTATTCAGAGAGAAAATATAGTTGCAAAGAAAGCAAGAAATAGTAAAGTTTAAAGGAAGCAGAAATGCAGCATGAATGCTGAAAATAACATTGTTTTGGAAATGGGAGAAAAAGGTCAAACAAGGAGCCTTGAGTAAAGAATGTAATTAAAAATAAAGCAGATTAAATGATGCGAGATGAAACTGAAGTGAGGATGAGCTGCAAGGTTTGGCTTCCCTTGTGGGTTAGTACTGCTGCATTTGTTGACTCAGTAATTGGCCCAAACTTTTGATAGAGATTGTTTAATTGCTCTGATTCCTTTTGATAATTTCAAGTCAACCTGGAAGATTGCTCCAGAAGGATATTAGTCAGCGTGGCTTTTAGCACTGGGGTTTAACAGGATCAGTGCTGATATTTTTAAAAAAGCTATTCTAGGTACAGACGTCCTCAAATATTAGGAAATACATGTCTAACTGTGGATTGGAGCTAATAGAAAACTAGCTAATAAAGTACCCATATGATTTTGCATGCCCAAGCAACCATAATGCTTCCTAGTTTGTCTCAATATTTTACTCTGGGCAGTAATAGAGGAAAAATATAATAATTTATTCTTAGAGCAAATTTGCCCAAATAATCATAAAGAAGTAGAGTTTGTAGAGCACATATTTCTTCTCTCTCTCTCTCTCTCTCTCTCTCTCTCTCTCTCTCTCTCTCTCTCTCTCTCTCTCTCTCTGTGTGTGTGTGTGTGTGTGTGTGTGTGTGTGTGTGTGTGTAGGTATTCTGAGCTCTGACCTTATAAATCTCATATCTAACAGACCTGGAAGAACAGAGTCTTACTATTGGATCAGTGCGCTTGGATCATTAGCAGAGGCTAATGATCCAAGAGAGATCCCCATTCATGGTTATTGTATTGCAAATAACTAAATAACCAAATAACCAAACTAAATAACTGAATAACTGAATAACTGAATAACTAAATCTAAGTCTAGTTGTTTATAATGTCCTTCTTGAAAAGAGTGAGAAATTTAGAAAACAAAAGGTAGTGTTTGAATCTGTATGGTCATACCATAACTAAGCATGATTTGCAAGGCTAGAAAGTAATAGAACTGTGATGGTAAACCTATGGCATGTATGCCAGAGGTGGCACGCAGGGCCCTCTCTGCTGGCATGCATGCCGTCAACCCAGGTCAGATTTCCGTGGCATTTCTTTTGTGAAATTCTGTTTCCCTGCAAACGAAAAAACAGAAGCCCACAAAAAAAAAAGATCTTACCTCTTGCCGCGCTGCCAGTGTTGGGATGCCCCGCCTCCCACTGGCCAGCTGGTCTTTGGGTCTCTGCTGCACATGTGTGCATGTCCACGCATGCCCATGTGCATGTTCGTCCATGCACATGTTTGTGCATGCACATGTTCATGCATGCACGTGCCCACGGCTTTCAGTTTAGGCATGCACGCGCATGCAGTTTGAGCACTCTGTCTAAAAGGTTCGCCATCACTGTAATAGAAGAAAGGCATAGTAATTGGTATTGGTATAAATCAGATTTAGTTGTTTTTTTTTTCTTATCTCATGCTTTTAATTTCTTTGATCCACTATTTCTTACTCTGTTATTCTCTTTTCATAACTTTGATTCTCCCTTAAGGTGGCATGAAGGGTATATTTATATGAAGGCAAGGGAAAAGAAAAGTCACCTAGCAAAATTCTTAGACAAATGAGAATTCCCCAAGTTCAAATATTTGGATAGAATCTAATTGGGGAGATATTTTATTGGAGTGAGTGACATACATAAAGTCCTCAACTTATGATCGGTTGTTTTAAAGACCATTTGGAGTTATGATGGGCTTATGCAACCCATAAAGCACTTTTGCCCATTGTAAAGTGGTAACCTCTGCAGTCTCATGACCACATTTTGGGTGGTTGGCAATTGGCTTGCCTTTACAATTAGTTGCTGTGCCCCACAATCACATGACTGTGATTTGCAATGTTATTCAATGGTTACTGACAAAAGATGCCCATTTTGGAAGAATGGGCTCGCTTAATGATCACGCCTAATGAATGTATGATTTGATTAATCACCTATGTCATTCACTTAACAATGTGAAAAATGACAAGGGAAGGAAAATGGTGCCTTGACTTGCAACCATAATGACTTGCGGCCAGATTTCCATTTCCAATTGTGGTCATAAGTCAAGGACTACTGGTACAAGTATCTTATTCTTACCTGTTGAAACAGTTTTGGAAGATTCTTTCTTCTTGACATGTATGGTAAACCGTTACACACAAAGGTTGCATCTTAGAATACATTTTATTATCAGATCAAGTTCATAGATGATAGATAAGCCTTATACTGTATTTAACTTGCATTTAATGGGTTCATAATATTTGTGAATTCATCAGAATTCGAGACCTTCGAGACCGTCTTCTGCCACCAATAGCCTCCCTCCGACCAGTCCGCTCCCACAGAGAAGGTCTCCTCAGGGTGCCATCAGCCAGGTTATGTCGGCTGGCGACACCCAGGGGGAGGGCCTTCTCTGTGGGAGTCCCAGCCCTGTGGAATGAACTGCCCCCAGAAATACGTAAGATCTCTGACCACCGGGTGTTTCGCTGCGCACTGAAGACCGTGTTGTTCCGCCAGGCCGGGCTACCAATATAATAATTTTAAATTGGGGTATTTTAAATTTTTTGGGTTTTAAATCGGCCAAATCTATTTAATTATTTTAATTTTTAATCATTGTTGTGTCTTGTGTTTTTAAATCGGCTGTACACCGCCCTGAGTCCTTCGGGAGAAGGGCGGTATAGGAATAAAGTAATAATAATAATAATAATAATAATAATAATAATAATAATAATAATAATAATAATAATAATAATAAGTACTTGGGGATTTTAGAAGCCTCTGACTTAATGCATAATAAAGTCAAGGAATTAACTTCAGCCAAGTACATTCGGCGAATTCGTAAGATATTAATGTCCAAATTGAGTGGAGGAAACATCATAAAAGCCATAAATACCTGGGCTATACCTGTGATTAGATACTCTGCAGGAATAATTGACTGGACCCAGATGGAGTTAGACAATTTGGACAGAAAAACAAGGAAGCTTATGACAATGAATCATGCCTTGCACCCTAAAAGTGATGTTGACCGATTATATTTACCAAGAGCAGAGGGTGGTCGAGGACTCCTACAAGTAAAGCAGACTGTGGAAGAAGAAAAATGCAGCTTGAATGATTACATCCAGAAAATTGAAGAACCAATGATTAAGGAAGTAAATAAAGGAGGCCTTTTAAAGACAACTAAAACAAAAGCAGAATATAAGAAAGAAGTAATTGAGCAGCGAGCTGAAAATTGGAAACACAAAGCTCTGCATGGCCAATACTTGAAAAGTATTGAAGGCAAAGCTGACCAGAAACTAACTTGGAACTGGTTAAGATCAGGAGTACTGAAAAAAGAAACTGAAAGCTTTATTTTGGCAGCTCAAGAACAAGCCCTAGCCACAAACTGTATGAAGGCAAAAATTCAACATGTTACCACCAACAGCAAATGCCGCCTCTGCAATGAGAAAGATGAGACAGTCGACCACCTGATCAGTGGGTGCAGCAAAATTTCACAAACTGACTACCTACAACGCCATGACCGTGTTGCTAAAATCATTCACTGGAAATTGTGTCAGAAGTTTGGATTTGAGTACAGCAAAAACCACTGGGAACATCAGGTTGAGAAAGTTTTAGAGAATGAGAAACTCAAGATCTTGTGGGACTTTAGGATTCAGACTGACAGGCACTTGGTCCACAACACACCTGACATAACAATAGTTGAAAAGAAAAAAGTATGGTTCATTGACATTGCAATACCTGGTGATGCACGAATTGAAGATAAGCAGCAAGAAAAAATCACAAAGTACCGGGACTTACAAATTGAAGTTGAGCGACTATGGAAAAAGAAATCGTGTGTTGTCCCGATTGTAATTGGAGCCCTTGGAGCAATACCCAAAGGGCTACCCCGCTATTTAGAAATTCTAAATCTGCCGGACTTGAACATTTTGACTCTACAAAAAACCACCTTACTCGGAACAGCTTACATCCTCCGACGATACCTTAACAGTTCCTAGGTCCTTGGTTAGGACTCGAGCTGCTGAGCTATTAACCAGCCTCAAAGGCTGTGAATCTCACTAAAGATTAACCAATAAATAATAATAATAATAATAATAATAATAATAATAATAATAATAATAATCAATAAAATGTTATTATGGCTTAGTAATAATAGCTGTACGGTGAATATTTGGGTCATACATACTTAAGCAAAGTCTACCATGGTACCTCTTTTGTTTTGGGATCTATATTTGTAGGTAAATTTGTAGTAAAAACAAAACAGCTGATTCTTCATTAGCAAAATGTACTCAGTTAATGGCTGAAGACCTGCTTGGAGCACAAGATTTGATTTTCCTAGAGGAAAATCACTTTTCATTTGTTAAGTCTCAGGATCATTTCGCTAGTTGTAAGACCCTTTCCTTCTGTCTTTTTGTACAGCGGCTTTAAATCAGATTTGTATGAAGCGGTGGTTGCTGATTAGGTCCTAATTGGAACATACGCATGAGCCTTTCTACCTCATTTTATCCTGATTTCAATCTATAGTGACTGTTAAAAAAAAATTTGAGTTAGGACTTTAATAAACACGGTTCCTTGAAGATCAGTTTTCATAGGAGTATAATTGTCTGAGAAGCTTTTGAGAGATGCAGGGAATTGGAGAAGAAAGGAAAGCTATTTCCTATCTTTGCTGGAGCAAAATAAACTAAGAGTCTCCAGCCAAAGGGCTGGTTGATTCACACAAAAATGTGACCCCTTCTTGACCCATGTTTGTTACACAGGAGTTCTTATCACCCCCCCCCACTCCCTATAGTTTAAATTTCTTAATTCTGCCTCTTATTTCCACTGATAGCTTTGCATATCCTGACATAAACTGAATACTATTTTGCTAACAGCAGTGTTACCAAAGGTTGAACATTTGTGAATATTCCATACTGCCACAGCAGTGCCATCCAAAAATTGTCACAACTCAGCTGGGATCGCCAGAGGCTTTTAAAGGCATTTTTTCCCCCCTACAACCTCCTGCAATCATCAAGGCTTTTTTTTTTTATTTTTAAAAGCATTTTTTTGGCCGAAGCGGTTGTAGAAAAAATGCTTTTAAAAGTAAAAAAAAAAAAAAGCCTCTGATGATCACGCGGCTCAGCTGGGCATGGTGGGGGCACAGGGAGTTTTGCTACTGGTTCTCCGAACTACCCAACGCTATCGCTACCAGATCGGGCGATCCGGTCCGAACCGGGAGCATTTCACCCCTAGTCTAAATAAAATCCATCTGCACCTATCTACATGTCTGTTCAATCTTTCTCTATATCGGTTTGCTATTATCTGGCCAACTTTAAAGAAAACATAACTTTTGGTATCTGTTCTACTTATGTGCATTCAATGAAGCAAACAACATGTCTTGAATTGGATGGATGATTTACAGCTTGGTTATCAAACACTGTCCCTAGAGACAAATTCATTAGGTGTTTGATGAGCTTGACTTGAGGGAATAAAAAGTCTTTGAGCGTTTTGCTTACTTAGGACTTCTTTGCAGTTTGGTTACAGAAAATAAAACTTTCCCGATGGCAGTATTAAAACATCAATCAGTGTTTGGATTTCTTTTCTATTCTGTCAATTTTCTTCTTTAAACTTTTTATTTTTTATTTTTGGTAATGTTCCAAAGATATTGGAGAAGGTGCATGGCTGGTTTTTGTATGCCACTCATGTCTCTTATCGACCTTCTTAAGTCACTTATATCAACCAAATGATTTACTCCTTTGCAGGATCCATTTGTATTGACCAAAACCTGTTTCTACAGATTAGGGCAGGGGTGTCAAACTCGCGACCCTTGGGCTGGATATGTCATATGCTGCCCACACCCATCCCTGGTTTAGTGAAGGGGAAAAAAGTCACGATACATCACATGACAACAACGGGATGACGTGAGTTTGATATCCCTGGGTTAGGGCAATTTGTTTAATCCAGTTGCCCTTCTGCACTAATAAATTAATTAAATATAGAGAGCCAAGTATCTGCCATCCTTTTTAAACATCAAAGGGGAAAGACCAAGGCAGGACTGACACTGCTCTGATACTTGTTATGAAAGTATTTATTTCTACATTTAAAACAAAACGAATGTTGAATCAATTTTTATTCTACTTTAGAGCTTGCAACTTTAAAAATTAAACAAGAAGCACAGGGAATAGAATTTAAATTTAAAGACTTGGATTTAGTTAGCATTTTTTTGATTAAAGAGTAACTGCATTTATTCTAATGCAGTGGTTCTCAACCTTCCTAATGCCGCGACCCTTTAATACAGTTCCTCATGTTGTGGTGACCCCCAACCAGGGGTGGGTTCTAATTTTTTTTACTACCGGTTCTGTGGGCGTGGCTTATTTTGTGGACGTGGCTTGGAGGTCATGTGACTGGGTGGGTGTGGCTAGCTGGTCATGTGACCGGGTGGCCATGGCTATGTGTATAGGGACTACTCAGAGGGCTGAAAAAAGTCATTTCTGACAGGTCCTCACACTTTTGACTGGTCCTCACACTTATGACCATCCTCACATTTATGCCCGTGCAGCATTCTTAACAACCATGTCACTCATTTCACAACTGCTTCTTTTCACCATGGTGAAAAGAAACGTAAAATGGCAAAAAAACGTAAAATGTGAGGATAGTCGTAAATTCGAGGACTGGTCAAAAGTGCAAGGACTAATCAGAAATAACTTTTTCAGCCCTCTGAGTAATCCATATGCATAAAAGGATACAGCAATAGAGAGGGATGAAGGAAGGGAAGGAAAATTAGAGTAGGAGTGAGGGTAAGAGAGGGAGGAAGAGAGGAGGAGAAGGAGAAAGGAAGAGGAAGTAGGGAGGAGAAGAAGAGGGGAGGAAGAGAAAGGAAGAAGGAAAGAAGAGAGGTGGTAGGTTTGAGGAGAAAGATTGCTGTACAATAAAAAAGATGAAAGGGAAGAAAGCCAACCCCAAACAAATATAAAGATATTAAGATAAAGAATGAATTGTTAAACTTTAAAGAATAAAAGAGAACAAATATGAATAAATAACAATAATTAGAAACACACATACAAACATACAATGTATTTTCTTTGAACAGAGTATTTGGCCAGTTCACAAATTTAAACAGTGTTTAGTCATTTCAATTCAATTTACAATTTCTATATTTCCCTTTTGCCATATTTATTCCTCATATATTTTTGTAAAAAACCAATATTACCCTTCATCCTCATCTCTAATCTTAATCAAATTCAATTTTTCCCTTCTATTCTATATTATACCCCTTCTCATTGTCATCTATTTTTATATCCATCCTCACATTGGTTAATTATGTAATATTACAGTTGTTTAATATAAATTCAACATTTTAATATAAATCAATTAGTTATATAACTACCTTTTTTGTATATTAATCAATATGAACATGAATATTCCAATTATTTCCATGCAATCCAATTTCTTACAAATCAATTAATTATATTTACCAATAATAATAATAAACCAAATAATTTCCCCCATATATTCCTCCAAACCACAACTTAACCATTTCTGCTTTCAACACAATATACAATTAATAGTATCTCAATTATTACAATTCCCTAGTTAAATAGAGCTTTTTTTCTTTTATGTTTTAAAATCTTGAACTCTCCTCTTTTTCCCTAAATTTCCCATTGTTTGCACCTACCTTTTTTGGTGAGGAAAAAGAAAAGAAATCTGCCTGCCTAATTTTCCAACATTGCAGCAACAGCAAAGCCAACAGCCTGCTTTACTTTCAGTTTCATTTTTCAGCATAGCTAGGGGAAAAAAAATCTGCTCCAGCAAGCAGCAGAGCCCTGAGCAAAACAGCTGAGAGCAAATCAGCTGAGAGTCAGGAGCTGATCTAATCAAGGGCTAATTAGCCTATGCTGAAGCTCCACGGGCCAATAAAATTACAAAAAAACACCGAACCATTTGTTAAATTGCTGGCTCGCCCGCCCCTCACCCACCACTATTTATTGGCAATAAATAGTGGTGTGGAGGGGTGGGGCAAGCCAGCAATTTAACAAATGGTTCGGCCGAACCCCTAGAACCGGCAGAATCCCACCACTGGCTATAGGGCGGCCCTTTGAAGCCCCGCGGCAAGAATTTAAACAGTTTTTTTTCCTCTAGCCATCAGCTGGGACTCAGGAGGCAGCAATAGATTGGGAGTGGGCAGGATAAGCGAACGGCCGGCGATCCAACAGAGCAGAGAGTGAGGGTGAGTGAAGGCGTGGGGGAGGCGAGAGAGGGCTTTGGCGACCCCTGTGAAATGGCCGTTCGACCCCCAAAGGGGTCGCGACCCCCAGGTTGAGAACCGCTGTTCTAATGGTTAGGTGTAGATGTACACGATACCTGCATATATCTATTACAATAATATATATTGTGCTTTCATAAATTCAGAGTACTACATCGTATCTAGTTGTAAGCTTACTGAGAACTTTAAAAATCAGTATTCTTGGGCATTATGTCACATCTGTGATTTAAATTGGGACCTTCTTAATTTATAACTGCCCATGTTATGTATATACTGTGAAAAATTCAATGGAGTGTTTGTGTGAAACACATGGTTGAGAAAGTGAATTTGAAGAAATTCACAAACATACCTGTTTCTATCATGAAAAAGGAAATGAAAAATGAGTGAAAACACAATTAGCCAACAATTTATTTATGTTTAGATAAATGTTTGGAATTACGCAACATCCTTCATTCAGAATTTTTTTAAGGACCCAGTATTCTGTTTTGATTCAGAACTCAGTTACAAAGTACTTTTCTTTTGGGTTTTCATTAGTATTCATAGCTCCATCAGACTGCAGTTCAAACTCTTTTTCTTGTTTTTGTCACAGAAAATGATAGAACAAGGTTGCTTAGAAACACTTAGCCACACTCACCATGGGAATTATCAATCTGTTCAGTGTATTCACCTCCACATGGAAGAGAGAAAATTCAGTTTAACTGCTGACAGTGTTAATTGATTGCAAGTTGTTTTAGTGAGAGTATTATGTCTCAAGTAAGATTTTCCTTTACTCTCATTAATTAGATATAGGAACAAACATACAGAAATAGTGACTTTATGCTACTACAGAGAGCATTTTAGGGTTACAAGTCTAATTTCAGTGCCCTTTTGGAAATGCAGATTATAATAACATCTTGGTTTTATACATGTTTTGATTAACAGCACACATTTGGCTTTATAATGTGTCGAGTTTTACAGAGACAGCTGATTACATCTGCAAATCTAAGAACAGAGGCATTGAAAGAGGCAAGCCCACTACTTATGAAATTTATTTGAGGTTGCATAATCTGACTTTTGCTGCCTTTTAATTGACAAAGCAATTGCAGCGTTAATATGGGAGCTAGCCCTCCTTATCTGGAAGAAAAGATGAAACTTTTTAATGTTTTACCTGGTGTGACTCAGATTGGCTTCTGTTCATTATTTGTAACCAAATGCACTTTCATAATATTTTAGCTCACCTTTATTGCAGTTTCGCTGTCTACTTATTTTTCAGTCTATGTTTATTTTTCAATTGTTGAAGTACCTTGATCAAAGCATTGGTCATTTCATTGCAATTTTTAAAAAAATAAATACCAACTTCCCACATTGAATAATCACTATTTCTCAACAGTTAATTTTATATATTTTTAAAAACCGAAGATAAATTTTTGCTTGTCATAGTCTGACTCTTCAGATTCCTTAATTAATTTTTTTCCTTGTGTTATTTTAAAACAATCCGATCTAAACTATGTAGGATAAAATTAATTAGTTTGTGGGCTAATTTCTGTATGCTTGTATATTTTTAAAATCCTGAATTTAAATAACTAAAAGCTGGCTCTATTGTTGAAAGGAGCAATATGCTATAATTGTTTATCATCTTATGGTTAATGTGCAAAATTTAATTGCGAAATCACAAGGTTTTTTGTTTGTTTGTTTTGCAGAGTTTTTTCAAACCTGATTACTGTTTCAGATAACACTTATTGCTAACAGAATATTACATAATGATAACTTTATTAAATTTTGCTGTGCTTTAAAAAAATCTTAGACGCCAATATTATTTATCAAAGTAAAACATATGCTGGTAATACATGAGTAATTCTACTCTTCAAATCAGAGCAGAGCATAACATCAGAAGAGGACAGTTTTAGCCATGCAGAATGCTGCTGGCTACGGAAACTGAACACAAATATGAAAACTCATATTATTTTAACATTTTATCTTGGTTACATGTTCCTAAGAACATTTATTGTAGTCTCTTTTTGTATTAAACAACTGTTCAGCTTTAAGAAAGTAGTAGCAGTTTCACTTGAATTCTGGGGTATCTTTGAAGATTACATTTGCTGCAGATAAATACTTTAATTATAGACACCTGGAGCTAGTTTAGCAAAACTGCTGCTTTTTGCCACTATGGTAGGGTTGTCACCATTATTCAATAGAAACCATCAGTTTAGCAAAGCTTTGGATCTAATCTAGTTGCTCTCCCTGATCATGCTCCAAGCTGTTACTGATTCACTTGTGGATTGATTCACACATCCTTTGAAAACATTAAATCCTATTCATTAGTAACAGAAAATTACATTCGTACTGTGAACCAAAAGGCCTGTAGATTTTGCAATATAAAAAGGCAGGTGTCAACCATCCAAGTTGGTACATTCTAAAAAAGGAACTCCTGGTACATACAAATAACTAAGAACTTGTGTACTAGAGACAAATTCCATGTGTGTTGAATCACACTTGGCTAATAAAGAATCCTATCCAATCCAATCCCATCCCATCCCTCCACCCATCCCATTCCACCCCACCCCACCTCACCTCACCTCACCCCACTCCACTCCATTCTACTGTTTCCTTTTAGAATGATCAAACTAGATATGGAGGTGAATTTTTAAGGAACATAAGGCTATTGGTGTCTTCTCATCATGATTTTGAATAATCTTTCTCGGAGAACAGCTATTAGGAATTGCCTTCAGCCCTGATTATTGGCTTCTTTGATGGTTATGAGTTGTCACCATGGGACCCAAATTCTGGACTAACTGAGCCCAACCTAGCAGGGCTTCTTCTGTGCCACTCTTACCTTACTGTTTTTCCCATTATGCCCTGTAAACAACAGATCTCTATCCTGAGAACACATTATTTTGTATAGGAAAATAATTGATGCTTTTCATGTAAGAATGGAGAATACCTTTTTGCCAGATGTGGGACTTAAACACAATTTACGGTAATCAGAAGACATCATTTCTCACTTAACTTTTAATTCTTCCCTCCCCTTCCCTCTCTTCCCCTTTCCTTTTAATTCTTTTTTATTAAATTCTTTTTTATTAAACTTATCTGAATGTAAAATACAAATGAAAATAGTGGAAAATGGGGAAGAGGGAAGTGTAGGATAAAGGGGAGAAAAAGAAAGAAAAGCACTGACTTATTAATTCTTTTCAGCCCAGTAGAATAAATTAATACCATTACTACTTCAACTTTTTACTTTTACATACCTAATATGTATGAGCCATTTGTATAACAACAAATTTATCTAATCAGCAAAAATCCAAAGTCAAAAGTTTTATTATCTTCTGTCTTAATCATAAAATCCAGAAGGGGTTTCCAAGTAGAAATAAAACTGGATGTATTCACTTCTTTGATTAAAGCAGTTAATTTATCCATCTCTGCTCGTTCCATCAATTTTTCCAGCCATTCTTCCATTATAAGAATTAGAGTAACTTTCCACTATTTCCTTTTAATTCTGTTACCTGTCCATCATCATTATCATCAACCTTGGTGGATCAGTGGTTAAAATGCAGTATTGCAGGCAAACTCTGCCACAGCCTGAAGTTCGTTCTTGATGGGGCTCAAAGTTGACTCAACCTTCCATCCTTCTGAGATAAAATGAAGACCCAGATTGTTGGGGGCAACATGCAAATAATGCTTCTACATTGTAAACCGCCCAGAGAGTGTTATGGAAAGCTCTATGGGGTGATATATGAACCTAAATGCTGTTGATATTTGAGAATTGGGTGGCCTTCTATATCAAATCAAATCCATAATCAGTTGATGGGTACAAGTGAATGTGGTCAGGTTTACGGAAAACACAAAAACTATTGTTTATTGTCTGCATTTACAGGCTGCTCCAATACTTACAAGTTCTGAATAATGTGATTTGTTTGTTCCATAAAACAAGCCATTGTAGAATATAAAGTTTACGGCTTGGTGAAATGAGTGTACTCACCCAATTGTAGTTTAATCATCAAACATGATTAAAAAAACTATAATTTACGACAGAGTGAGCTTAGTTTCTATATAGCAAGTTAAGAATAAATACTAGCGTTGGCATTCTATAGATATTTCTGATTTAAGTTTTGAATCAACACTGGTTTTTTAAAAGTTATTTTATTTACTCATATATATGATAAAGCTCTTAAGGAGTCATCCTCAAATTGTAACATGATAAAATTTGAGTTGACATTTGCACTTTAAACAAAACTTAGATGGAGTTACTATATTTTTCGCAATCTCTTTGATAATATTAATGTAATTTTTTAAAAGTGTTTTTCCAGTTTGGAGTTTCCCAGAATTGCATACAAAATAAACAAATGCCTGACTGACTGACTGACTGACTGACTGACTGACTGACTGACTGACTAATTAACTATGATGCACAATATGTTGGCTTTGTCACTTTTTCATGCCACCGAAGGAAAAGACTTTATCTGTTCATCCTAGATATCTTCCTAAGACAATCATCACAGAATAAAACCACTCACACATCCACTTAAGCTATTCATACTGCTATTAGCGAACAGGTTATTCATGTTCAGAACTGAGGTTTCTAAGTCCTTGTATGCTCTATTGCTTGCCTTTGATGACAAAAAGATAATTCGTTTTCTACATTATGAGTTATTATATTAAATTTATTAAAGTATATTCATTTTGATGTATTTATCATAATTGACTATTAGATTTTTAAGCTACAAATGTAAGAACATGGCATATTCAAACTTAATATAATTTACAGTAAATTGTTAATTTTTCTGACAAGAATTAAATAGGTATTGGTAAAGGAAATTATAGCTTCGAAGAGTGGGAAATTGGAAAATAGTCTTTTCTTTAAAATACATGGATTTAAAAGTTGAGTACATAATGTTTAATTTGATATTAAAGTATCCAATTAATTAGAGTGGCTAAATAAGATTGATCATAATTTTTCATGTTATAAACAGGCTTTAAAATATTGCTTTGGTTTATGAAATGAAATTGACTATAATTGTCTGGAAATTAATTAATGTTATACTGTAAAAATATTGATTAACATACTACCAAAAAGTCTTGAGAAATGCTAATAAATGATAACACCATTTTATTTTTCCCTATAGCTATAGATATTGATTAGTATACATGCTTGATTACACTTAGTTATGTAGACCTATTAATATTTATTTACACACACACACACACACGCACGCACGCACACACACACACACAGAGAGAGAGAGAGATACACATACACACACACGGGTGTGTGTGTGAGTGTAATATTATTGCTTTCTAAATATATTAAATATGGTAAGAAGGTGCAGTAGTTGGAATGCAATATTACAGGCTAACTCTGCTCACAGCCAGGAGTGCAACCCCACCCACCCCCGCTCCTGGCACATGATGGCCTGGTAGGCCCGTTTTTCTTTCTTACCTGTTCCAGATCCTCTCTATGCATGTGGGAAGGGCGAAAACAGCCTTTCCCATTCCCTTGGAGGCCCTATGGAGGCTGAAAGGGCTCATTTCCCAACTCTCGGTGAGACAGGAAGTAACATTTTTTGCTGCCCTCAGCCTCCAGAACCTCTCTAGGAGTCTCTCTAGGAGTCTATAGGAGCCTCTCTAGGAGTTTCTGGAGGCTGGGGACAGGAAAAAACGTCACTTCCTGCCCCACCGGCAGTTGAAAATGGGTCCTTTCAGCCTCCGGAGGGCCTCCAAGCGAGTGAGAAAGGCAGTTTTTGTCCTTCCTAGATTCATACAGAGGATCTGGAGCCAGGTAAGAAAGAAAAACAGGCCTTCCCCACCCCTCCAGAGGCAGGAAACAGCCTGTTTCCCTACTTCTGGTGGGCCCAGAAGGCCCGAAAATCAGCTGGCCGGCGCACGCATGCGCCCCAGAGCTGAGCTGGTGTGCCCACTAATATGGCTCCGCATGCCACCTGTGCCATAGGTTCGCCATCACAGCCCTATACCATTTCAGACAAGTTGCTGTCTCTTCTTAAAAACCTCCAGTGATGAAGAACCTACAACTTCTGAAGGCAAGCTTATTGCCCTGGTTAATTGTCCTCACTGTTAGGAAGTTTCTCCATAATTCCAGGTTGCTTCTCTCCTTGATTAGTTTCCATCCATTGTTTCTTGTCTTGCCTTGTAGTGCTTTGGAAAATAAATTGACCCTCTCTTCTTTGTGGCAGCTCCTCAAATACTGGAATACTGCTATCATGTCACTCCATCCTTCTTTTCTCTAGACCAGTGATGGCTAACCTTTTTGCTGTTGTGTCCCAAAAGTTGGGGGAGCCCAGGGGGGGTCATGCGCACATGTGCCCACACCCTTAATGAAATGCCCCCCATGTGCCCTGTCCCCCACGCATGTGCGCATCATCCCCACACTCTCCCTCCCTTGCACATGCATGCATGGCCCACCATGCTCTCCCACCCCAATGCATGTGCATGTGACACCCCCATGTTCGCCCCGTGCATGCGTGTGCAAACCCCCCCCCCAGCCCGTTTTGGGCCTGGCAAGCATCCCTGAAGCATCCTGAGACTAAAAACAGGCCAGGGGGCGCTCTGCTTCCCCCCATGCTCCCCCCACCTCCTGCTCATGCACATGTGCCCCCCCCATGTGTCACGCCCCCACACCAGAGACCAAAAATCAGCTGGCCAGCGGGAGGCATGCGCACATGTGTGGTGGAGCTGAGCTGGGTGATGGCTCGCGTGGCATGCGTGTCACAGTTTTGCCATCACGGTTCTAGACTATCCATACCCAATTCCTGCAATCCTTCTTCATATACTTCATATATTCATAGCTTCATATGCTGCAGCCTACCCATTTTTAATTGCTGTTGCTCTTCTTTATCACAACAAATCTAATTGTCAGGTTGCAGTCTACCCTATTTTGTCCTGTGTTTCTTTTGTCCTCATTACTATATTCTTCTATTCAGCATTTATCTACAACGGGCAGCTCTTTTTATGAGTTAAAGCTGCTAGAATAAGAGTCTTACAGCACTTTCAGAACTTAAATATTTATTATGGTATAAAATTCAGATGTCTGCAGGCCGTTTTCAGATGCATGATGAAATCCAGAAATAGGGAGTTTGTAATATGCCACAAGGTTTACTTTGCCACAGTTGAGCTATCTTTCTTGAAATTAGCCAAGGGGAAGTCCATGAACTGGGAATACTTAAATTCAATTTTTTACTCTTGCTTTTGTTATGAAGCTTGTATAAAGTGAATCTGTTTGTATTTACTTAAATATGGTAGAGCATCTAGATTTATTACAGCAAATATAATGCGATGTATGAACCCAACCACAGCTTTTTAATCTCTTTTTTTCATTGATATTACTTCAAACAGCATGTTGAAGATCCATTTGTTTGTTGGGGAACCTAATTTTCTAATTTCCCTTTTTATCTAATTCAGACTAAGTAAAATCTTGCATATATTTTAAAGTCAAACCTTCCTGTTCCTTGTTTTTCCTTGGCTTATAGCTTCGGGTGATGAGAGAGTCTTGCAAGATAACTTTAAGATCTAGCTTTCACATAATGTACCTAGATGTAACATGTTATTTAATATGAAAAAACCATTCGTCTACTTGTAATTATGGGATACGTAAATCCATTTTGTTCATATTGCTGAAAGCACATAGTAGGTACCATTTCCCCTAATTAGAGTAGTTGAGTGCTTTTAAACTTAATTTAATTACAATAGATCATCTTTGTCCTGTTACATCATGTATCAAATACAATAAAGGGGATATTGTGGATATGGTTAATTTCTACAACTGTTTATTGTAGATAAAGATATTAGAATATAAAACTATCTTCTTCTCTGAGATATTAAACTCTGCATGTTTTATTCATACCAAATTGTTCTTTAATATTTATATAATTAAACAGGTTTATATTCTAATTGGGCCAGCCCCACATTTAATGCATCATGGCATCATTTTTGCAAATAGGTACGTAACTTTTCCAGAAGCAACAATGGTGGAATAGAGAAAGGGAAGGAGAGGCAAAGGCACTATTGTATATGTCTCTGTGTAATTGAATAAAACTGCTGCCACTTTGGTAAGTCACTGCAAAGCTACAAATTAGATTATATTGTAAGTGAGTGTATGAATAGTGCTATTTAAATCTTTACTTAAACTAATTAATGAGTAGGAGTAAGTACTCCACAGGAGGTCAGCCTTGAGGCCTGTTTTCAGAAAACGTGACTGGAAACTACAGTTTAATTGTGAGAAAAATGTATCTATTAAACTACGATGACACACACGTGAGAGAAAACACTCTTTAGAAAGGTAATTGAGAATTAATTGCGGTGTAACAGTCTGAGAAATAACAAAAATTATTACAAGATTTAAGTTCAGCAAAAATATGAGAATGGCTTAATTTACTGAATGAATCTGGAATGGTTTAACAAACTGAAAAACATTTCACTTTTTTAAAAAAAATATTACTGTATTTTTCAAGTGTGTTCACCATTGAAAAGGGAAATAACAAATCACTTCTGTATTGTTGCAAATAAAACTTCATGGTTCAGGAATTGAGTTTGCCTTGAAGGATACTTTACCATTTATGTTGATATTTGTAAAGCTCTGGTTTAGGAAGCAGTTGCACATTGAATCAGATCACATCCCATCTATCAAATTATTGTTGACCCCAATAACCCCAATGGTGGTATAGTCTAAAATTTGAGGAAGGATTCTGAACCTGGGACTTTTTTCGTCTTCATTTTTAAATAAAATGTTCTGCCAATGAATTACAGATGGTCTCAGTGACTCTACCAAATATTTTCTTCAATATTTTTACAATTTTTTAGGGAAAACAGGAAGAAGCAAGGTAGGACTGTGAAGGCTGATAGACATTATGAGAAGATTAACTTTCAAGAGGATTTAATTAGAGATGAAAATCTGGCTCAAAGTTTCAGAAGATTAGAAGATGATTAAAAAATGAAGTTATGGCTATATTATATGCAAGTTTGGTCAATATAAAATATGTTGGTATGTAGTGGTGAACCCTTGTCATTAAGAAAATAGTCAATCACAGCTTGTGTTTGGCTAAGCAAGGTCTCTCAATGCACCATATATATATAAAGAAGAAACTAGATAATTATAGTTTTAGATAAGTTTAGGATACCAAAAGTGACTTTGATCACTTTATTGTGACCAAACTTGCATATAGCATAGCCATAACTTCATCTTTTAACCATCACTGTTCTGAAATAAATTGAATTTTAAAAAGATCTAAACTTGCTTTCACTATTAAGAAACAATCCTGGTTACTCTTGTCAGCTGAACTTGGTCAGCCACATTTTGATTAGCTATTGTAAGACTACCCTGCAAAACTCTGGATGGTTGTTACATGGCAGCAGAGAGTTTTCTGTTTTTCTTCTGCTGTGTGGTTCTTATCCAGGTTTTGCAACCCTGATTTTAGGTAGTCTTCACTTGCTGATTGCAATTGGGATTAACAATGCTAGCCATGTGGTCATAAAGTCCTTGATAGTACAGGGGTTTAGTGCACCCTGTTATTAACACAACTGCCTGCAATTTCTGCTGGTTCGAATCTCTCCAAGGCTCAAGGTTGACTCAGCCTTCCATCCTTTCTAAGGTAGGTGAAATGAGGACCCAGTTTGTGGGGGCAATAAGCTGACTTTGTATAAAATATACAAAAGAATGAAGGCTATTGCTTAACGCATTGTAAGCCGCCCTGAGTCTCCGGAGAAGGGCGGCATATAAATCAAATTAAAAAAAAAAAAAAGTGAAATACCACAAAATCGTGCATGACTTATGATATAATTCTGGCTGTGGTCATTAATGAACCATCCATGGTTATTAGGTTCAATGTTACATGACCATAAGTTGTAGCTTCCTGCCCAGATTCCCAATTAACTTTGCTTGTTGGAAATCAACGGAAAAGTTACAAATGGTGGTTACATTACTGTGGGACACTGACTATCATAAATGCATGCTGCTTACCAAACACCTGAATCAGATCACATGATGCCCAAGTTCAACGATCAGTTACAAATATCCCTTTTCAGTACTGTTGTAACTTCGAACATTGCTGAACAAGTAGTTGGTAAGTGAGGACTACCTATAGGTGCATGTTTCACTTTTTAAAATGTGATATTTTATTATTGATTTTTCAGAGTGTTTGTCATTAATTGATTAATATATAAGGGCTGGGTCGACTAGGAGTTTTTCCTTTTTCACATTGGTTTTTGGTGACCATTGAATTTTCTGTAGGGTACTTTTCTTAAAGGTGCATGCAAATATTGTACTAGTAAACTCCCCCCCCCCCTTACTTAAACAAAGTAAGCAAAACTTATTTAACAAATGTTTCACTTAGAAGCATTAATTTTGGGCTCATTTGTGGTCATAAATCAAAGGCTACCTGTAGTTCCTTCAAAAGTATATGCTGATGAGTTGAGGATATATAACCCTTTCTAAACTATACAAATTATAATTTCTAACAGACTATATCAAGTAAAATAACCCTAATGTTTATAAATATGTCATCTGGAAACAGTACTTCCTCTTCAAGAAAGAAGTAGTTCCTATTAAATGGTTGGAATGTATCTACAGTGCAAACTTTTGAACAGCTGTAATATGCATTTTGGAATTCAGTGCTTCCTATAATTTGTTTGCTCTTTCCAAAATAGATTGCTGCTCCTTCCCAGCTGTTTATGGAGGACTAAAATAGCACCATGGCTCTAATATCCACCTTTACCCTGAAATGAGAACATTGTTTTCTATACCAGGAAGTATGTTAATGGCATGGGAAGTGGTGTTTAAAAATAAACTTTGTATCTTGCACGTATGTATTTCCATTAAATCTTATAAACACCCTGAATTAAAAACAAAAACAGTATGAAACTAAGTGCTCCATTTTACAAGGATCATTAAGAAAAATTTGCTGGTGAATTTCAAAGTTATTAAAGGAAATCTGAACCCATTGATTGGTGCAAAACATTGAGAATTTGTTTCTGGCCCAATGAGTTTATTAAAACCCGATTTCATGACAAAGATAGTGTCTGGATTCTAGAAAAAATAGAACTATGGCAACAGATTCTCTTCTTTAGTAATGTACTTACCTTGTTGTCACTAGAAAACTGTCTTTCACAGAATAAGGTATTTCTAATTATAGTGCTAGGATAAACATGGATGTCATACTTAATTTGAAATAAAGAATAAAAGGTGTTACTTATTAAACTGATTCTCAGTTTCAGTTAAGATGTATGTGTGTATATAAAAATATTTCATATAGCTTGCATAATTTTGGATAGAGTTCTAAAACCTTTGTAAATCTTTATGTTACTAGAAAAGTAATATTAATACAAGATAAGAGCAAGAACCCCATGGAAATGCATATTTAAAGCTAGTCAAGGATAAAATCAATCTTTAAAACAGTAAGAATAAACACCCAGCCAGATTTGCTATTAAGGTAGAGTCTCTTTTGAAAACATTTCTTTCCCACAGCTTTAACATCTGGGCTGGGTTGCCTCTTATCACAGTACCATTCCTGCCTATTCCCACAGTCTCTCACACCACCCATCTGAGAATAATGTTAAGGAACATTGCTGAATCTTCTGCACCAATATGGTTTTACAGTCACTGAGCATTGCAGGAAGAGGAAGACACTAGTTGCTTGGAAATAACTTTTCTATGCAAATCCTGGGAACCTTAAGGAAGAGAAGCCATAATGTGAAATCTCTGGGTTTTGTGAAGTCATGATCTCTGGGTCTTAGTGGAGCTATATAAGGTTCTAGAGGAAGTAGGTAATTACCTCAGATATACAAATTGAATAAAATAAAAGTAAATCAGGAAATGATTGTGGATTGCCCAGAGCCTTACCACTCTACAGTATAAAGAATCTGCTGTAATTCTTGAACAACATTAAATCACCTTACTGATTCTCTGGGGTCAGACACATGAAATCAGGAAGCAGAGCAGTTCAAATGACTACAGATTTACTGCATGCAAACACTCTTCACAAGAATCTGTAGAGATTGTTAGTATTCAACACTTAACAGTTAAAGGAAATTGATGGTAGGGGTAACTGAAGTCAAGGTGAAGTGGATTTAGATCTCTTGTGGGCACAAAGGGACTCGAGACTGATGACGTGCTTGATCCTTCCTGGTCATCTCCTACATCTGACCATTTGGAATTAGACTTACTTAAATTCTCTGCTTAATTTTCTGAATATTGCATAAGGATATTAGGTATATGTATATATGCATATACATATATTTTGAACGGAGTAATGATTGTTCCTTTCCCTTGGTCTTGGAGAGCAAATGGGCAAAGGCTTTATTATTGATGCCCATCACTGTACATAGGCATATCAGCAAGATATGGCCTCCTTTGAATTTACCATGAACTTTTTGTTAATTATTACACAAATTGTGGGACTTAAGGCAGGTATGCTTTCCATCTTTATAAGATGCACCTGTCCACTTCTTCTTGCCAACCTTAATTTCTTCTACACGGAGCACTATAGGCAAATGAAAGAAAAGTCAAACTAGATTAAGAGAGAAACGGATGGTAATTTGTGTCAAGCTAGAATCCGAAGTTTTGTCAATAATTAGAACTGGGCAGATGGTCATTTGGATATAACATGACTATGATGAAATAGGATATCTTTTAGCTAGGAGATATCATATTCAAACCAATAAAGAATTTGAACTTTTCTTTTGGAGCATGGATTTAGTAAAATGAGATTCTGAAATAGAACATGTTCTCATGATGTTTCTGGCATGGATGTAGCACCACCATGAAGGCCATTGACAAATGGTATGAAAGAAGCATCTGCTTGAATTGTTGATCTCTGAGAGATTTAGCCAAATGGCTGAACTTTGAATGCCTTACTGAACTTTCCCAGAGTTTCAATTTTATGTATGTTATTTAAGTAATAATGATAATTAGGCTGCGGAGTTTGTATTTAAAAAGTTAAAAGTTGAGTTACAAAGGAAATAAATAGAAAAGAGGCCTTTTCTTAAGGAATGGTAACAGGCTGACCTCCTCTTGCTAACTCTCTCCTTAGAAGTATTTGCTAAAATGTTCTTATTGTCCCTATTTCCTTAAGCCACAAAGCTATTAAGTGCTCATATATGGTCATTCTTTGTGTGGAATCATAGGAAATGGGATAATTTAAAAAGAACCAGTTTCTCTTTGATTGCCAAGCAAATCTTTTTCTTAAACTAGACTTTTAATTAAGTGATTTGGAAATCTGTATTGCTTATGTTCTACTTGTTTTAATCTTACTATCTGAATCAGCCATGTGTTCAGCTTGTCAAAGAAACTCTGTGTATGCTCAGCGGAACAGTCTATATTGTTTTTCTGCACTGGGAGACAAAATAAATGTAATGTTTTTTACACGGTCAGGTTTTCTGACAGCATTTGCAATTTATTATTATGAAACTAGAGAATGAGAACTCATGAAGTGAAGCTGATCCAAATGTGATATCAGCAACAAAAAATATGGTTCCTAATTCCATTTTCTCCAATTTTTTTTTTTTAGCATGAGACTTTATAGCCTTATACTCTTTATGGCCTAGTACAGGAGTGTCAAACTGAATTTCATTGAGGCTGCATCAGGTTTGTGTTTGACCTTGGGGGGGCAGCAGGTGGGCATGGCCAGAGTGAGCATGGCCAGCTCAGCATCACTTGTGTTGGGGGAAGGGTGGATAAAAATCAATGATTTTTTTTAAAAAATAAAAAAAATCAGATTTTTTTGATTTAAATCAGATTTTTTTGATTTAAATCGGATTTTTTTGATTTAAATTGGATTTTTTTGATTTTTATCGAATTTATTTTAATAAAAAACTTTTGGGGTAAAAATCTATTGTAAGATGGTTTTCTATTTAAGATACATAAACAATTTAGTTTATTCAGCATGAAATGGAGCTTAGTTATGTAGCATGAGGCTGTATATTCTGCAACACTGGGACTATCGGTGAGTCAACAGTGGGTCAAAGGAGTAGCAGAGATGACAGTTGCTCTTTAAAAATTATGATTTAAATCGAGTTGATTTAAATCAAGCCTTTTTATTAATGATTTAAATCATGATTTAAATTGTGATTTAAATCAACTCGATTTAAATCAAATCCACCCTGGTTGGGGGTGTCTGCAGAGGCCTCCCGCAGTGCTGTGCCAATGAAAACGCTGCCTTCCCAAGCTCCATTTTCACTGGCAGAGGCACCGCGGGCTGGTCCTTTGCTGTTTCCAGGGTGGCACCATGGGGCAGACCTAAGCACCCCATGGGTTGGATCCAGCCCATGGGCCTTGGGTTTGACAAGATGGGCAGTAATATGGAATGAAATGTAGTTTAATAACAGTACTTCTCATCTGTATGAAATCAGATTGAGCAGAGATTCTGTTTTGGCACTGATTAATAATGTCATACTTTAATAATTTTTAAAATAAATTTGTATTGGTTTTTAAAATAACAGAAAAAAAGAAAAAACAAAAGGTACAAAACACACAAAAAAACATACAGAATAAAAACATGATAAGTGCTTTGTTTAAGTAGTACAGAATTGTACTAAATAAATAAAATGAAAAAAATATCTATTGTAATTTATTATATTTATATAAAGTTGGTTTTTCTGTATGTCATGGCTGGTTGTTTTTCTCAGTTTATGCCTGGATTATGGCAAAAGAGAAATGAAAATGCAACAAGTAATAATGGAAATTCCATTAATATTGCTAAACCATATAGCCGCATCTTTTGCTGGCAAAACATTTTACATGGCTCAGTGTTTGCCTGTATTCTTGCAATTGTGCTATGATAAAAAAATTGTAAGCAGCCATTAGTTCTTGATTGATGGAATTATAGAAGCCATAATACAGTTTATACTTGACCTAGTAAACATACACAATTTAGACATGTGCAGTCCTATTTAGTTGCTTGTTGTCTTTCTGGAAATAATAAGAAAATATCAATCATTTTATCATTCTCCCTCCCTCCCTTCCACCCACCCTCCCTCCCTCTCTCTCCAGCATGCTCATATTGATTGTAATTTTAAGCTTGCTGTCAATCATATTTTCAGGGAATTTCATTCCCAAAGTAATGGATTAATTGTAAATAAAATCAGGTTCTATTAATGTTAGTCAAGGACTGTTTTTTACAAGTTTGCTTTTCTGTACAGATAATCCTAGACTTAAAACCATTTATTAAGTGAATGTTCAAGTTATAATGGCTCTGAAAAAAAGTGTTTTTCATGCTTATGACTGTTGCAGTATCCTTATGGTCCTGCAATCAAAATTTGTATGCTAGGCAACTGGCATGTATTTATGACAGTTGCACGGTCTTGGGGTCATGTGATCATCATGTTCTGACAAACAAAATCAATAGGGAAGCCAGATTCACTTAATAACCATGTTACTAACTTAAGAACTTCAGGGATTCACTTAACATCTGTGGCAGGAAAGATAATAAAATGAGGCAAAATTCGCTTAGCAACTGTCTTGCTTAGCAACTTAAATTTTGGGCTCAATTATAGTCATCAGTTGAGGACTATCTGTATTGGGCAGGGTGAGAGAACACAAAAAAATATTTATTATTAAAATTCAAGACTTCCTGCCAAAGAGGACCCAGTTTGTGGGGGCAATAAGCTGACTTTGTATAAAATATACAAAAGTATGAAGGCTATTGCTTAATGCATTGTAAGCCGCCCTGAGTCTCTGGAGAAGGGTGGCATATAAATCAAATTTAAAAAAAAAAGATAGATGAATCAATGCTGATGACAGATGTGAATCCAATCTGAATCCCCCCCCCAAGGCATTGCAATGTGGAGGCCTAAAATCAATTGGTCCCCCCCAACTCTCCCAAAATCCATTGCTATGGTTCAAAGGATGGATAAGAATTAATCCTGTCATCTTTTAATGGTTTCTTGTATTGTTGGTCTTTGGATAAAGTGATCAGAACAAATTAGCCACTATATTTTCACCTTTCTCCCTGTCTCTCTGAAAGGATTCATAAGGATTACTTCCAAGCTGGTTAAGACATAGCAGCCATTTTGTCAATGAAATGTATTGATTTTTGTAGGTATAAGGCAAATTCTTGTTCTGTATCTTGAATATATGCTTTGTAGTATCTCTTTTGGCTTTCATTCTGTAAAAGGTACAAATTAAGAATAGAACAAAAGTTCTTTGTGTTATATCTGTATGGGAAGCCTTCAACTGAGCATTATTCTTTGTTTTCTCTGGGTATAAATATGGCTTTCAAATACACAGTTGTCAAATTTCATTTTCTTAAAAAATATTTTTTTGTTAAAAGAAAATTTTACAAAGATATAAAACACTTACAAGAAGAAATAGAAAAAAGATCATAAAAGGGTAAAAGACAAAATAAAGAATAACGAAGAAGCAAGAAAAATAACTATAATTGAATAAATGACTTCTGATGTTCTTTGCAGCAGTTACAAACATAACACTCTACTTTCCCATATTGCACTTCATAATTCCCTTCTTTTCATAAGCAACACTTTAGAATCAATCAATCAATCAATCACTAATTTTTATCCATTTTCAGCAAAAATTATGTAAAGGGTTTCCAGTCTTTTATTGGTTCAATTTATTGGTTCGATTTATATGCCGCCCTTTTCACTCAGGGCAGCTTACAATGTGTTAAGCAATAGCCTTCATACTTTTTTTTTTGGATTTTTTTTTATTTTTAAACAAAACTTAAAACATAAAACACACTTTTTATGTTAAATCATACTTTTGTATATACCTGCTTAGTAGGGCTTTCGGTCCCCCCCCCCCCAAAGCGGTATTCTTTTTTATACAAAGTCAGCTTATTGCCCCCACAAACCGGGTCCTCATTTTACCTACCTCAAAAGGATGGAAGGCTGAGTCAACCTTGAGCCTGGTGAGATTTGAACTTTCAGTAATTGCAGGCAGCTGGTGTTACTTAATGGTGCTTTAGTCTGCTGCGCCACTAAGGCTCTTTTAGAAAAGTAATTATAATTCTCTCCTTAGTCCAATAAATCAATTGAGCCATTTCTGCAAACAAAACCAACTTTATTATCCTTTTCTTCATTACTGGTATTTATGTAGTTTTCCATCTTGGTGCAAACAATTTCATTTTCCATTGCTGTTGGATCAGTCTTTTGCATCAACGAGACCTATCATTAAATGAAATTGTGATTTCAAATTAATCCTATAGTTTTATTAGTTCATGAGGAAAAACTCTCTTAAGATGTGTGGTAGGTTGTATTGGGACTAACCTACATGAATGTGTAAGCTGTTGGGTTCCTCAGAACTCTTATAAAAACCAGAGTTAGGAAGAAGGCATGTTGCTGTAGTAAATGCATGTAAGTATCATTCCCACAATTAATATAGGATGTAGTTTAATCCTATAAGCAGTTTTCTTTAGCTTTAGATATATGAAATAATTTAATTCCATATTGCTCTGTTATGGACAAGGACCTTCTGATTCTTAGCCACATAGTCTGTATCCATTTTGGGCCTGCAATTTGGGTTCTGCTTTCTGACTTTTTTAAAATAATGAAGAATATACAGTTATTTCATTGATGCAGAAAGATGCTGCCTATCTTGGTCGAATGAAAGGTAAAATCTGCCTGAATTTGCTTGAAAAATAGGATCCTTAGCATTTAAGCTTTCATAGACATGTTCTAAAAAACTATAGTATTACCAGATAAAGACATCAGTGATCTAAAGCTTTTGAAGCGTTCTGTTCAAGATGTAAGTTTTTATCTTCACCAGCTAGCAAAATGTGCTATCTTGCATTCAATTTCTGTGGTTAGTTTCTTCAATTTTTCTCTATCAAATATGGATTATAAATGTACGATTGTTTGTGTATTAGCCTTCCTTTGGAATGTTGGCACTCAAGTAGGGAAGGCATTTGCTTTCTGCTCCCTCTTGCTATAATTCCTGATGTTCAACTAATTTCTTGTTGTGCACTAAACAGCCTGATGTTTATAAAGAACTGGAGAGAATATAGGATAATTTATTTTTCCAGATGACTTAAATTTTTCATTGTGACAACAGATTTACATTTTTGGCTCAAGTTTTTTTATTTGCTTCAGATCTTTCTCTTGGTTTGCTCATTTTTTCACATCAAAACAATATGCTATTTTTAAAAATCTAGTATAAGGTTTGGGTCTTGAAACACTTCACCAAATTAGATTCCCCTCTAAACATACTTAATTTATTTGTAACTCTCAGTTCATACTGCAGAAAAATTAATGGTTCTGGATTTTTTGAGCCTTGGGGCAACTCCTGAGATAATATAGTTTCTATTTCTAGTTACTGGAGTTACTTATTATTCAGAGTTATTCATAAGTGGGCCATGTTGTTTGCCAGACACATTATCTGAATTGGATTTTTGCAAAATAAAGTATGGAATGCAGTCACTAGTTTAAAATAGAAACGTTGAAGAGATTCTGATGGCTGCCTAAAGAACTGAATTTGACTACTATTCTATCAGTTATTCAAGATTCTTGGGGGATTATAGTGATTTTTTTAAAAAAAAAATGTAGATATGAAATGAAAAACTATGAATAATCTGCCTTCTTCCTAACCCAGGGGTCTCTAATTTGGACTCCCATGAAGTATGTGAAATCTGACTTCCAGAATTCTCAGTGGCTACATTGATAAAGAATTTTAGAGATTTAAAGTGTACACATCTGGAGGAAATGATGAAAAGCTGCTATAAAATATTCTGTTATATTGTTTTACAGTTGTCCGCAATTGAAATCTATTTACCAGATTGGGCTTATTCTGAAGGTCCATTTTAGACAGCAGAGATAGGATGGTCATAGTCTCATACTACGGGAGTGATAAAAACTTGACCCTCTTGCCAAGAGATATTTTGGCTGAGGTGTAAGGCTTGAGCTTATATTGTCCAGTGAAGAAGACCATGTAAACAGTCTAAAGATGTTTATGGTCATATGAATAGAATAGAATACAAGGGAAGGGAAGGGAAGAGGAGGGGAGGGGAGGGGAGGGAAGAGGAGGGAAGGGGAGGGGAGGGGATGAGAAGAGAGGAGAGGAGAGGAAAGGAGAAGATACTATTTCAGACAAATGGTTATCCAATCTCTTCTTATTAGATGAACTAATAAATGTGCGTCTGGAGAGGGAGGGCAAAGCTGGAACAGGAAAAGGGGTTGTTCTTAGCACAGGAGGTGATGTCAAAAGAATTTAAGCCCTCCCTCTGAAGTGAATGGAAGGAAATATCTATTTTTGAATACTGCGACTCTGCTGTAGGAAAACAGTTATACGTTGTATACCCCAGATGAATTTAACTATTAATTTCAATGTAACTGTGATGTAATTATAATTACACATAATTTCTATGTAACATCAGTATCACTGAATATGGGCAATCATGCATTAACTTACTCATTTGCTGGGTCTCATTGTCACCTAATAGCTGAAACATGAAGATATTATTTCTGAACATAATTGCTGGAAACTGTTGTATGCTGAATTGCTGTTATTTGTTCTTGTTAAATTATAAAGGCACAAATCTGTGCTTGTTTGATTTATTTTATAAAGGTAGCTTTGTCCTTTAACAGTAAATGTTTGGCATTACTCTTCTCTTGCTTACTTCATTTGGTGAAGATGAATTTGCCAAGTATATTATCAGCCAGATTTGTCTGACTGTTTTTTTACAGTGTTTATTGTAGACTCTTGTCTGCATAACATTTCTTAATAATTGATGACGTGAAGCCAAAGAGGGATAGGAATTCTTAACCCTAATGCTGATACAACATTCTGAGCACTACATATTGTTGTATGCTGTAGATCTATCACAGCGAATGTGCAATTGAATTAAATGAAGGAAATGATTGGCACTCTTTAGAGGCAAAGCTCTAATCACTGAATGCATGAATTCACCTAAGTGAGTGAAGAAATGAATGACTTTGAGGTTGTAGGGCAACCTGACTAGAAAAATTAATATACTTCTGCAGTGTTTGGGAGAATCAGGAGATCTAAAACAGGCATTTTTGATTGTGCAAGGCAGGTGACAGAGACTTGGTTGAAAATTAAAATACTGAAAAGGTCGAAGTATAATTGTGTGTAAATCAGCACAATAGTATCTCACCCAATTTGAAGTTTCTTTGCTATGTATCTTGGATTTTAATGTTAGTAGTTCTTGATGTAGAGAAATTCTTGAAGAGAGAAGTCTTAAGAGGAGTAGCAAGATAACAGAACAATTCGAAGAGCTGTCAAAAGACAGTCATTTTATTCCAGTCTTGACAGAAAAGCATCAAGGGGCCTAGAATTTGTACAATCTATTCTCCTCTCCTCTCTTAATGCTTTGATTGTTCTTCACAGCAGAAGATTTAACAGAGATCTTAATTTTTGTTTTTAGGCATGTAGCACTTATATATCCCCATTCAGGAGATTTACCTTTCCTCCCTTCTGTTGGTAAAATTAGAGTACTTTGGTATAAGGATTGAATCAAGATTTGTTAAATGAACATCTACCTTCAAAGCTCCAGTTCCCTTTAAAGCAGGGGTATCAAACTTGATTTCATTGAGGGCCATATCAGGGTTGTGTTTGACCTCAGGGGGCTGGAGGGGGGTATTCATGGACAGGGTGGGAGTGGCCAGCTTAACGTCACTCGTCTTAGGGCATCTGTGGTGGCCCGAGCGCTCTGCCAGTAAAAATGGGCTTCCAAACTCCGTTTCTGGCTGCGATGGCCTCCTGCCATCCTTTGCCAGGCTGCGCACAGCCCTTGTGAGCTCTGTTTTCAGCTGCAATGGCCTCCTGCAACCCTCTGCCAGCAAAAACAGACCAAACAATCCTCCCGAGCTTCATTTTCGCTGGCAGAGGGAACTGATCCTTCATTGTTTCCAGTGGTTTTGAAAAAAAATAATGTATACCAATAGAAGACAATATCTGCTAAGGCTTGAACTGTAATGTCCTTGGTGCTTCCTAAACTTGGTAGTTTTCTTGCAGATGTTTCTCTACCCAGCTAGCTAATATAATCAGTGCTAGATGGGAATGGGGTTTCTATGCCCATTCAGTGATTCAGTGAACCAAGGATCACTGGATCATCAGGAATATTTTGTTTGGGAGTTTGAACACTGTATTGAGCACCGTATTAGTAAGAGTTTGAGCATTATATTAAGATCAGCTTATGCTTTTTCTTGGTGACAATGAGCCAATTCAATAAACCTAAATTCTGGTGTTGGCTGGCAATCTGATTTGTTGGGTTTTTAATTGGGATATGTAAAATTCTGGCTGGGAGTTTTAAATGTTGGTATCTTTATAATCGTGATTTGGTCTTTTGAATAAATCCTGAAAGGTAAATTCTATGGCATGGCATTTTTTGATTGTTTGTTGTTCTTCCAGTGTCCTGGATGTGATTGTGCCTGTTACTTTATGCCACTACAAAGGTTTTGTTGCATATCTTTACTTGCTTGGATGAGTAAAAGATTGATCTTTAAGAATTCCATGCTTTCAATAATTCCATGTTTGAAGATATTAGGGATTGATCGTTTTGCAGCTATATAAAGTATTGTGTTTTCTTATTTTCTCAAAAAGTAAAAAATGGTTGATTTAGTAGAACATCCTGTTGTGGTTTATACAGAGTAACAAAGTTGATATTGTTAATGACAAAAGTTTAAAAAAATGTAATCTCACAGTTATCACCCAACTAAGCATAAACATAAAATGATGAATTAATCTTTTTTCCCCTTATAAATAAATATCCTTCTTGGGAGAAATGTGGATAAGTGTCAGATCTGGGTATTTTTAAAAAATCAGTTTGAAAAGGCATAGCTACAATGGCTTTAATTTTTTTTTTTTAAAAATTAGGCAGCGTACAAGCTCTTTTCTCTTGAAATCTGAAATTAATACTAAACGCATTTTACATAATTGTTACTAAGATATAAGTACAGTTGTTTTTTGAAAATGATCTTGTACTCATTTTATGCATGCTTATTATTTATGTATTCCGGAATTTCAGTCTAAGCTGTCGGGTTACCTCTTAAAAATGATTAACAGTTGGATAAAAACAAGCAAAAGACCTGCTTTTTTCCTGTAATATTTGTGACTTTGTCTTTGGGTGTCTTTGTAAGTGGGTTGGGCTAAGAAACTCACTCTTTCTTAGCCCAAACTCTTGTTCAGGGTTATTGTGGGGAAATAGAAGGAAGGAGTATCAGATATGTTCACTGCCTTGAGTTAATTGTAAACAATAAAAAGGCAGGAGAAAAAAATATATGTGTAGGTGTATGGATGTGTGTACAATGTTTCAACAAGGGGCTTTGTGTCTGGAAGTGCTTTGATTGTGTCCTCTAACACACCAGAAGACTTGCATGCAGAATTTACTTACAGAGAAATGATTCCTTTGTCTATCACTGTTATTGTGTGACCAATGGAATCAACTGTGTGAACTAGTAGAGAATGAAAAGATGTATTGCACAATATTGGCATCTTTCTTGTTTGATTATATTTGTGCTTCATGAAGAGTCATTGCAAGCAGTCCTCAACTGAGCCCAGAATTTACGTTGCTAAGTGAGAAATTCGTTAAATGAGTTTTGCCCCATTTTACAACTGTTCTTGCCACCTTTGTCAAGTGAATCACTGCAGTTGTTAAATTAGTAACAAGATTGTTAAGAGAATCTGGTTTCCCTATTATCAGAAGGTGACAAAAGATAATCACATGACCCCAGGACACTGCAAACCATCATAAATGTGAACCAGTTGTCAAACACCTGAATGTAAATCATGTGAATATGGGGATGCTGCAACTGTCATAAGTGTGAAAAAGGTCACAAGTCATTTTTTTCAGTGCTGTTATAACTAAACGAACTGTTGTAAGTTAAGGACTACTTGTATGTATTTCACATGTGTTTCATATGGATGAAGTTAGTGTGAGTTTCCCACATACAAATCCGAATTTCATCCATACACCTAAGATATATAATTTGTTCTTTTCTTTTTCACAGATTTAGTACAATGGTAAATATTTCTCCTTCTCCCTCCTTCCCTGTCTTTGCATCTCTCCAAATTATCTATAAATCTGTCTTCAATACTACCTATGTAAACCCATTTATAACATTGTGTGCTAGAAATAGGAATTTTCTGTTGCATACAATTTATACAGTATTTCATCATCTTTGCAATGGAAACAAGAAATACAAACTCTTTATGTTTTTATAATGTTATTGTTTCCCCTCAAACCTTTTCCTGTCATCTATTTGGATTATTTCCTTTCATTAAATGTTAACACCTTTGAAATGTATTTACATACAATCTTAAAGGTGCTAATTGGCTTAAGAATCTTTGATAAGTGGCAAACAGTTTGAAGACAAGTTAAATATTTTACATTATGATGAGCAAAATATGTTGACTAGGGCAAAATGTGCTGAATTGGGAATAAAAAATTGTGAAGAAATCCAGAATATTCTGTTTTCATCTGGGCCAAACCAAATTTCCTGAAGGTCATTTGGATTTTTTTCTGAAATAAGAATCCAGAACTATGTCTAAAATCACCCCAATGTTTCTAGTTTATAGGATTTAGTACTGGATACTATTGAACAATTTCCCAAAGTTTTATCAGATTGTTATTATTTAGAGAGAAATGAAATGTTTGGAACTGGGATGTTTTATTCCTAAATCAATTAACTTTGTACATCCATTGGATTTTCTTTTCTTTTCTTTTTATATAATAATTCCATCTTCAATTAAACAGTATGTTGTCTGGGTACAAATATCTTTGTAAAATGATAAACAAGATTTACAACAATATTCATTACATTAACATTAATTCTATAATATTAGAATGATAATATTAATATTATTAATATTATTTTTAAATATTAAAAATAATAATCATAATATTTGCTTCTCTCTCGTAACATATCTTCTTTATTTCACTAATCTTTTTCTTTTGTTTCCCTGTTTCTAACTTCCATTTTTGTTATCTAACCATTCATAAAATAAGTCCCATGTCATATAATATTCAGTTTGTTCTTTTTCCTTAATTGCTAGCGTTAGTCTATTCATTTCTGCACATTCTACTATTTTCCTGATCACATTCTCATCTGTGAGGATCACTTCACTTTTCCAATTTTGTGCAAATACAATTCTCCATTGTGGGTGGAGACAGCAGCCAGATGTGGGTTCTATTCATTGGTCAGAATGATGGACTGAGTGTGTCAAAGAAGCTAAATCTTGCTCCTGTTGTTAGGGCTCCCAGCTTTTGCTCAGTCCATCAGACTGGACAGTTTTGTGGATTGGTGTCTCTAGCAGCTTTCAGCGTTAGAGCTGCTTTTCTTATCTAATTTCTACAGTTTTTGGACCTTTGGACTTCTCTTCGACTATTCTTCCGACTTAGGTCCGGGATATTTGTCGGATTCCCTGCAGCCAGCAACAATCCCCAATTGCCCGGTGCGTTTCCACAGACAGGGCCTCCTCAGGGCGCCGTCGGCCAGACAATGTCAGCTGGCGAACCCCAGGGGGAGAGCTTTCTCTGTGGGCGCACCCATCCTTTGGAAACAACTTCCTTTGGAGCTCCGGATGGCTCCTGACCTTCGCTCATTTCGCCGTGATTTGAAGACCTGGTTATTTCGTAGCCTGGACTGATGAGGGGGGGGTTTCTTAATAGTTTTTAAACTGATTTTAAACTTTTTTAATTCGAACTTTTAATTTTATATTGCATTAATGTCATTGTATATTTTACTGTTGTGAGCCGCCCTGAGTCCATTGGCGGCGGCATATAAATCGCATTAAACTAAACTAAACAAACTTCCTCTTGTTGGACTCTGTTTTGGACTTTCGTTACCTCAGAGACTGTGTTCTAGACCACTGAGGATTAACTCGACTCTCAGCCCCTTTAAAAGGATCGCCAGTGGACTGGTCAGTAAACGAGGGCTGGTGGAGCTTTCCACTTCCGTGGGGGGGGGAGTTGCCGGCTTTGCCAGAGAAGCCCAGCGCTTCACTTGCGGCTTTCTGCTGTGGAGCTTTGCACTCCCAACTATCCTTCGAGCAGCCATCTTGTCGCGTTTGAGCCGTCAGTGGAGTTTCGTGCCCCATGCGCTTGCCGCTTGTCGGCTGTTCTTGGGGACTCTGTTTCAAGCGCCAGCCGGCGTTTTTAACAAGCGGACTCACTAGTTTCCCCTTTGCCTTTTACAGGCTTTTCTGCTGGTTCCAGGATTGGCGCCTTTTGCTGTAGTGGAGCTTCGCGCTCCCGATTGTCACTAGCTCTGGCCGCCATTTTGATTAAGAGCGAGGTGGTGCGTTGAGCTCTCCTCAGGCCTCCAGGTTTCTAGCCTGTGCCTGCTTGCCTCAGCCTGACGGTGCTTGCTTGCCACATACAGTGCATTATCACGGTCTGCCTTTCCAGCCCCAGACCATTTAACCAGGACTACGTGTTAGCAGCAATTGCTGGGGTTTCTGGGGCTTGCCTGTCACAGCCCGACCCCTTGGCATGGCTTGTCCTTTTGACCTGTCCTGACCTGACCGATTTACTGGGCCACTGTTTGGTTTTTTTTGCTGCGGGCTTTGGTGGGTTAATTGTCTGCCTAGGTGACTCTCCTGTTTTAACACCTGATATTCACGGAGCACAGTTCCATTGCTGGGCATTACACGGCCTATTGGCCGAGTCTAAGCATGGGCGCAAGGCCGCAGTACAGGAGCAGTCAGTTGCTTCCCAAAGGGAAGAATCCATTCAAGCTCAAGGGGACGGCGTCTCCATCAAGCCACATCGTGAGATCTCAAAGCATCCCTCTACCGCTTCCCACATTGGAAAACGCCGGGATAAAGTTCTACGGAAGTTGTGTGATAAGGCTAGTGACCATCACCCTCCACCTTCTACGGTCAATAGAATTTCCTCAGGTGAACGGGTTCGTAACGCTCCCCTGATCAAAACTTGTTGCAAGACTACCCATTGTCAGTTCAATCATCTGACTTATGGGGATCTGCCCCCCCTGTGGGGTCGGCTAGCGCTGTGAAGCCTAGCGCCCCCATGCTCACAGTGGTTCTGCCACCACCATCTTCCGATCCGGTTTGAGCCTCTACGGAGGCCCGTCCGGCCCGAGGCCATGTACAGACCTGTTTGCATCTGGAAGACATTCAACAAATGATTGCGGTAGCTGTTCAGCAATCCCTGTCAGCACATCTTTTTCCACCTGGACAAGTGACCGCCCACTTGGTCCATTCAGACCCTTCTGCATCTGCTGACAGAGATGATAATGAGGACACCCTTTCGCTTGCCGGGTCGGATTCCCCGGCCGCTTCCGTTGTCAGCAGGCTGTCTGTCTCAGAAGAGATGGAACCACAGGAACCTGAGTTGTCAGAGGATGAGGGTCTGCCTCCGGATCAACCACCTTTTACGGGTCTTTTCCCCCAAGCTCTGTTCAAATCTCTACTGTTTAAGGCAGTGAATACGGCACAGCTCAGGACTGGCACTCAACCTGACCCTCCACTGGTATCTGCTTCCTTGGACCCATTGTTTGCCAAACCTCCTAAACCAGTGACCGCCATTCCTACACCCCTTCTCTTCATGGATGTCATTCAAAGACAGTGGTCTTCGCCTGCTTCGGCTCCCGTTACTTCATCTACTGACAGAAAAAATTTCACTGTATCATCTGAACTGACTTCTCTACTTCAAGTGCCCACTGTCGACGCTCCAGTTGCGGCCTTGCATTCTACTGCATCTGTCCCGGGGGATCCAGAGGAAGGCCTTCGACCGGAGGAGTGCCGGTCGGAGCAGGTCCTTCAGAGGGCTCATCAGGGGGCCGCCTGGGCCATTAAATCAGCCACCACTGCTTCATTTTTCAATTGTTCAACACTCCTGTGGCTACGACAACTCTGGGATAAACTCTCTACCGACGACTCGAGATTGAAGCAAGACTTAAATAAAATTGTGGCGGCAGTGCAGTTCTCTACTGATGCTACTTTGAATGCGGCCCGCTTTGCAGCTAAATCCCTGGCCTCATCTATTGCTGCCCGTCACTTAGTGTGGCTTTGCTATTGGCAGGCCGACGCTAGACATAAGTGGTGTCTGTTCCCTTTTTGGGAACCAAACTGTTTGGGGACCCCTTACCCCTAAATGTGTATTACTTTTGGTAATACACTGTGAAAATTTAAGTCACAAGAAATTGGTTAGTCTTTGAGGCTGTTTGAGGAAATTAAAATAAATATTTGTAAAATAATTAAGATACATTTCAGGTATTGCTTATCATATGACATCTTCATTTTTAATAATTAAGTGAGGTGTTAAAATCCTTTCTCTGAGGATTAAGATATCTTGTTATACCAGGGATGTCAAACTCGGTTTCATTAAAGGCCGCACCAGGATTATGTTTGACTTCAGGGGGGCGGACTGGGTATGGCCAGAATGGCAGTGGCCAGCTTGACTGTGTTGGGGTGCCTGTTGTGGGCCAAGCACTCTGCCAGAGAAAACAGGGTCTGGGCTCTGTTTTCGGCTGCGATGGCCTCCTGCAACCCTCTGCCAGTGAAAACAGACCTCTGGAAGGCTGCATGCGGCCCTTCCGAGCTTCATTTTCACTGGTGGAGGTATCACAGGCCAGATCTAAGCATCCTGTGGGATGGATCCAGTCCCTGGGCCTTGAGTTTGACATCCCTGTGTTAGACCCTTCTTCCAGTCATTCAGTTCCCCTTTCAGGCTTACTAATGCTCAACTCAGTAAGTGTCTTTCCTTATTGTCTATGGAGATTCTCAGTCTCCTTCTCAGAAGGTTACACACACACACACACACACTTGCACTATTCAGCTGATCCAAAGGCATAGATTTACCTCCAAGTGGCCTCAACAACTCTCAGAATGAGTGCTAACTAATATGTTCCGGCCGAAGATGAACAATTCTGAGGCGAACGGGAACAGCAACAGTAATGTTTATTCAACTCTCTTCAATATACATAACATGCCAAAACTCCCGCGCTTGACAGCTCCCTTTTATACCCGGAGCTGTCATCTTCCAACCAATCAGAGAATAGGTAGTAACTAACTTGGCCACTAGGGACTGACTGTATTTGAATATTCAACACTCCTTCTCACCCAGCTTGCGCATGCGGATGTCACTCGCATGCGTAATCACTCAAATATGCTGGCCTCCTCCGGACCCGCCCTGATCGCCTGAGCTCCACCCCCTCGTCTAGTACAGGCGGTGGATTTGAATTGCTACTCTCGCTAGATTTACCGGACTGCCCGGGACCGGCCTCCCCCAGTTGGTCCCCATCGACAGGTACGTCGTCCACTGGTGTATCGGACGGGATTGGGGTTTCTGCTCTGGCCGCGGCCAGCCTTGAAGGCTGTTCGCTCATGTCCTCCCTGCTGTCCTGCTGGGGAATTAACACCCTCCTAGCCCGCAGTTGGTCTTTATGACGCTTCCAAATCCTCCCGTTATCCACCTCAACTTGGTAGGAACGCGGCCCCACTACTCCTACGACCGTTCCAGCCAGCCATAATGGCTGACCCCCATAATTACGGGCGTAAACCATGTCTCCCACTAGGAATGGTTGGTATCTACTGCGTGAATCCAAAGGCTTGCTTGGGTAATAAGAGGGGTGTATTCTGTCTAACAGGGTGCGTAATTTGCGGCCCATTAAGAGCTCGGCAGGGCTTTTATTTGTAAGTTGACAGGGAGTCGTATGCTGAGCCATTAAGTATTCTTCTATTCGCTCACTCCAACTCCCGTGACCCAGCTTCTTAAGTGCATCCTTAAGTGCATCTCACGGCGCATTCCGCAAAACCATTACTAGCTGGGTGGAACGGCGAAATTAGACAATGCCGTATCCCCCGGTGCGCCAGGAATGCCTCGAACTCAGTAGATGTAAATTGGGCACCGTTGTCGGACACTATCATATCTGGTAACCCATGGGTGATAAATAGTCGGCCTAGTGCCCGAACAATGGTCTCCGATGTGGTGGAACGTATGGGTAGCACCTCCACCCACTTAGAAAAGGCATCTGCTACCACCAGCAGGGACTGTCCCTGTATAGGGCCAGCTAGATCAATATGTAACCTAGACCACGGGGCCCCGGGATCCTCCCACTCCCGAGGCAGCTCCTTGGCCGGCATAGGTAGCACTGCCTGGCACTGTGAGCAGGCTGAAACCCAGTCAGTGACATTCTTATCCAATTGTGGCCACCACATGTAACAACGACCCAATGCCTTCATGCGCACCACCCCCGGGTGACCCCGATGTAATTCTTGTAATAAGGATTGTCGTAGAGGGGGCGGCATCACGACTCTATGACCCCACAACAGGCATCCGGCTTGCGTGGACAACTCGAGCCTTCTCGTAAAGTAGGGCTGAAATTCCTGGGCGAGCGGTCCTTGCGGCCAACCCCTAGCCATCCAATCCAAAACCTGGGCTAGGACTCTGTCTTTGGCGGAGAGACGAGCGACGTCCGACGCTGTGACTGGCAGCGACGAATCAGCAATCAGGAACACCGAGGATACAGGAACAGGGTCAGCGAGCAGAGCTGGAATGGGGCAGCGGCTCAAAGCATCAGCGTGAGCAATGTCCCGGCCGGGGCGGTGAACCAATTGGTACGTGTATGCAGCCAGGAACATGGAGTAGCGAGTCATGCGGGGTGACATAATTTGTGGAGCTTGCCGGTCACCCGCCAGAATTCCTAGAAGGGGCTTATGATCGGTGTATAATACAAAGGAACGACCATATAAGTAATGGTGGAAGCGTTTGACCCCTGCCACTAGAGCCAATGCTTCCTTATCTAACTGTGAGTAATTACGCTCAGCAGGAGCTAAGGTCCTGGAAAAATAGGCAATGGGCAGTTCCCGGCCAGAGGGGAACTTATGGCTCAAAACTGCCCCCACCCCATAAGGGGAAGCGTCACATGCCAGAGTAAGTGGGAGGTGAGGCGAAAACTGTTGGAGGATGGCGTTAGATGTTAAGAGACGTTTTACAGCATGGAACGCCGCAACTTCCTTTGCTCCCCACCGCCAAACAGCCCCACGGTCCAAAAGGCGGTGTAGGGCTCTGCGACCGTTGCCTTATGTGGCAGAAAAACCGCATAGAAATTTAACAACCCCAGAAATGCTTGCAGGTCGGCTTTACCGCGAGGGGCTGGTGCATCCAAGATAGCGGACGTCTTGGCAGCCATCAGGTGAATCCCGGCGCCATCGATCAAAAACCCCAAGAACTCTACCTGCTGCACTGCAAATTGGCACTTGTCTTTGTTCATTTTGAGCCCGGCGTTGCTAAATTTACGAAGGACCCAACGAAGCCTATCCCTCAATTCAGACGTGCTGCTCGCTGAGATAAGGACGTCATCAAAATATGGCATGACACCAGGGATCCCATGCAATAACCTCTCCATCAGGCTCTGGAATATCCCCGGGGCTACACTAACTCCAAATTGCAGACGACGACATCGGAACGCCCCCCCGGTGTGTCACAATTGTCTGGGCCTCCGCAGTCTGGTCATCCACCCGTAATTGCTGGTATGCTTGGGCCAGGTCCAATTTGGCGAAAATTGAACCCCGGCCCAAGGAGTGCAGCAGATGCTGCACAACGGGGACAGGATAGGCGTGTCCCAAGAGAGCCTTATTTAAGGTCGCCCGGTAGTCTGCGCATATGCGGATCGAGCCATCCGCTTTAATGGCCGTCACAATAGGTGTCTCCCACCGTGCAAATTCCACCGGTTCTAAAACCCCTTGTGAGATCAACTTATCCAATGCTGCATCCACCCTTGCCTGTAATGCGAAAGGCACTCTGCGTGGTTTCAATCTCCGAGGGGGAATCCTGGGGTCAAGGCTAAACGACACTGGGGGCCCGGTATAACACCTTAACTTGCCATCGAAAACGGATGGAAATTCCTGGATTAGCATGTCCAATTCAGATGAGCGGATGGCATGCACCCCTTGCAAAGTGAGCCCCAACGCCTGGAACCAGTTTAATCCCAGCAAACTGGGCAACGGAGCTTCCACGACAATTAGAGGCAGGCGGCCAGAAAAGTTCTTAAAATTAACACAGAAACGGCCACACCCCACGACGGCTATTGGTTTTCCTTGAAAATCTTTCAACTGTAAGTGACAAGGGGAAAGACGGCTCTTGGCCATCCGTGGTACCAGTCTTTTGACAGTGCTCCAGGACACGATAGAATGGGCGGAGCCAGTGTCCACCTCCATCATGCACGGCTGGCCCTCGATATATACTGTCACGTTAATCTTGCGATAGGCAGCCCCAGGTGGATCCAGATGTACCATGTAAATTCCCCCTTGCTCTCGATTCCAGGAAGGGCGACCGCCCGGATCGGCTGCTCTTCTGCCAGGAACTCGACGACTGGCCCTGGGGGGGGGGGCATCTCCGCAGGTCTAGGCGCTCTGCACACCCTCGCAATATGGCCCCGGCGAGCACATCTGCGACAGACCACGTCTTTCAATCGGCAAGTATTACTAGAGTGACTACCCCCACAGCAACTGCAGTTTCCCCTCGGCTGCCTGGCATGCCCAGCAGGGCGCTGCGCATCTCTAATTTGATCCACCTCGGGCTCCACACTGGAATCGTATTCATCGCTCCCCTCAGCCGCATTGTAGTTAATGGGCTCGCCTTTAGGCTTGGCGGTCTGATGTCCCCGGGGCAAGTCAGCTAGGGATAGAGCAGCTAGCTCCGCGGCACACGCTTCATCCAGGGCTTCTTGAAAGGATAACTCAGGCTTGGCAATGAGTCGTCTTTTAAGGTGCTCGTCTCTCACCCCACTGACTAATCTGTCCAACAAATAATCGTCCAAGTCCACAAATTGGCAGTGTCTGGCCAATTTTCGTAGCGCCGCAACGTAGTGACTAATTGACTCCCCCTCAGCCTGATCCCGATGGTAGAAATGTTGGCGGCGAGCGATGCGTGATGGAGCTGGAGCGTAGTGTTTTTTTAATTTTGACATGAACTCTTCCCATGTCCCCGCATGAATTGATTGTGGAGCCATGAGGGTCATAGCCGTTTCAAACATTTCTGAGCCACAGAAGCTTAAAAAATAGGCTCACTTCCTCTCGCTAGACAACTCCCTGTAATCATTTGCTATCAGGAAGCAGTCAAATCTGGCTACAAACGCCTCCCACGATTCCATCGAGGGGTTAAATGGGGCAAAGTTGTGTGAGGACGCCATTCTCCACCCCCTCTTATTCGAGTGTCAACTCTCTGTCTCCCCGTTACCGCCGGGCACTTCAAAACCTCGGAAAGCCTCACTTCCTCTTTTCACTGCCTCCAGCCGGCAAATCCCACCTTCGTCGCCACTAATATGTTCCGGCCGAAGATGAACAATTCTGAGGCGAACGGGAACAGCAACAGTAATGTTTATTCAACTCTCTTCAATATACATAACATGCCAAAACTCCCGCGCTTGACAGCTCCCTTTTATATCCGGAGCTGTCATCTTCCAACCAATCAGAGAATAGGTAGTAACTAACTTGGCCACTAGGGACTGACTGTATTTGAATATTCAACACTAACAACCAGATTACTACAAGGATTACTATAATCCTACCATCCTCCACCATGCAGTCAGAACTGAAAAAGCTTTCTTGGATGAGAAGCAAAACATCTTCCAAGAAAAACCAAGTCCAGTTGCCTCTCTTTTCTTAGATTTCAACAAAGAGCTAGTTAACAAAATAGTACTACTGGATAGTTTTGGTGTTATAATTCCTCTTTACAGAACAAAAATTATCCTTAGCAAAACTTTGGTCAAAAGCCAAGCTTGCAAAGGTAGTAAGTAGTGGAATTCTCCAAAATACTAAGTTGCTAAAAGCAAAGGTTAAGCCAATTGGTGAACTGAAATTTTTGAAGGCGTATAAGAAAGAATCAAACATCATCTAATGTTACTCTTGTATTCTGGCCTTTTATACTTTTTAAAAACAAACAATTTGAATGGGGGTTTGCGACCACGGTATAGCTGGGTTTAACAATCCTTCAGTCAAGGTCTGGTGAGAGAAGGGGAGTTCACATGTTTTACATCCAACTGGTATTGAAGATCTATCTTCAGTTAAACCAATCTCATTGCAAAGAAAAAATTGCCCCTAATTTTGATCGTTGTTGCATGCATGGGTAGGATTACAGAAGCTATGATTCTAATCCTCTTGGGTCACTCCATCCAAATTATGTATTTATTTAAAAATAAACAAGCCCCAAATCTCATGAATACTATCTAGTCAAATCTGGCTCTTTGTGAATTAATAGTAAATCTCTGTTGGTTTTCAATTGCAAAATGTAATGCAAAAATAGACACAAAGGTGTTAATATTTGCAATTCAGTTCCACACAGCTGTATTTTAGCAGTTATATTCTAAACACTACTGTTCAAGTAGAACTTGTTTTGAATATATGTGGTTAACTTCAATAGGAGATATTCCTTAACCTATCACCTTTCAATTTACTAACTAAGTACTGCCTTTTTTGCTGTGTACTATTAAGAAAGAGAAAAAGCTTTTTCTCTTGGAAAGTTTTGTGCCTTTGAGCTAATAGCTCCTTTAAAGCCACTGATGAACCAATGTAGAATTGAAGCTAATAAGTGAAAAATTAGCAATTTGCTCATGTACCATTAATGATGCCTTTGGAAAGAGGGAGCATTCTTATTTGTTTCTTTACTCGCTCAGCAAAACTGGAAGTGATCTTACTGATAGTGGGTTTAATTGCTTTACAAATGAGTTGGCTAATTAAAATTGTTTATTTTTCCAGAAGTGCCACGGTGACATGGTTGGGCCTGCCTTTGCCAGGTGTCACAGTGGAAATTGTCTTGGGGTTGGAGACCAAGCAGTATCTCACTTATGCAATCTTTTCCAGGTGATTTCTCACTTGGTGATCAGAGGAAGAAGACTAGTTGTATATAAGGGCATGTTTCTGGGCAGATGGTGGAATAAAAGGAATTGCTCTCTGTGAATTGTTACTGCTGCTTCTAATCTGTCAACTGTGCAAACTGCTTTTCACTTCAGTCTAATTGTCTAATCTGCTGCTCTGACAGCCACAGTGGAGTGACAGAGAGAGTCCTACATACAAGCCCACCAAAACTATTTTTAGGAGCCATATCAAATGCCTGATATGGAATTATCTCTTCCCTTGCTTTTCACCCTTCCATTATTTCTAGTTAGCCCTAAAGACATGAAAAGTATGAATTATCCTAAAAGCTGGGTTGTGTAGTGTTCCATAAAGAAATACATGCATTGTGTTTTCGCAATAGGAAGAGGTGTCTGCAATTTTCATTTACATCTTTCTATCTATCACAATGTGCCAGGTTTCTCCTGTATTACTGTGGAGGGTGTTGCCTGCATAATGGAGCTATGCACCTTTTAATCACTTAAGTGTTGTACAAAGTTCATTGGATGATCAGTTTCAGAATAAAAAGAGGAGCAGGAGAACCAGTAGGTCATTAGTTTTTGCTCTTGTGCGGTGACATTTACAAGGAAACTGAGGCAGCAGGTCAACCTTATCCTTGTTTTATAAGCTAGGCAAAGCAGTTGCTCACAGTAGAGAAAATCTTATAAGCAAGTCGACTATAAATGAGCCCTGAGCAATTAATTATTAAATATTACCTTTTTGTTCTTGGAAAATACATTGTCTTCAGCTGATATAATGGTAGATATTTGCCTTCTCTGCACAATATATTCCAGTCAATATGTTGATGAAGATTCTCGGTCATCTTGTCTGGAAGTCAGATCTAGAAGCCATGGCAATTGGATTTTTTCTTCTTCTTTGGTTTGAAATGTTTCACTGCTTATCCAAGTAGCTTCTTCAGACAAGAATTGCCATGGTTTTCTTCTATTGTATAGAGAGCCAGTTTGGTGTAGTGGCTAAGCCATCACCTTAGAAACAGGGAGAACTAAGTTGGGACTAGGGCAACTCGCCACAGTCAGCTCAACGTGGGAAAAATTTTATACTAATATTGAAGAAATGGTGGAATAGAATGATTAAAGAAAGGATGCCAAAGGCGGAACAAAATTAAATGTGAATGATAAAAATAAAAATATTTTTAAAAATTATTTTAAATAATTAAATTGAATTATTGAGTTGTCCTGTGGCGAGTTATACCACACGGTAAGTTGGCCATAGTGAATTGTTCTGCAGCGAGTTGGCCGTGACAAGTTATCCCATTCTGGACTGAGTTCTGGTCCTGCCTTAGGCACAAAACCAGCCTGATGACCTTGGACCAGTCAATCTCTCTCAGCTCTAGAAAAGAGGTAATGGCAAACTTCTGAAAAACCTTGACCGGGATCTGTTCAAGCATTCCCCAGAAAGTAACACTGATTTGAAGGTTCTCTTTCCCCATGGCCTCATCTCTTGTACAGTTTTGAGTCTTAAGTTTTGATAACTATGAGTCTGGTTTCATATTGTGGGACAAAGCAGCTATTTTTGAACTTCGGCTTGAATAAGTTTACTAGTGAAAGATGAATGAAGGAGAACCGAGCCATCTTGAGTGTCAACTCACAAAGCATCCTTGGCCTGCTCTCCATTGGCAAGGGGGATGAGAAAATGAATGCAGCTGCATCAAGGAGCTGGCATCTCAGTCAAAACAAAGCACATTCCAACTGATAAGCGGAGGTAGTCTCCACAGAAACCCACAGTGGCCAGAGGGGAGTGATCTCTATAACCCGCGAAATTGCTTCGTTGGAGAATGTGACTGATGACACACATTGGAGGGAGGGGGAAACAGGGTCAGAGTCGGGATGTAAATTAAGTGGTCAGAGTTGTCTTCATTTGGTCCGTGCCAACATGAAGCTCCTAAAAATAACTGGATTTCTTTTGAACCCTGCCATGAAGCTCATGATTTAATTAGGGCATCGGTCAGAACCCTGACATTGAGCTTTGAAGAAGATTCAGATTCAGTGGTCTCTAATACTAAATAAAATAATTATGGGAAGCAGAATAAATATTATCTATTTTGTTCTCTGAAACATTGATAGATACATGCTGCTTTTTCTTGTATATAAATTATTAATGTCTCTTTTTATAAAGGCTTGGGGAGGGAAGAATGAATTCCTTTGTCATTTCTAACAAATATGTTTGTGTGTGTGTGTGTGTGTGTGTGTACACACACACACACACACACAAACACACACACATATAAAAACACATACTAGCTGAGAGAGACCTCGATAATATGATGTACCTGCCTTCCATGAAGATATGCATACATAAATGCTAACAACATACGAAAGGGTAAGATAGTTTATAAATTCAAGATTCTTAAAGAATTTCACGTTCAAAGGCTTCTTTTAATATTTGCATAGATGAAATCTGATAATTATTTCTTTTATTATGAAAGCGATTCCTCGGAGAAGACATGGTGCTGCTTGATGGAATAAAGCTTGTGTTCTGATTATGTGCGATGTGGCTCCAGAGTGCCTTCCATATTTATAGGGATAGAAAGCTTTAATGAACAAATGATTTCCAATGAGGCAGACAATTTAAAAGTGACATTAAACTCCTGAAAATGTGGCTCATCTGGGGGAAAAAACACACAAAAATGCCCTCTTCTGAAACCATTCCATCTGTGTATTTCAGTCTTTCTCACCATTTTTAATTACCAGAGATGTTTTCATTAAAGCAGGATCTTTAAGGTATTATCTACTCCTGCTGTTTATTTCCCATTTTAAATTCTAATCCTTTGTGACAGCATAATAATTTCCACAGCAACCGGTCTTGTGCAATAAGACATTATTTTGTACCCAGACTGTCTCATATGGAAGTTGGATTTTTTTTTAATACCTTGATAATAAGGTTACTGAAATGTGTGCCTGTGTGAATATGCATTTGTATACAGCAGGAATGACAGGAAAACTGAAGTTATGGTCATAGGAGAAAAGACATAAGAGATTAAAAAAATAGATTGAAATTGATGAAACAGAGAAATATAGGCAAATCCTTGGAGATGAGATGGCAGCGGGAGGCAATCATTGTTTCCTTGACCAAAAGAAACGTACATGGAAAACAAGGATCTTATGAAGCCTTAAGATAAAATCCCCGTAGAGTTTTAAATACGTAAACAAGATTAAAGTAAGTGGAAAATAAGCAAGAAAAGATACGATGTTTACATTATGTTTCCATGCAAAAAAGCAGGGAGAGAAATAAGGAAAGAGGAGCATGAAATTGTTGAAGAAATTTCTATTGCCCACTGTATGTTGGCTAGAGGCAATTAATTTTCATGGGTGGAAATGTGAATGTCACAGCTTCTTTACTCTTCAAACAATGGCATTTAATTTTCAGTATGATTTGAGTTCCAGTATGAGTCTTCAAGCTGTAGATTAGTTACCCACAACCTCAGCATAAATCCCCCTCCCCAATTATCTTATGCGGTAACTTGTTCTCAAATGTTCATTCTTTAGCGTTGATGACTTTTCACTTTTAAATCCTTGCTAACTTAGAAAATATGTCAAATACAAATGAAACATTCCTCTCGTCATTGAAAGTGTGTTGAGTTGACCCACAAGTCATGTGGGATAAAATGAAGGCAAAAATTAGGACAATGAGAATAGGGAATGGTTCTTGCGTGTCTGAGTTCGTTCATTCATTCATTCATTCATTCATTCATTCATTCATTCATTCATTCGATGTTCTACATCCAAGATGAATGCAAGCCACATGATTAGTTAATAATCAATCAATCAATCAATCCCAATGGCTGGGATTGAGATAATTTGAAATTAAGGTATCTGAAGAGTGCTAGATTTGGGATCATTAGCATAAAGTGCTGAAAAGAGTTTCCTGAGAAGAGAAAATCTAGAATTATGATAGATGAGACAGAAAGATAGTTCTTGGGTCTTTATGCTTTCTTTTGCATTCAGAGTTTTACTTGCGCATAACTTCCATTTTCTCGTTCGCCATTCCATATTTGCATGGCTGGTTTACGGGATGTAGTATGGGACTTTCATGTGTATATCATGTCACCTTTCCCACACAATCATTGAAGATACCTTGGAAGAACAATATTCATGCTAGTCTAGAAGTATCAGAATGATTCCCATTAATTAACTTTTGTTTCCCCCCACCAACCCCTTAAAGTTAGACTGGAATTAAAGATATATATTGTGGTATAAAAGATATATGGATAATAATTTTTAGTAATCCATTAAAAGGGGGGAAAAAGACCTACTCTGATTGATGACAAGAAAGAAGGCTCAGAAAATTACAAAGCCAAAACTTAAATTGCCATATTGAACTCATAAATTTCTGTAAGTGTGCATGATATATTTAATGGTGGAGAGAAAAGATCATTAAATTCTTAGATAAAACAGCTATTATAAGTGAAATGTGGTATCCACAACAGTGCGTTTCAGTCACTCTTCTCCTCCTCCCTCTCCTTTTCTCCCTCCCTCTCACTTTCTCCCTATCTTTTTCTCTCTCCCCTTCTCCCTCCCTCCCTGATTTTCCTCTATCTCTCTCTCTGTCCCTCCTTCCCTCCCCTTCTCTTTCTGTCTTTTAATGAAAAACAGACTTAGACCTGAATGCATTCTTTGGTTGGTTCAAGAAAAGGAGTTAAATTCAGAATATTTTTGCATAATAAAGATAAGTGTTGACAGTGTAATGATCCATTTGGCACAGTGAGATAAAAATCTTGAATGGCTTTTAATAAAACTAAGCTAGCTAGACATGCTATGAATTCAGGATAAACAATTAAGTAGGAATTAAAGCCAAGGTCTCTGTGAACTGATGGGGTGTTGAAGCATTTGCTACTTTTCCTCTCTAGCAAGAGAACTCAGTTAACATGGATTCTTATCTATCAGGATTTATAGAGGTCATGCCAGGATCCAATACTTAGATTTTAAGACCCAAAGCCACACCTCACCTAGAAAATATTTCATGCATAGTGATCAATCAAACTAGAACTTCAGACTCTTATTCTTTCTAAGTAACTTCTTTCCTCCTTCTAGTAATGACATGTGAGATGTATTTGACCAGTCCTTTAAGAACATAAATATGTATACAGTGATCTCCTAACCTATGACAAGTTTAAGCCTTTGAAATCTCAGCAAGAGTTATAAATATGATTAGAAGTGCCAAACATTTTTGTCTGTCAAATGCTTCTTTAATTATCTTCTCTTTTTTTCTCTGGTGAGAGATGCCTGGTTACTGTGTGGTGTCAATATGGTTATATTAGAGATCTCTGTTATATATTTTCAACTTCTGAAAATAATGGAAGTTACTGTCATGGACACGTAGGTTCCTATCAGCTCAGATGAATGAATTGAAACCCACCAGAATCTCTACTGAATTAGTCCCAAGAGGAAAGCAAAAGAAATGCTTTAGTAATAATATATTTTCAAACTGATTATCATTAAAGCATTATTTGAAAGAAAGAGGGCACATCATGAGTTCAAATGCTTAAGAGACTCATGTCACAGTCATTCAAATTAGCATAGGTAACAAGATTCATCTGGGCCATTTAATTTTTAGAGAATATGAAGCTATGATTGTCAGTTTTGCAATAAACAAAGATTCAAACAAATGAAGAGTTTTACCCCAAAATTAATAGTGAATTTTTTTAATTTTCAAAGTAGGAAACAGTTTGTCAAAACAGACTGTCTATAGTCAGAAGATGTATATATTTCAGTTAAATAAGCAGTATATAACATCGATCTCATTTAGCATGTATATGTACGGTATATAACATTAGATTTCATTGGTTTCTTATTCTAATTAGTTAAATTCTAAGTTTTCTAGGTATAATCTAACAGAGTTGAAGCACATTTTAGTCAACTAGACTGATTTCCCCCTTTTTTGAGAAACTGAAATAGTCTTTGTCTTTTGCTTTGTCTTTTATTAGATTTATATACCGCCCTACTCCCGAAGGACTCAGGGCGGTGAACAGGCACAAAATAAAATACATAAATACAAAAGTTAAAAGATATAATTAAAACCAGATTAAATAATTTAGCCCAAGACAATTAAAAATCCCAAAATTTAAAACAAATTAAAATTTCGATGTAAAAGAATTTTAAAACAGGGGAGAAAATTAGGCCAGGCCGTCTTGCTGGAATAGGAGAATCTTAAGAGCACGGCGGAAAGTGCGTAGATCCGGGATCCTCTGCATCTCTGGGGGGAGCTCGTTCCAGATAGTGGGTGCCTCCACAGAGAAGGCCCTTCCCCTGGGGGCCGCCAGTTGACATTGTTTAGCTGACGGCACCCGGAGGAGCCCCTCTCTATGAGACATACCGGCCGGTGGGAGACTGCTTGTGGTAGTAGGCGGTCCCGTAAATAGTAGTATCATTTTCTTGTATTTACCTTTTGAATCAACCTTGGCAGGTTAATTACATTGCATACAAAGCTAATTTAGGCTAATATTAAGGAAAGAACTACTCTGGTTTATATATATATATATATATATATATATATATATATATATATATATATATATATATATATATATACACATATACATATATATATATATATATATATATATATACACATATATATATATACATATACATATATACATATATATATATATATATATATATACATATACATATATATATATATATATATATATACATATATATATATATTTGTCTTCTTATATATTTTTGCATATATATATATATATATATATATATATATATATATATATATATATATATATATATATATATATATATATATATATATATAATATTATAGGTTGGTATTGAAATAATGAGTGGGACAATAGGGAATGAAATTGTTTGAAGTTTCTCAGCTCTGTTGAGAATTTTTAATCACATTTTCCTGGCTTCTCATGCAAATTAAAGTAAATATGCTGTGTATTACAGAACATATGCTGTATATTAACGTTTTATTTTTAAAATTCTGTTTCAATGAGTGTTTAAGTATGCTGCAGATATTGGTTGTATACATTACTTTGATTTTGTTGCATCCTTGTGTTAAATTACACTTACACTTAGTTTAAGGCATGTGTTTGATTCTTTCTTTCTTTTCTTTTTAATCCTATAAAGCTGAGCATCTGATGGTGTTTGTATTAGTGAAGCCTGCAGTGGCTGATATTTTCCTCACATTTAAAGCCTCCGGCTCCTGGCGACAAATGAGACAATGTATAGACTTAATACATCTGTATTTGAACAATATATCTTGCAGCGTGACACTAGGCTCTCTAATAAAACTGATGTCTGGATTACTTGCCATGTAACATTAATGCTTTAACTGCCAACCCCAGTGTCAGAAGTAAAAGTGGAGACTCCTATATGACCTGCATTTAGTGAGTCAGATACTTTTCTGCCTCTCTTTTGTTGAAAAGCCATTGACCTGCACACTTGCTTCAGATTCACAGTATTAAATAAAAAAGAGGGGAAAAGAGGATCGTCAGCGTGAAGCTTTAAAACAGTGTTTTTCAAACTTAGATGAAGATGTGTGGACTTCAACTCCCAGAATTCTGGCTAGGGAATTCTGAGAGTTGAAGTCCACATATCTTCATCTAAGTTTGAAAAACACTGCTTTAGGATGATGCAATTTGTAAATGTGTTTTGATTTAGAATAGAATAGAAATAGAATAGAATGGAGTAACAGAGTTAGAAGGGACCTTAGAGGTCTTCTAGTCCAATGCTCTGCTTTGGCAGGAAACCCTATATAATTTCAGACAAATGGTCATCCAACCTCTTCTTAAAAACTTCCAATGTTGGAGCATTTACAACTTCTGGAGGCAAGTTTTCCACTGATTAATTGTTCTAATTGTTAGGAAATTTCTCCTTAGTTCTAGGTTGCTTCTCTCCTTGATTAATTTCCACCCATTGCTTCTTGTCCTACCCTCAGGTGCTTTGGAGAATAGCTTGGCTCCCTCTTCTTTGTGGCAGCCCCTGAAATATTGGAACACTGCTATCATGTCACCCACTGCAAGATATATTGTTCAAATGCAGATGTATTAAGTGTATCCATTGTCTTCTTTTCATAATACTAGACATATCCAGTTCCAGCAACCGTTCTTTATATGTTTTAGCTTCTAGTCACCTAATCATCTTTGTTGCTCTTCTCTGCACTCTTTCCAGAGTCTCAACATCTTTTTTACATCGTGGCAACCAAAACTGGATGCAGTATTCTAAGTGTGGCCTTACGAAGGCATTATAAAGTGGTATTAACACTTCATGTGATCTTGATTCTGTCCCTCTGTTTATGTAGCATAGAACTGTGTTGGCTTTTTTGGGAGCTGCTGCACATTGCTGCACATATGCTGCACATATTTAAATGATTATCCACTACAATCATATATTTAATGTCTTGCTTCTCTCATATACAATTATCTATGGTAAAGAAGCAAAGATGTCCCCACTTTTCAGTTGGGTGCCCTGCTTCTTAATATCAATTTATTTAGTTTGATCTGCTTTTATTTACTAAATGAAACATGTGCAAAAACTCTGCTGCAGATTCTGAGACATTGTGGGAAAATAAAGTAACAAACCTGGATGTTAATGCTTTGCATTTCAGATTTGGGATTCATTTTAGAAATACAGATCTTCATTTAGCAACCACAATTAGTACTGGGAATTGGTTGTTAAGCAAAGAAGTTGCTAAGTGAAAACAACAATTATGTTTCATTTTTCAGAGCTGAGAAGTTGTAAATGTGAGGAATGGCTGTTAAAATTACTTTTTCATCACTATAATTTTTTTTTTTTTAATTTGATTTATATGCTGCCCTTCTCCGGAGACTCAGGGCGGCTTACAGTGCGTTAAGCAATAGCCTTCATACTTTTTGTATATTTATACAAAGTCAGCTTATTGCCCCCACAAACTGGGTCCTCATTTAACCTACCTTAGAAAGGATGGAAGGCTGAGTCAACCTTGAGCCTTGGAGAGATTCGAACCAGCAGTAAATTGCAGGCAGCTGTGTTAATAACAGGGTGCTTTAAACCACTGTAGTACCAAGGCTCTAATAACTATGAACAGTTGCTAAATGAGGCAGTAGCTAAACAAGAACTATGTGTAGCTTTGTTTTGCTATCACTTAGTTTTTAATCTGTCAGTTTAGGAATGAAAATTTTAAACATGTATAAAGGTAAAGGTTCCCCTCACACATATGTGCTAGTCGTTCCTGATTCTAGGGGGCGGTGCTCATCTCTGTTTCAAAGCCGAAGAGCCAGCGCTGTCCGAAGACATCTCCATGGTCATATGGCCAGCATGATTAAACAGCAAAGGCACATGGAAACTGTTACCTTCCCACCAAAGGTGGTCCCTATTTTTCTACTTGCATTTTTATGTGCTTTCAAACTGCTAGGTTGGCAGAAGCTGGGGCAGGTAATGGGAGCTCACTCCGTTATGCTGCACTAGGGATTTGAACCTTTCTGATTGACAAGCTCTGCATCTTAGCCACTGAGCCACCGCGTCCTCTTTTAAAGCATATATACTCACATGTATATTAAACGTGTTTAAGGATGGCTTTTTCATCTCCAGCTGGCAACTAAAGTGCCCTCTCTATTTAGTGAGTACTCTACAGTATATGGGCGGTGCGATGGCTCAGTGGTTAGGGTGCTGTGTTTGTGGGCTTGGAAAGCTAACAGCCCGGGTTTGAGACTCGAGCATTATAGAGTGGAGTGGGTGTCCATCTTCACCTAGCTCCTGCTCACTTAGCAGTTCAAAAGCATGTAAATGCAAGTAGATAAATAGGTACCACTTTGTTGGGGAAGAAATGGTGCTCTGGAATGTCATACTTGGCCACATGACCGTGGAAAGGTCTTCAGACAGCACTGGCTCAACAGCCTTGAAACAGAGATGTGCACCATTCCTTGTAGTTGGCAACGACTAGCGGACTAAAATCGGCAGGGACTACTTCTTTCTACTGTATATCTATCTCTATGTAGACTATAGGTCTGTATATTACTATATTGACAATTTCCACATGCTACAATTCTGATTGTATTTTTCTTTCTATTTGGAGATTTCTTTCCAAGTATTTCTCCATTGTTGCTGTTCTTGACTAATAGGTTTTCCTGAAGTGTTTGTACCAACGTATCTGATGTTTTGGTCTTAGCCGCTACGGCCCATTCTGTGTCATCTTTTTGCTGAAGGTGAACATCTGAAGAGATTTAATTGGCCAATATGAGAAGTAGATCTGTCTAAATCTTTGAAAGAAATATGCCTTACACTAACAAAGCTTCTCATTGTGGTGATTCCAATGACAAGTCAGTAATTAAGACAGACCCTAGGTTTTTAGGTTTTGGTTGAAAGTTTTTGCAGCTGGATCAGACAAGCAATTAAACACACAAATAAAAGCATGTTTCTTCAGAATATTAATGAATCTTTCTTCCTCTATACATAACAAAGATTGCTCTGAACTATTTGGGGGCAAGCAAAACAGTTATAAAATCCATTTTCAGTGGTACAGAGTAACTATTTCCCCCCAATTAGATCCCTGATGGATAGTTGTTTTGAAACATAATTGTAAAGAAAAAGATGGATTTGTATGAAATGTTGACCATGAGGAACTAGCAATAGAATAGCTAATTGTTTATTAAATGTACTAAGTACTCCGTAGTTGCAGAGACATTATAAAATGAAGCCACATTTTAAAGAAATAACTTATTCTTGATACAGCTGTGTGAACTTTTAGGATTTGATAGATGCTGTTTGTTTTTAATCTCTCCCTCCCTTCCTTCCTCCCTCCCTCATCTATCTACCATAAAATGATATGACACTATAGCATTTTCACTGGCAACCTGAAAAAATATGAAAACCAACTGGATGATTTTGGGCCAGTCATTCTCTTTCAGCCCAAATTTGTAGAAATTAAAAGTGTATTGAATACAATATATTTGTTTGTACTATATTTGGAATTGGTACTTTACCTTGAAATGCATTTTTAATAAGCAATGTTAGAAAGTGAAGCTCAGGGAATGATTAAATATTTTGGGCTGTCTCTATGCTGTTGAAAGTCAATCATTCATCAGAAAGCTTACAAATTGGTTTTATAGTCACTTTCTTCTTCTCCAAACAATAATTGGTTGCTGCCTGATTATATGTAATTCTGCATATCATATTATTTCTTTACATGATTCTGCATTTGCAATTCACAGCAATGGTAGATGATCTCGAAATTGTAATTATGAATGTTGGTATTTTATGAAAGCCAAATGGGATTGCTGCTTTGATCTGCTGGAAATAATTCATTCTACAATCTGCAACATAATCCTTAGGATTTTGCAGATATGGTTAGATGCAACCCTTTGGATATCACATTATTTTTTTTAAAATAGATAGATGGAATTTAATTATGTGTTGATTTAAGGGAGAATATTAAATCTTTATATACTGCCAGCACAAACCAATATTAAAATTTATATTCAAGGAAAGCTATGTATATATAATTTAGCATCCTAATAAAAATACAGTTCCAGAGATGCTTTGGTATCTTGTTTTAGTCTTTTTATATTTTTATCCTAATTTAGAATAGAATGAGAGATAATTAACATTTTGCATTAACTGGTGGAAAGAAAGAAGTGGAATTTTCATAACCATTCAGTAAATAAAGATGGCTGAGCTTGCACTTTTAAAAAGTGGTTTGTTTTAAGATCCCTCTATATTCTTTAGTCCTCCAAAATGTGCTAATATTTAGCAATAATAATATTTGCACCAATTATTTCTCTTGCATTCCATGTTATATCAGGCTCAGAGTAAGAAGATTGATATGATAGATATTTGCTGATCTGGTTTGTCTTTTGCAGCTCATTTAATGGAGCTGTCTTGATATCTGTCTGTCTGTCTGTCTGTCTGTCTTATCTATCTATCTATCTATCTATCTATCTATCTATCTATCTATCTATCTGTCTATCCATCCATCCATCCATCCATCCATCTATCCATCTATCATCTACCTTCTCACTCAATCCCTCTCCCTCTCATCTGTCTGTCTGTCTGTCTGTCTTATCTATCTATCTATCTATCTATCTATCTATCTATCTATCTATCTATCTATCTATCTATCTATCTATCTATCTATCTATCTATCTATCTATCTATCTATCCATCCATCCATCCATCCATCCATCCATCCATCCATCTATCATCTACCTTCTCACTCAATCCCTCTCCCTCTCGTCTGTCTGTCTGTCTGTCCATCCATCCATCTATTTAAATAAATTTGTAGGTGTATATTTCCTTATTTCTCAGGAGCAAAGAATTATAGAATCTTGATTCATTTAGCTCAAAGAGAAATACTTGTTTGTATTTGATCTGGTTGTCTATCTGTTTATCCTGCCTACCTGCCTACCTACCTACCTACCTACCTATCATGCCTGCCTGCCTGCTGTCTGTCTGTCTGTCTGTCTCTCTCTCTCTCCATCCATCCATCCATCCATCCATCCATCCATCCATCCATCCATCCATCCATCATCTACAAACTTTCAAATAAAAAAAAAATACATTATTTATTGCAGTTTCTACTATGAGAACTAGTTTGGTCCCTGATTAAGGCACCAGGCTAGAAACCAGGAGGCATGGAAACCAACTGGATGACTTTGGATCAGTCACTCTGTCTCAGCCAACTTACCTCACAGGATTGTTGTTGTGTTTAAAATAGGAGGAAGTAGTAGTAGGTGTTAGTCACCTTGAGTTTTTATTAGAAAAAATAAGGTGGGATATAAATAAATGCATGTTTCAATAGGAAAAATGCCATGTCATCTCCCTCTCCCTCCCTCCCTCCCTCCTTCTCACTTACATTTACACACACACACACACACACACACACACACACACACACACACACACCATAAAGTGGTATTGGGTTAGATATGGCATTGCAGCATTTTGATTGGCAAAGTGTGAAAAAGCCCTTCTGGTGTAGTTTTGTTTGTCTTAGTACTGTCCTATCTCCAAAATTTCCCTGTTCCTGTAGTTACAATCTGGAGTTTAAGCCTGTCAGACACCCCTTAATTAAATTAGACTTGGAAATATTCCACTGATTGTTAGGCATTGAATTCTTCCTCAACTGTTTCTAGCAGTGAGCTGGTGATCTGAATGCCACCAGCCAAGTGCTTTACCAGTATCAAGGGACTAAAATAAGCCAATGAAGATCATGGATACAGTTGGATTTCTGCCTGGATAATTTTGTTGACACTGTAGCTCGCCTGATTATTTATACTGCTCAGCTATAACTGTAAAATGGGATATAATAATGATCTGTCCAAGATGGCTGTGTTGAGGAAAAATTAAGCTACTGGCAGGCCTATATTTGAACCAAAAAGGCTGTATAATACTATATCTTGGGGGTGAGGCATGAAATTAGCTTAATTCTTTTTACCGAAGAAGCACTTAGAAAATGCTGAATTTTTATCCTTTATATTTGCATTGGGTGACAAGTTATTTGATGTTCTTTTTCTATGCCCAGAGGAATGAAGGGTGTTTTTATTTCTATGCCCACGCAGAAATCATTTCCACTGAATTCACATTAACCTATTTACAGGCAGGTGTTTATAAGGTTCCTGTCTTAAAATCACTAAATTTCATTTTAGTATACATATATGTATGTGTTACATATAGTTACATATATGTAACTATGTATAGCTAGATATAGATATAGAATGTTTATCATCCTATAAATTAATCTCTGTCATCAAAACCTCCAATCAAGCTGATGTGATTTCAGGAATTGATACTAAAAAGACATATATTTTCCATTTCATTTTTATATTGCTGTCATTTCTTAGTACACATTCTTTCTAGGCACTATGCTCTAAAAGGTAGCAGATGGGATCAGAATGAAAGCTAAATCTGGTTTAACTTCAGTAAAAATAAATTCAACTGAATCAGAGAAATGATACTTTTCCGCATTTCAGATGTATGGTATCAGGAATGCATTCAATCATTTTACCCTTTTTTCATATTTAAAGTTATAATTTGGTGAGCCTTTGGCCACACCCAGTCTGTCACAATATTGTTAAATTCGAGGAGCACAATTTCATGTTCATCTGAAAAGTGCAAGGTTAGGAAAAACTGTTCTAAAATCTCTTTCAATAAGATGTTACATCTGTTTCAGTATCTTGTGAAATTCTTCCACTTCTTGGATTATTTTCTGAAATTAGTTAGTGCTTTATGGCATTGCTAACCTACTTTTACAGAGAGTAATTCAAGTGTGCCAAAACATTACTGTAAAATCAAAGCATTCAGTTGTTTACCTTATAACCTGAGTAAAGCTCTCTTTTTTTGTTTTATTTCCAGAGGGTGTACAAAAAATATGACTTCTCAAAGTGCTTTTCAATGGAATTGATTTCTTTTAATAAGGAATGTTTGTGCTGTTGGCACTGGTAAATAACAACTGTGATATAGAAGATCAAAGAGGACTTGAAATAAGGAATGTTAATTTCCTGGGAACCCACCACTAGTGAATCATACTTCTGCTAGTGGGTTGGAATATTGAGAGAAAACCAGAGGCAATTTAGAGACATGGGTATATTACAGATCAAGTTTGTCTGCTAATCTGTATGGAAATTATTGCAGTTACAAGGAGAGATTTTAAATGCTTAGTATCAGTGTGAGAAGAAAACCATATATCATGCATCCCTTTCACATCCGTATATGTATGTCTTGGGGGAAAAAAAGGGGGGGGAGAAAAATGTGGCTTGGGGTGTTTCTGGAAGAGGAATGGCAAACTGAATGTGGAGCCACAGGAAAAACCAAGAAACAGGTCAAAAGATTGGTTCTTGGGATTTCTCTGGATAAGGAGTGAACAGCAATTGCCAAATATGTGATATGGACAGCTGCTTTCTTTTAGGAAGACTGCAGGACAGCAGTTTTACAGGAGTTTGTGTGGGGAGATGATGGAATTAGCTATTCTGTTCACAACCAGAGCAAAAACTTTTAAATGACTTTAGGTTTGCAAACCTCTCTTTCTAATCACTTTTGGAAATTGTTCATTAACTACTTCTAAGCTATTAAGAGATTTTTGGAATGACTCAGTGGGTGAGTCTGCCTTTAATCCTGAATGAAAGAAAAAATTAATCCTAAACCTGAGAATATAGAGAATCTGAAATAAACAGCAAAAAGCTAAATAAGATTTTGATCTTAGGAAGTTATAAAGTAAACTGACCAGATTTTAACATTGGTAAAGAGGGACACCATTGTGGGCGTTGCTTATTTTGTGGGCGTGGCTTGGAGGTCATGTGACTGGGTGGGCGTAGCTAGCTGGTCATGTGACCCTATGTGTATAGGGACTACTCAGGGGGCTGAAAAAAGTGATTTCTGACAGATCCTCGCACTTTTGACTGGTCCTCACACTTATGACCATCCTCACATTTATGCCCGTGCAACATTCTTAACAACCATGTCACTCATTTCACAACTGCTTCGCTTCACCATGGTGATAAGATAGGGCAAAAATGTAAAATGTGAGGACAGTCGTAAGTTCGAGGACTGGTCAAAAGTGCGAGGACCAGTCAAAAATAACTTTTTCAGCCCTCTGAGTAATCCATATGCATAAAAGGATACAGCAATAGAGAGGGATGAAGGAAGGGAAGGGAAATTAGAGTAAGAGTGAGGGTAAGAGAGGGAGGAAGAGAGAAAGAGAAAGGAAGAGGAAGTAGGGAGGAGAAGAAAAAGGTGGGGGGAAGAGAGAGTAAGAAGGAAAGAAAAGAGAGAGGTGGTAGGTTTGAGGAGAAAGATTGCTGTACAATAAAAAAGATGAAAAGGAAGAAAGCCAACCCCAAACAAATATAAAAATATTAAGATAAAGAATGAATTGTTAAACTTTAAAGAATAAAAGAGAACAAATATGAATAAATAGCAATAATTAGAAACACACATAAAAACATACAATGTATTTTCTTTGAATATTTGGCTGGTTCACAAATTTAAACAGTGTTTAGTCATTTCAATTAAATTTACAATTTCTGTATTTCCTTTTTGCCATATTTATTCATCTATTTTTTTAAAAAAACAATATTACCCTTTATCCTCATCTCTAACCTTAATCAAATTCAATTTTTCCCTTCTATTCTATATTATACCCCTTCTCATTGTCATCTATTTTTATATCCATCCTTACATTGGTTAATTATGTAATATTACAGTTGTTTAATACAAATTCAACATTTTAATATAAATCAATTAGTTATATAACTATCTTTTTTGTATATTAATCAATATGAACATGAATATTCCAATTATTTCCATGCAATCTAATTTCTTACAAATCAATTAATTATATTTACCAATAATAATAAATCAAATAATTTCCCCCATATATTCCTCCAAACCACAACTTAACCATTTCTGCTTTCAACACAATATACAATTAATAGTATCTCAATTATTACAATTCCCTAGTTAAATAGAGCTTTTTTTCTTTTGTGTTTTAAAATCTTGAACTCTCCTCTTTTTCCCTAAATTTCCCATTGTTTGCACCTACCTTTTTTGGTGAGGAAAAAGAAAATAAATCTGCTGCCTAATTTTCCAACATTGCACCAAACAAGCCAACAACCTGTTTCACTTTCAGTTTCGTTTTGCACTTGGTTTGCACAAGGAGAAAAAAAAATCTGCTCGAGCAATTTAGCAAGCAGCAAGAGCCCTGCGCAAAACAGCTGAGAGCAAATCAGCTGAGAGTGGGGAAGCCGAACTCATCAACGTGCTAATTAACCTACACGGAAGCTGTAAGGGGCTGTTTTTTCTATTTTTGCAGGCATTGGTCTACTCATTTGTTTTCTTTTAACACAGAACAGCTGTAGGGCGGCCCTTTGAAGCCCTGTGGCAAGAGTTTAAACAGTTTTTTTCCTCTAGCCATCAGCTGGGACTCAGGAGGCAGCAGGGACTCAGGAAGCAGAATGAAAAATCGGGACTTTTTTAAAACGCCGCAGGACGCGGGACAAATTGCTAAAAATCGGGACTGTCCCGCCAAAAGCAGGATGTCTGGTCACCTTATTATAAAGGGACTAGGTTCCAGATAAAATTGGAATATTGAATCTTACGGATTTGGAATTAATTATAAACTATAAACAGATTTTTATGGGAAATAGATCCTTTTATAAGACATAACATAAATAATTCCATGAATTCAAGAACTGGACATCAAGGGAAACTAAATATTTTAGGTAGAGGAAATACGTTGGTTTGCAAGATGGTGCATGTTGTGATGGCAATCAAAATACTAAAGGAGACTTTTGAAGAATGAAATAAAAAAAAATAGTAGCCACAATATCAACCATGTCAATAATGATAGACAATGTCCAAAAATAGTATAGAAGAAATGTCAGATGTAAAACAAATTTAATCTGACAAGTTAGGGATGGTATTAAACTTGAATTTACAACCAACAGGCCAAGGGAATGAGGAAAGTGTATTTCACTGGATCTTCAAAAGAAACTAGCTGATATTTTAAAATCTAAAGTTGGATATGGGATAAATATAAATGTTTTAAACTTGAGAGAATTTGAAGTGTTGGAAATCACTGTTGTATATATTTTTCTTTCTTTTTTATATTGTTACTTTTTTGCTTTTTCTTTCTTTTTTATTACCCTTTTTATTCCCTTTTTGTAAATTCGGTTTCTATTAAATTCCACTATTAATCAAAGTTCTTAATAAAATTACATATATATAAAAATAAAAAAAATCTTGGCATAGCTTTCTTTGAATGATTTTTTAATGTTGGGCTGTAAGTTAGCATTTGCCAATAAAGCTGAATTACTGCGAAATTAAAGTAACAGGAAACAAATGATGACAGAGTAATTAAGCAAATATTCAGGAGATGCAACTTTTTCAATGTGAAATACATTGACTTTTATCTCAACTTTGTTGTCCTTGTATCTGAAGTTTCTACAGCTCTCAGAATTCATATCATATCTATGTTGGATATATAGCCTCACTATATCTGGTGGATATCAGGCTGAGCCCTCAGAAGGGAGAAAGTTCAATGTAACATATACTGCTGCTCTCCTAAAAATTAATGAACTGTTTTTCAGTGAAGTGAATTGTAACCAATGGTGGGATTCTGCCGGTTCTAGGGGGTTCGGCCGAATCGTTTGTTAAATTGCTGGCTCGCCCCACCCCTTGCCCCGCCCCTCCGCACCACTATTTATTGCCAATAAATGGTGGGCGAGGGGTGGGTGAGCCAGCAATTTAACAAACGGTTCAGTGTTTTTTTGTAATTTTATTGGCCCGCGGAGCTTCAGCATAGGCTAATTAGCCCTTGATTAGATCGAGTCCCGACCCTCAGCTGATTTGCTCCCAGCTGTTTTGCTCAGGGCTCTGCTGCTTGCTGGAGCAGATTTTTTTTCCCCTAGCTATGCTGAAAAATGAAACTGAAAGTAAAACAAACTGTTGGCTTTGCTGTTGCTGCAATGTTGGAAAATTAGGCAGGCAGATTTCTTTTCTTTTTCCTCACCAGAAAAAGTAGCTGCAAACAATGGGAAATTTAGGGAAAAAGAGGAGAGTTCAAGATTTTAAAACAAAAGAAAAAAAGCTCTATTTAACTAGGGAATTGTAATAATTGAGATACTATTAATTGTATATTGTGTTGAAAGCAGAAATGAGTAAGTTGTGGTTTGGAGGAATATATAGGGGAAATTATTTGGTTTATTATTATTGGTAAATATAATTAATTGATTTGTAAGAAATTGGATTGCATATCCAATTCATATTGTAATCAATATGTTCATATTGATTAATATACAAAAAAGGTAGTTATATAACTAATTGATTTATATTAAAGTTGAATTTATATTAAACAACTGTAATATTACATAATTAACCAATGTAAGGATGGATATAAAAATAGATGACAATGGGAAGGGGTATAATATAGAATAGAAGGGAATTTGATTAAGATTGAATTTGATTAAGATTAGAGATGAGGATGAAGGGTAATATTGGTTTTTTACAAAAATAGATGAGGAATAAATATGGCAAAAAGGAAATATAGAAATTGTAAATTTAATTGAAATGATTAAACACTGTTTAAATTTGTGAACCTGCCAAATACTCTGTTCAAAGAAAATACATTGTATTTTTGTATATGTGTTTCTAATTATTGTTATTTATTCATATATATTTTCTTTTATTCTTTAAAGTTTAACAATTCATTCTTCATCTTAATATCTTTATATTTGTTTGGGGTTGGCTTTCTTCCCTTTCATCTTTTTTATTGTACAGCAATCTTTCTCCTCAAACCTACCACCTCTCTCTTTTCTTTCCTTCTTACTTTCTCTTCCTCCCCCTCTTCTTCTCCTCCCTACTTCCTCTTCCTTTCTCCTTCTCCTCCTCTCTTCCTCCCTCTCTTACCCTCACTCCTACTCTAATTTCCCTTCCCTTCTTTCATCCCTCTTTATTGCTGTATCCTTTTATGCATATGGACTACTCAGAGGGCTGAAAAAGTTATTTCTGACTGGTCCTCGCACTTTTGACCAGTCCTCGAACTTACGACTGTCCTCACATTTTACGTTTTTGCCCTATCTTGTCACCATGGTGAAGAGAAGCAGTTGTGAAATGAGTGACACGGTTATTAAGAATGCTACAATGGGCATAAATGATGACTAGTCATAAGTGCGAAGACCGGTCAAAAGTGCGAGGAGCAGTCAGAAATCACTTTTTTCAGCCCTCTGGTAGTCCTTTTGTGCATATGGACTACTCAGAGGGCTGAAAAAGTTACTTTTGACTGGTCCTCGCACTTTTGACCAGTCCTTGAACTTACGAACTGTCCTCACATTTTACGTTTTTGCCCTATCTTGTCACCATGATGAAGAGAAGCAGTTGTGAAATGAGTGACAGGGTTGTTAAGAATGCCGCAACGGGCATAAATGTGAGGATGGTCATAAGTGCGAGGACCGGTCAAAAATGCGAGGCCCAGTCAGAAATGACTTTTTTCAGCCCTCTGTAGTCCCTATGCAGATAGCCACGCCCGCCAGTCACATGACCAGCTAGCCACGCCCACCCAGTCACATGACCAGCTAGCCACGCCCACCCAGTCACATGACCACCAAGCCACACCCCCAACTAAGCCACACCCACAGAACTGATTGTTAAAAAAATTGAATCCCATCACTGATTGTAACCTTGTTTTTACTTACCAAGTTTCTCTGTCAACTTTGGTGAATAAAGGTAGTCTTGACTTATGACCACAATTAAGCTCAAAATCTCCATTGCTAACAGATGTGAAGTGAGATTTTATGACCTGGGATTCACATAACAACTCTGCTAAGAAATGGGTATTGTATGTGCAGTGAACAGACATACAATATTTCGTTAAAGCAAGGAAAACCATAATAGGGAATCATTATTTCTAGGAAATTGTGATATATTTGGGAAAGACTGGTAGTGGGTTTGTTGATCAGTCATTCCCAGTTCACAGACTCAACAAATGTGGTTCTTTAAAAAAAATAAAAAACAGTTCATTCTGCTGAACAATTCTTTCTATCCTCTACATTCTAGCTAATTCCTTTGTGTTGTCCAAAAACAAATGCAAGATTATTCTACACACATTCTCTTCTGTGTCTTTGTTTCACCTAAACCAGTTCCTAAATTATAGTACATATTTAAGTGACACTGATTTTAGTTGCAAACACTTCTATTATTAGGCTGGTACTTTTGAATCCAGTTTTCCCTCTTCAGGGGCCCAGGGTTGCAGATCAGTACTTAAACATAATAACAAAATCATTGCTTTACTGATGACTTATTTCTAGATATTAAGTCATAGTAAGTGCTCCTTGGAGAACAATGTGATTATAAAGTTGGCTTGTCTATATTATCGGTCTGGACCACATGATACATTTTTTTTCTGGTGAGCCTGTGCCAAATTTTTTGTTGCTTGAAGTTAATTAGTCTTAAGAATCCCTTTAGCTTTCCACCCCTATATTTGAGGTTCAGATGGTGATCTTGAGACCTACTAGTGAGATATGAAAAGTTTTTGGCTGAAAAGGAACTGATATAATAAGACTAACATTAGGGGAGGAAATTTCATTTGTTCAATTGACCTCATCAGGCAAGTAATATAGATCAGATATCGCCTACACTATGTCAGAATATCTACTTTTCAACTATAATTTATTTTTATTTATTTATTGGAATTTGTCAAACAAAAATGAGAACAAGAATAAGAGTATAAAAATACAATGATAGGGACAATGGGCATGTTAGTGCATTTATGCATGCCCCCTCTACTGACCACTTAAGTAAGAAGTAAGGTCCATGGAAATCAATTTATGACTGAAACTGTGAAAATATGTAGCTGAGAGAACTGAATCAGGTAGGGCAGTGATGGCGAACCTATGGTCGCGTGCCACAGATTGCACATGTAGCCATATCAGTGGGCATGCCAGCTCAGCTCTAGAGCGCATGTGCATGCCAGCCAGCTGATTTTTGGGCCTTCTGGGCCCAACAGAAGTAGGGAAACAGGGTGTTTCCTGCCTCCGGAGGGCCTGGGGGGTGGGAATGGCCCATTTTTCTTTCTCACCTGGCTCCAGATCCTCTCTATGCATCTGGGGAGGTAAAAAACAGCCTTCCCCACTCCCTCTGAGGCCCTCCAGAGGCCTGAAACGGCCCATTTCCCAACTCCCGGTAGGACAGGAAGTGACTTTTTTGCTGACCCCAGCCTCCAGAGACTCCTAGAGAGGCTTTGGAGGCTGGAGACAGCAAAAAACGTCTCACCATCCCCAAATGCATAGAGATGATCTCGAGCCAAGTGAGAAAGAAAAATGGGCCTACCAGGCCATCACGTGCCAGGAACCGGGGGGGGGGAATTGCATATGCAGGGTGGGGCGCATAGAATTATGGGTATGGGCATGCGTGCACGCGAACCTCCCCCCCCTTCCTGGCACACGATGGCAAAAATGTTAGCCATCACTGAGGTTGGGCATTCCAGACTTTGACAACTCTATTACAGAAATTATATTTTTTACAGTCAAGTTTAGAACGATTTACATTGAGTTTAAAGCGGTTGTTCGTGCATGTATTACTGCGATTAAAATAAAAAAAGTCATTTACAGGTAAAACATTAGTACGTATAATTTTGTATGCAATACCTAGGTCTGACCGCAAGTGGCACAGTTCTAATTAGCCAAACCGAGAATTTCGAGCCTAGTAGCATAAGAAATTCTATTGTGTACAGAAGAGTGCAAGACTTCTCTCGTGAAGTACTTCTGAACCCGCTCAATTGTACTGATGTCAAGATACATGGTGGGGATTCCAAACAGTTGAACAATATTCTAAGATTGGTCTAGCACAGTGATGGCTAACCTTTTTGCCATCGCATGCCAGGAGAGGGGGGGGCAGGGGAGGGTTGCGCGCGCACGTGCCCATGTGTGTGCAACCCCCTCCCCCCTCCCCCCCGCTCTTGGCACATGATGGCCTGATAGGCCCGTTTTTCTTTCTTACCTGGTTCCAAATCCTCTCTGCGTATCTGGGAACGGCGAAAACAGCCTTTCCCACTCCCTTGGAGGCCCTACGGAGGCTGAAAGGGCCCATTTCCCAACTCCCGGTGGGACAGGAAGTGACATTTTTTGCTGTTCCCAGCCTCCAGAACCTCTCTAGGAGTCTCTAGGAGCCTCTCTAGGAGTCTCTAGGAACTTCTCCAGGAGTCTCTGGAGGCTGGGGACAGGAAAAAATGTCACTTTTTGTCCCACCGGGAGCGGGGAAATGGGCCCTTTCAGCTTCCGTAGGGCCTCCAAGGGAGAGGGAAAGGCTGTTTTCGCCGTTCCCAGATACGCAGAGAGGATCTGGAGCCAGGTAAGAAAGAAAAACGGGCCTTCCCCACCCCCCCAGGCCCTCCAGAGGCAGGAAACAGCCTGTTTCCCTACTTCTGGTGGGCCCAGAAGGCCCAAAAATCAGCTGGCCGGCACGTGCATGCGCCCCAGAGCTGAGCTGGCGTGCCCACTGATATGGCTCCGCGTGTCACCTGTGGCACGCGTGCCATAGGTTCACCATCACGGGTCTAGCATAAGTGTTATAAGCTCTAATTAGCAATACAATGTTTCCAGAAAAAAAGCTTCGTAAAATTAAGTTTACAACTCTTAATGCTTTTTTAGCAATGCTGCTACAATGAGTTTTGGAGCATAAATCGTCAGAGATAAGTACATCAGAGGTGGTATTCAGCAGGTTCTGACCAGTTCTGGAGAACCGGTAGTGGAAATTTTAAATAGTTTGGAAAACCGGTAAATACCACCTCTGAGTGGCCCCGCCCCCATCTATTCTCTGCCTCCCAAGTCCCAGCTGATCGTGAAGAAATGGAGATTTTACAGTATCCTTCCCTTGCTATGCCCACCAAGCCATGCCATGTCCACCAAGCCATGCCCACAGAGCCATTAGTAACAAAAAATTGAATCCCGTCACTGAAGTACATCTAGGTCCTTAACAAAGTGAGGGTTATCTGCTAGATCAATGCCTCCTAGCTTATACTTGACATTCTGATTACGTTTACCAAATATGTAAGACAGAGCTTTCATTAATCAAAATTTGAAGTTGCCAAATAGATGACACAGACACATAGTTGAGATCACTTTGCAAAACAACAGAATTATCTGTAGAATTGAATAATTTTACGTCATCAGCAAAAAGAACGTAATTGCTTTTAAGTTGATCACATAAATCATTGATATAGAGCAAAAACGCTGCCTTGCGGAACACTACTGTTAACTGATGCAGGATTAGACAGCGAGTTCCCTATTTTGACTTTTTGCAGTCTATTAGACAGGAAAGCAGCAATCCACCTGTGCAAAGGTCCAGAAATGCTGTAAGAGTTTAATTTCAACAGCAGTTTATCATGTACTGTTATATCAAAAGCCTTACAAAAATCTATGTAAATTGCATCAACAGCTTTATTTTGATCAAGACATGTAGTCCAGATGTTTTTGCAGTTCAAAAGTTGTAAATTACAGGACGTTTTTCCTAAAGCCAAACTGTCGGATAGCAAAGTATTGTCTCTAAGTGATGAACTGTTGTGGTGAATGTTCATGAGGTGAATGTTCAGGTGGATGTGAACTTCTCCCTTTAATAATTTTTCCAAATGCATAATTACTGCACTGACACCTTTGCTAGTCTCACAACTACTCTAGGCAGGGAAACTTACCTATATGAGTAGAGTGAATTACTGTACATTCTATTTCTGTCCTTTCAAAACAAGTGTCTTCACAAAATCTAAGGACTACAAAGAAAAGATTTCTCAATCTGCAAAGTGCTAGAAACTTGAATATAAATTTGCACCATGGTGTTTTGATAAGAAAATTGCAAAATGAAATGGTAGTAGAGGTGAGGGTTGGCTTTGCATAGAAGCAGAGAAGAACAACAAAGATGATTAGGGGACTGGAGGGAATAAGAGTATTCTCCAAAGCACCTGAAGGCAGGAGAAGAAGCAATGGATGGAAATTAATCAAGGAGAGAAGCAACCTAGAACTAAGAAGAAATTTCTTGACAGAACAATTAGTCAGTGGAATAGCTTGCCTCAAAAAAGAAGTTGATGTTCCAGTACTGGAAATTTTTAAGAAGAGATGGGGTAGCCATTTGCTGTATCTAAAATGGTATATGGTTTCTTGCTTGAGCAGGGGGTTGGACTAGGAATCTTCCAAGGTCCCTTCTCTCTCTGTTATTTTGTTAAATCTGCAACAAAAAAGTGCTACCAAATATCTGCAATGATATTTTTGACCTTATATCACCACAGAAACAATGTAGAATTGTAGTTTAAGCAATCTGTTTTTTTTGCAAAAGAGTTTATTGGGATGTTTTCTGTATCACTTTCTTGTCCACCAGATAATTTCATTTGATCAGATTGATTAATTAAGTCGCAGGATTCTGTTTGTCTTTCATTCCTTTCATATTTTCCCCGTAATATTTTATCTAGATAGTTAAGATATCTATTCATGATTAAGATATCTATTCACCAAGAGAAATCATGAGTACCATCTTCTAAGTTACTTTGGTATCTGGGGCATTAATTTCTATAAAGTATATCAGTTTGAGGTGGAGAATGAGGTTGAATTTTAGAAATGGAGATGGGATGTCATCCTACACAAGGAAAACACACAGTTCTCTGCTGTTTCTACTTAACACATTAAAATGGCGAGTGATGGTTAAATGTGAAATTGCCATGGAAGTGATTCTGTGATATTTCTCTGTTTTTCAAACATATCCTTTCTTCTGACATTTATATATTGATCATGAACTTCTGTAACAACAACACTTTTGTGCAGATAGCTGAAATATAAAAGGTTTCTTGTTTGCAGAAATGTGTATTGAATATTTGGCCATCAGTTCACAGGGTATATATGTGGGCATAATGTCAGATGCCTAGCTTGCCAGCAAGGTACTACCTATGATTAGTTTATTTATTTATTTATTTATTTATTTATTTATTTATTTATTTATTTATTTATTTTTCATATTTGTATACCGCCCTACTCCCGAAGGACTCAGGGCGGTGAACAGCCATAATAAATACAAATACATATAGAAGTTAAAAACTATTAAAAAACAGATTAAATAATTTAGGCTCAAAGATTAAAACATCCAAATTTCCCAATTCCCAATTCCCAATTTCCGTTTTATTATATTGTAATTACACTGTACCTTCGATAGCAGAGATGGATTGTACATTCTCTTTTTTGTTTTGGAAAAATCAATAAAAAATTTAAAAAAAATAAAATAAAAAAAAAATCCAAATTTATCTAAAGAGGTCTAAAACCTGATTTAAAAGCCAGTTTAAAAGCCAATTTAAAAGGGAGAGTTAGGCCAGACCAGCTTGTTGGAATAGAAATGTTTTCAGGGCACGGCGGAATATGCGTAAGTCTTGGATGTTTCGTAACTCCGGGGGAAGCCCGTTCCAGATGGTAGGTGCCCCCACAGAAAAGGCTCTCCCCCTGGGGGCCGTCAGTCGACATTGTTTGGCCGACGGCACCCTGAGGAGTCCCTCTCTATGGGAGTGAACTGGTTGGTGAGAGGCTATTGGTGGCAGGAGGCGGTGTCGTAAGTACCCTGGTCCTGAGCCATGGAGCGCTCTAAAGATAGTAACCAAAACCTTGAAGCGCACCCGGAAGACCACCGGGAGCCAGTGCAGCTCGCGCAGGAGGGGGGTTACATGAGAGCGCCACATTGCTCCCATCACCACCCGCGCGGCCGCATTCTGGACCAGTTGGAGCCTCCGGGTGCTTCTCAAGGGGAGCCCCATGTAGAGAGCATTACAATAATCCAGGCGTGAGGTGACAAGGCGTGAGTGACCGTGCGTAACAAGTCCCGACCCAGAAAGGGACGCAACTGGCGAATCAGGCGAACCTGATAAAAAGTCCTCCTGGCCACGGCCGTCATATGCTCTTCTAAAGACAGCCGCGAGTCCAGGAGGATGCCCAAGTTGCGAACCCAATCTGTGGGGGCCAACGACTCGCCCCCAATAGTCAGAGATGGCGCCAACTGACTATATCGGGATGATGGAAACCACAGCCACTCGGTCTTGGATGGGTTGAGCCTGAGTCTGTTCCTCCCCATCCAGATCCGTACGGCCTCCAGGCACCGGGACATCACCTCGAGGGCATCATTGGGGTGGTCTGGGGTGGAGATGTACAGCTGGGTGTCATCAGCATACTGATGGTACTTCACCCCAAAACCACGGATGATCTCACCCAGCGGCTTCACATAAATGTTGAATAGAAGGGGCGAGAGGACCGATCCTTGTGGCACCCCACATATAAGGGGCCTCAGGGTCGACCTCTGCCCCCCTGTCAACACAGACTGCGACCGGTCAGAGAGAAAGGAGGAGAACCACTGTAGAACAGTGCCCCCCACCCCCAACCCTTCCAACCGGTGCAGCATGATATCATGATCGATGGTATCAAAAGCCGCTGAGAGGTCTAGTAGGACCAGGACAGAGGAGCAACCCCTGTCCCGAGCCCTCCAGAGATCATCAACCAATGCTGTCTCTGTGCTGTACCCGGGCCTGAAGCCCGACTGGAACGGATCTAGATAATTCGATTCATCCAGGTACCGAGGCAGTTGTCGTGCAACCACACTCTCAACAACCTTTGCAACAAAGCGAAGGTTGGAGACAGGACGATAATTTGCTAACACAGCTAGATCCAGGGAGGGCTTCTTGAGGAGGGGCCTCACCACTGTCTCTTTCAAGACGGTGGGAAAGACACCCTCACTCAAAGAAGCATTTATAATCTCCTGGAGCCAGCCTCGCGTCACCTCCCGGGAGGCCAGTACCAACCAGGATGGACACGGGTGCAATAAACATGTGGTCGCATTTAGTCTGTTCAGTATCCTGTCCACGCTTTCGGGAGTCACAGGATCAAACTCTTCCCAAATAATATTCTCAGGACCTGCCCCTGTCATCTCCTCTGGATCAATCCAGTCAGAGTCTAGCTGTTCACGAATCTGAGCAATTTTGTCATACAGATATTGAACAAAATCCTCAGCTCTACCCTCCAAGGGGTCTTCCCGCGTCTCTTGATGGAGCAGAGAGTGGGTCACCCTAAACAGGGCGGCTGGGCGATTATCTGATGACGCAATAAAAGTAGAAAAGTAGTTACTCTTCTCTACTCTTATCACCACTAGGTAATTCTTAATATGAGATCTTACCAGTGTTCAGTCGGATTCAGAACGACTAGCCCTCCAACTGCTCTCTAGGCGTCTTTTCTGGCGCTTCATCTCCCTCAGCTCCTCAGTATACCAAGGAGCCAGGTGAGACTGGCGCCGGGTCAGAGGCCGCAAAGGCATGACTCGGTCTAAAGCATCAGCCGCCGCCCTATTCCAGGCGGCCACTAAGTCCTCAGCCGAGTCGTGTGCCAGAACCTCAGGAAATGGCCCAAGCTCCATCTGGAATCTCTCAGGATCCATCAGGCACCTGGGGCGGAACCACCTGGTCGGTTCCGCCTCCCTGCGGCGGGGTGTGGCGGTTCGAAGGTCCAGGTGAAGGAGGGAGTGATCTGACCATGACAAGGGTTCAATCACTATATCCCCTATCTCGAAATCACTCAACCACTGTCCAGAGACAAAAATAAGGTCCAGTGTGTGTCCCCCCATGTGAGTAGAGCAATAAATTAACTGGGTCAGATCCATAGCCGTCATGGAAGCCAAGAACTCCCGAGCCACCTCAGATGTCTCGCCAACTGATGACAGGTTAAAATCCCCCATGACCATAAGCCTGGGGGTGTCAACAGCCACCGCGGCTATAACATCAAGCAGCTCAGGCAGGGCTGCTGCTACGTGGCAGGGAGCCAGGTACGTGACTAGTAAGCCCAACTGCACCCTATGACCCCAGTTCACAAGAAGGGACTCACATCCAGCCTGAGGAACAGTGGCGTCCCTCGGTCCAAGACCTTCGTTAATAACAACCGCCACCCCTCCGCCCCTCCCCTGAGACCTTGGCTGATGGAAAGCACGGGAACCTGGTGGGCACATATCAACAAGGGAGGCTCCCCCTTCCTGGCCCAACCAGGTGTCCGTAATACCCGCCAGGTCCGCACCCCCCTCCTGAATAAGATCACAAATGAGGGGGGCTTTATTTACCACGGACCTGGCGTTGCACAGCATCAGCCGAAGGCCTGGGGCCCGAGGTTCCGTACAACCTGGGGAACGAGAAGAGCATTTATATATTGATCATGAACATTTATATATTGATCATGAACTTCTGTAACAACAACACTTTTGTGCAGATAGCTGAAATATAAAAGGTTTCTTGTTTGCAGAAATGTGTATTGAATATTTGGCCATCAGTTCACAGGGTATATATGTGGGCATAATGTCAGATGCCTAGCTTGCCAGCAAGGTACTACCTATGATTAGTTAATGTATGACCATGATTTAAAGAATAGTACTATGTTGCTTTGGCACTATCTGTGTTTTTCTTTCTTATATTACTTCAGCAGTCATAAGGTATTAAACCCAAATCTATAATTTGTCACAGATTTTAGGAATTGCCAGCTAACTAGCATTGCAACATTTTCCTGCTTTATGTGGTGTGATAGCAAGAACACATTCAAAGGGCTTACATCCTGATACAGTTAAACTTCCAACTACAGGAATCTATTGTTTGTTTATTTGTTTGCTTGTTTGATGGTTTGTTTGTCCATCCATCCATCCATCCATCCATCCATCCATCCATCCATCCATCCATCCTGCTTTACTTGCTTGTGTGCTACCTATTTCTGGAACCTCTGGGTGACTCACAGTATCAACACAGAATAAAATAACCCCCAATTATGCTATGGTTTTAGGAATCTATGATTTTATTAGTGCTGTTCCTTATGCTTTTTTGTATAAAGTCTGATCTCATACAAGAGAAGGAATATCTCTCTTGGGAATTGATTAATAAACTGATATTTTCAGGCTGCATTAAAATATTGTTATAGATATTTGGTCGCACCTTTGTTGTGGATTAGGTTCACAGCTTTCAGTGCAAAGCCAACCGCCACCTCTACTACCATCTGGTTTTACACTTTTCGGATATAATACTGCAGTGCAAATTTATATGCAAGCTTCTAGCACTGTGCTTGCTGACAAATCCAATATCTGTAACTCTTAAGATTCTGGGAGAATGTCTTATTTTGAGAAAGTTGAAGTAGAACGTTTAGAAATTCTTCCGTTTATTAGTTTCTCTGCCTGGAATAGCTGTGAGGTTGAGTTGTGACATAGACAAATAGACATTTTGTGACTATAATTTCTTGATAGTATTATCACTTCTGCTCTATATGAAGCAATTTGGGAACCGTGTCCCAGCAGGGCTGCTTGTTATAATAAGCTAACATTCTCAGTCAGCTTACTGTTTGTCGCGAATACAACCAATAGCTCAGATTATACTTTGCTGATGCTACATTTTGAAGAATGCAACTATTAAATGGTGTGCATATAATTCAGGTAAATATGGGATAAAGCACTTAAATACTTAGTGATTTATAAAAGTAGTCCTTGATTAATTATGATAATTGGACCTGGAAAATTCTTTGCTAACCAATAGGGTCTTAAAGGATGACATCACATGACTTATACCAACTGAGTTCCAGTTGTGGTCATTAAGCAAATCCTGCACAGTTGTTGGGCATGAAATCATGTGATTGCCATTTGCAGCCTCTTGCTTGGCTTCCCCTTTGTCTTTCTTTTCAGAATCCAGCAGTGATGTTGCAATGGCTTCAACTTTAGGGACTCTTGTACACCAACATTGTAACTTCAAACAGTCAGTCACTGAATCACTGTTCAGTTACTGATTATTAACTGTTACATACCTTATATAACATAGCTTGCAAGCCATGTCCTCCTAAGTTTCTAGAATCAAAAGAGTTGGAGAAGTTAGATGTCTTCTGGTCCAACCCTCGGTTCGGGGCAGGAATCCTTTTATCACAGATAAAGAGTTGTCTAAATTTTCTTTGAAAAACTCCAGCAATGTCTAGTGATGGATCGCCAAGGTTTCAGGAAGCAGTTTGTTCCTGCTCTAATGAGAAGGAATTTCCTTTTCCGTTTGAGTTTGACCTCCCTCTGCAAAACTTCCAGCAGTCTTGCAACAAAGAAAAGTTGTGTACAACAATTAAACATTAAAATGTGACAAGGCTTACATCCTCTTTTGTGTACCTCTATTGAGAAGTCACCTTTTGATTAAGTTCTAATCAGCATGGATCCATTCCTGAAAATGTTTATTATTTATTCATTTTGGAATACATTTATGTATAATTACAGGAGATGATGACTACATTAACAGTAACTTACAATCTTTTGGACTGTTGCCTTCTGGCAGAAGATACAGAACAATTAAAACTCGGACCACACATTTTCTGAATAGTTTTTATCCCAGAACTATAATTGCACTCAACAATGAACTAAAGAGCCACCATCAGTGAGCTATTGGACAGCATTACCTGGTCTGCTGTGTGGATGTTTGGGTGATTTAGGGGTAGGGAATTTGTAGTGGGTGAGGGTATGTTTGGGAATTGTTATGTGTGTTGGACCTGGTCTTTGGGTGTTAAGTGAATTTCGTTGTATGGTTATACTGTGTATACACACACAATGACAATAAAGTTTTTGTTGTTGCTGTTGTTGTTGTTGTGATAATGATGATGATGAGTCCCTGGTCAGGATAGGAGACTGGGAAGAAAGGAAGGTAGAATTAATGAAGTTATAAATCTTTAGGTAGGGTAAATGAAAAGTCCAAGGATTTTTTTTTCTGGGGAAGAGTGAACTACAAGGACCTACATTTATTTTTTAGCAAGAAATTCTGTTCTCTGTATGCCACTGAAGAATGGAGTATATAAGTCAATATCCACCTTTGTTGTTGAGTGTAGGAAAAACAATACACTGCTCAATTTAATTGAATATGCTGAACGCAAATACACAACACATTTCATGCTTAAAAATAAGCACAGTTCTATATGCATTTTCCTGCAGATTTATTATTAAATAGGTAAATATGGGATTGTATTGTAAGTATTCCATCTAGTACTGCTTGTATTTCAACTTTGCCAAAGTGACCATCTCCTCTTTAGAAAATGAGGGTGAGAGAAACTGTTTTTAAAAATGTCTATAACATTTCTACCTTTTCTTATATGTATAGCTATGTCAGTTATATATTTAACATCTGATGGCTTAAGAATGGAACCAAGTATTTGACTTGAAAAGACCTATCCATATCAAATCTGGCAAGATATTTTTGTGTTTGATTTCTAGTTAAATAATTTTATTTCCTCACATGCAATACATTCAACAACATAGTTAACACTTGTAAAAATACTGGAACAATTTAAATAGCAGCATCCCTTATGTAGTGAAGGAAGAGCCTTATTTAAAACAATAAAACCGTGTTTTATTTTTTAATTTTTAAAATATGCTATAAAGGACTTGGGACATGTGGGGGAGGTTGTCCTGTGACTTCAGATTATTCAATTTGCACAGCAATCAAGAATTCTAATGAAGAAGTTTCACATGACTGAGTAGGAGCAACGTGATTCTGTAGGGCATATTCTTATGCAATTGATCAGTCCTATTAATAAAATATCCTTCATTGCTTGATGTAGCTGATAATGATGATGGAGTTGTAGTATCACTCCTCTTCTAATTAGAAATTAATTTGTTGTTTGTAGCTTGTGGCTGTATTTGATGAGCAAGATCCGAACCATGGAGGAGATGGTACCAGTGCCAGCTCTACAGGCACCCAGAGCCCTGAGATTTTTGGTAGTGAACTGGGCACAACTAGTGCATCTTATGAAGCAGCAAGTGAAATTGAAGTCACGCCTTCAGTTCTTCGCACAAGTAAGTAAAATCTCTCCATGTTCTTTGCATATTTTATCTTCATTTACTAAGATGCCAAGTTCTGTTAACTCTCCTTGATGCTGGGGAGATTATTCATGATGTGTCTCTATCATAAGCCAATTAAAATGCAGAAATGGAGTAGATGTTGAAAATAAACTTGGTTTGGACTGGTGAAAGTGAATGAAAATCCTGTTCTCTGTTCCATTAAAGGACTAGAGATAGTCCTCAATTTACAACCACAATTGAGCCCAAAATTTCTGTTGCTAAATGAGAGAGTTGTTAATAGCAATAGCACTAAGACTTATATACCACTTTCACAGTGCTTTACAGCCCTCTCTAAGTTTACAGAGTCAGCCTATTGCCCCCAACAATCTGGGTCCTCATTTTACCCACCTCGGAAGGATGGAAGGCTGAATCAACTTTGAGCCTGGTGAGATTCGAACTGCCAAATTGCAGGCAGCCGGCAGGCAACAGAAGTAGCTTTCAGTATTGCACTCTAACAAGTGTACTCTTGGCTCTTAACTCATAAATTAAGTGAGTTTTGTCCCATTTTAAGACCTTTCTTTCCACAGTCGGTAAGTGAATCACAGCATTTGTTGTTAAGGTTGTTAAGTTTCCTCATTGACTTTGCTTGTAATAAAGTTGCAAAAGGGGATCATGTGATCCCCAGAAGAGCGCTCTTCAGAGGTGGTATTCAGCAGGTTCTGATCAGTTCTGGAGAACTGGTAGCAGAAATTTTGAGTAGTTCGGAGAACCGGTAAATACCACCTCTGACTGCACCCCCATCTATTCTCTGTCTCCCGAGTCCCAGCCTATCAGGAGGAAATGGGGATTTTGCAGTAACCTTCCCCTGGAGTGGGGTGGGAATTGAGATTTTACAGTATCCTTCCCCTGCCACGCCCAAGCCAAGCCCACCAAGCTATGCCACACCCACCAAGCCACGCCCACAGAACCGGGAGTAAAATGTTTTGAATCCCATCACTGCTGTAACCGTCATATTTATGAATCAGTTACCAAGTGTCCAAATCTTGATCACTTGATCATGGGATGCTGCAACAGTGGTGTTAAAAATGGTCACAAATCACCTTTTTTAGTGCCATTGTTACCTTGAACCAGTGGTAGGTTTCAAATTTTTTTACTACCAATTCTGTGGGCATGGCTTGGTGGGTGTGGCTTGGTGGGCATGGCAGGGGAAGGATACTGTAAAATCCCCATTTCTTCCCGATCAGCTGGAACTTGGGAGGCAGAGAATAGATGGGGGCGGGGCCACTCAGAAGTTTTACTATCCGTTCTCTGAACTACTCAAAATTTCCACTACCGGTTCTCCAGAACTGGTCAGAACCTGCTGAAACCCACCTCTGCCTCAAACGGTCATTAAACAAATGGTTGTAAGTCGAGAACTACCTGTACATTGGGAATAGTTCCTTTTGTTTTTTGAACTCCAAAGAATTGTACAGGGCTGTTTCCAAAAAATCCAAGCAGAAATGTGTGTATTTGAAAAAAGGGAATGGATGGATGGTTAACTAGATACAGGAAAAATGTTCTAAATTGCAGATTAAGGAAAACAGTTTACAAAAATGCACATACAGGTCGTTTGCTTAACAACCATTCATTCAGGACTGAACTTATGTCAGCCCTAAATGGGGTGGTACTTACAACTGGTCCTCAGAGTTCTGGCCATTGCAACATCCTGTGGTCCTTTGATCGCCATTTTAACCTTCTTTGCTGGCTTCTTATAAGCAAAGTCAGTGTGGAAGCCATCAGGAGATTAGAAATGCATGGCATTATTGCTTAACGATCCATGGTGATTCACTTAATAACGGCAACCGTAAGTGCTGGAATTTCTATTGCTAAGTGGCCTACAACACTCATTACAACCGGGTCACCTAGCCACAGAAATTCCAATCTCAATTGCTGTAGTTAGCTGAGGACATCTATAATTAGCCGCTAGTGTATAAAAATGTCTACATTGCTACAGATGCAGGTAAAAATGCAGGTTAACTAATATACTTTCCAAAAAGTAAATTGATGTGGAATGGACTTAGGAAGAACGAGAAACCGAGGGGAAAAACAGTTCTGACAAATTCATCCATTCTTATTTGTGTTTCATATCTACAGTTCCAAAATAACCAAGCAAGAAGCATTTGCGACTAATGTTCTTCGTTTGTAGTTCTGGAATTGCACTTTTGATCTGAAGAATAAAGATGAAAATGATGAAAACAGTTGCTTTAAAATAATAAGTGCTTTGTGCTGCAATGTCCTTTCTTTCTGTCTCCCTCTCCCTCCCTCTCTTTTTCTTCATTCTTTCTTTATTACTTTCTAGTTGTACATTACCTGCTGATGTACTGACTTCATATAACATTTCCAGTCAACTGATTTTTGTTGTCAAAAAGAATAACAAAGTTGGAAGGGACCTTGGAGATCTTCTAGTCCAACCCACTGTTCAAACAGGAAACCTATACCGGGGTCGGCAACCTTAAATACTCAAAGAGCATTTGGACCCGTTTCCCGCAGAAAAGAAAACACCAGGAGCCACAAAACCTGAGTGGGTGTGGCCAATTCGATGTCACTCACTTCCAGTCACATGTCTCCCCCCTAGCTACACATACCCAGCTGGTTATTAGGGCAGAGAACCAGTTGTTAAAAAACACCGGGAACACAAAATCCTTTTGATTCATCCCTCTCTCTCTCCCTCCCTTTCTCCCTCCCTCTCTCTCCCCCTCTCCCTCTCTCTGTATCTCTCTATGTCTCTCTCTCTCCCTCTCTCTCTGTATCTCTTTGTCTCTGCCCTGGCTGCTTCTCCATCCCCCACAGTCGCCCTTACCTTCTCAGGCCAGGCGAGGAGTGACTGGCAGGGTGAATAAAAATCAATAATTTTTTTTAAAAAAATCAAAAAAAATCAGAATTTTTTTATTTAAATCGGATTTTTTTTTATTTTTATCAAAAAAATTTAATAAAAAACTTTTGGGGTAAAAATCTATCGTAAGATAGTTTTCTATTTAAGATACATAAATAATTTAGTTTATTAGCATGAAATGGAGCTTAGTTATGTAGCATGAGGCTGTATATTCTGCAACTCTGGGACTATCGGTGAGTCAACAGCGGGTCAAAGGAATACCAGAGATGACAGTTGCTCTTTAAAAATTATGATTTAAATCAAGCCTTTTTATTAATGATTTAAATCATGATTTAAATTGTGATTTAAATCAACTTGATTTAAATCAAATCCATCTTGGTGACTGTGAGGGGAGAGGCAGCCAGTGGTGGGATCACCTGACAGGGAGCCACAGCAGAGGGCCCAAAGAGACGCAAGCGGCTCTGGACCTGCAGGTTGCTGACCCCTGTCCTATACAGATAGTCCTCGACTTAAGACCACAACTGAGCCCAAAATTTTTCTTGCCAAGTGAGACATTTGTTAAGGGAGTTTTGACCCATTTTACGATGTTTCTTGCTTCACTTGATAAGTGAATCCCTGCAGTCGTTAAATTAGTCACACGGTTGTTAAGTGAATCTGGCTTGCCCATTGACCTTGCTTGTCATAAAGTTGCAAAAGGTGATCACATGACCTTGGGACACCACAACTGTTATAAATATGAGTCAGTTGCCAGTTGTCTGGATTTTGATCTTGTTATCATGGGTGTAAGTGTGAAACATGGGTGTAAGCGTGAAAAATGGGTGCAAGTGTGAAAAATGGCCATAAATAGCTTTTATCAGTGTCGTCGTAACTTTGAACGTTGACTAAATGAAATGTTGTAAGTTGAGGACTACCTATATAGTATAGGGTCAGGAGGAACACCTCCTTTATACTTCCCCAGCTTATTCTCCCTGTGTGAACATGCTATAGTTAAGGAGGATGCAAGGACATTTTACTGCAAGCATTATTATTTATTTAGAAAATTTATATTGCCTCACATGATGACTCAAGGCGGCTTATTATAACCAGAGTTGCCATTGAAAATAGTGGCCTGCCCTATTAGTCCATTTATTTTCCTCTTGCTACATTCCATGCAGAGTGTATATTTCATTGTTCGGATGTCATGCTGATAGACCCAGGGAAACAAGCTTTGTCTTTATTTCACAACATGTTAGAAGTTGGCCAAAGGCAAAACAATGACTTGAAGTGCCATTGTGATTGTCATCCTATGTTTCTGAATTTCTGTTTACTTTTTTCTGCCCAATCTTTCCCTCATTTCTTTTTTTGCAGTGTTTATGAAACAGAGTAATATATCTTTGATTTATGGGGTTTCGCTCTTGTAGGCTCATTTTTCTTGTGGCTTTCTAAAACCTAGCAGGCGATCGGAGTCTGACATTCTGTTATGGAATAATCTTGTCAGCTCAGAAGCCTTCACAGCTTATCATGTGGGAGCAAGTTGAGTTGATAAATTCCCTGTGAAGCAGTGAGGTGAGAAAGTGAAATCAATTATTAGATCCCCATCACCCTCCAGAAATACCATAGGATGAACGACTGAGAAGGATGGTGCTTTCTGTGTCCTGTTTTCAGGTACTGTAAGGAATTTCAAAGGATGTGACTTTCTTTTCTAGTACTAAACGTGCAGATATATACACATGTTTTCTTACCTTCTCCAACAGGGAAATTGAAGAAAGGTTAGGTTCAATACAGGTAGTCCTCGACTTACAATCATAACTGAACCCAAATTTTCTATGGCTAACTGAGACAGTTGTTAAGTGATTTTTGCCCCATTTTACGACCTTCCTTGCCACAGTTGTTAAGTGAATCATTGTAATTAAGTTAGTAACACTTGTTAAATGAATCTGGCTTCCCAATTGACTTTACTTGTCAGGAGATTGCAAGTCACGTGACCTGGGGAGGGACACTGTAGCCGACATCAATATGAGTCAGTTGCCGAGCATCTGAATTTTTAATCACATGACCATGAGGGATGCTGTAATAATTTAAGTTTGAAAAACAGTCATAAGTTACTTTTTTCAGTGCCATTATAACTTTGAATGGTCACTACATGAACTGTTGTAGGTCAAGCACTACAAGCATAAGAAGGAACTTGTGTGTCCTTTAAGGCCTGCATGTGGTCAGTGCTAAGGCCATTCTCCAGCCCAGTGATGGCTAACCTTTTTCTTTTCATTTGCGGAAAGCGCACATGTGTGCCAGCACCCATAATGCAATGTGTCCCAGCTGCGCATGCATGCATGACCCCCCCACACACATCCCCCGCATGTGACCCCCCCACGCCCCGTTTTGGGCCTAGTAGGCTTCCCTGCAGCTTCCTGGGCTCAAAAATGGGCTGTGGGTGGGGCCCCACACCCCTGTGCTTCCCAGCACATACATGCATGACCCCGTGCGTGTGCGCGCGACCCCCATGCATGTGTGCACATCTCCCACATGCACCCTGCCCCCACACACATCTGGAAAATCAGCGGCCAGCAGGAGGCGCACACACACATGCGTGGTGGAGCTGAGCTGGGTGACGGCTCCTGTGCTCACAGAGAGGGCTCTGCATACCAGCTGTGGCACACATGCCATAGGTTCGCTATCACAGCTCTATCCTGTAGATGGAGCTAAGACAAAAATGAAAGTTGCTTTAATGTGCTTGATACTTTATAGTAGTTTAATTTGATTGCTTTCATTTTGCCACAATAAAGATATATTGTTTGGAGACATTTGGAGGACAGTGAATGAATTGATGCATTTCTTTTTCAAGAACTGGAACATGTTTATTTCTGATGTTAGTAGAGGCATTGGTCATTGGTGGTGGTACCACTAGACTTCCTTTGCCGGGATAATCTCCAACTCCCAGAATTCCCGAATCATTGTGGCCATTGCTAAATATTAGTGTGTGTGTGTATGTGTGTGTGTGTGTCAGGATGGAGAAAGGTTTTCTAAATTACTGCCTGCTTAAAATCATAAGTTGGAAAAATGCAAGGTGGTGTATTTGCATGACATCAATGCTTAGAGAAAAAGCGTGTGAAATATTTTGGCAATTTATCCTGGTAAATTAAAGGCAGTGTTTTGTTGTACCACTTAAAAGAATTTCTTCCTTTGAGAATATCCTTTTGTTCTTCAGAATGCTATACCGTGCTGATAATTGAAACCATACTAGCGGGGCTACAGAAAACTGACTTTGAAATTCCTGATTTAAATCTATTTTTAAAATGGAAATAATATCCTTGTTGAATTTCCTTTTTTGACTTAGGAAGCATGGCACACAAGGGGCATTGTCCATATTTCAAATAATCACCTTCATATTATTCCACCTCTGTTCAGCTCATAAAACGCATCTAGTATCTGGGTAGTTTCAGATTCTGATTATTACATGTTGGCAGGATCATATATCTATTAATTAGATTGGAGATGGGATGCAAAATTGCTGTAATTATTGTAATTTTTCAGCTAATTGTAGGGTTGGTAGTGAATATTTTCCTTCCGTAAAGTGAAAAACAGTATCCATTTCAAATTGTTAGTAGTGGTTGTAGATTCTTCTCTCTCTTCTTTGGTGATTTTTTTATAATTTTATTATTATGTTTTCTTTGAAGATGCTTTTTCTAAATATTGAATGGATTATTTTATTGGCCAAAATAGCTCAGATGGTAAAACTTACATTTTATCCTGCTGTTCACACTCACTGGCAAGGTAACAGTGCAAGCACTGTTTGGCTGCACGTCTAAGCATATTAGGCTAAGGTTAAATGAGTTGCTGAGATTTTCATTTTCTTTTGTTCAGGTTGCCATGTTACCCTTTCTTTTATTTTTTTTCCCTTTTGTATTTGTGTATAAATTGAACCACCTTCCCTAGAAAGAGAAGGTATATCAGCTCCAGCTGAGAAAGTAATATGCATCTGGAATTCTATCCTCTCTCCCCCTGTACAAATATATAAGCATACATTCTTTGTCGTGTAGATAATGCAGAATTCGATCTTTGCAACGAAGCAAGATTAATGCTGCACAACCAAGTCTTTGTGATCTCCTATAATGAAACCACACACACCATATTGCATATTTGCTTATTGTATGATGTGCGGAACATAACCGTCTTCCTTCCCATTTTCCACTGAAGTTTTATTTGATGGTGGTGGCTGCTGTTGTTATTCTTTCTTTCTTTTTTTTGTAAAAAAGTTTTTCTTTATTTTTTACACATACACACACACAAACATACAGTATATCTTTGCTGATCGGGGTATTTTGCCGGTTAAAAAATTTAAACATTTTTTAATTTTTACAACTAAGATTACCATTTCTATACTTCCTTTTTGAAATAGTGTTCATTTTCATCTATTTTTTTTTTACCAATTTTACCCTTCATTTTCATTTCTAATTTTAACCAAATTCCAATTTCCCCTCTATTCTATATTAAATCTCAATCCATCATCAAAATAATTAATTTTATGATGTTACAATTGTTCAATTCTTACAAGAATAGTGAGTCCACTTATTTTATAACTTACATTTTCTTAAGTAATACAGTCCAACATTTTAATATAATCGGTTACTTCTATAAGTATCTTTTTTATTTATATATTCAAACACTTAATGAAAAAGAAAAAAAAAACCCAAATATAAGCATAGCTGTTCCAATTGGTTCCATTTTCATACATCAAATAATTTTCCCATAAGTTCCTCCAAACCACATCTTAATAATAATAATAATAATAATTTTATTTCTATACCGCCCTTCTCCCGAAGGACTCAGGGCGGTGTACAGCCTGTTTAAAAACACAAACAAAACAACAATATAAAATTTAAAATAATTAAATAAAGTGGCTCAGATTTAAAACCCCAATAAATTTAAATATCCCAATTTAAAAACTATTGTGTTGTTAGTCCGGCCTGGCGGAATAATAGGGTCTTCAGTGCGCAGCGAAACGCCCGGAGGTCGGAGATCTTACGAATTTCCGGGGGCAGTTCGTTCCACAGGGATGGGGCTCCCACAGAGAAGGCCCTCCCCCTGGGCGCCGCCAGTCGACATAACTTGGTTGACAGCACCCTGAGGAGACCCTCCCTGTGGGAACGGACTGGTCGGTGGGAGGCTATTGGTGGCAGAAGACGGTCTCGGAGGTACCCGGGTCCTATGCCATGGAGTGCTTTAAAGGTGGTAACTAACACCTTGAATCGCACCCGGAAGACCACTGGGAGCCAGTGCAGCTCGCGCAGGAGGGGTGTCACATGGGCACAACGAGTTGCGCCCATAACCACCCGCGCGGCCGCATTCTGGACCAGTTGGAGCCTCCGAGTGCTCTTCAAGGGGAGCCCCATGTAGAGAGCATTACAATAGTCCAACCGGGAAGTAACAAGGGCATGAGTGACCGTGCGTAGGGCGTCCCGATCCAGAAAGGGCTGCAACTGGTGAATCAGGCGAACCTGATAAAAGGCCCCCCTGGCCACGGCCGTCATATGCTCTTCTAAAGACAGCCGTGCATCCAGAAGGACACCCAGATTGCGAGCCCTCTCTGTGGGGGGCAGAGATTCACCCCCAATAGTTAGCGATGGCACCTGCTGACTATATCGGGGCGCCGGAAGCCATAGCCACTCGGTCTTGGAGGGGTTGAGTCTGAGCAAGTTCTTCCCCATCCAGACCCGCACGGCCTCCAGGCAGCGAGACATCACATCAAGGGCATTGTTGGGGTGGTCTGGGGTGGAGATGTACAGCTGAGTATCATCAGCGTACAGATGGCACTTCACCCCAAAACCACGGATGATCTCACCCAGCGGCTTCACATAAATATTGAACAGGAGGGGCGAGAGGACTGACCCTTGCGGCACCCCATTAATCATTTCTACTTTTATTATGTTGTTATTATTTCTTTCGCTGAACTTTTTGGTGCAGCATTTTGTTTTGGAAGACCTAGAGCTCTCTCTCCCCCACCTTCTTACCCCCCCCCCACTTCTGCTTTTTTTGGGATAATGGATTTCTGTATGCTTTGGAGAAGAACTGAGAAACTTGTTGTAGAAGATGGGCTGTGGAACTGAAGTTTATTCCCTGCTGAAATGCATCATCTGCAGGCGCAGGTGAAAATTGCCAAAACTAATGAGCAATTTGGTAGATAAGATGGCTTGTCACTCTGTGGAAGTGGGGCCACAGTTGCACTTGCCTGTGAACCAATTTGTTTATTTTCAAGGATAACTATTAAATACCATAAATATAATTCTGGTTCCCTTGCCATCACAAAGCCACCAGCTTTTATATAATTATGTAGACTAGCTTTATATATATGTATAATTTAACAATATACATTCTGCCTTATCTGTTAATTATGGGTTGGAGATGACTATTCTGAAAAAGATTTCTTGTTTACAGCCCACATTGGGGCTCGGGGGCTGGTTACCTAGGATAAATCCCAATCCCAATCCCATATTAATAGCAAATTTAGCTGTTGCTCCACCTCAAAGACACTGAATAGATTAAATGATAATTGAACTTTCTTAAATAATGATCTAGTCAGTTCACACATAATTTGAGGATGAAAGCATTAGGGCAACAAGTTCTTTCTCTTCTTCAAGGAAATCTTGAATTATTACAGGAAAATGTAGGTGATTTTAGAATTCTAGATCAATAGCATTTCATTGAAATGTCACCTTCCCCCCCTCCAAGAATAGATGTTCACGATAGTCCCATTTCAATATGTTCTCAGAACTACCCAATGACATGGGTTAAATTGAGATCTCCCAACTCAGTAGGGAGTTGAACCTGATTCTCCACAGGATAATAAACACTGTAATTGGTATTCCATTCTGCCTCTCTTTTCATGCTCAGTCATTCTATGCACCTGCCTTGATTGACTTTGTGATCTGGAGAAGAAAGAAGAGAAGAAAAATGCTAGCATTTTCACCGACTTCCCACTCCTTTCACCATCTGGCAGATTGGTGTACAAAAATTCTGCATTGACAGAAAAGCAGGATAAGGCAATCCAAGTTACACAAGCTCCTTGCCCCAGAGAGTGGCTGAGCTGTCTAAGCAAACAAGTCCAAAAAAGGTATCCAAATTAAAACAGTCCTGACAAAAGTCCTCCTGCTTGAATAAACACAGCAAAGGGACTTTTGATCTCTTTCCAGCGAATTGTTTGCAATGTGGAACTATTTTACCAAGGTTTTCCTCACTTCCAGCTTGCTTCTGCTTTTCTGTAACTTAAATTCATCATTATATGATCTGGAAAAAGGGACATGGTGGCTCAGTGGCTAAGACGCTGAGCTTGTCAATCAAAAGGTCAGCAGTTCAGTGGTTCAAATCCCTAGTGCCGCATAATGGGTGAGCTCCTGTTACTTGTCCCAGCTTCTGCAACCTAGCAGTTCAAAAGCACATAAAAATGTAAGTAGAAAAATAGGGACCACCTTTGATGGGAAGGTAATAGTGTTCCATATGCCTTTGCTGTTTAATCATGCTGGCCACATGACCACGGAGACGTCTTGGGACAGTGCTGGCTCTTTGGCTTTGAAATAGAGATGAGCACCGCCCCCTAGAATCGGGAATGACTAGTACATATGTGCGAGGGGAACCTTTACCTTTATAGGGTCTGGACCCAGTAGAGAACAGATTGTGGCCTTCCTCTAGCCATGAAACCCTTCTTCTTGGTTGTCTCTTTTTCAAAGCCAATCTTATTCAGATCCTTCAGATGCTGTAAGCCACTACTTGATTCTACAGATCAATGGTTGACCCCTTTAAATTGCCATTGGACTTCTGTTTGCCTTAAGAAATCTTGACCAGTCACTAGGAAGATGGGATTACTGGAAAAAAATGTCTATTTTTCTATTAGAAGTTGCATGCAAAAATGTAATTCCAATTTATGTGACTTGGATGGTCATGAGAACCTGAAGTGAGATATTCGCCTGAGCCAATTGGGGGGGGGGGAATAAGAGGAAGAGGTAGACCAACCACAGCAAGCTGTTCTTGTTGTTTTCCTCCAATGCACAGATGTCATTCCCTTGAGACTAGGAGCATAGAGTAGGTGGAGCAGGAAAGATTTTATCCATGGTTCCACCCTGTGGTGCTGTCTAATCAAGGGAGAGTTGAAGCAGATAATAAACCAAGACTAGAGCCCAGCTGTTCCTTTTCCCTGAGCTATCTGGGGAACCTTCATTGCAAACCTTCCATTCAAAATGACATCTACCTTCCCAAAAGTAAGAGAGGAGGAGGGGAAAAGTTGCTTTCCCATATACAAATTTGTTGTGAAAGGTTCCTGGAAATTCAGCCTCCTCCTCCTCCTCCTTGTCTCCATAAATTTAATTTTTCTATAAAATGCAATCAGCCTTTTTTTTTTTTTATGGTTTCTTTGTTTGTTAGCCAGCAGTGTGGATTTCTGCTTTTCTATATTGTGAATGATTTTGTCAGCACCAAAGCGTGGCTGATAAAACGTCTTCCTTCCCTTGATAAGGATCACTTTGTTTATCTGTCCAGACTGTATTTACTTTTCATTTCCCTTTAATGTGAGAAATTGCTTTGCAGTCTCAGTTTGAATTTTCTTTCTCCCAGCTGGAGAAATGCTTTGTAAGTTCAGATTTCCCAGCCTTCCCCTACAGATATGTTGAAATACAATACCTAGAATCCCTGGTTGGTGGAAATGTTGGAAACAGAAGATCGTTTCCATCTTGAAGGGACCAGATTGGAGAAGGCTGCTCCAGGTGATAATACATTATTTATTTTGTAAGAGAAAATAGAAGACCAAATATAGATGCTGGCCCATGTAGAATAAATATAAGGTTATCATCAGTCAAGGCAAGAATAAGAGAAACCTGAGGCAAAATAGAACAGGGGTGTCAAACTCAAGGCTCGGGGGCCTGATCTGGCCCGCCAGATGGCCCACGGGGCTCCCTGGAAACAGCAAAGGACCGACTTGCAGTGCCTCTGTCAGCAAAAGTGGAGGTCGGGAGGGCCGTGTGTGGCCCTTCCAAGCTCTGTTTTGGCTGCATTGGCCTCCTGCAACTCTCTGCCAGAGAAAACAGAGCTTGGTTTTTGCCGGCAGAACACTCAGGCCACCACAGGTGCCTCCGAAACGAGTGACATCAAGCTAGCCATGCCCACCCTGGCCATGTCCACCTCCCCCCCAGGTCAAACACAACTCTGATGCAGCCCTTGATGAGTTTGACACCCCTGAAATAGACTCATACAGCTGTCGATCATTCTTCCCACACAAATAGGGATATCTGGATAAGGGTGTCAATAAATCAAGTTGGCAATCAGACCAACACAATTAAAGCTGAACCCAGAGATAAGGAGAATCCAAGACCTCGGTGCCTTCCACCGCGCCCTTAAAACTTTCTTATTTCAGCAAGCCGGGCTGGCTTAACAAATTCTTTTAATAATTTTAATTGGTTTTGTCTTTTTAAATTTGGGGCCAAACAGAGATATTTCTTTTAATTGTTTTTAATGTTTGTATTATATGTTTTTATCTGGCTGTATACCGCCCTGAGTCCTCAGGGAGAAGGGCGGTATATAAATTTGAAATAAAAAAAAATAAAATAAAACCCCTTGTACAAGCATGCAGTACTGAGGACCCTTTATGTTGTGCAGTCATGATTATCAATTCAATTTTTTAAAATTACTTCCATGAGCATTGCTCTGTCAAAATTCAGAGTCCACTATACCAGGGGTCCTCAGTTTGGAACTGGTTGCACAAGTGGGTGGGAGCATGTGAGTGGCAGATGCATGTGCCTGACGCTCACACAAATGGAGCTTCATGCTTGAGTGCAAGCGTGAGTGCCTACCAATTGTACAAGTGGAATTGTGCACAGAAACAGGTGCACCCAACATTTGTGCGACCCACAACCATCTCCTTCCCCCCTGTCATTACTGCCACTGGTCTGCAAAGCCAGAAAGTTTGGGGACTACTGCACTATACAACTAGAGGGAGAGGAGACTTTTTAAAAATTAAATTTGAACTTTGGTTCTGCAGTAGTACATGAAGTTCCCATCTTCTATTCTGTAGTACCTGAGATTCCCTTAACAGTTGTTCTGTTTCTCTTCAGAGAACAGTTGTTCTGTTCAGGAGAGCTGGTTGATCAATAGTCATGTTCTAGAATCACTCTTTGGATGTTTTCTACTTTCACAACTGCTTAGGGAAAAGATTGACAAGGAGTAAATTCTTGGCTGGAGGATTTCAAGGGAAACTGATAATTTATCAGAACAAAAACTTCTCGTTAATGTATAGTATATCCAAATAAGGAGTGCAGTGGCTCATGAGATTAGAACTCTGGGCTGACAGTTTGCAGGCCCATGTTTGAGACCCATTGCTGCTAAAAGTAGGGGCGGGGCGAGCACTGTCATCCAGCAGTTCAAAAGCAGGCAACCGCGAGTAGATTAATGGGTACCATTTTTTAGGGCACCTTCATGGGGACATGAAAGGAATCCCCAACTGGGCATCCCCTTGGCAATGGTGATGTCCTTTTGCCATGTAAGTATTTTGGTGCTTTTGACATGGGAAAAAAAAGTACCGTATTTTCCGGCGTATAAGACGACTTTTTAACACATGAAAATCTTCTCAAAAGTCGGGGGTCGTCTTATACGCCGGGTGTCGTTCTCCTGTAACCAGGCAGACCAGCCCGAAAGGCTCTGACGAGCCTTAAATGGCTCTGACGATCCCAGCTCTGACAATCCCAGCTGAGTTCCCTGCAACTCAGCTGGGATCGCCAGAAACCACGTAAAAGGAAAAAAGGTTTTTCCCTTTTACTCTGACGATCCCAGCTCTGATGATCCCAGCTGAGTTCCCTGCAACTCAGCTGGGATCGCCAGAAACCATGTAAAAGGAAAAAAGTTTTTTACCTTTTACTCTGACGATCCCAACTCTGACGATCCCAGCTGAGTTCCCTGCAACTCAGCTGGGATCGCCAGAGCCATGTAAAAGGGAAAAAGTTTCCCCCCTCCAGCTTGCTTACCTCAGCTGCTAGTCACAACGCTTGCCTTGCTTTGCTTGCCTGAATCTATTCAGGCAAGCAAGCAACTCCCTGCCTGCAATCAAGCAAGGAGTTAGTTGTGGACTTCAACTCCCAGAATTCCTCAGCCAGCAAAGTAAAGCTGGCTGAGGAATTCTGGCAGTTGAAGTCTACAAGTCTTAAAGTTGCCAAGGTTGGAGACCCCTGTTCTATTGGGTAAGTTTTTTTCCCCTTTGGGAGCTTTAAAAAAAATAGTCAATTGGGGTTTTTTTAGTTGTTCTTTTTTAGACCTAGCCATTTAAAGTTTAGGAAGTTTTAAATTTAGCTTTCATATAAAAATAAAAATAAAATAAAATAAAACAATATTTGTGCAGCTTTCTGAGATTTAATGTGTTTCTGTAGTGTTTCACTCCAACTACACAAACACAAAATCTCACAAAGCTGTATGTGGAATTTTGTGTGTGTAAAGTGTGAAAGTTGGTTTTTTGGACTTTTGTGGCTGTGTGAGGTTCCTGCTTGTTACAGGGGCCATTTTGGGTCTAGCACAGTTGCTTTTACATTGTGGGTGAGCCAGTTGATGTTTTTTAATTTTTATTTGGTGTGCATTGGAAGAGGGGCAGTCTTATATGGCGAGTATAGCCCAAACCCTATATTTTAACAGGAAAAGTTGGGGGTCGTCTTATACGCCCAGTCGTCTTATACGCCGGAAAATACGGTATATTAAAATTGTTGTTAGGGGAACTATTAGTTCATTTTAAGACTGATACTTGAACTTCTTTCTTTTTGTCTTCTCATCTCTTTTCCCTTTTGGTCACATCTTTGGGATACCAAGTTTTGTACAGGAATTGAGTTTCTCTTCTGGTATCATAACTGTACCAGAGCCATTTTGTGGCTGATGAATGTAAATACTCTATGTCTACCCTGTTTCCCCCAAAATAAGACATCCCCTGATAATAAGCCCAATCCGGGTTTTGAACTCATGGCAATAAGGTCAAGCACTTATTTCAGGGTTCAAAAAAAATATAAGACAGGGTCTTATTTTCGGGGAAACACGGTAATAATGATTGAATTGATGTGCATCAGCCAGAGTTTCATGTGGGAGAATAGTAAAATGCAAACAGATCAATATCTACAGGACCACATTCTGCCACCGATTGCCTCCCACCGACCAATACGCTCCCACAGAGAGGGCCTCCTCAGGGTGCCGCCGGCCAAACAATGTAGGCTGGCAACCCCCAGGGGGAGAGCCTTCTCTATGGGGGCCCCGGCTCTATGGAACGAATTGCCCCCGGACATACGAAGGATCCCCAACCTCCGCGCCTTCCATCGTGCTTTGAAGACCTTATTATTCCAGCAAGCTGGTCTGACGGGATAAAGGATTTTAAATTGGGTTTTGATAGGGGTTTTAAAATGATTTTAGTTGGGTGTTTTAAATTCGGCCAATGATTGAATTATTTTAATTAAGTTTTTAAATTTTTGTTGTATATTGTAATTGAAACCACTACTCATGTGACATAAGAATGCAACCTGCAATTAACAGTTCTGTTTGAAGAAAGCTTTCCTGGGATGGTACAGTAAATATAAACATGTAGTCTTCAGCTTCCAATTATAATTGAGCCCAGAATTTATGTTGCTAAGTGAGACAGTGGTTGCACGTTTTGCTCCATTTTATGATCTTTCTTGTCACAGTTGTTAAGTGGGTCATTACAGTTGCCAAATTAATAGAAATAGAAATAGAATAAGAGAGTTGGAAGGCAAACCCCCTGCCCAGGCAGGAAACCCTACACCACTTCAGAAAAATGGTTATCCAACATCTTTTTAAAAACTTCCAGTGTTGGAGCATTCACAACTTCTGGAGGCAAGTTGTTCCATTGATTAATTGTTCTAACTGTCAGGAAATTTCTCCTTAGTTCTAGGTTGTTTCTCTCCTTGATTAGTTTCCACCCATTGCTTCTTGTTCTACCCTCAGGTGCTTTGAAGAATAGCTTGACTCCCTCTTCTTTGTGGCAACCCCTGAGATATTGGAACATGCTATCATGTCTCCCCTAGTCCTTCTTTTCATTAAACTAGATATACCCAGTTCCTGCAACTGTTCTTCATATGTTTTAGCCTCCAGTCCCCTAATCATCTTTGTTGCTTTTCTCCAACGCGCAGCTTGGAGAATCCAAAGCTTCGGGTTGTTCAGTAGTTGATAGCCTACACTGAGTGTGTTCCTTTAAGAGATTTCTCTTCAGACACGCCCACTTGCTCAACAGAGTCCCAGTTTAGTTCACTCAGTTGAGCCTGTGACACTGTCTGAAAATTTCTCTGATTGCTACCTGAACTGTTCCAGAAACTTTGGATTCTCCAACTCCAGTCCTCTTCCCTTCTATAATTGCCGGGTGGTGAGTCTGCCTGCTGCTTCAGGCAAGCTGTCAGTGTTTTCCCATCTTACTGACGCCTGCCCTAGTGACTGCCCTCTTTAAACTGCCGCAGGCGTGTGTGGCAAAATCAGACTTGCCCACACTGCCGCCCTCACTGTCTGGACTTTCACCTTGGCGGCTTGAGATTGACGCCCTATGCTCAGCGGCGTCTCTCTCCTCTCCCTTTAATCGTCCTGGGGGCTTCCCGGCGTTTGGATCACTTCTGAGTGATCGCACGCCGTCGGCATCGCAGGGATCATTACAGCCTCCTCCCCCTCGGACGCCTCTTCGCCGGAGCGATCCTCGAGCGCCGGAGCGCCCCACGTGCGCCCCTTCATTGCCGGAGCACTCTCCTATCGATCTAGACAGCCGGGAAGCGCTTCTGAGCCTTCGGCTGTCTCTCCATCAGCTTTGCAAGTTTCTAAGGGCTCTAGGCGTCGTCGCTTGAACTGCATTTCAAAAGCGCGCGCCTTTTTCTTCCTATTCGCCTCAGCGCTGGGAGCTGCGATCAGCGCAGCTCGCGCCCCTCGGCCTTCCTCCTCCCCCCACAAGGACTCTTCCTGACGCTTGGACTCTGCCCTTGGCTCAATTTAATTGCCCGCTCAGGACTTCAAAGGGGAACAGCCCTCCCATTCTTTCTGTCGCCCTCGCTCTGCAAGCCCTGCTCGGCGCCATTTTCCTTATCCGAGGAGAGAAGTTTCCAACGGCTGTCAAATTCTGCCTGGTGACAGCCTCACGCATGCGAAGTGAGTCGTAGTGGCCGATCTTCTGCTTAATAGCATTGGGAGACCTACTAGCCTGTCTCTTTGGAGCAATTGGCTAGTTGCATTACCTCCATACCCCCCCAACTCCTCCCCCCGCCTCTCCTCCTGAAAAACTTACCTGCTAGCCCTTGGCTATCTTCATTTACTCCGTAGATCTTCAACTGCTTCCTGTAAAAAAAAATAATAATAATAATCAACAACTATTCCTCTGTATCTATCTATATAACCACATAAATTAAATACTTACTGAATCTTCATCTTCCTCCTTTCCAAAAATAAACAAAAAAAAAAAGGAAACAAAGTTACAACATGGCAGAACGTGCTCTCTCATCCGATCTGGAGGACAACAACAGCTCTCCCGAGCGCATTCACGACCAGGCCAAGCAACGTAAACGGTCACGTAAACGCGCCTCACATTCGTCTTCATCAGCTGCTCCATGCTCTAAAAAGACAAAACACTCATCAGCTGCAGACAAGGACGCCTCCAGGAGACACAAGGCTCTGGAGCGCCAGTTCGAGAAAGCGCACAGCCAGTCAACACAAGCTGCTTTCGCACACTTACCGACGCCACTCTCGCCCATTGTCGAAGCTACGGTCCAGCCCGTCCATCAGGCTCCTCAACAACCTTTGCAACCGTTGTATCAATCGCCAAACATGGAAGTTTTCCCTGAGGCGTTTTCGACACACTGCTTGGAACCGGTGGACCTCTCGTGCAGTGCCATTCTTCCTCGGCGGTCTCAGCCGGAGGCAACCTTTACTCCCACGGCGGCAGGCTTGCGCGCCACGGAGGTAGCTCCTCCACCTTCTCAGTATGATATTCAGCGGATCATCTCTGACACGGTTATCAGGACACTGGCAGCAACTTCTCAACAAGCTGCACCATATGGAGCCTGGCCTCAGCCACGTTTTCCTCCTCCTCCTCTGGCCCGGGACTCTCAACAGGTCCCTGCCCAGTATCAGGCTATGACGCATGGGTCCGAGCTGTATCTGGACCATGGTCACCACGAGGAGTCATCTTCGGAGGAGGGAGAGTGCGACCCGTCGGATATGGACTTATCTGATGATGCAGATATGCCACCCGAAAAGCCAGCCTTCTCTGGGCTCTTTCGACCCTCGTTATTCAAATCGCTCCTGCGCAAGGCCAAGTTGGCCACAAATATGGCTGACCCAGTCTCTCAAGTTGATCAGCCCGGTACCTCTCAACAACATGAGGCCTTGTTTACGGCGCCTAAGGCGCAAGCGGACTTTATTCCGTGTCCACAGCTTTTTTCTGAGGTGGTCCAACGATCCTGGACCACGCCCTCCTCCTTGCCCGCTCCTTCGGGGCTAGACAAAAAGACTTATTGTTCAGCGCCTAGTCTCCAAGATCTCCTTCAGTTACCGACTGTAGACGCGCCAGTGGCCAATCTGACGGCTTCCTCTGTAATCTCCAACGACGTCGCCGACGGTTTGCGCTCAGAGGACCGAAAAGCTGAGTTTAACTTCCGACGTACGCACAATGCGGCCGCATGGGCGGTTAGAGCAGCCACCTCTGCTTCCTTCTTCAGCCGTGCCTGCTTAATTTGGCTCCGTCAACTCCACAAGCGCCTCCCCCCTGCGGATTCATGCCTCCGCCAAGATGTCAACAAACTGGTGGCGGCTACCGAATATACGGCGGACGCCTCGCTCAACGCCGCGAAGTTTGCTTCGCGCACCCTGGTGTCGTCTGTTACATCTCGCCGTTTATTATGGCTTAAAAATTGGAGAGCTGATGCCAAGTCTAGGTGGCGCCTCGCTTCAACTCCATATAAGGGTTCCCGTCTTTTTGGAGAGGCCTTAGACCCCATCCTTGTCGAGGACAAGGATAAACGGAAGGTGATGCCATCATCGTATAAGAGGGCAGATCGTAGACCTTCGTCCTACTTCACCAGGCAGCCCTTTCGGAACGACTCCGGTCCCTCGGGATCCTTCTCCTCAAGGCCCTATTCTCAAGGTTTCGACCGTTTCCTCGATAGATCCTCCTTCAGAGACCATGGTCGAAAGGCCCCAGCACCCAAACGACCATTTCGAGGTACGGGATCCCGTACCTCTCGAAGGGGGAAGTGACTACATCCATCTTCCCATTGGCGGCCGTCTGGCTCATTTTCTTCCCCAGTGGGAGATCTCGACGTCGGACGCCTGGGTGCTCCAGACAATTCGTCTGGGACTTACTCTGGAGTTTCGTTCAAGACCTCCCTCTCACTTCGTACAATGCCCTATTTTCCCCAACTTGGACAAGCGCCAGCTAATGGAGGCAGAGATCCATCACCTGCTTCAAATTCAAGCCATCGAACCGGTTCCCCACCATCATCGCGGAACCGGCTTCTATTCAATTTTCTTCCTGGTCCCCAAGGCGTCCGGGGGCCACAGGGGCATCTTGGACCTCAAGAAGCTGAACGAATTTATAGTATACCATCAGTTCAAGATGGAGTCCCTCCGTTCGATTCTGGCTTCCATTCGACCAACGGACTGGATGACCTCTATCGATCTGAAAGAAGCGTACCTCCACGTACCTATACGGCTGTCCCATCGTCGTTTTCTATGCTTCGCCTACAACAACAGGCATTACCAATACAGAGCAATGCCCTTCGGCCTCTCCTCCGCCCCAAGGACCTTTACAAAGCTCCTGGCAGCAGTGGCGGCCCATCTACGTCAACATCCGGTCCGCCTCCACTGCTACTTGGACGATATCCTACTGCTCTCCCCTTCTCCGGCCCGAGCATCCCGAGACCTAGCAGTGGTGTGTCGCTGCCTTCGTCATCATGGCTTCTCTCTCAACATCCCGAAAAGCCAATTGCAGCCCACTACTCGCATTCTCCATCTCGGGACCTTAATAGATTCTGTAAGGGGCCAGGTGTTCCTGTCAATGGACCGGTGTTCCAGTCTCCAGTCATTAACATCCCAGGTCCTCTCCTCTCGGAAGGTAACCTTGCTGCTTCTGTCCCGACTGCTCAGCAAAATGATTTCCTGCCTGTCTGTAGTCCCTTGGGCGAGATTCCATTCCCGCCAGCTCCAATGGTTCCTCCTCCCCTTTCAGAGAGCCAGGAGAAGCAACTCTTCCGCACAAGTATCCCTCCCGCCAGAGGTCTCAAGGTCTCTCCTCTGGTGGTCCTCCCAGAGCCTTCATCAGGGCAGCTACTTCCAGAATCTACAGCGCCTGGTGGTGACAACGGACGCCAGCCTGACGGGATGGGGAGGTCATCTTCTATCCCTCGTTGCCCAGGGAACGTGGTCAGCAGAGGAGAGTCACAACGGGATCAACTGGTTGGAACTCCGTGCGATCCGTCTCTCCCTCCAACGGTTCCAGCAGATCGTGTCGGGGCACCATGTCCTGATACGCACGGACAATGTAACCGCAAAGGCGCACGTGAACCGCCAGGGGGGGACTCGCTCGGGTCCATTGATGGAGGAAACGACCCTACTGCTGATCTGGGCAGAAACGCACATCCTATCCCTTGTGGCGGAGCACATTGCCGGGACCACAAACATCACAGCGGACTGGCTAAGCAGACAACACTTGGACCACGCCGAGTGGCGACTTCACCCAGATCTGTTCGCCAAGATCGTCCGCAGATTTGGCACACCTCTAGTCGACCTATTTGCCAGCCGCGACAACACTCACCTCCCCAGGTTCTTCACCCGGTACAAGTGTCCTCAGGCGGAGGGAGTCGACGCCCTCGCCTCTCCCTGGCCCAGGGGTCTCCTCTATGCCTTTCCCCCTCTACCGCTCCTTCGTCGTCTGATCCGCAGGATAATATCAGACGAGGCAGACGTCGTTCTGGTCGCACCCCACTGGCCTCGGAGGTCCTGGTTTGCAGATCTGATGGACCTGTCGGTGGTACGGCCGTGGAGGATTCCAGGGGACAGGGTCGTCCTCAGCCAGGGGGTCATTCTGCACCCAGATCCACAGTGGTTGCAGTTGACCGCCTGGCGCTTGAAAGGATCTTGCTAAGGAGAGTCAACGTTCCTAGCAATGCGATCCCCACGATTCAGGCATCCAGGCGACCATCTACGTGCCGCATTTACAATGCAACTTGGAATTCCTTTTGTTCCTGGTGTGCTAAATCCCACCTGGATCCAACGTCTGCTTCCGTTCCTGAAGTGTTGGGATTCCTTCAGGAGGGCATGGACAAGCACCTTGCGCCTAACACTCTTCGTCGCCAGGTTGCTGCTCTCAGTATGGTCCTCTCGGCTTCTGCAACGCTGCCTCTCTCGCAGGACCCTACGATTCGGGACTTTCTTCGAGGCGCGGCCAATCTGCGCCCACCTGTTATACATCGCTACCCGACCTGGGATTTGACTCTGGTCCTTCAGGCCCTCATGCATCCTCCATTTGAGCCTCTCGCCTCCATCAGCCTCCGTTTTCTGTCACTAAAGGTGGCGTTTCTGGTCGCGATCACGTCGGCTCGCCGAATTTCCGAACTTGCGGCCCTATCGGTGAGAAGCGATCTCTGTATCTTTCACACCAATCGCGTGGTACTGAGACTTGACCCCTCGTTTCTGCCTAAGATAAATTCCTCATTCCATCGAAGCCAGGAATTGATCCTACCGGACTTCTGCCCCGAACCTCGACATCCTCGGGAAGCAGACTGGCACCTGCTAGATGTCCGACGGGCTCTGCGCCGGTATATTAAACGGACTGAGCATTTCCGGAAATCTGAATCGCTCTTCATTTCCTTTCTGCCCGCTTCCATGGGCCGGAAGGTTTCTTCCACGACAATTGGGAGATGGATTAAATCCTGCATCTCTAGGGCTTATTCGGCTCGGAACAGACCGGTTCCGCAGAGAATCCTTCCACACTCCACCAGGAGCGTCGCCACCATGGCCGCCTGGGCCACTAATGCCTCCATTTCCAACATATGCAGGGCGGCTACCTGGTCATCCTTGAATCCCTTCATCAGGCACTACAAGGTGGATTCCTTTGCCTCGGCGGAGGCATCCTTCGGCCGCCGGGTGCTCCAAGCTGTATGCAACTCTTCAGACGACGTACAGCAGCCAGTTTCCCTCCCTGTCTGAACTTGCTTGGGTAAATCCCGAAGCTTTGGATTCTCCAAGCTGCGCGTTGGAGAACGGACGTTGCTTACCTGAACGTCCCTTCTCGACACGCAGCTGGAGAATCCAACCCACCCAGCTTGGCTGCTGGACATTTCTTCCTTATGCTCTACTGCTCCTTACTTCGTGAACAAAACTGGGACTCCGTGGAGCAAGTGGGCGTGTCTGAAGAGAAATCTCTTAAAGGAACACACTCAGTGTAGGCTATCAACTACTGAACAACCCGAAGCTTTGGATTCTCCAGCTGCGCGTCGAGAAGGGACGTTCAGGTAAGCAACGTCCGTTCTCTGCATTCTCTCTAGAGTCTCCACATCTTTTTTACATCGTGGCGACCAAAAACTGAATGCAATATTCCAAGTGTGGCCTTACCAAGTGGCATTAACACTTCACGTGATCATGATTCTATCTATATAATATAGTTATTATCTATATAATAACTGGGTTGATAAGGGAATCTGGCCCACCCATTGATTTTGCTTGTCAGAAGGTTGCAAAAGGAGATCCCGGAACATTGTTATAAATATGAGTCGGTTGTCAAAGCATCCAAATTTTAACCATGTGACCATGGGCATGCTGCAATAATTGTAAGTGTAAAAAATGTTCATGAGTAACTTTTTTCAATACTGTTGTAATTTTGAACAGTCATTAAACAAATGGTTATAAGTTGAGGACTACCTGTGCATCGGGAACAGTTCCTTTGGTTTTGAACTCCAGAGAATTATACAGGGCTGTCTCCAAAAATGCAAGTAGAAATGTGTGGATTTGAGAAAAGAACAATGATGGATGGCTAACTAGATACAATACATTCAGGAAAAATATTCTAAATTGCATATTAAGGAAAACAGTTTACAAAAATGGATGTACAGTTCGCTTGCCTGGCATACTGAAATTGTCACAAATATGAATTGGCTGCCAAGCATCCAAATTTTGACCATGTGTCCATGGAGATACTGCAACGGTTGTGTAAAAAATGGCTATAAGTCATTTTTTTCAGTTCCATTGTAACTTTGAATAGTCACTAAATGAACTGTTGCATGTTGGGGACTACCTCTACATGGAACATTCTCCAGCGCACTGCTTGGAGAATCCAAATGTTGGGAAGTTCCTCAGCTTGATTGCCAGACTGGGTGAAAGTTTCTTTAAGAAACGCCCTTGGCCACTCCTCCCTTGCTTGGCTAAGCCCTAGTTCATTCACTCAGTCAAGCAAGAGACTGGTTTTTTTCCTTGACTCTGGCAAATTTGGCTGAAGAACTATCCAATTTTTGGAATTCCAAATTTCTTCCTACTATTCTCTCTACTTCTGAGTGGTGTGGATTCGATTAATTTCTTATCAGCTGTTCGTCGGACTGCCTGAGTTCCGTGTCGCAGTGGTGGGTGAGTTAGCCCTGGGGTTCAACCCAGGGGGCTCCCCTCCGTTCGCCATTGCTTTTATTCCTCGGAGCACTACCTTTTGAGGCAACTCCGAGTGATCAATCTCGCCGCCGGCGCTGTGTTGGGGTCCGGATTGCCAGAATTTCCACCTCTGCCTTCCACACCGCTCCATCTTTGAAATTGGCGGCCGGGGGTCCCTATATCAATCAGCAAACCCCTCTAACCTCTGCTTCGCCTTTTTTTGTTTATTGCGGCGCTGGGCAGCTTAAACAGGCGAGCCGCGCGCCTTTTGCCTCAGCTTCTGTCAGCTCCCTCACACAGTAACGGCGCTCGGCAGCAAAATTTGAGCCGCGCGCCATTTTAGATTGATTGACAGCCTCCTGTAGGGTCTAGCAGCGGTGCTCGGCAGCAACGGCGCTCGGCGGCTAAAATCGAGTCGCGCGCCATTTTGTAGTTCTTTTAGACTCCCGCCATTATTGGGACGAGGAATCGGTGGCTAAAGTCGAGCCGCGCGCTGCTCTTATCACTTTAAGCTTCATCCTGTTCTCTTCTGAGCAACGGCCTCATGCGAAATTTCCAGCCGCCTACCACCTTTGCTGCGTTCTGTGGTTTTGTCTGCAGCCTTCTTCAGACTGAGGGGATTATTAATTTGTGTTCAGCCGAAGCGGCTCTAGGGTGTTTTGACACCTTTTTTTGGCCATCATATTTGCTGTTGCTTATTGACTTTCCGCCATAGCAGTTGGACTTCTTGCCTCTATTGTTATTGTTTAAAAAAAAACATTAATTAATTAATTAATTCATCACCTGATTCTTCATCTCATCAATTGTTGCTGTTAAATTTGTCAATTACTTACCTTGTCTGCATCCTTCGCAATGGCTGACTCTGACATGTTGTCAGAAATTGACCAGGCCTATAGTCGTCCTGAGGCCAGGAAACGACCAAAGGCACCTGCCAAGGCCTCTAAACATCGGGATGTCAGGGCTAGCCCTCATCCTACCACTCGTTCTGCCGCAGCGGATAGGGCGGAGGAAAGGAAACGCAAGGCCTTCGAAAAGCTGTATCTTCTGGCCCAGCAGAGGACTCAATCATCTCATCGCCAGATGTCTCCAGACAGGCCCACTCAGGTGGATCAAGATCAGTCTGTGGCGGCTCAATGCTCCTCGGATGTTCAACACCTTAGAGAAGCGGCTTTTCCATCTGTGCTGCCAGGACCCAGTATTCCAGCCACTCAACCTTCAGGTCGGTCTGTTCCTGAGGTTACCTTCATGCCTACGGCCGCTGGTCTTTGTCCATCGGAGGGTCTTCAGCCCGCTCTATCTCGGGACATCTAGGATCTCGTATCTCAAACTATCTCTTGCATCCTGACTTCTGCTCCTCACCAAGGGTCTCATGCTCCTGTCCTGCCTCATCCGCCCTTGGCTCATTTGTATGGCGATTCGCGACTTGCCTATCCTCATTGTCCTGAATCTTTTCTGACAGAAGATTCTCTCTGGGAGGAGGAGGAACCTGAGGAGGGAGAATTGTCTGAGGACGAGGATCTAGCTCCGGAAAGACTTTCCTTTACGGGACTATTCCGTCCTTCCATGTTTAAGTCTTTGCTCCACAAGGCCAAGATGACCACGAACATGGGGGTAACATCTTCTCAGACATCTCAACAGATGGATCTTAATCCTCATGACGATTTATTTCATCTGCAGAAGCCGGATCAGGATTTTATCCCATGCCCGGAATTATTCACAGACGTGGTTCAAAGATCGTGGTCCCAAGCGGCTTACATCTCTGCTCCTACTGGACTCGATAAGCGGTTATATTGTTCAGATCCTTCCTTTCAGGAACTAATACAATTACCCTCTGTGGACCCACCTGTGGCCCAACTGACGTCGTCCTTGGTAATTTCTAACGATGTGCTTGACGGACTCAGGACCGAGGACAGAAAGGCTGAGCTGTCTCTCCGCAAGACACACCAGGCTGCTTCCTGGGCCATCAGGTCAGCTACGTCTACTTCATTCTTTGCTCGCGCATCACTCATCTGGTTGCACCAATTGCAGGAGCGGCTTCCATCTGATGACAGCAGGCTTCACCATGACATAAACAAAATTGTGGCAGCCACTGAGTACTGTGCAGACGCGTCCTTGAATGCGACTAAATTTTCCTCTCAGGTCCTTGTCTCCAATGTCACCTCTCGGCGTCTTCTTTGGCTCCGCCACTGGAAAGCCGATCTAAAATCAAAGTGGAAGCTGGCATTTGCTCCCTACAAGGGTTCCCTTCTCTTTGGAGAAGCCTTAGATCCTATACTTGTGGAGGATAAGGATAAACAAAAAGTTATGCCTTCCTCTTACAAATGTCATGATAGGAGATTTGCTCCTTATAACCAAAGGCAGCCCTGACTCCGGGCCCAGCGGGTCCTACTTTTCCAGACACTATTCTCACGGAAGCGATCGGACCTCTGAATGACCTACCTACCGGGATCGGGGCAGAGGTCAGCCTAACACCAGACGGCAATACCGTGGGGCTTCCAACCGGCCATTCCAAAGGGGCAAGTGACTATACCTCAGAGCTTCCCATTGGAGGTCGTCTTCTCCACTTCTTGCCACAATGGGTCTCTTCTACAACAGACGCTTGGATTCTCCAGACTGTGAGGTTCGGCCTCACTTTGGACTTCCTCTCCAACCCTCCGAACCGCTTCCTTCAATGCCCAATTCTGGGCAACCCAGAGAAGAGAGCGTTAATGGACGCAGAGATACAACATCTTCTCGACATCTGCGCCATCAAACCTGTGCCAGTAGAACAACGGGGATCCGGTTTCTACTCGCTCCTGTTTCTCGTCCCGAAGTCTTCCGGGGACTGGAGAGGGATTTTAGACCTGAAGGCACTGAACATGTTTGTCAGATATCACCACTTCAAAATGCAGTCGCTCAAGTCGATTCTGCAGGGTGTCCGAAGGGGCGACTTTATGACGTCAATCGATCTCAAGGAGGCTTACCTGCATGTCCCGATCCGTCCTTCACATCGACGTTTTCTTCGGTTTGCCTACTCCAACAGGCATTTCCAATATTGGGCCATGCCGTTTGGCCTCTCGTCCGCCCCTCGGACCTTCACAAAGCTGCTGGCGATCTTGCCTGCATCCCTACAACAAGTCCCCATCAGGGTCATGTGCTATCTGGACGACATCATCATCCTATCTGCCTCTTGAGATCAGGCTGTCGACGATCTCAGGACAGTTTCTCGTCTTTTGCAACAGCACGGGTTCTCTCTGAACCTCGATAAAAGTCAGCTCTCGCCCACCACTCGCATTCTCCACCTTGGAGCTGTCATAGACTGTCAGTTGTCGTGTCTTCCTGTCCCTCGACAGGATTCACAGCATTCATTCCTTGGTGAACCATGTTCTATCTCTCAGATCCGTTCCCTTGATCACTTTGTCCCAACTGCTCGGCAAATTAATTTCGTGCATCTCAATTGTCCCGTGGGCTCGGCTTCACAGTCGTCCTCTTCAATGGTTCCTCCTGCCCTATCAGAGATCCCCTCGAGCGTGTTCGAACATCCCAGTTGTCCTCCCAGCTGCAGTACGGTTGTCTCTGAGATGGTGGACCTCCCCTCCATACGGAGAGGCTCCTTCTTTCTGGAACCCAGTCGGATAATCCTAACAACGGATGCAAGTCAGTTTGGCTGGGGCGCTCATCTGCTGTCATCGGTTGCCCAGGGCCGCTGGTCCACTCGGGACTTACAGCACAACATAAATTGGTTGGAATTACGAGCTGTCCACCTCGCTCTTCTTCATTTCCGAACATCTGTGAAGGGGCGTCATGTGCTAGTCCTAATGGACAATACAACAACGAAAGCCCATGTCAACAGGGAAGGGGGAACTTGCTCCAGGCAGCTGATGGAAGAGGCGACGAGAATACTTCTTTGGGCGGAGAGGAACGTTCTCTCCCTAACAGCCGAACACATATCCGGAGTCGACAACGTCAGGGCGGATTGGCTCAGCTGGACTCAAATAGATCAGACGGAGTGGCGCCTAAATCCGGCCTTGTTCAGGGATCTATCGAAACGGTTCGGCCTTCCAATGGTCGACCTGTTTGCAACCCAACTGAACGCCCAGCTTCCCCGATTCTTCTCCCGGTTTCCCTGTCCCAGAGCAGAGGGTTGCGATGCACTTCGAAGCGAGCGGCCACAGGGCCTGCTCTACGCCTTCCCCCCTCTGCCGCTCATTCCTCGAGTGATTCGCAAGCTGTTGGAGGAGAAGGGGGATCTCATTCTGGTCGCTCCCAGGTGGCCACGTCGCCCCTGGTACGCGGACCTCCTGAGCCTTTTAGTGGAGCACCCCTGGCACATTCCCAACAACAGGATATCTCTCAGCCAGGAGGTCATCCTGCACCCAGACCCGCAATGGTTGCAGTTGACCATCTGGCGTTTGAGAGGATCTGCCTGAGGAAGGACAACATCCTGGCTAGCGTGATCCACACTATGCAGTCTGCCAGGCGTGCTTCAACAAACAGTATCTACGACGCCACCTGGCGCTCCTTTTGCACCTGGTGTTCCAAGTCACATTGGGACCCCACGACAGCGTTTCCCTCTGATGTTCTTGTGTTCCTGCAAGAAGGTTTGGACCGTGGCCTTGCTCCTAATACCCTGAGGCGTCAAGTGATGGCCCTTAGTACAGTTCTGTCTTCTGTGGACGATCGGCCTTTGACCCAACATCCCCGTATACGGACATTCTTACGGGGAGCATCCAATCTCCGTCCCCCTACTGTCCATCGATACCCAACTTGGGACTTGCCATTAGTGCTTACAGCCCTCATGTCACCTCCCTTTGAGCCACTGGCATCTATATCTCTTCGATGTCTGACTCTTAAGGTTGCTTTCCTAGTGGTGATTACTTCGGTGAGACGTGTGTCTGAGCTGGCGGCTCTGTCTGTGCGACCCGATCTTTGTGTTTTCCATCCCAATAAAGTGGTGCTTCGTACGGATCCTTCCTTTCTACCCAAGGTAAACTCTCTGTACCACAGAGCCCAAGAATTGATTCTACCTGACTTTTGTCCGGCTCCGAGCCATCATCTTGAACACCAATGACATACCTTGGACGTTAAGAGGGCTCTCCGTAGGTACATCAAGTGGACTGCTTCTTTCCGTAAATCTGAAGCCTTGTTCCTGTCTTTCAATCCTTCTACATTGGGCATGAAAGTTTCATCATCCACAATTGGTCATTGGATCAAAGCCTGCATCGTGACAGCGTATCGCACCAGACAGACTCCTCTGCTAGGGAGGATTCTCCCTCACTCTACCCGTAGCGCAGCCACTACAGCGGCTTGGGCTACTCAGGCATCCATCCTTGACATCTGTAGGGCTGCAACATGGACTACCTTGACACCTTTTGTTCGACATTACAAAATTGACTCCTTTGCATCGGCTGGAGCTTCATTTGGTCGTCGAGTGCTGCAGTCTGTCCTGGCTGTTCCCCTCCGGCGTGACGCAGCCTCCCACCCTAATCCTGACTAGCTTGGGTATATCCCAACATTTGGATTCTCCAAGCAGCGCGCTGGAGAACAGACGTTGACTTACCTGAACGTCCTTTCTCAGCGCGCTGCTGGAGAATCCAACCCATCCCTTCGGCTGCTTCTGGCCAGGACTGTTCTGTTTTGTCTCTTATTGTTTGTTTCATGACAGCACCATCTTCTGTTGACCTCGCGAATGAACTGGGGCTTAGCCAAGCAAGGGAGGAGTGGCCAAGGACTTTTCTTAAAGAAACATTCACCCAGTCTGGCAATCAAGCTGAGGAACTCCCCAACATTTGGATTCTCCAGCAGCGTGCCAAGAAACGACGTTCAGGAAAGTCAACGTCCATTCCATTAACTTTCTAAAGTGTGATCTCAGCATTTTTTACTTTAAGGTCAATAGTTTGCAGGGTGACAAGTCTGTGGTCAAGGCTCTGAAAATGGTCTCCTAGTATAGTGGTCCCAACCTTTCCATTTCTGAGGACCGGTGGGTGGGAAGAGGAGACGGTTATGTGCGAGCTGTGGGCATACCTGCTTGGCTCAGCACGTCTCTCTCACGTGAAGCTCCATTTATGCGAGTGGCGAGCCACCGCTTGCACAAATTAAGCTTCACACACACATGTGACTGCCCACTGTTTGCACAAATGGAGATGTACACACGCACTCTCCTGCCGCTTATGCAGGCCTGTTCTGAACAGGCTGTGGTCCATTACTGAGCTGCAGCCCAGGGGTTGGGAACTCCTGTCCTAGTAGATTTAGAATCTAAATATACCAGTGAGGAAGAACAGAGTAAGGTCTGGAAAGTTTGCAGTTGTGGAACAAAAGTGAGCCCAAGAGAATTCATTTGTCTGCAATTTTGATGGATGTGGGCAGAGCTAGCATTTTTTTTTAAAAAAAATTGAGCCAGATTTACTATTACATTGTTCACCATTGAGCTTGATATATGAAATGCATTAAACAATTTTAACTATCAGCATGCATGATTTAGCCTTCTATATGTGAAAATATATGATTTACTTCCTTGTAGGGGTATCAGAATAGTACTACAATAGTCTGGATTCACAGTTTTACTTTCTGTATCTGAAAATTAGCTTGTTCCCTTTCTTTAATGTTTTGCAGGATTATTATTTTTTAAATATGAATTTCATATTGCTAAGAAACATACGTGGCTCTTGGTTAGAGAGGATTCTGTGCTGTGTGGAATTAAAGTTGTAAAAATGTCAGTGTACATAACTTAAGATCAGTAGCATTGAAATGAGGTGAAGTAATTGAAATCTAGATGTATTAAGAGAGGAAAATACATAACAATATAGAGTAACACCAATTTCATCATTTCAGTTATCTTGTCTTTTAAGATAATTTGTCATGCAAATTGTATTTTAAATAGCAATATTCTTTAAATATTACACTTGTTTGTAAAACAGCTGCATAAGTTGAGATAATATAGTTATTTAAGCTTATCGTTGAAAAGGTGCAACTGAACTGTCTTAATAATTAAGTGAACAACACATATATATCAGTGCATTAATTGACTGCAGTGCTTCAATTTAGAATTTGCTAAAGTTCCTTTTTGCACATTTATTCCTTCAAACATTAATTCTGATTTTAGCAATTCCTTCCAACCAAAATTGGTTATATCTTAGTCCAGATTCTTAATACTCAGTAGTTCCTTGAGATGTGCTTTTACATAATCTGAAAAGATTTAGTGGTTCTGAAATTTGATTCAGATTAGTAAATATTGAAGGAACCAGTAGTTTAATTCAACAGAAATATGTATGGGAACAGGTTTTCACTACTAGGTTTTCAAACTCTGCTTAACAAAACAAAACCTGTTCTATGAATGGCAAATACATATCCAAAAACCACCCTGAAGAATACTGCTGTGATATTCTGACAGCTATTCTCAAAGGAAGGAATATTTTTTTTTAAAAAAATGGGGCTATTTTTCTACCATTTTTGAGTCATTTCCGAGGTAAAGTAGCTGGTTCATTCTTGGCATTTAAGCAGGCATTTGCTTGTGTTGGCATTTCTCCAGGGCTAACTCTATTTAATTTAATCACTGAAGGAAGCATGCCCCTTTTTGTAAATAAACCATTGCCAGAGAGAGGTATATTTTGCAGAATATATAAACCTATTTTAACTTTTGGTCCTTTGTTGTTCCTAAGAACATAGTTCTCATTCATAGTTCTTTCATGTTCTCTACTTTGGTGATTGAAAATGGATTTTAACTGAGTGATATCTTAGTAATACAGACAGAAAAATACCAGACACAACTATAAATGAGTGGAAAGCATATCTTGAGTATCATTATAAATAATGCTTTTGCAGTATCGTCATAAATATTGCTTTCTAAAACGTGTTTAAATTAAGAACATATTTCCTGGCAATATTTTCAGAATAGAATGAGTTTGCATCACATAATCATCACATAATCCCTGCTGTCTCCTTTATAGCATGGAACTAATCTTGAAGCATGTCTGGTATCTTATCAGATAAGGAAGGTGTCAGCTAATGTTGCAAGACATTCTAATTACATTTATACCCTGCCACAATTGTACAAAAGTCCTTGATTTACAATTGGGAGATTAGCGACCAGCCTGATTAGCAGCCATTTGAAGTTATGATGGACCTCCCTAAAACCTACTTACAACCCAGATTCAAAGTTATGATAAGTACTCCTTCCCTGTGACCACAGGATTGCATTTTGGGGGCTTCACAACCAGCTTGCAATTATTTCCATTTATATCATCCCATTTTTACTTTCAGTTTCCAACTGCAAACTCTCCATTGGGTATTATGTATTAGCTTAGCGCAGGGGTCTGCAACCTTAAATACTCAAAGAGCCATTTGGACCCACAGAAAAGAAAAGAACCGGGAGCCACAAAACCTGATCGGAGCTGCCGTTTCTTTATAAATACTGGTGGGGAGGTGTGGAGTGCTGGCTTCGTTGCTGTGAGCGGGTTGGTTGCCTGTGTTGCTACATCCTGATTAGTTGATGGAGTTGATGTTTGCAGATTAGTCAGCTATTTTGTAACATCCTGTGTGGGTGAGGTCCTTGATGTGTGCCCATTAGTCTTTTGTGTTTTAACGACCTGGGTAATGGGCTGTGTTAACATCCTGAGTTCTAGTATTGTGATATCCTGAGTTTTTTGATGTAATGTCCTGAGCAGATGGCTGTGATGCCACATCCTGGGCTTTGGTTTGGCTCTGAGTTTGAGGTCTTGCCATGTGTTCATGGCATGTGTCAGTTTGCTTTGTGTGGAGATCGGAGAGGGGTGCAGCAGCTGGTGATGCCGCCGTGGTTTGGCTTCTGGATGGTGGTTGTATTTCGTCTATGGGATGGGTTTGGGTTTGAATCTGGTGAGGATGATTGGTGGTGGTGTCATGTGTTATCTTGGGTCCGGTGTTAATCTTTGTGGCTGGGACTCTTCTGTTGACTAGGGCTAGTTTCCAGATGTCTGGTATGCACGAGGTATCATCACGTTTATTCATGTTATGGGGGTGTTTCTCTATTTCGATGGCTTCCATGATTATTCTCTTGTTGAAGTGTTCAGTTTTGGAGATGAATTTGGTTCCTTCAAAGTCAATTTCATGTCCTGTTGTTTTAAGGTGCTGGAAAAGGGAGGAAGTTTTTTCTTCTTTTCTGATTGCATTCTTGTGTTCTGCAATGCGTGCATTTATTCTCCTATTAGTTTGTCCAATGTATGTGGCTGGGCAGATTTTGCATGGTATTTCATAGACTCCTTGGTTTTCTAGCTGGATCTTGTCTTTGGGGTTTCCTAAGAAGTTGGCTATTTTTTGGTCAGTGCAGAAGGCTGTACATTGGACAAACTAATAGGAGAATAAAATTCTTTTCTGCTCAGTCTCTCATCCCAATTTTCAAATTAATTAGTTTCTCTCATTTAACAGTTTTGTATTTATGTTCACTTAACCACTATTGAACAGAAAGAAAGGTGAATAAAAACAAAAGGAAAATCACTTCATATATTGTTATCTTTACATATTCCTATTTCACTTTTTATCTCCATGTTTTGTTATCTAACCATTGATAAAACAAATCCCAAATTAAGTAATATTCCTGTTCCCTAATTTCAAATGTCAATTTACTCATTTCAGCACAGTCCATAATTTTCTTAATAATTTCATCTTCAGTAGGTATCTTCTCACCTTTCCAATTTTTAGCAAAGACAATTCTAGCTGCTGTTAAGATGTTCACAATTAAATATCTTATCTCTTTATTGTATATTTCTGGTAAGATCCCTAATAAAAATATCTCTGGTTTAAAGTCAATGTGTTTCTTTGTCATGTTTTCCAACCATGTGTGGATTTTAGTCCAATATCTTTTAGCCTCTACACATGTCCACCATATATGGTAGTATGATCCTGGGGTATGATGACATTTCCTACAGGCGCTATGGCTGCTGTAAGATCGTTAGCCCCCCCGATGAATCCGCTGAGGTTAAGGCAGCAGGTATTGTGGCGGCCTTGTTGATGGCGGTGAGTCCCACACTGGAGATGAGAGGCCGGGAAGATCCGGGCTGTAACTGCCCAGCGAGGACAGGCTATGATTGCGGGGCGGGTGGACCTAAAGAAGATCTGGGGGGTTGGGAGTTGGCCGGAGGGGAAGTGATAATTATCCATCTTGCTCTTCCCTGGGGTCTCTCCCTCCCCCATTTTTTGTTCCCCCCCTGCTGCCTGCCTGGGTCGGCCTGCTTGTTTTACTCATTCTTAGTTGTCTGTTGGGACTCTTGTCATCTCCCCATCTTTGAACTGCTATCTGACTCCTGGCTCCTCTCACACCGTAAAGTGTTACATCTTATCTTCTTACCCCTATTACTGCCTTCGAGACTGCTGGTCACATTGTATTGGACAGAGATATGGAGTTACAGACTGATGAACTATGAATCCTGGTGGACTGCTGCTGCATCATGTTCCTAGGAACTGCTCTATGACTCCGCTGGTGGTTGTTCCCCACCTAGCCACCGTGAGAGGGTGGTTGCGGCTGGTTCCGCAGGACTCATACGTTGCAGCCTTGGATTCTCCACCGCTGTGAGAGAGCAGTGGTTATGCCGGCCTGGGTTGACTCTTATTTTACCATCATTATCCCTTTTGTCTACCATCTCCGTTCCCTGTTGCTATTTTCCATCCACTTCTCATATTTATTATGGCTTACACTTCGGCGACCCTCCTCGCTCTGTGAGATGCCCTCCTCTTGCAGACATGGCCTTCGAATTTATCGAAGGCCTACCTCAAGGACGGGTTTTGGAACCCCGAGTGGTGGCATGCTTCTAAGCGTGGTTTGAGGGGTTTTTTAACTAATGTTTTTAATCAAATTTTAAGGGGACCCGGGAGGCGGGTGGTAAGGGTTGAGCCGGGGGCGGCTCCTACAGTTCAGCAATTGGGCCCATCGGATGGTTGTGGGGGGAGGGAGGGAGGAGGAGGAAACGAAGAAGCTCAGTGGAGAGAGGGTCTTCCAATCCCTGTGACAGTTGGGAGACGCAGAGGTCGGGAGAGGGGGGGGCTAGGAGGGCACCACTGCTTTGTTCAAGCGGTGGCGCCCTCCTGCCCCCTCAGCTCATCCTGCTCCCCCGACAGCGATGGAGTGCGGAGCCCTGGACTCCAACTGGTGTACTTAAATGCCAGGTCCGTGGTGAACAAGACACTCCTCGTTCGAGATTTTATAGACGAGGAGGACGCGGACCTGGCTTGTATCACTGAGACCTGGCTGGGGCCGGAGGGCGGTGTCCCTCTCATGGATTTGTGTCCCCCAGGTTTGCGGATACTATACCAGCCACGACTCCAGGGGAGGGGCGGAGGAGTGGCGGTAGTTATTAAGGAAAGTCTCAGGCCTAGGGAGGTCACTGTTCCTCAGGTTGGCGGGTGTGAATCTCTCCTTTTGAAATGGGACCCTGGAGTTCAGTCTGGGCTGTTGATCACGTACCTCTCCCCCAGCTGCGTGGCCTCAGCCCTGCCCGCACTACTAGATGTCTTAGCCGAATTGACGGTGGAACTCCCCAACCTTCTGGTTGTGGGAGATTTCAACCTGCCATCGGCCGGTGAGTCATCTGAGTTGGTGCGGGAGTTCATGACCTCCATGACGGCCATGGACCTGACTCAGATTGTACAGGGCCCAACTCATATTGGAGGACACACACTCAATTTTATTTTTCTCTCTGGACAGTGGATAAATGATCGTGGGGAAGGGACTTTATCTATTGACCCTCTGTCATGGACCGATCATTCCCTCCTTAGACTCGACTTTTCCTCCGCCATCCCCCATCACAGGGGTGCGGAACCAGTAAGATGGTTCCGCCCCAGGCACCTGATGGAACCCGAAAATTTCCTGATGGAGCTTGGGTCATTTCCCGCCTCCTTAGCCCACGATTCATCTGAGACCCTTGTCGCAGCCTGGGAACAGGCTGCGGTGGGGGCCCTGGATCGAATTGCGCCTTTGCGGCCTCTGATCCGATGCAGATCCCGGGCGGCTCCTTGGTTTACCGCGGAGCTCAGGGAAATGAAGCGTCGGAAAAGACGCCTGGAGGGTGGTTGGAGATCCTCCCGATCCGAGTCCGACCGAACACAACTAAGAACCCAGGTCTTATCTTGTGGCGATGGAAGTGGCGAAACGTAACTATTTCACCACTCTCATTGCATCTGCAGAAAATCGCCCAGCAGCCCTGTTTAGAGTGACCCGCTCCCTCCTCAATCAGGGAGCGAGGGAGGACCCCTTACAGGGCTGTGCTGAGGACTTTGCACAGTTTCTGCAAGATAAAATCAGTCAGATTCGGACTGGGTGGGACTCCGATTGGACAGAGTCCGTTGAGGTGACAGGGCCTAGTCTCAGTGGAGACATCTGGGTTGAGTTTGAGCCTGTTTCATTGGATGACGTGGACAGGATTATGGGTAGGCTGGGGTCCTCCACATGCTTACTGGACCCTTGTCCCTCCTGGCTAGTTTTGGCAGCCAGGGAGGTGACTGGAGACTGGATCCAGGCTGTTGTCAACACTTCACTAAAGGAAGGGGTCTTTCCCGCTGCACTCAAAGAGGCAGTGGTTCGACCCCTCCTCAAGAAGCCTAGCCTGGATCCTGATGTACTTAACAACTATCGTCCAGTCTCCAACCTTCGTTTTTTAGCGAAGGTTGTTGAGTCCGTGGTGGCACATCAATTCCCTCAATTCCTGGAGGAAACTGACTACCTGGATTCTTACCAATCTGGTTTCAGGCGTGGCCACAGCACGGAAACGGCATTGGTCGCCCTAGTAAATGATCTCTGGCGGGCCAGGGATGGGGGTTGCTCCTCCATCCTGGTCCTTCTTGACCTCTCAGCGGTGTTCGATACCATCGACCATGGTATCCTGCTGCAGCGGCTCAGGGGGATAGGGTTAGGAGGCACTGTTCTACAGTGGTTCTCCTCCTATCTCTCGGGCCATCTGCAGTCTGTTTGGGCGGGGGGTCAGGGATCCTCCCAGAGGCCTCTCACTTGTGGGGTGCCTCAGGGCTCGGTTCTCTCCCCTCTGCTCTTTAACATCTATATGAAACTGCTGGGTGAGATCATCCGTGTTTTTGGGGTGAGGTATCATCAATATGCTGATGATACCCAGCTTTACATTTCCACCCCTGACCACCCTAGGGATGCCCTTTCTGTGATGTCCCACTGCCTGGAGGCGGTGCGGGTTTGGATGGGGAGACTTAGACTCAACCCTTCCAAGACTGAGTGGCTGTGGATGCCGGCATCCCGGGATCTGGAAGTTCCATCCCTAATGATCGGAGGTGAAACCCTTGCTCCCTCCGATAGGGTCCACAACTTGGGTGTCCTCCTGGATTCTCGGATGTCCTTAGATGACCATCTGACAGCTGTAACCAGGGGGGCCTTCGCACAGGTCCGTCTTGTGCGCCAGTTGCGCCTGTTCCTAGACCGGGATGCCCTTGCCACAGTCACTCACGCCCTTTTTACCTCTAGGTTGGACTACTGTAACACCCTCTACATGGGGCTGCCCTTGGGATATGTCCGGAGGCTTCAGCTAGTCCAAAATGCAGCCATGCGGGTAGTTACGGGGGCGTCTAGATATTCCCGTGTAACACCTCTCCTGCGTGAGCTGCACTGGCTACCGGTGGCACTCCGGATACGTTTCAAGGTGCTGGTGCTCACCTATAAAGCCCTTCATGGCTTAGGCCCAGGGTACTTGCAGGACCATCTCCAGCCGTTCTCCCATTGTCCTGTGTGCTCTCACAGAGTCGGCCTCCTCAGGGTGCCGTCGGCCAAACAATGTCGGCTGACAACCCCCAGGGGGAGGGCGTTCTCTGTGGGAGCCCCAACCCTCTGGAATGGATTGCCCCCTGACCTTAGGACAGCCCCCGACCTTCTTTCCTTCCACCGCGAGCTGAAGACGTGGCTCTTCCGCCAATTAAACTGATCCGTTTGGGGGTACACTGGTATAATTTTAAATCGTTTTTTAACTGGGTTATTGATTTTAATTTTGTATTGTATTGTAATTTGTATTGAAGTTGTCATTTTGTAAGCCGCCTTGAGTCCCTAGGGAGAAAGTCGGCATATAAATCGCAATAAATAAATAAATAAATAAATAAATTTCCAACATTTCTCCGATTTGTTCTTGAACATTCTGGCTATTCTTGTCGGGGGTAGATGCCACCTGTAAAACATCTTATACAAACTTTCCTTATATGCTGTAGACATTGTCATTTTATAATTTTGTAACCATAATTTTTGCCATTCTTCTAAGTCAATCCCATGCCCAAAATTTTTCCCCCATGCTAACATTGTCTCTTTAACTTGTTCTTCCAATTTTACCTCTAGCAAATATACATATAATTTTTTAATCACATACTCATCAGAACCCATTAAAATCTTATCCAAGTAAGTCATAACATCATAAATACCTTCTTGTTTAACATCTTCTTCATATCTAGAATGTATTTGCCAATAAGAAAACCAATCCATTGTAAACCTTATTCTTCCATTTCCTGTTTCGACTTGAGTTCACCCTTTTCATCCATTAACTCACTATATCTAGCAATTTGTTCTCTTCTTAATATTACAGAATATGTAAAGGCTTCAATCGTTGAGACCCAGACTGGGATTTTCAAATAATGCTGTTTTTTAATCTTCTCCCAATTCAACAATATTGCCTCCCGTATATGATGTCTTCTAAAATACCCCTGTATTTTTATTCCCTTGTAATATAAATAAGCATGCCACCCCATCAACAAATCATGACCTTCTAAATTCAATAATCTAGTATTCCTTAATGTTAGCCATTTTTTAATCCACATCAAACTTGTTGCCTAGTAGTAAAGTTCTCAATTCAGTAGGCCAAAACCCCCTCTCATGCTAGCATCTTGCAGCAATTTTAATTTTATCCTCGCCTTCTTTCCCTGCCAAATATATTTTAATACCATTTTATTCAATTCTTCAAAAAAAATCTTTCCCCAATCTAATTAGAATTGTCTGGAATAGATATAAAATTCTATAAAATATTCATCTTAATAGTAGATATCCTTCCAATCAAAGAAAGCTGTAGATTTTCCCATTTTGCTAAATCTATCCCTATCTGTTGTTTAAGTTTATTGTAATTATTTTCTTTAAGTGTGCTACATCTTGCTGTCAGATATATCCCCAGATATTTAACTTTATTTGTAACCTGCTTTTTTGAAATGTCCGTCAACTCTTCTTTCTGCTTTATAAACATATTTTTAGTCAATATTTTTGTTTTATCTTTATTAATTTTCAAACCGGCCACCTTCCCAAATTCTCCAATTTTATCTATCAGTGTAGTTATTGATGTTAGTGGATCTTCAAGAATAAAAACTAGGTCGTCAGCAAATGCTTACAATTTATATTCTTTTCAAATTTTCATTCCTTTTACATCTTTTTCTTCTCTTATACATCTATTTAGCACTTCTAAAGTTAGTATAAACAACAGGGGTGATAGTGGACAGCCTTGTCTAGTGCCTTTTTTTTATCTCAATGGAATCTGTCAGTTCTCCATTTATCATTACCTTTGCTGTTTGTTTATGATATATTGCATCAATTGCTTGAATAAATTTTCTTCCAAAACCCATCTGAAGCAACATAAAATGCCAATTTACGTTGTCAAAAGCTTTCTGTGCATCTAGAAATATCAAAGCCATTTGCTTTTCATCAGGGTTGTGTTTGACCTCAGGAGGCTGGGGTGGGTATGGCCAGGGTGAGGGTGGCCAGCCTGACGTTACTTGTGTTGAGGGCCACCTGTAGTGGCCCAAGTGCTCTGCCAGCGAAAACAGGCTCCTGAGCTCTGTTTTCAGATGGGACAGCCTCCTGCAACCCTCTGCCAGCAAAAACGGAGCTCGGGAGGGCTGTGCACAGCCCTCACAAGCTCTGTTTTTGCTGGCAGAGGCACCGCGGGCTGTTCCTTTGCTATTTCCAAGGCGGCCTCGTCGGCCAGATCTAAGCACCCTGTGGGATGGATCTGGCCCCCAGATCTTGAATTTCACACCCCTGCCTTAGATAATAGCGTTAAAATTCATGAACATCTTGACAAGCTAGAACAATAGTCAGAAACTTACAAGTATTTCAACTTACACATGGAAAGTTTTACATTTAGGTAAGAAAATCAAAGGCATAGAATGAGGTTGAGCAGGACTATTATTGGGCAGGGTATACAGTATACAAAACAATACCTGTCTTTCTTGGTGGATCACAAGCGTAACACAATTTGTTTCACAAAAAGCAATCATAGATTTCATCAGCAGAAATGTAGGGTCTACAGTAAATGGACATGTTGTGATTCTTCTCTATAGTTTGTTGTTCACCTGAGACATAGATTATTGAGTCCACTTCTGGGCACCCCATTTTAGGGAGAACATTGACAAATTGAAATACATTCAGATGACAATATCCAAGCTGACATGGAAGGAACAAACTGAATAGTTGGGAGGCTGGATACATTTAGCTTGGATAAGAAGGCTGCATGTAGTCATAGTAGTTATTGCTGTTATTTATATGGAGTTGTTATTTATATGGAGAGCTGTTGTGGAAAATAGAGTGGACATGTGTAAAATTTGACAAAAAAAGACACATTCACATTTTCGGTTCTGCACTAGGCAAGCCAGTTGTTAAATTATATGAAGCCCACCTCTGGTTGATATTATTTGAAATGTAGCATCAAATGAATAAATCTGTTGCTTTTACAAAAGAGATCTTTAAGATAAATTAATATTTATTTCTTTAAATGAAAAACCCTTTATCTTTTCTCTCCCATAAGTGAGTGAAAATGACTTAAACTGTTTTGTATATGCTTAACCATGCAAGCATTTTAATGTTCTCTGGAATAAATTAGTATATAAGAAACATGTAAGTTGAAACTAAGAAAAACTGTTCAATGCAAATGGATAATTTGCCCAAAACACATATTTGATGTAGAAATATATTTTTATGACTTGCTGTTAGCCACTTGAAAAAGATTAGAATTAAAAGGAAAAAAAGCACATTTCCAATCAGTATAAATCACTGTCTATTTTTATATTGAATGCTTGTTCTGCTTTCTCATTAAATTGTCTCAAAGCCATTATTATTTTTAGTAGACAAACACACAACTAGTCTTCAGTACAGTAGACTTAGAAGTTCCCAATTTGCTTACAGACAAGCCACAAACGCCATAAAAGGCCAAGCTTGTCACATACATTTTTCTGTGAATTATTCACTTGAATTCTAATTGGGAGTGTCCGCCTTTGTGACATGAAGAATTGTTTGTCAGCAGCAGTCAAGAAGAAAACAAGGGAGGGTGCCTGGGGGAAAGAGGAAGAGACATCCTTGTTATGAGTACATGTCATCCCCTAATAAATAATAATTGCTCTGCTGCAGTTCTTGAATACAAAAACAATGTCTGAGTGGGAAAACTATTAGATACATAAAAAGCAATGTACTGTAAGAGCCTTTTCCGAACTAGTGGCTAGATTCACATATCAGGCTGAGGAATTTTGAGAGTTGAAGTCCCCAAGTCTTAAAGTCACCAAGTTTGGAGACCCCTGCTCTAAAGGCAGGTTCATACTGTATGAAACTGTAGGTCAAGCTATCTATCTCTGTTCACAAATAGTAGTAAACGCTAAAGTTCTACTTCCTTTGACAAGCCTTTCCAGAAAAATCTGCTGCTAGATGAGATCCAAACTAAAGCACTGGTTTCTGACCATAGGTGCTTACAAATACTACTTCTAGTTTTCTGTGACTGCTTTTGGACTAGTTTTTGTGTTTAATATGCTTTCATATATTTATTATCAGTTGAAACAACAATTAGTGCTTACATTCTTAGGATTCTGGATCAAAGCTGTCCAAATCTTCTTTTTGCATAGAATTATTCTTTAAATTGTCCTGGCAATTATATTGCTTGTCATTAAAGATTAGCTTGATATAGTTTTGGAAACAGGAAATAATGCTGACCCATGTAAATGATCCAGCTCTCTGAACCTGAACTATCCAGAGCTAAAACAGGATTAGAGTTATGCAAATTTTGTCTTCCATTTGACAGACTTTTTAATGACTGTTATAGCAAGCAAATCAGATGCCTTTACAAATAAATCAGGTATTTAAAAATGTTCAGAATGGTGTCAAATATTTATGGAATCTTATTTCTGAATGTTGATATTTATATAGATGTTTGCTCTAATTACCTCACTGTTATAGGCTACAAATTGAAAACTACAATTCTGGTAGGCTTAATACGACCAGAATTATATAGGCAGATAAGGCAAATACATTTATCATTAAATGCCAATTTTCATTTGCTCTATGTCAGTCAGTCAAACTTTTATCACAGGACACTGAGCCAGATAAACTGGCCAGCAAGGAGGGAGGGAAGAAAAAAGAAGGAAGGAAGGAAGGAAGGAAGGAAGGAAGGAAGGAAGGAAGGAAGGTAGGTTACAGTGTAGCATGTAATAAGTATACCTATCAAAGATAGATATTTATCTTTAGCGACAAAATCTTTCAATGGATGTGATTTTTATTTATTGAATATAAAGTCTTGTCAGCAGGATCCTTCCTTTCTTCCTTCCTTCCTTCCTTCCTTCCTTCCTTCCTTCCTTCCTTCCTTCCTTCCTTCCTTCCTTCCTTCCTTCCTTCCTTTACAGATTCTGTAAAGATTGAAATTGGTTTTGAGGGACTAATTACCAGACTAGTTAACATCATCATTTGCCGTTGCTGGCAAATAACTTAGTTAGACCGAATTCCAGAAGGATGTGAAGTGTTATTTCAACTTGTCTATGAAGTTGATTGCACAACTCTCTAAAGTTGTGGTGCTGAAAATACAGCCTACTAATATCTCTTTTGTGGTCCAAAATACTGTGGGGTTTTTTTGCATGGGGGGTAGGGAGGGTGCATGGGTGTAAAAGGAGTATTTAAGCACCATTTCATCACCTCAAACACTGATTTCTTCCCCAAGGCTCTGATCACTTTCAGAATGCAGCCTTCAGCTTATAAATCTCTACTGTAAGCCATAATTTTATTCAGTTAGGATATAGCATATTGTACAAATCTAGCCACTTGTGATTATTCAACCATTTACAGTTAAACAAATTGTGGTTTAGCATGATGTGTGATGTGAACCTATTCAGTCTAATTAAATGAGTTACTAATGCATTAGGTAGCCACACACATAGTATAATAATTCTGAAATAAAATTCAGCACACAGGTTTGTTAATAACCAGCTACAAATTCCTGTGGTTCAGTGAGAGATCCACCACTTTATCAGTCCATATCTTGGAATATGGAATTTATTGAATTTTTGATGGGCTATAATTCAGTTGTTGAAATTCTGGTAAATCCTTCCCTTTCTTCTTAATAAATCTTGAAAAAGTGATAACTGTGAGCATCATATTTTGGAGAATTGCTTGTGGTTAGGGTTAGTAGATAGCAAGTAGGTAGCAAAGATTGTAACTTTGTTATTAGTGGACCAGGAAGTCGAATATGCTATCTGCTAAAAATAATCTGATTTACCATTCAGAAAAAATAAATGTCAATAATATATTTAGTTTGTTTATCATATGAAAATAGAAATATATAACCTTACTAGGAGAGGAAATAATGACAAAAATAATAATGTGTTACTTGGAAGCTGTTTCTAGATAGGATTGCCTTAGGCTGGCAGTTAACATTTTTCAGTTTATACTGTAAAAGATCAAAACTACTTATGCAGTATTAATTTAGGCCAAAAAACAAATTGGCATTTTAGAAGCATTCAATTTACATCATAATTATCTCTATTTGCTTGGTCCATTATCAGTGATTTCAAGCAATTTAGCGTTCTCATTTTAAAAGTTTTTAGTTAGCTCTTTGAAATTCAAGTTGCCAAATAGTTATATATCTGCATTTTCTCACACTTTGAGTTACATCACTGTTTGGGATATCTTAAATTTTTTTCTTATTAAGATTTATTTTACTTATTTTCATATGTATGTTGTTTAATTTTTCTAACCCAGGAATAATGTTCATTCATTCAGTTTAGTGATTCCTCTAGGATGGTAGTCTGTGTGCAGTATTTTGGAAAGCACTCTTTTTGAAGAGGTCTCATATTTAAAGAGCTGTCCAATTCAAGTTTTTTTCAATTCTGAGGAAGCTTAACAAGGGAGTGCGGGAAACAGGTGCTGAAATTGTTCATCAACAATTAGCACATGGATCACACGGTGAAAAGTCCCACATTAGAGAGTTATCTGATTTATCTACATAATATCACCACTCTTCAATATAGGGCTCACTAAATCATTTATTCACATTCTTCCATAAATTGTTGAATATATTTTGCTGTATTATTTAACATTAAAAAGAAGTATTCACAAATCTAAAATTAGTTTATGGAAATTGTATGCAAATTTTGGCCTCTTGTGTATTTCATTAATTTTTTTTTTTTTGGGGGGGTGGTTGTGTTTCAGAACCAGGTAGTTTTCCCATTCACCTGAGGTTCCAAAATGAATAGTTTGGTCAAACGTGGACTTGAAGGTTCTGACTAATGTTCGCTCTAGTTTTCCGATGCAAAAATGCAAATATTGGTCTTCATCTCCATCTTTATTTTTCTGAGTTTGATTTTATGATAGAAGGTAAACCATGGTTGTGGAGATCTATGAGGAATGAAGATATTATGGTAATACGATATTTTATAAGATTTTTTTAAAAAAATTTTTGATTTATATGCCGCCCTTCTCTGGAGACTCAGGTCTTCCCACAAAAGTTTGTGATGGCTAACCTTTTTGCCATCACGTGCCAGGAGGGGGCGGGACGAGGGGGGGTATGTGCCCATACCCATAATTCTATGCGCTCCATGCATGCGCGTGTAACCCCCCCATTCCCTCTGCTCCTGGAATGTGATGGCCCAGTAGGCCCGTTTTTCTCTCTTACCTGGCTCCAGAGCCTCTCTAGGAGTCTGGGGAAGGCAAAAATGGCCTCCCCTCCCGGAGGCCTTCCAGAGACCAGAAATGGCCTGTTTGCCAACTTTTGTTAAGTATGGGGGCCTGTTGTAAATCACTTTTTTTCAGTTCCTTTGTACTTTGAACGAATTGTCGTACGTTGAGAACTACCTGCATTGCCCAAATGCAGTGAGAAGGCAGTATTCCTTTATTCCTTTCCCCAGCACGTATGGCTTGGAATAGTCATAGGGAACTTTAGAAGAGTTGCACAACCACCATGGATTCATCATGAGCCACGGTGGCGCAGTGATTAGAGTGCAGTACTGCAGGCTACTTCTTCTGATCACCGGCTGCCAGCAGTTTGGCAGATCAAATCTCACCAGGCTCAAGGGTGACTCAGCCTTCCATCCTTCCGAGGTCGGTAAAATAAGGACCCAGATTGTTGGGGGCAATATGCTGACTCTGTAAACAGCTTAGAGAGGACTGTAAAGCACTATGAAGCTGTATATAAGTCTAAGTGCTATTGCTATTTTTGGAAGTGTGTAGGAATGCAGAGATGGCACCTTCCTGTCATTCATTAAAACAAGTATGTTTATTTCCAAGACCTGCAGCTGTAACCAGGCTTCCTGCTGTCCTGAGTAAACTCCAAAGTATGGCCCAGCTACATAAGGTCTTATTACTTTCTAGAAAATGCCTTTCATCCCCCTTTCAACCTGAATTCTACAAAGCTCTTGAGGGAGAAATGTATTTGCCACTCATCATCTGACAACTTCTGCCTCAGAAGCACCTGCTCATTTGCAGCAAGTCCTTTTTTTCTAAGGCAAGCCCAAAAGAAAAGTAGGAGTGTTCACTTTGATTTTTCAGTTGTTTACCTTGATAACAGCCTTGTAACAGGAATATTGGTTAATAATAATAATAATAATGATGATGATGATGATGATGATGATGATGATGATGTTGTTTTGAATATAGACATCTCAATGGAGATGACAAAAATAATAAGAAAATTAAAAATAGTCGTTTGACTTTCAAGGTGAGATCTCTGCCAGTTTGCAGGCATTCCATTATAAACAAAGAGTTTTGTAACACTTTAAAGTCTAATGCATTCATTTGGCCTATCTTTTCAAGGACTATGGTATGTTTCATCAACTGTGCAAAGTTAGCCTCCTGGTAGTTGTAATCTATTTACATAAATTATGTTTGAATTTGGCTCATGAGTCAAGACATTGCTCCAAATGGTCCATTAAGCCCTTGTATTCCTTTAAAGGACAGCTTTCCAAAATGTTGCAAGCATTCCTGTTAAACAGGGATTAATCCTTCTGATTTAGTACAAGTGTTCTTCCACCAAGTTAACCGTAGCCTTTTCCAAATCTAAAAGTAAAGCCAGATTTTCAGCACTAAAAATCAATAGGGGAGATTAAGCTAGAGTACAGTAGTAAATATAACTTTAGGTGAAAACTATAGATTTCCCCCTTATAATAGTATGAGAGGTCACAGCAAATGGTTGATTTCTGGCTGTCTGATCTTGAAATAAACAAAACAGGAACAGAACTCATTAGATTGGGAAACTAGCAAGAAATCCCAGTGCTTTGGTTAAAATAGGAAATTGAAGAAACATCCTAGAAGAAGGCAATGGCAAAATACATCTGTAACCACAGAATAAATAAAGCCAATACATCTGTATGGATGTATCCAAATAGACATCAGGATACAAGCTTTATCCAAGGGAGACAATGCCTTTTAATTGTGGGTTAGGAGTCATTTCTTCAATGTCTTTTTGTGCCAGAAACCTGATGAACATCCTAAACATTAAGAGTATTTTCATAATTACCAAAGTACTTCCTCCATTGCCTTCAACCCACAAACTGGACATATATATAATTCCTATCTTGTCTTTGTATGCCAAAATCTTTTGAATCTAAGTATAAAAATAAATCTCATTTTGAAGTTGGAAAGGATCCCTCACACGTGATCCCTCCCAATTTCAAAAGAAGATTTATGATCTTGATAAATATTTGTTGAGTTGCCATTTGGGGAGCTATGTACTTTATTTATCTTCAGAGGGAACTTTAGTATAAATGAGATGACAGGTCTACAGCTGATACTCGCTGATAATTGACCTAAAGTAATGGTAACTGGGAGCATAGTTCCCTCAGTTCCATAGTTCCACCAACTATAGAACAGAGATGCAATATAAAATATTGGTTTCAAAGGATATGGTCACCTTCAGCTATTAGAAAATGAAACACAATATGTCAAGAAAGAGAGAAAATTAAGTAAATTAAATTAAATTAAAACATGCAGTTAAATTATTCTAGAATTCTAGAACTTGGCTGTAACTAGCTTTTGGGGAGTCGATTGCAACTTCAAATGATAGCTAATCAACCAGTCATTGACCAAGTACTGCATGTATAGTACAGTAGTCTCTTGGTGTAACTGAACCATGAATCTATGGTTTTAGGCATGGTAGAATTGAGGTCTATTGGTAAGTGTAAATTTGATATATTGTGTGTATTCATTACCTTTGAGCTATCATTGAAGTACTGTGTTTCCCCGAAAATAAGACAGGGTCTTATTTTTTTCTGAACCTCAAAATAAGGACTTGGCCTTATTATCAGGGGGTCTTATTATTTTGGGGGGTGCAGGAGGCCCTGAGCGGCCTGCACACTCACAGCTGGGATTCCAGCAGAGAGAGGCTCCCTTCACATGCTGCCATCAAGCTCCTCCCCTCCCATGGGGTATGTGTGTAGAATGAAAGCGGCCTGAAGGCACCAAGCCACGTGAGTGCCTATCCCCATCCCCTGCTTGTGCGCCTCCCAGGGCTTACACGTCAATGTGGGTGAAGCTGGTGAGCACCAGGTCCTTGAGGAACTTGTAGCTAATGCCTCCAGCACCCACCACCAGCACCCGCTTGGAAGCCACGGCCTGGGCCAGCTCTCCCTGCAGTATCCAGCTCCAGCCATCACCATAGAGTGGGAAGCACACTCCCAGGGTGGCCGCTATCCTGGCTAGGGTTTGGAAGCCACAGAGGCAGAGTTTGGGTTAGAGAAAGACCTGCTGCTTCTGCTGCTTTCCTTGCATGCAGCCAAAAACAGAAGCAGCAGAAGTCTTTCTTTCTCTAACCCAAACTCTGCCTCTGTGGTTTCCAAACCCCAGCCAGGGCAGCGGCCACTCTGGGACTGTGTTTCCCACTCTATGTGATGGTTGCCAGAGGCCTCCCCTTCCCCGCTGCTCCTCTCTGCTTTGATTGCCTAACTGCTGACCGACCGGAGCACCCACTGGTGAGCCCAGGAAGCCCTTCTGCCTCGGGAGTCACTGGACTGGATGGCGATCAGGCCAGACTCTTCCTGGGGAAGGGAGCCTCGTAGGACCCTTGCCCGCCCTCCCTTCCTCCTGCAGGTCCAATTTATTCTTTCCAGGTGCCCAGCAGCGAGATGCCGGCAGCCGCGCTGAGGGGAGCCCTGACAGACACAGCTTGGCCGGCCAAGCCACAGCCATTGCTCCTTGCCCGCAGTTGAGCTTGGCTGCAGGGGGCCTCCGGGCCTCCACAGGCAGTGGCAGCAGCAATGCATGTAGCGCCTCAGCCATCCCCGCCGAGATCCACGCCTGCCATTGTGATTCTCCCCAACTGCCAATTGCACATGGAGGCCTCTCTGCCACTGGTGGCCGCCCTGCCAAGGAAGCCCCGGGGTGGCGATGCTTGCGCTGGGACTGCTGTGGTGGGTGCTTGGTAGTGCAGGCTATGTGGACATAGAGCCTGGGTGCAGGGGCGAGAGTGGGCGGGCTGTCACCATGGCACAGAAGCAGGCGCTCGAGGTCTACACTCGGTGCCGCGGGCTGTGAAAAGGGCGAGGGGCATAGGAGTCCGCAGGGATGTGGCTGCCTTGGGAAGGTTGAGGGGGGGTGAGGGACTTGTGTGTGTGTGTGTGTGTGAGACAGAGGGGGGGTTATTTTTAGGAGGGCATATATTTAGGCTCACCCCAAAAATCAGGCTTGGCCTTATTTTCGGGACATGTCCTATTTTGGGGGAAACACGGTAATAAAAAAATTGAATAAATAAATAACAATATGGATGTTGTTTTGAGTGCAGAAAATGTGTTACTCATTGAAAAACCAAAGGATTTATTCTAAATGCTGGATAGATTGTGTGAAATGACACACAGTATGGATCTGAAAATTAATGTATCAACGCTCAAGTTATGTAAGAGGGAAAAATGAGGTGAATGATTGCAAATTGTACATGAATGATGAAAAACTACAGCAGGTAGATTAATTTATGTACCCTGATAGAATGTTTACTAGAGATGACAAAATGGATGGAAGCGTTTTATTATGTACCGAGCTCTGTACTAGGTATTTTGAGATCCGTTGCAAGGAATGAATGCTTGTCAAAAGTACTAAAAATGGATGTGTATGAAGGTATATTTCTGTCTGCTGTGTTCTATGAAATAAGAGTTGGGTGTGCCGGAGAAACATAATCATAAATGGAATGGGCAAGTAAGAGTGGCAAGGTGAAGAATGAAGAAGTGCTGAATGAATATGAATTCAATATTCCAGTGAGTGACCAATAATAAAAAATAAGGACTCGTGGTGGCATGGTCCTATGAAGACCGAAGTGCAAAACCAATAAAGGAGTGAAAAGGAGGATTGTGAGTGAAGAGGGTTGATATGATGGAATGTTGTCCAGATACCCAGGAGGGAAGAAATGTATTCCACTATCAAGAGATATAATATGTTTTACGTGTGTTCCGCTTCTCATAGAATATGTTTTATGGTGGAAGCAATCTGTTTTAGTTTGGCAAGATTTTTGTCCATTAGTGAGGAACAATAAAGGAAACTGCACAGAAGAGTCTCAATGTGTCTTTTCTGGGTTTGGAGCCTGATAGTTATGGAGAAGGAGAATGGCAAGAAAGTTGGGATCAGACAGGGAAGAGCAGATCTTCAACATTACATCAACTGCCCCATTACATCCAGCACAGAAAGCATGTTGTGGATACCATTTGCCAGGGACTTACATTTGCTGGGTGCCAGGCAGTGGGTTTCTCTGCCATGGTGCCCGCCTTGTGGAGCATCCTGCAATAGGATCATTGTAAAGGCAACTATCTCTACTTTTTGTGGGGTGGGGACTGTGGGTATGTAATATTCTCAAGACTATGCTCTTTTTTGAATATGTCTTTCACAAATAAGCATTTTTTCTCCATTGAGAGTGGAGACAGCAGCCAGCGTGGGTAGTGCCCATCCAATCAGCTTGAAGGACTGAGCCTGCCAATGATTTTTAGTCCCGCCTTGTTGCCGGGCATGCCCAGCTTTTGGCTCAGTCCTTCAGCGCTGACTGGTGTGTGGGACTTTTCTCTGGCCAAAAATTCCTTTTTTCTGCCTTTAATATTGGTGTTTTTTCGGGAAAATTGACTTGGACTGTTTGACTTTGCCTTCGTGATTCGACTGGGACACTGACTGATTTATTCTGGCTGACTTGGACCGTCTGGACTTCGTATTTGTGAGTTTGAGTAAAGAACCAGGCCTAAGCTAACAGCGATCTCTCCTGCCCCTGCTAAGGGCGTGGGGTTCTTTGCCCTCGATCTCCCCAAGGGAGGGTTTTTTGGGCATTTGATCTTCGGGGGATATTCTCTGCTATAGCGTTCCCCTGGCCCCTTCGCTTATTTCGCCTCCGTTAATTATCGGCCGTTTCGGGAGGCATTCCAGAGCGGCGCCCGCCATTTTGAATTTTAAAAACATTTTGCCACCGTTGGGGGAGTGCTCTAGATTGGCGACCTGCATTCCTCCTCACTCTATTACTGCCAAAACGCTTCCTTTTGCAGCCGCTCGGCTCGGACTGCCTCAATTACTTGCTGAGCGTGGCGGGCTGGATAATTCCTTTGAGGAGCTTCGCGCCCCCACCTCTGCTTACTAGCCGGCAGTTGCGGCCTGTTGGAATTTGACTCGTGGCCGCTCTACTCCGAATTTATTACTGGCGGCAAGATTGCAGCTGAGGAGCTTCGCGCCCCCCCCCACCTCCCGTGCTGCAGGGCTTTGATCCGGAGGTTTGTTTACTTCAGCCCAGTGGAGCCTTACGCCCCCTTACTCTGTGCAGCCGTTATCGTTAGCTGCTGGCTATTAAAATTTAGTGGAGCTTCACGCCCCCACCAGAGTGCTCCATTTACAACGGTCACAAGTCTGTGACTTATTTGTTTATTTATTTGATTGGTCTTGCCTCCTTTCAACATTTCAAAGGCCTTCCTCCTCCCCCCCCCACTACCACCATAATTCCAGTTCGTGGAGTTTTTCGCTCCCAACTTAGTTGATCTGGCCTTAATTGGTATCGATAAGTGTTATTTATTTGAAAATTCCTTCTGTGGAGTTCCTCTCGCTCCCTCAGCCAATTCAGAACCTGATTACTGACACATTAAATATAAACGGTGTGTGGGGGTGTTACTTCAATTTTATTGTTGCCATGCCTAAGGCTCTTTCTAAGTCCAAGCACGGCCGGAAGGCCAGTGCACGTGAGGTTGGCCAATCAGACTCCATGTCTGCTACCCAGCAATCTCCCATGGAAGATTCTAGGCCTCGGTCCAGATCCTCTCAACCCTCTCGTTCTCATCACAAGTCTTCCTCTCGTGACCTGTCATCCTCTTCTTCCAAAGCGGAACAACGTAGAGACAAAGTTTTGACCAGATTATGTGACAAGGCATGTGCCCAGTTGCCTCCCCCCTCTCCTCAACCCGCCCCTTCTATTCCACCTCCAATCTCCGTACCACATTCGCCTTCTCCTGACCAGCTATCTCTGCAAGATTGTCCAGTGACTATCTCTGAGGAAAATTTGTGGGGTGCTGACTCAGTGGCTCATCAACCGGTCCCTGATCCACCAACGACACAGACGGCTTCTTCATCTGACCCTGTGCCTGCCCCCGCTTTGGATTCAGTGGTCCCTCCAGACCAACTGCAACAAATGATTGAGGCGGCGGTTCAAAGGTCCTTGGCCGCCCGTTCAGGTCTGTCCAGTCGACAGGGGTCGGTAAGAGAGGCTTCCCCCTTTTCAGCGGGCCGCAGTGACGAAGGGTGTTCTCATTCAGTTCGCTCCACCTCTCCTACTTCTTCCCACTACAGTCATCCTTCTGCCTTTATCGACAAAGGAGATCCTGATTCTGACCTGTCAGAGGATGAGAATCTTCCCCCGGATCAGCCAGCCTTCACGGGTCTTTTTCCTCAAGCCTTGTTCAAATCATTGCTTTTCAAGGCAGTTAACACAGCCCGTCTTTCCTCTCCAAACGCTGATCCGGTTCCCCCTTCATCTTCCTCTGGATGCTTGGACCCGATGTTCGCGGAACCAGCTAGACCTATAACATCCGTTCCTACTCCTCCTCTCTTTCTGGACGTAGTGAAACGACAGTGGGAATCCCCGGCATCTGCTCCCCTACCTTCATCTAATGACAAGAGAAACTTTCAGGTCTCCTCGGATCTCGAGGCTCTTCTTCAAATCCCTTCGGTGGATGGCCCAGTAGCCGCTCTTCTTCCTAACTCCAATGTTCCGGGTGAGCCGGACGAAGGTCTTCGACCTGATGAACGCAGATCTGATCAGGTTCTCCAAAAGGCCTTTCTAAGTTCCTCCTGGGCGATTAAAGCAACCACTACGGCTTCCTTCTTTAATCGGACAACGTTGCTTTGGTTGCGTCAGTTACAAGAGAAGCTAACCCCCGGGGATACTCGTATCAAGCAAGACCTGAATAAAATTGTGGCTGCTCTTCAATTTTCAGCTGACTCTACTCTAAATGCTGCCAAGTTCTCCGCAAAATCTTTAGCTTCGACAGTCACGGCTCGTCGTTTGTTGTACCTCCGTCACTGGCAGGCAGATGCCAGACACAAGTGGCGATTGGCTTCGGTTCCCTTTAAAGGCACGAAGCTTTTTGGGGACGCCTTAGATCCTTTCCTCACAGAAACTAGGGACAAAAAGAAGGTGTTAGCAGCTGCCTTCCGGAGAGGACCGCCCCGTTTCTCACCTTTCCCTCCTCGTTCTTACTCCAGAGGTGCGGATGGGGGGTCCTCCTCTTCTTCTCCTTTTCCCTCATTTAGGAGAGATGGGTCTTTCAGCAGATTGCGGGGTTCTTCCGACAGGTCCTTTAGAGGGCGCCCCTTTAACTTTAAGCGGCCCTTTCGAGGGGGAGGAGGTCGTTTCACCCGTCGCCGTCGCTGACTGCCTTCTGGATCCTCCCATTGGCGGTAGATTGGGTCTTTTTGCCGCTATCTGGGAAGAATCCACTTCGGACAAGTGGGTCCAGGCCACCTTAAGGTCCGGGTTGGCCATTGAATTTATTGCGCCCCCTCCTCGCACTTTTGTTTGCTGTCCGATTTCTCGTAATCCTGTCAGGAGGTCCCTTATGGATTCATCGGTTCAGCATCTTCTGACTATCAGGGCTATTCAACCTGTACCTCCCGGTCAGGAGGGTTCGGGATTCTATTCAAGAGTGTTTCTAGTCCCAAAATCTTCAGGTGGGTGGCGCCCCATTCTGGACCTCAAACGTTTGAACAGATATGTTGTGTACCGAAAGTTTAAAATGCAGTCATTAAAGTCGATTCTCGACGGCGTTCGGAGGGGCGACCTCCTCTCTTCCATTGATCTAACTGAGGCCTACCTTCATATCCCTATCCTCCCATCCCATAGACAGTTTTTGAGGTTTTGTTATGACGGAGCACACTACCAGTATAGGGCTCTCCCGTTTGGTCTCTCTTCTGCCCCTCGCACCTTTACGAAGGTACTGGCTGCCTTGGCGGCTCGACTCCGTCTACGTTCAGTTCGCCTCATGTGTTATTTAGATGATATTCTGCTATTGTCTCCTTCTGTGCAGCAGGCTGCCTCGGATATTCGTTTGACAGTTGAGACGCTAGCGGCTCACGGCTTCTCCGTTAATTTGGAGAAGAGTCATCTCTCCCCCTCCACTAGATTAGTGCACCTGGGTGCCCTGATTGACTCTCTTCGGGGCAAAGTTTTTCTTTCTCCCGATAGGCAAGCTAGTCTGAGGCAGTTAATTTCCCAAGTTGAGCGGAGTCGGGTGGTTTCCCCCTATGTCTTGTCTCAACTCTTAGGTAAGATGATATCAGCGATAGCTATCGTTCCCTGGGCCCAGCTTCATGCCAGGGAACTACAATGGTTTCTCTTACCTTTGCAGAAGGCCGGCAGAGGCACTTCACTGAAGCCGATTCCACTCCCTCCTGCGGTACGAAGATCCCTCCGCTGGTGGCGCTCCCCTGCTCTCTCGGCGGGTTGCCTTTTCCTCGAACCTTCGAGGGTGGTTGTGACAACAGATGCCAGTCTTCAGGGCTGGGGGGCCCATTGCCAAGGTCAACTGGCTCAAGGGACTTGGACTGCCTCGGAAGCTCGACATCCCATCAATTGGCTGGAACTGAAGGCGGTGTTTCTAGCTCTAAGGGCATTCCACCATCTAGTCTCAGGTGCCCACGTCCTTGTTCTCACGGACAACGTCGCCGCAAAGGCACATTTGAACAAACTGGGGGGCACCAGATCAAAGTCTCTGCTGACCCTGGCAGTCGCGTTGGGAGCCTGGTCAGAGCGCCACCTGTGTTCACTTCGGGCGGAACACATCTCCGGGGTACAGAATGTTCAAGCAGACTGGTTGAGTCGACGGCAGATAGACAATGCAGAATGGCGTCTACTTCCGCTCCTCTTCCAAGAGCTGTCTCTTCGCTTCGGTCATCCTGTAATCGACCTATTCGCAACTCACGAAAACACTCAACTTCCGCTGTTTTTCTCCCGGTACCCACATCCTCGAGCGGCCGGCGTCGACGCCCTTCGAACTCCATGGCCGTCGGGCCTTCTGTACGCATTTCCCCCGACGGTTCTCCTTCCCAGGGTCATCCGCAAGATTCTATCCGAGCGAGCGGAAGTGATCCTTGTAGCTCCTCATTGGCCTCGGAGACCCTGGTTTGCGGACCTCGTGTCACTATCGGTGACCCCATCGTGGCGCATTCCTCTCTCGGACGACATTCTCTTACAAGGCACCCTGAAGCACCCAGACCCGGCTTGGCTCAATCTAACCGTTTGGAGGTTGAGCGGTGCACTTTGAGAGAGGTACAAATCCCGGCGGATGTAGTACATACCTTACTTTCCTCCCGACGTCCTTCTACGGAACGCATTTACTCTGCCACCTGGCGGAACTTCTGTACCTGGTGTAATCAGGCCGATGTCAGCCCTCTTCACCCGTCTATCATTCATATCCTGATGTTTTTGCAAAAAGGCCTCTCCCGGGGTCTCTCCCCTAACACCCTCCGCCGGCACATTGCAGCTTTATCTTCGGTCCTTACCTGCGGATCCTTGTCGTCTCTGGCTCAACATCCCTTGATCCGCCGTTTTCTTCGGGGAGCAAAGAATTTGTGTCCTCCTGTTCTGCATCGCTACCCCACCTGGGATCTTCCTCTCGTCTTGCAGTCTCTTACGAGTTCTCCATACGAGCCTCTTCAGTCTGCCAGCCTCAGACTCCTCACCTGCAAGGTTGCTTTCCTAGTGGCCATTACTTCAGCTCTCCGCATATCTGAGCTTGCTGCCTTGTCCACTCGTCCTGACCTTTGCGTGTTCCACACGGACCGTGTGGTACTCCGTTTGGACCCTACATTCGTCCCGAAGGTCAATTCTGTGTTCCACCGTACCCAAGAGCTTATCCTGCCTAATTTCTGCCCTCGGCCTTCTCACCCACGGGAACGTCGTTGGCACTCCCTTGACGTCCGTCGGGCACTACGGATTTACCTGAAGAGGACGGCTCCTTTCCGACGCACGGAGTCTCTCTTTGTCTCCTTCTTGCCTACTTCTCAGGGCAGTAAAGTTTCATCCTCCACCATCGGTCGTTGGATTCGACAAACTATCGCCACGGCTTATGATGTCAGATCCCTTCCGCGTCCTTCAGGATTAACAGCTCACTCCACCCGCAGCGCAGCTACGACGGCAGCTTGGGCGACGCAGGCTTCCTTGCTGGAAATTTGTAGGGCGGCCACGTGGACGTCTCCTAGTCCTTTCATCCGACACTACAAACTCGACCAGTTTGCATCGGCCGAAGCTTCATTTGGACGCCGGGTTCTACAAAGGGTTGTTGCCGGAGAGGACATTACAATCCAGCGTGATCCCCCCCTAACATCGGGACAGTGAACTTGGGTATGTCCCACGCTGGCTGCTGTCTCCACTCTCAATGGAGAAGGATCGTTGGTCTTACCTGATACGTTCCTTCTCGTTGAGTGGAGACAGCAGCCAGACCCTCCCTTTTCTTCACGCTGGAATCGATATAGGAACCTTTTCTGTCTTTCTGTCTTTGTTTTCCTTTGTCCCACACACCGAGCCTGTCTTCCATTCTTCACCAAAAGCTGGGCATGCCCGGCAACAAGGCGGGACTAAAAATCATTGGCAGGCTCAGTCCTTCAAGCTGATTGGATGGGCACTACCCACGCTGGCTGCTGTCTCCACTCAACGAGAAGGAACGTATCAGGTAAGACCAACGATCCTTTTGTGTGGTCCTCGGTCTCGGCTTGGTTGTTTTCTTGAAGATGCTTTGTTACTAAGTAATGAAACACTCCTAGCTCTGATAATGTTATGTAGTTGGGTGATGAAATGTCTTCAAAAAAATAACCAAGCTCAAAGGACCCCACATTTCAACCCTGAGCTACAAATATTATCTTCCCTTTTTGTGTGTGTGCACATTTTTCAGGAGAAAGTGACTGATTGCACATTTATGACCTTGCAGAATCAATTTGTTAGATCATAACAATTCATTTCCATTGATATCTGTGGCGAATTTCTTTTCCATTTAGAGTTCAAACTAAGGGTATACAATGATCACATGCAAAGGTAAAGTTTTCAATTTAGAATTGTAGGCAGTTTTGGTATTTTGACTTTTCTGGTATCTTGGAAGATCAGATATTGTGGTGATTCTCTCTATATATATTCTTCCTCTTGTTATTGGCCTCATTTAAGTTTCTGGATATTTTCTTTTTATCACAAAGTAGAATTTTCATCTGAGTGCCTAGATTGTAGTAAAGGAATAAAGGAATAAGGGGGGAAATTAAGAATTGTTCTGGTAAATGCATTACTTTCTACAGAAACTACTGTAACATTGGTCAGGGCAAGATTTCTCTGCTTTATAGAATTCTCTTGTTTTTTAGGAATATTCTGTCCCCCTTTTAATTACATGTATTATCTTAAACAAATACTTTAGACAAGTTGCTTAGGTTATAGATAGTGAAAACTCCTCTAGCTCTAACAAAGAATAGGATCACATTCTTCTAAGTACTTGAGTCTCACTAAATTTCTATTATACTCCTCAGGAGTAACAATTCATAAAAATGTTATTTTTAGCTGAAATGATAAGTTGTGAGAAAACTATTATACCCTAATAGTAACTTTGAGTAGTGCTTACACAAGAAAGAGTTTGAATGGTATTGACATTATTTTTAATGTAGCATTGAATTATTTAACCTTCATGACTTCAGGATGTTCAAGTAACTGTGACCAGAATCTGTACATAATCTCATGAGAGAAGACTTGAGAGACACATTGATAATTTTATGTTTACAAGGTGGAAAAGATTATGGATGTTGCCTAGCTACATAATAATGCAACAGAAGACCAGCATTTTCATGTGTAAAAATAAAATGCTTCCATGGCATGAATCCATAGGGTGGGCTCTTGGGAACATGACAATAAATACTTCGAGTAGAAGCCCTTTTGAACCCTATTTGAAATTCAGGTGGTAGAGTCTAAATTCTTCTCCTTCTCCTTCTCCTTCTTCTTCTTCTTCTTCTCCTTCTCCTTCTCCTTCTCCTTCTCCTTCTCCTTCTCCTTCTCCTTCTCCTTCTCCTTCTCCTTCTCCTTCTCCTTCTCCTTCTCCTTCTCCTTCTCCTTCTCCTTCTCCTTCTCCTTCTCCTTCTTCTTCTTCTTCTTCTTCTTCTTCTTCTTCTTCTTCTCTTCCCTCCTCCTTCTCCTCCTCCTTTCCCTCCTTCTCCTCCTCTTCCTCCTTCATCTTCTTCCTCGTAGAACATTTGTTAAATGAGTTTTGTCCCATTTTATGACCTTTCTTGGCAAAATTGTTAAGTGAATCACTGCAGCTGATAAGTTAGTAACACAGTTGTTAAATGAATCTGCCTTTTTCATGCATCGTTGCCAAGCATCTGAATTTTGATCACAAAATCCATAGGGATACTGCAACAGTCATAAGTGTGAAAAATGGTTACTGCCTGTAACTTTGAATGGTCACTAAATGAACTGTTAAAAGTTGAAGACTACCTTTATATTGTAAAGGTCTTGAGGAGATTCCCATTTAGCAGACTTTGGACATAGTTTACAAAACTTTTGTTTTGACATCATCGCAAAATAATGGACAAAATTCTTAGCTGTCTAGTTTGCATCAATTTATGTCATAATATTAAGTCATTGATATTTTGGTATCACTTGTCTCAGTTATGAAATTATGCTAATGATTGGCATGATGTAAAAAGTGTAATTATATAATTATACAAGTGATGTACATTGATGTAAATAATATACATTTAAATTGAATGAACATTTGTGTATAACTGACATTCCCCCCCCCATTCAAAATGGTCCTTTAAAATGAGTTTTACATTTACATCTTTTCTGCCCAACTATATTGCTAAAAGTTTTCACAATGTTTGCTTTGCCCCGTTAGTTTCTATACTTGGTTACCTAGGAAACAGTTGTGAGGAATTAGATTTGCTTGGTTGTCAGAGGTATGGCTGAAATTTAAACTGGGGAGAAATACCCATAAAAGAATATTTGCACAAGCCAAAAGCTGGCTAGATCATCTTATGAATTTTTGGCATCTCAGTCAAAATAGTGTTAAGAAGGTCACAAAAAGAAGATTGAGTGTGCTTGGTGGTATATAGCTCAAGATGGATATGGATGCATTTGAAAATGTAGGATTAAGTTCAGTTTGATTTTTTTTTGAACTTCAGTTAAAAATCAAATGTCAGTAAAGCAAGATGAACAATCTGAAAGTTCATATCAAATAAGGCAGCTGGATATCTGTTCACCTATTCATAGGTTGAATCTTTAAAATATTTTTATAGGCTGATTCCTCTAATATTAACTCTGCTGAAATCACAGGGATGATTTACACAAAATGCAGTTTTGAAGGTTCAGCTGACTGGTATAAATGATTTGTGAATGTTCAGCTTACAATAAGATGGGTGGAAAAATTACCTAACAATCTGATGGCTGAACAGTTCAGTTGGGAATTTTACTCCTAGAATTCCTGAGACATTTAGAAGCCATCAACTGAGGAACATCCTTAACCTTGGGATGGTGATTTAGGCCGTGTCCAAAAGTGCTTTTTCAAAAGGCAATCTGACTTTGTTTTTCCTTGAAGATATTTCACTTCTCATCCAAGAAGCTTCTTCAGTTCTGAGAATTTCAGTTCTGAGAACCTGAAGAGGTTTCTTGGATAAGAAGTTAAATGTCTTCAAAGAAAAGCCAGAAAGTTCAGTTGCCTTTTGAAAAAGCACTTTTGGAACAACCATAACCTGGATGATTGAGAATTTCCATAGACAGATTTAGGCCTTGTTTTTATTTGCAAAAGAACAGTAGGACATAACATAGTTGCTCAATGTAAAATTCATTGTACATCAAAGCACTGAAAAATAATCATTATTATCTATCCTTGGGAAATTATTTCTATTTGATATCATGTTCTGTTACCTTGAAAATCTATCGTCTGTTATAGCTTGAAGCAGGGATAACAGTTTACTTAACAAAATATAGTCTTTGGCATTTCCATACAAAGTTTCTTTATGTATTTCATTATCCATCTGTTCTTGAGTTAATAACACTGAGAATGTTTTCAAAGATACTTAAGCTCCCAGTACATCTTCATTTCATTTCATTTTTCTCCTCTGGTTCTTTGACTTAAAAAAACCTTCTACAATGTGTGATTAGATTTCCCATTTTCAGTGCTTATTTAAAATGCACCTTGGCTCCAGAAGGAAATCAATATTTACAGTGCATTAATGCCACTGAGAATTTGAAGCCTTGTGATTAGAGATCATTGCTGTTTTATCCAGTGTTCAAAGGAACCTTAAGCATCAAATATGATCAGGTATCATCCAGGATTTTGTGACACTACATTGTGCCTACCAATGTTCTATTCTAATGTTTTAACTATGTAAAATAATTATATATATATATATATATTTTAAAAAGGAGTATATTCTGAAATATATAAATTAACCAGAGATTATATCCATTAAGGAATTTTTATTTTTCTTATTGTGCAATATTTATAATGCATTTTACATTGAGAGATACTTTGGTATAGTGGTTAAGGCATCAGGGTAGAAATAGGGCGCTTATGAGTTCTAGTCCCACTTTAAACACAAAGCCAGCTGGGTGACCTGAAACATGTCACTTTCTCTCAACTCTTGGAAGTAAGCAATGGCACACCACTGTTGAAATCTTGACAAGAAAACTTCAGAGACTTGTTCAGGCAGTCACTCAGAGTTAAAACTGCCTCGAATGAACAAACAAACAAACAAACAAATTTTCAAAATCTATATAATAGTTCCTGTTCACAGTTGGAATTACAGGTGTAATTGGGTAAGGGGAGAAGTTTATTAATGATCTGTAAATAAAATTCAATAATACAATCTAGTTCTGGTAGATATCCAATCCTTTTAGCATATGAGCATATCTGGATGTTTAAAAACTTATTATAAGGAACATTACTGTCAGATGCAAAGAATCAGAAGTATTCATGTAGATTGCGGCATAAATGATTTATTGAAGCCTATACACAGCTAACTGTCAGTGCTAAATTGGCCTTAGATAAGTGTCAAAGGAATTCAAGGGGCTGGATTTGGATGTTGTGTGCCAGTGCAGGGACTCTAAATTAATGACACATTTAATTCCACTTTCCAGCTCTGCTTGATCTTGTCCTACAATCACAAAAGGATTTTCAAGAGAGGAATTGATTCCTAGAGGTTCCCAAGTTAATTTTTACAAACATTTCTTCCTATCCTCAACATGCTCTTTAGGGTAGTCCTGTAATTCCAAACATGGCATTAGCTTTAGCCACTTGCCACATGTATTTTCCAAGAATTTCTACTGCTTTAGTTTCAGATGCCCTCTTGAAAAAATGCTGTTGGAATGCTGATTCATTCTTTCTACAACATATCAGTTTCCTATTCAGTCATTTAATGAAAATTAATGATTTTGATTAAAACTAGATAGGTGTAGCATCAGCAATAAAGAGTTGATGGGACAATATTTTTTTATTTATGTAAAATTGTATATGCATACCCTCTGTGTGCAGGTACAATTTCAAATTTACTGTAATTCTGGATTTAAACAAATATCCTATTATTAATATTGCCTTTTTAAAAAATGCTGTAGCACATTCCCCCAGTTTAAGCATTCTAATTGTGGGTTGGTTTTTTTGTCACAAAATTGTGTATGCCACTTGCATTTGAAGATAGATTCAGCTTCAAGGAGGAGTATAAACTGGCATAAGCTGAAAAGATGTTTCCTTGCAGACATTTCATTGCCCAAGTGCGTAACATTATCGATGCTGGAAGAGAGTGGAGTTTGCTATAAATTTATATACAAATAGCTTGCTCTGGTTCACCAATGACCCTCTGCCCCACTCCCTTCTGGCACTGATGATATCTAGTTGCATTGTGAAGTGTCTTCAGGGAGGCAACCAAGCTCAGAGAGCACCAAGGACCTCAAAGAAGGAGCACTTGACCAGTTTGAAAGCTGGCCTTCAAAAGTTGTGGTTCCTCCATCCTTGGAGGTTTTTAAGACGGTATTGGATGATCATTTGTCTGAAATGGTATAGGGTCTCCTGCTTGAGCAGGGGTTGGATTGGAAGACCTCCAAGGTCCCTTCCAACTCTGTTATTCTTTTATTCAGTGAGCAGCAAAGCAGTGTTTGTTTCATTATATTTAACATCTGTTCTTGAGGAATTCCAAATGAGAGTTTGGGAATCATTAGTTAATCAATGAATGTATTATTACAGGCTTCATTACTTTTGATTTCTTTTTACATGTTATAATTTTGGGGTCGTTTTTTAGGCAGCTAGATGTGCAGCAAAAAATATGCAGAGTTATTTATTCAAATCTGGATTAGGATTTGGATTTTTTAAAAATTGCTAATATTGCTCTATTTTTGATGTTTAATTGAACTGGGAAATAGGATGGAGAACTCTGATCAAGAAGTTTGTACTTTATATATTCCATTATTGGAATTCCATTATTTATATATTCCATTATTGGACTCTAAATCTTCCATAATTCCACACATAAACAGACCTGCATAAGAAGTAATTTTTTAATAATCTGAGAAAAAAATGGAAATGGGATGCCACAATATAAAGGAAATGCCAATTCAGTATGCCATTATGGAAGACTGTTGTTGGAGCAAAAACAGATTGGAAGTTAGGAATAAAACAACTGGTATTATTACATTTTAATGTAAGATATAGTGTGGTCATATGTATAACATTATGTACATTTCTGATAATTTGAAAAGAATGTGTGGAGTCAAAAAAATTACCCACCCACCCACATCCAACTCTCCAAGACATCCCATTGTATATCCCCTGCTTTTGTCTAAAAATGTTTTGGGTTATTTAATGATTAGAAATAATGATTTTTTAAAAGGGAAATAATATTGGTTAAATGATGGTTATCTGGGGAAATAAATGACAGCACATTAAGCATTCACAAAAATAGGCATTCTTTCACACAGTGCACAACAATATTTGCACAGCTTGTGTAGCTTTATAAAAGAATTAGAAAATAACTTTTCTGAGCACATTCCCACATTTGGGATAATTAATGGTCTGAAAGCCTCTTATGGCTCATTAACAGTTTTTTATGGACCTTGAATACTAAAATAATAATAATCAAATAAAAATTACCTCCCAGTTTCAAAAACTCCACTTTGGTTTTGGAGCATTGCCTGTATTCAAATGTTCTGTTACATTAGTTGATGGAAGCATGCATCAAAGAACACATACTTATGGTCTTGGTTTGAACATAATAATAAAACTGATTAAAATGTTTAAAAATCTCATAAATTGCATGCACATAAATTATATGCTGTTAGGTAAGAATAATATACATCCACACTAATTATTTTTATTCCATTTTTATGTCCCAAAGATATTTTTAAAAAGGGAAATGAGTTTTCTTGGTTTTATCTTGAAGATGTTTCACTTGTTATCTAAGAAGCTAAGTCAGGTCTGAATGAGAAGTGAAACATCTTCAAGAAAAAACAAGAAAGTCCAGTTGTCTTTTTAAAAGCACTATTGGGACAACCATGACATCAGAGAACCTCCATAGACATTCCATTTTTATATTACATTCTCTGCCATTGCTAAAAACATATTTCTTGAAAGTGAATTTTCTTTACTGAACATCTTGAAGTGCAGTAAAAATATATGGTGTTTAAATAGGGCAGGGAGATAGTGTAATTCAGGGGTATCAAACTTATGTCATCACGGCGTCATCACGTGATGTATTGGGACTTTCCCCCCCTTTGCTAAACCAGGTGTGGGCATGGCCAATGCATGATGTATCTGGCTCACGAGTTTGACAGCTCTGATATAAATACATGCAACTGTACAGCATCAAATGTTGTGTCCGTCCAAAGTTACATAAGAATGCAGAATACAAGATCAAATCAAATGTGATTCCTAGAGGTTTAAACAAACTTTAGAAAGAGAAGTTCGCAACGGTCTTGAACTTATATGCATTATGCAAAATTGTGCTTTGTTTGAATAGCTCCAGCCCCATTTTTGCAACTCACGTAACTTTTTTTTTTTTTAAAAAAAAACATGCTGCCAATATTTAATGACTCACAATATTTTCGAAATGTCCTAATTTTTCCAGTACATAGTTTACTAAGCCCCTGGACTATTTCTAAAAAGTGATCCATCACAAATTCTGTAAAAGGAGAAGCATAATAAATAGGCCATGCTTTTGGTTCCCTTCTTAGATGTGGAGGGTGAATTTGTAATCCATGTGAAATAACCTGGTCCAGGAATTGCTGATAAATGGCTAATTATGAAGAATGCTAGTGGTGAAGTTCTACAATATTTGGAGTACCCCAAATTGTTTGCCCATGGAAGATGATTGTTGTGGTGTTTTTGTAAATAGTATTGATAATATTATATTTTTAGGGACAGGAATCATAAGGAAGAGTGTGACGTCTAAAGCCAAGTATATTATACATTTAGAATAGTATATTAGTGAATAGTATGTTGGAAGCATGTTCTTTGCTATGAATATATCCTAGGGTGAATAAGGACTGAGCCAAATGGCTTCGAAATACAAATGGTGTGATACTGTCCTCATATGTTTTAATGAAGGGGAAAATATTATTCGGAGTCATCCAGGGACTTTAGAGACATCTTGCCACTTTGTGATGGTTTTTGGTTAAAATACCTTCATTTGACTAACAGTTGCATTTTATGAATGAGTGAAAGAAGATTTGGAACTTCAGAGTTTGTATTGTTTGTTCAAAGAAGCTGGGTGCTTAAAAAAGGGGAGTGCAGTCCAACCCAGTGTTGTATGGGTTTCATTCCATGAAAGCTTTGAGCCATTGCCCGAAAGTTCCTCAAAAAGTTATAATCACATTTACAAGTAGTCCTTGTTTTACAACTGCAATTGAGTTTGTAATTTCCATCACAAGTCATGGTGGCTTATGTGACACACATCATTTTATGATCTTTTACATGGTGGTTATTAAGTGAACACTGTGGTCACTAAAATGCATCAGTGCATTTGCATGGACAACTTTTGCGGAAACCATCTGAGAAGACTGGTTTCTGACATAAATCATCTCACAAAATCACCAAATGCTGCAACTGGCCATAAAAGTTAGTTGTTTTGCTAAATACCCAAGTGTGTTCATGTGACTGCGGGATGTGTGTGTGTGGGTATGTACGCGCGTGCATCAGAACTCTGGAACTGGGATATAGGGGAATCTGTTGCAACTTTGAACAGTTGCTATACCGGAATAATTGATATAACTTTGAACAATTGTAAATTAGACTAAATTGATGCAATTGAAGGGGGGAATTATTAAATACTCAAAGTAGTATATTATTGAATTTATTTTTTTATTGTGCCATCACCCATTGATTGCTTAGATCAGGTGTGTCAAACTCACGTTGTCATGGCGGTGTCACGTGACGTATCAGGACTTTACCCCCCTTTACTAAACTGGGCACAGGCATGGCCAGCACGTGACGTAGCTGGCCCGCAAGCTGGGAGTTTTGACAGCGTTGGCTTAAATCCTATCAGTCGGGATTTCTGGCCTTTGAGCAATGTATTCTTTCATTGATTATGTTAGGTAACTAATTGGGATTCTTTTGTATTTTTCACATTGGCTATTATAATCAAATAAGAAGAGTATGAGTCTCTTACTTTGTTGGAAAAGTCTTGTCTCACAGTTTCTTTTTGTTTTTAATCTCCTCAGATATGCCACTTCACGTACGGCGCAGCAGTGACCCAGCATTAGTAGGCCTCTCCTTATCAGTCAGCGATACCAATTTTACTTCAGAAGAGCCTTCACGAAAAAACCCCACAAGATGGTCCACAACAGCAGGCTTTCTGAAGCAGAATCCTTCTGGTGGCCCAAGAAGTCACGAGCGGAAGGTATTACATTTTTTCCCCCCTGCTAGAAAGATGACATTCTTGAATGTTTCAGCATGGTTGCTTCATTTGGGAACCTCATGCTTTAACTTACACTGAACTGTCAGCTTTAAATTGGCTTGCTTATCTTCTCATACTGCTCTAATCGCCTAACTGCTAATCTTTTTATACTGTTCTAATCGCCAAATTGCATCACGGAGAAGCTCAGGGATTGGATTATTTGAGGCTTGATTCAACAGTTGACAGACAAGCTCTCAACTCTTGATTTGCTTCATAGCGTGCTAGGTTGAAAATAGACCAGTAGACAATCTTCTACCTGGTTAACAGAAGTCTTTATAAATTGCACCGAGATTTCTTAGTTCTTTAGATGTGACAGTAATTGATCGAAGTTTTTGCTCAATTACTTTGGCACATAAAGTGTGTGTGTGTGTGTGTGTGTGTGTGTGTGTGTGTGTGTGTGAGAGAGAGAGAGAGAGAGAGAGAGAGAGAATCTGTGTCAAAGTAATTGAGCAAAAACTTCAATCAATTACTATTACATTTAAAGAACTATATATCTATATCACCTACCTACCTACCTACCTACCTGCCGATCTGTCTAGTAGATCTATCTATCTATCTATCTATCTATCTATCTATCTATCTATCTATCTATCTATCTATCTCAGATTGCCTCTCTGAACCTCAGAGTTGATTACCTGAGGGTCACATTATTGAATCTTTTTAAAAAAAAAATAATTCTTTTTTTTAAAATTATAGTGAATATGCCATATTAATTTGGAAGAAGGCCTGATGTAGCTGACTGTTTTGTATTTCGCCTTATGTAATTTTACATCATGGTTATGTTCATCATCATCATCATCATCATCATCATCATCATCATCATAATTTGTACAAGTATATATTTTCACATGTAGGACTATTTATGTATAAAAATTTCCCCTTCTCTATTCCGTTACACGCATGCAGTTGACTTTCTTTTACAAGAAAAGTGAAATCCATGCTTGGTGCCCTCCAAATGCACTGTGGTAATGTCCTCCATAATTCCCAAACAGGATGGTTTGTTAGTTATGAACACTGAAATGAATACTGCAGTCTTGCAGAAGTATGAATATACGAGTTTTTCTTAGGTTATTTGCTAAAAAACCTAAAATGATTGCTTTCACAGTAATTCTGGATTTCTCCTAGTCTAGAAAGGTGGTATCATTTAACTGCAGAAGTCTTTCTGCACCTTTTGCTAGAGAAGAATGAACAGCTAAATATAATAAGGTTACTAATTTAATAGCATCATTTAAATTTCCAAGAAATACGGACACCCAGTGGGTGGCATTATTTCCATCCACCCATCATATTTTTTCTGGGTTTGGTATCTCCAGATAAACAATGATATTGGTAACTAAAGAGAACAGCGTGAAGCATTTTTTCCTGTATACCTTTATTCTTAAATGGGAGACATCAAAGACATTTTTTTTCATTTTTGTTTAGTCCCTCTGCAATTTCTTCCTTGACCTAATTCTGTCTGTAAAAGTATTTTTCTTTAGCAACGCAATATCATTTCAATTTCAAAGCACAGTTATAGGAACCTAGGCAAAACATAGCCTGCAAGTTAATTGGTTAATTAATGAAATTTTCATACACATGCTGACACTGCATCTAAAAATAATGAAAGAAAGTGAATTCACACATGCACAAATACCCCTAAGTAGATTGAGGTTCAATAACATGTAGCAATATGTATCTTATTTACACTGACAGCTGAGTAGATTGGGTTGTTGAAGAGATAGAGGAAAGTATTTTTTTTTAAAAAAAATTAGAATTCTTATTTTTCTCTTTTATTCTCTATCTATCCATAACATTTCTTTTATAATACATGCTTTTGTTCTTTTGGTTCTTTTGGGGGGTCTTTTCAGTCCACAGACAAAAAACTTTAATACCCATGTATCTTCTTGGTAAGCCTGTAATATGAGACAGCACCTAAAGAGTTAAATTCTTTACTATGAAGGCTCACAGGGTCCTTTATTAGCTATTAGTAGGAAAAAATGCAGTTGTGCCCTGGGAGTCGGTAGGCGACAAGGAGGGAGAAAAGCTATCAGGTTGAGAGATTTTTAACAATTCCCAGTAAAAGAAAGGACAATAAGAGTTACTCCACAGTAATGTATGCTTTTCAATAATTGTGTTAGATTATATTTTGGCTAAGTGCCTATAGCTGAGTTCCCTATTTTTTTCCCTATAAATCATTTTGTTTACTAAAATAATATTTTGATCTCGTCAATTTGTCCTTTGTGCCCTGTGCAAAAACCTGTCATCATGTTTCCTGGTTTAATCTCAAACTCAAAGTAAAAATGTAAAGAAGTTTCTTGCTATGTTCACGGCAAAATCTGTAGCTAATGGCAATTTATTATTTTTTTAAAGAAGTAAACTGCTGTAGTAGAAAGGCATCTCTTGAGAATTCTGGATTGGCACTTTGTCTGGGAAATTTTTCTCGCTACACCTGTATTCTCTTAATATTCCATATGCCAAATATGCTGTACACTTTTGTGAATTGGACATTATAGTTGCAAACTCTCCTACCACTTGTTAAATTATTCCTATAATCAAAAGAATGTCCAATTGTGCCTGGGCCAAAACTTATTTCAATCCAATCCTAAAATGATTTTTACATGTTCCAAGACTCACAATAGATAGATATTGTAGGAATCCATCTGTAACAAAAATGATTGGGTCATTTTTGGAAGCTCTCTAGAACCTCTAGACCAGGGGTGTTAAATTGGATTACTTTGAGGGCTAGATCAGCATTATAGTTGTCCTCCGCTGGCTGGCCGGGGTGGGGGCAGATGGAACTACCTGAGTGACCACCTGCAGCACCCTGCTGGCCAAAGTGGGGCATGGGGGGGATGCATGCGGCCCCTCCCCCGTGCCCCAATTTTGGCCTGGATGGCTTCCTGCAGCTCTCTGCCAGCCAAAATGGGGGCCTTGCAGCCCATTTTTGCTGGCAGAATGCTGCAGGAGGCCGTCCCAGCTGTACATGGGGCACGCAGTGGGGTGGGGGCTGTGTGTGCCCCCATGTCCCTTTTTTGCTAGCAGATGCAGGCCAGGCCTTTGCTATTTCCAGGCTGGCCCCGCTGGCCAGATCTAAGCACCCCTTGAGTTTGACATCCCTGCTCTAGACTATCTTAGATTTAGTGAACCTATTTTGTCTTAAAGGGGGATGATAATGACCCTAATGCAAAGTTTCAGTAATAATCCTTACCTACAATTAAAAATTAAGATTAAGATTTTTTTTTGAGAAAGAGATAACCAGAAAAACCAAGGGCTTTTTTACTAAGAAGTAAAAAAATATATCCCAGAAGAAAGCAATGTGAAACTACTTCTATATTGTTGTCAAGAAAACTCTTTGAATGTATCTATGAAATCATCAGGAGGTTAAGGTCAAGTACAGGTAGTCCTGACTTGTCCCAAAAGTGCTTTTTCAAGAGGCAACTGGACTTTTTTGTTTTTCTTAGAAGACATTTTGCTTCTCATCCAGAGCTCTCAGCTCTGAAGAAGCTTCTTGGATGAGAAGTGAAATGTCTGGATGACTGAGAATCTCCATAGACATGTAGTCCTGAGTTATGATCACAATTGAACCCAATATTTTTGTGGCTAGATGAGACAGTTGTTTAGGGAGGTTTGTGAGTTTTTAGTGAGTTTTGCCCCATTTTACTACCTTTCTTGTCACAGTTAATTTAAGTGAGTCACTGCAGTTAAATTAGAAACATAGTTGTAAAGTGAACTGGCTACCCCATTAACTTCATTTGTCAGAAGGTCTCAAAAGGTAGTCATATGACCCTGGGATACTGCAACCATAATAAATGCAACCATCATAAATATGAGCCAGTTGCCTAGTGTCTGAATTTTGATCCCATGACCATGGGGATACTGCAAAAGTTGTGTGATAAAATGGTCATAAATCTCTTTTTCCAGTGCCATTGTAACTTCGAATGGTCACTAAATGAATGGTTGTAAATTGAAGAATACCTGTAAGTGGAGACATTTCCTTTGTTATTATTTAAGATTGTAACTACAATAATCTAAATGTGGTTATATTTCTCTCAAGACCTTTTCGTCAAATGTGAAGAACAGGGCTACAATATTTATTCTTGGCACCCTCAAGTTTATTTATTTTTTCCTGAATATTTATAGAAACTTCTAAATGTTAGTGTTTGCATTTTAGAATAAAGCAGCCATATTTTTTTTTAAATGAATAGGAAATTAATGCAACCCAACTATGTTTATATTTCTTTGCATCATTAGCAGGTGAGTATTTGCTTTTTTGGCTTACAAGATATTTTCCTGAACTTCCCTGAAACATGACATCTGTAGAAATGAGCAGAATGACCAAATGAAAAGGAATCTGATTGCTTTAGCATAGTCACTGGGAATTTGGACACTAAGGAACATTAAATCAAGAAGATGGGAGAAATATTGTAGTGTGGTGCAACAGATATTAATATATCATTTTTAAAGTTTTTCATGAAGTTCATAATTGTAAAATAGAAGATCATTGTGAATTTAAGGAATAGTTCAACAACTATTAGTTCAACAACTTTAAATATATAGTGATCTGCTTTTTAAGTAGAAATTTGAATGTTCCAAAAGTAATATTTTAGTTATGGAGAATCAAGATGTCTTCCTTTCCAAACCAGGAATGCTCCTTCTGTTTCTGTTGCAAAAAAATTACACAACTATAATAAAAATGGACAATAAATAGGTGTAATGTTTTCCTTGGAATTCAGATTGCATCTTAAAGCATACCTAATTATAGGTATAGCTTGGATGTATTTAGATTTTTAATTTTTCAGTCACGGATTGGTCTTACTATAGCCAGAATATGGCCTTCATTCTTCAGAATATTTGAAGTTGTGCATGATTCCATTTTTAACCTTTTAACCTTTAATCAGCAATTAACCTTTCATTCACGCCAACACGTTTCTTTATAACTTACAACTGAGCTTTGGTATAATTTTTTTTTTTAAATTTCTTCTTTTCCATCATCTCTGGTTTTCAAAGATTCCCTGGAAAGTCTGCAATAGAGAATAAAGTCTATTTAGCAATAGAGTAGTTAATGTCTGGAACACTCTACTGATCCTGTGGTTAGTCTCTCTAACTCCCAAGCTTTTACCCTAAACTGTCTACCATGGACCTTTCACATTTTAAAGAGGTCCCTAAGGGGGTGTGCATAAGTGCACCAGTGTGCCTACTATCCCTTGTCCTACTATTCCCATTTATATGTACTCATTTTATGTGTTTATGGCTATGTTTTGCTTATTTAGTTCCTTTTATTTGTGCCAAATTTTTAATGTCTCCATGTCTATGTCTATACTGTTACTTGTTTCTTTGTACTTGTTGAGATAGATAGATAGATAGATAGATAGATAGATAGATAGATAGATAGATAGATAGATAGATAAATAGATAGATAGTCTGTACAATTTTCTTGGAAGGTTTGGCATGGTTTTGTAACAGTGGTTGCCATTGCCTCCTTCCTAGAACTAAATAAACGTGACTATCCAAAATCCCAATGTCACCCAGGTGGCCTTGTGCCTAGGGCAGAAGTAGATCTCATGATCTCCCAGTGCTTAATGCATTAAGTACTACATCATATTGCCTCTCAAAACATTAGATAACATATCCAAAAACATTTGAACTTGTATTTTAAATCTCAGTATGAAGAAATGTATGTTGAAAATAAGAAAACATAATCAAATCACCCTTTTAATTAATTTTGTTGGTAAGCCTTTCATTTGTTTACAAAATATAGTTTGCAAATTATGCAGATTTATTTCAAAATTGTTATATATTTATACAATTATTTTAATAAAGCTTCTGTGGTTAGAAGTAGAATAATGTATTCACCTACATTAGGTGAGGCGTAATTCTTTTTTAAAAATCCATAGAATTCTATACATAAATGACTTGTTTGAAATCCAATAATCTACTAACAGCTTTTCGTATGGGGATAATAAACATTAAGCAAATGCACCAAAACAAGTGTAAAATTAAAATAAAGAGGGAGAGAGGCAGGGTATGAGTTCAAGAACATTTATAGTTTTATCTTGTTTTTGGGGAATTGTGATTTATAGCTTTTATAACAAAGCAGCTATGTTTCTACAGATGTTGTAAAGCAATAAAGGTATAACCAAACAGAGCTCAGGAACAAATATTTTCTCTGCTGCTTTGGTCATTGGTGATTAGATGGGTGATTCAAAAATGTCATAATCTTTCCTCTGTATTGATATTGGCTAAAAAACAAAGGGAAGATAAGCGGAATAGATGATGATGATGATGATGATGATGATGATAATGTATGATGGTAATGTAGATGATGGTAATAATGTAGCTAAAACATAGTTTTGTGGTGTCTTTTAAACTAAGTATAGTTGCTGTATCTGAAGAAGATCTGCGTGAAGTTCATAATCCGTAGGTGTCAGGGTTCAAACTGATGCCTTAATTAAATCATGAGCCTCAACTCAAAGCTTCATGTCGGCACGTTCCAAGTGAAGCCAACTCTGATCTCACTTAATTCATGCCCCGGTTCTGACCCTGTTTTCCCCTCCCCCAAGGTATGTCATCAGTCACATTCCCCAACAAAGCAATTTTGCAGGTTGTAGAGTCTCTCCCTCTGGCCACTATAGGTATCCATGGAGATGGCCTCGACATAGGTTTTTTGGAAAATAAACACACGTTTAAATTTATACTATCTCCAGGTGTGTTGCTATCCATGTTTTTGCTCTGGAGCATCCTGTTCCTCTACATTTCTCTTTTTAAAAAAATATTAATTCAAGAATTCCTGGCCCTCAGTGGGTCAAGGGAAATGGCATGTTATGTTCGTCATCTCAATATGATAGCTAGCATATGTTGAGAATATCTTGATTGATGTGTGTGTGTGAGTTTAGTTTACCATATAGCATTCCTGGTGCTGCATCATCTTTCAGATGATGAATATTAATATCTAAAGCTATTAATATAAATATTTGTGAAATAACTAACTCATCCAAGTTTTGGAAAGTTGATGATGGAAGGGGCTGCCATCTACTAAATTCCACTCCATGTTCTCTCCCACTGAATATCTTTCTGTATGTATTAACAGATAAGAGCTACCTGGAATTACCAATCTTTAAAATACTTAGGAATTATAAATTAACGGTGTCCACTGCATATAAGGAAAATCAATATAAAATGTTTTATAGATGGCATATGCCACCTGAGAAATTAGTAAAAATGTTTAAAGAAAAATCAGCTAAATGTTGGAAGTGCCATCAGTTACCAGGATCATATCATATGTGGTGGACATGTCCGGAAGCTAAAAACTATTGGATTAAATTTAAGACTTGGTTGGAGGAAATGAGGAAAAGTATTGAATTTAAACCAGAGTTGTTCCTACTGGGTATCCTACCTGAAAAAATTAGCAAGGAAAAAGTTTATCTGATAATACATGTAATAACAGCTGCAAGGATTGTCGTAAGCACAAAATTGGAAAGCGGAGAAAATACCTTTGGAAGAAGAAGTAATAAAAAAAGTCTTAGATTGTGCAGAAATTAATAGATTAACTTTGATGATTAACAATAGAGAAGACTCAGAATATTGTAAAATATGGAATGATTTTTATATTGGTTGGAGAAAAGATATAAATGGTTAATTATATAAGTATGTAAAAATATGTGATGAGTTGAATATTATGTTAGTGATGAATTGATATTGCGGACTGGATAAGGATCAAGATAGAAGTAATGACAACTATACAGAAAAAGAAAGAACTTTGGAAGATAACACCGAGATGTCACAGGGAAGAGAAAACTGATGTATTAAATGTTTTTTGTCTAAAAAATAAAAAACTTGTTTTAAAAAATAAAATAAAATATCAAGGTTGCAAGACACATGAGGCTTTGTAGGTAATAACTAGTATCTTGAATTGTTTTGAAAACCAATAGCTGGTGCAGTTTCTGCAGGAGTGATATATCAGTAGCAGAACTGATCTGATCTTATACAGAATACATATTTCTCATTGTAAGAAGATAGGCTGCTTGCAAATGGATCAGTACTTAGATTGCTGGTGTCCTGTACCTTTAAGACCACTCCTGAACCAACTTAGCAACTAGTAGCTGTAAAAACTGAGCAGTGAGGCAGGTAGAAGTAGTGGTGTTGGTATGAGAAGGAAAATGTGTTGTGTTTGTTTGGGAAACTATAACACCTTGAAGCACCCTAAGGCAAATAGAAGAGTTACTGTTCTCCAGAAGTAGGACTCACAAAGAGAAGTAGTGGAGGAACAGAAGTTGTAGTAGAATTTGGGAAGAGTGCTATAGTAAATAATGAATACTAGCCTTTGACTACTTATTGTTGTGTTACCCAGAGGCACATGGGGTGGTTTTGGCGCTCTGGGGTTTTAGAGTTCACTGACCTGGATATTTTCTGAATTTTTTGTCCAGTCTTCAAGAATAGTCTCTAGTGAAATTTACATAGCCTATTTGCCCTAGGACCATATATTGATGGAAGCATCTTTTTCCAGCTTCCCTCCTACCCACCCATCTGCTATGATCTTATTTAACAAAACAGGAAAGTAGAACATGAGAATAGAAAATGATGACCAAAGTGGGTGAGATCTTACACAATTAGAAAATGGAAAAGAGAAAAAATAACATTGTTATAGAAAGCGAGTGAGCCTTAAATTTAGAAACTTTGACCGCTGCTACAGTGTGATAGGAAGCAAAAGGGCTTAAATGTTATAAAGTAATCATGGTATAAGAAAGGGCTCTAAGAATTGAATACAGTCATAATTTAGTTCTCATCTTGATGTAGATGGATGATCTTATATCATTGTTTATTTAAGTGTTATTTGTTATAAGAGTTCTTTTTGAAAATGCACCTGAGGAAATGAACATAGCTTCGCTTTCTTTTCTTTGAGGTTTTTTTTCCTTTTTGTCTTATTAAAACTACCCCCATGACAGAAGCTCTGCTCTGCACTGTAATTACATTACATCAATCACTGGATGTGTTTTGTTTGTTTTGCATTATCTTTATTGAGGTTTTATTGGGAGATTAAGGAAAGGAGAATGAGCAGCAAAAGGGAAAAATCTGCCAGAATTCCTGAATCTTGGGAATTAACATGATCTGCACTTCACGAATTCTTTATTTAGCCTAATGTTTCTCAACCTGGCAGCTTTAAGATATTTGGACTTCAATTCCCAGAATTCTCCAGCCAGCAGTGCTGGCTGGGGAATTCTGGGAGTTGAAGTCTACATGTTTTAAACTTGGCAAGGTTGAGAAACACTGGTTTAGCGTGCCATGTAGATCGGGGTGAAATGCTCCCGGTTCGGACTGGATCGCCCGATCTGGTAGCGATGCGGTGGGTGGTTCAGAGAACTGGCAGCAAAAATCCCTGCCCTCCCCATGCTCAGCTGAACCGCGCGATCATCAGAGGCTCTTTTTTTTAAAAAAAAACATTTAAAAGCATTTTTTCTACAACCTCTTCGGCCAAAAAAATGCTTTTAAAAGTAAAAAAAAAGAGCCTCTGATGATGGCGCAGCTCAGCTGGAATCATCAGAGGTTTTTAAAAGCATTTTTTTCTACAACCTCTTAAGGCTGTAGAAAAAATGCTTTTAAAAGCCTCTGACGATCCCAGCTGAGTTGCCTAATCGTCAGAGGCTTTTAAAAGCATTTTTTTCTGCAACCTCTTAAAATGCTTTTAAAAGTAAAAAAAAAAAAGAAGAAGGTGGCCACGCCCACTCAGTCACATTACCCGCCCAAGCCACGACCACAGAACTGGTAGTAACAAATTTTACATTTCACCACTGGTGTAGATGTAATATTGGGCATTATCCCAGTTGCAAGAATTGCATTGTAAATAAGGAGAAATAACTGTGGCATTTTGGTTTAATCCACAATTTGGATTCAGATCTTTCAGTGCCACTATACAAATCAAATGTTTGTTGTTTAAAGGAGAAATATCCCCTCTCCCACCCTTTACCTTAGTAATTTCTCCTTCCTCCCCTTCTCACCCCTCCATCTTGGTTTGGATCCCATATAGCTGATCTTTTTCAACTAAAACTAAAGTATATTTAACTTTGTGGTTGCATTTCCTGAGCCTAAATCCATTTAAATTTAACATAGTCCTTGAAAAAAAAAAGTATTTTCTAGCTTCTTCCTGGCATGGCTAGTTTTCTTTATATATATATATATATGCATGACAGATTGGTTCTTCCAGTTGCCAGAGAACAGGGATTTTTAAAAGGCTTTTGATAAACAGGATGAGTAAGAAGTAGTTATTTTTCTCAAATGCTTTTTGCAGAAAGCAGAATGCAAATAGTCTGGCCCTTGTGAGGATTGGAACTAAATACTTGCTCTTGTCTCTTGTTTTCCCAATTAAGGAGTGCCATTATTTTTAGCTGTTTCATTCTTCTCCTATTCAAAGAAGACTCCTTCTCTATTGGTATAATTTTGTAGTACAGACTTTCTCTGTGTATTCTGATTAATATACACCTGGAATTGTGCTGCTGGACCTGGCTGCTTTGTTAAGCATAGCTTATGGACTGCACCTGTCTCATCTGCTTTGGTTTACAAGGTCAGAGTTCCAAAATCATCAGGAAATAGGCAGAGTGTTCAATTGCATTGTAGAATGATAAAATAAACTGAAACTACCCAGAGGGGAATAGAGACTGCCAAACAATGGTGTCCGTCTCATTTAATATATACAGACATTTGTAACAAGTCACTTGCTGACGGACACAATTAGCCTCTATGTCCTTATTATAGAGCCCTGAAGTCCTGAAATGTGTGCCTGCCTGACATCCATATAAACAGAATAGTCCCAAAATGGCTCCCCCCCCAAGAATCTAGGTAAAAATTGGTATCCTATTTTTTTTAAAAAATCTATCTCTTCACATACACATTAGTCCTTCAATTGTTCTTACCTTTCATAGTAAATGATATTCTGCAATAATATGTTTTTTCATTCATGGAAATCGTTTATACGTAATAGCACACATTATGAGCAAGATATCTGGTTTCTGGCTCAGCATTTAGAAAAGAGGTGAGGAATATGTCATCTAGCAAAAGGGTCCCCAACCCCTGGTCTGTGGAAACGGGCCATGCAAGCAGTGGTTAAGCATGTGAAACTTCATTTGACTGTGTGAAGCCACCCCCTCCTTCCCACTGCCCACTACCACCACTGCCGGTCCGCGGAACCAGAAAGGTTGGGGACCACTGATCTAACAAGTTTCAAATAGCACCGCCAGTCTTGGTTAGAACTGCTGAGAATTGGGCCAACAAGTCCTTGCCATGATCTTAGATTGTATTTTATTGAATGATACATACAGTCCAATGTTATATCGTCAGAAAGATTGTGTCCCAGTTCCTTATTTATTATTTATTATTTGTTTATTTATTTGTTTATTTGTGTTCTGACCTAAGCTTCCTGAGTCATTAAAACACACAAGTAGTCCCCAAAACCTCTTTTATTGCAACAGCTGTGAATTCTGTTCATTCACAGATGAGTTCCAATTAGTTATAAAGAGTCCTTCGGGAGAATTCCTTTTTGATAATCACCCATCTTTATCTCCCTTGACACGCTGCCAAAGACCTAATTGGCAAAGCCACATGGAGTCCAGAATCAAACAGAGCTTCAGGCTTTAAGCTGAACAAATGTTGCTTCCTGCAAAGGCCTATGTTACTTTGCTCCTCTTTTAAGTCTTATGGGAGGGGCCAATCATCTCCCAGCCCTACTCCCGACTCATCCCTTTGGTTTTAGCTTCTCTTGCCTTCTAGGAGCTCTGCGCATGCGCGCACTGGGAACAAGCTCCCCCTGTTCCTCTGCCTCACTGAGGTCCGACTCTGATGGCCCCAGAGGCAGCACGTACCTCCCAGATGCCTCCAACGCAGAGCTCTTGTCCGAGCCTTGCCCAGACTCCAAGACTGGTTCATGTTCCTTCCCAACCTCCTCACTGTCCGACTCTGCTGCCAGCTCCACAGGCTGCAGACCACAACAGCTTGACCAGTTGATTGATTAATTATCTCAGGGAAAAATCTATTTCTACATAGTCATTAGTCTTCCTTTCTATCTCTCTTCAGGTCTTTAGTTAAACCCATTGAGGCCTTCACAGTAGATCAAGGTCAAGTCTGAAGCTTGCCACTATTTCATGCTTCTATTCAATATGCATATAAAGGAGAATGAAGCTGTTCTTGAAAGTAAGAAGTTTTTCTGGGCTCTCTAGAGCTCTATTAAATTAGAGTTCCACACTTTGAGGGTTAGAAAAATTCTGCTCAAAATCCACAAATATACTGTATCCCTTCCCCCAAAGTTGAACATGAAAAATAATGTGCATCCAATTTGAGCTCTTTATATATTCCAAAAGAAGTAAGGAAATCTTTGTTGCTCAAATGTCAATTCAAGATATGAATAAGCTCTTGTTCATATAGACCTCTTTCCTTTCTCCATTCCAGAATCCATGATTAAATGCCGCCCTCTTATAATAAAGGTAGGCCTCACCTAACAATCATGATTGAGCTTTGAATTTTGGTCATGGATCATTGCAGTTGTTATGTGGATTCCTATGTGACTTGATTTAATTTTATGGTGGTTTTATGATGGTTGTAAAATGAATTACCAGAATTGTTAAACATGTGATTATTAAGCAAAATTATTTTCTCGAATGGGTGTTTTTTGGTAGAAAATTGCAAAAAGAGAATCACTAATTGTGTTCATGTGATTGTGGAGATTGTATCCAGTTATAAATGTGAGCTGATTTCCAAGTACCTGAACTGTGATCACATGACCATGGTCGTGCATCTTAACTCTGAATGGTCGTTAAGTGAGGACTATGTGGGCTGAGTATTGTTGAACAAGGAAATAATTATCATTAGCTTTGGATAAACCATGATATTAAACCAACTTCAATATCATGCCTTCTGTAGGAAGCTGTATTAGTTTTTGAGTTCACGTTAAATATGAAATTGGTTATTTACATATTTCCTGGGTAGTTTCACCATGTCACCAAAACACTTTATTTGAATACAACATTGAATACTGACAGAATTAATCTGAATGGGACAAGCTATGGCTTGGTTTTTGGGTTCCAGAATTGTAAACAATTTTTTTTAAAAAAATTATGTTTATATATTTATAATATAATACATAATAATATAATATTTATTGATAAAACTACAAAATGTAAGTCAGTTTGGCCTAGTGGTTAAGGCACTAGGTTAGAACATGGAAGATTATGAGTTCTACTCCCGACATAGGCATGAAGCCGGCTAGGTCACTTTGGGCCAGTCACTCAGTCTCAGCCCAATTCACCTCACTGGATTATTGTTGTGAGGAAAATAAGAGGAAGATGTTTGGACATGTTAACAGCTTTGATATACTTATAAAAACAATAAAGGTGGGATACAAATACTGTAAATAAAATAAACAACTAAAAAGACCTAGAGAAATGAAAGAAACTAACCGAATGGGTGGTGGCAGTGGTGAATGGAACGTGGCAGATGGGCAGCGATGGCGAATGGGTAGTGGCGGTGAATGAGTAGTGGCGAACAGGTCACAGCAAACAGCCTGCAGCAAATGGGCCACAACAAACAGGCCAAAAATGCTAGGTGCATCTTATAGTCTGAAACATCTTATACTCCGAAAAATATAGTATATAGACAGAGAGAATAGGGGGGAAAAATCAAGAGTAAAATTCAAAATTTTGCAAGATATCAAAGAAAGAGGTGGATTTACAGTTCCTAATTTGAAATATATATCATGCAAGCTGTTTCTTGTTGATAATAGAACTGATCAAATCCACAAATAGTGTAATATCCATCATAGAAGGCTTAGCTGATAATAGATATTTATGGAAAAAACGCCCAAAATGAATTAAAAGGAAACATCATAAGACAAAGTTTGGTTAAAAAAAATATGGTACCTTTTTAAAAAACAAGTTTTTAAAGTCTGCAACTTCACTATTAACTTGACTGTCAAATACTTTTTACTCTAGAGACAACTATAATAAGAAAGATTTAATCACATATGTCAATTTGGTGTATCTGGACTCAGAGATTAAGAGCACAGTAGGAATTGTTCAGTGAAGTTAGGAATTCACCATAGTTGATATATTTACAGTTTGCTGAAAGAATAAAAAGTGACCTCGAGAGGGACCTTGAAAAAAAGATGACAAAACCAAGATAATATACTACGACATATATATCGATATAAAATGATCAAAATGTGACAAGGAGATGGAAACAATTAAAAGCTGAAAGATAAAGTAGGTGCAAAATTTCTGTAGGACAATGGGAAGTGTTATAGACAACTCCTTTAAACAAAACATGTAGATTACATTTTTTCCCTCCCAGAAATCTACTTCAGTTATAATCCAGTATTTGTGCCATTATTACTTTGATAAATATCAACAATGTTTTCCCGTTCGTTTAATTATACTGAGCACTGTATCAGATCCAGCAACTCCAGCATTTGTTTCTGAATACACAAGATTAAAAAAATAAATCAAAATTTCAAGGGCGTAATGGGATTTTTAAGACAATTAACTAATTGTTTTAAGCGCAGGAATGTGGATAAATATGTTAATGCAGAGAAGGGGGAAGTTGTATAGTTTAATGACCATTATATTCAAGGCAGAAAGTCCAATGTTTCGTTTCTTGTATATGTATCTGGCAAAATTCTGCAAATATATTGAAGTTCTGGAAGGTGGGGAAATATCTTAGAAAGTGGGGGAATATTTTAGAAGAAGCCAGTGGCAATTCACTTACATGTTGACTCCAAAAAATATGGATGGATATTCACTAAATAAGTCATCATTAGGTCATCAAAAGTTTAATGTGACACAAGGGAGAATTTAGTTTGTCTGTGACTTTTAAGCGAAGCCTTAATAGGCAAAAAAATAACACAAGAATATTGAGTTACTGTAAAGGGGGATAAATCTCACAAATAGAAACAATTTTCTATCTTCTCATCGTTCCCATCACTCTTCTTCTCATTGTTCTTCTCATCGTTCCCATCACCCATCTCCTTCCACTTATGACTGTATGACTGTAATTTTGTTGCTGATATCCTTACGATTTATATTGATATTGTTTCCTGATTGCTTATTTGTACCCTATGACTATCAATAAGTGTTGTACCTTATGATTCTTGATGAATCTTTTCTTTTATGTACACTGAGAGCATTTGCATCAAGACAAATTCCTTGTGTGTCCAATCACTCTTGGCCAATAAAAAATTCTATTCTATTCTATTCTATTCTATTCTATTCTATTCTATTCTATTCTATTCTATTCTATTCTATTCTATTCTATTCTATTCTATTCTATTCTCTCACTTATTTAGTGAATGTTATTGAAATACAGGTAGTCCTTGATTTATGACCACAATTGAGCCCAAAATTTCTGTTGATAACCAAGATATTTGCTAAGTAAATTTTGCTCCATTTTATGACCTTTCTTGCCAAGTTGTTGAAGGAAGCACAGCACTTGTTAAATTAGTAACATGGTTGTTAAGTGAACATGACTTTGCTTGTCAGAAGGTTGCAAAAGGTAGCCTCATGACCCCAGAACATTGCAACTATCATAAATAGGAGTCAGTTGCCAAGTATTTGGATTTCAATCACTTAACCATGGGGATGTTTTGATGGTTGCATGTGTGAAAAACAGTCATAAGTGGCTTTTTCAGTGATTTTGTAACTTTGAACAGACACTAAATGAACTGTTGTATGTGGAGGAATACCTGAATTGAAAATGGCTTTAGTCTCAACATAAGGTTGAAGTCTATGCAAATTCACATAGTTTACTTATGGAAACAAAACTGAGATAAACTTACCATATCTAAATACATCTAGTCATTTAAATATTGATGTGCTTCAAAACAAATGGTTTATGTCCATGCTATTCCATAAGCCCTGCTTACCAAGATGGTGCTAAAGCTACGACTGAAAATACAACAAAAACATCACTTGATATGTGATGTATGTTGATATGTGTTTACCGTATTTTTTGGAGTATAAGACGCACTGGAGTATAAGATGCGCCTACCTTTTTTGGTGAGGAAAAGAAGAAAAAGAAATCTCTCTCTGACTCTGAGCAATTTTGCCTCATTGCAGTGAACAGCCTGCTTTACTTTCGTTTTTGTTTTTAGCATAGCTTGGTTAGCACAAGGAAAAAAAAAATCTGCTCCAGCAATTTACCTCTTTGCAGCAAGCAGCAGAGCCTTGCGCAAAACAGCTGAGAGCAAATCAGCTGAGAGTCGGGAGGCCGATCCAATCAACTTGTGCTAATTAGGCTGCGCTGAAGCTGAAAGCAGCTGTTTTGCCTTGCTGCTTGCTTGCAAGGATATAACTGCTGCGAGACAGAGGCCAAAGGGTGGGGGCCAGTGGGTGGGCGGGGCTACTCGGTGTATAAGATGCACCTAAATTTTCACCCCCTTTTAGGTGGGAAAAAGGTGTGTCTTATACTCCGAAAAATATGGAATATTGATACGTGAAAAACTAGCTAAGAAGGAAGCAAACTTTAAGATGCCAGGTTTTTTTTAAAGATGCAAGTTTAGTTTATAGTGATTGTTTCAATACAGTTCTTCTCAAACACTGTGGTTAAATACACCGAAAGTGAAGGTGACTCCGACCCCATTAGCCTTCTTGAAGGCCCTTAAACATGACAATTTTGTCAACTACTGTAGGATCCTGTGATAAAGTGGTATCTACTAGATCAGTGGTCCCAACCTTTTGGGCATCAGGGACCAGTTCCCTGGAGAGTGGATTTTCCGTGGATTGGAGTGGGTATGGTTTTACATGCTGCCTGTATCCCATGGATGGGGCTTGGCTTATTTGCATGGCCTGGTTTCTGGCATGCTGCGGACCAGTGCTGGTCCATGGACCAGGGATTTGGGACCTCTGTGCTATGTTACAGCATAATTCATTAAAAACAGATTTTTACATATTCTTTTTATGTTGAGTTTTTATTCTTTTAATTTATTCTGGTTGCATTTGTAATATGGTAATGAATTTTAATGTATGTGCTTTGTTTTATTATGTATATTGCCCCAAAACACTGTGTGATATTGGTGCATAGATTGGTCTGTCTGTCTGTCTGTCTGTCTGTCTCTCTCTCTCTCTCACTCATCCACCCACCCACCCATCTAAATTTGGCCACCCACTCATTCTCAGTGACTCTGTAGTTTACAAAAATAATGATAGATAGATCTCTGATCCATGTGAAATCCAATGTACACATCGGGAGATAGGGCAAGAAATGACTGTCTACCCTCCATTTCATTCCCAAATAGATCTGTTGAGTCAGTAGTCTTAGGTGGGTAGACATTTCAAATATAGAGGTGTTAAAACTTTGTTTTGGCCACACACTATAGCTGACACATACTGGTATTAGTAGTTTTTTATAGTTAAGAGTTATATGGTATACCCAGAGGTGGGCTGGTGGGGGTTCGGAATAATCTCTAGCTAAGATTCTGTGCAGTTCAGAGAACCCCCAAATCCCACTCCTGGCTGGCCACGCCTACCAACTCCCTCCCAGGAATCCCCACACAGCCCATTTTGGATGCAGATAAGTGCAGGCCACACATGGAGGCTTGGGGAGGGCAAAAAACGGGCCTACCAGATGTTTGGGAAGAGGGCCTCCAGAGCCCAGGGAGGGCAAAAACAAGAGGTCAACTAGGCCACGCCCACAATGGCCATGCCCACCCAGCAACCGGGCAGAGAACCCCTTACTAAAATTTTTAAAGCCCACCCTTGGGTATACCTATTTGAATTCCTGAAATGTTTCTACTGACTGAAATCATTAATCAGATAACTGGCTTATCTGATTCTGAGCCCTGGACAGCTTTTCACAGAGGACTATTATGATAATTGACCTCTTTGCTATTTTAATTTACTTCCCTGTTTCCAGGCTTAATTATGCTTGAGAAAGAATAGTGATTTCCCAGGCCTAATTTTAATATTTTTAGTTTTGCATGATCCTTGTAAACTCACTATGATATTTTCTCTATCAGATATTCAGATATTCAGTGTTGCATAATAGCCATTTATCATAATGTATACTTTTGAGAAATTTGGTATTATATATATATACACATATACATTAAATATATACATTTAAAGTTATGTTTTTTCTCTACTTCAAGAGTCCTTGATTCTGGACTATAATAATTAACTAGATGACTAGAAGTTCTTCTTTTTTATGCAAATAGTTACTTGTGTAGGGGCAAGATTTCCATTTATGTGAGAACCAGACATATTTTAAGTTTTATTTTATTTAAGATTTAAATTTTACTTTGAGTTTTTAGTCCATAATAAGAGGAGAAAAGAGTATGTATGTTATTTGTAAAAATAATAAAGGTGGAATAAAAATCTAATAAACAGTGGTTCTGTAGTAAACTAGAAGTAAGATAAGATTATGCAATTGAAATAGATGTATAGTCTCTGAAGATCCTAGTGTTGGTAGTTTGAAGATGTACATACACATGTTCCGAAAGAGGTAATTTAATGGAAATTGAAAGATGATCCAGGATTATTCAGACAATCCTGTTTCAAAAGTACACACAGGAAATTATAATTATCAGTCAATATAGAAATGGGAATTAACTCTTCATTATCTTTCTGACTTGTTTTCAAGGATGATTATCAGCTCACTCAAAAGTTGTCATATAGTAAATTCACATCAGTAAATTAAGGCTTTGGAGTGAGTTTCATTCCCATTAATTTATTTTGCTTGTCTTGACTTTTATCTTACCTTTACACCATTTCAATTAATTTAATAATTGTTTCTGGCTTTTAGTAATTGCAAATACATTTCTGACATAAAGAGGAAAGGTCTGTATCTGACCTGCTGCCTTTTACCAAAGGCTTTTGGATATATGTGCTAGTAGCACAAAGAGAAATTTCTAGGGCCTGCTTCAGAGCCTGTTGTACCCCCTACTTACATTTTAATAAAAGTTTAGTTCTGTTTTATTTTGATAGACAGATGGGCACACATGGGCACATCTTGAGTTTATAATGGCAGACAGAAACTTACAGGCATCAGGCAGAAAATAAATACTGCTTTCTTAATGTATTCCGACCGGTGCCCTAATGCAATTAAGAGTCTCAAGCCATCTGGCAATAAAAATCCAGTCTTTAATTAGGAGCACCATGTCAGCATTACCTAGGTGAAGCCAACTCTGACTTCACCCCTTCACCCCTTGCCTCTAACCCTGTTTCTGCCTCCTCCTCTCCCTCCAAAATCTGTCACTTGGTCACATTCCCCAACGAGGTAATTTCGCGGTATTGTAGAAGTCACTCCCTCCAGGCATTGCTGGTATCCACAGAGATAACCTTGATTTGCTCAGCCAGAATGTGTCTTGTTATGACTGAGGAGTAAATTCCTTGGTGCAGCTGCGAGGCACGATTTCCCATCCCCCTGCCTATGGCAACTCGAGAGCAGGTCAGGGAAGCTTCACTAGTTGACATTCCGGTGGATTTGATTCTAAAGAGAAACCAGATAACAATGCTATACCTAAGATATTCACTAAATTAGCCAAACCCTGTCTCATTCATTTTGGAGGAAGTGTTTAACACACATCCAGGTTGAAAGGATTAGCTGGCGACATCACCGGTGCCCAGGGCACATTAGTGGGTGCTCCTTACATATACCTATCAAGGAGCTGGAGTGAATGATGGGAGGTCACCCCACCATACAACAGTACTTGGGTCTTGAATGTGGGTTTGCTAACCTCCAACCCAGAATCCTAACGATACGAAGCACATGCTTCTTGCATGACTGCTTAATTAGCTGGATTCATCTTTTGTTGGTCATGATGTTTTTGGCTGTTCACCGCCCTGAGTCCTTTGGGAGAAGGGCGGAATAGAAATCTAATAAAATAAATGAATAAAATGATGAAACAGGGAGTTTGGGAGTATTCGTTAGGTAGTCCTCTACTTACAACTATTCATTTAGCAACTGTTTGAAGTTACAGTAGCATAAAAAAGTGACTCATCACACCATACCAATGGTCCTGTGTTCAGAATGCAGGTTCTTGGCATCAGGCATGTATTTATGACCCTGGGGTTATCAAATTGCCATATGTAACCATCTCAGCTAGCTTCCAGTAAGCAAAGCCAATGGGGGAAATCATATTTACTCACTGACCATGTGATTCACTTAATAACTGCAGTGATTTGCTTAACAAAAAAGGTCATAAAATGAGGCACAGTTCAATGAATAGCCATCCTGCTTAGGAATGGAAATTCTGGTCCCGATTGTAGTTGTAAGTCAAGGATCCCTTGAAGTTCTACAGAAGATTTGCAGTGCAAATATTCCAAACAAACTCATTTTGTTTATTGATCAGTCAGTCTTGGAGAGCTATCTTTTAAAGTCTTGCTCTAAGGTTGCTGTTCTTAGACAATATTTTTTGCTTTGGCTTTATATCATAGGAGTTTCCTCCCTTTGTTTTGAAACAGAAAGATGAAAATTACAGAAGTCTCCCTCGGGACACCAGTGCCTGGTCTTCTAACCAATTTCAGAGGGATAATGCTCGTTCTTCACTAAGTGCCACTCATCCCATGGTAGATAAATGGCTGGAGAGACAAGAACAGGTAACATATATCTGTTTAAGATAATCTAGTATGAAATATTAATTTTATATACCTTCACAATCATACAGGCACACAGAGGTAGGCAATTTAGTGGACTCTGGGAAGTTCTGAATTTTAGTTTCCATTAATGCCCTCTATTTATCCCATATATATATTAAACTAGTTTGGCTTCTGAACAATTGATCATGATCAGAAATATAGAGATCTCTTAAGCACAATAAGTTATAATTTCAGTTTATGGAAGGCAGTTTGGTCTAGTGGTTAAGGCACCAGACTAAAAAGCAGGATGCTTTGAGTTCTAGTCCTGCCTTAAGCATGAAAACTGGCTTGGTAATTTTGGGCCAGTCACTCTGACTCAGTGCAGTCCTCCTCATAGAGGTTGTAGTGGTGAAAATACGAGGGGAAAGAAGAATATGTGCTCATCACCTTGAGTTATTTATAAAAACGATAATGGTGGGATAAATAAAATCTATAAATAAGTCTCAATGATGGCCTTTCTCATTTAAGGATAGAAGCACTGAGCTCTAGAATTCCAGTGTATTTTAATAAAACTGGATGAAAACAGTGTGCCAGTTCTAGAGATTTCAGTCTTGATCTAAAGGAGCCATGGTGGCGCAGTAATTAGAATGCAGCATTGCAGGCTAATTCTGCCAACTGCCAGCAGTTCGATCCTGACTGGCTCAAACCTTTGATTCAGCCTTTCATCCTTCCGAAGTTGGTAAAATGAGGACCCAGGATATAGGAGCCATATGCTGACTCTGAAAACTGCTTAGCAAGGATTATAAAGCACTATGAAGCACTATATAAGTCCAAGTACCATTGCTATTAAGTTTTGTATCTGTTATTATTGGTCTGTATTAGTTCATATTTCATATGAAAATCAAATATATAATGCACTTCCCTTAAAAAAATCTGTATATATCCACCTCTTTGTAAATGGACAGGATATACATGAATTCCCCATCTACAGCTAAACTGTTCATATGTAATACAAAGGACTTCTGTCAGTGTCATCTAACAGTAACAGAATTGGAAGTGACCTTGGAGGTTATCTAGTCCAACCCCCTGTGAGGCTGTAGCATAGAATACAAAGTGAGGAGTTCTCCTATTGTCAAACTTTTCTTTAAAGAAACATTCACTACTAATTTGCCCCTTAATGAAGTTAGGTTACATGAAATGGAAAATCACGAATTGTGTTTTGTCCTGAATCTTGAAATATCATTTATAGGGCAGATTAAAGCAGTGAGTGCCAGTAATATGGACTATTAATTAGAATGTAGTGGTAAGCTCACTTGTTTGATGGTTTTGCACGGTGCAAGCAAACTGTTCATTTGACAAGCGGGCAACAGCATTTAACGTGGCAATTGAATTAGATCTGTTAATCTCATAATCTTGTTTTGATTCTGTAGAACGTCATGGCCACACCCAACTTTAGTATACCAAGATGATAAACTTGGCTGTAAATACATTGCACACTGGCTCTGACATTTACCTCAGAGGGCTCCCTGTTCACATTTCTCTTTTCTTCACTGGAAAAACATCAAACACACAAAATCCTTTTAACATTTTTGTGCAGTTTTGTTGACTTTGGATGGCAGTAAAACTCATATAGTATTTCTTAGTCTCACGTTCGTTACTTAAACTGAAGATTCTAAAGCTATTCTTACGGTTATTATTTTCTTTTTCTTTTGTCATTAAATTACATGTTCGTTTTTGAAAGCAAGTTGAATCAGGAGTCTTACTGGGTGACCTTCTAGGAAATGTATTCCATTTGCATATTTGAATACATTTCAAATACAGTTATGCCTTGTAGTGTTCTAACCCAAAATTTAAATAAGACATTTATTTTCAAGAAAGTTAAATTGCTATTGAGATAGAAGTGATAAAACAAGTCAGAATTTCATTCCATAACTGAGTGTTTTTTTCTTTAAGTATTTTTCTGTGGTGGTTTTAAAAAAATCTATTATATTTGATGTTAATGAGTTTGCATGTACCTAGAAAGAAAGAATTCTTTGGTGATTTCATATCAGCGGGATAATTAATTAAACTGAAATTGTGTAACAGGGCATGAACAACGGAAACAAATCCATAATGAGAAAAGACTGGAATAAAGTACTGGACAGGGTGATGAGGTTTTGCGTATGAAAAATATTAACTCTGCTTAAAAATTCTAATCCTCTTCTCTCTTTCTCCTTTTAAAAGTAGAAAGTATTCAGACATTTAATAATACTTATTAAATCGAGTTGATTTAAATCAAGCCTTTTTAGTAGTGATTTAAATCGTAATTTAATTTGACTTGATTTAAATCAAATCCACCCTGGTGCATGGACACGTTGTCTGACAGAAGGGATCATTCAGTCAGTTTGTTATGTAAACTGAGATTATTTTGTGCCGTATTGTACTGTTTACTATTTAACTTCTTCCTGCAATTTTAAATTCAGGAGGTAATTTTCATTTGAGTTTTGTTACATTTATGTCGTACATCATCATTATTGTCTGAGTGTTTCATTAGTATTAAATGCAAGGCTATTTTAGTACTGAGTGTTGCATTAGTACTAAAACTAAATGTTTAAATACACTAAAACATCATCTTTACATGTTTGCCAGCATTGAGTTCCATTAAGTCCAGTTTTTAGGATTTAGTTTGGATTGTATACACACACACACAGAAAGGCGGGTAGTGGAAGAGGGAGAGAAAAACTCCCAGTGAATAACAGTGAAAATTTGGCTTTAGTAAAGAGTGAGTGAATGTTGTTCAACAATATCCTTAATTACTATAGTGCCCAGCTAATGCATAAGTGAAATACATTAGTAGAATTAAAACTTCGTATTTTTATTCCCTTGCTAGGTAATACAGTTAATGAATATAGATCTGACCAAATTAAGATTATTTATTTTAATGCTTTACATCATTGTAAAACTTTTAGCATAGCATGGGCTCTTCAAACTTTAATAGAAGCAATCCTCGCAGCCACTTCAAAGATTGGGAAGATTAAAAGTTTCAAGTGCATTAAAGCAATTCCCTTAATTGTATCTGTAGAGGATATTATATCTTCTGCTATAGATTTCTTTGTTTACAATTCACAAAGTACTAGCTAGAAGCCCTTTTTGAACTTGGTACTTAGGGACATTTTCACCGCTGAACTACTTTATAAATAGTTCAAAATACTAGCTCATCATTTGAACCCAAGAAATGGCTAGTGCCTATCAGAGACATTTTCCATTCCTCATCCTTTCATTTTTTGATGAGCTACTTTTAATTTTTTTAAAAATGAAATTGATGAAATTCACTGATAGGGTTTGTCCTGGGATTTGATGACTTTTACATGGGGCTAGAGAAGTTGGGAGTGGATATCAATTATCAATTGGTTATAGTAATTAGAATTCAAAGATTCGTAGTTGATATACCTAAGAATGGGGAGGAGAAGGAGGAAAAGGGCAACCAAGTTACTGTCTTGAATTTTTCTCAGAGGCATTTGTTTAGACAGTATTGAATTGGTAGCTCTTTCATTCAGCTACCACTGTGTGAAGAGATATCACATCCTTGTGGACTTTCTAGATCAGGGGTCTGCAACCTTAAACACTCAAGGAGCCATTTGGACCTGTTTCTCATAGAAAAGAAAACACCGGGAGCCACAAAACCCTTCCCATGCCTGACTATTTCTTGAGTGGACACAAAACTAGCATACTGTATGCAGTTGAATTAAACATTCTATTTTCTTCTGAAACTTTTCTTTTCTTGGATTTATCAATAGTTGAAAAGCTAAAAAAATTGTGTGCTGGTGGATGTTGCACATTGGCAGTTGTGATGCATATTTTGAGTGACAGGGAGCCACAGCAGAGGGATGAAAGAGCCACATGCGGCTCCAGAGCCTCAGGTTGCTGACCCCTGTTCTAGATGTTTGCAGATCTTCACTGCTTCATGTTTTCAGAGCTCTATATCAGATATACATATAAAGTCAGAGATGCTGACACAAACTTGTAGTTTTATATAAATAAATATATTTTACATCTATATATACATCAGACAAGATAGTCAGGCAAACAGGCGCATCATGAGGTAAATCACAGAGCATACAGAGCACACAGAAGAAAAAGGCAGGTGGAAAAGGGAAATTCCTACACACTCACAGCAACCAATCACAGTGCAGATTGCCTACAGGAGCCAGTATTCTTCAACCAATCAACCAAAACTGTGTGTTCTGGTTGACTGCACAACTCCACTAGTCCAGCGACTAAATTTAAATATCTCAATCCTATAAAGGTGACTTAAAATCTTCATGTGATATCTTTAAAGTGAGTCCTTTAAAGATTTACAAGATTGTACTCTAATGCATCCTCCTTCCATGGACTGTCTTATACCAGTGCTAAGAAAAGTTATATTGAGGAAAAACATGAATATTAAGTGTGTTATGTGGAAAATACATCTTATCGAGAATTCTTCTACAGGTAGAGAAAGGGAAATTATGTTGTAGAACAAAATATTGGAAAATTTAGTTTATTTTAATACCTGACAACAGCAGTGTAGACTGATTTGATGCTCCATGTTTCCTTTGTATAAGAGAAAGAAACCAGGACAGAAAAACGCCATAAATGGTGCCCAAGGTAGCATTCATCCTTTTCAAAATCTACCCATTGATCTGCAATCAGTTTGAAACTTAGTATTTTATCTGCCAATCTTGAGGTCCTGGGTTATTATTGCAGAAAGATAGGACTGAAAGCCTTATCCTCTTCCTGTTGGATATTTCATGTTTCCTTGTTAATTTAGACTTTGACAAGGAGATGGACAAAGAGGCATGAGCAGAAATTTCCAATGCAAGGCTGAGAAATATTTGACTAAGGTGGCTTCCCATTTATAGGTGTTACCTTTTTTTCTGTTTGTACATTTTAATTTTTTACTGTCCTAATTTATAATAATCGTTTATAATAATAGTGCTTTTATGAGTCTTTTATAAAGTTATTTTAATATTGTGGCTTGACTTGACTGTTCTTTTGTCACCCACAGCAAAGACAGATAAATTTGATAAATGAACCAATAAATGCACGAACGAATGAATTAAAACTTAAGAGGCACACAGATTATCAGAATCTTTTCAACTAAAGGCCCTAAAGCAATGGTGAAATTCAATTTTTTTTACTACCAGTTCTGTGGGATGGCTTCGTGGGCATGGCAGGGGAAGGATACTGCAAAATCTCCATTCCCACTCTACTCTGGGGCCACCCAGAGGTGATATTTGCCAGTCTCCATACTATTCAAAATTTTCGCTACCAGTTCTCTGAACTGCTCAAAATTTCTGCTACCAGTTCTCCATAACCTGTCAGAACCTGCTGGATTTCACCCCTGCCCTAAAGGTTGTAAATTCTTTTCCTAATGTTTATTCATTTACATCCTGCCTTTATTATCTTTATAAATGGCTCAAGATGGCAAATATACATAATATTCCTTCCTTCTCCTATTTTCCCCGTATCAACAGTCCTGTTAGGTGTTTGAGCTGAGAGGAAGAGCGACTGGCCCCATCTCATACCTAAGGTGGAACTAGAATTCCCAGTCCCAGATTTCTAGGCTAGCACCTTTAACCACTAGATTGAACAGGCTTGACAAACTTTCTTTGCAGATTTTTTATAGTATTCACATATAAAGCACTATAATGATATAAACACAGAGTATGTTTGTTTTCCAAAATGACAAAGTGGGCTTTCATCCATGAACCCTTTTTACATCTGACATTTGTTCATGTTAAAAGGGCTGCAAGCCTTCACATTGTGTTGGCAATCATATTAGCATGCAACTGTTCATCTGGAATCTTTCTTCCAGAAGGAGGGGTGAATAAAGAATTACATCTCTTTTTTTGGAGCAAAATGACATTGGAACAAATTGTAGCATGCACAGCACAGCAGCGTGGCAGCTATTTGGAGTGTAGAAAGTTTGAAAGTCAGTACATATAAAGGAACAATAATCTGCTGGTGGAACATTCTGCTCATTTCATTGAATTTAGCTGTTAGATGTACAATGTCAGGCTCCTCTTGTCAAACATTAGAACTAGAAGCAATGCCAAGAGGCATTCAAGGCTGCAGACCTCTGATAAGCATGCTTATTGCACATACACCCTGCAAGCTGTTATGAAAAAATCCCAATGATTGCTATGTATCAAATTCAAGCCCTATTTATAGTGAATTCAATGTTCAAAGTGATGTTCCCTCTTTTGCTGACCATATGGTGCAAAGGGCTTAAAATATCTCACTTTTGGGCAGTTGTTACTATGATAATAAGTTAGACTGCTTGCTTCTAACTTTGCCAGGATTGATGTTCAGATATATCTTCCCCTTTTCAGCAGAAATTCAAGACAATGTATGTATGTACCGGGGTGAAATCCAGCAGGTTCTGACAGGTTCTGGAGAATCGGTAGCGGAAATTTTGAGTAGTTTGGAGAACTGGCAAATACCACCTCTTGCTGGCCCCAGAGTAGGGTGGGAATGGAGATTTTGCAATATCCTTCCCCCAGGAGTGGGGAGGGAATGGGGATTTTGCAGTATCCTTCCCCTGGAGTGGGGAGGGAATGGAGATTTTGCAGTACTTCCCTTGTTATGTCCACCAAGCCTTGCCCACCAAGCCACACCACGTCCACCAAGCCACGCTCAAGAACCGGTAGTAAAAAAATTTGGATTTCACCACTGGTATGTACCCATAATGATCAAATGGTCTAAGTTCAACTGGCAATGTCAGCCAACACCTTAACCATTACACAACATTGTAGCTTCCACATTTAATGAAGCAGTCAGTCTTTTTTTAAATAAATAAATAAATTCTGGAATCCTGTTTGTTGTATTTGTATCAAGTCTTTATACCCCATAATTCATCAGAAAGTCAGAGCACTTATCAGATCTATGAAAGACGATCATCCTTGACTTCAAGCTTGTCATCTATAAAGGCAAAAGTTGAAAGGATGAAAATTGGAATGATTTTTTTTAAAAAAACCATATTCTTAAAAAGGTGCACTGTGGAGCAGTTGAACTGTATAGAAAATGGCAAAGAGAGAGGGTACCACATAATGATGTCAGTGATCACTTGTATTTGATGTAGCCTGAACTTCACTTGTATGTTGAAATAAACAATTCTTAAAAGCGGCTGCTGAGTAAGGCTGAAATCATTTTCAGAATGACTTCAGCTGAAATCTGATGGCTTCTTGTCACTTCTGCTATAATAGATAATGTTTGGGGTTGTCACTGATCATCTCTTTCAACATTGTCCCTTTGCTCATTCTTACAGGGCAGTGGTTAAAAGGAGCAATGAATTAAGGTGGCTGTTATTTCTTATTACTTCCTTCCTAGTCATTTGCCCTCAATGAAAGAACCTTGGTGGCGCAGCAGACTAAAGTGCTGTTAAGTACCACCAGCTGCCTGCAATTACTGCAAGTTCAAATCTCACCAGGCTCAAGGTTGACTCAGCCTTCCATCCTTTCGAGGTAGGTAAAATGAGGACCCGGATTGTGGAGGCAATAAGCTGACTTTGTATATATAAAAAAAAGAACACCGCTTAGGTGTGGCCGAAAGCCCTACTAAGCAGGTATATACAAAAGTATGAAGGCTATTGCTTAACGCATTGTAAGCCGCCCTGAGTCTCCGGAGAAGGGCAGCATATAAATCGAACCAATAAATAAATGAAGGAAGGAAGGAAGGAAGGAAGGAAGGAAGGAAGAAAGAAAGGCCTAGCCATTTCTCCATTGTGGGTGGAGACAGCAGCCAGTGTGGGTTTCTTTTACCTTTTCAGAAGGTGGGCAGAGGCACTTCTTCCAGTCAGATCCTGCTCCCTCCGGCAGTTTGCAGATCCCTTCGATGGTGGCCTCTGCCCGCCTTCTGAAAAGGTAAAAGAAACCCACACTGGCTGCTGTCTCCACCCAACGAGAAGGAGCGTATCAGGTAGGACCAACACCCCTTCTATCACTTTATTCAACATGGTTAAAAATGTTATTCTCATTATCCTCTTCCAGAATCACATCCATCTATATTCACATTAGAACTGCATTCCTTTTGAGTATTAAAACAGGCACGTGTATTGACAAACAAGGGGCAGGCTGCTGCTTCTGCTTTTCTTGTGGTTGTTCGTTTTCACCGGCACCACCACCGAAAATGAGCCAAACACAGTTTGGAGAAACCTTTGAAGCAGTGGTGAAATCCAATTTTTTTACTACCGGTTCTGTGGGCATGGCTTGCAGGGATGGGTTCCACTTACCTTTACTACCAGTTCTCAGCAGGATTGCACAAGCACGATCCCTTTCCTCGCACTCACATGTGTTCTTCTGCGCATGCACAGATCACCAATGATCATGTTGTTTCAAGTGGGCGGAGCCTCCCACCAGTTTTACTACTGGTTCTATAGAACCACTGGTGGCTTGGCGGGCGTGGTGTGGCTTGGTGGGCATAGCAGGGGAAGAATATTGCAAAATCTCGATTCCCTCCCCACTCTGGGCCCAGCCAGAGGTGGTATTTGCCAATTCTCTGAACTACTCAAAATTTCCGCTACCGGTTCTCCAGAATCTGTCAGAACCTGCTGGATTTCACCCCTGCTTTGAAGGGACTGCTTTGAGGCATCTACAGTTTGTATTTGCTTTAATTTTCTGAGGAGGACTGATTAATTGATAGTAATATGCTTTGATTTTGAATGATTTGCATAGCTGGATGGGTGGATGGATAGATGGATGAATGGACAGACTGTTATTCAACAAATCTGAATATCGAGCAGAAAATATTCTGCCTCATGGCAGAATATTGAGGCAGCATTGTAGAAATACCTACCATGTCTTCTTTCTCTCATAGGCCATGCCAAACCAATCTCTTTTCAGGAACCATTTTGTTTTCTGTTGCAGTACAGCTGCTGTAATGGCTGTAGAAGTGCAAGTTGATAGGCTTCTAAGAATGTCTGCATTTTAAAAAATGCCTCCTCTTTGACCAGTTTCTTTACTGTTATTCTTGCCTTTATTTTTTGAGTGTGACACTTCAGACAGAATAAGTAGAATGATCTGTTTTGCCCCTTACATTTTCTTGGTAAAGACTGGAATCACTGAGAGCATCTTGCTTTTAACAATCTGTGGTTCTCTACAAACTATAATAATTTTCTAGTCTAGATCCTCCTTGGAATTAATTTAAAGTTTAAAGATCAATAATACTTCATCACTGAAAATTGAAAGAGCAGTGAGGAAAGAGACTAATTTGCACTTCATTGCATTTTTTTTTAGAGATATTTACATCTGGCCAAATAAACAAGTAAAGCTGTGAAATTATACAGTCAACTCATCCAAAAGGTTCATGTACCCTTTTAAGAATATGTCTTTCTGGGTAACCGGGCCCACAGCAAGTCTGTTCTCCTACACGGGAATTTCACTTTAGCCTACATGTTTTTCCTATTTTGAAATAAGACTTTTGTAATGCTTTGAAGTTTTAAATAACAATTTTGTTCCAAGCCAGAGTAAATGCAGTGTTTGAAATAATCAGTTTTTACAACTGCATTAGTTGAAAGTAACTTTAAAGAATAAAAGGAAAATGCTGATTTTCTATCTTTAATTCAATATGCCTACTTTAAAAAACTTTTCAAAAAATAAAGAAAGAAAATAAGTGTCATAAAGGGTAAATTCTTGGAGTGAGACAAGTATTGTACATAGATATAGAGATACAACCAAAAAAAAATAAGACCCATATAGTGGGTTTCCTACCCTTTGCTCCAATTGTTTCTTATTTCTACCTACAGAAAGTGAAAATAATGGTAATGTTGCTATTTGATAATGTTAAACTGGAGGTTGTCAAGAATACACTATATTTTGGAAACTCTGAATATCATTCCATAACTATGTGTTTTAACTGTTGTTTTATCTGTACTTAGTGATTGTGGCCAGAATTACAAGGATCTGTTTTATGTTCAGTAAAAGGCTTAAATAGAGCCATTGCTATGTGTAATTTTTTTTTAATGGACTACAAGAGAGCCAGATGCCTTATCGAAAAGTCTTTCAGAAAAAAATTTATTTCAAGAATGCTTTTGCCATATGGCAACAAAGGCTAATGTAATAATGGAACAAGTTCAAAACTCTTTTGGATGAACTGAACTACAAACATTGTTTCTTGGATTCTGGCTATTGTTTTTAAGAGTCACACAGTCTTGATATGAAGTTGGAGGAAGATATACTGATTGACTATAGTCAGAAACTGATTAATTTGTCTACATAAAACTTTGAATGATCCAGGTTTAACCTTATTTTGACCAGAATAGAAGGTAAAATACATTGTGTTCAAGAATCTGTGACAAAATTACACCTAATGAATTTAAATGATCTCATTCTATACATATGTTTTATCCTTATCCATTATGATTCCTGCTTGGAAAGATTGAGTTGTTTTTGGCTTCTGTATATAGCTCTAACATTACATTGTGATTTTGTTTCTATATGCATGCACAAATCCCGAAGATAAATTTGCTAGTACCAGTTGATTGTCTAATAACTCTTGAAGTTAGGACTGCTGTTCATCGTGCTATTTTTTCCGGAACAATGAATAGGAATATCCAGGTTTTTATAGTCTGAACTATTTGGCTCATATTTGGATTGAGGAAGGCTATCAAATTAAGAATTATAACATTGTTTTTCAGGTTTTGTAGAGATGTGGATTTTTTTGTTGTGGTGGTTGTGGTTGAGTTGTTAGTCATGTGCTCATTGATTTTCAACAATACACTTACAGATTGATATTCAATAAGTGCACTATTAACAAAATTCTTAAGTAGGTTATTTAGATGAGTTTTTTGAATGCTTTTACTTTTGATTGATTTTGTGCCATCAGCTTGTTGTCAGTTCTTAGCAACCACATGAATAGAGTTTCTTCATGATGACCTGTCCCTAATCTTTTTTTTTTTTTAAAGTTCTTCTAATGGTGCATTCATAATCCTGTCTGCTTCTTTCATCTTTCCCAAAATTAGAGACTTCTCTGAGAGCTAGGTCTTTGCATAATGTGTCCAGAGCAAGATAATTTGAATCTGGTCATTTGTACTTCGAGTTACTACTTTGGGTTAATGTGTTCAATAATATTTTTCATGTCTGTTCATGATAGTCTCAGAAGTCTTCTTGAACACCAAAGTTCAAAAGCATCAATATACTTCCAATCCTTTTTTTTTTTTTTCAAAGATCAATTTTTGGTTTCACAGAGTGTCACAGAGAATATCATTCTTGCACAATTCTCATTGCTGTAGGTATAGAAACATCATAGTATTTTAATATCATTCCCAAGGCCTTTATGACTTTGTTTAGCTATTCTCATTGAACGTGGGTCCGGTGGTCCTCTTCCATGGGGAGTGCTCTTCCGATGACGTCGGATCGGGTCTGCTAGCTGAGAAGCTCCTCCCTTCCTGTAGCCTCCCAGCTTTCAGACTCGATCCGATTTGGATCAAGTCACGGTTTGAGCTGCTCCATAACTTTGGAAGTATTATAACTCTAATTGGATATTCTAAATTGATCCCTGCCTTCCAGCTAATTGGACTTTTAAATTGTTGCCTGCCTGATTCCCCCGGGGGGGGGGGGGGGATATTTCCCAGCGAGCAAGGTTTCATCCCGAGGCCGCTGAGGACTGATCGAGGTGAGTTAAGCTCCCTCGAGGTGGAGATTTCTCTGGCAGCGAGAGGGGTTAAACTCCCTATGCCGCTGCAGCAGCCCTCAGGCAGGGATTAGGTGGTTGCTTCCCCGCCGCCGCACCGGCTTCAGAAGGGGCGGGGAAGGCGGAGCCTCCACTGCTCCGTTGGGCTGCATCGCGCCGGAAGGCGCAGGAGCTGGGAGCCTTTCCCTCGGGCCTAATCGCCCCATTCTCCTCCGGCTCTCCTTTCAGCTCCGGCAGGACCGCAGGCAGGGCGATTTTTCCTGCCTGTTCAGCAGCGATTTGGCGCCCCCTGGGCTTTCGCCCACGCGCCTGGAGGGAATTGCAAAGGAGACAGCACAGTCTAATTGGAACTCATTGCTGCCAAAGTAAGTTTCTCCCTGCGGGGGGGGGATTAACTAAGGATCATCCTCCCCTCCTGGATTAATTGTTCTATTTGCCCTTTCTTCGGCAGACGGCTTGCAGCCTTCCTAGGCCTCTCCAGGGATCCCTGCTCACCTCGTGGCAGCCGCCATTTTGGCCTTTCTGCTCCCTCCGCCATTTTGCATTTCTGCGAGGTCTGGGCCTCTTTCTACAATGGCTCCCACCAGACAGTCTAAGACTAAGAGACAGGGCCCTTCTTTGGACCAACCTGGAACTTCAGCTGAGGTTCCTACAAAAAAGACTAAAAAATCCTCCTCCAAATCTTCTGAATCTAGATCAAGGGAGGAGATGAGGCTGCACCAGGCAATTGAACGTTCAATACAAAAGGCCCTCAAGGAGGCCTCTATTAAGGAAGCTGAGGCCTCAGCCTCTATCCCTGCTTGGGCCTCCTCTCCTGTGAGACCTGAACCCATTGCCCAGGCCTTGCCTCCAGCCTTATCCCCGGATGGGGATGGGGCTTCTGTTCAGCCACAGCAACAAGTTAATGAATCTCTCTTTGGGAATCAAGAAGAGGAGCCCTCTAGGGCTCAATCCCCGGGGGGGGGGCAGGGTTTCTCCTTCCCCAGTCCTGCAGAGTTCTGATAACCAAGGGCAGGGGCCTGTAATTTCCCCAGATTTGGTGGCTTATATCCATCAGGCCATTCAGCAAGGCATTCAGGCCGACAGACAGCGCAGAACAGCCTCATGGGTTTCTGATTCACCCTCTCACATAGATGTGGAAGGTTCAGGTCTTATGTCAGATAGGGTTCAACCCCCTGCCAGAGCTCATTCATCAGCTTCTTCTGTCCAAGGTTCTCTCACCGGTGAGGAGGTTAAGGACACTGAGTTGTCTGATGATGAAGACTTAACCCCAGACCAACCTTCTTTCATAGGCCTATTCAAACCTCAATTGTTCAGGTCCTTATTGCACAAAGCTAAGTTAACGACTGGTTTAGGAACACCCCGCCCTAATCCGGCTGGGGAGGGAACTTCTTCAGTGCCTCTGTTTGAGGAACCTCTCATTGAAACCGAAGAGATCCCAGGCCCCAAATTGTTCCGGGATGTCCTCACTAAGCAATGGCTTGCCCCTGCTTCGGGGCCTAGACCCAATGCGTTGGACAAGCGCATTTATAATATGGCCCCGGAGTTTTCCTCCCTTCTGCAGGTGCCCTCGGTGGATGCTCCGGTTGCCGCCCTTTCGACCTCTTCGTATACTGCGGGCCCTCCAGAGGAGAACCTCCGGCCGGAGGAACGCCGTCTGGAGCACGTGTTGGTCAAGTCTCACCAGGCTTCTGCATGGGCCGTCAGATCCTCAATGGCTGCTTCCTTCTTTAACCGAGCGTCCATTCTTTGGCTCAAGCAACTGCAGGAACGTCTTCCAGTGTCTGACTTACGCTCTCAGCAGGACATTACTAAGGTACTGGCAGCTTTAGAGTTTTCGGCCGACGCCACCTTGAATTCATCCAGGTTCACGGCCAAGGCCATTGGGGCAACTATCACGGCCCGTAGACTTTCCTGGCTCAGACAATGGCAGGCAGACGCCAAATCTAAATGGCGTCTGGCGACATCCCCGTTTGAAGGCCCCTTCCTATTCGGGGCTCCATTGGAACCTCTCCTAGCAGAATCTAGGGACAAGCGTAAATACTTACCTTCCATGTCTCGTAGGTCGGGACAAAGATTCCTCCCCTCTTCCTCCTCCTCCTCCTTTCGTCCCTTTCGAGGGCCAGAAGGATTCTCCTTTCCTCGACAAGGTCAGAGGTCCTTTCCATCCAGACAATTCCGCCCCTCCGAGCGTCAGGGGTTCCAATCTCAGCAGGGCCAATCTAGGCGCCCCTTCCGTGGGGATCGTGGGCGCTCCGCCCGCAGATCCCGCTGACGGTTCGTCCAGCCTTCCCATCGGAGGCCGCCTGGCCCTGTTTGCCAGCCAATGGGAGGCCACATCCTCGGACGCCTGGGTCAGGGAGACTGTCAGGGTGGGCCTCTCCCTCAAATTTCTCTCCACACCCCCGACCCGATTTCTCAAATGCCCTTTCTCTCGGGATCGGGCTCGTCGGCTCCTGATGGTATCGGCCATTCAACATCTTCTCGAGATTCAGGCCATCGAACCGGTACCTCAGGAGCTGCGCGGACAAGGCTTTTACTCCCGCCTGTTCGTCATCCAGAAGTCGTCGGGGGGTTGGAGGGCAATTCTAGACCTCAAATCCCTGAACCGACGGATCCGATACCGTCGGTTCAAAATGCAGTCCCTCAGCTCCATCTTGGAGGGTATCAGGCCCGGGGACCATCTGTCCTCAATAGATCTGATGGAGGCTTACCTCCACGTTCCAGTCCACACGGCCTTCAGGCAGTTCCTCCGCTTCTGTTATGCGGGTCGTCATTATCAATATCGAGCCCTCCCATTCGGCCTATCCTCGGCTCCCCGAGTTTTTACAAAAATCATGGCCGCGCTAGTGGGCTACCTCCGGACTCTTCCAGTAAGGATCCAGGCCTATCTGGACGATCTCCTCATCCAGTCGACTTCGGAGGATCTAGCGCGCCAGGACTTGGACACCATCCTCCAGGTCCTGGAGAGCCACGGGTTTTCCGTCAACATGGCCAAGAGCCATTTGATACCCACGACTCGCATACAGCACCTGGGAGCCATCATAGATTCGGTGGAAGGCAAGGTTTATCTTTCCCAGGACCGCCTGTCCAGCCTGCGGTCACTGGTCAGGTCAGTGTCGTCAGGGAGACCAGTCTCCCTGGCAGCCCTGTCCAAGCTCCTGGGAAAGATGGTCTCCTGCATTGGGATCATCCCTTGGGCGCATCTCCACTGCAGGGATCTGCAGTGGTTTCTGATCCCGTTCCAAAAACGTCATCTAGGGACTTCCGACCGCAAGGTCCTCCTTCCCCACAAAGTTCTCCTCTCCCTCCAGTGGTGGTCTTCAGCAGCAGTCCTCAAGGGGAGGGAGTTCAGGGTGTCCCAATTCCTTATTCTGACTACAGATGCCAGTCTCCTGGGCTGGGGGGCCCACCTGTCCTCGTCCATGGCCCAGGGGCGCTGGTCCCAGTCAGATCTGACACACAATATAAACTGGTTGGAACTTCGGGCCATCCACCTGGCCCTTCGGATCTTCCAGGATCAGGTGTCAGACAAACACGTATTGGTACGGACGGACAACGTAGCCGCCAAGGCTCATGTAAACCGCCTGGGGGGGACCCGGTCTCGCCACCTCATGCAGGAGGCCGAGAGTCTGGGAGCCTGGGCGGAGTCTCACCTGAGGTCCCTCCGGGCATCTCACATATCGGGCGTGACGAACACCCAGGCGGACTGGCTCAGTCGGGAGTCAGTGGACCAAGGGGAGTGGGCCCTCGACCCGGGCCTGTTTCGGATGATCACCGACCGCCTGGGCCTCCCGGTGGTGGATCTGTTCGCTACTCGGGCCAATCGCCAGACAGAGAGATTCTTCTCTCGCTACCCGGAGCCGGGGGCGGAGGCAGTGGACGCAATACACAGCAGCTGGCCGGCCGGCCTCCTCTATGCCTTTCCGCCTCTGCCTCTCATTCCCAAAGTCATCAGAAAGATGCTGTTCCTCCGGGCGGAGCTCCTGTTGATTGCCCCGTTCTGGCCCCGTCGGCCATGGTTCGCGGACCTCCAAGCCCTGTCCGTCCGTCATCCCTGGCATCTTCCTCGAGACAAAGTGACTCTTCGTCAAGGGCCGTTACTGCACCCGGATCCGGCGTGGCTTCAGCTAACCGCCTGGCGGTTGAGCGGAGCTTGCTGAAGAAGTCCAAGATTCCTTCTCGGGTCGCCAACACTATCCAAGCGGCTCGACGCTCGTCAACAACACGGATTTACGACTCCACCTGGCGCTCCTTTGTGTCATGGTGCAACCGTCGCTCCATCGTCCCTACGTCGGCCTCCACGGTACAGGTACTGGTGTTTTTGCAGGACGGCTTTGAGGCAGGCCTGGCCCCTAACACGCTCCGTCGGCAGGTCTCCGCCCTATCCACCATTTTGTGTTGCGGTTCTAGACATTCCCTCTCGAGTCGTTCCCTCATCCGCCTCTTCCTCAGGGGGGCTTCCAACCTTCGCCCGGGGTCTATCCACAGATATCCCTCCTGGGATTTGCCCTTAGTGCTAGACGCCCTCACGAAGGCTCCCTTCGAGCCCCTAAGGTCAGTGGGCCTACGTTTCCTGTCTTATAAGGTCGCCTTCCTACTGGCCATAACCTCGGCCAGGCGGATTTCAGAGTTGGCAGCCCTCTCCATCAGGGCTGATCTCTGCGTTTTTCATCCTGACCGGGTGGTACTTAGGTTGGACCCCACGTTCCTCCCTAAGGTGAATTCCCCTTACCACAGGGCACAGGAACTAGTCCTTCCAAATTTTTGTCCACGTCCTAGCCTGCCCTTAGAACGAGCCTGGCACTCCCTGGACGTGAGGAGAGCCCTTCGGATCTACATCCATCGGACATCTGACTTTCGGAGATCAGAATCCCTTCTAGTCTCCTTCCAGCCATCTAGTATGGGCCAAAAAGTCTCATCCATTACAGTGGGGCGTTGGATTAGGGCCACCATAGCCACGGCTTACGGGTCCCAGGCCTTGCCAGTTCCACCCAGGATCACGGCCCATTCCACCCGCAGTGCGGCCACTTCGGCCGCCTGGGCCACCCAAGCCTCCTTGGAGGAAATCTGCCGGGCTGCGGCCTGGTCGTCCCCTACCCCGTTCATTAGGCATTATCGACTAGACCAGTTTGCATCTGCGGATGCAGCATTTGGGCGTAGGGTACTCCAACAGGTCCTCCAGCGGACCTCCTCATCGGCCAGGGCAACTCCCTCCCTATAGTTTCACGCTTTGGTATGTCCCATGGAAGAGGACCACCGGACCCACGTTCAATGAGAATGGGCTTTGCCTTACCTGAAAGCCCTTTCTGATTGCGGTGGGTCCGGTGGTCCGCCCCGCCCTGTTATGCCCAGGGCCGATTCGGCGGGGTTCTGGTGTCCTGTTTCCTTTCTTGCAGCTCACCGTGTAGGTCTGCTACAAATCGAATCTCATCAGAAAGCTGGGAGGCTACAGGAAGGGAGGAGCTTCTCAGCTAGCAGACCCGATCCGACGTCATCGGAAGAGCACTCCCCATGGAAGAGGACCACCGGACCCACCGCAATCAGAAAGGGCTTTCAGGTAAGGCAAAGCCCATTCTCATCCTTCTGGATCATCAAAAAATGTAGGTGTAATACATTAAAATGTATAATTAACTCCATAACTCTATTTCAGATGGTTTCTGATCCTACCCATTCAATGAGGCATACTAGTGATTTTTGGTTTATTTGCATGTAGCTATAGTTCTGTCATGGCTTACTGAAATTTGAGAATGTTTAGATTGGCCCATATCAGGAAAATGATAGATTCAGTTGATTTCCTTATGAATTTTTAATATTTTCTCCTGAATGCTTGTTACTTGTTGATGTTTCATGATTTCCATTATATATCATTAAAATCTGGCTATATTGGAAATGTGCAATTTATAAATATGATAAATGTACTTCTAACAGGAGATATGTTATAGCATATTGTTACTTATTTATAATTCAAATGTATGTAGCTACCCATCTTAATAAAACGGACAACTATATACAAACAAAACAGATTAAAAAAAGATGCTGGGTAAAAAAGAAAAATCTCAATCGACACAGGGCAAAAATACAGAGTTTCATTAGTATTCTATCATAAATCTTAAGGACAATTACTGAGCACCCTTTTCGTCTTTATAGAACCATACAGGTTCCTTGACTTTTTGAGAAGCTTAGAATAAATAGATTAAGCAGTAGAGGATCATTGGCAAAAATCATTGGGAATCTTTGACATCATCACAAACATCCAGAATTTTCTGTGGAATGTCTTAGTGGTTAGCAACCCATGGCTTCCACTACAATAGAAAATGATAATGATAATGCCACACACAAAAAATGTTATCCAGATGAGAATTTAAGGTCTTATCTTGAATAGCTATGTAGATTATATGGGCATAAGCTATATGGGAGAGCTCATTTTTATCTTATTAATAACTGCAGAATGATGGTGAGTCCCACAACCCGAACCCTTATTAATAGCATATGAGGATCAATCTGGTAAGACTATCTGTGGGCAGGAATAAAATTTAGAAATTTTAGATAAATCATGCTAAAATAAACAGAAGCAGCTGCAGTAATAATGAACAGGTCATGTCATGGAAATATCACAATAGCACACTTGCATGTAAACCATGACAATAGTGAAAAAATGTAATCATGCTCTTCTGACCCAGCTCCCTAAACATGACAAATCCCCTGATGTGAACTCAAAAGTTTCCTTTTTATTAGAAATGTCAGCAAAAAAATTCTCTCGCAGGCTAATAAGTCCGTCCATCCGGAAGATGAATAGTTGTCTGCCACATCTATTCATTTCCACCCCCTGCCTTTTATCCCCAGAGCTAAGATGGGGCTTCGCTAGCAGCAGTGGCTCTTCCTTCCCCAGGATCGGTCTACAGCTTCCCCCTCGGAGCTCTCAGGTTGCCCTGATGCTGACCTTGACTCCCACCCCTTCTCCTCCTCTGATTTGGCTGCTGGACTCTCACAAATTATCCACCAAGAGACACATAGTCAAAAACAATATCTACATATTGTGCAAAAGAGACAATAAAGAAGCCAAAAAGGGAATGAATGACCAAAAGTTCTCCTCATCAGCAATCAACATCCAGATGTGAATTAATCCAAAATTAACATCAGATCAACAATCAAGAAGTCAGCAATACACCAAGGAGATGTCAAACAAACTAACAATAAACAGTCCAACCAAAGAACCTCCAACACTGACAGGGCCAACCATTAGAATATAAACGGAAAGGCAACCCTACTCCTTACTAGCATTGATAATGATATCTAGTTGGGTAATAAAATGTCTGCAAGAAAGCAATAAGCTCAGAGAGCACTCATATCTGAAGTAGGACCCCATATCTGAAATACAGGAACTGAAAATGCTGATTTTGGAGGCAGGGGATGCAAATAAACAGAGAAAACTTAGATTTCTTGCTCTAACTGGATAACCTGTAGATATAGTGGAGCTCTCAACATTATGAGCCAGTCTCTAGAAAAACCTACTACGAATTCTGGAACTTGAAAGTCATCAGGAGGGTGCCTGATTAAGAATGTTCTTTTAAAAGATGCTGGAGATTTGTAGGCAGCTATCTGAAGCAGCTTGTGATCATCAGCACTAAGCCTGCTGATAAACATTTTTCCTTTCTTAATTGTGAAAGCACTCGTTGGCGGTATATTTCCATTTTCGGCAACAACACTAGAATTCATTCTAAAGTAGTGATTGAAATCACGAAGTTCCAAAGAGATTAAAGGACCAACAGAGTTATTAAAGAAGGTGGGTATGGAATCCCATAAAATAAAAAGCTTGGAAAGCTCTCTCTGCTTTCATCTGATACGTAAAGCTTGGTAATGTATCCAAGAGAAAATAAGTGAAAATGCTCATAAATAGCCAAATCTCTATCAGGCCTGTCATATTAAAACCTGCAAATGGATTTTATGTGTCACCTTTTATTTCACTTTAAAAAAAAAAAAGCACGAATAGTTTCTTTGATCGCAGATATTAAATTTCACAGTGTAGAGTGGTTTAATTTTCTTTCAGTTTGGAATGATTGTCAGTGGCAGTATTAGTATTATAAAACACATTTTAAGCTATTCTTTCTGCAAGAAGAAAATTGGAGCTCTTCCACAATCTGGAAATTAGATATTTCTATTTTAGCAGTGGATTGTGAAAGATGGAAACTTCAGGATTCTTGTCTCTAATAACATTATTTGGAAAAGGATATACAGTCCTCTTGCTTTTAAGATTGTAGGAAAGGTTTTCCTTTCAGTATCAGCATTGTTAGGATATGTTTTGATGGAAAAAAGAAAGAAAACTTCCTCAGTACCACAGATTTTTATTCAGAAACTAGCAGTTAGAGATTGTTTTTAACTAATTAGAAACTCTCCAATTCTTTTTCACGTATAGGTAGTCCTTGATTTACAACCATTTGATTAGTGGCTGTTCTAAGTTACAACAGGACTAAAAAAAGTTATTTAAGACCAGTTTTCACGCAATATTGCAGCATCTCCTTAGCCACATGATCAAAAGTCAAGCGCTTGGCAACTGTCATGTATTAATGACAATTGTACTGTCCCAGGTTGATGTGATCATCATTTTGTAACCTTCCCAGCCGGCTTTCGACAAGCAAAGCCAAATTTGCTTAACAACAGCAGGATTAGTTTAACTAAACAGAGATTAGCTTAGCAACTGTGGCAAAAAAAAAAAAGTCATAAAATGGGGCAAAACTTACTTATCAACTGCCTTGCTTAGCAATAGAAATTTTGGGTTTATTGTGGTTGTGAGTCGACAATTACCTGTATGTATTTTTAGTTGGATAATGTTTTCTAAGATACTTTATATGCTGTTTTTTGTGGGAAAGCAGGATACAAATTTAACAACAATAACAAATGCTCCTAAATGTCATAAATATTTCCTGGCTAAATATAAAACCCATGAATGTTAATGGGTAAATAATTTGTAACCTTCAGAATATAAACCTTTATAAACCTGGAGGCCGTGCGGATCTGGATGGGGAGAAACAAGCTCAGACTGAACCCCTCCAAGACCGAGTAGCTGTGGCTTCCGGCATCCTGGTATAGTCAGCTGGTACCATCACTGACAATTGGGGATGAGATCTTGCTCCCCATAGAGAGGGCCCGCAACTTGGGTGTCCTCCTGGATTCACGGCTATCTTTAGAAGATCATTTGATGGCCGTGGCCAGGGGTGCCTTTTATCAGGTTCGCCTGATCCGCCAGTTGCGTCCCTTTCTGGATCAGGACGCTTTGCGCACGGTCACTCATGCCCTAGTTAACTCCCGTATGGACTACTGTAATGCTCTCTACATGGGGCACCCCTTGAAAAGCACCCGGAGGCTCCAACTGGTCCAGAACGTAGCCGCATGGGTGATATGGGCGCAGCTCGTTACACCTATGTAACACCTCTCCTACATGAGCTGCACTGGCTCCCGGTGGTCTTTTGGGTGCGATTCAAGGTGTTAGTTATCACCTTTAAAGCGCTCCATGGCTTAGGACCTGGGTACCTACGAGACCGTCTTTTGCCACCAATAGCCTCCCACCAACCAGTTCGTTCTCACAGGGAGGGACTACTCAGGGTACCATCAGTCAAATTATGCCGACTGGTGACTCCCAGGGGGAGGGCCTTCTCTGTGAGGACTCCAACCCTTTGGAATGAACTGCCCCCTGAGATACGAAATATCCCTGATCTCTGTGCTTTCCGCTGTGCCCTCAAAACCCTGATGTTCCAACAAGCGGGGCTAAACATATGAACATGTAAATGTTTTTAAAATATTATCTAATTTTAGGTTCTATTTAATTGGACCAAACTATGTTATAATAATAATTTTAATTAGCAATTTTATGATGTTTGTGTATCTATATTTTTCTTGACTGTACACCGCCTTGAGTCCTACGGGAGAAAGGCGGTATAGAAATATAATAATAAATAAACAAACAAACAAACAAACAAACAAACAAACAAACAAACAAACAAACAAACAAACAAATAAATAAATAAATGTATGTTTCAAGCTTTTTCTGCAGTCAAAGATCTCCCTGAGAATAAGATATACAGTTTTTATTTTATATGAAATAAACATCAAACTAAGCATATCTCATAAGTTTCTTCATATTTGATAAGTCTTTTGGCTGTTGCTTCCAGTATACAAGTTATCCCTGGCTTAGAGACATTTCATTTAGCAATTGTTTGATGGCACTGAAAAAATGTGACTTATAACTGATCCTTGCATTTAGAACTGTAACAGCATCTACCAGTTGCATGATCAAAATTTGGGAGCTTGGGAATTGGCATGTATTTATGATGGCTGCAAATATCATGTGATCATTATTTGTGATCTTCCCAGCCAGCAAGCAAAGTCAGTGGAGGAAGCTTAATTGGCTTAATGATCAACTGATTCACATAACAATTACAGTGATGCATTTAATAACTGTGGCAAAAATAATAATATTGGCTTACTTCAAAACTTAACGCATTGCTTAACGCATTGTAAGCCGCCCTGAGTCTTCGGAGAAGGGCGGCATATAAATCAAATTAAAAAAAAAAAAAAAACTGCCTTGTTTTAGCATTAGAATTTCTGGTCTCCCTTTGTGACCATAAATTGAGGTATAGTAACCTCTTGATGTATTGGAACACATTTGGAATATTTTTTTAATATTGTCATCTTGTTCTATTCTGTATCTTTAAATTACATAACAGTACATGGATTTAATCTGGAACTCTGCAAATCATTTTGAATTTGAAACATTTGAGTTTGAAACATCTTGAATTTGAAACAGCCTATTTTAAATATGAAATAATTAAAAAAACAGCTCCCGTGAACATTTTTCAGCCATTTTGAAGGAAGCTCCATAAAATGATTGAAACAGTCTGTTTCCTACTTGAAAAATTAGAATTAATTTTTAATTTTTAATTAATTAGTATTAATATTTTTGTAGGATCCGTTTTAAGTTATATATTACATTAAAAAGAAATACCTATCTTAATATAGAAGCTTAAAGAGGAATCATGATGAAAAAATTTAGCAGTAAATACTGTTCTGATCGCATGAAAGGCATTTTGGCTTTTCTAACTTATTTAATATTTAATGCTCCAGAGGGACCAATTTTCATGAGAAATTTGTTTTGATAATCACAAACAGACTTAATGCGGTAATTTTCTCATGAAGCATGGGCTAAAGTTTTGCATTAATGACCTGAAACTTTCCCAAAGTGGGATACATTTTTGTTCAAAGTCCAAAAAAAATAATGTTGGAGTTAGGAGGAGAAAAGAGAGAAAAGTTATTGTTAGTGTTTTAAAGCTATTTTCATATGTATCACTTCGCAAAAACGTGATGAGAATTTGAGTCTGTTCTTACATTTCATTAATATTTTTTGAAGGCTATCTTATTTTTATCAGTTATTTTTTAGTGATATTCTACTAGAAGATTGCATTATGAAAATAGTGGGGTTTCATATAAAAATATGAAATGTGATGCAAGTTTCATTGAGTCTTTTGCATGCCTGAGCATGAATTCTAATATTATTCCAGTAATCTTTCTTCCATTCCCAACTTCAGGTATGACTCTTTCATGATAGTCATAACTTTAAATGTTTCATTTGGTCAGAATTATATATAGCCTCTTTTTGCCAATGCCTTTAAAGTCTTTCTCCAATTGCTTCTATACCTGCATTTGCCTTCATTTTTAACATTGTTTATATAATGGCACTTTTTTTTAGGCATATAGATTTTGTACAATGATTAGTGACATTCATCAGGATGGAGTAAGAGCATCATAATATAAACTTTCATGTAGATGATGCTGTATTGAATCCTTTCCTTTTCTAGTAGGGCTAGAAGATACCTGGAGAACAATCACACTGGTTGGGAATTCATGGAGTTGCAGATTTTGAACATTATGCAGTTACCTATTTTCTAATGGCTTTATTAATTTGTCATCTGTCTTTCAATTGTTTTTTCTGCCACTTTTATAGAACAGTAAAGGCTAGAAAAGTGATCAGTTGCAAGTTTTCTGTGTTTCATTTTGTAACCTTATATGCAGCAGAGATGAAAGACTGGAGGGGGAGGGAGGGAGAGAGGGGGGGGTTTGTGAAGAATGATATGTATGTGAAATATGATTGGAAAGTTGTTCCTTGTAATATTTTGGATGTGCTTGTAGTTTTTAATAACATTTGAACTATTTGGCAATTCAAATCCCACCAGGCTCAAGGTTGACTCAGCATTCCATCCTTCCGAGGTATGTAAAATAAGGACCCAAATTGTTATTGACTCTGTAAACCGCTTAGAGAGGGCTGTAAAGCACTGTAAAGCGGTATATAAGTCTAAGTGTTATTGCGATTGCTATTCTAAGGACATGGTATTTTCTTTGAAAAAAATAATGCTGAGAATAAATGCTGGAAGTTGTTATTTCTCTTTCAGATATTATTTTTGAATGTTAAAACACCACACATGTTGTCTTCTTGAAAGAACTTGGATGCTTGAATTACGGGTGAAGGACATTGTTTGATGTCAAGCAATATTGTGAAACCTCTTCACAGCATCTATCATATGTCAGTAAATGCACAAATATAGCCATTTTGATTGTTAGAACTTCTTTACCATCCTCTAGAGCAGGGGTGTCAAATTCAAGGCCCGGGGGCTGGATCTGGCCCACAGAGTGCTTAGATCTGGCCCGCGGGTCCGCCCTGGAAACAGCGAAGGACTGGCCCGCGGTCCCTCTGCCAGCGAAAATGGAGCTCGGGAGCCTGATTTTACTAGCAGAGCGCTTGGGCCTCCACAGGCACCCCGGACATGAGTAATGTCGAGTTGGCCACACCCACCCTGGCCACGCCCACCCTGGCCACACCCACCCTGGGCTCCCAAGGTCAAACACAACCCTGATGTGGCCCTTAATGAAATTGAGTTTGACACCCCTACTCTAGAGACCTTCTGATATTTACTTCGCCTTTCTTTGGTAGCTCTCTTTCTCTATTTAAGAATTTAGCTTCACACTTAAAGGACATGTTGCCTTTAATTGAGTCTGTCTCTTGTGCAAATAATGCAAAACAATAAGAACAAATTTACATTTGCTCTACTTCTATTTTGCAAAAATTGCCACAAACAGGTAATCAGGATTAAGCAGTTGTGAGTGCCTTATTTTTTTAAATTTCTCTAAAACCCTCATTCCCCTCCGCCCCTCCCCCAAATTAAATGCTACTACCTTATCTACTTCTGATCTCAGGATAATAATTGCCTGAGGCAAAAAGTTTTCTGCTAAATATCTATTAAACTTAATATATTTATGTTTATGTTAGTTGAGCTTTATTAGTAAGTTTACCATACTAGTGGTAATACAATTTTATGTTTTTTAATATTGGCAAGAATTGGTCAATGTTGTTTGGTAGCTGGAGCTAGAGCTAAATCTTAATATTGTTACTTCTTACATCTTGGTCTACTTGATAAAATGTGTGCTGCTACATTCTCTCACTCCCCCAAATAAGAATTAATTGAATGCTGTTTGAAATTAAACTTGGACAGGAAAACTGTTTGATTTTATTCATTTATTCATTATTTTCATTTTATTAGTCTTTAGTAAGAGAAAATATGCCTTTGGTGATATTGGTACAAAGCTACCATTAGAACTGTGCACATTGACTTCCCCTCATTGACTTAATTTGCAAAATTATGGAATAAGATCAACAATAATCTTTTTATAAAGTTTCCTTTTAGCATTCTTCCAGTTTTTAAAACATGTACTTATATTTCTCACAGCTGTCTACATTTAAGCAATCAAGCAGAGAGCAGAGTAGGGGTTTTCCAAGAATCCAGATTAAAATATATCTGACTATAAAAAAATAGCATTAATTTTATCAATCTGTTCTTTTAATGTGATACTGTATTTTTAACATAACAATTTGAACTTCACTAACAATGTCAATTATTGTCCTGTCCTGCTTATGGAGTTTTAAGTCTTTTTGATGTTTCACCATTCCCAAATAATATTCCCCAGTATTCACCTCATGCAGCAATCAATGCAAAATCCAATGAGTCCAATTCTCAAGTCTGAGAACACAGAGCAAGTGTGTAAAGTCACTCACCAGGTTCGGGGTCCTAAGACAAGTCTATGGTCTCAGCACATATCACAAAACCAAACTCCAAGTCCAAAGTTGAGTTGCAGGGTCAGGGCTTAAGTAAGTTCAAAGGTGAGAGTCACAATGGCTCTCAAACACACATCAAGAAACAGATGAGTTTTTTTCCAGCATTGCTTGCTCCATGCACCAGACTAAGTAGCTGTCAGTCGGTGCACTCATTAGGAGAGGCAGGTTGCTTCTTTGAGTAGTCTCACCGACCTCCATTGTGCCTCCCTCCTCTCAGCCCTGTGTGCTTTGGGATTTGGTGGGGGAGGTAATTCCTTCTCCACCCTCTGCTTCTGGATGGTCTTGTGTTTCTATCCTCTCTTTATCAGCCAGATGCTTACCTCGTCACTCCTCCTCCTCTTACCCAACCATGCCTGGTTCAGAGTCCCCTGTGTCTTCCACATCTGCCCCCCCCAAAGCTGGCTTTTCCTCAGCATCTGAGTTGAACTTCTAGGGCAGGGATGTGAAACTCAAGGTCTGGAGGCCTGGATCTGGCCCATGGTGTGCTTAGATATGGCCCGTTGTGCCCACCCTGGCAATAGTGAAGGATTGGCTTGCAGTGCCTCTGCCAGTGAAAATGGAGCTTGTGAGGGCTGCACGCTAGTCCTCCCAAGGTCTATTTTCACTGGCAGAGGGTTGCAGGAGGCCATTACAACCAAAAATGAAGCTTGGGAGCCCGTTTTTACTGACAGAGTGCTCAGGCTGCCACAGGCACGCCTGACATGAGTGGTCACACCCAATCTGGCCATACTTACTCTGCCCCCTCGAGGTCAAACACAACCCTGATGCGACCCTCAATGAAATCCAATTTGACACCCCTGTTCTAGGGCATCCATTATAGTTGTGTTCTGAACTGCTTTTGTACATGGTTGACTATTATACAAACATCCTTTTCTCTGAGCCATAGTATATTCTGTCTCCATGGGGAGGAGAATCTATATTTATAAAATATATAAAATAGGATTCCAATATATAAAATAGAATGCTGATCACTGCAAAGCATTCTATGCAGTCTGTCTTGTATTGACTTGATGCACCTTTAGACAATGTTAATGTTAAATTTCATATATAAACAATATGAATCCAGACAAATAACATTTAGGTGAAGCAGAACAGAAATTAAGAGAATATGAATCTGCAAAGCATTTTCATTTTTTAAATTTGTTGCAGCAATATTTACCAATCTGATACTTAGTAGAATTCTTATTTGTTCAATGTACACATTCGTAATGGTGATGTCACTGACCCAATTTTATGACCTTTTTTCTCTGTCATTAAGCAAACCACCATGGTTGATAAGTAAATCCATAGCCAGTAAATCAATGCTGGATTTTGCTGAAAGACTTCAAACTTCAGCCCTAAGTGTTATGCAGATCTGACCTAGAGATGGCAAGGTTATGTATGCAGTGTAATGTAATACGTCATAATATAATTAGCATGTACATTGGCATGAATACTCTGGGACCACATGTTGTTACACTTGTGTACTTAATACACATTTTCTTTCATCCATCTCTTGTAAGGTCATTTTTAAACTAGCGCAAAACAAACCACAAGCATTTCTGGTTTACTTTTGGTTTACTCAAATAAAGTAGAAGGTTTCAATTTGCCTTGAAGCACTTTTTTCTGGCACTAATGGGTTGAGCAACTAGTAAATATTGTATTTTTAAAACACATGCCTAGAGATAGACACATGCAGACATGAGCTAAAACAATATGAGACAAACTTGAAAGTAACTTAAGGTTGCATCCCAATTTCTAAATGTTGTTTGTGTGGACAATCATTGATAAATTGTGGAAAAGAGAGAAGGAAAGTCAAGGAAGACAGTATTACCTTTTAATAATAATTTTAATGTGCATTAGTTTATGATCAGTTTTCTTTCTTTCCCATAGAATTATGTATCTGTTTTAATGGTACAGGGGTGTATGTGAGTATGTGTATAGATAGATATATAGATATAGTTATAGATATAAATATAATATAGATACGTATAGATATAGATATATAGATATAGATGATATAGATATGGATAGATGGATAGATAGATGGATGATAGATGATACACATACACACACAAAAACTTTTTTCATATGTTTTCCTCTCTTAATCTGGCTATTCTTGTACAGGTAGTCCTCATCTTAAAACAGTTCATTTAGTGACTGTTTGAAGTTACAACGGCAGTGAAAAAAGAGACTTATGACCATTTTTCTCACTTACGACCACTGAAGCATCCCCATGGTCACATGATTTAAATTTGGATGCTTGACAACTGACTGATATTTATGACGGTTGCAGTGTCCTGGGTCATATGGATTACTTTTTGTAACATTCTGACAAGCAAAGTCAAAGGGGAAACCATTCATTTAACAACAGCAGAAATTCACTTAGGAAAAGTCGTAAAATGGGGCAAAACTCACTTAACACGTTTCTCACTTAACAGAAATTTTGGGCTCAATTGTGGTAGTAAGTTGAAGACTACCTTTTCTATATGTTTAATTAGGGGACTTTTGGAAACTTGTCTTCTTTTATCACCTTTCATGAAGCTGAATTTTGTTTAAATTATAGAGTTGACCATCAGTTTCTAGCCCTGGCCTCAACTTAACTGAGCAATACACCTCCTCAGTCTTGCTTATCTTCCTTTTTTATATAGTTAGCCTGGCCCAATTTGGGGCAAGGATTTCCTCTTCATCCTTTCTGAGCTTCTTAGAGGGACGCAGAAGAACTTGTTGGCGAGGGTGATTGGCAGCAAAGGATCCTAATTTTCCAGTTAGTGCTCATCCCCAGGCAGGGAATTATCTCAGAATACCTCAAAGAGTGGGGATGGTTGGATCCTGAGATGTCTTTGGCTAGTTAAGTATTTTTAAGGCTGCTCAGGAAGTAGTGGAAATGACTGCAGTTATAGGAGCAGGATTCCAACCCCCCATTCCACTTGTTCTGGGTTGTAAAGAAGGCAAGTAGAGAAAAAATGTCTTTATTTTCACAAATAATCTCATTTTAGCTGTTGACCACTTTCCATTAGAAAATTAAAGGCATTAAGAAGTTTGAAATAAAAGCAGAGTGTTATTCATTGGAATTTATTTCTATAAAAGAAATAACAGAATAACAGAGTTTGAAGAGACCTTGGAGGTCTTCGAATCGAACCCCCTGCTCAAACATTGAATGGTTATTCAATGTCTTCTTACAAACCTCCAATAGTAAAGCACCCACAACTTCTGGAGGCAAGTTGTTCAATAGATTAATTGTTCTATCTGTCAGGAAATTTCTGTTTAGTTCTAGGTTGGTTCTCTCCTTAAGTAGCTTCCATTCAAATATTCATAACATTTTATTAATATTTATCTCTCATACTATTATTTTCATTATAATATATAAGTATTATATACTCTGTATAAATATTTGAAATATTCAAATATTCCATCCAAATATTCATCCATTCAAATATTCTGGAAGAATCTATTCTCCCTTTAATGAATGAAAAAGCATTTTAATCATTTCATTTACATATTATAAGATGAATGGAGCATATAATATGAAACACTTTAAGGTGGAAGAAATCTTGGTATTATCTAAGGTTATTTTGTTCCTTGCAGTTGTTACATTACCAGGCTGGATAACATCATCAATAATTATGAGTGGAGAAGGAAATTTTCTAACTATTTCTATATCGTTGCTTGTTCTAGAAACCTTGATTGAGGCGTTGTTTTTTCCTTGATACTCTTTGAATGGAACATTATTTCTTCCTTAGTTGTTTTTGTTTACCTAGTACTGGTTCCTCCCTCCTCTTTGGGTGTTGGTTAATAGGTAAATGATGAAAACTGACACCTAGGTAAGCAGGAACCAACACCAAATGAACAGAAGCAATCAGTGGTGGGTTTCAAAAATTTTTACTTCTGGTTCTGTGGGTGTGGCACAGCTTGGTGGGTGTGGCTTGATGGACGTGGCAGGGGAAGGATACTGTAAAATCTCCATTCCCTCCCCAATCCAGGAGAAGGATACTGTAAAATCCCCATTTCCTGCCGATCAGCTGGGACTCAGGAGGCAGAGAATAGATGGGGGTGGGTTCAGTCAGAATTTTTATTACCAGTTCTCCAAACTACTCAAAATTTCCACTACCAGTTCTCCTGAACTGGTCAGAACCTGCTGAAACCCATCTCTAGAAGCAATCAAAGAAGCAATAATGTCTTGCTATTTTTTCATTGAGAGGTTAGTTAAACCCACGTGGTTTCCTGGTTTCCTTGGTTGCCATAATATGCTTGTTCCTGTCTTTGGTTATTGTTTGCTACTATAGGTTTTGTTTTTTTTTTGCTACTATAGTTTTTTTTTAAGCTTTTTGTTACTCATCCTGACACATCCTTGCTAGATGAACAGCTATATAAAATAATAAAATAAAGAAACAAAGAAATAACACACAATCATGGCTGGTGGGACAAGCTATCATACATAAATACAGTGGTACTTCTGTACTCATTGTTAATTGGTTTTGAAAGTGAAATGAGTACCAAAAAGGATGGGTATCAAACCATTTTTTCCCATAAGGAATAATGTAATGAGTCACAAGGCAGCTGACACCAAGAAGTTCTAGCTTATGCATTGAGTATCAAACAAACAATAACTATTTGAAGTAAATTAATAAATTATTCTGAAGATTACCCGATAAAATTTTCATGTCAAAATACATTGGGTATTAAATTTAATGAATTTCAAAGCAATCAAATACAAAGGTACCACTACAGCTAACAAACTTCACTCCCACTTGAACCTCAAATTCTCCCTAGTCTGGAAGTGAAATATCTGAAAGAAAAAAAAAAAGGAAGCTTAGAGAGCACCAAGATTTTAACAACTTAATCATGATCTTACATATAGTTTCCACTAGAAGAAAACCCTTTTTTTCTTTTCTACTTAGGAAAGACACTTTGGGAGCCTTTAATACCACGCTCAATCCAGTTGATAGTTAATAAATGATAAATTGGCCTGCAAGTAGATTTCCCACACCAAGATTGCTAAGACATAATTGGCCTTTTCCTCCATAATAATAACAAAACATAATTTATTGAATCCCCAGTAATTATTTTTCATGTTCTAATGTAACTAATTATCAATTGCTTGAATATAACCTGAGGTCAGTGTTGAAAGTCTCCATCTTTTTTAGAATGGTTATGCTTATGTAATGGTTAAAATGATTTTGTTTGAAAGAAAGCTATCAAAATAAATGATGGTATGTAACATTATTTATGGCTTTTAATTATATCAAGAGAAGCAATGCACTTTTTTTTTCAAATATTTACTTAGATCACAGTTTTAACTCCCTCTCTACCCAACTCTCTTTCACAGACAGACAGACAGACAGACAGACAGACAGACACACACACACACACACACACACACACACACACACACACACTCACACACTCCTATATACTACTAAAACTGTCATCATGATCTTTACCCATTTGAAATGGTGCCTCACAGGGCAGCCATTTTTGAATCAAGTTACTACAAATGGGCTAACCTATAGCATGTTTCCAAAGTACTGGGCTCCAACTCCTGAGGGAATAAAATTTAGGGAGGTTGTGGCTGCTTCAGTGCTTCTAGCTGCTGCTGGGCTACTGCTACAGCTACTGTATATCAGTGATGGTTAACCTTTTCCAGACCGAGTGCCCAAAATGCAATGCATGTGCCCCCAAGTATGTATTCCATGTATTGTCCCCTGCATGTGCCCTGCCCCCGCACACATGCACAAGCCCCTGCATCCTCCCATCCCCACATGTGCTCCCACACATGTGTGCACCCTTCCATATGTGCCCCTGCACATTTGCGGTAGAAGCCCAAAGACCAGTTGGCCAGTGGGAGGCGCATGCGCAGTAGAGCTGAGCTGGGGCAATGGCTCACGTGCCCATAGAGAGGGCACTGCGTGCCACCTCTGGCACGTGTGCCATAGGTTTGCCATCATGGAGCTATATGAACTTTGTTTTCAACTTTCTCTGAGAGTTTCCCAGCCAGTCTCAACAATCCCTTATTCTTGTCTTGTCCTGTCCTGTCCTATTTTGTATTTATGTTTATTTATATATCAAATTTAGAGACACCATTGTACTCGTAGACTGAGCCATCAAGGAGCAAGTAACCAACTCATCATATGGCTTTTAAAGAAGCAAAGCCTTTAAGATGTATGAAGAAAAGCCTGAATATTTTTATTGTTTTTTTGGGCCCATGCCTGGCCTCCATTTTTATTCAGGAACTCGGAGCATATACATAGTACTCCATCTTTCTAAATTTCCTCACAATAACCCTATGGTGTAGGTTGAAATAGCTTGGTGAAAATCACCAAGTTAGCTTCTATGCTGCAGATGGATAAGAAATTGGATGTCTCAGTTATCCACTAAACTTTAGAGCTAATACTGGTTCATTTTTGTGCTACTTTTTATTCTGAAACTGAGAATATACCAGCCCCTTTTACAGGTGCCAAAGATCAGGTAGCATAGTCCCACTTACCTCTGTGACTTTGGGCATAGCTCTTTTTGAGCAGAAAAAATACATTTTATTTAGATTTTTTTTTTCTTTTGGTAGATGGAATTATTATTGATTCTGGATGACTTGAAATTAAATTTGCTTTTCAATTTCTGAACAGCTGATCTTGGAATTTATTACAAGAATTTGCTGTGCAAGAGCACTTGGGTAAAAAATATTATAGATAATTAACGTTCATTGTATTTCTTCTGCATAGTCTGATGCCAAGCACAAAACCCAGCTACCTCTTGTTACTTGGAATATTCCCAAGTCTTCATATGTGATAACAGATCTTGTATTTTCAGCTTTTTCCCTTGTTTGTTTTGTTTTATAGTTGAGTTGTTTATATAAAAAAAGAAAAGAAAATCTTGTGACAGTCCTCCAGTAAAAAGGAACATCAAAAAATATAGATGGAAACATTGTGCATGATTCTATCACTTAATTGTAATTCTAATGCATTATTCATATATTAGGCACATGGACTATTAGAACTACAATGGGTATTATGCATTCCTGGTCTACTTTTCCAATTTTTGCATGTGATTCTTCACACAAAATGTAGTAGGTTGAGGGTAACATTTAGTAAGACTGGGTTGTGTGTTATATGAAGTTCAGCTGTTGCTCCTATAGTTACATAGTTATGTAAGGAAGACAGAAAACAGACTCTTTGCAGAATCACAGTTGCACTTAAGCAAAAATGTTCAAAACTTATAAAATACATAGAAAGACATACAGTACACTGGTGGGTTGTTCCCGGTTTGCACCGGTTCTCGAGAACTGGTAGTAAAAATATCTCATCATTCGGAGAACTGGCAGTAGTTGCTGGCTGCCCACGCCCCCGAACCGGTTCCCCGGCCGCCATGTTCATCACCGCCATGTTCTTTGCACATACGCATCATATTGCCTTGCAAGTTCAATGGAATATGCATGCGCAAAGAACATGGTGACAACAGCTGATGCTTTTTGGCAGCCTGAGGAGAAAGTGGCTGGCAAAAAAGCCTTTTTGGAGGCTTTCTGGCCAGCCACTTTCCAGCAGCGGCGGCTGGCTGGGGATTGCCAAAAACCCAGGTTAGCTTGCCTTCCCGACTCTGGACCAGCCGCCGTGGAAGATAAGCAGCCAAAAAAAGAAGCAGTGGTGGGGGAGGAAGGTAAGCAAGTGGGCCTGGCCACGGGGACCACCGGGAAGGCAGGCAAGCATGTCGGGGCCACTCGGCTAGCTAGTTCCCTTCCCCATGGCCCTACCATGCTTGCCTGCCTTCCAGCCTGTCCAGTGGGTGGGCAGGCGGCCCTTCAGGGAGACAGAGCCACTGTGCTGGAGGTGAGAGAAGCAGGAGCAGCGGCGGTGCTGGGGGAGGGTGGCTGGATGTCTCTCTCTCTCTCTCTCTGTCACACACACACACACACACGCCCTGCCCTGTTGCCTCCACTGCCGCTTCTTTTGCATTGGCTTGTCGCCTCTCTTAAAGTTGATCGTGAAGAGCTGGAAGATGTTTCCTTAGATCTCCCCCAAGGCATTGTGCAACGTAAGAGATCTAAGGAAATGTCTTCCAGCTCTTCACGATCAACTTTAAGAAAGGTGAGAAGCCAATGCAAAAGAAGCGGCAGTGGAGGCAACAGGGCAGGGCGTGTGTGTGTGTGTGTGTGTGTGTGTGTGTGTGTGTGTTTATCTCTTCGCAAGGACTTGGAGACAGCCCCTTTGAAAGAAAGAGGAGGCGACAAAGCCCTGGCTGTCCCCTGGAAGAGGACCGCAGAAGGACAGACAGACAGACAGACAGACAGACACACACACACACACACACACACACACACACACACACACAAACACACACACACGCCCCTGTCAGCTCCATTGCCCCTTCTTATGCATTGGCTTCTCGCCTCTCTTAAAGTTGATTGTGAAGAGTTGGAAGACTTTTCCTTAGATCTCTGATGCTCCAATAATGACTTGGGGGAGGAAACGGTGTCTGGTTCCACTTCCGGGAGAGGCGAGGAGCAGCAGCTGCTGCCATGTTGGAGGCTCTTGGAAATGTTGAGAGGGAGGGCGAGAGGGAAATGAATCTCTTCTTGGACTTGGGGGAGAAGTTTGTCAAAATTCCACCCTTTTTTTACATGCATCCATGTAAAGGGGGCTTCGTCCCTCTCTCCCCCTTTAGTCACTTCTCCACTCTTCGTCCAACCCATTACTCAGAGGAGCCCTGATCAGAGGAGTTTGTGGTTTGATGAGGCGATTAAAAGAAAGGCTGTTTTCTAGACATGAAGCGTCTCCCCCCCTCATTTTCCAGTTTGGGCTGCTAGGCAGACAGGCTTTTATTTTGTCAGCCCAAGGGTCAGGGCAAGGTACATAGGAAATCGCTCTGTCTCTGCAGCATCGGTCATGTGACTGAGTGGAGGTGGCCAACTTGATGTCACTCACAGCAAGGTGGCGCCCCACCTTGCTGTGAGTGACTTTGAGTTGGCCACGCCCACCCAGTCACATGACCACCAAGCCACGCCCACCAAATAAGCCATACCCACAGAACCAGTAGTAAAAAATATTGGAACCCACCTGTGATACAGTATTGTTAATATGTTGCATTCTGTACTAAAAACTGTAAGGAGCCTGGATAGCTCAACAGACTAAAAGCCTGTTATTAACATTCAGCTGTCTGCAATTATTGCAAGTTCGAATCTCCCCAGGTTCAAGGTTGACTCAGCCTTCCATCCTTTCTAAGGTAGGTAAATTGAGGACCCAGTTTGTGGGGGCAATAAGCTGACTTTGTATAAAATATACAAAAGTATGAAGGCTATTGCTTAACGCATTGTAAGCTGCCCTGAGTCTCCGGAGAAGGGCGGCATATAAATCTAATTAAAAAAAAAATATGAACTTGCCCAGATTTTTGAAGAGTTCTGTTATTATATAAAATAGGCATGGATCTAGCATTTAAAATAGCAAGATATTTAAACAACAAATAAGGTGAAATACTTAAAAAAGATCAAATCAGTAATCAGTATGATTTGAATAATATTGATGCTTTGTGATTTTTCAGCCTTGCTGAAAACCCAGCAAAGGGGATGAGGATGGGAAATTATTAAACCAGATTTTCTGTGTTGTAGGGACTAGAATAGTGTTCAGGATTACTTTTGTCATGGGCATTTTAGCAAACAAATACTGCAGTTGTATTTTAAAGACATCATTATTAATGCTAACAATAGTTTATTCTTAACAAATGGCCATCAATAAAAATGGAATCAGAAATTGGACATACTCCTCAGAACCACATAAGATCTGTTGGTTCAGTTTGTGACCCTCCTGATTATTCTTGGGATGACTCTCTACTTCCATAATCTCTCACAATCGTCTAAGGGTGAGCTACCCAGGTTACTTAGGATTTAAAGTTTAATAATAAATGCAAAATCACTATTTCATCATTCATGACCTAAAGAGAAACTGAAAGTCTATGTAGTTTATTCTTCCTTGTGAGCTTTGCATTAAGTCAGGATTTTGAATGATGTGCAAACTAGCCATGATAGAGGAAAAATAAGGTACATCCTGTTTTATTGCACTGTTTTTTGTGTTATTTCAAATATGGCAAATTCATTGTATTCACAAAGCATGGCTTTGTCATCAGCACCTTGCCTTGAGTTTTCTTGCCTTGATATTTGATCCTTCTGTTGTGTGTTCCTGTCCTTCCTTTCTATTACTGATATCTTTAAAAAGCAGAACTAGAAATCATGGATTCATCTGCTATCCATCTCAAATCTGGATAAAAGGAACAGATGGTTTACTTAAACTAGAAAGATAAGGAAGAAATTGGCAGACATAAGGAAGCTAGGAAATATTAGGCTTGGAAAAAAACCTTAGCTCATGGACATTACATGGAAAAAAAGCCCTCATATTTAAAGACTGGAAAGCTTAGCTGTCAGAAGAGTATCAGGCCACAGAAATAGAAAAAAATAGTTTTCCTGGAAGTGTGACTGAATTGTTTCCAAAAGTGTTATTGTATATCTTTTCCTTATGCTTGAAGATTGCTTCTCTGAGTAGTTTTAGCCAGTAATCCTAAAGTGAAGATTACAGGAAATCCACTGAAGTATCTTCAGATGCACAGATAAGGCATAGTCCAATTGTGATTACATAGAGAAAATATATTCATGAGGTACATATTCTTAATGATTTAGAAAATGTAATTCTAAAGAGCTTTAATCAGTACGGAGTAATATTTTATCTATAGTAATTCATTATTAAATATGTTTTTATTTATGTGCAGTGATGTGGATATTTTTCAGTTTCCCCAGTCTGGTACTGTACATCCAAATACTACAATCTTTAATAAAAATTTAAAAAATAAAATCTATAACATGTTAATCTATAACATTAGTAATACAGACTGTTTTAATAACATAGGTAAGATAAAGTGGTATAAAATATTTCATAAAAACTACTCTTATACGAAGTGTTTTGGCTAAATTTGCTAAATAGTTCATTCTCAAACTTTTTTCCAGCCTGTAAATAAAATATAGCACTTCGAATTTACCTCTATAACAGGTGGGCTTTTTAATTTAAGAAGAAATCCGAGGCAATAATTGCTTGATGTAGATACTTTCAAAGCTAGTTACTTTTTTTAGTAAATGAGAATTCTAAGTTTCTTCCCTGTGCAGGTGTCCAAATTAATCTATGTTTGGTTCCATGTAAATGAAAATCTGTGTTATATGGGAAAGAAAAGAGTTGCTGATTATGGCACTATTAAAATGTTTTTTAAGGGATGCATCTGTTGATTATAGTATCATGGTACCAGTGCTCCAGTGACGTTTAGAAGCTTATCTTATCATAATTGAGAGACATAATTTTTAGACTTAGAAGATTACCAAATGAAATCGAAACAGTATACTGTTCCCTTAGAGTTAGTAGTAAATTTGGGGGGGGGGAAGGGGGGGCATTTGACACATTCATACAGCAACCATACAGGTACTTCTTGAATAGTGATGGTAATTGGGACCATTGTTAAGCAATGTGGTAATTAGGCAAAACATCACAAGACCACACTCTTAGAAATGGTAATTCCAGTAGTTCCGGTTGTTAGGCCAGGACAGCAATACTAGATGAGGACCTCACATTTCTGCTCTGCAATACTTGCCTTTGATTCAGTTCCCACCTGCCTCACCTTTTGGTTGCCCCACATTGCTGCAGCTGAATTTCATCTTCCTCCTCCTACTGCTAGGCCAGGATTCTGACATGGGTGAGGGTGAGACTGCTGGCTGTTCATGAGGTTTTTCAGGAGGAAAGCTGGACCAAGAGTGAACAAAGGATAAGCTCTGCTGGCAATGGGCCTGGCTCTGCTCCTCGCTGAAGCCTACATTCCAGTTTTCCAAGAGCACTTCCTCCAATTTTGCTGTGTCACCCCAAACAACATTTCCCACACAGCCTCCACCTTCACCCAGGGAACCTGCCATAGGTTCTCTTTCCACTGCCATGCTCACTGTGCACATTCCAGGATTGTATCCTAGTCCATTTTATGTATAATCCACAGATATTCAAGACCCATTCATTCTTGACTGTACCAGTTCTTATTGTACTATGTATAGGTTTGGGTGGCTTTGGTTTTTTTTTTTGTAACCCAGTTCCCCAGGTTTCAACTTATTTTTATATTTCTCTTAAATGATTCAATACTGTTAGAATATTAATTTTAATAGCTAGAATAATAAAGTGTATAATGGTCCAGGACAAACAAAATCCTCCTCTACACCCACTGCAACCAATCACAGCATACTGCCTTAGGCAGTGGATGTAAAGGAGGATTTTTTTCTTTTCCCCACCTGTTTTCTTCTATACGCTCTGTATACTGTTTGAAGATTTACCTCATGATGTTACTGTGTTACTGACTACCTTGTCTGCTTCAAATATAAATGTGAAATATATTTATTTATATAATACTACATATGTCAGTGTCTCTGACTTCATTTGGACACTTGTAGCTCAATTCCCTGACAAATACTCATTTACATCTAACAAAGTCATTTATATTTAACATGTTGGACAGAAGCACACTCTTGTAAATAGCCATTTTTGCTTGTTTCATTCTAAATTTATATTTATTCTTTTGACATGGTAATGTTTGAGTAGAATGATGTTTTAGTCTTGTATTTAAAGCAAAAAGATGTTTTTTTCCCTAAGCAGTAGTTACTAGTCTTACTCATTTCTGAATTTCCAGATGATCCAGTCATCTTTTCTGTACCATTACTATTATGTAACATAAAAGAATATTTTTTCCTTGAGTCACATTAATTCAGAATGTCATACATTTTTCTCCCAAATTCATCTATGGTTCTTCCATTATCAGTGCTCACTGAAGTATGAACTGTTACCGGTCTAAGGATAGATGAGATTAATTCATTCATTTTAGTTCTTTCATTCATAATTAAGCCTGCATATTCCATGAAAAATTCTTGGCTAATTCTGTATTTGGCTAATTGAATACTTGCAAGATCTACTATAAGAATTAAACTCTTATTGTTCAGTTGTGCACCATGCATGACATTTTAATGCAATTAAGCATTTTAAAGTTATTATATTTTTTCCTATCTGGGAAATATTTTGAACAATTAATATGGTGGTGCATTTGTGTAGGGATGTACTGAGGAAATAATATAAATTTATTTTATGTTTATTTATTCATTAAATTTATTTGACACAACTTGCTTCAAGAGTTTATATAAATTTATATAGAATAAAATAAATTAAGTATAGGCACATATATACAGTTGAATAACTTACAAATGCTACATTTTGCTGAGATCTACACATAGATCCAATTGCTGTTTCTGAGTCTCTGTTTATATTTCTATATAGTTCTAGGTAGGGGCAATATACTGGTTAATGTAATATATAAATTTGGTTCACACAGTGTTCTGTCATTTAGCAGTCTGGTCTACAGTACAGTTTGTAGTAAGAACTCGTAAGATTTTCAGGTCCTCAGAGGAAATACCACTTGGACATACCAAATGCCTTGGCTTTGTTTTAATATCTCATTCATAATTCATATTATTGATTCTCTTTGGGCTGAATTCATAACCCATCATCCAATACTTATCATTTTGCTGATTGATGCTTCAGCAAATCTGAGTTTAAACTGCTGATTGTAGGACAGTAGACAAAGTATTCATATAAATGAGCATTTAAAGACATCCACATTTCTCTGAAATTGTGCAGTTGGTTCCTTCTTTCCCATTTTGGGATTGGAAATTAGGCAAGTCACTACTGGTTAATATTTAGATATAAGCCTATCAGGAATCCCAGTAATGTAAGGTCGACCAAAAAGTTGACAAAAATCTGAGTTTACCTACTAAAACTAGACCTCCACAATTGCTACGTATCAGGTGGTTAAAATATTAATAATTTTTGATAGTTGTCATGCAAATGGCTTTAATTTTTTTAAAATATGATTATGTTTTAAACCTTTGTGTATTAGAGTAAGTGAATTTGTAAACAGAGCAATTGTAATTGAACGGTACTAATTCTGCCTCTTTCATGACACTTTGCTTCCTTTCATATATCTGTTAGAGGTTTTTTTGTTTGTTTTTTTCATAAAAACAAACAAATACACTGGTCAAGGATCTTTCTCTGATAGTCACTAGCACTGTACTTGTGGATACTGGAAGAGGAAACACCAACTCTGTTCAGGGGCTGCGATATGCTGTGTAATTCACAAAGAAAGCTTTGGATGTTCATCAGATCAGATGCTTACTATCCAATGTTAAGGCAGCGTTTGAAAAGTAGCTGGGTAGTTCAGCCTACTAATATTGTGCAGTCTGTGGTAGATGTTGAGAGTATGTACTTTGTCCCAACAACATCAGAGGCTATTTAAAGAAGTGATATATGTTGGAATTGCTGTTGCTAAGCCATGCAGTTATGTGATTTTGGGTTATATAAGTGTATTTCTAAAAAAAAATTATCCTGCCTTTTTGTTTCATGTACAAAACCTTACCAACACTCTTTCCACCTGCTATTGTCCACACAATAACACACCTGTAGGTGATATGGGGTTAGCTGAAAGGAGTGACTGGGCCAACGTCCAGCCAGTTTTCATGTCTAAGGTGGGACTAGAACTCACCATTTCCTGGTTTCTAGCCAGAATAGCCTTAGCTATTCCAGTCCCAAATGCTGTGTAACTGAAAGACAAACTGTACACTATTTAAGATGCAAAGTATTTTAATAATTAAGTATCAAAATTGTGTGAGTATCCTTACACATCACCTGTGCTTAAATATGGTTATCTCTTTTGCTATTACTAGGATGATGATGGTACAGAAGAAGAGGAAAGCAGAGTAGAACCAGTGGGTCATGCAGATGCAGGTTTGGATAACATCACCTATTCGTTAGAGTAAGTTTATTGTTTTTAAAAACTATTTAATACTTAAAATATTAAGACTTAAATTTAGAAAAAAAGACTTGATAGGTTTGAACTTTGGTGTTGAAGAACACATGGACACTTAGAAAAATGAACAAAAATCAACCCAGAGTTCTCACTGTAGGTACAAATGAGCTGTCTCAAATTATCCTATGTTGGACACATTATGCAAAGATTTAGCTTTCTAAGGAGCCACGGTGGTGCAGTGGTTAGAGTGCAGTACTGCAGGCTACTTCTGCTGGCTGCTGGCTGCCTGCAATTTGGCAGTTCAAATCTCACCAGGCTCAAGGTTGACTCAGCCTTCCATCCTTCCTAGGTAGGTAAAATGAGGACCCAAATTGTTGGGAGCAATAGACTGACTCTGTAAACCGCTTAGAGAGGGCTGTGAAGCAGTATACAAGTCTAAGTGCTATTGCTATTGCTAAAGAAAACTGTAGGCCTGGAAAGGCGAAAGGACAGAAAGCAATAGAATAACTACTAGCAAACTGGACAAATTCAGTTACAATAGTGATGACTGTACCTTTGGAAGGTATTCAATATAGATCACCATGGACAAAATCTGTGTGATTTATTAGAAAAAAATACCACTGAGGCACTGTCTTGTCATGTTGTAGGCCTTGTGTGATTTGAACAAAATGGGAGATGTGCAACAGGGGAAGCCACACTAGACAAATCTCATCTGAAGAACCAGATAATAGAATGAGATGTAATATACAGCAGTGGTCCCCAACCTTTCTGACTCCACAGACCAGCAGAGGTAGTGGCAGGTGGCGGGGTAAGGAAAAGAATGGTTTGTTGTGCACAACCTAATCCAGTTCATCTGCAAATGGAGCTTCATTCACTTGTCGGCTAATTGCCCAGCCCAGTTCCCAACTGCTCTGCAGACCGGGGATTGGAGGCTTCTGATTTACAGAAATCTATACTGGATCTGTTCTTGGCTGGATCAACAAGGTGTACTGTGGACAGAAGGGCTACATATCTACATATCTATATCTGTGGTGATTGGCTGATGCCAATTCCAATCTAAACACCTGGCTGATTGTGGGACTAATAATTATATTAATATTTGGATACAGGTTCAAATATTATTCATTCAAATGCATGAATCAGGTTTCTCTTGGCTAAGAAGGCAAATATTCCTTGTTTTTGAAAAAGCCTCATTTTACTTTTGACCATGAAGAAAATAATTTTCACAACACATTGGGTTGACGCCACTTGATGCATCACAGATATCTTTTTTTTAATTATATGATTGATTGTGCATCATAAAATTGGTGTTAGCTCTCAGTGACTACATAGATTTTTTCCCCCCATAATGACTTGTCCCTAATGTTGATCAGGATTCTGGTAACTCTGATGATTTGTTAAAATGTTCTTATGTTGAAATGACCGAAATAAAGTTTGGTGTTGTGGCAAGTTTCATAAGAAATCACAAGCTTGTGAGCACATGATAAAAGACCACTAGATGCATGCACAAATGTTTTTGTAATTTCTATACCTTAACTTCACTGAGAACTGTATGTCAGCTTAAGTAACCAAGTAAAAACAAAAAATCTATACATACTTGCTTCAAACTGCATTCAGGGTTCTTCCAATCTTATGGGAGGACCCATTTTTATTCATATAAACATGTATTTTAAGAGAGATAACCTGGACTCTGTCTCTTTGGTTGCATCGAGACACACCTGATTTCTGCCTGACACACCTGATTTCTGCCTGGAAAATCCAATAAGGATTTTCAAGTTTTCCAATAATATACTTGTTATTGCTCTAGCTGAGTTTACTAATTTGGCTGCTGATTATCTTCTTCAACTCTTTGTTCTACCTTTCCAGCTTTAAAGGTTTGTCCCAAAAGCTAGATCTTTGCATTATGGGTCTGCAGATACCTCTTTAATCTTAGTGAATAAAGTCCTCATGAAAAGAGATTGTCAGTAATTTTTTGCAGAATTGTTTTAAAAATTGAATGCTTTGGAGAATTTGAGATATTTATAACAATATCTTTTATTTTCTAATGAATGGAAGACACATACATGCCAAAATATAAAATCAACTTATGAAATCAGTATCTTTTTCTAACCATTACGTGTAACATTGATAGTTACAGTTCTGTACTTGAGAATACATCTGGAAAGAATCCATTATGACATACAAACGATTACTATTGGACTTGCTCATTTTTAACACAATAAGTGGAAATTGGATAATTCAAGCAGTGCAGAGAGAAAGAGAAAATCATTGAACAAATAATGAGAAGTCAATTTGATCATTTTCTAGGCTCTTCTTTCTTTTGTGGCTTCCATTTACAGTGACTGCAATATAATTTAAAAACTACATTATAAAGTGTGCTGGCTGGAAAGGATTAGAATGAGGCACAAATCAGTTTATCTGGAAAAGCCCTTCTTTGGAAAAAAAAAAAAAAGCTAAGCAGGAGAACTAAGCAAATGGCAGAAAGAAAGGGTGAGACGGGATGATTAGAAAATGAACTACATTCGAGTTACAAGAAGACTGGGAGAATGTTTAAATATTCCTTCCAGAAAGAAAATGAAAAGCTGTAGTAGAATTTAAGCGGTAGAAAAAGTAACATTTTCATCCCTGTGATATCTGACAAGCTACTTTTGAAATGTTTCTCATGTTTAAAAATTAGTTTTTAATGATGCATTTGGAGTAAGAATTGCCATTCAGATGTGCCAAGATAACTGTTTAGCTCACTGAAAACTCCTAAGGTTGTGATGCAGAACATAATTTAGTTTCTGATTGCAAAAGATAAGTTGACCATACATTCTTAGAACAGTTCAATGGAAAAAAAATATAAATTACAAATGATTGGAATTAATAAGATGTAAATAAAATTTAATGGACATGGTGGCTCAGTGGCTAAGAAGCTGAGCTTGTCGATCGAAAGGTCGGCAGTTCAGAGTTTCGAATCCCTAGTGCCGCATAACGGGGTGAGCTCCTGTTACTTGTCCCAGCTTCTGCCAACCTAGCAGTTCGAAAGCACATAAAAAATGCAAGTAGAAAAATAGGGACCACCTTTGATGGGAAAGTAACAGTGTTCCATGCGCTTTTGACATTTAGTCATGCCGGCCACATGACCACGGAGACGTCTTTGGACAGCGCTGGCTCTTCGGCTTTGAAACAGAAATGAGCACCACCCCCTAGAGTCGGGAATGACTAGCACATATGTGCGAGGGGAACCTTTACCTTTACCTTTTAAATAAAATTTCTATATGAATGATACAAAGATCACTATTTTCATTATTTGAATAAGAATTTGCTTATTGAAAAAAGGTAAACTTCTAAGAAGTTGGCTACATCCTGATCATGTCTTCTATAGCTAAGTTTATATCAATAATGTTATGTATGGTTATACATGTCGCATGTGATTGCATATAAGTACTTATCCATTAATATGCAATCCAGATTTCAGTGTATTTCAAAAAAACCTGAAGCTATTATCGATATACAGCCAAGGAGAGCCCAGACTGCACACAGAATTTCATTATTTCATCATCCTGTTACAAAATTGGGTAATAAAAACATCTGATGAAAACAAACTATTTCAAAGAGGCTTTGAAAATAATGTGTTAAAATGAATAGTTACACATGAAATGAAAGCAAATGAATTTATATTACATGTATTTTGATGTAGGCTGCATAAGGATCTGCTAAATAATATTATAGTTGAATGGAATCTCGATGTATTCATAAATTACAATTGTTTAATTTTGATAAATTTGAGCTAAAAATAGTTTAGAAGAGTGTCAGAATTTGCAGACAGTTGCAGACAGATATTACTATATTGGTGATGTGTGAGAACATCCGTCAGTGAATGTTTAGCATACCAGGCCAAAAAATCATTTTGCATTATGGTTTGAACATTGCATTTGCAAATTCAGTCATTGATGTAATTCTTATAGGGCTATTAAAGTGTATTATGGGGAATCATTGAATTGACTGCATATTATTCTGATAATTCTCAGTTTGACAGTTAAGTTCAGATTGATGTAGAGTGTTACGTTGAATCAGTTTTTTTAAAAAAACTAAACACATGGTTTGAAGCAGATCAATTCATCCTGATTTTTAATATTAATTAAGAAAAGATGACTTTATGTTTTAATTAAAGAGCCAAAGGGCTGAGAGATTTATATTATGAACTCTTAGTACAAATTATTAATTTATAAAATTTGGAAATAATTATAGTAGTAATTATGCCAAGACAATATTTATCTAGTTAGGCTCTTCAGCCTCATACAATACTGTTTCAATTTATATCTATGTTATTTTTAAAGTTATTTATGGAAACATACTGGAAAACAAAAAGAAATGGAACTTTCTGTTTTCTTTAGGACAATTCTGTTTAGTCATAGTTTGACACCTAATTCCTAGAAAAGCTAATCTCAAACTTCTTTCATTGTTGGACATAAGACAAATTGTATATTGGCTTAAAGTTACACAAATGCATTTTACTTGAATAACTAATGAAATTATTATTTTTTATTATGGATTTTCTTTCATGCTGTCAGATTATTACTGAGGTATGTAGGAATCAATGTTGCTTTTATCTAAACTAGTTTTCAAATATCTGTGTTTTCGTTTTTGAGTTTGTGTTTTTGTAGAAGTGTATTTGTCATTTTTTGGTCCGTGTTCACGTTCCTTCATTCATCATTGTCTCACAGTGATATGGTGAAGCTCGTTGAAGTTTCCAATGATGGTGGACCGTTGGGGATCCATGTAGTTCCTTTCAGTGCTCGAAGCGGAAGGTAATGTACCATATAGGTTTTTAATTGATTTATTTTCTTAGATACATTGGTTTCTGGTTTTATCTGATTGATTGATTTGTAGGTTGGTTGATTGATTGACTTCCCATTTCTAGAACAATTATGGACAGCTTATACTTTATAAGAAGAGTGTGTCTATTTGAAATAGAAACATGATTCTTTCACCAGAAAGTCTTACTCACTGATCCCTAAGAAATCTTTTCTGAATACAGCTCAGTTAGTCAAGATGAAAATGACAGAACCTAGTTCTAATTTATATATTTATAAAATTAAATTCTGTCCTAATATGAAACTGGATTGCAAAAATGTACATTATTTCTGTCACAGCCTCAGAAAAAGTTTCTTGTGTTTCACCTTAGTCTGATATTAGAAATGGTGCACCATTTTTTTTTTTTTTTTGCTAGTTGAAAGATTATAATTTATAGACTAGCAGCATCTGAAATCATGACAGCATTCTGTGGGTAGTTTTTCACCCAAACATGGGAAGAAAAAAATTTACAGTCAAGGTAGTGTTAAATAAAGTTAGTTATATAAAATATAGCACACATTTTTTATTTATTGCTGAACATGAGTGTATTATATTGCACCACATCCAAAAAACAAGGAAAAAACCAGGTGATGGGTAAAATGAATATATTACCAATAATGGCCCTAAGCCATATTCTGTCAGGGAGCTGAATTAAAATATCAATTCTTACTCTATTGAGATAGAATTCCGGTATTTAGGTTTTGTGATTAAATGTACTTGGAAAATTAAATGAGCTATGACACACATATGATTTTGTGGAAAAATTTGCAAGTTTGTGGTATAAAGTCCAACTCCGACACTTCTTCAGTAATGTAAATAAGACTTTAGGAGAAATAGAAAAAAAATTGATTACCATTAGCAGAGAAAAAAATGCATTTACAGTATATTTTACAACATCCTGGTGGGAAAAGTCCAAACATACATTTATAAATAGAATCCTGGATTGTAAACTGATGTGATTCTGTGTTTTGACTAGTCCACATAGCTCTGAAGAATTTCATTTTAAATTGATTAAAAGTCAATGTCATTGTAGAGGAAATATATTTTATCTGCTTTTTAAAATTCCTGATTATTTATTTATTTATTTATTTATTTATTTATTTATTTATTTATTTTTTAAATTTTTATACCGCCCCCTCTCCCGAAGGACTCAGGGTGGTGAACAGCCAAAATTAAAAAACATACAATATAAACATTAAAATACTATAAAAACGAAATTAAATTTATCTTTGGCTTCCCCCAATTTAAAACCTCTTATCCATAAAATTCACCAATTAAAAGATTTTTAACCCAGCCCCGCTTGCTCAAATAAAAAAGTCTTCAGAGTCCGGCGGAAGGTCCGGAGGTCCAGGATCAGTCGTATCCCTGGAGGTAGCTCATTCCAGAGGGTGGGTGCCCCCACAGAGAAGGCTCTTCCCCGGGGGGGGGGCGCCAGCCGACATTGCCTGACCAACGGCACCCTGAGGAGGCCCTCTCTGTGGGCGTATTGGCCGGTGGGAGGTTATCAGTGGCAGAAGGTGGTCTCGTAAATAACCGGGCCTTAAGCTATTGAGCGCTTTAAAGATGAGAACCAATACCTGGAAGCGCATCCGGAAGACCACTGGAAGTCAATGCAGCTCGTGCAGGAGAGGTGTCATGTGGGAGCACCATGTCGCCCCCATAATTACCCACGCGGCTGCATTCTGCACCAGTTGGAACCTCCGAGTGCTCCTCAAGGGGAGCCCCATGTAGTCCAGGTGGGAAGTGACGAGGGCATGAGTAACCGTGCATAAGGAGTCTGATAGAAAGCCCCCCTGGCCACGGCCGTCATATGCTCTTCTAAAGACAGCCGTGCATCCAGGAGGACACCCAAGTTACGCGCCCTCTCTGTGGGGGCCAATGTCTCGCCCCAAATAGTCAGCAATGGCACCAGCTGACTATATCGGGACACCGGCAACCACAGCCACTGAGTCTTGGAGGGGTTGAGTCGGAGCCTGTTCCTCCCCATCCAGACCCACATGGCCTCCAGGCACCGGGACATCACTTCAAGGGCATCATTGGGGTGGTCTGGGGTGGAGATGTACAGCTGGGTGTCGTACAGATGGCACTGCACCCCAAATCCACGGATGATCTCACCCAGCGGCTTCACATAAATGTTGAACAGGAGAGGCGAGAGGACCGACCCTTGTGGCACCCCACAAACCAGGTGCCTTGAGGTCGACCTCTGCCCCCCAGCCAACACGGACTGCAACCGGTCGGAGAGATAGGAGGAGAACCACCGTAAAACAGTGCCTCCCACTCCCAACCCTTCCAACCGGTGCAGCATGATACCATGTTCGATGGTATCAAAAGCCGCTGAGAGGTCTAATAGGACCAGAACAGAGGAGCAACCCCTGTCCTGAGCCCTCCAGAGATCATCAACCAACGCAACCAATGCCGTTTCCGTGCTGTACCCAGGCCTGAAGCCGGACTGGAACGGATCTAGAAGGACAGTTTTATCCAGGTACTGCAGGAGCTGTCGCGCCACCACACTCTCAAGAACCTTCGTCAGAAAGCGAAGGTTGGAAACAGGACGATAGATTGCCAAAACAGCTGGGTCCAGAGAGGGCTTCTTGAGGAGGGGCCTCACCACCGCCTCTTTCAAGGCGGGTGGTGAGGCGGTAATTTTTGTTCCACAGAATGTTTTGTTTATGGACTTCCGGTGGCTCCGCATTCCCCGAATAGACGCTCCTTTAGGAGCTCCAGCCCTGTGATTCTGTTTGCCGCTAGAACAGCGAAAATCAACTGTTCTAGCGGCTCAAAACTCTCCCCCAGGGAAAAAGGGGGAGAGAAGAGCAGAAGGGTCTGGGTAGAGCTCCTCTAGACCCCCAGGCTTTTTTTTTTTTTTTTTTTGAAAAGCCTGGGGTTTGCAGGGTGAGAGTTCCACACCAGCAGAGCAATTTTAAGGATTATTTAAACCTGGATGCTGGCAGAGCAAAATCAGGAGAACAGAAAATGCAAGTATTAAACTTTAACTCCGTTTAAAAGAAAAAGAAAAAAGATGGCGCTGGAAGGCATTAAAACGAAACTTACTAGTGAAAGTGATCATTAAAGCTGCAACATTGTAAAAGCTACTGGAATATGCGGCTAGAAAGAGATTTAAAGTGCTAGTGAAATGAAAAAGATTATGGTGCTGACCCCAACTACTTCATACTTCTAAATTGTGTGGAAAATTATTGGATTTATTGACCTGACATCTGAATAAATTTAAAGTGGGAATTGAAACATGGCTGACATCAAGGATGGAGGATCATTATTATATGAGCCAACAAACTCACAAGTTGTGATTGTAAAGGTTTTACAAGAACTCTTAAATTTTTATACTTCTGTTATGTTGGAATCAGTTGAAAGGACTATTCAAAATTATACTCTGGAGAACAACAATGATTTGCTGGCTGAAAAAGAGGAAGAAAATCAAGTTATTTCGACTTTGGAACATGAAAAAGGGGCTGTCAGGATCATGATGGAAGTTAGCACAATGAAAATAGAGGTTTTGGAAGAAGCTTCTATGCAGTTAGCTGAAAAGCAGCAAATAGATTCTTTCCTGCAGACTGATAAACTTTATTGTGACTATTTTTGGCTTGATAGACAGAATCAATTTTCAAGGAAGGAAGTGACTGATTATATAAGCAGGAAGAGTCGAAATGGAGGTTCCAAATTGAAGGAGATAACTTTTAGAAGAGAACGATTTCAAATCTATATTCAAAAATTTTCGAAAATAAAAGCAAGGGGAGGAGCAATGCTGAGGAAGAAAGCACTATTGAAGAAGAAGGACTGGAAAAAATATAGAAAGAAAGGAAGAATTGAAGACTAGTTTCTTTTGGGGAGGATTTGAAAAGTTTACTGAAATTGGTATTTTTTAAGTTTAAGTAAAAATGTTTAATTAAATGGATAGCTTTTTTAAAAAAATTATTGAAGTATTAAAATGCTTAATTTTAAACTTAATTGATATCTTTCTGAAAGTTTTGAAATTGATATTTTGAAGAATGAACTCAAGAAGTTTACTGAAATTAGTATTTTTTTTTAACTTTAAATAAAAATGTTTAACTAAAAATGGATAGCTTTTTAAAAAATTACTGAGGTATTAAAATGGTTAACTTTAAAGTTAATGAATAGTTTTCTGAAAGTTTCGAAATTGATATTTTGAAGAATGAACTCAAGAGTTAGAAATAATTTAACTCAAGAATTAGAAATAATTTAATTCAATGGATTAATAGTATTTTGAAGGTTACATTCTGAAGAATATTCTGTTGAAGTGTCTTTTAAAAAAAATTACTGAAGTATTAAAATGGTTAATTTAATATTGAATAAATATAAAATAATATTTTTTTTCTTCTAAAAAGATATGCTTTAAAGAAAGTTTTATAATTTTTAAATTGGAACTTCAAAAGGGGAGGCTGATGAACAATTTTAAAAGAGGAGTTAAAGAGTGTGAGGGAGTTTTAAATCTTGTAGTAGTTAGTTTATTTTAGCTTATGTTTGTTTAATGCTATACCCTGTTTTTGCTATGGGAAGTTGGGGGTGGGGGTGGGGAAGGGGGGGTTGAAGGTTGTGTGGGGATAAAATGGTTGTCTAATTTTTCAATAAAATTAAAAGATAGATAAATGTATTAATAGAGAAGTAAGGAAAGTGGGAGAAATGTCATAATAAAGGAAATGATAATATTAAAATGAGAAATATTGGAGGAGTAAAAAGAAGACACAAAAGATGTATTTAGAAGATATATTGACTAATTGATTATGTATTGTTTGTTTATAAAATAAAAAAAACTTTTTGATTAAAAAAAGAATGTTTTGATTATGATATAAAAATAATTCATTCTGGGCATTCATTTAAATATAATGTTGAAGTAAAATTACAGCGTCATGAGATACTCTGAAAAATGCTGAAAATTTTCTTACAGTAGCTTTCTGTGAAAAATTAGAGAACATCAAATGCAGCTATGCTTTATTAGATTTTTTTTTAAAAAAATCTGTATTTATTATCTTATAAATTATTGAAGGCAGCAAATATCCATAAATCTCCTTTCTCCTCCTATTTTCCCCACAATAATAGCAACCCTGTGAGGTGAGTTAGACTGAAAGAAAATGAGTGGCACAAAGTCGCCCAGCTGACTTTCATACCTTAGGTGGGGCTAGAAATCCATGGCTACTGGTTTTTAGGCCAGCACCTTAATCACAAATTGGCTCATTGAATAGTCTTTCTTCATTTCAAGTCAAGGGATGGTTCCCACAGTTGTTGAAATGCTTTGATTAGAAAGAAGCACTTATTTAAAATATTTCTCTTTACTTGTGAGCAATTCAGAAACATTTGAGAGTAGCTGCAGTTTATATCTTTAGAATAATACTCTGTTTCCTTGAAAATAAAACATCCCCTGATAATAAGCCCAATCAGGCTTTTGAGCACATGCACTAAAAAAGCTCCCCTCAAAAATAGTCCTCCCAGAAAATATTTAAATGCAGAGCTGGAAATCAGGTAAGACAGCAAGAGGAGCCCCACCATGCCCCACACACCCAAAATAATAAGACCTCCCCGAAAATAAGGCTAAGCGCTTATTTCGGGGTTCATGGTATGAAGCAATAAAATGTCCCAGTATACCCTATGTCCATTTTTTCAAGATTAAGGCAGTTTATTTCTGTGAAACATGAAACGACCTTTTTTGCAACAAAGAGAAAGTATAATTTGGTCGAATATCTTTTATTTCAGTCATGGATCCTGATATGTTATCCTGTAGAACAGTAGGTCCCAACCTTTTTGGCACCAAGGACTGGTTTTATGGAAGACAAGTTTTCCACAGACTGGGAGGGGATGGTTTGGTTTCGCTTGCTCATTCGCTGCTCACTTCCACCTGTGTGGCCTGGTTCCTAAGAGGCCATGGACCAGTACCGGTCTGTGGTCTTGGGTTTGGGGCCCCTTACTGTGTAATATGAGTTTTTAAGTTTCCTGCACAGTCAATGCAATCTTTGCTGTTTCATCAATGGAACTTTGTGTTTTGTGCATCATCCTGCTATAAAGGCTACATAAATCTGGTTGTAACATTGTGGAAAGGGAAAATATTAAATTCTCTGATAGGACTTCATAATTTCTTTTTAGAACAGATATTCTGATACATTTAAATACACATCTCAGAGACACTTTATTGACACTAGCATTAAAATTAAGAAATATTTTGCTTAAGATTTTTAAAGCCCCTTTCAGGAAATAGCCAATAACAATAGAGCTTTGTGGGACAGGAGGTTAGGAATGAAAGAAAAGCTTTGTGGGTTATCCTTGCTCTGTTCATTAATTGTTGGGACTATCCCAATTCTGTGAAGTATTGTAGTTGTCACAGACAGAACAGTATTAAAGGATAATGTATTTTATTCATTGCTAATATTTTTATCTTAGATATTAGGAAATAAAAAAAAGACTAAATGCGCAATGTTTGGAATAATCAATATTATCTTATCAGTAGGTGTCAGCCTGAATATTACAATGCTAATCTGGTAATTCCATGATTTTTTGGAAGTGAAATTCTACTTATAATTCTTACGATTCTACTGATATTGTTAAATATGGATAATAGGATCAATAAATGAACAATGAGTTTTAGGAGATAGAGCACAAGGATGCCATTGTCTGAGTTTAAAATCTAAGCAGGATTGGGTCTGGTTAGTATTTGGATAAAAGACATTCTGGGAATATCAGGGTTTAGGATAGACTGGGAATTTAAAATTACTTCTGCATTGTTTCCAGAAAACATGATGGATTTGTCTGTATAGTCTTTGGAGACAGAGTTCAACTAAAGAGAAACTTTACATTTTGCAAGTAATTTATTTCTTTGGAATACTACTCTTTCTTAGCAATTTACTTCCATTCCTTCTTTTACTAATTATATTACAAATTATCTCATCACATTTATACTCTTGTTGGTGAATACCATGCTTCTTTTCCAAGTTACCTTGGCATACTTTCACCTTAGTTGGAACAGTTGAAATGATAGACATTTGTCTAGATAGCTGTACAACTTTTTGGATTTCCTAGGTCAGATTGAGTGAAGATAAATTGTTTTGGACCACATATGAGATATATGGTTAATGTGTATAAGTAGCATAATAATGTTAAATGTTTACAATCTTGTGAAGCCCCATTAGCATTACTAAATGTCTGGGCTGCATGTGGCTTGTTGGCCACAGATTAGACATGCTTGCTCTAGATAAAAGGGAAATAGCTTTTTTCATGATTTGGCCATTGAGCCAACAAGAATCGAACAGCAGAAAAAAATCAACTGCAAAATAATAAAAATGAGATGGAGAACTTTAAGTGAAACATTAAACATTCCAATTCATGGAATACTCAATTTAGAATAGACTAGAATAGAATTCTTTATTGGCCATGTGTGATTGGACACACAAGGAATTTGTCTTGGTGCATATGCTCTCAGAGTACATAAAAGAAAAGATACATTCATCAAGAATCATAAGATACAACACTTAATGATAGTCATAGGGAAACAGTCAATATAAATCTTAAGGATACCAGCAACAAGGTTACAGTCATACAGTCATAAGTGGGAGGAGATGGGTGATAGGAATGATGAGAAGATTAATAGTAATGCAGATTTAGTAACTAGTTATTTTAGTAACTTAGTAAAATTATTTAAATAATTGAAATTAGAAAAGGATTGTCAAAAAATGTGTCAATTGGATATCTCCAGCTGAAATCAATCCTGAAGATTCCATTTACTCATATAAATATTTTCATGCAACACATTTGTATGCATTTATGTCCATGTATCTATATATGTTTCATACTTGCTAGAAATCATAATGCCAAAAGAACAGAGCCAGGACACACATTTCTGTCTTCTCAAGTCATGCTTTGCTTTGTCTCCTGTCTTTGTTTCTAGCTGATTGATGTGGGTATCCTCTTTGAAAAGGGTATCAGAGATAAGGGGAACAGTTTCCCGCTATCGCTCCCTGCTTGTTAAATACCCTGTTTTCCCCAAAACAAGACATCCCTTGATAATAAGCCCAATTGGGCTTTTGAGCGCATGGCAATAAGGCCAACCGCTTATTTCAGCGTTCAAAAAAAATATAAAACAGGGTTTTATTTTTGGGGAAACACAGTACTAAGATAGATGGAGAACAGGGAAACTTGACAAAAAAAAAGAACCTTAAAAGCCCATTAAGATTCAGTGGTAGACAGTCTATATGAGGTTTTCAGGAACAAACATGGAAAACCGGGACCTAAATTAACTAATTTAAAATGTTCTTTATTTTTAACTTTTGCAAGATAGAAAAGAGCTTCATTTTTTTATGAGAGTTTGACACAGATAATGCAGATTATCTTTATGGAGGCTTGCTATAAAAAGTCTGGAATACAGTAAAAGTGGTACTGTAAATCATTTTATGACTCTGCCATTTAGATATTAATTATTTCTTTTCCTATAAACTTATGTTTCTGTTGAAATCAATGTCTCTAAACCACTTTTCTCTGCAAGTTCTCATTATTGTCCAGGGAAACAATCTTACCCCTGATGACAGGGGCAAGTTCTTTCAGTTTGAAAGTGGCTTTGCTGGTACTTTTGTCTTCCACTTGAGAGACAGTGATTGGATCAGAGTCACAAAACTGGCTTTTGTGTCTAAGGCAAGATTTAATTCACAGCTTCTGAGGTTCATCTCAAAATGCTGCACAGATCTAATGTTTAGATTTGCACATACAGAATCAATCAATTATTAACATCCCTATCTGGGAATGCTGTGAACTTTATGTATAGAGGCAGCCCCTCATAAGTGAAATAAAGGTAGTCCTTGACTTACAACAGTTCATTTAGTGACCGTTCAAAGTTACAACAGCATTGAAAAAAGTGACTTATGACCATTTTTTCACATTTATGACCTTTTCAGCATCCCTAAGATAATGTGATCAAAATTCAGATGCTTGGCAACTGGTTCATATTTATGACTGTTGTTGTGTCCCAGGGTCCCCTTTTGTGACTTTCTTTTGTGATCCCCTTTTGTGACTTTCTGACAAGCAAAGTCGATGGGGAAGCCCGATTTACCTAACAACCGTGTTACAAATTTATCACTTGCAGTGATTCATTTAACAAGCGGGGCAAGAAAAGTCATAAAATGAAGCAAAACTCACTTAACAAATTTCTCACTTAACAACATAAATTTTTGGCTCAATTGTGGTCATAAACTGAGGACTACCTGTATTTCTAAAGTACCACAACCCAGTGCAACATTGTTGTGTTGGTCAGTTCAGTGGAGTAAAAGCAGCCAAAGGAACAGGCTAACATTAACATGCAATTTTTTTTAATGGCTTCCGAATCAATGAGCTTGTGTAATATTTAGAGAAAATTGTAGATTTGTGGATATAAGCCAAGGTATTAGCTAATATTAATAATAAATGAAAAACTTGCAGTAGTTTAGACAGTGACATATGGAAACGGTCACAGTAGATACCGAATTTATACATCTTGGCATTCACAAGCAATCTGTGTTGTCTGAGAATGTAGAAAAAGAACACAAGTTGCATGTCTAAATTCATAATAAACGGAAGAATAATGGAACAGCTTGTCTTCCAGAGTTGTGTTTGCTCTATCACTGGAGGTTTTCAAGAAAATATTGGACTAACATTACCCAACTCATATCCAGGAGACCTCATATAAGGTCTCCTGCCTTGGGTAGGAGGTTGCACTAGAAGATCTCCAAAGTCCCTTCTAGCCCTATGAATTCTATGAATACTGGAGCTTCCTAACTTCCTAACACTGACAGGAAATCTTAATAGAGTATTATAAATACCTGCTTAGCGTAACAGTTTAATTCTTTTTTAAAAATAATAACTGTCCATTGGAAATTAGTTGAGTACTGCAATATAACTATCTAGAAGTGGATTGATAGAATTGAATATATACAGTTTATAGTAGCATAGTAGTGAAGGCCAATCATATAGTTGTTGGCTGCATGCCAGGACTTCAAGACGATCAGATATCAATGTATTATTCAGACAGAAGGAAACATCCTATGCATATACAAGCATAGAGGAATCATATTTTTATTCCCCTATGAAATTCACAATTGTCTGCATTATTGTGTAATTGTTTCTTGATCAGGGCTTTAATTATAGTGCTAAAAGTTTTTACAAGAGACAAGCTTTCATAATACTTTGAAATTTGGGGAGATATCTGTATAGAGAATAGAATCTTAAAATCTTAAAATAATATTCTTTTCTTTTCTTTCTTTTCTTTTATTAGATTTATATACCGCCCTACTCCCGAAGGACTCAGGGCGGTGAACAGGCACAAAATAAAATACATAAATACAAAAGTTAAGAACATAATTAAATTAGAATCTTAAAATTAAATTAAATTAAAATTCAATTAGAATCTTAAAAGATTGTGGTTCTAGGCAGCAATGCACTCTTAGGGAATTTTCATTTGAAATTATTATTTATCCTGGTATATTTCGTTTGGCTGACATGTGATAGGCTTATATGTGAATTGTTAAGAGATTTTACTTAGAGTAGGAATCTCAGACATGGTCACGAGTACCATTTGAGGATTAACCGAATAGCTTGATGGCTACAAGGCTGAAGCTTTTCATACATTAATACGAAGTCTCTTGTGAGAAAAAAGTAAATAAAAAACTAGTGGATTTTGTAAAGTAAATTTATTGGAAGAAAATAACCATCATCACCACCATTGCTATGTAAGAAAGCTGCAAAACAAAGCCATTTTTTCAATAGCCACTTAGTTGGCATTATTTTCATTAATCAGAACACAGTACTTAGTGCTTTTTCTGTGATCAGTAATTTCCTCCCACCCACCCCAAGATCATATCCAGAGTTACCAGAATCCTCCTCCTCCTCCTCTTCCTCCTCCTCCTCCTCCTCCTCCTCCCCCCCCTCCTCCTCCTCCTTCTTCTTCCTAATGGACACGATTGGACAGAAAGGAAGTTCAGTTGCAAGTTTGTAAATAAAGCACAACAGATTTAATATATTCTTAAGTTTACAGTTAAGTGTACCATTCACATGTATCTGAAAAGTTCCAAGATTAATTCTTCCATCAATGCCTTTTCACTAGCTTTATTAGTTTGATTATATAAATAAAATAAACTCTGCCACATATGCTAACATTCCTCTTGTATATTTAAATTGTAATCAGTGATAAATCTGGAAATAATCAGCTAATGTATTATTGATGTCTCAAATTACTTATATTAATATGCACTGTATCTTTGAATATTTGAATGACCCCAACTGTCACCCAGCTGTGTGAAGAAAGTAATGTATCCTAATAACATTAGGCAGTGCAAATGCCTCAATCTATAAGGAAGATTATCCTAGGTATATCAAAGCATAGTTCTCCCTATTTACTGTACCTCATATGTGTTGAAACAGATGTCTCTCTGACTAAAATTGAGCATAATTAAATTGACATAACTGTAACAACAGTCCATTTTTTTAAAAAAAATTCCCACCTATAAAATTGCTTGTGCATAAAAGGGGACTTTAAAAAAAATAGAGCAATAAACATTTAAAATCAATTCAAATTCTCTGTTCCTTACATCCTGTACTCTTTCTCCTCTCTGCTTCATATATTCCTTTTTCCTCTTGCAGTCAGGGTCACTAATGCAGTTTACTTGTACAATCCAACTCAATTTATATCTTAGCAATGCTAACTAAACAATATCTGGTCCTTGGCTTGTTACATACCAAATATATTTCAAATTTGTTGAATTCATTTGTTGTGTTCTTACAGACGTTAAACATCTAGTAATTTGAACAAGCTGTTTGGTGTTTTTAACTTTACTTTTACTTTTTATTTTTTTAATAGCTTTGTCTTTTGGTTTATTCATGATTAAGGGCATTGTGCAAACTCTGAAAAGTGGGTTAATTCAGCAACCAAGTTAGATTTTCCCCTCTGAGTATATTAACATAAGTTTGCATTGCATGCCAGCTACAATTTAGCCATATTGAAACCAGTGTGAAATTAAAACATTTCTTAGAAGTTTAATTAATTTTAAAAGGAACTATAAGCATTTAATTTTGTTTAGCTCCAAGCTAATATTTTTAAATGAATAAGTCTATAATTGGCAAATGTGGTGTAAAGTCACTAAAAGTATTAAGGAATGGAGCTGGGAGAGCTCAGAAATATTATTTATTTATATTTATTTATTGGAATTTGTCAAACAAAAATGAGAACAATAAGAGAATAAAAATACAATGATAGGGACAATAGGCATGTTAGTGCACGCCCCCTCTCCTGACCACTTAAGTAAGAGGTAAGGTCCACGGAAGTCAATTTGTGACTGAAACTGAAAATTTGTAGCTAAGACAACTGAACCAGGTAGGGCATTCTAGACTTTGACAACTCTATTACAGAAATCATATTTTTTACAGTCAAGTTTAGAACGATTTACATTGAATTTAAAGCAGTTGTTCGTGCGTGTATTACTGCAATTAAAACAGAAAAAGTCATTTACAGGTTTTTGATTGTACTGATGTCAGATATATGGTGGGGATTCCAAACAGTCTAAATTCGTCTAGCATAAGTGTTATAAGCTCTAATTAGCAATACAATGTTTCCAAAAAAAAAAAAAAAAGCTTCACAAAATTAAGTTTACAACTCTTAATGCTTTTTTAGCAACGCTGTTACAGTGAGCTTTGGAGCGTAAATCGCCAGAGATAAGTACACCTAGGTCCTTAACAAAGTGAAGGTTATCTGCTATATCAATGCCATCTAGCTTATACTTGACATTCTGATTATGTTTACCAATATGTAAGACAGAGCACTTATTAATCAAAATTTGAAGTCGCCAAATAGATGACACATTCAGACACATAGTCAAGATCACTTTGCAAAACAACAGAATTATCTATAGAATTGAATAATTTTACGTCATCTAAGTGATTTAAGAGTAGAAAGAAATAACATACTGCATTATTAGGATTCCTGGATACTCGTATTGAGATTTTAAAAATTGTTGGGGAGTTTGGGAAGTATAGGCATACCACATCTGAAGGAAACTGGGTTCATGAGATTTGGTTGATTTCTCCAGCAGAAGCATTTTCCTAAGTTTCTGTATTTTTTTGATAGTTGGTTTACAAAAGATAAATGCATCTGAGATATAAATTTATTTATTTATTATAAATATAAATTTATAAATGTAAATAAATATAAATTAGAAGAGACCAGTGAAATCTGATTCTGCTCAGGAGATATGTTAATTGAAACATCTGTATCTGTTGAGTTTCTCCCCTTGGGTGAATGCTTCAAGTGAATGGGCATTCTTCTTCTCCTTAGTAATTAATACTATTGTTAAAGCAATTTAAATTTTATTTATTTAGTCAACTGGAATGGCTACCAACTCACAGATTTTGATTCTCAGTAGCATGTTTTGATGACATAGCATTTAAAAACAGTAAACAAAATAACTGATGAACATAAAGAAACACACACAAAAAAATGTCACAGTGTAACCTTTCCTAACATGTTGTGGCCTGTCGCTGCCTGCCCCTCCAGTAGCCGAATCAAATGAGGAGGAGGAATGCTCCTAGGGAGAAGAGGGATTGGACCTGTCAGAGATAGAGACATAGGTGGAGCCTGGGCTATCCATCAGTCCTCAGATGGAGAGTCAACAGTGCAGGTCTAGAAGTGGCTGATGAGGAAGAGGAGGAACAGTTGGGTCTAGTGCCTGATGCTCGGATGCACAGAAGACAGAGGAGAGTAGAGTAGTGGAAATCCATGGACCGATTCTTGGGACGGAAGAGCCATTGGCTGCTAGGAGAGAGGGAGGGAGGGAGGGAGAGATAGAGAGAGAGAGAGAGAGAGAGAGAGAAATCCAGTAAGCAGCTGTGTTCAGTTGTCCACCGCTCGCAAAAAAACAATCCCCTCTCCCTGCCCCACCAGCCAGGCTGCAAAGCTGAAAAGGTTTACTTAGATCAAATTCTCAAATCCATTATTTTCAGAATAGGAATTTTTTTTTTCTAAAGTGACATGTGGTGCATATTATGATCCAAGTAACATGTTATAAAAATGAATAAATAGAAATGTGTCTCACACACAGTAATTGTATCAACACGTGACTGCCACAACAAATTGGGTTGTGCAGCAGTTTCAATTAGAAGGCAAAATGGTGCTTCAGAGTGTGCCAGCTGCAAGTAGCTATGCCTGCTGGAAGGATTTATATTCCTTGCAGACAGCTGGTCATTTGCATTCATTTAGAGCAGTGGTTCTCAACCTGTGGGTCGCGACCACTTTGGGGGTCGAACAACCCTTTCACAGGGGTCGCCTAAGACAGTGGTCACCAACCAGTGGTCCTGTGGTGGTCCATGGAGAAATTTTCGTATTTTTGCATTTTTGCAGGTAGTGCAATACGGAAAAAGGATGGCCCTCGCCATCCGGAATGAATGGTGCTGTTGTGGTGGTGGGGGAGAGGGCGGCAGAAGCGGGAAGAAGCGGTGTTTGTGATGGCTGGAAGCTGCGGGAGCAAAGCACTACTTTCATTTGCACGGCAACAGCATTCCGCCTCGGTATATTTATGTCAGCCAGTGGCGCAAGGCAGCCCTCCTCTCCTGTCGCTTGGGACTCAGAGCAGTAAATGGCATCTGATCCGGGGAGCAGCCGGATTTTGCTCTCTAATCCGGATGCCAGATTGGTCCCCTGCAAGCTCTCATCTCTCGAGGAGTGGTCCCTGAAGCGGGGCTGGAAACTTTGGCCGGGCTCCTCGAGAGACGAGAGCTTGCAAGGGGGCGAACTGGTGTGTGCAATGGAGAGCAAAATCCGGCTTCTTCTCTCCGCTGTAAGTGTGGCATCAGGATTCCGCCTTGGTATATTTGCATCCGCAATGGAGAGCAAAATCCGGCTGCTCCCCGAACCAGACTCTGTTTACCGCTCTGAATCCCAAGCAGCAGGAAACGAAGGCTGCCTTGCGCCGCAAATATACCAAGGTGGAATCCTGATTACAGCAGAGAGAAGAAGCTGGATTTTGCTTTCCATTGCAGACCCCAGATCAGCCCCCTGCAAGCTCTCGTCTCTCGGGGAGCCCGACCAAAGTTTCCAGCACCGCTTCAGGGAGCGCTCCTCAAGAGATGAGAGCTTGCAGGGGGCCAATCTGGCATCCACAATGGAGAGCAAAATCCAGCTGCTCCCCGGACCAGTCAGCGTTTACCGTTCTGAGTCCCAAGCAGCAGGAGATGAGGGCTGCCTTGCACCGCAAATATACCAAGGCAGAATGCTGATGCCGCACTTTCAGCGGAGAGATGAGGGCTGCCTTGGCAACCGGCTGGCGCAAATATACCAAGGCGAATGCTCATGCCACACAAGTTCAAGTAGTGCTTCGCTCCCACACTTCTTCCGGCCCTCAGTCTTGCCCATGAGATGAGAGAGAGAGAGAATGAGAGAGAATCAGAATGAGACAGAGAGAGAAAGAGACAAAGAATGAAAGAGAGAATGAGAGAGAGAGAGAGAGAGAGAATCAGAATGAGACAGAGAAAGAGACAAAGAATGAAAGAGAAAGAATGAAAGAGAATGAGAGAAAGAGACAGAGAGAATCAGAGAGAGTGAGAGAGAGAATGAGAGGCAGAATGAAAGAGAGAGAATCAGAGAGAGAATGACAGAGAGAGACAAAATGAAAGAGAATCAGAATGAGAGAGAGAGTGGGGGAGAGAGAGAGAAAGAGGGGGAGAGAGAAAGAATGAGAGAGAAAGAGTGGGAGAGAGAGAGAAAAGAGGGAAAGAAAAAGAGAGAGAAAGAGTGGGGGAAAGAGAGAGAAAGGGGGAGAGAGAGAAAAAGGGAATTGGGGAGAGAGAGAGAATGAGAAAGGGGGGAGAGAGAGAGAATGAGAGAGAGTGGGGGAGAGAGAGAAAGAGGGAGAGAAAGAATGAGAAAGAGAGAGGGGGGAGAGAGAAGGAGAATGAGAGAGAGGGGGAGAGAGAGAAAGAGGGGGAGAGAAAGAATGAGAAAGAGAGGGGGGAGAAAAAAAGAGAATGAGAGAGAGTGGGGAAGAGAGAGAAAGAGGGGAGACAGAAAGAGAATGAGAGAGAAAGAGTGGGAGAGAGGGAGAGAGAGAGAGGGAGAGGGAGAGAGGCGGGAGAGTGCCTGAAGGACCCCATCCCGTCATTGGGAGTCCAGGTGCTTCAGCAAGTGGCGCACTGGATTTGTATTAGTGGTCCGCAAAATTTAAAATTATGAACTTGGTGGTCCCTGAGGTCCAAAAGGTTGGGGACCCCTGGCCTAAGACCATCGGAAAACACATATTTTTGATGGTTTTAGGAATAACTTAATGGTTGGGGGTCACCACAACATAAGGAACTGTATTAAAGGGTCGCAGCATTAGGAAGGTTGAGAACCACTGATTTAGAGAGTAGTTGAGGCCACCTCTCAAACCTCTACTTGGAGGTTTGTCTTTGTTGTCAGGGTCACCTGAGTAGTGCAAATGGGTATGGAACTTTCTTGGAACTGCTCAAACGACTATGTTGTAGACTGATGATGCCGTATCCTTTCCCCTCTGTTGAGGGAAGGCTCTTAAAGAGGAGTTAAGACTCGTCTTACACTTATTAATTCCACTAGGTAATTGAAAAGTGCTGATGGTTCTATCATCACAGATGCACAAATATTTTGGTCATCTTGTTTCCAAGCCTAAGCATATATCAAGGTCAGGCTGTTTTTAGGTTCCTAAAGGTGGCTATCCCTATGATTTCATTTTCTCTGAATCCTTCTTAAAATGTGGTGATTTCTCCAGAATCAGGCTCATTCATCAAAATGGACCTGTCTACTGTGGAATATAGTACAATGCTAACTTCCTATAGCCGTGATGGTGAACCTTTGGCATGTGTGCCACAGGTGGCACACACAGCCATATCACTGGGTACACAAGCTCAGCTCCAACGCACAAGTGCATGCCGGCTAGCTGATTTTCAGGTCTTCTGGGCCCACTGGAAGTAGGGAAACAGACTGTTTCCTGCTTCCCGGGGTGGGGTGGGGTGGGGAAGGCCAGTTTTTCTTTCTCACCTGGCTCCGGGGCCTCTCTAGGAGTCTGGGGAGGGCTAAAATGGTCTTCGCCACCCCCTGGAGGTCCTCCAGAGGCCAAAAACGGCCTGTTTAACAATTTCCAGTGGGACAGGAAGGCCCGTTTTTTGCTGTCCCCAGCCTCCGGGACTTCTCTAGGAGTCTGGGGAGGGCGAAAACAGCCTCCCCCGGAGGTCCTTCAGAGGCCAAAAATGCCCCATTTGACTTCCAGTTGTCAGGTGAGAAAGAAAAATGGGCCTACCAGGCCATCGCGTGCCAGGAGGGGGTGAGGGGGTGTTGCATGCACAGGGGCAGGGTGTATAAAATTATGGGTGTGGGCACGTGTCAACCTCCCCTGCACCCCCTCCTGGCACACAATGGCAAAAAGGTTATCCATCACTGTCCTATAGCATGGAATGTTCAGTGCAGTTGGTGCAGCTTAGCAATGCATTTGTCTTTTTAGAACAACAATGTCATGCTGCTGACATTTTTCAGCTAAGTTTCTTTTCATAAATTCTATTGAAAAGCCAAGTATTTCCCAACCTTTACCTATGTTCTTGTTTCTTAATGAACTCTGTATTTATTCTATTAAATATAATTATTTTTTCTTAGTTTGCTATCAATGTCTTCTACAGTATTAGCTGTCTGATCTGGCTTTACAATTTCCTAAACATTTTCTGCCCTTGTATTCAACTATCTAATGCTTAATGCTACCTCATGATTTTAAAACCAAATATAGATCTGGTGTTTTCTGATTCCTTAGTATTGTAATCAGAATATCATGGAATCATTTATTGGACTCTTTACTGAAGTCAAAATATATCATATTCAAAGTATTCTTTTAATTAAGAAAAATGTTATCTAAGGTAAAAAAAAGTTCTCAAAATGTTTACAGATTGATTGATTAATGATCTGCTCTATTATCTTTCCATGTATTGTAGTCAAGTTGACTTTTCTATGGTTACCTGGATTGTCCCTTTTCTCTTGGCTGAAAATAGTGTACCTGGTATATTTTCCACTCTTCAGGAGTTCTCAATAATTTAGGCATCTCTTCTGATATGACTAGGAAGAGTGGAAATGAAATGAAAAATATTTTGTAATCCATAATTTAATGCAGAGAAGCCATAGAAATGATTAGTGATAGTACATAGCATCTATTCTTTCGCACACACTACAAATCATTTCAGTGGGCTTTGTGCTGACAAACTTTCTTGCACTCATCATGTAAAATGTCTACTGTACAGTTAATTTATGGTAATCACTTTGAACTGTGATCTGAGACTGCTGATTTTTAAAGGACAATGGGAACATTTTAACATTAGGATGGGGTCTATGCTTTTTTGTAAAATCTAAGTGTTCCTTAAAAGCAATTGGCTGTCTAATAATAGTTTATGTTTTGTTCCAGAACTTTAGGTCTATTGGTGAAGAGACTGGAGAAAGGTGGTAAAGCAGAACAGGAAAACCTCTTTCATGAAAATGACTGTATTGTCAAAATTAACGATGGAGACCTTCGAAATAGAAGATTTGAGCAGTAAGTGCATAACATTTATCCGTGTGTCATGTTTGTGTTTTTCTTGACCTTGAACTCCAAGGTAGAAGCAATTTATAAAGGCAAAACAATTTTCTACAAGGCTTTGCTTTCACTGGATCATTTTGCTTTGGTCTCTCCTCTACTATGGTTGTTACCTTCAGTGAATCAACTTGTATATAGGAAAAGAAAAGCATTGTGTTGGTTAATCATTATGTTTACTTGTTAAAGAAAAAATGCAATTTTGTATTCAAAATATACTTATGCATATCTAGTAAGTACCATAATCAGTAAAACTATAGCATGGAATGCAAGTTTAGAAGAGCATTGGAGCTTCATAGGAACCAACATTTCCCCACCACCCTGGTGAAATGTTATAATTGGCATGGATATTTTAATGAAAATAAATGTAAATTGGGCGCTATCCAACAAAATGAAATTCAATGGTGAAAAAAGTAAGGTTCTGCATTTAGGCAAGAAAAACGAAATGCACAGGTACTGTATAAGTGGTACCTCGCTAAATAGTAGTAACTGTGAGAGGGATTTTGGAATCCTAATAGACAACCATTTAAATATGAACCAGGGGTGTGCAGCAGCTGCCAAAAAAACCAACACAGTTCCAGGCTGCATAAACAGAGGGATAGAATCAAGATCACATGAAATTTCAATACCACTTTATAATGCCTTGGTAAGGCCACACTTGGAATACTGCATCCAATTTCAGTCGCCATGATGTAAAAAAGATGTTGAGACTCTAGAAACAGTGCAGAAAAGAACGACAAAGATGATTAGGGGAGTTGAGGATCAAACATATAAAGAACGCTTGCTGGAACTGGATATGTCTAGTCTTATGAAAAGAAGGACTAGGGTTGACATGATAGCAGTGTTCCAATATCTCAGGGGTTGCCAGAACTTGAGGGAGTCAAATTATTTCCAAAGCACCTGAGGATAGAACAAGAAGCAATGGATGGAAACTAATCAAGGAGAGAAGCAACTTAGAACTAAGGAAAAATTTCCTGACAGTTAGAAGAATTAATCAGTGGAACAACTTGCCTCCAGAAGTTGTAAATGCTCCAACACTGGAAGTTTTTAAGAAGATGTTGGATAACCATTTGTCTGAAATGGTGCAGGATTTCATGCCTAAACAGGGGATTGGACTAGAAGATCTCTAATGTCCCTTCCAGCGCTGTTATTCTAGTCTATTCTAAATGCATAGTTTATACCATTTGAGCATTTTATCAATCAATGCACACTTTTAAAAGAAGAAACGGGGCTAGATTTATTTTTGTGTTGCAAAGACAACACAAGATTATGCAACAGCAGATTATGCAACATCACTTTATATTGCAAAGCAAACTAAACAATAATCTATTTTATGAGGGGTAAACATACAAGCTTCCCCCACTCCGACAGCTTTTTTATGTTCTAGAATTTTTCCAAATATAGAGCATATGTTTTAAAAAACAGAAAAGTCTAGTTTATATTCAAAATCTCTCATGAGTACAGTATTATGATTTGTGCAAACTAGTGGATTTTTTTTGCATGTGTATTGTGCGATAACACTAGTACATAAACATATAGTGTTTACTGTTGCAGCCTATACTAAACTCTTGAGTGGATCTTGGGATCACTACTCCACATAACTATGTTTTAATTAGATGAGATCCACAATTTTATGGAAGAAAAAAAATAGATATACAGGCTTATTCAAATAATACATTCTAATCACCATTGATTAGAATTTAGTGTCACTAAATACAACTTTAGTGACACCATTATGTCACTAAATACAACTGATTCAGAAAGAATCATTGAAATAATAAGAAAAATAATCTGATATGGCTTGTGATTCTGAGTAAACTGAAAATGCTAGCTTTACAGTTTAATACGTTATTTTGAAATATGCTAGATGGACATCATGCAGAGTAACTCCATATGTTTGTTGATTAACAGTATTTTGTATTAAATATCTTGGTGAGAAGAATTGCAGTTTTATGCTATTTTTTAACAGTACAACCAGGATCTCAAAAATTATAACACAGTTATTTTAACTAGTAGAAACAGGAAAACTTAAAAAAAAAATAGTCCTAAGAAGAACATAGTTGAGAAACAAAAGGCATTTGTGAACATATCATTCCAAGAAATATCCTTTTCAGTTTACAGTTCAGTAAGAACAATATGTCTGTCATTTCATAATGGCTAATTAACATCAGTAATTATGTTTGTAATATCTACTAGTCTGCCAGTCTTAATTTGTTAATTTTCCATTCATTTTAAAACCTAGAGCACAGCATATGTTCCGTCAAGCCATGCGTACACCCATCATTTGGTTCCATGTGGTTCCTGCTGCAAGAAAACAACAATATATAAAGCTGTCCCAAAGCGAAAAGAATGCTTACCATTCCAGCCGTTTTAGTCCTGATTCCCAGTATCAAGACAGTAAAGGTATCGACCACTCTGGACTTCACACTTTACAAAAAATACCCCAAGCGAGCAATCAAGCTGATGCGTTGGACTCTTACTCACAACTACCTCATAATGTGAATTCAGGAAAACCACCTTTGGGTCTGTCATCAACACCACAGAAAGTTCATACGGCTTTGAACTCTGGCTATAACACCAAAAGGATAGGGAAGCGTCTTAAAATACAGTTAAGGAAAGGTAAGTTAATTGTTTCTTTATTTACATTTATGGGACGGATACACGTATATATTGACGGAGATAACCTTAGGACCTAGAATTTTCCAATAGAGGAAAATTGAGAATGGTCAGTTTTCTCACTATCCTAAACAAGAGAACAAGAAAGGAAGATTTCCTTTCAGCCTGGGAAGGGCAGAAGAAATAGGCAGTGAGTTAAGAGGAGATATAAGAAGTGGTTGCAACAGCCACTGACTAGTGGTAATTAGCTATTTAGTGGTTTCTACCTTGGCATATTAATAATGATTACTTACCAGCTGTACTGGGTTGACTGACTGGAACATTTCAGCCAAGTTCAAGTGCCATTTCATACATTAACAAGATTTCTTTTGCATAGCTGTCACAAGGGCTTTTATTATGCTTTAATTATGATCTAATTAAAGATCATTATATTCTCTCTCTCTCTCTCTCTTTTTTTTTTTTTGCAAACTATTCTTTTTTCTTGTGAGCAACCAGGTTGCTCTTTTCTAGTTCCTCAATGTTAAGCTCAACAAATTTGAATGATAGAGTTGAGTTGGGGTGTGTGTGTGTGTGTGTGTGTGTGTGCGCATGCACACAAACACATACATACATACATACATACATACATACATACATACATACATACATACATACATATTGCTATTGATTGTGTACAAAATTACTTAAGGTGACCAGTTTAAGATGATATCCTTGTGGTTGGAGAAAACATTATTCCTAACTGAATGAATAATCCTGTGGTTACAATTATAAATTTAGTCACTATGGAGATTTACCAGTTTTTCAACTGTAACAGATAAAGGGAAAGTCAATTAAAACACTGCAGAGACATTGTGCAAGCTTCTGATTTTCAATAATTGAAATCCCAATCTTGTAATTTATATAATTGCAAAAGAAATTTAAATTTAGTAATGGACTAAACACATTTTACATCTCTTGAGAATACACGACTGTATACAAATAGATGTGGAGCAGCGTAGGACTTCATTATCGTATTACATTAAATGAGGCCAGTCTTTGAAGACTGCAAGTCAATTTGGAATAAGTTATTGAACTATTCTAACTAGGGCCAGTCCTAATAAAAACATGCCAGATTTGAAGAAACCAATTTCTGGATATTGTTCTAATAGCTGATAGATATATTTCACTATCTTTTGTGACATATATGATTTGATATGTATTAATGTTTATATCTACCATATATTATGATACCAACAAAGATCTTTTTTTCTGGTGCTTGCTTTCTGAGTTAGGTGGGTGGAACAATGGAAAAGTGTTTGCAAACTAAATGTCATCTCCAGAGATACTCAATACTTGCCTTTGTAAATTTTTAGATCCATTCAGTTATATTTGTTTCTTTATTACATTGTCACAAAGTTTTGTTATAAGAGCCTGAAAATAACATTCATGCTTAATTCTGATTCCAGTCAATTTAATTTTACTAAACTTTAATTCACACAGTCTGTACAGAATCAATTACATGCAACCTTTAAATTAAAGAGCTGTAATGCCAATTCATATATTCCATTTAGCTCTGCTGAAGATTCCCCTAATGCAAGTTTCTTTAAATTCTGTGTCTGGTACTGCAATTGAAAGAACTGCTCATTCGTCAATTCATTCATTCAATTGAAACAAACAATGTGTTAAAAAGTTATGATATTTATGTACCCTGTTTTTCCCCAAAATAAGACATCCCCTGATAATAAGCCCAATCGGGCTTTTGAGTGCATGGCAATAAGGCCAAGAGCTTATTTCAAGGTTCAAAAAAATATAAGACAGGGTCTTATTTTCGGGAAAACACGGTAGTTACTTACCCAGCATATCTAAATTATATTAAAGTAACCAAAATATATTTACGATCCCCATGTCACAACTTTTAAGCACTCCTGATATTGAGCAACACTGTATGCTTCTGGGCAGTTGCAATTATTTTAAACAAAATCCATAGAACATACAGCCTATGGGATGCTTGCAACCCTACCAAGCAGCTTTGTGTGGCCTACTGGTATTTTTTTTTTTAAATCAATACATTCATCAGCACTGCCCTGAAAGCTGTCTTGCTGATTGTCTCCAGTGCTTCCAGCTGTTGCTGCTTCGTAGCCATTAAACAGTTGATTGGTGTCCCAGATATTTCTTTGCAGCGGACAGGGATTTTTCATTGATCAATCGGCCATTTCTCTCTTATATGTTGTGCAGGCCTGATTTAGAACATAACTGCAGTGTTGTATATTATACAACATAGCAGTCAGAATGTATGCAAGTAAATGCATTCACTCTTTATAGAAACTGGTCCCCTTCCAAGAGAGCTAAAGTTCATTCCTGGTAGAAATAATGCCCTGTACCATAATTCTCATTTGATTGTACTATAGGAAAACCTACATGTGATACCACAAATGAAGACTACCCTTGCTTAAAATAGCCCAAAGTGAACAGTTGATCATCTTTGATTTTAATAAAGGATATCATAATACCACAGATGTTAAGGAAGCCTAACCTGCTATTTAACTAGTAGCAGTTACTTTACTATCATTAGGTTAAAGTTTCCTTGTTTTTGTATGAATCTATTTTTATGTGGAGGGAGGAGGGAGGGAGGAGGGAGGGGGGAGAGAGAGATGTCATCTTTTTGAAATTATTTTCATATTAAACCATTCAGTTTCGAATTGTGATATAAATGGAGAAGTATACTTATTATACTGTAAAAGAGTCCTCGTTAAAGCTCTATTTTTGCAAGCTGTAGAAGCTGTATTGTCTAAAATGACAAAATGGGATACTCTTGCAGTAATTGTGCTTACTTCCATTATAATTTCTTAATATTTATTGCCATTTTGGCATTTTCAAATAACCGGATCTTTCATAGAAATTAGTTATTTAATAAAGTTAGAAGAGAAGGTCAGTAATATGCTTCTGTCAATGGAGAATGTTTGTTGGCTTTTTCTAAATGAAAATTGATATCTATTTATCTTTTGTTAAAGGTCGGGGCTTGAACGTCTAGCATACAGATTTAGCAGTTATTGGTGATGTTCTAATATGACTGGGATTTTGCAGTTCTGTCAATCTTAGTAGCTCATATAATCTAAGGTCAATTCTTGCAGACACTTCCACGAGTGCAATGCTTTCCTTATATACTACAGTGTTGAACCCAAACATCTTAAAACATCACACATGAAGTGGATTGAGACTGATGTTAAAATGCATCCGTGTCAATCATTTTGAGTGGCATTGTGAACACTGAATGTAACATAAAGCACAGTATGAAAGAGAGAAAGATGTGGGGGATGGAGAAACATGGTGGACAATGCAATGGAAGCAAAAAGTGTACTTTTGGCCACATTTGGTTCTTCAAAATTGCTAGAGTTTTTGGAAATGTACTTATATATTATTTATTTCATTCTTTACATTGATTATAACCAACCACTCCAGAAAATTCACTACTTGTTAGTGAACAAGTAGACATAATCGTATGTCTGATGTTTGCATATTTAAAACTTTGTATACTCTGCCAGAGAACTTTTGAGAATTACTTTCACATCTAAGACCCATAAAGGATTATATGTATTACTCTTATTCCTTTTCCCATCAAGCATGTGGCATTTTAAAAACTGCAGTGCTAGGCTTAGTGGTAAAAATAAGTAGCTATAATGCTGTAGTATTTAAGCAGGGTCAAAATAGTCCATCTTTCCAGTTAAAGGACCATTTCTGATTGCATTTGTAGAGGACATATCCTTTGATAGGCATTGTACAGAATGGCTCATATTCTCTCAACAATTCCAGCAAATACTTGTGTAATTATTTTGATTGCACATGCAGCTGCAGAACTTTCATTTTCAGATGACCAGTTCAAGTTTCTAACTGGTCATTTTCAGACACAATTATTGTGATTGCCTACATGCAATTCCAAAATGTGGATCACCAGTATAAAAGGATTTGAAAAGCACAGCATCTTAGTAGTTTTGCAAAGGGTGTAATTAAACAAAACATTTACTTAGCCTTGATCCATGTGATATTGCAAAACTTCCCTGAATAATGGTTTACATATAATGGACTTCTAATGAAACACAGTAAACAATGTCATTTGTGTTTGATGAACAATTCACTAAAATCAGAGTGGGATTGCACCTTATTGGGAAAAACAGCAAGGAACAAGTAGGCCTGTAATCAGCTTGCCATCATTGCTCTATTTTTGTGTGGCATTCCTATAGTTTTTTCTTTTTGTTTCAAATCTCATGGGGCATTTATTTCACAATTGAAAAACTGCAAGCCTGTGTATGATAACAGAGAAATTAGATCCTTAATTTTTCTATATGGTCCCTATTGTAACACAAAACATAATCTGAATGATTAAATACAGACAGCAGATCTCTCCCAAAGTTGTTGCAAATCATAATTTTAAAAAGTACAGAAAGGGGAAAATATGAATACATGATTGAAGTGCATTGATATATTTAATTTCTATGGTAAGTCAATAAAATAAAATTTAGTTTTATTTATTTATTTAGTTTTAATACCCTGATTCAATCCATTACTTTGTGGAAGGCAATCTTGAGATTGTAACTCAAAGGCAACTGCAGTTCTTAAACAAGGATATAGATAAGCAACAAAGAAACACAGAAAACAGATGGCAGAAAAGGATCCAGTGGTCTCTTGAGTCTATCCTTTGAATTGTGTTTCATTGTTTTAGTTTTGTTTTCAATTTAGTTATTATTTTAATTATTTTTATGTAAAAAAATTGATCAGATAAACATATGTTTATCCCAACCATGTTTAAACTTAGTGATGATTGAGTAATTGGTTCCAAGTTTTCACTACTCTTTCTGTTAAGTAATACTTTCTAACATTACTTTTGAGCTTCCTGTCTGTCAGTTTGAGGAATGCCCCTGGGTTCTTGATTTTTGCTTAATATTGAAAATACTGTCTTCTAGAACCTTATTCACATACTTAATATATTTAAAGCAGTGGTGAAATCCAAATTTTTTTACTACCGGTTCTGTGGGCATGGCTTGGTGGGCGTGGCAGGGGAAGGATATTGCAAAATCTCCATTCCCACCCCACTCTGGGGCCAGCCAGAGATAGTATTTGCCGGTTCTCTGAACTACTCAAAATTTCCGCTACCGGTTCTCCGAACTTCTCAAAATTTCCATTACCGGTTGTCCAGAACCTGTCAGAGCCAGCTGGATTTCACTCTGATATAAAGGTTTCAATCATTGTAACTCCTTTCCTTTCTATCCTCCAAGCTGTACATACTCCAGTATCTCCTGATACATTTTGTCCTCAGACCATACACCATTTTTGTTGCCTATTACACAGCACTGTATATCCAAACACTGTAAACTAACAGAAACTTGCATCATAAATGGCTCATATTCCCTTATACACTCAAACAATCCCCAATTTTATTTGTGCTGCCTATGGATCCATTAGAACTTGAGTTGATTCTAATATGCTTGTTATTTTGCTTAAGCAGTACTACAAAATTTTGTCTTAGAATACTATTTTCTTCAAAGAAAAGCAATAGAAGATAATGTTGTCAATTGCTGTGTTACACTGAGTAAGTTACATTATTATTATTATTATTATAAAGATGATAGGTAGTGCTCGTTTAGTATGATAACTTTCGCATCTTGGTCATTAAATGAAATGGTTGCTAAATGCAATTGCAACTATGCTTATGATCTTATTTCAGCTTTCCTTCACTTTATACATGTGCAAGGTAACAATTATAGGACTGGTTGCAAAGTGACATTTTTATTACCATCACAACTGCAAAAGGTCACTAAACAAGGGAGTCACTAAATGAGGATTGTCTGTATTACTACTATTTTAAGCAAACTTTATTGTAAAAGAGGTGTTCATTATGAAAATTGATCCTAATAACAAATACGTTGCCCATTTCTAAATCTAGTATTGCTTTTTAAAAAAACATAATTTTATACTTTTTATAACAATAATAAAAGAGAATACAAAATACAAAAACTCATAAGGAAAAGTAAAAAAATAAAAGGTGTACAGAAAAAAAGAAAAGTAAAAGAGTAAGAAAAAAAAATATTTAAAGAAGTGACTTCCAATCTTCTTCAAAAGTATAAAAACCCCTAATTCATCACCTCCTATAATGTTACACCAATTATCTTCTTTTTCCATAATCCATCCCTTATCCATACACATCGTTTAACATTTTATTCTTAGGACTATGAAATAGTCCATAAAGGGACCCCAAATTTATATAAATATTTTTCATTTTAACAATGAAACAAACCAACTTTGTAATCCTTCATTTTTTTCATATTGAGCCATGATGGCACAGTGGTTAGAATGCAGTATTTCAGGCTACTTCTGCTGAATGCCATCTGCCAGCTATTCAGCAGTTTGATTCTTACCAGCTCAAGGTGGACTCATACTTCCATCCTTCAGAGGTCCGTAAAATGAGGACCTGGATTGTTGGGGTCAATATGCTGACTCTGTAAACTGCTTAGACAGGGCTATAAAGCACTGTCTAAGCAGTTAAATCTAAGTGCGATTGCCATTTTGTTTCTAACAATTTTAATCTTCAATTCATTTAGATGCTATTGTAGGATTTGATCTTCAATTTTTCTTTTTCCCATATGGAAGACTTCTTCAAGTCAACCAACTTCTTTTGTAAGTTCAGTAAAAAGTTCCTTTGGAGGTCAGTCTTTTGGTTTTTCATTTGTATTTCCACTTTAATTGTTTTCTCAGTCTTTTAATCCCCCCCCCCTTTTTTTTTAAATTTTCAAGCATTTCTGCAAACTCGTCTGTGTTCATCTTTGATACAATAGTACTTGTCGTAATGGAATGTCCTCCTATTCATTCTGGCATAACTTCTTTCATTAGTCTATTTTGCAAATAAATAGATTATTGTGGGATGCACGGACTATGTTCATACATATTACTTTTGCTCAAATATGAATGTTACTCATGAATATTAAACAAGGATGGTTTTAGAGTTAATCGTCTTCTGTGTATTCTTCCATATCTTGTCTTATTCCAACAATAATTTTTATAATGCATTATTATTGTCATCTAATGTGAGTGCATATTTTGCATACAAGCCGATTTAAAAATACTCTAAACAAGCAAATAAATTATAAATAAATAGAATTAGAATTAAACAAAATAATCACTTGTATTTCTCTCTGTCCAAAGGCAGATATTTTCCCTGAGTATTATCCATTGCTAAAGTACAAATGGTTTAAACTCTGGAATGTTCAGTTTGGTTTTAAATGCTTTCAATTCTGAACACATCTTTTTTTAAAGACTTACCTCATTAATAAATACACATATTTTGAGAGTTTTCATTCTGGGAATGCCTCAATATCTGTATGTTTATTAATCAAATCTTTAAAGTAGGGAACCTAATTAAAATTCCACTACTTGAATCCAGAATTATTTCTGTCCATAGCAAACCATAATGTTTGATTTAGATACTAAGAGGAAAAAAAATGCAAGAAACGGAAGATATTAACTAATCAATTCATGATTTAGGTGAAACCTCTGGGAGGTCTCAGCACACAAAGTAAGAATAAAATTAATTAAACCCAAAGCTGCAAAGAATATTCATTGTGGAAAAGTGTCGCTTTTTATTGTTCACAAGCACTTAAGTCAAAAGATGAAAACTTTGGAAGGACCTCAGCTGGTTCCACATGGGAGATTAAAGGAGATAATAGTCTCTTAATGACTGAATGCTGTACAAGGTTCCTTTCTGCTTATACCCAAGTGGAAAGAGAAAATAAAAGGCACTTTTTAAGTGAACAATTTGTTTTTCAAAATGTCTGCTGGGCATGTGGGCAGCAACATCAGTTAAACGCTAGGCATGTATGTCTGTAAATACATATATCCCTTCTCACCCTATGGGTGTTATGTGTCTTCCTCAGTCTTGGGTCCTATACCAGAGATCTCTTGGGGAGTTTCAGGGTTCTATGCAATTTTTTGTTGTTGTTCCTAACACTAAACTCTTTTGGACAGAGAACTCCAGTGTTCTTGGGATCTGTTGGAGCCACTTTCTCAATTTAGTAACCACCGCAATGAATGGTCCTATCACCAATGGGATCACTTTGCTCTTTGCTTTCAAACATCCTCTACAGTTCCGCCTTCAGGCCCTCGTCTAGTTTCTCATCTTCTTTTTTTTTTCCTGATGTTGCTATCACTAAGTTCTGCTACATCTATCACCACCACTGACTTCTAGTCCTTGTCTACTACACAGTGCCTGGTCAATTGGCCACTACTTGCCTATCCATCTGAACCTGGAAGTTCTACAGCAGGGTATCAAACTCATGACCTGTGGGCTGGATGCGTCATGCATGGACCACCCCACCCCCGGCTTGGCGAAGGGGGAAAAGTTGCGATACGTCATGTGATGACAACATGACACTGAGAGTTTGACATCTCTTTTCTACAGGATCTTAGTCCTGTTTTTCTCCACATTATTCTGTGGAATCTCCCATCTGGACTTGAGAGGGTCTAATCCATTCACTTGCAGATATTCCTATACACAATGCCAACTGCTTGGTTATACTAATCACATGATCCTCAATTTATGACCATTCTTTCAGGGGCTATTCCAAATGATGAACAGTGCGGAAAGAAAGGAGTTTTGACCCCTGCCCAAAGTTACAGCCATTGCAATGCCCCTATAGTCACATGATCAAAGTTCAGGAACTAGGTAATGTGCCCAACATTACGACTATAGGGGGCACTGAAACTCACCCCTTGCCTAGCCCACCGGGATGTGCAAAGCTTCTGCAGCCTTGGAAATCCTGCTCTGCTTCCTGTTACTTCTCCCTCCTTTTTCCTGGCCAGAAAGCTAGTGAACTTGATGTTTCTATTCTTCCCCCCCCAAAGTTTTTTATTTTTATTTCTCATAAAGCATATATAAATGTACAATCTCTTTAACCATTCTTATCACACATATTATCTTTTGGTTTCCATATTGGTTCATTCTTCATCCTAAAAGTTTAAAATACATTTGGAGTTGCTCTTCTACCATTCCATATCTCCCTTCTTCCACAACAACCATTCCTCTCCTTCTCCCCTCTTACCCTTCCCTTCCTTCTTCTATTCCTTTCAACTTTCTTCTTTCCTCCTCTCCTTTCCCTTCTCTATTTCCCCTTCCTTTCCCTCCCCTTCCTCTCTTTCTAATCCTCTCTCTTACTCTTATTTCCCCTCCTTTCTTCCTCTCTTTCTTCTCTCTCTTTCTTTTCCTCCCTTTCTTCTCTCTCCTTCCTACCTATCTCTCTACTCCACTCTCCCTTCCTTCTCCATTGTTGTGTCCATTTTCAATTCAATATTTTATCAAAATGGTATTCGAGCAACCCCGATCTTATATTTACCCACATTTTCCTTTCAATATCATTTCTATTTTGCTGGTTGCACATATATCATGTTTCTATTCTTCAGAAACATACATTCATTAACTTTCTATGCAGAAAGCCAGCATGCAAAGCTAGAGAAAGGAAACTTAGATTCCGGAGATTTGAGTTACTTTTCTCCATGCATAGAGGGGAAGGTTGGGATGGGTGAGAGAAAAGAAGCTTGGATTTTCAGGATCCAAACTTAATTTCTCCAGCCAATCATGGAGTTACTTTCCATGCTCCCTTTGGCACGGAACTCTTTTGGTCTGTTTGTTTAACAAACACAACTAAGACAGCCAGGATTGCAGTTACTGAGTGAAGTGATCATGTGGACATCTCGGTTAACAACTGCAATGATTTACAACCAAAACCTGCGACCAAAATTCTGGACCTAATTGTAATCATAAATCTAGGATTGCCTGTGTGTTTTTCCTGCTATACCCTGTCACTAGGATTGGCTGAGACCTCTCTGCATAGTTTGCACATTGGGTAGACTCCTGCTTCTAAAATCTTTTCTTCGGCTGTTATGTGCCTTCCTGCTGTTTTAGTTTTTTTTAATCCAGCCCTTTCTATCTACTGATATGTGCGTGCATGCACACAAATACACAACATTTAGAAATATCATATAGTACAGCCTTTCTTCTTGCTTTGATTAGACAGCTTCTGGTTTCTTCTGTATGCTCTCTATGTGTATGTTCTTTTGAGACACTGAGCAGGCTTGTTTTTTTTAAAATTAAATCAGGCTAAAACTAGACTTTCAGTGGGCTTGTGTAGGCAAAATTGGGGAGCAGAATTTTCTGATGTCTTTCAGAAGTCACTCTTCCTTGCAACTTTGCACAGGCCAGGAAAGAACAGTTGTCGACAGGTAGCCAAGCCTGCGCTCCTTCAGGTAGAGGAGGGAACATGAGTTTAGCCATTGAAACTAATGATCCCTTTTTGGCTCTGTGCAGTCCTTCTTTTGGGATACTGGAGGAAGCTGACTGGATTAAACAAACTGGAATGTGAAAGTAGGAAATCTTAATCAAACACAAACTTAGAATAGAATAGAATTTTATTGGCCAAGCGTGATCGGACACACAAGGAATTTGTCTTGGTGCGTATGCTCTCAGTATACATAAAAGAAAAGATACGTTCGTCAAGAATCATAAGGTACAACACTTAATGATAGTCACAGGGTACAAATAAGCAATCAGCAATCAAATCATATTAGGGTTATAGCCTATAACGTATAGCTATCTTAAGATTTTACACTATTATCTGCTTTTATAATGATGCCACGTCTATTTCAAAGCATGGAACTAAAATAGCAGTTTATAAAATGGCAGTTTATTAAATTCTGCGTAGAATGCCTATTCTCAGTAGGTTAGTGATTATGCAGCTCATAATTTAAATCCATTTCCATCTGGTTTCAGGTCTTGATACAGAATTGAAACAGCTTTTATTATCTTGGTTAATTATCTTTACTGGGAGATTGCTACTGTATTGATTCTCCTGGACTTCTTCCCAGTCTTTGAGGTTCCTTTCGACCAGGAAATATTACTAGAATGACTCCATACAGTAATGCTTAGAAGTTTGTGAACCTTTTTGAATTTTCAATATTTCTTCATAGATAGGATCTAAAATGTGACCTATTCCCTCTCCCAAGTACTAAGACTAGATCAAGAGAGAACCCAATTAAACAAACGAGGAATATTATACTTGTTCATTTATTTACAGTATTGAAAAAAAGCAAAAACATATTAAGCAGAGTTGATGAAACTGTCTGATATGGTTATCAGAGCTATATGCACATTCTGTGTTGCTGAAGAACCATATCAAACTGTATTTATTCAATATGATGAGCTGTAGAAAGAAAATATGGATGCTTTTAGGTAGCTTTATGTAAATCCAAACTTTCTGATAATGCAGAGGCACAGAATAAGCTGACAATACTTTTAAATAATTTCTATAGGTACTGAAGGCCTAGGATTTAGCATCACTTCAAGAGATGTTCCTATTGGTGGCTCAGCTCCAATTTATGTGAAAAATATCCTTCCAAGAGGCGCAGCTATTCAAGATGGAAGATTAAAGGCTGGAGACCGACTCATTGAGGTGATGAAATGTCACAATGCTATTGGGAATTTTATAAGTCCTTTTGGCAAGCATCTTACTTTTATATGAGTTATATAGCGATCCAATTAATTTTTTCCCCTCATCTCCTGTGCCAGGTTTCTAGAGTATTGTCTTCTGATTTTCATATTTTCAGGATAACAACTTTAATAAACAGGAATAACTTAGCTTGCTTTACAAAGAGCATTTGTCTCATTTTGTATATATATGGATGGGTGCATGGGCTTGATTCATAGAAAATAATTGGATATATTGACTGTTTTGGTAAAATGTCGCTGTATTTTTAATAGATTAACATAAGGAATAGTGCACTGCGGTGGAACAGTTTATGTGGGATAAGACACAAGGCTTTGTATCTCAGTTTAATTCTTATAAAAATATTTATAAAAGCTGGAGATATTGAATATTTTTTAAAGAAATATTCATTGCAACATTTTTTGGGAAAAATCATTCTTAGTTGCATAGAACAGCAGGAATTTGCCTGGTCTTAGAATTTGTATAGTATCTGATAAGCATTTTTTGTAATGACACAAATTATATGTCTTTCAGCCTGGATCAAACTCTCTTGAGCTGTAGTTTTGAACAGATATCCTGGAGAGATGGAATGATTTGACCTTTACAGTTCATTGATAGAAAAGACATAGATTAGCATAACAAGGGACAAATAGTGAATGATGGTGAATTTGAGGAACAAATTTTAGATATAAAGCATTATTATGTATGTGTGGTCAGGAGTTAGTTTTTTTAAAAAAATGAATATAGGTAATAATCATAGTCTGTCAAAATAGAAATGCAGATAGATCTGTTTATTTACTGTTTTAAGGGGGATCTAATACTGTAATATTATTGTCATGTTTATGATATGACATTACTATAAAGTATGGCAACTACTTTTAATGCAGGAGGGTACTAATTTAATGGATTCATTTCTTTTCTTAGCAGTAGGCACAAAGAAAGACATAGAAAACAAAGAGGGAAAATATAAGAATGTTTAGTCCAGTTCTTTATGTAATAGTTTCAAAAAGTATGGACCACTTTAGAGAAATGTGTCTTAAAATATTAAGAAATTGGAAGAGGTCTGTAGCAAATTCTTCCCACGAATAAATTGTATCACACTTTGGTTCCATCAGAACTATTTATGTTAAACATTGAAGTATATCTTGTTTTTTAAAAAAGAAACTAGACATTCCAATTATTCTATGCCTTTGTAGGCACTATTTACAGTTATACTGCAACAATAGGAAGAATTCTGTATTAGAATGAAGTAAAGTCCATATACCTTCTCTATGTCCAAATAATTTTATGGCCTAATTCCTTTATTCACTTTTGAAAAATATTTTCTCCATTAGCAGCACATATTTTAAAATAAAATACAATCCTTATAAAGCACCATTAAAATTATCTAATAGAAAGATTGAATATACATTCAGATGTTTTTTCTGATTCGACACAGAAATATAACAAGGCATTGGTCAGGCAAACCTCCCCGGAGAGAATATTTCTCAGTCTGGAAGCTTGTTTCTCATATTATCATAATTCACATACATTAATGTTGAAAGTATTAATGTACAAATAGATTGATGGGAAAGCAGTTCATAGCTTAAAAGTTTTTAAAGTACATCATAAGTTTATATTGTTTTCAAAAATGGATCTTGATCCACTTCTTTTTTAAGTAACTAGCTTGTCCCTTAATTAACTGATTGACTTATATGCCTACCCCTTTTGTAAAACACAAGTCTGCACTGTTCATAACGACTTAAAAAAACAAATAAGAAAAACGACAAACTAATTGGGTGCCTTATCCATCATCTTGAATCCATAAATCTATACAGTCCTAGGCTCCAAACCAGGGGCGAAATGTTCCTGGTTCAGACCGATTCAGCTGAACCGGTAGTGATGGCGGCCAGTGGTTCAGAGAACCGGCACCAATGGCTGCGCGAGGCTCTGCCCACCCGCCTGGTTGTCGTTACTTCCTGGTTTTTAACCAAGAAGTAACCTGTTTTTTTATTCTCTGCTCATGCTCAGAAGGATTTGTGCATGCGCAGAGAGTCTACACGTGCACATGACACACACACGTGATGCACGCATATGTGCACGGCTCGTGCACTTCCGAACCAGTTGGGAAGGTAAGTAGATTTCACCCCTGCTCCAAACATACACTGTCCCAGTATTTAGGAACAAATACTTAACTGAAAAACTATTCTTAATAGTTTTCTGTAAAGAGAAAAGGTTTGGGGCAGGGGGCTGCTTTATCCTGCTGTAAGGATGTTCCTCAGAGCAGACACTACTATGAAAACTATTTTAAGTTCCGGCGGTGACGTAGGGCTGTGGCGGCACAGGAGAGAAGCGCTCTCTTTCTGTTGCCGGTTTTCTGAGCTTTTGGTGCCTTTTTTGGCGAAGACCGATCCTGGAGAGATTGGGAATAAAGAGGGGAAACTTCGGGGGAGGCGAGGAGAGGTGCGATCTCCCGCTGTACCGAGAAGATCTCTCAATCCAGGCTCGGGAAGAAGCTAGTTGGCGCGGCGAGTGCAGCTGGCCCGGAGGCCCGACGAGCCGATAGAGACCATCGGGAGCGGAGGAGTGAGTACAGTGCAAGATTGCTGAGGGTGAGCAGAAAGCGAGGATCGTTATTTTGGAGTTATTGGGCGCAAAATTGAGGAGGAAATATTTTTCCGGAGGAGCAGCACGGAAAGAGAAGATCTCAGAGCATAACGGGGTGGCAACTGAAGAGGCGAGCAGAAAGGAAGAGGACGGGACGTAAATAAACGGAGAAAGACTCTAAAATAGCGAAAATGAAGGTGAGGAGAAGTGGATTTAAAGTGAAGAGATTTAAAGAAAAACAAACATTCTTCTTTGTATCCTCCCTTTTTTCTTGGCTGCTCTAACGGAAGGAGAGAGGTAGTTTGGCAAAGAAAAAACTGCGGACTGTGACTGTGCAGATTGGAGATCGCCATATTGAAATAGGGAAAGATTCCAGCGAAAAAAAAAGAAACGAGTTGCACCTCTTCTTTGTTGAATATATGACGAAAAAGACTCTTAGAAGTCATAGAAAACTGAAAATATTTTACTCCTATACAAGCCTCTTTTCTTTAAACATAAATAATTGCTATTGCTATTGCTATTTATTGGAATTGATTAAGAATTGATTAAGAACTATAGTGATACTTGTTGTTTATTAATAAATAAATTAGTATAGAATAAATTAGGATTTATAATAACTGTACAGCTACAGAAGTAAGTAGTGGGAAGTAATTGATTTTGTAACAGTGTATATATACATACAAAAACATATTCGTGATTTTATGTAATTTAAGCAATATAATTATTAATTATTATTTATTGAACTAAACACTAGGCAGTAAGAATTGATTAATTGAATAAGTCTGTGACTATCTAATTTATATATATATATATATTTATATTTATTTATATCTATATTTATACTAATTACTTAGATTAACTTATATTAATATCTATACTGTAATATCTATATTATATTTAAATTTATATTTTTATTGCATTTCTTAAGAAGTATTTTAGAAGAGATAATTAATCAGTTAAAGGAATCTTACTTAAAGAAAATAGATAAAGTGAATGAGAGATTAGTGAATTGAATCTTTATAAGGGAAAAGGAAAGGGAAAGAAAGAAATTACACAAAAGTTGGATGGTGATTTGGGAGAAAGTTGATAAAATACTGGTGGAACAATATAGAATTCTGAAAGAGATGACGAGTACTACTACGACAACGTTGAAGACAGCCAAGAAAACGACATCAATTTTAGCTGGACCATTGGCCTCACCAGTATCACAGAAAACTCTGGAGGGAATGTTTGCATCAGAGAAACAATCCAGTACACCCAGTTTGCCAACAATGCAAGCTACTTTAATGACAATCCAAGAAACAATGGTTAAAATGCAAGAATGCATGACCAGAAACCATGAACAATCTAGAAAAGATATGGATGAGGTAAAGAGAGAAGTTAAGAACGACATTCAAAAGATTGATGAAAAAATGGACCTGATCCAAGAAATTATTCAAAGAAATGATCAAAAGATAAAAGAAATAGAACAAAAAACTGAATTGACAGAAGAAAAGTTGGAAGCTTTGGACACAAAAATGACGGGACTAAATAAAGAGCTCGAGAACACAGTAGCCCATGGAAAATGGAAAAGGTGGCATTCTTTCTGCGTTTCCAAAATGTAGCTGAAGAAAGAGAAGAAGATTTGACGATGATAATGGCGGAGATGATAGCGGAGGCTTTCCAAAGAGAAAGGGAAGAAATAATAAATGAATTAGATGAAGTGTACCGGGTTCACACAAACTACGCCCGACAACACAAACTTCCTCGGGAGGTACACATAAGATTTGTTAGAAGAAAGGTGAGGGATATCGTGTACAAAATAACAAGGGATGAACCCATGCTTTATAAGAACAAAGAAATAATAACTCTGAAACAAATTCCTAAACGAATAAGAGACTTGCGAAAAATTACTGGTTCCTGGCCACATTGCTAAATAGGAGATATATACCCTTCAGATGGACGACACCCGAAGGAATGTTGGTAACATGGCAGGGAAGGAAAATAAAGGTGGATTCGCAGAGTAAAGCAAGGGAACTATACGATCAAATGACGAGCAGTGAGATAACAAATGACAGCAAAGAGGAAGGAGGAAGAAATATCAAAGGAAAACAGAGACAGGAACATGAAAGAACCCCACCACAGGGAGGAAAAGAAGAGGAAGGAGAGACTCAGGAGGAAGGAGGAGTACAAACAAGAGGGGGGGGGAAAGGAATTAGAAGAAACAAAGAAGAAACAACAGGAAAGTCAGTAAGATATGGAAAGAACCCTAAGAATTCTATCAGTAAATGTAAATGGTCTCAACTCACCATCTAAATGACACCAAATTTTCAAAAAGATTCTAAAACAAAAATCTGATATAGTATGCCTCCAGGAGGTATACATAAGAAAACAAGATATAAATTATGTACAATACAAGAAATTAGGAATAGCATATTCATCGTTGGCAGAAGAGAAAAAAAGAGGAGTAGTGGTATATATCAAGGAAGGGATAGATAGTAAAATAAGATATATAGATACTGAAGGCAGAATTGTGATGATAGAGTTAAAATTTGACTTCAAAAATATATTATTGGTTGTAATATATGCACCAAACAGTAAACAATTAGAATTCTATAAAAAAGTGCATGAGAAAATTATAGAACAAAAAATGGAAAATATATGTATGATTGGAGATTTAAATGCCATTTCGGACGTAAGAAAAGATTATAAATGTGACCAGCAAAATAAAAATAAGAAAAACATATTACCCAGAACCTTTATAGATATGGTCGAAGAGCTAAATATGATAGATAGTTGGAGGTTTTATAATCCCGAAACCAAAAACTTTACATATTATTCGAATCCACACAAGTCCTGGTCCAAGTTAGACATGGCATGGGTATCTGGCATGTTAATGAGACAGATAGAAACCATAGAAATTCTATCAAATGATTGGGCCGACCACAACCCATTAATGATGACGTGGAAGGGGCACCAGAGAAAGAAAAAATAGATGGATAATGAACTCACAGGTGATAAAAGAGAAAGAATATAAGAAGTATATGGAAAAAGAATTAGAACTGTTCTATAAGGAAAATACAAAACAACACACCTCCCTACAAAACTTATGGGACACTATTAAGGCGTATGTAAGAGGCCTTACAATAGTGTATAACGCAAAAAGGAGAAAAGAGAGAGAAAAAGAATATAATAAAGTGCGAGATGAAATTCAAAAATGGGAACATAAATTGCAAGGAAAACCAGGGGACGAAGAAATAAGGGTGAAGTGGATAGCGGCAAAACATAAGCTTAATATATTAGAACAAGGGAAATACGCACTGAATTTGAAATATATAAGGCAGAACCATTTTGAACATGCAAACAAACCAGGGAGGTGGTTGGCGTATAGGCTAAGGAAGGAAAGGGAAAAAAGAACAATTCAGAAACTACAAGATAATGAGGGGAAGATTCAACAAAACATAGAGAAGAAAAAGGAAATAACACTACAATATTATCAAAAGCTTTGTGAGAAGGACATAGTAACAACAGAGGAAATTGAACAGTATCTCAAAGGAGAGGGAGTACAAATATTAACAGAGGAGGAAAAGGAATTATTAAATAGGGAGATTACGATAGGCGAACTAAAAGAAGCATTGAAGAGACAGAAAAATAACAAAACTCCGGGGACCGATGATTTACCAACAGAGTTTTACAAAACATTTGGAGAATTATTAAATGGAATATTATTAGAAGTATATAATGAAGCCCTGTTGGAGGCAAAACTACCAAACACATGGAAGGAAGCGTATATCTCCCTAATACTAAAAGAAGGGGCAGATGCCACGTTAATAAAAAAATCACAGGCCGATTTCTTTGTTGAATACCAATTATAAGATTTTTATGAATATAATCGCTAATAGAATGAAAAAAATATTACATAATAAAATACATCAGGATCAAAACGGTTTCTTGCCCACAAGACAAATAAGAAGTAATTTAAGGATGGTAATGGATGTTTTAGAGTATTATGAAGTGCATTCAGAGAGACAGGTGGCCCTGATCTTTCTGGATGCACAAAAAGTGTTTGACCAAGTAAACTGGCAATTTATGAAAAAACAAATTAAAAGTATGAATTTCGGTGATAAATTTACGAAAATGATATCAGCAATATACCAGGACCAAAAAGCATGTATATTGGTAAATGGTGATCCAACAAGATTTTTTGGAATAAATAAAGGAGTAAGGCAGGGATGTCCGCTGTCCCCTTTGCTTTTCATTTTAACGCTAGAAAACCTGTTAATTAGAATTAGGGCAAATAAAGAAATACAAGGACTAAAGATTAAGAGAGAGGAGTACAAGGTCCAAGCTTTTGCAGACGACCTTGTCTTCTTCATAGAAGACCCAATAGAAACAACCCCCAAGTTAATAAAAGAAATTGAAAAATTTGGAAAAGTAGCAGGCCTAAAAATCAACAAAGAAAAAACAAATATGATAATAAAAAATATGAAAACAAAACAAGTAGAGCAATTAGTAAATGACACACAATTACAGGCAGTTAAAAAAGTGAAATATCTAGGGATTCATTTGACGGCTAGGACAGCAACAATAAAACAGGACAATTATGAACCCTTAGTTCAGAAAATCAAAGAAGACTTAGATAAATGGGGGAAACTAAGGTTGTCTTTGCTGGGGAGAATAGCAGTGATAAAATCAAATATACTTCCAAGGCTCCTTTATTTATTCCAAACGATTCCAGTAAAATTGGATAAGAAATTTTTTGACAATTTGGATAAAATAACTACAAAATTTGTGTGGGAGGGGAAAAATCGAGAATAAAATTAAACATATTACGAGATGACAAAATTACAGGTGGTTTCGGTTTCCCGGCATGGCAAAAATATTATAAGGCTGCCAGTTTACTATGGATCAAGGAATGGATAACTTTGGATAATCAAAGACTGCTAAATCTGGAAGGACATGACCTAATGAAGGGATGGCATGCCTTTATTTGGAATTCTGGAAACAAGACATACAAACATTTCAACAATCATACCATTAGGAAATCTTTAATTAATACATGGCAACAAATTCAACGTAAACATTACATGAAAGTCCCCGGTTGGTTGTCGACAATAGAAGCAATCACCCACCCCAATATATTATCAAAACAAAAAATATTACGATACAGAGAAATATTAGATATACAGGGTAAATTAAAAACCAGGGAAGAATTAAAAGAACAAGGAATAGTAATAGATTGGTGGCCCTACTCACAAATAAAAACAAGATACAGGAAAGATCAGGAGGAGGGGGGAATAGATTTGAAACAAAACAGACTGGATAAATTATTAGAATCTAAAGAAGGGAAATTAATTTCGAAAATTTATAAGTATTTACTTGAATATGATTTGGCAGAAGAATTAGTTAAAGGGCAGATGATAGCGTGCGCCAAAAACATCGGGCACAGTATACAGCTAGAAAATTGGGAAAGAGTGTGGGAAACTACAGCATGACAAAATCGGTAGCCTACAAAGAAAATCATTATAAGATGTGGTATTGGTGGCATCTGGCCCCGGCAAGATTAGCGAAAATGTACCCAAACGTAAATCCGACTTGTTGGAAGTGCACAAAAACACAGGGAACTTTTTACCATGCTTGGTGGCTTTGCCCAGTAATTAAGAAATATTGGAACAAGGTAAGGATATGGATAAGAGAAATAACAGATTACGAAATTGAATTAGAAGCTGAGATTTTCCTATTAGGCATGATTAAAAAGAACATCCGAAATGACATAAAATATCTAATACTTCATATAATCACGGCGGCAAGATTAGTGCTAGGACAATTTTGGAAAAGTGATCGATTGCCAACTGACCAGGAACTAATACAAAAAATATATGCATGCGCAGAAATGGATAAATTAACTTTAGAGTTAAAGGATAAGGAGGACTCTAAATATTATGCAATATGGAATAGATGGTACCAATGGATAAACCAGAGGAAAGGAAATGGCTAGAGATGAATCTAGAAGAAATTGATACAACAAAAAACAGCAGTCAGAGGGATAGAATATGAAATATTTTACTGTATGTTTGTATATATGTACATATAATACACATAATATAAGTATATAAAATAATGGAAATCAGTCAATAGGTGAAGTTTATACACTGTATATGTAAATTTGTTTCTTGATTGAGAGAAACTTGTATGTTTTAAATGTTTTTTTAATAATAAAGTTTTGTTTAAAAAAAAAAAGAAAAAAAGAAAACTATTTTAAATTAATGATCTTTGTATAACCCTTCCTTTCGGGGTCTCCTAAACTATACTAGTAAAAAATGTGGCATACTTAGAATCCTGAGAGCTAAAAGGTTCCAGGTTAAAGTATCTCAGTTTAAATTGTGCTTTTATTGCTATTCTGAGCTCTACATATTCATTGCCTATGAGATCAGTCCCCCTGAACTGGAACTAACTAAATCTGTCAAGCTTTGCATGATCCTCTGCAACGAAACAAGAAACAGAAAGATTTGCATGTGGAAGTTTTTGAAAATTCTGTTTATGATTTTGCTTTCCAAGTGAAAGTATAGTACAGTGTACAAAGGCATCTGGATTGTTCTTTGGGCATGCTGGTTTTGGAATAATGCAAGTATTTTATGATGATTGATAAAGAGCCAGCTTCCAGTTTATAATGAAATTCAATAGCTTTTTTTGCTCATGCACTTAATTTCAGTGAAATTTACTTAAGTACGGTTTAAATTCTCAGGCAATTTAGCAGTATTGCAACATATGAGTGCATTATTTATGCTAATGGAATTCCCTGTTCCATGATAGAAGATGATGGTATGTTAACATTTTCCCAGTTTCTATAAGGAGGTTTGTATATAGCAGTGACTATCATAGTTGAATTAATGCATTTTCTTTTCTCTGGAGGTTAGCTCTTACTTGATTACATGACTTGGTTTTAAATGTATGTGGTCTGGATTTACAGTATTAGTAAATTTTCAACAATAGCAATGTCCTCATAAATGATCTAGGTAAGAGAATTGAAGGGACACTTATCAAATTTGAGGATGACACCAAACTGGGGATGGGGGTAATTGCTAACACATTGGGAAGATAAACTCAAGATTCAGAAGCATCTTAACAGACTTGAACATTAGGCCCCATCCCAACAAGATGCATTTCAGTGGTGAGAAAAGTGATGTCCTGCAGATACAGGATGGGCAGTATCTGGCACAACAGTTGTGCCCTGTGATCTAGATATCCTGGGGGACCACTGCTTAAATATGAGTCAGTGGTGTGGTGCAGGTACCAGAAAAACCAATGCAGTCCTAGGATTCATCGACAGAGGGATAGCATCAAGATCATGAGAAGTGATAGTATCGCTCAATTCTCAATTGCAATTCTGAGGCTACGTTTGGAATACTGCATCCAATTCTGGTCATGATACAAAAAAGATGCTGAAGCCCTAGAAAGAGTGCAGGGAAGAACAACAAAGATAATAAAGGGTTTGAAGGCTAAATCATATGAAGAAAGTCTAAGGGAATTAGATATATTTAGCCTAATAAAGAGAAGGCTTAGGGTAACCTGATAGCAGTCTTCCAATACCTGTAGAGCTATCATAAGGAAGAGGGGTTTGATTTATTCGCCAAAGCTCCTGAGGGCAGGACAAGAAGTAATGGGTGGAAGCTTGTCAGAAGAAGATCCAACTTGGAAATAAGGAGGAATTTACTTAGAGTGAGAATGATTAATCAATAAAACAGCTTGCCTGCACAGAATTTGTCCAAGGTGATATAGGACTCCTGATTATTGTTTGACGTTTTGAGTATCTTAGAATTTTTGTTTTTCTTTTGGATTATTTCATGGCAGTAGTCATTCAAACTTTTGTGCATTGTAGTGTAAATAATTGCATACTTCTTTCTTTTGTCTGTTGACAAACTTGGTAGCCTAGATTTATTTATTTTTGTCTAATTTCAAGAGTTGGCTTCAATCTAGCCCCTTAAAATTTGTATTTACTATAGTTTGTAGACTCATCATGTTTCTATAGTAAAATTTTCATTGTGTCATTGTAGATTCTATTTTATTACTAGCATATGTTCTTGAAAATAAAGGTTTGTTAGAAAATATTTTGATTTAAAAAGTCATTATTTCTGGTGCTTGAAAATGTAATTTCCTATACATATAGGCCTAAACATTCCCCCCCCCCCCAATTTTTGTTGTAACAGGTGCTAAGAAAGTTAAACTGTTAGTGTGGCTTCTTTCCCCCATTTGGCCTCCTTTCCAATTATCTGAATCCTCCTTTGCCTGTTCAGAAAGCTGATAACCCTACTTGTGGACTATGGCCTATGGCACACTCATGCTTAATCATAATTTATTTAACCGTTGGGTCTGCACATGTTAAGCCAAAACCAAACAGACCATATTATTTTTTGGTGTAATTGGGGAACCTGGTCATGATTTTGGTTTCTTCAAGGAGTACAGACATCTAGCAACTTTTAGTGATTTATTTATCCCTGTGATGGGTAAATAGCTAATAATCCCGTTACATAAAGAAAAGGAAATTAGCTCAAGGAGTAAACATAGATTGTGCTAGAAAGATCAGAAGAGAGCAAAAGCAATTACCTTTTTAATTAGCATTTTCGCTTTGTAGTTGAATGCTGAGCAGTCATAACTAAGGTAATAATGAAATCTACGGTTTGCTGACTCAGCGATGGAGTTTAAGTGTCTGAGTAATTGATCTGAGAGCTAGCCTGATCCATTTTTTAACTTAAATAAAAACATTTTGAATTGGACTTATACACAAGTAAGGCATGTTCAAGATTTCAGCATTAAACAATGATAAAGCATACTTGCTCTGTTGAACGTTAACCTTCAGGACTAGCTGATCTATCATCATATCATTCTTTGCTATGGCTACTTTAAGATTTCCCTTCCCACCCTTTCTTTTAGGTAAATGGAGTGGATTTAACAGGAAAAACCCAAGAAGAAGTTGTTTCTCTCCTGAGGAGCACTAAGATGGGTGGATCGGTTAGCCTACTAATTTTTCGTCAAGAAGAAGCATTTCATCCTAGAGAATTGGTTCGTATTTTTTTTTTCATTTCATTTTAAAGTGATTGTGGTTATTTTAAAAATGAATACTAGAAAATAATCTGACAACCTGCTGTTGCACATGTGTGGGTAGAAATGGAACACACAGAATCACTTCTATTATGTTTCCCATGGACGCTATTTCTGAATTGGTTTTCCATATTAATATGTGAACCAATATTTTCAAATCATGGGTGACAGGAAATGCAAATTATAAAGTGTTCATGGCCCCTGCTTTTATGCCTACAGACAATGGGATTGTTCTGTCTTTTGTACTCTCTTCTCTGTTGGAAATTTTTGTTTGTCATACTGAATGAGCTTGCCTTTTTTTTTATTGCTCTGAGAGCATTAAAATTAATCCAGAATGGGGTGTAAGAATGCTGTGGTTTGGAAAAGAGGAACTAGTGCAGGGACAAAAATGTTCTTTTTATTAAAATAATGATCCCCATGTGGTGAAGACTCCCCACAGTTCTTAATTTAGCAAAATGATTCAGATAATGCCATTTGTATAATAAAACATTTCTATTTAGGCTACCATTCCACAAATTAGACATAAATGTTTCCCCAATAAGTGTGCAAGATAACATTTTTGTATTTGGATAAAAGCACATATTAAATATATGGACTGCTTTATGGTAGATCGTACATTAAGCAGTCTCATTTCTAAAATTTACATTAACTTACCAGGAACTCAAGTTTGTCTATATCAAGCAAAACGTTTTCCCAGACTTCTCTGTAATATAAAATGAAAACTAGCTGCATTAACCTCTTCTTTTTGCTTTAAATTCTGTAACATCAGCAATATAAATTCTAGGAATTCTGGGAAAGATAACTTTTCATAGTAGCTGTTACTTATTTTAAGGATTTAGATGTTTAGGAAATTCAATTTCCTGGGACTTTTGATATATGATGCTCTGTTATTGTAGTGCTCAAAGCATTAGGAAAGGAGAAATTAGTAAATCCTTGCCCTAAATTTTGAAGAACTGCATTTTTAGTGTTAAAACTATGTTAAAAGGATCAAAGGTATGAGTAGAAAACAACTATCTGGGTTTCTGAATGCATGGGTCAATCATGTTATTTGAGGTTCTTCTAAATAGTAAAACCTCTGGTACGCAGAATATTTTCTTTTTTTGGCTTGCCCTGTAAGTCGTCTATGATGTTCTGTACTAAAAAGATTATTCCTAGGTAAAAAGAAAAAAAAAAGTTCCCTTTTGATAAAATAGAAACGTTTTCATTATTTGTACTGATATTTGAGGAGTTAGCTATGGAAATTAATATTGGATAATGGATGAGTATTACTGTATATATGAGTCACAAATGAGAAACAGGCAGCTTTACAAATTGAATGAATTAATGAACGAATAAATAAAATAAAATATAATGTAGTACCCACTATCAAGGATAGTATAAGTGTATTGCTACATAAAATACTGTATCTACTACCAGTGATATTCCCAGATGGAGAAATTTATTCCAGATGTGGTACTAGCGACCAACTTGGCTGGCTTCATAAAAGGTCGGGACAAATTTATAGAAGTCATGGGGATCCACAGATATTAGTCTTGGTGGCAATGTAAATACATATGAAGGGTATCTGAACAGAGACTAGTAGATATCCTTGTGCAGTTGTTTGGCCACTGCAAAGACAGGTTGCTCGATTAGATTGATCAGAGACCTAATCCAACAGGACCTGTGTTCTTATGCTTATGTTTAAGAACTTCAGGAGATCAGTACATTGAAAAAAATTAAATTTGACTACAAATTATCTAAATCTGTATAAGTCCATGTCTATGTAATTAAAGCCATTTCTCTAATGGAAAGAGCATTTTCTTTCTTTTTTTTAGGGCTAGAATCTAATAGGCATTTCACAATTTTATGAACAGTACCCATAAACACATAAATACATTGTAGAATAATTTGCGGATGGAATTTAAAATTGCAGGTTTTCAGATTTATGTCAGTAGAGTGTGTATGCAAGTGTACAATATTATGTATAGCTTTGAATACAGATTACTTAATTTGTAATACAATTATACCCATAAATAGTAGGTTAACCTGACTGACAAGTGAGATAGGCAGATTTTAATTTGCCAGATTTATCACTGTTTGTGACGTGTTATAACATAAAAAGATGTAATTAATGTAATATAAGAAGAAAGCAATTGTAAGCTTAGCTTAGAAGAATTCTTATCTTTCAGGAACAATGCTGAAAACAATTGTTTCTGCCGACAAAATAATTCCTTTCCTTATCCAAATTATCTTATCATTCAGATAAAACAGAATATGGACGTTAATATCAAATAAAATAAATATCTGTAATATTTGTATTAAACTGAAGCTTGAAGTCAATTAAAATATCAATTTCTTTTGAAAAAAATTCATCTCTTTCTTTTTTGTAATAATTTTCATATAGAATCAGACAAAATATACATATATACGTATACACACATACACACACAGAGCCTGATTAAATAGGTCATGTTTATCAAAAAATATTGAAAGAAGCCTTGTCAGTTTTAGATTGATTATTTCTAAAATGTTAAGACCTGTGTTCAGATAAACATTTGAGATGAAATGCTTCCAGGAATTATGCACACCAGCATACAACAAACTCTTATCGTATTATGTAATAATAATGACAAATTAGAAAAAGTAGATGTATATTAAACATTTCAAATTCAGAACATGTTGAGGTTGAAAACTACTACCCTGTTTCCCCTAAAATAAGACATCCCCTGATAATAAGCCCAATTGGGCTTTTGAGCGTATGCACTAAAATAAGTCCCCCCTGAAAATAAGCCCTCCCCGAAAATATTTAAACACATGCACAGCCAATCCCTGCCATTTCCTCTGGTTTCCTCCACATGCCCCAAAATAATAAGATCTCCCCAAAAATAAGGCCAAGTGCTTATTTTGGGGTTCAAAAAATATAAGACAGGATCTTATTTTCGGGGAAACATGGTATTCTGAATCTAGAACAATTGCTTCAAGCCCAAATTAGGTCTCTGTCCATACTGAATGGACATTGTTTCAGGTTGGAAACAATTGTTTGAAGTTTGGAATTGGTGCTTTCACTTGAAATGAAGCTGTTTCTGTCTTGGGATATTTCCAGAATGAGAGTCCTGTTCCAATCTTGAAGCAGTTGTTTTGAGCTGAAATCATTCTGAATGTAGAGCATTTTTTTTAAAAAAAAAACACTTTTAGTTAAAAAAAGATTCTAGTTATACTCAAGATTAAGCACAACAGCAAGGCCTATTTCAAACACGAGGCCTATAATGATCTGAGAGTCATTTTACCCCTTTGTTCCCATAACCTTATGGAACTTCTAGAAATTTGAGATGCTGAACCAATTAAATTTGTGTTTGGTTTCTGTTCAGAAATAATACTAAGAAAATTTATGTTTGGCACTCCAGGGCTGAGAACGTGTATAGTTTCTGTCTTGATGGAATTTTTCATGTTTTTCCCATCATCCCTATATATATAAAATTAGGCTACTGTCCCACGAGAGTGATGATACAGTTTTCTTTCTTTTCCTTTTTAAAAAAAGTTTTATTATAAAAGAATCGGCAGCAAAGAAAGAACGAAGATAGAATGGATCACATGTAACTCTATTAGTAAAGGAGCTACATTGGCTTCCAGGTATAATTTAAAATGCTAGTTGTCCTATATAACTCGCAACAGGCCTGGACATCTTTGAATCTGCCTTCTCTAGATTTCCAGAAACTGACTGGAAAAAACTGAAGGACAATGCTCGTAAGGTTCTCTCCACTTTGTGAATGCCATCTGTAGGGATCCCTTGTTCAAAGGTTTTTAGTTATAGCCTTCTTTCTATATAATAGGTTGCTCCAGGTACAGTATCTGGACCATTCCCTCCAATTTGGATTTCTCAAAACCTGTGAAAACACGGTTCTTTAGAAAAAGTATTTAGAGACAACAAGGATTGATCTATCCTAGTGGATGATGTAACTAATGAAAACTCTTTGCTATGTTTGGATTATTATTGTTTTAAACAGTTATGGATGGATATAAGTTGCTTAGAGACTCTGGGAATGGAATGGCATGGAATCCAGAATAAATAAATGAATACACTACTGGGAAATTACTGTTTTTAGGGCTTGCCATTGACCAGCTAGATGAGCAACAGTAAGGACACTTATCTGATAATTTGAAGTTGCCGCAAAAGTAAGAAGGATCCGGTTGGTGAAGACATGGAAGTTACTAAATTTGGCCATTGATTTAATAATGATAATTTGATGCTTTTCAGTTGCATTACATTTGAACTCATTTGGCCACTGTAGGAACTGAAGTCCACTATCTGGGAAAAACCAGGTTGGGATAGTCTTTCAGATCTGGGTGGATAAAAATCGATGGTTTTTTTAAAAAAAATTAAATCAGGTTTTTTAATATTTAAATCAGATTTTTTAAAATTTTTATTACATTTATTTTAATAAAAATGCTTTTGGAGTAAAAATCTTATCTAAAGATAGTTTTCTATTTAAGATATATTAATAATTTAGTTTATTCAGCGTGAAATAGAGCTTAGTTATGTAGCATGAAGCTGTGTATTGTGCAACATTGGGACTGTCGTGAGTCAACAGCAGGTCAGAGGAGGAGCTGCTGCGGGACAGAGATGACAGTTGCTCTTTAAAAATTATGATTTAAATCAACTTGATTTAAATCAAGCCTTTTTACTAGTGATTTAAATCATGATTTAAATTGACTTGGTTTAAATCAAATCCAGCCTGTTTCAGATACAAGGATAATTCTAAGCACCAGCACTTAATCGAAGTGCAATATGAACAGGGTAAATGCAGAGGAGAATTAACTGCTCTGTGGAATTTTATCTTGAGCCTATGTAGTTCAGCCTACTTGTAATATTGACAGAATAGGCAAAAGGTGTGGCTATATGGAGTCTATTCTTCTCAGAATTGATGGACAGAAAGTCTGGATATGTTTTGACAATATTAAAGTTTGAATTAAGCATAGCCACAGATCCAAGACTAAGTGTTTCTGCAGTTGATTTAAGTTTTCTTCACTATACTCATTTTGCCAGTCTGCAGCACCACTGATTTGGGCTCCAGGGGCCAGTGTTTTGGAGGAGACCATGTGAAAGTAGCAGAGGATGCGTTAATATTCAAGATGAAAAGAGTTACTGTATTATGTGCTGCTACTGATAATGATGTTGATGATGAATAAGTACATCTTGACCTCGTTTCTTGTAATTGTCAGCATCTGAGGTTTTGAAAGGTTATTCTCCCTTGATTGTAAGCAGAAATTAATTAAAAGTTCCCATTTCATAATAGAGTTGATAGTGTTGGTTGTAGGACTGAAGTTTGATTGAGAAGAGCTTCAAAATACATAATAATATAAATGTATTGAGGTGTGAATGTAGAATATAAAAGAGAAGCATATTGGTTTAGTGGTTAAGGCACTTAGCTAGAAACTAGATATCTAGTCCTTTCAGGTGCAATACGAGGAATGATACCTAGTGACTCTTCAAGCTGAGTTCTTTATTGTTTTCACACATAGAGACAAAGTTTTGCAAGACTGAGGAGTCTACTATCTGCATCTATGTTGTACTTTGCAAATTATTAGGGAGGTGCTATCTTCACCCACTTTTTCTCACATATAACATCCAGATTGAGTTGCCTCTTACTTTTCTGGAATGTACCTCCTTCTTCCTAGGAATCCACTCCTTAATACAATCCATCACATGTCCTGCTTTAGCATTAATGACTGAATGTCATTCAGCTGAATGACTTTAGGTCAGTCATTTTCTATTAGTCCTAGGAAGGAAGCAACAGAAACTATTTCTCAAAAGACTGACAAAAAAATTCCATGGGTCTATTCAAGTGGTCTCCAGGAACCCAGACTGAGAGGGAGGGAGGGAGGGAGGGAGGGAGGGAGGGAGAGAGAGAGAGAGAGAGAGAGAGAGAGAGAGGTAAAGAGAGTATTATTTCCATGCTGTTAATCTTGGTATCCAATGGATACATATATGCACATACATACATTATGTGTGTCACATTCCCTGAATGTTCTTTACTTACAGTAGAACCATTGGCTATTAGGACTGCATCATGTACAGCATACTAAGATGAAGTTAATTATTATGGGCTGGTGAGCTGGTAAAAAGTATGGCAGGAACACAGCAGATGAAAGGATAAGGTTGAGGGGTGGGGTGGAGAGAGGGATAGCTTAATGACAGTTTGGCCTTAACAGAGATGTGAGAATACCTCAGAAACTGAAGAAGTTTCTTGAATGAGAAGCAAAATGTATTCAAGGGAAAAAAAAACAAGAAAGCCTAATTGCCTTTTGGAAAAGCACCATTGGGGACAGTTCAGTGGTAGGTTGCTCCCGGTTCTGTCCGGTTCTTTAGAACCAGTAGTAATAGCGACGGGAGGCTCCGTTCATCCGCCCAGATGTCAGAATTGATGATCTGCACATGCGCAGAAGCGCGCTCGCTCCCGTTGCGAACCGGTAGTAAAGATAAGTAGAACCCATCCCTGGGACAGTTGCATTTTTTGCAAACCACATATATCTCATTTCAGTCAGTAGCAATTTCTAAAGCTATGTATTACAAAATTACATAGCTGCTGTAATTATTGGAAAGTTAGAGACGGGAATACTGTGTTTCCCTGTGTTGTGAAACACCCTCACTCAAATTTTTTTTTTTTCTTCTACCTTCCCTTCATTTCCTTTCTTCTACCAAATTTTTACCTCTCCCTCCCTTGCTTTATTTTATCAACTCACATGCTGAGATTCCACAGTCATTCTATTAAAGATGCATACATATAGGAAAATAAGCCATTGCAGTGATTGTTGGTGACACTGGTAAAATAAGTTGTGGGATACATAAAATTTCAAATAGTGTATTAGCTCTTCAACTGTTGTCATTACCCAGTGTTTCTAGATGAAAATTTTCTTCTTTCTTTCTTAGTTTTCCTCCCTGTTTTCAAGGAGATCCGACCAATTTTGTATTTTAGTCTGTGTTTTTTTAGAATGCATCATTTGGAAAAATGATGTTTTACCATTTCTGATGTGCCTAATGCACACTTTGCACATGAGGGCTCTGTCTGAATTCTTCTGCTATTTGGACAAAAATGCCGAATCACAGAAGAATTTGGGGATCATAATGCTTCATTATATTGAAAAATAAGCATTAATGGTTTCCAATGTTTATATTCTAAATGAAGATATTCTGTCTTGCTTGGGCTGCAGTATTATTCTCTTCTCAGGGTTTAGATTAATGTTGGGGTGAAATATACCTTGCAGTTTCCCATCAGGTTCTTTCGCTAGTAAAAGAGGCATCCATTTTTAATCTTATTCTTAGGGTAGTTTTGAATTTCTTTTGATGTATTTATTTTTATTTTGACTTCAATGGTAGAAACAATAGAAAATATCACTCTTGGTATTACTTGATTTTATGCATCTTTACAATATCCTAAAGTCTTCATAGATCCCATGCTTACCAGTCTGAAAAAAAGCAGTATTGGATGAAAAGAAGGATTTTTCTTGGGAACAAATTGAAGGTAGGGAGGTTGTAGACTACTGAACACGTGATTACTCAATGAAAAGCTGAACATTACTTAGCCATTTTGTATTCAAAAAATGCAAGAACACCATAGAATTGCATGAGATCTGCTGGAAAAAAATGCACAATGCTTAAAAAACCAGCCCACAATGTGACGATAAGCACTATGAAATTTCATCTCATTTTTTCCTTTATCTCACTGCAAGTTGATGTACTTCTTTTTGCACTTATAAAAATTATCAGCTTTATGCCAAGTAATTCTTTCTTCATATGGCATGCTGTAAGAATGTTGGCATCCTAATTTTCTTTAAGAAAAGTACAAGAAGTTGTTAGGCTAGTGCTAAATAGAATTGGGGAGTTTGTGTTTTATTGTATTCAGTGAACCATTCCAACTATTATGCTTTGCTAATCCAATGTTTGGAATGGGCATGTTATATGCATCCAGCGAAAATGTAGATTGAAAAGACATACCATTCAGAAGTTTCAGTTTTGAGGACACTTGATACTGAGGTTGTTGGGTCTAGTTTGGAGATTTGTTTGATAAGACCATATAGATAATCCTCAACTTACAACCATTCATTTAGTGACCATTCAAAGTTATAACAGCATTAGTAAAAGTGACTTTTTTACCGTTATGACTGTTGCAGCATCCTCAAATCACATGATCAAATCTCAGATGCTTGTTAACCAACAAGTACCGTGTTTCTCCAAAAAGACGACTTATTTTGAAAATAACCCCTATCACATTTTTGAGCGCATGTGATCAAATTAAACCCCATCCACAAAATTAGCCCTAATTAAGACCCCACCCACTCTGGGGTGTAGGAGGTTCAGCGAGGCACACAGATAAAAAATAAGCTAGGGTGGAGATGGGGGGTGAAGCTGTTCTCCTTACCAGGCCTCGCACACCCCAACACCTGCCTCGCATTCTTCTGCGACTGCTTCTTCTGCGGCCACTTTCTGCCACACGCATCGCCCTGGTCTCCATTTTGCCTTCAGATGCCTGCTGGAAGACATCTGCAGCCTATAATCAATCCAGAGCTCTAATATCGGCTACAGATGCCTTCTGGCAGACATCTGAAGGTAAAATGGAGGCTGGAGGATGCGTGCGAGTGGCGGCAAGCGGCCGCAGAAGAAGTGGGCCGCAGCGGGCTCCTGGGTGGGACTGTAGGTGCTACCGCCGTGAGGTGAGTCAATAATTAGAACCCTCAAAAAAGAAGGCCAGGCTGTTTTTTTGCAGGTCAAAAGAAAATAAGACCCGGCCTTCTTTTTGGAGGAACAACGTATTTATGACCGTTGCAATATCCTGGGGTCATGTAATCAACTTTTCTACCTTCTGACATACAAAGACAGCAAAACAGCTACACTCACTTAACAAATGTGTTACTAACTTAACAACTGTAGTGATTCACTTAAGTGGCAAGAAAGGTCATAAAATGGAACAAAACTCACTTAACAACTGTCTTGCTTAAAAACAGAAATTTTGGCCTCAATTCTTGTGGTAAGTGGTGGACTACCTGTATTACATAATAGTTGTCTCTTATGTCTACCTGCATCCATTAAAATCACTGTGTGTGTGTGTGTGTGTGTGTGTGTGTGTGTGTGTGTATTAGTAGACTGTATGAGTTAAGTATAGGGTTTTCAACTATTGTTCCTTATTCAGTCTAAGGGAAGAAGATGGAAGAAATGCTACAATGTTCTTATTACTATCTTTTAAAAACAGCTTCCTGTGCTGGGGCCCCCATGGCTGTTTAATCAGTAATTTTGGAATTTTTAAACTAGCTTTTAACTAGAATTTATTAGTATCACCGGTTGGTGAAATATTTCTTATTAGTATTAACAGCTATGAATGATTTTGGTTATCAGGATGCTTACTTGTCCTTTGAAGCAAATGCCTTTTCCAGCCTTGTTCTTATTTCATTTTTTCCCACTTCTTTTAGAATACTGAACAAAGCCAGTCACAAATTTCAAAGGAAACGGTAAGAGTTTTGTCTTTGACATGTCAAGGAGGGTTGCAATGATTTTTGAATTAATAATGTTGGTGTATTCTATCAAAGGAAGCTTTAAAGATAGCTTTGTTCACAATGTATACTGCAGGTGTCTCTCTCCAGTCTGAAATTTAATTTCATGTTACATGCTACATTTACTGTAATTTCACATATATTCTGCAATATTTTAAGAATTAGAACTTGTGGCCTTGTTTCAAAGGCGCATATCCAAACACATTATTTACAGAAATAATTTAGATGTGGATAAAAATGATATTTCTAGTTCCTGAAGGTCATTTGTAGATCAACTTTCTACAAGTGTAAAAAAAATCTTGAAACTGAACTACAACTTCTATCATCAGTAATGCTGGGACCAGTAATCAGGTCCCAGCATACCTGTTCACAAAATACTCCCAACTATTTAAGAAGAAGCATTATATTTATTTTGAAGCTGTGGGTGATCTTCATTAACATATCAACTAGTTGTTAATAAGTTTAAATATAAGCAATTTAAATCAGGGGAGTTAATTAGATTGGTTTTGCTTTTTAAAAAATATTTTAATAAGAATTATAATGTTCATAGTAGCCAAATGGTCTACCTGCAATGGTCTGTAATAAATACCAATTATATGAATTTTGAATTTTAAACAGAGCTTTGTTCATTTCTTTTCAAAATCTCATGTCATTTCCCATATTAACTGGTAACATTACCACTAGAGGGTTTCAAGTTGACACAGCTCTTTCAAAATATTGCCACTTGTAGAACATCACTAGCATAGTGATAATCTTTTTAAGTAAATCTAAAGCAAAGGCACTAAGCATACATTTCAGAATGTAGTGGTTCCTTGGTAGGGACTCTTCAGGGAAGATTTTAAAAAGAACTATCGAAATATAATCACATAGACAATTTTCTTATTAAGTTGGTGAGTTTAATTCTGATAAATAATTGTAATAGCAATAGCACTTAGATTTATATATCATTTCATAGTGCTTTACAGCCCTCTCTAAGCAGTTTACAGAGTCAGCACATTGCTCCCAACAATGTGGGTCCTCATTTTACCCACTTCGGAAGAATGGAAGACTGAGTTAACCTTGAGCCGGTCAGGATCGAACTCCTGGCTATATTGTAGATTTAGCCTGCAATACTGCATTCTAACCACTGCACCATCACCGTTAATAGGTGAATAATAAAACCAAATGCTCTAATTTGTCAATTATTTCTGGCCAAACTAAGACTTATGTTTTATAGTCTTTATTGCAAACTTTATTGTTATGCCCTGATGTACCAAGGGTTTCCTTAAAACCCTGCATGTATTAAGAGCTGGACTTCCTCTACATCCTATGATGTGTATTTCAGGAATGTTCTCTAAATCAATGGTCCTCAAATATTTTGATCTCAGACCATTTTCACTGTACAGTCTTAAAAATGATTGAGGATCATTCCAGAGCTTTGGTTTAGGTGGATTATATCTATCGATATTTACTTAAAACTGATGAAAATGTACAATATTTATTTTTTTGATTTTGTGGACCTTGAATGGGTCTCGGGAATCACATGGATTCCCAGACACATGTTAAGAGTCACTGCTCTAAATAATGTATGTTTATAATGTGAGTGTTGGGGTGTATAAATATCTCTTTGAATGCCTACATGATGCTTTTGTATGCCAATAAGTATCTGTTAGAGAAAACATACGTGTTTCCCCTTCTCTTTAAATCTAGTCTGCATATCAAATAGAAGTTAGTATGCTGAACTTGTTTCATAGTGTGTCACATGTGGATTCCATTCCCCTCCCTGTTTGGTTCTACATGATTCCCCATTTAGGTTTTCTGTTTCTAGTTGTCAGATCCTTCAGTTTCTTATAGGTTTTTTTTTTTTGTAGTCTCTCTTGTGCTGTTAATGGTGAGTGTTGCTGTCATGAAGCTGACAGCAGAAGAAAGCAAAGCTGAACTACTAGCAGTAAGAACGCTGGGAAAATCACATAAAAACTTAGTGTTTGCTTTTTCTCCCCCTACACAATCTTTCAAGCATTTGCAGTATATGCTGAAGAGGACATCAAATGGAATTTGGGGTGAAACTGAAACACTTTAGAAGTTTACTTTCAACAAAAAATAAAAGAATACTTTTAATATTCATGGAGTAGCACTGTAGCACTTGAATTTTCATAATGAGGTCATTGCAGAGCATAGTATAATGAAAGGAATATAGTATATTAGCAAATTCTGGACAATATCTGTGACATCATTAAAAGGCAACACTTTTTAAAAACTCATTTTAACTAATTTTTAAAACTCATTTATGCCAATGGCAAGTTAGCAATAGCACTTTGATTTATATACCACTCCATAGTGTTTTACACTATGTAAGCGGTATATATTACAGAGCAAGTATTTTGATCCCAACAATCTGGTTTATCATTTTACCAACCTCGGAAGGATGGAAAACCGAGTCCAGTTATGAACTTTTAGAAAATTTTACTTTGATTCATTTGTTTTAGAAGGCTGAGCATTGTAAACTCTACAATGCTTTTTTCTGAAGCGTAGAAAATAATTGTCCAAAAGCTCAAGTCACCAACCTACATAAGTATCAAATATTTTTGTCTTGCATCAAGATGGCACCCACTCAATTACAAAGGAAAGATACCTTGAAATCAAACTTTATTTTCTTATTCTCTGTGTTATAGGGAACCTAGTACAGTAGATTTTGAGACCCAGGGACTGGGATCTGGTCTTGAGATTCAATTAATTAGAGAATATCAATCACATACCAGTTTTGAATATATCTTAAATTAAAATAGAGCTGAGAAGGAGTACCTTGCCATGGTCAAGGCACTCAAGTTAAGTGGGGCAGAATTTGTTTCCTTGTTCATATCCTGCCTTTATTATTTTTACAAATAACGCAAGGCAGTGAACATACCCAACGTAAAATGTATGTAGATGTGTCAGCCTGACCTGACCAGATGATTTAATTGATGATTTAATTCTACTTTATTGTAAAACTACATTAACATAACTTTACATGTCTTATTCTACAAATCTCCCATCATCTGTTTTACAGCCTGTTTTTTTTTTTAAATGAGAAATGTTTATATTAGGTTTATGCTGAACAGGGGTTCTCATGCATTCTCCATCTTAGAAAAGGGAGTCAGTTTTGTTGTCAGCTTTCCAGTAATCAGAGAGAGATCTACGCAAGGGGACTTAAGAATAATATACAAGCCAAGAATTCAGACTGTTCAATCTACCACTGACTGTATTCACATAAAATGATGCCATGAGTCAAACTTGATATCTAATGATTTCATAATCATGGTTGTATCTCATTCAGTATTCACCAGATTTAGAATTGTTTAGCTTTTCTATAGAAGTGAGGTCTGAACAATGATGACACCTGCTGTGGCTTGCACTCAAGTAGACTATAAGCAGGGGTGGGCTGCTGGGGGTTTGCAGGATTCAGGAGAACCTCTAGCTAAGATTCTGTGCAGTTTGGAGAACCTCCCAAATCCTACTCCTGGCGGCCCAGCCCATCCCACCCCGCCCCTTCCAGGAATCCCCACACGGCCCATTTTGGATGCAGGTAAGTGCAGGGCACTCGCGTAGGCTCGGGAAGGGCGAAAAAGGGGCCAACTTCCAGAGCCTGGGGAGGGCAAAAACACCCCCCCTGCTGCGGTGCAGGAGGCCAACTAGGCCACACCCACCATGGCCACGCCACCCAGCAACTGGGGAGAGAACCACTTGCTAAAATATTTGAAGTCCACCCCTGACTATAAGAATGCCTGAGCTAAATGAAAGTGATCTGTTGTGACAATGAAAGATATTCCATATTTCCTTTTTTAAATACCAGTGAAGTATAGTAAGTGTTTTTTTTTTTTAAATCATACTTCAAATGCATGGAGTACTAATCCAACTGAGAGTGTGTTGCCTATTAAAATATTCTAGAGCCAGTCAGCCCACTTTCTGCATTGCTATCATTTTGGCTTTGTGGGTTTCCCATATGGCATTTCAAAATCTATATTCTAAAGAATTCAGTCTAAAATGGAACAGATGAACCTTCTGCTTAAAGCATGTTGATTATTTTAATGTGTAAGAGATCAATTGCAGTATAAAAAAAACACCCAGTAATTTGTCATTGCATTTCTGTTTCAGGATAATTATCTTAATCTTGTTTCAGTGTCTGTAAATAAATTGTTAATTATGATATGAGAAATGTATGCCAATTAACCTTTGTCTTGTTTTTCAAAAGTCAATAGAGTATTTTGCATTTTGAGTTGTATTTTTCTCTGTTTTTCTCAACCTATGACCTCTTTGTTAGTTTCACCTGTAGTGGTTTGAAAATACTTTGCCAACAGATATTAGCTTCAATGGTTGAGTCTTAGTGGACCCCTGGGAATCCAGGAGAATGGAAAGAAAATATATTTTTGATGTGACTTTTCACAATGAGCTGAGTTTCCGGATGCATTGCAGGAGCTTGTAAGAGATTGCTGTATATTAATTTAATCAAACAATATTGTTTATTCATTGCATATACAAAAAATTGCATACTATATTTTACTACTTACTGGTTACTAAACTTATAATTAGCATATTCAAAGAATGTATACTATATTGGTAGTCCTCAGGCTATGACTGTTTGAGGTAAATGACAGGGCTGAACGAGCAGTATTTGGTGATGTCACAATTTAGTCACTTGGCAACTGGCTTACACTTACGATGTTTGCATCATCCTCTGGTTATGTGATCTCTGTTTGCAATCTTCCATGCTGGCTTCCCATAAGTAAAATCAATCAGGAAGTCAACAAGTAAAATCACAAGTTGCTCCCATAAGTTGCTCCTGCTAGTTTTTTCTCTGGATATCTCAGGCAATACATACAGGCAAGCTCAAGCTGAGACTCAACCAGAAAAGAAGAAAAAATAGTCAAGAGGCCCAAGCATTGAGATTATTTATGAAGGAAAAGTCATTGATACAAGTGCTGGAATTCGGTATGTCTACTTTAATGAAAAGAAGGACTAGGGGTGACATGATATTGGTGACCTTATTACTTAGACAAGATAGAGGATAACACTTAACCAGAGTAATATATTTAATGCACAGTCAGTTAAGAAATGAAAAATAATGGATTGAGAGACCCATGATTTTATATCCAAGCAAGAGTTTCTTGAAAAACTGTCCATAAACTATGTAACACATGGAACCCAACATTGGAATAGATTGGTATATATCCTAAAACTTCCCTAGGGTGCTCTGCAGGACATTTTGGAAGCAATTAAGGTCACCCACATTGATAGGATTGTGCTTAGATCAAATCTACATAAAATTATAATGCAAATATTAAACTTTGCTTGAAGAAAAATTCTAAGCATCATTTGTTTGCTTCACTATATAATTAAGTTTGCATCTCTAATTTATACCACAAAGTAAAATCCATACTAGCATAAATTGGGTTCTACTATTTCATACAGAAGGAAGATAGACCTATCTTTCATATAGCCATCATGGAATAGAAACTATAGGAAAGTAATGAGGTTTTTCTTTTCCTAAATTCTTATCACATAATATAGGTCCATGGTGGTGAACCTATGGCACACGTGCCAGAGGGGACACACAGAGCCCTTTCTGATGGCTCGTGAGTTGTTGCCCCAGTTCAGCTCTGCCATATATGCGTGCATGCTTCCCACTGTCCAGCTGGTCTTCAGATCTCTGCCGTGTGCAGGGGAGCGGGGCACATGCGGGGACCACACACATGTGTGGGTGGTGGGGCACGTGAGGGGCGCATGAGCAGGGAGCAGGGCACGTGCGCAGGGGCGGAACAAGTGCACACATTGTGTTTTGGTGGTTTAGGCATGCTTTGGGCACTCGGTCCAGAAAACGCTAGCCATCACTGGTATAGGTACTCAAAAGTGACCACAGAGGAACTGCCATCTAGGTAGGTGGAAAAGGATAGTTGTTTCCTCTACTGTTCCCTCCTCTAGTGACTTTTCTGGAATTAGCACTGTTGCCATTTATATTCTGGCTGTCTTCTAAACCAGTGGTCCCCAACCCCCGGTCCGCGGACCGGTGCCGGGCCGTGGAGTACCTGGCACCGGGCCGCGCAGCGGCCGGGGGACATGAACGCTGCAGCGCAAAGGCTCCTGGGCCGTGCGCAAAAGCTCCTGGGCCGTGCGCAATGGGCCGTGCGCAAAAGCTCCTGGGCCGTGCCCCCACCCCTGCGCGCGCTCAGCGGGCCGCGGCGATAAAAAGGTTGGGGACCACTGTTCTAAACCAATGGGGGTCCTTGGAATAAAGTTCTGGAAGTAACCATAGTCGCTGTCAGGGCCCTGTTTTCTTGCATCATTCATATTTTAGATGTGAGCTATCCATCTCAAGCAGGATGAACAAGTAGAGGAATTTAGGCTTTCCCTCAGCTGGCTGTCCATTTAGACTTACCCCTTTGAAAACAGCTGGCTTCATTTCACCTCTTAGTAAGGCCTGACTTTTACAAAGAGAAAAAGTGTGAATGTGTGAAGGAACAAAATATTTTTTGGTGTGTTTTGTGAGACAGATTCATGTGACACTCTGACACATGGATTTGGTTTTAGTGGCAGATTGTTTCTTATGATTCTGCTGGTTATCTTGTTGATATATTTAAGCTTTCTGGAGGAATAATAGTCAAATCTCTCCTCCCCAACTTTCTTCTTGGTGTCCACCTGATTTGTTGAATTTCTGCTCTCTAATTCTTAAGCATCCTTACTGAAGGTCATATTGAACCCACCTTTCAATATGAATAAGTGAATAGTCTAGATGTTTTGACCAAGACTGGTTGAAACTCTCTTTACAAGTTTGTGTAGTTCCATTTTAAAGCCCTACATCCCAGTTTGTTCAGGAGTCACAAATTTAGGTTACATTGAGATTATGAGATATGTATTTATTCAGATGGTCAGTGGTGCATCTTGATCATGGCATTTAAGCAAGGCCCTTTGCTATTTTTGTTACAGATAAGCAGTAATAAATGATGGGTAATAGAAAGATTGAAACCACAGACTTTAATCCAAACTGATATTGTAAGAAAACAATATGTTTTCACCATTTAACTCTCGGTACTGTTATTTTAAACTGCACTGAGATTTACGTTGCTTGACTAACACAGCTTGGGAAAGGTAACCACCTGGCTTATTTCAAAACATGAATATTGCCTATGACGAATGCTTCTTTTATCGTATCATATTATTTGGAATTGGTTTCTTATTACCAAATAGGGAGATATTAGTTGCTGATGAGGCTGGCAGAAGCATTCTCTGTGTTGATTGGGAATGTTATTGCTTTTAGAGAGATAAAGGAAAATGCAGTCTTTTGTCTTTGAATAATGAGAAAGCGGTCATGTTAAATAGGAGGTACACCTATTTGGGTTGGGAGTTGAATGGTTTCAGATTTTTAAAGTGAAATCTTTTTCTAAAATAGCTTTTAGAAGATGTGAGAGAGGGATTCATTTCCCCCAAATGTGTTTAGTTTCTTTCTGTAGCTGTTTATGCAAAGGTTATTGGGAACAATAATGCCTAGAACTAATGCAATTACCCCTCAGGAATAGTTTTATCTAACACGCATTATCTGTTCGCTGCTTAATTTGAATCTCAGAATTAATCAGTGGAGTGTTGGTGAACGATCCTTTATTTGTGCTTAATTTGAGAGCAACTGTTAGCGCTGTAGTGCATCTCTGAATGCACGGTAAAGTGTTCCATCTATTTAATCACATACACTTGTTTCTTTGTGGATGAGTATCACAGGCTGTGTTTGAATCAAGATAATTTGATGGCATAGTTCTGGAAGTACATTTATTTTTAATATTAAAATTTGCATTCATAATATTTGGAGATGGTCTAGTTCAGCCCCTTGCCTAGTACAACAGCTCATTATTAAAGAATCCAGCTTCTCCTGAGGTAGTCTGCTCCATTGCTGGATATCTTTACCTTTAGAATCAATCCTCATGTCTTTCCTTCAAGGTAATACCACAAGAAATACATGAATTCTACTTTATCCATATAGGCTACAATAACAGAATTGTGAAAGTCTGACAGTGTTTCTTTCCCTTCCCGCTTATTCCCAAGAGAGTCAAGGTAGGGCCATCTTTCTTATGCTTTTTTGTTTTCTTGAGTTGAGCTCATGTTTTACTAATGGTTGCTACATAACTTTTCTGCAGTATTCTAACTGGAATCTGAGCAAAACAGACTAGAGAAGTGCTTTCTTCTGATCTTGACATTATTTTGGCTGATATAGCCTAGAACTGCATATAGAATAGAATAACAGAGTTGGAAGGGACCTTGGAGGTCTTCTAGTCCAACCCCCTGCTCAGGCAGGAAACCCTATACCAGGGGTGGGTTCTACTTACCTTTACTACTGGTTCACAATGGGGCCGCATGCGCAGAAGCTTCCTGATGACGTTGGGGTCGGTGGGCGGAACCTCCCACCGATTTTACTACCGGTTCTTGCAAACTGGTCTGAACTGGGGGCAACCCACCACTTCCCTATACCATTTCAGACAAATGGTTGTCCAATCTCTTCTTAAAAATTTCCAGTGTTGGAGCATTCACAGCTTCTGGAGGTAAATTGTTCTACTGATTAATTGTTCTGTCAGGAAATTTCTCCTTAGGTCTAGGTTGCTTCTTTTCTTGATTAATTTTCACCCATTGCTTCTTGTCCTATCCTCAGGTGCTTTGGAGAGTAGCTTGGCTCCCTCTTCTTTGTGGCAGCCCTTCAGATATTGGAACACTGCTATCATGTCTCCCCTAGTCCTTCTTTTCATTACACTAGACATACCCAGTTTCTGCAACCGTTCTTTATATGTTTTAATCTCCAGTCCCCTAATCATCTTTGTTCTCTTCTCTAGATTCTTTCTAGAGTCTCTTTTTGCAGCTGCCTCACAGTGCTGGCTCAGTGCATGAATCATATTCTTTAGTTTGTGATGCACCAAGATACTTAGTTTTTTAACATATAGATTGCTGCCCAATATAACAGCCCACATCCTATGTTTTTCTCCCCAAATGTAGGACTTAACATTTTTCCCTGTTGAAATCCATCTCAGTTTCTCTTCCATTCTCCCCAGCCTTATCCAATTTAAATCTTACATCGGTCTGCACATTCTATGTGTCTGATGAAGTAAACTGCAGCCCGCAAAAGCTTTTAAATAAAATTGTTAGAAAAAAAATCAGATTCTTAATTTTTTGCTGTCATAGATTGAGAAGGCACCCTTCCTATTGAATCTTAATAGTATCCTCAAAGGTGTTTCATAATCATACAAGTCATTTATAAACATTAAACATTACACAATGGATTGCTGGTTTATGCCTGCAGCAATTCCTTCCAGCTTGATATAGAACCCCCCCCACACACACATACATATACACACACACACACACACACACACACACACACACACACACACACACACACACATATATATATATATATATATATATATATATAATTTATATATATTACTACAATCATTCAACCATCTATTTAATGGTAATATACTCTAGCCCTTACCATTGCTGAAATCAACATTTACTATGTTCACTGCATTCCTGAAGTCAACTAAACTAGTCAGACTATTGGAAAAGATCAGGTTGCTTGGTGTAATTACTCTTGATAAAGCCATGTAGCTTCCTGTCAAGTGATGCCTTCTTTTCAAAAAGTTGTGACAGTTTAATAATCTGTTTGAGAGTTTTGCCTGATATCAACATGAAACATATTCTAGAGTTTTGTCTTCAGTGCGTATGCAGAATTGATTTACAGTGTGATCCTAGGCATGTCTATTAGAAATAAATCATACTGAGTTGCCCTCCTACATAAGTCCAGAAGGAATTCTTCAAAAATTATCATTGCATTCTTAGGAAGTTTAAAAAAGTTTAATTTGCAACAAAAGGAGTCACAACTGTGCCTTTAAATTTTTCTGTTAATTGTAAATAAGAAGATAACCATTGCAAGTATAACCTTTATCCTTCCCACCAATTGTTCTCTTGATTTTATTTTGTATCCCCTTTGGCAAAATGCTAGTATCTCATGATATATTACAATAGTCTTTGATTTATAGTTTATTTATTTATTGTTCCAAGTTATAATGGCAGTGTAAAACGTGGCTTATGCCTTTTTTTCACACTTACAACCATTGGACATCTCCATGATCATGTGATCAAAATTCAGATGCTTGACAACTGACTCACATTTATGACAGTTGCAGTGTCCTAGTATCATGTGTTCACCTTTTGTGACTTTCTGACAAGCAAAATCAATGGGGAAGCCAGATTCACTTAACAACCATGTGACTAACTTAACAACTGCAGTGATTTACTTAACAACTGTAGCAAGAAAGGTCTTAAATTGGGCAAAACTCACTTAACCCATTCAATTTTGGGCTCAATATGTGGGCGTAAGTTGAGGACTACCTTTAGTCATTTTATTTATTTCTTGTCTAAAATTCTGAAATAGCACTAACTTGGATATCAATATGTGTCCAGCTGATCAAGTAATTAGTTGATTTAGTTGGATAACAAAACAAATAACAGATAATACCTTGTAGCGACATCATCGTGGAAGTGGAAAGTTTCTCTTAAGTCGATGTCATTTGTCTTGTATTGCTAAGGTTATGCACACTATGTGTGTCAACACAGATATTCCAAACTGCTTCATGTTTTAATTGTTACCAGGTAATTGCTTAAACAGCAACTCAATAAAACATTCCTTTAGCCATTTTTAACATTAAGCTAAGTCTCTAGCTTTCTCAGTCTAATGTTTTCCACATAGGTTGGGCCTATAATTCTCTAAATTCCCAGCCAGAATGACTTCCAGTCATAGAAAGTTCTGCTATGCCTTGGTATCAAGAGTAGATCTTTGCAAATCTTGGTTCAAACCTTTCCTCCTCTCATTTGTACCTATTTCAAGTACCCTCTATGACTTGTTAGATTTTATTTAGAATTCATATGGTCACTATAAGTCCTTGCTAGAAGAGGAAGACAATCTTTAACTTAAATCTTAATGCAGCACACCCTGGGATGCACTTTGAGATGGAAAAAGCTTATGAATTTTCTGGCTAGGGAATACTCTGAGCAAAACAGAACTATTCCCTCTATAGCTTTGAGTACCGTTTGAAGAGAATTCTGCCAGAACAAATCAAAGTCAGTATATCCTGAGTGTAAAGTCATAGAAGTTTAGCTAGGAAAAAAAAGGTAGAAATCTCACGAGCTTTGTTCATGTGCTTTGCTTGTCAAAGAAAGAGTTTGGGGTATAGATATCACAGGAGAATTACAAGCCTGGATTTGCCCAGACTATCCCCTAAAAATCCAATTATCACATTTGTATACCCTTCTCCACAGGACAGATATACTTGAGGCTGTCATTTCATCCTCTCAGCAGACTTGTGAGGTAAATTAGGCTGAGATGTAGTTGTTAGTGAAGTAGGTTAGGCTGAGAGAATAGCTCTCCAGGGAAAGACAGATCATACACTGATAATAATTGCATTTCAACTCATATATTGGATTTATGTTGTTCCAACTCCGTCTTGTCTTCTGCAGCCTACCCTCTCAAACTCTGCTTTAGAGGGTGCAAAGGCCTGAAATGTGTTCAGTGCAACTTAGTTCTGGCTGCTGAACAGCTTTTGCAAGAAATTTAAAAAGAAAATCCTTGTCACTATATTAAACTAGAGTTGTTATTGGTTTTTTAATAAGCAATAGTTAGTTAGTCAAATCAATAGCCTAGTTAGTCAAATCAAATCTTCATTATGGTCATACACCCAGCATAACAGCTTGGTTCTCTTTTTCTCTTCAAAATGGTGTATTAAGAGGTTCATGCAATTTATTAGGCAGTATTTGGTTCATGTCCAGCTTTAGATGGTGATTAAGATTCAGTGTGCTGAAAATCTATTCTGTCCACACAAGTTTCTCTTGCATTCATACTTTAATATATTTGCCATTTTTCTGAGTGAATGAGAAACATTATGGCCATTTGGAAACATGTTTGTGCCTTTCTGCTTTGAGGGGAAAATAGAGAAACATTTGCCCTATAGCAAGCTAGCCAGTAAAAAGTTGTGTAGGTACAACATTGATTGTTAGCTTGGTGTCCATTATGTCAGTCGAAAATGACAAAAGTAGCATGGACATGCTATTGCTATTTTCACCTTCTGACTGACATTGTCTGTGTATCAATATGTATTTCCATTGCTGGGAAGGGCTACCAAGCAATAATGGAGAAAAGATGAGAGTAATACAACAAGGCATAGGAAGCAAAAGTAACATGGAGTGAATGTGGAAATATGTGGGTTTTCTTTGTGTGAGCTGGGGAATAAGACAGTTCCAAAATTAACCCCTACATGCCAGTGCTGTGGGTATCAATGGTATATTTTAATTTAAGACCAAGAAGTCACAGCTTTATCACTCACCAAATTTTATTGCAAATTACATACTTGAACAACTTCATTCAGCTGAAGTGACTTTTTCTTAGAACAGCAGTTCTAAGCAGAGTATTGTGAAGTTACTAATTATTTCAGATGTGGTATATGATACTATTCTTGAGGGAGCTGAATCGTGTTGTTCAATCATTGCACTAAATAAATTGATGGGGATGTTTTATTTTATTTCTGTTGGTAAAACAAGATGCAATAAATTTCTTCTGCCGTTCATTAAATCGGCAAAATTGTATCAACCTGTTTTGATTGACACACTGAAGTTTTTAATTTAGAGCACATCAAGATCAAATGAAAGTTATTGCAAATAAGTTATTGTGTAATCTTTTAACTTCTAGATTACAAATGCCACATTTCACAATTTTGGTGGTGCTTAACTTATTTTTTAAACAATATTTTTTTAAATATGATAAAGTAGCTCCTGACCATTATTTTTTTAAATTTCTTTAAATAGACTTCCCTCCCCCTCCCCCTCCCCTTTCCCGGCACTTGTGCATTCCTATGATCAAGCAGATGGCACATAGAGGCAATACAATGGAATGTATTGATCCTTAACCAAATTAATGTTTTGCTTTAGTGGGAAAAATCATCTTTTTTTCAAGCAGAGAGTGCAGAAGGGAACTCTTTAGTTCTAATCTTAAATGTGGATCCACTGCTGAATTGAGTCATCACTTTCTCTTTTGATGTTAGCAAAGAAAACACATTATACACAGTGGCAAACGTCTCTCAAAGGAGATGCATATAAGTTTCCTAAATAAATACATTGATATTATCTAGCGACACCTTAATGGCTACATCTGCACAGTTTCCTTGTTAAGGCAGCGAATCATTGCTCACCATTCTTGCTTCGCTCAAAAGCAAATGTATTCACAACATGACAATATGTAGAGTGTGAGAGTGTTTAATGTTTAAAATACAGTAGCAAAACGGCATATATCTTATCTTCTCACTATATGTTTGACGCCTCTGTCTGTAGGCAGTATTCAGAAGGGTGAATATCTCTTATTATTTATTTGGTTCTAAGGCAGCATACTGAAAGGAACAAAGGTAGAATGTGTGAAAAGAGAGTAGACAAAAGAAAATTATACTGGCAGTACTGTGTTGCATAGAATTTTTCTGGTGCTCAGAGTAAAAGGACTTGCTGTTACCTGACTGTATTTTAGGTGGTTTTTTCCTGTCACTTCTTTGAATAATATTAATAGTCCTAACTGAAAAAGAATAACCACACAAATGACTAATTGGTATTTATCTGTTTGCTTGCTGTTAGTAACTTTCTTGCTGCTTAGGAAACATAGATATTCAAATGCCACTATTTCAAAGGACAAATGAACTTGCAGAACATTAGGTTTAATGCATCCAATAATAGTTTCCTGTTTGGAAATTAAGCAGTTGTATTTTGTAATAATCGAGAAAATACCACATTTAAATCCATGTGCATATATTCTCTTTCTCTCATACATACAGCCATTTCCCCTTCTGTTTTTATACATGCAGACTGCCACATCTGGTTCTAGGAATTATTTGACGGTGCTGGCAGATGTACCATTATCACAAATTTCCCTACAGAATGTTAATAGCGATTACAGTAGTAGTATTGTACTGCCACCATTTTTCAAAATATTATGTAGTTGTAGTTAAGAATAATTGCAAACAAGATTTTTTTTTTTAAAAAAAAATACCATGTTGAATTTTTTCTAACAGAAACCAGAAGAAGAGGATATTGTTCTTACCGCTGATGGCACCAGAGAATTTCTCACTTTTGAGGTTCCACTTAATGATTCTGGGTCAGCTGGACTTGGCGTCAGTGTGAAAGGTAACCGGTCAAAAGAGAATCATGCAGACCTTGGCATCTTTGTGAAGTCCATTATTAATGGCGGAGCAGCTTCTAAGGCAAGTATATTTCAGACATGTCAGATAATGTTCCATAATCCAGCATCTCTTAGGCAAACCTTTATTGATTTCCTGTTATGCATCGTTCCTTCCTCCATTTCCCAGTTTTCTATTTGAATAATTGGTATGATGATGCTGATGATGCAGCAAATGTTATCTGCACTTCGGATGCTCCAAATAAAACATTATATAATTTAGGTTTGTAATATGTCCAATAGATAGTATCCGCTTGCTAAAGCAAAAGAGTAAGGTGGGATGTCAAACTTGTGCCGTCACATGACCTAGCTTGATTTTTTTCCTCTTCACAAAAGTTGGGATGGGGCTGGTTAGTGTGTGATGCATCTGGCCAGAGGGCCGCAAGTTTGACATCCCTACACTAAGGGTTTTGATTCAGCATGGTTTAATATAATGGGTGATTCCAGTCAGAGTGTGTAATGTTATGTGGGAAAAGGCAGTTAGGAGAATGCTGTCTAGGAAACACTCAGATAAGAGACAGCACAGCAAAATGGGCAGGGCACGAGACTCAGAAGTGACCCTCTCTAGTTGTTTGGGCTGTGAAAAAGATGGTGGGAGAATCCTGTTTTGATCAATCTGTGATGTAAACAGACAGGAAATAAAACCTTATAAACCAATTCTACTTAGTGTAAAGCTACATTAATAGAAGTCTTGTAAGAGATTCTGTCAGCATCTTCTTTTTACAGTGTCTGTCTACCACAGGGTGTCAAACTGGCAGCCCATGGGCTGGATGCGTCACATGCAGGCCACACCTACTCCAGTTCCACAAATGGGGAAAATGCCACAAAAGTCACGTGACGGCAACGTGACACCGCGAGTTTGACACCTGTGGTCTATTAAGATCACTCTTGACCTTTAGCTCAAGGCAAGAAGGGCCAAGAAAAGAAAGAAATGTGATGGACTGATTTCATTAAACATGTCAAGTTTGTATTTACTGTATAATCTGTGAAACCACAACTAAGTATTCCTAGCACATCTTTTTTCAGTTATAGGAAATTATTTGCATCTAAAAGTCATAAAATCAGGTGTGATTCACTTAACTACTTTGCTTAACAAGGGAAAATTGGTTCACAATTGTCGTAAGTCTTCTATATTAGGAGATCATCAAGTTATTGGAGATGCAATAAGAACAATGCTTATTAAAACATATGTTTTTGTAATGTTCCAAAGTTATGTTTCGGTAAAAAGTAATTATATACATTAATTTGATTTTAAGGGAAACATTCTTATTTAAATATTCATGTAATATTTTTGAACATACACATTATTTTGAACTACATGTGTACTACATGGAAACTGACAGCTGTACAATGGAAGTGTCCTTACTTTTGCCAAGAAATTAATTCTGGAAAGATAAATTTATTATCCCAATTACCCAATGAATTGAATACCTGATATTACTTGCAATTTATGAATGAATACATGCACTATATGCACTCTATTTGGATGAGTCTGATAAAACATGGTAATATTTTATTGAAACTATTATATAAAATTTCTCCCCCCACACACACATACATATGCATAAAAAAATTCATAATTTATGTTGTTATGTTTTTTTCTGTTCTGTTTTGTTAAATTAATGAAGCCAGAAAAAGCCTTTAATAAGTCTCAGTTTTCTTTTTATTTGTTAGGATGGAAGACTCCGGGTGAATGATCAATTAATAGCAGTAAATGGAGAATCATTATTGGGAAAGACGAACCAAGATGCCATGGAAACTTTGCGTAGATCCATGTCCACAGAGGGAAATAAACGGGGAATGATTCAACTGATCGTTGCAAGACGAGTAAGCAAAGGCAATGAGGTAAGAAACAGTATGATTCTAGCAAAATATTAGAGGAAGAAAGTATATCCCCCAATAATAGGAATTAAAAGTGTTTAGCCATGTCAGAAATGAATTCATTGTTGTTGGTATCTCCAAAAGGAAAAGAATATAACTTCACTTCTATTGCATTGTTATGAGTTACTATAGTGCAAGGTAATCTGGGTTTCCAAACAGGAGGGGCTGCATTCCAGAGGACAAAGAGACAGCAAAGTTTAGATAGTTTGGTTCCAGGGGTGGGTTCTATTTACCTTTACTACTGGTTTGCAACGGGACCACGCTTGCTTGCTTCGCTCACGTGTGATGCTTCTGCCCATGGCAGAAGCTTCCTGACGATGTCTGGGTCGGTGGGTGGAGCCTCCCACTGGTTTTACTACTGGTTCTTGCAAACCGGTCCTAACCAGGGGCAACCCACCACTGTTTTGTTGGGAGGAAGAGGATCGAGCAAGGGTCAGTCCACAGAAGTTCAGAGTATATATTTAATGATGCAAAAACTTTGCTTCAGTTTGGCAAGATTTCTCTCTATAAATGAGGAAAAAAAGGAAAGTACTTAGAAATAAGTCTATATGTACCTTTTGGTTCTGACAGCTAGTCTCAGGAATATGCAGTTTTGACTGGGAAATTATGATGGATGTAGCATTTTATGAGTTTATGTTTTATGAGAATATTTAGAAACATTGAAATTAGCCAAGTTTAAATAATAGAAAAGAAGAAGTGGGGCTTACACACTTAGCCAAATATTTAGAAGACTATATTCAAAGAAAGTTTGTCTAAAATAAGATAGAACTAGCAGATGAAGACTGCTAATCAATTTCAATAGCTTTGCTGTTTTCTCCTCATAATTCAAGAACTGTACTCCAGAAATACAGTGTGGGATATTTTACCCCTTGAAAGGTTTTGAATGCATCTTCTGTAAAAATGAAGTGGATTTTGTATTTATTTCAGCATGGGTAAATGTTTTAGTTCAGGTTTCATCACCTCCAGCAACATGGACCAAGTTAGCAGATTATGATATTAATCATCAAAACGTACATATATTTTACCAGTTTACCAAAATACAGTTGTGCTAGCTAAAGAGAATTCAGGATATATTGTTAAACCAGATTTTAAGGAATTTTTTTAGTTTTAATGGCATGGTTTTGCAAAATGATACAACAGAAATTTTAGCTTTTTAGTGTAACTTGAATAGTGTAAAATTAGGGCATATAAATATATATGTCTAGCAGTGGTGGGATTCAAAAATTTTACTACCAATTCTGTGGGCGTGGCATGGTGGGCGTGGCATGGATTGGTGGACATGGCTTGGTTGATGTGGTAGGGGAAGGATACTCCATTCCCACCACACTCCAGGGGAAGGTTACTGCAAAATCCCCATTTCCTCCTGATCAGCTGGGACTTGGGAGGCAGAGAATAGATGGGGGTGGGGCCAGTCAGAGGTGGTATTTACCGGTCCTCTGAACTACTCTCCAGAACTGGTCAGAATCTGCTGAATACCACTTCTGATGCCTAGACTGTAAATTCTCCAAAATCTCTTATTGTTATTACAGATAACAAGGGCAACATTTGCACATTATAGTGTGGAATTACCTAATTTCACTGTATACTTTCACAATAATAAACATTTCTACTATTGTATTCTGTATGCTGATGAAGATACATATATTAATATCAAATATTCTAAGAAACGTATCATTGGAAGAAACATTCATGTCCTGAATTAATCTGTATATAATTAAATGCATTTTCTCAAGGCCAATTCAAGATGTTTTACTACTTGAATCAATAAATGGCAAAGAAATTATCAAGATTTGGCAGAACTTCTCACAAATATTTGTTCAATACTGATTACAATAGTGATCTACAAAACAAGTTTTGCCCAGAGTTACTCTGAAATAAGATGGTGGCCAATACATTTTATTTTATTTTTTATAAAAATGTTTCTGCCCTTTCATAAAACCAAAACAATTGTTGTTTGAGCTATCTACCTTGTTTCTCTAGGGCCCAGCCTTTTGCAATCGCAGAAAGGGGGTTTTCAGTGAGGAACTTATACTTTGTGCTAAAAATCCTAGCTTGGCTCCATTTAATTTAGGGCGTATGAATAAAATATTTGTGATCTGAATTATAGCAATGGAAAAGCTGCTTTAAGTTAGTCTGCATTATTAAGAGAGAAGCAATATCTTTTCTCGAGGCATCAAAGCATATTTTTTTCTCTGAAAAATCCCAGAGATCATTGTTGAAATTGTTATTTATGCTGATTGAGATGCTACTAGTTTGGGTTAGTGTTAGAAAACAATGAGTCTTATCAAGGTTCTACAACTATAACATGAAAGATTATGTTATAGTTGCTCACACACACATTCTGAATTCCAAATGCTGTAATTTTGTAAGCCTGGTCTTGAATCATGAGGAAAATTTGCAGTCATGCAACTAGAGGTGGAACTTTGTTTTGAGAAACCAACCTAGCTCTTGAGAAAATAAAATTTCTATTTTCTGTGATTAACAGAGTAGCTACTTTTTGTTTTATAGTGATCATATTACTGATATTACTGAGTCTGAGATTTAAATTGGAATGTTTGTGATAAATATTATGATAAAAGGAGAAAAACTCTTAAAGGAAGATCTTTTCTATACCATATTTTAAAAAATGTCTTTCAAATTATGAAGGGAACACCAAAGAAAGTTAATTTGCCATAAATCAGGGGTGTCAAACTTAATTTCATTGAGGGCTGCATCAGGATTGTGTTTGACCTTGGAGGGCCAGGGTGGCATGGCCAGTTTGATGTCGCTCATCTCCGGGGCACCTGTGGTAGCCAAGTGCTAAGGCAGGACTTCCCTGAGACCCATTCTCACTCTCATTATTCTATTGTTGTGAGCCGCCCCGAGTCTTACGGGAGAAGGGCGGCATATAAATCTGACAAAATAAATAAATAAATAAAATAAATTATAATTTCCTTCCTTTCTTCCCTTCTTTTTCTTTCTCTCTTCATTCTCCTTTCTTCTTCCTTCCCATCTTTCCTTCTTTTTCTTTCTCTGTCCTCTTTCCCTTTCTCCTTTTCTGTCCTATTCTCAAATACATTTCTCATTTTGTTTTGTTTTTAGTTTGTTTTGATAGCCCTCTGCCAGTGAAAACGGAGCTTGTGGGGGCTGAACGCAACCCCCATGAGCTCAATTTTTTGCTGGCATGCCCTGCAGGCCAGTTCTAAGCATCCGGATCTGGCCCATGGACCTTGAGTTTGACACCCCTGCCTAAATGAATGAATGAAGGTTGATAGTGTTTCAAATGGCTCTTTGTTTCACTGTTTGTTGTTTTGTCTTGTTGCTTTAGCTCATGCATTAATTTGAAATGTCCTAGGTTTGATTCTGAAAATCCAAATGAGATTAGTTAAATGACATCTAGAATGACCATTTCTGATACATATCTATTCCACATTTTCTTTCACAACTTATTTATTGTCAATGTTTATGGATTTCATCTTAACCATTAGATAAATGCTAATTAAAATGAAGCTAATAGAAAACCTTAATTTTTCCACTAACTATTTTTCCAGGAACATATTTTCTCATATTTTATTAATAGAAGCTCCTGGCAGGGATATTGTTGAAGTGTCTTTGGCTGCTTAACTATCTCTAGTATTTTTTTGGATAAGGAAACTAGTTACAAGCGGAACAGGCATTATTTATCAAGTACCCTGCATTTTAAAGCAGATTTTTCTTACCTGGATGATAAAAGAGCACGGAGTGAAGTCCTGTTTCCTTTTTAAAGTATGGCATTGTCTGTATAAGGACCAAAGAAAAGTTCTCTGTTGTGAACAGCAAGCTTGTACCAGTCTGGCATAATTAAGTGGCATTCAAGTGGCTGAAAATGCAGCTGTGATTGAGGCTGTATTGGTTGCTAGCTCTTATGGCTTGAAAAGAACAGAAGGCAGCAGCACTTAAAGTAGACTCTTAGATGCTTCAGTAAAATAATGATGAATGTATAATCTTTATAAGTAAGAAATCCATGTTCTAAGATATCAAAACACTTAGAAATGCCATATAAATGAAAGTCTTGTTTCATAAGATTTGGTTCACAAATTTAACACAAAAAAATTAAGAGTACTTTTACTCTGGACCACTTATAAAACTAAGATGAGACAGGCAATTTAGAATGAGGAGAAGGTCAGCAATCCAAGGAACTGCCCAACTGCAAGTCCTAGAAGGATGCATAGGAAAAACTTTTCTGTTTTGTTTTGTTTTTTCTCTATGGCCACTGCCAGAATTGACTTATTTCCAAAGTCTATTTTACCTATGACACTTCTTTTTCACAGCAGACTTGGTCCTGTTCTTTTGAAAGAGTTATTATGCTAATAGGTAGACAAACAGCCCAAAACATATGGTGTCCTTGATGCATTCTGAACTTGGTGGATTTTTGGAGATGTTTCATTATCAAACTAACTAACACCATCAGTGCTAAGATGATGCACTGATGATATTACCTATTTTTTTAAAAAATTGATTTATATGCCGCCCTTCTCCGAAGACTCAAGGTGGCTTACAATGCGTTAAGCAATAGCCTTCATACTTTTTGTATATTTATACAAAGTCAGCTTATTGTCCCCACAAACTGGGTCCTCAATTTACCTATCTTAGAAAGGATGGAAGGCTGAGTCAACCTTGAGCCTTGTGAGATTCGAACTTACAGTAATTGCAGACAGCTGGTGTTAATCACAATGCTTTCAGTCTGCTGAGCCACCAGGCCCATTTTGGTAATGAAACATCTGTGAGAATATCACCAAGCTCAGAGAACACCAAGGACCCCACAATTCAACCCTGAGCTATCAATATTCTCCTCTATTGGTAGCCCAAAGCCTTTTCATGATTTTCTTATATAATTATTTGGGTTGGAAAGAATAATGTGATACTGCCACATTCTTATTAGCAGCTTTTTAAAAAAAATAGAAAAAGCTCCATATTTATTTCTCAGTAGTACTTAAAGTACTATAAATTGCAGAAATATTGAGAAACATGCTAAGAGACATAAGTATATTGATTAACTGATATCAAGGGGAGAGTGGCAACTCCAGATAGTACCTACAGAATCCCCAAACTAATATTAAAAATGTTCTAAAATTAAAAACATTTATAGATTGTGCCATACACCAGACTTCATAATATTTTGGCACTTTATGTGAGTTCTTAGGAGTGTGAAATAATGTAAAATTGGACCATGTCCTCTGGAGTTGGGTACAACTGGACAGGGGAAACCTTTACCTTTATCTTAAAATGTTGAGTATTCTACTTTTCAAAATTAATTATTTTTTGAAGTCTGTTTTATTGCACAAGATTATGTGACGGCATTCTGAACTTAAAAGCACTGCTAGTTTTTGCTATTCCATGTCTATCCAGAATAGGGTTATAAAAACCTGGATGCCATTGGACAAAAGCAGAAAGAATTTAATATAACACTTTATATCAAGTTCTACACAACAGGGCAAGAACAAAGAATGTAAGAGGTTTTAGTTAAATTCTGGTACAAACCACAGACCAGGAGACTAAACATTTTCTTTTGACATTTATGCAATGTTGATTTATTATACAAACTTACAGATTTTCCTTTTCTCCTCTGTTTTAATTGTCCACCTTTTCTAACAATAAAGTATTACCATGTCTTTTTCCTATTTGTAGTTACTTTTCTCATACCATTGTATTCGAGATTCTTTAAATTTTTCAGAGTCTATTGGGCCAAATTCATCATTTTTTTTCCTCTCTGTTCAAATAGTAAGAACAACTTTTAAATCCCTTTTTTCCCCCATAAAGAAAACTCTGCAGATTTCAGCTAAATATATTTAATGTTAGTTTGCAGTAAATTCAGAATCCTGGATATTTTCCATACTCATTTGTATTGAATTAATTAAAGGAGAGTTTCTTTGGATGGTTAGAAAATGCATCTTCCCAGATTTTTTTTCTCCTAAGTTGGGCTAAGTTAGCCCTCCTAAGTGGGCTAAGTTGACATTTTTGAGATAAGCTCTCAACTGATCTCTTAATTGTTTGTCTCTTTTCTGCTTCTTTTCCCGTTCTTTCCCAGTCTCCTTATAATTACTTATAACTTATTAGTGATATTCCTGATTTTGCAGTTTGTAGTCTCAGCAACCCTTAGGTAATACTTTGGTTTTCAGCATGCTTAGAACTATGAATATATGATATCTATTACAAGGAAAGGTGTCACATAAAATGTTTAATAACATTGCCAAATTATATAAAATTACAGAGTGAGGCAGGGAGAGAGGGAGGGGGAGGGGGAGAGAGAGTTGGTGTATTCGGGTCTTTTTCCGTGTAAGATTGAGAGTATCTTGGCGACGTTTCGACGAGGTCCCACTCGTCATCTTCAGGCTGGTATCTTCGGCTTCGTGCATGTGCGAGCAAAGCATGATTGGAGATGCTGTCTCTCTATAAATACTGGTGAGGAGGTGTGGAATACTGGCTTTGTTGTTGTAAGGGGGTTGGTTGGCTGTGTTGTTACATCTTGATTAGTTGATGGAGTTGATGTTTGCAAATTAGTCGGCTGTTTCATAACATCCTGTGTGGGTGAGGTCCCAGCTGTGTGCCCATTAGGCTTTTGAGTTATAACGACCTGGGTAATGGGCCGTGTGGCAGTATCCTGAGCTCCAGTGTTGTGACATCCTGAGTCCTGAGCTGCAACATCCTGGGTAGTTGGCTGTATTGTAACATCCTGAGCTTTAGTGTTGTGACATCCTGAGTTCTGTAATGTATTGTTTTGAGCAGATGGCTGTGATGCAACATTCCGGGCTTTGGTTTGGCTCCAAGTCTGAGGTCTTGTCATGTGCTCATGGCGTGTGTTAGTTTGCTTTGTGTGGGGATCGGAGGGGGACACAACAGCTGGCGATGCCGCCGCGGTCTGGCTCCTGGACAGTGGCTGCATTTCGTCTATGGGATGGGATTGGGTTTGAATCTGGTGAGGATGATTGGTGGTGGCGTCATGTGTTATCCTGGGTCTGGTGTCAATGTTTGTGGCTGGGGCTTGTTTGTTGACTAGGGCTAGTTTCCAGATGTCTGGTAGGTTGGAGATATCATCACCTTTATTCATGTTATGGGGGGTATTTCTTTATTTTGATGGCTTCCATAATTATTCTCTTGTTGAAGTGTTCAGTTTTGGAGATGAATTTGGTTCCTTCAAAATCAATTTCATGTCCTGTTGTTTTAAGGTGCTGGAAAAGGGAGGAAGTTTTTTCTTCTTTTCTGACTGTATTCTTGTGTTCTGCGATGCGTGCATTTATTCTCCTATTAGTTTGTCCAATATATGTGGCTGGGCAGATTTTGCATGGTATTTCATAGACTCCTTGGTTTTCTAGCTGGATCTTGTCTTTGGGGTTTCTTAAGATGTTGGCTATTTTTTGGTCAGGGCAGAGGGTTGTCTTGATGTTGTGTTTGTTGAGAATTTTGCTGATTTTATCTGTGTTGCCTTTGATGTAAGGGAGAGGGTGATGCCATTGTCCTGTTCTGTGCCTCGGCTCTTGGGGGGTGTCTTCCTTTGGATTAAGTTGGTAATTGTGTTTCTTTGGAATCCGTTGGAGATTAATATGTTTGTGAGAGTGTGTAATTCAGTTTACAGGTGGTCTTTGTCAGCTAGGCGTTTGGTTCTGGAGATGAGAGTCTTGGCTGTGGAGTTGATCTATGCAGGGTGGTGATATGATTGAGCGTTTAAATAGCAGTTTGTGTGTGTTTTTTTCTGGTAGATGGTGTGTCCTAGGGAGCTATCGAGTTTTCTGTAGGCTAAGACGTTCAGAAAGGGAAGTTGGTAGTTAGCTTCTATTTCCATAGTAAATTGTATTTTGGGATGTAGGTGGTTGAGATGTGTGAGGAAGTTGTCCAGTTTTTTCTTTCTGCGTGGCCAAATTATGAAAGTGTCATCTACATATCTGAGCCAGAGTTTGGGTTTGTGTTCAGATTTATCTAAAGCGTTGATTTCAAAGTGTTCCATGTATAGGTTTGCGATGATGGGTGAGAGGGGTAATCCCATAGGTGCTCCTTCTATCTGTTTGTATCTTTGTCCATTGTGGATGAAGTATCCACACACACTCTCTCTCACCTGTCATCGCATGAAACAGCCGACTAATTTGCAAACATCAACTCCATCAACTAATGAAGATGTAACAACACAGCCAACCAACCCGCTTACAAGCCTGAAGATGACGAGTGGGACCTCAATACACACACACACACACACACACACACACACACACACAAACATATATATATCTTTTTCTTTCTTTTTCGTAGGCTTTTATGTGCATATTCTTTCTAGCCAGGTTTTACCTACGTAAGCTAAGATGTTATACAGCCCTGGTTCTGTGAATTCTCATTCACAAGTTTCTGGGCTTTTTGTTTCTTGCTGACAGACAGCAGACTCTGTGCTGCCTGAGTCTCCCAAAGGGCAGCACAGAGTCTGCTGTCTGTCAGCAAGAAACAAAAAGCCCAGAAACTTGTGAATGAGAATTCACAGAACCAGGGCTGTATAACATCTTAGCTTATATGTAGGTCTTTGGTTATTCGGGTCTTCTCCCATGTAAAATTGGAAGTGTCTTGGCGACGTTTCGACGAAGTCTCATTCGTCATCTTCAGGCTGGTGTTCTCGGCTTCGTGCTTCCAGGAGCAATGTGAGCTCGCAGCTGTCTCTTCCTTTTAACTGCTAGTGGGGGTGTGAGCTGATTGGGTGGGAACTTGGCTGTGTTCTGATTGGGTGGAGGTGTGTTCTGATTGGTTAGGGGCTTGGCTGTGCTCTGATTGGCTGGGGGTGTGTTCTGTTTGGGTGGGGGCTTGGTTGTGCTCAGCTTAGTCTGAGTTGCAGGGGGATTTGAGCTGGTGAGCTGCGTTGTTGTTGTTTGGCTTCGTGTTTGTGGCCGTGCGAGCTCTTCATGGTGGGTGTCAGTCTGCTTCATGTATGGATTGGAGGGATTTAAAGTGGCTAATGATGCAGCTGCAGTCTGGCTTCTGGTCCTTGGTCGTGGCTCATTATCAGTGTGGGTTTGAATCTGCTTTCTGCGTGGATGTGTGGTGGTGACATCCTGTGTGGCTCTCGTGAGTGTGGGTCTGGTGTCATTCGTCATGTTAGGGACTCGTTTGTCAATAAGGGCGGGTTTCCAAATGGCTGGTAGGCGGGAGGTATCGTCTCGTTTGTTCATGCTGTGTGGGCGTTTTTCTATCTCGATGGCTTCTCTGATTATTCTGTTGTTAAAGTGTTCAGTTTTGGCGATAGTTCTGGTCTTTTTAAAGTCAATATCATGTCCTGTGGCTTTAAGGTGTTGGACCAGGGAAGAAGTTGGTTCCTCTTTTCTGACTGAGTTCTTGTGTTCTTCTATGCGTGCACTTATTCGTCTGTTGGTTTGTCCGATGTATGTGGTGGGGCAGGCGGTGCATGGGATTTCATATACTCCTTGATTTTCTAACTCTAACCCTAACCAATCAGAACAAACCTCCACCCAATCAGAACAAAGCCAAGTTCCCACCCAATCAGCTCACACCCCCACTAGCAGTTAAAAGGAAGAGACAGCTGCGATCTCACATTGCTCCTGGAAGCACGAAGCCGAGAACACCAGCCTGAAGATGACGAATGAGACTTCGTCGAAACATCGCCAAGCACTTCCAATTTTACGTGGGAGAAGGCAAAAGGCAAAAGGGATGCAGTATGCTCCCTCCCTCATGCTGGGGTAGACCAGGTAGAAAAACAATAGAAGTAATGGAAAAACACTTAATCTCTCCCCTGGCTCAAGCTGATGAAAAACTTGTTAATACAACTGCCTAACATTCGAGCAGCCCAAGTTCAAATCCAAGTAAGGGCATGGCTAGCTGATGAGAGCTAAATAGCTTGAAATAGATCTATACTAGACTCCCTTTATTTCTTTAATAGTGAAATATAAATTTGATATAAAATGGTTTGTCGTGAATGCGACTGCTTGAGGGCTGCTGGATTGGAGTAATTAATTTTTTCTAAGGTAAACCTTAGAAAAAGAGCGATAAAAGTGCTTCTTAAAAAGTTTTTCTGTTTCCTTTATAAAATGTTTTTGTTAGTTTATAAAAAACATATCTTCAGTTAAATATTTGTGTGGCTGACAGTTGATGTCTTGCTTTGAATCTGGCTTTTTATTCATTAATTACTCTAGATGTTGAATAGTATCTTTTCCCATGAAAGAGGTACCACGTTTGCGGACTCATTTGTAAAGCAGAGCACTTTAGAAAATAATTCTTTTGTTTATCTTGTTTATGCTGTATCAATATTAAAGCTTGCCAGTAAATATCTTTATTGGATGAAAAGCTGCTTCTTGAGTACAAATATTTTAAACTTGAGCCCAGTTTTCATTCTACATCATCCTAAATGGTTGATGCCCATTCAGAAAATAGCTAGATTTTTGTTGTATAAGTTTGAATTTACATTCTGGTTTCCTAGGAACATAATTCATGTTTGGGCTAATGTTCACTCTTTGAAGAAAGTTTAAAAAATAAATTGAGCTCATGAGTGCAGTATATTTGACCTGCATCTTTAGTTCCTGGTTATCATGAACAGCATTTCACAATTGTAATATCTTAATTTGTTTTAAATTTGCTTTTGAGTCTTTTATATCAGAAGTGTTGAATATTGTTTAATTTACTTTTCAGCAGAGCTGTCAATTATAATCCACAATGTAGGGCAGGAAAGAAACTAGGAAAAAAAAAATATTCAGTTCACAATATGAAGTTCAGTTGTGTCTAATCCACTTGCATGGCGAGTTTATTATTTTCCCACCATCTGACATACCTGCAATTGTAATTATGTTCAGCCTTCATTGCAGCAATTTTTTTTCAGGTCTGATCAAACTGGAAAAGACAAGGCTGCCATTTAGAACTTTATTAAAAATATCATTCACATTGAATAGATCAGGGGTTCCCAACCCCTGGTCTATGGACTGGCTTGAAACCCCATCCATGCATGCAAAGGATCCAGACAGTTCACAAAACGATGCCCCCCTTGTCTGTAGAAAAGACACCCTCCACAAAACTGACCTCTGGCACCTAAAAGATTAGGGGCTGCTGGAATAGATGTAACTTTGTACAGAAATAATATGTTCTATATTTTCTCTAATTGTTCTGACCCAGACCTGCCCACAGTATGAGCCAACTATAAAGCTACTTCCTCCTTACCACAGCCCTGCTTCAGTCACCTACTAGGAAATAAAGACAGTATTGCTACATAATATATTTTTTTTAGAACTATGGCAATCCCTTGAATTCCTTGCTTCGGAAGGTGCAGAAGTGTATTGAAAATATTTCCTATTTAAATTATTAAAGCAGCCATGTCTTTTTCTAGTTTGTGTCCCTGTTTTGGAAGCCACACCTACTAGACTTGTGTGTGTTGCTTATGCATCAGTGGGAAAAATGTGATGCGGAATGCTGCATGTGCATATATGCAAAAATAATTGAAGGTAGCTGAAGCAGTTGCACATATCTAGAAAAATTACGATGGAGGTAGAGGAACTCATATAAACTCTTTCCGTGTTTTGTAGCATCATTTAAAGCAAAGAAATGCAAAAATTGCACAATCCTAAATTATATTTTCGACACAAAGTTTACGAAAGAAGTCAGTGCAAGATTTCTGGAAGAGTCAAACACATTTTATATACCATATATATCAGCTTCAATCCTCAGTAGGAAAAAGAAAAATTCAACCTAATAAATCTATAAATATTTGCAAATTCTGGTCATACAAATAACTCAAACCAAATCCATTAATAAGGTAAATGCGTAATGTTTTGTATCACAATATATATATATATATATGAATAAAATGAGTTGGGTAATATAAAAGTATTTTAAAATAAGTCGTTAAGGGAAAAGAACATAGAAGTATTACAGCTCTTTTACTTTCTACAATAAATAGACTTGCTGTCTACATTATCCCATGTTCATTTAGTCCAAAACTGACAACAAATCTTCTGTGCTTAGATTCATGTGTCCATACTGTACATTCTGTGCTTAGTTTGAATCCAGGCCCTATCTTTTATTAGTCTGCTTCCACAAACTATTGATCTTGCAAAGAACTGCCATGATTTCTTTCATGATAACTTATTAAAAAGAATGACATAAATATTAGTTGACTTTCAATTGGTTAGCTTTTAACTCTAAAGAATTATTTAGATTTTGAGTGAAACTCAATCTTATTTAATAGTATGAGGTGATAAGTGCCAAGCATAATTAGGGTTAGCGCTGATCCAAATCTCAACCATATTTACGCTTTTCAAAGGATAATGCCTGTGGGGTATGTGACCCTGTGGTTCACACTGTCATGCATTTAAAATCACGATTGTAATATTAACATGTATGCAGGCAATTAGAAAGGCAAAACAGTGAAAGAAGCAGCTTTATTATCAACTCTTCCACAATTAATATTTCTATGTATTCTCTTTTCTCCATCTTTAAAGCATGCTGGTTTGTAGCTTCCTGCTGGGCAGGGATCTTTGAAAAATGCTTGTAAGGGATGAGAAAAAGAGAAACAAAATTCATATGTTGGAATACAACAGAAGTGGTAGATATACTGGCCATATTCTGAAAAGTTGTCAGCTTAAAGATCAGAAATACTGACGATTCCTATGGCCTTTTACTTTGCTACTGCCAAAGCTAAATGACTGAATTTACTCTGAATAGAAAACCATAGTAATTTGAAATAATGGTAGAGTTTGGAATATTATAGTTATTTATTGTCCGTGTTGATACTTATGTTCTTGTGAATATGATTGCATATGAAAGCATATTGCTTCACTAGAAAAAACTCTGAAGCCAGATTTCTAATTACGACCAGAGAGATTATTTTATTCTATTAGTTACAGGGAGAAAACTCTCCCATTTTCTCGTCAGGAGCCTGTTGGTTGGTGCCCTGACAACCATTTTAGAAAAGGGGAAAATCAGGCCAAAATGCAAGAGTGCTATTTTACAAGTCAGCTATCAATGAAAATATAAGAGTTTGTTATATTTGTTATCTAAACACAGAGTCTGACAAAACTCTGTAGAAAATGTGCCAAGTATCTGGACTGGATGGTTAGTCAATAAGCAGCACTGTCAGTGCAAATAATTGAAATACAGGTTGAGAATTCCTAGTTTATTTCATGTCCAGCCATTTCCAAGCCTAAGGTAATTTGTTTGGTTTCATCTTGCTGTGAAATGGGACTTCAATAATGATTTTTCCCCCTTTTCCTGCAGTTGGAATCACCTGGGAGTCCTCTGGGGCCGGAGCTGCCCATTGAGACAGTAATGGATGACCGGGAGCGTAGGATTTCCCATTCACTGTACAGTGGGGTTGAAGGGCTCAATGAATCACCCACTAGAAATGCTGCCCTGAGTAGACTAATGGGTAAGTCAAATAGACTTGGTTACCTTGTGCTAGGTTATCAACCAGTTCATAGGGTCTTGCAAATAGATTATTGGTGCTTGTCTCTGTCTCTGTCTCGCTCTTGTCTCACTCTGTCTCTGCCTCTCTGTCTTTCTCTCTCTCTCTCTCACTGTCTCACTCTCTGTCTTTATCTTGCTGTGTTCTCTCTCTGTGTCATCCCATCTCTCCCTGCCCCTCCCGTGCGTGTGTGTGTGTGTGAAGGCAGTGTGGATCAAAGAAATTGGAGCCGGTAATTTAAAAGGTTGCTTTTCTCCCTTCCCAACTTTTCTTTGAAGGAAATCAATGTATTGATTAAATAAGTGTCTGACCAAAGTACAAATGATAAACCTGAGATTTTTTTTTTCAAAAATGAGGTTGGAGACAGGCTTTATGCTACTTTGTGAGAGTCTGCCCAGTCTAGCTTCATTAATTATAAGTTCAATGAAAGTTATGATGATCAAGGAAGTACCACTGAAGTTTAAGTTTTGAGTTTACTTTTCCATAACTCTATATGGTAATGTGAACCTTATCAATTTTGGACTTTGGATGGTGTTTGTTTAAAAGTCACACAGGATCTTAAAATGCTAATTTTGTGCATCCTTTTGTGAATCCTCATGTATTCTGCTCTTTGTGGAGTCACCAATGGAAATTTTTTCTTTGCTTGTAGCAATTTATTAGTGTTGCGTTTAGAAGAGTTGGGAGATGTTGATATTTACTTAGAGAACCATTTCATTAAAAATGCTTGCATTCTGAAACATTTTGATTTAAAAAGATATTCTGCAGAGGATTTACTTCCTATGGAATATCAATACATATTCTGCTTTTTTTTGTTTGTTTGTTTACTGTGGTGAAAGAGCAACAAAAGTTTGGGCAAGTAGGGTGTTCAGTGCTTTGCACACAAAAGGAGAAAGTGTGAAAAATGTGATTTGACATAATGCAAAGGCATAACACCCATTTGAAATGCTTTAAGATGGCTATGACTTTTCTTGAGCTTGTTCAGCTATTGTCTGCCTCTGTTGTGCAATGCAAATAAATAACATATTAAGTTTACTGGGTTTCTGGCAGATCATCCCCACATATATTCTTACCATTTCTAAATCCAAAGGAGTTAGTGTCCTATTGTAGTCTATTTCCACTCATTCCTCAGTTTTTAAAATTCAGTAATATCTAGCACAATGCAATCTAGGTCAGTCACTGGAACCAGAGGTTTTGTTTTCCGAGCTTTGAGACTCATACTGGAGCCCATCTTCAGGAAATTTCTCTCTAACCCTGAAGATAGGCTCCAGCAAGAGTCCAAAAGCTTGGAAGACAAAACTTCAGGTCCCTGTGACTGACCCATTCTGTAACATTAACCTGGGACATGTATCATTTGTCAGTAACACCTAATTGTTTGCCATGTGGCTGGATTAATCAGAATTGGATTTTGTGGAGGTCTACATAATAGCCATGGCAATGTATGATTTCAATGGATGAACTCCATGCTAATAAAATCTCTTCACTGTTATGTTAACTTAAAAATAGACGATGATGATGATGTTATCCATTCAATCATATCCAACACTTGGCAATTCCATGGGCCAGGTCTCCATATCTTCCAATCTTGCACTACTTCTTTGAGTTTTTCTGGGCTCTGGTGACCTAGTTTCCTTTTACTGTTAACTCTTAAAAGAAATAGCCACATTGAAATATGAATTGGTTGTTACTTAAACGTGCTATATCCAGGAGATATTAATTGTATGCAGTTTTCCAAGATTAAAAGTTCAAGACTTATTCTTAATCTTCACTAGCTGTACTTACATTTTCTAAGTTCTAAGCCAGATATATTTTAGCTTAGTGCATATTTTCATTCCTTTGGTAAGAATTCAAATGCAACAAGGGGATTGCAGAATTCAGTGCAGCAAGCAGTGAACTGCTTGGGCATAATTTCTTCATATAATTTTTCTTTATATATTTTATTTTATATATAGTTTGATATTTAAAACTTACATTTATACACACACATACACACACTACACACATACATACATACACTACACACATATATATATACAAATACATATACACACACACATAACTTATACATACATCCACACATATGATAAAACTAATACAAACTAATATAAAGTAAGAAAAAAAAATGAAAACTCCGATCTATTTTACAGCAGATATAAATACAATTATAAATTTAGTCCTTACTCAGTGGTTATAACATAACTCTTCTGTCTATGATCTATCCTGTCTAATCATCAAAGCCATGAATCATAAATTCATTTTTTCTGTTTTATGCAAAAAGTTTCCAGTCAGCAATAAATATATATTGTGGTTTTCTTTTTATCAAAAAAGTCAATTTGCCATCTCAGTAAGTTCCATTATGTTCACCATCCATTCTTCCATTGTGGATGCTGCTGGATTTTTCCATCTTTCTGCATACAGTAATCTCACTGAAGTTATTATGTACAAAAACAAAATTTAATGACTTTTTTCAACTGTTTATCCATCAATCTCCAAAGAAAAATCTCTGGTCTCAGTTGTATGGTAATCTTTAAAGTCCTCTGTATGTATTTGAATCCAAATTTTTTAGCTTTTTTATCTTTTTTATCATCCAGAAAGCATGATAAGCCACAAAAATATATATGGACACAACCTGAACTACTGTAACCATATCATGGTCTCAATATGGCACATCCAACAATGATATTTGAAATCCACACTGACCTTAAGTTTATCATACCACAAATATCTATGCCATCCAAATCTCACACCTTGTCCTTCTAACTCCAAAAGCCTTCTTTTCTCTCAGCAGCACCCATTCTTTATCTAAACCAAGCAAAGAGTTAAAAAATACAATTTCAGAGTAGGTAAAATCACTCCCCCCCTCTCATTTTCATCTGTAATATATATTTATCTTGGAGACAAATAGTTGGAAACAGAGTTGGAAGGGACATTGGAGGTCTTCTAGTCCAATCCTCTGCTCAGGCAGGAAATCCTATACACCAGTGGTCCCCAACCTTTTTAACGCCGCGGCCCGCTGAGCGCGCGCAGGGGTGGGGCCACGGCCCAGGAGCTTTTGCGCACGGCCCAGTGCGCAAAAGCGGCCGGGGGACATGAACGCTGCAGCGCAAAGGCTCCTGGGCCGTGCGCTGCAGCGTTCATGTCCCCCGGCCGCTGCGCGGCCCGGTGCCAGGTACTCCACGGCCCGGCACCGGTCCGCGGACCGGGGGTTGGGGACCACTGCTATACACCATGTCAGACAAATGGTTGTCCTATCTCTTCTTAAAGACTTCTAGTGTTGGAGCATCCACCACTTCTGGAGCCAAGTTGTTCCACTGATTAATTATTTTAACTGTCAAGAAATTTCTTGTTAGTTCTAAGTTGCTTCTCTCCTTGATTAGTTCCCATCCATTGCTTCTTGTCCTCCCTTCAGGTGCTTTGGAGAATAAGTTGACCCCCTCTTTTTTTTTTTTTTTTTAGCTATATTCTTTTGCCACTTAAACAGGCATGGTCTGAAACAAAAGCAACGTTTTAGCAAAGACATTCATTTTTATCACATAAATTCTCCTCAGTACTGACAATTTTAACTTCTCACATCTTAACATATTTCTTATAACTTCATTTCATGTCTTAACATAATTATTTTGAAGTCACATACGTTCATGTTTGCGATCGTAATTAGGTTATCATCTTCTCAATCTCAAGGTCCATTTTATTCATCAATTATGTTTCATCTTCTATTTTTATGTTTTGTTAACATCTTTATCTTTTGTTTATTAATCCTGAAACTTGCTAATGCACCAAATTCTCTTAATTTGCCCATTAATATTTATAAGTGGAAGAAATTTATTTCAATAGCTCAGTTCAACATTATGGGTTTATCTGTTCATTACAGCAACTTTGTGACGGCACACAGTGCCAAAAACAAAAGCAAAACTCCTAAATAAATAAAATAAATATATACATTCATTTCAATTCCAACATAGTCATTCTGTTACTGGTGAAAAGTCAGAACTACTTCTAGTAGCCTTCTAGTTTATCCATTTAGTCTTTCACAAACTGTAGATAGGCAATCACAGTTTTTGTAGAGTACATGCACAACATTACTATTCCTACTTCATGTAAGGAGTGGACAAAAACTGTTCCTGCAAAGAAGTTCACACTCAAGTTTGAAAAGGCAGACAAGGTAGAGTCACATTTAAAGGCCTTCCAGCAGTACTTCCTGCAAAGGCATCTCTCTCCAAAGCAATGGTGAAATCTGAACTGGTTTACTACCAGTTCGCTGGCTGTGTATGTGCATTATGCGCCAAATGCAAACTGAGCGCGCACATGCGCAGTCCACACGAATGCGAGCTGCACATGTGCATGCGCGGTGCATGCCAAAAGGAGACCTTGGAAGGTAAGTAGAACAGCGCAGGTGGGTGATCAGCTGTGATGCACATGGGAACCTTTTTAAAAACCTTTTAAAAGCATTTTTTACTACCGGCTCAGGCGAATAGGTAGTAAAAATGCTTTAAAAAAGTAAAGAAAAGGCTCCAATGATCACAGCTGTGCCACGCGATCATCAGAACTCTTCTTTTTAACCTTTTAAAAGCATTTTTTTACTACCGGCTCAGGCAAATAGGTAGTAAAAAAATGCTTTAAAAAAGTAAAAAAAAAAAAAAAAGAGGCTCCGGCGATCACGCAACACAGCTGTGATCGTTGGAGCCTCTTTTTTTACTTTTTTAAAGCATTTTTTACTACCTATTTGCCCGAACCAGTAGTAAAAAAATGCCTAAAAAGTTAAAAAAAACAGTTCTGATGATCGAGTGGCGCTCAGCTGATCATCGGAACCTTTTTTTTTTTACATTTTTTACTACCAGTTTGGCGAACCAGTAGCATTTTTTACTTCCGGTTCAGGCAAAAGGTAATTGGAAGGCCTCATTTGAGGCTACATGAGCAAGATCAGGAGGTTATGGATCATATTAGAACCATGGAACAGAGGTCCCTCCCTTCCTCACCGCTTGGTGAGAGAATGAACCTCCATTTTAGTTTAATCACAGTGAAACCTCAGTTGCAATTAATCTTAAACTTTGTTGAAACAAGCTGATTTCTTAAGATGATTTGAACTTGGCCTCGGTGAACAAACTGTAGTTAAGATTAGCCAGTTTGAAAAGCTTGAGTTCAGCAAGAGAAAGTTAATTGAAAAAGGAGAAAAAAAGCTGTTTAATAATGTCTGCACATCCACACACCCAAAAGAGGAGAAGAAGGAGGTGAAGAAGGGAAAAGACAAACTCTTCTTCTAAGTAATGATCTTAAGTATTTTGTGCAAATCAGTAAAAAGAATATGTGACAAAATACTTTGAAATTCTCAATTCTCAATTCTCAATTGCATTGTTATATATTCACCCAGGCTAGATTTAGAGCATTTTTTTGGAGGGGGGGGAGGTTCCAAAATTTCTTAATTTATATTATTTATTGTTTTATCATAAAAGTATTTTTTAAATTGTAGTCTTATCCAAGGGATGTGGTGGCTTGATGGCTAAGACAGTGAGCTTGTTGATCGAAAGGTCAGCAGTTCAGCGGTTTGAATTCCTAGTGCCACGTAATGGGGTGAGCTCCCGTTACTTGTCCCAGCTTCTGCCAACCTAGCAATTCGAAAGCAGGTAAAAATGCAAGTAGAAAAATAGGGACCAGCTTTGGTGGGAAGGTAACAGCGTTCCGTGCGCCTTTGGTTTTTAGTCATGCTGGCCACATGACCACAGAGACGTCTTCGGACGGCACTGGCTCTTCAGCTTTGAAACGGAGATGAGCACCTTCCCCTAGAGTCAGGAATGACTAGCACATATGTATGAGGGGAACCTTTACCTTTACTTAGTCTTATTCAGCTATGTTTTTGCACATACTAAGCTGAAAGTAGATAAATTAGGGACCAACTGTATATAAAAAAAGGAGCTTGTATTTTTATCAAATTGGCATCAATGGGCTTAAGCTGATTAAGACAAATAGAATCATTTTAAATTACCTATAGCAAGCCTTTAGTGATTCTTTTTCATTGGGCTTTCTTTCTAGGATTAGCCTGAAGAAGGTTCTTCTTTAACTCCCTGATTCAATCTACTGAAAAAGAAATGCATTTACTTTCAGATTTTAGTTTATCTACTAAAATATCATCATTCTGGCTTATTGAAATATTAAGAAGTGCACAGAAAATCTAGGCATGCCACTGAATTACTTCTGCCTCTCAACCTTGGAGTCATGATCTGTAAAATGCCATAAGGTTATTCCGTTTCACATTCCATTCTTTGGAGATATTATTAGCCAAAAAGTTAACAATCTTGTAGGCATTATGTTTGAAAACGAGTGGATTTCTAGGTTCAACATTAACCTATCAATCAAAAAAGCTTTTGCTGAGAAAAGAATTAGCTGCTATGCAAACTTGAGCACATACATTTCAGCTTGACAGTAGGGAACTTCAGTGGAATACCCTCCTCCTCCTCCTCCTCCTCCTCCTCCTGCTCCTCCTCCTCCTCCTCCTCCTCCTCCTCCTCCTCCTCCTCCTCCTCCTTCCTCTCCCCCTCCCCCTCCTCCTTCAATTTTTTTTCCTTTAAACTTTACTGGATAACCATACTTGCTTCTGACTCTTTTAAAGTTTCCAGACCTGCTTTTTGATTAGCTTTGTTAAGATTTGATTAGGATTAGCTAAACTAAGAAAATTTAATATCGCCCCAAAGTAGTGGGTTTCTTTACGCCAGTTGAATATTTTAAATCAAAATTCTTCACAAGTATGCCAGAATTTGAACTGTCAGTCAGGTCTGGAGAACATGAATTGTATATCTGAAAGGTTTTTCCACTCTGTTTAGCTAACCTTCTAGGTCATGTTGATTGCCCTGTAGACCTTAGGTAAGAGGCTGATTTAGAGATAAGAAAGTCTTTAGGATTAATTCCAGCACCATAAACTCAATGGTTCAGCCTTAGAAAAAATTTTCACTTTCAGTTTTATCTTTGATATTAAACAATGACAAAAACAAAATGTATGTTAAACATAGTGCATACTTGAACATTTCATGCAGATCGTAATGATGACTATTCTAAGAGAAAAACAGATAGAGAGATTCATTGACACTGATGATTCATTGTACATAAATGCCTAATATACTCTTAAATGTAGGTCAAAGGTGAAGATAGATCTATTTTTGGTGTTGTTGGAGATTTTTCTAGGCACTTTTTCTTCTAGGCATTTTTTTATATGGAATTTATTATAGTTGCTATATGTCAACAGACATTTAGAACTTTGAAATCTATGCCTAGAAATTCTATTTCCAATGAACACTTATATCAAAATAAACAGTACTGGAATTACATAACTTCTTAGTAGTATATTTTTAAATGTTGCCCTGATTAAAGTCAATGTTGACAATAGAAGTTCACTGAAAGACTTTGGGTTAATTGTTTGAGTCCAATTTAAGCCACAAACTTGCTGTTATACAAAAACAATTAGAGGAGGGAATGCCGTGTTAGAAATCTAATAAATAAAATAGTTCTCCATCCATTTTCTGCAGGTAAATACCAGCTTTCTCCAACAGTCAACATGCCTCCAGATGATATGGTAATGATAGAAGATGATAGACTACCTGTACTACCTCCATATCTTTCAGACCAATCATCTTCCAGTTCTCATGATGACGTAGGTTTTGCAACCATGGATGCTGGAGCTTGGAGTAAACCAATAGTGAATGAATCAGCAGAATGGTAAATGTTGTGGATATTCTCAATTATCCAGATGTTGGTTGTCTCAAAGTCCTTTTTCCAAAAGGCAACTGGACTTTCTTGATTTTTCTCTTTGAAAATTTTCTTCTCACCGAAGAAGCTTCATCAGTTCTAAAGAATACTCTTTCTATCTCTTGTTCCTGTCAAGCCATCTAAGAACTTAAGTGAGGAAAGCAAATTTCATATTATTGTGGCATGGAGCCTCATATCAGCATTTTGGAGTGGGGGCAGCAATGATTGTTTGGGCCTTCTTTGTTATCTTACATAGAAGAAATACTTCCTAATTTTTAAATCTTTTTTTCCCCACAATCTTTACTAATTGTAGAGAACAACAATAATTTGTATGTGTGGTAATTATGTTCAGCAATAAGCAAAATAAAAGACCTTTCTATGGAACTCCTACTAGGCTTGTGGTGATAATTAACACAAGCAGGTTGAAGTATGAGTATTTTCCAAGTCTCATATCCTCCCGAGCTTGATATAATTGTGTCAGCAATATCTTAATAACTATTACCCACAGCAAGAATCTCTATTTGGCTTTGTGCAAGTCAGCTATTCATTACACACACATATGTACCAATGTGCACTGGTATTCATCATATTAATTTTACTCTTACTCTATCTTGTAAATAGCTTTCGGTTGTTATGTTAAAAGCCATTACTTCCCCTATTACAATGCTGTTCTCTATCACATTGCACTGCTGCTTCTTTGACTTCTCAGACTCCCACCATTGTTTTTCTAGAACAAAATACCTAAAAACTAACTAACTGAGATTTTGGAAATGCATCTATGCATTTCAACAGCATGCATTTAAAAAAAAAAAACCCAATAAGAAAAAGAAAGAATGAGCAGTTTTAAAGGTTTACTTTTGTTCCTACAACTGCCTTTATGCCTGCCCTTTCAAAGGTTCAAAGAGAATAATGCAATTACGAATGGGACAGATCTGTTTGGATCCTTATTTCTGTTGACTGCATTCTATTTGTTAAAAAGAAACCCAGTAAAATAAAATAAACAGCAGCCAAGGGAGGGTTTTGTATTAATTTCCTGCTGGTAATGGACAAAGGAAGGATTGTAAAATGAAGGTGTTTTCTGTGAGTTTGCTTCAAAGCACCAAGGGGTTGATGTAAAGAAAATGGAAGAAGGGTTATCCAAACAAGAATGGCAGCTGTTCTGAATCATGGCTGAAAATATATGCTTTTTCCAGCCTGACAGTATCTCCTTAATCCTTGATGAAAATGTTATGAAAACAAGGGACAATGAAGAAGGATTAATACATGGAATTTTAATAACACTGAGGGTCATAACACGGTTACATTCTTTAAAGAGTCAACTTCTTTGTCATAGTATATTCTGTTGCCTGTTGATTCTAGAAATAATAGCAATAGCACTTAGACTTATATACCGCTTCACAGTGCTTTACAGTCCTCTCTAAGCAGTTTACAAAGTCAGCATATTGCCCCCAACAATCTGAGTCCTCATTTTACCCACCTCGGAAGGATGGAAGGCTGAGTCAACTTTGAGCCTGGTGAGATTCAAACTGCCAAACTGCTGGCAACCGGTGATCAGCAGAAGTAGCCTGCAGTACTGCACTCTAACCACTGCACCACCCTGGCTATAATTAATAATAATAATAATAATAATAATAATAATAATAATAATAATAATAATAATAATAATAATAATAATAATAAAAAATATCACGACCTGGCCATTGAAACTACACGGCTATGGATGAAATATGTAACAGTGATACCCATTGTCATCGGAGCACTTGGTACCATATCCAATAATTTTATAAGATACATCAACAAATTGCAGCTTCCTGCAATAACACCAGCGGAACTGCAAGAAACTGCGCTACTTGGAACATTGTACATCTTAAGAAGATACTTGGTTGATACCTAGGACGCTGGCAGCAACCCGTATCAACCAATAGCACCAGTCAATGGTATTTGGGAATGCATTTTTGAATGTTCAGTTGACTGAGTTTCATGTTTATTGAATAAAGTAAATAATAATAATAATAATATAATAATCAATATAATAATAGAAAGTGGCATTAACATCAGTCTGAAATATTAAGGGCTATTAATGTGAGATGTTCAGTTTTACTATGTGATTTCATTCTTTCTGTTTTACAACAGGTTGTTAACCATTTTGGAAATGTCTTACTAAAATACAACATAATGCTTTTTGGACACTTTCAGTAAATTCTGAGTATGACATTTTATAAATATTCAGTCCAACTCTATGGAATTATTTTTTTCTAGGGAGGCCAATATCTGGCAGTATCAGATATTTTGTGAAAATAAGCAGAACCTGACTCTTTAAAACAATCTGGTTTTTTTGTACTACTTTTTTGTACCCCACTGACTTTGCTTGTAGAAGGTCAGAAAAGGTGATCATGTGACCCCGGGACATAATATCCTTCATAAATACATAGTAGTTTTCAAGCTCCTGAAATTTGATCACATGACCATAATGATGCTGTAACAGTCATTAAGTGTGGAAAAACAGCCATAAACCACTTTTTTCAGTGCTGTTGTAACTTCAAATGGTCACTAAATGAATGGTGTAAATTGGGGACTACCTATAAATAAATGGCATTTATTTGTTGTTTGAAAATCCCGTCCCATCTTCAATGAAATGAAGTTATATTCCAAACAATATTGAACAACTACTCTATATGGTCAACTGATTGACCAATGTGTGCAACAGAGTTTGATTTGAATTAAATTGATACTGCTACAGAGTTTGATGCAATTTGGCTAAAATGTGAATGTGGTTAATTTTTTTAAAAAATGGATTTAATCTAGTTAGAATTAGAAAAAAAGATTAGATCCTCCTAAAACATTCAGACATTGTTCCTCCTAAAAACTAGTGAGTGACAAACTCAATAATGACCATCCATGAGCTATATAGGCTAAGGCTGTTAAAATTTGAAGTTCAACAATGTCTGAAAGGCTGAAATGTGAACTGTCAGTGCTATAAAGGTCAAAATACATTTTACATTGATTTCTGCTTATCAGTTCAGGAACAAAGTACAATAGCACTTAGACTTATATACTGTCCCATAGTGCTTTACAGCAATGTCTAGATGGTTTACAAATCTCAACATATTGCCCACATCAATTTGGGTCCTCATTTTAGTGACTTTGGAAGCTTGTTTTAAAACCTGGGTTGAAAGGCTAATAATTCTATATTCATGGGGATAAAGTAAAATTAAATAATAAAACAAAATAAAATCTAAAATAGTAAAGTAAAATAAAAATAATAAAGTAAAATATCCTCTCATGATTTTCAACTTTTTTTATTTTATTGATAAGCTAATGATATAACATTAATGTATGGTTTAGTTAAACTTTCTTTATATTTATTTATTCTTATATTTCTTAAAGCGTATTAAGTCCAGATATGGATCCAGGATTGGCTTTCCAACGAGAAGGATTTGGACGCCAGAGCATGTCAGAAAAACGTGCTAAACAGTTTTCCGATGCCAGCCAATTAGACATCGTTAAAACACGGAAATCTAAAAGCATGGACTTAGGTATTGGTCACAGTCCTTCTTTGTTCATTGTTGTGTTTCAACGGTATATTGATATTATTTTCCTTATTGTTTCCTGTTGGCATTTAAATTATTTGTAATATTATGCAGTTGATTATCCCATGCAGCTGAGTTCAATAATGTGGCATGAAAAAATTTAAATATGATCAAGCCAAGTGCATTATATATGCTTCAACAATTTTAATGTTTATTTAACATGTTATGGCTATAGAGATTTAGGTGTTACAGGATTGTTCAGTATATACAGCAGCTCTAAACATCTTTGAATAGGTAGTTTTTCAGGAGATGGAAAATAATTCAAAATTGTATTTTAAAATAATTCTACAACAACATATTTCTCGTTGTTTCTAGCATTGCTAAAACCTTTTCTCTAACGAATGATTCTAACATAATTCTAAGAAGCTTAGACATTCGGCTTTAGCTTAATCTTTAATCATTTAACAGCTGGGATGTTTAGTCCCATTACTTTTAATGACATCTGTTGCTAAAGGCAATAGCGATTGACCTAAACGCTTTCAGGGATAGTAAATGGGACTTGGTTGAAAGAATAACCTCCAATGGCAACTGCACATATTATAGGACACATATTATATTAAACTCACGACGTCACAGCAGCGTCACGTGATGTATCAGCACTTTGTTCCCCTTCGCTAAACCGGGCGTGGGTGTGGCCATGCATCCAGCCCATGGGGCAGGAGTTTGAGAGCCCTGTTATAGGACATCTCTCTTTCATCTTTAGAAATGATAGAGTCCATGGTTTGCAAGGTTGGATGTAAATGATAGGAATGTGGTTAGAGTCATCTGCTTGTGACATTGCTCATGGGTCTAGCAAGTCTTCAGTTTAGACTTAGGTGTAATTCCAGCAAAAAGATAGAGATTGCTTTGAACTGTATTAAGGTAGTGTAAAAAAAAAGAGAAATGGGAGAATTCTGGTCCATTGACTTGCAGTCTCAATCTGGCTTAGAAACTGCCTTCTAAAGAATTCTAAGAGAGTCTATTATAGCTGAAAGAATGAAAAAGTTGGAGATGCCTACAAACTAAAACATTTATTGTGGCCAAGTTTTTCATAAGCTTAGCAATTATAAGTGCCAGCTATCAATAGGTCAGATTACTGTGTAGAACATATAAAAAATAAAGTCTATGTAGATTCTCAGTCATCCAGCTCTTGGTTGTCTTAAAGGTACTTTTTCAAAAGACAACAGGATTTCCTTGAAGACATTTCGCTTCTCATCCTTCTTCAGTTTTGACTAGAATCAGAACTGGAGAAGCTTCTTGAATGAAGGAAAAGCAAAGTCCAGTTGTCTTTTGAAAAAGCACCTTTGAGATAAAAGGTAAAGGCTTCCCTGTCAGTCATGTCCAACTCAAGGGCATGATGCTCATCTCCGTTTCTTGGCTGAGGGAGCCAGCATTGTTGAATGATCATTTCCATGGTCATGTGGCCAGCATAGCTGTATGCCAAAGGCATGCAGAATGCTTTTACCTTCCCACTGAAGTGGTACCTATTAATCTATTTGCATTTGCATGCTTTTGAACTGCTAGGTGGGCAAGAAAACTGGGGCAAGAAGTGGGAGCATATACACATCTCTGTGTGTGTGTGTGTGTGTGTGTGTGTGTGTGTGTGTGTGTGTGTAGATGGATGGATGGATGGAGTGTGTGTGTATATATACACATATACATATATATACATATACATATATACACACACAGACACACATGTACGCTCGCACACACACATATCTGTAGAATGCTGTGACCACTTTAAAGTGTCACAGATCTTAATGGAAAAATGTAACCTATAGTGTATCTTATTTTAAAGAAGTTAGTCAGATTAATGCACATCTTTCTTCTAAAATAAAATACTACGACATAATTGATACGTTTCTCTTAAAAGATAGTAGTTTATTTATATATGATGGGGATGAATTCTTTTTAAGAAAAAAGTCTTCTGGAATATTAGTGATTGGTATTCATCTAAAATTGCTGCTTCCATTTTATTAGCTTAATTTCTAAATTCTCAATAAGTTCATGATTCTGACAGCACTAACTAATCTTGAAATCCTACAGGTTCATATCTCAGGGATAATGCTGAAGGAAAGCTAGCAATAGTAAATCTAGTAACCCATTTAATAATTCAAATTCAGCCTTTCTAACCAAGCCTTTTTTACATATCCCTTGGGAAGATTCATGAGCTTTGATATGTTTTTTTAAGTGTGAGAAAATGTAATAAATATGTAGACATTTACTGTTTTTATAACCCCATTGGGATTTTTAAAACTCAAATTGCTTCTTGCTGATATGTGGTAGTCTTGCCTCGACTAATTGAGACATGCTAGCATGTGAATAACATATTAAGTTTGCCTGTGATCCAGAGATGACTGACACAAAAGCATGGATTTTCCTAAATATTTTTCTCCAGGGCCTCATTTTGCCCCTTAAAAGTATCTGAATAATATGACATATTTGCATGAGTAGTGATATTGGCAATGTCCTCTAAATAAATAGTGGATGCATGAGGGATGTGGGCACTAACAAGGCTAACCATTATACATTTACCTTTTAACAGTAGCTGACGAGACTAAGCTCAGTACAATGGATGGCCAGAGAACAGGTAAGAATTAACTGTAGGGTGATTGCCATAATTTTTTTGGTCAAAGCAGCTTACGACAATTACAGGGCTGCCAATCATAGTGCATGTGAAAATAATATGTCAACAGTTGCATGAATCTTTTTACTCTCTCAGAAGTCAAATATTACACATACTTTATAATATTTGAGAACAACCATAAGGATAAGAAAATTTTAGCAATTGAGCTTACCAATTAAATATAGTTCTTAAAAAGATAATACTTTGGAGAGCTCTTCGGGTGATTCATCATTGGAATTCAGACTTGGCTTATGAAATTTTGAACATTTATCTAAGGCACGTCTCAGGTTAAATTTTTGAAATGTGGCATTTAACCACAAAATTCTACCATGCTTGGAAATTCCTTAATCAAGCTTCCATCTCTTTGTTCAGTAAGCAATAATGAATGTTGCTGTATTCACTGTTCATCCTGGCATCTCTTTGGCTTGTAAAGAATTAGAACAAAACCCCACTAATAATAAAACTCTGTTTCACAAGCTATGCACTAGAGATATTTTGCTTTCTGTGTAATTTGTCATGATTCCAGATTAGAAAGCAAGACTTTATTAGCAATTAAAATAATGCACTAGCTGCAGTTATGAACCTTCATAATTTATTAATGCAAGTAAACTTTTGACTTATAGATTGTTGTTTTAATTAGGGTAGATCAAGAGTACGTAGTAACTTTCCATACCAGCAAAACTATTTTAATTTTGGATGTCATCTTAGAATCATGAAAATATTACTTGTTTCTAACATTAATCATTGAACAATATATCCCTAGTTTTGTGTATCTGTCTCTCTGTAAATAACAGAAAACTCATTTTTATTCTATATATCATCATCATGTGGTAAAGTGCATCAAGTGAAAAAAATTATTTTAAAAGAAGTAGTAAAATTTTAAGTTTTTATAAAGCAAATGCTGTAGTGTAAAGAAAGATTAAGAGATAACAAACTTCACAGCCTTGTTGGTCTACATTATACATTAATCATGCTATCGTAGACATTATTAAAGCACTGAAAGTTTAAATGTCAATGCTATTGGTTGAGCTCTCCCAATATGACTGTTCTCTAATAGGCATCAGTCTAAGTCTGTGATGGCGAACTTATGGCACATGTGCCACAGGTGGCATGCGTAGCCATATCAGTGGACATGCGAGTTCAGATCCGGTGCGCATGCACACCCCGGCCAGCTAATTTTCAGACCTTCTGGGCCCACCAGAAGTAGGGAAACAGGCTGTTTCCTGCCTCCAGAGGGCCTGGGGGGGATGGGAAAGGCTTGTTTTTCTTTCTCACCTGGCTCCAGATCCTCTCTATGCATCTGGGGAGGGTGAAAACAGACTCCCCCACCCCCTCAGAGTCTCGAAACAGCCCGTTTCCCAACTTCCGGTTGGACAGGAAGTGACATTTTTTGCTGTCCCCAGCCTCCATAAACTCCTAGAGGGCTCTGGAGGCTGGGGACAGCAAAAAAGTCACTTCCTGTCTATCCAGAAGTTAGGAAACGGGTCATTTTGGGCCTCCAGAGGGTCTCTGAAGGGGTGGGGAAGACTGTTTTCGCCCTCTCCAGATGCATAAAGAGAATCTGGAGCCAGGTGGAAAAAAAAACGGGCCTACCGGGCCATCGCATGCCAGGAGCGGGGGGGGGTGTCACATGCGCAGGGTTGGACACATAGAATTATGGGTGTGGGCACATGTGTGCGTGAACCTCCCCCACCACCCCCGGCATGCGATGGCAAAAAGGTTAGCCTTCACTGGTCTAAGTGATGTACTGACAATATAAGGAGAATATAGTCTCCATTTTCTTCTTAATTCTGTATATTTCTATTACATTTTTGCATGCAAAGGTATCACTAAGCTTTTGTTGATATTCTGGTTTTATCACCGTATGCTTGGTTGTACACTCAAACTACTTAACCATTAACCTTCTTTTTTGTAATTTCTTTTTTCTGCCACATATTTGTGATTAGATTTAAATGGTTTTAATTTCAAACACAACAAATCATATACCCACAGCTGAATTGAATCAGTTACTAGCATAGAAACTGATGTCATGACTAGCATAGAAACTGCCATCATAATCATGCATCCCAGGTCTCTTTCTTCTTACCAGCTTTCTCTTTCTTCACGTTTTTGCAGCCTTCCATTCTCTCTGAGCTTGGGGCCAGTAGTCAGGAATGGGTTATCTGTCCTAGGACTGAGTCTGCAAGTTGTTAAGCTTCTCCTCTTCCTCTTGCTTCCCAGCTTTCAGACTCAGTCCATCTGGATGGACATTTCTTTGCTGAGCTGCCCATTCTTGACTGTTTGTAAATGGCTATTTGCTCCCACAAGATCGGTTGAGCTGATTCCAACATGAAGGGTTTATTCCCAATCACGCTAAGGGCTGCTTGTCAGCAAAATCAGCTTGTAAATCTCCCACTCCTTGGTAGAGCTCTCATCTTTCCAGCACGAAGAGCTAACGTCCAATCCCACTGAAGACCGCTTTGGCAGTTCTCGTAGGTACCTCCCGGCCAGGCTGGTCGAGGTCCTGCTTTTCCAGAGCAAATGGCCTCAGCCAGAGCCCGCTGAAGGCCGTCTTCCCTAACGACGAATCTGCCGGCCGGCAGATTGCCAGAGAGGCGTTCCTGGGCTTGTCCCACACACCTGGCTGGCACGGCTGGGGTTCGGAGACTTCCAACTCCCTGCCAAGTCACTCCGTTGCGGCACCAGCCAACAGTGATCAACGGAGCATCCCAAGAGCACCTTGATCAAACATGTAATAGTTTCTTTCTTAATACTGTTTACCGTTCTTTTTACTTATATAACTTTCATATGAACTTTTGGCTAAGTGTGGAACACTTTGACACATCTTTACCATATTAACAGAGGTTATTAAAATGAATAGCCTCATTCTGTTTTGATATCTGCAAAACAGAATGTATTTCATGGAAGACTATAAAATACAATAGAGTAGATGTTTACCTTGGCAGAATAAATTAGAACCTGTTTTAAAAGCTGCAGTTGAGTTTATTTGTATTAATCCAATGGAAAGTGATGTTCTTGCCTGGATGGAATATGTTGTAATAGATTTTTAAGATTGTTTTCTTTCTTCAATTGACTTAAATTGCCTAATCCTTTTCAATGCTTATAGTTCATTTCAAAGGTCAGAAGTGTATTATTCGGTAGCAATTGAGTAAGGCTCATTTATTCAGTGTTATGCAGACAGGAAGTATGATGGGTTATTTCCATATTCATCTTGTCATAATGCCAACAATATATCTCTGGAACAACAGCCGGAATTTATTAAAATAAGATGATAGTTAATTTTCAGTTGAGCTAGGGGATGAGATAAATGGTTAATGATATTTTCCAGTAATTGCATTGTTTAGGTTTGTTTTTTCCCCAAGTTAAAATGCAATTCTTTATTATGTGTACTAAATTAGAGATGCTTATTTAATTTATCCTCTCATCAATACCAGTTATTTAAATCACCTGGAATAGTTCAGATTGTAACAGTCTAGTAATAGAAATATCTGTGCCAGATTTAGGATCTAAAATATTTATTCTAGTATTATATGTTCATGCTATTCAGATGAAATGCTTTTGAAATGAACATCCTCACAAGAAAATAGTCAGTGGTTAACACTTGCATGGATGGACTCCAGCTTACGTGTACATAAAAGCACAGTCTTGAGCCATAAAAGTATGTAATATCAATAGTAGAATAAAATAGGGAGACTTCAGTAAATAGATTAATTAAATATAGGAGAATTATGTCTAGAAAAAAATATTTAAGATGACTAATACTTCTGCTCAGCTGATTCTTTGTTCACTTTCCTTTTCTTCATCTACCCCTGTCTAAGTTAAATTTCACAACACTGGCACCAGTTAGAATGCATGTAAGAATGTACATTTCAAGACACAACCAAAGTAGCAAGATTCACATGAAGTTTCATTTAATCCCAGGAACTCAGAGATTGGGAGGCAGAGTGCTTGAAAACTTAAACTCAACGCAAAGTTTGATTCCTTGTTTATTGGTGAATTCATTATGTAGAATGTCTGTGAATAGTTTGAACCCCAACAGTTCCTTTATCAGATTCTGGTATATCTTCATTCATGATGTTTTTAATTTTTTTTTCTTTTTCATTCTGTCCACATTAGTTTTATTTTGATATATATAGGCTTAATCAGTTTTGAGATAAACTTTAGAAATATATTGTGTGAATTTAGCAGATGTAAAAAAAGATATCAAATTGGGACTGAGCACTCGATAAATTTATTTAAATTACTATCCTACAGAAAGTTTCAGATAAGCCAAATGCACTTATAGACTTACTGTATACTTTTTATGTCAATGTGTGAAGTATGAGATGTCCATATTCCCACTATTGTCCAGGTCTCAAGAACAGAAAGGTAGCAAAAATTCTGTGAGGCTTATCTTGAAATGTTAACTTTATACATGCAAGAAGAGCCATGCTGGACAGATTGTTGAAAGAAACATGTCAAGAGAGAATGCAAAATGTCTGTGGAGATTCTCAGTCATTTAGGTTATAGTTGTCCCAAAGGTGCTTTTCCAAGAGGCAACTGGACATTCTGGTTTTTCTTTGAAGACATTTTTTTTTTTGCTTTAATTTATATGCTGCCCTTCTCCCAAGACTCAGGGCGGCTTACAATGCGTTAAGCAATAGCCTTCATACTTTTGTATATTTATACAAAGTCATCTTATTGCCCCCACAATCTGGGTCCTCATTTCACCTACCTTTGAAAGGATGGAAGGCTGAGTCAACCTTGAGCCTGGTGAGATTTGAACTTGCAGGAATTGCAAGCTGCAGATGTTAATAACAGTGCTTAGTCCACTGTACTACAGGCTCTCATTTTGCTTCTCATCCAAGAAGCTTCAAAGAAAAATGTCTTCAAAGAAAAACAAAGTCCAGTTGCCTCTTGGAAAAGCACCTTTGAGAGAGCGCTAAAGAAAATTGAAAAAGATTTTAAGAATAGGATAATTGAGCTAATAGTTCTAAGATGAGAACTGATACAGCCTTTGCCAATTAGTATTGATCCAGTGACCCAGGTTGCTACTAAGCAGCCCTGAATCCTGCCTGAGGACAGAATACCTGGTCCTACTGAGGTCTGGCTACTGAATCTGTGTCTAAGTATAGCCAAGCATTCTTGTGCCTGTCTGGCTTCTTTTTCATATACTGCATTATTTAAGATTGAGTAGATGAATCTTTAGGTCTGCATCATAATCTGCAAAGTCTAAATCAGAAACAGTGGAAGCAGTTGCTATGACTAACAGTGCAGAGTCCACTTCTTGGGATAGTTTCTTGTGATCTAGAAAAATTAAATTGTTTTGCAAATTATCCCATAGCTACCAGTATGTCTTTATATAAATGCTTCACGTAATTTCTCTACTTCAGTTTAATCAGCTGATTTGTATTGAGATAAGGATGTTTCATAGTGTTTTTTGTGGAAGGTCTGGTTGGCAGAAGTTATTTTATTGGACTTGGGTGGCTAGCTTGGTGAACATAGAATAGAACACAGACTATTCCAAAAGTGCTTTTTCAGGAGGCAACTGGACTTCCTTGCTTTTTCTTTGAAGACGTTTCGCTTTTCATCCAAGAAGCTTCTTCAGCTCTGAAACACAAAGTCCGTTTACCTCCTGAAAAAGCACTTTTAGGACAACCATAACCTGGATGATTGAGAATCTCTACAGACTTTTAGAACACAGAATACTTTATTTTGCCACGTGTGATTAGACACACAAGGAATTTGTCTCAGGTGCAAAAGCTCTCAATGATCCTATCATCACGAAGAATTTTGCATTTATCCCAAGTTTCAAAGTCCCAAGCTTTGCATAGAGAAGCAGTATATCCAGGATAGCTTCTTTAAATAAGTCATTGATGGAAAACATTCTGGGAGAAAACAGTGGCAAGCTGCTTTATTAATGCAGTTAAGGAAACTGCATGTAGTAGCTAGGAGTCAAGCTTGACTCAAGGGTATCTTTACCTTAGATAACATTTAGGTCATTTAACTTTAATTACAAATACATGCTTAGCCCACTGAAATAATCCTGGAGTAAAATCCAGTCAAATAACAAATAAAACCCTATGAAATCACAATATTCAAAACTATACAAAATCAGAAAAATGTAAACAGTGTAATGGGAATATGATAACATCAATAGAAATAATACACCTTTATTTATTAGCATCAATATTTTTGCACTTGGCTGACATACATCTTAACTTCCTGCAGGCTTTCCAGAAAAAATTAATTATAAAGCTGGTTGTTAGGGTGATGGCGGTAAAATACCAACATAAAAGTACATCAATGAAAACAAAAACTTTTTATACTGGTAGTAATACTTTTCTTCTTCAGCTGTCTCCCTTCCTCTTATCTTTCCTTATAGATTATCAAAATATTTTCAGTAATTTCTCTTCTACATTATACATTTTCCCTTTTAACTATTTCCAACCTTAAGAATCCATATTATGACATCATTAGGAAGGATGACATGAGTTACAAAATGCATGAACACCTTTGAAGTGCAAAAGATTCAAACTTCTATTTGGTTCAGTCAGGTCACACTTTGCAACTTTTACACATTCACACATCTGACTGTGTTTGTTGAATAAGACATAGTGGCCCAGTTTTCTCACTATAGCTAAGACCCAGAATAAGTAGGTTATTCTGTCATATCAAATAAAAAGAAAACAATACTCATTAATCTTATTTCTAAACTAGGTCTATATTTCAGTTACGCAAATGTAAAAAAATGAGCAAACATGGTTATGTTTGTGTTATATTTAACCAATTAAAGATTTCATTAAATTTTCCTTAATAATAAGGGTGCAAATATATTCATGAAGGCCCAGAGGACCATGTCATGAAACCACAAATTAATCATTAAGTCAACTGTGTAGCTTTAATGAAATATTACCTTCATTTTTTTTATCAGTAAAGGAACTTTACCATGGGGATAATTGTAAAAGTAAAAGTTGAAGGTGCATTATTTCTAAAAGGAATTTGTAAAGCTTTTTAAAAAAATAATTTGAAGATTCTGATACTTACTATTCTACTCCTAACACATGTTATGTGTTAAAGGGTGTGGGAAATGTGGAAGAAATGTGGTTACCACAAGAATGTGTATTGAGACAACGAAGCGTTGTTTCAGCCAAAAATGTCTCCATGGAAAATAAGTCAGTGTGGTTCATGCCTGTCCAATAGCCAAAAGTTGCTTACAAAGCAAAAGATCCATAGTAGCTAAATATTGCTAAATAACCTAGCCACACGTCACATAAAAATATCATCTATCACCCTAGGCTGTTAACTATTTTGACTTGGGATTGTTTAAAGATAGCAATAGTCAAAATCCCCAATAAAACCTAACTACTCTGAATTTTGACTGTAATTTCATGTAATTCTTCTTCATGGTCTTATCTTTTCAGAATAGCATAGAGTCATGAAAGGAGAGAAATAAATTTGAGTTGTGGGAGTTATATTTTATGTATCTATTGGAATATACTGTACTATTCCCTGTGAAAATCTAGATTGCAATATACAGGATTGCAGGTAGTCCTCAATTTACAAGCATAATGAAGCATGCCTATTATAAGTCATGATAGTAATAAAGCAGGTCACCTATGTGGCCAACCTAGTTTTATGATTTATTTTGTACATGCGGTTAATCAAATGCGTCCGTCATAAAGTGAACATTGTATTTGTTAATCAAATGAATTGTTCACTCTAGACCCCTTTTGCTGAAAACCAGAAATATATGTGAATGCCAGGGGAGTGGAAGGAGAAGGCATCAGAATCAGGCCATGAGTAACTGGTCATTAGGACTACTTATTTACTGTTAGGACAAAAAATAGCACCTCTGGTACAATCCTCGTTTAAATATACAGCACCAAATAGAAGAATACGTACTATGCATATTTACAAGTACCCACATATTTCAGTAATGATATTTCAACATTACTTGGATTAATTTAAAATCATCTCTTTTATCTATGCAAAGCTTAATTTCATGCCCGAAGACAATCTTTTTCAAAGAGAAGCATTCTGATTAAATCTCAAGGGTATTAGCATTTCCTAAATTCTTAGGACTAAAAAATAGCAACTGAAAATTGTATTCTGTTGCAATATATTAAGAAAAACAGTGAATGTATGGGTCATAAATTCTGAATGAAATTTGTTAAAAGAAATTTTCTGACTTATGGTGGGTCATCAGAGATTTTTGAACAATCCAGATCATGCTTTCTAAGATTCTGTTCATTACTAATAACTTTGTCTACAAATTTGAACCTGATTTGAACCTGAACCTGCTTTGAACCTGGTTGTCTATGGAGATTCTCAGTTGTCCCAAAGGTGCTTTTTCAAAAGGCAACTGAACTTTCTGGTTTTTCTTTGAAGACATTTTGCTTCTCATCCAAGAAGCTTCTTCACCTCTTGTCCAGTTGCCTCTTGAAAAAGCACATTTGGGACAATCGGATTGGTTGTAGTCTGCATGCAGGGATTTATACTGTATATAATGTAATTAAATGTACTTGGACTAGAATTGAAGAAATCAAGATTTGCTCACTGCTAGAACAGCTCACTAATGACTTGGGTTAGTTATTAGTTCCAGTCTACCACAGGTTTGATGTGCTAATAATTAAATTTGAAGAAGAGGTACAACATAGATCTAAAAACTCCTCATGGAATATGCAGTATAATTTAAAGGAATAAACCATAACTGATATTCCTAAAATTATGAATAATTTGAATTATGAATAAATCAGGTCCTAAACCCAAGAAAACTATATTTAAAATCTACTAGAACCATTTCTTTAAGATAGTCAAATTGGAACAGGAGTCTTCAATCAAACCCTGAATTCTTACACTTATTTCCTGTCTAAAAGAGACCCATTGAAACAATGAGATGCTTACCCAAAAGTATTTTTAATCATTTTACTATATATTCTGCTTATGTAGGATTATTTCTTTATTTTCTTTGTCTGCAGACTGTCCACATCTATTTGGATGACCACCCAAGTTCAACAAATAGTCTAACCATTTCTGCAGTCCGTTATTAGTTTTACAGTACTCTGGGAACATTAGGTCATATCCGATCTCACTTTTCCTTTGGGATTCCACGTTTTACATAAATATTTTTCTCACAATAATCCATACTGGTAGCAGGAAATATGTTCCCTTGTGAACATGAATAGGTACCTAATATAACTACCATTTATAAAAAAAGTAAGGAACCATTGAGTAACTAAAAAAAAAAAAAGATTGTTCCTCATTATAGATACTCAGATGCAAGGACTAAGGAAGTTTAACTTTATCAGATAAAGAAAAGGAAGCTTTTCCCCTTACATTCATTTCAGACCAAATTTAGCCTGCCTGCCTGCCTGCCTTCCTTCCTTCCTTCCTTCCTTCCTTCCTTCCTTCCTTCCTTCCTTTTTTTTTTTTTTTTTTTGCTATTTCCCAAATTGCATTTTAATAATAATCAGGATTTTGAAAATAATACTATGTGATTGTATTAAAAATTAATTTAATAAAATCTTTATTGAGTGCCAGATGTATATGGCAGCAAATGTAAAATACAAATAGCTTTCCATACCCACTGACAATATGTACTTCCCCAGGGCAAATACACAGACTTAACTACAAATATTTTTCAAACCTAACCTGAAGTTTATTTACACAGCTGGAAAGCACTGAACTTTCCTTCCCTTTCTTCCTCATTTCACACTTGACCTCTGCCTCTTCTTATTTTCAGGCCTTTCTGCTTCCTAAAATATTGGGATCTCTGAGGCAGAAGTAAAAATTATGTGATTTCATATTGATTATGACTTTATAGATTCTTTTTTTCCCGTTGTTTCCAAAATTTGCCTTTTTGTTCATCCTAATACTCAAGACTAAATTCTATTAAAAACAAAATCCAACAATTTAAAATATAACATTAATAATAAAGTTAACTAACTGTTAAAAGCCTAGAGAAAGAACTGAATCTTTTTTCTAAATGGTAAGAAAATGAGAGATGAACACAATTTCTGAAGCAGTGCATTCAGCATCCCTGAAGCTATCTATGCTAGATATGGATCCTTTCCTGAGGGCCATTTATATGAGTTTTTGTCATTAGGGACATATTCAGACATATGTGCAAATTCTTACAGATTTGAACATCGAGATAGATTTAAAGTGGGAAAGATAGACTTTTAATAAAGTAGGCCTGAAACACTGTTAGATTCAATAGTAAAATTCAATAGTAAGACCAGCAATTGTCCTTGATGACTAGCAGAGAACTACTGCAGATCCTTTAAAATATTAATCATGTGATCCCTGTAACTTCTAATGGTTATCAGCCCATTTGGCATTCATTTCAGTTTTTATATAACTGTCAAGGATAGTCCCATATCTTCAGGTAATAATTAAGATGAAATGCAATCCAGGCATGGATAACAAATCAGAGCAACTCAGAATCTAACCATAAGAGCCGTGGTGGCACAGTGATTAGAGTGCAATACTGCAGGCTATTTCTGCTGATCAACAGCTGCCAGCAGTTTGGCAGATCAAATCTCACCAGGCTCAAAGTTGACTCAGCCTTCCATTCTTCCGAGGTGGGTAAAGTGAGGGCCCAGATTGTTGGGGGCAATATGCTAAAGTCTGTAAACCATTTAAAGAGGGCTGTAAAGCATTATGAAGTGGTATATAAGTCTAAGTGCTATTGCTATTGCTATAACCTCACTGTAGCTAGCATCTTGCAGTCCAGAAGGATCAAGAAGTACTTCCCAAATGTAGACCTATTCTTTTTGAGGAGTTTAAATTCACTCCCAGATTCCTATTTCTAACTATCAACAGCATCCATTTTGTCTGGTTTTCATTTCAGTTTCATTATTGCTACTGCAACTAGCTGATTATAGAACTTAAAACTCTTTATAAGGATACTAATTACTTAGCTGAACTTGAATGACAAGAAGCAATAGAGTTGAATGTCAGCAGCATACTGATGGAGTCCCACTCCAAAACTTTGAATAACCTTTCTCAACAGGAAAGCTCTGTGTCCTGATCCATATTTTAGCCTTAATTTGCATGTTGCAATTGTTTTTAATAGCATTAGGTAGGATAACTTTTGGAAGCATGATTCTGAATATAATTTGTATTGAAATATCATATATTTTAGATTTAGATTCTAATAATTGGCTTAACCTAATACCGTAGTTTTATCTTTTCTGATCTGCTTGTGGATATGGGTTTATTCCTACTATAATAGAACTTCAGCTAGGTAAAAATTTCTTAACTTCAGTTTGAATAGGAATATCTTAATTTGAATGCTAAATGTATTTGTAGTGAATGAATCTCATGGAACTCTAATTAACTATAGGATATAACTCTTTTATAAGATCCATTTCTAGTCTTTTATAGTGTTGATTGTATATATTACAGCTACTCTTCGGCATGCCATTTAAAAATCTATATTTGTTATTTTAATTAATAAGATTTGTATGGATTTCTGTTATTTATTAGTTTATATTCCCTTTGTGTTTATTTGTGAATGCCAAAGTTTTTCCATGCTGTAGTAGTCTCTGTTAATAATCAAGATAAGGAAATTTACATTAGTTCCACTTAGTCCATAATAAGTGTTGACATGAGTTTTTATGAATAATAACTATAGTGATACAGGTTAATTAATTCTAGGGGAAAAATCTATGTGGACTAGGCCTTGGGAAAACTGTAATATTTAAGTGCAGGTTATTAAATTCTCTTCATGAAAGTGGCTAGTAAGACAGAATTTTCCCTAGATGTTTATTTTAAGAATGCAAGCTAATATTAGGTCAATACAATCTCTAATGATTGTCATTTCCAGTAGTTACATAGGATTACTTTGTTCAGTTGAAAAAAAAATGAAATTAACTGGCTATGCCATTCAAATTATAATGCTGACATCTTTAATATTTGAGTTCTAATTCCCCACCCTCCTTTTTAACCACTTGGTAATTATTTTGTTCTCATTAAATTGATTGAAACCATAGTGATGAGTTTGCCTTCCCATCAATTTGAAAAGTGGGATGTTGCTAACCTTATCAAATTTGTACAGTATGACTTGAAAGTCATTGGTTAAACCTATAAAACTGCCTAGAATTGCCTAGAGATTATAGAGATAACATGAATAATATTGGAAGTATTCTCTGTAGACTGTTGTGGATGTGAATAATGACCTCCTTGTGAATTCTAATTAACTTTTTTTAAAAAAAAAAACAAAACTATTAAGGTTCTCCAACCAGAGATGTGGGCCCTTCGTTAGGCCTGAAGAAATCCAGCTCTTTAGAAAGTTTGCAGACAGCAGTTGCTGAAGTGACATTGAATAGTGACATCCCCTTCCATCGTCCACGACCACGAATAATCCGAGGACGAGGATGCAATGAAAGTTTCAGGGCAGCAATAGATAAATCATACGATAAACCTGTTGCTGATGAAGATGATGAAGGCATGGAAACCTGTGAGTAAATCATGTAGCATTCCTTTCTTTACATTTTTAAAGTCTTCTATAATTTTGGATTAAATTCTGTTGGAAAACCCAATAGATGCTTTAGGTTTCATAATAGAATTATAGACTTCAAATAACAGGACACAATTGTTATATTCAGTTTGGCTTTGGTAAAAAGCACACACACAGACACATTTTATAGATAAAATACATAAAATTCTGGGTAGCACACTTCATAAACGACTCAATTCATGGGACAGATGCCAAGAAGGGCACCAAATAACATCAGAAAACTAAAAATGACTGAACATTTTTGGTTTTGTTTACATCGTCCCCTAAGTCTTTATATGTATAAGAATATGGCACAGTCCTTTAGATCCAAGTTGGAGTGTAACATAATGGTCACACTGAAGTGCATTTCACAATGTTCATTATGAGCTAGACATCAGGGAGTTCGTTAAAAGGTTGATTGAGGCTTCACTAGTTAAATTACATTCAAGAATTCTTTATTCCTTTCATTCTTTCCTCAGCTTATGTGCTTTCTATGTGTGTATGTGTCTAAAATAATAATTTAGAAATCTTCCTTCTGTCATTGTGAAACCAATGCAATGCATCACTGGAAAATTACTGGTTTTAGAAGCCTGAATATTTCTCTTTGCCAACCAACTGACATTTTTGTTTTGTTTTGTTTTGAAGAAAGAGTTACAATGAATTGTTTATAAAGAAATCTTTATGATGTCGTATTGGGAGTTCTAAAATTATAGCATGGAACATGTGATAGAGAAGTACACTGACTTTGCAAACATAATATAATTGCTCCCCTTAGAAGAATAAGCTATTCATACTCTTAAACAATGTATGAAAGATAAGTTTGGCGGGAGGTACATATAGATTTTAAGAGCTATAATCAGAAAGTCAGAGATGACTGCTTGGGATATTCCGATCATATGAATCATAGCGCTTGTTTTCAAACTCTTGAAAAGAATGACAAGAAACAGAGCCCATTTTTAGTGAGTGTAGTCTGAAGCAAGCCATTTGAATCTGAATAAATTGGCAAACCTTTCTTATCTCTCTTAATTGCTGGAGCTTCGGCTGGCATTAAGTAATACAATAAGCAGTCTAGACACTCAACTATGAAACAGTTTCATATTCAGTAATTATTTTTTCTTATATGCATTTTGCTTGCTTTATGGAGTAATTAGGAGAAGAGCTTCAGAAAATTCGGCCTGTGGTCCTATTCAATAGAAATTATGTGCACATTTGCATCATATTCAAAAGGGCAATCTGATTTAATATTCTATCTGCAAGTTATATGCGAGTCTGTTAACCAGGGCTATTTTTATCCTTTTATTTTTATTTAAAACAAAGGTGTATTTTTAAAAAAAATATAGCCTGTGAATGAAGAGATAATTATTGAAGTTACATAATTAATTTTCAATATAGTATTATTAAACGATACCGGTACGAGGAGTTGTTTTCATGATATAAAAGAAGTATAATTTTTTGAGCTTAATGCCAAAACCTCAGCTATGTTAATATTTATACATGTTAAAAAAAAGAAGAGAAAAGAGAAAAGCTCATCTTCTTATTAGGAACAGATTTATTGAACATAGCTGGTTTATACTGACTCATATATTGTGCTATACGGCTTTCTATTCAGTGTAGTAGCATGTAGCATACTTGCATTTGTCCATACATCATCTTCTCATGTGTTATAACAATTGGCTGTAATTTTCAAATTTTTATTTTAGGCAGAGACATTGAAAATTCACACCCACACCCACCCACCCACACACACACATACACACACACGCACGCAAATATGCATTTTCTCATTATCCTTCTGGCTCCCTCTGTAGCTTTTGATCTCATCAACCATTTTGTCCCTTTGGACTACTGAAGGGGTTTGTGGCTCAGAAGCAGTGCTTCTGTTCCTAAGTAAGCAGTTCAGTTAAGTGTTCGTGGGGAACTCTCAGGAATAGCCCGCTGAATGACTGGATGGGACAGAGCAAGTTCAGATTGAATCTCAGCAAGACATAAGTGTTGTCTGATTGAAGGGTAGTTTCAACTTCATCTATGGGTGCAGCTGCATTTCTTTGAAGGAGCTGCATGTCCTAGATGGGCAGATTTTATTTATAGCAGATGATTCCTAAGATATCTTTGGAATATCTGCTATAAGTAAAATCTGCCCATCTAGGACATGCAGGGCATGTAGTTTGTCTCAATATCCCAGAAACTAAAAGGAAAGCAGTTGAGAGAAGGATCTTGGTCATGGCCTCTTCATTTGGAAAAGTTGCCCTTATCAAATAGAATGGTTTTAGCCTGCATTTAAATAGTTTAAATGCATTTAAATAGTCAAGATCAAATTTCACAGAGTGGTTTTTTTTTTCTAGAGTGAAGCACTTACTGGGTGGGTGGAATGGGGCAGTGGGCATTGTGAAGCATAAATTGGTGTTACCATAAGGTTCAACTGGTTTTATTGATGTTAGCTTGTTGTAGAACTTTAAGTAACTTAGAATGCATTGAATAAGCAGAATATGTATATTGTAAATAAAGATTATAACCTGTATCCCATGTTTCAAGCCTAAATGTAATCAAATATAGGATTAAACCAAAGTTTCAGAGCAAAAATTGTCAATTAATGGGTAGTTTTTCTGTTGTCTCAATCTAACAAAACTGCATTTACAAAAATACGTGGAGCTGGTAGGCTGCAAAACAACTTATGGGTCTTGTGTTTGAAATTTATATATTTTTTAAAAAAACAAAAACACCTTCCTTTTGTTTCCCTCCATCCCCTGATAAAATTTCCTTACTCTTTTAGTGGAAGAAGACACAGAAGAAAGTTCACGATCTGGTAGGGAATCTGTGTCCACATCTAGTGACCAACCATCCCATTCTCTAGAAAGACATATGAATGGCAGTCAGGAAAAAGGGGACCGGAAAAAAATTGGGAAGGACAAGAAAAAAGATCGAGATAAAGAGAAGGATAAAATCAAAGCCAAGAAAGGAATGCTGAAAGGTCTTGGGGACATGTTCAGGTAAGAATTGCAGATGAATTTAAATGTTTATGTCTATTCGTGCTTTGCTATTCATCATAACATTATTTATAGCTCACTATCCATTTCCAAAATACGAATACTGTGAATAGAGTTAAAAGGTGTTATCAAATGTTTTATCAATCATTCACCATCGCAGCCTTACAAATATTCTATCAGAGTCCATTTTGTTTTTCTGAGATTAGCACATCTGGATGAGGGACAATATTTTCACCAAGCAAAAGAATTGCAGTAACATGTTTCTTCAAAGAAGACAAGGGAAGGGAAAATATGACCTGAGGCATAAATAGTAAACTGTGTTCGGTATGCAATGAGATAATAATGCCTGTTTAATCATAGTAGCATCATCATGGCTTATAACAGACATAACTGAATGCTAATCCTAGATATTTTGTACATTTATGATAATGTACTACTAAAATGCTACCATGGCCCAGTTCATATCTCCATAAACTTCAAATATTACCATGGAAAATATGTTTCATGTAATATACTGAGATTTCTTGTGAAGTTTGGGCAACATATGCTATTATTTCATTTCTGGAGAAAATTTCCTAACTGCCAAACAGGCATTTGTTTGTTATTTGCATAGGATTATGAATTGGGCAGAATAGATTCAGACATAATTATTTAAGTATAGTCTTATAGTTGTTAATGAATGATAAATTGGTTATTTGAAATGTGAGCCTGTCCTCTGATCAAGTTCTGTTAAAGACAACACTTACTTCATGTACATCTCAGTTTTCCAAAACTGTTTTTGTCTGGGTTTCTCCCTGATTTAATACTGTACTTTCCATGGGTAGCAATAAAACATAACCTGTGGGGAGCACAAATCAGCCAAATAAATATTGGAAACTGGAAATTAATATTAGAGTATACAGATTACTTAAGATCAGCAGTGAAATCTGGCCTGATCTATCCAGCTTGCACAAACTGGTAGCGCCGGTGGCAGGAGGCTCCACCTACCTGCCGGGATGTCATAACGTCCCATTTTTGATCCTCTGCGCATGAGCAGAAGAGGCGCGCTGCACGCTCACATTTCTGAACTGGTAGCAAAGGTAAGCGCATTTCACCGCTGCTTAGGATTCAATCTGTGCAGAAGTATCAAAATTTAATTGGCCACATGCCTTATGAAGTTCTTATTAATAGGTATGTGCACAGTAATTGCCTTTATTTTTTAAAAAACATGCAGTCAATTTATTGTGGAATCATGGTTTTGTATCTTTCATTACAAAAGCAGCAATGTGAACATTAATTGTATTTATAAGAACTATTGGCTATTATTGATGAATTTGCATAGGACCGGGCTATCGGAGGGATCAGCTCTTCCAAATTACATCAGACTACCTCATTAGATCTGACATAGAAGGCATGCTGCAGATATCTTCAGCTATGGACATCCATTTTATGTGCCCCAGGAGCCATACTTTCTCTATTCCCCAAAAATCCCCATACCCTCCCCCACCTGAGGGAAGGATATTGCAAAATTTCCATTCCCACGCCGCTCTGGGGCCAGGCAGAGGTGGTATTTGCCAGTTCTCTGAACTACTCAAAATTTCCGCTACCAGTTAAAATTCCACTACCGATTCTCCAGAACTTGTCAGAACCTGCTAGATTTCACACCTGCATTATTTCTTTCAGAACTTTCACTGGTTCATTAACCACCTTTTGCATTTTCTGGTTGCATCACTGAAGGGCTTATACTAGTAAAGAATGTTAAGAAAGAGACAATGACTAATACTATTGGTCAGAGACCTGAAGCTCATTTCTCAGAGATAGGTAAGAGAATGCCATAGAATCTTCTTATTTTATTTGGAGAAATAGGAAGCCCTGAGGACCATACCTGGCAGAGGTGGTACTGTTGCAAGAAATCCCAGATCAGGGTCCATGAGAAAAATTAACATATTTTTTGGACTATAAAATGCTCCGAAGTATAAGACACACCTAGCTTTTGGGGAGAAAACAAGAAAAAAAAGTCTGCCTCCCAGCAGGTTGCGTCCTTGCAGCAAATAGTCTGTTTCAGTTTCAGCCTGATTAGCACAAGAAAAAAAAATCTACTTTTGCCTCCTTGCAACAAATAGCCTGATTCTGTTTCAGCTTCAACACAGTCTGATTAGCAGAAGCAGCTGATTGTCTGTTGGATCGGCCTCCTGACCATCAGCTGTTTCAGGCTGCAGGGATTGCCATAGCCTATTGCCGCCTCCACGTGCCTCATTTTCGGCCTCCGCACCCCATTTTCGGCCTTCATGTGCCCCATTTTCCGTCCATTCTGATCCCCACCACCCGGAATGGGTGGAAAAGGGGACGTGCGGAGGCTGCCAACAGTGGCAATAGACTATGGCAATCCCTGCAGCATTCAAACAGCTGATCGTCAGGAGGCTGATCCAACCGGCAATCAGTTGGTTGGGCTAATCAGGCTGTGCTGAAGCTGAAACAGGCTGCTGTTTTCTGCAGGGAGGTAAATTGCTGGGAGGCAGAGGCCAAAGGGTGGGGGCTGGCAGATGGGCGGGGCTATATTCAATGTATAAGATGCACTCTAATTTTCAGCCTCTTTTAGGGGGAAAGTGCATCTTATACTCTGAAAAATACGGTACTTGTGCTTATTATAAGGTATTCCTTTTCAGACCATTTATTTAAAAATGGTATTTGATAATGGGGAAATTATTTTTGCACCCTGTATAGTAAGCTTTATATTTAGGAAATTTTGCATGGGCCGAATAAGAAACTTCATTTAGTCTTTTATAAACTAAATACTGCTTTGTGTAGGACAACATAGATCAGCAGAAGACAAGGTGATCCCTAAAACCTTTGTATGACCTGTAAATACCTTCTCTGCTTTTCTTTTTCCTTTTTTTCCTTTTAGGACCTCCCAAAATCAAAACATTTTCATCCTTTCTTTACAGTGCGAGAATGGGGGACTTCTTTAAAAGACAAAATAGGCCCTTCCAAATTAGGTTGCACTCTCTTTTTTCACTCCAAATTGTGAGAAAGGGGTGATTCCCCATTTACTTTAGTCATTTCTCTTTTATACTGTATATATTCTTCCATCTGTTAGAAAACAAAGGCTGTGCTATTTTCTATAGCAGGGATCTCCAACCCCCAGTTCGTGGACTGGCACTAGACCACAGCATGCCAGAAACCCGAACATGCAAACAACGAAGCCCCATCCACGGGATTCAGACAACATATGATACCACACCTCCTCCGGTCTGTGGAAAAACCTTTCTCTGCAGAACCAGTTCCTGCTGCCCAAAAAATTGGGGGTTGCTGTTCTACAGTGTCCTTGGTGTCCTCTGTTTATTAATAGAGGGAGCTATAATGCTAAAAACCAGAGCAATTTCATTTTGCCCTCTATTAAGAAAAAAAGAACTGTGGACTATATTGGGGGAAAATAGACTATTACTAGCAATAGCAATAGCACTTAGACTTATATACCGCTTTACAGTGCTTTACAGCCCTCTCTAAGCTGTTTACAGTGTCAGCATATTGCCCCCAACAATTTGGGTCCTCATTTTACCCACCTCAGAAGGATGGAAGGCTGAACCAAATTGTTTGGACTGTTATTAACCAAACAAAATAATATTTCATGCCTAGTAAACCCAATTTTCCTCATTTCATTTAATTTAGTCTTGCAATCTTTGTTATGTTTGAAAATACAATCTGGATCTATTTAAAATATTTGGGAGCGATAATCAAACACAAGTTATTGATCTATACTCCTCTTGAAACTTTTTAATTTATCAAAGACTCATTAGAATTGATGCAACAATATCATAAACACTCCAGATACATAGTAAACTGGAGTAATCAGACTCTAATATTTTGCCAAGTGATAAAGGTATCATTAGATGTATGTAAAAATAGTTCAGCTCATAATAAACACTAGAAGGCAATTATTCAGATAAAAAGATCTTTATTAGTAGATATGAATATTTATATAGCCCTGATAAATGGGACGTTAATAAGTGGATGAAAATAGCGATGAGTCTGTGGATAGGAATAAATGTACTGAAAATGAAAACGGCATTAATGATAGCAATAAATGAATCAATTTCACTGAGATATTTTAAAGTGATACATTAGTGGTTGGTTTTGTATGGAGTGGATAAACCCCAAGGACACTTTTGCAGCCTCTAAAAATTTGGTAGTACAGAATGCATTAGAAATTTTTTTTATAGCAGCTAAACCAATAATTCCATATTATAAATGTCTATATTTTTAAATAAAACTAGATGTCGATAATATAAAAGAAATAGAATATAGAATTGAGCTATCTTATACTATCAAACCAATGGTCCTAGGTTTTAAGAAATGTGATTACAATTTAAAACTAGTTCATCAAACAATTTTTTAAAAAAGAAAATCATGTCTATTAAGTTTCTCAACAGTTGTTTAAATTCAATAGGTTTCCAATAATAATCTTTATTGGAGACCTAATGAATTTGAAGGTACGTTAATTCATACTGTTTGGTCCATGCTCAATGTATCTTCCTTTTCAGTTATATATATTACTACTGAGAGCAAGCAGGCTCTTGGAAGGAAAGGTTTAAGGATGTTGTTGAATTTTGATTTATTGATTGATTATTTACTATTAAGTCATTTTCAAATCCTGGTTTTCACATAGATAGATCAGGACAATCAATCTCTTCATCCATCTTCCTTCTGGTCGCCATCCTCTTCATTTTCCTTCTTCCTTTCCCAGCGTTATAGGCTTTTCCAGAGAGCCAGGTTTTTTCAATATGTCTGAAGTAGGATAATTTGACATTTAACATTGCTTCTGTTTCTTTTGTTATTTGTCTAATAATACAATCACTTCCATTTGCAGCTTTTCTTTTATAGCCATAAATAGCAGTATAATGTAACAGTAATAGTAATATTTATTCAGTCAATGACCAGCAAAATTTAGAAATTAAAGCATGGAACTAAAATCAAATGAATGAGATAAAGTATTATTTTAGGAAGGAGGTTCCATGATAAAAGTATAGGATACTCTACAGGTAGTCCTTGACCTACAGCCAAAATTGGGACTAGAATTTCAGTTGCTTGGCCAGTTTTGAGTCATTACTTCGCCAGCTTCAATTTTATGACCATTTTTAATCATGGATGTTAAACAAATCATAAGGAAATCTGACTTCTCCAATTGTTTTTACTTGTTGGAAGCCAGCTCAGAAAGATGCAGATTTTGATCAGATGACACAAAATGCGGCAACTGTCACAAATGAATGCTAATTGCCAATGCTATTTTGTCATTAAATGGTCAAAAGTTGAGGACTGTTTGGCCAATGATTTTCAGGAATTCATTATTCTCTGCTTATTTAAAAGGAGAGTTCAAAAGCAATTGAAAATTTAAGAGCTAACAGCACTGAACAATTCTGGTGCATATTACAGATTCCTTTAGATTAATAACCATCCCAAGGTATTTAAATATAGCAAATTCTCTTCTATTGTCCAGGATTGTTGGATAGCTCTCTTAACAAAGACCAGAATTTTAGATTTCTCAAAATTAAGAACTAGTTGATTTTGTTTGCTTTACCAAAATATTGCTGGCATTGGTCTTTTCAAGTCTTATAATGATTTATGAAATTATAGCAGTAGCATCAGTGTAGAGCAGTGTAACGTATTTTGTTATTTTAGGTACAAATTATGTAGATTAGACTTTAGCATACGCCATGATCTCTATATCAACTACAAGTACAGTGACACCTGGGTATTCAACTGCTTTGAAACTCATTGAATTCGGTATTCAATGAATTTGATACAAAAATTTTGTCCTAGTACTCATGGTTTGTTTGGTACTCAACACACAAGCTAGAACATGTTAGTATTGTCTGCTTTATTACTCACCACATTATTCATTATGGGAAAAATGTGTTTGTTACTCATTGTTTTTGGTACTCATGATGCTAGAACCAATTAACAATGAGTACCAAGATACCATTGTAGTAGTTTTATAGAACCTTATTTTTATAATAGCCCTACCTTCTTATGGTTTATTATCTAGAATGTGTATATTATTAGACAGTCTGATCACTTGCCTTCCTTAAAAAATAACAATAGTTTTTGCAAACGTGTTACAGTTATATAATACCCATATTTAAAGATGTGCCTCCTATTACTTGAAATACAGACTTCCTTGTTTTCATCTTTGGATCTGCTATATATCTGAGTACAGATGGCAAGCCAACCTATTGGAAACCAATGCAAATTAAATATTCCCTGATTACCATTAAATTGAATTCTTCAATTGCATTTGGAATGATTACTCAGAGTGTAGCTGCTGTTTCATCTACTTCTGCAAAAGGAAACAGATAATTTAGTTTAAAAACCCTATTTAGTTGAAATCAGATATACTGTTGTCTCTTCTTACACAGCCACTCTGAAAGTGCACAGAACATGTCCAGTTTCATAAACATATTATTTGAGCTTTGAATTGTGCGTGCCTCCCACATTAGCCACCTGAGACTTCTGACTAGACGTTTGGGAAAACAACAAACAGAGATTGTTCTGCCCGTATTGTAGTTCACAATTTTTTGTCTGCCCAATACTTTTTAATTTACTATGGCTTATTATGCCTGAGGATAATTCAGAGTCTACAATACTGAAAAGCAGATGGCTTTTTTATTACATATAGTTAGAGGTGTAGGTACAGTGATAGGTATATATAGGAGAAGTTAATGATTTCCACTGTTTTAGGCATTAATTCATAACTCCTGCAAATGCACTTCAGATGCTTTACTAACTATACTATATTTTTTCTTGAATGTAAACTTGATTTATATTCCCTAATTGTGAATTTGCTCAATATTGAAACAAAGGATTAATGCTTTTAATTACACTTTCAATTTATGTGATTGTTGTATCTGTGTAACTTTATTCTTCTGCTAATAATATTTAGGGCTTCCTCCCCTTAGGTAACTAAGAAAGGTGCATTGCAACATCTTAGCTATTGTGTGGGTGCTCTGAAATGTTTTCACAAGAAAAGCTAAGCAACACCCATCCTATCATCAAACAGAGAAAATTGCAGCTTTTCTTTGCCCCTAATACAAAGAGTTATAAATACTATAGACTGGTTAGGGTAAAAAGCACCAACCAGGTGCTTGTTCTAATGAGAAGCATGTCTCATACCTAGCATAAATAAATAATTGATTCAATTATTTAATGATAGTTACAGGTTACCCAGAACACTTTCAGCAACACAGAAACCTATTGTCACATTATCAAAATGCCATTTCTATATCTTTCAAATGAGATAGCTTGCTACTTAATCACATCCCCATTCCATAGTTTTCTTTATTGATCATTAAGCTATTAAGACCTGATATCAAAGTTGGGACGGAGGGAGGGGGGAGGAAGGAAGGGAGAAAAGAAGAAAGGAAGGAAGGAAGGAAGGAAGGAAGGAAGGAAGGAAGGAAGGAAGGAAGGAAGGAAGGAAGGATAGTTTCTGATTTACTCAGCCATCTTCCCACAACTAAATTCTGCAGAAAGTCAGAAATCTCTCCTGATCCCACTGCCTTTGGTGTATCTATCTCTTTGTTTAGGTAAGGTAATACCTCTGATGATGACGTAACAGGGCATGGGTTGTCTAGAAGATTATAGCAGGAGAAAAAGTCAAGTAAATTAATCCTGGAGACAATATTTTTATTTTTTATTATTATTTATAATTTAATTTATATACCACCCTTCTCCCGAAGGACTCGGGGTAGTGTACAGCCAATTAAAAACACAAAATACAAACAACAGTTTTAAAATAGTTAAAAGTATTAAACAATTTCGGCCTGAATTTAAAACCCAAAATTTAAAACACCCAATTTAAAATCATTTGCATAGATAGCCCTGCCTGGTGGAACAGCAGGGTCTTAAGGGCACAGCGAAACACACGGAGGTCGGAGATCTTGCGTATTTCCAGGGGCAGTTCGTTCCACAGGGCAGGAGCTCCCACAGAGAAGGCCCTTCCCCTGGGTGTCGCCAGCCGACATAACTTGGCCGATGGCACCCTGAGGAATCCCTCTATGTGGGAGCGAATTGGCCGGTGGGAGGCTATTGGTGGCAGAAGTCGGTCTCGAAGGTACCCAGGATATGGATATGTCCTTTTAGTTTTCTTGGCATAGAATAAATGTTGTTTGCAATTATCTTTCTGTAATGACTTTTCCAATCTAACTTACAGACTTGGCTTACCATTTTGATGTCCCCTATGAAAGTATTTTATTTTAATTTTGTTTTGTTTTATTTTAATTTATATTTTACTCATTTCAGAAAAAATCAGGTATTGCAGTTAGTTATGAGTAAGTTCTCTGAAGGAAACTGTTGTTGGCTAATTATAGCTTTTAAATGAAATATTATTTTAAACATTTGTGAATTTCCCATTTGTCATCAAGAAGGCAGTAACTTCTTCCTATTAACTTCTTCCAGCTGGGTTTTCCCTAGAATAATTCTTGGACTTTAATAACCTCTGGGGTATAAGGTATGAGATTTATTTTAATCTGAAACAAGATCATCATTTTGTTTTGTTTTTTTAATGCACCAAAATAAGTGTCAGACTGACCTACTACTGAAGACAAGTATCCGTGGCTCCTGATAACATATTCTCTCAGTGTTCTTCTTTGCTTGTCAGTGAGTTAAAGTAAAAAATCTCTGACACCAACAGCACAATATCTGCCAAGCAAGCCCAGAGTGGTTTCTACTATGACAGCTGAGCTGTCTAAGACCCTTCCTGATGTTTTATAACGTTTCTCTTCCAGGCCCGCAATCTGAATATAAAATGCAAGTGTCAGGCATGACACCTACTTTATAATCTCTGTAAAGCAAACCTTTTCATAAAAAAATGTGTTGACAGTTCAGAGATTCAAAGTCAATTTCAATTCAAGCCCATGTTCAAGATGGGTTTCCCCCCCTTCTCATCTGCAACTCATGTGAAAATTGAAGGCTGAATTCAGCCTATAGCAAAGCATGGTAAATAAATATCTTTTAAGTATGGAGGAATCTGTTAGATGAAAAAAAAGATATGTTAATGTCATTCTTTTCAGTATGTATTGAAAACATTACTTTTGAGATTTGTGATATTGGCAGGGATTGAATATCCACAATGGTGAGCATATTTTAGAGTAGTTTTGTAAGGTTTTGTTTTGATTTATTAACATTTAAACATTCTTGAAATAACCTTTCTGGCTTAATATTGCAGAGTCATATATAATATGAAGGAGAGATCTGTCTATATGTGAACATACATATTGCTCCCACCGTAAATAAATTAAGCTTGAGTTTATCAAATGGCATATACTTGAATGAGTGACTTTTTATTTTGAGATATGATTTTCAACCCGTAAACATAATTATATTATATTGGAATCCTATTGCATGTAGAAAGAAAGTTGATTAGAATTCCAGTCGTCGTGTCTCTCCCCCGCCCCCACTTTACAGGAAACAGCTATATATGTTACCTCCTGGTCCTAATCATATTTTCTGTAAATAGGACAAAGTTTAAAAATCTCTAAATCTAAAGTTCTGTCCACAGTCTAAAATCTTGGAAAATCAGATATCTCTATGAATTGAAAATACCAGACTACAGCAGTAATTAATTATTTTTGTGTTATTCAAACATCTTTTCATTTTGGCAAAATTTTCAGGACAATTTACAAACCCAGATAAAATTGACCATGATAGAGACAGCAGAGCATTAGCACATAAAATGATTAATACTAAAAGGAAACTTAAAACTGGAATAAAATATAAAAAAACTGTTATCCATTGTAAAAGTGAAAAGAATCTCCAATATTGTCCATGACTATTTAAATTGAAATGTTTTTGAGTTCCCTATTACTGTGTGCATTGATTTTAGATCCAAGCATGTATCTGAATATGGGCTGTAATGCTAGAAAATATAGACCCACATTAGCAGGAGAGGTAATAGTGTTGCAAAATGAACTTCCTGTTCTTGCAGTGACAAAATACAACATTTAAAAGTTGGTACAGTAAGTGCTTTTCTCTTCAGAACAAGTGCTGGAACTAATAATGAAGAAATCACCGGCTTGTTATAGCAATAGCATCTTAACTTCATATTCCATCAAATTGCAGTGTACTCCTGAAGCTGGAAAAGCAAGTGCTCGCCATCTTAACTATCTCTAATATTAACTCATAAATCTTCCAAGGACATTGCAGTAATCTCATTGATCCCATCCATCTCTTGCCAATTGTGTTTCCATTCTTTTGCTGCTCTCCATCTTGCCAAACGTCATTTTTCAGCAGAAGAAAATATATGTAGTTCAGGGTTGAACTGTGGAGTTCTTGGTGCTCTCTGAGCTTGCTTATTCAAAGCACAGATGATGGACCTACTTGGATAATGAAGTATCTGTAAACCAACAGCAAAGCTCAGAGAGCACAAAGGATTTCCCTATCTCCCCCCCCCCGAAGTCTATTATCAATTTGCATCTCTACACAGCATGTGAGCTTCTGCTAGCTTATTATTGCTTCAAGAAATCAGTCTGTTCTTATTGGCCCAGGATTGTCTGATACTTTTGGGAGTCCATCTATCATCTCTAAGACTGTAATTTGAAGTTGTCTGTATTCTTTCTCTCATTTTATCTTAACTTTTAGAACCATGATTATTGCTTCTAATATTTTTATTCTAAACTTTGAGGTCATTGAAATGTTTTATAGACATCACTTCACTTATAGTCATAGCAAAAAAATACTGTATATATAAGAATCAGTATTTTTTTATTGATTTAATTTATATACCACTTTTATTATTTTTATAAACAACTCAAGGTGGCAAACATATCTAATGATCTTCCCCCAACAACCCTGCAATGTGAGATGGACTGAGAAAGAGTGACCAGCCCAAAGCCAGCTAAGGTGGGAATTGAACCCATGGTCTCCTACATTCTAGCCTAGTACTTTAAGCAGAGAACAAACTGGCTTACAGTTTTGGTATATCAGTATAGCAAACTGAGTATATCATTTCTCATTAGGTTTTGTTCTTTGACATTTTTCCTGTAAATGCACTTGAGAACCTTACTTTAAAAAATGGCTCCAGAATCAGCGCAGTGTTGGAGAAAATCTTGCTCTTTTCTACTTCACTAATTGATAGTACTCAGATAATATTCCCATCTCAACGTGTAAATGCATAAGCATATAGTACGGGAAGTAAGCTGCTGTCCTGAACTGGGATATGAACCAAATAGCAAGTAAGATAGATCTTTCAAAATAGCTGCAATAGAGTTTCATCTTAATAAACCAGTTAGAATTCTAGTCACTAATTTTTGAACTAATTGAAGCTTCTGGGGAATCTTCAAGGACGGCCCCATATATAATACATTACAGAAATCCAATTGGGATCTGTTGATGATGATTAGTAGTAGACCAAAAAGGAATATTTGGCCTGATCAAACACATTAGCAGTACAGTTGTTGTACACTTGAGAATTGCTAGTTAATCCACCACATAGCTCTGCACAGGCTGTTTACCAAATTTTGCTTTCTTTAAAAACTGCACAGTATAAAATCTTTTTGAAGGCCTATTAAAAGCAGAACCAGGAACAAGAGGAACACACTGCAACAAATTTGTCATCAGATACCCCTGTTGTTGCTTTAATAGGTCTCAGGTAAGGTTTTAAATATTAATTTATATTTGAAAAAGAGACATTAAAAGTTTATTATGCTTGTGAAGAATGTTTTGTCTCAGTTATTTTTTATAACTTGCTCTTCCTAAATTGGAGTACAAGGAAATAGATAGATAGACAGACAGACAGACAGACAGACAGATAACACCAGAAGTAATAATAGTTGGTGTTTATTTATAAGAGAAAGAGTCTTACAAAAAAAATAATAAGATCAGATGTCAGCTATTAATCTGAAAATCTGGTTTACTTTTCAATGCAAAGCAAAGACCTTGTTTTCCTTTCAGAAGATGACAGAACACACTAAACTAAAGTATAAGCTTCCTGATTGTTTATATGAAGTTCTGGATTTTCAATTCAGTAAGCCATCTACCCTTGTTTCTTCCCTAACATTTTCCTGTTATTGTCAAAGATGCTTCACAAGTTAATGATTCATATACATTCATGAGATTCCCAATAACATATGATAAATATTGTCATATAATCAATTTATAAAATTTTATCAGATGAGACCTATTACAGTTTAAGATAGTAGGAGACCCAATTTGCTGTAGTGAATAATGCACACGGCTGATACCATGATTTCTTGCCTGCCTTTATTAGAAAGCCAGTTAGGTGACCTTGGGCCAGTCACTCTTTCTTAGCCCTAGGAAACAGACAGTGTCAAACAATTTCCAAAATCTTGCCAATAAAATTGCAGAGACTTGTCCAGGCAGTTTTAGGAGTCAACAAAATTCAATCGGATTTTTAAAAAAAACAGATCAGGGCAGGCCAGTTCAGACATTGTATGTTTTGTCCATGACTCCACTAATTTCTTGTGTCATATCAGTAATTTCTGATGGGCATTTCCTATCCCTAACTTAAAACATGGAACACCTGTGTGACATAATATAATATAGTTTAACATGCGCTGTAGGCCGTTCCATGTGTTTTCTCTCATTCTGCTTAACATATTTTCAAATAGCATGAATCCAATCTAAATTAACTTTATCATGTTTCAGCATGAACCTGAAATTAGCTGTCTGTTATCAGTGAGTACTTTTTGTTATAAATATGGAACAGCTGTTCAGTATACTTGAGCAATTGCTCTGGATAAGTCTGAAGCAATCGGTTTTGGTTGATCGTTGCAGATTAGTCAAGTGCAAATTAATCAAAAGCGCTTCATTTAGACTTTCTTCTAAGCCGTTTTGCTCAATGTAACATTTGCTACTGTAGTTCCATATTTGTAAAGTAAACGTAACCTAGCAGAGCCAGTTTGACCTAGTGGTTAAGGCACCTGGCTAGAAAAATGGTGAGTTCTCTCCCATCTTAGTCATGAAAACCAGACCTTGAGCCTGTTGCTCTCTCAGCTTAAGCAACCTCAAGGTGGTTATTTTGAGGAGAATAGGAGGAGGAACAGGTTGTATTGGATATGTTCACCACCACTTCATCATTTGTAAACATAATAAAGGAGGGACACAAATAAATAAAATATCTATTAAAATAAGGCATGACTGTTACAATTCTGTAAATGTATATTTTGCTATCTGTTTACTTCTTGGTATTGTTAGACTTTAAATTAAAAAGGCCAGACAATTTTTTCAGTATCATTTTTGTGTTCTCTCTGGAATAGGTTCCTAACACTAAAATTAAATGGGCAAATAAGTTTTCAGGGTAATATGCGTTGCTTAATTTATTCAGCCAAGGGTATTCCTTAGGAAATTTACATCAATAAAGAATTTCTGTTAATTGGCAAGAAAAAAAAATGCTGACGTATTAATGCTTTACAGATAATGAGGTCTATAGGGAATTTTTAATATTGGGATGTTCCAGGTGAACTGTCAGGAGTTTGATTAACCTTTCATATACTTATGTAAACTTTCACTATAAACTTTTCTATAGTTGCCTATGGGCCCCAGTCTCAGTAAACATATTTATATTAATTACATCCAGATTTAGTAATACCTGTGTTTCCCCGAAAATAAGACCCTGTCTTATATTTTTTTGAACCTTGAAATAAGAGCTTGGCCTTATTTTCGGGAAAGTCATATTATTTGGGGGGGCGTGGAGCAAGTCGGGGCTTCTCTTGCTGTCCTATCTGATTTCCAGCTCTGCATTTAAATATTTCTGGAGGAGGCTTATTTTAGTGCATGCACTCAAAAGCCCGATTGGGCTTATTATCAGGGGATGTCTTATTTTTGGAGAAACAGGGTAATTGAATATGTCTATTTAAATCTATTGTAAATGGACAACTATCATAAACCAATCTATTATGATCTTTTGTGTGAACTTAGTCAACTACCAGAAGGTCTAATTTCTACCAATCAATTTCCATGAGTCATACAACATTGTTAAAAAACAGTTACAAACTTATAGTAAACTATAAGTTTGTGAGTAGGGTTCAATGTGCATTTTTTTTTCCTTAAAATTATTTCAGAATTAGTTGGGCATCTATTTTTTCTGCAGTTGTATTTCTTCCTGTTTTCTAGAAAGGCAATGGCAAACAAATAATCAGTGAGCATCTCCTTCATTCTTTGGTTGACCTGTAAGGAGGAAGAATATTGTTTTACTAAAGCTTTTGTTGACTCAGAAATTCTACCAAATACCGTATTTACTATAGAGTTATAAAGAGGGAAAGTTTCCCTCTCAAGTAGTTTGGGGTGCTGTTTCAACAACTCACAGTTGTCCCTGGAAGTGTCTGCAGGCTCTCTGTTTAACTAGTTTCAATTCAGGAGATTTTCATGACAAAATTGAATCCAGTAGATCTCTATTTAAATCACTGCTTTGTGTGCCTTTGCTCTTATAGAAAAACTCTCTGCTTCATCCATGGCTGTCAAAGGCATGATATCATTTTTTGGCTTTCTGTTTTTATTTTATTGCACTTAAAGCTAAACAAGTGTTGAGTTGGAGAACCCCTTGGCAAGAACACTGTAACATAAAGCTGTCATAGCTAGCATTTCAAGTACAGCAAGTTCCTTTTGGGAGAACAGCAGAGAAGATGCACATGAATATCATCCAGCTATGACTGAATTCACAAGTCAGATGGTGATTTGGTTTGTTTGGTTTAGCAGATCATATTGTGTGGAACTATCTATTATGAACCATGATTATATCCTAGCATGCACCAGTAGTTATGCTTTATTCCATGAAGCAAGGCATAGCATAATGCAAAATGAAATGAATCCAACCAGGGCAGAATAAGCACCAAGATTATGCAATAACTATAGTAATATTTGGACGCATCAAAGGTTTTTGATTTTTTTTTCCTATGCTAGAAATAAAATGGGGGAGATATTGAGTATTTTTGGAGCCGGTCCTCTGGAACAGCTTACCCTTTGAGATATGTAATAATAATAATAATAATAATAATAATAATAATAATAATAATAATAATAATAATAATAATAATAATAATAATAATAATAATAATAATAATTTTATTTCTATACCGCCCTTCTCCCGAAGGACTCAGGGCGGTGTACAGCCTATTAAAAAACACAGAACAAACAACAATTAAAATTTAAAATCATTAAATAATTAGGCTCCAATTAAAATCCCAGAAATTTAAAATACCCCAATTTAAAATCGTTATGTTAATAGCCCGGCCTGGCGGAACAACAGGGTCTTTAGTGCGCAGCGAAACACCCGGAGGTCGGAGATCTTACGTATTTCCGGGGGCAGTTCATTCCACAGGGCTGGGGCTCCCACAGAGAAGGCCCTCCCCCTGGGTGTCGCCAGCCGACATAACTTGGCCGATGGCACCCTGAGGAGACCCTCTCTGTGGGAGCGGACTGGTCGGTGGGAGGCTATTGGTGGCAGAAGTCGGTCTCGAAGGTACCCGGGTCCTATGCCATGGAGCGCTTTAAAGGTGGTGACCAACACCTTGAATCGCACCCGGAAGACCACTGGGAGCCAGTGCAGCTCGCGCAGGAGGGGTGTCACGTGGGCGCAACGAGTTGCACCCATAACCACCCGCGAGGCCGCATTCTGGACCAGTTGGAGCCTCCGAGTGCTCTTCAAGGGGAGCCCCATGTAGAGAGCATTACAATAGTCCAGCCAGAGAGGTGACAAGGGCGTGAGTGCCCGTGCGCAGGGCGTCCCGATCCAGAAAGGGCTGCAACTGGCGAATCAGGCGAACCTGATAAAAGGCCCCCCTGGCCACGGCCGTCATATGCTCAGCCGTGCGTCCAGGAGGACACCCAGATTGCAAGCCCTCTCTGTGGGGGGCAAAGATTCACCCCCAATAGTCAGTGATGGCACCTGCTGACTATATCGGGGCGCCGGAAGCCACAGCCACTCGGTCTTGGAGGGGTTGAGTCTGAGCCTGTTCCTCCCCATCCAGGCCCGCACGGCCTCCAGGCAGCGGGACATCACATCAAGGGCATCGTTGGGGTGGTCTGGGGTGGAGATGTACAGCTGAGTATCATCAGCGTACAGATGACACTTCACCCCAAAACCACGGATGATCTCACCCAGCGGCTTCACATAAATGTTGAACAGGAGGGGCGAGAGGACCGACCCTTGAGGCACTCCCTATGCGAGATGCCTCGAGGTCAACCTCTGTTCCCCTGCCAACACAAACTGCGAGCGGTCGGAGAGGAAGGAGGAGAACCACCGCAGAACGGTGCCCCCTATTCCTAACCCCCTCAACCGCTGCAGCATGATACCATGGTCGATGGTATCAAAAGCCGCTGAGAGGTCTAATAGGACTAGGACAGAGGAGCAACCCCTGTCCCGAGCCCTCCAGAGATCATCCACCAACGCGACCAATGCTGTTTCTGTGCTGTACCCCTGCCTGAAGCCCGACTGGTACGGGTCCAGATAGATAGCTTCATCCAGGTGCCGGGGAAGTTGTCGTGCCACCACGCTCTCAACAACCTTCACCACAAAACGGAGGTTGGAGACTGGACGATAGTTGGCTAATTCAGCCGGGTCCAGGGAAGGCTTCTTGAGGAGGGGCCTCACTACCCCCTCTTTCAAGGCGGCAGGAAAGGCACCCTCACTCAGAGAAGCACTTATAATCCCCTGGAGCCAACCTCGTGTAACCTCCCGGGAGGCCAGCACCAACCAGGAGGGACACGGGTCCAATAAACACATGGCGGCACTAATCTTACCCAGAACCCTGTCCACATCCTCGGGAGTCACAGGATCAAACTCCTCCCAGATAACATTCTCAAGACCTGCCCTCGTCTCCTCCCGTGGACTCATCCAGTCGGAGTCCAAGCCATCCCGAATCCGAGCGACTTTGTATGGCTTCTATCTTTGTGGCCTTTTGGAAACTATGAAAACTTGGTTCTTCTGCCCTTTGGAGATTAACATATCATGAATACTGCTCCTTAATTTGCTAATGTTGCATTTTAATTCTATATTAATTTTGAAGTTGTATCTTTTCTTAATTTCTATAAACCACCTGAGTTGGCTTAAGTTAGCTCACTCATTGCTTCTAAACTTCTCTTTTCTAATATTTTAACCTCCACTGTTTTGTTAAAAAAAAAAATTCAATTTTTTTTTACTTTGAATTATGATAGTGGTGAAGATTATTAATGATATGTTTATAGTAATTCTCATCTATAATTTCATTGATTTTTACGAAAGCAAAAGTTAAGGCAATAGGACAGGAATATACTGATAACATATAATAAAATCCACTGGCGAACTTTTGTTAGAGGTGACATTTATATAAGAGACACTTGGAGGAAGGACTATGTATCTTGAGAAATATAGTTGACAAAAGTTCTGTTCCCAATATTTTCAGATTTCCTTTTCTAAAGATATCGAAAACTGCTGCCAGCCAGAGAAAACAGTATTGCGAAAAGCTGATAATACTCCTATAATGACCAAAGTTGCTTTTTTCAAAAGACAACTGGACTTCCTTGTTTTTTCCTTGCAAATGTTTTGCTTCTCATCCAAGAAGGTTCTTCAGTTCTCTTGTTCAGATGAGAACTGAAAAAGCTTCTTGGATGAGAAGCAAAATGTTTTCAAGGGAAAAAAAATCCAAAAAAGTCCAGTTGCCTTTTGAAAAAAAGCATTTTTGGGACAACTGTGACCTGGATGATTGAGAATCTCCTTAGAATTCATATAATAAAGTTGATTAATATTTCTTAGTTATTTTGGCAACCCCTTAATATTTATAGTTTATTCCTCTCCCTCAACTACAGTTATGATGTATCATGAGCAAGATGCTGTTGCGTTCTTCCTATTTGAACATGTGCTTTTCTGATTTTTATTGAAGAGACTTTCCCTATGTTTCTTTTTCAGAAGAAAAATCCCTCACCTTTGTTTTTTATTTCAGCATCCAAATTACTTGAAAACCTAGATAGTCTGCCTTTTTTAAAAGCCCTCTCCATCCCCCCTTGTTGAAAAGTACCTGTAGTTTAAATTGTACAAAAACCATGGTAACCAACTGCAGTAAGTTTTGTTGCCTCTGTTATGTCAAAGTGTTGCCTCTAACAAAAGAAGCTAATGGCAGCGTTCAGACGGACCCTTCTCATGCAACCACTGGCAACTTAATCAATCTTATTATTATTATCAGATTTATTCAAGCAGAGGCAATAGTGCTAGCATTTCTCATAATCAGTCCTTGAGCCAGATATAATTTGCAATTTGTAGTATTGTATTTTGAAACAATAATGCATTTAAATGTACAGTGCATGAAATTAGAAGCAGTGTAGTCAAAAGATGCATTGGAGAACAGCCACTGCCTGAATGTCCTCTTCCAAATGATCTTAAGTGGGCACTGCTAATTTAAAAGGGTCATAATGCAATTTTATTAGCACCTAATTTAATTTAGAGTTGTTACCATCAAGTCTATTTGATTTCACAGACTAGATAGTAGAAATTGACTGACTTTCTGCATATGGTAGGTTTTTTTGTTTTTTTTACATATGCAGCTCTTTTGTGATCTTTGTGTGGCTTAAATATGACAACATGACATTAACCATTGAAGCTAAAGCTAGCAAAATATCCATTTGTTTTCTGTTTCCCATTTATTGAAAGCTAGTTTCAAGACTCAAAGCACTCTATTTTTTTAAACTGTGTTACTCCAAAATCCTGATAAGCTTTTTTGCATTTATTTTTTTTTTATATCTTTGAAATTGGCTCTTTCCTTTTAAATAAATCTTTACCAAATTGAAAGTACACTCCCACTGGAGGCATTGGGTACTGTGCTGTTCTGAAGATCTCTTTCCACTTTAAATTTGCCCCGTTTTAGCATGCTTTAAAACATGGATCAATCAGATGTCCTTTAAACAGGCTTCATGCAAAGCTGTAAGCATGTTATCTTTTCCTGTGGCTCTCTGCACTCTATTCATGGATTGCCTACAAGATCTATAGAGCTGCTTCCCCCCCCCCGCCCCCCACTACCATCATCACCTCTACCACCGAAGCTCATGTGGGTAATCTCATGGCTTCTGCTTATCAATACAAAATCCATTAGTTTGAGCATATCATCCAGATGTCAGATTTTGTCTCTGTTGTTTTGTGGAAACATGTTAGTCTGCCATGCTTCTACCCAGAAGTTGACAAAATGGGCAATAAAGCCCATTTGAATATTGTTAGCTAAATGCTGCATGAAATGTTTTACTGGTAGTTTAATAGTTGTCTTAAAATCCTTCAGTTTTGGTCTCTATGGAGTTTTTAAGTATTTACTTAACTAACAAGCCTCCACAAACCTGATTGGATAATACTGACTTGGAAACAGAATATTTCTGAGAAGTATTTCATAACAGTAAGGGTGAGTTATCTGTTATGACTATATTATCTATTACAATGAGTTTAAACTATTTAGATCACCAAACTTTGATCCCCTCCTGCCTCCCAGGATAAACAAACCATAACTAAGATTCTTTCAGAATTCAAACCAAGATAGCTAATCTGATCCCATCACGACTACTAAATGTGCATGTATATTGCATTCAGTATTTCTTATTTAGCTATTCTTAACCAATCCCAAAAATGTGTTTGATTTTTGTAAGATTTTCATTAAACTTCAGTGCTCTTTTTCTGTGGTTGCTCTCATCACTGCTGATTACCAAGACTCTTATCTCTTAATAGAAGCTTTTCTCTTCCTAATCTTGCATCTTTGATTGAGTCATTGAAACAGCAACCCTCTGTTTAACCCATTACAGTTTGCTCCTTTTATGTATTTTATGGAAACTTCACTGATATCATAATGCAAGCATGATGGCTCGAATTTGTGTGGTTGCTAAAGCCTACAGATCTGTTGGCTAAGCAATAACTTTTAAGGATATAATAGTCTATTCCAAAGTTCAATCATATAGGCATAACACTTATCACCATTGTCATATATGCATCTATTCACTTCTAAAATATGCTTCAGGCTTGTTTATGTATTTATTTCAAAATGCATATCAGTTACTCTACAGCAAGTGTGTCAAACTCGATTTCATTGAGGCTGCATCAGTGTTCTGTTTGATCTTGGGAGGGCCAGGGGGGCATGGGCGGGGAGCATGGCCAGGGGCATGGCCAGCTTGACATCACTCAATAAGGCTCCGTTTTCAGCCATGACGGCCTCTTGCAGCTCTCTGCTAGCAAAAATGGAGTTGCACACAGCACCCCCAAACTCCATTTTCACTGGCAGAGGGTTTCAGGAGGCTGTTGTGGACGAAAACAGAGCCTGGGTATACTCTCCCGAGCTCCGTTTTCACTGGCAAAGGCATTGTGAGCCAGTCCTTCAGTGTTTCCAGGGTGTCTCTGCAGGCTAGATCTAAGCACCCCATGGACCAAATCTGGCCCATGGGCATTGAGTTTGACATACCTGCTCTACAGCATTCCTTTGTAGGGAGACATGAAGTAAAAAAAGTTAAAATGTATATAAAATAAGAAGAAATCATAAATTGAAGCAATCAACTGGCAGCCACCACACAGCAGATAAAGGATAAAATTGTTTAATTAATCACACTGCAGCAGTAAGATTAATATCAAATGTTAAAGGAGAATAAAAATGCAATTTCTTGGCAGTAAAAAAAAGATAATACAGTAGAAGCCAGACATTGCTGTATAGCAGTGGTCTGCAACTTTTCTGGCACCAGGGACTGGTTTTGTAGGAGACAATATCTGCCATTGATCCGGAATCAGAAAAAGACTATGAAAATTATGTGTAGTAATGTTTCAAATTACGCCTAAAACCTATCTGAAATTTTGAACCCTTTTGGGGACAGTAGTACATGGTGCACATTTCAATATATTTAATGATGAGTGACCAGGTCAAGAATTACTTCAGTTCACTCCACAGTAAAAATCATACAGATGTAACAGCAAATCAAGTAGTCAATTGCTGAATAATAATCTCCCTTCCTATGCTCCTAGGCTCTGTAGTGGGCTGGTAGTGGGTTTTCCAGGGTTATGAACAATCCTAGCTGATCCATAGAGCCCAATCTAATGAACAAGAGCTTTGTATCCAGTAATTTGTAACATCTCATTTTGTATCTTAGAATAGGGTTCCCCATCCCCTGGGCCAAAGCCCACTATCTTGAGCCTTTTGAAACTGGGCCGTTGAAGTAGTGGGCGAGATGCACATGCACCCCATGCACAAGCAGTGGACAAGCATGTGTACATGTGTCCATTTGCATGAGTGGCAGATGCATATGCACACCACTCACACAAATGGAGCTATGTGTGTAAGGTTGCCCACTGCTGATGCATGTGGGGACGCACACATGCACATACTTGTCCACCACTTCCACAGTGGAACTATCCCCTGTGTCAACCTCCCCATGCCCCCCAGCCAGTCTGCAAAGCTGGGAAGTTTGGGGAACTCTATCTTAGAACAGACAACTTGGATCTAGATTTACTTGTATCCTCATCCTACTCTTTTTGTGTGTTTTGTATTCTCTTAATGTTGGTTGAGTCCTAGTGTGTTCTTAAGCATTCTAGGATTTAAAGTAAACTCCCCTTGATTGTTTATTACTCAGTTAGGAGGAAAACTCAAGCTTAGTAAGTCTTGACTTAACCTGCCAAACAAAAGGACGCACAGAAAGGACTCATACAATCTACTAACAGAATCTTTCCCTTGCTTGGATTCAGCTTCAGCTTTTGGCCCCAATCCTGGCAATTATTGCCAAGATCAGATGGAAAAAGAAAAAGCTTAGATTAAAGTTCAAAGCAGATAACATTAAATACAGACATCTTTAGAATTGTTCATTTAAAAATCTGTTGGAAAAATGTGTCACATATGTGACCTTTTTTTCTGCATCTATTTAAATCCTGTACCAAAAGGCCAGCCCCTATTCAAATGATGCATGATGTTTGATAAACCTCTAGAGGAAAAAAGATTTTGGTGTAATTGCCAATAATGTCTTCTCCATAAACACTTTATGATCATTGTTAGCTATTTTAACGGGCCATTCTTGTTTCCTTCTACGGGTTATGCAAAACGTCCCCACAATGCTGTCCGCCAAATGTTTTGGAATGTATTCCAGTCATCCCTTATTATTGGCTGTGCTAGCTGAAGACAATGAAAGTTGCAGTCCAAAACATATGGACATGGAAAAGCTCACCTAATTAATATGTGGAATGCATAGCTTTCTTGAATTATTGACAGTCATGTGGAAGTTCTGCATGCCAGATTAGACAATTGCCAGATTTTATGTAGGACATCAATCATGGTATTTGGCATTATATTTTTTGAGTTTTATTTAAACATACCCTATTTAACTATTATGTTCTTTCTGGAATATCAATTAGGAAAAGCATGATCACAGCTAGAAAGGACAGAGCAGAGATAGGAATCCTCCAGATGTCAATGTTGTTCAAGTCTAACCAGCTATACAAAGGATGGCCAATTGGAAGGGGTACTGGGAATTTAGCAGTATACAGAGTGCCCCAGAATACCTACCATCGGGATAGAAAATGGGGAAAATATTATGCAAATGGATTTAAGCAAATTAAAATAATCTCTTAGAACACACTAAAATAATTGTAAATTATGAATAATCATTATTGAAGTATACCCTCTAACCAATAGCTGGTTAGAAATGATATTTCTAATCCATCAAATGATAAGGTTTCCAGGTTTAAATTAATTACTGGGGGTCAGGTAGCATATAAATTTAATATGTGATGATGCTGATATAACTAAATATTTGGTTGGTCTGGACTTTTTGTTGCTATTTTTCATTTTCAGACGAAGAATGCTTTCTTCTGACATAGTTCTCAGTATAATTGTTTTCTTAGTGTATGAAGCATCTGGTACACAAGCATGTGCATTTACAAGTGAATATAAACCTTTGTTCCCCTCCTGTCATTTTTGTGAAGAAAATATATACTGTGGTTTTTTTAGGTCTTGAACCCCTACCAAGTAACCATAGCAACCAACACCCAATTTGGGACAAAAGTCTAGCAAGTCCGTTGTTTGGGGAGAAGATGGTGACTAGAAGCAAGGAGGAAGAAATAAATTAACAAAGATCAAGGGGGAAAGAATAGAGGGGAAGACTTTTTATTATGCTGTCTTGTAATCTCGGAAATATTTCAAGTTATGATATTTAGAATGCACCACTTGTATCAGACATCCCTGTGTAGAAAATCCACTGGACATGTTGTTAATAAATTTATATCTTAACTTCCCCCGTGCTCAAAACAGCTAGACATAAAATCCTATGGTTAAAACTGAAATGTCATTCATTAAACACTAATCAGATAAAAGCACACTGTAACAGATAAATAACAGTACTCACCTGATTTAAATCTAATTTTGTATCAAATCAAACTTAAATGCCAAAAAGAAAAATATTGGCAGAAGATGCTTGGTTTTCTACAGTTATAAGATTGGCCTGCAGAAATCTAGAAGGCCCCTGAATTCCAGTGGCAACTATCTTTAAGAACATTCCCTGTTCTGAGGAAGCATTATTTTATTCATTTGTTCTTCCCCTTCCCAAATCATCTTTTTTAAACCAAGAAAAGCAAGATCATATTCTTTTCCAAATATTTTGTCATCATTCATGTATAATAGAAATTAAACTTTGTTGAAAGCTAATGTTACACTTTAGAGATACTTTATAACATTTCAGAAGAAGGATAAGAGAATAACAAAATAACAGAGTTGGAAAGAACCTTGGAGGTCAACAAGTCTTGCTTGAACAGGAAATCTTATATCATTTCAGACAAATGGTTGTCCAATCTCTTCTTAAAAATCTCCTGTGTTGGAGCACCCACAATTTCTGAAGATAAGCCATTCTACTGGTTGATTGTTCTCACTGTAAGGAAATTTCTAAGTTGCTTCTCTCCTTGATTAGTTTCCCTCCATGGTTTCTTATTTTTTTTCAGATGCTTTGGAAAATAGTTTGATATTATCAATAGTTTGTGGCAGTCCCTCAAATATTGGAACACTACTATCATATCTCCTCTGGGCCTTCGTTTTGTTAGACTAGATGTACCCAACTCCTGAAACCATTCTTTATATGTTTTAACCTCTAGCCACCTTATCATCTTTTTTTGTCTTCTCTGCATTATTTCCAGAGCATCAACATCTTTTTTATATTGCAACCAAAACTAGATGCAGTATTCCAAGTGTGATCTTATTAAGGCTTTGTAAAGCAATAGTAATCCTTCACACAATCTTGATTCTAGAAGGATCTTGACAGAATTGAACACTGGGCCTTATACAACAAAATGCAACTCAGTTCTGAGAAAACTAAGCTTTACATTTAAGGAAGAAAAAAAAAGCACAAGTATAGAATAATTAGTAACTGGCTCAACAGCAGTAACTATGAGAAGAATCTAGGAGTCCTAGTGGACAATCACTTAAATATGTATGAGTGCTTTAGCTGCAAAAACAACAACAGTGCTGTATCAACAGAGGGATAGCATCAACATCAGATGAAGTGGTAGTACCGCTTTATACTATGTTGATAAGACCGTTGTTGAAAAACTGCATTTAGTTTTACTTACCATAGTACAAAAAAAAATATGTTGGGATTCTAGATGGAGAAGAGTAGCAAAGATAATTAGGGATCTGGAGATTAAACCATATGGTGAATGGTTGTAGGAACAGGAATTGTCTAATCTAATGAAGAGAAGGACTAGGGATGACATGATAGCAGTCTTCCAATATTTGAGGGGATATCACAGAGAAGAGAAGGTCAACCTATTTCCCAAAGCACCTGGGGGCAAAACAATGGGTAATGGATGAAAACTAATCAAGGAGAGAAGCAACATAGAATTAAGGAGATATTTCCTTTCTGGGAGAACAATTAATCAGTGGTTTGCTTCTAGAAATTGTGGGTGCTCCATGACTGGAAGTTTTAAGAAGAGACTGGACAGCCATTATTTGGAATGATATATGATCTCCTATTTGAGCAAGGCATTGGATTAGAACCGTGATGGTGAACCTATGGTACATGTGCCATAGGTGGCATGCATAGTCAAAACAGGGGCACGCGAGCTCAGCTCCAGTGCGCATGCGCGCACCAGCTATCTAATTTTCAGGCCTTTGGAGGGCCTCCGGAGGGGTGAGGAAGGCCATTTTCGCCCTTCTCAGACTCCTAGAAAGGCTCTGGAGGCTGGGGAGAGCAAAAAAACGGGCCTACCGTGCCATTGCATGCCAGGAGTGGAGGGGGTTGTGGGGGGTCGTGCACGCAGGCACATATAATTATGGGTGTGGGCACGAGCGTGCATGACCCCACCCCACCCCGCTCCTGGCATGTGATGACAAAAAGGTTAGCCATCACTGGACTAGAAGATCCTCTATCTTTTTCAACTGTATAATTCTGTGATTCTTTTTCATTTATAACAATTAAGTCAGATAAAAAAAACATCATTTGAAAATAAAGTGGCATGAACATTTAGCTGCTGAGTGACCAATCTTTTTTTCCTCATGAATCAAAATACAATAAGACTTTAGTGTTCCAACACCCCCTTTCCCCTCCCCCGGATGATTCTCTTTAAAATTATTTGCAACAGTTCCAAAAGAAAGAACAATTGCAGCCTATGTTTGTCAGATTTCTGTCAACATTATTTTAGCTACTTCTCCACTGAGTTCAATACCTCCAGATTTTTTTTTAAAAAAAAGAACAGTGATAGATGATACTCAGGATCAATTATGTCAACCAGTGTCAGTTACTGTTAGAGTGATAGGAAAATTCTTTGCAGGGAATTTGGATTAATTAATGTTTGGAACAAGCCATCTTAGTTGGTTGCCTACATCAGTAAAGATTCTGAACGGAAGTAAACCAAAAGCTGTCTTTAAGTCTATGTTAGCACTGTGTATCTGAGACATCTCCTTATTCTGGAATCCTTACATGTGTATGGGTATGTTACCAGTTTGCCTCAGATCAGGCAAACCAGTAGCGGCAGGAGGCTCTGCCCACCCGCCCGACGCTTCTGCGCATCACAGAAGCATCACACATGTGTGTGAGTGCGCGAGCACCCATGAGCGAATCAGTAGTGATGGGATTTGCAACCCACTACTGGTTCACATGTATGTATATTTGATGCACAATAATTAGACCCTCAGTGTCATTTATCTCAGCTGTTGGAGTTTTCTAAGGCCTCAGATTTGCCTAGAAAAAGTACTTCCTTTTAATTTTTTTTAATAGTGGGTGTGGAAAACAAAGATAACTTTGAGAAGCACAATCAGTTCTAGAAGAAAATTTCTATCACAATGGGAACTAAAATCTAACTAGTGGCCTAACAAAGAACTTAATTATGTTAAGGAATTAAGGAGATAAATTCATACCAGTTTGCAGGAGTGGAGAAACAGGTGTGTTTATTTGATTGCTCTGAGGATCCTCTCAGGTCATTATTTGACATTGCTTGCATAAAACTTGAAAATAAAAATCTGTTTTGCTTATTTAGTCCTGGATTTCTGAATAACAAGTGTTTCTTGTATATGAACTATTTTTAAGTTGTCATACTGAACACATGAGTTCGTCTACTGGGATTCATTTCCTGAACTCTCAGTATTTAGGAATAATCTCTTGGGATTTAGCTTTATTTACTGTGACCTTACTACAACAAAATGATTTGAATCTATCTTCTTGCATGAATGGATAGCTCTGAACTTCTTACTATCTGATTCTTTGGATTTGGAATGTATTGTATTGTCAGCTAAGGGTCCTCTTTTTCTGTTAGAGTTCAATTGTGGTACTGTTTGAAAAGGAGAACCATTCTGTTTTCTTTTTTTAAAAAAGGAACTACCATATTTTTTGGAGTATATGATACAGTTTAGTTTTTGGGGAGGAAAATAGGGGGAAAAAATCTGCCTACCAGGTATTCATCTGGCTAGCGTCCTTAATCTGGTCAGCTTCAACACATTAGTTTGCTGGTTTTTTATCCCATGCTTGGGGATAAAAAACAGCTTCTAAGGCATAGCTGAGAGGAAGCAGCAATGAGAAAAGCAGGCAAAGCAGGGGGGCAGGGAGATAGCTTCACTCGGCTAGCGCCTAGTTAGGGCTGAAAAAAGGCTTCTAAAGAACAGCTGAGAGTCGGAGCAAAGCATGGAGATCACTTCACTCGCTAGTGCCTCATTAAAGCACAGTGGAGAGTCGAGGGAGCAAGCAAAGCTGGGAAGATCGCTTCACTCGCTAGTGCCTCATTAGCACCTCCTTCGGAAAAGCTACATTCGGAATATAAGATGCACCTCAATTTTCAGCCTCTTTTAGGGGGGGAAGGTGTGTCTTATACTCCGAAAAATATGATATTAGAAATTCCCATTTCTTGTGAATCATCTAAAGAGAGATTTGCAGATCCTGAACTACTTCTTAGCTATCTAGAACATTTGTAAAGAGATAGATTATTGGTTTTGAACATTAAATTATCATTATATAGTTGTCACAAATGGGCTAAACCAAGAATTAAAATAGCACTAGGTTTTTCAGAGTTCACAGGTAACTCAAAAGCATATGTTCAGGTAACTGAAAAAAAATTCAGAAATTCCTCTTCATTTTATTCAACTTTGAAGAAAGAAGAATATTCTAATTTGCAATTTTTATTTCAAGCTGTCAAAAAAACAAATCCCTAAAATAAACTGCTTTTGTTTCAATTATACAAATAATAAGTTGTATTACCTTTTTTTTTTAATACTTTCATATATATATTGATTCCTGGCAACTTTCCTAGATAAGTCCCTGCAGTTTTCTTAGCATGATTTTGGAAGCAATTTGTTGGCTTCCTAGGGCTGAGGTAAAGTGACTGATCCAAGGTCATCCAACTAACTGGCTTTATGCTAAATAGATACTGAATCTGGATTGTTTATATTACTCACTTTGTTTGTTTATATGATTAACATAATAACCCATCTCACTTTTACAGTTTGCTTAGAATAAAACAATTATATTATATTTTGGAAAATTGGGTATTGTGAATATGCCATAAATCATGAAGTGATTTATTATTTTTTGTTCAGTGAACAAGACAGGAAGATTTTCAATCTGATATTGTTCATGGTATACAGTTCCAGTGGCAGCGTGGAAGCTTCCGGTGTTAATATGGCTTCCAAAGCTGACAGACGTAGATGGGGGAAGGAATTCAATTGTACCAATAAGATGCCATGCTTTATTAATTTGGCCAGAATTCATCCTTAAGTGAAATTCATGCGATGTAGACCATATTCCATTTTTTAAAAATATATTTATAATGCCAATATCCTTACTTTCTCCTAAAGTTAACAGTAGTCCCAAATCATCACCAGTAACAGCTTATAGTAGATGAGCCCATGTTATCTTTTGAAATAGATGGAACTATGCACTTCTAGGACTTACTTTGGCAAATCAAAGTTAGTGCTGTTTAGAACTGAATAAAGTATCTGTATTTCAAACATATACCATATAAGAATGGTTTATTCTTAGATGTTCCTCAGATGTTCAAAGAGAAAGATTTTACCTCTGGGCATTTGATTAATGATAATGGGCTATTGCATTCATATGTAAATAAGTATAGTAGAAAAATACTTGGTTGCAAATTTAATAAAAGGACTTTCATGGGGATGTCAATAAAATATAAGCATTTTCAAAGAATTGAAACTGATATTTGTTTGACAAGCAACATAATATTTCACATCCCATTAGGTGAGTGCCATCTTATACCGAGGACATAATTTCCTATGTCAATAATGGAAATTTTACACAATTTTTGATCATTTTGACAAGTTAGAATTTTTATTTTGTTATTAACAGGTTTGGCAAACATCGAAAAGATGACAAGATTGAGAAAATAAAAATGCAGGGAGCTGTTACTTCAGAAGAAGAGAGAATACGTATGAAACAAGAACAGGAGAGGTAGACTTTAATCTTTTACTTAACACTTAGTGAATCTTTGATATTTTTAGGTGCAGTATTTTAATTCCTCTTGAATACATTTTGGGTCAAATGACTTAAATACATATTTTCTAGATCTCATGTAACTTAATAGGAGGAAGCAAAATTTATATCAAACATAACAATAATGACTATATTCAGAGGATGATATGGTAACAAGGCATCAATTTAATTTTTTTCTTTAAAAAGGCAAGTGGAACTATGAAATAGATACCTTGTTACTATATCATCCTCTGAATATTCATATTATTTGTTTGTACTATAGCTGATTTTGAGACAGTTATGAAAATATAAATATTTCTGTAACATTGAAATACATTTTGATACTTTTTTGCCCAAATCTTTGCAATATCTTTGCATATCTTCATTTGTTGCAAGCTGATTTTTATATCGTGTCGTAATTTGGATTTTAAAATGCTGGAAATATTGTCACTGGATGTCTTTTTTTCCCCTTGTTGTCCATGTGCAGTGTGAAATACTTGGCTATAAATAACAAGTGTTTCTTGCGGCAATGGTTTCCTCCAGATTTTTTATTTTTATTTTGTTTATCTAGTTATATGTAACTTTTTGCTTAGTTTTCCAGTAGTCAATAACTTGTATTACTGATTTATAAACATCCTAGTGTGAATAGAGAACAGCCTTTTACCCTGTGCTTTCACTTCATGCATAGATATTTTGCAGATAGAAGCTAGAGAAACTTAAATAGCTGAGGATTTATGAATCCATTCACGTTCTTGTGGATTTATATGTAAAGTTGCAACAGTAATATTTGTTTCATACTTATAATGCACATGTTTGAACATAGGATTTACAATAATATTCTGTCACTATAAGTACAATATAAAATATAAATATAAAAACAAAATTAAAAATCCAAACCAAATCTGATGATTAACTTTATTAACCATGATTAACTTTATAATCATATAGAGTTACAACAAGCAAAATCCTAAAATGATACATTTTATATTTTTGAAAACATGTAATTGAACCCATTAAAAATCAGGTTCATACAAATCTATACTCATTAGACTTTGAAACTGATAAAGAAAAAAAGAATCAAAATTCTTCATCCCAGAGCAGCAATTTCAGTTGAAAACAAGTTCCTAGATGAGCTTACAAATGCATGGTGAGTTTTCCTTGGGAAGTTCTTCTACATTTGCTCATGATATGCTTGTTACATGGTAACTTCTTAGAAGGAGTTCTTTTTGGTTTCTCCTTGTTTTTAATGGCATAGGTCATTTAATCTCTTTACTTGTTCTTTAGATTGCTATACTTTTAACAATGAAATACACTGGGGGACCAGATTGGGTGTAATGAATTTACTGTGTGTTGCAAAAATGCAACAAAAATCCACAGGGTCAGAGAGTAAGTAGATGCTCCATTAAAAAATCAATCAAGGCCACAATTATATAAAATTATTCTACCCTGACTCTATCATTTTAATAGTATTTTGCTCGCATAGTATTTTGCTCTAAGCTTTGAAAGTATTTTGTTCCCATTGATTAGAAGCCAAGCAAATTAATGTCGCTTACTTTTCCATTGAATGAATTGAATTGAATAGAGAGACTGCTGTTTGGTTCAGAACCCATATCTTCACTATGAATCTTATAAAAAAACAAGAATTTCCTCAGTTGTTCCTGATGTGTTATTGCAAACCAAAGGAATTTTCAATATAATTGCTTAGATGTGCAATAACAAGTTTAACAAAGTAAATATCATATACATCTACCTTGTAAGCATACTTTACTGATATAATAATCTCGTTCATGCTAAGAACAAATATATATACATTTATATCATGTAAATATACTTTTAAACAAGTACAAACTATTTTAAAAATGTGTTTTAAAAGTTGGTGTTTCTATTAAGAATCAATCAAAGCCATTTGTTACTGTAAGTCTGTCACTGTTAAATTGGCAGGGGATGTACTGTTAACTGTTGAAAATAACTGTTTTATCAGTTATTATTTTGGAAAATATTAAACTCAAATATTTTTGCTATGAAGTGGGTGTGCAGGAACAGTGCTCACGCATGTAAATTTCACATTCTATTAAATGCCATTTCTAACCATTTTAATATTAGAACTGTACAAATAGTTACAGTGACTCAACAAACATTCATTTACCGTGTTTTCCCCAAAATAAGGCCCTGTCTTACATTTTTTGAACCCTGAAATAAGCGCTTGGCCTTATTTTCAGGAGAGGTCTTATTATTTGGAGCTCATGGAGAAAGATGGGGCTCCTCTTGCCATCTTACCTGATTTCCACGTCTGTCTCCCTAATCTTAACCTGAGGAAATGGCAGGGATGGCTGCCCATGTGCTTAAATATTTTTGGGGAGGGCTTATTTTGAGTGCATGCGCTCAAAAGCCGAATTGGGCTTATTATCTGGGGAGGTCTTATTTTTGAGTAAACAGGGTAGTGGCTGTTCAAAAAAGTAACATGACTGTTTTTCAAAGTTATGACTGTTTCAGTAGCCCCATCCATGGTCATGTAATCAAAATAATGGCATTTAGCGACTGGCATATATTTATGATGGTTGCAGTGTCCTATGGCCATGTGACCTTTTGCAATCTTCAGACAAGTAAATGTAATGGGGAAGCCAGTTTCCCTTAATACTCAAGTTGCTAATGTAACTTTGCAGTGGTTTACTTAACAACTATGACAAGAAAGGTTGTAAAATGGGGCAAAACTCACTTAACAACTGGATTCCATAGCAATGGAAATTTTGGGCTCATTTGTGGTCATAAGGGGGATCTGTAATGAAATTATTACATATTGATACATATGCGCATCTTGATATTTTTTCTCAATGATGTCATAAGAATGATTGTGATTATCATCAAATCTGTTTAAGATTGATATCTAAGCAGCAATTTTTGCGGGCTTGAATGCTAAAGAACTTTAGCAGTATCAAAGTATAATGGCTTCCTTAAGGAAGGCTTTGAAAAAGAGAGTTGAAAAGTACATGAACTTAACGTTCTAAACAATTGTTACTTTCATTTTGCACAGATTATAATTCCCTTAGGTGCATGCTTTAGTTAAATAATTTAAAACAAAATATGTGTGTAATGTAGGTGTGTATGTTTCATTATTTGCCCGTTGTATCTTATTTTAGAATCTATAGCATTTAGTTGCCAATAAATAGCTCCAGCAGAATATACAAACCTGAATGGCATTATCTGCAGAAAGGCTTAGATTTTGAAGATTCTGCATCAGTCTTTAGAAACTAAAATACTTGTGTGTATGCACAAAATGCCAATGTTCTTTGGCATTTGTTGTTTTAAAACAGCATTGTATTTTGCATTCATGTTTAATAGATTTCATGTGTTGCAATCTTGCTTATCTTTCTCTGTGCTGTTCACAATTCCCAAACCAGAAGGGGGCACTCCCCACACTAGTTTTGCAGTAGATCTTTTACATTCCTTCCATAATAATGGAAGCAGAAGCTGAAATATTCCAAATGGAATGTCTAATTCACAGATTGAAAGGAATGACTGAAATAAATACTTAAATTTTTATTTACTAAGTAAGACCTTCATTTGTAAGTGAATGCTCAATTTTATGAAAAGACATTGAAAATTATTAAGAACATTGTAGGGGGTCTACTAAACCACTTATAATGTGGTGCTCCAAAAATAATCAAACTCTTTAACAGAAAAATGATGAACAAAAAAGTTCCACTTTGGTAGGAGAAAGAGTGCTGAGTAATTTTTAAAAAAATATTTGTCCTTTGTGTACGCACAGACACAGACACACAAAGAAACATAAATTGAACTTAGTTTGATCTCCCATTCTCAACTGGGTTTGTGAGAGATTTCTAGGAATTGAACAAGGGATTATCATTGTTTATTCATGCATCACACAATGCTAGCTAATTTTTAATTTTTATGCAGAGACTTTCTGAGACCTGAAAATTATTCCAAAGGTATATCCAGAGTAAAAAAAAAAAAAAAAAACCTTAAAAAGGTTGGTTTCGACTAGGGAAATGTATGAATTCAAATGTGCTGCTTTATAAAGCCTTAATAAGACCACAGTTACCCAACTGCATCCAGTTTTGATCACCATATTATAAAAGAAGTTGTAGAGACTCTGGAAAAAGTGCAGAAGAAAGCAACAAAAATGATTAGGGGTCTGGAGGCTAAAACATATGAAGAATGGTTGCTGGAATTGGGTTTGTCTAGTCTAGTAAAAAGAAGGACTAGGGGTGACATGATAGCAGTGTTCCAATATTTGAGGGGCTGCCACAAAGAAGAGGGAATCAGCCTATTTTCCAAAGCATCAGAAGGCAAGACAAGAAGCAATGAACGAAAAGTAATCAAAGAGAAATCCAACCAAAAACTAAGAAGAAATTTCTTAACAATGGGAACAATTAACCAGTGGAATAGAAGTGGATGCTTCATCAGAGGAGAGTAGGCAGCCATTTGTCTGAATGTATAGGGTCTCTTGCTTGAACAGAAAGTTGGACTAGAAGACGTCCAAGATCTCTTCAAGCCAGGGTGGATTTGAGTTAAATCAAATCAATTTAAATCACTAGTAAAAAGGCTTGATTTAAATCAACCCAATTTAAATCATAATTTTTAAAGAGCAACTGTCAACTCTGTCCCACAGTGGCGGCTCTTCTGACCCGCTGTTGACTCACCAACAGTCTCATTCACTTTAATGGGATGGCTGGTGATGGGGCAGTGACACAACAAGGTGAGGGACGTGGCAAATAGGTGAGTGGATGCCCACTAACAGACACTGCCATGATGGATCTGAAATGACAGGTGTTCTTTAATATTATATTTATAAGCTGCTTAGAAGGTTTCACTTTTATTTTTACTGCTTGCCCTTTGTTGTCACACTTAGAGCCTGGTGGTACAGATGCATTTCTCTGCAAACAATCATACATCCCCGCATGCGCCTTCCCACGCAACCCCCACGTATGTGTGGCAGAGACCTGATGACTAGATGACCAGCAGGAGGCGTGGTTGCATGTGTAGCAGAGCTGAACTGGGGCAACATATTGCATGTCCACAGAGAGAGCGCTGTGTGCCACCTGAGGCTATAGGTTCACCATCATGGTGCTATTACTTAAGTGGCAGCGGTAATAGAGTTTATAGAATTTATTGGATTTCTATACCGCCCTTCTCCCAGGGGACTCAGGGCGGTGTACAGCCACATTAAAACACATGAATTTATAAAATTTAAAACCAATTAAAACAAATATATACAATTTGGCCCTCAAATTAAAACACACATACACCCACTTAAACTTCATATTAGGCCAGTCCGGCTTGCTGAAAAGCTTTTTAGGGCAGGGCAAAAAGTATGTAGGTCGGGGCTAAGAAGAATCTCTAGGGGCAGCTCATTCCAAAGGGCTGGTGCCCCCACAGAGAAGGCTCTCCCCCTGGGTGCTGCCAGTCGGTATTGTTTGGCCGACGGCACCCTGAGGAGCCCCTCTCTATGGGAGTGTATTGGCTAGTGGGAGGTTGTTGATGGCAGAAGGCGGTCTCGTATGTATCCCGGTCCTAAGCCATGGAGCGCTTTAAAGATGGTGATCAACACCTTGAATCGCACTCAGAAGACCAACGGGAGCCAGTGCAACTCGCGCAGGAGGGGTGTTACATGGGCGCGCCGAGTTGCATCCATAACCACCCACGTGGCTGCATTCTGGATCAGCTGGAGCCTCCGAGTGCTCTTCAAGGGGAGCCCCATGTAGAGAGCGTTGCAGTAGTCCAGACGGGATGTAACAAGGGCATGAGTGACTGTACGCAGGGCATCCCGGTTCAGAAAGGGACATAACTGGTGCATCAGGGGAACCCGATAGAAAGCTCCCCTGGCCAGGCTGTCATGTGCTCTTCCAAAGACAGCCGTGCATCCAGGAGAACACCCAAGTTGCAAGCCCTCTCTGTGGGGGCCAAGATCTCACCCCCAATAGTCAGCGATGGTGCCAGCTGACTATACCGGGACACCAGAAGCCACAGCCACTCAGTCTTGGAGGGGTTGAGTTTGAGCCTGTTTCTCCCCATCCAGATCCGCACAGCCTCCAGGCACCGGGACATCATGTCAAGGGCATCAGTGGGCTGGTTCGGAGTGGAGATGTACAGCTGAGTGTCGTCAGCATATGATGGAATCTCACTCCGAAACCACGGATGATCTTGCCCAGCAGCTTCACATAAATGTTGAACAGAAGAGGCGAGAGGACTGACCCTTGCGGCACCCCACAAAAAAGGTGTCTTAAGGTCGACCTCTGCCCCCCTGCCAACACAAACTGTGTGCGGTCGGAGAGGAAGGAGGAGAACCACCGCAACACGGTGCCCCCCACTCCTAACCCGCCCAATCGTCGCAGCATGATACCATGGTCGATGGTATCAAAAGCCACTGAGAGATCTAATAGGACCAGGACAGAGAGGAACAACCGCTGTCCCGAGCCCTCCAGAGATCATCAACCAATGCGACCAATGCCGTTTCCGTGCTGTGCCCTGGCCTGAAGCCCGACTGGAACGGGTTTAGATAATCGGCTTCATCCAGGTACTGGGGCAGTTGTCGCGCTACCACACTCTCAACAACCTTCGCCACGAAGCAAAGGTTGGAGACTGGGCGATAATTCGCTAATGTAGCCGGGTCCAGGGAAGGCTACATTAGCCAAAAAGCTATTGCAAACTAAGCCTTAAACAGGCTTAGAAATACATGGTCCCACCAGAAATTGGAAAACAGCCATTTCTGCCCTCCAGAGGGCCTCTGGGGGATGAGGAAGGCCATTTTTGTCCTTCCCAGGCTCCTAGAAGTGCTCTGGAGGCTGGGGAGAGGAAAAAAACGGGCCTTCCAGTCCCACCATCCCCCAAGGCCCTCCAGAGGCAGAAAATAGAAGGCCTGAAAATCAGCTGAGCTCATGTGCCCACCGATATTGTGGCACACGTGCTGTAGGTTTGCCATCACGGTCCTTAGAAGGAAGCAATTGCTGCTAAGAAAGTTAGTAGGAATCGTGCTCAAGACCTGGAAAACTGAATGAGATATAGACAGATACAAACATAGGTAATTTGTTCTGAGGATTTGATAATATTCTGCATATTATCTGCCTATTCTCCTGTGATTGGAAATCCCTGCATTTCTTAGTAGTAATACAATCATTCTTCCTATTTCTTTAGTTCCATTCAAATTCCAATACTTTTTTCTTTAGCAAAGTATACTAATGAATAGAAATGTTACAACAAGAATAGAAGTCTTATGTTTTTTTTTCCTGCATCATGCATCATCCATTTTAATTAGAGAAAAGGGTAGTGAGTATAGTGACAAGAGTGTGGAATTAAAATCATTAATTGATGTCAAGCTGAAGAGAGGCTGCTAACATGAATTTAGTGACAGCAGGAAGGAAATTAACCTTATTACTTTATTTAGAGCATCCGTTTATTTAATATTTTGTCTATGTAAATGCAAAGTGTTTTATTTATGACAATGGCAAAGGACAAATAATTCATTAAACTGTGAATATTTATTATTTCAAAGCAATGAATCTTAGAAATTATACATTTTGAAAACATAGATTAAAGTTGGGAGGTATATAATTTAATGGGCTTAGATCCCCCCACCAATAATAAGGGTTAACGCTAATCCAGTTTGTTTTTAGTTGCTTTATACATGAAAGAAACCACCTGATGCGTGTGTGTGTGTGTGTGTGTGTGTGTGTGTGTGTGTGTGTGTATTGCTGATAAAGAATATATATTAAGTGTTTTTCTGTCAAGACACCTGGTCTACCCCAGTGTGTGGGAGGGAGCATACTGCATCTCTTTTGCCATGACTCTTCCACTCATTATAACATGGATAGTAACAAATAGCTAGCTAACACCTTTCTTCTAGTTTTATGTATAGAAGTAAAAGAGAAGACTGATTATGTTCATTATGCCAATGAAAATTGAAGAACAACAAATAATTAATGCAAGGAATACTAGTTCTTAAAAAGACAATAGTACCACTTTTTAGATAGTTGTTGAGCTAAGAGATCATGCTAAAAGAATAGAATACTTTCTGTCAACAAAGGCCATCTGGAACTATTAAGGCATCAAATAGAATCACAGCATCAACAGCAAGACTCTTTGTGTATTTGTAGAATTTCCAAGGAATTGGAGTTCATTTGGGGATTTCTCAGTCTGGGAAATCTGCATTTAATTTCTGTGAAGCACAATATTTGTTTGAGATCTTATGGTCTAGCTGAGATTTGATAGTAGAAGGAAATCTACTATAGGTCTTTAACTTGAATTTTAAAGGGTGAAGTTTGCTGATTTATTCAACACAGATTGATTAAAAGTTGTGAGCCAAAGTATGAGCAAATGTCTTGACCAGAATTGATGAAAATGTTGGTGTTCAGTTAAAGTGACTATCTAGAATTTCAGATCTCATGGGGAATAAAAAGAGATACAGATAATTCTCAAGTTACAACAGTTCATTTAGTGACCATTCAGAGTTACAACAGCACTAAAAAAAGTGACTTATGACCAATTTTCATACTTACAGCCATTGTAGAATCCCCATGGTCATGTGATCATAATTCAGAAGTTGGCAATTGATTCCTATTTATGAGGTTACAGGGTCCAGGGGTTATGTAATCATCTTTTGCAATCTTCTGACATACAAAGTCAGTGGGAAGCCAGACACTAACGTAACAACGGGAGTGATTCACTTAACAACTATGGCAAGAAAGGTGATAAAATGGGGCAAAACTCACTTAACAAATGTCTCACGTAGCAAGAGAAATTTTGGGCTCAATTGTCGAACTTGATTATTATTATTTTTTTCAAATAATTACTTTGATCTACTATTACTTTGTTAATAATACATTTTAAAAACCTAGCAAGTTTATGAAATAGAATTATAAAAATTAAAAATATGACATGTTTGGAAGCCATACATATGTCTAATGTTAATCACGGCCAGGTCTTTTGGGCTGTCAACCCAGCCCTTGATTTATGGAGAGAGCAGTGTAGCCTAGTAGCTTGACACAGAGTCTATCTGGTGCTTTTTTTTGGGACACAGATTTGTACTGAGACAATGCTTTGTAGATAGATGTGCAAAAATGGAATGGAGTCAAAAAGGAGTGGTAAAGGGTTTAAGGAAAAACGATGTAGTACCAAGGATTATGAAATTTAATGAAATTTAATGATTTATAATTTATTAATAGTCTGGCTAGTAACCAAGAATGATGAGAAGGGGCAGGATGTATTGAACAATTTGACCTGTCTTGAAATAGGGTAAAAATGGGCATCCATCAACATAAATAGACATGTGAACCAAAAGGAGTATCTAGTTGCCTTCCCTTTAATGATTTGTTTACTTACCAGTTAAGAATTAATTTTATACAAATCAGAAAGGAGTCAAGTTTGAGAACTCTCCTGATCACAGACACACATGGGGAAATCCATATAAATCTCAGCTCTTCTCAATAGCTTAATTGATATAAATCAACTCTTTTTTTTTTTTACAAGAAAATAATTGTAACACATGATTATACTTATATTTGTAGGTTAATATTTTGGAAGGAATTAAAAGAAAGGTGTTTTGATCTCCCAAACCATTTGGAAGAGAACTTTTAAGCACATTACATTATAAAAAGCCATTTTTGTACAATTTAGGTAGACAAGTATGTGCAGTTTATAATTTTGACATTCGGTTAAAGCTGCTACATTCAACATATTCTACAAAGTTTTATATTAGTATAATATTACAGTGAGATAATCTTAATTTTACATTTGGTAATTTCCATAAACAGACTTAGAGCCACTCAAAGTTGGTCCTTGCAGGACTTTTCTTGTTGTATTTTTATCAAATCTCTTTGGGCAAGAATCTTCTTATTTCTTGCAATTTAATCTTGTATCTCAAATGATGATTTTGTGTCCTACTTGACTGTTTTTCTCATATAAAATATAGATAGATGGTTAGTTTTGCCCTATTTGAATGAATGACATCCTTATGCATCTAGAGCTAAACTGAAAAATCTATAAGAATGTTTGCATGATAAGAATGCAATGTTAATACTTTTTTTTTTTTTTTGGTGATATCCAATATGTAAAATTTATGTGTATTTGCATGCATTCTATTGATTTTTTTCCATGTAAATCAGATCAATACAATCCTTCCTAATACTTTATAAAAAACATACAATAGGGGAGTTGAAAGATGTGAAAGAATCTGAATAGATAAAGAGCAGAATTAGGATAAATATAAGATAAAGCCATAAGCATATTCTTTTCATAAAATGATTGTGGCAACCATAGAGATACAGGGGGTTATAGTGTGGAATACATAACGATGCAAACAGAAATGATTAATAATTACCATGTGAAATGGTCTCAAAGCTCTTATAACATTATGATTCATGTCCACATAGTATGGGAGAAATATTCAAGGGTTCTTGCGCTAAAGCAATCTAGTTTTTAAAAAAAAATTCTTGTATTCAGTAACCCAATGGTTTGTTCAGTGCATAATTAGGCAAAGTAATATCAATATAGCTATATGCAAATCTGTGTAATTTGCAAACCATCTATCATGTCTATTATATTAATTCTTCTGATAATTTTTAAGTAGTAAGAAACTGCACTGCAAAAACCCCATGTATATCAATACTTAAATATTTAGACCTTAAAGCTATTTTTTTTATCAATTTAAATTTCAGTTACCCATGAATTGCAATTATTTTCTCACCCTATTTTCAAACTTATTTCTCATTTCCAGAATACAAGCCAAGACCCGAGAGTTTCGTGAAAGACAAGCCCGGGAACGAGATTATGTTGAGATCCATGATTTAAGCAGGAGTTATACATGTGATTCTGAATCAATCTTTGCTGGAATTTCTTCATATTCCTCCATGAGTACCAGCACAATTAGCAGTAGACCACAGAGCCCAGGGGAAGCATCGTCAATAGAAGCATTATATGCCCAAGTAAAGAAAGGACGCAATTCAAAGTCTTCACCTGTAGACAGGTAGGCACCAAATCAGACTTTGGTCAATATTCTGCTTCCAACGTCTGGCTTGTAAATTTTCATTATTATTCTTGGCTGTGGGAGGTGACTGTTTGTCAGCTGTAAAGCCAGAACTACATTTTATTAATGGATTTTTAAAAGCCTTTATAGGGAAAGATATTGAATTTACACAAATCAAGTCATAACAGAATGAGCAGTATGATCTTTTCAGTTGATTTTAACATAGCTCATTATCTTCTGGAAATGCTTTTAGATTCAAATTGCACTGTTTAGCATAATTCAGGTTAAAGTCATATTTGGCTCAGCCTCTGCTGCTTCAGCATCAGACATCCTAGAAATACACTGAGGTGTTTATGAGCATTTTTGTCATTGATTTTCTGGAAGGTGTTGAAATCTGTAGTGGTTCCAGAAATTGTTAGGCTCTTCTTTGGTCATCAAAACTGGGAATCAACAGGCACAAACTGAATCATTGTCAGCCCTTTGGCTGCTTTACCCATTTTAAATTGAAACTTGAGTCAAACATTAGTCTTAGAACACACAATCCCCAGCTTAATATGTTGGTCTTTTAAACTCTAATAATGTACTGGTGACTGGCAATCTTCTCTGATTTAATTTCATGCAAGTTTGCTTGCACTAGTAACAGAATACAAAATTCTGGAAGTAATCTTTCTATCTTGGCTGATGAAATATTAAACTGAAATGTTAAGATGACAAATTCCTAAATGGTCTGTCTTGACAGCTATCTGTTGTAAAAAAAAATCCTGTTATTATTTTAGTATCAGACACATTATGCCTATACAAGTTGCAATTCCTTTCAACTTCTGCTTAAGGGTTCCCATCTATTTGATCACATTTGGTCATCACTGAGCAATTGGTTTGATCCAGCATGGTTTTTACTACACCAGTCCTTAATGAAAGATCATAATATGATTGTGGTATATCTAAGAAATAAAGAACAGAGAATAAACTTTAATTCTCAGAATTTTCAATGTTGGAATTGAAACTTATGAATCAGAAGAGCACCTATAATTGGGAAAAGGATAATCTAGGATAAAATGGGGTGGGGGGGAAGAGTGCAGAAAAGCAGTGGAAAAAATAAGAAAAATTAAGAAGGAGATAGAGAATCTGCTATTGCAGCTTTGAAGGAAATTTAAAGTCAATTATCATCTACAATACTAGAGGTTGTCCACTTGTGTGTAGGTGAGAGGGAAAAATCTATGCCCATAATTCTAAATTTAGCCCTAGATCGCCAGTATAAGATTAATAGTAGTAGGAAAATGTCTGACACTTTAAATAACTGCTTTTATTGATAGAGTTATATGAGCCAGAGGCCTGGTGACATAAAATGGATTTATATTGTTATGAGGTTATGACAAACTGCTCATTTTGCACAGTATCTGGTCTTATGAGGGGAAATGGCATTATTTCTTGATAATGTGTTAGAATATCATTCCAAATATTCTGTAGACCAAATCAGTTGGCAATAATATTCTCCAAAATCCAAACTTGTATTCAGGCTTTCATGGGCAACATTTTTCTGTTTTCTTTGCCTGTTATTCTTGATGTAAAAAGGCACAGAGGCACCACTCACTAAGAAGAAGATTATAATTTTTAATGTAGAACTCAGTATGCTAGAGATATGTGTGTAACATTGTGGTGTTAATGACATTTGGACCAAAGATGACTTTCAAGTTTTTCATCTCAATAAAAGAAAAGAGAATTCTATGCAGAATATAGGCTGCTACTGACAAAATCTGCTACACCTTTAACAGATTTCCAACTGTTGTACCCATGTGAGTGGCAACTAACGTTTATTTTATTTTATTATGTATGCATTGCATCATTTCAGTAGTGGTTCTAAAAATTCAGAAGAAGTCTTAAGATACATTTGGGAGGACCTCCCCATGTGAGTGGTTGTTGTTGTTGCTGTTGTTTTTCTTTTTTAGGGTACAATGAATTATATTCTCTTGGCATCTTTTATTTCCTAATTGTTATCCATGTCTCATGGATTTTACAAGGCACATTTTATGAAAATTCATATATATACGAAAACAAATATATAAAACAAATTATATATATATATTCTGAGGTTTTTGCGGGTGTTTGTATGTAGGTCTTTGGTTATTCAGGCTTTCTCCCACATAAAATTGGAGGTGTCTTGGCAACATTTCGACGAAGTCTCATTCGTCATCTTCAGGCTGGTGTTTTCAGCTTCGTGCTTCTAGGAGCAATGTGTGTGATCACAGCTGTTTGTTCCTTTTAACTGCCAGTGGGGGTGTGAACTGATTGGGTGGGAGCTTGGCTGTGTTCTGATTGGGTGGAGGTATGTTCTGATTGGTTGAGGGTTTGGCTGTGCTCTGATTGGATGGTGGGTTGGCTGTGCTCTGATTGGATGGGTGTGTGTTCTGTTTAGGTGGGGGCTTGGTTGTGCTCGGGTTAGTCTGAGTAGCAGGGGGATTTGAGCTGGTGAGCTGTGTTGCTGTTGTTTAGCTTCGTGTTCGTGGCCATGCCACCTCTTCATGGTGAGTGTCAGTCTGCTTCATGTATGGATTGGAGGGGTTTAAAGTGGCTAATGATGCAGCTGTGGTCTGGCTTCTGGTCCGTGGTCGTGCCTTATCATCAGTGTGGGTTTGAGTCTTCTTTCTGCGTGGATGTGTGGTGGTTACATCCTGTGTGGCTCTCGTGAGTGTGGGTCTGGTGTCATTGTTTGTGTTAGTGACTCGTTTGTCAATAAGGGCGGGTTTCCAAATGGCTGGTAGGCGGGAAGCATGAAGCATGAAGCCGAAAACACCAGCCTGAAGATGATGAATGAGACTTTGTCGAAATGTTGCCAAGACACCTCCACTTTTACGCGGGAGAAAACCCAAATAACCAAAGACCTACATACATACACACACACACACACACACACACACACACACACACATATATATATACATACATACATACATACATACATACATACATATATATATATATATATATATATATATATATATATGCATACACACACATGGCAAGACCACAAACTCAGAGCCAAACAAAAGCCCAAGATGTGGCATCACAGCTCAGGACATTACATCAACTACTGAGCCCATTACCCAGATCGTTACAACACAAAAGACTAATGGGCACACATCAAGGACCTCACCCACACAGGATGTTACGAAACAGCCGACTAATCTGCAAACATCAACTCCATCAACTAATCAAGATGTAACAACACAGGCAACCAACCCGCTCACAGCAACAAAGCCAGCACCCACACCTCCCCATCAGTATTTATAGAGAGATGGCAGCTCCAATCACGCTTTGCTTGCACAGGCACAAAGCCGAAGGCACCAGCCTGAAGATGACGAGTGGGACCTCATCGAAATGTCGCCAAGATACTCTAAATCTTACACGGGAAATGTATGTATGTATGTATGTATGTATGTATGTATGTATGTATGTATTTCTCTTTAGCCAGGTTCTTCCTAGGTAAACCAAGATTTTTATGCAGCCCTAGTTCAGTGAATTGGAATTGGGAAACTAGTGGATTGGGATTTCACTGAACTAGGGCTGCATAAAAATCTTGGTTTACGTAGGGAGAACCTGGCTAAAGAGAAATACATACATACATACCTACATACCTACATACATACATACATACATACATACATACATACATAAGATACTCTCAATCTTACATGGGAAAATACCTGAATACACCAAGACTTGCATATATCTATATCTATATCTATATCTTTATCTTTATCTTTATCTTTATCTTTATCTTTATCTTTATCTTTATCTTTATCTATATCTATATCTATATCTATATCTATATCTATATCTATATCTATCTATCTATCTATCTATCTATCTATCTATCTATCTATCTATCTCCAAATATATCCAAACTAAATTAGTCACACTTCAGGCCCACAGAAATCAAAGTGAAAGTTAATCATATAATAAAGAGAATTTTTATTGGACCATTTGTTAAAATCGCTTAGATTTATTGGCTGACTCCAATCATTTCCTGTAACTTGTACCAAAACATCACTAGACAACATTGGAAAAATTAACAATAATTATATTATATAGCCTCAAAGTAAAAAGCATGGGGAAGGTATCTTTTTTTCAAATTAGGATTCTCTGCCATTGTTTATAAAGTATTGAACAAAAAAATTAGCTTCAGGTTCATCACTAGTTGGGTAGATCAATATAGAATTCCATATAAAAAGTGGATTGTGGATACATAACTATGTTTTTCTCAAATAGTTACTTGCATCTTCCTTTCAGGTGTTTCAGAGAAAGAAGAAAGGAAAAGGGGAATGGGAAAAGGGAAACAGAGAGCTGGATGGAATTTTTGATTGTTTTTTCTTCTTCTGTCATACCAAATAATTTCTAGGGAGCTACAATCCTGTAGCAAATGTTTTTTAGCCAAACTAAAAAATCTGTTCCTTGTATCTTACATCACATAGAAGAAAATGCAACCAATGGCTATGTGGGTCTGGTTTCATTTTTTTTCTTTTAGATGACAGTAATATTACATAAACATGTGATATACATACACCAACGTGTGTGTGTGTTTGTGTGTGTGTAAAATCTAGTATATAGAGATAATTCCATGAAAAGACAGCTGCTAATGGACATTTACAGGCTGTTGCTATGACATCACTTCCCACCAAAGAGTGCATTGTCTTCAAAAGGAATTGAAAGGAAAGGGGCATTGTGCTGCTTAAAACTTAATAGCTTCAAAATAGTAGGCTAGAATCCCACAACTTGCTCTGGACACTATAATGGAAAAGTAAATACCATAATCATATGTTTTTTTGCATTCACTATGGCATTGAAAAGATACCCATCAGGAAAAAAACATCTTTGTGAAATGGTTCCTCTTCCATTAAAAATGGAATCAAGTTGCATCTCACAAAACTCAACTGAAAAAAAAAAGGATTGTGAAGTAGGATTGAGGGGAGAGAAAATCATTCTTGTTTATTTTTAATGCATATAGGATATTGACTGACATAAAAAGGTTTATTTGTGTTAATTTTTATTTGCAGTTTAATGCAACTTCTGAGAGGAATATGATTTTGTATAATTTAGAAAAATGCAAGGAAAGAAATATGAGATTTGTTCTGAAATGTTTTGATCAAAATAATTTTTTATAATATAAAATAATATTTTATGAATATATGATTATATCATTTGAAATTTCATTCATATCATATTTTTAATGTCTAAGAGTAATTCATTGCATATATTCCAAGCTTTTTTCAAACATACCCTAGGCTGAAAGATATGAAATAATACTCAAGATAACACTTTCTGCAGGTGCTAAAAAAGAAATTAATTTCTCCCAGAAACAGAGAGGTTTGACATTTAGAAGCATAGAGTTAGAAGGAATCATTTAGACCAATCAGTCCAACCCTAGTTCAGTTCAGAAAGTCAAAGTAAATCATAAAGCTGAGGATTTGTTAACTTATATTCTGCACCATGCTAAAGCATAGATTACCAAATGAGCTGAGTGGATATTCTTCAGTAAATTCCTACAAAAAGCACTAATGGGATAGGTAGTTTTCTCTCAGGATAATTAACATGAAAGTTTTATCAGTTAGTTGATGTTATCTTTTTGCTTCACAAATGAAGATCAAAGACAGCTGATCCCACAACTATCTTTTAAACTTTTAAACAATAATCGAGACAAGCTCTCTGAATCAATCCACCTTCTTTCCTTTAAAAACAATGCTTGATTTGGATAATGATACAAGCATAGTTAACATATATAAATATAACAACAAAATCCATACAATTGTCTGTATGTTACCTGATTTCACAACACTGTTAGTTCTTGTAGCAAGTTTAATATTCTCATCATTTGAACTTTAAACATTGGATGCCAAGAGAAGCCCTTCTACTTGGATTTAATGTAATATGTAAAAATGAAGCTTTTCTGGTCTTGAGGAAAGCAAAGAATACATAGCAGTTGATTAGAAAAAGTATTATTGTAAATACAGCTAGTCACATGCATCAGCCTTCCATTTCCTTGAAGAAATTAGAATTCTCAGTTGATTTAAAACTTATTTTATATACATTTTAGGGCTTTTATATATTATTTTTTCCTGCTGCATGCATCATGCACCAATAACCCCCTGATCTATTCCCTGTATAGATTGATAAGACCAGTGTGCTATTCCATAAACTCAATGTAAGGGGAACAACTAGTACCTCTAATTTTAATGGTTTTAGGTTACTACCTACTCTTCTGCCAATATGGATGCAATAAAAATCCACTTTTAATATAAATTCATGAGGATTTATGCAGAGCCCCTAGTGTGAGGTATATTTGCTTTGACCCTATTCATTGTTCGGGTTATGATTTTTGAGGTGCTGGGAAAAGAAATAAAAAGTTTCATCTAAATGTTTTTGAGTCTCCATAACATAACTAAGAGCTGATGTGACAGCAAGATCTTCACTAATAGCGTTTTCAAATGTACCCTTTGTTTATTATTTGTTTGTTTTGGTTGCTTTTATGTTTTAACAGTTTGTTTTATAATTGAAGACAGGCAACTGTTGTAAATGGGAAAATGTATGAAGAGATAAGAGAGGAATGGTCTTCCAGGAGCAGGTTTCAAAACAGGAAAAGAATTGGGGGGGCTCACATGAAGGCTAGTTTACAAATGGAATAACGGAAAGTCATTTAACAATCATCCTTTGTTTCAAGCTAACAATCACTCAGTTCAGTTTACAAATATTTTATTCAAGTGTATCAGCTATCAGCAGTGTGCAAGAAGAGTTCTGTAAAATACAATTTGTTTTTAAGAAGTGAGTCAGAATTTGTCACTCTTACTGGATGCGATGCTGTGGTTGGTATGCAGACAAGGAAAAGCCAGGAATGTAGAAGAAAGCAGCTCTTGTTTTTCTCAGATTAAGAATGCAGTTTAATAATACAGATTTTTTTTTAAAAAAAAATCTGAAACACAAAATCTGGGTGTAAAGGGATAAATATTTGTATTTGAATTTATCTGGATGTGAATTCAAAAGTCTGTGAATGTAGAAAGACACAGTTTTCCTGAAAAAAATATAGGTACATGCAATTTGAGAATGTTCGTGAAAACTGGTGGATTTCTGTCAATATTTGACTCTATATTCTAGGAAGCCAATTTCTGTAGAACTTTCAGTTTTCATTCCTGTAGGTTTGTACTAACTCAGGTTGGAGAGGAGTACATCATTTCTATGTTTATATTTCTGTTTTGGGCTATTTTGACCTGTGATGCATAGAATAGAATAGAATAAGAATAGAATAGAATAGAATAGAATAGAATAGAATAGAATAGAATAGAATAGAATAGAATAGAATAGAATAGAATAGAATAGAATAGAATAGAATTCAATTCTTTATTGGCCAAGTGTGATTGGACACACAAGGAATTTGTCTTGGTGCATACCAAGTGTACATAAAAGAAAAGATACATTCGTCAAGAATCATAAGGTACAACACTTAATGATAGTCATAGGGAAACAGTCAATATAAATCTTAAGGATACCAGCAACAAGGTTACAGTCATACAGTCATAAGTGGGAGGAGATGGGTGATAGGAACGATGAGAAGATTAATAGTAGTGCAGATTTAGTAACTAATTTGACAGCGTTGAGAGAATTATTTGTTCAGCTGAGTGATGGCGTTCGGGGAAAAACTGTTTTTGTGTAATGCTCTATAGCGTCGTTTTGAGGGTAGGAGTTGAAACAGTTTATGTCCAGGATGCGGGGGATCTGTAAATATTTTCACAGCCCTCTTTTTGACTCATGCAGTATATAGGTCCTCCATGAAAGGCAGGTTGGTAGCAATTGTTTTTTCTGCAGTTCTAATTATCCTCTGAAGTCTGTGTCTGTCTTGTTGGGTTGCAGAACCAAACCAGACAGTTAAAGAGGTGCAGATGACAGACTCAATAATTCCTCTGTAGAACTATATCAGCAGCTCTTTGGGTCACTCCAATTTAAAATAACTCCCAAATCATATGAGCATAAATTAGTATGGCTTACACAGAGTTTATGTCAGTTTTGCAAACAATTAACCTTTCAATCTAGATATTAGGTGAGTTATGATGTTAGATGTTATGAGAGTATTTGCTTATCCACTTTTCTCTTATTAAATGAAATATATGCAGGTGGTTCTCGACTTTCAGTCACAATTGAGTCCAAAATTTCTGTTGCTAAGTGAGGCAGTTGTTAAGTAAGTTTTGCCCCCTTTTTGCTGTTACAATTGCTGACAGATTTTGCTGTCACAATTGTTAAATTAATCAGTTTAGTTAAATTAGTAACATGGTGGTAAAATGAATCTGGCTCCCCATTGACTTTGCTTGTCAGAAAGTCTCAAAAGGTGACCACGTGACCCCAGGATACTGCAACGGTCATAAATATGAGCCAGTTGCCAAGTGTCTGAATTTTTTGCCAAGTGTCTTTTGATCATATGACCATGGATATGCGGCAATTGTTGTAAGTGTGAAAAATGGTCATGTGCTACTTTTTTTCAGTAAGTTCAGTAAGCCATTGTAAGTTCCAACTGTCACTAAACAAAAAAATTGTAAGTTGACGACTAGTTGTGCAGTAAATTTTCTCAGTTGTACAGTGAACCATAATACAGTGTTGTTGAGTTCTTGCATTTTAAATAAAATATTTTGTTTCTGAAAATATGCAAAAAGGACAAAGAATTTTCTCTTTTCATTGGTTTTACAAGTCATTGTTACAGACAAAGCTTATGCTAATTAATATATCTATTAAATTTTATTTCTGTTCTGTCTCTGTGATTTCCCATATAGATGTAGGTTTGCAAAAGCCACATGTGCTGTCATCTTGGCAAATGGGAGAAAGAGTATATTTCAGAATTATTTCACTTGCCCCCCCAAAAATATTTTGTTTTCTGACATATTTTACAATTCACTCAGATATCACCTAATCTGGAGACCTTTCCATTTGAATAAATCGCAAGCATGAATCTGAGCATTCAGGCAGATGTATTTACGTACCCAACATCCTCTACATGAACACCTGCAGGTGTAATGGGAGGTCACCCAGAAAAGTGAAGGAAGCTTAAAAATATAAACATATGCCACCATTCTTGAAACAGATGAATGCCTGTCAAAAATGGGATCAGTGCATTTAAGTTGTGTTAATTGGGAAGATGTGATTTAAATCAGAAAGGCTTATTCATGTTTCATCAATAATCACTCTCCTTAATATTTCATCAAAACTGGCTGATTTGCAGACAACCTTCTAGTCTTTGATTCATTATAACCGCAGACATAATTTAATCTTCCCCGCTTCTTCCTTTGCTCATTCAAAGATGCTCTCTTTCATCTCCATGACACTGTTAAAATGTTTCTAACTTTCAGAAATTGCTAATTGATCTAAAGTATTTAAAGCTGTATTTAAGGCTCCAATGTCTTTTTTACTGAGGCATTTGTTCTTAGAATTTTGTTTGACAACAAATTTAAATATCACTCTAAGAACAGATAGCGTGTAATTTTCCCCTGTGTATATGGTATAAATAACTGGTATTTTAATGTTTATTTGTTGCTGTGTTGTCTGTATAGGAAATAGTCCATTGCTTATAGATTCAAGGTGACATAAGAAAATCTATTTCATGTGTGAAAGTTGTTTTCACTTGTTGTTCAAGGTGCTTTCTAATACTAAACATAAAGGTGTGACTGAATTCCCCGCAGAGTTCACAGTTTCAAATTAGATAGATTCTGGGGAATATGGGAATAAAATAATATTAAACAATCTATAGTAAGAAGAATGGAAATGATGAGTTCGGAAGAGTCCTTGGTGCTCTCTGAGCTTGGTTGTTTTCTTGCAAATGTTTCATTATCCAAATGACATCGAAATAGCTATCATTTCAACTCTGAACTACAAATATTCTCCTTATTGGATGAAGTTCTACCTTTATGTCGCATTGTCTGTTGTTCTACCAGTTTTAAATCTTCAAAAGAACTAACAAAAATAGTCAACGTAGCTCAAAACCTTGTATTTATTTTCAGTTTTATCTCTGGATCCTCAAGTATCCCAATAAAAGGATTTTGTTTCTTCCCCTACAAAAACTCTGTTAATACATTCCCAAGAGGTCAAGGAAATTTATAATTCTGTACCAACCATTAGTAGCAACACCATTAATGTACCATTCCACTAACCTTGTTATCAGAAGATAACCTTGATATTGTTCATACATAACTGAGGATATCCTAGAAAGGTATTATAATGCTTTCATTAGCCAATGAATGTTCAGTTTTGAATCCTTTCAGACAAAAGGTAGGTAGCATAATTCTTAATTAATTATGAAGGTCGAGAATAATAGGAGTTGTAGTCACATCAGAATTTGGGAATACTGGTTCATTTCCACAGATAGGTATATATTTTAATAGGTACTATAAATAGATATTATTTAAATGAGGGTTTGGGGTTTTTCTTTTTTTTTTACAATTTCTTGGGAAAATAAGTGATGCTAGTGAAGCAAGCTTCCAGATAGTGGGAAAATACAGTGGTTGGGAGGATATATTAATGTAGTCTTAAAAGCAATTTTTATTTGGAATTTTAAGTTTCTATATTTTTATATGTATGATTCAATAAAAAAGACTATTATACAATTTTAACTAACTTTTATGAGGAAATAAAAATTTTGGAAGGAAAAAGAAGTACCTAGAAATATAAAATATGATGAAACATGCAAATTAATAAAAATTCTGCTTCACAATTTGAATCACTTGTTTTGAGACACATTGAATAATTTCTAGTATAGAAATTATGCCCTTTGTCTATTATTAGATCTGTCATAGCTGGAATTCGGGATTTCCCCTCAGTGAGCCACATGTCTTTTAGGGCTATAAAACATTTATGACCTATAAAAGGTCTCTGAATCTATAATGACCCAAACTGGGCAGAATTCACTCCTAACACTAAAGTTATTATTTGAACCATAGTTTATATAGCAAACTTTTATGGCTTTGCTTGCAGATGACATTAAACTATAAGCAATGTTTCACAAATCACAATGTTTGATTTCATATATCTCGCAAGCCAAATTTCAGAAAACCATCTTAATTTGAGATGGAAACCCCTAGTGTCTCGTCAGAATTTAAAAGAGTTGTTGAAGCTGAAGCTTTGTCTGGCCCACAATAAAATTACTTTGCATGCTTCTTGAATCAGTATTGTTATGTTCTGATTGTACAGCTGTTATCATCCAGTTCTGACTTACATAGAATATTTTCCATCTAGCACAATGGAAAGTCATCAAAATATGTTTCTATCAACAGCATGTTTGATTCAACAATTGATATTTCTGTTGAGTTTGTAGTCAGGCTTTGGGGATTATCTTTTTTTTAAAAAAACAAACAACGGAAACAATTGTCAGTAAGTCTCCCATACTATCATGTTCTTCAAAAACTTGTCACGTTTGGTAAGCAGACCATGTTATATATTTGGTTTAAAGCAAACCAACATTTACAGTTAGTTTGCACAACAGTCTACCCCAGACAAGATTTTGAAGAATCTTGTCTGAAGTTATTCATATAGTTAGAGCTTATATTCTTTAACCCCCTGAAATTGCTTTGATTAGTTCATGGAGATTGAATTTCATTAAATGTCATTAGCTGTAGCATCAGGATTTAATAGGACAATAGATAAAACCGAGTGATGGATAATTTTGCTTCACTGGATAAATTTTTGATCCCATACATATTCAAATTATTTTCCTGTATATATGTATTGCCAAAGGAAAGTTGATCTGTACATGATTCTTAGCAAATGGTGCAACATTCTGAAGTTTCATAGTTCTGGAATGAGGAAAAGAGAAAAAGAAATAATGTCATGCTGACTTTCCTAAATCCTGCTGTGTTGAAGGATGAGGAAAAAGGAAGTTAGTCATTTATTTCCTCCCTCCCGCCCTCTTCCAGATCTCATAGTCTGGCATGCATGAATGGTATGGAGACCAGGTACTTTGGGTAATGAGCCATAAGGTATCTGTGGACTCTTTCATCTCTGTTGCATGATGTGTACACCTTTGACCTCCAAGGATAGCTCTCAGAATGTAAAAACTAAGTAGATTTCCCTTAACCCAACACTAAACTACTCTTTGATGACTATTTGTGTTTGTGTCTCTGTGTTTGTTTTAACCAGAGGACATTATAAGTAGGCGTATAATTATCAATTGTCACGAAGAACATGGTTTTTGGACAGATTAACACTGCATGCTTCTAAAATTTGTTAACTCTAAGAAAAGCGTTAGGAAAAGCGTTAGAGAAAGGGAGGGGGAGAATTATAGTTACTGATATTTATCAAAGCAAAACATAGTAAAAAGGCCATGCTAATAATCATTTCGCCACATAAGTACTCTTTTAGTATAATTACTTTCTGGTTAAAAAGAAGCTATAATAGTGCAATATAGGCTGTTATCTTAGAAGAGCCGCTTATTGTATATATAGGAAATTGTTTCGTATTAGAATGCAAAAGATATCTCTATGATTTTTTTTTTTTGAAGGCTGTAATAAAGTAATTTAAGAAAGTTCACTAAGGTAAGTTCCCTGCTCCTTCTCACTATAGCACTTATTCCTTTGTACTCCAGAAAAAGACATAGAGTCCTCCTGATTAATTTGAGCCAAATCTTACAGGAAATTAGAAACTCTCCAAACTAGATTGTTTTGATTCTCAAATAGTATCCCATAACTTAAGCCATCTGATACTTACAGTGGCCCCCTGCCCCTCCAGGAAAACTGTTGAGAGTGTCAGGTTTTAAGAAATTTTCCAGTATATTCAGTATCATCGATTCATAATAGCAATTTGCTGTAAATTTAAATTTTGTTTGATATAAAAGATTTTTTTATGTGGCTACACAAGTGACATTTAAATCTAGAAGTTCTACTTCTGTTTCGTGCAAAATCTACAAGATATTAAATGTTGGAAAGTTGTATTAAAATATGGAACATGGAATATTACTCTTCTGACTCTTTGAACAATTCAAATTACAAGCCAAAGAATCTCCACCAATAAATAATGCTCCTTTGCATGGCATTGTTACAGAAGGTTACTGATAGACTTCATTTCCACGTGTTTGTGTGTGTGTGTGTGTGTGTGTGTGTGTGTGTGTGTGTGTGTGTGTGTGTTTGGAGAAAGCTGGTTTGGCAATTTTTCCACTTCTTGGTTCCTCCAGTGTTTCAGTAAAATGCACAAGAGAACTGGAGAAATTGGATAAGCATTATATATCTCTATTATATTGCATTGTAGTCTCACAAAGCACAATTTAAATACAGGTTAAAATTCATTATGCAATTTAATAAACTTAACCTCTATTGATAATAGTGAGAGATTTCTGCCAGTGTCACACTACAATGTCACCCAGTGGACTATTTCTAAGGAGTCAGAGACTTCTACATTCTGATTTAGCGATTAAGCTCAAGAGTGCACGCTCTACCGAGCTTGCAAAACATTTAGAAAAGTTGCTCATGCCTAACAGGACTTGGATTCATTAATAATGTTGTTGCTTTGATTAAGAATTTAGAACATCATTGAATTGGTTTTGTTGTATGATTCTCAGCTGTAGATTGCCAGGAAGTAATCCACAGTTATGTGGAGTTAAGGACCTCCTAAATTGTTTTGAATTTCTTGGAGATGAAAACTAAGGCATATATGTACTTTCTTTTTCATGTATAATGATCGTTATGCATGGGTCTCAACAACATTTAGCTTTGTTTTTCATCAGAGTTTTATTCCCCCAGGAGTTAGTTAGCCAAAGCACTAAAGACAATGAAAGAGCCATCTACTGATTCTCCTTTCACTCTGTTTGCCTTTGTTCTTTTTCATTAAGCAATTAAAACAAAGATGACACAGCAGGACAAGCAATATATGTTATTTAGATTCTTGCAGTTTGGTCACATTTGTTGCGCTGTGTCTATGAGAGTGTTGCAAAAGTTGATTAAGAAAATTAATGACAAGAAACAAGAGAGAAGAGAGCAAAGCAAAATGAGGAAAAGTTAAGTCTCTGGAAGGCATTTGTTGTCTAAAAACTACCTTCTAGAGATAACATTCTTCAGCTGTGAAAAGTCTGAAGTTTATTTTTTTCAAAAATAAAATCTAAAAACAAATGTTACCTTTGAAGCACCGGGGCTCCTCACTCACCTAAATGCTTTTTTAAAAAAATACATTTATACCATTTTGTTTTCAAGATCCCAGAAGCAAACAGTGAACATTAGATTTTGGACATTTGAAAGGAGGGATATTAAGAAATAGGCTGTGTACCAAAATATTTCTTTATAACAACGATTTTCCCATTTTGTGGGAAAATTCTGCCACTCCTTAAAACACTCAGAATCTTGAAAAAAGTGTGAGAAAATTTGGTGTTGTTTTTTTTTTTTAAAGATAAAAGTGAGAGATAGGAAACTCTGGGAAAAATAAACAAGTTTAAGAATCAGAAAGGAAAATATTCCAGAGCTATTGTCCCATTCAGCCTTTTAGCTACAGTCATAGGTCATGGAAGGATCATTTGGATGCTGTATGTTTAACCCTTATTGAAATACTTAAGGGAAAACTAAGCTGCTTTGAACTCCCTTGTTTTCCAGCAGCCTTTCCTCTTTTTTGGCAGGCTTATCAAATGGCTCTTTATTTTAAATATCTTTATTATCTTACTTAACTCCTCTGATATACTCTTCTGGAATTATATATCCCTACGAATATAGCTTTCTGACCAGCCAGCATTGCAAATCTTTTTTCTTCTTTTTCAATGTGATAAAGTGCCAAGAAGAAATAATGGGATGCTCTTCAGATGTTTAGGACTAACTTTAAACCCCAACAAGAAATGAAACCTCATTCAGGTAAAATTCTTTGATACAGCTGTACCAGCAGTTCTCTTACTTCAGTGTACATAGTTGAAAATAGTTGAAAATAGTTGAAATTTGCACAAAAATGCACATACAAATAAGAAATTGGATTTTTTATTACTGTTTATTACAGTTGTATTTGCAAATGGCTGCTAACTGAGGTATTTGTTGTATGGGAAGTTGTATAATAAAATATATATTGTGAGAATAACCTGATCCTATGCAATATTGCATGCCACTTCTTTTGATTAATTTCACATGACCAAACATTGCTCCAGGCTACAAGCTGAATTCAGCACCTCCTTTCAAGTCATTTTTATGTTGTACTAGCTGTACCCGGCCACCCGTTGCCATGGCTCAGTCTTGTGGGTATACAATATTTTTTGACCGAGTGCCAATAATTTTCCTCTGTAGCTGAGGTCACGCCTACTTTGCCTCCGTCCCACCAGTCTTTTCACTCGGTCGATTGGATTCAGACGTGAATTGCCTTTCTCTACGTTTCTTTTTGGATTTTAACGTCGCTTAATCAACTGCTTTCTTGGACTTTTACCTATTTGGTGCTTGTATTGGGAGAGCTGCGCGTCGTGGGATTGGTGGAGGCCTCTGGCCGGGCTGGCGTCGGTGAGTTCCTCCGGAACATGGCCACCGACAAATATTTTGAATCCAGCAGCCATCCGGAGGTTTGTCTTCAGACGCCTCCGAGGATACCTTGCCCCAGGTGTAAGAGCTGGTTTGCCAGCTTGGCGGTATAAACGCCTTCACCTTCACAGCTCTCAGCACCACAGGCGGCCTCGGGGTCCCTGCCAAAGGTATGGCATACTCCGTTAGTCAGGAGGATGCTTGTGGGTTTGGCAGCGGCGGCGCTTAGGGGAAAAGACCCGGCTCGCGCCTGCCATTGTGGTGCTGTGACGTTAAAGTCCAAAAAGAAATGTAGAGAAAGGCAACTGAGGTCTGAATCCATTCAACCAAGTGAAAAGACTGGTGGGCTCTGCGTATAGCGTGTGTTGCTTTTACATTCAACAGATGGTGCTGTTTTTCAAAAAAGCATGTTTTTACCTGTCACAGGTGTGACATCTATATAATATAGGTATATAAAAACATGTGCGTATTCAAATGCAACGTTGTGTCAAAATTTCAAAGCAATCGGTGAAGAACTTTCGGAGATTTAAGATTTTGAACAAATGAACATTTACATTTTTATTTATATAGATAGATTGTCAGAAGGCTTGTTCATAAACTAATCAGTAAATATAGTGGTACCTCGGTACTCATTCCGGGAGGCACAATGGGCACCAAAAATGAGTACCAAACAGATTTTCTGCATAAGGAATAAGGAATAATGCAGTGAGTGAAAAATCAGCCGACACCGACAAGTTCTAGTATACCAAATTCAGTGAGTTTCCAAGCAGTTCAAAAGTACCGCTATGGATAGTTTCTTAGCTACTCCTAATCCTAACCTGAAGAAAACATTAGTTTGTGATTTAAACTTGAAGGGTTTTAGAATTTAAATAATATTCTGAAATTTGAACGGTTGGATAACAATGAAATTTTGAAACCTCAAGATTTGAATTTGAACCATATGTGTTGGCACCAAGGTTATAAAATAACCTTCCAGATATTCTGTACCACAATTCCAACTTCTCTTGGCATCAATTATGCAGATGGCTGATAAGAGAGTACCAAATGTACATCCAGATATGAAGTTACTTTACAATCCATTAGAGGAGTAATAGTAGTAGTAGAGTAGCCTTTGGTGAAGGCCTCCTCACTGCTGTGTGAAATCTGCAAATGAAAGGAAACAGTTTTTTTTTTGAAAAGTTTTTTTTATTTTTTTAAAACATGAAACATAAAATACATCTTTTTAGAGCAAGGATTTGATCCGGTATAAAGTAAATGCAATTACTCACATTCCCTCAACCAATTTTGTTCCAAATTTCATCCATTTACCTCTTTTAAAAAAAAAGAAAAAAAAAAGAAAAAAATCTTATTCTAAACATTTAGCTTTTGAACATTCTGCTATGTCACCCTAAATTCTAAACAATTATTTCCAAATAGACATCATTCCAAATCTTTGTCATTTTAACAATCAATATTTCATATATATTCCTCATTTCTAAGACCCGTTACATCGAGTCTATATTGTATCTCTTTTAAATGGCAACTAGTATCCATAATCTTGACAAAGAATATTTTCCTCCTCTCTTAATTGTTTCTAAATCAATCAACATTTCCATCTAAAATTTGTCACTCCCAAAATACTTTATTTTAAAGTCTAATATTTAACTGATTCATAATTTAAATAGCTATTTCCCAACAGTGTTTTCCACCACTTCTATCTCTATTTATTTAACTGGTTCACAGTTTGGCTTAACTATTCTCCAGTATTGTCTCCTCCACTTCCTCCTGAGTTTATTTTTTGGCTGGTTCGCAACTTAATCAGTTGCTTTCCAGCGATGCTTTCCTCCACTCCTAACCTTACTTATTTGAGCTGGTTCACAGTATAATTTTAACTGCATACCAACATTATCTCCTTCAATCCTCCTAAATCTATTATGAAACTGGTTCGCAACTCAAATAGTTGCTTCCCAGCAATGCTTTCCTCCGCTCCAACCTCTATTTTTAACTGGTTCACAACTGTCTTTCAGTTGCTCTCCAGGTATATTTTCCTCCACTCCTAACTTTTTATTTTTTGGCTGGTTCACAGTTTTGCTTTAACTGTTACCTAGCGTATGCTTCCTTCCACTCCTAACTCTAATGGCTGGTTCACAGCTTTACTTTGGCTGTTTTCCAGCCCGTGCTTTCCTCCACTCCTAACTCTTATTTTTATTTTTAACTGGTTCCCAGTTTTGCCTTAATTGTTCTCCAGTATGATGCTTTCTTCCACTCCTACCTTATTTGTAAGACTAGATCACAGCTTTACTTTCACTGTTCTCCAGAATCATGCTTCCCTCCACTCCTAACTTCATTTGTTTAGCTAATTCATAACATTTTATTTTAATTATTGTCCAGCTTGATGTTTTCCTCCATTACTACATCTCTTATTCAATTATTTAACTTTAAATTAATTCACAATATATTAGTCATATTCATTTTTAAATCCATTCTCCTCCATGTCTTTAACTGATTAAAAGACTTCCGGTTGGCGCCACGGGGATACAGATGGGGAAATGGCGAGCTCCACGGAGCTCTGCCAAAACCCCGTTTGCCACGCTGCCGCCAACAGGTCTTTGGACCTCCCCTGTCTTGAAGGGACAGGGGGACAAGAAGGGAGCCCTTGGGCGGCTGAGAGGAACGGGCAGGTTCCTCAGGGCCGGAGGCTTTCCCTTCACACCGGCGGCAGTGGAACGACAGCCATGGCGGCTGTCCCAAAACCGCAGCAACCGGGAACAAAGATCATGCTGGAGGAGAGGAGGAGAAGCGGAGAGCAGAGCAGGGAGTTTGAAAGCCGGGTGAGTTAACTTCTGCCCAGGCGAGAACTGCCCATAGATGCTGGATTACAAAAAGTGTGCCCCAGCCTTAACAGCGGCTGAGAAACATCGGGGCAAAAAGACTCAAATGAATGGTGGAGAAAAGACCTGTTGACAGATAGCATTAATTATAGACTTTTTGGAAATAATTTTATTATTTCCCTTCACACCGGCGGCAGTGGAACGACAGCCATGGCTTTCTTTTGGTTTGGTTTTCTTTTTGTTGCTAAATGAGATTGGATTATGTTTGAGAGAGAGAGCCGGCTGCCTACCTGCCAAGCCTGGTGGCAGGATATGGCCCTCGGGCGTCTTTGCCTTCCAAATGCTCAGTTTCTTGGAAGCAATATGGAGAATCTAAATATAAGGAGCAGAAATCTGTTGAGCGTAATCAGGGCTGGGAGGCTGCCATGTTGGTTTTACGTCCAGCAGGTGGCACTGTTTTTCAATGTTTGTCAATGTTTGTCAATGTCTTTCAATGTTTTCCAATGTTTTTCATGTTTTTACCTGTCACAGGTGTGACATGTATATAATATAGGTATATAAAAACACGCCCATAATCGAATGCAACGTCGTGTCAAAATTTGAAAGCAATTTGAAGGTGAAGAACCTTCAGAGATGTGTAGTTATGTACAAACGGACATTTACATTTTTATTTATATAGATGACCTAAATGTTACAATATAGTTGCGTAGCAGACAGGGACAGATTATATATCTTATATGCATTGCTTTGAGATTCATAGTGGAAAGATGGAGTTTATATAATAAATAATCAGAATAACAGAGTTGGAAGGGACCTTGGAGGTCTCCTAGGCCAACCTCCTGCTTAGGCAGGAAACCATACACCACTTCAGAAAAATGGTTATCAACATCTTCTTAAAAACTTCCAGTGTTGGAGCATTCACAATTTGTGGAGGCAAGTTGTTCCACTGATTAATTCTTCTAACTGTTAGGAAATTTCTCCTTAGTTCTAAACTGCTTCTCTCCTTGATTAGTTTCCACCCATTGCTTCTTGTCCTATCATTAGATGCTTTGTGGCAGCCCCTGAGATATTGGAACACTGCTATCATGTCTCCGCTAGTCCTTCTTTTCATTAAACTAGATAATACCCAGATCCTGCAACCGTTCTTCATATATTTTAGCTTCCAATCCCCTAATCATCTTTGTTGCTCTTCTCTGCACTCTTTCTAGAGTCTCAACATCTTTTTTACATCGTGGCGACCAAAACTGAATGCAGTATTCCGAGTGTGGCCTTACCAAGGCATTATAAAATGATATTAACAATTCACATGATCTTGATTCTATCCCTCTTTTTATGCACCCTAGAACTGTGTTGGCTTTTTTGGCAGCTGCTGCACACTGCTGGCTCATATTTAAATGGTTGTCGACTAGGACTCCAAGATCCCTCTCACAGTTACTACAGAACTAATCAACAGAACTAATCTTGAAAACTTAGTTTCCATTTTTGGAACTGGTGTTTGTAATCTCTCCATAGATGGAAAGTTTTGTAATTTGGATGTAAGAAAAAAAAAGTTCAAATGGAACAGAAAATTTCAGTGTAATTATCAGCATTAAACAGCATAATAATATAAGTGTTTGCATGTTTTTGATCTTAATGTGAATGAGAAATCTGGTATTAATAAATGCAGGCATAGATATTTATATAATATATGGCATCCATCCCTTTCCAGTACATTAATAAAGGGGTAGCCCAAGGAAAAATATGATTTAGAGTAGGGCTTGCTAGCATAGGTGACAGCCATCTGGATAATCTTGAGAAATAATACACCAGATGGAATTTAATGCAAATAATTATGTGAAGTGGACAAAGCCTCAATCAAGACAGTATCAGAAAAAGCAAGCCCTTCCACCAGAAATTACAAATCTTGCTCAGGCAAAATCATCACACCTATAATTCAGTTATATTTAAGAAAATAAGAAGAAATCCATTTAGAATAACCAACATTTGCTCAGTAATGAATGAACAGTGAAGTAATTTGTGTCATCAAATAATCTTCTGTACAAATACTTGATACATTTTGATTGATGTATAAGGGTGCACATTCATCCCTTGGAAGTGCTTTGATTATTAATACAGTATATAAGAGTGGGAGGTCATGAGTGGAATCAAGAAATTCTAATTCACTATCTAATAATAATTCATAAAGAATTATATTTATTTAGTAATCTTTAAAATTCAAAGTGTTATACACAGTTTTAAACTGTAGGACAAGGGTCAGCAATGTGGTACGTACAGATTAGGGCGATGATGGCTAACCTATGGCACACATGCCAGAGGTGGCAGACAGCGCCCTCTCTGTGGGCATATGAGCCATTACCCCAGTTCAGCTCCGCCGCACATGCACGCGCACCTCCCACCACCCAGCTAGTCTTTGGGTCTCTGCCGTGCATGTGTGTGTGGTGTGTGGGTGGCCCGTGTGTGCACGCTTGTGGGCCCTATGCGTGCATGCATGGGGGCCCCATGCATGCATGCGTGTGGGCCCACACGTTCATGCACAGGGGGCACATGTGGGGGCCACACATGCATGTGTGGGGGCGGGGCGCATGCAGGGCCCCCCCGCATACATTGCATTTTGGGAGTTCGAACGCTCACATGTGCTTTGGGCACTCAGTTCGGAAAATGAAGCAATGCAAGCTAGCCAAAAGGACAGAGATGGTGAGGAGTAATTGAATTGACCCTGCAGTTGTAAATGCAGATGTCTGCATTTTGATCACATGACCGTGGAGACACAACAACAGCCAGGCAGCAGTTATAAGCACCATTTGTTCAACATCACCATGCTTTTACGTGAACGGTCACTGAATTAATAGTAATTAAGCAAGGACTAAAATAAGCTTTCATTATTTAAAAATTATGATTGGAGAACAGTGACTCAAAATAAGTCAGAACTTTTGTCCAGAAGAACTACTTCAGCAGTTCTTTAGGAATTTTTCCAACTTTACCTAGAAATATCTGAGTTTGAACTTCTGCATACAAATACTGCTTCTGTCCAATTTATTGTAATTGAAGAAATAACTGAAATCTGTACTTTAGCTAGAGTTGAAAGGATACATAAGTTCCCATTAATGTTTTGAGCCATAAGGTAATCACCAGAAAATTAAATTCCATGTCTGATTCTCCATGTGATTACCTACTCATATAAAATGTCCATTACATATTTTGAAGAGCTCCTGATCACTTCAGAATATGGAAACCTGTTTTTTCTCAATTCTCTAATTAATCGGCCCATTATCTCAATTTGCTACCATTGTGCTTTCAGAAGATTGTTTAGGAATTGGCATAGATGTTCTTTTTCATCATCTCTGCATTTGATTTGTAGACACATTTTTTACAGTAACAACTTATTGGCTTATTTAAACTGGGTGCATAATTGCATCATTTCAAACTGCTGCTTTTAATTATTGCTAACATTGGATGTTTACAGAATGTGGGAGGTGTCTATTTTTTAAAAAAAATACAGTTATAATGGTTTACGTTGAGAATCCATGGGGCTTCTTGATTGGATATCAACACAAATCTTTGCATAAGCATTTGCTTACTGAAGCCACATTTAGTTAACTCTAAACAATTTCTGTGAAATTTGTTTCCATTTCCACAGCCATCTTGAGTCCTCTTTTAATTAATTGAAGATCAGAATTTTTAGATTTGCAGATTTCATTGAATAAATAAATTGAACAATTGCCTTACAGAAAAGGTAACAGTTCTTGATGAGAAGTTAAAAGGCAGGAAATCTAACTAAATTTGGAATTCTGCTATCATGAGTAACCTGGGATCCAGATTATAATAAAAGGCAATGTCGGTTGCACTAGTTAAAATATTATTTATTTGTTGTTACTTTGATTTATAACTTACCACTACTAGAAGTTCAAGGTATACAAATCAGTCCCTGTTCAAATTGTACTGTCTTTGTTTAAAAAAAGGACAGATCATTTTAAACACAACATTTTTCATGTATTTTATTATTCTACTAGATAATATTCGACTTGGTCTGCATCAGCCCTTCTGAGTTTTTAGCCAGCTTCTGATAAATTACTTTGTATTCGACCATTATTTTTTACTTTGTGCTTTTCTGAACTATTTTTTCATATACTTTATTTTTTTTTTGTAATCTATCTTTTTTATTTTTGAAAAATGAAACCTTAACCCAGACTGGTAGACCATGAGACAAAACTTTACATTTGTTTTTATCATACAGTTTGCTGCTCACTTTTGTAGAACATAGATTTTGACATTTGCTTATTAAATACGTTAAAAGTATTGACTAAATTATAAAATCCATCAGTCACTTTGCTAGATCCGGAGATGTTAAGATTACAAAATGTACCAAGAATTCTAAGGTAAAAGTGAACACATTTTTGTGTAATTACTCATTGGGGAAGCTACAATCTGTTGCTAGGGATGGTTATCATCAGCTTTGATTAGAAATCTTGAAAGACAGCTGCTGACACCATTGAGTTGGAAAGATTGTATTGAATTATAAGGAGTTCCTTATAATTTAAAATAATAGGATGACCTAGATAGGGAACCTGTGAATAATCCTTCAATTTAATATGCAGAATGGAATACCATATCCGACTGCAACTTTTGTATGATTACCATATGAAAACCATACAGGAGCCTTTGCAAGTAAGACTTCCATCTTCAAATCCTACTATCCTGTTTAATTTAATTTCATTCATACAATTAATCTCATAAATGCCGATTGACCGCATGAGCTTTCCTTAAAAATATCCTTTGGAACTGGCTTCTTACCCTCTTTTGTTTGCTTGTATGGATAGTCCTCGACTTACAGCCACAAATTTGTTTGTTTGTTTGTTTGTTTGTTTGTTTGTTTGTTTGTTTATTTATTTATTTATTTATTTGTCCAATTTATATGCCGCCCTTCTCCGTAGACTCAGGGCGGTTTATAATGCATTATAGCAATAGCCTGCATACTTTTATGTATCTACCTGCTTATTAGGGCTTTCGGGGCCCCCTAAGCAGTGTTGTTCTATACAAAGCTGGCTTATTGCCCCCACAATCTGGGTCCTCAATTTACCTACCTCGAAAGGATGGAAGGCTGAGTCAACCTTGAGCCTGGTGAAATTTGAACTTGCACTAATTGCAGGCAGCTGGCAGCTAAGTGCTAGCACATAACAGCACTTTAGTCCGCTGCACCACCGAGGCTCAACATAAAAATCTTATGTTGTTAAGACATTTGTTAAATGAGTTTTGCCCCATTTTACAACCTTTCTTGCCATCGTTGTTAAATTAGTAACACTGTGGTTAAGTGAATCTGGCTTCCCCATTGACTTTGCTTGTCAGTAGATCACAAAAGATCACATGAGTTCGGTACATGGCAACTGTCATAAATATTAACCAGTTGCTAAATATCCTAATGCTGCAATGGTTGTATGTTTGAAAAACGGTCATAAGTCATTTTTAAATGATGTAACTTTAGACATTAAATGAACTGTTGTAAGTCGACAACTACCTGTATTTCTGAGGGGGGAAAGTGACCTGAATGGTGATGTGTGTTTTTTAATATAAAAAGTCAACCTAACTGTCTCTCTGGAAGGCTGTCTTAACAGCAAAACCATTAGAACATAAAATCTGACTATTTGTATATAGAACCTGGCAGTCTCTGCTGAATGTTAGTGTACTGTTAAGGCGAAACTGTAATATTTTAGTAAAGATGCAGCTTGGGAAAAATTCCATTGTAAGTTAATATTCACATTAGTACTAACCAAATAGAGATATACAATAAGTACTGAATTTCTGGCCATATTATTAGCTTCTGTTATTTATAGACTTGAAGGGGGAAAACTGCTTTGCTCTAAATTATAGCACTCAACACTGTGTTGCTTAAATAAAACTAAGATAACATTCTCTGACTGAACAATGAATATTTCCTGCAAAATGGTTTCTTCATCCTCATTTTTCGCCATCTGTTCTGAAAAGAAACCAAAAATCCCATGGGAACCTTGACTCTAATCTGTGGCTATTAGCTCTTAAACACATTGATACTTTCACAAGTATACACCAAGTGTATATTCATTATGTTTACCAAGAGCCACATTAGAGTTCTTAATAGTTTCAAAAATTGGGTGATTAGATTCCAGCATCTGGCTTATACATGCTTAATATATACAATTTATTTATTGCTTTGTACAAACATGTTCATGGTTTTCATAGTATTTCAATTTGGATTTAGTTATTTCTTTGATTTTTAAAAAATCTAAATGTTAACAATATTTAAAACTGCTGTTTGCTGGTTTTGTTTTTTTTATTTTGTCAATTTAGAAATGCTTATCTATCTATCGTTAAACATTCTGACCAAAAGATTCCTGATTTAAGTGGCACCCTTTTTACCAAACACCCACCAATTTTCATACTGTAATGTATTTTTGGGGGGGCTCAGTAAAGTGCTGATTAAAATAAATTATAAAAATCAAGCATTTTAATTATCTGGTAGGGTGTGGACTAGAGATAGATGTATAGTAAAACCATAAAGTCTATGCTTTGGAAGAGAGAAGAGAGTAAGTAGTCTTTTCATAAAGTCCTGAGAAAGTCTTGTTCTTGAAATTTTGGAAAGCCTTTTCCTGATTCATTTCAACAATACTTTTAAGACATGCTCTTTAAGATTGTCAATTTAGAAATGCTTTCTTATCCATTATTAAACATTCAGAGGAGAAAGTTTCTCAGTGACTGAGGAATTGTGAGAGCTCAGTCATCTTAAAGTTGACAAGGTTGAGAAATAATAAGGGTGAGATTTTTAAAAAGTCTTTAAAAATGCAGCGGTCAAAATATATCATTGGTCAGTTTAACTCTGTTTTCCTTTATGGAAAAATGTATTTTGTGTTCTGTAAACAGTGCAATCATGATGATTGTTATAAACCTCTCATGTCAGATGGAGCAGGTTCAGTTTAATGGAGTCCTTAGAAAATAAATTTATGATTTAGATCAGGGGTGTCAAACTCAAGGCCCAGGGGCCAGATCCAGCCCATAAGGCGCTTAGATCTGGTCCATGGGATTGTCCTAAAAACAGCAAAGGACCGGCCCGCGGTGCCTCTGCCAGCGAAAACAGGCTCCAAAGCTCCGTTTTCATCTGCAACGACCTCCTGCCGCCCTCTGCCAGTGAAAATGGAGCTGGGGAGAGTGCAAAATGGAGCTATGGAGCTTGTTTTCGCTGGCAAAGCGCTTGGGCCACCACAGACGCCACCAACATGAGTGATGTCAAGCTGGCCATGCCCATTCCAGCCATGCCTACCCCAGTCCCCAAGGTCAAACACAACTCTGATGCAGCCCTCAATGAAGTTGAGTTTGACATACTTGATTTAGATTATAATCCTAGCACATCTGTAGGCACCAAATTTTGTGTATACTAGATAATACTTACTTTAGAAATGTCCATTGCTCTTATTCTCTAATGATCTTCTAGTCTAGCTGGCCAATAATATCCTTTTTGCAACTATAAGATAACAGCTATTATCTCACTTGTCCAGTCAAAATCTCAATATAAAATAGTGCCTTTTCACCAATAACAGCAGTTCTGAATTCTCCATGCCTACTGACTGTAGAACTACCAGATTTCAGCTGCAAAAACCAACTGTCATTTGGTTTAGGCTTCCTAAGAGAATTGTATTCTTAAAATAATATTCCCAACATTGACATAAACTATAAGGGTCACTCTTGAATTCAGCAAAGATTGCAAATTTATTCAACATAATGACTTTAGTATTGAAGGCATAACTTTCATGTCTGCCTTGAAGCATAAAGATTAGGAATCAGTGCTTTAGGTAATTTATATAAAATTCAGGCAGAAACCACCACTCTGAAATGATTGACTCCAAGGGACTAAATGCTGGGCAGAAAAAAATGCCATAAAGAAAACTTATTTATCAAAATATTAAAGAAAATGTATTGGTTTTATATGAAAGGAATTCACCCATTTCAGAAAATAATGTGTTCCTTTATGATTTAATTCAGTTTACTCTTTGATTCAGTTTTCATTTATTTTAATCTGACAATATAGAAGGCTATCAATTGCTTGATTTTTCTTACGCCATTTATACTAACTCGTCATTTACATTTCTGTGGTAGTGGCAAAAAATACATTTTGGAAGTTTAATGTTGATGCTATCCTTTTATTTTTCCAGAATGCTCTGAAGATCATTTTGCTTTGTGTTATTCTGGGACAGATAATGGACACTGCCATTATTTTTAACCAGCCAAGGTTTTTAACGATCTTAGCACCTACAACCTAACAGCCTTAACTGTTCAGCCTAACAACTCTTGTTGAAAATGATTAATAGTTAACTGAGGGTTTTAAATAAAAACATTTTTGCAAGACCAAAACAAAAACGCATACATATAGTGAAAACCAAGATATAATTTATAAAAGAATGTCAAGGAAACTGAATAATAGATAGATAGGGGAGGTCTATAGTGAATTTATATGGCTTAGTTGCTGTCTTCATTTTTTAATAGGAACTCTGCCCACTTTGTAGAGCAACTGTATACATTAGAGGATACTTGTTCATAGATTATCTTCAGATAGTTTGGGAAAAGTTGGCAGATACATAGGAAGCCAAGAAACAATTAGGAGTATGTCTGTCTCTGAATAACCAATGTCAATACAAAATAGGACTTAATGGACTTTGGTCTGGCTGATTTTAGCTGACCAAGGATAACTCCTTTAGAATGGGAGGTAAGACACTTAAACTTTAAAAATTGCAAAGTGGCTACTTTTTTCCAGGGTAGAAGTTGGACCAAGTATCTATTAAACGTCTGATAATTTATTATCCTTCATAGCCTGGTATTTACTTCGATATCAGCCGTCCTACCCAAGTAGGAAAAGATGTACATCTTGTCTTAGTTTATTTCTGAAGACCCCCCCACCCCCAACTACTATTCTCTTAAGTTTTATCCAATAAGGATTCATATCACTTACGTATTTTTGTCAAATATTGTTTAGGTATGTTAACATACACATACAACTGCAGTTGCAAAATCATTTGTTTATCAGAAAAAGAAAAAGAAAGAAGCAAAAAAGAAAAAGAAGCAAAGACATAAAATTTTTAAAGTTATTTAATTCATGACAGTATCATTAGATATACTAGATAATAGAGCAGGAATGAATTTAAATTCTATCCTTTAAAGATACTTTTAGCAGGTTAGATGTTGCTAAATTATCTCATTGGACCTATAGAAAGTAACTTTTAATCTTGCATATTGTCTAATATACTTCAGTGTTGTAGAACATGGGTAGGTGAGGGCGAAATGATGTGCCAAATGCCATAGGTCATTAACTGAAAAATTTAAAAGTAATTTAGAAAATTTCAAAGAGTTAATTTAAAAACAAGGCCTTCTTTCTTATTGTGAACCAAGATGGAAACTACTCAGTGCTTACACTATTCACTTCCCTATCTTCAGATGAGAAAGAGATGCCAGAGTCTTCAAATATATAAAAGCTGAACATCTTTTATCTTTAGTTCTCCCTATGGCTAAAACCTTTAATCAAGTGTTTTAGTAATCGCAAAGATTTTTTGCTTGATTTATAACTTGTAGAATGACGTTGCAGCAAATAATGAGGGAAAATGCCATGAGGAAGACAGGAAGGAAAAGGCAGTGTTCATAATTCAGTTTAAATTGTATTAAAATGCTTGCCATTTGTTTTAACCCAAGATTTTTTTGTTAAAAAAATTAGTTACTAAAATGAATCATAAATGTATTGTATAATCTGAAAACCATCCATTTTAGTACCCCTACAAACAAACTGAAGGACCTCGGGGAAGGGGAAAGAACAGGCAACTTGACGTATATTGATTTCAAATTACTTTTAGGGCTACATATTTTAGAATTATTCTCTGTATTTAAACTTAGCTAAATGAAAGAAATGCATGTGTTGAAACAGGAATGGAGAGCATTGAAAAATAAATTTTGATTGTGTAATTAGAAATAAAAATCATGATGTCATCAGTATAGATTGCAAATTATTTAAATAACACTTCTGTTCTTTTTGGGTATTTGACACATTATTTTTTAAAATTAGTCAGTGTATATCTTTGAATTGAATCCTATATCAGCTGTCCAGAGTCACAACTGTGAGTTGGACAGCCATATAAATTGAATGAAAGAAAGAAAGCTTTTCTTAGACTTAATTTGTAGTTGTCCAGAAGAGCTGAGTCTGTGTGCAGCTTTGTCAGTGGTGAACTGACAAAGTGAGCCTATTGAATTATAGGCTTTAGCTTCCTGAAGGTTTGTCTTGTTTTCACACCCCATTATTGAATATTTCTGGGCAGAAAGAAGTATAAAACTAACTTTAAAAACTTTAAAAAATAAAATTGAGATCCTATTTGGTGATAGTTAAGGTGCTGGTCTAGAAACCAAGAGACTGTGAGTTTTAGTCCTACTTCAAGCATGAAAACTAACTTATGAGAACAACTGGAATGTAAATTGCCATTGCTAAGTAATACAATCATAAAGTGCAGTGTCATGTGATCATGCAGTTTAGCGACAGAAATTCCCATACTCCAAGTTGCTGTCATTAAGTAAGGACTCTGAGGGTGGTAAAGTGAGGACCTTATGTCACAACTATTAATTGGGCAGCCATTATAAATTGAGAAAAAAGGAAGAAGTCAAGGGCAAAGACCAGAAGGGGGAGGGGGGAAGGGAAAGGAAAGGAAAGGTTTAATTTCCATCTTGTCATAAAGAGATTTTATTCCTCTCTCCTTCCATTTTAACCAGCAATGCAGCTGCTTACTTCCTGGTAAAATAAGAGCAGTTTATTGTTCTCCAGATTTTTACTTTATTGAAAGACTTTCTTATCTTATGGATTCAAAAAACAAAGCCACACAATTGTTTATAATCCAAGAGTTTTTGCCAAAACTTTCCTTTGGCTATTTGTGTCTGTTTAGTTCTGCAAAGCTATGATGTGATAAACTTGAAAATCCCAAATTTTATAGCTTCTGAAACCTTTCATATCCCTGAAATAAAGAGTGAGTGGGGATGAATACAGGGTTGAGAACGAAGTTTTTGCTTTATGTAAAGCAAAGAAACAGTTCATGACCTAGAGGCCTATGTTATTTTTCTGCAGCTTCCAGGAACCCTCAAAATCACATTGGTGAAATTCATTGTCAAACGCTGGATATCAGCAGCAAATTTCCTGCATTTTTCCAAAAAATGTCCAAAGGAAACAATCTAACTTTTCTATCTCAATTCTGAAATCCTTGGTAGTATGTATGTACTTTAGGGTTACCAAATTTGAGGTGCAAATAATACAAATGACTTCGAATTAGAGTTTGGGGGCTCTCTTTACTGCCATGTGGATTTTTATAACCCAGATGTAGTAACCAGCCCCAACTATATAACAACTGTATAGTTATTAGGTGAGTTAATAAATATGACTTTAGTCCAATTTGCTTGTTTATTTATAGTATATTTATCCCATTGTTCTAACCTTCCTTTCACACACAAAGCAGCTCAATTAAAGGAGACATTGTTCTCAAGCACACAATCTGAAATAGTGGCAAAAGGAGATAGTTCTGAAGGCTAGGAAGAAACAAGGAATATATTGTGCTGATGTACAGTTCAGGCTTAGGCTACCTCCCCTTTTCTTAAACAGCAATTTGTGAGCCTTTTCTCTTTGATTGATGGACAAAACTTGAATTTCTTGTTTGTTGAACAGAAACAGACTGGGTGTTATGGATTTCAGTTAAGTGGCTGTTTCCCAGGAAGCAGTACCACATCCTGCTTCTGGGGGTTGTGGGGAGGTAAGACAAGAGCAACACGGCCAGGAGCTGAACTGGAATTAGAGAAAGAAAGTTAGGATGCCACCCAGAGGTGGGTTTCAGCAGATTCTGACCAGTTCTGGAGAACCGGTAGCGGAAATTTTGAGTATTAAAAATTCTATTCTCTGCCTCCCAAGTCCCAGCTGATCGGGAGGAAATGGGGATTTTTCAGTAACCTTCCCCTGGATTGGGGAGGGAATGGAGATTTTACAGTATCCTTCCCCTGGAGTGGGTGGGAATGGAGATTTTACAGTATCCTTCCCCTGCCATGCCCACCTAGCCACTCCCACCAAGCCGTGCCATGCCATGCCACGCCTACCAAGCCACATCCACAGAAGCAGTAGTAAAAATTTTTGAAACCCACCACTGATGCCACCCCATAGAATTACATCCGTTAGTATATCTGAGAGTAGAAAAGGTTTAGTCTGGCAAGATTCTATCTACTGGATGCCAGCAAATAAATAATTGAATGTTGCTTGGATTGCTGCATATCATTCTTGACTAGGCCTGATTGTAAACTGCTTTTTGTCTCTTCAGCCAGAGATCAGGTACAATGACAAGAACTAGTAGTCCTCCACTTAAGACCACAACTGACCTTGAATTTCAGTCATTAAACAGTAGTTAAGTAATTATCCACATGATCATTTCACACAACTGCAATTACGGATCTCCCAGTTGTGATCATTATCCAATCACTGAGGCTTAATAACCGAGCCCTCTCTCTGCCATACCGCATCCAGGTTCGCTTACTTGCATTGTTCTTCAGCTGTTGACTACTAAGGCCATCTGTTCCAGAGGTCTTCAGATAAAAGGGGAAATCCTTCAGTGCTGGAGGAATAAATCTCGAATCTGGCAAAAACACTAGCGAATGTGATCATCCTGTAAGGCTCAGAAGGCTGGCATTTGTTAATGGCATTTCCACCAGCACACAGTAGGGTTTCCCTTCCCTAACTTCAGAATCCACTTTAAATACATATTTTTTTCAAGAAAGTATTAAGCAATGTTTCTTCTATAGAATTTATTCAATACAGACTGGGCCTATGTTGATATTTGATTTAAAAGCTGATGGCAGTTAAATATAAGTTCTCCAAGAAAAGTATTTACAAAGACGAATAATTTAGAAGAACAAAGAGGAAGGGAGGGATGAACTGTTACACTCTTTGCAGTTTATTTTAGCTAGGTACATCTGTATAAATGCAATTTACTCTGACGCAGAACTGCTTGATAGTTTTAAAACTCCCAGTTCTGTCGCCAGACCAATTGCCCTTGATGGCTTTTATAATTCAGAGATACTTGCAATTGCCTTGTTTACATTAGTGCCATTCATAAAACATTTAGAATGGCCGTTCTGCTGAATAAACAGCCGAAAGACTGGAGGATAAGTCTATCACCATCAACTGAACAGTAAACTTTCCAAACCATTTCCTGTCAGTGGGGACTTCTTCAGTAAAATTGCAAACTCTGTGCTTTAAGATAGGAAGAATTAGATTAAGCAGGTTACTGCTGACATGTCTATTGATCAGCGTTCAGGACTAAAATTGCTGTAAACAATATCATTGTGTTCTGGTGGTACATGAAAATGGGCTCCCCAAGCATCAATTACAGAAGTAAGGTGGTAAAACAGAGAGATACAGTTAAGCTGAAACTTCACAGCTTCCCATTTGATTTTTAAAACTAGAATAAGCTTTTAAAAGGCATAAGATCTGCAGAAGCAGAGACCCAAACATATACCAATGGAAGCTATAGATATGCTGGTGATATGGGTATTAAATTTTCTAATCGGTCATTAAAGTAGTATTAAAGTGATGCTTATAAAGTAGCAATGTAGAAGCCTGAAAAAGGATGAAGTTGTTTTAGGTTTAGGTTAGGTTTATTAAATTTGTATACCGCCCTTCTCCTGAAGGACTCAGGGCGGTGAACAGCCAAGATTAAAATACATGCAATATAAAAATTAAAATAAATTAAAACAGAATTAAATTAAATTGGCCTCCCAAAATTTAAAACCCTTTGCCCATAAAAGGAGGGGTTGAGTCGGAGCCTGTTCCTCCCCATCCAGACCCATACGGCCTCCAGACACCGGGACATCATTTCAAGGGCATCGTTGGGGTGGTCTGGGATGGAGATGTACAGCTGAGTATCATCAGCGTACAGATGGCACCGCACCCCAAATACACAGATGATCTCACCCAGCGGCTTCACATAAATGTTGAACAGGAGAGGCGAGAGGACCGACCCTTGTGGCACCCCACAGACAAGATGCCTCGAGGTCGACCTCTGCCCCCCAGCCAACACGGACTGTGACCGGTCAGAGAGATAAGAGGAGAACCACCATAGAACGGTGCCTCCCACTCCCAACCCCTCCAGCTGGCGCAGCATGATACCATGGTCAATGGTATCAAAAGCCTCTGAGAGATCTAATAGGACCAGGACAGAGGAACAACCCCTGTCCCGAACCCTCCAGAGATCATCAACCAACATGACCAATGCCGTTTCCTGAAGTGAGGCCTATGTAGATCATAAAACGACCACACATGACCACAGCTTCCAACTTTTTGCTGGTTCCCTATTGAGTTTGCATATGGAAAGCCAGTAGCAAAGATGGGAAATCATGATCATTTGACCACAGGGATGTTTCGGGGACCTAAATTCTGAAGATCAATCATAAATACCATTTGCTCAGTGCTGTCATAATTTTGAACGAACACTATACTGCAGTTCCCTAATAATATTAAATGCAAGTTAACAAGCTAGTTTTGTGGCCTTCATTCTCGATTAGTATTTATTTATTTATTTATTTATTTTTAAATTTGTATACCGCCCTTCTCCCTGAGGACTCAGGGTGGTGAACAGCCAAGCAAAAGCATAAACTACAAACATTAAAATACAATCAAAAAGATATATATAAATTTGGCCCCATGATTAAAAACAATAACAAACAATTAAAAACATTTTAAAAAGTGTTAGGTCAGCCCGGCTTGCTGGAAAAAGAAGGTTTTAAGGGCACGGCAGAAGGCACCGAGGTCTTGGATTCTCCTTATCTCTGGGGGCAGCTGATTCCAGAGGGTAGGTGACCCCACAGAGAAGGCCCTCCCCCTGGGGGTCACCAGCCTACATTGTTTGGCTGATGGCACCCCGAGGAGGCCCTCTCTGTGGGAGCGCACAGGTCGATGGGAGGCCGTCGGTAGCAGCAGGCGGTCTCGAAGATAACTAGGTCTTATGCCATGGAGTGCTTTAAAGCGCACCCGGAAGACCACTGGGAGCCAGTGCAGCTCACGCAGGACAGGTGTATGGGAGCGCCATGAGGCTCCCGTGACTACCTGCGCAGCCACATTCTGGACCAATTGGAGCCTCCGCGTGCTCTTCAAGGGGAGCCCCATGTAGAGAGTGTTACAGTAGTCCAGGCAAGAGGTGACGAGGGCATGAGTGACTGTGCACAGGGAATCCCGATCAAGAAAGGCCGCAACTGGCGGATCAGGCGAACCTGACCAAAAGTCCCCCTGGCAACAGCCATCAGATGTTCCTCCAGGGACAGCTGCATATCCAGGAGGACTCCCAGATTGCGAGCCCTCTCCGAGGGGGCCAAAGATTCACCCCAATAGTCAGTGATGGAGTCAACTGACTATATCGGCATGCCGGGAACCACAGCCATTCAGTCTTGGAAGGGTTGAGCTTGAGCCTGTGTCTCCCCATCCAGATCCGCACAGCCTCCAGGCACCGGGACATCACTTCAAGGGCATCGTTGGGGTGGCCTGGGGTGGAGATGTACAGCTGGGTGTCATCAGCATACTGATGGTACTTCACCCCAAAGCCACGGATGATTTCGCCCAGCGGCTTCACATAAATGTTGAACAGAAGGGGCGAGAGGACCGACCCCTGAGGCACTCCACATATAAGAGGCCTCGAGGTCGACCTCTGCCCCCCTGCCAACACGAACTGCGACCGGTCGGAGAGAAAGGAGGAGAACCACCGTAACACGGTGCCCCCCATCCCCAACTCTTCCAACCAGTGCAGCATAATACCATGGTTGATGGTATCAAAAGCCGCTGAGAGGTCTAACATTCAGCAACCCCTGTCCCGAGCCCTCCAGAGATCATCTACCAACACAACCAATGCCGTTTCCGTGCTGTGCCCGGGCCTGAAACCCGACTGGAACAGATCTAGATAAGACGTTTCCTCCAGGTACTGCGGAAACTGTCGTGCGACCACACTCTCGACAACCTTTGCCACAAAGCAAAGGTTGGAGACAGGACCATAATTGACTAATACTGCCGGGTCCAGGGAAGGCTTCTTGAGGAGAGGCCTCACCACCGCCTCTTTCAAGGCCGTGGGGAAGTAACCCTCACTCAACGAAGTGTTAATAATTCCCTGGAGCCAGCCTCGTGTAACCTCCCGGGAAGCCAGTACTAACCAGGAGGGACACGGATCCAGTAAACATGTGGCCGCACTAAGTCTCCCCAGAATCCTGTCCACATCATCAGGGGTCACAGAGTCAAACTCTTCCCAGATAACATTCTCAAGACTATTCCTCGCCACCCTGCCCGAATTTACCCAGTCAGAGTCTAAATCCCCCCGGATCTGAGCAATTTTGTCATACAGATATTGTCCGAAATCCTCGGCCCTGCCTTCCAGGGGGTCCTCCCATGCTCCCGGGTGGAGCAGGGAGCGGGTCACCCTGAACAGGGCGGCCGGACGATTCTCTGATGATGCAATAAGAGCGGAAAAGTAATTAAACTTTGCTGCTTTTATCGCCACTAAGTAGATCTTAATATGCGACCTTACCAGTATTCGGTCCGATTCAGCGAGACTGGCCCTCCAACCGCTCTCTAGGCGTCTTTTCCAGCGTTTCATCTCCCTCAGCTCCTCGGTGAACCAAGGAGCTGCGAGGGATCGACACCAGGTCAGAGGCCGCAAAGGCATGACTCGATCCAAGGCCCCACCAGCCGCCCGATCCCAGGCAGCCACCAGGTCCTCGGCCGAGTCATGTGCCAGATCTTCAGGAAATGGCCCAAGCTCCATCTGGAACCTATCAGGATCCATCAGGTGCCTGGGGCGGACCCACCTAATTGGCTCCGCCTCCCTGCGGCGAGGTGTAGTGGTTCGAAGGTCCAGACGAAGGAGTGAGTGATCTGACCATGACAAGGGTTTCATGTCTATATTCCCTATAATAAGACCACTCAACCACTGTTCAGAGACAAAAATCAAATCCAGAGTGTGTCCCCCCCTGTGAGTGGGGCTATGAACTAACTGGGTCAGGTCCATGGCCATCATGGAATACATGAACTCCCGAGCCATCTCCGATGTTTCACCAACGGATGGCAAGTTGAAATCACCCATGACCATAAGCCTGGGTGTATCAACTGCCACTGTGGCTATCACGTCAAGTAGCTTGGGCAGGGCCGTTGCCACGCGGCAGGGAGCCAGGTACGTAAGCAGCAAGCCCATCTGAACCCCATGACCCCATCTCACAAAGAGGGACTCACATCCGGCAATCTGTGACACAGTGGTCTCCCTCAGACCAAGACCTTCTTTAATAATAACCGCCGCCCCTCCCCTGGGCCCTCGGCTGATGGAATGCTCTGAAGCCTGGTGGGCACATCTCAACCAGAGGGACCCCTTCCTCTGGGCCCAACCAGGTCTCCGTAATTCCCGCCAGGTCTGCTCCCCCCTCTTGAATAAGATCGTAAATGAGGGGGGCCTTATTTACCACGGACCTGGCATTGCACAGCATCAGCCGGAGGCCCAGGTCCTGAGTAACTGTGCCACCTAGTATCCGAGAAGAGCCTTGGGGACTGGGGCGCGCAATTGTTCTCAAGTAGTGAGTGCGCACCCCCGACACATGATATGGTCCCCTGCTCCCGCCATATCTGCCCCTCCCATCCACCATGCTGATGGTACATCCCTCATTAAGATAGCCTGCCTTCCCCTCCCCAATCCCTTGTCCTGCACCCTCCAAACCGTTACCCCGTGCCGGGCTCGGCCCCAACCTTGGTGGATTACCCCCCTCCTGCTGATTGTATTGCTGCCTGAAACTGACAGGACCTTAATCAGTTACATAGTGATGGGTTTTGCTTTCTTAACTGGCTCATAAATGGGTCACACTAGGCAAACTGGTGCTAGCACACTTCTGTCAATATGCATTCTCCCTTGACCACAAATTTCTCACTTGTAATTTCTTCCTTTCCAATGAAGGTAAATACAAATACAGGTAGTCCTCGACTTAAATACAGGTAGTCCTCGACTTACAACAGTTCCTTTAGTGACCGTTCAAAGTTACAATGGCACTGAAAAAGTGACTTATCACTGTTTTCCCCACTTATAACTGTTACAGCATGCTCATGGTCATGTGTTCGAAATTCAGGCACTTGACAACTGGTTCATATTTATGACAGTTGCAGTGTCCGGGGTCCTGTGATCAGCTTTTGTGACCATCTGATGAGTAAAGTCAATGGGGAAGCCAGATTCATTTAACAACCGGGTCATTAGTTTAACAAGTGTAGTGATTCACTTAACAACTGTGGCAAGAAAGGTCGTAAAATAGGGGGAAACCCACTTAACAAATGTTTCACTTAGCAACAGAAATGTTCGGCTCAATTGTGGTCATAAGTCAAGGACTACCTGTATTAAATCTTTAGGTTGTCCTTCCCTTCCCACCCAATATGTTTGCCTCTTCAATTGTTTGTGTCCTCCTTTGCCTATTCAGATGCCCGATAACCCTAAAACTCGTGCTTGATTTTTTACCAGCTTTCTTTTTATTCTGAGTAGTTCTGTAGTACTATCTATATATACAGTAGTTCTATGGTACTGTCTATATACAACTCTTGTATATTGCTCACAAGTCTTCTAGATTCATATTCAGACAAAGAAGACTGGAAATCTGGAAATTATCTGGAAATTGTAGGAATAGTATACCATGCAGCACCAAGAAATAGGGTCTAGCCATCATTTTAATCTCATACAGGGTCCCACTTGCATTGTTGCAACAAACTTATTTCTGATCAACCAGGCACAGACTTGAAACCAGTGGTAAGAGATGTGTTTAGCCCTTGAGTATCCCAAAGGTGCTTTTTAAAGAGGCAACTGGACTTTCTGGTTTTTCGTTGAAAACGTTCAAATGAAAACGTTTTTGGATGAGAAGCAAAACATTTTCAAACAAAAAGTCCAGTTGCCTATTGAAAAAGCATCTTTGGGACAACCATGACCTGGATGACTGAGAATCTCCATAGACATCAAGCACTTGTGTAGTCATTAGCAATCCCTTTTTTCTTCACGAGGAAGGAGAGCTCTAAGGAAAGATATAAAATATTTTAGGTTGCTATAAGTTACTGTCTAGAAATTGCCACAGGGAGAATTTTGCCAAAAAGATAGTTATAAGGGTAGGAAAAAAATAAGTATTAGGTATAGTAATGTGCGTTAGTGTATGTGTGTGTAAGAGCAAAAAAATTCTAAAATATATTCCTTATATTTCAGAGGAAAAAAAATCACTATCCATTAATACTTCTTTTTCTTTAATATATATAAATACAACATTTGTGTCACAGGAGTTAATATGCTAGGAGATGATTAACTTAATTGGGCAAGTAATAATGTTCTTCTAGTGAATAGCAACATTTAAGACTAGCTCTGGATAATTTTGAAACAAAGTCAAAGGCATTTCTTATTACACTAATTAGAAAATGTTAGAATAATGTCCACTCACATTGGCTTTTGATTCCTATTGTTATTACAAGCAGAAATAACCAGAGTGCTGCCTGATTAATGAGACAATTATTGATAGACTAGAATCCTTGATTCATTTTTGTAAATACCAAAATAATAGAAAGTTTTGTGGGTTATGATAATGATTGGGAAATGAAAAGGTTTATTTGAAATAATTAAATGAAACTAGTTGGAATGACTTCCTTAACTGTGGAGTCTCTGATAGTCTCTGAATTTTGTTGTTTTCTTGAAGACATTTCATTACCAAAGTAGGTAATATCATCTGTGCTAAAGGAAGTGTGGTTTACTCTCATTTTATCTATCAGTGACTTGCCTTGTGAGTATTGTTGGGAGTGATCTTAGTGGTTTAATTAGGCTATTGTTTACCTGTTAGCTTGTTTGTCTGCATTGATAATCCCTTGATTGGAATATTGCTTACTTCTTGATTGCCCCACAGTTCAACCGTGACCTATAAATATTGTCTTCTATCGAAACCTTCCTTCATTAATTTTACTTTTGTACCTTTCCTCCATACCATAACTTAGAAATGAATAACAGATAGTCTTCCAAATGTTGTTCAACCAAATAAGCATTCTCCACTAACCAGCAAGTTTAATAGTGATCAAAGATGGAAGCTATCATCAAACATCTGGCTATCCACTGACCCACTATTAAGTATATAATTTTGTAGTTTGATTAGATAAGATTTAGAATGGGCAAAAATCTGTATCTTCCACTGATGTCTTATCTCAAAAGTGCTTTTTCAAAAGGCAACTGGACTTTGTTTTTTCTTTGAAGACGTTTCACTTCTCATCCAAGAAGCTTCTTCAGCTCTGAAAAATAAAGTCCAGTTGCCTTTTGAAAAAGTACTTTTGGGACAACCTTGACCTGAATGACTGAGAATCTCCATAGACACTAGCTGTTTTAGTTTTACTGAAGATTATGTTAATCTAATACTGTTTTAGCAGTGCTGTTATAAAATGTCCTAGTTTCCTCAGGATATGTTGAACTTTATCTACTCTAATCCTTAGCCAGCCCAACCATTTGATTATGGGAGTTAAAATGTAATATCTCTTACAGCATTTTCTGTAACAAATGCTTGAAGTATATGCTTGAAATGCTACCATTTTGAATAATACATTTTTTCTTTTCTTAGTCATCTTTACAACTTAGTTGTAAAGTTCAGTTGGGCTGAGGAAATTCTTCTTGGTAACATAAGTATTCTCAAAGTTTTTGCTGTTCATGCTATATAAATCACGTATAAGTTACATATTTTTTTGTTTCTCCAAAATGTAATACATTTCAGAAAAAAATGAGAAAGCACGAACTGAGGTTATAGGCAATGCACTCAGAATTTTGACTGTGGTATTTTCAGTACCCAACGAAATATGTTATTAGAAACCTGACTGATGTGATAAAAGAAGCATTCAATAAATTGGTATTCAACAAATATGGCTTCCATCATTCTGACTGTCAAGCCTAATAGCCATACTGGCTGAGGCTGATGGAATTGGAAGTACAATACATCTATAGAGCACCCGGTTGTGGAGGGTTTATTATTTGGAAAATTGAAAGAAATAATACACTAGGCATTCATAGAAATTAAAGGAAAGCAGTAATATAGATAGAATTGTGTGTGTGCATATATGTAGTATATAGTAGTTTCAAGAAATATACAGCTAATTTGATCTGTGCCTTTTGGAGTTAAAGATGATGTTGATTAACATATTTTATAAAAAACACTTTCACTGTAATTATGTTCTTACCACATTCAAAACAAACAAGGTTTGACCTGTTGAAAGACTGATTAGCTGACAAGAGCTTAATCTGTATGTTTAAAAATACAATTTGACATTTTATTAATACAGCTTTTGAGAAGGGAGTTATCTTTTAATGAGAAGCTAATTGGTTTTATTGCTTTTTTGTGTATAGAATGTCTAAATTGGAGGGATTTAATAATGTTAACTGTCAGCTAAAATTTCTCTTTCTACCTTGGGTTTAACCTTGTGTTGTAGGATTTTTGTCCTCCACATTATTGACAGAAATGTGTCGTGCCTGATTGTCATAGCGTTTAATGATTTCAAATAGTAATGTTTCTAATAGCTTAAATAAGCTTCTAAAAATACTACTTTCTTATCTTTCCACATATTGCTTCTGAAAATATCTGTTGGAAAGTGGTAGTCAAATCTTAAGGGGTTTCCTGACATCTTTCTGCCTTAATTTTCCATAGGCATTTAATCAAGGAATTCAATCAGGATGAAAAGGGATTAACACCAGGTAGAATTAATCTCATATGTTTTGCCATTAATCATGTCTACTGACGTTGGTGAAAGTAAGGAGCTCTTGAATCTTCTTAGTAGCCAGGTTGAGCTAGTAAAAGAAGAGACAGCTACTCCCCCCCCCCCCCAATAAAAATAGGATATAATAATTTCTTGCTTCTCAAGATACAGAATAAACCATTGGGGTGGGGGTGGGTGGGAAGACATTTGTGCAGCTAGCAAATACAATTGCATTTCAGTTTATTTTGCACCTACCTTAAAAATCTGCATATATAAATAAATAAAATCCAGTTATTTCCAATATACAGCAGGCATTAAAGATCACTCCCCAATCCTTTTGTTATATGCTACTCAACTATTCATGAGGAATATTAGTTAACTTTGCATTTAAATAGTAATGTAATTCAAATTTGGGGTATGCACTCATCATAAACTACAATGTGTTTGAATAATAGACACTATAATATTAGCAACAATTTGCTCAATTGCTATTCTAAATTTGACCCTTGTGGCTTTTAAATTTTGGATATATATTCACACTATATTATTGCAATTCATTTTATTGTGAGTGAAAAATAAAAGTAGGATAGTAAACGACATTCAACTGCCGTAGAAGTGATTAGATGCAATGTAATTATTTCAACAAAAGAGAGAGAGAAAAAAACCCTGTTCTCCTTTTTCAGAATCAAAGAGGTTATAGGAACTGCCTTTAGTCAATACATCCAAAATTTGTCATCTAATGCTATTTATTTATGAAATATATATGTGTTCTTTTTTTAAATATTCTGGTTGGCTTACCAGACAAAAAAATAAATAAATTATAATGCAATCATTGCAAATAAAACAATACAGGTAGCCATCAATTTACAATATTCATTTAAAGGCCATTCCAAGTTACAATAGCACTATAAAATAATGATTTATGACTAATCCTTCCTCTCAACTACTGACACAGCATTCCACCAAATCAAATGATCAAAAATGGCGTGTGTTCAATGGTTGCAGAATCTCTGGATCATATGATCGTTATTTGCAACTTTCCCAACCAGTTTATGACAAACAAAATCATGTAGGAAGCCATGTTTGCTTAATAACCACACGATTCTTGCTTAACAACAGCAGTGATTTGCTTAATAACCATGGCAAAAAGTTCATAAAATTGGGCACAACTCATTTAATTTATCATCTAACCTTGCTTAGCAATAGCAATTCTGGTCCCCATAGTGGTGTTAAGTCAAGGGCTACTTGCAATAATAGAGCTGTGTGAACTGCAGAGCTAGGTGTAGTTGGTAATTCAACCACAGCTGGAATTTCATATATTGTACATCTTTGATTTATAGGAGGACACAGTGCTAATTTCCCAGGAATCAGTATTTAATCAACCTTATTGCCTAGGAAGGAAACAAGTAAAGACTTTCTTTTAGAAAAAAATCATAAACTACTCCTGAATTTAGAAATTTTAATATTTAATGATAAATTCATGTAATTTAAGGCTGTGGCTGCTTATTCGGTTCTGATCTTGTTTATAATTGCAATAGTTTATACTTTCTTTTCCTTTCCTGTATGCTAAATACAGGTACATAGTTTTTTTGACCTTTATGTGATTTGCTTCATAAATAATCTGAAGATATTCCATCAACTGAGTTAAACTAAAGATTTCACAATGTAGAAATGAAACATGTTTTATAAATGAATTGCATTATTTTCTTCCTTGGTCTCATGCTTATAAAGATTCTAGGCGAAATTCAGATTCTATCACACTTAAAGCAATCACAGTTAAAATCAATAGAATTGGAGATAATCAGGACTTTTGTAAGTCTAATTACAGCTCAGCCTGAATTTATATGAAACTGAGCCAATTCTTATTATTTTTACTGCTATATTAATAATAGGTTATTATTAGAAAAGCAAGTGAATTTGGCATATAGAGAAGTCTTGGGAATTCATAAACAGTGCCCCAGATAATCTCTGATTTGATGCACACAGGTGGACAGGTGGACAAAGTATATTACTAAAGAGGATCCCATTCAGTCAAAGCTAAAAAAACCTGGCATAGGGTTGAAAGTGCATTTGTCAATGGATTGATCTTTTTTGCCATGGGATGGGACTTCCTTTTAGTTCAGTTTGACCTCTAGAGGCAAACTAAAGAAATCACTGATCATAGAAATAAAATAAAATTAGAAGGCTACTTAAGGTAAATAAAACAAAATTATGTACAGCAGAGAAAGATATGTTGAACTTGGCTAGCCCAGATAAAATTTTCCTTGTTCAGATTTGAATACTGAAGCTATTATCACTAAGACTACATTGAAGAGACCATTGTAAATCATAGCCAGAATCAAATAAAACGTCGGAGTAACTTTTCAGCAGAATTCAGTACCATAATCGTGATGTTTTTCTTGATTGCCCAAAAGTGGTAGACGTTTTCATCCCACCAAAAATGAAATGAAATTAATTCAGAAACCCTCCGATATCTGTTCTGATCATAATCCTGAGTGGAATATTGTGCCAGCTGAAGGTCTATAACTTCACTGTCCTCCTAGACTTGTTGCTCTTGCAAGATTTATAGATTGAGATTTGTGGCAGGGCAGATTTCACCCGTCTTTGCTGCACTTCTTGGGTTATGTCTTGTGTGCCCTGGCAACATTAACTCATGCCTCATCAGCATTGTATTAGAATAGTGCAATATACCTTATATGAAACACATGTGGTGCAAAATGCACTAAACCATGGGCTTGTGGCTTCTAATTTGAAGCTGAATCTCATTGGTTTAGACTCAAAATATTGAATGAACCTGAATTCCATTGCTTTCAGCAGATCTACTTTAAATATGACTATATCACTAAATTTGAATCCAGCCAATTGAAAGGGAAGATTTTAATTGTGATAAGCATAAATGGATTTCTTGGAAAGATACCAACCATGACTCTCTCTTGATATTAAAATAGATTTGGTTAAGAAAATCTACTATGATAATTCATATTAATACCAATAAATGCTTTGTCCCCTAGTTAAAAAGAGAATTTAGGTTTAACAAAGAATTATTCAAAAATTATTCAAAAATATTCAAAAATTATTCAAAAAATTATTCAAACAAATAATTGTTATTTGTTAAAACAGAATGCAGAAATAATTAATTTTAGAGAAGTGGGATCAATTGGAAGCTGATGGAAAATTTCTCTCCCACTTCCTAAAGCATAATATATCTCAAACTTTTGTCAAGTTAATCTCATCCATATTTTTCCTGGGTCATAGGAATTGCTATCCCTTTTTCTAATATGTACCACAAATTACACAAGCTAGATGTTCTACCTCAGCAACAGAAGGTTGTTGTTATTCACACAGTCTAATGCAGCGGTCCCCATCCTTTCCCACTTGCTGGAGCGGTAGTGGCGGTTGGGGGGGAGATGAGATAGTTTTGTGCATATATGCATGTCGCTTTCACAAAAGAAGCTTTGCGGATACACTCACCCACCACTTCCATTCCCTGGTTCCTAATGGACTGAGGCCAATACCAGGCTGCAGACTGGAGTTCGTCCCCCCCTCCACTCCCTGATCTAATGGACATGCCTCCATCTGAGAAGATTGTATTGATTATTCTGAAAGACAAGATGTTTCTTGGATGAGAAAGATGCATGAAACGTGGTTTCTGCTTTGGCCAAATTTGAAGCAGGCTTTCTTTTCATTCTTCTATCTTTTGTGCTTACCACTTTTTCTCTTCCTCTCTTGCCATCGACTTCATTCTTGTTGTATTGTTCAATATAAAAAATCCCAACCTTTTAGTTTATATCTCTTTACCAGCCTGTTTACAAATCTTAACAGCTCTTTTCTGTTGAATAAATTAGAGCATAGAAGAGTAGGAGTTCACATAACACCTCACCTTTTAAGATTTTTTCCAAGAACGCTTTTTGAAATAGTGCTGTATTATCTTAAATGTTTGCAAAAGAATTAGCTTTGTCCATAATTCTTCATATTATCTTAAGGAGGTTGAATCGTAAACACTTTGAAAATTAAAATACTTAAATGTAATAATATATTAATAATAAATAAATAATTATTATTTTATTGTTAATAATAAATAATTTAAATGTAGTATTTAGAAATGTAAATACCTAAACAAAATACTAAAGGTTTGCATAGCAGTATCCTATTTTTTAATGTTTGAATATTTAATTTGTTATTCATTACAGATATGTAAAAGTGTATCAAATTTTTAGAAATAAGAGATAGATACAGTAAGAATCTAAGCAGTAACGGTTTTAGTACTGATGGTCTTTGATGGTTGTTGAAAGGGAAAGATGAGAATTTTTATATGCCATGACTCAGCTGGTGGCCTGCTTCTTTGTTGTTGTTACAAATACTGAAAAACATGGAAGATATAGATTAGAACTGAAATGTATTATGAAGCTTTTATGTTTGGTGGGGGTACAATTTTTATGCAAAGTTTCCTTAAGATCTTAACTTATTTCAAGGATTTGTCCAGGATAAAAAGGCATTTGGAGTTCACAACTGGGTTCATCAATTATACTTCTTTGCCTGTTGGATATAATAAAAAGAGTAAAACTCAGTTGATGAAATCATCAGAAAAAGTGCAGTGCTGAAAATTGCCTTACAATTTGTCAAATGCTTTATTCTCAGAGCAAGCTTCTATTTTTGATCTTATTCTCAGAATGCTTGAGCATTTCTTTTTAATCTCTCTTGCAGGTATTCTGTGCTTTTATTACTGAAGGTGATAGAGAAGGCTGTTACTGTTGAGTTTGTTTTGTGGCCTTAATCTTTTCAAACTGTGACACTCTCATGCCCCCTCACTTCCCATTTTGGGGGAGGGGGAGGGAGACAGGAGTTCCCTCATTACATCCTCCTCTAAAATTTAAATGGAGCATAAAAAGATCAGGAACTGGGGAGTTGAAAGATAAAATAATTCAATGCACTGCTTGGATACTAAATGAATAGCCAGATAACTGCAGCTATCCATAAAAATTTCTGCCAAATGGTCTTCTCTTTTGAAATTTGGAAACATTTGGAAATACAAATAACTAGTCCAATTTAATATTAAGAAAACAATGAGGGTGGGAGAGAGAGGAAGGAAGGAAGGAAGGAAGGAAGGAAGGAAGGAAGGAAGGAAGGAAGGAAGGAAGGAAGGAAGGAAGGAAGGAAGGAAGGATAATCTTTCCTACCTGTTCTTCTGGTGAGACATAGTTTATTTTTGTTTTCAATAACTATTACAATGGTCTTTTGTTTTGAGCCAGATAAGATTTTTTTGAACTAGAGCATCCAAAGGCCCTCGTGGCATCCTTCCAAAAACAAAAAGTAATAGGCCAAATCCAGGCAATATATCACTTGAATACTAAGATTAATAATAGTAATTGCATCTTAATGCTAAGCATTAGTATTTGAGTACATGTAAATGTACTCCATAGACTATGCCGTGCCAAACATATTGTTGGTGCTCCACATGCAACAATAAATGTCTGGTCTGACAATTCCTTTACAAATGGCAGTAGAAGCTTTCAAAAATCAATAGAAGTTGTGAAGTGGAAGTACCTTGCTTGTTAATGTTTGTAATATATATATATATATATATATATATATATATATATATATATATATATATATATATATATATATATATATATATATATATATGTATATGTATATGTATATGTATATGTATATGTATATGTATATTATATTATATTATATTATATTATATTATATTATATTATATTATATTATATTATATTATATTATTTATTATATTATATTATTTTTATTATATTATTTTTATTATATTATATTATATTCTCGGAAACCATTTAATTTCTTGTTCAGTTACACCTTCTCATTTTGCACTTCTGGATACTGACGAGCCTAAACGATTAATGACCATATCTTGATTGGATATTTAATGAAATTGTTTCTTTAACTTCAGAAATGAGCATTCTGTCACAAAAATCTATTTACAATTTTAAGTGTGTCCTTCACATATGGACAAAACCATCCTTATAATAAAATATATTCAAACTTATAAAGGATCTGGCAACAGTTGTGATTACTCTCTTGAAAATATTCTACTGACAGGTAAGAGATTATGATCCCTAAACTAGAATATGTGGAACTTCAGATTGCAACAAATTCCAGACTATGTTATTGAAGTTGTGTCCCACTTGATTATTGTGTGAATTAGGCATGATAAAGGAGCAGATTACAAGCAAGGAATTAAGTGTGTGAGAAATGCCAAATGCTTTAACTGTCTCATCTCTCTTATGATCTTCCAACAAGCAAAATCAATGAGAAAGGCAGATTCCTTTAACAATCATGTTACTAACTTAACAACAATGGTAAGAAAGTTTGTAAAATGGGGCAAAATTCACTTAACAACTGTCTTGCTTAGCAATAGAAATTTGGAACTCAATTGTCATAAGTCAAGGACTATCTGTATGCTTCATTCCTAATGTGTTCAATGGCATTATGCTTTCTTTCTTACTGCTTTTCTCCTAGACTCAAATTACCCTTGGCATTTGTTAGAATGATACAGGTACAATAATTTTGCTTAATTACCAGTACTAAGCGACTTTTCCCTTGAGTCACAGAAAAGTTTTATTGGTACTCTTTAGTATGATTATGAAAATTAATGACCTCACACTATCTTTTAATGCATAGGTGTAAGAGGAAATAAACTTTGCATTACTCCTATTCAATGCCAGAAAATTGAAAATATATTGGAGGTGTAGAAAGAACTTGAATTTATTACTTGCTTTTACCATTTCATTCAATTTATTGAAAGATCAGTACACATATTGTATTAGGAAGCTAATGAAACATATATTTTGATGTCCATGATTTCGCCTCAAAATGCGTAAGTCATGTTCCAGTTCATAAACTGAATTATAAATGTCATTGCTTGCCCTGTATCAAGTCATAGTTCTTTATGTTAAAGAATAGATGGAGATCCCTATTTAAGCTATGAAACTCATCAGCTAATTGATCAGTCATTTCACATCCCAATCTTTCTCACATAACCGATCTACAATGAATTATTTGGGGAAAGGGCAAGGTGAAATCTGATAAAGAATAGTTTTGAAGATAGTGTGATATTAATTTTAACTACTCTGAAGATCTATCAAGATCTCCAAAGTTCTGGGGTGACATTAGGATACAAAAGATGTGACATAATGGTACTACCATGTAACATACCTATGTTTCATGTTACTAATTGTCACAATAATTTTGAGAAGGGAAGCATTGGTACTTTTTAGAAGAGCAGATTGCCTAGGCTAGCATTTGGAGACCTCCTGTTTAGAAATTAACATTAATTTTAGCACTTATAAATTAAGCACTTACTTAGTATCAGCTACTAAATTTTAAAAGAAAAATTGTCCACATATTAGCATTTTCGATGGACATAGAAACTAACTTCCTAAGGCAATTAAGGAACTCTTTAAAATGGCAAACTAGCTGCTCTCTGCAAGGAATTCTCGCTTATGATTAAACTACTTATGATTATTAAATCCATGCAGAGTTGAAAGAGTTTATATTTCAAGAAATTTTCTGCAGGTGGAATATAATGGAATGGAAAGAACTGTCTGTTTTGAATTTTTTATTTTATTTTAGGTATAATTAGGCTCAAATAGAGAAAATGTCTGTTTCAGCAATATATATATACAGTGTGTGTGTGTGTGTGTGTATAATTTATATTTTATATCTTATAATATATATATATATATATATATATATATATATATATATATCTGTAGTTTATGTAGTTCAAAATAAAGAACTGCACCTCTAATGTACCATCTGTTTTGACATCCTGGTTTTTTTTCTTGAAATAGTAATGGAAGCATTTATTCTGAGCTGTCCCTGTTTGACTTGGTCTGGTACTGTCTAGGCAATGCCCCATCTTCTGGGATCCATAGCTGCACTCCAATAGATTAAAATATGCAATCTTGTTCAAGAAGTGAGCCTTGTGGGGAAAAAAACTAAAAGGGGAGGTGGATACATGAAGGAAGTCTCTGTGGAGAAGCAGGAAGCATAGAAGATAGAGCAATGAACAATAATACAGTGTTTGTTCCTACGGGGGAAAGAAATAATTCCCAAATTGTACTCATGAAAGCTCCTACTAGCAGAATTGTCATTTTGGAGGTGACTTTCACTCAATCCCATTGTGTCTCACCTACTCAAAATGCAAAGAAACATTTGCTAAAAAGTGATGGTGGCCTCTTATGGAAGACTAGATAGTGCAGTATGGAGGTGGCAGAATTAAGTCAAAAGTGCTTTCTGCTCCCCTTTTGATTAATGGAATATTCTGCTGGACTTGAATGGAAGGTCTCCATCTGCTCATGGGCAATTAATTAGGCTCCAAGCCAGTTTTAGTAGGAGAAAATAGAAGTCTCAACTAAGATAGAAAACTGTTAGAAAAATCAGCCAACTAAAGGAAGAGATGACAATAATAAATTCAGATGGTCCTTGAGATCACAATGATCTCAATCTGTGTTAGTAACTTATAATAAGGGATGCACTGAGGCCTGAAATATCAAGGCTTTTTTATTAAAAAAAAACATGATAATCATAAATACCCTCTGTGAAAAAGATTGCTTTGAACATTTAGAAGGCCAAACTTCAAGAATATTTTAAGAAATTTTTAAGGATTCTATTTTAAAATACAATATTTAAAATCACTGCTCCTTGTGAATTAAGGGCAACCGTTCATTTTGCATGTGGAGACTCATTCACTTTGACTGCAAAGGTTTTAGGCTTCATGTTTTTTTATAGACTTATCCCAAAAAAAGTGATATTTAATACTTAAGCATTGGAAAAGATGTTGAATAGGAGACATAGAAGATACATTGAGGAATGGAATGATATAATTGTTTCACATGATATTGATGTAGTTAATATTTGATGTAATGTTGGCTGTTTGATGTAATGTTGGCTTTTTAAAGGATGATCTTAATGGAGATTAGACCAATTCATGGAGAATTGGACTATCAAAGACTATATACCAGTTTCTGAATCTATTTAGGACCAGGCTAAAATACAATGTGCCTCCTGTTCAGATTTATGATCTTTTCAATTGCTTCTAGTTGAACGCTGTAAAACACAGATTTCTAGACTAAATAAGGCCCCTTTTCAACAGAGCTTTTATGTTCTTAATACCGGTAGTCCTCAACTTACAACAGTTCTCTTAGTGACCATTTGAAGTTAAAACGGCACTGAAAAAAAGTGATTTATGACCATTTTTCACACTTAGGACTGTTGTAGCATCCCCATGGTCACGTGATTTACTTTCAAATGCTTGACAACTGACTCACATTTATGACGGTCCCAGTGTCCCTGGGTCATGTGATCACCTTTTGCAACCTCCTGATAAGTAAAGTCATTGGGGAAACCAGATTCACTTAACAACCATGTTACTAATTTAACAATTAGAATGAAAAATTGTAAAATGAGGCAAGTCTCACTTAACAAATTTCTCATTCAGCAACATAAATTTTAGGCTCAATTGTGGTTGCATGTTGAGGACAATGTGTAGTTTTTTTATTGATTTATTAGTTTTTTTTAATCCCACCTTTACTACTCAAAAGCATTGAATACTGACTAGACTCGTTCCTCTTATTTTTCCCAGCACAACAACCGTATGAGGTAAGTTGGGCTCAATGAGAGTGACAGGTCCAAAATCACCTAGCTTGCTTTCCTCCCAAGGTGGTACTAGAACTCACAGTCTCCTGGTTTCTAGGCCAGCCTCTTAACCACTACACCAAACTGGAAAGGTTATAAAAATAGTACATCTAATTTTAAACTGATGCTGTTCCTTGACAGGAACCATAACTAAGATTTAGTACTTTGTAATAAAATACTTACTTAGCAATAATTAGTGCCACAAAGTGTACTATGTAGTACACTAAATACTTAGTAATACAATGTCCTTCAGTACTTTGATTTGTTTCTCACCATTCTGTCCTGGATAAATTGCAGATTATTCATAATGATTCAGTCAACATCATTTTGGTATGTTGGAGAACTAAGCATAAGGAACATTAAGCAATAGAACAGTTTAAATAGGTTTTGTGAACTTGGATGTACAGTGAATATCAAGGAACATGGTGGATCTCCTCCTTATCTACCTGACATGGCTTCCATGATGACAACAAACTGTTATGGGAGAAAACCATGCAGTCATATTGATTTAGGAATATTGCATTTGAGTATTCACTAATCAATAGTTCCCATACTTCAGTATCTTTGCATAATTCTCCAGAAAAACAAGTAAATCAATTTTGCTTTTCTTCATTAAAAGGAAAATTTGTTATCTCATTTCAGCCAATAATTATCAAGTATTTGCTTTCTTTCCCTTTATATTGCATATCTGGTTTTTTTTTTTTTTTAAAGATTTTTTAGTTCTCTGGATGTAAATATTTCTAGGAGACATGTAAGTACAGCATATAAGCAAAACTGTGATGGGTTGCATAGAAATTACGTATCTATTTAAGGTTTGCCGGTAGAACTGGGTAAATAGTACTGCTTTCTGAGCTTTTTTTAACATTTCTTGCAAATGATGTGCAGATAAAGTGCAGATAAGCAGCCTTGCCAGCAGAATGCTTAGAAGTGAAAAAATGTGAAAGATTAAAACAGTGTGAGAGGAATGTGCTTCTAATTAAGGTAATCATGTAAAGAAATGTAAGGAGTTAAATGAGATGCCTGTCTTGAAAGAATTAGATGGGTTATAGATAAATGTTTGCTTCTGTGCTTTAAACAATTTGTTTCCTTATTGGTATTTATAGATTAGAGTGTCGGCCTCTCAAAACACACACACACACACACACACACACACACACACACACACCAAAATCATTTCTCTCCGATCATCTTTATTATTAGGCAAACAGAAATGTCCAGGCTCAAATGCCGCATCTGCAGCAAACCATGGTCATGCCAAAAAGATATGTGACATCCTTTTTCACCTCTTGCCATTAGGCTATGGGGTCCAAACATGTGCAGTACATGAGTCTTGACATTTGTGTGATATAACACAGAGATCTGCTCCCTCCTGCAGTTTCTGTGTGGGCCAAGTTTGATAAACTTCTTTCTTCCTTTAGAAGTTGATAGACTGCTTAGATGATGGTCAGATCTTTATTGCCATGAGGATAGACTTCCGTTTTTCTTCCTAAGAAGAAAAATAGTTTTATACTGTTATGATTGATAATAACAAGATAATAGATCAGAAATGTTAGAACATGTTTGTGTTTCCTATCACAGCTACTTAAAGTCAGTCACAAGAAAGTCACAATGATACTGGTATATTGGATTGTAGCTGTAGGAACAAAACACTGAAAATGCTGTACAGGTACTCCTCAACTTATGACCAAATTGGCCCCACATTTGTGTTGATAAGTGAAACATTTCTTAAATAAATTGTTCCTCACTTTACAACCTTGCTTGCCACGGTTGTTAAGTGAAATGCTACGGTTGTTATGTTAGTAATACACAGTGATGAAATCCAATTTTTTTTACTACCGGTTCTGTGGGCGTGGCTTGGTGGGTGTGGTATGGCTTGATGGGCATGGCAGGAGAAGGATACTGCATAAACCCCATTCCAACTCCACTCCAGGGAAAAGATATTGCAAAATCTCCATTCCCACCCCACTTAGAGACCAGCCAGAGATGGTATTTGCCGGTTCTCCGAACTACTCAAAATTTCCGCTGCCGGTTCTCCGAACTGCTCAAAATTTCCGCTATCAGTTCTCCAGAACCTGTCAGAACCTGCTGGATTTCACCCCTGGTAACATGGTTATAAAGTAAATCTGATTTCCCCATTTACTTTGCTTGTCTGAAGACTGCAAAAGGGGAACACATGACCCCAGAATACTGCAAGTGTCATAAATATGAGTCAGTTGCCAAGCATCCGGATTTTGATCCTGTGACCATGGGGATGTTGCAGTGGCAATAATGATCATAAGTCACTTTTTTCTTTCTATGATTCTAGAGAGACAATCTAGAGAGACTATTAAAATAACTTCAATATAAAAATAGTTAATGTTATATATTGTGTCCATTTACACTCACATTGCTATGAAATATGTAACTTTTCATGGAATCACCTCTGTTATTTTAAGAAGCCTGGTGGCTCTGCAGACTAAAAAGCATTGTGATTAATACCAGCTGCCTGCAATTACTGTAAGTTCGAATCTCACCAGGCTCAAGGTTGACTCAGCCTTCCATCTTTTCTAAGGACCCAGTTTGTGGGGGCAATAAGCTGACTTTATATAAAATATACAAAAGTATGAAGGCTATTGCTTAACGCATTGTAAGCCACCCTGAGTCTCCGGAGAAGGGCGGCATATAAATCAAATTTAAAAAAAAAATATTTCATAAATCTTGACAATATGATAGGAGAGGGAGAGAAAAGAGGGTCAGAGAACATATTGCAATCAACCAAAAGAGCAAATAGCTCACACTTGTCAGATATAACATATGCTACCAGATGAAGAAGAATAACACTAATTTTTGTGACATTTTATGCTTATGTCTGACAGTGTTGCCTCATCCAAGGCTGGGGAAAAAAAAATCACACATTTAGTTTCACACAGCGACATGTGCTTGAAAAAAAATTCCTAGATACCATAATCAGCTTTCTAAAACCACACACAAGCAAATGCCTGGATTTCTGATTCATAATAACATCAAAATTAACATAATAGTTAAAAAATGTCAAGATTTTTTTTCCTGTTCATAAAATGAAATGGAACAGAGGAGTCTGTTAATGTATTTCTCCACTGATGTTAAGCATTGGTATTATCTCTAGGGGTTGTATGTCTTTGACCTGCATGCAGTGGATATTCAGCACTTACCTGAAAAAAAGCAATAATTTCATCTGATATCAAAAGCACCTTCCTTACATTATTTCAGAAACAGAGTATGGGGAAGGACAGCGGCTGAGCAAATTAATGGCATTGGGCCATTCATTTCTGTATCTATCTTCCTTTTCTTAAGGTTCCACCTGTTGTCCTTGTGTTTGAAATGATGTTTCATTAGCCATTTGTTTCAATTTTTCAAAAGTGTAGCTTGTATTGGTCTTTCAATTGAAAATATGCACATAGAAATGTGTACTACTAGTATTATTTTTTATGTGCTTATATCTATATAAGTGTACTACAGATCATGGTGTTCCCCTATAAATTAGGTTGGAAGGAAGATAATGAATGGCCCAAAGTCAACTGGTAAGTTTTTGTGGCTAAAGGTAGATTGAAACATGTGTCTTCTTCCACTAGGCTGACTCAGGAATTCTAGGAGCTGAAGTCCATAAGTCATAAAGGAACCATCATTCCTCACCTATTACACCAGGTGTGTCAAGCTGGCAGCCCCCAGGCCAGATGAGTCATGTGTAGGCCATACCCATCGCAGCTCCGTGAAGGGGAAAAACGTTGCAAAAGTCATGTGATTGCAAAGTGATGCCACGAATTTGACATGCATTAAGACAAAGGTCTTAATCACTGCACCACATTGGCTACCACCTATGCACTGAAAGTCCTTGAGCAGATGATTCTGCAAAGCTAAATTTCTGACATCGGAATCAGGAACTTAAAATGCCTTTAAGGCCTCAGATATAAATGGATGTCACTTTGAGTTGTATATATGAAATTCACTAGAAATGCAATGAAACTTTTAACTCTGATTCCATTGTGATTGATCTTGCAGATTTTTAGAATAATTGATGGCACTGCCTTAGTTGAGTCTGTTAGTGCAAATAATTATTAATCAATATGCACTCAGCTCTTACTTCAGAAGATAATTTTAACACATGATTTATTCTGAACATTTCAATTGAGCTACCTTTACAAGAAGAAAATCAATTGGCTAGTGGTCTAAAGCACTTTAATTATCTCAAGAGCAGTGTCCTTTTTTACTGGTTTTTTTCTTCCCTAGTAACTTATTGTCCCATACAGAATAAAGCTTTTTATTACTTGGCACAATTGGCAGGATATTTTTCATAGCTTCTTTAAAGAAGAAAGTGTTGCCTTTTATTGACCTTTTAAAAATTGTTTACTCAGATACTATAAAAAATTATTTAAGATAGTGGCAGAAAATATGAGTAGGGAAGATTGTAACCCATATACCATGTTTCCCTGAAAATAAGACAGGGTCTTATTTTCTTTTGATGCCCCAAATAAGGGCTTGGCCTTATTTTGGGGGAGGTGTTATTATTTTTGAGGTGCAGGAGGCAACAAGCCCACCATCCCCACCCTCTCCGTCCCACCACCTGCTTGCCTGAGGTCGCAGTGATTCACCTTCTTGGCACGAACAAGAAATTCAGACCTTCCAACTTCCCACAAAAAAAAAAAAAATCTCACAAAGTTGGAAGTAGTCCCACAGACTACTTTTCTTGTCCTGCACGTGGCAGTAGAGAATGGAGCAGGAAAGCAGGTTAGTGGAGGGATGTGGGTGTCTTGGGAGGGGTGGGGGGATGTAGGGATCTCTCTCACACACACACTGTCTTTTCCTTCAGAGCAGAATGAGAGGCAGGAAAATCCCTCTTCCCCATTTTCAAGCCGTTTGCAAAAATGCCCCATTCGGAGCCTTCAATGTTGCAATCCTGGAATATGCTGAAGGCTTGGAATGGGGTGTTTTTTGCAAATGGCTAAAAAAGGGGAGGGGGGAATTTTCCTGCCTGTCACCTTGTTCTGAAGCTCAGCACAGACTGTGAACAGGATAAGAGGCAAAATCCCCCCTCCCCATTTTCAAGCTGTTTGCAAAAACGCCCCGTTCGGAGCCTTCAATGTGAATATGCAGATGCGAGGAGACCTCCCATAAAGGAAGGCATAGAAATCCATACACCTGGGACATCGGAAGAAGCCCTGCGAGGAGACGCTGCTGCTGATGTGCAGGAAATGTGCAGGAGATTTCCTGCACATCAGCAATGGCGTCTCCTCGCAGAGCTTCTTCCGATGTCCCAGGTGTATGGATTTCTATACCTTCCTTTCCTGCTCCATGGATGGAATTGCCTGCTGGGGTGCGTCACTTGGCCTCCGGCTTCTTTTGCAGCAGCAAAAGCAGCCATGCTTGCTGGAGGGGGGGAGGGCTGAGCAGCACCCGCAAATCAGCTGTTTCTTGAATGACAACCAGAGCGCCTCAGCTGATCCCATTAAGGAGCCGAGAAGCCCTGAGATGATGGGGAAGGGAAGGGATGTCCCCTGTGCTGGCCATGCCCACCCCTTCCCTAGGGCTTATTTTGGGGGGAGGGCGTATGTTTACGCCCACCCCAAAAATCAGTCTTGGCCTTATTTTCGGGACATGTCGTATTGTGGGGGAAACACGGTATTAGTTGGGTTGAGAGATCTTTGAAGAATGAGTTGCATTTCAAACACAATTGCTTTAGTTTCTTGATCCAATTTCTTGGTAATTATTTTTTCCTTTATGTTTGCCAGGTATAAAATTTGGGTTAATTTAATGAATAATTCTTACCCAAAACTGGGAATGGAGGTTAAGAGTTTTATTTAGGCATAGCTTGGATCATTTTTATACAACTATCCTGTTATATATACTGATCGTGGCTTGGATAATATGCATCACCTATAAATCCAAATGCAAGCTATAACTCATGATTAAAATATGGATGTGGTGTCATGGGATAGTTTCAATATGAACCACCTGAAATATTCTAGCCATGTTCCTTATATTTTCAGTCAATTCATCTCTCTTTTCTCAATTTGTGAAAACTGATAAGAGGAATGAAAAAGAACAGCAATCTTCCCATTTTTTGCCTTTATTCACTAACCGATGTGGTGCAGATTTGGGCTATAATCTTATACATCCATCTACACCAGTGATGGATAACCTTTTTTCTTTCGGGTGCCAAAAGCGTGCATGTGCACGCTATTGTGCGCATGCACATGCCCAAATCCATAATGCAATGCCCCGCCCCTCTGCACATGTACGCGACCCCCCCGGCATGCACACACGACCCCTGCATGCGCGCATAACCCCCCCCCTTTTGGCCTCACATCCCAAAACAGCACTGGGGGGAAAAGCCTTTACCTCCCAAAATGGCTGGGGTGGGGGGGAAAGCTTCCAAAACGGCTGGGAGTGGGGGGAAAGCTTCCAAAATGGCTGGGAGGGGAAAAAAGCCTCACCTCCCGAAACATCGCTGGGAGGAGAATCTCTGGAGATCTGGGAAGGCACAGGCAGCAGAAAGTGAGGAGAAAGATAGGTCTCCCCATGCATGCCGCTTGAGGGCAGACCCAAAAATCAGCTGGCCGTCGGGAAGTGATTGCGCATGTGCAGTGGAGCTGAGCTAGGCAATGGCTTGGGTGCCCGCAGAGAGGGCTCCGCGTGCCACCTGTGGTTGGAAAGTTGGAAGTACAATATGAGTTGGTACACAAATTTTTTTCACTTCCCAGTCTAGGGCTGAGAGAAAATGATTAGCCCAAGGTTGGCTTACATGGATCTTCTGTTCCTAACCCACAACTTTTTTTAAAAAAAAAATTGATTTATATGCCGCCCTTCTCCGGGGATTCAGGGTGGCTTACAATGCATTAAGTAATAGCCTTCATCCTTTTGTATATTTATACAAAGTCATCCTATTGCCCCCACAAACTGGGTCCTCATTTTACCTACCTTAGAAAGGATGGAAGGCTGAGTCAACCTTGAGCCTGGTGAAATTTAAACTTACAGTAATTGCAGACAGCTTGATGTTAATAACAGTGCTTTAGTCTGCTGCGCCATTAGGCTCAGTTAACTTAATCAAGTCAAACAGGCTTTCTCATAGTTAGCTAGCCTAGAGTGTGTATTTCTGTTTATGTTTGTAATTCAAGACCCAGAGTGATGTAAACATGATGCAATGGCATCACAGAGCCAGAATAAATGACCTTTTGTGGAGAATTTGGGATGATTTATGGATGGGGAGATTTATTTATGTCTTGAAATAACAAAACCCTACAGCTCATTCAAAATCAGCCATTTTGCGTCCAAGTCTCACAATGCTCTGGGGCACAAAGTGAGGTAACATATGGTCTGCAAGGTACCCAACCCAGATGAATTGTTATATTTATCAAAAGGGAGATATTCTATTAACAGACAGCAGGATCATGTGGTTTACCAGAGGTTTCTGTAAATGGAAGGAGAAGAGGCTGTATTGACATGCTCACTCTTTGGCAATTCCTACAAGAGTTCTGTGCAGATGTGAAAAGCATAGGAAGCTGCAAAAGCAAACAAACATTGGCAGAACTGGATCAATGAAACCTCTGTGTGTAGAATAAAAATGGAAATTGTCCAAGATGCCTGTTCTTTGCCAGAGGCTTAAGGCATCTTAACTCTTTCAGGTAAAAAAGATGCATGACTAGCAATGCACAGTATCTTCTGATCCATAGCTAGGTGCCATTTCTTCCCTCCTTCCTCCTTTGAATAGGTATTTGAGGTACTGGTGAACAGGGTGATACTTAAAGGGATTTTTATCCTGCTAACAGAAGGTCCTGATGCAATTTGCAGCATATGCAAGTGACCAAATTCTTATTGTTGTGATGTATAACTGAATCCCTTTACATTCAAGTGTAAAGTGTCAACTCCAGAAGATAGGCTCAAGATACAGAAAGATCTTGATAGATTTGAACATTGGGCGCTATCTAACAAAATGAAATTCAACAATGAAAATAGCAAGGTTCTACATTTAGGGAAGAAAAACAAAATGGAGTCCTAGTGGACAACCATTTAGATATGAGCCAGCAGTGTGCTACAGCTACCAAAAAAGCCAACACAGTTTCTGGGCTGCATAAACAGAGGGATAGAATCAAGATCACATGATGTGTTAATACCACTTTATAATACCTTGGTAAGGCCACACTTGGAATATTGCATCCAGTTTTGGTCGCTACGATGTAAAAAAGATGTGGAGACTGGGTATGTGTAGTTTGATGAAGAGAAGGACTAAGGGAGACATGATAGCAGTATTCCAATATCTCAGGGATTGCCACAAAGAAGAGGGAGTCAAACTATTCTTCAAAGCACCTGAGGGTAGAACAAGAAGCAATGGGTGGAAACTAATCAAGGAGAGAAGCAATTTAGAACTAAGGAGAAATTTCCTGACAGTTAGAACAATTAATAAATGGAACAGCTTGCCTGCAGAAGTTGTGAATGCTCCAACACTGGAAATTTTTAAGAAGATGTTGGATAACCATTTGTCTGAAGTGGTGTAGGGTTTCCTGCCTGGGCAGGGGATTGGACTAGAAGACCTCCAAGGTGCCTTCCAACTCTGTTATTCTATTCTATTCAAGTAAGAAAAAAACCCACAGACTTTGATGAAACTATTTCCAACAATGAATCACCCTTTTATTCATGGAATATGGATCCCTTCCTCATTTCATTCATACATTTGCTTCATGGAACTGGCAATTGAAAACTTTGAAGCAATTTCTCCTGCTTCCAACAAGAAAGTATCCCTATCAAGAAAAATTGGGAGCTATTGTTTATTCGAAACATCTTAATTTTTAACAAAGAGTCTTGAAACTTTTGTCATTAGCAAAGCATCTCAGCAATCTGATGGTGATTGCCTATGACAGTGTGAAAGAATTTTCTGTGAACTGGGATTTTTTTTTTTTAGTAAGCATGAATGATCAAAAAGGTTTATTCTGGGCCAGTTCTCAGGAAGTTTCGCCTTGTCCATCAGAAGCTTCTAATGCCACAGAGTAAATGTAGGTTTACACTGTGGAAATTTAGGAAATTTAAATCTGGTTTTGTCATCTATTTTGGGCTCCAGAAGTATAGTTTGGAAGAGTTAGAAGCTACATTGCTAGCAGTTTCCTGACACATCGTTGATCATAATACTTTAGTTACTGATATTGCCAATCAGAAATCTGAAAAAGATTGAATGGAATTGTAACCTAACACATGACTGCCCAGCATTAAAAATGTGTTACAATTTGACCAAAGACAGCATATTTTTTTATTCTGCCTGGTAGATTACGGCTGTATTTTGAGGGGTTTGTACACATGGGTACTTCTTCAACTACAGAAGAAGTGGAATGAATGCATATTTTTCTGTTGATTTTGGAAGTTGTTATAGACATCATTGACCGCTCCTTTTGTTTGACCCCTGTAACATGAAAGTGTGAATCTCTTGAACGTATTTGTTCAGAATTGTAAACCTTGTTTTGCTTGTCTTGATTTTAAATGTGTATAAGCAAAAATGGATTGATATGTGACAATTTAGTAAAAAATGGAAATGAAGATTTCTTCTTTTGGTCATACTGTACAAATCTCATCATTTTTCTCATATCAATAAATCATAGCATTGCATCTAAATACAACTCCTCTCCCTTTGTATATCACCTGTACAGGTTTTCTGCATTTGTTTTTAAATGATCAAATGGAGTATTCATAAGCCTATTCGGTTGTGTGATATATTAAAAAGAATATACATCCAAAGATAAGATGAAATTCATGTTTTTAGATTAACCAAGCCAAATATGATTTTAATGCTTTTATTACTTGATATAAACTTCATCTTTCAGGTTGGAATTCCCATAAAACTGTCTTAATTTATTAGCTTTGTCATGTTAGTATTGGATAACTAGCTCAGAGATAAATCTGTGCTTAGTACGAATGTGCCTGACTTGATGATGTTCATGGTAATTTATATAGAAAATCTGGTTTGGGTATGAGGGAAGTGCAATTTTATGTGACAGCTTTAGATGGTGTAATGCTTATTGATCTTAGGCTGTTGCATATATTTGGGAGTCTATTTTCAACCATGTTTAGAATTTGATGAGGCCTCTCCACCCACCCCTATCTGATTGAGTAAAACAACACTTTTATATGATGATGGATATTATCTCACTCTTCTTCTAACTGCTTTTAATATATTTGCAATGTTTTCCTCATGATTTCTGCAGGGAGTGAAATATGTGGGACTTTGAGAAAGAGTTTCTAATAAATGTTAATACTAAACTTTTCCACTAAGCCTAATTACACTCAATGGTAGTATAAACCTCTCTACATAGAAAGGCAATATAATTTACATGATTACTTCATATTGTCTACAACTATTTTTGCCTTAAATTCCACCATCCATATACTCTTATTTAAAAAAAAAAATAGTGATATTGAAAGTCAGCAGCCAAATAGCCAAATTACACAGTAGGGTTTGTTTTGTAGAAAAGGATATTTAAGGATAGAGGTAAAAATAGTTTTACAGACCTTTAATTCCCATTCCCATTTTAATATACCTGATTAAAAAAACGAAGTTAAAAAGCCATAGCATAATCCAATAGTCCCCTGTTAGGACACTGGAGTTCAAGTTATGAAATAGCAGTTGCAGAAGTTGGATTGTACCAGGCAGTATCCTGATTGCTACCTGTGAAGTAGGATGGATGAATATAGAAGGGACAATTGATGGATTGTGATTATGAGATTTTTAACAGCATGTATTCTTTCTTCTCCAGTATCCTTTATTTAAAAGTGGCTACTTATCAAGAGAAATACCTATAAAATCATCTCAGAAAATAGGTTCATTTGGTGAACATGGAAATTAGGATAAGACGTTTGTCTCCCATTTGGAAGTTTGAGAGTTCAGTGCTAGGCAGGGATAGATGGGTGCAAAGAAAATATCTGCTGCAAACTCTGCATAAGCATCAGAAAAGGCATCTGGCCAATAAATGCTCAGCTCCATTCAGTCATCCCGACTTCACCCAAATCAAGGGGTTACAGGATCATTTAAAAAATGATGACAGTTTAAGAAATGTCGAGCATATGAAAAAAAGCTAATTTTGATCCAGATTTGCTAGATATATTCACCTAATTTGGGGTTAACACTACAAATTGTAAGCCAACTAATTTTGTGGGGTGGAGCCTCTTTAATGCAAGCTTTCCAAAGAGAGCTGGTTACCTGTGTAAAGATTGAGACCAACTTGTTGATAGAGGCTAATTGCCGTTCAGATTAAAATGCAGCAAAGGATCAGTTATAAGATATGGAGACATCGAACAGAACAATTTCCAAAGGGAGCATGTACCTTTTTATATATAGCTTTGTTTTTAGAAAAGAATATTTTTGTAGTTTGACACCATGCCGACCATGTAACCCCATTTGCAACCTAAATCGAATGTTTATTGAAACTGTGATTGTTAAGTAAATCTGATGTTTCCAGGAGGCCTTTCACTGAACATTGATTCTTGGTACAACCCAAAATAGGTTGCAATTTAACGACTACAACATCCAAATGAAGGATGCCATCTGTCTGGTTTTGTTCTGGCTAACAAAAAGATCAAGCTTTTGTGACATTAACCACTTTGAAAACACTGCCTGAATCCTCCCCTTTTTTTAAAACAGCAGCTGTCCCACTCTCAGACCCCACTCAGTCTTAATTTCTTTTTGTTAAGAATGTCAAAAAGTATGAACATGAGATAGTCTGGGAATATGAGTTAAAGTTCAAATTAAACTCTTACCCTAATCCTAAACTTCACTAACAAGAGTAGATATAAATGATTAGTTATCACAATAGAGAAAGAAAGAGGGAGATGGCAGGCAGGGGGGGCATCAGAATTAGTAATAGAATTGGTGCACCTATTCAGAGGATCAATTAATAGATAGAAAATAATATGTGAGCTGCAGGTCCTCAGTATAATTGCTAACTGAGACCAAATTGCCGAATGATTTCCCCCAGGGCTTCCTGTAAGAAGCTAAATATCATGGAAAGCAAAGTAGAATCCTGCAATATTCTTCAGAACAAAAGCTTTACGGTAAAGTGGATGTTCTACTACTGCTATTTTTCAGAACCAATTTGCAACAAAAAAATCAGAGCCCATATAGCACCTTGTCTCCTAACAGAAATATCATGGGATGTTCTTGAATGATAACTTTGGTTGACAATGTCAAAATCCAGGTTTCAAGAATGCTAACATTTTGGGAGAGGATTTTTTTTTTTTTTTGCTTACAATCTGTTGCTGAATTTAGAATAGGTCTAGCTGTCTGAATCCCAGATTATTATTTTTTAAAACCTTATCATTGTGTTCAGAGCTTCCTTAAAGTTTAATCTTTTCTGAACAGCCATCTTTTTATCGTTGAATGAAAAGAGTTTCATGGTTCACCAGGCTAGTGTTCATTGCTTAGTTTAAACTAAGCCGTTAAAATTGAATTTCTTCATAATGTAAACAATCTGTTTTACCTAGGGTTATTTTTTTTAAATCTGTAGTAGAGCTTCTTAATATTAGTGGAATTTATCACTAGTGCTGGGTCATTTGGGTGTCCTTTCCAGTTTATTAGAAATTTATGGTTCAGTTTTCTTATTGTATTTGTCTAAAAAAAATAAAAGGAGTACATTAATTCCTCCCTGCCCATGTCTCATGCTACTTTCCAGCTGCCTATTTAACTATTTATGTACTCACTCTAAACTGCTATCTTCTATTGACCTGCAGTTAAGAACTAATGCATTTGAAATTGCAAATTAAAGTTGCTAAGTGTGAAAATGCTTGAAACGCACAAATTATCTGGCCAGAAGAATATAACCCTAATTAAGGAAAATGAGGAGCTGTTGCTAATTGTTTTAGATCATTATAGATTACTGGAAATGTATAACATGTCTACAGGACATTTAAGAAGTATTGACTTTGTTTTCCCAAGCAATACTCACAACAGTTCAGTACAATGGTTAAGGCAGCAGCCAGCTTAGCACAGAATTTAAGATACCGTAATTCTCCAATAGCACCATTAAAGAAAAGGCAAAAGAAGAAATAAAAGTATAAGAAGTGCAACAATTTTAGGGGGGGGGGGACAGAAAGGGGGGGGAAATCAAAGCAATAGGACAAAATCATTTCTGGCTTGAATCCCATTTCTGAAAATTGCACATGTATCTTCCTTAATTATTCCTTTCAGAGCAGCAATCAATAGTCCAGAGTAAATTTCGTATAGCTCCAAAATCAAACATGAAAAATGTGTAGCTAAAGCCCTCTTGGTCTTTACCTCTTTTTGAACAATTCCTTTCTGACATTTAAATCAGCACTAGGTCAGGAAGAAACCATTTATACCTGTAGAATAACATAGTTTATAATAACATAGTTTGCAATACTGGTTGTACAGTATTGAAAAATGGATTCATGAATTGACTCAACATGGGAAATATTTTTTCTTTTCCCTAGCATTTACCGTAAGAACTGTTGGTTCACTGGGAATAAACCTCAGTGTATCCTTGCTTTCACAGAGTCATTTTATGCTGAAACAACTTAGATCACCTTTATTTTAATTGTCTATGGCTAGATGTTGTGTAATTGAAGAAAAAATTCTGTTTCATAATTCCTTGTATTTAATATTCCTGGCTGAGCTAAGCCAAACATTTGGCCTTTTTTTTATTGCCTATAGATGCTAAATATCTTGTATCAAGCAAGCTGACAGAATTATCCTAGTCATAGTAATAGCTAGATATATTAAACCCACTCCTTAAAACCATAACCATTGTGGAACTCGTGTTATAATTCCTTTTGAGGGATAAGTGACAAGAAATTCTGGATGCACACGTTTGAAAATATTACCTTTATGTGCAGAAGTATTGCTAATTGTTTTCAATCAGTTACAGAGAAAATTGTGCATTCAATTTTTGGAAGCAATTTTCCCCCTTTCTTTTGCATATGCATTGCACTTTTGAGTTACAAAAACCAAAAACACTGACTACTACAGACAAAAATACTGTATTGCTCTTCTTCATCTATTATGTTGGTTGGAAATGCATAACCTGACCTTTTCCATAAATAGTAGCTATAAACGAATTATATCAATTCCAGCATCAGCAACTTTAAATGCTAATTGTGCCTTTTGGTGGTTAAAGAGGTAGTCTATCCTCTTAACCTGCTGATAATTTATCATTTTTAATTCCAAAATCTGTGTTGTCGTTACCTGTTGTGTTTACACTTAGCAAGATGGATGATCAGTTCTTTTCCAATAAAATCTTACCAGACTTTTTATTGTTGTTCTCAAATACCATTTTCAAAAACTGAATATTGGCCACAGTCAACCTCATCCAAAGTATACTGTATTTTAATTTAGTAAATATAAACAAGACTACGCAGTTGGTCCCACTGCTGAGAAACCCAACCTAATCTTGGAGATGACTGGATCACTTTCCTTATTCTTTCTCATCATTGATTCTGCTGCTAATTGATAAAGTAATTGAACCACATGTCTTCTAGTTTGTTTTGAGTGTCATGATTATACTATGCCCTATTGACACGATTGGCATCCTGGGGTCAAAATATAGTGTTACATGGGAGCATAGTATTTCACGACAAAATAGCAATTTGAGTTTAAAGGAAAAACACCACCACAACGCATATGCTAACAAAAAGAAAATGCCAGTGATTAATTATATGATTCTCATGCCTTCACTAATACATAATTCTGGACATGGTTTTAAATATTTTATAAAGGAAGCTTCTGAAGCAGACATGTTAATAATTTATAGGCTTTGTAGTACATATCCGATTCTTAGACGTAGTGATAATTTTATAGCGTGCATGAAGGTTTGAAAAAATAAACCTCTTGATATGTACTTTCTAATGTTTCTATTTACTTTTTTCCTCCTAACTCAATTCTACATGTTACTCAAGAGATGCAAAGCATGTCTTAATGAATATTTTCATTTAGACCTAAACTATGTCAAGAAAGGACTAACATATCCATCCAATTTACTAATTGTAATCTGACTTTCTTTGTGGCCAATTCTTGTATAATTTAAATATGGATGACACAGACCTTGTTAAGAGGGGAAATATCAAGAGACTCTTAGGAGCTAAAAGTTGTATATGAATGTGATCTAAATAGAAGCTAGAGTTGTTCAAGAAAATATCTGTTGAGAAAGTTGCACTTGGGCTCTAAAGTTTGTATTATTATACATTTCTTTTTCTCATCTCGTCAGTTTCTTCGGCTTCCTATTTTTTCTTCACTTCCTATACACTGCATGAAATTGTTTAGGAATAGTATAATTACCATAGATGGATCAGTGAATTAAATACAATTATTTATTATTGTTTATCAGTTGAAAATGCATAGCATTTATATAGAAATGGAAAGATTTAAGGAAACAGGAATGAGAAAAATAGCATGCCTTTGATCCTAAAAGGGTGAGTAATTGTTGCAGAAAAAGCAATGGAAAAATAATCAAATGCAACAATGGTACGCATTCAATAACTTTCCAAATATTGTAGATATTGAAATTGTTCCACCATTTCAAAATGGTGAAATATGCTGGAATTGTAGTTCAACAATAGCTGGAAAGTCATTGATTGTCTATCCTTGAAATAGAGTATCCTAAACCACAAGTACTGTTTTGTTCTAGGTGACACTTGTTTCCCTTCCAAATAACTTAAATACGTGTTCAATATTTATTGGACTTATTAAGCTTATTAACCCTAACCCTAAAACTGAAGTAAGGTATTTAAACCAAAATCTGTTGGCGGCTTTCCAAATGTGTATGTTCTCAATGGCCTGCTGAATCTTCTTTAGGTCATGATTTGCAGTGACAGTCATACTTAAAAAGATCATTATAAAAAAATCTATGCTAGGATATAACTGTAAAATATAAACTATATTCTACAAATTTGAAAAATATACCAAAAGAAAAAAAAACAGCACAATCATCATTGTCGATGTTTCAGTTCTAAATAAGTTTTCTTATTTCACCAGAATATATCTTCAAAATATAATCTGTTCCAAAGCATAAGAATATTTTTTTTTTCCACTTTTCACATTAGTCTTTTGCAGCACAACCTCGTATGGTCTGCTATGAAACCCTATAAGCAACTGTGCTGGGTTTTGTTACCTTGATAATAATTTAACAAATTTCATGTGTGTTTACCTACATTTGAGAAATTACGAGTCCTCTCCCTGATTGAAATTTGGAAATCCTGATTGGGGGTAGAGGGGAAGAAAAAATGGTTTCCCAGGTCAAACTGATTCCATGGTTACCCCTTTTAGCCCATCAAATTGCTTTGCTCTAAGTATGTGTATGCCAATGTGTCTCTGTGTGAGAGAGAAGGAAGCATACAGGAGGGGGGAAAATGACAATAAAGCGCAATTAGAATGAACAGGCATGTCCCAATATGTCACTACAGTTTTGCCATTTCATATATATATGAATGATAGAGTAAGTGCCATGGTTTATTAAAATATGCAATTAAAACCTTCTCTATGGACATGTGTTGACAAGGTTAGCATGGCAGCTGAGTCACTGTCTCCCCATCTCTCAGTCTTGGCCAGTAATAAAGAGCTGCTCTTATTTGGATTTGCTAATAAATGTAGGCATTCATATTTTAGTAACTGATATGGATGGAAGAGACAAGATATAGATTTTTATTCTGAATTAGAAAGCTCTTTGAACTGAAGGTTGATTAATAATCATTCAAGATTAAAGTGCTTTCATGAACTAACACATACTGCTGAAAATTGCCTCACTTAAAAAGAAAAAAAAAAGAAAAGAAAAGAATGAACACTTTCAAAGCAATCATTTTCATAACTTGATAGATCAATTATCTGAGTGGGGGGAGATTATTTGTTCTCCTTTGCTAGTTCTAAAATGTTATGAAATGAAGAACATTCAGCTAATGTATTGTATAGTAACACAGGTGGAATTGATCTATTTAAGTGTTTCTGGAGGGCCCATTGGTCAAATCTCTGATCATTGTATTGGCATATTTTGTGACGCTTAAGGAATTCTATAGTGATGAGAAATAGCTGAACATTGGAATGCAATGTAATAACACAGTCCATTACAAAAAATGGGTCCTAGCTCACATTTGCCCCTTTGCTTTATGGCAATTAGCTTTTTGGGACATATACTGGATCTTTCAGTAGACCAAATTATGGTCAGGATGCACATCATTTCATTGTTATGATAATACATGAATAACAATCACAATACTGCTTAAACTTATATACCGCTCTGTAAGCGGTTTACAGAGTCAGCATATTGTCCCCAACAATCTGGGTTGTCATTTTACTGACTTTAAAAGGATGGAGTATTGATCCGTCAGGATCAAATTGCTGGCAGTCCACAGAATTAGCCTCCAACACAGGTAGTCTTTGACTTACAACAATTCACTTCGTGACCATTCAAAGCTACGATGACAATGAAAAAAAGTTATGACCATTTTTCACATTACGACTTTTGAAGCATCCCCATGATCATGTGATCAAAATTCAGGCAGTTGGCAACTGGTTCAGACTTATGACCTGTGTCCCAAGGTCATGTAATCCCCTTTTACAACCTTCTGACAAGCAAAGTCAATGGGGAAGCCGGATTCACTTAACAACCAGGTTACTAGCTTATCAACTGCAGTGATTCACTTAACAGCTGTGGCAAGAAAAGTCATAAAATGGGGCAAAACTCACTTAACAAATGTGTCACTTAGGAATAGAAATTTTGGGCTCAATTGTAGTCGTAAGTCAAGAACTTCCTGTACTGCATTCTAACCACCGCACCACCACAGCTCTTATCTGGAATGTGTTCTGGGAATGATACTGGGAACTAGCTGGTAGATTAGTAGAGTCATAAAGCAAATGGATTTCCGTTGTTTCTTTTTCTTTTTAGGATTTGTGAATTCCTATTAAATGTGACTGCATTTACTTTCATTCTCTACCCTTGTGTATTGTCACATGAGGTGCATTTTTCTAAAATTGATATTTGAAAATAAAGGAATGAATAGATCCTTTTATTTCTTGATGTAACTGTTGGTCAAAGAAAAATTTCTTCGAGAAAGAAGAGAAACAAACACTTCCTAGACTAAGTCTACTCCAGTAGATTCAGTAGGATAAACTTTAATTTTAGTCTGTCTGAAGGCTTTAAAAATCAATGGACTTTTATCAATCAAAGGATTAGCCGATAAGGTCTAGATTCACATGGAAATTGTATTAATAGCATTTGTTATATACCGTGTTTCCCCCAAAATAAGACCCTGTCTTATATTTTTTTGAACCCTGAAATAAGCACTTGGCCTTATTGCCATGCGCTCAAAAGCTCGATTGGGCTTATTATCAGAGGATGTCTTATTTTGGGGAAAACAGGGTACTCTTGCCATTGTCTTCCTTGCCAGCACTCTCACACTAATATTTTGTAGATAAAATTATGTGATTGTTTTACTAGTGTTCCTGAATTAAGCTACAGATCTCCCTTTTGCCTTAAATATATCTCCAGTTCAAAACAGGATATTAGTCCAAGTATTTTATTTATTTATTTATTTTATTAAATTTCTATACCACCCTACTCCCAAAGGAGGCGGGGCGGTGAACAGCCACAGAATAAAACACATAAATACAAAAATTTAAAATAAAATAAAATATAAAATAAAATAAAATATAAAATAAAATAGGAACAAATTGAGTATAATTGTAGAGTAAAAAATATTAAATATTTTTTGCTATTGTTAGCCCTGCAAAGTAGCCCAGACAAGAAACACAACCAGGAGAACTAGCTCTATCTTTATTATAAGTTTTACATCAACAGAATCTTGCAAAACTGAAAATATTTCTCCTCATCTTTCCTTTAATCTCTTTAATTCCCATACCATTCACCCATCTGTGGGCTGGGACATCTTTTACATGACAGTTCTGTACTGTCTGCCACTCTCACTCTTGGCCTCCAAGGTCATTTTCACATACCATTATGTCTGTGTTCTAAATCATTTCTATTAACCATTCTCTCTGAGAGGCAAATTGTTCATTTCATCACTCCATATGGCTACTAAACACACACACAAAACATATTTTAATATATAGTGTAGCTCACAGCATGGAAAAGCTGTGAGTCACATTTGATTATTTTTATCTGGAGGCTAAAACATATAAAGGGACTGGAGGCGAAAACATATAAAAGACGGCTGCTGGAATTGGGTATGTCTAGTTTAATGAAAAGAAGAACTAGGGATGAACATGATAACAGTGTTCCAGTATCTAAGGAGTTGCCACAAAGAAGAGGGGAGTCAACCTATTTTCCAAAGCACCTGAAGGCAGGACAGGAAGCAATGGATGGAAACTAATCAAGGAGAGAACCAACTTAGAAATAAGACGAAATTTCCTAACAGTTAGAACAATTAATCAGTGCAACAGCTTGCCTTCAGTTGTTATGGGTAAGAAGAAACTGGACAACCATTTATCTGAAATGGTATAGGGCCCTGCTTGAGCAGGGGCTGGACTAGAAGACCTCCAAGATCCCTTCCAAAACTGTCATTCTGTTATTCTGCTATCTTAAAAGATATCACTATAACAGTTGTCTGACCCATCTTAATTTTCAGTAGTGTTGTTTCTGTCTCATTGCAGTTCAAAAGGCATCTCCAGTAAGCATAGAGGAAAGTCCCAGTAGTTCAATATGTTGCCTGCTGAAAATCATAGAGCCCGGTCTAAATAACAGTATAGCTTTGACTTGGATGTCTAGAGGCACAGAATAATCTTAATGTATATATGTCTTTTTACTACTAGGATTGACAAATGGCAAAGCCCAATCATGTCCCAAATCTAACTCTTCCAGTTGAATTCCAGCCATTTTGTCAATCACAAATAAGTGCTGCTTATTGATACTATAAAACACTGTGGTTGGTTTTTTTTTTGCTTTGCTGCAGAATACCTTGTTAAAACAATATATATCAAGAATCATGAATAGAATAAAGTAGAATACTAGTGTGACCAAGTGCGATTGGACACACAAGGAATTTGTCTCCAGTGTAGAACCTCTCCCTGTACATAAAAACAACAAAGTAATATAATCATAAGATACTAATAAGAGAAGGTAGTAGAAAAGATGAGAAAGATAATAGTAATATAGGCCTACTACATGGGTAAATAATGTCCAGATTAAATACTACATGACCTAGATACACAATTGATGAAGTTGTGTTGGTAGCGGTAAATATTGCCTGTAATAAGCATTCGTGGAAGTTCATCTCAATAGGAAAACATCCAGTATTATGCAGTATAATTTCCCATCTCTACTTTACTATATGCACTCACAGTTGCTCTGCTGGATCCTTAAACTTTGTGGAACCAATTTGGTAAGGGAGGAGGTAAAAGGAGGGAGAGGATATTTGGTCTTCCAGCACTGTCTGTTGTGCTCATGGGAAGACATTGTTGGCTATAACCAATAAGCAGAAAGACATTTTTGCAGCGCATGACCTATGCACTGAAATTGAGGAGGTAAATCTTGTACTGTTGGCATGTGGTAAGAAAATTATGGTGTATTGAACCAGAAGGCTATGCGCTGCTTCAGTTTTTAAATCAGTGGAGGAAGAGATGCCTTATTGCAGAGTGAATGATTGCATCAAATCATGGGAGGCTAAAGATTTCAGCAATCTGTGATTTTGGTAAAGGGGAGCGAGAGGAATATTTCATTTGTGAAAATCAAGATGCTGCAAGGAGGTTTCTATTTTTATCAAAAAGGTTCTGGCCAGGAGGAGGGAGGGAAGGGCATAGAGAACAAAGCTAAACATTGAAAATGGCCCTAATTGGTCAGGATTGGCATAGGGGTATCTTTGTAGAACCGAAAAGGAAAAAGGCCAAGAATGCTTTATTCATGTTCCCTCAGCCTTTTATTTCTATTTCAGATATGATACTTCGAAAGGGCAGAAAGGCCAAAAGTAATATCTCAACCATAACAATCCTGTTTTATACCATCAGACTCAGGTTATCTTTCAGAATCAGATCAGATCAATCAGAATGCCAGAAAACAGTCCTGGTAGTCTTGCCTGAAAGGTTACTAATCAGTGTGATGCCCTTTTACCAACTTGGTCATGTAACTATGTGATATAGAAGGTCAGAGTTTACAAACTGTTGGGCTCTGCAATCTTTGAAGGCTGCTGTTCTCTGCCTTACATTTTCCATTGAAAAGTAATTGCTTTGAACACCAGAAATGATTATAGAAGATTATACCTTTTAAAGGCAATTGCAGAATTTTGTGCATTGGAGGAACAGCACGTTAGATGTAGCATGACTTGTGCGGCAATTACCTTGTTGTAGCTAATCTCAAAAGCTCAAATTGGCCATTATTTCAGCACAGTCTTTCTGTGCACCCAACAGAATGGAGAAAATGGCTGCCTTTGCCATAAGATTTGAAAGATGATGTGGGTGCTCCTAGGTGTCTGCCATAAATGGGAGTAGAGCTTAATTGAAATAAAATAAGCCATTTGAAAAGATCAAGAATGCTATGCCCAAAATAGTCACTATTAACACAGCAGGTCCCAGAGAGTTGTTAATGCCATAGGCTTTCATACAAACCCCCAACCTTTTACATTTAGAGACCTTTAAATCCTACCCATCTGCCTTTAGGAACAAAAGTGAAAGTGTAGCTCATCTCGACTGTCACTTTTATACTTCAAGCAGATAAGCAGATCTATTGAAATTGTATTGTTAGCGTGCTGAATGTTGAATTCTCATTCATATTTTAGCTGTTGGTGAACCTGACTAAGATGCTGTGAAGACAATGAAAGTGGATGTTTTCAAGCATACCATGCAAGTTGGATGCTGCAGAACATTTCAGCATCATAAGAGAATGGTGGTCCACCAGCCCTTAACTAAATAATGTTATTTATTATAATTTATTAAATTCAAGAGAATGCAAAAGACTTGTGGGTGACAGACATTGAGTTGGACTAAAAGAAAGCGCTGACACAAAGATCAATATCAATCAGATACCGTAATGAGGACTAAAAGACAGTGGTGGTAGCTATAGAAGTGCCAAGTGATAGCAACATCAGGAAGAATTATAAGAAACTGGAGAACTTCTGGGGCCTGAAAGAAGAACTAGAAAGGATATGGAAAAGGCCAAAATGGTCCCCTTGTGGTAGGAACACTCAGGATTGTGACTTCTAAGCTAGGAGAATGGCTCCAACAGATCCCAGGAATAATATCAGAGTTCTCTACCGAGAAGTGTTCAGTGCTAGGAATAACTACAATATTAGCCTTGATAAAGGATCCAAGAGTGACACATAGACAACAAGGCTAGAATTATCTCCTCCTCAATTATACCAAACTAAACAAATCATATTAGGGATGCGGTGGCTCAGTGGCTAAGACATTGAGCATGTCAATCAAAAGGTCGGCAGTTCACCGGTTTGAATCTCTAGTGCCGCATAACGGGATGAGCTCCCATTACTTGTCCCAGCTTCTGCCAACCTAGCAGTTTGAAAGCACGTTAAAAAAATTCAAGTAGAAAAATAGGGATCACCTTTGGTGGGAAGGTAACAGCATTCTATGCACCTTTGGCATTTAGTCATGCCAGCCACATGATCACAGAGACGTCTTCGGACAGCACTGGCTCTTTGGTTTTGAAATGGAGATGAGCACCACCCCCTAGAATCGGGAACGAGTAGCACATATGTGCAAAGGGAATCTTTACCTTTACCCAAACAAATCTTTACCTTGGATGGTACTCTTATGGCTACACAAAGACTGAAGCTTGGAAAATGGTTTTGCTAATCGTATATAATAGTATGTGCTTGGGATAGTCTTAGTTATTACTAGGACCCATGGTACTCATTTTTTTACAAGAAAACCAGGCTGAGTACAATCCAAAATTAAGATTATTTCTTTGAGAGATTCAATACTTTGTTCAAATTGCTAGAAAAATTGAGGAAGAAAGTTTTTTTGTTTCAGGACAATTCCATGCAAAAATCTCACAGAATCATCATGCTCTCTCCTTCAATAAAATGAAATGAAATAGTTTGTATTTTCTACAAAAATAATGATCCAAAATGTAGAAACTAACTTCTTGGTATATGCATCCTAAATGTTTGTCATAGCTACTATTGATGAAATGGAAAGTCAATGCTATACAGTACTTTTAAAAAAACAAAAATGTGAAGCGATCCTTAAGTGTGCCTTAGCTATCAATCCCTGCAGTTGTTCAAATTGGAAATAGAATACAGTACAATTTAGGTACAGGGTTTTTTTTTTTATTATTATTATTCAGTCCATCCCTACTAATAGATGTATTTCTTTTTGGAAAAATGAGGCAGTTAAGAATTTAGCCTGCTGTTGTCTCTCAGCTGAAGCCTTGGATCTGAAAAAGCTCCTACTGACATCAAAGAGACTTTGATTTGAACCAACAGAGGGGCAGACTTAAGGCCTTGAACTGTCACAATGGACATCTTTTTGACAAACCTTTCTTTACACCTAAAGACATTTAAACATCTTATTTGTCCCTCAAAGAAGAGGTGTTATTCACAGGAAATTTAATGTCTTAGCCCACTGAATATTGGAGGAAAAGTGTAATAATATTTCATTTTTGGTGTGTTTATGTCTGAGTAAGCATAAATTTTTTTGTTGTTGTTGTGTACTTGCTAAGTAATGTCTGACTCTTCATGACCCCATGGACCACAGCATGCCAGATTTTCTCCCTGCTCCCCCAATCCTCTACTTTCCCTCAGAGTTTGCCCAAATTCATGTTCATTTCATAAATGACACTATCTTAACCATCTGATCTTCTGCCGTCCCTTCTTCTTTTGCCTTCAATTTTTCCCAACTTCAGGGTCTTTTCCAGTGAGACCTCTCTTCTCATTTGGTGGTCAATATATTTGAGCTTCAGTATCTGAAGCTCAAATTAATCCAGATTAATTTCCTTTAGGATTGACTGATTTGATCTCTTTGTATGTAGTCCAAGCGATTCAGTAAACGTCTTCTCCAACATTCCAATTCAAAAGCATCGTTTTTCGACGCTCTACCTTCATGTCCAACTCTCGTAGTCATAAGCATAAATAGGTTTGCACTATTGATGTATGCCAAGCTTCTTTAACTGGAAAATGTTTTATATCGAAAGCTTAACATACCTACTTACTATACTTCTCTTGTCTGGAACATGGAAGCTTGCATTCTTTTGCTGCATAAAAAGATCCAATAAACAATATTAATTATTTTGATGGATATGTTTAATTTTCGAGAATAGTTGCAAGCTCTAATTGCGAGCTCTCGGGGACTTTTAATGTTATAGATGTAGCCCAGACATATTTGATGGAAAAGGATCAAAGGATGGAGAAGATTGCTCTGGAATCAACAATCTGTAGGAAGATTTGATAAATAGTGTGACCTTTTTTTAGAAGTAGTAAAACTTCTAAATGTAATAAGCAGGCTTCATTGACAAGTTTATTCCTGTAAATTTATAGTAAAATTTGCTTTCATGTTAACAAATAGTATCAGCTTATAAGGCAAATAATAATTGTCTATATTGATTATACAAAGATCCAATTTAAAAATGGTCTATGTCTGTATATAAGTGGAGTTTATGTCATAAGTTGGTGAGGTTGTAAAACATATGACCACATCAACTTATGATGGCAACTCCAGTTCTTCCCATTATAGTTGTTAACCTAAAACCCTGAGTTGTTGAGTTTTTAGTTGTTTTGCTTTACCACCACACCAATTTATGACATAAATTCTACTCATAAAAAGACAGACATCATTTTTAAATTGGGTCTCTGTGTAATCAATATAGAGAGTTATTATTTGCTTTATAAACTGATACTATTAGTTTACATGAAAGCAAGTTTTACTATAAAATATCATTTATAGTAAAACTTGCTTTCATGTAAACGAATAGTACAGAGAGTCAATTGTTAACCTAGAACCCTGAGTTGTTGAGTGAGTACTTCCTGCAAGCCAAGTCCTGGCTTGGTTCCTCCAGCACCAAGCCTCAAAAAAATAAGATATACCTCCAATTCACCCCACTCACCCCACCCACTTTTCTCCTTCCATCATGAGCCACGGTGGCACAGTGGTTAGACTGCAATACTGCAGACTACTTCTGCTGACTGCCGGCTGACTGCAATTTGGCAGTTTAAATCTCACCAGGCTCAAGGTTGACTCAGCCTTCCATCCTTCCGAGGTGGGTAAATAAGGATCCTAATTGATGTGGGCAATATGCTGACTTTGTAAACTGCTTCGAGACACCTGTAAAGCTCTGTAAAGCGATATATAAGTCTAAGTGCTACTGCTATTGCTATCTGTGCCCTTTTGGCCACCCTGCACCCTGCCTTGTGAGGCAACAAGCAGTGTCAGAACCACACAACTCTGCAACTACATGCCAAGACCCAGGAAGTCTCAGCAAGCATTCATTTGCCCAGTTGAGTTCCGTAGCTTCACATGGCTCTCCAGCCCACCCCAGCAAGCAAGCTGGGACAAGTTGGAGTCAGGAAAGGCAACAAGTGAGTGCAAAAGGTGAAAGATTGGTCTGGGAAACAGGGAGAGAAGGCAGATGGGTAAATGAATGCTTGCTGGGGAGTGATGCTTATTGGTTTGTGGGTATTGGTCATGTGGAGGTTGGGAAAGTAGGCAAGCGGATGGATGAATTCTTGTTAGCACTTACTGATGTTTCCTGGGCATGGCAAGCAGTCATAGAGACACAAAGTTCTGGGGCTGATTATCACTTCACAAGGCAGGGAGCAGAGTGAACAAAAGGACAGTGATAATAGGGAGATGGGCAGATGTTGTAGAGTGGGTGGGTTGCCAGATGCCCAAGTTTTGATCATGAACCTGTGGTCACAATGGTCATAATTGTGAGCACAAGTCATAAGTCCATTTTTTCAGCACTGGCATAATTTCAAATGGTTGCTTAACGAATGGTTATAAGTCAAGGACTACCTATTGTCTCTAGAATGTATGATTATTTGTCTATGATAACTCTTCATATCAGATAAGGAGAAATTAAGAAGTTGCTCACTGCATTGGCACAAGAATATCACAGGAACTTTGTGATGTAATAATAATTTTTAAAAAATCATGATTTGAATGATTTGCCATATCTCTACCTGTTCAAAGATGGCCATTCTATTTTTATTTTTGCACAGCACAAACAAGAAATGGAAAAGCACACCTTCTTTAGATAGGATTGTTTATCTGAACCATTTCTTATTTTTCACTCAAGCTGAAAATATTCAACAAAAAACTATAAGAGATTTCTCTTGAACCCTAAAAGTTATCTGTTGATCTTTTACAGGAAGCTTTGTTTGAATTTTAATTCATAGTGTTAGTTTGATCAGATATTTTGCTTCTTCCAATTTCCTTGAGTTCCTAATTAAAGTCCAGATACAGAATAAGGATAATTAAGAAGACAGTTCATTAGAAAAAAAATATATAGCAAAATTAGAGTTGAGTGTTCCATCATTTAGAAAGAAAACAAAAAAGGTAAGAAAAAAGAAAGGCAAATGTCACCATATACAGAGTATCTTATCTGAGTTACGGCTTTACTGTGGTGTGTGTATGTTTCTCTGTGTGTGTATGTATAAGGAGTTTTTTATTCATTGGATTATGCTTTCACAAAGTCCTCCTCTTGCCAGAGGGAGCGATCCAACAACTGATTTGCATGCATGAAATATGTAAATCATATCAATCTAAATTTAAGTACATTTAAATTCCTTCAGATCAGGCAGAGATCAATACATGTACAGTGATTGTACTCTACCTGGATTTGAAGGGGAGGGACACAAAGCTAGCCCCCACGCAAGTAACAGTGATGACAGATGACGGAGGTGGCAGGGAACTGGCAGTGTTAGCTCTGCATGAAGAACTGCCCACCAGGGCTGATGTCTGTCACAATTTTTTTTTCAGTTGTTAATAATTAGTTGAGCAAGCACATTTTACAGAGAAGGACCAGCTTTACTTGCCATGAAGTGCTTCGGGGAAGACAAATGTGATGGATGTTACCAAGACTGGGACAGCACATATTCACTGCATAGCATGTCTGCCCAAATCAATCTTAAAAGAGAAAGAAAGAAAATGATCTGCTTACTGACCTCATCTAAAATGTGGGAATGAGAAGGAAAGGGAGAGGGGAAGGATAGGTTATCTGAAGTTCACAGCCTTATCGTATTCAGTGAAGCCACTACACTTAATACTGTCCATTTACTCTTGATCACATTTGCCTATATATGCAACTTTAGATATGACTGAATTACAATCAGGGTTCCCAGTTTTATTTTTAAAATTAAGTTTAAGTTTACATAATTCTCTTTATCTTCAAATAAATGTTCAGATTGACTTGGCCTAGAGAATATTATCAAACTTTGAACCAGTAACACATGCTCATAACACAGTGGTACCTTTGTACTTGACTCCTTCAAAACTCACCAAATTTGGTACTCTATGCATTTTGATGCAAAAATGTTGCCCCAGTTCTTGTTGTTTATTTGATACTCGATACACTGCGCTAGGAAGGAGGGGATAGCCTCAGAGAACAGATAGGAAGTCAGCCATGCTAGGAAAAGTCACTGCAAAAGGAAGCAGGGGATGGTCACAAGACGGTGGATAGGAAGTCAGCCATGCTGGAAAGGTAGCTGATATAGGAAAAGGGACAGACAGGAAGTTCTTCCCAGCCAAAACAAAGGGTCATGTGGTACATCACTTAGTTTGATTCAAACTCATTGTTTTTAGTATTTGTCACATTGCCTGGAACCAATTAACGACAAGTTACAAGGTACCATTGTAAATATTTTATACTTTATATATAGTGGTGGATTCCTGCTCTGGCCAGGAAACTGCTTAGAATAACTCAATTCAGAGTCAAATACTAATACGGTAAGGGATAAGGAGTTTCATTTGGTGGCAGTAGTTGAAAGCTTTTCCAAGTTTCAAAAATGGCAATACAGATATTCCTTGATTTACAACCGTGATCAACCCTGGAATTTTGGTTGTATGTCATTGCAGTCATTAATCGAGTTAACATATGTTGGAACATTATTTTACAAACATTTTTATGATAGTTGCCAAGTGAGCCACTGTGGTTGTTAAGAAAATCACATAATCATTAAGCAAATAATGTGATCATAAGTCTGAGTAAAGCTTATCAATGGTCCTGTTTTGGCAGAAAACAGTGCAAATATCACAAAATGCTATCTTTGGACTGTGTGATGTTGCAGACAGTGAAAAATATGATCCAGTTGCCAAACACCTGAAATGTATTCACATGACTGTAGGAGTAGTGTGGCAATTGTAACTTTGAGGATGCATTTTAACTAACTTTTAAAAGTCTGTCATAACTTTGAACAATTATTAAGTGAGTGATTGTAAATCTGTGTACTGCCAATGCAATCTTATGTTCTCTGGTCTATGAACTGCCCCATAGCTTGCCTCCTGGGGATTAGACAAGTGATTTCTCATAATTATTACAAAATAAATTTATAGGTTGGAGATTTTTGAATAGGAGCAAGGTGTTGCTATTCAGATAGAAGAATAAGTAAGAAATATTTTACTCTCTTCCTTAATCTTTTCTATATAATTCCAGTTTTAGTGTATGTTGTCACTTAAATCAATTCACAATCCCTAAATAAATAAAGGAGGGCATTTTCTTTGGCTCAACAATATCTTGAAGAAAAACAAAAAGGCATTCCATTTGGATTAAGGTTTTGCCCATGTTGTAAAGGGGCAAATGTTGAAAATGTTAATCCCATTTTATTATATTTTGTGCTGGCATAAGGTCAAAGTTAACAATGCCATATTTAAGCACATTTCCTGGTTTATTTTCCACATTTTCTGACCATATTTAAAATTTTTACTCTCAGATCTTCATGAATCTTTTACCCTGACTCCAGCTACATATTCTATTATATGTTGTTCATTCATGTCATATGCAAAATGTGGAACTGACTACTGATACTGTTATGTCCAGATAATTTTTTAATATGTATTTATATGCACATGTGTATGTATAGGTATATTATATGAAGTCCATGATTTAAGACTGGTCACTTAACAACTTTTCGAAATTAAAACAGATTTTTAAAAAAGTTACTTGCAGCCCATCTTCAATGTTACATCTGCCATTTTCAAAGTTACATCTGAGAGAATAGGTTTGCACTTACAACTGTGTGATTTGCTTAATGACCTCATGATTCAGACTTATGATTGTGTGGTTCTTTTAACAGCAGCCATAAAAATGTTCCTAAAATTAGGTTCAGTAATTGGACTCCTAGACCTATAACTTTCAACCGATATTCTGGTCTCAATTGTAGTCATAAATTAAGAAACTACCTATATTGGAAATAACATGTCTGTTTTTGATATGAGTCTCTCAAAATAAAGTTCTTTTTAAAATCCATAGAACAATATTACAGTAGTGGCTCTAAGTAGCAACTTTACATTAATCAAATAGAAGCTTATGCAGGCCTTGTGTTTGATTAATATTTAATTAATCTTTAATAGAAGTCTGTGATTTTGAATTAAATAGGCCACTGATAAACAAGCCAATTTGCTAAACAGTTCATATAAATATGACCTGCTAGTATGAGGATTAAGGTTGGATATGTTTTGTTTTTGCCTTTTAAAAAATAATTGGTATATTTCAACCACAAGTAATTGACCAAATCAGTTGGGGTAGTGAAGTGTAACCACAGCTAAACAAAAATGGAAACACTAGGAAGACATGCCACATGAATAATATTGAGGAGATAGTTGCATTAGGGACATTGTACATACTTCCAATTCATAATTGTTGCTGGTGGATGTTTGCTTATTTATTTAGCCATAAGATTGCTATCTGATGTCATACATTCTCTCACATAAGACTGCATAATAATGAGGATCCCAAATTACAGGATAAAAAAAGGGAGTTAGTTCTTCTAAAAATAGTTGACAAATTCCAATTTTTAATAGGGGAAAAGGGGGGAAATATATGAAGATTAGTCATATTAGTGGCAAGTTATTAATTTAAGATTAATTGAATCCAGATCAAATTTAATTGCACCTATTTCTTTGTTTTTATGTCTTCATCCTGCTTGTAATGATTGGTTACTAGACTGATAAAGATTTTTTTAAAAAAAAAAAATCTATAAACAGCTAGCTATAAGCTTTTTTGTTACCAGCGTAATGTTCCATCTCCTTTCCAAAACAAAGGAAGGCTGTTAGGACAAAAAATAAAATAAAATCAAGATGTGTTCACCTTAATGCCCATGGGGAAAAATTAGTTCTAAATGGGGATTAGTTCAATTGCTGGAATTCTTGAAATCTCATCCCATGCTACTAAATATATTTTACTAAAGAAAATTCTATGAGAATCACACTTGTAAAGAATAAACCGTTTCTAAAGAACCTGATGTTGTGCACAAGTAGTCCTCAGATTAGTGTCCGTTTGAAGTTATGATGGACCCTGAAAATGGGATTTACAACTCAGATTCAGAGTTCCAGTATCTACTCTCACAGTCATATGTGAGTTATGCTGTTTTTAACTGGAAACCAGCATTTACTTCCAGTTTCCAGCAAAAACCAACCTATATTGAACAATAAGATTGCTAATGACCATGGCATTCACTTTACAGTTAATCCGCAAAAGAGGTCATAAAATCAGGTCTGATCCTAATGTAACCTGCATACAATTATCACAGTTTATGACTGACATTGGGCTCAAGGACTGCCTGTATATTTTGGAGTACCTTTAGTCCCTCTCTTAAATTACAACACTCAAATGGGGGGAAAAGAGCTTGAATGAGCCATAAGGCAAAACCGGCTTTGTATAAATCTAGTTACTGCCATGAATTCACAAAAAGATATTAAATAAGCCATATGCTCATAATCCTTTCCTCCATTAGAATAATTGCAATGTAATTATAGTAGTTTTCCAAAAGATTATTCAGATAATATTAATCCAATGCAATTAGAAAATATTTACACTAAACCCAGAAATTCATAAGATGCAAATTAAAAATGTTAAAAGTTCCTAAGAACTAGATTGGGAAGAATCCATAATGTAATGGAAGAAGAAAAGAAATGAAATTGTTTTCCGTTAAGCTAAAACAAACAACATCTACAAATCTAAGAAAACATCTGAAAACAACAACTTAATTATGAACTGTCTCTTCACAGTGGTTAGGACCTTGCTGGCGAACCTATGGCACGCATGCCAGAGGTGGCACACAGTGCCTTCTCTGTGGGCACGCGAGCCATCACCCCGGCTCAGCTCCGCTGCGCATGTGTGCTTACCTCCCCCTGGCCAGCTGGTCTTCAAGTCTCTGCCGCACATGCAGGGAGCATACATGCATGGGGGATGTGGCACATGCGGAGGCACATTGCATTTGGGGCTTCGTGTGTGCACTCACATGTGTGCGCATTGGACACTTGGTCCGGAAAAGATTAGCGATCACTGGATTAGGAGGTGCTATGGATATAACATCCATAATGTTAGATATTATGTGAAAAATTATGATAGGGTTTGCTTTCTCTGTGTTTATCATGGTTCTCCAAAAATAAATTGAATTTACTAAATATGAGAAAGGCTTTGACTACTTTTAAAATGCATCATCATCAGTAATAGCAGTAGTAGTAAGAGTAGCAGCAACAGCAACAGCAGCAATAATGAAATTTGGGGCAGTGACCTATTCAGGCTTCTGGAATAATCTTTAAAAGTATTACTTTGGTTTTACTAATTTCATAGTAATAATTAGGATGTGGATTTCTTCTATCAAGGTAAGAGTCATTATTATCTTTCAAATATTATACCTCCAAGTGAAATTGATGGCATACAAACTTGATAAATAAATATATATGTATACACTTAGGAGAGTATATCTATAATTCAATAATACCTATGATGTTACATGTCATTTTTAAATATGTCTCTATACTGTAAAGCTAGGAAGAATGAGACAGGATGAACTGTATGTAAATACCAGCAGGAATATAATGTGTTTGATCTTCTTATATAGATGTTTGCTTAACTGTAAGAATCCAATGTATAGAGTACCATGGGATATTAAGTATCACCGTACTTTATTCATGAAGAGGGACCAAGGGATTGTTTCAAATAAACCTTACTAGATTTCCTAAAATACAATAGTAGTGGCAATTTCTGTTGAGCATGATGACTCTGGTTTGATTATAATGGGCAGAAATTGGTCTGGCTTATCAAATATGAACAAAACAAAACTTTAGAGATTATTATATTGTTCAGTAGCATACAGAATGAATATATTTCAATTAAATGCAATGGATTTCGGAAGGTCCTATTAAATGTCCCATAATTTTTTTAAAAAAGTTTTCATTTCATTGGGCTATTGCATATAAAAGCAGTTTGATAAGATACCTCAAGTAGATTTATGATTTTTAATGTCCTTACTCCACAGTTTCACTATGATCTACACTGCAGAATCAAAATGTTGTGTAGTACTAAATATAGGTGTGTCAACATTCGTTTTCCAATCCTACTTTTTAAACTTGGGAATATTTTCATATTCTTTGTACTTGGAATCCTTCATCCTAGTGGGCAGTCACTTAAATATCAGCTAGCAGTGTGCTTCAGCTGCCAAAAAAGCCAACATAGTCCTACCCATTCAAATCAAGATCAGCTGAAGTGTCAGTGCTTTATAATGCCTTGGTAAGGCCACACTTGGAATACTACATCCAGTTTTGGTCACCACAGTATAAAAAGAATGTGGAGACTCTAGAAATAGTGCAGAGAAGAGCAACAAAGATTATTAGGGGACTTGGGGCTAAAATATGAACAGTTGCAGGAATTGGGTATGTCTAGTTTAATGAAAAGAAGGACTAAGAGAGACATGACAGCTGTTTTCCAATATCTGTGGGGCTGCCACAAAGAAGAGGGAGTCAAGCTGTTCTCCAAAGCACTTGAAGGCAGGAGCAGAAGCAATGGATGGAAACTAATCAAGGAAGGAAGCAACCTAGAACTAAGAAGAAATTTCCTGACAGAACAATTAACCAGTGGAACTACTTGCCTCTAGAAGTTGTGAATGCTGCAACATTGGAAATTTTTAAGAGATTGGACAACCATTTGTTTGAAATGGTATATCCTGCTTGAGGAAGTGGTTGGACTGAAGCCCTCCAAGGTCCCTTCCAACTCTGTTATTCTGTTGTTATTGATAACAGACAGCTAACTTTTGGGGCATTTGTTTGATATAATTGATTTTTGCTTTCATCTTAGAATATGGTAGAATTTCATAGAATCTTTGAATAGTATTCAGTGCCTTGCAAAAAAGAAAACCTCATACTTTCTTATTCATATTTTCAATTTGTATACTATTGCTATAAATTATCTGATGAATATTTTAACTATGTTTGTAGTTAAACAGGATAAAATGAATATTAGATATCACTAAAAGTATCCTTGAGTCACCTGGCAGAGCCAGTGGTTGATACTGAGTTAGAAATTTGCAAGTACCTAGACTTCAATGGAATAGTAAATTTTAATTTAATAAGTAGAACAATTACAGAAGTAAAATAAATAATCCCTGTTTACAATATTTGTCTTTCTCATTCCTATAGGCCAGTGATGGCTAACCTTTTCTGGACTGAGTGTCCAAAGTGCACGTCTGCGCAAATGCGCTCATGCGAACCCCCCAAAATGCAATGCGTGCACCTTCCCCCGCATGCGCCCCCCGTATACACAGCAGAGACCTGAAGACCAGCTGGCTGGTGGGAGGCATGCGCACATGCGCAGCGGAGCTGAGCTGGGTTCGGCAGCTCGCATGCCCACAGAGACTGCATGCCACCTCTGGCACCTATGCCATAGGTTCGCCATCACGACTATAGGATTTCAAACTTTCTGTTCTTTTTCTCAGAAGTAGAGGGCAACTTGATGCCCAGCAATTATATAAAATCTAAAATAAATATTGGATATTATATTAGCAAAAAGAGGCATTACACAGCCATTTTCATTTTTATTGTGTACAGGTAGGTGTAAGTATCTGCCATAGTAGCTACTCTATGTTGTAAAGCTAAACGCACTGTACAAATGCACGCCATGATTTCAAGTCCCATTGAAGTGTTGAACATAGAACAACCTTATCTCTGAAGAAACCCAATAAGAATGAAACCAGTTGTGTATTACTTCATATTTGTTAGTAACTATACAACAACTAAAGGCAGGAGGCCTTGGGGCCTCTAGCGTGAGACTCAGATCAATAAAAATCACAACACTGTCAGTACAAGAGCACATTTTTTAAAAAAGTAAGGCATCCCCGGATAGCATCTATAAAGAAAGCTATAGGAAAATCAGCTGAAATATCTCTGTGATAGAGCCATACTAAGAATAGTATTTAGACCTGTGTAATAAAACAAAAGTAAACATATAATTTTTATTTTATTTTGTCTGCAGGTCTAATAAAGCTATTATCTAATTTTTCAAAGAACAAGGAAACTGCCATTCCCTGCGATTTTCCCCCAAATCTCCTTTATATTACCCAGTCCTTCTGGTTTCATTGTCTTTATAGTAAACTTGTAGAGCTAACTTAATAATTGAAATTACGTGACTATTGTATCACATCAATCGTTTTTTCCCTATCCAATTCTCCTATATTGTATTATAGTTATTATATATTTTCCAGGATAGCCAACTTGTTTCCCAGTTTTCCATTCCACTGTCAGTTTGCTTATCTGACATTTCTCATTTTTACCAATATATTGTTCTTATTGTGCCAGTTTCACATCAATCTAGCTAGCTGGCTTTCTTCCAGAATAATTATACCTACAGAATCCTTACCATTAGTTCTCTTTCATGAATTATACCTTTAACCTAATAGAGTGGTTATTCCCAAGAATATTCTCATACTTTCAATATTCTTTGTGTGGAACTCCTTATCATGAAGCTTTTTTTTCATAACCATTGCATTCTGTTTTCATTTTTATGGAGCATGTACCATGACCTTAGCACCTTTCTATTAATTAATGCTCTGTTTTTTTTTCAAATAATGACTATGATAATGATCTATCACTGTTGTTGCATGTAACCTGAGAGCTTATGACTGGAGACAAATTCCTTGTGTGTCAAGTGTGTTACACTTGGCCAATAAAGAATTCTATTCTATTCTATAATGAATGAACTGTTGGCTTCATCCTTTGTTAGAACATTTTAACCAAGTATTCCTCCACTTAAAGACTTACCTTGAATCATATTTCCCCTGTTATCAATTTAGAAAGAGATCTTTCAGAACTTGTTTTAGTTTTCTCCCTCTGAATATTTCAGGTACACAAAATACAGGTAGCCCTCCCCCTATGATCATAATGATTTGGACCAGAACTTCCATTATTAAGCAAGGTTCAGTGAATCATGCCTGATTTTACAACCTTTTTGCTAGGGTTGTTAAGCAAATTGCTGCATTTGTTAAAGTGTATTGTAGAGTCATTAAGCAAAGCCAGCTTCCAACACTGACTTTGTTTGCCAGAAGCTAGCTGCAAAGATCACAAATTGCTATGAATTAAATGTGAGCTGGTTGCCAAGCACCTGAATTCCAAGCATGTGACCATAGGGATGCTGCAGTGGTCATAACTGTGAGGACCATTTGTAAATCTTTTTTTCCCCCAGTGCTGTTATAACTTTGAACAGTCACTAGATGAATGATTGTAAGTTGACGACTACCAGTAAATTGCAGAATTAGATATTTTGTTACTCTTATAACAAATTACAGATAATCCTTTATTTACAGTCACAATTAATGCCAAAATTTCTGCTGCTAAGCAAGGCAATTGTTAAGGAACTTTTGCCCCATTTTGCAACCTTTTTGCCAAAGTTATTAAGTGAATCACTGCAATTATTAAGTGAATCATGCGATTGTTAAAGAAATCTTATTTTCCCTGTCAACTTCGCTTGTCAAAAGCTGGCTGGTGATCAGATGCCCAGGGGTGAAATCCAGCAGGTTCTGATAGGTTCTGGAAAACCGGTAGCGGAAATTTTGAGTAGTTCAGAGAACCGGCAAATACCACCTCTGGCTGGCCCCAGAGTAGGGTGGGAATGGAGATTTTGCAATATCCTTCTCCTGCCACGCCTACCAAGCCATGTCACGCCCACCAAGCCACACCACGTCCACCAAGCCACGCCCACAGAACCGGTAGTAAAAAAAATAAGATTTTACCACTGCACATGCCCCTGGGACAGTGCAACTGTCATAAATACATGCCAGTTCCTAAACACCCAAATTTTGATCATGTGGCCATGGGGATACTGCAACAGTAGTAAGTGTGAAACTCATAAGTCACTTTTTGCAGTAACATTGTAACTTTGAATGGTCATTAAATGACTGGTTGTAAATCAAAGATTACCTGTAATTATAAATTAATAAATCACGGCTAAAGGAGCTGGATATATTTAGCCCAATGAGGAGAAGGTGTAATATGTAGCCTTCTTCCAACATTTGAAGGGATGTCATAGGGAATAGGGTGTTGATTTATTTTTATTTTCCAAAGCACCTGAGGCAGGACAGAAACAATGGGGAAAAGCGCATCAGAGGGAGATACAAAGTAGATTTAAGGATAAATTTTCTGACAATAAGAACTATTAATCAATGGAACAGTTTGCCTCACAGAATTGTGGATGCTCCATCACTGGAAATTTCAAGAAAAGATTGGGATGTAATAAGGACTTCTACCTTGGGATAATCTAGACTAATCCTAAATTTGAAATTAAATTGGTTTCATCGTTTTTTATAGTATGTTTCCAGAAAGGTCTGGAATCCATTTAATAATCAAAGTGTTGCTTGAGTACTTTATAGTTTGACCATTTGAATGCAGTTTCTGTGATAAAAACTGGATTTTGGGAAGAGTAATTCTTAAAAGTTCCATTTTAAAATTCATTTATTATTACTGTATGACAAAAACATCACCTTGACAAACATATATAGGGCAGTTTTCCACACTTAAAGAAACTATTGAGTTCCAATGCTTCATAATTGTTCTTGGAATTTATTCTATTTCATCTACATCTTGACAGCCATCTAACTTAAAAAAATTTCTCACAAACAAGAAATTAATTAATAAATAATTAAGTCATTCAAGTCATACATTCAACTCAGGTGGGTTCTACTTACCTTTACTACCGGTTTGTAGCGGGCCGCATGCACGCTCTTCTGCGCATGTGCAGAAGCATTTTGATGACGTCGGGGTTGGTACCTCCCGCTGGTTTCACTACCGGTTCTATAGAACTGGTGCGAACCGGGGGCAACCCACCACTGATTCAACTACTATAACTGTCTATATGAATCAATGACTTTGGGCAGCTTAGAAGCCAGAAATATAAAACACTTTTTAAAAACAATAAAAAGCATTTTGAGATCAGTAAAAACAATTTTAAAAATAAATAACAGAATAATAATGATGTAATATAGGAATCAGACCTTCCCCACCTTAGATGTATACTTTGCTCTTATATTTGCATATTTACTACTTCACCACAAAATTAGAGGCTCCTTCACATATTCAAGCTCTAGTGTGAAATGTATCATCATCTGCCAGGAATGTCTCTCTGGATTCTGTGTAGGACAAATGGGACAGACTTTGCACAAAAGAATTAATGGATGCAAGTTTGACCTCAGGCCTCAAAATAAGGACAAAGTAATATCAGGACATTTTAACCTCCAGGATGCTCCATTACAGGTGACAATATATAGCACAGTGGATTTATTTAAACACTCTGTCAAAACAATATACCTTCTAAAATCCACGAAGATGCCATTTTGATGTCAAATGAAAAATTGTCTGCACAAGTCAGTGGAGATACTTCTCTGAAAAAAAAACCCTCCTAGTAGTATCAATTAAAACCCATAGTATTATAATGTTGCCAATTCCCCCCAAAAGACAATTGATGTGTTCAATGGAATTTCTTTCTCTTTTTTTTTTCATTTATTTTTATTTGCTACTAAAATCACTAATTATACTATTTAGAACAATTGGAGGTTTAATGGCATCCACTAGAAAAGTTATTAAAGCTGAAATCCAAATCAACCTTATTCAATAGCTCCTATGTTGCTTTATTAAGGAGATTCGTTCTGTTTTGTTATTATTTTTTCCTTCATTAAGAGCATAAGACTACAAAGACGGAGACCTATTTTCTTGCTGAGATCCTCATTATTCTATTGAAACCTGTCAAGATCTGCATTTTTGACTAAAGCCAAACTGGGAATGAAAAAGAACTATTACTCTTATTTAATAAACTACAATAAGAGACGTGTTTCTTCCCAAAGCTTTGTCTCCTTTGTTTATGGGTTGAATAGTTTTTATGCCTTCTATATTGTAATTTTGTATTATTACAGTACATGTGTTTTTCATAATAAATGTGTGTCACTCCTGGGAACTTTTGTAGCTTAAGGGCAGTTTAATCTTTTTTTTAAAAAAAAATGTTGTTCAATGGAAGTTATTTTATATATATGTATAAATTCCCCTAGCATGTTCTTTCCCAAGAAAATCCACTCAAATGTACATGGAGAACCATAAAAAGGATATGGGTCTCTTGAATAATATCTTTTGATAGTCCACCCAGGTCTTAGCTTATTTATTGATGATGACCCATAAAGATGTGCTGAAAAGACAGGAACAAAGAGAGTAGCACTGCTTTTTTCACTTCTTTGTCTCAAATTATTATTGTTTGAATAATTCATTCAAATCTCTCAGAGCAAATTGCCACTCTAACAGCACGACAGAATGAAAGCATGCTTGAGACTATGAAAAACTTTGTGCCTTATAAATAAAAGCATTTCCCAGTAAATCCTGGTCTGCTCAATATTTTCTACCCCTTTTTATCAACTTTGGGGCTGTTGTAGTTCTTATTGAGGCTAGGAGTATTTAAAGTCAGATCTTAATCTAGGCAGTATCTTTTAATGGCAGTATCTTCTCGTTTCAATGTTTATTTACTAAGGTTTTTAAAAAGAGCGGTCATGTATTACATTAAAAAAGTATTTATTATATTTCCTCCAAAATCAGTTTATTTATGACTGTAGATACATTAGGCTAAAAGACAGACATTCCCTAATTTTGTTCACCAAACTGATGGCTAATAAGAGATATCTGTAGATATATTATTGGAATTGAGATGTAACTCTGTCTGCACTGAATATCACTGTTTCTTATTAATAAATGGTAGAATTGCAAGTGTTTTGCAATTGCCTATGACTATATTCGACTTATAACAGTTTGTTTAGTGACTGTTTGGCTAGAACAGCACTAAAAAAAGTGACTTATGACCGTTTTTCAAATTATGACTGTTGCAACATCCCCATGATCACGTGATCAAAATTTGGATAGTTGGCAACTGGCATATTTATGAAGGTTGCAGTGTCCTGGGAGTCATGTGATCACTTTTTGCCACCCTTTAATAAGCAAAGTCAATGGGGAAGCCATGTTCACTTAACAACCATGTTACTAATTTAACAATTTAACAACTGTAATGATTCATTTAACGACTGTGGCAAAACAAAAGTTGTAAAATGGATCAAAACTCGCTTAATAAATGTCTCACTTAGCAACAGAAACCTTGGGCTCAGTTGTGGTTGTAAGTCAGCGTCTATCTGAATTTTGCATATTTGGATTCAGAGTCCTCTGACTCAGATCCAATTATCTAATATCACTACACCATTCTCCACTCATTGAACTTTGGTGTTGAAAGAAATATGGAAGATGTTTTCTGCCTTTGGAACTCTTTTGTAATTGGAAGTAACAGTAGCCTAGTTAATTAATTAGGAGCACTAATACATTTTGTTATCCCAGTAATAAGTACAATAATAACATCTATTATAGATTGTTAGGTCTATAATGAGCAGTTTTGTTATTATTTTAAACCAATCTCTTTTAAAATAAAAATCTAAATTTAACCACCACAACACTTTTGAAAAAAAGGTTACTTTTTTTTAAAGAAAAAAGCACAAATATGTTCCTCAAGGTTGAACTTTTTTATTCAACTAATATTGTTGTTATTCCATGTTTATTGTAGGATCCTAAAATAATTGCTCATTTCTCATCCTTTGTCATAAAGGAAAGAATTCCCCTGAAGAGTGTTCCCAGTGTGAACTCTGACAAGCTAATAAGGAAGAATGATGGAAGCAATAAAAAGGAATCTGGGGTGCATTCCTTTGATTTACTGTTATAAAATGATGGGCCTGTTACAAAATGAACTTGTGTTCCTGAACATTTGGGATATGAGCCAGACTCACTTCTCCCTTAATTGTAAACCATCCAAATGATCAGGTTGAAACTTAATGACATCTTAACAGCTTCTTTTAAGCCTGGACACGAGATTGGTGTGTTTTTAATTCACTATGATTTACTACATTAAAATTGGTGTGAAATGTATGATAAATTGTGGCCACCAAAGGGGGAAGTGGATGTTTTCAGCTTAAAGGAAGAACAAGCTCTATAGAATTAGCATAACTTTTCTTTGGATGATACTCGCTTTCCAAAAATGCAGGTGAATTTGCTCTAAAAGAAAAGTCGAGGTAAGTGAAAACTTCCCAAAGCACCTAAGTTTATGCTTTCAGAAAGCTGATGTCTTTCCTAGGTTTTAAAGCGACCCTTTAGATGGAAATTTGTCCATTGTGTGCATTTCAGTGATTTATATATAATGTGGAAATATTTTTTCTGTTATATTAAGTTGATCCATGAATTTAAGTACGAGAAGAAAGTAGGGGAATTAAGGGATATATATTCTAAGTAGTCATCTTGGAATATCTGAGCTAATAAACAGGGATTTTTATGTATCCTGTATAATGAAAGTAAATATATACTGGGGAATAACATGCAAAATAGAATTTAGATTTGCAAGTGTAATGCTCAGCATTCAAGAAGCTGTCCTTGTTAGAGAAACTAACTTTGCATGCATAATCAGTTTGAGCTAAAACATTTAGTTTGTGCATAATTTAATTCAAATGCTTATTCAACATGTGACATTTTTACTGTGAATTTGCAGCCCTGGGTTGCCCTTAAAACTCTATGCTGCTAGCTGATCAAATTAAAGACAGCATAAGTAAATTCAACAAAGACATTGCTCTTATCTGCAGATTAGTCATTTAGTTCTTGTTGTGTTGTGAATGCTTTCATGAAAGAATGCAGTCTTTCACGCATTTCAAATTCTTTGTTCCAATGAAAACACGAGTTATAAAATTTTAGAATGGTCCAGAAAATAACTTTAAACAAAACTGAATATCTAAAGATACAGTGCTTAGGTAGAAGGACTAAACAACATTTAGAAAGAGCTAAATGAAGTCTCAGCATCAAATCTTATTTGTCAACATTTGTACCTTTTTTTGCCTAACTCTTATCACTCAGTCCAGTGATAAGAGATAATTTAAATATTTTATCTGGCAGGAACATAATTCAAAACAATAAAATATAACTGATCAATGTGATCTAATTTTATATATCCTAAAAGCTGTATAGCTTATGTAGCAGTAAAGGTATGATGACGAAGATGAAGATGAATGGAGAGGCAGCAATGAAAATTTCTTGTCTTTAATATTACTTTTATTTCAATTGTTTTCTGTTAATATCAAGGTCTCTTGGATGTTTTGAGATAATTAAAATAATGGACAATTGAAACACTGGGCTTTGAAACTTACTACTGTACTCGAGTGTAGTGCTAGAGAAAAACCACATAACTAAAGGGTGTATTGAAGAGCTACCTCAACAGTTCTGCTAAATTCATATAGACAATCCGAATGCATAAAAACAAAATTTCAATAAATATTTGGATGGATGAAAAAGCCTTCCATTAATGGAAGAAAGCAGTGGGTTAAGCTGTGCATTTCCCTAACTTATTTTATCCTGCTAAACAATGACAAGAGAGCTCCAATTTAGCGTAACACATACCATGTTTCCCCAAAAATAAGACAGGGTCTTATTTTCTTTTGACACCCCCCCCCAAATAAGGGCTTAGCCTTATTATCGGGGGGTCTTATTATTTTGGGTGTGCAGGAGGCGGCGAGCATGGGACTGGATGTCCCATCGCTGCCGTCACCTCCCCTCCCGTTCTTCGCACCAGCTGAGCAACTGGTCGCTGCTGCCCTGACATGTCCCACTGCTACCGCTTCCTTGTGGAGCAGGACTCATGCCGCTCGCTGCTGCACTGGTATGTCGAACCTCATGACAGTGCTGCCATTTATGCATGCAACGGCACAAGCCTTGCATAGTCCTGCTCTACGAGGTGGCAGCGCGACAAATCTCACAAAGATTCATTTCTGGCAGGTGGGGCAGCGGAGAAGCGAGATGCATGGAGTGAGACGTGGCTCCCCTTGCCATCTCTTCTTTTTTTTCCCTCGCTGGGCATGACAGGGCTCCTGCCCCTCGCTTAGTCACCCACCCCCTTTAGGGATACAATTTGGGGATGGCAGGTCAGGCGGGCGAGAAGTGGGATGCGTGTCTTACCTTTCCAGCACCATCGCATTCCTTGCTGTTGTGTCCAGGGAAACACGTTGTAAAAAAAAACCTTGCAAGTTCAATCAAACTCCTCGAACTCACAAGAAATTTTCACTGTAAACAGTCTGTGTTTCTCTTTGATTTCTACCTGTAGATAAAGGATCCATTGTAACTTTTTTCTTTGCCTAAACTGAACTCTTTAAATGAGTCCAGGGCATATAATTAACACAAGTTGAGATGGTTTGTTCACTAGTGGTAGGACTCAAGAACCCAATTTATAGATAGTCCTTGCTTAATGACTTAGCAATTATTTGAAGTTATGACGGACACTACCCCAAAGTTACTTACAACCCAGTTCCAGAGTTCTTATGGTTACATACAGTATAGTCATATGTTCATATTTCAGGAACTTCGCAACCAAAATACTTTTATACTCCATTGTAGCATTCCATAGTCATGTGACTGTGATTTACAATATTTTTGCATGGAATGCTCACTTAACTACAAAAAATGCTTAACTATGGAAAATGGAATCCAGTAACTTGGGTACCCTGGCCTATGACTATCATAACTTACAATGGAAATTCCAGGTCCATTATAGTTGCCTGTATTACATCCACATATTAGATCTAAAGACTTCTGTGCTGCTGGAGAGATTATGTGGAGACTAGTACTCCCCCTCTTCCTCCTCTTGTTGTGCATTATTCTCAGTTTTGTGTAGACAACTTCCACCGAAAAGAATTATTTGCTGAGTTTCTACTTGTTTGCTGAGTTTTGTATTATACCTGTAATGTTATTGCTTGTTTGGCTTTATTGGAAAGGTTCTTTTTGTTTTGTTTTTCTTCTTCTCAATCCAATAATTTTTTTTTCCTTCCCAGAGCTTTAGTCATTCCCACTCAGTAACTTGTCAGTATCCACTTTATCACCCTGACATCTCTTTGTTCGGCAACTCTGTACTTCAGTCCATGACATCATAGTGAGATACCGCTTAATGATCTGAGTCTCTAAACAGCCATTGCTCTGAATTCTAGTTGCAGAAAATATGTGACAGATCTGGCCTAGTTGAGCTTTGCTTACGCTGCTCTTTTCAGGACCAGGCAGGGGTTTGCACATGTCAGTCGCTCTCATGAAACTGCTGAAGCTGCATTTTAGTAATGTGCATTTGGCAGACATCAAAATGAGAAGAGGTGAATCTGGTGCAAGTTGCCCCATCACTAAGACGGTGAATCTGGCCTCAGCTCACAAAGGGAATGAGTTTAGCCATTAAAGCATTTTATTGAATAATGTTGTCTTTTTTTTTTTTTTTTTTACAAAGAGGTGGAGCAAGAGATAGAGGAAGAAAATTTAATTGTCCCAGAATTAAAACATGGATTCAGGAATGTGGTTATGCTAGACATATTTACGTCCAAGCAAAGAAACCCTTAGTCAGATTAAATACAGTCTATAGACAGTGAAAAGATGAATTTATAGCCCTGGCACTTTCTTTTACACTTTCTGAAATACCTTTGGACTTGAATACATGAAATAATGTTTCTTTACTTAAAGTTTATCTGCATTAAGATCTTCCACTGAAGCTTTAGCCCAGAGGTGGAACACTTTTTCCTCCTAGTGGGTACCCTTGGACAAGTGGTGGGTTTAAAAAATTTTTACTACCGGTTCTGTGGGCGTGGCTTGGTGGGTATGGCTTGGCTTGGTGGGCATGGCAGGGGAAGGATACTGCAAAATCCCCATTTCCTCTTGATCAGCTGGGACTTTGGAAGCAGGGAATAGATGGGGGCGGGGCAAGTCAGAATTTTTACTACTGGTTGTCCGAACTACTCAAAATTTCCACTACCGGTTCTCCAGAACTGGTCAGAACCAGTTGAAACCCACCACTGCTTTGGACTTCTCAGAGCAGGTTATTGATGCTTTTATAAAATGATTGCATTACAACTTTTCCATATTCACAAAACAGCTGGTGAAACAGAAAACAATCCATTCCATGGCCTCTCAACCGTTACCCTTTTAGCATTTCTGGTCAGTTCTGCCCCCTTTCAAATAAAACACTGTAATGATGTTTCCCCATCTTTCTACTCTTGTGACCTATATTAGGGAAGCAGTCCGTTTATTAGATTTTATCTAAAAATTCATCCAGGTTCATGTTGTATCCCTAAAGCTCTGAACAGCATCTGTGTTTTCTCTCCTTTGTGACTACAGAATGATGGAGGAACGTCCATGATTTATCAAAAAAATAAACGTAAGAATAGTTTGTCACATGGCTAGAATATTGAGATTGTCTAACAGAGATTAAGGGGTGCAACAGGTGCCTTAAATATCAACCCCCCCAATACTTTAAAAAAGGAAAAAATTGTACTGCTAAAGAAGAATATTTGTAGCTCAGGGTTGAAATGAGGGGTACTTACTAGCACTGATGATATTACCTAGTTTGGGTAATGAAACAACTGCAAGTAAACAACCTGTCAGGTTTCGATGTCATCTCAAATAAATTGCACTCCCAAAACAATTAATCTTTGCTGAAGTATTCCATTTATTGAGTACGACAGATCTGGCCCCGACTTCGTCGTAGCCGATACTAACCCTCTGACTCCCAAACCCTTCCCTTTCCGTTCCCCAATTCTCATCTTCTCATTGGCCATCTTCCAAGTCAGTCTCCTCAGCTTCTGACTTCACCCCATAGGAATGTTCCCCCCACCATCTCATCTCCTAGGGGATATTATCTACAAAGAAATAAGTAGGTGAAAAGTCAAGCCTCGTCTTTTTATGGCAGCATCAGAATGCTGACATCCGGCCCCTCTCCCTTCATTTTTCCAGGGAGGCCTGTTTCAGGGAAAAGAAAAACAAATTAAGCACCGTTACCACGTCCGAGGGTGTGTCCCACCCCCTCCTGCCTTACCCGGGTGATCTGCATGGAATTTGGCTATAAGGCGATCAGCTTGGATATTTGTGCTCTTCACCCAGGAAGCCTCTGACAAGGGGTAACCCTTCCAGTTAATCAAGTATTGGAGGCGCCCCCTATGCCACCTGGAATCGAGAATTCGCTGTACCTCATAGTGAGTATGGCCCCTAACAACCAGGGGCTCGGGGGGGGGTGTCACGTGGCACTAGCCTTAAAGTTAACCCCACCACAGGCTTCAGGAGGCTGCTGTGGAAAACGGGGTGTATCTTCCCTAGTAGCCGGGGCAACGGCAGTTGTACTGTAACCGGGTTGATTATTTTTTCTATAGGGAAAGGTCCTATAAATTTCAGGCCCAATTTCTTGCTCAGGAGTCTAAGTCTCAAATACTTGGTGGAGAGATAAACCTTCTCCCCTACTCGGAATGGTCTTTGGGGACTTCGGTGCTTATCTGCTTGTTTCTTATAGGATTGTGCCACCTTGGCCAACGCTCTCTTAACGTTCTCCCAGGTTTCCCTCAACATATCCATCCAATCGGTCAAGCTGACTGAGGAAGGGGGCTCCCTTGGGTACTCTAGCATGGGGACGAAATCCATACCACTCACTATTTTAAACGGGGTTAATCCCGTGCTACTGTGGACAGCGTTATTATACGTGACTTCCACAAACAATAGGAGGTCTGCCCAATTGGACTGTTGGTAGTCGATGTCATCTCAAATAAATTGCACTCCCAAAACAATTAATCTTTGCTGAAGTAATCCATTTATTGAGTACGACAGATCTGGCCCTGACTTCGTCGTAGCTGATACTAACCCTCTGACCCCCAAACCCTTCCCTTTCCATTCCCCAATTCTCATCTTCTCATTGGCCATCTTCCAAGTCAGTCTCCTCAGCTTCTGACTTCACCCCATAGGAATGTTCCCCTCACCATCTCATCTCCTAGGGGATATTATCTACAAAGAAATAAGTAGGTGAAAAGTCAAGCCTCGTCTTTTTATGGCAGCATCAGAATGCTGACACAACCAAAGTCAGAGAACACCAAGAACCTCTGAAGAAAATTTATAGCTGGAGTGTCCAAATAAGATGCATGAACCAACCTCAGCTTTTTAACTTTTTCTTCTCTTACAGAAAATATGATAAATCTTTAAGTTACATAATTGTACCTTGATGTCCCCAGCTATCTGTTCATTCACTCAGATGTGGTGAAAGATTTCCAATGTGGAAGCAAAATTCATTTGCTTCTTAGTTAACATAAAATGGAAGGAGCATCATTGTGTCCATTGTATCTAACAGATAAACAAAAAATATTGGGTTTGCTTTGGCTGATTCTCTTTTTCTTTATACGCTGGAGAGATGATTTAGGGGGTCCTTACAATAATCTATTTCTTGAGATTCTCAAAAATCTCAAAAATAAGAAGCCAAGGTTCTTATTGGTCATTAATATTATAAAAAGCTTTAATATTTTGCCTATTGTTAGGACGTGCCACATAATTTTAGATCATCCAAAAATAATACTGCAAACCTGAAGCTTGTTAACTGAAAAATAATTCCACTGAATTTGATGGATTGTATTTCCAAAATAAGTGCGCAGAGAACTGAGCCTTCATATCAAGTCAAATTTTATTATGGCCTTTAGGGTAGAAAGGGACATATCTATTCTTGTGAGCATGATATGATTCCTGATAAATGTTGTAGGGGTTTCACATGTTGAAATGTATCACATGCCTATTAACCTTTTAATGCTAAACTGATAAGTTCAAACTACTTGTCAGAAGCAGACTTAAGTAGGAAGTTCTTGACAAGGAAACATTTTAATAGTGCCATCTGCAAATTAAGTTGAGGAAACCCTTTGAAATGAAATTCAGACATCTGCAGAGTACCTGAAATGAGTTACAATTAACTGTCACAGGGAGATCTCATTAAAAGATGTTTGCCTTTTCTTTTAAAAATCTTTAATGTAGTCTTCACATGCCTACATGCCTTAAATGCAGATAGTAATAGAAGAATGAATGTTCCTGTTTTGTTGGGGCAATTTTATTTGGGTTTGTCATCTGATAATATCTTCTGTATATAAAGCATGATTTGTGTCCATGGCTCTGAGCCTTCTGAATATCAGCTGGTAAGTGTCACAGAGCATGCTGGTCGAGTCGAATTTTTGACCTGATGCAAGGGTTCTTATTACATTCTTATGAATTAGATGAACTGAAGAAAGCTTAGAAGATGTATATTTGTTTTAAGGTGAAAGAAGGGTTTCTTTCACCAGAATCTAAGCATTCTGGTAAAATAACAAAGACACACATATATATATAGTCCTGATTTTTTTCCAGGAGGCTGTGAAAATTCATCCATAATGTATTCCTTACATTACAGTAGCAACATAGCAATGTGTGTATTCCTTATCCAAAGTTTTGTTTAATGTTGTGCCTGATATGGTATGCAAAGTTTAAGATGTTGTAAGAAATAGAATTAACTCTAAAATTCTTACTATAAGTGCTAATTTCAACCAGGACAAGAAAACTTTAGGATTTGAAGAAATAACTCATCACTTATGTTCTCATGTCTTACTTTGTAACAGATCAGCTCCAAGCAATCATGATCGGATACAACGATTAAGGCAAGAATTTCAACAAGCCAAGCAAGATGAAGATGTGGAAGATAGGAGGCGTACTTACAGCTTTGAACAACCATGGGTACGTGCTCATTATCTGAGTACAGCAAACAGCAAAGTCCCAAGGAAGCTATCTTAGATTAAGTCAAATATAGACAGCTATTTTGTCTGTCAATAGTAGTTTAGGAGACGTTCAGGATAGAGTTGTTTTGATCCTACCTAGAAATGCTAGTAAATGCATCTTGTAATTTTTGCAGGCAAACAAAATATATTCCTCCATAGTTCTGTACCCTATCCTTTGATTTGCTAGGGCATTATCTTCAGTTCCTACTGGAAATTGATTCCATGTCTTGAATGACCTTTTAACCTATGACTCTTTGCCTTTCCATCTGTGGTGCAACATTCCTAATTTTGTTTTGGATTGTGCTCTGCCATCTGTCCCTTCTGTAAAAGGATATTGTCTGGCCTGTTGGAAGCCATTCCTGGGTCACACAATTGATGCTGACTAACTTATCTGCCCTTTAAAGAATGTCTCTAGGGGATTTCTGTTGGCGACACTGACAAGAACATGATTCTTTGCTTGTATAAACTGCACAGATTTAAATAAAACATAGTAGCATTCAAGATACCTTTACTGGTTTACTTGGATGCATTTTAAACCATGCATTACGTGTGTGTGTCTGTCTGTCTGTCTGTCTGTGTGTGTGTGTGTGTGTGTGTGTGTGTGTGTGTGTTAGATGGTGGCAGAAATAACATGCATGGAATAGCACTACTAAATAGCTGCCATAGTGTACAGGAACTTTTGTGTAGAATATGGGCCAGATTCTCCAACGTTCAAATAGAAGATCCCACAGAAGATCATGGAGAAGAAAGCTAAGGCCTGTGGGACTTCCAGATCCAGACAGACAGGCAGGTAGGTACTGGCCATTCAACCAGACCACAGTGGTGGTGATAGATGTCATGGAGCAAGTGACAGCAACATCAGGAAAAGGAGTATAAGAAACTGGAGAAGTACTAGGAGGAACTAAAGAGGATATGGAAAGTAAAGGCCAAAGTGGTCCCAGTGGTGGTAGGAACACTTGGGGCTATGACTACTAAGCTTGGAGAGTAGCTCCAACAGATCCCAAGAACAACATCAGAGCTGTCCATCCAGAAAAGTGCAGTGATAGGAACAGCTAAGATCCTGCACAAAACTATTCTGCTCCAATGGCCCTGGTAGAGGACCTGAGATTGAGGACCCCTCATACCATAAGGATGAGAAGGGGCTTGCTTTTGTATGTAGGTATGTAGGTATAAATGTATACTGTATGAGAAAGAAAATTATATGTCAAAACTTGCAGTTTGATTCTGGCCATCCAGCCAGAAGTGACCTTTGAAAAGGCTTTGTTCCCCAAATAACCATAGACTATTTATTTATTTTACTTTGCTTATATGATTTTGCCTCTTCAGTCCAAAAAGACATATTAGGGTTTGTTTTTTAAAAAAATAGTTTTCATTAAGTGCAGAGGGGAAAGAATCAGGTTTTAAACCTCTGAGATTAAAATTTATCTCACTATTAAGAGAGAGGGATACTGCTGTTGTAACTACACCAAATAATCTGTAACCACCCAAAATTTGTTGGGCTACACCAAAATATAGGTATATATGGTTATACCTATGTAACGAAGCCAGCCCTTGAAGTGAGTTTTGAAATTAAAGGGGGGGGGAGTCATCAGTATGTTCAAAACTGGAAGAGAGGGAAACTTGTCCATATGCAGATTTATGCAGAGCAGGCTCTGCTCCTTGCAGCTTCAAGCCTTATTCTCTGTGGCCTCAGCAATGTTCCCAGTTGAACAAGGATGCTTTTTAGTAACCTACATTTTATTTATGTGGCAGCTGACATTGCCTAGGTATCCTAAATGAAAAGAGAGGGAGAGAGAGACTTAATTACTCTGTGGTTATGCTGTCAATTTCCTAACCTAAGGTATCTGAGTTTGCAGAAAGACCTATCAGTATATAATCCCATAGAAGCTTGTAGTAACTAGGAAAGCTATGCCATAAACGGATCTCCTTTGTGTGTGTCTTACATGAAATCTGAATATTATTTCAAATTTTCTGTTTTCCTATGAACTTCTCCTTTCCTCCTCCAGTATTGATCTCAAATATAGCATTAAAAGTGTAGGGAACCAATGACCCTTACACCAGCCTGCTTAAATCAGTTCCTTAAATCTAATTTATTGTAAAAGAGATATTCTTATTATTCTTCTTGTACCATGTCCGTCATCGGACATTGGCAATCACATTGGCATTCCTATTTTTGTCAACAGCCGTATGAAAAAGTGCTGTTGAGTTTTGTCCAAACCAGTCCCTGCTTTGAAGCTACAATGTTCTTCTGCCTGGGCCTCATTTGCCTTCAATTTTTCCCTGGAGGATTAAGTGAAGGATGCTGTATTTTTCTGGGTGTCACATCACATGTCCAAAATACTCTAAATTTTGCTGTTTAATGGCTTTGATTATTTCCCTTGGCTTTCCCAGGCGGCTTATCACCTCCTCATTTGTGATTTTGTTAACCCAGTTTATACGTAACAGCCATCTGTAAATCTACATTTATAAGATTTATTTATAAGAGATATAGACTTCCTTTTAATGTTCTGTTATAAAATATCATATGTTCTTCATAAATTAAAGTAATGAAATGTCCATACATATGTTATTTTAATGGGTAAACTATTTTGCTGTTGGCCTTGTTAGATACAGAAAAGGAAATTCATTAACTTTTAAAAAATATTTTCTGAAAAAAGAGGACTTTCTACACTATAGGATGAAGATTGGCTGAACAAGCCCCAAATGTGATAGTGAGGGAACTTGGGAAAACTATCTGAGAAAAATGAAAACCTTACTACTGTAGGTCACGGCCCAAATGTTGTCTATCCAAATATGATTAGCACCCATAGCAACTTTAGACAGGCAATCATGGCATGCTTTATAAGCAATGACTGAGTATGGACAATTATTTAGATGACAGGTTGATTACCTCAAGAATGGAATAATTTCCTGAATTGTAGGTCAGAAGCCTGACCTTTCCTTTTTTTTCTCTTTTTTCCTCACAAACAATGGGGAGCTATCTCCCTCTGGAGTAATAATGAAAATGAGCTTAAAGAATCTGAAATTGTGCTTAATATAGTTATATTTATCCTGAGCTTTGGTGATTCTTGGCTCTGGAGTGCACATGTACTTTTATGTAAGAAACGCTCATTTAGCAAAGGCCATGTATACTTTAGGATTAATTTTCTCCCTCTTATGTATTCTAATCTAGATAAGATCACGATACTTGGAAGGGATAAAACAATGATCTCATCCCTTTTGAGATCACACAATGTAACTTTAGCACTGAGGAACTAAAAACCCATGTCTTAAACAGCATATGTGACTTCAGCCTGCTGGTTTAAAATGATAAAGGTGCTTGCTTCAAAATGCACCTTAATACCAAATACCAAAACACAGAAATGGAATTGGATATTTTACCTATAATCTTAAATCCTTTCTTTAGTTTATACCTTGGGTTATAGTCTAAGTGTTGGAGAAAAAAATCACCTGCATATCTGCCTGTTGTCAAAGCTGGTATATAACTTGATGGAATTAAAGAGTGGTACCAGGTGCTCTTTACAATGAGAGAGGGTGTAAAAAGCTTAGGAAAGGGCTGTCAAACTCCTGGCTGGTGGGCCGGATGTGACATGCACTGCCCTCGCCCACGCCTGGTTTAGCTAGCAAAGTGGGGGGAGTCACAATGTGTCACATGATGCCCCCATGACAACGTGAGTTTTACACCCCTGGCTTAGAACATAAAGCTTTACAGAAACAAATTTACATGCGTAAATGCTATAGAAAAAAAATCCCTCCAATTCTTGAGGGAAATAAAGGAAGCCAACTTCCATTTGTAAAATAGCAAAGCCTCCCTGTCACTCCTCTGCAATTTTAATGTGGAGATTTTGAGCTGAATCCTAACAGCAGAACAATTTATGCTATCTCAGCCATATTTTTCAGGATCTGTTGCTTGATTATAATGGTCCTATTCAGAACATAGCGAGCAAGCATTGATTATAAACTAGGTTTCATTATGACATCTTTGGCAGAATCTTTACCAGTGGCTGAGGGAGAATGGCACTTCTACTCCAAAATATCTGCTGGTCCAATAATTTGTGAATCCCTGCCTTGAAGGCAGTCAGTCCAGTAACTTTAATGAACACAGACATTCTTATTAAAAACTTTAAAATGACATTTCCTGGAGACAGCTAGACAGAATAGTTGAAGTTGAGGGCTCAGGGCACATGTATCTAGGGCTTCATTCCTGTTAAAATTATATTGTATCTTTTTTAGGTTCTTAGTCATAGGATCTTTTTAAGGATACATACAATCATGATTCTCTAATACAGTGTCTTGTGTATAGTGGAAATAGCTTCACATGTGTCAGAGAGGGGAAATATCCCTTCTGGAATTACAACTCTTGTTAATTTTCTCCATTGGCCATAACAAATGAGCATGCTAGGAGTTATATTCAAGTATTAAATATCTTCCTTTGGTTTATACATAGCATATCTCTGATAACATCATTGAATAAGAAAGTCTGTGTTGTGCATTTTCTATGTGAAGGTCGTCCGTCCGTCTCCCCCCCCCCCCCCGGTGCTTTTGAGTTAAGGCTGATTCCTTATGACTGCCTGGACAAGTCCCTGCAATTTTCTGAGCAAGATTTCAGAAGTAGTTTGTAATTGCCTTCTTCCAAAGGGCTGTGAAAGGATGACTGGCCAAGGTCACCCAGCTGGCGTTGTATGTCAAGTAGAACTAGAATTTTTGGTCTCCCAATTTCTAGCCTGGTATCTTAACTGCTGCTTGTTTTAACTATCTGTCAGACCTCCTATAGGCCAGGAGATTCCAAGAACACTATGTTATTGTTGAAGAATACTTTTGAAGAAACTTCAAGTTTCTTCCTGATTCATCTTATACTAAACAAAATAAAGGCAGGGTTCTTTAGAATTTCTTTTTCACACTTGCTCCAATTTTTCGATTGAATAATCTCTTTTTCAGGTCTCTAGCAGATAATTCCTTCTTCCCACTCTTAAAAGCTCTTTCATATTTTCCTGAAGGTCACTTTAAAATTCCTTAAACTATTCACACACGCACTCTTATCATCTATCTGTCATTCATTCATGAATATGTATATATGTACATGTTCAAAACATTAAATAGTTTTGATAAGGAAAGGTAGGCAATGTCTTAAAGATGACTTGCCCTCATGTCCCCATGCAAATAATCATTTGTGTTTTAGAAGTGAAATTCAAATTCAAATCAACATTAATTTATATCTCCTTCTCAACTATGCTTTGTAAAGCTGAGAGAAGAAGAACATTATTTGAAGCGTCTGTTCCTTATTGAGACACTGATAAATATTAATTCTGTATGTCAAATAACCTTATACAACATTGGCACTCTCCAGAACTGTGTGAACTCTAGAATTTTCAGCAGTGATCATAATAAGGAATTCTGGGGTGTTGAAGTTCACATTTTGGAAGAATACCCAGTTTGGGCAAGGTTGACATATGTTTCGATTAAAGATGAGGCGAGAAACCTGTTCTGATGCTGTTACCAACTAGCCATATGCGAGTGTAATATGCCCACACACTTGAACACACACTCTTGGTCCTCTTGAAGATTACAAGAAATTATCTAAGTGAAAAGATTTATTTGAGCAAATTTCATTTAGATTTACCAGGATAAGGGCTATATCCTATTCAATATCCTATTAAGCCTTCTGAAGGTTCTATATACCTTTCATTCCTAACCATTGTCATGTTGAGAGTAATCTTGCCATAGAGTATCCTGAGGGCCAGTGAATTTATGTTCTAAATTATACTGAGTATTCTACAATACCTAATTATTACTCTTGATAATTTACAAATAAAACAAAACAAATGTGCTACTTTAAGGATGACACTGCTGAAAATATATTTTAGAGGAACTATTCCAAAAATTGATCCTTGTGCTCGTAAGAAATCCTAATTTTGTTAATGTCTTTTTGTCACTGATAGAATTTATCCATATAGACGTGTGACATCTTAAAGATTAATAGAGCCACTGTGACATCAGCCTTCATAGTTTGCAGACCTTTTCATAAAATGCAAGCTGGATTCTATATACAGCATTGTCTAGCTGTAAATTACACTGATTGAACACAGTTTTTTGATATTTCTTTTGCAAATAATAAAGGGATATAGCTCTATTTTAACAAGATCTTTCTGAAAATCTTGAATGCTTTTGCAATTTTAATCTTATATGCCCTTCTCCATAACGCAAGAAACATTTTCTTGTAACTCTTTATTTCCTTATCATATTTAGAGAAATTATATCTTAAATTACATTTCAAATTGTAGAAAAAATATTAGCCTAATGTTGAGATCTTAAAAACAAATCCTTTAAATGATTTATGTATTAAAGGTTTAGGATGTCAGCATTCCTATCAAGCATCATTTTTCTCCTGTGCTTTCATCAAGAAAAGTTAAAATGATAGATACATTAAGTTTCATGATTAAAGATACAAACTTATATGTATTTGGATAAGATATATTTACAGCAGCTTTGATTGTTATTTGATTTAAAAGATCAACAGTTATCATACATCTCCACATAGACAAGGGCAAAATCCCCTGCAATTAACAGGGTTAAGACATCGCCAGCTTTGTTTGATAGCTTTAAAGAATTATGATAATTATACTTCACCTTGTACTGCCCTGTTTGTGCAGGTGTTAAGATATTTGGGAGTTATACTATGAACACACAATTTGTACAGGGAATTATATTTTACCATCTCATAAAAAGACTAGTTTTGATATTTGTGGTAAATATTGTTGCCAGGATTAAACATTGTATATAGATACGATATAAAATGAATATGAATAGTGAATATGAATGTACTGAAAATGCATTTAGAAAATCAAGAGTTTGGGCATGAATATAGAGTGCCATGTTAGCAGTGAAGCCAATTTTCAAACCCTTTGGGAATTAAATGCAGATAAGATTGTGATATTCATGTTATTTTTCTTGCCTAGAATTTATCTTCTTACTTGCTACTTTGTGCCATGAAAGCCCTGTCAAGATTGCTTATCAATTGTTGTTCGTGTTCTTATTCTTAACTCTTATTCTTATTTCTTCATCAAGAAAAAACACAATGCAAACAAACAAAAAGAATCACATCTTTGACTAATGTTCTTTGGAATTCAAGTTCCAGCCAAGAACTTAAAGATTTATGCAAGCAACATTGCAATGCAGAACTTTTTTTGTAATCTACAGTTGATATAGCAAAAATATTTAGATTGTGTAATTTTTCTTATTTTTGTGACTAGCTAAGGCTAGTGATTTATTCTGACATGTGTTTTATATAATTAAAAAATTGGTCAGAAGTGTGATGGGCAGTGGAGATCAATATCTAAAAGCCATTTGGTGATACAAATATATAAAAATTTTGATTTGTAATGCAAAAGTTGTAAAGAATATGAATTAACAAATAACCAGCAACATTGGAAAATAGATATGTTGTGTGTCTACAAAACTCAGAGAAAGGTAATAGAAGATAGTCTAATGAAGATAGACTAATCTTCTGAAGTAGAGTTGATGACTACATGGAAGTAAACTTATGCGATTTATTTTGAATGAAAATGTATATCAGAAAGTATGAATTGGTATGGCCTAGATTGTCGTGAGTACAGTATAGAGGAAAGTACAATTTTGTACATTGGTGATAGGTGCATGTTACGTAGCAGCAAATGAGATTAGAAGAAACAGGAATCGGTTTGGAAAAATTGTGCTACATTCTGAATGGATATGATTCAGAACTTTTTTAAAAATTGGAAAATTAAAAACTTTTTTTGTTAGAGAGAAGCTGTCTAATAGACTTCAGGAGGAATGGTAATCATGCTAATCAGTAGGAGAGTATCAAAATTAAAAATGGAAGCATATGAGTTTGAATCTCCCTGAATCATGAAGCTTCTTCTAAGGCATTAAAGTAACTATTGGTAGTTGTTTGTATGCTATATTCAATATTTCTTCCCTTGTAGAATATATGTGCAATTGTCTTGACTCAATACTGAACCGACCCCAAATCTGATAGGGTGCATTGTCAGATCACAAAATTATCCCGTCAAAGGTGCCAACTAGTTATTTTGAGTGAAACTGAGTCAATGGGATTCCATTCTTACATATAATATACAGTACATAAAATATATCTTACTAACAGAGCTGAAGCTCTTATATTCATCTGAAAACATTGCTGAATCCAGAAAAATTATTCAATCATCCATATTATAATAATAAGAGGGGAAATATCTTTTAAACATATTTTCAGTGTTGAACCTTTTTGGTCACAATTTTTTTTTTTTTTAAATAGACAGCTAAGGTTATGTTAATGTATGATAAGTGAGTCTACTTCATAAATTTGAACTGAAGGTTTATGGTTCAGATTAGTCTCTGACTTTGAAACAGTATGCTCTCAATTTTTAATTTTTCTTATTTTCCTTTAAGTGTCATAATTAACAAAGAAACCAAAATACAGTTAAGAAAAAAAATGACATATTTTAAGTGGTTGAATGGGTCACGGGGTGGAATTCAATATCAGCAACTTTGAGTTATATCACCTTTTCCCAACATGGCCCTCTGGGTGATCTTAGAACTACAAATAAACTACCCTAATTTTTTTTTCTTTTGCAAGGAAATGCATTTGTTTCCTCTTCCTCATCTTTTACATTTTCTTTTGCTTTTCCCCTTTTCTCCAACCAGAGGCATACACAGAATCCAATAGCAAGAGGAGTGATGCAGAAGACCAGGGATGTACGTCATTAGGAAAGTTTGCATGCCCAAGAGGTTCAGTAGGGTAAAACTAAATGTGTTTTCCCAGGTGACTGAAGCTTCTCTATTGCTCTAGAGAAACTTCAAAGAAGACCAGAAAAAATGCAGATGACAGTAGTTATTTTAGCATTTAATATTTCATTTACAGAAGTCTGCATTTCAATGTATCCCTGAAAAAAGAGACAATGTCATCAGTGTAAATTCGAATCTTTTATAGATGATTACAGAAATGTACTTATGCAAAGAGAGTGTTGTTATAGTAAAGGTAAAAGGTAAAGGTTTCACCTGTCCAGTCATGTTTGACTCTAGGGGGCGGTGCCCATCTCCATTTCTTAGCCGAGGGAGCTAGAGTTATCTGAAGACACTTCCGTGGTCATGTGGCCAGCATAACTATATGCCGAAGGGCACGGAACATTGTTACTTTCCCATCAAAGTGGTACCTATTTATCTATTTGAATTTGCATGTTTTTCTATTGCTAAGTTGGCAGGAGCTGGGGGAACTAACAGGAACTCACCCCGTCATGCGGTACTTGGGTCTTGATCTGTCAATCTACCAGTCCTCAAGCCCAGGGTCTTAACTGCTAGGCCACCACACCCTTCCTTATTTTCGTACTATTAACAATATTTGTTTTTTATTTCCCAGCCAAATTCAAAGACCTATTCACAGAGTGGCAGACATTCTGTATCAGTAGAAGTTCAAATGCAGAAACAACGGCAAGAAGAGAGAGAGAGTTTCCAGCAGGCTCAGAGGCAATACAGTTCATTACCCAGGTATGACATGTATCAAAAACTCTTTAGCCAACTAATAACAGTTTCTTCAGAAGGAAATACAGGCAGTCCTCGACTAATGACAGTTCAAATTTAGTAACAATTCAAAATTACAATGGTACTTTAAAAAGTGACTTATTACCATTTTGCAGCATCCCCGTGGTCAGGTGATTAAAATTCAGATGTTTGGCAACTGATTCATGTTTATGACGGTTGCAGTGTCCCGGGGTATGTGATCAGCTTTTGGGACCCTTTGTGATGAACAAAGTCAGTGGGGAAGCCAGATTCACTTAACAATATTATTAATTTAACAACTGCAATGATTCACTTAACAACTGTGGCAAGAAAGTTCATAAAATGGGGCAAAACTCACTTAACAAATGTCTCACTCAGCAACATAAATTTTGTGGTCATAAGTCGAGGACTACATGTAAACCTTAATGGTGATATGCCTTCTTTGTTCAGAAGAATCTCTGGTGGGACTAAATTTGATATGGGATAAAATGAAGTTATGGGATAGAGCAGGGGTGTCAAACTGGTGGCCCGCAGGCTGATGCGTCACATGCAGGCCACGCCCACCCCAACTGTCCGAATGGGGAAAAACGCCGCAAAACATCATATGGCAACATGACGTGGTGAGTTTGACACCCCTGCTTAGAGTGTAAGATGGAGCAAGACTGAGGAGCAGTTAGACAAGGAATGGGCCAAATTTTCATTCTTGCAACTGTATTTGGAATTCTGAGACTGGGGGAGGCAATTTGCTTATTCAAAAAAATCAATTGACGTCTTGATACCATTTCAGCCAACCTTTCTTACTTTGTGAGGACCCTTCTACAGATACTCTAATGAACATACATATAGCTCAAGACAAGAACATTCTAGAAACAGCCATGATGTTCACTGCATTTTATAAAACCTCCCTGTTTTATTGTATCCCTGAAACAAATTAAGGTTGGTTTTATAATAAGGGAGTCAGGCTACTCAGATATACAATATGCAATTGTGTGCAGTATTTCTGAACCAATCTTTAAAAATTTGCTTAGAATATACCAGGAGATGAAGCTGATTTTCTTGCAGCTTCATTCTATCCAGCCTGGTATTCTCCTGCTAAATTGAACTACAGTTTCTATTGTGTGAAATCAGCATGACTTGGTCTGTGAGATAAAATAAAGTTGTAGTATAACATATCTGAAGGCACCTGGCTGAAGAAAAAGCTACAGGTCATAGAAAATATAGCTCATGGAAGAGTCTGAAATTCCAAATGTATAAGGCCTTGTATAATTCAACTAATTAAAATAAATATTAATTTGAGAATACTTGTAGAAGTAATAACCACTTTCTGGTATTGCTGATAACATTTTGGATGATGGCACAGATGTGTGTCATAAAAGAATGAACTGAACAAATAGATTGTATGCAAAAATGTGTTGTAGGTTGGAATATTTAAATACTGTCTATAAATAAACTTTGGAATTGAAGACTTATGTGCAGAGTACAGCATGTGGTTCAAAAAGTCAGTATGGTAAAGTGGTTAAGGCACCAGGCTAGAAATCAGGAGGTTGTGATTTCTGCCAACTGGAATGACTTTGGGCCCTTGTTTCTTTCTCAGCCTTAGGAAAAAGTGAATAAACCAAAAGCCTTGCCAAGAAAACTGCAGGGACTTTTCCAGGCAGTTGCCAGGAATCCAAATTGACTCAAAGGCACCAAAAACAAAACAAAACAAAACAAAAAAACCTCAAACAAAACATATAGTCCTCAGTTCATAACAGAGATGAATTTCAAAAGGAAAAAGATTTTGCTTGTAACTACTGTATATCTTGGACGCATATATAAGGCCTTCAACACATTTGGTGAATGATTTGAACTGGCCAATTAGATGAGTTACTGCAAATCATGTAAGAGTCAGCCTTCAAAAACAAGCAGTTCAGGGAAAAAATAGACTATAGTAAAAAAAAAAAAAGTAAAGATAACAACCACTACGATGCTATTAAAAAACAATTGATTGCACCATCTTGGTTTCCATTTTGACTTTTTGGGCCATCTCTTCTGGAGATCCCTGACAGTTTGTAAGTAGAATAGAGAACAGAATTTACAAATGAATCGTAGTTCCTTAGAAAAATGGATTTATGTATGGGAAAGGTTTTTATTTAAACATGGTATAATGAAAGATTGCTTTTATAAGAATCAAAAGAAATGTATCCACAAGGTAGAATCTCTTTGTTATTTCTTTTTGCGCTCCATAAAATGGAAAAAATGATTGAGAAAAGCCTACCTCTACTCCCTTTCCCTTCCTTCATTAGATGTAGCAACAGTAGCCCTGCAGATGTTACTTGACCGCAACTCACTTTGTTACTTGACTTTGTACAGATTGGGGGGTATGGGAACTGCAGTTTACAAGATTTGCAAGACCACAGGATCCCTTATTAATCTTGTATGGGACCAAATGACTGCAGAATGCTCATGAATGACTCCACTTCCATTTGGAGGGAATTGGAGTGTCACAAGGTTTTGTTGTTTTTTTAACCATTCAGTATTTTTGTCCAAACCGACCCTAACTGAGATAAGCTTGAGCAGAAGGCTGGAAAGAGTAGGATAGAATTTAACAAGGAGGAGTATACAGTTTTGCACTTGGGTAGGTCAAAATGTGAGGCCAAACGTAGGATGGGCAAGACCTGATAGATTTAAAAGGGATCTGGCTGTCCTTGTCAATCACAGGTTCAACGTGAGCCAGCAACGTAATGCCATTGATTAAAAGATGAGTAATACCCCATCTTGCATGGACAGGATCATAGAGTCCAGATTTCAGGAAGTGTTTCTTTCATTCTACCCTGTGCTGGTCAAAGCCCATTTTAAGTAGTTAGTTCAGTTCTGTCAACTATCAATTCTGAAGCAAATTCTAATATGGCTGAAAAGCAAACCACATTTTCAGAGTACTTGAAAATAAACATGTGTGATGTGTTTGTGTTTTAATCTGTAAAACACATAGTGCTTTGTTTCATCTACTAATTTCAAAGTGTTACCAAATAACCTTTATAAAGATTCAGAAGATACACTCAGTTCAGAGCAAAATGTTAATTCAAGATCTGTATTACAAACTATTTATACACAAACAAATTCATAACTACTGCACTATATCCAGGCATTTATAAATATAATTGGTATTCATAATTCATAACTTATCTTTCTATCCACTGATCAAATTGTTATAAATAGACTAGCCAATTTTGAACTCCTTGTATAAGAAGGATATCCAATTAATTTTTTCATTTTAAGTCCAAAACTCCTTAAAGTCACATTCAGCAGCAAGCTGCAACATGTTATTCAGAAACTTTTTAAAAATATATATATATCTTAGAATCTCTGGCAGTATTATATACTCAGAGGGCTCATTCAATTTACTGTAAGTCATTTCACGAAGAGATTCGGAAGCATTGTTATTCTATGAGGCTTATCTAAATTTAAACAAAGGGACCTGAAATGTAAGAATGAAATTCACATTAGATATAAAAGACAAACACTTCACAATCTCATTGTTACACGCAGGTGCACAGAAATTATTACACCAGCTTATATGGATAGAAAAACAAGGCTACTGCAATTGTAACAGATCACTTGCAAAATATTTTGCCCCAGAAGAAGAAAAACTTATAGATTACTTGTAATACTTCTTAGCATTATCAAAGGATTCAGACTTATTTAATATCAGAGCATTTGGCAACAACATCTCTTTATTGCCCATCTTTTATTTCTCCCTCTCTTTTTAAGGGGGGAAAGGTTGCATTATCTCAGGTAGAAACCACATGGGGAAGTGCAGCTCTCTTGAGCACCTAAATTCAGTGGATTCAGGAACCCAAAGAGAAAGGCCTCTGGGTTCATGGGTGACCACTTAAAAAGGCTCAAAAGAGGATAAACCTAACTGTCCTGTTCATGGAACATGTAGATCAGGGGTCTCCAACCTTGGCAATTTTAAGACTTGTGAACTTCAATTCTCAGAGTTCAGACTGGCTGAGGAGCTCTGGGATCAGTCTTAAAGTTGCCAAGGTTGGAGACCCTTGATGTAGATAAACCATTAGACTGTTGTTTCAGACAACATTCAGATAAATGATAATAGAATGTGGGTTGGAATACTTACTTTTGTATCTGGATGCGGGTAACCGCTGAGTATGATCCAAAAAAGTCAAAATGGCCACCACAAAAGAGTGCTAGGAGCTCTGCCTGTTTTTATGTGTGATCACTATCACTTATGATTGTCATCTTGACTTCTTTTATTAATCTTGCAGCAAGGATAGTCTTCCTTCTGGGATTATTTTGTGCTCTATAACATCCCTACTATTTGGCTGCAATTTATTTAAACATGTTCTCTCCATGGCTGGTTCCATTTGCAAGTGCTTAAACAGTTCACGTTAAATGTGCAAGCCTTTTTTAAAAAAAATACCTGCTACTAATACATAGACCTTGCAGCTTCTTTTCATTAACTCCACCTTTTTACAACCAAGTTCAACTGAATGTCGTATGTTTTTGGATGTTCATTTCTTTAGTCTAGCTATCGTTGCATGTACTTTTCTTTCATGTACATAATTTTGAATGCATTTTTGAGTTGCATCACTTAATGGGTCCAGGGCAGACAAATTGGGTTAAGCGCTCATTAAAATGCAAATTAAATGAATTTCTCCCCTGTCACTTTCTTGGATGCCGTAAATGGCCTCCTTCTTGCAAAACACAGATTCTTCCTATTATAGTAAGACATCACCACAGTAAAGGTGATATGATACAGATAAATAGGGTTTCCGGTTGCGATCAATCGTATGGTTAATGGTTCAGAGAGTGAATATATTGTAAACCATTTTTATTGAGAGAGGTTGAATTTGCAGGCCAAGAAAAAACACAGGCCTTTGGCTATCCAGGTCATTGATTCTATGAATATTAATGTCCCAGTTTGTGGCCCCTTTTAAGGTGTTTGAAGGTTCTAATTATTCTAACCATACTAGATGTCAATACCATAATACTCAAAAAACTTTTATACTGAAGAACAGCTGGTTGTGTTTAAACAAGCCAGACTAGGCAGAGACACATTAGGTGGCAGAAGAGAGAATAAAAATCATCATCTCAGCAGAATCTTAACATGATAGAATTGTCAGATCAGTTTTCCTCTTAAGATATGCTCATTTTGTCCAATGCTATTTGCTATTAATCATTGTCATATTCCAGTTTAGATTTTCCAGATTTAGCCTATTATAATAACATGCAGACGCTGACTAGAAAATAACTTAACTGTAAAAATCTGGCTACTTGTATGAACATAAAAATGTACAAAGAAAGCTGCTGCATCATGACAAAGTTCATTTTAACCCAGAATTTTGCTTCTTACACCTGCTTGCCCAATTCTGGAGAAACAAGTGGAGACCATCTCCTCTCGTGCTCTTCCCCTGCAACTGTTATTTGAAGGCATGCTGAATCTAGCTCTAATACAATCTTCAAGACATTGATAATTCTCTCTGACATGAATTTATTTAGTCCTGTTTTAAAAATCTAATTGACTAGGCATTCACTAAGGATTAGGATTATTAAATCTATGGGGCAAATATTTTTATGTTTTCTATGTTCAACCACGCTTTAGATTCTTCTAGAGTTGGATATTGTGATAACTAGAAAGGAAAGGAAAGGGCAAGTGTTGTTTATACAGGTATCCAGATAACATGAAATGGTATATGGGTTTAATAAAGGAAAGTAAAAAATATTTGGAACAAAAGCATATTCTGCTTTTGGCCAGTTATGTCTAAAGTAGTTGCCATTAAATATGTTAGGATGTGCCTAATGCCTCTAACTAAACCACCATCATATTCTCTACAAAAGATAAATTTCCAGCCCAAAAGCTGATCTCATATATTGAATCATAACAATATTGGTATTAGAATGTAATCATTGTCAAGAAATATATAGGGTATAAATGGTTAAATGCTTAGCATTATTTTTATAAACAACAAAAACAAACTGTTCCCCTACTGATCCATCAATTTATGTCATATTGATTTGGTATAATCTTCTTGTTCCAGTATATTGAACTCATTTTGGGATGGCCTTCTTGGCAACAATGCTTAAACAATGGAAGTCATTCCAGAGTGAGGCTCACTTTGTAGTTTGGATTGTAAAAAATAAAGAAAGAACCTCTAGTTGAGATCACTAGAAGTCCTGCGGAACTAAACCATGGGAAACATTTGAGACTATAATATTTCCACATTGGCCAGTAGATAACTTCCTAAGTGCCACCAGTCAAACATGATGGTAGCTCTCCCATGTTGTCTCCATCTTTGCTCTTGGAGCTAAACACTTATTTGTGGTTCATTTATGTTACTATTGGTATTGTTTGAGATCATATAGAATAAAGGCCTCATTCAAAACAGGGCTTTATAAGAATAAAATATACATTTGAAATGCAAGTAACCCTTTTTACATAAGTTTACATATACATATATATATATATATATATATTTCTATTTTTAGACAAAGTCGGAAAAATGCCAGCTCTGTATCTCAAGATTCTTGGGAACAGAACTATCTTCCTGGTGAAGGTTTTCAAAGTGCCAAAGACAACCCTCGGTACTCCAGTTACCAAGGCTCTAGGAACGGCTACCTGGGGGGCCACGGCTTCAATGCTCGAGTCTTGCTTGAAACACAGGAGCTCCTCCGTCAGGAACACCGGCGGAGAGAGCAGCAGCTGAAAAAAAAGACCTCTTCTGAAGGGCCCAACAACTATGAGTCCCATAAGAAAGCTCAGGACCCTAATTATGCCATTCCCAAAGGTCCTTTCAGACATGATGTACCACCTTCACCATCTCAGGTTGCCAGGCTGAACCGATTGCAAACACCAGAGAAGGGAAAACCTTTTTATTCTTTAGTTGAAGAAAAAGGTCAGCGACCCATGCAGTAAAGGAATTTTTTTTTCCCATATGGAGAGACTTACATTATGGAACTCCATGTTTCAAATGGAGGGGACTCTTATTTTGTTTTTCAGTGCCTTTAGCAAGATGGACAATGAATTGGAAGGCCTTATATATACATTTTTTTTTTTTGCGTTATGTTTCAAGTGTTATATCCACAAAAAGATTATCCATTATTTGACAATCATATTTGAGGCAAGCAATTCGTCTTGGCTATCAAGTATTCTAGCCAATCTTTATTATCAATAACTGCCCACCAAGTTACACCATTAGTGTTGTTCAAAGAGATACTGTTCTAGCGTATAGCATTGACTGTTTTCTAATTTAAAATCCCATTGCCATATTTTCTTCGTTTATTTCTCTTAGCTTGAGAAAAGCAAGTACCTATCAGTTATAAGCAGTGAGCCAGAAATCTATTCTACTCTAGTCCTTGTTGTTTCCTTTCTGATCATTATTTAAATGTCTGTTCACTAAAAGACTGTTTCTATGACTTCATTGGTCATTCTCGAATTGTGCACAAACTTTATGCTCATTCCTCATTCATTTATCTCAGAGACCTTGTTGCATTTGTCTCATACCTTAACATTATATACCTTATATTATTATGAGACATTGTATTTATAATTTTCATCAGCTAATGGTGAGGAAGGGGAGCGTGTTGTTTGTCTGTGGAATGGTGAATTTCTCCAGACTGTTTTAGCAAGTTTTTGTTATTAACTGTTCCCATTATGTACAATTTCAGCCCCCCACTCAAATTATAGATAAACTGATTGCTCAGATATTCCATACTTCCTAATAATTTAATTTCTCATTATTATGTACCCTTATTTTGTTAGAAGGAAGAAATGCAGGACAAAATAAAATGAAAATCTATTTTTTGAATTAAAACTAGCTTTTGTAAACCTGTCTTTTTGACAGTTTGTAAAAACCTGTGGACAATTTGTGCTATGCTTCCATGTTGCTATATTTTGCCTCTTTGAACAATATTTGGAGTTAACCAGTAAAATATAAAATAATACAAATGTGAGAAAATTGATATACATTATCACGATAATACATTGGTGTTAAAAACAGTTGGGAAAAAAGAGCTGTGAGGATATATTTTCAGTGCATTTTGAGTATACAGAATTTTCTTTTGCAACATCTAGTTTTGTGTTTGAAGGTCTGAACATTCATGTATTGTTTTATAAGTGCCTGAAGTGAAAAAGGTTTAAGATTAAAAACTAGGCATATCATACTTAAATGAACAAAAAACATAAACTGTGTGTTACTGTATGATTGTTAATTTGCCTTTTTTAAAAAAGGAAGAAACCTGGCCCATATTACTTTTGCTACAAAAAATACTTTACTTCTGCTGTTTCAAGCATATATGTGAATGTTCAGTATATTCCAGCAGTGTCTTCTATACCTGTTTGCTAATTTTGTTTGTTAATATACTCAAGTGTTAAAGATTTGTTACTAATGTAAGCACAGTGACATCTGACAAAAATGGCTCTTTTTCACATAGCACTGGAGGAAATGGTGTAAATATAGAAATTTAGAATAAAAACACTGTTTGTGTCTTCATTTCAACATTTCTTTTGAAGTTTCAGAAATTCCAGCCATCATTACTTGATTTTTTTTTAAAAAAAAAATACTTTACAGATGTTCTTTTATCATGTTTCCACAGACTTAAATTTCCCGTTCTTTAACCAATTATAGAAATAACTTACAAGAATGGGCAAAAGAAGAATGCCTTGTTATCTGTACTGAATCCCTTCCAAGAAGAAAGGCAAAAAAAAAAAGGAGGGGGGACAGAATATGAATACAGATGTTGATCAAATCTGAAATACAGATAGCCTTGTTATGCTGCATTGGTTGTCCCATTTGAGGCAGGTTCAACTACAGTTGGTCCTCAATTTATAACAGGTCACTTAGTGACCGAAATGGAAATGGTTCTCAAAAAAGTGACTTATTTTTCCACACTTATGACTGTTGCAGCCTCCTCATGGTCACATGATCAAAATTCAGAAACTTAGCAACTGATTCATTTTTATGAAGGTTGAAGTGTCCCAGAATCTGTGGAGAGGTTATATTGACTTAACAGCCACATTACTAATTTAACAACCGCAGTGATTTACTTAACAACTGTTGCGAGAAAGGTCATAAATGGGGAAAAACTCATTTAACAACTGTCTTATTTACAAAACAGAAATTTTAGGCTCAATTGTGGTTGTAAATTGAGGATTACCTGTATTCAGCAACTTTCCAACCGCACTCAACATGTAGTCCTCAATGGACCTGCATCTACATGGAAGGAAGTATGTAGTGGAATACCCCAAGGCTCTGTTTTAGGCCCAATATTCTTCAACATCTTCATCAATGACTTGGATGAGGGGATAGATAGGGAACTCATCAAATTTGCAGATGACACCCAGCTGGCAGGAATAGCCAACACTCCAGAAGAAAGGTTTAAGATACAGAAGGATCTTGACGGACTTGAATATTGGGCGCTATCTGACAAAATGAAATTCAATGGTGAAAAAAGTAAGGTTCTACATTTAGGCAAGAAAAACAAAATGCACTGGTACAGTATATGAGGTACCTTGCTCTATAGTAGTAACTGTGAGAGGGATCTTGGAGTCCTAGTGGACAGCCATTTAAATATGAGCCAGCAGTGTGCAGCAGCTGCCAAAAAAAGCCAACACAGTTCTGGGCTACACAAACAGAGGGATACTGTAGAATCAAGATCACGTGAAGTGTTAATACCACTTTATAATGCCTTGGCAAGGAGACACTTGGAATACTGCATTCAGTTTTGGTTGCCATGATGTAAAAAAGATGTTGAGACTCTAGAAAGGGTGCAGAGAAGAGCAACAAAGATGATGAGGGGACTGGAGGCTAAAACACATGAAGAATGGTTGCAGGAATTGGGTATGTCTAGTTTAATGAAAAGAAGGACTAGGGGAGACATAATAACAGTGTTCCAATATCTCAGGGGTTGCCACAAAGAAGAGGGAGTCAAGTTATTCTCCAAAGCACCTGAGGGTAGGACAAGAAACAATGGGTGGAAACTAATCAAGGAGAGAAGCAATTTAGGAATAAGAAGAAATTTCCTGACAGTTAGAACAATTAATCAGTGGAACAGCTTACCTCCGGAAGCTGTGAATGCTCCAACACTGGAAGTTTTTAAGAAGATGTTGGATAGCCATTTGTCTGAAGTGTTGTAGGGTTTCCTGCCTAAGCAGAGGGTTGGACTAGAAGACTTCCAAGGTGCCTTCCAATTATATTATCTTATTCTATTCTATTCTATTCTATTCTATTCTATTCTATTCTATTCTATTCTATTCTATTCTATTCTATTCTATTCTATTAAGAAGCAATGAATGGAAAACAATCACGCATTGTTCAGTTCACAACCAACCCGTTATGTAGAGGCATCCATTGCAGGGACTGGTGCATCTGCAAAAGGGTGGTATGGGTTGGTGGATATGGTTTTCTCCACAAAAAACATGGCTTCTTTTCAAAATTGCTGTAATCCTAAATCATACTAACTATATTTCCAACAATCTGGATATAGTAATTAATACATCCCAGACAGATTGTAAGTTATCCAATGGTTGCAAGCAAATCATGATATTGCAAAAGCTGTTCCTTTGAGTCAATACATAACTATTTTGCTAAAGGAGAAAGCAGCATTCCCTCCCACTCCACCCACCCCAACTTCCTTCTCCAATCCTTCTCCACATTTCTCATACTAATGAGATTCAATCTCCAGGGAGCATATAGTAATGAGAGTGAGCCACTTTTCATATAAAATTGCCTTTTGTTCTGATTAACAGGTTTGCATACAAAAGCTAATGGTAATTGGAACAGAGAACAAAGATCTAGGGTCATGATAGAAAGGAAATTTGACTATAGACTTGACAGGTTTCTCAACTTCATCCAGCTGTGGTTGGTTGCTGTCAACCATCTAGAATACAGTCCAAGTTAGGCAGTCATCTCTCTCTCTCTCTCTCTCTCTCTCTCTCTCTCTCTCTCTCTCTCTCTCTCTCTCTCTCTCTCCCTCCCTCCCTCCCTCCCTCCCTCCCTCCCTCTTTCTCTCTCTCCCCCGCTCTCTCTCTCTCTTTCTATCTCTCTCTCTCTCACACACACTAAATGAGAATCTGCTCAGCTTCTTTTTCTGGAGCATTGTTCTTGGATCTTCCAAAACCACCCTTCTTCCTACATATTGATAGTTTTTGACAACCCTTATTATCCAAGCCATCTTCACCAACTAATATAAGTAATAAATCCTTCAAGCATAGTCTGTACCTTTTCTGTGTTGGGAAGTAACTCAAGACATTCAGACCATTGAACATCTTCCAGAGAAATCAAAGAATATTCAGTGTCTAGAGGGCCTGCTTCCCAACGTAATCACTAGTATATTCTAATGCCAGCAACCAGCCCAATGTGGATTATAAATATCAGGAGCAAATAGATAAAATAAGATGAATATCAGTAATTCCTATGTCTCATAAAGCAGAAGTCCGAACCTTTTTGTACCAGGGACTTTCATGGAAGACAGTTTTTCAGTGGACTGGGAAGGCTTCAGTTTTGCTCGCTCTCCCACCACTGACCTCCAGCTGTGTGGCTTGGTTCCTAATAAGCCATGAACCAGTACCATGCCGCAGTCCATGTCCCATGGATTGGGGCATGATTGCCTAAATTGATATAGGTAGTATACAATATATACTGTACATATTGCATAATAAATGGGAATAAAATCTGACCTGGATTACATACCTTCCCACACTTTTTCTTGTGGGGGAAATTTTTTTTTTAAAAAAAAAAAACAGTTTAAAGCTCTCTTGCCTAAAAGATAGTATTTGAGCAGTTTCCTAATTGGGGGAACTCAATAAAAATGCCAACTCTCAAAACAGTTTGGTATGATGATTAAACTTGAAATTCAGACCTTCAAAGGTAAGTCTGCACAACATGGCAGCTATTGGGATTGTTACGACCCAGGTAGTCAAGGTGAGGCAGGCTTCTAGACAGTTCTTTATTCCTCCAGCCAACAGCCCTCCAACGACCAGTAAGGCTCCACCTTCACACTACTCTGAAGGCAGCCACCCACAGTTTCCCAAACACAGCCCTGGTAGAACAAAGAAAGCCCCACAGAGTAAGAGCATGCTCACAAGGCGCAAGGTCTACAGTTCCAAATCCAATCCACAAGGGACAGACAAGGGCAGTTCTCAGAACAAGAAACAGGCCCAAAGGCAGAGTGAAGCAAAGGCCAAACACAGTCCACAAGAGAAGGGCTAAGTCCAAAACAAAATGCGAAGAGCAATCTTCCAAGCGAGGCAAGGCAAACAGCAACTGGCACAAGTTAAAGCCAGGAGAGTGTAAACCAAAGCCAGCAATTGTTCCTGGCAAAGACTTAACTCTCCACAGCTTCTCCTTAAGTTACATTAAAGTTAAGTTAAAGTAAACATTAAGTTAAAGATGTTGAGACTCTAGAAAGAGTGCAGAGAAGAGCAACAAAGATAATTAGGGGATTAGAGGCTAAAACATATAAAGAACAGTTGCTGGAATTGGGCATGTCTAGTTTGATGAAAAGAAGGACTAGGGGAGACATGATAGCAGTGTTCCGATATCTCAGGGGCTGCCACAAAGAAGAGGGAGTCAAGCTATTCTCCAAAGCACCTGAGGGCAAGAAGCAATGGGTGGAAACTAATCAAGGAAAGAATCAACCTAGAACTAAGAAGAAATTTCCTGACAGAACAATTAACCAGTGGAACTACTTGTTCCAGAAGTTGTGAATGCTGCTACATTGGAAGTTTTTAAGAAGAAATTGGAAGTCTGAAATGATATAGGATTTCCTGCATAAGCAGGGGGTTGGATTTGAAGACCTCAAAGGTCCTTTCCAACTCTATTATTCTATATTCTATACTCCCCTCCAGGTGTTCTTTGAGAGGAGAGGTAGGGCAGCCTCCTTCTGAGTAGACTCGCAGCCCTTCTCTGGGCTTGCCTATGTCCCTGTCAGCAGCCAATCCTCCGGTTTCTGTGAAGGCAGGCAACTCTCCATCTGGTCAACCACCTCCCCCAATGCCTGAGGGGCCTGGGACAGCATCTTCCTCAGCCCCTGGCATGCCTTCCCTGTCAAATGGTCCCAGTCCCAACTACTCTTACTCAGAACCAGGCTCTGACGGGGCCATGGCAGGGATTCAGCTTTTAACTCTCAATGGGACTACCCATTGTTAAGAAAAGTAGATATTTAATGAACCATATGGTAAGTTCCTATGATCTATATTCACAGATGAGTTGAATTGCAACTTTGTCAGATGTAGATTAAACAATATAGAAGAAACAATTCCACATAAGATTTATGTGAAAATTTTAAAAAGTTTTGTCCATTTGAGGCCAGGATAGACATATATTTGCAGGAAATGAATTATTAATGAGATTTGTTTGTTTGTTATTTAGCATAATAAGCTAACATGGAGTTAAGAAGATTTCAGGACTGAAGATATCACTATGAATTGTCAAACATCCCTCCTGGCCCTGAAATTAACTACAATTTTTTCTAACTTAAATATAAGTGTACAGATAAGTTAATATCATAAATATGCTATAAATTACTTATTTCATCAAAATTCTATTCATCCCACATTTTTTTAATAAAACAAAATCCTCATTTACTTTTGTGTTCAAAATATTTGCTATGGCAGAAACCAATGGTATGAATTTTGTATGCAACTTTTTTGAAATATTGGGTTTTGGCACACAATTTGTGAACCAAAATAATTTTGCGATCATTTTGAGAATCATATGCCTATTTGTGCAGTAATCGATTCCAGCTTGATGGATCCCATTATTTCTCTGAAAAGAAATCTGTGATGAAATTTTCTGCAGTCCAAATTGCAGAGTTAGCTTCAAACTTCCTGAATTATACTGCAACTTTTTCTTTAAAAAAAAAAAAAAAAGAGCCACAGTGGCACAGTGGTTACGGGTGCAGTACTGCAGGCTAACTTGTTTTCAAAACTCTCCTAATTATATTTGCTCTGTTCTGACAATTTATTTCATCATCAGAAGTTGAAAGAATGCTTGGAATAAAATATAAAAAAATCTATATATAATAAGTGCATGTTCAAAGCAGAGAATTTTAGATGATTCTGTTCATTTTATTTATTTATTTATTTTTCAGATTTCTATACCTCCCTTCTCCTTTTGGACTCAGGGCGGTGAACAGCCAAGATAAAAAACATTTATACACAAAAGTTAAAAATAGATTTAAAATAATTAAATAAATTTGGCCCATAATTTAAAACTTTTCAATTAAAATCCATATCAAATGTTAAAACCAACCGTAAAATCAGGACAGCCCGGCTAACTGAAAAAAATAGGTTTTTAGGGCCCGACGAAAAGTCCGGAGGTCAGAGATCACTCGTATCTCTGGGGGTAGATTGTTCCAGAGGGTAGGTGCCACCACAGAGAAGGCTCTCCCCCTGGGGGTCGCCAGCTGACATAGTCTGGCCGACGGCATCCTGAGGAGGCCCTCTCTGTGGGAGCGAACTGGCCGGTGGGAGGCAATTGGTGGCAGAAGGCGGTCCCGTAAGTACCCCAGCCCTAAGCCATGGAGCACTTTAAAGGTGATCACCAACACCTTGAAGCGCACCCGGAAGTCCACCGGAAGCCAATGCAGCTCGTGCAGGAGAGGAGTCACATGGGAGCACCCCGTCGCTCCCATAATCCCCCACGCAGCCGCATTCTGCACCAGTTGGAGCCTCTGGGTGTACCCCAAGGGGAGTCCCACGTAGAGAGCGTTACAATAGTCCAGACAAGAAGTGGCGAGTGCTTGAGTGACCGTGCGTAGGGAGTCTAATTAACATTAGACCACCAATAGGAAACAAACGATACCCCAATCAAGAAACTACCAACAGGCTAATAGCAGCTCAATCAAGGAACCTTCAAGACTATTCCCACCAACACTAACAGGAAAAGCCAAGAATATAAATTATAGCAAACCCCACTACCTACTAGCACTGATATTATTACCTAGTTTGGCAATGAAAAATCTGTAAGAGAACAACCAAGTTCAGAGAGCACCAATTACTCTATAGTTCAACCTTGAGCTATATATATATTCTCATCTATTCATATAAACTATTATACGTGAGAGGGGAAGTTAATTAATAACAAACTGATTATGATTTAGACTGCAACAACAAAAATGCAGTTTTAAATCTAGGGATATAATAAGTCCATCATTTTCTGCATTAACTCCTTGAGTCCCGATCCAGAAAGGGGCGCAGCTGGCTTATCAGGTGAACCTGATAAAAAGCCCCCCTGACCACGGCCGTCATATGCTCTTCTATAGACAGCCATGTGGCCAGGAGGACACCCAAGTTGCGGGCCCTTTTCGTGGGGGCCAATGATTCACCCCCAATAACCAGCGATGGCGCCAGCTGGCTATACTGGGACGCTGGCAGCCACAGCCACCCGGTCTTGGAAGGGTTGAGTCGAAGCCTGTTTCTCCCCATCCAGACCCGCACGGCCTCCAGGCACTGGGACATCAAGGCATCGTTGGGATGGTCTGGGGTGGAGATGTACAGCTGAGTATCATCAGCGTACTGATGGAACTCCACACCAAAACCACGGATGATCTCACCCAGCGGCTTCACATAAATGTTGAACAGGAGGGGCGAGAGGACCGACCCTTGTGGCACCCCACAAACAAGGCACCTTGGCGTCGACCACTGCCCCCTGTCAACACAGATTGCGACTGGTTGGAGAGATAGGAGGAGAACCACCGCAAAACGGTGCCCCCCACTCCCAGTCCCTCCAGCCGGTGCAACATGATACCATGGTTGATGGTATCAAAAGCCGCTGAGAGATCTAACAGAACCAGGATAGAGGAGTAACCCCTATCCCGAGCCCTCCAGACATCATCCACCAACGTGACCAATGCCGTTTTGGTGCTGTACCCAGGTCTGAAGCCGGACTGGAGCGGATCCAAATAGACAGCTTCATCCAGGTACTGGGGAAGCTGTCACGCCACCACACTCTCAACAACCTTCACAATGAAACAAAGGTTGGAGACTGGACGATAGTTAGCCAAAACAGTTGGATCCAGGGATGGCTTCTTGAGGAGGGGCCTCACAACTGCCTCTTTCAAGGTGGCTGGCAGGACACCCTCACTCAAAGAAGCGTTGATAATCCCCTGGAGCCAGCCTCGTGTAACCTCCCGGGAAGCCAGCACCAACCAGGAGGGACACGGGTCCAATAAACATGTGGTCGCGTTCAGCCATCCCAAGATCCTGTCCACGTCCTCGGGAGCCACAGGATCGAACTCCTCCCAGATAACACTCTCAAGGCCTGCCTCAGTCATCTCGTCTGAACTAACCCAGTCAGCGGCCAAGTCTTCCCGAATCTGAGTTATTTTATCATACAGATACTGTACAAAATCCTCAGCTCGGCCCTGCAAGGGGTCATCTCGCGCTCCCAGATGGAGAAGGGAGCGGGTCACCCTGAACAGGGTGGCTGGGCGGTTATCTGATGACGCGATAAGAGCGGCAAAATAACTAGATTTCACCACTTTTATCGCGACTAGGTAGGTCTTAATATGAGACCTTACCAATGTCAAGTCGGCTGGCCCTCCAACTGCTCTCTAGGCATCTTTTCCAGCGCTTCATCTCCCTCAGCTCCTCAGAGAACCAAGGAGCTAAGTGAGTTCGGTGCCGGATCAGAGGCCGCAAAGGCACGACCCGGTCCAAAGCCCCGGCGGCCGCGCTATCCCAGGCAGCCACCAGGTCTTCAGCCGAGTCATGAGCTAGAGTCTCAGGAAATGGTCCAAGGTCCATCTGGAACCTATCAGGATCCATCAGGCGCCTGGGGCGGAACCACCTGGTCGGCTTCGCCTCCCTGCGATGGGGTGCGGCGGTCAGAAAGTCAAGTCAAAGGAGTGAGTGGTCAGACCATGACAAGGGTTCAATACCTATATCCCCTGTATCAAGGCCACTCAACCACTGACCATAAAAGTAACCATTCCCAAGTGAAGAACAAGGGTCTCTGAATAATGAGTTTCAATTATTCTTGAATCTTCTCAAATGGATTACTAAATATTTTCCTTATCTTTTAACCTTTTATACCTGGTGAGTATTTTTATGGCCTATGAACATTCTGCCTGCTCCTTCCTTCATAACTGCTATTGGTATCATCAGTGGTTTCTCATCAAATTCAAATAATTATCAAAAAGTGTTCACTCTTTTATATTTTCATTAATGACTTTAAAGTGGAGAAAATGTTTATCCTTATTTGTGGGTGCCATAGAACTTGATAGCTAATATCCAAAAGTCAAGCAAAATTCAAACTAGGCTGAAGAAAGGCAAATGAGAAATAATATATGAAATTTACTAAAGATAAATGCACAGTTCTTCACTTTAAAAACATAAATCTAAAGCACAAGTGTAAGCATGTCTATGCAGAGATTAATACCAAAATTAACATTAGACCACCAATAGGAAGCAAACGATACCCCAATCAAGAAACTACCAACAGGCTAATAGCAGCTCAATCAAGGAACCTTCAAGACTATTCCCACCAACACTAACAGGACAAACCAAGAATATAAATTATAGCAAACCCCACTACCTACTAGCACTGATATTATTACCTAGTTTGGCAATGAAAAATCTGTAAGAGAACAACCAAGTTCAGAGAGCACCAATTACTCTATAGTTCAACCTTGAGCTATATATATATTTTCATCTATTCATATAAACTATTATAGGTGAGAGGGGAAGTTAATTAATAACAAACTGATTATGATTTAGACTGCAACAACAAAAATGCAGTTTTAAATCTAGGGATATAATAATTCCATCATTTTCTGCATTAACTCCTTTGAGTAAATTTCCACATCTGGCCATTATCCTTTAAAAAGGATTCTGCAAAACTGGTGCACTCCAAAGAGGCAATCTGAAGAATGGAATCAAACATAAGTATAGACTGAAGATTCGTCTTCAGGAAAAAAGAGTGAAGAGAGACATGATAGCACTTTTTAAGAATTTGAAGGATGCCAAACAGAAGAAGGTCAATTTATCTTCTTCCTTGTCCCAGTGTGGAGAACATGGAATAACAGATTGATTTTCCAAAAGGGCAAATTCTGATTGAATGATAGAAACAATCTTTAACATTAAGAGAAATTGGACAGTGAAACAACCATAGAGATTAGTGTACTCTGTTAGAACTGTTCAAACAACAGAAAAAAGTTGATCAACTGTTAAGAATATTATTAATTGGATTATTGTACTGAATATGGAGTATTCAGTACAAGCATAATGGTTCTGAGCTCAGATTCTAGGATTATCAATTATTAATTCTATCTCTTCAGTATTAGAGAACTTTTAAATTAACAGTATTTATAGTAAATACTGTAAATTAGTATTTACAGGTGCAGTCTTCAACCCAGGTTGTGTTTTACATATAGATTATTAGTTTGCAGTGTAAGAAATAATATTTTCCTTTTAACTTGTTAACTGTAAGATTATACATGGCTTTGTGTTCTTTTATATTACCTACTAAGGGGTGCTTTTATCCCCTATGAATTTTGTTATATCTTAAATATATACATTATTATTTTAGACGTGCACTCCTTGATACCTACAAATGTTTTCTTTTAAATGTACTGAATGTAACTGGAGCAAATAACATCTGTACAAGAACTTTTTTTTAATGCCTCATTCTGTCTCTGTTACTATATTTGGTAACATGTTAGTACTGTGGAAAATGCTTAGGAACTTGACAATTTGAACATCTGGTTAAGCACTGCTTACTGGAACAGGTTATTAATTATATTGGAAACAGCACACTTTTTAAAGTATAAATAAGTCAGCCTAATATTTTTTATTGTGTTGCCCTGAGTCAATGGGTTTAGGATGAAAAGAGCTTGTTTTATGATATACCTGTCTCTCATAAATTCCAATTATTTTTCTTATACAATTGAGCTGGTCTCCAACCAAATGTTTATCCGATGAACTTTCAACTTCAAAGATTGCGACTAATGAATTAGCAAAAATGTACCATCTCATAATGGATTATTTGTGCCTCTACCATACTATATTTAAATCTAAATTCATCTTGTCTCAAAGGTGCTTTTTCAAAAGACAACTGGACTGTTTTTTAACCAGAGGAAGAAGAAGACAACATTTTGCTTCTCATCCAAGAAGCTTCATCAGTTCTGGCAAGATGTTAGGGTCAATGGAAGGATTAATGCTGACAGGAGGAGAAGGAATTGGAAGAATCATATTTCTTTGCAGTCATCCGGCTGTTAGCACTCTCCCTGAGGGCTCTTGAAGTTTGCCACTTGGGAGTTTTGCCTTTTAAAAAAGCACCTTTGAGACAAGTATGACCTGGCTGACTGAGAATTTCCACAGACACTAAGGTCATCTTGCCATCATCTGTACATGTTGTTACATCATTTGTAAGGAATGCACTTAAGACTTCTACTGCTATTGAGCCTCAAAGATTAGGAAGTGAATGGGGTACTTTGAAATCATCTCCTAATTCCCTGCTAATTTTAATAACATGTTTGTGAACATATTTTTCCAAAGCACTGTTTTCCATTTGCCAATCCTAAGCATCCTCTTTGATGCTCACAACCCAACTGTGTTGCATTTCACTTTCTCTCTGAAAGGCGATTTTAATTAAGCAAAGGACAATTTAAGATACTTTCTATCATTCCTCTCCCCTCCCCATAAATAATAAGACTTTGTCTTTTCATATTTTGAGTCCAAATCCAGTGAGATGTTTATCTGATCCTTCTTGGGTCTTTCTTCAATTTTTCTTTTCATGTTTTAATGCATTAAAACATAATGGTCACAAGACATCAACAATTTGTTTGAGCCCATTGGTTTGAGACTAGATTTAAAATAAGGTTGCTAAAATCCATGAGACATAACTAGGCTTAATGATCTCAAGTTCAATTGATTTAAATAAATCCAGTCTATAAATGACTTGATTGGATGTAATTTATGTCGGTGTTGGAAAGTAGCCCTAGTAATTCCCTCCTGGACCATAATTTTAGCTGTTTTGAACTTGTTACTAACAGTTTATCTATTTTGTAATTGGATACTCCCTTCCACCTAATATTTGTCCCTGCATTATCAAGGGGATTGTTATCTGACTCAGGGGTCACCAACCTTTCAGACCTCAGGAACCATTAAATTCATAATTTTAAATCCCGTGGACCACTAATATGAATTTTTTAAAAAGATAAATAGTATTTAGTGCAATAAAAAAATGCAAATAGTTTTTCTGTGGACCACCAAAATTTTCTCACGGACCACCAGTGTAGTCCGTGGTCAACAGCGATTGGTGACTGCTGATCTGACTGATATTAGCTGACATTAATTAATTAATTAATTAATTAATTAGTTTGTTTGTTTGTTTGTTTGTTTATTGGTTCGATTTATATGCCACCCTTTTCCGGAGACTCAGGGCGGCTTACAATGCATTAAGCAATAGCCTTCATACTTTTGTATATACCTGCTTAGTAGGGCTTTCGGGTCCCCCTAAGCGGTGTTCTTTTTTATATTGCCCCCATAATCCGGGTCCTCATTTTACCTACCTCGAAAGGATGGAAGGCTGAGTCAACCTTGAGCCTGGTGAGATTTGAACTTGCAGTAATTGCAGGCAGCTGTTGTTACTTAACAGTACTTTAGTCTGCTGTGCTACCAAGGCTCTTGAAACATATGGTTTCATCCACGATAGCAGCTAGCAGGAAGCTGGAAGGTGAGTACTAGATGGATCCTTGGTGTTTTCTGAGCTTGCTTGTTTCCTTGCAAGTATTTCGTTAGCCAAACTAGGTAACATCATCAGTGCTAGATCCATCAGGACTGGGGTTTGCTATCAATTTATATTCTAGCAGTTTAGTGTCAGTGGGAGTAGGAGTGGGTATTCTTTGGCTGGACTGTTTACTATTAGCTTGGTTGGCTGTTCCTTGATTATTGGTCTGATGTTAATCTTAGTATTAATTTATACAAGACCACTCCAGTAGTGGGTTCCACTTACCTTCGCTACCAGTTTGGAATCGGGAGCGCCCACAGCGCTTCTGAGCATGCACAGAACCTTCTGCGCATATGCAGAGCATCCGTGACGGCGTCCAGGCGGGTGGCATGGAGCCTCCCACCACCACCACTACCGGTTCGCTCAAACCAGTAGAAACCCACCACTGGAACACTCCCTCCAACACTGATAGAGCAAGCCACTAGAATATAAATTGAATGCAAACCCCATTCCTTACTAGCACTGTTGATGTTACCTAGTTTTGGTAATGGAGCATGTGCAATAAAACAACCAAGCTCTAAGAGCCTCATTTCATCCCTGAAGCTACACACATTGTCCTTTATCAGTGAGTACCAGAGGATCTTGGGCAAGTTAGTTGCTGAACGAAGGTAGTCCTGATCGAACATATTAAAGACTGTGCCTTTAGTCTTTAGAATGGTCTTTGGTCAAGAAACAGATTCCCACCAAAATGTAAGCTACAGTACCACAGATGGGAGGAAGGTGCAATGATGAAAGAGATCATTTATGTGTCTTGGTTTTGCTTAATTAATTCAGATCTTTCATCTGAAATTTCAATCAAGGCTCTCTCTTTTTTCTTTTTACAATTCCAAGATTATATTTCTACTTAAATTATAGTGTTGCTCAGGTAATCATACAAAGATGTATCTATTAATGGACCCATGATCTGAGCACAAATCATTGTGGAAAAATGCCAATGACATGGAATAGGCACATGTCACCCTACTTTGCTGTTGTTTTCATTTGTACTGTGATTGCCACATCCAGAACAAAAGCTATAGATCTTTCTTGGATAGTATTGAACGGACGTATTCAGCATCTTCCAACTAATTATAGATCTATAGGAAACAATGTCCCAATTTCTGCATAAACACTGTTGTCTAACCATCTTGCTGATTGCTTGGATTTTCATTTAGCACCTTCCCCCCTCCCCCTCTTTAAGCAAAAGAAAACTGCAAAGGGAAGACCTTGAATTAATTTGTATTCAATAACTCTATTCTATAAGGTGTTTGTTTTTTTTTAAAAAAGTGGAAAGAATAAAATGCAATGCTTTTGTGAATAGCCATGTACCAGAATTTTGCAACTGCTCACTGGTGGCTTTCAAAGTCAGTTTGCATGCATAATTTTCTTATCTTTATGCAGAATTTCCCCATATTTGTTGACTAAAATATTACTCATCTAATTTCCTATTTTAAAAACTCATTTCCAGCACTGCTGAATTGAAAGGTGCTACCAAGCATTTAGCCTTCAATTTGCATACAGCAAATCCTGTAATCTGATGGGGGTTTTCACACAAGGATGGCTGCAAGCAATTACATGGGCAGAGAAATATTTTCGGCAGAGGTTCTGCCCTGCATTCATTTCATCTGCTGAGCCCCTGTTGAGATTTCTTCTATTGTACAATTGCTTATTGTTGCAGATTTAGTAGAGGAGGAGGAGGGATAAAATTTGCACCAAGCTGGGATACTGAATTTGTAAGTGCATGTTTGTCCCTCTCTCGTTTTCTTCTAACTTTTAAAACTAATTTTTGAAAAATTAGGTTCAACAGGAAAAACAAAGTTATTGGCTCAGAACAATTGATTTAACACTCACAGGCAGAATAACAACAGTTATAAGATTGCGTAGAGCTGGAAATGATATAGTGAGAAATTGCTGGAACTATATATATGTTACAAGCCATTGTCATTGATCAAATTATGTTAACCTATTATATTCTACCTATTAGCCAAGAAAATTAAAACAAGTAGAATTGCCATGTATAAGTTGGGCGGTCATATAAATCAATCCATCCATCCCTCCATCTATCAATCAAATAAATAAATAAATAAATAAATTTTAGTCTTCTTTACCTGGAACCTTGCAGATATTTTAGTAGATAGATTAGGTCATGGATTTTGAAAGATCACCAACTAAACATAGTCATGATTGTGTAGCATCACGAACCCAGCTACACAACTAGTAAATTCCTCTATAATACTTCCGATGTTCTGAGAACATTCTTGGCGGTATAGATAGACTTCACATTCCATTAACCTACTTTTTTAATTTGCTTTTTTCCCCTTTCATCAGATATCGTAAGTGGGTTCCCTTTTTCCAGATGTCTACTGGATAACATTTGTTGTGAGTGCTTCAGTTTGGATTCCTGAACTGAACAAATGATTGATTTCAATGGCTTAAAAGACCTCTTCTACATGTAGGTCTCTATAACCATTTCAATAGATTCTGTATTGTTCATGTGATACATGGTATTGCATCCAGTTAAATTGGTACCTCATTTAAGGATCACTTTTCCATGAAAAAGTATCCGGAGTGGCAATCAAACTCAAATAATTTAGGTATTTTACAAGGAAAATGTAGACTGCTACAGAGAAATGGAGCAGTCTTGAATGCCATTGTAACAAAGATGTAGAATTTGGGCAGGAGGATGAAGAATTTGAATAAGCCATTGGTAAAATACCCTAAAAGTAAACACTGTTTACGGTGGGACAAGTCTACCCTGTTTTCCCCAAAACAAGATATCCCCTGATAATAAGCCCAATTGGGCTTTTGAGCGCATGGCAATAAGGCCAAGCGCTTATTTCAGGGTTCAAAAAAATATAAGACAGGGTCTTATTTTCGGGGAAACACGGTATTCTTTACAGGAGAGGTTTAAACAGATGTTGATTGTTCATTTCTCAGGGATCTTTTACTGAGTGAGGGAATTGGATTAAGGGATGGGGTTGACTGATTGACTTCTTCAGTGTCTTCTCTCTACTAAGCAATTGATATTAAACTGGGCATGTGCATGATGCAATGCCCTGGCACTAGCAAGCATTGTGTGAATTCTGAACAATCAGAATGGAACATAGGTTTTTCAGCACTCTGTGAACTTAATTAATTTAGTTGTGAGTAACAAGGCCTTGTTCATTCTGGGATGACTCTAAAAATGTTGAGTGTGCATGAACATATTGCCTTTGTGCTGCTAGAGAAGGCACAAATATTATCTCCTGAATGATTGTAATTTATACATAACCAGATGAACGAATTGAAAACAAGCACCTTATCTTGGTTATTACAGTTACTTTCTCCGATATCTGATCCTTCTCTTTGTCACTAGATGTCAAAGATAATGTAGAAACAAAGGAATCTCTATGTCACTGACATCCGTTAGGGAATCTTTGCTGAGAAAAGTTTGGAAAAATCTGAAATAAGGGGAAAAAATGTCTAAGTCAATGTTGGCATCTAACTTAATTGAACACTGAGTGTTAGTTGTTTGTTTCATTCCAAAAAGAGAATTCCCCCAGTTTCAACATTCCACGTTAGTCTTTGTGAAATATGATCAGACTGTTCTCAACACAGCTGGGCAGCATCTACTCTTCAAAGTCGCTTTTTTGCTGGGGTTCTCTATTCTGCAAAGCAATCCAGACTTTAATCTAATTCAGAGTACATGCCATTTCTTTTGTTAACCATCCTGCCCTCTCCCTCCCAATAACTCTTCCTTCCTGTTTCAGTGGTTCTATTTGATTTTATCCTACAGTTCCAAATTGTTCTTAGAATATCAAGGAAAAATGGAGGGGGGGAACCGTAGAAACCATGCAGAGGTAATCAAAAATCTGATATTTATCATTTTTTAAAAAAATGTTACATTGTGATACTTTTATATTCTAAATTTATTTTATTTTATTTTTAAATTTAATTTTATACTCTAGCCAGCTCTCTGCTTCTATTGTCAAAAGAATGGATTTGGCATCTGTGTATTACATAGTACAATTCGGTAATATGACAGCAGGAGCAGTAATCACTGGCAGTTAACCTTTTCCAATAAGCTTCAGTTCAGAGCTGCTTTTAACCCAATTTTTCTCCCTTGCTGAATTTTTTAAAGGGCTGAACTGTTGAGATAATGCAAGTAAAATAGTATTACCTGTGGTGAACTTGGTGTATTTATAATCACCTCTCACTAACGAAATTGAGCAGCGCAGATTTTTCCAGGTGACAAGAAATGGGGTTATATTTTTAGCTCTTAATAAATGGGAAATATGACCCAGCAACAGTAGAATCAACAAAAATGAGAACTGATATACTTAGGAGTGTTGGGCTGGTTGTAGAACTGTATTTTCCAGTGACAAAAAATTAGCCTAATGCAATATTCTTGTAAGAGCAAATGCTGTCTTCTGGGAAATGTGCTTTGTTCTCTTACAATTGCATTTTGCAAATTTACAGTGCCAAAATAAAATTAAAAAATTGTGAAAGAACAGGTTTTAATTAATTCAATTCTTAAACTAGGAAAAGCTCTCCTCTTTTGACTATCATGTTACCTGATTTTTTTCCAGTGCAAGTCTAGATAATTAACAATTAAAACTATATTTTTGCATAGAAAAGAATATGAAGAAATCTCTATAAGAGATTGTAGGTTGCATCCAATATAAAACAACACACCAGAAGAAAAGTATTGTTGTATTGTTGCCATGAAAACTACCTGGATGTGTTTATGAGATCACCATAATTTGAACTTGAGTTGAGGAAGATTGTATCATAGAATATGACCTTTGAGAACTTCTAATTCAATTTTCTGCTCGATCAAAGAATTCACCATATAAAATCACAGAATGTAAAAGGTGTAATTTTAGAGAATCAGCAATCTATTCTGTATCAGAAAATGTAGTTGCATGCATTTTCTTTAAGTTTACATTCTTTGGCTTAATAACTAATATTCCACTTGGAACAATTCCAGAAAAAAAAATCTCTCTCAATTTGAAAGCAACTCCAGATTTCCCTGTTCCCACAATGTTGGCAGTGTTGCAGAGCTGAACTAAATTATTTCTCATCAAGCTGTGGTCCATTCTTAAAAAATATAATAATACAAGGTTAAGGTCCTGCAAGGGGTATTGATACTTTAATATGCAACTCACTTTTTTGTAGGCCAGACAAAAAAGTGATGGTATAAAATTGACAAAGAATTTTTTTTTAAGGATGGGGGTGGCTATTGTCTTCCAAGAAAGACTTTCAGATATGCTGTTACACAGAGAAAAGAATGTTAATCTCTTTTATGAAGTTGGGCTTCAAGGAACAAATGAAATTGATGTTACAGTTTTGGTCTTAGGAGTTCATTGCTACCATGGACACCATGGACCTGACCCAAGTCATCCATGGTCTGAGATACCAGGAAGGTGAGTATCTGTAATGGTATGTGGGAATGATCTTGAGAGACTGGGCAGACACATTGTCAAGGGAATGATCAAATAAGAGATACCAACAATCACAAGTGTGGGAACAAGAAGGACAAGAGGCTCAGAAAAGATTCTACTTAGTTTCTCAGGCTCTGAAAGAGAAATTGGGAGATTTGTGCTTTCAGACTTGCAAGATTCTGTCAATGTAGCTTTACAATAAAATACAACTAGCTCATCAGGTCATGTTTCCTATCTGGTCTGCCTCACAAGGCTGAGATAAATCTTGTGTTTCTTGTCTTTTATCTGACTGTCTGAAGACCCTATTGGGCTTCATAAGATGCTTAGGGAAGTTACTGAGGATCTGATATATGGTTCAACTGAGCTTTTAACTCTAGAAATGGCAAGGTGATTTCAGCCTTGGATTGGATTATGACAACACGATCTCTCTCATGGATCCTGAAGGCATTTTGGAAGATGCAACAACAGAAGAAATGGATCACTGCTGGAGAAATAAAAATAATGAATTTGAGCAAACAGATGTAACAACCTTTATTAAAATGGATAAACCAAGCTTCTCTGTTTTCCTGCATTTGCAGATTGCTACCTATAACCCTATTTAAAGTTATCTAGTCCCACTTAGGAAAGATGGGTCAGAGGATAATCTGAAGGGCTGCTGTGAGGTCTACTCAATGCATCTGTTGAAGGTCCTGTTAAGCCAGCTGAGATATGGTCTGGCATAATTATCTGAAAAGAATTTTAGCCTGTTGGTCCTCAGGAGGTAGTAGATTAGATCTTTGGAGCTCAGAGAGTGGACTCTTGTTTATTAGATCAATGTTCTTGCTGGTTGGCTAAGAAGACCTACTTGGCTGTGTCTAAATAGTGGTACATTCATCTCTTAATAACGGTAAACAGTAGTGAGTGAAGAGGTTGTGATTAAGAAGGTGGTGGCCCATCCTATCCTCAAGAAATTATCACTGGAAAATTTCCAACACATCTCCAAACTTCTTTTTTCTAGGAAACATGGCTGAGAAAGTGGTTGGCTACAACTTTAGAGTACTTTAGAAGACTCTAAAGTGGTTGGCTACAACTTTAGAGCAGTGGTGGATTTCAATTTTTTTTACTACTGGTTCTGTGAGTGTGGCTTGGTGGATGTAGCTTGGTGGGTGTGGCAGGGGAAGGATACTGTAAAATCTCCATTTCCATCCCACTCCAGGGTAAGGTTACTGCAAAATCCCCATTTCCTCCTGATCAGCTGGGACTCAGGAGGCAGAGAATAGATGATGGCAGGGCCAGTCAGAGGTGGTACTTACCAGTTCTCCGAACTACTCAAAATTTCCACTACCGGTTCTCCAGAACTGGACAGAACCTGCTGAAACCCACCTCTGCTATCGAGGACTCTGAAGGAAAAGAATTATCTGGATCCCCTTTGACTTCAGACTAGGATACAGTAATAATACGGCACAGATACTGATTATGGATTGCTCATGTTAGTAGTCATGATAGGGTTCTCCATCCACTGGTGGAGTGGATCATTCCACAATCTTCAATATATTAGTTATTATATGCTTCTGGATTGGCTTAGAGAGTTAAGATTGGAAGGCTTGGTGTAGCCTTCATCTGGGACTAATTCCAGTTAAAGTTGATAACTTCCTGCCTCTGTTCAATATGGCTGGGTTCCCCTATTATGTTGGTATTTGATTTTCTTCTAACATATTATAAGAGCAGAGTCATTGAAGTTTGTAAAGCATGACTGAAGATTTGTAAAATAGTGCGGCAACATTCATAGCTATCACCTTTATTACAGATATACAACAGCTGCCATAAAAAGGTTAAGCTTTACACTTAAGATAAGTGTTACTCAACAGATTATGATTCAAATTCAGAATGCAAAAGTGCCTTTTTGCAGCCCACAGAACCCTCTGCTGTTTGGTCAGGACCCACATTTTGAGTGTTGTGGGCAATAAATTCATTGGGGATAAATAAGTTCTCCCTTTAAAATGTCTGCTGCCACCTTGGGAATGGTACACCTCAAACGCCAATTGTATCTGATCAGCTGTGCCATTTTTCTCCTGCAATACATGTAAAAAGAGAAAAGCAGCTTTGTTTTACAAAGTAATATTTTGCAGTCTATTAATCAGTGATATGAGCTATGGTCCTAATGATCTGATAATTCTTAATGCTACATTAATTTAGTATATGATAATGAAACACTGTTACCTTGAATGTGCTGTCTCTCCATTATGAGTTTTATCTCATCATCTCCATTTAATAGAGGCATTCACTGATACTTTTGTATTAAAAAAAGGACTGATTGAAGATTGTCTGAAAGAAAGGGCTTCCTCATATGTTAAAGTGAAAATTAAAATGCAGCACTCAGAGCCACCCCATCAACAGGCTAACTTTTTTTTTTTTCTAAGCGTAAAAGATTTCAGTCAAGAGGTCTGAGGAAAAGAAGAACTACTACTACAAAGTAATGAAATCAGAAAGGAGATCAAACTTTTTGACCTTCAGGAATCTGTTGAGTCATACGTCTCCCTTGATTGGGCTAAATCAGGCCAATGTGCAATGACTCATTGCTTGTCCTAAAGTGTGATTGTCCTCAGCAGAAATATGTGTTGCCTGAAACACAATTAAATGCATTTAAGGGATGATTCATGTGTATTCAGATCAGAGAGAGAATGTGAGAGCGTGAAGTCTTCAATTCAGAAAGATTATTTTCAAGTACGATATCCACAGTCTCTGTAAAGTTCTTCCATGGTTTTCCTTTTAAAAATAAAATATCTGCACTCTCCTGCTGACAATGATCAGATGAAATTTACGTCAGTTGCAACCAGGGGTAAAATGCTCCCGGTTCGGACAGTAGCGATGGCGGCGGGTGGTTTGGAGAATCGGTAGCAAAAATCCCAGTGCACTCCCCGACCATGCCCAGCTGAGCCGCATGATCATCAGAGGCTGGTTTTTTTACTTTTAAAAGCATTTTTTCTACAACCTCTTCAGCCGAAAAAATTCTTTTAAAAGTAAAAAAAAAAAAAAAAAGTTGGCCACACCCACCCAGTCACATTACTCTCCTCCCACCAAGCCACGTCTACAGAACCGGTAGTAACAAATTTTAGATTTCACCCCTGGTTGCAACATGCCCGTTTATGAAGTGTCATGTCAGTTATCTCAAACTTTAAGAATGGTTTTGCATTGCAGACATATGATAAGTTTTAAAACAGCTTGTTATAGCGGTCAACTCATCTAAAAATGTTGTGCTCCAAATTTTGCCTCATGTCTACGTAGCTAAGTAGCAACTATTTCAGTATTTTCTTTGTAGATCTAGCCCAGTCATTCTTCAGAGACATCAGTACTGGTTACCAGTTTGTACCCCAAAACCTTCCTATTATTTCCTCTTCTTGTTCTTTCTGAGCTGGTAAGTAGACTGTCTGGCTCCCTTGATCTATAATCCATAAATGAAGAAAATTTAACCAGCAATTTTTATATGTGAATGGGAATGCCAACCTGTCCTTTCAGGAAACAAAATGTCTTGAGCCATCCCTTCTTATTTGTCCCTCAAAGACTAAGAGGCATTTTAAGCTGTTATAAATATGGGCACCGCAAAGAGAAATATTATCCCCTGAGAAAGATTCTTTCTCTCTCTCTCTCTGCTTGTTACAATCCACAGTATTTCTGGACACAGCAGCCCTGCCTAAAATGTCTTACATTTGCCCCAGTGAAGACTATGTGCTGAGGAGGAAACCCTATTCTGTTGGTCAAGACAAAGAGATGGAGATTTGCTTCACTCACCACCTGCTCCTTGTCTCTTCCCTATTTTGCATATTCTTTTCTAACACTTGCAAAAGTTAGGATGGCTTCTGTGCAGATGTTACACGTACATGTAGTCCTCACTCAGGGGTGGGTTCTAAATTTTTTTACTACCGGTTCTGTGGGCGTGGCTTATTTTGTGGGTGTGGTTTGATGGTCATGTGACAATTCTTTAGGATTTAGCAGAGGTACTGGTCTACCAGGCTTTAAACTGCTTGCAGAGCTGTACCGGTCTACCCATTTGTTCTTGGAGCGTTCTGGTCTACCCATTTGTTTTTGGAGGCACCGGTCTACTCATTTGTTTTTCGAGCGCACTGGTCTACCACCACACTGCCTTTTAACATTGATCAGCTGTAGGGCGGCCCTTTGAAGCACCGTGGCAAGAGTTTAAACAGTTTTTTTTCCTTCTAACCGATCAGCTGGGACTCAGGAGGCAGCAAATAGATTGGGGGTGGAGCCAAATAAAAGGTAAGAATAACGTGGGGGGCGGGAGGACCCAGCTCCCGAACAAAGAGAACCGGTTCGGTGATGTCATATCGTCACCGCTACCAGCTCGGCCGAACCGGGCTGAACCGGGAGGAACCCACCACTGTCCTCACTTAATGACCATAGTTGGGCCCAGCAACTCTGTAGCTATGTGATGTGATTGTTAAGTGAGACATCATGTGACTGCAACAGACTTACCCCTTCACCTTCACTGCAGTTTAGTGAATCACCCAAAGACATGAAGTGGGACATCACATGACTTGCAATTTTACTGCAGGCTTCTTCATTGACTCTGCTTGTTAAAATCCAGTTGTGAAGTGTGCAAATGGTGGTTGTGTAACTGCAAGACCCTGTGACAGTCATAAACACCCACTGATTGCAAAATAGCTGAATATTGCTCAGGTGACTACAGGAATGCTGCAATGGTCATGAGTGCAAGGACCAGTAGTTAAGTTTATCAGTGCTGTTGTAACTTTGAACGGTTGCTGAACAGAGTAGTCATTAAATGAGGACTAGTTGTTGGGCATAAATATTTTGCAGAAGGCCGTTCTGGGACCTGGAAGTGTTGGGGAAAGCTGTGAAAGAGATAACTTGGCCAGAAAAAAGTGGAACAAAATAGCCACATCTGCTTATAGATGAAGGAGGTTGGCAGAAATATTGCTTCATGAAACATTTTTGGAGTTGGGGGTGGGGGAGAGGGGGCTTCACCTAAATTTAAGATTTGCCAATCTCTAAATTTGAAGCCGGAATAATGGATTCTAAATGAAAGTTAGCCTACTTTTTTTTGGCAAACACAGCCCTCCACAGGTAGCTGCTAAAACTAATTAAGTCCCTTCTGAGGTTTTTATTGCTGCTTTGGTATGTTCAAAAGAATTTTGTTTTAAAATATTCTTAAATTTTATTAGACCTGTAAATCCAATGGCACTGTCTGTTCAGCAACTCATGACCATTTGACCACAAGGGGGCGGTGGGGTGTAGATAGAAAATTGAGAATTTCCTCTGTGCGCCCTCTTTGTCTGTAACTCTTCTGGTTGCTTGTCTAAAGGTGGCTAATCTGAGACCATTTCTTTTTGCCTTTCTTTCACATAGGTACACACTACATGGCCCCAGACTCTTATCCTGATAGGATTCAATTAACTACGGGGTGGCTTTCCCATCCCTGTAATTATATTCTATTATAATTATAATACATTACACTAACCAACAGTTCTGTGTTCTCCAGAGGACTCTCCCACAAAAAAAAAGTATTTGCCAACTTCTGACACTGTTATGGTTTGAATTCTAGTTGATTTTAATACAAATTGAATGGGAAAAGCCATAGCCAAGTGGGTTCACTTGAACCACTGGACAGAAAAGAGGAAACTGGATAAATTAGGAAGTTATCAATTATCGTGAAAATTCAAGCTCTTGTATCCCATGAGGTACTACTTCCTTTCCTCTCCCCTCCCCCCCCCCCACCACACACACACTCCCTGCCTCTCTCCTCCCTCAGTAAACCAATATTATGGCATGAATTCTTCTATGTCAAAACAGCTTTATTAAAAGAACCCGGAACATTTGTCTTCTAGCTACTGTGGGCAGGAAACCTGACGCTTAGCGGTTGAAATATGTCCTCAGCTCAGCCTGTTATGCCTGTGAATAGAAAGAACTATTTTGCATCTCATAAAAAGAAATGCATGTCAATAGAAATCTCATCACTTGGCAATTCCAAATAAGATCTGAAATACACACTACAGATATTTAAGCAACACACACACACACTCTGACCTTCTATTGGGAAGAAAACTTAAGGAGAGGCAGTAGTATTGATTCTAGTTGGTGTTATAGATCGAAGCCTGTCAAACATGAAAGCAGGAAATTATCTGGACTTCACACCAGTTCTGCTGTTTTCTTTTTCACTTGGAAAATAATAAACAAAGGCTAACTTCATATTATTCTACTACTAAAGTATTCTGTATTATTGTAATCCATCTACCCTCCACGAGAAGTGACTTGTCTGGATTGTTTGCCAACTCTTAATATATCCTGCAATAATTCCAGCCTAAGGTTGGGGGAGGTTTTTTTTTTTTTTTTCCCTTTTGCAAAGCAGTGCCACTTAAGGAATGAAAGACTCTTTCAGGAATTAATTTTAATTGGGGTTTTAATCCGGAGAGCCATCAGAGAGAAAACCTTGCATCTGTCACAGACACATCAGTCAGTTCTCCTGCTTATCATTGTTGTTAACAGTAGTCTGCTTACATTCCTGTGGACTATTATGCAAGTGCAGAGCTTAAAAGAAGGTAGGCAAGAATTTTTTGCAGCCATAAATTATATTTTAAAAATTAAAATAATTAATCCCTGGGAGCTTCAGGCTATGTGGTGGTGAGTCACCAAGGGTGTAAAACTGATCTTTCTGCATTATTTTGACGAGTCCTAAAAAAAAGGGCGTGAAAAATTGTCCGGCTGAATTACCATGTGGACCCAATCAGTTTCAGCAACACAATCGAAGGAAGGGCATTCATTATGTCCAAACTCAATGGGGTAGAATTTGCTCAGTTAAATGATATATTGCTTTGACTGAAAGTAAAAAAGTATAATGCATCTACTACCTTTTTTTCTATAGGGAACAAGGAGCAACATGGGAAAATATTTCAGTTCTCTGAGGACATATATTAGAAAAGAAAAGGCTCTTGCATGAAACCCTAGATATTCAAATAGAAGAGAGTATCTGTACCTCAGAGCTGAACTGTGGGTCCTTGGTGCTCTCTAAGCTTGGTTGTTTTCTTGCAGACATTTCGTTACCTGGCTAGGTAACATCATCAGTGCAACTAGATATAACTCTGGAATATGTGATTTTACTCAGTAGCTTCACTACCATCCTGTAAAATATGCACTCAGACATTCTAACCATTCTATAGCTTTCATTCATACCTTTCACAGAAGATGGTAAATTGACCACAGTTGACCTCGTCTGGGTAGAATGAGACCATATTAATAGTTGAATAGGAAATTTTAAAAAACTGAAACTGAACAGAACACAACTGCTTTATTTTAAAAAAAGAACATCCTCAAAATCTGAGCATGGTACATCTGCAGCCCAGTCTTTTCATTATGAAGTTGTATGATCAGGACCTAGTTGCAGATGGGGAAAAAAGGTATATTTGTCTGTTTCAATCCCTATCACTTGCATCAGTGGTGGGTTGCTACCGGTTCACACCGGATCGGGGGAATCGGTAATGGCGGTGGCAGGAGGCTCCGCCCACCCACTCAGACGCTTCTGCCCATGTGCAGAAATGTTGCACGCGTGCGTAAGCGGACATGCACCCATGAGCAAGCCAGTAGCGACGAGTTTTGAAACCTGCCCCTGACTTGCATGTCTGTTTATCTATACATCATTTGCACAGTATCTACTATTAAAAATTCCTCTTGCAACATGCATCATGTAACAGTTCTAATGCATATTTTAAATACCTGTTTAATAGGTTGCCTGTTTAGTGGTCATCTGTGGGTATGAAACACATAATTTGAGATGGGAGATTCGCAACCATTTTTGGAAAACAAAATATGAAATCTGGTGCAGTGCTACCAGATCCAACTCTTCCAGATAGAACTCTGTGAAGACTGAAGTCTTAAAGAATGCCTAGACTCCATTTCTGCAAGTACAGCAGCATAAGAAGTGTGACATTTCCAAATATATACAAGGTAAATATTCCTTTTTTAAAATAAGCTTCATTATAGAGGACATTACCTTATACCAGGGTTTTCACATTGCACGGAAACATTCAATGAATCACAAAATAGAGCTTGTTTGGCATAATAGTTTAGGGCAGCTGGATCACTTTGAGCCAACCACAATCTCACAATGCATGGGCAGACCAAACCATAATTTCCACTGGGAAAGTGTGAATATCCTAGACAAAGCTAAAACCAACAATATAAAGAATTCCTAGAGGCTTGGTATTCAGACAAATCAGACAAATCAGACATCAATAGACACCTAGCAATAAGCCACATATACACACCATTCAAGAGAAAATAAAAAAGCTAAGAAGGAAACAAAAATACCAGAATACATCTTCTCTAGCAGCCTATAATCAGATAAGCCGGTTTCAACCCCAGACAAACAAACAAGCAAAAAACAATACCCTAATCAAGAAACTAGCAAGAAAAATCTTGCTATTGTTGGTGGCGAATCACATCGCCACCAACAATAGCAGGGCAAGCTACTGTACAGGGAAGAAATCTAACACTCTGATGATGTTACATAGTTGGGTAATAAAATATCTCCATACAAGCAATGAAGTTGAAAGAGCACCAAAGACTCCACAATCATTACACTCTTAGTCCAGCCCAATTTAAAAAGTTGCTATTGTGAAGAAAATGGGAAGTAGGAGTATTATGTTCACCAAGTTGAGTTACACCAAGTAAAGACAAAATAAAAATCTAATATACAAACAAGGGATCAAAACTTAATTATAATTTAGCAGTAGCAATGGCACTTAGACTTATATTCTGCCCAACAGTGTTTTACAGCCATCTCCAAGTGGTTTACAATGTCAGCCTATTGCTCCCAACAATCTGGGTCCCCCTTTTACCAGTCTCAGAAGGATGGAAGGCTGAGTCAACTTTGAACCTGTTCAGGATCTAACTCGCAGGCAGTGGACAGAGTTAGCTGTCAGTTGACAGTTGAGATGTCCTGTTAAACTACAGATTCATCAAAAGAGATCTCACAGTCTTGGGCTGAATCAACAGTGATATAATGCCATGGAAGTTATTCTCTATGATGCACTGATCAGACCACCTCTGGAATAATGTGTCCAGTTCTGGTTGCCATAATATAAGCTGGATGCCAAAGAACCAGAAAAAGTACAGAGAAAAGTAATATAGATGGTAAGGACCTTGTAGGCTAAATGAAGAACAGTTTTAAAAATGAAGTATTTTAACTTAAAAGAAGAAAAGGCTAAGGGAAGTCATGATAGCAATCTTCAAATACTCAAAGGGTTGTCCCAGGTAAGAAGATGTGAATTTATTCTCATGAGGCTAAGGCAGGAACCAATGGCTGGAAGATTAACAGAGAACGATCCATACATGAAATAAGGAATTTGCAAACTGTGAGAACTACTAAGCATTGCCTGTTGGAGTCATGGGTGTGTTCCATTACTAAAGGTTTTCAGATAAAGGTTGGACATCGGTGTTTCAGGTTAGTATGGGGTTTCCTGCACTGAGCAAACAAAAGATTGCATTAGTAACTCCCCAAGGCCCCTTCCAACCCTATAATTCTAATTTAGAGATTTGTTTTAATTGTAAAGCAAGATAAGTTTTTGCCTCAACATATATTTATCAGAATGTTTAGAATGCAACTTATATCTAAGAATACTGTATATGTTTTATATACTGCATATGTATGTGTGTGCATGTACTTAAAATGCTGTTCTTCATCTCAAGCAACACCTGAAAGATAAGCACCTTCTGGAATAAAGATTGATGCCAGTTTAAACAAACAGTAGGGGGGAACTGCATTCATTCAGAAAATGAAGGCTAACAACACCCTTGCTGTGTCAGCTCCTTCAAACATGCAGATAATTAGAAAATACAGAAGCATTGCAAGAACATCATATATCACTTTGCCAACACTGTGTACTCCAGGTAGTAATTCTCAACCATATGCTAAGTAAAGAAGCCAGCTGGTTTGTACCACTATTGCTTAATTACAGATGATGCCATATGAGGAATCACACAAGAAGTAATGGATTTGTTTTCACTCAAATCATCCCAAGATAATAAAAATCCCTGTGGATACTATCTATGGAATAGACACATGAGAGTATAGTGGATCCAATAATAATCCAATTTGTTGACTGTTGTGTTGTGTTTAGGCACAGTAAATTAACTATCCTTGGTCTTCTCAAGTACAACACAGCCTCTAGGCTTTTATTATGTGTCCTGACATTGCATAGTTATTATATTTCTATTCTAAGCTGCTTCAGAATCCTGATCCAATTTAATATTGCTGTCTTTCTAAATGGGCTAGCTTTGATTTCAGGGATGTATTCCATGACCAAATGTATTAAAAGGATAATGTAAGCAATTTTTTAAATGGCATTATAGCCTCTGCTAATCAGGATGGCCAGCATGTAAGAGGCAAGTGAAGAGATTTGTAGGAACTTTCACTGTTCCTGAAAGAGACTGTCGATCCTTTGAGAGTCCAGATGTAGAAGAACTGAAGTACAGGGAAAGTGTTTTCTCTTTTGTATGGGCAAGTTTTCCCATGTGAAGACACACAACACATGTGTGTTAACATTGGAGGAAAAATGTCCATACAAAAATCCCCTTTTAAACTCACTTCTCAGCCCTAAAATGGGAATTGTAGACTTTTTAGAGAATTCATTTGAGGAGAAAACATATAAAATAATTGTACATTTTATTGTCTATATATATTAATAGAAGAGCAGCAGAGAAGGCTATGGAAGAGAATGAAGAATGAACTAGATTAAAAAGCAGGGTAAAAGCAGTTGGTTAAGGATTACCCCATGGCGATAAGAGTGACAAAACCTAATTATTTTTCTGCTTTTATCCACAGATAGCCTGCCAGGAACCCTATTAAGCTGACCCTGGGTAAGGAGGGGCTGGAAAAATATCGGCAGGGCTGCAACGGGGACTATGTGAGACGTCCATTGGATAAAATCACATGGCTCAGCTCTGGGTTTATTTAACTTATTTTATTAATTTATTTTAAATTATTATTTTAATTTTGAGGTTTACCAACTCCGCAATGACTCCAGGCAGCTTATTATTAAAGAAAAAGAAAAAGAAAACAGCATGCATCAAAGAAAAAGAATACAACTGACAAATTAGGGGTCCCTGGTGCTCTCTGAGCTTGGTTAGTGCTGCTGGCATTGATGATGTTACTTAGTTTTTGGATAATGAAACATCTGCAAGAAAACAACCAAGCTCAGAGAGCACCAAGGACCTCTCATTTCAACCCTGAGCTACAAATATTCTCCTTTATTGGTACAGCTAACAAAATTAAACAACAGCAACAAAAATGCTCAGCAACCAAGCCTGGAAGAACCACTAAGGTTTGCAGAAGATCAAAAGAGTGGGAGATCTATGCTCCCCAGGAGGATTGTCATCTGACAGGGCAGAAGTTATCTTTGAAAAGACATACTTTCTGGCTCCTAAAGTGACACTGTTAATTAACAGGAAAGAGAGCATGTCCATTCTAGCTGATTTAAATGGATAAGCAGAAACATATAGAAACTGATGGCCTCTCAAGTAGCCAAACCCTGTGTCATGAAGAATATTATACATGATACTCAACACTTTGAATTATACCTCAAAGTCAACCGAGAATCAGTGCAGTCATAAAGCAGGGCTTTGTTGCTGCATTCTGGGCCAATTTTGGTTCCTGATTGGTCTTCAAGGACAGTCCCATGTAAAATAGATTACAGTAGGTGACCTTTGGAATGGGGGCTGTGCAACCATGTCAACCATCCTTGATCTGTTATCAGCCTTCAGTAAAATTAGTATGGTATTCTTCTAAACTGGTTTCATGGATTTAGTCAGGAAACATTGTGTTGTAGTGTCTTCCTTCCTCTAGGGCAGATTCCAGTTGGTCTTGGTACAGAAGAGAGGTGTAGCCCTATACATCTGCTTTGTGCCTTCCTCTGGGTTCTTAATATCTACATAAAGCCATGATGAGCATGGGGCTACATAAACTCATAAAAATTAAGTAGCAGGATAACAGAGTTGGAAGAGACCTTGGAGGTCTTTTAGTCCAATTTCCTGCTCAGGCAAGAAACTCTATATCATTTGAGACAAATGGTTGTCCAATCTCTTCTTAAAAACTTCCAGTGTTGAAGCATTCACAAATTCCGGAGAGAATTTGTTCTACTAATTAATTGTTCTGTTGAGAAATTTCTCCTTAGTTCTAGGTCTTAGTTCTAACTTTTTCAAGAAAGGATCTTCGCCTTTCTTGAAAAAGTGAAGCAAAGCTTACCATTTGGAAACACTGCAGAGCTGAAAACCCTCTCTTTACAGCTGTGCATGGTGTGACTCGTAGTCCCACATCCCTGGGAAAGGGGACCAAGCAATGGTGGTATCCAGCTAGCTCCCGTCTGGCGATGGGACTGTTTCCGCCTTTTTTGGGGGCGTAGGGGCCGTTAATACTTTTTACGGCCCCAGCCCCGGCGAGGAGAACCCCTACCCAACCTGGGGAGGGCTTTATGCCCCCCAGAACATCTCGGCTGGAGCTGGGGAGCCTGCGGTCGACAGGGCCCTGCGGACCGCCGCTGCGGAGCACCATGGAGATAATGGTGGTGGTGGTGGCGGTGGTGAGGGAGGTGACGGCTTAACTCGGCTGCAGCAAATTCCTGGCTGCAGCTTTTGATGACAACAGAGATGAGTGGTTCGGAGGGGGATGGCGACTCTGGCGGCAATATGAGCAGTCGAGGGGCAATGTCCCCCCTCCCCCCTCTCCCCACTCGAAGCAGCGGAGCTGAGGCTGCGATGACGGCAGGGGCCAGCTGACGATGCTGGTGTTGGACCCCCGGATTCACAGAGGTGGTTATCCTGGAGTATGCCGGGATCACTAGGACTGTTGAGTTATGGGGGTGTGGTGGGGTGGTGCTGGTGCCGTCAATGGCGCCTGTTGCAAGATGCTGCAATAGTGGACGTTAGCTGAGGTGTGAAGGAAAAATGAGGAGGTGAGGGTGGCCAGGACTTATAAATCGGCAGAGGAGGAGATGTTATCCTCCTCTGGGGATATTATTCCCCCTCCTCTCTCCGCCTTACCCTCCCCCCCTTAGCGGGATGAGTTTATAAACTATTATGCAGGACCTCTTCCCATGTTCCAACTTACATCTCTCACCGGAAGGAGAGACCGAGCACTACTATGGGGGAGCTGACTTTTTATACCCCAATGGAGGAGATGGAACATCATTCTTGGTGTAACCATCTTTAGGGAGACTAACCATTGTGAGGTGATGGTTTGGATATGGCCTCCGTTGGGTGAAAAAACAAAGGACATTGGACCTTCTCCCTGTCATGAGAGGACAGTGGAGTCCAGCTCTACGATGGACATTTTGTGATCTTGTGCACCATTATCTCTCTGGACTATGGAGGAACCCCGAACTGGCCCTCCTTTCCCGTCCTTGGTTCGGATGATGCTTTTAAAAGCCGACCTTCTAGCGCTGCAAGACTCCCCCCTCTTGCAGGCTTGGCCCTCCATGTTATCGAGGCCCTATGTTGATGACAGGCTTTGGAGCCCCAAGATATGGCATGCAGCGAAGAGGGGACTGAGGGGTTTTTTAGCAAAATTTTTAATGAAAATTTTAAGGGGACCTGGGAGGAGGGGAGGGGGTTGTAAAGGTGGACCGGGGGGGGTTCCATATAGCCACTGAGTGGGGTGATGGGTCGATTGGACGTAGCAGAGGGGTCGTGGAAGGAAATTTGACTGGGGAGCAGGGGGGTGATAGGAAGGGCAGTGCAATTAAAATAATGAGTGGGAGGGGCAGATATGATGGGCGCAGGGGGCCATATCATGTTCCGGGGTGTGCACACACTGTTTATGAGCAATTGCCCACTCCGGCCCCCAATGCGCGACTCGTGTCCGGGGTTGTACAGAGCCTCAGGCCCTGGGTCTGTGGCTGATGTTATATAATGCCAGATCGGTTGTTAATAAAGCCCCCTCATTTGTGATCTTATTTTGGAGGGGGGTGCGGACCTGGCAGGTATTACAGAGACCTGGTTGGGCCAGGAGGGGGGGTCCCCCTCATTGAAATGTGCCCACCAGGTTTCCGTGCATTTCATCAGCCAAGGCCACAGGGGAGGGGTAGGGGAGTGGAGGAAATTATTAGGGAAAGTCTTTTTGTAACATGGGGCTGTGGGATGCAGATGGGTTTGCTGACTACGTACCTGGCTCCCTGCCACATGGCGGTGACTGTGCCCGAGCTGCTTGATGTTATTTCTGTGGGGTTGGTTGATACCCCCAGACTTATTGTCATGGGGGATTTCAACCTACCACCCACAGGTGAGGCATCAGAGGTGGCTTCCATGGCGGCCATGGACCTGACCCAGTTAGTTCAAGGCTCCACTCACATAGGGGGACACACTTTGGACTTGATTTTTGTCTCTGATCAGTGGTTAAATGATCTTGGTAGAGGGGACCTAGACATTAAAACCTTGTCATGGACAGATCATTCGCTCCTTCACTTGGACTTTCCAGCCGCTTCCCCCTGCCGCAGGGAGACGGAATCGACCAGATGGTTCTGTCCCAGGCGCCTGATGGACCCCGAAAGGTTCCTGACGGAGCTTGGGCCGTTTCCTGAGACTTTGGCACACGACTCGACCGAAGACCTGGTGGCCACCTGGGAGAGTGCAGCCGCCGGAGCTTTGGACCACATTGTGACTTTGCGGCCTCTGACCCAATGCCAATCTCAATTGGCTCCTCAGTTCTCTGAGGAGCTGAGAGAGATGAAGCGTTGGAAAAGATGCCTAGACAGCATCTGGAGGACTAGTCAATCCGATTCTGACCGGACACAGGTGAGGTCTAATATCAAGACCTACCTAGTGGCGATAAAAGAGGCGAAATCTAACCATTTTCCCATTCTTATCGCATTTGCAGAGAACCGCCCAGCCACTCTGTTTAGGGTGACCCACTCCCTTCTTTGGGGGGGGGGGAGTGTGGGAAGATCTCTTGCAGGGTCGAGCTGAGGATTTTGTGCAATTCCTGCATGATAAAGTTGCTCGGATTCGGGACGGCTTGGACTCCGACTGGATGAGTCCAGGGGAGGAAATGAGGGTAGGTCTTGAGAATATTATCTGGGAGGAGTTTGATCCTGTGGCTCCCGAGGATGTGGACAGGGTTCTGGGTAAGATTAGTGCCGCCACATGTTTATTGGACCCGTGTCCCTCTTGGTTGGTACTGGCCTCCCGGGAGGTTACACGAGGCTGGCTCCAGGGGATTATAAGTGCTTCTTTGAGTGAGGGTGCCTTTCCTGCCACCTTGAAAGAGGCGGTGGTGAGGCCCCTCCTCAAGAACACTTCCCTGGATCTGGCTGAATTAGCTAACTACCGTCCGGTCTCCAACCTTCATTTTGTGATGAAGGTTGTTGAGGGTGTGGTGGCACGACAGCTTCCCCGGCACCTGGATGAAGCTATCAATCTGGACTCGTACCAGTCGGGCTTCAGGCAGGGGTACAACACAGAAATGGCATTGGTCGTGTTGGTGGATGATCTCTGGAGGGCTCCGGACAGGGGTTGCTCCTCTGTCCTGGTCCTACTAGATCTCTCAGCGGTTTTTGATACCATCGACCATGGTATCATGCTGCAGTGGTTGGGGGGTTAGGAATAGGGGGCTCTGTACTGCGGTGGTTCTCCTCCTTCCTTTCCGACCGTTCACAGTTTGTGTTGGCAGGGGGGGCAGAGGTCGACCTCGCGGCACCTCACGTGGGGAGTTCCACAAGGGTCAGTTCTCTCGCCCCTTCTGTTCAACATTTATGTGAAGCCGCTGGGTGAGATCATCTGTGGTTTTGGGGTGAGAGTCCATCAGTACGCTGATGACAGTCAGCTGTACATCTCCACCCCAGACCACCCCAACGATGCCCTTGATGTTATGTCTCGCTGCCTGGAGGCCGTGCGAGTCTGGAGGGGGAGAAATAGGCTCAGACTCAAACCTTCCAAGGCCCAGTGGCTATGGCTTCTGGCATCCCGATATAGTCAACTGGTGCCATTGCTGACTTTTGGGGGTGAATCTCTGCCCCCCACAGAGAGGGCTCGCAATCTGGGCGTCCTCTTGGACACACAGTTGTCTTTAGAAAAGCATATGATGGCCCTGGCCAGGGGGGCTTTTTATCAGATTCGCCTGATTCGCCAGTTGCAGCCCTTTCTGGACCGGGACGCCTTGCGCATGGTCACTCACACCCTTGTCATCTCCTGGCTGGACTATTGTAATGCTCTCTACATGGGGCTCCCCTTGAAGAGCACTCGGAGGCTCCAACTGGTCCAGAATGCGGCCGCATGGGTGGTTATGGGCTCAACCCATTGTGCCCACGTGACACCCTTCCTGCGCAAGCTGCACTGGCTCCCAGTGGTCTTCCGGGTGCGATTCAAGGTGTTGGTTACCACCTTTAAAGCGCTCCATGGCATAGGACCCGGGTACTTTCGAGACCGACTTTTGCCACCAATAGCCTCCCACCGGCCAGTCCGCTCCCACAGAGAGGGTCTCCTCAGGGTGCTATTGGCCAAGTTATGTTGGCTGGTGACACCCAGGGGGAGGGCTTCTCTGTGGGAGCCCCTGCCCTGTGGAATGACTGCTCCTGGAAATGCATAAGATCTCCGACCTCCGTGTATTTCGACCCTGCTGTTCCTCCAGGCCAGGCTATCAATGTAATGATTTTAAATTAGGTGTTTAAATTTTGGGGGTTTTAAATTTGAGCCGAAACTATTTAATAATTTTAATTATTTTTAATTGATGTTTGTCTTTGTGCTTTTAATAGGCTGTACACTGCCCTGAGTCCTCTGGGAGAAGGGCGGTATAGAAATAAAATTATTATTATTATTTATTATTATTAGGTTGCTTCTCTCCTTTCCATCCATTGCTTCTTTCCTTGCCTTTGGAGAATAGGTTGACCCCCTTCTTCTTTGGGTCCTTCAAACATTGGAACATTGCCATCATGTCACACACACACACACACACACACACACACACACACACACACCGAGTCCTTTTTGTTAAACTAGACATACCAATTCCAGCAACCATTCTTTATATGTGTTAACCTCGAGTCTAAATATCTCTCCTATGCTGAGAATGCTCTTTCCCGATGTCCGAAGGCTATTGGGGGTCTGTATAAAGAAAAACAGGGATGTGATGGCTCAGTGGCTAAGATGTCGATTGAAAGATCAGTAGTTCAGCGGTTCAAATCCCTAGTGCCGCGTAACGGGATGAGCTCCCGTTACTTGTCCCAGCTTCTGCCAACCTAGCAGTTCAAAAGCACATAAAAAATGCAAGTAGAAAAATAGGGACTACCTTTGGTGGGAAGGTAACTGCATTCTGTGCGCCTTTGGCATTTAGTCATGCCGGCCCCATGACCACAGAGACATCTTCGGACAGCACTGGCTCTTCAGCTTTGAAATGGAGATGAGCACTGCCCCCTAGAGTCAGGAACATCTAGCACACATGTGCGAGGGGAACCTTTGCCTTTACCTTTTATAAAGAAAAACAGGTTTTGCCTTCACCCAAGCAAGAAAGAATGACTATAGGTTTCAGGATACACTGAATCTGGGAACTTCCATCTTTAATTCTGGATGAAGTTACACAATCCAGATAGAACTCCTGTGCATTTTGGGAGTCCTCCTAGACATACAACTCCTATTTGATCAGGCCTTTTGCATGTGTGTGTCAATTATACCTATTCCTTGATTGGGAAGCCCAGTTTAGGATTACTTTCCACTTGAACTATTATAATTTGCGCTATTTGGAGTTGCCCATGAAGACAAGAGCCTTGGTAGTACAATGGTCTAAGGCACCCTGTTATTAAGCTGGTTATTAAGACCAGCTGCCTGCAATTACTGCAGGTTCGAATCTCGCCAAGGCTCAAGGTTGACTCAGCCTTCCATCCTTTCTAAGGTAGGTAAATTGAGGACCCAGTTGTGGGGGCAATAAGCTGACTTTGTATAAAAATACAAAAGAATGAAGGCTATTGCTGAGCACATTGTAAGCCGCCCTGAGTCTCCGGAGAAGGGCGGCATATAAATCAAATTAAAAAAAAAAAAAGACCATATGGAAGCTACAAATGGTGCAAAGTGTAGTTATGTGTACCAATAATGGAGAATATTTGTAACTCAGGGTTGAAATGAGGGGTCCTTGATGCTTTCTGAGCTTGCTTGTTTTCTTGCAGATGTTTCATTACCCTAACTAGGAAACATCATCCAGTGATTATGGACCTGAAACTTTGCAGAATCCAACTTGATGATCATAACTTCATATTTCAGCTGAATTTCTAAAGTTTTCTTTACCCATTTAATTGAACAGGAAATATGTACTCTTTCTTTCTTCTCATATGAATTCTGCAAATGTCTTTGGGGTTTTTTTTCCCCTCAGTACAACCTCTACAGATAAATTCTCATACAGATTTCAAACTAACGATTCCATATTCCTTACTAATATGACATACCCTCAGAGATGGCCATAATCACCTCCAGGCCTGATAAGACATCCCAAACCCAGGTCTTCACTAAGGATATAGTATTTGTCATTTCATGTCTCCCATTTCTCTGCCAGAGATATGAAAAATGTCATACTTTAGAGCTCAGCAAGGACATTTAAGTATTAGGTAATAATCCTACTCTTTTATGTCTGGAGAGCTAGTTAATACTGCTAATAATAGGAACTATTGGTATCACATTTTACTTTTGCTAGTTTAATAATCCTCAGTGACCTAAGATTTTCTATGAGCCAGGGGGCAGTTAAAGCTCATCTGGCTAAGCTTTTCCATTTACAAGGCCTTTGTATGCCTTAAGAGATTTACAGAATTAAATACCTTTCATATTGTCACTTTGAGTACCTGCAGTGTTATTTCTTTTTAAAATGTTCTTTAAATGACTTTTTGAGTGAATATATATCTGTGTATATATCTGTGTATATATAAGTGTGTGTGTTATATGTACACACACACAAACACACAAACATACATATATATACACACACACACACACACACACATATATATGTATATGTATATATATGTATGTATATATGTATATATGTACACACACACACACACACACACACACACACACACACACACAAGACAATCACCCGTCCTGTTGCACTGTATGGCACTGAATGCTGGGCAGCAACAACAGGGACTGAAACCTATTTCCATGCCATGGAAATGTGAATGCTCCATTGGATATCGGGCATCTCGCTTCTTGACCACATCACAAATGACACCATTCGACAACATTTTGGTGTGGCACCAATTATAGAGAAGATGAGAGAAGGGTGGCTCCACTAGTATGGACATGTCCAAAGAGCAACACCTTCCACCATGGTCAAGACTGCCTACCAACTAGAAGTCAATGGCTGGCGACCTCGCAGGTGCCCAAAACAGAGATGGCAAGACACCATCAACAAAGATGTGCCTGCACTCTAGAAATGCAGCTGACCATGGAAAGTGGTGTCCTGCACTTATGGGAATACATTAGGAGGAAGAAGAAGAAGAAGAAGAAGAAGAAGAAGAAGGAGAAGGAGAAGGAGAAGGAGAAGGAGAAGAAGAAGAAGAAGAAGAAGAAGAAGAAGAAGAAGAAGAAGAAGAAGAAGAAGAAGAAGAAGAAGAAGAAGAAGAAGAAGCAGAAGAAGAAGAAGAAGAAGAAGAAGAAGAAGAAGAAGAAAAGAACAACAACAACAAGAAGAAGAAGAACAAGAACAAGAAGAACAAGAACAAGAAGAACAAGAAGAAGAACAAGAAGAGGAGGAGGAGGAGGAGGAAGAAGAAGAAGAAGAAGAAGATATACATAAACACACACACAATACACACACACACACACACATGCACACACACACACACACACACACACACACACACACACACTCATGCATACCAGTGGTGGGTTGCCCCCAGTTCGCACCGGTTTTATAGAACTGGTAGTAAAACCGGCGGGAGGCTCCGCCCACTGACCCCGGGGCACACGCTTGCTTTGCTCACACACGTGCGCAGCCCCATTGCGAACCAGTTGTAAAGGTAAGTAGAACCCACCCCTGAGGCATACCATGTGCACTTTAACTATTTTGTTCATACCTTTGAGGATGACATATACTCTTTATTTAGCTGGTTGAAGGTAAAGCTATCTGAGATTATTATTATTATTATTATTATTATTATTATTATTATTATTATTATTATTATTATTATTATTATTATTATTATTATTATTATTATTATTATTATTATTATTATTATTATTATTATTATTTATTTATTTATTTATTTATTTATTTATTTATTTATTGAATTTGTATACCGCCCTACTCCCGAAGGACTCAGGGCAGTGAACAGCCAAATAAAATACATATAATACAAATGTTAAAAAACCATTAAAATACAATTAAATAATTGGCCCGGAAAATGAAATTTAAAACACCCCACATTCATAAGACAAATTTAAAATTTAAAAATTAAAAAAAAAATTAAAAACAATTTAAAAGAGAGGTTAGACCAGGCCAGCCTGCTGAAATAGAAATGTTTTGATGGCACGGCGGAAAGCGCGCAGATCTGGGATCCTCTGTATCTCCGGGGGGAGCTCGTTCCAGATGGCGGGTGCCCCCACAGAGAAGGCTCTCCCCCTGGGGGCTGCCAGTTGACACTGTTTGGCCGACAGCACCCTGAGCAGCCCCTCTCTATGGGAGCGTACTGGTCGGTGAGAAGCTACTGGTGGCAGAAGGCGGTCTCGTAGATACCCCGGTCCTAAGCCATGGAGCGCTCTAAAGGTGGTAACCAAAACCTTGAAGTGCACCCGGAAGACCACCGGGAGCCAGTGCAGCTCGCGCGGGAGGGGGGTCACATGGGAGTGCCACGTCGCTCCCATAACCACCCACACGGCCGCATTCTGGACCAGCTGGAGCCTCCAGGTGCTCCTCAAGGGAGCCCCATGTAGAGAGCATTGCAGTAGTCCAGGCGGGAAGTGACGAGAGCATGAGTGACCATATTTAACGAGTCCCAATCCAGAAAGGGACGCAACTGGTGAATCAGGCAAACCTGATAAAATGCCCTCCCGGCCACAGCCGTCAAGTGCTCTTCTAAAGACAGCTGTGAGTCCAGGAGGACCCCCAGGTTGCGAGCCCTCTCTGTAAAGAATGAAGAATTTGCCAAGGATTTATAGGAGAGTATGAAACAGAAATATGGAGCAAAAGGGCTTGAAAATGCAGGAAAAACACTGTTACTGGAAATAAAATATGGGCTTCACCTTTTGCCATCAGTCAAACATTTTTGCACTGAAAAATGAAAATATCAAGGGATCACATACAACTGCATGAATGCAGTTGGTTTTTGCTATATAAGCAGAAGATTTGGAAACCCAAGCAGATTCTTTCACAATCATCATGGGTTGGACTAGACTTTTCCAGCTTGGCACTTGCAGATGTGGTGGTAATGCAGTTGTGTTGGGATATTTTGCATTGCTTTTTTTTTTCCTGTGTGAATGCAATCCAGAGCGATTGGATTGGGCCATGGTACAAAAAAATGGTAAATCAAGAAAAAAAAAGTTTTAAACTCTCTGGATGTTCTGCCCCATCTACGGCTCCCAAAGAACACAGCACACACAAACTCTGAACAAAACTTAGTTTACTCAAATAATGCAGTTTTAGCAAATGCTGGCTGTTAATAAAGCGTTCTTAACAGCCTGCCAGAATTCCACAGATAAGATATTCAGAGTCTTACTGGAGTTGGCAGAAAGCCCAGAAGCAAGGTTGCAGAGACATCCCAACGCGATGATTAGCAAACTAAAGTTGTTTCCTGCAGCTTGTTACCAGCTGTGTACTTTCTTAAATAGGCTAAGGGAGTGGCCAATTAGCCCTAACCCTTACTCTCACATGGAGTAAGCCTTATTCTTGTCTCCTGAGGAACCACTCCTGCCTTTTGGCAGCTCTGCGTGCCTGTGCATTCAGAAGAGGGTCCTCCTCTTCACTTAAAGGAGCTTCTGGAGGTTCTGAAGGCCCTGACTGAATCCCTGCCTCTGGCACTACATCTTCTTCAGCCTCCTCGCTGTCTGACTTGAGCGCCGGCTGCACAGGCTGCTGGCGCAGCACCACACCAGCCTCCTCGTCGACGGGATCAGCAACAATCCGCGCAGGCCGCTGGCGGGCCACAACACTGGACAGAACCTGACTGTTTTTCTTACTGGAAGGAATTCTAACAATTGTAGTCCCAATCAATTCCACAAGTGCCAAATTAGGAAAGGCTTTTTATGTTGCTATTCTAAACTAGAAGGAACATATCCCCTTTTGCTTTACTTTTTATAGTTTCAAAAAAGATCCTATAGCTCAAATTCATAGCCACAAGAGAAGTCATTAGGAGTTATCTGAGACACCAAACTAAAAACCAAGAAATTGTAAATCCTAGTCCTGTTTTAGGCATAAAATCCAGTTGGGTGACCTTAGGCCAGGCACTCTCTCTCTCTCTTCCCCAGGAAGCAAGCAATGGCAAATTACTTCCCAAATCTTGCCAAGAATACTCCAAGGATATGTTCAGACAGTTCCCAGGATCAATAGTGATTGAAGACAATCCCCGCAAAATGTGCATTGAAGTTAATGGAAGAACTTGAAAAAAAAAAAAGATAAATAGCCACTTCAACGGTTATGCCAGAATATTTCAGTCAATGGGCTGTAAAAGACTAAACATCATGGCACTTAACCTATCAGTCAATTATTGGAAGTTACATTCATATAGAACAAGGCTGAATCTAACATGATTGTTGATGGATTTAATTGGAAATTGATGCAGCTTGATCAGGAGTTGTGGGTTCATGCTAATTACCTCATCTATAAAGTTTCCTCTGTGTACTTCCCAAATCAGGAGCTGGAACAGCGTTTTTTTCCTATATTCCCCAAATTCTTGCCACTTGCTCACTATTCCATTTTCTACTCCATATTGTAGCAAGGAGATGAAAGTAGAAGATATCCCAAGGGTGCTTTTTTCAAGAGGCAACTGGAATTTCTTTGTTTTTCCTTGAAGATATTTTGCTTCTCATCCTCTTCAGTTCAGTTCAGTATTAAAGAAGCTTCTTTGATGAGAAGTGAAACATCTTCAAGAAAAAAAAATCCAGTTGCCTCTTGATAGAGTACCTTTGAGACAACCATAACCTGCATGACTGATTCATTTAAAAAAAAAAAACTCATCTATTTGAGGCTGTTGACTTGCAACATACAGTAACATACACCTTGGGTAGCTTCTTCTCTGGTAATATTGTACTACTAACTAGAGCGTACAAAACATTTGTTAGACCAATTCTTGAATACAGCTTATCTGTCTGGAACCCTCTGCATATCGGACATGAATACAATCGAAAGAGTCCAGAGATATTTTACGAGAAGAGTCCTTCATTCCTCTACCCGCAATTAAATGCCTTATGCCACCAGACTCCAAATTTTGGGCTTAGACAACTTAGAACTACGCTGACTTCAGTCTGACCTAAGCATAGTACATAAAATTATCTGCCACAATGTCCAACCTGTAATTGACTACTTCAGCTTCAACCACAACAATACATGAGCAAATAATAGATACAAACTCAAGGCAAACCGCTCCAAACTCGATTGCAGAAAATATGACTTCAGTAACAGAATGGTCAATGCCTGGAATGCACTACCTGACTCTGTGGTTTCATCCCAAAGCTCCCAAAATTTTAACCTAAGACTGTCTACTGTTGACCTCATCCCATTCCTAAGAGGTCTGTAATGGGCGTGCATAAGTGCACCAGCGTGCCTACCGTCCCTGTCCTAATATTCCTTTTTACTTACTCTTTTCATGTATCCAAATTATGTTTATACTTTTACCTGTTATCTTATATACGATTGACAAAATAAATAAATAAATAAAACAGTAGTTTTGCAGTACATGCTGGAAAACTATGATGGCCAATGAATGCAAAAAGAAATTCACAGAAAATTAGCAATGGGTGTGCCTCTCAAGTAAATTTTGCTCATGCATTCCAACTGAAGTAATGTCTGATGCATGGGGACAGAAATTATATGACCTAAAATTATTTGTGAAAAGAATGAAATTCCAGTTTTATTAATTTATTTGTGTAATATAAATCTGCCTTTCAATTTTGCTTCTGACACTCAGAAGAAATGACTCTTCAAGACTGCCCTGAAACACTTTCAGAAGAGGAAGTCAGAAGGGAAAATATTTCAAGTTGGAGTTTTATTTTTTTTATATTAGTCATTCTGCGAGAACAAATGAGTGAACCATTATGATGGAATGTCATTAAACATGAAATTTATAACTGATTTATTCAAAAAGGAACTTAAGTTTTGTGTTTGTATTGATTTGAAATCTAAAATAGAGCAAGAGAATAATCTGCATAATGGTATCCTGATGGGATAAGTTTTTCAATTATTATAAAATCTCTTTCTTTTTCACTCCTGTTTTGTAATCGCATATGATCCTAGAAGAAGCTATGGATTCTTTTACAAAATGGAATTAAAGGATAATTCAGGTAAGGCCTTCTATAAATATAGAAAAAAATGAACCTCCCCCATTTCTTTCATATACCATTTATTTTCCCACCACATAAACATAATGAATGCAAGATATATTTAAGAGAAAAATATAAAATGCTTCTATTGATAATGAGAATTTGTCAGCTCTGAGAATTTTATATTCTTTATCAAAGTTCTTAGATACATTCTGAGAAAAAGAAGAAATAGGATATTAAGGAGAATCTTGTATCCCTGGAAGAGAAACAAAGTTGACAAAAGCAATTTTCCTCTTATAGAAAAGTTGCAGGTGGCTATATTATTTCTATAAGTAGCCTACACTTGTCCAATATGGGTCTTAAACTATTTTGTAAATTTCTTTTTATTTGCACACTCAAAATGTTATTGTCAGAATCCATCGTGAGAAATAAAATAAATTGAAAACTTGAAGGAAATGAAAATTGTGATTCAGAGTGTTATGGGAATATATATTTATACTCCATCTAACTATAAGATGGATTCGCAGATGCTAAATCATAAGGTAGTTTGCCTATCTGCTCTTTAATGTGTTATATAAACCCAATTATTATGATTTATAAATATTTTTTATGTCTTACTGCTGAGAGGGATCCATCCTTGGATTCATCATTCTGATATTGATGACGAATCTGTTACCTAGAGCTTCCAAAACATATCTGAAGGCTTGCAGAGATGCTCAAGCAAGCATCCAATACCTATGGATGATTTTTGGTGAAATATAATTTTGAAATAAGATATCATAATCTTATGGTTTTATGGAAACAGGAAAATATGTTGCATGAGATTTCATATCCTTATGATGTCTTTATTCTATATATTTGCTTTCCACAGAGCATTCTGGATTCCGGTAGGTTGAAGCATCGATGTCTGCTTTCCCATCACATAATATCTACAAAAAGACAGAAAAGTGGTGGGGGGGGGATGAAACCCTTTTTGTTCTGGGAAAGAAAGGAAAAAACTCAGCCTTTTTAATTCTAACAGGGAGCCTCACAGCTGTCCAGAGTGGATTAATGTTGAAGCAAGTGGCCTCTTTCATGTAGTTCCACTAATTAATTTGGCAAGCACTTGAATAAAAACTACCAAATTATTGTCCCAGTGCCTTAAACCTCTAACATGAAAGCCAGACAATTTGATTGTCAGCGAGTTTTATTTGTCACCCCTCAAGAGAGGAGAACTCCTTAAGGAGAGGGGGTGGTGGAAAGCCCTGAGATTTTAATTATTGACTTCGAGGCAAACATGATTAACGAGGATTTCACATCTTCGGCGATCAACTCCCAAGTCCTCTTTCTTTCATTCATTCATTCCCTTTTTCTTTTTCAAGCAATATTCCCATGAGGCACATTGCACTCCTCAAAATAGCCTTATTAAGTCAGCTAAACGATAAGCTGCTGGAAGATTAGAACTTGTTGTTGGAGGGTGGGTGATATAGATGCAACTCTTGATTACTTTTTCTTACACTGATGGCAGAAATTGATTCCTCAAACCCACTGTCTTTCTCCAGCGAGCTCTAATTTGCAGCACATTTCTCCTGTAAGGGATCCTGGATCTCCAGAAGGCAAGCAAGACATTTAATCTGATTGGGACCAAGCTTTGGGGAATTGGTTAATGGCTGATGACATGTCAACTGGGGGGAAATGCTCATGGACCACAATAATTATTCTAGTCTCAAGTCTATGTGGCAATCATTCCTTTGCGTGTGCGTGTAATTGTACAAAATCAGGCTACGTTCACCAAAATGTCAATGGAAAAATGCAAGTTAGGAAGATTTATGCTGAATAAATAATTATTTCATTGTGGATGAGAAAGAACACTACAGCTCTTCTCTTTTTTTTAAACAGTTTATTTATACATTTTCACATTACATACATAAGTGCTTAGTGAATAGCATATTGTCTGGATCAATTTATTTATATACAATAAAACTTTTCCCACTCCTAATTTCTACCTCTACTGTCCAACCATTTATAAAACAAGTCCCATGTTCAAAAATACTCTGTATCTTCTTTTTCTTTTATTTTTAATGTCAATCTGTCCATTTCTGTGCAATCTATTTTTTTTTAAATTACATTATCCTCTGTAGGTGTTCCTTCATTTTTCCAGTGCTGTGCAAATACAATTCTTGCTGCTGTCAAGACATGTAATATTAAGTGTAAATTCCCTTTATCATACTTTTCAGGTATTATGCCTAGCAAAAATATTTCTGGTTCATAATCTATATAGGATAGGATAGGATAGGATAGGATAGGATAGAATTCTTTATTGGCCAAGTGTGATTGGACACACAAGGAATTTGTCTTGGTGCATACGCTCTCGGTGTACATAAAAGAAAAGATACATTCGTCAAGAATCATAAGGTACAACACTTAATGATAGTCATAGGGAACAAATAAGCAATCAAATTACATTAAGAAACAGTCAATATAAATCGTAAGGATACAAGCAACAAGGTTACAGTCATACAGTCATAAATGGGAGGAGATGGTGATAGGAACAATGAGAAGATTAATAGTAATGCATATGTTATTTTAACATTTTCTCCAACCATATATGTATTTTTGTCCAATATTTCTTTGCTTTTACGCATGTCCACCACATATGATAATACATCCCTGGTATCTGGTCACTACAGTTCTTCTTAATAAAGCCTTGTCCAATAATGGAAGTATGAATATATATACGAAAACCAACATCAGGAAGGAGCAGTGGTGGGTTGCCCCTGGTTCAGACCGGTTTGCAAGAACCTGTAGTAAAATTGGCAGGAGGCCCCACCCAGATGTCGTCATCGGCATACACAGAAGGGCACGATCCCATTGCGAACTGGTAGTAAAGGTAAGTAGAACCCACCCCTGGGAAAGAGGAATATAAGAAGCTGAAGGCCTGAAAGAGGGAGTGAGGATGTGAAAGTGGCCAAGTGGTAGGAGCACATGGGGCTGTGACTGCCAATTGGTGCCAGAAGCCCCTTCCCTTGTTGTAGTCTACAAAAGTGTGGATGGAGGCACAATCTTGATTTTTTTGCACATTTCTAGAGCCAGTCACTATTAGAGTTGTCCCAAGGGTAGGTTTTATTTTGTTTTTTTGGTCTGAAGTTCTGTTCTCCATACCAGACTACTTTTAAGTCTATTTCTATGCTGTCTGCTTTTAGCTTTAGGAAGATGTTATCTAATGACAATTAGATTTCTGGTCTAAATTTATATTATGAAATGTTATTGATATTCTGCTCTGTTTTAGAATTCAGTAAAGCTATCTTAAGCACTTTGTACTGAAAGGCACTTAAATAATGATGATTTATTAATAAGGACTACACTGTTCATATTCAGATGCTGTAAAATCTTTATAGGCACATCCTTCGCCTTGTGATACCTAAGGCAAAGAATAGAAATTGTTGGGTTTAGTTTCTGCACATTTTGGCCATAACAAGATTGCTTTTTGAAAACCGGATTGTATTTTATTCTGCATTTAAGCCAAAAAGGCAGGCAGAGACAAAAAAAAAAAAAAAAAGAAGAAGAGCCAGATCTTACAGATCTTGATAGTGAGGGAATCCTCTGACTTATAATTTAAAAAATGAGAAACACAAAGTGATATAAAGAGAAGAAAAATAAAAATCAAATAACGAAGCCTTTTAACCTTTTTTTTTTTTTAGCATAACTAGTTCAGATTATAGAATAGTTGCTGGCTAGCTAACTCTTCTCATCATAGGAGGTTGATCCTAACTCATCTTAAAAAGAGACATGGTGGCTCAGTGGCTAATACACTGAGCTTGTTGATTGAAAGGTTGGCAGTTCAGAGGTTCAAATCCCTAGTGCCGTATAACAGGGTAAGCTCCCATTATTTGTCCCAGCTTCTGTCAACCTAGCAGTTCAAAAGCATGTAAAAAATGCAAGTAGAAAAATAGGGACCACCATTGGTGGGAAGGTAACAGCGTTCCATGCGCCTTCAGCATTTAGTCATGACTATGGAGATGTCTTCGGACAGCACTGGCTCTTAGGCTTTAAACAGAGTTCAGCACTGACCCCTACAGTTGGGAACGACTAGCACATATGTGTGAGGGGAACCTTTACGTTTACCTTTTAGTTCAGATTATAAAATAGTTGCTGGCTAACTAACTCTTCTCATCAAAGGAGGTTGCTCCTAACTCATCTTAAAAAGCAAAGCAGAATTGGACCTTATTAGTACTTACAGGGGAAACAACAGGCAATCAGAAGTTGGGGAGAAAAGTCCTGGAAGAGGGTATTGTCAAACCACTTCTGTATACTTGCTAAGGAAACCATGAGGAAGATGTCTATGTATCACCAGAAGACAAGAAAAAGATGGATTTTTGAGTTTATATAGTGATCAGTATTTTATTTGTGAACCTTTCTGAGATATGAATTATAAAGTATATGGTACAATAAGGAAGAATAGAATAGAATAGAATGGAATGGAATGGAATGGAATGGAATAGAATAGAATAGAATAGAATAGAATAGAATAGAATAGAATAGAATAGAATAGAATAGAATAGAATAACAGACTTGGAAGGGACTGTGGAGGTCTTCTAGTCCAACCCCCTGGTTAGGCAAGAAACCCTAACCACTTCAGACAAATGGTTATCCAATATCTTCTTAAAAACTTCCAGTGTTGGAGCATTTACAACTGGAGGCAAGTTGTTCCACTGATTAATTGTTCTGTCAGGAAATGTCTCCTTAGTTCTAAGTTGCTTCTCTCCTTGATTAGTTTCCACCCATTGCTTCTTGTCTTATCCTCAGGTGCTTTGGAGAATAGCTTTGCTCCCTCTTCTTTGTGGCAGCCCCTCAGATATTGGAACACTGCTATCATGTCTCCCCTACTCCTTCTCTTCATTAAACTAGACATACCCAGTTCCTGCAACCCAGTGATGGGTTGCTACTGGTTTGCCCTGGATCGGACGAACCAGTAATGGTGGTGACAGGAGGCTCAGCCCATCTGCCCAGACGCTTCTGTTAATACGCAGTGGCACTTACCCCCTTCGAGATTAGCGAAAGTGTACCCTAAAATGAGCCCCATATGTTGGAAATGTAAAAAGAAAGAGGGAACGTACTGCCATATGTGGTGGTCCTGTCCTGAGGCTTGAAAATATTGGCTAAAAATTAAAGATTGGCTACAGGAAATTACTAACGAACAATTAGACTTAGAACCGGAACTCTTCCTATTGGGGATCTTCAAAAAAAAAAAAAAAAGTGAACAGCACAAAATATCTAATACTACACATATTAGCTGCTGCCAGGATTGCTTATGCTCAATGTTGGAAACAGCCATGTACTCCCGCAGAGAAACTGGTCATACAAAAGGTTATAAATTGTGCAGAAATGGACAAATTAACGCTGAGTCTGTTAATACGCAGAAGCATCACGTGCACGTATGAGCGAACGCACGCCCATGAGCAAACCGGTAGCAGACGGGATTTGAATCCCACTACTGCTGCAAACATTCTTCATATGTTTTAGCCTCCAGTCCCCTAATTATCTTTGTTGCTCTTCTCTGCACTCTTTCTAGAGTCTCAACATCGTTTTTACATTTTGGCAATCAAAACTGAATGCAGTATTCCAAGTGCATTCAAGGTTCTGAGATGGAGGTAGTTGTAGGTCCACAAGTATAAAAGTATCAATCAGGACTAACAACTAACTAAGGGGGAAAAAATCAGAATCATATAGTTGATTCAGGAATTTATTAAACAGGATGCATTTCTTCAAAAAAAAAAGTTTTTCCTATTGAAGATAGTCCAATAACAAGAGACAACTCATATTTTTTCTGATCATTACTAGTAAAGCAGCATTGTGAGCTGTAAAGTTTCTTTATAATTCATTTAAAAGATCCTGGGGGAAAATATGCATCTGTTTCATTTTCCCTAACAAGTTGCTGGTTCTGCAACTTCCAGCAATGTATGTAGTTATTAATGTAATTTCCCTAGAAAACCTACATTTTTTAACAGAAATTTCCCACTGGTATTCCTTCTCACATATATTTCTGATTTCTGATTGGCAAGTTATATCTTGGATTGCAAATTTTTCACAGCGGAAGGTTTCAAAGGGATGAGATCTGAAGGAAATCAAAAGAGGCACAAATCTTCAAAACAATCTCAGTGTGGAAATGTTTGGACTGAAGTTTTTTCTACTTTGGAAATTTGGAACTCCACAGGGTTCAGAGAGCTCATTTAGTAAGTTTTGTCCAGGAGCTTGATTCAAATGCCAAATCCAGCAATTGTCAAGAGTTACTCTCCTGACAGTCTTCTTCCAAAATTTCAACCCAAACCCTCTCGGAAGGATTCCTTCTTTTTTAATCTCACACTGTGGACTAAGCAGCAGCTCTGTCCAGCACATTATCATTCTGTCATTGTAGAAGTACTTCTACAATACTGTAGAAGTATTCTCACACTTCCTGGGTTGATAAGATGCCTATAGAATGCAAGAAAAATGAAGGGAAGAAAGGAAAAGTTAAAGACGTTAAAAATATGTAAAAAGGCTTTTGCTGGACATTATTGAGTAGGTGCATATTTGATTGTGGTCCTTTGAAATGTTTACGGCTCTTGTGATGTCTAAAAACCCAAAAAAACCCTCTTTGAAGGTCATGTCTGAATTCAAAGCTAGAGTTACTGTCTGCATTTTCCATGCTACCTACATTTCTCAGTTAGAAACTCAGTAATTCCTAATTGTTCTGATAGCCTATTATCTAGCAGAGTACTGGTCAGTGTATCAGTGTGTCAGCCAGTGCTGATGAAGCAGAAAAAGATCTCTAAAATTGTAGAGGATGATATAACAATGATGATTTTTGCCTAAGTAATTTGGAAAAGATCATTGCCACAGGAGTCTAATTCCATGTCATCCATAGTCTTTCTTTTCATTAAAAGAAGTCAGGCCAAGATTGCCCGACTCAATGTATGTGATCTCTCTCATCACTTAGGAATAATTAGAATAGAATAACAGAGTTGGAAGCGACTTGGAGGTCTTCTAGTCCAACCCCCTGCTCAGGCAGGAAACCCTACACCATTCCAGACAAATAGTTGTCCAATCTCTTCTTAAAAACTTCCAGAGTTGAAGCATTCACAACTTGTTCTAACTCTCAGGAAATGTCTTCTTAGTTCTAGATTGTTCTCTCCTTGGTTAGTTTACACCCATTTACTTCTTATCCTGCCCTCAGGTGCTTTGGAGAATAGCTTGACTCCCACTTCTTTGGGAGATATTGGAATCTATGGGTGCTATCATGTCACCCATAGTCCTTCTTTTCATTAAACTAAATATATGTGCTAGTCATTCCTGACTCTAGATGACGATGCTTATCTCTGTTTCAAAGCCAAAGAGCCAGCGTTTTCCAAAGACATCTCCATGGTCATGTGGCCAGCATGACTAAATGCCAAAGGTGCATGCAATGCTGTTACCTTCCCACCAAAGGTGGTCCTTTTTTTCTACTTGCATTTTTTATGTGCTTTCAAACTGCTAGGTTGGCAGAAGCTGGGACAAGTAATGGGAGCTTACCCCATTACACAGCACTAGAGATTCGAACCGCCGAACTGCCAACTTTTCGATCCACAAGCTCAGCATCGTAGCCACTGAGCCACTGCGTCCCTTTTCATTAAACTAGACATATCCAATTCCAGCATATGTTTTAGCCTCCAGTCCCTTTATCCTCTTTGTTGCTTTTCTTTGCACTCTTTCTAGGTCTCAACATCTTTTTTTTTTACACTGTGGCAACCAAAACTGGATGCAATATTCCAAGTGTGGACTTACCAAGGCATTATAAAGTGGTATTAACACTTCACGTGATCTTGATTCTATCCCGCTGTTAATATAGCCAAGAACCGTGTTGGGTTTTTTTTTTTTTTTGGCAGCTACAGCACACTTCTGACTCATTGGGGTGGTAGACTAGAATGATAATAGATTAGAGCATCCACAGGGACAGGCATCCACAATTGTACAATGAAAACTTCATTTCTTTTTAGGTGTGTCACATTTTCAATCATATGGTGGTGGAATTGTCTTGCTTTTTAGGACAATGAGGACATCTGACTAATAGACCCAGAGATGATATGAAATCTTATTAGTATGCAAAGAAAAAAAATGGTAGAAGAGAGGTGGGGTAGTAACTTTGTAGGTAGAAGTATTAAAATAGAACCTTCTGGTATATATTGTATAGAGAGGGCTATCATTTGAGCAAAAAGAACTGTGGTTTTCTTTGTTGATATTTCAAATAAGTCTACTAGTAGCTCTTCACTTGGTATTAGAACTATGATCTGAAACTGTTTCTTGCATTGATGCTTAATGATTGAGCATCTGGTACAAACCATGGGTGTTATGACATTACTTCACAAATAATGAGAAATTTGTGCAATGTTATCATGGTATGCTTGATGATATCCAGAGACATTGGGAATCAGGAGACATACAAAATTAATAAATAATTATTATCATGTTATTTGCTGTCCCACCCTTGCCTGCTTCGATATCCATACTTAGGAGGATGAAGAAAAAAGCAGGTATGAAACAGCATATTAAATGATCTGTGAAAGTCTATCCAGTCTTGTTCTATTGACCCCTTCGATTCCACATTAGCAAGGTAAGACAAATGGCCAGCTGCATTGTGATCAATCATGATGCAAATGCAAATCAATAGAGCATGAAACAAATTCCCCACCCATTGGGGAAGTCTGTACTTTTTAGGTATCACCTGTATTTTCTACAAAACCTACTAAACTGATGAATTAGTAACATGGTAAGTACATTTATTCTGCAAGAAATTTGTTCACATTTAATTAATTTCATAGAGGACTTTTGAGACTACACTGTTCCTCATTATGAAGAAGAGTCTAAATTCAATCTCAATAGAACATATTTTAATAGTAATTAAAAAATGAAACAAGAAAAATGAACTATTTCCACGTTCGTGCTGGCTTATTCATCTATCTGAATAGTATTTTCAGGTTCAAAATCTTAGTATATAATTATACAATGAACAATAATTTGCTCCATAATATGATATCAATGTACTTTATTTATTTATTTTTTACATTTCTGAACTGCCTATATCCTTGGAGAGTGGTGCATGGTGTAAAACAAAGTATTAAAATATAAAACAGTATATAAAAATTTTAAAATGTAGAAAGAATGTTCTGGAAGGAGTATTTAGACTAGACTAGACTAGACTAGACTAGACTAGACTAGAATAATAACTTTATTGTCACTTTGAATACTGATCGGCATACATTAAAATGAAATTGTATTGTATTGTATATTCAGTTAATTCATTACTTTAACTGGAGATTACTGAATATTCTAGATATACAGATTCTTCCACTACATGTCAGTCCTCAGACAGCAAAAATAAAATCTGTGCAGATAGTTTGCCAGAATGTCAAAACAAAGGAACAAACAAGCAAACAGGGTGAATGCCCACTATTAAAATGGAGAAATATTAAATCAGAAAAATTAAAAATGAGCAACATTCATAGCCAGAGAATGTAATGAGCTTTTGAAATATAGGTCAAATGACAGAAAGCCTTTGGAAAAGGATTCTGAAGATCCAGAACAGTAATGGTGAACCTATGACATGTATGTCAAAATTAGTGTGCCATAACATTTTGTGTTGGAGAAGCTGTGTTCACAATACCCAACAACTCTTCTCAAAATATTGTTCTCATCCAATTTTCAGAGTCTGTGCAAAGATGAGGCAGACTTTTTCATGATCTTTGGCCCTTCCAGAAGTCATACAAGAAAGCCTGTTGCTGTGTGGCTTCTGGAGACTCTGAAAATCGTGCAAGAATGGATCATACTTTCACACAGCTTTCAGAGGCTGCTCTGATTGTGAAAAAGCACTCTGGAAAGGTGTTTCAAGAATGAAGATCTCATTTGACCTGGTGCAGTTTTGAATAGGCTGTAGGACCTGTCAACAGAAGGAGAACACCACCTGAAGCAGCAGATTGGATAAGGAATGCTGGGCTGTGGAGCAATTGTGTCATTTCCTCAAGTCTTGCATACATTGGGAAATGGCACAAGGCAATATTTTGGGAATGGCAGTGGTGACAATAGGGCTGAAGTTAGGGTCCAGGCCTCTATTTCATGCCCAACCCCAATGGTCACCATGCTATTGTTCAGGTGACCTATATGGATGGGGGAGGGAGGATGGGATAGACAGAGAATTGCTTCTCTATGAATTTTTGACATGCTGAGTCAAAGTTTCATCATCATTGATTAGAAGAAGACTTGGCTATCTTATTGGGGTCTCTGAAGAAGATTCTGTAGCTGATCCAATTTACGGAACATGGGGCTAATGTTTCATTTAGCCTTTCAAAATTCACAAAGCAATGTTGTATTTCTCCTCCTTTTGGGACAGAGGGTGAGAAATTCTTCTTTGTTCCATAAGTGTGAGCTTAAATGCAAAGAAGGAGCATTGATTTTGCCATTTCCTTACCTCTAGAGAACAATTCATAAAGGACGGAAGTTTTAACTGGTCAATCAATAGTTGCTACTCTAAATCAGAACCACTGTAGTCTGCCAGAGTTATTAAAAGTATTCCTTTTGAAGATGCTGTTCAATGAAAACAGAGGAACTGATTCAATCTCTGCTTAGACTTCAGACTGAAGTGCTGGAGGAAGCTGTGTTACTAACTTCATTCAAGACTTTTCCTGTTTGGTTCATGCCCAAGAAGAAATGAGGGAAATACATCTCCTTAAAAAGCCATTCAGCTGTTTCTAATGTTTCATGGGAAAAGGGAAAAAGAAACCTATTGACTATCCCCACCCACCCCTGTCTTGATGTCTGCGAGAATTAAATCAAAAGTCAGCATTAAAGGATAACTGTTGGCTGGTCTCTTCCTGAAATGTATTTATAGAATGATGAGATTAATCCTGCTGCAATTTGTTTGAAGGATTGTGGCACTTGATAGGAAATGGATGTTGTTCTTGTGAGTTCCTGGGAAATGTAAAGAAGAAATTCTGCTTTTTTTCTGAGTATCTAACAATCTGGAACTTCAAGATTCCTTGGTTTACTTTTCTTAGTGTGTATATTTATAAATTCTTTGGCATGGGCTGATGGCTTTACATTAATTTCAAGAAGAAGAAAAGAGAGACAGAGAGAGACTGAGTTCATACAGCATGACTTGGATTTGCTTAACAACTTACTGGAACAGACCAACAATTGGCTTAGTGCTTGCAAATCACTTTGTTTTGGTTCATACGACTATATAGAACCACAGATAAGTAACACAGATTTTGATTTAAGGCAGATTTTCCACCCATGTTCCATCTTGATAATAATACTGGGACCTCTGCTTAGAATTCTGAAAATTAAAATCTGTGTCTGGAAATTCCCTAAATTTGAGAAGTTGTTATAGCATATTGTGTGAACCCAGACAATTGTCTCAGTCTTTCATCATAAATGATTAAATTAATTACCTTTTAGAGTTATATTCATATATGGTGTGTATGAATAGACTTATACTTGAATCACTTCTTTGAAACAAGCAAATCTTTTTTTAAGTGGATGCTCATCAATCAGTTCCCCTTCTCTTTCATTCTTAAGTTTCTGATTGGCCCAATCAATTTTTCTGAACTATCTTATCTAGTCTCCATCCTTCAGTTTATGGCAACTAGCAAAACAATTGCATACTGGATTGCATTTATTCAGAATGCTGATTTCACACATGTGGGGCGAGCACACAAACACACACGCACACGCACACGCACACACACACACACACTCAGTCCAGGACCACTATTTAGTAGTGAATGGCAATTCACTAGCATGTTTTCCTCTTTTTCTTCTCTCTCTCAAACACACAAGTATATTCACAAACATTTTATTTTTACTTTTTGTTATGCATGAAAATATGTGTGCAATGTGTCCTCATCTTATGATCACAATTGAACCAAAATTTCCAGTGGTAAGCAAGACAATTATTAAGTGAGTGTTGCCCCATGTTATGACTTTTCTGCCCCATTTGTTAAGTGAATCATTGCAATTGTTAAGTTAAGTAACATGGTTATTAAGTAAATCTGGCTTCTCCATTATCTTTGCTTGTCAGAAGGTTGCAAAAAATGATCAAATGACCCAGGAGTGAAATGCAGAAGATTCTGACAGGTTCTGGAGAACCGGTAGCGAAAATTTTGAGCAGTTTGGAGAACCAGCAAATACCACCTCTGGCTTGCCCCAGATTGGAGTGGGAATGAAAATTTGCAATATCCTTCCCCCAGGAGTGGGAAGGGAATGGGGATTTTGCAGTATCCTTCCCCTGCCACGCCCACCAAGCCACACCACACTCACCAAACCACACCCACAGAACCAGTAGTAAAAAATTTTGGATTTCACCATTGAAATGACCCCATGGCACTGCAACCATCATAAATATGTACCAGTTGCCAAGAATCCAGATTTGGATTATGTGACTATGGGGATGCTGCAATGATCATTAGTGTGAAAAATGGTTATAATTTTGGTTATTTTTTTCAGTACCATTGTAACTCCAAATGATCATTAAACAAATGCTTGAAGTTAACGATACCAATTTATGAGAGAGAGAAGGAGAGAGACCAATATTATTTATTAGTTATATGTTGCAAAATCCACTCAGATGCAAGGTGGTTAATGAGCAAGGGTCTAAAATATCCACAACACAAAAACATAAACCACAAAAGATTAGTAACTGAAGAACTGATTGGATTTGCTTATTAGTTCATATTATTCATTCATGTGCAGTCACATTAAATGCTGTCACTAACTTCTTAGATTCATGTTATCACATTTGTGTTTGATTGTTTCCTGCTTCCGCCCTGCTTCTAATCTTTTCATTTTTTATTTCAATATAATTTGCCTTGGGATATGGTATTGAAAAACCATTGCCAGAAGCTGCTATTTATTTTTCAGAGAACCAGAGGGGTTAAGATGCTGGCCAAGAAACCATATTATGACTTTTAGCCCCACTTTAGAATTTAATTCTTTATTGGCTAAGTGTGATTAGACACACAAATAATTTGTCTCCGGTGCATAAACTCTCAGTGTACATACAAGCAACAAGTGATAAATCCTGATCATAATCATAAAATGCAATCATCATAAATTAGGCACAAAAGTTGACCAAGCCAGTCATTCTCTCTCAGCCCATCTAACTTCACAAGGTTACTATTGTGGGGAATATAAGAGGGGAAAGGAATAGCAATAGCAGTAGCACTTAAAGTAACACTTTACGGTGTTTTACAGCCCTCTCTAAGTGGTTTACAGAGTCGGCATATTGCCCCCAACAATTTGGATCCTCATTTTAGCCACCTTGGAAGAAGGGAAGGCTCAGTCAACCTTGAGTCTGGTAAGATTTGAACTGACAAATTGCAGTCAGCTGGCAGTCAGCAGAAGTAGCCTGCATTATTGCACTCTAACTACTGCACCACTGCAGCTCAAAATTAAATATGTTTGCCACCTTGAGTTATTTTTAAAAATTATAATGTCATGATAAGAATCTAATGAACAAACAAGAAGTATATCATATAATTTTGGGTATAATACGGAATGTGCTTTCCTTTGAATCACTTTTTGATTCCTGGTAACTTTATAGACAAATCCCTGAAATTTTCTTGGCAAGATTTGGAAGTGGTTTGTCATTGCCTCCTTCCTAGGACTGAGAGAGACTGACTGGCCCAAGTCATTTTGCTGGTTTTGTTTCTAAGGCAGAATTAAAACTCATTCTCTCTGGGTTTATAACTGATGCCTTAACCACTACACAAAACTGGCTTTCTTCAATAGTACAGGGTTGAAGAATTACTGACTACCATAAAAATGTCTAGAATATCCCAGAATTATAAAGTATTCAAAATGGATCCTAGAAATTGATTTTTTTCCCAGTACTGTTGCACTTTTGCAATAGATCTAATTGGTGGGGGTGGGTGGGTATACAAGAAGCATACTGTTTAAATCAAATAAAAACTTGTTAAAGCAGGAACTTTGAAGTACAAAACCTGCAAGTTTTAATGTGTCCTAACCTTGACAGTGTCCCTTTAATTAGCTTGTAAAAAATGAGGCAGCTTTCAATACATTTGCTTGCCAAAAATGTCTAGAGGCTATTTTATATACAACGAATGTCAGCATTTGTCACTAAGAAGATCCCGGTAAGTGAAAGCAATGTGACTTCAGAAGGTTGAAGTGGACCATTAATCATATGAACAAAGAACCAAGACACTCTGAAGAGACTTTTATGCATAGCGTGGCTAGCCAGTTGAAATGCTAAGTACAATCAGGTGATCAAAGGCCTTCCACTTTTCATACACCTCACAAACATATTAAAAGGAACTGGACTTTGATTGTCTGATCATGCCCACCAAACTGAAACCAGTGATTGTCATTGTGGTGTGACAGTGTTCCATAAGATCTTTGACAGACAATTCAATACATCACAACAGATATATATCATTTGACTTTTCCTCAGGCAAATGAATATGAAAAGATTTCAATCCATAGCATTGCCCTGGGCAAAGTGATAGTTTTAGATACTCATGGGCCCACTAGAAGTGAATTTGTACACAGAAACATAAAGTGGGCAGAAAAGTACTTCAGCAACCTGCAAGAACTTAGTAAATGTCTTCCCATTGCCTAATTGTCTTAGACCAATGACAACAGTGGATTTTCTGGGGAAATTCCATTGTGGGCACTCATGGTTAAATAATGTGTGGTGGATTCTGCTGAAATCAGGGAGGGGGAGGGGAGTTTAGAGACTGGCTAGCTCTTCCCTGTAGAGGAAGAGTTCTATTTCACACCTCCCAATTTCAGAAGAACTTATATGGTTGTTCTCTAGAAAGTGCAATTAATCTGGCAAGATTCCTGTAAATAGGCAAGCAGCAATAAAGAAACTTTTCTGATCAGCTCATAGACATCGTAGATATCGTTCTAGTTCTTTGCACCTGATAGTATGCTCAGAGTTGTTTATGCTGTCTATATTAGACAAATGGGTTTTAAAAAATTGGTTCTTTTGGATTGCACCGGATTGATTTGCTAGATATGCCCGAGCAGAAATGACAAAAGGCAAAAGGCAAAAGTGGCAAGATGATGAGATACCTAAATATAAAGAGACATATTCCAGATATTTTGATACTGACAAATGAAAGTAATTATCTCTCATGATGAAAATGAAGGACAGACAATTGATTAAGAAGATGAAGAAGAATGTGAGGGAAGTTATGAAGATGCCTTAGACCAAAAACACGTGCCCTCTACTTTAAAAGAATAGACAGAATACAATAGATTAGAAATAACAAATGTCACTATGCAGAGCATAAGATACAGTGTTGGTCTATGTGCCACTGCTTCTATTACCAAAGCCACCTTAATAGATGCTGGCTTGACCACTGAAGAAGACAAGAGATTTGTAGTTGACCATAATAAAGTCAAAAGAGCTGAGGAAAAAATTATGAAGTCCCTAAATCAAGAATTTAATGAGCTCTCTAAGAATGGGTGAAATAGAATGCATCTCCTTCAATGGCCGTATAGATAGCAATAGCATTTAGACTTATATACCACTTCATAGTGCCTTTACAGCCCTCTCTAAGTGGTTTACAGAGTCAGCATATTACCCCCAACAATCTGGGTCCTCATTTTATCCACCTCAGAAGGATAGAAGGCTGAGTCAACCTTGAGCCTGGTGGGATTTGAACTGCTGAACTGCAGCTAGCAATTAGCTGAAGTAGCCTGCAGTACTGCGCTCTAAACACTGCACCTTCTCAGCTCGGCAACTAATGTTGCAACTAATGCTATGCTGAAAGCAAACAATTCAGACCAGCAATCCCCCCCCAACCCCAGTGGGGGGGATTGTACCATCAAAGAAGAACATTGTTCTGTGTACAGTGAGCCAGGTGGAAGATATCTTTATCATTTCACTCCAGAGAAAGGCTTAAAAACATGAAAACCTGCTCAAGTGATTGCAGATAATCTGGTGTATTTCATGAAGAAGAAAGGCATTGACAAAAGCTTGAAGGCCATTGGAGAAGATTCTACAAATGTTAATACTGGCTATGAAGGTGGTGCCATGCACTGGGTAGAGGTCAGGCTTGATTAGAAGTTGATCTGGTTGGGGTATGAATGCCATACAAATGAGTTACCCCTACCTTGTCTAACAACAAATGGGCAGGTAAAATTGGCATCATGCTAGATCAGGAGTGGGCAAATGTGGCTCTTTTACAACCTGTGGACTTCAACTCCCAGAATTCCTGAGACAGCCAAGTGGCTGTCTGGGAATTCTGGGAGTTGAAGTCCACAGGTTGTAAAAGAGCCACATTTGCCCACCCCTGTGCTAGACACTGCAACAGAACTTGACACTGATCTTTCATTCAGCAGAGTTTCAATTGGTAAGCCTCTCATTTCACTGAGCAACAGTGTTGTAAAGGATCTCTCTACTGATCAACTGTACGGATATAGGATCACACAGGCAATAAGGGCAGGAGAACTTCACACAGATCTGGCTCTTCTGGAAATTGGCCAACCAGCCTGAATGGCCTGTTAACCATTCAGGCTGGTTGACAACTGCAAATAGACTTTGTCGAATATGGTTTCAAAATATGGCTTTAAAGGCAAAGCTCTCCAAAACTTAAGAACGATTGTAGAACACATCATTCATGTGTACTAACCTTCCTTATTCAACATCAAAGTTAAACATTCCTAGACTGAAGGCCCACATCATGTGTTGTTCCAGCTGCAGCAAGTCAGACTGCAAAAAAAGGCTATAGTAGATGCTGTTTTGCCAACCATTGCTCAGCATGGTATGCTTTCAATGAAATGATAATCCAGACACTCTTGTGTTCAGATGACATTCAAGAGAGGAGAGCTGGTGTGCAAAAGATCATTGACTTGAGGGATGCGGACAATGACACACTGGGAGATTTTTCTGAACATGCAAGAAAACCATCTTTAATCAGTGACATAGCATCCACTCTGCTGGAGCTGATTGACTGAAGGTGTATATGAGCCACCATTGATGTTCAAACTGATTTCTACAGAAATAAAGAAGTTCATTGATGAACCAATGCAGGTACCACAGTGGCCCTGTCATGCCCAATCAATAGAGAGATGTGTGAAACAGGTCACAGAGGCAGCAAGCAGAATGTATACACATGAGAAGTGTGAGGATTATATCAGAGGCCAAGAAAAATGAATGAAAACAAGATGATTTTATTATTATTATTTAAATTTATTGAATTTATAGTGCCACCTATTCGCCCATGGGGACTCAAGGTGGTTTACAGAATATAAAAGCACATTTAAAACAATAAAACTAATAAAAAAATCAAATAAATTAATATAGTATAATATAATAAAATCACCACCATGGCAACAGCAGATTACATGAGCCATTTAATGGTCTCCATCCCGCTCCGGGTTCCCCAGGTCTGCTGGCAGTGCCTTCCAGAAGAGTATTAGAGTGGGGGCTGTTCTAATCTCTGGGGGAATGATGTTCAAGAGAGAGGGAGCCATCACGGAGAAGGGCCTTCTTCTGGGTCCCACCAGGTGTATCTCCCTCGGTGATGGGACCCACAGCATTCCCTGCCTCCCTTCTCTGATGGGTCGGGTAGATGTGACTGGCAAGAGACGGTCCCTCAGATAACCTGGTTGTTGTGACCCAGGCCCAAGTAAGTAGTAGGAAAATCAGTCAGTGAAAAAAACGAACAAACTTTATTTGAACAGCTGAGAATTACTTTATTTCCAGCGTCGTTCAACTAAATTAAAGCAAATTCCTCCCAACACAAATTCCTCAGTCCTATCTCAAACCTTGGTCCAATTAGGCAAACTGCCAAAGGCCTTTCTTGGCAAACATTCAGAAGTCACAGATACAAAAATAAATACAAGAAGAAGAAGAAGAAGCTACCAACGTTGCTTTCTGGCAAAGCCCAAATGCATTGCTGGTCTGTTTTAAGCCTTATGGGAGGGGCCAATCATCTCTTCGCCCTACTCCCGAGTTGTCCTCTTTGCTTGAGCTCCTCTTGCCTTCTGGCAGCTCCTCCTGTTCCTCTGCCTCACTCCTATCAGTCTCTGGAGGCTCTGGAGTCCGCACCTCACTTCCTGATGGCCCTGGCCCCATCTCTGCCTCTGACACAGAGCCCTCATCAGGGCCTTCCCCAGCCTCCACGACTGGCCCAGGTTCTTCCTCAACCAAATCGCTGACCGACTCTGCTGCCAGCTCCGCAGGCTGCTGGCGGACCACAACACTGGTCCCAAGCCATGAAGGGCTTTAAAGTGACATCCAACACCCTGAATTGCACCTGTAAGCAAATTGGCAGCCAATGCAGTTCCCGCAGGAGAGGTGATACATGTGACCACCAGGGTCTGCACAAAAGCATGCAAGCTGCTGCATTTTGCACCAATTGGAGCTTTCAAATGCTCTTCAAGGACAGCCCCATATAGAGCGTGTTGCAATAGTCAAGACGGGAAGTGAGTAGGGCATGAGTGACTGTGATAAAACTCACTTAAAAATTTTTGTAACTCAGATGATATTTTAGTAACATTTATGATTGTGTGGATTATATTTTGCTTAGCTAGATAAGATTCATGCAGAAAAAACCTAATTTTTGTAACACAAGGTGTGATTTTAAGAGAATAAAATTAACAATATTTTGGGTTACAAGAGACGTTTGTGGGGTATATGATCAGACTTGGATTTACGATACCAAGCTAAGTGTTGTGCAATTGCAAAAATAACAGCAGATTTAAATTGTCACATAGTTTTAGAACCCGTCACTGAAAAAAATTGCAAAAATTATTTTTCATCCCATTAAAAGACATGCCCTACCAGGAATGTACTTTCTGTAAACTTTGGAATTCCAAACTGAAACAAATCAATAAAGAGAAAGATGAAAATGTGGTCCACATGTTAACCATGGGCAGAGTGTGTTAACTGAGCATTCGATTGACAAAAATGACACGTCTGTCTGCTTTGTTGAGATAGGCTGGTGGGAAGGAAGAGCTGTAGCATTTGTTCATTTAAAGATAAGGAGAACTCTCTGCTCAAAGCACCAAAAGCAGAATTCAATGACTGTTCTGTCAAAAAAGAAGAAAAGAAAAGAAAAAGGCATCCAAGTCATTTGAAGGCACTTCTTCTGAATTCATTATGAGAAAGTTTGCTCATTCTCATTCTAAAACTCCACAAGCTATTGTAACAATGGTGGCTCTTTTGTAGAGTTATGTCTTGCAGAAACAGGCAACTTGATGAGTACCAAAGACAATGTTAGAAAGTTACTAAAGCTTCCTGATTGAGATATCATTCTAAAGAACCAGGTGGACAAATACAAGTAATCCTCAACTTATGATTGCAATTGTGACCAGAATATCTATTGCTAAGCAAGGTGATTGTTAAGTGAGTTGCACTGATTTTTTGATCTTTTTGCCATAGTTGTGTTACCAGGTTGTTAATTGAACCACAAGGTTGTTAAGTGAATCTGGTTTCCCCATTGATGTTATTTGTGGAAATGTCACCAGTGGGGAGATTATGTGACACTAGCATACCGCAACTGTCCTAAATACATGCCGCTCACCAAATATCCAAATTTTAATCCTGTGACCATAGGGACATTGCAACAGTTGTGTGAGAATCAGCTGTAAGTTTTCTATTCCTGCAAAAGAATGTTCTCTTTTTCTATCTCATCATTGAGGTGTCTGAGGATTTCTTGTGAATTTCTCAGTAGTGTTTTGGGAATTACTTGACTGTTAAATATGGTTTGCATTGTTTTTTTCCCCCAGCACATTGTTCCATCACTCTGAAACCTCTCTAGTTGACCCACTTTCTAATTTGAAAGAAACCCAAAATATGAAGTTCCTTCATGATGTCTTCTCCTGAGAATGAGTATGAGAAACCAAAGAGGCCATTGGAACAATAAGGAACAAGTCATTTGCACATACAGCTTGGCTACTTTTTAATCAAGGTAATTACAGTAACATCCAGTGTTGCCCGGTAAGATCCGGTACAACTCTTTAAAATTATTTGGAAACATTTCAACTGTTCTCCTTTCTCATGCACTTCTAGTCACACTTTCACTGGCAGATGCTGTCCTGCCAATCACCAGTCATCTGCTCTCTAAACATCTGAGGACCATCTTCTGAGGTAGCCAAGGATAATCTTCAGAAAAGGAAATGCCACAACTCTTTCAGTGTTGTATTCTAAAAAAATTCCTCAGAGAGATTCCTGGAGAAGGGTCAGGTGGAATAGCAGGATGTTCTTGACAACTGAAACACCTTGGTGCAGTACAAGAACTGTTCCAGAGACTAAGTCAAAAGGGTAATTAGTAGAGGCAACCATAATCTTGATAGATTCCCTGAAGTAGGGGCTTCCTTCAGTTTAGTGCTAAATCCAGCCCTGAAATCCCTGCTTTGCAACCACAAGACTTTTAGCAAGATTTTCTTCCCTTAAAATCAGAAAAGAAAAAGTAATTTTTCTATTAAACTGAAATGAACCTCTGATGTGGCCAGAGCCTTCAAAGATAATCTCATGTATTCAAACTTACTTGCTTTCTATTTTATACTTTTCTTCACAACTAATCAATCACATTATAAAGATTTCTATTTAACCGAGAGCCAACATTATCAAGTTCCTGATAGCAGCATACAGCGTTTAGGTACTAGAGAGATGTAGATTGCAAAATAGTCGATTCTATGATTCAGCTGTTGTTGCCAGGTTGTTAGGGAGACAGTATTAAGAAAAAATAATAAATCAAGATGGCGGACATGATCGCACAATTGAAGCCATGCCCCTTTTTATGTCCATCACATGACATATATAAAAAGGGGCGGTCTTTCTGTAGTTACAGATACTCTCTTGACTCTTTTGTCCTTTTCTATGGTTGCCTCTACATTGTTGGACTTTGAGGCTGCCAAGCACAATACAGGATGGACTCTATTTTTCTCTAATCTGAAATATAAGATCATTCCTGCTCCAATTCCTATGTTTCCCAATCATTCATCTGAATGTTTAAATATAAACCGTGATGCTGAAATCTCTTATGTTTTCAAAAAGTACAGCAATAACAAATTGCTTTGATCCATCTTTCACTATTTTTGTTCCAGAACTGATTAATATTGATACTCTCCTATTACTGCAATAATTTTCATGAGATGGAGAAACAGGGGAGAGAAGTGGAATCAGGCTTAGGGAAATCTCCTAGGAACCAAAGTGGAATATATTATTAGTTGCCTTCAGCTCTGAAGGTTTAGATAGTCCCATTATCCTGAATTAAATTGGCTTAGTTTAATGTATACAGATGGCGATACCTTGTGTAAGCTACAGCTGTCATATTTTTGTCCTCAAAGGCAACGAAGGGGGAAAAGAATGTCAGTTCTTTACATGTAACAAACAGCAAGCTTTCATAACAGAAAGGGGACAGAAGTGTGTGTGTGTTTGAGAGGGGGGATGGAGGTTCTGATTTTGCAGAAGCTCACCTCGGAATTGGACTTCTATTTTTGAAATGTTTAAATGCAAATCTTTTTCCCCAATTTATTTTAGATGGTTGCATATCTCAAAATAAAAAATGGAGGCTAATAAATTGCTATATTTTCCTGGAACAATTTATACTGCTACAGGAATGTGTAAGCCTAGAGCTGGCACAGAATTCATGTGAAATTCTCAAGAAAGGGTACTATCCCATCTGTAGGCTTGGTAACCCCAACATTGCCAGTAATGTGTATAATAGGATTGGAATCTAATTCCATGATAGGATTAAAGTGCAGCAGCACAAATGGAACTGTGTGGGGTTGGGTGTGTAGGGTGGGGGCACAGGGATTGCCTCGAACGTCTCTGGAAAAGGTGGCCTTTTGTCTTCCAATAGCCATTTTCCTGGGAACTCTTTTTTTTTTTTTTACAGGGAAGCAGAGGCAAATAATTAAATGGTTTTAACCTTCTACTCTGAACATAAACAAAAGATTCTGACACTTGCAATGATTCGAAGCAAAGACACACAAAAAAACACCTGAATGTTTCCCATGCAAATGGGGGATGTTGAGTCCTCTTTAATTCAAGCTCCATTAATTCCAGTGAGGGGTGGGTTTTTTATTTTTAATTTTTTTTGTATCAGATCTATTATGTAGGCAACCTTTTCCCGTAAGGATCTTGAAATGTTTTTCTTTTTTCAAGCAATTTGCATAGATGTCATATCGTAAGCATTTTAGCCTCTGTGGGGATTCCTGATGTACAGGACACCCAAGGGAATAAGCCACGAACAGGGCTGTCAACGGTGCCGAAGAAAAACAATTTCTCCTGCTATTTTGCCTATAATAGTCGGTTTCCCTGTCAGGAAAAATTTCTCAATATTTTGAGAGAAGCGTTATCAAGTGCTAATATCTTGAAACTGGGGCATGCATGAAACCTAGAGAAAGGGATAATTAGTTTTAAAAAAAAAGAAACAAAAAGGAAAAGTCTGTTTTTGAAACCTGTATTCCTGAGTGTTGTTAAGACCAGCTGTCTTACACTTAACTTTAGTGAAGCTCAGTTAGTCTTATTCCCGTGAAATTCTATTTAGACAGGTTGTGGTCTGCGTGCTTTTACAGCAAAAACTTAAATGGGAGAGAGCTTCAAATCTAAAATATCATCTCTTGATATTGGCGGACAGAAATGGGATAAGAAGATGTTGTAAATTGCTTTGGAGAACTGGCTGAAAATTGGATTTGGCTGTTTTTCTTGTGAATCTTTCCCAAAGCAGATCCCTGAAGCTTTTTTGTGGCTTTGGAAAGAAATCTTGTCGAACGACCAAGCGCTACGACAAGAAATACAGCTGGTGTTGTGCAAATGTCATGGAAAGTGAACACAGTGATAGATCTACTTAAAAAAAGGTTATCTAATTTTGATTTTTTTAAAAAACAACAACAACAACTGAAAATCCCATCTGTGCACAGTTCTATTTTGCTGAGACAAACAGATAAAGAAGAAAATTGGACTGACAGTTCAGAAAGAGAAAATGATGCCAGTAAATCATAAAGAAAGACATTTTCTCATTCATCATCATTCCCTGGAGATAATATTAAATAATAAGTGGGGTCAACATGGAGTTGTGCACTGAGAAGCCTTGAGTTTGAATCTTGACTTAGACTTCTAGTTCAACAGGTGATTTAAGCTAGCCACTGCATTTCTAATGGATTTGATCATAGATCCGGTTGTAAAAAGTGGGATTGGATAGGCATTTGCCTTCTTCTTATATCTGGAGCTCAAAGGAACCCTTTGAGAAAGTGATAATTAATTTATGGCTCCCCATCTCATTCCCAAATGTGATGAAGTTTGCTTAAAAGTAGGTTAAATCATTGCATGCAAAGTACATACTGTATATTATTGGCGTCATATTGAGAAGCAGATCACTTGGCTATGGAATGCTGATTGCTAGTGCTCTTAAACAGTCATGCTGATTTGGGGCTTCCCAAAAGTTTTTTTATTATTATTATTATTATTATTATTATTATTATTATTATTATTATTATTATTATTATTATTATTATTATCTCTTGAAAAGGGGAGGACTTTGATCTAAATTTTGGATATAACTTAAGTCCATTCAAATTTATATTTGTTAAAATTGTCATTTCACTTCAACTTAGTGGGGAAAACTAAAGTCAGACAAATCTTGGGATGTTGTTTTATAAGGAGGATGCTGTTTTATCAGGGGAGAAGTATAAGCAGATGATGCTGAGACCAGGTGCTCATAATTAAGAGATTTCATGGAATACGGCTAGTCCTCAAGTTGAAATTTGTTTAGTGATGGTTTGAAGTTATGAAGGTGCTAAAGAAAGTGACTTGTAAGTGGTCCTCACACTTATAACCATTGCAGCGTTGCCATGTTACATGATCAAAATTCAGCTTTTCAGCAGCTGGCATGTATTCGTGATGGTTGCCGAACCCGGTGGTCATATGATCTCCATTGCAACCTTCCCAGCTGGCTTTTCACAAACTAAGTCAATGGGGGTAACTGGATGGGCTTACTGACTAGAGCAGAAGTGTCAAACTCAAGGCCCGCGAGATGCATCTGGCCCATGGGGTGTTTAGATCTGGCCCATGGGACCACCCTGGAAACAGTGAAGGACCAGCCCAGGGTGCCTCTGCCAGCAAAAAGGGAGCTCGGGCGGCCCTCCTGAACACTGTTTTTGCTGGCAGAGGGTTGAGGAAGCTATTGCAGCCGAAAATGGAGTTCAAGAACCCAGATTCATTGGCAAAGTGCTTGGGCCACCACAGGCAACCCAACATGAGTAACATTGAGCTGGCCACACCCACCCTGGCCATGCCCACTCCAGCCCCCCCCCAAGGTCAAACACAACCCTGATGTGGCCCTCAATGAAATTGAGTTTGACACCCCTGGACTAGAGCATAAAATAATATCAGGTACAACTCACTTAATGACTTCATTGTTTAGTGATAAAAATTCCAGTCCCAATTGCAGTCAGAAGGAGGAGTGGAGGACTACCCATATCTCCATGCAAGACATAAGCTATGTTATTAAGAAAGAGGTCATAATTCAATGCAGATGCAGAATACATAGCATTTCACCTCTTATTTATTTTGTATCACATCTGAATGTCTATAGAGATTCTCAGTCATCCAGATCATGGTTGCCCAAAGATGCTTTTTCAAGAGGCAACAGGACTGGATGGTGGGGAATGGAAGGATTTATACTCTTTGCAGACAGCTGGTCATTTGCATTCTTTTAGGGACTCATTGAGGCCACCTGGAGGTTTATCTGTGTCCTCAGGGTCACCTGAGTAGTGCAAATGAGTGTTGGAACTGTTGAAGGGCTGTGTTGTAGACTGGAGATAGATGGTGTCCTATCCCTCCCCCTCTGTTGAGGGAGAGCTGTTCAATTTTGACAAAGATGGCCTGTTTGATCCCTCTTTCAAACCAGCGCTCCTCTCTGTCCAAAATGTGGACTTTGCTGTCTTTAAAAGAGTGGTTGTTGTCTTTTAAATGCAGATGGACTGTTGAATCTAATCTTGATGGGTTTGTTCTCCTATGTTGTGCCATATGTTTATGAAGTGGTTGTTTTGTTTCTCCAATGTACAGATCTGCACCTATCTCACTGCAATGTACTGCATATACCACATTGCTCAGTTGTGTCTAGGTATTTTATCCTTGGGATGGACAAGCTTCTGCCTTAGTGTATTCTTGGATTTGAAGTGTGCACATATGTTGTGTTGGTTGAAGATCCTACTGAGCTTTTCCTATATTCCTGCAATGTATGGAATGACAACATTGCTTCGTTTATTGTTCTCTTCATGATCGGTTATGGAAAAGCTCCTGCTGGGTCTTTTTGGAGATTTGATGAAGGCCCACTTGGGATAGTCATGTGTTCTGAGGGCTTCCTTTGTACCACATCCTTCCGGTAAAGATTGTTCTCTACATATCTCAGGCTATCAAGCAGCCATCCTTGTCTCGTCCCAGCAAGTTCTCCTCAGGGAACTTCACTCTTGGAGTGTGAAAGCCTTGATCTGCTGATAGGCACAGCAGTTGCAGCAACAGGATTTCTTTTTAATTTGCCTTCCTGCAAACAAAAAAGGGGTCCCAAAGACATAACTTTCTGCAAAAGACTCTAATGTTGGGAAAGGTGGAAGGAAAGAGAAGAGGATGGGCAATAGCAAGATGGATAGATTCAGTTATTGTGACAATGAGTGCAACTATTGGAAGACTTGAAAGACTAAGTTAGGGATCATCATGGAGAAAACCTATATATTTTGTCACTAGCGGTAAAAAAAACAACTTGAAGACACATAATCAATCAATCAATCAATCAATCAATCAATCAATCAATCAATCAAAAGTCCTGCACACTGTTGGATGTTTAGAAGAATTTCATGTGATTCTGAGGATTCTTCAGACTTCTGTCACTTTTGTCTCTGTGAGATCTATGCCCTTCTAACTGAAATAAATCTGAACATGGTCAGAACAGCCCTGATCAATATTAGCTAGTTTTCAAAATGGACTCAGAAGTGTTGAGAGATGAAAAAAAAAATCCTGTGTGTTTGCTCAATCTGCTGTCCATTTGCTTGCTTGTAACACTGAGAATCTTATTCTCCATTTTGATAGGCTTTTTTCTCTCTTTAATCAGATATGGACTGAACAGTTCTTCAAAGAGAAGATGGCCTTCAGACTGACAGCTATTCCCTAGCAGTTCTTCAAATAGCAGATTGTTCCATGTCAGTCCTCAATTTATTTCCTGAACACAAAGAATTCTCTTGCAGTTTTTTTCTTACTGTTTCTTATTTGATTGGAGAGAAAAGAATTAGCGTTATAAATTAGCGTTTTTTCTTTCAAATAAGAAAATTTCAGAGAAATTCTCATAGACCGAATTAAGTGTTTGTGTACCAATCTTAGCTACAGGATGTCCAGGAAATACCTGTGGATATTGTGTCATCTACTTACTGTCCTCTTTCCAAAGATCTGCTGCCTTTCTGCATTCAATTGAACTGCAGGAGAAGATAGTTAAATCTCAAAGAAAGATAATATTTTGTAAATTATTTTTTCCCCAGTTGCACTGCTGACTATTAAGAGAACTCTAGTCTTTTGACTGTTGAATAATTTCTCTGTATCCTAAATAAGGTATCTATCTACTTAGTTGTTCTTCCTAAGAATTTTTACTTGTATCCTGATTGTATCCTTGGTAGATATCACAAGGTTTGCCTTATAATTTCATTATACATGTTTTTTCATGGACAAATCTTTCATCATTGATGCCTCTATTTGTGTGAATAATTTGAAAGATTGTTAGTATCCAGCTTTGCCAATGTATTCAGTATATTTGATACTATATATGTATTCAGTGTATTTGATATTAAGATACTATGCATTCCTTTTACAGGACAGCTTAGGTTCATCTTTGCATTGTGCAGAGGGTAACGTTAAGAGTATGTCTGGATCACCATAGTCAGTAACAGTAACAGAGTTGGAAAGGACTTTGGAGGTAATCTTGTCCATCCCCCTGCTCTTGCAAGTAACCTATACTATTTCTGCAGTGGTGGGTTTCAATTTTTTTTTACTATCGGTTCTGTGGGTATGGCTTGGTGGCATGGCATGGCTTGATGGGTGTGGCAGGTGAAGGATACTGTAGTGTAAAATATCCATTCCCTCCCCACTCCAGGGAAAGGTTACTGCAAAATCCCCATTTCCTCCCAATCAGCTGTGACTGAGGCAGAGAATAGATGGGGGCAGGGCCAGTCAGAGGTGGTATTTACTAGTTCTCTGAACTACTCAAAATTTCCGCTACCGGTTCTCCAGAACTGGTCAGAACCTGCTGAAACCCACCTCTGTATTTCTGATATCCAGTCTCTTAAACGCCTCCATTGCTTGGTCACCCACAACTTCCAAAGGCAATTTTGTTCCACTGATTATTTCTTCTCACTGTTAGGAATTTGCTCCTTAGTTCTCTCCTTGATTAGTTTCTGTCCATTGTTCCTTGTCTTGCCTACAGTGCTTTGGTAAACAAGTTGATCCCGTCTTCCTTGTTGGCAATAAGTATTGGAAGACTGCTATCATGTAATCCCCTGGTTCTTCTTTTCACTAGACATGGTATATCCAGTTCCAATAATCGTTCTTCGTATGTTTTCGGTCCTAGACCCCGAATCATTTTTGTTGCTCTTTTCTAAAGTCTTTCCAAAGCCTCAACATCTCTTTTGCATTGTATTTGTCATCCATTTTTATCGGGAAGACCAAAACTGGATGTAGTATTCTAAGTGTGACCTTACCAAGACTTTGTAGAGCAGTATTAGTACTTCACATTCTTGATTCTATCGCTCTGTTAATGCAACCTAGGACTGCATTGGCCTTTTTGGTTGCCACCTCACACAGTTTAGATGGTTGTCTAGGAGTCTACTAGGACTCCAAGATCCCTTTCACAATTATTAGTGTTGAGCCACATTTCACCTAGTCTATACCTTGTCTGTACCTGTATCTAGTCTGTACCTGTGTCTATACCAAGAGTCAAGAGATTCCTTATCCATGGGGGAGGAGTAGTGGTGAGATTCAAAAAATTTTACTACCAGTTCTGTGGGCATAGCTTGGTGGGTATGGCAGGGGAAGAATACTGTAAAATCTCCATTCCCTCTCCATTCCGGGGAAGGGTACTGCAAAATCCCCATCAGCTGGGACTCAGGAGGCAGCGAATAGATGGCGGTGGGGCCAGTCAGAGGTGGTATTTACCAGTTCCCCGAACTACTCAAAATTTCCACTACTGGTTCTCCAGAACTGGTCAGAACCTGCTGAATACCACCTCTGGGGAGGAGGGAAAAATTGCCCAAGAGCTTTCTCAGTCATATTTGATGCAGGCAAACTGTGGAATCACTGAGTTGAGACTTATGATGCTTTAGGAAGGAAACTTTAAGGGACATGAAGAAAAGCACATGAAGAAAATGTGTTCATAGTTAATTTTGGTTAAAGGAAATGGGGAAAAAATCTGGCTATCATGTCACTGGAACATACCATGTAGCTTCTGTTAGAAAATATGCTGCCATTAGCAGTCACCTCTTATTTGTCCCATTCAATTTTCTTCTTGGAATTGTTTTTTATGCTTGGCAGTTGCTGGATCCAAAAACATTTGTTCATTGCCTGAGAAGCAGGACATTTAGAGTGAGGCAGCAAGCATGGCCTAGTTATTGGACCATATTTCATTTTATTTTTTATGGATGATTACATTTCATGTTCGGTGTCTGTAAGGGAAAAAAATAAACAATCATCAAGACTGAAACAAAGAAACTTCTTCATCCATTTGCCCTAAGTATCTGCAAATTCTGGAGCAACAGATCTTCAAAGGAAATTGATCTTCTAAATATTGTATCTTTTTTATTCATTTTTTAAAAAAATATTAATTTAAACCTAGTATAATTAGAGTTGATGTAATCAAGCAATATATGGAAAGAGGTCTGGGGTAAGGTCATCCATTGGAGGTAAGTCCACTCAGAGCCTTTGGTAGGACTGGACTTTGGAGGAAAATTGGGAACGGGAGATTGCTCTGTAAAAGTGGAGCTGACGACTGCAGTAGAATTAAAAGTCTAATTAAGTAGACTGTCTTTTTTTGGAATTCTTCTGCAGACAAGGAGAGGACTTCAGAGAACTGCTACTTACAGTTATTCCACATAAGGAAATCACAAGATAGCAGTTTCAGTTGGTTTAGAGCACTGGGAAATGAGGGAATAGCCATCTTACTTAAATGTCTTTCCTTCAGAAGTCAAGTCCTACTAAAGATTCTGAATGGACTTGCATCCCATGGTTGGGGACCCCATCAGGCCCATTATTGGGCTATGGCCTGTTCGGAATGGGGCCACGTGAGTGGTTGGTCAACACAAGTGCATGTGTGTGTAGTTTGCTTGCCCAAATGGCAGGCTGGCTGACATGTGCACACAGAATTCGCCTTGCATGAGCTGTGAGCTTGTGGAACTCAAGATATCATTTGTTGCATTTTTTAAAAGGTGATAAGTTACTAAAATTGTTTATACTTGGGATGAATGGGAAACTAATTTCTTTGTATAATTTTCTTTCTCTGCATTACCATATTTTTTGGAGTATAAGACGCACCGGACTATAAGACACCTACATTTTTTAGTGAGGAAAACAAAAAAAAGAAATCTGCCTCTGCCTCCCAGCAATTTTACCTCATTGCAGCAAACAGCCTGCTTTACTTTCTTTTCATTTTCAGCCTGGCTTGATTAGCACAAGGAAAAAAAAAATCTGCGCCAGCAATTTACCTCCTTGCAACAAGCAGCAGAGGCCCATGCAAAACAGCTGAGAGCAAAACAGCTGAGAGTCGGGAGGCCGATCCAATGAACTTGTGCTAATTAGGCTGTGCTGAAGCTGAAATGGGCTGTTTCTTCTTGCTGCTTGCTGCAAGGGGGTAAACTGCTGGGAGGCAGAGGCCAAAGGGTGGAGGCCAGTGGGTGGGTGGGGCTACATTCGGTGTATAAGACGCACCTAAATTTTCACCCCCCCTTTAGGGGGGAAAAGGTGCATTTTATACTCTGAAAAATACGATATGTTTCTATTTTTCCTGTTCTATTTTTCTTCCTAATTTTTCTGTTTTCCTATTTTTTATAATTTTTAGTTTGTATTGGTTTTAATCTTTGCAATTGTAATTTTTAACAAAATTACTATTTTTTTTTTTAAAAAGAAAGAACTAGGGCCTCCAGTAACCTGGACCTGGGTCTACTTGTCCTGTAGTTTCCCCAGAGCTCTCTACCCTAGTCAGTCAAATTGATCCATACTAGACTATAATGGGCTAAGCGGATAAATTGTTTAACTCATTATAAGATTCCTGTTAAATCGTAAAGATAATGCACTCTGAAATTACCCCCAGAATGTCACAAATGGGTACACAGCTGGAAATATCACAATTTCCTCCCTGAAGCTACCCTTATCTTGGGAACAAGAAGCCTATGATAAGAATTGTGGCTTCATCCAATCTCATTGCCTCGCTTAGCCCCTCCCTTCTCCAAATTCCACTAGCAGCCTGAGAAAAGGCTGAGCAGTTTTGCCCAGTATTTATTTCCATTATAGCAGCAGGATCAGGTAAATGAAAAGTTCCTTTGCTTTTTTCATTCAGTGTTTCCAGGTATCCTTGGCTTGCAAGCTGCCTTGTAAATAGCAACTACATGTGTTTTGAAACAGCCTTCAATTTAAAGCAGCAGGAGGTAGTAATTAAATTTAATAGAAACCATGTCAGTGAGGCTTAGGGTCAAAAAATCTTTCAACTCATCTACTCCTCTGCTTCTTCCAACCCCCCCACCCTTTAGCCGATAGAGCAGCAGAGAGGGCTAGTCAAATAAGCACTTGCATTAGATCTATGGGCAGGTTTGAGATTTGTGAGATTATCCTATTTTGTCCTTTTATTGCTATTGCATTCTTTTCGATTCTTCTTTCCCTCATTGAGTGATTCTCTGAATTTCTGATAATCACTAATCTTCATGGGCAGATTCCTAGATTAATTGGCAAGAGTATACCTGTGTTAATTGTTACCAGTTAAAGGTAATTTCATATCGTGTTTTCAGGACAAGCCATACATGCAGACAAACCATGCAGAATAGGGTTGTCCAACTTTGGCAACTTTAACACCTGTGGACTTCAACTTCCAGAATTTCCCATTCTGAGAGCTGAACAAATCTTAAACTTGCCAAAGTTGGACACCTCTGGTGTAGAAGAAAGGAAGGAGTGAATGAATGAGGAAGGTATGTTAGTCTGGCTGTAGCTGGCAATGCAGTGAGCAGGGGACAAATTATGTGATAGAAGTTGTTGGTTTTTCTGGTTCTTGCTACAGCCACCCATTTCTTCAAAGGATTCAGGCCAAACTTGTATCAAAGTAGCCATGGGACTCTTCTTTCTTCTTTTGTATATTTTTTATTAGTTTATCAAGCTATAAAATACAAAGAGATTTTTTTTTTTAAAAAAAAGTAATACTTCCCCGCCTTTCTCTCAACAGCTACATCCTGGAGCAGGAGAAAACTTGGAATATTCCACTAGAATTGTCTGTTACCTATGGACACACTAATAATGATATCTATATGCCCACTGGTGTTGCTTCTTACAGGATGAATTATCCCATGAATTTTCCCATTCTTATATTGGGGCAAGCAGTTAGAAATGCCATTATATCAGAGATGGGCTGCTTCTGATTCGGACTGGTTCGCCTGAACTGGTTGTTCCGATTCTGCGCAGTTCAGAGAACCGGCAAATCAGACCACCTGCTGGCCCCTGCCTGTTTTTTGGGCTGTTTTTGGCCCATTTTCCAGCCATTTTTCCTGCCAAAATCGGCCAGAAAATCAGCCTGAAAATGGCCCCAAATGCCAAAAAAACAGGCCGTTTTTTGGGCTATTTTCAGGCTGTTTCTTTGGGCCATTCATGGCCATTTTTGGGTGAAAAATGGCCTGAAAATTGCGCAAAACCAGGCCATTTTGGAGCTGTTTTTAGGCTGCTTTCAAGCCATTTTCAGGCCGTTTTCCCTGCCAAAATTGGCCCAAAAACTGCCTGAAAATGGCCCGAAAAAAAGGCCTGAAAACAGCCTGAAAATGGTCCCAAAAAGCTGGCTGTGAGAGGGAGAGAAGCCCGGTGAGCTGGACCCAGATGTGTCCCAGGTCCCCTCATCCCAGGAGCAGCAACCTTGCATTCTTCCCTTCTCTGCTAGCTCCTTCTTCGACAGGATTGCCTAGCAACAGAAACGGAGAGGGAGAAGGGGGTGGCATTCTCTGTGCTCCCATTTCTGTGTGGCACTCTCCCCTCAATGCTAGTGGCCATCACTGCTCCCTTCTCCCTCTCCGTCTCCACTACTGGGTGATCTGGTTCAAATAAGGGGGCTAGCAAAGAGGGCAGAGTGCGAGATTGCTGTTTCTGGGATGAGCTTACCCAGCTTCTTTTCCTCTTGCAGCCAGCTTTCCCAGTCTAGCTTGATGCAGTCTCTCTCTCTCTCTCCCTCTCCCTCTCCCTCTCTCTCTCTCTCTCTCACACACACACACAAACACACACACACACACACATATTGGATCTTTCTTTCCTCCTGCCCCCCTCCCCTGGAGACCCCTGGATTTCCTCCTCAACCCTGCCTGTCCCATACAGGTACTACACACACAAGTGACATAGAGTTGGCCATGTCCACTCAGTCACATGACCATCCAGCCATATCCACCCAGCCACGCCCACCCAGCCAGTCATTAGGGCAGAGAACTGATTGTTTAAAAATTTGGAGCCCACCACTGCATTATATCACAGTTCAATGCCCCTGAAGAAATTTAGGACTCTATCTTCTCCTTCATTGTCCTTCATGGCATTCCCTGGTGTTCTTTATTAACCAATAAAGTCCACTTCTCTTTTCAACTCTCTAAGCCTCTATGAAAATAAAGTTTTCAGGATCGTGTGTCTTACCTCTATGTTTTATCATTCTGTCTGGTTACTCTATGAAAGTGAATGCTTGGAAGCATTTATTGGAAAATGAGCAATATACATATAGAATTCAGCATAAGAAAAGTAGGCAAATGATCCTATCAGAAATTATGGGAGTTATAGTCCAGCATTTGTATTTGGTTCAGAAGATAGTATGACATACTATATTTAATGTGATTTTTAAAAATGTCAGTTGAATCCTGGATCGGGGTGTCAAACTTGATTTCATTCAGGACCTCATCAGGGCTTGTGTTTGACCTCGGGGGCCAGGGGTGTGTGGCCACGGTGGGTGTGGCCATGGTGGGCATGGTCAACTTGACATCACTCGTGTCGGGGGTGTCTGTGATGGCCCAAGTGGTCTGCCAGCAAAAACAGGCCCCGAACTCCATGGGCCAGGCCTTTGCTATTTGCTATTTCTAGGGCAGCCCCATGGGCTAGATCCGGCCCCCAGGCCTTGAGTTTGACACCCCTGTCCTAGATAAATCAGTTGTTATTCACCACATATTGACATTTCTATATCTCTGTGATAGTGTTTGTTGAGCTAGATATCTTTAAAATATGTGGACTTCAACTCCCAGAATCCCCAGGTAACTTCTCCTCTCCCCCACTCCCACCTATTCCCTCTCCCCAAGCTAACCCCATCCTTCAGAAGCAATGTCTGAGATGTTTGCATGCCTCTTCTGGCTTGGGATATTGATGTGCCTCTGTTGCTTTCTTACAATATATTCTAATCAGTATCATAGGGAAATATTTTTGACCAATTGCAGAAATGAAGCTGGGCCAAAACTGTGTTCTCCAGCAGGCAGTGCATCTGTGAATATGTGGCTCTGCTTACAGGAGGCATACTGGTACTGATGGTGCCACATAGCAATACTTGTCAGAATGGAAAAAAAAAAAGTGGACGCCAAGTGAATTGTGAACAACTGAAGGACAATTCTGAAGAACAGAACTCTGTGTTTAGATTCAACTACAAGTCCAGTCAGCTTCTCTGTGAGAACTATGGAAAATCATTTCACTTTCAACCTGAAGCAGAGATCATACAAGTGGTTTGGGTGTCTATGGAATAAATGCCTGTTGCCTATTTTTAATGGTATCCCAGATATGTCAGGTAAGTATAAATTACATCATCCTACAAAGTCATTGGACTGGATCTTGTTTCACACAGTGATTTGTGCAAGCCATCAGATAGTAAAGATGATCTCTTTCTAAAACCTCCATTCCATTCATTTTTGCCTTTAAATTCTAAATATGATATGCAAAATTCATCACTACTCTAGTCCATGATCCATGAGCATTAGAGATATATTTTCTTCTTTAGCTTTTGCTGAGACTTCCAATGGGTAAATTCCAATTTGTTTATATTTCTTTTTTATTTAATATATAAAGCTGCCTTAGACTACTAGTCTATCTCTATTTCTAGATCAGACTAGTTCTCAAAAACCCACTAAAATTGAGATTATAAAAACTGATCCTGGATTCTTCTGCATGCATTTTGTTTATTTATTTATTTATTAATTCAGTTTGTATGCCACCCCTCTCCGAAGACTCAGGGCGATTCACAATGCATTTAAAATCATTATAAAAAACATTTAAGAATTAAAAACATTAAAAACATTAAAACTCATTCACACATTCATGGCCGGATCTCGCCGGATCGCAAGAGCAAGATCAACGGCCCCAGGCCTGCCGGAAAAGCCAGGTCTTCACCGCTTTTCAGAAGGCCAATAGGGTGGAGATGGTCCGGACCTCAGGAGGTAACTGGTTCCAGAGAGCTGGGGCAGCCACAGAGAAGGCCCTCCCCCACGGGCCCACCAGCCAGCATTGTTTAATTGATGGGACCCGGAGGAGATCAACTCTGTGGGATCTTACCGGTCGCTGGGAGTTATGCGGTAGAAGGCGGTCTCAAAGATATCCTGGCATAGTTCCTGAGCTTCCAAAAAGGAACCATGTTTAGTCGAGAACATTATTCTTTACCCAAAATGTCACATGACTTCAATAATATTTTGTCAATTACATTTCTTCTTAACAAGGCCAACTTTCTACGCATGATTCTTCAATGTGATTGGCCTTTGGAATCCTTTTTTTAAAAAAAAGAAAACTGGCCAATAGCAACCCAGGTTCATCCTTCTTCCTGCCTTGTTTTTCAACTTATTTTAATAGTCTGATCCATGAACTTCTGGCATCTCAGTATAAAGCCATACAAAGCGTGATGATGACATCTTAAAAAAAAAAACAACCCACAAAAAACAAAGGGAAAAAAATATCAAAAACCCACCAACAAAGAACTGAATCTGATGATGTGAAAGTAATGAGGTCAATTTGAATGCCTTTTAAAGAGACCCATGCTTGCTGATACAGCACACACTCTCAATTACTCTCTCCTCAGATAAGCCAGGGGTTGGGGAGCATGGTGGTGAAGGATACATTAAAACTGACTTGATAACTCAAAAAACAGCATTGTTTATAGTCAGCTACATCAACCTGCATGAAAAGATCACTGCGTATCAGAATACATTAGAGATGCAGGCATCGTACTTGTACTGTGTATGCTTTTTTTTTAATGTCCCCAGAGCATTTATTAGTGAAGCAGAAGATATTTCACTCTGTTTGGGTTACGCGACAATAAACAACAACAACAATAATAATAAACAACTGCCGACTATGCAACAACAAAGTCGAAACTGTTTCACATTAAATATGTGAATGCAGCAAAATTGCACAAACTGATTACAAAGCTAGACACGACCGAGTTGCTAAATTAATCCACTGGTCATTATGTAAAAAATATGACTTACCTGTATCCAAAAAGTCATAGGATCACAAAGTGGAAAAAGTTATTGAAAGTGAGAAGGTGAAGTTCTTGTGGGTGTTATACTGCAATAACACCAGCGGAACTGCAAAAAACTGTGCTACTTGGAACATCGTATATTTTAAGAAGGTACTTGGTTGACACCTAGGACGCTGGCAGCAACCCGTATCAACCATTAGCACCAGTCAATGGTATTTGTGACACATCTTTAAATGTTCAGTTGACTGAGTTTCATGTTTAATGAATAAAAAAAATTAATAATAATAATAATAATAGTAGTAGTAGTAGTAGTAGTAGTAGTAGTAGTAGTAGTAGTAGTAGCAGCAGCAGCAGCAGCAGCAGCAGCAGTAGTAGTAATACTGTGTTTCTCTAAAAGTGGAAAAAGTTATAGAAAATGAGAAGGTGAAGATCTTGTTGGACTTTCGAATACAGAGAGATCGTCACTTGGAACAAAACACACCAGATATCACAGTTGTCAAAAACCAAAACGCACAATTTATTGACATTGTGGTACCAGGAGATGCCAGAGTCGAAGAAAAAGAACCAGAAAAAATCATGAAATATCGCGACCTGGCCATCGAAACTACACGGCTATGGATGAAACATGTAACAGTGATACCCATTGTCATCAGGGCACTTGGTATCATGTCCAAGAATTTTATAAGATACATCAACAAACTGTAGCTTCCTGCAATAACACCAGCAGAACTGCAAAAAACTGTGCTACTTGGAACATCGTACGTCTTAAGAAAGTACTTGGTTGATACCTAGGACGCTGGCAACAACCCATTAGCACCGGTCAATGGTATTTGTGATGCATTTTTGAATGTTCAGTTGACTGAGTTTCATGTTTAAAGTAAATAATAATAGTAATACTGTGTTTCTCCAAAAAGACGACCCACCTTGAAAAAAAGCCCTATCATGTTTTTTAGCTCATGTGATCAAATTAAACCCCACCCTCAAAATTAGCCCTAATTAAGACTCTGCCCACCCCAGGGTGCAGGGGGTGGGGTGAGGCACACAGGTAAAAAATAAGCTAGGGTGGGAATGTGGGGGTGGATCTGCCCTACTTACCCGGCCTCACACCCCCCGACACCTACCTCACCTTCTTCTGCGGCTGCTTGCCACCACTTGCATGCATCGCCCTGGCCTCCATTTTGCCTTCAGATGCCTGCTGGAAGGCATCTGCAGCCAATAACAGAGCTACGGATTGATCTGGAGTCAAGCAGAAGGTTAGAAGTGAATACATTATGCAGGTAAGAAGTCCAAATTCAGTGGAAGAAATACCATCCAGGCAATTAATACATGAGCAGTTTCAGTGATTAGATACACAGCTGGAACAGTGGACTGGACTCAAGCAGAACTAAGAGCCTTGGTCAGGGAGACCAAAAAAATAATGACAATGAATCATGCCCTTCATGCAGCAATGTTGACAGAATCTACTTACGAAGGAACGTTGCAAATACCCTAAAAGTTGAAGAAGTAAAATAAGCATTGGAAGAATAACTGAAAGACAGTGAAGATGCATTGAAGCTATTATAACATGATTGCTTACTAAGTATTGGAAAGACCAAACAAGAAAATTGAAGAAGAATTAAAGCATACAAAGGCATAACTGAGAAGACAGCAACAGACAGTAAATGCCACCTCTGCAAACAGGTTAAAACAAACTATGGACCACCTAGTTAGCTGCTGCAAGAAAATCACCCTGAATGCACAATGGAATGACAAAGTAGCAAGAATGGTGCATTGGAAGATCTGCAGGAAAAACCATTTGCCTTCAAGTAAAAACGGGTAGGACTACAAAATCGATGAAGTAATAAAAAATGAAGACGCTAAAATTCTTCAGAATTCTAGAATTCAAACAGACAAGGCCTGCTACATAACACCCCAAAGTTATCAATTGTCATTAAAAAAAACAAAAACCTGGATGATAGGCATTGCAGTACATGGAGACAGCAGAAAGAAGAGAAAAAAAATGGAAGAAAATCACAAAATACAAAGTTCTGCAAATGAAAGGAGAACAACTGGAAGACTCAGCCTTCCATTCTTTCAAAGGTAGGTAAAATGAGGACCCATTTTGTGGGGGCAATAAGCTGACTTTGTATAAATATATACAAAACTATGAAGGCTATTGCTTAACGCATTGTAAGCTGCCCGGAGTCTCCGGAGAAGGGCGGCATATAAATCAAATTAAAAAAAAACTGTGGCAAAAATAATACCAATAGAATTAGTCTCTTGGGTGCATTCCATATCTGGAGCAACACTTGAATTCCATCAGCATTGACAAAATCACCATTAGTCCAGATCCTTGGGAAGGAGTCAATAGGTACATAAAAATGCCAAATCCACTCTAAACATCTGGCTGACTGAGCAATAAATCATAGTCATAATGATATGAGATTTTTCCACTTTGCTCTGTTATGCAATTGCTAAGTCCATACACAACTTTAGTAAGGAATATAACTTGAAAAGAGCCCGATTTTCCATTATTTGATCTTCATGGTAATTATCATTCCCATCATAAAGGTTAAGATTCTGCCTGTCAGGCTAAGCACAATCAAGACCATTTCATAACAAGTGCTGCATAGTACAATTTCAGTGAAAAATGAATGAATGGAGCAATCTTTCTAACAGGAGTTCTGCTAAAGATTATCAAAAGAAAAAAAAATGAGAATATCCCATTCCTTGGAGAATTAGGGAATATGAAGTTTTAAAATATAACGAGAACAAAGGAATATGTGACTGTTTAATCTGATGATTGAACACTTTCTCAGTGAAGGATGTTTGTACTCGGATGAAGAAAAAGTAGTTTTGAGAAATGCATAGCCTACTCCCTATCAGTCGATATGTCTGTGTAAATTTTTAGAATTCTTGAACACTTTGCAGACTTTGCAGAAAGTGTTTGTCAGGAATTAATTAATCTGGTGACCTGATTTTTTATTTGAAAGGTTTTCATCTTGCATACTATTCTCCCAAAGCAGGGAACTTGGTAAGGGAACCAGCTGTGTAAGGAAATCATCTTGTTTGAATTGGCCAGTATAAGTCAGGTGATGCCTAGGGAGCTGGCCTTATCATTAAACAGTTTAGTGGCAATATAGCACTCACTTCCAAAACACAGGTGTGATCAGAAATGAAATTTAATTATACTTTCAGGAGTTTATGGCTAAAATTTTACCAAATTAATTTTCTGGGTGTGCACAATACACTGAGCCAAAGCTAACTAAAAAAAAAAAAAAAAGGCAGGGGGTTATACAACATGTTGGGACTCCTTCCATACCTTCACATATTGGCTAACACTAACCAAGATTAGCATGTCATGCAAAGACATCTGCTAGGTCACTAGCCAATCTGGTTAAATGTGTTGTGTGAACATTGTCTTATTCTCTCGGCAACTTGGAAAATATTTATTATAAATTAAATAGAGATATAATACGATATATTATTGCATGTTTTTTTTTTCCTGTGTTGGAAGTACAGAAGTGCTGCCGTGGTGAGAGGATTTGCATGGTATGAATGGTAGATGAACATGTTTACCAAGTCAAAAGTATAAGCACTAATTTCAATGCTCTTAATCATTCCTCTGGACAGGGAGCCAAGGTGTTCCTGTAAACCAATGGGTTTTTTAAAAAATTATTTAGAATACCCAACTATGTATTTCTGGTTTTGGTTTGCTTTTTGGATGTCAGATTCCTTTTATGACACATCTGTACCTGGAAGCTGGAAGAGGATTTTGCATTTAATAGATAGCTTTAAGGTGCTGGATAGGATCACAGACATCTAAATTCAAGCCCTCCCTTGGCCATAGTTCTCACAGAATGGATTTGCAGCAGTGCCTCTCTTCCCAGTCTAAACTAGATCTCAGGGACATTGGGAAGATCAGATTCAAGAGTTTGCAGAGGAAAGGCAGGAGAAGAGAATAATAAAGAAATAAATAGAAAGTGAAGGACAGGCATGGATCTACAATAGATCAGAGAATGGTGTAAGAACAGAATGGAGGTTTTCAGTAATGCTGCCTGAGAGTCCTTCAAAGCTTTAAGAAAAAGGCAAAAGCATTCTCATTCCAAAGGGTTTGCTTTGGTCTGGAAGACTTACGCTGAAAAAAAGAGCAGATTTATTTTTTCCTACAGAGGTCAAATTATTATTGTCTGGTCATTGAAGAAGAGAGATGGACTTTTTTCAGTGTTTGCAATTTTCTACTGGGTGGGGTGGTTATTAACTGTTCTGATTAATGCAAATGAATGAATGAATGAATGAATGAATGAATGAATGAATGATTGAATGAATGAATGAATGAATGATTTAAAAATCCTCTAAACTACATTTAGAAAAGATAGAAGACAGCAGATTGTTTTGTGGAAGAAGAAAATTGAGGGACTTTGAAAAAAGGAAAAAAGGAATATGGATATGCTATTCATATTCATTAGACATTTGTAAAACCAGAATACCCAGAGAAGGAACGGCTGCATGCAGCTTCTGATTAAATGATGTGGTAGGAAGGATGGAGAGCCTTGAAAGAAATGGACTCAGAAAGAGCAGTGGGGGGTCGGGCAACTATGGCCCCTTTATGTCCTGTAGATTTCAGGTCCCAGCATGCTGGCTCAGCAATTCTGTGATTTGAAGTTTCAGAAAGGTCAGGAATTCTGGGAGTTGAGGTCGTAAAGGGACCATAAGTTGCCTACATCTAAGAAAGAAGATACTCATCAGGAAACATTTGGTTCACTGGTAGAATAGAGAGTTCATGATTCAATTTTGATATTCTAATATATGCTGTTGGCTTACCTAATGCTTCCCATCCTGAGAATCTTCTGCCGGTCACATCTACCTGACCCATTTAGAGCGTAGAGGCAGGAAATGTTGTGGATCCCATCCCCAAAGGAGATACATCTGGTGGGACCCAGAAGAAGGGCCTTCTCTGTGGTGGCTCCATCTCTCTGGAACATCATTCCTTCAGAGATTAGAACGGCCCCCACCCTAATTCTCTTCCAGAAGGCGCTGAAGACCTGGTTCTGCCAGCGGGCTTGGGGAACCCAGAGTGGAAAGGAGCCCATTAAATGGCTCATGTGATCGGCTGTCACTGGGGCAGGAGGTGGGGATCAGGGGTGATTTTATTATATCAATTTATTTGTGGTTTTATAACCACATATTTATAATATAATTTTTGTGGTTTTTTATATTCTGTAAGCTGCCTTGAGTCGCCATGGGCGAGTCAAATCAAATCAAATCAAATCAAATCAAATCAAATAAATAAATAAATAAATAAATAAATAAATAAATAAATAAATAAATACTTAGTGGCTATTACTTTTTATATGTGAGTCATGTTTTTCAATGACAGCTTAAGAAGTTTTCATGAGATTCTGCATAAGAATTATTTGCGAGGTTCTCAAGGCTGAAAATTAAAGATATTGACTCAAAGCCACTCACACAAACAATATATAGACATGTGCATGGCCACACATAGATATTCTTCAAGGCTTTCCTACTCAACCCTGACTCTTTGTTCTCAAGCTTGTGTGTTAATAATCACAGGAGAGAAAGGCTGAATCTTGGATTGTGAATGGAAGTGGTGGGTGGATAGCCAAGGAGACAAGAGTGATGGATGAGTGCAGGCAGATGTACTGAAGGGGTGGAGAGATGAACCAAAGAAGACTGAAGACATGGGGTGGGGGGAGAGAAGAGAATCTTGAAGGAAACAGGGGTGAGGACCCAGGAGAAGACTGGAATGTATGAATTGGAGAGACAGCTGCTCCAAGATTGCTCCAGCCTTCTTAATAGCTAACAAACAAGCCTAGATATTGGAGCTCTTTTTAGATTCTTGGCAGGACTGAATGTCCACTGCCTAAAAAAGAATGTGTCTGGGAAAGAACAGGCATATGCTCGCCCTTGAAAGCCCAAAGAGACTTGCCAGTCAGAAGAGAATATTTTGAGGCTGACACATGTTGAAACAGCAGCAGCTGAGGCTCCAACTGAGCCAGCAAGTTAAGGGTTAAATTGTTCAGTGCAAAGTCTCCCTTAGCAACCAAGGTGGGAAGTCAAATATGTGTAGGTCTACTTTTAGTTAACTGTCCAAGCTCCTCTTGCTAGGAAGCTACTTATGTATGTAAGCCTGCTTCTCTTTTTAAAAAACATAAAACAGTTAATGCCAGTTTCTTTCTGTAAAGATCATTAGACTTAATTTGTTGGAGTTGCAGTTTATTATTCTGCTCAGTCATTTCTGTTAACAAGATGTGCACAGGTTTGGCTCAAGATCTTGCTTAAAAAATATCCTCACTGAAGGTGAGCTCAGATCCTGAGGATTTCACACAAACATCCATATACAGTATACACTGCTTGGCAGTGGTTTACTTTTCTGAAATGCTTTCTTTGACAAAAGATGAACTTCTCCACCACTGCAATTATACTTAAAGCAGCTCACCAGCTTGGTAACAATTACATCATCATTGGAATAATATAACCCTGGAGGCTTCCTTGGGGATAAAAAGGAAGTAGAGACCTGTGGGAGGATTATAGAGATAGCAGCCAGGTCATGCAAAATGATGAAGGAAGTACAGTAGTCCTCCTCGTTTAGCAACTGCTTGTACAGTGACAGTTCAGAGTTATGGTGGTGATGAAAAAGTAACTTTATAACCAATCCTCACATTTATGACATTTGCAGATCTGCAAAGAGCCTTGATAGTACAGTGGTTTAGTGCACCCTGTTATTAACACAGCTGCCTGCAATTTCTGCTGGTTCAAATCTCTCCAAGGCTCAAGGTTGACTCAGCCTTCCATACTTTCTAAGGTAGGTGAAATGAGGACCCAGTTTGTGGGGGCAATAAGCTGACTTTGTATAAAATATACAAAAGAATGAAGGCTATTGCTTAATGCATTGTAAGCCGCCCTGAGTCTCCGGAGAAGGGCAGCATATAAATCAAATTAAAAAAAAAAAAAGAAACAAAAGAACCAGTAAAACAATAAGAACATAAAATCATATGTACTTCCTGAGAATGCTCAGGAAGATAAATCTATGTCAGCATCTACTTCTGTCCTACTATCACAGCACCATTGAGAGTGTCCTGACATACGGCATTCTTGCCTGGTATGGGAGCAGCTTTGTAGCAGACAGAAAAGCTCTACAGAGAATCATTAAAACTACCCAGAATATTATCAGGCTCCAGCTACCAGCCCTGGACGACATCTTCGAATATCAATGTTTGAGGAAGTTGCAGAACATTCTCAGAGACTCTTCCCATCCTATTTACAATCTTTTTGGATTTTGCTTTCTGGCAGAAGATACAGAACAATTAAAACTCAGACAACAGACAACTCAGACAATTTTCTGAATAGTTTTTATCCCAGAGCTGTAATTGCATTCAACAATGAACTAAAGGGCCACCTTTAGTTCATGAGCTGTTGGACAGCATTACTTGGTCTGCTGTGTGGACGTTTGGGTGGTTTAGAGGTGGGGAATTTGTGGTGGGTTGGGGGGTGTTTGAGGATTGTTATGTGTGTTGGACCTGGTCTTTGGGTGTTAAGTGAATTTCATTGTATGTGTATACTGTGTGCAGTGGACGAAAGCGCTATTAAGTGGCACTTAGCTGCTAGTTGCCTGCAATTACTGCGAGTTCAAATCTCACCAGGCTCAAGGTTGACTCAGCCTTCCATCCTTTTGAGGTAGGTAAAATGAGGACCCGGATTGTGGGGGCAATAAACTGACTTTGTATAAAAAAGAACACCGCTTTGGGGGGGGGGGCGAAAGCCCTACTAAGCAGGTATATACAAAAGTATGAAGGCTATTGCTTAATGCATTGTAAGCCGCCCTGAGTCTCCGGAGAAGGGCGGCATATAAATTGAACCAATAAACAAACATATATATATATACATACACACACACACACATACACACACACACACACACACACACACACACATATATATATATACACATACAATGACAATAAAGTTATTTACTTTATTCATTAAACATGAAACTCAATCAACTGAACATTCAAAAATGCATCACAAATACCATTATTATTATTATTATTATTATTATTATTATTATTATTATTATTATTATTATTATTATTATTATTATTATTATTATTATTATTAAATCTTTAGTGACATTCACAGCCTTTGAGGCTGGTTATTAGCTCAGCAGCTCGAGTCCTAACCAAGGACCTAGAAACTGTTAAGGTATCGTCGGAGGATGTAAGCTGTTCCGAGTAAGGTGGTTTTTTGTAGAGTCAAAATGTTCAAGTCCGGCAAATTTAGAATTTCTAAATAGCGGGGTAGCCCTTTGGGTATTGCTCCAAGGGCTCCAATTACAATCGGGACAACACACGATTTCTTTTTCCACAGTCGCTCAACTTCAATTTGCAAGTCCCGGTACTTTGTGATTTTTTCTTGCTGCTTATCTTCAATCCGTGCATCACCAGGTATTGCAATGTCAATGAACCATACTTTTTTCTTTTCAACTATTGTTATGTCAGGTGTGTTGTGGACCAAGTGCCTGTCAGTCTGAATCCTAAAGTCCCACAAGATCTTGAGTTTCTCATTCTCTAAAACTTTTTCAACCTGATGTTCCCAATGGTTTTTGCTGTACTCAAATCCAAACTTCTGGCACAATTTCCAGTGAATGATCTTAGCAACACGGTCATGACGTTGTAGGTAGTCAGTTTGTGAAATTTTGCTGCACCCACTGATCAGGTGGTCGACTGTTTCATCTTTCTCATTGCAGAGGCGGCATTTGCTGTTGGTGGTAACATGTTGAATTTTTGCCTTCATGCAGTTTGTGGCTAGGGCTTGTTCTTGAGCTGCCAAAATAAAGCTTTCTGTTTCTTTTTTCAGTACTCCTGATCTTAACCAGTTCCAAGTTAGTTTCTGGTCAGCTTTGCCTTCAATGCTTTTCAAGTATTGGCCATGCAGAGCTTTGCTTTTCCAATTTTCAGCTCGCTGCTCAATTACTTCTTTCTTATATTCTGATTATTGTTATTGTTATTGTTGTTGTTGTTGTTGTTGTTGTTGTTGTTATTATTATTATTATTATTATTATTATTATTATTATTATTATTAATGTTCTGTTCTCTGTTGGAATCTACAGTGGCTCCACATCCTAACTGAAGATCTGGACATGTCTTTTATTCCAGGATCCTGATGAATAGGTTGTACTCACAGATTATTTCATTTTAGCCTGATGGGGTTTGCTTATTACATTATGCACAGTCTTTGTGGTTTAGAGAACATGTTTATGCCCAAAGATTATGTATAAAACATATGATGGCTTTTTCCAGTCATGACTAAAATATATCACAGCTCAATATGACTGTGAACCCAGCGTGACATCGCATTGTCCAATTGGCATGCAGCATTTATCTCTTGGTTTTATTTTCTGAAGTTTTGCCATGCCAAAATATAAGCAGGTTGCCCCTTTGGAAGACATCTTCGTGGAGTGGTGCAATCTTTCAAAATGAATCTGGGCAATGTAAGCCAAGTATCTTTTTTTGCTGTTCATTAAAGCAACCTGATATTTTAGACAAGCATGCCAACCCCCATCCTTCATTCCCAAAAGTTGTTGCTGAATTAAGGCCTGAAAAAAAGTTGGTTTGAATGGCGGAAAGGTCCAGCACACTTCTAAATTATTTCTGCTGCATGCGAAATCATGCGCTGTGTATTTTAGGTCACGTCACTTTTTTTTGGCTGGTTCTGTTGCAATTTTATAGCCTGGGTCTCGTCTGCCCTTGATTTAAACCCAATTAAATATTGGAATATGCACATGTTTTGTTTCTGGCTCTTAAAGGTTTTGCTTTGAACCTGTCCTCTCTTGTCTTATTCATAGAATGTCAAGAAGATCGACAGAATTATTCTCCCCTTATAACCCTTCTGTGTTTTCTTCTAACTTTTCAATTTCTACAAAACCAAAAGCAACAAACATATAATAGAAAAAGTAAAATAGCAATGCAATTAAAAAAAACATTTTATGTCTTAAGATCATCTGTCTTGGGGAAGGCGGGGGGGGGGGAAGGGAGAGAAAATCCACAGGAGCAACTGAGACCTGATTCCTTGGGTCAAATTTGTCTTGGTTGCAAATTGCTTCAGCTCCGAAGTGAGGAACTGATGAATTTTCAAGCTTTGTGTAGTCAGCATGCCAAATAGTTCTGCTTCTAATATATACAGACATCTCTGCAGCCTGGAATTAGGAAAAGTCATCCTTTGGCTCAAAAGAAAGCACATATGCCTGGGAAAAAAAAAATTTTTTTTTGCCTCTTTGAGTTTTCTCTGAAAGTTAATTTATTAGTTGGCATTTGTACTGGGTATTGGGCCCAAACCTTCTCTCATCAAAGGCGATGGGAATCTTGCCACTGATTTCAACGGAAGCAGGTGTGAGCCCTTAATGAGGCGTGTGGCAGAGAAAGTGTGTATACACAATGAGCCTGGAAATTGTCAGTGTTAGAAACCTTAGGCAAAGCCATTTATACCAATCCTGAAATGCACTGAATGGTACAGGCTGGTTGGCATTTAAAATTTGACAAGAAGGCGGGGAGGGGGGGACTATTGAGCAGAACAAAATTCAAACAAGGAGATACTGTCATGCTGGAACAGCTCACCCCTCTCTTGGCAAAGTTAGAAAAATCTTGAAGAGAGTGGCAGGATGGTGGTAATAAATGAGCAACGACTAAGCTAGATCACAGATCAGAGGAGAGCTTGTGCCACTGACCTGTTTGTGAATGAGCTTGCCTTTAAAAGCACAACATTGCAACATTTGGAAGTCAACCTCAAGTGACTCCTCTTCCTTCTGTTGAACAAAAGTCAAGGTCAGTAGTTCCAAATCAAAGCACATGCTTTGCCTATAAAGTGCCCCAGAGTTAGATCTTGATAACTCAGGTTAAAAATGTTGAGTTGCTGGTAGCACCCAGGGACATGCTCAGGAAAGTTGAAAAGATCAAAATGTTGGCTATGACAGTCAAAGTGTATTTGCATGCATCACACATATGCAATACACATTTTAAAAAAGGACAGGCGGTGAATGTATGGCAATGGCTGCCATTTTGACTTTTTAACACACCACCCCATCCCTGGTGGCTGCATTGGCAAGGCTGGCCTACTGGGCATAGTGAAACAGCCATCTGAAGCAGCTCGGTCTTCAAGAATGCTGCTCAATTGAAGATAGTGCCTACCAACAAACAAAAGGGAGATTTGAGACAAAACAAGATTTAAAAAGCAATGTTTTGCATGCCATATACTTTGAGCATGAGTCAGAAAAAAAAAATATAGGAATTTGTGCGACTGTGACTCCAGCACTGCTTTGTTGCTAATTAATGCAATCTTTTTCTGCCTTCTGTGCAAAAAAAGAAAAAGAAAAAAAAAAAGACACAGCTATTTTAATGAATGGAAAAGAGATGCTATTGAAGCATTTCTTCAAAATCATTTTCAAAACATACTTAGATCTATTATTCCAACATTCTTTCCAGTCTTGGTAACATGAATTTGGGGAAACTTCAAGAGACAGTGGAAGACAGAGCAGTCCATGGAGTGGCGAAGAGTCGGTCATGACGGTTAGTGACTGAATAGCAAAACAAGAAGAATTTGCCTGGTGTCTAAAACCGGCCTTTCATTAAGAAAATGTGTGAGTGTATGTGTTATATCTTCTCTTTTTTTTTTCATTCTTATGAATCACCATTTTGGAATGTAATTATCTTTGTCTTTTCATCATTTTAATCTGTTGGTTACTTATCATACTCGATAGCCATTTATAAACAATTGAAAGAAATTGATTCAACAAATTTTTTTTACTGTTGCTCCTTTTTTTTTAACAGATTAACAAAGTTGGAAGGGACCTTATAGGTCATCTAGTCCAACCCCTGCTCAAGCAGGAGACCCAACACCGTTCCTGACAAATGGCAGTCCAATCTTTTCTTGAAAATCTCAAGTGATGAAGCTCCCACAGCTTCCGAAGGCAACTTCTGTTACCTTGGTTGGTTATTCTCACTGTCAGAAAGTTCCTCCTCATTTCTAGGTTGAATCTCTCCTTGGTCAGTTTCTATCCATTTTTCCTTGTCTGGCCTTCAGATGCTTTGGAAAATAGCTTGAACTTCTTCTCTCTGTGGAAGCCCCACAAATGTTGGAAGACGGCTATCATGTTTTCCCATTATATAACTTTATATATATAAAGTTATATTTAGATATAACTGCGGATCTGCTCTGAATTATACAGGTAGTCCTTGACTTACAACAGTTCATTTAGTGACTGTTTGAAGTCACTAAATGATGTGGCACCAAATACAGAGAAGATGAGAGAAGGCCAGCTGGTATGGACATGTCCTGAGAGCAGCACCTTCCACCGTTGCCAAGACTGCCTACGAACTAGAAGTCAATGGCTGGTGACCTCGTGGATCCCCAAAACAGAGATGGAAAGACACTATCAGCAAAGATATGCAAGTCACGGGCCTATGCTCTGGAGACACAGCTGATCGTGCAAAGTGGTTTTCACATTTATGACCTTTGCAACATCTCCATAGTTACATGATCAAAATTCAGATGCTCAACAACTGATTCAAATTCATGACAGTTGCATTGTTCTGTGGTCATGTGATCACCCTTTGCAACCTTCTGACATGCAAAGTCAATGGAGAAACCAAATTCACTTAAGAGCCCTTTAGACAGAAGAAAGCGGACTCTGATCTGGCAATTTGAAACAAAAACAAACAAACAAAAAAAAAACAAAACCCTCTGAAACTTTAAAATGTTCTTTCCAGTAGTTGCAATAGGTTGAGTCTGTTTGAATGAATGATTGTTTAGTTCAAGCACTGCAAGTCCACAACTCCCCACCTCCCCTACATTTTTATGAGATCTAAAGCCTCAGTACATTGCTGAAAGGCACGATTTCTGTTGTCTCTTTCCTTGAAATAATGCTGGAAATACTGCTTTTAAGCCTCTACTATATTCCTAAATTGTCTCTGGAAAGGTGCTGATGATGTTTTAAAGTCCATTGAAGGCAAGCTGGAGATTTATCAAAAGTCTCCCATAGCTGATAAGGCTGGATAGCCTGTCTGGTCTTTACTATGATCTGAATTTAGGGGTCTGGGCCTTAGATTAGATTTTGTGGGCCAGCAGTTGGATAACAATAGCAAAAACACTTAGACTTACATACCCCTTCATAGTGCTTTACAGCCCTCTCTAAGCAGTTTACAGAGTTAGCATATTGCCCCCAACAATCTGGCTCCTCGTTTTACCCACCTAGGAAGGACGGAAGGCTTGAGTCGGTCAGAATCAAATTGCTGGCAGCGAGCAGAATCAGCCTGCAATATTGCATTCTAACCACTGCACCACTACGGCTCTTATTTATTCTTTGATGTAAGAATAAAAGTGATACAAAGGAAAGAAGAACCATTCTGTGAATTTGTCCTATGTGAAGGCTCTGTGAACTATTTTCCAAGGATCTTGCCCAATAACCAAAGACACGGTTTATCCTAGTTTCAAAGTATTTATTTACACCATTTCTTTATTTTTCAGGTACACATCTGGAACTGGACTGGTGGGTCCCTGTGCATGGGCTTATATACTGCGAGGGCGGAGTCAAGGTAAGGAGGGGTCATGGGAAGGGCTAGGTGAGGGAGGAGGGGTCAACCCATGTGTTGATATGTACAGAGTTAGGCATTTACTCATAACAAATCCGCCTCTAAATGACTAACGTTTGGAGTTGATTCCGTATAAGGCATAGCTACTCCTAGTTTTGATGTCAGGTATGTGTGTTGTTTGCGTGGTAATGGTTTTGTCAGAATGTCTGCGGCCTGTTCAGAAGTTTCACAATGTACGGCTCTGATGAAACCTATGTCTGATAACTGTCTGACGTGCTTGTGCTTGATGTCGATGTGTCTGAATCTTTGACTTACTGCGTCCGCATTGGAAATGTCTATGGCTGCTTTATTGTCCTCGTAAATTGTTATTGGATAAACTGGTTCAGTCCATATGTCGGAAAGCAGATCATCGAACCACACTAAATTGTTAGCCACACAGCCGTTAGCCGTAGATGTACTCTGCTTCCGCTGTGGATGTGGCAACTAGATTCTGTTTACCAGTGTACCAATGTACTGGGCAATTATTGATGAGAAATATGTAACCAGAGGTGCTTTTTCTGCTTTTGGTGTCACCTGCCCAGTCAGTGTCCGCATAGCAGGTCAGCACGGGTTCTTTGGACTTGGACGGTTCCAGACATAGATATGCGTCTATGCTATATTTCAGGTATCTAATTATTTGTTTTACACCTTCCCAGTGGTATACCTTGGGTTCACTGACGTGTCTGGATAACAGGTTAACTGCTAAGCTGATATCTGGTCTTGTCCAATTGGCAATATATAGGAGGGATCCAATGACGGATCTATACAGAGTGTTGTCCTTAAATGGCTCCCCCTCTTCATGCATATGTTTCAGGAAGTCTGTTTGCATGGGTGTTTCACATGGTTTAGCATCCTTCATGTTACACCTGTGTATAAGTTCTAATATTTTTTCCTTTTGCGATACCCTGAACCCATTCTCTGTTTTCTCGATTTGCACCCCTAGATATTTGTTGACTGTCCCTAGGGTCTTGAGTGTGAAGTGTTTCCCCAGTTCTTTGGCAAATTCATCGCATTTTCGTTTGTGTTGTCCTAAGTATAGAAAGTCGTCTACGTAAATGAGTGCGTACTCGACTGATGTGCCCTCCCTCTTGACGAAGAGGCAGAGGTCCGCTGAGGTGGCGGTGAAGCCCATGTCCCTGAATGTTTTGGCTAGACACTCATACCATCTTTTTCCCGACTGCCTTAACCCGTACAGGCTTTTGTTTAGTAACCAAGTGTCTCCCTTTTTCGTGTCCTTCCCTGGGAGTGCCCTGACATATATTTCTTTGTCTAGCTTTGCATGGAGGTAGGCGGTTTGAACGTCGAATTGATAGACTTCTAGGCCTAAGACTGATGCTATTACTCGGGCGCTTTTGACACTTTCTGCCCTAACTGTAGGTGAATAGGTATCCATGTAGTCGTCTGGATACCTCTGTGCGAACCCCTGAGCCACGAGCCTAGCATTGTAGAGAGTCTTGTTGTCTTCGAGTTCCTTAATTTTGAAAACCCATTTTGTACCTATGAGTGTTTTGTCAGCTGGGACCTTAGAGGGGGTGTACACGTTTAGTTCCCTTAGGCTAGCCATCTCCTTTTCCATAGCCTGTTCCCACCTATTTCTCTCTTCTTGTGGTAGACTAATTATCTCTTCGTATGAGTTGGGGATTATTTTATTTGGGTGGATGGACATGACATAATCCTCAAATCTCTTTGGCATTCTGTTTCTGTTGTGTCTTATGGGCCTGTTTGGTCGTGCATCGGTGTCGTGCATGTATTTGGCTTCTTTCTCTGTGACTGCATCTACCTTAATGATGGGATGGTCTTCCTTCCACCCTTTGGTGACTATCTCATGGTGTCTCGGTTTTTGCCTTTCTTGTGTATCTGTTTCTAATGTGGTATGTTTGCTCTCATCCCTTAATTTGTCTGTGTCTTCCTGTCTGATGAGTGTCTTGTTGAGATGTATCTTTGACCAGTTGGTATTCTCGTGGAACACCGCGGTCCTGGATATGATGAACCTATTGTCCCTGTCTATGAATCTGTACCCTTTTGTGCCTGGTTCATACCCCATGAAACTTAATCTCTTTGAGACCTTGTCTCCTTTTCACCTCAGCTGTTTGGGGATATGTACATCCGCCGTGACCCCAAATATGTGCAAGTGTGTAATTTTTGGCTTTCGGTTGTACATCACCTCGTAAGGTGTTTTCTCTACTATGCTAGACCAGAGCCTATTCAGTGTGTAGTTTGAGTAGGTGAGTGCTTCTGCCCAGAATGGCTGTCCTAACCCTGCATCCTCTAGAGCGCATCTCACCATTGTTTGTAGGACTCTGTTCCTTTTTTCTATGACTCCGTTCTGGAACGCGGAAAAAGGAGAAGTCGTGTAATGTATTATCTCGTGCATCTTTAACCAGTTCGAGAAGTCCCTTGACAGGAACTCAGACCCCCTATCCGTCATTATTTGTCTTATTTTTGTATTGTACTGCGTCTCCACCCTCTTGTAAAATTCCTTAAATTTTTGAAATACCTCGCTCTTATGATTAATGGTATACACAAAGCCATAGCGGCTGTAGTCATCTACTATTGTCAGAAAATATCTCTTTTTGTATTTTATAGAGGGCTTCATGGGGCCCACAATGTCCATGTGTACCAGGTGGAAGATAGAGTTGGTGGTGCGGGTGGCCTTCCTAGGCCTAGGTTTGGTCTTTAGCTTAGAGGATTTACATACGGAGCACTCTAAGTAGTTTTTACAACTTTTTATTTTCAAGTCATTGGTACATTCTGTCATTTTTTGGATGACTGGGAAGCTGGCATGGCCCAACTTTCTATGTAGCAAGTGGGCACAGTCATCGTGAATGGGTTTGCCAATTAACAACTTCCCTCTGTGTGTTGTGTTGCGGTTGTGTTTGTCTTCAGTGGAGTTATCTTCCCTGTCCCCCTCTATCTCGACTTGGGCATTGGCTTCATCCTCTGTGTTTTCTAGTTGGGCGATTATGCGGGTCTGACTATTCCTCTTAGGATGGAGGTATGTTAGTCCTCCATCAATGACTATGTTGCCGATGCTTTCCCTGCCCTTGGTCATGTAGGCCTTTCCTTCCTTGAAGGTGGTCTCTATACCCATGTCCTTGCTGAGTTTAAGCGTTGCTAAAATATTGTGGGGTATTTCGGATATGAGCAATACCCCCTCTATTTTGCCTATCCCGCTTATGAATGTATTTCCTTTCCCTGTTACTAGGACTTTGTTTTGATTGGCCACCTTAATGTGGTAGTTCTCCTCTGTAAATGAAGTCAGTATTTTTCTGTCATGAGTAATGTGGTTGGTGGCTCCCGAATCAATGAGCCATGCTTCTCCCTCTCTTGTTTGTGGGTGTGTGTGTGTGTTTTCCCCGATCCCATACATGGATCCTGATCGGCTCTCCCTGGAGCTGTCCCTATTTCCCCTTCTGTCCTTGGGTTGGGGGAGTCTCTGCGCCTATATCTGTTCTCAGATGGGGATCTATCGGGGAGTCCTGGCTTCCTACCTTCCCTTTCCCTGTGGTAGGTGTGGTCCCTCCCCCTTGAATTTTTGGGACAATCCCATTTATAGTGGCTCTTGGAACCACAGGTGAAACATTCTGGGTAGTCTTGGTTCCTGGTTTGGAATTCAACCCTCTTTGTTGGTTTGCTGTCCCTGCGGCTGATGGAGCGGTCCCTCCTTAAGCTGTCTTCTGCAATTATTCTGTTTGTCAGTGACTCAAGTGTGAGGTGGCCTAGGCTTATGCTATCCAGCTGCATTATGAAGTTATCCCAGCTGGAGTCCAGGGAGTTGATGACAATGCTCTTCATACTCTGCTCTGATATATCTTCCCCTCTTTGTATCAACTCAGCCCTTGTGGCATTCAGGTTTAGTATGTGTTCACCCATGGGAGTCCCTGCCTTATGTCTAGCTGAGTGGAATTCCCTGGATATCTTGGCTGTGGTGGCAGCGCTCTTACTGTAGAACAAGTTAAATATTTTCTGCTGTATTTCGGATACAGTCAGGTAATGGCTGAGGCTGGGGTTTATGCTTGGTGAAATACTTGCTATGACTATATAGTAAGCCCTGTGGTGCAAGCAGTCTATTTCTAAAGTCCAAGGTTTTGTGGGGGGGGGGGCATCAATTAAAAACAACATGTTCTCCCTTAAAAATAAAATCTGGAGTTGATGATTCCTCTGCATAAGGTTTGATCCATCTAATTTAAGAGTGGGAAAGTCAGTTGGTAAATTTACTGAGCTGTGTGGCAAATTACTCACAGTCTGTTGCTGTCCATGGTATCTCAGGTGAGGGAACTCACAATATGGCTTGGGGATGCTGTTTGCGACTCTGTACTGACTTGTATTTATGTTCTCCTCTTCTCTTTTTACAGGAGCTGATTGAGCATGTGCAAAGCCTATTTCGCGTCTGTAGTCGATGGATGAGTAGCTGGCTGTTGCTGCTCTTAGGCCTCGGCCTCGGCCTACAGTTGGGAGTCCGGACTCACCCCTGGGGTATCCGGCTTCGTCCCTGGAGGCAGGCATCCATCGATGGGCAGCTGGATCCCTGCTGGAAGCTGGAGAGAGGCAAGGAGGCGAGGAGGTCATAAATAGAGGACTTCTGGAATTTGGTGGCGCGGCGGCGGCGGCGGCAGTGAGAGGTCTCGATTCCTGGTTGCTGGTCCCTGGACGTGTGAGGAAGCCTGGCGGAGGTCGCATGGAGGGTGAGTAGCCGGTGCACCCCCCCTTCCCTCGGGTCTCGTGTTGCCGGTGCAGTGGGTGGTGAGTTCGAGTCCTGCCATCTGAATGTCTCATGTGCGATCGGTGCTTGGCGATCGCCCTCGTGGTGTGTGGCCCTCGGATGGAGGAGCTGGGGTGATGTATCATCACCAATGGCCCCCTCGTAGTTCCCTCGGCTCACGGTTGTGGCTGGCGCGAGGGGGTTGCGTGCAGGCCCGGTTGCTGTTGCTGGGGCCTCAGGTGTCTTTCTGGCTTTGAGCTCAGCAGGCGAGTTCCTGATGTCTTGGTATCTCCCTTCTGGGATGTTTTTGGTTGTTCCCCCATTTGTCTTGGGGTTTCTTTCGTTTCGCGCCATTAAATTTGAATCCTGGCTCCCCATTGGTCAGCGGCCATCCCAAAATGGCCACCGGGAGCATGGAGTGAAACTGGAGTCGTTTAAGTCCTGGGTCCCTGCCAGGGGGTATCTTTCCCTTACCGGTCTGGCAGTTTCGTAGTTTTGTTCCTGGGGGCTCATCGCTGCTCCGTGGTCATCTAGCAGGTCCTGGAGTTTCGCGAGAAGCTCCCTCTTGCTGATGCCATCATTTTTTGTATGGTCTCTTTCAGCTCATCTCTCTCGGGCAATTCATTCCTGGCGTGCCTGGCTGCATTTTCTCTTGGCCTCATGCTTCTGTTTGCCTGGTCCAGGTCTCCCACTTCCATGGCAGTTGGAATTCTGGCTGTGGCACCTTCGGATTCCTGCAGCTCTGCCATTAGTCTGGTGATGGGCCTTGTGTTCATCCTTCCTTCCAGCTTAGGTATTATTCCTGGTTATTGGGCATAACCATCCTCTGCTACCATTTTGTGAACTATTTTCCAAGGATCTTGCCCAATAACCACAGACATGGTTTATCCTAGTTTCAAAGGTATTTATTTACACCATTTCTTTATCTTTCAGGTACACATCTGGAACTGGACTGGTGGGTCCACTGGCTTATATACTGCGAGGGCGGAGTCAAGGTAAGGAGGGGTCATGGGAAGGGCTAGGTGAGGGAGGAGGGGTCAACCCATGCGTTGATATGTACAGAGTTAGGCATTTACTCATAACAGGCTCTCCTTGGGTATTTTTTGTTGAAGGGACTCTACTCAATGACTTCATGAAAAGCAGAGTCAACAATCACAATAGAATGAAGAGTTGATGACTAGACTGGTTATATGTAGTTGCTCTCCAGACAAGGAAGATTTGTTTATTTGTTTGTTTGTTTAGTCAACAAGTATAAGGAAACAATTAAAGTATAGACATAGACATGGACACATATAAAAGGAAATAAATAAGCAAAACATAGCCATAAACACATAAAATGAGTACATATAAATGGAGACAGTAGGACAGGGATGGTGGGCACTCTGGTGCACTTATGCACGCCCCCTTAGGGACCTCTTAAGAAACATGAAAGGTCCCCGGTAGACAGTTTAAGGTAAAAGGTATGGGGTTAGCGAGACTAACAACAGGATCAGGTAGAGTGTTCCAGACATTTACTACTCTATTGCAGAAGTCATATTTCCTACAATCAAGAATAGAGCGAATTACATTGAGTTTGAATCTATTGTTAGCCCTTGTGTAATTTTGGTTGAAATTAAAGTACTCATTTACAGGTAGAACATTTTGGTAAATAATCTTATGAACTAAGCATAGGTCAGAACGTAGATGGCGTAGTTCGAGGCTATCCAGATCTAAAATTTCAAGCCTGGTGCGCTAGGGAATTTTATTTCGATTGCCCAAAAGTATTCCAGATTAGTTGCTAATCAAAAGGAGATTACAATATAGTGGTTTCTTAGTTTAAAACTCTGGAAGACAAAGGAATAGCCATCTTATTCAAACCACAAGAAGGAAATTGCCAATATTCAGTAGCTACATTGGAGGCAATTTGCACATCTGAAGTTTCTCAGTCTAAGCTACAACTTCAAAGATGCCTGCAGGGGTGGTAAAACAAATATAAAGGGTCAGTATTAACTGTTCCAAGACCCTCCCCCCTTTTTAATAAGCATTTGAATGCACATAAAAATGGAATGGGCTTTGCTTGTGGCCATTAATTGACTTTTTTGCTCCTTTTGAGGAAAACCCTTCTAAATATGTTTGAGATTTTAATGGAGGAAAGTGACTTGATCAGAATTTCTCTTACTATTACTAGAATATTGACTTATACCTTGATTGCTATGGTTGGGGAGATATGTTTTTATAATTTTCTGTCTTGTGTGCCAAAATAACTTGGCTTTGTCTAATGTAGAGGTGGGTGATCTTTTGACAGCAGTGTGAGAGTTTTAATTGGTATTCTTTGTAGGATCTTAACTCCTTTGAGATCTCCAGTATAGTGTTTTATATAAAAATGCTAGATGTTTCCATGATATGTTTGATTATCATTGAGAGCAAATGGCCCCAAGTCTCTTCAAGGAAAGTAAGAAAAAATGTGTAGCTGATAGCTCTAGCATTATGAGTAAGTAAACCCATGTGTACAACACTTTTTACAAACATAAAGATCTTTCTTTTACCTCAGGGGGAAAAAACTCAAACAACTAGCAAAATTCAATATACAGTCTGGGCTTCACGATATCAATATGTGTCACATGTGAGTAACAAAATCAGACTATGGAGATTCTGCCTCTGCAGGCTACATTAGCAAATACTAGCAAAAATAACACTCTGACCAACTGCCACAAGGCTCAGGTTTTGTATGCTCTCGTTCTGCCTACACATTGGAAATCTTTACACGCTTGGGAATTTGTGTTGTCAGAAATCACATTTTCTTATGTGCATTTTCTAGGGAATTCATTGTAAAGAAAAACATGCAAAGTGAAGATTGAAACCTAATTGATTTATTGCTGGATTCTTTCTATGGCATTGCAAGGTAATAATGGAGCCAAGTTTGATGTACTAGTGCTGGTGCTGGTGTAGAAACCAGGAGATGGTGAATTCTAGATTCCCTCCTCCCTAGACATAAAAACAGCCTGGTAACGTTGGGCCAGTCACTCTCTCTCAGCCCAACCCAATCCACTTCACAGGGTTATTGTTGTGGGGAAAATAGGAGGAAGAAAATTGTCTATGTCCATCACCTTGAATTATTATAAAGTAATAAAAGCGGGATAAGAATCTAATTAATCAAGATGATATACTCACATTTGTGGTTCAGTCACAATACAAATGCAAAGGCAGGAAAATATTTGTAGGGGGAAATCATATTTTTTTTCCTCCCCACCATTGATACAAGCCTATATCCATAGTGACACAGTGGTTAGAATGTTGTTGTCATGTCCCCGACAGAGCCTGAATCTGAGGAGGAAGACAAGCCAGAGCTGAGGAAGACCGAGGTCAAGGTTGACTCAGCCTTTCGTCTTTCCAAGCTCAGTAAAATGAGGACCCAGATTGTTGGGGGCAATAGGCTGACTCTGTAAACCACTTAGACAGGGCTGTAAAGCACTGTGAAGTGGTTTATAAGTCTAATTGCTATCACTATATAAAGGCATGTAATAGCTATATATTTATGTACAGCTATGTATTCATGTATTGTCCCTTCTATTCAATGTTAACTCTGTGAAACTGCTTAAATAAGCCCTTACAGTTTTCTTGGCAACATTTTTCAGAAATGGTTTGTCATTGCCTAGGATTGAGATAAAATGACTAGCTCAGGATCACCCAGCTGGCTTTATGCTTGTAGTAAGTCTAGAGCTTGTAGTCTCTTGCTTTTAAGCATAGTGCGTTAACCACTATACCAACTCAGTTTTCACCTATTTCTTTCTGCCATCTACTACATATTATAATCTATTCCCAAGAGTCTCAGAGTAGGTTAATTAATTAATTAAGTATATTTGGAGACCATCCACTTATGTCATAGAATGACTATTATAAATAATAGAAAAACAAATTCAAAAGGCTAACCAGGAAAATGTAAAATATCCCCAACTTAAAAATAGCAGTAAACTTTCCTGTCTGTTAACACATTGAGGAAAACCAGTTGTGATAACAAGCACAATGTAGCAGGAAGGGCCAGCCATATCATTAATCCCAAAAGGTTTTCCAAGACTGCCAGTTCTTAATGGCATTCCTGAATTTGACTAACCTTATTTGAGGTGGAGATCTATTTGTTAAAAATAAAAGAGTCTGCAACACAAAAAGCACACCTTTGTGGTCTCTGATTTTGATAATCCCAGAAGGATGGTGTGTTGTATGACTAGGATATGCAACAAACTTAACATGGGCACCAATCTTAACTGGAAAGAAGCTTTTCCTTGTTTTCTTTAGGGCAATTACATCTAGGCTGTAAACCTTAACCAACTAGTTATTTTATCAGACCCTTCATATTCTACCTGCCAACCATAAAAGCAAGGAGATGAGTCCTCAGCAATTCCAAGACACCTCAAAATCAATTATGCATAACCCAGAGGAATCTGGTTAAAAAAGTAGATGATCTGCAATTTTTATGAACTGGATGTGAAATAAGATGTGATCATGCTTCTTCATCCTTCAGGTTGTTTGACAAGATAATCCAGGATCTCCCACAGTGCATACAATTTCTCAATATTTTATGGACGAAGTAGATTAACAACACTCTTCACACTATGAAACAATAATAATAAAAAAAACCAAAGCGAGTCAGGTTATGGCACAGCTTTCTGATTCATCTTCTAAAGGTGACACTGAATTTGGTCCCACACTCTATATTGTCCTCAAGACTCAAATGACCAGGTTTAAATAATAATTCTTGAGACACATAATGTGAAGACCCAGCTCTCTGGAAAAGTTGATGGGAAGGTGGAATGAAAAAGGAGAACACCAGATGGACAGATTCAGTTACTGTAATAGTATATGAAAATGATCACAGGAGGCAAGACAATGAGATGCAGCCAAGGAAATGGTCAGTTTTAAGGCAGCTTAGCCTCAAGAGAAATGTGGATGGGGCAAGAGGCTCAGAAGTGACCATCCCTAGTTTTAAGGGTTATAAGCAGGGGTGAAATCCAGCAGGTTCCGACAGGTTCTGGAGAACCGGTAGCAGAAATTTTGAGCAGTTCGGAGAACTGGTAGTGGAAATTTTGTGTCGTTCGGAGAACCGGCAAATACCACCTCTGGCTGGCCCCAGAGTGGGGTTGGAAATGGAGATTTTGCAATATCCTTCCCCCAGGAGTGGGGAGGGAATGGGGATTTTGCAGTATCCTTTCCCTGGAGTGGGGTGGGAATGGAGATTTTGCAGCATCCTTCCCCTGGAGTGGGGTGGGAATGGAGATTTTGCAGCATCCTTCCCCTGGAGTGGGGTGGGAATGGAGATTTTGCAGCATCCTTCCCCCAGGAGTGGGGTGGGAATGGAGATTTTGCAGTATCCTTCCCCCAGGAGTGGGGAGGGAATGGAAATTTTGCAGTATCCTTCCCCCTGGAGTGGGGTGGGAATGGAGATTTTGCAGTATCCTTCCCCCTGGAGTGGGGTGGGAATGGAGATTTTGCAGTATCCTTCCCCTGCCATGCCTACCAAGCCACACCCACCATGCCCCATCATGCCCACCAAGCCACGCCCACAGAACCGGTAGTAAAAAAAAATTTGTCTGTTGGGAAGGAAGAGAAGCACGTTTAGACTTGCAAGATTTTGTTAATGTAACATTACAATAAAGTGGAATTAGCTCTTCTGATCATTCTTGTCTGGTCTATCTAGTAAGGTTGACAATTACAGTGGCAATGGGATACCTTTGGAATATCTGAAGGACCATGTTGGAGACAGATCTTCCAAGAGAAATTCTATTTAGGTAGTTGCAGTGGTGGGTTGCTATTGGTTCGCCCTGGATCGGGCGAACTGGTAGTGGCAGGAGGCTCTGCCCACCCGCCTGGATGCTTCTGCGCATGCCCACGAGTGAAACAGTAGTGACGAGATTTGCAACCCACTATCGGGTAGTTGCCATTGATTATGGCACATAATCAATAAATCCTGTACAAAAGACTATATAGGAAACTAGTTGCTGATTAGAGGCTCTGTTTTCTTTTGGCAGGAAGCCAGGACTGGAATTATTTTGTGGTTTTCTCCTCCCAACCGAAGAATATGCAATTTCACTTGCATTTAAGTCTTTTCTCCACCTTCCTAAGTTACCTTCAAAGAAACCACTTTATATAAACAAATATCATTGATGAACTCAACAAGGAATAGATAGGGTACAGGTAGTCCTTGACTTACAACAGTTCATTTAGTGACCGTTACAACAGCATTGAAAAAAATGACTTATGACCATTTTTCACATTTATGATCTTTTCAGCATCCCTAAGATCATGTGATCAAAATTCAGATGCTTGGCAACTGGTTCATATTTATGACTGTTGCTGGGTCCCAAGGTCATGTGACCCCCTTTTGAAACCTTCTGACAAGCAAAGTCAATGGGGAAGCCAGATTCACTTAACAACCAGGTTACTATTTTATCAACTGCAGTGATTCACTTAACAACTGAGGCAAGAAAGGTCATAAAATGGGGCAAAACTCACTTAATAAATGTTTCAGTTAACAACAAAAAGTTTGGGCTCAATTGTGGTCGTAAATAGAAGACTACCTCGGGGTGAAATGTAAAATTTGTTACTACCAGTTCTGTGGGTGTGGCTTGGTGTGGGGGGGTAATGTGACTGGGTGGGCGTGGCCAACTTTTTTTTTTTTTAACTTTTCAAAACATTTTTTTCTAATGCTTTGAAAAGCCTCTCTGATCAGGCAACTCAGCTGCAATCATCAGAGATTTTTCAAAGCATTTTTTTAACCACCTCTTCAGCCAAGAGGTTGCAGAAAGAAATGCTTTTAAAAGTAAAGAAAAAAAAAGCCTCTGATGATCGTGCGGCTCAGCTGGGCATGGTGGGGGGAGAGGCGCAGGGATTTTTGCTAACGGTTTTCCAAACCACTCACTGCCATCACTACCAGATCGGGCAATCCAGTCTGAACCAGGAGAATTTCACCCCTAGACTACCTGTATTATATATTTTTCTGCATATTGATTACAACTTTTTAATCTTTCATGTTAAAACAGTAAACTCATGCTCAGGATATACTTTGGTTTTATTCTAAATTTCATGCAAAAAATGGAGAAAGATAGGATTTCTAATCTTGAACTCACTATTGCTTCCCTTATTTTTTTAAAAGAGGCTTTTTTAAAAAAAATTCCACATTTTTCAAGCAGTGGAAATGTTATTTTTCTAATTCAATATTTAATGCCATTTGTCCGGCACTGCTTCCCTTACTTTGGGAAGGGTTTTTCCTTTAGAATCTCAAGCACGTCACTCAGAATTTAAAAATTGCTAGATAATTTAGGGAATTGCAGATCTTTGAAAACTGCTAGCAAATGATCTAAAAGCAATAAAAGTCCTGTTAAAGGAGGAAAGCTAGTAATATTTATTACTCTAGGTGTGTATAATTAATGATCCTCAGGGGTATATTCCATCTCCATTGTTCACAAATTATTTATTTTTACTTAATTTATCAAATTTGTATAGAACTGCAGTGTTTATGGATTCTTGTCGGATTACAATATAGGTAACTATAAATATACATAACTATAAATAGTAATGCAAAAATTAAAATGGCTGCGGTAAAAAAAATCTATAAAATAAGCAGCTCAATTAAAATGTAGCAAACCATAACAATAGTAAATTAATCTCCTCCAAATCCTGCAGGAAAGCACCATCTTTCCTACCCCTAGAAGGCTATGGAAGAGGGAGCTAGAGCAGAGGTGGGGATCCATGACCCCATGACCCCATGACCCATGAACTATGACTTGTGGACTTAAATATAGTTTTCCCCCCATGCCATCACTCTGCTGAAACACTTAATTTCCAGAGCACTGTCTCATCTCTCATCTTTCCTACTATCTTCTGCTATTTGTTTCTTATGATTTATCAATTGTTGTTTGTAACTTACGATTAATGATTGCGACTGTAATTATGACCTATCACCTATTACTTGCCTTTTATATGTACACTCTGAACTTGTGTACCAGAGACAAATTCCTTGTGTGCCTCACACTTGGTCAATAAAGAATTATTCTGTTCTGTTCTGTTCTGTTCTGTTCCGTTCCGTTCCGTTCCGTTCCCTTCCCTTCCCTTCCCTTCCCTTCCCTTCCCTTCCCTTCCCTTCCATTCCATTCCATTCCATTCCATTCCATTCCATTCCATTCTATTATTTTTCTATTTTTCTCTTTCCTCCTCTCCTCTCCTCTCCTCTCCTCTCCTCTCCTCTCCTCTCCTCTCCTCTCCTCTCCTCTCCTCTCCTCTCCTCTCCCCTCCCCTCTCCTCTGCTCTCCTTTCCTTTCATCCTCTCCTCTCTCCTCCTCTCCTCTCCTCTCCTCTCCTCTCCTCTCCTCTCCTCTCCTTTCCTCTCCTCGTGCCAGAATTCATTTTGGGAGTCAAAGTCCACAAGTCATAAAAGGGACATCGTTCTTCACCCCTATTCTAGAGGGAGGATGTTTCATTGGACAGATTCCATGACTGAAAAACAATGTAAAAATATCCTTCATGAAAAAGGGGGGCTTTATTACTGGGAGTTGAAATGGAGAATGTTGCTTGTGGAATGTAAATTCTTCTTGTTTTCTTCCTTGCATCTGGGAACAGTGGTTTTGAGAAAGAAACTCAAAATAACCCCACCTTGATTCAGTTTGGCATAAGAGGGGCCAGAGAGATTTTCTGATAGGCGTTCACAATTAAAGTCAGACTTTCAAAGTAGGCCAGGCTAGGAAGCAGACACATGGATTACAGGTTTCCTATTTTGTTGTTGTAAGGTATATAATAGAAACTGCCACAGTTTCTGCCTGTCCTTGTCAGCCTTACTATGTAGAACAGACAAGAAACACAACCTGATGAGCTAATTCGACTTTATTGCATTGTCAGAATCTTGCAGCTCTGAAAGTACAATTCTCCCTCTGTCCTCTTTGCAGAGAAAGTAAAAAGAATCTCTTCTGAGCTTCTTGCCTTACCCACTATGCAGCTCTGGGTTATGCTGTATCTTATCTGATTATTCCCTGAACTCCTTTGCTCCCTCTATCAAAGTATCTCCTACATAACATTAGCATCTTCTCTTATATCAATCGGCATCAAAGCAGCTTTTTAAAATTAACTTTCTTTCTCAGACTTTCCACTTTCACAGGCCTGAGTTATCATTTTTCCTGGCTCATTCCTTCTTTCACCAAGAGTGTCTCACACATATTTTGAGGCCATCCCACAAGTCCACATATCAAACCCAAACAGCAGTTATCAGGATGTGGCTAGTTCAGCCATCAGAGACCACTCTAACGCTCTTTGCTAGTCCACCACATGACATCTGGAGTGGACCCAAGAATGAATCCCAAAGGTAACTTCTATGGCAGGTAACCATAAACAAACAGAATTTTTAGGTCCTGTATAAATCTTGGTTAATCTCATTCCTCATACCACTGAATTGACCCTTCCCTGGAAAGTTTGATTTCTGCTTCCTCATTGAAGCTAAAAACAATGTGCCTGGAGCACATTTGCAACTTTGTCTGGAGGCAAAACTGGGAGATGTAGCCATTGCACTCTACCCAGAGTAAGCAGACTTGCAATAATACTCTATTGTTCCGATGAACTGCATCAGGGATGAAACACATAGTATTTGGATTATGATGGTTGAGATAAAATTTGACCTTCAGTGCCACTAATTAGTAATTTATAGCTTTCCAGATGTGGCTAAATGGCTCTTCCATTTCCAAAAGCCTCTGTAACTATGAACAGGGGTGAAAATTGCTGGGAGTACCAATTCAACTTCTGGAAAACTAAGGATTCCTAGTCCTTACATACAGGTAGTTCTTGACAAAAAAAACATTCATTTAGCAACAGTTCAAAATTATAACAGTACTGGAAAAAAGTCACTTATAACCAATTCTTGCACTTACAACTGTTGCACCAACTCAACAGTCTTATGATCAAAATTTGTATGCTTTACTTCTGACAAGTAAAATCAATGGGAGAATCAGAAATGCATGGTTCACTTAATAACTCCACCGATTCACTTAACAACAGTGGCAGAAAAGGTCATAACATCAAGCATGACTCACTTAACAAATCTCCCCCCGCCCCCGATTAATAATGAAAATTCTGACTTCAGTTGTGGAAGAAAGTAAAAGACTATCTGTATACAAAAAATCTTATTCCCATGATTGAATAACCAGTTCTATAACTGTTCCACCTTAAGTCTAGCAAGTTTTTCAACCGCTGATACTTATGCATCATTGTTTGACACTCAGTAAATGTCATAAAAAAAAAAAAATCAAAGACAGCAAGGAAGAAGGATGAATGATGTTTTCATTTTGGTTGTAGCCAGAACAGTTCAAGACTGAGAATATCTCAGAATCTTTAATCAACCCTTTTCTGAAGTGTGTATTTATTTTTCTTCTGCTTGCCAATTTATCTTTTATTTTCAGAGAAGCTGGAACAAAGGGGTTTCTTTCTTTCTCACAAAAGCAGAGGGAGGGCAGTTGACATCTTGTCCTCCCAGGTTTTCTCTAATAGCCATTACCCAAGCTGCCAAAATGAAGACTTATTGCTTGTCAATACTGCACATATAGATTATAGTCTCCCAAAACCTGACCTTGCTATGTGTTTAAACAGAATATCCGGTGAATTCTGAAACTGAATTAATTATGTTGGCCCCAATCCAGAGATTTTGATAATGTCTAGATATTGCCTGCCAGAAACATAATTAACTTTGATGAAAATCTTACCTAGAGGAAGGAGAGTATGTTGGAATTTTGTCTTTCCTTCCCAACAGGTGATAGATCCTATCAAAATTGATGCTGCAGTGAGATCTTCACACTCACCACAATGCTCCATAAATATCTGGATACTACTAAGAAGAGCAATCAATTTTCTGGGAAAAGCAACTGTCTTTAAAGACTGTACAACTAACTATCAGTGGAACAGTGGTGGGTTGCCCCTGGTTTGGACTGTTTTGCAAGAACCGGTAGTAAAACCTGAGGGAGGCCCCACCCACTGCCTCAGATGTCATCATTGGTGATTTGCACATGCGCAGATCCCATTGCGAACCGGTAGTAAAGGTAAGTAGAACCCACCCCTGCAGTGGAACTATCCATATCAACACAAGAATTCTAAGCAATCCTAAACAACTTTCCAGGAGAAACCAGACAAAACTCTAGAACTAATACTTACTGGATTGAACAATATGGTAACATCCTAATAAACCTATAAAAGTAATTTGCTGTCTGCATACTGCCAACATATGAATGATTGAATGCATGTTGAAATGATGGCCAAAGAAACCGGTCACACTGTAATAAATCTGGAAAAAATTGTCATTGAATTACATCATAAGAAAGGGAATCATCATATTTCTAACTAGAAATAGGCTACAATACTATTTGCCATGGAAAAATATTTTTGTAATCTATGATGAATATAGAATTTTGGTAGCTTATTTTCTCAGGGCCTTTGCAGCTTTTATATTTTGGGTATCCTTTACTATTTCCCCCCCAAATATTATTAAACTGTCAAAACTTAACTATGAGAAGGAGCATCCATTTTTCAACACAGATGACTTGAGCCAAGGGAAGATTTTCCTGCCTTGGAAATGGCTTGATTGTCATCTGAAACATTAGGGTCAAATTGCAGTTAAAGACAAAATGTAGATTGGTCCAAATTAATCTTGTTCCTAATTAATAAATATATAAATCATTCATAAGGAAGGAAAACGTTTTGTAAGTCTATTTGTTTAATGCTGGTGTAATTTTGGCTACGTTGTTGTATAATAAACTCTGAACTTTCAAATGATGTTAGAAACGTTCAAGAAATGTACCATGCTGTACATTTATCACAGGAATTTATTGGGGTTCTCTGTGCTTGGTTATTTTCTTGCAGTCATTTCATTACACAAACTAGGTAACATCATCAATGGCAGCATGTTTTTACCTAATTTGAATGAATCTGCAAGAAAACCATCCAGCTCAGAGAGTACCATGGACTCCCCACAGTTGCAATCTGAGCTGCAAATATTCTCTTCAATTAATACATAAGGACTGGAAGTTAAGCATCAGTATTGTGTATTATTGCTTGTTATTTTGTTAATAGAAGCATTAGCAGTGTATAGGTAGTGCTCGCTTAGCAACCACAACTAGGTGTCATCACTAGGTGCTGCGGTCACTAAGCAGAAGATCACAATTTGATTTTACTTCTGCTTTCTTTACTCATTCTGCTTCTCATAAACCAGTTGCAAAGTGACCAGATGGCAATTTGGGATAAAACAACAGTTGTAAATGTGAAGATTGGTCAGAAAGTTTTTACGTTGTTATAAATTTGAATGACCATTAAACAAGGCGGTTGGCAAGCAAAAATTACCTATATTTATCTGTACCTTAGAGACCTGTAGAGAACTCAACGTGCAGGTGTGGAGGGGAATGGAATTAAAATGCAATCCATGACCATGTGGCCAAAATTCCATGTGGTTTTTCTACACATAAAAAAAAAAGCTGAGGCTTTCAATGGCCACTTGGAGTGCTCTCTTGCCTTTTTTTGATGTCTTTCCCATGTGGATTCCCCCACTTGAAAGCCAAGATTTCAACACAAAATCAACACAGTGCGCATAAGACAAAATGTGATTGTAGTACAACTTCCAAAGAGCTTCAAAATGGTAATCACTCTGGTGTACCATGACTATATGTTTAAATTATATTTGAGCTAATTTTTTTCTCCATGATCTCTAGAGCTAAAAGCTGTTTAAAACTAATGTTTACTGGTAAAATTTTAATGATTTGAGGTTGATCTTTGCTGTATTGAACAATTAAAAATGCAAAAAAAACCCAAAATATTTTGGAGCAAACTTTTTAATTAAAACTCTTCAAACATTTTCTGTCTTGACTACAAACGTAGTTGAAAAAAAATTCAGAACAAGTTGCGGCTCTCATTATCTTGGGTTTCAAGTGAGCAAAATTGTTTTCAGAACTGGAAAAACTAGACTGGACTAAACTAATCTTTTACTTCTGTTTTATCTGTCTGCTTTAAAATAGCAGATGTGGTCTTTGGCTTGATTTATTAAATATTTGTTGCTGCTCTTAATCATTTTTGACAACTTTTGAGCAGCTAGAGGGGGCATTTTATTAATTGTTAATAAAAATGCACTGTTGCACACATAGAAAAATGAATGGGATTTCAATCAAGAAATCATGAATGCCATCTTGTAGATTTTGATGCACAACCCTGCAGATAGCCATAAATAGCAGCATTGTTACTGGGTGTAACTAGGATTTTGTGTGAAAGTTTTGTGCCTGAGCATTTGCATGATTCTGGTTTTTTTTTTTCCTCTTTAAAATGGTGTATTAAGCTTAACCAGATTGCTTAAACATTATTCTCCTTTGTTTGAGTTGGCCTAATTTCAGATGTTGTTTCCCCTCTCTTTGTTATATTCATTCATTTTAATAGTTCTTGAATTGTACCATTTAAACTTCACCATTCTGGCTCATTTTGGGGTTGTAAGGAATGAGATGAAACAAATGTGAATATATTTGTTATCTGAATGATATCCTCAAAGGGATTTAAAAGGTTTTGAGTTTTGCATTTGCTTGCAAAGATGTTCATTTGTTGAGATTTTTCAAAGCACTTTTGAACTTCCCATTACTATAAGATTGCAGCTATAGATTGAAAATTCCACTTGACAAATCTTTCAGGTTGAAAACTTACATGCAGTTAGTCATTTTACAAACTAGAATGGTAGGCAATGGGAAAAAAACCAGTCAATTTAGACAAAAAACCTCCTAAGGTCAGAAATATCTAAGTATATACTACCTAATGTTTCAAAGATGAAAATAGTGCAGACCCTGGTACCATCCATCTTTCTGTAACAGAAACATCTGTCTGTACACCCTAATTACATTCCATCCAAAGGTCAACCCTGTTTCGCTTAGCAGCTTATCCTTTGCTGATTTAAGAGTGTTAGTTCAGTAAGATAAAGTTTACAAGGAACAGAGTAACTTCCATCAGTGACCCAGTCTGGATGTAATGCTAAACCATTGTTTGGACTTACCAGTTAGGATTTAATGTGATGTGAAAGAGCAAGAGGAAATGTTTTCTTCCCATCACTCCCCCATAACAGGACCACTAAGGAGAAACAGACAGTTCTATTTCCTGAAGAATTCATGTGATGTCCAACCTGAGAACTCTGAAATTTGGTTTATGATAATAACCCAAAAATTGATCTGGCTTGTGTAAAGGAATGGTTTCCTACATCTTTGTCTAAATTAAGTTAAACAAATATCAGTAGATGATTATTCATTAAGAAGAAAATATGGAAACCTCCAATGTTTTCCTAATATTCTTGCTGAAGGAACAGGAAATGGTGAACCTGTTGCTTGCCCACATAATATGAAACATTACTTTTTCATTACCGATGAACTGCTTCAATATGTCATCAACAGCTAAAAGCAAACTTCTCCAACTGTGAAGTTTACTGTGGCATATGAAATAGCAGGTTGGACACCACAGGAAGTCTTAGTGCTCATGTACGTACAAAATACATTGTGGTCCCCTTCTTCTAGAAGCAGTTGGAGCTGTTTGCCAGAAATAGTGTTTTTATTATCCCACTGTTGTAATTTTTTCCACCTTAACAAAAGGAGTCAGTAGGAAAGGCTAAGTGTTATTTGATAAATTTGCAACTTGCTTTGAAAATATTTTTTTTCTGACAAGTCCCCATTTGCTCTTTGTTATTTTGAGACCTATGGAGGATAGGGGGTCCTATGTATGTTTTCTAAGAAATAAATCACAGGCTTACTCTCAGATAAGGGTGTATGCAATCCTAACAAACATACATGTAATGTTTTAAATGTAAAATGTATAAGCGATGTCTTTTGTTGATCTCAACTCCTGGAGAGTACAGGAAAACATCCATAGTTTTCTTATTACAGAAATAATTTCAAAATTACAGAAAATTACAATTACAAATGTAATTTGTAATTGAGTCATTCTCTTCTTTTGGATTTTTTTTTTTTTTTTTTTTTTACTTTCCAGCCTGCAAGATACAAGAAGTTTCCCATTCAAATATTAATGAGTCCTGGACTAGCTTTGTTTCTGAACTTTCTTTGAAGAGTTTACTTCTAAGCAAGCATATCAAAAATTGGTGCTAGTGTTTATTTATGTGGCTACAGAGTGTTGGAGCAAAGCACTCCCTTTAGTGTTTTTGCGTTTTGCCTTCTGACAGTTCTCCAAATGACTGGTGTTCCATTAGCTTATCAGCTTTTTAGCACTAAGCAGCTGATTCAGTTGTGGCCTGGTTATATTACACAAATAATTTTTGTTATCATTTTTTTACAGTTGAGTCTGCAGAGATGACAGGATAAACAAGCTTATGCTATTATGTTCCCATAGGCAAATGAACATGGTGCTATGGCTAGATAAGATAACATTATTTACAAATGAATAATCAAGCACAACTCCTAAGACAAGGAACCTGCTTTGTAGAGAGATTTAAGAAAGATAAAACAGTTTCATAGTACTCTAGTTTAAACTTTAACTGGAAAGTAGTATAAGAACAAAACACAACTCCACAACTAAGTATAGAGTATGATGCAGCTTTTTATCCTGTACCATCACAATGAGGAATTGTTACTCACAATGATGCTGTAGGGCAGTTTCTCAACTTTGGCAATTTTAAAATCGGTGGGTTCTAAATCCCAGAATTCCCCAGCCAGCATTGAGAAACTCTGCTATAAACAGGCATTTTTCCTATCAGAGGTTTGCAGAATGTCAAGCAATTATTGCAAGAGGCCAGAAGAAAGGAAATTTTTTCCTCCCCTCTTTTCGGTAATAACACATCACTCTAGTTCTGGAATATGACGCACTCACCTTACTTAATTTAGCAAGATCCTTTGCAGTCATTGCATTTGAAATTTCCTTTGTTACTAATGAATGTCTGAAATCTGATGAAGCTACTGTTTCAACAGAGATTCAAAGAGATTCCATATGGACATTCAGAGGCACCAGATACCTAATACCCTAATTTATGGATTTCCCAGGTATACAGATAGTTACGACCACAATTACGAGCACAATTTCTGTTGCTAAGCGAGACATTTGTTAAGTGAGTTTTGCCCCATTTTACAACTGTTGGAAGAAACATCCTTCTAGGTTCTGCTCCAAGTGGGGAAAAAGACACTGGAGACATGGAGACTGCTTGGAAAGATGGTTTAATGGTGGACAGGATCACATGGCTTGAGTTCCTGAACAGAAAAAGGGGGCAAATACAGAAAATCCTCGGGTTTTTATGCTCTCTCTGGTTTTGCATTTCTTGGGACCCCAAAAGAGTATTCTGATTGGTTGTCAGACTCCCAGGGGGTGGGGGTCTTGCTGGCTAATGCAATCTTCCCAGGTGCCATGTGGTGAGCCTTTGTCTAGATGGGTCCCATTGTGTTAGTTTCTGTTGCTATTGTGTTGCAAATGTCCTTTGACAAAGGATTGGGTTTCTGCCTCTGTCCCATTAACAAAGGGTGGGGGGCAGGAAGGTGGGAGCTGCTTTGTCTGTAAAACATGCTTCTCCCAGGGAAATATAATATTCTGCCTTTTTCATATTTCCTAAAATATTTCACTCTTCCAGGAAAGGGGTGGGTGCTAACTTCCTACACAACCTTTCTTGCTACAGTTGTTAAGTGAATCACTGAACTTGTTAAGTTAGCAACATGGTTGTTATGTGATTCCGGCTTCCCCATTGACTTTGCTCATCAGAAGATTGCAAAAAGGGATCATATGACCCTCAGACACCGCAAATGTCATAAATATGAGTGAACTGCCAAGCATCTGAATTTTGATCATGTGACCATGGGGATGCTGCAACGGTCATAAGTGTGAAAAATGATAATAAGTCACCCTTTTCAGGGCCATTATAACTTCGAATGGTCACTAAATGAACTGTTGTAAGTTGAGGACTACCTGTAGTTTTGAATACTGGAGTTGGAAGTCTAGTAATTGTGAGTTTTGAAAAGCAAGGTTTCTTTCTTTCTCTGTGTGCATATCTTTGAGTCAGTCTTGACTCTTGGTGTCTGCTGGGACAAATCACACAGTTCTGTTAGCAACAGTTTTGTCATTGCTGTCTTCTTAGGGTTGAGAAAAAAATGACTGGCCCAAGGTCACCCAGCAGGCTTCTACATAAGGCAGGACTGTGACTATTTATTTTTAGTGCCTTTATCTGCAATACCAAACTAGCTCTCAAAAAAAGCCTTAAAAAGTTAGTAACTGGAAATATTCTCTATCGTTTTTCGTGGAAAATAGTGAGATGGGTGGCATTTAGATTTAATTTTAAATGCTACCTTCAGGATCGTGGTTGATACAGTTCTTTCCTTCTCAGTGATTTGTAGATTAGGTGGATGTCAATGTGTCTGTTTACTGACTTATTGGTAGAAAACCAGACTTCAAGGACCCAAAGGTGCTTTTTCAGGAGGCAACCAGACTTCCTTGTTTTCTTTCTTTGAAGATGTTTCACTTCTCATCCACAATAGTGGGGAATGGAAGGATTTATATTCCTTGCAGACAGTTGGTCATTTGCATCCTTTGATGCAACCTCCGTTGAAGCACTTGGAGGTTTGTCTATGTCCTCAGGGTCACCTGAATAGTGCTCCTGATTCATGTAGTCTGCAATTTATTTCTCCTCTGGAAATCCATCCCAAATTGTATAGCTAAACGTCTGTAGAGATTCTCAGTCATCCAGGTCATGGTTGTCAACCATGACCTGGATGACTGAAAATCTCTACAGAGTTTCAGGCTTCAAGGAATTCCCTTTCTCTCCTTGATTTTGCCTGAGTTACAACTGTGGTCCTGGTTAGATCAAATTTGTGACATTCTGAATCTTCATGGACTGAGATGAGGGATAGTGGGTTGAGATAGTGGTTAGTGATACCCACTTTCCCTCATGTCAGTCCACAAAGATTCAGAAGGTCACAAACATCAACTCCCAGAATTCCTCAGCCAGCATTGGAATTCTGGGAGTTGAAGTCCACACATCTTCAAGTGGCTGAAGTGGAGAAACACTGTATTGTGGGGATGAGGAACTTTCATATCTGTGTGAGGGTTTTCCTAGTTTTTAATTTAGATGCCAGTATTTGCCAATTTCTTATCTAAAGGCAGTCAATTTCAGCCTAAGTGCCCAAAACAGTGGAAAGGCCTAAATGGTCTTTTGTCTTATTGTTTGGGGTATCTCTGGGAGATCAGAGACAGCCAGTAGGCAATAGGTGACATGAAGCACAGAGAAATGGCATGGGGCTTTTTCCCCACCAAGATTTCTGAGTCTTGGGGTAAGAGAAAGAGAAGTTATTAGGTCATTTTTGAATGCAGTGTATTCTTTGAAAGCATTCAAAACTGATCTAGTCAGAGGAGTAATATTTTTTGACTATTCACTTGAAGAACTCAGCAAAATTTGACCTCCGCTGGATGCAAGCAGTGGGATATTGTGAACTCTTCTATCAACATTTAAAATTACTTCTATAGTAAAGTGTATCTATCTCAGGGAAGAATTTTACATGGAGTGGCAAATTTGTGATTGAAACACAGCCATCAAAAGGAATTGCTTCAAAGTGCTATGAATTCATAGCACCAAGCCCTCTGTTAAGAATATAAGAAAACTCTGATGATCAGAGCATGTTTGCTGAGTTCAAGGACAGCAATGTATCCTTGCAGCCCTAACTTCTCTTCATGTTTATCAGAGTTTTTGATTTGACTTTAATTTTTTAAAGGTTATAATTAATTAAAAGTACACCAGAAGCAGGGGAAATTCAGCCGGTAGTGGCAGCTGCGGGAGGCTCGGCCCACCTACACAGAGGTCATGACAATGCTTTTTTGCAATGATTTTAAGCCTCTGCGCATGTGCAGAAGGCTTTGTGCATGCACACATTTATGAACTGGTAGGGAAGGTAAGTGAATTTCACCTCTGACCAGAAGCTAATATATCACTAAATAACCCACCAAAATACCAACCCCCCAAACAAACAAGCCACCAACTCCTTATATCAACTTAATACCCAAAAACATATATTGGAGGGGAAAGCCACATAAAAATACCAGTGTGCTTCAGTGATCGTCTTGAACTAAGTGTAGAAAAACCCAGGGCTATGATTATTCTCAGCCATGCAATCTCATTTGCTGAATTCAGACCATTTATCTATGTTACAATTTTTTTTTAACAGAATTGAGTCTGGAAGGTAAAATTCAAGAAACAAGTCTGAGATTTGATTAACAAGTTAAAGTAGTTAAAGCAGTAGCACAAGTATTCCAATGATTTTTTTTTGTCTTTCAAATGTTAACTTTATACATAGGAAATTTATATTTTATAAGTGTTAACTTCTTGTGGGGAGGATAAGAAGTGGGTCAGCCTGTACCTGCTTATAATTTATAGAATTTTTTACTAGACTCATTTTCAGTGTGAGACTCTGCTCTTTCTCAACCTATCTCAATACTGAGTTGTGGAGAAAACTGGAAAAGGGAGCATCACACTCTTATGGAAGAAAAACGGGATATAAATCAAAGAAATGAATGCGTAATGTTCACAAACATTATAAAATAATAAAAATGGTGAATTACCAAATAAGTATTTTTCAAGTTGGAAACTTTAAAATGTGTGGACTTTAGGTCCCAGAATTCCCCAGGCTGGTTGGGAAGTTTTGGGAGTTGAAGTTCACACTCTTAAAGTTGTCAAAGCTGAAAAACATTGAAATGAAGTGTAGTTCTTGGGAAACTCATCACCAGCCATAAATAAAGGCAAAGATAAACTGGAATGAAGTGGGAGAATGTAGGATGGCAGGAAGCATTCTTAGCTATTTGCTCTCAGTTAAACATTATTTAGTTATTTAGTGACTGACTATATACACCATGAAACTCATTTAGAAATGAACAAAGTTCCTTATAATAGCCATTTTGGGGCCCAGTTTGCCCAATATTTGACTAAACTAAGAGTATAAGTGTATCTGTGAATTGCCCATGGCTACTAGAAAGAAAACTAACTCCATGTGATTAGGTGTGCCATCTATACAGGGAGAAGGGGGTCAGTGAATGATTAACCTTCTTGAATGGTTCCAGACACAGAGATAAATTCCTAGAAAGGTCTCACAAATATAGGGCTGATCTAGGAACTCTTTCTCTCTGTTTGGGATTCTTTTTAACCCCCTTGCCAGACAGGGAATCAAATTAGAAGAGATGGCTGGGTAACTCCACCCCCCAACTCTGTTCATCATTTACCCCAAACACTGCATAGTTTTTATTCCCCCCCCCCACACACACACCTCACCATGCTATATTAAGTGACAGTGTCATAATGTCTATTTAAATAACTATTTAACTGGAGCATTTGAAGTATATATGATTTTATTTTTTATCCTGGAGAAACACTGGACCATGTTGGTAGTGAGAGATGGGATAAGGTTTTATGTAGTGATTTTTAATGTTGCAAGCCACATGGAATAACCTATAAGTGAGTTCTCTAGCCATACACATTTGTTAGATAGCAGATAGATAGATAGATAGATAGATAGATAGATAGATAGATAGATAGATAGATAGATAGATAGATAGATATAAAAGTACATAAATAATGTGGTCAAACAGCAGTGAGTTGCTACCGGTTCGCCCCGGATTGGGCGAACCGGTAGCGGCGGTGGCGGGAGGCTCCGCCCACCCACTTGGACGTCTCTTCGCATGCGCAGAAGGATTGCACATGAGCGTGAGTGCGCACACATCCATGAACGAACCGGTAGCGACGGGATTTGAAATCCATTACTGGGTACAAACATAATTAGAGAGAAGACACATGGCTTCTCATAAATTTTTAAGTATACCTGTTGACCTAACCTCTGAATTTGTCCAACCTACTGTTTTCAGGAATGGTCCAGATAGTGCCTGAGGCCGAAAAAGAAGGAAACATATTTTTTTTAAAAAATATAATTGATTTCAGCAACTGTTATACAAAGATCTTCTGTCTCATATCCACAAGATAAAATGTTCCTTTCATGAAAAAAGAATTCTAGGTGGAGAAAAGGAATACTTTTTACAAAGCATCATTTTAGGAATACAAATTGTCCTAAAGTTACATCCATTTGGTTAGTGAATCTTCAAAGTTTCAACTGCGCTGGAAAAAAGTTAATTATGACTGTTTTCCACACTTATGATTGATGCAGCATCTTCATGATCATATGATCAAAATTTGGCTGCTTGATAATTGGCTCAAATTTATGACGGTTTTAGTGTCCCAGGATCATGTGATCACGTTATGAAATCTTTTGGTGAGCAAAGTCAACGGGGAAGCCAAATTCACTTAACAGTTGTGTAACTAACTTAACAACTGCAGTGTGGCAAGAAAGTTTGTAAAATGGGTAAAATTCACTTAACAATTGTCTTGCTTAGTAATAAATATTTTGGGCTCAGTTGTGTTCTTAAGTCAAGGATACCTGTATTATGTAAACATTGATTAATGCCATTTTGCAGAATGTATTCATAAGAAAAACAATCTGTTTCATTTGGCTTATAAAAATGGGCTCTTTAATAATCATATGTTTAAATATCATTTAGGAAAAATTGGGATGACTTTTTTTTGTAGTAATTGATACTAGCAGTGATATGACTACATGTAGCATAGAGTTTATATTATATGATTGAGATTATTGAGATGCCACAAAACAATCTAATTTAGAACAATTCCAACATGCAATTAAAAAAAAAATCTTGTTACAAAATATTTAAATGTCACTATATATCCACCAAATAAAACTCCAACATATGAGCCTACCATGCTTCTTATGAATGAGAAGTACATCTAAATGGGATAATAGTCTGAACTAATAAAGATTGTAGAACTTGATTAAAATGCTCAGCCATAATTATCTGCTCTACAGACAAAGTAAAAAGATTTTTTTAAACATTACTGTAATATATCTGGAAAATCTTAGTAGAACCATATTAATGAATAAATGCAATACATTTACTAAAAACATAATCACCAATATTTAGAAGTATGCTTATGAATCACTTATTTCTTATTCCCGCATAAATGATTAGTACTTGTTAATCAAAATTATTTCATCTGAAACATATTTTGATCTTCCACTTATAGATACTTGGCAATCTCGTACCCTTGTAATGGACTGTTGCAAATAAAACCATTTTAAGTTTTAGGTTGCCCTTTCAGAGAGACAGTTACGCCTTTTATATTCCATGAAACTAATAGAGACACTATATTGAGTTAAAAGTCATATAGAAATATGAATATATATATATATATATATCAGAGGTGGGTTTCAGAAGGTTCTGACCAGTTCTGGAGAACCGGTAGCGGAAATTTTGAGTAGTTCAGAGAACCGGTAAATACCACCTTTAACTGGCTCTACCCCTATCTATTCTCTGCCTCCTGAGTCCCAGCTGATTGGGAGGAAATGGAGATTTTACAGTATCCTTCCCCTGCCATGCCCACCAAGTCATGCCACACCCACCAAGTCACACCCAGAGAACCAGTAGTAAAAAAATTTGAAACCTACCACTGAGGTATATATATTTGTGTGTGTGTGTGTGTGTGTGTGTTTGTGTATACACATGCACATGCATATGCACATACACACTTATAATTTTTGTTGATATAAATGTGAAAATGAAAGAATGTGAAAAACAATTTTAAAGTAACAAAAAAATCAAAACAAAACTGGTCAAAACCCAAAAAGTAAATATAGGTAAAAACTAAACTAACAGCGTTCTATGACTTCCAGACAATCATATTTGTTAACCATTATTTATATTAAGATACCACAATGAACCAATATGGTAGAAAATAACTACATATCCTTTGTCTTGGAAACAAAGAAAGAAGTTTAAAATTTATATCCTGAAATATAGATTGTGCAATAGGCTGCTGAACCTATATACAATGGACTTGTCTTCTATTATATATAGCTTCACTTTTGTTTTCAATAAAGGCACAATCTACAGTTGTATTTATGAACCTTCCATTAAGAAGCTAGTTCTTTAATAAGTACTTACGAGTCTGAAGAACCTAGATTAGAGTTATATCAGAAGCAAAATTTCTGGAGATACTCTGGTACAGGGGTGTCAAACTCAAGGCCTGTGAGCCAGATATGGCCTACGTGATGCTTAGATCTGCCCCACAGGACCGCCCTGGAAACAGTGAAGGACCAGTTCATGGTGCCTCTGCCAGCAAAAATGGAGCTCGGGAGGTCTGTGCATGCGCCTTCTCGAGCTCCGTTTTCAGCTGTGGCGACCTCCTGCGGCACTCTGCCATTGAAAAATGGAGCTTGGGAGGGTCGTATACACTATGAGTGGGTTCTACTTACCTTTACTACCAGTTTTTAATGGGGCCCTGCGTGCACAGAAGCTTCCTGATGACATCGTGGTCAGTGGGCGGAGCCTCCTGCCAGTTTAACTACCAGTTCTATAGAACTGGTCCGAACCGGGGGCAACCCACCCCTCCTGAGCCTCGTTTTTACTGGCAGAGCACTGCAGGAGGCTATCACAGCCAAAAATGGGGCCTAGAAGGGGTGCCCAACATGAGTGACGTCGAACTAATCATGCCCACCGCAGCACACTCACCCTGCTTCCAAGGTCAAACACAATCCTTATGTGGGCCTTAATAAAATTGAGTTTGAGAGCCCTGGTCTAGTAGTACGTACAAATCCAGCAAGTACAAAAGCAAATAAAATTCAAACAGCAAGATGGAAGGCTGAATGAAAAATTCCCCAGATCCCAGTTCTGTATTTGAAATGTTTCATAATCATCAGTAGAACTATATTCTTATATAAAACATGTGCGTTCTGCTTTCTCCTGCTAATCATTTTAGAATAATCACAAATAATTTATATTCTGTAAGTGGTTGATTTATAGACCCCTGGGTCTAATTGGATCTGCTGATTTTGACTAAAATCCCATTCTGTCAACAGCTCAGCAGTAGTACCATACTAAAACTCTAATTAATCTAGCAATAATGTGAATCTGCCAGTCCAATATTTTTTTAAAAAAAGCAATAAATCTCTCAGCAAAGTTATACTTTTCAGCAATCTTGGATTGAACAAGAATGTAGGCCAAAAGTCTGTAATTACATTGACTGACTTTCTTATATATGTTTCATTCATCCTCCTTGAAAATTTTAGTTTATTCAAAAAAAGATTAAAATACAATTTTTATCTTATATATGTTTCAAGAAGCTGGAATTACTGACAGTCCAGGATGATAAGATTATCAGATTGCTTATGATTTGGGCCCTGTTGTCAGCTTAATTTGGTTTGATTTTGATTTACTTTTTTTTTGTATTCGTATTCTTAGCTGAACTCTTAGGTTAGCAGCAGTGATTTTTGGCCTCTGACTTCCTAATTTTTCAGAAGATCCTGAAACATTCTAACTCACCAACATCCATGATCTACCACTGCAGAAATTTTGAGTAGTTCGGAGAACCGCTGTCCCAGAGTGGGGTGGGAATGGAAATTTTGCAATATCCTTCCCCTAGGAGTGGGGAGGGAATGGGGATTTTGCAGTATCCTTCCCCTGGAGTGTGATGGGAATGGAGATTTTGCAGTATCTTCCCCTGCCATGCCCACCAACCCACACCCACCAAGCCACACCCACAGAACCGGTGGTAAAAATGTTTGGATTTCACCACTGCCCAAGACCACACCTTGAAAATAGAATTCCTATTAAACACTGTAACTACATTAGAAACTGAATCTGCTACTGCCAATAAAACAGTAATCCAAGGATTACTATTAATAATCTTTTCTTAGTTTGGAATATTTTTCCTTCACTATTCCAAAAGTCTTTTATTTAATGTAATTATTTTGCTAAAGGTAACTGCTCCAGAGAAAAACAACTCACCATTTTCAGGTGACAGCATTCAGATTATGAGGAACAAGGATAAGCAGGTAGGCGGATGACGTGATATAAGAATTGTATGCTGACAATCAGTAAGCATAATAGATATAAATATTCTCAGGTCTGTGCAGCAATATTATTCAGAATACTGAAGCAGTTGCTGTATGTAACACAACAGTTTTTGGATGATACCAAAGGGAAAGAAATGTTATTTTTCACTGTATTATTTCACTTCTGGAAAAGAGGATATAACATTTTTTGGTTCAGTGTAAAAATTTAATAATAAGTAGGAGGTTCTGTTTACAACTTCAACCAGATATGTGCTTACCCAACATACACACAGGAGATGATAGCCATGGTTCCCTTGATGCTTGGTCCCAGTATACAAATTATCTACCATTTATCTGAACACATGTGAATTAGTTTATATTATCACATCAGTCAAATCCTAAAAAACGAGATATTTCTGAAAATAAGAAGTGAGAAAGGGGATTGGAAAGAAATTCTGAGAAGAGAAACAAGGTGAAAATTCATTAACAAGATTTAACTGGTAACTATATTATAAGTGTTCCATTAAGCACTTCCAAAGCTCTAGGGGTTAAAAGAGTCAACTGAAAAAACATACCAAATCTGTACTCAAGTTCAAACATATTTATAGGACAAGAAATGAACACGGGTATATTTGGAGTGATTGACTGAAAAGCTAGAGGTATTTGTACCCTTAAGAATCTTTTTCCCAGTCTAAAATTTTTGCTAATGATGTACACGGAACCTATGAAGAAGAGATGTTGCTTAATTAGTTAATGTTTGTAATGTAAATGTTGATAAATTAGTTAATAGGCTAGATTCTCTCCCAGCAGAGAGATGTTGAAGTGGAAATCCTCAGGGATTTGGGAGTGGAAAAAGGCTGATGATTGCAAATGGAAAGGAGGGTTTGCTGAGGGATTTTTAAAATATTTTTTTGGATGTGCTGTTGGATATGAACATCATTGTGGTATTATCTGAATGGCCACAGACTCTAGAGATTGGAAAGCGGAGATTACATTTCAAGCACAGGTAGTCCTCGATTTATTGCCACAATTGAGACCAGCACTTCTGTTGAAAAGCAAGGTGGTTGTTAAGTGAACCACAGAATCATTCATCAAATCTGGCTTCACCATTGAAGCCAGCTGGGAATATGGCAAATGGAGATTATTTGAATTTGAATGCCAGTCCTACTTTTTCCCTGGTATTTTAGCATCTCAATAGCTTTCAGGTTGACCCCATATTTTCTTTTGAGCCTTTGCCAGAGGCTATAACTAGGTTTGCAATTTTTTTTTAAAAGAAGAAAATCAGAAGAAGAAAATTGCAAATCATATTCTTATTCATGCCAATAAAAATGACATAATTGTGCCCATGAAGTCACCAGAAGTTGAACCCAATTAGAGGCCATCTTTTCTTTACAGTACAAAGGTTCCCCGCCCCCAGCCCCAAATTCAATGCTCTTTGCACTGTATCTTGCTGATGGGATTCCTGGAACGAACACAAAGGATTGCATGCATGACTGTCTCATTTTAAAGTGTGTGAATAAACTAATGAAGTGACATAATAGATAAAATATATGCCATAATGAATACTGTTTTTGTTGCAGCAGGCTAACATGCAGTTCCTTCTGAAATGGTTTCCCTTCAGTCATACTTGACTCATCTGTTAAATGAAACTGACAATCCAAATTGGATAAGATAAGGACGAACTAAACAAGCAGTTGAGCCATTGCCTCCATCAGCTGTGTTTGTGGCTGGGGAGTGGGGAGGGGGGAGAAAGACAGTCCCTAAATGCATGGAAAAGTCTCAGTTTGCACGCAGACTGAATTTGCTATGTTGAAAACATATTGAGGTCATCTGTTAGGTAAGCCATGATTTGTGTACAAGTAGTTCTTGATTTACTACCATTCATTCTGTAATTATTCAAAGTTACAATATCAATGAAAAAAGTTATTTAAAAGTACCAGTTACTTACTGGTCCTTGCACTTATGATCATCATAACAACTCCAGGGTCACAGGCTCAAAATTTGGGTGCTTGGCAACCAAGATGTATTTACAATGGATGCAGCATTCTGGAGTCATGTGATTGTCATTTGTGACTTTTTCAATTGGCTTTTGACAAGCAATCTTAATGAAGGAAATCAGATTTGCCTAACAACCACATAATTCACTTAACAACTGCAGTGATTTGCTTAACAATTGTGCAAAAAGGGTTGTAAAATCAGGTGTGACTCACTTAACAACTACCTTGCTTAGCAACAGAAATCTGGGTCCCAATTATGGTTGCAAGTTGAGAACTACCTGTATCTATGGTTCCTTAATTGACTTGGCTGGTTGCAACAAATTATATGGTTTAATACATTATATGACACAGGCAGCGGTGAAATTCGGCTGGATCTATCTGGCTTGTGTGAACTGGTAGCACTGGCAGCAGAAGGCTCCGCCCACCCGCCGGGTCATCATTACATCCCATTTTTGACCCTCTGTGCATGTGCAGAAGAGGCACATGCACGCACAATGCACGAACTCTCCCGCATGCTCCTGTTCCCAAACGGTAGCGAAGATAAATGGATTTTACCGCTTGGCACAGGGTATTGAAATGTAGCCTGAATATTTGTGCCTTGTAGACAATAAAATCACTAGGTGACTGCCACAATGGACCATGATAGGAACACTGATTAGCTTTGAGAAATACTATATCTATGTGCAGGAAAATATATGTTTCTGCTGTAGTTGAAAAATCTTTTTCTTTATAACTGGCTTTCCCTCTAGGGGCTTTAAGACAGAATTGTATTATATCTTTCACCTTATAAAGTCTTGCAGTCACAGAGTGTCTGCCTTCACATAATGTATTTATCTTGGTTATTGAATTAATCTGTTTTTCTGGGTTGCAAAATGCATTGAATCATAAACTAACCAAGGGTTTTGGTCTATAAATTGGACTAAGCCAGGAAAGAAAGAAAGAAAGAAAGAAAGAAAGAAAGAAAGAAAGAAAGAAAGAAAGGAAGGAAGAAAGAAAAGAAAGAAAAGAAAGAAAGGAAGGAACGAAAGGAAAAGAAAGGAAAGGAAAGGAAAGGAAAGGAAAGGAAAGGAAAGGAAAGGAAAGGAAAGAAATAAATTAAAATTAAGCTTGGTTTTAAATCTTAGCAGGATATAAGAATGGCACGTTTGATCAGATATTGCCTGACATTGGACTTTGAAGTTTTATTTGGAATAACCAACACAGTTGGTACCCAGTGAATTTCATGCTGAAAAGAGATATGAAGCACACAGCTTGGCAATCAACAACATGTTGTTGTAGAAAGAATATATTTTAATAAGAAAAAAAATTGAACAAGTAAGGAAAATTATGCACTTGCTAGTCAAATCAGGAGGAGGGTAACAATAGCAATGAGGGAAGATGCTGCTATGGATAGCTTCATCCCAGTTATTCTACCATTAGGTCATTGTTTGTCAACCTTGGAAACTTTAAGATAGATGGACTTCAAGATATGCAGCTGGAAGAATTCTTGGCATTCTAGTCCACTTGTCTTTAAATTGCCAAAATTGAGATTAGATAAATTGAAGCATTCACTTCAGCTGCCTGTAGGCTACCATGAAAAGCAATAAAATGTTCTTTGTTCAATTCCAAATCTATCTTACACTGGGAACTAGTGATTGGCCCAAACTCCTCTGCTGAGTTTTCAACGCAGCAGGTATTCTCAAATTTGGGCCTCTCAAACCCTAGTCCAATGCCTTGACTATTAATGTTCTGCATTTTCTAAGGGTTTTTTCCCACTTCCTCAACTGGCTTTACATACAAGCCTTTTGACATTAGTGAAATCTTACATTCAGATAACATTACTTATCTTTATCAGTTTTTTCCTAGAAGCTGAGACATGAAGGTAGGGGGTGGTAGAGCTACATTCTTCGCATATATGGAATTTGGGATCCAGTTTCATAGCAGAAAGGGATAATAGGGATCCTCATTTAATGCTTCTGTTTGAAACATGTAATTCCACCCTTCTTATCTTCATGGAAGAAACAAGATCAAATAAGTGCTGACTCTGATGAGGAAGTATGTCATCTTGCCCACTCACTCCTTGTAAAAGGGAACAAATAAAGGGATTGAATAAATAGGAAAATCAAGTATTTGAAAGGGCCAGATGGAAAGGGGACTCTTGGCAAGTCTGGTCTGCAAGAGGAGTGTTAGTAGTGTTGGAAGAAATGTCAATCTGGGTTCAATTCCAAGTCGGGAGAAAGACACTGGAAACATGGAGACTGTGTCAGACCTGGAAGCCATCTTTCTACCTTTGTGCCTTCAGGCTTCAGGCCTGCCACAAGTCCTATCGTGGGAAGTTGGGAGGGGGGATAGTATAGAGTGAAGAAGACATGTAGTCAAAACAAAATTCTTTATAGAAAGTCAAGGCCAAGTGCCCTGCAACTGTGCTGAGAAGAATGGGAAGATATCTTCTGTTCTGGACAGTACATGATTGGATATGTGGTGGACATGTGGGTAAGGGGCAACTTTCTTTTGGGTGTGGAAAACCCAGAAGCTCTCAGATTTGGGTTTTCCCAGATGTGCAGATATGACATCTCCAATAAAAGTTAGCTTTGAGGAATTTCAAGCCTCGGAGTTTGATTTCATTGGGGGTGTTATTTGGAACACTGACAAGACTGTTTGGAAGGATAGTTTAATGGAGCAGAACCATTAAGCACATGGTCCTGGTGCGAACACATAAAATGAAGAATGAGATATATTTATACCCTCTCTTGGGCCTTGCAAGAAATGTATCCTATTGGTTGTCAGACTCCCATGGGGCTATGCAGTCATAGCTGAGGTTGTCTGTGTCCCAGGATTGGTTGACTCTTGCTGGGTGATACAATGAAGGGCAATTTCTTATTGTGGCTGAATGGCTTTGCCCTGAAGGATAATCCCATCATCCTGGATCTGAGGTCTTTTGTAGATAGACTGGACCAGTCTTTTGTCTTGTAGATAAACTGGCACCAAAATATCTGCTGAGGGCAGGGAGCTGGGGTCTTTTGTTTCAGTTTCCTTTAAGATTTTTATTTCTGTTTTGGGGGAAATATTCTGCCTTTTTAATATTTCCTAGAATATTTCATTTTTCTTGGAGAGGGGTGGGTGCTAACTTTCTACTGTTGTCCGTACCATAATCTAGAAGATTTGCCATGAAAACTACTGAAAAAAAAACCCTGAGATTAAATTAAATCAAGAGGCTTTAATTGTGAGAAATGGATGGAAATAAAGGAATTCACTTATTATGGAAATAGCATTGTGTTCCCCCAAATCATGCTAGAAACCTTTAAATTAACAAACATCTAATTAAGAGGAAAAGTTATAGAGAATGCCTGTGAAGGCCATCCAGAGGAGCATGATTACCAAATTAAATAGTTTTATTTTTTCCAAAATGGAAATTAAGTGATTTGAATTACACAAACTCTTCACACATTCCTCTATGTTTTTATTGTTTAGCCTGACTACATCAACTCTTCAGAGAAGCTATTGATTATCTGGTTTATTCTAGTCATAAAACTTATCCTTCCTCTAACTTATTTGTGTAGTAAGTAAGTAAGTAAGTAAGTAAGTAAGTAAGTAAGTAAGTAAGTAAGTAAGTAAGTAAGTAACTAAGTAAGCTATGAGCAGGAAGAACTACTAAACTGAGCAGGATACTTTCTACATCAGTTCTTTCTGATGTTCAAAGTTATCCATAAAGCTGAATGCTACAAAGAAAATGCCCACTGAGTCTTTTAAACTTAGGAAGGTGGGCATTTGTACAATTATGGTGTCAGGTAAGGCAGAAAGTTAGATTTCCAGTGAAAATATAAAGCTAACAAATATCTCCTTCAAATTAAGCTGGCAATTTCACTGACACAAGTGTGCATTTCCCCCCTTCTATCATAGATCAAAAGTTATTTGATTGACTAATGCTGGCCTCTTTGATGTATGATATGCTTTCTGAAGTGTTTCCTAGATTTGTGGAATATTTTTACTGGGAGAAAAGATGCTCTACAATAGTTGGGCAAATCTGAGCTCATGGCCTATAGTATGTCAATTAATTTAATTATACGATTCAGATCAGTTTAAATGTATTAAATCCATCGAGGGCAATTGACAAGAAATAGTAAATGCCTATAAATAATATGATAAGAAGCACCACAGGCAGATTTTGTTTATTTATGACCTGGATTTTGCATAGCATCTCATAGTTACATATTTGGCTTTTTTGATACTCTCAACACATATTCTGAAAAAGAAATAAAATACATTGAATTGGTAAGTAATGCTTTTTTACTTTCTGATTTAGAAAGTTACATATGGAAATGAGAGGAAAATACTTCAAGGGGTTGCAATTATTCAAGGTTATATTTCAGTGAAAATCTACACAACAAATATCCACTGTTGGAAGTTTTGGTTTCCATAGCATTTTCCCCTCCCGTGCCATTGTACTGCTCATTTTATTACAGCTGTCACAGTTTGTTCTGCATCCAATATGATTTAGATCCCCAATGAATTTAACCCCCCAAAACAAATTTCCTGTAAAAGGGATGTTTAGGATCTCTGTTTCATATACAGCACATCACCCACTAATTATAAATTGTTCCATTCTCAAAAAGATTGTGACCTAAAAACTAAGTAGTTTCCTAATATTTGTTCTCACCACTTCTAGACCACGTGAATCTGACGATGGCATATTTATTGTGAATAGCCGCCTACCATTTATTCATCTGATAATCAATACATACTAAACAATAAGTAACAATAAACAATATCAGATTGGACAAATAGCAAAAGGTCATTGCCTATAATTCATTTTATACCTGTCAGCAACCTTCCTAGGCTCAATTTAATCAAATGTTCTAACGCTTTAATCCTTGAGAGATTTTATTCAAACAACCCCTTTTTATTTATTTATTTTTGACCTGTTATCTCTCTCTGATTTTAATAGGTTGGTTAATTAATTCATTAAAATAAATAACACTGATTATTAACAGCAGCAATCATTTGATATTTCTACTGATTAATCCATCTTTTAATTGAGAGCTTTTTATCTTAATTACATAACAGAGGAAAACAACTTAGCATTTTAGGACATGAAAATGAGAAGGATCCAAATTTAGACATAGTAAAGTCTCATTGATTTCATGAATTAATTATAACTATTTTAAGCTCTAGTTATGTACTGACCCAAGGCATATATAACATGTCTTTTTAACTCAGTTATCCCATTGAAAGATTTCCTTTCAATGGAATTTGCCATACTTGATCAGAATCTTTGTCCATCTAATACAATTTTTTGTTTTATAGGGAATGGCAACGTGATGTCCAAGATGTGATATTCATGAGTAACCCAAGCTGCACTTGTAACACCACAATTAATTAAAAATAAACAGAATTTTAAAAACTGTGATAAATCTCACAAGAGAATGAAATCTTGGAAATTGTAGAGAATTTCTGAAATCTGATAAAACATTGCATTGGAATTATAGTGCTTGTACATAAATTCTCATGAGGTGCTGTTGTTCCTGTATAAGATTCTGTGTGAATTAAGAAAAAGATTGCCTTGATCTAGTAATGTTTGCAAATCATGAAAGATTTCAGATGAGTGGGAGTATCCTAGAGGATTTATGATGTAACCCTGAGTTCAGATAATACATTTTCTTGTCTACTCCCATTGGTCACCTCTGGAATTTCTGGTATTAGGTGTTCTGAAGCTATGGCAATCACAGCAGCCATTTCCCTTTCCCTATACTTTGTCTGACATGCATGATGAGCTCAGTATGATAACAGGCAAGGAAAGTGCTTTGACCTCTTTTAGCTAGTCAGCACCAGAGAAAATACTAATTAGATTCAGAAATAAGGCCATTTGGAGGCCAATTTGGAGATGATAGCCCTAATGGCAAAAATACCATGCTAATTTACATGTGCCATATTACTTGATTTCAAGTAAAAAGATTAAAAGAATCAAGATAAGGGCAGAAGAGTGCATGTGTAAGGTTGTGTGAGAAGATAGCTAGGAGGGAAGAGGTGGGGGGAACCATTTTCTGCCTCTCACAGCTCTTTGTGTCTCTTCATATCGTATTTCCACCTTAACCAATGGCAGGACACATTAAGTGAATATAAGCACATGCTAGTAGACACAAAAGACTCCTAAATAATATCCCTCTTGAAAAGCAAAAAAGAAAGAAAAAAGACTTCAAGAAAGCAATTCAAGTTACTAGGGAAAAATGTATGAAGGCTTTATGAAGAAAAGAGTCTATTAAAGAGATGCTCTTAATGTGAAGCATACTATTATAAAAAGCTCAAATGACTTTTTTTTTCCATTTAGAGAGTTTAATCAAGTTCTAGGATCTCAGCCAACCAAACTAAGTATTGGCCTTCGAGTATCTAGTTTCTCCACTTCTTACCTGTCTTTTTGTAATAGTTTGTGCACATTTAAGATGAAACAGCAGAGAGCTTTTAACCATTCATTTTAGATTAGCCTACAACTCCTATCATCTAATGAAATGAGAGAAGAAAAGAAAAGTAAGTGTTACTCACTGAAATTTGGTTTGAGGTGTTTCTTTCAGGTTTTCTTCTATCCATTATTTACATTGTCCTGGCTTAAAACATAAATTAAAAATCAACTTGAAAGGATTTGTATTTAGCTTGACAATACATTGCCCAGAGGAACAATCCTGTCTGCAACAGCACTAAAAGGTATACATGAATTTTCAAATTTAAATGTCATTTAACTTCATAATGTTTATTTCTTTAAAAAAATCACTATCTCATGAGGTTTCAGCATTCTGTCCAGAGAGCCCCACAGTGAGATTGCTGAGCCCTCATTAGATTGTGTTTTTACATTTCAGAAAGTATTTGGTACCAAACTATTGTAGTAATGGTGCCCATTGTCAGATGGTCCTACACCTAGTTATTCAGGATGGAGAAGACATTTAAGCAGGATTTGATCTTATTCCTTCATAAAGAGTTGGATGATGGTAAAAGAATAAAAGCTAGAAACAATCTCTCTGACCAGCAAGGTGACCAGCCTTGGTCCCTGAATAACGTTTTGGTCATAGCAATATTATTATCTTCATGGGCTTAACCAAATAAAGCAAATTACTGAAGCCATGGGATAAGATCTGTAAGAAAAAAAATTAAACAACCCACCTGCTCTAACTTTCAGTAGCTCCTTGTGTGTGTTTCAACTCAGGAAACTAAAATATGGGTCATTCCCATTACCCAAGTTTCCTCTGTCTTTGGGGATAAACAGAAAACCATACTTACTTTTATTTTTTTTTAAAAGTAGACAACTCTATTTAGGACCCTTTTTGCTAAGTTGAAACTCTAAATTGGCTGAAATGGCAAAACTGACCACTCTGATTAAAGAAAAGAACATAAGTACTTTTGTTTCCACATGGAAACCGCTTCTGAATTTCGTGCTTGATGCGGAAAAGAATGTAACTTTGACTTTGGATTTTACAGATTAGATTGATAGTTCTTTATAGAAATGACTTGTTCATACTATTATGGAAAACCAAAAAGCTATGATTTGATGCTAATGCCTTATTCTACTGCAACAGAGAGAGTTGGAAGTCAATGCTTCTTTTCTTTTTTTCCCCTCTGCCTTTCCTCACTTCTCTTTTCTTTCTCCTCTCCCTCCTCACTGCTCTTTTATTTACTTTTGTATTTTGCATTTTATAATACTTAATAACTTAATAAAAATGTTTCTTAAAAAAGAAAGTCTTATTGCAAAAGAATTGCATTCACTTTCATTATGATGAAGTGTTTTGACAGATTGCTAAAGGACTATATGGTTTCGTGCCTTCCCCCTACATTTGATTCATTACAGTTTGCGTATCAGACAAAATGCTCTACACTTTCCCATGTGCTTCATCTTAGCTTGACCCATGTGGAAGAGAAGAAAACCCATGTGCAAATGCTATTTGTTGATTTTAGTTTGGCACTTGACACAATCATTCCTCAGCATTTGGTTAACAAGCCGGGCCTATTAGGTTTTAATACTCCTTTATGTAATTGAATACTGGATTTCCTTATTGACAGGCCGAGCTTGTGCGAGTTGGAAGAAAAGTTTCCAACTGCATCTCCTTGAGTACAAGTGAGATGGGCAGCATAAACAAACAAACAAATAAATAAACAAATACATACATAAATAAATAAATAAACAAATAAAACAAACAAACAAACAAACAAACAGGCTTATTTTAAACCACATATAACTGCATGGTGTTTTGAAAGACAGCCAAGAATACAAACAAATGAATTGTCAAACAAGCCTAACCCAAAGTTTTCACATGCAACTCACATCAGCACTGAAAACTAGAGTTTTAAAATTAGCCCTAGCCCTAACGATAGCACTTAGACTTATGTACCGCTCAGAGATGGATTGCAGCAGGTTCTGACCAGTTCTGGAGAACCGGTAGCAGAAATTTTGAGTAGTTCGGAGAACCGATAGTAAAAATTCTGACTGGCCCTGCCCCCATCTATTGTCTGTCTCCCAAGTCCCAGCTGATTGGAAGGAAATGGGGATTTTGCAGTAACCTTCCCCTGCCACACCCACCAAGCCATGCCCACCAAGCCATGCCACACCCACCAAGCCATGTCCACAGAACCGGTAGTAAAATTTTTTGAAACCCACCACTGGTACTGCTTCATAGTGCTTTACAGCCCTCTCTGAATGGTTTACAGAATCAGCATATTGCCCCCAACAATCTGGGTCCTCAAGGGTTGGAATGGTAGATCACTTCCTACAGTTGCAAAGAGAATTTCACCAAAGTGCCATTTAAATTCCATTTGAAGGCATCTTTACATTTTTTACAAGAGTATCTTTAAGCTTGATCATAAAAGTCAAAATGGCTGTAACTAAAAGTGATTGAGGCATTATGTATGTTATGTACATAAAAAAAAATCAGGTGGAGCTTTTCTCACATTATTGTAACCATATCTTGATTTTTGTTTTATTATGTCCTGTGGACAGCCATGCCTTTTTATCATCTGTCACTCAATTCTCTCCCTTGAAGCAGCTTTTCTGATAATCCTTACTTAAGGATAATTTCAGTGTTAAGACGTGTGCGTTTTTCAGGATGGTCAGACAAAGGAAAAATCACCAGATTTAAATATGTTAAACTTCCAGTGATTATACACAACTTAAAAATCTGACTTTGGACATCACGATATGGAGGTCATGAGGATTGCTTAGGAGGATTTCTAAAAGGAAAAATTATGAGGCATAAAGTTTGATCACTGTGATAATGTTGCTATGACAGCCTCAAGTAGGTTTTGTTGCTCATTTTTATCAAGCAAGGAAAAAAAATATACGAAATAAGATATAGTGTGTTGTGATCTATACATTAAATCTTAACTGTACTGACAAAATCAATGAGGTGATGTATCTGAGAGAAAATAATTGAGTAATAGACGTTGTAGTCAACCTCATTAAGCTATAGATGCCATCAATGTCCTTGAGGCAAGCAAATAAAGAATTTAAAATGGATTTTGTGGAATGACCAATGTTCACTTAGTATTTTTTTCATAATACAAAGATGTGGTATCTATGCTTTGTAGTTTTCCTCAAACTGATCAAGATAACACTATTACCTTGATTGACAACATGTTGAGTAACAGGTTATTTCAAGGTTTCATAGAATTCACTAGAACAGATATCATAAGTTGAGTAATGGACTGTGGCAAGGATGCTATTCCCTGCTCTTTTTAACTTGTCCATGCAAGACTTGCCTGAAACTATTTCTTGGAAATTCATTTATGTCTATGATATTAATTGCACAGCCAAAGAACCAACTTTGGTGATGCAGAGGACATCCTTTCTCAAGATCTCCAGAAGCTGGATGACTACTACAAAAAAAAAAAAAAAATGGCAAACTCCAACCAAGCCTAACAGAAACAGAAGTAGCCACATTCCACCTCAGCAATAAATATGCAAATTACCAGCCTTCAGCGAAGTTCCAGAAACATATTTTCCAATGTAATAATTCTATAAAGTACCTGGGGGTAACATTGGACAGATCACTAACCTTCTGATAACACCTGGATAAAACATCTTCAAAATTGAAAAGCCACAACAATTTACTGAACAGACTGCTGGAATACCCTACAAACAACAGCCTTGGCTTTGGTTTATTCCACTAAATATTGTGCCAGCATGTGGCTAAATATTGTGCAGGTGATTACATGACCCCAGGACACTGCAACTGTCATAAATATGAGTCAGTTGTCAAGCATTTGAATTTCAATCACATGACCAGGGGGATGCTCTAGTGGTTGTAAGTGTGAAAAACAGTCATAAGTCACTTTTTTCAGTGATGTTGTAACTTCAGATGGTCACTAAATGAACTGTTGTAAGTTGAGGACTATCTGTACCATGTACATTTTTCATGCCTCTCACACTTGGCCTCACTAATATCTGTGACTTCACATTACTGTAAACAGATAATAATGATAATAGTAAAAGAAATTAGAGAAATAATAGAAACTGAAGAAACCAAAGTGTCCTGGGATTTTAAAATTCAAACCGACAAGCACCTGCCACATAGCACTCCAGATTTATCAATTGTCATAAGAAAGACAAAAAGTGTGGTTAGTGGATGTGGCAAACCTGGAAACAGCAGAATAGAACAGAAGAAACCTGAGAAAATAACAAAATACAAATATCAAATAGAAATAGAATGACTATGGTAAAAGAAAGCAAAGACAATACAAATAATAATAAGCACCTTGGGTGCTTTTTACTTGGAGCACCATTTGAACACCATCAACAATGACAAAATCCACATCAGCAAAAGGCATATTTATTTGGAATAGCTTACATCCTGTGACAATACCTTTAAGACTATCAAAATCCATATCTGCCTATCCTACATCCTTGGGAAGGACTTGAAAGGTGGACAAAAATGCCAAATACAGCCTGAACATCTGGCTGACTGTGCAATGGACCATAATAGTAATGGATGTCTCGGGTGCAATCCAAAATATCTGAAGCATCACTTGAACGTCATCGGGATTGACAAAATCACCATCAGTCAATTGCAAAAGGCAGTTTTACTTGGAACAGTTTACATCCCATGACAATACCTTTAATATCATTAAACAACATCTTCCTGTCCCAGGTCCTTGGGAAGAACTTAATAGGTGGTCAAAAATGCCAAACATGTGGCTGGCTGTGTGACCAACCAAAATAAAGTCATCCTGTTCGCTTGTTGTGTTAACATTCAAGCCGACGAAGAATCTTATGGGCATTTCTCTTGGCCTGAATCTTTCTGCATTCAGTTCGCTTTTGGTATTAACTCTAGAAAGTGGGACAACATGGGAAGACTCAACGTGGGAAGACTCTATTATCTTCCAATGTAGCCATCATCTATTTTCTTTAAGTCCTACATTGCACATTGTGGAGTCATATATAATAAATGCAGTGTGAATTACAAATGTGAATATTTCCACATAAATCTGTTCGCTTTTTTTTCTGTCTCCCTGGAGGCTGATCAGTTCTGCTCCATATATTCAGTGCCTTCTGAAAAGAACTTTCCATGGAAAAGATCCTCAACTAATGTATTTTAGCTAGGAGTGCGTTGGTATCAGTCTGCTTGGTAAACAAAAAACAAAAAAACAAAGCACATAGCAACTTGGTTCTCCTCCATCTTGGAATAACAGACTGGTGGAAGAGTATATATTTGTACACAAGCAGGAAAAATGGCACTCCAATCAATTAATCAGAATAGAACTGTAAGGGACCTTAGAGGTCTTCTAGTCCAATTCTGTGCTCAAGCAGGAGACCTATAACATTTCAGACAAGCAGCTGTCCAGTCTTTTCTTTAAAGCCTCCAGTGATGAAGCACCCACAACTTCTGAAGACAAAGTGTTCAGGGTGGTTCTAACCGGCTTTACTACCGGTTTTCTTTCTGCACGCGCTTTGCACGCGATCGCTTCTTCGGTCGCACGCTTTGTGCATGATCATCACACGCATGCTCACTTCACTCGTCTGTGCACCAAACTTGCACTTTGCGCAAGCGCATTGCGAATCTGTCCAGCTGAGGTGCGGCAATCCACTCTGCCGCACCTCTCAGCTGGGCAAAAAAAGAAGAAATATAAGGTCAGAATAACGTGGGGGCGGATGGGAGGGCTCAGCTCCTGAACAAAGAGAACTGGTTCAGTGACAAAATAGCGTCACTGCTACCGGCTCGGCCAAACTGGGCCAAACCGGGAGCAACCCACCACTGAAGGTGTTCCACTGGTTAATTGTTAATGGTTAATTAGAATTGTTGTCACTGTTAGGAAGTTTCTTCTTAATTCCAGGTTGCTTCTTTACTGATTAGTTTCCATCCATTGTTTCTTGCCTTCTGGTGCCTTGGAAAGTAATTTGACCCCCTTTTCTTTGTGGCAGCCCCTCAAATACTGGAATACTGCTATCATGTCACCCATAGCCCTTTTTTTTCTAGATCTTTTTCTAATTTTCTAATTCCTGCAACTATTCTTCATATGTTTTTAGTCTCCAGGCCTTTAATCATCCTAGTTGCTCTTCTCTGCACTTTTTCCAAATTGTCAACATCTTTTTTGTAATGTGGTGACCAAAATTGGATGGAGTATTCCAGATGTGGTCTTACTAAGGATTTATAAAGTGGTACTAATACTTCATGTGATTTTGATTGTATGATACTATTACAATACCATTTTTAAAATTTTTGATTCTGATGATACTAACTTCAGATCTTGTTACTGTACCCAACACGGCTAATTAAATCCTTAAAAAAAAATCTTTCTTTTTTTCAAGAGAAAGTGGACAAATATCCGTTCACTTTCAGTGTGCTTGTACTTCTTTTTGCTCCATTGGTCATTAGCATGCTGTCTTTAATGCAGAGTGTATAGAAAAAAGTTGACTCTCCTTAGAATAGAATAAACCCTTCTACAATCTGGTTTCTTCCTTTGTTGAGGACTCCTATTTCTAAAGCACTTGCCAACATGTCCATGGAACAGAAGAAAGCTAGATAGGGAGAGAAAAAAACTAGCATAGAAACACCATCATTTCCTTCAGCTTGGAAGTTTCAATCTCAGTCAGGCAAGTGTGTGCTTCTACTGGAAAAAAATCAGATCAAAGCTAGCTGAGCAGTTTCTCAACAGAGGCACACAAGTTGCTTTGGTCCCTTCTGTGCCTTTCAAATGGGGAGAGCAGAACTGCTGTTGCCATGGAGAAGGGGAATAAGATCAGGTAAGACCTCTCTACTGTGCAGCATGAGCCAAAAGAAGCAATAGAAAGACAGAGCCAATGAGAGTGAGTGGGGCGGCCATATCAATTCAACAAACAAACAAACAAACAAACAAACAAAACAAAACAAACAAACGAGAAAATAAATATTGTCTTCTCTGCATGAAAAAGGAGACAGATACATCAGCTCCCACACCACATCACACACCCTGCCAAGCCTGTGATGTGAAGGAAATTGTTGGTATATATACATATATATATATATATATATATATATATATATATATATATATATATATATATATATATATATATATATATATATATATATATATATATATATATATATATATATATATATATATATATATATATATATATATATATATATATATATATATATATATATATATATATATATATATATATATATATATATATATATATCCCAATGATTTGCATTTTTGAGGATAAAATGAGATCCTCAGTGTTTCTGTCTTAGAAACCTTTACCAGGATAAAGAAATGTTGCAGCAGATAATGTATTTTCTGGTTGGGGTTTCTAATTCATTCCATGGATCCTCAATGGGAATCTAACACTAGGTGGATGCTTTCCAATAAAAAAAAATTACTCTGCAAAACTCCTGGAGGACATATTTCTAGAAAGAAATGCTGCCTAATAAATTATTTATTCAGAATTCTGGGATTTATAGCATAAAGACTGGAAGGAAGTAACACCTGTCATCTCCATAGCTTCCTTTTTACTCCCAAGACGAGCTTCTGGATGTGGAGCAGATGAAAGCATTTCACAAGAGTTTAGTGAGTTTATGGTTTATGGTTTATATCTGTCTAGTAGATAATCACTTAAATATGAGCCAGCAGTGTGCTGCAGCTGCCAAAAAAACCAATGCAATCCTAGACTGCATCAATAGAGGAATAGTATCAAATTATATGAAATATTAGTACCATATTATACTGCTTTGGTAAGACTACATTTCAAATATTGCATCCAGTTTTGATTACCACAAAACAAAAAAGATATTGAAACTCTAGAAAAAGTGAAGAAAAAAGCAACAAATAAGATTAGTGGACTGGAGGCTAAAACATATGAATAATAGCTGTAGGAACTGGTTATGTCTAATCTAACAAAGATAAGGACTAGGACAGGGGTGAAAGGTGTACTTACCTTCCCAACTAATTCAGAAGCGCATGCGTGTATGTGTCACAAGCGCACACGGACCCTCTGCGCATGCGCAAACCCTTCTGCACATGCGCAAAGGATAAAAAACTGGTTACTTCCTGGTTAAAACCAGGAAGTAACGACAACCGGGTGGCGGAGCCTCACGCCACCATCGCTACTGGTTCTCCGAACTACCGGCTACCATCGCGAAGGATTTGGCCGAAATGGTCCAAACCAGGAGCATTTCACCCCTGGACTAGGGGTGACATGATAGTCTTTCAATATATACAGAGAAGAAGAGGTTGAGTTCTTGGAAGCATCTTGATGAAGCTTCTTGCAGGAGAAGTGAAACACTCTTTCAGAGAAAAAACACTGCAGTTGCCTTTTGAAAAAGCACCTTTGAGACAACTATGGCCTATATGATTGAGACAGGAGTCTGACTTAGTCTCCATAGTACCTGAGGGCAGGACAAAAAGTAATGGATGGAAACTTATCAAGGAGAGATCCATCCTAGACATCAGGAGAAATTTCCTGACAATAAGAATAATTAATCAGTGGAACTGCTTGCTTCCAGAAGCTGTATGGTCCATCACTGGAGGTTTTGGATAGTTGTTTGTCTGGAATCTTATAGGGTCTCATTCATACTTAAGCAGGGGGTTGGACTAGAAGATCTCAAAAGTCTGTTTCAATTCTGTTATTCTGTAAAATCTTAACGGTTCACCACAATTCATCTTGTTTGTGAATTTTAGTGGAATTTGGCTGCTGGTTTAGAAAGAGAACTTCAGACAGTTTTTTGGAAGTTAGCCTGATCCATCTACAGCAGGGGTGTCAAACTCAATTTCATTGAGGGCCACATCAAGGTTGTATTGAGCTTGGGGCTGAGTGGGTGGGGCCAGGGTGGGCGTGGCCAGCCTGACATCACTCTTGTTGGGAGCATCTGTGGTGGCCCAGGCAGGGCTGGGGGGATCCAGGCTCCATTTTTGGCTGCGACAGCCTCCTGCAGCCCTCTGCCAGGAAAAATGGAACCTAGGAGGGGTACATGGCCCTCCCAGGCTCTGTTTATAGCCACAACGGTCTCCTGCAGCCCTCCTGAGCGCTATTTTTGCTGGCAGATGCACCACAGATCAGTCCTTTGCTGTTTCCAGGGCGGCTCCACAGGCTACTGTAGATCTAAGAACCCCATGGGCTATATGCAGCCCTGGGCCTTGAGTTTGACACCCCTGATCTATAGGGAGTCAATTTTGTTTTTAAAGAGGAGATTGTTAGGGTGTGTGTAAAAAGTATTTGTTGCTTGTGCAACGAGCAGAGCAGAAACACACAGGGAAGGAGATAAACGTGCAGCTCGTGTGAGAAAAATACTTTATATACAAGATAATAAGCAGTCTCGGTGTAGGTAAAACAGTCCAAGATCATAAACAGTAATATCAGTCCAGTAAGTATCTTCCCTTACCAAAGCAAACAGACTTTAGTAACTCTCGGTATACAATACCAGTCTAACACCAATCAGCAGAAAGACGCAGGAAGCAACAGGAACAATCAGGAACAAAGAACGCTTCTCTGCGCTGCTTATTTATGCACTGTAGCCTAATTACAGGGTTCAGCAAACCCTGATTACGTGGCTCAGTTGTTTCTTAAAGAAACAGATATATTGCCTGACCAACAGGTTAGGAGTAAGCTACAAGCTGAACCTAACAGAGATATACCATTTCTTGTGATTTGAAATACCTGAAGTAACATTTCCCTCCATTCCAAATAGTCTGCACATTAAAACTGTGAATGGATAACTTGCAAAACTGCCCACAGTCCCTCAGTCCATTTTTTTCCTAAGCTTTGGAAAATATCAAGATTGCACTGCTGCAGTTTGACAGGAACCTATTTCTTTGTCTGCATTTAGTATACTATTGTTCTTTGTTATAGACACTGACTCGAATTCTGCAGCTATTCATATGTATGTGTGTGGGGGTGGGTGGGTAGGAAGGGTGTTGCATGAGATATGATTAAGTTTTATAACCAATAAATAACTTCTGCCAGCCCATCTTCCCCGTGCCCAATCTTTCTTCCAATGACATCCTTACGTTACTATCAAGTTGCTATGGCTTTAGCTGCTTCAAAACAGTTTTCAGAAACTGCAGGAAGAAAGGTGATTAATTGATTAAAATCATTAAATGAAATCTGTCTCCAAATAACCTCAAGAAGAGCTATTGGGGAGTGAGGCGTCTGTCTGTCTGTCTGTCTTTCTGTCTCTGTCTCTCTCTGTCTCTCTCTTTCTCTGACTGTGTGTTAAAACTCAGCATGAAAGCTGCAACTGTGATTGAAGTAGTGGCTATTTTTTCCTTGTATCGGGTTCTTGTTTTCTTGATACACACACACATAAACACACACACACACACACACACACACACACACACACACACACACACACGGACAGACCTTGAAAGATGATTTTGTTTTTGGAACGACTCCCTAAGAAATTGCAGTGGCACTGAAACTGACATGAGAGCCCTTTCAGAATTTGCCAAAACTTTTTCAAAATGTATCCAAAATTTTATCTGATGTTGGCTATATTATGTAGTCAAGTACTTTTCCTATTTTACTGATTCGATAGCTAGTTGTTTTGCTTCGATTAAATGCTTGCAGTTTTTCCATTTGTTAATCCTGTCTGAATAAAAACTTTACAGCTTACTAATCGACAGACAAATGCATACGTAAAATACATTTTTTTCTCTTTCTGTCCAGTTAAATGATGGCTAATAATAAACCAGCTTCAGTAATAAATAACAATGATCATAAATTATTGTTGCCGACTGTTGGACCAACCATAACAATACAGGTAGTCCTCAACTTACAACAGTCCATTTAGTGACCATTTGAAGTTAAACAGCGCTGAAAAAAGGACTTATGACTGTTTTTCACACTTATGACCATTGCAGCATCCCCATGGTCATGTCAAAATTCATATGCTTGGCAACTGACTCATATTTATGATGGTTGCTGTATCCCCGGATCATGTGATCACCTGTTGCGAACTTCCGACAAACAAAGTCAATGAAGAATGCAGTGATTCGCTTAAACAATTATGGCAAGGAAGGTTGTAAAATGAGGCAAAACTCACTTAACAACTGTCTCACTTAACAACAGAAATGTTGGGCTCAATTGAAATTGTAAATCAAGGACTACTGGACTGTAGTAAGGACTGTAATAAGTAATATGTCTGGGCTTCAACTCTCAGAATTCCTCAATTTGTGAAGAATAATAAAATATAAAGTTATCTCAAAATGTAGACATCCTATGCTCAATCATGTTTCCTATAAATAATACAGTTGAACGGTCTTTTTGTTTAGTTTTATTGCAGAAGATAAATTAGTGCTGGAATTTCTAGCATGTATACACTATTGAAACAGCGACGTCTACGCTGGCTGGGGCATGTCATGAAAATGGCTGATGGTTGGATTCCGAAAGATCTCCTGTATGGAGAATTAGTGCAGGGAAACCACCTCAGAGGGAGACCACAGCAGCGATATAAGGATATCTGCAAGAGGGACCTAAAGGCCCTGGGAATGGACATTAACAACTGGGAAACCTTGACCTCCGATTGTTCAGCTTGGACGTTAAAGACGAAGCATGGCCTTCTCCAATTCGAAGAGACACTTGTTCGGCAGGCTGAGGCAAAAAGGCAGTTCCGGAACCAGCGAAATCTGGGGGTGGGCAGGGGACAGAATGTATCTGCCCTCAGTGTGGAAGGGATTGCCACTCTCAAATTGGCCTTTTTAGTCACACCAGATGCTGTTTTAGGACCTCTTTCCAGAGCACGATACCATAGTCTTTTGAGACTAAAGGATGCCAATGAATGATATTGCAGAAGGTGTTTTGCTGTTCTATTGTATAAAATAATCTATTTTTAAAAAATCGTAAACAATTTGATTCGGAATTTGTTTAAAAGTCCAAGATAACGTTGCTTCACAAAACAAAGGTATCCTGTGGCAAAATAAGACCTTTTCAACTTACTCAGGCATAGCAAGAGGTAACAGGAATAGAAAAATCAAGTGAAACAATCAACATACAATCGGTTCTTTTTTGTCAGAAACATGGAAGCCAAGAAACTTTGGCCAAGTTGCAACATTTTCTATTGTACAGTATTGAGCGAACAAAATGCAATTGTATTGTTTCATATGCGGTATTGTATTTTACAAACGTGTGTAATATTGTCTTCTGAGAGAGAGGAAGTTGTTAAAACAATCATACTTTTACATCTGTCAGCTCAAGGCTATCCAAGCTTGTTCCAGTGGAAACTGAACATTTCAACTATTTCCTTCCTTTCTTTAATCCTATTCCTTCCTTCACAGGATCAGCCATTTCCAGAAAAGGTAGGAACACAAATGTATTGTTGTGGTTCCTTGGGAATTCAGGGTATTCCTTACCAACATAAACATCTTACATTTCTCACATATTTTCTTGTGTTTCACTACTTGCAGGGGCGATTCTTAAATTACCTTTGGGCACATTTTGCTCAGAAATAATTATTTTCATGTCTTCTTTCATGAAAACTTTTATAAAACATGAGCTAATAAGTTGCTGATGTTTATTACAGTATCACCTGTGATTTTTCACAAACCTTGAGATATCTCAGATAGTGAAGTTGCCATCTATGAACTATTCTGAATCAGAAAGTCCACTGAAGAAAAATTTGCATGGGTAGAAAGTGAATTTTGGCTGTGTGCTACACAAAACAGAATATTGATCTTATCTGAAGTTCCCAAGACAGAGAGCTTATCTCAAGAAAAAATAAAGAAAGGCAAAAAAATAAATAAATCACTTTTTTAGAACAATTTGCTTGGCTGGAGTGAGTATATATACAAGAATTTCTTTTTCCTGTAAAGCAAATGTGAGAAAAATAATTTCATTTTCTAGCTGAATGCTTTTTCCTAGCAGAGGATCCACCCACATCTTTCAGCTGAAGACATAGGCCAGTTTTGGCAATTAGGGGAGCCCGTTATGCTTCCTATTATTCCTATTATTATTATTATTTTAAAAAAGATGTGCTTAATTAAGCTAAAAAAACCCCAGAGGAATAAGCAGCCTAGATTACAGAGCACTATCAGCTGATCACATGGAAGAATAAAATAGAGTACAGTAGAATAGAATAGAATGGAATGGAATGGAACGGCATGGCACGGCACAGAATAGAATAGAATACAATAGAATAGAATAGGAGGTAGTCCTCTACTTACGACCACAATTGAGCCCAAAATTTATGTTGCAAAATGAGAAATTTATTAAGTGAGGTTTGCTCCATTTTACGACTTTTCTTGCCACATTTGTTAAGTGAATCACGGCAGCTGCTAAGTTACTTACATGGTTGTTAAATGAATCTGGGTTCCCCATTGATTTTTCTGGTCAGAAAGTTGCAAAAGTGGATCATGTGATGCCGGGACACTGCAACCATCATAAATATGAACCAGTTGTCAAGCATCCGAATCTAAATCATGTGACCGTGGGGATGCTCCATTGGTCGTAAGTGTGAAAAATGGTCGTAAGTAGCTTTTTTCAATATTGTTGTAAGTTGAATGGTCACTAAATGAACTGCTGTAAGTCGAAGACTACCTGTAGAATAGAATAGAATAGAATAGAATAGAATAGAATAGAATAGAATAGAATAGAATAGAATAGAATAGAATAGAATAGAATTCTGTATTGGCCAAGTATGATTGGACAGAAAAGGAATTTGTCTCCAGTGCATAAGCTCTCAGTATATATATACCTACATGCATTCACACATATATACATACAAAAATGTGTGTGTTAGAGAGAGAGACACACACACACACACAGAGAGACAGACAGACAGGCAGACAGACATATGTTTTGTAGGTGCATGTATTACATATTGTCACATACACATATCCCTTTGTGTATATTCAATATAGGAATCATTTCCTATATTTATTTGTTAAAATCTCTGCACACGATATCTATCACCAAGATCCTCCTCCTTCACCACCTCTTCCCTGGCAGTCCCCTCCCCTCCACCCTGTGGGCCCAGAGCAGGGGTGAAATCTACTTACCTTTCCTACCGATTCGGAAGTACGCGCTCTGCGTGGATTTTAGACCCTCTGTACACGTGCAAAGCCTTCTGTGTGCGCGCAGAGGGTCAAAAACAGGTTACTTCCTGGTTAAAACCAGGAAGTAATGATGTCCGGGTGGATGGGTGGAGCTTCACGCTGCTGCCACTACTGGTTCACCAAACCATCCACCGCTGCTGCTACCAGTTCGCCCAAACCGGTGGGAACCAGTAACATTTCACCCCTGGCCCAGAGTCACCTTTTCGAAAAAAACACCAAAATGTCAATTGTGTCCTGTCCTTTGCTTTGGTCCCCATGTAGGCATTTGTTAAAGTGGTTGGCAATGCAGCAATAGTGTGGGGTGTTGCTTCTAGGACCATGTTGGTGAACCTATGGCATGTGTGCCACAGCTGCAACACAGAGCGTGCTCTGCAGGCACATGAGCCATCACCCAGCTCAGCTCTACTGCACATGTCCATGTGCGCCTCCTGCCGACCAGCTGATTTTTGGGATGCAAAGGGGTGGGGTGCATGTGGGAGACACATGTGCATGCATGGGGGATGGGGGTCACACACACACGTGCATGTGCAAGGTGGAGCATGGGGGTGTGGTGCGCCCCCCCCCATGGCCAGTTTTTGGGCCTAGGAGGCTCCCAGGAGTCTCCAGGTGGCCCATTTTGGATGCCAGGTAAGTTCAGGCCCCATGCAGAGCCTGGGGGGTGAAAACGCCCCCCCCATGGTGTAGGAGGGCGAGTAGGCATGGGGGGCAGTAGTGGGTTTCAAATCCTGGTGCTACCAGTTTACGATTGGTAGTGTGTGGGCATACTCACTCGCTTTGGTAGCGCACAGTGCTTCTGTGCATGTGTAGAGCATTTTTTATGATGTCTGGGCGGGTGGGCAGAGCCTCCCACCACCGCCACCACCAGTTTGCCCAAGCCAGGGCAAACCGGGAGCAACTCACAACTGGTGAGGGGGTCATGTGCACATGCGTAGGGGACGCACATTGCATTATGGGTGCCAGCATGTGTGCACACTGTTGCGTGCACGCGCTTTTGGCACACGAAGAGAAAAAGGTTAGCCATCACTGTCCTAGGATGTGGCCATAACACTGTAGATATTTTCCTCATACTTTCTCTGTTACTGGTACAAAGCTCATTGCCTACCATATCAGTATTATTGCTGATATGGTCAAATAGGGAGACACCTAATGATCAACCAAGCATACATACATTTCCATAGCATGTAGAGGGCTTTCCACAATTTTGGTGGTTGCCCAACACTTTACAGTGCTATTGGGCAAATCATTCCAGTGATCTCCTTCTACTGTAGCTATGTAGCATTTATTCTTGTGCACATTAATGCCGCTGTGATTTTACAAATGGAATCTTAAATAATAGAAAGAGTTTATCTTCACTAGAACTTCATTGCAGACCTGGATGGTGAAGGTGCCTGGGCTAGTCTCTAAATGCTTAGATTTCTTGATACTGAACTACAAACTGAATTGGCTTAGATGATTCTACAGCACTGTAGTTCTTTGCTGGTGGTGTAGAGCAAGACCCAGAGGATACTGTTATGCAAATTTCATGTGATGGTATCCCTAATGAAAATGAACAATATAGTGATGATGTTGATGGTACAGGCCAGCTTTCATAGATAAACTGTCAGAAAGGCTGGCAGCACATCTCAGTTGACTGCTGGCATTAATATAGTATCTGGATCTATTTTATGAGTAGCTTGGTCACACCATAGTCACCAATCTTTCCATCCTTAATATTCATGAGCTAAATTCAAGAAATAATCTGTGTGATGGAGTAGAAAGGAATAGAGGACAAAGAAAGAATACAATTGTTTTCTTACCATATTAATTATATCTTGTACAGCAAGCAAGGAGTGTACATATGTTTCTTAGAATAGTCCAGTGTAGCTTTTCTGTTGCAATCCATAGGCTACTATAATTAAGGTTACATATATCCTATTTAAATCAATGGGATTTGTTAAATGCTGAAACCTGGATAATTATCATATTTAACTGTGATCTCTTCACTCAGTAGATGCATTAACACTTCCAACAGTCAATAACATGGACACCTGAAGTATAGAAATGTTTATTCGTTCTTATTGCTGCTGCTGCTGCTATTAGCAGGAGAAAACATATGAATATGCCACTAATCTGATAGAAGACAACAAGGCAAGGTCAGAAAGGTGGGCCTCAGCCAGAAAAATCACATCATCAATATTTTCAGCAACATAAATGGCAATCAATTCAGTCTCCTATATATTAATACTAAATAACAGTACCAGTTTCTTTAGGCTTAAGAAATCTCCCACACATATGCCAGACATTGCCTAAAGCAGAGTTTCCCAACTTTGGCAATTTGAAGATGGGTGGACTTCAACTTCAACATGTTGGTGGAGAAATTTTAGACCTCAAGTCCACCCATCTTCAAGTTGTCAAGGTTGAGAAACACCAGCCTACAGTAATTCCCAGTCCAATCCATTGTGCTTTCCTCTAAAGCTCCTTTTTTCAAGTTTCATGTCCTGTCCTCATGCCCTCTAGGCACATTCAGGAAGGCTCTGGGAAAGATTTTGTACCTTAGAATAGAGGGGGCCATAGGATAATTTCTAATATTACCATGCAATAGAATAAACATGCACAATCACTTTCACATATCGGTATGGTAGTTTATTTTATTTTTATTTTATTTTTCATATTTCTATGCCGCCCACTCTCTGAGGACTCTGGGCGGCTTACACCAAAGACAGTATACTAAATAGACCCAACAATCTGGGTCCTCATTTTACCCACTTCGGGAGGAGTCAACCTTGAGCCGGTGAGATTTGATCCGCTGATCTGCTGAACTAGCAGTCAGCTGAAGTAGCTGCAGTACTGCACTCTAACCACTGCGCCACCTCGGCTCAGTTCTGTGTAAGGGTCTGTTTCTTAAAATTAAACTTGCATGCTACTCATCTTGCTTCCGATACTCAGTACTGCTGAACCAAAGGTTTCTGAGCAGAATCAAAAATTAGCCCTGAAATGTGAACTCCAATGTCATATTTATAGGATTTTATTCACTTATTCTACCTCCAAAGGCAGAAAACAATTTTCCTACCTGGTTTTCCAGATTGTTTCAGCTTTCTTTCCTGGCCTATGGACATGTCACATCTTCACTCTTCAGGTCCAGTCAAAAGGTTTCTGGCCCAAGATGCAAGGTATAGTCAGGCTCTGCTTGCAGCCCTTCCTTGTTTTTCAAACCCAGCCATCTGCAGTGTTATGTAAACATATCTGCACAGATGGACTTGTTCTGCTCCTTTTGACAGCAAAAAAAAAAAAAAAGAGTTTATGTTGGCAAAGGAAGTTGAAGAGATGGAGCAAGAAGGAAAGAAAGGAAGTAGTGTAAGGAAATGTGGGTGGGATATGTATCCACGTGCCTGATACATTAAATTCTTTGATCTTCAAACTAATTCATAGATGTGGTGACAGCATGGAATTCATAAGGTGTGCATGTAATCATGATGTTAGAGATCCAAGTCTTGAATTCCATTTATTTTCATGGATTTAAGCACTCTGCTGACCATAATTCTAAATTTCATTCTGAAATATCTGAGTCAGGAACAAATGCCCATACTAGATTTGTTAATCTTGTTAAATAAAATGGAGTAGATGTTAGATGAAACTCTACTTCATGTAGAAATGTCTGCAAGAAAACAACTAAGCTCAGAGAATATAAAGGACCCTTCATTTCAACTCTGAGCTAGAAATATTCTTCTTTATTGAAACATTACTTTACATTGATGATAGAGAGTATGAAGCTGTTGACTCAAAGCTGCATAGAAGCAAAATTTTCTGCCTTTTATCTCTGAAATAAAATCCTCTTTGGATGATTTGGGGAGCTTCTTGAATTTCTGGAATAGGTATGTGGCGCTACAGAGAAAAGGATGAGATGAAAAGCATTCTGCAAACATTTTCAAGTTAAATTACGATAAAATCTAAACTCAATGTTTATTTGACTAACTCTACCCATACCTACTCATGTCATTTATATCCATCTTTTATTCAAGGGGATGAATTATTTCAAAACATGGATTAAAATGAATATATTTAGCAATTGAAAATGTAGCAAAATAGATGTATTCTGGTTGCTTCCTAAAAGCAGAGTGAGAAAGGGAGGGAGGGGGAGAGAGAAAAAGAAAGAGAAAAAGAAAGTGAGTGCCGAACAAAATTATTGAGGAAATATTTTCTACAAGGCTTGGGAACAGTTCAGGAAAAGGCACCATTATAAATGCTGATGTACCATGAGAACATCTTCAGAAGGATCTCTGCTGCAGCTCTTTCAAGGCCAAGCAGGCATTGAAGTTCCTCAAATAGACATGACTTAAAATTAACAGTCAGAACAGATCTTTCAGTATTGAAATCATAGGATCTTGCAACCATCTTGAGACACTTTAAAAGAATAAGTCTATGGATTGGTCTGTCCGTCAATCCATCCATCCATTCATCCATCCATCTGTCCGTCCGTCCATCCATCTCACCTGTCCATTCAGCCAGCCATTCTATCAATACTACTCTTAATGGTTTGGCTGAGACATCCATATGTCTGCAAAGGAGGAAGAAGATGAATATTTGATTATGAGTGAAAACTAATCAAGGAAAGAACCAACCTAGAACTAAGGAGAAATTTCTTGATAGTTAGAATAATTACTCAGTGGAACTATTTGCCTCCAGAAGTTGTGAATGTTCCAATACTGAAGGTTTTTAAGATGACACTGGACAATTATTTATCTGAAATGATATATGGGTACCTGTTCGAGCAGAGGATTGGACTAGAAGACCTCCAAGGTCCCTTTCAACTCTGTTATTCTGTTATTTCATAAATTTATTTATTTATTTATTGGTTCAATTTATATGTCGCCCTTTTCCGGAGACTCAGGGCAGCTTACAATGCGTTAAGCAATAGCCTTCATACTTCATACATAAATGTCCTTTACATTAATTTATTTTAAGATCCAAATTAATATAAGCAAACTTTGTAAGTCAAAATTCTGAAACTTAAAGTTATTTTAGTTATACCATATATATTGGAGAATGCTTGAGTAATTACATACATTGAACTGTATATTTAATATTTTAAGGATTGAAGATAAATTGAAACAAGGGTTATACAATTAAAATAAAAATCTGGGGTGAGGCAAGTCAGGCTAATATGATGTATAAAAACATTAGATGATCCTATTATCTAATCCTATTTTGAACTGCTGGAATATACCAGGTAATGAGAGAAAGCAGGATTAATACATATTGATCAGATTGTGTCAGACCTTGTTTCATTAATCATAAACAGATGTTTTTATGGATACTTCAGGCCTTGGGTTTAAAAATTAAAAAATCAGAATAATTCATTGTTTTGTGTTTTTCTTGTTAGAAAGAAACTTGCCTTTGTACCCATGCTTCTTAAAATACCCTTGTGTTTCCCAGGATGAAATTACTTAGAATTAATGAGCTGTGTCCATTAAGGAACTTCAATTCTGTTTTCTAGTTCATAAACCTAAGACCATACAAAGTTTTAGTGTATTTTTGTTTGCTTTTAATGGATACCCCTCCTTCCTCCTTCAGCATTTCAGCTGGCACTTTTTTCACCAACACCTCTCATAAAGTAGGATCCCTGAGCAAAATCAGCCTGTAGGATTAGATCCGCCTCTACTAAAGCTGCATTTAATATTGCTGTGTTCACACCTCATTCCCTTGGGTGAGATGTAAGTGCGCATAACTAGAACCATTAGTTCCACCCCAGATTTCTGTTCTGAATGCAGGCAGAGAACCTGGCAGGAAAGATGGTTCTGAATCATTATTCACAACCTTTAGATAACATTGCATTTGCAAAAGAAATAGAATTTTATCTCCCTGCTTTTGCAAGTCGAACCTACTGCTGATTCAGTTTTAATATGAGTCAAGATAACTTTAAAATATATGGTTTGATTGCCTAATGTTTTAAAGTCTGTCCATGAATCCTTTTTCCTACTTATTTACTCATGTATCAGAATGTTATTTATGGATGCTTATCTCTTCAAGCTCCCACCACCTCTTCCTTGTTAGCAAGCCACATTGCTTTTATAAATGTAGGTTGCAAAAGCATGTGTGTTTTTCTGATAATCTAACCATTCACCTCTTGTCCATTATTTTTTTCAGGGTTTATTGTAACTCTTATTTCATTCTTAGTCTTTTATGATGTAAGTTATGGACTGCAGACCTGTTTTTAAAACACTTTTGAAGCAATATATGCTTCTAGGGATTATTGTAGTGGAGAAGTCCATTTTATGGAACACACAGTTTTAGGAATTGAGTTTCAATAAGTCAATTCTGCTTTTTAAAAAATAAAAATTAAAAAAAATTAAAAAAAATTAAAACAGAAATTATACCTTTAGAAGCACTAGATTAGGGTGCGGAATAGATAGAGGTTGTATTTTATAAGCTTTATAGAGTGACTGAGCACCCGTTCTTCCATATATATATATATATATATTTAAAAATTAAAAAACTTCTAGACTAGTGATGATAAAACCTTTGGTTTGGTGTATCAAATATACAGAAATGCCTAACTTAACTCTAATGTGTCCTTCCTACTCCTGAACAAAAAAGAAAATTCTTTACATGTTCATTTATCTAAAATAACTATAGCCCAATCATGTCTGACACTATGTATTTTATAAAGAAACATCAAATAATTACAAAAATGAAATACAAGTGAAACAAATTCATTTTTAAAGAATCCAAAGGCCCTGCAAGAACACACCAAATTCTCACATAGCCTCTACAATTTCTGAAAATCATGTAAGAATGGGATATACTTCCAAAAATAGCTGTTGTTGGCTGTTGGTGAACACTGGTGTGTCACCCAAAATGCCATGGTGTGTGTCACCTTTGACATGCATGTCATAGATTTCCAATCACTGTTGTAGACTTACAACAGCATCAGATATTTTTTAGGTGCATCATGAAGCCCTTCCAGAAATGGTTGTATTTAAGTCTATCTCTTCTGAGATCTACTGGCATTTAACTTTGTTCCCATCAGAATTCTATGTAGAATTTATTTTACTTCTTATTGCATTTACATAACCTGAGATCTAGAAGAAGATGCAAAATGATTAGTCTTTTTAAAGATTATACACATTTCACCATATACTAATTTTTTTTAAGTTGCTTTGTGAGAGCCAATGTTGTACCATTAAGAAATTATGTCTGGCCTTTATGTACAGCTCGATGAAGTAGAAAAATCTTGACAGCACTTTTTAAAGCAAGGTGGAAGCTGTTGTCCTAAGATAAAATAAAACTCCAAAATAAAAAATATACACATATTCACACATAGGACTATCCACAAATAAGCCAATTCTTGAAATTTTAATCAAAATATTGTGAATAATAATAATAATAATAATAAGAAGAAGAAGAAGAAGAAGAAGAAGTCATATTTCTTTGCCGCCCACTCTCTGAGGACTCTGGGTGGCTTACACCAAAGACAGTATACTAAATAGCATTTTGCCCCCTAACAATCTGGGTCCTCATTTTACCCACCTCGGAAGGATGGAAGGCTGAGTCAACCTTGAGCTGGTGAGATTTGATCCGCTGATCTGCTGAACTAGCAGTCAGCTGAAGTAGCTGCAGTACTGCATCCTAACCACTGCGCCACCTGGGCTCTTACACATGTTTATATGTTTTAATTTTCACTATTGATTTATTCATGGCTAATTCAATGTTATCAGCGTATTCAAGCGTATACATAGTAACACAACAATAGTAATATTCTAGTTCAATCTATGTGTTACTATTGGGTTAGATTTATGGACTGAGCATTAAAAATGGGATTTCTTCTTTTCTTTCTCAAATGGTACTAGTAGTAACTTCTGTCTATTCAACATGAATAGATGTCCATGTTTCATATACTTTTAAATGCTCTCTCTCTCTCTCTCTCTCTCTCTCTCTCTCTCTCTCTCTCTCTCTCTCTCTCTCTCTCTCTCTCTCTCTCTCTCTCTCTCATCCATCCATCCATCCATCCATCCATCCATCCATCCATCCATCTACCTACCTACCTACCTACCAACCTACCAACCTATCTACCTATATCTATTATCTACTAAAATGTACACATCTCCTATTTCTCACTCCTGGTGACTTAGGACAAATGAGATAAAGATATTTTTTAAATGATAAAATCCATCCATAAAAATGATAAATAATAACTGAATAAACTCATAGCTGTCATCAAATGACTCTGAATGTATCTCTTTAAAAAGATTGCTATTATCATATCAAGGTGGGGAAACAGCTAATCTGGAAGGGGAGCTGCTCCATTGGAAAGGGCTGTTACTCTGAAGGTCAATCTTGAGTACTTAGCTTCTCTGGTACCTTTCAAGATACCTTATTCTATTCTATTCTATTCTATTCTATTCTATTCTATTCTATTCTATTCTATTCTATTCTATTCTATTCTATTCTATTCTATTCTATTCTATCCTATCCTATCCTATCCTATCTTATCTTATCCTATCCTATTCTAAGACCGTCTTTCTATTAGATCATGAAAATTTTTGAACAGTAAAGACACCTTAACAGCTACTGGAATTCTTGACTGAATGTTTGACTACATGTGGATTTTTCAAAAAATATAGAAAAGCAATGAGTAAGATTCTGAATTACTATTTAGAAATCATTGCATGTATATTCATATACCATTGCACATTTACAGATTAGAGGGGTTGCCCAGTGTGTTTCGTATGAGCATGTGAGAATGTAATGTATCATGATGATGTGTATACTGATTAAAAGCTGATGCATATGCATCAGATTGTTTATCTAAATATATGGTGGGAACATTTTCTGAAATGTTTGCATTTCTAGTTTGTTCACAAGAAATCTGTCCTCTACATTTCTCTTCTTCCTCAGATCTAAAAGCAGGCAGATTTCACTTGTGTGACTTTTTTTATTATTCATTTATTATTAATTCGATTTGTATGCTTTTCTTGTTTTCTTTTCTTTTCAAGAAAGGTTTTTATATACTTTGTCAATGGTGCAAGGAAGCAGATACAGATGGAAAGCTCAGTTAGTATATCTATTCCCTGTTGTCTGTTCAGAATTGTTTCCTATAGTACAGCATTATGTTCTAAACCTTTGTCTAGCCTAAACTCTAAATAATAACACATCAGTGTGAAGATTTGGTTTCTTCGGTGCTGTGCAACTGAAAAGCCTACTTAGGCCTATACCAGGATATTTACTAGGGGGAAAAAAGAAGAGATGGAATAAATATGATTGTATTTTGGGATTTTTCCTCCATTTTATGACACAAAGAAAGCAGAGGAAGCACTGGAGGTGTGATGTAGGGAAGAAATATGTGTTTATTTAGCCTTAAAGTATACAATAACAGAGAATGCCAAAATGTTCAGGATTATATCTCTTTATCTCACATTATCCAGGCTACATTTGTTTTCAAAGATGCTGCTTTATTTACAACCCCTTTTCATTCCAGCTTGGACTAACAGGTGATTACCATTTTTAACACTTACTAGTTTTTTTCTCTCCAGCAATATACAATCCAGAATGAACACTTTTCATTCATGCTGGCAAGCTAGAAAGAATCCTGTAGGGTTCTTCATATATAAAATGATAAGAGCAAGATCTTCCACCTCCCTCCCAAATTTGAGGCTTCTGCAATTAGGGAAAAAAATCAGCAGAACAAAGGCTGAGAACAAAAATATCTTTCAAAGCTTTGGGTGTATCTACAAGCACCTGAATGCCAGAATGTTATTTTTTCACTCTGGAATTAAAAGACTCAAGATGGTGGATGAAGATCAAAATCCTGCTGTTTTTGTATTGGCATCTCCCGATAGACACTCCAGAGCCTAAAAGCCTTTCTGCAGTCTTTGTGTTGAATGCTAGCTACCCATTCTTATGTCAACAGAAAACACTGTCATTGCTGGTCCCTCTCCTACCTTTATTGTGTCTCTTCTGAGCCCTAGCCAAACAGCACTGCCTTGGGTGAGTTGTCCTTATTTTCTGCCCTCTCTCTTCAATAGGTGCCAACTGATCAGGAAAACATCTACCAAGCAAGACACAGAAACTGAAATGGGCCTGGATTAACTGCATTCATTATACCTCTCTACCAGCTCTATTGCCACCTTGTTCTGTTGAAGTACAAATGGCCCCATGTCAGACTCCCAAAGGACCCACCTCAGAAGCTGGCTTCCCTTTCTCTGTTGCTTTTATGCAGACATAAAAATGTTTCACTGTTTGTTTTTATTTATTTATGTACCGTATTGATCCTCATGGATTCTAGGCAAATAGCAATAAGGCTAAAAGACATTTTGAAATTTCAGCAGCAACACCAAAGCAAGTAACAACAGGATATAGATGGTGATATAGATGATGATATAGATACAGATGATGATATTGATATAGATGATTAGAGAGTTAGAGATATATAGATATGAGAGAGAGAGAGAGAGAGAGAGAGAGAGAGAGAGAGAGAGAGAGAGAGTGAGAGAACAAGAGAGAGAGATGATATAGAGATAGATAGATGCCATTCCAAGCAAGAGATAGATATAGAGATAAATAGAGAAATACAGAGATAGATACATACACACATATAGATAAATATACACATCTAGACATTCATATGCATATAAAATGGCTCTTCAGAGGATCAAAAAAATCAAAATGGCAGCCAAAACCATGTGATTCAAGACCCATCTTTTTATGTGCATAATTGTTGCTGCCATTTCAATTACTTTGACCCCCTCATTGTGAACACCCTTAAATGTGTACACAAACATGAATAGTAATAGAAAAAAATCTTCCTATATCACACTAGTTATATTTTAGTGTGGATGGGACCAGTAAAGTGCCTCTCCTGCTACATCTGGTATGTAGACAAGATTGGGTAGGGGTAGCATTGCAAATAACCAGGACCATGCCAGGGAAAGCTTTATAGGTAACTTGAACTAAACTTGGAACCACGGTGACAACCAATCCAGTTCATGAAACAGAGGTGTAATGTGTACAGATTAAGCAGTACCCATAACTGCTTGCACTGCTGCTTTTTGCAGAAACTGCAGCTTCCAGGTGCTCTTCAAAGACAAGCCCACCTAGAGCTTATTGCAATAGTCACTTTCGAAACTTCCCTGTCTAGAAAAGGTTGTAATTGGCACATAACACAAAATCATGCAAAGGTTTTCCTGGTTATGGCTGCTACCTCTGCTGCAAACAGAAGTTGCAAAACAAAGAGGACATTCATTCTGTGCACTGATTCTTTCTACAACCCCATTCCAAGCAAGAGATGGAGAATCCCAAAACAGCTGTCCGTATAAACCAAAGGCACTCAATGGTTAAATTGACCACCCATGGAGTCAACCATTATATCAACTGGAAAAGTATCAGCATCCTAGACCAAACTAAATCCCCAAACTGAAGAGAATTTCTCGGTGGCTGATTTTCAAACAACTCATCCATTAACAGGCACATAGAAATAAACAATATTTACACACCATTTAAAAGAGATAATTAAAGAAGCTAAAAAAGAAAGAAGAATGAAATACCACCAAGCTCAGAGAGCACTAAGGACTCTATAGTTCAACCCTGACTTACATATATTCTCTTCTATTAGTATCAGGTTAGAATCTGGTTCATTTTCTCCACTTGCCATTCTATTCAACGTTTATTTTCCACCACTTTAAGATGAGATAGTTTTCATCCCAATTATGTGTAATCATTAATTGTTAACAATGAAACCAAAGATATACATTTTAAAAAGGATTGCATTCCTTCCTTCATGTGGAAATGGATAACCAAATTCCTTTTGGCAATGCGATGCTTTTTCTCATCTATAGAAGAGTCGTCTTCTTTTTCATTGTTTCAGATCTGTTTATTGGAAGTGTCTATGACATAAGACATAAAGAGATTCTTACGGAATTCTTTGCTGAATTTTCCATAATATAATTCATGTTAGAATCAAATGTAGCAAATTAATTGTTTTCTTTTGCTTTAGGAACTGGGTTTTTCCCCCCAGTGGTTCAGTGTTACAGTGATATAAAAAACTGATTCAGACTGACATTCTATGCTAAATCCTTTCAAACATTTAAATAAAAGATTTCTGTACACATACAGTGTAGTGAAAAATGTATATCCAAATCTTCTATACACAGGTATTCATCTGCATAGTGTATAACCTAAATAAAATGTGTTATTGTTTATCAGTTTCATGAACATTCACAGGAACCTGGCAAATCTAGACTGCCAGCCTGTTGCCATTCTATGTTTCTGCCAATTTTCTACTTGCAGTTCCAAAAAAACATATCAAAATGTCACACTAATGGAAATTAAGTCTGCACAATTCACACAATCCAAACCAGGAAGAATGTCTCTAAATAGCTACAACTCTCTTTGCCATTGGATATTGTTACAAATAATGGTGTCTGTATGCTTCATATTGATGGAAAAATGTCATGGAACTATAGAACACAAATTAGAATTAACCAGATGACTGCATGGTTTAACGTTATTTGAAGCAAGTTCATTTGGTTTCATGGTTTTTGCAATTTTTCAATAACAGTCTACCGTAATTCTTTAAACTGCTAGCCAAAGGAATAAGTCTAGGATATAATAAAATGAGAGGCAACTTTAAAGGCACCAACTTGTTAATAAAAAAAAACATGAACCAAATTACTGAAACTGATATTTTTACTTTAGTTTTGATTTTTTTTTTTAAAGGATAAGGTTGTGGAATGGAAACACTGGTTTTAAATGAGTAAAGATGTATTGCTCACAGAAGGATAAGATATATGATAATCCTATACAATTTCATGCATAAAAGTCTTTGGAAATACTGATTATTCATCAACTTCGGCAATGGAATTTTCTAACACTTTCAACAGCAGTAGGCAACATGGAAGATATAAGACAATCTTTAAGGAACAAGGGGGTTCAGATGGAAATTTCTTAAGGAGCTATAAGTACTGTTCTTCTGAGCATTAGCCATCTGAGATACTTGAATTACTGCATGTTGGTAGGGCCACCCTGAGTGGCAATTGTATTAGATAATCAGAACTTATGTACTGGCATGTTCAGCTTTAAGGACATGTTGCAAAAATAATATGGTGATCCAAATGCAAAAATAATGATTCCAATGCAGTGATGTGATAAGGTTGTCCTTGCTTGTAGTCAGATGTCATATTGAATGATGTTCCATATAGGAAATGGTTAATTTCCCCTGCTATTATGCCAGGTGAATGTCTATGCTGAAAAGTTAAAGGGGACATGAAGACCACATCATCAGTCACCTTATTTTTCTCTTGTTAAGGTTTTTCAGATTTTATGCTGGAAGATTCCTTCTGCTGGACATAAGATAGCAGAGAAGAAGTCTTTTGGAAGTGGAGCCAATTTTAGACAATTTGTAGAATGCTATTTCCAGAAAATGATATATCAAAATGTCATGCCTAATGTAAATTAAGTCTGCACAATTTAATCAATTAGTAATCATATTTCCAAAGTGGTATAATCCTGTTTGAACTGCTGTAGCGTTATAAAAGATAGCCCCTTAATTTTGAAGGAAAGTAACTTCTTGGAAATATGCAAGCTAAACTGGAATTAGGTAGTTGTATTAATTACAAATGTCTATTCTTTACCTTTTATATTGTCCTTTAGATAACAGTAAATGATTTTTATATTCCTTTTCAACATTTAATTTTAGCAAAGGTAAAGTTTTCCATTGTCCAGTTGTGTCCTATGGTTCATCATCTCTATTTCTTAGCTGAGGGACCCAGAGTTCTCTGAAGACATTTCCATGTTCATGTGACCAACATGACTATATGCTGAGTTCAGTGATGGGATTCAATTTTTTTAACAACCAGTTCTGTGGGCGTGGCTTAGTTGAGGGTGTGGCTTGGTGGTCATGTGACCAAGTGGGCGTGGCTAGCTGGTCATGTGACCGGGTGGGCGTGGCTATGTGCATAGGGACTACTCAGAGGGCTGAAAAAAGTCATTTCTGACTGGTCCTCACACTTTTGACCTGTCCTCGCACTTATGACCATCCTCACATTTATGCCCGTTGTGGCATTCTTAACAATCGTGTCACTCATTTCACAACTGCTTCTCTTCATTATGGTGACAAGATAGGGCAAAAACGTAAAATGTGAGGACAGTCGTAAGTTCGAGGACTGGTCAAAAGTGCAACGACCAGTCAAAAATAACTTTTTCAGCTCTCTGAGTAGTCCATGTGCACAAAAGGACTACCCAGAGGGCTGAAAAAAGTGAATTATGACAGGTCCTCGCATTTTTGACCAGTCTTCGCAGTTATGACTGGTCATCGTTTATGCCCATTGTACCATTCTTAACAACCGTGTCACTCATTTCACAACTGCTTCTCTTCACCATGGTGACAAGATAGGGCAAAAACGTAAAATGTGAGGACAGTCGTAAGTTCGAGGACTGGTCAAAAGTGCGAGGACCAGTCAAAAATAACTTTTTCAGCCCTCTGAGTAGTCCATATGCATAAAAGGATACAGCAATAGAGAGGGATGAAGGAAGGGAAGGGAAATTAGAATAGGAGTAAGGGTAAGAGAGGGAGGAAAAGAGGTGGAGAAGGAAAAATGAAGAGGAAGTAGGGAGGAGAAGAAGAGGGGGAGGAAGAGAAAGTAAGAAGGAAAGAAAAGAGAGAGGTGGTAGGTTTGAGGAGAAAGATTGCTGTCCAATAAAAAAGATGAATGGGAAGAAAGCCAACCCCAAACAAATATAAAGATATTAAGATAAAGAATGAATTGTTAAACTTTAAAGAATAAAAAAGAACAAATATGAATAAATAACAATAGTTAGAAACACACATATAAACATACAATGTATTTTCTTTGAACAGAGTATTTGGCCGGTTCACAAATTTAAACAGTGTTTAGTCATTTCAATTAAATTTACAATTTCTATATTTCCTTTTTGCCATATTTATTCCTCATCTATTTTTTTAAAAAAACCAATATTACCCTTCATCCTCATCTCTAATCTTAATCAAATTCAATTTTTCCCTTCTATTCTATATTATACCCCTTCTCATTGTCATCTATTTTTATATCCATCCTCACATTGGTTAATTATGTAATTATGTAATACAGTTGTTTAATACAAATTCAACATTTTAATATAGATCAATTAGTTATATAACTATCTTTTTTGTATATTAATCAATATGAACATGAATATTCCAATTATTTCCATGCAATCCAATTTCTTACAAATCAATTAATTATATTTACCAATAATAATAAACCAAATAATTTCCCCCATATATTCCTCCAAACCACAACTTAACCATTTCTGCTTTCAACACAATATACAATTAATAGTATCTCAATTATTACAATTCCCTAGTTAAATAGAGCTTTTTTTCTTTTGTGTTTTAAAATCTTGAACTCTCCTCTTTTGCCCTAAATTTCCCATTGTTTGCACCTACCTTTTTTGGTGAGGAGAAAGAAAAAGAAAAAGAAATCTCTCTCCCTGCCTCATTTTGTCACGTTGCAGCAGAGCCTGCTTTACTTTCAGTTTCCTTTTAGCTAGGGAAAAAAAAATCTGCTCCAGGACTCTTTGCAGCAAGCAAAGAGCTTGCAAAACAAGAGCTTGCAAACGAGCCTGCAAAACAGCTGTGAGCAAATCAGCTGAGAGTCGGAGGCCGATCTAATCGTGCTAATTAACCTATGCTGAAGCTGAAAGAGGCTGTTTTTTTTTCTTGCTATTTGCTTGCAAGGAGGTAAGTGCTGCAAGGCACAGGTCAAAGGGGGGGCCACCCTCCTTACCACTTAGCCCCCCTGTTGCCCCCCTTTGCCTCTAGCATCCCTCTGCCGCCCCCCTTGCTGCTTACCGCCCCCCTAAGGCATCCCACCGCCCACTTTGGCAACCACTGGCTTAACTACTTAACAAGCGGTTCTACCAAAGTAGAATCCCACCACTGGGTCTACCCATTTATATTTGCAGGCACCGATCTACTCATTTGTTTTCTTTTAACACTGATCATCTGTAGGGCGGCCCTTTGAAGCCCTGGCAGCTGCCAGGCCAATAAAATTATAAAAAAACACCGAACCGTTTGTTAAATTGCTGGCTCGCCCATCCCACGCCCAGTGGTGCGGAGGGGTGGGGCAAGGGGCGGGGTGAGCCAACAATTTAACAAACGGTTCGGCCGAACCGCCTAGAACCGGCAGAATCCCACCACTGGCTGAGTTGCATGAAACACTTTCCCACCAAAGTGGTATCTATTTATCTACTTGTCAGCCTTGGAAGCCATATTGGGCCAGAAGCTTCAATGCTGCCACCTCCTCATGTGTGGGAAAGTAGGAGGGGGGATTTAGGAGAGGGGGTTAGTAGACATAATAACATTCTTCCTGTTGGTCAAGGTCAGGGCGATCCAGCATCTGGAGAAGGAGTGGTCAGGGGGTTGGGTTGAGATGGAACAGATGCTGATTGGAGCATGTGATCGACTGGGGAGAAAGGAGATGGTTTTGGGAGCTTTGACTTACTGAAGGAAAACCCGGGCTTTTCAGATTCAGGTTTTCCCAGATGTGCCAGTTTACCTATTCTAGTAAAGAGAACTTTGGAAAATGCTTGCTTCCATGTCTTTACTTGGAGTTGGGGTTTTTCTGGAACGCTTACATTACTTGCATTTGCATGTTTTTGAACTGCTAGGTTGGTAGGAGCTGTGGCAAGAACGGGACCTCTTTCTGTCATGTGGTACTCAGGTCTTGAATTGTCAACCTTGCAGTCAACAAGTCCAGTATTTTAACCACTAGGCCATTGCATCTCCTACACTTAATTTATCCACTGTTTTTTAATTAATCCTTCAGGCATGCCTAGCTGTCAAATTCCATGTAATAGCTATGTTATTCAAGAGAATGATACCCTCTTAAAATTTTAGGATTGTCACACAGTCTTATTTATATAGTCCACTACTTTCTCCCAAAATTTCGTATGTAAATACATGTGTTTTAAAGAAATATAATTCTCATTACATCTTCAACAAAACACTGCCTTAGTCCTTTTCTATAAAAATGTGGTGAAGTATAACATATTCTAAATATTATTTTTGTTGTGTAAGTTGTGCCCTTACTATGACCAAAGACTCATATTGCACCATTGGAAAGATAAATGTATGGAGACCCTTTATTCAATGGATTGAAAACCACTTAAAAATAGATTGCGTATAGACATAGACTTAGAATGAATTAATACAATGAAATGTGGAACTCATTTAAGAATGAGAATTATATAAATGTATTGGGAAAGGTATATAAGAATGTGAATAATATTTACATTAGATAAGCATATATGATATTGTAATTGTTAGATTTTTATAATGACATACTTTTTTCAATTATATTTTTTCACTTTTTAAAGCACTTTTTTTGCATATTTCCATGAGAATGTATCTACAGTATTTGCATCATAATTATCTTTGTGTTTGATTCCTTTTCTTTTTCTAAAATAATAGTAATAATTTAGATTATTTATAAATATTTAATTTATTTAGAAGAAAATAAACAGAACAGAAAGGAAATAAAAGAAAAAGCAGGATACAAATGATCAAACTTCTGATTGATAAAATTGATGTAGAAAATTGCAAAACTCAAAAAAACATTTTCTAATGATCTAGGTTGATTATAAAATGGTGTCTGATTCATTACCACATAGTGGAATCATCAAATATTTGGAAACAACAGGTATCAATAAAAACATTTGAATTTTATAAAACAAATAATGAAATAATGGAAGACAAAATTGATAGTTGGAAATGAAAAATATGAGCTTGTCAACATTAGAAAAAACATCTCCAAGGAGACTCTTTATCACCCTTATTATTTGTCATTGCTTATAATCTTATTTTCAGTGTTTTTGCAGAAAATGAACGAATCTTGGCTATCAAACAGCAAAATATAAAAATCTCACATTTGCTTTATATGGATAATCTGAAGCTTTATGAAAAATGAGAAATCAAAACCAGGCTTTGAAATACACTTTAAGACATTTTAGCACAGATATAGCAATAGAATCTGGGCTAGAAAAATGTGTTAAAGTAGCAATAAAATTGGGTTAAAATATGAACAGTAATGGAATTTAAATGCTGAATGGCCAAAACATCAGAAGGTCTCAGCCAATAGCCCTTAAAAGGGTCATGGTGAGTGTTTCAGGACATAATTGTAAGGCAGGTTGTACCTCAAAATTTGGATAAAATCAAATGAGAGGATTTATAAATTCTGTCTCATTCTTAGCCATGAGATTTATCAACTGATGCATCAACTATTGCATACACAGAGATTCAGATCTATATATCTGTAACTTTTCTTGTTCTGTCTGCAAAGAGTATCTACATTTCCCTTACAAATATTATCATTCTGCAAGTCTTTTGCAAATGACTGTGGCTTGTAAGATCTAATTACTTGTTGGATATTAATGAATTGTTTGTTCTTTTTCTTGGAGGAAAAACTGTTCTTCTGGGAAGGGCACTTCAAAAGGAGAAATGACGGTGGATTTTTAATTACTTCATCTCTCTTCTTCAAGCACCTTTTTCCCTTCCTAGGCAGGGAAATAAAAGCGAGGAATGAGATTTGGAGTAGAAGAATGATAGAACTGCTTCAGCATACTGACTGGGTGAGTTAATTGGCTTTAAAATTGTAATCCATACTTCTTTCAAGAAGAGCAAATCTCCTTATGAAGAAAATGAAAAGAAAGAGAAATCTGGTCTACTCATATTTTAGATCTCAGTTGGATTAAATAGAAGTTATAATTTTATTTACTTATTAGATCTATCAGCTGCCTTTCCTCCAAAACCTCAAAGCAATGTTCTCTGATCCATTTATTCCCTCCACAACAGCTTCCCACCCTGCAACATAATTTGAGTGAGGGAAGTAAACTTGCTTAGGGAATCCACCTTCCATGACTGAGGGTGGACTTGAACCTGAATCTCCATAGTCCTGGTCTGACATCTTACTTAACTATTACACTATCATGACCCATGATTTTGCCACAGTTGCTAATAATCAAGAGCTCTGGGGCCAGGATAACTGTTGTTAACATATTAGATCTGGAAAATCCAACACTGAAGCTAAAAGACTGAAAGACAGCATAGACTTAGATCTATTCTCAGATGTCTTTATTTTTGGTAACATTTATGAGAAAAGGCAGCCAATAGAATAGAATAGAATAGAATAGAAAAAATAGAATAGAATAGAATAGAATAGAATAGAATAGAATAGAATAGAATAGAATAGAATAGAATAGAATAGAATAGAATAGAATACAATTTTTTATTGGCCAAGTGTGATTGGACACACAAGGAATTGGTCTTGGTGCATATGCTCTCAATGTACATAAAAGAAAAAATATATTCGTCAAGAATCATAAGGTACAACACTTAATGATAGTCATAGGGTACAAATAAGCAATCAGGAAACAATTAATATTAATATAAATAGTAAGAATACAAGCATTGACCAAACGTGATAAGCATTACAAAAATGCAAAAGTTCAACTATTGAAAGAAAGTACATTGATTTCAATATAATCAAACTAGTATACATGGAGTGTGTTTATTGGCTTAGTTTTGACCTCACAAGCTGTTCACCTGAATATTCTTTTTTTTTTTTTATTTGATTTATATGCTGCCCTTCTCCGGAGACTCAGGGCGGCTTACAATGTGCTAAGCAATAGCCTTCATCCTTTTTGTATATTTATACAAAGTCAACTTATTGCCCCCACAATCTGGGTCCTCAATGATGTATAACCAACTTTACAAACAAATGGCCAAAGAACAGACTTTACTTATAAACTTTTAAGTTTCAAACTTTCACCAGTCTGAACAAATTTGTCTAGAATGCCAATCTAGAAGGTCCCTGAAATAAGGAGAAAGCATACCATAAACACACTGTTTCTTGCCTTCTCCCACTTATCTATTGCTTGCTGATTTTCATGCATACTGTACACTGTTTTGTTGGATAATGACTAGGTGTTATATGTTCTGTATTGACTATGAATGTCTGGAGTTTGGATTTACAAATAAAATGGACTTACAAACGACATTTCTGAGTGTAATCTGTCTGTACGTAGAAAATATCTGTATGTGGTTGCAAGATTGAGTAATGAGGGTATATTGAATATTCTTGAAGATTGTTGTTTTCTGTGATAGAATGACCTACACTTGAGTTTTTCTTAGAAAACCAGAATAATAAAAATCATATAAAATCTCTACAGAGTGGAAATCCTCCTGCTTTGGTGGCTTTTCACAATGCAAGACACTTTAAATCTACATCCACCTGACTTTGAGAAAATACCTCCAGAATCCAAGGGGGATTACCATGAATCTCAGGGGGAAAAAGACCAGCACAATTTCAACAATGGAAATACTCACAACTGAATATTTTTCAGCTTTTCTCATACCTATTTCATATTTCTTACTTGATAGCTTTGCATGGTTGCAATAATTTTGGATGTGTTCCTGCTAAATAACACTCAAATTCTGCAAGCTGTGGAGATGTTATAGTACTTTCCGTATCTTGGAAAGATCTTACCAAGATAAATATGTACAGAAGAGATGTCACACTGCATAAAAATGATGACTACAAACCACTTTGCAAGGTCAAAAATTATACAAAAATCAAGTTACATGGTTAATTCTTTGGACAGACATGATTATATCTGTTAAAGGGAGCTTGGCAGTATAAGACAATAGGAATGCACATCATTCTATCTTCTAATTTTCCAATATTCAGCAGTACTGTCTACCCTTTATGGCCCTACAATATTCCAGAAATGAATGGAATATATCAGTGTACACCATGTGATGCAAGCACTTCTCACCACACCCATCTATAATTCCCTTAGCTCAGAAGGGTGAAGGAAGAGCACTATACAGGCATGGTGATGAGCTGGGGTTGACAAGTGTAATGATACTGAAGTGCTTTTCAGAAATTTAATTTCCTACAGAATAGTTCTTCTCCCATGGCACTAACTTTTCTTTGTCTAATAGATATTCTGACAGGAAACACTGAAAGTACACTAATAATTGCCTGCTCCTGTTATGGTTCATGAATCCAGATCTAAAATAAAAAAAAATAAAAAAATCCCGAAAATCTGTTTGTTAAGCAGCTCTTTGAGCAACTAAAAGTATGCCTATACGTTTATCATCCTAGGATGCTATGAGTATCCAAATAATCTCGATTCCTCAATCAATGTAAATCAGGGATATTAATCATATTTATATAAGGTGGTTTTCCATAATATTGTTCAGCATCTTCTTTCATTTCAAATCTGGTATGTATCTTTTTAGCATTTGGATGAGCTCAGCAATGACACCAATAAGCAATATTTATTTGCACCCTTCTCTCCCACCCTTATAAATAAGGAATCTGTGTGAGATTGAAATTTTAAATTATCTTTTTGATTGAGTACATACTTCCATTACAGCCAAACTCAAAATTATGAGAGAATCCAGCTTTCTATATGATGATTTGAAGTTATCCTAGTTGATTATGGCAGAATTTAGGCTAATTGAAGAAAAGCTGATCTCTTAATCTGGAGGAAGAAAAGTCATCTCCCAAAAGTTGTGGGAATTGATGGTATGGTATGGTGGATCTACTCCTTAGACTCACCAATCATGAGAAAATCATGATAATTTTTTATTGATGGGATGACAAATAGGAAGGTTTTATGATTATTATAGGTAGATTTTTGAGCTGTAATTATTATAGATATTGTATTTATTTTTTATTTTCTACTATTTGTAAGCCTTTTGGAAGCTTTGATTGAGACTGAATGGCAGATAAATTGCAGTAATAAATAATAAAAGGGGTAGAACACTAATGACATACATTCTCTGTTTACTTTTATATTGCTCAATAACAGGAATTCTCTGGTTTAATTAACTGTGAATGAGGCCACTATCATTGTCATAGACATAATTTCTGGCAATATAATTGTCAGTTATGTGCTTGGTTATTACTAAAGGGTCATTGCCAGGTTAAAAAAAATGTTCCTTTTTTCATGAATTACTTTTCCCAGCGGAATCTTCTTAAGCAGATAGGTTTCTTTTCTAACACATTCATTCTACCAGGTTTTGACTTACACAAACTGTCTCCAGATATGTATCTCCAAGGCACCATTGACCTTTGAAAAACTAAATGCCACAACCTTATCATCTTAGATTAGATATCAATTTGGCATCACATTGCCCTGACTTTAACTTAAACACTGTAAGTAGAAGCCCAAGTGTATGCATTCCAATTCCTTCATGTTCACAATCTTTTGAAAAGTCAGGAGACAAGATTGGAACAAGTTAACTTTTCAAGTAATTTAAGTTCTTAAATACCAATATATAATATACAAACATTCATGTAAAACACAAGATTGATATACATTATCAAATAATATACATTATAAGCCCCTCATTAATTTTATTTTTTAATCTTATTTATTTATTGCTAATTTTATTTGATGCTTATCTCATCACAAGGCTCTAGGCAGCTTAAAGTAATAAAAAGGAAAAGAGTGTAAATAGAACTAACATAACAGAACAATAAAATAAACAATGAAAAAGAACACATCAAAGAATAAATCAGTATGATAACCAAAAAGATGGATTGGTAGAGAGCAGAGAGCAAGGGGGGAGAGGGGAGTCTGCCATTTGGTCCCCCTTCATTGGGGGAGTCTCCCATTTGGTTCCCAGACCAACTGGAAGAGCCAGATCTTCAGGTTCTTGTGGAAGGATAGGAAGGTGGAGAAAGATCTTACTCTAGAGCAGGGGTGTCAAACTTACAATGTCATGGCAGTGTCATGTGACGTTTCATGACTTTTTCCCCTTCCCTAAATCACACACGCTGGTGTGGCCAGCGTGTGTGACGCATCTGGCCTGTGGGCCATGAGTTTGATAGCAGATAAGACTTTCCAAAGGATGGGTGCTGTAGCAGAGAAGGCTCTTCTTCTGGATCCTGATAGAATTCTTTGATTTATGGGATCTGAAAAAAGTCCACTCTGCCAGCATGACTAGGACTAGGATAACTGGGCATCAAAACTTTAGTCATGGATGTGTAACATCATTTTCCCTTTATCCAACTAAGTGTGATTAGTTTTTGAAATGAAACTGGATTAAGTCAATACTAATCTCCATTCTATGTTGGCCAAGCCTTATGTTTGATTGTAATATCTGTAATGTAGTGCCTACTGTTACTTGGTCAGATATTACATCAGGTGCCAGTCTAGTTAAACTAAAATACTAACTCCCTTTTGGTTAAAAAATAGAATAGAATAGAATAGAATAGAATAGAATAGAATAGAATAGAATAGAATGGAATGGAATGGAATGGAATGGAATGGAATGGAATGGAATGGAGTGGAGTGGAGTGGAGTGGAGTGGAGTGGAGTGGAGTGGAGTGGAGTGGAGTGGAATGGAACGGAACGGAATGGAATAGAACAGAATTCTAAAATCTGGCTTTTTTGTGATTGGTTACTCATCTCATTTGCTAGGGGTTAAATACCGATGACATAAGTTTTAGTGAGGGTTTTAAAGACTGTACTAAAACTGGTTAAAATATGGCCAACTCTGTTCTTTATGATATGTAACAATATACTTATATGCTTCAACATTTAATGTTTGAACTTTGAAGCAATTAACTTTAGCATTGCCCCCTATTTCACTATATTATCTAGAGACAAATGAAGTAATCAAGTAGAAACGTGAATCATTTTTCTGTATGTCCACAGCATGCTCTCACCAAATTATGTCATCAAGTCATATTTCTGATTATTTCAGTGGATGTTTTGGAATCAAACCAGAATGCTGAATGTCCGAACATTCAAGAAACTGCACTGAGAGAAAACTACATTTAAAAAGAGGGGACATAAAAATAACTGCCAGAAAAAACAGACACATTAAGTGTTGTACTTCTTGGAAATATCTTACAATTTATTTGTCCTGAAGGAATTCTTCATATTGAGGTATTTTAGAGTTTCTGAATTTGGTAACTACAAAGTGTTTTTTTTTTTTTTTTGGTCTCAATGTTATTTGTTTGAAATGCATAAAAAAACATGCTATATGCATATGTCATTGGTCTAATTCAAATAAAGACTGAATTTGACGTAAGTAACGTTCCTCAAACTAGAATCAACAGAAATAAAAGGGCTAGAATTTTCTAAATCCTATCAAACATAGTTGTTGTCTATATTGGAAAAGTATTTGGGGTGATGCAATTCCAACATATCTGGAAGGAAGCAGGTTGGAGACGATTAGGTTATAAGTCTATGGAGATTCTCAGTCATCCAGGTCATGGTTGTCCCAAAGGTGCTTTTTTCAAGAGACAACTGGACCTCCTTGTTTTTCTTTGAAGATATTTTGCTTCTCATCCAAGAAGCTTTTTCAGCTCTGACTGAATGGTGGGGAATGGAATGATTTATATTCCTTGCAGACAGCTGGTCATTTACATTATTTTAAAGAGTTTTTGAGGCCACTTGGAGGTTTATATGTGTCTTCAGGGTCACCTGAGTAGTGCAAATGTGTGTGGAACCTTTTTGGAACTGCTGAAAGGACTGTATTGTAGACTGGAGATAGATAATATCATATCCTCCCCCTCTTTGAGGGAGGACCGTTCAATTTTGACATTGATGGCCTCTTTGACCATTCTTTCAAACCAGCTGTGCTCTCTGTCCAAAATGTAGGCTTTGCTGTCTTCAAAAGAGTGGCCTTTGTCTTAAATGCAGACAGACTGCTGAATCTTGTCCTGATGGGTTAATTCTCCTATGTTGTGCCAAGCATTTATGAAGTGGTTGTTTTGCTTCCCCAATGTACAGATCTGCACATGTATCACTGCATTGTACTGCATCTACCTTGTTGCTCTGTTTGTGTTTGGGTGTTTTATTCTTTGGATGGACAAGCTTCTGCCTTAGCTTTTCAGATATTCCTGCAACGTATGGAATGATAGCATTGGTTCATTTATTATTTTCTTCTTTGTTTATTATGGAGGAGCTCGTGCTGGGTCTTGTTTGGGATTTGACGAAGGCCCACTTGGGATAGCCACATGTTCTGAGGGCTTCTTTGATATGTTTTAGTTCTTTTTCTTTCCCATCTTTGCTGGTAGGCAGGACTTCAGCTCAATGGTGTAGGGTTCTGATAACTCCCGTTTTGTGTTCCAGTGGGTGGTCAGAATCAAAATGTAAATATTGATCTCTGTGTGTGGGTTTTCTGCAATACACATTAAGGAAAGAAGAAAACAAATAAATGAAGGAATGCTGTCAGTCCATATGTTGCAGGAATATCTGAAAAACTCAGGAGGATCTTCGGCCAACACAACATGTGGGCACACTTTAAACACAAGAATGCATTAAGGCAAGAAGCTTGTCCATCCCAAGGATAAAACACCCAGACACAAACTGAGCAATATGGTATATGCTATACAATGCAGTGATACATGTGCAGATCTGTACATTGGGGAAACAAAACAACCACTTCATAAACTCATAGCACAACATAGGAGAACAAACTCATCAGGACAAGATTCATCCGTCCATCTGCATTTAAAAGACAAAGGCCACTCTTTTGAAGACAGCAAATCTCCAGTTTACAACACAGCCCTTTCAGCAGTTCCAAGAAAGCTCCACATCCATTTACATCTCTCAGGTGACCCTGAGGATATACAGTATATAAACCTCCAAGTGGCCTCAACAACTCTCTAAAATAATGCAAATGATCAGCTGTCTGCAAGGAATATAAACCATTCCCATCAGTCTGACCATCCAGTCAGAGCTGAAGAAGTTTCTTGGATGAGAAGCAAAACATCTTTAAAGAAAAACAAGAAGGTCCAGTTGCCTCTTAAAAAAAACATCTTTGGGACATTGGGCTAGAAGAGGTTTCTCTCCATGTTGAGGAAATAATTCAGACACAATATATGAAATCTAGGAGATTGAACCATGTGAATTAGGAACCTGTATGGCAGAGCATTTTCATGAAATGTTTGTTTGTGATAATATTTTAATAATAGAAATACTAAACATGTTTTGCTTCTTTCTTTCCATTGATATTAGGATCTTTTGCCTCTTCTGGACACTTTCCTAGGCCTGTTGCTTCTTTAAACTTGCAATTTGGTAGCCCCATATTGTAATGAACAAGGATACATATTCAATTTTGCAGCTATTAAGATTATTGGCTGAGCAGGCACAAAAACAGCCAGGGAAACTAGAATGGGACAACTTGCCACAGCCAACTCACTGTGGCAAACTCATCATGGCTAACTTGCCACAGCTAACTCACCACAGCCAACTCACCATGGGACAACTTGTTGCAAACAACTTAACAATTCTTTTTAATTATTTAAAATAAATAAAAATATATTTTAATTTTTGCCATTCACATTTCCTTCTGTCCCTCCTATAGTATCCTGTCTATTCCACCATTTCTTTGATATTATTCCACCATTTCTTGTCCCATAGAATTGTCTCCTGTGATGAGTTGGCCATGGTAAGTTGGTCACAGCGAATCATCATAGATCCCGGAGAAATGGCTCCTTGTCAATCAACAGGAGCACTGATTTACCTGCAGGTTGTGAAGTACTTAAGAGGTGAGGGCTTGACAGCACAAGAAAACAACAGCCAATGACTTAATAGCTAGCCATCAACATTCGAATCAACATCTAAAAAGCCACACACAACAGGCACCATATAAATACCACACACAGAGTAGCCCAAAGTACACACTCTGCTAGAGAGAAGTTTCCTGAGGATGAATCCGAAAGCTCAGAAGACTAAACCTCTGGCCCCAGGGACAGATACAGATTGGATCCTGCAATATTATCCTATATCCACCTTCATTCATTGCAATTTAAGCTTATATTATTAAAAATGCTCTTTTCCAAGAAGCAATTCTTGTGCTTTTTCACCACAAATGATAGGTCTTTCACGTGATGGGATATTCTTCCCTATTGTCAAGTTTAGAAACCATTACCCTGGAGAAAAATAAATGTATCTATGGCAATACTATGCCCCCAAGCCAACACATAAACCTAAAATAGGTGGAGGATATATGTAAGAAACTGGTCCCATTTTGATAAATGGCAAACAAAGCAAAACTATAATAACTGGTGAAGCAAGGTAAATGGTATGAAAGGGACAACATTAGACCAGAAAGCAAAATGAGCAAAAATATGCATCTTAATACAAAGAGCAACATAATGGGTATTCTGATAGAAAACAATGTAATTATGCGGAAACAAGCAGGCATTTAAATGTCAGAGTTAGGAGATGCTTAATGCAGTTAATAACAAAAGCAGTTTTGGATGTGAAAAAAATTTAAATAAATTCAATGTATTAGAAAAGAATAAAACAGCACGCTTAGCCTGACTAATGCTACTTTCAGAATGTTTTAAATCCCCAAATGCTGATTTAAAAAAAACAACACTAATTTTTCAGGCTCTGCAAATAACACATTTGTTCACTTCAAAACATTAGGAAGGGCAGCAAAGTCACAATCACACGGTTTATGAAATAGTCTAGGAATCACACAGACCTTGAATAGTAGCCCAATTACAATTGTTCAGACTGAAAATGTAATTCATTAAAATGCCTGAGTAAGTGAATAGATTTTAACTGGGAAAATTCTAGAGCAGATCATAAAACAATTAATCTGTACACTCTTAGAAAACAATGCAAGAATTAGTGTATATTAGCATGGATCTGTCAAATTTGCAAAGCTTTTTTAGCATTAAAAACCAGCAAAGTTTATGTTTTTACTGGGTAACTTCCTGAGTTGATTGTAGGAATGTTGTGGAAATAATATATCTTGATTTCAAGAATGGCTTTGACAAAGCACCCTATAAAATTCAGTTTGTTTAGGATAAATCATGGACTAAGTAATATGTCTATTTGTCAATGGTTCATTATCAAATAAGGACAGAGGTATTGTCACTTCAGTTAGAATTTGGATGAAAAGGTAGAAGGAATGCTATGAAATTGTGTGGAATTAGTTAGCTATTCTGAAGTGAAAGAGCTAATACTTTAAATAAATCATAGCAAAATTATATCAATATATTTGAGACCTGGGCTAAAATAATGGAATAAAGTATATTAGAAGTAAATGCAAAAAAATAAAAATAAAATAAAAATCAGTACAGGTAGCCCTCAACTTACGACCACAATTGAACCCGACATTTATGCTGTGAAGCAAGATATTTGTTAAGTGAGTTTTGCCCCATTTTACGACCTTTCTTGTCACAGTTGTTAAGTGAATCACTGCATCACTGTTAAATTAGTAAAGTGGTTTTTAAGTGAATCTGGCTTTGCCATTAACTTTGCTTGTCTGAAGGTCACAAAAGGGGATCATATGACCCAGGACACTGCAACTGTCACAAATCTGAGTCAGTTGCCAAGATCTGAATTTTGATTACATGACCATGGAGATGCTGCAATGGTTGTAAATGTGAAAAATGGTCATAAGTCTCTCTTTTCAGTGCTGTTATAATTTTGAACTTTCACTAAATGAATTGTTGTAAGTCAAGGACTATCTGTGTAGGAAACATGAGAAAATAATTTTGGAATTGCAGATAATTATGAGCTCAATTTGTTGGAAGCGTGGTAGGACCACAAAGAGCAAATGCAATTTTAGCTTTCATCAATGCAAATTTTTGGATTTTAAGGATGCAAATTTTATGGATTTGGACTAGAACATTCCTGAAATCTGTGTGGGTTGGTGTGCGTGTGTGTGTGTGTGTGTTTGTGTGTGTGTGTATCTGCTTCAAGTCAATCTGGACCTTTGCCTGGATAAGTCCCTGCAGTTTTCTTGCAAGATTTCAGAAGCGGTTTGCCAATGCTTTCTTTCTAGGGCTTGTCCAGGATTACCCAACTGGATTTGTAACTAAGATGACACTAGAACTCACGGTCTCCCAGTTTCTAGTCTTTAAACACCATTCATCAAGGTTGACTCATCCTTCCATCCTTCTGAGGTGGGTAAAATGAGGACCCAAATTGTTGGGGGCAATAGTCTGACTCTGTAAACTGCTTAGAGAGGGCTGTAAAACACTGTGAAGATGTATATAAGTCTAAGTGCTATTGCTAAGTGCTATACCAAACTGGCTCTGTTCTTTGTTTTTATTTAATTCTTTTAGGTGCCTTTTAGGTGTAGATTCAAAACTGGAAAGTAAATAACCACATATAGACTCCCAGAATTTTGACTGTGGCCCTTAAGCTATTCCATTGAATTATAATTATTAACATAAATGATAGAAGGAAAAATGGTGAAATATATGGAGAGTAATCATATTAACTACATCTAATAATTTAATTTAGATTACATTCAAATTCAAATGAAATATAATCCTTCTTACATTTTGGTTGGCCTTATCTATAACGTGATATGATCTCTGACACACTGTTCAAGGATTAAGTGAGTCCTCAACCCAAATAAAGTTGATATCCTTGTTCTTTGTCTACAACAAAGTAGCATTTCAGCAGCAGGTATAATGATATATCTGAATATCAAGAAACTAGAAATGCAATAATAGATCAAAGAATAAATGTCAGCCAGACTGGCATTTGCACAGCAGTAGGTGGAGATTGGAGTGATGTGTAGATATGGCACAATATGACTATCATAATTCTACAGTATAAGAAAGCATCCAATGTGGGAACAAGAAAAGAATGCAGATTGATAATGTACTGTAAAGTTCCATGAGATAATAAGAACTTTAGATTCAAGAACAAGCCTTTAGTCTCAGCTAGATTGGCTGAAGACTCCTGTAATTACATATTCTTTCCCCATCAAATGTTAATTGATCTCCAACAATCAAAGCAAAAAAACTGATATGAAGATCAACATTATCTCAAAATCTAAAGTAGGCTCTTATTTTTTGGACAGATGAATGGAAATATTTTCCTCAAAAATCAAATTCAAAACAACCCTCACCACCCCACCCAATTCTCAGTTTATATACGATTTTATTTCAGTTCCTGAAAGCAGTACTGGGAGTTCAGTTTTGGTCTTTTAAGGACAAAGCTTCCAGACTGGCATCTATTCCTGAAATAGAGAAAAGCAAAATATCCATAACTTTCAGAATAAGGCAAAATAAAGGCAGACTAACTGGATCCTTTGAGGACTGGAGCTAGTTTCTTTTGTTCTGGTGGTTTGATATGAGATTAAAAAAAAAATACAATAGTTCAATTACAGCCTATACAATCCAAGGGTCCCCAAGACTTTTTCTGAAGTTCCCAGACTTCTATTTTGGTACCAACATTCTGAGTAAGTATAGGAGGTCAATGTAAGAAAGCTGCAGAGACTTGTCCAGGTAGTAACCCAGAAATAAAAAATGGACTGGAAGACCCCCTGCAAAGAATATAAATCAGCTATAAGGTCCCAATAGTTATTGGCACATAGGATGCCATCAGTGGTGATATTCAATTTTTTCCCCCTACCTGTTCTGTGGGCGTGGCTTGGTGGTGGTGGGTCATGTGACTGAGTGGACATGGACAACTTGACATCACTTATGGCAACTCACCAAGCCATGCCCACCAAGCCACGCCCACAGAACCGACATAAAAGTTCAGCTGGCCAAGTCTTCTAGCGTTCAACGTGGCTGCTTCTCACCTTCTTCTCATGTTTCTCTGTGTGTATGAGCCCGAGAAAGAGGAGAGAAGCAGCCACGTTGAATGCTGCAGCAGAGAGAAGCCAATTTTTTCTCCCTCCCTTCACAGGGGAGATACTCCCTTTATGGTCCCCCCGGCCCCCTCCCTCCTGGGGGTAAAGTACCTTAAAGGGACAGACTGTGGCGGCTGCCTTCTGAGCAGCTCTGCTGTGAATGCAGGGAGAAAAGTTTGGATTCTCTCTGCTGCAGCATTTAACTTGGCTGCTTCTTTCCTCCTTCTCGGGCTCATACACACAGAGCAAACATGAGAAGGAGGAGAGAAGCAGCCATGTGGAATGCTGCAGCAGAGAGAAGCCAAACTTTTCTCCCTCCCTTCACAGCGGAGCTGCTTAGAAGGCAACCTCCAGCTGCAGTCTGTCCCTTTATGGTTCCCCCTTCCTCCCAGGATCATACCTTAAAGACTGCGGCTAGTGGCTGCCTTCTGAGTAACTCTGCTGCAATGCCTTCCCTCTGACTGCTGTCGTTGTCTTGGCTGGGTATGGTTGTCAGCAGCACTGGCAGGCAATGAGGTACACATTTGTGACTGGAACAGGGCGGCTGTGCAGACACATCCCATTGCCTGTTGGTACCGCTTACAGCCAGACCTGGCCAGGAGAACAGCAGCAGCTGGAGGGAGGGCATCGCAATAGAGTTGCTCAGAAGGCAGCCAAAAATGACCGCCAGAAGCTGGAGGCATCTCGGTGTGAAAGGCAGCTGAGCCTTGTCATGCCCCCTCCCCACCAAGGCACAAAGGTAGGTGAGCGAGGCAGGCGGCAAGCAGGTGGTGGCTCTGGGGCAAGGCCACAGCTGGGGAATGGCGCATTCCCTGACCTGCTGGTGGTGATGAGTGGGCAGCAGCTCCGGGACCTTGGGGAATGGTGCATCCCTGGTGAAGGACAAATGGGCGGCATGCATTGCTTACCTTTGGTGAGCTGAGCAGAGCTGGTGAGGTGATTAGCTGGGCCATGTGGCAAAGGCAATATATGTAGGGCAGTGGGTGGGTGAACGGAGTGAACACCAAGTGGTGAAGAAGGGGCAAGCAGTGAGCGTCCGGAAGGGGCCAGCAGCAAGCAGCCAGAAGGAATGAGTGGCTGGAAGGAATGAGTGGCGAGCAGGCGGTTATGAGTGAGGCCAGTCAAACGTGGTGTTTACCAGTTCGGCAAACCAATTCAAATTGCTGCTACCAGTTTGCCTGAACCAGTCCGAACAGGTCGAATACCACCCCTAGATGCCATACAAAAACATCTTGGATAGTACTTAGAAAATCTGCACATTGACAAACTTTCTATCTGCCAGCTACAAAAGGGTGCACAATTTGGATCTGCATATATACCACATCTACACATTATAACAACCTAGGTTCTCAATGTGTATGAAGGCCAACACCAGCTAAGGAATTGGTAGTAGCGATTTTGCATTTTTGTGTATTAATGCAGTGGATACTTGGTTAGCTGCTGCAAGAAGGCCACACAAACTGACTACAAACAATGGCCATGGCAAAGTAGCAGCAGTGCTTCATCGAAAGATCTGCAAGAAATACCATTTACCTGCAAGCAAGAACTTGAAGGCAAAGGTAGGACCATAAAATAGAGAAAAGTCTTAGAAAACAAAGAAGTTAAAGTGCTTTGGGATTTTAGAATTTAAACAGACAGGCACCTGCCACATAATACCCCAGGCAATAAGAAAGACAAAAAACTCTGGATAGTGGATGTGAAAGTCTGGAGACAGCAAAAGAGAAGAGAAAGAACTGAAGAAGATAACACAATATACAAAAGATACAATGTTGGGTGCAATCCCTAATAACTGGAGACCACTTGAACACCTTTAGCATTGACAATTCACCATCAGTCAATTGCAAGAGGCAGCTTTATTTGGAACAGCTTACATCCTGCAATGATAGTTTTAACACCATCAAAACAGCAATATTTGCCTATCCAAGATCTTTGGGGAGGATTCAATGGGTAGATATATATGCCAAATCCAGTCTGAATATCTGGCTGACTGTACATGAACCATAATAATAGTATAGTAATAGTAGTAGATGGTGAATATAACTCTAGATTACTCACACATAAAACAATGAAACAACATCTGTCTTTCCCAGATTCTTGGAAAGGATTTGATAATGGGTAAAAGTGCCATATCCACTCTAAACATCTGGCTGACTGTGCAACCAATCATAATAATAAAACATAATTTTAAAACAAGCGAAGTGTCATATAACATATGGGGATAGAACATTTATTTCTGAAAAATCAAAAAGTCTGAGTAGTGGACATTGCACTACCTGGAGCAAAATAGAAAAGAAAGAACTGAAAAAAAAATCACAAATACAAAAATCTGCAATTAAAAGTCGAATGACTGTAGCAAAAGAAAGCAAAGGTAGTATCAATATTGATAGGCACCATGGAGTGCGATCCCAAAACAACTGGAGCACCACTTGAACACCATTGGCACTGACAAATTCACTATCAGTCAATTGCAAAAGGCAGCTTTACTTGGGACAGCTTACATACTGTGACAATAACTTCAATATTATCAAACAACAACATCCACCCATTTCATATCCTTGGGGATGACTCAATAAGTTGATAAAACTGCCAAATCCACTCTAAACATTTGGCTGACTATGCAACCAACCATAATAATAATAAATAGGTTTAAGTCAAGCAAAGAAGTTCAGAGGGGATCATAAAAGCTGTGGTTGAAAAAAACCTGAAGAAAATCACGTTTTCTCTTAATGTAGGCCTGTTGTTTTGTTTTAAACTCTTTCCCCCTTTCTAGTCCAGCACACATTTTTCAAAAGTTATTCACCCAGGCTTTAATCTGTTATTCTAAGGTGCTTCTAATTGCTGTATTATTGAAAAAAGTAAAGGATCTTCCTGAAACATGTGAACAAAGTCAACTCAGCTAAAACCATAAACTTGTTACTCGGGGAGCTGCTATAACACCTACCATTACAGTAAATGTAACAAATAGCTGCTTTCATAAGATGATGGTACAAAAGCCATTTGTTATAGATCATAATTGATTTGTTCTTGGTCTCAGTGAGTATTTATTGAAAATAGCATCACGACTACAGTGGGGTTGAAAAATGGGAATGACCATAATTGTCACCTTTGTGCAACTCGGCACATGTGTTCTCAGAAGCAGGTCAGGATAAACTTAATGGGATTTACTCCCTGGAAACTGACTATAGGATTGCAGTTTAATCATAATTTAGTTGATCTTTGCTTGAAGGATCAATGAAGGGTTGGGAATTTGCCTTTAAATGAAAATAGAACAAAACTGCCAAAAGGCCAAGGGAAAGTCTTCCTATGCTAAAGTATAGTTATATATGTCCTTCCTGTCTGGATATTTAAATTCCTTATGACATTTGATTTGCAAGCCACATTGTTGCATGTAATTCTGTGCAGGATGTGCTCAAAGAGAAGGACTTAGAATCATTATTATCTAAATCATATCCATAGTTTGACAGTGTTATGATTGTTCCTTCTTATGGCTTTGTTGATTTGAGGGCAGAGTTCTAAATATATATATATATATATTAATTTGATTTATATGCCGCCCTTCTCCGAAGACTCAGGGCAGCTTACAATGTGCTCAGCAATAGCCTTCATCCTTTTGTATATTTATACAAAGTCAGCTTATTGCCCCCACAAACTGGGTCCTCATTTCACCTACCTTAGAAAGGATGGAAGGCTGAGTCAACCTTGAGCCTTGGCAAGATTCGAACCCTGCAGTAATTGCAGGCAGCTGGTCTTAATAAGCTTAATAACAGGGTGCCTTACACCCCTGTACTACCAAGGCTCTTTTTTTTAATGTTTTATTTATTTATTTATTTATTTATTTATTTTATTCGGCTTATATGCCGCCCTATCTCACAATGGACTCAGGGCGGCTCACAACAATAAAACACAAGCCACAATAAAAATAAAGACTAAAATCTAAAAAATTTAAAATTAACCCATTAAAACCCTTAAAACCCCATCATCAGACCAGGTCAAGGGATTTGAAAAGCCAAGTTTTTAATTCCCAGTGGGAATTGGGAATTTGAAGACATTTTGCTTCTCAACAAGAAGCTGTTTCAACTCTGACTGGCTGGTGGGGAATGGAAGGATTTAAATTCTTTGCAGACAGCTGGTCATTTGCATTCTTTTAGAAAGTAATTGAGGTCATTTGGAGGTTTGTTCATGACCTGGATGACTGAGAATCTCCATGGATATTATGAAGGAAAGGTGAGCTATATATCATCTATCTGATAGAATGGGATAGCATAGACCAGTGATAGTGAATCTTTTCGGCACCGAGTGGCCAAACTGGAATGTGCGTGCATGCATGTGCTCATGTGCGTGCTGGCCAGCTGGTCTTCAGGTTTCCAGCATGTGCATGCATGCCAGCCAGCTGGTCTTTGCGCACACTGGAGCATCAGAAATCTTAAAACCAACTGGCCGGCACATAAATGCCCATTTTTTGGCTCTTTTTGGCTGTTTTTTGGGCCGTTTTTAGGCCATTTTTGGGGCCCTTTTGGGCCGTATATCAGGCCATTTTCAGGCCATTTTTCAGGCTATTTTCTGGTGCTCAGGCATCCTCGAAAACCAGCTGGCCAGTGTGTATGTGCACGCCAGAAACCAGAAGAGCAGCTGGCAACACCGCACTTGCCCACAGAGAGGGCTCTGTATGCCACTTCTGGCATGTGTGCCATAGGTTCACTATCACGGGCATAGACCAGGGGTGAAATGCTTCCTGTTCAGGCCGGATCGCCTGATCCGGTAGTGATGGATGCGGGTGGTTCGGAGAACCGGTAGCAAAAATCCCTGCCCGCCCCCCCATGCCCAGCTGAGGCACACAATCATCAGAGGCTTTTTTTTACTTTTAAAAGCATTTTTTCTACAACCTCTTCCGCCAAAAAATGCTTTTAAAAGTAAAAAAAAAGCCTCTGATGATCGCGTGGCTCATCTGGGATCATTCTTCTTTTAAAAGAAAAAAAACCCCTCATCTGGGATCACCAGAACCTTTTGAAAGCATTTTTTTACAACCTCCACACAGTCACATTACCCCCCACCACCAAGCCATGCCTACAGAACCGGTAGTAACAAATTTTAGATTTCACCACTGGCATAGACCAATTCTTCTTCTTGTATTATAAAGAAGCTGGGGGCGGGGGATCACTAGTGAAAAGTCCGTGGAGATTCTCTGTCATCCAGATCATAGTTCTCTCAAAGGTGCTTTTTCTTCAAAAGGTAACTGGACTTTTTTTTTTTTTCAAAGAAGAAAACGTTTCACTTCTCATCCAAGATAAAACCGATCAGGAGAAGATTCAATGGTGCATCTGCATTTGAAAGACAAAGGTCACTCTTTTGAAGACAACAAAATCAAAATTTTGAATAGCAAGGATCATTGGTTTGAAAGAAGGGTAAAAGAATCCATCTATGTTAGAATTGAACACCTCTCCCTCAACAGAGGGGGAGGAATAAGACACCACCTACCTCCAATTTACAATGCAGCCCTTGGAACAGTTCCAAGAAGATCCCACAACCAATTTCACCCTGATTCAGGTGACTCTGAGGGATCAGATAAACCTCCAAGTGGCCTCAATAGTTGTCAGAGAGTGCTATACAAGGGTGGGTTCTACTTATCTTTACTACCAGTTCGCAACGGGGCCGCGCGCGCGCTCACTCTCGCTTTGCTCATGCATGTGCACACTCTTCTGTACATGCGCAGAAGCATTCTGATGACGTCGGGGTCGCTGGGTGGAGCGTCCCGCTGGTTTTACTACAGGTTCTGTTGTGGAGGTTAATAAAATCAATGAACTGTGAACCTTTGTCTCTATGAATTTCTACTTTAACAAATAAGCCTTTAAATCATTTAACAGTAAATGTTTTTATTTACATAATAAAAACATAACAATATCTATACAATTAATAAACAGCACTTGTTACTATGATTAATTATCCTGTCAGCTATATATCTATATCTAGTCTCTCTAAGCTATGTTATCTATTACTATTCTTCCTCAGAAGAAATATTATTATAAACCACCAGAACTGCTCTTCTAACAGACTTCCAAACTGCTCACAGTTGTTTAACAGAAGATCCTAGAAGAGTTAAGACCTAAGACCTAAGACTAAATAGCTAAGACGAGTGAAGATCGAAGAGCAAAGAGTTTCTGACAAGAATCTCCTTTTATACTGCTAACTATGACAGTTAGGGTAGGACCCTGAAGATTCAAACATATTAGCTGCCCTCTGATTGGCTTATGTATCTGTCCATTCCAAAAACCATTAATAGGCACAGCTATAAAGAAATAAATTTTCTCTAACAGGTTATATAGAACCGGTGCGAACTGGGGGCAACCCACCACTGGTACTAAAGATTAGATAACTGCAAATTCCCCTCCACATCCTATTAGAACCTATCCTTCCATCCCAGGAAGGATCCATCCAGTCTCAACTGTCAATACCTATCCTTTTATTGTAAATTAAACAATGGCAAAGCTTCTTGGATGAGAAGTGAAACATTTTCTTCTTCTTCAAGGGGAAAAAAAACAATTGCCCTTTGAAGAAAAAAGCACCTTTGAGGCACTATTTAAAAGGTTTTTCTCCCATGCCAGCCTGCACAATGTGACCTTCAACAGTAAATATTAGGGTAAACTCAAACTTTAATATTTAGCTATCATCCCAAATTTTGCAGTTTAGATCTGCAGCCTTAGCCAGAGTCAGAGAGGTTGGATATTATACTAACTAGTTCCATGTTAAATCTACCCAATTTTACTGTAGTTTGAACTAGAATACAGAGTAATAAAGGTATATTAATAGGTATAAAGGATTTAATAATTTACAACAAAAAGTTGGACATCCCCTTTCTATCTGTTCCATGTGCAGAAACTGCCTGGATAGCCAATTGAATCTTTTCCAGACTAGTGAAGGGCCATTATTTCATATCCAGGGACAGACAGATAGATAGAATTCTTTAGTGGCCAAGTGTGATTGGATACATAAGGAATTTGTCTTCGGTGCATACGTTTTCAGTGTACATAAAAAAATACGTTCATCAAGAATCATAAGATACACCACTTAGTGATAGTGATAGGATAGTAAATAAGCAATCAAATCATACTAGGAAACTAAATAAAACATTATAAATCGTAAAGACACAAGCAACAAGGTTATAGTCATAAGTAGAAAAGAAGATAGGTAATAGGAAGGATGAGAAGAATAATAGTAATACAGTCTTAGTAAATAGTTTGACAGTGTTGTGGGAATTAATTGTTTATGTCCTTGTGCCTAATTGTTCTGGTGTGCAATGCTCTATAGCAAGTTTCAAACTCAAGGCCCAAGGTGGGGACCATATCCGGCCCATGGGGTGCTTAGATCTGGCCCATGGGGCCACCCTGGAAACAGTGAAAAACTGGCCCATGGTGCCTCTGCCAGGGAAACAGAGCTTGGGAAGGCCTCGGGAGGGTTGCAGGAGGCTGTGGCAGCTGGAAACTGAGCTCACAAGGGCTAGTTATTCCAAGCTCCATTTTCACTGGCAGAGGGTTGAAGGGGGCTGTTGCAGCCAGAAATGGAGCTCAGGAGCCTATTTTCTTTGGCAGAGTGGTCGGTCTGCCACAGGCACCCCTGACACTAGTGATGTCGAGCTGGCCATGCCCACCCCAGTCCCCCAAGGTCAAATACAACCCTGATGCAGCCCTCAATGAAATCAAGTTTGACATCCCTGCTCTATAATGTCGTTTTGAGGGTAGAAGTTGAAACAATTTATGTCCAGGATGTGAGGGGTCTGTAGATATTTTCATAGCCCTCTTTTTGACTTGTGCTGAAGATGTGGGATACCTATTTGTTCTACAACTGTGAAGATCAGCAAAGTGATCTGAAGGAACTGGAGCCTGTTGCCACTGATATTTCAGAGTAAGGAACTGCAAAAACAAAACAAAACAAAAATCAAAATCTGTATAGCTTGGACCTATTTATCTTTAAAATGATGAAAATCCTTACAGATTGGATCTAAGCGGAAGAATGTGGGTAAAATATCTTGTGGTGTGCTTTGCTCTTTCCCACAGGATTTAAGACATATTGGTACATATTTTGAAACCGGGCAAATTCCATACTGCCAAATCATTGTTCAGTAAAGTCCTGAGAAAATTGAGTCATCACACTCAGTGTACATCAGTTTATTATTCCAGAGACAATGGAAGATGTGGTCTGAATGTAGGAATGTTGCCAGCCTGCATGTATATAGCCTGTAAACTGTGCCAAAATGTTAATGTTGCATTGTGGGCTAGTGAAGCCTATTAGATATGACGATGAGGCTGTGAATCATTTCAACTGAGTAGCTGCTATAAGGACATATTGTCCTGTAATCAGTGTTTTGTTCTGTTTTAAATCACAAGCCATCTTAGAGATAACAATATCATCAAGATGTGAAAAATTACTGCATCTTACATCTACTATGATAAGATTATAGTTAATGCATTTTGTATGAAATGTGTAAAATTTGAGATTTTTTTTTTTTTTGCTTCATCAGCTCCAAGGACATGTGGAGAAACATTAATTTATCTGAAAGAAGAAGAAGGAAAAAAAGGACTAGATTATATGGCCATTCTATTTACTTGTGGGTGCTTCTTAAACTGAGAATAAAACCCATCATTTCAATTAAAAAACATTTTAACATCTGGAAGCCATTTGTTACAATGTAATCAGCATTGTGTGTGTTTTTAAATAGTAACTTCTGTTGTGGTTTAACCCATGCCTGACTGTATAATTTGCCAATTTAACCCTGACCAGCCTGTGAAATTTGTCATTTTTTGGCTGGTGACTTACATAAAGACCTTTAAACAGGATGATTTATTTACACTAATTCTGCCTTGAAAACAATAGTGCCCCTGTCCAAAGCAGGATGTTGTAATTCATCCCTTTGTCCTCTTCATCAAGACAATCACAGAAAGTGAAGAGTCTTAAATTGCATGGAAAGGTCTGTGGGAACAGATCAGACAGGATGGAAACACTCATAAGGAATCCCATCATGGAAATATTAACAAAGCTGGCTTCTTAGTTCTGTTTAGTATTCCTCAAAGAGGTCAAGGCTTAACAGTCCACCATAGTGGAAATAAGTAATCGGATGAAGTAGGCAAGTGAAAAGAATGGAAGCAACAAACAAACAATGAAAAGATGCTTTAGTGGGCCAAAGGATTGCTTTCTTGGGCTAGGAGCAAAGCACATTCTGAAAAGAGAAAATTGGATTACAGGAATGGGATCATATTTAATTTAGATCAGTTACACTTCATTAGAATTAAGTTTGGCTAATATGGTTGATTGCTCAGCAATCACATTTAGTATTTCCCCCAATGATGTTAAAAAGGACCATTTGAAACCATTAGATGTAGTGGTTCTGTAGCTTTGGCAGGCAAAAGAGGACCAGGTGATGCATTGACAGAAGTGATGCACTTCAGGTATGTGAGAAAATAAATGTAGGTCTTTTTTTTAAAATTAGGACTGCCTAGTCTTGGAGTTGTCTTAACATCTGTTTCAGGGGAACTTTTCAATGATGATAATTCTGCTGAGATATTCCTGGGCATTTGCCAATTAATCCTGTGCACTGAACAAGAATAAAGGCAGTGTTTTATAGATCACGGCCAGCTGAAAACGCTCTCAAAATATGAGCAGTTGAGCATTACACAGAAAGGTATTTGGTGACTATAAATGAATTTTTGATGCCCATCATTAATATCTTCTTATAGAAGTAACTCTGAATAGGAATCTTAGGCTTCCTTAAAAAAAACAACAAAGAAAACGTCCAAAGTTTCTAATTTTAAAAGCTTTATTTCTGGTGTTGATTTCAGAATTAAGGCTATCATAATTGGATTGTATTCATCTTAATGATCATTAAATGGCAACAGAGATTTAGAACTTTGGCATCTAGTAGTTATTTTTGCTTTCTACAGTCCTCTTTAAAGGAATGATTAGTACTGTAGTACTGAATTAGTACTGTATTATTTTGCTCAGAATGGTCAGCAATTTGGCATGTAGGTGTGATGATTTGCATGCAGAAGACCCCATGATTAAACTCTGGCTTTTTTTTTTTTTAAGGAAAAGAAAGCTGCTGAGACAGAGACCAATGGAAGATGCCAGCCTATTTCATCACTGCATATGTACACTGTCATGCTTAAGCAGCCATATGGAGGACTAGGAAAAAGGACTAGAAAATGGTCATCAACCATACTGTTTTATTTTGTTCCATCTGCTGTTAATTGTGTTCTGGTCAGTGAGCAAAATAAAGTAACATCTGATGTTACCTAGTTGGGTAATGAAATGTCTGCAAGAAAACAGCCAATCTTAGAGAATACAAAGACCCCACCATACATAAATGATAAAGAGAGAGGGAAGAAGGGAGAGAGAGGGGGGGAGAGAGAGAGAGAGAGAAAGGAGGAGGAGGAGGAGGAGGAGGAGGAGGAGGGAGGGAGGGAGAATTATTTTATAGCAAAACCCTTCACTGCATCTATATTTCTCTCCTTGCAAATTCTTTCCTGCTCTCTTCTTGTTCTTTATATTGTGCCCTTTGTTTGTTACTCATTCCTGCATTACTAATGTTTTCCACTGACGTCTGGCTATTCAGCATCTCTTCTGCTTTGCCCTAGGCTTTTAAGAGGCTTCTCTTTCCTCCTGTATTTACCTGCTGTGTAACTAAGGGAGTAGGTGGAACATAATTCAATCAGAACAAGGACCAACTGTAAGAGCCAACGATTCTAACTAACAGAGGATCTGTTTAAGATGTTGAGACCTTGTCAACTATACAAGGAGACAACTTCTCATATACCAACTCTGAATTTTTTTAGTCTACAATGCACCACTTCCCACTGGATTCCCCCCTCCCTCCCACTGAATAATTTCATTGTGATTGCGGCTGTATTCAAGTGTGGTATTATTAGACAGGCAAGTATGGTTAAATGAAAATTTCAATCAGCCTGATCTTACAAACCCTGTAGCATACTGCAAATTGTGCATTTTCTATTTACTCCCCCGCATTTGCTTCTTGTTCAAAACAAATCTTGAGCTTACATGAAAAATATGGGGGAACAAACTCAAAGATTTTTGCTTAAATTTGGGAGGAAGGTAAAGTATAACATGTGAGATAAAGGGATTTCATAAGAGTTCCAATCAACTCAAAACAATTGGGTTGAGGTCTTATCTGTCTCCAAAAGGCATGAAAAACTGTAGAGGAAAATGGCAGGGTTTTCTGCAGCTTTCTGTGACAGTAGTCTTTGACAGAGAAATGCTAAGTGATTAAGCTACAGGTACTTAAGAAAGGGATAAGAAGAACCTTTGATGATGTCAAAGGGATATATTGCCAACCAGTTCTGTAACTCTTGTGTCATTGTATCAAGGAAATCAAATCTTTCCTTCCATTCAATCTTCCCTTGACATACTTTATTCAGGATCACAGCCACTTCCAGGGCAAAAAAGTGATGAATTATAATCAAATAAAAGGGAATGAACTTGACAAAGAGGTTGAAATTGTACAATAAAAGAGAATATTTGTAGTTAGGATTAAACTGTAGAATCCTTAGTGTCTCTGAGCTTGGTTGTTTTCTTGCAGATATTTCATTTCCTAATAGATAACACCATCAGAGCTAGTAGGGAATTGTGTTTGCTCCCTGTTATATACAAGTGGCTTGCAACCAACTCAGAGAGTGCCAAGAATCACCCGACTGGTTGAAACTGGCCAAAGGTAAACATTCCTTTCAGGATGTCAGAGATTCCACCCATTAATAAACCAAAAATTCTTTCCTCTATGAGGTTGCCACTTCTATATATAATGCTAATTGAAAAAGAAATAAGTGGAAAACTATAGTTCAAAAGCAGATGGGGTCTGACCCTAAAGTGCCCCTTTTGATTACACTTTCTAAGGATTCCTAAAGGGCATATTCTTTTGCCCCCACAGATTTTCCTATATAAGGAGCTTGCAGGGGTGGACATAATATTGAAATAATAGCAATAACAATAGCTCTTAGAATTATATACAGCTTCATAATACTTTACAGCCTTCTCTGAGTGGTTTACAACGTCTACCTGTTGTGGCCAAAAATTTGGGTCTTCATTTTACCCACCTCACAAGGATGGAAGGCTGAGTCAACCTTGAGCAGGCCAGAATCAAATTCCTGGCAGGGAGCAGAGTCAGCCTGCAATACTGGATTCTAACTTCTGTGTCACTACAGCGCAGTGGTTAGAATGCAGTATAATACACTTCATCTCTGCTTCAAGCAACTGCCTGTATTTTACATTCTTTTTCTTATCCTGGCTCACAGTGAACCAGATTTTTTTTTTCTAATGCCCTGAGGAAACTATCTCTGCTGTTGTTATTGCCATAAATTGATAGAACTGGAATAGATTTCAGAGACCATCTAGTCCAGCTCCTTTTCAGTGCAGGATTTGCTGAATGATTTGGTATGTGATTTGAGGACATCTTCCTAATTGACATGAGAACTTATTGTGAGCCAGCCCCAGGCATGTTAAACTCAGAGGCCCTTTAACTGAACTGTTTCTCAAAATAGTCAGCAATGTGGGACAAAATGGGAGAAATATATCTCTCTTACAGCAGGGCTTAACAAAAATAAAGCAGTAATGAGCTACGAAAAAGAAACAAAGAAAAGAGAATGGGCCAGAGGAAGAGCGACTTAAAGCAGAGCTGAAGTCAAACTAGGGAATAAATCAAGCATGGAGTCCAGATGGAATGAATGTTAACAATCCTGAATGTGTTTGGAGAGAAGATTGTCAGCAGAGGCACAGTGGATCAGTTTTATTAACAGGAAACCTAAAGAAGTCTGGAACGTATATTTCACAGAAAGAAAAGTCAAGGAGAAATTTATCTATTCCAATGTGGGTAACACTTGATTTGGAAGATTCAATCTTCAGCAAGGTTGAATACATCCGGGAGAAACATTTTTACTGATTGTCTGAATTATTTCAGTATTATCTTAGTATTTTGATGCTCTGGCTAGGATTCTGAGGAGAAATAATAAAGAATTTAAAAATAAGAAATAGCTTGGCTCAGTTTCAATGCATAGGAGAGTGCATTGGGGTTCTGGACATCAGAAATATGTATTAGGTGCAGATAAGGCAGATGTATAGGTCAAAAGAGTCAAGATGATGGCCAAGGTTGCACAATGAAACCATGATTCTTTCTTACATGTTTTGTGCATAGAAAACACATAAAAAGAACAGGACTTCAATGGCTATTTCGACTCTTTTGACCCAACCCCTACATGAATGCCTCTGCAAGGCTATCTGAGACAGAATTTCCTCAAAAGAAAGCAAATTGGAGTTTTCCCAGTGTTTTTTAAAAGCAATTTAGCACTTCAAAGGACCCAGGAAAGGCAGAGCCTTGGTCTACAAAAAATGACCTTTTAATGTCAGTTTTCCTTATATGGGAAATCCACAGTAGGGAGGGAGATGAGATGAGTGACTAACATGTTTATAATCAAAAGCTGGGACAGGCAATCTGTTGGCCTTCAGTCATTTCAGATTTTAATTCTCATACTTCTTAACTCTTAGTCAAGGCTAAAATAAGTGGTAGGATAAAGCATTGAGAGAATCACCGGTGGACTATTTGTATTCTATAATTTACCAGGACTTTTCATCACAGTGATTTAAGGGATAGATTTTGTCTTTAGTTCCTTTAAGTTTCATTATTTTCTTTCTGTTTCTGCCTCAAATCATAAAATCTTGGGTCCTTATTAGGATTAGAACCCTGATGGTGCAGTGGTTGAAATGCAGTATTGCAGGCAAACTCTGCCCATAACCTGGAGTTCGATTCTGATGGAGTTCAAGGTTGAGTCAACCTTCCATCCTTCTGAGATCAGTAAAATGAGGACACAGATTGTTTGGGGCAATATGCAAATAATTATTTTATATTGTAAATGCACCCAGAGAGTGTTACAAAATGCTATGGGGTGGCATATAAGCCTAAATGCTATTGCTATTGCTAAATGCTATTCTTAGGACTTTCCCATAGACCATTTCCTAGAACTTTCTGAATAACCTTCAAAGCTACAAGCCAAACGTCCTTCAAGGGAAAAGGAGATGATTCTGTAGCTGCTATTCCATCAACCTTTTCACAACTCCAATTTTCTTCCTTGTTAAAAGCTGTCATTTATTACTTCAAGGAATGGAGTGTGATACAGCAGAATGCACTCTCTGTGGAATCAAGAGTTTTTCAGTGGGCAAAAAAAGGAATACCATGTATCTTGAATGCATGAAAATAATCTGAATTTGGCATCCTGAATGTAGAGGGAGGTACCCAAAAGGGAATTTACCATCCAAGATTGTACTTTAATAAATGGTAGGCTCAACAGTGTTATCAAAAGCCCATTGGGGTTTCTAAATGGACATTGCTCTTGACTTCAGGATTATGAATTAATTGTCTCCCCTCTTTTAAACTCAATGGATTCCAACAGTGTTAAGAGGATATTGGTGTGTTTGCCATTGGGTTGTGCATGTTTACACGGAGAAGAAAAACCTAGAATAACATATATCCAAGGATAGGGGATTTTAAAAAATCAAAGTGGCAGTTGCAACTGTGCATTTTTAAAAATATGTTGTGTCCCCAAAATGGACAGAACTTTGACTGCAGCATTTCAGCTATCATCTTGATTTTTTAAATTCTCCTCCATAGATGTGCTTGAGCAACAGGATGTTTCCTTTTTCTTAAATCTCTGCTTCTTGTTTATGGTGAATTAGAGCAGGAGAATTAAATAAACAAATGAAATGTATTTAAAACCTGAAAATAATGTATATTATTTCCAACTGCCTCTTTAGCAGGCAGAAGAAACATTCCAAACCATATTTCTTCCAGATCATATTTTTGCTTTTGGTTTATTATATTTAATACCAAGACAAATTTAAAGCAGAAATTTAGAAGAGGAAATATAGATTAAAGGTTAAATTCCTAATAGTTCCATCTCAACAAGTTTTTATTGTGACATCATAAATTAAGGGGTTACTTGTAAGTATCTAATGAAATCTTAAGAATATGAATCTAAATAATAATTATAACAAGCAGCAGTAGCATACTGTCATCAAGATCAATTTTTGCTTCTTGAATTAGCACAATTTTTTTTTCTTAACAAAGTTTTTCTGAACAAAAATGACTACTCATTGATATCCAATAAGACACCTAATTGAAGCTCCATTTAAAGAAACTGTGATGAGTAATTTGCACGGGCAGGTTTCAGAAAATATCTCCTAACGTTATGCTGCAACAATATGGCCATTTCTGTGCTTGATGTTGTTCATTTCAGTCTTGCTTTTGTATGTAATATATGTATAATCTAATAATAGGAATAATGGCTCATTTGAAAAGCGAAAAGTTTCATTTCCTCTGAGAAAGAAAGAAAGAAAGAGTCAGAAAGAGGGAGGGAGGAGAGGAGAGGAGAGGAGGGGAGGAGAGGAGAGGAGAGGGGAGGAGGGGAGAGGAGAAGAGAAGAGAAGAGAAGAGAAGAGAAGAGAAGAGAAGAGAAGAGAAGAGAAGAGAAGAGAAGAGAAGAGAAGAGAAGAGAAATTCCTGAATGAGTAAATAAATATAGAGAAGATGGTGTACTTTTATCAAAATGATTGCTAGGAGAGAATTTAAAAGATAAGATGGGTATGGCCAGTTAGAAAAGACTCATCAATAACATTGAGAGGTTTTTCCAGATGTTTTACAGCTACCATTATAAAATGGATAATTCCTAATAGGAAATGACATAGTTTCCCTATGCAATAGATCAGTGGTCCCCAACCCCCGGTCCGCGGACCGGTGCCGGGCCATGGAGTACCTGGCACCGGGCCGCGCAGCAGCCGGGGGCCATGATCGCTGCAGCGGCCGGGGGCCATGATCGCTGCAGCGGCCGGGGGCCATGATCGCTGCAGCGGCCGGGGGACATGATCGCTGCAGCGGCCGGGGGACATGATCGCTGCAGCGCAAAGGCTCCTGGGCCGTGCGCAAAGGCTCCAGGGAAGAGAGCCCCGCGCAGGTACGCACGTGTGGCCCAAAGCTTGTTTAATCAAAACAATCTGATATATAAACAATCAATGTGTCATCGCGAACAACGCCCCCCACCCCTGCGCGCGCTCAGCGGGCCACGGTAAAATTATCAAAGGCTGATTGGTCCGCGGCGATAAAAAGGTTGGGGACCACTGCAATAGATAGTGAATTATATATTAGGGATTCTACTTCATCTCCCAATGCATCCTCTAGTTTCTCACTCCAAGTCAATCTTCTAGTCAGGCTGTAGATCTGATTACCTGATCAGATTCAGTTGTACAATTGATTAAGTTAGAACCTGGTCATCCTGTTGACAAGTGAAATGCTAATTATAGTGTGATTTCTAAACATAAGTACTCACATGGAAGCTTAACTATTGTACCCCTGCCCTTTGTGGCAGGTATTCATTTTTTTAAAACAACATTTTTTTAAACAAATGTATCTTTTTCAAAAATTGCAAAACTAATATAACCATGCAGATAAACCATGGAACAACAATAATAGTAAGAAGCTCATGTTTTAAAAGTGAAAAGAATACAGTAGGGAAGAGACAATATTGATCTCATAACCCATGTCCTATATCCGTGATGGCGAACCTATGGCATGCGTGCCAGAGGTGGCATGCAAAGCCCTCTCTGGAGGCACGTGGGCTGTCACCAGTTGCTCTTCTGGTTTCTGGTATGCCAGCCAGCTGGTTTTCTCAGGTGCCGGAGCACCAGAAAATGACCCAAAAAATGGCCTCAAACCAAACCGTTTTTAGGCCATTTTTTGGCCTTTTTTTGGGCCATTTTTTGGCCTTTTTTGGGCCATTTTTTGGCCTTTTTTGGGCCAAAAACAGCCTGGAAACGGCCCAAAAATGGCTGGAAAACGGTCTGAAAAATGGCCAAAAACACCCAAAAAACAGGCATGTGCACGCCAGCCAGCTGGTCTTTGGGTTTCCGGTGCTCCAGTGTGCATGAAGACCAGCTGGCCAGCGTCCATGCACATGCTGGAAACCCAAAGACCAGGTAGCTGGTGCGTGCATGCGCACCGGCCAGCTGGTCTTTGGGTTTCTGGCGCACTGGTGCATGCGCATGCATGCGCATGCACGCACGTTCCGGTTTGAGCACTTGGTGCCAAAAAGGTTCGCCAAAACTGTCCTATGTCAATGCAACTGAGTGTAAGTCGCACAATTTTTTTCCCTCTCTAGAAGGAAGGAAGGAAGGAAGGAAGGAAGGAAGGAAGGAAGGAAGGAAGGAAGGAAAGAAAGAAAGAAAGAAAGAAAGAAAGAAAGAAAGAAAGAGAGAGAGAGAGAGGGAGGGAGGGAGGGAGGGAGAAAGGAAGGAAGGAAGGAAGGAAAGAAAGAAAGAAAGAAAGAAAGAAAGAAAGAGGGAGGGAGGGAGGGAGGGAGAAAGGAAGGAAGGAAGGAAGGAAAGAAAGAGAGAGAGGGGGGAGGGAGGGAGGGAGGGAGGGAGAAAGGAAGGAAGGAAGGAAGGAAGGAAGGATGGCAGGAAGGAAGGCTCATTTCTTGAATTGTAGGTAGTCCATTCCTATAAATATGTGTTGGCAAATTCTATTCATGCCACCTCCGGATATAATGATACATAGCTTTCTATAATGAACCGGGAGACCTCCTAATCTAGCTGTCCCTCCAATTCTTCTTATTCTCTAAGTGGTAAGATTTAAAAACTTTTTGGGATCCTCTCTCCTCACCTCTGACACATTCCATATTTGTTAGTTTTGGGAATATAAACCAAAACACATTCAGATTCACAGCTACCTTGTTATGAAAGCAGTTCATACAACAATTTGATTGCCTCGTTTCTGCTCAGAATGGATGGGTATGACCAAAGTGTCCACATATCCTTCCCCAGTTTTCTCCTGCTGCCAGTCATGGATGGGGAGGGGGGGCAGCCACAACTCTTCTAATATGGAAAGAGAAGATAGAATGGATTATTAGGGTTGATAGCAAGAAAATTCCACACTGATGCTTTTTTGGCAGGTGAGAGAAAGATAAGGCACCTAATGTGTTGGGTGCAACAGCCAAATCTGATGCATCTTTGACTAAAAAATAATCCTCATTGATTACAAGTTTGTTCAGGTTTTCAGCCTTAGTTCTTCAAAACTGATAAAAGGATTAGAACTACTAGACCATACTAGGCAAATGCATCTTGTTAAATCCAAATATTTCTTAATATGCCTTAATTGCAACTTAGTGCTCTTTTCCCAACAACTTTTCCTCAGGGTGGAAATCCATTGACTGATTGATACCCATTGCCCTGAAAAGTGGTGTGCATACATTGAGGCTGCTACATAAGTGAAACTGTATTTCAGAGGGCACAAAATCCCACATCTATTCTCTAAGGCTCAGAGAGCATCAGGAATGTGTTCAGAATATAGTTGATTAAAATGAAAAAAAAACAGCTTTAGGGAAGAGACTTTCTGAATGGAGAACTGGGACTGTGGGAAAGAATATAGTTTTAAACCCAGAATCCTCATATAGCTATTTTTCAGTTTGGGTTATTCCAGACATAAATGCACATATATGAAATCAGGTAGAGAAGAGATTTGGAAAGGAAAATAAATGAGTGACAAAGAGTTAACCATTTTTTTTTTCTGTCAGCCCCAATTTCCTCCAAAGCTGCTTTCCGCTGGGGCTTCATTATAGACATATGTGTATTGTTTGCCTTTCAGCAAACTTTTGTTAAACTTGGTCAAAATTATTATCCCAGTGTTTCAGGTTAGCTTGCCTAAAGCTACCTTGGAAAGTTATGGCTAAGGTGAGAACTCCACTGCTAGATAACTTTTTTTGGGGGGGCAAAGAGTATCATTGTTTCTACAAGCAGTAGAAGGAGATGATCAGGCTGAACCGGACAGAGGGGTCAAATGTATCATCAGTCTCAAATCCCTTCACATTCCAAGAGATCTAAGTCCAGCCCACTTTTAATTCCATTGACTCCTGATTTCCTGCGCCTGACAGCTGAGAGAGAGTTCATGGCCCATCCCATGGGATCCCAACAAGATCCCATGTTCAAGTTCTAGCCTCTCTTGTTAAAACAATATTGTGTGCAAAGATCTCCAGAAAATCTGTTGTGCTGTCTGCTCCTTCACAGTTGCTTCAGATTATTACAATCGAATGACACCTATGTTACCTGACTTGATAGCCCTGAGAAGATGGTTTGAATGTCATGCTATATCACTTTATGGCTGAATCTTGCTTTATCCCGTTGTTCACTGCCAAAGGTATCTCTGTGGTGATATCACTATATGCAAATCTGGGCCCAGAAGCATGGTGTATGTGGAAGGAATATCACCCATATCCTAGAGCAGGGGTGGGAAACAATGGCCCTTTCATGATTTGTGGACTTCAACTCCCAGAATTCCTGAGTCAGCCATGTCATTGTCCTAGACTATGGGTATCAAACTGGTGGGCCAGATGTGTCACACACAGGCCACATCCACCCCAGTTCCACAAATGGGAAAAACGTTGCAAAACGTTACTCTATGGCAATGTGACACCAGGGGTTTGACCCTATGTCCTTGATTACCTATATTATCTTCTATATTACATAGTTGCACCTCTTAGCAAGCTCTGAAGTAAAATCTTGTGGATGGAAGAAATGACTTGGATGTTTTGTAAGGGCAATTTATGTCCACCTCCACCACTGCCTGGAAAGGATAATTCTTGCAGTATTTTCAATCTAACACAGGGGTGTCAAACACAAGGTCTGGGGGCCAGATCTAGCCCATGCTTAGATCTGGCCTGTGAGGCCTCCCTGAAAACAGCGAAGCACTGGCCTGTGGGGCCTAAGCCAGCAAAAATGGAGCTCCCAACTTCCATTTTCAGCTGTGCCGGCCTCCTGCAACTGTCTGCCAGCGAAAACATAGCTCGGGTTTCCCTGGCAGAGCACTCGGGTCATCATAGGTGCCTCCGACATGAGTGATGTCGAGATAGTCTTCTCCCTGGCCACGCCCCCCCAGGTCAAACACAACCCTGATGTGGCCCTCAATGAAATCGAGTTTGACACCCCTCATCTAGCAGGCTCCATTTGCTGTATTATCCACCATACTCTCCAGATGGTGTGGTTATTAAACCGGGTGGGACTTATCTTAAATATAAAGGAAGGAAGTCTGAAAGTTTTTGAATCTGATTGCTATTTACCAAACTGCTTTCTGAATTCCAGTTTTTGAATCTAATATCAACCATTACAGTTCCTTATTTTCAGCATCTCTACATCGTTCGGCATCATAAAATCTCCCGTTTGAAAACTGAGCATCCTGTCAAAGGGTGAAAACAGTCTCCTTGTAAATGTGATCTTTCAAATTGGATGCCAAATTTCCCAACTGGTCAAGGATTATCTGACAGCAGCAGGATGGAAAGTTTTATTAATGACAGTGTTTTGCAAAAGGCAGCTGATAGTAGAATGCATTTTGCTGGTCACGTTCACAGAATTATCTATATACCTCCCAGTCTGAAGAACAAATAATAAACCTAAAGCCAGCTCTTTGAAGATAGTGAGAGAAAAATAAATACTGGAGCATCTGCAACTAATCCCTTTTAGCTGCAAGAAAAACAGAGATTAATACAAATGACAATAAAAAATCACTGTTGTGCAGACACTTGTTGGCAATAGGAATAATTTGGAATATATTTTGTTACATTAAATGTTATATGAGAAAAGAATGGCACATGGCACACTGGTAGCAAAGAATATTGAAAGACATTGTGTTTTCCCACACAATGCAGATAACTAGTACCAGTGATTTTCTTTTATTTAATTTATCAAAATGTATATACCTCCCTTCTCACTTAATTGAATGTAAATAAATAAAAAAAAAACCATATTTCCTTCTAAAAATAAGGATATTTACATACTATATTTACATACTGATAACAGTTCAGGAAGTTTAGTCAAGGTTTCATAACCAAATTATGAAAACAACAGATGTTTTAACTAAATAGCTTTGACTTTGCATACTTTCAAACTTATCCCTAGAATTTTATTCAACCCTTCTTTGGAGTCTACTTAAAAGTTATTATTTGACTCTACTGAAATATTAGAAATGAGTGGGATCTTTGTTCAGAAATCATTTCTGAACAAAAAATTCTGAATAATCTGGGGATTCTGAATTCACCAGATGATTTCATAACTGGCTGATCAACCACGCTCAACATGTAGACCCTAAATGAAACTGCATCTACATGGAGGGAAGGATGCAGTGGATTACACCAAGGCTCTGGTTTTAGGCCCAGTCAGATTACAAGTAGTCCTCAATTTATGACAGTTAATTAGTGATCTTTTGAAATCACAATAAACCCCCAAAAGCTACTTATGACCCAGTTCTGAAATTATAATGTGCAGGCCCCCACCGTCATGTTATCACATTTTGTCCTGCATTTATATGACCATTTACAGTGTCCTTCAGTCATGTTACTATGGTTTACACTGGCTTTTGTTTTTCAATAACTGTATTTACTTCAACAAAAGGCCATAAAATTGGGTTTGCCCGTGTGATAATCCACTTTACAACTATCATGACTTATGACTGTAATTGTCAAGCTTAATTATACTCATAACTCGATGAATACCTATAAGGCCTATATCTTTTGATTAAAGATAGCTCCATTCAATGTAGCCCCATTCAGTGGTGTCAAACTCAATTTCATTGAGGGCTGCATCAGCATTGTGTTTGACCTCGGGAGGTTGGGATGGGCATGGCTAGGGTGGGTGTGGTCATCTCAACATCACTCGTGTTGGGGGCACCTGTGGTGGCCAAGTGCTAAGGGAGGACTTCCCTCAGACCCACCCTCACTCTCATTATAATCTTCCTTCCTTCCTTCCTTCCTTCCTTCCTTCCTTCCTTCCTTCCTTCCTTCCTTCCTTCCTTCCTTCCTTCCTTCCTTCCTTCCTTCCTTCCTTCCTTTTCTTCTTTTTCCTTCCCTCTTCATTGTCCTTTTTCCTTCCTTCCCTTCTTTCCTTATTTTTCCTTCTTTGTTCTCTTCCCATCTTTTTTCTTTGCCTTTCCTCTTTCCCTTTCTCCTTTCCTGTCCCTTCTTGCATGCTCAAATGCAAAAGGGGAAACATTTCTCCTTTTGTTTTGTTTTTAATTTGTTTTACTAGCTCTCTGCCAGCAAAATGGAGCTTGGGGGCAGCCCGCAGCCCCCTGGGCTCCATTTTCAGGCATGACAGCCTCCTGCAGCCCTCTGTCAATAAAAATGGAGATCGGGGGGGGGCCATGTGCAGCCGTCCCAGGCTCCATTTGTGCTGGCAGAGTCACCGCGGGTCAGCCCTTTGCTGTTTCCAGAGTGGCACCGCAGGCCGGATCTTGCCCCTGGGCCTTGAGTTTGACACCCCTGAGCAAGAACAATTACTTACCACTAGAGGCTCTGCGGGACAGTTTTAGTACATACAGCCTGCTAGCGCTTGCCAGTTTAAAACATTTGTACCGAGCCCTATATACTTGGGAATTATGTGAACTGAAAAGTGTACATCTGGGAAAACTGTCTTTAGAATATAAAACGTTTATGCTGTGAAATGTGACCTAAACATAGATTTACTAGCATCTAAAAAAATAATTTGCAGAGCAAGCAGTTTTACACAGATTCACATATCATGACTCAAATTCTTTCAGAAAAAAAAGACTAGATTCATTTTGCCCGTGCCGGAGTGACTAAGCCAGTTTTCTTTGAATGTTACAATTGGAGAACACATTGAACCTAAATTGCTTTAATGGCATCTTTAAATGTTTTCTTTGTTCAAGCGCTGGTATCTCCTATTTGCATCCTTGGTGTGCAGTCCTGCATTTCAGTCTTCTGAACTACAGTGTTTAAGAAGGCTAAACAAACTTTTGTAGGAGCTTATCCTTAGTATTGCAATAGTTATTAAATGGTGCTACTGAATTTTCTGGCTAGCAATCACTTGAACTAGAACACAAACACTTTCCTTCTTTGTCCCTTCTTTGTGGATGACAGAAATGTAAAACTTCAAATTCTCTCCTTCTCTCCAAGGAGTAGCTTTTATATTTTGTCATTGTCTGAGTAACTGCATGGATGCAGAAACGTACGGGCTTTCCTTACCAAATGGAATTATATCTGCAGCTTCTGACCATTGTCACAACTCTTAGTCTATTCCTTGGCTCATAGCACCACTGAGCTGAAGCAAAAACAGACCTTGCAAAAAGCATAATTCCCTTGACATCAGTAGCTGTTTCATATATCTGTTTCAAATGTACTTGTCTCTTGTGAAGTTTCATTTATAAATCTGCCGTGATAGGAGCAGCAGAATTTGGAAACGTGCACATATCATCTGGTGGTACACCAGGTTGAACCGATACGGCTTTCACAATCTGTGAATCACATCTAATATGGATCCTACACAAGGATTTGAAAGAGCTTGTATTTGGAATACAGATAAGGGTGGATAATTTGAATAATTCGCCATGCAAATTTTTTGCTCATTTGCATTTTACTAATTTGCTATTTGTTAATTTGTTCCGGTTAATGGAAAATGTCCATTGACTTGAATGATTTGCTGCTTACTAAGGGAAATTCTGGTATTTTCGTCTCCTAACAATTTTATAAAACCTGTTTTTTTTACTGGAAAGGTTTAGAAAACTCAAGTCCAAATGCATAAGGGACTTTCACACCATGTGGTCTAACTCTTTACACTAAACAGCATTCTCCACATCCAAAGTTGTTTTTAATCTCCCCTTCAAATTAGTGTATGAGTGTGTGTGAGTGTGTGTGAGAGAGAGGGGGGGAGAGAACCCATTCTCAGATCCCATTTTCAAAAGAATCCATGGACTTTGGGTATTGTAAGAATGAGCCAAGCATAGCTCATACAGAGAGGTTAGAGTGAGGTTAAGTAAACGATAGTATAGGGAGATGTGTGAAAGGGTGGTTTAAAAGTTCAGCCTGCTAATTTAATAGTTTCCATGAGCACTGAAGTCAGAGGGGGAAATGTTATTTTTATGCAGGTGAACTAGTAACATTTTAAGGCTGAGCTGGGAGTAAGGTAAAGGTAAAGTTATGAGGACAGGTAAAATAAAATACATAAAATAATAATATAAAAATAAAAATTGACATGTTATTACTGCAACATGGCTAAACAGAAGTGGGGTCAGGAACTTAATTAAAATCATTAGTTGCAAAAATGAAAAAAGCTAAAATAAGGTAACAGCATCTGAGAGACATGAAAAAACTATGGGGAGCATCCTTAGAAATCTTCCCATAGTTAAATCAGTAAGCTTGGTTATCATGGTCGTTGTTTGAGGATATCTAAGGGCCCCTCCCCATAGAACCAATTTTGTAAGAGTATTAAACTGAAAATTCCAATTATGTTAACCAGCCAATGTTTTGCTCTAAATTAGGTGTATGTGTAGCTATTCAATGCCTATTACATACCTCTGCATAAGGCCTACTCTCCTGCTCACTCTCATAGAAATGCACTTCAAAACACTTGAAGTTGTTTTGGTAAAGGGGTAAATAAAGAAAGAAGAGAGACAGATAAAAAAAGAGGTGGGGGCAGACACAGAAGGAGAGGAGAGAATTCTTGCCAAAGAGCTCGGCAGAACCTTTGTCAGGCTCCAGACTCAAAGAAAAACTGAGAGGCAGTGGGAAAGAAAACGCAAAGTAAAGTATAAAGAGGGATGGAGAGGCAAAGAGGTTACTCCAGACATTTTCTGTCCAGGCCAAAGGAGCAATTGGGAAAGAAATAAAAAAAGAGGAAAGCTAAGGGGAGAGAAAATGCTGGGGGCTTCATACTTAGGCCCAGTGTTACCCAGATCAACCACATCCTGATTTTTTTCATCTGCTTCCCTTGTTTAGACAGAATGTTGTCATTAGCCCAAAACAATGGCTGTTTTCCACGGGCTACGCTATTATTATTATTATTATTATTATTATTATTATTATTATTATTATTATTATTATTATTATTATTATTGTTGTTGTTGTTGTTGTTGTTGTTGTTGTTGTTGTTGTTGCTGCTGCTGCTGCTGCTGCTGCTGCTGCTGCTACTACTACTACTACTACTACTGAAATCCCATATATAATTTTGGCAGAATTTCCAAATTTGCTGTTCTTGCACAACTTTTTGTAATGATGTTATGGGAAGCTCGCCCCCCACCTCCCCTGAAGAATGAAATATTTTGGGAAATATTAAAAAAGGCGTGATAAAATATTTCCCCTAAAGGAGAAATGAAAAAATCTTAAGGGAAGCAGAAACCAGCCCCAGTTTCCCTGCCCCAAGAAGAAACTGAGGAGGCCAGCTTTTAGAAATGCAGATTTGGTAATCCATTCAGAAAGACTGGGTCAAGACAGAAAGTCAGATAAGCAACAAAGAAAGGTTGACAAAAATTAGCTCAGACAAACACCTAGGATTTGCATTTCCTCTTTTGTCTATAGAGCCAGCTATGACCCTTTCATAACTCTGCATGACTCCCATAGGGAGTCCAGATCTTATATCCAGAAGATATAAAAACCCACCCACTCTAAACTCCATTTGTTCAGCTGACCCAGAACCACAAACCCTGGTGGTTCTGTTCACCAATAAACGAACCTTCTTTCAAATCAGCCTCCAACCTCTATTTTGTGTCCCGCATCTTTCTCCCGGCTTGGAACTGGACCAGATGGATTTTTCTTCCAACAATGTCATGAAACTATAGATTTTCTGCATCTATTAGATGTCCTAGCAAAAAAACCCAAAACAAAACAAAAAACCAAGGATACCTGAGAAGGGCAACAAAAATGATTAGGCGACTAGAAGCTAAAACATATGAAGAACGGTTGCAGGAACTGGGTATGTCTAGTTTAATGAAAAGAAGGACTAGGGGAGACATGAAAGCAGTGTTCCAATATCTGAAGGGCTGCCACAAAGAAGAGGGAGTCAAGCTATTTTCTGAAGCACCTGAGGGTAGGACAAGAAGCAATGGGTGGAAACTAATCAAGGAGAGAAGCAACCTAGAACTAAGGAGAAATTTCCTGACAGTTAGAACAATTAATCAGTGGAGCAATTTGCCTCCAGAAGTTGTGAATGCTCCAACACTGGAAGTTTTTAAGAAGATGTTGGATAACCATTTGTCTGAAGTGGTGTAGGATTTCCTGCCTAAGCAGGGGGTTGGACTAGGAGACTCTGTTATTCTATTCAATTCTGTAACTTCTGATAATTTCCTAAATGTTCTTTTGCTGGACCTGTTAGTTCTGTGGAATAAATGTACTTTAGGCAAATCCAGGCAAAATTTATGTTTTCCTATTGGCCATAGGAATTAGGAAGAGAACAGCATTCCTAATCTGGATTCTGTATGCTATGAAACTTCAACAACAGAGAAAGCTGTTCTTTTAGAACTATTGTACAAGGCAAAATCACCAGCCATCTTTCTTCTCACATTATCAAATAATGCTCAAAAATCTTATCATAATCACATGGAGGATAAAAAAAGTCTCATCTCTTTTAGTTCTTTCCAAGTTATTTTGGGAAAGGATTATTATTATTTTTTTTTATCTTTAGCTGTTGGGTTTACTTACTGTAAAGGCTATTCCCCCTTTAAAAGAAAGAAAGAAAGAAAATGCTCTTTCCTAATTAAGCATTTGTTTGTTACATCTGTATGCCCTTGGCTATATGGAAAGATTGTGTCTTTTCTGCAGCTGTTCTTTCCTTCGTCTCTTCATTCTTCCTTAAAAAGTGAGCTTTATTTAAGACCCATGTATTCTTCTAATTCCTCCCCCAAATTTGTATAATATTAATAATATTAACTATTGTTATTAGCTTATTTATGTATGGGAGAGTATCAGACATATCTGATGCTTAATTAGTCCATGCCAATGCAAAAGGACTTTCCTTGCACTAGATTTTTGGCTTTGTAGACTTTTTCTTTTATCTTTTTTAGTAATATTGATTTTGTTAATATATCACCCAGATAATGCATACACTATTTTTTGAATATTTAAAAAATAGTTTGTTATAATAATGCATTGAAGCAGTGCTGAAATCTACATTTCTTTCCTACCGGTTCTGTTGGGGTGGCTTGGTGTGGGTGCCTTGGTGGGCATGGCTTGGTGGCAGGGGTGAAATGCTCCTGGTTCGGACCGGATCACGCGATCCGGTAGCGATGGAGGTGGGTGGTTCAGAGAACCGTAGCAAAAATCCCTGCCCCCCCCAATGCCCAGTTGAGCCGCACGATCATCAGAGGCTTTTTTTTTAATTTTTAAAAGCATTTTTTCTACAATCTCTTTGGCTGAAAAAATGCTTTTAAAAGTAAAAAAAAAGGCTCTGATGATTGCACGGCTCAGCTGGGATAGTCAAAGGCTTTTAAAAGCATTTTTTCTACAACCTCTTCAGAGGTTGAAGAAAAAATGCTTTTAAAAACGTTTGATGATCCCAACTGAGTTGCCTGATCGGCAGAGGCTTTTTTTCTTTTAAAAACATTTTTTCTACAACCTCTTCGGCTGAAGAGGTTGTAGAAAAAATAGTTTTAAAAGTAAAAAAAAATTGGCCACGCCCACCCAGTCACATTTATTTATTTATTTATTTATTTATTTCTTTATTTATTTATTTATTTATTTATTTATTTATTTATTTATTTATTTATTTATTAGATTTTTATACCGCCCCCTCTCCCGAAGGACTCGGGGCGGTGAACAGCCAAAATTAAAAAACATACAATATAAACATTAAAATATGTTTAAAACAGAATTAAATCCAAAATGGCTCCCCAATTTAAAACACCTTACCCATGACCCTATAAATAAGACGAATTTAAAATTTCCACATTTAAAAAGGGGGAAGATTTAGGCCAGGCCAATTTGATAAAATAAAAAAGTCTTAAGCGCGCGGCGGAAGGTGCGCAGATCCGGGATCCTACGTATCTCCGGGGGGAGCTCGTTCCAAATCGTAGGTGCCCCCACAGAGAAGGCTCTCTCCCTAGGGGCCGACAGCCAACATTGTTTGGCCGACGGCACCCGGAGGAGCCCCTCTCTATGGGAGCGTACTGGCCGGTGGGAGGCTATTGGTGGTAGCAGGCGGTCCCGTAAATAACCAGGTCCTAAGCCATGGAGCGCTTTAAAGGTGATAACCAGAACCTTGAAGCGCACTCGGAAGACCACCGGGAGCCAGTGCAGCTCGCGCAGGAGAGGTGTTACATGGGAACTCCATGTCGCTCCCATCACCACCCGTGCGGCCGCACTCTGCGCCAGTTGGAGCCTCTGAGTGCACCTCAAGGGGAGCCCCATGTAGAGAGCATTGCAGTAGTCCAGACGAGAGGTAACGAGGGCATGAGTGACTGTGTGTAGGGAGTCCCGATCTAGATAGGGACACAACTGGCGGATTAGGCGAACCTGATGAAAAATCCTCCCAGTCACGGCCGTCACATGCTCTTCTAAAGACAGCCGTGAATCCAGGAGGACACCCAAGTTGCGAGCCCTATCTGTGGGGGCCAATGATTCGCCCCCAATAGTCAGCGATGGCAGTAGCTCCAACGATCGCGTGGCACAGCTGTGATCATCGGAGCTTAAAAAGTAAAAAAAAAAAATAGTTCCGACGATTGCGGGTTGCTCAGCTGATCATCGGAACTTTTTTAAAAACATTTTTTTTACCGGGTTGGCGAACTTGACCGAACCGGTAGCATTTCACCTCTGCATTGAAGTTAATGAACTATATATCTCTCACCTGAAGGTTGTAGAATTACAAAAAATGCCCTGGCTGTCTTTGATTTGCATTTGTGTGTGTGTGTGTGTGTGTGTGTGTGTGTGTGTGCTTTCTTTGTGTGTTTCATTTTTGTTTTGCTTCAGTCCAAGGTAATACAGAAATGCAGGTTTTGAAATATAGGTCAACACAGGCACTAAGCTTTGTGAATGAGATTAGCTGCAATTTAAAACCAACTAACCAACCAACTTCTTCAATTTACAGTTTTAAAAAGTATCCCCAGCATCTACCTTTAAATGAGTACTTTATTTCAACTGTAATAACACAAGGGCTATCAATAGATTCAAATTCAATGTAATTCGCTCTAATCTTGATTGTAGGAAATATGACTTCTGCAATAGAGTAGTAAATGTCTGGAACACTCTACCTGATCTTGTTGTTAGTCTCGCTAATCCCCATACCTTTTACCTTAAACTGTCCACTGTGGACCTTTCATGTTTCTTAAGAGGTCCCTAAGGGGGCATGCATAAGCGCACCAGTGTACTTACCATCGCTGTCCTACTGTCCCCATTTCTATGTAATCATTCTATGTGTTTATGGCTATGTTTTGCCTATTTATATCCTTTTATTTGTGCCAATTTTTTTTCATGTGTCCATGTCTATGTCTATACTGTTAATTGTTTCCTTGTAGTTGTTGACAAATAAATAATAAATAAATAAATAAATAAATCTGTGTTGAACTGTTGCATTATAAGAACTGGACTCCATTTTGTGAACAAGATATTCCATGTGACATGTTGAACTTGTCACCATCTATAGAAGTAAAGATATATCTTATCCAAGTATGCAAAAGTTATTCTTTCTGGGAATCAGCAATAATTTATGATATTCTTGTCCATTAGCTTGTTTTATTTCAGTAGGTTCAGTAAGATTAAGCCACACATGGATTTAATAACATTATTGTATCCTTAATTGCAGAGTTATTTTTGTCTCTCAGGAAAACCCACTGTACTGGTGGTTTCCATGGTATATTGGAGGAATTCCCATTTTGCCCCATAATGCTTCTCTCACACATTCAGGTAGGCACTGATGTAGTAAAAGATGTAGATCTTTCATGGTTTTATTTTCATGGTCTCTCTTTTTACGCTGAATTAAAATTACCACCTGCACTTTGTGTTTAAATGCATTTCTTTTGAGTTAATGATGCAAATTAAAATTTAGGGATGGGGTCACAATCCAGACAAGGAGACAAGGGCACTCTAGGGAAGAGAGAAAATCTTTATTGAAGGCTTCAAAAGATAAATCTTCAATGAATAAAGATGAAAGTATAGGTTGGGATCATATTATATTAAGTTTTTGTAACCTTATGAAACACAAAATAATGCATACATAATTAATGTTTCATGCACCTTGACTCTAGAGATTCTTCAAGGTTTTTTTTGGCTAGCTGATTTATATTCTTAGCTATTTCAGATACTGTTGTTGTTAGTTGCAAAGTCATGTCTGACCCATCGCAACCCCATGGACAACGTTCCTCCAGGCCTTCCTGTCCTCTACCATCCTCTGGAGTCCATTTAAGCTCACACCTACTGCTTCAGTGACTCCATCCAGCCACCTCATTCTCTGTCGTCCCCTTTTTCTTTTGCCCTCAATCTTTCCCAGAATTAAGCTCTTCTCCAATGAGTTCTTCCTTCTCATTAGGTGGCCAAAGTATTTGAGTTTCATCTTCAGGATCTGGCCTTCTAAAGAGCAATCAGGTTGATCTCCTCTAGGACTGACCAGTTTGATTGCCTTGCAGTCCTGAGACTCGGAGGAGTCTTCTCCAGCACCAAATAAACTCTTTTGACTCTTAACCTCTGTTCCCAAGATCAAGTATCATTCTCCTGTCCTGAAACCCAAGACCTAACTCACATATATTATAAACATAGGAAGATGCATTCTATGAGTCAGTTCATTGATCCATCAAGACCAGCAACATCTAATTGCCAATGATGCTCTAGGGTTTCAACCAGAGATTTCTCCATATCTCCTGTCTGGAGATATAAGAGCTTACCTAGCGTCATGTGACATCCAGCCTATTTTTAGACTCTGCGCACTTATGAACACTTGTTTTTTTTTTTTTTACTAAAGTCAATTTTTATTTTAAAAAGAAAATTAAATTTTAAAAAGACATTTGTATTTTCAGTCAATAAAAATGGACAAATATAAAAATTGATTCTTTTATCATTTGTATTGCTCACTGATTTAATTCTACAAAATTGTATATGTTATGTCCAAAGCTTTTCAGGGAATAAAAATCAGACTTCTGAATAGGCACTAGCTTAGATTTCAGAATTATGAATTTATGAACAGTTTTTATTTTCCTAATTTTAGAGACAGACAATCCACAACTCTGGGTGCAATCCTAGAATTGCAAACTTCAATTAGTAAAGTGACTGAAATTCTTCTATACTAGTTTTGAGGTAATGTAAGGAACATGTAGTGTAGCAGGAGGTCTTCCTGAGACAAGGTGTTCCAACTCCCACCCTACTCCATCCTTAAAGTTTCCCACAAACTTCCACAAGCAAGGCCAAAATAGCTGGTCATGATCCTTCAGGAAATGATGATGATGATGATGATGATGATGATGATGATGATGATGATGATGATATCCATTCAGTTGTGTCTGACTCTTGACAATTCTATGGGCCAGGTCTGTCTGCATCTTCCAATCTTGCACTACTTCTTTGAGTTGTTCTGTGCTCTGGCTGGGGTCAGCTTTGATGATGTCCAACCACCATGTTCTTTGGTGGCTTGGTTTCCTTTTACCTCTAACTGTTCAAAACATAATTACTTTCTCCAGTGAATTCCCTTGCATAACATGGCCAAAATAAATGAGATGCAGTTTTGTGATTTTTGCCTTCCAGAAACATGTCTGGTGTTATATCTGCCAGTACTTGCTTGTTGGTCATCTTTGCTGTCGAAGAAAGATGTCACAAGATTATTATAACCTCAAACCAGAGGTGGTTTCACATAATTTAACAACCTGTTCGCCGCAGCATCGAAAATATGAGCACGCACGCATGCTCACTTCACTCATACATGCTCCTTCCGTGCATGCATGTGGCCTTTTGCACACACATTTTGCGAGTGCTTGCACACATGTGTGTGGCTTAAAAATGCAGTTAAATAGGATGGCATAGCATCGGGGTGTGTGGGGGGTGGGCCACCCACAGGTCACAACTACTGGTTTCCCAAACTAGTATGAACTGGCTGAATCCCACCCCTGTCTCAAACCCCTTAACTATTTCCTGCTTCTGTACTGGCTTGCCTTCTTCACCTGCCATTGTAATCTGCTATTGATCCTCCTTCTACCTCTCTGCAGGAATGAAAAAGATCCTTTTTGTAAGGTCCATCATATATAGAAGAATATAACTTTTTGTCTCCCAAATGACAAGCCAAAATTCTTTGTTCAATATATCTTTAGTTTTCTGGCCCATCAGCTCAATATGTATGAATATTATAACTTGCTCTGTTCAGATAGTTGTACAATGAACAATTTGTGATATACAAAGCTTATTACTGTTGGACACTTTCTATAAATGCATAGTTAGATGCATGAATAGTTAGATAGATGAATTAATTTATAACATAAACATCAACAGCGATTTAATCTAATTTCTTTCTTTAATGCCCTATTAACCCAGTAGTTGTGAATTATGCTTGTGACTAATATTCTATGCAGTGTACCACTTGTATGCACCATCCTAAAGTCATGTAGAAACAACTGCAAGCTAATCAAATCACAGGTAGGTTTTTTGCTATTTTTATCACATTTCTTTATAAACCATCATTCCTTATTCAATCTAAATTAGTTGTAAAACTTAAGATTTACTGGATAAATTCCAAATACATTTCATTAAAAAAAAGAAGAATATTTATTTAAATGATAATCAACCAGAGGAAACAAAACAAATCATGATAAGGAATAACAAGATAAAAGAGATAACAGCTACACAGGAGCATTTTTCAATAATAAAAATTAAAGCATATATTGGAATTACATATAGGGTAGACCGTTTTGTAAGTTTTTGTAATCTTAAAAAATTAAAACATAAATACCCATGATTATTAAGGCTGTACATTTTATTCAAAATATAAGAAAATCTCATTTGTTGCCTGAATCAAATTCATTGATTTTAATCCCACAGCCTCCAAACATCCTTCACTGAGATTTGAGGTATTCATATATGCAAAGCATTCTGACAGCTTTTGATGGATTTTGGAAATTCCTTCTTTACTCTGTGTTCATGAGTTATAGTTCATTGCCTTTAAACAATTTCCAATTTTGACATTATCTGACTTCTGGTTATAAGCATAACTCTCTGATTTCTTTACCTTGAGTGAAGATTTGTAGGGTATTCTGTAAGTAATGAAAAGCCAACTTCTATGGATGTGATATGCTTAAAGAAATGAGCTCCACAATTCACTGAAGGCTTACTGTCTTGAGAGCTACATTTGCTTACATTTATCGTTTGCATCATGGTACATCATGGTCTCCCCATTTGGTTGCAAAGCCCTGCTTGATTATTGCCATATTTATATATCCCCATGCTACTTTACTATCTACCTACAAACAATGGGAAGCCTATTTCCGTAGAAACATACATACATGTTTACAGAATTGTGTTTTGTTTTAAGCGTAAGTGGCAAGAACCGAAACTGATAATTTAATTCCCATTGCTGAATTATGATTCTGTATGCATCATTAGCTCAATCAAGAAGCGGTCACAATAGGAGCCAACAGTGTTTACAGCACAAGGCAGGCGAGGCTGCTCAATGAAGCAGTCAAGAGTATTTAATGTTATATTTGTTCTTCACTTCGAAAACAAACAGGCATGATCTTCATGTACAGCAATCTAAATATTTTAGCCACAATGGGCAGTTCCAACAGTTGTAAATTAAGCAACCTCCATAATTTGGAAAGAGTCATTTATGATTGTGGCTCTGAAACAAAGCCTTGATTGGCTGGGCCCTGAAACAGCAAGTTGTACATCAGACACTGAGCTCACATGAGCTCTGACAGATAGGTTGGATTTATGGCATGCCATAGCAAAGCTTTTCACATAGCTACTCTTCATACTTGCAGGCACCCCATGATTCTAGACCTCTTCTCTTCTCAACCTAAATATGTAGAGTAGTTGGGAAAGAAGAAGAGTTCAGGAGAAGGGTCTTCTCTGCCATTGCACCTACACTCTGGAACATCTTGTTCTTCCCCCACCCCCAGTTTGAGGTTGGCCCCTATCCTCCTAACCTTTCATAAGAGCCCAAAAACCTGTCTCTGCCATTTGGCTTGGGGGCCCAATAGGGAAGCATCACAGTCGAGATGGTTGATTGATTCACAATAGATCCCATCTCCCTGCCCCTGCCCTCCACATCTGTAATTGGCATTAATTTATGCCAATTTGGAGCCATTTTGGATTTAATTTTCTTTTAAATGTATTTTAATGTTTATATTGTATGTTTTTTAATTTTGGCTGTTCACCGCCCCGAGTCCTTCAGGAGAGGGGGCGGTATAAAAATTTAATAAATAAATAAATAAATTTATGTTTTTAATATGTGTGTGGTGTGTGTGTTTGTGTGTGTGTGTTATATGCATATATTATTAATGGTAACATTTAATAAATAACAAAACAAAACAATATAAGTATTTTATGTTGGGACAATTGCTGATCTCTGCTGGTTCATATGAAGATCATTATGGGATATAGGAAGACATATAAATGCACACAAGTTTTTCTCCATGCTGTTGAAATTTCTGATCATGTAGAAAAATCCCTCCCCAGGCTAGATCCATGTGGTCCAGCTCTTGCCTTCCCCCTTTTTCTGTTCAACATGCAGTACACACAAGGCTTAGCTGACTTGAAACTTGACAAATGATGGCCTAATACGTCAATGGATTGACTGCTGAAAAGCACTCTGTGGGAAAAGAGATGCAAGCAGCTTTTCTCAGCCTTTACTTCTAAATATTTGCAGTTTTAATCTTCACTGCTTGTGTCACTTCGTATATTGGTTTGTTTGTTGGTGGCACTCAGAAGCAATGAATATTTTCTGAGCTCCTAGACAACCTGTAGTTTTGTTGCATCAAATGCTCCAGTCCTTCAAATCCACTAATATTATCCCTTCCCTTAACAATATACGTAGTAATAGCCTTCAGCTTTTCACAGGAATTGTGTCTAAATCATGCCAGAGAGAATTTGGCTAGTTTTATTCTTTCTTTCTGTGCTTTGATGGAAGAAATAATATCCTATGCATTCTTGTTTCTACATTTCAGAAATATACCTTTAAAAAAAACTGTCTTGACTGTTTCTCCTTTTTCCCAGCTTTACCCCATACCCTGCTATTTCGCTGTGAAACATAATTAGCAGAGTCTTTCCACCGATCAGGGCCAAATAATTTCAAAACCAGCCTTGTATAATTCTAGGAAGAAGTGGGAAAGACTTCAATCTAAAACATTGGAGCACTTCTACCAGATAATTTTCAAATTTAGGCAAAGCAATGGATTCAACAGGAATGGGCAAAAGTTTCTTACAAGTGTTGTGTGAGGCAGAGTCTGGGACAGAGAAAGTTCTCTGGTAAAGAACAAAAATGATAAAATTTTGAGGTATACCTCATTTGTTGCAAATGGATTACATGAAGGAAAAATATTTGCTTGTACTGAATTTTGGTGCTATATTCAATGTTTTGCACTTATTCATGAGTGGTTGGCAGGGTAACGAGAACCAAAACATCACCTCAAATGGATATAGTCCAACTTGTTGTCCATTTTGTAGATATCCACATTCAGTATTTTACTTGGAAGGAATAAAGTGATTTTTACAAGGAACATGATCCAATTTACTGCCTTGGTATATTTGGCACTATTTATATGCTTTTCTTCCTGCAGCCAAAAAATTCCCAAAATGTTAAATCTTAAAGAATGCCTACCAGATGGGATAGATCTTTTAAAATCTGACTCTTCTACTTTAGTCATTCAAGTAAAAATATTACCTAAACCAATGCCGAATTATTATATGGAGATGGTTGAGAATTTTGTTTGGTTTCTTCTTTTGATAAGAACTTGCAGATGTGGTAGAATTATTCATAAACAAGAGTGTTGCAATATTTTCAGGATCAGACTCAATAAGATTAGTAAGAGTTAAAGGTTTAAATATATTTCCTTTTATTTACAATAGGCATTCTATATTCACTGAATATTCACAGATAGAAGCAAGGAAAAGGGTGCATGTAGCTCCTTATATATACAATGGGTGGAGCTATATGTGGGAGTGGTGAATTATGAATACATTAACAAGTGAAGAATAAGTTAACCCCTGATACCCTGTTCATATACTATTTACACATTAGAGAATAAGGCATTTACATCTGACAAATCCCCCTCTAAATGCCGATTCGTTATGCAACACCAATTACATTCAGATTCAGGACAATACAAAACATACAACTTAGAAGTTAAATATTTATGTTGCTTAGAAGGTAAAGGCTTTGTCAATATGTCAGCTAATTGTTCTGAAGTATCACAATGCACTGCTTTGATAAATCCATCCTGAGATAGTTGTCTCACATGTTTAAATTTTATATCTATGTGTCTGGACCTTTGTCCAATAGCATCAGATCTAGATATTTCAATGGCTGCTTTATTGTCTTCAGGCATAACAAAAGGCAAAACAGGTTTTTTCCAAACATCTGAAATTAAATCATTAAACCATACAAGGTTATTTGCAGCTTTGGATAAACAAACATATTCCGCTTCTGTCGTTGAAGTGGCTACTAGTTCCTGTTTACCAGTGTACCAGTAAACTGGACAGTCATTTAATAGGAATATATAACCAGATGTACTTTTTCTACATGAGGTGTCTCCAGCCCAGTCCGCATCTGCGTAACATGTAAGCTTTGGTTCTTTATTGTCATTAGGTTCTAACATTAAACAAAAGTCTAGTGTACTTTTCAGATATCTTAAAATTCTTTTAACAGCTTCCCAGTGATACATTGTTGGTTTGCTGACATGTCTGGATAATAAATTGAGTGGTAAGGCGATATCTGGTCTTGTCCAATTAGATATATAAAGAAGTGAACCTATGATTGATCTATAAAATGTGTTATCCTTGAATTCGGGGGAAGATTCATCAGTATTTCTTAGAAAATCAGTTTGCATAGGAGTATCACAAGGTTTGGCATTGTTTAAATTGCATTTATTTAAAAGTTCTATGATCTTATCTCTCTGAGTAAGTTTGAATCCCCTTCTAGTCTTATTAATTTGAACACCAAGATATTTGTTTACTTTGCCTAGGGATTTTAACGAGAAATGTTCATTTAGCTTATTTACAAAAGTTTCTCTTCTCTCTTTATGTTTTCCTATGTATAAAATGTCATCCACATAAATCAATACAAATTCAATGTAATCATCACCCTTTTTGACAAAGAAACAGTTATCAGCAGTGGTAGCGTTGAAGTCCATGGTTTTAAGTACTTTTACTAAACAATCATACCATCGTTTACCAGATTGTTTTAACCCGTATAAACTCTTGTTTAACAACCAAATCTCATTTTTGTTTGTGTATTGACTGTGAGGTGCTCTTACGTATATTTCCTTATCTAGTTTTGCGTGTAGATACGCAGTCTGTATGTCATATTGAAATACATCAATATTGAGTGCTGATGCTACCACTAGAGCTGTTTTGACACTCTCTGTTCTTACTGTGGGGGAATACGTGTCAGTATAGTCCTCCGGATATTTCTGTGCATAACCTTGTGCAACTAGTCTGGCTTTGTATAGAGTATTGCCTCCCTCTAAGTTCTTAATTTTATATATCCACCTGGTACCAATAATTGTTTTATCTTTAGGTGCAATTGCAGGTGTAAATACATTTAATCCTTGTAAACTTTCCATCTCCTTTTTCATCGCTAATTCCCATTTTTCTTTTTCATCACGAGGGAGTTTTAACACTTCCTCATATGTATTAGGTGTTGTTGGCTCACCATCCATGTGCATTATATAATCCTTGTATTTATTTGGCATTTGATTTCTGGTGTTTCTAATAGTTTTTTCAGGTTTACTATCGTTATCATGCAAATATCTTGCTTCCTTTTTTGTTAGTGTGTCTGTCTTTATTTTGTGTTGGCGATTTGTCCAAGTTTTGTTTTTGTTTTTATATTTGTTGATATTTTGCTTTTCTATGGTCCCTTTCTCATGGGATTTTGTATCTTTGTATTTATTTGGAAATATTTCATTAAGATGTAATTTAGACCAGTTGGCCTGTTCATGGAACATAGCTGTTCTGGAGACTATAAATTTGTTATTATTATCAATGAATCTGTACCCTTTAGTGCCAGTCTCATATCCCATAAATCTGAGCCTTCTGGATACGTTTTCTCCCTTTCTTCTTAATTGCTTAGGTATGTGTACGTCTGCAGTGACTCCGAATATGTGCATGTGTGCTAATTTTGGTTTCCTATTATACATCACTTCATATGGTGTCTTATTTACAATGCTGGACCAGGTTCTATTTTGTGTGTAATTTGAATAATGTAAGGCTTCTGACCAGAATTGTTTGCTTAAGCCAGCATCTTCCAATGTGCATCTAATCATGGTTTGTAATGTTGAATTCTTCCTCTCTACAATCCCGTTCTGGAACGCAGAAAATGGACTAGATGTGTAATGTAACATTCCTTTGTCTTTTAACCATTGGGAGAATTCTTTAGACATGAATTCACATCCCCTATCTGTCATGATTTGTTTTATTTTGATATTGTGTTGTGTTTCTATGCGTTTGTAAAATTCTTTAAATTTTTGAAAGGTTTCATCTTTGTGTTTTAATGTATAAACAAATCCATAGCGGCTATAATCGTCTACTATTGTCAAGAAGTAACGTTTTCTATAAGTGATTGATGGAGTTAATGGACCAACTAAGTCCATGTGTACTAAATCAAAAATTTTGTTAGTTGATCTAGTAGATTTTCTTGGCCTGGAACTAGTTTTTAGTTTTGTAGATTTACATACTGAGCATTCCAAATAGTTTTCACAATTTTTTATTTTAACACCTTCTGCGTGTTCAGTCATTTTTTGTACTACAGGAAAACTGGCATGTCCTAACTTCCTATGTAAGATGTGAGCACACTCATCATGAATTGGCTTACCTATTTTTGGTTTTTTTTCATTGTGTGCATCTATGTGATCATGAGATATTTTACATTCATCATTATCACTGTTGCTAATATTTTCATCATCTACTTCAATACAATCTCCCATATTTGAATCAATGTTATGCAGCCATTTTTCCTTTGTTATCAGATAAGGTAGGCCTCCTTTAATCATCACAGTGCCTATATTTATTTTATTCTTCTCTAAAGTCGCTTTTCCTTTTGAAAAAACAATGTTAATGTCAGAATCTCTACTTAGTTTTATGGCACTTAGTATGTTATGAGGTATTTCAGGTATTAGCAATACCCCCTCTATTTTTCCTAGACCAGGCAGTGTTACATTCCCTCTACCTAATACTTGAACCTTTTCTTGGTTAGCTACCTTTATTACAAATTTATCTTCTGTAAATGAAGACAATATATTTTTGTTATTAGTGGTGTGATTGGTTGCTCCAGAATCAATAAGCCAATTATTGTTCTCATTTTGCTGTATGTTAGTGTTGTCTTGTTTATTTAACCCATTCAGTGAACCAGGTTTTCTATCCTTTGAATTATCTCTGCCCCCTCTATTCTCTTTGTAATTTGGTGGGCTTCTATATCTATGTCTATCTATGGAAGACTGTCTATAATTGTATTTGTCTCTATATTCTGACCTATGTCTTTCCTTTGAAATTTTGGGGCAATCTCTTCTATTGTGTTCCCTGGATCCACAATTGTGACATTTAAATGTTTCATTATATTTTTCTTGGAAAGCTACTTTCCTATATGGTTTGTGTTCTGTGTGATTGTTAGAACGATTTCTCCTTGAATTGTCTTCTGCTATCAATTTATTGGATAGACTTTCTATGGATAAGTATCCTAGATTGATTGTGTCTAAATGTGACATAAAATTGTCCCATGATGGATCAAGTGAGTTGATAATAACACTTTTCATTGTTTGGTCTGAAATCACCTCCCCCCTCAAATGCAGCTCAGCTCTTATTTTGTTTAAAGATATTAAATGCTCACTTATGGAAACCCCTGGTTTTATCCTAGATGAAAAGAAATCTTTAGACATCCTTGTGGTGGTAGCTACACTATCACTGTGAAACAAATTAAACATGCATTGAATAATTTCTGAAACAGTCAGATTTGGCTTAATGCTGTGATACATTGCAGGAGACACACTAGATATTATTAAGAAAAATGCTCTATGGTGTAAACAATCTATTTTTATAGTCCAAGGTCTTTTTGGGGGACTAGTGATAAAAAATAGTAAGCTTTCCTTCATAAAGACAACCTGGAGCTGTTGATACCATTCTTGCAAGTTAATGCCATCAACCCTTAGCTTCGGGAAGTCACTGGGTAAATTTCCGACATTATTGGGTCCATTACTTACAACCTGAGGTAGTCCGTGGTCTCGTAAATGCAGAAAATTGCAAAACGGCGTGGGGATGCTCGCAACGAGTCTGCGTGGTCTTCTCGTCAGTTCATGTCTTCCCGGGCCGTCTGTGTAGTCTTGCGCATGCGCGTTGTCCATTTCTTCTTTGGAGTCGTCGTGGAAGGTTCTCCCCATTGCGGCTCGCTCGTTCTGCTCCTCCTCGGACGAATCGGTCTCTGGTTCGATTTTGGGAGTCCTGACGACGGCGGCTGTTCTTCCTCTTCTTTTGAGGGCGTTGGTGCTTGCTTCGGTCTGTGGCGTAGGGCGGTATCGGCAGGGCTCTCTGGGTTCGGGCGTCAGCGCTCTTGTAGTCAGGATGGGAGCGGGCAGGTCTTGAGGCATTGGCTTGCTCGCTCGCTTCTTCGTTAGCTTTTTAGTAATTTTTAGTTTTGGCCCAAATGCGGCAAAAAGCGTTTTCATTGCTGATTTTATTTGGTAGTTTGTTGAATCACCTTCACTTTCTGATTCTGATTCTTCTGAGGTGTTTGAATCTTCTTTTTCATTTTCGTTGTCTGGTAATGTTTTTCGCGCCAGAAATTTTGAATTGAGCTTTTTGATTGGCTCTGCTTCGCTCATCTTGGAGGCCTATTGAAACCAAGATGGCTGCCATTCAAAATTTCGCGCGGGATCACCGTTTTTCTTCTTCGCAATGATTTTCTCTGCAGTCATATCACTCACTATTTTTGGGTCTTTAGACTTTTCATTAGTGATGTTTTTCTCTCTCGCTGCTCCGCTGTTCTTCAGCATATCTTGGAGGTTCGCGATGAGGCTTTCATCATTCTTCTGGCTCTTTAATAATTTTAATATCTCTGACCTGAGTTCATTATTCTCTATTTCGATTTCCTCCTGGTCATCATTTTCATCTATTATTTCTTCGTCTTCAGTGGTGTATTCTTTGGATTCTCTCGAAATTGCGTTTGTGTATTCGTTGATTATTTCTTGTTCTGTTTCCATTTCTTTGCTGTAGGCCCTGGTGTTGGGCCTATCTTTCTTAGACATTTTTAAGTTTTTATTGAGTCAATTAACCATCCTCTGCTACCAGCTTGTTGCAATATTTTCAGGATCAGACTCAATAAGATTAGTAAGAGTTAAAGGTTTAAATATATTTCCTTTTATTTACAATAGGCATTCTATATTCACTGAATATTCACAGATAGAAGCAAGGAAAAGGGTGCATGTAGCTCCTTATATATACAATGGGTGGAGCTATATGTGGGAGTGGTGAATTATGAATACATTAACAAGTGAAGAATAAGTTAACCCCTGATACCCAGTTCATATACTATTTACACATTAGAGAATAAGGCATTTACATCTGACAAAGAGAGAACAAATTTATGATTTTTAAAAGTTTGAAATATGGGGAAAGTAGAATTGACATTCATCCATCCAAGGGTTTTTGGGCACTTAGCTCTTAAAAATTGAGAAGCTTTCTACCATATTTGGGGTATGAAATCAGAGTTGCAGTTTTTTATAACAGATTCATTTTTAACTGATCATGTGGCCTATACAACATGTTTATCTTCATTCTTAGAAATAGCTCTGTATCCTTTGGCTAGTACAGCAGAGTCAGAATTTTGTATTTTTATAAGATAGATGATAGATAGTTAGATAGATAGATGATAAGATAGATAGATAGATAAATAGATAGATGATAGATAGATAGATAGATAGATGACAGATGATAAAAAGGTAGAGCGAGAGAGAGAGAGAGAGATGAGAGATAGATGAGATAGAGAAAGAGATAGATAGAAAAATAGGAGAGAGGGAGAGAGAGGGAGGGAGAGAGAGATATTTTCCATATATATTTTGCATAATGTCAACATGGGTAGTTCAATGTGGATAGAAAGGTTTCTACCATCAAGCAAAGCAAAACAAAAAATTAAAATTCTTCTATCCCTAGTCACAGCTATGATAGGTTTGAAACTGGCAGCCTAATTCTAGAAAAGTAAAGATTTCTTCAAGTTAAGCTTATTTCCTGATGTTTATATCTCTATGGTTGGCAGCCTTGTGGAATAGTTCCAAATGGAACAAAAATTTTGGAATTCCCTTTTCGTCTCGCATCCAAGTATCATCCAAGGTCAACCTTACTTAGCTTCCAAAATAAACTAAAGTAAGACATTCTATAAAATCAGTAACGAATAGTCATTGCTGAAGGTTCACTAAGGACAAGGAAAAATCCAGGTCCACACTGAAAGTTTTATGACACACCACTAAAAGAAAAAGATCAACAAACTCAGCTGTGCTTCTAGTAAAAAACATGAAGCTTTCTCAGTCACTATGATTAATGGTTGTTTTGCTATTGCTATACTACTCTGTAGATTTCTCTCATCAACATTGGCTGGTTGAAGGAAGGGAGCTGGCTAGAGCACAGAATTTCTGAATCCCCACCAAAAGATTTTCTGAATGCTTCTGCTTAGCATCTGCTTAGACCTAACCAACAATTTTGTGGTGTAAAACACAAGCATTAGTTTACCTCACTGTGGTGTGTATACTGTGGATAGGCCCCAAAATATTTGTCTGCCAAGAGGCAGCCCCTATCCTAGAAAGATCTTGATCCTCTCATTTCCTTAGGAATGTTTTATTGCATATATTTATACTACAGCCATTAAGCTGAAAAGGCCATAAATAGTATTCAGGTTTATATCATTAGATTTTCTTCAAAAGGCAATACAAATGTCTATGCAACTATAAATACCACAGCCTTACTCTTTATCTCCTAGTCAAAGTGGCAGTTTCCTAACCTCATACATTCACTGTTGTGGTATGTAATCTTTCACCTCTATCTGGCTTACAGGCACTGTTTTCTTAGGTTTCTTGACCAAGCACACAAAAAAATTAGACAGACTCCTGGAAAAAAAAACAAGGTTGTGGTTACTGATCAGAAGTCTGTTTGTTTAGCCGTTAGCCTGAGTAACTGCACACCAAGCTCTCACTGATTTTGTTGTTAAGAATATGTACAAGATGCAAAACCAGAACAGATTTTTCATTGCTATTCAGAGTTGCTCATTTTTAGACCCGTGTGTGTGTGTGTGTGTGTGTGTGTGTGTGTGTGTGTGTGTATTTGTGCATGGTGGATGAAATTCTTCCTTTTATGCCTGAGTGCTTCATTTATTTAGATATGTGTACCTATTGTAATCAGGCTTTTCCCCAAATTAAATAGCCCAAAGAATGCTGCTTTGAAGATATATAAAATGGCTTGGCTTATGAAGCAGTTTATAAGAATCATTTGGCTGCTTACAAAAGTTCTGAGGTCCACAATTTGAGTCAAGTTCAAAAGAGAAGAGTGGGCAGATGATATATGTTCTTCCAAAAATTTAATAAGTACCAGAATAAAAATCTGCACAATAATATCTTGATTTTCTCACATACATTATTTTTCTAATTATGGATTGTACATATATTGACTCTTTTCTCTGACAGTGTATATACAATCCCTAGTGTTCTAAACAACACTAGCAGAAAGAGTGACTGACCTAGTGGTGAAATCCAATTTTTTTTACTACTGGTTCTGTGGGCGTGGCTTGGTGGGTGTGGTGTTGATTGGTGGGCGTGGCTTGGTGGGCGTGGCAGGGGAAGGATACTGCAAAATCTCTATTCCCACCCCACTCTGGGACCAGCCAGAGGTGGCATTTGCCGGTTCTCTGAACTACTCAAAATTTCCGCTATCAGTTGTCCGAACTACTCAAAATTTTCACTACCAGTTCTCCAGAACCTGTCAGAACCTGCTGGATTTCACCCCTGGATTGACCGAAATCTGCCTAGCCAGTTCTATGGTCAAGCAAGAATTTGGATCTAAATCTCTTAGTCCAAGTATAAACCTGTACGGTTAGTTCTCATCTTCTGACCATAATTGAGCCCAACATTTCTGTTGATAAATGAAACAGTTGTCAAGTGAATTTGTCCCATTTTATGACCTTTTATGACCTGATAATTAAGTGAATCACTGCAGTTGTTAAATTAGTAACATAGTTGTTAAGTGAACCTGGCTTCCACATTGACTATACTGATCAGAAGGTCACAAAAGATGAACATGTGATCCCGGGACATTGCAATCGTCATAAATATGAATCAATTGCCGAACATCTGAATTTTGATCACATGACCATGGGGAAGTTGCAATGGTTGTAAACGTGAAAGATGATCATACGTCACTTTTTTCAGTGCCGTTGTAACTTTGAATGGTCACTAAAGAACTGTTGTTAGTAGAGAACTCCCTTGTACCCACACTATAGATCTACTCTCAGCAATATTTGCAGAGGGAGGCAAGAGGATTAAAGTGATGAAAGCAGCATTGTGACATCTCAGTAAAGTCCTACTTTCTTTTTACATGCATCCCCTTGATGTTTTGGAAATCTGTTCAACTAAGTTCCATGAAATCTCTCTAATATTATGGAGTTGAGCACCTCATCCCACAGTTGCTTTTGGTCCCCACGGGGCAAAACATACAGCTGTCTCTATAAGATTTCATAATTTTGCATATTTTGCTTAGGGTTCAAAAGAAAAAGAAATCTATCACCAGCCAGGATGGTAGGAGAAAAGGCATACATTTGCATCATATTTGCATGCACCAAGGTATAAGTCTAGATAAAGTTTTAGAAGGAGTAACTGCAATTTAAGTGGAAATGTAGTACACCTTACTTTTGTGGGGAAGACACACAACTTGCATTGAGGGCACTTTCAACAGTCTATCATTTTTTTTCTTTCAATTCTTTGTTATAAACCAGTGGTTGGCAAACCACGGCTCACGAGCCACATGCAGCTCTTTGGCCCCTTGAGTGTGGCTCTTCCACAAAATACCAAAAAGTCCACAAAGTGTTGAAAAGTCCTTCAGCCGGTGAGAAGAAAGCTGTGCATGCGCGAAGATGGTGGCAGTGACCGGAGGTCTTTTCAGTACTGTGTGCCAGTGGCTGGGTAGAAAAGAAGCCTCTCGGCTTCCAAGTTCAGCAGCAGGCTCAGTCCCTTCACACAGGGTTGCTTTTCTCCATGCCCGAGAAAGATAAAAAGGCATGGAGCAGCCTTTAATTAGGTAAAAGAAAACAAACCACTGAGGGAAGGAGCCCACTGAAGCTGCTGGCATTGCAGCCGCCCCCCCCTCCCCGCAGCTTGGAGCTCCAAGCGGAAGAAGTCCTCGGCTGTTGCAAAGAAGTGGCAGCTCTGGGTGAGCCATGCCCACTTCTTTCTCTTTTAGAGCTGCTTTGCAAACAAGGTGCAAAGCAGCTCTCAAAGAGAACGAAGCGGGCATGGCACACCCAGAGCTGCCACTTCTTTGCAACAGCCGAGGACAGAAGAGTTCTCTCAGGAGCGACGCCAGCAAGGAAGGCAGCTGGGTTGGAGGGAGGCGTAGCCCAAGCTCTCTGGGACGGGTAAACAAGTGTGGGGAGGTGAACGGGAGCGGACTTGGCCCTCCGCGTGTTGCATCCCCCTTCCCCTACTTTTTAATTATAGTTAAAAAGAACTAATTAAGTTAATAGTAATGTACCTACCTATATAGTTTAAGTTTAAAAACTTTGGCTCTCAAAAGAAATTTCAATTGAACTGTTGATATTTGGCTCTGTTGACTAATGAGTTTGCCAACCACTGTCTTAAACTATATCTTTATTCAGCAGTCTTGTACATAAGGGTTATCTCACTTTTTACATTTACCCTATACAGCAGTGCTTCCCAAACCAAATTGGGTTACAGTGATTTTTCTTTGAGTGATAACACACAAATCCATTACCCAATTACAAGAGGAACTTTCTGGTACAATGTTTTGGCTAATGAAGGAAAAAGGTTGAGAAGCAGTGCTATAGAGTAAACAGGCATTGAGGTTAGGTGTGCACAGCTACTTCAAACAGAAAATAGAATGAAGAAAAAAAATTAAGACCTTTTACAGGTGATTCTGTACTTAAACTGAATCAGGAATTACAGTCGTAAATTGTGATAGTCATTAAATAGACTATCACATGACCATGCCCAATTTTATTCTTTTTGGGAGTGATTGTTAAGCAAATGCATTGGTTGTAAAGTGAATGCTATGGCCATTAATCAAATACTTTGTTCACAGTGGGCATTTTTCTCTGGAAACTGAAAGTAAATGCCAGTTTGGCAAAAAACATAAATTGCAATCATGTGACTATGACTATGGGTCACTGCACACAGTTATAAATATATAAATAAAACAAAATACAATCACATGACCATGGAAAAGGGTCTGGCCATCAGAACGTTGAATCTAGGTCATAAGTAGCGCCAGAGAGGTTCGTTGTAACTTCAAACAGTTGTTAAGTGACTGTTGCAAGTCAAGATCTACCTATATCCTTAGCACTAAAAAAATAAAATCATAGTATAATGGCACCAATCTAGTTCTATCATTTAAATTAGATTTTTAGCAACTTTAAGACATGTGGACTTTAGCTCTGAGTATTCCCCATGCTGGTTGGGGAATTCTTGGAGTTGAAGTTCACATATCTTTTAAGTTGCCAAGATTGAAAAACATTTAGATAATGTAGGAAGAAAGCCATCTTAATTTATGATGGCAAGCATCAAAATGCTACCAAACCTCTTATAATTCTCCGTATCATTTACTGCTTTTAAAATCTGCAGTAAAGATCAGGGACTCATCCAGCATATGCCAATCTCTACTGGGTGAACAGCAAATATTCACAGTAGATGTATCCTTTCCATATGCACCCAAGCTTTATGTGAGACTCCCACAACAAATCCAAAAATTGCTTCTTTGAATGGCAGTGTTGCTTAGTATGACAGAAAGCAAAACCTAGTACCAACTAATTCAATTGACTCAGCAGGCTGAATCAGGAGACCACCAAGGAGCTGGATCTTAGGACCATAGGATAAGTCTAAGAAGTTGATATAATATCCCCCACCCTCCCAAAAAATGAGAAGCTAGTTTTGTGAATGTTACCCAAAAACCTGTCCATGAAATCACCAGGATCAGCTTAAAGCTGGCATCCTTCTAAACAATTTCTATTAATATTACATTTTCAATTAATAAAATTCAATCCTTTCATTTTTAAGAGTGATCAGCAGCATTCACGTGTTATGCTCAAGGATGGTTCTTGTCCTGATTGAAGGGAACAATGTGCTTTAACAAGCACTCAGTTTTACCCAGACTCTCTCCCCCACCCTCTTGTCTTTCAAAAGAAAGCTGTTTCTGCTGGCTACAAAATGAATGATTTTTCTCTCTCTCTCTCTTCCTAAATCAGAAGGCAAGCCTCTCTTTCCATGTAGAATGTCAGTCAAGAAATGGCTTGGATGTTTTCAATGGTAGCTAATGGCAGCTAAATTGGTCTTGAAGAGAGCAGTGCTCTTGGCTACAAGCCATTAGTAAGTGACCTCTTGGAAGCTGAAGGGAAAACCTCCTACACGCATACAACCTGTCATAACTGTGTGATTGGAATCATATGCTCAGCTTTCCTGGGGGGAAAGTGGTAGATTGGTGAAGAACAAAATCATTCTGCTTAACATTTTCCAGAATTGACACTGGTTCTCATTAGCTTGTGTGTTGCATGTCTAACATTCGGCTGGAGACATTTGATTTGCATCAGGCACTTAATGCTGAAAACTCTTCAGCAATATAGATTTTTTATATTTCAAAAAATAGTTTGAAGACTGTTCAGTGCTGCTCCCCCACCCCCTCTTTTTCTCTTTTCTTTCACCTCATTTTAAGATATTTTGTTCATGGCAGCCGTAGTATGTGAGCCGAAGAAGAAAGTACATGGAGTACTTCATGGCCTTAAACTGAAAATGAACACATTTTGTAAGCCCATTTTTCAAATCTTGGCTGTTCTTTCCATTTGCTAAATGTCGTGTTCTCACAGAACATGGCTATAGATGATTTTACTGGACTCTAATTTTGGACCAGAAGCAGCTGGAAAGAAGAACTTGAACAACAGTTTTAATTTTTTATGTGTCTTCCCTTTCCTGAGGTACACATATAGGATTCTGTATACCTCATTTATCCAGACTAATGAGATAAGTAATATCCAAATGTTGTGATTCAACTTCATCTGGTCAGTTGTAATTTGGACTTTCACCTTATTAGCATCCCTTCCTATCCATCGTGACAAGAAAATGATGGAAAACATTGTGATGAAATGTTTGGGTTTCACCTTTTCATACTTGCTTGACAGAATTATGTGCATTTGTGTAAGGGAAGGAGTTGTATCAGTGGTGAAATCCAATTATTTTTACTACCGGTTCTGTGGGCATGGCTTGGTGGGTGTGGTGTGGCTTAGTGGGCGTGGCAGGGGAAGGATCCTGCAAAATCTCCATTCCCACCCCACTCTGGGGCCAGCCAGAGGTGGTATTTGCCGGTTCTCCGAACTACTTAAAATTTCTGCTACCGGTTCTCCAGAACCTGCTGGATTTCACCCCTGAGTTGCATCTTGAAATTGTGATATCACTGGATCCCTTCCCTCACAGATATTTGTACCTGGATCTTTCCACTCCTTTCCAAAATTTGCTGAAGGTAGGCCTTATAGGGCTACTGGAGCTTATAGACTTTTTTATAAAGTGATCAAAACTAAAAGCAATCTGAATACAGGATTAAATAAAAACAACAGATTCAACCATGTAGTCCATAGATTTTGAATGGTTAATTCAGATAGTCCTCAACTTACAACAGATCGTTTAGGGATCATTCAAAGTTACAATAGCATTGAAAAAAAGTGACTTATGACCATTTTTCACACATATGTCCATTGCCCCATGGCTATGTGATTTATATTTGGATGTTTGATAACTGGTTCATATCAGTGGTGGGGGACTCAGCTGTTTCGCACCAGTTTCATGAACCAGTAGCTAAAACTATTGGCTGGTCCCACCCCTTGCCCCTTTCCTCCCAGTCATGTGGCTGGCTTTTTGCCTAGGTTTGTCTGGCTGTCGGGGGGGAGGGGAATGGATGGGAGGATGGGGAGGAGGTGCCTTGCCTGCCACAGCTGCCAGCAGGCAGGGGGACAGCCTGGGACCTTGAGGCTCTGGCGCCCACATCACCCCTTCGCCAGCTGGCTCTCCTATGCCCACCCACTGGCCATCCTATGGGCCTTCCTACGCCCACCCACTTCAGCCAAGCGCAGTGGGCCTGGAACGGATCTCCCTGCCCCACCATCGACCTTACCTTCCAACCTGTGGGGCTCGCACCGCACCGCTCTGCTCATCGCATCTATCCATGAAGGTAAGGCTGATGGCAAGGGAGGGAGATCCGTTCCGGGTCCACTGTGCTTGGTTGAAGGGTGCGGGCCAATGGATGGGCATAGGAGGGCCAGCTGGCAGAGAGGCAATGCGGGCAGTGCAACCTCGTGGTCCCTGACTGCACCCTCCCACTGGCAGCCATGGAAGGTGAGGCCTAGAAGGTGAGGAGAGTCCAGGCGGGGAATAAGATGCCGGTGCCTGCCATTCCCTTCAGATGCAAAAGGAGTGGCATCAGGCAAGCTTCATTTGGCAATGAGGTTCCACCGGAGAAAGAAAAAGAGGGAAGATCTGGCAGGCAGTTGTGGGTCCTGCTGCTGACACCTTCACTGCCCTGGCCTCCCTGGCACTTTCTGCTACAGCCTTTGCCTGGAACAAAAGGGGAAGGAGCCATGTGGGCCCATAGAGAGGAGAAGAAAGGGGAGAGGCATTCCAGCTGTTTGGATCAAGGTTCATTCATAGAGCATTCTAAGCTTCATCTATTGGGTTCTCAGTTCCCGGTGCTGCAGCAGAAATCAGGTGGAAGGGCAGGAATCCTTCACCCATTCATTTATGCACACAGAGGGCGTGTTGTGTTCCCACAACACATTAAACCAGGGTAAAATAAACAACCATCAAGGGAAAGGCAAAGTCCATTCTCTTCCCCTCAACCCCTTGCAAGGGCTTTTAGAACCCATTTAAACTAAGCATGATTTTTGAAATTTGCCAATGCGCTTTCCTTGCTGTTTTGAACAATGAGATGTACAAAAACTGTAAATGCTAAAATAAGCCTATCGTGATTTACACAACAAAGCCAGACGAGGAGAGGCAGGACAAGGCGAGCCACCCCTTGACGTGAGTGACATCGAGTTGGCTACACCCACCTAGTCACATGACCACCCAGCCACACCTACCCAGCTGGTCATTAGGGCAAAGAACCAGATGTTAAATTATTTAAATCCTACCACTGGTTCATATTTATGACAATTGCAATGTCCCGGGGTCATGTGATTATCTTTCGTGATCTTCTGACAAGAAAAGTCAACATGGAAGTTAGATTCGCTTAACAACCATGTTACTAATTTAACAACTGCAGTGATTCACTTAACAAATGTAGCAGAAAAAGTCATAAAATGTGGCAAAACTCAATTAATTTCTCACTTAGTAATGTAAAGTCTGGACTAAGCTGTGGTCGTAAATTGAGGACTACCTGTAGTCTGAGTTTGCTAGCTTGTGATTTCAATCATAACTATAGTTTAGACAGATAGATTCCCTACAGTAGAAAGTGCTTGTCGCTTTGCTGGGAATAATATAGTTCTTGAAACAAACTTAATTCAGTTTACTTACTATAATTTACAAGTACTTCAGGGGTGGTGTTCACTTACCTTTGCTACCGGTTCGCAAATGTGAGCATCAACAGGGCCTTCCGCACATGTGCAGAGAGTAAAAAACGGGAGTGATGACGTCCGGGTGAGTGGGCGGAGCCTCCCACAGCCACCGCTACCGGTTGGCCCGAACCAGATAGAGCTGGCTGAATACCACCACTGAAATATTTCTACGTTAGAAAAGAACAATTTTGGGGATTTTCTACTTGAATGCAAAAAAAAAGCACAATTTGATATATTCATAGCAACTGGACCAGAGGTGGGTTTCAGCAGATTCTGACCAGTTCTGGAGAACTGGTAGTGGAAATTTTGAGTAGTTCAGAGAAGGTAGTAAAAATTCTGACTGGCCCTGTCCCCATCTATTCTCTGCCTCCCAAGTCCCAGCTGATCAGGAGGAAATGGGGATTTTGCAGTATCCTTCCCCTGGAGTGGGGAGGGAATGGATATTTTACAGTATCCTTCCCCTGCCATGCCCACCAAGCCACACCCACTAAGCCATGCCATGCCCACCAAGCCACACCCACCGAACTGCTAGTAAAATATTTTGAAATTCACCATTGAACTGGACACACTGGTATATCCAGTTAATACTTCTTCAATTCTCTTTCATGAGCAGTATACCAATAAAACAACAGTGTTCATCTATCCTGAATAAAGTATATATTTGGTGTGAGAAAACATGGTTGACTCACTGAATTCTATGTCGTAAAACAGTTTTCAAATATGCAAAAGTCTTTTGGTTTCTACTTTCTGATTAAATGGCCAAATTTAAAATTCAATGGTGTGTATCTGCCATGTCCCATATGCAAAGAGAGTGGGCTGGGAATGGAACTTGTGACTCAGGCTAATGGCTCATTGCACATGTTAATATCATGTGGGAGTAAAAATAAGGCAATTTTCCCAGGAACAGCAAGTTTCCACATGTAGCTGTATAATATAGGAGATACTCTTTTTATAAGTCAATTACTCTGTTCTTTGGCTTATTTCGCTTTTCTCAAGTGGGAAATTCCTTTCTCTGGGAATTTGGATTAGCCTTCACTCTTCTGGACCTCTAAACCTGATATTGCAGTTTTTGTTCCAAGAGTCTTCTGCATTGTCATATTTATAAGGTTTTGCCCATAGATAAGGTTGAAGGAGGAAGAGGATGGATTAATTAAAATTTAATTTTAAATCCTTTTTCAAAAATTAATATAGTTCTGTTAGATGGAAATTTGGACTTTGTAAACCCAGGAATGGGAACTATAAGTATAATGGAAGAAACATTTATCCCAAAGACTCATAATTTTCAAAATAAATGTATGAGCAAATCTATTCTTTTAATATATTTCTTTAGGCAAGCATGACTTTAAAGTGTATACTTACAGCATTGCTTATGTTGGCTAAGAATTCTGGGAATTGCAGTCACAAAAACACTGGAAGTTTGTTTCATACAAATACACTCAAGGTTACCGGGAAACAACTCTTAAAGTTATTTAAATCATAACAGATATAGATAGGCATAATGTCCTATATGTAAAGGACACAAAATATATAAGCATTGTCCAAATATCATTCTTACATCTGGAATTTGTACTAGTCCTGAACTGAGTACAACAACTCTTCTTGCTAGATTCATTGAGAAATTATATTTCACCCAACATTAGGAAAGTCAGAGGAATTGTGAATCTCAGTGTGAACTTATCTTTTGGAAGAGTATGCAAATAATGTTGTTATTGGTTTTTGCAGCTTTCAAATATTCAAATAGCTATCAGCTGAGAGAAGTAAGAAAGCCAATTGACATAGTCAACAGTGGGCAGCCACTGCCACTAAAAAAGCCAGTGCAATCCTATTACAGCTCAACTCCTATTTGAGCTGCTTGACTGCAAGTTAAGCTGCATGCATGTGTGTGCACCACCCTGCCACTTGTGTGAGTTGAGCTGTGTGTTCATGTGTGCCAACCCTTGGCCTGGTTGCGAATAGGCCATAGCTGGGGATCCCTGGTCTCTTGCTGGAATATGAGGTTGGACTAGAAGACCTCCAAGGTTCCTTCCAATTCTCTTATTCTATGATCTATGTTCTATGTTCTACTAACAAGCTTATGATGCTTTTATTATTTTGTTAAAGAATTATGGAAACTGTGACAGATTTATACAGATAAATATGCAGAAGTGTAGTGGATTGTAAACAGATTAATTCATGCATTTGGGTAGTATACGAGCATAAACTCCCCTTAACGGGAGTCTAATAAGGTTAGAAAACCAAATAAAAAAATATTGTATCAGGAACTGATCAACTTGTGATCTCTCTAAACTGTAGATTTTCCCTGTCTGTGTTTGAATGTTCTTTTACAAATTAACAGAGTTGGAAGGGACCATAATAATTATGGTAATAAATAGTTATTTGTGAAGGAATAAATCAGCTCCAGGTACAATTAGTCTTTCAAGGATGCCTCTCAATCTCACCTAAGTTTAAGAAACTTCCTGAGAAAATAGAAAACCAGGCCACTGGTTTCTTTGGACTACCTCACATTCTCTACTTCAAAAAAGATAAAACAAAATTGAAGTTGTAATGAAAGAGAAGTAGATATTTGAGATGTGGCGGGAAGCAATCTCACTGGTTACTTTGTCATGAATGCATGATTTGAAATTGGCCATGCCTACCATGTCAGCCATTTGGAGAGAATGCTCATAATGTTATGCCAACATTATCCTACTATTCTCCTGGCCTCAAATGAAGTGTAGGCTCCTTTGATACCATCTCATTTCTAATCATAGAAGCTCCACCTATTACTCACCTTGGAATTATCCACTTCCTATTTACTACTGAATTAGATAATTTTTACTTGCAAAAGATAGTTCAGTGAACATTTCTTTTATCTACCAGAGTAGGCATTGACCAGAAATTTCCTTGGATCATGCAATATTCTTGACATCTGTATTCTTCTAACTTTCTATATGCTTGAAGTATACTTCGAATAAGCTCTCAGCTTGATTCTTTCTTCTTGGTCCTTGTAGCTATTTCCCTCTTGTCAATTAGCTGGACAGAAAAGAAAGGACCTTTTCTTTTAAAAAGAAAGAAAAGGTAGAATGGCTACAGCTAGGTCTTAGGCAGGGGGTCCTTTAATTGGGGTAGATAAGCTGCTTGCTGCAATTCTGCATTAATAAAAGGTGCTGTAATTGCTTTGTGAAAAGTGACTTATCAGATTCAGCTTTCTCAGGTCAAGATAAATAAATACAGTAGATGTCATTTGCCCGTCACTGTTTAAGGTTCTTCTTGTGGCAGAAATGGAGAAAGGGTTTTAATTATAATAACCAGATATGATTTTGAATCAAGACAGTTATCTGCATAAGGATTTTGTTTATGTAAGCAAATCCACACATTCAGCCAATCTCTAGCTTGTCTGAATACCAATTATTTTGGTCCTCTGACAACTTAAGCCATTTCCAGATGATGGTGCTGATATATTGATATGTACGAGGGTAAGGATTCAGATTGGACCTGCTGTTTCTTTCTCTCTTCTATTCACATTTAGTCCACTCGTCTCCCCAAGCATAATGCCTTTTACTCTGATTCAGGATAAAAAACCAAAATAAATAAATAAAAGCTTTCCACAGACTATTTAAATCCGGTGTGTCAAACTCGCATGGTCACGTTGTGGTCTGTGATGTATTGTGACTTTTTCCCCCTTTGCTAAAATGGGAGTGGGGATGGCCCACATGTGATGCATCTAGCCCATTGGGCTGTGAGTTTGACACCCCAAATTTAAATGATCTTTCTGTTCACCTGAATATCTATTGGTCTTTACTTTGGCTTTATTGCGTACTTCTAGAATTCCCCAGCCAGCTCGGAATTATGGGAGTTGAAGACCCCCTGTCTTAAAGTTACCAAAATTGAGAAGCACTGTATATGGGCATATGTCTGCATAGATAAACTAATTATGGACTGTTACTTTCTTATAAACCACCTAGAGAAATTGGGAATAAACAGTATAACACATTTAATAAAAAGCAAGCAAGCAAACAAATTATGTAGCATAAGCCTACATAATGGAGCAGATTTATTTCTCTGTACTATTCACTATGTGCAATTACATTTGGAAAAAAAAAAACCCCAGTTGCTATGTATTTGAGCTGCAAATACAGCAAAACACTCATTTTGGTAGATGGAAGATTGGTTGGAGAATATGTAAAAAACTATCTCCGTGGAATTTCACGTATCTGCCTCTGACTATATCTGTAGCTTGTTATAGATGTCAAGCTTGTTAGAAGTTATGAATGTGATCAAATGGAAATGACAAAGAATATAGTATTCTCTCACTCATTCAGCACATCTGCATGCTGTGCCCTCTCTAAGGGGCTCCTGGTAGATTTCTGGAAGATAGGAATTCTCAGAGTAGAAAGGATGGATTTGCCTCATGTTTTGACAGTGCAGGTAGAGCTCAACTTACAACCAGGCATTTGGTGACTGTGACAAGTTACAATGACACTGAAAAAACATACAACCCGTTCTCACACTTATGACTATCACAGCCATATGATCAAAATTTGAGCACTTGGTAATGAGCATGTATTTATGATGGTTGCAGTGTCCCAGGTGTCAGGTTTTGATGTCATCTCAAATAAATTGCATTTCCAAACAGATAGTCTTTGATGAAATCTTTCATTTATTAAGCACGACAATCTGTCCCCGATTATGTCATAGCCAACACTGACTTCCTGACCCCAAACCTTCCCTTTCCGTTCTCCAATTCTCTGCGTCTCATTGGCCATCTTCCAAATCATTCTCCCCATATCTACTACTTCAGCTCCCAAGAATGTCCCCCTTCCCATTCCATCTCCTAGGGGATATTATCTTCAGGGAAAATAAGTAGGTGAAAAGTCAAGTGTCCTCTTGCCAGCCGCCCCCTCTTCTCCTCCTTATGTCAGCACTGGAATGAATGTAGTTTGGAGTGCTGACACCAGGGTTATATGATCACCTTTTGCGACCTTCTCAGCTGACATCTGACAGGCAAAGTCAATGAAGGAAACTATGTTCGTTTAACAACTGCATGATTCACTTAATGTCTCCAATGATTCACATAACAACCATGGCAAAACAGGTTGTAAAACTGGGCACAACTCACTTAGAAACCATATTGCTTAGCAAAGGAAATTATGGTCTCAATTTATGGTTGTAAGTCAAGGGTTATCTATACTTTTTCTTCATGTTCTTCTTCCTAGTGTATTCCCGCAAGTGCAGGGTCTGCTTTTTGGATCATTGAGCGCCACTTTGCACGATCAGTTGTGTCTCCAGGGCGCAGGCCCACAGCTTGCATATCTTTGTTGATGGTGTCTTGCCATCTCTGTCATGGGCACCTGCGAGGTCTCCGGCCATTGACTTCTAGTTGGTAGGCAGTCTTGGCCACAGTGGAAGGTGCTGCTCTCTGGACATGTCCATACCAGCGGACCCAGCCTTCTCTCAACTTCTCTATAATTGGTGCCACACCAAAATGTTGTCGAATGGTGTCATTTGTGATGTGGTCAAGAAGGGAGATGCCCAATATCAAATGGAGCATTTGCATTTCTGTGGCATGGAGATAGCTTTCGGTCCCTGTTGTTGCTGCCCAGGATGCTTCCCAGAAGAATTAGCTATACTTCCATAAGACTAATTTCTTTATTGTAATAGATACACAAGTTGAGCATTTTTTTTTTCATGTGATAGGTATGATTAGACAAAAAAAAAAAAGAAAAAAGCAACCCCAACTAACATTGTTTATAAAGGATGGCAGCAATTTTGGCAATACAAAAACCACAGTTTCTTTCTGCTAGCATGTGTGAGTGTGTCACCATGCAGGTTTTGTTTTTTTAAAAACACACTCAGAATAGTCCAGTCCAATTTAGACGCAAAAGAGCTTCAGATGAATAGCTGAGATCCTCATGCTTATTTTCCCCATTATTTTCCCCACCATTTTGAAATTAGCAATTTGTATAGAAGCAGCAGGATAAATCCCAGCCTGGCACCATTTCTATCCCCAGCAATCACACATTTTTTATTCCTGTGAGAAGTCCTGCTGCCTCCATTTTCAGAGGAACCCAGCAAGAAACAGGACGCCATGAAGTGTAGGTGGTTAAAGGGCATACATTCAGTTGAGGTGGTGAGCAATTCTTCCAGTAAGAAGGCTGCCCAGTAGAAACCACAGAACAGTCATTTTCAAAAAGGCAAAATAATGAGAAAGGAAAGAAAAAAAAAAGGGGGGGGGGTGTTCTCTGAATTCTTAAGATTTCTCTTTCAAAATGTGAAATGGTTTGTAATTATCAACAGAGACCAGAGCTTTTCATTACCATGAAATTGGAGAGTTTCATCTTTTTCTTTGTATACGAGCATTGATTTTTTTAAAATAAAAGGCATTCCAACTTAAGCCTGGAGAATGAGAATAGGGAAAATACTGAGAGCCTTCAAAAATCAGTGCCTTCTTCATATATGTATATGTAACACGTTGGTGGTGTTACATTTAAAAATCCCACTATTACTAATCATGATTCTGCATATTAAGCAATACTACAGCCTCCACACTGAAAACAGGAGGGAATGTTAAGGTCAAATATTTGTTCTGTTGAGGCTGTTGCCCAGTTGAAATGGGATTACATTTAACATTTCCCCGTGATTTAATCACTAACTAGTTAAGTGTAATTCCGGAAAGATTTGAATCCAAGTAAATAATTGAGTAACTAAATGAAGGTATTACATTCAGTCGGCTTGATGAACCTTGAGCTCAAGACTATAAAACATATCTATAAAAGGAGACAAAATAACAGAAAACAACCCAGTGAAGAAATTATTGAGCATCAATTGAAAAGGGAAAACTGGAGAAAATGGACTTGGACCCATGGCAATATCACAGACAAATACGGTACATTATGAGGGGTGACAAAGCTTAAATTGTGTGGTCCTTGATGGTCTCTGAACTTGGTTATTTTCTTGCAGATGTTTCATTACTCTACTATGTTGGTAATATCTTCAGTATTAGAGGGCAGTAGAGTTTGTTAAACATGACAGGGCAAGCTACTTCATATAAACAGAGAGCAAACTCCATTTTCTTCTAGCACTGATGATGTTACCTAGTTGGGTAATGAAATGTTGCAAGAAAACAACCATACCAAGAGTTCCACAGTTCAGTCCTGAGCTACAAATATTTTCTTCTCTTCCACCCCTGTTTTTGTTTTTTTGGATTTTTATTTTTAATATATACATCAACATTAATACATGAATAGTGAGGCATCTGGGTATCATTCATTTTGGGACAAGTGGCAAAAATAATATTAATAATATTTGTTACATTAATCAAACTTATGAAATCCTAGAAATATTCTCTTCTAAAGCTATGAATGATTCTATTTCTGGATCTAGCTATACATCTGTATACATGACAGAACACTCCATTCATTGTAGAATTATGGAGTCCTGGAGCCAAAAAGTTATGGCCATTGAATGTTATACTTGGACAGCACTTCAGAGTACACAAGACCAGGACAGACAAGTCCAAGACAAAAGTTAAATTTGATTTAATTTACAACTATTTTTAAAATTCAAAGTATCTTTTCATTACAATTAATTACAATTACTTATCTCCATTTAATGTCTTTGGGATCACACAACTGAAGCTGTCATCTTCATTTTTTTAACCCCTCTCCCAATAACCCCGGGTTTATTTAATAGTGTCTCCTCCCTTCCCAAGTAACATTGCAGTGGCACAGTGGTTAGAATGCAGTACTGCAGGCTACTTCTGCTAGCTGCCTGCAATTTGGCAGTTCACCATGCTCAAGGTTGACTTAGCCTTCCATCCTTCTGAGGTTGGTAAAATGAGGAACCAGCAATATGCTGACTCTGTAAACCACTTAGAGAAGGCTGTAAAGCCCTGTGAAGTGGTATATAAGTCTAAGTGCTATTGCTATTGACAATGATAATCTTTAAGAATTTCTGAACAGAATTTGCAAACCCCAATCATATGTGGCCCCTGTAAGCTCAGATCATATATATCCCTGCAAGGGTACCTAGGAAAAGACTGCTCTTAGGTTGTGTTTAATTTCTCTCCTTCCTACTTCTCCAGCTATTCTTCATCAATCATTCTTTTTGGCACAAGATCATAGATAAATATATCATGTCTGATGTAAGTCATAAAATGGGTCTTTATAACATCTGCAGTGCTACTTGTTGTTTTCATTTATCAAGATGATCAGTAAACAGTTAGAACAACTATAGGTTTATTGTTCATTTTGTGAACTTAATTACCATTCATTGACAAACATTCATGCTGATATGCTCCAATCCAACTCAAAGTCTATCGGTCCGGCTGAGTTTGAGTTTTAGAAAAATCCATCATATAGAACAGGGATCCTCAAACTTGGCAGCTTTAAAACTTGTGGACTTCAACTCCCAGAATTCTTCTCCCAGAAGAAGATCTTGTTCCAAAAGGTTATAATTTTTAACCATTTTTATAATTTCCACCAAAGTTTGACAAGTTGCATCTTAGGATTCTTTTCTGGTACTTTTCCTTTGAGTGTCATTGCTGCATCAAGATCATGTCTCTTTTTAAGGGCCACTTTGAAAATTACTTTTTTTACTATATCTTCTTAGAAGTCCTCATTCTGATACATAAAATAGATAGATACTCAATTTTTACAAATGCACATATGATAATTACCTTGTATTACAGGAAACAAAATTGTGACTTCTTCTTTTTCAAGCAGGGGCCTGGTGGCTCAGCAGACTGATAGCATTGTGATTAATACCAGCTGTCTGCAATTACTGTAAGTTCGAATCTCACCAGGCTCAAGGTTGACTCAGCCTTCCATCCTTTCTAAGGTAAGTAAATTGAGGACCCAGTTTGTGGGGGCAATAAGCTGACTTTGTATAAATATACAAAAGTATGAAGGCTATTGCTTAACGCATTGTAAGCCACCCTGAGTCTCCGGATAAGGGTGGCATATAAATCAAATTTTAAAAAAAAAGCATGGAGTCCGAGGCATCATGATACTTATGTAAATAAGTTGGTGTTGATCATGTGGTAGGGGGAAAAAACTATGCCAAAATCAGACATTTGTCTACAATAATAAGGCAAAGGGATAAGAAATGAATCAATCTATTGTCATGAGAAAAAGATTAACAGATGCCACATGTGACATATGGAGCTGGCATCAGACACTTCTAAGATAGATTGCCTGAATTAGTTGTACTGCCCTCAGGGGTGTTTGTGAGAATAACTCAGTAAAGTGTTGATATGTAATATATGCTACTAGGACTGCATGACATTATGGTGAATCATTAGTAACTGATGGGTGGGATAAATTAAGATAAAGGTGAGGTCACATTGATACCCTGGGAATGAAATATGTATAGTTCAGATATCCCAAGTTTATAACTGTGTTTCCACATGCAGAAGTTTGGATGTATCTATAATAAGCCAAATCAAATTAATTTAACGAGTTGTACTTTTGTAAGGATTGGGGGAAACTGCAATTAAATTCAAGTTGTGTATTCTCCAAAAACAGTACAACTTGAGAATATATATTTGAGCATTAACATAAGATTCAGGATGTATGGTAGCCAGTGAATGACTAAGTGCCAGTTGGTACATTTGTGCAGGTTAATTCATACTGAAATTTCTTCAAACATTTCCCTGCTAAGCATTCTAAGTAAACCATAGTTTTTCTCCCATAGAAAAATTAGCAGTTCCCTTATGGCTAATGCCATCAACTCTATCCGTAATCTTTATGGACTCCCTTTATTTCTTTATTTCCAAACAGGATAAAAATTTCTGCCCACCCACTAAACATTATCATGGTGCCATTAGACCTGCCCACCAAATTCTCTGACTGATACAGTCTATCACTTGGCTTCATTTCTTACTGTACTGTCATCTGGCAAAATAATGCTCTCTGCGTTTGTGTGTGTGAAATATTAAACCTTGATCGTTTCAATATTATTCCTATTATCTATATTGTAGCAAAGGCTAAACTGGGCATCTGAAAGGAGCAGAATGAAGCAAGGGGAAAGGAATCTGTAGGTCACAAGTAGAGAGGCAGGGAATAGATTCTCATCCCTAAATAATTTCATGCATCACGGATCACACAGTCATTCATTGGCTTTATGTAGTTATTTTGGACTGTTGAGCAAAAGGAATATTACTGACAGGGAATTCCTTTGCTTATCTGTTTTTGCAAAGTAATGGCTTTTCACATTTCCCTTCATCTTGGGCCTGCAATAAATGAAGGGCAAGAAAGACTTAGCTGGGATTGGCATCTTAATCAGTGCAATGATGGGTACAAATAGCGAAAGACGCAAACAGGAATTTTGTACTTTAGAAGCAAAATGACAGCCACTTTCTTCACACGCTTATTGTGCTGCATGCCCTGGAAAAAACAGAACACATGCAACATTTTGGACGGTGATGTTGATGTGTGAATTAATGCAATTGGACAATGTGGGTTACAGAGGATGTACGGGGGAAAGGTTTTTTAAAATCACTAAGAAAATAATAATTCTGAAAAATTACAAGAGTTAAGCTTCAGAACAAAGAGATGTCAATTGTTCTTTTTTTTTTTTTCCTAAGCAGCACCTTTTTATGAATGGAGACCTATAATGGTTATGAATCACATTGTTGAGAACAACTGTGCTATATATAGACAGCCAATGTTCCCTTATAAGCAGAAAAGGATACATCTGTTCCTTCCGCTGGTGGAAAGGAGGGGTGAGGTTTCTTCTTACTGAATAGGATACTGATACATAGGTATTATAAATAACTTTAAAACCCCATATTTCCTACATCAAGCTGAAGGAGATGGGCATCCTTCTCTTTTGACCCTCACCTGTCACCTTTGAGGTGGAGAAACTTTCAAAATCTCAGCCTACTGGAGAAAACAACCAACCCAACAGTATTTATTGTAGCATGCCCCTTGCATAGTATTTAAGAAGCATCCATTCAAAAACATTGCAGTGTTCGAGACAACCAGTTGTTACAAATCTTCCTTTAATAAAATTACAAAACTCTGAGCAAGTTGCAATAAATAAAACTGCATGTTTGTGGGTGTACACCTTTCCTTTAAGAATCCTTCAAGATTGAGTGTGTTTTAAGAATTATTGAATCAGTTAATAAGGCAAAGCAATTAAATACTATATGTTATTACATATTACAAAGGATGCGGTGGCTTAGTGGCTAAGACGCTGAGCTTGTCAATCGAAAGATTGGCAGTTCAGCAGTTTGAATCCCTAGTGCCGTGTAACAGGGTGAGCTCCTGTTACTTGTCTCAGCTTCTGCCAATCTAGAAGTCTGAAAGCACGTAAAAAATGCAAGTAGAAAAATAGGGACCACCTTTGGTGGGAAGGTAACAGTGTTCCATGTGCCTTTGACATTTAGTCATGCCGGCCACATGACCACAGAGACGTCTTTGGACAGCGCTGGCTCTTCAGCTTTGAAACGGAGATGAGCACCGTCCCCTAGAGTCGGGAATGACTGGCACATATATGCGAGAGGAACCTTTACCTTTTACCTTATTACATATTATATACAAAATGCCAGTAAGGCAATCAAAAAGTAAACCTAGACTAGAGTCCTCTAATTCTCTAATAATGGTACACTAGAGCTTTTATTAATTTATTTTTATTTTATTATTTATTTAAAACTTCTTTTATTTAAAATATTTATCTGCCACTTCTTATTTTAAAGATCTAAAAAAAAATCTCTTTTTTTTTTCTAATGCCACATTTCATGTTACTCAGGAGAGTTGTCAAGCCCAAACATCAAAACTGTTCAGATTTGCTCCTGGATAGAAAAGTTGGTTGAGAAAAAAGGAATTTAGTTTCATAAAAGATCACAAAATTTTTTGATTTTCTTTAGCTTATTATAGTTGTACTTTTATAATTGGAAAGTAGGAGAGAGAGGCTTGCGAAATTTTCTGTCAGAGGTGTCAGAATAATAGGAAGAAAAATGTCATTTACTTTTCTACTATAGGCAGCCGAATATATTCCTAAAACAGCCCTGAATCTTCATATGATTTTCATCTCTTTTCCCACATCTTCTGCAGGAGATGACCAGGTTGAGCCCAAGGGTGGAGTCAAATGTGCGCATGCCCAAGATGGCAGCTCCTCGCTGAGTTTAGATCTTGGGGGGTGATGTTTTGGCCTTAGGGGGCCTCGGGGGGTCGAATTGAACATCTATGGCCCCTTGCCTGGGTTAAGGAGCCTTTACCAGCCATTTGGAGAGTTTTTTCACTCTCCAGGATGATCTGGCTGGGACGAGAGCGGTTGCTGCGGGGGCGATACGGATGGCGGGCTCGGCCTGAATGGTGGCTGAGACAGACCCGGCATCTGCCGGCGGCTGCCGAGCATCAACGACGGTATTGGCGGTGGTATCGCTGTGGCGTCCTCGTTGGGACCCTCTGCGTGTTCCTGGAGGCCCCGGGTATTGTTTGGGGGCTGGGACGAACACAAGGAGGAGGACGAAGAGGCTGGCAGCAACGATGGCGGTGGCAGCAGCGGCGGTTGCAATGGTGGCCGCTGGGACGGAGGTCGGAATTGGGGCAGCAGCCGGAGGGCCTGGAGTGAGATGGTGGGAGATACTTTTGGCAGTGTGTTTCCATCTGGAATGCCTGGGCAACCGAGGGGTGTCTGGCCCACCTTGGAGGGCTGCCCCTCAGATGGACCCAGAGTCCTCCGTGGTGAGCTGGAGGAGGCAGAGTTGGGAACATTAATGACCATTATTGACCAACAATTAGACTATTAGTCCACTAGAAGACCATCAGGGGGTTGGGGGGACCAAAAGATGACTGTGGGGGCTTTTCACCCCTGGCGTTTTGTTGCCTGTGCTCCCCCCCTGTTTTGGCCTATCTCAGGCCTTATTATGGTCACCATCACCCCTGCTCATTCCTGGTCTGCTGAACGGTATTTCCCTTTTTGTTTTATTGTGGCCTCTCTGGACACTGTCACTGCGCGTTCCCGTAGACGGACCCTTGTTTGCTGAACCTGTGGTCTGGTGAATTCCATCTTTCTCCTTAATCCACATGGAGAGCCAGAACTTGGGATACAAATTCTGAGGGAGTCGGTTTATGACTGCCTTTTCGCTACCGATCTTACCAAGACCTTGGACTAGTCTTGTCGGCCAGTCATCATGAGAGGGTGATTTGATCAACTATTCTCGGATGCCGAAAGGCACTTCTCTCCTCCCACTGCTGTGAGAGGGCAGTGGAGTCCAGTTTACTTGTACCCAAGAATGGCATTTTCTCTCCTCTGGACTTTGGATCACCAAAGTGATCCCCCTGACCATAGACTATTTGTCATCCCCAATGACCGGATGTATTCAGCGACTGAGCTCCGTGCACTGCGAGACTCCCCTCTCTCGTGGGTTTGGACCTCCACTCTATCGAGGGCCTACTTTGATGACGGGTTTTGGAACCCTGAGAGGTGGCATGCAGTGAAAGGTAGATTGAGGAGTTTTTTATATAAATTTTTAATTAAATTTTTAAGGGGTTCTGGAGGGGAAGATTGGATTGGAACTAGGTTGTGGGTTTGGGGGATAAACTACTGAGGATGGGAGCAGGCCTGGCTAGGGGTCACGGCATGGGAGGCATGGGGCTCCGGGTTAAGGAGGGGGTTAGAGCTTGCAACGATGAGAGCCAGTACATCAGTACTGTGAGTGGGAGGGGCAGATATGGCGGGAGCAGGGGGCCAAACTGGTTGTGGGAGTGCGTGCCCACTGTCTTCAAGCGGTGGCGCGCTCCGGCCCCCAAGGCTCCTCTTGTCCCCCAGGTAGTTCAGACTCTCAGGGCCCGGACCTTTGGCTGATGTTATGCAATGCCAGATCCGTAGTAAATAAAGCCCCCCTCATTTGTGATCTTGTTCAGGAGGGGGGAGCGGATCTGGCAGGTATTATGGAGACCTGGTTGGGCCAAGAGGGGGGGTCCCCCTCATTGAAATGTGCCCTCCTGGTTTCCATGCATTTCATCAACCGAGGTCACAGGGTAGGGGCGGGTGGTGGTGGTGGCGGTTGTTATAAAAGAAGGTCTTGGTCCGAGGGAGGCCACTGTTCCTCAGATTGCCAGATGTGAGTCCCTCCTGGTGAAGTGGGGTCATGGGGAACAGGTGGGCTTGCTGATCACCTACCTGGCTCCCTGCCACGTGGCAGCAGCCCTGCCCGAACTGCTCAACGTTATAGCCGGGGTGGTGGTTGATATCCTGAGGCTTATGGTCATGGGGGATTTTAACCTGCTAACCATCGGTGAAGTGTCTGAGGCAGCGTGGGAGTTCATGGCTTCCATGAACTCCCACGCTGGACTTGGTTTATGTCTCTGGACAGTGGCTGAATGATCTTGATATCGGGGATATAGTGACCAAATCCTTGTCGTGGTCGGATCATTCCCTCCTTCGCTTTGACCTTCAAACCGCCACACCCCACTGCAGGGAGGCAGAACCGATGAGGTGGTTCTGCCCCAGGTGCCTGATAGACCCAGATTGGTTCCAGACGGAGCTTGGGCCATTTCCTGAGGCTCTGGCTCACAGCTCGACCGAAGACCTGGTGGCCAGCTGGGATAGGGCGGCCTCTGGAGCTTTGGATCGGGTGGTGCCTTTGCAGCCTCTGACTCGGCGCCGATCTCGCTTGGCTCCTTGGTTCACTGAGGAGCTGAGGGAAGTGCCAGAAAAGACACCTGGAGAGCGATTGGAGGGCCAGCCGGTCTGAATCTGACCGAACAGTGGTAAGGTCTCATATTAAGACTTACCTAGTGGCGATAAAAGCGGCAAAATGTAACTATTTTTCTGCTCTTATTGCATCATCAGATAATTGCCCGGCCGCCCTGTTTAGGGTGACCTGCTCCCTGCTCCTTTAGGAAGTGCGGGAGGACCCCTTGGAGGGCAGAGCTGAGGATTTTGTACAGTATCTGTATGATAAAATCACTCAGATTCGGGAACACCTGGACTCTGACAGGGTAGATCCAGGGGGGAGGATGAAGGCAGGTCTCGAGAATATTATCTGGGAAGAGTTTGATTCTGTGACTCCCGAAGACGTGGACAGGATACTGAGCAGACTGAATGCTACCACATGTTTATTGGACCTGTGTCCCTCCTGGTTGGTGTTGGCCTCTTGGGAGGTTACACGAGGCTGGCTCCAGGGGATTATAAATGCTTCTTTGAGTGAGGGTGTCTTTCCCGCCACCTTGAAAGAGGCGGTGGTGAGACCTCTCCTCAAGAAGCCTTCCCTGGACCCGGCAGTGTTGGCTAATTACTGTCCAGTCTCCAACCTTCGCTTTGTTGTGTTGGTTGATGATCTCTGGAGGGCTCGGGACGGGGGTTGTTCCTCTGTCCTGGTCCTATTAGACTTCTCAGTGGCTTTTGATACCATCGACCATGGTATCATGCTGCACCAGCTGGAAGAGTTAAGGGTGGAGGGCACTGTGTTGCAGTGGTTCTCCTCCTTTCTCTCTGACTGGTCGCAGTCTGTGTTGGCAGGGGGGCAGAGGTCAACCCTGAGGCCCCCTGTATGTGGGGTGCCACAAGGGTCGGTCCTCTCACCCCTTCTGTTCAACATTTATGTGAAGGCGCTGGGTGAGATCATCTGTGGTTTTGGGGTGAAGTACCACCAGTACGCTGATGATCCTCAGCTGTACATCTCCACCCCGGACCACCCCAATGATGCTCTTGAAGTGATGTCCCGGTGCCTGGAGGCTGTACGGATCTGAATGGGGAGAAACAGACTCAGGCTCAATCCATCCAAGACCGAGTGTCTGTGGTTTCTGACATCCTGATATAGTCAGTTGGTGCCATCACTGACTATTGGGGGCAAGTCGTTGGCCCCCACAGAGTGGGTCTGCAACTTGGGTGTCCCCCTGGACTCACAGCTGTCTTTAGAAGGGCATCTGACGGCTGTGGCCGGGAGGGCATTTTATCAGGTTTGCCTGATTTGCCAGTTGTGTCCCTTTCTGGATTGGGACTCGTTAAATACGGTCAGTCATGCCCTCGTCACTTCCCGCCTGGACTACTGCAATGCTCTCTACATGGGGCTCCCCTTGAGGAGCACCCGGAGGCTCCACTGGTCCAGAATGCGGCCGCGTCGGTGGTTATGGGAGCGACGTGGCGCTCCCATTTGAACCCCCTCCTGTGCAAGCTGCACTGGCTCCCGGTGGTCTTCCGGGTGCACTTCAAGGTTTTGGTTACCACCTTTAGAGCGCTCCATGGCCTAGGACCGGGGTATCTACGAGACCGCCTTCTGCCACCAGTAGCCTCTCACCGACCAGTACGCTCCCATAGAGAGGGGCTCCTTAGGGTGCCGTCGGTCAAACAGGGTCGACTGGTGGCCCTCACGGGGAGAGCCTTCTCTGTGGGAGCACCTGCCATCTGGAACGAGCTCCCCCCGGAGATACGGAGGATTACTGATCTGTGCGCTTTCTGCCGTGCCCTCAAAACATTCCTATTCCAGCAGGCCAGCCTGGCCTAACCTCTTTTTTAAACTGTTTTTAATTTTTTAAAATTTTTTAAATTTTAAATTTGTCTTAAAAAATTGGGATTTTTAAATTTTGTTTTCTGGGCCAAAGATCTAAGTCTAATCTACCTTGAATTCCATTGATTCTTATCTACCGCCAATTTGCTTTGACTGTTAATTGTTCAAATTCTTGTAGGGAGCATGAACTTGCAATAAACTTTAATATTCATTTTAAATTCATTATTTCCCTGCACCTCAAATTGTCTCCTTTTCTCAACTAATATTCACCCCTGTAAATACCTAGAAAACAGTATGGATATAAATTAATTTTCCCACTGGTTCTGTTGGTAGACAATTTAGGCATTCTATTCCAAATAGGACATTTTCCTTCCTTCCTTCCTTCCTTCCTTCCTTCCTTCCTTCCTTCCTTCCTTCCTTCCTTCCTTCCTTCCTTCCTTCCTTCCTACCTACCTACCTACCTACCTACCTACCTACCTACCTACCTACCTACCTACCTACCTACAATTTATATAGCTACCAATCACATAGAAGATACTAGATAACTATATTTCAGGGATGTGAATGTTAGGTAGAATTAGACAACGTTCACCAATATTCAACTTTGTCAATGAAAAAAATATCTCAAAAGCATATGAAAATAAATAAAAATATGCAATAAAATTATTTAAAATTTAATATATGTAATTAAATACATATTTCCTGGAATCTCAGTTTTCTATCCCTGGAAACTGTTTTTTTTTTTCCTTGACTGAGTCAGCCAGAAGAAATAACCCCATTTCCCATGAGATGAACAGAGCACACAACAAAGACAAATGGAACTTGCCTTATTCTCTCTTTAAAAGCTCATCTCAAAGAAAAATATTCTTATTCCTAATTAGCTCTTATCATTTGGTCTGTAGTATACAAGATTGTCTTTTCAGTCTGTAGTATACATAGATTGATTGATTAAAATTGAGGGTTTCTTCAACTCATTTGGTTCTGAATTTTCAGGATAAAGTTTTTCCCCATTCACTACTGTTACGTATTGACTTTAATTTCTAATGCCTAGAAAATCTCAGTTTATTAGGATAAATTATAACCGTACATTCTTATTGATTTTTTAAGAGGTCTTAAAATTGCATACAAATTACCATCCTGAAATACAGAGAATAAATCCAACCCAATTTCAACTGGTCTGTTCATTCCAAGCAGTCAGAAAAAGTGTGAATGCAAGACCCAGGGGAAATCTGTAAAAAGACAGTACATTTCTACCTTCCATAATCATTTCACACACAACTATAAAACTGGACAGCAACTGGGGAAATACATGAAAAAGGACTTTAGACCATCACCATAAAGTAGGCATGTGTGTATCCTAACGAAAGCAATACCTCCTGATTTACAAATCAGCCTATGCTGAATGCACAACTGAAAGCAAAATAAGTGTTGAATGTAAAATCAAGAGAACCAGTATAGCAAGGGTGAAATCCAGCCGGTTTTATCTGACTTGGGCGAACCGGTAGTGGCAGCTGCGGGAGGCTCCGCCCACCCGTGTGGACATCACGACATTGCTTTTTTGTGACATTTTAAGCCTCTGTGCATGCACAGAAGGCTTTGTGCAGGTGCACACGACAGTGCGAGCACATTGGCGAACCAGTAGGGAAGGGAAGTAAATTTCACCCGTGGCCTAGAGGTTTGGCACCAAACTACAAAGCGGGAGATCATGAGTTCGAGTCCCATCTTAGCCATGAAAGCTGACTGGGTGACTTTTTGCCAATCACTTTCACTCAGCTCAATTCACCTGACTGAGTTGTTGTAGGGAAAATTAGGAGGAGGAAGGTGTGTTATTTACATCAGCCACCTTGATTTATTTATAAAAATAATAAAGGTTGGATATCAATAAATAAAAACATAAAAAGGATATGGAGGAAAATACATTAAGAACATGATAAAGGCTAAAGTAGAGACTACATGTTTATTGTACTATGGTGTTCAGAAATAAATGGAAAGTTTATGTCTTTGAAAGCTGCTGAATGGAATGGTGTGTGCATAATTTTATTTCTTTATATAGCCACTGAATCCATAAGAGAGTGACTCTGGGTAGCATACAACATTTAATGAAGGGGAAGAAAACAAATAAATACATATAAATTATTTATATGTATATAAATTAATTAATCTATCTGTCTATTATTTCTAATTTTTTAAAAAGTCTTGTCCTACAAGAGGATTCAGTTTTTCTCATTCCTTTTTTTTTTAAAAAAAAATATTGAGCTTCTTTTCTGGTTACAAGGAGGAAGGGGGGGGCGGGGTAAAATTGTGTAACACATTTTGCCATAAAGCTTCCCTGCTCTGAAAAAAAAAAAAAGCACAATAATGTCACAATAATGTGTTAAATGAACTGTGGGAAGTCCAAAAAGGCTGCAGATTATTATAGAGATGATGGCACACTTACAAACATTAACACACATGAGAAGTTCACCAACATTTTATTGAGATTTTCTTTTTTTATTGGGAAGAAATAAAATAAAAGCCCTTTAATTTCTATCAAATGGTAACCGAGTGATAAAACACATTTAAGGAAGCACATTGAGTGCCGAATGGCCTTTCCTTCCTTAAGGAGATAAATATACCCACATTTTAGCATCAAATGTATAACTAAGAATGGCATTTTGGGTTTAGCTGTTTCTATAGCAGAAATTAAGGCTAAATAAGAGGACATTTCAACCAGGTTCCCTGTGAAACAAAGCTAGAATATTTCTGTTGTGATTTATCTTCCTTGAAATCTATTTCACTGGAGTTCTTTGTCTATCATTATACTGCTTGGTCTATCATATTAGGCAAATTATTCTCTTCTGTCATCAGCTGCAAAATAAACCTTGTTTCCTTCAGGGCTTTAACTCCGTGTATGTATCTGTGTGTGCGTAATCCGAACAAAGCTGCTTTGAGCAAAGTTTTTTTTTTTTTACTTTTTCCATTTTATCTCCCTGTCACTGAATAAAATGACCATTAAAAGGAATTAGCAATGTGTTATTATCCCTGATAATAATTAAAAAAACATTTCCAAAGGACCAGCATCTCCGTTGCTCATTTAGATTTTCCTTCCCTATTACCTGTTTCTTTGTGTCTATAACAAGCATCAAAGCCTATTTCAGGCCCTCAAGTAGACAATTTGTACTCTCCCCCCCCCCTTCAAGCTCTCAGCTCTCACTGCTCTCAAGCCAGGGAAGAAACATGAGGGTTTAGACAAAAATATGAAATTATATCCCCCATTAAGGATTTTGTTCCCAGTTGTAAAAAGCTTCTCCTTCATGAAAATACTTTGCACAACCTTCACAAATTCAGCTTGGGTAACAGACACATCCAATCTGAAGGAGCTGCTTTGTGAGAGATTAATATTCATTTAGCGTTACCGACATTTTACAGAAAAAGGTAGGGAAAAAAACCTAGCCCCACAGCCATTAGGAAAGGGAAATATATTATAACCTAGAAAATATTTGTGGGTACAGATCTCTCTGTCTCTCCCTCCCCCCTCCCTCCCTCCCTTTCTCTCCCTCTCTCTTCTTCTTCCCCTCCCTCTCTCCTCTCCCTATTCCAACCCCCTCTCTCTGTCTCTCCCTCTATGCCTTGCTTTCTCCCCTCTGTCCCCTCCCTCTCTTTCTCTGTCTCCCTCCCTCCCTTTCTCTTTCTCCTTCCCTCTGTCTTTCTCTGTCTCTCTCCCTGTCCCTCTCTCCCTCCCTTTCTCTCTCTCTCTCTCTCTCTCTCTCTCTCTTCCTCTATTCTTCTCTCTCTCCCCCTTCTCTCTTTCCCTCTCTCTCCCTCCCTCTCTCTCCCCTCTCTCCCTCTATTCCTCCCCCCGCCTCTCTCCTCACGCACCTTCAAATCAGTTTTTGACTGCTGGTATGACTGCCTGGACTGCCTTGCAGTTTTCTTGGCAAGATTTTTAGAAGTAGTTTGCCATTGCCTGCTTCCTCAGGCAGAGAAAAAGTGACTGGCCTCAGATCATCCAGCTGGCTTTGTGCATAAAATTGTATTAGAATTCATGGCTTCTTGGTTTTTGGTTAAGGCATTTGACTAGAAATCTGGAAACAGTGAGTTCTAGTCCTGCATAAGCCATGAGAGCCTTTGGGCTCGTTTGGTGACTTTGGGTTAGTTACTCTGTCAGGTTTAGGAAGTAGGCACTGACAAACCACTTCTGAAAAAAGCTTGGCAAAAAAGTACAGGAACTTGGCAGGCAATCTGTGGGAAATGGACGAGAGAGAGAGAGAGAGAGAGAGAGAGAGAGAGAGACAGAGACAGAGACAGAGACAGAGACAGAGACAGAGACAGAGACAGAGACAGAGAGAGTTGATCTTGACTGGTTGTTGGGAAGAACAAAAAATGTCTACCTTTTGATAGATGCACAAAGAATAATATTTAAACTCGGGATAGTAAATAAAGAAAATTAAGCTGGATATAATAACTACTACTGCAATACTTAGTACTTACTATCTTGGAGGGAAAAAAGTCCAATATGTATAAATTTTCAGTGACAATGTTTTTAGTTTCTTTGTATCACACAAATGGTATTTCAAGGACTGTAGTTAATATTAGTCCTATTGGCTTATCTTCCTTTTAAGAAACTGAAAGATCTCTTAAAATATTTTCCCAGAGCTTAATTTATCCCCCCCCCCATTAACAGAACATCATCTGGTAGGGAAAAAATCTCACAGATATAACAAAGGAGCTGCAGAGTATTTACAAATTAAGTATGTTCAATAATGAAATAACTGAGCTCTGTTTTTAATTGCATTATAGGATCTCAAACATAATCTGGATTGGTGGTCTCAATCTGGTTTGCTTTAGTTTGAAGGACATCCTGTCTTTTGACTCAGCAGGAAATGCAAGGTCACTTTGGGAACATTTGAGCAATAAAATGATACTTGTCCTTCTTGAGAAAAGAAAAATGATGTTCGATATCATTTACAGATATTACCAAGAGCAATGGAATCTCATATTTCCGCTCTTTGTAGGTGGGAATAATTATGCACAGAGCATGGGAAAAGTACTATCATCATCATCATCATCATCATCATCATCATCATCATCATCATCATCAAATTTATATGCCACCCAGCTTGTGGTTCAAGGGGACACAATGCAGTTTCATTATCATGGTTTCAGAAGGATTGAACTAATATTATGATAAAATTGGTCTTCCAATTTTCCCAGCATTTCCAGGGTGTTTCAGAATTTCGGTTGTTCTTGCAAAGATTATTTTTCAAGGCAGCACAGTTTCCTTCACTGGACAAGTTTATGGTATTTTCCCTTGGAATTTAACTGAAACATGGGTTTGGGTGTCTTGAGCACTGTAGAGCAGGGATCTCCAACCTTGGCAACTTTAAGACTTGTGGACTTCAACTTCCAGAATTCCTCAGCCAGCTTTGCTGAAGTCCACAAGTCTTAAAGTTGCCAAGGTTGGAGACCCCTGCTGTAGAGAGCATGGAGAACAGTTTTCAATGATAAAATTCAGTACAGGTAGTCCTTGACTCATGACTACAAGCGGCACTAGAATTTCCATTGGTAAGCTACCAGTTATTAAGTGAATCATGCCTGATTTTATGACCTTTTTGCCATGGTTACTAAGCAAATAATTGAAGTTGTTAAGTGAATTCACTTCTCTCATTGACTTTGCTGGTAAGAAACCAGCTGGGAAGTTCTAAAATGGCAATCAAATGGACATTACAGCCATTGTAAATATATGCCAGTTTCTAAGAGGGGATGTAAAATGATCATACTGTAAGTGCAAGGGCTAGTCACAAGTCATATTTTTCAATACTGTTTAACTTCAAATAGTTGCTAAACAAGGTCATAAAGTGAGGGATTAGCTAAACCGGTATAGAATTATTATGTATGCAAAAACCTTTAAAGAAACAAATAGGCAAAAGCCTTTTCATTTGCAGTTTTATTAGATTCATATCCCACATTTATATTGTATAACGGAATGCTTCTGCCTTTTTTTCCTCCACACTGCAATAGCTCCATAAAGAGGGTTTGACTCAGAATGAGAGTAATCCAAAGTCACCAAGCCAATTTTCATACCCAAGAAAAAAAGATCAGATGCCCTGCAATCTAAAACAGATTGAGTCCACCAGTTCAGACTAAGTTTGATTCTTTATCTTGCAATTTCTAGTCCAGCACCTTAACTATCCCACCAAACCACACATAAAAATTTCTACAGATTTTTCTTCTTCATCAAATTTACAGATGACACCAAGATAGCAGGAATAGCCAACACTCCAGAAGAAAGGTTTAAGATACAGAAGGATCTTGACAGACTTGAACATTGGGCACTACCTAACAAAATGAAATTTAATGGTGAAAAAACTAAGGTTCTACATTTAGAAAAACAAAATGCACAGGTACAGTATATATGGTATCTCGCTCAATAGTAGTAATTGTGAGAAGGATCTTGGATTGCCTAGTTTAATGAAAAGAAGGACTAGGAGTGACATGATAATAGTGTTCCAATCTCTCAGGGGCTGACACAAAGAAGAGGGAGTCAAGCTATTCTCCAAAGCACCTGAGGGTAGGACAAGAAGCAATGGGTGGAAACTAATTAAGGAAAGAAGCAACCTAGAACTAAGGAGAAATTTCCTGAAAGTTAGAACAATTAATCAGTGGAACAACTTGCCTCCAGAAGTTGTAAAGGGGGTTGAACTAGAAGACCTCTAAGATCCCTTCCAACTCTGTTATTCTATTCTATTCTATTCTATTCTATTCTATTCGATTCTATTCTATTCGATTCGATTCGATTCGATTCGATTCGATTCATCAAAAGCATTTGCCTCCCATTGCATGATTAAAAATTTAATAGTAGTCTGTATCTTTATCTTCTAGGTATCAAAGACTATTCACATGAATTGATGTCCTTATGCTCAGTTGGCTTCCGACTGTTGTTTTCCTGCTTCTTCCTCTCAAAGGGAAACCATTAGATCAGACATACAAGTTTGCTTCAACCTTATGTGTGTGATGTGTATATGAATCTCACGCACAATGTACACACAAAAGATTTACACTCAAAAATGAAATATCAGAACTGCATCCCTTCATGGAAAAATATTATGGTTTCAAGTCAATTTGATTCCTGGTGCCTACATGGATAAGTCCTTGCAGTTTTTCTGGCAACATTTTCAGTAATGGCTTGCTATTCCCTTTCCCTAGTGTTGAGACAAAGATCTGCCCCCACAGTCACCCAGTGATTTTTGGCCTAAAGGCAGAATTAAAACTTGAGTTTTCCTTTGTTAGTCAAGCACTTTAACCTCTAAACCAGTTTTTCTCAACCTTGGCAGCTTTAAGATGGGTGGACTTCAACTCCCAGGAGGCCCCAGCCAGCATGCTGACTGAGGAATTCTGGGAGTTGAAGTCCACCCATGTTAAAATTGCTAAGAATGAGAAACACTGAACTGGACCAAATTAGCTCTCCTAATAAAACTATAATAGATTTGTTTTTTTTAAAAAAAATAGAGCTAACAATAAAAGGAGATGCAATCAACTTTTTTTCTTAATAAGTTCAATAATCAAATTGAAGTGTTAAAATAAATCAACTAGAAAAAAAACTTTGTTTGCTAAAATCGAGAATTAACAAAAGTTGTTGCTGTTGTTTGACCAAGCCCTCCCCCCCAAGGAAAAAAATCAATTTCACCAGGAAGCTGAAAAAGATCATTATCATCTCCTACACAATTCTGCCCACCTCTGGGAAACCACAGGAAAGGTATTTGCTTCAGAGCCATTACTATAATATCTGCTAAGATGCTCATTTCTCTAATTAGGACTTTGATGTAGCTTCATCTAGGTTATATACATAACTGTATTCATCCAAATGCTTTGACGGATGACAATGCTGGATAGTCTCATATTTTTCCTTTAATCTCAGCAGTCAGAATAACGTCAGAATATTTCCAAAATTTAGATGTCATCTTTCTCTTTATATCTGAATATTGGTGGGTATATTATAAAAATTGAGTCTATCTTTGGAGGCATTAAGATCATTACGAATATTGTTAACAGCAACAAAAGTAGGAAATCTTCCTATATTTAGTCAAACTGGATTTAAAATCCATGTAAAGATATGCAGTACAGCAAAATTACAATGCACAAATTTGGAGCAGGCTCACAACGCTCCCCAAATACTACAGTATTATAAATTCATCACACATTAATCTTCCATTTCCATAATGGAGGTTTGCATTTCCATGTTTTATATGCAGCAGCAAAAAGTAAGTGTGAGTGTGTGTGTGTATGTGTGTGTGTGAAAGAGAGAGAGAGGGAGAGAGGGGGGAGAGGGAGAGGGGGAGGGGGAGAGAGAGAGAGATTTGCAAGTCCCAGATTATTCCATTTCTTTTATGGTTATAAATAATCAAATACAATTTGTGATTCTGTGGTCTGTAGTGCATTTAGATTGACTTGGAGTATGAAAGAAGGGAGAAAATTTGGTCTGTACTTGAGTTCACCAAGGACTACAATTCCCTGGACATTTTTCTCTCTTTCCCTCCCCCCTACCTTCCTCATTATATAGCACACTGTTGTGTGTTCAGCAGACTCTCTGAAGACTCAAGGGAACGCAAAGTTATCATTATACATGTCCCAGTGAGCACTGCTGATGGGAACTGGTTTTGCAGGGCAGATTGGCAGACTGTGATGAGGAAAAAAAAGATTTTTTCCAAACATCGAGATTGGTCAGCTACTAGTTGCTACAGGTTTTGAGCTGAAATCTCTTGATACAAACTGAAATGCATGGTGATAATGCACAGCCAGTCTGAATCTGCTCTGACAGAAATATGGTCAATAGCATGTTTTTTACAGTTCAGCAAACATTTATTTCAAGGATGAGAGGAGCAAGTCATGGAAATTTCAGACCTGTTTTGGTGTTTTCAGGTCATAGATGCATAATAGACTAAGTTTTTGCCTTCTCTCTCTCTCTCTCTCTCTCTCTCTCTCTCTCTCTCTCTCTCTCTCTCTCTCTCTCTCTCTCTCTCTCCCTCCCTCCCTCCCTCCCTCCCTCTAAACTTTTATCCTGAAAGTTTCTGACTTATGTTTAACATTGTTTCCTTTTTATAGCCAATTTGGTCTAGTGGTTAAGGGACCAGACTAGAAACAAGGAGACTCCGAGTTCTAATTCTGCCTTAGGCATGAAAGCCAATTGAGTGACTTTGGGCCAATCACTCTGTCTCTGCCCAACCCATGTCACAAAGTTGTTGTTGAGGGCACAATAAGAGGAGGGAGGAATATTATGTCTATTTGCTACCTTGAGTCATTTACAAAGCAATAAAGGTATATTAGTATACTAAGAGTGGTTCAAAGGTAAAGTATTTACCATCTTATTTTGCCCTTAGTGGAAAAGTGACTCAAAAGAAGTTGATAATGGAGACATTGATAATGGAGGATATAGTCCTATACTAGTTCAGGGGTGTTTATTTCTGAATAGAAAAGCATCTGATTTTTGTGATGCTGAATCAAGACTCTGGCATTGAGAAGTTGAGACCGAGAGTGCTAAAGATTTTATCCATCCAAGTGTTTCTTCTTCCATGCTCTAGTTATGATTCAGGAAATTATGTCATCTCCATTGGCATTGAAACAAGGTAAGAACCAAGTTCAAGGGCAGTCACTGCCAACATGTTCTCTCCATCTTTTCTGATTTTTTGCACAACCTCAAAGCCTTGGTAAGCCTGGGTTATAGTGTTGGGAACTGAAGCCAAACATATGCAAAGATGTTTCACCATTGTCATTGTCTGTAAATTTTGAGCATGCATCATTCATACAACGGTATCTTGGTACTCAACTGCTTTGAAATTCAAAGATGATTAGGGGACTGGAGGCTAAAACATATGAAGATCGGTTGCAGGAACTAGTATGTCTAGTTTAATGAAAAGAAGGACTAGGGGAGACATGATAGCAGTGTTCCAATCTCTCAGGGGCTGTCACAAAGAAGAGGAAGTCAAGCTATTCTCCAAAGCACCTGAGGATAGAACAAGAAGCAATAGGTGGAAACTAATCAACGAGAGAAGCAACTTAGAACTAAGGAGAAATTTCCTGACAGTTAGAACAATTAATCAGTGGAGCAACTTGCCTCCAGAAGTTGTGAATGCTCCAACACTGGAAGTTTTTAAGAAGATGTTGGATAACCATTTGTCTGAAGTGGTGTAGGGCTTCTTGCCTAAGCAGGGGTTTAACTAGAAGACTGCCAAGATCCATTCCAACTCTGCTATTCTATTCTATTCTATTCTATTCTATTCTATTCTATTCTATTCTATTCTATTCTTTCAGTGGTGAAATATAAAATTTGTTACTACCGGTTCTGTGGCTTGGTGGGGGAGGGGTTAATGTGACTGGGTGGGCGTGGCCAATTTTTAAAAAATTTTAAACCATTTTTTCTACAACCTCTTCCACGAAGAGGTTGTAAAAAATGCTTTCAAAAGGCTCTGACGATCCCAGCTGAGTTGCCTGATCGACAGAAGAAGAGTTGCTAAGTGAATGGCTATAAATTGAGGCATATCCGTATGAGTTAGGGCTGAAATTCCAATTTAACGACGATGGTATTTACTTAATGACTGCAGCAAAAAAACCCCATAAAATTGGGTTGGTCACATAGTGCCTTGACTTAAGACCGTCATGACTTTCAATGGACGTTCCAGGCTCCATGATGGTCATAAGTTGAGGACTTTCTGTACTGGTTTTAAATATATCCATTGTCTAAGTTAGCATCCCCCAAACTTTTGGGCACAGGGACCAGTTCCATAAGAGAGAAGTTTTTCTATGGATCACAAGGGGCATGGTTTTTTGTGCTGCCTGCATCCCGTGGATGGGGCTTCACTTGTTTGCGTGGCCTGATTTCTGGCATGCCATGGACCAGTGTTGGTCCACGGCCTGATGTGTGTGTGTGTGTGTGTTGGGAACCCTGATCTAAGTCAATTCTCAGTATCATTATGCTAGGCTCTTTTATGCCAAGGGTAGATAGTCTCTTTGGTGGGGACATATTCCAAGTGTTGAGAGAATTTGTTTAACAGAGACAGAAAGTTTTTTTGTCAAAGGAATTTTTCCCATTCATAGAGTAGCTGCCATGGTAGGCATGCCTTTTACAAAATAACTTTTCATCCAAGATGACCTAGCCTTTCAGCATTATGTTTACTGCACCAATAGTACCATGATGACTCTAGAAGTATTGGTGTATATATAATAAATATATATTTCTGGACGGTTATGCTTTGATATCCATCATGTTATCTTCCCAATTATTTTAAATAAGCTTGGTTTTAAAAGTCAGGTGACCCAGGAAGATTGATCAGTACCAAAAAATAAAAGTATATAGTAGCATGATGATATCCATGAGCACCATGGAATGCTTTATTGAAACAAATTTTGATTGGTTACTAAGCAAAATCATTTACCTTTTTAGATAATTCACAAAGCATATATATGGACTATATCAGTCAGTCAGACAAGCAATTCATCATGATTTTTTTTTTTACCAAAATAGGATTTGAATTTTAGTTATGCAGAAAACTGTCACTCCTAAATGTATTCTCAAGTAATACCAATTAAGCCCAATGAAGAAAACATTTTCTTGGTTCTAATGGACTTTTGACATGATACTATGAAGCAAAAGATATTATAGATTTACTTCTCTACTTCCTCTGGCAAGGTTAATAGATGCACCTGCAGGTGGGGAAGAGGGCCTTTTGAGGGGGAAAAAAACATGTCAGATGCTTTTCAAAGCAGCTTATATCCACTAAGGTTACTACCACTGCCCTGGTTAAATTTTCTCTGCTCAACTGAGGTATTAAAAAACCTCCAGCATCATTCCTTTGGTACCTGGCCCTTAGTTAGAAGTTCAAATCTCTGCTCACTTTCATTTGTAGCAAACTCAGGCTGTCTTGTAGAAAAGTTCCTCTCTGTTTTTCTTCCTGGAATATGACTGTCTTCCTCAAGACAGTCTTTCTTTTTCTTCCCTTGTTTTGATCCTGTGAGAATGACCACTAGTTTTACCCAAAATCAGTTCCTCTCCTCTTCATTCTCACAACCTGACCAAAGTCTAGCTTCTCTAAACAAAGTTCCATATAGTAGCAGCCAGTGGTGGGTTACCCTCGGTTCAGACCGGTTTGCAAGAACCGGTAGTAAAATCAGCGGGAGACTCCGCCCAACGACCCCGACATCATCAGGAAGCTTCTGTGCATACACAGAAGTGTGTGCGGCCCCATTGCAAACCAATAGTAAAGGTAAGTAGAACCCATCCCTGGTAGCAGCATATAAAATCTAATGTTACATACTTAAGAATGTTAGATGTAAACAGGATCTAGACATTTTAGACCGTAATCATCTTCCAGCCAATCTATCAATGTGGAATGAATATATTTCTCTATCCTGTATTCTTTTGACTGCTCCATTCAGCCCTCTTGTTAATGGAACTACAGTCTGATCACCATTGATCTTAGATCTATTGTAGCTTAATATTTCAAAATATATTACTATTCAGTGTATGATCCACTTTTTCTTTGCTAGTTTTTTTCTGATAGCTAGACTCATTACCTTACATTATGTACTTTGAATTTCATAAGCTACTTATCTCACTCCTCTGTTCTGAATTTGGTTGCCCTTCCTCTTTGTTTTGACTGCCCTGCCACTTTCTGTCGGCAGTGAGTATAATCCACTTATCACTTCTTCTTGCTTGATACATAAAGTGAACAAAATTGATCTTAATGCTAATCCTTGTGACTCTCTTCTAGTCACTGCCCGACATGTTGAGCTCACAATTGCCATTTCTTTCTGATGTTCAAGTAAGCCCTTTCCTTCTTTGAAGTCAATTATCATTTCCAAAATTCCAGACAGATTTGAATGCCAGACAGCAATTGGACTGCACGAATCCCATACATTCAAGAAGACAGGTTATAACTAATAATATGCCTGTTTAAATAGTACAGTAGAGGTTTTCCTATTGACCTTAATTCAGAGATGCTTTTGTATATTTCTGGAAGTACCTTTTCTTATGTGTGGTTGGCTGATTCATAAGCTCGTCTTTAGAAACTCATCTTACATTGCCTATGCTGGTGTTAAAACAGAGAGTCTTCTCTACACTAGTCCTCAATCTATGCAATGTTTTCTTGGACTAATTGACTTAATGTACTTGGTATGGACCATAAATTCTGAAGTTTTTGAGCTGGGGTGAGCCTATTTGGAATGTTGAGGGCATATGATTATAATTTTTATTACACTTCACACAAGGTGGTTCCCTTGTCAGAGAGCTCCTGCTAAACATCAAAGAAAAAATACAGTACTGCAATATTAGTTAATAAATAAATGTGAAAACATTTTACATTGTAACATTTTGAATTAATTCAAAAGGAGCAGCTTTTAGCTCATAAAATTATATGTAATACTGTCTGTAACATCTTGCAATGAACACGAACTAATTTTTCAAGCCAATATTGCTAGATTAAGCCCAACATTCTACACAAATAAATTTACCACAGGCTAGAGTTATCTTGCAAAACACTTTCGTTTGTTCAAGATTGCTTGCTAATCCTGAAGAATATTCTTAAAAAGTGTTAGTATTTTTTTTTTACATTAGTCCTTTAAATCCTTAAATGTTAGTATGATTAAGCAGCCTTTCTCAGCTGGATGCTCTCAAGAAGTGTTGGACTTGCAATTCACCAGAATGGCTTCTGAAAACTGTAGGTTCCTCAATTCTTCTACAGGGTTGGAAAGGTTTAGAACCTTCAATGACATTGCTGGAAAATTTTATTCTGGTCTGCTTTTATTTTGCTGTGGTTTGTGCATATAATCAATCAATCAGTCTATTCTATAGTTCACACTGTAACTGTAAAACATACAGAGACTTTTAAGACTGGATGGCATACATCTGCATTGTAAATATAGTTGTATTTATTATTCTCTTTCAAGTCATTCAGGACATCTAATAGCAGTACTTGTAATAGTAACATGATTAACATTGATTTATAACCATTGCTAACTGTTAATAATACTAATACTAATACTAATAATAATAATAATAATAATAATAATAATAATAATAATAATAATAATAGTCTTTTGTTGTTGAGAGCATTGCTTGTTGCAAAATTTGGCATCTTCTTTCTGAGATGTCCGTAATTGTCCAAAAGGAAACTCTTCCTTACTTTTTAAAAAATAGGTTACTTTTCATCCTTGTACCAAGCTCCAAAGGGATGATTAGGGAGGGGAGAAAGAGCTCTATGCATGGGTTTGCATAAAAATCCAGGTAAATTGGAAGCCTCTCTTCCTCTGTCAGCAGTTTTTATTACAGCTCTGGAAATCCCATTATCGTTTGTTAAGCACGAATTCCCTTTTGTGAATCCATGCTGACTTTTCCTAATTAAATTGTTATTCCCTTTATTCTCTCCCTGACTAGTACTTGGAGTTGTTCGTTCTATGCAGCCAGCTATCGTGTGTATGAAATATACAAGCCCTTTGTTTCCTGAGATTACATCTCTGTTTCTGAACTACACAAAGATGCATTTTGCATAGAAAGATAGAAAGATGGAGAGAGAACATTAGTCTCTTGCCCAGAGGATCTGGTTCAGCTCTCATGCCTGCCGAAGACTTCCTATGTGAATACTTGTTTAATGGGACATGTAGATTGACTCCTTCTCAACCATAGAATAAGAGGGTTAATCTCTTTTGTAAGAATAAACTCAGGGGTGAAATTCAGCAGGTTCTGAAAGGTTCTGGAGAAACGGTAGCAGAAATTTTGATTAGTTCAGAGAACCAGCAAATACCACCTCTGGCTGGCCCCAGAGTGGGGTGGGAATGGAGATGTTGCAATATCCTTCCCTTGCCATGCCCACCAAGCCAGGCCCACAGAACTGGTAGTAAAAAAAAATTTGAATTCCACCACTCAATCAACTAGATGCTTTTCTACAACACCCCAAAATTCTGACCTATTGAGGTGATGTAGTAATTAGTCTGAAAGGAGAAGGAAAAGCAATGCACAAAACACAAACAAAAATTAAAACAGAAGCAAAATAAATCAGAAACCTCAAGAGTGACAATCAGAAGGTGAGTTACACATGGGTTACTAAAGACAAACAAAAATTACAGGATCTCTCAGGGTAATTGGTTTAGATAGCTTGTCTTAGAAATGACAAGAGGAGCAATCCACCAACTTCTGGGAATCCACATTTGGAAAAGGCTGATTCAGAAGAAAACAAGAAAACTTTATATTGTTAATATGAGATAGGTGAATTCTTCTCTTGGTAATGATAATATAATTGTCTGGTTTTGTAGCAAAATCATCTCGTAGCAAAATTATTTGGGAGTGGGGATTGATTATTTATTTATTTACATTCATTCATATATTCATTTATATTGGATGTCAGATAAATGAAGAGACCATTGCAAATGCAAAGTACCATTCAGTGTCATACTGTCAGGAAAATAACAACTTGGTCTGACTGTGAGTATTTTTTAAACAGTTCAATTGAAAAATTCCTTATTTTTAAAGATTTATGTCAAGGATAAACAGTGACACAAAATTTATTAGCCTCCCAAGAAATACTCTAATCTAGTATGAACTTGAAATAGTGCCACTTCTCCCCTTTCAAATGATCATTTTTTAATATTTTGAAGGGGAGACCCAATGCATTGGGGAAGCCATGGGTAAAACTTTTACAATATTGCCAAAGGCCTGCTCCTTTGTAGAAAAACAACTAGCTTACCCACTGTTGTAGACATTTGGACTATATTCTGATTAGTCTTCAAGATATCTTTTTATCTATTTTATCCGGTGGCATTTTTTTGTGGGGCTGAACATTAATTGGAACGACTGGCTTGGTTTTAGGTATTTATGCATTATGTGATAAGTATTTTACACATTATTTCATCACTAGGAACTAGAAACAAACGATAGGAATATATACTGAAATTGTGTTCTCTTTTGTGTAGTGAAGTGTAGCATAAAGGCTATTCTAACCCTAATGATATATTTCTATCTTTCTAAACTGAGACCTCAAATAAGGAAGGTATGTTCCACTCATAAATTGTCAACATGATATGTACTGTAATTCAACAGCAGGGTTGGTCATGGATTCTGTTGCAGCAATTTCAAAATATTGAGAACCAATACTGCTTGGAGGAAGAAGATTCAGGGACAGAAAACAAGTAAATCCTTGAGACATTCATCGTAACACAGCAATAAAAACAAAAACTAGAAAATGTCTTAACAGTTTACAGCAGATACAAAACTTAGATGGGCAAAATAAAACAGTGGGCCACAACTTTTAGGGCACCAGGGACCAGTTCCATTGTGAGAGATTTTTCTGTGGATCGAAGGGGAGATAGTTTTCCATGCTATCTGCATCCCGCAGATGGGGCTTCACTTATTTGCAAGGACTAGTTGCTGTCATGCTGCGGACTGATGCTGATCAATGGACTGGGGGTTGGGGACCCTTGGTTTAAAGCATATCACCAACCTTCTTAATATGTTGTTTGTTTGATTTGTTTGTGAATGGTTGTTGGAATTGGGTTTGTCTAATTTAATGAAAAGAAGTACTAGGGGTGACATGATAGCTGCCTTTCAACATTTGGGGGACTGTCCCAGAGCACCAAAAGTCAAGACAAGAAAAATGGATGGAGACTAATCAAGGAGAGAATCAACATAGAACAAAGAAGAAATTTCCTGACAGTTAGAACAATTAATCAGTGGAACAACTTTCCTCCAGAAGTTGTGAATGCTCCAACACTTGAAGTTTTTAAGAAAAGACTAGACAACCATTTGTCTGAAATAGTATAGGGTTTCCTGAACCTTCCAACTCTGTTATTCTGTGTCTACATTTTGGAATAGAGTGTGGGAATTGTCATTCAACATCCCTCTTGAATACAAAAAAAGCAGCCTGATTTGGGTAGGTTTAAAGGTTTGAAGTACACTTACAACCTCTGCAAGACATACTGCACGTGTTTTGCTTCTAAATTCTCCCATATAAATGCAAAAAATAAAGGCTATCCCACAGACACAAACACGCACACACATAGAGACGTTTCAATATTTCAAGGACTCCAGGCGTTTTTTGTTTTGTTTTGTTTTGTTTTGTTTTTGTCCTTACAAGTGATATTATGGGTGGATTCAACGTTCCAAGAACTGACTTCTATTCCTGTTGAATCTAAGCTGAAAAATGTCCATGATAACCATGATGTTCTCCCATTCCAGGTCTTGAATATGATTAATAGAGTTGTGAAACTTTACTCCATCACAAAGTGTCACAAAGTGAATGTTAGAAGGAAGAGGGAGAATGTAAATCCTACAGCAAAACTCCAGGAGGAACTGCAAAGCTCTTTTTTTTTAAAAAAAATCAGGCACACTAAAGCAGCTTTTGTGTTTCCTGAAGGTCACAGACACTAGAATAATGCTGGGAATAAAACCCTGGGGTAATGACTTGCTAACCTCTGGTCTAATCACCAGCAAATATCTCCAGAACTGTCTTTTCTATTTTTAAATACGAAGAAAGCATATAAATGAAATCTATGAGGTTTAGTCAAAGCCCAGAGTGTATTCCAGTAAATGTGTAATGCATTTAGCTTTTGAACAGTGACATTTCCAGAAAAACAAATTTGTGATGAATCACAGATTTGGAAAGCAGGAACAGAGTTAAACAATAACAACTAAAAATATTAAAAAGATTGCAGCTAATCTTCTACTAGTTAAAAGATGAAATATATATACCAACCTTTTTAGATTACAATTCTCAAAATTTCTAACTTAAGTCTAAAAGTTTTAGACTTAACACATTTGAAAATTGCCAATTTTGGGATTATCATAATATGACCTTTTCATGCAGTTGGATTCAATACTAACTAGTATCTAAATAAAGACAGGTCACCTATTTCAGTACTGAGTGAAATTGTGCTGATAACTTTGGGAACAATGAGGATCTTTAAGTCAGGAAATAAATTCTTCAAATAAATTGGAAAACAGGCTGGTTGCTTATAATAACTATTGCTAATGATTTATATGTAGGTTGAAAGAACACAAAAGAAAAAAGCAAAATGATTATCAATAGCAGTAACAATAACATTAAAGAAAGGAAAAGCAGATTTCTACAATATTAGGTATTCCCCAACTTCATAATCTATAGGTACTATTTTTGCCAATGCACATATATTCTCTTCCAATATTGTACCACCTATATTGCAACTTCCCTAATTCTCAGTCTCTGGGATTTTTAAACAGAATAGCCACGATGTCTTGAAATTGTAATCCCAACATCTTGAGAGATGTTGGTCACCCAAATCTGGTCTAGATCTGCAGGATGCTCTGGAGGAATTCCCCTTCTAATCAAGGATGGCTTAGTGCAGTTTTTCTGAACCTTGGCAACTTTTAAGATCTGTGGATTTCAATTCCCAGAATTCTCCAGCCAGCATCCCATTGTTGGCAGAATTCCCCAGCCACCAATTCGGGGAATTGAAGTCCACACATCTTAAAGTTCCCAAGGTTGAGAAACATGGACTTAATGAATTTCTGCAGTCATCAGGGAGTTGGACTGAATGACCTTCATGCCTCCCCTAATCGTATATTCTATAAGTCTCTGATTTATTCTCTTTTTCTTTCTCTCCCCCTTCCTTTTTTATACACTGTCTGACATGTACATAGTTCCCTGCTGGGATGAAAGCATTTCTATTTTTCAGACATTTCAGTTTCTTGATTATGTGTTAGGTCATGACTTTCATCCTCTTTTATTTCCTTCTACCCCCACTCCCCAAATATATTTCTTCCTCACTAGGGAAAATTCTTTGTATTTCTGACAAGTTTATGACTTGTGACTCCTCTACTATCCTTTTGTGCCATTCAAGTTAAATTCACTTGTTTATTGCAGTAATGTGGTTTCTGTTTAAGAACTAAAATAGGCCTTCCTTTTGGATCAGTGGTATCCATCTGAGTGCACTTAAGTTTCATCATATCAGCATATCAGTTTCTGCATTCTTATTAAAATGGGCCTTCAAAGCCAGGGTTCACTTCACTGTTAGTAAAAATATCTTTGGTATGTTAGCCTAATGGATAGACAACTTCCTGATGGAGTACGTATATTTCTGCTGGTGATGAGTGTCTGTGGCTACTTAGAAATCTGTATCAAATGTGCTTTTTCAAAAGGCAACTAGACTTTCTTTGTTTTTGCTTGAAGAAGTTTTGCTTCTCTTCCAAGAAGCTTCTTCAGTTCTGTTGAGTTCTCTTCAGTTCTTCAGAATTTAAGAAGCTTCTTGGATGAGAAGCAAAACATCTTCCAGCAGAAACAAAGAGAGCACCTTGGGACAATCATGAACAGGATGACTGAGAATCTCCATAGACATTTCGAAATCTGTAATGGTCCTATAGTAGACACTCTAGTATTTTTGTTGGAAATATATTGGTTCAAACCACTTCCTTACCTTCAATCTGTATCCTTCTCTTCTCTTTTCTTTTTTTTTCCCATCAAGCTTTTATTTTTTTTTAAAAAAGTATACATATCATTATGTGGATGGTGTGGTGTTTGAGTATCATACATTTCAATACAGATAAACATATTCATAATTATTACATTCCATTTTCCTTATTCCATATTATTTACCCCAATCTTTTACACAAAATTTTTATTTTCATATAAATATTAACAAGTAAGCAATAATATCTAAACCAATATGTTTTAATGTCCACCATATTATCTTTCATTATATTTTCAATAGTATAACCCTCAAGTAGAAAAAATACGAAATTGTCCATCTGTTTTTTTTTCTCCTGTACACCATATTTCCCAAATTTACAACAACAATCTGTCTTCTTTCCTCTTCTTTCTCCTCCCTCTCTTTCCTTCTCCCCTCTTTTTCCCTCTACTTCCCTCCTTCCTTCTCTCCTTCTCCTCTCCCCTCTATTTCCCCTCTCTCTTCTTCTCTGCTTCCCTCTTCTTCCCTTTCTACTCTTCTCCTCCCCTCCCCTTTCCTCTCTCCTTTCCCCTCTCTACCCTTACCCTTTCTCCCCTCCTCTTCTCCTCCCTTCCACTCCACTCCATTTCCCTCTCTCTTTTCATTGTTGTATATAATATTCCCAATACCTACAGGATATGGTGTATTTTCAAATTAATATCTCTTTCAACTATAACTGTACAATTTCTTAAAGTTACATTCAAAAATAAAAGAAACAGACTTAATCACTTAAACATGTGTTATTGATAATAATAATAATAATCATAATTCTCTTTTCTTGAAGTTGAATGAGAACCCAGATTTTGAACTGATATGACCACATTTCCCTTCCCTTAGAATTGTCACACTCACACTTTCTAGGCTTAAAAGCTCTTAATATAGCTTAATAATAAGCTATGCTGAGGGACCAGAAAAGGGGTCGGGAAGCACTTCATTATTGAAAAAATTGATTATTTTTTCCCTGGCCATGGCTACTATTACAGCCATTTTGTTAACACATTTTCAAAATGTCAGTGGCCTGTCATTGAATGAAAGACAAATGGGAGAAGATAACTTTAAAGAACTTTTAAGGTCATTTATTTTCTGAGCTACTCTCCTGTTCCAATGTTTTGTTCTTGGTATTTAACTTTTTATTTTATTATTATTATTATTTTGCTATAGCCGTACATTTTATGTTAAAATGATTTTGAATAATGATATAAGATTTTGTGAGCAGCTTAGTTACAGATTATTTTACAATGATCACCGCTTTACGGGAAAGTTCAAGTGTTATTTTATTTTTTTCACAAAATAATAGCTTTTCTTTGTTGGTTTAAAATCTACTTTGAATGTACTTTCAAGTGCACGATATTTCTCTGTATTCGTGAAAAGTGTTCTGGATGGCAGATCTCATTTCCTTGATTAGGCTAGGTTTGGACTATACTGCACTGAAAAAAAAATAATCTAATGATTGGTGGTTAATTCCTTTAAGAATAAGAATCTTTGTGTATGCTGTGCTACAAATGTATTTTAAGAAATAAGTAAACCAATAAACATAAACCAATATCTGGTTCTTAAGATTTACATTAAGTAGATATTCCTCTTCGGTGGAATATTTAAGAATTCTGCCATTTTAGCTCTATCCAAATGCATTAAAGTATAACTCAGAATCATTCCAAAGGATTCTGAGTGTTGTGGCCCAGCATACTTGGAGGGGATCAAACTGTAGAAGCTTACATCAGAGTAGATAATCTTTCAATGTCCAAAATGAGATACTGTATTATGTTTCTAGGAGACTGACATATAGCAGCTGAGATCTCCTTTCTACTCCTTTCTACCTGTATAGGAAGCTGTCTAACTTTTTTATTGGGTATTGTACCAGTGGTAGGTTTCAATTTTTTTTTTACTAACAGTTCTGTGGGCGTGGCTTGGTGGGCGTGGCATGGCTTGGTGTGGGCATGGCAGGGGAAGGATACTGTAAAATCTCCATTCCCTCCCATTCCAGGGGAAGGTTACTGCAAAATCTGCATTTCTTCCTGATCAGCTGGGACTTGGGAGGCAGAGAATAGATGGAGGTGGGGCCAATCAGAATTTTTACTATCAGTTCTCCAAACTACTCAAAATTTCCACTACCGGTTCTCCAGAACTGGTCAGAACCTGCTGAAACCCACCTCTGTATTGTACAGAGAATGCATGCTTTTTTCCAAGTGTTACACAAACCCTTATTTTAGAGCTTACAACAAATAGCAGTCTCAAAATAAATAGAAGATATGATGTCATTCATACGATGTAAGGTTCATGAGATCTTATATACAGAATATGAAAATGCTGTTTTCGGATGGAAGTCCTAACTTTCTCCCAAATATTCTGGGCATGTTTACTCCTTGGGAATATGCATTTCTGTCTTTTGTGCCACTATGTAGACAGGAAAGTTAAAAAAAAATCAAACTGGAGAAAAAAACAGGACAAATTCTTTGAATGAGTCTTTGAAGTTATTTAGATTCCACTTCAATTTGAAGAGGTTCCTTTTTACAACCATTGATAAATAAATAAGAAATGACATGGAGGAAAAGAGTAAGAAGAGGCTTTACTCAAATAACAGAACAAAGGTTCTGAATACATATATTGCATTTTAAAAAAATAAATCCCAATTTTATTCTGAGTACAGTTTGCAAATGCACCAACCTTCTCCAACCTGGTGTCTTTTAGATGGGCTCAATATTGCCAAAAAGTGTGAATTCTTGATGTTTCAGAATCTGAAGAATAACAGGCTGGGGAAGAAAAACACCATGAAAGTATGTTCTTCTGGATGAAGCTGTCCTGATGAATACCTAGACATGGTACCTCTTCTAGCATTTTAAGTGGCTTCCATTAAGTCTGTGAAAGATTCCTACATGGCTAAGTAAACACAGATTTAGGCTTTTTCATATTACTTATTTTCAAGGGAAATAGTGGGTAGGTGGGGAATTCCACATACCAATCTCATTCCTTTGGCACAGCTGAGGATGATCCAAGATAAAGACAGAACTCACTCAATTACTAAAGAATAACAATAAAAGGCAACAGAGAAGTGATAAAGGGTTTTTGTAGGCTAATTGATATGCATTAAATGGGGGATAAATTCTCAAGTATCCGGAGACTCTTTGGGATGGAGCCTGCAGTAATGAAATGTGCAGGGAACACAGCTTCAGTTATCTCATTAAGTTACAATCCCATGCACCCTCTGACATATTACGTTGAATAAAGCAAGCCAGACTTTGGCATCTCAGCATAATTTATGCAAACCCCAATCAGTAATTAAAATGCCTAATTAGCCACTGGTATCAGATTCTCTAATAATCTGGAAAGTGAGATAACAGACACAAAGCACAAAAGTCCTCAGTGCTGCCCATAATAGAGAGTGTGGCCTGCATAACCTGGCAGTGATCATTAATTTGGCTCTGTTCTGATGTCGTGTTTGCATTAATATATTCCAGCATGTTTGAAGATCTGAAGTTAACACCTGGCATGCAAACTGCTACCTCGGCAAAGCCAAGAGGGAATTTGCTTTTCTTAGTCTGGGAGTATTCTCATTAAAAAGAGTTATAGGATTTGAAACAGCCAAAGGGACACGTAGGAAACAATAGTCCAAGGTGACCACGCAGTGATATACAGAGGATAAAGACTGCCACAAAGTTCTATATTAAATGTTATTTTTTTAAGAAGAGCCTCCTCCACAGTCCATTAACTTGCTAGAACTACCACCTTTGTTTTACATATGCTCAAATATAATATAATATATATACATACAACTTTACAGAAATAACTTTTTGCGCCTGGCTGTCTTTGAATCAGTGTTAACCCTGGAACTTGGTCCCTGCAGTTTTCTTGGCAAGATTTCAGAATGGTTTTTGGCATTGCTTCCTTCCCAGGGCTGAGAGAGAGGAACTGGCCCAATGTCACCCAGCTAACTTTCATGGCTAAGGTGTTTGTCAGAAACACCTGTCATGGTTTTTGGATTTCTAACCTGATAACTTCAACACTACACTAACATCAATGGTGGGTTTCAAATTTTTTTACTACAGGTTCTGTGGGTGTGGCTTGGTGGGCCTGGCATGGTATGGCATGGCTTGGTAGGCATGGTAGAGGAAGGATACTGTAAAATCTCCATTCTCTCCCCATTCCAGGGGAAGCTTACTGCAAAATCCCCCTTTCCTCCCAATCAGCTGGGACTTGGGAGGCAGAGAATAGATGGGGGTGGGGCCAGTCAGAGGTGGTATTTACCGGTTTTCCAAACTACTCAAAATTTCTGCTACCGGTTCTCCAGAACTGGTCAGAACCTGCTGAAACCCACCTCTGCCTAACATGGCTCTTAATGTTAACAATGTACACTCCCTGCCAAAACAAAAAGTGTCAGGGATATTAGACAATCAGTGAACTTAAAGGCAAAAACCAATTTAAACTTCTTATTACCCAGAAGCCTTTTAGATACTGGAATACTTCAGTAGAGACATATCTTGGGCAACAGGCTTTTTTCTGAAGGTCATTTTTTTTTTAATGGGAGGTGAAGAAGATGCAAGAAGCTACATATTGAAAAGATGACCATCTTTCTCTTGCCTATTTTTTTCTCTCTACAAAGACTTGTTTCCCATTGATTTACAAGCCAAAAAACTCATAACGCTATTTATGGAAAAATAACTGTCTTTAAATATATTGCAATACTTATTTATGCCTAAAATATCATGCAAAATCTTATTCTTTTTGTTCTTGCTGATTATATATTGCTAATATACCATAGGTTATTATCATGCAGCAATACATAACACCACAAGCATTATCAGGAAGAAAAAAAAAGATAACAAAAAATTAAACCCTATGTATTTAATTTTTCCACCATTCTCTAATCTATCAGAGGTCTGTATTATTTTACATATTTTCTTCTGTACAATAACCAATGAGTAGAATAAGAATAAACTAATATTGCTTATTTTAACTGTACCTTAAAAATGAAATATTGGAAATGAATAAAATATTGTGCGTTGTCACATATTTCTAAACGTGCACCATTAGATAGGTAATTCTTATGAGATTGAGATCCTTGATGAGTTGCAGGCAAATTCTGCATTTAATTCTGGAAATTAGTATCTATTTTGGGCTGAGCAAAAGTAGCCTACAATCTTGCATTTGCTGGTAAATTAACTGAACATTTTCTTCAAGCACTATATCAAAGCTTCCCTTTGTTTATTTCTCCTATCTATAAATTGGAGTTGAATTTGTTATTGGTTCATCCTATGTAGGACAACACTCTGGTAAAAAGAAAAAAAACCTGATAGCACTAATATATATATTAGTGTATTTGGAAAATGGCTTTTGAGAAGGTAGGATTAAATAATTAATTTAAATGCTATGTATACCTTTCAGTGTAATGTAGAAATCAAAGTATTAGATAAGATCAAGTAAGACCCAAATTCAAGTCCACCTTCAGCTATAGAAGCTCAATGGGTGATATATAGACAGCCCATTATACCCTGTTAGATTATTACTATTAAAAAATTGAAGAAAAATGTAACATGTATGATGCCTTGTGCTCTTGGAGGAAAATTAGATGTTTATATAACAAACAATAAAATACATAAAGAGCCAAGAACAAAGAGCAATGAGATGCTATCATCTCATAGTTTGCTTGTGACCTTTTATACTAATCATATCCAATCTGGTGTCATATTGATGGGGGAATTATGAAAATGCTACTTTGCTAGGTTGGGGAAAGCTGGAGCTATATTTAATACTTTCAAATATCTGAATGTTGCAGCAGGCAGAGATAATTCCCAATTTAGATAGACTAAGCATTTTCAGGGGGGGGGAGGTGTTCCAATAAGAGATGGTTTTCTTTTTAAATTTGCATTGCACCTATTCTAGTTATACTTGTTGTGAATCAAAATATCCAAAAATGATTAAGAATGCCAAGAAACTGAAATTCAGTGCTTCAGTTGGAGACAGCTCCAAAAAAATGCATAAAAGAGATAGGAGTTGCGAGGACCTTGCACAAACTAGTTCATACATTATTGAAAGGTTGGGTTGAATGGGTCGATCCAATAGGGCATCTGTATCTAATATTTAAACTTTTTTTCTTATTCTCTCCAGTCTGATTGCAGATTTCTCTGCATCTGATCAAGATGCAGAAACTTTTGGGGCAGTCTTATTGCCAGAAGCAGCACTTTTCCATGTCTTTCATTCATGAAATAAACATATCTGTCTGCAGAAGATATGTGGGACTTCAGCAGGAGTTCACCAATGCACAAGATTTCTGCTGAGCTCGAAGGCTGTCTAATTAATACACTGCTGCATGTCCTTTGGAGCTGAATGGGAGAGGAATATAAACAATAAATGAGCTCCACATGCTTAAACAGATCTTCCTGAGACCGGTGGGAAAACAAACAGAAAGGGAAATGAGCTCTCAAATCCATGTCTTGGTTTGAAGTGGGATTAGCTCAGAATTTCTGTTGGTCAATCTCTTGTATACTATGATTCAGAACAGAACTTTATTCACAATGGAATTTTTCTACAGCAACCAAGGATGGGATTAAAGATAGTACAAAGGTCTGCTGAAACAACTCCCATTTAGTTTTTGTAGAAGACTCCAAAGGCAATGACATATTACCAGACCCACATATGATAATTAACCTTGGTTTAACCTTGTTAAGACAAGCTACACACACATATTTTTCATTGTTTCCCCAGTGAAATATATGTACTCCAGTGTTTGGGAAGAAATTGGAATGCCAAGTAGAACATATATGAACAACTAATATTGCCTAATTTAATTGTCGATAGATGTGAGAAAATAAACAATTGTCTCATACTATAGATGAAAGACAAATTCTAGGTCAGGGAACATAATTGGGGAAAACAAGATCCTTCTAAGAGCAACCTGTGGCCCACAAGGAGCAAGATGGCAGTCTAGAACTTAAGAATATTTTATAGCTGGCCTAGTTTAGTTGAAAAGCTCACTGTTTAAAGCAGAGTCATAGGGAAGAAAGGTTCCTGCTTGTTGCTCAGCTCTTGATACAATTCTTAAACTACCATATTTTAAGGTCCTCATGGCAATATGGCAATATGAGACCATATATAATAGTGTCACAGATAATGTTTAGTGGTGATTCATAGCACTTCCCAGTCACAGATCAAATTATAAGCGCTCTGCTGGTGTTCACATTGTGCCAATGAGAATATATCTCAAAAGAAGAGACTATCTTTGTAACTCAAGATTGAACTGTTGGTTCTTGGTGCTCTCTGAACTTGATTGTTTTCTTGCTAATGTTTTATTATCATGAGAATTAATGTCACCAATTATATTACATAGCCTAATAATGAAATGACTACAAATAAAGACTTGAGAAACACCAAGAACCCAACAATGAGAATATATTTTATTTAGAATACTTTTGCATCTTGAAACAGAGGGACTTCCTCAAAGAGAGACAAACCAATATATATAATGAACAACAAATGTTGATAGGATGCTTATCAACCAATGCTGGAATGCTTCAAATGAAATCATTGGTTGCTTCTTCCATCTCCAAACAAACATTTAATGATAGTGAAATGGCTTTCAAACAAACAATTGTCATAGGAGCTGTGAACTGTTCCTCTTCTATGCTCATTTTTCTTTTGCGTTGCTGACAAGGAGATAAGCTGTTAAGTGTGCAGCTGGTGGCTGTGCAAAGCAAACAGTTGCAAATTCACAAATCTGCATTCCTTCATTGTAAAGCTGCTGGAAGCTGCACATGTGTCTCACTTCATTGTACATGGAGCCTCCAGGGGAAATCCAGTTCTTGACAGCTGGTCAAGGAAGGGTCCTGATGTCACTATCAGATCCAGCCGATTGTTTACAAATCCAAGCTGCAAAAATGGCTTTTAATAGTACTCACAGAGGATAGAACAATCAGTAGGATAGAAATGTACTGAATTAGAAGAAGGTCTTCAATAATAAGATTTCTGATGATGAAGAAAAAAACCATAATTCTCGTTATCCAGTTTAAATCTTTCTGCGAACTGAGCATTAGAAAACCATCAACAACTATGGTCTTCCATTTCCAATTCTTTTCTTGTTTTTAATTTATTTTCAAGAAAATGAAAAAAACCCAAAGTGATATTGTAAAGGGGAAAACTGATTTTGAATTGGATTTGCATACTCATGATGAGCAAGTTATCAGTAAGATGAATAAACTTTTATTGAAAACGAATATGGAAGATGAATACATTAAGGACTGAATGATTAAATAGGTAATTTTTTAAAGATACAATGCTTGATCAATGGAAGAATATGCGGAGTAAAGATTGAAATTTACACTGGATTATAATTTGATTGAGAATTTTTACAAATGATGAACTCTTGGTATTCAATACCTGATAAATTGTCAGACATATATAAGGAAGTGTCACATATTTGTTGGAAATGCAAACAATGTGAAGATACTTTTTTAAATCTTTGATGTATATTTAAGAAATTTAAGAAACATTGAGATTTGATAGGTACTTTAATTCAAAAAATTCTTAAAATAAATATACAATAGAAGTCATAGTTTTTTCTTGTAGGCTTGATAAACAGAATAAAAGAAAGCATGGGACTTTGTTTCTATATTTGACAATTGCAATAAGATATCTGTATGCATAAAAGTGGAAAAAACTTACAAATTGCTTACAAAGAGCCGTGGTCATGCAGTGGTTAGAATGCAGTATTGTAAGCTAACTCACTGCTCACTGCCAGGTGTTCGATTCGGACCAGCTCAAGGTTGACTTAGCCTTACAGAGAGGGCTGTAAAGCACTATAAAGTGGTATATAAGTCTTATTGCTATTGCTATATGTCTATAAGCTATTGCTTATATGCTATTGCTATATGCTATTGTTATTCCTACAATGGAAGAATGGATGTAGAAGTTGAATTTGGCTGAGATGGCAAAATTGATTACTTTAATTAAAGAACCCTTTGTTTCTACATGGAAACGTCTTTTGAATTTTTTTGTTTGAAACTAAAAGAAATGAAATGTTAATACTGAGATTTAATGTTTGGAACTGTTTTTGATGATAGAAATAGTGAGCTTTATTGTTAATTTTATAGTAATAGATTAATGTATGACACAAAGAAAATCAAAACCTATTCTTTTTTCTAATTCTTTCTTTTATTTATTTTTTTCTGCAATTCTAATTTTGTTCTATTTCTGATATTTCCTTTTTTAAACCTTTATTTTTGGGGAGTGGTTTCCTTATATTTTATCTTTTGTAGAAACTTGAAGCTTATGAAAAAAAGGAAAGTGTTCTAACACTTTGGAATATGTGATATTTCATATTGATCTTAACAACTGTCCCCTGTTGTTTTACTCTCTGTATTTTTATTTATTTATTTAATTTTTATACCGCCCTTCTCCCAAAGGACTCAGGGCGGTGCACAGCCAAAAATAAACCGTAGCTTTCTGTAGCTTTCATTATGATTGTTATGATCTTTTTCTAAAAATACATAACAAATGTGCTTTGAAAATCTATAACAAACATGTTTTAAAAAACGAAAACATTTATTTTACTACATTCTTTTTATTACCCAAATTTAATTGCACAAGTTGCCATGGTCAGAGTAATATATTCTGCATACCTATAGCTATTTTAATTTTTGGAAGGCTTTCCTTTTCCAGAAAATTTAAAACTTACCCCAATGTGTTTAGGGTTGAAATTCCAAGATTAACTGAAAAACCATAATAAATCACAAAGATAAACCCTTTGTGTTTCACATACTATAATGTATCCTATCTGCATATTAAACAATCAGTAAATGAAGTGAAAAGACAAACTTATTTTTATGTTGCTCAAAATACATTACAAAGATGTAAAAGTATATAAAGTAGAATGCATTAAATGGATCGTGCAAGCATTGAAATGTGTAAAAAGCATACATTGCAAAGACTAGAACTTTTTATCTTAAGAGGATTGATCAGAGAGCTAATTTAGCAATCTAACATTTGCTTTTCTTGCAAAATGGAATCACCTATTATTCTGTGCATTTCTAATTATTCCATGCTAAATCAAAAAGACATCAGCACACACAAGAGTTCTTAATACCTCGCAGAAAAAAATTGTACCAGCCATACATTTTGCTCTCTGTTTCATTTTAAGCTGTGGGAAAAAAGATCATGTTTTTGATTCTTAGAAATATTTCCTGTGGTTTTTGTCTCTTGATTCAAAGCTCTCACTATATTTGCTTGTCTAATCTGAAGTTTGTGGTTGAAACCACAAAATACTGACCTAGTTGTAGAATTCTTTTCATGACAACAGTTTGCAGATTGTTCAACACTTTTCCTGAAATTAGGAATCTTGAACAGGCAATAATTTCCTGCCCCTAGGAAATCAAGAGATCCTATTTGTTATACCAGCGGACTATGCAGAGGTAAATCCTAATTTGTCACCAACATTTTGAAAACAGTCATCTGGCCTCTGATCCCCTTTCCTTCATTAACACAGAACACCTTCATGATGAACTGGTGAGCTGAATTTTCAGAGAAAAAGATTTACAAAGTAAACATGGAGCGAAATTTAAGTGAAATCTGAGAGAGGCTTTACAATGGTATGAGAATCCAGAATTGGGGGGGGGGAATAAGTTTTTTTTAAAATTTACTGACTCAGCCATCCTCACAGGGGGCATAGTGGCTCAGCAGTTAAAGACGCTGAGCTTATCAGTTGAAAAGCTGATAGCCTGGGTTTGAGAGCTGAGTACCACACAATGTAGAGAGTTCCCATTATATGCCTCAGCTCCTGTCTACCTAACAGTTTGAAAGTAAGCAAATGCGAGTAGATTAATAGGTACCACTTTGGTGGGAAGATAAGAGCATTCCGTGTGCCTTTGACATAGCCATGCTGGCCACATGACCACATAAAATATCTTTGGACAATGCTGGTTCCTTTGGCCAAGAAACAGAAATGAGCACCAGACCCCTAGAGTTGGACATAGTGGATAGGGGAAACCTTTACCTTTTACTACTTATATACTATTAAGGAAGATGCATACATTATATATACCACAGAAAAAGGAATAAGAAACAGTAATATTAAAAAATTAATACCCATTAAGATACAGGGAAAAGGAAACCCAGATAAAACTACTTTATGCCAACACTACTCATTATACCCACCATTTGTTTCTGTTCTTCAAAACACTCCATCAGCCCAGCTCATCATACACTGTTTCATATTGTGTAAACTTTACTTCAAAAAGTTCCTTTAAACTTTATTTAAAAGATCATAAAGTTTATATAGGAAAAGCAAAATAGGAACATTGGGTATAAAGAGAAGCAAATCTCATTTCTGATTAACAGCTTTGCAGGTAGAAATAATAGGATACCAATCTCACTACAGATAGTTCTTGATTTAGAACCGTTCATTTAGTGACCATTCAAAGCTAAGATGACATGACAGATGAAAAGTGTCTTACACATATCCTTGCAACTACCAAGTTACAGTTTTCTCCACAATTACACAATCAAAACTTGTGAGCTTGGAAACCAGCAATCACATGTCTCAGGGTCATGTGATTGCCATTTGCAACCTACCCAGGGGGCTTTTGACAAGCAAAGTCAATGATTTGCTTAATGACTGCATAATTCACTTAACAATTGCAGTGATTTGCTTAACAACCGTAGCAAAAAAAGAGACTAAAATTGGTATGATTCACTTAACCACTACTTTGTTTAACAATGTAAATTCCAACAGTGATTGTAAATCGAGGACTCTGTATATGCTTAGCTCAATTCACACAAAACCTGGTATCACTGCATGGACAGGCAAACAATTTTACCAAGTGCAAGGAACAAAGAAATCTAATAAAATGAAAAATAAAATGAAAGCAAAAAAGTGGGTATCTAAAGAATTTGAAATGCAAGCAGAACACTCATAAAACCAATATCCTTGGTTGCTATACATTATTGCATATTGCAAAATATTTTTGAAGTTCAGTTTTAGGTGGTTTTTGCATCTAGTACTTTCTACAAACTATTGCTTTGCTTTTATCTTCCAATGAGAACAAGTTAAATCTTAATTATTTCAGCAAGACCAGACACCAACAAATTAAACATAGAAATTTTCAAATTTTCAATATGTCTCAGGATATGTTCCTTTCCTTTCCTTTCCTTTCCTTCCTCCTCCCTCCCTCTTACTTCTCATTGCCCCAAAAATGACCTTCTTATTTAGGAACTGCTGATCTCCAAGAATTTGCCTCATTTTTGTTGAAATCTGTCCAAGATTTCAGACAGTGGCCACTGCCTCATCTTGCAGTTTCAAGTTCTGGTGATGAAGAGTCAGATTTCTGAAAATCCCCTTTTATTCTCTTGGGTACAGTTTCCTCCTCATCCTGCCATTTTCATTTCTCCCCCCAACTCCCAAAGAATACAATTGTTCTGTAGGCAAAACTGGTAGCAAAACATAGATATGAAATGCTAAAAAGCGTGTAATACAACATGTTAAGCCACAATATTACTGTATTCTGAATTTAATCATTGGGAGAGGATTACCATGATACATTGCTTGATGTATTTTGCAGATGTGGTTTATTCATTAAATTCTGGTTTATTGAACTAAACCGTGGTTTTCCATGGAACCCATCCTGTCTGCATGCCTCTTGCTGTTCTGTGTTTTATAATTTTAGTGATACAAATTCTTTATATTTCTTTTGGATCTGCTGCTTTAGGATTTTTCTTTTTTACTAAAAGACAGCACTCTTAATTAAATAATGGTAATAAATATCCATTCCTACATGTTGGATTAATGATAAAGCAACTTGAATAGGAAAGATTACTAATAAATAATGCCTGTTTCCATGCTCTGGTTTGTTTTGAAAAAAATGGTTCAGTCCAAGAATAATGTAATAAGCTGTCAATATTTATAACCATTTAAGCACTTTCTTTTGCAGAAAGTAATAATGATGTTGAAATAAATATAAGGTATTATGTTACTACCAGTATGAATGATCTGCTTTTGTGTGCTTCTTTGGAGCAAATTACAATCACTCATGCTCTAGTCACCTTCTGGTTGGACTACTGTAATGAATTTTTCTCCCCCCACCCCCCCCACCCCGCCAAAGGGAGGTTGGCCTCATTCCTCTTAACTTTCAGAAGTCCCCTAGGACCTGGTTCTGACAAGCCCAGACTCCAAGGAACTGGCAAAATATAGGTAGGGCTCAGTGGTGAAACCCAAATTATTTTACTACCAGTTCTGTGGGCATGGCTTGGTGGGCATGGCTTGGTGGGCATGGCAGGGGAAGGATACTGCAAAATCTCCATTCCCACCCCACTCTGGGGCCAGTCAAAGGTGGTATTTGCTGGTTCTCTGAACTAATCAAAATTTCCGCTACTGGTTCTCCAAAATATTCAAAATTTCCACTACCAATTCTCCAGAACCTGTCAGAACCTGCTGGATTTCACCCCTGGTAGGGCTCCTGTGTAATTAACACTTGTTCTTTGCCCAATCTCTTTTTCATTCTATTTTAGTTTTTGTGCTTTTTATAATTGTAAGGTTTTTAAGATTAATATAAATTCATATATCTTGTTTTTAGCTTTTTCGTTTGCTGCCCAGAGACACTTGATTGTGATATACACAGCTATATAAATACAATGAAAGAATGCATGCTTGCATGAATGAATATCTGAAAAGAATATAGTTCAACCTTCCATCTGCCAGATGTGTTGGGACTACAACTCCTGGAATTCCCAAGAGCAACCTAAGTAAATGGTACCATTTGGAGGAAGGCTGATGAAATTTAATGATAAAATACTGAACTGCATTTACATCTGACTGCTCCTTTTATGCTTCAGATTTGAGAGCTATCTGCTATAATTATGAATTTATTTTTCAGTCAAATGATGTTAATCTACAGTTGTGTTTCTCAACCTCAACATCTTTAAGACTCATTGTGGTATGTTGTGTGTCAACTTGCAAAGCTTTCAAGTTGCCATAAGCAGGAGGAGGGAGAGAACTGACGGAGCTGATTGATTCTCCTAACTGAAACTACATTCCACAAATTATTGATGTACCCTCTTCTAACCCACAATTAAGAATTCAGATAGCTTCAATTTTAGGAACATCTTCACTTGGTATGTCACTTCTCCATCTTAAATGTTGGCTAGAGAAATCTGTGAGTTGAAGTCTACACGTCTTAAAGTTTGTGAGGTTGCGAAGTACTGATTTGCAATATTCCAATTTTTAAAAAAGACAATTCTTTAGACTCTTTTTTATGAAGAAAATCCAATCTCATCAAGACATGTAAATATTTAATTATTGTATAAATTGAATTCAAGAAAACATGTTCCGGTATGCTGATTGTAGTCCATATGGAAACCTATATGCATGTGTGATTAAATCCTACATTTCACAAAACAAATCAATATGTACTGTATTTTATCAGGAAAGGGGGAAAAACATCCAGGTGAAGGAATTAATTGAAATAATACCTGAAGGCTGTCAGAGAAATGTAAGGAGATGACTGAAACCTGAGAAATGTTTTAACTGAACATGTGATAAATCAGAAATGTCTGCCAGGAATCTACAAAAGATCAAGCAATATCTGTTAAGTCAGAAGATTAATTCCATGACCAGAACTCTACACAAAGTATATCTAGATTCCATCAGAATACTTATTTGCCAAATTAACTTGACAGTGTTGGAGTCTGTTGCTGGTATCCATTTTGGCTGACATATATGGACATCAATTGAAACTTCTCAGTCTTGCTCATATCTTTATCATTTCAGTATGCACAGATATATGTAAGAAACAAAACAGGTAGCTGGCTAGTGATACTAGAGAAAACAATTCTATTATTCCCTTTAACAGTAGAAGAAAAGACAAGATATCACTGTGCAGTAGAACAGTGTGATATGTTGGGGTTATTGACATCCCCTCTTCTCCACCAACATTAAGAATTCAGATTGCTCCAATTTTGGTGCCATCTTCACCTAGTATGTCACTCCTCCTTCAGAGCAGCAAAAGACATTTTTTGAAAAGTAGAATATCTGCATATCACTGTCCTTGGTTCTCTTTGTCACAGTTCATAATGATTAATTGTTTCAAGGTACAGTCAATAATGTAACTACAATGTTGTAGGTCCCTCTGAAAATACATTTTAGAATTCGTGTAGCAGAAAAGAAATATTTTCCATATGGACGTTCATATATTCCATATATATCAGTAAATAGAGATGTAGATTCAAGTTAATAGGTGGTCTTTCCATGTCGTGTTATTTCTGTCAAATTTCCAAATCATTCTGAGAATTGAGAAAAATGGAAAGGAAATTCACGTTCATTTTTGTTTTTTCCCCCTAATATACATATTTTTAAGCTGGAAACTGTGACAAAGTCCAGAGAAATATAATTGCACACTATTCTATATTGTACTCTAGGTAATATAAATTATATCTAATTAATTATCCAGCCACATATCTTTATCATGAATCAGTAAAGGAAGACTTTATACTATAAATGGGAGAGTAAATTTGAAATGAGCTCCCGTAGTAAATTATCCTGTACACTCCAAGCTAGGTTCAAATTTGACAGACTTACTTTGTAAGCATAGGAAACTGGGTGGTCTTTTTAACCATGGGGATAATGATTCAAGTGCGAACCGCTCACCCAACTATAAAATTTGACTTGTTGCATTATGAATGATTTTATTTATTTAAGATGATGGGTGAATAAACTCCAAGCTAAGGCCGCAACAGAGAACTATAAGTGAGAAAGAATATATATTGATAATCTAAGAGGAAACTTTTCTCAAACACTAAGTCATTAGTGACTTTACAGTTTTGCCTGAAAGTTATCATTGATTTGCTCAAGACACCTGATGGGTTTTTTCTCTGTAAGTATCTTGTTGAGGAATCCTTTCCCTTTGCTCAAACCAGTGATGGGTAGATAGGACTTTAGGACCACACACAATCCCTGATCTTTTCTAAATATCACTATTACAGGTATATTTTATTTATTTATTTATTTGTTACGTCTATACTTCGATTGTCTTTTGATCAGTCAATGAGGCTAAGTTGGTGAAAGAGTTCTCCCTAAATTTTATTCCCACAAGGAAAATCTTTGGAGTAGTTGAACTGGGATGGAACAGTTGGGCCAATTACCTAATAATTGCTAAGAGCCGAGGTGGTGCAGTGGTTAGAGTGCAGTACTGCAGCTACTTCAACTGACTGCTAGTTCAGCAGATCAGCAGATCAAATCTCACCGGCTCAAGGTTGAGTCAGTCTTCCATCCCTCCGAGGTGGGTAAAATGAGGAACCAGATTGTTGGGGGCAATATGCTAATGCTAATGCAATATGCTAACATGCAATATGCTATATGCTAACTTTGTAAACCGCTTAGAGAGGGTTTTAAAGCACTATGAAGCGGTATAGAAGTCTAACTAACTAACTAACTAACTAACTAACAACAACAACAACAACAACAACAATAATCTCTCATGTAAGTGGGATTTCCTGCCCAAATCCTGCCCCCTCAAAATTGAAAACAAAAAATAAAATTATAGCTCATTCATACTATTGATCCCAATGAATGGGATAAAATTATTGGGGTCAAACTATTAGTTTGGGATCTTTGGCATGGATATATGTCGCATATTTTTTAATGAGAGGGCCTTAATGGTGTTGTATAGTTTCATTGCTAATGTTGTATATTTCACTACTTAGAGTGGCCATCCTCTGGGCAATGGTGATGTCATTGCTAATCCTTTAGAACCAGAAGTGTCTGGGAATGCCCGACATTAGTATGATGCAAACACTTAAGAGTTTCATCAGATAGATAGGTAGCCTTTAAAAATGATAAATAAGTAAATCTTAATAGGTTATATTTTCTTCCCCAAACCTTTAAATGCAGCCCTAGCACTCCTTGGCTTAAACTAATCTGATACTTCTGATGGAACTATTGTTCTAGTTGATAGAACAATTCATCCAAAGAAACTTTGAGTTCCAAGACTGAATTTATAATATTATTATATTATATTATATTATATTATATTATATTATATTATATTATATTATATTATATTATATTATATTATATTATATTATATTATATTATATTATATTATATTATATTATTATTATTATATTATATTATAGGACCACTTTAGAATGGAATGGTACACACAAAAACCCAGAGATATGCACACATACCCTTGTTCAGTGCAGAAATCCCAATTAAAGCATTTATGACAGATAGCTGTCTATCTGTCTGAGCTATCCACTCAGATACATCCAGTGAAGGGGAACCCATCACTTCTTTGATTAATTGGTTCCACTATCATTCTATTCTTCCTGCCAGGAAGTTTCATTTAATATTCACTCAGAATTCACCTTTCTATACCTTTAATTCCTTATTTCATGTCCTACCGTCTGGAACAATAAAGAACAGCTGGCATCCTTTTTAGGATTTGAAATTCACTCTTCTCTTTTCATAGCTAGGTTGTTCAAGCTCTCTTATTAATACTGTGATTATTCTTGAACTGGACTTCAGATGGGAGCTGACAAGCTGAGACAAAAGTGGGTTTGTTAGATCTCATGTTTTGGAAATTAAATTTTGGTTGATGCAGTCTAAAACTGCCTTTGCCCTTTTTTAGTTCATCACACTATTAACTCACATTCCATTTGTAATTAATCAGAGAGAGAGAGAGAGAGACAGACAGACAGACAGACAGACAGACAGACAGACAGACAGACACTAAACTTAAAAATAAATAAGCAGGAAAAAATAACATAATAGCAGAGTAGAAAGGGATCTTGGAGACTCTATAACATTTCAGACAAGTGACTGTTCAATCTCTTCTTGAAAACCTCCAGTGATGAAGGACCCTCAACTTCTGGAGACAACTCATTCCACTGATTAATTGTTCTGTCAGGAAATTTCTCCATATTTCTAGGTTGGTTTTCTTCTTGATTAGTTTCTACTTATTGCTTCTTTTCTGCCTTTGGGTGCTTTGGAGAATAGATTGACAACCCACTTCTTTGTGGCAACCTCTTAGAAAAATTTAAATTTAAAATTTAAATAAAAATTAAATTAATTTCATGGTCTTAGATAATTCTAATAATCAAGCCCCAAAATTAACTTTTCACTTCTTTCAGTTTCTCACAAAAAGTCCCAAAGTGATTTCCAAGTAGAAATAAAATTTGTCAAAATCTTCTATCAAGGCTGCTAATTTTGCCATGTCCATCAATTCCACCTGCTTCACCATCCATTCTTCTATTATAGGTATTTGTAAGGCACTTTGAGCATATAAAAGTCTTCTGTTATACCGTATGTAAAAACAAGGTTTTCTAAGATGTTTCCATTTGTTTTCTCCTTAAGCCCAATAGAAAAGTCTCTATACATTCACTTAAAATCTTTTGCACCAGAACATATACTTGATCCCAATATTTTCTAGCTCTGTTGCATGTCCACCAAAGATAAGAAAATAACCTCAGTTTGACCACATTTCTAACAAGAATTTGAAATTCCCTTGTACATTTTTGATATTTTATCTGGTGTCATAAATCAATGATATAACGGTATTGTTTTTTTTAAATGTCTTTAGGATTATTTAGGGCGTGCATAAGCACACCAGCATGCGTACCATCCCTATTCTACTGTCTCCATTTATATTATAATTCAAATTTCAGGCCATTCTTTTACTTGGTCTCCTTTGGTCTAAGTGTATATTACTTTTTTGCCCATTTCATCATACTACCTTCAACTTGTTCGTGCTCTAATAAAATATTTGTGCAACTTGGCAATAACATGGTCATGATTTGTGTAAAATAGTATTCTTATTCTTTTTGTATTCATAATTCTTCTTGTGTAACTTAGTCCATACTATCACCAACTCAGGTATCTCCCAATCTATATCTGATTTTTGTTTGACTCCTGTTTCCTAAGTTTCCCTTGTTAGGTTTCATTCTGTTATTTTCAACTCTTTTCTATAATTTATCAAGATCACTTTGGATTTCATTTTTGTCTTCTAGAGCGTTAGTTCTCCTAGCCAATTTTGTGTCATCTACGCATTGGTAAGCATCTTCACCTTTTGTAGGGGTGAACATCAAAAATCTGTTCTTGTCCTCTGTGGAGTTTCAGAAGAGACAGAAACCAACTGTTTGTACAAGCTGTGCACATTACTATAGTTTCTTCCTACAGTTGCTGGTTAATGATGCTCTCCATACTTGTTTTTCACCCTTGAATAGAAGCTATCGGGGACAATCATTATTTGAAATCCCTTGGCTTTAACATTAACAGTGGCAAATAGATTAGACTTCACTAATGGCTATGTTTGCATTGGCTGCTTTTCAGCATGTAATGCTCCATGCACACATTGTGTAGCCAATGGTTTGTGTAAAGTGTATCCCAGAATTTTCTGCAGGGTCAGTTCGTATATTCCAAACTTACAATTGATTTAGCTACAACAGTGAAAATAAATTGGTAATGGAAAGAATACATATTTGTTTCCAGTGTGTCTGAAAATAAATATGGCTGAGTTCAGTTAAGCATATTGCTTAATCCTCTAGTCCATGCAGCACCAGGTTACAAGAGGTGCATTCTCCAGATCATCTTGAAAGTACAGTTTCCTAGATGCTTGTCAATTAACCAGTTCTTCTGATAACCTATTGAGGGAGCACCAGACCTATAAAATTCCCATCAGGAGGCTGTCAAGGATCCAAGAACTATTGATTTTTTAATCCAATTTATATACACATGTAAGCTGGTACACTTGATCTTTATTTTGGAGTCAGTTCACACATCCGAAGTCATCAATTGAGAAATAATTGAACTAGCTCTTCAAACAGACCCTTGCTATCAACTGACATTGCTATGATTTGTGAGTTATAAAGCAAACCAACACACATTCTGCAAATGAGAGCTGAGTTGTGGTACTTGAAAAAGTTCACTTTGCCAAAGACTGTATTTGACAATGCTCTTGATAATCCTTTCAGTTCTTCCCAATACTATGATCTTACAAAGCAATAAAGTATTGCATAACTTGGACCACATACTTATAAAAGCCATTTCTCAGTAGACCTTTCTATTTTCTATTGTAAAGCAATGTACCAGCTCGTTATTAGACCCACAAGCTTGATCTTATTCTACAGGGACAGCCATGAAGTTCCCTTTACTAAGAATAATCCTTTCACCTTAACTCCAAATTTCTGCCTAAATGCAGAAACTTCTAAAGCAAAAGAATTAAAAAGAAAGGAAGGAAGGAAGGAAATTCCTTCTAATGTATCTGTATCTCTATATTTTCAACCCTTGATTCTGGTGTTGTCCTCTGCAGCAATAGAGAACAAGTCTAGCACTGATGATGTTACCTAGTTTGGATAATGAAACGTTGGCAAGAAAACAAGCAAGTTCAGAGAGCACCAAGGATTCCTTGTTTCAACCCTGAGCTACAAATATTCTCTTTTATTGTTAACATCTCCACTTAGTTTCTCTTCAGGAAGCTAAGCATACCATGTTCATTTAATATGTCCTCATAGGACGGTTTCCAGATCTCTCACCATATTAATAAGCTTTGTTTGTACTAATTCCAATTTGTTGGTATTCTTTTTAGAATTAATAATGAAGCTCCAAATTGGATGTAGTATTTAGTGCAAGTGGACCTGATTATAGTCCCAAAATGGAAACTGCCTTCTTAGCAGCCGCATCACATTATTCCCTTATGCTGAATGCATGATCTCTAAAACACTTATATTCCCTTCCCATTCACAGTTGTGAAACCAGATTTTCATGTTGTTGTTAAAGTCTAGGCCATATGGTAGAAAGATAATGAAGTGAAAAGTTCCCCTGAAAGTTGTTCATTCAGAACAAGAACAATATTTTTATTTTAAGTTTATAACAACAACAATTTATTATTACAGTCTTAGACCAGAAGAAATACAAGCACTCAGTATATATACACTTAAAACTTCTAGTATAAAATAATAAATAACAACTAAAATCTATAATAAAATCCAGTGTCAATTATATATGGTCTGACTATACAATAGTTGCAATCAGTGGTGGGATTCAAATAATTTTGTCAGATGTAAATGCCTTATTCTCCAATGTGTAAATAGTGTACAGACAGGGTATCAGGGGTTAACTTATTCTTCACTTCTTAATGTATTCATAATTCACCACTCCCACATATAGCTCCACCCATTGTATATATAAGGAGCTACCTACACCATTTCCCTTGCTTCTATCTGTGAATATTCAGTGAATATAGAATGCCTAATGTAAATAAAAGAATATATAGTTAAATCTTTAACTCTTGTTGATCTTATTGAGTCTGATCCTGAAAATATTGCAACAAACTGGTAGCAGAGGATGGTTAATTGACTCAATAAAAAAGCTTTAAAATGTCTAAGAAAGATAGGCCCAACACCAGGGCCTACAGCAAAGAAATGGAAACGGAACAAGAAATAATCAACGAATCCACGAATGCAATTTCGAGAGAATCCGAAGAATACACCACTGAAGACGAAGAAATAATTGATGACCAGGAGGAAATCGAAATAGAAAATAACGAACTCAGGTCAGAGATATTAAAACTATTAAAAAGCCAGAAGAATGATGAAAGCCTCATCGCGAACCTCCAAGATATACTGAAGAACAGCGGAGCAGCGAGAGAGAAAAACATCACCAATGAAAAACCCAAAGATCCAAAAATAGTGAGTAATATGACTGCGGAGAAAATCATTACAAAGAAGAAAAACGATGATCCCGCGCAAAAATTTGAATGGCGGCCATCTTGGTTTCAACCGGCCTCCAAGATGAACGAAGCAGAGCCAATCAGCAAGCTCAATTCAAAATTTCTGGCGCGAAAAATATTATCAGACAACGAAAACGAAAAGGAAGATTCAAACACCTCAGAAGAATCAGAACCAGAAAGCGAGGAAGATCCAACAAAACACCAAATAAAATCAGCGATGAAAACGCTCTTTGCTGCATTTGGGCCAAAACTGAAAATTACTAAAAAGACACCAAAAAAGCGAACGAGCAAGCCAATGTCTCAAGACCTGCCCGCTCCCATCCTGACTACTAGAGCGCTGACGCCGGAACCCAGAGAGCCCTGCCGATACCGCCCTACGCCGCAGACCGAAGCAAGCACCAACGCTCTCAATAGAAGAGGAAGAACAGCCACCGTCGCCAGAACCCCCAAAGTCGAACCAGAGACCGACTCATCTGAAGAAGAGCAGAGCGAGCAAGCCGCAATGAGGAGAACCTTCCACGACGACGCCGAAGAAGAAATGAGCAACGCGCATGCGCGAAACTACGCTGACGATCCGGGAAGACATGAACAGGAGAGAAGATCATGCAGACTCGTAGCGAGCATCCCCACGCCGTTTTGCAATTTTCTGCATTTACGAGACCACGGACTACCTCAGGTTGTAAGTAATGGACCCAATAATGTCGGAAATTTACCCAGTGACTTCCCAAAACTAAGGGTTGATGGCATTAATTTACAAGAATGGTATCAACAGCTCCAGGTTGTCTTTATGAAGGAAAACTTACTGTTTTTATCACTAGTCCCCCAAAAAGACCTTGGACACTAAAAATAGATTGTTTACACCATAGAGCTTTTTTCTTAATAATATCTAGTGTGTCTCCTGCAATGTATCACAGCATTAAGCCAAATTTGACTGTTTCAGAAATTATTCAATGCATGTTTAATTTGTTTCACAGTGACAGTGTAGCCACCACCACAAGGATATCTAAAGACTTCTTTTCATCTAGGATAAAACCAGGGGTTTCCATAAGTGAACATTTAATATCTTTGAACAAAATAAGAGCTGAACTGCATTTGAGGGGGGAGGTGATTTCAGACCAAACAATGAAAAGTGTCATTATCAACTCACTTGATCCATCATGGGACAATTTTATGTCACATTTAGACACAATCAATCTAGGGTATTTATCCATAGAAAGTCTATCTAACAAATTGATAACAGAAGATAATTCTAGAAGGAATCGTTCTAACAATCACACAGAACATAAACCATATAGGAAAGTAGCTTTCCAAGAAAAATATAGTGGAACATTTAAATGTCATAATTGTGGATCCAGGGAACACAATAGAAGAGATTGCCCAAAATTCTTAAAAGAAAGATATAGATCAGAATACAGAAACAAATACGATTATAGACAGCCTTCCATAGAAAGGCATAGATATAGGAGCCCACCAAATCACAGAGAGAATAGAGGGGGCAGAGACAATTCAAAGGATAGAAAGTCTGGTTCACTGAATGGATTAAATAAACAAGACAACACTAACACACAACAAAGTGAGAACAATAATTGGCTTATTGATTCTGGAGCAACTAATCACACCACTAATAACAAAAGTATATTGTCTTCATTTGCAGAAGATAAATTTGTAATTAAGGTAGCTAACCAAGAAAAGGTTCAAGTATTAGGTAGAGGAAATGTAACCTTGCCTGGTTTAGGAAAAATAGAGGGGGTATTACTAATACCTGAAATACCTCATAACATATTAAGTGCCATAAAACTAAGCAGAGATTCTGACATTAACATTGTCTTTTCAAAAGGAAAGGCAACTTTGGAAAAGAATAAAATAAATGTAGGCACTGTGGTGACTAAAGGAGGACTACCTTACCTAATAACAAAAGAAAAATGGTTACATAACATTGATTCAAATATGGAAGATTGTATTGAAATAGATGATGAGAATGTTAGCAACAGTGACAATGATGAATGTAAAATATCTCATGATCACACAGATGCACACAACGATAAGAAGCCAAAGATAGGTAAACCAATTCATGATGAGTGTGCTCACATATTGCATAGGAAGTTAGGACATGCCAGTTTTCCTGTAGTGCAAAAAATGACTGAACACGCAGAAGGTGTTAAAATAAAAAATTGTGAAAATTATCTGGAATGCTCAGTATGTAAATCTACAAAACTAAAAACTAGTCCCAGGCCAAGAAAATCTACCAGATCAACTAACAAAATTTTTGATTTAGTACACATGGACTTAGTTGGTCCATTAACTCCATCAATCACTTATAGGAAACGTTACTTCCTGACAATAGTGGACGATTATAGCCGCTATGGATTTGTTTACACATTAAAACACAAAGATGAAACATTTCAAAAATTTAAAGAATTTTACAAACGCATAGAAACACAACACAACATCAAAATAAAACAAATTATGACAGACAGAGGATGCGAATTCATGTCTAAAGAATTCTCACAATGGTTAAAAGACAAAGGAATGTTACATTACACATCTAGTCCATTTTCTCCGTTCCAAAACGGGATTGCAGAGAGAAAAAATTCCACATTACAAACCATGATTAGATGCACATTGGAAGATGCTGGCTTAAGCAAACAATTCTGGTCAGAAGCCTTACATTATTCAAATTACACACAAAATAGAACATGGTCCAGCATTATAAATAAGACACCATATGAAGTGATGTATAATAGAAAACCAAAATTAGCACACATGCATATATTTGGAGTCACAGCAGACGTACACATACCTAAACAATTAAGAAGAAAGGGAGAAAATGTGTCCAGGAGACTCAGATTTATGGGATATGAGACTGGCACTAAAGGATACAGATTCATTGATAGTAACAACAAATTTATAGTCTCCAGAACAGCTGTGTTCCATGAACAAGCTAACTGGTCTAAATTACATCTTAATGAGATATTCCCAAATAAACATGAAGATACAAAATCTCATGAGAAAGGGACTATAGAAAAACAAAATATCAACAAATATAAAAACAAAACCAAAACTTGGACAAATAGCCAACTCAAAATAAAGACAGACACACTAACAAAAAAGGAAGCAAGATATTTGCATGATAACGATAGTAAACCCGAGAAAATCATTAGAAACACCAGAAATCAAATGCCAAATAAATACAAGGATTATGTAATGCACATGAATGGTGAACCAACAACACCCAATACATACGAGGAAGTGTTAAAACTTCCTCACGAAGAAAAAGAAAAATGGGAATTAGCAATGAAGAAAGAGATGGAAAGTTTACAAGGACTAAATGTATTTACACCTGCATCTGCACCTAAAGATAAGACAATTATTGGTACCAGATGGATATATAAAATTAAGAATTTAGAGGGAGGAAATACTCTATACAAAGCTAGATTGGTTGCACAGGGTTATGCACAGAAATATCCAGAGGACTATACTGACACGTATTCCCCCACTGTAAGAACAGAGAGTGTCAAAACAGCTCTAGTGGTAGCTTCAGCACTCAATCTAGATGTATTCCAATATGACATACAGACTGCGTACCTACACGCAAAATTAGATAAAGAAATATACGTGAGAGCACCTCATAGTCCATACACAAACAGAAATGAGACTTGGTTGTTAAACAAGAGTTTATACGGGCTAAAACAATCTGGTAAACGGTGGTATGATTGTTTAGTAAAAGTACTTAAGACCATGGACTTCAACGCTACCACTGCTGATAATTGTTTCTTTGTCAAGAGGGGTGATGATTACATTGAATTTGTATTGATTTATGTGGATGACATTTTATACATTGGAAAACATAAAGAAAGAAGAGAAACTTTTGTAACTAAACTAAATGAACATTTCTCATTGAAATCCTTAGGCAAGGTAAACAAATACCTTGGTGTCCAAATTAATAAGACAAAAAGGGGATTCAAACTTACCCAGAGAGATAAGATCATAGATCTTTTAAATAAATGCAATTTAAACAATGCCAAACCTTGTGATACCCCTATGCAAACTGACTTTCTAAGGAATTCTGATGAATCTTCTCCCGAGTTCAAGGACAATACATTCTATAGATCAATCATAGGTTCACTCCTTTACATATCTAATTGGACTAGACCGGACATCGCTTTACCACTCAATTTATTATCTAGGCATGTCAGCAAACCAACAATGTACCACTGGGAAGCTGTTAAAAGAATTTTAAGATATTTAAAAAGTACACTAGACTTTTGTTTAATGTTAGAACCTAATGATATTAAAGAACCAAAGCTTACGTGTTATGCAGATGCAGATTGGGCTGGAGACACCTCATGCAGAAAAAGCACATCTGGTTATGTATTTCTCTTAAATGACTGTCCAGTTTACTGGTACACTGGTAAACAAGAACTAGTGGCTACTTCAACAACAGAAGCGGAATATGTTTGTTTATCCAAGGCCGCAAATAACCTTGTATGGTTTAATGATTTAATTTCAGATGTCTGGAAAAAACCTGCTCTGCCTTTTGTTATGCATGAAGACAATAAAGCAGCCATTGAAATATCTAGATCTGATGCCATTGGACAAAGGTCCAGACATATAGATATAAAATTTAAACATGTGAGACAATTATCTCAGGATGGATTTATTAAAGCAGTGCATTGCGACACTTCAGAACAATTAGCTGATATATTAACGAAGCCTTTACCTTCTAAACAGCATAAATACTTAACCTCTAAGTTGTATGTTTTGTATTGTCCTGAATCTGAATGTAACTGGTGTTGTATAACGAATCGGCATTTAGAGGGGGATTTGTCAGATGTAAATGCCTTATTCTCCAATGTGTAAATAGTGTACAGACAGGGTATCAGGGGTTAACTTATTCTTCACTTCTTAATGTATTCATAATTCACCACTCCCACATATAGCTCCACCCATTGTATATATAAGGAGCTACCTACACCATTTCCCTTGCTTCTATCTGTGAATATTCAGTGAATATAGAATGCCTAATGTAAATAAAAGAATATATAGTTAAATCTTTAACTCTTGTTGATCTTATTGAGTCTGATCCTGAAAATATTGCAACAAATTTAACAACCGGTTCTCTGCCCTAATGATTTCTTCCAACAACCAGTTCACCAAACTGCTCAGAAAGTTAACAACCGATTCTCCCAAAGTGGTGCGAACTGGCTGAATCCCACCACTGGTTGCAATCCCTAAACTGTGTGGCCCGTTGTAGGTTCAACGCTTAAAGGGAAATGACTAAGCAGTGCAAAGAGTTTGCCACAATTGTTATATAACATCACTATGGTGGAGAAGACACATGTTTGCAATGAATCCCCAGTGCTGCTGTACAGAATTTGGCCACCTGTGCTGTAGTTATGAACTGTTCATCTTTAAGCAGCCACTGAAGATAGGTAGTGTCAGAATGGCCAGGATATCTAGCAGTTATTGGCAGAATGTGTTTTTTCCTAATCTCCGTATAAAAGGAACATCTAAGGAGCATGTGACCCACAGTCTCCACCTCTCCTGAGCCGCAGGGACAGAGTCTTTCCATGAATGGTATCCTTTTATATTTGCTATACAGAACAGTTGATGAAAGTGAATGGCACCATGCGAGTGCAAATGCTTTCCGGTGGTTTTCTGACTCCAATTGACTAAAATAGCTGGCAGGAACAACAACACATCTAATGGCACCTGGAGCCAGAAACAGCGGAGCTTTCCCTAAGTCCGCCTGCTTCTCGATGTCCTCCACTCTTTATTGCAAGGTTTGTCTTGCTAGTTTATAGTCCATCTTGAATATTAAAGCTGGGGAGAAGCCTAGTTTGGCAAGGTTGGATTCAACAAACTTGATCCATGAGGAAGAGAATTTGTCTTGGAGGATTAACAGAGCAAGGCCTTGCAGAAAGAAATTAAGCTTTAGCCAGAGATTTAAGGAACGCTATACAGATTCTTGCTTCGACTTTTGTCTCCAGGCGCAGAAGTGCATTTGAGACACAACGTGGCATCTGGAGAATTGATCTAATGAATTTGGATTGAACTATTTATAATGACGTAAAACATGAAGCTGATGGTCTGAGCAACGTCTCATAAAGGAGCTGAGCTAGCGACTTGACCACAAAAAGCTTAATAGCAGCAGGGACATAATATCCTCCTTTTGTGCAGAAAAATTTAAGAATGGTGCTCGCTGATCTTTGGGCCAAGGCAGTTGCATATTCTCCATTTGCTGTTCTTGAACCATTGGCCTGAATGATCACCCCCAGGTATTTGAAGGTGGTTACCTGTTCTATTTTGTGGCCATTTAGATACCATGAATAAAATTTTGGCCTTTTTTCTTTGTTTTCTCATAATTTATGTCCAGTTTATTTTAATTACAGTACTGGAGCAGGCTTGCAAGGCTCTTTTAAGGCCTATTGGTGTCCTGGAGAAGATCACAGCATTATCTGCAGAAGGCTGTATTTTAAGTTTATATATTTATTAAATTTTTGTACTGCCCATCTCTCCATTAAAGCCGTTCTGATGTGTATTAGATCAAATATGATGGGTTATTATGGGAACAATCCTCTACATTGCTCTATGCATACATATATATATATACATGTATATATGCAAGGTGAGGAGAAATCTCATTCTGCTGAGACACTAATAATTAAAAGCAAATCTGAACTGTCAATCCAGTTTGATGGAGAGAGTTATCTGAAGCCTGCAAAGCTCCAGCATGGAAAGACAACCAACAGTGGACTGATTTCATATTCAGATAGACAATTAAAAAGACAAAGGATGATCTTCATTTTGACTCACCTTTGCATGCTTTCAAACTGCTAAGTTGACAGCAGCTGGGACAAGGATGGGAGCTCACACCATCACAGTCACATGGTACTTGGTCTCGAACTGCCAACTTTCCAGTCTACAAGCTCAGCATCTTAATCACCAGGCTACCTCACTGCTTTTTTTTACATTTTCTTTTATTGTCTATAAAATGTTTTGGACAATGTTATCCTGACCTACAAAGACATAAAGGATTGGAATGCATAAATAAAGTATGCAAATTTTATTTAGCAACTGCTTTTCTCTATATTAACAATTCCTTATACTCCCCCCTCAAATGCAGTCCTTTTCTTTTACATATTGTTTCTTTTTATGCATGCTAAAAGAAATACTATTTTTCTTCATTCTTTTGTTTGTGGTCTCTCCCTTGAGTGCCTATGTATAATTTTTACTACTCATAAAAATCATATGTTTAATAAAGAGTAGTTTGAACCTTCACCATAGTGCTCATTCTGAGCCCACCGGAGTCTCTCACCAGTTTAGTTTATTTTTTTCTTCACGTTAGCTTCTTCCCCATTTTTATTTCTTTCCAATAAGGCACAGAAAGTCCAAAAAAATACTTCCCCCGGTACACAAAAAAGCTGCGTAGAGAAAATAAATGGCTTGAATAATATTTAAATGGCTTAATTTCCAACATTTGAAGGAATAACATTCAGATGTTTCCATGCTCCTCTCAGTGTGGGTGAATATTTCAAGTTCTTGGAAAATGCACCAAACAATTTCCAAAAGATAGAAATTTTAATCTCTTTCATCTGCTACTGACTATATATATTCTTTTTGATGCCTGTAAGTCGATTGATATTTTTAAAAAAAAAAAAAAAAAAGCCAAGATCATGCAGTACATCTGTCATTTATTGTGACAAATGATCTTGGATTTTCCCATAAGAAATAAGAAGGCAAACTGATGCATAAATGGGATTGAAATGTGTACTGCAAATCTATTTGCATTGTTTGGAACACAGCCATATGTTTGCAGTTACATATATAGCCTAAAATTGGAATTTTTACAACTGGTCTTCTCTTTAATGCAATCAGGGATGGCCATTTTAATCAAGCCTCCATTCTAAAATGAGAACAGCTTTGTATGTGGTTCCAACCATTCATCTGTACTCATCTGAAGAATTAGAAATTAAGGCAACAGAAATCTCCAAAATATTGTCAGTTGTTTCCTAAAAGTGAAAGTTGTATCACTGTTCATTTGATAATCAACTTAGAAAGTGTGTTTTAATAGTTTTTATATTATATAATGTACATCACTCAGAGTCACTTTTTGAGATAGGTAGCTATAGAAATCAAATGAATAAATGAATGAATGAATGAACGAATGAATTATAAGCACAGGGTTCACACCTTTTTTATTCACAGCGTTTTCCTTATATGCCTGAAAATAAAATAGAACAAATATAATGTAAATATATATGTTCTAACATCAAACTATTTCCAAACAGAGTAACTTTGCAATTTGATTTCAACTGTGTATCATTCTCTGCAACATAACTTCCTTCAATATTAACTTTGTCTTTTTAGGTAAATGGAGATTACCTAAATCTAGATTACCTAGACTGGGGAAGAGGAGGGGGAGGGGGAGAAGGAGAAGGAGAAGGAGAAGGAGAAAATGTGGAGGAAAGAAGTAAAGATGTCCTGGAAAGTGATTGAATTGCTTATAGAATGTGCTTGTTCAAGAAAGGAGGCATTTGCATTGGATTTATAGTCTACGGATATAGAGGCAGTGCAGTAACTGATAGACAGATTACATGGTAACATAATTTGGCCACAGTTACTTTGATGAATTTCATTGTAGAGTTTCTGTGAGCCAAAAATGCGGGCATTAGTAAATGAACCAGTGGAGATTCTCCTACCATCTAACCCGGCAGGTGATCAAAACTCAGCTTCTCTTGACTAGATACACTTTTTATCACCATTAGTTTAGTATGCGCTGTTGCCTCCATGCAATTCTTCAGAAGGTGAGATTTTGCCAAACATAGCTCTTGGACAGCAGGTAATGCAATAACACAGTGGCATCGATGTAATTGAAGCAACAGTGGGCAATTGCAACATAATGAAGGTAGCTCAAGATAAGGCTACAGCATCTGTGGGAGTGAGATCTACAATCGGAGGAGCAGCCATTAACTTTCCATGTCCTGAGCTTTTCCATTATTTTTGAAGGCTTTATCCCTGATGAGTAGATCATGCTTAGCAGGTAGGGCAGTGGGGGAGGGGTGAGAGGGGATTTAGTGAGATGCTTTTCACAGAGGGAAGTATGTGACAAATAGCACACTCAAAGTAACATAATGCTACAAGCATGCGGTGCTCAGCAGGTTGCACATGTTTGGCATTACACAGTTTTAGTTACCAAGCTTCAATTTTGCCATTTTGAAATTCAGGTATCAGAGGGGTACAATTTTAGGACCTTATGCAACATGATGATTACAATATGCTTTGTATTGTAAAAATACTCTTCTTATTAAGTGATATGTCAGATTACTTAAACTATGAATTGTTTCATAGATGGCAGAGCAGAAATGCTAATATTAATTGGCTTACCTGTTTTAGAGTTGAAGAATTGAGGTATTTAATTATCCTAAGATCACATTTTCCCCCTCAAATTCCACCCTGGTTTGAGCGGACATCTGACATACAATTCTTTTCTTACTCTACTCAGAAATCTAGACCTGGTACCTGCCTATCTTAAGTCACAGTATAACAACTTGCTCAGTACTAGTGGATGCACATTTCACTTAGAAAATAATTTGAATCCGTTGTTCTTCTCTTCCTACTTTTTCTTCTCCCTCTCTTTCTCCCTTTCCTTCTCTCAGCTTCCTTTCCTTCTCCCTGCTCCCTGTCCTTCTTCTTCTCTTTCTCCTCCTCCTCCTCCTCCTCCTCCTCCTCCTCCTCCTCCTCCTCCTCCTCCTCCTTCTCCTCCTCCTCTTCCTCCTCCCCCCCTTATTATAATTGGTCAATGTCAGCCAGAACTTTAAACTAGATTTTGGTGGCCAGAATTTTAGACTAGACTAGGTGGCATTTTGACACCTATTGAAACTTCCCAAGGACCTGGAATAGGCAGATGTTATTGATTAATAATATCAATTTATTATTATTATTATTATTATTATTATTATTAGTAGTAGTAGTAGTAGTAGTAGTAGTAGTAGTAGTAGTAGTAGTATATGCACAAAAATATAAAATCACACCTGCCAGTTTTCTAGTTGATGTTGGCCTTCATATGCTTGAGTTCTTCTCAAGAACTTGGAATGTCATAATGTATCACCATTATATGGATCCAAACATTGCAGCCTTTTGTAATTGACAAAGGGAAATTTTGTCAATGTGCAGATTTTATAAATATTATCCAAGTTTTTTTATATGACTTCCAGTGTGCTGATAACTAGTGGAACTACCAAAGTTGGATAATGCTGTAATCTTTCAACCTTGATTTTCAGATCTTGATACTTCATGATTTTTTCCAATTCTTTGTCTTTTATTCTACTATGCCTCATATTGCCACATCAATTATCCACACTTTCTTCTTTTAACAACAGTTAATCTGGTAAATTAGGAGCCAAGACTTCAGTTTGTATTTGGAAATCCCACAATATTTTATCCTGCTCATTTTTTAATACCTTTTCAACTATATATCCACATTAATTTCCAATATATTATAGTAATAGTAGTAGTGGTTATTTGTACAGTCAGCCAGATGTTCAGACTGGGTTTAGCATTTTTGTCTCCCTATCAAGTCCTTACCAAGGACCTGGGATAGGCATATCTGGATGTCTGATGGTGTTACAGATATCATTGCAGAATAGAAACTGTTCCAAGTAAAGCTATTGACTGCTATTGACTGATGGCAAATTTGTCAATGCCTATGGTGTTCAAGTGGTGCTCCAGTTGTTTTGGGATTGCACCCAAGGCACCTATGACTATTGTTACTACCCTTGTTTGCGTTTGCCATAGTCATTCTATTTCTATTTGTAGGTCTTTATATTTTGTTATCTTCTCCAGTTCTTTCTCTTCTCTTCTGCTATCTCCAGGTATGGCTGCATCCACTATCCAGACATTTTTTGTCTTTCTTATTGACAACTGTTAAATCTGAGGTGTTATGTGGCAGGTGCTTGTCTGTTGTTGTTATGATGATGATGATGATGATGATGATGATGATGATGATGATGATGATGAAAGGGAGGCTGAAAAGGTCAAGATGGCAACTGCTTCCATCTTGCAATAAGAACAATACCTTTTTACAAGCATTGTTCATGCAGCCACTAAATTGACTTTTTTGACATTCACCTGCAGATATCCAACCTAATAATTTAAAAAAATTTTTTAAAAAAAATTTGATTTATATGCCGCCCTTCTCCGGAGACTCAGGGCGGCTTACAATGTGCTAAGCAATAGCCTTCATCCTTTTGTATATTTATAGAAAGTCAGCTTATTGCCCTCACAACTGGATCCTCAATTTACCTACCTTAGAAAGGATGGAAGGCTGAGTCAACCTTGAGCCTGGCGAGATTCGAACCTGCAGTAATTGCAGGCAGCTGGTCTTAATAACAGGGTGCTTTAGACCACTGTACTACCAAGGCTTTTGTTTTAATTGAAGCAATTTGTTTCCACATACAATAGATAGCTCCTTATTTTATTCATCAAAAAGTGCCAGACAGCTATTCCATGATGTATCACGGTCTTGATTTCTTTGACTCTCTCCCTTTTCTTATGGCTGTTTCACAGGGGTTCCATACTCATTTTCTGTTTTGCTTGAAATTTCTTTCCATCATTCCATCATTTCTAGGCATGAAATTCATGCAAACAGCAATATTAAGTTAAAATAATTATGATGGCTTATGATGACCAACAGCACTACCTATCTAAAACCTGCCAAAGAAGATAAACTGAATTCATCCTAATTTCACAGACTTGATGTCAATGCACCCAACCAATTCAGCACTCCAAAGCTTTCAGCTTTCTTAAAGGACTGTTTTATTGAGTACATCATTTCAGCACAAATGAAAATAAAATCATCTCTAGATATTTCACATGGTTTCAGTATAATTAAAGAAAAAGATAATTCCCTCCCTCATGAACACAGGTCACATTGTTCAGTTAGGTGTGTGTGTGTGTGTGTGTGTGTTTTATTTATTTATTTATATGCCGCCCTTCTCCGGAGACTCAGGGCAGATTACAATGCGTTAAGCAATAGCCTTCATACTTTTGTATATTTTATACAAAGTCAGCTTATTGCCCCCACAATCTGGGTCCTCATTTTACCTACCTTAGAAAGGATGGAAGGCTGAGTCAACCTTGAGCCTGGCGAGATTCGAACTTGCAGTAATTACAGACAGCTGGTGTTAATCACAATGCTATCAGTCTGCTGCGCTACCAGGGCTCCAGTGTTCTGGCATCTTTATGGCAACTACCCTCAAGTTTCTGGCCAGCACCTGTTGAGATGGCCTTGGTTTCCATGAGATGATCTGTTGAGTCCTCGCTCTTACGATGGGGTCCTCACACTTATGATGAGGTCCTCGGACTTATGATGAAGTCCTTGCACTTACGATGCGCGGCCCTGATTGGCTAAGACGCACCATCCAGCCGGCGGGAGAATACTAAATCCTTATTGGTTGTTGGTTTGACAGCTATGCTATAAATAGCTGTCAAATGCCTAGCTCTTTACTCTGTTTCTCTCTAGCTGTTCTGTTAGTAATAAACGTTCCTGTTTGACTTTACCTGGTCTCGCCTCAGTTACTGACTCCCGGGTTGCCCTACAGAGCATGATCTGTTTTTGTTGTCTAGTCTGACATTCCAGACTTCCCACCTCCCACACTGTGTAATAATCTGATAAACGGAAAGATGGCTGTGGCAGTCCTGATCTGTTTCAAAGTTGATGAGTCATCCTCTTGATGTCATTATTATCTTGCCCACTGTATATCAGGCAGTATGCTATGTTTTCTGGAAATATCAGTTCTAGATGTCTAGATGTTCATCTTTGTGACCCATTATATAGCGAAACCAACGTGGCAAAGAAGCAAAATCATTTTCTCCTGCTGCAATGACAAGAACATTATCTGTAAGTGGCAAAGCACAGTCCTCTGATTGAATGAGCCAGATAAGTGTAAAGTGCACATCAATTTAATTATTTACCATCATTGGCTCACTAATTACCAAAGTTAAAGAGCTAAGAAGGCAAGGAGCATGAGAAACGTAGCAGCAATTTCGGCACGGAAAGCAAATGAGGATTTTAATTTACACAAGGGCAACTAATAATACAGAAGTTCAGAAATAAGGGTCTGTTCCAGTTCCTTGATTTGTAAATGGTTTTTTATTTGCCAACAAATTAAAAAAACAAAACAAAACCTCTGCAGGGCATTTTAAAACTTTGTGGATTTCATCTTGATTGTTATGTTTAACAGCTTTCAATAAGGTGGCCCTCAGTTTTCCACTTACAAATGAATTGTCTTATGTTCTAACACTGATAAAGGACATGAAGCTGAAGCAGCTTGAAACATATAACAAGGAGGTCCAAAAAGACTTGGTGAAAGCTAAGCAATGTTGACCATCTGGATGGACAAATATTTGCTTGAATTTTCATATATGTCTATTAATCTGCACTACCTAAAACATTTCAGGAGGCCCAAATACATTCATCTTTCAGCATATACATTTCACAGTATTTTGTTAATGCCATTCTGAGTTTTAAGGTTAAAAAAAATACAAAAGTACAGGAGAAGATGGAAAAGATATTCTCAAAAAAAATATAAGAAAAAACATTACACGAAGAAAAATTGTGTGTAGAATTCTGTACATGGTTGAGGTGCACCTGGAAATATGTAAACTGCAACACAAACTGAGAAAAATTGCATACAATTGAATTAAGCTGAGATTGGAAAAATGAAAAATAGAAAGCAGAAACTGGAAGTCTCCATCTGTGGCCTAATGAGATTATGACTATGATCTTGTCTCCCCATTCCATAAATTATTGTCTTTGTTGTTTAATAATTTCATTGGACTAGAATAGTCTTTGCAGTGCCTGCTGAACATCCATCCATCTTTGATGGATTTTTATTCTGACATTGAAACTAATGATAGAGTCCTTGCATGAATATTGTCTTAAGGAATATAAGTTGCCTTCAATAAGCACAGTGTTTGTTTTTTTTCTAGTTCAGATATATGTATATTAGAAGAGTAAATAGAGACTTATTTCAAGCCTCTGGGTTTTTGTGATTTTTTTAAATAACTTATGTGTACTTTGGATTATTAAATCCTGTGCGTTGTCTTTAGATGTTATTACTGTTCAGCAATTTACAACCATAAAAAAGGTCCTACAGGTATCCATGATGGTAAGCAGGAAAAATTGCTCCAAGATAACGCTTCAGTGAAAAGAATTACTACAAAATATTTGTGAAGTGGAATCAAATTAAGTATATCTAGAAGAAAACCAATGATCAACATCTTAGCAGCTGACAAGAAGAGGAAGATATAATGACAACATCTTTGGGCTGGTATAAATGAGTTTGCAATCATGAATCAATACTCTAATCCCCAAAGACATTAAAACAATAAACCTTATTAAGTACATACAGTAACAGTGGGTTTTCTGATATTGTGGAAACTGGAGGAACAGAAGGATATGGCATACTACAACAGAAAGGAGGAAAGAATCACTAATCAAGGATCATTAATCAAATTATAAAACATTGCATTCAGTTAAATAATATTTTCATAAATTATTGCCAACTAGATATGATCAGGAAAATAGAAAGGCTGTCATGCTTTTATTTAATTTGTCTTTCAGCCCAGACATGAACCTGTGCAATTCCAAAATAAGAAACAGATTTATCTTGCACATATTTTTCAGAAATTGGAGACTCAGCTGTTGGTTTGTCTAAAATACTACCTGCAAAATGACACCTGCTTAATTTTCTTCATTCATTTTGTACTTTCTATCTTGAAAACATCCTCTACAGGATAGTCCTCATGATCACAACATCTGACAAGGTTTATATTGTGTTGCTTTCTCCCCATACCTTCCTTTTTTTCTTTTTCTGTTTAACTATATGACCTGACACTGACTTGCAGAGGATTGGAAAACTGAATATTTTGGTGTCGATGTTCTCTGAGCTTGGTTGTTTTCTTGCAGATTTTTCATTATGCAACTACATAACATCTTCAGTGCAAACCATTTTATAGACAGGCCAAGCCACTATATGTAAACAGACAGCTTACAGATACCAAGTTCGAGACCCAAGTGCCATGCAATAGGGTGAGCTCCCATTTCTTGCCACAGTTCCTGCCAACTTGGCAATTTAAAAGCAGCAAATGTGAGTAGATAAATAGGTACCACTTCAATGGGAAAGTAACAAAGTTAAGTCAGATGTTGTGATCATGAGATCATTGGCATATAGTCATGCTAGTAACATAAATATTGAAATGTCTTTCGACAAAGAAGATGAGCACTGGCCCCTAGCATCCAACGCAACTGGGCAGTGGAAACCTTTACCTTTATGCTACCTACCCTATTTCCCCGAAAATAAGACATCCCCTGATAATAAGCCCAATCGGGCTTTTGAGTGCATGCGCTAAAATAAACCTCCCCCAAAAATAAGTCCTCCCCAAAAATATTTAAACGCAGAGCTGGAAATCAGGTAAGATGGCAAGAGGCGCCCCATCTTGTGCCACGTGTCCCAAAATAATAAGACCTCCCCGAAAATAAGACCAAGCGCTTATTTGGGAATTCAAAAAAATATAAGACAGGGTCTTATTTTCGGGGAAACACAGTAGTTAGATAATGAAATGGCTGCAAGAAAACAACAAAGTTCAGAGATCATTAAGGACTCCACAGCTCAACCATGGGCTACAAATACTGTTTTCTATTGGTACTTTGAACATTATTTTGTGGTGTCTTGCTTTGTTCTATTAGAGTAATTGCTCAATTATCCATGTTGAATAATCAAGAATCGGCTTAGCAACTGAGCCGATTAACTAAGCAACTTAATAAGATGACTACATGGACTCAGACATATCCTATAAAAACAATTTGAATATCTGGATCCATTCCAGTCGGGTTTCAGGCCTGGGTACAGCACAGAAATGGCATTGGTCGCGTTGGTGGATGATCTCTGGAGAGCTCGGGACAGGGGTTGCTCCTCTGTCCTGATCCTATTAGATCTCTCAGCGGCTTTTGATACCATCGACCATGGTATGCTGCACCGGTTGGAAGAGTTGGGGGTGGGAGGCACCGTGTTGCGGTGGTTCTCCTCCTTTCTCTCCGACCGGTCACAGTCTGTGTTGGCAGGGGGGGCAGAGGTTGACCCTGAGGGGGTGCCACAAGGATCGATCCTCTCAGCCCTTCTGTTCAACATTTATGTAAAGCCGCTGGGCGAGATCATCCGTGGTTTCGGGGTGAAGTACCATCAGTACGCTGATGATACTCAGCTGTACATCTCCACCTTGGACCACCCCAATGATGCCCTTGAAGTGATGTCCCAGTGCCTGGAGGCCGTGCGGATCTGGATGGGAAGGAACAGGCTCAGGCTCAACCCATCCAAGACCGAGTGGCTGTGGTTTCCGACATCCCGATATAGTCAGTTGACGCCATCGCTGACTAGCGGGGGCGAATCGCTGGCCCCCACGGAGAGGGCTCGCAACTTGGGCGTCCTCCTGGATTCACGGCTGTCTTTAGAAGAGCACCTGACGGCCGTGACCAGGAGGATTTTTCATCAGGTTCGCCTGATTCGCCAGTTGCGTCCCTTTCTGGATCGGGACTCTTTAAACACGGTCACTCATGCCCTCGTCACTTCCCGCCTGGACTACTGCAATGCTCTCTACATGGGGCTCCCCTTGAGGAGCACCCGGAGGCTCCAACTGGCGCAGAGTGCGGCCGCGTGGTTGGTTATGGGAGCGACATGGCGCTCCCATGTAACACCTCTCCTGCGTGAGCTGCACTGGCTCCCGGTGGTCTTCCGGGTGCACTTCAAGGTTTTGGTTACCACCTTTAGAGCACTCCATGGCTTAGGGCCTGGTTATTTACAGGACTGCCTGCTGCCGCAAACAGCCTCCCACCGGCCGGTACGCTCTCAGAGAGAGGGATTCCTCCGGGTGCTGTCGGCCAAACAATGTCGACTGTCGACTGGCCAGGGGGAAAGCCTTCTCTGTGGAGGCACCTACTATCTGGAATGAGCTCCCCCCGGAGATACGGAGGATCCCGGATCTACGCACCTTCCGCCGCACTCTTAAAACCTTTTTATTTCACCAGGCTGGTCTGGCCTAACCTTTCCCATTCTTTTTTAATGTAAATTTTAATGTAAATTTTAATTCGTTCTTAACCTGGGGTTTTAAATCTGTCTCAGGCAAAATTGATTTAATTCGATTTTACTTCTGTTCTTAATTTTTGTACTTTACGTGTTTTATTCTGTGCCTGTTCACTGCCCTGAGTCCTTCGGGAGTAGGGCGGTATACAAATTAAATTAAATGAAAATGAAATGAAAATGAACTTCAAGAGTGAGCACAATGTATCTCAGAAGACAATGAACTCTGCATTACATCAACTTATGTACATTGTGCTTACTTAATCAATTGAGATTAGTTTCAGCTACTGTTTGATTCTTCAGGCCATCATAATTGCCTACATTGATTTATTGTCATTCCTGTGAATTGGAAGGAATAAAAGAGTTTATCATGTTTTATGGTAACAGATATGGTCTTACTAGGATTTAAATTTATGGAAAACATCACAGGCAGAAGTCACACCAGGTCATTGATCTAAGAATAAAATCAGTGAAGAGTGAAAAATAGAGCAAGTGCTACAGGCTGACAGTTTGGTTATGGGCAGGTCAACAACTGCTAGGAAAAATCAAGAAATAAAAAGTTAAGATGGAGTTTTAGTACACAGCAGAGGCAGCACATGCCTATATTCTATAAAATATTTCATTTTTTTTACCATTAAAACTTGCAATATATTGCAATTTAAAGCATGGAATAAAGCCAAAGATAAAATATTCTACATTTAAAAGCAAATCTCTTCTATTCATTTTTATTGCTGTTTTCCAGTTCAACACATTTAGTTGTCTTCAAAATTGAAACAATTTAGTTCAGTTTTGAACTAAAACTAACAGTTTTCATGTATGTTAGGCCTTCGCTCATGTTTCTCAGTTAACATGCACGCATATAGATGTGCACAATTTATTCAGCTGGGATAACATATATCACTGTAAAGTTATTGGAAAATAGTTGAATCTATTAAAAAAAAACCCAAGTAGCAAGTAGTTCTTAAAATGTGAGGTTGAAATCTTAAATCAGTTGTGGCAATGTCCCAGATGCCATTGGGTAAGCCCTTTCTTGATCATTGGAGACCATCCAGCATCTTTTCATGGACCAGGCCCACTTCCTACTACACTTGACAGGGATTGCATAATGTCTCAGTGGTTAAAACACTAAATTTGTCAGCTGGAAAGCCAGCAGCTCAGGTCTGAGACCCAGGCACCACATGACAGGTGAGCTCCCATCCTTGCCCCAGGTCCTATCAAACCAGCAGTTCGAAAGCATGCAAATGTAAGTAGATTAATAGATACCACTTTGGTAGGAAGGTAACAGCACTCTGTGATGTCATGCTGGCCACATGACCATGGAAATGTCTCTGGACAGTGCTAACTCAATGGCCTTGAAACGAAAATGAGCACTGCTTCCTATAGTCAGCAGTGACTGATAGAGTATAATCCACAGGGTTTCCTTTACCTTTTACCTTTACAGTTCATATGTTCTAAAAAGACTTTGGTTGGTTTTAGTTTCCATTGCAATCCTAACTTTTTTCTTTTCTTTTAGCTTTTCTAATTTTCTTTCTGTTGATATTAACTAATGCTGATACACTTCCTTAGTGAATAGACCCATTGCCCATCTTCCAGCACCTATATGCGTTCCTGTAAAATCTTAGTTCCGTTGAACCCATGTAATTTACTAAACTGACCTTATTATTTTTACCATTGAAATTATGTGTAATTGTTCTTCTACAATCTTGTTATTTGAAACTTCCAAACTTCTTGTGCTCCCCTTGACCAAGTATTTCTTTAAACTTGATGAAGCTGGATTTACTGAAGTCTAGTAGGCATCTACTTCTACACTTCTCTTTCCATACTTTCTTGAACCTGAAGTTGATGGGGTTGTTCTCTTCCAACATTCCCATTAAATTTATTTCTATAACTAGATCTTCCCTTTTATTTAGGATCAACTACAAGAAGTTTGATTCTCTTATTTCTCATTTAACCTTCTGGAAAATGAAGCAGTCTACAAGAGCCCTGGGGATTTTTGTGGCACTGATATATTGACTAACTTGGATTCCAAGCAGAAATCCAAGTATTTTGATATCTCCCATTATTATTGCATCATTCCTTGAAAATTCTATTCTCTGATTATCCAAATCTTCTGCCTGGTTTTGTGAGCTATAGCATTTTCTGACCATCTTTGTTTTACTTCCTTTCTAGTAATTTTACCTAAATGCTCTTTACTGGATCTTCTGTTTCCAAATCCTGGATCTTGGAATACTGAGAAACGAAGAGGAAAATTCAGTCTCTAATTCTCAATATATCCCTCATAGTTTTCTACAGTTTTGCACTGATACATCATCAACACACTAGAGAATTAGGGCAATTTTTTTTTGATATTTGATATTAAATGAATAACATTTAGAGCAGACCAAAAGTAGCTCACAGAATATGTTCACATGCCAGCTGGCCTAACTTCATATATGTATAGTGGTAAATATTTTTATATTCAAAGGTTCTTAACCATTTACAAATCATATTGGAAAGATTGCCTAATCTGCCTTCTGAGTAATCTGCTTCTTAAAAGAAAAAAAAAAAGGTTTTACAATTGCAATGTTTTCCAAGTGGGGCATCAACCATGTTAAAATGGGAGGCTATTAAAGACCCTTCTCTTGTTAACATGTGCTGCACACATCAAATACACATAAAAAAGAGCAGCACTTAAAACACCCAATTGTACTCACCATTTTGACATCTGAACACCTTATAAATGCTCCTGTTTCTGACATCAAAAGTCTAAACTGTCAAATGAAGAACCTAGTAAAATCTCACATGTGAGATTTGAGGGCCTAAGCAACCAAAAGTACTTGAGGTCTTCCTCAAACTCAGCAGATTTAGAGTAATGTCCAAAGAACAAATATCTCCTTGCGAGAAGTTATTAAATATCAAGGAATGCCATTTATCACCCAGAGAGGCTCTCACAACTGCTCTTTGACTCTCAGTGTGACATCAGTATCACTCCCTGAAAGGAGACTGAACAATTGTCTCAGGAACTGAGTCTGGAGTTATAAGGTCTAAAAAGATAAAAAGGAATAGTAAAGTGTAGTATGCAATTTTGCATTTATGCTATGGTCTGAAGGGTAGCCTTCTTTTTTGCCACCCACAAAAAGTACAATACTCTGCAATACATTTGGAACAACAAATGACCAGGCTCAAATTACCTTATCTCAGATATCTCATACAAAGACCAAGCTCTGTGGGAAAGGCTTCTGATGACAACCAGAAGAAGGATAGATGGACTTGGTTATAGTGGTGATGGCAGTCCAATTACAAGACTTGAATTATCAGGTTAGAGATGGATTGTAATAGAGAAAATCTATATATAATCACTATGAGATAAGATAATCAGTTAAACTGATAATATAAGTAGCCTTCACTTAGTGATGGTAATTGGGACCAGATTTCCTATCACTAAATGATGCTGTTGTGAGCAATGTCATATGACTGTGCTGCTTAGTGATAGCAATTCCAGCACTTCTAGTTGAATCCCATATTAAGCATGACATCATATGGTCACCATTGGGACTTCCTGCCAGTTTATCCATTGATTTTGCTTGCCAGAAACAAATGATAACCATGGGAATGCTACAATCTCCATAAGTATGATGACTGTTCAGTACCATTGTAAGTTCAAGCAGGCATGAAGGGCTGCTTGTTAAGCAAGAACTATTTGGCTACTACTACTACTTATTTAGTTTATATTAATAAAAAATGATTACAAAGGACATGCACTAGGGCAGCGGTGAAATCCACTTACCTTCGCTACCGGTTCAGAAACGGGAGCGCGTGGGAGTGCACACATGCTATGCACACGCAGGCCTTTTCTGCGCATGCACAGAGGGTAAAAAATGGGACATAATGATGTCCCGGTGGGTGGGTGGAGCCGCCGCTGCCAGTGTTACTGGTTCGCGTGAGCCGGATAGATCTGGCCGGATTTCACTAGGATGCTCTGCATGAAATTATTTGGAATGCTAATTCCTGCTATATAAAAAGATCAAAATTCATATAATGGTCAGATGTTGTCATATCTATGGACTACCTACAGAGAGAGATTTATAACTCCTGAAACATGTAAGAAAAATGCATGTAAGTAAACAGTGCTAAACTATTTGATGCATCTTAAGTATTTTCCAAAGTAGAAAGGAAAAAGGTATAAATTTAAGAAATTAAAAAAAAAACAATCAACCCTCTTATGGTCAGGCCATTAGCAAACCTGGTGAATCTGAACTGGTTTGTAAAATGGCTAGTTGACCATCCTTGCTTTAATTGTTTTCCTCAGTATATAAAATCAAATTTATCAAGTTCTTAAGTGAATCTGTTGGAATCTGCCTCCTGGCTCTATGGACAGATCATGTTTCTGCCTTAAGGATCATCTTAACATATGCATTCTCTCTTCCCTATTACAATAATTATTTAATGATTTCCTCATGTGAACAATGTTTCTCCACTAATGTCCATGCCCTTAAAAATCTCAAGCCCTGCAAGAAAGTAACAGTATATAAATATCTCCATTGTGATGAAAACAGCCTCGAGCTTATTTTCTTAGAGTATGTATTAACAGCTTTTCCTTGTTGTCTTTTTATTATTTATTTTTGAAATGAGAATCAGATTTTATTGTGCCATGTTCAATAGCTGGCTGTAAAATATGTAAGGCCAGTTGAATTTCTGCAGCTGCCACTTTCAAATGATTTGCAGAAGGGACTACAGAGGCATTAGAAGTAGAAACATTAGTGACATGTGACTCCTAAGTGGCACAATATGACAATAAGCATGCAATTGTGCCTAAATCTTTCTGTAAATGCCTTTGGAAAAAGAGGACATGCATGTGCTTAGGATGTGTTCCGCCTATACACAAAGTCACGAGATCCCAAATGGGCTACATATTCCATATATGTGAAAACTCTGACTGGCTTCTGTGAGGTAGTATAGCCAATGGGTGAGGGAGTTGTAGCCAATAATTCAAGGCAGTGAATATATCCAACACACCTTCCACGTCCTATTTTCCCCACAACAACAACCCTGTAAGGTGTGTTAGGCTGAGAGAAAATGACTGATCCAAAGCCACCCCATTTTCATGGCTAAAACATTAATTGAGCTCATAGTCTCCCACTTTCTAAGTTGGTTCCTTAACCATAAGATCAAACTGGCTCTATTATATGATAGTTTTGCAAGATTATTATGAAGTGATTATCCAATATCCAAGAATACAACTCCTGAAGTAGACAGTAGCATTCATTAACATTTTGTAAAAGAAGAGGAAAGTTATGTGGACAAGGCAGAATTTTTGAACAAGATACTGGCATTGGACCATAAGACTCATGGTGGTGCAGTGGTTAGAATGCAGTCTTGGAGACTAATTCTGCTGACTGCCAACTGCCAGCAGTTTGGAAGTTCAATTCTCACCAGCTCGAGGTTGACTCAGCCTTCCATCCTTCCAAGGGAGGTAAAATGAGGACCCAGATTATTGGAGGCAATATGCTGACTCTGAAAACCGCTTAGAGAGGGCTGTAAGTAGTGTGAAGTAGTATATAAGTGCTAATGCTTTCATGTTTACCACTGTTTCCACTGTCCACTCTGTTACTTTTTCCTTAGGACCATGGTCAGGGAATATGGGAGCAATGATCTAATATATGTGGAAAACACCTGGATGGCAACATCTGAGATAGATTAATAAGAATAAGGAGAGGAAGCACTGGAACAAAAAAAAAAATCTCTGATGACTGCCCATAGATCCACTTCTTCTGAGCAGACATTTATCTATCTTATCGTAATAGCTTTAAATCTCTATAGAAGAGTCATGGCAAAGGGAAAAGAGCTTGTCCCCAGCAAAAGCAGGCTTACTAACTCTAGGCCTACTATATCAATTTCAAGGTGCAGAAGCAGAGAAATCCAAAAAGCAGTCTGGGTCACAGGATCCAGACTGAAACTCACAAAGTCCTGGTCAGAAATGTTTATGCTATGCTCAGTTTTAACAAGCAGTTGAAGACACTGAAAGATATCCAGATACATGATTAAATAGCACAAGAGTCTAATTGGCTAAGAGCTTGCAAGAATCTTAGTCTTGCAAGCTCTCTGTCCTAAGTGTTCACTCTGCCTAACTTTGAATGCTAGTTTTTCTTGTAGTTGGGAAGAAAATGATAGAAAGCACCCAGCAGGTCTTCCTTCTCATCTCCAGGATCATTTCAGCTTCATGCAGCATCTGTTTCTTGGTTGAGTCCTCTGCCTTGTTCCAGCAGTTGAATTGTTGAAACCCATCTCCAAGAGGTTTGATGGATCCTTAACTTCATTTGGAAGCTGAGCTTCTAATAGTTCTTCTGACTCCTGATCTAATTATTTGGATGCATTAAAGAGATAGGGATGATAATATCTACTGATGACTCTTAAATCTCAGCTCCTACAGTACTTATAGAATAATTTATAGGATAACCGTGATGAAAGAGTCAAGAGGATGATTATATTTGTGCATAGGAGAAGTAGCTAACAGTTTAGAAAAGAAATAAAAGATGTAAAAAAATTAAAGAAAGCTATATAGCAGCAATTCACCTAGCTCTTTTCAATTCCTATACACCATGGGCCATAAAAAGCACCTCTTCAATATCTCAAAAGGTGGTATTGATTTTAGGAAGTCCTTTCACAACAGAACTATAAAAACATGATACTCCTTCTCCAGAAAAAGCTACTGTACAATCAGTCACTTAATTTTGTGATTATAGCTATTATTGATTTCCCTGCAGAATGAAATGTATCAATATCTTTGGTTTCAGAGGAACATGCAGCAACAAGAAAACATACATTAAAAAAAGCCCAGCACAAAATGAGCTGCTTTATTTTAGATTTATGAAGCTGCCTTGCTGACTCTTCTACCCATATTGTTAGAAGCATCCTTCCATTGCTTTCATAGAGAGAAGCGGATCCTTCTAATGCTGGTTGATTGACAAGCTTACCCTTTTGAACTTTGGAAAACACTATTTAGCTGTTAGAAGGACTAATATTATTATGCTTTTAAGTTACCAGACAAATTCCTCTAAATGATATCATAAATCAAGTAAGCTGATATTTCCTATGATCTAGAATAGACATTTAAGTTTGCCCCCAAAGAGTTCTTTCATCAGAATTTTATGCAGGCACACCATTCTCCTTCTCTTTCTCAAAAGTCTCACAGTCTCTTGGGGTTTAGAGTAAATAGTGAAACCCAAAGCCTGATTCTTGATCATCACAACTATGACTTTTGTAGCATTGATAAATCCATACCAGTAATACAGAATAGAGTAGTAATTTAAAGACTGGAAGTAAACAATGAAGTGCTTCCAACTGATACTGAATCTGGATTAAAAGAAGCAAATATAGTATATCAACTTAACATATGCAAACCATTAAAATCTATAACATACCTCATACATATTGGATTTTCTCAACCTGCTGTGTGTATCGGACATAAATGACAATGACAGTCCAAATCACCTTAAAGACTTATTGTTTTGTTATGAGTTCACACACAAGTGTGTTTGTGTGTGTGTGTGTGTGTGTACGTGAAAGAGAGAGAAACCAAGAGAGAGAGGGAGAGGGAGAGAGAGAGAGGGAGGGAGAGGGAGGGAGAGAGAGATACAGAAAACAACAGCTTTTCCAAATAATGAGAGTGCAAACTACAATGATAGCACCATTAAGTGGATGAAATCCTGAAAATTGTAAATGCTGTATTATCTATGGGATAATCCAGTGTAGCATCTGTTTTTCTTATAAATGAGATATTATATCTTTGTGATACTCTTGCTGCATTTTAAATATGTCTCAGAAGATGCAGAAACGTTGGTGTTAGGCCATAATAAAGAATTATATTATTATGGAATTATACAATACAATAAAGAAAGGCTTCCAAAAACAATTGTGGAATTCTTTTTGGAAGCCTTTCTTTATTGTATTGGCATCTGTAGCACCTTGAAAGACAAAGTGATTTTTTTAATAAGACTTAATTGACTTCAAATTAAGAGCTATTATGTTCTGGTTCCATTTTCTGGGATCGTACAAGGCCTGTTTTCCATCTTGGTTCTAGTGTGAATTTATACTTCTGCAAGATAGCTTAATATAGTTGTCAGGGTTACAGTTCTACTAATGCTACTGCCATCCAATATATTTTTATGCCTGTTTAATAAATCATACATTAATTCTGCCAACACATTAAAGAAATGCTATAGATGGCTCTTAAAAACATGAAAAAATGCCATTAATCTTCTCTGGCCGTCTGATCTTCTATAGGAGTACAGAAGCCCTGGCGATTATTAGTTCCCCTACTTGTTTTTCATCCCAACATAAGGAATTCTAAACATGAATCCATTCATATAATAGGTGACCTATTTACTGTTTAGGCAAGGTGATTTTTTAAAGGAACATTCTATATGGCTGTGAATTATTAGGAAACTAAAGATAATGCAGCGTTGGGTCACAGCTATTCCTGGTACTAACGTTTTTCCAAATTCTGGCATTCATTTTTCTATTTAACAAAATGAGTAAAAATGTGTCCTTTAGCATAAATTGGGCACAACAAGCATATTCCACAAAAAAATGGAAATAGATTACCCTGCAATAAAAAATTGTACCATGTCTTAAAGTGGGAAGAATATGGAATGGATGACAAACTGAATGCAGACAATATGGAAAAGGCATTCATTCATCAATCCCTCCAAACACTCAACAACAAGTACACCAAGAATAAGAAAGGAGGGTTTTTTTTAAGTCCCAAAGAAGGAATTATCATATTGTATGTGCCATTGTATCCTCTGTTTATCAGTCTGAAGTGTATTCTCAAATGTTTAAAAACATTAATAGCAGGGTTGAATATGAATTAAACATCCAGAATCACGAATCCACACACTTAATCCTTATTTAATAATTTATTAAGCTTGTATGCTGCCCAACTCCCAATGATACCTCATAACAGTAAAGCAAAAAAATTACAATAAAAGATAAAAGGTGACCACATGTGACAGATCAGATGGAATGAAGCAAGGACTTTTCCTTTCTCTCACCAAAGGCCAGGGTAAAGAACCAGGTGTCCAAAATTATTCTCAACAACAGCAGAGAAGGAAGCATCTTAATCTCATGGGGAAACCTTATTCCAGAGGGCAAATGTTGCTACATAAAAGGTGCACTTCCAAGATGATATTTTTGATTCAAAGGATCCCGGTATGTGTCAACCAGGCAAAATCAAATCAGCCAGGCAGATATAATGGGAAACAGGGAGTCCCTCACTGATTGCCAGTTTGATGTAGGGAATAAAGGCATCAAAGTAGAAGTCAGACAACTGTGAGTTCTAATCTTACTTTAGGCATGTGATGTTGGACCAGTCATCTCTCTCAGCCCTAGAAAGAAAGCAACATTAAACCATTTCTGAAGTCACTGCTGTTGTCTGGATTTGTTCAGTAGTCAAGACCGATTTGCAGGCAGAAACACACACAAAAAATCTTTTTAGTAAGCAAACTGAACTTTTACAATAATTATAAGCTTTCCAATAATCCAGAATTTTCCAAGTGAAATCTTTTTAAAAAGCCAGAATCCAGAAGCTTTCTAATTTCCATTTTTAAATCCATTAAAAAATTCTTTCCCACTCCCCATTCCATCCTTCAGTGGTTGGAATTAATCAAGAACAGGCACAGCTCCACTAAATTAGAACACAATTAAAAGATTCCAAATGTAACTCTCGTCTTTCAGCTGAAATGGGGAACCCAGCGTCAGTAACCAATTTCACAACTAAGATTACATGCGAAATCTTACGTCAACAGTTAGCATCTCCGTGTAGCTGCCCTGTAGGGAATTTAATTTCCCCTGAGCCCCTTCAAAGAGCCATAATGCTTAGAGGACCATTTTGGTATTTGTCCAAAATAAACCCACAAAGGCCCTCCTGAAAAATGAACACTTTTGCACGAACTTGTAATGTAATTTAGAATCTGGCTGATATTTAAAGCTTTCCCTAGAGAACATTTGTGGGAAAGCTAAACTCTTTCTGAAAGTCTTGCTAGCTTCTATTATTGATGCACATGCAGCCAGATATCAGACATATGCTTTATCACATTTTTCTGTAGTTCACTTATCTTACTGATTATAATGAACAGGACTGTGACAAAGAGGAAGTAAAAAAAAGGGACATCTTAAGATGTTTTATTTACACTCCTGAGCTAGAAAATCTAATAATTGTATCTCTTTAATCCTGGCTGTAATGATAGCATAACATTAAAAATATAAATGTCCTTCCACTTCAGTGATGGTGAACCTTTTAGGCTTGGTATGTCAAAAATTGAGAAAATGCATAACTTGACATTGCTGGTGTGTCATGCACCACAACCTGAACAAAAGAGAAACAATTCTTTACATTTCATTTATTTTAGAAAGAACAGTCTGATCGTGTGTAGTGCTATGCATCATAAAAAAGAAATGTCAAATAATTACATAAATGAAATATCAGCTCATTTTCACAGGCTCTGGAGGCCAAGTGAGAGCACATTTCATTCTTGTGAACCCCCTCCACAGCCTCTGAAAATTGTGTGAGAAAGGGGAGTGCTTTTGAGAGTAGTTGTTTTGTGTTAATGAGCTAGTGCTCATGTCACCCCAAATATGATGGTGGGTCACCTTTCCCATTTTGTATCATCTGAAATCTGCTATCTGGTATAGCCCTACTTTAGCCAATGGTGGGGCTGACCCTGGGTGGAAGAAGGCAGAGAACCAAGGAAAAATGCTAGCTGCTGTCTGTCAGACCAAAATCAAGAAGGACATCTGATGATTTGTCCAAACTAAGTTCATTATTTAAAACAGTTAAAGGTAAAGGTTCCCCTCGCACATACATGCTAGTCGTTCCCGACTCTAGGGGGCAATGCTTATCTTCATTTCTAAGCCGAAGAGCCAGCGCTGTCTGACGACGATTCTGTGGCCATATGGACAGCATGACTAAACACCGAAGGCACACAAAGCACTGTCACCTTCCTACCAAAGGTGGTCCCTATTTTTGTACTTGCATTTTTATGTGCTTTCAAACTGCTAAGTTAGCAGAAGCTGAGACAAGTAACGGGAGCTCACTCCATTACACGGCACTAGGGAGTTGAACCGCCGAACTGCCAACCTTTCTGATCAACAAACTCAGCATCTTAGCCACTGAGCCACCACGTCCCTTTAAAAGGAGTTAGTTTCCTTTAATAATTTATAATAACAATTAAAAGATGAACAGCGGTAGATGCAAGCATCTCGTATTGACTCATCAGTACCAAACTTACAATAACACAGTTAAAAATTGGCATAAAATATAATCGGCTTAGGGCCGGGGTATCTACGAGACTGCCTTCTGCCGCCAATAGCCTCCCACCGGCCAGTTCGCTCGCACAGAGAGGGCCTCCTCAGGGTGCCATTGGCCAGAAAATGTCGGCTGGCGACCCCCAGGGGGAGAGCCTTCTCTGTAGCGGCACCTGCCCTCTGGAACGACCTACCCCCAGAGATACGCACAATACCAGACCTCCGGACTTTTCGTCGGGCCCTGAAAACACATCTATTTCATCTAGCCAGGCTGGCTTGATCCATCCTTTCAGTTTTAATTTGAAATTGGTTTTAACTGGGTTGTTTTAAATTGAGGGCCGAAATTATTTAATGTTTTTTAAACTGTTTTTAAAATTTTATATGTTATGTTTTATCTCGGCTGTTCACCGCCCTGAGTCCTGTGGGAGAAGGGCGGTATAAAAATCAAAATAAATAAATAAATAAATAAATAATCTAACAAGAACGTTAATTAAACATGTGACATGTGGAGAACAACCAATGGCAAACCTCACACCCATGGGTGTGAGTAGATTGACACACAGCTGTTTCTGCATGCAGAAAGGAGCTTCAATCAACTGATGTCAACCCCTTTTGCAAAAACTAGAGTTCCTATGGTGCAATAAAACTCTGAATGCAGCGTTTGGGTCAATTTGGTGACCCGTAACTAATAAATGTCTCACGATGACTGAAGAAGGCATTTTGTGGCCATGATTTGCTATTGTTGTTGGATTACTCAGAGCTGTCTGAACCCATTTCAAGAAATGCTCCTTCATTCTGAAAGCCAAGCACCTATCAGTTCTGCCAGTGTAATTGTCTCCACAATTACAAACAAAGTTCATTATTGAACTTAATACATTTATTATTGTTTCATACCTATATACAAAATCTTGCCAGACTGAGATATGCATCTACAATATACTCTGTGAATTGTTAGAGGTGCTGCCTACACTCTCTTTCTCTCACATGTAATATCTGGGCTGAGTGGTCTCTGGAATTCACTCCTCCCTCCTGGGGGTTCAGCTCCTCACTGCCTTTCCCCACATGGCTGATATTCCACTTCATCAAAGAATTAAAACTTGCACTTTTAAACTCCATGTTGTAGTCTGGCAACTCTTGTGGGTAACTTCTATGGAGATCCTCAGTCATCCAGGTCATGGTTTTCCCAAAGGTACTTTTTCAAGAGGCACCTGGACTTTCTCTGCTTTTTCTTGAAGATGTTTCACTTGTCATCCAAGAAGTTTCCTCAGTTCTGAACAGTTCTTCAATCAGAACTGAAGAAGGTTCTTAGATTTAGATTAGATTTTATTACAATTCTATACTGCCCTTCTCCCAAAGGACTCAGGGCGGTGTACAGCCATCTTAAAACACATATACACTTACAAAATTTAAAAACAATTTAAAAACAAATATATAAATTTAGCCCAAAATTAAAAGCTAACAGACACCCAATTTAAAATTCCTATTAGGCCAGCCTGGCATTTTGGAGTAAAAGAGTTCTCTCTTGGATGAGAAGCAAAATGTCTTCAAGGAAAAAGAAAGTCCAGTTGCCTCTTGAAAAAGCACCAATGGATCTTTTGTCTAACATTTAGGCTCTTAGGAAAGTGTTTTTTAAATTTGCTTCCTTTCTAGACAAGATGACTTTCCCTTCATCTTGCTCTGTTGCTATCTTTCTCCCTGGTGAAGTAAGGAGTATGTGGGAAAGATACAAATTTTCGTTCCAGCCCATCAAGGCACCTTATTAACATTGCAAGATTGTACCTCTGATCACATTTCTTTTCTGATTGAATTTATGCCTACAGGGAACATTTCAAGGATGCCTATGAACATGTCAGCTTCCACAGGAAAAATATATATATCTGAATTCCTAGTCAAAGATATAGAAAATTCACTTCTATGCTCAAAATCCATGCTCTGATAGCAAAGCACCTTTATGCCTTGCGTGCATTTACTTAAATGGAACGCATTTGTTTTTGCATATGAACAATATTAAGTACAATACAAAATACAGACACTAACTTCCACATGCCTTTGATTTGTCACTGATGTTTCTAAGCAAGCAACACTGGTTGTAATTGTATTTTTGATGTTTAGAAAACACGACGCTCTATCTATTAAGGCAGCAGATCGGACCCACTCTCAGAAACAATTTCGCAAGCAGCTGGTGACAGTAAAGGGTGTTGGGATCACCCATCATATAAAGTCCTCTTTTAAGCCAGCTGCTAAATCTACAACAGCATACAGCTCTAGTCATACTATGGAAAAGCACCAAGCACTGTGGGGCTGAGATAATTGGTACCAGGTGGGCCACAGCTGTGGATTTCCAGTTTGCTTAGAAGGTGGCCTCTCTGCTTGGTAAGATGCTAATTTGTAACCACGATATAATGCAAAGGACGTGAAGTGCTTGTATTAACTCCATAAAGGTTGCCACTTTGATGTTCCTTATTCAATTACTTTATAGCTGCAAGAACCATGCAAACTCATAACCACTCTTAATTCTGGATTTGCTTAAGAAATGTTTCCCCAAACCAACTCTTAGTATTTGCAATGAGCAGAATTCAGTCCATCCATAGCTGTGGTCAGGATCCTGCAGTTAGGGGAATAAGGATCAAGTCTGGATTAGGAATGTTGTATGAGTCCTTTAAACAAACAAACAAACAAAATCCAAAACTAAAAGGAAAGAAAATCAAGGACGAAAAAAGATACATCATGGTGCTGCTTGGTCAGCTGCCAAAATAAAGAAACTTGCAGATTTCTAGAGATGAGAGGCCATAAGAAAAGAATGCTTCCAATTTTCAAGCAAACAAAACATACTAAAATATATTTTTGTGCACCTATCAAAGATTCAATAGGCAAACTAAACAGATCTCAAACCAAGCAATTGAAAGTACAGATATAATAAAACTAGGGCAACTTTTTAAATGGACTATGGTGATCAAAAAGCAAGCAGTTAAAGGAACCTGGGTTGTAGCTTCTAAATGAGATAATTAAAAAAAAAACCTGATTGCAGGAAATTAATTTTTGCTTCAGAAATGTAGATGAAAGCATAAATTTGTTATTTTTTCACATTTTTGTATCCTCTTTTTCCTCTTCAGGTGGGCAAAGATGTGTTCTTCTGCTGATTTTTTATTTAGATATTAAACCAATTTGGTCAGCATTTCCAATTATGTCCACTTACTCTGCCTTTTCAAGAGTACCCACAGGATCTCTATATCAAAAATCAAGATGGTGACTTCACTGTTGTGATTAAAGTCTTACCATATATACAGAGCACGTAAATAGAGGTTGAGATCCCATTACATGGGGATTTTGACATTTTGACATTCCCTTCTCTACAGATACCTCTGATGTTCTTAGAGAAATTTACCTATTTCCTCTTACTTCACAACTAAATAAAATAGTACCCCCAAACAACCTTTGTCTAAACTGCTGAACAAAATTCCCTGGAGAAGGCAAGCTCATGGACTGGTTATTTACCAGGCTGAGTTGTCCTTCTGACAGGAAGTGACGAATAACCCTGAGAATAAGGGAAATCTGTAGACCCTTTTAATCTTTTATTTTTATCATGTTGAAGGTCAATGGAACCCTTATTCTTTTAACAGGAAAGAGTGGAATAATTCAGTCAAAATGGATTAAGCCTTATAAAACCCAAAATAAATTAACAAATTCCATATGTATTTCCTGTAAGAAGAGAAGGAATTTATTTTTCTGTTTTAAGCCATAGATCATCCATTTCCTTGATGAATAGCAGTTATCAGCCATATTCATGTAAACTTTATTTAGAGAAATATGCCAGCAGTCAAAGGAGAATATTCTTTCATTCATCCCCTGTATTACTTGCTTTGTAAAGCTTTTGACATGATTGATGAGTTGATGGAGGAGATGGAATCAGGCTTGCCAATTCACAGAGCAAGTCATGTTGGTGTTCGTGTGATCGCTAGCAAAAAAAGGATTGGTTCTTTGTCACAATTCCAGAAATATTTCACTGTTCCAGAAAAATGAAACAAATTAATTTCTCAGGCTGGGTGGAAACCTGGCAAAAAGATGAAGAAGGTCATCATGAGACCTGATCCAAATATCCATTCTAATTAAGGGGGAAACACCCACTGGGAATGGAGAATGTTGTAACAGGAGATTATTTTCCAAGTATTGTTCTGTGAGAAGGAAATTTGGTCAGTAACTTGAAGGCACAGTTCCACAATTTTGAGTGTGCCTTTGCTCAAAATTGCATAACAGCTGAAAAAACTCACAAATGTGTGTCTAGTACATACCCATTGATGTACTGAACATACTTCCATGTTGTCTCCAGTCTGACATTTCTGTTTTAGGGGCGGGAAACTACCTTTATCATATTTTTTTATTATTTTAAATTTAAAGAGATTTTCTTTTCTTCTGGTTTAACCCTGCTGTTAAAATCTGAAGCTGTTGAAATAGAACACAAGATTTTTAATTTGCTAGGTCCCATCTTACAATAGATGATACATTGAATGCACTGCATATTCCGCAGCCTAGCACTACAAATAATATTGTAAAACAAACAGGCTTTGCAGTGCTGTGGCAAACTAGCATTGGCAATACTGGTAATCAAGCACAGGAAATCAGGAGTCTAGACAGTTCAAAAGATTATAGGTTTATTGCATGTTAACACTCTCTACAAAAATCTGAACTACTAATGATCAAGGTAAATTGGAGATAGATAAGAGTCAACAGAATTCAAAGTGGGCTGGATTTAGCTCTCTTGTGGGCATGACAAGAGTCAAAATTCATGATGTATTACCACGCCAGGCTTAGCCTGATCATCTCCTACAACTGGCTAGATAAATCAGTGATCTGAATTGGAAAAGGCAAACAGTTTCCTATGATGTTCAAGCATTTATCACATTGGATTTTTTTTTCTGTCTAAAATAAAAATTGCCTATGGGCAGAGTGATCAGAATCAAAGTACAGCGATATTCATTATTTTCATCTTTTGCCATCATGCAGATAAAAATATCTATCGTCAAAATTGCTATTGGCAATAGCAATAATAGCGACCCCCGGGGGAGGGCCTTCTCTGTGGCAGCTCCTGCCCTCTGGAACGATTTGCCCCCAGAGATACGAAGGATATCGGATTTCCGGGTCTTTCGCCGTGTCCTAAAAACTTTTCTTTTCCATCAAGCAGGGCTGGCGTGAACCCCCCCCCTTTTTTTTTAGCTTTTTAAATTGTCAATGGGTTTTAGTTTGAATGTTTTAAATTTTGGGCCAAAGTTATGTAATTCTTTTAAAAAATTTAAATTTTGTATTGGTATGTGTTTTAGTTCTGGCTGTGCACCGCCCTGAGTCCACTAGGAGAAGGGTGGTATACAAATTGAATAAAATAAATAAATAAATAAATAATCCCCCATTCCTTCCAGAAACTGGCTGTTTAAATAGAGGCAATAAAAGTAATTCTCAATTTACCACTGATCATTCAAAATTTTGATGGACTCCCCCCAAAAAGCATAAATGACATTAATTTAAAGTTCCAATAGTTGCGCGCACACGCACACACATACACACACACACACATTTTGTGGTCACATTATTGCATTTTGGGCACTTGGGAGCAGCCCTTATTTAGATTTGCAGTGTCCTGCTGTCACATGACTGCAATTTATTATGTTTTTATCATTTATGAAATCAGCAGTTACTTTTAGTTCCTGGCAAAAATTGCCCATTGTGGATAATGGGTTTACTCAACAGTGCAGTGTTCATTTAATGAATGCAGCATTTGCTTTACACCATCATGATCATTTAATGACCACTGCAAAAAAAAGTGATAAGTTAGAGTTGGTTGTATAGATATCTCGACTTATGACCATCATAACATATGATAGAAATTCCAGGCTCCATTATGGTTGTACGTTCAGGACTACACTTCACGTCTTCTATATAAAGGAAAGATAAACAAATATTTTCATGTTTCTGATACAGTTCTGATGTAAATTCCTAGATTTACAGTCTAAATAGTGAACAAATTTAATAATAATAATATTATCATGCCCTTTTAGACGTGTTCAGAGACTTCAAACAAATAAAGCTGGGTATATCATGAAAACTTTCTACTGCTTACTATTTTGCTATTTAGATGTGCATATAAGATTGTTCTAACAATTTCCAAGTAAAATTCAACTATCTCAATCTTCTTAAGCCTCTGAAAATTCTTAGGTCTAGAACTTGGATTTTACCAAATTCTTAATCTCTAATAGGTTTTTTTTTTTTTTCAAATTTAGCCCTCAGCATTCACTACTGTGCTTCCACTTTTAAAAGAATAGTTCTAACAATTTAAAATAATTTCCAAGAGCCAAAAGCAATTAGGAACATTCAAAGTACCCAGAAAGAACAGTGGAATATTTCCTGGAATTCCATCTTTCTGGAAAAGTTCGAGTTTTCCAAGGTTTCCAAAATAAGTGCAAAGAGTTTTGCAGGGGAAAAGAAATCCTTAAATATTCTAAGCGGAAATGAATTGGTTCTCAGTCAAGTTTTTCTAAATAAGATGAAATTGGTCTTAGCTCTGTTTTTGTGAGCAAAGATAGTGCTAATCATCATTTTTCAGAGCAATCACAACAGAACATGTTAAAGACAAAATGGGCGAAAAGCGTTTTTGCTCGGTAGCAAGTGCTACATGAAGGATGATGAGTTGCCACTGTTATGTTCAATGGGTTGAAAATTCAGGACTTCAGAGCTGTCGGGCTGACACATTTCACCAGTAATGACAGTTATTACTAAAAATATTTCAAAGAATGCAGAACTGGCAAGGTTTGTTCCTTCCTCCCAAGGTGATGAAACGGTGATATCATTTTGCCATACTGTCTTGCAAGTATAGCTATGTTAGTACTAAGGAAGTTACTTAGTCCAATATTTCTACCACTAGAAGGTTGCTAATAATTTTTTACCTCTTTGGGGTTCTTACTAAGCCTAATATGAGCTAAGATCTGCTGAATAGATCCAATTGCCTAAACAAACATGACCTTAAATACAGTGGTGGGTTTCTACCAGTTCGCCCCAGTTTGGTCGAACCGGTAGTGGTGGCGGCAGGAGGCTCCGCCTGCCCACCCGGAAATCATCATGGATGTTCTACACATGCGCAAAAAGTTCTGAGCATGCACAGAAACGCCATGAGCGAGTGAGGCGAGAGCATGCGCACGCACGCACTCTCACAGTTCCAAACCAATAGCAAAGGTAAATGGAACTCACTACTGCTTAAATATAATGCTTTTGTTAGAATGTTCATATCTTTCATTTACAATCCATATTGTGATTTAAAATGGTCACTGAATAATGTTGATTTTTACATAAAAATGATCTCACACTCACATTAGAGAACAGAATCAGTACAGCTGGTTGAAATCTAAGATTTTTGGAACATCAATTTTAAGGGGGAAATAAGAGAGAAATAAGAGAGAAGACCCATTCAATAAGGAGAGAAAATGCTTGAAGGTTATAAAGTGCTCAAGAAATTGAGTTAGACATAGTCATGGCTGATTGACTGAAGAAGACATGGTTGAAACCTGAAGAGGGTACTCCAATACTGTGTTAAAATTTCCACTCACCTCTAGTATTTGTTACTCATTCTGAAAGTAAGACAGCAACATAGTATAACCATTCAGGGTCCAAATGGTTTGTGTGCTTCATATGTTCATTGTAATTCTCATGTTCATAGAACATTAATGGGCCACAGCACTAGTAAAACGGTAAAGGCGTCCCTGCAGATTTTACTCCACTAGTTGTTGCAAACTCTAGAGGGAAGTACTCATCTCCATTTCAAGGCCATATCTTTCCAAGGAAGTGATACCTATTTATCTACTTACATTTTTATGTTTTTGAACTGTTAAGTTGGCAAGAGCTAGGGTGAGGATAGGCACTCACCCCAGGGGTGAAATTCAGCAGGTTCTGATAGGTTCTGGAGAACCAGTAGCGGAAAATGTGAGTAATTCAGAGAACTGGCAAATACCACCTCTGGCTGGCCCCAGAGTGGGGCAATATCCTTCCCCCAGAAATGAGGAAGAAAAGGATATTTTGCTGTATCCTTCTCTTAGAGTGAGGTGGGAATGGAGATTTTGCAATATCTTTCCCCCAGGAGTGAGGAGGGAATGGAGATTTTGCAGTATCCTTCCCCCTGCCATGCCCACCAAACTACACCCACCAAGCCACACCATTCCCACCAAGCCATGCCCACAGAACCGGTAGTTAAAAAAATTGAATTCCACCACTGGCTCACCCGGACATGTGGAGCTCAGGTCTTGAACCAGGACTGCTGCCTTTCCAGCATCTTAACTGCTGAGCCACTGTGCCACCCCACAGCACTAATACGTCTTATAAACCCACACATATAGATCATGGGGGCCAAGTTGCTTACAGAACCGTTTACTTCCCAACATCAGCCCCTCTCGTGCAGCAGGCATGGAAGGCAGACCCCCACAGCTAAAGAATCCCAACTGGCAAGCTCCAGCAGCTCTTCTCTGCTGTGGCCCCTGCTGTATGGAATATGATGCCTATATGACTGTAACCTTGTTGCTGGTATCCTTAAGATTTATATTGACTGTTTCCTAATATGATTTGATTACTTATTTGTTCCTTATGACTATCATTAAGTGTTGTACCTTATGGTTCTTGACGAATGTATCTTTTCTTTTATGTACACCAAGAGCGTATGTACCAAGACAAATTCCTTGTGTGTCCAATCACACTTAGCCAATAAAGAATTCTATTCTATATTCTTCACCCCAGAGGTTAAATGGAATCCTGACTTTTCAAAAATATCTAAAGAACTGGTTCTGCCATCTTGCTTGGGGTTCACAAAGAAACATGCAGCCTTGTGGCTGGTTAACACCCTGCAGCTCCTCCACTCCCTTTTAAATAACTTTTAATATCAAATTTTAACTATCTTTACCTCTATTTTAAATTTGTATACTCATTTTTTTATGTTTTTAATTATTTGATGGTCCCTCTTCCTGGGGATGGACAGTTTCTCAATGTGATAAATATATAAATACATATTGTTTCTTATTTTCTTGCTTATTATCATTGGTAACGAATAAAACCAATAGCAATCATGAATTGCATTAGACTGGAAGACTAGGTGTAAAATCAAAAAGCTTACAGAAAGCTGTCCAATCAATACATTAAGAAGTTGCCTTCAGCTTTTAATAATTCTTTATTATTAATAATGCTTAATGGGAGCTGTTTTCCTACTTACATCTCAGAAGCAGTTCATCTTCATTATGCTTTTTAAATTCAAAGAAGAAGAAAAAACCCACAGAATCAACTCAGTCTTAAAAAAATAAACAATAAACAATACATTTGCAACGCAACATCAAACAACTGTTTTCGCTGGCACACCTTCATAATGGATTCTTTATGCAAACTTTATAGCCTTAGTAGCATTTTCAAGCAATACGGTTTCCAGTACATTTCATTCAATGAATGCCGCAGCAAACCTTGTGGAGAGTTTTAAAGATTGGCCTTTAATCCCAATCTTTGGGATGTGCATTTACATTGATAATTAGTATAAATACCCAGTGGCAGAAGGAAAATAAAACACTCTCTTTAAGCTATATCCCTTAGAAAACAGACATCAGTTCCCATTGCTTATGAGATATTACAATCTGTCTTGAATTTCCTACTGTGATATTTTTATTTTTATTTTTTTGCATAGGTTAAGTTTTCACTCCAGAGGTTGGGAGGCTGTGAATTCTGGTCCTGTCTTAGGCACAAATGGAGCTGGTTTACTTTGGTCCAAACTTTTATTTTAGCCTTTGGAAGGAGAAAATGGCAAGACACTTTTGAAATCTAGCAAGAAAACTCCAGGGACAGTCCAGGCATTGCCACAAATCAAAACTGAATCAAAGACACACACACACAACATACAGCCAGAAAGTAAAAGCAACTTCACCTGGACATGCTGATTGGTATCCAGAAGACTTGGCCAGATTAGAACAATTAATCAGTGGAACAACTTGCCTCCAGAAGTTGTGAGTGCTCCAACACTGGAAGTTTTTAAGAAGATGTTGGATAACATTTGACTGAAGTGGTGTAGGGTTTCCTGCCTAAGCAGGGGGTTGGACTAGAAGACCTTCAAGGTCCCTTCCAACTCTGTTATTCTATTCTATTCTATTCTATTCTATTCTATTCTATTCTATTCTATTCTATTCTATTCTACTCTACTCTACTCTACTCTACTCTACTCTACTCTACTCTACTCTACTCTATTAAGAAAGGTCTTTTAGCCTGCTCTTGATGAGAAATAAATCTGATGCCTTTAACTGTTCTGATGATTCACAGCAGGACCACCACAAGGAAGATCAAGGAGTCAAGATATGCCTTTTATTAATGTGCACTGCACACATTGTATAAATGTTTTTTTCTAAAAGAAAAAAAAATCAAGGGAATCAACTGTAAAGGCACAACTGCCATTGCGACTTCTTTTACTGCCCCCCATGGATGTTCTAGATTTATAGGACAACCCATCTGATGAGAGATGGAATGGAGTAGAGTGGATTGGAGTGGAATGGAATGGAGTGGAGTGGAGTGGAGTGGAGTGGAGTGGAGTGGAGTGGAGTAGAGTAGAGTAGAGTAGAGTAGAATAGAATAGAATAGAATAGAATAGAATAGAATAGAACAGAACAGAACAGAACAGAACAGAACAGAACAGAATACTTTATTGGCCAAGTGTTTAGACACACAAGTAATTTGTTTCTGCTGCAAAAGCTCTCAGTGTACATTGATTTGATCAAAATAAAATAATAAATAAAACTAAGTTGATTTGATCAAATAAAATAATTGTGGAACTTTTAAGGTACCTCTTCCTTGTCCCTCTTTTTAACATCTGTGACAAAGATATTAGAAACAAATGTACTTGAAATGCTGTGATTGTGCAGTATTTTACTTTGGGCTAGCAATAATTTCTGTACAAACAGAATAACAAACCAATTCTTTATTGTCACCAGGAGAACAATACACATTTGTCCATGTAATGAAAAGAAGCTGAGCTGAACTCCAGGAAGTCTTTCCTTTTTAACCGTACCTGTCAGATTTTTTTTTCAAGCACAATCTGGACCAAAGTAACTCTTTTACATAGGGTCCTGGCTGAATTTCTGGCAATGAAATCAAAGAAACATAAAATAATATGAACATGGATTGGTTGATTCCCACTGCTATTTTATCATTTATTTATTAAATATATTTCTGTACAGGAGCAATAGAATTTAAGCATCCACAGTAAAAGTTTTTTTAAAAAAGAAAAGAAAACAATACGATAATGCAATAGAGTGGAAACATTCAAAGGCACACAAATACTGTAACCTGCATACAACGTACAATACAAAATAAAATTAAGAAAGAAGATAGCTACATCAACTAATAAACTAAATAAGTCAGTCTGTAAGAGCTTCCAAAATATCAGAAAAGAAGGTGTTTACCTGTCCCAAAATATTGGGTCCCTCAAATGTTTCACATACACACTAAGTTTGACCCCATCAAAAATTTATTCCAACTTCTTCTGTCAGTTGCCCAAATATGGGATTATACTGGAGGCAAATATTAAAATTATATTTATCTATCTTCCTACCCCATTGTGATCTCAAAATTACACACTTATTAGATAGCTGACAAGGAACAAGGGCATCCTTTTTAGTTCTTTCTTTTTTCTCCCAACAGTACAGAAATGACCACTGGTCACTGGGAATTGAAGACCACCCATCTTAAAGTTGCTAAATTTAAATCAATGGGAAAGGAGAATTTAAACCCTAAACCTTGGCCTTGACATCTAGTCTGTCATAGGAATCCTAGAAGCTAAGCAACTGCTTGTTAAATTATCCTTTTTAGATAATTTAGTTAGACTTTTGAACTAATTTAGTTAAAAAGTTTGACTGATAAGCTAAGCCAACAGTTCTCAACTTTGGCAACATTAAGATGTGTGGACTTCAACTTTCAGAATTCCCCAGCTAACAATAAGATGAAAGATGCAGAAATGGGCATTTTTTAAAAAAAAAAATGTATATATTTTCTTCAGTTACAAAGTTGTTTTTTTTTTTCCTTCTACAAGACTGGGCCCAAAGACAATAGGAGGTTTCTTTCAACTCATTTCCCTTTTCTTGGTATAGCTGATTCAGACATAGAGTATGTTTCCTTTTAAAAGGATGACGCTTAACATAGACTGAATTACCTAGGGTAGACAGAGTAATTTATTCTGTAAAGCCTTGTGTTGTGAGCTGAAATTGCTTTTTCTCCTTCTGGCATGTGGCTATCCAGAGTACCCCTGTTGATGCATAGCTCACAACGACTAATGTAAGAAACAGCAGCAACAACTTGATGTTAAAACTTGATCACATTACTGGTGGCAATGCTTATGAAGTAGGGCTGCAGAAAGAATGGGAACCAATCTTTTTCTTGTCCCTGCAGTGAAAGAGTTTGAATGAACTTAAGACATCCACTTGATCAATCCTTAATATGTTAAAGACATTTTTTTTTAAAAAAAAACCTTTCCCATGTAGAATTTTGAAGAAGGAGCTCACTACCTTGTTATCAAAAAGGCTAATACAAAATGCTACACAAGTAGCATAGGAATGGAAGCAAACATTCCTAAATACAGTAGGCTTTGTCCTAATTAGCCACAGATCATTCTGTATACTTTATTCATATGTCAACTAAAGAAATTCCATTTATTCTGGTGGGAGAGGAGAGGAGAGGAGAGGAGGAAGGGAGGGGAGGGAGGGGAAGGGAGAGCAGAGGGGTGGGAAGGCGAGGGGAAGGGAGAGCAGAGGGGAGGAGGGAAAGGGAGAGCAGGTGGGGAGGGAAGAGCAGAGGGGAGGGGAAGGGAAGCGAGAGGGGAGGGGGAAAGAGGAGAGGAGAATCTTTATTAATTTAATCATTTAGTCATCTGACCATATTGAGAATATAAAACTAAAATAAATATACAAGTAGATACAAAGTAAACAGTAGGACAAGTTCATAATAAATATATTGATTGTTTTATAGGACAGTCACTTTTAGCATTGGGTTCATGGCCTAGAATGTTGTCCAGAAATTTCTGAAAATGTAAATAGAGGACCAGAACAAAGCCACTTACTCTCACACACGGCAAAGCCTCCATATGTTCCCCAGATTGGTAGGATCAGGTTTAATGAAGCAGAATAATAGTTCAAAGACAGAAGGTGGATCATAGAATCATAGAGTTGGATGGAATCTTTGGAGTTTTCTAACCCAACCTCCTATCCAGGGCAAACCATATTAGGCAAATCTTTATTTGGACTCTTTCAAATGTAGTGCACCTACAGCTCCAGAAGCTAGGCTGTTCCACTGCTTAACAGTTTATAACATCAGGAAATCCCACCCTCTTATTTTTCTTTTCCAAGAAGATCTTCCTAGAAAATTGACAAGCAAAATTGACAGGTATGGAATATTCAGGGGTAACAAAGGAATATATGTTCTAAATATTAGATATTTAGAAATAAGGAAGGAAGACTAGGCCTAGACAAAGTTACCTCTGCTGAGGGATAATATGACATAATATATGTTTATAATGTAACTAATGCTGGGCCAGAGGAGGGATATTGCTTTGTTGTGAAAACAGAATTTTGTAATTCCATTTCTTAAAATGACAATATGTGTCTAGAAAGGAATAGTCTACAAACTCCTGGATTTCTCTTTGAATATTGGTGTCTGTAAAGATTTCTACTGCCTAGAACACCAAATGCTAATGCAATCAGAAATACTCTGACAGGAAAAGGAATGCCAAGGCAAAAAAGAGGATTTTAGGGGAAATGACTCCAAATTCTTTGGACACTAAAGATGATAGATGATAGAAAGATAGAAAGAAAGAAAGAAAGAAAGAAAGAAAGAAAGATAGATAGATAGATAGATAGATAGATAGATAGATAGATAGATAGATGGATGGATGGATGGATGGATGGATGGATGGATGGATGGAGGGAGGGAGGGAGGGAGGGAGGGACAGACAGATAGACAGACAGACAGACAAATAATTCCTAAGAAATGGTTCCTAAGTATGTGTATTATTATAATTACTGTTTGTTAGAATGTTCATTCTAAATCTAATAATTGTTCTAAATCCAAAAACTTTCACAGTGGATTTCATTTCACCAGAACTAATTTGATTTTACATATTCTAATTTAATCATTTTAGTGATCTGCTTAAGTTCCTTAAAACCAAATTGATTATTCCACTTTGGAATTTGCAGGTTGTATATTACATTTCTAATGAAACAGTTCTATTGTTTTTGTGCTCTGATCTCCTTCCAAGGAAAACCAATTGCCAGAATTTCAGTATTTAGGTATTATTATTATTCCTTTCCTCTGGCCTCAGAGAGGTCTCTTAGACTACTAGAGGCTAAATTCCCATTGGATAATCTAGCCTTTTCCCAGTAAAAATATAGAAAGATCCCTGAAATGTGCAATTTTCAGTCCAATTCTAAAGCTTTATTGAAGTCAGGAATGAATGAATGAATGAATGAATGAATGAATGAATGAAAAGATAGTAAGGCGTGAATTAAAACAATAAATAAAATGTTATGCCAATATTATCACTATGTTACAATTATCTCATTTAAAATGGGAACAAAAAGGAATGCCACAAACAAAAGCAAAGGGGTTTTGTTAGCATGACTCAAGTTGATCATTGTTTGACATCTGCCCAAATAGACAATAGGATATACAGTACTGGCAAGAGAATACTATTATTCTCTTTGCAAAGGGATCAGGATGGGGAAAAGCTCAGAGAGTTAGATGATATGGAAGACTTTCTCCAGTCAATTTATATTCTGAAAGCATCACACTGATATTTCTCATGTTCTTTCCTTACTACCTTCTAATGACAGCAGTTAACAAACCATTTCTTTCTATTTCATTGGTTAAACCACAATGTTCTCCTCTTAAGAACAGTTGCCTTAACATTTGTTGCCTTTCTTTCAACATGGTTTGAAGGAAGACCAGACTATACTCTGTGCTGTATTAGACTCTCTACTTAAATTGTGACTCTTCGTCCGATTTGTGAAGCTGTTAAGTCTGGGTTCACACAACAATTTAATATTTGTTTATTATTAAGTTTATAATCTTAGCACTTTCAGTTATTACAGGTTAGGATTTGTGCCTTCTACAATAAACTAAAGAGACCAAGCTGAATTCCTACTGGATTAACAAATTCGTTGTGTGAGTTGTTCTTCTTCCTCTTCTTCTTCTTCCTCTTCTTCTTCTTCTCCTCCTCCTTTCTCCTCCTCTTCCTCCCCTTCCTCCTCTTCCTCCTCCTCCTCCTCTTCCTCCTCCTCGGAACAAAAACAAATTTTGCTGATATGATTTGGCTTGATAGTTGTGTGACATCTACCCAAATTGATAAGAGAATATGACATTTTGTTTCAAAGAAATAAGAAACGAGAAATACATGAGGATTTGCAGCCCAGGGAGGAAGCTCAAAGGCAGTCCAGAGATAAATGAGGCTATTGATTTTTCACAGAATATTGTATTTGAATAAGGAGGGATGGAAAAGCATCCCAGGGGGAAACACACCTAGTAGGTTGCAATCCTAAACAAGAGCACTCCACCATTCAAGACCAACCATGCATAATGCCCTCTGTTCATCCTAGCCCACTTTAGATCTGATATTATAGGAGTTCAGACATAGTGCTAAGTTATGGGTTGTTGAACAAGCCATAGTAAACTAATTCATATATATGTTCATTCACATGTCACAAATCATGGGCATGTTCAAGTAAAACCAAAAATTCATGCATAAAAATGTGTGAATTAGTTATCAGTGAGAAAAGGCTCTCTGCAACAATGCAAGTGATATTGATTAAGATGCCTTTGCTTGGATCATTTCCAGGAGTAGCAAATACACCTTTCCTCAAGATGCATACACCGTATCATGGTAAAATTATACTAGTATGGAAAATCAGGTAACTTTTCTCATTCTCTATAGACATAATGAATATATATGCCTTGGAATTCAAAACATAGTTTGAGACTTACTTTCTGTGTAGTGTGAAACAGCCTCTATTTTCAGGATGGATCAAAATGAAATATTTTGGAGTGGTTGACTTTGCTTGTGAACGTGGCTTAGAATGGCATCAACAGCTTTGCCCCCCCCCCTCCGATTGCCTATCATGTTTTATACCTTCCTGCTACATTTTTGGGAGTTATAATCCCAGGATAACTGGAGACCATCGAGTTCAGGCTGATTATTGTTGCATTTAAAATTTAGCAACTTAAAACAGGATGTTGCCAAACTGACACTCAGAGGATTAGTACATGATTACTATTTAGTATTATTAATCTTAATCATTCTTGTAGAATTTTGGACTAGTAAATTAATTCCATATCCTCTGAGACTACCGGCTGTTCTATGGTACTGCTATTGTCTTTAATTTATATTATTATCTTGCTACTTCAGAAGATGAAGTTAAGATGTGGCATAGGAAAATTGAAATTAATTAATTATCATGAATGAATCATCCCAAGATAAATGTAAGGTCTTTAGAAGAAGCCAGTTCCCCAGCTTTCCTTTCTTTATTATTGTTTACACCACCCTGGTGTTTGGAACATGTGTCTCATATCTGCTTATTATTCTACCATGGAACTCATTTTCAATTTGGAAAGTTTACCTATAATTCAGCATAGACAGAACAATCTCATATTCTTTACACATCTGTTGATGCTGAATGGTCTTTATGTTCCACATCCATAAAATTTAATTGGATTGACTTACTACATCAAATTATCAACCATGCTTCCATCATTTCTCTCCTTCCAAAATCCATTCTTCCAGCAAGTTCTTGAGGATGTTGGGTCTGAATATTTATAAAACATGTATACATTACATTTCTAGTCACATACAAGGAGAAAAAAATCTTTTTTGTGTGTCAAGCCTAGCATGGAGTCACTTACTGGAGGTATAATTCTAGAACTTATGTTTCTTGCCCTGGAACCCTAATATGGAATATACAGATTTTCTGTATATTTTTTCAGTTTGCCTCGTATTACTTATATTATGTGATAATGGGTCAGACCAAGCTACAATTGGTTTATCTAAAATAGTGACAATTTATTTGGTTTTTATGATAATGATTTTTTAAAAAACAAGGTGGGTCATTCTCTACCCTCCCTCCCTCCCTCCCCCTCTTTCTTTCTTTCTCTCTCTCTCTCTCTCTCTCTCTCTCTCTCTCTCTCTGTCCCTCCCTCTCTCTCTCTCTCCACAACTATGCTCAATAAATTGTTTTTGTTCATTCGATCCATTTTTATTATTCTATTAAAAAACTTTTATCTCTTCAGTGCTATTGAAAACAAATCCTTTTTAAAGCTTTGCTTTATTATCATAAAAACAGTTGCCTGAAGTATATGGATGCATCTCAGAGTTAATGAATTAGAAAATGAGCAAGTAACTGTTTGAAATTACCTAATTGTCTTAACTTTAAAAATCTATGTATTAATGAATTCCATTAATTCAGCTGCCATTTATTGCCTTTGACATATCCTTTACAGGATGTTTCTTGGTGTCTGTGTTTTAGTGTTTAGTGCATGGAACAAATGAGAGGAAGTGATCTACAGGTTTGCTGCAAAATGTGCTTGTAAAAATCTGGAGCTTCTCAACTCCACCATCTTATAGCAGCATCCTCATGTAAATATCTTGAGGTCTACTGGAAAAACACAAATTAAAAAAATAATCAAAAATAGTTCTAAAGCTGATATCCAAAGGCTGAATACTACCCACAGTGAGGTTACATCACACTGACAGGGGGTTTATCCATCATGATACGACTTGTTTTGAACATGGTTTCTTCAGCAATCTTGAGTTCAGTTTCATAAAACAAGCCAAGCTAGTATATAATTTTTTTTTGGCTTTGCCATAATATAAGGTGAAGTTCTAGCCATTCTTCTTGTCCTGCCTTCTGGTGCTTTGAAGAATTAAGTTGATCCCTCTTCTTTGTGGAAGCCCCTCAAATCTTGGAACACTGCTATGATGTCACCCCAGTCCTTCTTTTCATTAGACTTTGAATTCCTGCAACTGTTCTTCATATGTTTTAGCCTCCAGTCCCCTAATTATCTTTGTTGCTCTTCCCTGCACTCTTTCCAGAGTCTCAACATCTTTTTTATATTGTGGTGAAACTGTAGAACTCCAAGATCTCTCTCGCAGTCACTGCTATTGAGCCAAGTTTTGCTTAATCTGTACCTGTACATTTGGTTTTTCTTGCCTAAGTGTAAAACCTTACTTTTCTCTACTTTAAATTTCATTTTGTTAGATAAGGCCCAGTGTTCAAGTCTGTGGAAATTCATCTGAGTCATGAAACTACATTCTGGAGTGTTGCCTATTCCTGTCAGCTTGGCGTCATCAGCAAATGTTTGGGAGCATCTGAGGACTGTAAAATAGGGTTGAAGTCCACGCAAAACTGCTCTGCTATGAGTTGTCCATCCTGCATGATTAAGAAAACTGTCACAAAGAGTGAATTCAGTCATTCACAATGTGTGCAATGACATCACAGAGTTCATAATCCTATCATGTGATATGATATGATTGATTCACAGAATTCATTTCACTTCTCCAATGATGTCATGACTCCTGTGATATCACTTGTCTCCTAATGACCACTCATGAGTGCAGAATCAGGAGCAAGGCACAGATGGGATGCTAAGTGCTAAGCTATATTTGAGAAACCAGCAATAGTTGTATTTGTACCTTGTACTCAGCCAGAGCCAAATGACCTTGCCTAAAGCTGCTAAACATCCACGTTCAGATGACATGACTGATTTACTCCTGCGCATCTGCATCAGATCATCAGGGATCACTTGACGAGTTCGGAAGAGACTTTATTTTACCTTTTCCAGTTATAACAGAAGAGGTTGTATCCCCCCTCCCTTTTTTTCTCTTTGCCAGAACAAAAAAACCCACCTAAATATTCATAATGATGTAATTGAGGTCAGTTTTTTTAGGGGGGAGGGGGAGGGAAGGGAAATAAAATGAGAGAAGCTATGCTTAGAGAAATGCCTTGTTTTTTGAACTCTCAGAAGCAGGAAGAGAAAATTAATTCCCCAATCTACAGTCTGCATAACCTGGCTGATCAGGGAGTTAATTTAGCATCCGATAATCCCAGAGCTGTCTGGAACTAGAGTTAGTGATTGGAATGTTCACAGAACATATGACTGATGATATGAGCAACTGAAAAGCCCTCCCAACTGAATTCAGATGGATGGATTGAGTGACTACACCTTTGTGTCCAATTTAGCATATTGCTTAAAACCTCTCACTGCAAGCCTCTTTTGAACCTGAAGATACTTCCAAAATAAAGAAAGCAGGAAATTTCCAGTTCTTTTGGTTGGCAAATATAAGCTCTTTGATGCACTTAAAGATTTTGGCCGTGCTTACAGCATATGCCTCGCCCATCTGGTGTTAATGAGTCTAACATGATGGTAACTGTATTGAAGGTTAACACATGCTTGTTGGATTAGTTCATCTGAGCAGCTGAATTGATAAATGCATATTCACAAGTAAAAATATTACTCTGGAACATCTAAGGGAATAGGAATTCTCTCTCATTCTGTACACACATACATACATTCACTTACCCACACATACAAACCCATATACCCCATCATGCTCAGCAGAGAATTCTACGTAAGAGAAAGCTATTTATTTTTTCACCATTAATATTCTCCTGCCACAAAGAAGCAGTGCACATTTAAATAAGAGTGCCTTGTTTTTCTGTCTTTAGGGAAGAATCTAGGAATAGATAAAAATGTGTTTATGAATGCAATATACCTTGGATTAAGTTGCAAGTCTTTTTTTATCGAGGATGGCCTTGTTACAGATGTTACAAACACCTGTTGAGGATGAAAGGAATTAAAAACATAGCTGGTAAGAGTCCTCCAATCTTTTAGTCTTCCCACATACACACACACAAAATCTCTTTGACTCAGCAACTTAATACTCAGAGGCAAAAGGAGTGCTTGGGTTAGAATTTATTATTAATAATAAAAAGCTTGGATATTTGTGACTGTTAACTTTCTTTCTCTGATTATTAATTAGCTTTCACAACTTTTAAAAATTATTCATTTTTAAAAGAATTGGCTTGCTCTAAGCATTGGGTTCTTTTTTCTTATTCTTATTAGGTCTTTTTGCCGACAACATCAAAAGGATTTCCAATTATTTCTCAATTGCTCCTAGTCTGATTCTTTCCTCTGTTCATGAGAAGATGGAAGAGTCCTACATTGCAGTGGGCAATTAATCTGACCCAAATTAAATAATGTTGGTGAAAGAATAAGTCACAGCCTCCATCTAATTCTGAAATAGATCATCATCACCTTCTCTCAGGAGCCGAAAAAGTCCTATGACTAATAACTACTGCTTCAGCCATTGCTATTCTCTTGCTAAATTGTTTTTCTGGTTTTCTCTTCATCTTCTTAGGATTTAAACCATTGAGATACTCCTGTTAAAGAGAGTAATATACAATTAACATGAAGGTTAATTGTCTCATGTACAATTAACATGAGAGTTATATTCAATTAACATGAAGGTACTATAACTCCACTAACATGCCAATAGTGAGACATAGATCCAGTGAAGATCTATCTGTCTTATGCACTGTGTAATGTGGGGAAATAAGTCACATAAGTCATTACCTTGCTAATGGAAAACAGTTAAATTGTAGCTGCCAAGAATAACAAAAGTAACTAAGTTTTGACAGGAAGGACAAAGTCAATCCTTGGGATCATGGGTAGAAGTGAAATTCCAAATAATGGAAAGCATGTAAGAATAAGGGCTTGCCCAATGAATAAATGAGCATACGGTAGAACATTGTGATTGAGATCCTGACAGCAAGATCTGAAGTTTACTGTTCTTGCTATCTAGAACTCACCAAGTGATGAGTTCTAAATAGGAGAAATAGAATCAAGGTCACCCAGATAAGCCTTAATCAACATAGCAACAATAACTCCACTGACTTCTCTCAATATACAGATCATTTCTAGATCCCACTATTTCCTTGCTTCTAAGACTCTAAGCCAGTACATACCAACTTGGACACGTGCCCTGGTGAACTTGAATTGATCTTCTCAGTCAATTCACACAGGAAAAGGCTCTGTGTTTATATGTAGAACCAATTCTTAGTTGTAGATTTTCTTGAAAATAACTCTTCCTTTGAGATCTAAAATATCTGATGTATAACCAGAGAAAATTATTCTGCCTAAGCCAGAGTTGAACCCCACAATTGCTGTAACTGATTTAAATCGGGAGGAATTTATATTATTAATTCATTGTATTGAATTGAAATGATAGCATAAACATGTGATTAGATACATTTTTTCAAGTGGGGTTAGACTGGACAAGGAGGCTTTCTAAAGCAAGCTTAGATCTTTCTAAATCAATGTGCTGTCAGAAGCCCAGGCAACTGAATTTGGAACTAAATAATGGAAAAGAATTCTTGGAATGTGATTTTATATATATATATAAAAAGAAAAAAGAAAAAAAAGATTAAACCTTTTGACTACCTACTTCTTACATAGCCTAACTGATGTGAATGATACTAGAGTTTGAACACTTGAGAATTTTAGGCAGTTCTTGGACAATAACCATAATTTAGAAACATGAAAACACATGAGAAAATGAAACCAAATGAAGGTCTGATCCACATAATTTTTAATATATCACATTCAATGTGTTTTTTGACAGATTGGTAGAAAATGCAATGGCTATCATACTTATGCTGCCAAACTGTTGATAAGCATTAGATTTGCTGCATCTATTGGCATCCAGATTTTTGCAGCTCAGATCTTTAAAAAAACAGAAGTGCACTTTCTAAAAAACAGTCAAACAACCTAATCACAAAGTTATGGTGTCCTGGGATCCCTGTCTATTAATGACCAGGATTGCAAAACCTCCTCAAAGTTTGACATTCTCCACCCACTATGGTTCAACCTCTAAAATTTTCAAAAAGTGGCCTTGGTGATTGGAGAAATCCTGGTAGTTGAATGTGTAGAAGACATCCTGATTGAGGAAAGCAATTGAAGAAAATTAGCATTTTTCCTCTGCTATTTTTTTCCCTTCTCTGTTATGATAGAAATTTGGTATTTGATATCTACTTAGTTTTGCAATTTCTCAGAGTTGGACCAGTACAAAAAAACAGATTGTTTAGGGGGATGCTTAAGAAAGATACCATGATTCCTTACAATCATGTATCCCAATCATTAATTAATGTGCTTTTGACAATTAGTATTTTTCCCTTCCTTCCTCTAATTATAGTTCTGAAACTATAGTTTTCCAAAAACACATAAACACTTTTTCCCCTAGTACTTTGGTTTACATTGTCAGATTTCATACTAAAAAGGTGGGGGGGGGATAATAAGTAAATAACTCTTCACCCCATGTCCTCTTGATGGTAAACTTCATTTGTGGTTCTTTGTTACTAATCATTATCTTTCTCAGCTGCTGCTTAAGCACTGTTATTCAGTGTCATTAAATAGCATGTTCTTCTTGGGTCTAATGAATCCAGGCCATCAGGGATCATGTAACAAGCTTGAATCTGAAATTATAGCTAAACAGACACAGCTACCAGGTGATATCAGGTGGATGCTATGCTCTCTCTTTGGGTGTCAAGGGGCAAAGGAAATAACACATTTCTGCTGCCAAAACATTTCATCTCATCCCGCTGTTGTCCAGTTGGTCTGCAATATTTTCATTATTTGACTTCACTACAGTACTCTTGCCTATTCTCAGGAAATAGGAAGATAACAAGGCATTCCTATTTCAGTTTTATTTTGCTTTTGCCAAAACTAGCCATTTGATAATGCAAATAGAACCTGAAACATTTTTTTCACGAAACATGCATCTTTCCTAAAATGATATAAAATAACTACATTTGAGGATCTTTTTAAAAAATTAACATTAATATTTTAATTCCACCTGCGTGCTTATGTTAAAATATCTACCATTTTCTGGAATTCCAAGATTTAAGAAATCTTAAATCTTGGAATCCTATTCAATGTAATGGTGCTTGATTTTGTAGCAATTCAGTGAGATATCTTATCATATTTCTCATTTTTCAGATGGGAAACTGAGGCTGGAGGATAATGGTGTAACTTGAACCCCAGTTTGATCCCACAGAATTAAAACCAGATAATTGCTTGTTCTAAGAGCACTCGGTGAATTAGACTGGGAATGGTTAAAGTCACTATTATCAATAATAAACTTTGCTTTTCTGAACAAAGATTCCCTTTGGGATTTTAATTTTGATGCGATTTCCAACATCAAACTATCTTTTAAAAATAAAGTACAGTTCTATTCCTGTTTTTCATGTGGTCTTCTATGCTAACATTAGAGAATGAAACCACTTTCATGAAAGTAACATTTCTTTATAATGCCATTATGCTAATGGATGATTCGTATGACTCTCAAGGGAATTTCACTTTCTCAGTGTGCTGGGAAAACTGATTAAGGAAGCTTGTTTTAAAAAAAATAAAAATCAATATTCAGCATTCTGAAAATGAATCAGTTTCTGAAATCCAGGTGTCCTGATTTTCAAGGATTTGAAGAAATTAGGAATCTGATCCATTTCTCAAAATGAATTTACAAAAAACTTTCTTGAGGGAGTTAAATGCTGACATTCAACAAGTACCACTTTCCTAGCTTGTTCATTAGCATATTTGAAACATATTTGACAATCTTTCCCCTACCACTATTTGCAATAATAATTCCATTTAATTCTGGCACAAAAGATATGAAAAGGGTAACCACTTTATTCATTTTTCCTCCACTAGTAGAACTTGATAAATCTCAACATTTAATGACTCTTATTATGCAGGAGTATGGAAATTACCTGCTTCTTAGAACCAACCGAAGTATTTTCATCATTTCACTATAACAGGAGTATTTCTAAAGAAAATTATCTCTGATGGAGGACTTCTGATGTTGCTAAACTACAGAATGCCTATCAACAGACACAAAAATATGGGCAGAAGGAATGGTTTCAAGAGATGTAGTTCAACCCTATCTGAAGAAGAAATAATTTTCTATGAAACTCACTAGGTCATTTTGAACAAAGCATTTTCTTATACCCTGTCTTATCTGAAATAGTTATTATACTATGGTTATGAGTTGTATTAAAAAGATAATTGGAACTGATTTCAAGAAGTTCGGCAAATCTGGTTATTTTTAAGATCTGTACCAGAAGCTTACATTATATCATTCAGTTTCAATATAATATAGTTTCTAATATAGAAAACTGGATACACTTATAATAAATAAGTGCCACTTGAATCGGCTTTTTGTGGGCTAGAGTATACGAATTGGCATATACAAGAAAAAGTATATTTGAGTATTAAGTATCTGGATTGCTGACCTTTCCTAGGAAATTTGCTTCTGCTTTTTCTGGTGGTAAAGTGCCTATTGCAATGATGTTTTATTCCATAAAATGAACAACAAAAATTTGAAATAAATGGTTATACTGCTATTGCATTCATTTTCTTTTATTTTCCCCCCCATCCATTGTCATTGATAATCTATGCACTGAAATTTAACGGGTAAAGAAGCATGGTGTGGAAACAGTTGACTTCAAATCTAAAAACAAAAATGAAAATTAATATTTTTAAAAAAATAATTTTATTTTTACATTTTCTAAATTGCTTTTTTAACTGACAGCTAAGTGGTTTATTGGAAATTTCCTAATTGCTTGTTCCTAACTTCATTTCCAATATCCACAGCGATGTAAGTCCATGGCTTAGCTGGCAAGTGACCCCTGCAAATAACTGCATGTTTTAAGAACTCAAGAGATTGTGACCTATGTGACAATTCATTATGATCAATTTGCTCTCATGGTGCAACCCATAATGATCACTCTGTGTAATGTACCATTTTCCGGTGAATCTAAGCTCTATAATAAGTAAGAATTGATTTTGCATCTGCCACAGTTTTCTGGTGATTGGAAATAATATATTGATTTTTTTTTAAAATTAAAGCCATCTTCACATCCCTAATGGAAGGTCCTACCCTCGTTGAAATTTATTGCCAAAGCCCCTGGGTAGATGATGGGTCTACTTGGAGCGTGTAGAATAGGAAAATGGGCTTCTTAGGCAGAATTTTTTTTCTTTTTCCTTTTGAAAGTTTAATTTTTGCTTTGGCTGTTAATAGACTCTACTCATAAAACAGAACTTTCTACATATGTGCTCAGAGAAAAAAAAATGGCACGGAAGAGCAATTCAAGTCCTCATTTGCAAAGTGACACCTGTTTTCTCACACACTAGTCATGTCAGCCATGTATTGTCAGTCAACATGAAGAAGTCACACCAAAGCTAAGAATCTGAAGATCAGCGTAAATCTGCTTAGCATCAGTGTTAAGTGAACTCACAGACATTTTAGGAGAGAAAACACAATGCCACAAAATAAGAAAATTGTTGGGAATTGCTAAATGTTGCCTGGCTACCACACTGGTGAATTTTAAATTCTAAACTAGTGCAAAAGTTGGATGCCTTCATAAAAAAATGTGAGCAATACGTTTTTCGACTGTCAGAAGCTGGAATTTGGCAGCTTTAGAAAGAATGCTTACTTTTCTTGAAAACCCCAAAAATAATTTCCATCCTTTTTGGAAACTGATGGGAAAAGAGAATCCATATTGGTAACCAGTACAAAATACTTAATAACCACAGCCTTATCGGCTAATACAACTTTGCTAATTCAACACCTGTAACTGATCAGTACTCCTATAGAATGAATGTTTATGGAGATTCTCATTCAACCAGGTCATAAATGTCTCAAAGGTGCTATCTTTTTTCCTCAAAAGGGAACTGGACAGTTTTTTCCTGGAGGAAGAAGTAGAAGATGTTTTGTTTCTCATCCAAGAAACTTCATCAGTTGAGCTCCAAAATACAATCCAATTGCCTTTTGACAGAAAAAAAAGCAACTTTGTAGACTTACAGACTTGTTTTATTAAGAATAATAATAAATAGTTATGAGCTCTTATCATTTGGCATGTGCTACATTTGAATTTGCAAAATATGCCAAAAGAAATGTCAAAGGAATATTTTTTAAAAGAAAAAAAAACCTCTATTATTTTTTATATTTGCACTTTTATTCCTATGATCTTTAATCTACAAGGTGCCAATCACTGTACTTTTCTAACTAAAGTTGTGTACAGAAGAATATTAAAGTGTCCAGAATTTGAAGGACAGAAATATATTTGGAATCTGTGACTAGAAACCTGCATATTTGTCCTTGGACAAAAACAAACTTATTATTTTACACTATTCTAGAATTAAATTTGTTCCCTTCCATCCAATTCCTTTGTCTTGCATTGCTTTGCAAGGGTGAGATTCTAATTAAGGAAAATAGTCTGACTGCTAGTAGGTTCTCATAGATATCTGCTTTGTCAAATCCTGAAGTCATTTTGACTTTTCTCACATGAATTGAGTCAGGTGGGCCAACAGCTATTGATCAACCTGTCTTCCATGAATTCATACAATTCTTTTTTAAGGCTTTCCAAGTTAGCAGCCATCATCATGACTATAATGAATTCTGCAAGTCAGTTATAAATGGCTTCTCTCTCTCTCCTCTATATGTGTGTGCGCGTGCATGTGTGTGTGCATGTATGTGTGTACATGGCTTTGATTCCTGGTGAGTATTTAGACTAATCCCTGCAGTTTTCTTGGCAAGTTTTTTCAGGAGTGAGTTGCCATTGCCTGTTTCCTAGGACTAAGATAGAAAGACTGGTCCAAGGTCACCCAGCTGGCTGATCTCCTGATCTCTTGCTTAGTGCCTTTGTCATGCCACCATTGGAGTCTGAATCTGTGGGGGAAGATGAGCTGGAACAGAAGCTGACAGAGATTGAGAGGGCGGCTCTGTTGGCTTTGGAGGAAACTGGGGAAGGGCAGAGTCAGTCCAGGCAGGGTTTTTCAGGATTAGAAAGGCTTGCAGACAGGGAGGAGCAGGAGAGATAGAGCTCAGGCGAAGAGCAAGGACCACCCCCTCCTGATCCTAGAGCACGAAGAGAAGAGAGAAGGTGAGAACAACACAGACTGAGGGAGGAGAGTGCCCCGCTCCCCTTCACAAGGCACACCTGAGGACTAAGATGTAAGGAGGTGCCGGTGGGAGGGACATTTGTTGGAAACAAGCATTGAATCTGTGGAGCCTCTTGTGTATTTGCCAACACCTGGAGATTACTGTGCTCTTTCTTGTGGGGCTTGCCCGGTTTGTCTTGCTTACTAGACTGCTGGCCCTGGTTCAGTGGTGGGTTGCCCCCAGTTTGCACCAGTTCTATAGAATCGGTAGTAAAACCGGTGGGAGCCTCCACCCACTGACCCTGACATCATCGAAACGCTTCTGCACATGAGCGGTCCCATTGCGAACTGGTAGTAAAGGTAAGTAGAACCCACCCTTCCCCTGGTTACTGTTTGGCTAACCTTGCTTACTGGACTACTCGCAGCCAGAGGCTGCTGAAGGTGCATGTGAGAGCTTTGCTCCAGGACTTGTAGTAAACGTGGGGACATTTGGGGGCAAAGTTGAAGTAATAAAGGGGAGTTAGACCTCTGGCTCTGTTGCTTTTGTGCCATGCCCCAGGTCATCACAGCCTTAACCACTATATCAGACTGGTTTTTTACTGTTTTCTTTAGTCTATTTTAAGTCGCCTTCCAATCAGCTTCATTGGGTAGCTTCAAGACCAAGTGTTTTGAGAGAGGGAGAGAAAATAGAGCTTTTTCATTTTATCTATGTCATATATAATTTTCTCCATGTTCCCTTCAGACATTCTGGTAGAGAGAAGTTGCCTGAGGATGGGTGCCAGCATGAGTCTGAAACCTTAGAAAACTAAGTCTCTTGTCCTGGTGATGACCCAGATTGATCCTGAACATTATTCTGGGACACAAATATTTGCCTTCATTCATGTTCCCTTCACTTGCCTTTTTATCAGAGTTTAATGTCCAAAACATTTTAGAAATTCTTATACGAAAGTCAATTGTTTTATTGTTCCCTTCTGCATCTTTCCCAGCTTAATTTATTCTTTTTTAAATAGTGCAACCAGAGCTATGCACAGAATTCCAAATTTGGACATACCATGGATTTGTATACAGGCATTATAACACTGGCATCTTTAATTTTAGTCTCTTTTCTAATGACCGCTAACATAGATTTTGCCTTTTTCACAACTGCTACATATTGGACTGACATCTTCTATTGAACCAACAATGATTCAATTTAAAGCGCTCCATGGCATAGGGCCTAGCTATCTTCGAGACTGCCTGCTGCTACCGACGACCTCCCATCGACCCGTGCGCTCCCTGAGAGGGCCTCCTCAGGGTGCCATCAGCCAAACAATGTAGGCTGGTGACCCCCAGGGGGAGGGCCTTCTCTGTGGGGGCACCTACCCTCTGGAATCAGTTGGCCCCTGAGATAAGGAGAATCCAAGACCTCAGTGCCTTCCGCCGTGCCCTTAAAACCCACTTTTTCCAGCAAGCCGGGCTGCCTTAAGAAGAAATTTTTAAATGTTTTAATTGGTTTGTAATTTTTAATTTTGGGGCCAAATTTATATATATATTAAATTGTTTTTTAATATTTGTATTTCATGTTCTTAATTCTGGTTGTACACCACCCTGAGTCCTCAGGGAGAAGGGCGGTATATAAATTGGAAATAAATAAATAAATGATAACTTCAGAGTGATTCTCCTCATTGGTTTCACACTGCTTAGATCCTTCCTTCCTTCCTTCCTTCCTTCCTTCCTTCCTTCCTTCCTTCCTTCCTTCCTTCCTTCCTTCCTTCCTCCCTCCCTCCCTCTTATGGAATATGTTGCAGAAATTGAAGTTTATATCCTTGTTAAAAATGTTCAAGGTGGCAGTGAAAATACGTACATCCTATAGATAAGGTGCAGCATCTTATTGCTTTTGTCTACCATCATGATGTAAAACTCAGATGCCAAGGATGTGGCTGAAAACATTCCAAATTCAATATTTTCTTTATAGTTCTAAAAATTATTTCCTATTAGAATGAATGCAGAGGAACAGGGGAAAAGTGACTTGTTTCATCTTCCACATCAGGCACTACTAGTGGCTACTCTACCAGCAAATTGCTCTTCCTTCCTCCCCCCATAAAATTGGATTGCTCAAGCAATCTAATTGTTAAAAGTTTATGCAATATATTTTTAAATATAGTAACAAACATAGCTTTCTAGGCCAAAATGGAATGCAACATTATAAGAAAGTCAAGAGTTGCTTTTAATAATACACACCATATATTTACAATGTGGAACCTTTGTAACATTAAACTATATGTCCAAAGAACAAAAACAATCACATGAAAGCCAAAAATGACAATTGCCAAAAACACATTTGTGTCGAAACCTCCATATTGCAAAGTATATTTTTCTCAACACAAAATTTATCTCCATATCAAGAATAATATACCATGAAAAGTGGCCCTGGAGTTACTACAGATGATCAAAGTTATTTATAACTTTCTGAATGAGTCCTTCTTGTTTTAGTTATGATTTAATATTAGTTGCTTCAGATGACATCATATTGAGAAGTTAAAATAAATAAATAAATCAATAGAAAATATAAAGCAAAAATGATTTTGTGCAAAATTTGAATGAAGTTTATTCTCTTTAATTTATTTTTGTTTAGAAAACAATTTTCATCCAACTTTTGTACAGGTCCACAAAATAAAAACTAGGGCTAAAGCTTTGTTTCCTCCAAATAATATTTCAATATTTTTAGGACTTGAAACAGTTCGCTTTTCAGAAACTACCTTCAGATACAAAGGGACCAGAAGTTAGTTAATTAGAAACTTATCTTCCCTTTTCTTCAAAATAACGATGCAGGGGGATGAAGCGATGGGCATTAGTATAGTAAGTGGGAGGGATAGATATGATGGCTGCAGGGGGCCATATTATGTTTCGGGAGTGCACACTCGATGTTTACGAGCGATTGCACACTGCGACCCCCAAAGTATTGCTCGTTTCCTGGGTTGTTCAGAGTCTCAGACCCTGGGTCTATGGCTGATGTTATGTAATGCCAGGTCAGTGGTAAATAAAGCCCCACTCATTCATGATCTTATTTCAGAGGGGGATGCTGACCTGGCAGGGATTACGGAGACCTGGTTAGGCCAGGAGGGAGGAGCTCCCCTTGTGGAAATGTGCCCGCCAGGTTTACGTGCATTCCATCAGCCAAGGACTCAGGGAAGGGGTGGGGGAGTGGCAGCAATCATTAGAGAAAGTCTTTGCCCGAGGGAGGCCACTGTTCCTCAGATAGCCGGATGCGAGTCCCTCCTTGTGAAGTGGGGTCGGGGGATTCAGATGGGCCTACTGATCGCGTACCTGGCTCCCTGCCACATAACAGCAGTCCTGCCTGAGCTGCTCAACATTATAGCCAGGTGGCAGTGGAAATCCCCAGACTTATTGTTATGGGGGATTTTAACCTGCCATCCGCTGGTGAGATGTCTCGGGAGTTCATGGCTTCCATGACCGCCATGGACCTGACCCAGGTAGTTAAAGGTCCCACCCACTTGGGGAATCACACTCTGGACTTGATTTTTGTCTCTGATCAGTGGCTGAATGATCTAAGAATAGGGGATATAGATATCAAGCCCTTGTCATGGTCTGATCATTCTCTCCTTCACATGGAGTTTCAAGTCACTTCCACCCACTGCAGGGAGATGGAACCAATCAAATGGTTCCGTCCCAGGCACCTGATGGACCCCAAAAGGTTCCTGACGGAGCTTGGGCCATTTCCTGAGACTCTGGCTCACGACTCGACTGAGGATCTGGTGGTCACCTGGGACAGGGCGGCTATTGGGGCCTTGGACTGCGTCGTGCCTTTGCAGCCTCTGACCCAATGCCAATCTTGTCTAACTCCTTGGTTTTCTGAGGAGCTGAGAGAGATGAAGCATCAGAAAAGACACCTGGAGAGCAATTGGAGGGCAAGCCGATCTGAATCTGACCAAACACAGGTGAGATCTTATATTAAGATCTACCTAGTGGCGATAAGAGTGGCGAAGTCTAGCTACTTCTCTGCTCTTATTGCATCTGCAGAGAACCGCCCAGCCGTGCTGTTTAGGGTGACCCGCTCCCTACTTCAGGTGGGGGTACGGGAAGATCCCTTACAGGGTCAAGCTGAGGATTTTGTACAATTCCTGCATGATAAAATCACTCAGATTCGGGAAGGCCTGGACTCCAATTGGGTAGATCCAGGGGAGGAGATGGGGGTAGGTCTTGAAAGCGTTATCTGGGAAGAGTTTGACTCTGTGGCTCCTGAGGACGTGGACAGGATTCTGGGCAAGCTTAACGCTGCCACATGTTTATTGGACCTTGTCCCTCCTGGTTGGTACTGGCCTCCCGGGTGGTTACACGAGGCTGGCTCCAGGGGATTATAAATGCTTCTCTGAGTGAGGGTGTCTTTCCCCCTGCCTTGAAAGAGGCAGTTGTGAAGCCCCTCCTCAAGAAGCCTTCCCTGGACCCGGCTATATTATCAAATTATTGTCCAGTCTCCAATCTTCACTTTGTTGCAAAGGTTGTTGAGAGTGTGGTGGTGCGACAACTACCCCGATACCTGGATGAAGTTGTCTATCTGGATCCGTTCCAGTCGGGCTTCAGGTCATGATACAGCACGGAAACGGCATTGGTCGCATTGGTTGATGATCTCTGGAGGGCTCGGGACAGAGGTTGCTCCTCTATCCTGGTCCTATTAGATCTCTCAGCGGCTTTTGATACCATCGACCATGGTATCTTACTGCACCGGCTGGAGGGGTTAGGAATAGGGGGCACCCTGCTTCAGTGATTCTCCTCCTTCCTCTCTGACTGTTCACAGTTTGTGTTGGCAGGGGGGCAAAGGTCGACCTTGAGGCACCTTATTTGTGGGATGTTGCAAGGGTCAGTCGTCTCACCTCTTCTTTTCAACATTTATGTAAAACCGCTAGGTGAGATCATCCGTGGTTTTGGGGTGAGTGTTCATCAGTATGCTGATGACACACAGCTATACATCTCCACCCCAGACCACCCCAATGATGCCCTTGCTGTAATGTCCCGTTGCCTGGAGGCCGTGCAGATCTGGATAGGGAGAAACAAGCTCAGACTCAACCCCTCCAAGACCGAGTGGCTGTGGCTCCCGGCATCCCGGTATAGTCAGCTGGTACCATCGCTGACAATTGGGGATAAGATCTTGCTCCCCACAGAGAGGGCCCGCAACTTGGGTGTCCTCCTGGATTCACGGCTATCTTTAGAAGATCATTTGATGGCCGTGGCCAGGGGTACCTTTTATCAGGTTCGCCTGATCCGCCAGTTGCGTCCCTTTCTGGATCGGGACGCCTTGAGCACGGTCACTCATTCCCTAGTCACCTCCCGTATGGACTACTGTAATGCTCTCTACATGGGGCTCCCCTTGAAAAGCACCTGGAGGCTCCAACTGGTCCAGAATGTAGCCGCGTGGGTGATTATGGGCGCAGCTCGTTGCACCCATATAACACCTCTCCTACGCGAGCTGCACTGGCTCCCGGTGGTCTTCCAGGTGCGATTCAAGGTGTTAGTTATCACCTTTAAAGTGCTCCATGGCTTAGGACCTGGGTACCTACGAGACCGACTTTTGCCACCAATAGCCTCCCACCGACCAGTTCGTTCTCACAGGGAGGGACTACTCAGGGTACCGTCAGTCAAATTATGCCGACTGGCGACTTCCAGGGGGAGGGCCTTCTCTGTGAGGGCTCCAACCCTTTGGAATGAACTGCCCCCTGAGATACGAAATATCCCTGATCTCCGTGCTTTCCGCCGTGCCCTCAAAACCCTGATGTTCCAACAGGTGGGGCTAAACATATGAACATGTGAATGTTTTTAAAATGTTATCTAATTTTAGGTTCTATTTAATTGGGTCAAACTATGTTATAATAATAATTTTAATTAGCAATTTTATGATGTTTGTTTATCTATATTTTTCTTGACTGTACACCGCCTTGAGTCCTATGGGAGAAAGGCGGTATAGAAATATAACAAATAAATAAATAAAATAAACTATTGTAAATAACAGATTTGCTATTGTTTCAAGTACTAGAAGAGTTCCTGCAATAGAAGGAAGAGAAAACCAGCTACATCGTGTAATAAAATTCCCAAGGGGTGGATAGGTGAGAAGTTGGAGGTGTTTAACTATTAGTTAATCATTCACAATTTTAGGAATCCTGCTTGGTTTTTAAAAGGTGGGTATCTTGATAGAGAGCTGTACTAGGAGATTATTATAGTGTGATCCAGCAGTTTGTGGAAAATGAGGTTGTGGAAAGTTGATGTAGTACTTCAGCTATCAGTCATAAATATATCTTGGAAATAAGACATTGTAGGAAGACAGCTATGTTCGACTATGATACCAGACTTCTGATTTTATGCTAAGAAATAAGGACTGTCTCAGAGTGACAGCATTTTTAATCACTTAAATTTCCCCAATGCAAAATAGAAGCTACTTAGATTCCTGTACAAAGAATACTTTACATTTTAAGAGCTTTATGAGCCAATTATGAGTGATAAAAATACTAAGTTAGTTAAATATAAAATTAACTTATAAGAAAAGTCTAGAGTACATAGTTTGCTTTTATTTCCCCATCTCCATCCCCTTTCAAATACAGGAAAGAATCAAGTTTTAATCTCAGTCTATGCTGTTTGTTCTTCAGGTATACCCAGTGGTGGGATTCATCCAGTTTGCACCAGTTCAGGAGAACTGGTTGTTAACTTTCTGAGCAGTTTGGTGAACTGGTTGTTAGAAGAAATCATTAGGGCAGAGAACCGGTTGTTAAATTATTTGAATATACCTCCTGCTTTATTTTGATAACTTGGCATTAAAAGGAAACAGAATAACTCTTTTCTCTACCCTAAAACAAATTAATCTACTAAGGAGGTGTACGTCTCTCTAATAATAAGTAACTTTTTTAAAAAAACTTTTGAGGTTTTCTAGATTTGAAAAGGGTAAATTTTGGGAGAAAATATAAATGGTATGTTTCCTCTTTCAAACAAAGCATCTCTGCATATTTTAAATGCATTATAAAACACTCTAGACAAAACATTGAATGCCATTTCCTAGCAGAACATCTAAAGAATGAATTCAGCTACAAAAGAAGCTTATTAAAGAGTAATGAAGACTGTCAAAAATTGTACACTTAAAAGCTAGTAAATAACAAAGTGAAGCTTTTAGCCATTCTGGATGGACTATGTGAGGTCAGAAAGAAACAGCACATTCATCAAGGCTGCCACTGGACTTTTGAAGCTGCACATTTGTTTGTTTAGAAAAAGGAAAGATATTTAAATATCCTATGAGCACTGCCTAATGCCAATAACCTTGTAGCCATTATTTTTATTCAAGTGGTAGAGTAGAAATATCAGAAACATTGCAATAGCATGCTGATTTTTATCTCTATGGAAATAATATTTTTTTTAAAAAAAAACATTATAGAAACAGAATTGTAATGAGTCATTGAGAACACTGAGCCCAATTCCCTTCTTTAGAAAATGGCAATCTAGACAATCCTGTGAAACTAATTACACCATCCTTGTTGGATAGCATGTTCTAGTGCCAATAGAACATATTTGTTAGGAAGAAAGATTTTTAAAAAAGTGTTAATGTAATCTAGTTCTTCTGTTAGGGAGATATTTTAACATATTTTACTACCTTCTATCTTTGAGTGACTTAAGAAAATTCTGTAGGTGACATTTGAATATATTTGTTTTAAGGAGGAATTAGGAGTCTGGGGAATATCACTTAATGCTTTCTAGAGTTGAAAGGGATTTTAATAGATGATGTAAGTCTACAACAGGATTTGGCCCAGGAACCATATAGCATTCTGTGTAATACAATAGGCAACTAAATGCGTTTGGAAGTTCTGGAAAAAGAAGCTTAGCAATTGATACTTCAAACAAGGTATCCATGGTTCAGGTAATAGCAAGTACCATTGAAAGCTTGATCTTTATGAATTTGTCCAGTTCTCCTTTAAAACCCTCTGAATTTTGAACCATCAGTGCCATACCTGATGGTAATAACATCTCAATTGCTTTATGAGTTGTGTACTTCCTTTGATTGGCTCTGTATATCATTATATTTTGTTGTAATGGATAGTGCCCCCACCCCAAGTTCTAGCTCTGTGACCAAAGATGAAAAACAGTCATTTTTGTCTGAAAACAGTCAGTTTTCAGTCATGAAAACCTCATTTTCTATGTCATGCATGATATTATATTTGATGAATGTACCTATCCTCACTTGGGTCTCATTCATCTTCTCTTCTGGTTTTGGGGTGGATAAGAATTCATGATGAGATAAAACTTCAATCAATTCCATAAACATTGCTTTTATTTTCTAAGCTAGCAAAATAATATCACTTCTATTAATACAGATCCCAGCAAAAATACATGTTTTAATTATCTTTTTTTTTTAATGGTCATTTCTTGAACCTTCTGCTTCCTACAGTTCATTGGCATAACTGATCTTCCAATGCTAATCTTCTTTTCTAGAGCAAGGAAGCTAGGAATTAAGAATTAAGTTAATTGCCATTATAGTTGCAGTGGAAGGTTTTTTCGGGTGATAGCCTATCTGTTATAGGATTGCTTATTCTTTTGAGAATTGTTTCAATTTGATTAGTTAATAGGCTAAATCCGGTGTCATGGTAAACATTTCCCAAGTCTTAGTTTTCTCTGCTTTAATAGCTGTGCCATAATTGTGCAGAGTGCCTTGAGCAAAACTTAATTCACTTGGACTGATTTACATCTTTGTGTACTGATGGGGCTAGCTATTTTGAATGTAATGGTGCAACAAGAACATGTGGCAATAGAGAAATGAATGGTTTGGGTTAAGATGGAAGTTAAATTGAATTAAGCTTATTTTTATAGATTTGGCATAAGATTTCTTCAGATCCTATCTGTTTTCTAGCCATTACAATGGGAAAATCTTCTGTCCTGTTATGCACTTCATCTTGAATATTGTTTTAATGAACGTAAGATTGACTGTGGAAGGCTCATCCACACGCCATAATGTGAATGGCACCTTGGCAACTTCTGTTCATATATGTGAATGTGAATTTAAAATGCTGAAATCTCTGAGCACACAAACACACTTTTTTTACACACGGCAAATGGTATGCCTTTTGTTTTGAATACAAAACAGGTATTCTTATCTTGTAAACATGTATCTAAGACAAATGTGGGTGAATATTGCAGTGTAATCTGATACAGCTATGCATACATATATCTCACTGAGCTAAAAGGGACAGAGATCCATGAGCAAGTAGCTACTGTATATAAAGAAATTTTGCAATAACTGATGCTAAATTACCAAAAAGTATATCTGTGTGTGTGTGTGGATGTACATGTGTGGATATCCTTTTTTTTTTTTTTTGGTCTTAGAAACCTGCTTTTATAGTGGGGGGGAAAGTCCCATACCAATGAATATATCCAGCACTATTTAAGAGCTAAAACAAAACAAGTTTTTTTTAAAAAAAACTTTTATTATAGGTTCTTGGTGCTCTCTGAGCTTGGTTGCTTTCTTGCAGACATTTCATTACCTAACTAGCTAATATCACCAGTGTGATTAGTTCAGTGTCTAGACAGGTAATGACACATCTGCAAGAAAGCAGCGAAACTTAGAAAGCACTAGGATCCCACAGTTCAATCCTGAGCGACAAATATTCTTTTCTATTGGAACTTTTCTTGATAGGCTTCCTCAGGCCTTCCTATTCTAGTCTAGCATTTGTAATCAACTCAGTGCATTCACTACTACACCCACACAACGTACACATGCACACATTCTCCATTGGGTTGCAGAATATTTAGCATAAAACAGAAAAATAAACAACAGTCCAATGATGAAACTATGGAATCATACAAAGTATGACTTCTAAGAGAGTCTACACCATTTAATCTAACTTTCTTCTCAAATTATCTTCAATAGGTCAATTTCCTCTTGAATATGATATCTTTTAGATAAGTGAAACTGCTATGGTATCTTTTCCTTGGCCTTCTCTTTTGCAACTAAAACATGTCAGCTCCTTCAACTCACTGAGTTTGGTTTTCAGAGAGCTTATCATGCTGGTGACTTTTCTTTGAACCTATTCCAACTCCTCAATATCCCATTTAAAGTGCAGTACATATAATTGGATACAGTACTCTAAATAGAGCTTACTCGAGTCAAAGTACAATGCAACTATTATTTCCAACATTTTGGACACAGTGTTTTGTTAATGCAACTCAAGCATTTTTAACTGCTGTATCACACTGCTTGCTTACATTCAACTGGTGGTAAACTAGTATTTCTAGAGTATTCTCACACATATTGCCATCAACCCAAATCTTCCCCATCCTACACTTAGGCTTTTCCTACTCAGATACCAGTCCTTGTATTTTCTATCATTAATTATCATCCCATTGAATTGCATTATTCAAGCTTAATGAGCTGTATTGAATCATGATTTTAAACTCTAAACTGTTAGCCAAGCCCTATACTTTGATATGATCTGAAAACCTGATAAACATCCTTTCCATTTCATTTTATGTCATTTTATAAGGAAGGAATGGGCCAAGACTCAAACCCTAAGGATTCCCTTCACTATATTCCTTCAGGACAATTCAAAATAATTTACAAACACCCTCTGAGTATGGCTGGCCAACCAATTGCAAATTCAATGGGCCATAGCCTCCTCCAAATCATATCTATCCATTTTATCCATAAAATATATATTTGATATTTTGGCAATTCCTTTATTGAGAACAAAATGAGCTAAATTTTACATTATTCTGTGGCTCCATCAAACCACTCTGTCATAAAAAGAGCAAAGGTTGCTTTCACTCAATGTGTTTCATCAAACCTATGATAAATCCTTGTAAATTCTTGCAAACATGCTTGTGCACTTCTGAATCTTTTCCAGTAGATTCCAGAGTTGTGGCAATATAGAAAAGAGACATCAGTTGAATAAGTAATGTTTGAAGCCACTTAAGAAAACCTAAGGTTTCTTTCTATAAGGCAGACTTTCATAATGTGGGTGGGGGCGCACACTCCAGATATATTGTATTGCAACATACAGGCTTCCCTGCCATCAAACAACATTATACTGTTTTCCAAAAGATTTCATTTCAAATCCAAGCTGAATCAAAGCATATCTAAAAATGTTTTATTACTGCAGCTTTGCATATATTGCTTTTTGGCAGTAAAAGGGGTTCTAAGAGACACATTTTATGCCACTACAGGACACGCTCATACAAGATACTTGCATACAAACACTACAAACACACAAAGATTCATTTCAAAGAGAAATTGTTGGGTTTTTATTTTGTGTTTAATTCTCTGAAAGCAGCAGGAGGGTTGTTAATCATAGCTAATTTATTATTTACATTTTATGGACTTTGCCTTATTCTTTACTGATTATGGAAGTTGCAGAGTGATCTCAATTTGTAGAAATTAGCCCTATGGAATACAGAAATAATTGTTCCCTCGTGCACATATACAGGTGTTCTGCCTTGCTCATTCGTTGGCCTCTAATTTGAATATGAAAACTAAAGTTGAAAAGGAGTGAGTGGTAACCATCATGGCATTGAAATATGCTATCCTCTGAGCTGTGACCCTCGCCTTCGACATTATTGAAATCATAGTTTGTTTTCTTTTAGACTGCATTTTCACTTGGTTTATAATAAATCACTTCCTGCCCACAATACCCAAGAACAATGCTCAGATGAGTGAACGAAGCATCTTCAACCTACCAAGCTCAAGGAAGGTAGGAAGAAATGGCAAAGGAATATTTCTTTACTGCAGTCAAAGCCCAAAAATAAATCAGAAAACTAATAAAATAGATTTAAAAAATTAAGCACATCAATAAAACTTAAATACATGTAGCCATTACTAGACAAATTTTGCAAAATGTAGACGGGATTGTAAAGGTTTCTTTTAATTTGTGATTTTATTAAAAACTGCAGTTGCAAAATTAAAAACTAACACAAATTAAAAAGAAAAAACAGAAGGAAGGGAAAAGAAAAAATAGAAAGAACATATGGGATGGGTAGCCTTCATCATTTGACAAAACTGTTGAATTATGTGGATGCATGTAGAGAATAAGGGAGATGATCCTGAAGGAAATAAGAGCCTGAAATAGTCTTTAAGTCCTGGGAAGCAAGATAATATTCAGAATAGCAATAGCACTTTGCATACTGTTCCATATTGCTTTGAAGCACTCTCTGAGTGGTTTACAATGTCAGCCTTTTGTCCCCAACAATCTGGGTCCTCATTTTACCAACCTCGAAATGATGGAAGGCTGAGTCAATCATGAGCCAGTCAGGATCGAACTCCTGGCTGTAGCATAGTTAGCCTCCAATACTGCATTCTAACCAGGGGTGGGTTCTACTTATCTTTACTACTGATTCGCATCGTACCCACACGCTTCTGCGCATGCGCAGATCACCTATGATGACGTCTGGGTCAGTAGGCAGAGCCTCCCGCCAGTTTTACTACTGGTACTTGCAAATTGGTCGGAACCAGGGGCAACCCACCACTGATTCTAACCACTGCGCCAACTCAGAAAAGATGCTGCCTGTTTCACTGAGGTATAAGAAGGAAGGAAGGTCAAGTACAATCAGGCTTCCAAAATTCTATTATTATAGCTTATCTCAATAAAATAGAAGTCTAAGCTTCCAGTGAAATTGATTTTCTGGTCTGATCTACAAAATGGAGCTGAGTGGTATGGACAAAGAAGGAAGGTGACAGAATTAACCTGGTATATTTACATGCGCCATGAAGACCAAAGTGACCTCCAGATCCAAATTAAAGCTTTTGAGTTATCCCCCTTTCCTGTGCAATTCTATCCCAGTTGGACCTGGTGCCCTTATTTTCCCATTTGTTCCAGCTCCTAATTTAGTATTTTCCATTTTCCTTCTGGACAAAGATAAGAAAGAAACTGGTAGGAGGTCTGGAAAGGAGTCACAGCCTGACTTGGTATTTCTTCATCCCTTTAATGTATCCATCAGTCAGTATATCACTGACAGCATCTTTCTTCAGTTTTCCTGTTAGTGAACTTTGCCTAAAATGTTTTTCTAACGGGATCAAAAGGGAACTGCTTTTCTTTTCTGCAATAGCTCTGGGGCTCTTGCATTTGGCTTTCAGCAAAGGAGCAAGAAACAAACAAATAAACAAACAGAACTAGGTGGCTGTTGGCAACTGTTTTGTCTGGGTTTCTGTTATCAGGCCAAACACATGCAAACAATGTGAATAAATAACATGCAAATATCCCAGAACAGGGCAAATGTTACCTTTATCTGATTATTTCCAAGCTAGCTTTCAACTAAATTTAATGTCACTAAAACCTTTTGTAGTGGCTGCTGCAGAAGAAAAAAAAAATCCATTGCAAAAATATACAGAAGAGCTTAGATTGTTTTCTTTCTTCTCCTCATCTCCTTCTATTTTTAACTTTACAAGTAGAACCACTATTAGTAATAGAATTTGTATATTTTAGTGCCTATAATGTAAGAGTTCATTAGAATTCACACAGTCCCAAAATAATAGAGCACACCGATAGCATGCTAATCACCCTTCTCCTTTAACAATGGGATTATTCTGCTATCATGCCCTTCTGTGAGCTATTAAATCAACAATTTCATCAAAATCTATTAACAAAATGTGTTTGCCTTTTGGGAATTGGCACCAACACCCTTGAAAGATACAGTGACCCTTGAAGAACTAGATCCATTCTAGAGCCAGTGTGGCATAAAGGTTATACAGGTATTCTTCAATTTACAACCATTTATTTAGCAATCATTCAGTTATAGCAACACTGAATAATGTGACTTACAACTGGTCCTTGCACTTACAACAGCTGCAGCATCCTCACGGTCACATGATCAAAATTTAGGTGCTTGGCTATCAGTATGTATTTACAAAGTTTAAGCATCTTGGATTCATGTGATCACCATTTGCAATCTTTCCAGCTGATTTCTGTTGAGCAATGGAGGAAGTTGGATTTATTTGTCTGTCTATCTATCATCTGTCTATTATCTGTCTGTCTGTCTGTCTGTCTGTCTACCTATCTATCATCTGTCAACATCTAGCTTGAGTATCCAAATAAAAGTCCAGGATCATGTATTTTCTGAAAAGCTTACTGTTTATTGAATACATAGCATGGTAATGGGGAGGTAAAGCTAACTCTGATTTTCTCAGGCAACAGTTCACAATATTATACAAATAAGTTCCCAGTCAACCCCCAGGAATCTACATAGACCATGTAAACAAGTTCTCTTTGTTATGGGAACCATCTGCCTTCTTCTTCACACCTATTGATACATCCTTGAAAAGTTTCCAGATTCTTATGAGTTTCAGTGAACTGCAGAAGTTTTGTTTTTCCAGGTAACCCATTTGTAATCAACACCTCCCCCCTCTACTCTAATGACAAGTTGAAATGAAGAGGCACGTAGCTGGCCAATGTGTCACTCTTCACTCTATATCTGTCTATCTATCTATCTATCTATCTATCTATCTATCTATCTATCTATCTATCTATCATCTATCTAATCTGTATCCCATTTTTATTATCTTTACAAATAACTGGTGGTGAAATCACTTCTCCCCTCCTATTTTCTCTACATCAACAACCCAGTGAGATGGGTTGGCCTGAGAGAAAGTGACTTGCCCAAGGTCACCCAACTGGCTCTCATGGCTAAGCAGGGCTTGAATTCACAGTCTGCTGCCTTCTAGCCTTATCCACTAGACCCGTGATGATGAACCTATGGCACACTTGCCACAGGGGGCACGCAGAGCCATATCAGTGGGCATGCGAACTCAGCTCCGGCACACATGCACGTGCTGGCCAGCTGATTTTTGGGCCTTTTGGGTTCACCAGAAGTTGGGAAATAGGCTGTTTCCAGCTTCCGGAGGGCCTCCAGGGGTGGGTAAGGCCCATTTTTCACTCTCCCCAGGCTCCAGAGCCTTTCTAGGAGCCTGGGGAGGGCAAAAATCGCCTTCTGCACCTCCCCAGAGCCCCTCTGGAGGCCGGAAACAGCCCAACTTCCAGTGGGACCGGAAGGCCCGTTTTTCGCTCTCCCCCACCCCCGCCACAGGGTGAGGAAGGCTGTTTTGCTCTCCCCAGGCACCTAGAAAGGCTCTATAGTCTGGGGAGAGTGAAAAATCGGCCTACTGGGCCCACCATGCCATTGGGTGCCAATAGCAGGTGGATTATGGGGGGGGTCGCATGCACATGCGCAGGGGGCGGGGATGCATAGAATTATGGGTGTGGGCATGCGACCCCTCCCACACTCCTCCCACTTTTGGCATGCGATGGCAAAAAGGTTAGCCATCACTGCACTAGACCAAATTGGCTCTGCAAACCATGATTCACTTAACAATTACAGATTTGCTTAACAATTGTGGCCAAAAAAAAGTTGTAAAATCAGGCATGAGTCAATAACCATTGCTTAGTGATGTAAATTCTGGTCATAAATAGAGGATTATCTGTATGTAGATCAGAACAAGATAACCCATAAATATAATCACAACCTAGAGAGCTTTGGGTTACCTGCATTTTTTTCAATTCAATCATCAATGGAGATTCTCAGTCATCCAAGTTATGGTTGTCCCAAAGGTGCTTTTTCAAGAGGCAACCGGACTTTCATTGTTTTTTTTTTCCTTGAAGAGAAAAAATAAACCAAAAGAAAAAACAAAGGAAGTCCAGCTGCTTCTTGAAAAAGCACCTTTGAGATTTTCAGTTCAATCTATCTTACAGTGAGTGTGTCTTCAGAGGATTATCTAATGCCAAGTTATGCTCCCAGAGGAAAAACTAGACTAGACAGGTTTAATTAAAAAAAAAAGTACCAACACATTTTAGTTTCAGATTGTTCTCCCAAATCTAATTCATAGAGATGTGGCTAATTGAAATGCACCACAATGGCTTTTTGTTCCCGTTCAAAATTCTTAAGTTATTCAAAACTTGGCATTTGGCTTCAACCATGTGACTTATATTTTGTAATACTTCCTGGGGTAGTCATGAATAAACAACCATATAATCCAACAAGCTTTCCATCGCAGGTTTTCAAAGAGCAGGGTGCCAAAAATCACTTTCAGGATTAGAAGAGCAAATTAGTTTCTGTGGCTGCTTTCTGCCAAGATCGTGAGGAATTAAAATTTCAGTTTTTAAAGCAATGGAATTAAATAGATGTAAATACATTTTGGATTACCTCCCTTTTGCACCCATTATTGTATCCGTTTCATGCAAGTCCATCATAGCCTTTTCTGAATATGTAACTGCAGCATTATTCAACCCTTTATTTAAAACTGCAAGAAAATCTTCCAAATCCCAAACATTTGTTTCCAAAAAAAGAAAAGGGAAAGTTTCCTCTTTGGGTTTGTTTTTGTTTTTGCAGAAAATAGTGTGAATAAACACTATGTGGGACAACATTAATAATTGTATAGTTTTGTACATTCTTATATTCTTAAGAAAGAAAAATTATTAATTTGTATTGAAACTAAGTAAAATTTATCATGGAACATACATTTGTGACCAAAGTCACCGTCCAGATTGCAGATTTCCCAAATGGATCTAATTTTGAAATTATGATCTCATTATTTACAGTTATTCAGGATTGCCCATCCTAAGGTTGCACGACTGATGCATCACCCAAAATTTATCTTTAGTCCTCAGAGACTCTTCTAAGCACTTCTGTACTTTAGAATGTTATTATAGGTCCACAGCATAATCACATGAATTCTATTTAATAATATGCCATATGTTGTATTAAAATTACTTTCAATCACAATTAAGTTTGCTTTTCAGAGTTCTCACCATTTCTTTTTCTGCCCAGTGCCTGCTTTTTGGAAAGTAGTCCCAGGAATTCATTCAAAGATCAGACCTAGGTCTTTGGGCCAAAAACATTGTCTATTGCAATATTAAAGGTATGATGGATGGTGATCCATGCAAGATTATGCTTTAACAAATATGTTAACAAGGTGCCACAAAAATATGATTCGCTCCTCTGGATAAGGTAATGTTATAGCTATTATTTAGTAATAGCACTTAGTACTTGGACTTGTATACCACTTCACAGTGCTTTACAGCCTTCTCTAAATGGTTTACAGAGTCAGCATATTGCCCTCAACAATCTGGGTATTCATTTTACTGACCTTGGAAGGATGGAAGCGGTCAAGATTGAACTCCTGGCAGTGAGCCTGCGATGTTTATTTGTTTGTTTGTTGTTTGTTTGTTTTTTAAATTTGTTAGCCACTTGTCTCCAGTGGACTCTGGGTGGTGCACAAACCTAAAAAGACATACAAGCAGGATATCAAATGCAAGTCCAGTCTAAGATATTCTAATAACAAAATTCATAGAACAAAACTGGGCCCATTGAAAAAATAACCAACAATCCCAGACCTGGGACCAAAGCTAGATTTTCAAAACTTTTCAGAACCCTAGGAGAAATGGATATTATTATAGGTGATTTCTAATTAGAACTCTAAGTGGACACTCATGCTAATAAATACCATCTGACTGTGTCAAAAGTCCCACAGATAATAAATGTCACTTAATAGTAGTGCAACATGCTGAATTGTGGTAGAGCTATTAATATTTATTATGAATTTTTCAAAAATAATCAGCTCCATTCTACACGTATTTTCCTCCAAGCTATTTTGTCTCTCCATCAGTTTTTTTTTTTTAGCCCAGAGCATCTGTCCCTGTGCTATTCTGCACCACCTGAAACCTTTATTGCTAAACTTAACATGGCAGTAGTTACTTTGTTCTGGCCACCTAATTTCATAGCAAGTTATGCAAAAATTGATAATAAAGCCTATTTGTAGTCTTTGATTTACATTATATATTTTGCCTGGGGAATCTGACATTTCTGCTCTATGGGAACTGGTCATTCTGCAAAATATTATGAACAGAATAACTTGTGCACATTGCACAAATCTGTGCAAATTAATGAATGATTTATTTTATTTTAAGGTGAATCTTAACTTTTTTTGTTGCAAGAACAGGTGTGTTATGTATGCGAAGTATACGTAGTCCTCTTATACACCTGGCTGTATCAAGACTTTGCAGCAATGAATTTTATAGTCTCAGACTAAACAAGATGAGTTATGACTCAAGGGAGGCATAAATAGTGAATACAATATTTGAAGATTTAGCCATTCTTTTCTCCTGGTAAATGGTGCTTAATATTTACACACAAATCTCTTTCTTTCTCTGGGTTGTACTTGTAGCTGAATGTTTAATGCCATTTTGTTAACATGCTATGTAGCTTGCTTTAGTTTATATGATACTTAGAGTCATGATTCTAATTGCTTTTTAGAGAAATACTGTATGAAACATCCAGATTGCATTGAGTTTGAAAGTAAAGCCTTACATTCTGGGAAAGACGTACCAATATCTTAGTATAAAAGACTGCAAACAGAACTACATACCAGAAATTTTGAAAATGAAAGATAAAGATATCTGCTACAAAGCAAAAATGTCTTTTGGTTTTATCTGACTATCACTTCTATGGTAAAGCTGATTCTATCAGCATTTGACGCTCAAGAACCTGCAAATTCTGTTTACCAGCACTGCCATTTTCCTCTATTATAGAACTTTTAACAAGTCCTTTGGAATTGGAAAAGTTATATATTATAAATAAAATGAAATTTGGCAGAGTGAAAATCACCCATCTATAGCGAGTGCTATATTCGTTGTCATTCAAGGTTGTTGTTTGTTTTCCACAATCATTTCAGGAAAATCAGTTCATGACTACTATCATCTTTAAACTTCCAGCCCCCAAACAAATGAACCATAACTTGTCAGGCACTGCTCAGTTTCAACACATCTCAGTGACATTTGTCCTAGAAAACTTCACAGAGGAACTATAAACAATAACGTAAATAAGCTCTTTTAAAATCCAAGCCAAGTATCTAGTTTCATTGGGGAAGTTTATATTTTCGTCTCAAAATCAGAAAGTTAAACAGCGTTTTAAAAGAATAGGGAGATATTGTTTTCATCAGTTTATAAAATAAAAGTTTTATAACATCCATAGTCTGCTGTTTTATTTTGCAAAGAGTAAAAAAATGTCATATTTCCCCTTAAGATAATTAATATTTTTGTATGTATTTTTTATTTTCCTAGTGTGAGTTTGAACTTTATTACTTTTTCAGAAAGCAACGGAACTGCTGAAACGTATGTAAAACTTGTAATTATTTCTGATCTGCTTCCTGCTTTCATTATATGTTTAGCTGTTAAAGTTTCCATATTATGGAGTGATTGTCTGATTCTTGCTCATTCAGTAAAGCAATAATCTTTCTTCCTTCTATCCATCCCTTCAGCATAAATGAACTCTATAGACATATGAAATGATATGAAAACTCATTAACATAAAAGTGGTTCAAAAGTGGTTCATGAGGACCCAGATTGTGGGGGCAATAAACTGACTTTGTATAAAATATACAAAAGTATGAAAGTATTGCTTAACGCATTGTAAGCCGCCCTGAGTCTTCAGAGAAGGGCGGCATATAAATCAAATTAAATCAATTAAATTTAATTAAATTTAAAAATTAAATCAATTTTTTTTAAAAAAGAGTTCTGATGACACAAATAGCTATGATCACATGTTAATCTATTATCTTCTACCTTCAAACTCAGAAAGCTCAAACTGCCCAAGGAGCTGCTGATTCTGTTCTGCAGTGGAATTATTGAGTCTGTCATCTGCACCTCTATAACTGTCTGGTTTGGCTCTGCAACCCAACAAGACAGACACAGACTTCAGAGGATAATTAGAACTGCAGAAAAAACAATTGCTACCAACCTGCCTTCCATTGAAGACCTGTATACTGCAGGAATCAAAAAGAGGGCTGTGAAAATATCTACAGACCCCTCACATCTTGGACATAAATTGTTCCAACTTCTACCCTCAAAACAATGCTATAGGGCATTGCACACTAGAACAACTAGACACAAGGACAGTTTTTTCCTGAACGCTGCTAAACAACTAATTCCACAACACTGAAAAAACTATTTACTAAAACTGTATTATTATTATTATTCTCGTATTTCCTATTACCTATTTCCTCCCACTATAACTATGCTGCTTGTATCTCAACAATTTATATTGTTTTATTTGTTCCCTATTATGATTTGATTGCTTATTTGATGACCTATAACTATCACTAAGTGATGAATGCATCTTGTCTTTTTATGTACACTGAGAGCATATGCACCAAAGACAAATTCCTTGTGTGTCCAATCACACTTGGTAAATAAAGAATTCTATTCTATTCTAAAACAAATGATTTGAACAATATCTCAACTTTTCAAACCAATTCCCATAAACTCTTGCATGGAAATGAAGAAGCATCTGAACTTGGAAAACTATAGATTTCCTTGTAAAAAGGGTTTATTCTACATAGTGTGGTTTAAGGGGGGAGGGATCGTACAAGGTTATAATCATAAAGTTGCAAGGGATTAAACAAGATATTTAGTTCAATATTTTCCTTGGTACTAAATTCACTACAGTATCTCTAAGAGATTCGGCTTCTGCTAAAAGAGCTTTGATGAACAAAACCAGTGTTTCTCAACCTCATCAAATTTAAGATGAGTGGACTTCAAAATCCACCCATCTTAAAGTTGCTGAGGTTGAGAAAAACTGGACGAAGCTATATTTATAATAAGGTTCCTCTTGGTGGAACCTCATTATAAATATAGTTAGTCTGAACTTCCTCCCTGCAGTTTTAACCCACTAATTCTGTTCCTACTCTGTAGGACATTGGAGAATATGTCTATTCTCTCTTCTGTGTGAAAACTCTTTGGATGTTTAAAGACTGATATAATAAAACCTCTCAGTTGTCTTGTCTCTAGGCTAAATTATTCATATCCTGGGCTGTATAAACAGAGGCATAGAATCAACATCACGTGAAATATTAGTGCTACTTTATAAAACCTAGTAAGACCACATCTGGAATACTACAACCAATTTTGATCACCATACTACAAAAAAGATGTTGAGACTTTGGAAAAAATTCAGAGAAGAGCAACTAAGATGCTGCAGGTTTGGGGTTTGGCTAGTCTAAAGAAAAGAAGAATTAGAGGTGACATGTTAGCAGTATTCCAGTATTTGAGGGGCTGCTACAAAGGGGATCAAATTATACTTCCCAGGAGGTTACACGAGGCTGGCTCCAGGGTGTTATCAATGCTTCGTTGAGTGAGGGTCACTTCCCCGCTGCCTTGAAAGAGGCGGTGGTGAGGCCTCTCCTCAAGAAGCCGTCCCTGGATCTGGCAATATTGGCCAACTACCGTCCTGTCTCCAACCTTTGCTTCATGGTGAAGGTTGTTGAGAGTGTGGTCGTGCGACAGTTTCCACAATTCCTGGAGGAAACATCTTATCTAGATCCGTTCCAGTCGGGTTTCAGGTCTGGGCACAGCACAGAAACGGCATTGGTCGCGTTGGTTGATGATCTCTGGAGGGCTCGGGACAGGGGTTGCTCCTCTGTTCTGGTCCTGTTAGATCTCTCAGCGGCTTTTGATACCATTGACCATGGCATCATGCTGCACCGGCTGGAAGAGTTGGGGGTGGGAGGCACCGTGTTGCGGTGGTTCTCCTCCTTTCTCTCCGACCAGTCACAGTTTGTGTTGGCAGGGGGGCAGAGGTCGACCTCGAGGCCTCTCATCTGTGGAGTGCCACAGGGATCGGTCCTCTCGCCCCTTCTGTTCAACATTTATGTGAAGCCGCTGGGCGAGATCATCCGTGGCTTCAGGGTGAGATACCACCAGTACGCTGATGACACCCAGCTGTACATCTCCACCCCAGGCCACCCCAACGATGCCCTTGAAGTGATGTCCCAGTGCCTGGAGGCTGTGCACATCTGGATGGGGAGGAACAGGCTCAGGCTCAACCCTTCCAAGACTGAGTGGCTGTGGCTCCCGGCATCCCGATATAGTCAGTTGACTCCATCACTGACTATTGGGGGCGAGTCTTTGGCCCCCACGGAGAGGGCTCACAATCTGGGAGTCCTCCTGGATATGCAGCTGTCCTTGGAGGAACATCTGACGGCTGTAAACAGGGGGACCTTTTGTCAGGTTCACCTGATTCGCCAGTTGCGGCCCTTTCTTGATCGGGATTCCCTGTGCACAGTCACTCATGCCCTCGTTACCTCTCGCCTTGACTACTGCAATGCTCTCTACATGGGGCTCCCCTTGAAGAGCACCCGGAGGCTCCAACTGGTCCAGAATGCAGCAGCGCGGGTAGTGACGGGAGCAGCATGGCGTTCCCATGTAACACCGCTCCTGCGTGAGCTGCACTGGCTCCCGGTGGTCTTCCGGGTGCGCTTCAAGGTGTTGGTTATCACCTTTAAAGCACTCCATGGCATAGGGCCTAGCTATCTTCGAGACCGCCTGCTGCTACCGATGACCTCCCATCGACCCGTGCGCTCCCATAGAGAGGGCCTCCTCGGGATGCCATCAGCCAAACAATGCAGGCTGGTGACCCCCAGGGGGAGGGCCTCCTCTGTGGGGGCACCTACCCTCTGGAATCAGTTGCCCCCAGAGATAAGGAGAATCCAAGACCTCAGTGCCTTCTGCCGTGCCCTTAAAACCCATTTTTTCCAGCAAGCCGGGCTGGCTTAAGAAGAAATTTTTAAATGTTTTAATTGGTTGTGATTTTTAATTTTTGGGCCAAATTTATATATATTTTAATTGTTTTTTAATATTTGTATTGCATGTTTTTAATTCTGGCTGTACACAGCCCTGAGTCCTCAGGGAGAAGGGCGGTATAGAAATTGGAAATAAAATAAAATAAAAAATAAATAAAATTATCCAAAGCTCCGAAGGGCAGGACAAGAAACAAAGGTTGGAAACTAAACTAAAGAGAGAAGCAATTTGGAACTAAGGAGAAACTTCTTAACAGTGAGGACAATAGACCGGTGGAACAGTTTGCCTTCAGAAATCATGGGAGCTCCATCACTGGACATTTTTAAGAAGAAACTAGACAGTCACTTATCTGAAATGGTATAAGTTCTGCTTGAGCAGGGGACTGGACTAGAAGACCTCCAAGGTCCCTTCCAGCTTTATTCTATTCTATATCCTTTAACCATGCTAGAAAGACTTGGTTTCTAAACCCTTCATTAAATTGGTAGCTCTCCTCTGATCTTCTTCCAGTTTGTCACTGAACTGTGATGCCCAGAATTAGACATTATGCTCCAAATTATGCTCTGATATTAATTGTTAACTAGTTCTAATGTCTAATGAATTAGATATGAAGAGGATGATATTTAACTAATTAGTTTTTGTCCTAGCCTTGTCCAGTTCTAGACTGCAATATGTGGCTTATTGCTCAAAATTCAGGTAGAACTTTGGGGCCAAGAAAGTTGTTTCCTATTATTGGTACTATGTTAGTCCCATTGATCTTTGGTAATACCTTTAGAAAGTAAGCTTAATCGAAAGTAGCCTATTGAATGGAAAGATTGTACTCTATTAATCAGATTGTAGCTGACATTTCTGGGAATTAGGCTATATACACTAAACAGATGATTTGACCTGATACTTTAGTGTCATTCCAGGAACTAGTAAGAGCAATTTACAGGCACACATAGTAGTTTTTCTTCTGAATAAATCCCAAAATAGCTCTGGAAATATTTACATTTACATACTAATACTTAAACAATGCATTTTCTTTCTTTTTAGAGTTCTCTTAGATTTGTTTCTGCATTATGTTGCCTGTGTTAAAATACCGTATTTTTCGGAGTATAAGACGCTCCGGACAGGGGTGGGTCCTACTTACCTTTACTACCAGTTTGCAATGGGGTAACGCATGTGCATGCTTTGCATGCACAGATCATCATTTATGACGTCCAGGCGGGTTGGCAGATTTTACTACCGGTTCTATAGAACTGGACAGAACTGGGAGCAACCGACCACTGGCTCCGGAGTATAAGACGCTCCTTATTTTTGGTGAAGGAAAATAAGAAAAAAAAAAATTCTGCTTGAGACGCTGCCCGTTTGAGAGGCTACATTTGCAGCCTCCAAAAGCTCCATTTGCAAAGGAGCTTCTCTTTGCAAAGGCAGCCTCTCAAACAGACCCTTTGGAGGCTCAAAAGCTCCAAAAAGGTGGGGGCCGGCAGGTGGGCGGGGCTACATTCAATGAATAAGACACACCCAAATTTTCACCCTCTTTGGGGGGGGAGGGGCGGAGAGTGCATCTTATACTCCGAAAAATACAGTAAGCAGTTCAGTATGGTTTATTCTGGCACTTTCTTAGGTACCTATAATACCCAATTTTATTTCTTCAAGATTCAGACTGACTGGAGAATTCTGGGAGTTGAAATTCTCACATCTTATATTTGCCAAGATTGAGAAACACTGCAATTGGAAAATAGCAATATAATTTAAGAGTATCATTAAACTTTTTTTACATTAGCCCTATAGATAGATAACATTTTTAAATGATATGAAAGCTAAACAACTGTTGCACATTCATTAAGAACACGATAAAGTAATGTCTGATTCAATTCACAGCTCTAGGGGCTAGCAAACAGCTAATAGTAAAAAATACCAAATAACATAAAAAAGTGACTAGGTTTTTTATATTTAAAATAGAATCTATTGCTATATTCAAAAGTAAATCTTGCTTTAGAATTCAGCAAGTTTTATTGCCAAATAAATTGTTGATAAAACTGCAACCCTATAAACACCTGATTTGAATGCAGTGGATTCCTTTACAGTGAGTAAAATCTCTCTATCTTTTACTTCAGGTTTCAAGAGCTAAACTGCTAAACTGCCTCTTCTGTTTAAAATGTACACAGAAAATTGGATAGCTATTTTAAAAAGAGCAAAACAAATCTTGGAGGATATTTGGCTGGGTCAGACACAACACAACAGCTGTTGGAATATCATTGTCTTGATGTACTTGAACTTAAGAGCTACCATGTTTGCCATATTAATTATACCAATGCTTGATATTTCAAAGGGCACTGTGGCTATGCCAGAGTAATGAACTATTGGGAAACAAAGTTTCTTTGATGATATGCATGTCAATTAAAAGAAAAAAGAAAGGTAACCAATCCTGCCAGATGGCTATCTACTGCAAGGGTGTCAACCTTGATTTCATTGAGGGCCACATCAGGGTTGTATTTGACCTCAGGGGATTGGGAGGTGGCCAGGGGGCATGGCCATCTTGACATCACTCATGTCGGAGGCACATGTGGTGGCCGGGGTGGGGCAGGGGAGATGCATTGGCTCCAGCAGAGGAAGGCGAGACCAGGGAGACAGCCAAACCCTTGTCTTCCAGAAGACTCTTGCCTTCCCTTTCAGCAGAGGTGGGTTTCAGCAAGTTCTGACCATTTCTGGAGAACCGGTAGTGGAAATTTTGAGTAGTTCAGAGAACCGGTAAATACCACCTCTGACTGGCCCTGTTCCCATCTATTCTCTGCCTCCCGAGTCCCAGATGATCGGGAGGAAATGGGGATTTTGCAGTAACCTTCCCTAGAGAGGGGAGGGAATGGAGATTTTATAGTATCCTTCCCCTGGACTAGGGTGGGAATGGAGATTTTGCAATATCCTTCCCCTGGACTAGGGTGGGAATGGAGATTTTACAGTATCCTTCCCCTGCCATGCCCACAAAGCCACGCCCACCAATCCATGCCACACCCAGCAAGCCACACCCACAGAACTAGTAATAAAAAAAATTGAAACCCACCACTGCCTCTTAGGCCATGCAGAGGACCCCCAGACAGTGGCATAGGCTGTCCAAAGCCCTAGGCAGCAGAAGGCAAGTGCCCAGCCTGGCTCTTGAGCTTCCAGAGCACTGGGACCCCAGAGCACAGCACAGCCTAGCTCAGCCCTGCTTCCCCAAGGGGGTGCCTGTGCATGGTTCTCCTGAGCTATGTTTTTGTTGGCAGAGGGCTGCAGGAGAGCATCATGGCCAAAAAACAGAGCTCGGGAGGGTCGCGTATGGCCATCCTGAGCTCCATTTTTGCTGGCAGAGGCACCATGGGCTGGACATTTGCAGGGCTGTCCCACAGGCCATATGTAAGCACCCTGCAGGCCAGATCCATCCCCCGGGCCTTGACCCCTGATCTAGTGCTATAAGATACATATGCATTCCTTTGCCTTCAGAATCACCAGTTTTTTTCTCTCTATCCACATTACCTACCATTGGTTGAGAAAGTTCAGCTTACAAGAGATGTAAGTTGTGGGACACAAAAGTATGCCCCTCAGGAAATTGCTGAGTCAAACATTTCTGTTTGACCAGACTGAGTGATGCTACCTGGGAACTATAGTTCTATAACCTAGGGAAGGCTATAGTTGCTCATACCTGGCTTAATCTTAACGACAAATAGAAACCCACACTTGGTTGCCTCTCTGTCCATTTTAGGAATGTGTTTTCCAAGGATCCTTAAATAGGATGCAGCACCTGACCTTATTTAACAATAAGAGGCAAGAACCCATAGTTGGAAAAGATGCTCTGACTTTGAACTTTGAGTCTGCTGAAGCTCTCAAGTTCAACTAAAAGATATAGGCCACTCTTTTGAAGACAACAAAGTCCATATTTTGGACAGAGAATATTGCTGGTTTGAAAGAGGGGTTAAAAAGGCCATCTATGTCAAAATTGAACAGCCCTCTATCAAGAGCGGGGGAGGGATACAACATCATCTATCTCCAATCTACAACACAGTCCTTTCAACAGTTCCAAGAAGGCTCCACACCAGTTTGCACCACTCAGGTCACCCTGATGACCCAGATAAACCTCAGGTGATCTTAATGATCCACTAAAAGAATGCAAATGTCCAGCTGTCTGCAAGGAGTATAAATCCTTCCATTCCCCATCATCCAGTTAGAGCTGAAGAAGCTTCTTGGATGAGAAGTGAAATGTCTTCAAAGAAAAACCAGAAAGTCCAGTTGCCTCTTGAAAAAAGCACCTTTGGGACAACCATTTGGGACAACCATTTCCTTTGGGAGGAAATGGGGATTTTGCAGTAACCTTCCCTAGAGAGGGGAGGGAATGGAGATTTTACAGTATCCTTCTCCTGGACTGGGGTGGGAATGGAGATTTTACAATATCCTTCCCCTGGACTGGGGTGGGAATGGAGATTTTACAGTATTCTTCCCCTGCCATGCTCACAAAGCCACACCCACCAAGCCACACCCACAGAACCGGTAGTAAAAAAATTTGAAACCCACCACTGCCTCTCAGGCCATGCAGATCATGGCTGATAATCTCCATAGACATCTCTCAAGTTCAATGTTTTTGAAAAAAAACTCCTAAACTTAGCTTTCTGGTCTTGCATGTAAAAATTTCCTGGGCAGAATAACACATAAGTGTTATTTGCCAGAGTAAACATGGCAATCGGGTACCATTACTTGCATACATTTTGTATGTTATGTGACTGCAGCAATAGTCTCTGAAGTCAAAATTATGGCAAGAATGATGCTCAATGTATTGACTGATTATCAAAATTAGGTACGTACCACCATGTTACTCTCACATGCAACAGTATCTCACAGTATCTCACAGAAGATCGTGAGATGGGATTGAGACTGTGAGAGAAAGGAAAAAAATAGTTGTCATATAAGAAAAAGTAATTTTTTTACTTTTTAAGCAATTTTTTTTAAAAAAAGTAAATATTTGTCTGAAATCATTTTGTTTAATTATTTGACAAGAGTATGCAGCACAGTTCTGAAAAAGGTTTAATCGTTCTGTACACACTGACTTTTGAAATGTAAAATAAACCTTTACTTAGCAGAACTCAAGGCTGCAACTTTCTGATATAATGACAGTTTCTGTAATCAGATGCTTATTGCAGCTTCTATGTGCAAAGAATAAACTCCTGGTGCCAAGTCTTCAGAAAATGACAACATGATTATTAACAATTCAATAAACTTTAGAAAGAGGAAGGGAAAAAAAAAACACTCAGCACTTTAAGGATATTTAGGAGGCATAAATTGTTTAACAACTCATATTTCTTTAAAAAAAATAAGTATTCATTCCTCAGTCAAGCCCTTTTTTGGTATATTGGACTGCAGGGGAAGTTTTTGCTTAGGATAAATGTCAAGTTTTCAGTTGCAAGAACATATATTTTAGATTATTTCTAGGTGACTGTGAAATACTTTTTAAAAAAATAATAACAATGGATGATCCAGACATTGGACTGTGAATCAGTGTCATCTCCTTACATAAAATATATTATTAAATCCAAACATATGTTTTCTTATCTTATTTGATGGAAGAAGCTTGTCTCCTGAAAACTTCACACTAAGCACAAACATTGGAAATTCTCCATCAGATTTGTTGCCAGAAAAACCCTTTGAATGATTTTTCCTAATTTCTCTGGGAAATTCTCAAGTTCCCAAAGGCAGATTTCCGGTCAGGGTGAGACTTGTACTATGACTGTAAAATCCCAATGGGAGAAAATCTGTAATTTATGGCTTTCTGCATTAAACAAATGGCAATGAATTGAACTGAAATGTGAGAAACTAAGAAAGTACAGACTGCTGGAGAAATAACTGGACAGTGCAAACCAGGAATTCACAAACATCCCTCATCATTAAATAAGAATGTTATTCTTTAACCATGACAGCTCTCTCATCCTTTGAAAGAATGGCAAAAGTAATTTTTCTTTCATCTTATTGAATTAAAAACTGGTAGGAAAAAATACAGGGGACTGTATGATACTGAAAAGTAGTAATTTGTAGCAGACACTCTAGGACTAACTAAGAAAGGATACAGGACAAATAATATGATTATTAGCCTGCACAGGGTCATTCAGAAGCTCATGGCACAGACAGGATGTTGCAAGTCAATCTCTGCTTCCTTGTACATGTATGTACAAGAGTTTGAATCATGACACAACATCTGCTTCTTCCCCAATAACACACATGGAGACAAACACACAGAGTTTTAGCCTTAGGCTAGATTTATTTTTTAGCTGTCAATTCTAACTAAATCAGTACATCAAGGAAATCATTATTTATCTGATTTCTTCTACAGCAATTTTCTCCATTTGATATTCTCCAGTATAGATGATGTTATTGTGCAACTTGGCCTCTGTTAGATCTTGTGAATAGTTTAGCATGGACTTCTATCAACCTAAGATGATTCAAGTTAGTTTTGAAAGTAAACATGTTGAGGTCATGTTGTCCCTGACTGAAACTGTTATGATCACATCATCTCAAGGTGTTGTATAATGTTGTTTTATTCTATAGAAATCAGAATAACATAATTACAGAATTGGAAGGGACTTTTGAGGTCTTCTGGTCCAACACCTTGCTCAGGCAAGAATCCCTATACTATTTCAGACAAGTGGTTGTCCAATCTTTTCCTAAAATCTCAGTGTTGGAGCACCTACAACTTCTGAAGGCAAGCTGTTCCACTGATTAATTGTTCTAACTGTCAGGAAATTTTTCCTTACTTCTAGGTTGGTTCTCTTCTTGATTAGTTTCCAATCATTGCTTATTGTCCTACCCTCAGGTGCTTTGGAGAATAGGCTGATCCCCTCTTCTTTGTGGCAGCACTTTAGATATTGGAATACTGCTATCATGTCAGCTCTAGGTATTTTTTTCATTAAACTAAACATGCCCAATTCCTGCTACCATTCTTCATATGTTTTATCTGAATGCAACATCTACACAAATTGGTTATATTAAATTGTTGCTCACAGTGTAGTATTTTTGTATAACAGTAAGAAATCAGAATCTCATTCTACATGCTCTTCAGATTAAGTATTTGCTTGATGGAGATATTACAAGTGTTATTTTGGCATCATTTGTTTTGACATAAATTATAGTAATGATTTCCAAACTGTCATCTATATTATGGAATTTGTTTCAAATCCATGTTTGGGTCATGTGCTGCTGTTTCATTTCTTTCTTCTTTTCAATATCTAATTGACCAGTATAAGGAGTTAACTTGCAAGACTAATTGTTGAATTTTATGTTTTTGTTTCTTAGAGCAGTAACACAAAGAATACTTTTATGATGATTTATAGAGTTCCTCCAAACAACCTCGGGTTTGATGGAGTCAAGAAGAAATAAATCCAAACATATCCTTGTCAGACTTTGTACTGCCAGTTGGCAAAGTTTGGTAGCTGCTAACGCCATCTGAGCTGTGAGTCCTATACACATGGTCACCCAGCTGCTGTGCAAATCCACAATCTACCCATATTTCTCATTTTCCACCTGCCTCCACCTAAGCTCCTTCTACAACTTTCCAACTTTTCCCTCTGGACAGTGGTCATTGCCTAAAAGTCTGGCTTTTAGCCTTGAGTTTTCATTCACATCAGTAATAATCAAATTAACTCTCCCTTAATTTGTAGTATAAATACAATTCATGTTCCCAGCAGCAAATTTTACTTATGTTTGCTTAGTTCTTACTCTTAGAATTAGTTAATTTTCTCTTAGGATCTAATTTAAGATGAAGCCAAAATCTAGGAAAGAAGGAGGGAGGAAGGGAAGGAAGGAAGGAAGGAAATAATATATATACGACACTGTTCTTGACTCCAGACTAGATGTTTATTTAGTAATTTGATAGCTTGCCCTTATTCTTGTGAAAATTGTAGGGGGGAGGGCATTGTTGTAAAAATTATGGGGCAAGCTTGTGTGTTTTACTAAAGTCCCCTTGTTTTTTTTTAACCACATAATTCTAGTACTTAGACTGACTACTAAACAAGTGTTTTTGTGGTTCAAGAAGTAAAATAAAAATGGTTTTGCATTGAGTTTGTCTACTGCTGAATGCATAAGTGCAGTATTTGTTGTGATCTTAATGAAAGTGGTTTGGTTCCCCATGTTTGGCTCCATGTTCATTGAATTGTGGTTTCATGGAAAACAGTCCTCTTGATTGAGGCAAAGAGAGTCCCTGGCCTTTTGTAAAACATAAAAACAAATGGCATGTCAGAAATAAAGTATTGGATCATTACATTAAGAAAACTTCCCAGGCTAAATAGTGGAGGGGATAGTGAATGTAGATTCAATGCTTTATATTTCCAAGTAGGGTTGATAAAGGCTATCAAAGAGTTAATGCTTGATAGTGTTATTTTGTTTTTGTTTTGCTTTTCAATATTGATTAGCTATATGTTGTTACATGATAAAAGATGGAAACAGGAAACCAATTAAAATTGAAATGTTGGATTTCATCTTCCAGCATCCCCAACAAATATTAACAACAGTCAGAGATGTGGACGTAAGAGTTTATCACCACAATTTTGTCCATGCAAATTAAAGGGCAACTTTCTGATAAACTTACAAGATAATCTTAGGAAAATTTGGCTGAAAATTTCTTTCTCCCGAACTTACTCAAAAATTCTGTATGTTAAATAGTCAGAAATTGTCACTGTAGGCATTAATTATTACTATTATTTTTCTGATAGCCACTGGTTGCAGCAAATGATACCACCTAACTAGCATTGGTAGACTAAGCAGAAAACGGATTGGTAAAAACTCAATGATGAGGGATTAGGAACTCCCACGGCTATAAAGTAGGCTGGGGAGTTGAGAAAGCATTCCAGAAAAAGTCAGTGGCAAGCAACATCCATGTAACTGCCTGGAAAAAATGGATGAAGTCATCCATGATTGGCATGATTGCCCAAGAACAGAACAAATTAAAAGTATGGCCCCGACCCTCCAAAATGCTTGATTTACTATCCACCAGGTGGCTAATCAGAGGAAACCATCTTGAACCTCCACAGCAAAAGCCACAGTTGCGCTTTGCTGCACGTTGGCATGATGCCCATCAGTCACATAAGTCTTCAGCAAGTGCTCATTCATTCTGTTTTTGTTGATCTTTAGACAACGCTCCTCTTCACCAGCCTTCTGCCAAACTTTTTTCCCCAATTACAGGTGATTTTTTTTTCTAGAGATCATTATGGGCCAAAAAAAAAGAGAGAACATGTCTGTGACTGGATCCACCAAGCCATGTACCTTCTGCCATTTGTACACATGGTTGACCTTCAGCCAAATGCTGCTTTGAGCACGGCAGAATTTCAAGCCACTCTTAAATTCTAATTAATTAGGAACAGGCATTAACGGAGCAATTTTGCAGTACCCTTTTATTCTGGGCACAGCCAACCCCCAGGCTAGTGCAGTTTGATGGTCCTTTGCTCAAACGCCTATCATGCTATTACAAAAGGCTCTGCTCCGTGATGCAGTGTTTGGCTGGCAAATCCACAGTTCTTTTTATCAAAACACAGCCAGCAAAGATAAAATCATCATGCTATTGACAAAAATGGAAAGGAATAGCACTGTGAGAGGGCACTCACATTTATTGATGCATTTTTATCATTATATAGAAAATGGATCTATCACGATTGTTACCAAAAAACAATGTGCTGTAGGCAAGTAATAAACAAATAAGACTGCACATCACACACACACCCAAAAAGATGAAGCTAGCTCAGATAATAATGTCCACAAATCAACCTTGTACACTCAGCAGGATATGGTACAAACAACAGGGTTTTTTATATTAATTTGCTGGGGGATAATTAAGTAGAAATGGGGAAAGGCCTCTGCAAAATGGCCTATTTTTTAAATGTAATCCCACTCAATAGCACAACAGTTTGAATCAAGTTACCTTCCAATCACTAAAGGTGTGTGTATATATAACATATATATAGTACATCACGGGTGAAATCCAGCAGGTTCTGACAGGTTCTGGAGAACTGGTAGCGGAAATTTTGAGCAGTTCAGAGAATCAGCAAATACCACCTCTGGCTGGCCCCAGAGTGGGGTGGGAATGGAGATTTTGCAATATTCTTCCCCCAGGAGTGAAGAGGGAGTGAGGATTTTGCAGTATCCTTTCCCTGCCATGCCCACCAAGTCACACCACGCCCACCAAGTCATGCCCACAGAACCAGTAGTAAAAAAATTTGGATTTCACCACTGTAGTACATATACATTTATACAATACACACACACACACAGAGAGAGAGAGAGACACACACACATATATATTCTGTTTTTATTATTTTTATTACTTTAAGATTATTTAGCTTTTTAACCTGATATTAAATATACTCTGATTTTTCTTCACACTGTATAAATCTTTTGCCTTTGGGGATATTTATTTGGTAGTGTGCATTCTCAAAGTCTGGGTTCACATGAGTGGTGGGTTGCCCTCGGTTCGGACCAGTTCGCAAGAACCAGTAGTAAAACTGGTAGGAGGCTCACCGACCCAGATGTCATCAGGAAGCGAAGTGAAGCAAGTGCACGCGCGCATGCAGCCCCATTGCGAACCAGTAGTAAAGGTAAGTAGAATCCACCCCTGATTCACATGTTATGCTCATATTCCAAAATCTTGTGTTACTAAATAACCCATAATAGGCTCGGTTCACACAATATACAAATCTAGAAGTAGATCAAAAGAACCAAGATAGAGGGCACAACCCTCCCACAGAGCCCCACATTTTCTGATGTCACACATATCTGTGATGGAATGTAGTGAGGAGGTGGGGAGGTTGCCTTCCAGGGGAGTAGGAGAAGTAAGAGGCCCAGATATCAGGTATGAGAGAAAGAAAGTGAAGACAGCCTCTCCTTAAGAGTGTCAGTCCTGGAAGCCATCTTTTGCATTGGGCCTTCAGGTCTGCCACATTTACTACTGTGGGAAACTGGGAGGGGGGATTGTATGGAGCAGGAGTGATATATAGTCATAACATTCCTTTCTCAGAGAGTCAAGAACATCTTGCCCTGCACCTGGAGGATTGGAACTGGGAGGCATCTCCAGATGGAACGGTGCATTGATTGGGCCATGTGATGGATATGTGGGTGCTGGGCAGCGATTAGGATTTTCATCTGGGTGGGGGAAACCTGGAAGCTTTCAGATTCGGATTTTCCCAGATGTGCTAATATGACGTCTCTAATAAAATGGAACTTTGAGGAACTTCAAGCCTTGGAGTCTTCTTTCATTGGGGGTGTTATTTGGAACCCTGACAAATAGTTCACAAAATATAGGGAAGATGCAGATAGTAGAGTCTCAGTCTGGCATGATTTTGTCCATAAGTCTGAAATAATAAAGAACACATCTTGAAGGAACTGCCGTTTGTCACTCTTGGTTTTGAGCCTGACAACATTATAGACACATATCACATGCATAAGAGGAAAAAAAAAAGATTAATCATGCAGTTGTGCCTTATTTATTCTTTTTACAGTTCCTCAGTTCTAGCTTTTTTCTGAAGCAGTATTTAACAAACAAAATGGTTCCATCAAACAATATCAAACCAACCACATTCTGGTTTTGTGCAATAGTAATGTTTATTCAAATGGCATATAACATAATCTTGGCCTGATAAGACCCAGCACCTCCTTCTGTGAGAAAGTGTCCAAGAAAGATTCACCCACCCAAGCTTTCACTCAGCAGCATATAGAGATGACCATTACACTGGACCAGATCAGGGGTGGGTTCTAAATTTTTTTACTACCGGTGGCTTATTTTGTGGGTGTGGCTTGGAGGTCATGTGACTAGGTGGGCATGGCTAGGTGGGCAGAGTCATTTCTGGAAGGTCCTCGCACTTACGACCAGTCCTCGCACTCGCACGACCTGACTCATTTGTTTGCTTTTAACACTGATCAGCTGTAGGTCGGCCCTTTGAAGCCCCGCGGCAAGAGTTTAAACAGTTTTTTTCCCTCTAGTCATCAGCTGGGACTCAGGAGGCAGCAATAGATTGGGAGTGGGACCAAATAAAAGGTAAGAATAACGTGGATGGGTGGGGGGGTGGAAGGGCGGGGGTGGAGAACCGGTTCGGTGACCTCATATCGTCACCGCTACCGGCTCGGCCAAACTGGACCGAATCGGGAGGAACCCACCACTGGACCAGATCAAAGGCTCCAGTACAAGAATCTTTAATTGGGGAGTTAATATCTAAATCCAATCACATTCACAAAATACATTACAACTCTGCTGCTACCTTCATACATTTCTATGTATCATAATCTTCTGAGCATAGCAAACAGTGATAAATCAAAGGGGGAAAGTCACCTCTATCAATTTTTTAAATTTCTACATCTTTGTGTGAACTCTGTTGGATAGTAAACCGCTGACAATGTTTTTAAAAAGCTCATTCTATGCCTGGTTGCTACAGGATGGCTGTAAAAAATATAAATTATTTCATGGAGAGCTTCCAAAACCATTTCCTCCATCTATCTCTTTTATTTTAGTGTATAATTCTGCATTAAAAGAGATTCCATATTGGTGCCTAGACTGAGCCCTTTCTTCTCTAAATGAAGTTTGATCTTATACTACAGCTTACCCATTGTGTACAAATGAAGTTTAAGGACTTAAATTTTTGAAGATTGGTGAAGCCCAGGTCATGAAAGAAACTGGAATGAAAAATTATTATTATTTTTAATTGCCTATTAGATCTGTCCATGCAAGGTGAAACCTGTGATGGATTGAAAAAGACTACCCCTTAAGGCAAAGGCCTCAAGTATCTGTCACCTCGGGTGATATAATAAATCGCTTGCAGGTGTTTTGTGGAGCAGGCAGTGTTTTCTTTACAGATGCTCCATCAGAAGGATTGCATTTTGGAACCTAATCCCTGTTTCCAGTGATTTCAAAGGTGCAACAGGATGTGGTTGACGCAATTTTATAGTATGCCTTTGGCAGGCAGGTGTAGGAAAAAATGCAACAAGGGGGCAGGCAGGGCTTGGGAACTAAGAGAAGGTGTACTGAGTCTATCAATCACAGCAGGAACTATGAGTCACAGTTGCAACTGTAGTGGTGAGCTATATTTGCAAAGATACCTTAGTTCACAAACAGCCTCTGCTGAGAGGGAGACAGAAATTTTGCAGAACTGTAAAGGGAGGGAAGAGCAGGGGTCAATGAGAGCTAAGAGAAAGGAGAGGAAAAAGAGCTTCTAATGTTGGGGCCAGTGATTTTTGAAGAAGGAATAAGAGTATTGTGGCCTTCCAAAAATTTCTGGACTAGGCCTAGCAATCTTAGGCAATATGGCTAATGATACTGATTGCTGCTGTTCACTCACATCTGCAAAACCAGGAATTTCCCAGATTTGCTCTGAGGCAAGAGTGGTTAGCCTATGATCCAAAGTTCTCTCTTTTTGTGACAGGCTCAAGGAACCAAGAATGATGTGAGAAGCTACCTCAGAGTGGTTTCTTTATTGGTGCTCACCTGTAGAAAGGAATTTTGCCAGACTAAAGCACAAATCTGCAAAACTATTAGATATGTCATATGAAAGGCTAGGAAGGAGCTGCCTTTTCTCTCTTCCTGCATACCAAAGATTTCTAGCTGAACTGTTCCTCCTGTGACTCTGTTCTACATTCTGCCACATTTTGTGGCCTTCAAAACTAACTATAATTGCTAAAAATGTCATTTTAAGATGGGGAAACTGCAAGAGATTTTAAAAGAAGCATATGACAAAAAAAACACCCAAACCTTCCAAGAAATTCAATTCTGCCAACAAAAATGTTGCATACCCTGTGGTGGGTTCTAACCAGTCTTACCACCAGTCTGGTTCGCACACGCACTTTGCGCGTGATTGGCACGCACATGCTCGCTTTGCTCGCATGCACGCCACACTTGCACTTTGCTCAAGCACATTGAATTTCAATACAGCTGAGGCATGGCAATCCGCTCTGCCATGCCTTACAGCTGGGCTAAAAATGATGGAATAAAGTAAGTAAGTAGCGTAGGGCAGGCGGGAGGGCCCAGCTGACGGTCAGAGCGAACTGGTTCACTTTCACATCAAGATTTTTGCTACTGGCTCTCCTGAACTGGGGAGAACCGGTAGCAACCCACCACTCTGCATACCCGAGTCTAAGAATCCAATGGCTCAAAAAGAGAAGGATCAATTCCCCATGTGATTCTTGTACACTTCTGCACCTGGTTGATTATTCTTGTTAGAGTATGTGTATTTTTCCTGGCCTCCACCATGTCTCTCAAGAGAACACACGGTTATATACATAACCAGAATTGTTTATGAATCAGAATAGCTTTTTAGGATCGTTAAGAAGAATATGCTGTTTGTAAGCAATAGTTCCTATCCATATATTCTTCCATAATGAATCTTCCACCAATCTTTTCTTAACAACAGTGGTTTTTCCACTGAAAGCTATTTTTAAAAAAATGGATAATCAACATCACTCCAGTAGTGGGTTGCCCCCGGTTTGGACTGGTTCTATACAACTGGTAGTAAAATGGTGGGAGGCTCCGCCCACTGACCCGCACATCATCAGAAGTGATCTGCGCATGCCAAGAAGAGTGCGCGTGCACATGAGTGAAGCGAGTAGACACACACGGGCACGATGCTAACTGGTAGTTAAGGTCACTAGAACCCACCCCTGCATCACTCATACCAGAATATGCCATTCTCTTGAACCAGTGCAGTTAGGTCATTATGAATTTTGAAATCCAAATGGTAATGCATAAACAAAAAAGAGATAGAGAATGGTGAAAGGAAATTAAGAGAAATGTTCATGTTTTCTCAGTTCCAAATATGGAACCTATTAAAATTATCATCTGACCATGGTAGTAAAATAATGGAATGAATTTAACTTCATCCTGTATCTGTTTATGACAGGAGCCTTGAGTTAACCATAATTTCAAATTTATTAAAATTGAATCAAAATAAATGAATAAAGATTCAGAAAAAGAATAAAATTAAGACGTGATGTACGCATGTACATGGAATATCTATTTTTGTATTTTATATTATTTCTTTTATATTATAGTAGGCTATTTTTTTAATCTGGAGATCTCTCAAATAAGTCTTAGAAATTCTGTCCAGACTCATTTATACCCTGTTTATGTCTCAGGAGAACTCTGATAAATGGTTTCAACCAAATAGAAGCTAGTCACTGTAGAAATGTCCATTATTTCTGAAACTAGTAATAAATCAAAATCTAATGACCAGACATGCCGTAAGCTCCCCAAACAATGATCAAACAAACTTTTTTTTTTTAAGTGAGATTTAACCTATAACATTTTCTATGTTATGGTGTCCTGGGAGAAGTGTTTAAGCAGAGTTTTCAGAATCCAGATGTGTGCAGTGTAACAACCATCACGGGCAATGAGGTCTGCAAACTTTCTTTTTCTGTTCTACATGTGTGTGGACTTTTTCAATCTGCTGTTATAGAATCTGTGAAGACTATGCTCTTAGCACATGGGTGTCAGTCAGTGTCTTGGGAGCCATATGTGACAAAAAAAAACTACTGTCAAAGACACTCTGAATCAATCTAAGAGTTATCTGTCCATTCTCTGTAAATCTACTGCTTAGGAAAGAGAAGGAAAAGAATGCTAGAAGCAACAACAAGAATGGTTGGGAGAAAGCAGGACTTTCTTCCACCAACTTTGGACTTTGGTTGCATCTACTAATGAAATTCCACTGACAAGTAATTTTCAGGAGCCATTCTATTTTTAGTTATGAGCTCAAGAGCTAGAGAGCCATCTGACTGCTTTTTTGATGGCCAGTCAAAATTATGACTTCAGCCCTTTCTATATTGACATGGCAATAAATCTCTTTGAATCCAATGAGAGTTATGTTTACATATAAAGTATTCCACTGAAAGCTGTCATTGTTCAGCTGTCATTGTTCAGCTAATTTGTAGAATCCATGTACTTAGATGGCATAGCATCACAGACATGGGAAGAGAATTAAAGAACAAATATGCCTTTTTTTTAAAAAAAAGTTTCTTACAGAGCAATAGGCATGCATTGACATACCAGGATTCAAATGATATAGAAATGCAACAAAAATACAAATGAAAAATATATGGAAGTTGAGATTGCAACTCTGTGTGCATGGAAATAACACTAGTGATAAGCATGGGGCTTAATGCACTGTCACTGCAACTATTCTTTACAAGTGGATGGGTAATCAAATGTGTTTTATTGCCCCTTGATTGAAAATGGTTAAGGCTACCAAGGGTGAGATAAAGGTGATTTGGTGGGTAGAGTTGACTGCTGTTGGCTGTTATTCACTCTGGGTATTCTGGAGACATGTGTTGAAATTGTTCTTCTGGATTTACAAATAACATTTTAGAGACTATGATGAATCTCTCAGATTCAGCCGCACTTTATCTACACATTTGTTGGCTTCCTAAAATATAACTTCTCCATAACCAAGTTCCTCCCAGAGGGACAATTTAATGCAGAGAAGCATTTGTAGCCTGGCCTATCTCACAGAAAAGTCCTTTCCGTCCCTCCCCCCACCCAATCTTAGAGAACTATAAATCTTCACTCGTGACATCATAATCTGTTGCTGTGGGAATGCTTGTGGTAGCACAAAGAGAGGATTACAGCCTTAACCTGGGGTAAACAGAAAGAAGAGATAGGCTCAGCAAGATAAAATGCCATCATTGCTGAAGGCGTACAGATCATCCTTACTACCATTCTCTCACATCTTATAAAACTGGTATCAGATTCCTCTTTGTTTTGTCAGAGGATTCACAGAACTTTGTTTTTAAGAGAGAGAGGGGGGAAAAGAACAACAGAGAGAAATGAGATTTAAAGCCTGATTAAAATAAGATGCTTGTCTCTTTTGAAAGAATTGAATGGCAATAACAGTTCGTGTTACTTAGAAATGCTAACATTTGGATGGGCCCAAGCTTTTTGCAATCTGGTGTTTGAATTCCATTATAAATACTCCATTCCTTTCTTTAAGAAGCTTCTACTAATCCAATAGTAGCAGCCTAACCAGAGGTGTTGCTATAGCATTATCAAAAACATCATAAAATTCTGAGCTGTGCATATTTCCACCTAACCTGGCATTGTATCTCACCAGTTGTGTCTGTGTAGTATGGAAACTAACTTTGGAAAGGGTAAATCTATTCTGATATTTTGCCTGACAATCAATATTAAATCTAATAAATAAGCAAGAAGATCAGCAAGGAAAGAAGCATGGGATAAATAGGCAAGTTATATCTTTCTTGAGTTTGGGATGCGGTGGCTCAGTGGCTAGGACACTGAGCTTGTCGATCAAAACGTTGGCAGTTCAGCGGTTCAAATCCCTAGTGCCATGTAACGGGCGAGCTCCCATTCCCAGCTTCTGCCAACCTAGCAGTTCAAAAGCACGTAAAAAATGAAAGTAGAAAAATAGGGACCACCTTTGGTGGGAAATAACAGTGTTCCATGAACCTTGTGTTTAGTCATGCCAGCCATATGATCACAGAGACATCTTCGGACAGCATTTGCTCTTCGGCTTTGGGAATGACTAGAGTTGGGAATGACTAGCATATATGTGCGAGGGAAACCTTTACCTTTCATGAAAATGCAATGAAACTACCATCTTAATGAGCACCCATTTGAAGAGACAAGAATACTGTGGGCAAAAACGTTTTACACAACCCATACCTATAATACAATGCTTGAATAGCAGTTGATGCATTAAAAAAAATGGAATCTCAAACTTTCTGCCTTAGGAGCTCCACATATATTTAGGATGAGCAGCATGGAGGTAAAACCACAGAATGAAAAAAAGGAGCCTTTGGAAATATTTTTTTTCCAGAGATAGACAGATGCCTGAAAAAAAAGTCTTGCTTCGGGCTTCCGGTTTGGCTTCCGTCGTCGCTAGACGGTCTTTTGGGACCGCCACCCCCGCCGCCCGTAAAGAGCCGCCTTTACAGCTGAGAGGCAGCTCGAAAAACTCTGTTTCTTTAAGGAAATGTGAGGAGAGCCGGCGAGAACAGGTAGAGCCCTCTGCGAAGTCCCCAGAGTTTTTTTTTTTTACTCTTGGGAAGGAAGCAGGTTGAGGCTCCCTATCCAGCTCGCCGCTGCTCTGGGCTTCGGGGGAACTCTGCGCTTTGCAGAGCTAGACGATGTGACCAACCTAATCAGCGAAAACTAACAGATTGCTTGAATAAGCAGGATGAAATCCGGATTTGGGACTCTAAATTGCAAGTATTTGTAACAACCCTATGATTGATTTTAAGAATGAAGAAAGAGTGAAAGAGGAAAAAAAAAGTTTAAAATGGCGGCTGGCTGAGGCTTGAGAAGAAAGCTGAAAGCGAAAGTCTTTCCGTTTGAATGGTTTAATATGCTACAAAGTATTTGAAGCAATAGCGCTGGCTAGAAGAGAAGAGAAAAATTTCTGTTTCATGCTTCTTCCTCTTAGAGACTTGATATTGATATTGTGTGGAGAGAAGACTTTTTCTTTAAAAAGAGTCTGTTTGCGTGGCAGGATGGCGTTAAAACTGACAAAGCCAGACAACCAAGATGTGGGGGGGCTCCCCCATTTATAAATTACAAGAGCAATTTTTGAGCTCGCAGATGCAGAAGAATGGTTTTAAAGATTTAAAGGAATTTGTTGTGGAGGAGTTCGCAAGACATGATGAGATTATGAACCAGAATCTTGAAAAATTTAGACAGGAAATTAAAGAGTTGGTTCAACAAAAGTATGATAACCTGAAGCACTATATTGTAACAGCTTTGAAAAGCTTTTCAGAAGTAATTCTAAAGATGGATAAACATATCAATTTAGAAATAGAGTCTAAAATGAAGGAAGCTGATTATAAGATTTATAATCTGGATAATAAAATACAAAGAATTGAAAATGATTTGACAATGATTCAAGAAAATAGCTCAGAAGTAGAGTTTAAAATGAAGGAAGTGGATCACAAGACTTACAATGTAGATAATATAAAGCAAAGGATTTAAAATGAAGTTACAATGATGCAATTCAGATCCATGGAATTTGCGATCAGAATGAGGGGAATACAGGAAAATAACAGAGAGGACTTGAGAAAGATGTCTACTGAAGTTCTGGCTGTGATTTTAAAGGTTAGTTTTGAAGAGGTATTCTGTAAGATTGATAAAGTATACAGAATAAATTCTTGGGTGGCAAAGCAAAGACAATTGCCTAGAGATGTGGTGATTTATTTTACTGATAAAGGAATGAGAAATGATACTGTGCAAAAGTCTTTTAACTCCACTCTAGAAATGAATGGAATGAAGATCTGGATATATAAAGAGCTGCCGTCCAAGATGTTAAAAGATAGAAAGGACTTTGGATTTTTGGTGACTGAACTAGAGAAACAAAACATCCCATTTAGGTGGGATGCTCCAGTTGGTATAATATTGAGATATCAAGGAGAAAGATATCAATTAAACACTGTTGAAAAAGTGGAAGAATTTTATTACAAGGTTTTTAAAATGGGCCCAACATCTCCACGTATGTCATCAGTGTCAGGAATACAGGAGGGAGATAAAGAAAAGCAAAATGAACAAGAGATTGAAACTCAGGTTAAGCAGATGGAGATGGAGGTAATGGAAAAACAACAAGTTATAGAGGGCTTTTTGGATGAGCCGCTTTTGGATTCTCCTTCAGAGGCTATAGCTGGATCACCTATAAATATAAAAGGCGGCTTTGGATCTCAATTTGATGTCTTATCAAGTTAAAGACCAGCATGTAATTCAACCAGCTGATATACAAGTCCTAGAAAGGCAACCAGGGTGGAGATCTAAACCACAACAAGTTAAGAAAAGAAGAAGCAGGTTCTACAAAACTAAAAATTTTTAAACTAAACAATTCTTTTTTAGCCAACAGATTAATGCCAGTTATTTAAGAGACGATTAAATATAATAAGCGGGATTTATAGAAGGCTGATACATGAAAATATAACTGAGGCAAATTACAGACTTATACTATTTTGAGAAGAATAACAGATCTCTACAGTGCTGGTGTTTTGGGGATGTGGAAGATGGCCTGTGATTGAGCGGACTGGAACTTTCTATTTTGGACTCTCTGAAAAATGGATTACGTATATGTTGAGCTATAAGGCAAGAGAACTATGGAATTGGGGCATGCAGATGATCTGGCTGTTACCCTAACGTGGTTGTTGGAATTAATAATCTAGACAAAAGACATTACAGAAGATACCATATGGAATATAAATATAAAGTCACTCGGGGGGGGGGGTTATATACAGAAATACTTATTAATGATGGGGGCAGATGGTAATTGAAGATACTGAATACACTGTTGGAAGCAGGACTTGATGTTACCCTAACATGGTCGATGGAATTAACAATCTAGTTGAAAGACATTACAGAAGATACTATATGGAATACAAATTTAAAGTCATTTGAGGGTTTTATGGAAATATCTTTTAGTGATATGGGCAGAAGAATAAAGATATTAAATATATTATGTATGGTAGACCTGTAGGAAAATTGATATGGTACAAGGGGATAGGTTAGGTTACTGATTGCTTAGTTTAGGAAAAGTGATGTTATGTTTAGATATTATGGAGGAAATGGGTAGATTATGAGTAGAATAAATGCCAAATTAGGATCTATTATATAGTTTTTAGCCGAATGCTGTTAAATGTATAGTATACAGGGGATATAATAATAATGTTAGGAAGAAATGTATAGCACATAGGGGGTGGTGTATAAGGGTGGTAAAGTATTATATAATGTGATATTAATCTGGATTTCATCTTGGAGAAGCCATGGGGGGAGAGGAGGGGGAGGGGGGTTAGGGAGGGGGAGGGGAAAAGGGGGGGATTTGTATTTGAAAAACTTTTTCAATAAAAAAAAAAGTCTTGCTTCAGTGCATTGCAAAGATTGTTGCATATTTGCAAGGTTCAAAGTCCTTCTGAATCATTTTCAGATCATGCAAAGCTTTCCTATACTGAAGCAAACCACTACACAACACGAAGCAAGCTACATGTTTTATAGAGCACAATTCTACTCATCTACATAGGTTATAAAAGTGGCCTCATAAAATCTCAGACCTTCTTTGATTGATTCTGAAAAGCTAAGCAGGATCAAAGCTGATTAGTACTCTTATTTGAGATCACCAAGAAATACTTCAGCCATAGCATCAATTTAAAAGGCAACATCAAACTTCACCAATAATGCTGTCATGCAAATGTAATGGATATCCCAGTGGTGGGTTCCTCCCGGTTCGGCCCGGTTCCACTGAGCCGGTAGCGGTGACGATATGACGTCACCGAACCGATTCTGGCCCCCCCCGCCCCTCGCGTTATTCTTACCCTTTATTTGGCCCCACCCCCAATCTATTGCTGCCTCCTGAGTCCCAGCTAATGGCTAGAGGGGAAAAAACTGTTTAAACTCTTGGTGCGGGGCTTCAAAGGGCCACCCTACAATGTTAAAAGAAAACAAATGGGTAGACCGGTGCCTGCAAAAATACATGAGTAGATCAGTGCCTGCAAAAATAAATGGGTAGACCAGTGCCTGAAAAAATACATGAGTAGATCAGTGCCTGCAAAAATAAATGGGTAGACCAGTGCCTGCAAAAATACATGAGTAGATCAGTGCCTGCAAAAATAAATGGGTAGACCAGTGCCTGCAAAAATACATGAGTAGATCAGTGCCTGCAAAAATAAATGGGTAGACCAGTGCCTGCAAAAATACATGAGTAGATCGGTACAGCTCTGCAAGCAGTTAAAAGTCTGGTAGACCAGTACCTCTGCTAAATCCTAAATAATTGTCACATGACCATCAAGCCATGCCCACAAAGTAAGCCACACCCACAGAACCGGTAGTAAAAAAATTTAGAACCCACCCCTGGGATATCCCCATTGTCACTAGGAATCAAGCTAAACTTGAAGGTGATTTTTCTTTTATCTGACATGCAAGGAATGTCATGCCTGTTGAAGAAACCTATCACAGTTAGCAGATTCCTCAGAGATTCCAGTCTAAAGGGAGAAGCACCACAACATTCCATTGTCTCCAGAAGAAGCTAGTACACTCCGAAGAAACCATTGCCCTGAATAAAGCTGTAAAAAAAATATTTGCAGAGAGCAAACAATCTGTCTTAACTAAACTAACAATGTTCTCTTTGCCTCTTTGTCCCCTTGCCACTCATTCCCAGGTTGCTCAATGTATTGTTACCAAGAAGGACTGCCAAAAAAATTATTGGGTTCTCATCCTTGCCTTTGCCAGTCTTGGTGGGCAACTGAAAAATACAGGTAATGTTATATTATAACATTTTGAGAGAGTGTTATGCTGAAGGGTACTTTGGGACTCTGAAACAGTTGTTGAAAGCTATTTGCTGTCTGGTTTCTAGGAGACAGCATGACTCCCAGCACCTTCCTTTATGTCTACCCTTCTCAACCATTCATCAACTAATGTTCTTGATGAAGACAGATAAAATCTGGGGCAGAGGGGAGGAGGAGGCTATGAAATCATTACTGAAGATAAGGAGTGCTCAACCAAGCCCCAAGGGTATATTGTTTCTGGGAGAGAACTTATACGATGAGATTTGGAATAGAAACATGCAAAATAATTTATGCTTATTCCCTGTTCCCTGCCAAAATTTTAGCATCTTTGTGCAATGTTTTAAAAAAAGAGAAAGAAAACATGTGTCTCAAAAACTTAATGTAATGCATTAATTTTCTTCAGAGTAGGAAGTGATAGGAAGAGAGGGAGGAAGGGAGGGAGGGAAGGAAGGAAGGAAGGAAGGAAGGAAGGAAGGAAGGAAGGAAGGAAGGATGGAAGGAAGGAAGGAAGGAAGGAAGGAAGGAAGGAAGGAAGGAGGGAGGGAGGGAGGAGGGAGGGAGGGAGGGAGGGAGGGAGGGAGGGAGGGAGGGAGGGAGGGAGGGAGGAAGGAAGGAAAGGTATCTTATTAAGTTTATATTTTCACATAGAAAATGAATTCATATATATTGCAGTCATAAATTTATTTGTCTTTTTTATAAAGTATGTCTCTTCATGCATTGAACTATCTCCATTGTTGTGGATTGGACCCTAAAAAAGTCCTGATTTCCATAAGGCTTAAGCATCATAAAATTGCTGGTCCTCTAATTTTACAAAGAATATTGACATTATACTGGGAGGTGTTCTGTGATATGATATTCTGTCACATCATAATAAAATAAGAACAGAAATGAAGAGTTGTAAGTATCTTTCCAGTCATTTTGGCATTCTGTAGTAAAATGCTAAGATGCTCAACTCTAGAGAAATGTTTCTTCTCCTAAGTACGATTGAAACCACCAACACTATGGATTTATATTTGTTGGACTATTTCATTTTGTACTGATATAAATTCTTAGGTGCACATATTTTGACTTAAAATGAAGTTTCATCTAGGGGTCCTTGATTTACAGCCACAATTGGAACTGGAACTAACATTATTAAATGAGCAGTAGTTAAGTAAGTCCCAGATGATTTTATAACCATTTTTTAAATATATAACCAAAAGAATCACAAAGTTGTTAAGAGAATCTGGCTTTTTCCATTTGCTTTGCTTGCTGGAAGCCAGATGAGAAGATTGCAAATGGCGATCACATGACCCTAGAACCAAAAATATATGCCAATTGCCAAGTGTCCAAATTTTAATCACATAATCATGGGGATGCTATGAAAGTCATAAATCTGTCAAAATGTCAAAAATGGGTTCATATTTTGCCATTGGCATGCTCCCACATTGGCAGTCTGAAATCCGTTGTGTGGTCCAAGGGTCTTTTATTTGTCCTGGAAACAGAACTGAAAACTCCTTGACCGTTAACTTTAGTTTGAATAAGACAGAAACAAAATTAGACAAAAAGTATGTTCAGTATCAGGCTGCATGTTACGATAGGTAAATATGTACCCTGTTTCCCCCAAAATAAGACCCAACCAGAAAATAAGCACTAGCATGATTTTTCAGGATGCTCGTAATATAAGCCCTATCCCAAAAATAAGCTCCAGTTAAGATTGTCAGCCAGATGGACGTATTTAGTACCATATTTCCCCAAAAATGAGGCCTAACTGGAAAATAAGCCCTAATGCGTCTTTTGGAGCAAAAATTAATATAAGACCCAGTCTTATTTTTGGGGAAACACAGGAAATACTAAAAAATGTGTATACAAAACAAAAAATCCAGCATTACTGCTTTAAATATCTATTTGTATACATTCACCTATGGGAGAAATACAGGTAATCCTCGACTTACAACTGCAATTGAACTAAAAATTTCTGTTGTTAAGTGGGACATTTTTTAAGTGAGTTTTGCCACATTCTATGACTTTTCTTGCCACAGTTGTTAAGTGAATCACTGCTAGTAACCTGGTTGTAAGTAAATATGTCTTTCCCATCAACTTTGCTTGTCAGAAGATTGCAAAAAGTGATCACATTGGGACATTGGGACACAGCAATGGTCATAAGTATGAACCAGTTGCTAAGCATCCGGATTTTGCTCACATGATCATGGGGATGCTGCAAAAATCATAAGTTTGAAAAATTGTCATAAGTCACTTTTTTCCAGTGCCGTTGTAACTTTGAACAGTCACTAAATGAACTGTTGTGAGTTGAGGACTACCTGAACTGCTGATCAGCTGGATTCCTTCTCTACAAATTTGTTCTGAAGTATTATCTGAAATTAATTTTGCTATCCTGTTAAGGAAGATCAGATGTAGTTACCACATTGATAGAACTGGAAGCCATTTGGAAATCTGGGATTTGTGTTTAGACTGAAGTAGGAGAAATCATTGTTGAAACTGATGGTAGCAAACATTTCCACTATGTTGTCAATGAAACCATAGCAGTGTTGTTTTTTTTTTTTAAATCTTTTTAAGATGCTGAGCAATAATGGTGCATGAGAACAGTTTGTGGGTGAAATGGTCAATAGCTTGAAGCTGAGCTCATGAATGATGATGTTCAGGATGCAGAATAGTAAATAGATAGGGATAGATTTCTGTAGGCTACAAAAAAACAGTAAACAGCTATTGTAAAGTATATTGATTCTATTTAATAAAAAGAGAAAAGTATCTTAATGCATTTCGATAAAAATAAGTAACTGTGGTCATATGACAGAACCATGAAATAAGACCTTCAATCTTGCAGTTGAAGAAGATAGTCATATAATTGACAGTAGACTGGAAAAGAAAAAAGATTGTGCCCATAATAGAAAAATATAATCCTTGTTGACTAAAGGAAAACATTTTAACATATTTGTCAGGCTATCAAATATAACAGCGTCACTAAAAATTTATCAGGCTTCATATTTATCCTGATTGTGAATGAGATCCAAAGTCCAAAAACTATTTTCAAATCTGAGAAAGGAGAGTGAGAGACAGGGGGAGGAAGGATGAGAGGGAGGGAGGGGAGGGAGGGGAGAGAGAGAGAGAGAGAGAGAGAAAGATTCTGCATCGTCATTTTGATAGTCTTGGCAGATTAATCTACTAATTTGAAAACATAGTTGAAAGAATTCTTTAAAATTAAACACCTTATGCTCAAGTTCACATTGATTGTTATAAAACCATGGTCTTATGTTGACATTTAAATAAAGCATAAATGAGAGCCAATGGGATCACATATTTCAGTCCCTTGTTAGCATTTGCAGAATTTCTGTCTGAAAGTCATGAAAAATCTAAACTCATCCCATCAACTATATTTAGATATGTCATGGAAAACCATCCTATCCAGTTCAGGAAAACTGCAGGTGAAACAGTGCATATGACCCATGGTAGTGCAGTGGTTAGAGTGCAGTACTGCAGGCTACTTCTGCTGGCTGCCATCTGTCTGCAATTTGGCAGTTCAATTCTCACCAGGCTCAAGGTTGACTCAGCCATCCATCTTTCCGAGGTGGGTCAAATGAGGACCCAGATTATTGGGGACAATATGCTGACTCTATAAACTGCTCAGAGAGGGCTGTAAAGCACTGTAAAGTGGTATATAAGTCTAAGTGCTATTGCTATATGGGTATATAACAGAGGTGGGTTTCAGCAGGTTCTGACCAGTTCTGGAGAACCGATAGTGGAAATTTTGAGTAGTTCGGAGAACAGGTAGTAAAAATTCTGACTAGTCCCACCCCCATCTATTCCTCTGCCTCCCAAGTCCCAACTGATCGGGAGGAAATGGGGATTTTGCAGTATCCTTCCCCTGGAATGGGGTGGGAATGGAGATTTTACAGTATCCTTCCCCTGCTATGCCCACCAAGCCATGCCACGCCCACCAAGCCATGCCATGCCCACCAAGCCACACCCACAGAACTAGTAGTAAAAAAAATTGAAACCCACCACTGGTATATAAGATCTCTTTCTCAACCTGTTTTGTGCTTTCAGGTCTTCTCCAAATAGCTACATAGAACCTATAAGAGAAGGCCATTTTAACAAAACAACTTTTTGTGTTAGACAGTTTCTTTTCAGGTTAATGATTGGATATATGATTGGATATATGACAATACGTCTTACAACCACATTTTACACGTCTTACAACCACCTTAGATATGGTACCAATTAGATCAGGCAAAGAGAGAAAGTACACCAGCAAAGAAGCAGCATCTTGGGTTTATGGCCTATAGAGGGGATTTATAGCTTTCCCTGCCTTCCAGCTTCTGTGGTGGCAATCCAAAGCTACAATTCCCAACCTGTCAATATTAGGAAACTGGAAGGCAGTGAAGAATCACTGCTATGGACTGTAGGAAGCTTTGAGAATTTTTATTCAATTTCTTCGTAATTCTTTAACAAGCCATCTTCCTTCAGAACGCTTGTCCTCAACCCTAGTTGCCAAACAACAATGTTCACAAACATATCTGCAGAAATATAAGGAAATATACTGCCTTTTCTAATTATAAAGAGGGGGAAATTATTGTTTGAAGAATACTCTCTACGAAACCTGAGAAGGAAAAAAATTGCATTTCATTATTGACCAGTTGGAAAGATTATCAAACAGGTCTGATGGTTTTCAGTGAACCTTGCAAAGACATAAAGATGGTCATGATCATTAATATCTTAATATTAATATCCATATAGCAAATATCCATATATTATATATAATATAATATATCGTATAATATCCATATATTAATATCCATATAGCAAATAGCTAAAATATCAGTCTCACATATACTTTAAACTGGACTGAGAAAGAGAGTGGGATAGGAGAGGAGATAAAAGAGGATAGAAGAGGAGATAGAAGAGGATAGAAGGATAGAAGAGCTCAAATACTGGATTTCAGTAGCTTTCTGATAAGGCTGCTGCAGAGAATGTCAAGTCCATGGCAGGAATTCAGTAAGTTCTATAATAACATTACAAGTGCAGAGAAAACTGTCAACAAACTAGTTTTTCTTAAGAAAACTCAAGAAATGCCAAGTATGTTCTGATGGAACTAGATTACAGTTTTGCAACATTGCCTGAAAATGTATTTAAGAAAATCACTTTTAAAGGATATCTTGGAAGCAAGTCCAGTTAAAATCAATATAGAGTATTTCTATGTAAATACAGTTAAGGATCAAGTTTTTTCCAAGTAAAGCATGAGACATGACTTGCTGTTGCACTATACTTTCTTGTTTTCTTTTTCTTTTGGACACAATTTGCTTCTCATCCAATATATTATATATTATAAATCCTTCCATTCCCCAATATCCAGTCAGAGCTGAAGAAATGTGAAGATGAGAAGTGAAACATTCTTCTCTTCAAAAGAAAAAACGAAATCCAATTGCCTCCTGAAAAAGCAACCATGACCTGGGTGACTGAGAATCTCCATAGACTTTTAGCTACATACTTTGGGATGAACACCCTTTGAATGGTGTGGAAGTATGAACAGATTTCCAGAAAAAAATGCAGGCTACAGGAACCATTTGCATTTCAGTTTGAGATGCAGACCATACAAATTCATCCCCAACATCCTGCGCCCATCTCAGTGATGGGATTCAGCCAGTTCGCACCACTTCGGGAGAACCGGTTGTTAACTTTCTGAGCAGTTTGGCAAACTGGTTGTTGGAAGAAATAATTAGGACAGAGAACCGGTTGTTAAATTACTTGAACTGGCACATCTTCAACAGTGAAGGACACAGGGCAGAAAACATCCTGCAGCCAAGAAGGCTTCACAGCCATTTGCACTACTCAGGTGATCCTGAGGACACAGATAAACCTCAACAAGTCTTTAAAAGAATGCAAATGTCCAGCTGTCTGCAAGGAATATAAATCCTTCCATGTCCCACTATCCTGTCAAAGCTGAAGAAGCTTCTTGGATGAGAAGCGAAATGCCTTCAAAAGAAAAAAACAAAAAGTCCAGTTGCCTCTTGAAAAAGCACCTTTGGGACTTAGATGACTGAGAATCTCCATAGATTGTTGCACTATATTAGGCCGCATGCATCATGCCCAGGCCACACCCACCCCAGCTCCGCAAAGGCAAAAAAGTAATAATACATCGTGATACATCATGAGACACGATCAAGTTTGACACCAATGCACTATAGTTTTAAAAAAGCCACGAATTTGAAGTTTTTATTACAGAAGTGTAGCCTTCCCACCTAGATGCCCTTAAATATGTAGACTTCAGTTCCAGGGTTTAGAATGATTATCATTCTGGAAACCATAAATCTGCAGGAAACTTAGATTGTGGAATGGTATTGTAGAGTATCAAAGCAGATGGAAGGTTATCTCCAAGTATACAAGTGTTGTGTACTTTAAGCAGAATTAAGGCAATGTGGTGTACAGAGGAAACAGATGTTGTCTTCACAGTGAGAGAAAATTGACCACAAATTACTGCTTACTATACATATCATATGTGGCTTTCCTACTGGTTGTGTAACTTTTACTCAGACAACAAGGGAAACTTCCTAGAAGACAGATTGTGTGCACTAATCTGATATAAGCCAATCACAAGCCACCTTGGCTTCCAATGCTGGAGAAAATCAGCCATCATTCTCCCCATTAAATGATCTAAATAGAAACCGATACAGACAGAAGTGGAGTTTTGGTGCCATTATAAATAAAATCCAGAACAATTGCTGGTTTGGGATCAGTTTTGTGACTTTTATTTAGTTTAGAATTGAAAGTATTTAAGGTCCTTTTAGAACATTTTACCTGGAGACATAAAAAGCCGACAGGTCAATATCATCAAAGTAAATAGGCAGTCTGCTGCAAGTCCAAGTCCCTCAAGCTATCTTCTTGCCACAATTCTATAAAAGACATTGTAAAAAAAAGGTCTTCAGAATGCTCATGTAATGACATGCCAAATTGGACAGATTAATCATCATTCATCACAGATGGGGCTGGGAGCCCACTTATCTTAATGCGCAAAATGCAAGCCTCCACTTAGTATGGCTTGACACAGTCTCAGTAGTTCCTTTTAACCTGGAAAAAAAAAACCCAGGAAAATGTGCTGATGCCCAAACCCTCCAATGGCTGAATACTTAGGATCCCCTGGTACATTTGATTAAAGCCAATGATCAATACTCAACTTTGAGAAAAAACTGGTGTAGGGTATATAACAGATGACATCCCATGAATAAATAAACTTTGATAATGGCACTTGTCTTACAACAGAGTTCATGTATAATTGAGCACAAATAATGCCCATTAAAGTACACCTAACATGCTCACTGCCAAAAAAAAAAAAAAAGAAGAAGAAGAGTTAATTGATTTCAGTCTTCTGAGAATTCTCTCATAATAGGAATAAGAAAAACAATTGTCTACTGTATATAATGAATGTAAAGTAACTGTTTGGTGCATTATTTTGGTTTCTTTCAATTGCCATTTAATGGACTCTTTAGGATCTAACTTCTTTAACTGGCAAAAGGCTTTAGATAGGTCCCATACTTCACATTTGGAGAAAAATGGTCTAGGATCTGATCCAATTTTTATTGAAATCAAAGGGAGCTCACTTTGGTGTCTGGTCAGCTTCATGGAACAGCCAATCTCTTTCTGCTTGTAAATGTATTTAAATGAATCAAAATAGACTCAAATGAACACTTGAGGAAGAATAAACTTTGTGCAAATTTCAGAACTGGAAAAAAATGGTGTGGCTGTCTATTCTTAACAGACCATTTCTGTATACTGTATACTCCATCATGCTTCCTTTTCCATTTTTGCTTCCTGTTCATATTTGAAGATGGTTAAGTTCAAAGCTGGTAATATTTTCTTCCTTTATCAGGTTAAAAAATGCTGTGTTGAACAAAAATTAATAACAGGAGTATTGCATGTATATTTAATTTCAGGATCACAGCACTGAAATCAGAGTGAAATTTCATATTCTATGAAAATTGCATACTAGCATTCTATTTCATGTCTACATTTACAAGGTATATGACAAGCAGCTTTTTTTTTTTTACATTTTTCATGTTCTCTGACACAGACACAGCATTTCTTATACAGCCATCTTTTATGTCTGCCACTTTTCAAGGTGAATTGAGCTTTCAAACAAATTGGCCAGCAACAAACAGACAGATAGATATCAAATGGGTAATTTCTTTCATTTCCAGAAAGGAAACATTTAAGCATTTCTTTTGCGCAATATTTTCAGTCACCTTCTCTGAAAGATAAGTACACAGACCCAGGTAAAATTTAGAGGAGGTATTCAATTTACTGAACATTTGATCTTCAGCTCAATACAGGTAGTCCTCGTTACAACAGTTCATTTAATGACCCATCAAACTTAGAACAGCATTGAAAAAAGTGACTTAGGACCATTTTTCAAACTTACAATCATTGCAGCATTCCCTTGGTCATATGATCAAACTTCAGCTGATTGGTAACTGGTTCATATTCAGTGTCTCATGGTCATGTGATCCTCTTTTGTAATCTTCTGACAAGTAAAGTCAATGGGGAAGCCAGATTCACTTAATAACCGTGTTACTAATTTAACAACCACAGGGATTCATTTAACAAATGTGGCAAGAAAAATCATAATATAGGGCAAAACTCACTTAACAAATGTCTCACTTAGCAAAAGAAATGTTGGGTTCAGTTGTGGTCATAAGTCAAGGACTACCTATAGTCCAATCTGCACATGGAACCATTTCATTTCATTTTTTCATTTTATTAAATTTGTATACCGCCCTACTCCCGAAGGACTCAGAACCATTTCAGCACATGAAAAAACCTCAACAGCATATCTCCTTTAACATCTTCAAATAGCAACTATCGTTGTCATTTTCCTTTTTCACATATTCTGAACTTGAAAGTTGTGTTTCAATGTGATTGCCCCTATATAAATTTTGTTATTATTAATGTTGTCATTGTGATTATTGAGGCTTTGAGGATAAATACAGCAAGAAAAAAAATAGTCGTTGATTTGTTCATTCAGCAAAACAAGTTGAAGTAATAGTTATCAGCCATGATCCTAGGTGGATAGACGAAAATGGAAATGTGCAGCCATGCACAGTCATTTGAAAGATAATGACATGTACGAACACATTGCACTGGTGAATTGCTGTCATGAAATATTGAGTTAGGAGGCAAAGAAAAGACAGAAATACAAAGCCAAAGAGAGACTATGGATACCTGTACTGTACATTAGCCTCTAGTAAGCACCAAAAGAGAAATCCATAGATTATTAATATTATAGGGTCATCCTTGACAGCCACTACACTGTTGTTACTTTGTGGCTGGACTCCTGAGGACAATCTGCTCATCTCTCAGCAAATGTAATGTACCAGACTCTTTTCTTTTAAGAATACATGCCTGGGTAAAGCATTCTTCCTATCCATCATAAACATTAATAACTCAGACTCATTAAGGTGCTTCTATCCTGAATTGTAGGTGTGGTTGATGAACAGAAATATAAGATTCTTAATTGGATTACACTAAGGATTTGGGGATATTATGCATGACATGGATTAGTTCATCCTAACCTTGGATAGTTTTTGAGCTAATTTCTTTCCTCTGATTTACCTAAGAAGGAGCATAGTATCCTGATGAATGATCCAACTTGAAGAAGGAACCCCTTTTTGCTATTAATTGAGTTATATATAGCTTGGTGCAGAGACGATATCTGAAAGATAAACAATGAAAGACAAGGGTTTTGGCTTTGAAAACTTTAGAAAACCTTAAGTATTTAAAATCCATCATTATGCAACTAATACTTCTGGTTTCATGGAAGAATGACTTTCAACCACAAAGTAAAAAAATCAGTTCTGTTTTCTGTTCCCAGAAAACTTGTCACAGTTGAGCAAAACCTCAAGTGTGTCAGAACACCCTAGTAGGAAGGAAAGTACATATATTAGAAAGTGCTATATTGGGAGACAGGGTCGCTCAAGGGATTGGAATCAGGATAAAAACCCTTTTGTGAGGTCACTGTTTTCACTTCCAACTCATCTAATGACTTTGATTGGTGACTGAGATGGTGTTAGTGCTGTTCAAAAAGGACATGTGTCAACGTTATAGGAACAAGAATCACTAATTGGCACTCCAGTTACTAATAAAAGATGGGAGGCGAAAGATTCAGAGAGCACAGAGGGTGAACTTATCCTCACTCCTCAGCCTACATATTCTCCTTAGGAGTTCAGGATACTGACAAGGTAATTGTGAAAATTCACACTGCTACTTTGCACTGGAATACAGGGGAGGGAAGTCCCTAAAGATGTCTGTCTGACATCTTTAATGAGGTCCAACCTCTGAAGAGCAAGAAAGGGAAACAAAACTTTGTACCAGCAAAGGAAATTTCCCCAATTAGGGTCTAATATTTCCTACCGAAAGAAATCTCACAGACTCAGCAGACTGTGGAAGAAGAGAAGCAGATCTTTGTAGTGCTCCCTATCTCCTTAGTTGGTCCAATACTCCTTTTGTAAGCAAGGCCGATTGATTTATTTCTCTGAAGCATAAAGAGCTACACAGTTCTAAAAACTGTCTGAATGAAGAAAGAGCCAGAGTTGGCTTCCTTGCCAGATTAGAGAGAAAGAGAGAAAGAGAAATCACAGTTTGCTTTAATTGTAAAGACTGAATCAGAAAGTACTTTACTGCTCTTTAAGACTAGTCCTAAACTCCAGGCAAGTCAGTGACCCCATGACAAAGTAAATTGGCAAATGGTGGATCAAAGAGAGTAGATTAGGTGGTTCACTGGCAGGAAATGCCGACTGCCACTATGGAGTGATAAAAGAGCAAAGAACACTCTTAGCAGAAATAGTTGGAACATGCAGTGGAAAACTGGGTATCTCTGCAAACAACATGAAGGTATTGATTGCCTAGCAGCGCCTCACTTTCATAGGGTGAGTGAGAAATGTCAGGAGTATTTGCAAGTCAGTAAACTCATTAAGATGATATAGATACTTCTAAGATAGATCACTGGAGATAAGTATGTGTCCACACTTCTTCTTTTAGTGCATTCTAGTCTCCCAACAACTAACTTGCATTTTATTGCTCTGCCATGCAGAGAGTAATTGATCCCCTATCAAAAAGTGATGCTTCTTCTGAAGTCAGTGTCAATTATTTTCTTGTACATATTGTCATTATTGTCCCTTAAGTCAACCCTGTCTCCTAGTGACCGCAAGGAAAAGGGCCTGCAATTTACTGGCAATAGTAAAAATGTTCAGAAGTAGTTTTCTCTTGCCTTTTCCCAAGAGCGAAGAGGAAGTAGACATGACCCAAAGTCACTCAGCTGGCTTCAAGCCTAAGGCAGGACTAAAACTGATGGTCTCTTGGTTTCAGAGCCAGTGCCTTAGCCACACTAGACCAATTTGGCTTTCATTCTCACATCCTTGGAATCTCCACATGCAAATACATAAAAATCCTTCAGGTGCTTGATTCTTTTTTTTTTATTGAAAAAGTTTTACAATTACATTTTCTCCCCATTCCCCCCCCCATCCCTCCCTAACCTCCCTAACCCTCCCCAACTCCCCCAACCCTCCCTAACCCCCCCAACCCACCCCTCCCCCCCGGACTTCCACAGAATATAATCCAAATCAAAATCCCCTTTTTATAAAACTTGAACCCCTCCACCCCCAATATATTTTTTCATCTTCACAAAATTCAAATATTTCTATCTTTATATAATACTTTCAGTTAAAAGCTATTTGATACTTCCTAGTTTGATATTTGTTCTGCACATAATCTATCCACTTTTTCCACTCCCATTCATAAGTCTCTTGTGAGCGATCTTTTAGATATGCTGAAATCTTCGCCATCTCTGCAAAGCTGGCCATCTTCAAAGTCCATTCCTCCATAGTGGGCGTAGCTTCATTTTTCCAGTATTGACCTATCAGTAATCTCGCTGCTGTTATCATATATAATATCAACTTTGTTTCACCCAATGTAAACCCAATGTAAGAGGTGCTTGATTCTCATGCTATCATTTTCAACAGGAAATTTAGAACCACCTATTTACATTCAGAGCTGGAAAAGCTATATTACATTCCTCCAGGTTTATAGAGCTGATTCATGTGGCAGCCCAATTGAACTGGGGATTGCATAAAATAAGGAAACATTTCATTATTGAAGAAGATCCTGATTCATAAACTCTTCCCTACTCCAATTTTCATGACTATGTTATTAGCTAGTGTACTTTCAGTGTTACCCAAGAAGTTTGCAATCATCATGACCAAGTCCTTTGTTATGAGAGAAGTCTATACTTTAAAGTATGACTAATCTTCATCATAACTTCCTTACCGTCTGCTTCCCAATATTAAACAGCCGGCTTCATCTATTTCTCTCTTGCCTCTTGATTCCATTAAAATGTACAAAAAACAGATATCTAGTTGACAATTGCGAAAGAGACGAGGGAGACTCTAAGATCTCTGAAAATTCAATTTATAAAGCCCAACATATATTCCTTGTGAGAAACGCAGGTAAAAAGCAAGACAACCATCTGTTCTCAATGAGCTATGGTATCATTTGAGAAGTACAACCTCCCTGGGCAACTGACTTGCAGTTTTGCAGTTTGGCGAGGACAAATTTGCCAGGTGTTAGCAAAGAAAGACTCACAAACACCTGCTACCTCCTGAGAGTTTTGTGAAAATGAGGTGCTACATCTCCTGAGCATAATCTTGACAAATGTATTTTGTAAACAAAGGCTACGTGCACTTGCACACACATGCACGCATGCACGCACACACATTTTGTTCTTCCAGGATGAAAAACATTTTATGCATAGGAAATTAGGGGAAGACTTTAATTAAAGTCAAATCCTCTGGGGAGGAGAAAGGCCTTGGTCTGTTTTTGTTCTGTTCTTACGAAGTTTGTCTTCTTTCTTTGTCTCCTCTCTGGGCTTCCTGTCAGCTCAGAAAGCTGGTTCTACATGGCAATTATATTATTGGCAGCTGTTAAGCTTGTCACGAACCTATTAGGAAAACTACACACATGGTAAACCTAGAGGAGTGAGTTTTACAGAATTTCTATACTGAAAGGTCTGTCTAATTATAGCATCCTTAAATTCTCTAATGAAACCCAACATTTTAGCCTCTCTGCTATCACAGTTTCTTGATCAAGGCAAGAAACATACAAGAGTCCTAAAAGAAAATGATAAAAACAATAATTTCCATATTCTTATTCCTTATCCCCTCCTGTTTCTTATAGAACTGCATCTGCCTTATTGTTCAGCAGATGGCCTAGTAGTAAGTCACTATTAACAAATTGTAAAAAAAAAGAACTATATTAGTATCACGTGACAAACCAATTTAAGTTGTCTAATAGTTTATAGTACATTGTATTGAAAGGGATGATGTCATGTTTCCCACTGCAACTTTTTTACATTCTCAAAGTATTTTGCAACAATTCCTCTACAACAGTGGTTCTCAACCTGTGGGTTGCGACCCCTTTGGGGGTCGAACTACCCTTTCACAGGAGTCGCCTAAGACCATCGGAAAACACATATTTTCAATGGTTTTAGGAATAATTTTATCATTGGGGGTCACCACAACATAAGGAACTGTATTAAAGGGTCACGGCATTAGGAAGGTTGAGAACCACTGCTCTACAAGGCAAACAGTTGTTTGGAGAAAAAAATTGGAGACCATTTTATTTAAAAAAAAATCTGTTGAAATATTTTTCAAAAGACAACAACATAGTAAATTCTTTCCACTTAAGATAATTCAGAGGAACAGGGTAGATAGTAAGAGAGCAGAGAATAGTATATTTGAGATTCCAGTAGGACAATTTAATTTAATTTATTTAGACATTTAACCTGCCCTGCTTCTGGCAGCTCAGAGCAGGTGGCAACATTAAAACCAATTTATAACATAGCATTTAAAATGTTGTGCGATAAAAATTTGCATGATAAGAGAACAGTTTAATTTAATTTACTTAGATGTTTACTTTGCCCTACCTTAGAGGGCTCAGAGCAGGTGGCAAATTTTAGTACTTATTTGTCATAATTATGTCTTTGATTGTTGTCTATAACTATGTTTATGTTGTCTTGTAACCCATCTTGCCAGCAACTGCTGGTAAACTCTTAATATAAAAAAACAAAAACAAATAGTTGTACACAGTGGTGGGATTCAGCCAGTTTGCACCACTTCGGGAGAACCAGTTGTTAACTTTCTGAACAGTTTGGTAAACTGGTTGTTGAAAGAAATCATTAGGGCAGAGAACCAGTTGTTAAATTACTTGAATCCCACCACTGGTTGTACACAGTGTTTATAATTAACAATTAATATATTAATTAATTAACAAATATTAAGCTATTAGTTCATAACAACAATAAAATACTATAACGTTAAAATATAATTGTAATAAGCCTAGTTCCCTAGCTAACTTCATCAGTTAGCATTTTCTTTTAAAATGAAAGTAATTTTAAAAATAACAAATATTGTTTTGCCTTGGTCAAATATCTTAGAAGAAGCTGCAAGAGCTATAATATCTCACAAAAGGAGTTTACTTGCCATGCTCAGCAGGATGGGTCAGGTGCATTGAGTTTTAAAAGAATTGATGAACTGCTTATCAAATTTGCAAATGGCATAAAATGGGAATGCTTAAACAACATCCAGGATGGTTGGAGATTGCAACCTAATATGGTCTGAGAGGAACAAGATGTCTTTCAACAGGAAAAAATGTAGGTTTAAGGGAAAAATATAAGGCCCATAGAAAGGATGGACAGGTAAGCAACATATTGGAGAAAGAGTATATGGACATTGACAACAATTTATTGGTGAGCCAGTAGTGTAAGCCAGCTACACTTTTGAGATGCACTAGAAGAAACATTGCATAAACAACACCTAAAGATATTTAGTCTCTTTTGCTCTTCACTGGTGAGACTGTTGTGGTCCACCAGCAGCCTGTGGAGCTGGCAGCGGAGTCGGACAATGAGGAGGCTGGGGGGGACCATTGGCCAGTCCTTGAGTCTGGGGAAGGCCTAGACAAGGGCTCTGCGTCATAGGCAGAGATGGGGCCAGGGCCATCTGGAGTGATGCGCGGACTCCGGACCCTCCAGAGTCAGACAGCAGAGAGGCAGAGGAACAGGAGGAGCCTGTTCCTAGTGCACTCATGTGCAGAGCTACCAGAAGGCAAGAGCAGCTAAAGCAAAAAGGACAACTTGGGAGTAAGGCTAGGAGATGACTGCCCCCTCCCATAAGGCTTAAAAGAGCAGCAAAGTCTCTTGGGCTCTTTGTAGGAAAGCAATGTTGCTAAATCTGTTTCCAGTCAGCGTCTCTTGTTTCTGAACTTCATGGGGCTTTGCCAAGAAAGGCCTTTGGCAGGGTGCCAAAGAAGATAAAGGTTTGTGATAAGCCTGAAGGACTTTTTCTGAAGGACTCATTTTGGAATTAATTTGGACTAAGCTGGGAATGAAGTAATTCCCAGCTGTTATAATAAAATAGTTTTGTTTGGGACTAATTGTGTCTTGTAATGACTAAGTAAGCCTAGGTCACAACAGAGACCACACTTGAAGTACTGTGTATAATTCTGGGCTCTGCATTTTCAGAAGGATGCAGGCAAGTTAGAACTGTTCTAGAGCAAGTAACAAATGGTATAGAAATTTGAAGACATGCCAAAGAAGATCAGGCTGAACAAAACATGGGATGTTCAGCCTGATATGGTATCAGTACTTGAATACATAAAAGGTGCCATAATGAAGATAGTCAACAATTCCATTGCTATATTATATTGCGGTCAAGCTACCCAAATTTTGCTAAGCAAAATGTATGATCTGTAGATCAGTCAAACAATTCCCCTATATGGGTTGTCCATTTAAGAAGTCTGGAAAACTGTCTTTTAAAATGGTTCAATGGGTTTTCTTGCAGAGCACAGAAGATTGGATTAAATCAGGAGTTTCTAAATGTTTCAGCTTATTGACCTTTTCATGAAGACTTCATCAACCTCCAAACATTTATTATATGAAAATAATTTAATAAATACTACTTTAATAGTACTATTAGTAACAGCAATAGCAACAATGAATAGTCTCATCGACCCTTGGAAGTTGACCTTGACCACTTGGGGTCTTTGGATTCTGGACTAGATGGTCTTTTCTGATTGGATAGTTTGGTGAGTCTATATTTCGTTTAAGTGGGGATAAAACAAGAATACCTCTCTAGCTTAGCTAACTAGCAATATGAAAGCAACATACTTCCTGTAAGCAACCTTTTTCATATTTCCAATACCTCAGACTAACAGACTAACAGAGTTTGAAGAGACCTTGGAGGTGTTTTTAGTCTAACCTTCTGTGTAAGCAGGAGACCCTGCCTATACCATTCTGGACAAATGAGTGTCCTTAAAAACCTCCAGTTATGGAGAACCCACAATTTTTGTATGCAACCTGTTCCATTGATTAATTGCTCTGTCAGGAGATTCCTCCTTAGTTCTAGGTTGCTTCCCTCCTTGATTAGTTTTCACCCATTGCTTCTTGTCCTGCCTTCTGTGACTTTGGAAAATTAAATTTATGGCAGCCCCTCAAATATTGAACATATTGTCACTCATGTCATATCATGTCACTTACTATTGGTAATGTTGGTAAACATGATTTAAGACTGTCTTAGGGCCTTTAATACTTTTCTTTGTTTATTTTTCTGCATTTGCTTGCTTTTTTAAGGTTTTTAACTATTTTGTCTTTTAGGAACCTCACTCACTTTATGCAATGATCCTGCTACATTTCTCTAGCCCTTCCATGTTTTGAATAAATCTTGAATTTTCATAGCAGTGCTTAGTCCTCATCTAAAACATGACTCCTAATCTATGTCCTAAATTCATTCATTCATTTCTGTTGGATAGAATGTGTTTTGTATTCAGGTTGGCAAGATAGCTTTATTTGTCCCCAAGTTCCAACAACAGCAAAGAACAGTAGAATATTCACCCAAGTGAAATGTGGTTTAGGATTCCAATTTATATAAATTAGGGTCTATAGAAGTAATGTACATGTATATGTTTGAATAAGTTTGTATGAAACTTATGTTTTATATTGTTTCATAGATAAATTGACCAAAACTGGAAATAGTAATCCAAGTGTGGTCTTATTTGTGCAGTATAAAATGATACTAGCACTTTGCAGGATCTTGATACTATCCCTCTGTTGATGCAGCCTATCATTGGCTTTTTTGGCAGTTGCAGCACACTGCTGACTAATATTTAATTGGTGATCTACAAGGATATCTAGATCCCTCTCCCAGTCACTACTGTTGAGCCAAGTACCTCCTATTCTATATTTGATTTTTTCCTGCCTAAGTGTAGGACTTTACTCTTCTCATAGCATCTCATTGGATAGGGCCCAAGCTCAAGTCTATCAAAATCTTTCTGAACCCTGCATCTGTCTTCCAAATTGTTGGCAATTTCCCCCAACTTGATGTTATCTGCAAATTTGATTTCCCCTTCTATTCTCTCATCTAGATAAAGAGCACCTGGCCAAGACAGAATCTTGAGGTACCCCACCACATGCTTTCCTCCATGTAGATATAGCTCAATTGAGACTGCATGCTGAGCACAGTTGGTTAGCCAATTGCAAATCCATCCATTGATGGTACTGTCTATTCCACATTGTTCTTTCTCACTGTGGTGTATTTTGTCAAATGCCTTACTGAAGTCCAAATATACTATATCCACATCATTTTCATGATCCACTAATTTAGTCATTTTCTCAAAGAAGGCAATAAGGTTTGTCATGCCAAAAGATTTTTTTAAAAATAATTCTGTTCTTTAAAACATATCTATGTCTTAGTGATGCTTAGAACCTGTGGTGCTTCTGATTGCTACTTCAAAACAGTGTCCAGATAAACCTAGTCTATTCTCTTTAGGAATTACTGATTCATATACACAACCTGGACAATAAAAACTCTAACCCAATGCTGCTACTATTATCTTCACTGAAAATCGAAAGTAAAACAGTGCATCTCTTCAGCATTTCAGAAATACATGAAGATCTCAAATCAGTCGGTATTTCTAAACTATAGAAAAATTTTCAGTACTAAAAGGATTTTTTCTAAAGATAGAGGAGTCAATGGAAAAAAATTGACAGAATAATATCATTCCCCTTTGCCTATTGTTTATAAGTTTCTGGACTAACTGAATCCTAAACTAAAAGGATAAGAGACTCATAAGACATACTATCTGAAACAAAGAGATCAGAGTCTCTATTATCTGGTATTGATAGAGGTCTTCCGATAAGAAAGTGGATGATTCTGTGCTCTTTCTATAATAGAGGAAGTATGTCAAAAGATAACTTAGTTCTAAAGAAATAACCTGGCCACTGCTGTTTCAAGTTCTATCATTTCTTTTATGTGTGATGGAATGCAGCAAAGTTTATCTCACCATGTTGTGGTGATAGCTGAATGGTGTAATCAAGCAGCCCTTGATAATATAGTTGTATCCATCAATGAATTTACAGGTGGTTATCATGTTGTAAATAGCTGTCTCTATTTTTCCCATTTTCTGGCATTAGGAGCAAAGATTGAACACATAGAATGATACTGAACTCCAAGTGCCATCACACCTAGCCACCACGAACAAAGACTATGGCAGTTGCATTCCAACAGTATCTGGAGCTGCAGTTCAACAACATGACAGCGAGTTTGCTATAGTGATTAAGATATCAGGCTAGTAACCAGGAAACCTAAATTCTAGTCCTGCCTTAGGCAAAAAGCCAGCTGAATGACCTCAGGCCAGTTCCTCTCTGTCATCCCTAGGAAAATAGCAAATTACTTCTGAAAAACTTGCCAAGAAAAGGACTGGTCCAAGCAGTATCCAGGAATCAATACTGACTCAAAGGCACACACTCACACAATATCCAACAACATCCCTGGAAGGGTATCTCAAGTTAAACAACTGTGCTAGAGTGCTAATATTTAAAAATAGCATTTAGACTATTCACAATAGTAATCTTCTCATTCTTTGACTTTTGGTAGTAATATCCCATTATCAGCAAAAAGAAAAAATTGGAGTATGGGGAAACTTTAAAAAGTTCAAAAATGTTATATTAGGCATATAACACTGGGTGTTCATTTCTTTGGGACCTGGTGTCTGTAGTTTTCAGTTTTAAATAATGAGGGACCTGGGGTTTATATCAGTGGTGAAATCCTGCTGGTTCTGTCTGGCTCATGCAAGCCGATGGCAGCGGCACATGGTTTGGTGAACCGGTAGCAGCGGCAGCATGAGGCTGCGCCCACCTGCCCAGACACCATTACTTCCTGGTTTTTAACCCTTTGCACATGTGCAAAGCCTTCTGTGCATGTACAGAGGGTAAAAAATTGGATGTGACCATGGTGCGCGCACTTCCAAACCGGTAGGGCAGGTAAGTAGATTTCACCCTGGTTTATATATATATATCCTACTCTAATGTTCTAATAGATTACTTACATGGTTTCTCAGTTTCTTGTTTCTTCCTTTCCCCGGGTCTGTTGTTTTTCCCTTGGATAGAACAATACATAAACTCTTTTACATACTCTCTAAATATTTTTTTCTTTCAATTTCAATAGTTTAATCCATGGATGAGGAAGAAACTAGATATTTACAGGCAGTTCATGACTTACTACCATTTGTTTAGCAACTGTCTTAAGTTACGACAGCACTGAAAAAAGTGACTTAACACAGATCCTCTTACAACTCATAGCATCCATGCAGTCACATGATCAGAATTCAGGCTCTTGGCAACTGGCATGATTGCAACATCCAGGGGAATCTGAACACCATTTGCAACCTTCCCAAATGACATCCAAAAATCAAAGTCAATGGGGGAAGCCAGATTTGCTTAATCCATGCAAATTCCATGCTTCATTTAACAACCACATAACAATCCTGTCAAAAAAGATGGTAAAATTGGGCATGACTCATTTAAACTATCTTGTTTAGCCACTGAAATTCCAGTCCCAACTGTGGTTATAAGTTGAGAACTAGCTGTATTTGGTTAGTTATGTGTTTGAAGAAAGGCATTACATTTATAATTATAATCTCTGTTTTTAAAATACTTGAACATTCAGTGTATCATTTCCATGAGTTAGACTATTGTGGTAGAATTTAGATCTTTTGACCTGCTGAGATTTTACTCAGAAAGGGCTGTGAACTGCCATGTTAGTCCACATCCTTCATAAATACTTTTGCCCAAATAATTTCAAAGTTGCTGCACATGATGCATCATTGAACCGCAGATTAATAGCCTTTTGAAAAAATTGACCCTGAATTTTTAACAGTTTGTCATAGGAACTTGACTTCAAGTTTAAAAAATGAAATTCAGTTAATGTATTTAGTGCCATAGGTTTCTGCCTCTTAAATGAATTTGGGGCATTATTTGGGGGAAAATAATTTAATAGAGAAAACCACATTTGTCAAAGCCTGCATTCTCTTGGAGAGTTCCTGCCAACTGATTGTGGAACTGAAACAAGTGAACAAGGACTGAAGCACAAATGAGTGGGGACATGCATTTCCTTTTTAATAAACACCTTTATTTCTCCTTATTACCTCTCCATTCCCTTTTTCATATTTTATTCCTCCCTCCCAAATGCACACATATACACACAATAGAAATATATAGTTCAGAGCTCAGTGAGCACCTAAGACAGAGAGAGAGAGAGGGAGGGAGGGAGGGAGGGAGGGAGGGACAGAGGGACAAAGGGAGGGAGGGAGGGAGAACGAAGGGTTTTGTGGTTCCCGGTATGGTGTTTTTTAGAGAAGGAGGGAGGGGTGGGTAGAGGGAGGGAAGGAGGGAGAGAGAGAGAACAAACTGTTGTGGAATGAACAGATAATTTTGCAAAAAAAAGAATCATACGAAGTGTTGGAAATCTGTCTGAATTCCACATGAAATGAGAGCCAAAGTGGTATAGTAATTAAGGCCCTGGACAAAAAGTTGTCATCCCATGAGTTCTAGTCTTCCCTGGATTGGACTAGTGTCTCTCTGTCTCTATCTCTCTATCTGTCTACTTCTCTCTCTCTCTCTCTCTCTCTCTCTCTCTCTCTCTCTCTCTCTCTCTCTCCCTCCCTCCCTCCCTCCCTCCCTCTCTCCCTCCCTCCCTCTCTCTCTCTCTCTCTCTCTCTCCACAATCTAGCCTTTGTCATCTAGCCTTTGTGAGAAAATAGGAGCCAGGACATTACATATACAATATTCAATTGTATAAAATAAAGTAGGATATATATCAAATAAATAAAGTGTGATGGCTAGTGCCTTGGTGGCCTTCCCCTCACCTTTTTAACTCCTGCTATTTTATCCCTGTTTTAACCACCTCCTATTGGAATACAACATGTATATGTTTTTAATGTTTTAATTAAACACCACTCAGAATCATTCTATGAGTGAAAAAGACAATTTCCAAACTTCATGTATAAGTAAATAAAAAACAATTAAATAAATAAGCAGACAGGGCTGTCCTGAAGCAAACTTCACCAGCTACCCAACCATGTTAAAGAGAAACAGAGCACCATTTCAATATGTGCCCTTTTGCTAAAATATCGGCGGAATGGGATTGCCTTTTGAACTCTTCCCAACCTTTTAAAATAGTATAACATAATTTAGTGAAACTTATTAGACCACCATCTGGGAGAAAATCCTAAAATGGTTATTAATCTAGGCTGCAAAGAAGCTAACAGCCCTACATTAGTATGATACTGAAGTATCAATGGGCTGGAAAATAATGGTATTTGAAAGAGTTTTTTTAATGAAAATATTCATTGCTTCATAAAGGGAAGTATATTTATCCAGACAGAACTTGTAGTTATTCCATTGAGGCTCACTCTCAAGTAAAAATGACATCTACAGTATAGCCCAGCATAAGATAATCAAGCAACGGATCTGCAAACACAGAAACAGAAAAACAAAGAAACAAGCAAAGCTATTACTAGAAGCCAGCATGGGTTTGTCAAAAACAGATCATGCCAGACATACCTTATTGCATTCTTTGACAAAGTGACTAAATTAATGGATCAGTCAGCTACTGTAGACATAGTTTACTTAGATTTCAATAAAGCATTTGACAAAGTAGACCACAGTGTACTTCTCGGTAAGTCAGAAAATGTGGGACAGACAGCATTATTACCAGAGGGATTCATAACTGGCTGATCAACCACATTCAATGTGTAATCCTTAATGGAACTCATCAACCTGGAGAGAAGTATGCAGTCTAGTCTAATGAAGAGAAAGATGAGAGGTGACATTAGATCAGTCTTCCAACATTTGAGGGGCTGTCACAGAGGAAAAGAGGTTGACTTATTCTTCAAAGTACCTCTTCAAAGAGGTTTTCAAAAAGAGATTGGACAACCATTTATCTCAAATAGTAAAGGGCTGTGATGGTGAACCTATGGCATACAAAGCCATGTCTCCCAGTACGTGCAGCCTTGCCTGTATGTCTTCCGGGTTTCTGGCACATATGCATGCATAACGATCAGCTGTCCTTTGCGTGTGCGACAGTGCCGAAAACCAGTATGTGCATGCACGCCGGCTAGCTGATTGTCAGGTGCACATGACAATCAGCTCAGCCTTTCCGGAGCGCGATAACTTCACACACGTGACAGTGCCGAAAACTGGGCTGTGCATGCATGCCGGCCAGCTGATCGTCAGGCATGCATATGTGCCAGAACCTGGAAGTTCAGCTTTTCCAGAGCGCAGCCACGATGAGCACGCACACACATGATGTTTCCATGTGATCTTTTTGGCACTTGGTGCTGAAAAGATTCATTATCGCTGGTATAGGGTTTATGCTTGAGCGTGTGGTTGTACTAGAAAACCTCCAAGGTCCCTTCCAACTCAGTTATTCTGTATTCTTTACTGTATAAGTAAAATTGCACAGAATTCTGGTGTTTGTTGGGGAAGTTAAGGAACATATTCTTCACTAAGAAAACTGGAGGATGTTCTGTATTATCATGGGAAAAAGAAAAGTTTTGCAAAGCCAGAAATGTGCCCAGTGTGCTTTATAAAGCTCGTGCAATTCCCTCTTCTTTTTCATTTCACTTTTAATCTGAGATGTGGGTAACAATTGCTATGGTTCATTTCCAGGGGTTTTCCAGGAACATCTCAAGTTATTATTATTATTTTTTGCTATCACAAAGTCATGGCATTCACTTCTTCTAATGAAAATATATGGCCTGCAAATTAGCCCAGATAGCCCAGTTGCAGCAGCCAGAAGCTAAGGGAGAAAGCTGTCTCGTACTACTTTTTAACTGAAGCATCTGCTTGACTTTAGCTCTCAATACTAAAGTCATATGTTAAAAGCCTATTCCTGCTTAAGAGGTTGCTCTCCAATACTTAGCCTGCTCCCCTTCAGTAAACACATCTTGAGAATTATTTTGCAATAATTATCTGTGACCTGCAAGTAGTTAGGTCTCATCCAAGGAAAACAATGAGGGTAGGATTATTACCTGATTTAAGGAACAGAATCATTTTAGTATTGGAGCTAAATTAGCTGCACTAAATTATGGTGCCATGTCCTTATAACTGACAATGGTCACCTGCTGTTCCTTTACTGCAACTCAAGGATAAAGCTATTTCATTTTTTTAAAGAAATGAACACAAACCCCTCCTGATAGATCAAGCAATATATTTTGGGCATGTAAAGACAATCAAAATTAAGTGTCCTTTTTCATAGAATATAAGGTCAAGTAGAATATTAAGCTTTTCATGGGAAGAAAATATGTCCTTGTTCTGCAGGAATTAAAAACATGGGCCTGAAAGGTCTTTCTGACTTTTAAGAAAGACAATAGAACTGTGGGCTTTATCTGTGGGAACAATAATTGCCATTTTATGGAAGCTGTTTCTCTGAATGGTTTTGGAAAGGTGGATAACACTATTCTCTTCACTAGAACTCAGCACCATTCATTGTTCCAAACTATGCTATAATCTTTAAATAATATTGTAACGGGCAAAGGTGATTTGATTTTTTAAAAAAGCTCAGTAATTGGAACATTTGTCCACTTATATTCTTCTTATTTAAACATTTCTTAATACAAAGCCTCTAAAATTCTATTGCAATGAATAAGTGGAGTTCACTGCTAAAAAGGAACAATACACATCCTTTCTTACAATTATATCTCATTGCATAAATCTACCAGACACTGTAGAAGCTGAACACAGAAGTATTTTGAGGACTAAAAAACAGTAATGATTGAACACTGCTTGGAATTAGCTCAGGCAACTGTGAATTTTCTCAGTGAGCTATCGTAAAATTTCCCAAGAGTTCTTGTTCAAGCTTGTGATATTGGTACACATGAAAAGGTCACATGCTCCTTCCTCATTGTATAACTGACTGGGAATTGTATTTCTAAATGCAGTCTGTATCAGTCATAGCAGAAAATTGCTTGGGAAGTCAATTCCCAGCTCCTAAAATAAATATAACTCAAAACAAGAGAGAGTTTTAGATACGAAAGGGAGACACTAGCTACATATACAACTGCAATAAAGTATATCATTACTGAGACAACCATTTGGTTGTGTAGCCTAGCTGGCAATGGAAATCTCACTGAGGAATCTCAAATGAAAAATAAGGGAGAAGCTGACAGAACTTTGTTGATTTCATCTCTGTTTCTTTGGCTTTGACTCATGAAGGAAACTTCATAAAGAATTAGTTTGGGCTGGAGAAAGAGCTGGAGAAAGAGATGTGCCAAGTGTTTCTTCTACTCTAATGATCACAGAGTTTCAGGACTTTGGATCAGCTGCCAAAAAGAAATGACAGTCTAGTATCACAAAGTTGTGAAAGCACAAACCCCCCATATGGAAAGGCCCACACAGACCCAGCAGTGGCATCCAGATGTTGGTATAAAAGATGGACAATATACCCAATAATCCTTAGTCAATAAAGTCATATCTATATTGATAAGTCAAATTTCTGGATAAATATGCATAGGATAACACTTTTGAATAATAGCTACAATTATTTTTAAAAATCACAATACATAGAGCACAAAGTATTATTTCATTCTGGACATCAAATAGTAATTAACTTTCATTATCTGACTTCCATACATCCCAATTTCTATGCTTGATCTTCCATTGAAGTAATCCTCCTTAGGTAAACAAGTTATTTGGCTGTTTTCAGCAAGTTTTCTACATAAAGTAAAACCCAATAACCAATAAATGATAAAACTGTGGGATGAACATAACTAACATTTTTAATGATCCAATGATTAACAAACTCTTATATCTCTATTTAGCAGAAAGAATGTATCATTTAAATAATGGGCAGCTCTTTCTGTTTCTTGAGAAGTGAATGAATTATTTTATTTTCTTTTGATTATATCTATTAAGTTTATTTAAGCTTAGTGACCGTAGAGATAGACCTTCTCTAAAATTATTTTCTCTTAGCTTTTGGTATATCTTCAAAAAGTTTAAAAGTTCTTGAAATTTTTAAAAATGCTTGAACACATGATCATCGTTATACCACTAATAACAATGACAGCAATAAGGTCCTGTTTTTTTGTTTTTTGTTTTTCTTATTTGCTACCTCCATTCTTTTTTATGAGTTCACTTATAAAAGTTGTTTCACTCACACCACAAAACTTACTGTTTCAGTAGATGGAATGCTGAAAGCCAGTTTTCTTCTATCTAGGCATGCTCCCGATGAATGAATTTCAATTGCCAAAATTTTTAGAAATGGCCTTGATGCTTGGGCATTGTGGGAACTAAAGTCCACAACTGCGAGGTGTTGGAGAAGGCTCTTCCATGCAACTCAAAAACCCTAAAAGCAGAACTAGCCTGACAAACTATGGAGATTCTCAGTCATCCAGGTCATGGTTGTCCGAAAGTCGCTTTTTTTTTTCAAGAAGCAACTGGACTTTTTGTTTTTCTTTGAAGACATTTCGCTTCTTATCCAAGAAGTTTCTTCAGCTCTGACTGGATGGCAGGAAATAAAAGGATTTATGTTCCTTGTAGACAGCTGGTCATTTGCATTCTTTTAGAGAGTCATTGAGGCTACTTGAAGGTGTACCTGTATGTCACAAGTAAATGCCTTATTCTCTAATAGGGGAATTGTATATACACGGGGTATCAGGGGTTAATTTATTCTTCCTCCCTTAATATATTCATATGTAACCACTCCCATCCTTTACTCCGCCTTGTTAATATAAAAGGGGATGTATGCACCTCCTCATTGCTTCTATCTGCAATCATTCAGAGAATTTAGAATGCCTACTGTAAATAAATAGTGTTATGTTTGAATACTTCATACTTGAATCATTTATTGAGTCTGATCCTTAAAATTACGCAACAATCTGGTAGCACAGGATGGTTTGATTGACTCAATAAAAATCAGATATGCCTAAGAGAGAAAACTCCACAAACAAGAGAGAAAGACCCAACACCAGGGCACACAATAAAGAGATGGAAACGGATCAAGAAATGATCGATGAATCCACAACTATAATAACAAAAGAATCTGAAGACTGCACTACAGACAACGAGGAGATGATCGATGAAACTGATGACCAGGAAGAGAACGAGATAGAAAACAACGAACTCAGATCAGAGATACTGAGACTTTTGAAAAACCAAAAGGATGACGAAAATCTCATCGCGAACCTCCAAGACATCATAAAAAACAGCGGAGCAGCGAGAGAAAAACACATCGTAACAGATGAATCTAAAGAACTAAAAATGGTGAGCGAATTGCCTGTAGATAAGAATATAACAAAAAAGAAGACTAACGGTCCAGCACAAAATTTTGAATGGCAGCCATCTTGGTTTCAACAGACCACTAAGATGAGCAAAGCAGAGCCAATCAGAAAACAGAATTCAAAATGTCTGGCGCGAAAAGCCCTACATAATGCAAAAAGCAAAAAAGCAAAAATCTACTCTTCAGAAGAATCTGATACAGACATCGAAGAAACTTCAATCGAAATGCAAATAGAATCAGCAGTGAAAACTCTCTTTGCAACATTCGGTCCAAAATTAAGAATCACGAAAGAATCAACGAAAGCTAGCAATCAAGGAATAAAGAAAAGACAAGCAAGCAAGCAAACATCTCAGAATCTACCCGCTTCTATCCAAACGACGAGAGCACCGACGCCTGAACCCAGAGAACCCTGTAAATACTCCCCCACGCCACAGACGATTCCAGGAACCAGAGACCTCAACAAGAACTATTTCAGCAAAAAAGAAACAAGCGCCAGTCGTCACCTGGACACCCAAGATCGAACCGGAGACCGAATCATCGGAAGAAGAACACTACGAGGGAGCTGCAGCAGCGAGAACCTCTCCCGACAGCTTCAGAAGCGAAATGAGCAACACGCATGCGCAAACACACACAGACAACTACGGAGGACATGAAGAACAGAGAGAGCCATTCAGACTCATTGCAAGCATACCCACAGGATTCTGCAACTATCAACATTTACAAGACCACGGACTACCTCCAGTTGTAAGTAATGGAACAAATAATATTGGGAACTTGCCTAATGATTTCCCAAAACTGAGAATAGATGGTATTAATTTGCAGGAATGGTGTCAACAACTTCAGGTTGTTTTTCTAAAAGAGAACTTATTATTCTTTATAACTAACCCTCCCAAAAGGCCTTGGACTCTAAAATTGGACTGCCTGCACCACAGGGCATTCTACTTATTAATATCCAGTATATCTCCTGCTATGTACCATAGTATTAAGCATAACTTGACTGTCTCAGAAATTGTTCAATGCATGTTTAAATTGTTTCATAGTGAAAGCATAGCAATTACTACAAGAATGTCTAAAAATTTCTTCTCAGCTAAGATAAAGTCTGGGGTTACCATAAGTGAACACTTGATATCTCTAAACAAAATCAGAGCAGAGCTACATTTAAGGAGAGAGATAATTTCAGATCAAACAATGAAAAGTGTTATCATTAATTCATTAGACCCATCGTGGGATAACTACATATCACATTTAGACACAATTAATTTAGGATACTTATCCATAGAGAATTTATCAAATAAGCTAATAGCTGAAGATAATTTAAGAAGGAGTCGCTGTAATACTCACATAGAACATAGACAAAGTAAGAGAGTAGTGTTTCAAGAAAAATATCGAGAATCAATTGAATGTCATAATTGTGGATCAAAAGAACATTGTAGAAGAGATTGCCCTAAATTTCTTAGAGAAAGGCAAAAACATGACTATAGAAGCAGATACCATAACAGACAATCATCCATTGATAGACATAGATATAGAAACTCACCTAATTATAGAGAGTATAGAGAGGGCAGAGATAATTCGAGAGATAGAAAGTCTGGATCACTAAATGGACTAAATAAACATAATATAACTAACATCCAGGGGATAATGATTGGCTCATTGATTCTGGGGCAACTAATCACACAACACATAACAAAAATATATTATCTTCCTTTATAGAAGATAAATTTGTAATTAAGGTAGCCAATCAAGAAAAAGTTCAAGTTATTGGTAGAGGAAATGTAAACTTACCCGGTCTAGGAAAAATAGAGGGGGTATTATTGATACCAGAAATACCTCATAACTTACTTAGTGCAATAAAACTAAGTAGAGATTCTGACATAAATATAGTATTCTCAAAGGGAAAAGCAACACTAGAGAAAAACAAAACAAGCTTGGGTAGTGTGATTATCAAAGGGGGTCTACCTTATTTAGTCATAAAAGAAAAATGGTTACACAATATTGATTCTAACATGGAAGATGACACTAACATAGAAAATGAAGACAATAGCAATAGTGATAATGAGGAACATGAAACAAATCCTAACCACAAAGACACATCTATTAATGACACATTCAATAACAAAAAACCTACAATTGGAAAACCAATCCACGATGAATGTGCACATATTTTACATAGAAAATTGGGACATGCTAGTTTTCCTGTAGTACAAAAAATGATTGAACATGCTGAAGGTGTTAAAATAAAAAATTGTAAAAATTATTTGGAATGCTCAGTATGTAAGTCCACAAAACTCAGAACTAATCCCAAGCCAAGAAAGGCAACAAGATCAACCAATCAAATTTTTGACCTGGTATATATGGATCTGGTTGGTCCATTAACCCCATCAATCACATATAGAAAACAATACTTTCTGACTATTGTAGATGACTATAGTCATTACGGATTTGTCTATACTTTGAAACACAAAGATGAAACATTTCAAAAATTTAAAGAGTTTTACAAACATGTAGAAACACAACATAATATTAAAATAAAACAAATCATGACAGATAGGGAGTCTGAATTCACGTCAAAAGAATTCTCCCAATGGCTAAAAAACAAAGGGATGCTACACTTCACATCTAGCCCTTTCTCTGCATTCCAAAATGGAGTGGTAGAGAGAAAGAACTCGACACTACAAATCATGATTAGGTGTACATTAGAAGATGCTGACTTAGGAAAACAATTCTGGTCAGAAGCATTACTATATTCCAATTATACACAAAATAGAACTTGGTCCAGCATCATAAACAAAACGCCATACGAATTAATGTACAATAGAAAACCCAAAATAACACACATGCACATATTTGGAGTCACAGCGGATGTACACATACCAAAACAATTGAGGCGTAAAGGAGAGAACATATCCAGAAGACTTAGATTCATGGGATACGAAACAGGTACAAAAGGGTATTTTGATTTATTGATAATAATAACAAATTCATAATTTCTAGAACAGCTGTATTTCATGAACAGGCCAATTGGTCTAAAATACATCTTAATGAAATATTCCCAACCACAAATTTAGACACTAAACATCAAGATAAAGTAGTTAGAGAAGAACTCAATCACAACACACATGGAAACAAAAGTAAAACATGGACAAATAGACACCACAGAATAAAAACAGATTCATTAACAAAAAAGGAAGCTAGATACCTACACGATAACGATAGCAAACCAGAAAAAACAATCAGATGTAACAGAAATCAAGTGCCAAGTAAATACAAGGATTACATAATGTACATGAATGATGAAGCATCAACACCAAACACATACGAGGAAGTATTAAAGCTCCCCATTGAAGAAAAGAAAAAATGGGAATTAGCCATGGCCAAAGAGATGGACAGTTTACAAGAATTAAGTGTATTTACACCTACCCCTGCACCTAAGGACAAAACTATTATAGGCACCAGGTGGATATTCAAAATTAAAAATCTGGAAGAAGGCAACACATTATATAAAGCTAGACTAGTCGCATAAGGTTATGCTCAAAAATATCCTGAAGATTACACAGACACATATTCTCCCACAGTAAGGACTGAGAGTGTTAAGACAGCTTTAGTTATAGCATCTGCACTTAACCTTGATGTATTTCAATATGACATACAGACTGCGTATCTACACGCAAAACTTGATAAAGAGATATATGTAAGAGCACCTCATAGCCAATACACAAACAAAAATGAAACTTGGTTATTGAATAAAAGTTTGTACGGATTAAAGCAATCTGGCAAACGTTGGTATGAATGTTTAGTCAACGTACTCAAAACTATGAATTTCAATGCCACCACTGCAGACAACTGTTTCTTTGTCAAAAAAGAGGGTGATTCTCTACAATTTGTGTTAATTTATGTGGAAGATATTTTATATATCGGTAAACATAAAGAAAAAAGAGATACATTTGTAACAAAACTAAATGAACATTTTTCTTTAAAATCATTGGGAAAGGTAAATAAATATCTTGGAGTTCAAATCAGTAAAACCAAAAGAGGATTTAAACTCTCTCAGAAAGATAAAATTATAGAACTCCTAAACAAATGTAATTTGAATGATGCTAAGACTTGTGATACTCCTATGCAAACAGATTTCCTAAGAAACATGGATGAATCATCCCCTGAATTTAGAGATAATACACTTTACAGATCAGTTATTGGTTCCCTTTTATATATTTCTAATTGGACTAGACCTGATATTGCTTTACCCCTTAATCTGTTATCCAGGTATGTTAGCAAACCCTTAATGTACCATTGGGAAGCCGTTAAACGAATATTAAGGTACTTAAAGCACAGCTTAGACTTCTGCCTACTACTGGAACCTAATAATGTTAAAGAGCCCGTTCTCACTTGTTACGCTGATGCGGATTGGGCAGGTGATACTAAATGCAGAAAAAGCACATCAGGCTATATATTTTTTCTTAACGATTGTCCAGTCTACTGGTATACTGGAAAACAAGATTTAGTAGCTACATCAACAACCGAGGCAGAATATGTTTGTTTATCTAAAGCCTCCAACAATCTTGTATGGTTTAACGATTTATTGTCAAATATTTGGAAAAATCCCTCATTACCATTTATCATACATGAAGATAACAAAGCTGCTATTGAGATATCTAGATCTGATGCTATTGGTCAAAGATCCAGACATATAGATATCAAATTCAAACACGTAAGACAATTATCTCAAGATGGATTTATTAAAGCCGTTCACTGCGAAACCTCAGAACAAATAGCTGACATATTGACTAAGCCTTTGCCATCTAAACAACACAAATATTTAACTTCTAAATTACAAGTTTTATATTGTTCTGAATCTGAATGTAATTATTGTTGTATATCGAATCGGCATTTAGAGGGGGATTTGTCACAAGTAAATGCCTTATTCTCTAATAGGGGAATTGTATATACATGGGGTATCAGGGGTTAATTTATTCTTCCTCCCTTAATATATTCATATTTAACCACTCCCATCCTTTACTCTGCCTTGTTAATATAAAAGGGGATGTATGCACCTCCTCATTGCTTCTATCTGCAATCATTCAGAGAATTTAGAATGCCTACTGTAAATAAATAGCGTTATGTTTGAATACTTCATACTTGAATCATTTATTGAGTCTGATCCTTAAAATTATGCAACACTGTATCCTCAGGGTCACCTGAGTCATTGACATTATCCTGCAGAAAGCACAGGTTCAACTTCTTAATGGCTCAGGTCACCCTGAGAACACAGATAAACCACCAAATAGCCTCAACAATTCTCTAAAAGAATGCAAATGACCAGCTGTCTGCAAGTAATATAAATCCTTCCATTTCCCACCATCCAACCAGAGCTGAAGAAGCTTCTTGGATGAGAAGTGAAGCATCTTCAAAGAAAAGCAAAAAGTGCCTCTTCCAGTGCCTCTTGGAAAAAATAAGCATCTTTGGGATAGCCTGACAATGTATAACTCATTTGAAAATCTACAGAGCACAATTTACAAAGATATGCAAGACATTTCACTGCTTGGTTACTCATTTTGAATGCAGAATTTAATTTCCTGAAAAAGAATTAAAACTGCTATTTCCACTTGGAAATTCAAAATTATGCTTTCAGTATGTTCTTGCAACTCTCTCTCTGGATGAGTAAAGTAGAAATACTGGGATTAACGTCTCTGTGTGTGAATTAGAATAAATCCAAAATAAACCTCAAGTTCACGCGCTTCCCTTTTTTCCCCCCTTCCCTTCAGCTGTGGAAGAACTGCTACTGAGCTTAATTTCGCTTTTACAAGAAAACTGTCTTGTTAAATTCATACCAGAAATTAATTCATATAACTCTCACATGAAGGGGGGTCGGGGAGAGAGATTTCTGACAAGTAGGTAAAACATATCATGATAATGATTAAACAACAGAAATAATAATGCAAATATAAATTACAGGAGTTTCTATAATGGACACGTGATTTCCCTCTCCACTCTCAAAATCATTTAAGTAGGAAGAATTATTGGCAGAATTATATACAGTTGTGAAAAAGAAATAAAATAACAGAAAAGCTTTACCAAACTAAATAAGGTATAGATGGTTCTCAACTTATGAACACAATTGGGACTAGAATTTCCATAGCTAGGAAAGGCAGTTGTTAAGTGAGTCACATTTAATTTTATGAACTTTTTAAGTGAATCATATAATTAAGCGAATCTGGTTTCTCCCATTGACTTCATTTGTCAGAAAGTGATTAGGAAGGTCACAGTGGAGGTCATATGATCCTAGGACACTGTAACCATCCTAAATACATGCCAGTTGCCAAGCTCTCAAAATTTAATCACATGATGATGGGGATGCTAGGACAACTGTAAAGACGATGAGCAGTTATATGTCACTTTTTTTAGTGCTGTTGTTAACCTTGAACAGTCGCTAAATGAATTTTGTAAGTTGAGAACTACCCGTAGATAGGAAAATGTATATATGTAAAAAGTAGATGAAATTCTCAGTTACACAGAAAACAATAAAGGAGAACAAAGAAATGTAGGAGGCTCACACTATCTAATATAAACTAATATAAATACAGACACAAAAAGTAATAAAGATATTCAGCTGAAGTAGTGACAACAGCTCTTGTCTCTACCCATGTTAGATTTAAAATAAGAGAATGGTTAATATATATATATATATATATATATATTATATATATATATAATAAAAGGAAAAACACTGCTAGGTTTCTGCCAAGAACACTAGAAGACAAATTTTGTAACATCTCCTGGAATAAAGTACAAGCCAAAATAGATTGATTTTAAATTCTAAAATGTAAAAAATTATACTCAGGCGAGACATATAGGAAAAAAGCTAAAATAATATAATGCAATCCAAAGGTCACTGACCAAGCAAATGAAAACTTTTAAAAATTATCCACAGAGTATAATGCAAATGTGGACACATTTGTTATCTTCAGTGAAGGCTGTTCTTGAAGTTATAAAAGAATAACAGAAGGAGGAGAAATCTAATGCTAAAAAAGCAGGAATGCTTTTGAGGCAGACTGAAGTAATGTTTAACACTGTTGTCAAGTGACAATATTAAGACAGATAACACAAATGAAACGTAGTCAAGCAGTGAAAAACTGGAGGAATAAGACAGCTTGGCAAATCCAGAATATGATTATTTCTCTTTTTTATCATTTGAAATTATTGGTGTGTCAAACTTTGACTCAGGGACATTTCATCACATAGTTCTTATGTTGCCGCCTCTTTGTCTTTGAAAGGAGTAAATTCAACACCAGAAAAATAAAATAAAATTATGATTTAGAATGTATTGCTCCAAAATCAACCATGAGGACTAGAAACTGTGATTCTAAGATATTCCCTTTCCTTCAATGGCCCTGTTAAGTGTTAAAACCATTACCGCTGTGCTCCTTTTTCATTAGGCACGTGCAATAGTACACTTTAATTATTGTTCTGTTTTACTTTATTACAATAATTACCTTTATATCTGGCTTTGCCACATAAAATTATACAGCATTCAGCATTCATCTTCTTTTCAAAATGAGTTCTTTTTCTGTTCTTAAATTAGAATGCTTATTTACCAGAAGAACTATTTCAAAGGGGAGGTTACTGGTTTTAATTTAATTAAGATATTTTGGCCTTCCTTTTAGGCTATAACTCCTTCCAAGATGGCTTAAAACAATGTTTCTCAACTTCCTTAAGCAAGGCTGGTTAATACCAGAAGTTGAAGTCCATACATCTTTAAGCTGCCAAGATTTAGAAACACTGCCCTAGAGACTATATAAACAAGAAAAATTCTCCAGAATTAGGAAAGTCTTATTGCTTTGCCAAGATCCTTCTTTTACATAAGTATTGGTCCAGAGTCTGTCCTAGATTTATTTCACTATGGACAAGTTGTTTGAAGCTGTAGGACTCATTACAATTAAGGACTTCTGTTTTCTATTCCTGGGAATTCTTGTATTAAGATCATGAACAGGAAATTTCTTGTCCTATAGATAGTGCTGAACTATAGCTCCCAACCAAAGCCTTTCTGAGACTCAAGAGTCTTGTAGAAAGAACATTAATCTGCCTTTTTAAAAAAAGTCATTGAATTTAACGTTACATTGCACAGTAGGAACCCAACATTTCTTAACTTTTTTTAATGCCATTAATGAAGAATTGAACAGCTAAAATTGTCTAGGTCAGAGAAAGAACTTGAGTTCAGAGAGGACCACTATCAAACCATGTGCAGAATCCCTTAATGTTCCAGACCAGAAATTGGTGCCAAGAATTTTCTTATTCCAGAAAGGGAAAGAGCTGTAGGGCTGTTTTATATATATTTTGTTTCCCCCAAAATAAGACCTTGTCTTATTTTATTTTATTTTTGCCACCAAAAAAGGCATCAGGTCTTATTTTGGGGGGGGGAGGAATGTCGTCCACTGAGTCACCTCACTTGCGTGTGTCGCTCCCAGCCTCCTCTTCCCTGTCAGAGGCCTTCAGGAACTTCTTTGGCCGGCAAGGCTTTCCTGAAGGTCTCTGAAGCCAATAACAGAGTTCTGGATCGATCTGTTATCAGCTACAGAGGCCTTCAGGAAAGCCTTGCCAGCTGCAGAAGAAATGGGCTGAGGTGTGAGAAGTCTGGCTGAAACTGTCTGAAGGAAAGTAGTAGGGCAGCTCCACATACTCCCATCCCCACCCTAGCTTAAGCTTTACCTGTGCACCCTGGAGTTGGTGGGGTCTTAATTAGTGCTTATTTGGGGGGGAAGGACTTATATTGGGTACACATGTAAAAATCCAGCTGGGACTTACTTTCAGAGTAGGTTGTATTTTTGGAGAAACACCATAGCAGTTTAGATTGTTAGATAATGTATTAAGGAATCTCTATTATTATGCATAGCTGAATATCTATGGAGATTCTAAGTCATCCAGATCATGGTTGTCCCAAAGATGCTTTTTAACCTGGACTTTCTGGTTTTTCTTTGAAGATGTTTTGCTTCTCATCCAAGAAGCTTCTTCAGCTCCATTATTATGGTTTATAACTGCAATAAAAGCAACTTACCTACTGAAGCCTCGTCCTTAAGTGTCCACTGTCATTTCCTGAATGTTGGTTGAGTTTCTAGACAAATTTATTGGATTAATATCTAACAAAGAATATCAAGCCATCTGCTATATTTAAATACTGGACCATACCATGCTCCATATGCAGGACCAGAATAATTGCTTCTTTCACTTCCTGAGAAGGTCCTGCTTTGAGAAGACCTATCTAGCATGTCCAGTGATAAGAAATGTTGGCCATTCATTTGGCAATATATGGAATATTGCAGATTCACCAGCCTTGCTAAAGATCAATATATTTAAATTATACTTCTCTGTGAACTGCTTTTCTACATTGTAAGTGACAGATGGTTAAACTTATTACTTCCCGACAAGTGCAGCTGTGTTTGTACCAGAGCTATCAAGAAAGAAAGGAAGAGAAAGAGTGATCACCTTATTGGGGATAGCAAGTTGTGAGGTCAGTGTTTAAATGTGACAGTGACTGTTTTGGAGAAACTGGCCAGGGGCATGGTGAGTTAGTGAGGAAGATAGACAACAGAATCCAAAGAAATAAAGACAAGTCAAAAGTAGTACAGGTCAAGAAAGGTCAGGAGACAGGAGGCCAGCATGAAATCTGAGTTTTACAAAAAAAAATCAATCAATGTCAACAACAACAAAAAACACGGTTCACACCATTGTAAAAATGGAATGAAGAGTGATACAGAATTAGGGCAATGATAAAAGAATGTTATAAGGCAGGAAGGAAAATTCAGTTCAGCATACATCCAGAGTAGTAAAATGGGCAGAAATTTGGATTTAAGTCATTGTTTAAGGCACTAATAAGAAAAAAAAAAGATTTAAACAAAACCTCTGGTTTTCAGATGCAAGGGTATGTGTGTTCATGGTAAGTATATCTCCAACAATACTAGCCCAGTGTATGTAATGTCACAGCCAAAATGCTCATAATAATTGTTCTAGCATTTTATTAGTCTCAGCCTCTGAATTTAGACCTGGTATTTCTTGTCTTTATTTGATAGATTGTCTCCTCCATAATAATTTTTTTTCATAACATTAAGGCCCAGGAACCTTACTATGACACTGATGTCTTCATCCCTTTGCCAGCTATTTTGCAATCAGCCAGGAATAAAGCAAATGATTTTGTTATAGGGTTAATTAGGCTTTTGTTATATTTATGTTGCTGCTAGAGTATTGTGATATGTGGGTAATTGCCGTTTTATGAAATATATATATTTTTTCAGAGACTGTCAAGGGCATTCAAAATTAGGAACAAGTAGCACTTTCTATACTGTATAAACTGATTAAACAGTGTGGAAGATGCATACTGATGATACCTTGCTCTTTATTTGTTTGTTTATTTTTATCCCACCTTTATTATTTTATAAGTAACTCAAGGCAATCAAATATATAACAGCATCCACTTATATACTGTATAGAGCTGTGATAGCGAACCTATGACATGTATGCCAGAGCCCTCTTTGCTGGCACATGTGCCGTCGCCCCTGGTCAGATCTCTGTGGCATTTCTTTTGGGAGCTTCTGTTTCCCTGCAAACGATGAAACAGAAGCTCACAAAAGAAAAAAAAATTATCTCTTGCCACACTGCCGGTGTTGGGATGCCCTGCCTCCCACCGGCTAGTTGGTCTTCGGGTCTCTGCTGCACATGCACGCATGTCTGTGTATGTCCGTGTCCACGCATATCCACACATGCACACGTGTGCATGTCCATGCATGCACGTATTTATGCACACCTTTCCATTTGGGCATGCGCGTGTGTGCAGTTTGGGCACTCGGTGTTTAAAAGGCTCGCCATCACTGGTATAGAGCATCCCCTGTAGACCACGCAAAAGCAACAACTAATCCAGAATGCATCTGTTTAAGTAGTTAAGAGCATTTTACAGTTCTGGACCTCTAAATTTATGAAACCATTTTCACCCAGCAGTTTTCTACCATCCAGTAAAATCAATTAGGAAAAGTACACCCATCTTTGAGGGATTGTGGCCATGCCTTTACGATAGATGTTCATCTCCTTTGGAACAGTGCTCCATCTGACATCAGGTCAATACCAACCCAGTTAGCATTCAAGAAAGCCAGTAAAGCCTGATTTCCCCCTTAGTGACTGATGGGGTATCGTTTCCCTGCAGGACATAATTGTTGCTATTAGTACTGTTCTTCTTGGTATTGTCAATGTCTAAGAAATTGGTTTCACTTGATTTTAGTGTATTTTTTCCCTCTTTAATTCTGTTTTACCTTGCATTCTCTAAACTGCTCAGAGACTTTTTTTTTAAAAAAAACTGGGTAGCTAACAAATTGCATAAACAAATTGATAAATATATAATATATCAAAGAAGAGTGATTAAAGTAACAGAGGATGGAGAGAATAAAGAAAAATTCCATTGTTTTGTATAGAAGCTGCTAGTAGGACCAGCTGACAGTTCTAACTGTGTAATTTCCCCTGAGGTGAACTGAAAAAAATGGACAGCAGAGAACACACCTAGAATCTACCAACCTGTTCAGAGGAAGCAGATGTCCCAAACTTGCTAATTGCAGTATTTTTTTCTTCTTCCCAGAAATATGAAAATATGTGCTTAAACAATTTGCTCCATAAATGCATGTTTACTTTGTAAAGCTATAAGCTGCTCAGTAGCTGTGCTATTATGTTCTATTAAGGGTGTCATTGGCTTCTTTAAAGAGTTGCATAGCCTATAATGGAAGCAGTTTCACAATGAATTCCATCAATTCCAAGGAAGCTGTTTTGTTCTAGTAAGTCTATTATCAGTGGTTATAAAAGAGCTCCTAAATATGTACTTGGCTGACAGATCATAATGACTCCTGCTATTCTATGCCAGCTCATGCGCTGCTGAAGAACAATTTCTCTCCTGCTCTTTCATCGAAGCTTTAAAGCTAACCACAGCTCAAAGACACAATTGTAAAACTGGTTTTGCATAATGCTGACAAATGAAATGAAAACGAAGGCTGGGGGGGAAAGTTTCGTCACATAGCCATTTTTTATTACTGCAATTTCAGGACAGAAGAACCCTGCTTAAAGAAAGTTCCTTGGTTAGTAAGAAACCATTTTAAGAATGTAGAAAGAACATTGGTAGATTAGGGAGAGAGAGAGAGAGAGAGAAAGGGAGAGGGAGGGAGGGAGGGAGGGAGGGAGAGACAGAGAGAGAGGGGGGTGGGGGGAGAGAGAGAGAGAGAGAGAGATCCTGAGATAGTGCAACTGTCATCAATGCAGTGCAACTGTCATCAGTTGTCAAATACCTGAATTTTTATCATGTGATCATGGGAATGTTGCAATGGTCATGTGTGTATGAAAAGTGGCCATAAGTCATTTTTTAGTGCCATTGTAACTTTGAACATTACAGTGGCACTAAATGTTGTAAGTCAAAGACTATGTAGTCCCTGTGCTTCGGTGAGTAAAACCTTCAAGAGATCACTCATTATGAGCTGCGGTAGCTCAGTGGTTAGAGTGCAGTACTGCAGGCTACTTCTGCTAATCACCGGCTGCCAGAAGTTTGGCAGATCAAATCTCATCAGGCTCAAGGTTGTCTCAGCCTTCTATCCTTCCAAGATCGGCAAAATGAGGACCCAAATTGTTGGGGGTAATATGCTGACTCTGTAAACTGCTTAGAGAGGGCTGATCCCGATATCCCGATCCTGGTGATTGCCTACATACCAGATTTAAGGGAGCGTGCAATTCTGAACTGAGGACTTCTGATGCAGTTCTGAGTTCTATTTCACATCCTCTTCTTTACTTCCTTTTTTACTACTTTGGGTGTCAAAGGCTATACAAAGTTTTGTTCTTGCACTTCTTCTATTCCACATCGACTTTCATACATTCATAAATATTTCACAAACCTCACCAATGATAAGCATAATCCTTCCTATTTCAATGGGAATTACATTAACCTCTCAAGAACAAACTGCAGGATGAAAAAACAAATTTTATCTACTCCATTTTTTCCATCTTAATATCCCACCTCTCATTTATTTCATAATAAAGTCTTCTTGGTACTATTTCTATTCAAAATAGAGCCCTCTCCTGATCTTTTTTCATCTCTCATTCTACAAGTCTACAAAATCATTCTGAAAAAGCATCCCTAATCCAACTTAAACTCGCATCAGACAAATCAAGTACTTAACTGAATGCTTTAAAAAGAAAGAAAGAAAGAAATGCTCATTATAGAAAATACTATATCTAAAAACGGGTATATAAAGTCTTTGTTAAATTTAATGGCTTTTTGTCTTTAAATGCTACTTGGCAACAATAGAAATGAGTACAGAAATTTCTTTTAAGCATACCCTTTCATACTAACAATTGTATGGAACTGTACCATTCTTCCATTTTGTGTTCTAATCCTCTTTTTTCTCTTTCTTATCTAGGCTCATTATTACTCTAAAACAAATTTCCTCAACTTGATGTCCTCCAAACAAATTTGGATTACAATTTGGAAGCTACTAAACCATGGGTATCTGAAAGAATTATGGAATTAACAAGGTTTGAGGGCACCAGATTAGGAAAATGTTCTTTAAGCTTTTTATGGTATCCTTTGTCATACTTTTTTCTTTCTCTCTTATATTTGAGATTACAGATTAAGTCACCTAGTCCAACCCCCCGCCCACGCAGGAGACCCTACACCATTTCTGACAAATGGCATTCCAATCTCTTCTTGAAAGTCTCAAGTGATGAAACTCCCACAACTTCCAAAGGCAAGCTATTCCATTGGTTGATTGTTCTCACAAATTTCTCCTTATTTCCAGGTTAAATCTCTCCTTGTTCAGTTTCCATCCATTATTCCTTATCTGGCCTTCAGGTACTTTGGAAAATAGTTTGACCTCTGTGGCAGCCCCTCAAATATTGGAACACTGATATCATGTGTCCCCTGGTCCTTCGTTTCACTAGACTAGTCATGCCCACTTCCTGTAACCATTCTTCATATGTTTTAGTCTCCAGTCCCCTAATCATCCTGGTTGCTCTTCTCTGAACTTTTTCTAGAGTCTCAACATCTTTTTTATAGTGTGGTGACCAAAACTTAGGTCTAGAAAGACCTAAGGCTTTCTAGAGTGGTATTAGTACCTCACTTGATCTTGATTGTATCCCTCTGATAAGGCAATTTAGGATTGCATTGTTTTTTTTGGCTGCCGCTGCACACTGCTGGCTCATATTTAGCTGGTTGACAACTAAGACTCCAAGATCCCTCCCACAGTTACTGCTATTAAACCTGGTTTCACCCAGTCTATATGTGTACTTTTGTTTTTTCTTGCCTAAGTGTAGGACTTTACTTTTCTCTACATTGAATTTCATTTTGTTAGATAGAGCCCAGTGTTCACTTCTATCAAGATCTATCTGGATCTTGAGCCTATCTTCTAGGGTGTTAGCTATTCTTGCCAGCTTAGTATCATCTGCAAATTTCATAAATTCCCCTTCTATTCCCTCATCTAAGTCATTTATGCAGATATTGAAGAGTACCGGGCCTAAGACGGAACCTTGTGATACCCTACTGCTTACTTCCCTCCATGTAGACTTAGACCCACTAAGGTCTACTCACTGAGTACAGTTTGTCAGCCAGTTGCAAATCCATCTGGTGGTGATGCTATCTATCCCATTTTTTTCTAGCTTACTAAGAAAATAGATTGTGGTCTACTTTGTCGAATGCCTTGCCGAAGTCTAAGTATACTCTAAGTATATTATTTCCTTCTCATTCCTGGAAAGACATGCAGGTACATCTTAGCATCTTTCATTTACTTGGTAGAATCATTTTCCATCCAGCATGTCTCTCCTTGCCTATGCAGTGACAAAATATATGATTCTAACACTGAAAAATGGACAGCATTAGAAGCTCATTGACCTTTCTAAGTAGCTTTTAGAAGCATGAAGACAGCTCATACATCATGACATCATTGAGAAATGATATGACTTACTACCTACATCATAACATCTGACACAAGTATATAAGTCGTGTTGTTTGGACAATGATGTCATCATGAAGTATATGTCATTATTTGCTCCTTCACTCCCCCAAATCTTCGTATTTTCCATTGTTTTGCTGGGATTGGGATAAAATATTAAATTAAAAATATTGGGACTTTTATGCCTGAGGTACTGTAACAATTTCAGTAAAGTTGTATAGGTATTAAAAGATTCAACAGTATGTTAACTGGGGATTAGGGAAACATATTACTAGAGTGATTTAAGATATTAAGGCAGGTCCCATTTCCTTAAAATGCAGCAAAATCTGTCAAAATATTGCATAAATGCATGAGTAAAATCAGTCATAACTTGAATCCAGCAAACTTTATTCTATATTAATTATTTAGGTGAAAGTAAATATAAACATCTTTTGTGTAGATTTAATAGTGATAAAATACCCCAATTCCTGTTCACAACTCATGATTAATAATGGTGTGATCCTAATAATTAATTAGTAATGAATAATTAATAAAACCTAGAGATATCTTCTCAAAAGTAGGTATGTATATATAAATGCACACAGACACACAAGGACACACACACACACACACACGTGTGTACGCTTAATCCCAATATAAGATTAAGATGTTAAATCTATTTTAGTGTTTAGACTAAAATTTTAATGCTGCAAAATAGCAGGAAAGAGTTCACCATTAAAATTTTTATTAATTTCTCAAATTTATGTGCTATCTTTCTTTCAGAAGTTCAAGAGTATAGTGAGAACTCTTCTCCAGATTTCTTCCTTTTTCCCACTGCACTGCGAGGTAAAATGGGATGAAAGAGTGATTGGCCCAAACCTATTTGGAGAATTTCCACAGCTGAGAGTAAACTTGAGATTCCTTCACTCCTATCTGAATAATTTAACTTTAAAAAAATTATAATAGCAATTCCACACATATTCTACATTTCATAATAACAAAAGTAGTATCCTGCTGGATCAGACCTCTAGCCCATCTCATCGAGTAATCTGTTCTCACAGTAGCCAACCAATTGCACAAGGAAATCTACTAATCTCCCAGTAGAGGGCTTTCAAAGGCAGAGACATTGCCATCATAGTTAATAGCCCTTGATCTGACTTCCATGAATTTCACTTTGATTCAGCATAAATAATCATTTTATTGTCAATACTATTTCTATAAAGATTAAGTCTAATCAATGTATGAACAATTTATGTATTGACTCCATTATATATGTCTTCATCAAGGACCAAAGAATCTTAGAAATATTGCTGTAAAATGTGTGCCTGCCCACAAATGGTCATTTTTTGTAAGATTAGTATTGTCAAGGCCACTAAATTTAAAATTTTTAAATATCTGACAAATCCTTTTGATATTGTATCAATAGCTCCAATTATAATTAGTATGACAATTTTCCTTCATAATCTTTCCACTCGTAAGTATTCTGTTATTTTTTTCCATGTTCTTTTCTCTTTTTTTTTCCAATTTCATGTTGTCATGTGAATTAACCATGCCTTCTTCTTTTTGGTAACAGTAATGTGTTATGTTCTATGTGCTTATCAGTTTGAATTTTGAAACCCACCAAAATTTGATCTTACTTTAAAAATTTCCCAAGCACATGATCCCTCTAGTTTCATGCAAATAATCAATCTGAATTCTTTAATTTTTTCAGAGGATAATAAGTTTTGCACTGTTTGTATTCTGCTTGAGTTATTCTGCTTGATTGTAAATGCCAATTTCCCAATCTATCACCATTGACCAGTAATTCTGTTTTCACTGAGCCTCAAACTTTCTGATATTTCTACTGACTCCTGTCATATTTAGGCATATGCCTAAAATATGCATTTGCATATTTGGTTTATGCAATCATGTAGAAGGGAATCAGACTACAGTATATTAAGATTGTTCTTTCTTGGCTTGCAATTTTCCAAAGACATCTTATCAATTAATTAAAAGCTGAACTTTTGGGGGGGGGGTTTGTTTTGTTTTGTTTTGTTTTTGCTGTTTGGGTATTTTCTCATGAATATACATATCCCAGGATAATGTTGCAGGATCCAATCTGCATTGGTCACTGGGACCAGAGATTTAGTCTTCCAAAATTTCAGATTCATGCTGAAGCCCATCCTCAGGGAACTTCTCTCCCACCAGAACATGTGAGAGAGACGTTCCCTGAGAATGAGCTCCAGCATGAGTCCAAAATCTGGTAAAACTAAATCCCTGGTCCCGGTGACTGTCCCAAATTGGATCCTGCAGCTTTTTTTTTTTTTCTGTTCAGCTGGACAGAGCTTGATTTCAACTAAATGTTGTTCAGATTGTTGTCATACCAGTTAGCAATTTGAAAGTTGTTGATTGGTAGATTGCCCTGGAATTGCCTGATGCTGCCCCTTTTATTGGGTCTTTCATGATCAAATAGGTTTTACCAGATGTTAACCAATCTTCAATGTCATCCTTCTTGCAGTATGCTGTTAAACTGTTTGACAATGAATGGGTGCTGATCAATTCAACCAAAACACATGCAATTCATCTTCACCTGACCAATCCTTGATTTCCCTTTTCTACACAATTTCTGCTGTTAGTACTAGTTCTTCCATTTTAGCTTTTTATTATTCCTATCCTCTTTTATTATTTATTTATTTGTATCCTCCAGCAAGAAGAGAAATCTGTCAGTCCCTCTTCATTCATTTCCCTAGAGGTGACCTTAGGCCACAACCAAACATCTGAACAATCTCAAACTCAGATACATTTGGCTACAGAGCAAAATTTCTTCAGCTTCAAGCTGTCTTTAATTGACAGATTTGGGTTACACTCTTAGGACATGTCTTTGTTATGGGCTGCTTGTTGTTTGTCCATAATAGAGGATGCTGGCTTATCTCCAGCTTCATTATCATAATTTATGGATTTGTATATGATAGGAGTTGGCAACTGGTTGCCTTGAAGCTCAATCCATCCCGAAGCGGATATTATTGTCCCTGCTATCCCTGGTTGCTACAAACGTTTTTCTTTCTTCTTTTTTCCCCCTCCTAGGCATCTTGCTCAGAGCAAAAGCAAGAAGCAATGTACAAAAAATTAATTTCTCATTCTCTCCCTGAACTTTTCAAGTTTAAATTCAAATTTAATAATGCAGATGAGATGGAAAGAGGGCATTTCTTTTTGCATTATTATCACAACCTTCCTTCCACCTGCTTGAAAAAGTAAAATGAATGGCAAATGCAGGAGCAAAGAGTTTTCTTTTCTGCACCTCATTTGATACTAATATTGAGCTGTAGGTAGCTGTCAGTATGAGTTAAGAAGCTGCATCTAATGGAACAAACCAGGAGGGAGTTCCAAACAATGCACAGAAATACAAGGAAATGCGAAAGATCTTACCACTTCAACTTCAGCTGGTTCTTAAAAAGAAAAAAAAAGTCCAGTTGTGGATCAAACTAAAAGTTTTATTCTGTGGGCTAATCACTATAGTGCGGGAACAGTAGAATTTGTCTAAATATGGCGTGTTCTTTCATTTTTTTTTTTCTGATTCATTTTCCTCAGTTGTCCAAATATTTATTTTTATTAAACTTTTGTTCATGCTCCAGAAAAATCTTTGATATTGTTGCTTTTTTAATCCTTTCTTGGAAGGCTTTTCTTGATTCTTGCTTCACAGATTGAGGTAGCACCTTGTCTCTTGTTCCCTCTCTTTAATATTTTTGGATGTGCTCTAGATAATTTCTGAGTGACCACCAGTAAAGCATTAGCTGAGCCTCGGTTCACTTAGTTTTTTTTTTTTTTTAAAGGAAACTCTTTTCAGAATCTTCTTGCCTCACTGGACCTCATTCTTTTCCCACGACCAAACAAAGCTTATATTGATATATCATCAGTAGGGAGGCCCTGATCAAGGACAAATATTGACATGTATGCCTATAGATGAGACATGACAGAGGATGGATTGTGTGAACTCAAGTCTGGAGCAAGAAAGTAGCAGCAAAACAAATTAGTTTTGTGATAATTTATCTCACTACCTGCCATGGGAGGTTAGATCTATATTTATTTTGTTGTCATGTATAAATACAGTTCAGTACTGTTCATACAGAGAAGAGCTGGGTTGGAAGCAAATTGGCTTTTAAAAACTGACGAGAAAAAATACAAAGCTAATTAACTTTTAGATAACAGTTGCTCATATTCTCAGTATGATAATATGAGATTCATATTCTCTCTCTCTCTCTCTCTCTCTCACTCACTCACTCACTCTCCCCTCCTTCTCTCTCTTTTTTTTTTTTTTTGTTGTTGCTGATTTGAACAAACCAGACATAGGGATTATTTGTAATTTTTAATAGGAAAGATCTCTGGTGTTTTACTTATCCCTGAACCTATTTGTTAGAGAATTACAATTAGTGAATTAGAAGAATCATCTTGTTCTTTTAAATTCAGCATTCATGGGGCAATAGTGTGGATTGGATTTTAAGAGTCCCAATATATCATGTGAAGTATGAATTCAACAATTTTCTGTCAATGCCTATAGGGCAGGCTTTTTGTTACATGCCTTTCTTCATCATTAGCAATGAAAACCTAAAACCGAAAGGAACTAAGTGAAGGTTTTCTTTTAAAAATTACAGGGATATTCCCCATGTGTAGCCCTCTAAAAAATATAGAGGCATTTCACTCAAATCAGTTGGTATGTTGAGAATATGGCAGTACATGATGAAACAACTCTGAGCCAAGCAGGGGACAAACTTTTTTTCAGTTTGATTCAGGTAAACAATTTTAGATAAGCCTTTACTCTCTAATCCTTGGTCTCTGAGGGCTCCAATGTGATGGCCATGAATTGTCCTTTTTTCTGCATGAGGATATTTTGGTGTTGTTTTCTTTGAAATAGCTTTATGTCCAGGAAGAGGAGGGGGGATGAGGAGACCAAAAACTTGCTGCTTCAGCACTTAATTTGTGGAGAGCTCTGTGATGGATGTGTTTTTTTCAGCACCTCCAGTGTTGTGGTCCTTAGGTTGTCCAGTACTGGTGGAAGGAAGGAAGGAATTTTCCAAGATCCCATCCAAATCTTATATTCCATGATCTTGTGATGCATACATAAGTAGGTTGTATGATGTAATTCTGAGTAGTCCAACTGATATTAGGGTTCTTGAATCAGGAAAAAATATATTAATACAACTCTGTTATATTTCTAGGACTGGAAGTTTTAGTCAAAGCCCCATTTTTTTTAAGGAAACCTTCATTTTGCTCACTTCTGTTCTTAGGTATTTCCCCCTTGGGCCTCTCATTCCTGGGCTTTAGATCTTTGCCCTAAAATTCCTGGACTGCTTCATGGTATCTTTGTACCAGTCCTGCAGTTTATTAGGGTTAACACCACTTTCCTATTGCAGATAAATTAGCTAGAAACGGCTGTAACATTGTAGTAATGAACCCACTTTCTGGGGTGACCATTGTCTATCAGGGGTGTAAATATTTTGCTGCTTGTTATCTATTACTGTGGATTGTGTGCCTTTGTTTTCAAAAAGCATATACAAGCAATGCTAATTTGTGTATTGGGGGCTCTCGATTTGTGATTTAGTTACAAGAGCACACCTCTTTCTGCAGAATGAAAAGGTTGAAATTTCCTACCTTGTGTGATAACTAATTACTTCATACTAGGAGAAAACAAATCTAATGTTTGGGTGGGCCAATCCATGGTTTGGTCAAACCCCCAGAGCATACCTTTACTGTGTTGGACAGTAATTGCTGTCCTCAAATTTCCAACAATTGGTGAATTCCCTAAAATTACGGGAATGAGAAGTTCTGAGTGAAGAGGAAGAAAAAACTATTTCTAAAATGAAACAGCTAAAGTCTGGGCAGCTTCAAGGAATGAGTTAGGGATGATATAAAGAGGACATGTCCCTCAAGATAGGGTAATAAAGCATCTTTGGGTTACTAAAGCAGGATATGTGCAAATTGTTTATTCGCTGCCTCATTTTAAGTACTGAAGGTTTATATCTTGCTGTGTTTTTAGAACTACTTGTCCTACAAAAACTTCATTGATTCTTTTCCTGACTGAATAACTTGCCAAAGCTCCAAAATACATGCCAGTGCACCCAAAGAATGCCAGGTTGAAAAGGTACCTTTTAAACCATTTAAGACAGCCTCGTTTTGTGATAACCAATCCATAATTATACGTGAATTATACATTTTGTAAAATAGTCTTTAAAAGTCTTTCAAAATAAGAAGGCACCTTACATTATACATGACTGAAAGAAGTACCCAATATTCCTCTGGTGGACCTGTTTCTCTCTTATCTCTGAAGAGAATGAGTTTTGTCACAAATTGAGAGAGGATAAGAAACATTGCCTTTCTTGTTCCTTAAATTTCCTGATACCAATTAAGCACCTCATTTGGAGCAGATCATGACTCCATCAGGGTTGTATTAGAATCCTAACTGGCAGAAATTCGGCAAGTACTTTTTTTGCTTTCCAGCCCTTATTTTTTTTTTTTTTATTCTGTCAAGCATATATAAGATAACAGATTTAAGTATAAACATGATTATGAATACAGGATAAGGATACAAATAAATGGGGACATTAGGACAGGGAGAGTAGGCACATTGGTGCGCTTATGCATGCCTCTTATAGACCTTTTAGGAATGGGGTGAGGTCAACAGTAGACAGTCTAAGGTTAAAGTTATGGGGGTTTGGGGCAGTGGTGAAATACTATTTTTTTTGCTACCGGTTCTGTGGGTGTGGCTTAGTGGGTGTGGCTTGGTGGGGAGGTCATGTGACTGGGTGGGCATGGCCAACTTTTTTTTTTTACTTTTCAAAGCATTTATATTATCTATTTGCCCGAACAGGTAGTAAAAAAATGCTTTAAAAAGTTGTTAAAAGGTTCCAATGATTGCACGGCACAGCTGTGATCGTCGAAACCTTTTTTTTTTTTACTTTTTAAAGCATTTTTTTACTACCGGTTTGCCCGAACCTATAGTTTTTATCACTACCGGTTCACCTGAACTGGAGTGAACCGGTAGCATTTCACCCCTGGTTTGGAGATGAAAGTGTCAAGTAGTGCATGCAGGCATTGACCACTCTGTTGTGCCAAGAATAGAATAGAATAGAATAGAATAGAATAGAATAGAATAGAATAGAATAGAATAGAATAGAATAGAATAGAATGGAATGGAATGGAATGGAATGGAATGGAATGGAATGGAATGGAATGGAATGGAATGGAATGGAATAGAATAGAATTTTTTATTGGCCAAGTGTGATTGGACACACAAGGAATTTGTCCTGGTGCATACACTCTCGATGTACATAAAAGAATCATAAGGTGTAACACTTAATGATAGTCATAGGGTACAAATAAGCAATCAGGAAACAATATCAATATAAATTGTAAGGATCCAAGCAACAAAATTACAGTCATACAGTCATAAGTGGAAGGAGATGGGTGGTGGGAACGATGAGAAGATTAATAGTAGTTCAGACTTAGTAACTAGTTTGACAGTGTTGAGGGAAATATTTGTTTAGCAGAGTGATGGCATTCGGGAAAAAACAGTTCTTGTGTCTAGTTGTTCTGATGTGCAGTGCTCTATAGTGTCGTTTTGAGGATAGGAGTTGAAACAGTTTATGTCCAGGATGCGAGGAGTCTGTAAATATTTCCACAGCCCTCTTTTTGACTTGTACAATATACAGGTCCTTAAAGGAAGGCAGGTTGGTAGCAATTGTTTTTTCTGCAGTTCTAATTATCCTCTGAAGTCTGTGTCTGTCTTGTTGGGGTGCAGATAAACAAATATTAAAACCTGTTAAAATAATAGAAAACCCCCTCAGTCCAGGCTAGGTGCCGCGAACAGCCATGTTTTTAATTCACAGCAGAAGGTGTGGAGGTCAGGAGCCAGCCAGAGCCCCAGGGGGAGTTGATTCCAAAGGGTGAGTGCACCCAGAGAAAGCTCTACCCCTGGGGGCCGCCAGCCGACATTATCTAGCCGATGGTACCTGGAGCAGGCCCACCCTGTGGGAACGCACCAACCAATGGGAAGCTGTTGCTGGTTGCAGATGGTCCGCCAAGTATCCTGGGCCTAAGCCATGTAGAGCTTTATAGGTCATTACCAGTACCTTGAATCTCACCTGGAGGGCAACCGGCAACCAATGCAAGCCGCTCAGGAGAGATGTTACATGGGAGTATCGGGATTCTCCCATCACAACCCGCACAGTTGCATTCTGTACCAGCTGAAGCTGAGTGGTCCACAAGGGCAGCCCCATGTAGAGAGCATTACAGTAGTCAATACAGGAGGTGACTAGCGCATGAGAAACTGTGCGTAGGACATCTTGGTCCAAATAGGGGCGCAACTGGCGCACCAGACGAATCTGGACATATGCCCCCTGGTCACGGTTGTTCTATATCTTCTAGACTCAACCGCAAATCCAGGAGGACACCCAAGTTGCGTGCCCTGTCTATGGGGGGTAAAACCTCACCCCCTATAGCCAATGATGGAACCTCTCCTTCGGACCGAGATGCTGGTATCCACAGCCACTCAGTCTTGGCAAGGTTGAGCCGAAGCCTGTTTCTCCCCATCCAGATCCGCACCGCTTCCAGGCACCGGGACATCACGTTGAGAGCATCACTGGGTTGGTTCAGGGTGGATATAAAAATCTGAGTATCATCAGCATATTGATGGTACCTCACCCCGAAACCACGGATGATCTCCCCCAGCGGTTTCATATAAATGTTGAACAGAAGGGGTGAGAGAACCAACCCCTGGGGCACCCCACAAGTGAGGGGCCTCATGGTCAATTTCTGCCTCCCTGTCAACACCGCTTGCGTCCGCCCCGAGAAGTAGGAGGAGAACCACCATAAAACGGTGCCTCCCACTCCCAACCTCTCGAGGTGCCACAGCAAGATACCATGGTCAATGGAGTTAGTAGGCCTTGTCCTGTTACTGGCCCTACCTCTTCCTCATAAGTAGATAGATTGCATAAAGACATAATATCTTCCTGAGGTGCTTTTCTGGAAGCCCAGGGTGTCCTTAAAAGGGGACTTATGCTAATCATAAATTAACAAGCTTATTTTTGTGACCTTAATTAGTAGCTGTTGCCTATAACTGACAATATTTTAATCAGTTTCAAAGTATCAGTTTTTGTTTGCTTCCTAAGTGACTAGGGGCTTGAAGCGATGAGTAGGCTAAGCAAAGCACATTCCTTTCAAAGTGTATTCCACATAGTGTGCCTGCTTACTCTCTTGTAATCCCTTTCTCTTCAATAAATGCAAATACAAACATTAATTCCATTCTTGCTTATTATCACTGTGCTGCAGTGAGCATTTCAAAGGACAGGAGTAGGGAAAATGGTAAGCTGAAGTAAAACCATAAGCATAGTCACAGTCATGTAGTTTTCCACTGACTGCATAATCTAGCAACCAAAATGCTGCTCCTAACTGTGGTCGCTTAACAAGTGCTCATAATCTTCCACCGAATCATCTCTACTCTTCCACAGTGTTCATGGCAAGAAATAAAAATTTATCTGCCCTCTTTCAGGCCTAGGCAAACCACAAACTGTGGTTGAAATAGGCATTGAGAAGGAAGCTGTAAAGTGAATTGTATCTATCTTGGATCATGGGTCCAATGCAATGAAATACAATAGTTCTGTTCAGCCAAATACGGCTAACGTTCCATTTTTGATATTCCATGTCTACTTGAGTTGGGCATGGGAACATGAGAGCTCTCCAGCTTCTGAGTGGGACAGGGCAAAATACACCCACCATTCCCTCTTCATTTCTAGTATGAAGATACTACAGTATGTCCTAAGTCCATATAGTGTTTTAATCTTTTTAAGTTTTGTCTCTTAGTCTATGGCTAAGGATATCCGACAATAACAAAAAAAAAAGAGCTATTATTGTGACCTCAGTTGAAATTCCAATGGATCAAGAGCCTACCTGAGGTATAATAATCAGACCCAAATGAAAGTTCAGAATTGTCCAGTCTGAGATATGATTTAAACTTTCATCCCAATTCTGCATGTCTGGACTATTTTGCCTTTGGGTACACTGGCAAGAAATTTTGGGAGGATGAAGTGTCTGTTTGGGGAAATCAATCAGAGGGGTTTTTTCTTTGCTATTTTTGTATGTAACATAAACATACTTCAGCACAGAGTTTCTCAAACTTGGCAACTATAAGATATGTGGATTTCAACTCCAGAATTCCCCAGTCAGTCATGTTGATGATCTTTGTGCTGACACAGGTCATCTGAAACATGTGAACATAGACTTTTAACTCTTCATTTGACTAAAGTCCAAATTAAAATCACATGGAAAAAGTCAATATTCCATGCATGCATTAAAAGAAACAGCATCAAATGATTATTCATTATTAAGCCCCTTCTTTATGAATTTTAAAAAAGAAAACAATATTTACAGGAATATTTGCTGTCCTCTGCCCTTCCCTTTGCAAATTAACTTTGAACATTAAACCTTTTTATTTGTTGAAACTGGATTTAATGTCTCATCTCTGGATTTTAATTTCTAATTTCTCAATGTCTATGTAGATTCTCAGTCATCCAGGTCTTGGTTGTCCCTAAGGTGCTTTTTCAAGAGGCAACTGGACTTTCTGGTTTTTCTTCGAAGATGTTTCACTTCTCATTCAAGAAGCTTCTTCGGTTCTGAAGAACCAAATAAGCTTCTTGGGTGAGAAGCAAAATGTCTTCAAAGAAAAACCAGAAAATCTCATTTCTCAACTTCTTTCAACCAACCTATATGTGCTTCTTAATTTATACCTGGCCTATGCAAAGAGTAAAGGGAAATTAAAAAGAATGGCTAGAATAAGAGATGCTCTGGGATGCTGAAGGCCATCTTTCAGATTATTAGTAGAATTCTCTTCTTTCTTCCTGGTGGGCAAATAATTCTTTCTAGTGATCAGAAATAGATATTTATCAATCTGCAACCTTGCCATCAATAAGCCTGAGATAATGATGACTGTCAGTTTGTGTTATTTGAGAAGCACAGAGAAGCAATAAAGAAACTCTTTATTGATCAGTTTAGGCCTGCTGTATCATTCATATTTCTATAATGAAATATATTTCTATAATGAAATTTCTATAATTTCTATAATTCAGGTGGCCTGGACCTATTACAACATCCATTCACAATACAGGACTGGGCTGTTTGCAGACTACCTTCTTCTAATGATATTAGCCCTCCAACAAGATCTAGTAGATAGGTTCTGTCCATTTTCCTTCAATTAGAGATTATCATCTACAGAAATCATGCCTTCTCTATCACTGCCATTCTTTGATAGAATATTTTAATATTCCCCAAGATATTCAAACAATTCCTGTCTCTTGGCTTTTAGAAAGTCAGTTAAGATCATCCTGCCATGAGAACAGACTCCTTATGTTTATCCTTCTGGACAATGAAATAATTGTAATGTTTCTTGAGTGTTAATTCCCAGTGTTTTATATGACTACTTATAATGGTTTCAGTTTTAAAACTTGATTTATTTAGCTGTCTATTTTAATATGTCACTAACAGTTGGTTGATTGGAACAGCTTATAAATCCCATGCATGTGTAAAAATCAATTAAATGTAGCAATTTAGTTTGCAATAATGGTTAGACTTACTTCCTAGATCCTCTATCTTTATGAGAAAACTTGGGCACTTTTCCTTCCCTTAACCATCATTCACTCTTTTCCTATCCTAGTGTAAGCTAGGTAGGAATAATGTCATTGAAAATTTCTTCAGTTTGGTTGATACAGAATATAGAAATCAGTCTTTTCACAGAGGTATACAGAAGGAAGGATGAAAAACAGAGGTCACTCTTCAGTCTTGCCCTGCTTGTCAGTTAAGAGCTTCTCAACAACTCTTAGAAGAAGTGAAAAGAGTTAATTGGAAATTGGTTAACAGTTTGATTTTTTCTTCTTCAGTATTTCCTTTCCCAGCCCAAATGTAAGCAATAACCACAGCCACCAATTTCCTCCAGAATACCTTCCTGGATGTCCATCTGGATGATTTTAATTTTGTATTATTTCATTCTTTAAAATGATTGGTGGCTAAACCTACACTCAGTTTGGAACTATAATCAATGGTCCAGAAAAAGAAAAAGAAAAGATGGAAGAAAGCCTGGTTTTAAGTCTGAAAATAATCCCAATGTCCAATCACTTTAATAAGCAATTTCTCAGCCTTAGTTGGCCTAATAAACCTTAAGGTAATACATTATATTTTTGAACTGAACTGCCCAGAGTCATTTATTGAGAAGGATGGCCATAGAAATTGAATAAGGGAAAGAAGGGAAAGAAAGAAAGAAAGAAAGAAAGAAAGAAAGAAAGAAAGAAAAGAAAAGAAAAGAAAAGAAAAGAAAAGAAAAAAGAAAAGAAGAAAAGAAAAGAAAAGAAAAGAAAAGAAAAAAAAAGAAAAGAAAAGAAAAGAAAAGAAAAGAAAAGAAAAGAAAAGAAAAGAAAAGAAAAGAAAAGAAAAGAAAAGAAAAGAAAAAGGAAGGAAGGAAGGATATGGGCAGTCCTCCAGTTATGACCGTAATGGAGCCTGCCCATTATGGTTGGAAATCAGGACAAACATAAATGAACTGCCTTAAATAATGGCCGACCATTCCTACTTTCCACAGTTCAATCTTTATACAAATGTATGGATTATTAAGTGGACCATGGGGTGCCTCAGGGTGGAGGAGATCCTGGAAAGCCTAGTGCAGGCACAAGTTCAGATTACTCAAGGTCTCCCCCACCCCCTGAGATACTCCATGCTTCCCATTCTTGGCGTCGCATATGCTCCTTCCCACTCATTGTTCATTTACCTTTTAATGGAGATATTCCTAGGTAGGCAGCAAAGAACTTCCCAAAGATTTCCGGGCTCATTTCTTCTATATTATTATTATTATTATTATTTATTTATTAGTCCAATTTATATGCCGCCCTTCTCGGTAGACTCAGGGCGGCTTACAATAGCAATAGCCTGCATACTTTTATGTATATACCTGCTTTTTTAGGACTTTTGGGCCCCCCTAGCGGAATTGTTCTGTACAAAGCTGGCTTATTGCTCCCACAATCCGGGTCCTCAATTTACCTACCTCGAAAGGATGGAAGGCTGAGTCAACCTTGAGCCTGGTGAGATTTGAACTCGCACTAGTTGCAGGCAGCTGGCAGCTAAGTGCTAGCACTTAACAGCACTTAGTCCGCTGCACCACCGAGGCTCCACCATATGACCTCCCTCAGGACCCAGCTTTTGCTGTGGTTATTTGGTGCCTGTTTCTGCCTGAGCTTTTTCTTCGGCTGCAGAAATATTTTCTTTGCTTGTTTGCTTCCTTTCCTTTTCAACCTGGAGTCAAAGTAAGGTTTTTAAAGGGAGAAAGATTGGAGGACAGATCTTCTTTTCCAGCTTTTTTAAAAAATGTCTTTATTGAAGAAATGTGGCTTTCTGAGGATGGAGAGGCTTAAAGTAAGGGAAATATTTTGGGAAGGTCATTTTGAAGCTGCCCGCTTTGCATTGCAAGGGCTGGCTTTCCAAAACTTGATGTTAGAAGAAAATGAAATTTAATTGTAAGCCAGGGTTATATAAGAATGACATTGCTTGAAGAAGAGGTAGTTTATTTGAGGGCATAGAAAACAGCACTCAAAAGTAGTTACAAATTTGGGATGTTGAGAAAAGGTGGTTCTTTCTGAGGAGTGTGAACGTACCACTTGAAATATTTGTTCTGATGAACCTGCAATTCCAGTGGAAAGGTTCTTATCTTACTTTCTTACTCTGCAGATATTTTCGCTTTGGTATCTACTTACATTCTGACTTTGGGATGCCACATTTGTATGCTTTGTATCTTGAAAAGACTTTGCCTATTTCCTATTTTTTGTGAATGGTGCAGTTTACTCTGTTTCATCCTGGCTGTCAATTCTCAACTGAAAAAAGTTTAAGCAATTCTCACAACATTGTAATATCTTTGTGTACAATATAGCTTCTTCTGGTTTCAGCTACTTGCAGGTTATGTTGAGGATTAAAGAAGTGTCAAAAATAGTGAACGAATAAAATTATCCCTAAATATAAATTTCATCTAACACTAAGAACAGCCAAGAGAGGGTTTGAAGTCTCCCAATGGCCAGCTGATTGAGGCAGAAACCACCAAAACAGCTTCCATTTCTCAAGGAATTATCAGGAGTGCTGAAAATCTTAACTACTTCCAGAGGCATGGGGAGGAGGAGCAAGTGCTGCAGGGATCCAGGCAGCGGTACTACAGCATTCCCATGGTCAGTTGTCAGGGTGAAGATGGGTGAGATCCATGGTCAAGAGCTCTTTTTCTGACTTTGATGTCCTACAAGTAGAACCCCACACCACTGCCTGTATAGCTTTCCACTTTAACACAGATGGCAGGTGCCCACTTTAACACAGATGGCAAAGATGGCAAGACACAGTAAAGGCAGGCATGAAAATTTGGTTGGACCCAGATGCTGCATTTGATCATCTATCCTTGCATCTGCAGGAATTACACTAGGAAGATGATGATGATAATGATGACGTTGATGACAATATATCAGGCATAATTGTTTATTCAATGAACTGCCATCAAATAACTAAACAGAACTACAAATAAAGAAAAGTTACCAGAACATTTTTTTGTTTATTTGCTGCTCATCTGATCTAGTGGTGACTCTAGGTGGTTCTCAAAGAAGTAAAAGCAACAAGATAAACCATTAAAATATTAAAACAATATTAAAATTGAAATGTATTTAATTTTTGGGGTGGTTGGGTTTTTTTTGTTTTTGTTTTGGAACTTTGATCTTATATATGTTGACAGCAGCAAGACTATTGTATGCACAAAAATGGAAGGACATTTCAATTCCCACTAGAGATGAATGGCTACAGAAATTGAGTGTTTTGATTAAAGAAAATAATATAAGTACTTTTTTTGCTATATGGCGACAGCTTCTGGACTTTGTGCTTGAGGTGGAAAAAAATAAAACTTTGATTATGGGTTTTATTGATTAGATTGATTTATTGTTATAGAAATGACTAATTTATATTATTATGGAAAAGTAAAAAGTTGAGGTTTGATATTAATGCTTTATTCTACTGCCATAGAGGGAGTCAGAAGACAACATATTTTTTTCCCATTCTCCCTCAAACCCCTCCCTCACTTTTCTTTCGCCTTCTTCCCCCCACTATGTCTTCCTATTTGCTTTTGTATTTTTGTATTTTATTCTATAATTTAATAAAATGTTTAAAGACTTGGGGGGGAAATTCATTTAAAATTAACAAAAATGGCAAGGAAGATAACAAGATGCACATGGTGTGGAAGTAGAGGTTTGGTCCATTCACCATCTCTGATATGACATACCAAAGTTACATTTACTTCTTCAAAATTTTCAGGTTTGAACTTCTTGTTCTCTGGTATGTGGTCCAACAGATTTCTAAAGGAACACCTACCATCCTGAAAAAAGGCCACCTTATTCTCATTATATTCATAGAATATAATGGAGCTAGGTTTAGACTGAGTTTATTTTTTATTTTTCTGGGTTACGTTCCATTTACTCTCCTGGTGTGCTTATATTCAAATCTATGTGGCTCCTTCTTCCATCGTAAACTTTTGTTCTTAAGGCATAAGAAGCCAAATGAAGTCAGTTCCTGATCAAGTCAGTTCCAGACCAAGCATATTTCTCTCATTTGCATTAGAGAGTTTATTTGAAAAATTTAGCTCTTTTTCATTGTGATTCAAGATGAGCTCACATTGAACTCACCTGTATCAACTCTAGCCCATTCTGTCCCATACTCCCTCTGGGGTCCCAGGAGGTTTAAAAATAAAAAACTGTTTGGATAATTATTTACTGTTTTATAACTTTAATGAAAAATACTAAGACTTACAGAAGGGAAAAAAGTAAATTATCATTAAGCTTGCAGCTAAGGTACGCTATCTCATTTTTCTCTCATGATAATCGTAAAGAAGATATATTTATCACCTTTGCACAGAGCTGAATTTTACTTCCTCACCCCTCTTTTAGGTCTTATCATGTCATTTACAAACATTTTATCTCTGTTGCAGAAAATAAATGAAATTCTAAACTTTTCAACAAAACGCCTTGATGAACTGGATAGTCCAAATACCGTATTTTCCGGCGTATAAGACGACTGGGCGTATAAGACGACCCCCTACTTTTCCTGTTAAAATATAGGGTTTGGGCTATACTCGCCGTATAAGACTATCCCTCTTCCAACGCACACCAAATAAAAATTAAAAAAACATCAACTGGCTCACCCACAATGTAAAAGCAGCTGTGCTAGACCCAAAATGGCCCCTGAAACAAGCAGGAACCTCACACAGCCCCAAAAAGCCCCAAAAAACAACTTTCACGCTTTACACACACACAACACAACACAACACAACACAACTGGCTCACCCACAATGTAAAAGCAGCTGTGCTAGACCCAAAATGGCCCCTGAAACAAGCAGGAACCTCACACAGCCCCAAAAAGCCCCAAAAAACAACTTTCACGCTTTACACACACACAACACAACACAACTGGCTCATCCACAATGTAAAAGCAGCTGTGCTAGACCCAAAATGGCCCCTGCAACAAGCAGGAACTTCACACAGCCACAAAAAGCCCAAAAACCCAACTTTCACACTTTACACACACAAAATTCCACATACAGCTTTGTGAGATTTTGTGTGTTTGTGTAGTTAGAGTGAAACACTACAGAAACACACTAAATCTCAGAAAGCTGCACAAATATTATTTTATTTTATTTTATTTTATTTTTATATGAAAGCTAAATTTAAAACTTCCTAAACTTTAAATGGCTAGGTCTAAAAAAGAACTTAAAAAAAACCCAATTAACTATTTTTTTTTAAAGATCCCAAAGGGGAAAAAAACTTACGTACCCAATAGAACAGGGGTCTCCAACCTTGGCAACTTTAAGACTTGTAGACTTCAACTCCCACAATTCCTCAGCCAGCTTTGTTTTGCTGGCTGAGGAATTCTGGGAGTTGAAGTCCACAACTCCCTGCCTGCTTGGTTGTAGGCAGGGAGTTGCTTGCTGATGGAATGGATTCAGGCAAGCGAAGCAAGGCAAGCAGCTAAGGCAGTGGTTCTCAACCTTCCTAATGCCGCGACCCTTTAATACAGTTCCTCATGTTGTGGTGACCCCCAACGATAAAGTTATTCCTAAAACCATCAAAAATATGTGTTTTCCGATGGTCTTAGGCCAGGGGTCCCCAACCTTTTGGACCTCAGGGACCACCAACTTCATAATTTTAAATTTCGCAGACCACTAATACGAATCCAGTGCCCCGCTTGCTGAAGCACCTGGACTCCCAGTACGGGATGGGGTCCTTCAGGCACTCTCCATCCTCTCTGTCTCTCTCTCTCTCTGTCTCCCACTCTTTCTCTCTCATTCTCTCTTTCTCTCTCTCTCATTTTTGCTTTCTCTCTCTCTCCCTCTCTTTCTTTCTCTCCCACTCTTTCTCATTCTCTCTTTCTCTCTCCCCCTCTCTCATTCTCTTTCTCTTTCCCCCTCTCTTTCTCATTCTTTCTTTCCCCCACTCTTTCCCTTTCTCTCCCCTCTTTCTCATTCTTTCTCTCTCTCTCCCACTCTTTCTCTCTCATTCTCTTTCTCCCCCCTTTCTCTCTCTCTTTCTCCCACTCTCTTTCTCTCCCCCCCACTCTCTCTCATTCTCTCTTTCTCTCTGTCCCCCTTTCTCTCCCCCCCTTTCTCTTTCTCCCTCCCGCTCTTTCTCTTTCTCTCTCTCCCACTCTCTCTCTCATTCTCTTTCTCTCTCCCCCTCTTTCTCTCTCTCCCCACTCTCTCCCTCTCATTCTGATTCTCTCACTCTGATTCTCTTTCATTTTCTCTCCCTCTCTCTCATTCTCTCTCTGATTCTTTGGTTCTCTTTGATTCTGTCTCTTTCTCTGTCTCTCATTCTCTCTCTCTCTCACTCTCTCTCTCTGATTCTCTCTGTCTCTTTCTCTCATTCTCTTTCATTCTGTCTTTCTCTCTCTTTCATTCTTTGTCTCTTTCTCTCTCTGTCTTATTCTGATTCTCTCTTTCTCTCTCATTCTCTCTCTCTCTCATCTCATGGGCCAGCCAGTGTCTTGGGGCTGAGAGGAAGTCAAGCATCTCCCTGAGAGACTGAGGGCCGGAAGAAGTGTGGGAGCGAAGCACTACTTGAACTTGTGCGGCATGAGCATTCGCCTTGGTATATTTGCGCCAGCCGATGGCCAAGGCAGCCCTCATCTGTCTGCTGAAAGTGCAGCATCAGGATTCTGCCTTGCTATATTTGCGGCGCAAGGCAGCCTTTGTTTCCTGCTGCTTGGGACTCAGAGCGGTAAATAGCGTCTGATCCGGAGAGCTGCTGGATTTTGCTCTCTAATCCGGATGCCAAATCGGCCCCCTGCAAACTCTCGTCTCTCGAGGAGCGCTCCCTGAAGCGGGGCTGGAAACTTTGGTTGGACTGCTTGAGAGGAGAGCTTGCAGGGGGGCGATCTGGTGTCTGCAATGGAGAGCGGCATCCGGCTTTTTCTCTCCGCTGTAAGAGCACTGTAAGAACGGCAGCCCTCATCTCCTAATGTTTGGGACTCGGAGCGGTAAATGGTGACTGGTCCAGGGAGCAGCTGGATTTTGCAGTCCCAAGCATTAGGAGATAAGGGCTGCCACTCTTACAGCGCTCTTATAGCGGAGAGAAAAAGCCGGATGCCGCTCTCCATTGCAGACATCAGATCGCCCCCCTGCAAGCTCTCCTCTCTCAAGCAGTCCAACCAAAGTTTCCAGCCCCGCTTCAGGGAGCGCTCCTTGAGAGACGAGAGTTTGCAGGGGGCCGATTTGGCATCCGGATTAGAGAGCAAAATCCAGCAGCTCTCCGGATCAGACGCCATTTACCACTCTGAGTCCCAGGCAGCAGGAAACAAAGGCTGCCTTGCGCCACTCCTGACACAAATATACCAAGGCGGAATGCTGCTGCCGTACAAATGAAAGTTGTGCTTCACTCCCACAGCTTCCAGCCATCGCAAACGCCGCTTCTTCCCGCTTCTGCCGCCCCCTCCCCCACCGCCACAACAGCACCATTCATTCCGGATGGCGAGGGCTGCGCTCGTTTTTCTGTATTGCACCACCATCAAAACCCCTGTGAAAGGGTTGTTTGACCCCCCAACCACTGAGCTAAGGTAAGCAAGCCAGGAAAATGCGCTGCGCACTCCCACCCTTTGCCTGCGAGCCCGGACGCTGATCCGGACGGCTGCAGAACGAACTGGGCACCGGCTGTCATGTCTTTTCTGCTGTGCGGGGTTCGGCACCTGGGCTCCCGGGGTTTAAGCCTCTGGGCCAGCCCGTGCTGCTCCAGGATGTTCGCTTCGGGCTCCTTGGAATCGCTGCCGGGCGGTTCTTCCCTTTGGGGCGATGGTGGGTGGCTGCGATCAGCGTCGATCGCTGCGCACTCCCACCCTTCGCCTGCGAGCCCAGGTGCCGATCTTCTTGGACTGCGGGAGCCACGGCGGTGCTGGCCGGGCTGGGTCTGGTGCGGTGGGCAGAGATGAAGGAGCAGCCTCGGCGGCAGCAGCAGCAGCAATTACAACGGGAAAAGCCGTGGGGAAAGGAGGACGAGGAAGATCTGGCAAGGCGGTGCGAGCACTTCATGGCTCCTCCGGTGAGCGGATTGCGAGAGCTGCGCGACTGGGGCGGAGACATGCGAAGTCGCATGGAGCTTCTCATAATGGAGACTCAGAGCCAGGTGTGCAAGGCGCTGGCCCAGGTCGACCGCGCCGCCGCTTTCACCGTGGACTGCTGGGAAAGGAAGGAAGGTGACCCGAATTCCGGGGTAGAGTGGGGACGCGTTCCTTTCTCGTGGGCCGCGCACTGCCTGGCACCTCTTGTAGGTTGGAACTAATTCAGAGTACAGCTTCCCCTCAATGTTGCCGGCGCTCCCAAAGTGTCATCGGTCAGCGCCAGCAACTCAGATTCGGGTACCCGGCGTATAAGACAACCCCCGACTTTTGAGATGATTTTCCTGGGTTAAAAAGTCGTCTTATATGCCGGAAAATACGGTAGCTATATATCGATGGCTAAACCTTGTTTTTTGTAGAAGACATAATAAATGTTTCATAAATATAAAGTGAAAATTGATTTAACAATCATATAGCAATAGCAATAGCACTTAGACTTATATACTGCTTCACAGTGCTTTACAGCCCTCTCTAAGTGGTTTACGGAATCAGCATATTACCCCCAACAATCTGGGTCCTCATTTTACCCACCTCAGAAGGATGGAAGGCTGAGTCAACCTTGAGCCTGGTGAGATTATGGCAGTCAATGATCAGCAGAAGTAACCTGCAGTATTGCACTCTAACCACTGCGCCACTGCAGCTCTTATAACCTATATCCTAACTGGTAGAATGTTTTCTTGGGATAATTAAATGTTCTACATTTGCAAAGTCTAAATACAGTAGTTCTTTGTTAACCTGCATTTCTGTCTGTTAACTGGCTCCTCCAGTTTGTGAAAGAAATATATTATTGAAACAGTGGAACATATTATCAGACTTTTTGTGCATGTCCAGCTAATTACCTATTTTAATAGAACCTTGTTTGTCTCCATCACATAATATAATTTATGTATGTATATCTTTCACAAAAGAAACACATGACAATAATTATTAAATAACGCAAAATAGATAACTCATTTCAAGAGCAAAGCACGCTCTGTATTTGTACTTGAAAAGCCACGTGATTTATTTAAGCAAATAATGAGCCAAAAAAAACTATCACATCTATTTTTTTTCTTTTGTTTAGATCGAATGGTTTTGACATTTTATTTTTATTTGGAATTTTAGTACTTATCCAAATACAAACAATAACAGTGGAACTATAGCCACCAAAGTTATGATTTGGTCATATAATCTGATTCAGACTTGGTTAGAAGTAGACTGAAATCAGTGGCACGTAAATTAATAATTAATTAAGATTCATTAATTCCAGTGAAGCTAAGACTATTCCAATCCTATACTCACCAATACAATTGTATTTGCAGAAGGTGTTCTTCCTACTACCAGGAACTTATAAAAGTAAATTTTGATTGTGTTGGGAAAAGGCATTTGAACAAAACATTTGTGCATTTAAAAATCCATTGCACAGCATTGAATACTTGGAAGTGAGCCATGAGTTATCCCACTTCTTCCTTTCTGTTCATTCATACAACCCACAAAAATAATTACTGTAATTGAAGGCTAATGAAAAATCACTTACTGGATTTACCTACCATGTGGTTGGCTTGGTTTCAGCTTTGTGCGCTATGCAAATCGAGGCATTACTTTGTATATCATAGTTCTGGATATGCACAGAGTATGAACTTGGCAATGTGGCTTATTCAACAAGCTATTGGGGCTTATGTAGCAAATTCTAAAGTGTTTAGTTTATTATTCAACAAACAATATAAACAACAGTAGTAGTAGTAGTTAGAACTTAAACCAATTACGCAGTATCTCTGAATCCTTGTTTAAAGTAATTCTCCAGTTGTTCCAGGCTTCTGATGGTCTGATGAAGTTGATTGCAAATTGAATTATTTGTCTCTCAACCCTGTTTTTGTTTCATCATATTACATATATTGCATCTTCATGGTTGCATGGAATATAAATGCAATATAGATAAGTATGCAAATATATTAAACCTATATTGTAAAACAGTAAAATAATTCTTTATTCTTTTTTTTAGTGTTTGTGAGATTTGGACCTGAAGAATTTCTGTACAATTGCTCAAGGATATTCTCAAACTACAGTTATGAGATAGTGAATTAAACCGCTTATCCACAGTCATAAAAATTTAGTTCTATATTCTACAGAAATAGGTTAATTGCTTCTAAAGGCATCAGCATGGGATTCACACTGCCACAATTCTGTGAATTGCAAGATAAGCCTGAAAGATAAACAAATTGAGATGTTTAAGGATATTAATGACATAATTATTTATAATAATGAAGATAAGCTTGTTGGACACTATTATTTTTAGTTTAAATCTTCTTACAGTTTCTAGTACATTAATGAGTATTCCTCAGATCAACAAATTTTCACTATTTTTTCTCTTTGACTAGATTTCCCTAATCTTCCTTTGAGCAAATGTATTAACATACCACTCTATGTCAGTGTTTCTCAATGTTGGCAATTCTAAGATGGGTAGATCTCAGCACACTATCTGAGGAATTCTGGGAGTTGAAATTCATCTATCTTAAAGTTGTCAAGGTTCAGAAACACTGCTTTATATACTGTTTAAAGGCATTTATTCGGAAACATCTTTCTAGCTAGTTCCCCAGTCAATATGTGAGACCCAGCATTCTAAAATCCTTCACAAAATGCTGGATCCCAGTGGTAAAATTAAACTGAACATTCAATATTACAAATGAGGAGGTCTGAAGCATCCATTGTTAGAACTGATGATTTGGTAGCAATAAATTTAAGTCATAATGAGATGGAATGCCAAATAGAGCTAAATACTGTACAATTTTTTTGGAAAATAGGAAAAATGGAACTTCAGTATTATAAAAAGATGTTTTATTGAGGCAACGAACTTTGAAATATCTCTGTTCTTCTGGAGCATGCAAAATACATTACTTATTACATATTCTTCTCTCTATTGTTCCTTATAAATGTGTCTTCTAGATGTGTTAATTCTAGAACTATTGATATTACCTTACTCATTAGAAATTCTGGAATTTGTAGTTCCCACACATCTAAAAGCACTGGTCTTTTAGAGATGCTGCAGTGGGTAATTTCCAATTAGGACGACATGTTAGCCATTCACACCAAACCCACCAAAGAATTAATTAATTAATTAATTACATTTATATACCTGCCTATCTCATATCCAATTCTGGACAGCTTCCAAGCAATGTGAATCTCCAGTTGTATTTCAAAACTTCACTTGGCCAACAACGACTTATTTTTGGACTGAGATTTTATTTTCCATACACCCCATCTTCCCTGTTACGATTTTGATTACTCTCCTATTTTAATTTCTTCCAGATTTGATTTTCCTTGTCAAATATTTATTTTAAGCAAGAGATCATAAATGCTGACATTAAAATGTTAACATAAATTAAAGCATTAAAGTAATTTTTAAAATGAATAGTCATTTAATACAGCTCCAGCAACAAAAAAAGTAAATACAATTGTAGAGATTCACCAAGCTGTAAGAGAACAGTTTAATATGCTTAATATAACTATATAGCTGCTTCTTCTTCTTCTTCTTCTTCTTCTTCTTCTTCTTCTTCTTCTTCTTCTTCTTCTTCTTCTTCTTCTTCTTCTTCTTCTTCTTCTTCTTCTTCTTCTTCCTCCTTCTTTCTTCTTCTTCCTCCTCCTCCTCCTTTCCCACCCCCTCTTCTTCATCCTTGTCCTCCTCCAAGTCAGTATTAATGTCTTGCAACTGTTAGAGTAGTTTTCTTGCTCTCTCAGCTGGCTCTCTGCCTAAGGCAGGGCTGAAACTTATGGTCTCTTCTAGACTTAACTACTATAGCAAACTAGCTCTCTGCTTCTTGCATAGAAACCTGGAATTAAGGAGTTGCAGATCATTCCATATGGTCATAATCTGTTCTGGAGGCTCCCAGGTCATTGTCATAACACTAAAAGGTGTCTCAGCTGGCCCTTGAAAGAGTAGGAGGTTTATTTGACACCACAATAAAAGGAAAAGTCTGTTGGCTGTGCTATTAAAAAGATGGATGTTTATTGCTACAATGAGCTTTTATGGGGACTTTATTTTTAATTACTCTTTTCTAATTCCAAAGTGTTTTGAAACACTAAGGTTATGTTTTGAGTCTCAGTTAAATATATGGGTAGATTTTATCAGCTAGGAAATTCTGGATTCATAATGAAAAAGCTTTTTGTATGGACAGTGCTTTTTTGCTCAAGTTAATTAAATATTTGAGGAGGAAATCAAATTATATGGGAGGATGGGCAAATTCCCTGCTTCTTTTATAGTAGAAATAATATGTCTTTGCTATGATTGTCTTTATATACTGAATTCAGGCAATACTCAAATGGGATTATTGTCTATGAATGTCTGCAGTCCATAGTATTTTAAAAAGTAAATAACATGTAAATATGGTGTTTTTAAGAGATTTAACAGCATCTCACAGTTAGGGGTGAAATCCAGCAGGTTCTGGAGAACCGGTAGCAGAAATTTTGAGCAGTTCGGAAAACCGGCAAATACCACCTCTGGCTGGCGATTTTGCAGTATCCTTCTCCTGCCATGCCCACCAAGCCATGCCCACAGAACCGGTAGTAACATTTGGATTTCACCACTGCTCACAGTGGCTTATTCTGTATCTGCAGAGACAATGGATAAATGTAATGTATATGTAAACAGGACGGGAAAATCTTATAAGGTGATCAATAGATGCCCAAAAGATTTAACTTTAGCTATTTCATGAATTTCAGGGAGAAGAGGGTAATTGAAAATAGGCATTTGGGTATTCTGGAAGTTGAAGTCTACACATATTAAAGTCCTCCTTTAATATAAATACATTTGATGTGAAAATTGGAACTCTGTTTTATTTGCTCAATACAAGCATATAGGCTCTAATGAAGCTATCCATCCCTGTACTTTTTGTTATGGGAAGTGGGGACCATGCATTCATTCTTATGTATGAATTAAGAACTTTCAGCAGGAAACCATTAGTCATGCTTGTAGCTAGCCTTCAACACATTTTCCTTCCTTCCTTCCTTCCTTCCTTCCTTCCTTCCTTCCTTCCTTCCTATCTGCCTGCCTGCCTGCCTCCCTTCCTCCCTTCCGTCCTTCTTTTCTAATATTGCCCATCTCAGCCAAGTGACTCTGGGCAATTCTAAAAGTATAAAATAGTTAAAACAATTAAAATGAATCCATTCAAAAATACATTCAAACAGCAGCCAAGATGATTATCAACTAAATCCATGAAATAGGGTCCTTAATACATTTCAAGCAAAATGGCCTGAATACATAACAAGTTTTTTTAAAAAAAACAATATTAAGTAAAACAAGGCTGCCTACCATGGGATACCTATTATGTATGTATAGAAGACATTCATAAAAACTTTGGAGTTCATAAAAAACAAAGAAAAATATTCATTTCTCTTCCACCATCACCACCATAACCACCACCAAAAAAGAGGCGGGGGGTGGGGAGCTTAATCAACATTGTCTGTTCAGGAAGGCAGAAATGATTACACAAAGTAATAAACAAAACTATTCAGCTTATCTTCCCTCCCCCCCAAAAAAAAAACTTCCAAGCAGAGAAACAGCAGGGGGAAAAGTGCTGTTTGAGAACAAAAGTCCTGCCAATTTGGAAAGTTTTAGAAGAAAAACAAGGCATAGGCATGGGTAATGTTGAGTAGAGGTGACAAGATAATAAGCCAGAACCCAAAAACTCTTATAGAATCCAGAGAGGACTGTTTGTTAGTGTTGTTCAAGGGATTTCTTTGTTACTCTGAAGTCATTTTCTCTCACCAAAGTTAACAGTGATATGCAAACTAACTCTATCTGGTATCTTTCAAGCCATAACTTTGGGACTTGGAAGACTCTTCTCTAAAGTACAATAAAGACCTTGTTCTTAATACACAATGGTTTGAAATATTCTTTTTAATTTGATGAACAATCCTATAGTTGTTCTTGTTTTTTTAATTAAAACCCTGTTTTGGAAACTTTGGGACACTCAAACTTTAGTAATGAATATGCTAAAAGTAGGTACAAGTTGTCCATGGTTTAAAGTCTCACATGATCTCACAATTGCAATCACCATATTTCTGACTCATCACTCCAGCCTGTAGATAACCCCAGCAAGCAATTCTTATGCTTGCTTTTTTAATATTTCTGACTTCAGAAGACTCTGGATTTCCATTGATTTTAGTAGAATTCATCTAAGACCAATCCTTCAATCTTAATTTAATTAGCCCTAACATATCCTCTAATGATCATTAGAGACCTATCAGAGAAACTGTCCAGCTCAGTAGCCCTGACCCAAAATTGGATATTAAAGACAGATCATGGAAAGTATTTCCATCAGAACATACACCAATCAATTGGAGCATCAGAACATACACCAACCAATTGGAGTAGGAGAAATGAAGTTCAGTAGATAGACCAGAAAAGAGAACCAACTGGTATAATGGTAAAGACATCAAGCTAGAAAGTGAGAGACCATGAGTTGTAGTCCCAATTTGGGCACAAAGCCAACTGCCTGATCTTGGGCCAGTCACTTTCTCTCAGCCTTGTGAAGAAGAAAGTGGCAAAGCACTTCTGAAACCTTGCCAAGAAAACTGCAGACTTATCTAGTCCAGAAGTGGCTACCAGAAGTCAACACTCACTTAAAAACAGAGAGAGGGGGGAGGAGGAGGGGGAGGGAGAGAGAGAGAAAGAGAGGGGGAGAGAGAGAGAGAGAGAGAGAGAAAGCAGAAGAAGAAACTTCTATTTCTGATGCAGAGCAAGAGAGCATGGTTAATTAGCATTTTCCCATTATCTAAGGATTGGCTAAGGAATATCATCAGGTGTTGATATCATTCCGTGTTTTTGCCTTTCCAAACTAGTTGATATTTCATCCTTTCAATCAGTGATCTCTTAAATATAAGGTGAAGGAAAGTTCCAAGTTACACAATGTCTGCATAAACTGGAGTACTACTTTCTTCATGAATCTGTTTTAATCCAGATACACTGAATGGTGCCTGATTATCCCAGTATGAGAGGGAACCAGAAAAAAACTTAGCTTTTCCCCTACTTTATACTGACAATCTGTGTAGAATTATCAAACGATTTAAAAGAACAAAGATTTGAAACCATGTAGGACTAAATAGAGAAGAATAATATCAGAATAAATGAGCCAGCTTTTTTAGCATAGCCAAAACAGTACAGCCCCATGCGGAGAGAGAAAACTACAATAATACACAGATTTAAGAAAAGTCATATGTTGCTTGACAGTTTCTCCATTTCCATTCATCTATTTTCATCAGAAAGTAAGCTGGCTGAAATAGTCTATCAAATAACTTTTTTCTTATCATGGATAGCCAGAGTTTCTTTTATGCTCACATATGCCCTTTTCAATTCCCTCAGAAAGATGTTTTTACATTGGCACTCTCTGAGACGAATATGGTTTCTTTAAAAATATATTTATATCTGCTATTTTAGCTAGATTACTTGCATCTCATGGTCATCTCTTTCAATTTCATTCCTCTAAATTCTGATAGGTCTAAATAATAGCATTATTATATAGCATTATCTTATTTTCAACCCACACCTTCCTGTTAATGGCACTTCATCATGTTACAATGGAGTATCCAACTCATTCTTTAACTTAAAAAGAGAATTTTTTTATGTTTTCTATGAATTATCTCTTGATTGTATTTTTTTTCTCCATGAAGCAAATTACTGGCACATTAATGCCCATGTGCGAATGCACATGCTTGATTTTCACACAATAATAATTTTATCTTTGCCCTTCTGAGGGTTAAGAAGCTCCAGGGAACCAGAATGAACATCCACATTTTTTTTCTTTTTCTTTTAAAGTTTCCAGTTTAGGTCAGAGAACTAAGAGTTCAGAGTGTTATTCTTAACCCTCAAGTGCCAATCAAGAGAAAACTAAGGACAGCTTTAAAGAGTTCTGAAGGAAAAATGTATACATAATGCATTGTTCCTAAAGCAGATTAAATTATTGGGTTTCTTCAACCTTTACAGTGCCCCCTTATAAATAATTTGAAGTCTGCAATCCAATCACTGTAAGATTTTGTCCTTATAGTTTATCTTCAGATTTCTTTTCATAGAATCCAAAATATATCAAGAAAGAGAATATTCCCAACTGCAGTAAAATATGATGTGAATATATAGTTAACTGAACTATGATCAAAATAAAGACTTATTTGGAAACTAACTTTTATCTTTGTTACTTTACTTATTTATCCATCACTCATTTTATTTTTTCCCTGATAAACCAAACCTGATAAATTAACTAAATAAATTTACCTACATAACTCTATAGTTAAGGTGAGTATTTTCCAAAAGGGGTTCCTGATATTTTTCACACTGAGAGGGACCATTTTTAATTTGGGCTGTCTCTTAAGAAAAAAATTGTCCTACTTTCCCTCCGGTTTTAACTATAATGGCCTTTGTCACTCTTCAGATGTGTTGCAACTTCATCTCCCAGAATTTATCAATTCCCATACTTGTTATCTAGCCTTAAGCAAGCCAGGAACTGAGTTTCTTAATATAAGAGATTTGAAGCTACTCAATGCTGAAGCATTGCATATGGATATTATTATTGCTATTGCTACCAATAGTTTTCTATAAAATACATCCTATCATTATCAATCATCATCATTATCAGGCATTTTATATAATAGAAATGCCAGATCATCTTTCTCTTCTTCCTGGACAGTAGACATATTAGCTGCTGTTTTGATCTTCTGAAGATACTTTCAGGATATGTCTTATTATATAGGCATTCCTTGGAAACAGGTTAATACTGGTGGGTGAAACTATGGTCTCTTGCATTGAAACTTTCACTTATTTCATTATGGAGAAGGAACAGACCTTCAAGCTACATTACATGATTTCTCCATATTTAACAACTGCAGTAGAATTGACAATTTATCATAACCTTAAAATAGACACTAGTTATCATATCAGAAAGCATATATTTAATGTTATGTTTTATCTGTACCTCATGTTATACTGGTACTATGATAAAATGCTTTCATCATTAAATTCTACACATTTTTGGCAACAAGTATTAAATATTTTCAGGCTTACATATTCCTTTGTGCATTCCTCAAAATATGCTATCTTTTTTCTCAGATGCTACAGGTAGTGCTCAACTTACAACCATTCACTTAGTGACCATTTTGAAGTTATAATAACATTGAAAAAAAATTGACTTAGACTGTCACAGCATTCCCATGGTCAGGTGAGTCAAATTCATGTGAACATCATTTGAGGTCTTCACACCAGCTTCTACCAAGCAAAGTCAATGGGAAAAGCCAGATTTGCTTAATGACTGTATTGTTTACAGTGAGTCACTTAACACCTGTGGCAAAAAAGCAAACAAACAATAACATCTACTGCAAGTCACTTAAGCAGCCTTGTTTAGCAATGGAATTCTAGTCCTAATTCTGATCATAAATCTCCCCATAATTAGGGATATTTATTTTTTCACTTTGGAAATGGGCAAGTGGGAAATTTCTAAGTTATTAGTAGAACCAGTCTGATATAGTTTTTAGGTGCTGCCCTAGAAATCAAGAGCCTGTGAATTTGAAGCCTCCTTTGGGCATGAAAGCCAGCAGGATGACCTTAGACCAGTTGCTTTCTCACAGCCCAATGCATCTCACAGCCCAACATACCTATTTTCCATGGGGAAATAGGGGGCAGGAATATTAGGTATGTTTGTTCACTTGAATTGATGAGAAACAGAGAATTAATTAATGGATAGATCTTTAAAAATAAAGTTAGAAATTTATTATCTAGCTAATTTTGTAAAATAATCTGCAATGTCTGTGTCCTTCAGAATGAAAAAATATATCATTTAAATGTTGTTAGAAAGATGCTAAATGTGGTATGCAAAAGTTTAAAAGATTGCATAGATTTTTTTTGTATTGAATTATGCCATTTAAGCAATCACCTACAAATAGGGAAAATAATGCAGTACTTTGTTTTCTTAAACTTTTATTAATATATGAAGTGGAAGGTTAAGTGGCAAGTAAATCCAAATATCTGATTTTCCTTCCTTTAACAAAATAGCCTTTAAAAAATGAGCTTTAGAAAAAAGCTTTTCCCCCCCTTCATTTATATTGATGGACTGAGACAGTCAAAGACAGATTGATCTTCAGAGCCCAGTAAAAATTAGAAATAAATTAATTAGAGTTGTCCAAATCTGAAAATCTTCTAATCCACTTAGATGTTTAATGCTGGAGGGAAAATGTATCTGCAGATGACTAGGATTACCATATCAGTATATAACTCTAATTGAGTAATTCACCAGTAACCATTCACCAAGTGGTTTCAAAAAGTTTTCGTTAAAATCCTCATATATTAAAAACAAGTAGTTTTCCTCTCTAAATTAATAAAAAAATAATACTATAGTGCACATCCAATATAATATTCTGGTTTTATAACCTAAAGCAAATGTAAGGGTGTGTGGATCAGGTCAGCCTCAAGAGCTACAAGGGCTCTAAAAATAAGGACTATGGAAGATATTTAGTTATTAAATGTTTAGAGCAGGGGGTGTTAAACTAGATTTCATTGAGGGTGGCAACAGGGTTGTGTTGTTGATCTCAGGGGGGAGTGGCCATGGCCAGGGTGTGGCCAGGTTGATGTCACTCGTGTCTGGGGTGCCTGTGATAGCCTGAGCACTCTGCCAGAGAAAACAGGCTCCCAAGCTCCGTTTTCAGCTGCAATGGCCTCCTTCAACGCTCTGCCAGTGAAAACAGAGCTCTGTTTACTGGCAGGCCAGTCCTTCACTGTTTCCAGGGCGGCCCCATGGGCCAGATCTAAGCACCCCTTGGGCCAGATCTGGCCCCTGGGCCTTGAATTTGGCACCCCTGGTTCAAGAGCATTCATCTAGCACTCACCACAAAAAAGTGCTTTCTTGGCCCCTTCTGTATAGAATATCATTCCCCCAAAAGTATAGTTGACCCCTACTCTGTGGCTTTTCCAAAAAGCCTTAAAAACATGGTTTTGTCAGCAGGCCTGGGAATAACAAATAGGAACAGAATCAATCCAGTGGCTGATTTGATTGTATCGTTTCTGGTGTGAGTTATTTTTTAAAATAATTTTTATTATAAGGTAGATTATTTTAAATTTTGTAAACTGCCTTGACGTCCCCTATGTGTAAGCAGAGTAGCTATATAAATTTGTGCAATAAATAACAATAAATACATAAATAGTTTAAGTAGACAGATGTATAGCTATAAATATTAATATAAATGTGTTTATAATGAAGCTATATTTCCATGACCAAAATCACCAGAAAGTGAAAATCTGCTTCCAGGTCAAAGTCAAAGTTCAGAACAATGCTTTTAACAATAAACTGTATTTTGAATTTTAGGGCTATTGCGTTTGTTCTAAATGTATATAACGTACACTTGAGTTCCCTTTGGGGAGTTCTTTGCACTATTGGATTTCTTGCAATATTTTGTGTGGGCAGCCTGCTCATCATGACAGATATGATGAGGTGGTGGTAACTAATGCCAAGTCAGGCATTCTCACTGTCCAGAAGGACTTTCCTAAACTGCTAATAATTCAGTTCATTCTCCCACATGGGTAAATTTCCTATGACTCTAATAAGTGCATATTAAATTGGGCTGCAAGAACCATATTCTACAGAAAGTCATACATGATCCGTCCCTCTCCCCCTCCCCTTTTTTTAATGTTTGACTCAAAACATTTACATAATCATGAATTTAAAAATATAGGATCCATAGCAACTTCTCCAAAATTCTGATAATGCATCACAAATTAGGCTATTAGACTTAATAATTCCCAGTAGTCATTATTAAAATTACTACCTGAAGACTCATAGTATCGAGTCCTCTTTCAGATTGTAAAAGACAGGTGAATTGAAGAAGGGGCCATGACACTCAAGGCAAGGAAAATCCAATGGATAATTAAGCTCACACAGGCCCTTGATATAGCTTGCACTGAATGTAAGACAAGTAGATGTGATATTTTACAGTTTTAATGATGGCAAAGAACCAATCTAACTTTACTGGAAACGTCAAGAATTGAATACTGGCTGGTTTTCTGGAAGCTAAGGCTAAAAATCCACTTCCAGCAATTCCAATGCATACCAAACAACATCTAACATGGTGGGTGATAAACAAAACCAATAGAATAAAAGCGTCAGCTGAAAAGTTGAGCCAAACCTGTAGGAGAGGCTCGGGAAATTGTGTCAAATCTTGGCTGCATTTCTCCCTTTGCTCATTTAACTCAGAAATGCAATGGCATGCTGTTTCAAGTAAAAGAAGAAAACCGCATTATATGGAGGCCACAGTGGGATATAATCAGGGGACAAGCAAAGAAAGAAATAGTTTATTTATGAAAATGAGCAGCAGAAACGAGAAAAAAAAAGAGCAATGGTAGAAACTAAGTAAGTGCATTGAAATGTAACAAAGAATAGGAAAACCTGAGGTGAGGCCATGGTTATTAAGAGTCCTACAAAGGATTCTGAAATATGCCAAGGTAAAACAAAGTCCTGGCTTGACAGTTTCACTTAGTTTAAGATAACTATACTGAGCCTAGCTCTTCTGTCAATGTTATATAATAGTATATATTTGTGCATAGCAACTCTGCCATTAATCAAGCTCTTTGGGGATAATGGATGTTGCGTCCAATAGTTCTGAACAACATCAGGTCAGGAAAAGATGCTCTTCAAAAAGGGTAATCAAAATCTATAAATAAATGTAGGTGTGTGATTACACAAATGGCATATACGAGATCATTTTGAACACTTCTGAAATAATAAGGGAAGAGAATGGAGAGAAATATAAAAGCATCTTCTATATAGTACTGAGAACTAGTTATTATGAATCATGCGATTGTTCCATATCATGAACAATCATGCAATGGTTCCATACCATGAACATTTCTTGAAAAACAGAAAGAAATTGACATCAGATCATTTTTCTTTCAACAAGTTTTAAATTGCTAAGAGCAGGTAGGGGAAACCAGAAATCACCAAACCCATGCTATCCTCAGAAGACCAATAGGAGAATGCAAAACCATCGCCTTGCTTCTTTACTCTATGCAAAAGAAAATGGACAATTATTTGTACGTCTTATTAGCTACTTGACTCCCAGCGACTCTGATTAGCTTATAATTAAAAATCCTCAAAACAATCATAAGTGGCCCCAGAAACATGCAACCAAGAAATTTTATTCATTAGGGACTTGACCTTCCCTCTGTCTCAGAGCCTAGAAGAGTAGCCAGATCTTTAATAGGTTCCTGAATATCATCAGGATCAAAAATACTCTACTGCTGTGGCAGAAGCACCAATGCACTTCCATTTGAAAGGATCAGCCAGTGATATCACTGTATGTCTAGTCTATATTGGAGTATGTCCAGTCCTTTCATGTTCCTGTTAAGTTGCCCACTATGATATCCATTCATGGTCATCCGCTTTTGAACTGCTGGGTTGGCAGGAGCTGGAGCATGTGATAGGAGCTCATCCTGTTGTACGGCAGCAACCCAGTCTCAAACGCGAGCCTGCCTGTCATCATTCCAGCATCTTAACTTCATGAGCCACCACATTCCTTAGGATCAAAAATAAATTGTTATTATCTTCTCCCCATCCACATTTTAGTATAGAGTTGTTGGGATGATAAAGAAGGTGAGGATCCTTTTCCGGAACTTTCTTTAGTTCTCCACAAATACCAAATGGATATGGTCATCAGCATGGCATCTCCCACGCCAAGCACAAAGACTAAAGCAACTCAACTTCTGGATTTGGTATATTTTCTAAAGCAGGGATATCAAACTCAAGGCCCAAGGGCCAGTTCCGTCCCATGGGGTGCTTATATCTGGTCTGTGGGGCTGCTCTGGAAACAGCAAATGACTGGCCCTCAATGCCTCTGCCAGAGAAAATAGAGCTTGGGAAGGCTGAATGCTGCCCTCCTGAGCACTGTTTTCCCTGGCAGAGGGTTGCAGGAGGCCATTGCAGCTGAAAACAGAGCTTGGGAGCCCATTTTGTCTGACAGGCCTTCAGGCCACCACAGGCACCCCTGACACGAGTGATGTCAAGCTGGCCATACCCATTCTCCCCCCCGAGGTCAAACACAACCCTGATACAGCCCTCAATGAATTTGAGTTTGACACCCCTGTTCTAAAGAATCCCACAGAAAAATGTTAGAAATTGTTAGCTGCGGTTTAGAATAACACACCGTATAAATTCTGTAACCAAAATGTATAGATTTATCAGGAACCTTTGTCTTTAAGGATAGTTAACAGGCAAATTCCTATATCTCCACAATAAGGACTAGCCTTTACTTTTCACCAGCTTCCTGGAGACAAAACTAGTTCACCTTTCTAGTGGGTGCGATTAGCTTGCAAGGAGAGAAGTTCTAACTAGCTAATAGTGCATTGGATGAATGTGTTGATGATATGTAAAACCAGGGGTGAAATGCTCCCGGTTCGGACCAGATTGCCCAATCCGGTAGTGATGGCGGCAGGTGGTTTGGAGAACCGGTAGCAAAAATCCCTGCACTGCTCCCCCCCCCCCCGCACCATGCCCAGCTGAGCCACACGATCATCAAAGGCTTCTCTTTTTTTTTACTTTTAAAAGCATTTTTTCTACAACCTCTTCCGATGAAAAAATACTTTTAAAAGTAAAAAAAAAAACGCCTCTGATGATCGCGTGGCTCAGCTGGGATCCTCAGAGGCTTTTCAAAGCATTTTTTTTCTGCAACCTCTTGGCTGAAGAGGTGGTTAAAAAAATGCTTTGAAAAGTCTCTGACAATGCCAGCTTAGTTGCCTGATCCTCAGAGAGGCTTTTCAAAGCATTTTTTAAAAAGCCTCTCTACAATCCCCGGTAGCAAAAATCCCTGCCCCCCACCACCACCCATGCCCACCCAATCGCCCAGTCACATGCTTGCCGCTTCTTTAAAAAAATGTTTTAAAAGTTAAAAAAAAGCTCTGACAATCCCAGCTGAGCCGCATGATTGTCAGAGCTTTTTTTTTAACCTATTCGGCTGAATAGGTTGTAAAAAAATACTTTTAAAAAAAAAGATTGCGTGCCACAGCAGATTAAACCACCACCACCCCCAGCGTGCACTGTTCTACTTACCCCATGTCTCTTTTTAGCGTGTGTGGTGCACACTGCACATGCGTGCACACAGCGTGCATGCGCAGCCAGCGAACCAGTAGTAAACTGGTTCAGATTTGACCACTGTCATGAAGTCATGGTGCCAGGTTTTGATAAAAGAACTTGGGGTGATCTTGTATGTGAGGAGCTTCTGCACAGGCCCTGGTAGAAATTGGTCACCATTAGGATATTTATGCTGTCACTATTATTTATGCTGTCATTATTAAAGGAGTTCTAACAGCTTATAAGAGATTTGGGTATCCTGTTGCTTGATATCTATGCTTTTAATGTTATACTTTTGAATATGTTTAATATTGTAGAAAAATACATCAGCACTATTAGAAAATTGGTGTAGTGTAGTGGCTAAGGCAATGGGCTAGAAATGGCAGGCTGTCAGTTCTAATCCTGCCTTTGGCATAAAACCAGTTGAGGGACCTTGGACCAGTCACTCTCTCTCTCTCTCTCTCTCTCTCAACCCTAAGAAAGAAGCAATGGTAAGCCGCTTCCAGAAAGCCATGCAAAGAAAACTGCAACCACATGCAATTGCCAGGAGTTAAACTGTTGACCCAGAGGTTCAACACCATTCTGTATAACAATAGCAATAGCACTTAGATTTATATACCACTTCACAGAGCTTTACAGTCCTTTCTAAGCAGTTTACAGAGTCAGCATATGGCCCCCAACAATCTGGCTCCTCATTTTACTCACTTCAGAAGGAGGAAAACTGAGTCAACCTTGAGCCTGGTGAAATTTGAACTGCCAAATTGCAGGCAGCCAGCAGGCAGCAAAGGAAGCTTGCAGTACTACACTCTTAACCACTGCGCCACCATGGCTCATAAGAAAACAGCACCAAATAAACTTAAGCAACTAAACCAGTGGTGGGATTCAGCCAGTTCGCACCACTTTGGGAGAACTGGTTGTTTACTTTCTGAGCAGTTTGGTGAACTGGTTGTTGGAAGAAATCATTAGGGCAGAGAACTGGTTGTTAAATTATTTGAATCCCACCACTGAACTAAACTAAATAAACTTAAGCAAATCAGTCAAATAGACATGAAGAATTGGGTCACGTATAAAATAATAAACAAAGGAGAGATAAACTATCTCAATAACTCTGTAACTTTTCATTTGTACTTTTTTTTTTTAAGATGCCTACCTTTCCTGCAGTGGGAACACCTCATCCAATCAGTATGCACCATGTGTTTGCTTGCATTGCACATGTGTAAAAGTTAATAAAAGACTCTGCTGATGATAGCATTGGCATCTGATCCTGTGGGATAGGACCAGTGATCACTGCTAAATAAGTTTCTAATAAAGAAAAAATTCTCATTACGTGCTGGCATACTTTTAATTGAATAAAGAAATCAATTTTTCTACAAGAATTGGTGTCAGCATTGAGATGGAAACTTTGATTAGTCAGTATCTGAGAGACGCGGGAATAAGGAACTCATGGACAATTTTGTCCTTCCTTTGTTCCAACTTTTCCCTGCGGGCCTCACCAATTTGAAGAGGGAAAGAGAAAGTACAGGTCATCCAGGAAAAAGATAAGAATATGAATACCTAGGCTTGTACCTGACAGATGACCCCAGTTCATTTTCCCTATTATATGGTGAGTAGCCTATTCAGAACTATGTGTTAATTACAAAAGAAAGAATATAACATACGCCCACCAACTATTTTGAAATATAATAAAACTGGTAGGTTGACTACTATCTTCCACATTTCCTTCCGAGGTGGGTAAAATCATAATCATAAGTTTATTTGTCAAGCATATATAAGATAATAGGTAAAAGTATAAACATAATTTGAATACATGAAAAGAATAAGTAAAAAGGAATATTAGGACAGGGACGGTAGGCACGCTGGTGCACTTATGCACGCCCCTTACAGACCTCTTAGGAATGGGGTGAGGTCAACAGCAGACTGTTTAAGGTTAGGGTTAGGGTTAAAAGGCATGTCAAAAGGCATTTGGACCTTCTTGGTTTTTCCTTGAAGACATTTTGCTCAGTGGTGAAATCCAAATTTTTTTATTACCGGTTCTGTGGGCGTGGTGTGGCTTGGTGGATGTGGCTTGCTGGGCGTGGCAGGGGAAGGATACTGCAAAATCTCCATTCCCTCCTCACTCCTGGGGGAAAGATACTGTAAAATCCCCATTCTCTCCCCACTCCAGGGGAAGGTTACTGTAAAATCCCCATTTCCTCCCGATCAGCTGGCCAAGTTATGGCCGCAGTTGAGATCAGACTTTGGTTGCTAAGCAACAGTCATTAAGCAAGTCATTATGTGATTGGACCCAATTTTATGAACATTTTTTATCACAGTTGTGAAGTGAATCATAAGGTCATTATGTCATAAGTTATATGTCAAGCATATATAAGATAACAGGTAAAAGTATAAACATAATTTGAATACATGAAAAGAGTAAGTAAAAAGGAATATTAGGACAGGGACGGTAGGCACGCTGGTGCACTTATGCACGCCCCTTACAGACCTCTTAGGAATGAGGTGAGGTCAACAGTAGACAGTTTAAGGTTAAAGTTTTATGGGTTTGGGGAAGAAACTACAGAGTCAGGTAGCGCATTCCAGGCATTGACCACTCTGTTACTGAAGTCATATTTTCTGCAGTCGAGTTTGGAACAGTTTACCTTGAGTTTGTATCTATTATTTGCTCATGTATTGTTGTGGCTGAAGCTGAAGTAGTCATTGACAGGAAGTACATTGTGGCAGATAATTTTATGTACTATGCTTAGGTCAGACTGAAGTCGGCATAGTTCTAAGTTGTCTAAGCCCAAAATTTGAAGTCTGGTGGCATAAGGTATTTTATTGCGGTTAGAGGAATGAGGACTCTTCTCGTAAAATATCTCTGGACTCTCTCAATTGTATTTATGTCCGATATGCAGTGCGGGTTCCAGACAGATGAGCTGTATTCAAGAATTGGTCTAACAAATGTTTTGTATGCTCTAGTTAGTAGTACAACATTACCAGAGAAGAAGCTATGCAAGATTAGGTTAACAACTCTTAATGCCTTTTTGGCAATGTTGTTACAGTGAGTTCAGGCACTTAGATCTTTAGAAACCTAAACTATCGGGGGCAATATGCTGAGTCTGTAAACCGCTTAGAGAGGGCTGTAAAGCACTCTGAAGTGGTATATAAGTCTAAGTCTAAGTGCTATTGCTATTGCTATACTCACATAACCACTGTGTGCACCGGCATAAGCTAGCTGCGTGTTTTTCCAGGTTGCATTCCACAATGGTGCAGCATAATTCTAGGAGAAGATTTAGTTTATATTTTAAGGGTTGCTGACAAATGCTGTGTTCGTGCTGACACATGCTCTAAACCACTTTTCCCTCTTCAAAAGCCACAGGATAGCAGAACCCTAGTGTTTAGAATAAGGCTGGTTTCATGAATGCTTAAAAACCATGAGAAAGGACATATGGCATATACAGTCAACATGGTGTGAATGAGAAAGATTTTTCCCAATGTCAATTACACTTTCAGAAGAGGGGGAAAAAATTTCAGACTGCTATGGGTAGGAAAGTGTTCACCCATCTGCTTGTACAACACTTTTTAAAATTTTGCATAGCATTAAAAATGTACATTAATTGCAAAATGCTGATATTAGTTCTGGCTTCTTCTGCTTCAGTTATGGACTACTTTAGGCACTACAAAGGCCTCTTCTCTTCCCACTTTCAGTAAAGAACATTTTAATTGTGTTCCACTGTTATGATTGTTTTTTTTAATTGCTTTACTTCTGCTCTAATGCTTTATTGTCTTATTCTTTCATAGCCATTTTTAATATTTGCATTTGGTATTAATATTGCATGCTCCATTGGGTGTATGCCTGGATCAATGAGCATGGTAAGGATGGAATGAATGAGTAAAAATAAACTGACATGAAAACCGCACTTTACAAAAAGTGTGATCTCTCCAAGAAAGACAAGAAAAGAGATTCTGAGAACACCAATTCAGGAAGGCTGCTTCAAATGACAAATATTTAACCTGACTTAACTTTATGGTGATGGTATACTTCTTAAGTAGCAACCTAGACAATACTTTTGAGCAGATGCAAAGTGCCGAAGTATATATGGTACACAGAGATGGTTTTTAGTATATCTGTATATATACTTGCAGCATTAAGCAACTAATTATTAAACAGCTAACTTTCAACATTAGGACTTCTGAGAAGAGTTTGGTATCAGAGAATCTGAATTCAAAGAAAACCTGTTCCGGGTGATCAGCCTGGGTGATTTTCATTTCAGAAATGAAAAGTCAGAGCTCTATAAAAATTTACAGTGCAGAATATTCCCTTCTCTTCCCCTTCATGATGTTGATTCTCATTCCATGGTTACCGAGCATATTTAGTCTTTATTGCAAAATTCCTATCTCTGCAGAGAAAGGTGCTCCCTAAAGTATTTTTTCCCTGTTTTCTACTTGTGGGCCTCTCAAACCTGTCAAACCCATACCATTTTGGCTACTTTGTTTTATTGATTACAGTTATATTGACTCATTCAATTATAAGGTTGCAGAGCTGGAAAGTCTATCTAGTCCAATTAGTCCTCTCTGATGCTCAAACTCAAATTAAAGCATCCACAGAAGGATGGATGCCTAACCTCTGCTTAAACACATCCAGTGAAAGGGAGGTCACCATCTATCTTTGGTTAACTGGGTTCACTGTCAAAGTGTTTTATGGGTGGAAGTTTCTGCTAGCATTTAATCAAGAATTAATGGACACAAGTTTGACATTAGGACTCAAAACAAGGGCAGAATAATAGCAGGGCATTTTAACCTTCCAGGACTTTCCATTACTGATCTCAAAAGTAGCTGCTCTGGAACAAAGGTTTCAAGCTATCTCAGGAGGTCTTTATACAATGGGTTTTTAACACTTCTACTTGTATAACACTATATTACTTGCTAGAAACGGGGAAACTATGTCCTAATCCCATTTTAGACATAAAGCCAGCTAGTGACCTCAGACCAGTCACACTCTCTCTCATCCTAGAAAGAAAGCAATGGCAAACCACTTTCTTGCCAAGAAAAATCAAGACACCCCCCCATACACATACACACAAAGATATTTGTAATTTGTCTCACACATAGCCTGTATCTACAAAACCACCTCTGCCCTTTTCCCCTCTATAACACCCCAGTTGTAATCCTACATCAGTTGAGCCACTCCATGCATCTGATGAAACAGGCTGTTCTTCACAAAGGCTTACGCCTTTTAATAAAATGTGTTGATCTGAAAAGATTTTACCTGGCTCCTGATTTTTAATCTATCTTCCAGATTTGATTTGATTTGATATGATATGATATAATATATATATGATGTGATGTGATATGATATGATTTCATTACTTTGTTTCCTGCACTCTGGAATAATAAAGAACAGCCCGTATTCTATCTGAAATGTCATTTCAGGTTGTTCTTATGTACTCTTTCAGTCTAACCATGCCCAGTTTCTGTAGTCGTGCTTGTCTCTAATCCTTTGGTCATATGCATTGCCATTCTCTAAACCTGTTCCAATTTCCATTGATGTTTTCTAATCTCATTCACCGCTCAGTTTAGGCCACAGCACCCAGCCATTTCTGGAGAAAGGAAAAGGAAAAGTAGGAATCTCCAAGGGGGTGGGAGATCTTAGCCAAATGTTCCAATTCAATATTGATTGTGAAAGAAGTAGAAAAACCTATTTGGGGGGTCTAGTTTTGGAAAAAGCGTAGAAGACTGATTTTTTATTGAAAAGAAAACATTGGCCTTAAAAGATTTTTTTAAAAAAACACAATTTGCTCCCTTAGGATAGTTGGATGGTTGCCTCTGGTGTTCTGAATTAGGCAGAAAAAAATGCAGCACAAGAAGGCTTGAAGCTCTTGATATGGCGACAAGTGAAAAGGATGAAGTGTTCTTTCTAAACTACTGTTTTTCAACCTCAGCAACTTTAAGATGAATGGACCTCATCTTTGTTATTTCTTCATTTCTGCCATTCTCTGCGGCCCTCTAAGATGTTCTCTATTATCTCACTGATCATTCTTTTTTCAAAGCAGATGGAAATTAAACTCAACCACCTACAATTTGGTGTTTATTTTGTATGACATTCATATCCATGAACAATGGTTTTAGTACCTAAGAGTACCTAAGAGATTGTTATTATTGGTTAATCAGCCAGATGTTTAAACTGGATTTGGCATTTTTATCAACCTTTCAAGTCTTTTTCAAGGGTCTGGGATAGGCTTATGTTCTTGTTTGGTGGTGTTAAATGTATCATCACAGGATGTAAACTGTGGCTAGCAAAGCTGTCTTTGCAATTGGTTGATGGTGAGTTTGTCAATGCCAATGGTGTTCAAATCATGCTTCAATTTTTGTGGGAGTATACCCAAGACACCTATTTCTATTGGTGTCTTTGCTTTCTTTTGCCACAGCCACTCTATTTCTATTTGCAGGTCTTTGTATTTTGTGATCTTCTCCAGTCTTTCTCATCTCGTCTTCTAGTCTTGAGGTACTGCCCCATCAATTGCCCAGCCTTTTTTGTCTTTCTTATCAACAATTGTTAAGTTTGGCTATTATGTGGACGATATCTGTTTGAATTCTAAAGTCACAGAGCAGTTTAGCTACTTCATTTTCTATTACTTCCTCTACTTTATGGTCCCACCAGTTCTTGCTTGCAGGCATATTTTTTTCAGATCTTCCAATGCACCATTGTTGCTACTTTGTCATGCCATTGCTTGTAGTCAGTCTGCCTGATCTTGCAGCACCTAACCAGATGATCCAATATTTCTTTAGGTTGTTTGCAGAGGCAGCATTTGCTGTCTGTTTCTGTTTTTCAGTTCTGGCTTTATATGCATTTGTTCTTAAGAATGGGTCTTGTACAGCCAGAATTAGCCTCTCATTGTAGTCTTTCTTCATCTTTCCTGCTGTTAGCCATTGTCAGGTTTTGTTATTGTCTGCATTGCTTGCTATTTTTTTAATTTACTGGTTATGTAAAATTTCATCTTTCATCTTACTCACTGTCCTTCAGATATTTTTCCAATGCCCTTTTTTCTTCTTCAATTATCTGATGTACTTGCAACATTCCATGTTTACCCATTTTCCTTGATAAATAGAGTCTGTCAACATTGCTGAAAGGATGAAGGCCATCATTCACTGTCATTATTTTTCTGGTCTTCCTATTCAGGGCTCTAAATTCTCTTTGGGTTCATTTTTCCATCTGTGTATCTAATGGCTGGAATTGCCCAGATGTTAATTGACTTGCTGGTATTTCCTTCACTGAATTTGGACTTTATTATTATTAAATTTATTTGCTGCCCATCTCATGGTTCAAGGTGACCCTGAGTAGCTTATGCAAAGTTGTATAAAAGATGGCTAGGGTCTATTTTCTGTCGTACCACAATGAACAGGAAAACAGGTTCCTGCTGAATGCTTTAAAAAAAATCTTCCTGAAGTTTTTTTTTTATTATTATTATTTTTTTATTTTTTTAATTTGATTTATATGCCACCCTTCTCCGGAGACTCAGGGCGGCTTACAATGCGTTAAGCAATAGCCTTCATACTTTTGTATATTTATACAAAGTCAGCTTATTGCCCCCACAAACTGGGTCCTCATTTCACCTACCTTAGAAAGGATGGAAGGCTGAGTCAGCCTTGAGCCTTGGAGAGATTCGAACCAGCAGTAAATTGCAGGCAGCTGTGTTAATAACAGAGTGCGTAGACCACTGTACTATCAAGGCTCTTTAGAGAAGTTTAGAGAAGTTTAGTATTTTGTCCATGAAATGAACTACACGGGAAGATTGTACACTCCCTTTCTTTGAATGTCTTCAAGAAAAGGTTGGAGAGCAATCTGTCCAAATCCATTTATCTGAGTTTACATAATGAGTTGGAGGTTGGAATTATGGTCCTGAATGGTCTTTTCCAACTCATTATTCTGTGATTTTTGCACAAAGACTGATGGTTAATTCTGAGTCTAGCATTAGTATATATCTGCTTCCCTCAACATTTTGGCCTCTGAAGCTGTTGAGCTGCAATATCCTGATCCCACAAGACAAATGGTAGCATACCTAGCTGAAGACGTCATAGATAGGCACATATTACTATAATGAAAGAGATTTTGTATTTTATAGCATTTTGCTTCTATAACATTTCTCCTAGCAATTATTATTAAGAACTTCTGGAAGACAATCCAACCATAATTATTTCCCCCCTCACTCTCTGCCAAGCCTAGCATTAAGCAAAAGCAAAGAATCAACCAATATCAAGTGACTGCAGTTCGTAGCATTTATTTAATTTTTATGCTACAATTTCCATGAGGGATTATTTCAATTTCTTCTTATAGGATACAGTTAGAAAGCAGTATGAGACTCTATCAACTGCCGCTATAGTGGGGTTTTTTATTATTTGGACAAGGACACTCTTTATTTCCTCGTAGATCTCTCAAAGGCCTAAACTAATTAGCACTTATTAGAAAACAAATTAGAATGCATTTCATTTCTCCATATGGCAAAAGTGCAAACTACAGCACAAGGCTAGGGTGGTGACAGAGCTAGCCTAATGACTTGCAATGAATAATTTATTTGACAAGTTGTGTCTTTCTGTCTGTTTTTGGATTGTACAAGAACAGATTATTTTAAGAAAAACATTCAATATTCAGAATGATTTAGCTGCTAAATTCATGCTAGCATGCAAATAAATGCCTACACATAAAGAACACTTACATATGAAAATCAGTCTTCATGTTTTCATTTGTATGAAATGTCATGTAAGATTATCCAAGGGATAAAAGCCTCAGAAGTGGTGCTTGACTCCTGAAATTAATTAATAGACAAGTTGTAATGTCACAAAAGAATAGAGGGGGGAAAAAACCTCAATCAGAATAAAGTTAATGTGGCTACCTTGAGATTAGCTATGATGCAGTGGTTAAAATTTTGGACAAGGACCAGGAAAATCCAGATTTGCATCCATCCTTAGCTGTAGTAGCTCCAGAAGTGACTTTGGACCAGTCATTTTTAATAGAATTTTTTTTTACTAAATTGTTAGAGGGGAAAAAACTCCTTTTTCTCTTTATGAAAAGGTGAGATACAATCAAAACAATTTCAGAAATAAAATAAGTCTATATGCCATTAATAGGAAGCAAAAGAACAAAGAACTCTGAGAAAAGAAAACTGCAACTTGAGGAAAATAATGGAAGACATAAATCTATGGGGCTGTCACATTCCACAAACTGAATGGTCATGGAATGCAGAACCTTATCCCAAACCTATAATTTTGCAATTGGACAGGATTACTCATCAAAGAATGTGAAAGTGAAGACACAGTTATGTAAAAAAAAAAAAAAACATATCAAAAACAGCAGTATAGAAAGGACAAAATTACCATAACCATGAATTATACATGTAAATATTGCTATAATTCAAATTTGGTACAGCCCAAGTACAATCCACAAGAACCTACATAAAACATACTGAAATGAGTGGGAGTTGTACCAAAGCATAACATACATCACCGTCATCTTCTTCACCCACCCACCCACCTCCTCCACCCCAGGAGGGTGGACAGAATAATTTCTAATGAAGCTAGATGTGAATGTGTAGTTTAACATTATGGGCAGGGCATTAAGTACATTGATCTTCCAGCACTTCCTAATTGTCTGAAGTAGAGTCTTGGGAATCTCCTACTAGTGTATGACTTCAGGTTAGAATTCAATTCTTGTTATGTTTGTTCGTTTATTTGTTTTGTTTTGTTTTTCACATTTCTAACCCATCCATTCCTCTCCTTGTGAAGTTAAAACAATCCAACACTCTTAGCAGTTTTGGGTTTGACTAGTCTAGAGAAAAGAAAGACTAGGAGTGATATGATAGCAGTATTCTAATATTTGAGGGGCTGCCAGAAAGAAGAGGGGACAACCTATTCTCCAAAGCATTAGAAGGCAAGACAAGATACACTGGATCAGTGATGGAATTTATTTATTTTTTTTACTACCAGTTCTGTGGACATGGCTTAGTGGGCGTGGTGTGGCTTGGAGGGCGTGGTGTGGCTTGGTGGACGTGGCTTGGTACACGTGGCAGGGGAAGGATACTGCAAAATCTCCATTTCCGCCCACTCCAGGGCAAGGATATTGCAAAATCTCCATTCCCATCCCACTCCAGGTGAAGGATACTGCAAAATCCCCATTCCCTCCCCATTCCTGGGGGAAGGATATTGCAAAATCTCCATTCCCACTCCACTCTGGGGCCAGCCAGTTCTCTAAACTACTCAAAATTTCCACTACCGGTTTTCCAGAACCTGTCAGAACCTGCTGAATTTCATCCCAGCACTGGATGGAAACTAATCAAGGAGAGAAGCAACTTAGAATCAAGGAGAAACTTCCTAACAGTGAGAACAATTAACCAGTGTAATACCTTGCCTTCAGAAGTTGTGGGTGCTTCATTATTGGAGGTTTTTAAGAAGAGACAGGATAGCCACTTGTCTCAAATTGTAGAGGGTCTCCTGCTTGAGCAGGGGGCTGGACTAGAAGACCTCCAAGGCCCTTCCAGCTCTATTCTAATTCTGATTCAATGTACAGTTCTAGAATAATGATAGCTGGAATTGGTAGAAAGTTTGTAATAACAGAATTTTAGCTGCCAAAAAAGTCAATGCTATCAAAAGGCTGCCTCAGAAGGAGAGTTTCAATATCTGTGAAATGATAGTATTGTAGCTTTATACTGCACTACTGAGACCACGCTTGGGATACTAGCAATAGCACTTAGCAATAGCACTTAGACTTATATACCGCTTTCAGTGCTTTCCAGCCCCCTCTAAGCAGTTTTATAGAGTCAGCATATTGTCCCCAACAATTTGGGTCCTCATTTTACCCACCTCAGAAGGATGGAAGGCTGAGTCAACCTTGAGCCTGGTGAGATTTGAACTACCAAATTGCAAGCAGCTGGCAGGCAACAGAAGTAGCTGAAGTACTGCATTCTAACCACTGCACCACCATGGCGCATTCTGATCAATTCTGTCACCATGATACAAAAAATATATTGAGACCGTAGGAAAAAGTGCCGTGAAGAGCAACAAAGATGAATAGGGGACTGGAACTAAACCATAATCAGTTAAGAGAAATAGGTATATATAATCTAACAGAGAGAGGTGTGACACAAGAGCAGTCTTCCAGTACTTGAAGGGCTGTCACAGAGAAGAGGGAGTAACTTATTCTACAAAGCAGCTGAGGACAGGAAAAACAAGTGGAGGATTCCTAAAGAGAGACCCAACTTAGAACTACAGAGAAATTTCCTGACAGTGAGAATAATTAATCAATGGAACAACTGGCCTCCAGAAGTTATGGGTGCTCCATCACTGGAAATGTTCAAGATGAGATTAGACAATCATTTGTCCATAATGCTATAGGATCTCTTGCTATGGGCAGAGGTTTAGACTAGACTAAAAGCCTCCAAAGTCACTTCCAACCTCTTGTTCTATGATATCTCCAAAATGTCCAGCCCAATTTAGTCAGATAGTTGAGTCCCATGAGAATAGGTTATGGTTGTTGTTCCATTGTCTTTTGTTATGGTTGTTGTTCCATTGTCTTTTGCTGAAATTTATTCTATTAATCATGAAAAATAAATACTTGTTTCTAAGCTTTCATTATAGTAGATGGGTGTAATAGAATTTCATAGTGAACAGACAATGAGTATCAAATAATCACGTACACCATTTCTTTTTTTTTTAGAAACAAACTTCTTTTTGTAAATTGGCAACATATGAGGATGTACATTATATAAGACCCCAAGTAAATTAAAATAGTCACCTGTCTTAGATTATGTTACTCAAGAGATTTTACTATTGACAGTAAACAGCTGAGCTCAATCTCTGGCTGCAGTGTGACATAACTCAGACTGTTGGAACACAAATATGTTTAATTCAGCCCAGTCCACCAGCAGTTTAAAGATACCATTACAATAAACTTTGGGCTGTCAGAATATTGCTCTTCTCCAATGATGTCTTTCATTAACCAAAAAAGTGGAACAGCAAAGTGTCTATTCTGATAGCTTTGACAAAGCACATATTTCACATCTGCTTCAAACAAGATGGCACGTATCACATGGCAGGGCCAACCTCATAGGACAATGGACAGAATACAATTAAATTAGAAATTTATAGACCAGTATAGACTATTTAATAATCATGGCAATCAGATAAAATGAGCTATCTTTGAACAGGTCAATCTGATGCCCATATGTTATCTATAGTATAATTATATTAAAACTCTGATACAGATATGACCTAATTCTTTTAATATAGGTTGAGCTGTGATGTTCTTGGTGCTCTCTGAAGTTAGTTGTTTGCTTGCAGACATTTCATAACTCAGATAGGTAACATTATCAGTGCAAGTGAGTATGGGGTTTCCCTGGCAGCTTTAGTAGGGGCATGATTTTCTGCTTCATAGTTCCTTGATTGGGGAAGTGTTTTCTGCTTGATTGTTTGCCTGTTGCTAATCCCTATTTATTTGGGAGTTGGTAGCTTTTTGCTTTCTTCTTAGGTTTTTTATTTTCTCTTTTGAATGGTGTATATTTCTACTTAAGCCTTCTATGTTTAGTTGCAGAATCTGGACCTAGGGTCCAATGTCAGCGAGTTCTTAAAAGAACTATTGTAATCTAGTTGCTGCCTCTGTAGATTTTGATCATGAGATCAATATCCAGTTCATCTGCCATGTGTGTATACTTTTAGCCTCTGTCTGGGGTTTACCATCATGGAGTAGTCTACACTTCATACCCATATGTATAATCATCCAATGCCATATGCTAAATTCATAAAATAAATAAATGGTGTGTAAATATGGTTTATTTCTATGTGTCTACTGTGTCTGATTTATCTGAATGTCAGATATTCCTTAGCATTTTTTAATTTAGCTTGGTCTAAGATCTGGATCTTTTGGTTTACTTAAGAAGTTTTGGAGGGCTTTAGTTAGTTTGTATGCTATAATGATGCCATATGGTTTTAATAGTCCACCAGTTGTTTCAGAGACATTTTTGATGTATGGTAATGTTGTCCTTTTCATAGCTTGTGTTGATTGTGCTTTAGTGGGTTGAGTTGTCAGGCACTTTTTGGTCAAGTTACATGGGGCCCATTTTGTTGAAAGATGTTGCCTAGGTGGTCTTTCTTCTTCTTCTGGTGTTCTGGATTGCTGCAGAGTATTTGTCCGAATAATATTCCTACACAGTTCCTCTTGTGAGAGGTTGGGTTTAGAAATGGTGCACTTTAGTGTCAGTTGTTTTTCAATAAATTTTATTTTCTAATTTCCCACTGTTTCCTCTGTTGGTGAGGATATCCAGGAAGCTAGTGTGTTGTTGTTTTCTTCCTCCCCTGTGAATTCCTTCAAAGAAATGTTATTCCTTTGAAGATGTTGTTGATAGTTTTATGTGCCTTTTCTAGTTTTCTTATTATGACAAAGGTATCACCTACACCAGATTCATACTTTTGGTGTCTGAGAGAGTTCTAGATGCTGCATTAGAGTCTCTGCTATGCATCATAAGAATAGCAATAGCAATAACATTTAGGCTTAAATACATCCCATAGTGTTTTATCACATTCTCTGGGCAGTTTACAATATAGAAGCATTATTTGCATATTGCCCCTAACTATCTGAATCCTTAATTTACTGACCACAGAAGAATGGAAGGCTGAGTCAACTTTGAGCTCTGTCAGGACCAAACTTTACACTGTGGGCAGAATTAGCCTGCAATCCTGGACATTAATCGCTGTGCCACCAGAATGGTGAATCCATGGATATTCCTTTGATTTGTTGAACTGTATGTATACCACACTCATATTCACTCACACTGATGATATTACCTAGTCACTAGTGGATACTGAAACAACTGCAAGCAAGCTCAGAGAGCATCAAGGAATCCACACAATCCATTTAGGAAATTAGGAAACTGTAAAGTTGGAGGAGGTACAGAAAGAAGTGGCCAAAATAATCAAGAAATATGTTTAGAACATATGGAACTGTTTGTTTAGGAGAGAGGGGGGGGGAAGGGGAGAGAGGGAGGTAAGGAAGACGGTGGAAGTAATTATAAATTAGTTTATTGAGAAAAGAGATTTTTAATAAATCAGTTTTCTTATGGGTGCTGCATGGTGAACCAGTTTGCAGTCCTCTAAAATTTCAGAATAGAGATCTGGAGTAAAGGAACAAAGATGTAAAGCTTAGTCTTGCTTTATCCTATGGCAACAGCTGTGAAATCTACTTTTCACACAGAAGGCACACAGTTTCATCTCAAATTATAGAATCATGGGGCAGTCCAATCACTTGTCCAAGGCAGGAGAAGTTATACCATCCTGGACAACAATGTCAAATCTTTTCTTAAAAACATCCAATGATGGACCCACAACTCAGAAAGGCAAGCTGTTCCAATGATTAATCATTCACATTAATCACATTGTTATAATCACTATATTATATTATAGTTTATATATTACATTTATATAAAATTAGGTCCTGTGAAGTATTCCAGCATTAATAAAATCATCCTATAAACAGTTCAAGTACTTAGAAAAATGCTACAAGTAAACTTTTAAAAAAGCAAATATAAAAACAATTTGTGCTAAGCAATGGATCTGCTTACTATGGTATTAAGCAAATTAGGCAATTAACTTACTGAACCACTCTGCAAGGAATACAAACATAGCACTAATACCCTTTAGTAGACTGCATAGCAATTCCTGAAATTGAGATGCCTGAAAGATGTTATACTCAGAAGAATTTAAAATTATTAGTTTTTCATTGGTTTGATGCCTGCAAACTCAAAGAATATGACTGGAAAAGGACAAAGGCAATGTTTTAGCAAATTTTGACTGCAATTTGAACTTCATTATGTCTCAACAATGTGCATAGGATAACAGCACTTATTCAGAAGTTTGAAAGAACAATTATAACTACATTTCAGTTAGTTCAAGTTGAATAAGAAAGAAACCTTACAACCTCAAAGTTTTAGGGATCAACAATTGTGAATCATAGTCCCGCATATCATAGTTATAGAATAGAATAGAGTAGAGTAGAGTAGAGTAGAGTAGAGTAGAGTAGAGTAGAGTAGAGTAGAATAGAATAGAATAGAATAGAATAGAATAGAATAGAATAGAATAGAATAGAATAGAATAGAATAGAATTTTTTATTGGCCAAGTGTGATTGGACACACAAGGAATTTGTCTTGGTGCATATGCTCTCAGTGTACATAAAAGAAAAGATACGTTCATCAAGAATCATAAGGTACAACACTTAATGATAGTCATAGGGTACAAATAAGCAATCAGGAAACAATATCAATATAAATCATAAAGATACAAGTAACAAAATTACAGTCATACAGTCATAAGTGGAAGGAGATGGGTGGTGGGAACGATGAGAAGATTAATAGTAGTGCAGACTTAGTAAATAGTTTAACAGTGTTGAGGGAATTATTTGTTTAGCAGAGTGATGGCATTTGGGAAAAAATGTTCTTGTGTCTAGTTGTTCAGGTGTGCAGTGCTCTAGAGGAGGGTAGGAGTTGAAACAATTTATGTCCAGGATGCAAGGGGTCTGTAAATATTTTCACAGTCCTCTTTTTGATTCGTGCAGTATACAGGTCCTCAATGGAAGGCAGGTTGGTAGCAATTGTTTTTTCTGCAGTTCTAATTATCCTCTGAAGTCTGTGTCTGTCTTGTTGGGGTGCAGATGACAGACTCAATAATTCCTCTGTAGAACTGTATCAGCAGCTCCTTGGGCAGTTTGAGCTTTCTGAATTGGCACAGAAAGAACATTCTTTGTTGTGCTTTTTTGATGATGTTTTTTATGTTAGTTGTCCATTTTGGATCTTGCGATATGTAGAACCTAGAAATTTGAAGGTCTCTACTATTGATACTATGTTGTCTAGTATTGTGAGAGGTGGAAGAGTTTCTCCTAAAGTCTACCACTATTTGTACGGTTTTGAGTGTGTTCAGTTCCAGATTGTTCCGGTCACACCACGAGGCTAGTTGTTCAACCTCCCATCTGTATGCAGATTCATCATTGTCTTGAATGAGACCGATCACTGTTGTGTCATCTGCAAAATTCAATAGTTTAACAGATGAATTGTTAGAGATGCAGTCATTGGTATACAGAGAGAAGTGGGGAGAGCACACAGCCTGGGGGGGGGGGGTTGTGCTAATTATACAGGTATCTGATGCGATTCTGCTTAGCTTCACCTGCTGCTTCCTGTTTGTTAGGAAGCTTATGATCCACTTGCAAGTGTGTTCAGGTACCTATAGCTGGTTTAGCTTAGTTAGAAGTGTGTCTGGAATGATGGTATTGAATGCTGAATTAAAGTCTACAAAGAGGACCCTTGCATAGGTCTTTGGAGATTCAAGATGTTGTAGGATGTAGTGCAAAGCCATATTAACAGCATCATCTGTCGATCTATTTGCTCAGTATGCAAATTGCAAGGGATCTAACATGATGGTTTTCAAGTGGGCTTCTTCGGCACTGGAATGATAGTAGAGCGTTTGAAGCAAGAAGGAACATAGCACATCTCTAGTGATTTATTGAAGATACGGGTGAAGATGGGGGCCAATTGGTCAGCACAGATTTTTAAGCAAGAAGGAGTTATCTTGTCTGAACCTGGAGCTTTTCCTGGCTTTTGTCGGTGAAATAGGTCTTGCACTTCCTTTTCTGTGATCACTAGGGGTTGTGAACCCAATGGGATGGGGTCAGTTGTAGGAGACTTGGCTGTTGTTGGTGTGTCTGAGATGGGGGTCGTGGAGATAGGTGGCTGTAGTTTTCTTTCAAACCTGCAGTAAAACACCTTTTATGGGTTACGTACAATATATTGCAAATACTTAGGAATTATCACCAGGAGAACCCACAATAGCACCCACAAGATAGCTTATCTGTGTCAAAATGCAGCACAGTCCCTGCCATGAACTCATGATGCCTAGATAGACAGCAAACATTTTTTAAAAAATAATTAAATGTACAGTGAATAGATATTATTCAACTAACTCTGAAGACGTTTGTGACTTAAACCTTATTTATTTATTCTAGATTGATTCAAAACATAGTGACTTTTTACAGAAATATTAATGTTAAGCAATTTAAAATCACTAAATAAATAATCATAAGAGGTATAGTATTAATCCAAATAGTCTCCTTTCTTTTCTAGTATCAAATTATTTCTGTATCCTTAATTTCAAAAAGCTTTGCATTAATAAATAAGGGATATCAGTTATGACAGGATGTAAAGTTTTCAGAGTTGGAGGATTGAGATATTGACAGGCCATCCTTCTTCCAGCAAGACAATGAGATATTAATGGGAATTTCAAATATTACTAACACTGATATTAATAATTATAGCCATAGTGGTCCATGAACAAGTCCAAAATCAATAGACAAGATTCAGCTTCAGGAGAGAACTGTTAATAGCTGCTTCTGAAGCATGACTTGAAATTAAAATCCACCAAAAAGGAAAAAGTGGCTGTAGTAATGATGCTACTGACAATCCTGTATAGGATTCCATGGAGAGCCATTCAAATGTCCCAAAACAAGTTCATTAGCAATTGGTGACCCAGCAGGGTGTCTAAGTGGCAACAAAGTCAAGTGATATTTTATTAGAAATAGATGCTGCTCTGCATTTGCACAACCTTCTAGAAAAGGATTCAATCTACCCCGTAAGACCTGGTCAATCTTCAATAGGTTTAGGACTCAACATGGGAGATGCACTAGTTTTCTTCATTTATGGGGGAAGCTCTCCTCTTTGGGATGTAGTTGAGGTGCTCCAAAGGAAACAATGCAACATATTGTGGAACAGTGTTGTTTGAGCACATATCAGGGAAACCCAAGAGATTTTTTAGTATGCAACTCCATCATTCAGAAGAGGTTGCAGAAATTGGGTTTGTCTAGTCTAGTAGAAAGAAGGATGGGGGAGGACACACATGATTGCAGTGTTACAATATTTGAGGGGCTGCCATAAAGAAGAAGGGGTTGTAGGAAGTCAGCATCCACCCCTCTCCTAGAAGAACGAAATATTTTGAGGAATATTTTTTAAAAAGGCAGAATATTATATTTTCCCAAAGGAGGAAATGGAGAAACATGTTTTTTAGAGGCAGGGAACTCAGTCTTTCTTAATAGCCCCAGCAGGTACTGAGGAGGCAGCTTTTAGAAGTGCAGATTTGGTAGTCCATTCAAGACAGGAAATTTTGAAACTCCCTGCAGCAAAGTCTGAATAAAATGGTAGGATTAGCCCTCACTCAAGACCCAAACCAGGACAAAGCCATTAAGCCACAATAGGAATTGCCTAACACCCTTTCAGAATACAAGCCTCTTCATTGCACCATCTCAAAGCAGTCCAAACGTCAACCAAACCTGGAAGCTCAGACACCTAGGGTTTGCATTTCCTCTTTTGCCTATAGAGCCAACTTTGGCCCATACATAACCCCTACATGACCACATGAATCTGACAACAGCCAATAGAATACATGTTCTTGCACAGCTACAGGAAGCTCAAATACAAAACCCAGAGAAGGTATTTTAAAAAGCCCATTCTCAACTCCATTTTGTCAGCTGCCCAGAACCACAAACCCTTTTCATCAATAAATGGACCCACTTTCCAATCAGCGTCCAGCCTCCATTTTGTGCCTTTCTCCCAGCTTGGAACTGAACCACATGGATATTTTTTCCCACAGAGTCAACTTATTTTCCAAAGCACCCAGAAGCAAGACAAGAAGCAATGGATGGAAATTAACCAAGGAAAGAAGCAACTTATAACTAAGGAGAAATTTCCTGACAGGAAGAACAACCAGTGGAACAGCTTGCCTTCAAAAGTTGTGGGTGCTCCAGCACAATATATATAGTCTACCTTTGAATTTGTAAATAGAGTAAATAGTTTAATATTTGCTCATTGAGAATGTAATTGCAATGTACTTTTTAACATTTTGCTATATGGCGAATGAATGAATAAATGAATGAATGAATGAATGAATGAACGAACTTAATATTTGGCTCCATCCCTAGGAAGAGATTTCAGTACTGAGAGTTTGTATTCCATTTTTTTAATTTCAAGTCCACACATAGGATATTTTTCATACTAACAACTGTTCAGACAACCTGTTTTATGGTTTGGGGAAAATGATATATAGGCAAACCTCAGCTCCCTTTTAGAACAATACTATTTTCCATTTACGTTTCTAGTTTCCTGTTTGTACATTCTGGTCAGACCAGTCTCGTATTAAGCTAAAGTGAGGAGAGTACAGGATTTGTAATCATCCTTAAAATGTTTCTTGGCCAGAAAATGCTCCCAATTTATATGATGCATTACCCATGCTATGTTCTAAAACACCGTGCTGGCCTACACACATAATTTATGCAAATTACAACCATATACAAATCCTATTCCTTGCATCCTGAACGATTCCTTGACCTTTTCCCCCCCTCTGTTGGTTTCTCTTAGCAAAAACATAGCTGCAACCTTCTTATCACCTCTTTTAACAGCATTTCCCTAATCCTTAGGCAGCATGTAAATCCTTTTCCTTTCTTTGAAAATGTTTTCCATATTACATCCTGCTTTCAGAGCTGTATTTCAAAGTGTCATTTTAATCCTTTCTATTTTAGTGATAACCTGGAATATTGTCCTCGTCTTAGGCATTCCAATCACATGCTGCTGTGCTGCATATGAAGCTTTCGAAGAGGAACAAATGCTTTGGCAAAATGAACTCTGAACTCCGGTGACATCAAAATTCTCACTGTGGATATATTGAATACAGCCTGAAAAGCTTAACTTAAGTTCATTAGTAACACATTTACATTATAGAATTTGCACTGGATTGCTTTTCAAATAAGAAGTTGGAGTTGGAAGAAGAGGGAGAAGAAGGAAAGAAGGCTAAGACATGAGCTAAGAACAGATGTTAAAAGCCCACCCAAAATAATTTGATATTTTGTGGGATACTACAAACAATATAAATACCATTATAATAACTATCCATGGGATATTGATTGATATGGCATTCCCTTGATTTGACATATCTGAATACACTCAGGTCATGATAACCCCTATAAAAGTTAATGTGCATTTTCCTTTTTAAATACCACTTTTATACTGGAGAACTAGTACCTGCAGTGAAATTGCTTTTAAAAAGTGAGCTTAATGCCCTTTTAAAATATTCTAAGAGTAGAAAATGAGATTATTCTTGATTGCTAGGAAATGAGAATTTGAAAAAAAAAATAATCTGATGTTATTTATAAATTATTTTTTAAATTTTATTAAAACTGATCAAATTATAAAATACCAATGAAAATAAAAAAATAGAGGGGAAAGAGGGGATGGGAAAGAAAAAAGCATAGGGTAAGGAGAAAGGAAAGCATTGACTTCCAGCTCCTTTTAACATATTAACATTACAGCCTCAACATTTTATTTTTACATACTTCATATTTAAATGCTTAGATGGAGAAAGCCAGTTTGATTCAGTGGTTGAAGCATCAGGTAAGAAACTGGAAACCATGTGTTCAAGTCCAGCTTAGCCATTAAAGCCAGCTGGAAGTATCAATCAGTCATTTTCTCTCAGCCCAACCCACCTCACAATGTTGGTGTTGTGGGAAAAGTAAGAAAATGAAGGAGTGGTAGATATGTTCTCTGCCTTGAGCTGTTTAAATAAAAAAAAAGAAGATGAAATTTAAATTAAATACTAATAAAAAATATGTCCTATTCATTTCCATAACAACAAACTTGTCAAATCATCAAAACTCAAAGTCAAAGTTCCATTTTTTTACCGTCTCAAAAACAAAATTCATAAGCAGTTTCCAAGTAGAAACAGTTTGATGTATTATTTTCTTTGAGTATAGCAATTAATTTAACCATTTTTGCTCTTTCTATTGGTTTTTTTCCATCATTCATCCATTGTGGGAATTAAAATATCTTTCCATTTTTGTGTTCTCAACATTTATTTATTTATTTATTTATTTATTTATTTATTTATTTATTTATTTATTTATTTATCAGCAAAGCTCCAGATTTTTTTCAAGCTCTTTGTCAATTAAGCCTAAACAAAAAGTTTCTGATTTAATTTTTATATTCATTTTAATATTCTGTTAAAATATTAATCTTACCCTAGCATTTCTTTGTTTTGTCACAAATGCATGAAAGATAGCAAAAAGTTTCTTCTTTGTATTTACATTTCCAACATACATTTAAAAAAATTCTGTACCTCTTTGATAATCTATCGAGTGTTAAATACCAACAGTACATCATTTTATAAAAATGGATACATATATGTACCCATTAAAAATCTCCTTGTTCAGTGGCATGTAATTTTGAATGATCACTGAACAAATGGTCACTGAACAAGGACCATTTGTATTTAAATGCTTACAATTTGCATTCTTACAACCTTTACATACATCAATGTGTGTGTTGCAATATTTTCAGGATCAGACTCAATAAAGATAATAGGAGTTAGAGCTTTAAATATATTTCTTTTTAATTATGATAGGCATTCTATATTCACTGAATATTCAAGGTAGAAGCGACGAGAATGGTGAGGGTGGCTCCTTATATATACAAGGGGTGGAGCTAGGAATGGGAGTGGTAAGTTATGAATACATTAAAGTCCAAAGAATAAGTTAACCTCTGATGTTCCATATATACATTATTTACACATTGGAGAATAAGGCATTTACATCTGACAAATCCCCCTCTAAATGCCGGTTCGTTACACAACACCAATTACATTCTGATTCAGGACAATATAATACATATAATTTAGAAGTTAAATATTTGTGTTGTTTAGAAGGTAAGGGTTTTGTTAATATGTCAGCTAATTGTTCAGAAGTATCGCAATGTATTGCTTTAATGAATCCGTCTTGAGACAGTTGTCTCACATGCTTAAACTTTATATCAATATGCCTGGACCTTTGTCCAATTGCATCGGATCTGGATATTTCAATGGCCGCTTTATTGTCTTCATGCATAATAAATGGTAAGGTGGGTTTCTTCCAAACATCAGTGATCAGATCATTGAACCATACAAGGTTATTTGCAGCTTTGGACAAACAAACATATTCCGCTTCTGTAGTAGAAGTGGCTACTAGTTCTTGTTTACCAGTATACCAGTAAACTGGACAATCATTCAATAGAAAAACATAACCAGAAGTACTCTTTCTGCATGATGTATCACCAGCCCAATCTGCATCAGCATAACAAGTAATTTTTGGTTCTCTGTCATTATTGGGTTCCAACATTAAACAAAAATCTAATGTACCCTTCAGATATCTTAGAATTCTTTTGACAGCTTCCCAATGATACAAGGTTGGTTTACTAACATATCTTGACAATAGATTGAGAGGTAATGCAATATCTGGCCTAGTCCAATTAGATATATAAAGGAGTGAACCTATAACTGATCTGTAAAATGTGTTGTCTTTAAACTCAGGGGAAGATTCATCAGTGTTTCTAAGAAAATCAGTTTGCATAGGGGTGTCACAGGTTTTAGCATTATTTAAGTTACATTTGTTTAGGAGTTCGATGATTTTATCTTTCTGTGTAAGTTTGAATCCCCTTTTAGTTTTGTTAATTTGCACACCAAGGTATTTATTCACTTTACCCAGAGATTTCAGTGAGAAGTGTTCATTTAACTTATTTACAAAGATTTCCCTGCTCTCTTTATGCTTTCCAATGTATAAAATATCGTCCACGTAAATTAATACAAATTCAATATGATCATTACTCTTTTTTACAAAGAAACAGTTATCAGCAGTGGTGGCGTTGAAATCCATGGTCTTAAGTACTTTTACCAAGCAATCGTACCATCTTTTGCCGGATTGCTTTAATCCGTACAGACTCTTATTTAATAACCAAATTTCGTTCTTATTAGTGTATTGACTGTGTGGTGCTCTTACATATATTTCCTTATCTAATTTTGCATGTAAGTATGCGGTCTGTATGTCATATTGGAATACGTCCAGATTGAGTGCAGATGCTACTACAAGGGCTGTTTTGACACTCTCTGTTCTCACTGTGGGTGAATATGTATCAGTATAGTCTTCTGGATATTTTTGTGCATAGCCTTGTGCAACTAGTCTAGCCTTGTATAAGGTATTGCCTCCTTCTAAGTTCTTAATTTTATAAATCCACCTGGTACCTATAATTGTTTTATCCTTAGGTGCGATCGCAGGTGTGAATACATTTAATCCTTGTAAACTTTCCATCTCTTTTTCCATAGCTAGTTCCCATTTTTCTCTTTCTTCATGTGGAAGTTTCAATACTTCTTCATATGTATTAGGTGTTATTTGTTCTCCATTCATATGCATTATGTAATCTTTGTATTTATTTGGTATTTGGTTTCTATTGTTTCTAATAGTTCTTTCAGGCTTGCTATGGTTATCATGCAAATATCTAGCTTCCTTTTTTGTTAATGTGTCTGTCTTTATTTTATGCTGACTATTAGTCCAAGTTTTGGTTTTGTTCTTACTTTTGTTAATATTTTGATTTTCTGTTGTTCCTTCCTCGCAAGATATCGTATCTTTACATTTATTAGGAAATATTTCATTAAGGTGCAATTTTGACCAATTGGCCTGTTCATGGAACACAGCTGTTCTGGATACTATAAATTTGTTATTACTATCAATAAATCTGTACCCTTTGGTTCCAGTTTCGTATCCCATGAATCTTAATCTCCTGGATACGTTTTCTCCCTTTCTCCTCAATTGTTTAGGTATGTGTACGTCTGCAGTGACTCCAAATATGTGCATGTGTGATAATTTGGGTTTTCTATTGTACATCACCTCATATGGTGTCTTATTCACAATACTGGACCAGGTTCTATTTTGAGTGTAATTCGAATAATGTAATGCCTCTGACCAAAATTGTTTGCCTAAACCAGCATCCTCTAATGTGCACCTAATCATGGTTTGTAGTGTGGAATTTTTCCTCTCTGCAACTCCATTTTGAAATGCAGAAAAAGGATTGGACGTGAAATGTAACATTCCTCTATCCTTTAACCATTGGGAGAATTCTTTAGACATGAACTCACATCCCCTATCTGTCATAATTTGCTTTATTCTGATATTATGTTGTGTTTCTATACGTTTGTAGAATTCCTTAAATTTCTGAAATGTTTCATCCTTGTGCTTTAATGTGTAAACAAAACCATATCGGCTGTAGTCATCCACTATTGTTAGGAAGTAACGTTTTCTATAGGTAATTGAGGGACTTAATGGACCAACTAAGTCCATATGTACCAAATCAAAAATATTGTTAGTTGATCTGTTAGATTTTTTTGGTCTGGGACTGGTTTTTAGTTTGGTGGACTTACATACTGAGCATTCCAAATAATTTTCACAATTTTTTATTTTGACACCTTCTGCGTGTTCAGTCATTTTTTGTACTACAGGAAAGCTTGCATGTCCTAACTTCCTGTGTAAGATGTGAGCACACTCATCATGAATTGGTTTACCTATTTTTGGTTTCTTTTCCTTGTATGTATTTTTGTGATCATGAGTTATTCTACACTCATCATTGTCACTGTTACTGACATTTTCATCATCTGCTTCAATACAATCTTCCATATTTGAATCAATGTTATGTAAACATCTTTCTTTAGTTATCAGATAGGGTAGACCTCCTTTTATCATTACAGTACCTACATTTGTTTTGTTCTTTTCTATAGTTGCTTTCCCCTTTGAGAAAACTATATTGATATCAGATTCTCTGCTTAATTTTATGGCACTTAGTATGTTGTGAGGTATTTCTGGGATTAATAATACCCCCTCTATTTTCCCTAGACCAGGCAAGGTCACATTTCCTTTGCCTAGTACTTGAACCTTTTCTTGATTAGCTACCTTTATCACAAACTTATCTTCTATAAATGAAGATAATATACTTTTGTTGTTGGTGGTGTGATTTGTTGCACCAGAATCAATAAGCCAATTGTTATTCTCATCCTGCTGTGTTCTGGTGCTGTCTTGTTTATTTAGCCCATTCAGTGACCCAGATTTCCTCTCTTTTGAATTTTCTCTACCCCCTCTACCTTCTTTGTAATTTGGTGGGCTTCTATATTTGTGTCTATCTGTGGAAGATTGTCTGTAATTATATTTGCTCCTATATTCTGGTCTATGTCTCTCTCTTGAGACTTTGGGGCAGTCTCTTCTACTATGTTCCCTGGATCCACAATTGTAGCATCTAAAGGCCTCATTATGTTTATCTTGAAAGACTACTTTCCTAAAAGGTTTGTGGTCTGTTTGGTTACTGGATCGATTTTTTCTTGAATTGTCTTCTGCTATCAATTTGTTAGATAGACTTTCTATGGATAAATATCCCAAATTAATGGTATCTAAGTGTGACATAAAGCTATCCCATGATGGATCAAGTGAATTGATAATAACACTTTTCATTGTTTGATCTGAAATCACTTCCCCCCTCAATTGTAGCTCAGCTCTTATTTTGTTTAGATTTATCAAATGCTCACTTATAGAAACCCCTGGTTTTACTCTAGAGGAAAAGAAATCCTTAGACATTCTTGTGGTTGTAGCTACGCTATCGCTGTGAAATAGATTAAACATGCATTGAATTATTTCTGATACAGTTAGGTTTGGTTTGATGCTATGATACATTGCAGGAGACACGCTAGATATTATTATGAAAAATGCTCTATGATGTAAACAATCTATTTTTAAAGTCCAAGGTCTTCTTGGAGGGCTAGTTATAAAGAATAGTAAATTTTCTTTCATGAAAATAACCTGAAGCTGTTGATACCACTCTTGTAAATTAATGCCATCAATTCTAAGTTTTGGGAAGTCACTGGGTAAGTTACCTACATTATTCTGTCCATTACTTACAACCTGGGGCAGTCCGTGATCTCTCAAGTGCAGGAAATTACAGAACGGCATTGGGATGCTTGCAATGAGTCTGCGCGGTTCTCTGGCCAGTTCAAGTCCTTCTGGGTCGTCTACGTAGTTTCGCACATGCGCGTTGCTCATTTCTTCTTTGGTGGCGTCGTGGAAGGTTCTCTCCCTTTCAGCTCTCTCGATCCGCTCCTCCTCAGATGAGTCGGTCTCTGGCTCGGTTTTTGGGGTTCTGGTGGTGGTGACGGTTCTTTTCTTCTTTTTGTGTGCGTTGGTATTCGATTTTGTCTGTGGTGTAGGGCGAAATCGGCATGGCTCTCTGGGCTCGGGCGTCGTCGCTTTCGAAGTCAGGATGGGAGCGTGCAGGTCTTGAGTTGCCGGTTTGATTTCTTGCTTCTTCGTAGATGTCTTGGTAATTTTCAGTCTTGGCCCAAAAGCAGCAAAAAGCGTTTTCATTGCTGATTTTACTTGAGATTTTGTTAAATCGTCTTCACTTTCTGATTTTGGATCATCTGAAGAGTTTGAGACTTCTTTCTCACTTTCTTCGTCTGATAGTGTTTTTCGCGCCAGAAATTTTGAATTGAGCGTTTTGATTGGCTCTGCTCCATTCTCTTTTGAAGTTCGTTGAAACCAAGATGGCTGCCATTCAAAATTTCGCGCGGGATCACATCTTTTCTTTTTAACAACTATTTTCTCAGTAGTCATCTCACTTACGATTTTTTGATCTTTGGGTTTTTCTTTAATGACGTTTTTCTCTCTCGCTGCTCCGCTGTTCTTCAGCATCTCCTGGAGGTCCGCGATGAGACTTTCATCATTCTTTTGGCTTTTTAGTATCTTTAATATCTCTGACCTGAGTTCGTTATTTTCTATTTCGATTTCTTTCTGGTCATTATTTTCACTCATTAGTTCTTCTTCTTCAGTGGTGTATTCTTCGGATTCTCTCGAAATCGCATTGGTGGATTCGTTGATCATCTCTTGATCAGTTTCTATTTCTTTGCTGTAGGCCCTGGTGTTGGGCCTATCTTTCTTGGACATTTTTAATTACTTATTGAGTCAATTAACCATCCTCTGCTACCATTTTGTTGCAATATTTTCAGGATCAGACTCAATAAAGATAATAGGAGTTAGAGCTTTAAATATATTTCTTTTTAATTATGATAGGCATTCTATATTCACTGAATATTCAAGGTAGAAGCGACGAGAATGGTGAGGGTGGCTCCTTATATATACAAGGGGTGGAGCTAGGAATGGGAGTGGTAAGTTATGAATACATTAAAGTCCAAAGAATAAGTTAACCTCTGATGTTCCATATATACATTATTTACACATTGGAGAATAAGGCATTTACATCTGACAGTGTGTGTATGTGTATATTTCAGAATATTTACTTTCAAAGTATATATTTCTCTACATATTTCTAAATGGTTGAAATCTATATTGTGATTAATTTAGTTCAGCAAAATTATATTCAACAAGCCTGAAAGCTCTCACTAAATCCCAAACTTCACAGTAGTTTAGAAGGTATAGATCAGGCTTTAAAGGCCATTAAATGGATGGCTGAAGTGAAATAAAGGTAAAGGTTCCCCTCGTACATATGCGCTAGTCGTTCCAGACTCTAAGGGGCGGTGCTCATCTCCATTTCAAAGCCTAAGAGCTATCGCTGTCCGAAGTTGTCTCCGTGGTCATGTGACTGGCATGACTAAACACCAAAGGCGCACAGAATGTTGTTACCTTCCCACCAAAGATGGTCCCTATTTTTCTACTTGCATTTTTTACGTGCTTTCAAACTGCTAGGTTGGCAGAAGCTGGGACAAGTAACGGGAGCTCATCCCGTTATGCGGCACTAGGGATTCGAACCGTTGAACTGCCAAACTTTTGATCGACAAGCTCAGCATCTTAGCCACTAAGCCATCATGTATACAAACACAAATACATACATACATAGAAATAAAACAACTAGCAATGATTCTGTAGTTTCACTTTGCTCGAGAATTACTGGCTAGGATGATTTTGAAAAACAAACTTTGCTTAGTCATAAAATAGAACTAGTGTTAGGATTAAACATTAGTATTCTGCTAAAGTATAAATAAGAAAAGAGCTTTGTAAGTGGAAAAAGCAAATACAAGAATATAATCAGTGCCCTCCTGGCTTAGACCCCTGGCCCTAGCAATCTAGCTGTCTGCTCTCACAGTAGCTGCAGAAGAAAGTCCTCTAGTCTCCAGCAGATGACCCTGCCAACAATTTTAATAGCCATGGATCCCCATGACTTCTATGAATTGGTTCAAACCTTTTTTGAAGTCAGCCAAGCTGGTAGCAGTACCAGTTATCACAGTACAGTGGTACTTTGGTGTATACCAAAATAATAGTACCAAACATTTTTTTTGCCATAAGGAATAATGCAATGAATTACAAAGCAGGCAACACTGACATGTTTGAGCTTGTGCATTGAGTACCAAATGAACAATGAATACCAGGATAAAAATTTTCATGCCAAAAATTCATTGAGTACCAAATTTGATGAGTTTCAAAGCAGCTGAGTACCAAATACAGGGTTAAAATGGTTAAAGCAGAGGAAACAAAGAAATACAGGTAAGGTAGAAGAAAGCTGAAAATGATAAGAAACTTAAAAGAAAGAAGGTGTTCTGAAAAGGTGCTCTTGAATACCAGGAAACAGAGCATGAAAGATGCTAAGCTAAAGGAATGTGAATAGGATATTGAAAGGAAAGAAAGTTATGATACTGTACATGAGAAACATCCTTTCCATGGGCCAGAAAATTAAAAATGTAGGAACTGATTTTAAAAAACCTAAAATACAAGACATCAAGAGAGAAATTCATGGTCTGGGAATAAGGACACTTTCAAATCTAAGCTGCTTCTGTTCTGTGCTCATGTCAGTTTGATTATAAGCCAGTTTAAGAAATTGCTGGATATACTAAATCACTTTGGATCATCTTGCATGATTCAGTTGAGGACTGCCACATTGTTCCATTGGACAATTCCCTGCTGTTATGCCCCTAATTTTTGTCTTCCAAGAAAGTCATTTTCCTGTAGGCATTTCTGGATAGAAGAAACAGTACAGCAGTAGGGTGAGTTTGAAAATGCATTGCTAGATGGACCATAGAACGTTGGTTAAGACATTAGGTTTTGTGCTTTATTGTTTCTTTGGGTTTTATTAGCATTGTGAGCTGGGAGTTAAATTTCATAAAATGACTATATATATATCTGCCAGAAAGGAAAAAAGGCCAGAATCGAGTGAATGTGATTCCACTGAGCTAGGGCTGCAGAAAAATCTTGGTTACGTAGGAAAAACCTGGCTAGTGAAAAAACACACATAAATCCTACAAAGAAGTAAGAAAATAGATATTGTAGCTTTACAGGGGGGATACATGAGATGTGGGTGTGGCTTACTGATGATGGCTAATGAGCCAGAAATAGATCTATATAAGTCTCTCACCTGGCAGCAAGAACTTGCTGGCTGCCAGAAAGGAAAAAAGCCCAGAATCGAGTGGATGTGATTCCACTGAGCTAGGGCTGCAGAAAAACCTTGATTACGTAGGAAAAACCAATGAAATCACAATTCACTAGTTTCTGGGCTTTTTTTCTTCTGGCAGCCAGCAGACCCTTTGCTGCCCATTGGAAGACTAAGATAGATCTATTTCGGCCTTATAAGGCCTCATCAGTTAGCCACACCCTCATCTCATGTATCCTCCCTGTAAAGGTACAATATTTGTTTTTCTTTCTTTTTCGTAGGTTTTATGTGTATTTCTCTTTAGCCAGGTTCTACCTACATAAACCAAGATATTATGCAGCCCTATATATGCAGCTTGTGTGTGTGTGTGTGTGTGCAAGTCTTGGTGTATTTGAGTCTTTTCCCGTGTAAGATTGAGAGTATCTTGGTGACATTTCGACGAGGTTCCACTCGTCATCTTCAGGCTGGTATCCTCGGCTTCGTGCATGTGCGAGCAAAGTGTGATCGGAGATGCCGTCTCTCTATAAATACTGGTGGGGAGGTGGGGAGTGCTGGCTTTGTTGTTATAAGCGGGTTGGTTGGCTGTGTTGTTACATCTTGATTAGTTGTTGGAGTTGATGTTTGCAGATTAGTCGGCTGTTTCGTAACATCCTGTGTGGCCGAGCTCCTAGCTGTGTGCCCATTAGGCTTTGTGTTGTAACGACCTGGGTAGTGGGCCATATCACAGCATCCTGAGCTCTAGTGTTGTGACATTCTGAGTCCTGTGCTGCAACATCCTGGGTAGTTGGCTGTGTTGTAACATCCTGAGTTCTGTGATGTATTGTCTTGAGCAGATGGCTGTGATGCAGCATCCCGGGCTTTGGTTTGGCTCAGAATATATATATATATATATATATATATATATATATGTGTGTGTGTGTGTGTGTGTGTGTGTGTGTGTGTGTGTGTGTGTATGTATGTATGTATGTATGTATGTATGTATATGTATATGTATATGTATATGTATATGTATATGTATATGTATATGTATATTCTGATGGCTGATTGCAAATCAGGGTATATATTATTAGAACCCTACCCTATTTAGATGTTTTTGAAGTAAAACTAAATAACATTCCAATAAACAAGGTTAATCCAAATGTCTCATCTGTATTTATCTTGTAAAATATTTATATTATGTTTCAGTGTCCCTATTTGGACAACAACCTCCCAAAACTACTGGCAAGTTTATTTGTTTGTTTGTTTGTTTGTTTGTTTGTTTGTTTGTTTGTTTGTTTTATTCCACTTGTAATATTTTTTTTCAGGGCTGCAAATATATTCAACAAAATTTCTCCTTCCATTTTCCTTTTACAGTGGGTTGGGCTAAGAAAGAGTGACTGGCCCCAAGACACCCAGCTGGCTTTCATGGCTAAAGTGGGATTTGAACTTATAGTCTCCCACTTTCTAGCTAACTACCTTAACCATTAGACCAAACTACTTCAGTATTATCAAATCTTAGACTTACAACAGTATATGAATGGGGGAGAAATGCCTAACATGGATATTATGTGTAGTTCCAAGGCATGTCACTCCAGTAGTCATTCTAGAAAAAGAGCAGCTCCCTATGCATACATACATGGACTTATCTTTTAAAAGCAATTACTTCCCAAAAGAAACTATAGCAATAGCACTTAGACTTATATACCGCTTTACAGTGCTTTACAGCCCTCTCTAACTGGTTTACAGAGTCAGCATATTGCCCCCAACAATCTGGGCCCTCATTTCACTGACCTCGGAAGGATGGAAGGCTGAGCCAAGCCTGAGCTTGATGAGATTCGATCTGTCAAATTGCTGGCAGCTGGTAATCAGCAGAAGTACTGGACTCTAACCACTGCGCCACCACGGCTCATCTATAAATATAATTGTTGTCATACATTCATTCACTTCATCATGAATTAGAGGATTGTAACCAAGTGCTCTCTATGCCTGTTCTGTCTATGTTCTGTTCTGTTCTTAAAATTATTTGGGTCTCTATGTTCTTTCAAGCAGACAAACACCTTCCAAGTGAATGTAGTCTAATGACAATTCCAAAAGAGTTTTCTACTCTAGAAAGCAAGATCCAAGGCTGTCTTAGCTTGAGATTGATTTCAGTATAATACTAAAACCTTCTTATCGCAGCAAGAATTGTATATGTGCAGCAGTGGAAGAATGAAAACACCCCTTTAGAGGAGGAGATGATAAAGAAGATACTAGAATGTGCAGAAATGGACAGACCAACACTGAGAATAAAAGATAAAGGTGATACCAGTGTTGGGTTGCCCCCGGTTCGGACCGATTCGCAAGAACCAATAGTAAAACCAACAGGAGGCTCCACCCACCACCCCAGATGTCATCATAGGCTATCTGCGCATGCGCAGAAGTTTGACACGCGAGCGAGTAAAGCAATTGCATGTGCGTGATCCTGTTGTGAACCGGTAGTAAAGGTAAGTAGAACCCACCCCTGGGAGATACAGAATACTATTCTAACATGGAATAGAGTCTACCAATGGTTAGAAACACGAGGTAGAAGTTGGAATGCGAAAGAATCATGTTAGGTGTACATGGAAAGAGATATTATCTTTAATATCGATATAGGAATTAGATATAGGAATTAGGTATTAGAATGATAGATAAGTTGACGTACTAGAATATGATGGTCAGAAATTATTGTAGCACTGTTTAAAATAATATATATGTTATTCTGTTTGTTTGTTTTTACTTTTGTTTTAGGGTAAGTGGAATGCCAGGACAATTACACTATTCAATATATTCATATGTAAACAATAAAAATATATCTTAAAAAAAACTTTTTTACTTAAGATAGTAATAACCAGTGGTGGGATTCAGCCAGTTCTCACCACTTCGGGAGAACCAGTTGTTAACTTTATGAGCAGTTTGGTGAACTGGTTGTTGGAAGAAATCATTAGGGCAGAGATCCGGTTGTTAAATTATTTGAATCCCACCACTGGTAGTAATCCAATTCCCAGTAGCAATTTATGGCATTTTCATACTATTTCCCTGCTGAAATGATTCAAAGGAGATCTTTCCACTGTTATTATGGCAAAATAGTGGCTGAAAGATTGTAGAAGTTGCTAAAAAGTGCTATTGAACGAACAGAGACTAACTTCTGTATTTAAGACATTAAGAGCCCGTGGTTTGGAAGTACTTGTTCAAACATATTGTCTTCTCCTTTTGTCATGACTACTTCTGCTCTTAAGTGAACCCTGGGCTATCAGCTGATTTTCCTTTGGCTACTACTTACACCACTGAAATTTGTATCCCAAATTCCAGTAATACTGATTTAGAAATTATGACTGGAGCTAAAAAGCCAGAAAGGAAACATGAATTTTAATAATAAGTGGGACTAGCAATGTGGATACAGGGCATTACTAAACAGTTCTGGAAATAAGTTTTGAGTTTCAGAAGGAAAAGCTAGAGGCTAATTCAAAGTACTTTATTTCTCACACGAACCTGGAGCCCTTGTAGCTATCTTCAAAAGGAAATCATAGCTATTACTTGGAGTGAAAAGGATGGGACACAGAACCTGTATCTTTCTCTCATGCTTGTTTCTAAATCTATATCTATTCCTCAACTGTTTTTGGATGAAATAACCTTTGAGTTTAATGTCACATGAAACAAACCTTGTTTTCAGGCTCTGAAAACTCAAAAGGTCCTGGATGTAAGCTACATATCAGGAAAAATAAAAATCAGCCCACAGTGGAAGTGGTAATGTAATCCTTGACAGTGTGTTCCTTAAAGTTAAACTCTTATCTTTCTGCAGCATTAGAATAAGACTTTGATCATTGATTGAGGGACTCCAGCTTAAAGGTAAGTTTAATGAATTTCTCCTTTCTCAAAACCAGTTTTTGGGTGATTGAATACAGTAGGTAATTAAATAAGCTCATCAGTTTCTAAATCCCAAAAACAAAATCATAATGAATAACCAATCAACATAATATATTAAATAATATTTGAAGCTAATTTGATTATAACATAATGAGATAATCATTTGATATGCAATACAGGTACTCTTCCATTTATGATTACAATTGAACCCAAAGTTTCTGTTGTTAAGTGAGACATTTATTAAGATAGTTTTACTCCATTTTACAACTTTTCTTGCCATCGTTGTTGAGTGGATCACTGCAGTTAATAAATTAATTACTCAACTGTTAAGTGAATCTGGCTTCCCCATTGACTTAGAGGGCTGGTTGGGTGGGCTTGTATGGGTTGGTTGAGGATTGATGTTGCTGGTTAGCTGTGTGGTTGATTTGGATTCTGAGGGGTTCTTAGGCTAGTTGTAGGTCAATATGTCAATATGTCTGTTGATGGAATTGCTTGTGGAGTACCAGCATTTGATGAACTCAAGAGCATGGTAGGTGGTGGCCAATTATTTTTGTGTTGCTCCAATCATAATGTGCTGTATGGTGTCGGAATGGGTAGAGATTAAGGATTTGGGATCATGTCATTGACTGCCATTATTCGCCACTAGTGCAGAACTATTGTAAATCAAGAACTACCTGTAGTTACAATTAGTCGTTTACAAGTTAACACAACAATCTTAAGCAGTTAATACTCAATGGGCAATTTAATACATTGAATTCAATGAATAAGTAATGGAAATGTGATGTGAAGATCTTTACCAAACTAATAAAAAGTTTAAACATGCTAACAGTTTTCATCTTAATTTGGAAATCTAAGTCCACACAGTTAGTCAGAGGCTGATTACACAGGGAAAGAATAGGAAGACTAATGGACTAGTTTAAGTGAAGAAAATGTGAGGGTTTTTTTTTTCCCCCCAGGAATTGAGTCTGAGAAAAAAAATGCAAGAAATAGATAAAGAAAACATTTCATAGCTTCGGAAAGAAAATGAGTGCTCTTCTTTTTTCATCATATGGTCTTCCACATCACCATGTGTGTATATGATGAAAGCTGTCTTAGCAACTTGGAGGATACAAAAGGAAAAAGGAGGAAGAAGAAAGGGTGCCATTTTTTCTAAAGGAATGCTGCTTGTTAGAAACAATGTTTTTGATTTTGGCCGTTGCCAGAATATTGAGGCTCACCTGCCCTTGAGCCAAGCCTAAAAGTGCAATTCAGAAAGGTAGAAGAGAGACCCAGTCCAATAACAAAGCAACTCTGCAGTAGAGTAGGATTACTGTTTAGCTGGCATACCGAGTACAGTATTTTCCTCTTAAATATTCAGTCTATTTATTGTTGAGTAGTGAATGAGTTGCCCAGTACATTTAAGTATTTTTATATAATTGCAGACAAAATACTCAGACATGATTATTTATATTCTCATAAAATGCAGTAGTTACAGAAATACGCTGTGTTTTGGGTAAAAGGAATAGTTGGAAATAGTGGAGAACCAAAGAACTCTACAATAACTATTCCCATGTCCTCTTTTCCTATGAGACATACATTTCTAAAATAAACTCTAAAATAAACTCTAACAAACTAACAAAGCCCATAACATAGACAAACACATAAACACATTTTGTTCAAATATTCTTAACCTTCTGAACATTTTATTTTCAGAGAATGAAAGAATTGCCTCCTTAAGCTTAAAAAAAAAAAAAACTACATGGTTCTTTTCCAGCATCAGCCTTCTCGTAAAACTGCTTTCTCATATTTTCATTCCAATTTAGTTGACACTCGTCAAATAGATTCAGTATTAGAGAGATAATTTAAATGATGGTCCGTCTCTGAGGAAAAGGGAGGTTCAGAAATGTGAAAAACAAATAAAGAAATTTAAATAGCCTGCTTAATTTTCTGCAGTATCTATGCAAAATTTGGGTAACAGACTTCATATGTAAAGATTTCTAATTTCTCTTTCAGATTGCAGGGAAATTACAGGACAATTGCACAGTGCAACTGTTTAGGAAATAGGGGTCTGGGATCCTTTGCAAAAGGAAATATGAGACATGTATAATTTTCAGAAGAAAATAGAAAGTAAAAAGGGAAAGAAACTGAGAATCTGTTTCTGGTTACTCTGAGTCCAATTCAGGGTGCTGGTTATTACCTTTAAAGCAGTGGTGAAATCCAAATTTTTTTACTACCAGTTTTGTGGGCATGGCTTGGTGGGGGAGGTGTGGCTTGGTGGGCGTGGCTTGGTGGGCATGGCAGGGGAAAGATATTGCAAAATCTCCATTCCCACCCCACTCCAGGGGGAGGATACTGCAAAATCCCTATTCCCTGCCCACTCCTGGGGAAGGATATTGCAAAATCTCCATTCTCCAAATTACTCAAAATTTCTGCTACCGGTTCTCCAAACTGCTCAAAATTTCCACTACCAGTTCTCCAGAATCTGTCAGAACCTGCTGGATTTCACCCCTGCTTTAAAGTCTTTCGTGGTATGGGCCTGTTACCTCAGGAATCATGTCACACACACCGCATGAGATTGGTCCATCTTACCCAAAAGGGAAGAAGGGACCTGCTATGGACCCTATTCGTCAAGGAATTCCATCTGGCGAGGTCCAAGAAAACAGCCTTTTCTGCTTTGGTTCCCTCCCTATGAAACATTGTACTTCTCAAAGTGAGATCCATTGTCACCTTCTTGGCTTTTCAGAAAGGCCTCAAACCTAACTCTGCCAATTGACCTAGAGCCTTGATGGATGCACGTCATACTGGAGTGGTTAATGGACTGAGACTTTATGCATATCTTGCTCCCTTCCTTCCCATCTGTATTAATAGTAAGTTAAAGTTAATTTTTTGTTGTTGCTGTTGCTGTTGTTGCTAATACATGCTTATAAGTTACCTAGATTTGCCTCTAGGCAGGATGGGCAGCATATAAATTTAATTAATAAATAATAAATAAATCTTAGATTCCTAAACTGTTCGTGTGAGATGGATGTGGCAACCAAGAAAAGATTCATTAAATTTAAATACGTGAAACTCCAGTACTGATACTGTATTAATCTAAAACAAGTGTATGTGGAGAAGAAGAAAATAATCCAGATCCTGAAGGGTACTTAACTGTCAAATAACAAGGCAGAATGTAAATCCACATCTTGTAGAGGACGACTCTTTTATCAATTTCACCCAGACAAAAGTTTTACTGCCAGTTTTCTCCAGATCTTCTGCAGCCTTGGATATTTGATTGTTGCAGTAGTGACAAGCAATTAGCTTGTACTTTTATATCTTGGATTGAAAGACAAGCATTTAAAAATTTAGAATCTACAAAGACAGAGTGAGAATGCACTGTTGATAAAAGAGGCAGTGAAATCATCGGGACTGACAAACCAGTGGACTATGAAGACATATACTGTAGTTCTAACAAGTCTGATTTTCTTCAATCCAAAATGGAATAACACTCTGCCCCATCAGAGTGTTTTTTGACTACATGCGGGATCCGTTGCACACTAAACTTGGTTACGTTCTAGGAAAGTACATTCCTCTGCCTCATTCTTTCTCTGTTATGGGTAAATCATTGCATATTTTGCCTGCCTGGATTCAGCTTAAATGTTTGAGACTAGACACTTTATTTCCTCTTTCATCATTGTTACTTAAAAGGTTTGCATCAGGCTTAAGCAACAACAGGTTGGCAGCAGTGCACCGTGAAGAGCCATTGGTCCCAAAAGTAGTTTTCCAGGATCGTTAAAAGAACTTATATTTGTATACAAAGCCAATTCTGATTTTTCTAAAGTTTGGTACTTTGCAGTCCACGCCAAGATCTTATAACTCTAACTTTACAACTGTAATATATACAGATATACAGATTAATAGAGTTGGAAGGGACCTTACAGATCATCTAGTCCAACCCCCCTACAGCATTTTTTACAAATGGCAGTCCAATCTTTTCTGGATTAAACCACATGAGAGCAGTTAAAAGAGTTCTAAAGAGTAAGTAGGAAGAGTAAATGCTTATGAAACTTCCCTCAAATTGTATTACATGATTATAAAAATCAAAATGACAGTACTTTGTACTATCATTTACATTTAAAAAAAATAATTACAGATAGAAATTACAGCTAAGGTAATAAAGCCACAGTGATAAAATAAAAACTTCTCTGTGTGTTTGTGTGTCTGTATATACAGTTTCTCTATATATAGAATAGTTTTTCAGCTATTCTGTTAGCCATCTGTCTTGGATTCTCAGAAGGAAGGACACGACAAGTGGCTGCTACCAGCAGAGAACTATGATCTGTCACAATTGGGTGACATCCAGCTAAGCCATTACATTTTCTTCCTTCGTAAGTCCAAGCATATAACATTATTCTTCTTATTGGAATAATGCCATGTCTTTGCATAACATAAGGTAGCAATCCCAGTAAACTGGAAACTTGCTTTGTAAGATTTTCTAAGATCCAAAGAATGATCTTTCTAAATCATATTCTAAAGTATTCTCTTTTCAGCAATGTTAGGCTACAAATATTCACTTCATAAATTTTAAATGTATAAAACCTAAGATTTGTTCAAATTGGAAACTTGAATCATAAGTTTCTGATGTAGAACTAGCAGGACACTCAAAGGTTAGAAGGGATGGTGAGTTTATCTATTATTAAAAGTTGTTAGAGCATGCCACAACAAAGCAAAGTCTCTCTTGCTTTTTTTCTGCATTGTGAATATGTATAGTTGAAAGTTATTCTTCACATGCTAGCTTACTTGTGCCAGATACAAGCGTCTCTAGCCAGCTGGTCATATTATAGATTCCCCCTCTACTATAATAGGCTATAATGGTTACCCTGCCCCCAGCCATTACAGGCTGGAAAAGGGTGGGAAAAAGAAACTCAGATGTTAACATTTTGAACATGAAGTTATATATAACTAGATTCTTATATGCTGATCCTAGTCATTACTAGGTCTATAGAGTAGTCCTGCAATAAAAGCTACTCAGGCAGAGTCATTGAGCTTCCCATGAGAGTTCTTAAGTGCAGTTTGAATTCCTAGGGAGAATTATTACAGTAACTTCTGACTATTTCATATATTGGAAATCATGAGAATTTGAGGTCAACTACTATTTCTCTTTTCAACCTATAAAAATAAGTAGGTTGAAAATCCATGCTGTACTACTTACTAACTGAATTGTAGAAAATTTAGTAAAGAGAATTCTTTTTGAAAACATTAAATTTCCATAGGAAATGGTGGGAAACAGTTCCACTCTTATCCACTACAAATATATTTAGAATGTATAGAAGCTATATGTAATTTTCAGGGATTTAGGTGTTACCAATATGCTTATGACAGCAGCTATAATCCTGGTCATCAGACTGAGACTATATCTAGAGGCTGAATGGAATGGATTGGAAGTTCATGAATGTTGGTTTCTGATTCTGGATAAGATTGAAGATCCCTTTTCATTGAAGGACAAGATATATATGGACAGGAGATACATATGTATTCCAGTGGTGGGTTGCCCCCGGTTCGCACCGGTTCTATAGAACCAGTAGTAAAGATAAATAGAACCCACCCCTGATGTATTCATCCCTTTTTCTTGAGATCCATTAGAGGCTTGTGGTGCAATTGGCCAATGATACTAGGTCCAGTAGATGCAACTCTTCTTAGAAAGGGAGTGCCTTATTCCAATTGGTGAAGTAGGTTCAGTTACCGGTGACAGCAGCTGCTACCTTGCTCACACCTTCTCATCCAAGCTGCCAGGTGTTGCTCCTGTTCTTTCTGTCACAACTGTGTAGCCTTTTCTTCCAATTCTAGTTATGCCTTGGCACTTGCAGCCATGGGAGCCCAGCACTGTGGTTCCCTTCATTCCAACCAGCAGCCTCTGCTAGCATCAAGAAGCCGGCATCCAGGTGGGAGGAGGCTGAGGACAGATGCAAGGGAACGTGCCACTTCTGGGCCAGTCCGGCTGGTGGGTGGACAAGCAGGCAGCCCTCAGGGGAGAGTGCTGTGCTGGGCAATGCGTTCCCCCAGTCCCAAGGTGGAGGGGAGCGCGAATGTGCGACAGGCACCTGGAGGCCCTGTGGAAGCCAAGAGGCAGGCCTGAAAGGCAGCTGAGGCTTGCCATCCACAGCCCCCCCTGAGGCCACCATTCAGCCTAGGATAATGGATCTGGGGTGGATTTCCCCTCCCTGCTGTTGTCCTTATCTTCCAGTTCCAGTCCATGGAGCTCACACTACTCTGCTCACCATGGCTGCCTGCAAAAGTAAGGCCCGCGCTCAGCTGAAGGTCGTGGGCTGGGGGGAAAGCCAGCTGGTAGAGGGGTAATGCAGGCAGGGCAGCCTCGTGTTCCCTGGCTGCTGGCAAGTGACACCCAGCAGCTGCTGTGAATCTGGGCAGGGGACGAGATGTGGGCTTGTGGGGGCAAGCAGCAGTGGCACACCTTCCTTTGTTCCCCAACCATAGGAGAAAGGGAAGAGCAGGCAGGGATCGGGGGTCATGGCCAGCCATGAAAGCCGAACCACTGCTCAGAGCAGAGCAGAGCCCGAAAGGCAGCTGAGCCTTGCCATGCCCCCCCCCAAGATTGCCCTTCGGCGTAGCATGGCGGGCCCAGAGAGGATTTCTCTTCCCACCATTGGCCTTACTTTCCAGTTGCAGCCCATGGGGCTTGCACCATTCTGCTCACTGTGGCTGTCCATGAAAGTAAGGCTTGCACTCAGCCAAAGGGTGGGAGCCGATGGGTGGGTGGGGTGATGGGGCGGGGTAGCCTTGTGGTCCCACGCAGGCTGGATTAATTGCTTCTGTGGGCCATATCCGGCCTGCAAACCATAGTTTGAGGACCCCTGCATTAGGGTTTTAGTAGGCCTTTAATACTATAGAACTTCAGAACTTGAAAGAACACTATTCTCAGTGTGTACCTATACGAGAGTAGAAGGGATGTCTTAATATCCCATGGTTGGATAAAATACTTTAAGTAGGGATGAAATAAAGGAGCTTCTTTATTGTAGCACCTTAGTTTTTTAATACACTTTCTTGGAGACCAGACTGGTCCTGATGTCATTTATCTACTGATATTACATATTAAATTGTGCTATTGCTCTCACATTCAAGATTCCACATTCACAGCCTGCATTTAGCTTCCATGACTTTTTTTTTTTTTTTGCCTTATCTTACTATTCCTTTTCAACAGCAAAGTTGCCTGGAGGTGAAGATGTTTGCCTCCCACTCAGAATGTTGAGAGTTCAAACCTAGGCAATGGCAGCTGTTTCTCTATAAGGGCTCAAAGAGAAAATATCTGCTGCAAACTCCACTTAGGTGTCGCGAAGGTGCCAGCCAGTAAGCACTCAGCTCCATCCAGTCACCTTGACTCCACCCCGATAAAAAGGAATTACAGGGTTACAAAATGAAAAAAAAATGCTGTTATTGCTTTTACTTAGTTTTATTCTCTTACTGGTTTTTAATGGATTGTAAGCAGTGGTGGGTTGTCCCCGGTTCACTCTGGTTCTATAGAACCAGTAGTAAAACCATTGGGAGGCTCCGCCCACTGACCCTGATGTCATCAGAACGCTTCTGCCCCATTGCGAACCAGTAGTAAAGGTAAGTAGAACCCACCCCTGTTTCTAAGCTATCACAAGATCTTCTTAAACTGAGACTCTGATTTAGTGTCACCTTTCCTAACGTGTGACATGACGCATAAATATTCAGTTCTGAGATTTGAGGTATAATCTTATATCAGTTTAGTATAGCATCCTAATCCTAATCTTATATTAGGAAGCACTAAACTGATGTCCTAACAATCTAACAATATATATGGTTACAAATATACATGCTCCAGCCATTATTAATTATGGCTAAATCAATTTATCTTTGTCAGCAGCTTTGGTTTTTCAAAGAAACCATTGACAGGATACATTCCAGCATCATAAAGGTGTGAAAATCCATTTTATGGCATTATGCCTAGAAGTAAAATATACCTATCCATTGTGCTACACGTTCAATGGAGACATACTTCGAACATTCAAGATATTTCTGAAACATCTTAAAGCAATGATGCTTAGATATTTTACAGTTTTATGGAATGGAAAAAATATAGTTTTGGCATAGACTATTGGTACAAAGCAATTTGAAAACACGACAGTATCACCACAAGAAATAAGGACATTTTTATTCTTCAATTATTATTTTTTATTTTTTACTTACTTGGTTTTATTTTTCTGGAGATATTAAAACAACTGGTCAATTTTGATCAAGTTCAAAATCCATCATTGCTTCTAAGACTTTTTTTAAAAAAAACACACACAGAGATCTTAATCTTTCTATGACAGGCATATTTTGGAAACTAGGAACAGTAATTCCTCAGTAAGATATGTTCATCAAAAATGTAAAACCTTATAAAAAATTCAAATGTTTTGGTGTAATAGAGACCCTCAGCTGGCATAATGTCATCCTCGGAATTTACATACTGTGATGTTATTTCTAGTGCACTTTTTTTTCCCATTCATTTACAGTGCTTCTGATTTCAAAAGTTCTCCAGGTCTTAAAAGGAACTATGGTAATAATTATTTTGATCTGTTATCACCTTGCCAGATCATGGTATTTCAGGTTTTTTGTTTTGAGTAAATTTAATTCCTTATCTTTTCAGCTTCATAAAACAGAAATTCATTTTGAACAATAAAGTATAAATAATGCATTTCTATTTTTGAATATGTTCTTGGATATGACTGCAGTGTATGAGAAAAGCAGCTATAATTATGAATGCAAATGATTTCACAGTTATTGCAACAGATTTTGTTTATATATGTTAAACTGTCTTGAAAAAATAGCCTGCTTTCACAAGAAGAGCTTAAGCATCTTTTTTCCCCCCTTTTTTTTGAGAGAGAGACAACACTTGAGTAACAACTATGAAAAGTAGGACATTTGCAGTAGGAAGGACTGAAATGTGCTTGTTTGGGTCATATATATGTTTCTCAGATAGTAAAACTGTTAACTTGAAAATGAACAGAAATGTTAATTATTTTAGGACCCATTATTGTCAGAAACACCATTCTATTCTACTTCTTGATGAAGTGTAGGCTGCCAAAATCAAAAATAGCTTACAACCTGAAAAACAAGGATTTGGGATGATTTTAACTCTTTATCACCCACAATTATTTCCCCAAAATTCTTGAATGATGCTATGTGTGTATACACAGAAATAATCACAATTATATTCAATGACACTTAGCATCAAAGACTTGTAGGTGTTCCAACAAACATTGGAGGTTTTAAGAACAGATTGGACAATGATTTATCTGAAATGGTATAGAGCAGTGTTGGCAAACCTTTTCGGCACGAGTGCTGAAACGGGAGTCCGCGCATGCACACAAGGGAGCTCTGGAAACCGAATGCCCGCGCTGGTCACCTGATCTTCCAGTTTCTGGTGTGCATGCGCATGCGAAGATTAGCTGGCCGGTGCTTGCACGTGCCAGAAACCAGAAGCTCAGCTTCCCTGCACGCGCATGTGCACCAGGGAGCTGCTCTTCCAGTTTCCGGTGCTCCCCCATGCGAAGACCAGCTGGCTGGCGTGCCAGAACCTGGAAGAGCAATGGGCAATGGCTGGCACGCCAAGAAAGATGGCTCTGTGTGCCACTTCCATCACATGTGTCATAGGTTCGCCATCAGGGGTATAGAGTTTCCTGCAAAAGGTTGGACTAGCAGACTTCCAAAATCCTTTCCAACTCTGTTATTCTGTTAAGAAAAATGCGTATAGGCTTTTAGATTAAATGGCCTCAATCCAGGGCAGTTCATTTTATAATTTTTTATTCTTCATAAATGTAGTAGTTAACTATCTGGTTATTAAGAAAAATTAAAAATTTGGTAGCTATGTTTGGAAGTGCTCTATGGTTGCATCCAAAGCTTTTAGAGTTCACCCATCTGCTTAGTGCCTCCAATTGGGCTTTTCCAGGGAGATTTCTGGGAAATTAGCATACTGTATTTTGTCTTCTCAATAGTGGCACTCCAGATATAGTATAATTTCCAAGGAAGTGTTTATTAAACTGTAGAAATTAGTGAAAACATACCTCTGTTTTTCTTAGCACTCCTGGGTTGCCACCATCACAGTTACCATATCACTATGTATTTTTATAACATAATTATGAATCTATTGCTGGCATTTAATTTTACTTTTGGTAGAACCTGGATGTATATTTTCCATTTCCTTGGACACTTTCAGCAAAGATGATCCATAAAAAATAAGATAATGGTTGACTTTTTGGCTTTGGAAACATATCACTACTGAGCTGCTTTGTCAAGGAAATTGTATATTACTTATGCACCTCATTCTTCAAGATATGAAAGTTTATATTTCAAAAGAAAGAATGTTTCATGTATTTTGGCTATCCCTAGCAATCTTCTTCCTGTTGTTTAACAGTAAAGAAGAAGTCTCAAAAATGGCATTCAAAGATTCAAAAAGAAGTAGTAGGCTGTAACTAAAGTGACCTCTTTAGCTTGTAAAGATAACAGTAATAGCACTTAAACTTATATGCCATCTCTAAGCGATTACACTTAAACTTTACAGCCATCTCTAAGCGATTTTACAGAGTCAGCCTATTACCCCAACAATTTGAGTCTTCATTTTACCGACCTTGGAAGGATGGAAGGCTGAGTCAACCTTGAGCCTGGTGAGATTCGAACTATCAAATTGCAGGCAGTCAGCAGAAGTAGCCTCTAGTACTGCACTCTAACCACTGTGCCACCGTGGCTCATAATAGTCTCATAAATTGTTTAAGAAATTAAAGGCACAGCTTATTGTCCATTTGAAAAATAAATTCTGTTGTTTTATCCAACAACGACATGATTTTAACCCCACCTGCCAGCTTAAGCTCACCAGTTGTTCTCGAAACTCAGCTTCTAAAACTGCTTGCAGACTGTTGCTGTTATTGGAGGATCTTGGATGATGATTCTGCGACTTTTCTTAACTTCCAAGAATCAAGTAGACAAATGGAAGCCTGTTTCTTCTGTTGTTGAGTTGGAAAAAAGACAATCCAGAGAGAGGAGATTCTCTGGGCATGACAGGTGCCTGCCATGTCTTCACAGGAAGTCCCGTGAAATTTAAAAAGTATGTTGTACTACTTCCTCTAACATCTATACCTAGCATGACATTGTAATAAATTAAAATTCTCATTTAATAAATAGTTTAGTTTTAATATGTTTTTCCCAACTAATTTCAAGTCAGAGGGATGAAGGCTGGAATAAATCTGTTTATTTAAGGCCAACACAGACGGATATGCAGACAAGTGACATATCATGCTAGCAAATAACACTAGTAAGAATATTTAAGGCCAACATATTTCAGTCCATTGCCCATTGCATAGCACTTTGTAATCATTTTCCGTTTCTAATTCACAAGCTATTAAAAAAATAATAAAGGTGAGAAATATGTTCCATACCAATAGTCAGTATTTAAAAGTGAATTTAAGAGGCATATCTACATGTTGGGCTTATACTGTAACCATTAGAGAATAAAATAGTAATATTCGTATTCAAGAACCGCATTGGATCATAACAGTTATTTGGTTAATATTTATATTACCACTTTTGCAAACTGTAAAAGCTGATTGTTCTACAGCAGAACAGTTCTACACACTTGAAAAGGAGGTGGAAGTGCTGTTTATTAAAGTAGCCCAAAGGTTTTAGGCTTCTGTGAAAACATGAAAAAACAGATGCTTAATCTGCTTGTTAAAGTTAATACTGTTTTTAGGTTTAAGCAGAACTCAAGTGAAATTGAGCTAGTAGGGTTAGCTTGATGAAGGACAACAAGCTCCATTGTTTAGGGTCAATCTTATATTCATCAGGATAAAAAACACAATAAACAAACAACCTGAAATGGTATACAGTTATACAAATGTTTGAAATCTTATACAAAATGTTTCCACGTTTGCCGTAGCTGGGGAGAACAGGCATTTGTAACCTAGGAAACAATAGCAATATTTGAAAAAGTGGCCATTCTCTATCTATTGATGCAAGTTTGGTTAACTACACGACAAGTTTCTACCTATTGTTGCAGTTCTGTTAACTGTGTGCCAAAAAAAATGAACTGCCATCATGTGTAATGTGTGAATATCACTGAATCTGTAATATTTTCAACAATTATGTGACATTTAGAAAGCATGTAATAAAGCATACAGTAATGGGACAGCAATTACTTTGAAACTATAGGAGACATGGTTGGAAGTCTCTTAATCTTCACTTACAGATCAACACAATAACTTTCACTGAGGGTGAAATTTAACTGAGGGCGAAAGGAGCCTGTAGTACAGTGGACTAAAGCACTGTTATTAACAACTGTTGCTTGCAATTACTGCAAGTTCAAATCTCACCAGGCTCAAGGTTGACTCAGCCTTCCATCCTTTCAAAGGTAGGTGAAATGAGGATCCAGATTGTGGGGGCAATAAACTGACTTTGTATAAATATACAGAAGTATGAAGGCTATTGCTTAACACATTGTAAGCCGCCCTGAGACTCCGGAGAAGGGCGGCATATAAATTAAAGCAAAAAAAAAAAAAATTAACAGAATAACACGGTTGAAAGGGACTTTGGAGGTCTTCCAGTCCAACCTAATCGCTGCAATCGTTCTTCATATGTTTTAACCAGAGGTGGGCTTCACATAATTTAACAACCAGTTCGCCCCAGCACCGAAAATGTGAGTGCACATGCATGCTTCGCTCGTGCATGTACCTTCTGTGCATGCGCTTTGCTCTTTTGCACGCACTTGCATGCATGCACACGGCTGAAAAAATGCAGCTAAATAGGATGGCATAGTGCTGCAGCGGGGGGCAGGGGCGGGCCCACATGCAGATCACAACTACAGGTTCACCTGAACTGGTCCGAACCGGCTGAATCCCACCCTTGGTTTTAGCCACCAGTCCCCTAATCAACTTTGTTGCTTTTCTCTGCACTCTTTCTAGAGTCTCAACGTCTTTTTTATATCCTGGCAACCAAAACTTGATGCAATATTTCAAGTCTGGTTTTACCAAGGCATTATAAAGTGAGATTAACACTTTGTGTGATCTTAATTCTATCCTTCTATTAATGCAGCTTAGAACTGTGTTGGGTTTTTTGGTAGCTGCAGCACACTGCTGGCTCATATTTAAGTGATTGTCCCCTAGGACTCCAAAATCCCTCTCACAGTTACTACTATTGAGCCAGGTACCACTATTCTATACCTGTTTTGGTTTGGTTTTTCTTGCCTAAATGTAGAACTTTATTTTTCTCACCATTGAATTTCATTTTGTTATATAGTGCCCAGTATTCCTGTCTGTCAAGATCCTTCTGTATCTTAAGTCTATCTTCTTTACTAAATTATATCTGCAGAATTTCACTGGCCCACAGAATTTCACTGATCCTGATAAATTTGTTTTTGACAAACCTATGTTGGCTTTTCTGGTTATAACTTTGCTTGCCTCTAGCTGTTTGCAAATATGTTGCTTGATTTTCTTTTCCAGAATCTTTCCAGGTATTGATGTCAGGCTAATTGGTCTCTAATTTCATAGATCTATTTTTCCCCTTTTTTGAAGATAGGAACCACATCAGCCCTTTTCCATTCACCTGGTAGTTCCCCGGTAGATCCAGGATCTTTGAAAGATATGATTCATTGATTCTGAGATCACGCCTGCCAGTCCCTTCAGAATCTTGGGGTGTAAACTATCTGGTCCTGGTGATTTGAACTCATTTAGAATAGATATATGTTCTCTTACCATTTTCTTGTTTATTTTGACTTGCATTCCTAATCTGCATTTTACAGGGATTTTTTGTTTTTTTGTTTTTGACATTGGGCTGCTTTTTTTTTTCTTTTGTATAAAGACAGATGCAAAAAAAAATAAGTTAAGCAGTTCTGCTTTCTCCCTGCTGCTAGTCAGCATCTTGCCATTTTCTCCCATTAATGGACCAATCATTTCCTTGATTTTTCCTTATTTGTTACATGTTGACAAAAGCTTTATTTGTTATTTTTGATTTTTGTCACAAGCCTTAATTCATTTTGAGCCTTAGCTTTCCTGATTTCATCTTTGCAGGCTTAGGCTGTTTGCTGATATTCTGCCTTAATTATGTGCTCGTCTTTCCCTCTTTTTATACTTGTCCTTTTTACTTACAGTTCATCAGAGAGTTCTTTGTGCAGCCATGCTGGTTTCTTTTGAAATTTCTTTTCTCTAATTTCTCAGATAAATCCTTCCTCTCTGCTTGGTTATCAGGACTTGTGAATTGAGTCAGGGGTGGGATGCTGCCGATTTAACAACCGGTTTGGTGAGTGTGTGCTTCACGCTGAAAATGAAGCATTTAGAAGCTCAGCTGCTTACCTTCCAAGTCAGCAACGGTAAATAGAACAGTGTGGGAGGGGGAATCAGCTGTGCCACGCGATTGAGATGAACTAGAAAGCAGGAAATAAAGGACAGGATAGGGCAGGGAAGGTGGGCGGGGCCAGCTGATTGTCAGAGCTACAGGTTCTCCTGAACCCGTCTGAACCGGCTGAATACCATCTCTGAACTGAGTGCAGGCATACAAAATGTATGCACATAGCCTTTATGTATGTGGTTTAGTTAACTATTGGCACTGTTCATCAGGCAAAATGTAGCTAAGAGATTAAGAATAAGATTGTGAGCCACCAGCTGACTTCATCTTCCATGTGTTGAATTAACACCTATTTATTGTGTGAATAGAGCTGCAATGTGAGTGGGTTCAGAGAGACCCAGGTGTAACCAATCTAGGGAATCATCATCACCTAACTGTAATTCAAAGGCTTAAGGGAGGAAAAGGACAAAATAAACTACATATTTTGCTAGTAAGGGACTTTTTTCCTTGTCTATAGTTGATTATGGCTGACAGCATTCTCATTTTTTGGATCAATAGGGCAATAGGTTAATATCATGGTTAAAGAATAATCATTTAGGAGCAGAGCTGCACTGCAGTAGTTGACAATGGCAAGAATAAGGCAAAATTTTATGATTATTATTTTTTCCCTCAGAGGACAGATAAATAATTTTCTGTGCTTTATTTTACATGCACAGTGCATGATATTTTCCACAAATGCAACACTGAATCTTTGAAATCACTTTAAATTTAAATAACATTGTCTTTTAAAACTTTTCAAGTTTTTTTTTAAAAAAGCTTTACAACTTTTCAGCAAGTGCATTATTTTTATAATTTGCATACGACCATATAGCAGAATAAATTAATTAATATTAACATTATTAACCATATGCCTGATTGAACCCTTTTCCCATTCAAAAAGTATTCAATGTTAATATTTGAAGACATTTTAATTGGAAACATAACAAATAAATTAAAATAGTATATGCAAATCAAGAACGGCATAGTGAGCCTGCATATTAGTAAAATAAAGTAAATAGGTGGTGAATGAGTTTGTTTATCCTTCATGTAGTGCAAAACTGAATTTTTTATGAACAATTATATATATTTGAAAAAAAGTGCTTGGAATATACTTCTAATTTTAAGGAAAGCAAAGCTTGAATAATAAAGCCAGGGATAAATCTTTGTTTCTCTCTGCTTGTTCTTTTTGATATTTTATTTATTATTTCAATTTATACAGTTGCCCATCACAAATATCCGACTCTAGATAGAAAGAAATTAAAAAAACAATGTAAAACCTCCCAACAATACAAAATCAATAATTTAAGAACAATAAAAACCATATAAAACTATACAACAAAATCCATACATAAGATACTCTAACATCCATCAATAACAATCATTACAACCAGGCTCTATTAAGTCCTAGGTCCCCATGGCTGTTGGCAAAATCATATTTTCAGGAATTTATAGAAAGCTAGCAAGGTTAGGGGCAGTCTGGTCTCTGGGGTGAAGAAGTTCCAAAGGAAATAAGTCACAACAGAAAAAGGTGTCTTCTTAGATCCTACCACACAACACTTCCTAGGTGATAGGACTCGTCATGCCTCTTCTGCTAGACCTGATGGGACATGTAGCAATAGCACTTGGACTTATATACTGCTTTCCAGTGCTTTCTGACCCTCTCTAAGTGGTTTACAGAGTCAGCATATTGCCCACAACAATTTGGGTCCTCATTTTACCCACCTCGGAAGGATGGAAGGTTGAGTCAACCTTGAGCCTGGTGGGATTTGAACTGCCAAATTGCAGGTAGCCAGCAGTCAGCAGAAGTAGCCTGCAGTACTGCACTCTAACCACTGCACCACCAAGGTTCATGTATGTTAAGTTCCGCTATTGGCGTGGAATAACGACTGAGGCAAGCTAACTCAAACACAGATGTTTATTGATCAACAACAAGCAACCAGAATGCAACAAGAACAACTTGCGACAGAACCGCTATTTATACCATCGGCTGTCAGAGATCTAGCCAATGGTTAATACTTATGCCTCCCACCAAAAGAGCTGTCATTTCGCAGCCAATCAGAGACACTTCCTGGTGGCAGGCGGCAACAGGCAGAGAATGCTACACTCCTTCCCCCTTGGCCTGGAGTCCCTGGTTCCTCAAGTGGCTGCGGTCTGACTTCGCTGGGAGACTCCACCGGTGGACTAACGACCGGATCCTCAGGTATGTCAGCCAACGAGAGTGCAGATCTAATTGCCCTCTCAGCCAGACCATTCCCAGCTGGATGAAAAGGGGCCACCGTGGCATGGCGGATGCCCAGTTCGGCCAGGAACACCTGGAATATGGCAGAGGTGAACTGTGGGCCATTATCAGAAACAATCAGGTCCGGCAGGCCATAGGTAGTGAACCACGTACAAAGGATCCGGATAACGGCCTCAGAAGTGGTAGAGGACATGCGTGCCAACTCGACCCACTTGGAATAAGCATCTACAGCGATTAATATGGTCTGCCCATGGAACGGCCTTGGCAGATCAATATGAAGCTGAGACCAAGGGCTCCTAGGTGTCTCCCACTCTCAGGCGGGAGCTTCCAGGGAAGCCGGGTGGGACTGTTGGCAACTCTGGCATCTACCTATCCACTCAGCTATAGACTTGTCCAGGTTAGGCCACCAGACATAACTGCGACCCAGAGCCTTCATGCAGGCAATGCCCAGGTGCCTGTCATGGAGGCTATGAAAAATGGGTGTTCACAATAGGTGAGGACCACCACCCTGCATCCCCACAGAAGGCACCCTCTCAAGACAGACAACTCATGCTGCCTCTTTTGATATGGCTGGAATTCCTCGGGTATGTGTTCACTAGGCCATCCCCAATGTACTCAATCCAAGACCTGGGCTATCTTTGGGTCTTTCTGTGAGGCTTTAGCTATGTCTACTACATAGCTCAGGGGCCTCCCATTCATCTACCAAGAAAATGGGAGCACCTGGGGTTGGGTCAGAGACAGGTAAAGGCAAGGGACAGCGACTGAGGCCATCAGCATTTCCTAGGGCCTTCCCTGGGCGGTATATAAGTTGGTAGTTGTATGCAGCCAAAAATAATGACCAACAAGACAGGTATGGTGGCATGATCTGGGGGGGAGTCTGTTTGTCCCCAGACAAGAGACCCAAAAGAGGCTTGTGGTCAGTGAAAAGTTGGAAAAAATGACCATATAAGTAATCATGGAATTTTTTGACTGCTGATACGATAGCCAAAGCCTCTTTATCCAACTGACTATAATTACGTTCAGCGGGGGACAAGGTCCTAGAGAAGTAAGCTATGGGAGCCTCCATCCCACTTGGCAGTATATGGCTCAGGACTGCGCCAACGCCATAGGGAGAGGCGTCACAGGCCAGAGAGAGAAGAAGACAATCTGAGTACTGAACAAGGATAGCATCTGACGTTAGGAGGTCCGAAACAGCTGTGAAAGCGGAGGCCTGCGCCTTCCCCCAGTGCCAGGGAGTTCTGCTGTCCAACAACCTGTGAAGGGGCTCAGCCACAGACGCCTTATGGGGCAGAAAAATACTATAAAAATTAAGCAGGCCCAGGAATGATTGCAGCTCAGCCTTGCATGTGGGAGTTGAGGCCTTCTTTATAGCCTCCACTTTAGAAGGTGTGGGGTGCAGGCCATCTGCATCAATCAAAAACCCTAAAAATTCTGTGTTGGAGACACCGAATCTGCATTTGGTTTGTTTTTTTTTTTTTAGTTTGAGGCCAGTTTGTCTGAAATGGGTCAGGATGAGGCACAAACGGTGAAGCAGTTGTGCCTCGCTGGTTGCGGAAACCAGAACATCATCGAAATAAGGTATGACCCCAGTATTCCATGCAACGAACACTCCATGAGGCTCTGGAAAAACCCTGGGGCCACACTTATTCCAAATTGGAGGCAGCGACATTTAAAAGCCCCTTGGTGAGTTACAATTGTTTGGGTGGTCGCAGTGGCATTGTCCACTGGAAGTTGCTGGTAGGCCTGGGCCATGTCCAGCTTGGCGAATATGGTGCCCTGACCCAGGGAATATAGGAGGTGCATAGTGAGTCCTCAACTTGGCTAAAAGAATGTCCCAAGGCACAGTAGAAATGAGCTGAGGTGCCAACAGAGCCCTAGCAGTTGTGAAAATCTCAGGGCCGCAGGAATTTAAGAAAGGAATTTAAGGCAGCCCATTTCCTTTCACTCGAGAGCCCCACATAGTCATTTGCCTGTAAGAAGCATTCAAAACGCTCCATGTAGGCATCCCAGGACTCCGTAGAGGGTTTGAAATGGGCGAACCTGGCCGGGGTGGACATTGCAACGCAGCAGGACAGAGCGGCTGCATACCTTGAGTTTTTCTCAGTCTCTAAACTTCATCGCCAGTGTTAAGTTCCGCTATTGGCATGGAATAATGACTGAGGCAAGCTAACTCAAACACAGGTGTTTATTGATGAACAACAAATAACCAGAATGCAACAAGAACAACTTGCGACAGAACCGCTATTTATACCATCGGCTGTCAGAGATCTAGCCAATGGTTAACGCTTACGCCTCCCACCAAAAGAGCTGTCATTTTGCGGCCAATCAGAAACACTTCCTGGTGGCAGGTGGCAACAGGCAGAGAACGTTACAATGTAGATGTGATTGGACAGAGGTGGTCCCTAAAATAGTCTGGTCCCATGCCAAGGGAAGGCATCGTTAGCATCCTGAATTTTGAAGTTCATTCTATCTTATTTGTGAAACATTTTGTGCTTCTTTATAAGAAAACAAAGTACAATTTTGTGTGCAGGTTTTTTTAGTACACACATCTTCAAATTTCCTTTAACATAATATTACACATAATTATTATTTTTTTTGTAATTCACAAATCGTGTCAAGCTTTGACATACTATATTTGTTTGAATACAAACATTCCATTGTATTTTTCTATAATAGAAAAATTTTACCCACCTCTAAAAATAAATAAATTATTTGCCTCTAACTCTAAGATTTTAAAATATCTTCTTACAGATGTATTTTCTGTTACTTCTATTTAATCTCGTACAGTTTGTAAAGACTGGCTAAAAAAATTCCTTAAGTTTTCTTGGCAAGATTTTTCAAAAGTAATTTGCCACTGTCTCCTTTCTAGGGCTCAGAGAAAATGACCATCCAAAGATCACCTACTTAGTTTTGTGCTTCAGGCAGAACTAGAACTCACTCTCCTAGGTTCTAACCTGATATCTTAACAATGGCACCAAACTAACCCTCTACCAGGGGTGAAATCCAGCAGGTTCTGACAGGTTCTGGAGAACTGGTAGTGGAAATTTTGAGCAGTTCAGAGAACCGGCAAATACCACCTCTGGCTGGCCCCAGAGTGGGGTGGGAATGGAGATTTTCTGGAATGTTTCCCCTGCCACACCCACCAAGCCACGCCCACCAAGCCACACCCAAAGAACCGGTAGTAAAAAAAATTGGATTTCACCACTGCAGCTGGTGCCATCAAGTTTTTTCTGCCCCCAAAAATATCCAAGGCAGGAAAAGAAAAAAAAGGTGGGGGGGAGGAAGAAGGAATTAAAAACAGGAATGGAGAAAAAATATTTCCCCAATTGTTCGCAGCTTGAGCAACTTTGGGAAAATGGGAAAGTTTCTCTGTCAGTGAGAGTCAATCAATTTTTTCAGCTGGGAGGCTGCTCCACCCCCCCCCCACCCCACCCCCCACAGTCCATTTTTAGCCTGGAGAGCTTCCTGCAAACTTCTACATTCGGAGTATAAAATGCACCCAAATTTTCACCCTCTTTTTGGGGGGTAAATGCATCTTATACTCCAAAAAATGCGGTACTAGTGGCTTCCCCCTGTTAGTGTTGATCAGTTGCTTCACAAAACAGTGTTTTGATTGGTGCCAGGTCTCTACAGCCTCAGGCAGAGAAGGGCTATTCTACACCCTTCCCTCAAATGTTCTTTAAAGCATTCCTTTAGGAACCTCCAACATGGCAAACTGTGGTTACTCATCCTAAAATGAATCCTCTTTATCTGGAGCTTCAAAGTTTGCTGTTTGCTAGGAAGATGTGTAGCTAAAAGTCAGTCTACATTTAGTGTACCTCTGACTTTGGGGATATTTCTTCATATATCGGTGCAGTTCACACCCCTTGCTCACTGGGTCTGGATGTCACAAAGCAAATCCCACATTTTGTAATTAACCCCCGCACCCTGTTTTGACTGGCAGAGTGTTGCAGGAGGCTGAGTGCTGTCACACCCCTGCCCATGCCCACCCAGCCAGTCATTAGGTCACAGAACCAGCTGTTAAAAAATTTGCAGCCCAACACTGGTCTTAGGTACCTTCTGATTCTAAAGTCTCCAAAACAAGGGAATTTGCTTAAATTGTGTGTGTGTGTGTGTGTGTGTGTGTGTGTGTGTGTGTGTGTGTGTGTGTGTTTCTCAGGAATAATGGAATAACAAAGGGATATCTGGAAGGGACATCTGAGGTCTTCTAGTCCAACCTCCTGCTCAGGCAGAAAAACTGAGGATGCCAAAATCTGAGTGGAGGGCCTGGGAAAGGTTTCAGAAGAACACTTAGAAGGGACTTTGGGGGGGACCCAATACCCTTTCAGAGAAATGGCTGTCCAGTCTTTTCTTAAAAACTTCCAGTGATCGAATACCCAGAATATCTGGGGACAAGTAGTTCCACTGGTTAATTATTCTCATTGTCAGGAAGTTTCGCCTTAGTTTTAGATTGCTTCTCTCTTTGTTCAGTTTCCATCCATTGCTTCTTGTTTTGCCTTCTGCTGTTTTGGAAAATATATTGCCCCTCCCTCCACTTATTTGTGGCAGCCCCTCAAAAGCTTGTTTTGTGACCTGCCTATCACGCTCTTGGGGAAAGCATGTAAACCATTTCCTCCTTTCATGAAAGTACATCTATAGTATGTAGATGGAGATAATAAAGTCGAAAAAAGGTGAACAACATTTTTACAAAACTATAGATATGTTGAGGCTGGGTGTGACAAGAAGTGGCTGAGAAAGGAGGGGCCAGGCGAGGCGCCCCTCATTATAAGTGATATCAAGTTGGCCACACCCACTAGTCACATGACCACCCAGCCATGCTCACCCAGTCACATGACCACCTAGCCACTCCCACCCAGTCACAGGACCACCCAGCCATGCCCACCCAGTCACATGATCACGTAGCCATACCCACCAAGCCACACCCGCAAAACTGGTAGTAAAAAAATTTGAATCCCACCACTGGTTATATACATATATGTATATGGGAATGTGTGCTAGTTATCTGGGTTTTGGGATTTCCTTTTATTTTGAGTTATTGAGATGTAGTCTGTGTTTTGGAGGGGGGGGCTGCGCCAAGGGAGGCTCATTCAATCTCATTGTACACATGTTGTGCATTGACAATAAAGATTTGATTTGATTTGTAAAATGGGACAAAATGCACTTCCTTAGCAGCAGAAATTTTGGGTTCAGTTGTAATCGTAAGTCAAAGATTACCTGTAGTATGATCTGATTGCTTCATTCAAGTCCACTTGTTCTCCAGCCTGAATTTATGCAGACTGGAAAGAGGCAATGGCTACATGTGTTATATCTTCTGAACTCTGCTTTCAGCTTTCTGTATCTTCATACATGCATCTGAAAAGGGCTATTTTTTACAACACGGAAAATAACAGCGTGGTTTTCATCAAGCCTGTCTCAGGTGCAGCCTCTGAAGTTTATTAGAACATTACTGAGATTAAAAAAAAAAAAAAAAAAAGAACGGTACTCTCCATGGATGACAAAACTTGGATCCAATCCATTGTAATCATTATTCTTGGGATGTTTTTAAATATTTCATGTGAGTTCCTTTTCTCAAATCCCCCCATTTTGGCTCTGATGGTTTTGCTAAAACTTTTCTGAATTGGGTATGCTTAGAAGCAAGTGATACACTTTTGACACCTCTTTCAAATCCTCAAAGTGCATTTCTTTTTTATTCTTTTGCTGTTTCAAAACCTATGCTTTATACTTCCTTGACAGAACTTGATCCAAAGATAGGTGAGGAATTTAATATTTATGGTTGGCCAATAATACTACCTCTAAGCCATGGACAAATAGCAGGAATTCTACTCTCTGCAGGATATTTAAACAAGCGCTAATAATGGAATAGTTGGATTTCAGACAGTATATAATTTTTTCAGATTCAGTCATTCAATGAAAGTTGTAAAGCTGAGATGATTTCTAAAGCCTAGGGAGGATTTCATTTTAAACCTAGCTTTATAATATACACTCCTAGTATCACATTTTTCCCTTTTTACAACCCACCAAATCAAATAAGTTATTCACTATCAAAGGTCTTATGGAGCCTGTCCAGATGGCCTTTCAGAATAAAGCAGTCTACTTGTTAGACATATAATTTACAAATAAGCCTCTTGAAGAGATCCTTCATTAAGCTAATAAGGTGTCCAGTTACACAGTACATAGAAGCTAAAGGATAGATAGCATTTTCATAAAAGGGAATAGCTTGTAGCTGCTATGGCAACCTGGATGATTCCCTCCATAAATTTTTCTTAATTATCCAGACCTCATGAATTCCTCAGTTTTATTGTCAAAAGGAAAAATGTTTAGAAAATTAACATAATTTCATATTATTTGAAATAAGTATTTTTATTAGTCCTATGTGGGAGCATGAATATAGTATCTATATTGGCTGCTCATTAAAGCATTCACATCTATTTTCAGGTTCATATCTGGAAAGAGATTCAATAACTTTAATTAATCACCAATCAGTGCTATGTTCATGTACCTACAAGCTGTGAAGTATTTTTTCAGAATCGAATCTCAGTCACCATACAAGCTTACTTATTTATTTTAATCCCACTCTTTATTTACATTGCCGGAGTAGTTTACAAAATTATAAAAGTTAAAAAAAAGCAAAGTCGATGCAAAAAAAATAAAAGTTGTAAAAAATCATAAACCAACAAGCAGGATTAAAATTACTTAAAATTACCATTTTTTAATGACTTGAAAAATGGCCTGCCTGTAATACAAAAATGACAATAAAATAAATGTCATACAAAATCCTAGGGTTTGCATACTAAAGAGGCCACTATAAAGGTAGAGGATGTTTGTGTGAATTCGTAATACAAATGCTGCAACTTAAATATCTCCAAATGCCAAGTTGCAAATATTCAATGAGAACATTAGTTTGATGACATCATAACATACTCTACTGGATTTTCTGCTGACTATTCCACTGCAAAGAACGGGCTTTTTGCTAGTCACCTCCTCAATTAGAGTATATCTTGGTATAAATACTCCTTGAAATGCAAGGAGTTTGGCAACTGTTCCAGATTAGGACACTGAAAATAATTACTTATAACCGGTCCTTGCACTTATGACTGTTGCAGCGTTCAGATGGTCGTATGATTAAAATTAAGATGTTTGGCAACCAGCATGTATTTAGGACAGTTGCAATATCCCAGGGTCATGTGATTACCATTTGTGACCTTCCCAATTGGCTTCCAATAAGCAAAGTCAATGGGGGAAGATGGATTTGCTTAACGACTACATAATTCATTTAATAACTGCAGCATTTGCTTCACAACCGTGGCATAAAATTGTGCATGACTCACTTAACAATTGCCTTGCTTAGCATTCTGGTCTCAACTGTAGTTGTAAATTGAGGACTATCTGTATATTAGTAAAATATCTAAAGAAAACCTGATAGTCCACAATTATCCCTTTGCTGATTTCTGTCTCCTAGTAGTAATTTGTTAATGAAATAGTAACAGAAAAGGTTTTGCCATCCCTGGAACCATAAATGATGAAGCCTGACCATTATTGCAATCTTGCCCTGACAATCATCATCATAACCAAAGCTTCTTTTCTATGTTTCCAATATAATGATCTCTTTAAACATCTCTAGTTTCTGGTTTTTCTAGAATATCTATTTAGGTGACTCACATAGTGAATGTAGAATAGTATCATCACTCTTCCACAAGGCATATCGGGTTTTGCTAAGTTTGTGCAAGAAGAGAATTTTTGCTCTGAAGGAACTTAATATCCATATCAAACCTTTCTCTTTGCAACTATAACCTCAGTTTCTCAGTTGTCAGAAAGGAGTAGTTGATATTGTCTTGGTCTTTGAAGCTAAGCAAGACTCTGTATGCAGCAAAGAAAATCAAGAGGATTTCAGCTTGACATGGAAAATTTTTAGATGTAACCTCCACTAGCAAGAGACAGGGGATCATATCATCTCCAATCTTTCTTAGCTCCTGGGATAGGATTCTTTCTTTATTAGCCATTCTTGTATAATTATTGAATTTTCAACCCTAACCAATCCTTGTTTAGATCTATGCATGACTTTCCATTTGTTATTTATGATTTCTATTACTTCCATTTATTCTTCTGTCTTATTGTAACTTGCATTTTGATCTTTAATCTATAAGAGCTAATTAATTCCATATTAGATTTTGATTGCTAGCTTCCCCAAAAGAAATCATTTGTTTGCTAGCTAATTCCTCCGAAAAGAAATGCTTTTGAACATTGTTATTCAGGATGCTTTTGTGTGGCTTTGTAAATTACTTTTCTTCAAAGTGATTGTTCCATGCACAGTTAATAGATAGATTTATAAAAATGAACTATTGCTGAAGAGCTTACTTACATGTCTGTCAGATTATCATCTGAATTCTAGTCATGCTTCATGAACAACTGCTATATGGCTGTGCAAAGCTTGGGTGAGTTGATTCAATCTAAGGGTGGTTTGAATCAGTAACTCAAAATGAATTGGTAGTCTGGATTGGAGCAGGCATATCATTGTTCTGACTGTTATTTTTCCCCCTAAATCAGGGGTGCCAAACTTGATTTCATTGAGGGCCACATCAGGGTTGTGTTTCACCTTGGAGGGTCAGGGGGGCATGGCCGAGGTTGGGGGTGGCCATTGTACACATGGCCAGCTCGAAGTCACTCATGTCGGGGCACTTGTGGTAGTCAAGTGCTAAGGCAGAACTTCCCTAAGAACCCTCCCTCACTCTCATTATAATCTCCTTCCTTCCTTCCTTCCTTCCTTCCTTCCTTCCTTCCTTCCTTTCTTCCTTCCCTCCCTCCCTTCCTCCCTCCCTCCCTCCCTTTCTTTTTCCTTCTCTCTTCCTTCTCCTTTCTTCTTCCTTCCCCTATTTCCTTATTTTTCCTTCTTTGCTCTCTTCCCATCTTCCCATCTTTTTCTTTGTCTTTCCTCTTTCCCTTTCTCCTTTCCTGTCCCTTCTTGCATGCCCAAATACAGAAAGGGAAACATTTCTCCTTTTGTTTTGTTTTTAGTTTGTTTTGCCAACGAAAATGGAGCTCGGGGGTTTCGCTCTGCCAGCAAAAATGGAGCTCGGGGGTTGGGGACGGCGCACTAGCAGAGGCACTACGGGCCAGTCCTTTGCTGTTTCTAGGCTGGCTCCAGAGGTCAGATCTAAGCACCCTGCAGTCTGGATGCAGCCTGCGGGCCTTGAGTTTGACACCCTTGCCCTAGGTGGTTGTGTGTGAGAGAGAGTGAGAGAGATACCTGGAAGCCATCTGCTTCTAAACAAAGGGACTGTCATGGCACAGATTGCCATCTCCTTTACAGACCATGAGATGGTCCTCATTGCTTCTGATGCTTCCCTTTGAAGAGGCAAAATGGAAAGTGATGCTTCTGGTGCTCAGAATGAAATGCCGATCTGAATCCTACCTGTTTAGAGAACACATATCAAACAAATGAAGTCTGAGACAGAGAATCATTGAGTCTCCCATAATTCATCAGAAGCAAACCCATTCAGCAGCTTTTTCATTCCCCACAATTCCACACGGTGCAGCCAGCTTCTACTGGTAGCATTCGGTAAGTGGGTCTAGCCATTTCATGTGAAACAGGAAAGTATACTCCTGCAAATGTACTCAAGTTCATAAATAACACAAACACACATTTAGTTGAAAAGCCATTTAATATCAGCTGTAATAAGTGACAGACAAATTATGATGAACACCTATTGAAGAAAATGAAATATGACTCCGAGAAATGGGAGCTGATCTGTAATGAATGCAGTACAACTGCTGTTTACCATGATTACTGTGTTCAATCTGAAGGGAATGCATTAAAACAGGTCGAATCATGATTATAGCTCCAATTTTCCTAATAAGTTTGTATCCCTTCTGGTATTATTATGAAAAATATAAAATGCTTGCATTTTTGTTATGTTCAATAATGGTACAATGTCAATTTATAAATGCACAAAGGCAGATAGATTATATTGATGCAAAGTTTGTTATCAACCCAACCAAACTCAGCCTTAAAGCAAAGGGCTTTTATTTTTTAAAGCCTATTTTTTTTTTAAAAAAAAAATCTCTTGTTATATATTTTATTTCAGGCTGAACAGACGCCTCTCTTTGTTATTAAGTCTGCTTTCCTGAAACACAAACATTAGTATTTAATTTCTTTTGCAGGCAGAATAAAAATTGATGATAATAAGCTAATTGTGTAAGTTAATTATCTAATTATCTAGGGCTGGCTCTTACTCCCTGTGAAGTCAAATGGGAATTTTGTCATTAGAGTAAAAGGAGACATATTGTGGTGAAATGTTACTGAACTCTACTAAAAAGTTAATGAAAATGACTGTATCTGGTGGTACCTGATACTGTAATAGTGTAGATGCTAAGTAAGCAACAATTGAAAGTCTCAGAATGGGAGAGTTTTCTACAAGTCATTCTGAGATTCTCAAGGGAGTTGAGTATGAAAGCATTAATATAGTCAGCAGCTGCTGGTAATAGTCTATTCTGATGCCACAGTAAAGCCGAGGCGTTGATGTTCTATATGGCTACAACCAAATCAAAATAATAGAAATTAAATGCTAGGAAAAGGTCTTCAAGGATCTAGGCATGTTTACTATTGAGAAGAGAATACTAACTGACTGCAGTTTTCATATAAGTAAAAGTAGCTATGAAGGGGTGAAGGCAAAAATCCAGTGACACACTTTAGCATCTCATAATCTATGAGCCACAACAGGGGTCTAGGCAGGGTATAGATAGTGTGATGATCCAGGACAAGGCACAGAGGCAACACAGTCAGCTGATAGTTCAAGTCACCCCTTTATTGCTCCAACTTTCCTTTAAACGTTACCACGTTATGGCAAGTCCCAGGGCAAAGTGGTCACACACACACACACACACACACACACACACACACACACACACTCACCCCTCCAGCAGCCTTTGGCTACATGTTGTCCAGCAAAATGCTATGAGCATAATGACTGCAAAGTAAGAAGTCCAGTTGGGCAAGGGAATAAGTCAATGAGTCCAGGAAGCAAAGGAACAAGGCAATTAATCCAGGAAGTAAGAAATAAAACAAAAAGTCCAGGAACCCCCAAATGTCGGCAATGGCACACAAAACTCCATGAATTTAGTGTTTGTTCCCACACAGTGTCTCCTTATGTCTTAATCCCCAGGTGTGCCTTGTGAAGAGGAGAGGGACACTCTCCTCCTGAGTTGTCAAGTTGGCCTGACAGATAGTTAACTTTGCCTGCTCTGCATCTAGGACATTGGTGTCAAATTGGCAGCCTGTGGGCCGGATGCGTCATGCACAGGCCACGGTCACCCCAGCTCCATGAAGGGGAAAAAATGTCATGATACATCAGTGACAGCAACATGACATGGCGAGTTTCACACCCGTGATCTAGGAGATTGCTAATGTGATGTCAGTCTCTTCTGCCTTTCTTTCCTATATACTCCTGGTAGGATACAGTTAGCTAGGAGCTAGGTTTTGTGGTAGCTCAGTGACTAAGATGCTGAGCTTGTCGATTGAAAGGTCAGCAGTTCAGCGGTTCGAATCCCTAGCGCTGCGTAACAGGGTGAGCTCCCATTACTTGTCCCAGCTTCTGCCAACTTAGCAGTTCAAAAGCACGTAAAAAATGCAAGTACAAAAATAGGGACCACCTTATTGGGAAGGTAACAGCGTTCAGTGCGCCTTTGACATTTAGTCATGCCGGCCATATGACCATGGAGACATCTTCGGACAGTGCTGGCTCTTCGGCTTTGAAACAGAGATGAGCACCGCCCTCTAGAGTTGGGAACTACTAGCACATATGTGCGAAGGGAACCTTTACTTTTACTTATAAAATATTTCCTGCAAATAAAGATTTGTTCTGTTATAGCTATGAAATGTGCTTCACTACTTCTTCCTTAGGCTAAATTCCCATTCTCAGGAATGCTCACACATTTATACAAAGATCTTCAACCTTCAGTTCACTGAAGGCCAAAATCTGTTCTCCATCATACCAGGAGACATAATAATGGATTAAATAACAGCAAGATTGGTTCTTGAAAGCTAAGAAACAGGGAAGTAGATCTGTTTACCTATAAAGATGGCAGACTCTTTTTCACTTAATATGTTCAACCAGGTCAAGCCACTTTACATGGGGGATACTTTAATTTGGATACCTATAAAGATTAAGTGTTTAAACTTCATGGCCCAAAGAATCTTTTCAAACCCAATGGTCTTTTCCTTACTATTATTTTACACTGCCTATCATATAATGAAGATAAGGGTCTTATCATCAAAGATGATAAGGTGTCTGGAGGCTAAGTCATACAATGAATAGCTATGGGAACTAGGTACGTTTAGCCTAATGAACAAAAGGCTTAGGAGAGAACCTGATACTTGAAGAGCTGTCATCAGGAAAGGGAATTGATTTATTCTCTGTAGCACCTGAGGGCAGGACAAGAAGCAATGGGTGGAAGCTCATTAACGAGAGATCCAACCTTGAACTAAGGAGAAATTTCCTGACATTGATAACAATTGATATCAATTAAACAATGGAACAGCTTGTCTCTCTGAGTTGTGGGTGTTCCATTGTTGGAGGTTTTCAAGAAAAGACTGGACAAACATTTGTCCAGGAAGTATAAGAATTCTGCCTTGGATAGGAAATTGGACTAGAAGACCTCCAAGATCCTTTCCAGCCCTATGAGTCTATGGTTCTATAAGGTCACAAAAGTATTATTGTTGCAGTAAAAGAGTAATTAAGGTAGGTTTTATATCATCACAGCTTTGGTTGGATGATATTTAAAGGAACACACTATAAATCCCTTCCAAATAAATACCCTGTGATTGATAGGGCGCTGACTATTGGATCACATTCTTCACTCCACAGCATTAGCATCTTATTAAATGCTAGAGTTGTAGATTTGATAGCTGTGGCAGATCACCCATTGCCCAGTTCTCCTTGCCCGAAACACAACTAATAATAATGTGCTATGGTAACAAAGGATTTTCTACCCACGACTGAGTGAATATATTTGTGGCTCATAAGATCCAAGAGCTATTGCATGAATATCTATTCTTTTATAATAACACACTGTATAACCTTTCAATGCAAGTATCTTAAGTTTATTTTCATTTATTTTATCTTTATTCCAAAATAGCATCAAATAAGTAAGATTTGTCATGATTAATCATCTGCCAAGCTTATTTTTAAAATTATTTTATTCTTAGCTTGTGGAAATTCATAAAAAGAGTAAACTTCAAATGTATTTAAACACATTGTTTAACTGATAAAATATCTTTGCTTTCATCTGCAGTTTTATATTACACAACGTAACTTAGGGCATTTGTTTTTAAGACTGAACTAAAGTTTCCAGGAAATAGGTTTATAATCAGAGGACAGAATAATGTTTTAAAAAAATTGTAAATATAAAAATCAAACCAGACAAAATCTGAACCAAAATAAAAGTCTCTATGCTCAGAACAGAATTAAATTACAGAGTAAAACAGAAGGTCAACTCATCCATGTTGTCCAAAATACAGGTACATAGAACAGAATATAATGTGCTTCTGTTAGGTTACTGATACAGATCAGAATTCCAATTCACTTGTACATGTTGATACAAGAAAACTTAGAAAAAACGTATATTTAATTCCAGAAAAATATATTTTTCATATATAGTTTCCCATGAAATTGTTATTTAATAATCAACATATTGATTCAGGGATAGTCTATTTAAATTTATTTACCCTAGAACTAGATAGTCCTTTTTCAATCTGAGGTCATATTTGACCTTTGTTTGACCACATTCAAAAGGGTAGGCAAGACATGTCAAAAAGGTAGACAGAGATGGGGAAAGAATTAAAAGCAATCATCATTAAATATTTAAAGAGATTTTAAAAATCAATTCAGTGTCTACTTATGGCAACAAATTGCATCACTAAGTTTTAGTAGTGGGGGAGTGGCTTGCGCAAACAGAAAAGACTATTATTTATGGTCTTACAGGTTCTCTCATTCACTGACTTTCCATTGACTGAATTTTGAACTACTAGAAGTCTTTCTATTGACTATTGATGAGACTAGCTGTGTCTTGATGGGCAAAAAGAGTCATAAAGTAAGATATTAAAAGGAAAAAGCTCTTTGACCATCACAAGTTATTGCTATGGCATGGGGCTACTTGACTTGGGTTCATCAAAAATGTATGTCAAAGGACCAGTGCAACATTCAGAATAAAAAATGTAAAACTAGAACTGTTGATAATGTGTCAGTTAACTTTACCAAGAATGATGGATGTTGGTAATACTGTACCTATACAATATATATTAATTCACTGATGACAGCAGGATTACATTGGACTTCTGAAAATCAAGTTTTAGCTTTCACTATTTTGTGAACAGATATCAGAGGTTAAATGAAAATAGGAGCATTTTCTCTCTCTCTCTCTCTCAATATTAGAATGGAGTCCATGGATTGTTAATCAAAACAGCTAGAATGGTGGGTGTGTCATTCATCATAACAGTTACAGTTATTTTGTAAAATAAGCAAAGCATCAAAGCATACAACCTATTAAGGAAACTACAATATTGTTTTGAAAAAGCAAGAAAAAAACTATTAACAAAGTACAGATGAGTTCTAATTTATTGTCCCTTGGCTTCATAGAGATAATGAGATAGAACGAAATTAACCAAAGAAGAAGAAAACCACGATTTTCATATGATAGGTATAACTTTTTAATACCAGCGACTTATTTTCCAGATGTCTGCTCACTAAGCAAAGCCACACTTAGAATAAGCCTCTGTTGCTCTTTAGCACACATATTTCCCAAAATTACTTTAAATATGCAATGCACAGCTTTAACCTTGCCTATGTTTTCTCAGGAATAAGCTGCAGAGAGTGCTAATTTAGCAATTATGAGGAAAGATTCAACTCATTGGTTTGTATTATGAAGCACGTTAACAGCTGGATTTTCACAGCGTGTTAACCCACTGCTAACTTATACGGATGTCATTTAAGGAAAACAAAGAAAGAACTTGATGCACTAGTTATAAAATATGCATTACCCTTAGTCCAGTAAATGTATAAGTATTGCATAAGATACGCTCAGGGACTGGCTAGAGATGAAGAGTAAGACAAGGCTGGGATGGAGTCTACCATTTTGTCTGACTCTGGTGCCAAATTTGACATGGATGAGCTCTGAGAATACAGTCGAAGATAGTGCAAAAGGCTGACAAGATAATGGTATTGAGCTAGCACAGCTCACAGTGTAATGGGCTGAGAGTCATTGAGGTGAGTATTTGATTGTATACAGTTTTCTTGGACGTCAGGAACAGGATCTTCTTTAAATGAGAAAGTGTCTATGAGCATCTTCAGATGTGCTGAATTTAAGATTGCACTCAAGAAGGAAATGAGCTATAGGATCCATATGGCTACCACACACAAATGAAAAACGTTGGTAGTTTCGCTGTCTATATTTGCCAACTGTAACAACTGTTTGAAAAGTATTTCAAACAAATTTATAACTTGGTGTGAATGGATAGAGATTTATGCTCTAGCTAGCCTAGAAAGTGAAGTGTATTCCAGACACAAGCAATTTTTTTCCCTACCATCCCCGCATAGAATTGGCTGATCTTTAAAAAATGCATACTTTCTGTGACCTGTATTAATATATTTGTCCCTCATTCGCTATATATCAGCAATGTTGTTCAGAAGGATGTAGGGCAGTGATGGCTAACCATTTTGCCATCGCGTGCCAAAAGCGGGGGGAGCACGGGGGGTCAGGTGCATGCCCATACCCATAATTCTTGCGCCCTGCCCCCCATGCATGTGCGCACGATCCCCCCCGTGCTCCACCACTTTTACCACATGATGGCCCGGTGGGCCTGGTAGGCCCATTTTTCGCTCTCCCCAGGCTCCAGAGGCATTGTAGGAGCCTGGGGAGGGTGAAAACAGCCTTCCCCACCCGTGCCCCAGAGGTCCTCCGGAGGCAGGAAACAGCCTGTTTCCCTACTTCTGGTGGGCCCAGAAGGCCCAAAAAATCAGCTGGCCAGCATGCACATGCATGCCAGAGCTGAGCTCGTGTGCCCACCATATGGCTCCGTGTGCCACCTGTGGCACACGTGCCATAGGTTCAACATCACTGATGTAGGGAATTGTAATGTAATTCCATGTTCATCATCATATATCACTTGAAGGAGACTATTCTTCCTTTTCCTACTAAGAATTCTGTGCAATAGTTGTGTTTGTTTGGATCAAATGCTCCATTATGGATTTTTTTTGGCACTGAGGAAAAAAATCTGCTATTTATTTACTTTTAGTCTTTTTTTTCTCTCTTTGAAAAGTGTTCAAAGGTGATAAAGTAAAACTGCAATAACCCATATCACTTCCAGAGCCACAACTGCTGCCAAATACTACTGTATGATTGACAAACAAGATTATTACGAATTGCAATTAGTTAAATAATTTTAATTTAATTTAACTTACTTCAAATCCATCTTTTAGTCTAGGCCACTGACACTTCACAGTTCTGGTTTTCCAGGTTTTTCAGGTGTGGAATCTGGTTAGCTTTCACTGCTACCCGTAAAAATTGCCCACCCATGATTTAACACTACCAAAATCATTTATTTGTTCCACCAAGTGCTGAATTGTCCAGTTCAAAGGAAGTAATGTATTTGTTCAGAAGGAAAAGAATCCCAAATTTAAGACTCTCAAAAATCGGAGGGGGGGGGAGGAAACCCTCATCTGCCAGAATTATACATACTCAAGGAATTCTAGGTTTTAGTGTAATCCTAATCCTAACCCTAAAGTTAGTTCTAAATTAAATAAAGTGAATGCATTAATATACTTGTACTTCATTTTTGTGAGTTTTATGACATTAATGCACTTTGCAGAGCCTCTAGTAGAAACTTTTAAAAAATCATTTCAATCCAACAGAAGGTTGAAAAGGAACTATGTAAAGAAGTTCAGGAATCTGTTGTCAATCTGGGTGTCTATGAGCAGAATAACTGTCCAAAACTGAAACTAAAAGAAACCAAATTTGGTATGATGGAGGAAACCAGCAAAAGAAATTATAGGTTTAAAAGTCATCCAGTTGTGAAAGAAAAAATAATTCCAGGAAAAAAATGTATTCCCCCAGGGAATTCTTATGGAAGAGGCAATAGCCACCGTGAGTCTTCGGAGAGGGGCGGCATACAAATTGAATGAATGAATGAATGAATGAATGAATGAATGAATGAATGAATGAATGAATAAATAAATAAATAAATAAATAAATAAATAAATAAATAAATAAATAAATAAATTGATCAGGGCTCAGAATGCTACTAAAATTCTCCATTCTAAGTTTCCTGCCTTCCTTCTGGACCCATGACCAAAAATCGAATCAATGCAGTTCATCTGTTTCCATCTGCACATAGAAGTGCAGATCAATTCAAGACAAGAGAGAGTACAAACACACCCATACATAAAAACAGGTGCAACACATACCTCTCACACAGAATCAAATACAGACACAAATACATAGCAGGGGTGTCAAACTCGATTTCATTAAGGGCCACATTAGGATTGTGTTTGACCTCGGAGGGCCAAGTGGGCGTGGCTGGGGTGGGAGTGGCCAGCTTGATGTTCTGCAGCCCTCTGCCAGGGAAAATGGAGCTTGGGAGGGCCACGTGCGGCTCTCCTGAGCTCCATTTTCCCTGGTAGAGGCACTGCGGGTCAGTCATTTGCTGTTTGCAGGGCAGCCCCGCGGGCCAGATTTAAGCGCCTTGAGTTTGACACCCCTATCCTATAGCCTTTGCTGCTGATGGAGCTAGAAAGAATTGTAGGAGCCATGCTCTGCATGCTTTTGCTAACTTGTTGAACCTGGGCAAGGAAACAACTAACAATAAATTAACTTCCTGATGCTGGGGAGAGCATTCATCAACACAGCTTGATTTTAGATACTGGTCTTAGTGAATCTTACAGGGGACTTTTCAGCCAGGAAATGCCATTATCATCTGCAGTTGTATAGCTTCAGCTAGGACCAATTCTCTCATCCAAATTCTGTGGCTTACATTCCTGATGTTGGAACACAACAAACAGAAACTGTCAGTCTGCATACAATACTCTCGTTGGACCTGAAAAAAATAGAAGTTTGATCCTGTCACCCTTTGCTAAATACATTAAGTACCAGTTGGGGTCTTGGGACACCTGTTTATGGCCATGTGTCATGGGTGATTCAGAGACTCAAGAAATCAGCAGGCTGGGTTCCCTAATTTCACTATTGTGGTTCTTTGGTTCTTCAGAGCAGGTAGCTATTCTGCTTTCCAAATGTGATGGCCTTAATCTCAGTTCTGTATTTTCTATTTCTTCTCTTATGTGAACTTACTACCAGACCAAGATGAAACTCCAGAGTAGTGTTTCTCAGCTTTAGCAACTTTTAAGATGCCTGGATTTCAACTTCCAGAATTTCCCAAGAATTGAATTATCAAGGTTGAGAAACACTTCTCTGGATTCACTGTACCCCCCCACTGGCATCCATCACCCCCTTCATCCGCTCCTTCCCTCTAGCAAAGCAGGAAGGCAGCACGCCCTCTGATCTTCCTCCCTCTGCTCTTCCTTGGTGTTTCTCTGAACATTTCTGCTCTGGATCTACAGTAATGTCTTGGAACTAGACCTTTTCTTTCCATCTCAAGTATTTCTGTTTAATTGAGAATAATTGCCAGGGCTAATCGGATTTACCTTTTTATGGTTTCACATTGTTTATTGTTTTATTGTTTCAACTTCCATTCTTCTATCCGCCTGGGCGCTGCCCTTCCCTAACTGAGGAAGCACTAAGGAAATGTGTGGCATTTCTCTCCGCAGAGCCCACCAGGAGTGCGAGTGTGTCTGGGGGTGGGGGGGGGAGAGAGAAATGTGCGCGGTGTCGCTTTGCCTTATCCTTGCTGTTTATGCTGACACAAACAGATTTACACGCGCGCACCCTCCACAGTGATCCGCCACCTCAGTTGCCATCGCGGGCGATATTCGTGTTTATTTGAAGGAACAGGAGGGAAGCAGCCACGAAGTGGGCTTGCGGAGGGAAGTGCTCAGTGGCGACCATCGGAGGAGGGTCCGTGAGCAGAACACGCCCGATCCCCGCGGGCCATAAGGCGCCGCCGGTGAGTTAGGAGGCGGAGGAGAGACTAAGGGAACAAACCTGAGGCAGGTGTGAGGTGCTGGAAAACTGCCAACGTACAAGGTGTAGGCGGCGGTTCCTCCCTCAGAGTACAAAGCTTCTGCCCCGGGGGTTTGGTGGGAAGAGGGGTGTTGAAGAAAACTACGAGCGAGCAATTGGCGAGGCTGCGAAGAGGCTGTGCGCTTTCAGGGTCGGGGTCAAAGCTGGAGGCGTAACCTAGGGGCGGATACCGCTGAACTGGGCTTGACAAGGAAAAAGTGGAAGGAGGACAAAGCGCAACAGCGCACAAGCTTGAGGCCAGGATGTTAATGCCCGCGATCGTCGAGATCGCTGTGGGGCGCACTGAGCTCTGAGTGGCTGGCAGGAGGCAGCGCATCCGTTGGTGAGAGCCAGACGGGCGCCAAAGATCTATAGGATGGCGAGAGTCTTTAAGATGCTGCACTAGAGCCGATCTTGCACACTCTTAACTACGGAGGGAGCGGGGCTAAGGGAAAAGAGACGCTCAGCCCCTTCAGGTAACGGGGCCGTTTTGACACCTTTGGAGAGCCGCGCGGAGATTGAGAGCTCGGATGAACCCCATAGCTGGCCCGGACTTTTTTTCTATTTGTACTGAGTAGCCATCTTACACCTGGAGGGGAAAGGAGATGACCCGCCGAAGGGCCACAAGGATGCCCTGAAATACCCGCGTGGGGTGATCGGCTGGCAGAGTAGATGGGCGTTTTGGGTTGACAGCAGTCAGCCAAGGCGAGATCTGGGAGCGGGTTACCCGCGTCTTCAGACGGGCGCTTCTAGCAGTGTCAGCCTCACTTCGCTTACCTGCTGCGCGAAGACCCCCTGCTTCTTCGGAGGCGGTCAAATAGCGGAGCAGGAGAAGGCGGCTCCTCATCGCCGGCGTACTCTTGCCCGCCTCCTCTTGCTTCGGCTTCGTGCGTCCGTCGGTCCCTCCCTCTCTGTCTCCAAGCCTCTCCACCCCTTTCTCCTTTTCCACCCATTCACCCTTAGAGTAGATTTCGGGGCTTTGGTGAATGTGGATTCTTGTTTCGGGGGGGGGGAAACGGACGGACGTGGGGGCGGAGAAGGGGTGGGGACTCGGGGCTTTGGAAATAGCGTCGGGTCCTCTCTTATTGCCACTGATTTGGGCTTCTTCTCCTTAGGCTGGAGGAAGGAGCTGCTTGGCACTTCTGCCAGCGTTCCCACCGCCGCTGCCAGCCGCTTGGATCAGCGCAGGCAGAGGCGGCGTCCCATTGCCGAGGGGCTTTGGGATTGCAAGCCCCCGCCGCGTTTGCAGGGCGCACGAGGCGTCAGGTCAGTCGCGAGCGAGCAAGCGAACGCGCGCCGGGTCTGGGCACTGGGCAAGTCTCGAGCTCCCCCGAGGGCAGATCCGTCTCCTTTCGAGGAGATCGCCAGGGTGGAAGGTCTTGCGCCCCTCCTTCCGCGTCTGGCGAGACGATCGGGAGGTGAAGAGGGCAAGAGGGAGGGGAGGAGAAGTTGGGGGGAAAGTCGCCTCTTGCCTTACCAACTGCTTTCTATTCCTCCTCAGTGCTAAAGGCAGACCCCCTGCTGACCCTTTCGCTGGGAGAGTTGAGCAACCGGCTTAGGAGAAGAAAGCGGCGAAGATTTCCGCGCGCTTCGTCCATCTGTGCCGCGGGTGTGACTTCCTCGTTAGTTTTTCCTCTGTTGGCTTTTTTCCCCCCATCCCATGTTAACCTCTATTTGAACATGGCAAGGACAGTATCTTCTGGAAATGGATTCAGTGTGGGAAAAAGCACAGGAAACCAGAGCTAAATGACAGGATGCGGGAGACTTAAGAAGATAGTCGAGAGAGAAAAAGGGAGAGAGAGAGAGAGAGAGAGAGGAGAGAGAGAGCGCCTTCTGCAATCGACAAGACTTCTGGTGCTACTACTACAATTGTTGTTCGGCTGAATCAGTTTTCTGTCTCTTTTTAACTGCCCGTGCTGAAGGAGGATTTAAGATCTGAGCGGAATTGTGTGGAGAGATTGGATAATCTTATTCCCTTTCTTCAGACCTCCTATATCCGAAGCAGAAGATGGCCTGGGTTCTACTTTTGCACTGTGCAGCCCTCATATTCACCCTTGGCAGAGCTTTGAAGAGTGGTAAGTGACTCAAGATCACTTTCAGGTGCATCCAGATTGCACTCTGCAAGTTGGAAGCCCCTTTGCCTGAGATGATGATGATAAGCCAACCATGAAACAGGTTTTAACTGTATTGGCTAGAAGGAAAGGTTGATGGATAACATGCTGGGTATTCATCTAGAATTACACCTAATCAACACACTTAGTCTGTCAGCCCTTCCTTTTTGGCTCCATACTCTAATGCAATATGTAACACTGGGCTTACGGCTTTCCATAATAGCCAATCATTTTAATGTTTCCTTCCCTTGGCAGTTGCACAAGATTGTCCAGAAAAATTAAACAGATGAGTATTTCAAATACCCAAGTATTGTTCACTACTGAGGAAATGAAAGCTAAGGGCGATAGGCATATATAGCTATATCTTTGCTAACTATGCAGGTAAAATTTTCCTCGTTTATACTTATAAAATGAAAAAAGGCTTGAATTTACAGACTGCTTGTCTCAATGCAAGGAATATAAAGCATTCTTCTTCGCAGGCAACAATTCTAAGAAAGAATTCCCTCAAATTGTCTTTGTAACTGGCCTTGGGGCAACTGGCCTTGAAGGGGCAGCTTCAAAACAACATGGGTTTCTGGCACAATGGTGGTCAGGCATCTGGAATATCTCATTATATTATGCATTCTTTAAAATGTTCTTACTTTAGCAGTGTCTGGCATTTAACCTGCATGCATGGAGTGGGGAAATACCTGGGTTTTTCCTCTCAGAACCAAGTCTGAGCAGTTATTAGCTAATTACTAAATATTAACTTCTTGCTTGACTAGGATTTCAATCAAAGTAATTAAATGAAGGGACATCCTCCTCTGTACTTCGGGTGGTATATTGTTTTAATAAGCGACTGCGTGTAGTGTGTGTGTCTTACAGGAACAGTTTTAAATCACATGTTATGAAGGAAATTAATCTTTTTCCAATATGAGCAAGTTGGCTAATTTGGTCAAAACTCAACAAGTTCTCTTGTCTGCTTCTTCAGTAACATTACAGTAGGTTCTGGAAATCAGTGGTGCTTTGGAATTAGATCTTCTCTTTCAGTTGTCAAGTCTTTCTTTTGGGGGATTACACATTCAGGCTTTGCATTTTCAGTTATACATGAATAGTACCGAATTTAACTGGGAGGTATAAATCAGAAGAGGCTCATTGAAAGCCTGGTGGAGTGAGATGTACTAAATGCCTTTGTGCCATCAACTAATATTCTTTGAAGAGCCCGATCTAGGAAGAAACTACAATGCTACCATTGAGTCTGAATAATTGTGGACAAAATATTTTTAGCCCCACTGAAGTCATCGCAGTTCCTTGGATCTGCAACAATTCAACAGACCTACAAATGCCAGATCTTCCTCTGTCCAGTTCAAGTGTCTGCAAAATTAATTCATTAACCCTATTTAGAGCTAATGGTCCAAAGTCATTAGAAACTGCTTCTCTTAATCAAGTAAGAGAGATTTCACAGAGCCAGAGAGTCTTAACAGCCCACATTATCTTATTATATTATCACTTTCCCAGGAGATAGCGATTAAAGTGTTATTGGTGGTGAGTCCACTAAATGTTTCCTGGAGTGACTCTGTCAAGTGATTCACTGGTTTATTTCAACCATTTCACATATTCCAGATTATGCCATGTTGTTTGCATAGTATTAGAGAAGACTTAGTGAAGCGGGATGGTTTTCTTCCCAAGTCTGCTACAGATGGCAAATCATGCCAGATTGTCTTTCCTGCCACATGCAAGAGGTTTGCACAGGAATATCATTGGCTGCTCACTTTGAACTCCTAAGGACAACATCTTTTGTTCTCAGGGAAGACACATATATGCAAACTGCCAAAGCAGGGAGAAATAGGAACATACAACCAACTCAAAAATCATAATTCGTTGAAGGAAATAAACCATCTCATTCTCTTCTAATTTTTGGCAGATGTTTCCTATAATTGCTGTGGTTGGTGAATTTTATGTACTCTTTCTTTCAAACTGACTAAATTCTGCACACCAATAATTTCACATTAAGAACTATTGATAACCAGATTTCTCTTAGAAGCAAGATTCCAACCTGTGTATGCCATTCCTGGGGAAATGTTATGCATTGCAAGCTACACATGCTTGGTTCGGTGATGTTAATGGAATATCAGTATCATTGCACTTAGGTTAGCGGTCCATAATTTTTAAAACTAAGCAGTGCAGACTCACAAGTAGCAGTGGCATTATTGACACTGGAGGTTCATGAGTTGTCTTTTCTTCCATCTTTATAATTCTATAAACTGTAGTTAATCTTAACATGAGTCAGACCACTTTTACTCAAGAACAACACATGAGATTCGAAAGACTGGGGAAGGCAAGAATTTTGTAATTGGAACTAAAGTTTGTTTTGTTTTCCTTTCCTTTCTGCTTTGCTAACCCTTATCTGCTCCCCAAGCAGCATAGGTGGGGGAAAACTTCCGTAATGGAGCTAAGTAAACCTTTGCTGCTTTAACAATGTGCTTTGTTGCTGGGTAGTCTGGATCTCTGGAGCACAGATAACTTCAAATTGCTTAGATTTAGTATCTGATAAACCAGAAAGAGAGGGATGTTGTAAACAAGCCAGATTGTCTAATGACAAAGAACAGGCTCATTTTCAGAAAGCTAACAGTAAGGGGGCGGGGGTGGGGGAGCAGCAGGCACTGTGTTAGCTTCAAGTTGCTCCCTGTGTAAAATTTAATATTTAATAGCATTGTAACTACATCATCTATAATTAACTACTTACTATATACTACTATAGTATACTACTATGAGTACTGTTAGTATTTTCTGTTGTGTAGTCATTAGGTAACAAAACCTTAATTTGGGTAAAAGATATTAGGTAAAGTTACCTGGTTCGTATGTATTTTTAAAAATGATCCCAAAGAAGATGAAGGTGATTCCACTATTTATTTTGTTTACAGAGAGAGAAAATTCTATAAACAACCTAATAAACAGTTGTGCAAGCTATGGGAAAGGAAATATATTAGCTTGAGTTGACCTGAATTGAAGTACTGAACGGCCTATTATTTATAAGATGGGTCGATCAAATGATGTGATTTCAATATAATACATGTATGTTTGTGTGTTTTAATTGCAGATCGATGTGGTGAAAACATAAAAATTTTAGAGCCTGGATATCTCACCTCTCCTGGCTATCCTAATAGTTATCACCCAAGTCAAAAATGTGAATGGTTGATTCAAGCTCCTCAACCACACCAGAGGATTATGATCAACTTCAACCCACACTTTGATTTAGAGGACAGAGAATGCAAGTAAGTGAAATTGATCTGTAAGGGAAACCACAGCACCATCTAGTGGACAAAAGTCATTCACGATGTCTTCTTCAAGGGGTGGGGAGTTGAAACAGCTGATAAGTGTGAAATTATGTGTGCAAAATTCATTTCTTTGTGATGTGACTTCAGATTGGACCATGTGTAAAAGCAAGTACATATTTCATAGTAGACACTGTCATAGTTATAATCTTAGAATCCATCTGCTTATTTTGTTGGGAACTTGGACCAATTAGCAGTTATTTCTTCTGAAACTTGCAGGAGGAAAAAGGCAATTGTTTCTTTTTTTTTAAAAAAAAGTTATAATTATGAAAAGAAAAACACAATCATGCTTTTTTAAAAAAGTAAGCTCACCTTATTGACTAATTGTAGTTCATTTTTTGTTCGTTTGATGGCAGTGATCATATTTATAACAAAGTGGAACAAGCCTTGGGTATACATGTCTGTATCGCTGTACACATATTTTAGAGATTTCCCTTATTATGATTAGAACATATTGGTGTACTGTCAAGAGAAGTATATTGATTAACAGAAATGATTTTTCAAAACGAATTGCTGAGTTAGCTGAGAATTTTACAATTGTACTGATAAGTATATAGTTTATAGAATGTAATGTACAAAATGCTTTATAGCGCTAACATCTAATGAAAAGTTAGATGTGGTTAAAGTGTTTTCACTGGTTAGGTCGCTCTTTATTACGGAAGCTCACTAGGTGGCTTTTGGCTAGTATTTCAGTTTTCTTGTGAAAGAAATTAAAATAATCACAGACTTGCACCTTAGAGAAACAGCACAATGTAAATGTAATAATAAATACATCAAGTGATCTCATGCTAAAGTAGCATTCATTCTGAGATCAGTATGAAATAATTTATTTAAGCAGTACTCTCATAACATTGACTGAAAGTAACGAGTTACTCTTTATTTTCAGTACTCCGTGTAAAAATGTACTCCATCAGAGAGTACTTGAGAACTAATTTGCCCTCTGAGTTTATATGTAAAAGATGGGCACCATTAGCTTCCAGATGTTGTTGAATGTTCCCAGCAGTCCTAACCCACATAGTCAGTTTAAGTAGGTGAGCAGAAATCGGAAGTTCATAGGTTGCTCATAAAGGTTTTGTTATATAGGATGCGTAATGTGACTTCTATATGGTGGTATAGTGGTGGCGCAGTGGTTAGAATGCAGTAGTGCAGACTAACTATGCATTCCACTGCCAGGAGTTCGATCCTGACTGGCTCAAGGTTGACTCAGCCTTCCATCCGTCTAAAATTAGTAAAAATGAGGACCCAGATGGTTACTCTTAGAGAGGGCTTTAAAGCACCGTAAAATGGCATATAAATCTAAATGCAATTGCAATGCAATGTGTGAATAGGCTCAAGTTCTTCCTGTGATATAGAATGTCATCCAATTGAGGTTATGAGTCTCTGTAATCTTTAAAAGACTCTATGGCATAAATTAATAATACTTCCATTGTTACAAATGGGATAAAAGATAATTATTTGTCATAAGCGAAACTCTTATCTTGTTTCTGACTGGGGACTATTTTTGTTGCTTTTGTTACAAAATCGGAGAACCAGATTTGAAAACTTATCATTACTGGATAAAGCGGTTAAATAAGGAAATGTTTAGCCTTAATTATCCTACCATTAATAGACCCATCTTTAGACAAAGTGAGACTATGGCCTTGAACAGTAAATGTTGTGTATTCTGAAGGGACACACAACATGATTGCCTTGTATTTTTAGCACAGGGAAGGAAAGAGATACCCTTTCTTCTATTGACCAATGGTTGGTTTTGTGAGCTTTTTTATAATTCACTCTACTATACATGGGGCCACCCTTGACTTGGAAGATACAACTTATCCAGAATGCAGTTCCATGACACATTGCAATGTGCTCTGCATGTGACACTTATGCTCTGCAATCTGTACCAGTTATCAGAAAGTTGCCAGGTGAAATTCAAGATACTGGTTGTCATCTATAAATCATTCACACGGCTCATGAACTCATTATCTACACAACTACTCTTCTTTTCTCCAATTGTCTTTGTCCTGTAAGATGAGATGGGATGGGCATGTCCCACATCCCTTCCATTAAAGAAGGATTGTGGGTTCCCAGAGGTGTGCCTTCTCTGTTGCCACTCCTGGCTTCTGGAATACCATTCTTCATAAGATAGATCATAGAATGATAGGACTGGAAAGAGTCTCAGAGGCATTCATGTCCAACCCCCTGCTCAAGGCAGGAAACCTTATTCTCTGCAGGTCAAATAGTTGTCTAGTCTATTTTTTAAAATCTCCAGTGATGCAGCACCCACAACTCCAGGAAGCAAGCTATTCCATTGATTAATTGTTCTCTCTGTTGGTAAAAATTCTCCTTAGTTCTAGGTTGCATCTCTCTTTTTTGTCCTGCTTTTTGTCCTGCCCTCTGGTGCTTTGGAGAACAAATCAATCTGCTGTTCTCCATGACAGCCCCTCAAGTACTGGAAGGCAGCTATCATGGTACCCCTAACTATACCTACTTCCCTTAACTGTTCATCATATGGTTTAATCTCCAGATTCCTTATCATCTTTGTTGCTCTTCATTGTACATTTTCTATGGTCTCAGGCCTTTTTTTGTATCGTGATGACCAGAACTGGATGCAGTATTCTGTGTGTGGCCTCATTAGTGGGATATAAAATTATATTATCACTTTTTGTGATCTAGATGCTATCCTTTTTTTCATACAGTCTAGGAGTGCATTGGGTTTTTTGGCAGCTGCAGCAAACTACTGGCTCATCCTTACGAAGACGTTGAACCAAGTGCTACCTAATCTATAACTGGGCATTTGGTTTTACTGTCCAAGAATGACTTGAAAACCTGGCTTTTTAAACAGAACACGAGCCAAGAAGTTTTGTGATCCTGCCAAGTGATGACTGATGAAGGTTGTTGATGGCCAAACTGATGTTTTATGTACTTCCTCATAGCATCATTTCATTTTTATAGCTTCTGCATTCTGATTGTATGTTTCTAAATAGTTTTTATCATAAGGCACCTTGAGTCTTTCTGATTTGGTGGCATTTTAAGTGTAATAAATAAAGAAAAACTTGTGTGGGAGGCATAATCTATATAGGTTGCCTCGGGAAGCAAGGGCCTAACTCATGAACAGACTGTTTCTTCTGACAAGGTAAGTGATTGAATGATTAGTGAGCAGGCACTGTAAAATAAAGCTACTTGGGTAGGGTATTTGGCAGGTGGAAGAGAAAACACCTTGATGATCTACATCTGATGAAAGAGAGCTTGAATCTGCCATAGAAGTAGCCACTGATATGTGACCACATGTGGAACCAAAATTTCCATTGTAAGTCATTGCGGTCATACGTCAACTCTCCACAAGACTGGAGTTGATTTTAATAACATTTTTACATCAATCAGAAGTTGTGTCACCATGGTCATTAAGCTAATCATGCAGTCATTAAGTGAATACAGCTTCCCCAGTGAATCCAACAAAAAAGTCGCAAATTGTGATCATGTAATCGCTGAGACCAATCATACATGTAAACCAGTTGAGAGTATCCAAACTGCGGTCACATGGCAGAAAGCTGTGTTGCAATGGTCATAAATGTGAATTTAAGTCGTAAGTGGCTTTTTTGAAGGTTGACGTAATTTCAAACCGTTGTTAAAATGAACGGTTATAAGTGGAAAACTACTTGTGTGGATCAATGGAGTCACAGTTGCTAAATGTGACCATTGAGATTTTAGAATGAGCTTTTTAAATAAATTTTTAAAACTCCTGTTCTCTGGGCATGTCTTTTTCCTGCAATTCAAAGAAGAAATTTACATTGTTGTAATATAAATAATTTAGTATTTATTTAGAAAAGCTGCTGGATGGCAATGTAATGGTATAGTAATTGAGATGTTATATTATAGCACCACATGACCATCTTGTAGTGGTAAAAAGTTAACAAACTTGGCTTGGTGTAGGTGTATTGCACCCATGGGCATAATGCATTTCTTCTTTTCTGCAGAATATTTGCTCCCTTTAGTGCATACTTTGAAACCTAATTAGTGTCATTTTTTTTTACCCCACTCTAATTGGGCAGTTTTGTTGTCAGGCAAAGGTAGGTAATTTTACAGCCAAAAGCTTTGTAGGCAGACCTATTTAAATCGGCCTTTCATTGTACAACTTAAATGCTTCCTGTGTTATTTTGTGTTCCATTTTAAATACTGACCCTTTGACTTTCACATTACGACAATTAAATTCAAATGAAAAGATATGTGTCAAAGGAGCAAATCTGTCAAAAAAAAATCATCTTCACAGGAAATTTTAAAAACTCTGTTTAAACCATAAAGAACCTCACACTTTTCAAAAATTGCTGCTATTATTATTATTATTATTATTATTATTATTATTATTATTATTATTATTATTATTATTATTATTATTATTATTGCCAGATTCTAGGTGGTGAAACGCTATATTAGTGCATTTGTCAAAAAGACTTGGGATTTTTAGCACTAAGCAACCTATTATATTGGAGTTCTAGGTTTTGGTTTATTATCACAGCTGTATAGATAAAAGATATAATATTGCAATCAAAGCAGTTGATGTTTTAGCTTCAAAAACCCCTACACATGAATGAATATATATATATATATATATATATATATATATATATATATATATATATATATATATATATATATATATATATATATATATATATATATATATATATATATACATATACACATACACATACACATACACATACACATACATACATACATACATACATACATACATATATACATGTTTTTCTTTCTTTTTCGTAGGTTTTATGTCTAGGTAGAACCTGGCTAAAGAGAAATATATATATACATATATATAGAGAGAGAGAGGTAACCTCAAACCAGAGATAACAAATTACTGCTTTTGATGAAAGAAGTACAAATAAGAGTTCGTGTTTATTGCTACATCTTAATTGCATCTGCCCCTTAATAACAGTTATGGAGACATTGGAAGGTGGTGGTAATTGTCACATTGAAGCTGTCTGAAGAACAGCTACAGCCCTGCCTGGCTCTGAGCAAACAAATTCAGGGGCCTACCCAACTGAGACTAAACAATTCTTTTGTTTTTATTTCAGTCTGGCTTCAGTAACAATCAGGGTGCTGCTTTTGCTGCTTCTGTTGTCTCCTTAATCATCTCACTTTAATGCAAATCTGTTTTCTTCCCTTTTAAGCCGCTTTCCTGTCTCCAGGAATTTGTATGTGAATTTCTTTCCATTTCACTAGCCTCTGTTCCTTGTCTGGGCCCAGCAGGCCTTTTGCAAGCCTCTCTTTGTGCTTATCTTTTTTCTTGCTTCTTATCCTTCTCCGCCCAGAGACGCCTAATCCCTAATAGGCTGCAGTCCTTCCCTCAGTTAGTATCCTCTACATCTTCACTTTTTCACCTTTTATTTCTCAGTGATGTCCTGATTTATACAACTGGACTTGCCCCATACTTGCAAAGGGTCATTCACCAAGAGATTGGTCTCCTTACAGTACAAGCAGTTAATTGAGAAGTTACAGGTTACAGGACCACACAGTTTTTCTGGAAAAGGAAAGGGGAAGAAACCTCTGTTATTTGTAAAGCTATGCAGCATTCTAAAGGTACAAAAGGGGGAGAAAAGCTTTGAAGCTGCTCCAATATCTTGTGAATTTCCAAAATGCAAGCTCTTATTTCTCCAAATGATCCATTTTCCTTTGAATTTTTAATTACAAATGCGGAGGACAGCTGGTTAAATTGCTCCCCCAAACATTTAAACTCAAACACCTTACCTTCATCTTGCAATCCTTATTATGTTTGAGGACTCAGAAAAAGGGAATTTATGATCTGGATCCAAAGTTCTGACATCAGCCCTCTCCTTGTTCATGTGACTTACTTCAGCACTTGGCAGCATGGCCATATTGACAGGCGTTTGCATGATCCCACAGTCACATAACCCCATTCTTACGATGGTTTTGCCAAAAAAACCAGCCCTTATTTCTGGTTTTTGGCAGTGCTCAACCATAGCCAACAACGGGTTCACTTAATGTCCATGGCATTATTTAACAAGCATGCACTTATGACTACATCACTCATTTAATGACTGCCACAAAAAAACGTTAAAGTGGGTCAGTCATGTGACCTACCAATTTTGCAACTACTACATCTGTAATGATCAAACTCCATTATGGTCATAACCTGAGGACTACCTGAATAGGCAGTGAGTGCATACAGTTTTTAGAATAATGATAGAGGTATCCTCAGAAAGATTTTTAAACGTCAAAATGTTGACCATGACTACACAATCAAAGCACCATCGCTGCCAATATCTTGAACTTTTTTTGTAATCGATAAGAGAGAGAGAGAGAGAGAGAGAGAGAACAGTAGAAATCAGATTGAGATTATACTTGAGATGTTTTAACATTACATTTTCATAACTACATTCCAATTTTGTTTCTTTGCTCTTCCTTAGATATTCTTTGGATAGAGTGTAATTTTAAAGACCTTGTGAAAGTTCCTATCATGCCATTTTTATGCAGAAAACTATGTTTATAATTGCCTTTGGGAGTAGAAAGCTATTGCTGTGTTTTATAGAAAATCTGCATAGTGTAATGGTTCAGGTGATGAATTCAAATCAGGGAGCTCCACTTCAAATCTGCCATCAATCATGGAAGCTTCCAAGATAACTTTCAACCAGTTGCCCTTTCTCAGCCCAACTTATCTCACAGGGATTGTTGTTGTGGGGTAAAAGGAAACTATAAATCAAGGAAAGAAGAACTGTTGGAAATAAGAAGAAAATTATTGCAGGAATGTTCTAAAAATTGTTCTAATCCACAGACTTGTGAAGCAAACTCCACACCTTAAAAATATAAATTTATAAATATAAATATAATACTGCATACAGTATTATAATGCTGTATTATTATTTTAAACAATGCACATTAATGTTTCAATTCAGTCATGTATATTTGTAATATATTTATGTTCACATTTGAAATTTGGTCTTAAGACAAGATGGTATAATATATAATATTTTTGTATTGATTCATTGCACTTTATTACCGTTGTTTATGAAGAACAAGAGCAAATGTATGTAGTTACAATCAATAGAAGAAAATATTTTCAGTGCTTATGTTTTCATGTTTGTGCCTTTTGCAAATATTTTGGGGGTACAGTTCTGTAACTTATAGGATTTGTTTTCTCTGATACATTAGCTATCTATATTCTTTTAAAACTTTATTCTTTAAAACTTTTTGTCTGAATAGTAAACAAGAATGTCATTGATTCACAGGCCTTTGGATTTATGGAAGTTTTCCGGTTTCCCAGCAATGCAAACTATCAGCATGATAATTTATAATGGCTTGTGACAAATGCTGCTGAGCTTAGAGGTGTGTGGTTACATTCAGATCAAATGTCATCAACTAGGGAGCAATAAAAATTTCACAGACACTAGGTTAAAAACATTAAGAAAATGGATGTGAAGTTTCAGACAACAAAGTTTTACAAAGTAGAATGGGATCACTAGTGGAAGTCAAACAGTGGGGTTTTTGCAAACAAACTATTCCTCCTGTTCCACTGTTAACACTATTGTTTTATAGGTAAAAATTATTAGTATTGAGATGGTTTAATTGACCGTAGTTTAGATACTCAAAAAAACAGCTCCTTTGTTTGACAGTTCCTAGATTTGCATGCCATATTGCCAGATAAGTTCATACAGAAAATTCATTTGGGTTTTGAAAATATTGAAAGTGTAACAGGAAGGGCTCAGCAGTTAATTGTTCCTTAAATTGGTTTTAACAAGGATAAGTTACATAGCTGAGATTAAAGCTATACAAGGATTGTAATCAATTATTATAGTTCTTTAAAAAAGAGCTATTATAAAATATGCCTGTTTATATATACATAAGTATATGGGTCAAAAATTTAAAGCAGATGCTGCAGTTAGAATTCTGAACCGGAAATCCACTCAATATCATTTACTGTTGGGCAGGAGTATGGATAACATAATTTTGCCATAAATCAGTCTGGAAAAAAAATTCTAGAACTCATAAAACAAGGTGGGATTTCAGACATAATGGAATCAGACGAAATATTATAAAGGTTGACACGGATAGCTGTGATGAACCAATAAACCTTTTCAGATTTACACTCTAACCAGACTGAAAATGAATTCCAACACTTGTTTATTCTTTTTTCAGCTTCCATTATAAATCACCTAATTATTCAGCCAGAATACTAAAAACTTCCCAAACAATTCTGTAATATGCAGTTGAAACATTGACTGATGAAGGCTAATCTGTATTGTTGATGTTTGCCAAGTTAAGATATAAGGATGTACATGCTTTTTTCTGTCTGCTGTTTTCCCTGGAGTAATTCTGAGGCCAAAATAGTTGTGGAATCAGAGCCAAAAGTGGATGGCTCTCTATATTACCTCTTTCTAAAAACTTATTTTCTGATCTAAAACTCTTATTCTTTGTTCTTTACTCATTCTCTTTCTTGCTCATATAGCAGCTATCAAACAAGGGACAGGTCATTCTTGTCAGAAATCCGAACAGCTTGGTCGGAGGATGTTTTTAAATTAGACATTGGCCACAAGAAAATATGATGAAAGCAACATGTTTCCTAGAATTATAAGTTCATCTTCAACAAGAACAGTATCACATATTTCCTTCTAGAGGACATTTTTACCATATTAAAACAGGGCTGGTCTGACATGTTACCCAGGGAGAGAGCATGAATAACAGATCAGTTTGAATTCCTTCATCTCTCATTTTACAAATTGAATCTGGGCTGTACATTTAGCTATATTCAACACATAGTTGGAATGAGCCCAACTCATCAGGCAATCTGTATAGTGCTGTCTAGTTGCCCTGTCCTTGCCATTTATTTACCACTACTCCAATTTATATGTAGTACACAAAATGTAATTAATGCCAGTCAACTTGATTTTTTTAAAAATAGGTCTTGTCAAACAAACCTGATTTCATGTTGTGATGAAATTAAAGTTTGGCTGATGATAGTAACAGAGTTGATATAATGTCTTTTGACGTGTCCATATGATATATAACAGCTGGTTAAACAACCATACTCAGTGTGTGTTCATTAATCAACCTGTTGGGCGGTCTCAAATTGGATGCTACAGGTCTCTTTTGTAGGGGTGTTTGATCCAATAATTTTATATACAATCTTCATATGAATGTGAAGAAGGGTTGCTTATCATATTTGCAAAAAACACAAAGCTAGGAGGCATAAACAATATTATAGAAAACAGATTTAAGATACAGTAAAATTCTGTCAAGTGGGAATCATATTTAAAATTATTTATAAGAAGTAAAACAGACATACTGTAAGCCTTTAGCACAAAGAGAGAAGATTGAGGTAAGGCATAGTTTGGAAGATATACTGTATTTAGGGCAGGGAATGTTCTAGATGTTTTGGAAAAGTAGCTAAAGATGGAATTCCTGAGAATTGGTCCAACACAACTGGCAGCATCAGAGTGAGGAAGACTTCCTTTATGGATAATAAATTCCATGTGACCCAATTTTGAGGGAGATGCTAAAAAAATTAGTGTAAATTTCAACTGAATTAACAAAACCATGATGTCCACATCAAAGGAAATAATAGTTTCACTGTATTTTGCACCAGCCAAACTAACTTTTATACTGCATGTTCTGGACATTTAATTTAAAGAAATGACAATCCGAACTGCACCCAAAGAAGAGGCCTCAGGATGGTTAGGCTGAGAAGTCTAATTTTTAAAAGATTGTCATGTAGAGGTAGTATAGAATTGTTTACTGCTATTCCTATCGTAGATGAGACTGGATGGGAATAACAGCCAACATTTTGTCATGCAAGGACTTATCTCTTTTTTCCAGATTTTTATCTCATGAGGTATTTAGGATAATTTGAGATTCTAGTGGATCATTATAAAGAGTATAAACATATTTGCCCTTGTTCCAGAGGATTCAGTTTGTCTTTTATAGACAAGTGTTTGTAAAGATATTTTAATTTTGGCGTGATTGTCTATGCCTCTGAGATTGAAAAGAACTGGTAATTGTATTGTACAAGTAATCCTCAATTTATTAGCACAATTGGGAGTGGAAAATTCATTATTAAGCATTAAGTAAGCACCATGTAATCACATTTGATTTAACCTTGGAACATAGAATAACAGAGTTGGAAGAGACTTTGGAGATCTTTTAGTACAACTGCTTGAGTAGGAGACCCTATACTATTGGACAAATTGTTGTCCAATCTCTTCTTGAAAACATCCAATGATGGAGCACACATAATTTCTGGAGACAAGCTGTTCTGTTGATTCTTCTCACTGCCAGGAAATGTATCCTTAATTCTAATTGGATCTCTCTTTAATAATCTTCCACCCATTATTTTTTGTCCTGAATTCAGATGCTTTGAAGAATAGTTGATCTTTCCTTGTAACAGTCCATCAAATAATGGAAGACTGTTATCATGTTACCCTAGTCCTTCTCTTCATTAGAACAGACATACTTAGTTCCTGTAACCTTTTGCCATGCCGTTTAATCTCCAACTCTTTATCGTCTTTGTTGCTCTTCTCTGCCCTCTCAACATCTTTTTTATATCATGGTTATCAGAACCAGACTATATCCCAAGTGTGGTGTTACCATTGTGATCAAGTGATCTTGATATTATTCTTCGGTTGATGCTGTCTAGGTTTGTATTGGCTTTTTTGGCATCTGCAACTCACTGCTGACTCATACTTAAGTGTTGGTTCACTAGGACACTTAGATCCCTCTCAGTCACTACTGTTGAGCCAGGTACCACCTATTCTGTACCTGTGCATTTGGTGTTACTTGCCTAAATGTAAGATTTAACTTTTCTCACTGCTGAATTGCCTTTTTGTTGGATAAGGCCTAGTATTCAAGTCTATTAAGGTTCTTTTGAAGAGTCTTTCTTCTAAATTGTTGGCTTCTTGTCTCCCCTGTCCCTTCCCCCAAGCTTGGTGTCATCTGCATATTTGATACTTCTCTTCAGTCCCTTTAGCTAAATCATTTATGAAGATGTTGAAGATATTGGGCCTAAGACAAATCCACTGCATGCTTGCTCCCTTTAGATGTAGTTCATTGAGTGCAGTTGATCTATCGGTTGTGGTATTGTCTATAAGTAAACTATGTCCACAATATTTTCCTGATCCACAATTTAGTTATTTTGACAAAGAAAGCAATAAAGGTTTACTTGACATAATATGTTATTAACAAACCCATGTTGGCTTCTAGAAATAGCTTTGCTTGTATCTAGTTGCTGGCAAATCCATTGCTTGATTATCTTTTCCAGAGTTTTTCCAGACTGATAGGTCTGTAGTTTCCTGGATCCATTTTTCCCCCTTTAATTGGATATTGGAACCGCTTTAACTCTTTTCCAGTCCTCTAGTAGTTCCCCAGTGTTTTAGGAGCTTTGAAAGATTTTGTTCAGTGACTCTTAAATGTAAGAGTTACTTTTTGCCCCATTCGTTAATCAAGACATCATATATCTGCAACTTGCAATATTCCCTACTGGCTTCCCCATTGACTTTGCTTAGTGGAAGCCAGCTGGGAAAGTCGCAAATGGCAATCATGTGGCTGCAAGATACTACAACAGTGATAAGTGTGTGGATCAGTCATAAATCCCTTTTTTTAGCATTGTTGTAACTTTGAATGGTCACTAAACAAACATTGTAAATTGAGGATTATCTGTATGCCTGGTTCTTGCTTTGAATAAACATTATTTTGTTACATATTCAAACACTGGAGTACAATGAAAAGTCTCTATTGTCAAATTATTTAAATAATGTTTTGCTAAGTACTCATACATAGCCTGAGCAATTGAAGAAGGAGTTAGACAATTGCCAAATATCGACAATTAAAGTCTTCTTCCCATGAAGACACTTATTTCATGTATTAAAAAATGCAACAACTAAGAAACATTTCAATAGAGCAGAAGTAATACTACAGAAACAAAGTTTAATAATACCCAAACTACTTCCGTTGGTATTTATGCATAGTTCCATTGATTATGGTAGATCTAAATTCAAATATATTGAAGAATTGTACTGTTAAAGTGTCTCCAGTTAACAGAGTTGGGAAACTTTGGTGCAGGTGGTCCTCAACATATGACCACAATTGGGACCAGAAATTCTGTTGTTAAGCAAAGTTGTTAAGTGAGTCATGCCTGATTTGACAACCTTTTTCCCATGTCTCTTCAATGAATTACTCTGTTAAGTGAATCGCGTGACCCTTAAGCAAATCTGGATTCCCCCTTTACTTGTTGGAAGCTGGCTGGGGAGATCATGAGTGGCAATCACATGATCATAGGATGCTGCAATGTCATAAAGCATGCCATTTCCAAAGCATCTGAATGTTGTTCACGTAACCCTGTGGATACTGCAATGGCTGCACATGTGAGAACCGGTTGTAAGTCACTTTTTTCAGTGTTACTCAGAGGTGGTATTCTTTTTGTTGGTATTCAGCAGGTTCTGACCTGTTCTGGAGAACCGGTAGCAGACATTTAGAGTAGTTCAGAGAACCGATAAATACTACCTCTGACTGGCCCTGCTCCCATCTATTCTCTGCCTCCCAAGTCCCAGCTGATCAGGAGGAAATAGGGATTTTGCAGTATCCTTCCCCTGCCACACCCACCAAGCCACGCCCACCGAGCCTTGCCACGCCCACCAAGCCACACCCACAAACCAGTAGTAAAAAAATTTGAAGCCCACCACTTGGCTACTGTAACCTTGTTCACTAAATGAATGGTTTTGAGACCCACCTGTTCTAAATTAGCATAGAGAGAAACATTTAAAATCAAAGTTTTGAAGTTTATAATATGGACTATATAAAACAGGGGTGTCAAACTCACATTGTCATCTCGTGACGTATCGCAATTTTTTCCCCTTCTTTAAAACGGGCGGCCATGGCCAGCACATGATGCATCCAGTCCGCAGGCCACGAGTTTGACACACCTGATATAAAACCTTGAGAACAAGAATTCAAAGAGCAGAACAAAAGGTTATAATGCTTCCCAAACCGAAAATCTAGTAATTAGACTTTTTCTTCTCCCATAATTACACTTTTTGGTGTTGATTTAATTTAAACAAGCTTTTCTTCCATGTGCTGGAAAAATATCTGCTTGTAACTTGTTGCAGTCTGTGCCTGTTAGTGATTATAATGCATTACATTGGTTAAAAAAATACAATGAATTTGTTTGTAGATTGTTAATATTCACTAAATGTTTTGTTAAATTCTCTTTAATTTTAGGTTCCTCTGTGTAAGTTTAAGGTAATAAGCACATAGACTTACAGAGTGAACATTGTCCATACACACACAATATAACTATTTCTATAGAAGTTCCAGGGATAAATCTAGTAATTAAGCCATAATAGTCATCTTAAGCTGATAATTAGGTTTAAAAAAGAACACAAGACAGGATTAGTGTTCAGATCATGTTCCAAATACTTCTTAATTGTCTGTTTGTAATCAATCCTGATTACAGGAGGCTGTGATTTGGCAAACAAAAAGAATTTCAAAAGCTTTTTCTATATTATTTTTCTATTTAGTTGGCTTGATTGTAATATTTAGCTTGGATTCCAGGGGCATACTATCAAACAAATTTGGCTTACCATCTCTGGGAATTTTTCAAAAGAACACTAGAAGTCTGCCTAAAGCTCGTAATTTTAAGTTTTTAATACAATATTCCTCAGAGCTTGCTGAAATGAGTAAGCTGCATTCCTATAGAATCGTACAAAGAACGCTGAAAATTGAAGTAGATCTTTGTGTTTTCTGCTCCCTGTGGCCTTCTAGGTTCATGACTTATTCATTGCCTGGTCTTTACTGTATTCTTAGTATTTATGAGTTCTTAAAGTTAAATAACAAAATAAGTATTCAGGAAGAAATACCAGGTTTCCTAACATGGGAAATAAATATTTGCAACTTTTAAAGAGACCGATAGTCTTTTCTTCAATTAGAAGCAGCAGCCATATCCATGGTAAATTTCCCCAGGGTACCACATGCATTGAGGTCATAACTCATTGACTGAATTCACATATCATACTTGGGGAACATGAAACAGCTTAGCACAGTGGGAGAAAGCACCTATTACATGAATGGGAGGCTGCATATAGTGAGTCTCTTCCGATCCCAATAAATAATATTAGTTAAGTCTGAAGGATGGATGTCCAGGTAGTCCACAGTGTGAAATATTCAAGAATGTCTCTATGAGAGATATAACTGATCCCGTTCAAACAGAATTAGCATTTACAACACCAATCAGAAAGGTTAAATCCATAAATGTGTATGGATACTGGGACTACAACAAGGCAGGCATGCTAAAGGTGTAACATATACACATTTAGATTGAAGCATATTTATCCAACATCAGATATTAATATCTTGGCATCTGTAGTTGCAATGTGCATGATAACATAATAGCTTATATTCAGTGTGTGTTTTGTCCCATTTTACAACCTTTCTTGCTGCAGTTATTAAGTGAATTACTGCAGTTGTTAAGTTAGTATAGTTCTGTGATGGCGAACCTATGGCACGCATGCCACAGGTGGCACACAGAGCCATATCTGTGGGCACGTGAGCGTTGCCCTAGCTCAGCTCCAGCGTACGCCAGCCAGCTGATTTTCGGGCCTTTCGGGCCCACTGGAAATCGGGAAATGGGCCGTTTCTGGCCTCCAGGGTGGTGGGGAAGACGATTTTCTCCCTCCCCAGGGTCCTAGAAAGCCTCTGGAGCCTGGGGAGGGCAAAAAACAGGCCTACTGGGCCCACCGTGTCATCACATGCCAAAAGCGGGGGTCGCGTGTGCATGCATGGGGGCGGGGCACATTGAATTATGGATATGGGCATGCGTGCACTCGACCCCCCCATGCTCCCCCCCCCCCACTTTTGGCATGCGATGGCAAAAAGGTTAGTCATCACTGGTATAGTTATTAAGTGAATCTGGCTTCTCAAACTACTAACTTTGCTTGACAGGAGGTCGTGATCACATAACGTCGGGATACAACAACTGTCATAAATATATGCCAATTGTCAAGCATCCAAATTTGATCATCTGACCATGGGAATGTTGCAACGGTCATAAGTGTGGAAAAATAGCCATTTTTTTTCAGCAACATTATAACTTTAACTGTCACTAAACAAATGGTTGTAAATTGATGACTACTTATATATGGTTTGGCTATTCATTTAGCAATATATACAGCACAAAATGTCTTTGTTCATCAGGCATATCGTCCAAATTACAGAGTGGTTTGTTTGTTTGTTTTTTGCGATTCTCATACAGCCCTTGGGATCTTTATCATCATCCTACAAACTTTTATTCATTTCTATATTCATATCTGGGCTCAAATCCAGAATGTCTTTACATATATTTATAACAGACATTGTAGGTTGTTCTGTTACAAAACAAGATGCCAAATGCATTAAGTAAATGCATATTTTCATGTCTCAAAGTCTTTTTGAAAACTAACATTCAAAAATAAAAGTCTTACATTGTATTATATGAACAGCTGCAGTTTGGGTTATATATACATAGACTTCAAAAAGAGATAGCACTCAATTGACTAATATAGGATTTAGGCCAAATGGTAACTTAGAAGCTTGATGATTGGGGTTGTTAACTTTAGGAAATATGTGGACATAATAAATACATAATATAAGAGCAAATTTTTATCAAGCCAAATATCATCATGAGAGCTAGAGTTATAAAATTTTCTGTTGTTGTTATATCTGTAGAAATGGCTATTGCTGGGGGAAAAATACAACTTTGAACTAAATAGCACCCTAAAATATGTTTTAGGCAGAATAGTGCAAGCTAATTAAAGATATTTTAGGATGCACTTCAGAGCACATTTATCTAGAAGCAATTCTTACCTAACTCAACCAGGACAATAACTGAGTTATTTAATGCAGTGAGCTTTGCCTTGTCAATAGTTTAAATTTGCGTAAATTTACATATGAATAGGAACATATTTAGTGGTGAAGAAAGTATACTTTCTGTGTTTTTAAATTATGCTTGCCCTTGTCACAACAGACAGCATTTTAGAAAAAGTATTCTTTCCAACTGAAAACCATTTCTAAGAAGCTGCTTGCTTCATATGTTTTTTGTGAGTATTTATTTACATTTGTTTTATGTTGGAAAAATAAGAGCATACCCATCTTAAATTAAAACAGGCCATTGGTCTATTTTTGTGGTAATTCAGGTCTTTAGACTGGAATCCAATGAGAAGGGTTGGGTTAAAGTGGTGATGTAGGATTGGAAAAATGCAAGAATCCTTTCTTAATCATGATGTTGGTCTAACTAATCGTGGTTAACTTCTTTAATCTAATTCTGCTCATTTCAACTCAGTAACCCTTTTTGTGTTAAGAAAATATTATAACTCCTCTGTTACTGTGACATTTGCATAACAGTAGCTGGGATAGAGATGTTAAATCTGGTTGCTGTGCGTACATGCTGATGCTTTAACTTTGTAAACAATAGTAAATTTTTTACGAAGTATATGTCACCAGTGAGACCTCACCGCAGAAGGCAATTGGCAACTGCCTTTTTGACATGGAGAGACAAGCAGCAGGAGAATTGGGTGCTGCAGTAATCAGAAAACTAGACTGAACTCTTGCAAAATTTCTGGTTTCAGGCAAAATGACAAACTGGCTACTTTATTCAATTTCAGTCCCTGATGTATTTCGAATGCCAAATGTGACTCTAGGTTGGTGCCTTGGTATGTTGGACCCCAATTAAAATTTAGAAATTTAGGAAGGCCCTTCATTTATGGTTTATATTATGTTGTGGGCTGCGGTAGGCAAGAACAGACACCATAGATACAACAGCATTTATTGACCTAACTGGAACAACTGCTGAACAACAGGCAAATTCCTGTAATTTATACTCTGGGCCCACAGAGCCTCAACCAATCATAATACTTTAAAAAGCCCACCCAAATATGAATGTTCTAAGTTCCCTTCCAAAACAGTTGAAGTTAACAGTTAGAGTCATCTAAAGGTTAGTTTCACTTTAGCAGGGCGTAACTATATATATTCAATACATAATATCCCTCCCCCTTATGATAGTTCTCACCTTCAGTCTATTCAATATTCAATAATAGTCTTTAAGGTAGGCTGGGAGCCCACGGATCCTGGTCGACTGCTGTAATGGAGAGTCCTGTTTAAGTGGAGCATTGTCCATCTCCACTTAGACGGAATCTTGATGGCCATTTTGGTCGCCAGTCAGTGGCGGCGGCTCCATAGCCCATGGTACCTCCGTTTCTCTGGAGGCAGCCACGGGTTGTGTAGGCAAACTTGGAGGAAAACAGTTTTCTAGTGGGTATGATAAATCCTTGGGATCCTTAACCGGCACTGGCCTGGCCTGATGATGCCATAACTTATCAATGTGGTGTCTGTACGATTATCCCCCAGAGTAACCTCGTATGACAATGAACCCATTACTGCTTGGTTACCCTGGCTGCCACCCAAGGTGCCTCACTCCCATACTTCCTGGCCCAAACCAATTCATCTAGCTGTAGGTTCCCGGGGGGGGAGGAGTTGGCTGAACCATCTCCACTGCTATTCTGTCTGGTTGGTCGAGCTTCATTATGAGCCGGCGGCCCCACCTCAGCTCCGCTGGGCTGCAACCTGTTGCTATACTGGGTGTTGTGTGTTGACACAGGAGGAGGTTCGCCAGGCAGTGATTCCAGACCCCGTTCATCATCCACTTGAATGCCTCCTTTTTGGTCCTGACCATTTGTTCAGCCTGACCATTGGTCACAAGGTGGAATGAAGTGGATGTTAATCATGTTGGCATTGAAGAATGACTGAAACTCTGCTGCCATGTGTGGCAAACAGCCGGCACAACTCTCAGATGACCCTGGTCATTGCCATCGATGAGACAATACCACTTCCAACCACTTGGAATAACTGTTCACTACTATCAGGATCATCTGCCCCTGGAAGGGGCCAGCAAAGTCAATGCACATGCGAGACCATGGGACATGCGTGGTCTCCCAGTGGTGCACTGGTGCTTGTGGTATCTCCAGTTGGGTTTCTTGGCAGACCTGGCAACTCCTTACTTGCTTTTATATGTCTTTGTCTAGGCCTGGCCACCACAAGTAGCTCCTGGCTAGAACCTTCATCCAAACAATTCCTGGGTGCCCTTTGTGTAGGGAATCCAGCACCTTGGATCAAAGACTGGGTGGAATGATGACACTGCTGCCCCACAACACACATCTTGGCTGACAGTTCATTTTTTTGAGAAGCGCAGCATTGAAACTCAGAGCCTGGCCAGGCCTCTGGCCATCCCCTTAACACCCAGTTGAGAACATGGCTAAGTGTTCTGCCCATGGTGGTTTGAGCTACAACGTCCCCTGCATGTAGGGGTGCATCAGGCAGATCCTGGATCACCAGAATACCACAAGCTGGGGCCATATCTGGTTCAATCTGTGGTAGAGGCAGTCAGCTGAGAGCGTCAGTATGGCTCATTTCCTTGCCCAGCTTGTGGACTAGCCAGTACGAGTATATGGCCATGAAAATGAACCATCATAGCATTTGCGGCAACAGGAACTGCGGTATCTGTTTGTCAGCTGTGAAGAGACCAAGCAGAGGTTAATGGGCTGTAAAGATGGTGACGGTTCATCCATATAAAAAGTCATGAAACTTCTTAATGCCAGCCACTATGGCGAGAGCTTCCTTGTCTATCTGGGCATAGTTCCTTTCAACTGGTGATAACGTTCAGAATAGTATGTGATGGGGGCCTCTCTACCATCTGGCATCCTGTGGCTTAGTACTACTCCAATGCTGTATGGTGAAGCATTACAGGCTAGTATTACTGGTAGGGTTTCATTGAAATGAGCTAGAAATGGAGTCCGAGGATAGCAATGATTTTACAGCTTTGAACGCTTTGTCTTGAGTGCTAGACCAGACCCAGGGTGCTTGTTTGTCTAGTAGGCAGTGTAATGGGCAGCCTTATGTGGTAAGAAGGAGTGGTAAAAATTGAGCAAGGCCCAGGAATGCCTGGAGCTCCCCCTTGGATTTTGGAATGGGGGCTTGCTGAATTGTCTTTAGCTTTGCTTCAGATGGGTGGATTCCAGCAGAGTCAATGCGGAAACCCAGGAATTCTGTGGATTCCACGCCAAACTGGCATTTTTCCCTCTTGAGTTTTAGACCTGCCTTGTGGAAGCATTGGAGTACTGTACGGAGACATTCCGCACAGATTTCTGCGCAATCAGGATGTCATCAAAGTACAGACAAACACCGGGAATATTTTTCAGTGTTCGTTCCATTATATTTTGGAACAGCCCTGGTGCTACGCTTACTCCAAACTGCAGTTGGCGCACTCAGAATGCACCTCGGTGTGTTTAGAGCATGTTTAGGCTTAACACAACTATATGTACATAATAGTTTATTTAAAAGGTTCCAAGATAAAAAAAGGATTTTATAAGAAAGAGAACCTGGAACATAGAATTGCACATCTTTTTATAGATTGCATAACAAAGATACTTCAAAGTAAAAATTGGTTGGATTAGAAAAATCATCTGTCTAGTTATATCATGAAAAATTAGACATCCAATACATGTAATGTATTGGATGTATATTAGACATCCAATATAATGTTGAAAAGGACATTGTATTCTGAATAAAAGTAAAAGAAACATTTGCAAAAAAAAAAACCCATCAGAATGGATATTGGTAAAGATACATTCAAATGCTTTTCCAACCACTGGGCTCAAATCCTTGCTTTGTTTGTGGAAGCTTGGAACAGCAGAAAACCAAAGTATTTTACTTAGAATGTATCAAACATTGGCCAGTCTTAGTTTTTAAAAGAAAAGGCTTTTTTACATTCTTCTTGAAATTTAAGGATTATGCAAATTATTAGCAATGCATTTGAAAAGAAAAAAGAAATAAGGCTAATTAAAATACAAGAAACCCATAGTAGTTAACCAGTGTAATAGTAATACCATACTGCAAGTATTGCAAAGTCAATATTGCATGGTCCTCACTTTTCATGGCTTCATTAACTTAACCAATTACCATTTGCTTGCTTCTAAGTTGTATTTAACTCTAATGCAACCAAGGAGATTCTCCAAAGTTATCACAGTTGTGTCCGACTTTGGCAACTTTAAGACCGATGGACTTCAACTCAGCTCCTTAGTCAGCCATGCGGGCTGGGGAATTCTGGGAGCTGAAGTCCACAAGTCTTAAAGTTGCCAAGGCTGATCTCAGCAGCTTACAAATGTTAAGAATGATTTATGAAAGATGTAGCCTAAGTTTGACTAAGTCAATTTTCAGCAAAAAGAGAAGCTTTTTTAAATCTAATTTAAAGCATGGACATAAATACTCATTTGAATGCTTAAATTCCATTTATTATGTCGCATTACAGTGCTCCCACCAAGTAGTTGTGGATAATATTTCCAAAGATAGTGAAATTAGAAGCAGAGTTAAGCCATAAATAGAATAGTTGCTAAATAGTTCCTTTAAAAAAAAATAAAAAAATTACATGTTCTGCTTTTTCAAATAAATGTAACACATTTATTTAGCTGTCTCTTCTATAAATAAACCAATTACATTTTCTAGCATGGTAATCATTATCTCTGGTAGCATTAAATCTCAATAGGAATACTTATTCAGTGTTTTTAGAGGCTCAAGGAAAATTCAGTCTCTCCTGAATATGTTCTCAGGAGATCACAATTTATTCCATTTCTCCTAATTTGGCCGTGAAGACAAGCTCTATAAGCAGAATGCAATAGTGAATATAGAACACTGAATTTATTACATGTGTGAATAGTCAGCATTAATGGTGCAGTAGAATTTGTTGCTGTTGTTCAGTTTGCTAAGTCATGTCCAATTCTTCACAATCCCATGAACCATAGCATGCCAGGCTCCCCTGTCCTCCATTATCTTCTATAGTGTACTCAAATTCATGTTCATTGCATTAAGGACATTATCTAACCATCTAGTCCTCTGCTGGTCTCTAGTCCTTTTGCCTTCAATCTTTCCCAACATCAGAATATTTTCCAATGAGGCTTCTCTTTTCATTTGGTCACCAGCCACTTCAGTCTTTCTGGATCTACTTGTAATTGCCCTCCGCTCTTTCCCTCTTCTCTGACCTGAAGGACTCATCTTCTGGTATCCTAACTTTTAGCCTTTTGGTACAGTCTGTGGAGTCTTCGTGGCAAGGATACTGTGGTGGATTGCCATTTCCTTCTCCAGTGGACCATATTTGCACAGAAATGTCCACTATCTATCTTGACTTAGCTCATACTTTTTTTGAGCTTCACAAGCTTCTTCACCACACCAAGGCAGTGTTCCAGAAAAGGGCACATTAGTATACACTAATACTAATTTGTATACTAATATATGCAAAGAAATAGCATGCAAGGTCCCAAGCATGTCCTACCTTGCAAATCACTGAGGATCCCAGATTCCTCTTCTGATGTAGCGGTGTAGGAATATTTTATTTATTTACATAAATTTATATGCCGCCTTTCTCTCTAAGGACTCAGGGCAGTGAACACAGGTTAAAAACACACAATAATAAAAGGAAACGTAATTAAAACCAATTTAAAACAGCGACAATAAAATAATAAATGGAATAATGGAAGCACAGAGACACTCCTTTTCTGTTTTGGGTAATAAGAAACCATTGAATCATGTTACTTAGGGCCCAGGAAAGAAGTTTGTAAAATTACAGCTCTGTTTGTCTTCAGAAAACATTTCATCTTATGGCAGCTCACAATTTTAGATCTTTTTAAATGCGAAACTATGAAAATATCGTAAGGGTTTTTGTTCAACTATTTTAGGGTCAGAAATTGTTATTCAATGGCCTTCCTGACCATTGAAAATGAATTTAAGAAGGGGGAAATAGAAACATGTTAATGCAAAGAGGGATAAAATGATGAAGGAACTAATCTGCCTTATTGTATACTCTTATGCTCATATTTGTTTTGGTAAAGGAAGTTTGAATTTGGTCATATTTTGCATTCTCCCTGATAAGAGGCCAAACTTATGAGGATACGCATGGAATAGCTATAGCATCTTCTGAATTGGGGTTCTGGGGAACTAGACTGGCTTGAAATGTGCAAGCTGATTTTGGGGGGGAGAGGAATCTTCCCAGTAAAAGCTTCAAATTAAAATAATTTGTATGAATTTAAAGGTACAATCCTAAATTGATCTAAGGGAGTTCAAACCAAAATTACTTTGCCTCCTTTGTCATCTTTATTGTTTGGCTGTTTGAAGGCTTCTTTTGCTTGGATGGATGTTTATAATTCCATTTTAGATAGCAGGATAACAATACAAAGACGAACAATACAAATTAAACAGACCTATACATACCATGAATATTAAAATTGATTTTATTTCTTTGCAAGGCATATTAATTTAATTTATTCAAGATGATAAAATTCCAGAATTATTATTTTTTCCTAGCAGAAAGTACATTTCATACTAAGCTACTTAAGAGTAGTAATTCTACTTTCAGAGTGGAATTGCTACTCTTATGCTCTGATTCCACCATCAATATCTTATGTAGGTGTGTGTCCTCATTTCTGAGTTTTTGGTATAACGAGATCTTAAGAGGGTTTATCCTCAATCTCATTTGAGCAGCAGTAAAGTTTAGTCATATGTTATTCTACCATTTGTTATCAGGAGCACCAAGTAGTATCAACACAGTGTCAAGCCATAATGATTACATGTCAAATTTAAAGCCTAAATATGCAGAAAATTATTATTGAGTTCTTCATCCTTGTATATTCCTGTATTACCATTGTCGTGTGTTGCTTGTATAGCACCTCAATAGTGTGACCTTGAATCCCCTTAATACACCGTAATAATATCAATTGTCTCTCATTTCATTAAGCTGAGAAACCTGAGAAAGGAAAACAAAGTACAAATCAAGATTTTAATCCAATATTTGAAAAAGGTTTTTAAGATACGGGCTTTTCCCAATTAAGTTTAGTTATGTTGAAATGAAAAACTATAATAGATAGATACACTGTGCTCCAAGCAAGATTGGTATTAGCACAGTGAAGCATTTCTTCTTCCTTTGCATTAGTCTCCAAATCTCTCCCTTCTCTTTGTACCCCAGAGGTTGAAGGAACAGAAAATCTAGTTATCTAGTGGCTCTTTGTGTGTGTCATTGATGACCTAGAGTTATCTCCCAAGACAGCTTCCAGATTTAGTACAATAAGAAAGGCATTCAGTCTTTAGATGTCTGCAGCTATGTTCTTTCCTCCCACTCTCTCCTCTTTGTATTTCTGAAAAAAGAAAAACTTATAGCAATTCTTGAGTACAAATCAAACTCAGATGAAAGAAACTTTCAGTGGCTGTAATAGCATCCCACATCTCTACCTCCCCCATCACCCCTCTTGATTGCTATAGACATCTGCCTTTGTAAACACCATGTCAGAGTCCAGCAGAGACGTTTCATATTCATTGTTCCTCCAAAATAAATAAAAGAGGCAGAGATTACATGAACTGGATAAAGACATCCCATTGCTAATAACTGAGCCATGTTTGTAATTGCTAATAACCAAGCTATGTAACAATCTAGGAATGCTATGAAAATGTTGATTTGGCCTGAATTAAAAGATACAGATGGTAACCCTATTGCATATTTCTTCAAAAATGAAGCTGAAATTTCAATGTGAGGTAGGGAAAGAGAATGTCATGATTTATGAACACACTCACATTTGTTTCTAGATTTTTTGAAATGGTACATTTATACTGAGATCTTTAGTAACTGATGCTAATTAATTCTGCATCAAAACTGATAGACATTATATTTCACTTTATTAAAAAGCAATGTGTCTACTGAATTATGTAGTGTTTGTGTAGTCAAGCACTGTTTTTATTCTTATTAATGTTATATTTTCAGCCTGTAATGATCGCTTGAGTTGTAATGATGATGCATTGATAGCACCAGTGGAACCTGAATGGAATTTTTATCCCCTTTTTAGCAATTTTTTGAGGATAGAATTTGTTAAAAAGTAAAATAATTTTTAAGCATGCTGTTTAAGCACGATTTCACTGCTTAGATCGTAAAATTATATTGGTCTAAATCTGTGGTAAGTATACATGTTCATCAACTCCCTCTTTTGGGGTCCATAGGCACTAAATAAATGAATCCATAGACCATAGCTTGTCCATACTCATTTTTTAGTTTCTCTAACATGAGTAGCTATCTGACATTTTAATTAAATATAATAAGCAGAAATAATAATGTATGACTTTTCCTTTCTGAGGAACTAGCCAAAAGGACCAAACATTTTTCAGGATTCCAAGAGATTTTCCATACTTTTCATGCAGCAATAGTAAGCAACATGCAACATAGTATGAATACTGGTGGCGACTTGAGGGTGGGGTTATGCCATCCTATTTAGCCACATTTTCTAAGCCACGCACATGTGTGCAAGCCGCACGCACAAGCAAAGAGCATGCACAGAAGGCAGCGTGCATGCATGAAAGGTGGCTGAGCGAAATGAGCATGCGCACACGCTCATATTTTCGGTGCACGGCGAACTGGTGGTAAAATTATGTGAAACCCACTTCTGTGTTCAAGGGCACAGCAGATCTCCTTGACATTATATGAAGTTATACTGATATCTCCATAAAATGGACTTTCAAGCCATTATTGTGAACGAATCCACTCCCACCTTTTTATTAAACTGTTAACACATGAACAGATAGATATACTTCACTGTGATTCCAGCAGAATCTTGAAAATGCCACGTGAAATAATACCTCTGCTACGAAAATCATAGAGGCCAATGTTTCCCTTTGATAGAATAGGAATAGAATAGATGAAAAACCATCCTGTCTCTTCAGATGAATTTCCTGTTTATCAAATATAAAATTCCTTTGAAAAAATGTCTAGACTGTTGGGGTTGTATTTACAAAACAATCCTGTGTTTATTCAGCAGTAAAGTTTATTTTATTCAATTAATGTGCTTTTTCTAAGAATCCTTGTGCCCCAGTTTTTTCCATTGGAATGTTCTCTAAATGTTACTGGAATTCATATCACATTCTTTATATTCAGTAAGCTGAGTACCAGGGAAGGACAACCTCTGTTCCCTGGTCTTCCTTATACAGCTGTCAGAATCATTTCTGATCTGTATCTGTCTCTTCAAATCAGTGCTGACTCCTGGAGATTGCCTGGATTGGTACCTACAATTTTCTTGACATGGAAGCATTTGCCATTACTTATTTTTTAGGTTTGAGAGAAAGTGATTGCCCCAAGATCAACCAGCTTTGTGTTTAAGGCAATTTACAATCTCCTGGTTTCTAACCATTTTTCCAAGAAGACTTCAGGAACTGTCCAGGCAATTGCCAGAAGTATTGTTTAAAATTGTAGAGAAATCAGATAAACAATTTTGTTTGGAAAAATTTGTGGGTTTCTTATACAGTAGTGCTTTTAGCCTAATTAGTTTATGATTGATTTTTGATTTCTAAAAGTGAGTCATATTCATGTGATATGCGCAAGAAATAAAATGATATTTTATAATTAATAATTTTATAATTGCTCTGTAAGCATAGTGGAACAATAGCCTAACTTTTCAACAGAATATTTCATTGCTTTTACTAAAGTCACATAAACTGAAAATGTAGCCCAAATTAACTAAGGCTCTTGCATTGACTATTCTCCTGGTTTTGACTTCATATGTTGTAATTTGTATTTAATGACATTTCTTCTGAACTCAGATAAGTAGGTTAATTATTATCATGTTTCCTAACTGAAGTTAGAATTAGCATGTTTTATAATTAAAGAACTTGCTAATAGAAAATGGAAATATTAAATTGCCTTTTCCAGATGGTTTGACATTAAAGAAAGGGGAAAAAATGCCAACTAGTTCTAAGAATTACTGTTCCAAAAATTATGTGATGCTAGCAACAATAGCGTATCATAAGAATATAGATGAGTTCAAACCAAAAGACCATTTTGTTTTGAACAGAATCCAAGCATATGTATTTGCCTCTGAGAAATTTAAAGGGATTATATGGACAAGTCCTTCTGGCATGTACTGTACACAGTACTGTACAGCACATAATATTCAGTATCATGTTACCAATGCTGTTTCACTTGGCTATCAGTTGAGGTTAGATAAATCAGTTAAATAGATCTAATGCTTTAACATTTTTATTTTATTGCTTTTACATTCAAAAAAGGACAAAAACAATAAAGCATACAACAAAGAACATAATACTATATATTAGATAGAAAATAACTCAGGCCAATTTTAGACCCATCATTATATTACATGTTCACTATACAGTCTTCTTTCCCTTACATTAATAAATAATTCATAAACAGAATATGGGCACGTGTTAATCCAAGAGCATAAATCTGTTGCCTTTCCAACTACAAGAGAGTCCTTGACACACAACTGAAATAGAGTCTGCCTATTATGGCATTAGGTTGTGACAGTTGTAAAGTATCACAAATTTTAATTCTAAAGTTTTGGAAAATAATTAATATCCATCTATAATGGTATCTGGAATTGGCCTTGGGAGATTGGGCCCAGAGACACTACCTAAGGAAGGGTTATATAAGAGACAGCATAGTCCACAGCTGCATAGTGGGTAGGCAAGAGAAGCTGTGATGGTGCAGTAGTTAGAATGAGGTATTGCAGGCTGCCCGGAGTTCAATCCTGACCGTCTGAAGGTTTACTCAGCCTTCCATCCTTCTGAGATGGGTTAAATGTGGACCCAGATTATTGAAGGCAATAGGCTGACTCTGTAAACCACTTATAGAGGACTGTAAAGCATTATGAAGTGATATATAAGTCTAAGTGCTATTGCTATTGCAATCAAAAGAGACATCCTTAAAAGGAAGACAAGGACAGAGACAGTGATTTGTTATTCATACTTACAAGATTCTGTTAATATAGCCTTATAATGAAGTAGAATTAGTCTATCAGATCATGTTTCCTTAGCAGTATTCTTAAACTGTTTCTAAAAGAAATATTGCAAATTTAAATAATCCAAAACACATTTGCCATGCCATAATAATTAATGAGTTTTAGATGCTATTAAAGAATCTGGTCCAAATTATGCAATTCAGAGACGTTTTAATTCAATGTGCTGCCACTTCACAATTATAGGCAATCCAAATTCATCTTGCAATAATTCAAATAGTTTAATAATTTGATTGGCAAAAAGCTGGTTCAAAGTACCATATCTGTAATGTCCAATAAAAAAATAAATGTTCTCCTGTAATTTTCAAACTCTTATCCTAGAAAACATATATCAAGAGTGAGTTTTATTTTTTTCAGGGTCATAGCATTCTGTAGAGAATTCAAAAGAAAATATATATATATACACCCATGATAACATTGAAAGTCAAATTAAAATCTTCAAAATCATCTGCTGGCCATAATTTAAATAAAATTCAGCAGGTTGTTCTTCCATTAGAAAAAATATGTTGATATCTTAAACTTTTAAAAATAACTTCAAGTATATCAGTCTTTTTTTTTTAAGTTTTATTGGATTTTTATTTTTAAATATACATCAATATCAATACATGAACAATGGTTATGTAGGAGATGCAAGATCATTCAATGAGGATGATAATATTTTATAGCAGAGGTCCCTAATCTTCCTTACTCCAAAGACCAATAGCAGGGGTGGCTGCAGCAGGGGGAGGGAATGGTTTCACACCAGTCGTGGGTTTCACCCGGTGTTAGAACCGGTTCGCTTCACACACGTGCTTTGCGCGCACGCCAAACTTTGCATTTCAGAACAGCTGAGACACGGCAATCTGCTTTGCAGCACCTATCAGCTGGACTAAAAATGAATGAATATAGGTAGGTATAGTGCAGGGGTGGGCAGAAAGGCCCAATGGACGGTTGGAGCGAACCAGTTCGCTCTCAGCTCACCATTGTCGCTATGGGCCCGCCCAAACCGGGGTGAACCAGTTGAAACCCACCATTGTTTCGCACGCACAATTTAATCCCACAGATGTGCAAATCAGCATGCTTTGCGCTCTTGCCCACTGTTTATGCAGCCCAGTTCTCAAAGGGCTACACACTGGTTGCAGTCCTCAGTCTGAGGGCTGAGGACTCCTGTTTTATAGGGTCTCCTCTATTCTGTGAGAGAGGACTTCTGCTTGACACTGATGAAGGTTACATGGTCTCTTTTCCAAACCAATGTTGGAAAAGCTGATTGACATGTACAGTTATGCAAAGATGAGAACTGATACTACCCATGCTATACTCATTCAATAACAAATATACTTCTGATTGAATCCAAATTTGAATTTGTTCCCAAGAACAGATAATTTATTCTAATGGTTGTTCTGATTGCTCTTATAAAATATCCTACAAGTTAATTAACTTTCATACTTTGTTATTACATTTACCTTTACATGATGAAAGCATATCTTCTGCTTTTATAAAAAAAAAAAAATCACAAGTGCTCTTTTGGAGTGATCGAGGATATCAATCAACTGTAAAACAAAAGACACAAAATAAATTGATTAGTAGTTCACAGATAGAAGGTATCTTAACATAGATTGCACCAGTTAAGTTTCAGATCCAAATTTGCATTGACTGAACTGACAAAGATGGTGAAAAGTTAATGCCTTAATAATAAGTGAAAATTTGAAGCTGCCAGGTTTATGGATTGCCTTGTACTTAAAAAGCTTTTAGAAGTTCTAGATAAAAACTGCTTGCTTGAGATGCCTAGGGATCATAGTCTTTGTAAAAGATACACATCATAACCCTCTCACCAAAAGTGCTATTGGAAGACTACGCGTGGTATTTAATCTATAACCTTCTATGTGAAGCACCCTACAGTGGTCCACAACACAGGAAATCAGGAGGCAAAATGATCAAAAGTCTGTTAAATGTCACGCAACAGGACAATGTTTTAGCCTATTACCCCTGATGCTCTCTTGCTTTCAATAATAGAAAGGCCCACACCTTGTACAGCCTTCCTTTCTACTTATGTTCTTTTTTTCTCTTTCAGTTTGTTTGGAAAGTCTGTTTCTGCTTTGCTATGTTGGAACTTCACAGTTCATGTACCTACCTATTAAAAAATGTATGCATACATTTGCAAATACATATTAAAAAATAGAAAGCTATGCCGATGATTAGTACTGAATAAAAAATACAAATTTTATTTTAAACCACTCCACTTCTGGAAGTCTATTTTTGAATTTTATATGCCTTGCTAAAGTATTATATAGAGATGCAACAGCAAATATGTTAGATAGCTTTATTTCTAATATACACATTTTTCTAGTAATTATTGCCTTGTTTCTTAATGCTAAAAATCAGTAAACTTCTCTCTACAAGTATTTCCTGAAGTTTGGTACAACCAACTACTTCATCTCATTTTTTGTGTGTCTGTGGTTTCATCCTATCATATTTCTTTGTGGGTCTCACAAATCTGAGGACAGCTGACCTTCATTCAGGGAAAAAAATACTTAAACTGAAGATCCAGAACATGGATTTGATCTTTATATATTTAAAAGAGTTCATTCCCATTGTCTTAGTTGATACTCTTTTGTATTGCAGGTAGTCCTTGATTTACAACCACGATTGAGCCTAAAATTTCTGTTGCTAAGTGAGACAGTTGTTAAGTTACTTGGTACCCCATTTTATGATCTTGCTTGCCACAGTTGTTAAATGACCCACCACAGTTGTTAAGTTAGTAAGCTGGTTTTAAATGAATCTAGCTTCCCTATTGATTTTGTTTATCAGAAGGTCACAAAAGCTCAAATGACCTCAGGATATTACAACTATCATCAATGTGAATCAGTTTCCAAGTATTTGAATTTTGACCATGTGACCATGGGGATGCTGCGATGGTCATGAAAAAATGGTCATAAGTCACTTTTTTCAGGGCTGTTATAATTTTGAACAGTCAGTAAATTAACTGTTGGAAATGGAGATCTACCTGTACTTGATATTTTGATTGGAAACTGGAGTGCTACTTTCTGCAGTGGTGTCTTAAGCACCACCAATTATTATCATTAAAATAAATTATTAAAAATCATTAAATAATTACAGCAACATAAAAAGTAAGAATCTAAATCTGGATATGTGAGATCTGAAGCATTTTACTCAACTAAATATTAATCTGCATGGATACATCTATGCTTGCATCAATGAGATTTTCAAAAAGTAGTTGGAAACTAGCTTTCAAAATGAATAGATATCACAACCATACCTTACAAAGGCACTGAATAAGGCCTGCGGTACTTACAATTTGGAGTTTGTTTTCTGAGGGACCACTTTTCTTGATCTGGATTTATTTAGTCAATAAGATTTTCAGGAGAGATCCTCTTTAAAATGTTTCTATACTCATGCTTCTTGGTCACGCAGAATATATTTTCCTGTGTCACTTCTAAATTATGCAGCACATTCCTTCTGCAGTATTGTTTGATCCGCTTTCTCCATCTTATGGAAAAAAAAAGTCAAACAATTTTAAGGAACAATCTATTTTAAGGAACAATCTATGTCTGTGTTTGGTATTTTTTTTTATTATTATTATTTGGGTGCATGTACATTGTCAACTATTTTGATCATCCCACATGACAAGACGTAAATGAAACAAGCACACAATAAATAGTAATACAAATAACCTTGTGAAGTCCTTGGTGGTCTCCGAACTTGGTTGTTTGCTTGTAGACATTTCATTACTCAACTAGGTAACGTCCTAAGTGAAATGACCTTGCTTTTTCTTTTGTAAATGTGGGAAGACTACTATTGTCAAATAGTATTGTATCAGCTTTGTGTATAGTGTTTTATCTTAATACTCTAGCATGTTTACTGTCCAGTTGTTAACAAAGATATCTTCTATTCATAATATTTTTCAAGCACTCAATCAGGTCTAAAACTGAGTAATAAGATAGTTGCTGAGAGACTATTATATACAGGAGTTGTCCCTTTATCATCTAAAATAAATTCCTATTTTCAAAGAAAGGCCGTTTTTTAATATTCTTTAGCAAAGCCAGATAAAATAAATATTGAATATGACTTTTTCTTATATGCATTAAAAATTTATTACTTTGGGACATTTAACTGAACTATAAGAAATATCAGGGTAGTCTTTAATTAATGCCGAGGTCACACTGGCCATTAAATGTGTTGCAAGATTGCAACTAAAAAATTTTTCCCTTTTCAAAAGTAAGTGAAAAGATCCTGAATCACCCATCTCAAACAAAAAGAAATTCATGAATATCCCTCTTTGAAGAGATATTATGTAGAAGTCAACTAGATTTAAGGGGTTTTAGTATTACAGCCTATATTCTCTACCCTCATAATTAAAACTCATGTCTATGACTGGGTGTACAATAGACATTTTCCAATATCTTGGGAATTACACAGCCAACTCTTATTAACACTAATGGGAGTTATGTGCGTAAGTCCCTGTTCATTTAGACAAGTCTGTGCCCCCAAGCATTTATGTGTTATGAAGAGATGTTATTGTAATGATGCTTATTATGGGCAGATTTGATGTAATTGGAAGGATGGCACTATAGTTAATGTCACAGACCACATTGACAGACATAAAGTGGCTGAACTGCTGAGCATCTCTTTGTTCTTTTTATTGAGTCTCGGTGTAAACAGAAATTTTAAAGCTGTATCTGCTGAAATTTCTTAGAATGTGGGCTGAATAGAACGACAGAGACATTATAATTAAATATTTGGTACCATTTATTTTTTATATGATACCTTATATAATGGACATGCCATACTGTTCTTAAATACTGAATTTCTTTTCAAGTCACCCAAGGATGAAATTCTCTGCTCTATATCTTGGCACTGAATTAAAGTGTCCTTTTTCACTGGGTATTTATGAATTGCCAGTCTCCCATAAGGAATATTTGACATTGGTTATTTATTTCTTTGTTTTATTATCTTTATTTCTGTCTTGGCTTTACTGCTTTTTAAGTATATTTCATTGATTCATATTGTTTGAACACTGTTAAATTACACATACACATGCGCGTGTGCACACAGAAACACATACACAAACCAGTTGCCTTTTATTTGTGAAAATCACATTTTAAGGTCAGATGCCACATTTTCTATTAATGTAGAGCCAAAACAAAATAACTGACATGTTTGGTTGATCTCCTTGTTACTTAAATTTTCTGAACAAAAGGGTCATCATGCAATATTGCTGAGCACATTGTAAGCCGCCCTGAGTCTCCGGAGAAGGGCGGCATATAAATCAAATTTTAAAAAAAAATTGTATGATCAGAATCAAGATGGATTGCCATATGGCTTTTATAATGGTATGGACAGTTTTGCTAAATTTTAAGATTTTCAGGAAGAAATAGGAACAACAACATCATATAATAAAGCTTTTTAAAAGTATGCATATCTAAAACAATATAGTAGTTTTGAGACAGGAATATGAATTTTCTTATAGATTAAGAATTTGTTAAAACACAAAAAAAGAATAGAAATCAAGCCAAATTTCTCCTCATGTTTCTGCCTACAATTCTCAACCATGTAGTTATCTTCAAAATATCTGGAGCAATCCAGATATGTGAAGAACTGCACTACATGACCAATTTTTTCAATAGAGGAAAGGGTAAAAGATAAATGAATCCCTGTGGATTTTACTCTGCTAGTTGTTTCCAACTATACGGGGTGGTGCTCATCTCGATGACCATTTCAAGGCTATTGAGCCAGTGCTGTCTGAAGACATTTTCATGGTCATGTGGCCAGCATGATGTAATGGATTGCTGTTACTTTCCCACCAAAGTGGTACTTATTTGTCTACTTGCATTTACATGCTTTCAAACTACTAGGTTGGCAGGAACTGGCACAAGAATGAGAGGTTCCCCCCAAATGGGCACTCATGTCATGAACCTGGGCTACTGGTTTCCCAGTTGACAAGATCAGTGTGTTAACCACTGAGCTATCATGCCGCCCCTGCAAAGGAAGAATAAACACAAAATTACTTCAAAAAACTGGGATGAATTAAAACTACTCAGTATTATGGGGTGGAGTTAAAATTTAATCTCAGGATCCCATCCTCATCCCACTGTATGCTTCTGAAAGTATTTCTTCTCATTAATATTTTTTTCTGTTCAATTTCTTTTGTCCAAGTCTTGGAAATTCCCTGGATAGGTTCCTGAAGGTTTCTTGGCAAGATTTTTCAGAAAAAGCTTGTCATTACCTCCTTCTTAGGGCTGAGAGAAAGTGACATGACCAAGGTCATCCACCTGGCTTCAGGCCCAAGGTGGGACTAGAACTCATAGACTCCTGGTTTCTAGCCTGATGCCTTAACTGCTATACTAAATTTGCTCTCTTGTCAATAATATGAGTTTATATATCAGTAATATTATATAGGTATGTTACAGATGGACCACAAGCAGTTAGCAATATGGTCATGCACTGAATTAATTCATCAAATGATGATTCTAAAAGATTCAGAAGGTAAAAAAAAAAATGAAACAGAATTCTTCCAATGTTGCCCAGATTTGAACTCATCTAAAACTTTCTGAGTAATGTTGAGAGAAGAAGGACATAAATACTATGTCTGTAAATTTGGAGAAAAAAAAATTCCAAAACTTTCCGTCTAAATAGGTAGAGGGGTCAGAAGTGAGGGATCAGACTGCAAAACCAGCAACATCACAATACATGTGTAATCTCTTTTATATATGCATCGTGGTAACGTGTGCAGATACAAAAGGGATGGAGATTATTCTAATGAAAGCAAGCAAGGTCCTATGAATGCCTTTAAAGGGCATATTAGTTTCTAATAACAGAGAATGGCATCATTGGAACTTGATTTTGAAATAATAATCCTAGGATTGTTATATGTTTGAAGTTCTTTACTAGCTCCCTCAAAGAAATTGGAGCTTGTCCTTCTACTATGCAAAGCAAAGAAATGTCTCAGTTTGAACAAAGCTAAAATCTAATTTGGAGAAGACTACTTCTGATCAATCCTTTTCCATATTTCTTCAAATCAGCCCAAGATTTATTCACTTTGCAAAACAGATATTAGGTCTTTCTAGAAATCTCACTGAAGACTTAAGCTCTGTGAAGTTGTGAAAAGAAATCATGGTAATTGATTGCACACTATTAGCAAAGAATGCTTAGAAAGATTCATACAGGTCTTCCTGGAATAATTATTGTGACCCCAAGATGGATCACAATATCTTTGTAAGATATAAATTCAAAACTTAAAAAAACAATCATGTATTGAAATATGTAAATCCATAATATGTTGTACAGTAATAGATTTGAGATTTATTGGGGGAGAAAAAGAAGTTCTTGTAGATTACTTTTATGTTTTCTTAAAACTTCAAAATAGTTCTACAGGAGTAGTTCTACAGGAGTTTATAAAAATTAGAGTTGATTTTGAAATTGCAACTCCTGCATTGTTTGTGATTTGCCATGTACCATATAACTTTAAAATGGGCTCATTTAAGTTCCTTAAGTTTTAACTCCAGAGAGGAAAAAAGAAAGAAGAAAGAAGAAATTAGTCTCCTTGGTTTTCTATTACCCAAGAGACCAAATTAAGTTTACAATTAATGATGACTATGTATATTTTATTGGTAAATGGGGATTTCTAAATGTGCCTAGAGAGAATGTTAACTGTTTCAGACATGCAATTAAGAACAGGATACTGTCTCTTAAATACTTTTTATGAAGGAGCAAGTGGGTTTTTCTCACATTGTAAAATTTCAAGACGAAATAGTCAGATAAACCTTCCATAGAATGAGAAAAGCCTGAAATGTCAGCTCCTAAAGTATGTGTACATTAAACAACAAGCCACCATGAATGTCTATTGTTTCTGAAGCTTAAAAGCAACACAAACTTGATTTCCTCGGTAAGCCTAAGCTGGATTCCGTAGCCAATATATTTTTAAAAATTATATTAAGCTGTATTCTTTTAAAAAATCTGTAATAGTGGAATAATAAAATAGAGTGTAATGATAGAAGGGGATAACTTTTTAATTATCATTTGTTTACTGTGAGCACACTGGCCCACATTAAAAATGGAATTCTGTTGCCTGCTATCAAGAGAAAGTCTATATCTAGCCAAACCCATAAATAAGACACATATACACATGCTATATACAGACATAAATATATACCTACAGCATATATGTGTGTGTATAAATAATATGTAATATACATATACATATATATATATATATATATATATGTATGTAGGTCTTTGGTTATTCGGGTTTTCTCCTGCGTAAAATTGGAGGTTTCTTGGCAACGTTTCGACGAAGTCTCATTCGTCATCTTCAGGCTGGTGTCTTCAGCTTCGTGCTTCTAGGAGCAATGTGTGTGATCGCAGCTGTTTCTTCCTTTTAACTGCCAGTGGGGGTGTGAACTGATTGGGTGGGGGCTTGGCTGTGTTCTGATTGGGTGGAGGTGTGTTCTGATTGATTGGGGGTTTGGCTGTGCTCTGATTGGATGGGGGGTTGGCTGTGCTCTGATTGGATGGGTGTGTGTTCTGTTTAGGTGGGGGCTTGGTTGTGCTCGGGTTAATTTGAGTAGCAGGGGGATTTGAGCTGGTGAACTGTGTTGCTGTTGTTTGGCTTCGTGTTTGTGGCCGTGCTACCTCTTCATGCTTCATGTATGGATTGGGGGGGTTTAAAGGGGCTAATGATGCAGCTGTGGTCTGGCTTCTGGTCCGCGGTCGTGCCTCATCCTCAGTGTGGGTTTGAATCTGCTTTCTGCGTGGATGTATGGTGGTTACATCCTGTGTAGCTCTCGTGAGTGTGGGTCTGGTGTCATTCTTTGTGTTAGGGACTCGTTTGTCAATAAGGGCGGGTTTCCAAATGGCTGGTAGGCGGGAGGTATCATCTCGTTTATTCATGCTGTGTGGACGTTTTTCTATCTCGATGGCTTCTCTGATTATTCTGTTGTTAAAGTGTTCGGTTTTGGCGATAGTTATATAATCCATACATGAAGCATGAAGAGGTAGCATGGCCACGAACACGAAGCCAAACAACAGCAACACAGCTCACCAGCTCAAATCTCCCTGCTACTCAGACTAACCCGAGCACAACCAAGCCCCCACCTAAACAGAACACACACCCATCCAATCAGAGCACAGCCAGCCCCCCATCCAATCAGAGCACAGCCAAACCCCCAACCAATCAGAACACACCTCCACCCAATCAGAACACAGCCAAGCCCCCACCCAATCAGTTCACACCCCCACTGGCAGTTAAAAGGAAGAAACAGCTGCGATCACACACATTGCTCCTAGAAGCACGAAGCCGAAGACACCAGCCTGAAGATGACGAATGAGACTTCGTCGAAACGTTGCCAAGAAACCTCCAATTTTACGCAGGAGAAAACCCGAATAACCAAAGACCTACATACAAACACCCGCGAAAACCTCAAAAAACATACACACACACACACACACACACACAAATTAATCATTGTCCATTTTGAATACATAATGCAAATAAGAAACTTGAGAGTTCACAAGGTTGATACTATATGAAATAAAACTGTGACTGAATCTTGATGTTCTGCTTTGGATACCACAAATCCTCTCAGAAGTTAACGAGGAAAACAGGTTGTGAATAGGATGTGTAGCAGTGGTGCAATTCCAATTTTTTATTACTGGTTCTGTGGGCGTGGCTTAGTGGGTGTGGTGTGGCTTGGTGGGCGTGGCTTGGTGGGCAGGGCAGGGGAAGGATGCTGCAAAATCTCCATTCCCACCCCACTCCTGGGGGAAGGGTATTGCAAAATATCTGGAGCCAGGCAGAGGTAGTATTTGCTAGTTCTCCAAACTAGTCAAAATTTCTGCTACCGGTTCTCTAGAATATTCTAGAGAACCGAATATTCTCTGAATAGCACCTCTGATTGTAACATCCCAGACAATTCCGTGGACCCTGCTCAAGCATAGTTTATATGCTATATCCTGGATGAACCAGCAATGATCTTTTCTGCCATCCTCACCACTCTCTGCACCGCTTTCCTGTCTGAAGCAGTAATGTTTCCAAACCTTACAGTAATCCAATATGACAGGATGCTCTCGATCATCCCTCTATAGAAAGTGATAAGGATGGTGTACTTTTCTCATGCAACGCAGAAAATGAAGGCACTGCTGTGCCCACTTAACCAGTGTCTCACTTTGATGCTGCTAACCACCTCCACAGGTAAATCAGTAATACATAGAGGTGTGTGGCTGTGCTGACTGATTCTTAGAAATCATGTAAGGCAGGGGTGTCAAATTCACGTCATCATGACGGTGTCACATGATATATCAGGACTTTTCTTCCCTTTGCTAAACCAGGTATGGGCGGGGCCAGCACATGACGCATTCAGCCTGCGGGCCGGAAGTTTGACAGCCCTGATGTAAGATATATTCAGCAAGTGTGTATTGTAAATATTAGCATATCTAATTTTAATCCTGTTAATTATTCCATTTTTATTTTAACAAATTATTTAAGTTCGGATGATTTACATAGATTGATAAAAAAAAATCAGACTCTATTTAATTAATCCATAAATTAATAACAAACTTTCCTGGGTGGATATAAAAATTCTATCAAAATAAAATTATTGCCACCTATTATCTGCCTTGAAGAAGGCAGATATTTCAATTTTTACTAAATGCAAATTTGCCAGAAGTTAGAAAAAGCAGAGAGCTAATTTGATATATATGTTATATATGAATTTATAACAGTTCATTTAGTAACCAAAGTTACAATAACACTAAAAACAGTTATGACCATTTTTCACACTTACAACTGGGCACGTGATCAAAATTTGGATGCTTAGTAATTGGCTCATATTTATGACAGTTGCATTGTTCTGAGGTTATGTGACCACTTTTTGTGACCTTCTGATAAGTCAGTGGGGAAGCCAGACTCACTTAACAACCATCTTACTAAGTTAACAAGTGTAGTGATACACTTAACAACTATGCCCAAGAAAGATCGTAAAATGGGGCAAAACTCACTTAAAAACCATCTCACTTAGCAACAGAAATGTTGGGCTCAATTGTAGTCGTAAATTGAGAACTACCTGTATTGGTGAAGGTATTTAGAAACCAGGAGACTGTGAGTTCTAGTCCTGCCTTCAGCATGAAGTCAGGTGTATGATCTTGACCCAGTTAGCACACATTCTTAGCGCTAGGAAGGAGGCGATGGCAAAGCACTTCTGAAATTTTCTCAAGAAAACTGCAGTGAGTTGTCCAGCTAGTCACCAGGATTGCTTGACTTGAAGGCAAACATACAGAGAGGTAAGAGAGAAAGGGAGTGAGAGAGAGGGAGAGAGAGAGAGAAAATTTCTATTGCAAATAAATATTTAAATATTTTAAAATCACCTAGAGTGATATATACATAGAATATACTAAATGTGTTTGCGAATTATATATTTGTAGGGATTATAGATATAGCCACTGGTGCGTTGCAGAAGGCATGCGCGGAAGCAGCACGAGCGGACAAGCGCCCATAAGTGAACTGGTAGCAACGGGTTTTGAAATAGCAAAAATATAGCATATAGCATATGCTTATGCAATTTACAGAGCTGTATCATCCATATCCATCCATGCTGCAGTTTTAATGGTGAGCTGGCACTCCACTGTAGTGTCATATTACTGACCTTAAGTAGCAAGCTACTCCTGCATTTAAGCTACTGGGAAGTTTTATTGGCCTTTGTTTGCCCCATTGCAAACACATACTTACTTCTTAAAGCTCATATAAATCACATGGTCACAAAATTCAAAAAAATTTGTGATATATGAATGATATATGAAACAAAGAGAGGTTGAAGTTGGGCTTAGTGGCTTTAGATTTCTATGGCATGTTTTATCGTAATATCAGTACAGTTATAATATTTACATTTTAGTTTAAACAGCACACACAGTAAAAGCAGCAGTAAATTTTACTGAACAGGATTAATTTTTATAGAGAAATTATGATGAATGCCATGTTACATTTAATTCTGCTTTAATGTGTGTCAGCAAGTTTAAAGCAGAGCATTGGTGTGCTGCAATACGTATTACGACTTTATTAGGAGAATTTAGATAATGAGATTAAGCGGTTGGCAGTGCAATCTTTTTTTAATCCGCTCAGATGAAGGTTTTACTTTCAGTGAGATTTACTTAGAAGAAAGTAAGGCAGCCTGTACTTGTGTAAGTGCTTATATGCATTTTTATGTGCAACAGGTATATTTCAAGTCAGAAAAGAATCCTTGGGCTTGTGGAATTTATCTATACTCATATTTAAATCCTGACAAAAATAGGGGATTATTTTTGCTGGAAATTACACTAAGAACTAAAAGTGACATTTGAAGTATCAAATCCTCTTCCATCCTCTGTGAAATTTCCCATTTTATTTCAAACATTGGAAACCTGAAAATTGTAAATTACAATTGTGGTATAGTAAAAGATGGCTGTGAAAATATCTACAGACCCCTCACATCCTGGACATAAATTCTTTCAACTTCTACCCTCAAAACAACACTGCACATCAGAACAACTAGACACAAAGACTGTATTTTACTGCATACCATCACTCTGCTAAACAATTAATTCCCACAACACTGTCAAACGATTTACTAACTGTATTACTATTATTCTTTTCATCCTTCCTATTACCTATCTCCTTTTCTACTTATGACTATAACCTTGTTGTTTGTATCTTTACAATTCAGATTGATTGATTGATTGATTGATTGATTGATTGAATTTATATTGCCATCTATTCGCCCATGGCAACTTATTTAGTTTCCTAGTATGGTTTTGATTGCTTATTTAGTATCCTATGACTATCACTAAATGTTGTATCTTATGATTTAAGATGAATGCATTTTATGATGACTATGATCATGATTTATCACTTATATATTTTATGTACACTGAGAGCTTATAAACCGAAGACAAATTCCTTGTGTGTTCAATCACACTTGACCAATAAAGAATTCTATTCTATTCTATTCTATTCTATTCTATTCTATTCTATTCTTATTCTGCTCCGCTCCGTTCCACTCCATTCCGTTCCACTCCATTCCATTACATTCCATTCCATTCCATTACATTACATTATGATCATAAGTTTACTTGGTAAACTTGGAAATTACAATCATAGTGTACTACTCCACTTTTTTATGCTGTTCTTCATTCCACAAAAATACATTTTTTTTCTTTATCTGGTCATAACATTTGCACTGAAGGAAAATGTGGAAGGAATGAGTCCTTGCATACTGTTGTGGCCCGCTGGCAGCCAGCGGAATTGGCAGCAGAGTCGGACAGTGAGGAGGTTGGGGAGGAATTTAGGCCAGTCTTGGGAGCTGGGGAAAGCTTGGACAAAGGCTCTGTTTCAGAGACAGAGAGGGAGCTAGACAACAGCAAGCAGAGGAACAGCTGGAGCCTGTTTCCAGTGTGCGCATGCGCAGAGCTGCCAGAAGACAAGAGCAACTCAGAAAGCAGGATCGACTTGGGAGTAAAGCCACACCTTGGAGGTTATTGGCCCCTCCCATAGGATACAAAGGAGGAGTGAACAGGGAGTGGGCTTTTGCAGGAAACCATTCATTCATTCCCTGACTCTGAGAGACTCTGTGCCAAGTTTTGCCTTGTACTGCATTTGGAAACAAGTTATGTGGCAGCTTGCCGAGCGAGATAAAGTGTGTTGATAAATATTCCTCTGAAAGACTGTTTGGACAGGCCTTGCTGACTGAACAAAAGTAATTCACAGTTGTGAAACTAAAAGAGGTTTTGCCAGGACCAAGACTCTGCTTCCTACTTTTTAAGGGAGCCTAGGTCAGAACACATACATCTTTCAGAGAAATACAGAGATCTGGTGGTGGTGTAAGTTTTGATCCATTTCCCAGAGAAGTTATTGTTTGTTTGTGTGTTTGTTTGTTTGTTTGTTTGTTTGTTTGTTTTTCAATTTGAACAGCCACCAATCTTAAACCAGTGACTCTGGGTGGTGAATGATGATTAAAATAGTTAAAATACAATGCAAAAATATAAATAGTAGCTAAAGATTATTATAATCTGTTGGTATCTATGTCACCAGACATAGACCCCAAGCCCAGGCACTTAGCCAGATCTTCATGGTGTCAGTGTCTCAGAACTGACATAGAAAAGGGAGGAGAAGCCTGAACTTTTGCCTGCTAAATCCCTTTGAAGATTATCCTCGGAGATGGGGAGGGGGGAGACATTCCTGTGACCTGACGAAGAAAGGAATCAGGAAAGTGACTTGGAAGATCGCCAATGAGAAGCATTGGGGATCGGAAGGGAGGGATTGGGGACAAAGGTCAGTACTGACTGTGAAGAGTCAGGATCAGGTTGCTATGCTCGAATAAAGAGAAAATTTCCTTAAAGATCGGCAGTTTGGAAGTTCATTTATTTTGAGATAGCATCGAAACCTGACACATGGCCTTCCAAAAGATTAGCAGGATCAGGGCAGAGAAGGCACACTTCCTGCTTCCTGCCAGCCAACATTTCTTGACTGATGGACCTGAAGGATGTCCATTGTACTAGATTGGATTGAAAAGAAAGAAGTTCTCACTTCAAGTAACCCAGACCCAATTAATCAGTGGAAGGACTTGTCTCTAGGAGTTGTGGGTACTCTAACATTGGAGGTTTAAAGAAGAGATTGAACAACCATTTGCCTGAAATGGTATAGATTCTCTTACTCAAGCAATTGGACTAGAAGACCTCCAAGGTCCCATGTTATTCTGTTAAGTCATGAAGAGCTTTAAAGATGACAGTCTGCACTTCAAATTGTACATGGAAACATTCTAGCAATCATAGAAAAGGACCAATACTTTTCAAGAAATATGGAACAATGTGGCTTTACCTACTTTTTTATATTCTCTATAAAAGTAATCTAGATGAAGACTAATATATTTCTTTATGTACTATTGCTATTGTGATTAAAAGTATCTGACCTTTAAAAAAAGCTTTGATGGTGAAAATAAATTTGCATTTCAAAGAACACTATCTAAATGTTGCAGACTGTATGAATGCCAGAAAAACTGACTGTAGAAGTATACAGAGGAAGCTATTAATTCATGCTAATGATGTATGCAGGTGGCCAAGTCTTTGTATATTCTGGGTCGGCTCACAGGGAGTTCATTATAGGATTTGAATCCAAGTAAAAGCTGTAGAGCAGTACAATCTTTTGTGTGCTTAGCTATTGGCTTTAATGGCCTATAGTGTTACTTGGTGGAATTCTTTATCTACCTATCAATCATTCTGCTCCATTTATAGATTATCGTTACCTGATTACCCTGGAGGGAAATTTCTATAAACTACATTATATAGCTATAATGCATGCTGACAGTTTGGCTCTTCTTGCCTTCCCAAACATGGATTGTAGCCAAAGAGATGATCGATGAAGCTAAATAAATAAAGAATTTCAAAAATCTGAAATGCATATGAGAACGTACAAAAGGCAGCAATCTTTTTAAAAGAAAAAAAAGTAATACCAATGTAATTGGCAGTTTTTCTTTGCTGATTTCTTAATTTGTGTTAGCTTTTTTCTGTGGTTATTTTCCTCAGCCAAAAATTTTTCTAAATAAGTAAGGAATGAGAAACACATAAGAGAGCCATCTCTGTTGAAACAAGAACAAGAGAAAGGAAGGGCAATGAACTTAAAACAAAAAGAGATTGAGCCATTTCCAGATATGGGGACTTCAAATCCCAGAATTCCACAGCCAATATGACCTTGGATAAAAATTTTGGGAATTGAAGTCCATACATCCAGAAGCTACTGATGCCGGGAAGCATTGAAAAATTCTTTCAGTGACCATTGGATTAGATTAGATGAATGAAAAATTAAATAGTAATTAATTTCACTATTTTAACAAAATTTAAAATAACTGTTATTAGATAATGCCGTGTGCTTTTTGAAATATACTGTAATATCCAATAACATCTAACTACAGTTTCAATTCTACTTTGAACTGCAGAAAATCGCCCAAACTAAGATTTTGCAGTGAACTGGAGAAGTAAACAAGTTGTAAATAACGCTTATATTTTCCAGATGGCACCTTCATACTTGGGTACTTAATTTGGAGTAATTAAAGGCATGTGAATTTCCCAGAATTTATCAGATTCAGTTGGAGAGCTCTTATCTACTCTAAACTGTCCAGTTTGACATTATTTGAAATGCCTACATTTGTGAGAATTTCTTATTTCATAAAAATTGAACTTTTCCCAAGAAAAAATACAATAAAATTTATGACTATCGCTAAGAATCTTATGATTATTGATGCATGTATTTTTTTATATTTATGTACACTGAGAGCATATGAAGCAAAGACAAATTCCTTGTGTGTCCAATCACACTTGACCAATAAAAAATTCATATCTACAGACCCCTCACATCCTGGACATAAATTGTTTCAACTTCTACCCTCAAAATGACACTGCACATCAGAACAACCAGACACAAGGACAGTATTTTACTGCATGCCATCACTCTGCTAAACAATTAATTCCCACAACACTGTCAAACGATTTACTAAGACTTTATTTCTATTATTCTTCTCATTCTTCCTATTACCTATCTCCTTTTCTACTTATAACTATAATCTTGTTGTTGGTATCTTTCATATTGTTTTATTGATTGATTGATTGATTGATTGAATTTATATTGCCGCCTATTCGCCCATGGCGACTTATTTAGTTTCCTAGTATAATTTTGATTGCTTATTTAGTATCCTATGACTATCACTGTTGTATCTTGTAATTTATGATGAATGTATTTTATGATGACTATGATCATGATTTATCACTTATATATGTTATGTACACTGTGAGCTTATACCGAAGACAAATTCCTTGTGTGTCCAATCACACTTGGCCAATAAAGAATTCTATTCTGTTCTGTTCTATTCTATTCTATTCTATTCTATTCTATTCTATTCTATTCTATTCTATTCTATTCTATTCTATTCTATTCTGGAAAATGGTGGTGGTAGAGCCTAGAGCAGAAATGTTTAAAACACATGAAACACATCTGCTATCATGGTTTTTCATTACCATGTTAAAGTTTGGTAAGTTAATACTTCTAACTGTAATGTGAAGGTATTACTGTATTTTATTCAAATTTCACAGTCCACTATACTTATTAAGGAGGGGAGGGATGGAGGGAGATAAGGAGGGAGGGGAAGGAGAGAGAGAGGGAGAGGAGCAGGGGAGGGGAGGACAAGAGGAAGGGGGTGGAGTAGTGGTTGCACATCAAGGTGGTCATCCAAGAATCCACAAATACATTAGTGTTCATAGATACCATACTACTTAATCTACGGTGCTTTAAACTTCAGTGAATGTAGAGCAGTGTTCAATAATTTTGGTGTGCTCCAGATGCTATTCTATTTAAGGATTACGAGGTTGGGGTCCAACACATCTGGAGGAAACCAGGTTGGAAAGATTGGCAAAGAGGGAGACAGAGAATGCACGATTGCCTGCCCTTTATACAAAACCTTAACTTTCCAAGTGAGAAAAGTTCATAGAAGAGAGCTTAGAGGAACTCTGTATTCTTTCATAAGTCTAGTGGGAACCTTTCCCAGACGTTGCATTGCTGAACCATAAAATTAGGACTGTCTAGTAGCAGCATGTTCACCCACTGATTGAAGAATAGGAAAATAAGGGGAGAGATCGCTATATTGCCCTTTAACTACTTTCCATATAATAACAAGGCATACGCTGCCTTGTTTTAAAACTCAGACATTTTTGCAGTGCTGGAGCTTTCTAAAAACACGGAAAACTGAATTCTCCAGAGAATCCAAGGAGTGCAAATGTGATTGCTTGGTTATGTTTATTTACCATAATCTGGGCATGAACCCAAGTGCAAACCACAAGTAGTTTAGATTTTGTTTCTCTTTCTTTCCAAAATGCCATTGCTGCTTATCACATAAAACACACAAAGCTTTAAGTAGTGCTTTGCTACATATTTGTATAGCTATGCTCTCATAGATCCTGTAGAGCTATAATGTTGTAAAATATTTGCCATGCCACTGGGTAGCAATAACTGAGCAATGATTTTGCTGGCTGAGAGAGTTACAGTTGCAGGCTCAGCCTCCTAGGATAGATGCCAACTCTGTCTGGGTATGTTGTTGAAGTGACACATTTAGTCTCCTTTGAGGAATGCCAATGTTTCTAATGCATCCCTGGCACAGCATTTTTTAACGACAAACTTATGGAGTGGAACTGGTACCAACTCCAGAGGGAGATGCAAGCTGCTTCTCCTGTCTTTTCTAATAATGCCACTACTTGCAAGTTAGAACCATATATTGTCCTGTTTTGTTTCTAAATCTTAAACTTTGTCTTCACAAAGTGTATTTTTTTTAAAATAGAAATATGGAGATGATCTGTATTTTGGAGTGCTTATGCAATAGTTTAATGTTAATTGACTAGAGGTTCATTCCTCATAATAAACATCAAGTACTAGTTCTGATTCCAGAAATTTGTAATTGTTGGATGCCATCCTTTTAGTATGAGAATCCTAAGCCATTGGCTTTTTTCAGTTCCCCTTTCCCTGTCCACATATTTGCACAGCTAAATGTGCCATACAACTGTCATGAAATGTTTGATTTTGTTAGACTAGAAACTGTACAGAATCTGTTGCAGGCAAGAGTATATTATTTGGGATTTTTACATCTGTAAAAACAATTTGACTATTTATACAGATGAATCTGAAGGTTGGGGAATCATCTTTGTTTTGCTTGTACGGTTGTGAAATTGCCAAGCATTATAAAAATCCTTCAACTCTAAATTTGATTTTTATTTTTCAAAAAGGCTATCACATGTAAAAATTCTAACAACAAATGAATACAAGTAACATTGCTATTATGTTAGAATTCAGGACACAATTTTGATTTTCAGTGGTTTACATGATTAAGGGGAAAAAATGCAAATTACTCTACTGTGGATATTTGAGCCTCAGCTGACAGATGCTTGTTGATGTATGAAAGAATACTCTTATTTGTCCTAGATAGTTGTCAAAAAATTTCTATAGAATGGATTCTGCAAATATTGTGCTGACCAACCTGACCGAGCATGCCTGACTTGGTTCTTCATGGCTTGGGCAGTGTTGGCTTGGGCAGGCCAAATGCCGTGGAAGTTTCCAGAGCAAGGCATAAAATAGTTGCCCCATTGGACATGCCAAACACCCAAGAAATTCTAGCAACATAATGCAAAGAAGTCACAAAACACCAAATGCTTAAGGAGACCCATCTGCCTCAGCTCAATCACCCTAGTCCAGCCACTTTCACTGTCCTGAAATCCCCCATGCCAGCCTGGACATTACAAGGCAGTTGCTGGTGATGCCAGGCCTTATTCTGAAGCCACTACATCAGGGATGGGTTCTACTTACCTTTAAAACCAGTTTGCAGTGGGGCCACGCCCGCTTGCTTAGTTTACACGCACGCACGCTCATCTGCGCAAGCTGACAACATCAGGGTCAGTGGGCAGAGCCTCCCACCGGTTTTACTACCGGTTCTATAGAACTCGTGCGAACCGGGGGCAACCCATCACTGCACTACACCATTCTCCAAATAACACAATGCCTTTTCTAACTCATATGTGGCCTTATCGCAAAGGTTTCCTGGGTGTTTAGAAAAAAATATATATTTGCATCCAAGACCAAAAACAATACGGGGAATAACTTCTCAAATTTCAAAGTTTCAAACATTAATCTTAGATAATATGCTTCCTATAATATATTCATGTGGGGTAAACTGTTGTTTCACTCGTTTCACAGGCATTAAAAAGTATTTAAATAATGCATATGGTACTAAGGTACATGGGGAGGTTCTGGTTATAAATCAATTGTTTGACATTGCTGGTCGTCGTCTTGAATATTTACTAGAATTATTCTTTTAGTGATTCTGCTGCAACCTTCATTAGCTATTCTTTGAGTGTCACTAGAAGGTCAAATGCCAGCCTTGACAATTTCATCTAGGAAACATAGAAAACTTGTAAATAAGATGAAGAATGTTAGTGTTATTGCTCCCAGGAATTTGACAGCACATTAATCAAATATATCTTTCTTCAACTGTTCTCCACTTGGCCTCCAAATGACCAACAGTTTAATATTTTCAGAGACAACAACTCACATAGTACCTATCAGTTAAAATGGAGCCATGCTGGTATTGAAGCTGTAGACATTGACAACACAACTCCTGAGATCTTTGTAAAGTACCAAAGGCTGAATTGTTTCCACTCAAATGGTCCATCCCAGGCCAGGGTCCTCTAAGTAATTAGAACTGCAACTCCTATCATTCTCCCAAAATTATGGAAGTCATGCTAGCTAGAGAATTCTGGGAATTATAATTCTAACCAATCTGATTCTAAATTGATCAAGACTGCTCTAAGCTCTGTTCCTGTTCCTAAACCAATATTTCTGGCTTGTTGCTAGAACCTGCATTTTAAAAAAATGCCTCTCCATACTTCTTATTGGATACTGATTCTTAAAATCGATATTTTTATTTTCAGGTTTCTATTTTATCCAGAGATAAGAGAAACTTTCCCAAAATTTCTCAATGCAATTAATGATAGTAACGCCACTCCTGGGGGAAAAAAAATCATTTCAGGTTGAAACATGGGGATCCCGGGATGCCGTAGGCTAATGGAAAAATAATTGTATGACAAGAGTTTCTTACATTCTTTCACCATCTTGCAATTAACAATTACACTATGTTCTAGTCAAGAAAAAAAAATCCCATTTAAAAGAATGTCTATTTTTTTGGTCTATTTGAATTATAATTGATAGAAAAGATGAAGAGAATTTTCTACTTGCAGGCCAGAATATTGTATATCATTATTATAGTGTAGTGTAATGTACTGCTGTATACTGTAGTGTAGCAGCTTTTAAATATTCAGTAACAGGGTATTTTATGTCACCTTATATTCTTTTTAACTAGAAGTATTGGGAAATTTGTGACCTTTTATATGTATTTTATATATTGGGTTATACATTGGAGCCATGGTGGCACAGTGGTTAGAATGCAGTACTGCAGGCTAATTCTGCCGACTGCCAAAGGTTCAATCCTCACCACCTCAAGGATGACTCAGCCTTCCACCGACCTGGTCGGTGAAATGAGCACCTAGATTGTTGGGGCCATTATGCTGACTCTATAAACTGCCTAGAAAGTGCTGTAAGGCATTATGAAGTGGTGTACAAAAGTCTTAAATCCTGTTGCTATTTCCCCTTCTCCCAAATCTATTCATAATATGGTAATCTTCAGGTAATGATTGTTTTAAATACTAGCTCATCTACTACTTCATAGAAATATTTCTGAAAATGTGAGTTAGGAGTGTGCTGAGTTAATTTCATTACGATTTTGTCACCAAGTAAGTTATTTATGGATAGCTATAACTGGGGGTGGGGGGGAATTATTATGCTTGACAGAATTGAGAGAAGCAAAAGGGGAGCAGAACAGAAAAGCTAGATGTACTCTTTGAGTTATGAGCATTTGTTTATATATCTTTCAGGAGTTGAACCTATCTTACAATTTTTAATTTGAAAATTCATTCTGAATTATTCCTAATCCATCAGATTAGAGTAGCATTATAATCTCAGATAGTTTTCGTTTCAAGCAGCTGATTGGCTACCTTTAGAAACTTGTTTCTTTTATTTAACTTTTCAATAGATATTTCACAATTTGGATAGAACCTTCCTGTAATCATTTGGCATTTATGAGCAATAAAAGAAGAGATAAAACCCTCAGATTTATTTGCATCCATAGAAATACTGTTCTTCTTATCAGTAAACTTGCAGCACCTATAATCTAAGGCATGGGATGAGCAAAACAATTTCCATTCACAGTATTTTTCAAGACAGAAGGGCAACTGTAGCATCAAGCCATTTTTGTAATCTCTTTTGTAAGCCAGCTTAATCACATGAAACATCGGCAAAGCTGTCTTCAAGAGAGCATTTCTTCTTTTTGTTCCTTTGTCTTTGAAAAAAAAAAAAAGCTTGTACACAAAGCTGATCAATGGCGACTAAAACATCAGTGTGGAAGACGAAATGCTGTTAGCACAATGTTTCACATATGTTAATGCTTACAGTGCCATCAGTGTCAGCTTTATTTTCAATTTGATATATACTAAAGCTGGCATACAAATTTAACTGGTGAGGTAATGTCATTTTTAATTTAGAGAGCCTTTAACTGTCCACTTTAACTAGTGATATCATCTTCATAGTGCTCTCTCAGGTCTCCTGTAAACATAAGTAATGGACCCCAGACAGTTAGGAACTTAATTGTTAAGGGTGGCAGTGATCATCATATCTTTTTTCCCCTATTGTTCACTTCAAAATTATCAAATACAATTTAAATTATTCTCATTTTTTTAAAAAAAAAATTCCTTATCCATTAATGTAATTGGGAGCTTTTTCACATATATAACAATAGATGAAATGGCCAGAACAAATTAATATAACATTAATTTCAGGTATAATAAGATACCTCAAACTGAATCTCAAACGATCCATCTGTTAAACTACTGAAGCTTGCAGATGATACAACAGTGATTGCTCTCATTTGAGACAACGATGAATCTGCATACAGACGGGAGGTTGAACAACTAGCCTCATGGTGCGAGCGGAACAATCTGGAACTGAACACACTCAAAAGTGTAGAAATGTTGGTAGACTGTAGGAGAAACCCACACATACTACCACCTCTTACAGTATAGACAACACAGTATCAACAGTAGAGACCTTCAAATTTCTAGGCTCTATCATATCTCAAGACTTAAAATGGACACCTAACATCAAAAACATCATCAAAAAAGCACAACAAAGAATGTTCTTTCTGTGCCAACTCAGGAAGCTCAAACTACCCAAGGAGCTCTGTTCTACAGAGGAATTATTGAGTCTGTCATCTGCACCTCTATAACTGTCTGGTTTGGTTCTGCAACCCAACAAGACAGACACAGACTTCAGAGAATAATTAGAACTGCAGAAAAAATAATTACTACCAACCTGCCTTCCCTTGAGGACCTGTATACTGCACAAGTCAAAAAGAGTGCTATGAAAATATTTACAGACTTCTTGCATTCTGGACATAAATTGTTTCAACTCCTCAAAATGACGCTATAGAGCATTGCACACCTGAACAACTAGACACAAGAATAGTTTTTTTCCGAATGCCATCACTCTGTTAAACAAATAATTCCATCAACGCTATCAAACTATTCACTAAGTCTGCTATTATTATTAGTCTTCTCATCATTCCTATCTCCTCCCAATTATGACTGCATGACTGTAATTTTGTTGCTTGTATTCTTACCATTTATATTGATATTGTTTCCTAGTATGATTTTATTGCTTATTTGTACCCTATGACTATCATTAAGTGTTGTACCTATGATTCTTGATGAGTGTATCTTTTCTTTTATGTACACTGAGAGCATATGCACTAAAGACAAATTCCTTGTGTGTCCAATCACACTTGGCTAATAAAGAATTCTACTGTAGTCTTGTCTAGTCTAGTCTAGTCTAGTCTAGTCTAGTCTAGTCTAGTCTAGTCTAGTCTAGTCTAGTCTAGTCCAGCAGTCACCAAGTGGTGGTCTGTGGACCACTGGTGGTCCACAAGAAAATTTTGGTGGTCCGCAGAAAACTTATTTGCATTTTTTATATTGCACTAAATCAGGGGTCCTGAAACTACAGCCCCTGGGCTGGATATGTGCAATGAACATTTGTGTTGCTGCAGAGAGTCTCCCACTTCAGGGTCTTCTTGTGTGGGTTGGAGGGGGGCAGAAAATCCAACTTGGAGTCTGCTTCGGCCTCCTGGTGCAGGGCTTTGGGCGAAGGCTGGAGGGAAACACTGCTGGTGGAGAAGAGCTGGAGGGCCTTGTTCCAGTGGGGCTACATTATGGCCTGGAATTGGCTGACCATCTCAGCCCGCTGAGCCTCCAGGCGCCGGTACCTGGCCTTGCACTCCTGCAGGTCTTTCCTCTGCTTGGAAAGCCTATGCTCCTAGTCCTCAGTGAGGTGCTTCTGCTGAGCCTCCTTCTAGGTCAGATCCAATTTGAACTGAGCCAGCTGTTTTGCCAACTCTTTCTCATGGTGGCTGCTTAGCTCCAACAACTGCTTCCTGTTGGGGTCCTAAGGAGCCCAGGCAGGCAGGGAGGGGTGAGTAGAGGCCGGCGAGGTGCCCCTTGATGTGAATGATATCGAGTTGGCCACACCCACCCCGTCACATGACCACCTAGCCATGCCCACCCGGCCGGTCATTAGGCAGATCATATTAGTGGTCCACTGGATTTAAAATTATTAATTTAGTGGTCCCTGAGGTCTGAAAGGTTGGGGACCCCTAGTCTAGTCCAGTCCAATCCAGTCCAATCCAGTCCAGTCCAGTCTAGTCTAGTCTAGTCTAGTCTAGTCTAGTCTAGTCTATAAAATAGGATTGTCCAAATAAAAATTCATTTCATTAATTTGAAAGACAATTCCTTAGGGTAACAAAAAAAAACCCTCTAGCTTCTCATTAGAAACAACAGCATAAAACAATACTTGAAATGCAGTTTCCTAAGAATGATTTTTTTTTCCTTAACAAGCAGATACAGACTCTTCATTTTTAATTAAATCAACATAAACATTTTGGCTTGATGTAATCAGCTTTAAAGACTACAGGTGTGTGGGTTTAATTGTATGCAAAGTTATGGACATACACACGTTCAGTTCACTGATCAATCTATGAAAATGAATAATGTGATTAAGGACAAATCTCTTAAAAGACTATAAACAAGAGATATGAAAACATGCTTAGCATAGAACGGTGATTTGATTCTTCCCCATCATTCTCAGATCTAATTAGTTGTCATTGTTTTTCATTTCATTTTGATAATTGCAGGTTTCAGCAATGAATTTTTTGGGGTGAGTTCTCCCCTACATTATGTTAGAAGTTGGGCAAGGATTATGCAGTAGAAAATGAGCCTTATCGTAGTATTATCCAAAGAATTATAATTAAGAGTTCTAACCATGGTACACATTCATTTAGATGCCATTAGCCATTGTCTCTTCCTGATATAAGCCTACTTTGATCTAGAAAGCAGCTTTATATAATTATGTTTGCATGAAAATGTAAAGAAAATTTACCCAAATAAGTTACAGCCTGATTAATTATGCTGATGAAATATTTCATAGCAACAGTGATGACCCACTAGAGCTAAACACACGTAATAAATTCCATTTAATCAATACAAGAGCTTAAGTCATACTAAAGTCAGAAACACAGACCTGGTAGATATGACTATGAAAAGCCAGAATCCATAGCTGCATTGAATTGGTATCAGGATTCTATTAGTGACCTAAAGATTCCCAATTAGAAGCAACACTGGGAAGGGAAAAAGAATAGTACCAAAACATGAAAAAATGTTACTACCTCATTGATATTGCCAGGACTTACAAAGGGGTAGAGTTTCAATGTCAATAACATACCGACCATTATTTATGTTTTGACCACTTAATGGTGGATGCCAGTATTCTTGAATTATCTAGATGGGACAGCTTGAATGTGGAAAATGTAAACATTCAACTATCTCTAACGGAAAGAGGTTAATTCACTTCTTAAAAGGAAGCAACTGTAAAAGCCCATAAAGGATTTGAAGTATGACTTGATGTAAATTCTGTAACATCTGTTCTACCTGGTGAGAGATTTTTCCCATCTCATATGGTTGCCATAACAACAAAGAAATACTTCCTGGCCAAATAGATCCCATTTCTAGAGAGCGCCTGACAACTAAGTGGAATGAAGATGGATATTTTAATCCAAGATAAAGACTGAAAGAGCGGGGAAAAAAGGTCAAAGGGAAAATGTTTTGAAGAAGAAAATTTTGGAAGACAGAGAAACAAGAATGAAACAGTTTAGAAGGGAGAGCAGAGGACAACAGAAGAGAGTGAAAGGAACTGAATCAAGAAGGAGTAATAAGTTACAGAAGAGAACAAAATGCACAGGAAGAGTAGAGACACAAAGAAGACAGCGAAGAAATATAATTCATATATTCCCATATTTATCTAATAGAAACATTTGGTGCTGTTGGTAAACTTAGGCTACTGATGTTCTACTTCAATGGAATTTAGATTTTGAAATTGCATAATAGAAAGAACATCGACTGTTTTGAACTGCGGTGTTGGAGAAGATTCTAAAAATGCCATACATAGCCAAAAAGAACTTTTAAAAATGAGTGTTTCTCAGCCTCAGCGACTTTAAGATTTGTGGACTTCAATTCACAGAATTTCCCAGCCAGCATGCAGGGAGGAGAATTCTGGGAGTTGATATCTTAAAGTATCTGAAATTGAGGAACACTGAAATAGATCATAGAACAAATCAAACCCATTCTCACTCAGGACACAAATAACCAGAGTCAAATTATGATATTTTAGGCATCTTCTAAACAACCTTGAGAAATTTGTAATACTGGGGAAACGAGAAGAAACGAGATGCCTTAAAGTGGATGGAGTCAATTACAGTGGCAAGTGTTACATGATTGGAAGATCTCAAGGACCAAATTATGGATAGATTAGCCTAGAGAAAAACTCTGTAGTTACTAAAAGTCAGTGCTGACATGACAGCACATAATCAATCAAACACTCAATGAGTAATGTTGGGAAAGTATCTCCAAATTAAGTTTTAATAAGATCTGAATTTCAATAGCTGGGGAGTCGGCCAGAGTTCGATATAAAATGGGAGGCTATAAAAATGCTTTAAATAAATAAAGGTTTTTAAAAGCCACATTTTTCTATAATCATTGAACATAAAAGATAGAATAACAAGATTGGAAGGGATCTTGGAGGTTTTCAACCACCTGCTTGAGCAGAAGCCCATATACCAGTGATGGCGAACCTTTTTTTCCTTGGGTGCCAAAAGTGCACTTGCATGCTGACACCCATAATGCAATGCCCCCCTGCAGGCTGACACCCATAATACCGCCCCCGTGAATGCACACGTGACCCTCCCTGCACTCCCCCACGTATGCACACACAACCCCCGTTTTTGTGCTAGCAGGCCTACCTGAAGCATCCTGGAACCAAAAATAGGGCATGGGGGGTCCCCGAATTCCCCCACCCTCCATGCATGCATGCATGACCCCCCCACCCCCATGCATGCATGCACAACTCCCCCCTCCAATCCCCAGGCATGCACACGTGCACGTGTCTCCCGGCAGAGACCCGAAAATCAGCTGGCCAGCGGGAGACACACAGACATGCAGAGTGGAGCTGACGTGGGCGTCAGCTCAGGTGCCCACAGAGTTGGCTCCATGTGCTACCTGTGGCACGTGTGCTATAGGTTCACCATCATGGCCCTATATCATTTCAGGCAGATAGTTGTCCAATCTCTTAAAAACTATGGAGCACATACAAGTTCTGGAAGCAAGCTGTTCCACTAATAGATTATTCTTACTGTCAGAAAATTTATCCTTAATTCTGCTCCTTAGTCTGCCATCAAGTGTTTTGGAGAATAGGTCAACCTCCTATTTTGTGGCTACCTCTTAAATATTGGAAAACTTCTATCATTTTATATCTAGTCCTTCTCTTTGTTAGACTAGACATACATAGTTCCTGCAAATGTTCATTATATGTTTTAGTTTTCAGACCCCTTATCATTTTTGTTGTTCTTCTCTGTGCTCTTTTTGGCATCTTAACATCTTTTCTATATCATGGTGACCAAAAGTGGATGCAGTATTCCAATTTTGCAATGAAGTAGAAAGCATTACTATCATTTCACATGATCAATACTATCACTCTGGTGATGCAGTCTAGGACTGCAATGGCCTTTGTGGCAGCTGCACCACACTGCTGCCTCTTACTTAAATGTTTGTCCACCAGGACAACCAAATCCTTCTCACAATTACAATTGTGAGAAGGCACCATGTGCATTTGATTTTTCTATACATGTGCATTTGGTTTTTCTTGCCTAAGTGTAAGATCTTATTTTTCTCAGCTCCGAACTGCATTGTCAGATGCATTTTTTTCATCATCCATCTGTATCAGGGCAGGGGTGTCAAACTCGATTTCATTGAGGGAGGTATTAGGTTTGTATTTGACCTTGGGAGGCCAGGGTGGATGTGGCCAGCATGACATCACTTGTGTTGGGGGACACCTGTGGTGGCCAAAGCTCTCTGCCAGCGAAAATGGGCTCCCAAGCTCTGTTTTTGGCTATGACAGCCTCCTGCAACCCTTCTGCCAGAGAAAACAGAGTTCAGGGGGGCACACATACTCCTTGCGAGCTCCATTTTTGGTTGGCACAGCCTCCTCCAACCCTCTGCCAAAGAAAATGGAGCTTGTGAGCTCCGTTTTCGCTGGGAGAAGCACCGCGGCCTTGACCTTCACTGGATCGGGGCCAGATCCAGCTCCTGGACCTTGAGTTTGAAACCCCTGGCCTAGGGCATCATGTTAAACCTGGTGATTCTGAGGATTATTACAATAGCAGAAAAAGGGATTAATTCACATTCCACAGTACAGCAGAGTTTTTTAAGATATAACTGTTTGGATCAGTGTTTCTCAGCTTTAGCAACCCTAACATGCTAGCTAAGGAATTCTGGGAGTTCAAGTCTACACATCTTAACATTTCTAAGGTTGAGAAATACTAGATTTAACTCCTGATGTCTTCATGGACATCTCTGTGAGGTTTGTTGTCATCAATGCAGAAGTGTGTTGCTTTACTTTTGTCTTTTTGGTCCAGGACATTAATGTTCTATTTTCTAAGGTTGTTCAATCTATAGTCTCCATTTCTGGGTCTTCCTGGCAATATTCCATACAAAGATTTATGAGGACTGACTGATTTAGCCTTTAAAGAACAGCCAGGATAAATGCCACTACCTCTTGGTATTCTTTATGGTTTTGCATCCAATTAACGTTTCAGAAATTTGGTAACCATTTTTTCATTTTTGTGTTTATGTGAATTTTGGTTAATAACTGGGGTCTTTAATCTTTAGTAACATAAATTCTCACTTATAATCTGCTATTATGAAATTATTAAATAATTGTGAAAAATAATCTTTTAATTTCAACTTTGGGAACTAACTTAAACCTGAATGGACAGTTTCAATCTAATTGGTCTGCAAGTTGACTTGGCAAGGAGCAAGTCCACATTTTTTTGCTGTTTTATATGTTTCTGTTATTTTACAATCTTTTGAGATTGATAAAATGGATTGTTTAATATACTCATGCAGCTGAAGCAGAGTTTCATTTTCATTGTTGCATGTTTCTTTTTTTATTATTTTATACATGTGTCTTGTTTGTGTGTAGGAGACAGAATCAAACCATTCTACGGAGCTTTTCAATCCTTATGCAAAATCCATTTTTATATTATCATAGTCATTTTAAGTAATATGATGTTTAAAAATACACAGATGTGTACAATTAAGAAAGTAGCAAAGCAATAAAGGTAGCATAATATGTGAAACTTCATTTATTATTCTGTGTACTATACACTTGCAGGATTGCATATCAGAATACAAGTATTGTACTTGTATTAAAGCCAAAATGATGTTTTAGAATTCAGGCAAGACCACCACCATTTGAAAAGAATTTAGTGTATTATGTATTGATAACAATGCCACGATAGACAAAGGAATGCAATTTAATAATACAGAATTGTGCTCACGAGTTTTCCTTTTTCTTGTTAATTGGTTACTTTAGCTGATATTGTCTGTAACCATAATGGTGCTATTCTTCCTAATAGTTCCATCTCGCCAGATGATGTCTACCGACATGATGTAGTCCATTTTAATTTTTTTTTCATTTTGCGCACATCTTTTAGGATAATACAGCTTTCAAACAGGCTAGCATTATTCTTCATTATCTGTGCTGTATGGTTGTAGTTCTTAAATTAATTAGTTTTCCTTTTTTTTCTTCCCTGGAAGTTAAAAGTTTTTTTTCTTCTTCAATTTATCTACCAGGTACGATTATGTTGAAGTGATTGATGGAGACAGTGCAAATGGGCGAGTGTGGGGAAAGTTTTGTGGCAAAATTGCTCCCCCACCTGTGATATCTACAGGACCATACCTCTTAATCAAGTTTGTCTCTGATTATGAAACTCATGGAGCAGGCTTCTCCATTCGCTATGAAATTTTTAAAAGAGGTGAGCAAACTGCTTAATCTTGTCATGCTAATTGTTTTTAATATGAAATATTGACAGTGGGATTGTTCAGTTTGAAGGTCACTATTACTTGGAGAGAGGGGAATTAAAACGAAATTTAATGTCAACTTAGTTTCTAGAACATTGCTTTCATAGGACTGTGGAAGTCAGTGAATCAAGTCACTAACTTTTGGTCTGTTCTGATACAAATATAATTCTTTTTTGCATTCTGTTCTCATAATAGCAAATTATGCTATTATTTGCTATTACTCTGGAAAGCTACGATCGTGATGAATATAACCTACTATTGCCTGTAATATGTTCACAAAGTTTTGTTACTAATTTGAACCTTCACGGGTGAACATCGATTTAGCAACTTTTGAATTTTAAATAAGTAGATCAACAAATTTGATGTTCTATACATATCTCTAATATAAATTAATAAGCTTTTTCATTTAAAAATAGTTACTGCATGTCAAAACGGTAATAAAAAATACAAACCTCTGAACCTGGTAACATAAGAGAAAGAGAAAGAAGTATATTTCTAATTTTATTGCTGATTTTACTAATGTTGTGATTTCCCAACCTTTTTTTACAATTAACTGTTTAGTTAAATATTTGTTGAATGCAAAAGGGCAGAATTAAATAATTAGCTTCATTTGAAAGTCCTGCTTAATTGATGCATCTTTTTCTTTGCCTTTAATATATTGGTTTTGTTTCATGTCTTTTTTTATAATATTACAAATATTTTCCCAATATGGGAACTCACTGTGTCCATTGTGGATTGAGAATGGATGGTATGTAGAACATCAGAATACTTTTTAAACATTTGCTGCTAGAAAGTTCTAGAAAGAGGGCAATAATCAACATAGACTTCAAACACCACCTGATTTGTTTCAACGAAGACAGATGAATGCAAGCATTTTTGTAAACAAAATACCACATGAATGGAATGTGAAAGTTTTTCTGCTCTGACAAAGACTGGCAAATGGCTTCTGTTCCATGGTCAAATTCTTTTTGAAGTAATTTTGTGAGTAAGGATCACAGTCACTTTTGGAATAAGCCTTATGTTTGCCTGGATGTAGAATGAAGAAATATTTCATTTTTCTGGCATCCAGGAACATGCTCTGAACAAAGCTAGATAATGAATAAAGTAAGACAACATTCCACCCTATTCCAAGATGTTAATTTTTATAGAAATATTTTGTTTTCAGGACAAAACATTTAGATACCTTACAAGTTGGATTATCAGTACCAATTAAACAATGATCTTTTAAGGCCTAAAGATCTAATGAAAGATCTCTGAAACCAGAGAATTTGCAGAAAGTGAACATTTTCAGTACATTTTTTTTTTCCTTGATATCTCAGTGACACTCAACAGTTTATTGATTTCCTTGTATGATATCTTAAATCTCCTTCAGAAAGACATTAGGTACATTAAGGCAACATTATAAATGAGAACTTGCACACTCAAAAGTCAGAATATTTAAAGTTATTGCCCCCAAAGTAATATTAATTCAGGTTTATGCCATAGTATGTCAAAATGGAAATGCTATTTCTAGGTTCAGGAATGAAGAAGTTCCCATACACATGTGTGGTCTGAAAATTACAGTTGCTGTAAAACCATTTTGGTTTAGTGCACTGGTGGGATTCAAATAATTTTATAACCAGTTCTCCACCCTAATGACTGGCTGGGTGGGTGTGGCCACAGTGGGCTTGGCCAGGAGTTGTGACAGACAGCACTTGGCCTCATGCACCTTCCTGGGAGCAAAAATGGGCCACGGGTAGAGGGAGGACAGACCACACCCACCCCACCCCATTTTGGGCCTAGTAGACCTCCCTACACTTACCTGGGAGCCCAAATGGGGCACGTGGGGACTTCTGGAAGGGGAGGGGTGGGGCTAGCCAGCAATTTAACAACTGGTTCAGTTGAAGTGGTGTGAACCGGTTGAATCCCACCACTGGTTTAGTGATTAAGTTTGATATAGTAGTTAAAGCACAAGGTTAAATATCAGCAGTTCTAATCCCACTTTAGATCCAAAGCTAGCTGTGTGACTTCAGGGCAGTCACTCTCTCTCAGCCCAATTCATCTCACAGGGTTATTCTTGTGGGGAAAATAGCAGAAGGAAGGAGTATTTGATATGTTTGTCACCTTGAATTATTTATAAAAATAATACAGATAGTCCTTAGCTTACAAAGTAGTTACTTAATGACCAAAATTACAGTGGATCCCCAAAAGACCCATTTGTAAAGTTATGACAACTGCAATTGCACGTGCATGCACAGACACACACATACACACTTATAATTGTAATTTGGTCATTTGGCAACCTTTACAGCCATTTGTGATATGCTGTGGGCATGTGACTGCAATATGAGATGCTTTTTGACAGTTTCTCAAATTTACTTCCAGTTTCCAGCAAAAAATGCTCACTGGGGAAAATTGATTTGCTTAATGACCACAGATGCCAAAAAATTGGGTGTGATCACATGATGCATCAATTTACAACCACAATAATTTACAATCATAATCCGAGGGTCAGTTATACTTGAGGACTACTTGTAAAAGTGGGATCAAAAAAAAATCTAAAAAATAAAATAAACTGAAATCTCTATCTAATATTTTAATATTAAATTGCAACAAAAGTGGGTACAGTGTGAATATGCCTCTGTGCATTACAGGACAATGAGATAGATAAATGAGAATAGAAAATTATCTTACACAGCTTGGGTGGCAAAGCTACAAAATCCTATCATTATCTGTTTCATCTCTATGTTGTTTACCTGTTCATTTTGTCCTGTGAATTGGACATTATAGCACAAATTAAGCTATAAGATGTCATATGGTTTTAACAGCTTTTTAGAATTCATTGCTGTTTTTAAAAATGATATCTTTAATTTATAGTGCTTTTGTGGTTCTAAATGTCTCTCCATCTAAGAATTTTCTATAAAATTCTATAATCCCCAACTGCAGCATAAATTTCACATGTTGCACAGGTAAAGTAGTTGAGTAGAAGCTCTCTGAGCTTGCTTGTTTTCTTGCAGATGTTTCCTACTCAAACTAGGTAATATCATCAGGACTAGCACTGATGATGTTACCTAATTTAGGTAATGAAACATCTGTAAGAAAACAAGCAAATTTAGAGATTACCAACGACCCCTCATAATTTTACCCTGTCTGGCTATAAAAGGAATTGAGGGCAAAAAAACAACTAAGAAAAGTAGAGGAAAAGTATAAATATATTGTTGTCAAAATATCGATGTGTCCATGAAGATAGCTGTAATCAGATTTGATCCAGTTTTGTTTTCCTTTACTAAGCTAACAAAAATAGGGCAAAATATATTGAAAACAAATATTTGATGAATCTCTGAGACTAAGCAAAAATTGAAACAAATATGAACTAATTCTTTTGTCTTGTTTGCTAACTTTGGATTGACGTGATACCGAGCAGGCAGGAGGCCGCATGTTCTGAATTATTTTACACCATTGCATATTGTGAGTTTATTTATAAACATATGCAACAGACTAGAGTTGTCACTAGCTTTATCAATGAATAGATAAATATGGCCATTTTCTTAGATTAGCCTTCATCAAAATTTAATTGTTGGAGGGAGGGAGGAAGGGAAGGAAGGGAAGGGAAGGGAGGGAGGGAGGGAGGAAGGAAGGAAGGAAGGAAGGAAGGAAGGAAGGAAGGAAGGAAGGAAGGAAGTTGCATTCCAGAGAAAGAGAGAAGGAGAGGGAGAGGGAGGGAAAGAGTGAGAGAGAGAGAAAGACTATAACTTTGTCAACAAGGAAATCCTATGTGTAGATATACAGTACAGAACATCTGTGGTGAAACACAGGCCTTAATATCTCTTATCATAGTGGAAAATTCTTTACCTGAAAATGTAGAAGGATTGGGGACATTTTAAACTATAGAACTATAAAACAGTATTTCTAAACTTGGTGGAGGCCAGATATATTAGGCTGCAATATCCATCATCCCAGTCTATATTGTTATGGGACAATAGATTGATCTTATTTTGAAGCTACCTTGGTGTATGAATGAAAATCAGATAACATAAAAGAAATTTTCTGAAGGCTGCAGCTGAGAAAGGAAAGATTAATTTTCTAATATATTTGTGGAATTCAATGTGACCCTACATTTGGAACAATTTGTTCCAAATATATAGTTGATCCCATACTTGCAAACCTTTAGAAAGGTGGTCAAGACCTGGCTTTTCTCTTAGGCCTTTGAGTTAGGTTGAGTGGAGTCCAAAATTGAATGAGTTGCAATATATTTTGGCCCAGTTGCCATTTTATGTTTTAGTTGACTTTAATGCATTGTAGTTATTGTCCTTGCTGTGGAAAGTATTTTTCCACCTCTTGTTCAATTGCATGGCTATAAAAATGAGAGTGAGTGAGATGAGGGAGGGAGGGAGGGAGGGAGGGAGGGAGGGAGGAAGGAAGGAAGGAAGGAAGGAAGGAAGGAAGGAAGGAAGGAAGGAAGGAAGGAAGGAAGGAAGGAAGGAAGGAAGGAAGGAAGGAAGGAATTTGCAACATAGCAGGAAGTTATCCTGATAGCATGAAACTTGGAAACAGACTCTCATTCATTCCCATATGGGGAAGTGTTTTTTCAAATCTACTTGCTGCCTCTTATAGGAACAGCATCTTCCTGTATGCATGTTTGCATCAATGTTGCAGTATGTGAATCAAACAGTGCATAGGATAGTTGTTTTCCTCATCTGTTGTGATTGCATCAGAAAAAGTTACTTCTGCAAAGAAATTAGAAGTCACAGAGGCAGTGGACATTGCCCATTCATGTGGGAAGTTTGTAGCGCTATAATAGAATTGCTTTGCACAATACTGAAGTTAGTTAGATTTGATCAACAATGCTAGTAATCAAACAATTTATCATACCTTCACTAACAGCATCACTTTACTGGTGCACCTGTGTCAACACTGCTCAGAATGAGTCAGTCACCCTTGATACAAGTACGAATTACCTTTCACATCTAGTTTGTCAAGAAGGCATAGGTCACATCTGGCAGACTTACTGAGCCACTACTCTAGGAATATGAAACCATTGTTCCATCGACCAAACACCACACTCCCTCTTCTTGCAAACATTCTGTTTTACCAATAAAGGGCTGTCAACCTGAAGATTTAAAGATTTAAGTTTAAAGGAACTATAATTATTTCCCCTGGGCTGACAATATTTCTGCAGTTTACACTTTCATTGTTCCCATATGACATTGTCATAATTTTTCCCTCTATTTGAGAACTGGCCCAACTTTACTTTTTCAGCTTGGTCTGGTAGAAAAATGGGCTTCATGTAATAAACGGGAATTGCAATGATCAGTATTAGGAACAAGTTAGCTAATATACGGATTAACGTGGGGCAAAAAGCCATGTTGCTTTTTTAAAAAAAGAGAAGTGGTATAATTTGTTTTCTTGCTAATGGTAAGATTCTTACAAAAGGGGATATATGTTATTGTCTCTTTTGTTGATGCAGGACCAGAATGCTCCAGAAACTTTACATCTATGACTGGTATGATCAAATCACCAGGATTCCCTGAAAAATATCCCAACAGCCTTGAATGTACTTACATTATCTTTGCACCAAAGATGTCAGAGATTATCCTGGAATTTGAAAGCTTTGAACTGGAACCAGATACAAATCCTCCAGGAGGCGCATTCTGCCGTTATGATCGTTTGGAAGTCTGGGAGGGTTTCCCGGAAGGTAAGACTCCCATACCCGATAGCTGCCATGATGTTATTGATGCCATGGTCAACAAGAGTTGGTTTAATCACCATTATAGTTAAAATTAGGAGATAAAGAGTATTTTAATATTAACCTTGAAATGTGTCCATTTCAGATTTCAAGGCATTAGGCTTTATCGAGGACAAAGAAGTCAGGCAGAAATGTATTGAGTTTCCTATGCTGTCCATCAAATGAAATGCAATTCTGCTTGTATTTTAATGTCGTTAAACTGACATTCAGCACCCTATGCTGAATATGGTCATGATAAAAGATTATAAGAATTTTCAAAAAATAATGGTATAAAGATTCAACGTTAATTCAATTATATATTATAAAGTGGTACAGAATTTGATCCGCTAACATCGAGTTCTGCTGTAACAGTAATCTTACATCAAATTCTTGCTGATGTGGGCTAAAGAGATAAATTTTACATGTTGTTAGCACTAATGGAGAGATGATATATGGTGTTATTCTACTGCTATTGGTTAAGTTTAGACTACTGGGAAGTGTTCTATAGGGAGTTAGTTTTACTCTCAGAAATTGAAGTTGTTGCAAATTGTGGCAGATATTACAATCTTTTGAAGCAATCATGTTAGCTGCCAATTGGCTGATGAGTCAAGATCAGGCTTTTGGTTTTGGCATAAAAGGACCCTGGGAATTTGGGACTGGTCTTTTGCAGGCCCAGTCCATCCCTGAAACTGATGGGGAGGGTTTTTTCCATGTGCCAAAAACCATCCAGTGCCAATTGTATATGGGTATGGTTGATCCTGTGGTATCCCTGAACTTTCTGAAGTAGTCTTTCCTGAAGCTTGTGAGGCATTTAATACTAAATATTTTAAATTTCTTTTGTATTTCTTGTATGAAGCCTGGATGAATGGTTTTAGTTTCTGTTTTTGTTTACTTATTCCTCCCTCCTGTTTTGTTGTATATGATTTTTCATATTATTTCTATTATAGCTGTTATATTTGTAAGCTGTTTAGAGATGTTTTTATATAGAAAGCAGTATAAAATATATGAAACAATATTATATACAATTATTATAATCATCCATAATGTCATAGATAACTCAAGGCCACTGCATAAATCCATGCAGTGGCCTTACACTGCATGGCCTATACACTCTTGGGCATTCAAGTACAAACATACACACATACAGAGAGAGGGGGGGGGGAGGGAATGAAAAATCCATTACTCCTCCTGTCCCTGGCCTGGGTTTCCAGAATATTCTGTATGATTCTAGGCGCTATGTTTTCACTTTCCTTGTTCCCCCTCATACTTGCCACATCACAAGCTACCATATTTTTCAGACTATAAGACGCACCTTTTTTCCCAAAAAAAGAGGGTGAAAATCTGGGTGCATCTTGTACTCCAAATGTAGCCCCGCCCAGCTTCTCAAACAGAGATTTCAGAGGCTGAAAAAAGCATCAGAAACGAAACTTCAGAAAAGAAGCCCCGAAACAGAGCTTCAGAGGCTTTTATTCTGAAGCTCTGTTTCGGAGGCTTTCAGAGGCAAGAAAAAAAATTTTTTCTGAAACAGTTTCAGAAGTTTTAGAGGCAGAAAAAAAAAGCAAAAAAAAGCAAGACACGGAGCTCACAATCAAGGAACTTGTTGCTAAAATTCACCTCTGGGAACAGTTGATGGGGGTATTCCGGGAGGCCTATCCACAGAATATTCTGTATGATATTCAGCTTTTTTCTTATTTTCCTCTCCAAAAACTAAGGTGTGTCTTATACTCTGGTGCGTCTTATACTCTGAAAAATACGGTATTAATTGCAAGTTGTTGCCAATATATTGTTCACACAATCCATTGTTCTTTCTGTTTTTCCTTACCACTATGGATTGGGATTACTTTTAGGAGGCCATAATAAAAACCAAGTGAGGGAAGAATACAATTAAAATCTATGAAACATTATTAAATTGAGGAATTCATTGTGAAACGCTTTTCTCATAGCTGTCTTAGAGGACTTTAAGAGAACTAGAGAAATTCATTGCAGATCAGTGGATATTAGCATTGATGGCTACAATATGTGATTATCTCCTGAATCACAGGCAACAACATACTCTAAGCAGCAATTCCAGGGAAATAAGTCAAAAAGAGATACCGTCTTCTGATCAATGCTTCTGAGGTACTTAAATACATCAGACTGACAACTGTCTGGTCAGCCGAAAGATGGATTAGATGGGTTTTTAGCCTGATCTGGCAGGACTCTTTATGTTGCTACACACAGCCAACTTTTTAACAAGAAAATGCTTACCCAGAATTTAGTTTCCTCATAGTCTCATTGAGATAAAGAATTTGTTTGCACACATACTAGAGGATTAAGAGCAATAACCCTTCTAAATATTCTTCATAAGATTTCTAGAATAATTAATTCCTTGGGATTTCTTCCAAAGATCAAAACTCTTCCTTTTCCATCCAAATTTAATTCAGATTAAGATGCTAGTCTTCTCCTATTGCTCTTGAGTGGAAAAACAAGTGGATAATTTCCACGTATCACAAGCTACCTCATTTCTCTTTTGGGGCTATTGAAAGACAATCTCGGTTATTAACTGGCATTCTTCAAGACACCAACTCTGACAACAGAACACAGAATCAAAACTGTAGATCAAAATTGTCAGAAAAAAGGCAGCCCTGTAATATTATCGTCTCCAACACTCCTGATGTCATAATGGTATGCAGACTTCATTGTTAGCTATCTTGGTGGTATCATTTCAATTTGTAGAGTCACTTTTTTGAATTTTCTCTCCGTGTAAAAAGTTGTATGCATGAAATAAATCTATGTATTATATACAGGTAGTCCTCTTTTAGCAATTGCAATCAGGTCCAACAATTCAATCATTAAGTGAAGTGGTCACAAATTGCAACTGTGCTTACAGTTTTACGCAGGACAATATATATATTAATTGATGGTGACAACCTATGAAAAGTTGTAAATATGTACTTTGCATTGGTTGCAAAGTTACTTTTTCGTCACGGTCATAATTGCAAATGTCACAGTCTGAGGCAGTCAATAAGCAATGATTAGCTTGCGGAATAGTTTTATATCTGTAAGAGACTTATATAAATGATTTAAATAGGAATCTTTTTTAAACAATACACACACACCCTTACCTACTTACAGGTTAAATTAATGTACAGCTAATCTTTGATTATTCACTTAAAAGTCAATCAAAGTTTAACAGATTAACAGAGTTGGAAGGCACCTTGTAGGTCTTCTAGTCCAACCATCCCGTCCTAAATTATAATGGCACTGCAAATCCTCACACTTTTAAACAACCATGACAGCATTCCCCACTGTCATATTGCCCATATTTGGACACTTAGCAACCGGCATGATTGCAGTGTCCTGAGATCACATGATTGCCACATGATTGCAATCTTTCTAATCAGTTTCCAACAAGCAATATCAAGGGGGGAAGCCAGATTGACTTAATGATCAGATTATTCACTTAACAACTGGGTGATTCACATCATGACCGTGGCAAAATAGATCGTAAAATCAAGCATCACACATTTAATAATGCTTCGCTTAACAACAGAGGTTCCAGTCCCAATTGTGGTCTTAAGTCGAGGACTACCTTTATCAAAAGTCCCTATTAGTAAGTAACAATGCAGCTGAAAAAACAATAACTAAAGGACTGTCTACTATTGAACTTGTCAGTATGGACAGCATGGTACAACAAAGCTAAAATTAATGTAGATTTTCCAAATCATTATGTTAAACATGCCATTCTGAGAATATGGAATAAATTCAAATCTAGATTGAAGCTGGAAAAATCTTTGTGACTCTCATCACAAGAAGCATTTTATAAACAATAGAAATGATAAGTAAGCATAAATGGTTAGTATTGTGATAAGCTAGAATTTTTTCATGGGGAATGTAAGATCAAACCAAATTAAGATCTGATAAAAGAATATATTTGTCAATGGTTTGCTTATACACAATTATCAGAAAGATTTAAAGTAGATAAAATACTTTAAAGTTTTGAACAATCTAACACTGAATTTGAAACAAAACTATATGCAAATTATGGACATATATTGCTAAAATGTACAACTTTTTGTTGAAATTTGAGACAAAAGAAAATTAAATGAAATTATGTATGATAAAAAGGGCTAAAACTTGATTACAGTACACAAATTGAATAATGGGAAAATGTGTGATTGAAAGGGTTAAAATTTACATTAAGCTCTAACATTAAATAAAATTTTAATAATTTTTTATAACTGATATAATGTTGATATTTGGCACCAGAGAAATTGTCTAGAATGTATGAAGGTACTTCAAATGTATGTGGAATATGAATAATAGGAAGAGACATTTTATAATATTTGATGAACATGTAATAAAGCCAAACATTTTTGGTTAGAAATATACTCACTAATTCAAAATATTTTAAAGTGAAACGAGAGGCTTTTCTTTTGGAAATAATGAACAGACAGAACAAAAAAATCATGAAACTTTGTTTTTATTCTATGACAACTACAACGTTATTATGTGCTCAAAAGTGGAAAGATTCAGTATTACCCACAATGCAGGAACAGTAGGTAAGGATGACCCCATTTGCAGACATGGCTAAACTTTACTGATTAATGAAAAGTCATATATATTTATTGCTAACAGAAAAACCTATACTTTTTTCATGAAGTATTGAACTGATGATTTTGATGATTAAGGAAAAAAAATAGATAATAGAAATAAGAGAACTTTTTTGTAACTATAGAGTAAGATAATTTTATAACCATGCTTGTATTTGCAAGCATGGTTATAAATCGGAAGCTACATTTTTATATTTCTTACATCTTTTGTTGCATCTTTTTCTTTTGTCATTTTCATTTTCTTTCTTCTTTTCCTTTGTTAGCTTTTTGTTAATTGTTATCTGCTTTTTCAAACTTTTAATAAAACATTTATGTAGTGTTTAACTTGTCGGTTGCAACAGCTTTATAACACAGTGTAACTATGCCTTAAATATAATAATTAGCTTCTCTCTGTTGCGGAAAGGTTTATGGTGTGAATACCTGCAATAATCTTTACTGCAATTGATATGTGGGAAAAAAGACTAGTTAGAAAAATTATTTGAAATATTTCCAAGTGATTAGCGTCAAGGTTATTTCCCCTAAGGTAGCAATTTTCTGGTTCAAGAGAATGATGGAGCTGAAACTATTATGCTCAAGTATTATAGTTTTTCTAATATATCATTGAATTTTTAAAAATGTCCTTTAAGCTGTAAACATTTTAAATATATATTTCTGTAACTATTTATCCATTATATCTTTTCTAGGATGACAATAGTTTTGAAATGTGCATTATTTAGCATGTGTAAGCATATAAATGTCACCTTTTAATACGAACCATTATTTAATATTCCATATTAACTTTTTCCATTAACTGATGACAATAAATCTACTGGGCATAAGTAGTATATTAACAACTAAATTGTACCTAGTTCAGAAATAATTTGAAGGAAGTGCTTCAGACCTTTCACAAGCTTGAGTACAATATCAGTTTGGCTATTCATTAAATCAGTCTATTACTTTTCAGCTGTCCATGTGATGATTAAAATTACACTGCTGCTTTAAGAATTACATTAACTTTAATTACCTGTATTTTTTTTAGATAGAGTTACTTTAATGATTAATAGAGAGGACTCTGCTCAAGTTCCAAAGCAATTCTTTTGAATTCTTTTTGTAGTATTCACAGCCCTATTAACAATAAATATAACATTGGACAATATTTTGCTATCATAGATTTTGGTCTCTTTGCCAAAGTATTTTATCAAAGGGACTGTATTCTCTTTTATGGCTGTAGAAGATTAACGTTGAATTTCAGAATGTTCAAAGAAAAGCTCAGGAGAAGTTCATCCTGGAAAATCGAACATTTATATGTTTTTATGGTTTTTGTGATGTGAGTCTTTATAAGATAGGCTTCCATCTGTCAAGGGTAGGCTTTGCTATTTCATAACAGATTCCCTTGCTTTCATAACTAAACAGCATGCCTAAATCAATTCATTAAGAACATTTCTTGCAAGTAGCTCAAGTCAATGCCACAAAGTGATATGTAACCTCGAAAATGACATTTTTGAGGTCAACAGCAATATACATCTTCTTTGTTAGTGTATAAGCTGCTTTTAACATACCATTGCCAATAAATTCATTTTATAAAACATTTTCTGGATATTGGCCATCCTACTATTAAATCAGAAGTCATAAGAGATACAAGTTCTATAGGCGAAAGGAAAGAAGGATAGTACTCCATAAAAGTGATTTGGTTTTTTTGTTGTGTTTTGTTTTTTATTCCAGAGAAGGAGGTAGCCTAATGGATGAGAGAGAGATGCTTTGAACAACTTACGTCTATTAGATTTGTCACATTTCCATTTATTTTAATAGGAAACAGAACAGTGGCTTCATCCTATTCCAGCAATTGGATTATTCCTGTGTGAAATCTCTAAAGTGTCATTCAATTGCTTAGCTTTTAGAACACCAGACATGTAATTTATAGGTTTATGCAGCATTTTGGAGTCTGTCTCCAAAAAGTACTTCAGCCCTCACAGGTGTGCAGATATATAGGTACTCCTCGATTTACAACTGGTCATTTAGAGACCACTTGAGATTATGACCAGCCCACCCAACAGGGACTTACAACACAGATTCAAAGTTCTGATGCTCAGGCCACCTCTGCAGATCAAACTTTGAATGCTCAACAACATGCTCATGTTTACTGCCATTTGCAGCATTTCACAGTCATGTGACTATGTTTTGCGATGATTTTACCATCGTACTTCTTGTTTTTGACAAAACCATGCCCATAATGAGCCATTGGTCAGCATAACAACCATGGCATTTGCTTAACAACTGCCTTGTTTGCCTAATGACTGCTACAACATAGATTGAAAACTCAAGTCAGTCATGTGAATGTTACATGACTGGTTTTACAATTGTTTTACAATTGTTATGACATACAACCACAATGAGCAAACTCTGCGTCTTGTATTATTTCCTATTCCTTCATGACAGACACCTGGTATTTAAGGCTGTCTATTTTCCTGCAGTGAAATTCATTTTTCCTATGGTTTTAATTTCTTATACCAAGAGACAAAGTAATGCAGAAAATGTGTTTGTCACTTGTGTTTGTCACTTTCCTACTCCTTAAAGTAAGATTTAGTATTTCCCAGTTACACAATTCCAGCTTTAGAATTGATGCTTTAAAAATGAGACCGAGTACTGTGTGTCTTAAAATGTAGTAATTTTTAGCAGTAATTTAAATGGGTCCAAGCTAATCTATAATTTCAGTTTAAACAGTTAAGAGTAAATGTGCTCTGCTGAAATCTATTTGACCTTTGGCTCACAAATTACAAGGCAAAGAAGGATTAATAGCAGCTTTCAGAAAAGACTGACACATACTAGCTAAGCAAGTAGTGATATAATCTCATAAATTATTGGTCAAGACATTTTCCCTGCAGTGAATCATCTGACTATGGTCACCTTTTACACTACATTAAGTAATTTATTGTCACTTGCAAGGGTTTGGGAGCCTGAAATTGAAAATAAAAAGAGAGAATTTTTCAAGTATGCTCTGTACTTATGTGGGAAGATTTTTTTAAAAAACCTGTTTTCATCTTGCTCAAGTCAAATCAATATTACATTATCTCAGTACAATAGCCTTACATGTTGCATAATAAAATCCCTTACCTCTTAATATGATATTCTACAAGGTTTTCATTTGCTGAATATACATAGTTATACAGGAGACAAACTGAACTGTGAAAACTGACAAACATATTCAAATGAATTAAAATTCAATTTTATAAAGACAATATTTACATGGAACTTTGAATTAGTTTCAAATAAGTTTGGTTTTACTACTTAGAGAAAACTTTTTTGGAGGGAATATCAGATCTATAGTCTAGAAACTGTAAAAGAAAGCAGCGGCAAATCACTCATATTGCCAATAAAACATGTGCCCATCAAGTAATCAGAATAAGTACTGCAGTACAATTTAATGGGACTCCTTTTTTTTCCCCCTAATTAAACTCTGTGGCTACAGTGATCAAAAGATTTAGTGAAAAAGAGCTAAACACAGATGTTTGTTCATTGAACAGAAGGCAGAAATACAATGAGAGGAGAAGTCTGGATACTGACTGGTTCCATGTTAAAAGCACAAAAATTCCTATATATTGTTTGTATGCACATACTGTAGATGTGCATGATTGACTCATACACATCTACAGTATGTGCATACATAGACATAGAAAAGAAAAATAAGCCACAAATGGGGAAAAAATTCTTCTGTAAACACATTGCCAATTACCAAAGTTCAGGGTTAGCAAATTCTTCAGAGCTGTGGTGGTGCAGTGGTTAGAATGCAGTATTGCAGGCTAACTCAGCTCCCTGCCAGGGAGGAGGGGTAATATGTTGACTCTATAAATTGCTTAGAGAGGCTGTAAAGCACTATGAAATGGTATGTAAGTCTAAGTGCTAAGTGCTATTCAGCTGGCAAAAATAAAACAAGTGCCACATATTGACCAAAATTTCTTTCTCTTGACCAAGTTTCTTTTTTTATATTATTTCTCTTCAGATTGTATAATATGTTGCCTTTTTTGCCAATTTTTTTTTATTCATAGCTATCACACAGAAAGCCCGTTTTGTGTAGTGATTAAAGGCTCCAGGTTAGAAACCAGAACATTGTTGAGTGCTGGTTCTTTCTTACACACAAAGCCAGCTGGTTTACTTTGGGCCAGTCATTCCCACTCTGCCCTAGGAAAAAGACAATGGCAAATCATTTCCAAAACTTTTATCAAGAAAATTGCAGAGACTTGTCCATGTTGTCTTCAGGAGTCAACCCAGATATTTTTCATATTGAAAAGGTGTATAAGCCTTTTAACATAATAATTTGATTTATTCATGGTAGATGAATTGTTACAAATAAAACAATGTTGTACATAAATAGGAACGGGATCCGGAATTGTTAATAGAAGCATGTTTTGTTTTTGTTAGTTTACTTACCTAACAGAGAACAAACTCTTTGTTACTTTCCTAAATCATGGCCAAAAAAACATTGCCATTAGAATAGAAAGTAGTAGAAGATTGCATTTGGTAACATTTATGAAAATTTGTAAGGGTTCCTCAAAGTGAAGGAGACCTGAGGAGAGAAAAAAAAATGAAAGCAGGTAGTGGATCGCAAGAAGGAGGAAACATAAAGGGTTATTTTGGAAAGGTTACTGCAGAGTTTGAAGGGAAGTTGTGAAGGGAAATAAGGCTTTATGGGTAAAGCTGTTGAGAGAGAAGGAAGGGACAAGTATATTGATTTAATTCTTGAGAGTGGAGAAATGATGATGGGGAAGGAACAGAATCTGTGTAGTGTTTGGCTCCAAGCCATATGGAAATTGTGGTAAGAGGCTCTTAGGCTTAGGAGCTTTAGCCAATCCTGTTATAGATTTTAACTAGCAAAAGATTTGTTGTTCTTAGCTTCCAGAGGCTAGTTCACTGGCATATATCTTCAGTGAATACCTCTATTATCGTAATGGAAAGGAAATATTTCATACTGAATGTGAATTATTTCTTTAGTGGCACATAATATGAGCAAAGGAGGAAAGCTTGAAGCTACAAAGCATGGATAGGGATAGAGCAGTGTTTTTCAACTTGACAAGTTTAAGATGTGTGGATTTCAACTCCCAGAATTCCAGGGAATGCTAATTCAGAATAGAATATATATATATATATATATATATATATATATATATATATATAGTAATTAAACCGTATTTTCAGGGATGACCATGAGATATACTCAGAATAGAAGATGATATGATCAAAGCTCCACCTGTTTTGTATAGGCACTGCATGTATGACACACATTTATTTATTTACCACATCTGTACTCTTGTTGGCTACCTAGTTATAAAATAAAAGATATATATATGTATATATATATATATATATTAAAAATCAAATGTACGGTATCAAGTCTGCAAAGCCTCAGAAAAAAATCAATATTCAGGTTTTTTTATGGAAGGCAGAGAAGTTTGGATACAAATAAATGTTAGAACAGGATACAAAAGAGCCATCATTGGAAAATGGCACTTCTAGACTTTGGCTTTCTTTTCCTCCCCAAAATGGGAACAACGAATCTTTCCCCAGTAAGTCTGGTGTACTAAAGATGACTTGGAAGCTAATAAGAAGCCAATGCAAAATCCAAAGAAGTGGTATAAAAACAAGCAGACACCATTTCCACTATCTTTCTTTTTTCTGTTTTTAACCACAATTTACAGACATCTGTGAGCATTATAAACTGGTTTCAAAATGTTGCACAGATGCACAAATCTATGGATAAATAGATTGAAAACAATAAAAGTTATCAATATTATTTAATGTTCCGGTCATTAAGCAACCACCATAGCTAAGCAAATGTGGCGGTCAATGGGCAGTTTTGCTAAAAGCCGGACCATGGCATTAAATGATGAAGATTGTGATCACATGATGATGGGACACTCCAAATGTCCATACATTTGAACCAGTGGAGGGTTTCAAAAATTTTTACTACCGGTTCTGTGGGTGTGGCTTGGTGGGCGTGGCTTGGTGGGCGTAGCAGGGAAGGATACTGTAAAATCTCCATTACCACCCCACTCCAGGTGACGGTTACTGCAAAATCCCCATTTCCACCCCCACCCAGGGAAAGGATACTGCAAAATCCCCATTTCCTCCTGATCAGCTGGGACTTGGGAGGCAGAGAATAGATGGGGGCGGGGCCAATCAGAATTTTTACTACCGGTTCTCTGAACTACTCAAAATTTCCACTACCTATTCTCCAGAATTGGTCAGAACCTGCTGAAACCCACCTCTGATTTGAACCAGTTGTTATGTACCTATGGGGGTGGGAGTGGCAGTCAGAACTCCAGAACCAGGTTGTAAGTAGCTCTGAGAAGCTCAATCATAACTTTGCTAAGTGGATGATCATTAAATCAGGGCTATCTGTATAGTTAAATTCTTCATAATTATTGGCTGGGTTTCCAGATAAAGTCAACTATGAAAAAGAAATGATGAATACTGTACTATAATCCCATTGAATCCAAAGCAAACTAAGTCAACCAAAACCTGATCTAACTGATCTATGTTTGATATCATCTAAATACAACATTTTTAATATATACATTGTGATTTTTAAGGAGGGCCTATTTTGGAGCAAGATTTGACTTGTTGTATTCCATGTATTTCTACCACTTGGCATATCATGGAGACGATATGCACATATGGTACCCCAGCCATCAAAAATATTGCTTATGTTTTGTTCAACTGTCAATTACATGCCCCCTTAGTAAGGCATAGATACTTATCATCTGTAATGGAAAAAACAGCCAATTGGAATTTCAATCACAGATTTTCTTATTTCCTCCTGGACTCTAATATATCTATTATAAGCAGAACTTACAATATATCTATTGTAAGCAGTTTATAATTAAGGCAATTAAGCAAAAAATCCAATACATCAAACAAATTGAGGTAACCTCCTGTAAGAGAGATGCATTTGCCTAACTACTTGTATTACGTATTTTATCACTGTATTTCCTTTTATCTGTTTTATCATGGAATCATATTGTGTACTTTATTTTATTTCTTCTATTGATGAGATAGTAAGAATAAACAAATAAAAAAACTATTCTAATCTACACAGTGAAAATTCTCTTTAAGAAATTCTTGTTCTGTGTATTTCTATTTTTTCTGTATTGCTTGGTTTAATTCTAAAAGATAAGATACTTTTTGTTTTATTTCAATTTAACTTTCCTTCTTGTTAGTTTTTCATTTAGAGTGTTTTATCTTCTAGATCTGCTTATGAAAGCCAAATCGTTTGTTCGTTCTTAAGTTTGTCCTGAAAAATGTTCCTTCATATTTATAATCATTTATCTTACAATTTATGACATCATACTAAAATACATTATCTGGAAATATATGTTGTTTATTCCTATATCTTCCATTATTAATTGAATTATAGTTAGATGGATTAATCTAATTTTGTTTGTAATGTCTTTTACCCCATGTTCATTCATAACTCCATTTTGTCATATTTGTCATAAATGTATAATTTTTAATTTAAAAACTTAAGAAAATAATATTTATGTACTTCCATAATTATACTTTTTGTATTTTATTTCAAAATGTCACTTTAATGTATTTCTTCTTAGTTCTCTAAGAATACATCACAAAATTCAAAAAAGTATGTAGATCAGAGTGCAAAAATCAAATTTATTTTATTAAAGATATCTAAACATATTTTTCAAGTATCTGTAACTGGAATATCATGAGAGCAATACTTTTGTTGCAGAGCTGAAACAATAGATTGTTTCCTGATTAATAAGATGCAATCACTGGAGGATACTTTCTACTTCCTGTCATATAGGTCTCTCTTCCTATAATCTCTTGAGTAACTTCTACTAATGCATAATTGTGTTGTTACAAAGATTTAACCATTTGTAGCTGGAAAGATTCATTCAACCCCTTTGTTCTTTTTATATATGTATTACTATCTTCCTTTCAGTTGGTCCTCACATTGGACGATACTGTGGACAAAACACACCCGGTCGTGTCCTCTCATCAACTGGCATTCTCTCCATGGTTTTCTATACTGACAGTGCAATAGCAAAAGAAGGTTTCTCTGCAAACTATACTGTGGTGCACAACAATGTTCCAGAAGGTCAGTATTTTAGTCATCCTTCAGAGTGCTGCATAAGATATTCTCTGTATCTTCTCTCCTGCTGAGTACTGTATGAAACACATGGAAACCATAGATAAATAAGACCTGTGTCCTTTTGCGTGCACATGTTTTTAAAACAACTCTTCTCATTTTCAGTGTCAAGAGACATATCCACCCCTATTAGTTCCTGTAAAAAGTCATTAAATTATAGATTTCCCCTACCCTTGTTGAAACTGAGAACATTAAATTTAAACAATGAAATCCAACTTAGATATAAATTGCCCAGGACTTCATGAATTATAATTATTTATGTATATGGTCTATTCTTCAAGTACATTGCAACCTGTATTTGGCATCTCATTGCTGCAACACTGAGGAGGAATATCAGTGAGATTGGCTTGCAAGATCAGCTTGTTTTTTCATTTATAGAATATGAATATAAGATTATGAGGATATATTAGGTATTAAGTTAGAGGCTTGAGCATTCTGATATGAGTAATGTGCTCCACTGCTTAACTAATATTTAACCATTAACTAAACCTAGACCCCTCATAACTCATTGGTCATCGCTTCAGAGATATTTCCTACCTAAACAGAGAAACAGAATGACCATGAATGGGGGGGGGGAAACAAAAAAACATTGGGAGTGGGAGAAACTTCCAATTTCCTGCTAGCTTTCCCTTGACTTTTCTTGTAGAAAGCTTGCAAGGAGTTTTGGAAATGTCAATCACATGACTTCAGATAATCAGGACAGCGCTGCATCTCTGAAGAGTCACAACTTTGCCAAATTTCAAATCATAGGTCCCATATTCTGTACACATTCTGTAAGTTAGCCCAGTTGAAGTACATTGATTCAAAAACTATTGCATTATGATGCACAATTTCATCCAATGAAGGTTACAAACAACCAACAGACGCAAGAGTTTTTTAATATATAGATTTTAATATAGAGTTTAATATATAGATTTCTCACAAACCTGTTTTTTAGTTTTCATGAATAAAAATAAGAACACGTATTATTTATGCAAACACATAACACTTTTCACCTTAAATCTGATTACTGAAACAAATGTGTTCATTTAAAGATTTTGTTAAATATGAAGATAGAAGGTAGGTAGATGTACAGAAGGTAGATAGAATTGGTATACAGATGCTACTCTCTTATTTAATAACAATTAAAATTAAATATCTTCAGAAAGTATGAACTATCAAAATATCATTCCATTCGTAGCCCAGCCAAAGACAGTGCAACTAAATACATGAAGCCATGAATAATATTAAAATAACAACAAAATGCTGAGATTCATAGGAAAACAGCATTTCTGACCATTTTCATTCTGCATGTAGGGGAACTTAGCTATAAGTAATTCCAAGATAGAGCTAAAGGTCAGAGTCAGAGAAAAAGAGAGGAAGGATCAGGAAAAAAGAGGAGGGGGGGACTTAAATTTAGAAATAACTGTCCAGGAAAAAAACAGCATAAGCAGGAATCCCTCTATAGTGAGACTAGAAATTACCACTCTAATAAAGGAGAATATTTGTCGGGATTGAAATGAGGGGTCCTTAGTTGTTTTCTTGCAAGCATTTCATTATCCAAACTAGTTACATCATGAAATGTCTCCAGGAAAACAACTAAATTCAGAGAGCACCAAGAACCTCTAATTACCACTCTGAACAGAAGATTATTCTACTTCAAAATTTGGGAATCTCTTAACAAGGACAAGTGATCTGTTGTCTTTCAAGAATTATGAATCCCATCTATTGCCAAGTTATCTGCACCTGACCCCAAATCTTTCGCTTGATTTGTTTGCTAAGCAAAATAATGTTAAAAAACAAAAAAAATGCTTATTCTCTGTTTTATGGAGATAATTCTTCAATTAATAAGCTTGAGGGCTCTTGATATGAAGCAGCTTTATAGGAGATTCCACTTTAAGTTTCAGGAGCTCTTAATTGCACAATACAATTGCAGCAGACAATATCTAAAACATATTTTCTATTTTCAAAGTAGCAACCCTGCTACTTTGGTACAATCAGTTATAATTTTTCTCTTTGGCTTTTTAAAAATATTTCTTTCAATGGGAAACATTCTGACCAACCAGATCCAATTTGATCTTTTCTAATAAAATTTCACACATGATTTAAATTGCAGTTAAGATTAATTATATTCATCCCTTTGTTTGTCCTTTCTTATGTTATTATACCATTTATTGCTACAAAAATGTTTTCTTTGTATGAATTTAATGTTTGTTATAAGGACTAGAATGAGATGAGGTAAAGTGTGTGTGAAGAGCAGATAGATAGGTTGTAATGCAAAAAAATTCTAATCAAAACAAATACATCAAATACAGAAATTTATTCAAGGTGAATTGGTGTACCTTAAATAGGCTAATTTACTGAATGCATCAAAACTCCAGACCCATTGCTCCTCTGGGATTGAAATTTGGCAAAGTTGTGGTTTCTTCAGCATGGTCACATGGCTGTACTACCACCACAATCAGCCACAGTCATATAATTGTCATTGCCAATGATAATCTGCCAGCTTCCTACAAGGAAAGTCAGTGGGGAAGTTGAAAGTTGCTCCTATTTCCACTTTTCGTTGCCCTCTTATAGTCATTCTGTTTCTTGGTTTAAGTAAGGTAATGTCTCTGAAATGATCACCCAGCAAGTCATGGATTGTCTAGCATAATCCTGAAAGCTGAAATCAGAACTTTCTGTTGCAGAACTTTATATTGCAGCGGTTTCTTATTTATAAGGCAACATAATAATACTTAAGTATTCCTGCCTAAAAGGGATGCAATAAGAATATCATTGCTTGTTGTTGTTTTTTTGCTCAGACTTCCAGTGCATGGAACCACTTGGCATGGAATCTGGTGAAATTCATTCTGACCAGATTACTGCCTCTTCCCAATATAACCCCCAATGGTCATCTGAAAGGTCCCGTTTAAATTATCCTGAAAATGGATGGACGCCTGAAATTGATTCTACTAGAGAATGGATACAGGTAAGAAAAATCAAACCATGTTTATAAAAGGCATACAAATGTGTTAGCAAATTTTCAAGGATAGCAAACAGACTAATTAAAGTGATAAAGAAATTTTTCAGAATGTTTTTTTTTCTTTTTAAAAACAATATTGGGGGTGGGGGAAATCTATAGAAAATATAGATTCTGTGTCTGAATGTCTTCACTCTTTACATCCCCTATTAGGTTTATATCACAAATAAACTAATTCTCAAAGGTATAGAGGGAAGAAGGTCAAGAAGACTCATTCTTTTCCTTCCTGATTTTTTTTTCAGTCTTCTAAGCACAAATATCAGATTTTGTTTTAATGGGAAAAGTCAATATTAGTTTAACAGGCACTTAAAGTGAAATGGTCTGATGAAACAGGCTTGGTAATGAATGATATTCAAGAGTTGCTTAGTACATGGATACACAACTGAAAATTTTACTTGTGACCTATGCTTTTCACAAAATTAGACCAAAGTTGAAATTGTATATACTTTTTTTGTATACTAGAATATTAGACTTGTGTCCATGACACCGAAGTGGAGCCAAAGAGGAGCTTCTTTTGTAAATTTAAAAATGAAGCATGAAATGGAACACTAAAGCCCTGTTCATCAGAGGTGAAAGAAAATGTTAAGAAGTAGTTAATGAGCTGGTGCAAAGTAACCTACATTCAGTTTGGCAAAAACATTTGCACTCTGAAAGAGATGTGGTTAGCTTTGTCAAGGCAAAAGGACAATGCATTTTTTCTTAATGAAACTATGCACTTTGCCTTAAGTTACTGTGGGTCATTGCTGTGAGAGAAAACTTCTTTCTGCCTTTTCTGCCAGACCTTTCAAAAACATTTTCCTAGCTGAGCCACTTCGGTAATATTATATGATTCATTCTGCATCATGGAAAAAAATGGGGCATGCACCCAAACATTCTAAATTAAAGAACTTCAACATGTACTACAGGGTTGCCCCACAGTGTCCAGCCAAGAAAAGCTTTGGCAGTTTTAGCAAACTAGCAGAGTTTGCAGTCTGTGAAAAGTCCCAAAGTGCTTGCTAAAGCCATCTAGAAACATTTTGGATGGAACCATTGAATTTTTTTGCCTTGAGTGTCCACCACTGAAGGGTTTTCTCAGTCTCCTATAATGCAAGATCTGTAGGAGAAAGCTGGAGGGAGTTCTAGAACAAAGCAGCACAAAGCAACACAGTTGGTTTGCTTTCATCTAGAAATAGTAACCCACAATGTATCATAAAGAAACTTCTGAGGGGTACCATATCACTTAGTTTCTACAATCAGGCCTGCATGGTTTTGTGCAGACCTTGGTGCATATGTGTCACCTTTCTGCAGGAGGTGCATTGCTTGCTGATTTGCTTCCAGGTACCATTTGAGGTGCTGGTTGTCACTTTTAAAGCCCTTAATGCCTTGGGATCAGGTTATCTGAAGGATCATCTCTTGCCAGCCACATCCATCCGTGTTCTGACCCAGTTCCCCAAACAAGACAAATCCTCTGTAATTGAAGCAATGATTCCTTTATTAGGAGCGCCAGCAGCCCCGGCAAAAAGTTTCTCTTTCACTGCAGGCTAACAAGTCTATCTGGCAGGGAGATGAATATTTGTCTGCCACACCTATTCATCTCCGCCCACTGCCTTTTATCCCCAGAGCTAGGGTTGGGCTTCACTAGCAGCGGTGGCTCTTCCTTCCCAAGGATTGGCCCATGGATGCTGTCCTCTCCTCTGCCTTCTGCACATCTGTGCGTCAGGCATTGTACCCAGCTGTTCCTCCTCTTCTTCATCAGCCACCTCCAGACCTAGGGACTGTTGACTCTCCATCTGAGGGCTGACGGCCGGCCGGGAAAGTGGTTATGGGATGCATGTGAGTGAGGTATGTGAGAGATGAGGGAGTTTTACCCAGACAACTTGCATCTCTCTCATTTTTTGTACAACTGAAAATGCAAAACTTTTTTTAAATCATTTATGGCAATAAAAACCTATTGGGTAATTGCTGTAGAGCTGAATCAAAGTAATGCTACTAAAGCACCAGATCTTTGTTTTTAAGACTCTGATGAGAATTCATTAATTAACAGAATATTTTTTCTCTTGCAGTGTTTAATTAGAACTTTCACTTTCCTCTTTAACTGTGATCCAAATTCATCTGAAGACAATAGGATCTAAAGCAAAAACTTTCACATTTGTTAGAATACTAACGTAGTGTTGAAAACTTCCAGTAGTTTAAACAAATAGGCCAATATTCGTGTTTTTATTGTTTTCCATAGGAAATACCTAACTGACATATAGGAATAATGCATCATTAGTCATCAATAAGAACATTCATATCCAATGTTTCCTTTGAGATTAGCTGTCTGCAAGAAAGCTTACAAACTTTTTTGAGTAGTTATCAGCATGTGGAAGAAAGACAGAGGAAATCTTTCATTCTTTAACTTTTAGTCCACAATGGGACTCTCAAATGTCCAGCTTTTGAGACCTCAGCACAGCCTGAGCAGTTAAAAATCAGTTAATGGCAAGAAGTAAACATATTCCCACTTTGGTGTGGCAAACCAAAATCACTTAATTCTGATTCCTAACGAATAAATAACAGGAAAATTCAACAAATCTTGCCTGTAAAGAAAAATAAAACGCACTTTTTATTGTCAATTATCTCCACAGATTTGCATTTGTATTGTTATCTTTTCATCCAACTTTTTCAAGAGGAAAAAAAAACACATTCCAAAAAAACCACTGATTATTCATCACCTTGATAGTTTTAAATTTTGGGATTTTTTAAAAAAAATATTGGTGGGTTGTCAATTTTCCCTCATAAACTTATGAAAAAGCTTCAGATGGAGCAATGGTGGAAGATTTTATTGAGCTGGATTTACTAACAATTGCTCTCCGTCCAGGTGGGAGATGGAAGGGGCGCATGGGTATTTCATAGTTAACCTGTTATTGTTTGTCATTTCTTACCTTGGTTGGCCAGAAATAATTACCTTGGTTGGCCAGAGATAATTATTTCTTACCATGGTTCAGATGGTGGAAATGTTTGATTATGAATGGAGAATGGCTGTTAGTCTGGGATTGGGATACAGAATGTAAGGCAGAAGTCTCTTTGATACCTGAAGTCCATCTTTTAAGAGGTAGGTTTTGCTTGTGGGTATTTAGGAAGGAATGTATGACAGGGAGGTTAAAAACAAGCAATAACATGCCAGTAGTGATGGTTAAGGGAGGAGTGGCATGGTGTCCTAGTGATGAAGATGCTCGCCTTCCCTCAGAAGGTTGAGAATTCAATACTAGGTAGCAGCAGATATTTCTCTTTCAGAACACAAAGAAAAAAAAATCTGCTGCAAACTCTGCTTAGGTGTGGGGAAGGGCATCCGGCCACTTAATGTTCAGCTCTACTTAGTCACTCTGATTCTACCCCAATTAAGGAACTACAGTATTGTAAAAAGAAAAAAAAATAATGGTTAAAGGAGCTATGCCGGGAACTGGAAGTGGGACAGGCTGTTTGTGTGGCCTTGGTGTTTAGAAAAGGTTTTGCACTCCAACTAATTGAATTAAACCTTTTCGCCTGGTCAGTGGACTTAGATGGCCTTGCCAAATCAAGCATTCATGATTTAATGGGTTTCAAAGATATAAATAAGCACAAGATAGCCAATAAAGAGATAAATGCATAAATAAATGTGACCAAGAATAATTGAGAGTGGTAAAATAAAAAATTAAACAAAAATTAACATTTTAAAAATAAAACAGCAGGTTTTAAATAAACTCAAAGAGCCATGTAAACCAGGTTCAGCAGGTTCTGACAGGTTCTGGAGAATCAGTAGCGGAAATTTTGAGTATTTCGGAGAACCGGCAAATACCATCTCTGGCTGGCCCCAGAGAGGGGTAGGAATGGGGATTTTGCCATATCCTTCCCCCAGGAGTGGGGAGGGAATGGGGATTTTGCAGTGTCCTTCCCCTGGAGTGGGGTGGGAATGGGAATTTTGCAGTGTCCTTCCCCTGGAGTGGGGAGGGAATGGAGATTTTGCAGTATCCTTCCCCTGGAGTGGAATGGGGATTTTGCAATATCCTTCCCCTGGAGTGGAATGGAGATTTTGCAGTATCCTTCCCCTGCCATGCCCACCAAGCCACACCACGCCCACCAAGCCACGCCTACAGAACCGGTAGTAAAAAAAAAATGAATTCCATCCCTGCATGAAATTATAATTCTTAGATTGAAATATTAGGAGGAATAATCAAGAATACTACTCATTGGAGTTAAAATCCAGAAGGGTTACTGCAAGTTTACCAAAACTGAGTCTGTACACCTATGTATGTTCTATTTATGTTTCAGGCCTTTTCAAATTGGAGTAGAATATTCTTTTTTTTTTTTCATGTTACCTTTATATTTAATTAGGAGCAAGGGGCTATATAGCTGAAGTGCAAATCTAATTGCCCCTCATTAACATATAGTTTTATGAGTAAAAAGAGTATAGTTTTTCTAGGTCTGTAATCTAAATAACAAACATGTTAATAGGTACCAATGACCAACAGCGCTAGTTCTTAAAACCAGTAAGAAGGCCAACATAAGGGTTCCACATCTGTTTTTAGTGAAATCTATTCCTGTCTGTGGTATTTAAAATCTAAGGAACTCCTGTTATTGTTCAATTAGAATCCCAAAGGAGTAAAATGTTAATCAAATCCATAACATGCAAGGATTTTATTATTATACTTTCAATACATTCCTTTTAAAATGCTGGCAGATTTTTTTCCTCTGGCAGCAATAATTAAATTTTTAAAACACATTTAGTCTGTACATTTAGAACCAGTAGTTATATTTCAGAAACATTGTATTTAAATAACCAATAATTTAAAAGTCTTCAAGCAAAACCTGTATGTTTGTAAACATAGTTAGCACCTTCTACTTCTTGAGTTTTGAATTGCTTTCTTACTGCTTTTTTTTTAGCAATTTCTAGTCATGACCTTTGCTTATCCACATTTCCTTGAAAAGGAATATAATCTGGAAGAAAATTATATAAAAATTGAAAATTAACAGCTTGTATGACTGCATGTGCTCACGCAGAGGAATCACAAAGTACACAGATGGCAAGAGAATGCATTACTTATTATGCCGATTATTATACTGAATTGAACACATAAGAGTGTAGAAGAGCTACTCCTGTGGTCAGATTTGTGTATGAAATCAAAATAGTTGTTCTAAATCTCCTCTTTATATATACAGATCACTAAGTCATGTTGATGCATGCTTGAAGATTCCAGACTAATTATAAAGTTGTTTGCTTATAAACCACTTTTCAAGCAATATTTTTCCTGGGCAGAAAGTTCAACAAAAACAATCCACATTTCAAAATAAGATAAAATAACTATTTATTTAATCAAAAGCAAAGACAGATTTTCAGCAGGGCTGATGTAGTAATAGTTGTAGTAAACATTGAATGAAGTGCATAGAAAAAAACTTAAATATTCAGAGTTATAGTACTGAAATGGTGACCATACTCATTGATTAAAAGATGGATGGATGGGTGGGTGGGTGGGTGGATGGGAGGAGAAAGAGAAAAAAGAGAGACAGGCTAACTTTACTATTGAGTAATAATTCTAAACATTGTGATCAACACTTTTGGAGATAAGTATAAATATACATATTCGTATATACATACATATGGGTTATGTTTTGAAATATGAGCAAAATAAAAAGGCATCCTCTGGAATTTCACATATCAACATCGTGCTAGTAACTAATGAACTTTTTAAAAGGTATAGTCAAAGCAAGAGGATGCTGAACTAACAAAGGAAAAAGGGAAACAATGTTTTGCAGATGTGTTTACAGGTTACGGCTGTGTACCAGACCAGTGTCAAATAAAGCTGGAACCAGATGTTTAAGTACTTTTCCTTGCATCAAGAATGGTTCCCATTGCTCTTAAAAAGAAACTCAAGAGAGAACTTAAGCAAGGAAACACATGGAAAAACTGGTGAACATAAATGCTAAATTCTGAGGTGGCAAAGAGAAAAAAAAATAACTCATTACAAGTTTGTTTTATTGCTAGAGATTTAACTCATTGGAGACCATTGTCACATTCTTACAATACATTACAGAATAGGACACATTTGTCTAAAGCCTATTTTATTTTATTCTCCTATATCACATTCCGATTACTAGCAACCAAATAAGGAAAACAGGAATAGTCAATGCTTGCTTTTCTAGATTATTGTTTGAATGACAACATCAAAACATCTACAGTCATTATCATTATGTCTTAAAATTGATGTGTGAAATGAAAAGGTACATACTGCGTTTCCTCGAAAATAAGATCCTGTCTTATATTTTTTTTCAACTCTGATATAAGCGCTTGGCCTTATTGCCTTGCGCTCAAAAGCCTGATTGGTCTTATTATCAGGAGATGTCTTATTTTGGGGGAAACAGAGTATGTCATGGAAATCCTGAGATATTAAAGCTTGACCCAACAAAAGATCACAATAACACCCTAAAAACACTTCTAAAAAGATGTAGACATTGAATCTAATAAGACGCAGATTCAGCCTCTTATGTGCTGGATAGAAATGTTCAGTATATGTAAATTGTATATTTGATAACACACAGGCTGTTGAAAGTATAAATCAAATGCAGGCGTGCTACTAGCAGAAAAGGAACTTGGAACACTTAAGTCCAAATAAAAGCTGGTACCATCACAGAAATGTTTATCTACCCATGTTGGCCCCAACATTGGCACAAGTGACTCCATCATGAGGAAGCTGTCTGAGGAGGCAAGGAATGCATTTGGAATGAAACTGAAAATAAAACTTCATATGGATTGAAAGAAATAATAACCAGAACCCCAGGATCAGCCTGAAAGAGGTGCAGTACTGCAAAAGTATTTATTCGCTTACCCATCTACATGCAGTCAGATAAGTTAGCTGGGGGAAACTGGTTAAATAGATCAGCTGATTATGAAAGAAGGTGATTGATAAGTGTGCCCAAACCCTTAAGCTTTTCCAGCTACAGAAATGAGCCTATTGTGAGAGAAGTGGCCCAGAGCTATTTACAGGTGGTCCTCAATTTATAATCATTCATTTAGTGACCATTCAAAGTTACAGCAGCACTGAAAAAAGTGACTTATGACTGATTTTACACTTACAATCATCCCAGCATCCCCAAGAACACATGATCAAAATTCAGACTTGGCAACTGACTCATATTTATGAAAGTTGCAATGTCCGGAGTCATCTACAACCTTCTGACAAGCAAAATTAATGGGGAAGCCAGATTCACTTAACAACTGTGTTATTTACTTTACAACTGCAGTGATTCACTTAACAACTGTGGCAAAATTCACATACAAATGTCTCGCTTAACAACAGAAATTTTCAGCTCAGTTGTGGTTGCAAGTCAAGGACTACCTGTATTTATTTAATTTATGTAATCATCTTACCGATAGTATATGACCGACTATATATGACCAATATAAAACAATTTCTGTATAAGAAAAATAAGCTAAAACATTTATCTATAGTTACAATGGTCACTTCCATCAATGACAATCAATACAGCCATTGCTTAGGCTGTACCACAGTTATTATATCTTGGATAATAGTAAAATAATAAATACATATACTGGGCCTTTCTGCTATAGGTGATAGAACCATTTCCATGAGCGTAATAATATCCATTCTTTCACTAAACTTAAACAAGTTTGAATAAACATTTAGAAAACCCTCTCAGACAAACAATTACAACCGAGTCACTCAAATCACTTAAAAGGTTGTTTTAGAAGGATTCATTCCGTGTCTATTGATGACTCAGCATATCACATGAAGTTGTAATGTTGCTTAATTCATCATGTGAAATCAGCCACTCTAATTTGTAAACCAAAGTGTATTCCAAATCCATCCAATTGCATTTTATTCCATAAACATAGTTAAACAAAACCATAGTTTAATACAATATATAAACTCAGCCAATCATTTTCTTAGGCTTCAGCTGTATAGTTATAATTTAATGCAAATTTAGAAACAGGAAACAGGAATATAAACATTTTTGGACAAAAGTCAACACATAAACAAATTATTTGCTTTAAAAACAATGCATTCAGTAATTTTGGCACACAATTTTGTAAAATGAGCAGGATATGCGTCTTCCCCAATATATGTTCTATTGTTTGGAGAAGTATTCCAAAGGGCATACTTTGCAAGCAAAATTTATCAGGTGGGCAAATTTCTGGTGAAAGGCTAAATATAATATGATATAAAAGTTGGTAGCTAACTGCTACAAATCAGAGTAGACTAAAATGGGCAGCCCTTTGGGGACAAAAGGCACATTTTGACTTTTGAGAAAATCATATATGCTGCCAACTGCTGGCAAGGAGTGTTGCCCAGTCACGAATAGCCACAAATGCAAAACATTCATTGACAATAACAATATATAAAATTTATATGCCACCTGATTTTCAGAAACTCTGAGTAATTTTCAATTGTTGCTGTAATTATGGAGAAAGCTAACTGGTGAGAGTACTCCTTACCATTTTATCTTTGCTTCCACCCCACCCACCCACAAACACATGGGAACTCTTTCAAGTGCTGGCTTGCAGCCACCTGCCGTTATTATTTTACAGGGATTATGAAATTAGAGGCTAGCATTTTTGAGTTTTCCATTAAAAGAAGTCTTAAAAATAAAATCAAATAGGTTGCAAAGCTTGGCAAGTTTCAAATGAGTTGGTTGAATTATATTGCTTGCTAGTATATTAAAAAATATTCAAGGGCCTACAGTCAAGAGACAAAGCAATGAATTATGGCCACAAATGTCTTGGGGAAAAGCTTCTGAATGCAAATTGATGAGCCCCTTCTTTTCTGATGAACTTACAAAACTTTGTGTGAATGTCACTGCTGCATTTGAATGAATGTTGCCCCACCCCCACCCCAATATTTTATGGAACCCCATTTCATGAAGGACCTGACAGATAGATTCTACATTTGGAGTCCACAGCACTGAGCTGAATGGATGGATGATCTGGATGTAGTAGAGGATAACTTCATTTGCCCTTACCTAAAAAACCCTGGAAAAGTATTCAACCCATTTTGTTGTTCAGGGATAGGGGGAATTGCTCTGCAGAAATGAAAGAGTTTGCCCATATTGTGCTCATAGCAAAACAAAATGCCTGTTATAATTTCCAGGAGTGATAATAAAAAATGAAATGTCATAAACCGAATAGAACACTTGGTTTATTAAATGTGGATCTGTAGGGAGATTAAATAAATTGATTGTGAATTTTTGTATTCAAGACAACCTTTCAGAGGGAAAATAATCCTAGAAAATGGCTTTACCTTAGCTGCACTTTATTACCAGTGATTGTTATAGAATGGTATTGGATACATGTTCCTGAAAGCAAAAAGAGAGAGAGAAAGAAAAAGAAAAAACAAACATTCACTCCAAATTTTCATTGCCTGTCCCTCAGGCATATGTACAAGATGTTTAGATAAACTCTCCTATAAACGCCAATCTAAACAACTGCCTGAAAAGAAATATAAACTTGCTGTAAAAAATTATGTGTCATTCACCAGCCAATTTATATATGAATGTGTGTGTGTGTGTGTGTGTGTGTGTGTGTGTGTGTGTGTGTGTGTGTGTTTCTGCCTACTATGGAAACAAACATTTGTACAGATGTTAAGGTGGGATGCCATATGACAAACTGCAATTATTTTTAGAACATCTTTTTCTTAACGGATTTTGCTTGGAAATCTTGCTAGAAAAATCCTTTCTACATCAGTGCATATCAATGTTCGTTTTTCCCTCAGTTGCAAAATGATAAATATTAAAAGAATAGGGTGTTGTTTCATAGGTTGAGTGAAAAAGGAAGTGAAGTCCATTTGGAAGCATCTGTAATACTATATCAAAAAATCAATTCAGAAGTACTTTGGAGCTCACATGAACAAAATTCACTCTGCTATTTGTTGTAACAATCTACCTTTCGGTTTCTACCTAAACCAGAAGGCATATGCTCATAAAGTCTCATTAACTTCTTGAAGTAGTGTTATAAATAGAAATAGGTAAAAAGGTAAAGGTAAAGGTTCCCCTCGCACATATGTGCTAGTCATTCCCGAATCTAGGGGGCAGTGCTCATCTCTGTTTCAAAGCCAAAGAGCCAGCGCTGTCTGAAGATGTCTCCGTGGTCATATGGCTGGCATGACTAAACACCAAAGCCGTATGGAACACTGTTACCTTCCCACCAAAGGTGTCCCTATTTTTCTACTTGTATTTTTTACATGCTTTCGAACTGCTAGGTTGGCAGAAACTGGGACATGTAATGTGAGCTCACCCCATTACACAGCACTAGGGATTTGAACCGCTGAACTGCTAACCTTTTGATCAACCAGCTCAGCATCATAGCCACTGAGCCACCGCGTCCATAGAGATAGGTACACACACCTAAATATAATATTATTATATTATTAAAATTAAATATTATTAAAATTAAATAATACTATTTATGAATAATTATTTAATAATAATATTAAAATTAAAATATTAGAGATAGGTACACACACCTAAATATAAGATCACATTACAAGTTGTGTACAAATATTAGTATTTAATTAAATATTAAATACTAATCAACATTGAATTGATAGCATACAGTGGTATTACTAGCTTAGCTTCACCAGGCTTCACTAGGCAGATATATAACACTTCATTTTTCATGCTGCTTTTCAAACAAAAAAATATTATGGGAAATTCTGGTCAACTTAGAGGGCCAACCTAGCTGTTCATGTACTCATAGTAGATTAAAAAAACAATTTACAATGGTTTTCCAAAAGATACTTTTCCAAAAGGCAAGTGGACTTTCTTGTTTTTCTTCCTTGCAAAGATTTTGCTTCTCAAGAATATAAATCCTTCCATTCCCCACAATTCAGTTAGAACTGAAGATGCTTTTTGGATGACAAGTGAAAAATTTTGAAAGAAAAAACCCAAGAAAGTCCAGTTGTTTTTTGGGAAAGCACCTTTGGAATAATCATGACCTGGAATCTCCATAGAAATTTACAATGGGCAGCGATTGCTTTATTTCATTTTTCATGTTGTCTTTATTTCATAGAGCAGAAAAGTTCCTTTAATAGTAGGCAAAAGTATTATATGTCTGATTTCTAAATAAAAACTGACTTCACACATACTACTTATGGATATGATCACTCTTCAGTCATACATTTAATCAATTTCCTACTCCGTGATATTTTTAAAAATACAAAGTACATTTAAAAGACTTTAGATGCTGTGGCAAAAATTTGGGTAAAAGAACTCTTGGACCATACATTGTCCATGTCTTTATTCCAATTTGATGAACCATGATTTATTGACTCAATAGAGAGTTAGATCAAGGTTGACTCAGCCTTCCATCCTTCTGAAGTCGGTAAAATGAGAACCCAGATTGTGGGGGCAAGATGCTGATTCTGTAAACCACTTAGAGAGGACTGTAAAGTACTGTGAAGTGGTATATAAGTCTACGTTCTATTGCTATTACATAACTTGTTAAACCTTAGATTAGAATTTATGAAATACAGTGTTTTAAGTTTATCAACTGTGCTAACCCTAAAATATGTCACATTATGCCTAGGGGTAGTTAAGCTAATCAACATGATTGTTAAGTGAAACATGTCCTCATTAAATGAATCTGGGTTCCTATAATTGATTTGGCTTTTTGGAAACTGGCTGGGAAGATTGCAAATGGAAATCATGTAATCCTGGGTTGATGCAATATTATAAACCCAAACCACTTGCCAAGGGCCCAAATTTTGATCCTGTGACTATAGGGATACTGTAACAATAATAAATTCAAGGAGTTGTTCTAAGTCTTTTCTTCCAGCATCATGGTAACTGACTGAACAAATGTTAGAAATTGAATGCTATCTCTATTTGAATTGAATTACTTACTTTAATGGACAGGGAGCCTATTCATCGAACTTCCTTATGGGTGTTTAATACCTGTATCTCTTCCATGGGACCTGGGTGAGGCCAGGAAATGTTGAAGCTTTTTTAAAGAACCACATAAATGTCCCATGACTGCTGCAGTACTCGTTTCAGTACATTTCTGAGAAGCTTTTTCTGTTTGGAGTCCAAATAAAAACTCAAATTAAGCTCAAGGGAACTTGTTTCTGTGTAAATAAGCATACAAGTGCAACTTTCATATTGCTAAGCCAAAAAGAATCTCTTTTGTCTGTGTTTTATGCTCAGAATTTGTTATGCAAGCAGTGTTGGTGCTACATATTATCACAAGATAAAATATAGGTTTAATTATATTGTAGTGCATAGAATCCTGTATTTCATTCAAATAATAAATAAAATGGGATTTCTGTTCTTCTAAAACTTAAACAGTCATGTCATGAATTGATAAAGTGATAAGTGAATTTATCCATTAAAAGATGTATTACCATGACTTTGACAAACCCAGTTTATTCATGCTTTTCAGTACACAAGCCATAAGCAGCAAATCTATTGCTAGCTATCAGCAAGCTATGTGGCTCCTGTGAATTTTCAACATTCATTAAAAAAAATGGCAGAGTGGCTAAAAGAAATTGGAATCCAGCTAACTAATCCTACAAAACTGTGGAGGGCCACAGGCTTTTTTAAAAAAAAAAACTTGTTGACTTTCCTTATCTGAAGGAATGAAGAAATTGAATAGGTGCTGTATTTCCCAGTTTGCAGGTAGAATAATGAGGAAATTTGTCATGCTGTTCTTGAAACAAAAAATTGTAGCCCTAAGTGATGGATATAAGCAAATCTGACAGGATAAATTGTTGGTGATGAGTTTTCTAGTAACAAAAAATATTTTTTGAACAGAGAGGATCACAATCTATATTAGACAAGCCATAAAGTAATAATGAATGTACTGGAGCCGAAGAAGGTCAGAGAGGCAGCAGAATTCAAAATTGATAAGAAAGCATCTTCTCCTTTGCAAAATTGAAGCTCTCTTATATATTTTGCCTAGACTAGTTTGCAGGCTGTATGATGATATAGGATAGAAGGGTTCAGAGGCCATGTGAGTCATTTTGTCTCTACCAGGTCCCATTAAGTTTCTTGTTGCCTGGTCATTCTATGTCTACATCCATGTGTTTTCCAGCTTTCTTTTATTCCTCTGCTGAACTTTGCCCTTTTTACAACTCCCTCATAGGGATGGGGGAATAGGAGGTCAAAAGGATCTTTGCTTGAGTGAGTTAACTACTTGCCCTTCCAGAATCAGTGCATTCCACTGTCCCTGCAAGCTTTTTCTTGCTTTTGTTGTTCTTCTCACTTCCTTTCATCAGAGGAATCAGGAGAGAAAGAGATGCAATTCCATCTTAGATGAACCTGAAACGGTTTAGTTTTCTTCCAGTTTAAAACATTCCTGAAAAGGAATTCCTCGTTTTAGATTTTACATCTGCCCGACAAACAAAAGTCCCTTACAGCTTTGTTTTTTAAGAAAGAAAAAAGAAATATCCCACACTGATTAAACGAAATCCATCTCTGTTGTCTTTTACAAAAGGAACCAGACTCAGATGGGATGTTTAAAGTGAACATCTGACAAGCAGCTGGTACCTATGTAGCTTGTTGTTTCTCTTTTGCATGGCCTCCTGTGCTGAACTCATTAGATCAACTTTATTACTTCTGTAGTATGTTCATAATTTGCTTCCTTATGCAAAGATGCAGCTGGATTGCAGATAGAGATCCTTGGTAAATTTTACTGAGATCATATTAACTCTTCAAAGAACATTGAGCATATATTCCTTGGTCAGCCATGAGGAGTAATTGAAGTATTGGATTAAGACAAGGAGACTTAGATTCAAGATCATTCATAGCAATTCATGGGCTAATTTTAAATCGGTCACTGTCGTATTCAATTTACCTCACAGGATTGTTGAAATAATAAAGTGAAGGGATATTCTCTTATGAGTTACTTGAGCTTTGGAAGAAATATACTATATAAATAAAATAATCCAAATATAAATATATGAACTGAATTTCTGGAGTTACCAAGCAATTTTAAATGTCATACTTCTTTTTAACAGTACAGAAAGTTTCAAAACATTTCCTCCTGCCAAGAACTTACTACCCAGCTTTTAGTTCCAAAATATTGGAACTATTTTCAGTGGCAAAACTGTGTGAAAAATAGTCATTTATTTATTCATCGCAGCTTTACTTTCATAAAAGCACCCATATGTTTTTCAGGAAAACACTCACCTAGATAGACTGTATACAAAGACTTTGTTTTAGCACCTTTAATTTTGATAGAAAACTAAATTTGATAGAAAACTAAATTTTCAGTATGGATATTCTTGGACTAGAATATCCATACTGAAAATTTAGTGAAGAAGGGAAATGGATACATAAACATCTGGTTTTCTTGGATAAAACAGGAATGAGCTGGATGAATAAAATGCCTGCTCTCTCTGCTTTTAACATGTCCAAGCAAGCAAGTTCATGAGAGGTAGGGGTGTCATGATTTCAGAACAGGATTCCCTACCAGAAGAACTGACTAATGTCTCAACAAATCTATAGAGATTCTCAATCATCCAGGTCATGGTTCTCCCAAAGGTGCTTTTTTTCCAAAAAAAACAACTGAACTTTCTTTGGAAATACCATGTAGACTTATAGCACTTAGAATTATATACTCCTCCATAGTGTTCTACAGTTCTCTGTGAGCAGTTTACATATGTCAGCATATGGCTCCCAACAATCTGGGTCCTCATTTTACCAACCTCAGAAGGATGGAAGACTAAGTCAATCTTGAATCGGTCAGGATTGAACTCCCGACTGTGGGCAGAGTTTGCATGCAATACTGCAATCTAACCACTGCGCCACTATGGCTCCTGAAGAAACGTCTTGGGTGAGACGTAAAAACATCTTCAAAGGAAGAAGAAGAAGTCCAGTTGTGTTTTGGAAAGAGCGCTTTCGAGACAATCTAATCAAACCCAAGTAGGAAGCTTGGTAAGAAGTCCAACAGGCCACAGGGGACCAGTTATCTTCTCTTGTTTATTCATTCACCCAAGTTTCCTGAAAAGGGTTTGTTGTAATTATACTGAGCTTCAAGTCTGCTTGGCTTTGCCTGGCTGAATATTAAAATGCATCAATTGTTTAATGTAGAGAATACAAAATTAAAATTATTATTAGGATAATAATTTGAAAAGACAGTATTTCTTGCCAGCAATCAGAATCCCTTGTAATCACAAGCAATGCTTGTCTCCTACAAGAATGACTGGCAGAAGGGCTGCAAAAGTAGGGGAGGATATGGAAGAAATCCAAAAAGTTTGGGACATTTGTTTCTTAGTTTTGAGGATTTTTGAAAGCTCCAATTTCAAGAGCGCAATTCATTACGAGGCTTTCACGGTTCTATAGTCTATGGACTCCGTTCCAGAAAGGTTTTTGTACTGGCTGTGCTAAACATTCCACTGCATTTGAAACTACAGGATTAAGTAGTGGTTTAAAAACAAATCTAAATCACACAAAAAAATATATATTCTAAGTGTTAATTAAAAGGAGTTAGTTTCTGAATAAGCTATACTTGCGAAGGATTTCTAAGAACCTTGGAAGAGACTGGGGAGTTCATTCATATTTCTTTTTCTGTTGACCTAGTGATTGTGAAATATCTTAGGTGCACATTTGCAAGCTATCTCATTGCCAAAGCAAAGCTTTTGGCTTTGGAACAGGAATATTGTATAATCAGCCATGCTCCTTGCAGACAGAAAGCAATCTTTTTCAAAGATGCCAGCAGTAATCAGCTTCTGTTCCTAACGCAGAATAACTTTTCAATTGCATAAAAAGCTTTGGATTACAATGTTCCATGTTGTCATAGAAATGCGTTGATTATGCTTTCATCTCCAGATTTTAAGATGTTACCAAACAAGAGGTGAACCACAAAAAAGGATATCTTTTATGACTCTTTTGAAAGTATATGTTGATTATATATGTCCATAAAGATATAATTTAATGGAATACCTGAAGGGCATTTCCAATTTGGTTGCAAGGCTAAGCAAACAGTGCCATAAATGTAGGCTTATGTAGGTTCCAGGGGATATATTATATACTGCATATTTCTGAACCAATTTTATTTTTCATGGCCTACGTGTAAAAAAGGAATCAGAGCTAATATATACCAGTGATATTTTTACCTCCCAAGATAGGAATAGCATTTTTTCTCTTATTCTCTTCTTTCACATTTAATTTTTTATACTTTCCATGCTGGAACAATTTTTATGCTGAAATTTGGAAGTATCTCAAGCCAAAATGCGTAGTGTATGAACCTGCTATACTGAGTCCTGTTTGTCTCTTCGTATCCGAATGTTGATTGCCAAGTTTTATAGCTACAGCAGATTTTATTATTCAGAAACAGAACCAGATGGAATGCCAGTTCAAAGAACATGTCAGAATTAAATATTTCTCTTTTTAATTAGTTGCTTCTGATTTATGCAAGAAAAAATTAACATAAGACAAGGAGAATGTGCCATACATCCAGATGTGACAAGGCCTAGACAAGCACTGTCTTTTCCCTGTCAAAAAGATAGGTTCTCTTGCCCCCCCTCACAATTTGGGGAGGGGGTGACAGGACTTATAAGTGTGGCATTGACAAATGGCAAAGACCTGCCTTCACTCCATAATGGCAACATTTAAAAATACTCACCATTTTAATTGAAAATTAGCATACCTTTTACAGGGGACATAATCTATCATTTCTGTAGTTTAGGTTTTTTCTGCCGTAAACAGTATTTCATAATCCTTTAGACTTCAGTCAACTCAATGAAGGAGACTTGAAGGGCAGTTACTTCTATCAAGTGGCACTTCTTTAAAGATTTAGTGTGCAAATATCTTCCGTATAGCAAGTATGTAAACTAGAAAAGCTATACATGTTGCAATTCCTCGATCAACAAACTCATACAGCGCAGACTAAGGTCCTTTCATGGGAGCTCCGTCGGTGATTTAGGATGATTCATTTTATCTCACAGTTTGTACTCGTTTAGCGACTGCCCCGTTTGATCATCATTTGCAGTTATGTCAATGATGAAAAGGTAATTTTATCACCAATCCTCACATTTACAACCTATGCAGGTCTGTAAAAGAAAAGAAGGTATAAAGCAAAGGAAGCTTTGCTTTATAGCAAAGTAATTAAGATTATAACCATAGTTATATGATTATAACTATAGTAAGTAACTATAGTTAGAAGAAATAAGATTATAACCATAGTTTCATTTAGCAACCATTTCATTTAATGGTTGCCAGTGTCAATGGTGGTCACTAAACAAGGACTATATTAATAACTGAATGACAGCCCACCCTTCTCTATCAAATAGAAGTGAGAAAAGTATCCTACCTGCATTCAGTATTCAGAACTTCCCCAGTTGTAAGTAAAATGATAATTTTATGTAATTTTTTTATTTTTTTAACCCCTAATTGAAAAAAATGTTGTTATGATTATATCCCTTTTGGAATAAGGAAGTCAAAAATATTGAGAACAGGGACTCAGGTAATCTTATCTATAAATGGTTGCCCCCAAGGGGTAATCAAAGGGTATTTTTCCAATTACTGGTAAAGTGCTAAGGAAATCAGTAAAGAATGTCTGCTATTACAGGTAGTCCTCATATTACAACCATTGGTTTAGTGACCATTCAAAGTTACAACAGCTCTGAAAAAAAATAACTTTTCACACTTATGACAGTTGCAACATCCCCACGATCCTGTGATCAAAATTTGGGTACTTGGCAACTGGCATTTATTCAGTGTCTCAGTTTTATGTGATCATGTCTGTTATCTTCCTAGCCACCTTCCAACAAGCAAAGTCATTAGGAAAAGCCAGGTTCATTTAATGACTGCATGATTCACTCAGCAACTGCAGTGATTCACTTAAAAACTGTGGCAAGAAAGATTTTAAAATGGGACAAAATTCACTTGCCTTGCTTACCAACCGAAATTTGGGGCTCAGTTGTGGTCATAAATTTGGACTACCTGTAATTTTCCACTCTTGTCACTGAGTAGCATGACTATTGTCTGTTGCTTAAAATCTGTTTATTAAAACTCATAACCTTTCCAGCTTGCTCTCTTTTAGCTCATCTAATACTGAAAAAAAAGTATTTTTTTTCTCTTGTTGACTTTGCGGGATGTTTTATATTTTTTTTACTCAAGAGAGATAAGTTCTCCTTACTACCCTCCCCAGGTTCCCTGGAAGGTGAATCTTTTAATGGAAAGTAGAAGTATCTTATCTTTTCTACATAAATGGCATGCTACAGATATTAAGAGCTTTGCACAGTCTATGTGCAAAGTGATGGCGAACCTATGGCATGCGTGCCCAAAGTGGCACACGAAGCCATGTCGCCCAGCACATGCAGCCTTGCCCGTTTGTGTTCCGTGTTTGTGGCGCACTTGTGCGTGCGATGATTAACTCTCCTTCGTATGTGCAGTAGTGCTGAAAACCGGTGTGCGCATGCACGCCAGTCACCTGATTGTTGGGTGTGCATGCAGAACCCAGAAGTTCAGCTTTTCTGGAGCACGATACCTGCGTGTGCATGGCAGTGCCAAAAACCAGCCTGCATATGCGTGCCAGCCAGCTGATCATCAGGCACTCATGCATGCTAGAACCCGGAAGTTTGGCTTTTTCAAAGTGTTGCCCCAACGACGTATCCACATGACCCAAAGGTTCTCCATCACTGGTTTATAAATTCACATATCACTCTGGCAATACATATTCTAAACTATTGTGGGACATTTACTGTATGTTTCCAAGTTTATTTATCTAAAAGAACAAATGTTCTCCTGGCTTTTAAATAAGGGCATAAGAAATTGTTTCAGAATAGCACATAGAATTTTAAATTGTTAGGCTTAATCTAGGGAAGTTTATAAAAATGAGGGTTGTGACAAATGCATAATTTCCCCTATTCGTTTCTGAAATGCTAGGAATAATAAAACATCTACTCTTTTGTTGTAACAAGTGTTAAAAGAGATTTTTCTTGAACTGGACCTTCTGAATAGGTTATTCTGATTTCTGCTATGGATGACTGATCTGGGAAAGATACATTGGCTCAACTAGCAATAAACTGCAGTTACATATTACAGTAGTCCGTGATGTGTTCTGTTTAGTCATGTCTTGGCATAATGTGTGAATTTAGCCATTGTGGTTTACAAACCATGCTTTATGGTTTTGTTTTATTTCCAAATTAGGCCATTGTTGTTTAGCAAATTACAATGTATACAAATTATGGCTTAGTACAATGCATGAAAGCAGCCAGAGGTATGTATATGACTCTGGCAGTGGCCCTGCAGGAGACCAGAACATATTAATATCATGTGACTACTGCATCCAACTGCTAAATCAGAAGGATAATATGCCAGTTTATTGTAGAATATTGTGGAAATAAATACTCTATGAGGATTGGAACAGTCAGGGATGTTTTAATACAGAACAGGTCTTGCTGCATAAGGAAATGACACAATTCTCTTAAAATATTGACTTTTCAGCATCTGGGGTCAAGTGACAGATTATGTAGTTTTCCAAGCTGCAAGACATGCTCACAAATAAAATGCTTCCTGTTAATCAAACTCTAGCTCTTCATCTTTTATTTTTGCAGGCAACAGTACAAATAAAGCTATAGCAAAAGTGTTAAAAGCCGGGCATCAACAGTTGCTCCCTTGCCACAGCAGTCTCAGCTATGTTTTATTATGCATGACAGATTTTCATTTTCAAAATGAGTTCTTTGCATTTATGGTGCAGTTGTGCTTGCATGATTGTAGGAAGCAGGGAGATTCATTTCACACTGTGTTGTGCTCACAGACTGTTTAACCACCCATTTGGCTGTATGATTTACTGCACAGTAGCTAAATATACTACTTTACTCTTGCTAAATTGACTCTGGATGAAGCAGGAACTTCAGACTTGAACAATTGGGTTGTCCACTAAGCTCAGTGCAGCCCACTGACTACCTAATGGTTGATTATTCATTGCCTTGATTTTTTAAAAAAATTCCTATCACATAAAAAAAAAAATCCCTGAAGTTTATTTAGTACTTATAAGACAGCCTTCTAATGGTGGTGGCCTTCATTTGCTTTCTTGCATCACAATATAAGCAGACCTTTCGATGTAGTTCTGCCTATAGAACAAATTAAAACTTGAGCTATAAAAATATATGTACAAATTACCCAGAGAAAAACAGAAAGTTCTTTGCTATAAAGAGACATTAGTCTCTTAGTGCCATTTGTTCTAGTTGGAGCCCAGTTAAAACAGAAATGTTATCTTGATTTTCCATTTACCATTTTTTTTACCTGATCCTGTATTCTATCAATAAGGTGTTTATTCTGCTAGTTCTTTTACTATTTTTTAATGACTGGTAGTAATAATTTTAGGATGTAGTACATATTCATTTGTATATAAATTATATACATACATTTAAACAAACAAGTTAAAATTGCAAAAAAGTTAAATGGAACATTAGTGGACTCAGTTGGACAAAATATATTCACTAGGTCTTCATTTTTCTAAAGAATGGCAATTTTTTAAATATGAGGTGAGATGTATATATAAAGACAGTATTCTCCAATTTAGTAAACTATATGCTATTAGGCAAAATTCCTCATAACTGAATCAAGCCAAAAAGCATGATTAGTTCAGCCAGCATTTTGCAAGAAGTATTTTACATCAATACTGTGGCTAACTACATTTTAATCCCCAAATATTTTGATCTTTGAAAATGGTATGAAATCCTTACCTCACAAGCACACTGGCCCACTACAGCCCATTGGATTAATGGTTTTTAATAAAAGTAAACATGCAGTTTTCTGTTGCTAACAAAACAATCAGGCCATCTTAATTCTGTGTATACAATCAGGCCATAACAGGAAAGAAAATGTCATCAGATTCTGTTTGCTTGATGTAGAATTCAACGTAGTGAAGGAAGAAAATATTGAACAAAGAAAGCTCTTAATTTTGAGGATGAAGAATAAAGGTGTTTTTAAATTGGGCTGATACTATAGAACTTTCAAATATCAATCTCTCAGTCTTCTCTTGCACACATCTTTAAATCATGCTTTTCTGCCAGGTTATTTGATGTTCAGCATCAGATATACAGTCTTTCATCACTGCATTCCTATATTATTCATCTTAATGTGAAACAGATGTTTTTCCTGATAAAAAGGCCTAGAAAAGAAGATAGAAAAAGTCAAAAGAAAGGTAGGTGGGAAAGAGGAGAAAATAGCTGCCAAGCAATTATTTTGCTACCATAGTTAGAGATTTCCCAAAACCTGAAAAACGGTATCAGATTTTTAAATGCCCCCTTGAAAGAGATAGAAAACCTTGCTTCTGATCTAATAGCCTATAGCAGCAGTCGGTTTCACATTTTTTTACCGCTGGTTCATCGCGCTCACTTTCCGCACGTGGACCCGGCCTTCCATCCATGCATTTTGTTTGCGCACATGCCTTCTGCACATGCGCCCAGCCTCAGAACTGTTCTTAAATAGGACAACATGGAGCCTGGGCAGGTAGGCGGGCCCACCCATGATTTCCGCTACCAGTTCGCACGGACCAGTATGAACCAGCTGAATACCACCTCAGGTCTATAGATAATAGAGAATCAGAGTGTTCACTACAGTCCACAGTTAAATCTTATGTAGATAGCTATAACATGCTGATACCATATACAGATAGTTCTTAACTTACAACCATTTAGTAACTGTTCAAATTTTCAACAGCATTGAAAAAAACTACTTAGGACCGTTTTTCATACATATGACGACTGCAGCATAAGGGCTGTGGTAGCACAGTGGTTAGAATGCAGTACTGCAGGCTACTTCTGCTGACTGCCAGCAGCTCAACAGTTCAAATCTCACCTGCTCAAGGTTGATTCAGCGTCTATCCTTCCGAGGTTGGTAAAATGAGAACCCAGATTGTTGGGGGCAATATGCTGACTAAACGGTTGCTTAGAGAGGGTGGTGTAAAGCTCTGTGAAGTGATATCACTCTGTGAAGTGATATATAAATCTAAGCGCTATTGCTATTCCCTAGTCATATGATCAAAATTCAGATGCTTGGCATCTAACTCCTATTGCAATGTCTAGGGATCTTGGGATCACCTTTTGTGACCTTCTGACAAGCAAAGTCAAATAAAAAGCCAGATTTACTTAACAGCCATGTTACTAACCTAACAACTGCAGTGATTCATTTAACAAATGAGGGGAGAAAGGTCACAAAATGGAGCAAAATTCACAGAACAACTGTTTCTCTTAGCAACAGAAATTTTGGACTCAGTTGTGATTGTAAGTGAGGGACTATCTGTAGTAAATATTTGTAATGATAGACTAAATAGATTAAAGAGGATTTTTTTAAAAAAGCTGTACCCCAGTTCTAGTCAACTTCCCAAGTGAAATTTGTTTTGCTTTTTTGGCTTTTTAAGTGTTAAGAGCTTTTACATCATTCAAGATGTTATTCAATCTTGTTGACTTAGATGTTGCTTTCCTCTTTTTATTTTGATATTTTATTTTCTTTCTCCTCAGTTGAGGAGTACAGATGGATTCAGCATGGACTATCCAAGGTGGCATTTTGTTGTGTTGTCCTTCTGTTGAAGGACAGCATTGAGAATCAGCTGCTCCAGTAAAGCAAATGCATCATTTAATTACTGAGTATCAATGCAATTAAATCATTGGACAATTGGACTCGGTTTCAAGAGCTGTTTTCCTCTTCCCTTCACAGAAACTGGGTTTTAATTTGTAGAACTCTTATTATGGGCTATTTGCCTGACTGTAAGTACTATAAAGTACTTACTGGTTATTTAAGAGAAAGGAGAAAAAGAAAATAGGAGTTGTTTAAAAAAAAAACCCACCCACATGAAAATCCCATCTACAGACATTTTAACTCACTTCAAAGAAACTCAGTATTTCAAACTTGAAGGAGTTGGGGTTTTTTTATTGTTTGTTTGACATGTCTTTTCATTCTTTAAGTCCAATTGGTTTCTAACAGCCCTTCAGGTTGAAATTTCATATTTAACTAGACATGATGGAAATCCCAAATCAATACCACAGTATCTGGGAGACATATCACTTCAAGTTGATCTGGACAGTATCCCTAACTTTCTACCATAGGCTATTTTTCTTTCAGTATAGCAGTTTTCTTTTCCTCTATGCTCAAAATATTTTGAATAAAAAGCATTCTGATTTTGATTACATACCAACAGAGGTGAGAACCCCTTTTCTATCAGTGCTCAAAATAACCTGCCACCCTTATGCCTTGTGAAAAGAATGTGTGAATGCTGTGTTTTTCCATCATATGTGGGGGGGGATGGACGAGAGAAGGATGTGATTTTGATTATAGGTAATTCTTGTTTAGTAATCCCCGCTTGGATGAACAACTGGGTCATTAAGTGAAGCAGTCACTAAGTGAAACCACAACTTGCTTCTTATCATACTTTTCTTTTTTTACAGACCTGTGAAGGTCATAAATGCAAGGATTGATCGTAATGTTATTTTTTTCACCACCATCCTAATTCCAGACATATATTTAAACTGTTCAGCATTTCCAAAACTTTAGACAAGCAGAGCTTGTCTAAAATCAGAACTGGGAACAATGCTTCTCTCTCTGATCTCAAAAGCTTTGCTCTGTAACTTTTGTGCCTCAAGATTCTTAGTTTCCTAGTGATTGTATATTATCTAGGTAAATCTAAATAGCAGCCTGTCTATCTTCAACAGGACTTCCTTCATATTTTCCCTAAGAGATTATGTTGATTTAACCCATCCATCCACCCACTCTCTTTGCTTTTGGATGTATGACATGCTTCCAGGAAAAAGGATGCTTGACGGACACTAGAGACATGCAATCTGCATCCGGCATGCCTCAAAATAATTAAAAAGGTTGACGTGTGGTGGATATTTAAGACAAGCAGTTTCAAAGCACCCTTCTAATGTCTTGGTACTGTTTGGAGAATAATCTCCTAGAGAATTTCACCATGAACAAAATATAAGCCTGTAGATGCCATATTTGTAAGATAAGAAAATATTTTATTTTACATTATCATTCTACTTCAGTTATTGGTAGGTATGTATTCCCAGTGTAGTCTTATGCCATTTTAACCAGTTTGATAAAAGGATTTGGGTTTGCAGTAATGGAAAAGATTGGATTTTTTTGGAAGAGGGTATTTTATTTTGATTTTGGTTTTTTTCTTCCTAAGTGATTATTTAATATGGAATCCATGCAGATTGTAAATTAGCGAAATATATATGTTTTGAAATCTTCCAATTGCAATAACATGCTGAAATATGCAATAGATAAAGATAGATAGATAGATAGATAGATAGATAGATAGATAGATAGATAGATAGATAATATATAAATAAATGATATATAGGTAGATATACAGATATGTATATAGATATAGACAGAGATATATTGATAGATATAGGTATAGATACTGGTATATATAGATAGATATAGATATATAGATATAAGTGAATAAAAATTGTATGCATGTAAGCAAATTAAATTCTCATGAATACAAAATTGGAAATTTCTGATTTTATCATAGGAAAATATCTTATCAGCCTGCTGAAATGTTGCTCAAATGGACGACTGGATGTAGGACATTTTTGGCTGTTCAGACCATATACACATTGTTTACCATTCTTCCCATTCAAAGTTAACAATTGCATGCATTTATATATTGAGGAAATATATTTTTATTGTTGGAAGATATAGACTACATTATGCCACAATAATATTACCAGAACAAGATCCTGAAGCAGATATCATAGTTGAATCAACAGGAGGACCACTAGCAATAACAGGATTATCTTATCACATCCTATAGAAGCAAAGTGTTACTTGTTCAGCATATGAGACAATAGAATATAGATTACATGTAATTTGTTCACTTCTCCCCCTACCTCTCCTTTTTCCTTCCCACAGGTAGACGTAGGCGTTCTCCGCTTTGTAACTGCCATTGGGACTCAAGGGGCCATCTCCAAAGAAACTAAAAAAATGTATTTTCTGAAAACATACCGAGTGGATATCAGCTCCAATGGAGAAGATTGGATATCCATTAAAGATGGAAACAATAAACCTTTGGTAATATTTTTCATCTGTATGATGTTCTTGACTATTTACAGACTTATAAAATTCTTTATTTAGTTACAGTTATCAGTAAAAGGCGTCCCTGCAGATTTTACTCCGCTGGTCGCTGCCGACTGCATGGAGTAGTGCTCATCATCATTTCAAGGCCATTAAGCTAGCTCTGTCCAAAAATACTTCCGTGGTCATGTGGTCAGCATGACATCATGGACTCCTGTTACTTTCCCACCAAAGTGATATATATTTACTTACTTGCATTTGTATGGGTTTGAACTGCTAAGTGGTCAGGAGCTGGGGCGAGAACAGGAGGTCATCCCATCATGTGGCACTCAGCCACCACACTGCCCCTGAGCCACCACACTGCCCACAGTTACTAGTGTTTAAAACAAAATACTAGGTATTTGAGGATCAATTATACTTAACCCAATGGTGGGTTATCCCCGGTTCGCACCGGTTCTATAGAACCGGTAGTAAAACCGACGGGAAGCTCTACCCACTGACCCCGACGTCACCAAAACACTTCTGCGCATGTGCAGAAGCTTCTGCACATGCACAGAAGAGCGCACGGCCCCGCTGCGAACCTGTAGTAAAGGTAAGTAGAACCGACCCCTGATTTATCCCTATTGGTCATTTTACTAATCAGTCAAAAGCAATGTGACAATAAAATAATCTCAAGAGACAAATTCTAATGCACTGAAATAAGTCTTATAGGTTTTTTCCCCCAATCATTTATGCTTTTTTCTTGTTATTGCTGTATCACTCATTCCTAACTTATAGGCACAAGAATAACGGAATAATTCTATAATAAAATGCTTCATTGCTGCAGCATGGAAAACAAGATTAAATCACCAAAATGAAACACTTTTTAACCCATTAATTGTAATTGTATTTGAATGCTTCCCCAAGCTAAACATCCTTGAACTTGTCTGGATTATCTCTAATTTTTTTAAATTTTAGGGTGTTTTTTTGAGATTTTGTTTTTCACTTCTGTTAGACTGCAGATGGTAAAAAAAAAATCCATGCAAGGTAATAATATATATCATACCCAGTAAATGTCTGAAGCATGAATAAAAAAGTCATGTGTTTCCCAGTTAATTATGAGTCCTTAATATGAAAATATTGAAGAAGTCTACAGAATGGTACCAACTCAAAGTTCTCATTTTCACCAATTTAGCATCATGTAATTATATATGAAGTTGTGCGCTGGTGCTTGCTTGTCTTCTATTTTATCAACAAGTAGCAATCTTTTAAAAATTGGAGAAAAGGAGATACCGCATTGAAATGTTACATCAGATGGATATATTGTCCTCCGTTTGATATAGGTTCCATAATATTTAGCAAAATTGGTCGGTCAAAGCTTCGTATATTTTCCCAGATATGCCTTATTTATTTTGGAAATACCTTAAAAGTCTTACACAAACCAATCTTTGTACTTCTGCTACACTTCCTTTATCATGGATAACAGATAACCACTTGGCTGTTTCATCCTGTTTGTCTGAAAGACAGCCAAACTTTACCACAGGCCTTGGCCTAACTTTCCTGTGCAATTAATATTAATAAGTTAAACAGATGGTTGGTACTAAATACAGTTAATGTTTGCAAGAGATTCCTGCTGATCTTCCATTACTACTTCCTTCCCATTAAAAAAAAAAAAAGACAGAAAGAGCAATTTTTAGCAAGACTTATTACGAGGGAAAGGAAGACAATAATGTTTTAATTGTCCTAAAATGGATACATAGACATTTCTAGCTGTCCAGTCCTAAGAAAGTAGAAACAATTGAACAATTAAAACTCATTTATAATGGATAAATAGCAGCTAAAATCAATATTACAATTGATTGCATTTTAGCTACTTACACGCACAGGTTTAAATGACATGGTCAACTTCCTTTACTATATTCTGCTCTAAGAAAATACAAAGCAGGAAAGTTGGGGAAAGATTTAAGAAATTACTACCCAACAACGGAAAAATGCCTAATATCAGGAAATGGAGACTTTGCATTGTCTAATGAAAAAGGAAATTAGTCACCTTCCTTAAACTTAGTCAATGGAGAATTTGATTTTCTTATAGGCGTATTCCTGTCTGGGTTGTAAAAAGCCAGACAATAGCAAAAAAAAATCTAAATTTGTTTGTTTGTTTGTTTAAAACATTTATATAGCGATCCATCTTCTAACCAACTCTAGGCAACTCCCAATCAAAAGCTAAACCAAAAATAAAATCATACTAAAATTATAAGACTAAATATTAAAATATATCTTTGCTTCCATCTGCTAATCTTCTGGATTTTTGCATCCCAAATATACACCTTATTATAATAAACTTTCTTAATAGAGCAGAATAGATGTTATCAGTCTTTAAATGCCTTTCTTGATTGTTTAGAAAAATTTTTGTGAGAAACATAGAAAAATAGAATACTTAGATTATACTAAATATTGGAAGTATTATAAGAAAACTACGTATTCCAATTATTCATAAGAAAGCAAGGCAGCCTCACCTTCAATGAGTCAATACAATATATCCTCATCTTCAATGAGTCAAAAAATGTGTGTCCTTAGCAGTAGAAATCTTAATCTTGCTATGTTTTATTCTATAGTTTATTTTTTTATTTATTTTATTTTATTAGATTTCTATACCGCCCTACTCCCGAAGGACTCAGGGTGGTGCACAGCCAGACAATAAAAACACATCCATACAAAATTTAAAAGTAGAATAAAATCAAATTAAATAGTTTTGGCTCCGACAAATTTAAAACCCCGAACTGATTAAAACCAATTTTAAAATTGAATATATAAGATACTAAAAGATATTTAAAAATTGAAAATATTTTATGAAAGAGAGAGAAAATTAGGCCAGGCCTGCCTGGTGAAATAATAAGGTCTTTAAGGCGCAGCGGAAGGTGCGCAGATCCGGGATCCTCCGTATCTCTGGGGGGAGCTCGTTCCAGATAGTAGGTGCCCCCACAGAGAAGGCTCTCCCCCTGGGGGCCGCCAGTCAACATTGTTTGGCTGACGGCACCCAGAGGAGCCCCTCTCTATGGAAGCGTACCGGCCGGTGGGAGGCTATTGGTGGTAGTAGGTGGTCCCGCAAGTACCCAGGTCCTAAGCCATGGAGCTCTTTAAAAGTGGTAACCAAAACCTTGAAGCGCACCTGGAAGACCACCGGGAGCCAGTGCAGCTCGCGCAGGAGAGGTGTTACATGGGAATGCCATGTCGCTCCCATTACCACCCGCGCGGCCGCACTCTGCGCCGGTTGGAGCCTCCGGATGCTCCTCAAGGGGAGCCCCATGTAGAGAGCGTTGCAATAGTCCAGGCGGGAGGTGACAAGGGCATGAGTGACCGTGTGTAATGAGTCCCGATCCAGAAAGGGACGCAACTGGCAAATCAGGTGAACCTGATGAAAAATCCTCCCGGACACGGCCGTCAAGTGCTCTTCTAAAGACAGCCGTGAATCCAGGAGGACACCCAAGTTGCACGCCCTCTCCGTGGGGGCCAATGATTCGCCCCCAATAGTCAGTGATGGCACCAACTGACTATATCGGGACATCGGAAACCACAGCCACTCGGTCTTGGATGGGTTGAGCCTGAGCCTATTCCTCCCCATCCAGATCCGCATGGCCTCCAGGCACCGGGACATCACTTCAAGGGCATCGTTGGGGTGGTCTGGGGTGGAGATGTACAGCTGGGTGTCGTCCGCGTACTGGTGGTACTTCACCCCAAAACCATGGATGATCTCGCCCAGCGGCTTCACATAAATGTTGAACAGGAGGGGCGAGAGGACCGACCCTTGTGGCACCCCACATATGAGGGGCCTTGGGGTTGACCTCTGCCCCCCTGTCAACACAGACTGCGACCGGTCAGAGAGAAAGAAGGAGATCCACCGCAACACAGTGCCTCCCACCCCTAACTCTTCCAGCCGGTGCAGCATGATACCATGGTCAATGGTATCAAAAGCTGCTGAGAGATCTAACAGGACCAGGACAGAGGAGCATCCCCTGTCCCGAGCCCTCCAGAGATCATCTACCATTTCTGTGCTGTACCCGGGCCTGAAGCCCGACTGGAACGGATCTAGATACGTCATTTCATCCAGGAGCTGGGGGAGCTGTTGCGCGACCACACTCTCAACAACCTTCGCAACGAAGCGAAGGTTGGAGACTGGACGATAGTTTACCAACATTGCCGGGTCCAGGGAAGGCTTCTTGAGGAGAGGCCTCACCACCGCCTCTTTCAAGGCAGCGGGAAAGTCACCCTCACCCAGTGAAGCATTTATAATCCCCTGGAGCCAGCCTCGTGTCACTTCCCGGGAAGCCAGCACTAACCAGGAGGGACACGGGTCCAATAAACAAGTGGTCGCGTTCAGTCTGCCCAGAATCCTGTCCACGTCCTCAAGGGTCACAGGCCCAAACTCATCCCAGATAACATTCTCAAGACCTGCCCCTGTCTCTCCCCCTGAGACTACCCAGTCGGAGTCCAAATCTTCCCGAATCTGAGTGATTTTGTCATACAGATACTGAACAAAATCCTCGGCTCTACCCTCCAAGGGGTCCTCCTGCGCTTCCTGATGGAGCAGGGAGCGGGTCACCCTAAAGAGGGCTGCCAGGCGGTTATCTGATGACACAATAAGAGCAGCAAAATTGCTACATTTCGCTGCTTTTATCGCCACTAGGTAATTCCTAATGTGGGATCTTACTAGTGTATGGTCAGATTCAGAAAGACTGGCCCTCCAACTACTCTCTAGGCGTCTTTTCCGGCACTTCAACTCCCTCAGCTCCTCGGTAAACCAAGGAGCCAATTGAGATCGGCGCCGGGTCAGAGGCCGCAAAGGCACGACCCAATCCAGAGCTTCAGCAGCCACCCTATCCCAGGCGGCCACCAGGTCTCCAGTCGAGGCGTGTGTCAGAACCTCAGGAAATGGCCCAAGCTCCATCTGGAATCTGTCAGGTTCCATCAGGCGCCTGGGGCGGAACCATCTTACCGGCTCCGCCTCCCTGCAGCGGGGTGCAGCGGTTTGAAAGTCAAGACGAAGGAGAGAGTGATCTGATCATGACAAGGGTTCAGTGACTATATCCCCTATCTCAAGATCCCTCAACCACTGTCCAGAGACAAAAACCAGATCCAGCATGTTTCCCCCTGTGCGGGTAGGGCCATGAATTAACTGGGTCAGGTCCATAGCTGTCATGGAAGCCATGAACTCCCGAGCCATCTCAGACATCTCACTCACGGACGGCAGGTTGAAATCCCCCATGACCATAAGGCTAGGGGTATCAACCACCACCGCGGCGCTGACGTTGAGTAGCTTGGGCAGGGCTGTTGCCACGTGGCAGGGAGCCAGGTACGTGATCAGCAAACCCATCTGAACCCCATGACCCCATTTCACAAAAAGGGATTCACAGCCGGCTGTCTGAGGAACAGTGGCCTCCCTCGGTCTCAGACCTTCTTTAATGATAACCGCTACCCCCCCGCCCCTCCCCTGTGACCTCGGCTGATGGAATGCTTGGAAACCTGGTGGGCACATTTTGATGAGGGGAACCCCCCCTCCTGGCCCAACCAAGTCTCCATAACACCTGCCAGGTCTGCACCCCCCTCCTGAACAAGATCATAAATTAGGGGGGCTTTATTTACTACGGACCTGGCATTGCACAGCATCAGCCGAAGGCCTGGGTCCTGAGGGTGTATGCAACCTGAGGAGCGAGTAGAGCCTTGGGGGCCGGAGCACACCACCGCTCGTAGACAGCGAGTGCACACTCCCCTAACACGATATGGCCCCGTGCTCCCGCCATATCTACCCCTCCCACCTACAGTACTGATGTTCAAAAAACAATGTTGTTAAACTTTATCTAAGTAAAAATTGTCAGTTATAAATTACCATATGGAACTGCAAGAATTCAGTATCCTATATTTACTCTGGATTACTTCTGTAGGAATGTGATCATTTTTGGATTTATAATTATTACTATCATTGTTATCGTCAATCATTTTTGCGATACAACTCATATATTTATATGAGTAAACAAACACAGTTGAAATGTTTTTAAGGAATCTTTTAAATGTTTTCTCTTTCTATAGCTGTTCATGGGGAACACCAACCCAACAGAGGTTGCTTATAGATCTTTTCCCAAGCCAGTTCTGACACGTTTTGTTCGAATCAAGCCTGTAAACTGGGAAACTGGAATATCACTGAGATTTGAAATCTATGGGTGTAAAATTACTGGTAAGGACTATGAAGAATTTACATTATTTTTTGTTTTTAAAGGAGTGATTGTCAGGACTGATCCGCACTTTTACCTATATTCCATCTCAGTCCAGCTTGACAAAGAAAAGGGAGGTATGGAATGGAAATCAAGGATGGCGGAAATGACATTCATCTTCGTCAGTTCCCATGAGACATTGCTCCCCGCAAAGGACACCCTTACCAGATGTCCCAGCATGGCTTGCTGGTTCCCATAACAAAATGAATAGAAATTATTGGTAGATGTAATGGACTGTGGGTGGCCCGTCAGGAAAAGAGGGATTAACTATCCTTGTTTTTGCGCACAAAACGCAGAGTTGGTTTTGCTTCTTCTGTGCCAATGTGGTTTACTCAGTAAAGTTTATACTCTTGGTAAAATAATATCTCAGGAGTTTCTTTTTCTGGATTTGCCAGCTGGACAGTTGACATGATATCATTACATATTTCCAGGTAAATAATTCCTGGTTATCTTAAAAAGACAGCAAATTGTTATTGTGATTTTCTATTTTTTCAAATGTGCAAATCAATAGTTGTCTTTTGAGTTACAACCACCTTAAAATGTTAATGTGCTTGTTAGTTAGCACTGGGAAAATATTTAAAAAATAACTGTATACATATAATGTGTATATATTCATAAGATGTTTTATAAGGCATAGACCATATAATGGGCCGGCACATAAGTACATGCACACACAAACACACACACACAGAGGGAAAGAACGAGTGACAGAGAGAGCCGGGGGATGGGGCTAGCATATATGACCAGATATAAACTGCAAAAACAGAGCAGTCACTAGATGGAGTAAACGGCTACTCAAAAAAGTAGATTCTGTTGCCATTTAGGGTTTTTCTGAATTTGTGCAGATTAAACATGTAGAGTACTTGCAATACATGAAAGTCCATGAAACCAAATACTAACTTTGTGAATTACGAAATGAAACCATGTAAATAAAACCACACAAACAATGCAGAGGCCACTTCAACATCTTAATGTTTATCCATTAGTATAAGGAGAAAGTTAACATTAGACAGAATCCATCATTTATCCTATCTTACATAAGAATAGAATAAATAATTTAGTTACTAATTTCTTTTCAGATCAAACAGTCCAAGGCTTTGGAGATAATGCATACAGAAGATTAATAAAAATGATTTTAAATGTTTGTGCTAGTCTACCAATCATCTAGAGTCCTTCTTCTTGTAAAATATTCCCATTCAGTTATATGGACAACAAGAAATAAAGGTCTTGTTGCATATGGACGGTATATACTTCCTTATGTCTGAGTGAATGCAGAAATGTAAGCTTTTTACTTGTCATATCTATTATAATGATATGTGCATTCACATTGCATTATTCAGATAAAGAGGGTGTTTTAGAAGCAAGGAACAAGCACACAGATTAATTAAAAGAAAAATTTATTACGAGGTTAATTCTATCTTTCTAACTAAAATAAAATCCATTAATCTGAACTATTTCATTAATCAGATTAATTGCATATTTCAAAACTGTTGCAAGCGTATTTTCCAGTGTTTCTGTCTTTCCAAAAAGAAACAGCTTTGATTAGGAAGGAAAATAACAGGAAGAGATGAATGGATGGATGGAGGAATGTGGTACGGATGACATAATCTATTTTTATCAAACCATATAATCAAAAATTTAACACAATGCAGTTACCAGCAAAAATACTCAGGAATGAAAAAAAAATCCATCTCAAATATCTTCATTAATACTGAGAAGTTCTACCTTCCAATTTCCTGAAAATATTCTACGAATTAAAGAAACTTCTGATGTGGAAGGGTTTCCTCTCCCTCCACCTATTTTTGGTGTTTTCAGAGTGCTTTAGAATTATTTTTAAATTTGTCCTGGTGGTACTTTTGAATCAACATCATCATTGTAAACTGGCCAAAGATTTTATTGCAGTTGGCTTTATCGGTACTATTGTTCCTTCAACACTCTATTCCATTACTCTGTAGCCTTCTTGGTTTATGACCTGTATTTTACTGATGGCCAAATGCTAATCTCTGGTTCATTTATCCAGACTGAAGGCCAATCAATCATGTAGAGTCAAAGAAAGTGGAAATTTGTCACTTTATTTCTGATCAGAAGGAGCTTCCTCTGCTGAATTTAGCAACAGCAAAAGCAAAAGTATAAGAGGAGTTTTAAGTAAGACTTGCATTCTATTTTTATACCCTCAGCCAAAAGAGATTCAAAGCAGAAGTTCAATCATTGGTTATAAATTTCATTTTCTAGAGTGCCTGTAGAACTAGATGTGTTTGCCAGGTTTTTCTTAGCACAAGCTAGTTTTTAGCTTGCAAATAATTATCTCCAGAGTTTCATCTGAACCCACCCACCCACCCACCCTGTGCCCCCAGCCCAAGCCTAATAGCATGTTGCGTTCTTTTGTTCCAGGTTTATTGCAACAAGTATATGCTTTCCAAACTAGATAAGCTGCTGCTATCTCCGTGTTCTGAGTTTCTATGCAGACAAGAAGAAAATAAACTGAAAAGAATATATTCCTTTTTGAATGAAGTGCTTTCAAAGTTGGAATTTGGATCCTCAGGATCTCATTCCCCCCTCTTTTTTCAAACAAATTGAGTGAGAATGATTAAAATTTGCAGAAGAATGTTTTGGCTCAGTGACATCAGTCAAGAAAAGATTTGGTTAAGCCTAATGAGTCAATCTATGGCTCTGTAACACAAGATTTTCGAAATGTGTTTTATTGGCTATTCTATTTTAGTTCACTCAATAATACACTTCTTTGCAGATGATGGTAGCAAAGCTGATAAAAACAATGATAAAAAATCGTTAATACATGAGCAGTAAAACTATTCAGAAGTGCTATGCATATAGGTATAAGAGCCTTGGTGGTGCAGTGGACTAAAGTGCTGTTAAAGTAGCACTTAGCTGCCAGCTGCCTGCAATTACTGCAAGTTCAAATCTCACCAGGCTCAAGGTTGACTCAGCCTTCCATCCTTCCGAGGTAGGTAAAATGAGGACCCGGATTGTGGGGGCAATAAGCTGACTTTGTATAAAAAAGAACACCGCTTAGGGAGGGCTGAAAGCCTTTTTTTTTTTTTTTTTTTTTTGTATATACAAAAAAAAGTATGAAGGCTATTGCTTAACACATTGTAAGCCGCCCTGAGTCTTCGGAGAAGGGTGGCATATAAATCGAATCAATAGATAGATAGATAGATAGATAGATAGATAGATAGATAGATAGATAGATAGATAGATAGATAGATAGATAAATAAATTAGGGATGTATATACAAAACACTTATGTACTTTCTTTTGCTTTGGTTTAGATTATCCTTGCTCTGGCATGCTGGGTATGGTGTCTGGACTCATCACTGACGCTCAAATTACAGCATCAAATGAATTAGATCGGAATTGGCTTCCAGAAAATGTCCGTCTTATAACAAGTCGTATAGGATGGGCACTGCCACCCCCGATTGGTCATACATATACAAAAGAATGGCTTCAAATAGACCTTGGTGAAGAAAAGAAAGTCCAGGGCATAATTGTCCAAGGAGGTAAACACAGAGAAAACAAGGTCTTCATGAGAAAATTTAAAATTGAATATAGCTACAATGGATCAGACTGGAAATGGATTATGGATGCCAGCAAAAAGAAAGCCAAGGTAAATTTATAATCATGCATGGTGAACAGCACAGTTGGTGCTATTTATCTCCAGGATTTTTGATCTGCATGCAAAAGGCTCATTTTTGGAATGTGGTATTTGGTATTTTATTTAGTATCAAATAAAAATAGTCGCTATTCCTGTAAAATGCTACAGAGCTGCTGCAGTTAATGTAGAAAATAGTGATACCATATTTTTCAGACTATAAGATGCTACAGACTATAAGACACACCTAGCTTTTGGGGAGGAAAACAAGAAAAAAAATCTGCCTCTGCCTTTCAGCATCCATCTGATATTCATTTGGCCCATTCACTGCCACCCGTTTGCCACAACCCATTCGCTGCTGTGGCCCATTTGCCAGAGTCTCCGCAGCCCGTTTGCCATGGTCTGTTTGCTGCAGTCCATTTGGCGTGGCCCATTCAGCACAGCCCATTCGGCGCAGCCCATTTGCTGCCGCGGGCCGTTCATCACCACCTCATTCTAGAACAGCTGATTGGCACCGCAGCAAGCCCCCTCCCCCTCCCGTGGCAATATTCACTGTATAAGACACACAGACCTTTCCACCCACTTTTTTGGGATGTGGGGGGAGTGTGTCTTATACTCCAGTATAATCCTCTAGTATATACGGTATTTTATACCTAGAAAACTTCTATCCATGAACTAACAGTGACCTAGCTGTTGCCCAGCTAATCAGGAAAATCATTAGTTCAAATGCTTTTATCTGAACTTCCCAAAGGCTCTATTGAGTCAAGCTTAATTTTTGGAAACTACAAGGATGGGTTTTAATATTTTCTCATATTGTGGATATGGTTAGCCACTGCCACTTTGAAGAGTTTTGCTATTATTTTTATATTTTGTAGCGTAGTCTGTAGCACTAAGACCATTTGGTGGTCTCCTGTCCAAGTATTAACCCTCTCTCATCCTGGTTAACTATCACGCCCTTTGTCAATGTGAAATGTATAGCTCAGTGGTGGGCTATAGATAGTACTTAGTACTGGCGACTGGCTCTAATTTACAACTGTTGTAGCATTTTGTGGTTACCTGACTGCAATTTTCTACCTTCCTTGTTGACTTCTGATAAGCAACTCAATTACGGAGGCCATTACTGCGTAAGTCACTTAACAACTATGGTAAAAATGTTGGTAAAATTGATCATGTGATAGCTCAATGGCCATATTTCTTAGCAACTGAAATTCTGCTCCCAATTGTTGTTGTAAATTCAGGACTATCTGTTCTATCTTTACATGCAAAGTTTCCCACGTTTCATCTCTTTGTTCTAATATGGAGCTTTAAAAAAAATCCATGATGAACTATTACTTGGCCATATTACTAGTATCAGGCACAATATAAAGCAGTTTGCTAGAACTTCAGCCTGTCCAGAAATTGTATCCACTTCTTAATTTCTATAGGAAGAAAGGCAATCATGGATCTATTTTCAAATGGCCTTGAACCTGAAAATAATGGGCTCATCATAAAGTGTAAAAAAATAAATAATTCCGGCAATGGGATCTCACATTGTCTTTTATTAGAAATGCAGATTGTCCTGACATAGCCGTCTAAATGAAGCAGAAATAACATTATATCTTTTTGCTGTGACATACCTTGGGCTACTTAGTCTTCTGGTATTAAATTTAGAGCATTTGTTCTTACTGTCAAAACTAGCAGTCCTGGTAAAATGAATGCTGGCAGACATATTATGTCCATTCAGAGTCTTAATTTCGTAGAAAAGTGAGCTTTCAAAATCTACTTTTAAAAAAAAATGTTTTATAGCATGCATAATCCTAGTAAATATTCAGAATATTTAAAATTGTTCTGTCTGTGGGAAAGTTGGATAAAATCCTGAGATATTAGAAAGCTAGGAGAATTTAAAATAGGACTTAGGCATTTTTAAAATATTAATTAAGCTTTGCTATATGTAATGCTGACCACACTGATTAAAAGAATAAATTAAAAGCAAATATCTTTCTTGAAAAGAAACAGAATTTACTGAGTACATTCTTAGATGGAAAGCACCATATGATAGATTTTTACCTATTCATATTGCTGTAATAATCAGCTGAACTGCTATTTTTACTTAATAACTTTGCTCCTTTTTTTGTATGACATATTCAAACCAGACACACCAAACACTATTCATTATTATATTTTATTAGCTAAATAGTAATTAAGGATGGATTCCATAGTAACAAGAATGGGTCCCTATAGGTATCATAAATAGCCTTTTCTTTTATAGAACTTATGTATTTATTTTTATTCATATCACTCCTTTTGTTAGGAACTCAAGGTAACATACAGAGAACTCATTATTTTTCTTCACAACTGTCCACCTGTGGGTTGGGTTAGGCTGACTGGTTCAAAGTCATCCTTCCAGAAGGAATAATCTTGAGGAAAAAGGGGAGACCCACTACCAAGACAAAAGACAAATAAAAGAAATCAGAGCCAGAACAATATTCTGAGAATTGGAGTGGATTTTAATTGCCATCTGGAAGGAAAGGAAGGATACTGTGGTACCTCATCCATTTCAGTTATGACAACATAACTACAGATATTGGGGAAGTGTCTACAGTAACTAAAAAAATCATCAACATGATATAATTTTACTATCACATCTTGCAGGAACTTTTAAATGTAGGAAGAAAGGTAGCTTTGGATCTAGAAAGCTTCTCTTCATAGCAACTCTGCATATTACAGAACCTTAAAAAATAGCAGGAGCACTAGCAGATTTTTCCCCTTTTTGAGGAGTGGGGCAGTAGTGGGTTGTCCCTGGTTCGGACCGGTTCACAAGAACTGGTACTAAAACCAGCGGGAGGCTCGCCCACTGACCCGGACGTCATCATAGGGGATCTGCGCATGCGCAGAAGAGCACACGGGTGCGCAAGCAAAGCAAGAGCACAGGAGTAGGAGTGATGCAAACCGGTAGTAAAGGCAAGTAGAACCCACTCCAGGAGTGGGGTTGAGGGAACATATGCAACTGGCATTATGATTGATTTTTTTACTTTCCTACGATATTGATAAGTAGATAGAGTGTTTCTTAACTTAATTTTTGTTCCTTGTTTTCAGCTTTTTGATATTGCAGAAATAAATATGATTTAAAATCTAGATTGATTGGTAACCATCTTATTAAATTATTATCTGATTTATAGACTGTATTGGAGATATTTACCAAGGTCTTCTGAAAAACTGATAGAGAACACTGGGACCCAAATATCAGGCATATTCATTTAAGAAAAGATAGTCATTCCTTCCAAACTGTACAAATTCTTTTGTTTCCAGCCCTGCTTTGGTACAAATACACATCTCAGTAATAGCACACACAGTTGCTTTCTATCATTTCAGCCAGAAGTACACAATGAGAGCAATAATTTATGTATAATTATGACCTTGATGCATTCCAGAGCTTCCTTTCTCTAGAGTAGCTGCTACCACCCATATAGCAAGCACTGTTAAATTTCAAAAGGAGACAGATTTATCCAGAATGCTTCAAAGAATACTAAACCCTAATCTGCTGCTTCTGTCCTTTCTCCTGCTTAATTATATATCCCACCATTGAAGACATCCTTCTGTATTTTAATGTCTGTGGCCAAAAGATGAATGGAAAGAGATCTCTGAACTGAAAAGAATTGCTTTTTTAATTCCTAAATAAACATTTCATCAATAGAGACCCCAGTGAAGTTTGTTCTACTCCTATAATAAAAATAGTGATTAGCCTTAACAGTCCCTATGATACTTAATATATTTATTTAGGATAAACTGGGTGAGTATAATAAAAATTTCATGTCCCACACATCTGACATCTGAAGGCTACCTAAGAGAGCATTAAATTTCTATTGAATTCTATGCCTATTTGTCAGTACACTGTTCTGAACAGGTCATTATTATATTTTACTATCTAAACAATAATTACGGATGGATTCCAGAGTTACAAGAATGGGGCCTACACTGTAAACATTCTTCCATTTATAGAATGCATTTATTTATTTATGTATTTACTTTTAATCATATCACTCCTTTTGTTAGGACCTCAAGGTAACATACAGAGAACTCATTATTATTTTTCTTCATCAGTATCAACTTTGAGCCTTGGTAGCACAGTGGACTAATGCACTGTTATTAACATCTGCTGCTTGCAATTACTGCAAGTTCAAATCCCACCAGGCTCAAGGTTGACTCAGCCTTTCATCCTTTCAAAGGTAGGTAAAATGAGGACCCAGATTGTGGGGGCAATAAGATGACAGGTTATTGCTTAACGCATTGTAAGCCACCCTGAGTCTTCAGAGAAGGGGGGCATATAAATTAAAGCAAAAACAAAAACAAAACTTTGGGGTAGGTTAGGCTGACTGGTCTAAGTAATCCAGCATAATGGGCAGAAAGAATAACCTTGTGTAGCAAGAGAAAGAGCCACTACGAAGACAATGGCCAAATAAAAGAAATCTGAATCTGAGCCAGAATTGTAATCTGAAAAATCACCTCAGACAAAACGCTCCCTAATTCTCATGAAGGTAAAAGGGTGGGGAAACACATTCAGAGTTGCAAGATTCTGTTGCTGTAATCTTGAGTAGTATTACCTTCCATGACTTTGACTTCCTAGGCTGGTCTACTTTGAAAGCCTGCAACCAGTGAATTTCTGAGAGTGAGATAAACTTTTTTTTTTTTTTAATTTGATTTATATGCCGCCCTTCTCCGGAGACTCAGGGCGGCTTACAATGCGTTAAGCAATAGCCTTCATTCTTTTGTATATTTTATACAAAATCAGCTTATTGCCCCCACAAACTGGGTCCTCATTTCACCTACCTTAGAAAGGATGGAAGGCTGAGTCAACCTTGAGCCTTGGAGAGATTCGAACCAGCAGAAATTGCAGGCAGCTGTGTTAATAACAGGGTGCACTAAACCACTGTACTATCAAGGCTCTTAAACTTGTCTTTATCCAAAGTCTTCATCACACACGTAGCACACTTTTCTCATGGGACTTTTACGATAGTTGAAATTTGAATTGTACTATGAATAATGATGACTTTTTTATATATAAATAGTTGTACCCTTTGATGTATTTTCTAAATGTTCTCAATATACCAAACACTTCTCTTTTTTAGATTTGAGCAGGAGATCCATACCTTTGAGCACAAAAGGATTTATTTTTGGATAAATATGTGTAAAGTTTATACATAGAACATCTACTCGTGCTGTTATAAAATATATGGTTTATACCTATAAATAAACACCAGGCATAGAATGCTGAAGAGATATATGAATGCACCATTCCTTCAAACATATTTTGACAATTTTGGCACTCATGAACTCAAAATAGGCTTAATGAATGAATAAAATCATTAATAAATGTGTTCCTCACATTCACAGAAAGGAAAATAGACAAGGAATAGATAGGTGACCAAATCATACTGAGGAATTTCTAGATAACAAATAATCTAAATCCCAGCCATAAATCAAAAGCCAAAAATGCAATACTATATATGAATAGGGTTGACCTAAATATTTGTGCAAATGAAATTTTAAAAGGGCAAGAAATCTTTCAACTTCTGAGACATTCTTTTGAAGCACAAGTAATTGGCCCATTCAATTTATGCATCATTCTGATTCGCAAGAAGGCTTTTTCTTCCAAAGAAAAATTTATGTGCTTAACTAACTTCACTATAGGAAGTTCTCAGCTTAATGATCAGAAATGTTTATAATCATAAGTTGGAGCCCTTATGTGGCTAGAAGTAACTTCCCAGTCTTTTTTGCAGAAGTCATTAAGTGAACACTGCAGATATTAAGCAAGCGCTTCAGTTGTTAAGTGAAGCCACTCATTTGAATGAGTGTTTTTTGCTGCAAAAAAACTGCAAAAATCATTGGAAATCATGATCAACTGATCCACCCAACATACAGTCATGGGACCATGGAGGGGCCTGCATGTCCATTTATGCCAACAAGGGAGCACTTTATGAGCTGTAAAGCACCCATTCTGTGCCTGTCATAACTTTGAATGGTCATAAAATGTCTGCTCATAAGTTGAGGACTACCTATGGCTAGTCAAGGAAGAGAACAGAATTATAAAATAAATGCTTAATTTAACACATAAATTAGATATATTGGGTGAAAATTCTCTATACTTTGGTTACTGTCAAAAACATTCTACATTTAATTGAAGTGTTCCTGCCAATATCCCTGACACAAAGCAATTTTCCCTTGGAAGCATTTCTCAGTGGTTTCCATAGAGCTAACATGAAAACTAAATCAGGCTTGAGTTGTAACAAAGCTAGTAAGAGGTCAGAAGTATGAATCAAGATGAATATGGTTGATTTCCATGTTATGGCATTTTCACAAAAATCATTTGAATAATATAGTAGTTTTATTCTCATCTTTTCAGTGACAGCTTGAACAACATATATTTTGTGCTAGTTCAAAAATTCTTTATTACATATCATTATCTTCTATTGTAGGAAAAGTTAGGGATCTACCACATGATTGGCTTTAAATAGCTATGCTTCCAGGGGCAGGTTGACACTTAAAATTAAAAAGTCTGGTCTTCAGAATAATTAAGTTCTGGTTGAGATTTGTGCTATTAATACAATGAAAATTAATGAGGTCCAAATCAAATATTTCTATAGTTGACTGGTTTTCCAAGCAATCTCACAAATACTGTAGCTTTATCGTATTACAAGTAGTTTATCTTTCTTAGATTTAGTTTTAAAGACATCTGTTATTTTACAGCAGCTATTGTTTCTAAAGTTTAATTTGCATACTTGCAATATAACTGTAAGCATCAGGATAAAATTTCTCTCTTGAAATTTTCCCTTATAACTACATGAATGGTGACTGACATTTAGAAGAAACCCTTCCCTGAATATATCATGTATCATATATCATATAAATTCCAAATGTAAGCTTCATTAAAAAGATTTCCTATTAAAACATTTGACTTTCCTACTAGTCCTGATGGATAGATTTCTGGAAAACAAGACATGAAACTTCTTAGAGAGTCTTCAACTATCTTTTCTTTCTTTTATTTTCTAAAGAAATGAGCCTCTTTGAACAATCAGAACTGTGATTACTGTTCAGTTGTTAAGCAAATGGTGGGTGGGGGTGCTGCCAGCTGGCTAAAAATAAACCTATTTGTGATTGTTAAAGCAGCACAATTTTGTATGTATGCTCTACAGATTTTTGAAGGCAACACCAACTACGATACTCCTGAACTTCGCACTTTTGACCCATTGACAACCAGATTTATCCGTGTTTATCCAGAAAGAGCCACACATGCTGGATTGGGACTAAGGTTGGAACTACTCGGTTGTGAAATTGAAGGTAATTGCATAATCCCTGATAAATCTGTGTCATTGATTCCTATAGTGCAGATCTATTGATCCTCCATTAGCTTTTAATATTTAGTGTGATTTTTATAAAGCTTTTCCTATCTTCAACTAGCATATTATACTTTTGTTTGATGCCAGCAGAATTCAACAAATTATGCAGCAGTATATGTAAAGTCTCCTCCTCCTCCTCCTCCTCCTCCTCTTCTTCCTTCTTCAAAATGAAAAATGAAGACATTAGTAAATGAAGGGGTCATTTCAATATGATTAATCCATTTAATTACAATCTCCTATATATTTGGATTAAGTTTTCTTAAAATCAAAGCCTTTCTTCAGGCACACAATTAATACATTTTATTAGATCTGTGGATTAGAGATATGCAGACTTTCCCTGCAAAACAAAGTGAAGTGAAAATTCTGGGAACAAAATTTTCTAAAGCATATGTAAAGTTCAAAGATGGGGCTACTCCCTCCAAAAAAACTCTTCCCTTGCATAAACCTGAGTAAATCTGATTCACATATTTAATCAAAATGAAGAACATTGAGATCAGAGTTTCCTGCTTTGATTAAGAAAAATGAGCACTGTTGTTCACCATATCTAGCTTTCGATTTCTAAAAACTCATTTAGAGACAGCTTGTCCATGTGAGCTATAACTGACTTGATTCAAAAGTTTCATATACAAATCAATTTCTCCCATGAAGATCCTGCTCCTGTAATGGTTTCCACGTTCATTTAATTGTCAGTACATCATTTTGATGAGGAATACCAAAAAACCCAAACCAACAAAATCGCAAGCAAATAAAATCCTCGCTAAAATGGAGAATGTGGCTCCATGTGGAAAGCTCTGCAGACATACCATGAGGTTGTCTTATTGTTTTTATTGTCTAAATTTGTAGATTCTGATATAACTTCAAACTCTATCCAGATAGCTTGCATTAATTTGTCTTAAAATGACAATATATCAGTAAGGATCAGGAACGGTGACTTTGAATTTGATTTGTGTCATCTGCTACTGGTGGAGTTTTGACCAAGTATGAATCTTGAAATAACATTACATTCTATATGCGACTGCTTGAGGGCTCCTGGATTGGAGCTGAAAGGCAAAAGGGAAGCAGTATGCTCCCTCCGATATTGGAGTAGACCAGGTGCTTCAATAGAAAAACACTTAATCTCTCCCCTGGCTCAAGCTGATAAAGAGAGGAGAATTTGTGGCTCAGAGGTTAATACAACTGCCTAATATGCAGGCAGCCCAAGTTCAAATCCGAGTAAGGGTATGACTAGGAGATGAGAGCTAAATAGCTTGAAATAGATCTATACTAGTGTCCCTTTATTTCTTTATCAGCAAATATAAATTTGGTATAAAATGGTTTGTCGTCAATGCAACTGTTTAAGAGCTCCTGGATTAGAGCTGAAAGGCGAAAGGGAAGCAGTATGCTCCCTCCCATATTGGGGTAGACCAGATGCTTCGATAGAAAAACACTTTTACATACATACATACATATATATAAACCATAATCTTTTCTTCCATGTATGAGACTGTGAGAAACAAAAGCATTTGTTAGAGTTTAATTTCACAAAAGAAATTATCCACCTTCCTATTTCCTATCTTTTGCCCTCGTATAAGAATTGTCCAAATGGAAATTTGGGGAGATAAAAAAGGAAAATCAGTAAAAAGCATCATTTTAGTTATTAAATCTTTTTAAAATAATTTTAAATTATTATTTTTATTTTATTCAAAAGAATTATTCTTTTAAATAATTCTTAGTATTTTCACTTCAAGACTTCCCCAATCCTATACTAGTACTGGGACTGTGATGCTCACTGTTTCCAGGTAATGTGTATGCATTCTAATACATTAAAAAACTCTGTGTTTAGATCTATCTGAATCAAGCTGGGATTTTTTTTCAGTCCCTACTTCAGTCCCAACCACTGCTGATACCAGTCCTGTGGATGAGTGTGATGATGACCAAGCTAACTGCTACAGTGGAACAGGTGATGACTTCCATTTGACAGGTGCAGAAACCATCCACATTTCATTCCAACTCTGTTTTCATTCAAATCATTTTCACAATGCCATACTTGTTTTATCTTTATTACTTACTAGAAAAATTATGACATATTCATGCATAATCTGCAACAAGGTATTGAAGTTAATATTCATACTTAAATATACTTGCTCTGATATATCTGTAAAGTTGAGCACTTTAATATGCCTGCCTTTTAATTCTTTTCATTAATAATTTGATTTAAATCTGCTTGATTAGATATGTAACCTGAGTAGATTAATAAACTGAAAATACTTCTTAATTGAGGGATGTAGACAAGTATATGTTGCCTATAGGTAGCCTACAGATGAGATATTTTAGCTTTCCCAGAGCAAATGTATGCCTCAAATATGCCCAAACAGATCAGTACTATTACCTAGCATGTATAACTAAAGTCATGATACATAGTTAATTTCAATATCTGTGACCTATCTATGAAAATAGGAAGGTTAATAAAGATTGCAAGGAAGTGATGGTATAAGTTTAGTTATGAATGAAAGGAATAAAATGTATGTTAAAAAATATTATTTGGTGTCATTTTGGGTTGTATTAGATACCAAAGAATATTGATAATGGAAAAATCATGATAGATTTGGGGAGAAATTATGCAATAAAATAAAAATGAGAACAAGGGGAAAAAACCATTCTATTAAGCAACTTGAATAGATTAATAAGAACAAGATAAGAAAATAAAAAATAAACAATCAGGCTACTTGGAAACCAAGAATAAATTAAAAGGGTGACTATCTAACAAATAAATATTATTTGTTACATAAAAATGCAAGTAATAAATAAATAAATAAATAATATCTGTCTAGGAAAAATTCTTTGTTTCAAATGCATGGTTTAAACATAAGTCTATAAGTCATACAATTTTAGAATTGTGAGCTGCCCAGAGTCATTCGGTTGAGGTGGGCAGCTATAGTGAATGAATGAATGAATGAATGAAGTAAAGGAACAAACATAGATCTAAAAACAATGAATGGATGAAATATGGATTTAGATATTGAAGGTATGATACAGTGAAAGAGACTGTGGATGAGGAGACTGTGGATAACTGCTTATAACTGCTGCAAAAATGATGAGAGAAATGTAGAGAAGAAAAGATAGTTGCAAAAATGTTGACAAAGAGCAAGGACATATGAAGATGTGGAGAAAAAGTGGAGGAAATTCATAGTACAGAAATCATGCTAGAAGTAAATGAAGAGACTGAGCCAAGTAGGTCTAATAGAGTGATCAGATTTAAAATTAATTATAGAATAAGAAATAGTAATTTGTCAAAGATGAAATGAATGGTAAAAAGTCCAACAAAAAAAACCAAGGACAAGATATTCATAGGCAAAGCAGGATGAGTTTTTTAAGCTACACCCATCCGTTGTACTCAGGGATGTTTTGAAGACTCTAGAAAACGAACATGATAACACCGTAACTCAATAAGTGTTAACATGTAATGCCTCTATGAAAAGTGCAGCTTCATTGTATATTGCAGTGAGGAATATGTTATCTGAAAATTAATGTATCAAAGACCAAGGCTGATGTTTTTGACAGGGAAATCAAGTGAACAATTACAAGTTTTACATAAATAGCTTAAGAAACTACAGAAATATTCTACTATGTAGCAGGTAAAGATGAAAAATGAAGATGAAAAGGCAAACATGAAAAAAAAGTATGCATATGTGGGTAATTTCGTGCCATTTTATTTTGCTGAAGTTGATTAAAACACAAACAATGGATTAGAATTAAATTGTAAAATACATGTTAACCAATTGCAGTACAACGTTAGCCCTAATAAAAATCCTGGGATTTATTGTTTAAAACACAATGTGTAAATAAGAAAAGAGAAAGAGATATTTTCTTCCCCCTGAAACAACCTTTTAATACAGAAGTATGCTAATCACTTGTAATTTAACTGTCTTAGCTGGATTGCTAAGTAGGCTAATGCAATCTTGGCTGCAATCCAGTTTATTTATAACATGGGGTAGTTTTCTTCCAAATTCCATTTAGCAAAGACATTACAATTGGAGCAAAGAAAAGGGGGGGGTTCCTACTTTTTCCTTTTCATTAATATTTAGCCTAAACTGGAACTCAGTGGTAGTCTGTTCTTCCTACTTCAGAGATGCATTTAAGTCTCTACAGCTCATCTAAGCATTAGCAAATTAAAAGAATCTGCAAAAATCAGAGAGCTAAAATAGTGTCTGTTTCTTATAGAAGCTACACTTTGGTTAGCTGATGAAGCTGTTTGGAATTTTCTTATCTCATAAAACTTTGTATCTGATTTGTTAGTTAGGATTTGTCTGTTAATCAAAGTGATGACCCTACCAATAAGTGATTTCATTTTCATCCTGATGAGTTATTGTCCAATTATAATTAATAAAGTAATATATAGCTGGACAGGTTAATATTTATTCTTTCTTACATGATAGTGCAGCTTCCAACATCACTAAATGCTTATATTCTCTTATAATGTGTTATTCATTGAAGGCATAGATAGCCCAAATAGACCCAGTTGTGGGGGCAATAAGCTGACTTTGTATAAATATACAAAAGGATGAAGGCTATTGCTGAGCACATTGTAAGCCGCCCTGAGTCTCCGGAGAAGGGTGGCATATAAATCAATTTTTTAAAAAAAGATTAAAAAAAAATAAAATCCATTCTTATTAGGCATCACATAGCAATGATGCTTGGTTTCCCTCTCCATCCCACCCAAAATTTTATGGAAACAATTAAAATGTATTAAATAGTTTGAACTACTTTTTTAAAAACATCAAAGTTAAGCAAGCTCTCAACATTCTCAGTTCCATAACATGGATATTATGGTATTTTTCTCTGGAAACATTCCATAAAACAATATACTACATGAAAGAATTGTGCCTGTCACTTTAACATTTTCTCTTCAGCACCAAGACAAAGGAATGGGATTAGATATTACACGTGTGTCAAACCCGATTGTGTCACGGGCCGGATCGTGACATATCGTGACATTTTTTGCCTTTGCAGAACCAGGGTTGGCGTGGCCTACGTGTGATGTTTCCAGCCCACTGGTCGTCAGTTTGACAGGCCTGAATCATTAGAGAGACCTCTTTCTAGGATCAATCAAAATCATACTCGCAGTATTTCAACTTTTCTTGTGCCAATTGTTTTTGCTTAGTTCTCTTAAATCATTATTGTGCAATGGATTGTGCAATGGAAGAATAATGATAGAATCTAACTAACAATTTTAAATTCAATGTGGGGAGAAAATGAAAAAAATTGTGTTATATTCAAGATAGCGTGTTTTTCAAATAAAGTGTCTCTTGGGAATATATATATATATATATATATATATATATATATATATATATATATATATATATATATATATATATACATACCCCTTGATGATTCAATTTATAAATAAGATGATAAATGGATGGATTTTGACTTTTCTTTTTGTGTGCGTGTGTGCGTGTGCATGCAATTTTTTTTTCAGGGAGTACCACAGCTACAATCACGGAAAAACCAGTACCAACTGATACTACAGTTCAGCCAGGTAGGCTATAAAAATAATTGTCTCTGGATAAAGTACACTACATTTCTGAATTGTGTGTTGTGTCAACAACAATTTAAATGAATTGCAGGGTCTTCCAACTTGCCTTCCTTCAAAGTGTTTGAAGGATAATGGAACATCTGAATTCTAAGCTCGGTTCACGAAACGCTTTCCTTCTTTTATCCAAATGTGTATGCAGTAAAGAATGAGTGTTGATGTATGCCAAGTTGTGACAATAGTATGAAAATATTCAGCAGCTGAATTGCACACTGTACTTTCTGGGAGAAAGATGATATCTTGTGTATGATACATTATGTGTTTGCAAACCAAAGGGAGAAAGTCCATGGAGAACAGGAGTAAAGTTCAGGCTATTTATATCTGCCACTCTTCTGGAAAAACTTTGCCAGGTTTATTTTTTCCCCCTCCAATCATACAGTTGGCAGTTTTACAATATTCTTTCCTAGGTAGACTTCTTTGAAAGATTTTATGCAAATTGCTTAAACTTGAGCAGAGGCAAAACAAAAGTTATTACTGGCAGCTGGTCCTTTCTCCTCAATCAATACAATAGCTAATAGTGGTTGGAAAAGCTCTTAATTTGCAGTTTCATTGGGCTATTTTATTATCCTGCATGGGAGAGAGAGAGAGCGATAGAAAGATCCCCCCCTCAAATTCTCTAAGTCTGATCAGCAGTTTTAAATGCTTTGTGTTAATAATTGTAAAAAGGGGGAAAGGTCACTCCTCCCGTTACTCCCATTTCCTTTATTAAATGACAATCAGGCACAGCCTGAAAAGTAATTTCACAGGCTATGTGTCTTTGTGTATGCCTCTGCCATACTGAGGCTTTGCTATAAGCAAAAATTAAAAAAAAAATGAATGTATCAATAATGAAAAAGCTTCCATAAAAGACAACAGTGTGACAAAAAGCAATCAGAGTAAAGTAATTAATTCCGAGATTTTGTCTCTTAACCTCTGAATTTCCTTGTCATAAAATGTTTTCCATGCTTTAAATTAATTTTTCTTCCTCCAAGTTTATTCAGTCAGCATATACTATTGTGAGCAGCATCCTGTTTTTTCTATCTTCATAGTGTTAAAAAAAAAAAAAGCTTTGTTGAAACATTACTTTGAGGGCTATTTTTTTCTTGGCAATAATCTTAGATTCAGTATTGTTTGATTTCTTTGTATCTTGAAGGCTTGTCTATGGAGATTCTCAGTCATCTGGGTCATGGTTGTCTCAAAGGTTCTTTTTCAAAAGGTGACTGGACTTTGTTTTTTTCTGAAGACATTTCACTTCTTATCCAAGAAGCTTGTTCAGTTTTTCAAATCTTCTTCAGAAGTACTGAAGAACCTTCTTGGATGAGAAGCGAAATGTCTTTAGAGAAAAACAAAGTCCAGTCGTCTTTTGAAAAAGAACATTTGGGATATCTTCAAGGCTTATAAACAGAAACTTATAATAAGGTATTACTATTGGTTCTTATTTTTATTGGTTTCTCATTGGAATATATATGTTTTATTCATATTTCTTAAGCAAAGAAAGATTTGTGTTTCTTTAGAAATGATTCCACTTTTGTGCGATCCCTGAGCAGTTTTAGGAAAATAGAAGTAGGACCAGGGGTGGGATTCTATCAGTTTGGGCTAACCAGTAGCTCCGATGATCAGCTGGGAGCGAACCGGTTTGCCCCAATGATCAGATGGGCCCGCCTACACTATTTTCCTACCTTTATCTTTTCAACTGATTCACGCAGCAGAGCAGATTGCTGCGCCCCAGCTGTGTTTCTCCTCCGAAGAAACACAGAAGTGAAGATTTCTTCAAAATGTGCACACACGAAGTGCGCGATCACCAAACTGGTTGTTAAACCGGGAGGAGCCCACAACTGAGTAGGGCTGTGAAGCTAATCTAACTCTGCATCTAATCATGACACATGTAAAAAAAAACCCAAAAACCAGGCAGATCATTGTGGCTGACAAAACTAAGTTTGCTGCATCCATTGTCAGCCATTCAGTCGTGTCTGACTCTTGGTCATTCTATGGATCAGCATTCTTTTTTTTTTTATTGCAAAAGTTTTACAATTACATTTTCACCCCTTTCCCCCCCCACCAGCCCCCCCCAAACTTCCCAACCTCCCTAACCCTCCCTAACCCTCCCCTCCCCCCAGACTTCCCTATAATATACTCATAACTGGTAAAAAAAAAAAACACACACAAAAAAAAACCCCTTAGTATGACACTTATGTGTAAACTTGAACCCCTCCCTCCCCTGTATAATTTTTCTTTTTACCTCATTTCATTAAAATATTTCTAATACATTATTTTCAAATAAAAGCTATTTGATACTTTCTAGTTTGATATTTGTTCTGAACATATTCTATCCACCTTTTCCATTCCCATTCATAAGTCTCTTGTGAACAATCTTTTAAGTATGCTGAAATCTTCGCCATCTCTGCAAAACTGGCCATCTTCAAAGTCCATTCTTCAATAGTGGGCAAAGCTTCATTTTTCCAATATTTGCCTATCAACAATCTTGCTGCTGTTATCATATACAATATCAATTTTGTTTCACCCGATGTAAAACCCTTAACTATACCCAATAAAAACAATTGTGGAGAGAATTGAATTTTTTTCTTCAAAACATTCTGCATGACCCACCAAATTTTTATCCAAAAAGCCTTAACTTTCCTACAGGTCCACCAAACATGATAATACGTAGCATCCAAACATTCACATCTCCAACATTTTGGCTGAACATTAGGGTACATACATGACAACTTTTTGGGATCTAAATGCCATCTATAAAACATTTTATAGAAATTTTCCCTCAGATTCTGCGACTGTGTAAATTTAACATTCTGAACCCAAATTTTTTCCCATGTTTCCAACATCACTGGTTCTTCAAAATTTTGTGCCCACTTAATCATACAATCTTTAACTAATTCAGTTTCTGAGTCCCTTTCTAGCAAAACATTATAAAGCCTTTTGATATGCATTGGACCTTTCTCTTTTATATGTCTAACCAATTCTTCCTCGTGCAACATAATACCAGTTTTTTGGTCCTCCTTCCATCTCAATTGTAATTGATTATATTGTAACCAAGTTAAATTAATCCCTTCGTCCAACAGTGTCTGCAATGTCTTCAGCTGCCATTTGCCCGCATCTGTAATAAGAACCTCTTTGTATAAAAACCCCCCGAGTGACATTATATTTGTATTCCACAAAGTATGACCAAGATCCAGCCATAGCGGTATTTTATAATCCCATTTGAGTCGGTGCTTCTTCCAAACTCTCATCAAAGAGTCTCTAAGTATATGACTTTTAAATACTTTATCAACTTTGTCATCATAAAATAAGTAAGCATGCCATCCAAATTCAAGATCAAAACTTTCTGCATTCAATATTCCAGCCTTTTTACTTCCAAACCAATCACTTGTTAAAGTTAAAGCTGCTGCATCATAATATAACTGTAGGTTTGGAAGTTTAAGACCTCCTCTTTCTGGAACATCTTGCATAATTTTCAATTTCACTCTCGGCTTTTTCTCGTTCCAGACAAACTTATTGAGTCCAGTTTGCCAGAGTTTCAATTGTTTATCACTTTTAAGCACCGGAATCATTTGAAACAAAAAAAGAAATCTTGGCAAAATGTTCATTTTAACTGCTGCTATTCTTCCAAGTAGAGACAGTTGCAGTTTTTTCCAAGTCTCCATGTCTTTCTGCACCTCTCGCCACAATACCTCATAGTTATTTTGAAACAATTTCATGTTTGATTCTGCAACCTGAACTCCTAGATATTTTACCTTAGGTACAGTCTCAAAACCTGCCCTCCTTTCAAGCTCATGTTTACGATCTTGTGTCATGTTTTTAGCTATCATTTTAGTCTTTTTTGAATTCAGTCTAAAACCTGAAACTTTACCATAGTCTTGTATAATGTCCTTCATCAGGATTATTGATTCCATTGGTTGGGATAGGGTAATAACCAGATCATCTGCAAATGCCTTTATTCTGTAATCCTCTTGCCTAATCATTATACCTTTCAAGATATTAGAGTCCCGTATTGTATTTAGCAAGACTTCTAGTGTTAGAATAAATAAAAGTGGGAACAACGGACATCCCTGTCTTGTTCCTTTTTCAATGTTAAACTCTGTTGTCAAACTTCCATTAATAATAATCTGTGCCTTTTGCTCTTGGTAAATTGCTGAAATCGCCTGTATAAATTGATCCCCAAAATCCATCTTTTTTAAAGTCTTTAGTAGAAAATTCCAATCCACTCTATCAAAGGCCTTCTCTGCATCCAAAAAGACCAGCACTGCAGGAATCTGTTTATTCTTCTCAAGATATTCCAATAAATCTATTACTTGCCTTACATTATCCTTCATGTGTCTGCCCTCGATAAATCCCGCTTGATCATCATGAATCACCTTTTGGATTACTGGCATCAACCTGTTGGCTAATACTTTCGCATAGATTTTATAATCTGTATTCAGAAGAGATATTGGTCTATAGTTCTCTGGTTTTTTAGGACCGACTTGTTTAAACGTCATCTTCATCTTTCTGGAGCAAAGAGCAGAATAATCGAAGGTCATCCGAAAGCTTCGATCTTGCTCCCCCCATGGCTCCAGTCTCTTGTGCAGTACTCTTAACTGCCTTGTCTTGTCTTTCCTGTTGTTGTTGTTGCTTTTGTTTAAGTAACTTAGATTGAGCTCGAGTTATGCGTTGATCCTTAACTTCGATCATCCGAACCGGGTCCAAGATTGGAGAAGATTCCAGCAAAGGCTCATCCAGAAAACCTCCTTCTGCGCCTTGCATTTCCTCTAATTCCTGCTTAGACTGTTCTTGCAGTTCTCGTTGAGGTTGCTTCTCATCACTCTCCTTAATCTCCAAAACTGTAGATGTACGTGGGGATGATGTTCTTTCCTTAAGAATAGTAGTGTAAAAGTGCTCTGCCTTCTCCACGGTATTCAAACGATATCTTTCTACCTTGTATCTGAAAATTATACCAGCTGGGGCGTCCCACCGAAATGGTATCTGTAAATTTTGCAATTCCTTAACAAGAAAGCCAAAATCTTTTCTGGTTTTCAGCATTTTAGAAGGTAATTCTTTATAAATTCCAATTCGTGAGCCCCCCACTTGCACAGAAGTATAAAAGGATTTTTGCAGGATGTCATTTCTTATTTCTCTATCTGTGAAATATATGACCACATCTCTGGGCAATTGTCTTTGTCTGGCCACCCAAGAATTCATTCTGTAAATTTTATCTATTTTGTGAAAAACCACATCAGGATTAACTTGTAAAATCTTGGCCAGGGCCTCAGAACAAACCTGTCTCAAATCCTGTCTTTCCTCTTCTCGAATTCCTCGAAGCCGTATGGCAAACTCCATTGCCCTGAATTGTACCATCACAATCTCATTTTCAACTCTTTGCATTTTATTGTCAACATCAGCAATTTTATAATCATTGTCTTTCATCTTAACATTAACTTCTGATTTAAGTTCTTCAACTTTAGAATCAACTTTCACAATAAATTCTGCCAGGCCAGACGCCACTTCTGATATTTTTTGGATCACCTTGTTTTGATTCTGTTTCACCATATCTTTAACTTCATTAATTTCCTGCATAAATTCCTGATGTGATTTTTGAAGTTTATCATCTATCTCCTGTTGAGATTTTTGAAATTTATCATCCAAAGTTTTAGAAATAAATTCTTTTAAATCTCCCACATCAAAATCTTTTTTCTGAGTCTGTATCTGTTGTACTGGGGGAGGCTGTGCTTTATGTGTGGGAGATCCACCTCTTGTTGCCTTCGCTTCCTGCTTCTTTGAGGCCATCCTGCCACGTAGGCTGGTTTTACTAAAAAGGGAAGTTCTTCTTCCTCTCCCACCTCCACAAAGACTTCTAAAAAAGTCCCCCAGATTTAATCAAATAAGAACCAAAGTAAAGCAAAGTCCAGTATTGAAAAAGGAGAAATTTCTCTCTTATTTCTCTTGTTACAAGCGAAGCAACTTCGTAGCAGTTTAAAAACTTTGTAACAAAGCAAGATGAGTTCAGCAATCCACACTCGCCAGCTCGTTAACTCTAAGGCTAAGCGCCATGTTTTTACAGTTCACTTTCACTCATCCGCATTTTTTCACTCAGATTAGAAAGCCAAGAAAACTCTAATACTTGCGATTCCAAGTTTCAGGGTTCAAGTAACAGTATGCTGCTTATTAAGGCTGGTTCCTTTTCTTTCAGTTTAAAGTTTCCTGTAGCCGGCTTGTTCTGCAGAAGCAGAGTTGTCCCACGCCGCCCGGAGTTCCAGCAGGTTGAATGGGAGCCGCTCCTGTTCCCTCCCCAGAAACTATTCCCTGGGGGGGTTGCAGGGGCTCAACCTGTGCCCTGCGATCTCTCTTCAAAAATCCTAGAGATTTTTGAAGTTTTCGAGCCGCTTCTTAGTCGCGAAGCGGCTCTACAAGCGGCGGGGCTGGCGGAGCTTCAAAAGGCACCGCCGCCGCCGAAGACAAGGAAACCGGAAGCCTCTATGGATCAGCATTCTTCATGCCCTCTTGTCTTGCAGTACCTCCTTCAGATATACCATTTTATCCTGGTGTCATCCTTTATAGTGTCCAGCCAAAGTCTACTAGGGCAGGCCCTTCTACTTTTTCCAATCCCAGCATGATTGATTTTTTTAAGTGAATGAGCTCGCATGACATGGCCAAAGGAAAACAGCCTTTATTTGGCAATCCTGTCTTTGAGTAATATTTTTGGTAAGTCTTGGTCTAGGACTTCTTTGTGATTTTTGCAGTCTATGGGATGCATAATAGTCATCTCTAGCATCACAATTTGAAGGCATCCACCTTTCTCCTGTCTGCCTTTTTCAGAGTTCAAGTTTTGGAAGCATAAGTAGCAACTGGAAAAATTATTGCTGCTGCCACCGACGATCTCCCATCGACCCGTACGCTCCCACAGAGAGGGCCTCCTTGGGGTGCCATCAGCCAAACAGTGCAGGCTGGTGACCCCCAGGGGGAGGGCCTTCTCTATGGGGGCACCTACCCTCTGGAATCAATTGCCTCCAGAGATAAGGAAAATCCAAGACCTCAGTGCCTTCCACCGTGCCCTTAAAACCTTCCTTTTTCAGCAAGCCGGGCTGGCCTAATTTTTTAAGTGTTTTTAAGTGTTTTGTTTATTGTTTTTAATTAATGGGGCCAAATTTATATATGTATATTTTAACTGTATTTTAATATTTGTACTTGATGTTTTTACTTGGCTGTTCACCGCCCTGAGTCCTCAGGGAGAAGGGCGGTATACAAATTCAAAATAAAATAAAAAAAATAAAAATAAATTGCGTTAACTAATCTGCATTTGGTTAGGAGGCTGCTATATTTACTTTTCCAGATGTTATTCATCCTGGACATTGCAGTTCTTCCAAGGACTATATGCCTTCAGATCTCAGGATTGCAGTCACCACATTGGTTGATTTTAGAGCCCAGAAAGATGAATTTTGATGGTCTCATTGTCAGGTTGTACTATGACCTGTGTGTTCTCTTCAACCATCATTATTGCTTAACGCATTGTAAGCCGCCCTGAGTCTCCGGAGAAGGGCAGCATATAAATCAATTTTTTAAAAAAAAATAAATCTTTTTTTGCTGATATTAAGGTACAATCCAAATTTTTCACTTTCATCTTTGAATCTCAGGATTAGCCACTCCAGATCTTCCTTGCTTTCCACAAGCACTTCATTCCTGCAATTTTCCCTGCATTACTAGAATGGAAAGTATAAATCCTAAAAGATTTTTTTTAAAAAGTGGAAAAATATCCAAATCACTCCTCTACCCCCATCTTAAAAACCCAAATCAAAAAATCATGACCTCACCAATACTATAATGTTAACTTTTTCATTGTAACTCATAGTCAGTCACAAAATCAAATAAACTAAAATCAACCCACAGCTATAAGGTTGCCCACTTCTATTACAGAAAAATCAGTCTGTGTCCTTCTTTGTAAATAGGCTATGATAAAAATATCAAATTGATATCTCAATCAAAGCTCCACCTGTACTTTTATGTGTATTACATTTTTATAAAGCATGAAAACAGGATAGTACCATCATGATGTCCCTCTTAAATTTTCTGACCAGAGTTTTGCAGACTCCTGGTTGTAAATATCACTAAAGTATTCTCCAGAGCCTTGACCAACACCAACATTCAGAAGCATTGATACCTTTTCAACTCTTCAAAGTCCGAATTTAATATCTAATGTATTTAGAATTTAATATTTAAAGTATCACAGGGAATACCATGGCTTTCATAATTCTGATATTTATAGGGTATTTGTAGGCATTCAAATATCTTTTCCAAGGCCTTGGGCTGGCTACCTGTATCAAGTACTAGTGAATGGCATAATCCTTAATTGTTTGTTCTTTTTACTATTGAGAGTTGATCTAAAAGAGAGTACTTACCATTTCAATATATTTATTATCAGTTTTAAGGCTGGATGTCCCTAGTTTAGTCTTTTTTATATTTAATTTTAGCCCTATTTTTAATGCAATGAGTTCCTTGACTTTTATTATCCCAGACCCTCTGCATTTTTGATTGTCAGAATAGTGTCATCAGCATAGTGCAAGTTATGAATATTTCTTTCTCCAACTTTAAAATCACACTCATCTTCTTCCAATCCATCTTCCCTTAATAGATATTTGGCATATAGATTGAATAAATATTGCTTTACTTTTTTGGCAACCATTTTGCCATTTTGGAGCCATTTTGTCTTGCCATGTGCTGTCTGTACCATGGCTTCCTGACAGGTTGCAGATGAGCATCTTGAGATGTTCTAGAATTCCTTTTTTTTCCTAAACTCATTCCACAGCTTGAAAAAATACACTCAATAGATCATCTTTCTGCAATCAATGATGCACATAAAATTCATTTTTTTTATTATTTGGCTTTCTCTGTTCTCCAGCAATAATATCATGTTAAGCTGTCATCTGCATTGGATGATCCTTAGTATTATTTTGCAAGGAAAATTAAGGGTATTATACAATAGTTTGCACATTTTGTTAAACCTCATTTTGGAGGGTACTGTAGACTTGCATTTTTGGAGAAGGGAATTAAATTCATTCAACGGCTTGCATCTACAAAGCTTGGAACATTACATTTCAAACCAGTATTTCTCTGTTTTGGCAATTTTTCTGGGCTTCCCCATGTTGGCTAGGAATTCTGGAAGTTGAAGTACCCACATTCTCAAGTTGTCAAGGTTGAAAAGCACAGCTTTTGGCTATTAGAGTCTAGTTGGATTGAAATGCTGTATGAATTTAGTTTAAGTAATTAAAAAAAAGTAAACTTAACATATGCCATTCTGATGCTTTGGTTTCCCTATCTTACTGTCTCAGAATTCCTATTCAGTTTAACAGAATATGGCTACCAAATCTGAACTGCAAAAGTTTGTACAACCAATGGGTTGCAAAAATTTATTTTTTCCTACATCTCTTTGCTGCCATCTAGATTTATCTAGATTTTTCCAACTCAGATCTTACACTCTCAAACTCTTTAACCTTAATGTACACTAGACCAATCAATGTTCTCCATACTACTAAAAGCATTTCAAAAGTGGAGTTTGCAACTGCACCTAGGCATGATCCATTCTTTTCCATGACTTTTCAGCAATTACAATGCCTGTTAAAAATGAAATATGTCACAGAGGTGACTATTTTGAATTACGTCTATTCATAGTCAGACTTACTCTGGTGCTTGGTAGCTTGATGGTTCCATTGTTTCACCATTACTTCAAAACTGGCTATGCATCATATTCCTTTACTTGCAGCAAAGCTGTCAAAACATATCAAAACTGGGTGGGCCAAGAAAGACGAATGACATTGCAAAGGGCTTGGCTGGCTGGCTGCTCATGTGGAGCATTAATTGTTCCAGCTGTGAACAAGATGTGGCCAAGAAATGCAGCTGTTGGCTACTCTCATAGGCCAGATTTGTTTTAATTACACAATAGCATGTATGTCTGTGCTTTCAAAGAGTCTTATAGAGATTTGGATGGTGAGATTTTGTCCTCAACTTTAATTTAAACAGCTTGTTAGGCATCTATCGTGCTGCTGCATTTGCTGCTTATCTGGAAAGCTGCAAATATACAAACTGGGTGGTTTGTGGGGGTTTTGTTGTGGGTTTTTATTTTTCTTCTTGTAATCAGGAAGCAAGATCGGGGCTGTATGAGAGTATCCCAGTTGTATTGGCTCAGGCATCAGAAATGATGAATGAGAGAATATATGTCTGGAATTGCTTGGGAATGCTTTATACAGAGTGAAATAATTTGGAAGATTGGAACATGGCAAGTTATTGCTAACCCAAACTGGCATTTACTGACATCTTTATGATACTCTAAAAGAGAGTGGAAGGCAGACTATGTCAGCCTCTCACAGACAGCAGGGACTCCTGTATAATGCTGTGTATAGCAAACATTGGCATATGCATCATAACATACATTCCACTGCAGAACTTGGAATAAAATGTTTTCGCATTTGTTTTAAAATGCTTAGGTGGGTGTATCAGACATCAGTTGCTTTCAAGTGTTTCTGCTGTAATCTATACTAAAATTAACAATTGCATCAATATACAACTAGATATGAGCCACGATGGCGCAGTGGTTAGAATGCAGTACTGCAGGCTACTTCTGCGGACTGCCGACTGCCTGCAATTTGGCAGTTTGATTCTCACCGGCTCAAGGTGAGAATCTCTCCAGCTTTCTGAGGTCAGTAAAATGAGGACTCAGATTGTTGGGGGCAATATGTTGACTCTGTAAACCACTTAGAGAGGGCTATAAAGCACTGGGAAGTGGTACAGAAATGCTATTACTATTGCTATACATCAATACAATATATGCAACCATTTGAAGTTACTATGGCACTGGGGAAAAATGACTTATGACCAGTCCTCAGAACTATCACAGCATCCCCATGGTTGTGTGATCAAAATTCAGGTCCTTGGCAATCCACATGTATTTATGATAGTTGCAGCATTCTGAATCAGTGATCACCATTTGCAATCTTCCCAACTGGCTTTTGACAACCTGTCAATGGGAGAAGCCAGAATCACTTAATGGCCGCATGATTCACTTAGCAGTTGCAGTGATTCACTGAACAAGCATGGCAAAAAAAAGTCATCAAATTGGGCACCTTTTACTTAACAACTGCTTTGCTCAGCAATAGAATTCTGGTTACAGTTATGGTCATATGTCAAGGGTTACTTGAATAAAGCAAATGATATTCTTTTACTTAGAGAAAGAATTATGCCCAAATGTAAGCAATGGATACAGACTTTCTGAATTCATATAGAAGCTATATACTGGTGCAGGCTTGAAGTATACTTAGCAACTCAGTATTACAACTTTCTAGTAAATAGTCAGCTCTTCTCTTTTTTTCATTCTGCTTCTCTCTCTGTCTCCTCTAGTTTTAAAGTTTAAAATACTCTTAAAATGTTCTTATGTAACTAATACAGCTGTGCCAACCACAGTTGATAGCACAGTATGACAGAAATGCTATCAGTATCCTACCTCATTCCTGTTAAAATTGCTGAATTTTCACTGAATGCTTGAAGCCAAAATATAATCCAATATAACAGCAACATAATATATCAAGCATGAGCTCCTCAGTTCTCCCATAATATATATAGGAGTTGCCTTTCTTTTTTTTTCTTTTTTTAAAATTAGGGAGATAGATAGATAGATAGATAGATAGATAGATAGATAGATAGATAGATAGATAGATAGATAGATAGATTTAAAAGAATTGAATTGAGTTAGTTGAGTCTTCAGGCCTTGACAGGCCTCATTATTTAGAAAGGAACAGTAGAATTAATTCATTTGGAAGTTATCCAGGGTTATGGGTGGACACTTTCTTGTAGTTCATCATCATAATAAAAGAATTTGGCATATTTTGAAACTATGGATTAAAGCAATCTTCCCATTATGTTGAAAAAGTTTATTTTTAAATTCAAATTCCAAGTTCCCCTGAAAAATAATAAACAGTTTCATATAAGACTATTTGGCAGACTGGGAGAAGCTGAAATCAAAACATGATCTCACCCTGACTAAAAGAAGTTGCATAACACCATACTTTTCATGCTGTACAAGGAACTTTATAGTCTGCTTGGTTGGCTGTCAGCCATATTGTCTTTTCTTCTTATCCAAAACTATTCGTATAACTGCTGCCATCTTCTGGGCCAATTGAGGAGCATATATAGATATATAGATATAGATAGATGATAGAAGATAGATAGATAGATAGATAGATAGATAGATAGATAGATAGATAGATAGATAGATAGATAGATAGATAGAATATCTTGATATATATTGATCAGCACTGGCAATATATTTATACTTCACAAAAGCAGAATAGATAAGTAGTCAATTGATTCAACATTCCCAAGTGGAAAGGATTATATTCATTTGGAACTAGTTCATAATTCTTTTCAGTTTTATTGTGAAAAATGCAAAGAAACCCGCAATTAGCAGCAAAGGGCTGTCTAGCTAGACCTACTGATTAGTAACTTGTACAAAGTGCAGGAAAGGATATATCTTGCTGGAATTAATTCAGTATGTAGAACTAACATCTGCATTTGGATGAGTATCAGGATCCAGATTCAAGATTCCAGATATGAACTCCATTACCTGATTCTGCAGTTCATCAACCTGTTTCATACATGAATGGAGATGCAATGGGGAGATGCAGAAAGTCTAATGAAACCAAAACATAACAAATCATTCTTTTAATACAGGGAATAGCCTTTCTGGAATGCTGTGAAATCCTTGAAGTAGAAGCTCAGGAAGCAGATGGGGGAAACAGATTATTTAAATGTAGAACAGGAATTCATATATTGTGGAGAGCTTTCTTTGGTTGCCAGACAGGTTCTGAACTCCATCAGGAAATTCTCTTAATATAGTTTCCACATGTGGAATATCCCTTTATATCAAAAGCAGACGTGCAGGGAAAACTTTGATATATATTTGAGAGTCTCCATTTGTGCAGTAAGATACAGAAATGAATTGGAGGATTGCATAGAGTTTTAAACCTTACTTAAAATAAAATACTACATTCAAGATGTATCAAGTGCATGGATTTGCTTTACTATGGATTTGCTGCTTGTCTAGTCTAGAATTGTCTGCAGACTGATAGAAGCTCTTTGGGAATTTATCAAAGCTTTGATTCTTTCTTATGCTTTGCTACCAGATATTTTTAAATGAAGATAACCAAGCATGCAGATTGCCAGAGTTGGCAGAACATGATACTTTGTACCTTTATCGCACTGTCTGCATAAGAATACTATGGTTGGTAGTATTGCCAGAATAACTGTCCAAGTAATTTTGTTCAGAAGCTTGTCATTGATATCTTGGTTCTGAAACAGAAACAAAGAAAATATATTGTTCATTCATTTATATAGATGTTGGTGCATAACCGTTTGGGTGCAGAAGAGGATATAATACATATCCAGTTTCATAAGATCCATGAACTACATCTATCCAGCTGATGAAATGAGCAAAACTTAGTTAGAAACCATAGCATATTTATAATAAAATTATAAGTGGAAAAAAAAATCTTTACTAGCAGATCCAGTTTACATAGGAAAAATGCACTTGGATGATAGTGGGCTATTCCTTATGGTTAGGTTAGTGTCATATACCAGTTCTTTTTAAAAATAACTTTTATTAACTTTTATCAGAATATAAAAATACAGAGAAAAAATTATACTTAGAAAACAAAGACAAAGAAAAAGTTCAGAAAGAGGAAAAAATGTGATTTCTGAATTTTTTTTCAGGGTAATAAAATATAAATACAATACAACCTCAAATTTTTGCTTTACAGATCACGTCAAGCTATTTATAAAATAATAAAACCATTTTAATTATCAAAACCTAAAATCCAGGTTTCACTTTTTTCCATTTTAAGCAAAAAATCAGTTTTCAAGTAGAAACAAAACAGATAAGTTCTTTTCTTTAATTAAAACAGCCAGTTTCCCCATGTCTACTAACTCCATCACTTTTATCATGTACTCTTCCATTGTAAGAATTAGTGCTCTTTACATCTTTAGACAAATAAGATTCTTGCTGATGTCAATATATATAATAACAAAGTTCCAAAAATTTTTTCCAGTTTTTTGTCCATCAATCTTCAAAAGAAAACTTCTAATTTCAATTTTATATTTTTTTAAGAATCTTCTGAATTAAAATAAGAACCTGGTCTCAGTATTGGTACCACCCACCAGTTTTTGGATGGAGCAGGCAGGAAAATATGTCAGATTAAAATTTACTGTCCCATTTATGATTTCTATTCAGGCTCAATGAAAGCAAAGGTTCTATATTTTATGTGGCTGCATCCAAGGCAGGATCTATTTCATACCATGGCTAGATGAAGTGGGGGAAAACCTTACATGTCCCAGGTTATTCAAACTGTAATTTATTGCCATATCAATGGAAGAGGTCTTTGCAGTCTTTTACCCAGTTCTGCCTCTTGAGCCATGCAACACTGACCATTCCTCTGGAAGAGTTTCAGCTCTAGCAGTTTCCCCTGGTACTGATGCCCCAATATCCCCGGTATATAGTAACATGCAGACTTAGGAACCATGCAGACTTAGGTAAGTTTAAACTTCAGACTTAATGATCTCATGGAACAGGTTCTGTAGATCAGTATTTCTCAACCTTGGTAAATTTAAGATATGTGAACTTCATGCTGGTTGGGAGATTCAGGAAATCAACCCATTGTATATATGTTTAAGTTGAAACCTATGGCTTTAGATGGTCATATGCATGACTCCATTTATTTCAACATGGGGCAAACCAGTTCTGATAGTGTTTGAAAGCCTTCTTTAGTTGAGTGAGACCTTAGGCTTAATGTTATGCCATGGTGGCTTTGCTGTTAAGAAGCTGTCTTTCTCATGTTATACATTTATTCGGGCCAATGCCATATGGGAATGCTAAAAAATGGTAGAAAACCCATTGATTCCTTTTCCACTCCAGCACAGTGCTGTTGCTATTTAATGCCAATCACTGCATGTAAGTCAATGCAGTAGCTATCAGACGAACTATTCTAACTATGTTAGAATTATCTTTAGTTACATTTTTGAAAAGAAGTTAAAGTACAGTAATAATTTCACAAATCACATCTTGTTTTCTTGCAGCCATCCATTATTCCATTACTGAAGAACTTCCAGCATATGGTTTCAACTGTGGATTTGGCTACAGTTCTCAAAAGACAATCTGTCGCTGGGAACATGATGCGCAGCTGGACTTGAGATGGGCAGTACTCACCAGCAAAACAGGGCCCATTCAGGACCACACAGGTAAAGTAGGATTAACAACTGATCCAGTGACAAATGGGGAAAAATAAATATTGTGTTTAAAATAAAAGATCTGCCAGGACTAACATTTACAGATAGTCCTTGATTTACAACCAGTTACTTAGTAACCGTCTGAACTTACAACAGATCCAAAATAGGACTTAAAATCCAGGTACAAAGTTCCATTGATCGCCCTCCTCCATCAGGCACATGATTGCACTTCAAGCATGCAGCAACACAATCATTTGCAGCATCCCACAGTCACATAACCACCCTTCATGACGGTTTTGCTGAAAACCAGACCTTCCAGTTTCAGCAAAACCAAACCATAGCAAACAATAGGTTCACTTAAACAGCTGACGCATTTGCTTTATGACTGCTGTGTTCGCTTAACAACTGCTGCAAAAAGGTTGTAAAATCGGGTGAGTCATGTGACTGACTAGTTTGATAACTTACGACTTTTGGGCAGGCCCCATTACAGTTGTACCTTGTATCTGTATGTCAATTCTGCTTTGCTTTGATAAAAACAATGGTGCCATTTCAAATCCTGTCCTAGAATTACTAGATTTAATTACTGTGCATAGTTAACCTGGTTTTTTTAAGTGTATGACTATTTTCTTAAACTTGCATGATCACTTAATTTCAGCTACTTACTTCTAAAGGTGTTTTTAGAAGCTTTGTTATCAGGTGGAAATCTTCATATATTTCATAAATAAACCCTCATATATTTCATAAATATTTCACAAGAAGAGTCCTCCACTCTTCTGCTCGCAACAAAATACCTTATGCCACCAGACTTGAGATTCTAGACTTAGAAAACTTAGAACTACGCCACCTTCGGAATGACCTAAGTGTGGCTCATAAAATTATCTGCCACAATGTCCTACCTGTCAATGACTACTTCAGCTTCAACCACAACAATACACAAGCACACAATAGATACAAACTTAAAGTGAACCGCTCCAAACTCAATTGCAGAAAATATGACTTCAGCAACAGAGTGGCCAATGCCTGGAATGCACTACCTGATTCTGTGGTTTCATCCCAAAAACCCCAAAATTTTAACCTAAGACTGTCTACTGTTGACCTCACCCCATTCCTAAGAGGTCTGTAAAGAGCGTGCATAAGAGCACCAGTGTGCCTACCATCCCTGTCCTAATGTTCCCTTTATTGGTATTCATTTTATGTGTCCAATTCATGCTTATACTGATATATATTATCTAAAACGTACTTGACAAATAAATAAATATAGTGAGATTTTAGGCCTTCTAACTTTCTGTTCTTCTGAGGGCAGAAACCTTTTGAACAAAGGGTGACATTGTGACCCATGTTTCAATTATTCATTTTCTTTTTTCATTTATGTAAATATCAGAAGTACTAGCAATGAACCTTCCTTACCCATTTCCATTTTCTACCCCCATCCCCATTTTACTTAATGAGAATGACAAGGAAATTGGGCTCCTTAAATTTAGAGACAGTTCAATTGAATTTTGAGACAAGTCGGTTTAGTTTTTAAGGGATAGGAAAAAAACTTTAAATACTTTGACTATGAATGGCACAGTACAAATAAACGGCATCAAATTAAGCAAAAGGCAGTTAGCTGAAACGAAGGCTGTAATAATGAGAAAAATTGATGCTAAGTAAAATGAAATGACTCAGTGAGAACTGACATTGAAGGGAGGTTAAAAGCCACGTTAGCCAAGGACTGACAGAATCTAAAAGGCATGCATACGTTCAGCTGTAATTAAGACAAAAAAGGCAGAGTTCTTGACCCAGAATTGCAATAATATTCTTGAAATGAAAAATATTTGAACTTTGCCATGAGTGTCTAGAGACAAGCACGACTTGTCCTCTCACTGAAGGGTTGTGGAGGGGGAATTATATATCTTAAATGAGATTTTGTTAGGAACAGATATTCAATGCTTTCCACATTTCTAAACCATAATCTGAAAACAGATGCACAAGGAGTTTTACACACATACACACACACACATACACACACACACACACACCCTATATACCTGATATCCTCTTTTTTTTTTTTTTTGCTTAACTATCTTCAGCTTCATGGTGCCGCTACGTAAAAGAACAAGTCAATTGCTATTTCTGCACCTCTTTACATAGAATAGCCATTTGACATTTTCTCTCTTGAAAAATGGTTTGATTATATATGGAAATGAATAAATGAATTGGTTGATTAGCAAAGAGCTGTGAAAGCTCATTCCCAAAACTGCAGGCTGGAATGCAGAGAGACAAAAGTGGAGTGGAAAATCTACCCTCACATCTAAATCCCATCAAATATAACTGAGCCGGAATATACACCAACAACAGTTAAAGTATCTCTTTAAGGCCTGGAAATATACCAGGTAGCCATGATCCCTCCTGCCTATTCCTAACCTATCCAAACCATTGGTTCTTTTGATTTGGGCTGGTGAAAAAAAAAGAAGTATGGTGGCTCGGATGGTTAGGATGCTGGGTTAGCAATCAGCAAGCTGGCATCTGAGACCCATATCTTGCTGTGTGGCGGATGAGCTCCTGTCATTCGCTCCAGCTCTTGCCGAACAAGCAGTTTGAAAGCATGCAATTGCAAGTACCTCTTTGGTGAGCAGATTAACAGGGACATGAAAGGAGCTGCCAACCGGGCAACCCCAGGGCAACGGTGATGTCTCTGGCTAACCCTTTCAACCCAGAAGCGCCTGGATGCTTCTGATCCAAACACAAGTGCAAAGAGAAATTCTGTGCATTACACAGCAAATGGAAGGAGGATGTTGATGAAGATGGGATTTTTGTACTTCCCCATATGCCTGGGGTGATCCAAAGACATGAATTTGTGTTCTGGTGGCAACATTAACGATAACTTCCATGGTTTCCCTTGCTTTAAAGTACAGACAAAGCTATGGCTAAAGTATTCTTCAGTCCACATTTGGAAGCAAACTAATCACTTTCCAAAGTAATGTGAGAGGGATAATTATCTGCTCTTCTACTTGTTTAATGTAGCTTCCCATTCAGTAACTTACTACAGCTCCATGCAAAGAGTATATTTTATGACAAATTGCATTTCAAATACGTACATATTTTATAAGTGTTCTACTATACAGCACAAGAAATACATACAGCACAAATGAAAACTGAATGGGATGAATTGATCTGAGCAGAAACACATCTTAATATCTCCACTCTTACTACCCAGCATATTGTTTCTTAAGAATTTCTCCATGCTGTTACTAAAATGATGCCTTACATTTAGAAAATCAGGAATGTTCGTGCCTTAGTGAATTTCAGTTTGTTGGAAGAGGAAGGTGAGACAGGCATACCCATACATGCCAAGATATTTCTCAATAAGCTTTTCAGTTGCAGCTCCTTAGAAAAAGCCTATTCGTGTTGTAATGCTTGAAGTTTATCAGATTAAAGGGAGTCAAAACTTGGTCATTGTGTCTAATGAAGTGTTTTGTCACAATAGGAGATGGCAATTTTATTTATTCCCAAGCTGATGAAAACCAGAAAGGCAAAATTGTCCGCCTCATCAGCCCTATCATCAACCTGCAAAATTATGCCCTTTGCATGACTTTCTGGTATCATATATCGGGCCCTCATGTCGGCACACTAAGAATCAAACTGCGGTACCAGATCCCTAAAGAATACGATCGGGTCTTATGGACACCAAATGGAAATCAGGGAAACTGCTGGAAGGAAGGCCGGGTTTTTCTGCACAAATCTGTGAAACATTATCAGGTAGGCCAAGAAATTTAAGCATAAAAGGGGGCTGGGTCAATAGCATTCCATGCATTGTGCATGACTGAATCCCCACGTTAAGTTACCTTTCGTGGGGAGAAATGCTATAGGGATAAAACAAGAACTAGAGCAACAGAGACCTGAGTTTCATTAAGATACCAATGCAGTGAGCACAGGATCCCAGCCAAAGCAAAATGGGACCCTTGAGCTTAGGTGAGTGAGGTTTATTTAGAAACAGACAAAAAATATGCTAGATCAAAAGGATAGCAGTAGTCTTCCTCCTCCTCTTCTCCTCCTCCTCCTCCACTTCTTCTCCTCCTCCTCCTCATCTTCCTCCCTGCTTTCCCATCCTTCTTCCCCCATATCCTTCTCCTCTTTTTTTTACTGCACTGCTGAGAATACAATTCAGACTTCTAAACTTCAGTTTAGAAAAGTAAATCTCAGTGGTAATTGGTTTAAGTGTTGAAGTGGTTGAAGTGAACCTCCTGCATGCAAAACAAAAGGTCTCTAGCTATAATGATATGTAAGAATGAGTTTGGAAAGAGTGGGGGGGAAATAAATGCTGTCTTGGAAACAGCCAGATAAGAAAGGGCATAGCCCACAGCTGCATAATGAGCAGAGAAAGAGGTTCAGCAGGGACACACACAAACACACACACACATACACACACACACACACACACACACCCCACAAGTTCTTAGGCTGCAAAAGAGACAAGGTGAGATTTGTACTTTCAGACTTGCAAGATTCTGTTAACACAACCTTATAATAACATAGAATTGGTCATGTTTCTTGTCTGGTCTGCCTAGAAAGGCTGACACCTGCTGATCTCCTGCATTCCTTTCCATAATACATACTTCACCTGCTCCTTCCTTCATGCCCATTGGAGTCCTGGTGGAGGGACCCATTGCTGTTGCCATAAGTCTGAATCAATTATTTGCAAAGCGCATTTGTAATTAAACATAGATCCTCAGGTTTCCCTAAATCCATAGGTTGACTACCCCTGTCTTAAAAGGATCTCAGGAGTGGGAAAGGCCCAAGGATCTGCTGCCAATAAAGGCTGCCAATATGGATGTTTATTTCGCTTAATATGAAACAGCTTCCCAATGTGATGCTTTCCTGGTGTGCTTGGGGGACAGCTTCCAGAGTCATGACATTCAAAAACTGTGCTGGCTAGAAATTCTGAGAGTTTCAGCATGTCTATGAAGCACTAGGTTGCAGAAGACAGACATAATCATATCATCGTATCTAATTATATTTACACAATCTGTGTTTGGGAGAAGCAAAGTCTGAATTATTCACTCCATATTAAATATGAACTTGCCATCTATACCCTATGGCATCAAATCTACAGGTGAATGCAGTTCTGCTCTCATTTTCTTTCTTATGTCGTTTGTTTTGGGAAGGGGAATCCTTTATTTGAGCCAACTTACTTATAGTTTAATACTTTATACATAAATCTACATTCATCAAAAATAAGCCAAGCAGAAATACAGAATTATAGCAATAGCTAAACATCTTAACATATTTGAAGAATCTCTTTGAAGGCCACAGGAGGCTATCTCCCAGAAGAGGGTCTTCCACTTCAGGAGACTCCTTATCACCAGCACCATCCATCAGATGGTGAGACACCTGTACTTTAATCATATTTTTCATAAGACTTTGGTTTAACCATTCTGGGTATTTTCATTTGAAGCTTGAAATAACTCTTCTTTCCACCATGATTTGTAGCTCACCTGTATATTGGGAAACCTCTTTTCTTTTCCTGATCCCTCTTCCCCTTTCACTAAAGTGGTGCTCACATTGGGACTATTCCAATTCATCATGGCCAGCTTGTTGCAGGCAAAAGTTACACTAATATCAAATAAATGATGAAATAGAATCATTAAAGAAAGGATGCAAAAGGACGGACAGAATGTGAATGGCAAAAATTAAAATATTTTTATTTTAAATAATTAAATAGAATTGTTAAATTGTGTCAGAGTGAGTTGCCAAATGGCAAACTGGCCATGGTGAGTTGTCCTGCAGTGAGTTGGCTGTGGCAAGTTGTCCCATTCCCACTCAACATTGGAGGTCAGTAAAGCTCCAGAGCTTTTATTTGTTCTTTTAACTTAAAAGAAATGGGAGGCAAGCTCATATAGGTCCCACATGTATTTTTAGTAAATAAAATAATGTGTGAGAGTATCTCAGTGTTATCTTCACACTCAGTAAAAAAAATAGAGGAAAATTAAGTTGGAGTTGCAAAAAGCACCCCAGATCACTAAGGAAAGGAATGAACAACCTCACTTTGCCTTCTGGTAAATCCCATAGCAGCCATTTTGACAGAATATCCATCAAAAATGCCCGCAATCCCAAAGGATAATTTAATCCACCACATGATAACAGAATTAAATAAAGGGGAACATATTCCTTAGTAGCGACTTCTGTAAAAATTTCTCAATATCAGTTATGTTGGGAATATGCAAACATGTAAAGATTATATTATAACTGTATGGATCTCTGAATGCTGATTTACCTCACAACAATGCAATCTGTTTTACACTTTACCCCTGAAGGTAAAATTGCACTTTCTCTGAAAGAGTTGTTTCTTCATAAAGTGATACTTTCACATGACATCTTGAGCCTTGATAGATAGCAGAAGATTGGTCTCTTCAATGTATGCTTTCTTAAAAATCCAATAACTAGTTTTTGTTCTGGCCATTAGAGTTTTAAACAGCAAAATGTAATTTATTTTCATCAGGTAATGGTGGAAGGAGAAATTGGAAAGGGAAAGGGAGGAGTTGCAGTTGATGATATTAACTTTGACAGCCACATAACACAGGAAGAATGCCGAAGTAAGTATGACTTGGTAGTAAATATAAAATTTACCATCCTGAACACTGGATTCCACCGGTGATTGTTATTGTTGTTGTTACATTTTTATTTCCACCTTTTTAATAAATACTCAAGGCAGAGATTCTATCTATAACATAAAAGTTATAGCAATTTTGTTAACAAATGTTGGATCCTATACATCAGTAGTTGATTTACCTTTATTTTTTTTTCTTACCATGTGTTTTTCATATTTCTCTTTTGAATAAGTTATCCCAAGAACTTAGTTCTGTGCAAAAATAGGTGATTTCAGTGAGTTTAAACATGCTTGATTTGGGTAGTTTAAGTTTAAATAAGCTAAAGTAAGCTTCAAAGCTGACCTGGAGTGTGGGACACCCTAACTAAGTCTGCTTAAAATAGAAATAGGTTGACCATTCATAAAAGTATTAGTTGGTGCAGCTGTAACCAATGGTGGGTTGCTCCCGGTTCTTTAGAACTGGTAATAAAAGCAGCGGGAGGCTCTGCCCACCTGCCCAGACATCATAATTGATGATCTGCTCATGCGCAGAAGCTCACCCGCTCCCATTGCGAACCAGTAGTAAAGGTAAGTAGAACCCACCCCTGGCTGTAACCCTATAATATTAATGCCAATCCCAAAATGGACTACAACCCTTTAAATAGCTTCTTTGGCATGGACCCCCAAGATTTAACTCAAGTTTTAAATCATAAAATTTCTTCAAATCTGCCGAGAAGTCCACAGACCACAAGTTTAGAACCACTGGACAACAATAAAGTCATTCAACACTACAAAAAATAAAACAAATTAAAATTATTATAATTGAAAGTTTCAAAATAGTTTAGCCTTGAAGGTCTGAATGAAAAGATTGATACTAAACTTACTATAGGTACTTATTATACTTACCTATAGGCTAATTTTGGAATTAATTTCACATGTTTTTGGTCATTCAGATCAAAGTCTTACCAAATAAGAGTTTAAACAGCAGGTTTCTGTTCTAATATCCTTATATATGCACTGCAGTTAACATAATTATTTTTCATGGCTAAAGGATACTTATGACTGATTAATAGCATTGGTTTTCAAGATTATAAATGGAATGAATGAAACATGCTAATTTTATATGTGGATTTTCATTTCTCTGAGACAAAAATCCCCTGCTGATAGCACTAAAACTATGCCAAGCTATGGTAGAGAGAGGGCTTTTTTTTCTTCTTTGCTAATTTTGGAAAAATCAGGTTAATGAACAATTCCATCAAACCAACATAATCATGCTTAGAAAAGAAAGAAAAATTCTCAGTATCATTATTGGCAGCATGATAACCCGTCACTATTTGTCATTATAATAATCAATGTCAATTTTCTTTGCTTAACAGAATCAAATGGTGCAAGGAGTGAAATCGAGCCAGATATTAATCAAACAGGTAAAATATATATTTTAATTAAAAATTAACTTGATTTTCATGTGGATCTTAGTAACATTTGAGTTTATTTTTAACTTATGTAGATGACTGATTGTGCCGTCAACTTGATGTTGTTTCTTAGCAATCATATAGATTTTTTTTCATGACATAATCTGTCCCTAACCTGGTCCTTCAACTCTTCCAATGGTGTATGCACCACCACTGCAAGTAGGTCCATTCACCTTATATAGGTGACCCAGTCTAATAAGGTCATACAGTTATTAATAACATGCTTGTTTACCTACAGCGCTCAATATTGTTTACATGTTTTGCATTTTTTTATGAAAGAGAGGAATAACTGTAGATAATATAGTAACCAATGTAACTTACAGTGTAAGTTTTTTTAAGAGGATTGTGTCAAATTCATAAATATCCATTGCTTACATTGTTTTTACCAAAATAGCCATGTTCAAATATCTATGGGGATTCTCAGTCATCCAGGTCATGGTTGTCCAAAGATGCTTTTTCAAAAGACAACTGGACTTTGTTTTTCCTTGAAGATTATTTCAGTTCTTATCTGAGAAGTTTCTTCAGTTCTCATCCTAGAACTTCTTCAGAACCTGAACCTTCTTGGATGAGAAGCGAAATGTCTTCAAGTCCAGTTGCCTTTTAAAACAGCACTTTTGGGACAGCCATGTTCAAACATATCAACAGTTGCATGCATATCAACACTATGCATTGCATAGTGTACAATGCACTACAATGCATTGTAGTGGCCAAGAGGTATTTTCCTTACAACTGGTCTGGACAGTGGTTCTGATCATTTTAATTCAAACTTTTTATTCTTCAGGAAGAAACATTAAAAAATCTAATTGCAATCTCTCCAACTCTCCCATAATTGCATTTGAGTAAAAGGGGGACAAAAGATGAAGTGAAACAAAGCTTCCTATCACGTACTTTAAAAGTCTCCTAAATCATTTATGCAGAAGATTCTCTATCACCTAGAACTGGAATTCTTTAGCCTGAAAATACTGAACATCTGACATCAACTACTGCTAGTTCCTAAGCCTTTAGAACAAGAACTATTTCAAAGCCATCTCTGCAAGCAATCAGGGGCAGACATCTGGTAAAATTTGTGTTTTCCAGCTGCCTGCACCAGGAAGGAAGGAAGGGAGGGAGGGAGGGAGGGAAGGAAGGAAGGAAGGAAGGGAAGGAAGGGAAGGAAGGAAGGAAGGAAGGAAGGAAGGAAGGAAGGAAGGAAGGAAGGAAGGAAGGAAGAAAGAAAGAAAGAAAGAAAGAAAGAAAGAAAGAAAGAAAGAAAGAAAGAAAGAAAGAAAGAAAGAAAGAAAGAAAGAAGTGACTCCATCAATTTTTAGCTTACTACTCAGGGGATGCATCTTTTAATAGGTGCCTACGCTTGCATTAGAAGTAGATGTGATTTTTATATAAAGTTCTTTACATTGATGCAGTATTGAAATCAAATATGCATGGGGGGAATATTGCTCTAAAACTGCTTTTTTAATATTTTGACTTATTCTCAGGGCATTTAAGAATTTATTATCAAAGTATTCTTTGTGATCTTTGTGAACTTACTTTGGAGAGTAAGGCAACTTTGGCAGAAAGGTTATTGTTTAGATTATACATCTTTCCATAATTTTGAAGTTGTCCTCCAATCTATATTTCCAAGTCTGAAATGACACATGAAGATGATTACAAGAGGTTAAGGGCTGCAGTTTGCTGGATAAATTACTGCATAATGAAGAATAAGATATTCTTATGGGGAGCAAATTCTATTTCACAAAATCAAATGTAGAATTTTTTTTGCAGTGCTCTATAATTTGAGTTTTACCTAGTCTTCCTGTGTCTTGAACAGGACAAAGGCAAAGATAATTTTTTTCCAGTTTTTGGAAACAGGAAAAAAGATTTCTCTGTTTCCATTGAGTGGAAACTGGAGATGAAGCATTTTCTACAACCTAGTCCATAACTCCTCTTCCAGTACAGATGTATAATGTAAAATGCAAAACCAAATATCAGCCTCTTAATTCAATGCCTAAATTTTAGGCACTATGTTTAGTGCATAAATAAGGATGAAAATATATATTCTCAGATATTATGAAATATAGCAAAACACACAAACACACACACACACACACACACACACACACACACGTACAAGAGAAATGAAAAGGCTTTCAATTCAAAATCAGTGACCTACTTAAGTCATAAACTTACAGCATAATCAAACAATACCACTTAAGTTTGTCTATCTTCTTTTATTTATTACTGGGTCCTATTTACCCAGCTTTGACTACACTGCCATGCCATGATTTCTGTGTCTCTTTGTTCTTCTGTAGAATTTACTCCTGATTACCGTGAAAATGGGGAGCCTTATAATGACAACATCTCCCGGAAGCCAGGCAATGTGCTGAAAACACTTGACCCTATTCTTATCACCATCATCGCTATGAGTGCCCTGGGTGTGCTGCTGGGCGCCATCTGCGGGGTCATTCTGTACTGCGCCTGTTGGCACAATGGAATGTCCGATAGAAACCTATCTGCACTGGAGAACTACAATTTCGAACTTGTGGATGGTGTCAAATTAAAAAAGGATAAACTGAACACACAGAATACGTATTCAGAAGCATGAGGTAGAGAAGGAGGAGGAGGAGGAGGAGGAAGAGCTCAAACATTTCAAACAATTGAGACAGAAAGACTTATAGATCTCCCTTTTCTGTACAGGCTGAAAACTGCGTTGAAGACGCTGAGCCAAGCTTTTCTCAGGAGCTTCAGTGGGTGTACCAGATATTCTAAGACATGGACAACAATCTGTGTTAAACAATCTGAATCATGTACAGTCTACTTCTGTTTCTGTTTTAATTTGAACTATTCAAATGCTGGTGTTGAGACCAAGTATGATTGACTTAAGAGGGGTATTCTGTTTTGGTTCTGCCTTCCCCCCCCACACACCTTCTTTCTTCTTCCCTTAGCCCCTCCATTCTTTGTTTTCTTTCCTTCTGTCTCCCCTCCCCACCCTAAGCCCATAAGTACTTGTTTTTTTACTGTGCAAAAATCCAAGATGCTGTCAAAACATGTAATTTGGCAGGAGTCCATTGGATGGACATCCTGTTTGTAGCTGAGTGCCCAGAAGGAAGAACATCAGAGTAACAGCAATTTAATGGATTCCTGATACTGTATTTGTGTATAATTGCTTGTGTCGTGCATAGGCAAAGGAGAGTTAGGGTGTTTGTTTTGGGGGGGTGGGGAAGTACTGTACGGTCAGTACTGGTATAGTGTGTCAACTCTGTTAACCAAGCAATACGGTCAGAATTTATTGGTGTTTCTCAGTGTTGTACTCCACCTTTGTGCTTGTGAATTCCATACAAGAAATAAGTGCCATCACCTACAAACAATTGGCAAACCAGGCGTCCTGCATTGAATTATTGAATTATAATGAGAAAAAAAGCAAAAGTCCTTGGCACTGGCTCGTTTATGTCTTCTCAAGTGCCTTTTTGTTGTATTGCTCCTCATTGCTTTATCATCAATTCCTTCTTTGTCTCTCCATCCTCCTCTCTCTCTCTCTCTCTCTCTCTCTCTCTCCCTCCCTCCCTCCCTCCTCTCCCTCTCCCTCTCCCCCTGCCTCCCTCCTTCCCTCCCTGTCTCTCTCTCTCTCTCTCTTCCTTGCCCTTTTTCTTGCTTAGCACCACTGACTAACAAGAAATTATATTTTGGCATAAGTAAAACCTTAAGAAGGCAAGGGCGAACAAAATCTTGGCAACTTGCAGCTAATTCCTTCTCTTCCTATTTTTCAATTCCATGTTGCTGAACCCCCTTTTTCTTAAGTTCTACAGTTTTGCTCCTGTCCTTCTATCTTTTATTGTTCTTTCATACAGAATGTATTTTCACATATAAGGCCTCTTCGTCTTTTGCTTTTCCCCTCTTTTGTCTCTGAATAGATTGTTACATAAGCATTTGCCATTGTCAAGGTAAGGAAAATGCAACTCTAGTTTGCTGGTAATGGCAAAAAAAGAAAGAGGATTTTGTTACATTTTTGTCTTTTCTTGTATTGCTGTATTTTAAGATAAGGGATATGTCTTAATGTTACCTTCCAGAGTTGATCTTTGGGTTTCTTTTTAGCACCATTAACTGACATTATCTTTTTTTTCTCTCTCCTTTAGTAAGCCATGAAGTAAGTCTTTTAATTCTGTCCAAGATGTTCATATAAATCGATGGCAATGAGAATTTGTTGTTGATGTTGAAGAGCAAAGAGTGTTTTTCCCATCCATATCCTAGATATCCAATTTAAGGGTAATTGTTTCTGCACAGGACTCATTCATGCTAATGTAGAGGCATACTAATATTGCTACAAGTAGTAATGCATTGACTTTGCTAATAATGGATTTGCTTTAAAAAAAATCATTGTATAACGTATCCTAAACTGGATTTAAAATGAGTGCTGTTAACATTCTAATGAGAAGGAATTGGGGGCCTTGTTCTCCTTCCATTCACTTAACAACAGTAGCCATGTTTTAAGAATTAAGTCAATCTCCAAAAGACACAGTTAACTCTTAAAGATCTTAAATCATAACAAGCATTCAGGGCACCATAAACTGATTTTGTCACATTGTTTTACGTGGTATTCAAATGCACCTTTGATTAAAAACAGCTGGTTTTTAAAAACCACACCAGAGCAAATGTTTAACAACTCTGCTCTTGTTGTAAATATGAGTTATCATCCAAAGAAGGTTTATTGAAGTAAAATATCTACCATGAAAAAGAAAATCACAGTGACAAAAGAGTATATGAATCAATTGTTTAGTTATCCAATTTACACTGTAATTGAATGCTCTACTAGTTAATTATCCCAAAGAGAAGATCAAATGCAAATAATTTTTACTGCACTTCTTTCATGTATATTTAGTTGCATCATGTATTATGGACTCTATGTCAATAATCACATAGGCATCTTAAGATCTGTGACAAAAGTGCATACAAACATTATTTAAGAGGGGCAGATTTCATTGCAAAAGCATGTACTTTCTAGAACTCAAAAAGTAACAGATACAATATTAATCTTGGTATGGAAAAAAAGGATTTTTAACAATTTGTGCACATATCAACTGCCTATAAATCAGACATCAGGTAATCCTCAACTTACGACCACAATTGAGCCAAAAATCTCTGTTGTTACATGAGACATTTGTTAAGTGAGTTTTGTCTCATTTTATGATCTTTCTTGCCATAGTTGTTAAGTGAATCACTGCAGTTGATAAGTTAGCAACATGGTTGTTAAGTGAATCTGGTTTCCCCATTGACTTTACTAGTCAGAAGGTCACCAAAGGTGATTACATGGCCTTGGGACACAGCAACGGTCATAAATATGAAACAGTTGCCAAGCATCTGAATTTTGATCACATGAGCATGGGGATGTTGCAAAGGCCAAAACTGTGAAAAACAGTCATAAGTCACATTTTTCAGTGCTGTTATAACTTTGAATGGCCACTAAATGAGTTGTTGTAAGTCGAGGACTACCTGTATTAGTCTATGTAACTCGGTATTGACTATTATAATGGGCAGCAATTTCCAGGATTTTTCAAATTAAGTCTCATCTTTCTTCATTCACTTGTATGAAATGTTTTTAAAACTAGATATGCTGGTGACTGAATTTACGTATGTAAAGATGTGCTCTAATATTGGTCTTTTATTACCATTCAATATCATCAATTCATTATTCAACTCTTCAGTTACTTTCAGTCTATTCTGTAAAAATCCTCTTTACTGAAGACCATTATATTTAGGCTGATACTGGATAATATAAAAGCTGCATCATTGATTCAAGCATGTGAATAGTCATATTATGCTACTTTAAAACAGCTGAAAAGCATACATGCTTTTGAACTATCCCTGTCACCATTCTTGAGCTGAGTACAATCCATACCATCACCGTGTTTACTTAACACAAACAAATGTGTTAGGCATTGTAGAGAACCCAAAGTAGGCATTTTCACTACATCAGAGGAACTAATGGAGAATTTGTGACTGCCCAAATGTTGGATTCCAATTTTCATTAACCTGAATTAATTAGACTAATGATGTTGTAGTGCAGGGGTGTCAAACTCAAGGCCCATGGGCCAAATCTGACCCATGGAATGTTTAAATCTGGCCTGTGGGGCCAACCTGGAAATAGCAAAGGACTGGTCTGCTGTGTCTCTGGCAACCAAAACACGGCACAGGGGCTGCGTGCGCCCCCCTGTGCCTTGTTTTGGCTGGCAGAGTGCTGCAGGAGGCCATACAGGCTGAAAACGGGGTATGGGGGGCACTCATGGCCCCCTGATGCCCCTTTTTGGCCAGTAATGTGCTGCAGAGGCATCCATCCTGTCTCCACTGCCCCCTGGCTGGCCCGCAGAGGAGAACTAAATGCTGATCTGGCCCTCAAAGAAATCCACTTTGACACCCCTGTTGTAGTGCAACTTTCAGATTACAACAGGTAACAGCTCTCACATTCTTAAATTAAAGGTACAGTCCTGTTAATCTTTATTCCCAATATGTCACACTGTATTGAGCAAGATTTAAGGAAAATACGGTCCAGTTGCATACTTATATGAAGAATGCAAGCACAAGCATTGTCTTCTGATAATATAAACATGATAGCATGAACAAGCCCTGCAAATAGCTTTTATTTTTTTCCCTCTAGCTAAAAGGAAAATCACATTCCTGGAACTCTAGGCTAATTTTAAATTATTTGACTTTGTTTAAGTGACTGTTGGTTAGTTGTTTTCTTGTCATTGGAATATATAAGTTTTGGTCACAATCCACCTGATATCACCACTGTGAATCCTCCATTAGTTTCAAAATGTGGTAGTTAGCTTAAGCCAACGAAGGTATGTAAGACAAAAGCGTAGCCCATTGCAAACTTTCATTTTGTAATTCCATCCTAATGCTTGCTCTCCATGCAAAGAAGAATCTGTGACCAGGCATCTGGTAATTGTAGTACTACAACATAATGGAAAACAAAGTTCAGAATGTGTGGTGTGTTTTTTTTTAGCACTGAGCGAATATGCCGGAGCAGATATGTGAACTTAGTCAGACTGCTAATAGTATAAGCAAAGTAAGGAAACCCCGGTGATGTAGCTGTTTAATCCTGGAGCAGAACACTGGGTTCTGATGTTGTCAAACAGAAATTGAATGAAAACTGCCCTTCAGCAAAAGAAAAAAAAAATGAGACTGCAACTTTAAATGAAAAAAAAATTCTTGCACTGAAAAATATATTTAAGAATTATATGTTTATAAAGTTATTAATTTGTAAAGGCAGTGTTACAAAATGTTCAGTTTATATTGTTTTAGATTGTTTCATAATTTTGAAAGTGTAAAATAACATATTTTTTCTTTATCAAAAAAAAACCTATAAAATTTCTTCTGTAGTAAAATGATTTCATTTTACTGGTATATGATTGCTTCATGTTTTGTATCATTATAAATTTTGTGCAAATTTTTTTACAGAAATTTTTTATTTTCTATGACAATATGACACTTTTAAATTGTTATTTCAAAATGAACAGCAAAGCCTTAACTTTAAATGACGTTTGTATTCTCGGACACTGAGTAGCATTAAAAAAAAAGGATTGAATTGTAATTTAAATTTGCAGACAATGACTACTACATTCCAAAGAAACAGTTGAATTAAACATTTTCATAAAATACCCATACATTCATGACTTTTATTATCCTTACAGCTCTGTCAATTTAAAAAAAAACCATTAACTTTAAGACATTCTTAAAGAAACACATTCTTTAAGAAACACAATTGTAATGCATATACTGCATATCCTAAACCAGCTGGCAATGAATATCATATTCAAAATTTACATTCAGGACTTCCAGAATATTCCATAAGATATTACAGGACTGTCATTAGTTATCAGATATTGAAGTCAAAATTCTTCATTGGAGCTCAGTTATATTGGGGGCTTTGCAGGGATAGCAGATACATTTTAAAAACATCTCTCATAAAATGTTTTCTATGAGAAAAAAACTTCTTCTTCCAAAATGGTTGCCATCATAGACATAATCACTTGGCAAATGTCTTACTTATGTTTTTGTTAAGCTTATGAGCATTTTCAAACAATGCAGCCACCCATGAATATATATTTGTGACTCGAAAAAATTATGATAAAGAAAAATGATGCTTCAGTCTGGCCCTTTAGTTTTCAGCCTTCTATTTATCTTTTAGGTTTTTTTAAAAAAATCTAAATTACCATTAGGCCAGGGAGCATGATGAATGACAATGAAGATTGGTAGCTACGTTGGTACCACACTGTCTAGTTCTGACCAGTTATGGATTAACCACTAAGAGAATCAATAACAGAAGTAGGACATCAAGAGAAGAAGAGTACCACAGAATTCTTATTCCTAGGTATCATGCCCCTAACTTATTTTGCTTTACCATCTTTGGTAGAGTGTTAAAAAAATTTTTTTTAAATATGATTAAAAATAGCTTTCAATAAAGTTTTGCATTTGCATTTTCCCTTTATAACAATTTTTATTAAAAATGCATTTAAACTGTTGAAAATTCGCATATTTTGTTGTTGTCCTGGTTATAGTAAATAATGTGTTAATATTGCTTACTGCTATTTAGTGTTAATAAAGTTTTTAAAACGGTATTTACTTATTTATATAGTTGTGGGGAATAGCCTGGAAAAAAACTGATTTTTTAAACTTTTATTTCACATTCAGTACTTCAGCACTTATTGAGTCTTAATATTTTGTCAGTCAAGCAATGGGAAGGCTGAGGGGGGTTATTGTTGGGCTGTGTCTTAAGGTATCAGTGGCTGTAATCCAACTTCGCCTTGATCTCTGAAAAACAACACCATCATAGCTATACATTCTTTGACTGGGCAGTCTAGATAAACAGTAGAATTGACAAGGAAAGAGGTAGCAGACTGACAAATGAAGAAAACAGTGGCCAGATAGCACGAGAGCAACATGGTCAAAATCAGGTCAGATCCTAATGAGTTTTTCTTTATAAATTTTATCAGATTCACGTGGAATCTAACTGGCCCTATTAAACATGGAACTGCAGTATTATTCTCTGGTCACTACTCCACAGAAAATGGATGAACTGATTCTCCAACAAAGAAGTTGGGTTTGGCCCTCATGAAAACTGTGAAGTATAACTGCCAAGCGAGTTCAAATCAAAGACTATTTCTTTAAGTACTTTATCTCTACAGTTAAAATCAGAAACCTATGGAAGGACTCAATTCTAATAGCAGTCTTGCCTCGAGTGCCAGCTAAAGATTATATGGAATCATCATCTGCCATCCAATCATATGCATTTTTAGAATGATTCTGGAGGAGAAGCAACAGTGTCCCCTTAGTTATGGCACCTTAGCCTATGCCTATTCAGTCTTAGCCTAAAGCTGACCATTTTTCACTTTCAACAAAGACATAAACACTACCATGTAATATAATACCACATCCACATGGGATTGATCAATTGTGCAAGAACTATATTCAACGTTGGATTAAAACTGGGGAGACCCAAATTCAGCTTTAATTCAACCATAGAACTTCTAAATCAGGGGTGTCAAACTCAAGACCTGTGGGCCAGATCCAGCTTGTGAGGTGCTTAGATCTGGCCCATGGGGCCGGCCTGGAAATAGCAAAAGATTGACCCACGGTGCCTATGCTAGCACACACACCCCTCAGCCTGTTTTTGGCCTGGACAGCCTCCTGCAGCATTCTGCCGACCAAAACAGGCCACGGGGGCTTCCAGAGGCCTTCCCTGGTTGTTGCAGGCTGAAATGAAGCCTCAATGGGCTGCCTCGATGGGCTCCGTTCGGGCCTCCGGAAACTTCCCCCAGCCTGTTACAGGCCAAAATGGAGCCTCCATGGGCCGCATCTGGTCCTCCCCACCCCATCTCCCATGGCTTTACTGTACTTATTTTTCAAAGAGCTCCAGAAGAGGCTGACCCACATGGCAGAGAAGCCGAAGTCATTTTTTCAGAAGCCCACGAAGATGTAAGAACTGAAATGTAAGGAAAACAGCTTTCCCCATCTGAATAAAAGACCGGCTTTTCCACCATGAGGGCCTGCAGGCTTAGTTTGGGCCCAGTCTAGCCGGCAATGAGCAGCCTTCTGCTTGCTGTTGACTGGCTAGTTCGAATGAGCAGCTTCAGGAATTGGGGCGTGACACACAATCAACAAGGGCTTGCAATTCAGCCTGATGAGACAAAAGAAACAAGCCCCTTGTTGATTGCCAGCTGCTGCTACCTCAATCCCTGAAGCAGGAGGTCTTTTCTACAACCAGAGGCCTGCTGGCCACATGGCCCCAACTGAAGTCTTTTACTCAGAAGCTGGCAAAAATGTTTTCCTTAGATTTCACATTCTTACAGCTTTGCCATCATCTGAATAAAACACTTTGGCTTCTCTGCCAATGGCTTGGCCTTTTCTGGAGGTCTGGAGATTTTCAAAAAGTAAGTAATCCATGGGAAATGGGATGGGGAGAAGTAAGTGGAATCTGGGATGCTAGCAAAGCAGGCCCAGTCTGTGGGGACCTGGTGGGGCAGGATGGGAGGGAAGCAATTGTGGGGCCCCAGGGGAGCATGAGGTATTACAGTGGATTGGGGGAGACCTTGGATGGCCTGCTGCAACACTAGGCCATGCAGCCTCTTCCCCTCTCTGAGCTACTTCATGTCCATTTAATGACCTGCACATTCAATTAACAAATGCATTGGGGAAAGCAGGGAGTGATCACATTCATTTAACATAATTCAGTCAAATGAATCCTCAGATTACAAATGTAATTAGCAGGCTCTATTACATTCGTAACTCAAGGATTTCCTATATAATGAGTCTCGGAAGTCCTGCCTTAGCACTTGACCACCACAGGTGCCTCCCCACATCAGTTCCTTGCCACTCCCACCATGACCATACTCCCAGGCATGCCCCACCCCCAGCCTCTGAGGTCAAACACAATCTTGATGCAGCCCTCAATGAAATTGAGTTTGATACCCCTGTTCTAGATAACTTAGATTAAATATAAACCTGTTTTACTGAATTTTGGTGAAAACAAAATGGGAAGACAAACAATCCTATTTGCTGGTTGGAACTCCTTGAAAGAAACTTGGGACAATAAAAATATCAATATCTTAAGTACCCTCTAAGGGTCAATTGAAAAGCAGACGCTCAGTACACTGAGGCTTTTTAGAATGAGAGTGAGAATGGAAGAAAAACACAATGTTAGGAGATTTGTCAGTATCTGTACTGGCCAAGAAAATTGGGGAATGTAGACATAAGATTATCAGATTAAACAAAGCACATAATGGTTCCCATGCCCTATATGTCTAGTTGCACTACATAATATATACATTAGTTTAATAAATAAATGTGAAAATTCTACTAAAACATTATCTCTCCCACAATTGAAGTGAATGGAAATGTTATGTAGGAACAATTCAATGTTGAGAATAAAATATCCAGATAAATCTAAATAGAAGTAGTCCTCATTTAGCAACCTCAATTAGAACTGGCAACTTAATTATTAAGTGAATCAGCTGCTAAGTGAAACCACAACTTATCCTTATAATCTTACTTTAGCTTTCCTTTCTTTACAGACCTACAAAACCATAAAAGTGAGGATACCTTATAATATTACTTTTTTTATTATCATTGCGAACAGACACTAAATAGGGAAGTCGTTAAATGAGGACTAATTTAAGGACCCTTATGGATTCACCTACTATAGCTATAATGAAAAAAAATCGATGTTTGGTATTCTCTAAAGCAGAGTTTTTCAATCTTGGTAATTTTCAGATGCATGGACTTCAACTGGCTGGAGAATTCTGGGAATCTACACATCTTGTTGCCAAGATGAAAAACACTGCCCTAGACAGAGAACTAAAAAAATAGACTTCACTATAATTAACTAATATAGATAACCAGAGGCATCAAGTTCAACAGCTAGAGAAAAAGTAAGCTTTAACTAATCACAGCTCCATAAACTGACAAATTATTAGGTACAATGAGAGAATCTTGCAATTATCACTGTAAAATGAATTTGCTGGATTGCTAGAATCAAAAATCATTCATATGAATAAATTTAGCACTTACAAGATAATCAAAACTAAGCTTAGAATTGTGAGATGAAGGGAAAATGAAGATTTTTTTTTAAATGGGAAATTAGAAATCAGAAAGATGAGAAAGATTTGATAAATTAACATCCAAAATGACAAAGCTAGCAGGAAAGTCAAAATTATAAGCTTAATGCTAAAGGGATAATCTATTATTTAATTGAATTTTAATTTTTGAGGAGTAAAGCTCGTCATGCCAGCCTTTTAAATAGCATGAACTACTCTAAAGGAAATCAGAGTTTTCCATATGTTTCTTTTTTGGAATATTGTAGAAGAAATATTAACATTAAATAAGAGGATATTAACTTAAATACAGAGCATTTAAATAAAGGAAAAGAAAGAATTGTGGAAAATAAAGAGGCATAGCTTCACAGCAAATAATTTTTGGTTCACAACATCAGAAGGCAAACAAGAGGCAGTGGATGGAAACCAAACAAAAAGAGAAGCAACCTAGAAGTAAGGAGAAATTTCCTGATAGTAAGAACCATTAAGCAGTGAAACAACTTGTCTTCAGAAGATGTGGGTGTTCCAATATTGGAGGCTTTTAAGAATAGACTGGACAGCCATTTGTCTAAAATATTATAGGATCTCCTGCTTGAGCAGGGGGTTGGATAGAAGATCTCCAAAGTCGCTCCCAACTCTGTTATTCTGTTATAGTTATTTTTCTGAGAGATTTCTTGGAACAAGTAGAGGTGTGTGCCAAGTATTCCTTTTATTCCAAAATGTGGAGCTGCCATGTCACAGGAATGCACAACAGCATTCCATCCCACATTTGGCTAAGCTTCCTTAACTATGTGTGTGTTAGAAAATATGACTTAGGGAAAACTTACATCTCAACAGCTTCCAACATCTGATGCATGTTCTAGGCATCTATGTGCTCAGACATTAATATTGTCACCACCATCAGCAAGCTGCAGATGGTGCAACTGTCACATCAATAGAATGAATGAGCTGAAATATTTGGCTTGGTTTTAATTGTTGAGAGTTTGACAGGAGGCTTCTTGTTAGCTTATTTTACGGCAAATAAGAATTTTATACTCTCCAGAGGCTTAAAATCTCTATTGTTAGCTTATCTGACAGGAAAAACAAAGACCAAAACATTCACCAGCACCCAATTACCATTTTCCTGTTGAATTTAGAACAGAATATCAATACAGTACAAAGATTTTGTTCTTCTATAGTGGTTTCTGTTGATATTGTTATCAGCATCATATCCCAATTTTTTGCCTGTGAGGTAGCAATTGATATATAAAAAGTAGAATCTTTCACTTAGTATAACTTGTCAAGAACAATTAACAGAAAAAAAATCACTGCTTTAAGCATTTGACAAAGTGAATAGAAACAACAGTCAATGACAAAGCCAGAACTTTCTACAATCATTGGGTCTCCAGCAAATACTACTTAAGAGTTATTTGTACCGCTGTCATAGTTCCAAAGGATACTTCCAAGAGTTCAAAAACAACTTACAAGTAATAAAAAGTTCTTTAGTAAATCCTACAATTCCCTGATAAATAATTCAGTTCATCCAAAATCACATTCAAAAGTTTAATGTAATTCAAGGAGTCATTTAAAAAGACTTTCAGTAATAACTCTTGGGAAAAATTGCGATAAAAATGTTCTGTCAGGGAAAACTTCTGCTTAGTTTTTCTGGAATGGTTGAAACGAGGAGTAACTTCTTAATGGGCTTTGGGGGATCACATCCAAGCAGAAAACTTGAACACCAAACGCAGAAATATAAAGTAAGATTTTGAAGCATTTCTGTATGACTTGGCATAAACTCAGTATGATACAGACAACAAAATTATGCTGTGTGCTTTGTAGATTACACTTCACAGGAATAGCTTTTGACAGAAGTTTTCTTTCTGAATTCCCCTCAGCCACACACTAATTAAACTCTATGCATTTTCTAGTAACCCAAATTAAACTCTTGCAAGTCATTACTCTTGATTTGATGTCAGAGACTAATCTATTTTCTTGTTGTGTTTCTGCAAATATTCCAATCTGTACCATCATAAAATGAAAGATGGCAAGAATTTTTAATCAGGTGTTTCCAGACTAAGCTACTGTAATAAAGGTCCAGATGACATTATAGATCCGTTTTAGAGCATTTTTCCCACAACATTCAACCTATCTGGATAAAATTCAATAATGAGAATATATCTCCCTCTTGCAATTTCAATATCATTTTATTTTCCTTTTCAGTTTGTAATTTATATATCAACCACTTCTCTGGTTTGTTTGCCAACTCAAAATGGTTTTCTTTACATACTTCATTCTTACTGTTAACATACTGTAGATAATTGTCTTTGTAAAAGTTTAATTTGTTGAAAAATAATTATCTTCTCTGGAAATTTTCTTAGTTCATCTTCTTTTCTCTTTATCTCATTCAATTTCAACCCTGTGTTTTCATTTGACTCTTCTTTTTTGTTTCACGATTTCATTTGTTGTATAAAATAAGTCTGAATAAAAATTATTTGCACCCAAACTATTCATAAATAGTACCTTTATCTAAGTTATTTTCAAAAAATTATTTTAATTTTTTTACAGTCCTCCACCATTGCTTCTTTCTGTACATTACATTTAATATCCATATAAAAGAATTATATTTCCTTTTATAAATCAAAATCATAGGATTATAATCTGAAAAAGTTTTTAGTAATATCTACCTTAGAAAGTTCTTTAAAATTGAAATTGCTATTATTTAAAAGCATCTATATCTTTTTTAAAAATAGGTGTAGTATTTTGAGTTCCCATTTTTTCCATATATCAATCAACCCCAAAATGTCCATCAAATTTAAAAAATGGATAATTTGCCTAGAGCAATTTTAATATTTTTCTCAGAAGTTCTGTCAAGTTGTGGAAGATCATTCCATTCTGATGCCCCATCAAACTTCTATTCAATTTCTACTTCACAGAAATATTCTATTTGTCGATTGTTTAGTGAATACATCTTTGCAAAAGTTCTTAATTCCCTATTCCCCTTCTGCCAATTAATGTCTGCATCTTCTACTTCTTTTTTGCGTCTTCTTTGCTTTTTTGTATCTCTTTTTTACTGACTTTTGTAATCATCCATTTATCAATAGTGGTTGGTGAAACATTGAGAATGTTAATAAGTAAGCTCGGTCAAGTTTTATTACCTCCCTACAACAGAACTCTAAAACACTTCCTGGAGCACAGGGGAACTGCCAGAGAACTGGAAAAGAGCTGATGTAGTTCCCATCTTCAAAAAAGGAAAAAAAGTAGATCCAGGAAACTACAGACCTATCAGCCTGACCTCAATACCAGGGAAGATTCTGGAAAAGATAATCAAGCAACAAATCAGCGAATACCTAGAAGCAAACCAAGTAATAACCAATATAGGTTTGCCAAAAACAGATCATTCCAGACTAATCTTATTACATTCTTTGACAAAGTGACAAAATTAGTGGACCAGAGGAATACTGTCAATATAATTTACTTGGACTTCAGTAAGGCATTTGATAAAGTGCTGACAGATCTCTCTGACAGATCTGCAGGAAAGGGTCCCTGACCCTTGGACCTCTCTTGCTTTCTAACCAACTACTCCTCCCCCCCCCCTCATAATCTACTACTAGATAAAGTAGAAAAATGTGGGTTAGACAGCATCACAACTAGATGAATTCGTAACTGGCTGACCAACTGCACTCAACGTGTAGTCCTCAATGGAACTGCATCTACATGGAGGGAAGTATGCAGTGGGGTACCCCAGAGTTCTGTTTTAAGCCCAGTACTCTTCAACATTTTCATCAATGACTTGGACGAGGGGATAAATGGGGAACTCATCAAATTTGCAGATGACACCAAGCTGGCAGGATTTAACAAAATGAAATTCAATGGTGAAAAAAGTAAGGTTCTACATTTAGGCAAGAAAAACAAAATGCACAGGTACCGTATATGTGGTACCTCACTCAATAGTAGTACCTGTGAGAGGGATCTTGGAGTCCTAGTGGACAACCATTTAAATATGAGCCAGCAATGTGCAGCAGCTGCCAAAAAAGCCAACGCAGTTCTAAGCTGCATAAACAGAGGGATAGAATCAAGATCACGTGAAATGTTAATACCACTTTATAATCCCTTGGTAAGGACACACTTGGAATATTACATTCAGTTTTGGTCGCTACAATGTAAAAAATATGTGGAGACTCTAGAAAGAGTGCAGAGAAGAGCAACAAAGATGATTAGAGGACTGGAGGCTAAAATATATAAAGAACGGTTGCAGGAACTGGGTATGTCTAGTTTAATGAAGAGAAGGGCTGGGGAGACATGATAGCAGTGTTCTAATATCTCAGGGGCTGCCACAAAGAAGAGGGAGCAAAGCTATTCTCCAAAGCACCTTAGAACTAAGGAGAAATTTCCTGACAGTTAGAACAATTAATCAGTGGAACAACTTGCCTCCAGAAATTGCGAATGCTCCAACACTGAAGTTTTTAAAAAGATGTTGGATAACCATTTGTCTGAAGTGGTGTAGAGTTTCCTGCCTAGGCAGGGTGTTAAGTTGGGCGATTGAGGAGGCAGAAACAAGATAGTGACAACAGCTCTTTAAAGTAGCATGAGACTTCAGCAAAGTCTCCCCTTATATACCTTGCCGACCAATCACAAGTAACCTATTGTTGTTTGAATCTCCCACCAAAACTATATACATAACACCCTTCCCCTCGCAGAAGGCACTTAGTCGATACATTTGCATACAAGTCCCGCAGGTGACCAGGGCGTGTCCAGACCCTGGTGGACCTGCGCAGTTCAGTCTGAGGTGTGGCGTCGAGCTGGTCGGAGGGATCTTTTGTTTCTCCCGGCTCCGCCAATGGAACCTCCTGGATTTCTTCGGGGGCATTGATCTCCTCGGCTGGGAGTGGCATCTCGCTGGGGCGGCGCTGGATTTCTGGACTCGCAGCTAAGTCTTCCGACCTTCTCGGGCTTGAGTTAGCTGTTGTGGGAAAATCCCAGTAGTCAGGGCTTGGACTTTCTGAGTACCCTTCTGGTCCCCTGGCTGACCTTTTCCTAAGTTGATCTATGTGTCTTCACCAGATCCTCCTGTTTCCCATGTCTACTGTATATGACTTGGGGTCTGTGTTATCTGAAATTGTCCCCGCTACCCATAGGGGCCCGTTCGCATAGTTTCTGGCAAACACTGGTGTCCCTATCTGAAATTTCCTCAGTTTCTTATCCTCTCCTTTGAATCCGTCTGGGGAGTAGTTGGGGTGTAATCGGTCTAGGGTATACCGCAGCTTCCTGCCCATCAGGAGCTCGGCCGGACTGTGCCCTGTCGCTGTGCCATGTTGCTGTGCATGGGGTGGCATGCTGGACAGCTAGGAACTTATCTCCCTGGCCTGCCAATCTCCATCATCTAGCCATGAGAGTGCCTGTTCGGCTGTTCTCACAAATCTTTCAACCAGTCCGTTACTGGCCGGATGAAACGGGGCAGAGAGTGCACGCCTGATGCCGAACTCTGCCAGGTACCCCTCGAACTGGGTTGTGGTGAATTGGGGCCCGTTATCCGATATGAGGGTATTGGGCAATCTATGGGTGGCAAAGAGTTTCTGAACCACCCTTATGACCGCTTCAAAAGTCATGGATTGCATCAGGATGATCTCGAGCCACTTTAAATAGGCGTCGACGATTACCAGGAATGTTTGGCCGTGAAATGGGCTGGCAAAATCTATGTATATCCTCGACCAGGGACCCTGGGGGTGTTCCCATTCCCTGACCGGTGCTGTGGGGGGATCTGGCCTGGATTCTTGGAAGGGTTTACACTTCCCCACCCATTCGGTAATGTCGCTATCCATTTGGGGCCACCAGACATAGCTTCTGACCAGCCCCTTCATCCTTACAATCCCGGGGTGCCCTTCATGCAACATTTTAAAAACCTTTTCTCTTAAGCATAAGGGTACAATAATGCAGTCACCCCATAACAAACACCCCCCTTGCATAGACAGTTCACTTTTTTTGTTTGAAAATGCTTTGAATTCCCCACCCTCAGTCTTTGCCAGCCAACCCCTCATGACCCAACTCATTACAGTCCACAGCACGTGATCTTTAGCTGAGGCTCTCGCCACTTCAGTTGAAGTGAGAGGCCCTGAGTCCAAAACATCGATAAGAAGAACTGGTGCCTCCGGGGTTGGGTCTTCTAGGAGATCTGGTAGCAGACAGCAGCTGGGGGCGTCAACGTGTCCCAAACTCAGTCCCAGTCGGTGGACAAGCTGGTAGGAGTAAGCAGCCAGGAAGATGGTCCACCATGTCATGCATGGGGACAAGGCAGCGGAGGTGGGCCAATCCCCAGCCAGGACACCCAAGAGAGGTCGATGATCAGTGACCAGTTCAAAGGCTATTGCTTAATGCATTGTAAGCCGCCCTGAGTCTCCGGAGAAGGACGGCATATAAATCAAATTAAAAAAAAAAAAAAAGTTCTGTCCGAATAGATATTCATGAAATTTTCTGACCCCCGAGACAGCTGTAAGGGCTTCTCTGTCCAGCTGGCTGTAATTCCGTTCTGCGCTGGATAGGGTTCATGAGTAGTAGGCGATGGGTGCCGCTAGCCCGTTCGGTAGTCTATGGCTCAAGACGGCTCCCATGCCAAAAGGAGATGCATCGCAGACTAGGACAAGCAGTAGCGTCGCATTATATTGAATGGGCCAGGAGGGGGGTGTTCCCCTTGTAGATATGTGCCCATCAGGCTTCCGGGCATTCCACCAGCTGAGAGCTCAGGGCAGGGGCGGGGGGGGTGGTTATTATAAAGGAAGGTCTTGAGCCGAGGGAGACCACTGTTCCACAGATAGCCGGATGTGAGTCCCTTCTTGTGAAGTGAGGCCGTGGAGTGCAGATGGGTCTGTTGATCACGTACCTGGCTCCCTGCCACGTGGCAACGACCCTGCCTGAGCTGCTTAACGTCATAGCTGAGGTGGCGGTTGATACCCCCAGACTTTTGGTCATGGGGGATTTCAACCTGCCATCCATCGGTGAAACATCTGAGGTGGCTTGGGAGTTCATGGCTTCCATGATGGTCATGGACCTGACTTAGTTAATTCAGGGCCCTACTCACACGGGTGGGCACACTCTGGACTTAGTTTTTATCTCTGGTCAGTGGTTGAGTGGCCTTGATATAGGGGATATAGTCATCGAACCCTTGTCATGGTCTGACCACTCGCTTCTTTGACTTAACTTTCTAACCACTACACCCCACCGCAGGGAGGCGGGACAGACTAGGTAGTTCCACCCCAGGCACCTGATGGATCCTGATAGGTTCCAGATGGAGCTTGGGCCATTTGTTTGTTTCCATTTCTATACCGCCCTTCTCCAAATAGGACTCAGGGCGGTGCACAGCCAAAGTAAAAATAGAGCATACAAAATTTAAAAAACAGTATTAAAATAATTAAATATTTTGGCCGTAAATTAAAACAACCCAATTTAAAATCAATTTAAAATTTAACTCAAGCCAGCCCAGCTAGTTGAAATAAATAGGTTTTCAGGGCCCGACGAAAAATCCAGAGGTCTGTTATTGTACGTAACTCTGGGGGGAGGTTGTTCCAGAGGGTGGGCACCGTCACAGAGAAGGGTCTCCCCCTGGGGGTTGCCAGCTGACATTGTCTGGCGGACGGCACCCTGAGGAGGCCCACTCTGTGTGAGCGTACTGGCCGGTGGGAGGCTATTGGTGGCAGAAGGTGGTCTTGTAAGTACCCCGGCCCTAAGCCATTTCCTGAGACTCTGGCTCATGACTCGGCTGAAGACCTGGTGGCCGCCTGGGACAGTGCGGCCGCTGGGGCTTTGGACCGCGTCGTGCCTTTGCGGCCTCTGACCCGTCAACGAACTCACCTGGCTCCTTGGTTCTCTGAGGAGCTCAGGGAGATGAAGTGCCGGAAAAGATGCCTGGAGAGCAGTTGGAGGACCAGCCATTCCGAATCCGACCGAACACTGGTGAGGTCTCATATTAAGACGTACCTAGTGGCGATAAAAGCGGCAAAATCTAGCTATTTTGCCGCTCTTATTGCATCATCAGATAATCGCCCAGCCGCCCTGTTTAGGGTGACCCGCTCCCTCCTCCATCTGGGAGCGCGGGATGATCCCTTGCAGGGTCGAGCTGAGGATTTTGTGCAGTATCTGCATGACAAGATCGCTCAGATTCGGGAAGGTCTGACCTCTGACTGGGTAAGTCCAGACGAGATGACTGAGGCAGGTCTTGAGAGTGTTATCTGGGAGGAGTTTGATCCTGTGGCTCCCGAGGATGTGGACAGGATTCTGGGACGGCTGAATGCAACCACATGTTTATTGGACCCATGTCCCTCCTGGTTGGTGCTGGCCTCTGGGGAGGTGACACGAGGCTGGCTCCAGAGGATTATTAACGCTTCCTTGAGCGAGGGTGTCCTACCGGCCGCCTTGAAAGAAGCGGTGGTGAGGCCCCTCCTCAAGAAGCCCTCTCTGGATCCGGCTGTTTTGGCTAGCTATCGTCCAGTCTCCAATCTTCATTTTATTGCGAAGGTTGTTGAGAGTGTGGTGGCGCAGCAGCTTCCACAGTACCTGGATGAAGCTGTCTATCTAGATCCACTCCAGTCCGGCTTCAGACCTGGGTACAGCACAGAAACGGCATTGGTCGCGTTGGTGGATGATCTCTGGAGTGCTTGGGATAGGGGATGCTCCTCTATCCTGGTCCTGTTAGATCTCTCAGCAGCTTTTGATACCATCGACCATGGTATCATGTTGCACCGGTTGGAGGGGTTGGGGGGCACCGTTTTGCGGTGGTTCTCCTCCTGCCTCTCTGACCGGTTGCAATCTGTGTTGGCAGGGGGCAGCGGTCGACCCCGGGCACCTTGTTTGTGGGGTGCCGCAAGGGTCGGTCCTCTCGCCCCTTCTGTTCAACATTTATGTAAAGCCGCTGGGTGAGATCATCCGTGGCTTTGGGGTGGAGTTCCATCAGTACGCTGATGACACTCAGCTGTACATCTCCACCCCAGGCCACCCCAACGATGCCCTTGAAGTGATGTCCCGGTGCCTGGAGGCCGTGCGGGCCTGGATGGGGAGAAACAGGCTCCGACTCAACCCTTCCAAGACCGAGTGGCTGTGGCTTCCGGCGTCCCAATATAGCCAGCTGGCGCCATCGCTGGTTATTGGGGGCGAATCATTGGCCCCCCACGGAAAGGGCTCGCAACTTGGGCGTCCTCCTGGATACACAGATGTCTTTAGAAGAGCATATGACGGCCGTGGCCAGGGGGGGCTTTTTATCAGGTCCACCTGATACGCCAGTTGTGTCCCTTTCTAGATCGCGACTCCCTACGCACGGTCACTCAGGCACTCGTCACTTCCCGCCTGGACTACTGCAATGCTCTCTACATGGGGCTCCCCTTGGGGTGCACCCGGAGGCTCCAGTTGGTCCAGAATGCAGCTGCACGGGGGATTATGGGAGCGACGGGGCACTCCCATGTGACACCTCTCCTGCGCGAGCTGCACTGGCTTCCTGTGGTCTTCCGGGTGCGCTTCAAGGTGTTGGTGACCACCTTTAAAGTGCTCCATGGCTTAGGGCCGGGGTATTTACGAGACTGACTTCTGCCGCCAATAGCCTCCCACCGGCCAGTTCGCTCACACAGAGAGGGCCTCCTCAGGGTGCTGTCAGCCAGACAATGTCGGCTGGCGACCCCCAGGGGGAGAGCCTTCTCTGTGGCGGCACCTGCCCTCTGGAACAACCTAGCCCCAGAGATACGCACGATACCAGACCTCCAGACTTTTCGTCGGGCCCTGAAAACACTTCTATTCCATCTAGCCGGGCTGGCTTGACCCCATCCTTACGGTTTTAAATTTATAATTGGTTTTAATTGGATTATTTTAAATTGACGGCCAAAAGTATTTAATGTTTTTTAAATTGTTTTTAAATTTTATATGTTGTGTTTTTACCATGGCTGTTCACCGCCCGGAGTCCTGTTGGAGAAGGGCGGTATACAAATTAAATAAATAAAATTAATTAATTAATTAATTAATTAATTAAGAAACTGTCCGCAGATAAGAGTTTTTTCACTGCGTTGAATGCGGCAGCTTCCCCCAGCCCCAAGGTGCATTCTTGGCCAATAACCAGTGTAGGGGTTTGGCGACCGTTGCCTTGTCTCTTAAGAATATTTATTTGTAATGCAATTTATATGCCACCCTATCTCCAAGGACTCAGGGCGGCTCACAATGGTAAAGATGCACAGTTCCTCATTAAAAGACAATATAAAATTAAAATTCCAATTTAAAACAATTTAAAATTCATTAAGAAACCCCCCCATCAGTCCAGACTGCGGAACAACCAGGTCTTCAAATCACGGCGGAATGAGTGAAGGTCAGGGGCCATCTGGAGCTCCAAAGGAAGTTGGTTCCAAAGAGTGGGTGCGCCCACAGAGAAATTTCTCCCCCTGGGGGTCGCCAGCTGACACTGTCTGGCTGACGGCACCCTGAGGAGGCCCTGTTTGTGGGAATGCACCGGGCGATTGGGAATTGTCACTGGCTGCAGGGGGTCCGACAAATATCCCAGGCCTAGGCCATGAAGGGCTTTGTAGGTAATAACCAGCACCTTGAACCTCACCCAAAGGGCAACCGGTAACCAATGCAAGTTGCGCAGGAGGGGTGTAACATGGGAGTGTCGGGACCCTCCCATCACAACCCGTGTGGCCGCTTTCTGCACCAGCTGAAGCCTTTGAGTGGTTTTCAAGGGCAGCCCTAGGTAGAGAGCATTGAAGTAATCAAGATGGGAGGTGACTAGCGCCTGAGTAACGGTGCATAGGGCATCATGGTCCAAGTAAGGGCGCAACTGGCGCACAAGGCAGACCTGGGCAAATACCTCCCTGGTCACGGTCGTTACATGATCTTCCAGAGACAACCGTCAATCCAGGAGGACACCCAAGTTGCGAGCCCTATCCACAGGCGGTAACATCTCACCCACGATGGTCAACGATGGAGTATCTCGATCGGACCAAGATGTCAGTACCCACAGCCACTCGGTCTTGGCGGGGTTGAGTCAGAACCTGTTCCTCCCCATCCAGGTCCATACCGCTTCCAGGCAGCGGGACATCATGTCGAATATGGCGTAAAAGTTAAGGAGATCCAAGAAAGCCTGTAGCTCCGATTTGTTTTTTGGTGTGGGCGCGCTTTGGATGGCTCTTATTTTGCTCTCGGTGGGGTATATGCCCGTTCTGTCCACCCGGTACCCCAGAAACTCCACAGATGGAACTGCGATCATGCATTTGTTCCTTTTTACACGGAGTCCAGCATCCCTGAATTTCCCCAGCACTCATCTGAGTCTGTTCCCTAGCTGCTTCTCATCTGTTGACTTAATGAGGACATCATCAAAGTAGGACACCATCCCTGGCAGTCCCTGTAACAGACGTTCCGTGGTCTACGTTAGGGTCAAGATTAAAGGAAATAGGGGTCCCCACGTACTTGCCCGGTCGTCAAACACGTCCTGGAACTCCTGCATGAGGTCGCCCTTCAGGGTGCTGCCGCTGGCGCTGGAGATGCCTGTGAATCCCATTCCTAGGGCCTTGAACCAGGGCAGGCCCAGGAGGCTCAGCAGGGGTTCGCTGACCACGGTGAGGGGTAGCTCCTTCCAGTACTCACCATACTTGATCTGGAACGTGCCCACTCCTTCCACAGGGATGCAGTTCCCCTGGTAGTCTTGAAGCCGGATCTGCAGGGTCTGCAGCTGACTCTTTTTGACGCTGGGAAGGATGGTTTTCAGGGTGGTCCAGGACATCATGGACAGGGATGACCCGGTGTCAATCTCCATCTCGCAGGGTTGTCCTTCGATCTCGACCATGGTGTGGACCTTCTTTTTGATGGTCACCCGGGCCTGGCCGATCTGCGTGCTGCAGGTCTTGAGGTTTTGAAATTTGTGCATTTTCCTTTGGTCGCCATCTTTATTGGTCCGCTTGTGTCGCGCTGGCTCTGATTGGCTGTAGTTGTTCCGGGGCTTGTGGCTGACTGGTAGGCTTGCCCGGCAGACTCTCGTCAAATGGCCCTTCTTTTCACAGTGTCTGCAGATGGTATCCCTGAACTTACAGGTCTGTCACTGGTGTACCCCTCCGTAGCTTGAGCAGCTTCCACAGTGCTCTTTCTGCTCACATGCCTGTCTTTCGGTTTGGAAGACATCCTCGTCCGACTTTTCCTCGCTGCCGGTCTGGGTGGCCTCTCAGTGTACCCGTGTTGATCTCGGGGTTTCTTGTGATGCGGCTGGTCGTTGCAAGGTCTCTGCAGCCTTGGTGGATGACTCATGTGCCCTTGCTTTGTCGAGGGCGCTGGGTAGAGTCAGGTTAGGCCTTGCGAGCAACCTTCTCTGTAGGCATATATCTCTAACGCCACAGATTAGTTGCTCTAGGAGCACATCATTGAGGTCTTGGTACTCACAATGTGTCACAGCCTTCCGCAGGGCGGCCATGTACGCGCTGATCGGCTCTCCTTCATGCTGTACTCATTGCCGGAACTCGTAACGCTGCACGAACTTCAATGGTACTAGGGCGTATTGTGCTTTAAGCGTGGCTTGTAGCACTTCCCACGATACGGTCTGGACCAGCGTCAGTTCCGAAAGTGACTCAGCCATGTTGAAGACCTCCGGTCCGCAGTGGCTCAAGAAGAGGGCTCTCTTTCGGTAGCCAGGGAGGCCCTGCATGTCGCTGGCTTCCAGTGGGCACTCGAACCGGATCATGTACGACCCCCACTTCTCTCTTCCTGGGTCAAAAGGCTTTGGTGGTACATACGCAGAAATCGTGGTAATCCTGCTATGTACAGGCTCATCAGTTTGGCTGAATCCGCTGTTGGTAGTTCTTTTCAGCTTGCTTCTCAGTGCCTCAATCCCACCCTCGTCACCAATGTTAAGTTGGGCGATTGAGGAGGCAGAAACAAGGCAGTGACAACAGCTCTTTAATGTAGCGTGAGACTTCAGCAAAGGTTACAGGCAAACAGCTCCCCTTATATACCTTGTCGGCCAGGGAGCTGACCAATCACAAGTGACCTATTGTTGTTTGAATCTCCTGCCAAAACTATATACATAATACAGGGGGTTGGACTAGAAGATCTCCAAGGTCCCTTCCAACTCTGTTATTCTATTTCTATTTATTAGTTTCTGAAGCCAAAAACAATGGACTGATTATAGCAATGATACCTCTATGCTAAGCTCTGCTGGAAACAAAAAAAAGCAAAGAATTGGCTGATCTCCCCAATAAACAAGATAACAGACTAGACTAGATCTAGACTATACTCAAAGCCAATATAAAGTTACATGCCTAGATGTTGGAGCCAAGTCAAAAGGGATGGAAATTATGCTTGTAAGAGACAAATGACAGCATGAAACAGCTGACAACATCCAAGGATTGCTAAACATGGAGAAGAACAAATAAAGAAAGGATTTGTATGGCAGAGGTAAATGGATAACACACAAATCAGACAGTCATAAATATAGAAATCAATATAAGGCCATCTAGCTTATTTCAGGCCCATCTATTCAGCACTGTTCCCTCATAATTTATTTATCTTCTTCCTACAAAGTAATTAGTAAATCTCAATCCAAAGTAGCAATGTATTACAGCAACACACCTGCAGAGGAAATGGATCCAGGCAAAGTCAGTGTGTGATTCATACACTAAGCAGAGCGACACCCCCCCCATTATTGTACCCCTAGATAATAGCCATCTAAGCCAAGAAATAGATTTTTCAAGATAAGGCTGGTTATCAGCCATTTGAGGAATGTGATCAGAACACACACGTCAAGTCATAATTTCAAACTGAAGCATTTCAACTCAGTCTCCTATCGTGTCGCTGGATAGAGGCCAGTGGTGGGTTGCCCCCGTTCGCACTGGTTCTATAGAAACAGTAATAAAACTGGCGGAAGGCTCTGCCCACTGACCCCGACGTCATCAGAACGCTTCTGCGCATGTGCAGTTTCGCTCGCGCGTGCGGTCCCATTACAAACCGGTAGTAAAGGTAAGTAGAATCCACCCCTGATAGAGGCACTCATAATAATTTACAAATATAAAGAATTTTGTTTACATTTTTAAAGCTCTGGTAATGGAGGCTATAGCAAAAGGCCTTCTCACAATGATCAACATAAATAAGAACTCTCTCAACTTTCTTGTTTCTTTAGTAAAATGTGTTTTAAAAGACTGTGAGCATGGCCAGCAATGTGAAACAATTATATATGTACACTTCTATTCCTCTAAATCAAACTTGATTTCATTGAGGGCCGCATCAAGGTTGTGTTTGACCTCAGGGGGCTGGGATGGGCCTGACTAGGATAGGCGTGGCCAGCTTGACATCACTCGTATCGGGGGCACCTCTGGTGGCCCAAGCTCTCTGCCAATTAAAATGACTCCTGAGCTCCGCTTTTGGCTGCGATGGCCTCCTGCAACCCTGTGCCAGTGAAAATGGAACTCGGGAGAGCCGCCCACAGCCCTCTCAAGCTCCATTTTTGCTGGCAGAGGCACCGCAGGCTGGTTCTTCATTGTTTCCAGGGTGGCCCTGCGGTCCGGATCTAAGCACCCCACAGACCGGATCGAGCCCCTGGCCTAATTCATCAAAGGAAATCATATCATGGTCAGTACTGCTTGAAAGATGTTATGAGCAAGTCTGTGACTAGTGAAAATAATGTTATTCTATTTTGATGCAAAGCCATTTCTTTTCTACAAAATCAAACTTGATTTCATATAGCACTAGTAACAGCAATAACACTTAGATTTATATACCACTTCATAGTGCTTTCAACCTTTTCTAGGTAAACTTACAGAGTCAGCATATTGCCCTCAAAAGTCTGGTTCCTCAATCTGGAAAGAATGGAAGGCTGAATTAACCTTCAGCCGGCCAGGATCAAACTTCTGGCAGTTGGGAGAGTTTGCCTGCAATACTGCATTCTAACCACTGCACCACCACCGCTTTTTCTTTACAGACCTGCAATGTTGCACAAATGCCCAAAAGAGCATAACTTGTGGTGTGAGATCCTGAAGACACCGTTGATTCCATCTTCCATTTTTACCACCAACAACCTTGTGAAAGATAACAAGGATGAGTCAATTTCACCACCCAATGAAATTGAAGGTAGATTTCCCTAATCCTAGTTCAATACTTTAGCCACTGTGTGATTTAAGCTCTACATTCCAGTCAATAACACATCATATGATTTAAATTCATCAATTAATTGTCTGTGGAAATAAGAAAATTATCAGAACATTCTACATCTTTACAAGGATTTCATCCAATATTGAACAATTTCACTGAGTGAGAGCTAGCACTGACAGATTCTACGGTTTGAGACTCAAGATACCCATAATAATTAAGCCTTTAAGATTATTCCTAGCCTGATGACTCTGGAGTATTTTGAAGTGAGCTTCTCTTATTGACTAGCAGAAGAAGCGTAATTACTCTAAGGATAGATATTCTTCAAGTAAAAGTAAGCATGAGGCAAATAAAAGAAATATTACCCTGTGGCCATTTTAAGGAAGAATCAATTTTTAGGCATTTGGAAGTTCCCAGAAGCTGAATGAAGCAGAGCAAATAAAGCAACATCCTTCAGCAAGAGTTTCTTTGTCACTTCAGGGTTTTATTAAAGAAGGCAAAATATGTCCCACATGCCCTAGTATCCATCTGCTCTTACTCATAAAGTTGGTAGTAGTCATCTCTTCTTATAGAATAGTGGAAAACAGGACAAAAAAATTCTCATACTGGGCTGGCGGGCATATCTGAAATTATAAGAAAATGATCACCAGATAACAAAATGATTTCATTCGGGATGCTACAGATCAAAATATGTTCCTTTCACAGAAAGGCAAATTGATTTGCCCAGAATCTGAAAATAAGGCAGTGAAAAAAAGCCCATCTCCAAATATCTGAGAACGTATGCGATTAGCTACTCCAGCAGCAATCCCTTTCATGAAAAGTCAGTGAGAAGATTAAAAGGTAGATCATTTGTCCAAGAACCAACTGTAAAACAAAACTAATAAATTGATAAATTATCAATGGACTACATTTATTTTATATTGATTGATATTAACTGATCAACTCATTCATTTCAAACCTGTCTTTCAGTGAAGATATCTAGCAAATGCAAGATTTGGGAATCGGTTAGGTGATATCCAGTGGTGAAATTCAGCCGGCTCTATCCAGATCATGCGATCCGGTAGAAGCAGCGGCGGAAGGCTCTGCCCACCTGCCCGGACGTGATCACGTCCGGTTTTTGACCCTCTGCGCATGTGCAGAAGGCTCTGCACATGTGTGGAAGAGGCTCGGACAAGTGTAGTGAGTGCGCGTACATCTGTGAACCAGTAGTGAAGGTAAGTGAATACCATCACTGGTGATATCTTAAATTCTGGGGTCTTTGTTTTTCATATGTACTTAGGAACAATAGTGATCCAGAGACTAGAATAACTGAATATGTGCAGCCTGGAGGACAGAAGGGAAAGGAGGGACATGATTGAAACATTTAAATATATTAAGGGTGTGAATAACATTCTAGAAGACAGTATTTTCAATATTAAGCAACAATCAAGAACACGGGGGCATAACCTCAAACTGTAAAGAGGAAAGTTCAAAAGTAACGCTAGAAAGTATTACTTCACAAAAGAGTACTGGAAGCTTGGATCCAACTGCCAGCAGAGGTAAGGAGTCAATCATCAGTAACTGGCAGAGCAGGGGTGAAATCCAGCAGGTTCTGACAGGTTCTGGAGAACCGGTAGCAGAAATTTTGAGCAGTTCAGAGAACCGGCAAATACCACCTCTGGCTGGTCCCAGAGTGAGGTGGGAATGGAGATTTTGCAATATCCTTCCCCTAGGAGTTGGGTGGGAATGGGAATTTTTCAGTATCCTTCCCCTGGAGTGGGGTGGGAATGGAGATTTTGCAATATCCTTCCCCCGGAGTGGGGTGGGAATGGGGATTTTGCAGTATCCTGCCCCTGCCATGCCCACTAAGCCACGCCCACCAAGCCACACCCACAGAACCATTAGTAAAAAAAAATGGATTTCACCCCATGGCAGAGGCTTCCAGCAACTCTTCAGCCAGGCCCTTCTTCAGACTGGGGACTTAGTCATTCAAATTAGCTAGAAAAATAATATTCAATGCTGCATCTCCATAGCTCTCTAAAAAAAACCTGAGTTAGTAGATGTCACTATTCCTGAGAGAAACAACATTCCTAAATATATAATGCACCTTACCCTTATTTTTTTTATGGGCTGGTTTTAAAGAGAGAAAGGAAAAAAAAATAACCCTGAAGCTTCTATCTTTGCAGGAATGCCAGCTCATTTCTCATGGAACTTTTGTGGTAATATATATAAGCTTGGTATCATGGAACCCCATGCCTCTTGTCAGTTTTTATTATTTCGAATGAACTGAACTTAAACCTCAGGACTCCACAGAATTTCCTATTGTTGCTCTTTACCAAAAGAAGATCAATAAATAGTAGACATGCTGTGCTTTGGAGATGTTTATCCCCTTCTCCTGACCTTTTTTTTTTCTGAGAAACCCCAGGAACTTCTTGAAAAACCCCTATCCTAAAATACCTCTCTCTGCTTTATTTGACATCAACACTAGCATCCACCTTTGCCATTAATAAGAGGAACACACATGTGCTTAATGCAAGGACAAACCTTTTACAAGAAAGCTGTGACAGCTAAAATGCCTCCATCAGCAGGAAAACAAAAGAGATCATAATTTATGGGATCGTGGGTTAGAAAATGCCACCCAATACCAGGCTAACAAATCTGGCTGTTATGACATTTGACAGGGTATTTTAAAAAAGAGAGAGAGGAAACATTCACAGCTGTCACATGAGTGTATCATAGGACAGCCTAGTTTAAAACCTCGTCATTGTCATTTTGCCCCTGAATGCATAATGATCTTTCACTCAAGTCTAATGCAGTTTTGAAAACATGGATATAAGGAGGACACAGAGGATCCACCCACTTTGGAATGGTTTTTCATTGTTATGGGATTTTTGGCAGCTAAGGTAGCTTCTAAGGTAGCTTTTTTACAAATCCAGAGGCTCCATTTTAGCATTGGAAAGGAATATTTTAGCTCTCTGCTCAGCAAAAGTTCAAATCTTACTCAGTTGCTATCTAGATATGCTGGATATTGAGGCATCACATGGTGAAATATGTCAAGCTTTAGGGAGAATTCTAAGACCCTAAACAGATCAGATAAGGACAGAGCAGAGATGATGAGAAGGAAAATTATCCCATCCAAAAGTTTTATCTTCACAGAAATATCATCTTGCAACTCTTTAGAATCAAATAGTTATAGTTTACTTTATTGTCATTGCACATAGTACAACGAAATTAAATGTTGTCTTCAGTGTACATTATAACTATAAAAATAAAAACACAAACATACATCCTTTACATTCTGTATAATTGAAATTGAAAACCCGATATTGCACTACACTGTAGAATTCAATATGGTTATTGCCCTGGGATAGAAGCTGTTTTTCAGTCTATTTGTCCTTGTTTTTATTGACCTGTACCGTCTGCCGGATGGTAATAGCTCCAAAAAAGGATGAGATGGATCTTTAAGAATGTTTTGAGCTTTCTTAAGGCAGCAGAAGCTATAAAGCTCTTCCAAGGAGGTAAGAAGGCAATGAATGATCCTTTGGGCAATGACGTTGACCCTCTGGAGTGCTGTCCTATCTGCCACTGTGCAATTGGCAAACCATACACAGATGCAGTAAGTTAAAATACTCTCTATGGTGCAGCAGTTTTTCATTCAGTTGTTGTTTCCTGAGAAGTCTCAGGTAGTATAATCTCTGCTGGGCCCTTTTGACCAATGCTGCAATATGAGTGCCAGGTCAGGTCCTCTTTTATGATAAAACCCAAAAGCTTAAAACTGGCCACTTGCTCCACTTGGTCTCCATTGATAAGCAAGGCTTGTGTTCTCAATTCATAGCCACAGTACAGGCAGAAAATCATCAGGCAAAACATTATGTGTGCACCTAGTGGAGTTTAAGATGTTAGTTTTTTTAGGTTAAATGCTATAGCTCGTCTGCACTCACACACACACACACACACACACATACATATAAATACAGACATACATACTAGAGGTCCCTGGTATGGATCAAAAAAGTCAAAATGGTTATTGCGACTGCATGATTGAAACTCCACATCTTTCTTATCTGTATTTACCCATAAATTATATCTGTATTTACCCATAAATTGAATGGGACACTAAGGGATAGCTTTGTATCCATCTTTCTAAATATTCATATCAAATCCAGAAATCAAGCCTTTGGATCTATGTTTCTTTTTCATCTCTTCTCTGAATCAAATGTTGGTCTTCTCACAATCAACTTCTCCTCTGTCTTAAAGACAATTGATATCTAGTGTTAAAATGTATTCTAGGGCAAAGCTTCTTGCGCTGCGAGATTCCCCCCTCTCGCAGGCCTGGCCCTCTATGTTATCGAGGGCCCACCTTAATGACGGATCTTGGGACCCCGAGAGGTGGCATGTCGCAAAAAGGGGATTGAGGGGTTTTTTAAAGACTTTTTTAAATAGACTTTTAAGGGGTTCTGGGGGTGGGGGAGGTTATGTGGGTTTGGGGGAAAACCCACGGGGGTTGCAGACCAGTCCGGTTGCTATTAATGGTGCCGTAGGGGGTGCGGACTCTGGGGGAAAGGGGACTGTTAGAATGCCCTCTAGTGAGGGCTTCTCTATTAACACACTGAGTGGGAGGGGCAGGTATGGCGGGAGCAGGGGGCCATATCATGTGGTGGGGGCTCGTGCTCGCTATCTTCGAGCGATTGCGTGCCCCGGCCCCCTTAGCTCTTCCCGTTCCCCAGGCTGCTTAGAGTCTCAGCGCCCGAGTCTCCGGCTGATGTTATGTAATGCCAGGTCCATGGTAAATAAAGCCCCCCTCATTTGTGATCTTATTCAGGAGGGGGGAGCGGACCTGGCAGGTATCACGGAGACCTGGTTGGGCCATGAGGGGGGAGTTCCCCTCGTGGAGATGTGCCCATCAGGCTTCCGGGCATTTCATCAGCCGAGAGCTCAGGGCAGGGGCGGGGGGGTGGCGGTCATTCTAAAAGAAGGTCTTGATCCGAGGGAGACCACTGTACCTCAGATAGCCGGATGTGAGTCCCTTTTTGTGAAGTGGGGTCGCGGGGTGCAGAGGGGTCTGTTGATCACGTACCTGGCTCCCTGCCACGTGGCAACGACCCTGCCCGAGCTCCTCAATGTTATAGCCGAGGTGGCGGCTGATACCCCCAGACTTGTGGTCATGGGGGATTTCAACCTGCCATCCATCGGTGAAACATCTGAGGTAGCTCGGGAGTTCATGGCTTCCATGACGGCCATGGACCTGACCCAAGTAATTCACGGCCCTACTCATATGGGGGGACACACTCTGGACCTAGTTTTTATCTCTGGTCAGTGGTTGAGTGGCCTTGATATAGGGGATGTAGATATCGAACCGTTGTCATGGTCTGACCACTCGCTCCTTCGACTTGACTTTCTGACCGCCGTACCCCGTCGCAGGGAGGCGGAACCGACCAGGTGGTTCCGCCCCAGGCGCCTGATGGACCCTGATAGGTTCCAGATGGAGCTTGGGCCATTTCCTGAGACTCTAGCTCATGACTCGGCTGATGACCTGGTGGCCGCCTGGGATAGGGCGGCTGCCGGGGCTTTGGACCGGGTCGTGCCTTTGCGGCCTCTGACCCGGCACCGAACTCACTTAGCTCCTTGGTTTTCCGAGGAGCTGAGGGAGATGAAGCGCCGGAAAAGACGCCTAGAGAGCAGTTGGAGGGCCAGTCGTTCCGAGTCTGACTTGACACTGGTAAGGTCTCATATTAAGACCTACCTAGTGGCGATAAAAGCGGCGAAATCTAGCTATTTTGCCGCTCTTATCGCGTCATCAGATAACCGCCCAGCCACCCTGTTTAGGGTGACCCGCTCCCTCCTCCATCTGGGAGCGCGGGAGGACCCCTTGCAGGGCCGAGCTGAGGATTTTGTACAGTATCTGGATGATAAAATAACTCAGATTCGGGAAGACTTGGCCGCCGACTGGGTTAGTTCAGACGAGATGACTGAGGCAGGCCTTGAGAGTGTTATCTGGGAGGAGTTCGATCCTGTGGCTCCCGAGGACATGGACAGGATCTTGGGACGGCTGAACGCAACCACATGTTTATTGGACCCGTGTCCCTCCTGGTTGGTGCTGGCTTCCCGGGAGGTTACACGAGGCTGGCTCCAGGGGATTATTAACGCTTCTTTGAGCGAGGGTGTCCTGCCGGCCGCCTTGAAAGAGGCGGTGGTGAGGCCTCTCCTCAAGAAGCCATCCCTGGATCCGGCTATTTTGGCTAACTATCGTCCAGTCTCCAACCTTCGCTTTATTGCGAAGGTTGTTGAGAGTGTGGTGGCGCGACAGCTTCCCCAGTACCTGGATGAAGCTGTCTATCTGGATCCGCTCCAGTCCGGCTTCAGACCTGGGTACAGCACGGAAACGGCATTGGTCGCGTTGGTGGATGATCTCTGGAGGGCCCGGGATAGGGGTTATTCCTCTATCCTGGTCCTATTAGACCTCTCAGCGGCTTTTGATACCATCGACCATGGTATCATGTTGCGCCGGCTGGAGGGACTGGGAGTGGGGGGCACTGTTTTGCGGTGGTTCTCCTCCTATCTCTCCGACCGGTCGCAATCTGTGTTGACAGGGGGGCAGCGGTCGACCCCAAGGCGCCTTGTTTGTGGGGTGCCGCAAGGGTCGGTCCTCTCGCCCCTCCTGTTCAACATTTATGTGAAGCCGCTGGGTGAGATCATCCGTGGTTTTGGGGTGGAGTTCCATCAGTACGCTGATGACACTCAGCTGTACATTTCCACCCCAGACCATCCCAATGATGCCTTGGAAGTGATGTCCCAGTGCCTGGAGGCCGTGCGGGTCTGGATGGGGAGAAACAGGCTTCGACTCAACCCTTCCAAGACCGAGTGGCTGTGGCTGCCGGCGTCCCGGTATAGCCAGCTGACGCCATCGCTGGTTATTGGGGGCGAATCATTGGCCCCCACAGAGAGGGCCCGCAACTTGGGTGTCCTCCTGGATGCGCGGCTGTCCTTAGAAGGGCATATGACAGCCGTGGCCAGGAGGGCTTTTTGTCAGGTTCGCCTGATACGCCAGTTGCGTCCCTTTCTGGATCGGGACTCCCTACGCACGGTCACTCAAGCACTCGTCACTTCTCGTCTGGACTATTGTAACGCTCTCTACATGGGGCTCCCCTTGGGGTGCACCCGGAGGCTCCAACTGGTGCAGAATGCGGCTGCGCGGGGGATTATGGGAGCGACGGGGCGCTCCCATGTGACTCCTCTCCTGCGCGAGCTGCATTGGCTTCCGGTGGACTTCCGGGTGCGCTTCAAGGTGTTGGTGATTACCTTTAAAGCGCTCCATGGCTTAGGGCCAGGGTACTTACGGGACCGCCTTCTGCCACCAATAGCCTCCCACCGGCCGGTTCGCTCCCACAGAGAGGGCCTCCTCAGGGTGCCGTCGGCCAGACAATGCCGGCTGACGACCCCCAGGAAGAGAGCCTTCTCTGTGGTGGCACCTACCCTATGGAACAATCTACCCCCAGAGATACGAGTGATCTCCGACCTCCGGATTTTTCGTCGGGCCCTAAAAACTCATTTTTTTCAACTAGCTGGTCTGTCCTGATTTTAGGGTTAGTTTTAAAATTTTTAAAATTTTAATATTTATTTTAATTGACAAGTTTTAAATTATGAGCCAAATTTATAAATTATCTTAATTCTATTTTAATTGTGATGTTTGTATAGATGTTTTTTATCTGGCTGTTCACCGCCCTGAGTCCGAAAGGAGAAGGGCGGTATAGAAATGCGAATAAATAAATAAAAATAAATAATCTTTCCACTCCATAGTGCGATCTTCTATTTCGTATATGTTACTTATACAAATTTAAAGTTCTCTGAATTTAACACTAAATTAGAACTCATAGAATTGATATAACTGTATATGGTTTAGGATAGTAGTGGTGAACCTTTTGGGTTCAGCATGTCAAAAAATCAGAAAATATCTAACTTGATACACCTGGCAAATCGCCACCATATTGTTAGAAGAAAATTCTGGTCTGTTCTGCAGCTGGGTAAATGAGCACAGAACACCTGCTTGAAGAGGAGATGAAATTTATTCAGCAACAAAACAAACACATAATTCAGCTATCAAAAGTAGCTATAAGATTAGGAAGCTAAGGATGGGAGTACTTATAGTGACAATGGTCTTTGATCACGAAGTAGTGGGCTATGGTATAAAATATATTGGAATTGTAAATTGAGATGTTCCTACCTGAGGATGTTTGACATCCAGGAGGGAAAGGACTGTTTCCAGTTCTGTAGAGTATGACACCTTATGTGTATAAATCTCTTCCTCGGTGTGGGATTTTATGAGGGATGTACTATTGTGATGCAGTGTTGTAATAAGGAGATTTCCCTTATTCCCATTTCTGATTTATGTTTGTTTACCAGTGTCTGCTGACTTCCTAGAGGGGCATATTTGATCAATTGCACTCCCAGTGTCAAAGGTTTAAGTGGTTTCTCTTTATTTGAATTTACTGATAGATCAGAGGTGTTTCAAGCTAATGTGTGATTTCATTAAGAATGGGGTATGCTTTTGAGAATACTGGTGTGTCACCCAAAACACTGTGGTATGTCATCTTTGACAGCATATTAAAGCAGGTTTGCCATTACAGTTCTAGAAGATGAATCAAGTTGCTCTTCCAATTTGCAACATGAATATTTTCTTTCTTATGTCCATACATAAGGAATGCACTTATATTCAGTCTGAGCTAATTGTTTCTCATTCAGGAGCAGATATCCCCACCCCCACCCCCGTAGCAATTTACAGTGAATAAATTGGCTACATTCACTTTAATTTTCTCCTAAAGGACCTTCAGACATTGGATGCATGGATGTTCATGTATGTCTGTAAACACAGGACATCTGTTATGGTCCACTATTTTGTGGAACTGCAAAAACTGTTAGCCAAATTCATCAATATTAGTACTAATGGAATTACAACTGCTAATTATAGCTCATTATACTGTACTTGATGATAATAAAGACAACTTGAAAACAACACCTGCAAACCAAGAAAATATACAGGCCACACATTAATCAGATGTATTTACAACAGAGCCATCCAAATTAACATCCCAGATTTTCAATCCATTAAGGTAAGAAAGCAGAATATGTAGCTCGGGGGTGGTACCGCTTGATATAGATTCTGATTAAACCAACATCTTCATTCCAGCTATAGAGAAACAAGTAAAGCATCTGTATTTGAAACTGCATATAATTCTCTCATCTCTTAGAAGGCAAACAGCACAGATGGATTTATTTTTAAGCTCTGGGGGGGGGGGTTGTGCATATGTTCTTATGTTGTTAAATCTTCTGGTTTTCACACTTATTATACTCTGTATGACAGGATGCATTCACACCTGATGGGCAGCTTCAAGCAATCAGTCAGCCGTTCCACAGTTGAAAAGTACAATCCTAGCATCCTTGCCTTGTTTCCATTCGAACCATGCCTGGGTAACAATGGTGTTGATACAACACTGGGATAATTATTCAGTAACAGCTAGAACCCAGCTATTGTTTTCAAAAATTACAACAAAGCAAATGATAAAATGATTCTGCAGTGGAAATTAACCTAGAAGAAGGTATATGTGGTGAAGAGAAAACACCAGCCTCCTTGTAAATAAACCATAACTCCTGATTATAAATGCCTGCAAGCTGGGTAAACTTAAAGAGTGGGGGGAGTGGAGGAAGATGGTAGATATCAGAACACGACAACAAAGACAAATCTGCAGAGGAAGTGCTGAGAATTCCCTTAGCGAAGCCTATATAAACAGACTCCCCCACCTATCCACATTGCCTGGTTGGGTTCCATTTTATTTATCAAGCACTAATCCAGTCCCTAGCCCAATGCTAATCCATGTTCCTAACCCAATAGGAATCTAATGATTCCACCAATCCCTAGCAGAAGACCTTTTTTACATAATTCCATAGAAGAAAACAACAGTGGTCTTATCATAGGAAATTTATCCTGAAGTCCTACCAATATCTACTTCCTTGTTCCTTTCATTCATTGTTTTCTACTGTCTTCTGAAACCTGGTAATTTCTGTGCTCTCTTTTACATAACAGCCTTTCAGTTACTTGAGAAAGGCACCTGGGTCTCCCCAGAAATGCCTTTTGCTATGTTAAACATACTCCACATTTGGAAGCATATATTCCTTTTTCCAGGGACACAGTGGCTCAGTGGCTAAGCTTGTCGATCGAAAGGTCAGTAGTTCAGCAGTTTGAATCCCTAGTGCCACGTAACAGGGTGAGCTCCCGTTACTTGTCCCAGCTTCTGCCAACCTAGCAATTCGAAAGCATGCATCTAGCAGTTTGAAAGCACATAAAAATTCAAGTAGAAAAATAGGGACCACCTTTGGTGGGAAGGTAACAGCGTTCCGTGCACCTTTGGCATTTAGTCATGTCGGCCACATGACCACGGAGATGTCTTTGGACAGCGCTGGCTCTTCGGCTTTGAAATGGAGATGAGCGCCACCCCCTAGAGTCAGGAACGACTAGCACATATGTGCAAAGGGAACCTTTACCTTTATATTTCTATTCCTTTTTCCACACCCTTTTTATCATGATTGCTTTTCTCTGAACAAGTTCAAGTTTGTTAGTGTCCTTTCTAAATTATAGCACTGGGAACTGGGTATAATACTTTGGAGCTCACCAATACAGACTAGTCCTACTTAATTTAATTTAATTTAATTTAATTTCCAATTTATATACCGCCCTTCTCCCTGAGGACTCAGGGCGGTGTACAGCCAAGATAAAAAACATAGAATACAAATATTAAAACATTTAAAAATATATATAAATTTGGCCCGAAAGTTAAGAATCACAGACTAATTAAAAGAATTTAAAAATTTCTTCTTAAGCCAACCCGGCTTGCTGAAAAAGATGGGTTTTCAGGGAACGACGGAAGGCATTGAGGTCCTGGATTCTTCTTATCTCCGGGAGCAACTGATTCCAGAGGGTGGGAGCCCCCACAGAGAAGGCCCTCCCCCTGGGGGCCACCAGCCTACATTGTTTGGCTGATGGCACCCTGAGGAGGCCCTCTCTGTGGGAGCGCATGGGTCGATGGGAGGTCGTCGGTAGCAGCAGGTGGTCTCGGAGATAGCTAGGCCCTATGCCATGGAGCGCTTTAAAGGTGATAACCAACACCTTGAAGCGCACCCGGAAGACCACCAGGAGCCAGTGCAGCTCGCGCAGGAGCGGTGTTACATGGGAGCGCCATGTTGCTCCCATCACTACCCGCGCTGCTGCATTCTGGACCAGCTGGAGCCTCCGGGTGCTCTTCAAGGGGAGCCCCATGTAGAGAGCGTTGCAGTAGTCAAGGCGAGAGGTGACGAGGGCGTGAGTGACTGTGCACAAGGAATCCCGATCAAGAAAGGGCCGCAACTGGCGAATCAGGTGAACCTGATAAAAGGTCCCCCTGGTAACAGCCGTCAGATGTTCCTCCAAAGACAGCTGCCTATCCAGGAGGACTCCCAGATTGCGAGCCCTTTCAGTGGGGGCCAAAGACTCGCCCCCAATAGTCAGTGATGGAGTCAACTGACTATATCGGGATGCCGGGAGCCACAGCCACTCAGTCTTGGAAGGGTTGAGCCTGAGCCTGTTCCTCCCCATCCAGATCCGCACAGCCTCCAGGCACTGGGACATCACTTCAAGGGCATCGTTGGGGTGGCCTGGGGTGGAGATGTACAGCTGGGTGTCATCAGCGTACTGGTGGTATCTCACCCCAAAGCCACGGATGATCTCGCCCAGCAGCTTCACATAAATGTTGAACAGAAGGGGCGAGAGGACCGATCCCTGCGGCACTCCACAAATGAGAGGCCTCGAGGTCGACCTCTGCCCCCCTGCCAATACAAACTGCGACCGGTCGGAGAGAAAGGAGGAGAACCACCGCAACACAGTGCCTCCCACCCCCAACTCTTCCAGCCAGTGCAGCATGATACCATGGTCGATGGTATCAAAAGCCGCTGAGAGATCTAATAGGACCAGAACAGAGGAATAACCCCTGTCCCGAGCCCTCCAGAGATCATCCACCAACGCGACCAATGCCGTTTCCGTACTTAAGTTTCATTTACTATACTTCTTTATTACTTTCTATTACTTCTTTTAAGTTTCATACTATACTTATGTTTATGTAGTTTAGGATTATATCCGGGGGTTTTTAACAGCTGCATCACATTGATGGCATATGCGGACTGTAATATACTATGGCACTTAGCTTTTTCATATGTACTGCTGACCAATAAGGTCTGCCATATCCTTAAGTCAACAGGAGGTCTATTGATTCAGCTCTTCACAACAATTCCAGTTTCTCATGTGGCTCCTTGGGAAAATTAATTGTCCACCCCTGCTTTACATTCAGTTAATTCAGTAGGGTTCATAGGATTACTCCATGCATTTAGTAATGCCCTCATTTTCTACATTCAACATTACAAATTGGGAGCAACATTGGGCAGGCTGTAGGAGTTTCCCCCTGTTTAAGGCTTTCAAAGTTTCTTATTGTATTTCAGGCCTTCAAAATAAAGACCTGTTTTAGAATTCAAAATATACTGTTTTGTGTGCAAGGATTTGGCAGTTGTTGGGGAAATAGATTCAAATTGCCATTTATAAAATAATTTATCTTCAACATGAAAAATAATGTCAAATATTTCAAGTGTAGATAGGTGATAAATATCTAAACAGGTTCAAAACAATGATTTATACAATTGTTACTTCAGTTTTGAAAAATTACCTGAGCAGTCTGAATTACTTCAGCCATACCTCCTGCCAAAAGGTAAAGGGATTATGAACGTATGTTGAAGATCCTATGGTAACTTAAGATACTTGTGTTGGAAAACAATTCAGGTGATTCTCTAAAGATCTATTCACCTGAAATTTCCACTGAACTCCATGAGGCTAACTCCCCATAGATAGAAAGATAATGGATTTCAGCCTTACTCATTCCATAAAGAATATTATAGATTTATCAGATCAACAAATAATCAGTAAAAAAAAAAAATCCTATTCCAAAGTAAATATAATAGGGAAGGTGGCAGCAACAGCCTGGAATTCTGTGACTATATATATATATATATATATATATATATATATATATATATATATATATATATATATATATATATATATATATATATATATATATATTGTATAAACTTTATTAAGATTTTTTACAAACAGAGAAAAAGAAAAACATACAAACAAAAACATAAAAAACATAAATGTAATGTCATTTTCAATTGATATTGGATGTGCAGTGTTTTAACTATTTACATAAATAATACTTGGTGATATTTCAAATCACTTTTAGCCATTATTTAACACACCTTTATCACAGAACAGAACTGGATAAAGTTCTGTGATATATTATCTTTGGGTGAGAATGTTGACAGCCTGGGACTCTTGGCATCATAAGCAAGCCTGCAACCTACCACCTTGTCAGTTTTACTTAATTTGAGCCACCAGACAGCTGTTAGGAACTCAAGTTCTCAGGAGTGACAGACATTATGGCGTCTTTGGAGATAAAAGCTGTGGAGCTGATTACCCAACACAGGATGTGGGCAGCCTCTGTCTTTCAACAGCTGATCAATAAAAAGAATGCATAATCATCAGACCATGCAATATCTTCCATCCAATGTGCTTCTGTTGTAGTTATCAGACTGTCTTTGTGCTGAATTTGCAGATGCAACACAAGGAGTCTTAGGCGATTTCAGAAATAAGACATGGTATATGAGCTGCCTTCTCGTTGTGGTAGATAACCGCAATGACTATATGAATGAGAGGGCAGCAGTGTTCTCCAGAAATGTTCTTGATGACCACTAGACACCTTGCCCCATATGACTTTTTAAAAGCTTCATTTTAATTAAGAAATAAATATGAAGCTGGCATACTGCTGTAGGAAGTTAAAACCCAGCCCTCTCCTAGGAAAATAAGATATTTTAGGAAATATTAAAAGGGCAGAATATTTCCTCTAAAAAGGAGGCAGAAACTTACCCCCATACACACATCTTTGTCAATGGGCCATTAAGGCCTGGGCCAGTCTATTCTACATAACAAAGATCTACCTCCTTCAGGCAGAGCCATGGTAAGAATTGCCCAAGTCCTTTCATTACATCATCACCCAGCAAGAGTCAACTAAGCCTGGGATTCAAGGCAACCTATAAAGTTACCTCTGCATGGCCCCATGGGAGTTTGACAACCAATCAGAATACAAGCTCAAATTCAAAGCCCAACAGAGGGTATAAATCTGTCTATCTCTCTCACCCATGTGCTTTTTTGCCCAAGACCTCAAAACCATGTGGTCCTGTCCACCATTAAACCATCTTTCCAAGCAGGCTCCATGTTTCCAGTGTCTTTCTCCCCACTTGGAACTGAACTCAGATGGATATTTCTTCCAACACTGCAAAACCAAATATCAGCTTTTAACGTTATGTAGTTTTGCAGCACTGAATTTGGATTCCGAAATCACTAAGGGTGATTTCTGGTCAATAGGTGCTTTGTTCTTTTAGCCACTTCTCCATGTCACTCATCTGAATACGTAAGTCTCTCATGGCAGTTATTTCATGGCAAGAACCCCTACGATATAATCCCAAAATTCCAAACTACCATATTTTTCGGAGTATAAAACACTCCAGACTATAAAACGCACCTACCTTTTTTGGTGAGGAAAACAAGAAAAAGAAATCTGCCTCTGCCTCCCAGCAATTTTGCCTCATTGCAGCAAACAGCAAATAGTCTGCTTTATTTTCATTTTCGTTTTCAGCATAGCTTGATTAGCATAAGAAAAAAAATCTGCTCCCAGCAATTTACCTCCTTGCAGCAAGCAGCTGAGGCCTGCGCAGCAATAGGCAATGGCAATCTCTGCAGCCTGAAATAGCTGAGAGTCAGGAGGCCAATCCAACGGATAATCAACTTGTGCTAATTAGACTGTGCTGAAGCTGAAATTGGCTGTTACTTCTTCCTGCTTGCTGCAAGGAGGTAAATTGCTGGGACAGAGAAGCCAAAGAGTGGGGGCCAGTGTGTCGGCAGGGCTACATTCAGTGTATAAGGCGCACCTAAATTTTCACCCCCTTTTAGGCGGGGGAAAGGTGCATCTTATACTCCGAAAAATACAGTAGTCCCGAACTCAAAATCACTTCCATTCTGACTGAACTCATATTCAGCTCATAACTCAGTTCATACTATTAGGACATACAGTTTGCTTTTCTAATATCTGTACATTTCAGTTTGTTATTTTGTTAATCTTTCATTGTGCTATAACCAAATATGACTATACATCTTCTACCTCCACAACCAGGCTAGAACTGTGCAACATTATGAAAGTGCAAGTTGCAGAAGCTTTGAATGGCATCCTGGAAAAGAGCAAAAATGTAAGCAGGGCCTGCACTGAGGGACTGAAATGGATTCAATTTTAAATAAAATGATGTACTGTTAATGTGATTATTCCCATCATATTTAAAAATATTAACATATTAATAACCCATATTCAAGGTCTTCATGGACTAGTGTAGTTGTTAGCCCTTGGATTTTGCACTTTCAGTTTGGAAAAAAAGGCAAATGGCTGCCTCTGTTGGAAGACTTGTAGTAACAACCAAGTACCAGCAGAGAGCTTTGGGTGCCTTGAAAACTCTTCCCTATTCTTTTAAGTTCACTTGCTGTCCTCAGGCATGGGAAAGGATGTTTTAAAATTCAGCTGATATAATGGTATATGGGAATGATTTGTGAGATAGGAGAAAGAGTTACAGCCAAGGTAATGATTAGATAGAGGCATCTTATCCCATTGCATGAACATGGCATAGCAAACATCTCAAAAGGGACCCTCCCTAGCTTCTTCGATTCTGAAGGTTGTAAGAGTGAAATGTACTTTCATATTCATAAAATTCTGTTAATGTAGCCTTACAATTTATTTTTATTTTATTTTTATTTTATTGAATTTCTATACTGCCCTTCTCCCGAAGGACTCAGGGAGATGTACAGCCAAAAATAAAACCATGACAGTATAAAAATTAAAAGCAATTTAAAACAATTAAATAAATTGGCCAAAAAACTCTAATAAAACAACCCATTAAAATAGTAAAATGTTATTATTATTTAGGCCAGCCCTGCTTGTTGGAATAATAATGCTTTTAGGGCGCGACAAAAGGTACGAAGGTCGTGAATCCTATGAATCTCCGGAGGCAGCTCATTCTAGAGGGTAGGGCCCCCCACAGAGAACGCTCTCCCCCTGGAGGTCATCAGCCAACACTGCCTAGCTGACAGCACCCGGAGGAGCCCCTCTCTGTGGGAGCGTACCGGTCGATGGGAGGCTATCGATGGCAGAAGGCGGTCTCGTAAATACAATAAAGGAGAGCTACTACTTCTGAGTGTGTTTCTTGTCTAGGATATCTAGAATAGAGAATTAATATGTTAACTCTTCCAATTTCCAAGTTAACACACACACACACACACACACACACACATATACAGTTCTGTTTAGGGATGCCATGATCTGGCACCTTTGCAACATGGCCTGCCCAGCATGTCTGGGCTTTCATCAGCAGGGTGTGAACTGATGGCAGGCCTGCTCTGGAGAGGACTTCCATGTCTGGCACCTTGTCCTGTCACCAGATCCTCAGAATTCTACGGAGGTGCATGACATGGCGCATGCATATCCACCAAGGCATCTGAGGACAGAAGAACAACCATAGCACAAGAGAAGCGAGCAATCTGCAAAGCCAGAGCTGCAAATACTGCAACAATGGTGCCCACACATCTGCCCGACATGTGGCAGAACATTTTGTGCCCATATAAGCCTTATGACCTCTATATGGACACATTATGGAAGCCCACAACCTGTTAGATGTCAAGGTCCTCTTTGAACACAATGGATGAAAATCGTCACTGTGTGTGTGTGTGTGTGTGTGTGTGTATAATCCTCTTCATGCAACCATAGAACCTATTTTTCCTTATGAATGCTTCTGCCACAGATTAATTGATATGAATGTTACAGCTAAGATAACTCCACTGCCATAACTTAAAAGACATGATCAATTACTATAACTTTAACTTGTTTAATTTTATGAAGCTCTAAATCCAGCTAATATAGAAAACATAAGACTAGGAGTGACTACTCAAAGAATAGTTTTTCATTTTTCTCTTCGATTAATATAAAGGTTTATCTGAATTTCAGTGCTGTTCTCCCATCATTTGCTTAATTACTTTTATTTTAAAAAACCAATGTATTTCCCATTTTTCAATGTTATGTTTTATTTATTGTTTTAAGCCCCAAAAATGTCACAACACAAAGAAATATCAAATTCAGGAAGATGCTTGTTCTTATCAGGTTCAAGCTTGTTGAGGTTGTTATCATTCCAGGTAAAAAGCAATCAACCTCTATCACTATTTGAAATAATTGACTCTAACATTAAGATTATCTGAAAGGGATTCAGGCCAACATATTCCATATCACACTTTATAGAGAGATGGTTTGGAACAGTGAACAATAATTATCTAAGAATTAAATATCCCTGCTCACTATCACTCCCTCTGTTCTAGCATAATCTTTTTTCAAATTGCTGTTACAGAAGCTAACATATAACATTTAGCTAGCCTCTCAGTTTTTAACAATCCAATAAGTATAGTAATTAGTATCTAAAGACTTTTGAAGTCTTTATGATTTTTAGTCTACTTCTAGATGTAAATATCTTTTTTCCTCCTACACCAGATAATTCATATGTTGATACTTCTTAAGAATGGTTCATCATGTGTAATTCTCATTCTCTGGTAGTGTTCTAACTAAACTGAAAAAGCATAACTTTTTCTATTGATGTTCAACTTTATATCCTTTAAGGAAGAAAAGCCACAACTCTTAAGCAGAGCTGATCAGGAGATCATAGGGAACAGGTCTGTTTTATATTAGCATTGAAAGAAAATTATTTTAAATGTTCAAAATCTTTCTTTCAGGAATGAAGGGCTCCATTGCTTAAACTGAAGCTGAAGTATGGTATATATTGTTTTGATATTCTGAGTATATAAAAGGCTAGATTCTTAGTTAGAATGTTCCCTCCAGGATTTTGATTTTTGCTATCTCTTATGTATGAATGATAACTAAACTTCCCAAAAAACATTTCTGCAAAACTGGATGTTTCTTGATAAATTGAAGATCTTCACTTTGTATTTCAAACAACAGTTCTTTCAGGAGTAGCAAAAATTATTTTCAAGTACAGAAGGTCATCTATGCTAAGGAACACCAAAAGTTTAAAGGTTGGGCTATTAAAATATCTTTGGATAGTGCTAAGTGTTCATTGTTTGACATTTCAACCAAATTGTGTAGAAGTTTAGTTTAATTCAGTGTCCACTATTTATAGTTGGCTCCGAAAGTCCATTCATGCGTTAAAGCCTTTTTTATTTCAAGAAACTATAAATAGATAAACTAATTGTATTACTATTCTGCGTTTTTGCCCTCCCCAGGCTCCGGAGGCTTTTCTCAAGCCTCTACGAGGGCAAAAACTGCTTCCCCTGAGTTTTGGAATCCCTCCGGAGGCCAGAAACAGGCTCGTTTTTTGCCTTCCCAGACCCTCCACGTGGCCCTTGCACTTACCTGGAATGATGAATGGGCCTTGTGTAGACTCCTGGCAGGGGCAGGGTAGGGTGGGGTGAGTGTGGCCAGCCAGAGGTGGCATATGGGGGTTCACTGAACCCCGGTGATCCTTGGCTAGAGGATTGCCCGAACCCTGCTGAACCCCCAGGAGCCCACCCCTGGATATGAGGTGAGAAACATTGCTCTGTTAAAAAAAATTTACACCCTAGTTATTATATAAACGTAATAATCTTTGCAATGGGAGCCGGGACTAAATACCCATGAAAAAATGTGGAACGGGCCAAGTTCGCCATTCTGCTCAGAGACAGAAGTCATTCTATGGGTGCTTTCCCAACATTAAACTTAAATATAAACAGGTATAAAATTGGATAGTGAGGAGAGCTATGTAAATTTTGTACTTGGTATTTTAATTCCTGATGAATAGAGATATTGTTCTTTTTAAATAGCAGCCACATTTCAAAAGATATGCACAGTCTCAAAAAAAAAACAAAAAACCACTAAATGAAAGAGCAAATCCAGAAGATACTGTATTATTCGTTTTGTTCTGCATTTATTTGTCAGTGATTAAATCCCTGAATCACATTATTTTTGATTTATCTAATTATACTTTCTCAGAGTATTTGACAGCATGTGATCCAACACTCAGTGTGTAGGACTTAGATTTGGTTTTATGTCTCAGCTTAAAATCTTTCTTGCCAATTCAGTGTCTTCTTTTCTACCTATAAATAGAGAAATTGTGTTCTTTCTGCTCCTCACATCAAGAGACTCATCAAGAGATGAAAACAGATTTGTATTACAGGGATAAATGCCTAATGTGAACCCAATATGAGTGCCAGAGATGGTATTCAGCAGGTTCTGACCAGTTCTGGAGAACCGGTAGTGGAAATTTTGAGTAGTTCAGAGAACTGGCAAATACCACCTCTGACTGGCCCCGCCTCTATCCATTCGCTGCCTCCCGAAACGCAGCTGATCTGCTGGGTCTTCTTTTGTTGCCCTGCACAGGAGAACGGAGCTGGAAAGCATGTTAGTGGGGTGGGGAGGGAATGGGGAATTTGCAGTAACCTTCCCCCAGGAATGGGGTGGGAATGGAGATTTTACAGTATCCTTCCCCTGGAGTGGGGTGGAAATGGAGATTTTACTTATCCTTCCTCTGCCACAGCCACCAAGCCACGCCCACAGAACCGGTAGTAAAAAATTTTGAATCCCATCACTGATGAGCGCCCAATACATGTAGTTCTCACATAGCATCCATTCATACAATGACTGTTCAAACTTGTGGTGCTGCAACAATGGAATTGTGGCCAGTCCTGAACTTACAATTACTGCATCATCCCTGTGGTCACATTTAAAAATTTGAGTCAATCAACATTTAACATCATCACTCTCTGCCATCCTCCAGCTGTCACACGTCATCATCTTTGCCTCCTTGCCTTCCATTCAATCAGTAGCTATGTTTTATTAAGCTGCCAACTTTTTTAAAAAATTTAAGGAAAAAAAGAGAATAAAATAAAAATCCATTTTTGCTAAAAATGGTGTGAATCGTGCCCAGAACCCTTCTTAGCCTTTGCTTCAGAAAACATTTGCAAAAGATGGATTATGTTGAAAACAACAACAATATATATATATTTGAATCGTTATATTCTTTCTTTGTAAAGTATGATACAATTTCACTTTCCATATTGTATAAACAAATACTAACTTTCTTCTTAAAACTGTTAGACATTTGTAATGATTAATCTTAAAAAAAAAATCTAACACAATGACATTTTACCTCATGCAGTTGAAAGTCAAGGTTCATACTTCTTTTGTGTGTTATTTATGATTTCAGTTGTCTCTGTAGTGCCCAGAACTTCCATTTGAAGGCAAAAGAAAAGATTCAGCTTTAGTTCTTTATCTATAGCTTCATTCAACCATCAGTTGTGGCTGTGGTTTCTTAGAAACCAACATCTCTCTTGAGTTCTTTCTGTGTGTATTCATGTGTGTTTGTATGAAGATGAATGAATCAGATAATGTAGACTGAATTCCAAGTTGAACAGAAGAGTCTTTTCATTCGCCAAGCTCAACTTTTCACCACAGATGCTCAATATGCCACCATCAGATTGCTTATTCCCTTGTCTGAATGGAATAACTAAGGCAGTTTTTACATTGTCTTTTCTATCAACCACAATGCTTTAACATAACAGGACTCTAGCTAACTTTTTATTTGGTTTGGTATACTGTAGTAAGGAGAATTCTCTGGTTACATTAGGCACATATCTACAGAAATATCCAAATGACTGCCAATTTTTTCTTGATTGTGATTGGCTTAAAAAAGTATTAGTAATGCCTGCTGGCTAGTTGGGTTATTGTTGTTCGTCCATTGTTTTCGAAGAGGACTTTCACATCTAACGGGTTGTGGGCTGTCCACAGTGTATCCGCAGGTGGCTGGTATGGCCTATACAGGCACGGAATGTTCTGTCACATGTTGGGCAGACATGCGTGGGCACCATTGTTGCAGCATTTGCAGCTCTGGATTTGCGGCGTGCTCGCTTCTCTTGTGCTATGGTTGTTCTTCTGTCTTCAAATGTCTGGCAACCTTGGTCGATCAACGTGTGCCATGTTGATCGATCTTGTGCCAGGGTTTCCCAGGAGGTGGGAACTTGACGGTACTTGAAGGAGGCTTTCAATGTCTCTTTGTATCGCTTCCTTTGACCTCCGTGTGATCGCTTTCCTTGAGACAGCTCATTGTACATGAGCTGTTTAGGGATACAGTGGTCTGGCATCCTTGCAACATGGCCTGCCCAGCATGTTTGGGCTTTCATCAGCAAGGTGTGAACTGATGGCAGGCCTGCTCTGGAGAGGACTTTTGTGTCTGGCACCTTGTCCTACCACCGGATTCTCAGAAGTCTGCAGAGGCAGGTCATATGGAAGTGGTTCAATTGCCTAGCATGACACCTGTATACAGTCCAAGTCTCAGTGGCATACATCAGGGTAGTTAGCACTACTGCTTGGTAGACTTTGAGCTTTGTAGCAAGGCTTATTCCACGATGGTCCCACACATTGGTTAATAGTCCACCAAGTGCAGAACTTGCCTTGGCGATTCTGCAGTTGACCTCGATGTCAATTGTCACTGTGTGGGAGAGGGTGCTGCCAAGGTATGTAAATTGATCCACTGTTTGCAGCTTTTGTTCCTTTAATGTGATGGTGGGCTCTTGGTGTTGGGCTTTCGGAGCTGGTCTTCTTTGTGTTGATGAGGAGGCCAAAATTGTCCCATGCTGCTGCAAATTTGTCCACACTAGCTTATATTTCCTGCTCTGCTCCAGCATTCAGGGCACAGTCGTCGGCAGAAGGAGGTCTCATAGCACAGTCTCCTTTATCTTGGTAATAGCCTGGAGTCTTCGCAGGTTAAACAGTTTCCCATTGGTCCTGTATCTCAGGCTAACTCCCAAGGAACTGTTCTGGAAGGCATGGCTGAAAACATTATGCTGAACAGGGTCGGTGCCAGCATGCACCCTTGCTTGACACCGTTTGTAACAGGAAAAGCCTCTGACCCTCATGCCATCTAGTTGGGTAATGAAACTTCAACAAACAAGCAAACAAGCTCACAGAACATCAAGAATTCCATGATTTCTCTTTATCTGGATAGTCTGTAATTCTCTTAATTTCTTTGGGAAGAGAGCCTCTTTGGGTTTTTTTCCCCCACTGGACTTTTGATCTTTAACCATAATAAAATAAAATATTGGATTTCAACATAATTTCTAATTATATTAAAAATATATGAACAAGTGAACATGTTAATCAATATAAACAGATTTTTGATTGCATTGTTCTCTGAAGCTTTTGTTTTTTACAGTAATCTTTCTCTATAACTTTTTATTTCTTCCTCTGGGACTGAAGATACATTGTGAACTTCAGAATCTTCCATTTTTGCTTACTGAGCTGTAGGAATGTGCATGCTTTGCAAATGATTTGGATCCATACAGAATATGCAGGTTATTCACTTAAAGCAGACTGGGAAAAAGCTTGGAAAAAAACTAGATTACTTTAATGAATACCAAAGAAGTGCCAAGCTTTTTCTGAATGTGGGCAACCGTAGATCCAGTTTGGTTTAATGCTTCAAGTATTGCTCTAGAAATCCAGACGGCATGAATTCTGGATCTCCCTCAAAGATCAAAGAAGCTGGATGACCTTGAGCCAATCATTCTCTCTCAGTCCACCTCACAGGATTATGGTTGTGGGGAAAATAGGAAAGGGGAACATTATATACAAAGCAATGAGTTGGACAAAATGAAAGGTAGTATATAAACCTAATTAACAAATGGTGTGAATCCAAATACAGCATCACATTCTATGTAAGAACTCTTAGTTTCATTCATGCAACAATTTTTCAGTGGTAAAATTGTGCAAAATATTTCAACCTCAAAAAAAATTTCAATGTTAGAATACATTTTTGAGCCAAACGAAAAATAGGGGGTGGGGATAAGTTTTGTTTTGAGATAATAATATAGAATGGTCACCAGAGAGCCTTGGGAGATTTACACAGAAATATACAACCACAGTTTTGGTACATATTTTACACATCCGTTAGGATAGATGGCACATATAATTCATTTTTAGAATAAGCATTATAACTATGATCAGTCGAAGAACTGAAGGCATTTTGTTAAAGTTTTGTGAATTCTAGGGGTATAGTACATCCCACATCTACCTAGCTTCCTGTCAGTTTGGTTCAATTTGCTGTGTTTTTTCTTTCTGCTTAGTCAAAAACTTAAAACATACATGGATTCATTGCTTGTCATTGCTTAAATTTTGTCTTTGAATTAATTGTATACTGTGAATTTTGTACAATTTGTACAGACAAGTTGTCTGAGATGGTATAGATTCTCCTGCTTGAGCAGGGAGCTGGACTAGAAGACTTCCAAGGTCCCTCCAAGCTCTATTCTATTCTGTTCTAATTGTTCAAGTAAACAATGGTTTAGCCCGGGGTGAGATCTCTTTGTCACAGGTTATGAGCTTTGATTTCCCAGAAATGAAAGATCATTAGATGTATCATAGTCTTCACCTTGGTGGGAGATGAATGGACATCTAAGGAGCCATAAAAGCCAGAATAACATCTAATTTCCATGAATATTGAGGTAATTATAGGAATGACCAGGCTGATCCTGAAGGCAGGGTCAAACACATCATCAATTTGGAGTCTCTGTGCCCCCATAAGAGACCTAAGCCCAGCCCCTTGAAGTTCATTGATTCTTATTTGGCACTAATTTGTTTTGTCCATTAGTAGTTCAGATTCTTGTGTATAGATAGAATGAAATAAACTTGTGGAACTTTTGAACTCTATCCTAGGTCCTGATTTCTTGTACCAGACAATCATTGTAATTCCCCTTGTCCATGAACAAAGAATACGTCCTTTGAGCCTCTTGATCCATAATCCTAGTCTGTACCAGGGGTGAAATGCTCCCGGTTCGGACCGGATCGCCTGATCCGGCAGCGATGGTGGCGGGTGATTTCGAGAACCGGTAGCAAAAATCCCTGCGCCCCCCATGCCCAGCTGAGCCGCACGATCATTAGAAGCTGGCGGTTTTCACTTTTAAAAACATTTTTTATACAACCTCTTCAACTAATCGTCAGAGGCTTCTAAAGGCATTTTTTTCTGCAACCTCTTAAGGTTGTAGAAAAAAATGCTTTTAAAAGTTAAAAAAAAAAAGTTGACCAGGCCCACTCAGTCACATTACAACCCACACACACACCAAGCCACGCCCACAGAACCAGTAGTAACAAATTTTAGATTTCACCCCTGGTCTGTATCTTTTGTTTATCCCCACCTTACAGTTAAAGAATGTACTGTTTTATCATCATTCTTTTAAGCCTGCAAATGGCTATTCCATTGTTACTCTGTAAATGTATTTGTACCTTCTTTGGCAAATCTTAATTTCAGACCTTCTTATTTCACATTCCAATGCTGCTATTAGAAATAAACTTCTAGTCCAATGCCAGGTTGTGTTCCATTAACTAAACATTTTCTTTTTAAAGCATTTGTAATAAAATAAACATTAGACAATTGGACTGAATTTTTGCCAATATTCTTGAACACATTTTCTGAACTATAGTCTGGTAGAATATAATCTGATATGTATAGGCCAAAATTCAAGAACTGCTTACTGAACATATGTGCATTTGCGTGCGCATGTGGGCATAATTATAACTCTTCATGTGTGTAATTCCAGATACAGGGATCAATCTGGTGGCCAAATATATCTAAATTAATAAAAATATTGAAGTACATTTCTACAATCAGCTTGATATTATAGTGTCAAAGCCTATATTTACAAGTTTTAATAGTAATTTAGAGAAGCCTTGTTTATTTTTCTGAATTTGAGCTTCTTGTTGGAGCATAAATATGGGGAAATTCAGAACTAATTTTAGCTCTTTTGATTGATATTCCTTCTCAAGATGCCTTCCTTAATCATCTTTCTCTGTCAGTTATGTTTTGGCGACAACTTAGAACATTCTCTTTTTATGTCCTGAAGGAAACAGAATTGACAAAACCATGCAAGTAATCAACAGCAAATTTCCAGGAAGGTCTAACTCATACAGGAAGCAGCTTCCTGCATCTGGCTACTGACATACAAAAAGATGTGCAAGAGAGGCCAAAAGTGTCTGGCAAAGGTCACAGGAGAGCAACAAACAATTCAGTCTGTTATATCAACACCCTACAAACTGTCCAACTGACAAATAACACTCCAGCTAGTATATAAGTAGTAGATGACCACTAAATGATAGCAAGGAATTTGTGATTTCTGCCTTTCTTTTGTGGCATCTAGAATTTTGCAGTCCATATTTGATAGCTCTTCCTCCGGTTCACATTTTAGTCAACGGGAACTAGCAATCTTCTTCCATCACCAGCTGTTCTTGGAGAAAGTATATTTGGTTTTAATACCTGAATAATTATTTCCTTCCTGGCAAACCTTTTAAGAATCAAATTAATGCATATAATTCAGTGATTGAGTTCATACATAATGAAAAAGCATAGGTTATCTAACCATAATTTATGGAATAAACATCAATAAATTTGGTTTATATAGTATATTATGCTGAAATCCATGGTTTATAAATTCTATATGGGGCTGCCCTGAAGTTTATCCAGAAACTTCAGCTTGTGCCAGATGTGTGCTTCCAGAACAGCACATTACACCTCTGCTCCACAAGGTACTGTGGTTGGCAATCTATTCAGGATCTAATTTAAGGTGCTTGCTTTGACTACTGAAACCCCATGGCTTCAAGTTATTTGAGGGTGCACCTGACCCTGATTATATCTGTCTGTCCCATCATACCCAATGAGAGTCATGCTATGTGCCACAATTATGGGCCTTCTTTTCTTTGGTGCCCATCTTATAGAACATTTCCCGTCCCCAATGTAGAGAAACCATGCCTAATTATTTTCTGGAAGTCCTTCAAGACCTGGCTATGTCATCAGGCCTGGAGGTCTCAGGGGACCCAATGAGAACTTGAGGTGACTCACTTGTGTATTTTACGGTAGTTCTCAATTTATGTTGACTGGGACCAGAATTTCCATTATTAAGCATGGTAGTTGTTAAGTGAATCACAACTGATTTTACAACTTTTTTGCCATGATTATTAAACCACTAAATCACTAGAGTAGTTAAATGAATATGATCAATAAGTGCATTTGATTTGCCCCATCGACTTTGTCAGAAGCCCCCCGAGAAGATCACACGACCCTAGGATTCTACAATTGTGCCAATTGCCAAATACCATACCTACATTTTGATCACATAACCATGGAGAAGATTGTAAGTCATTATTTTTAGTACCATTGTAATTTCAAACAGTCACTAAATAAATTTTTGCAAGTCAAGGATTTACCTATAATGGGTTTTTTTTAAAAAAAAAATAGTATAACTATTTTTTACATTCTTATTATTTTATATTTTTGCTGTAAACGACCCAGAGTCATTTCTTGTAAGATGGGCAGCTATAGAAATGTAGTAAATAAGCCAAATATCCCAGTACACCATTGTTGCTACTTTCTCATGCTATTGTTTGTAAGAAGTCTGGATGATCTTCTTGTAGCATTTAACTAGGTGGTCCACAGTTTCTTCAGTTTCTTTGCAGAAGTGGTATTTGTTGTCTATTGCTGCTTTCTCCATTCTGGCTTTGTATGCTTTTGTTCTTAAGCCTTGGTCTTCTGCAGCCAGAATTAACCCCTTTGTCTCTTTCTTCAGATTTCCTGCTCTTAGCCATTATCAATTTTTGTTGTTATCTGCTTTGCAAATTTTTTATTACTTTTCATAAATATAATTTTATATACAAATGCAATAATTTTAATATATTTTATAGTATTATTCCAAGAGATGAAGAGGCACCTAGTTGAAAAAGATTTGTTTATTACAATACAACGTACACAGCTGGACAGATCTACATGGGGCTCAAAATCCATTCAGTGAAGCGTCTTCTGTAGGAAGCAATAAGAGAGGAAATCTCACTGGGGCTAACTTTGCACCAGACTTTCACACAGCTGACTGAATAGCAGGTGGTTGCAAGTATACCTTTCATGCTAACATATTCATTAAAGCTCCCTTGCCTGTCTTCCTGGAATTGTAAAGTGCACACCGGCATTATGCAAGTAAACCTGAGCAAGGAGCAAGAAAAGCACTGTTTTCTCAAAAAGAAAAAAAGAATGAAGCTCAATGAATTGGGAAGAATTCTTTGTTTCTCTCTTTCTTATGATCTTTGCAGAGCATTTCCTGTGTCCAGAAGGCTGATAAATTAAGGAGTTAAGTAACAAGGATGATTCTGTAGAGATGGGCCAGATTGCAATATCATGTTATTTCTTCATAAGAACCTAGAAAGTGTATCTAGCTCTATTATGCATATCTGCCCCCCCCCCTTTTTTCCAGAAAGCATCCTCCATTGTTTGGGAATTATAAAATAAGTCATACTATATACTTATGAGGGCCTTATCACCATTTTTTTTATTTGAACAAGCATTTTACTGTTTGAAGAACCACATAAATATATTGACTGCATTACATATATATTTATTCACAGTATTTCACCATATTTTGATGCTGCCCCTTGCATCCATTTTTCCATTTAATTTAATTGAAATCATGTTTCAGTTACCATTTTCTTTACTGATATGTAAACAGCCATATCGCTTGATTACTGATATTTGTTTGTTTGTTTGTTTGTTTGTTTTTGTTCCGTTTATAACCCACCTTTTATTTAGCAGGTCAAGATGGGATTCTCTCTCCTCCATTCTTCCTACAATAATCTCCATGAGCAGTAAGGAGGGAGGGAGGGAGGGAGAGAAAAGAAGAGGGGGGGAGAGATTGATTTTAGGCTTCTCTTCTAATTTTTCTCTTTCTTACATATATTTAGAAATTAGTAACCACTCCAAATAAATGAAAAGCAAATGTAGATACCACTTTATCATCTAAAGAAGTATGAATATTTCGGGAATGCTTATATGTTCTAGAGTTTATAAATCAGCATTTAAAGCAATGGGCAAAACCTGTGTGTGTGTGTGTATGTGTGTGTGTATGTGTAAGAGAGATAGAGGGAGGGAGAGAGAGAGAGAGAGACCCAAGAAAAAAAGTAGTTTTTCATACATATTTATGATAAATTTTAGAACTAGAATTGGAGAGGCCAGGTTGAAATTCAGTAGGATTCTCTCTCTCTCTCTCTCTCTCTCTCTCTCTCTCTCTCTCTCTCTCTTACACACAAACACACACACACACACGAAGATTTTGCCCATTTCTTTAAATGCTGATTTACAAACTCTAGAACACATAAGCATTTCCAAAATATTCATATTTCTTTAGATGAGAAAGTGGTATCTACATTTGCTTTTCATTTATTTGGAGTGGTTACTAATTTCTAAATATATGTAAGAAGGAGAAAAATTAGAAGAGAAGCCTAAAATCAATCTTTCTCTCTCTCTCTCTCTCTCACACACACACACACACACACACACACACACACACACACACACAAATAAGCTGTACAAGGAGAATATCATAAATCTTCCTATTGACCATGCTCCCTTCCTTGCTAAAATATTCATACACAGTTAAATATCAAAGAAAGACAGGAATGACACATAGATGAGTATAACTATAGCATGCAAAACTTAGCTGCTCCTCTGAATGTGTACCTCTTAGCTTAAAACTTGATTGAGAGGTTCCTAGAACCTCAAAGTTCATTTCCTACCAAAGCTCTGTTGAACAAAAGCTACCTTAATCACAAACATTTTCTTAGTTTACAGCCATTTATATGTCTGTAAAGCCATACATAAAACCCTTCTTTATCCCATTCCACCTAGAGACCTAATTAGAGCTTGTTTTAACTCCAAGTACTGTCATTCTGTGTATTTATTTATTTATTTATTCATTCATTCATTCATTTAGCAGTAGTCCATTCAGAAACTCTTTACTATTCTCAGGTGCTTCCATCCTTCCATAGGTAGCCTTTGACTTACATGGTTTACATGAGTTTACATCATAAATCCGTAATGGTGAACCTATGGCACGTGTGCTCAAAGTGGCACGCAGAGCCATTTCACCTGACATATGTGGCATTGCCCATTCCGGGTTTCTGGTGCGCATGCGCACGCGACAATAAGCTGGACTTTGTACAGCAGTGCCGAAAACTGGAAGAGCTGGTCTTCCATTTTCTGGCGTGAGCATGCGCACCGGCCAGCTGATTGGCGCATGTGCATGCATGACAGTAACCAGAAGACTTGCTTGCCGGCATGCATGCATGCACCGGAAATCGGAAGTCCCTTATGCCCCCTGGGCAGTTCCTCTTCCTGACTGCATCCCTGACGAGCGCACGCGTGAAGTGCTCCCTTTTCGGCACTTGGTGAAGTGCGTGTGCACACGTGCGCTCCCTTTTCGGCATTCTGTGCCAAAAAGGTTTGCCATCACTGTCATAAATCATGACCATCATAAGTCGAAACATCCATGCAACCACACCTGATTTTATGATTTTTTTAAAGCAAAATTATGGGCTTTTTTTGTCAGAAACCAGCGGAAAAGATTGGGAACACTGTAACTGGTCATACAGGTAAACCAGTTGCCAGGTGCCCAAAATGTTGTAATGTAACCATGGGTATGTGCACGCAGCTGCCAGAACTCAGGTACCGGGTCATAAGTAGTTATTTGGGAGGGGGTATGTTTGTAATTTCAAATAGTCACTAAGTGACCAGTCATTAAGCCAGGACTACCTGCATTCATATATACCACCACTACTACAGTACTACAATACTGGAAGTTTCTAAAGCACTTTTCCACTGTCAAAGACATAAGACGGCTTTTCTGCCTTTGTGGGAGAGTTGGCAAAACGTTTTTCACAGTGTACATTCGTATCTAATGGTAGGTACAAGGATCATTTTTCTGCTTCTATAGAGAAATAACTTAATCATATAAACATGTAATTTCTATGGTAGACTAGGAATAAGTAGATAGAGGAACAGGCAAAATCCCCATGAAATATTTTTCATATGTTACATTCACAAAAAGCAATTCAATCTTTAATGCCATCTGTTGCGAATAATTCATATGGTTTTGGTCAAACCAATGCCAGTTCACATGTTATTCCTTACCATTATGGTCTGGTTGTTATTAAAATTGAAGCTCTTCGAACCGGCAGTTTCTCAAACTCCGTCCTCACGTATACCATTTTATACAAATCTAAGACTCACATTCTTTATTCTACCTCCTAGTTAAACTTTTTCCATGTAGTTATAACTGGATAGCAATAGCAGTAGCAGTTAGACTTATACACCGCTTTATGGTGCTTTCCAGCATTCTCTAATCGATTTTTACAGAGTCAGCATATTTCCCCCAACAACCTGGGTCCTCATTTTACCAATCTCAAAAGGATGGAAGGCTGAGCCAGCCTTGAACCAGTGAGAATCGAACTGCTGGCAGTCAGCAGAATTAGTCTGCAATTAGCCTGCAACACTGTATGCTAACCACTGCACCACCACAGTTATAAACATAACTGGATGCTTCTTTTAACATCTTCTAAAGGTTCCATCAATCTTATTGGAGATATTATGATATTTTTCAAAGCCTATCAGGAATTTCTCAGTGAGAAGGTTAATGGGACTAGGCTTGAGGGAATGTCTTTAAATATGTCCTAGAATGTGAAGATGATGGGTCTGACAGTAAGCCTCAATTATTTGTTCTGTTCTCAAGAGAGTTGAGAGAAAGAGATCTCCGTTTAGCATCAAATGGGGTCATGCTTACATACAAATTAATATGTCCATATTCATAAAAAACAGTATAATGATCACTGTTATTATGTTACAGCCTTGTGATCAAGATTTATCCAAAAGGCCAACAGATTAGATCACAAATTATAGTACACAATGAGTTTTTTAAAATAAACTACTAAACTACAATGATGGGGTTCATGTTAATATGTTAAGACAGAAACTAACTACTTTATAGTTGGCTATAATCTGCAAATCTAGGAACACATTTGCTTTGCTGTCTTGTTAACATTTAAATTGCAACTGCTGCCAATTTTTAATATTAATGCATTTGACATGCGTCAATCTCTCTTTTTGAATTATTTACTTAATGCAGTGCATGAAGAAACCTTGAGCTCATTTAAGTTTCCCTGTAAATGAAGCCTTTACTGCTAGTACCAGCAGAATAAAATTGTTTCATGGTAGGTTGAAGGAAATAGTTATAGCTGGGAAGATATTACAAATAAATCAGAATTGATTACTCTTTTTAGGATCCAATCTGGGTCAGACACCGGGACCAGAGATTTAGTCTTCGGAGTTTTTGAACTGGAGACCATCCTTGGGGAACTTCTCTTCCACATTTTGTTAGAGAGAAGTTTCCTGAGGATGGGGTCCAGCATGAGTGACCAACTGATATTATATCCTGCAACATTATTCTGGAATACTTACATTTGTCTTCATTTCTGATTGTTCTTTATTTCTTGAATAAAATTTCAAATTTTCTCCTGCAGTGTTTACTCATCTAATTCATCTCTGAGATGTAATTAAAAATGGCTGAATACATCTTTTTAAAACAAAAGTGAAACATATACTTTTGTGTAATTGGATATAAGTTGTTGAACACTGATTCTGTTACTACACACACACGTTGCTATTTTCACATACTTCAAGTGAATTTGGTGTGTTTTTGTAGCTATTCTATTAATAAAACATCACCTTGACAGCTTCTATAAGCTGATTTTTTTATGATCCACTCTATATACAGTAGATTCTTATTTTCCTTCATGAACTAATCAAATCAAATCTTTACTGCAGTAGAACACCAACATAAGGAGGGTGGGGTACAAAAAATTAAAAAGTATAAAAATATATCAGAATTTTAAAAAACATGTAAAAAGCTACACAAATGAAAACAAAAATGTAAAAAGTATCTTAAAAGAATCTTTTTGAATGAACTAATGATCCTTTTCTTTGACATATTTCCTAATAACAAGAAAGCATAGAAAATATGCCAACTGGCCGTGACATTTGTATGAGGAGAGTGCCACATAGTGGCCAAATTTGAGGAACACATCAGCTTTGCAGAATAGAATATATATGCTTCTTTCTCAAACAGAAAACCGTTGTTCTTTTAGGGGACTTTTTTTCCACCTTTCCTCCACTTTGCTTGAGCTGTATAGATCAAATTTTGTGGCTTACTCAGCTACTTTACGTCATCCTTCTCCAACCTGGAAGATACAGGCGGTGTTGACTTAGGACCACAATTGGGACAAAAAATTCTGTTGCTAAGCAGGCAATTAGCCTGACTAGGTGGCTCAGTGGCTAAGACACTGAGGTTGTCGATCAGAAAGGTCGGCAGTTCGGCGGTTCGAATCCCTACTACAGGTTTCCTGCATGAGCAGGGGGTTGGACTAGATGGCTTCCAAGGTCCCTCCCAACTCTGTTTCTGTTTTTTAAAAAAAGTTTTAAGTGAGTCACACCCAATTTGCATTGGTTGTTAAATTAATCAAATGGAGATCACGTGACCCCAGGATGTTGCAATCATTGTAAATACATGCTAGTTGCCAAGCATTATGTGATCACAAAGATGCTGAAAGGGTTATAAGTGCAAGGAAAGGGCATAAGTCACTTTTTTTCAGTGCCATTGTGACTTTGAACAGTACCTAAACAAATGTTTGTAAGCCAAATTCTATCAGTATATAGAACGATACTAGCAGAAGATGATTGACATCTGAATTGGCACCAAGTTAGAAAAAAGTGGCTTAGGATTGGAATAACTGATGTCTAGTAATTATTCTAAAAATCTGAAGCATTTTCTGATGAACCCTGATGCTCATTGGAAAAAGGCACTTTTATATTCATTATTATCCTAATAAAAAAAGCTATTTACAATTTCAGCTTTACACCAACCTCTGGACTAACTTAGTTAACTGAAACTACTAACAAACTACTATTTCAGTTTCGCCATTTGCTAGGGATTCTTAATGTGACAATCCTGAAATATCTGAGGAACATCAGCTGAAGGAAGCTCAGGTTTTTGATGTTTAACTTTGCAGCTTTCACTTTTAAGATTTTAAACTGAGGGCAACATATAATACACATTTTCTCATGTAGCAAGAAAGGTGGCTTGAAGGAGTGGCAGGAACTTTGCCTTCCAATAACTGGATGTTTTGTGACTGGGGATGCCCATCCTAGAAAAGATGTGATGTCAGTCCTATGAGGTAATAAGACTAAGAAACCAACACCATGCAGAACAGTATTACTTTTCTCATTATAGTTATAATAACAAGAGGCAAGCACATTGGAAGTCTGAATATGCTTGCCTCTACCTTCTTTCATCTTCATGTGAATTAGGCAGGGGCTTGTATGAAAGGCTTTCTTGGCTTTGGTTCTGGCCCCTCTTACCTGGCCACTTACCTTATGACTTCTCCTCCTGTACCTTTTCTTTTATGTACACCGAGAGCGTATGCACCAAGACAAATTCCTTGTGTATCCAATCACATTTGGCCAATAAAGAATTCTATTCTATTCTGTCCTTCAATGCCATTCCATGGGTCCTCTACATTTTTTGATTCTGTAGGCTTCTCCTCTGGCAGTCCTTTTCTTGAATGTGTCCATTGGAAGACATGCCATATCTCTAGGTATCTTCCAGACTTTTGAGCCCAGATCTGGTACGCCTGTTCTGTGCCCAAAAATACTGCCAATTCCTAAAACAACTGATTAATTTTAAGCAAAAGGAGACCTGCTTCTTATCCATTATATATCTAAAGATAGAGATAGAAATAAATGCATACACACAATTATAAAATTTAAGATCCCTATTCTGACAATCCCACTTTCTCATAATTAACACTAGATGGCATACAATAGCTATCAGAGCTTTTGATTTTGACCTACAGACCAAAATACTTCATACAAGTAGTGGAGTATTCAGCAAAGATATCAGCTGAATCTTTTTTTTTCATATTAGTCACTTCCCACTCTTTGGTTCCAATGGACCTAATTTTATCAGGACTACCTACCAGTAATTGGTTCTTCAAGTAAACTCATGTTTGCATCATCATGACAGTGTCTGGCCTTGTTTTCTGTCAATTCATTTTTCAAGGGCCTTTCAAGAATCTTCTCCAGTGATTCTGTTCATTGGAAAAAAGTTCAGGATATGTTTATATCATGTGTCTAAAATATCTGATTTTTTCTTGATCATTTATGCTTCCATGAACATTCTGATTTCATTTGAATTCTTTCTAGGAATCCTTTATGTAGTCATTTCAATATTTTTCCTAGCACTATAATTCAAAGGTTTTTTTCACTTATTTTTTCTGAAGATATAGCTTCCACTGCAGAGGTAGTATTCACCCGGTTCGCACCGATTCGCGCAAACTGTCACATACACATTGGAAATTTGGCCAAGGTCACCGAACCGGTAGTGAGGGCCAGTTGGCCATACCCCCAAACCATTCCCCCGGTTGCCGCTCACTCATCATGTCCACCATGTTCATCGCCGCCATGGTCTTCGTGCACGCGCATCCCATTGCCTTGCAAGTCCAATGGGATGCGCATGCATGAAGAACATGGTGGCAATAGCAGCAGCTTTTTCCACGATCTCTGATAATTTTCGGCGGCCTGCAGCCAGCCGCCACCTCTTTGAGAGCTGCTTTGTAGCTGTGGTGGCTGGCTGGGGGCCACTGAAAACTCCAGTCAGCTTGCCTTCCGGACTCTGGACCAGCCACCATGGAAGGTAAGCAGCCCAAACAAAGAGGCCGTGGTGGAGAAGGAAGCGAGGCTAGGGCTGGGGCTGCTAAGGAGGGGAAATGGGGGTGACTGGCAAAGGGAGGGTGGGGGTAGATAGATGGAAATTCCAAAAAATTTCCTACCTTTTCCTGTGGGCGTGACTAGGTGGGGGTCATGTGACTGAGTGGGTGTGAGTGACATCAAGTTGGCCACACCAACTCATTCACATGCTCCCTCACCTAGCCACACTCACTGAACCGGTAGCAAAAATTTTTGAAACCCACCAATGTTCCACTGTCATATGTTACAACTGGGAAGGCCCAGCCTTGACAGAATGTATGTTTACTTCTTTATTTAAGTCACTGTAATGGCAAAATCACAAAGTGTAATAGCAAGTTACAAAGTCATTGTAACTTGCTAAGGCACTTGGCAGTTAACCAAGATACATAACATAAAAATATATGATTACATTTATAAGGTATTCATAAATAATGATCCAACCAAACTCAAAAGCAACAAAAGCAAAAGCCAATACAGTAGCCACTCATATCACAAAAGCTAATTAGAAGAATTCAGTTTTCAGCATCTGAAATCCCAATCCCACATCAACTGGGAAGATCTTCCAAATATTAGTTGTGGGACAGGAAACCATATCTCTGCCTTAGCTCCATTTTACATAAATTGATAATTCTAACAGTTTCTCCCAGGACAATCAACCCCAAGAAGGTCAGATAGTTGTGAGTTAAATAAAAATACTCATTTATAAGTATCGGTAGCCTCCATCTATTCCAGATCACAGTTGGGCCTAGAATTGTCATTGCTAAGCAGGCAGTTCCAAAGAAAGGCAATGCCAAAGAATGTTCAAACTATCGCACCATTGCACTCATTTCACATACTAGTAAGGTTATACTTAAAATCCTACAAGTTAGGCTCCAGCAGTATGTGGATTGAGAACTACCAGAAGTACAGGAAGGATTTCGAAGAAGCAGAGGAACTTGAGATCAAATTGCCAACATACGCTGGATCATGGAGAAAGCTAGGGCATTCCAGAAAAACATCTACTTCTGCTTCATTGACTATGCTAAAGCCTTTGATTGTGTAGATCACAACAAATTGTGGCAAGTTCTTAAAGAGATGGGAGTACCAGACCATCTTATTTGTCTCTTGAGAAACCTATATATGGGTGAAGAAGCAACAGTGAGAACTGGACATGGAACCACTGATTGGTTAAAAACTGGGGAAAGAGTCTGGCAAGGCTGTATACTGTTGCCCTGCCTACTTAACTTTTATGCAGAGCAAGAAAGGCGGGGCTAGATGAATCAAAAGTTTGAATTAAGATTGCCATGAGAAATATCAATAACCTCAGATATGCAGATGATCCCACTCTAATGGAAGAAAATGAAATGGAACTAAAGAGCCTCTTGATGCGAGTAAAGAAGGAGAGTGCAAAAGTTGGCTTGAAACTCAACATTAAGAAAACTAAGATCATGGCATCCGGCCCTCTCAATTCCTGGCAAATAGATGGGGAAGAAATGGAGGTAGTGACAGGTTTTATTTTCCTGGGTTCCAAGATCACTGCAGATGGGAACTGCAGCCAAGAAATTAAAAGGCACTTGCTCCTGGGGAGGAAAGCTATGGCCAATTTAGATAGCTTACTAAAAAGCAGAAACATCACACTGCCAACAAAGTTGGCATAGTATAGTCAAGACTATGGTTTTCCCAGTTGCAATATGTGGCTGTGAAAGTTGGACCATAAGAAAGGCCTTTAGCGCCAAAGAATTGAGGCCTTTGAACTATGGTGCTGGAGAAGACACCTGTGAGTCCCTTGGACTGCAAGGCAATTAAACCAGTCAGTCCTAGAGGAGATCAACCCTGACTGCTCTTTAGAAGGCCAGATCCTGAAGATGAAACTCAAACATTTTGGCCACCTAATGAGATGGAAGGACTCACTGGAGAAGAGTCTAATTGAGGGCAAAGATTGAGGGCAAAAGAAGAAGGGGACGGCAGAGAACGAGGTGGCTGGATGGAGTCACTGAAGCAGTAAGCATGAGCTTAAATGGACTCCAGAGGATGGTAGAGGACAGGAAGGCTTGGAGGAATGTTGTCCATGGGGTCGCGATGGGTTGGACACGACTTAGCAATTAACAACAACAACAAAGCAAGCAGTTAAGTAAATCATGTTCAATTTTTACAACTTTTTACCACAGTCATTAAGTAAATTCAGTTTCCCCCATTGACCTTGCTTTTTCGAAAACCATTGGGAAAGTCACAAAAGGCAATCTCATAACCCTGGGATACTACCATTGTAAATTCACGCCAATTGCCAAACGCCCAAATTTTGATCATGTGACTGTGGAGATGCTATGATGGTTATAAGTGCAAGGATCATCCGTAATTCCTATTTTCAATGCCATTGTAACTTCAAATGGTGACTAAACTAATGGTTGTAAATTGAGGATTAGCTGTAAGACCCCACTTATAAGGACAAATTATTTCTAAGGGAACTGATAATTGCACCTTACATAAAGTTCTCAGAACTCTGATTTTATAAACCTTCAGTTTTAGCCTACTTAGAGTCAAAACAAATATTTGTATACTGGATTCTGCCCTGCATTCTTCCTGGATTTCTGCCTCCCGACTGCTAGAAGTTTGCCTTCATTCCTCAGGCTGCTTGCTTTTTGTTTGAAAACTCACGTTTGACCTCTAGCCTTCTGAATATACATTTAATTAACTGTTCAATTAACTTGCTTCTGATGAGGATTTCTGCATTTCTGCCAGATTGATATGCTTAAAAGCTGGATAGTCTCTAGGTACACCTAATTAATAAGGGGAGATTATTACACATATTTAAGATATATAATTATAATTTTCATTAAAACTTGAAAAGAAAATTTCTATATCGCTTGAAATTACTGTTAAAATTTAAGCATACAATACAATTAAGCATATTCTCCAGTGATTATTAGTCATATCATCCATATCCATATGTTCATAATGCTTACAAGACTATCATTATCTATAGTTTATAAATTGAGGCTGCAAATATCCAGACCATTAGATAGCAGCAAAGAAAGATAGAAAACTTTTTCTTAATTTCTATAGTTTTCTAATGGTTATCTGGATTCTGGCAGCCCAGCACTAGTAATCTTATATTATCGGTACATAGAAAGATAAGGAGCGTGCTGTTTTTAACAGTAGCTGCTCTAAACTGGTTTAACTGCCAATATTAAGAATTCAGAGCTTTTGAATTCAACAAGCGCATTGTTTAAATGCATTCTAATTTATTTTTTCCTTGAACAAGAACTAATGTGTATATAATAGAGTTCTTTCAATACAACGCTAATACAAACTGGTCACCAAATGAAAACTTAAGTATATCTGCCCTAGTATGAATTACTTTCATTGAAAATGTATTAACTGCCCTTTTAGGTATGTCATATAATCCTAATAAAAACCAACTATAACATTCACTAATCATCTATAGGAGATGATCAAGCAGAGGCTGAGGGAGGAGTCAAGCGTGTCATCAGTTTAGAGTCCCATTGCACCCACAAGAGATCTAAGCCCAGCCCACTTTGAATTCCGTTGATTCTTATCTACCTCCAATTTGCCTTGACCATTAGTAGTTCAGATTCTTGTTTAGAGGCAGCATGGAATAAACTTGTACTGATTTGAATAACCAGGATTCCTGATTTCTTGCACCTGAAATCATTATATCTTGGAGACAATGGGGATTTTTCATAAGTATTATAGCCCTGATAGCAAGTATTGTTGTTGTTTTATAGTATAAATGAACAGAGCTAAATGTAATTTATTCTGCTTATATTCAGAAAGTATAAGGGTAATACAGCTGTTTTTGAGCAAACAAAAGGTTCAATGTTTTGGGAAACTAGATTCATATTGCATAAGATTTTCAATTTATGAAGATCGTTGGATTATATAAACACTGTAATAATAACCCTACATCTTATTCAGGGTATTTCTAAAGCTTTGTAATCATTATGTGAGGAGGAAGGGAAATACAGTCCTCAATTTACAATTATTTATTTAATGATAGTTTGAAGTTACGACAACTTTGGAAAAAGTTGTTACAAACTGGTACTCAAAGTTACAAAAATTGCACCACCCCTGCAGTCACATAATCACAATTTGGATGCTTGACAACTGACTCACATTTAGAATAATTGCAGAATCTTGCAGTCAAGTGATCACAATTTATGACTTCCCAGTCAGCTTCTGACAAAGAAAATTAAGTGCGGAAGTCACTTTGCCACTGTGAAGCACTCCATATTTTTACTCAAAAGAATCATTAAACTTTATATCACTAATACCCCACAAAACCAGAAAAAATAAACTACCAATAACAATAAGGAAATTATAATCCAGAAAAAAAATCTCTTTGGTGAAAAAACAAAACAAACTACGAAGCTAATTTCAAAAACCACTATAAAAACTTATGCCAACAAATAAAGATTGAATGCACCAATTATCACATCAAGCAAGAAAACCTTCTATGCACAAAATCCACCCGTGCCTTCTATAATTTTGTAAACAACAAACTTAAAGACTCGAGATCCATCCCACCCCTAAAAGGACCAAACAATGAAGATTGTATTGACAAAACCATTAAAGCCAATCTCTTTAACACGTTCTTCGGCTCAGTCTTTGTAAACAGCAACAACACATACCCAATATTTCCCAGTCATACTACAGACAATTACAACAATTACGGTGATCTTATATATATTGATTTTACAGAAGACAATGTTGAAAAGACACTACGCAATCTAAAACCATCTCTATCTATTGGACCTGATGGATTATGTGCATACTTCTTAAAAAAGCTTTCCACTGCAATTGCAGAACTTCTAAACATAATTTTTGAAAAATCGTTCAGTACCAGCACCTTGCCCTACCAATGGTCACAAGCCAGGGTCATCCCTATCTTCAAAAAGGGAGACCCTAGCCTAGTTGAAAATTACAGACCAATCTCTTTATGTTGCGTCACCTGCAAAGTCATGGAATCAATCATTAACCAATCTATTACCCTACACCTAGAGGCAAACAACCTACTTTCTAACAAACAATTTGGTTTCAGAAAAAAATTTATCCTGTAATCTACAACCACTACATTGCAAAAACATATGGACTACACATCTCGATCAGGGCAAAGCAATAGACGCAGTTTACATAGACTTCTGTAAAGCTTTTGATTCAGTGGTACACCACAAATTACTTCTAAAACTAAAATCCTATGGCATTTCTGGACTCCTACATAAATGGATAGCTGCCTTCCTGTCAAACAGACAACAAGTGGTCAAAATAGGAAGTGCGCTATCAAATCCTGTACATGTTAATGGCGGTGTTCCCCAAGGCAGTGTGTTAGGTCCAACATTCTTCATATTTTACATAAATGACCTATGTGATCATATTAAAAGCAACTATGTTCTCTTCACTGAGGATGTTAAATTATTCAACACCACCAACAATACAACTACTCTTCAAAAAGACCTTGACTATGTGTCAGATTGGTCTAACAAGTGGCAACTTCAAATCTCAACCAACAAATGCTCTGTCTTGCACATTGGCAAAAAAAATCAAAACATAAAATACAAATTAGATGGACATGACCTTGTAGATGATCCTTACTCTGTCAAGGACCTTGGAGTACTCATTTCTAATGATCTAAGTGCCCGAGCCCACTGTAACAACATTGCTAAAAAGGCATTAAGAGTTGTTAACCTAATCTTGCGTAGCTTCTTCTATGGTAATGTTGTACTACTAATTAGAACATACAAAACATTTGCTAGACCAATTCTTGAATACAACTCATCTGTCTGGAACCCACACTGCATATCGGACATAAATACAATCGAGAGAGTCCAGAGATATTTTACGAGAAGAGTCCTCATTCCTCTAACCGCAATAAAATACCTTATGCCACCAGACTTCAAATTTTGGGCTTAGACAACTTAGAACTATGCCGACTTCAGTCTGACCTAAGCATAGTACATAAAATTATCTGCCACAATGTACTTCCTGTCAATGACTACTTCAGCTTCAGCCACAACAATACATGAGCAAATAATAGATACAAACTCAAGGTAAACTGTTCCAAACTCGACTGCAGAAAATATGACTTCAGTAACAGAGTGGTCAATGCCTGGAATGCGCTACCTGACTCTGTAGTTTCTTCCCCAAACCCATAAAACTTTAACCTTAAACTGTCTACTGTTGACCTCACCTCATTCCTAAGAGGTCTGTAAGGGGCGTGCATAAGTGCACCAGTGTGCCTACCGTCCCTGTCCTAATATTCCTTTTTACTTACTCTTTTCATGTATTCAAATTATGTTTATACTTTTACCTGTTATCTTATATATGCTTGACATATAACTTATGACATAATGACCTTATGATTCACTTCACAACTGTGATAAAAAATGTTCATAAAATTGGGTCCAATCACATAATGACTTGCTTAATGACTGTTGCTTAGCAACCAAAGTCTGATCTCAACTGCGGCCATAACTTGGCCAGCTGATCGGGAGGAAATGGGGATTTTACAGTAACCTTCCCCTGGAGTGGGGAGGGAATGGGGATTTTATAGTATTCTTCCCCCAGGAGTGAGGAGGGAATGGAGATTTTGCAGTATCCTTCCCCTGCCACGCCCAGCAAGCCACATCCACCAAGCCACACCACGCCCACAGAACCGGTAATAAAAAAATTTGGATTTCACCACTGAGCAAAATGTCTTCAAGGAAAAACCAAGAAGGTCCAAATGCCTTTTGAAGAGGGGTGGGAAGCATCTTTGGGACAAGCATGATCCGGATGACTGAGAATCTCCAAAGACTATTGAGAATAGCTTGCAAATCTGACTATGCTGTACCTCCTCCTCCTCTTTCTTACACTTCAGTAAATTAGTGAGGAACCTGAACTGCTCTTAAATATTATCTCGCTGTTCTGAACTCAAAAAGCATTTAATTCCCTTTTGTCTCAGGAATAGTTCCTGCATATTTCCATCAAGATCATCTCCTTTTCTCCCTGCAGGAATATTGCCAGGCAACTCATTTTGATTTCCAATTTTCTGAAACTTTTTAATATGAATTAAAAGACTTTAGAACAGCCTTCCTTAACCTGATGTATTCCAGATCAGTTGGGAATATATCTCTGCATATTTCCAATCGATTTGTCTGTTAGAATTACATATTTTTAATTAAGAAATTGTTGCATGAAACTTATATGGAATACTTAAGTATTTAAGGATTTTATGTGGATCTCCAAATTTGCATTAACATTGAGTTTCCAAGACATAGAGTGGTCACCACGATATTAAAAAATGTTGAGACTCTAGAAATAGTGCAGGAAAGAGCAACAAAGATGATTAAGGAACTGCAGGCTAAACCATATTAAGAATAGTTGCAGGAACTAGATAGGTCTAGTCTAGTGAAAAGAGGAACTAGGGAAAACCTGATGTTAACAGTTTTATAGAGGGTCAACCAGTGGTGAAATCTAAAATTTGTTACTATCGGTTCTGTGGGCGTGGCTTGTGGGGGTAATGTGACTGGGTGGGCATGGCCAATTTTTTTTTTTTTACTTTTAAAACCATTTTTTCTACAACATCTTCAGCAAAGAGATTGTAAAAAATGCTTTCAAAAGGCTCTGACGATCCCAGCTGAGTTGCCTGATCGGCAGAGGCTTTTTTTCTTTTAAAAGCCTCTGCCGATCAGGCAATTCAGCTGGGATCATCAGAAGCATTTAAAAGAAAAAAAGCCTCTGCTGATTAGACAACTCAGCTTGGATCGTCAGAGGCTTTTAAAAGCATTTGACGATCCCAGCTAAGCCTCATGATCATCAGAGGCTTTTTTTTTTAACTTTTAAAAGCATTTTTTCTGCCGAAGAGCTTGTAGAAAAAATGCTTTTAAAAAATTTTTTAAAAGCCTCTGATGATTGTGCGGCTCAGCTGGGCAGAACCACCCACCTCCATCGCTACTGGATCAGGCGATCCGATCCGAACCGAGAGCATTTCACCCCTGGGGTCAACCTATTCTCCAAAGCACCTGAAGGCAGAACAATGGATGGAAACTAATCAAGGAGAGAACCAATCTAGAAGTAAGAAAAAAATTCCTGACAGTGAGAACAATTAACCAGTGGAATTTGCCTTCAGAAGTTGTGGGTGCTTCACCACTGGAAGTCTTTATTAAAATATTGAACAAACATTTGTCGTTTGACTAGAAGGCTCGAAGGTCCCTTCCAATTGTTATTCTAACCAAGCTTTCATGACATCACAACAAAGTAAATGGCATTCAGAAATCTCACTCTCTCATTTCCATAGTGCATCCTCCCAACAGAACAAATTAGCCAATGCAGTGGTGGGATTAAAATGTTTTACTACCGGTTCTGTGAGTGTGGCTTGGTGGGCATGGCATGGCTTGGTGAGGCTGGCTTGGTGGGCATGGCAGGGGAACAATACTGTAAAATCTCCATTCCCACCACACTCCAGGGGAAGGTTACTGTAAAATCCCCATTTCCTCCCGATCAGCTGGGACTCGGGAGGCAGAGAATAGATGGGGGTGGGGCCAGTCTGAGGTGGTATTTGCTGGTTCTCTGAACTACTCAAAATTTCTGGTACTGGTTCTCCAGAACTGGTCAGAACCTGCTGAAATCCACCTTTGAGCCAATGCCGTCTGAACAGGTACAGTACAAATCAAGAAGGAAAGTTTAAGAGGCAAAAATTAGAACAGGAAGTTCAATGATGTTCTTCCAGCCTCTATTAAAACAAAGGAGTTAAATGCTATTTTTGGAGTGAAAGAATGTCCCAGACAAAAATATGCTCCCCTTAGCTTTCCCATTGGGAGAACGGGGCAGGAATAGGAGATGAGTAAATACACAGATTGGTTGAACTACCAGTGTGAAGTCCAAATTAATTTCTAGTTTCCCAGAGGGGAAAGAATGCCTTGGCTCTAATGGCCTTCTTGGTTGCTTTTGTCATTAATCCAAGAAAGAGAAGGAGCTCCCACCAGCCTGTTCATGAGGAATGAGCTTCTTCTGAGGAATCAGAGTTCTGCTTATGAAATTTTATGGCCAAGCTCCTTCACCGGTTCCTTAAATGGACTTGTTGATTGAAGTAACCAATCTGCCTGTTTGCTTACTAGAAGCCAAGGCATTTTCTAGGCAGTTGCTTCACAAACCGTATTTTATGGAGGTAGGAAAATGTTTATGATGGCTTTAATAAGCAAAGCTTTCCACTTTTTCAGACTTTCTTTTTCTCATCAAATTCTGTTTGGGAGGAAACACCAGGGGCATCTTTTTGAACAGCTTGTATCTAGGAACTGTCCTATCTGGAAGCACTCTTAGACTAAATTGGACTTAGTTAATTTTCATTGATATTTTTAGTGGCATTAAATACAGATAGCAATATTGGACAATTCAAAAATGCAGAATTAACTGCGTAATATGGAGAGGAGTAACTAAAAAGGCCAGAAAGATGCAACAAGTTTCTGTCTCACCAACATTTTTCAATATCTGGAATCTTAAGATAATAAACAAGGGAGTTAAGCCAGCAAAGTGTAGTTTTCATAATTCTTTTCAAATCTTTAAAAATAGCTCTGCTCAGAATTCAGGACACGGGAGAGACAGGAATTTAGAAAAAAAGCAATTTTTAAATCCCAATTCATGGCCCAGTTAAATCTCCCTTGGGAATTTTTTTGTACACTGTTTATTTCTAGAACTCCAGTCAGTCCTCCTGGGCTGTTTTTAATCTGAACATTCTTTTCTCCATTTTCTCTTACATATCAAATTTAAACCTGTTCTGTCCTATCTTCAAAATTCTCCTTCACACAGTTCTGCCTCTCTTTACAGAATGTATTTATAACATTCCACTGGCTTCTAAATTAGAATTTAGGCTTCTAATTTAGAAGTTTAATGCTGCCAGAAATGAACAAAGAAACAAAGCTCAACTTCATAATTTGAAAAAGTTTTGGTATATGTCTGTGATGGTGAACCTATGGCACGCATGCCAGACGTGGCATGCAGAGGCCTTTCTGTGGGCATGCGTGCCCAGCTCCAATCGCGTTTCTCCATCGCATTTCACTCAATCAATTCCAACTTCTTGTGAAAGAAAAAGATCTCGCAAAGTTGGAAGTGATTGAGTGAACCTTTTCACTTTCGCCCATCACAATGGGGGAGATGGGGTCCCGTCCTCCTCCTGAAGCCCATTAAGATGCGGAGCCACAATACAATTCTGCATCAACTCGGTTTGGCAAAAAAAAGCAGTTTCTTTTCTTGCAGAGCTGCCTGTGTTGGAATGCCCCATCTCCCCACCAGCCAGCTGAGCATGGGAGTGCTGCTCCTGGGCTTGTCGGCCTTCAGACATCATTCCCACCACTCGGCACCAGTTCAGGGGTTCCTTCCCCCCCCCACATGGGGATGAAGAGAGAGAGAGAGAAACAGAGGAAGGCAGAGAGGGGGGAGGGAAAGAGAGAGGGGGGAAATGAGAGAGGGGAAGAGGAAAGAAGAGGGAGAGAAAGAGAGAGGGAGGGAGGGAAAGAGAGAGAGATGGATGGAAAGAGAGGGGGAAAGAGAGAGGGAGGGAAAGAGAGAGAGAGAAAGAGAGGGGGAAGAGAGAGGGGAAGAGAAAGAGAGAAATGATATTACAAAAGTTTTTCTTTTTTATTGTTGCTAAATGTAATATTTCAAAAGCAGGGGAAAAAATGAAGGGGCATAAAAGTACATTTATCACGTTTTTCTTAGAACAATTAGCTGAACTCTACATTGTTTAGGAGGGACACGGTGGCTCAGTGGCTAAGATGCTGAGCTTGTTGATCGAAAGGTCAGCAGTTCAGCGGTTACTTGAACTCCCGTTACTTGTCCCAGCTTCTCCCAACCTAGCAGTTCGAAAGCACGTAAAAAATGCAAATAGAAAAATAGGGACCACCTTTGATGGGAAGATAACAGCCAGGGGTGGTATTCACTTACCTTCACTACAGTTCACAAATGTGAGCATACAGAGCATCCAAAACAGGACATGATGATGCCCGGGTGGGTGGGTGGAGCCTCCGGCAGCCGCCGCTACCAGTTCGCCCGAACTGGATATAACTGGCTGAATACTACCACAGGTAACAGCGTTCCGTGCACCTTTGGCATTTAGTCATGCTGGCCACATGACCATCTTCAGACAGCACTGGCTCTTCAGCTTTGAAACGGAGATGAGCACTGCCCCCTAGAGTCAGGAATGACTAGCACATATGTGCAAGGGGAACCTTTACCTTTACTGCATTATTTATCGTTTTTTTAGGTAGTAAAACCTTATTATTCAGGTTAAATTGCCATGTTGACACTTTGTGATAAATAGGTTTAGGATTGCAGTTTGGGCACTCAGTCTCTAAAAGGTTCGCCATCACTGATATATGTGTTCATCTGCTTGGATAAAATACCTGGCTGCCACTCCCAGAACCTATGCAAAAGTTGCCACCAAAATGGATGTGGTGGAAAGTATTATAAGAAGTAATCATATTAACTGCATTTAATTAATCCCAGATAATGTTAAGCACATTTTAATTAAATTTAATATTTGTTGTGCCCACACCTATTTTTCCTTGTCTCCACCTGCTTCTTGAAAAGTCACTTTTTATCACACTATTTATAAATGAAGTTCACTCCTTGTCCAAAACACTTGACTGCGTGTGTCAAGTGCTTGATATGTGTGTATGCATACACACCCCCGCGAAAACTTAAGAAGACATATATATATATGTCTTCTTATATATGTGTATATAATATATATATTTCTTATATATATATATGTCTTCTTATGACATAAGAAGACATATATATATGTCTTCTTATGACATATATATATGTTTTCTTTCTGGCGTATATATATATGCCAGAAAGAAAAAAATGTCCAGAAACTAGTGAATTGTGATTTCACTGAACTAGGGCTGCATAATATCTTGGTTTACGTAGGTAGAACCTGGCTAAAGAGAAAGACACATAAAATCTACGAAAAAAAAAGAAAAACAAATATTGTACCTTTACAGGGAGGATACATGAGATGAGGGTGTGGCTAACTGATGAGGCCTTATAAGGCCGAATTAGATCTATCTTAGTCTCCCAATGGGCAGCAAAGGGTCTGCTGGCTGCCAGAAAGAAAAAAAAAGCCCAGAAACTAGGGAATTGTGATTTCACTGAACTAGGGCTCCGTAATATCTTGGTTTAAGTAGGTAGAACCTGGCTAAAGAGAAAGACACATAAAACCTACGAAAAAGAAAGAAAAGGAGCTCGAGTAACTTTTTGTCATAATCTCGAGCTCCTCCAAGACGTTACGTACAAACCTCTAAGCACTGACCCAACCACATATTTAGAAAAAACTACCAAAACCAAGATAAAGGCCAGTCCCATAGATAAAGAAGTTCAACAAACAATTATTCCCAGAGAGAAGTCATCGAAATGTCCAAAACTATATGGCCTCCCAAAAATACATAAAGGGCATATAGGTCTGAGGGCATACCCTTCAGACCTATAGTCAGCTCTATAGGCTCTCCGCTACAAAACATGGCTAGATACTTAGCCAAACAACTACAACCATTTGCAGAATCAATTGCTTCCTATGTGCAGAACTCATATCATCTCATAGAAATTCTGAGAAACCAACGCATAGAGCAGGGTGACCTACTCGTAAGCTTCAATGTGGTCACATTGTTCACCCAAGTACCTGTTACAGAAGCTCTAGCAACGATCAAAAACGAATACCAGCCACCAAACCACATCATAGAATTGGCAGAGCATTGCCTATCTAACACCTATTTCATGTACAGAGGGCAAAGATATAAACAAATGCAAGGGGCACCAATGGGGTCACCGCTCTCCCCAGTTATTGCCAATCTGTTCATGGAAGGATTTGAAATTAAAGCGTTGGAACAAACTATCTATAAACCAAAATTATGGCTCAGATATGTAGATGATACGTTTGTCATCTGGCCTCATGGAAAAGACAAGCTAGACAATTTTCTAGCACACTTGAATAACATGCACCCGAAGATAAAGTTCACTATGGAAATGGAGAAGAAAAATCAACTCCCATTCCTAGATGTACTAATATATAAGAGAAGTAATGGCACCCTAGGACACAGTGTTTACCAAAAGAAGACACATACAAATCGTTACCTGAACGCACACTCACAAATAAGTTCAGTGGCAAAAACTTTAATCACTAGAACTAAACGTCTAGCAGATGAGGCACATGTACAGAGCTTAAGACCCTCACAGAAGTATTAATGGAAAATGGACTCCACGAAAATAGAATTAGAACTATAATCCAGCAAGGAACAGTAGGACAGAGCAAAACCCAAGAAGAAGAACAGAATATGGGAACTGCCATCCTCCCCTATATAAAAGGGACCACCGACAAAATTAGTAAGATATTACAGAAATAAAAAATAAAAACAGTGTTCCGTACAGATAGAAAAATATTGATGATGGTGAGAAACCCTAAGGATAAAATTGAGTTGGAAAACCAGGGGATATACAAAGTGCCATGTGCCTCCTGTCAGTTATCTTATATTGGACAGACAAATAAACGAATAAGTGTGTGTTTAGAAGAACATAAAAATGCAGTAAGGAAAGAAGAGCAAACTTCTTCTTTGGTACAACACATGAAGGCCACGGTACACAATATTGATTTTAATAAAACCAGAACAGTGGTGAAAGAGGAACATCTCAACAAAAGAATAATCAGGGAGGCCATCGAAATTGAAAAGAGGCCGCAGAATATGAACAGACGGGACGACGCCTCTAGGTTATCAAGTATTTGGGGACCTGCACTGAGAGAAACTCGAGTGTTAACATCAGAAGAGAGGCAGAGATTCCAACAAGCAACTAGTGGTGTTGTAAGGCCAGAATTCTTCCTTCTTTGCAGAGGGTGGCTACCAATAGGGAGAGAGAGAGGATCGAGCCAGAAGACAGGCTGAGATCTCAACTAACAATCAAGGGTGCTGTGATGCCTACCAGAATCCTTTCCCCTCTACAGCAGACAGATAATAATAGAGAACCTGAGAAAGCTAGGCCTGTAACACGTAGCCAAACAGCCAGGGTGAGGAAGCAGGAAGAAAAACTGCTGTCCTCCAATCACAACATAGAGTTACAGGCTAACCAGCATACGTCAGCAGCAGCAAACATAGAAAAGCGACAGCTCTGACCTCGCAACACACCCACAGCTTCTAAACTAGATAAGAGCCTGAAGATGACAGGGTTGTGAGCCTGTTGAAATGTTGCTATAAGAAAAACTTTTAAGGTACTGGTAGGATTTTAGCTAAGGTTTTAAAGGACCTTGCAGAGTGCTCTGTAAGGATTTTTAGAAGATTTTAAGCTAGGATTTTAACCAGAATTTTAAACATTTTAACTAACTTATTTAACATGATGCGGGAAAACATGTATATATCTATATACACATACATATATACATATATACACATAAATACATACAAACACACACACACACACACACACACACACACTAAGAAAGGAAATTAAATGAGTTCTAGTCCATCTTATAACTTTTTTGCCACAGTTGTAAAGCAAATCATGCAGTTGTTCATAGTAATCAATCTGGTTCCACCCATTAACTTTTGCTTGTCTAAAATCAGCTGGGAAGGTGGTAAATGGTGATCATGTGACCCCAGGACAGTTGCAACTGTCACAAAGACATGCAAATTGCCAAGTGTCCAAATTGTGATCACATGACCATGGGGATGTTGTAATAGTCATAAGTAGAAAAAAACGGTCATAAGTTATCTGTTTCAGTGCCATTGTAACTTTGATGGGAAACCATACAAATGGTTGTAAATTGAGGACTATCTGTAAACATTTAAAAAAAAAAACAACCCAAAATAAATATAAAATAAAAAATGGCAACCAAACATAATTAAACAAACTGTACAGTTTACAAATATATCTGGCAATAACCCCACGGGATACGTCTAAGTAGAAGTATTGCCTAATCATTCACATTCTGTTTCCTTGACAGAACATTTCTTAAGAGGTTAGGCTCAACCTTCCTGGGAAATGTGTATCCAATCTCCAATCTCCTGTTTGTAGTGAAAATCATGGCTGAATTTCCATTATTCAATGTAATATTTCTAAGGAAAATATGGTAACTGACTGCAGCTTGAAATTTTTAATATAAATTTAAATTTTAAATAAATTCATAATAATGAAATATTACATTTTGCTTCCTAAGATAATTTAACAAGGTGAAGAAAACCTTCTAGAGCAAAATTATATATTTATTCCCTCTCAGTTAATATTGAAACAGTCAATTCTTCAATTTTACCTCTAGAGGAAGACACTACAGTTGAACCATAGATGATATAAAGATTACAATTTTTAAAAAAACAAAATCCTCATTCTCAGAAAAAAAAATGTGAAAATAAGCATATGCACTATACAATTATGTATATTATTCTTGTAATGTATCTCTTCCTTGAGTTGTTTTTTTAATCCAAAAGCACTGATAGGGGCGGTCTTAAATAGAAGTTCATGTTACAAAAAAAAAAAATAATAATCAGTGATTTCCAGAAAAAAAAACTAGCAAAAAAATCTGTTGTTCCCATCATATGAACTATTGATCCAGATTTCAATATGGTATAGTGGAAATTCACAGAACTTAAGTTTCTCTTTTATCAGATGAGGCCAAGGAAGAGAAAGGAAGACGGACTCATTCAAATATCCCCATAGGTAAGCTGAGATCTGAGAAAGAATCTTAATTCAGTGTCCTATGCATTTGTTATATTCCAAGAATAATGATATATTCAAGATATTTGGACAATTTTCAGAAATGTGCCATTCTATGCTCTTTAAGGCAACGAAAAGCCATAAATGGCCTTTGATGATTTTCTAAGGTTGGATTCAGCAATAGAACAATGCAGAGAATTTTTGCAGATGTGTACAAAATGATACACAGGAAGTAACAACTTCAGCAGGTATAATGAGAGGTACAGATGCTTCCTGCTATTCAGTCAAAAAGAAAATGTTCACCACAAGAACCTTCCTACACCGTGTGCAGACTTGCCTTTGTTCAACACCATCTGCGTACTTACAGAGCTCCGTACTTAATGCTTGACTGTAGCAAAATCAACAGCCACAGGTACAAATATTTTTATAGATGTTTAACTACAGCATTGATTAAAAAATTTACCAGTATAATTTAGGAAACTTAGTCAGTTCTTGCACAAAAAAAACATTCTTTTTTTAAAATCAGATAATTGTTTGTTGAGATTAAGCACAGGTGGTCCTTAATTTATGACCATACCTGAGACCAACATTGCTGCTCCTGAGCAAAGCAGTTATTAAAGTCATGCCCAATTTTATTACTTTTTTTGCCACAGATGTTGAGTGCATCACTGACATTGTTAAGTGAATCACACAGTCATTAAATGAATCCAGCTTCCCCCACTGGCTTTGCTGAGGGTACAAATGGCAATTCCGTGACCTTGGGACACTATAACCATCATAAATATAGGCTGATTAACACATATCCAAATATTGATCACATGACTGTAGGGATATGCAGTGGTTGAAAGCATGAAGACAGATTATAAATTACTTTTTACCACGATTTTGTAATTTGGAATGGTCACTAAATGAATGGGTATAACTCAAGGACTATTGGTAATCCTATGAGATGATCCGTTTTACTTTTCAATGTGAAAGTAGCTAGGTGGGACGGGTTCCAGGTGTCTAATTTTTTGGAATACAAAATGTGATTTATCAGAGTGCTTGAGGCTCCTTTACCTGCATGTTTGAAAATCAGTGTTTTTCAAACTTGGAGACTTTGAGATTGTTTCTTTGGAGATTCTCAGGCATTCAGGTCAAGGTTGTCCCAAAGGTGCTTTTTCAAAAGCAACTGGAGATGTGTGGACTCCCAGAATTCCCCACCCAGCATCTTAAAGTTGCCAAGTTTTAAAAAGATTGTTCTAAATTAAAGAGATAGATACACTTCCAAGTCACCTATCCTTTCATTTTCTAGAAATAAGAAAGATAATGAAGTTCCTCTGTACATAAGCAATTATGTTGTTTTGTGTACTTTAAAAGAACAAAAGTTTTCAGCCACTCTGCCCTTCACTTGAGGAGTAAGTGCAGCTATTTTAAAAAGCACCTGCTAGTTTTTATGGAGATTCTCAGTCATCCAGGTCATGGTTGTCCCAAAGGTGCTTTTTTCAAGAGGCAGCTGGACTTTCTTGGACTTCATGAAAGTCCAGTTGCCTCCTGAAAAAGCACCTTTGGGACATTTGCCAGTTTTCTCCTCCCAACTCTGCAGTTCATTTCTAGCACAAGAATAGGCAAACATTCCTTCTTTATTTTAAAATTAAAGAAGACAAAATACTGATTTCCTTTGAATTTTTTTGAGGACAGGAGCCTGCAAAATGATGGATTGCATCATCAGGGCTGAAGAATGTATTTGGTTCAATTGCAAAATGGAAGGTTTTTTAATCATTTTGACCCAAAAGAAGAAGAAGGAAAAATGACCTGGTTACTAATGCAGAGCAGACAAATTCAAGATTTACGATATTAGCAAAGTCATCAATCATCTTTCAGATCTTCTATAAAGAAAAACTGGAGAGATTTCATAGTCTTGCTCTGGCATATGTAGGGAAATTTTACCTAATGCGCTGGATTCATACTACTGTAGAGAGAAATGACTTCTGTTGTATTTGATCTCAAAGTGTCTGTTGCAATGTACTGGAGGGGCAGAGGAGTCCTCCCTCCACCTCTCACTGCAGCCCTGAGCAAGGGTTACCATTTAAGGCTGCAAACTCAGACTGAAGAGTGCCTCAGTAAATCCCTGCTCTCGGATGAGTAATTAGGTTTGTGCCTTTCAGTCTAGAAATAAGAGAAATGAGACTAAGAGGCCTTTTTATGCTAAAAGAGATTCTCCTGTGCCAGTCTGTTACTTCAGTCATTTTCAGATGAATTCAGCGATTTCTCAGAGCTAAACTGCCACAGATGTACAAAGCAATGACTGCTCTTAGTTAAAAATCTGTGGATGACAAGTCCCCTTCACTCAAATTGGCATACATAGACAAGTTTCTGAGTCCTGCCGAATTTTAGATCAAGTAAAATATAACAGTAACAAGATGGGACAAAAGGTTGAAATTAAGCCAGGCAAGACCAACAGTCTTGGATGGCAATTAAAGATCTTAGTATTAACCTTCAACCGGGAAATTTAAGAACAATCCTAAAAGATCACCAGTTTTCAAAATCATTGCCCAGCTACTGCATGCAGAGCTGTGATAGTACAATGGTTAGAATAGTACTGCAGGGCTAATTCACTGCTCACTGCCAGCAGTTCGATTTTGACGAGCTCAAGGTTGATTCAGCCTTCCATCCTTCCGGGGTAGGTAAAATGAAGGCCCAGATTGTTGGGAGCAACATGCTGACTGTAAACCACTTAGAGAGGGCTGTAAAGCACTGTGAAGCGGTATATAAGTCTCAGTCCTATTTCTATGCCTCTTATGAATACTAAAATTGCATGCCACTGTCATGGCTGTTTCTCTCTCTCTCTCTCTCTCTCTCTCTCTCTCTCTCTCTCTCTCTCTCTCTCTCTCTCTCTCTCTCTCTCTCTCTCTCCTCTTTTTCCTTGAAAACCTTCAGTGTTGGAGCACCCACAATTCTGGGAGGCAAGCTGTTCCATTGGCTAATTGCCCTCAGTGACAGGAAATTTCTCCTTAGTTCCAGGTAGGATCTCTCTTTAACAAATTTTCACCTGTTGTTTCTTGTCCTGCCTTCAGGTCCTTTGGAAAATAAGTAAGTCTCCTCATCTCTGTTACAACCTCTCAAATACTGTAAGACTGCTATCAATGGTGGTCCACAAGGCAACCTAGATCCCTCTCACAGTTACTACTCTTGAGCCAGATACCACCTATTCTATACATGACCATTTGGTTTTTCTTGCCTAAGTGCAGGACCTTACTTTTTTCACCCCTGAACTGCATCTTATTGGATAGGGCCCAATACTCAAGTCCGTCAAGATCCTTCTGAATCTTGAGTCTATCTTCCAAAGGAGTCTATGACAATTTGCCACAGCGAACTCACCATCGCCAGTTCACCATGGCCAACTTGCTGCAGTCAACTCGTTGCGAGATAACTCGCCATGCCCAACTCACTGTAGGACAACTCACCACGGGCAAGAGTTAGAATGATATTGAAGAAGTAGTGAAATAGAATCATTAAAGAAAGAATGGATAGAGGAGGGACAAAATGAAAAGTGAATGACAAAAATTAAAATATTTTTAAAATTATTTTAAATAATAAAATTAAACTGTTGAATTGTCTCACAGCAAGTTGTCCTATGATGAGTTGCCCAAGTTGAGTTGTCCCAGAGTGAGTTGACTGTGGCAAGTTGGCCATGGCGAATTGGCTCTGGCGAGTTTTCCCATTCCACTTCCAAAGTGTTTGCGATTTCTCCCAGTTTGGTGCTATTTGCAAATTTGACGAGTATCCCTTCTATCCTCTCATCTAGATCATTTATGAAGATGTTGATGGTCCCAAGATACCTTGGGGAGATACCCCACTGCATGCTTCTCTCCTTGTAGATATAGCTCCATTGAGAGCTACGCACTGAGTGCAATTGGTCAGCCAATTGCAAATACATCTGGTGGTGGTATTGTCCATCCCACAGTGGTCTATTTTATCAAGAATTAAGTCCCACTATGTTTAATAAAATACCTTTTTCCCCAATCATCAGAGATTTAGCAAATCAGGTCTTTTCATTTGCATAATGAATTTGGTACCAATAACACAAACTAATGCAGAAATATCTACTTTGTTGAAGTTACATCTTGCTACATTGACAGCAAGAAATATTATCTATAGGTTGTGATGTGACACTATGGCTTGTATGAATTGAATTTTTTATAACATAGTTTTGAAACGAAGACAAGTAACCTAATTTTTTTTCTTGGCATTAGAATCACTAGAGCTGCCCTAACTTGCAGAGCCATGATGCACTCATTGAAAATGTCTGCCTTTAGGCTATTCTTTTGTTCTCTGTTTATATATCTGAGCAGGGCAAAATGGACATCAAAATAATCCTGTTATTTGCCAGCATTATTTTAAAAAGAGCAGTTTTTTCCTAAGGTAAAGACAATAAAATTAATACAATGATAAAATTAACATATGTTTGTTTGTTTTTTTAAATTTCATTTCATTTATGTATTTATTTTTATCCCGCCTTTATGATTTTTTGTAAATAACTCAAGGTTATGGCCATAACTAATATTTTTTCCTCCTCTTATTTTCCCCACAATGAGTTGCGTTGGGCTGGGAGAGAGTGACCAGCCTAAAGTTATCTATTTGACTTCCATGTCTAAGGTGGGGAATTCATAGTCTCCTGTTTTCTAGCCTGGTGTCTTAACTGCTAGACCAAACCTGAGCATTTTATAGTTTATGGGCCACATCTGGTCCTTTGAGTGTCCCTGTCTGGCCCCCGCAGGAGGGTGGAAGCAGGTGGAGACTGGGCAGTGACAGGGTGGCAGTGGGGTGGTGGCACAACAATCCCAGTTTTTCTTGTGACCCTTTGGGAAAATTAATTGCCCCACCCCTTAATTGCACTAGACAAAACTGGCTCACAATTGACACTATTACAATAATTTAAATTCTGAGCTTTTTTGCATGTAATTCTTGAAATTCTGTTACTTATAAATATATATCATCCTCAAGTGTAGAAGCAATGGAATTCAGAGTTGGAGGTCTTCATTAACATATTCAAGAAAAGGTTGAATAGCCCTCTGTTAAGATTGTGTCCCTGCAATAAGCAAACAGTTGGACTTATTGATTTAACTGGCTCCTCCAATTCAAATCAAGATTACTATTTTAGTAGTACAAAAGAAGTGGAGGAAGGCATGGCTATGGCCTCTGGCTGTTTGCAGAATTTAACCGATTGCTTTTCCATCTTTGGATGTGCCTGTTTGTATCCAAAATGAGAAATAAAGCATTTCTTGGCTATCATGTCTAAAGAAAGTAAAGGTAGTCATTGTCTTATGATCATAAATGAGCCCAAACTTTTTTTGCTAAGTGAGAAATTTGTTAAGTGAGTTTTGTCCCTTTTTACAACTTTTCTTGACCCATTTGTTAAGTGAATCACTGCAGCTATTAATTTAATCACATGGTTGTCAAATGAATCCGGCTTCCCCATTTATTTTGCTTATCAGAAGGTCGCAAAAGGGGATCACATCAGGATAGATTCTACTTACCTTTACTACCGATTTGCAATGGGGCCACGCGCGTGTGCTTGCTCTGCTCGCACGAGCGAGTGCTCTTATGCGCAAGCATTCTGATGACATCGGGGTCAGTGGGTGGAGCCTCCCGCCGGTTTTACTACCGGTTCTATAGAACCGGTGCGAACTGGGGGCAACCCACCACTGGATCACATGAATCCAGGACACTGCAATCTCTCATATTTATGAGGATCAGTTGTTCAGCATCCAGATGTAAGTCACGTGACCATGGGGATGCTGCAATGGTCATAAGTGAAAAATGGTCATAAGTTACTTTTTTCACTGCCATTGTAACTTTGAACGGTCACTAAGCAAACCGTTGAAAGTTGAGGACAAAGTACAGGTAGATCTTGATGTACAACCATCTGTTTAGTGACTATTTGAAGTTACAACAGTACTTGTGTTGTAAAGTACTTGTAAAGTGACTTATGACTGTTTTCACATTTGCATTGTTAACATGATCAAAATTTGACAACAGCATATATTTATGAGAATTGTACTTTCCTGGGATCATGTGATCACCATTTGTAATCTTCCCAACTGGCTTCTGTAAAAGCAAAATAAGTAAGGGAAGTCAGATTTACTTAACAATCCATGATTCACTTAACAATTGCAGTGCTTCACTTAACAACTATGGCAAAAAGGTTGTAAAATAGGACACAACTCACTTAACAATGTTCTTGCTTAGCCATGGAAATTTGGGGCTCCATTCTGGTCATAAATTGAGGTCTATCTGTATTCAGGAGATGGCAAGGTTGATACTTACTCCTCTTTTCAGTGCATTTTCCTATTTATTGTAACAAGCTAGTTATGAAAATATTCAGAAAATGTATCTCTTCATATCAGGACTCATAATCGACATGGATTGGATAAAAAACAGCCTCAGGCATTGACAAGTTTATGGACACAATGCAGCATTAAGGGACAGAGATGGTTAGCAAAGGGAAATGGTGGGTTTAGAACACAGAATAACAGAGTTGGAAGGGACCTTGGAGGTCTTCTCGTCCAATCCCCAGCTGAGGCAGGAGACCCTATACCAGTGATGGCTAACTTTTTTGCCGTCACGTGCCAAAAATGGGTGAAGTGGGGGGGGTTGCGTGTGCACATGCCCACACCCATAATTCAATGCACCCCACCCCCGTGCTCCCCCTTTTGGCATGCGATGCCACGTGGGCCCGGTAGGCCCATTTTTCACTCTCCCCAGGCTCCAGAGGCTTTCTAGGAACCTGGGGAGGGTGAAAACAGCCTTCCCCACCCCAGAGGCCTTCTGGAGGCCAGAAATAGCCCATTTCCCAACTTCCAGTGGGCCCGGAAGGCCCAAAAATCAGCTGGCTGGCACACACATGCACAATGGAGCTGAGCAGGGGCAACGCTCATGTGCCCATAGATATGGCCATCACGGCTCTATACCATTCCAGACAAGTGGTTGTCCAGTCTCTTTATAAAAGCCTTTAGTGATGGAGCACTCACAACTTCTGAAGGCAAGCTATTCCATTAGTTGATTGCTCTCATCATTAGGAATTTTCTCCTTAACTCTAGATTGCTTCTCTTCTTGTTTAGTTTCCATCGTTTCTTGTCTTGCCTTTGGTGCTTTGGAAAATAGTTTGATCCCCTCATCTTTGTAGGAGCCCCTCAAGTATTGGAACATTGCTATCATAACTCCTCCTAGTCCTTCTTTTCATTAGACTAGACAGACACAATTCCTCTAGCCATTCTTCATATGTTTTAACCTCCAGTCCCCTAATCATTTTTGTTGCTCTTCTCTGCATTCTTTCCAGAGTCTCAATATCTTTTTTATGTTGTGATGACCAGAACTGGGTGCAGGATTCCAAGTGTGGTTTTACTAATGCTTTGTAAAGCGGTACTAGAAACTAGAAAAATTAGGTTTTATTTTTCTCTTGCTTCTTAGGATAAGAGGGATTGATCTCATATGGCAGATCTCTGACAATCTTCTGTTTCTTGAAATTGGGATTGGTTCTTCTTTTAGCAATTTATCAAATCTGGCAAAGTAAGCCACTTCTTTTAACAAGCATATTTTATTTTAATCAATTCCATGGATAACTTGCTTTCACTTTGAAGTCTATGTTGGTATTCTGGCAATACTGAAGCTGTTGCTATTCTTCATTCGTTTCTATATTTATCATAAAACAGGATGTCTTTCTTTTTATTAAAGCATCACAAAAATGAAGACACTTGTATAAGCAAATTATTGTTAATAGTAACTCATTTCTTTACAACAAATGCAGGGAGAGTCCTGTTAGTTTACAGCTATGAGTACAGGATGAAATGCTACCATTTTAAGACTGCAAAATGGCCCTTATTCTAAAAGTAGCTGATGATCTTATATAGATGCTGCAGAACTAGGGACATAATATCTGCATTTACAATGAGTCAATGATCGTAGATTAAAATAAACCATCCATCACTGAGCACTGCAACATAAAAATAGAAAAATAGAAATCATGGAATATTCTAACTAGATAGGTGCTTAGATGAACAGATTCAATTATTATAAACAGCAATATCAAGAAGCCTAGTGAGAGTTAGGACTTACATTTCAAATTGTTCAGTTTATCTTATTACCAATAGGCACTACAGGATTTAGATGACAATTTTGTTGCAACCTTGGTAACAAACAGGGGTGGGCTGCTGGGGGTTTGCAGGGGTTAGGGAGAACCTCTAGCTAAGATTCTGTGTAGTTCGGAGAACCCCCAAATCCCCTGGATGGCCCTGCCCACCCCACCCCGCCTCTCCCAGAAGTCCCCACGTGGCCCGTTTTGGATGCAGGTAAGTGCAGGGCATGCACGAAGGCTCAGGGAGGGTGAAAAACGGGCCTACTGGAAGTTTGAGAAAGCCAGAAACGGGCCAGTTTCAGGCCTCTGGAGGGCCTCCGGAGCCTGGAGAGGTCGTTTTCACCCTCCCAGAGGCTCGAGGAAAGCCTACGGAGCCCAGGGAGGGCAAAAACACACACACGCACCGTGGTGCAGGAGGCCAACTAGGCCACGCTCATCATGGCCATGCCTACCCAGCAACTGGGCAGAGAACCCCTTGCTAAAATTTTTGAAGCCCACCCGTGGTAGTAAACCCTCATTGGGCTCAACAGTCTTACTTCTGAGCACTTATGTAAAACAGCATACAGCTAAGCAATAGAGCCCATTCAATAACTAGCAGACTTACACATAGATGCCTATGTGTTCTGTTGTCACAAACTCAGTGTGCTTATTGTATCCTTTGAAAAACATCTTAAGATTCCAGGATTGTCCTTTCAGAAGGATCCTTAGAGTTTCCTAGTGATTAAGAAAGATTTTAACATAATCAATCTAAATTTCAAGGCTGGAGTAGCCCTTACAAAAAAATATTTTCTAAATATGTTATGAAGATCTAAATGCAAACTGCTCGCCAGGATAAGAAACCTCACTGAAAACCTTCTGGAAAAAAAACCTTTTAAAAGTTTAGCTGGCTTCCAGAGAACTATGTCAAGAAGGGAAGCATGCATTCAGATCATAATAAGCCTGAATAAGGAATGTTGGCAGGCATACTCTTTACTCCTGCATGCACCTTTGGCTCCCATACAGTAGTTAGAATGTTTATACATAATGTTGAATAAAAAAAGAGCAACAGAGGCATTTCAGGCATTCTCCTTGACAAAGTAGATGGGTTACCTAGTGCAAAATAAGATTCAGATTTGGTTTACTCCTCTTTGTAGGAATAATATTCATTACTTCCTGAAGCACCTAAATAGCCTACCGTTGTCTAAGACAGTTAAAAAGTATTTTAATACTTGTACTTAACATACACAGAATACCATATTTAGTATGACATTAAGCATAAAGCATAATATTTCCTTATCGAAAGGTTACTTATGATTTATCACCAAATACACAAACCCTGAAGACTAATTCAAAGTGTTATTCCCTGAGACAGCAAAGAACTCAGTTATATAAATTTTGTTGTACTTCTTGCCAATTTGTCTTATCGGCAGCCGGAGGGCAGTGTCTTCATTTTCGCTGCATGGCAAGTTCCCCTTTCTGCTTCTACTGAACTTCCTCAGCTAAGAGTTTTGATGAATGGATAAACCTTTCAAACTGTTCTGAAATTAATCCCACCTACCCTGCTGGGTATCTCAGCATTGGCATCAGCTGCATGAGCTGGGAGAGATGGCAAGGTTTGAAGAATGTTTATAATCACATAAATCAACAATAGTAGAGTTCTAAGTTATGTGCTAGATCCAGCCTGAAATGAATTTAAAAGTCCAGAAATAAGTAAGTAATAAGAGTTTTGGATCATTGGAAATTTGTACAATTATTATTTTTTCTTTCTTCAAAAGGGATTCCATTGAAGTATCTCACATGATCTTTAGTTCAAATAAATGTGTTGTTTTTAAATCACAACAGTGTTGCCTAGCATAAAATGCTTATAACTACCCAGCTCTTATTTTCTTTTGGGCCCCAAAATAAGCACTAGGGCTTATGTTCAGAAGATGTCTTATTTTTTTCCCACCTTCGGGAGGCCCACTTCTGCTTGCTCGCATCCATGCAGGAGGCCACACAGTGCGCTAGTGTTGCTGCCACAAGGCAGGGGGGGTAGAGCTGACCCATGTGACCTGCACTGGCTTACCTCAGGGCACCCACAGCCACCTCACCTTCCTCACCTCACAGCTGTGGCACCACCGCACCGCTCAGCCTCCTGCTCTATTGTGGCCATGAGAAGAAGTGGGCCGGCAGCCAGGTGGGCTCCTGCTGCACATGGTTACTGATGCTGCCGCCATGAAGTAGTCTCACGGATAGCCTGGCTGCAGGGGCCCTGAGGTAAGCCAGTGAGAGGCACATGGGGTAGTTCCTCCACCACACAGTCTTGTGACTGTGGCACCACGAACAACAAGATGGAATGAGTGGATAGACAGCTGCACAGGATCTTAAGTAGGGCTTATTTGGGGGGGGGGTTGGGCATATATTAGGCTTATTTTTGCGATAGGTCTTATTTTCAGGGAAACAAGGTATATGCATGCAACTACCATATACAGTAACTATACTGTAAGCAAAACAAATCATAAACTGTTTATAAATATCTATATAAATAAAAATGTAAATGTCCGTTTGTACATAACCACACATCTCCAAAAGTTCTTTACCGATTGCTTTCAAATTTTGACACAACGTTGCATTCGACTATGGGCATGTTTTTATATACCTATACTATATACATGTCACATCTGTGACAGGTAAAAACATGAAAAACTTTGGAAAACATTGAAGACATTGACAAACATTGACAAACATTGAAAAACAGCGCCATCTGCTGGACGTAAAACCAACAGGGCAGCCTCCCAGCCCTGATTACGCCTAACAGATTTCTGCTCCTTATATTTAGACTCTCCATATTGCTTCTAAGAAACTGCCCGTTTGGAAGGCAGAGACACCCGAAGCAGGGGTGAAATCTAAAAATTTTCGCTACCGGTTCTGTGGGCGTGGCTTAATTAGTGGGTGGGGCTTGGTGGTCAGGTGACTGGGTGGGCGTGGCTTGTTGGTCAGTTGGGCATGGCCAAGTCGATGTCACTTCGTTGCCTTTTTTTAACCTACAAAACACAACACAACAAAACTGGCTCACCCACAATGTAAAAGCAGCTGTGCTAGACCCAAAATGGCCCCTGCAACAAGCAGGAACCTCACACAGCCACAAAAAGCCCAAAAAACCAACTTTCACACTTTACACACACACAACACAACACAACACAACTGGCTCGCCCACAATGTAAAAGCAGCTTTGCTAGATCCAAAATGGCCCCTGCAACAAGCAGGAACCTCACACAGCCACAAAAAGCCCAAAAAACTAACTTTCACTCTTTACATACACACAACACAATACAACTGGCTCACCCACAATGTAAAAGCAGCTATGATAGACCCAAAATGGCCCCTACAACAAGAAGGAACCTCACACAGCCACAAAAAGTCCAAAAAACCAACTTTCACACTTTACACACACAAAATTCCACATACAGCGGGGGAGAGAGAGACATAGAGATACAGAGAGAGGGGGAGAGAGAGACACATAGAGAGATACAGAGGGGGGGGGAGAGAGAGACATAGAGAGATACGAAGAGAGAGCAGGAGACAGAGAGGGAGGATTTTGTGGTTCCCATTGTTTTTTAGCAACCCTAATCACCAACTAGGTAGGCGTGGCTCGGGGGCTGTCATGTGACTGATGAAAGTGAGTGACGTCGAGTTGGCCACACCCACCAAATGTTTGTGGAGAGTTTGGAACTTCAGCTTCGCTCTTTTAGCCCAGCGGAAGCACCAGACAGCAACGTGTGGCCGGGTACAGCTAGTAACTATATAAAATATATAGCTTCAAAGTATGTTTCTGTCCTTAACCTTTAGCTACTTATTTATTCATATTCAGAGTTCATATTCATAACTTCTCTGTATGCAATAGCATGATCACAAATCAATTGATATGGAAAAATCAGACATTTTTACACTGTTTTTACATGGACTTTACACAGTCTGGAATGAAGATAATAGGAACATTTAGGGAAAAGCTGCCTATGAAGAACCACAATGTCAAGAGCACACTAGAAAATGTCAAGAGTACTCAAGAAGAACGTCTAGCTGTCTCAATGAATTTTTTTCCTCAGGTTTACAAAAACATCACTAAAACATTTTTTTATTTTTAGATTATTTTTCCTGACTTGTGCTAGGGTTAAACAAAAATTTCCTTTGCATACATTTTTAGCTTGGTTTCACAAGCTTACTGTAAGATGAGATGCAGTGAGTCACCCTCTATTTTTAACGGCTATAATCTAGTGATTGGAAATAAGAACTCATTCAACATATGTCACCTTTGTTTTCTTCAGAGAGATGTGTGGTGGGGGGAAGAGACATAGGTTTTGAATGTTATGTGGGGTATAGTATCAAAAATGAATAGTCTCGTATAAACATAATACATTTGATTGAGAAATTGACTTAATTTAAGATGCAAATTTAGATTAAAGTCCACTATTAAAGGCTTTATGAATCCTGATACATGAAAAAAAAAAAATAACAGGGACATCTTTGTAGATACTAGTAGTCCTTGCTTAGCAACCAGTCAAAGTTACAGTACCAAAAGGTATTTACAACCTGATTTGGAAGCCCTGGTGGTCTCATGTCCCCCATAGTCATATGATCACATTTTGTGCACTTGGCAACCAGCTCATCTTTACATGTTTGCAGCATCCCATGATCACATATCTGCGGCTTTCAACTGATGGATGATCCCTCAGGTAGTCCCAATGCCAAGAAGAACTTTAGAGGTGATAATCAACATCTTGAATTGCACCCAGAAGCCAACAGGTAACCAGTTCAGCTGTTACATTCTAGACCAGATGTGACTTCTAAGTGGCCTTCAAGGGGAATGCCATGTAGAGCTTGTTAAAATAATTCCTCCATGAGATGATTATGGGATGAGTGACTATGTTGAGTTTGGCATGCCACTATTGTGATAATATGACTCAAAATATAGAGTTATCATTAAAGTCTGGTGCAAGAGTAAAATGTAGTCATTCATTTATTTCTGCAAGGGATTCTAAGTGATAGAAGGAATAAAAACAAAAACAAAAAGAGTTTTAACAAAAACCAAATACCAAGGCCAAAAGCACATTCCAAGTCATAAAGAATGCTATTCATCTATATCAGTGTTTCTCAACCCCAGTAGCATGAAGATATGTAGACTTCCGCTTTTAAGTTGGACCTCTCCATACCTAAACTGGTGGAAATTTTTGTTTAGCTTACACCCAAATGCTTTTACCATCATGCTATAATATTAATTTTAGTGACTGCCCTTTCTTCAACTGTAAAATCCCAAACCTTTTATATTTAGCATTTAAAAGAAACTCTGGGGAGTAACATCGCCAAAATACTTTTGAGAAAACAATTTTCTTCATCAAAACACAATGAAACACGTTACCTGTCCTTTTAATTGCAACGTAACTTCTCATTCTTCATTTATTTCTAAAGCAGTATCTCTGTGGTTAATTGCCTTACTTTAGAGTTCCATCAAACTGTTGACCTGAGTTTCTGTGAATAGATTCCATAGAAAGGAGAAATAGAAGTTATCCAAAATCATAAGTTCAGCACCTTGTGAAATTGGTTTAACTCTGTCCAGGATACCGGTAATGTTTGAAAATTATCAGAATTGCCAAAATGTATATTTTCCCAAATTTAAATGATAGTTAAGTTTGTATATTGATTTGTCTATCAATATATGAATATATTTTCTTACAAATTCTTACAATAAATTTCTTATTTCTTACAATAAATATACATTATTCTGGATATGGCCCCTCACAATATTCAGGGTATAATCCTATCACCCAATCTCAAAATTTGAAGTTACAACACTGGAAAAAGTGACTTACAACCAATCCTCATAGTTACAACTATTGAATCATCTTCACCATCATCTAACTGCCATTTTGCTGCTTGGCAACCAACCATCTGAATCCTTCCACAAACAAAGTCAATGAGGGAAGCCAGATTCACTTCATGACCATGGCAAAAAAATATTATAAAATTGTGCGGTCATATGACACTTAACAATGGTATAATTTAGCAACAGTTGTATCTTTCTTGATTCAGGTTGTAAGTTGAGGCAATTTGTTTTCTATCCTTACATTGCGTATGATAATGTAGTCTGAGATTAGGTCCCAGCCATTATAGTTTAAATGAATTTGTTTGTTTGCTTGTTTGTTTACATAATTTCTTACAGCTTCCCAATTGCAAAGAAGGTTTGAAATACATCATGGTAAAAAAGAAAAACCAGAATAATGAAACAAAATTTCACATGGAAAAGACAAAAATGTCAGTCAAGTCATGTTTCTGTGGTTCACAAATTCCTCCAGGCCCTTGGAATGCCAAAAAAGCATCTATTTAGCAACAGCAATAGCAATAGCACTTAGACTTATATATCGCTTCATAATGCTTTTACAGAACTCTCTAAGCAGTTTAGAGTCAGCATATTGCCCCCAATAATCTGGGTCCTCATTTTACCTACCTCGGAAGGATGAGTCAACCATGAACTGGTGAGATTTGAACTGCCGAACTGCAGCTAGCAGTCAGCTGAAATAGCCTGCAGTACCACACTCTAACCAGTGCGCCACCTCAGCTCAATCTACTTCAGTAAATCTATAAAACACCTTTGCAACTTCATGAACGCTTTGAAATATATTTCCTGCATTTCATCATATGCGCATATTCCTGCTTCATCCCATTTATTCTGTTTTAATTTTTTAAGTTTTTCCTTTATTTTTTTGTTCTTGTTTAATATCCACCCTGACGTAAATACACTAGAATGACTTATAATTAATGATACTTAATGATAAGAGCCTTGGTGGCGCAGCAGACTAAAGTGCTGTTAAGTAACACCAACTGCCTGCAATTACTGCAAGTTCAAATCTCACCAGGATCAAGGTTGACTCAGCCTTCCATTCTTTCAAGGTAGGCAAAATGAGGACCAGGATTGTGGGGGCAATAAGCTGACTTTGTATAAAAAAAGAACACCGCTTGGGGGGGGGGAAGCCCTACTAAGCAGATATATACAAAAGTATGAAGGCTATTGCTTAACGCATTGTAAGCCACCCTGAGTCTCCGGAGAAGGGCAGCATATAAATCGAACCAAAAAATAAATAAATACTTATAATTTAGTGTTTTTCAGGTTCATATTAAGAAATATGGACTTCAACATCTAGAATAGTCCACTGGGATGCTGGCTGAGAAATTCTGGGAGATGAAATCTATATATCTTAAAGTTCCTGAGGTTGAGAAACACTGCCTTAAAAGATCACAACAGGATTGTGGCTACTGTTTCTTAACCCTTTAAGAAATGAAACTGCAATAATGTAACTTAGTAGAAATCTCTTCTTGTACTTTCATCATTTTTTAAAATTAAAAATCCAGAATAGACCCATTGCTATATCTGCTTTCCATTCCATTTTCTATGTAATACTAGTAAATGATTTACTTATTACTAATTACAATCACTAATGATAATTTTGAGACCATTTCTCCACAGAAAAGTAGTATTCCTATTAATTGCCGTGTTTATTATTGTGATTTATAGGTCTAAGGATGTCCTTAAGAGATTAAATGAGGTGTGGTGTTTTCATTCTTTTTTTATAAACAGAAATAAAGTTTGGCATAAGTTAATAAAAATATATAGGTAGTCCTCTACTTACAACAGTTCGTTTAGTGACTGTTTGAAGTTACAACTGCACTGAAAAAAATGACTTATGACGGTTTTTCCACACTTATGACTGTTGTAGCACCCCCATGGTCATATAATCAAAATTCAGATGCTTGGCAACTGACTCATATTTATGACAGCTGCAGTGGCCTGGGTCATGTGATTACCTTTTGAGACCGTCTGGCAAGCAAAGTCAATGGGGAAGCTAGATTCCCCTAACAGCTGGGTTACTAACTTAACAAGTGCAGTGATTCGCTCAAGAAATATGGCACAAAAGGTTGTAAAAGGGGCAAAATTCACTTAACAACTGTCTGACTTAGAAATGTTGGGCTCAGTTATGGTCATATGTCAAAGACTACCTGAACTGCCTGGCTAAAAATACAGCATTTTCATTGCCATAGTACCTTCTCTGTAACAGTGTCTGCCCTATGAAACATCATTCCTCCAGAGATTAGGATAGACCCAATCCTTTCATAAACCATTAAAAACCTGGCTGTTCCTCAAGTGATTGATCTTGGTAGTTAGGTAAGCTCTATTGGCTAATATAGATCAGGACTTCAATAATCTTTGATAGATACAGATTTCAACTTACAAAATTCCTCAGCCAGCATTCTAAGTAGAGAATTCTGGGAGTCAAAATCTACATCTTCAAACTGCCAAGACTGAGAAATATTGATATAGATTGAGCCGTGGTGGTGCAGTGGTTAGAATGCCGCACTGCAGGCTAATTCTGTTGACTGACAGATGCCTGCAATTTGGCAGTTCAAATCTCACCAGGCTCAAAGTTGAGTTAGCCTTCCATCCTGGGGTATGGAGTAAAATGAGGACCCAGATTGTTGGGATCAATATGCTGTCTCTGTAAACCGCTTAGAAAGGGCTGTAAAGCACTGTGAACGGTATGTAAGTCTAAGTGCTATTGCTATTGATGTCATTCTTTATGAGTTGGATTGGGCTTGGTATTTTGCTTTTTATTAAAACTGATCTACTTTTTAACCTGTATATGCCACCTAGAATTACTTTTGGAACATTGTACAAATTTTGGAAGTTGAAGTCAGATTGAGCAACATTATTCTAGAACATTAAAAAAAAGTTAACATGCACTGAAGGGTTGCAATATTGCTATCATATCTGGCCTACAAAAACCAAGAACCTAGATTTTTTTTCCCGTTCACTCTGAGACCCTTGCCAAAATTACTTGGAACAGAAACTTTCTGGGCTGGTGGTCATTGGACTTATCAAATGGGACCCAACTCCAGCTTCATCCTTGCCTGTGACTTGCCAGCAAGTTTATTTCTAAAGCCAGGTTTAGCAGACTTTCATGTTCAGAAAGGAAGGGTTTTGAGGAACATCATCAGGACTTTCTTCTGCTTCAGCCCAACTCTGTCCTCATCTCCTGCTCTTTCTTTGTAACTAAGCTCACCGTTCTAGGCAACAACCAAAATTCCCATCATGTTGGGGAGAGTGATTAACAGCTGTTGTCATCCTAGGTGGGACAGGAGTCCTATTCCTTTCTTTCCTATAGAGCACTGCACACCAGAACAACTAGACACAAGAACAGTTTTTTCCCGAAAGCCATCACTCTGCTAAACAAATAATTCCCTCAACACTGTCAAACTATTCACTAAGTCTGCACTACTATTAATCTTCTCATCATTCCCACCACCCATCTCCTTCCACTTATGACTGTATGACTGTAATTTTCTTGCTTGTATCCTTACAATTTATATTGATATTGTTTCCGGATTTCTTATTTGTACCCTATGACTATCATTAAGTGTTGTACCTTATGATTCTTGATGAACATATCTTGTCTTTTATGTAGGCTGAGAGCTTATGCACCAAGACAAATTCCTTGTGTGTCCAATCACACTTGGCCAATAAAAAAATATAATTCTAATTCAATTGTCTACCAGTCTGTGGTACAGAGAATCAGAATCAGAGCAGGGCTGAAAAGGACTTGGAGGTTTTCTAGTCCAGCACCCTGCTCAAGCAAGATATACCATATCAGATTTGTCTGATATACCATATCAGACAAATGACTGACCAGTCTCTTCTTAAAAACCTGGATTATCTTGTTTTTCTTTGAAGACATTTTGCTTCTTCAGCTCTGACAGGATAGCGGGGAATGAAAGGATTTATATTCCTTGCAGACAGCTGGTCATTTGCATCCTTTTAGAGGGTTGTTGAAGCATTCGCAGGTATATCTGTGTCCTCAGGGTCACCTTAGTAACGCTCCTGGTTCCTGTAGTCTGCACTTTTTTCCTCTGGAAATCCACTTCTAATACCACACTATTCAAAGGATATTCATCCCAAATTGTATAGCTAAAAGTCGGTAGAGATTCTCAGTCATCCAGGTAATGGTTGTCCTAAAGGTGCTTTTTCAGGAGGCAACTGGACTTGCTTGTTTTTTCTTTTGAAGATGTTTCACTTCTTATCCAAGAAGCTTCTTTAGCTCTGATAGCATAGTGGGGAATGGAAGGATTTATATTTCTTGCAGACATTTGCTGGTCATTTGCTTTCTTTTGGAGAGTCTTGAAGCACTTACAACTTCTGAAGGTAAGTTGTCCCACTGGCTAATTGTCCTCACTGTTAGGAAGTTTCTCTTTAATTCCAGGTTGCTTCTCTCCTTGATTAGTTTTCATCCATTGTTTTCTTGTCCTGCCTTCTGAGGCTTTGGAAAATAAATTGACCCCCCTCCTCTTTGTGGCAGCCTCTTAAATACTGAAATACTGCTATCATATCCTCTGTAGTTCTTCTTTTCTTTAGACTAGCCAAACCCAAATCCTGCAATCATTCTTCATGTTTTAGTCTCCAGGCCTTTAATCATCTTAGTTGTTCTTCTTTGCACTTTTTCCAAAGTCTCAACATCTTTTTTGTGGTGATCAAAACTGGATGCAGTATTCCAAGTGTAGCCTTACTAAGGCTTTATAAAGTGGTACTAATACTTCATGTGATTTTGATTCCATGCCTCTGTTTATACAACCAAGGATTGTATTCACTTTTTTGGTGGCTGCTACACACTGCTGAATCATGTTTTTTTTTAAGAATTTATTTTTTATTTATTTTTTATACACACAAACAAACATACAATGTATTTTTTCTGAACAGAATATTGGCTGGTTCACAAATTTAAGCAGTTTTTAGTAATTTCAACTAAATTTACAATTTATATATTCTCTTTTTGCCATAATATTTATTCTATTTTTTTAAAACGGATATTACCCTTCATCCTAACCTCTAATCTTAGCCAAATTCAGTTTTTCTCTTCATCTCTGTTAACCCCCTCAAATTTAAAATCTCACATAATATAATTCCTATTTCCTTATGTTCCCTTAATAAAATCATTAATACTTTCTATTGTCAGCTATTTCAATATCCAACATCTTAATACAAATCAATTAATTATGTGGTGTTACAATCATTCATTTCTTATAAGAATAATAAACCCAATTGTTTTATACCATACATTTCCTTAAATCTTGTTCCAATTAATACAATCCAACATCTTAATACTAATCAATTAGTTATATAACCATCTTTTCTTTTTATATAATAAACCAAGTAACTTTCACCATATATTTCCTTGAATCTTCTCTAATTTTCAGTTATTTTATCAAACATGTATTTATACCTTTTCCAACAACAACTTAATCATTTCTACTTCCATCACACTCTAATTAATTCATAATATAATATCATTTCAATGTTTTTCCTTTTTTGATTAGATTCTAGATATACAATTTAAAATGTTCCAATTATTACCATTTTCCCTAATTGAATTTAGAGATATTCCAGCTATTAACCTCTAATTACTAAACTTATTCATATTTCTAAAACTTATCATTATATAAATTCCAAAAGGGCAAATAAAAATATTCCAATTGTTACAATTTCCATAATTTTAATTAAAAATCACATTCTCAACTTTTTTCATTACATCTATAAATCTTCATATTTCAATTCTACACACACACACACACACACACACACATATATATGTACCATGTTCCTCTTTTATTTATTTCTCCTTTTCTCCCTTTCTGTTTTTATTTTTTTCTTTTTCTTTCCCCTTTTTTTCTTTTGTGCTTTAAAATCCTGAACTCTCCTGTTTTGCCCTATATTTCCCATTATTTTCCATCTCTTTTCCCTTTTTCTTATTTTTCCACTGTTAATCCCAGTGTAATCATTTTGTATCTCAAAGTCATGGACAGGGCCGGATTTTCCTATAGGCTAACTAGGCTTCAGCCTAGGGCCTCAAGATCAAGAGGGGCCTACATTCAAATTGTTAGCAAAATTAAAATTACACTTTCACTATAGGTGAAAGGGCCTCATAAGTGGAATAGCCTAGGGCCTCTTTTCATCTAAATCCGGCCCTGGTCATGGACTCTTCTATTTTGCCGTATTTCCTGTTGTTTTCCATCCCTTTTCCCTCTTTCTTGTCTTTCCACTGTTAATCCAAGTGTAATCATTTAAATTTTTTATATTCTTTCTATTCCACCCTTTTTTCCCTCTTTGTTTCTTTCCCCCTTTTCCATTTTTCCCTTTATTAATCCCAATGTAAACTTTAAAATTCTCATTTTTATTGTTACTATCTACGTGATCATTTAATTTTTCATAGTCAATCTCGTTGTCTTTGTCTTCTTTATTTTTAATCTCTATTTCTTGCTTCTCATTCATTATTTCCTTATCAGCTTGAGTATACTCTAACATAAATGTTGAATAATCAGGTTTCAATTCTCCATGTAACATTGTAATTATTTCTCTTATTTCTATTTTCAGTGATAGATACATCGTTGTCATCATTTCCCTAATTTCCTGTGCCATTTTATTCTTTCCAAATTAATATTGTTCCAATTAAAAGTTTCGTTATATTCCTCTTTTTAAAAAAAATCAAAGTCAAAACGCTTGCAGACAAACAAAATCTCCTTAGAAATTCTCACAACTTTTATCAAAAGTTCAAGGTTTTTTCCAAAGCAAAAATTCAGTGTTGTAATGGTCTTATTTCTCCTGAAGGTTTCTCTCTAGAATCCACAATTCCAATCAGCAGCTTGAAAAAGTAGTCCCTTTTTTTCCAATCCATATTAAGAGTCTTTACTAGTTTTTTTCCCTTTTCTTCTTTTTACCTTTAAATATGCCAAATCAGTTTGAGTCCAATCCAAATTATACAGTCCGTTTCCCCCCCAAAGCTTCTATTACAGGGTTTAATTTCCAAGTTCTCTTTAACAAAACTCTTTAATTTTCAAATAAGGATCTGCTTACTTTCTTTCCAATCCTTTACACAATTATGGGGTTATATTTCTTCTAGTTTTTAAAGTTCTCCAAATATTTTTATTCAAAAGTTAATTTTCTTTTTTGAGTTTTTGTCAATTTAAATTTCTGCTTCAATCATCTTCTTTCTATTCCCCTGTGCCCATTAGCTGCTGTTATTCCGCTGGGGCTCTTTCCATTTTAAAGATCTTTTTCTTTTTCTTTCTTTCTTTCTTTTTTTTTGCCTATGAGTTGGCTGTCACTCACTCAGCTTCAAAACTCCATTCCAGTCACTGCTCCTGCTCAATGCTTGACCTGGTTGCCCCAGCTTCTTGGCGGCCTCAATAGCCACTGTCCCTGCTGCCAAGTCAGAGAGTTTCCTCTGACCTTCGAGGAACTTGCCTGTTCCTCTTGGTCTTCCAAGGTGCCTCTCCTTCTTTCCTGTCCCTATGAGATGGTTCCGGTCCGAAGACCCCTCAGCAGCGGCTTGGTAGTCCGGATTTTCATGGAGCTTGTCAGAGCCCGCTATTTCCCCAACTGTCTCATCCACTAGCACTCTAAGGTTCCTCTGAGTTAAATTTTTGAGCCAGGCTTTGCCTGATCTGTACTTGTACCTTTGATTTTTCTTGCCGAGGTGTAAAACCTTGCTTTTCTCCACATTACATTTCATTTTGCTGGATAGGGACCATTGTTCAAGTCTGTCAAGATCTTTCTGGAACCTGAGCTTGTCTTCTAGAGTGTTGGCTATTCTTGCCAGCCTAGTGTCATCTGCAAATTTGATGAGTTTCCCTTCTATTCCCTCAGCTGTCATTTACGAAGATATTGAAGAGTACTGGGCCTAAGATGGAACCTTGTGGTACGCCATTGCTTACTTCCCTCCATGAAAATGTAGTACCATTAAGGACTACTCATTGAGTAGTGTTTGTCAGTCAGTTACAAATCCATCTGGTGGTGATTACCCACATTTTTCTAGCTTACCAAGAAATAGGTTTTGGTCTTTGTCAAATGTCTTGTTCACTGAAGTCTAAATATACTACGTCCACAGCATTTCAATGCTCTGCTAATTTATTTACTTTGTCAAAAGAATGAAATAAGATTGGTTTTGGCGTGATTTGTTTTTAACAAATCCATGGAGGCTGCTAGTTATAACTTTATTTCTAGGTGTTCACCAATGTTTATTTTTTCCTGTATCTTCACAGGCATTGATGTTAGGCTGATTGGTTAAGTGCCTTCATTTGGCTGTAAAGACGAGTTCCTAATGGGGGACACTATCAGCCGTTATTTCAATCCTGAGCTATAAATATTCTCCTTTATTGATAACACCTATCTGTGTCTGATTCATGCAAAACACCAAGTCACAACCCAGTTGGCTTGTGCTTTGGCACACTGTCCTAATATTCCTTTTTACTTACTCTTTTCATGTATTCAAATTATATTTATACTTTTTACCTGTAATCTTATATATGCTTGACAAATAAACAAACTTAAACCATGCAAATCCAACCATCTATGAGGGCTCAAGTGTACCCTCAAGCAGGTTGCTCGATGCCGGTTTAGCAAAATCAGTTTAGCGCAGCACAGTCTCAAGAGAATCAAGGCGAGCCTCTTTCCAGACAAATTCTCTGGCTCAAAATGAGAAGAGCAAAAAGAAAGATGAGTTTGCTTTTTTATTTTATTTTATTTTAAAGATCGGGTCCTAATGAGGAAGCCCTCTTCGGATCGACGACAACCGATCCCCTCCGCTTGCTAGCAGTAACCTGTGTCCCAAAAGCCCAAGATTCATTTCCGGATTTAGAAGCCCACAAAGCTGCACGTCGGATCCTGCACGAGGAATGAGGCGGCAAAGCGCTTCGCTTCCCTCGGGCGGGTCTTAAGGGAAACGGCCGCGCCCGCCCGCTAAGATCTAGCTGCGGGCCGGGCAGGGGAAAAAAAAAAAACCCCACCACGCTCCGACGTGCCCGAGGGCCGTTCAGCGCCTCGCACGCTCCGCCCCGCTTGACGGCAGCAGCCAGGAATGCGCTTCCGGAGGCGAAGAGGGAGCAGCGGCGTTGGCGGGTCTGACCGTCTCCTTTCCCGGCTCTGCCACACGGGGGGAAGGAGCGGAGGCTTGAGGGACCAGCCGGACGCCGCCCCGGAGAGAAGACCAGGCCCGGCTGGGAAGGGCCAGGAAGGAGCTTTCCCGCGCCGCCAACCAGCTTGTCCTCCGGGACAGACGCACCAGAGGCGAGCCCCGGCCATGGCACGGGTAAGGGCTGCGATCAAGGGGTTTTTTTGGAGGGTGGGGGGGGGTTGCGCAAAGCTGCAGCAAAGCAATCCTGAGTTTGTGCCTCCACCTTTATTCACGTGGATGGGCTGCGGGATAAGGGAGACGGGACCCCTCCCGTCTTGCTCCCCTTTTCCGAAGGATCGCCCGGGGTCTCTTTGCAGAGCCCACCCAACCGACTCAGCATGGTGGGTCTTTAAGGGTGGAGCGGGGGCGGTGGGGCTGCTAATTGAAGGAAGGGAGAAGATCTCGAGGTCTTGGGAGCGAAATCCGGGAAGTAATGAAAGTCCTTCCCGAAGTCTTTTGTTCTGGCGCGGGAAAGGGAGGCGTGGATCATCTCCCCTCCCTCCCCCCAGCCGTCGCCACCCCCCACCCCAGTGAATTGGGTTCGGGTCTTGGGGTTCCAAACAGGATTTAAAAAGAACTTAAAGCGCTAAAGGTTCCAAGCAAGCCCAGCGGCGATCTGTGCTGCCTTAAGCGGCGGGTGGAAACGCGAGTGGGTTTCCATATAAGGATTCACACGACACTTCTGCGAGTTTCCGATCCGTGTTTTTGCAAAGTCTGTTTGTGGAATTTGATCTCTGAGTTAACCCTCGAGGGCCTGCCTGCCTGGGAACAAGTTCGTAAAGGCAACTGAGTAAAACGTGCATGGAAAAAGCTCGACGTTTGCAACTTCCTGATCCTAAAGCCGCCCTAGTATTTTTTTTAATAAAAAAGTAACTTCAAAATAGATCCAGGAGAAGTTATAACCAGTGTCGTTTTCTTTCAGCTATATTTACCTGCAGTTGAACTCATAGGATATCTTTGTACATTCTGTTTCCTGAAGATACTGCATTTCATTCCCACAATATGTTTGGTAGCGATATTTTTTTTTTTTTTTCATTTGCCGTCTCGTGTATCTGATATAATTACAGTACTTGGAGCTTGCAGTGGTATATTTATATTTGAATATTAACATCTTTTTATAGGAACTTCCTCTTTGTCTCTGGGGAATGTTTAACATTGCATTTCCATTCTTTTTTCTTTCTTTTTTTTTTTTGTGATTTCGTGCTTTTCTGACGCATTAAATTACCTTGATTAAAGTGTTCAGAAAATTGTTGAGCATTAAATCCTTCACCCACCTTTTTAAGTAGGCATTGACTTATAACTAAGCAATATTTTTTTCTATCCAAACCAGCCTTTAGTTGCTGCATTGCTGTTTCTTTTGAAGTATTATTAGAAATGTCACTTTGGCATTGATTGCTATTGTTCTAATAACATTGCAGTGGAAGGCACACTTGCTTGCCTAATTTGGCAAATTGGTTTTATCTTGGGCATCAATTCAAATTATATTTGGCTGTGTTGTTGCAAGAACTATCCAATTCCTTCTACTGTACATTGGTTTTCAATTTATGAAAGACCTGTGTCTGATCCAAAGACAGAAAATTATAATAATTCCTGGATTATGTTTGTAAAACAGTATTATTTACTTTAGCATGGCTTAAAATTAGTAAAATTGGGGTATACAATATTTTGGGGACTAAGGAGAAGTACATCATACACAAGAAAGAGTGGGCTAGTAAAAAAAAAGAGTAATTTTGATTTAAATTTAGTTTCAGCTTAATTTAAATTAATTACATATTGTTAATGTTTACTCCCACATATTTAGTGATTTCTTCGCTCTGTCACATTAAATATTATAATTTGCTCTAAGAACCACAGGATCAATTCTCTCTGACAGAACCTAATGTGAATATCGCCTGCATTTCATCAAAATGCCAATTCCACTAGTTATTTTCTGCCTCCATTTTTGTTTCAATTTTTTTTTATCAACTTGTTTGATGGACAGTACTTGAAAGATTGCATGTTATTTTGTGAACTTTAATAGCATCTGGATTTACTTAAAAATCAAGGCAGACTGGGTAGCATTGTGATTCTAAACAATTGTCACTTTCAGATATACTGAATAAATATTTTTACTTGGTTCATATCCTATGACAACTTGAAGCTGGTTAATTTGGGCCTTTATCTTACAGGATCAGATAATTTTATTAATGCTTCTGTTGTTCTACTTCAATAATTGAAATATTGAAAGAGAGGTTATAAACCAAGTCCCCAATCCTACAGTCCTTACAAGGATGTGCTAAGAACTGATCCATAGGATGATTGACTGAAGGCAAAAGTCATATTTGCCCTTTCAGGAAAAGTTCCAGTCTTACAAATATCTCAGGCTTTTGCTTCCTCAATCCTGGAAGTCTGAATCAGAAGCAAAATGGGGAATTTTTGCATGCAGGGGAGGGGAACATGAATCCTAATAATCCTAACCAAAACAAACTATAACGGAATATCTGTGGTCCCTGAAATGGATGAGGATCAATTATTTCCCATTAGAAACAATGGGGAGAAACCCAGAAAAGGAGGGATGGTGGTTTCTAATACCCATCTGCAAGAATTTTTGATTCATCCCTCCCTCCCTTTTCACAATTGGATTTATTTTTTTAAGGTAAGATCCTTTAATTCAGAGCTGATTTGCTATATGCTAAATAAATAAATTCGAACTGATAGTTAATTGCGAAAATTTCATTTTCCTATTGGGCAAATACAGTATGTATGATAGAACTGTTAAGTGAAAATTAACTTATCTATCACTGTCCTTTAATTTTTCTCAATAGTCTAGAAGGCTTAAATGTTATACATCTTTTCCATGCTAAACATATATAAGACAACCCTTGTATAATGTAAGACAAGACAGGGTTATTGAAACAGAGATTTGTTTTGCCAAAGACTTTCCTGAGTGTCTGCTTCCCCCAGTCAAAATTAATTTATCCAGACATTCTGAATAGTTAAATACAATAAACCAATGCAAGGCCTCTTTGTATGTTGAACAGTATGATTGACATGCGTCTTAGCTTTCCATTTGCCTGTTAATCATTATTCTAGAAATGTATTGCACTCACACAAAGGGACAACTCTGTCTTTTCAAGGGTTTTTAAAAATGTTGCAGCTGATATAAATCACATGAAATGTATAATAGAGAATGATATACTCTAATTTTGGATAACCCTTCACTTCTCTGGACCACGATTAAACTTGGAATCTAATTAAACTTGGAATCTAAACGGAAGAACTCTAGTTAACCAGAAAGATTTTCTGCCTTAGGCACCAAACTACACTATAAAAATCAAATAATGATAAAGCAGATTACTCACTAGGGTGTTGCAAAAAAAAAAAATAGCTTAAGGAAATGAGTAAGCAGACTTACGTATCCTAAAAAAATGAGTAGTCAGCTCTATAGACAATAGTTTCTTGCTTTTTAATTAATACTAATGGGTCTGGACTAATGCACTCCCATTCCCCATTTTTACCCTACAGAATAAATTAAAAGCAAAAATGTCAGAACAAATACAGTTCCATTGACACCTGAACCTATAACTGTGATTTCTTCTTCAATTTATGAGAATATAAAAGGATTAAAATTTGGCTTCTGCTTATGGCTGGTTCATTAAAATTTAAACAGAATAAATTCTTCTTCTTTGAACATATTTAATTTCCAAATGATCTAAGTGCTCACTGTCAAATCAAGTGTTGGTCCATTAACAATAGTATCCTGTTGTTTTAAAGAAGGGGACTTGTTTCAATGATAAATAGGTATATTTTGCATTCTGGAGATCCAGTCTCAGATTTGTAACATCTACAAATGAGACTGGAAAAATTCCTGCCTGAATGTGTCTTCTGCCGTCAGCTTTTAAAATTAGTCTAGCAGCATGACTGCCTCAGGAACTCTGGGAGTTGAAGTCTACAAGTCATAAAAGGACCATTGCTGTAAATCAGTGGTTCTCAACCTGTGGGTCGGGACCCCTTTGGGGGTCGAACGACCCTTTCACAGGGGTCACCTAAGACCATCCGAAAACACATATTTTCAATGGTTTTAGGAATAATTTTATGGTTGGGGGTCACCACAACATGAGGAACTGTATTAAAGTGTCGCGGCATTAGGAAGGTTGAGACCCACTGCTGTAGATGAATAACTTAAGATCAGTTAGTAAACCATGTTCCAGTGGTAGGCTAGATGGATCAAAAGTCTGACCCAGGAAAAGGCAGTTTTCTGTGCTTCTTTAATATTCATTAGAATCATCAGCTATACAGCAATCCTGAATTTATGACTGGTTGCTTAGCAACCATTCAAAGTTGCAATCTACCTGAAAAGGGAACTTACAACTCAGATTGAAAGTTTTGTTGGTTCCCACCCATGGTCACATGACTGCATTTCGGGTGCTCAGCAACGTGGCCACAATTTGCTGCTGTTTGAAGCATCCTGTGGTTAGTTACATGACTCTGGAGTTTTTTTATGGTTTTGGGGGAAACTGGAATTTTCTTCCAGTTTTCAGTAGAACTGTATCTATAGCGAACAGTACCAGTCAGTTTGCTCTTACAACCACTGTGTTCACTTAATGACCATCAGAAAACACAGCCATAATGGACAGGCTACATTACAGTCATCTAGGGATTACCTGTAGGAGAATTCTGTCAAAAACAAATGTTGGCTATAATCTCCAGTAACAAACTTGGACAATGAATGGAATTCATTTGCTTTTGTGGGATGTGATAATCTTGTAATAACATGCATTTTTACATAAATGCTTTACATGCCATTGGAGAGGTATCTTGGCTTTAGTATTAAATGAAATATGCTCATGTAGATTGAAACAAATTTTATTTTCATTCATTTTATTCTCCTACAATTTTTTAAGGTTTTTTTCTTTTCTTTAAACTGATATGTAATATCTGTGTTGTATATAGGAAAATAAGAAATGAGTTATAAAATGTAGTGCAGTGAAATGACCAAGAAGCTGGATTAAAATGGGGGAGGGTGGGTTTAAGCACATCCTCAGCCGCAGAAACTCACTCAGTGACTCAACCCTATTTCCCTCAGAGTGCTACTACTCATGCTGCCTTGAGCTCAGAGAGGAAAGGTAAGGTAAACATCAAATAAATAATGACATAGGCATATTTTTTTTCTTTAAATATTTGGGTGAAAGGGGGTTGTGTTTGATTTGAGAAATTCATTGTTTCTATTATATACAAAATCAAAATATAACATCAACTTCTAAAAGCACGGGGATGATAAGCCATTGTGACAGAAAACAGATCATGCCATTTATTTTGGCATTTTTTCAAGTATATAAAGCTTTTTAACTAATACTCTTCAATCAATTCCTTCATTCTTTACCAGTCATACTTAGTTTCCAATCATTGCTTTATTTGCACTTGTTCAATTTTGCTCAAACCCTCCTTCAAACGTATTCAGGAGTCAAATACTACTCATACTTTTACATAAATTAAGTTTGAGTTCATTTTAGGTGTAAGTGGCATGTAAAAAAGTGCATATATAAACCTCAAAGGATACATGGATTAGTCCAGGGGTGTCAAATTGATGGCCCGTGGGCCGGATGTGTCATACGCAGGCCATGCCCACCCCAGTTCCACAGATGGGGAAAGCATTGTGAAACGTCACACATGATGTGGCAAGTTTGATACCTGTGCATTAGTCCATTGCACTGAAAACAATATATAGGTAGTCTTCAACTTAACAATCATAACTGAGCCTGTCCATTACAGTCATAAGCCATGATGGTTGCAAAATTAGTCATCATATGATTTATTTCATTTTACTGCCTTTTTTGTGGCAGTTGCTAAATCACTATGGTCATTAAATGACTCCATGGTTGTCAAGCAAAGTCATTGTTTATAGTGGGGCATTTTTGCCAAAACCCAGAAATAAATACAAGTTTTTCAAAAATGTCATAAATCCCAGTCATGTGATTAGGGTCCTGGATGCTAAAACATATGGAAAACAGTCGCATGAATTGTGTCTAGTGAAAAGAAGGACTAGAGGTGACATGATAGTAGTTTTCTATTATTTGGGGGGCTGCCACAAAGAAGAGGGGATCAATCTATTTTCCAAAGCACCTGAAGATAGTTCAAGAAGCAACAGAAACTAATCAAGGAGAGAAGCAACCTGGAACTAAGAAGTAATTTCCTGTCAAGTGAGAATAATTAATCAGTGGAATGGCTTGCCTTCAGAAGTTGTGGGTGCTCCATCACTGGAGGCTTTTAAGAAGAAACTGGACAGCCATTTATCTGAAACGGTATAGGGTCTCCTACTTAAGCAGGGGTTTGGACTAGAAGATTCTAAGATTCCCTTCCAACTCTGTTTTTCTGTTATCTGTTATCTGATTGCCTAACACTGCAAACAGTTGTAATTGCATGCTAATTGCCAAGCACCCGAAATGCATTCAGATTACTTCAGAACCAGATGATAAATACCTCTTGTGGGGCCAATCATCAGTTTGAACACTCACTAAGTGACCTGTCATAAGATGAGGACTGCCTGAATAATAGCTGTATATGCAAATACAGTGGCATTTTATGATGCATGGAATATCTTTTCTTGCCCTTTCTTTGTCTCTTTCTAAACTCACCCACTGATCTGAAACACTTTTGTTTCAATCTTTTGCAAGCAGGCAGGAAAGCACTTTTGAGCTGTTTCTTTATGTGATTATGGATGATTTATTTTTATTCACAGTGTTAGTATAATAGCCACAGTAACTTTTGTTTTGAAAATGAAACCACACTATTCTGCAGTTGAGAGTGATCAGTAATTAAAAGTTGTCAAGTGTTTCATATTTTTATATATCCAGTTGTCTGCCACAGTTTTTATAGGTGAACTATTTAAAAAGTCAGAATGCTAAAGGAAGTGACAAATTTCCTTTTCCGGAAGAGAGAGAAACTTGTGCTGTCTGTTTTATAAACAGTATGTTATTTTCCTGTACTTGTTTTTTGTTGACTTCTATTGTCTCATTTCACAAAGACTTCAAAGATCTCTATCTTGATTTTTAATGAATATGTTTCTGTTCGACCAGATATTCCAACCTGTACAGGCTCATTGAGCCCAAAATTAAGGTCATAAGTTATGCCAGTTGTTAAGTAGGTCACCATGTGACCATATCCAATTTTACAAGTTTTTTGCAGTGGTTGTTCAGCAGATGAGATGATCATTAAACGAATTATCCACTTCTTGCCTGAAACAGAAAATAGATGCTGGTTTCCAGAAAAAATATATACTTCGTGTGTCTGCAGGGTGTTATAAACATCCATAAATATGGCCCAGTTGTCAAGCACCCAAAATGCAATTTCATGAATTGTGGGGAGAGCCTAAACGTCAGAGCTTTGAATCTGGGTTGTAAATAGCCTTGAGGAAGCCTGTCATAACACTGAACAGTTATTAATAGCTATAGCACTTAGAGTTATATACCGCTTCATAGTCCTTTACAGCCCTCTTTAAGTGGTTTATAAAATCAGCATATTGCCCTCAACAATCTGGGTCCTCATTTTACTGACCTCGGAAGGATGGAAAGCTGAGCCAATCTTGAGCCGGTCAGAATCAAACTGCTGGCAGTGGGAAGTGTCTGCAATATTGCATTCTAACCGCTGTGCCACCACAGCCCATTAAGGGATCAGTCATAGGTCAAGAACGAGTTGTAAAAAGTCAAGGCAGTATTTCAGCTGACTTGGCTTCTGTATAGTCTAGCTGATGTCAGTGATTATGACTGGCGAAGATTTTCAAAAACTACTTATTATAGGGTCCTTCTCTTCCACAATGCATATTGTGAATCCTTTTTCTCTCTCTTCAGTCTGTATGTAACTTTCAAACTAATGCAGCTTCTTTAGCAAAAACACATCCAATTTTATAAGCATTAAAGTACGTTCTAGAATTATTGTGGTATTTAAGACATACAGTAGTATGTAAAACATGTTCTAAAATGTAATTAACAAATATGAGCTTTAAAATTATATTTATTCGGGGAGAAGTAGTAAGAAAACCTTTTTGGCACATTGTTTGCTAATATGATTTCACCATTTTTCCCTAGCATAATTTGTTTCCTGGAATAGGGGAATGAAAAGGCATTGATGAAGGGCATAAGCTAAGGAATTTTAAGCTAAATAATCAAAGTTGAGGACAAAGTACATGCTGAAGAATATTAACATCTCCAACTATATTAAACACCTATTTTTCTGGTTAACAGAGGAGCATGGACATTCATAGCAAAGAAAGGTTTAATTAAAATAAAAAACATGTAACATAGTGTCATGTTAACAAGCTTCAACATTTATGTACTTGCATACAACATTATAATATAAATTCAAAAGAGTCAGGTTTGTATCATACTTTATCTCATCACTGCTTTACAGATAGATAGATACTTGTGCAGGAGAATATGTAGAATGCTAATTTTTTGCAGCAAATGTAACAGTCTTGTGGCAATTTCAATTTGTAATTGCATGAATTTTTGTGAATCACAGTACACTTCATCAAATGCATAGAATATGATACTGAAAATATGTTGGTTAACATAGTGATAGAGGGATTAATTCTGTCAGTTATTAGAAATGTAGATTTGATCCATGTCACTAATGGATTATAAATGGATGGCTCAGCTTTTGTCTTGCTTAAAGAGAGAATCGTAGGAGTTTTTGCAGCTCATCTCAGTTTCCAAGCATTATGTACTTTGGATGCATAGATTTATTTATTTATTTATTGGTTTGATTTATATGCCGCCCTTCTCTGGAGATTTAGAGCGGCTTACAATGCGTTAAGCAATAGCCTTCATACTTTTGTATATACCTGCTTAGTAGGGCTTTCGCCCCCCCCCCAACAGTGTTCTTTTTATACAAAGGCAGCTTATTGCCCCCACAATCCGGGGTCTCATTTTACCTACCTCGAAAGGATGGAAGGCTGAGTCAACCTTGAGCCTGGTAAGATTTGAACTTGCAGTAATTGCAGGCAGCTGGTGCTACTTAACAGCACTTTAGTCTGCTGAGCCACCAAGGCTCAATAGATCTTTCAGAAAAGTATTGGGGGGGGGAAATGGTTATTTGGTACATTGCTAATTAGTGCTCCATTAATCTAAGGTTTTTCATTAAAATATAGAAATATGTGTTGTTTGCAATGCAGTTGTCAAAATTGTCTACTATATTTATTGTCTGATTTATTGTTAAACCTTATGCAGATACTTAAATCAGCTAATTTAATTGTTTTCCTTGTATTCAACAGATACATTTTCATTCTCTTCTCTTGGTTGGAATATTAAATTGCTTCATACTGTGTGGATTTGCCCAACAAAGTAAGTGGATTAATTTCAAAATCTGAATTCATAAAGTTTGCATCCATTCTGAATTCATCTGGAAAGCACTGCATTCTTTTTTAACAGCTGAAATTATGGCTGTGTTGATACAAGAGAAAGAAATCAGCATTGATTTCTTTCCTGGAAAGGGACTGAGCTTTATCTTCTAAATAATGCTCCAGGCCACCTGGAGGATTTTAAATTATTTAAGAAAACTTGGAACTGTTTGTCTCAGCCATTTCTCATGCAAAATTCTGTGCATTCTCCATTCTTCCAGTAAGGTAAACTCTTATATTTTAATCTTTTTGATAATTAATAAAACACAAGGAAGTACATCCCTAACACTTCCTATCCAGTTTTTTTACATGTAAAAAATTCAACCTGAATTTATTCTACTCAGTGTTGATTTTCACTGTGCATAAAGCTAATACATGCCACAGTCAGTTATGCACACAAATATTAATCTGATTTCTCTAAATGAAGCAGCCTTCAATATAAGAAATTACTTTTACAGTAGTACTAATAATTCTACATAGTGAATAGTTTGGGGAGAAAAACGTACTAATAACTTCAATTAGCTCTTTAATTGTACTTTTACAAAATTTGATCATATGTTTCTTATAGGTGGGAGCATTTGTATAAATGCTAATGCAAAATCATGTGCTGATTGTATACAAGCTGGCCCAAATTGTGGATGGTGTAAAAATATAGTACGTATTTTTAACTATTTCAAAACATTATTTGCATTACATAAATTATAAATGTGTAATTAATTCAAATTATGTATTGTTATGAATTTACATGGTTCATTTTTATAGATATGTATAAATTTGGTAGCTACAGGTAGTCCTTGACTTAAGAATACACTTGGAACTAGAATTTCCTAAACTGTACAATTGTTAAATCAAGCCTGATTTTATAACTGTTTTACTGCAATTATGGAGCAAATTTGGCGTCCTCTACTGACTTTGCTTGCCAGAAGTGGCCAGGAATGTGCAGATGTTTATCATGTGACTTAGGGATGCTGCAATTGTTGAAATGTATGTCAGTTCCTAAGCACCCAAAGCACAATCATGTGACTATGGAGACGTTCCAGTGGTGGTAAGTGCAAGGACCGGTTGAATGTCACTTTTTTCAGCAACGTCATAACTGAATGGCCATAAGTTGATGATTAACTCTAGGTGTAATTGAGAATTGTTCTGGAGATGGCTTGGAAGAGGGCCTCTTATTAATTAAAAAATACATAATAAAAATGAAGACTGCAATCCTATTAGCTGATGAGATAACATAGAAAGGAGGATCAGAAAGGATTTGCTCACAGCAGCTTGCTAGCTACAGTAAAAGAGCAGGTACCCCACAGACCGCAATTCAAAGCCATGGAAAGGATGTCAAGTAGAGAAGGCCCTTGAATAAGATCTGAGACCCAGAGGTAGCATTAATCACTCTTGCATTTTTCAAGCAACTTAGTTCCAGATGAACAGCAGGAAAATGGAAGCATTTTTCTGGGCCAACAAGTAAAACTTGCTCATTCCCTTCTCCTAGTCATCTCTAACTGCAGTGCCCCTTATTAATACATTGGCAATGTATCCTTGGCAGTGGCTAACTGAAGATAATACAGCATTTTGAAGTCTAGGAATTGGATAAGAATATACATTTTCTGCTCAAAATCAGAAAACATTTGTGGAATTGTCCTAATCTGGCCATAGGGTGGGCTAGAAATTTGATAAAACACATTAAATACTAAGAATTTGATAGAAAATATAGGTTGTCACAGGAAAACAAGCATTTTTTTTTTCTTTTTACGATCCTATAGTCCCTTAATTCGGGGTAGAGTCAGGGTAACTTGATGGAGCTGGGCATTTACTGACCAGATGCCTTCCTGAGGCCTATGTGGAGTTCGTAGCAGGTATTTTTTCTTTCCACACCAAGAGAAACATCTACCACTACTTAGGATTGACCTTTCAACCTTCCAAGAAGGATGAGAGTGTCTTTACTACTAGATCACCACACTGCTCAAAAACAACCAAAAATAATTATCATAAATAATTGATAAATAATTATCAAAAATATTTGCCGGATTTGTGGAAAGATACAGTGGCTAACATATGTATTTCATTTTTCTCAATGGGTCCATATACCTCACTATGTTATGTTAGTCTAGTCATGTGCTTTAGAACTAAATTATCTCTTACTGTGTGTGATTAGAATAACATGATAGTAGCGATGAATAGCACCTAAATTTAAAGTTACTCAATCTCTTAATAGCAAGATGGGATGAATAGCAATTAATACTGTTCTATATCTCAAAAGATAAAATTAGAGCTTACAAAGATCCAATTTCAAAGGTCAAAATGGGACACGTTCATAAGACCTATCCGGAGTTCCTTAAAGCAGCTGTATTTTTTCTTGGGTGAACTGAATAATGCTGGAAAAGGAGATAGTTGGTTTAAGGTATTCCCAACAGGTGCTACATGAATTCCATCTGTGTACCGAATCACATTTTATCCCTCAAATTTGGATCTCACAGCCAGGAAAAAAAGAAAGAATGGATTAAATCTAATTTGAATTCATTATATCAGTTTCGACCATGATTGTTCACATAGAAGGAGCAGAATGTTCTGGCATCAGGTCCAACTCTTACTGCTGAGTATCTGGTAGACCTACCCTTTATCCTGTTTTTAAGTTCCTATTAGCAGTCTTAAGAAAAATGTGCTCACTTCTTTGATCTTACTACCTAACAATCAATTTTTCTCTTTTGAAAGGACAATTGGCAGCTTCCCTGTTTCCACTAAACAGAATATTACTTCCTGTTGATTTAGAACTGCCAATTTTTTCTGATCTCCCCTCTTATCAATATATTAGTACTTCTGATTCTGATGAATTGGCATACTTGTTATGTTCTTTACCTTGCTAGGTTGAAGATTGCTTTAAATTACCTTTAAACTTCAGCTGGCTATGATCAATCCATGTATCAGTACTTCTGTCAGAAAAATGATAGTCATTTTCATTAGTTACTTTACAACTGCCACATGTTAAAGCAGGGGTGTCAAACTCGATTTCATTGAGGGCCGCATCAGGGTTGTGTTTGACCTCAGGGGAGTCGGGGGGGGGCTGGTTGGGGTGGGTGTGGCCAGCTCGACATCACTCGTGTCGGGGACACCTGGGGGGATCCATTGTCTCCAGCGAAGGAAAGCTAGACCAGAGAGTGCCAAATCTTTGTCCTCCAGAGGAGCCTTGCCATCTGCTGGTGGCCAAGTGCTAATGCAGGACTTTCCTTCCTTCTTTCCTTCCTCCCTCCCTCCCTCCTTCCTTCCTTCCTTTTCTTCTTTTTCTTTCCTTGCTCTCTTCTCATCTTTCCTTCTTTTTCTTTGTCTTTCCCTTTCTCCTTTCCTGTCCCTTCTTGGATGCTCAAATGTTTGTTTTGCTTTTAGTTTGTTTTGCAAGCTTCACACTTATTGGCATATCAACAAATGATTATTATTAAACATCACATAAACTCTTCTTCCATTCTGATGGCATACTTAATGACGTTGCAGTGAGATGCTTGACTCTGGTCTCACCAAGGAGGTATCATAGGATTAATTTTTACTTTCCTCGTTATGGATTTTCGTTTCATATCAAGGCCAGTAATAAAATGAATTACATCCAAAAATTGAACCAAAAAATTAACTTACAAAGGGTTAGAAAATCTTATATTTTCTTTACTAAATGTGTTCAGGAAAAGGCTGCACAGCGATCTTTCAATTGTGCTTTTGCTTAGATTAATTTAGGTTTCTGCAGGAGAGTTGAGTTGGTCTTTTGTGGTTTTGTGACCAGCTGTTAGGAAAAGCCTGTAATAAACTAAAAAGGGAATGAAGGCAGAGAACACCAACAGAATGCTTGGCTTTGCCAAGTAATGAGATGTTTTTGGTGTTTTAGACAGAGATGAACAATGAGATTTGAGTTCATCCGTTATGTTTGTCTTGTCTGCTTTCTGGTATGTTACTGTTCTATTCATAATATTGCCTTCTTGTTGAACACAGGAGCAAAATTCAGGATTGCACTGGGCTGCCATATGCTTAGAAGTAATGGCAGTTATGGATGACTTCTTCCCCAACATTAGATGGATAAACAGTCCTAACTTTCCAGAATACTTAACAGGAAGGGAGGGGGAAAATTCAGCTTTCACAGTGTCAGAGAGTGTAAAAATCATAGTGCTAGTTAAGAGCCGTGGTGGTGCAGTGGTTAGAATGCAGTATTGCAGGCTAATTCTGCTAACTGCAGTTCAATCCTGACCGGCTCGAGATTGACTCAGCCTTCCATCCTTCCAAGGTGGGTAAAATGAGGACCGAGATTGTTGGGGGCAATATGCTGACTCTGAAAACTGCCTAGAGACTGTAAAACACTGAAGCAGTATATAAGTCTGAGAGCCTTTGCTAGTGCCAAGAGTCTTCTCCTGCACCTTAACATTTTGCTTCTATGATCTAGCCCTAAAGGAAGAAAAATCACATTCAGCACATGGAAAGAGAAAGGTTTTTTTTCCCCCTCAGACATTTATGTCCCATTTTTTCCCCTTCCTTTCATTCATCACTTGCAGGTCTAGGAATTTCCCTCTTCTTGTTCTGCTCCCTCTTCTTGTTCTGTTCCCTCTTCTTGTTCTGACAAGAATCAACAGAGCCCCCGTCCGTTTGAAGGCAGAGGAATTCCTTGGTTTATATGCTTTGAGCATTCAGGTGGCAGGGAAGTGATTCTGCTTGGGGTTTTTTGTGTGAGAGGCCCTCAGAGTAAAGCTATTTAGCTTGCAAAAATGGTCCATCCGGTATCTGTTAAAAGAGTGGTGCAGTTTGGATCAGTTTGATAAGAAATCACTTTGGAGCTACTCAGTTTTGTTGAATTTATGCAAAGTAGCAGAGACCTTTTCAAAGGCAAAAATGGTCCTAACCTTTTTTTTTTTTTTTAATCACCCATTAATTACAGTTAGTAATTCAGGCGAGTTGAGTTGATAGGGGGAATAATATATTGTTTAAACTTTCTCCTTTAGCTTTGTCCTTTCATTTGGCAACCATATAGGCCTTCTCTCTCCCCTACATTACAGTTCTGCCTCATAATTATTTAAAAACTATGCTTCTCTGGAGTCACACTGTCTGAATTTAATTATAGTCTCCTTGTCACATTAGAAGGGCAGCAACTTTAAATGCAGATAATGCAGTTGGACAGAGATAACCACAGCTTACACACTCATTTGAAATATAATTTGAATTTTGAAATTTCCTAAATTTCGATTATTCACTTGAAGACCTAATTTCCCAGATTGGGAAAAGTTTTATCTATTGGATATCTTAGACTTCGTCTCAAGTTCCTTCTTCTCAAGTTCCTTGCTTCTTGTTGGGAAACAATTTGTAATGTGAAGCCTGAGTTATTAACTGAAACGGTACCAACCAGACATATGTTTTGTAATCCAGTTTTGGATTTCTATATCTCAAATGTAAACCTGATATATAGAAACTTTTTTCTATTGGAGATTTCCCACTATTTTTAAATAAATCCAATTGAAGAGGAAATATTACTGAAAATTCTTAACTGTGCAGAAATGGACAGACTTACCTTGGAGCTCAAGGATAAATATGAAACACAGTACTATATAATCTGGAAAAAAATTTACGAATGGCAAGACAAAAGGAGGATAGCCGAGACAAGGATGTAGTGTTGGATGAGAAATATATACGTTATGACAGATAAATATGTATGTAAATTGCGTAAATAGGTACAGGTATAGATTAATAGACAAGTATGTATAATTGTGTAGAAATATGATAGAGATTTTTAGTATAATGTTATGTATAAACAATGTATAAGGTTAAAGAATTATATTATAATATTAACTTTAACATAATTTGTATTAGTTTAAACTGTTGAAAGATATTTAGAACCCGTAATGTAATATCTATGTCTGATGTTTTTAATTTCGAATGATTAATAATTTAAAAAAATAAATAAATCTAAAAGTTCAATATGTATGAGCTGGTCTCTTTCACAGACATAACCTGCAATGTTTCCTTTTTCCATTTTTGGCAGTTGCAAAATTTATATCCATCATGTCAAGACTGTAAAAATGACATTTTTGAACAAAACACCTCCCAGCGTTTGTGAACTATTCTGGTGGTACTTTTAATGCAGGAACTAGTTAGATGCTATGAATGGGAGATTTTTTTGTTCATTTTTAGTGTCTGACAAGAGACCTACAGTTATTAACTTTGACTAGGCCTCATATTGGAAGCTTCAAGGGTTTCCAGCTTTATATTAAAGTGGTTATTTACATCATGCTCTACTAGGAGGTAATAGTCTACTTCTATGGATAAAGTATGTCCAAAAGATGTTATATAAGTAATGATAGATGTGAAAGAGAGTACCTTCAAAAATATACAGGACAAAGAGCTGAAACAAATGTCACATCATTCAGGAATGTTAGAAAATAATATAATATAAAGAAATTGTTGAAATACTGGCAATTTTTTTAAAATGTGGATTATAAAGCAGAGATGACAGATAAGGTGGAAATGTAATTGACAAGCCAAGGCAATGGACAAAGGCAAGACATGTAGAATGGATTTACAGGAGGTTTGCCAAAGTTTTGAAGAACCCTTTGAAATGGGGAGAAAAACCAAAGAAAGATCCAATCTTACAATATGTTCTGAATGAAGTTCAAAATTATTAGAAGGAAAAGGAAGGAATACAAAATTGATTAACCTAAGATTCAACCAAGACTTGTTTCTATAAAATTCTGGGAAGACTTAACGGACTTATTTTCTACTGTCACCTTTATTTTTATTTTTATTTTCAAGTTTAGTTTGTATTTTTTATTATTGATTTTTAACCAATAAACATTTATATAGAGAAGGAATGAATGAAACTGATTGTATACTGCCTCCCAGGACTCCATAGTGAATATAACCAGAATAAATGACTGGCTTTTGAGCTTAATTCTCTGAAATCAAATATCATGATAGGCTGTTCTGTTCTGCTTTTTGAAAATTACATTATGTTGGTTGCCGGTGGGGGCGGGGGGGGTTCTGCTAGTTTGTTTGTGGGGAAAAGAGGAAAGGAGAGTAAGACCTGAAATGTTAGTAAGGGAGTACTCCTCATTGGAAAAAGTCACACTTTGTATGTAGAAGTTCTTAAATTCAATCTCTTATCACCTGAAGTTGAAAAGGATTAGAAGCAGGTAATGAGAAGCATCTCTATGCTTGGGACTCCAAAAAACATGCCGTCTAGCCAGAATTGAGAGCAGCTGAATTAGATTATTTTTTTGATTCTTAGTGAAATCGAATTTAACAATCTGATTTGATTGCAGGATTTTACAGTTTATTTTTAATTTTTATTTATATTATTTATTTGTCGAGTACATATTAAGTAATATATATAAGTATAAGCATGAATTGAATACATAAAATGAATACAATTAAAGGGAACATTAGGACAGGGACGGTAGGCACACTGGTGCACTTATGCATGCTCCTTACAGACCTCTTAGGAATGGGGTGAGGTCAACAGTAGACAGTCTTAGGTTAAAGTTTGGGGGGTTTTGGGATGAAGCCACAGAGTCAGGTAGTGCATTCCAGGCATTGACCACTCTGTTGCTGAAGTCGTATTTTTTTCAATCAAGTTTGGAGCGGTTTACCTTAAGTTTGTATCTATTGTGTGCTTGTGTATTGTTGTGGTTGAAGCTGAAGTAGTCACTGACAGGTAGGACATTGTAGCAGATGATTTTATGACCTATGCTTAGGTCATACCAAAGACGTGAATTTAATTTTATTTCTTTTACAGGGAAAAGCAGCACACTTTCATCTTTGTAGAGGCAGGATATTACATTCAAACATGTCCATGTTCTTTAGAAGAAATTATAGTTCCACATGGTGCAGTGCTGGATAAAACTACATTTCGATTGTTTACAGTTGCATACATTTACTCCTGTATGATTCAGAGTCATGGCCACCATCTTGAATATGTGGGCCAAAAAATTGCCCATGAGCCATCAACATCTGATCACTATTAACTGTGGGTTCTGATTGTGTGTTCTGTGTGATCTAGTTCTTGCTGCTTTCAGTGCTGGAGAGAAACATATTCCTGGCACAGGCCCAGCTGGCTTATGCTTTAGTGTTTCTCCTCCATGTGCCCTTCCTTTAGAAACATGAAATCATTCTTTGGGCTCCATTTGTCATAGCTTCAAAGCCCATGCCTTTTATAGTGTGGCTTCTTGGCCTGAAGCCCTAACTATAGGAGTATCATTAATTTATTGTGCCTTTTTTCAATTACATACTGCAATTTTGTTACTTCATTACATACTATTTTTCAAGCAACTGCCTTCAAAAGCATTAAACAGAATATTAAACAGAAAATGTATGATGTAGTGCAACACAGCTAAGGCATATCTGACTAAATTAGCATTGATTGTATCAAAGTAACCATATACATTTTAAAAGTTGAATTCACATTTGACTTTTAATGTTGTAGCATGTTGGGTTCTTGAAAACAAATGTACCATGTATAATTTCTATTAATCTTGTTTATAATTCTTAGACCTTTTTGCAAGAAGGAGAATCTACGGCAGCACGATGTGATGACTTGGATGCCTTAAAAAATAAAGGCTGCCCTCCAGAAGAAATTGAAAACCCTAGAGGCACACATATATTGCTAAAAAACAAAGAAGTCACAAATCGCATCAAAGGGACTGCTGAAAGTCTTAGACCGGAAGATATTACTCAGATTCAACCACAGCAAGTGCTGTTAAAGCTGCGGAAAGGTAAAATATTTGTAAAAATTGTTTGGGGAACTTACCAAATTTGCAGATGATATTAAGCTGGCAGGAATAGATGACATCCAAGATGATAGGCTCAAAATCCAGATGGATCTTGACAGACTTGAACACTGGGCCCTATCTAACAAAATGAAATTCAATGTAGAGAAAAGTAAAGTCTTACACTTAGGCAAGAAAAAATAAAATTACTTACATAGGCTGGGTGAAACCAGGCTTAATAGCATAACTATAAAAAGTAGAAGGAGAGTAACTATAAGAGGGATCTTACAGTCTTAGTGAACAACCAATTAAATATGAGCCAATAGTGTTTGGCAGCAGCCAAAAAAGCCAATGCAATCCTAAATTGGATTAACATAGGGATACTATCAAGATCAAGTGAAGTACTAATACCACACTATAAAGCCTTAGTAAGACCACACCTAGAATCCAGTTTTGGTCACCACACTATAAAAAAGATGTTGAGATCCTAGAAAAAGTGCAGAGAAGAGCAATCAAGATGATTAGGGGACTGGAGGCAAAAACATATAATGAATGATTGCAGGAACTGGGCATGACTAGTCTAGTGAAGAGAAGGACCAGGGGAGACATGATAGCAGTGTTCCAATATTTGAGGGGCTGCCACAGAGGAAAGGGATCAAGCTAATTTCCAAAGCACCTGATGGCCAAACAAGGAATAATGGATGGAAACTGAACAAGGAGAGATTCAACCTGGAAATAAGGAGAAATTTTCTGACAGTGAGAATAATCAACTAATGGAACAGCTTGTCTTCAGAAGTTGTGGGAGCTTCATCATTGGAAGCTTTCAAGAAAAGACTGGACTGCCATCTGTCAGAAATGGTTTGGGTCTCATGATTGGGCAGGGTATTAGACTAGATGGCCTACAAGGTCCCTTCCAACTCTGTTAATCTGTAAAGCATAGTTGTTCTAGACTGCTATGCTTCTCCATCATGGTTCATTCAAAATTTATAATTCAATAAGAATTCTTTAAATCATTTTCATAAACTTATCATAGCCACATGAGCAGCCTTCCCATAAATGGATTTTTACTTGCAGAATAAATTTATATTTTGTGAAATTCTCTTTTTTTAACCCAAATCTCCCTTGGGATTGTATTTGGGGTAGGGTGGCCAACCTCACTTCATTAGGTTGATTTAATTTTTTTAAAAAAAAACACTGATTTTAAAATATAATGATATAAATGATTTTAAAAATCATTTTAATGATTGATATATTTTATTCATGTTAACTGAACTTCACCCTGTGTTTTAATGGGTTTTTTTTTATCGCTGCCTTTAATGACCTTTTAAGGGTAGATAAGCAAGAGAAAAAGGCAGAAATGGTTTTAAAAAGCATACATTTTAGATAGAGTTTTCTGTACAGATAGTCCTTGACTTGCAACTACAATGGGGACCAGAGCTTCCTTCATTAAATAATGTGATCATTAAGTAAGTCACATCCAGTTTTACAACCTTTTTTGCCATGATTGCTAAGCAAATTAGACAGTCATTAAGTGAATCTGACTTCCCCTATTGATTTTGTTGGAAGCCCCTTGGGAAAGTTGCAAATGTCAATCATGTAACCTCAGGACACTGAAATCATCATTGGAAATAAGCTGGTTACTAAGTATCACATTTTGATCACAGGACTGCAGGAATGCTGCAATGGTTGTAAGTGCGAGGATGATTATAAGTCACTTTGAAGGGTTGTTAAATGAATGGTCATGAATCAAGGACTATCTGTAGAATTTTTGCAATAGTGCTAATCCTAAGGAAGAAATGGGTCAATAGATATTACTTGTTTATAATAAATCAGATGTGCATTGTGTTGTGTATATATGTCACACATTAATTACTGAATGTTGGTATCACTTCTGTTGATACCTATCTTAATGTTGCTTTTTTTGCAAAAGTATTCTCAGTGATGTGTTGCATGCCTAAGTTAGCTTTAGATATTTGCAATGTCTAATAGGCTATGGTAATCCAAATTATGATCTCCGGTTTCATAATAAGTAGTTTTCATTTATGACTTCATGTCTGAATGACTTTCTGAAATAAACAACATTCAAATTGACTCAAGAGTGTAATACTTATGCCGAAACTATAAAAACTAGATAATATTTTTTCCTTCATGCTTTTTGTTAGATGTTTTTCATGATAAAGATACTTGTATTCTTATTCTCTGCCATTTGGAATCTTAGCTTAACTTTGCTTTCTTGTGATTAGGGGAACCACAAACATTTTCATTAAAATTCAAGAGAGCTGAAGATTATCCAATTGACCTTTATTACCTCATGGATCTGTCATACTCTATGAAAGATGACTTGGAAAATGTCAAAAGTCTTGGAACTTCTCTGATGAGTAAAATGAAAAATATAACTTCAGATTTTCGAATTGGTATGGAATCTGTTTAGGCATAAATTATGATTTTTTCAATGTTAATATAACATATAAATAGTTTGCAAATATAAAAATGATTTAGGGAGCTCTTTTAGAGAACTGATATTCTGCATCAGGAAGAAATTGCATGCAACTTATGACATAAAGATTCCTTGAATGTCAAGCTAGCAATAAATTTTGGCATTAGAAAGGTGAGAGACTAGAGATTGTTTTCATAACTGAATCCCTAAACTGCAGAAAAATAGATGCAAATTACAGCACAGATTATTCTAGTGATTCTATTCTAATTATTTAGAATGGAAGTAAATTCCCTATAAATGTGGAATTTGGTTTTGACAATTGAACTAACCTCTGGAAATTTACTACAAAGAAAAGCAGAGTCTCTCTTTTAATAAAGAATTAAAGTTTATTTTGTTTAGTAATGATGATTTCCTTAACCATAGATTTTATTCATTTCTAATATGATAAAGTATGGTATTCTTTACAGCTAATCGTTTCTACTTTTCAAGATTAATCATCTAGACCAGAAATTTGCCCAATACTAATTCTTGTGGTCTTTTGAAGAGCAGTGACTAGAAGATGATTCTGCTAGGATTGCCAGCAACGAAAGCTTTGCAAGTCATAGACTGTCTATTTGCCTACTTTTACGTAGAACTTTTTTGATTGTATTAAACATAGCAAAATTAGATCCTTAGATATTTCTTCTTTCTTATAGGCTTTGGTTCTTTTGTTGAAAAAACAGTAATGCCTTATATCAGTACTACACCTGCCAAACTCAGGAATCCCTGCACAGGTGACCTTAACTGTACAAGTCCCTTTAGCTACAGGAATGTTCTCAACTTTACCAGCAATGGGAGCTCGTTCAATACACTTGTAGGGGAACAGCAAATCTCAGGCAATTTGGATTCTCCAGAAGGAGGATTTGATGCAATAATGCAGGTTGCTGTTTGTGGTGTAAGTGGTTTTGACTTTCCCTCTCATATTTTTATTATTATTTTGTTACGTGGTAATTGAATTATGTAAATATGAATCAGCATTTGAAGGTGACTTCTTGGATACCATTGTTGGAAAAAAATAATTCTATGCTATGTTTATCCTACCATAATACAATTTATGTTCTTGATTTGCAACATGGATGTGGTATAATATATAATTTAAAAGAGTAGAAAAGTGACAGAATTATTTATTTATTTATTTATTACATTATATGCCTCCTATCTTACCGTCAAATGATTTTCGATTTTCAATTGCATACAACACCATAAAAACAAAAATATATAAAGATTTTTGATTTTCCCTACGTGGTAGTGCCCGACTCAGGGCGGTGCTCATCTCCATTTCCTAGCCAAGGGAGCCAGCGTTGTCCAAAGACATTTCCATGGTCATAGGGCCAGCATGACTATATACCAAGGCACACAGAACATTGTTATTTTCCTACCAAAGTTGTACCTATTTATCTAGTGGCATTTGTATGCTTTCAAACTGCTAGGTGGGCAGGAGTCTGTGGCAAGTAATGGGAGCTCGCCCCTTCACACAGTGCTTGGGTCTTGAACCTGGGTTGTCAGATTTCCAATTGACAAGCTCTAATTTTTTAATCACTGAGCTTTTCCACTCCACACATACATAAAGATTAAAATATAAGATTCCATGGTGGCGCAATGGTTAGAATGCAGTACTGCAGGTTACTTCTGCTGGCTGCTGGCTGCCAGCAGTTCGAGTCTCACCAGCTCAAGGTTGAGTCAAACTTCCATCCTTCCGAGATGGTTAAAATGAGGACCCAGATTGTTGGGGGCAATATGCTGACACTGTAAACTGCTGTAAGAGAGCTGTAAGAGAGCTGTAAAGCCCCATGAAGCTGTAAAGCCCTGTATATAAGTACTATTGCTATTAAAAACCTACAAACATAATCAACAGGAAATAATATAAAAGAGTAGAAAAATACGTTAAAACCAGTTAACTTACACATTGTTTTATGCGCTTGTTTCAACCCTTGTATCAGAAGCATATATAAAAACAAGTATAATGTAATGTTAATACAGATGCAAATAAAAAGAGGAAGAAAAATTTTGCATGCAAATAGGAAGCTGCTTATATGCATAATACGAAGCATATAAGTAGGTAGCATATCTTTTATGTAATAGACCCCCTGTCTGGACACAGAGCCTTACACCTCTCTGCACATTTACCCCAATAACCATAAGATCTCACTGCTCACTTAAGAATGGCTATAATTCTTTTTTTATACCTATCACTCAGTATAAATCTGGAGAGTATTCACTTTGTTCCTGTAAAAGGAACAAATGCTGTCTCCTTCAGAAGACCTACTGCCTTTAAAATTAAAAAAATTTTTTTACAACAATAACTTATTGTCAGTAGAGTTCATTTTCATTGGTTTTCACGTTATTTATATAAATTAATAAATCACCTTCTTGCTGTTTAAGGCTGCTTAGTTAAGTTGGTTCAAACTAATAATCCAGATAGACTTCTGAATAAACACATAGAGAGTAATGTGGGGTTTTTTTCTATCCAATGTAAGTAAAAATCAACACAGATTATTTATTTTCATTTATTTAGATATGTACTCTTGATAACTTTAAAAAAAAAAAACTAGCCATCAGGTTGTGACTTTTGCTGCAGGATCCAATCTGTCGGTCACCGGGACCAGAGGTTTAGTCTTCTGAGCTTTCAGACTCCTCAAGGAACTTCTACATTCCATTAGAGCAGGGATCTCCAACCTTGGTAACTTTAAGACTTCTGCACTTCAACTCCCACAATTCCTCAGCCAGCAAAACTGGTTGAGGAATTCTGAGAGTTGAAGTCCACAAATCTTAAAGTTGCCAAGATTAGAGACCTCTGCATTAGAGAGAAGTCCAATAGCTCAGACGACTAAACCTCTGGTCCCGGTGACCGACACAGATTGAATCCAGCAATATTAGAGTGGGACAAATATATTTGCTTTCATTCATGTGACTTTTGCATTTGATGCAGGTCTTATCTCCATAAAGAGAAGGCAAATGATTTTTCAATTTCACAGCCTATTATTTCATGATATTTGCGGCATATTACAAAATTGTAAAGATTGAGTGTAATTTTGAATGACACATAGCATAAGAACCTATGCTAGAATAACCATTTTATTTGGTTTGGTTTGGTTCAGTCATGTGAAATGTGCAATATACATATATTGCATATATGTATGTATACATACATACATATGTATTTTTGCTCAGGAAGTCCAATTTTAATATTCATTTCTCTTATCTCATGCTTTTTTTGACTTCTATTGGCCATAGCTGCCTTAGAGGGCCATCATATCCAATTACAAAATTCAGAATGCTTGCACAGTTGTTCCTACTTGAAATAAGATGCTCCGTGTCTAATGAATGGATCAGTAACTTTCCTTTTGTTCTGCAATACATGAATATATGGATCACTTCTTTTCTCTGTTTTATTGGCTGCTGAATTTTTAATTTTATATGTTCTATCAAATTCTTTTTTCTCTTTCAGTCAAGAATTGGATGGAGAAGAAATGTCACCCGACTATTGGTTTTTTCCACGGATGCTGGGTTCCATTTTGCTGGAGACGGGAAGCTTGGAGGAATTGTTTTACCAAATGATGGACAATGTCATTTAGAAAATAATATGTACACAATGAGTCATTACTATGTAAGTATATAATATTTTAGATATATTTATTGTGTGCGCATGTGTGTAATGAAATATGTAATATGAAATGTATAATAAAAATGCAATTCCTTTATTTTAAAATATACTTTTTCTAACTAACAATTTGACAGGAAAAAGCACAATTTTTAAAAATAAGATTACAAGATTTTCAAGGATTATAAAAAGAATATGTGTTAGCATGCATGGAATCACTTGTTAATAAAATGTTTTTAATAACCCATAGAAATTTTCTTCATAATATTTTTCTATTTTACTCCACATTGTGGAATTTCACTACCCCAAAGTCTACTACAGTACAACCAATACATGCTGTGAAAAGGTTAACACTAAACATCTCATAAACAACCATTATTATAGTACACAAACCAACCAAAACCCTCCAAAATATCTTCTAATATAAACCAAAAGATCAATCGCTCAAGAAGAAAAACAAGCAACCAAAATGTAGGACAAATACAGCAATCAAAATGTAGGACAAATAGAGGACTAGCAGAACGTATCCATGAATGCCAACTAATAGTCGGTCACAATGCATGGACCGACTCAACCAAGAGTCAACACCAATGCTAGGATAGATGGGATAATAATAATAATTCTTATTTAAAAACTTTTAATCCACCTGTTTTTATATAATGTTGTATACAGAATGCATTATATAGGTTGTTCTCAAATATATATTCAATATAGTGTCTCCTAAATCTAAATTTCATTCTTCAGGATTATCCCTCTATTGCCCATCTTGTTCAGAAGCTAAGTGACAATAATATTCAGATAATATTTGCTGTCACAGAGGAATTTCAGCCAGTGTATAAGGTAATGATCAACCTACCTTTCTATAGCAAAAAAAACAACACCCTCCTACATCCTGTTTAAATGCCTAGTAAAAAGCTCTAGGTAATATAAAGCACTAGGCAGGAAGATGAAGGAGTTGAGGAAGTAGGAAATAGAAATAATGTTTCCATCAGTCTTTCCTAAAATAGGATCTGTTGGAGGGTTCTCAGGATGTGATAAAAACCTTTCCAGTTCTTCCCAGAGTTTCTATGGGTAATTTAATGCCAAGTATGTGTCATTCTTTTCTTTCTGATGACAGTACTTCTTATGAGAAACAAGATTTTACTCTAGTTCTACGTGGAAATACAAACAGCTGGCAGAAAGACATGGCTGAATGCAAGCTGTTGCACTCCATGTTGACGGAAGGAAAATAAGGAGATGGAGTATCTTGAAAGTCACAACTGATTAAGATGATCATGTCAAGAAAGATTTGGATTCCTAGACAATGGCTTATAGCACTTGAGGGACTTTTAGGCAAGGATGAACAGCATTTCTTAGAGGAGGGAAAATGTCTTTGCAAAAAGTCATATGATGCTTGATAATTTACTTGATACCCAAGTTTAATAAGACCTTAAATTGGAAAGGGAAGGATGATTAAGGCACAGACTTAAGTAGAGTAATGGTGATTGTTACCATTGTTTGGGTGCACATGATAATAAACACAGAAGATAGGAAAGAGGATTTGGAAAACTTCATCACATTGTAGGGAGACCAGTAAATAATGATATTCCTAGCATCAGGTATGTGTGAATGTTTGAAATGATAACGTCTGGGGATTAAAATATTTTCATTCCTTGTGTGTAAAGGAGCTGAAGAATTTAATTCCTAAATCTGCAGTGGGAATGCTGTCTTCAAATTCAAGTAATGTGATTCAGCTGATCATTGATGCTTACAACGTAAGTCCATCCAAATGAATAATTCTTGCTATAACCTCATTGAGTTTCTAAAACATTGTATGAATGTATTGTAGCATTAATTAAAGATTATGAAGGCCAAGATTTGTAGGTAGTTCCTTTAAAATTTGGTGTTGTGGTTAAGGCACATTAAAATCTGGGAGACCATAGTTTGAATACCATTTTAGGCATATAGCCAGTTGGCTGAACCAGCCAGTCATTCTCTCAACCCAAGGAGAAATGAAGGCAAGAGCAAGCAATTTCTGAAAACATTGCCAAAAAAAGGCAGTTGCCAGAAGTCAATACTGATTTGAAGACGTGTGTGTGTGTGTGTCCAGGTGTGTCTTTGAAAGGACTTTGTTAAAATGTCTTTTGCAGGTGTTGCACATTCTTTTAGATTCTATATATCTAAATGTTCAAATTTTATTTTAGTCGTTGTCTTCAGAAGTTATTTTGGAAAACAATAAACTACCAAAGGAGATAGGAATAGAATATAAATCTTTCTGTAAGAACGGAGTGAATGGAACAGGAGATGAAGGAAGAAAGTGCTCTAACATTTCAATTGGAGATGAGGTAAGCTTTGGTGTACAGGAGTCATGTAAACTTCTTATCTGCCCTGTGTCACATTGTGGCATTGTCCTGTATAATGCTATATGTTTCTTTTAATCAGTTTGAACAAATTGCCTGTTTATTGTTTACATTGACAGGTTAGGTTTGAGATTACAATAACAGCTAACCAATGTCCAGAAAAAGGACAAAATGAAACAATTAAAATCAAACCTCTTGGTTTCACTGAAGAAGTAGAGATTAATCTGGAGTTCATTTGTGAATGTGATTGCCATAATGAAGGGATTGAGGACAGCCCTCTGTGCCATTTTGGAAATGGAACATTTGAGTGCGGTGCTTGCAGGTATATAAATGCTACTTTATTGTGTTTTCATGAAAAAAAAATCTAACTTTAGTTTCTTACATAGAAGAAATTCAGAAAAGGTTAGCTGAGATATTTAGGAAGGTAGAAGAATTTCTTATGAGTTAAAGGAATAACTGTGTGCCTTAAAGCGTGTAATGATGGAGAGGAATGCAAGCCATGATACTGTATGTACATATACATAAACACACACAGGAAGGAAGGAAGGAAGGAAGGGTAGGTAGGAAGGTAGGTAGGTAGGTAGGCAGGCAGGTAGGTAGGTAGATAGGTAGATAGGCAGGCAGGCAGAAATTTTCTCATTTTATCTCACCTTGAGATCACTGTACAAGTAAATGTAAGAGACTAATTAAAAATGAACATTTTTTTTAGACGTATGATTTTTATCTATGAAATCTGGTATATAGTTGTGATTGCCAGTAATTTGTAAGCATTGATCTTGATGGCAGCATGATGCCTCTTGAATTCTAGGCAGCTGCTGGAGAACCACATTTAAAGAGGAGATCCTCCTCCCTTATGAGCTTCTCAGTGCCATTTGTTGGTCACATTGAGACACATAATGCTGAGCTAAATTTGGTCCATTTTGCTTTTTAGGTGCAAACCTGGGCGTATTGGAAAGCACTGTGAATGCAGCATGGAAGACGTAAATAGTGAAGACATGTCAGGCACCTGTAGGCAGGCTAACAGTTCTGAAATATGTAGCAACAATGGCGAATGTATTTGTGGACAGTGTGTGTGCAAAAAGCGAGACAATCCAAATGAAATCTATTCTGGCCCATATTGCCAGTGTGATAACTTCAGCTGTGATCGATCTGATGGTTTAATTTGTGGAGGTAATCAGTTCCTTTTCTGTCAAAGGAGCTTTAAAACATAAACTTCAAACTAGTATGATAAAGTAGAATTAAGTGAACAAGAGAAACAAAGATCAGATTAGAATAACTTCTCTGATGCAGTTCCATATATTTGATTGATTGGAAATGTTCAGGCAACTGAACTGACAACTAAAATAAAGGTCTTATATTTAACTATGGTACATAAAAGAAAATTTAGCAATAATGTTATTCTTTATAATAAGCCCAGTAAAAAAAGTGTATCTAAAAGATGAAAATCCTTGCATGCTGTGCTATATATATCTTGTTGATGATAATTTCCTATGCAGTACAATATGCATCTATGTTATGTTGTGTTGTATAGTACAATATAGAGTGAGAAAATTTGGCATAAAAACCTGAACACCATTAACATACAAATTTTAAATAATATCAAAATAGCCAGATGTTGCATGCTTTTCTTGTTTTGGAATTTCTTTAATTAGTAAAGAGGAAAATTTCTTCCCTAAAAATAATCAGGCTTAATAATGTTCTTCCTGCATGCTTTCATAAGACGTCAGAACTGGATTTTAGTTCTGTGCAACTGCAGTGAACATTTTATGCATGGGAAACTCTTCTGAATTCACCTTCAAAAGTATCACTACTACATGCTACTAGTCTCTGTGCAGTAGCCTTAAGCCCACCTGAAGACATAAGATATTTTGCCATTTGCAATCATAACCTAGATAATTTCAGGAGTGCATCAAAATAGTCACATGAAACGTTTACACCTTCAAGAATCAGGTCCTGAGGATCTTGTCAAATCCATCCCATTAGCAGAAATTGGGGATAAATACATGCATGTTTTTATACACACACACACACACACACACACACACACACACACACACACACACACACACACACAATGTAATATATACACCCCGTGTAACGGGGTGAGCTCCCATTACTTGTCCCAGCTTCTGCCAACCTAGCAGTTCAAAAGCACGTAAAAAAATGCAAATAGAAAAATAGGGACCACCTTTGCTAGGAAGGTAACAGCGTTCTGTGCACCTTTGGCGTTTAGTCATGCTGGCCACATGACCACAGAGATGTCTTCAGATAGTGCTGGCTCTTCGGCTTTGAAATGGAGATGAGCACCGCCCCCTAGAGTCGGGAACGACTAGCATATATGTGCGAGGGGAACCTTTACGTTTACCTTTATGTTCATGTTTATATTGAAACTTTACTAATATATTTTTTTTCCTGATTTTGAATGTAGGACACGGTGAATGTAAATGTCAGGAATGTGAATGCTGGGCAAATTACACTGGCTCTGCTTGTGAGTGTCCCCTAGATACTACTCCTTGTGAAGCTGCAAATGGGCAAATCTGCAATGGTAGAGGAATATGCGAATGTGGAGAATGCAACTGTACCGATTCCAAATTTCAGGGACCAACATGTGAGCTTTGTCAGACTTGTCTTGGCGTCTGTGCAGAGCACAAGTAAGGTTTTTGATTTTGTAATAAAAATAATTGGTTCTTATGAGATTGCAAACTGCTGCAGCAGGTCTTTTTACAGCACCATTCTTGAATTCAATTAGCCAGAAACTAAATCTGTAATAGAAAAAAGTCTTCTTGCTATGGATGATATAACCTACAGAGGCACTTTCATGCAGAAGCTAACTATTGAAGCAGATGGGATAAAGGAGAAGAGCCTTTTTTGCTGTGGCCTCATCCCTGTGGAACGTTCTTCCACCAGAAGTGAGAATTGCCCCTCCCTTTTGGCCTTCTGGAAGGGTATCAAAACCTGGTTTTGCCAATTGGCCTGGCACCTTGAGGTAGCACTTGCCACTGGAGGTGGCTGGCAGAGTAAGAAGATCTCATCCCCCATCTCATCCATCTCATGGCTCTTTTATATGTGGTTTTAGTGCAGTATTTAATACTATTAATGTTGGTTTAATATTTTAACTATTTTTCATTTGTTTCTATAATATATAAGCTAGCTGTCTTCAAACTTTGAAAATTTAAGACCTGTGGGCTTCAACTCCCAGAATTCCTCAAGCACCTATGTAGGCTGTGGAATTCTGGGAGTTGAAGTCAACAAGTTTATAAGTTGCCAAGTTTGCAGACTCCTGGTGTAAGCTGTCATCTTGTAGAGAAGATGGGCAACATAGAAATTTAATAAATAATTAAACTGTCGTCCTGGTTATAGACAGGATAGGGGTGAGCATTTTGGCTTTAAATAGCATTAGGTTAACATCTCAGTGGAAAAACTATTTGCTGGAGTAATATATATATTTATATATATATTCATAAAGTATAAATGTATTACGAGACACTGTATGAATGTCTTAAATCCAATGTCCTTTTTTTCCCTCAAAAGTGAATTGAAAACAGGTGCTATAGCAGATATTTCCGTTAGAAAAGGAAAATTCAAAGATACAATCCTTGGGGGCAATGGTGTCTCCTCCCCCCCCCCAGGATCTTGTACTGCATAAGGTGGTAGATCACTCCCCATACATCTATTTCCTTCTTCTCCCTCCCCCTTCCCTTTCAAATGTTGCTTTAATGAAGGATTGTATGGTAAGAGTGACACCATTCAGAATCTTCTTTAAAAGATAACGCAGTCAAGGCCAAAAGGAAAAATTCACTATGTTTAAATCATCTGAGATTTAAGCATTTATTTAAATTTATAATCACCTTTTTGTCAAGCCTTCCTAATAAAATGGGTGGTGTTCCAGTATGATACTAATTTGTGCTTCATCTTTGCAAATAGAGATTGTGTCCAGTGCAAAGCCTTTAACAAAGGAGAAAAGAAAGAGCGGTGTGAAAAAGAATGTTCACACTTTAGTTTGGAGTTGGTAGATCGCAGAGAGAAGTTGCCACAGCCTGGACAGTACGATGCATTGACTCACTGCAAGGAGAAGGATATTGATGACTGTTGGTTTTATTTCACATATTCTGTTGAATCAAATAACAAGGCCATTGTCCATGTGGTGAAGACCCCAGGTATAGAAACAGTTTTGACTTAAGGGTTTGCTTAAACATAATTCCATTTGCCTAGCCCCATTCTTAATTTAATTTCTTGTACTTCATAATATCCAGAATTTTACGTATGTGTTGTTATCATCCTCCCTAAAGATAGTATATTTAAAATACAAATCTTAGTAATCAATATTTATTTTTTAAAAAACAATGTTTTTAAACAGAATGCACAACATTTGTGTTCATCCAAAGGACTGTTGGAATTATCAGTGACAGTTTGTGGCTATTGGTTCGTTCACCCAACCTCCATTGATTATAGTAAAATGTTTTGCGCCTAATTATCCAGTTCTCACTCAGCAGTAAATCCATGTAGGTGCCTTTAAATTGAAACAGTCCAAAGGATTGGTGAACCTGATCAGTGGTCAAAATCCAACCTTGTTTTTTGCATATTCCTCAGCAAATCAGTGGACTCAACTACCTGTGCCCTGGTCACTTCACAGCTTGATTACTGAAACATGTTGTACATAGGCTGCTCTTGGGGAACCACTTGGAAGTTTCAGTAGGTCCAGAAAGCTGCAGTATGCCTATATAATACCGCTACTCCACAAGCTGAAGTTTTCTTCAGGTTTTGATTCAAAGGGCTGGTCATTACCTATAAAGTCTACATGGCATAGACCCATGATGGTGAACCTATGGCACGCATGCCCAAAGTGGCACACAAATGTTGTCCAGCACGTGTGGCCCTGCCTGTTTGTCTTACGGGTTTCTGGCACACATGTTTGTGATGATCAGCTGTCCTTCGTGCGCACAGCAGTGCCGAAAACCAGTGTGCGCATGCATGCCAGCCAGTTGATCATTGAGCGTGCATGCGTGCTAGAACCTGGAAGTTCAGCTTTTCCGGAGTACAGCCCTGACAAGAGCAGGTATGCATGTTCGCAATGTTTCTGCATTCACCATCACCGGCATAGACTCTGGATATTTGAAGGGCTGCTGCACTCTGGGATCCATTCATTGAACAATGCCATCAAATGGAAACCCTTACTCTTTAGCAGTGCATGCCCTCTAGAACAGACCTACCCAACCTTTTCAGATTGATGGTCCGGAGCAGGGCATGGGAAGGGATGATTTTGTGGGAGGGGCAGGGGCACACATGAGCCCATTGCTCGAGCAAGTTGGCCCTGAGCACCGGTGATCCTTGCACAAGCAAGGCTGCAACCTACCATGACACTCATACGAATAGAGCTGTGTGCTTGTTTTCTATTTTTGTTAAGCCGCTCCGATATGCTGAGATTTGGGCATCATATAAATTTCATTAATAGTATCTATCCCAGGACCTTGGAAGAACAGGTGGGTAAAAATGCTAAATCTACTCTAAACATCTGACTGATTGTGCAACCATCATATCTAAGAACAGCATTAATTATTCATATATTTGGATGGCTGTTTCATAATTTCAACTGTATTAATATTATGCTACATTTATTCATTTTGTTTACTAGAATGCCCAACTGGTCCTGACATCATTCCTATAGTTGCTGGTGTGGTTGCTGGAATTGTTCTTATTGGTCTAGCTTTATTGCTGATTTGGAAGTTACTTATGATCATTCATGATAGAAGAGAATTTGCAAAATTTGAGAAAGAAAAGATGAATGCAAAATGGGATACGGTGAGTTGTTATATTAATAACCTTAAGCAGGCATACATATCTGATGATAGTTTGCATACTTCAGAAATTTCAGACATCAATTTATAAAAATATGTATGTTAGCTTTCTCTATATCTCCAGATCATTCCAAGATGAAAACATATTGTCTCCTGGATAATTCTTTCATTCTCTTAAAAGCGTTCAGTCTTTTAAATATTAACATCAAGTTTTTCCAGTTGTAGACCTCAATATTTTGTTCTCTTTGAGGATATTAGTAGGATTCTGTCCATTTGAATATCATTGAATACAACTCTGAATCTTAAAGGAACTAACAGTTTTATGTTAGTAGAACACAACCTTTTTTCTTTAGAATATTGTCTCTCTTGTATTCCACATTGATGATTTTTCTACCTTCAGCAAGAAAATCCAATATACAAGAGTCCTATTAATAATTTCAAGAATCCAAACTATGGACGTAAAGCTGGTCTCTAAGTTTCCGTTCGTATTTTCTTTTCTATTTCTTTCTCTTTGCATGTGCTTTTCTTCAGAGTTGCTGAATGTAGCTTTAACTAATTATTGCTTGATTCCTAACACCTTTTTTTAACTGCTGCATCATACTTTGAATTGTAACAGAATTTAGACAGTTTAGTGTAATAATTAAAGGCACTAAGTTGAAACCTGGGAAACCAAATTCTAGGCTTAGCCATGTACACACTGCACAATTATTAGGCAAGTTGTATTTTGGAGGATTAATTTCATTATTGAACAACTACAGTGCTCTCGATCAATTAAAAATGTTAATAAACCTCAAACCTGAGCATTTAAGAAAGTAAAAGTGAGATTTTGGCAACAACTCAAAATGTATAAATAAACATTTCTGACATTTCACATACACACACACACACAAATCAGTGATCAATATAGCCATCCTTCTTTTCAGTATCAATCATAAGCCTTCCATTCATGGACTCTGTCAGTTTCTTGATTTGTTGATGATCAACTTTTTGTGCAGCAGCAACCATTATCTCATGTTCAGAGAGGTGTACTGTTTTCCTTCACCGTAAATCTTTCATTTAAGAAAAGCCCACAAGTTCTCAATAGGGTTTAGGTCAGGTGAGGAAGGGGGCCATATCATTATTCTTTCATCTTTAAGGACTTTACTGGCTAGCTACACAGTGGAGTACTTAGATGCATATGATGGAGCATTGTCCTGCATAAAAATTATGGTGGTCATGAAAGATGCAGACTTTTTCTTGTACCACTGCTTGAAGAAAGTGTCTTCTAAAAACTGGCAATAGGTTTGGGAGCTGATTTTGAGTCAATCTTGAACCTGAAAAGATCCAACTAGCTCATTTAAATAATACCAGCCCATACCAGTACCCCATCTTCACCTTGCTGGCGTCTTGAGTCGAAGTGGAGCTCTTTGCCCATTACTGATCCAGCCATGAGCCCATCCATGTGGTCCGTCAAGAGTCACTCTCTCATCAGTCCATAAAACCTTTGAAAAATCTGTCTTCATATATTTTTTGGCCCAGTCTTGCCATTTCAACCTATGTGTCTTGTTCGGTGGTGGTCAGGTTTCAGCCTTTCTTACCTTGGCCATGTCTCTGAGCACTGAGCATCTTGTACTTCTGGGCACTCCAGGTAGGTTGCAGTTCTGGAATATAATAACGGGTTCCTGGTAGCTTCACATTTGATTCTTCTCAAATCTTTGGCAGTTAATGTGCCAATACGTTTCTTGCAACCCTGTTGACTATTTGCAACAAAATGTTTGATGTTTCTGTGATCATGTCCCAATAACTTAGCAGTTTAAGAGTGCCTCATCCTTCTGAAAGACTTTTACCATTTTTGACTTTTCAGAGTCAATTAAATCTCTTTTTTGGCCTATTTTGCCTGAGGAAAAGAAGCTGCCTAATAATTATGCACATCTTGATATAGGGTGTTGATCTCCTTAGGCCACACCCTCCCTCATTACACAAAAACACATCATCTGATATGCTTATATCCACTAAGCATTCAAGTTTATACAGCTTGGAAGTGGAAAATATACACAAAAACGATGATGTGGTCAAAATACTCATTTGCCTAGTAATTGTGCACACAGTGTAGTCTTTGGACTTTGGGCATATTTTCCTTTTTCTCAGCTATAGGAAGAAGGTAATAGAAAACCATTCTTGAAGAATTTTGGCAAGAAAACCTTAGGCCTGATTTGAAGGCAGCCAATAAATAAATAGGAACTGGACAAATATTTAAGAACTCACTTTGCCCCCTTTAGTAAGGTCTGGAACACTGATGAGTAAAACAAGTGAGAAATGCAAACCAGAGCACACTCTTCTTCATAAGGGCTTCTATGCAAAATTATATTAATCACATGCTTGAGCTCTGGCCCTTTTCCAACCTTAGGGCTTGGCAAATGTTGAGATATGATGCTCCTTGAATCTTGTGAAATAGACTGGGCATGATGTATCTTAATTTAAAGTAGTTTCAGTTGTTAATGGAACAAATTGTTTACTGCATTGTCACTGAAATCACTTTTTTTAGCTGGCTAGTTTACTTGAGAATACTGATTATGTTTGTAAGCACCAATTAGATGGGTCCGCCCCAGGCGCCTGATGGATCCTGATAGGTTCCAGACGGAGCTTGGGCCAATTCCTGATGATCTGGCACACTACTCGGCCGAGGACCTAGTACCTGCCTGGGATCGGGCGGCTGGTGGGGCCTTGGATCGAGTCGTGCCTTTGCGGCCTCTGACCCGGTGTTGATCCCTCACGGCTCCTTGGTTCACCGAGGAGCTGAGGGAGATGAAACGCCGGAAAAGACGCCTAGAGAGCGGTTGGAGGGCCAGTCGCGCTGAATCTGACCGAACACTGGTAAGGTCGCATATTAAGACCTACCTAGTGGCGATAAAGACGGCAAAGTTTAATTACTTTTCCGCCTCTATTGCATCATCAGGGAATCGTCCGGCTGCCCTGTTCAGGGTAACCCGCTCCCTGCTCCACCTGGGAGCGCGGGAGGATCCCTTGGAAGGCAGGGCGGAGGATTTCGGACAATACCTGCATGACAAAATCGCTCAGATCCGGGGGGACTTGGACTCTGACTGGGTAGATCAGGGCAGGGTGACGAGGAATAGTCTTGAGAATGTTATCTGGGAGGAGTTTGAGGCTGTGACTCCCGATGATGTGGACAGGATTTTGGGGAGACTTAGTGCGGCCACATGTTTACTGGACCCGTGTCCCTCCTGGTTGGTACTGGCCTCCCGGGAAGTTACACGAGGCTGGCTCCAGGGTGTTATCAACGCTTCGTTGAGTGAGGGTTACTTCCCCGCGGCCTTGAAAGAGGCGGTGGTGAGGCCTCTCCTCAAGAAGCCGTCCCTGGATCCGGCAATATTGGCCAACTACCGTCCTGTCTCCAACCTTCGCTTTCTGGCGAAGGTTGTTGAGAGTGTGGTCGCGCGACAGTTCCCGCAATTCCTGGAGGAAACATCCTATCTGGATCCGTTCCAGTCTGGTTTCAGGCCTGGGCACAGCACGGAAACGGCATTGGTCGCGTTGGTTGATGATCTCTGGAGGGCTCGGGACAGGGGTTGCTCCTCTGTTCTGGTCCTGTTAGACCTCTCAGCGGCTTTTGATGCCATTGACCATGGTATCATGCTGCACCGGTTGGAAGAGTTGGGGATGGGGGGCACCGTGTTACGGTGGTTCTCCTCCTTTCTCTCCGACCGGTCGCAGTTCGTGTTGGCAGGGGGGCAGAGGTCGACCTCGAGGCCTCTTATATGTGGAGTGCCTCGGGTCGGTCCTCTCGTCCCTCCTGTTCAACATTTATGTGAAGCCGCTGGGCGAGATCATCCGTGGCTTTGGGGTGAGATACCATCAGTACGCTGATGATACTCAGCTGTACATCTCCACCCCAGGCCACCCCAATGATGCCCTTGAAGTGATGTCCCAGTGCCTGGAGGCTGTACGGATCTGGATGGGGAGGAACAGGCTCAAGCTCAACCCTTCCAAGACTGAGTGGCTGTGGTTCCCGGCATCCCGATATGGTCAGTTGACTCCATCACTGACTATTGGGGGCGAGTCTTTGGCCCCCACAGAGAGGGCTCGCAATCTGGGAGTCCTCCTGGATACGCAGCTGTCCTTGGAGGAACATCTGACGGCTGTAACCAGGGGGACCTTTTATCAGGTTTGCCTGATCCGCCAGTTGCGGCCCTTTCTTGATCGGGATTCCTTGTGCACAGTCACTCATGCCCTCGTAACCTCTCGCCTTGATTACTGCAATGTTCTCTACATGGGGCTCCCCTTGAAGAGCACCCGGAGGCTCCAACTGGTCCAGAATGCAGCAGCGTGGGTAGTGATGGGAGCAGCGTGGCGCTCCCATGTAACACCGCTCCTGCGTGAACTGCACTGGCTCCCGGTGGTCTTCCAGGTGCACTTCAAGGTGTTGGTTATCACCTTTAAACCGCTCCATGGCATAGGGCCTAGCTATCTTCGAGACCGCCTACTGCCACCGACGACCTCCCACCGACCCGTGCGCTCCCACAGAGAGGGCCTCCTCGGGGTGCCATCAGCCAAACAATGCAGGCTGGTGACCCCCGGGGGAGGGCCTTCTCTGTGGGGGCACCCACCCTCTGGAATCAGTTGCCCCCTGAGATAAGGAGAATCCATGACCTCAGTGCCTTCCGCCGTGCCTTTAAAACTTTCTTTTTTCAACAAGCCGGGCTGGCTTAATTTCTTTTTAAGGGTTTTTTAATTGTCTTGTTTTGTTTATCGTTTTAATTAATGGGGCCAAATCTATATATATTTTTTAAATGTGTTTTAATATTTGTATTTGATGTTTTTATTTGGCTGTTCACCGCCCTGAGTCCTCAGGGAGAAGGGCGGTATACAAATTCAAAAAAAATAAAAAAAAAATAAAAACTATCCCCAGATGACTCTTGGGACAATGGCCACTAACTAAACAGATGCTTTAGAGAAAAAAGCATCCGTGGCAGGAAATGGAGCATTTGTATTTGCAAATACAGTCTTGGCAACATATAAAATAATTCTTTTTGAATGTTGATCTCTATTCTAACTGAACACGACAATAGTGTGATGAGGTAGAATATAGTTAGACTGAACTTAGTTGATAGTTTATATAAAACATACAAACTGGATTTGCGGCACAACCAAATTATTGGTAGTATACATAAATATGATGCATTCTTCACACATATGTCCTCCTTTTCTTACTTTTTCTCCATTCTTTTATTATATATCTGTTCCATCTCTTGCTATTTTATATTCAGTTGTTATTTCTTTATTTCTGAACACACTGATGCTATATGAATCTGGTTATATAATTGCCAGTGATAGTCCTGAAAAAAGACAAAACATTTTCCCCAAGCTTTAAAAAGAATAGTTAACAAAAATTCAAAAATAGTGTTCTGAATTGAAGTCCATAATTTTTGAGTGCAGAATAATGTTGCTTTTTTAAAGTCAGATAATATCATGCATTTCAATATAGGGTATTAGTTGCAAATCAGTTTGCTGTGTCAACATTTATGTAATTTGGAACAAATTCATCCATGCTTAAACAACTTGATTATACAGGGTTTGTGTGTGAGTCGCAACTCCTCTCTTCTGTTTGCTGTTTGTGAGCTTTGTTCCTCAATATTGAAGGATGGATTTGCTGTGTTCACATTGAGACTAATTTTATGGCTGATCTTACTTAGATTGTTAAAGACTTCAGTAATAAAGGAGCTCTTGGCTGTGAGTCTTCCTGAAACAGTAATGCCAGTGTTAATTTTGCACTGTCAGAAATGCATCCAAAGTTTCCAATTCAATTAAAGTACGTATACACAGGGAATACAGAATCGATGTAAAGGAAGTATTTTTTTCCCAAAATTCTTTTAATGTTTACTTATATGGCCACCCATATCATCATCGTGCGTTAAAGTGTTATGAGATTCCTATGAATAGATTATTTGCAGTTTCTTTCCTTGTATATTTAAAAGAACAATTTGTGCTAGGCATGATGTGTAGTAAAAATTAAAAATGCTGGATAATAGATAATCTGTAATATTTCCCTCCCACTCCCCCCCAAAAAGTTTTCTTGCTTGTTTCAATCTTGATACAATGTAGGAGCTGTGGGACCTGTATGCACATGGAGCTCTAATTGGCTTGGCACTATGTGAAAGTACTTTTTCAATAAATTGACAGTTTTTTCATTCTATAATCCTTTTTTCTTTTCTTTTAGGGTGAAAATCCTATATACAAAAGTGCCGTAACAACTGTAGTGAATCCTAAGTATGAGGGGAAATGAAAACTGCTTTATGATTTCACAGCACTGGGTGTGATATAATAGTTTTGTACTCATTATGTAGCTTTTGGCAATATTGCTATGGATTTACTAGTTCCTTACCTACCTACACAGTTGTTTCCTATGCAATTTTTTTAAATGTACAGTATTTTTATTTTTGAAGTTTTTTCTTTGTTTTTGCAAACAAATAGTGCCACAAGATTCACAGATTACTTGAGATTGCATATCCTACTCAATAAGATTATAGCTTACTTGAGGTGCTTTTTTATCTACCTTGTCTTTTGTATGGAATGAAACACTTAATAAACAATTCGCCTATCCATTAAGTATTAAAAGTAGAACAGTTTTTAGCCTTATAGATGTATCAAGGTTTGGCTTGCACAAATAGTGCAAACCTAATACTTACTAATAAACTATAAAAATTAGTTTATGAATAATGTGAGATTTAGTTTCCAACTTTCTGTATTCAATAATGTAGAAACCATGATGTAACTTTAATTTCAAGTTTCATATGTGACATACATTTTAAATTGTCACTATGTATGTATAAGAATAAAAAGAAAAAATAGATCCATAATAAAGAGCTTTAATATTATTAAAACAGGTATGATGATGATAATAATAAGTCCTGTGTATAAATTCAGTTTCCAATTTTAGTACTGACAAGTAAACTGCCAAAACTCCTTTTTAAATCAGCTCCCCTTATCTGATGCCATCCTGAGGTGCTGGACTTTTAAAAAACAGGTCCTATTTGAAATTGAGAGTCCAGCATATATAGGGCACAGAATAGTAGCAAGTTCTTAGCGCCTTAATTCCTTAGGTTTCTTTTTAAATTTCTTGCTTGGTTTAAAGCCTGGTGCTTTGGCAACTTTATCTTTAATGTATTTGATTTTTTCTGTGTAAGATAATTGTTAAACTGAAACCAGCTTACATTTGCAATCTTGGTTGTAATTTATCCTATAGCTAAAATTGCATGATTCTGAATCAGGAGTTACTGTGGCTTGTATATTTGCTGCTGGCTATTCTGTTATCTGTTCAGTACTGGCCACGTTCATATTTTAAGTGCCTTTTATTTTAACAAATGCTCACTTTTTACAATGTTACCATGGAAATTATTTATTAAATTTAATAAATTCCTTTAAAAATTGTATTGGTATTTCTTTCTTTATTGTAAGTGTTGCTAAAGCTGAACATTCTTAAAATGTAGGAGGGACACAACAGCCCCTTCAGCTTCATCAGAAAAGGACTGGACGGCCCCCAGGGTTTAGGGGCCCTCAAGTTGAGGATTGGTGAAACCTTGCAGACTGATGTTGCGAGAAGGAAGAGAGATGGATATGAACTGTGTCACTCCTTTTTGAGCATCAAAATACTTCCCTCCCCCATCCCACCCTCTTGTGTGGAAAAACTTTCAGGGGAGACCTGGGAGTATCTCCAAGGGAGGTACTGAGTTAGATAGATACTAGTACTAGAATGCAGTTAGATGGACACTGGTACTAGAATAATTTTAATTATTTCTTTCGGTTTTCTTAAGGTGAAAGAATAGTTCTAAAGGAAATTCCGAATCTCAGGTTCCATCCATCAGGCATATTTATGAGTTTTAATGCCAGGGAAAAGTTTTGGAACCCTGGAAATATATATAATAGCAATGGCAGACTTCAATTTTTCTGAACATTTTAACTGGAATTTAAGGGGTAGTAAGACATGTTTTGGTTTCATTAGAACTGTGAAAAGATATCAAACTCAGCATTTATAATTTGTGTTTCCTACCCCTGTCCCACCCGTACACAAGTAACTTGTGTTACTTGATACCTCAGCATGCAATCTTATTTTGTTCGTTTCATTTAGGCTAAGGGATCAAATATCAGAAGTTTTATATACTGTTCTCTTACCATTTAGGTTACTTCAACAATAACCACCTTTTTATGTAGCACTGAAGTCTGCCCAATTTTTTTCTGTAGGAACAAATATTACTAAAGGAACAAATTACTGCTCCTTTGTTATGTGTAGACGAGCATGATGCAGTCAGTATGCTAATTATGGGTTCTATTTCAATCAACTGTACATTAGAATCATGAACAGATTTTGTATTTGGAAGGATGAGAACTGTAGCTAGATTCAAAGAAGTGTCCATGTATTTGCTTTGTACCCAGTTCTTGGAAGTTAGAAGGAATTCAATATCCATCCATATCAGCATGATTCCCTAGCTGGAATAGTACAAAAAAAATCCATCTAAATTTTTTTGAACTTGCTATTATGATCTCTGCATCTAACAAGACAAGGAGAACCTTCACTTTGCTTATAAGTCAACATTTGCTAGCTGCTTTAAGTGGTGGAGACCAAATAGCATGAAATTCTATAAAGAAATTAACTATATTATGACTTAACGTGAAGATTACTCAATTGTATTAGCTGGTTCCCTGTGAATTTTATTTATATTTATTTATATTTATTTATATATGCTGCCCTTCTCCAGAGACTCAGGACGGCTTACAATGCATTAAGCAATTTTAAGGGTCTGGTTGGTTAGGTCCTTTTTTTAAAAAAAATATCTGAATTCTAGACTATACCATCCCAGACACTCCACCCCAAAAAGTCATTTCACAGAGGCATAAATGTACTTTTATCAAATGCAGTAAAAGGCATTACTCTTGAGATTTGTTAGTTCAGCTTATGTATATTTTAACTGCCATTACACTGCAAATTACAGTTTTCACAGGTCTCAAAAGAGATTCATACATGAATGCCTTAATTTTTTCTTATCACAGTTATAAAGTTGAAAGTTACTAGGTTGCTGCATAATGAATTTATCCAAAAAATCAAAGTTAGATCAGTGGCTTCTTGAATTTTGCCCTATAACCGGAGAAGGTCCATCTTTTCTCGGAGGACTGCATCCCTTTCCGCAAATAATGAATGAATCCTATAATTCAAACATAAATATTCTGTATGCAATTTCAATAATCAACTTTATAAAATACTTTTCAGATTATTATTTGAATTATATATTATTCCCTTCATTTCCTTTTGCAATTGTTAAATTTGGTTAATCAATAGACAATTAATTAGAAACTTCATATATACACTACAGCTTGATACCAGAAAACATTTTTGCTTGAAAATTATCCCAAATGGTGCTTTATATAGTCAGATGTTCTTAGCATAAGATTTTAGCATGAATCTGGTATGGTGGTGACCAGTAGCTTTTTTTTTCTTTTTGCAATAAAGTGTCCAAACTACTTAAATAAAAACAATTTCCCAAATTAAATAAAGCATGACAAGAAAACTTTAAAAATACTTCTGGTGAAAAATGAAATTGGCAAGTCGGGTACAGAACATGGCACTGTCAGTTCTTGTGTTCTGTTCTTGTGACCTTGCCATTGTTAGCCCTGATAGATAGATCAGATCAGATCAGAAAAGCACTCCATTGGAAAACTAAACCTACACTTTATTCAGATAGATGTTAGTAACAGAATCTTGCCAGCCAGATGTGCTTTTCTTCTTATATCCCAATGAGAGACATGTTTGAGTTGCCTCAAAATCAGTCGTAAATATCTTTGGGAAGGGGGTTACTTCAAATGGCCATTAAACAATTATACTATCTTGCTCCCCAAAACTTAAAAGAATTAAGTCTTTTTTTTTTATGTAGGGGTTCTTGCCAATTTCTGTCAAGGACATCTCCCACCCTAGAGCCATAGAAACAAAGGTGCAAAGGTTCTGTTCTCATATGTGGTTTCCTGCAACACTTGAAAACTTTTAAATGTGTTTTAAAAGACCATGGAACGTGAGTTATTTTATATTTTGTTCTTTTGGAATACAACCAACTTACAGGTGAAACTCGAAAAATTAGAATATCGTGCAAAAGTTCATTTATTTCAGTAATGCAACTTAAAAGGTGAAATTAATATATGAGATAGATTCATTACATGCAAAGCGAGATAGTTCAAGCCCTGATTTGGCATACTTTTGATGAACTTTTGCACTATATTCTAATTTTTTGAGTTTCACCTGTATATTGCTTAAATGGTAAAACAGAAATTTTCCATTTTACAAGCAACTCTAATTATAAGCATCACTACTTTAATATCATTTTGAAGCCCATTGCTTTTATATAAATTCACCTTGTTTGAACATGATTAAACATGGAGTTTATTTTTTTAATCAGTGAATCGCTCTTTGCAAGTAGTAATGGTATTTTTAAAATCAACATCTGCTGTCTTGGGTGGACAGCACAATTACATGGCTATAAGCATTATTTCTATTTATCAATTTATAAAGAAGAAATATTCATGAAATAGCATATTAGACATCAAAACTTTAAAGGTGGTTTAAAGGTTTAATAGATTTCCATGATTCTGATTTGAAGGCTGCATTTGGATCGCTGTTGCATGGCCTGAGGACTCATGGCCTGCCTTCAAAAGGTAAGTGTGTGGCGTGATAGGCATGTGAGGAAGAGAACCAAGTACTGCAAGATTTCACCAGTGTGGGATGGAGGAGAGATGGAGGGCACTGCAGCCACCCGTGGTGGGTCATAAGGGCCATGGGATGAGGTCATATATAGTTTTTGGAGGGTGTGATAATTTCGAACATTCATTAAATGGACTTCCATACCTCAAGTATTACCTGTAGTCCCTTCAATGTATCTACTACAGAAGTATTCTACGACTTGTGAGCAATAGTTACTTACTACATCTTGAACTTGATTGGTTAGTCCTTGAAAGGCTGAAGAATAAGTGGCCCCTAATGACAAACACAAAAGTCCATTATTGTATTATAACAATTTAGAGTCTACCTGATATTTAATTGTATTTTTTTGCTAGGCAAGATATTAGTCAACTTAATAGTATTGACTTTTTATAATTTTAACATGAAAGTAAATATTTTATGATAGGTAAATAGGCATGCTAAAATGCAATCTGCAACTCTATTGCAGTGAAGATTAAACTCTGTAGAAATTGCTTTGAAACTACAATGAAGCCTTATTTGTTTTTATTATTTCTTTCCCCCTCTATTATTATATCCTTCAATAAAGCTTTAGTAGTACAGCAATGCCATTCAATTCATATTGAAAACAAGGGTTTTTATGAGTTCACTACAATGTGTTTCCACATATTGCTCAATTTAGCATTAATATAGACCTATGCCCACATAAGCCTAAATGAAACCTTCTGCTTACTCTCTCCCTTCTCTCTCTGTCATGCAGCTAGAATGGATTTGGATTCAGTTTGGCTTTCTGAATTTTTGACAAAGGACAACACTTACAGCAATGTTTTCCAACTTTAGCCATTTGAAGGTGTGTGGATTTCAGCTATGCTATGTTGGCTTTGGGAATTTGGGGAGTTGAAGTCCACATATGTTCAAGTGCCAAGGTTGGGAAACACAGTATCCAAATTTTAAAAAGGTAAAGGTTCCCCTTGCACATATGTCCTAGTCATTCCCGATGCTAGGGGGCGATGGTCATTTCTGTTTCAAAGCCAAAGAGCCAGTGCTGTCCAAAGACGTCTCCGTGGTCATGTGGCTGGCATGACTAAACGGCAAAAGTGCACGGAACGCTGTTACCTTCCCACCAAAGATAGTCCCTATTTTTCTACTTGAATTTTTATGTGCTTTCAAACTGCTAGATTGGCAGAAGCTGGGACAAGTAACGGGAGCTCACCATGTTACAGGGCAGTAGAGATTTGAACTGCCGAACTGCCGACCTTTCGATCGACAAGCTCAGCGTATTAGTCACTGAGCCACTGTCCTAGTAAATCAAGTTAGATAAATCATCTATCAGATTTATCACCACATTTCTACTTTGCCCAGGGCTCAAAACACTAAGAAAATTCAGACATAAAAACAAGATATAAATCCAGACTGAAGTATGTGAATAGGAGAGTTCCTGAGATTGGAAATCTGACCTAATCAATGAATAATGAGAACAGATTTTTATAATTATAACAGAGATAGATTTAATTACAAAAAATATGGATACTTTAATGCTGTTCTATTGAACTTGGTATTTTAATACTATTCTACTGAAGACCACGGTTTGTCAGAGAGCACTTCACCTGGGGTCTCTTTTTTTCTTTCTTTTTCTGTAGTATTGTGTTTGGACTTTAATAATCTTATTTCTCAAGAGTTTCTGAGCTTTTTATGGCTGATCCTGTGTTTGCTTCCAGGTCTCCAATTTTATACCTGAGTTCCCCTTCCTTGTCACTATTTCCTTCCTCAATGCCTGATTTGTTGTCTTGAAGTTTATGATTCACTTTGGCCTTAAAGATTGGTCACCCTCCCCTTCCATTTTTAGTTTAAAGCCCTTCAGATGAGACTAGCCAGTGGTTTCCAAACACATTCTTCCCAATCCTTAAAAATGTGCAGTCTATCTCTCAGCAGAAGACCTTCCTAAAGGTAACATAAACCATAGTCTACAAATCCTGTAGAAAACAAAACTGTTTCCTGACAGAACAATTAATCAGTGGAACAACTTACCTTCAGTAGTTGTGAATGCTCCAATACTGGAAGTTTTTAAGAAGAGATTGGATAACCATTTGTCTGAAATGGTATAGGGCTTCCTGCCTAAGCAGGGAGTTGGACCAGAAGACCTCCAAAGTCCCTTCCAACTCTGTTATTCTATTCTAATCCTAAATTCTCTCAATGACACCATACCTTTAGAAGCAATTTGCTTCTAAAATCCTCCATTTCCTCATTGGTATTGACCTATAGTTTGCAATATGGAAGAGAAGACTATTGTGTCCTGTATGTGTTTGCTTTCCTGTCTAATTGCTCATAATAGCTAGATATTACTTCCATTTAGTTGTGCCTGGTAAACAACTAGAAACCAGTGTAGGTCTTTAAGTACAATTATCATATGATCTCTATGCTTTGCATCAATTAGCAACAGGGGTGAAATCTAAAATTTTTCCCTACCGGTTCTGTGGGCGTGGCTTGGTGGGAGGGTATGTCCTGTGACTGAGTGGGTGTGGCCAACTCAGTCACTCAGCCATGTCCACTCAGTCACAAGACCCCCTCCCACCAAGCCACGCCCACAGAACCCGGTAGGAAAACTTTTTAAATTTCTATTCTGCCGGCATGTCCTTATCTTTCTCCTGTGGCTCCGCCCACCCGTCCCATTCCCCAGAGTCGGGGAATGCACCATTCCCCGACTCCTACTACCCACCTTTCTCCTGTGGCTGGCTGTCAGGGAAGGCAAGCGTCCGAAAGGTACCAGAGTCGCTCACTCTCCTTCTTGAGTGAGCCGCTCTGGTCCACGTGCCTGCTGCGCAAGCGCACACTGTTTATTTAATTCAGCGGTAGATTGGATGTGCGCTTGCGCAACCAGCGCGTGGACCAGAGCGGCTCATTCGAGAAGGAGAGTGAGATACTCCAGTACCTTTCGGGCGCTTGCCTTCCCTGACAGCCAGTCGCGGGAGAAAGGTGGGCAGTAGGAGTCGGGGAATGGGGCAGGTGGGCGGAGCCTCCAGCTTCCATTGCTACCGGTTCTCCGAACCACCGGCCATTATCGCTATCTACTCACCCGAGCCGGTCCGAACCAGGAGCATTTCACCCGATTAGCAACCTATCTGCATATTCTTGCATACTTACATCAAGAACATATTCTCTACTTTCTACAGCTACCTACAGGACAATCATTAACTACTGCAACCACCCCTTTTTTTTTTGCAGTCTAGATATGGGGTTCTCTGACTCCAAGGCTATTTTTGTTTTGGTTGCCTGACTAGCTTTGGTTACCTCTCTGACAACCAAAGTTTGTTCTTGCCCTACTAGTACAGATCTAGTGGAAAATTCCCAGAAAGTTGCTATTCCTACCAGTGATCATCATTGCTTTCTCCTAAATCTCCCCCACTGCCAAGCTACTGCTGCCAGGGAATCAGGGAGGTGCCTCATTATTCTTCTTTATTTCTCATTTCAAGGAAATGGTCTTCCACAGTGGTAAGGAATAGGGGGAAAAAAAGAATTCATAATGACTCAGGGGAAAGAGTGAGGCAGCAAAGAAGGCATGCACACACACACACAAACACACACACACAAACACACACACACACAACCTCCTCTTTATCTGATACCTTTCTGATACCTGCAGCGTAAGGTGAGTACTATCCTTATGTAAGGAGAGTTACTCTATAGGCCTTGTTCCTTGGGTGTAGCAAAAGAATCATTTGGGGACAGCAATTTTGATATCATCATATCTTGATCCTATCTACAGGAGAGTAAAGAATGATATTTTAGGTGGGGTTATATGGTTGAGCACTTGAAAAGACTTTATTCTGAAGACATAAATCAACTGCCCACTTGGCAAGATTAGAAGAAGCAGAAGATGAGAAGTCAATGGAAAAGATGGTTCAAATAAACAAATGGATTGACCCCTGGAAGAACTGCTAGTTATTACTGCACAAAGCTTTATGTTGAATGAGCAACCATAAAAACTGAAGAAAAAATTAAAAATAGCAAGCATTTATTTAGAAAGTCACTAGTACCAACTAATTTAAAATATTTTTATTTCTTTCTTTCTTTTTTCTTTTTCTCTTTCATTCATTCATTCATTATTTATTTATTGATTGATTGATTTATTTATTTTTCACATTTTTGAAAACCTGTGACATCTCCCTCAGAGTTTGGTGGTGGTTTCTTTTAAGATTTAGAGGTAAAGTATTCAGCATACTACATCCAGAAAGCCAGCAACAGCCCTTTTTTACAAATTGTGTTGTTCTGATTATGCTACCTAGCAAAGAGGAGCATGCTTTCTCCCAATATCTTTTAAAGACAATCTCATGAATACTGTACATTTTTACATTTTCCCTCTCAAAATCTATGAAGAAGGTACAATTGACATTTGAGTTATTACCTTTTATATTGTTTTTTATTTCTGGTCCCAACAGTCTTCTCTTTAACAAAGACAGCTTTTGGGGGTAGCTCTTTTGGCTTAACTGGTTTGCTTCCCATGCTACATGGAAATATATACAGATGATCAATCTAAAATTATTTTGATTCTATTCTGAATTTTAAAAAATGCTGAAGTATTTTTCAGCATTCAGTAAGTAGTAGTAATTCTTTACATTTCTTGGTATTCAAAGGATAAAAGAGACAATGAAGATATAAAATATACCATTCTTAACAAATTTAAAGTTTGAAAAAACTTATTTATCCATTCAGAATATTTATCTTGGTACATGTCTGAATCAAAATGAGTTAAAAATGTGCAATTTGCTATCATAATGTACTGAATTATGAGCATCTATATGCTTATAATAATCAAATCAACTCAGGTGTTTAAAGAATCAGATTTGTATATGCTATATAATCAGACACAAAATTTAAGATATAACTATTATTACAAAAAGGTGGGTTTTTTAAAAATAATATCTACTCTCTTGAATCCTAGGAGGAAAACTATGTCAATCTACTTTCAAAAATATTGCCCAGAAAGCTGCATGGATTTTTCCATGTAATCTCTAAGAGCAACACTGGCTCAAAAGCTAAAAGACTGTAAAAAAAAAAAAAAAAAAAAAAAAAAACTACTAACCCAATACATACTGTTAAATTATGCATTTAGTCGGTTTTGGTTGGGTTATTACATACAATGTACATTTTTTTAAAGAACTGGGATATGGGTTGGAGTTTACAAATTCTTCAAATCTAAGGATTTAATCTCAGAGGTATTCCAGAGATTAAATTTAACAATTTAGTTTTGGAGATCTTCTAGTTGAACCTGGGGTTGGACTAAAAGACCTCCACAGTACCTTCCAATTCTATTATTCTATGTTCTAATAGATTAAGTTAATCTATTTCAGGGAATTTCATTTTTTTTAGGTTTTTTAAAAACAAAAAAAACAAAAACTTAGAACCCCTGATCAAGAGACAAAGCCAGAGGATTCTAGGGAATGCTACTTGAAGAACACAAATCTGCTTAAGTGCTAGAAATGACTTTATGTGCCATAAAATAAATCCATACTCTCTTTTATTAATCATCTATTAACCAAAGTTATCTTTAAAATTAATACATCCATCTAGAATATAATATTCATTTTTAAGAAAATAAATTTCAGAATTATTTTCACTAAGTCAACTGTATGGATTACCAGGTCTTGAAGGATGGACAGAATAATCTTGGAACCTAGTAGTGCCACCTGGTTGGGGCAAAAACACTGACAAGCCTCTGAACTTTTCAGCTACAAATTAAAACAGAACACAATCTCTAAGACTACAATGTGAATGGAAAAATGTAATTCTAATAAAAAATAAGGCTAACAAGATCAGATTTTTTAAATAAGAAAATGTAAGATACACATTCGCATATTCTGATTAAAATTTCAGACTCCAACTAGAATAGTAATCAAAATAATGGGCAAAATCGTTGTAAATATATAATAACAAAGTTGAAAAGGGAATGTTTTGTGTAGTATTGGCTTCCAATTAATTAGGTTTTTTTTTTCAACAAATTAACATCAGAATATTATACTCTCAGAGTATTGGAGAATAAAATTTGAAGTAACTTGAATTTTTTTACAAAAAATTTAAAAGCATACAGAGGATTTAAGCTTCTCATACGGTTTTAAAATTTGATTGTACTTCTTTGTCTCTGGACAATGTACATGAGCACAGAACATTCACGGAATTTTGCTTGGCATCTTCTATTATTTTGCTTCTTTCTTACTGGACCTCCCATTACTTTAGCATACTATCTTCATACATAGGTATTCACAGCAGTCTTTCATGCTGAGCATAATACTCTTCTTCAATTTTCTTTATTTGGTTAGTTTTGCTGGTCCTATTTCTATCCAAAATCTCTCCAAAATAAAATTACAGGACCACCACCACCAGACAATGGCCCTGATAATCATTTTTATTACTTTTCTTTTATTGCATTTCTCTTCAGGATCATTATAGAATAACGACATGATTATAGTAGTCACTGTTTGTGTACCATTATTGCCAAGAATTTAAAAAAAGGACTAACACTTCTTTTGGTTTAATGATTTTGTCTTCCCGTGCTTCATTAGACACCTAACCTATCTTTTGCAAGTAACGATGCCGACCACCAATATGTATAATGTGAAGAGATCATGAAAAAGATTTACTCCATAGTGTCTCTAGATTATTTTGTCTTTTGATAAACATTCCTGGTTTCTTGGGCTTCTGCAACAGTTTGAGGTGACTAGAATAAGAGATGAGTAAAAGTTGCTTATTGGGATGACTGATCTAAATCTTTGTTAGATAAACTGTCAGGGTATGCACCTGGTCTTTCAATGGTTTAGAACAGTAGTGAAATGCTAATTTTTTTACTACCGGTTCTGTGGCATAGCTTGGTGGGTGTGGCTTGGTGGACTTGCCAGGGGAAGGATACCGCAAAATCTCCATTCCCACCCCACTCCAGGGGAAGGATACTACAAAATCCCCATTCTCTCACCACTCCTGGGGAAAGGATATTGCAAAATCTCCATTCCCATCCCACTCTGGGGCCAACCAGAGATGGTATCTGCCAGTTCTCTGAACTGCTCAAAATTTCTGCTACCGGTTCTCCAGAACAAGTCCTGTTGGAGCCCATTTTCAGGGAATATCTCTTTAGCCTCTAGAAGTACCCTGAGGAAAGGCTCTAGCATGATTCTGAAAGCTCGGAAAACAAAACCTCTGATCCTGGTGACTGACTCAGATTGGATCCTGCAACTAAGAAATAAATTAAAATATACTCAAAATGTGAAAGAAATAGTTGGCCATTCAAAATATCTAACTACTCGTACTTTGCTACATTTTAAACTGATTTTCATAATAGAAAAGAAAAAGTCATTTGGTTTCCTGGGCATGTAATAATGAATCTGAATGTGTATTTGTATACATCATTAACCAAATAACCTACCAAGAATAGCTTGTTGTTGTAGTATCTTTCGCTGTGCAAGTTGCCATGCATGCCGCAGATTTGCTTTATGGCCTGGAAGCAGAGTCCTGTTATATTCTAGTAATTCGTGCAATGCAATATCGGCTGAAAACAACAAGGTGAACTAAAGTTTAAAAAAGAATCAACCAAAATTCCTGCATTTTCTCAATAAATCTGTCTACTGTAATGCTCTGGCTTGATTCTATCCTTTTGATAATGTTAAAGGATATATGTGTCTTTGATTAGATGCATTTGGCAATATTTCTGTTTTCATAGTGAACTTCTGCCTATAATGTGTGAATTAATATAAGTTCAGCATTTTGTCCTAGAAACAGAAGACTAAAGCAGAAATAATTCTATAATTATTTATGATGCTTCAGGCAAAGCTTAACTATGATTCTTATCAGTTTGATCTATCTTATTGTATTATTAATCTGCATTTGCTAGTATATATTCACTCATATTTTTGATATAACTGAAGAATTTTAGGTATAAGACCTTAGGCAAACTGTGTCTTTTACAGTTTGCCAAAGTATTTTAAATCTGTCTTGATTGAACTGCTGAAACAATATACTATCAGGGTAAAAAATGTTTTAAAAGTTTGCTTTGATTTTTACACGTCCTTGTTTTTTCATCTTTTTATTCTTTATTTTTTATCTCTGTTCTACATCTATGGTTTATAATAAGAATAATCTTTTGTTAAGGAAAAAAAAGGAGACATTTTTGCTTGTTCATTTAGAGTTTTCCTTGCTACAGCAAGATTTTATATCCTCAAGAACTTAATTTAGGAATGAAATGCAGATAGACAGTCTTCGTCCAAAGAACTGTTAACTATTAAGGTGTCAATCTTTTACAAGTAGAATAGAACTCTACCTTTGGTTTTTTTTAAAAAAAAGCTTAAAACTTTTATTTCCTTTAACATTTATACCCAAGTCTCAAAATTCTTTTTGCTCCTTTATTCAAAGTCTAAATCGGGACCCTTTCTTTATATCCATCCCCAATTTTCTTCAAAATATTTATCTATGTACTTACCAGAAAACTTGCTGATATCAAATGGAAAAAGACTAGATATGTTATTCAAAGACTGTGGGATAAGTTTGCTTCTACTTGACATATCTACTTCCCTCCCTGGAAAGAAAAGCATTATATTAGATTATTGCAGGGACACCAAAATATTCTTCATGAATTTAAAGAATCATTTGTATAAATATTTATAAACAAATTTTTATATATATAGGCACAAAGCAATTTTGAATTTATATTCTGCATTATATACAAACATATTTTGAAAATCAACACTCTAACAAGTTACAGATGACTTACATACTAATTCTAGGAAAATTCAGTTAGGTCCAAAAAAAAGGTATATCTAGAAAGTCATTACTTACCTAGAATTCTGCCCCGCTGCTCTAGGGGAGAAGTGGTGGGTCTTTCCTCTGATTTTGTACTATCTAGGCTTGTCTCTTCATATCTGATATTTCTAATCACTAAAAAGAACGATGAAAACATCTATATATAAAAATCTCTACTGAGTATAAATGATGGATTTGAAAGCCAGAGGGAAGATCTGTTACTAAAGCAACAATGAGACAGACAAAATTTAAGTTCAGACTAAGAAGGTAGTTTTTAGAAAACAATTCAAATGCCTTCCCTTCCTAAATCTGAAGAAGATAATGACAAGGATATCTCACCTCTTGATTGGCAAACTCTATTCACTGGCCATATCACTGCCGAAGACCATTATAACATTTTTTTCCAAGAAGTCAAAAGAATCATCAGACTATACGTACCACTAGTAACCCCCAAAACCAGGAAAAATAAGTTACCCATAACAATAAGGAACTTCAGACCAAAAAAACCCCTCCTTGGTGCAAAAACAAAACTGGCTAAGTAGCTAACTTCAAAAGTCACTACAAAACTGTATGCCGACAGATAAAGGCAGAATGCATCAATTATCACAGCAAACAAGAGGAAAACCTAATACGCACCAAATCCACCCGGGCCTTCTACAATTTCATAAACAACAAGCTTAAAGAGTCAAGATCCATCCCACCACTAAAAGGACCAGACGGGAAAGACTGTAATAATGAAACCTTTAAGGCCAACCACTTCAATACAATCTTCAGTTCAGTCTTTGTAAACAGCAATGGCTCATGCCCCTCATTTCCCAATCATACCACAACCACTAACAACAATCTACTACATGTTGATTTCACAGAAGATGCAGTTGAAAAGGTACTACGCAACCTTAAACCATCTCTATCGATTGGCCCTGATGGATTATGTGCCTACTTCCTAAAGAAGCTCTCAACCACTATAGCAGAACCACTTAGCATAATCTATGAAATATTTTTCAGAACCAGCTCTTTACCTAATTTATGGTCACTAGCCATGGTCATCCCTATCTTCAAAAAGGGTGACCCCAACCTAGTTGATAATTACAGACCAATCTCATTATGTTGTGTCACCTGCAAAGTCATGGAATCAATCATAAACCAATCCATTACCCTCTACTTAGAGACTAACAACCTACTCTCTAACAAGCAATTTTGCTTTAGAAAAAAATTGTCCTGCAATCTGCAACTATTACACTGCAAAAACTATTACACTGTGGCACCCTCGTCGGGATCCTCGCCAGCCCAATCCGCCCTGGACATGTGCTATAGGGGCGGGGGGGGGGGCGAGGTGAGGACGAGGAGGCTGGCGGCGGCGGCGGCAGCGATGCTGGCGGCGTGCAAATGGCGGCTGCCGGGACAAGGAAGCAGGCGCCGCAGTCGGTGTGTGGGAGCTTTGGAGATGTTGGTGGCAGCTGCTCGCTTGCTGTGTTGGACCTCCTGGGTGATCGTGGGGCATTGTTTGGCCCCTTGGTCCCAGAGACCTCCATGAGGATATATGAAGGCTGGGCGAGGCGAGCAGCATGGCCATAAGGAAGATCTGGGAGGGGCTGGGGAGAGCTGAACTATGACTGAGGGGTTTTCCCCCTGTGGCGTTTGTTGTCTCTGCTCTTCTTTTTCACCTCCCATTTCCCTGAATGCCTGTTAAGGCTCTTTGAGGGACCAAGCCTATTGGCAATGTCATGCTGCGCATGCTTGCTGGACAATCATCTCCTGGTCTAGGTGTCATCTTGACTTCCCCAGAGTTATGATCTCTGCTGTTTGAGCCTGTTTTGGACTATGTGACCTGATCCCATTCTTTCCCTCTATTGAAAGGAGGGTTACATCTGGGGATTCAAGTCTTAGTGGAGTGGGTTTACAGCTGCTGTCTCAATTCCGGCTTTTTGGACGATCGTGGTTGACCAGCCGCCATGAGAGGGGGGCTGGGTCACCCCTTACCGGATCGAAACAGCATTTTACTCCCGCCATTGCCGTGAGAGGGCAATGAGGTCCCATGTGTTCCATTGGAGCTCTATTGAAGTCCGGCATTTCACTCCTTCTGACTGTGATAACATCAAATTGTCCCCTGGTTATTGGCCATGGGTTATTACCTCCCCTTGATGTCCAGATGTACTTGGCGAATGAACTCCGTGCTCTGCGAGATTCCCCTCTCTCGCAGGTTTGGTCCTCCTCGTTATCGAGGGCCTATCTTGATGACGGGCTTTGGAGCCCCGAGAGATGGCATGCGGCAAAGAAGAGTTTGAGGGTTTTTTTAAGTGGGTTTTTAGTCGGTTTTTAACAAAAATTTTAAGGGATTCAGGGGGGATTAGGGTGGGTTTTGGGGGAAATCCACCGGGTTCAAGACCAGCCTCAGCGGAGGGCTGCGACACTAGGGAGGAACCGGAGTTCGGGGAGGGGGTGGTAGTTCGACTTAAAGAGGGCTGTTCCATCAGTATAGTGAGTGGGAGGGGCAGATATGGCGGAAGCTGGGGAACACATCATGTTCGGGGAATGCGCACTCACTATCTTAGAGTGATTGCGCACTCGCACTCTTGTTCCCCAGGCTGTCCAGATTCTCAGGGCCAGAGCCTTCGACTGATGTTATGCAATGCCAGGTCCTTTGTTAATAAAGCCCCCCTCATCCACGATCTTATTCAGGAGGGGGAAGCGGACCTAGCGGGCATTACGGAGACCTGGTTGGGCCAGGAGGGGGGAGTTCCCCTCGTGGATATATGCCCACCAGGCTTCCATGCATTTCATCAGCCGAGGGCTCAGGGCAGGGGCGGGGGCGTGGCGGTTATTATAAAGGAAGGTCTGGATCCAAGGGAGAGCACTGTTCCACAGATAGCCAGATGTGAGTCCCTCCTTGTGAAGTGAGGTCGTGGAGTACAGATGGGCTTGTTGGTCACGTACCTGGCTCCCTGCCACATGGCAACGGCCCTGCCTGAGCTGCTCAACGTCATAGCCGAGGTGGCGGTTGATACCCCCAGACTTGCTGTCATGGGGGATTTCAACCTGCCATCTATCGGTGAAACGTCTGAGGTGGCTCGAGAGTTCATGGCTTCCATGACGGCCATGGACCTTACTCAGTTAATTCATGACCCCACTCACACAGGTGGACACACTCTGGACTTAGTTTTTGTCTCTGGTCAGTGGTTGAGTGGCCTTGATACAGGGGATATAGCCATCGAACCCTTATCATGGTCTGACCACTCGCTCCTTCGACTGGACTTTCTAACCACTGCACCGACCAGGTGGTTCCGCCCCAGGCGCCTGATGGATCCTGATAGGTTTCAGATGGAGCTTGGGCCATTTCCTGAGACTCTGGCTCATGACTCGGCTGAAGACCTGGTGGCCGCCTGGGATAGTGCGGCGGCCGGGGCCTTGGACCGTGTCGTGCCTTTGCGGCCTCTGACCCGGCACCGAACTCACTTAGCTCCTTGGTTCTCCGAGGAGCTGAGGGAGATGAAGCGCCGGAAAAGACGCCTGGAGAGTAGTTGGAGGACCAGCCGCTCCGAATCCGACCGAACACGGGTGAGGTCTCATATTAAGACCTACCTAGTGGCGATAAAAGCGGCGAAATCTAGTTATTTTGCCGCTCTTATCACGTCATCAGATAATCGCCCGGCCGCCCTGTTTAGGGTGACCCGTTCCCTCCTCCATCTGGAAGCGCGGGATGATCCCTTGCAGGGTCGAGCCGAGGATTTTGTGCAGTATCTGTATGACAAAATCGCTCAGATTCGGGAAGGGCTGGCCTCTGACTGGGTATGTCCGGACAGGATAACTGAGGCAGGTCTTGAGAGTGTTATCTGGGAGGAGTTCGATCCTGTGGCTCCTGAGGACATGGACAGGATCCTGGGACGGCTGAACGCGACCACATGTTTATTGGACCCGTGTCCCTCCTGGTTGGTACTGGCTTCCCAGGAGGTTACACGAGGCTGGCTCCAGAGGATTGTTAACGCTTCTCTGAGTGAGGGGGTCCTGCCGGCCGCTTTGAAAGAAGCGGTGGTGAGGCCCCTCCTCAAGAAGCCCTCTCTGGATCCAGCTGTTTTGGCTAACTATCGTCCAGTCTCCAACCTTCGCTTCGTTGCGAAGGTTGTTGAGAGTGTGGTGGCACAGCAGCTTCCCCGGTACCTGGATGAAGCTGTCTATCTAGACCCGCTCCAGTCCGGCTTCTGGCCTGGGCACAGCACGGAAACCGCATTGGTCGCGTTGGTGGATGATCTCTGGAGGGCTCGGGATAGGGGTTGCTCCTCTATCCTGGTCCTGTTAGATCTCTCAGCGGCTTTTGATACCATCGACCATGGTATCATGTTGCACCGGTTGGAGGGGCTGGGGGTGGGGGGCATCGTTCTGCGGTGGTTCTCCTCCTACCTCTCTGACCGGTCGCAATCTGTGTTGACAGGGGGGCAGCGGTCGACCCCGAGGCACCTTGCTTATGGGGTGCCACAAGGGTCAGTCCTCTTGCCCCTTCTGTTCAACATTTATGTAAAGCCGCTGGGCGAGACCATCCATGGCTTCGGGGTGGAGTTCCATCAGTACGCTAACGACACCCAGCTGTACATCTCCACCCCAGGCCACCCCAACGATGCCCTTGAAGTGATGTCTCAGTGCTTGGAGGCCGTACGGGCCTGGATGGGGAGAAACAGGCTCCGACTCAACCCTTCCAAGACCGAGTGGCTGTGGCTTCCGGCGTCCCGATATAGCCAGCTGGTGCCATCACTGGCTATTGGGGGCGAATTACTCGCCCCCACAGAGAGGGCTCGCAACTTGGGCATCCTCCTGGATGCACGGCTGTCTTTAGAAGACCATTTGACGGCCGTGGCCAGGGGGGCTTTTTATCAGGTTCGCCTGATACGCCAGTTGCGCCCCTTTCTAGATTGGGACTCCCTACGCACGGTCACTCAGGCACTCGTCACCTCCCGCCTGGACTACTGCAACGCTCTCTACATGGGGCTCCCCTGGGGTGCACCCGGAGGCTCCAGATGGTCCAGAATGCAGCCGCGCAGGGGATTATGGGAGCGACGGGGCGCTCCCATGTGACACCCCTCCTGCGCGAGCTGCACTGGCTCCTGGTGGTCTTCCGAGTGCGCTTCAAGATGTTGGCGACCACCTTTAAAGCGCTCCATGGCTTAGGGCCGGGGTATCTACGAGGCCGTCTTCTACCACCAATAGCCTCCCACCGGCCAGTACGCTCGCACAGAGTGGGCCTCCTCAGGGTGCCGTCCACCAGACAGTGTTGGCTGGCGACCCCCAGGGGGAGAGCCTTCTCTGTGGCGGCGCCCGTCCTCTGGAACAACCTCCCCCCAGAGATACGTACAATATCAGACCTCCGGATTTTTCGTCGGGCCCTGAAAACTTATTTATTTCAACTAGCCAGGCTGGCTTGATCCCACAGTTTCGGGTTAAATTTTAATTGATTTTAAATTGGGTTTGTTTTAAATTGCAGCCAAAAATATTTAATTATTTTAAACTGCTTTTAAATTTTGTATGTTCTGTTTTTATTTTGGCTGTTCACCGCCCTGAGTCCTATTGGAAAAGGGCGGTATACAAATTGAAACAAATAAATAAAATAAATAAATAAATATGGACTTCAAAACTCGACCAGGGTAAATCAATAGATGCAATTTATATAGACTTCTGTAAAGCCTACGATTCAGTGGTACATGAGAAGCTACTTCTAAAACTAAAATCTTATGGCATTTCCAGATTCCTGCATAAGTGGATACCTGCGTTCCTATCAAACAGGCAGCAAGTAGTCAAAATAGGGAACATCTTGTTTAAGCCTGCACCTGTTAACAGCGGTGTCCCCCAAGGCAGTGTTTTAGGACCCAAACTCTTTATACTTTATATAAATGACCTTTGTGATCATATTATAAGCAACTGTGTTCTCTTTGCGGATGATGTAAAACTATTCAACACCACTGACAATGCTGCTACTCTACAAAAAGACCTCAATTATGTGTCTGAATGGTCAAACAATTGGCAATTCCAAATCTCAAACCAACAAATGGTCTGTCTTACATATTGGCAAAAAAAATCAGAGCACAAAATACAAGCTGGACGGATACGACCTAACAGATGATCCTTACTCTGCCAAAGAACTTGGAGTACTCATCTCAAATGATCTAAGTACCAGAGCTCACTGTAACAGCATTACTAAAAAAGCATTAAGAGTTGTTAACTTAATCTTGCATAGTTTCTTCGGTAATATTGAACTGCAAACTAGGGCATACAAAACTTTTGCCAGAACAATTCTTGAATACAGCTCATCTGTCTGGAACCCACACTGCATATCGGACATTAATACAATCGAACAAGTCCAAAGATATTTCACAAGAAGAGTCCTGCACTCCTTTGCTCGCAACAAAATACCATATGCCACCAGACTCGAAATTTTGGGCTTAGACAACTTAGAACTTCACCGTCTTCGGTCTGACCTAAGCATAGTACATAAAATCATCTACCAGCCAATGAATACTTCAGCTTCGACCAAAACAATACAAGAGCACACAATAGATACAAACTCATGGTAAACTGATCCAAACTACACTGCAGAAAATACGACTTCAGTAACAGAGTTGTCAATGCCTGAATGCACTACCTGACCCTGTGGTGTCTTCACCAAATCCCCAAAACTTTAACCTTAGACTGTCTACTGTAGACCTCACCCCATTCCTAAGAGGTCTGTAAGGGGCATCGATAAGCGCACCAGCATGCCTACCGTCCCTATCCTAATGTTTTCTTTTATTTGTATCCTTTTCATGTATTTATAATTAGGTTTACACTTGTATCTGTCATAAGATACATGCTTGACGAAATAAATAAATAAATAAAAATATGGTTGACTGTAAAAATGGAATGTTGGTCCAGGAAAGTGTGTAACTAGTGCCCAACTCACAACTTTTATTCATTACAGTGTGCTGATTTTGGAGGATTTGTACCTAAAAAGTGTGTTATTGATTATGGCCACAAAAACACAACAGCAAAGAAGATCAGATTGGGTTCTTTTTGAAAAATGTAAGCTAGAGATGTCTAATTAATACTCGGAGCATCAGAACCTAATTGTATGGAGGCGAGAGAAAATGACCAAGAATAGTACTTGCTGTGTAAACTTCAAAATGAAATAGTTCAAAATGAAATAGTTCAAAAATATGACTTACTAGAAATGAATTTATAAAAATTGCAAAAAGGGCATTACATACAACCTATCTTTTTCAGCAAGCCGGGTTGGCTTAGAAGAAATTTTTAGATTCTTTTAATTAGTTTGTGATATCTTAACTTTCGGGCCGAAATTTATATATATTTTTAAATGTTTTAATATTTGTATTCTATGTTTTTTATCTTGGCTGTACACCGCCCTGAGTCCTCAGGGAGAAGGGCGGTATATAAATTGGAAATTAAATTAAATTAAATTAAAATCTTAACACTTTCCTTATTACATATGACTGAAGCATCTAATATAATACACAACTGATCTTTAAATTAGCCTTTAGTAACTGTGAGTTCTGTGTCTTTCTGAGCTTGGTTATTTGCTTGCAAACATTTCATTATTCAACTAGATAATATTATTATGCCCTAGCTGGATAAGGAAATGTTCATAGTTCAACTTCGAGTTACATATATTTTCTTATATTTGAACCTTCAAAAATTATATTAACTATAATTTAATATATTCTAGTTTTAATGAGTGTAAGTGTGCATCTTCTAGTCATATTTGCATTTTCTAGACATTATGTACATTTTGTACTTACTAGGAGCTTTGGTTATTTGTAGAGATGAAACTTTAGTCATCAATAATTGGTGATATGACGGTTGAGTTACAGTAGTCTTCTGACTAATTAGAGGTTGAAATTGTTGCCTTGATTCTGTTATTCATATATGCCAAGAAAAGAATAAAAATCTCAGTATGTTTTCAAATAAAATAATTCAACAAACTTGGTAGCAATTATTTGCCAATTCACTTTGCTCCGAGTAATAAGAATGCTTATTTAAAAAAGGTTGTGTAGATACACAACAGTGACCTATACTGCCCAGAAGACATTATATTGGTGTTTTTCCAATTGACTTCTGTTATTTCACATCTGGTAGGCAGCATACATGCAGGAAGATAATAGTTTATCTATTTCATTGGGTAGGAATCCTTCTTGCAATGATCTTCTGTCCCATTATAATTTCATTATGAATTTTCATTAATTCCTGCTACTCTTTTCCTCCCCCTCTTTTTCTATCAAATGTAAGACAAAGTAGGAAGAGATCCTTGTCACTATATGGTGGCCAAAATATCAGAAATCTAATAGCACCCTTTTCCAATTACATTTATTAAAAGGCACAAGCTGCAACTCACTAAAAGTCTGCTACTAGACCTAGCATAAGACAAGAAATGTTTATGTGGAAAGACAATTAAAGTAACTTCCATTGAATTTATAGTCCTTGAAATACAATCGTAATGGAGCTTGCCCATTATGGGTGCATAGCTCAATGACCATTAAGTGAAATATCCTCACTTAATGACTCCACCCCATGCTCTTCCTGGAATGACTATTAAACAAGTGCAGAGAGCCTCAGGGATGGGGGACACCCTGGGAAGACTACACAGGATCAGCATTGCCTACCCCAGGCCTCCCAAGGCTACCCCTACCCCTCGAGGCACCCTATGCTCTGCTTGTTGCCCTTTGGGGTCTCCGCAGTCCTGCAGCTTATTTCCCACTTAGCAAACAAGGGGACAAACAAAGGGAGATACCACCCAAGGATTTGCAGGATTTAGCCTGCCCCAGAGCCCAGCAATATCGAACTTATTCTTCTTCTTTTGCAGCTTCTGAGAGAGGCAACCAGCCAGGTACAGGTCAGCTTCTTAAAGATTCAGCCTCATGGAAAACTAAAGCTATTTTGCAACAGGTTCTATTCCTGTTATATTTCAGCACTGGGTTTTTTAAAAGAAAGTTCTATTTGTTTAAGAAAGGCCCATTTGTTTGTGGAGTTTATGCAGCTGCCTTAAAAAAGGGAGCCTGTTACAACTTTGCAAGAATAACACATACTTTGCCATGAGGTTAGGTCTTTAAGAAAGCTGATTCTGTGTCAGGCTGAATGCCTTCTCTCAGAAGCTGCAAAAAACAGAATGATAAGTTGGGTGTTGCTGGGCTCTGGACCAGGCTGAGTTCCGTAAGTCCTAGGATGGGAAGGAAACTGGAGGTGTGCAAACTGCAGCCACCATGATCTCTCCTTGGTTACTGGATGAGAAGGAAGATGGAGGCTTGCAAGCGCCAGGTAATTCACACCCGCTTACAGGCAGCCTGATCTGCCTTGGGCAGGATCTCAGTGGTGTGAAATGGGTGGGTGGGTGACTACTGCAGCATCCCTGCAATCGTCTTAAGGACAAATGACTGTGAAGGTGTTGCAGCCACTGTAAATTTGAAACTGGATCTTGAGTAGCTTTTGGGGAGTTTAATATAACTTTGATTGGTCGCTAAACAACCAGTCATAAATTGAGGCATACTACCCATATATTTGCTACATCTTCTGAATGGCATCAGAGAACATTCGGGCAGTAGGCAAGATTGAAATATTGTATATGTATTTTGTCCTTTACTGTTATCCCAGATTTTAAAAACCAAAATAATTTTAAAAATCGGGAAAAAATAATTCTTCTATAATACATATAAATTAGTATTTTCCTCAGAGAAATGTGAATAATAACTGTATCATTCTTGGAAAACAGTCATAGAAGAATGTTCTGATTTGCATTTTGGCTCACCAAAGTATTAAAAAAAGAACATATGAATATTAAAGATGTACTTTTGACCGTATGATTTCTTTTATTTCTTTCATATTTAATTTTTTACAAGAAGGTACTGCCCAGGGGTGGGTTCTACTTACCTTTACTACCGGTTCACAATGGGACCACGTGCACACACTTGCTTCGCTCACACAAGCACACGCTCTTCTTCACATGCGTAAAAGATTCTGCGCATGCGCAGAAGCATTTTGATGATGTCGGGGTCAGTGGGCGGAGCCTCCCACTGGTTTTACTACCATTTCTATAGAACCGGTGCGAACCAGGAGCAACCCACTACTGGTACTGCCCCAATTAAATATCATTCTGTAAGAGAGTTTTCTAAGTAACATTATTTTCAGGAGTTACTAAGGGTCCATTGTTTATTGCCAGGTCTTCAAAACTCATGAACTTAATCTTCTCAACTCTGGACTCCTCTCGATATAAAGTCATGTAATCCTCTGCTTGTTGAATTAAGCTTGTTTTGCCTTTATTAGTTTTTCTATCCCTGATTCTGTTTATATTAACTTTTTAAATTTTGTTATAACTTAATTAAATGGTTCCCTATATTTTATTATTGGTCTTAGGCCACAAAAACTGCCAATACACAAAATTTTCTTCTCTTTCTTACATTGCTCTCCTCACCAAACTGCCAAGCTAAAGCAAGAATTGTCTGTCCTTCATTTTCTTGTCACTGATTTTTCTGTTGTGACAAAAATGTTTCCAAATAGAATGAAGTCTTATAGCATTGATGCAATCTTGGAATGCCATGCTGGGGGAGGGGGGCACTTTAAACCAAACAGTTCACAAGCAGATGTCACAGAAGACGATAATTAATTGAAAACTAAAAGGCACTTCTCCTCCTAGGTATGAAAAAGGATATGCACACAAGGAAGAAGTTTGCCATAGATCATTTGGGATTAAGAAACTGTGCTTTTCTACAGTATGATAAGCAAAATTTGACTACCTAAAATCAAAATTAGAACAACTACTTTGCTTTCAAAAACTATAAGAAAATCTAATGAATTGTATAAAAACACTTTTATGCTGTATTGCTTTTGCATTGTTCTTACCAACATCTCTGGACTTTTCCATTTTCTGTGTTTTTTCAAAAGCAGCTTGTATATCTCTCATATTTGCTTCTAGTTTTGCAGCCAAACATCTTTGTTTTGCTATGTTCTCATCTATAAAGATCAAGGAGATGTAAATATAACAAAATTTAACAAAACTACATATTTCAAAAGTTTTTTTTTCAAAATTTGTGAAAATTACACATAGATAATTGTAAAGTTAATGGGGATTATATGAGACAAAAAAATGCCATCTTTGAATCCAAGCAAACTTGAAAACTGTTACCCTGTCTCTGATCTTCCTTTCTAGGTAAAGTTGTTGAGATAGTCATGGGAGGGTAGTTAGAGGTCAATACAAGTGGTATAAGCTGTATACTGATGATACCCAATTGTATCTGAGCTGCTAGTGCTTGTTCAGTCTAGTCTATCTGGACACTGATGGAGGCCAAATGGGTAAAAATAAGTTGAAAGTTAATCCAAATTAGAAGTTTTTGCTACTGTATTTGTTCATTGAGATTATCTTGTTTCTTCCAGTCTTGTAACAAGAAAGAGAGCAGGACTGGGACTGGGAATCTCTCTAGAGCAGTGGTTCTCAACCTTCCTAATGCCGCGACCCTTTAATACAGTTCCTCATGTTGTGGTGACCCACAACCAGGGGTCGGTTCTAAATTTTTTTACTACCGGTTCTGTGGCCGTGGCTTATTTTGTGGGCGTGGCTTAGAGGTCATGTGACTGGGTGGGCGTGGCTAGCTGGTCATGTGACCTGGTGGCCATGGCTATGTGTATAGGGACTACTCAGAGGGCTGAAAAAAGTCATTTCTGACTGGTCCTCGGACTTTTGACTTTTCCTCACACTTATGACCATCCTCACATTTATGCCCGTGCAGCATTCTTAACAACCATGTCACTCATTTCACAACTGCTTCTCTTCAACATGGTGATAAGATAGGGCAAAAAACGTAAAATGTGAGGACAGTCGTAAATTCGAGGATTGATCAAAAGTGCGAGGACCAGTCAAAAATAACTTTTTCAGCCCTCTGAGTAGTCCCTGTGCACAAAAGGACTACCCAGAGGGCTGAAAAATGTGATTTCTGACAGGTCCTCGCACTTTTGACCGGTCTTCGCAGTTATGACTGGTCATCATTTATGCCCATTGTACCATTCTTAACAACCAGGTCACTCATTTCACAACTGCTTCTCTTCACCATGGTGACAAGATAGGGCAAAAACATAAATTGTGAGGACAGTCGTAAGTTCGAGGACTGGTCAAAAGTGCGAGGACCAGTCAAAAATAACTTTTTCAGCCCTCTGAGTAGTCCATATGCATAAAAGGATACAGCAATAGAGAGGGATGAAGGAAGAGAAGGGAAATTAGAATAGGAGTGAAGGTAAGAGAGGGAGGAAGAGAGGAGGAGAAGGAGAAAGAGGAAGTAGGGAGAAGAAGAAGGGGGGGAAGAGAAAGTAAGTAAGAAAGAAAAGACAGAGGTGGTAGGTTTGAGGAGAAAGATTGCTGTACAATAAAAAAAGATGAAAGGGAAGAAAGCCAACCCCAAACAAATATAAAGATATTAAGATAAAGAATGAATTGTTAAACTTTAAAGAATAAAAGAGAACAAATAGGAATAAATAGGAATAATTAGAAACACACATACAAACATACAACGTATTTTCTTTGAACAGAGTATTTGGCCGGTTCACAAATTTAAACAGTTGTAGGAGGTTAGCACCCACCCCTTTCCTAGAAGAATGAAATATTTTGGGAAATATTAAAAAGGCAGAATATTATATTTCCCTGGATGAGAAATGGAGAAGCATATTTTACAGACAAAGCAGTTCCCACCTTCCTGCCCCCCACCCTTTGTTAATGGGCCAGAGGCAGAAAGTCAATCCTTTGTCAAAGGACATTTGCAACACAATAGCAACAGAAAGTAACAAATGGGCCCCATCTAGCAACCGAAACTCACCACACGTGACCTGGGAAGCATGTGACCTGGGAAGCACATGTGACCATCAGCCAGCAAGGCTAGCTAAGACCCCCACCCCCTGGGAGTCTGCCAACCAATCAGGGTATTCTTTTGGGGCCCCAAGAAATGCAAAGCCAGAGAGAGCATAAAAACCCGAGGATTTACTGTATCTGCCCCTTTTCTGTTCAGGAACTCAAGCCATGTGATCCTGTCCACCATTAAACCATCTTTCCAAGCAGTCTCCATGTTTCCAGTGTCTTTTTCCCCACTTGGAGCAGAACCCAGAAGGATATTTCTTCCAACACAGTGTTTAGTCATTTTAATTAAATTTACAATTTCTATCTTTCCTTTTTACCATATTTATTCCTCATCTATTTTTTAAAAAAACCAATATTACCCTTCATCCTCATCTCTAATCAAATTTAATTTTTCCCTTCTATTCTATATTATACCCCTTCCCATTGTCATCTATTTTTATATCCATCCTCACATTGGTTAATTATGTAATTATGTAATACAGTTGTTTAATACAAATTCAACATTTTAATATAAATCAATTAGTTATATAACTATCTTTTTTGTATATTAATCAATATGAATATGAATATTCCAATTATTTCCATGCAATCCAATTTCTTACAAATCAATTAATTATATTTACCAATAATAATAAACCAAATAATTTCCCCCATATATTCCTCCAAACCACAACTTAACCATTTCTGCTTTCAACACAATATACAATTAATAGTATCTCAATTATTACAATTCCCTAGTTAAATAGAGCTTTTCTTCTTTTTGTTTTAAAATCTTGAACCTCCTCTTTTGCCCTAAATTTCCCATTGTTTGCAGTTTTGCACCTACCTTTTTTGGTGAGGAAAAAGAAAAAGAAATCTCTCTGCCTCATTTTGTCACGTTGCAGCAAAGACCCTGCTTCCTTACTTTCAATTTCGCTTTTTCAGCACAGCTAGGGGGAAAAAAATTTGCTCCAAGAATTTACCTCTTTACAGCTAGCTCTTTGAAGCCCCGCGGCAAGAATTTAAAGTTTTTTTCCCTCTAGCCATCAGCTGGGACTCCGGAGGCAGCAATAGATTGGGAGTGGGCGGGGTAAGCGAATGGCGAACAGCAATCCAACAGAGGCAGAGGGTGAGGGTGAGTGAAGGCGTGGGGGGGGGGCGAGAGAGAGCGACCCCTGTGAAATGGCCATTCGACCCCCAAAGCGGTCGCAACTCCCAGGTTGAAAACCGGTGCTCTAGAGTCAAAGACTGAATTGACTGATGGAGCTTGTCTTTTAGAGCCTAGCTCTAAATTGTATAGGGCAAACTGTAGGGCAAATTTGCAGCAACCTGCGTGAATAAACACTAGACAACAGAAGCATTTTTTAAAATTTATTAAATATATTTGCCACGCATCTTATAATGGGACTACACTGAATGGCTTATAAGTAAAATTTTTAAATTACAAAAAATTATAAATATAGGAAAACAATGAAAATAAAATAAATAGTGAAAATATAATAATATGATTAAAAGTTGGTCAGGGAACAGCAGCTTGCCTGGGAGAGGTGAGATCTGCTATTAATCCAACAGTCATTTCCAATGTGATACTTCCCATTGGGTCCCTAAGCCAATAGGCACAGCTAAGTCTTCAAGCTCTGATGGAAGGACAGGAGGATGGGGCAGACCTCACTGGAAGTGGGGGGGGGGTGGACGATGTTCCTAAAGGGCAGGCACTACAGCAAAATGTTCTTTTTCTGGATTCTGCCAACTGGAAATCCCTGACTAACAGAATCCGCAGCAGGCTTTCCCTGCCAGCATGAATGGGACAGGCTTATCCTAGCAAGACAAGATGGTTTATCAAGTAGCCAAGACCTGTGCCATGGAAAGTTTTACCTTGAAAAGAAAGTCTTAAAAATCCAAAAAATGATAACCAGAAATAATAACATTAAATTTACCAGACATATCTTGCCAAACAATGCTTTTTTGTTGCAGATTTTCAATACTTGATCGTAGATATGAAAACAGATGTTTTCTTTGTTGTAGAAATTCTTTTAGTGCTTCTTTTTGCTCTGAAAGAACAATTATTACTTAAATTCATATGATATGTATTGATAGTAATACCATGTACCATAAGAAGAGCCATATGTAGCAGCTTTTTATTCTTAGTAAAAAAAAAACTAAAACTCCCTCAACTAATTCTACTTCTCATCCTCTATTGCACAGTATGGACCTTCTTCAGCAAAACTAAGCACTTTTAGATGTAAATTATGTTATTTTCCTACTCCCTTTTAAATTAATCCTCAAGATTTTTAAAGAGTTTTTTTAAAATATAGGGTCTTACAAGCAAGTGATTGTGACTTTCAAAAAAGCTTCACAAGTAAATAAAAAGTATTTATTTACTTCTTCAGAGAATAAGAAAACAGTACATATTTACTTATAGAAATATAAGGAGGAAAGATAGAATAGTATTTGATTGTAGTAATTTATTGATAATATTTTAGGAATTGAATAGACAACAATATTATAATCAAATTTCTTTTTTTCTTTTTTTCTCGTCTTTCCCCTGTTCTTTTGATATAACTTATTATAAACTTGAGTCATTGATATATTAGTATATTGACAAACCAAAATAGAGTGTATATATATTATTGTTTAAGATAAGAATTGACATTTAATACTGATAAGATTTAACAAATAAGCAAGAATTTAATAGAACTTAATAGTATATTTAAGATAGAATAGACACATGATTTGCTGAAACATCTGACTTTTTCCCTGCTCCCCTCTAATGATATTTTGATCCTTATATAATGATATTGAAAAGTGAACTCCTGAAAATCGATTTGAAAGTTAAACAACTATATCCTGTTCCCACAATCAACATAATTCATATAAACAATTTACCAACAAGAAATTCCAACGAATTTACTTTATAAAGTAGGTTGTGTATGAAAATTTGGGAAGCGGTGAAATAGAAAATTAAGATAACAACTACAGGTCCATCTCCGACAACTAAAACAAGTAAAAGGATAATTTCCAACCAGACATCGACCACTGCATCACCGATACAACAAAAAACAATAGACACAATGCTATCTAAAGAAAAAGAGAAAACTCCCCCAACATTCAATATTCAAAATATACATTCAGTTTTGGCGATGATACAAGAGGGGATGAATAAAACACAAGAATCAATAGCTAAGAACCACAAGGAAAGCAGGAAGAATCATGAAGAACTGAAATCAGATGTAGGAGAGATAAAGGACAATTTTAAAAAAATGGATGATAAGATGGAAAAGATACAACAAAACTTTGCAAAAAATGAACAACGGATCCAAAACATTGAAACAAAAATGGACCAAGCAGAAAAAAAATTGGATAATATGGAAAGTGGTCAAATAGCATGGAATAAAGAATTGGAAGATTCAATTTCATACTTAGAAATGGAGAAGGCATCTTTCTACCTAAGATTTCAAAATATCGCTGAGACCAGAGAAGAGAATCTGAGAGATTTGATGGTGGGGATTCTAGCAGAGGCGACCCAAAAAGATAAGGAGGAAATTAGTAAAGAAATAAACGAGGTCTATAGAGTATACACAAATTATGCCCGAAGGAATAAATTACCTAAAGAGATCCATATTAGATTTGCAAAGAAATTGGTGAAAGAAGAAATATATAAAATAATGAGAGAGGAAGTAATCACTTACAAAGATAAAGAAATAATAACATTAAAACAAATACCGAGAAGAATAAGAGAAACAAGGAAAAATTATAACTTTCTAACAACAGAATTGAATAAACATAAAATAATGTTCCGGTAGTTGACACCCGAGGGAATCCTTGTTTTATGGAAGACAAAAAACACAGAATTGACACCTTAGAAAAAGAAACAGTTTTTTGACTGGCATTTTGCATTAGAAGAGGAACGAGAAACCAAAGTCCAACAAGACTTCATCAATAAGGAGGGCTCACCAGATGAAGTACAGAGAGAACGAGAAGGGAGAACAAGAAAGGAGAAAGAGAAGATGGAAAGAGAGGGAGCAAGGGAAGAAACACAAATTATCGCAAAAAACACAAGAAGACTTAGGACAGCAAGGAAATAGAAAATTGGAATGGAGAAGGAACTAAAACTGTTATCAATTAACATAAATGGCTTAAATATCCCATCAAAGAGAACCCATATATTCAAAAATTTACAGAAATTGAAGACAGATATCATAACATTACAGGAAGTCCACATCAAAAAACAACATCAAAAATTACTAGAAAAAAAACGACTGGGAACACTCTATACCACACTATCGGAACAAAAAAAGAAAGGCATAGCAATATATATTAAAAATCATATACAAGCAAAACAAATATTTGCAGATGAGGAGGGTAGGACCCAATGATTGAGATAAAAACAGGAACAAAAACCATACTATTAGTGTCACTCTATGCGCTGAATGGAAGCCAAACTGATTATTTCAAAAAAATACATAATATAATTAAAGAATTGGACTATGAAAATATATATCTCATTGGAGACTATAATGCAATCGTAGATATACATTTTATTTGATTCCCCACCAATCATGGTCCAGAATTGACATGGCCTGGATGACAGCAGACCTTACGTTAGACATCAAACAAATAGAAATTGCAACAAATACATGGGCAGATCATAGTCCGATCTTAATAACATGGAAGGGTCATCAAACACGGAGAAGGTGGATGATGGATAAAGACATTATAAAGGACAAACAATATGTGGAAAGGATCCAAAGAGAATTGAAAATATTTTTTCAAATTAATGTAAAAGAACATACTGGTCTTCAAAATTTATGGGCTACAACTAAAGCCTATATAAGAAGCCTAACAATCGCCTACATAGCAAAAAAAAAAAATAAAGACAAACAACAAACAAAAGAGAACTTATTGACGCACTTGCAACAATATGAATTAAAATTACAGGAAGAGCCACATAATCAAGAAATTAAAGAGAGAATTAAACTCACAAGACATAAAATAAACTTAATCACAACAACGGAGATAGCAAGGAAAATTAAAATGGTTAAACAAAACCAATTCGAACATGCAAATAAAACTGGCCGGTGGTTGGCTTAAAACTGAAAAAAGAAAAAGAGAAGAAAATGATACAGCAATTAAAAGACGAAGACGGACAAATATACCATAACAATGAGGATAAAAAACGAATCGCAAGGGAATTATTTCAAAACCTATATGCAAAAGAAGAAATTTGCGAGGAAAACACTATAGAATATTTAAGCAAAATGAATATCCAGGAATTAAAGAAGACCATACCGAATTATTGAATAGACCGATTTCCATGTTAGAACTAATAGAAGCAAAGAAGAAACAAAAAAACAACAAAACACTGGATCCAGATGGCATACCATCCGAATTTTATAAGACATTCCAGCAATCACTAGATGACATTTCAATACAAGTATTTAATGATGCACTTCTAGAAGCTGAAATTCCACAATCATGGAATGAAACAATAATTACGTTAATACCAAAACAAGATTCGGATCCGGTTGAAATCAAGAATTACACCCCAATATCTCTTCTTAATGTGGACTACAAACTATTTATATCTATTATAACACAGAGAATGAAAAATTTCATTAATCATTATATACATACAGACCAAAATGGCTTCATTCCCAGACGACAAATTAAAAATAATAAGAACAATTATCGATACCCTTGAATATTATGAACAACGACCAGATAAGCAACTAGCATTAATTTTCCTGGACGCACAAAAAGAGTTTGATAACCTTGATTGGACATTCCTAATAACACAGTTGGAAATGATGAAATTTGGAGGACCATTCTTAAACATGATCAAAAGGATATATAATACCCAAACAGCAAAAATATTGATTAATGGAGAGGCAACAGAACAATTTGATATAAAGAAAGGAGTGAGGCAAGGATACCCCCTATCCCCCATATTGTTTATAATAACATTGGAAATATTATTGAAAGAAATTAGGGAAGATAAAGAAATAACGGGATTAAACATAAAAAATCAGGAATATAAACTGCAAGCATTTGCGGATGATATTGTACTCATTCTAGAAAAACCATTACAATCAGGGACCCAAAGTATTGACAAAAATAGAATAATATGGGGAAGTAGCGGGCCTGAAAATTAATAAACAAAAAACAAAAATGCTAACGAAGAACCTCACCAAAAATCAAGAGAAAGAATTGGAAAACATACTAGGAATACAAACAGTGAAAAAGGTGAAATACCTAGGAATCTGGCTCACCAATAGAATATCAACACTCAAGAAAAATAATTATACTAAATTGGCCAAACAAATAGAAAAAGATTTAGAATTTTGGACTAAATTACAGTTATCATTCCTAGGTAAAATCGCCTCCATTAAAATGAATATTTTGCCAAGGATGCTGTATCTATTCCAGGTGATACCAATAAACCCAGGAAAAACTTATTTCAAAGATTTAGATAAGATGATATTAAAGTATATCTGGCAGGGGGAAAAGGCAAGAGTGAAACTAAAACATTTACAAGATAAACGAGAAAAAGGAGGAATGGGGCTTCCAGGTTGGCAAACTTACTACAAAGCATCAGCACTAACATGGATTAAAGAGTGAATCAAACTCAAAAACAAACGCATACTAACACTAGAAGGCTTTGATTTGACGAAAGGATGGCATGCATATCTATGGGAAGAGAAACCCCAAAAACATGAACAATTCCGAAGACATATTGTGAGAGACACATTGCTAAAGATTTGGATTGAAATTAGGAAGAATCACTACGACAGAATCCCCCGGTGGCTTTCAACAATGGAAGCACAAATATACCCAAATACGATGGACACAAATAAAATGAAAACGTATCAAGAACTCTTAAATGAAGAAGGAAAAATAAAAACAAGAGAAGAATTAAGAGAACATGGGGTGGAAATTGACTGATGGCCATACCTACAATTAAAATCCAGATACAAAACAGACATGGAGAATTATGGAATTCAAAAAGAACCAAATGAACTCGATAAAATATTACTGGGCCCAAATGAGAAATTAATAACTAAAATTTACAATTTTTTACTTGCATACAAATTAGAAGAGGGAATAGTAAAAGAAAATATGATCACATGGGCGAAGAATTTTGGATATAGCATTGAACTAAACAAATGGGAAAAACTATGGAAAGTCAACAGTAAATTGACATTATCAGTATCATAAAAAGAAAATGCTTATAAGATGTTTTACAGATGGCATCTTCCCCCAGCACGGATTTCAAAAATGTTTCCCAACACTTCCCCACTTTGTTGGAAATGCAAAATACAAAAAGGGACATACTACCACATGTGGTGGTTATGCCCAAAAGCAAAACAATTTTGGAATAAAATCAAAATCCAACTGGAAGAAATAATAGCACAAAAAATACCTTTAAAACCGGAAACATATTTACTGGGTATACTTACAAATAACTACGAAAAAGAAACAATATATTTGATTACACATATTCTGACCGCAGCAAGAATCATCTTTGCACAAAATTGGAAATCGGAAGAAATCCCAACACAAGATAAAATAATATCAAAAGTAATGGAATGTGCCGAGATGGACAAACTCACTAAAGAAATCCAAGAAAAGGAAGAATCTGAATACTATCTGGTTTGGCAAAAGTGATATCAATGGCTAGAGAAAAGAAAAACCAAATAAAAAGATGATCCTAAAAGATTTGAACCAAATCGTGTACCAAGGAAATTCAATAGAATTACAATAAAATCTCAAAAAATATCGTTGTATAAAGTGAGATGTGGGAATATATATTGAGAAATACAATTTACCAATGTATTTTCTAAAGAAATAAGATGTTATGTTTAAATGTTGTCTATGTTGTGTATTGTTTTATTTTGTACTTGTTTTTGTTCTTGTTTTTTTTTCCTGTTCTGTGTGTGTGTGTTTTTTAATTCAATAAAAAATTTAAAATTTAAAAAAAAAGTATTTATTTACTTCTCATGTAGCAAACTCATTCTTCAAACTTGTTTTTCCATTTTTGTTTTTCCATAAACCAATTCTAATGAAGGGAGGGTGATCAAGATCAGTCTTTCCACATGGAAGTTTTCAGTAATTTCCATCATATATTTACCTTAGAAATTTCCCTTATTAAAAAATAATTGATAACCGTTGTATATTTTGTGAGCACTTCTTATGAAAAATAACATATGCCCCAAAAGTAATAAATGTCCATATGAGAAAAGCCTTCATAAGTTAAAAAGTGACGTATTTTCAGAGCTTACATTCTACAAAGACCACCTAATAATACTCCAAATTATCTTTTCAGGATTAGCAGAATGAAAAAGCTAAAACTATTTTCTATGAGCCATTATTTCATCACGTTACCAATACAAAATCAGTGTGTTATTGGGGGGGGGGGGGTGTTGTTCTAAAAAGAATTCCAAATTATGGACATGGTCCAAAACTAATTCAATATTAAATCTATAGATGCATGCTAAAAAGCAGAAAGTTGATTGCTAAATTGAACTTGATGGCTACTGGATTCATTTTTATACATTAATTCAAATACTGGTACTCCTTTACTTACAACAGTTCAATTTAGTGATTGTTCAAAATTACAATGGCACTGAAAAAGTGACTCATGACTGTTTTTCATAGTTATGACTATTGCAGAATCCCCATGGTCACTGATCAAAATCTGGACACTTGACAACTGGCTCCTATTTATGACAGCTGCAGTGCCCTGGAGTCATGTGATCACTTTTTGCGACCTTCTGACAAGCAAAGTCAATGGAGAAAACAGATTCACATAACAATCATGTTACTAACTTAACACCTGCAGGGATTCACTTAACAACTGTGGCAAGAAAAGTCGTAAAATGCAGCAAGAGTCACTTAACAATTGTCTTGCTTAGCAACAGAAATTTTGTGCCAGTTGTGGTTGTAAGTCAAGGACTACCTCTATCTTAATATTATACTACTTTTCATACTTACTCTCAAGAATATTTTCTATTGGCTGCTCTTTGGGATAAAGTAAATGACGTCTGTCAAATGAACTCTTTCTTTGTTCTTTTAGTTTGTGCACTTTCCTTTCTAGATTACAATAAAAGAAACAATGTATTTAAGATACTTTTTTACAATAGCAATTTTCTTAAATAAATAAATATTTTTTCATTAAATAGCTTGTGACTATATAAGTTATCTTCTAATGGACTTTTCTTTCATCGTGAAATATTGTACATGTTTCAAGACTTAATTCTGTACTTACTGATAACATTCAGCTGATTATATGGAAGAGTTCCCATTTCTTCCAGTTCATAACATTTTGATTCTAATGCTGAAAACACTAGCAGCTCATGTATTTCTCTCTCTAGAAATTTAGAAATGCATATATTCAATTTCTGGTTAAAATATTGCATTTAAAAAGTAAAGTTCAGTTTCTTCCCTTTTGAAAGGGAAGAGCGAAGCAATCTTTATATCTGCATTTCTCAACATAGCAAAAGAAAGGTAACCTTTAACTCAGAAACTACTGAATAATATGAATTGTTGTGGAAGTAAGAAAAAACTCCCAATTTGTAAGAACAATAATTACAAACATCATTTTGCATATATAGTTGCAGGTTTAAAAAAGTGCTCTATTCATAGGAATGGAGAAGAGTGTTCGTCCAAGAGGTACTAATGTATGGAATGAACACTGAGGACAGTGAGCATGTTGTTTTTCTACATAAATAAAAAAAATGGAAAAACTTTTAAACAGGCTACAGAAGAGATCACAGACTGTATTGAATGAGAAGAAATTAGCAGAAGAGATTTTGCCCTGAAATCATTACCAAGCCAAACTCATTTTAGCAATCTTTAAAACAAGACTCTAAGGTTTTATTTTCTGCCTTAAATACAAATTTATAAATGATTGGTTCTATAGAAGATTACAGCAAGTAGATGTCTAGTGCATTGCAGACATTCAAGTGAAGAGATTCTTGTAATAGGGAAGCAGGTGACAGATATAAAGTTACAAGTTCGTTCGAGATTCTGAAACAATTTTTGGTAAGAAAGTAATGGCTTGTCATTGAATTACTTTTGTTTGAACTGAAGAATAATCAAACCTCTGAATAAGAAGCTCACTAGCTCTTTGGGGCTATCTTAAAGAAATGTAATAGATACAGTTCAAAACATTTTAGAAGAGAGTATATGTTCCAAGTAGGTATCAGCCTTCTAAGGAAAAGTCCCAATGTAATAGTGAGAAATACATTAGTTGCCAGCTATTTGGAGAAAGAATATAAAGCTCTGTCTATGTGAAATCTAGATAGAAATATAAGCTGGTTGTATCCATGGAGAGTATAAGGATTCCAGTGAGCAAGAGGAAAGCTAGAAACAGACACAGGAGAGTTTCAATCCAAGTTGAACAGAATATATCCCAAAGATAGTGTTGGCGAACCTTTTCGGCATTGAGTGCTGAAATGGAAGCACGCGCATGAGCAAGGGGGGTGTACCGGAACCTAGAAAAACAATGGGTGATAGCTGGCGTGCCCAAAGAAATAGCTCTGTGTGCCACTTCTTGCCTCCATGCCATAGGTTTGTCAGCACAGCCCTAAGAGAACCTGGGACTTTGCTGTTCTGAAGCAAGAATGGTATCAATGAGCACTATCCTTCAACATTTTTGCTTTTAAGGCAAAAATAAAGCAGATCTATGGCTGTCAATCCCACTTGGTGAAAAAAATTGAATCACTGAAAGCTGTAGCATTTACTTATGTAATGTCAGAATGCTATTCTGGTCAAATATTTCTTATGTTCCTCTATTCTTGTAACATGAATAGTGTCACTGTCTGGTTTGGTTCTGCAACTGTAAGGGCTGTAAAAATATTTACAGACCCCTCACATCCTGGACATAAACTGTTTCAACTCCTATCCTCAAAACAATGCTATAGAGCACTGCACACCAGAACAACTAGACACAAGAACAGTTTTTCTCTGAACGCCATCACTCTGCTAAACAAATAATTCCCTTAACACTGTCAAACTATTTACTAAGTTTGCACAACTATTAATCTTCTCATCTTCTCATTGTTCCCATCGCCCATCTCCTCCAATTTATGACTGTATGACTGTAACTTTGTTGCTTGCATCCTTATGATTTATATTGATATTGTTTCCTGATTGCTTATTTGTACCCTATGACTATCATTAAGTGTTGTACCTTATGATTCTTGATGAACGTATCTTTTCTTTTATGTGCACTGAGAGCGTATGCACCAAGACAAATTCCTTGTGTGTCCAATCACACTTGGCCAATAAAGAATTCTATTCTATTCTATTCTATTCTATTCTATTCTATTCTATTCTATTCTATTCTATTCTATTCTATTCTATTCTATTCTATTCTATTCTATTCTATTCTGAAGTTGAAGCCATCTTGGAAGTTTCAGTTGCCACAATGGTGGGAGGGGAGAAATAATTAATGGCGTTTTGTAGTCAAAACAATAAAGTTTTCCCATGGGAACCAAGGACATTCTCATAGGTGGCTGGTCACAGGAGGAGCAAGTAACCTAGCAACCAGCCAGGACCTACATTGGACAGCGTGACCAGTGACTTGGGGGAGAGAGGGAATCAGGTGAAAGCCACAGGAAATTTCAGAGTCGACTTTCACCAGTTGTGCCAATATGAAGTATCCAATAAACTGTTCTTTGAGGAACCTGCCTGTCTCGGAGTTCTGTTTTCTATGGGTGCATTACTTGGAATGCTGACGAATAGCACTATATTATAAAAACTGTGTCAATTCCAGAGTTGCAGCTTTGCTACCATTGAACTATCAATTGTAATGTGGGCAATATAATTCCAAAGAAGAGTTAGGTTAATAAACATGAAGGAAGGAAAGAAACAACAAGGAATATAAATCCTTCCATTATCCAGCATTCAGCCTGAACTGAATGGGATCACCACTTTCAGGACAGAGGTCGTCATGCAACATCTAGAAGCCATAGAACTTCCACAAATAGAACTGAAAATATGAATCAAATATATAGACGACACCTTCACCATAATAAAAAAGAACCAATTAGAGAATATCCAGAGAGCTATCAATAACATTTTAAAAGGAATCCAGTTTACTAAAGAAGAAGAAAACAACTACTTGCTACTCTTCCTGGACATCCTGATCAGCAGAAACGACAATGGCAAACTAGAAACACAAGTCTACAGAAAAACCACCCATATTAACCAGATCCTCCACTATCAAAGTAACAACCCAACCTCCCACAAGATAAGCTGTATAAGGACTTTAATTTGATGACCCCAAACACACTGCAGCAACCCAAAATAGCAGAAAAAGAAAATAGAGGATAATAGCAATAGCACTTAGACTTATATACTGCTTCACAGGGTTTTACAGCCCTCTCAAAGCGGTTTACAGAGTCAGTTTATTGTCCCCAACAATCTGGATCCTCATTTTACCCACTTCGGAAGGATGGAAGGATGAGTCAACCTTGAGCCTGGTGAGATTTGAACTGCTGAACTGCTGGCAGCCGATGATCAGCAGAAGTAGCCCTCAGTACTGCACTCTATCCACTGCACCACCACAGCTCTCATAATAACAATATTTCAATTTAAGGCGGCTGTGAAACCATCATGTGAATTGATGGCTCAGAACTAACAGAGACAATATGCTGAACCATCTGTATGGTGGAAATTTAAGTCAAAAAAATTTAAACAGGACTTGGTTCCCCATCCTTCTTCTCCACCAGGAAAAATCCTAAATAAAATTCATAAAGCAGATTCAACTTGTGAATATGTTTGGTTGCTTCTTCTGCAGGAGGTATGCAAGTCTGGAACAAGAAAGTTAGGAGACTGACATAAGTCTGAAAAATGATGGATAAAATACCAAATAATGGTGTTTATTTAGAGACAGATATTGTTGCAGTGCAGTACTTGAAAGTAAGTACTTGAGGGACAACTGAAAATCAAGCCCAAGAACATGAGTCCTGCAGTGGTGGGTTGCTATCCATTTGGCCTGGTTCTACCGAATAGGTAGTAACTTTAGGAACTAGTTCTCCGAACCGGTAGTAATGGCAGCCAGGGCATGCCCCCGAACCGGTCCCCTGGTCGTTGCTTGCTCGCCCACCTGAAGCTGACCAGAAGCAAAGAAGCAAAGAAGCCTCTCAGCCGCTTGGCCACAGGGCACCGAAAAGTCCTTCAGCCAGTGAGAAGAAAGCTGCGCATGCGCGAAGATGGTGGCAGCAACCAGAGATCTTTCTGGCGCTGTGCGCCAATGCTGGGTAGAAAAGAAGCCTCTTGGCTTCCAAGTTCAGCAGCAGGCTCAGTCCCTTCACACAGGGTCACTTTTCTCCGCTCCCGAGAAAGATCAAAAGGCACGGAGTAGCCTTTAATGACAAAGTCGCCTAGATGAGGTAAAAGAAAACAAACCACTGAGGCAAGGGGCCCACCGAAGCTGCCGGCATTGCAGCCGCCCCCCCCCTCCCCACAGCTTGGAGCTCCAAGCAGAAGTCGTCCTCAGCTGTTGCGAAGAAGCGGCAGCTCCGGATGTGCCACGGCTGTTCTGCCCCAGCTATGGACCCCAAAGAACGCAGCACACACACAGTCCGTACAAACCTTAATTTACTAATTAAGGACTACTAATGAGCTTTCTTAGTAGTTGTTTGAACACAAGTACAGTTTAAATCAGTCTTTTTTGAACAAGGGCTGTTAATTTAATTTCAGTAACAGCCGACAAGAATCCAAAGAATAATAACTCAGTTCTGAGGCACAATATTTCAGATAACCGTAATCTTACTGTGGTTGGCAGAAAAGCTGGCAATTTGCAGAAAAACTGACAAGAGAGAAACAAGAGCCGAATCAAATGTTTCTGGAATCAAGATGCGAAGGAATATGAACGAAGTAGTTTCCTGCAAATTGCATCGGTCATCGTCCTTCCTTAAATAGGCCAGGGGAGTGGCCAATTAGCCCCAAGCCTTATTCTTGAGGAGACGTCCTCCTAAGGAGCCACTCCTGCCTTTTGGCAGCTCTGCATACTTGTGCATCAAGAAGAGGCTCTTCTTCTTCTTCCTCTTCACTTAGGGGGAGCTTCTGGAGGTTCTGAAGGCCCTGGCTGAATCCCCGCCTCTGGCACCACATCTTCTCCAGCCTCCTCATTGTCTGACTCGAGTGCCAGCTGCACAGGCTGCTGGCGCATCACTACACCAGCCTCCTCACTGTCTGAATCAGCTACTAGCTGTACAGGCCGCTGACAGGCCACAACACACACAACACAAACAAGGTGCAAAGCTGTTCTCAAAGAGAACGAAGTGGGCGTGGCACACCCAGAGCTGCCGCTTCTTCCCAACAGCCAAGGATGGAAGAGTTCACTCAGGAGCGATGCCGGCAAGGAAGGCAGCTGGGTCGGAGGGAGACGTAGCCTCCCTCTGATCCAGTAAACAATGACAGGTAAACAAGTGTGGGGAGGTGAAGGGGAACAGACTCAGCCCCCGCGTGTTGCGCCCCACTCTCAGCCTTCTCCTGCACCTCCGTGCTACCAGCATTTCCCAAAGCCATCACCGTTGGAGCTGTGACAGGGACTGGGGCAGCCCGGTAGCAGCCATGAGTTGTGCTTTCCTCTAAGCACTGTGGGTGGCAGAGGGAAACAGGTGCTTCTCTCTGTGAGACTTGGAGGAAAGCGCAGCTCATGGCTGCTAAAGCACCTCAATCAGCTACAGCCCAGATGACCTGAGGAACTGCGGGGAGCCTCCCGTGTGTTGCACCCCCCTCCCAGCCTTCGACACACCTTCATGTCACCAGCAGCTTAAGAAGCCGCCGCTGTTGGAGCCGCAATAGGTATGGGGGCAGCCCAGTAAGCTGGGTGCCCGAAAACGGTGCGGAGGCGCAGCGGGGAGGCTGGGCAGGGGTGCAACACACAGGAGGTTCCCCATAGTTCCTTGGCTTGTCTGGGCTGCAGCTGAGTTCGCTGCCCTGAGCTGGCGGAGTGGGTTGCTCCGGCTGCAACCACGAGGAAGGCCTGTCAGAGGTGAGAAGGGGAACTTTTCGGCCAGGAAGGCAATGGAGGGAAAGCCGAAATGACCACCACCACCCCACGCATCCCGACCTGGATATGGGGCTGGAGTGTCAAAAAAAAAAGTTTCAAAAAGTCCCAAAAATTTTAGCCCCCTTTTCGGTGGGTGTGGCTTGGGGGGGGTCATGTGTCTGAGTGCATGAGTGATGTCACGTTGGCCACGCCCAATCAGTCACGCTCCCCCACACCCACCGATCCGGTAATAATGTTTAGAACCCACCAATGGTGTGCTGAAGGTACACAGAAAAATATATATATCTACAGCTAGAGAAGTTCTGCCCATACAGAAGCAATACCATAAGAGTAATGTATAGAGATCACAAAGAAAAATGATTTGATTAAAAATGAAATACAATTGAAAATTTGGATATTTTATACACACACACACACACACACATACATACACACACACACACATACATACATTTAAGGTAAACACCCTTCCACATCATAACCAGTCTAAAATATATTGCATTACTAATATATTGCTCCATGCTAAATTCATAATGAAAACAATCAGTAATGATTTCTCTAGAATTCTGTCTGACATAAACATTTTCATCTCTGGGATTTATAATGTTCTTATCTCCCCTCCACCCAAGCGGCATCAATTAACAACAGTTATCCTTTAAGAAGAACTGCAGAAAATGTATTATATTATGTCAATGCTCTTTCTAGGTCAGCTAACATTAATAGATTACCCTACATTTTTATTTTAAACACTTACCATCAGATCTTTTTGTCAAACCTTTTTCTAAATCAAAGTTTTGTTCTTGTTCCACATCTTGAATAATTCCTTCCAGATTGTCAAACAATATTATTTTTTTCTCAGCTAATTGTTGAATTATCTGTTCTGCATAAAAGGAGCATCCATGTTACTATTAAAATTTTTAGAAATGTACTCCATAGAAATAAACTGGAAGACATTATCTAGAGATTAGGATATAATATATTAAAAACAACTGAAATAAAACACATTAAACTAGCAATATCATAAGTAATGTTTATAAAAACACCAAAAATTCAAGACCAGCAATGCATCACTTAAATGCTGATTGAGCAATCAGAAATTTGAAAAAAAGTGGAAGATTTTATAATAGCTGGAACAAACAGTAGCATAAGAAGTTCTTAGTAGATCAGAAGAATATCAAGAGTTGATCTATGGGCTGGTACCCTCTTCTTCTAGTAAAATGCCTATCTCTTTGGGAGGTTAAAAAGCAAGTGAGAAGTTTGCTGGATCCTTTTGTCATATAGTGATACAAAAATGGCAATACAGAAATTGAAAAAGATTTGAAATGCCAGTTCTAATTCTGGCTATATGATGTATAGTGAGAGACAGAAACCTGTCATCAGAGAAAGAACGGTGGCAATTTTTTTATCAATTCCTAATTCTCCCTGCAGATGTTTGCAGAAAACTGCACCAGAATAATTGGAGGCCTGCAATGGTGAAATTCTCCACAGATTGCCACTGGTTTGCTGACCGCGAATGCACAGTGCACGCCAAATGCACGGTATGCACCAAAAGCACACTGCACGCATGCACATGTACATTGTGCACCAAACGCACGCTTCACACAGAAAAAGGAGGCTTAACAAGGTAAGTAGAACAGCAAGAGGGGGGAACAGCTGTGTCATGCGATTTAGATTCGCTAGAAAGCTTTCTGGCTAATTTAAATCATGCTTCAGAGGTGATCGTCAGAAATACCTGTTCGGACGAACTGGTAGCTTTTTTTTATTACTGGTTTGCCCAAACCAGTAGCTTTTATCACTACTGTTCACCCAAACTGGTGCAAACTGTAGCATTTCACCCTTGGAAGACCCTTATGAGAAAGGAAAGATTAATCCCATTTCATCAAGCCTAGAGTTAAAAATAATTAAGATATGATTCCTGCTTTCCTAGGCTACAAGGAAATTAACTATTGTTGGATGCTTCCCCATACCAAAGAATCGGTGGACACTAAGAATTATTTTTGTCATCATCAATACTATTTGTCAACCAAAAATGTACTGTAGATTTTTCATCTTAAACAAAATACTACTGAGAAAACAGAAAAGTGCCTAGCATATTAACATACTAAAAATTAATTACTTACCATTATCTGGTTGAGTAACTGCAGCGGCCTGCAAAACTTTCAAATCTTTCAGATTTAATTCCATATTGTCCAAATACAACCTTCTCTTCTCATATAATCCTTGTATTTCTATAAAAGGAAATATTTTAAAATTGTTAGCCTAAAATATTCAAAATATCATGCTATCATGTTACCAGGAAGTTTATTTACTGGCTGATGTGAAGAAGGAGTCCCACAGGAAGGCAAGATTTTATTTTACTTAATTCTTATCTATGATACTTTCAATCCCTTTCCCAGCAGGCCTAAAACTATTGCACCTATGAGGAAACCTACAATCAATGTGAAAAAAGCTCAAAAAAAAAAAAAGCCAATAACATAACAATGGTACTTTCTTTTAAAAGCAAGATACATGCCTTCTTTAAATAAATATGCAACATTATTTTCCTAGTTTGGAATAAAAACCAGCTACATAGCAGATTCGACTGAAAGCCAATAATTAAGATACTGTATCTTGAGCAATACATTTTAAATGAGGTTCCAGACTAGATTTCTATTTCATTCTGGAGCAAATGAAATTTACTAAGAAAAAATCAACAACAGCAATCTTGTTCTTCCAAAGGCAACCTCAGCAGAGGCATAAGCATTAATCTTGCAGTAATCCTGCAGAAGCTGTAGAATTGGAAGATGTCAGCACCATGGCTGAGGGTGAGTTTAAATCTAGATCCCCTTCCTCCCCTCTTCCAGTCCAACATCTTAACCAATACACTGAGTGAAAAAGACTGACAGGAGGAACCAGAGGGCGGGACTAGGACTGCAGAGGAAAAATGATAGGCACTCAATACATCCAATCACACTGCTAGATCCCATTCTGTAGGATTGTCTGAGCAGTGAGTCAGGAAAATTAATATTCAAAATTCTAAGTGGGAACAAAAGACTAGGGTCTCATTTTGTGTTTTCGTAATTTTTTAATGACTGAGACAGATAAAAGTGGGAGAAGGCAGGATATGAATTCATACTGGAATGAAAAGAGAAAAAAAGTATTGAAATTCATCCTTCTTTCCTTCCCCTCCCTCCCTCCCTCCCTCTCTCTCTCTCTCTCTCTCTCTCTCCCCACTCTCTCTCTCTCTTTTTTTTTTGCTGTGGGCATGGCTTTTTTCATTACTTTTGTTTCTTTTAAATCACCTTTAAAATTATTGTCCAAAAAAAGATAGAGAAAACAAATTGTCCTTAAATTTGTTTTGGAAAAAAATGATTGAAATTCAATTTCCCAATCACTAGGCATGCAAAAACTTTGAAAGTGTTATATGACTTATACATTATTTATATATTGGATTTATATCTCACTTTTCTACTCATTTAAGGCAACTTCCATCATTTAACATTTAAAAATGAATAAATATAACATAAATATAAATGATATGTACAAGTTTGATGAAAGAATATCTTTACCACTTTTCAAAATACTAGAAGAGGAGTGAAATCTCCTCAAAAAGTATTCCATAGTCTGGGAGATAAGATAATGCCTCATAAGATAATACCAGATAGATAAGACTTAGAAGTATTTTCAAAAATATCTTTGCTAGCTAAATAATCTGGCAACTTTATACCAGGATGGGCATTTAGGATTTTAAAGGTTGGCACATCACTTGAAATGATTCCTCACAGGCAGTTTGCAATTAGCATATATCCCTCAATATAAACATTATGTGATTCCTTTATCTGCTCCCTTTAGCTCCAGTTATTTGTATTTTGCAACTTCCAAACACTTTGTAGTAATAGAAAAGATATAACCAAGGCAAGGGTAATTGCAACTAAGGTAAGGGACAGTTATATCTGGTGTAACTGTTTGAACTAGCAGTAATTTATAAATGCCCACTTCTTTACAGTGGATGTCGTGGACTCAAGATTAAGGCACGCTCCCAGAGTGCAGACCTCTCACATAATGCAGCTACATCCATCCAAAGTAGCATTTCAATCTCCATGTAGAGCACTTTTGTATTACCTTGATTTAATTTCAGTTTATTTTATCATGCAGTCGATTATCCAAGTGATTTTGCACAGTAATAAAATGGAGAAGGAATAGTAGGTGAATGATGTCAGTCAAATGTAAAAATCTTTATTGCAGCAGTATCTTTATTGTGTTAATTTAAAATCCATAAAATAAAGTTCAAGCTTTAAAATTCTTCTCCAGCCTAGACAGCACTGAGCAAATTGTGGTCCCTTCTAATTTTGCTAAACATCAGTTCTAAGAAGTCTCAGTCAGGATAACTCCCAAAAATCATGAGGATTTCAGTCCATGGCTGGATGGTACTTATCGAAGATCAGGGTGGGGGGAAAAAAATGAAAAGTGGCTATTGCTAATAAAATGTCAACACAATTAATAGGGAGAAGGAATGTGCATTTAGTTGAAAAGATTAAATGCACGAAGAAAAGTAAGAAATACTTTTAATTATAGTTTCTGCTTCTACTTTTTTTTTTTTTTAACTTGATTTATATGCCGCCCTTCTCCGGAGACTCAAGGCGGCTTACAATGCGCTAAGCAATACTTTGTCTCTTCAAGACTGCTAGGCTAAAGTAGTAAACAATGATTGAGTCTCCATTTCTGCAAATGTGAAATTTCCATTCTTGGAAAAGATACACAAAATGCCAATCTAATGAAAAATAGAAATAGATAAACAAAAGGTAGTTTTTATATTAATGAAAATAGTTTTAGTTTTGACTCCTTCTCCAAGATGGCGTGTTGAACGATGGGAAGATTTACTACTCCTGCAGATAAACAGCTGATTTACTGCCAAAGAAGGTTACTTGGTAATCGGCTTCCTAAAGCCTTGGACAGCTACAGACACTCCTGGAAAGAGATTGCAATTTCTGATAAAAGCAGTTGAAGAGTTCAGCTTCCATCTTTTCCCTCAGCTACTTAGTATTTTGAAGCATGCTTGGCTTTAAACTGCACTTTCAAAGTTTTTTCTTTCTATTTGATACTTATTTTAAAAAGTTAATTAACTGATGGAAGGTCCCAAAGATGCTTTTTCAAGAGGCAACTGGACTTTCTGGTTTTTCTCAGAATGTGTGGCTATCCCAAGTGGGCCTTTATCAAATCTCAAAAAAAAAAAAAAAAAAAAACCTATAGGAACATCTCCATAACAAAGAGAACAATAAACGAAGCAATGCTGCAAGAATTGCAAGAATATCAGAAAAGCTCAAGAGATCTTCAGCCAACACAACATACATGCACATTTCAAACCCAAGAATACACTAAGGCAGAAGCTTGTCCACCCCAAGGATAAAATACCTAGACACAAACTGAGCAATGTGGTATATGCAGTACAATGCAGTGAGATAGGTGCAGATTTGTACATTGGGGAAACAAAACAACTACTTCATAAACGCATGGCACAACATAGGAGGACAAACCCATCAGAACTAGATTCAGCAGTCCATCTAAATTTAAAAGACAAAGGCTACTCATTTGAAGACAGTAAAGTTCACATTTTGGACAGAGAGGACCGCAGGTTTGAAAGAATGGTCAGAGAGGCCATCTATGTCAAAATTGAACAGCCCTCTCTCAACAGAAGGATACGACAGCATCTATCTCCAGTCTACAACACAGTCCTTTCAACAGTTTCAAGAAGGTTCCACACCTATTTGCACTACTTAGTTGACCTTGATGACACAGATAAACCTCCAGGTGGCCTTTAATGACTCACTAAAAGAATGCAAATGTCCAGCTGTCTACAAGGAATATAAATCCTTCCATTCTCCACCATCCAGTCAGAGCTGAAGAATCTTCTTGGATGAGAAGCTGGTGCACATGCGCATGCCGGAAACTGGAAGATCATCTTTCTGGCACACGCATGCACATCAGGCGGCTGCTCTTTCGGTTTTTGGATCGCACACACATGCTCCTGTTTCAGCACTCAGTGCCAAAAGGATTCGCTAACACTGTTCTAAGCACTTGCTGGATTTTAACATCTACTTATTTTCGTTTCTTCACTGGTATTTTTTGGAAAGAGAGTTGTGAAGCCTATGGAAGCTAACTGCAATTTTCTCAGTAGTGAAATTAACCTGAATGGATTTATATCTATATAGGTAGTCTTCGACTTACAACACTTGAGCCCAAAATTTCTGTTGTTTAGTGAAATATTTATTAAGTGAATTTTGTTCCATTTTACAATCTTTCTTGCCACAATTGTTAAATGAATCATTGCAGTTCTTAAGTTAGTAACCCTGTTGTTAAGTAAATCTAGCTTCCTCATTGACTTTGCTTGTAAGAAAGTCACAAAAGATGATCACATGTTCTTGGGACACTGCAACTGTTATAAATGTGAGTCAATTGCCAAGTGTCTGAATTTTGATCACGACCATGGGGATGCTGCAACAGTCCTAAGTGTGAAAACAGTCTTACGTCATTTATTCCAATGCTGTTGTAACTTGGAATGGTTACTAAATGAACTGTTGTAAATTGAGGACTAGTTGTATTAGATTTCACTACAGGGTTTAACTCTTACAAAGTTTTGGTCTAGGTTTTTTTTCTTTTTAATTTTTGATCAAACATTTTGTTTTTCTTTTCTTCTTCATACCTTCAATGTGAGATTATTTTAATGTTCACTGTGACTATTTGTTACAGTATATTTTATATTTTTGTCTTTGAATTTTTCTTTTCTTTGCTGAATTCTATAAATTCAGATATGCAAATAATGCACCAGATTAACGATAAAACCTGGTGGGAAGGCTTTGAAAAAAATCTTTTTAATTTACAAGCTCAAATTGAAAACTTTGGTAAAAAGCTTGATAAAATCACTAGGGTTTCAAATCAACTTAAAGAGGATACTCGGATGCAAACAATTGCAGCTAAGCAAAACTTAAAATTGGATAGACTGGAATCTAAGTCCTGGGAGATTTGAAAAAGAAGCAGTTTGTCAGGAAAACGGAAGGCTTATTGCAGAAAACTGAAGGAAATCTGGATTTTACAGACTTATAATTGGCAGACTGGATGGGTGATGAATTGGACCCTCTTAAGAAGGATGGACTTATTATACCAACTGAAAACAATTTGGACTGTTCTGGCAATTGATTTTGGAAAATGGACATTATATCTAATCAGATAACAATTGAAAAAATATTTTGTATTTTGGTTCATAGAGAGACTGTTTCCACATTGGAGATGGCAGAGGTATTTACAGCAGAGGCGTAGGAATTGGAAGGCGAGATAAAATTGTTGAGAAAGTTCCCAATAAAAATCTTAAGGGAAAATTTTATTATTAAGAGCCAAATTAAAATATTTGGTCCCGGATGGATCAGAGATAATGATTGTTTGTGGTTATTTCTGGCAGATAAGAAACTTTCTTATAGGCTTTCTATGAGTTAAATACAATAACAAATTGATAACAGAGGACTCTGAATTTTAACTTTGCTATTGATTTACCTTTTGTCTATCTGTTTATATATAGTAGATAGACGATAGACCAAGTTGATTGTAAATAGCTGCAAATCTGCTTCAGAAAGGGGAGAAACTAACATTGTTGCAATGTACACTATTTATCAGTAATCAACCGGGTGGATGGGTGGGGAGGGCAGTATATGCATATATGTTTTTGTCTTTTATCCTTTTTAATGCACATTTTTAAGAGTGTTTTATCCATTTTTGATATTTTTTGTAAAAAAAATTATTTGTATTTTAATTTTCTAAATAAAATAAAAATTTTAAAAAGAAAATACCACTTTTAAGTGGAATACAAGATTAAAAATATAGATAGAAATAAAATTGGGTGGCTAGTCAGCTAGCCATTGGAATAATTTTATGAAAAGGAATTGCTTAAGAAGCATTCAGAGGATCTCCATAATAGTTCTGGAAAATACATCTTTCAATAGTGAGGAAATTCAGACAAAACAAAAACAAGATTTCAGTTTTAGTAGAATAGTTTATATAGATTATATTCTTTCATGCATGAGACAGATAAAAAGGTTCATTTGTGAAACCCCATGAATCTGATAACAATTTTAATTCTGTACTTACCACCAGGTGTTAATAGCTCAGTTCTACTTGATTTAAGATTCTGTATAATTTGAATATTTTGTACAATTCCCTCTAAACCTACAGACAATAGCCTTCTTTGTTCATTGAATTCTTGTATCTTTTGCTCTAAAAATGAAATATAATTCATGTCAAACATAAAAGATGAAAATAGGAGAGTTACGTTTTGGAAAGGAACATTATAAATAATTTTACAGGTTTGGGAAAAATTGAGCATTTCAGAATACTCGTGACAATGAGAAAACTAAAAATTATTAACTATGTTCTTTCTCTTCAGATACACCAGAAGAAAGACAATAAAATACAATATCTATGATTCACATAGAAATGGACTTCTGGGATTGTCACCAGGACAGATATATAAATTTAGAATAAATGTGGTTGTATTTTATACTATAATTAACTATATCTGACTGTTAAGCATTATAAGATCATGCTAATGTCTACCAGCTTGATAGCCACACTAGGCCAGCATTCCCCAATCTTTCCATCTTTGCGGACCAATAGTGAGGGAGAAGGATATGGTTCTACATGAGTGGTGAGTGAGCGCGTGTACCTGCACAGCTCCTTTTGTGCTAGCAGCAGGTACACATGCCCACCACTTTCACAAATGGAGCAGAATATATATGTGTGCACACACACCTGCTGCTCTCGCAATTGGAACTGCATGCATGCACGCACTCACCCACCACCTCCGTGACCCGGTTCCAAATGGACCACAGTCCAATACTGGGCCGTGGCCCAGGAATTGGGGACCCATGCACTAGGCTAAATATGGCATGAGAGGGGCATATTCCAAAAGAAAGCAGGACCAGGAAGTGTTTAGGACACCAATCTTGCCTTCTTTTAGAAAACTCTAAAAACTTTTTTTAAAAAACAAGCAAGAGGACACGTTGATTTGTGATCCCAATTGGTGGAGAATAGATTGATATTTAAGTGCATTTCTCACCAATGCTCTGTACTGGTGGGAAATACCATCACAGAAGCATGCACATACCAGTTTGTCTGTCCATCCATCCATCTTTATGTGTCTTTATTCTGCACACTGCCTAAAACTTTTGAGTTAGGTAAATTATGAAACTAAACAAGCAAATCCCTTCTTTAACATATATACTTTAATATAATAATAACAGAAAAATCTTTTTTCACAGTTTCATAATTATTGTATATCCTACAAAAGGCATTCTTATAGGGAATTGTGAATAAAACTGATTTGGGACTAGATTGGTGGCGACTTGACATCCACAGCCTCCTTGTTCACACAGCAAAGTTACATATCTATATTCACCTAGCTAATCTTACACTGGCAGTTATTTCCCTTCTTTTTTTCTAGCGAATACAAAAAGAAAAGAGCAGTTATGAAATAGGAAAGGACAACATAGACTCCTTCCTATAAACTTTAGTTTTAAAGGCCAAGAGCCATTGAAAAATACCAGGAGAAATCTAAATTTTTCCATTTTTCCAGACAACAAAGCACTAGAAGTAGTATTCATATTTTTCTTCATTTTAGGATTAATCTGTAAAACTGATTAATTTGATTTTTAAATACAAAGAAACGCATCAAGTGTCATAGTAAATATTTATGTGGTCACACACACTTTCAAGTCAATCTTGACTCCTGATGCTCGTCTGGACAAGTTACTGCAGTTTTCTTGGCAACATTTTGGGAAGTTGTTTGTTGCTGCCTCTTTCCTAAGGCTCAGAAATTGTGATTTATTTTTTTTGGTCAAGGTCACTCAGCCTAAAATGGGATTAGAATTCCTATTTGCTGGTTTCAGACCTAATTCCTTAACCACTATATCAAAATGGCTTTTGATAGAATAAATTATTGTAATAATATTTTTAGCCTTTTGAATAATTAAAATAATTTTGAGATTGCTATTTTTGTTATTTATAATTATAAATAATTACTATAACTTATTCATTATTATATTTTATAAAATACTTACCATTAATACTCCCTGGTTGAGCAGCTGCAAGAGCCTGTGCTTGCTTCAAGTCTTTCAGATTTGATGACAACTTTTCTAATAACAATTCTTTTTGTTCACAAAGGTCTTCCAAAAGCTGTTCTGGAAAAAAAAGGAATAATCATCTGAGAATACAAATTTTAGTCCTTGAAAAATAGATTGGTTTTAGCTACAGACTTTCTCTATTTTAGAAAAGATGTCTTGTCAAATAACCTTTCTCTAGATGAGAGATTTGTATGAGCTTTTCTCCTAGCCAGATAAGGTAGATCCAATTTTTACCCTTCCCTCCTATCATCCTGTAGCTCTTAATACTTCACTCACAAAAACCCACACATCAACTTACAAATTTGTCAGATTCAAATTTGATTGGAAAACTTTAAAAATGAGATGAAATTTTAAAAATTGTAGATATTTTGTCTTTCCCTTTTTAACAGATTAAATTACCATTAAATCTAGAACGATTTTGTTAACAGTTTTACAAAAAGAGGACGAGGCACAAAGCATGTGGAAGATATTACATAGATTTCTTATAAAAATACATGAAATTTATTCTATACTTACTTTTGGATTTTTTAACTTTTTCTTTGTCCTGCATGTCTTGCAAATCTTGAGTAACTGCTTCAAGACCAGCAATCAAAAGCTTTCTTTCATTTGTGAGATCAATTATTTGTTGTTCTGCAAAAAATATTTTAGCCAAGAAATTAAAATATGCTTGCTCTTGGGGAGGAAAGCTATGGCAACTTTAGATAGCATACTAAAAAGCATGCTTTTTAGATATCACCCTGCCATCAAAAGTGCATATAGTCAAGGCTATGGTTTTCCCAGTTGCAATGTATGGCTATGAAAGTTGGACCATAAGAAAGGCTGAGTGCCAAAGAATTGAGGCCTTTGAACTATGGTGCTGGAGAAGACTCCTGCGAGTCCCTTGGACTGCAAGCCAATCAAATCGGTCAATCCTAGAGAAGATCAACCCTGACTGCTCTTTAGAAGGCCAGATCCTGGAAATTATAGACCAATATCCCTTTTAAATGCAGATTACAAAATATTCATGAACATAATAGCAGAAAGACTGAAAAGAGTATTGAATGAGACTATACACCTGGATCAAAATGGCTTCCTTCCCAATAGACAAATAAGAGATAATACGAGAATAATAGTAGGCACCCTGGAATATTATGAAGCTCATCCAGAGAAACAAGTGGCTCTTGTTTTTCTGGATGCCCAAAAGGCTTTCAACAATCTAAACTGGCAATTCATGATTAGGCAATTTAAGCAAAAGAAATTGGGAGTCAAATTTAAGAAAATGATAGAGGCAATTTATAAGACACAAAAGGCAAGGGTAATAGTAAATGGGGATATTACCAACACATTTCAGATAACTAAAGGTGTACGACAAGGGTGCCCATTGTCACCATCGCTCTTTATTTTAACATTAAAAGTATTACTAAATAGAATCAGAGCAAATCGAGAAATAAAGGGAATGAAAATGAAAGATAAGAGTACAAGGCACAGGCCTTTGCAGATGATATGGTATTTATCATTGAGGAACCTCTGGAATCTGGCCCTATTCTAATATGAAAAATAGAAAAATATAGGGAAGTATCAGGACTTAAAATTAATAAAGGGAAAACCAAGACAGTTAAAAATTTAACAACAATTCAGAAAAAAGAATTAGAAAAAGAAACGGATTTACAAATTGTGAAAAAAATTAAATATCTAGGGATATGGTTAACAGCGAGGTGTTCATCCCTAAAGGAGGATAACTATACAGTTTTGGTCCAACAAATAAAGAAGGATTTGGAAAAGTGGGGAATGTTATAAATATCACTTTTAGGTAGGATAGCAACAATCAAGATGAATATTCTACCTAAACTATTATATTTATTTCAAACAATCCCCATACCATTAGACAGAATTTTTTTCAATGAATTTAATAAAATTACTACTAAATTTGTCTGGTCAGGAAAAAAGGCAAGGATAAAATTACACTCTCTTCAAAATAGTAGAAGTAGGGGTGGTTTTGGATTCCTGGCGTGGGAACTGTACCACAAAGCAGCTACGTTAGTTTGGATAAGGGATTGGGTTAATTTAAAGAACAGAAGAATTTTAATGCTGGAAAGACACAATCTACAAAAGGGGTGGCATGCTTTTATGTGGGATAAAGGGAATAGGATACAATCATATTTTTACAGACATAAAACAAGAGATGCATTGGTACGAATTTGGGAAAATACAAAGAAGAAACATTATATGAAAATTCCCGGTTGGCTATCTACTATGGAAGCTATGATCCACCCCAACATATTAGATACCAGCAAAATACCTAGATACTCAGAAATCTTAGACAAACAGGGAAAGCTTAAAAATAATCAGGTATTAAAAGAACAAGGAATACTCATTAATCGGTGGCCATACTTACAACTGCAATCAAGATACAAGAAAGATGTGAAAGAATATGGAATTGACATGGAACCAAAACAACTAGATAAATTGCTGATTGGCCCCGAAAGAAAAATAATATCCAAATTATACAATTATTTATTAGAATTTGATAGAGCAGAGGAGGTGGTGAAAGAACCGATGATTGCATGGGCTAAAAATATAGGGCATAGTATAGACTTAGATGATTGGGAAACAATCTGAAACAAAAACTACACGTTAACAAAATCAGTTGCCTATAAGGAAAAAATGCTCTACCGTTGGCACTTACCTCCAGCAAGGCTAGCTAAAATGTACCCAAACCTAAGCCCCAAGTGCTGGAAATGCAACCAGCACCAAGGTGCCTTTTTTCATGCCTGGTGGCTATGCCCCAAAGCGAAAAAGTATTGGACTAAGATACAAGGTTGGCTACAAGACTTAATAAATTGTCAAATTGAGCTAAATTCGGAAACATTTCTGCTGGGAATATTAAAAACTAAATTTGGTAAAAAAAATAAGATATCTGATCCTACATATACTAACAGCAGCAAGAATTGCATTTGCGCAATATTGGAAGGAACATAATTTACCACCAGAGGAATTGATTATTCAGAAAATATTTGAATGTGCTGAAATGAATAAACTAATTTTAGAATTAAAAGAAAAAGATGATAAATGACACTGTCTGTTTGATTATGTATTAGAATTATGGAAAAGAAAAACTACAATAAAAATTATTATTAAAAAAAAAAATAGAAGGCCAGATCCTGAAGATGAAACTCAAATATTTTGGCCACCTAATGAGAAGGAAGGAAGGCTCTTCACTGGAGAAGAGCCTAATGCTGGGAAAGATTGAGGGGAAAAAAGAAGAAAGGAACATCAGAGAATGAGGTGGCTGGATGGAGTCACTGAAGCAGTAGGTGTGATCTTAAATGGACTCCAGAGGATGGTAGAGGACAGGAAGGCCTGGAGGAACCTTGTCCATGGGATCCGATGGGTCAGATACGACTTTACAACTAACAACAACAAATAAATCTATCCTCATGCCACAAAATTTTTTTTGCAATTTTTTCTTTATAATTTGAATTTATGTTTATAAATTTGATTACATTAAGATTTTTTTTTAACTTTTTGTAACTAAATATAGTACTGAGGTTCACTCAGAATATAATTAAGAGTTCTCCACAAAAATTGCCAAGTGATCAAGTAGATAGTTAGATCAATCTTCTATAGTATACTAGTTTTAGGAGTACCTATAGTGTGTGATCAGAATGTAATTTTGGACTTAGTGGACTGAAGACATGGTTTTGCTAAAGGGTCTGAAGGCTTCAGGGGATATTGAGTCCATCAAATGGTTGGTTTGATAGTTGTCACTAGGGAGACATTGAGTTTTGTATTGAGGGTTTTATTAGCCACTCACAGTGGATAAATTGATGAATAAATAAATAACCATGAATTATGTTTGCTTCTTGATACAGCATATTTTATTCTTCTTATAATAATCTTCTCTTCAAATTACCTTGAGATAGGATGGCCTATAATAACCAAGATTTTTCTACAGCCCTAGCTCTTGGTTACGTAGGAAAACCTGGCTAAAAGAAAAACACACATAAAACCTAGGTAAAGTAAGAAAATAGATATTGTACCTTTACAGGGAGGATACATGAGATGTGGGTGTGGCTTACTGATGATGGCTAACGAGCCAGAAATAGATCTATAGAAGTCTCTCACTAAGCAGCATAGGGCAGCATAGGGCCTGCTGGCTGCCAGAAGAAAAAAAGCCCAGAATCGAGTGGATGTGACTCCACTGAGCTAGGGCTGTAGAAAAATCTTGGTTACGTAGGAAAAACCTGGCTAAAAGAAAAACACACATAAAGCCTACAAAAAGTAAGAAAATAGATATTGTACCTTTACAGGGAGGATACATGAGATGTGGGTGTGGCTTACCGATGATGGCTAACAAGCCAGAAATAGATCAATCTTCTATAGTATACTAGTTTTAGGAGTACCTATAGTGTGTGATCAGAATGTAATTTTGGACTTAGTGGATGCAATTAGTGAGATAATAATGCACAATGAAAAAAGATTTATCACATATAGGTGTGAGACCAGGATTTTCCCTGCATTTTGGGATGTAATTTAGATATATTGTTTTTCCTTATTTTCTACACCAACGTATAGTACTATGGAAATAATTTTCAGAAATCATGATACTGGTAAGTTCCAGAAATTGTAAAAGGTTAATTTATCAGATGCATCAAGTCCAATTCAGCAGCCAAGGGCTACCAAATCCTATTCTATACCAACCATTTCTTCTGCTTGCACGAGCAACTGCAACAGTCTGTGCTTCTTGAAGGTTGTTTAAATTTATCTCCAAACATTCCAAAAACATTTGCTTCTTCTGATTTAGTGTTTCCAAATCTTTTTCTAAAAAATAACAATTAAAATAAAGCAGCAGTTTGAATGTAAATTTTATTTTGTGATCACATTGATCTTAAATATTATGCACTGTGAAAAATAATTTATAAAACTATCTATCTATCTATCTATCAGGGATGCGATGGTTCAGTGGCTAAGATATTGAGCTTGTCGATCAGAAGGTCGGCAGTTCAGCGATTCAAATCCCTAGTGCCACGTAACAGGGGGAGTTCCTGTTACTTGTCCCAGCTTCTGCCAACCTAGCAGTTCAAAAGCACATAGAAAATGCAAGTAGAAAAATAGGGACCACCTTTGATGAGAAGGTAATAGTGTTCCATGCTCCTTTGGTGTTGAGTCATGCCGGCCACATGACCATGGAGACATCTTCGGACAGCAATGGCTCTTCAGCTTTGAAACGGAGATGAGCACCGCCCCCTAGAGTTGAGAATGACTAGCACATATGTGTGAGGGGAATCTTTACCTTTACCTTATCTATCTATCTATCTATCTATCTATCTATCTATCTATCTATCTATCTATCTATGAGAGAGGGGGGGGAGAGATTTCATTAGCCTAACTTCATTACCCTAAGGGGTGCTGTTTGTTGTCATTCTCGTGAGTTGCCTGACTATGTGGATGAAGGGTGGTGATAGAGATTCTTTGGTTGGGCAATTTACTGATGGCTCTTTGGAAGTTTCTTGATTGGGATATTGTTTACTTGTTAGTCTGAAGTTAATTTTGAAATTAATATATGCTGATCTGGGTGCTGATTACTGGTGGAGAGGTCCTGGGATCTTTTTGTTCTCTTTTGGCCTGGTTGATTGTCTCTTTTGAATAGTCTATAGATGTTGTTAATATCTATATGTCTATTGTGGGCTGATTTGTGCCAGGTTTCTATAAATTCCCTGGCATTTTTGGACTTGGCCTGGTCTAGGATTGACACATTTTCCCAATTGGACCTATGGTTAAATCTGCCTATATTTTGTGAAAATAAAGAATTTTCACCATATCTTCTGATTGCCAGCTGCTGTTCATAGATGCATTCTGGCAGTCTTCTGCCTATTTGTCTTATATAGTGATTGTTGCAGTTCTTACAATGTATGTTGTAGGTGACTCTTATTTCTTCTTCTGGGGTTGCTGGATTTTTTACTGGATCTTACTAGCACTGATGATGTTACCTAGTTGGGGTAATGAAATGTTTGCAGGAAAACAAGCAAGCACAGAGAGCACCAAGGACCCCCCATTTCAGCCCTGGGCTACAAATAATTCTCCTTTATTGGTATAATACATATAATAAGGAACAATGCTCCTGAAGTAGGACTTGGACAAAAAGTTCACCAATTCACCACAGATTCCTCAGATGCACAATACATAGACCTACAGAAAATTTCACATTACTGAAGGTTATCACTTGGAGGCTGCAGCTGATCCAAAAACAATAACCTTAACTGTGAGCTGCACATTTTTTCAACAGGGCTTCCAAGAGCAATTCAAGTGCTGTTATACACCTATAAAGTAGTTAATGGCATAAGGCTTGGTTATTTGGGGGATCATCTGTCTCTGGTTATCTCTGTCTGAACTATACAATTTGACAAGATTGGCATAGCATAGTTCAGAGTCCCTTCAACAGTTTGAATCCCAGGTTACGGAACTAATGAGGCATACATTCCTTTACCACAATTTCTGCCATTGTGGAGTACCTTAACACAGTGGTTTTCAACCTTTTCTTCACCACGGACGCCCTTAAAATATCTTTTGTGGCCACAGACCACAGTCACAGGCCACCAAGATTTAACTTTTAAATGATAACATTTCTTTAAGTCTTTGCAGAATCCCTATGTGACATCCCCCCCCCCACCTCCAAGGCATGTGCATATTATAGGTTAGGAACCACTTCTCTAATTCATCTCAGCCAGCCTCTAAGAAGCTCTAACAATTTTATTTTTTCACCAGGAGCAGAACCAGAAAGTTAGATGAGCCAAGTTATATTTTTAAGTAACCACAATCACCCATACTCTAGTCACCTCCACTCTTGACTACTGGTATCGACCATGGTATCCTACTGCGAAGACTCAGGGGGTTAGGGGTGGGGGGGCACTGTTTTACAGTGGTTCTCCTCCTACCTCTCGGGTCGCACCCAGTTTGTCTGGGCAGGGGGACAGAGATCCTCCCCAAGGCCTCTCATCTGTGAGGTGCCCCAGGGATCGGTTCTCTCCCCCTTGCTCTTTAACATCTATATGAAGCCGCTGGGTGAGATCATCCACAGTTTCGGGGTGAGGTATCATCAGTATGCTGATGATACCCAGCTTTACATCTCCACCCCAGACCAACCCAGGGAAGCCCTTTCTGTGATGTCCAAGTGCCTGGAGGCGGTGCGGGTCTGGATGGGTAGGAACAGGCTCAGACTCAACCCCTCCAAGACGGAATGGCTGTGGATGCCAGCATCCAGGAGCTAGCGGCCCCATCACTAATGATGGGAGGGGAGTGGCTTACTCCCTCTGAAAGGGCTTGCAATCCAGGAGGCAAATCCAGCCTCCTGGATTCGCGACTGTCCTTAGTTGACCAGCTGATGGCCGGGACCAGGGGGGCTTTTGCACAGGTTTGCCTGGTGCGTCAGTTGCGACATTTCCTAGACAGGGATGCCCTCCGGACAGTCACTCATGCTCTCATTATCTCTCATCTACATGCCCTCTACATGGGGCTGCCCTTGGGGTACACCCAGAGGCTCCAGCTGGTCCAGAATGCGGCTGTGCGGGTTGTTACGGGGGCATCCCGTTACTCCCGTGTTACACCTCTCCTGCACGAGCTGCACTGGTTGCCGGTGGTCCTTCGGATCCACTTCAAGGTGCTGGTTCTTACCTATAAAGCCCTTCATGGCATGGGCCCAGGGTACTTGGAGGACCACCTCCTACCAGACTCCCTGAGCCCAGTGCACTCACATAGGACTGCCCTACTTCAGGTGCCATCGGCCAGACAATGTCAGCTGGTGGCACCCAGGATGAGGGCGTTCCCTGTGGCCGCACTGACCCTCTGGAACGAGCTACCCACTGGGCTCCGGATGGCCCCCGACCTCCGCTCCTTCCGCGGCGACCTGAAGACATGGCTTTTTCAACAAATCTCCTGATCTGTTGGGAATTCAGTTTTAATTGTTGGGTTTTTAATTGAATTATTTTTCTATTTCATTTTATTGTTGTCGTTTTATTGTTGTGAGCCGCCCCGAGCCTTTTGGGAGAGGGGCGGAATATAAATGTGAATAAAATAAATTAAAATAAATAAATAAATACTGCAATATGCTCAACGTGGGGCAGTCCTTGAAAAGTATCCTAAGCTTCAATGTGTCAAAATAGGAGACCCACATGACTTTGGTTAAATATAGATTTACATTCATATCACCTTTTTCGCAGAAGCTGCCAATTTACTTCTGATTACAATTCAAGAGATTGATTGTCACCTTTAAAACTCTACATGGCCTGCAGCCAAGTTATTTCAAGAACCATCTTTTCCAAGTTATATCTACCTGTCTCACCAAAGTTGGGAGGCAGGGTTTATTATGAGTACCCTGTCTTAAGGAAATCCACTTGGTAGGACCAAGAAGAAGGGCCTTCTCTGTAGGGGCTTCCTCTCTGTGGATCATCATCCCTGCGGAAATAAGTTTGGCCCCACTTTGACACTTTCAAAAGGCCCTGAAGACATGGTTTTGCTAAAGGGTCTGAAGGCTTCAGGGGATATTGAGTCCATCAAATGGTTGGTTTGATAGTTGTCACTAGGGAGACATTGAGTTTTGTATTGAGGGTTTTATTACCCACTCACAGTGGATAAATTGATGAATAAATAAATAACCATGAATTATGTTTGCTTCTTGATACAGCATATTTTATTCTTCTTATAATAATCTTCTCTTCAAATTACCTTGAGATAGGATGGCCTATAATAACCAAGATTTTTCTACAGCCCTAGCTCTTGGTTACATAGGAAAACCTGGCTAAAAGAAAAACACACATAAAACCTACGTAAAGTAAGAAAATAGATATTGTACCTTTACAGGGAGGATACATGAGATGTGGGTGTGGCTTACTGATGATGGCTAACGAGCCAGAAATAGATCTATAGAAGTCTCTCACTAAGCAGCATAGGGCAGCATAGGGCCTGCTGGCTGCCAGAAGAAAAAAGCCCAGAATCGAGTGGATGTGACTCCACTGAGCTAGGGCTGTAGAAAAATCTTGGTTACGTAGGAAAAACCTGGCTAAAAGAAAAACACACATAAAACCTACATAAAGTAAGAAAATAGATATTGTACCTTTACAGGGAGGATACATGAGATGTGGGTGTGGCTTACTGATGATGGCTAACGAGCCAGAAATAGATCTATAGAAGTCTCTCACTAAGCAGCATAGGGCAGCATAGGGCCTGCTGGCTGCCAGAAGAAAAAAGCTCAGAATCGAGTGGATGTGACTCCACTGAGCTAGGGCTGTAGAAAAATCTTGGTTACGTAGGAAAAACCTGGCTAAAAGAAAAACACACATAAAACCTACGTAAAGTAAGAAAATAGATATTGTACCTTTACAGGGAGGATACATGAGATGTGGGTGTGGCTTACTGATGATGGCTAACGAGCCAGAAATAGATCTATAGAAGTCTCTCACTAAGCAGCATAGGGCAGCATAGGGCCTGCTGGCTGCCAGAAGAAAAAAGCCCAGAATCGAGTGGATGTGACTCCACTGAGCTAGGGCTGTAGAAAAATCTTGGTTACGTAGGAAAAACCTGGCTAAAAGAAAAACACACATAAAACCTACGAAAAGTAAGAAAATAGATATTGTACCTTTACAGGGAGGATACATGAGATGTGGGTGTGGCTTACTGATGATGGCTAATGAGCCAGAAATAGATCTATAGAAGTCTCTCACTAAGCAGCATACGGCAGCATAGGGCCTGCTGGCTGCCAGAAGAAAAAAGCCCAGAATCGAGTGGATGTGACTCCACTGAGCTAGGGCTGTAGAAAAATCTTGGTTACGTAGGAAAAACCTGGCTAAAAGAAAAACACACATGAAACCTACGTAAAGTAAGAAAATAGATATTGTACCTTTACAGGGAGGATACATGAGATGTGGGTGTGGCTTACTGATGATGGCTAACGAGCCAGAAATAGATCTATAGAAGTCTCTCACTAAGCAGCATATGGCAGCATAGGGCCTGCTGGCTGCCAGAAGAAAAAAGCCCAGAATCGAGTGGATGTGACTCCACTGAGCTAGGGCTGTAGAAAAATCTTGGTTACGTAGGAAAAACCTGGCTAAAAGAAATATATATATATATATATGCAACACAGAGTTGCAGTTTGTCAGCAGAAAAATGGCCCAGAAACTTGTGAATGAGATTTCACATAACCAGGGCTGTAGAACAACTTAGTTTACGTAGGTAAAACCTGGCTAGAAAGAATATGCACATAAAAGCCTACGAAAAAGAAAAAGACATATCTATCTATCTATCTATCTATCTATCTATCTATCTATCTATCTATATATAAAAAACACCTTTTTAGGCCTTTTGAATTGATTGTCAAATAGTCAATCATTATTTATTATTATTTAATCAATTTATATGATCATTTTCAGATAGTTACAAATAATGTAAAATGTTTTTTTAAAATAATCATTCTGATCATCACAATAAAAAATCAAAGTAATATAAAGAAAGGAATCTGAAGATGTTATCAGAATGACAAAACATGCATTGTGACATTACATGTTCTGCCCTTTAGATATGTGTGTGTGTGTGTGTATATGTATGTATGTATGTATGTAAGTATGTATGTAAGTATGTATGTATGTATGTATGTATTAGATGCATATATAAAAGGATTGAAGTTTATGTCATGAGGCAAGTTATGTCAACTGTCCCTAACAATGCCCATGGATTTAAGGGTATTTCTTTTCTTACTCACCAACATATTTGATAATTCCTCCTGTTTCTGAAATATAACTTTTCATATCATCTATATCTTCCACAACTGCTTCCAGGTTTTCAATTAAAATCTTTCTTTGCTCATGTAATTCCTCTATCTTTTTTTCTAGATAAAAAATGTAAAGAATTTGATAAAAAATATACTTAAAAGATATCTTAAAATTACCCAATCTTAAGTAATAATAATATAAATTTTAAACCTTCAAAGGAAGGTAACTTTCCTTTGAAGTAACTGCATTAATCATTTTATAGAATTAGATCCAGATAAACTTTTATGCCCACCTATATTGAAGTAAGCAATATTGAACACAATGGTTCTTTTTTAAATAATATAGGAATTTTTTCAGACAATGATTTCAACTGTTCTACCTTTAACAATGAATTTTATAGTATAGAGGCTACAGGTCATATTGTCTTTCCTGTTGATGTTTTCCATGATTTCCTCTGGCTGTCTTTTTAAGCACAAAAATCTATTACGACTGAAGCATGTTGTCTTTAATGCATAGGGTTAAGAGCAGCCAATCTGATAAATTATTACATTTAACTTAGCTTCATGTTTTTCTCTAGTAATTAGAGTAATTCTCTAGAATTACTAATGGTGTGGAAATTTCAAGAGGAGAGAAATTCCTTGGTTCTGATTCTATTCTATTCTATTCTATTCTATTCTATTCTATTCTATTCGATTCGATTCGATTCGATTCGATTCTACAAGATGACAATATTGCCAACACCCTTCCTTAGCCAGCAGCATGAACTATGGAATAGTATTGGCATATGTATGCTACTTAAAGGTAATGCTCTCTTAAGCTAGATAGCCCTTCATAGCATTCCATAAAACTGTTTCTCATTTATTAAAATGATTCAGTTGTAGATTAACTGAAAGATGAAACACAATAAAAGTTTTAACTAAGTTTTAAATTATATTAAACTGAACTTGATAACAATCTAGGGAATTTTAAGGGAAATATGCAACAAGATTATACTAAATAGCATGCAACTTGATATATTCTCTGCCCAGAAAACAAGAATTTTATAAACATTATAACCTGAGGAAGTTAACTACTCTAGAAGAATGCAGAGAAAAACAACAAAGATGATTAGGAGATTGGAGGCCAAAACATATTAAGAACAGTTGCTGGAATTGGATATGTCTAGTTTGATAAAAAGAAGGACTGGGGGTGACATGATAGCATTGCTCCAATATTTCCAGGGTTGTCACAAAGAATAGGAAGTCAAGCTATGCTCCAAAGCACCGGAGGGTAGGACAAGAAGCAATCAAGGAGAGAAGCAACCTAGAGCCAAGGAGAAATTTCCTGATAGAACAATTAATCAATGGAACAACTTGCCTCCAGAAGTTGTAAATGCTCCAACACTGGAAGTTTTTAAGAAGAGATTGGTTGACCATTTGTCTGAAATGATATAAGGTTTCTGCCTAAGCAGGGGGTTGGACTAGAAGACTTCCAAGGTACCTTCCAAATCTATTATTCTATATGTTTTTTTCTATATCAATTTTGTTCAGTTTACAGACTGCCAAATAATATCAACAGAACCAAAGAGATTTCAAGAAGAATGACCTCATATTTTAATTATAAATAAACAAGAATTATCATATATATACCAGTGGTATTATCTGGTTCCATAGTCTGGATTTCTTCTTGTAGTTCCAGATTTGATTCCAAATGTTCTAATAAAAGCTTCTTCCATGCACGTAATTTATACAGTTTTATTTCTACAAACAATAATGATTTACAGTTATTTTGGAAAATTGTTTCATATGTTTATATTCAAAATCTCCAATTAAGAATTTGATTTCTCACATATTTTTATTATGCCTATTTACCACTATCTGATCAAATCAAGGCTGATTATAAGAAATACAAAACTAAAGTAACACAATTTCAAAATGCCTTCCTCTGCAACATCTATGAAGATTCTAAATTATCCAGGTCATGTTTGTCCAAAACATGCTTTCTCTGTGACCACCAATCTTCACAGCAAAAACATAAAAAAAAAAACCCCATGCAATTAGAAAGAAAAAAGAATTAACAAATAAACTTCTATCTGCATTAAATTTGCATTAGCACCCAAATGTTTTTTGTAATAATAAACTTTTTTCAAAACTTTCCAAAAATTCAATGAGGAAGCCAACCAAAACTCAGTGGGTAAGCTGTTCCACAATGTTGATGTCAAATAGCATATTTGATTTATTAACCTTGTATGTTAGGGCTCTAAGCATCCTCTCCACAGACAATCTTACACTATAGGCTGAATTTAGCCCAGAGAAATAATATTAAAGATAAGAAAAACGGAAACATATAGAAGCATTTGTGTCAGGAAAATTATTGGTAAACAAAGGAATGAATTCAGCCCACAGGTTATACTGCTGAAGTGGCCTGCTTCCATCAGCAGCTAGGTCATCAAATTCTGGACCAAATGCAGCTTGAATCATCTTCAAAAATATCCCCCCATAGTTGGTATTACTATACTCCAATCATGTGATAATAAAAGCATGAATCTCTGCAATTAGGGCTTTCCAATTTCACAAAGTTTTAAGTGGCATACCAACTAAAGCTGGGCAAAGGTTCTTCAAGCCGGTGCCTCCATCTGCTGAACAAGAAGGAGCCTGAGTCTAGGAGAACCCACCCTTTCACTAATCATAGATATCTTGCCTCAGAGGGAGTATGACCCAATCTCAAATGAATGTAAAATAACAGGAAAAAGTCAGCTGTCTCTATTGGGGAAAAGAATAAGATCAAACTTATTTTGAATTTTAGGTATAAAAGGATAAAATTGGAATATTTTATTAACTTGAAAGACTACTGTTATATTAATCCTGAGAAGTTTCAAGTCATGTTCATAAACTTTGGCTTCTACAACAATTTTATTTGCAATACTGTATCTACACAAGTCAATTCTCTGCAACTATAAGAGGTATCTTTTGATGTATCAAACCCCGATGAAAGAATTTATGAAAGGCACCGTCCTACCACTTTAAGAAATATATAATTTGTATTAGGGAATACTGAATGAAATGAAATGGCTAGAATTACAAGAATTTCAGCAGTATTAGGGAATTCTGCTGAAATTCTTGTAATTCTAGCCATTTCATTTCAATATAGCTTGTTTAGATGATTCTACATTATTTGTGCCAGGAGAAATATTACATTTGTTGAAACTGAATAAAACTCATAGTACCACGAGTTGTACTGACTCCTGAAAGGAGAATCCCAAGTGACCTTGCAAGATGTAGTCTTTGTTATCTTATCAGGCTTTATCAACAATATTTATCTAACTTTATCTACAAAATATTTTGCAATCATACAGCAGTGTGGTTACAAAATAACCTTAAAGGAGGTTCTTTCTGTTGATTCCTCTTCAAAAGGGAGCAAGACTGTTATATGAGAATCTGAGGACCAAATACAGAACAGTAGTGATTACCTGCTACATACTTTATTCCATGCTGCTGCCATTGAAAAAATATGCAGGTGCTGATATATAGGCATTTATTTTCCACTTACCCTCAGATCTTCTCATTAAGGTTTCTTCTGAAGCACGATCTTCTATTTTTTGTATATCGTGTACAGTTGCCTCTAGTTCTACACTTAAATGTCTTCTTTGCTCATTTAGTTCTTGTAGTTTATGTGCTAAAAATAATTTCAGGCCAAATCAAAACAATAATATATATTCTGCAATAACTACCTTAAGTATAACTGCATACATTATTATTTAGCTATTTTATTCTAAATGGATTTATATAATACTTTCTGAATACATAACTGATTTATAATTTCTAAATTATAAAACAGCCATAAATAGTGATTCAATAATTTATTTTACATCTGTGGAAGCCCCTTCAATTAAATATTAATATTCAAATTTGTAAAGGTATTATTACCAACAGAATGCATATTTTGATAAACAGAGATGTCTTTTCAAAACTCCAGCTTCCAAAATGATTAACTCCATCTTTTGAGCCATCCAAAACCAAGCAGTCCTCTTTGTAGGTATTCATATAAGTACTGTAGTTTAAGGTATTATCAGAAAAGATGTGAGATTTGTTTGCTTATTAGCCCCTATCCAGTTATGTTTTTGGATGAAAGCAAATAATCTTGCTGCTATTTTAGTACAATTATCTTAAAATTATTATTTTGTTTCATTTGTCCTTAATATTTTTCTACTTCAATTAATAAGGAATTTCCTGCATTTTTGAGAAATCAAGTGCTGATTTTATTATTCTGCAATATTTGGAATTACAGAATGCAAGGGTTGCAATCTTATGGAAATTATATAATCTACTATGACAGCATCCCTAAATAGATGACTAAGGCCGTATAGTATGTTCCATTATAGATAGCCTTATCATCAGAATTTTTTTATGATGTCCAACTGAAGTCTACTTACTTGTGATTTCAGCCCATTATTTCTTGTAGTGAAAACCTCTGAACAACTTTGCTCCACTTTTAATGTGTTAATACTTTGGCTACTTGAACATAACTATTGTTCCCTTCTGCATTCTGATTTTCCCCAACTAAACAGATCCAACACAACTAAATATTTCTAATCATTCTTTTTTTCCTTTTCACCTTGGTTGCTAGATTGATTTACATGTATTAGGAAATATAGGCAGTGAACTAATCTCAAGATTCATTATAGAAGATTTGAGATGATTTTTTCCACGTTCAAAATGTTTAATCAAAATAGTGACTAATTGGGCACTGGCACTAAAGATAAAGCATAGTAATTTTTGTATATACTACAATCTTAAATAATTGCCCATTTTATAATACACTCACCTGACTGAAACACCACTCTATACATAAAATCTGAATGATCAAGAAATGGGAGGAGATGGGCCACAAAATAAAAGCTAATTCCATAATTTTCCAATTTCTAACAAGAGTTAAATGTGGACTGAAAATAAAAGCCATTAATAACTTATTTTTGAAATAATAAATGCAGCAACTAAAGTCTATTAATTCAGTTTGCACTCACTGAATATTTTTCTCTAATAATATAAATTGTCTTACTCCAGCAAACATCAAAATTGTGTTTCACATCTGTGTGCCTAGATTTCCATTATACATCTGTTTGCCACCAGTTGATAACACCTCTTTTATCTAAATATCTGGGGAACTCTGATAACTGTTAAATAAAAAACATCAAAGCTAAACTTATTTCCCTAAAAATAGCAAAATTTGGTTACATTATTTGTAAGCTTCGTCCACAAATGTTTGCTAATAGTTCTTGTTAGAAGATAGTTTTGTGCTGTTCATTTTATTGATTCTATTTTTTATTGGTCAATGACAGAAAAAAATAAAGTTCTGAAGTTTCAAAAATGTAAAATATAATCTTACATTTTGTCACACAGTCACCAGACTGCATTTGGCATTTTTATCTAGATATTAAAGCCCTTTCCAAGGACTTGGGATAGGCAGATGCTGATATTTGATGTTAGAGCTAAGAGCAGGTTGTTAGCTGTTTTGAGTAAAACTGCTTTCTGCATTATTATTATTATTATTATTACTTTATTCATTAAACATGAAACTCAGTTTCATTGAACATTCAAAAATGCATCACAAATATCACTGACTGGTGCTAATAGTTGATACGGGTTGCTGCCAGCGTCCTAGGTATCAACCAAATACCTTCTTAAGATGTACGATGTTCTGAGTAGCGCAGTTTTTTGCAGTTCCACTGGTGTTATTGTAGGAAGCTGCAATTTCTTGATGTATTTTATAAAATTCTTGCACTAGAAAACTAGGTGTGGCGTAGTTAACCAAGACAGGAAGCTGATGCACTACGCTTGGATCAGACATTTTAAAAGTTTTAAAGGGACATACAGAAATTCTTTACTGAACTTTAAATTCTTGCACATGGTACCAAGTGCCCTGATGACAATGGGTATCACTGTTATATATTTCATCCATAACCGTGTAATTTCAATGACCAGGTCACGATATTTCATTTTTTTTTTCCAGTTCTTTTTCTTTGACTGGCATCTCCTGGTACCACAATGTCAATAAATTGTATGTTTCGGTTTTCGGCAACTGTGATATATGTTTGTGTTCCAAATGACAATCCATCTATATTTATATCTATAGGTCTGCAGACCTCCCCTGTCTTGTAGGGACAGGGGGACAAGAAGGAAAGCCTTGGGCGGCCGAGAGGAACGGGCAGGTTCCTCGGGGCCAGAGGCTTCTTCACGCCGGTGGCAGCGGGACGGCAGCCATGGTGGCTGCCCTGAAACTGCGGCAACCGGGAACAAGGATTGTGCTGGAGGAAGAAGATGAAGAAAGAGCAAAAATCAAGAAGCCGGGTGAGTGACACCAACCCAGGCAATAACATACCTATTTGGAATTATTGGAAAATAAGACCCCAAAATTAAAAGCGGCTGTTGGTCTGCGGGGCTTAAAGATTGAAAAGGAAAAAAAATGGGTAAAAGACCCAAATTGAATTTTGTTCCAGTAAACTTAAACTGGATGATTTGGTATTAATAAATTTCTGAAATTTGACTGTGCCTTTAACTGGAGTGGAGAGGAGAAATGGATATTCCTGAGAATTAATGCCTCTAAAAGAAAATGAAGCTAATGAAGATAGAGAAATAGCCATGGAGTCTGCAGTGATTAAGCAGGGAAGTGGATTGAAGAGATTTCCTTTCTGGGTGGAAAAGAAACAAGTTAATTGGCTTTTTACCTTGGATTACTTGAAATTAATATTGGATATAAGGATTTTGGAGATTCCTACTCTGTCCCAGATGATTTTAAGAAAGAAGAAAGAAGAAAGAACGAACATTTTGGATTTCAACAATGGAGACTGACAAAACTAGGTGTGCAGTAGTTAACAAAGACAGGAAGCTGATGCACTATGCTTGGATCAGACATTTTAAAAGTTTTAAAGGGACATACAGAAATTCTTTACTTTGAACTGATGAACCTTGAAATAGAGCACTTTGGACAGAGAGGAAAAGGAAGAAAAGGAAGAATTAAAGTGGATAAATTTAAATGTGACTAACTGAAATGTAAAGTTTAAAAGCCTATGTATATATGATAAAGTTTAAAAGCCTAGGTATATATGATTTTTGGATAAAAACAGGAAGGGTTGTGAAATAATAAAAACAGAAAATAAGAGGTGGCTATTAAAATAGTGGATGATATCAAGAGGATAAAAATAATAAAGAAGAATATATTTTGAGGCAGGAAAATTTTAAGAAAATGTACTGTTTGATGTAATACGTTTTAATTTTAATTTGCAAACAAATGTTAAACTGATGAATAAGGATTGATTGAACAAAATACAAGATACACTGATGCTAGTAATTAGTCTTGAATTAAGGTAATACAAGTTGGAAATGATGACTATTATGAAATATACTGAGATTTAAATTGAAAGAGCAGGATGGAAAAATGATATAAAACAGATAATTATATTACAGTTAAAATGTGTGGGATGGATACCAACTAGATAAAAGTTTGAGACTCGGTGGAAATACGTTGGAAATTAATTCAAAATGCTGGAAACAGCCAAACAAATAGGAGGAGAGTTGGAGGAGACTATGCTGGTAATCAGCCAAACAAAAGAGGGAGTCAAGGAGGAGACTATGCTGGAAATCAGCCCATAAAATGCTGGAAACAGCCAAACAAATAGGAGGAGAGTTGGAGGAGACTATGCTGGAAATCAGCCAAACAATGGAGAGAGTTAAGGAGAAATCAACTAAATAGTTGGTGTTTTGGAGGGGATCAAGCTGAGAATTAATCAAATAGAACAAGCTGGAAGTTAGTTAAATATTAGATGGAGATATAGTGGAAAATATATTAGAAATTGGAGTATATAAAATATGCCTTTGAGAGAAATCTGTGTAATATGTAAACTGGGAGAAAAAAAAACCTAAGTAAACTGATTTGAGGATAAGGGTCAAAGGATTAAAATTAGATAAAATGTTGTTTTATAAAATATAATAAAAATGGAGTGGTATTGAATTGAAACTAAGAATAAATGGTGATAAAATTGTAAGGTTAGAATATTGTAAAAATTATTTTGATATGACTTGTATAAGATATAAGGTAAAGAAGAATAAAGATATGTTTAGAATTGTTATGCAGATGTAAAAATGAGTGAAAGTTAATTTGAAACTAATTTTGGATAGATATAATGGATTTATATAGATGAAAATGTGAAATTTGAGGCAAAATTGGTTTTTTCTTAAGTTTTGAATTTCTTTTTTATCTTCTTTTTTTTCCTTTTTTTTGTTTATTTATAAAAGATGTAATGGAAATTGTGAATTGAGCTTGTGAAAGGAATGTAAGCGTGGTTACCATCTACAGATCGAGATTTTTGCTCTTGAAAGTTATGTTTTTACGTTTAAATTTGAAAAAATAAATAAAAAATATTTACAAAAAAAAATTGTATGTTTCGGTTTTTGGCAACTGTGATATATGTTTTGTGTTCCAAATGACAATCCATCTATATTTGAAAGTCCCACAAGATCTTCACCTTCTCATTTTCAATACCTTTTTCCACTGTATGTTCCCATGAATTTTTGGATATAGGTAAGCCGTACTTTTTACATAATGACCAGTTGATTAATTTAGCAACTTGGTCGTGTCTAATTTTGTAATCAGTTTGTGTGATTTTGCTGCATTCACATATTAAATGTGAAACAGTTTTGATTTTGTTGTTGCAAAGTCGGCAGTTTGGATTGTCAGTGGATTTTTGTATCTTTGCTTTCATGGCATTAGTTTGTAGTGCTTGTTCTTGAGCAGCAAGTATTAAACCTTCCGTTTCTTTGTTGATGGTTCCCATCTTAAGCCATGCCCATGTCAAGTTGTCATCGCATTTTCCTTCAATGTTTTTCAATTGCTGTCCATGCAGATCTTTGGTTTTCCATCCATTTAATCTGTCATTCAGCTGTTTTTCCTTATATTCTACCTTTGTTTCTGTTGTTTTTATAATGTTCTCCGTTTTCACAGCCTTCAGCAATTTTTCTGTACTTTGATTCACAGTCATTCAAACTTCGTTTTTCTTCTTCTTGATGGATTTGCAATAGCCCTCTGCCCCCTATTTTTCTTGGCAGGTACTACCTATCGATGTCATTTCGTGGATGTAAAATGTGGTACATATTCAAAAGTTTGCGTGTTTTCCGGTCCACGTTTTCTAGTTCAGCCAAAGTCCTGTTGATGATTCTAGCTGGGTAGTGTATTACTGGAACTGCCCATGTATTAATGGCTTTATGTTTCCAGCATTCAGCTTTGATTTTAATATTTTGCTGACTCTCCTGATGTATTTCTTTTGCGTTGACTGTTTGACTTTTCCATTCAAGATGTTACCTGCTTCCAATATGCCTAGGTATTTGTAACCATCATCCTTTGCGAATGCTTTCACTATGCTTCCATTTCCCAGTTCTGTTTCTTTTATTTTTTCCATTTTTCTTTGCTGCATGGATAATATAGCACATTTTTCAAGTCCAAAGTTCATTTTGATGTCGCTGCTGAACAGTTGAACTGTGTTGAGTATTGATTTAAGTTCAGTGTGGCTTTTTGCAAACATTTTAAAGTCATCCATGTATAGTAGTTTATTATTATTATTATACTTCATATACTTTAATCCTCCCGACTCTAAACAGTTTACAGCAAAAAGACACAATGCAATACATCTGACAAACAATTTTATTTACAAACAACGAAAGTGTGAAAAACATTACATACATACCATTGACAGTGCCTGGTTGACTAATTTCTAGAGTTTCAGCTTCTTTTAATTCTTTCTCCTTAGATTCCAGATTTTCTAGCAAGTGTTCTTTCTTCTCAGATAGTGCATATAATTTTTCATCTGAAAAAAACATTTTTATAATGAGCAACTGAAAAAAATAGTTTAAAATGTCCTCACTGTTCATGGTATTGTATCATAATAAAACAAACAAGTTTGATTTTTCTACTTAAGGAAATAATAAATTTTTAAAAAACCAAAGCAAACCATTGAATGTGAAATGTATCATTACCTATCAAGATCCATAAGACATTACATATTACTTTATCAATGTATGTCCCATGGGAAGCAAATAATAATACAACTATTCAAAAAGAGAGTACACAAAAAATCTGTATGTCTTTATAACTACATATTACAAGAACTAGCATTCTGGTAATCAAATGATCTACAGCTCTTAAAGATAGAACCTGATTTATTAAAATTGTACCTGCTCACAGTTTTGAAATTATTTTATTTAGAATCATGCCGTTGTTATGGCCATCATAATTCTAATGTAAGCAATATCAAATAAAACTGATTTGGCAGTGGAGAATATGCAGCATGAAAAAAAATGGAACAGAAGGAATTTCCCCTTAGGTGCAACCAAACAGTGCCACAACAAAGTATTTGCCAAACAGTACCACTGTCATTGCATTCATAGACTAACCACACTTTGTTTATTCAATTTTTATGGAACATCCAATTGGCCAGATTTAAAACAGAGCAGTTGTTTTTCCAAATTCCCCCCTTTTCAGTTCTGATCTATACTTACACTTTTGCAATAAATGTAGGTAATCTTCATAGAACATTTTTCTGGTTTCATGCACATTTAAGTCAAACACGTTTACTTTTGAAGACAAATTAATGAATAGTTTTACTAGAGTAGCTTCTGTAAGATTGTTCTTATCTTTTTTCATCGCATAGGCTTTATTTTTCAGTATTCTACCACTGGTCATAGTGAATCATAGTGTCCTACCATTGGTCATCATACCGCTGACTTATAGAGGGGCTGTAAAGCACAATGAAGCGATATATACATCTAAGTGCTCTTGCTACTGCTTTTAAACCTATACTTACTGGCATGTGTTAAAGCACCACTGATGGGATAAAAAAAAGCAAAAAGAACATATGATAAATATATTCTCAACCGACAGTCATATGTAGAATAACTTGTCTTTGGGAGAAACTATTAGAAGATAATTCGTAATACAGAATTTCACACCCCAAAATAGGAAAGTCATCATTTTCAGAAGATGACTAAATAATGAGATGATTAGAATTCAAGGTCAGTCTTTAGTAGATAACAACTTCTGAAATTAATGTAGATTTGAAGGTATCTTTGGATATAGTAAACTCTTGAAAATCCATTACAAATGATGCCTCTTTCCAATAGGAGAAAACAGTGAGACAATAACAATAGCAACATCATTGCTATCATCATCAATATCATTTCATTTGATTATGTATGTTTGGAAAGATTTTAATAGAAATCCAATTGAAGGAATATGAGAGATAATAGTGTGCAAAATTTTAGTACAATTTGAGTTTCTGCTCGATATAAGCTGTACCAACAAGAAATTGAATGCATGAATGTGAGAAAATTAGTATATTGTACATTTATTGATTTAAGACGCATATGATAAAGTGAAGAATTATGGCATCTTTGTACAAGTTTGTAATTGAAGACTGAATGCAGTAAGAGATGTATAATTTCAAAGGAAAGCTTGTTAACTTATTTACTTACTCACTCGCTCACTTATTTATATCCCATCTTTATTATTTTTATCAATAAATCAAGATTGCGAACATACTGAATACTTTTCTCTTATCCTAGTTCCCCAATAATAACCCTGTGAGGTAGACTGGGCTGAGAAGAGATTGATTCAAAGTCTCCCATCCAGCTTTCATGTCTTTCAACAGGACTAGAACTCACAATTTCCTACTTTTTAGCCAGATAATTACTAGGCCAAATTGGCTCTTAAAATAATTAACAAATGATTCTACTTTGAACAGGGATTAAGACAAGGATATGCAATATATCCTTTGCTATTTAATATATTTCTAGATAAATGTATAAGGAATGTCTTCCATCTAATAAGCACACTTTACGGAATTGTTTGCTTCATCTGACAAATGTTCAGTTTGGTACAGAACATATGTTACCCTATACCCATGTTTTATATATATGTAATACATCCTCACTTTACATATATAGTTACAGCCAGTAACTAAAGAGAAGATGTTAAATCATATAAAACCAGACACATCACTGGAAGCTAAAATCATAAGACTACATCTGATTTACTTTGGCCATGTTATGCATGCAAGTTCATTAGAGAAGACAATGATGCTAGGAATGCTTAGTGGACAAAGAAAAAGTGACAAACAAAGAACACTCTGGATTGATAACATCAAACCGGATGCAAAGTTGAACATACAACAATTGAAAGAAGTTGTGTTTGACAAGGTAGCATGGGGAGCACTTGCCTATAAAATCATCAAGAGTAGGACACGACTTAAATAATTATAACTAACAAAGTATATTACTCACTATCTTTCAACTAGCATTTGTACATCTTAAATTTCTCCAGTCCTTTACATTACCTTTAGCAAACATTGTACTTATTAAAACATATTTCTTTCAAAATCTAAATAATCTGTTCTCTACTTGCCACTGGGTCTTGTAACAATAATTGTTTCTGAAGGGATTTTTGGTATTTCGTGTATTTCTTGTATATCTTGTATAGTTGCTTCTAGACATTCAGTCAAATGCCTATTTTTTGTAGTAAGGTCTTGCAATTTATAATCTACAAAATAAATACAGGACAATTTATATACTAAAATTTAATAATAAAATTCTGAATATTACTAAAATAGCTATGTTTAACTATTATGTTAAATAAAATGCTTCAGTTCATTTATATTGTGGATAATCTATTTTATATACATAGGTTATATCTGTAGCGGGTTGCAATTTCGGTCGCTACAGGTTTGCTCGCAGGCATGGGTGCACTCACGCGTGGGCACGATGCTTCTGCACAGAAACATCCAGGTGAGTGGGCGGAGCCTCCCACCGCCACTACCAGTTTGCCCGATCCGTGGCAAACCAGTAGCAACCTACCACTGGACTATATATATATATATATATATATATATATATATATATATATATATATATATATATATATATATATGTATGTATGTATGTATGTATGTATGTATGTATATATATATATATATATATTTATTTATTTATTTCACGGGTATATATGTGTGTATAGTTAATATTTCGGGTTTCTTCCCGTGTAATTGTGGATATATCCCTAAAAGGGTAGAAGCGACGTTTCGACAGAATCTCATCTGCCATCATCAGGCTTATGTGAAGGGTCTTTTGCTGTAACTGCCGTTACTATTTCAAATCTGGTGCTGGTAGTCTGGGATGGCTCCACCTTTTCATTCTGATTGGTTGGGAGTCCTAGTTTGTGCTTATTGGCTTGGCTTCGGGTGTATGGTCGGTTTTTCTCCACCAGGTGGCAGGGCTTCATCTTTGTGGCTGGCTTGAATATGATTTGGTTGGGACTTGTGACAAAACATGTCTTCTGATTAATACTTGATCTATGTTTTATATTTGGTGTTAATATTCATCTATCTATGAGAGCAGGTTTCCAAATAGTAGGCAGACGTGAAGTGTCATCCCGTTTATTCATGCAATATGGTCTTTTCTCTATTTCAATTGCCTCTCTGATTATTCTGCCATTGAGATGTTCTATTTTTGCAACTGGTTCTGTGTTATTAAAATTAATATTATGTCCTGTTGTATTTATGTGTTGAACTAATGATGATGTGTGTTCTTGCTTTTGTATTGAGTTTTTGTGTTCCTCAATTTTTTTTTATTTGCCTCCCCCAAAACTAAGGTGCGTCTTATACTCCGGAGCATTTTATACTCCGAAAAATATGGTAGTCTATATGTATAATCTAATCAATAGATAGATAGATAGATAGATAGATAGATAGATAGATAGATAGATAGATAGATAGATAGATAGATAGAGATAGATAGATAGATAGATAGATAGATAGATAAATAGAGTATATATAGTATAGTATCTTTTATGTAGTGTAGTGTAGTGTAGTGTAGTGTAGTGTAGTGTAGTGTAGTGTAGTGTAGTGTAGTGTAGTGTAGTGTAGTGTAGTGTAGTATAGTATAGTATAGTATAGTATAGTATAGTATAGTATAGTATAGTATAGTATAGTATAGTAATCTTTTCTGCTCCACTAATTCTTAGACCACTATAGAAAATTTTGTATTATCTGGAGCCAATCTGTATTTATTTATTTAAATGATGTATATGGCTAGCCATTTCATAGCAATGACTGTAATAGAATACAGAGTTTAAACCAAACCGATAAAATTACAACAGACACAACAAACCTCTAATGATGAAAATAATATACCAGCAGAAAAATAACAGAAAAACAGAGTTCGAAGAGATCTTGGAGGTCTTCTAGTACAAACTCTGCTCAGGCAGGAAACCTATACCATTTCAGACAAATGGTTGGCCAATCTCTTCTTAAAAACCTCAGTATTGGAGCATCCACAACTTCTGAAGGCAAGACATGCCACTGATTAATTGGATTAATTGTTCTGCCAGGAGATTTCTCCTTAGTTCTAGGTTGCTTTTCTCCTTGATTAGTTTCTATTCATTGCTTCTTGTCCTACCTTCAGGTGCTTTGGAAAATAGATTGACCCCCTCTTGTTTGTGGCCACCCCTTAGATATTGGAACACTGCTATCATGTCAATCCTACTTCTTCTTTTCATTAAACTAGACATATTCCTACAATCAATCCTTCATATGTATTATTAATCATTAATCATCTTTGTTCCTCTTTTCTGCATTCTTTCTAGAGTCACAACATTTTTTTTACATCATGTGACCAAAACTGGATGGGGCATTTCAAGTGTAATCTTACCAAGGCATTATAAAGTGATACTAACACTTCACATGATCTTGATTCTATCCCTGTTAATGCAGCCTAGGCTTTTTTGGCAGCTGCAGCATACTGCTAGCTCATATTTGTGATTGTCATTGCATTTTTGCTCCTAATTTTCCTTTTTTTATTTTCTTTTATTTAGTATTTCCTTTTATTATTAAAGAAATATTTTTTGCAATGATATTTGCTTACCCATTAATTCTCCTTGTTACCCTGAAGTTGTAATTTCAATGTACCATTTTCACTGATCAGTTTGCTAATTTTCATTTTTATTACTAATAGGTTTTTTGTTATAATTAATTTTTTGCAGTCTAATTTTCTATTTATTTTTCATTAACTGTTGATTTTTACTTACAATTTTTTATTCATAATTATTGGTATTATTTTGAACAAATGAACAATTTAAAATCAGCATTATTTGAATACAAACATTAATTAATCTTGTGGTTTAATGTAAGAAAACTATCTAAATAAGAATGCAAAAAAATCTACAAAAGTTGTCTAGTATCAATTATGTGGACAATCTATAAATTTCAGATTACAGTTATCACGGATAGAGAAAAAAACAGAAAACACACCACTGGTACTATCTGGGTGGACAGCTGCAAGAACTTGAACTTCCTGCAGCTCTTTTTGATTGAATGCCAAATCTTCCAATATTTCAAACTTCTTTTCTAATAAGTCATGTAGATCTTTCTCTGCAAAATTAAGGGATTTTAAATAAGAAATCACTGTTCACAAAAAAAGAAAAAGCTTATTCAAAAATAAATTATTTAATGGAAATTTCAAATGACATATTTATCATTACAATGTAAAATAATTAACAGACAAATGAATATATAATAAAGTAAGATACTTTTACATTATTTTAATGCAAATACATTTTACATTATTAAAAAAATAATAATGGCAATAGAAAATATGATGGACGGATTTAAAACTCAAATAGACAGGAATTTGCTAAAATAAAAATACTGACTGACCTACAAAAGATAGAAATATAATTTTGTGAGCTCATGACAAAAATATTCATAGAATGATCTAATCAGACATACAACTATCATTACTGAACACAGAGAACCTGAACAATAAATCCTAGGCAGTAGCAATCATTTAGGTGTTTAAAATTATGACAAGAATCTAATTGATAGCCACTGTACTTTGTTCCTTTGTATGTAAAGGAATATCAGGACCTCTTACAGTTCTTGTAATCATATTGTGGATGTTTTCACAAGGTCTCCAGTATTAGTCAATGTGCAGCATATTATTCAATCCCCATAGATAATACTGCACAACCTATATGAGGCATTCTGAGTCATAAAGAAGATAATGACTGCTTTACTGGCATCAATCAAATTTTAGTTACCCACTTTGGTCTGGGATCCACAAAGAAACACCATTCACAGTGGCAAGATTCTTTCAGATATTACTCAGTAAAGTTTTGATTAGGACAGCAAAGTATCAATCCCTCATGCTCCCAGTCAGTCTGATTTATAAGTGTATTGTAATTCCTTTAGGAAGGACATGAAGACAGTGCTTTTGCTAAATGGGGTTTCCCACAAACAAATAAGGTAACACTATACCAGTCAACAGAATAAAGGAGCCAGTAAAATCATGTTGTTCTTTTTTTACAAGAATTATTTTTTCCCCCTCAGCAATATAAAGTTTGAATTCAATCACTGGCACATAAATAATAGATCAGAGGATTTATATCATGATAATGTTTGAAAAGATTTGACCTACGATCCAATATAATTTTTTTCCAAGGGCTTCAAGCATAATTAAAAACAAGCAAGATTCCAAATATGGAGAACTAGCAAAGAAATGAAATCTCATACACTTCCTATTGCATTGTCTCATTTGTCTAGAGTTGATGTTGAATTCTGCTTTACTGAATTTCTAGTTCAATGGTGAGCATGAGTTAATATTAACCTTTATCTCCCCCCAACTTCTTCTATTGAGATAACTTTGAATATATTTTTTTTGCTTACCGCTGGCTCTTATATCTAGAAGTATTTCTGAAGTACTATGTTCCACTCTTCGAATATTCTTTACTATAGTCTCTAACTCTGCAGTTAAATGTTTCCTTTGCTCAGTTAGCTGCTTTTGTTTATGTTCTACAAAAACATTTTAGATCAATTAATAACAAATTATTAAATGAATAAAATTGCTGTACAATTTTGCAATCAATATTCAATATAAGCTCACTTGTTTACATTTTAATGAACATTTCACCTAACTTGAGTAATTGAGTTAAAGTGTATAATCAAAGTGTTCTTTGTCTTAATATCCAAGTTGGCACCATTATGCAAATTAAAGGTTAGAAACCAGGATCTTAACCATATTCTGAAGTAATAATTTAACAAAGAAAATTTATCAAAAAGTCTGTACAACCAAATATGCTATGCAATACCCATGTAGTATGGCTGTTTTACTGTTATCTTTCTCATTTTTTCTATTACCTTCTCCTATTGGTATCTTATTATTATATTACTTTGTTGTTTGCATGTACACCGAGAGTTTCTGCACCGGAGACAAATTCCTTCTATGTCCAATCACACTTAGCCAACAAAGTATTCTGTTCTGTTCTGTTCTGTTCTAATCTATTAATTCAGATGACTTTTGGTTTCTAAATATATTTTAAACATATGTTAAAACTGATTTATGCCCTATTTCAAGAGAAAATGTATGTGCAATCCATTGATATTCCTGGTTTCAGTTCTGGATCTTTCAGGCCACAGTCATTACAATAATAACTGGAGGAACTGTATTAAATTGGAAGGCAGGTTTCAGGAACTTAACCTGGGGGTTAAATGTTTTACTGCCTGACATTTCTATTATGGAATCTCTCGGAGTTCTATTTTTCTCTAAGCTATTTAAATTCTAGATGGCACTGTATTCAAAGTTCTGAAGAAAATGTTATCATTAAATATATGAAATGAAATTATATATATTCTTTTCATTAAATTCAAGTGAGTATCTCTTGAAAAAAGTATTAATATACAACTAAAGAATCATATAAAAATACCTGCAGTAAGTAGAAAGTAAAAAAAAAAATTATTAGTATCCAGCAAAAATACAGTATATTAAAAAAGATGAAATGATATATTATCAATGTTTAAGCTTCTTTTGCAACTGCTTTCATTAGAAACTCCAAACTCTAACAGTTTTGCTGCCTGTCCTACTTATATAAATATTAAAGCAGGAATAATTTTCTATAGCAATTCTCAGTTTCCCTAACAAATGAAGCACCTTAATTCAAGGTACACACAATTAATATTATAGCTGACAGAATGAGAAATCACCACAAACATACCATCCATATGGCCAGGATGGGCCACTGCAAGAGCCTGAGCTTCTTGTAGCTTTTTTAAATTTTCCAATAACAGTTGTTTCTTCTCCGATAGTGTATATAATTCTTTTTCTACAAAAAAAGAGAAACATTTTGAATTATCTTTTCAAATTTATTTAAGAAGCCTTTTATTGCTCAAAAAAATTAAAAGAAAAAACATTTTAATATGGATAAGTTTATATAATGTATAAATAATTTATCTATTAATACAGTTAATTCTTAAATGCAAAGAAACCAAGTAGGAGAAGAAATGTGCCATAAAGCCTTTAAAATTTTCTGTGAAATTTGAATTATGTTCCTACAGGAACCCATGAAAACTTTCATGACAAAGAACAAAATTCTTTGACAACGTATGAAAAACAGTATTCATTCTGATCTCTTGATCAATATGAAATTAACAGTAAAATTTAAAACCTTACATATTAAATATATATTACCATATTTCAAAATAAACGTTTGATAAATACCTACCAAGATACAGCTTTATAATATTTTTATCATGTAAATTAATTGATTATAGCATTTTATTATTGCAAGTCCATTGGACTGCAAGGTGATCAAACCGGTCAGTCCTAGAGGAGGTCAACCCTGACTGCTCTTTAGAAGGCCAGATCCTGAAGAGGAAACTCAAACACTTTGGCCACCTAATGAGAAGAAAGGACTCACTGGAGAAGAGCCTAATGATGAGAAAGATTGAGGCAAAAGAAGAAAGGGATGATAGAGAATGAGGTGTCTGGATGGAGTCACTGAAGCAGTCAGTGTGAGCTTAAATGGACTCCAGAGGATGGTAGAGGACAGGAAGGCCTGGAGGAACATTGTCTATGGGGTCGTGATGGGTTGGACATGACTTCGCAACTAACAACAAGTATTTTATTTTATTTTTATGATAAAAATTGAAACTATTTTTTCAGGCATAATTGAGTTTATTCCATTTTTAATGAAGAATGCCATTCAGATGGAATTTATAACTCTTTTGCTTAGAAAAGGGTTTTTCTATTTTTTTCCTTTTTGTTAACTTACCTCCATAACGTCTATCTGGAAATTTCTCCGAAGCACCTTGCTGCAATGCTAATATTTCACGAAAAACTTTCTTTAGCTCTTTAGACAAATTGCTTCTTTCATCAGATAGTACTTGTAGTTTAAACTCTGTAAAAATAATTAGGTCAGTTCATTAAAAAAATGCTGATGTATTTGCCCTATTAACAATAGAGACATACAATTGCTATGTAGTATATCACAAATTTTTGGCTGTGATGTTTCTAGTTTTTAATGTTTTTAATATTTGTTAATAATAGTTTTAGATATTTGTTATTTTAGTTTTGTTGCCCATTTTCCTAGAGTCACTTGCTTATAAGATGAGTTATATAAATAAATTAATTAAATAAATAAATGCAAAAAGCACTCATGCATTAATCACAAAATCTCCAGAACCATAAAGCCTACAAACTTGAAATTTGCCATGTATGTTCCTCTTGGCTTCTAGGTGTTCACTAAGAAAGGATTTTTCGAAATGACCATCAGAGCATTAGTATTTCCTATATTATTATTAACACGCTCTGATGCTAAGGAGTTTACTCCCCCTCCCCATCTGAAAAGAAATCTGTTCCAAATGCAAAACACAAGCAGAGGAGTTTTACTTTCACAGCAGGAAGCAGCTTTAATACAGAACCCTTGAGCTAAGCCACATCCAGCCTCCTTCCTGTCTCCTCTTTGCTCACACAGCAAATACTGTTTCACTTTCCAAACAGCACTCTGATGCTAAGGAGTTCTACTCCCCCTCCCCACCTGAAAAGAAATCTGTTCCAAATGCAAAACACAAGCAGAGGAGAGGACTTTCAGTTTCAGTTTTACTTTCACACAGCAAGCAGTTTTACTACAGAACAGTTGAGCTAAGCCACGCCCAGCCTCCATCTTGCTCACACAGCAAATACTGTTTGAGTTTCCAAACACCCCTCAACTCTCACACACTGACGGGATGCTAGCCAGATGAATACTGATACCCCAAGTCAGTAGACAGGCTATAAAAAAGTATACATCTAATAACCCCTACGTTAATCAGTCACAAATGAGATCAATGCCTTGGACTAATAAGTATTTGTCATATACAATAAGTATATGAACCTCAGATTAATTACTGCAGGGACAAGGTTGTTGATCTCGGACCCCGGTTATCCTGTGCCTGGTGCCATGCTCTAAAGTGGCAGGATGAGAGTCCCGGGATGTGCTGCAGTAGCAGTAAAGTCCACCTCTCACCCCTTCAGCCCTACCCTGAACCCTTACAGAGCCTTTTCACCCACCAGTATCCAATAGCAAAGCACTTTCTTTCTGCTGTCCGGAAGTTACAATGGATGCTTCCAAATTACATCTTTTGGAGCCAGAGAGATGAAGGAGGGAAATTTTATGCCAACATTCAAAGTGCAGGGGCTGGTCTATCACAGGATAGGAAGTATCATGGCGGGGCCCCAGCAGCAGCTTTCATTTCTCCAGATATACTTTGTTGGTGAAGTTGACAATGAGAGGGACAACTGTTGTGAAATCTACCCAGGCATTAATCCACAACTGGTTAGCCAACTGCAGAAGTTGCTGCGTGAACACAAGTATATTCTGGAACTTAAGGCTGCTGTTGATTCTGTTCCTAAGGGCCACAAGGACTTCCAAGTGGTGATTAATGCCGATAGGAAGCCTTCTGGAAAGCACCGAGGTCGTTTTAATGCCCCCATGACTACACAAGTGGCTGTTCTCATTGTCGGCCAGGATTTTGAGAAAAGAGATATAATTCTCTACAGCAGAGACAACAGGTTGTTACAAATTAGTGATTGCACCATGCCTTTGACACTCTCCAGTACCCTCTGATGTTCTGTCATGGAGAAGATGACTATTACATCAATATACCTCAGTGTGACCCAAACACCAAGGTTCCTCTCAAGAAGACCATGTCTGCTGCTGCCTTTTATAGCTATAGAATAATGGAGTATGATGGCGAAGAATGCTACCTACTGCTGTTCCGCAACCTTCTCAATCAATTTATGCAAAAATTGAGACTGAAAGACTCAATCGGATTCATAGAAACCAAAAAACCCCCTGAGAAGTGGTCATCCTCCAGCCAGACAGTAAAACGAGGAATGTTGTTTACAGGGAGGTCCTGAGTAACTCATCTGAGGGATGAATTGAAAGTCTATGCTCAGGGATGGGTTCTAAATTTTTTTACTACCGGTTCTGTGGGCGTGGCTTATTTTGTGGATGTGGCTTTATGGTCATGTGACAATTCTTTAAGATTTAGCAGAGGTACTGGTCTACCAGGCTTTTAATTGCTTGCAGAGTTGTACCGGTATACTCATTTGTTTTTGGAGGCACCGGTCTACTCATTTATTTTTGCAGGCACCGGTCTACTCATTTATTTTTGCAGGAACGGTCTACTCATTTATTTTTGCAGGCACTAATCTACCCATTTATTTTTGCAGGCACTGGTCTACCCATTTATTTTTGCAGGCACCGGTCTGCTCATTTATTTTTGCAAGCACTGGTCTACTCATTTATTTTTGCAGGCACTAATCTACCCATTTATTTTTGCAGGCACCGGTCTACTCATTTATTTTTGCAGGCACTGGTCTACCCATTTATTTTTGCAGGCACCGGTCTACTCATTTGTTTTAACACTGATCAGCTGTAGGGCGGCCCTTTGAAGCCCTGCGGCAAGAGTTTAAACAGTTTTTTTCCCTCTAGCTGATCAGTTAGGACTCAGGAGGCAGCAATAGATTGGGGATGTGGTCAAATAAAAGGTAAGAATAATGCAGGAGGGGGCGGGGGGGCAGAACCGGTTCCGTGACGTCATATTGTCACTGCTACCGGCTTGGCAGAACCGGGAAGAACCCACCACTGTCTATGATATGCAAGTTATTAGCCTGGCTACATAGACAAAACAGCCACGGTTGCTGCTGGGATTAAAGGGCTTAAACCCATCTATTTCATTGTTGTTACACTTACAATAATGTCTTAATCTGTAACAGAAACTTACTTTACCATCTCTAACAAACTAATCATTTATTTTTAAGCTTTAAGTGTCAATTTATCAACCCCCATCACATAGTTTTGTAGCGAAGCACGGGTATCCAGCTAGTAAATAAAATATTTTGTTTAAAAAAAGTCAAACCTATAGCTGTATTTAGTCATCATTTAATTTTAAGGGAATGGATATCAGTAAGACTGGTTAAAAAGTAAGATGTTTAGTATGTCATAAGTCATAACCTGTTATTAATTTTAACTAAAGGATAAAACTCTATTTCTTTATTAAATATGAATTACTGGCTTCTTTCACTTATCATATATATGATAAACCCTATTTTAACAGTACAACAAGCTGTTACAGTTTACAATCATGAAGATGTTTAAATACTTTCATTTAACCAAGTCACAGAAGAGCTGGAAAGATATAAGCCACAGCGTGGTTGTACCAGCTACTATGAAAAATCTAAAATAAGAGGATTTGCCCAGAAGTGTCGCGGCGAGACAGATGGAGAATAGAGGGCTCTGATGAGCCTCAGGAAATCCCAGGCTGACAAACCGCTGTTGAGGGGTCTTCGGACCAGATCTGTCCTGTAGGGACTGAGAAGAAGAAGAGGCACCTCGGACGACCAAGAGGAATAGGCAAGTTCCTCAGAGGTTGGAGGAAACTCTTTGACTCGGCGGTGGCGGGGGTGGGGTAGGCGGCCATTGTGGCCATCATAAAGCTGAGGCAACCAGACCAAGTTTTGAGCAGGAGCAGTGATTTGAACAGAGTACTGATGCTGGGTGAGTGATTGCCAGCTCATGGGCAAAAAAAAAACAACTTTTAAATTGTTAAAAGGTGCTCCAGCGAAATAACAGCAGCTAATGGGCGTGGGGGAAATGAAGGAAGAAGAATAAAGTGGAAGCTTAAAGTGGCCAAGTCCGAAACGAAACTTGATTTTTGGATTAAAATGTGTGGAGATAATTAAAAAATTAGAAGCAAAAAAAAAAAAACCATAATAGATGTGAAGAGGATTGGAAAGAATTTTAAAAGATTTTTGTTATCTGCTGGAGAAAGAACAAAGGGAAACTTAAAATTAAAGCCCTGTAATAGAAGATATTTTTTAAAAAAACTGGATTCGGAATTTGGATCCTAAATCGACTTGGGGAAATATAAAATTAAGAAGAAAAAGATAAAGATTGGTAAAGATTGTTAATGTGGATTTTAAACAAAATGGATACTTTATTAGGCTGTTGATTGGAATTGTGGATTGGAGAGAGACGTCTACAGGCAAAAAAGAACATTACAACCTTGAACTTTTATTTTTTGGGGGGGAGAACCTTTTAAAGTGATAAGAGCAGTGGAAACTTTTAAGGAGGATCTATTTGTCTGCAAGACCTTGACAATTAAAGAAGGTGGACTATAACAAAACTTAAAATTGGAATAACAACAACCCAGAAATAATAAAATGATGCAGGAACTAATTGAAATTATTAAAAGGACGTGTATATCACTGAAAACGGAACTAAATGAAATGATTATAATGATGCATGGAAAACCTAAACCTGATGAACCAGAAACTATGTTAGAATACACTCAAGTGGATAAAGAAACTACGAATGAGAAGCAAGAAAGTGATACTGAAGACAAAGATAAAGATATTGATTATGAAAAATTAAATGATTATGTGGGAAGCAATAATGAAAAGAAGAAGAGAACTGGGAGAAAAGAGATAAGTTTAGCAATAAAAGTTAACTTTAAAGATTACATTGGGATTAACACCGATAAAAAGAGAGAGGGTGGAAAGAGACAAGGAGAGGAAAAAGGGGGAATAGAAAAAATATAAAAAACTTAAATGATTATACTGGGATTAACAGTGGGGAAATAAGAAAGAGGAAAAGGGGATGGAGAGTAATTGGAAATACAGGGCAAAATAGAAGAGTTCAGGATTTTAAAATGAAGAAAAAAAGGGGGAAAGAAGAAAATAAAAAATGGGAGAAAGGGAAAAAGAAATAATTGATGGAAAGGGAAAAGAGAAATATGCTGTATATATTTAGAACTAAAAATGAATTGAAGTAAGATTTATAGATATAAATGAATTTTAGAAAACTTAAGAAGCTGAGATTTAATACTTGGGATGTCTTTAATTGTAATAATGAAACTAACTAAAACATTTGAAATTAAGCTGAAAATTAATTCTGTTTAAGTTATGTACAAAGCAATGGATAATTACTTTGAATTATAAATGAATTGAAATAAGATTTATAAATACAAATAAGTTCAATATATGAGATTGTAATATTTGGAATATTTTTAATTGTAACTATGGAAACTGTAATATTTGGAATATTTTTAATTGTAACTTTGGAATTTAACTAAAAAATGAAATTATATTGTATTATGAAAATTAATTAGATTTACTGTTTAATAAGAGATTAAGATATTGTTGAAGAGGAATAGAAAATATATGTATTTGAAAAAGCAATCAAAAATTGGATTTACATTAAAAATATAGAGAATTGAGAAATAGAAATAAATGAAGTAAGATTTATGATAATGTATTGTGCAAAGTAATTTGGTTTATCGCTTAGTAAGAAGAGATTATATATATATTTGAAAAAGCAATGGAAAAGAAATGAATGATTGTAATGTTATAAATTTAAGTGACTTTTAGTAAGATATTGAATTTTAATATTTGGATAAATTGATAAAGAAAAATATTTGTGATTGGAATAAGGGAATTTAGGGAAATACTGGAAATTATATTATGTTGTGAAAAGGATGCAATGGGCAAATATTTGAATAGGATGATTTAGACTTAAGCTTAACTATTAGAAAAATTATTGATTTCAAATTTAAGGGTTTTAACTTGGAGAAAGTAAAGGAAAAAATTAAATTTGATTAAGATTAGAGATTAGGGCAAATGGTAATTTTGGTTATTAGAAGAAACAAAGAAAATAAAACAAAAATTAGAGAAAAAGATTATTATGGCAAAAAGTGAAATATATAAATTAGCATTGGAGATAACTAAAAATTGTATACATTTGTGACTCAGCTAATACTCTGTTCAGAAAAAATGCATTGTTTGTTTGTCTGTTTGTGTAAAAAATAAAAAAAACACTTAGAGAAAAGAAAGGAATTGAACAAAGACATAAAACAAGGTAAGAGAATCTTTGGGAATAAAGATTAAACTTTTTAAAGTTGGAAAAAAATAGGAAAAATCTAAAGTAAAAACTTTTCTTGCTCCTTTCTTTTCATGAGACACAGAAAATTGAGAAAATTTGCTTACATTTCGGCAAATACTGTTTGATCTTAATTATAAATTCAATTGAGGCAAAGAAACTTATTTCAAACTTTATATATATATATATGAGTTGTGGTGGCACAGTGGTTAGAGTGCAGTTCGGCAAGCTATTTCTGCTGCCTGCCAGCTGCCTGCAATTTTGCAGTTCAAATCTCACCAGGCCCAAGGTTGACTCAGCCTTCCATCCTTCCGAGGTGGGTAAAATGAGGAGCCAGATTGTTGGGGACAATATGCTGACTCTGTAAATTGCTTAGAGAGGGCTGTAAAGCACCTTGAAGCGGTATATAAGTTTAAGTGCTATTGCTATATCTAGCATTACAAATATCAGAAATTACAGTTTACCTACCATTGATATATCCGGGTTTGGCAGCTATAAGAGCCTGAACTTCTTCTAATTCTGTCCAGTTGGAATCCAAACGTTTCTGTAGTAACTCCCTTTTTTTAAGTAGGTGATTCAGTGATCTCTTTTTTTGAATTATTTCTTTAAAAATATTTTAAAATATTCTCATTATAAAATCACATAACATGAACAATTATTTTCAAAAACTTGATTATTTCATATATCTAAATATTATTGTAGATCCCATTCAATAAAACAAAACAAACTAAATGAAACAATTTTGGATGACTAATAACCTTGGTCAATAAAATACTAATATACTATAATACCATGTTTTCCCCAAAATAAGACCCTGCCTTATATTTTTTTGAAGCCCGAAATAAGGGCTTGGCCTTATTTTCAGGGAGGCCTTATTATTTTGGGGCACAATATGGGAGTGCAGGTGGGGAAGGTTGGAGACGGGGAGAAGCAAGGGGCAGGAAGCCCAGCCATGCCTGGCGAGAGAAGAGACGGCAAGAATCACGGCTGCTTTTGCAGCCAATTGAGGCTGCAAAAGCAGCAGGAGGCCCCACATGTCTTGTGACTCATTCAAGAACAGTCTTACCTAAATCAGTTGCTAAGAGCTTGGCCCCGATTGTGGCTCCCTGGGGTGGAGCCCGCAGCCCAGCGCTTGAGAGGGTCTTGGGGAGAAAAGCCCCTTTACACAACCCAGCCTCTTTTTTAGGTGGGCAGGAAGCCCCCTTCTACCATGCAGCCAGCTGGTTGAGAATCGGACAGTCCTGGAAACTGCTTCCTGGCTGGACACGGAACTCCGGCAGGAAGGCATCTCCTTTGGGCTACTGAGTGCCAGCCTGCACGCTTACTTGGTGCTGCAGGTGCCAGGCTACAATCCTGGGTCTGGTGGGTGCTGCAGCTCTCTGGCCAACTGTGCTCAGAGCTAGCTGTAGCCCAGCTCCTGCAGCACCGAATAGGCATACAGGCCAGCACTCAGCAGCTCAAATATTTGACAATGCAGGCTGGTGCCTATCAGGTGCCTAACCACTTTTCACCCACTTTGTTTCCTCCTCTCTGTCTGTGTGCGTGAGCGACAGAGAGAGAGAAAAAGAGAAACAGTGAAGGGGAACCAGGAAGATCGGGTAGACAAGATGCCGGGTGGTGAGGGTGGCAGCTGTCGTCTGCCACAAGCGAAGCACCGGGTGGAAGTGCCCGCTGTTCAGGGGCAGCTGAGCCTGCATCGCGCAGCTGGCCGGGGTTGGCACAGCTTCCCAAGTGCGAGCCTTTCCCGGTCGCTGGATACCGGCCCTCTCCGCCCTCCGTGTCCAAGCAGGGAGGCTGTCCTTGGCAGGTGGAGTGGTGGCTTCCTCCTCCTCCTCCCCGAAGGCCTGCCCCGCTTAAAGGCACACTTCCCGTAGCCCGCCTGCCCGTGCTCCCCTTCGGCCACCCTTCTCCTCCCCGCCCCTCAATCTAAACCGGCCAAGAAGCGAGCGCAAATTTGCTCACAGCAGTGAGCCAAACACATCCAGAGCCTTGCCGCTTTCGGTCACTGCCTCCCTGGTCCGAGTCTCCCACAGCGCGCCTGTTCACTTAGGGAGGACGTGCCCTTTTCTGGCCAGTCGCTGCTTTGGAGAAATGTCACAGAGGTTTCTCTCTCGCTCGCGCTCTCTCTCTCACACACATACACACACACACCGTTCTTTCTTTGGGATCGCAACACAGACACCCCTTCCAGAATTGCAAGGCTGAAGGCTTCGGACAGAGCATTTTGGGGATGTGTGTCTGTGCTGTGATCCCAAGTAAAGAAAGATCGGCAGGAAAAGGGGGAGGAGGCCGGCAGCTGGGGAAGTGCTCTGGAGATCTGGGCCGATTTGCATAGCCCTTGCTGGCTCAGCTATCAATGGGCAGCAATTAAGGGGCTGAACCTCCAGGAGGTAATCAGGGAAGGGAAGAGCTGCCTCCTGAACTGGCCACACCCATCCCTTCACTAGGGCTTATTTTCGGGGGAGGGCATATATTTATGCCCACTCCAAAAATCAGGCTTGGCCTTACTTTTGGACAATGTTCTATTTTTAGGGAAACAGGGTAGCAGCTTTTTCAAGGCAGACTTAGAATACATTCTGCAGGCCTCTCTGTCGCACAACCTCCTCTGCCCAAGCCTAACAACATACAAATTAGGTAAATAAGGGTGGTAGACGAAAGGTGTAAAATGACAATTCTCACGATAACAAAGACATGATGACTTCAAATCTGCTTGAATTTGCTTTCACTAAGTTTTGTGTGGGTAAAACGAATTTTTAATTTTTATTTTACTGATTTGTATCCCACATTTATTATTTTTATAAATAACTCAAGGTGGCAAACATATCCAACACATCTTCTTCCTATTTTCCCCACAACAACAATCTTGTGAAGTGAGTTGGACTAAGAGAGAGTGCCTGGCCCAAAGTCATCCAGTCAGCTTTCATGGCTAAGGCAGGACATAAATTTTTGTCTCCTGCTTTTGAGTGTTGTGCCTTAATCATTACAATAAACTGGCTTTTAGAAAATAGAAGCAGATACACTCATTTTATTTTTAATAAAAACTTAATTCAAAAACATTTGTTTTTAATTTTGAGAAATTAAAATTGGTTGAATTTTGTATGTGGTTGGTATGCACATAAATTACTCTTTAAATTGCCATCTATGATAGTTAGTCATCTACATGGGGGGGGGGGGAACCAAACTTTTATGGACAGGACAGGCTCATTATTCCAACCATTCATTTTGTGCTAGAAATGCAGTTTTTAGTATATTTTCAAGGGAAGATTGGCAATTGAAACATGCTTGTAGAAATATAACAGGGTTGATATTCTTTGAAGTGAAATGAATAATGACATTTTTAAACATTTATTTTAAATTAAGAATGGGGACTCAGATTGGCTGTCAAACTTTCCTTCTGCAAAACATTCTTTTGCAGAATGTTCTTCATCATATCAAATATGAACTGCAGTGTTAAGCAACCTTAAAATATAATTTTTTTATGACAGTCAAATAAAGCCCCCAATTTCAAAATAAAATAAATTATAAATAAAAAAATATTAAAAGATATAAGTTAACAGCTTGAAGTGCTTTTGAAATAGGAATTAAAATGCATTTGTAGGATGCTTCTAACAGGATGGAGAATATATAGGCCATTCATAAAGTTTAGTCATGATTGCAGCATGATGAGTTTGATGACTGTAAAAGTGAAGTTCTTTATTATTATTATTTTAATTTTTAAAGACTGCCAAACACTTCAATATATATTTTAAAATACCCTACAAAGCATAAGAATAATATAGGTAGTCCTCGACTTACAATTTACAATTGAGCCCAAAATTTCTGTTGCTAAATGAGGGATTTGGTAACTGAATTTTGTCCCATTTTACTACTTTTCTTGCCACAGTTGTTAAGTGAATGCAACTGTAGTTGTTAAGTTAGTAATATCGGTGTTAAGTGAATCTGACTTCAACATTGACTTTGTTTGTCAAAAGGTTGCAAAAAGTGATTACATGACCCCTGGACAGCCGTCATAAATATGAACCAGTTGTCAAGCATTTGAATTTTCATCATATGAAAATGCAGAAGATGTTGCAACATTTATAAGTGTGAAAAACACTCATAAGCCACTTTTTTTCAGTCCTGTTGTAACTTCAAACAATCACTAAACGAACTGTTGTAAATCGAGGATTATCTGTACAGTGAGCTAGGAATATGTATTCTCTTTTATAAGTAAACATTGTAAACAGAGATGGGAGGAAGAGGATACTGGAATCTAAAATGACCCCACTTCATTGGTTTATAATTTTCAAGAGATGAGGAAGGAGGGAATGACAGAAATTGATTGATTTTTTATTAAATCAATAGTAAATAAAAGAAGTATTTCCTAGTAAATGATCACTTCTAACTCATTCTGATAAATTATTAAACAGTATACCTTAAACCATTGTTCCAAATGGCTATAAACCATTCATCCAACAACAGAGAAAGGTGCTTGATTTACGCTTCTTGTAACATTAATATTATTGTAAAGATGGTGATAAAGCACTATTATTGTGAAATAAATTTAAAAATTTTTAAGTCATACCACTAGATCGTTCAGTCTGAGCCATTTCTAAAGCATGTTCAGCCTTCTGAAGATCATGTACAGTTGTTCTTAAATCTGTAATCAGGTGTCTTTTTGCCTCAACCAATTCTTGAAGTGCTTGTTCTGTAAAATAATTTCATGTCAATGCATATAATAATACTAATTTATTTATGCAATTTATTCTGAGGCCTAAATAATTTTAGTGGATTGCTGTTAAAACAATAAATATTATTAAAATGACACTGAAGAATATAAAAAATAGTATTAAATATGCATGCACTTATAAATAGACATAAATACACACACACATACCTATGCCTATAGTTAACACCCAAAATCCTTCTTGAAAAAAAACTCTCCAGAAAGCCATGAAAACATTAAAACTGTTATGCAAAATAAGCAATATTCCCTATTTATCTGCTAAAGTATTTTTGGATCTATACAAACTCTAAATTTAAAAATAATAATCTACAATCTACAAAATGTAATCTCCTTCAAATTGAACCTTCTGGTGACTTCACATCCGTGTAACTTTCTTGGCAGTAGTATAGAAATGATTTGTGACTCCCTTCTTTCAGGGTATTTTTTTCAATTTCTCAATCTAGTTTATAAACCTGAAACAAGTGGAGACTCATTTCCAGGGCTGACCTTGTAACTTCTAAGTGTAGGAAGGACTAAAATGTCAATATGATAGTAGGAATGAAGGTTTTTTTTCCTGTCTCTTAAGATTTCAGCTTTTAGTTCTTATTTCATTTATTTCCTATCTTTCCTTAATTGACCAATTATCTTTACACTTTTTGACTTTGATTGGCCATTTTAATGTTTGTATCTCAAACCATATCTCAAGCTTGGAGTTTTCAAGAGCTCCAACCTTTTTTATACTACCATGTTTCCCCAAAAATAAGACCCTGTCTTATATTTTTTTGAACCGCAAAATAAGCGCTTGACCTTATTTTCGGGGAGGTCTTATAATTTTGGGCACATGGAACAAGATGGGGCTCCTCTTGCAGTCTTACCTGATTTCCAGCTCTGTCTCCCTAATCCTAATGAGAGGAAATGGTGGGGACCAGCTGTGCATGTAGTTAAATATTTTTGGGGAGGGCTTATCAGGGGATGTCTTATTTTCAGGAAAACAGGATATCACATAATTAATACCTAATTTTGGCAGCAAAAGATGAATTATTTTGTTCAAATTATTACTTTATGAATTGGAAGAGCAAAGGATTTGCATTAGCTGACAATAGGTGTTCTTGAAAATGAAAAAAGGAACATAGCTGAAAGCTATGATTAGCAGTCCTCAATAATTTGGTACAGGATGTTCATCTGGTAAATTATACCTCTTTTTTTTTTTTTTTTTTGTAATGTTTAACACATTTCCTTTCATGTTTCTTTCCTTCCATTTCCAGTAACCTTTTCTATTCTTATTTTACCCAATCCAGCCTGTATTTTTTTATTATTATTATTATTATTATTATTATTATTATTATTATTATTACTACTACTACTACTACTACTACTACTACTACTACTACTACTATTATTAGTATGAAAAGACAGGAAAATGGTTGATATGTGTGTGTGTCTGTGTACAAAAGAGAAGATACCTGTATCTCGGTGTGAAAGTGGCTTGTATGCACAAGATAGAAATTCTTAAATATGCATAAAAGTTATACATTTTTGTCACAGATTTCTTACTATCAATTTCCTAATTAGAGATGCCTCTTCCAAAGTATCTACTATTGCTATCCATATTATATACTTTTAAACCTCATTTGAAGATATGGTTATTCCCCTGGGCATTTGCAGGCTTATAACTGTGGTAAGAACGGTGGAACCCTATTGTTATATTACTTATTTTATTTTCACGTAAGTTAACAAATTGCTTTTTATGGAAGATAATTTTATACATTTAGTTTTTGTACATGCCTCTGGCTTCCTTTGCAAGGAAAAACAGTATATACCAAAACTGAACACTTTAACAACAGAATAATCAGAGAAGCCATCGAGATAGAAAAACGCCCACACAGCATGAATAAACGAGATGATACCTCCCGCTTACCAGCCATTTGGAAACCTGCCCTCATTGACAAACGAGTCCCTAACACAAAGAATGACACCAGACCCACACTCACGAAAACCACACAGGATGTCACCACCACACATCCATGCAAAAAGCAAACCCACACCGATGAAGCACGACCACAAACCAGAAGCCAGACCACAGCTGCATCATTAGCCACTTTAAAACCCTCCAATCCATACAAGAAGCAAACTGACACCCACCATGAAGAGGTGGCACGACCACAAACGCAAAGCCAAACAACAGCAATGCAGCTCACCAGCTCAAATCCCCCTGCAACTCAGACTAACATGAGCACAACCAAGCCCCCACCTAAACAGAACATACCCCCATCCAATCAGAGCACAGCCAACCCCCCATCCAATCAGAGCACAGCCAAACCCCCAACCAATCAGAACACACCTCCACCCAATCAGAACACAGCCAAGCTCCCACCCAATCAGTTCACACCCCCACCAGCAGTTAAAAGGAGGAAACAGCTGCGATCACACATTGCTCCTGGAGGCACGAAGCCGAAAATACCAGCCTGAAGATGACGAATGAGACTTCGTCAAAACGTCGCCAAGATACTTCCAATTTTACGTGGGAGAAAACCCGAATAACCAAAGACCTACATACATACATACATACATACATACATACACACACACACACACACACACACACACACACACACACACATACATACATACATATATATATATATATATATATATATATATATATATGTGTGTGTGTTTTCTCAGGTTTTCGCGGGTGTTTGTATGTAGGTCTTTGGTTATTCGGGTCTTCTCCCACATAAAATTGGAAGTGTCTTGGCGACGTTTCGACGAAGTCTCATTCGTCATCTTCAGGCTGGTGTTCTCGGCTTCGTGCTTCCAGGAGCAATGTGCAATGACGAATGAGACTTCGTCAAAACGTCGCCAAAGACCTACATATATATATATATGTATGATATAATAGTATTAGTAATAATTCCTGTTCAAATCTTTAAATCATGAGGCAGTATAGCCTTACCATTGATAATGCCTGGATGGATGGATGCAAGAATCTGAGCTTCCTCTATTTTCTTCTCATTGGACTGCAACTTTTCTTGCAATTCTTTCTTCTTCATTAATAGGTCATTTATTGGTAATTCCTTTTCTTCAGATAAAAATGTTTTTTTTAATTATTCCATGAAAACAGTTCAAAGTACAATTATGTCCCACATCATTAAAAATCATGTATGGAATACTTCATTAAAATGGCATATATAAATACATCAGGGGTGAAATGCTCCCAGTTTAGACCGGATCGCCCAATCCAGTAGCAATGGCAGCGGGTGGTTCGGAGAACCAGTAGCAAAAATCCCTGCTCGCCCCCATGTCCAGCTGAGCCGCGTGATCACCAGAGGCTTTTTTCTATTTTTAAAAGGATTTTTTCTACAACCTCTTCAGCGGAAAAAATGCTTTTAAAAGTAAAAAAAAAAGCCTCTGATGATTGCGTGACTCAGCTGGGATTGTCAGAGGCTTTTAAAAGGATTTTTTTTACAACTCTTCGGCCGAAGAGGTTGTAGAAAAAATCCTTTTAAAAGTTTTTTAAAAAAAAGTTGGCCACGCCCATTCAGTCACATTATTCCCACACCAAGCCATGCCCATAGACCCAGTAGTAACTAATTTTACATTTCACCACTGATATACATACATACATACATGCATACATACATACATATTGTTAAAACAAATGCAAGACAAGAAATAGTGACAACTATTTCTTGCCTTGCATTTGTTTTACAACTCCATTATACAACTCCATTTAAACTGAAAACCAAAAACTAAGAAAAAAGCAGATTTCAGACAATATAACGAAAACAAAAGCCAATTTTCCTCCTCTCAATTATCTCTTTGGAAGGATGAAGTAAAAGTCCCAATCTAGCATGCTTTTCTGTGTATAGAGAAGATAACATCTTCATGTATTTTACATCATTATTGGAAGGTACATATGTTTATTTTTTAAAATTGTGAGAAATCATAAAGATAATATTTATGTAACAATAGACTAAAGAACTGTATAATTTCGGAGAGATCAAGAGTTGTAACTACTGCCATAGTTAGATGGAAAGATCGAAAGTTGAAAGATGGTATTATTAGGTATGTTTAAATAATAGGATAACTGGTACTTGAATGGCGTACTGTGACTTTGAACAACCAAATACTGAAGGACTATGTCTTAATATAAACAAGTGTATTAACACTAGGATTCATAATGATGGCCTGACTAGAAGTTAGAATAGAGGTAGAAATAAGAAATAGGAGGAATATTAGCAGATATAATTTTTATATAATAGAATACAAGCAATAAGTAATAAGTCCATATTGCGATGGGTAGGACATGACTTCGCAACTAACAACAAGGATCAAACAAAATTGTGTGGAACATCCTAGGTGGCACTACATTTACTGTTTCTTGTACCTTAATTGTGACTATAAATCCCCACAAAACCAGTGCCAAGTACTGGGATATGGTTCTTTAAAATGCAGCTTTTCATAAAGAACCTGTAGTTCAATGAGTACATTCTCTCCACCATCTTCAATTAAAATATCAAGTAATAGGTCCTATAGAAGATTGCTATCTGAGGGACCCTTGTAAGCCATTCACCTTTCAACTAATTGTTGATGGGCAAGGTAGATAAGTATTAGGAGCTCTTAAACCAGGTTCCTATGTTACATAGTTTTGCCAAAAGTTTACTTGGCTTAAAGAATGTATTGATCTTATTTGTAGGGCAAACATTAAAAGCTGATATCAGAAACATTTCCCTCAACACATGAGCACACGTTAAATGTGCTCATTTTCATATTTGTATCATGCTTACTCCTGGGTGAGCCAACAACCTAAACAAAACATATACACCCATAAAAGAAGCTTACTGTTATCCAAAGAATTTTTTTTTATTACAACTCTTTTGCCTCTGAGAGTTTCAATCAATGGTTCTTAAATGGATGAAAGAGATTTTCATGATCATAACATGACTGATTTATGAACTCTTTCAATAATGTCAATGTGGCACAATATATGAAAGCGAAGAAATACCTAAAGTTAATGCTTACTTTAAACACAGATTCATTTAATCCATACTTACCAATAGATTTTCCAATTATACCTCTTTCTGAAGCAACACTCTTTGCTTTTAGTAGATTAATGGTAGTGTGCCCTAGTTCTTCAATCAAATGTCTTTTTTCCTCAGAAAGTTTATGTAATATATGCTCTATAAAAATCAGATCAATAATAACATATATGTTGAAAAAGTTGTGCTATACACAGTGCTGTAGTTGACTGCTCTACTATATTTATTTATTCATTCATTAAATTTCTATAATCATCAAACTCAATCAAGTGATTCTGGGCAGAATCTGTGGAAACTTAAATATTTGTATTTGTATTCATAATATGTACAATATTGGTCAATCTATAGTTCTCATTTGAGGCCCAAATAACCAGGTTCAAATTATCCTTCTTTAGACCTATTATGTATTATATACCGATATAGAAAGTTCTAATGCTGGGAAACAGGGAAGGCAATAGAAAAAAAAAAGACAACCAGAAGCGAGGTGGATGTTACAATGATGACAGGTGCACTACTGGAAGATCTGCAAGGCCAGATTAGGGACATATTGTTGTGGAGAGAATAACTGTATGGTTGCTAGAAATGAAACATGACTTCATGGTTCATAATCAGTCATAATCAATATTCACTGCATGTCAACTTTGTTTCAAAAACCTTTCATACTTATGAAATTGTTGTGTTGCAAAAGGAATTTGTTACATAGTAGCAATGAAGGACCTTTGATGTCCAAAGTGTGGTTCAGAACATGAAATGATCATTTAGATCAATACAGGATACTCAAACTAATCATTTAAAAAACAGTCGCAGGTATTATTTTGGGGTTTGTACCTTACACTCCAATTTATCACATGCTGACTTTAAAGGAAAAAGAAATGTGGGAAGGGCAGTGACAATTACACCAATTGAAATGAATTAGTGTACGCAAAATGAAAAGTAAGGGAATAGATGCAAATATTGCCCCTAGCCCCCAGAATCTTAAAAAATATCCTGGAAATAAACTTCCTGAGACAAAGTCTTTTTCACAGTAGAATATTAGACCAAAAATACAGAGTAGACATTTACAGAGTTGTTTTTATTCATATTTTCTAATCCCCTTTAGGCTAGTTATGTTCTTCTTATCTGTCCTTTCAGCTTCAAATGAGTATCTAACTACTAGTTTCATCCATATATGTGTAATGTAGTCGTTAAGGTGCTGACTTAGACACCAGAAGTCTGTCCTTGAGGCCTCCCTTAGGCATGAAAGCTGGCCACTCACTGTCCCTCAACCCACCTCACCTCACATTTGTGTTGTGAGAAAATAAGAGACAGGAACAAGAATTATTTACTGCCCAGAGTTAAGTAGTTACACACACAGAGGTGGTATAAAAGTATTGCAGAAGAAGAATAATGTTCTGCATTATTTAATTTTGCTTATAGAACTAAACAAGCCAAATATTGTAACCTTTCCTCATAAGGCAGATTTACTGAACTTCCTGTTTTTATTAAAAGTGCAGCAAACAATTCTTGATTTAGCCCTACAAATGTCCCACTGCTTAAAAAATGATCCTATACTTAGATCTCTTGGTTGTTTCCTTGCAGACATTTCATTATCCAAACTAGATAACATCATCATTTCTATTCAACCCCTCATTTCAACCATGAGCTACATATATTCTCTTTTATTGATATTTACTCCTTGAATTTGGAATACAGCCTCAGTTCTTACTGCCTTCTTTAAATATTGTTTTGTATCAAAATTCTATTCAACAGTGGGAAATAATTAAAAGAAAAGAACTATGGAGTTTTTTTTAAAAAATAATATTTGAAATTGATTAATACATACCACTGACACTGCCAGGATGCGCAGCTGCAGAAGCTGAAGCTTCATCTAGTTCTTTCTGAACAGATTCAAGCTTTGCCAATATTTCTTCTCTTTTTCCAGATAACTCATATAATTCTCTTTCTGTAACACATTAATATTTCAAAAAACACATCGAAGTTATATTACTTTTGAAGTTGCAGTAACTATTAAAGCAGCTCTTGGATTTCCAGAGATGTGGAGGGTGAGACAGCCAGAGTTTACATGAGCTTTTGAGTTTATCCTCTTTTGGAGCAAACATCTAAAGTTAATTATATATGAAGTTTTATCTTGGGTTGTTCAGAAGGAAAGCAGAATAAGAGAAATGGAAAGCCTTGTAAATTATCTGGAACTCCTGGAAATAAACCTAATTGCAATACTACACCAGCATACCTGAAGATTACACTACAATGTATGGGCTTTAACACTCAATTTGAAGATTACAACTGAACATAAAGAAATTAGAAGATTGTGAAATTTGCTGTCTAAAATAGAGACTGTTTCAGGAATATTACAAAGCGAGAATTTGCCATTTCAACCTATACTTTTAAGTAATAGCCCTCTCTTTGTAGTGCTTCTGTAAGTTCTTACTGAAAGCTGTTTATAAACTGAGCTGATGAAGGTATCAAAACAATGGTCCTCGCTAGAGAATTCTACAAAAGAGGGGTTATGCTCTGTAACTGAAGATGTGTACATTAAATCTCAAAAGCAGTAAAAAATTATCAACTTTTTTCTCCAAGAGTGTTTCCCCAGAAACTCTGGTGACCAGGGCTGTGACACAAAAGAAAATAGGAAGTAAAATAACACATCATGTGAATGGTTTTTTCATTCCTATCACTCTTGTAAAGATATTACCAATATCAGAGATAAGAAGACTTCCAAAATTCCAAATATTGCTAAGGAAATAACTATTATTGAGAGACAGCTAAACTCAAAGAATTCCGGAAAGCACATGGATAATAGCCTAATTGTGATACAATCATTTACAATAAGAAATCAATCTGTAATAATAAAGCCCCTTTAACCCTTTCCAACCTCATGACTTGGGGTTTGGCTAGTCTAGAGAAAGGAAGGACTAGGGGGGACATGATAGCAATATTCCAGTATTTGAGAAGCTACTACAAAAGTGGGGGCGGGGAAGGTCAATTTATTTTCCAAAGCACCAGAGAGCACAAGAAACAATGGATGGAAACTAATCAAGGAAAGAAGCAACCTAGGATTAAGGAGAAACTTCCTAACAGTGAGAATAATCAACCAGTGGAACAGCTTGCCTTCAGATGTTGTGGGTGCTTCATCACTGGAGGTTTTTAAGAAGAAACTGGACAGTCACTTGTCTAAAATGGTATAGGATCTCCTGTTTGAGCAGGGGGCTGGACTAGAAGACCTCCAAGGCCCCTTCCAGCTCTATTCTGATTCTGATTCTGATTCTGAATCCTTATTGGGAAATGAAGCAAATGGTATTTGAGGGGTTCAAAGGATTTCTGCTAGCAAAAGATTATAGAAGCTTTGGGAGAACAACATGAGGCTTTTAACAGATTTGACACTGTGATCATCTGATTTAGTACTACTGGAAGAATTTCTATCTATTTTAAATGATCAATTGATGATCTATATCAAATTACTTTCAAGTGAAGAACCTCTTTTGGAACCGGATTTCAGAATAACATAGTATTTCATGATAATTCACTAATGCACAACCATTCCCAAACGCAGACTCATTTTATATATAATAAGAGAAATATTCTTATAAATGCATTATCAAGAGGAAGACAAGAGCAACATAATAAAAAGCAACAACACTGATCTTTTTGCAAGTCATGAATTTCTCAGAAAGCACAGTTGCAAAAGGCAAAGCTGAAGAGACTGACTGTTCAGTACAGATAATCTTCGATTTACAACAGTTCATTTAGTGACTGTTCAAAGTTACAACGGCATTGAAGAATGTAACTTATGACCATTTTTCAGTTACAACCTCTGCAGGATCCCCATGATCATGTGATCAAAATTCAGATGCTTGAAAACTGGTTCATATTTATGACTGTTGTTGTGTCCCAAGATCATGTAATCAACTTTTGCAACCTTCTCACAAGCAAACTCAATGGAAAACCAGATTCACTTAGCAACCGGGTTACTAACTTATAAATTGTGGTGATTAACTTAACAACTATGGTAAGAAAGGTTGTAAAATGGGGCAAAATTCACTTAACAAATGTTTCACTTAACAACAAAAACGTTGGGTCCAGTGATTATGATTGTAAGTCGAGGACTACCGGCATTCTGACTCTGAGGAAAACAATTGTTATGCTTTGCTGACATCTGGAGGCTTGACATGAACTTATCAACAGCAACTATAATCTATGAGTTCCCAATCTAATAGACCTAGTACAGGGAGAAGGTAGCTGGCTAAGAACTAGTCACAGGATAGTTTATGTTCAAGGACAACTAGTCTCCTTCTTTGTATTAATCTGGCAATAGAGATGACTGGAATAGGGTTTATTCGTTTACTCCTTATATACATATAAGTCATCAGCTTCTTCACACTGCTCATAGGGAAAAGTCCCATTACAGGAGGTCACATAGCTCTCCGAGTCAATAACTTTCAATTATTATTTCAATATTTTTACTGACTTATTAACCTTGTTTCCTGTTTTCTTCTCAATTTCTGCTATTGTTAAACAGAGCAAAAGCAAAAGAGGGAAAAAGTGGGAAGGTAAAGAATAAGCTTTTTAAAACAAAAAATATTTGTACAACATAAAACTGTAAGAATTGTAACTATAACAACAGTAAAAATAAAGCAATAAAAATAAATAATGAAAATACAACAATATTAAATTAAAAAATAGGCAGGGAAGGAACAGGATGTGAGGAGGAAGGGAGTCTGTTATTAGTCTAATAGCCTTTCCCTACGAAGAATTACCTTTACAAGTAAGTTAAATATTGAGGTGAAAAAGGAGAAAAGGATGAGTAAGTTTTCCAATTACTATTTGTTTTAATGACAAAAGACAAAATGTTCTTGGATATGGTCAAGGAATTAAATCAGTGAGGTTACATCAGATGAAGGAAGAACAATTCTATGTCACTTAATTTTCCATCTGTATAGTCCAGATGGTGTGTATGTTATCCCCAAATGATCAGTTTAAATTCAGAAGCACTATATGCTTAATAAATGCTTGTAAAATTCACAATATAATTTATTTTCTACTTACCATCAGGATGCACAATAGAAACACCTTCAGATGTAAATTCTGTTTGTATTTCATGCATAATTGTCTCTAGATTTGCAATGAGAGATCTTCTTTGCTTGGTTAGTTCCCGTACTTTATAATCTAGAAATATTATATATATCTTCATAAAAATAATATATTTTGAAATCAGTCTATTAACCTCTATCACAATTTCTATCGAATATCATATGTAAATGATACCATATTTTCCGGCGTATAAGACGACTTTTTAACAAATGAAAATCTTCTCAAAAGTCGGGGGTCGTCTTATATGCCGGGTGTCGTTCTCCTGTAACCAGGCAGACCAGCCCGAAAGGCTCTGACGAGCCAAGCTCTGACCATTCCAGCTGAGTTGCCTGCTAATCAGGCAACTCAGCTGGGATCGCCAGAGCCATGTAAAAGGAAAAAACTTTTTTTCTTTTACATGGCTCTGACGATCGAAGCTCTGACCATCCCAGCTGAGTTGGCAGCTAATCAGGCAACTCAGCTTGGATCACCAGAGCCATGTAAAAGGAAAAAAGTTTCCCCCCTCCAGCTTGCTTACCTTAGCTGCTAGTCACAACGCTTGCCTTGCTTTGCTTGTCTGAATCCATTCCATCAGCAAGCAATTCCCTGCCTGTAATCAAGCAGGCAGGGAGTTGTGGACTTCAACTCCCAGAATTCCTCAGCCAGCAAAGCAAAGCTGGCTGAGGAATTCTGGGAGTTGACGTCTACAAGTCTTAAAGTTGCCAAGGTTGGAGACCCCTGTTCTATTGGGTAAATTTTTTCCCCCTTTGGGAGCTTTAAAAAAAATAGTTAATTGGGGGTTTTTTTAGTTGGTTTTTTTTTTAGACCTAGCCATTTAAAGTTTAGGAAGTTTTAAACTTAGCTTTCATATAAAAATAAAAATAAAATAAAATAAAATAATATTTGTGCAGCTTTCTGAGATTTAGTGTGTTTCTGTAGTGTTTCATTCTAACTACACAAACACACAAAATCTCACAAAGCTGTGTGTGGAATTTTGTGTGTGTAAAGTGTGAAAGTTGTTTTTTGGGGCTTTTTGTGGCTATGTGAGGTTCCTGCTTGTTGCAGGGGCCATTTTGGGTCTAGCACAGCTGCTTTTACATTGTGGGTGAGCCAGTTGATGTTTTTAAATTTTTATTTGGTGTGCGTTGGAAGAGGGGTCGTCTTATACGGCAAGTATAGCCCAAACCCTCTATTTTAACAGAAAAAGTCGGGGGTCGTCTTATACGCCCAGTCATCTTATACGCCGGAAAATACAGTATTTGCTTTTGGGTCAGTGGTTATTTCATCTTTTTTTTTTTTTTTAATTTGATTTGTATACCGCCCTACTCCCGAAGGACTCAGGGCGATGAACAGCCAACAATAAAATACATAAATACACAAACTTTAAAAAACCCGATAAAATCAAATTAAACTTTTTGGCCCAGACAAATTAAAATACCCCAATAATTTAAAAACAGATTAAAAAGTATCTTGATGGATACTTGCCCAAACCTTTCATCTTCTTTTGTTTTTTACTTATACAATAAGTTGCTTAGAAAACTGCTTGAATCTTTCCCTTTTTGAAATTTTAGAAATACTTTTCCTACTTTAATTTTCTTTACATGGTTCATGTTCATTTGTATGTAACTTTCATATCTGTTCCTTAAATATATTTCATTGATGATTATTCTGACTACATCTGTATTGATTTATTTAAATCTCTTTATACTGTAAATATAGGATTTTCTTAGCAAAACTTATCTCTCACATTCACTTATCTCATTCAAATCTTATTAACTCAATTTTTCCAGTTTTTATTTATGTATTTATTTTTTAGATTTATATCCCACCTTTTGTTCCATGCATCCATTGTATATATCTGATTTTATGTGTCCTTGCAAAGCCTTTCTTTCACTGTAGGTATTATGTGACCAGATTTACAGTGGTTTTGATATAGCCAGGAATGCTCAAATGCAATTTATGTTCTCCCCCACAGGCCATCTGATAGATGTCATTCCAAATAGGAGAACATATTAAACAGCATTGTGTCTTAAGACTCTCCTTTATTCAATCTTTTTTGTAAATGATCCTGTATTAATTTTGAAGAAAACACACTTTTCTCTCTGTTAAATTTGTGACAGGTGCTGACTGCCCCTTCTGCCACAATGAGGAAACCCAACAGGATGAGGGGGCAGAGGGTGTTAATTTCATTTCATCTTTCTCAACTGTATTGAGCTTTCCTGCATTCATGCTTCTTTTGTTCCATGTTTCTATTGTAATTCTGCCCTTGCAGTTTTGGATTTTCTTTCTTATATAGCAACATCAGCAACCAGATGTCCCAAAAGCTTTAATATCCTCATTGTAAACTACATTAGTTCACTGAAATATCCTCATCTCTTCCTCAGTAGCATGTTGAGTGCAATCAAATCTGAAAGATCCATAATCTGGCATTATATCATCAGTCATTTTATATTTTTTACTCATGTGGGGTTTTTTTTATAAAAATACAGAGGTGGTTTACTGTCTTCTCTTGTATATATTGAATTAATGCCTTTGTCTCTGTCACTAAAGTTATCATCTGCCTCTGGCATCTTTCTGTATGACTGCCGCCCAATATAGGTGTTAGCTGAGCAGCTGGGATAACTTTCCTGGTTTGGATAACCCTGCTGGGGTTGGTTGATTGATATATATATCAGTCATCCAGGTCATGGTTGTACCAAAGGTGCTTTTTCAAGAGGCAACTGGTCTGCCTGGTTTTTCTTTGAAGACGTTTAGCTTCTAATTCAAGAAGCTGCTTTAGCTTAGCTTCTTCAGAGCTAAAGAGGCTTCTTGGATGAGAAATGTCGCGAAAGAAGCGAAATGTCTTCAAAAAAAACCCCAGAAAGTCCAGTTGCCTCCTGAAAAAATACCTTTGGGACATTAAAATCACTAGTTAAAGGTACTTAGAAGCTTTACCATTATCCACATTCATTTTTGTTTGCCTATTGCCTGGATGCTGAAAATGCAGTTAAAAACAATAAGTGAGGTATAAATGTTGTCCTTACGTAAGCAGGCTTATAAAAACCAAATGTTTTCCTCCTCAGTATAACTCTTTGTATCTCTTAAGTCACAGTTTCTCATCTCCAGTTACCAAATGAAGACAATAAAATTCTATTGTGAAGTGCCTTTGTTCAGTTTCCTGTATTTCCATGAATGAAAAAATAAACCAAAACACCCTCCTGGAATGATACCATTACAACCAATATCTATAATACTGAGATAAAAAAGCAGATGTATCACTGGTCCAACTAATATAAAGAAATTCCTATATACCTAAATGTTTAATATTGTTGTTCATATAATACAAAAATCCAGATACATACCACTGATGCTGCCTGGCTGGGTAGTTGCAAGAGCCTTGGCATCCTGTAGCTCTTTTTCATTTGATTCTACCTTTTCCAGTAACTGTTGCTCCTTCATCAACAACTCATGTAATTCTTTTTCTGCAAGCAGAAATGTTTTTTCACTCATCTCTTGAGAAACATTTTAGAAGTTATGAATTTATGTATTATTTTAAATATTTTAAACTGTGAATTATTATTAAGAATAAAATAAACATAATGAACATTATAACATAAAAACATGCACTACTTCTTAAAAACCAACAAAGCAGGTGTCAGCATCAGTTTTCCTGCTTTAGCTGCCATAAGAAACGGGGAGGGATTAGGTATGGAGCAAAGGGGGGGAAGAGAGCAGGAGGGGGTTTGTCTTTGTAGGAGGGGACTTCGGGGGAATCGAAACTAAATTTCAGAAGGGGATGGCCGACCAACTGTCTTGACATTCCTGATGGATGACGCTGCCAGACGTGTTGCCACCTGACCTTTGGAAGACCTTTAGATTGGCTGAGAAACTATAAACACGAGGGGGGGAAGAAGCTTAGTAGATGCATTTCGCGCGTTTTGATCACTTCCAGCTTTTCACTGGGATGTTAATCTTTTCATATTCAGTAAAAGTACCAGATTCTTCAAAATGCTTGAGTTTGGGGTTTTCTTTCCTGGATACTGAAGGAAGCATACCTGACATTAAGCTGGAAGTCAACTCAGTCATCCCGGACAAAACCCGAGGGGACTGAAAATCCAAAGTATGTCAGATCGAGGGAGTGATGACGAAGGGAAGATGGGGGCAGCGAGTTCAACCGCCCTCCAGTCGGAAAGAGAAACTGCAGAATGGCTGGAAAAACTCCGTTTGGAACCGGAGGAAGCTAGATGGTCCAAAGGTGTGGGCAGACTGCCGGACTGGGGGGAGAATCCCCGGGGAGTGACGACTTCCAGACCCCGAAAAAGGGAGGCAGTGTGGATGCAACAGCAGAAGGAACGTCTCATGATAGATCAAGCCTTGCAGCTTATCCGTGATGTGGAAGAAAGCAGAAAAAACCGTGAGTCTTTTGAAACTCCTGTGGAGAAGGGGGAAGCAGACCCCAGGGGGGAGGCAGAAGAGACAGCCTGCGGGGTAGAGGAAGAGTTTGAGGAGGGAACATCCCAGGCTTCGGCAGCTCGAGGAAGAGATGTAGCCGGCCAGAGAACCCCAGCCCTGCAGGCCCCCCCCCCCCGCAGACGTAAAAAGCCAAAAATCCCCCCCCTTCCTGGAAAGTTTGATGGAAATCCTAAAACCTTGGGATTTTTCCTGACCCAAGTGTGGAACCACATGCAGGATTGGGGGGAGGACTACGAAACAGATGCGGCTAAAGTCAGAAGCGTTGCGAATGCCCTAGAGGGAGTGGCGGCTGAGTGGATGGTAGTTCTCCACAATAACAACTCCCTCCTGCTGAGAAATTACAACCAGTTCATGAGGGCCCTTAGAAGACGTTTTGAAGACCATTTAGCTGAACGAAAGGCGAGACTCAGAATGAAGAGCATTCAGCAGGGCCGGAGGCCGGTGGCAGAGTATATCCAAGAGTTTCGTGAACTGGCACCTTATATGACAGGCTGGTCAGAAATGGCGCTTTTGGAGAGTTTCAAGGATGGATTGAATGATGAGATATATCGAGATTGCAGGAGCATGGGGGTCCCCGATGATTTGGATAGATGGTACATAGTAGCTGAGGATGTGGAGATCGAGCTGAAACGGAGCAAACTCCGAGGAAGGCGGATGGGGGACCAGTCATCCTCTCTCTACCGTAAGGGGGCGGCCAAGATGACTGGCGGGAAGACCGAATTCAAACCCAAGTCAAAGCCCTTCACCTGTTTCAAATGTGGGAAGGAGGGTCACCGGGCGGCCGAATGTTTCTCCAAACCACCGCCAAAAGCCACCGGGGCCAGCCAAAAGAAAAGCGATAAAATACCCGCCAAAACCCGCGGCACCGCCCTGAAAGGAGAAGTCGTTGAGTTCACTCCCCGGAACCAGCGTGAGTTGGGAACTCCAACCAACGATGACGACAGCGAGACAGACTCCGACTCGGACACCGATGAACGGGTGAGTCACACGGAAGAACCCTTACTCATCCCCGTAGAAGTAAGGGTGCCCTCCACAGGAACTCACGCGCAATTGTTAGCCCTGTTGGACTCGGGGTGCACTAGGTGCATAATTAGCCCCAAAGTAGTGGAGGAAATGGGACTGAGACTGAAAACTTTAAAAAGACCCATTGCATTTTGTCAATTAGATGGGTCGATTGCAGGGGGGGGCCCAGCTAGTTTTATGACTGAACCCCTCGAACTACAGTTGGGGAATCACATAGAAAAGCTCAGCTTTATTGTAGCCCCTGGCATGGAAAGGCCCCTAATTCTAGGACTGCCCTGGCTTCGAAAATGGAACCCACAAGTAAATTGGAAAACGGGGGTCCTGCGCATCCGTACGGCAGAACCACCTCCGGAAAAGGAAGGCCCCTCCCTAAGGGACGACATAAGACCAGAAGGGGCCGCAGTAGCCATTAACTATATTGAGGGAGAAGAGAAAATTCCGAAGGAATATTGGGACCTCAAGGAAGTGTTTAGTGAAAAAGCTTCTGATAATCTGCCTCCCCACAGTGCCACTGACTGCACCATTGAAATACTCCCAGGGGTGAAGCTTCCCAAACCAAAAATATACCCCATGACACCTCGAGAATTGGAGGAATTGCGGAATTTTATTGACAAAAACTTAGAACGGGGATTTATCGAACGAGCCAAACCCAAGGTAGCAGCGCCAGTAATGTTCCGCGAAAAGAAAGATGGATCCTTCAGATTAGTTGTTGATTATAGAAACATGAACGCCATTTGCGTGGAAAATGTCTATCCCCTCCCACTTATGAAGGACATGTTGGCCCATTTAGGAAAGGGAAAATTTTTTACCAAACTTGATTTAAGAGAGGCATACTACCGAGTGAGAATAAAAGAGGGAGATGAATGGAAGACAGCATTTAATTGCCCACTGGGGTGTTTCCAATTTAGAGTACTCCCTTTTGGACTACAGGGGGCCCCGGCCGTATTCATGCAGTTGATCAACGAAGTGTTGCATGAGCATCTATATAAGGGGGTGTTGGTCTATTTGGACGATATTCTAATTTATTCTGACAACATGGCCGACCATATAAGATTGGTTCGAGCGGTCTTGAATAAACTCAGAGCAGCTGAACTCTATGCCAAACTTTCTAAATGTGAATTCCATCAAGACAAAATCGACTATCTTGGATATCGTATATCGCATGAGGGAATAGAGATGGACCCGGAAAAGGTCCGGGCAGTAATGGAATGGGCCACACCACGCACCCGTAAACAGTTACAGAGTTTCTTAGGGTTTGCTAACTTTTATAGACAATTTATCCCCTCTTTCGCAAAAATCGCACTGCCAATTACAAACTTGCTCAAAACAAAAGGGGAAATAAAACCCAAACCCTCGAAACCACTAGAATGGACTATGGACTGTCAGGCCGCTTTCGAAAAACTGAAACGGCTGTTTGCAGCTGAACCTGTGCTCAAACACCCCGACATAGAACAACCTTTTGTAATACAAGCGGATGCTAGCGACGTTGCGGTAGGAGCGATACTCTTGCAAAAGAATGAGAATGGAATATTACAACCCTGTGCTTACACATCCCGTAAACTATCTGAAACAGAAAGGAGATGGGCCATATGGGAGAAGGAAGCGTTTGCAGTTAGATAGGCGCTGTTAACATGGAGACAATTTTTGGAGGGGGCAAAACATCCTTTCGAGGTGTGGACTGACCATAAGAATCTAGAAGCATTAAAAACACCACGCAAATTGTCACCCAAGCAGGCACGCTGGGCCCAACATTTCAAGCGTTTCAATTTCACTTTACGTTACCTTCCTGGGGGAAAAAATTTCATGGCAGACGCACTTTCCAGATTGCCACAGTACAACAGCATAAAGAAGGAACTGGTTCAACCAATGATCCCCTTAACGCAATTGGCAACACCTGTCACTACCAGAGCGCAGAGTAAAACCGATCCAGAACTCTCAGGGGATTTACTCGAAAAGTTACGAGAAGCACTAAAAGCTGACGAGTGGTTTAAACTCCACTCGAATGAATGCACACTTCGCGATGGACTAGCTTGGGTTGGATCGAAATTGTATGTTCCGACCACGTTAAGACCAACCGTATTGAAATATGCGCATGATGCCAAAGCCGCAGGACACTTTGCGTTTGTCAAAACTTTACATCTTGTTAAGAGACAGTTTTGGTGGCCTGCACTAAAAAAGGACATACAGACATATGTGGCTAGCTGTCCAGTATGTGCCTCGGCTAAAAGACCTCCAGGAAAATCCCCTGGATTACTGCAAAGTGTGGCTAGACCGAACGCCCCATGGAAGGAAATATCTATGGATTTTATGGTGGACTTACCCGACAGTGAGGGCTGCACTGTCATTTGGGTAGTAACTGATTTGTTTTCTAAACAAGTACATTTCATACCTTGCTCAAAGATCCCTTCAGCAAAAACCCTCGCAAAGTTATTTATTCGGCAGATTTACCGACTACATGGGTCTCCGAAAAGAATAATTTCTGATAGGGGTGTGCAATTTACTTCCAGTTTCTGGAGAGAATTTTTAAGATTGATAGGCTCCGCACAGGGGTTGAGTTCCAGTCACCACCCTCAGACAAATGGTGCTTGTGAAAGAACCAATGGGGTACTCGAACAATACCTTAGATGTTACGTGAATTACCAACAGGACAATTGGGTAGACTTGTTGCCATTTGCAGAAGTGGCGTATAACAATTCTGTGCATAGTAGCACCGGATTCACCCCTTTTAAGGTTGCATCGGGTCAGGATTTTGTACCCATTCCCGAGTTACCTCAAGATGATCCCCAAAATCCCTCTTTGATAGATTGGATAGAACAATTAAGGAGCACCTGGACAGTGACTCGGAAGGCATTAGATGAGGCACACCGAGCTCATAAGGCACAAGCCGATAAGAAAAGGTCCCCAGCTCACATTTACAAAGTGGGGGATAAAGTCTATTTGTCTACCAAATACTTACAAACCACCCAGAGGTCTAAAAAGCTGGGGCCTAAGTATGTAGGACCATTCCGTGTGATCAGACTGATAAATCCAGTGACAGTTGAATTAGAATTACCAAAAACCTTGAGACGAATACATCCTGTATTTCATGTTAGTTTATTGAAACCTGAACACTCATCTCCCCTAAGGGTTGATCATAGCAACCCTCCAATTCCCATCCTAGTAGAAGGGGAGCAACATTTTGAGGTTAAGGAAATCTTGGACTCTAGAAAACACCATGGTAAAGTCCAATATCTGATTGCCTGGAAACATTTTCCACTATCTCAGGCTGAATGGGTAAATAAACGGGATGTCCGAGCTCCCAAGAAAGTTCAACAGTTCTATGCCAAATACCCTGATAAACCTTGATCATTGTATATATTCTGTTTCTCTTTCTCTTTTTCCTTTTAATTAGGACTAACGTCTCTTCTGCAAGAGGGGCCGAATGTCAGCATCAGCTTTCCTGCTTTAGCTGCCATAAGAAACGGGGAGGGATTAGGTATGGAGCAAAGGGGGGGAAGAGAGCAGGAGGGGGTTTGTCTTTGTAGGAGGGGACTTCGGGGGAATCGAAACTAAATTTCAGAAGGGGATGGCCGACCAACTGTCTTGACATTCCTGATGGATGACGCTGCCAGACGTGTTGCCACCTGACCTTTGGAAGACCTTTAGATTGGCTGAGAAACTATAAACACGAGGGGGGGAAGAAGCTTAGTAGATGCATTTCGCGCGTTTTGATCACTTCCAGCTTTTCACTGGGATGTTAATCTTTTCATATTCAGTAAAAGTACCAGATTCTTCAAAATGCTTGAGTTTGGGGTTTTCTTTCCTGGATACTGAAGGAAGCATACCTGACAGCAGGTTCATATCATAATTACTATATTTAGACAAATTCACATATTGTGGGATAGTTGCTAAGTCTTAAAACCGCACACAATGCATCAAGGTATTTAATTCTTGGTTTTGTTTTGTTTTCTTTAAAAATTGTTACATTGTACATACATCATACATATATTAGTTTGAAAAATTAGTATTTATAGCATGACTAGAGATTATTAATACTGCAGTGTTTAGATAACTTAAAATCCTTAAAGATAACAAAATATGACATTAATTATAATTTGAAATGTTGATATTAGGTATTATGAAATAAAATTATTTATATTTTACATTCAAAGCTTAATATAACTCTAATAAATATGGTCTTTAATTTTAAAAACAATGCAAAATATGAATGTAATTCATAGGCATGCTAAAGCACTTGACTATTTTTCTGAGAAATCATTAGAGGGAATAAATTATTATAAAAAGAAAATCTTGAAAAACCAAGAATAAGAATTAGAAAAATGGACTGAGAAGGATATACACTGAAACCAGATTTGTTTAAAGTGTACACTGAGATTATAATGAGAATGTTATGGTTCAAAGATAACAACTACAATCAGATATAAAGCATGAATAATAAAAGTTCTCACAGATGATTTAGAGAATTCTTCAGACTTCCACAAGAACACTAACATTCGAGGTACAAAAATAACTTTATCTAATTAATTAAATTAATTAAAAGAGCCTTGGTACTACAGTGGTTTAAAGCACCCTGTTATTAACACAGCTGCCTGCAATTTACTGCTGGTTCGAATCTCTCCAAGGCTCAAGGTTGACTCAGCCTTCCATCCTTTCTAAGGTAGGTTAAATGAGGACCCAGTTTGTGGGGGCAATAAGCTGACTTTGTATAAATATACAAAAGTATGAAGGCTATTGCTTAACGCACTGTAAGCCGCCCTGAGTCTCCGGAGAAGGGCGGCATATAAATCAAATTAAAAAAAAAAATAAAAAAAAAAATGTCATTCTCCTACAAGAGCTGCATTGGTTTTTGATTTGCTTCTGGGTCCAATTCAAAGTGCTGGTTATCACATTTAAAGACCTACAGGTAGTCCTCAATTTATGACCACAAGTGAGCTCATAATTTCTGTTGCTAAGAGAGACAATTGTGAAGTGATTTTTGTCCCATTTTACAACCTTTCTTGCCACAGTTGCTAAATGAATCACTGCAGTTCAGTGGTGGGATTCTACCGGTTCGCACCGATTCAGTAGAACCGGTTGTTAAGTAGTTAAGTAGTTAAGCAGTTCGGAGAACTGGCTGTTAAATGAAATATCTCCTTTTGTCTTTTTTTCACTTTACAGAGTTAATCCTGTAAGGAATCACAACATTTGGTGTTGTTTCCTAGCCTAATCTTTATTGCCCTGCTTACAGAAACTGCCTCTCCGGCAGTATGCCTAGACTTACTGTCACTTCCGGTTCCGGAGGTTCTCGGAAGATTTTCTTTTTCCTTGACTTTCTTAAAGGGGAAGGGTTTTTGGTTTTTTTTTTTTTTTTTTAGTTTTTTATTATATTTGTATACCACCCTTCTCTCGAAGGACTCAGGGCGGTGAACAGCCATGATAAAACAACATACAAGACAAAATTTAAAAAACATATTCAATCTTTGGCCAAAATTAAAACTTCCAATTAAAACCATTTTAAACCATTTTTAAAACCCAATTTAAAATAATTTATCCCGTCAGATCGGCTTGCTGAAATAATAGGATCTTCAGAGCATGACGGAAGGCGCGGAGGTCGGGGATCCTTCGTATGTCCGGGGGCAATTCATTCCATAGGGCAGGAGCCCCACAGAGAAGGCTTTCCCCCTGGAGGTTGCCAGTCGACATTGTTTGGCCAATGGCACCCTGAGGGGGCCCTCTCTGTGAGAGCGTGTCGGTCGGTGGGAGGAAAACGGTGGCAGAATGCGGTCCTGTAAGTAACCAGGTCCTAAGCCATGGAGCGCTTTAAAGGTGGTAACCAACACCTTGAAGTGCACCCGGAAGACCACTGGGAGCCAGTGCAGCTCGCACAAGAGGGGTGTAACATGGGAGCGACGAGTCGCCCCCATTATCACTCGCGCGGCCACATTCTGGACCAGTTGGAGCCTCCGGGTGCTCCTCAAGGAGAGCCCCATGTAGAAAGCATTACAATAGTCCAGACGGGAAATGACGAGCGCGTGAGTGACTGTGCGCAAGGCGTCCCGATCCAGAAAGGGACGCAACTGGGAAATCAGGCGAACCTGATAAAAAGCCCCCCTGGCCACGGCCATCATATGATCGTCTAAAGACAGCTGTGAATCCAGGAGGACGCCCAAGTTGCAAGCCCTCTCTGAGGGGGGTAAGATCTCATTCCTAATAGCCAATGATGGTGTTAGCTGGCTATATCGGGACGTTGGAAAGCAAAGCCACTCAATCTTGGAGGGGTTGAGTCTGAGCCTGTTCCTCCCCATCCAGATCCGCACAGCCTCCAGGCAATGGGACATCACGTCAAGGGCATCATTGGGGTGGCCTGGGGTTGAAATGTACAACTGCGTGTCATCGGCATACAGTTGACATTTCACCCCAAAGCCACGGATGATCTCGCCCAGCGGCCTCACATAAATGTTAAACAGGAGGGGTGAGAGGACTGACCCTTGTGGCACTCCACAAGTGAGGAACCTCGGGGTCGACCTCTGCCCCCCCGTCAACACAGACTGCATACGGTCAGAGATGAAGGAGGAAAACCACAACACAGTGCCCCCCATTTCCAACCCCTTTAGCCGACGCAGCATGATACCATGATCGATGGTATCAAAAGCCGCTGAGAGATTTAGGAGGACCAGGACAGAGGAACAACCCCTGTCCCGGGCCCTCCAGAGATCATCAACCAATGCGATCAATGCTGTTTCCGTGCTGTAACCCGTTCTGAAGCCCGACTGGCACAGATCTAGATAGACAGCTTCATCCAGGAACCGAGGAAGCTGTCTCGCCACCACACTCTCAACAACAAAAGGGTTGTTTTAAGCTTTTTACACTGCTATTGGGAGGAAATACTCGCCTGTTGGAGTTCTTCCAGCCAAGGTGCAATGATCAGCACTTTGAAGAAATAATTGAATAATGAAGCAGAAGCTTTTAATGACAAGGAACCAAGATGAGTGACATTCAGCAAGGCTTATTGGCTAGCTAGAAAAATTGACATTCCAACGTGAATTTACATACCCTTTCTGACTTTTGGTCTAAAACTGGTTTTTGGTGAAGTTAATTCTGTGCTTGGTGATGTTTAATCCTGTGTTTAGTGATGGGATAATTTTCCCTATTCATCTTTGTTTGGAAGGAAAAATACTAATCTCTGTTCCTGAAAAGCAGCAGCTTTGGAAATCTGACTAGTTCTGTGTCTATTTGTTCTGGTAATTTACGTTTTTTGCCCTATCTTGTCAACATGGTGAAGAGAAGCAGTTGTGAAATGAGTGACATGGTTGTTAAGAATGCTGCAATGGGCATAAATGTGAGGATGGTCATAAGTGTGAGGACCAGTCAAAAGTGCAAGGACCAGTCAGAAATGACTTTTTTTAACCCTCTGAGTAGTCCCTATACACATAGCCATGGACACCTGGTCACATGACCAGCTAGCCACACCCACCCAGTCACATGACCACCAAGCCACACCCACCCAAATAAGCCACGCCCACAGAACCGGTTGTTTAAAAAATTGAATCCCACCACTGCTGCAGTTGTTAAGTCAGTAAGTGAATCGACTTCCCTGACTTTACCTGACAGAAGGTCACAAATGTGAACACATGACCCTGGGACTCTGCAACTGTAATAAATATATGCCAGTTGCAAAGCATCCTAATTTTGATCATGTGACCATGGGGAAGCTGCAACAGTCATAGGTGTGAAAACTGGTCATAAATAACCTTTTCAATGCCTTTGTAACTTCAAATGGTCACTAAAAGAATGATTATAAATCAAGGACTACCTGTACATGGCTTGGGAGCATAGGTTATTTAAAGGACCCTCTTTTCCCAGTCACAGATACCTACCAGAGTGGATGGGCAGGGAATGCTATGGGTTTCTTCTCCTGAAGAAGCACAAACATCTAGCAAGTTCAAGAAGAAGGGATTTCTCTCTGGTGGCTTCCTCCTTCTGGAACATCTCCCCAAGGCCCTGAATACCTGGTTTTGCCAACAGGCCTAGAGAACGCAAAGTGGGATGGAACCCATAAAGGCTTATTTGACTGATTGTTGTTGCCAGGGAGATGAGGGTTATTACTTTTTATTGTATTTATATTGGGTTTTTATCTTTGTAAGCTGCCTGGAGTTACTGAAAGCAAGTTAGGTGGCCATAAAATTTTTATTAAATAAATAAGTATATGAGGAAATAAGACAATGACATAGATCTCTTACAGAAATAACCTTCTTTATTGAACAAGATTATAAATGATGACAATCAGCTCTGCTAAACAAAATGAAAATCATTACACTAGTAATGGACTTCTGTGAAAGGTGGCCACTCAAACATGAATCTGAAATTATTACTAAAAAAAGTAGAAATCGGTAACTCATGACTACTTAAGACTGATTACCTCCCACTTAAGGAAAGGATCAGCCAGCACAAACTCACATCTTTTGCTCATGTCATGCAAGATGATAATGGACCAGGAAAATCATTATGCTTGATAAACGTGAAAGAAATAGTAGGGAAAACCAAAAATCTAGCTGGATTAATGGGGTTAAAGGGATTTATAATGCTATTTTTGAAAGAACTACGACATATGTAAAATATTTCAGGAGATAAATTGATATAGCAATAATTGTTTTCATGAGATTCACTAGAAGATGACCCATAATTTATCAACATAACTAAAGAAACTAAATGTTTCTGGGAATCTAGCAAACTAACATTTAAACCCGGATTTACTGACAGGAAACACAGAAATAAGGCTGACCCAGACAAAAACATGAACATCTGTTCATATCCAGAATATGAGTTCATCCAAATGAAGATATTATTACTTAAAGATTTCATTACAGCTGAAGGGCTACTATGGTGACCTTCCCTCTAATAAAAGATCTGTAGCATCTTTTAGTTCAGAAAATGTGATCAAGACCAGATACATTTTCTTTATTGTAAAACCTGAAGAGTACAGGTAGTTCTGGCTTGATGATGGTAATTGAGACCAGTAACTCCATCATTAAGCAACACATGGCCATGCCAACTAACCATGGCACTTGTTGCAGTTCCAGTTGCCATCATCCCATACAGCTGCAGTGTCCCACAGTCTCATGATCACCATTTGTGACTTCCTGCCAGTTTCCACATCGACCTTCCTTGTTGGAAGCTAGCAGTGAATGTTGTTGATTGAAATGGTGTGACTACAAGATGCTGCAGCGATTGTAATTGCAAAGGATCAAATCGTGGTCACATGACCGTGGTAATGCTATAATGCTGCAGCTACAAAGAATGGACATTATCTCCCTTTGTTCACTGCTGATGTAACAGTCACTGAACAAATGGTCATTCAACAAGGACTACCTATATGGTCCTCAGAACAGATTGGCACAAGGCTTGATTAAGGTATCAAAAATATAAATGCCATGAAAACAAATAATTTTTAATGTAGATACACTGGAATTATCAAGTTATTTTGAATCCAAGCAGGAAGGAGGGACTTGAATTGTCCTTCTCTCTCTGACAGATTCACAGGATTGCTAGGTTTACAGTAACAAAACAGTATGTACAATCAATACCAATTTTTTCTGGAATCTTTAATTCATTTGTACTTACCAGAAGGTCGTATAAATGTAGTTCTTTCTGAATAACGGTGACATACATTTTGTATATCATCTAAAGTGGCCTCCAGGTCAGTGGCCAAATGCCTTCTTTGCTCAGTTAATTCCTGCAGTTTATATTCTATACAACATAAAAATAGTAATATTCATTAAAGTCAACCTTAATATTATCTACATTTCAAAATTTTAATGTATCTAACTACAAGTTCCATTCATTCACAAGAAATTAAATTGTACAGCATTTTGCACTCTTTGGAGTTGATGTTAAAACCATTAATGATTTTGTCAGGGAAGGATCTTTGCTTTTGCTGTATTCTCATTGTAACCTAGCTCGAATATGGAATGTAACTCTACTCTTCTGCAAATGTTAGTAGAATTTAGAATAAATTCCTATACATCTCTTTCTGGCAGCAATACCCTTAATCTACATTATCCATATCTGAGCCTAGTGAGAATTTCTTGACTTAGACTCTCTCTGGACAAGTTTTGCTGTTTTTTGCAATTGAGCAGGTTTCCTAACAAGACATAAAATTTGAAGGATTCTGATAGAATTTTTTCTAATACATTTAATTAAAATATATAATCTTTTATATGATACAGTTTACTTCATCCAATCCATCTGATAAAGTGTGTTTGTAGTTATTACAGCTTTGGACTATCAAAGGCTTAAACCTAGTTAAAACTAAAACCTAGTTTAACCTTCTAACCTGATGACTTCCAAACTAATCTGTGATTACTTTTCAAGCCTCACTGAAATAGTTTTAACACATTGTAGTATAAAAGAATAACATTAGCAAGTTATTCGGAGTCAAGAGCCTTTGTTCCATATATCCTGTGTTCAACTATATGATTCCAAATGTGTCTCTGTATATGTATATACAAAGATTAAAAAAATAAAGAGAATATCACACATACCATTTATACTATCTGGTTGTGTAGCTGCAAGTTCTTGAATTTTTTGTAGCTCTTTCCGATTAGATTCCAGTGTTTCTATTAACTGTTCTTTCTTCTTGGCTAGTTCTTGCAATTCTTGTAATTCTTTTTCTGCAAGCAAAAACTTTCAGAATGATCTCTTCAGAGTTTCAATTGGCAATAATTTCTGTTGGTTAATGACCACAGTGAAGTTATCTGTATTTGAGCTCTTCAGAAATATGATCAAGCTCTTCACTGTTGCATTACATTTATAACAAAAAAATAATCACAATATAGCCTAATTTAAATTTCTAAAATCAACCTTCCCTAAAGTGCAGATTTGGCTTGGTATCTCCTACTTTTTCAAAACTCCTCTCCATTTGCTATATTTACCAACTTGCCTGATGAAGAAATTCTGAATTCAAAAGTTTACTACTGTGTGAATTGGAGTTTTTTGAAAGCAGAGAATAATTTATTAGATGAAAGAAAAGACAAAAGAAATTTTTGTTTTATCAAATTAAAAGAAACATTATAAATGCCAATTTAACTATCAAGAAGATAAAGGCAAAACTGCAGGATAGCTCTTTTGTTTTGTTTTTTTAATGGTTTGCTGGAGTAAAGTAAAGTAAAGAAGGAGGAGAGCAACCACACACTTTGGTAAGATCATAAAGATGTCTGAATCACTAATTGGTGCGCATGCATATTGGAAGCTCACTCAATCTCTGCAAGAGAAGAGGACCAATTAAGTTGGTTGATGGATTCAGATTTAACAGAATAAGAGAGTTAAAAGGGACCTTGCAGGTCTTCTGTCCAACCTCCTGTTCAGGCAGGAAACCCTATACTATTTCAGACAAATCGTCCAAACTCTTCTTAAGAACTTCCAGTGTTAGAGCACCCACAACTTCTGGAGGCCACTCAGTCCACTGATTAATTATTCTAATAGTCAAGAAATTTCTCCTTAGTTCTAGGTTGCTTCTAACCTTTATTAGTTTCCATCCATTGCTTCTTGTTCTGCCTCCAGGTGTTTTGGAGAATAGAATTCTTTATAGCAACCCCTGGGATATTGGAATACTACTATCATATCACCCCTTAGTCCTTATTTTCATTAAACTAGACATATCAAATTCCATCAACCATTCTTTATATGTTTTAGCCTTGAATTGCCTAATCATCTTTGTTGCTCTTCTCTGCACTCTTTTTTACATTGTGGCGACCAAAACTGTAGTCTTACCATGGCATTATAAACACTTTATGTGATCTTGATTCTATCCCTCTGTTAATACAGCCTTGGACTGCATTGGCTTTTTTGGCAGCTACAACACACTGCTGACTCATATTTAATTGACTGTCCATTAGGACTCCAAGTTCCCTCTCACTATTGAGCCAGGTACGAGATTTAGGAGTAAACCTGACGCTGGGCAACAGCTAGGATTGTGTTTTAAATATCTATTGTAAACAGTTTTATTCTATATAGCCAGTCCTCAAATTATATTGGTGGTTGGGACTGGAATTTCCACTTCTAAGCAATGCAGTTGTAAAAAAGAGGGTGCATGAGGATGTGAGGGATGCTACACAGGAGATATGGTGAGACACCCAGAAACTGTGCAAACGTGCAAGGAAAAGCCAACAAAATTCAAGGAGGGTGTATGAGGCACATGGAAGGCACTGTGAGAATGCAAGTGAATGCACAAGGATGACAGAAAGCATGACGAAGCTCAGGGAGGAAGAGCAGAGGTAGACAAGTGGCAGGGGAGTATATATATAGCAAAGCTTGGGGAGAGTGCATGGAAGTGTACAAATGGCCAGCACAGCACAAATGCTGATGGTTTGGGGGAGGGAAACTTAACCCAGAAAATTCTGACCTTCCCCGCTGGCTTCCCCATTGACTTCCTGGGAAAGCTGGCAAGGAAGGTTGCAAATGATGATCATGGAACACTCCAACTAGTCATAAGTGTGAGCTGACTTGCAAGCACTCAGATTGTGATCACATTACTGCAGGGTGCTGGGACAGCTGGAACACTGAGGACCAGTCATAACTACCATTCAATAATTTATAATTGTCATAACTTTATTGCTGAATGAATGGTCATGAAGAGTACCTATATGAAAAAATGGATAAACTGTCCTGGTTATCTTTGTCAATTGCTATTCTTGAAACCAAAATACACCTACAATTCTAAAAGAATTTGCACTCTGGCAGATGTTTTGTATATTCCTCACAAAGGACCTTAGAATGTCAGATCATAGTTATTCTTCACCATATGAGTCAGAGTTAATTTAAAAATAACCACATGCTATGGTGGGATTAAGAGCAGAAAAATAATGTAATTTTCCCACTTTTGTGGCCATAATGTAGGCTCATATAAATTTTCATTTGATCTCTCTTAATCTTTTTCCTATATTATTCTGAGAATCTCCTGAAACCCATGGTAAACATCAACTATTCCATCAGAATCAGTTAACAAAGATACTCTGCTCAAGAACAATTCTTATCCATAAGCCATCCAGCATCCTTGCTCTAGGAAGTGACAACAATATCCTAGAGACATTCCATCAGACATTCAAGAAAACACTCAAGCAATCTTCAGAAGCAAAACAGATCTATCAATTATCCAGGGTAGAAAGATGGAGGAAGCAACTCCAAATTTCATCAATCTCCAAACTTCACAAATAAAATAACTACATGCTGCAAAAGATCACAGCTGCTGCCAGTTCTGACCGGTTTGGGCGAACGAGTAGTTCCGAGCAGCAACTGGGCCCACCCACCCACTCCGGCACTAACCCATTCTATATAATCGCCATGTTTTTGTTGCCACATGCATGTGTGGAAGGCGTGCACGTGAAGCAACGCTCACATTTTCGGTTTTGGGCGAACCGGTTGTTACATTATGTGACACCCACCTCTGATCACAGCAGCTCTAAGTCTTCTATTTTCCAGCTGATCACAAAGAAAGCAGAGAAGGTAATATGGCAATAACACTATTTGTTGACCACAGTAGAATTTTTGTCCATATTAGTGGTTAACAACTGGCTGTAGGCATGATCACACCCCTACTGCCTACACTTGAAAAAAGTGAAGAATAAATCTCCCCTACCAAAATACCTGAGTTACCTGAGTTACAAATTGAATCACTGTTTGCTGTCTTAATGTGCCAGCCACTTTCAATACAGTATGTTAAGATTTATCAATACATTGAAATCCACACTGCCACCAACATGACATTTTTCAGAACCTGGCAAGCTCACATCTGATTAAGCTCATTCTTGTTTACTGGAGTCTCTGCCAGCATTGCTTTTGCTGATGCACTAAAATTTGTCTGCATAGCTTTTTACCACTTCTGTAGAAGTTTTATTTCTCCACCAAGCTCTGAAGTTTCTCAGCCAATGTAAGATTTTCAATCTGGTTTTTTTGGTAATACAAACTACAGTAACTGCCCAGCCATCACCTTGGAGGTGAAAATTCACAAGATTCAGAGAATTAGAAAGAGAAACCAACAGATAAGGATTCTAATAACTCAATTATTACAATGATTATAGCTTCCAAAACAATATGAATTATAGGTGCCGCTTTTTCTAAACTTCTTAGTATTCATATTTTCATATTTACCAGTAGACTGTACAAGTGTAGTCCTTTCTGAAGCATGACGACATATATTTTGTATATCAAATACAGCTGCTTCCAGATCTGAGGTCAAATGTATTCTTTGTTCAGTCAATTCCTGCAATTTATGCTCTATGAAAAAATCAGGAAAAAAACATTACTATATAACATGCTAAATAGAAAATTCCAGTGATTAGCAGGTATCAGCATTATCTTTGAACAGGTACATATGTTTGAAATTAACCTGAGGTTCAAATGTCAGCTTAGGTGAATATGCTCTGGTCTAGGACTCTACAGGACAAAGCTAATTACTATTTTTGCAGTAGGGCTGTTTTTCTAAAACATTAATATATATTATTCTTAATTGCAATAGATAAATGGAATGTCTGCTCTTGGCTCTATGTATGTGAGCTACCAAAATTTAATACCTATCTTTACATCTAAGAATAAACATACTAGTAGCATAGTCACTGAAGAGGACAGTCTTTTTCTAGTAGATGGCTTCTGGATTAAGAAAAACTTCCATGAAACTATTTTTCACTTGGCATAACATGAGTAACAGTAGCAAATGCTATTATCACTCATGCATCTTCACCATAAGTATCTGTGAGTATCTGATTCAAAATGTGTATGTGTGTGTGTTTTAAAAAAAAAATTAAAATCCCATGTACCATTGACACTGCCTGGTTGGGTAGCTACTTCAACATAAGTACCTGTGTTTATCTGATTCAAAATGTGTGTGTGTTTAAATATTAAACAAAAAACATCCCACGCACCACTGACCCTGCCTGGTTGGATAGCTACAAGTTCCTGAATTTCTTGTAGTTCTTTTCGATTAGAGCCCAGTGTTTCCAGTAACTGATGTTTCTTCTCAGATAATTCATGCAACTCATTTAATTCTTTTTCTGCAAGCAAGAAAGGATTGGATTAGGGCACGGATGGGCTTCTGGGGGTTCGCAGGGGTTTTGGAGAATCTCTAGCTAGGATTCTGTGCAGTTTGGAGAACCCCCAAATCCCACTCCTGGCTGGCCCCACCGACCCCACCTCTCCCCTCCCAGGAGTCCCCACGTGGCCCGTTTTGGATGCAGGTAAGTGCAGGACATGCGCAGAGGCTCAGGGAGGGAAAAAAATGAGCCTACCAGAAGTTCAGGAAGGGTCCGTTTCCAGCCTCCAGAGCCTGGGGAGGCTGTTTCACCTTCCCAAAGGTTCGAGGAAAGCCTCTGGAGCTCAGGGAGGGCAGAAACACCCCCTCCGCCATGGTGCAGGAGGCCAACTAGGCCATGCCCACCATGGCCCTGCCCACCAGCAACTGGGCAGAGAACCCTTGCTAAAATTTTTGAAGCCCACCCCTGGATTAGGGTGAGGCTGGAACCCAGTGATTGGGGTTTTGTATGTATTGCAAACTGTTGTTAAACATACAGAGGGTATGAATGAGAGATATTGATTATTTTATTTTATTTTATCATTTTATTTTTTAACAGCTGCTGTGAACCACCAGATGGCTCATAAGATTGGTGGTCATATAAGTCTCATAAATACATCCATACAGTTCCCCAAAGTCAAATCGAATAGATATGTCAATACTTCCCTATTCTCTTGAGGAATCACTACTGATAGATGAAAAAGCATATAATTATCTTCATTCTTTGATAGTTAGGTTTATAATACTAAAATAATATGCACAATCAATGCTGTTTTTGATAAAATTCTTAGTTATTATTTCCTTACCAGTAGGTTTTATAAATGTAATTTTTTCTGAAGCACGACAACATACATTCTGCATACCATCTAGAGTTGCCTCCAACTCTATGGTTAAATTTCTTCTTTGCTCATTTAATTCCTGCAATTTATGCTCTATAAAAAATCATGATACAATATTATTATGCATAAAAATAGATGAATTCATTAAATTAATAAATTAGTGTTATCTATAGTTCAAAACATTAATGATATATATCTAGATAATAAAATGAAGTCTTGCGTCTCTAAATTCTCCACTCATTCATTGGTGATTAAATGTAAGCCATTACATACACTGGAAATTAAAATTATTAAATGGTTCTCAGTAGAGAATCTATCCTGCTAAAATATTCTCAGGACGGATGTTGTGCTGAAAATACCATCAGAGCTGAGAAAATGTTCCTATAAATGTTTCTTACATTACATTACCTTTAAACCAGTACATAACCTTTACATTACCTTTAAACAAGTAGTGAATGAATTACAATACCAAAGGCAAATTGTTAATCATATCTTCATCCCAAATAGTGCGTCTATGCTTAACTATTTGATTCCAAATATATATATGCTGTATTTATATAATATAAAAGTTTATTTATATAGTATAAACAACATCACTTACCACTAACACTGTCTGGTTGAATAGGTGCACATTCCTGAATTTTTTGCAGCTCTTTCTGATTAGATTCCAGTGTTTTCAGTAACTGATGCTTTTTGCCAGCCAATTCATCCAATTCATGTAATTCTTTTTCTGCAAGCAAACAGACTCAAGACAGGTTTATTCTGAGCAACAACACAACAACAAAAATCGTGTGTGTCTGTGTCTGTGTCTGTTTGTGACTGTGTTCAAGAAAAAAGAGAGAAAAAAGTGATAAGAATATAATAAAGAGAAAAAAAAAATGTAAAGAAATGACTTATTTTCAAACTTGTTCTTCCAAAGATTTTTAGCAATTTAGAAATAGTTAATGTGTTATATATTTTATATCTTCCAATAGTGAGAGTAATGTTACCTTTGGTGGTAGCTCAAACCCATGGAAATCCTTATATTGCAATCTCATTGCAGGGGGAGCATAGTTGAACATACTATGGGTTCTTATCTGTACAGGTTCCAAGGAACTAGTCCATTCACTGGGAGTGTGTTTAATATTCAGCATTAAAGACTACTAGTGATTGAGAGTGAAGGCAGGCATCAGGGATTGTATTTCATTTTGACTTGTGTGCCAACTAGCAAAATCTGTTCCTGGAAAACCAGCTGCCTTGCTGCAACTTATCAGATCACACTTATAACCCTGGGACACAATATGATTTTATTCTTCATCTCTCCCTGATACAGAGTTATATCACCATTCTGACACTAGTGGCTTTGTTTAAAGGTTTGGCCCATGTAATTCCTTGCTGTCTCCCTACAGCTCAAGGAAAAACACAACTTTTTAAAGATTTTAGATGTAGAGCCCCGTTCAAACATGTGAACTCAGATTGCTGATTGCAAATTTCCTCCAAGTTTTGGAAGACCCTCTTTCAATTACTGAATATTAAAATTAATCTTTCTTCCATCATCTGTCTTCAAAAGAACTACAGAATAATAGCTACAGTATATGGATATTCCAGTTGAAATAGCAAGCATTTCTCCATATAGACCTATATTTTATCCACCAAACTAAAGAAACTATATTTAGTCAATCCATAAATTTAGCAAACTAACTTAAAAAATAAATTCAGCAATGTATACAAAGTTGACCCAAATAGAAACCTGAAAGTCTGTTTACAAAGCACAGCATAGTTAGGTGTTGTTGTTTTTTTAGATACGTTTTGAATCCAGAATATAAATAAAACCAATCAAGATTATTCATAATAACATATGTAGTGTTATATCAGAGCTGAAGTATTATTATAGTAACCCTAATTCCTGTAAATCTGCAGCAAGCAGGACCAGAGTGACCACTACCAGAAATGTTTGGTCAAATAAAGGGTTTCATAATTGTAAAAACTGAATAATTTGGGCTTCTGTATCCAGTACTGATTGACTAAGGCATGCTTAACATACTAATACAATATATTTTAAATGTAGACAGGATTGAAAGGAGTCTAATTGTCTGTTTCTTTCTGATAATCTCTCTGATTACACCAATTGCTAAGTTTACAGTATTAAAACAATATGCATAATCAGTGTCATATTTTCTTAAATTCTTAGTAATTTTTTCTACTTACCAGAAGGTTGTATAAATGTAATTCTTTCTGAACTATGACGACATACATCTTGTATAGTATCCAGGGTTGCCTCCAAATCCGTAGTCAAAAATCTTTTTTGTTCAGTTAATACTTGCAGCTTATACTCTGCAAAAATTCATATTTTGTACATAAAAACAGTTAAGTTCATAAACTTGATCTTTATTATTATCTAGATTTCAAAATGTTAATTACATATTACAAGCATTAGGAATAACATAAAACCTTCATACCCTTTATCAGGCCCAATCTTCGGAGATGGGGGTGGAGAGGCCAATAGGGAATTAAAGACCCTCCTACGCAAACTCTGTCAGGCAACACATTTATTGTGGCCCCAGATTCTACCTACTGCCCTGTTACATCTGAGAACCTGACCCCAACAGGATATAGGGATTTCCCTCTTTGGATTGCTGTTCAGGAGACCCCCAGATACTTTGAAAGGCTTAGACCCACATTCCCTGAGCTTAGAAAGGAGGGGTAGGGTTTATCTTCCCTCTCTAAACAGACCACTTCAAAGGCTGTGGAAGCAGACCATGTTAACACAGACGCTGCCCCTAGAAGAAGGCCTCCACCCATTCGAGCCAGGAGACTGGGTGTGGATTTGATTTTTCACATGGAAATCTGTGATGCAACCTGAGTAGAATCAGCCCTTCCAAGTCCTGCTAACCACCCAGACAGCTGTAAAGGTTGCATAAAAAGGCTCCTGGATCCATTGGGCCCACCTAAAACCAGAAGCAATCAACTTCAGCATCAAATAGAACCTGACATCAAAGATCCCACCCTTAAACCCAAACCCAGAGACTGATGAGTGAGGCCTAAAGACCAACAAGAACAATAGAGAATGGACAAATGGGGGAAAGTCAAAACTCATCTTGAATATTTTAAGTATAAATGTACCATTATGGTGATAAAAGTGATAGCATGGGTAAAATTGAAAAGAAATAGAAAAGGAAGTATATATTATTAGAATATTGGAGTTGCTCTGATACCAAACAGGGAATATATTCCACAACAAAGGAGAAAGAAAGGAGAGAGGAATAGAGGGTAAGAAAAGAGTGAGAGACAGGAATGGAAGAAAGGGGAAAGGAGAGGAAGAAAGGACAGGGGACAGGAGTAGGAGAGAAGGTTAGAAAGGGGGGAAAGAGGGGAGAAGTGGGGGAAAGGAAGGGGAAGTAGAAAAGAGAAAGGAGAAGAGGAGGGAGAAAGTAGGAGAGGAGAGGAGGAGGGAAGGGAAAGAAAGAAGAAGAAGAAGGTTTGTTGTGAAATGAGGGAAAAGAAAGGGTAGAAGAGCAACCCCAAATGTAATTAAAATGCCTTATTTTTTTGCTTTTTTAAAGAAAAATATGTATATGTATGACCAATTATGTATACGAGAATGTACATTTACATTATGTGTATAAGAAATAAAAATAAAAAATTTTCTAAAAAAAACCCAGACTTATAGGCATACATCTACTCCCAAATAAGAAAAATGTCTAGTAATACTTAGCTTGGCAAGCTCTAAATACAATTGATTTTTGCCATTAAGGACATCTTGACAACCTGCCTTGTAGGAATTGTCAGACATCTACGCACCATACAGAACTATACTATGTTCAAAAACTTCCACGTCACTATCACGTACTCCACTATTTTCAATTGGAGACCCAGCATAGATATCAGAGATAAAACAATGTTCACACTACACGTTGTTACAATAACTAATGCAGCCAAAAGTTTTGTAAAGGAAAATGCTCCTCCCCCAAGGAGCCAACCTACCATAATCTCTCAAATGCAGCCCTGACCTGCAACCACATTGAAGATATTCCCGTCACCTTCCTTCATATAAAACTTCCCCTAGGATGCTTTGTGCTTCAAACATACCTGTATGTCCCAGCTAACTCCACAAGGGGACCTTGCACCCTCAGGCGACTAATCATCCACTTGCCCTCCTTCAGGAAGCGATAGAAGAGGGATCTCCATCTCCAAATGCCAGACTGTGACTTGCACACAGCCTTATTTAACCAAGTGGAATATATTTTGCTGGCTGTTTCCCTCATAGTTGTCTCTGAGCTAATTCAAAAAATATCAATTGCCTCACCTATGCACTAGCTAAAAGCCTTAATACAATGTCCCATGTCCTAGAAGCACTGAACTGGGAGTTTAGACAAGTTCATGAAGCAATTCTCGAAAACAAAACACCATTGATTGATTATTTACTGCTAAGACACAACCACAATTGCAAGGAATTTTGAGGTATGTACTACTTTAATTTGGCCAAAAACTCCCAGCTCATAGAAGACAACATTAAGGATTTCAAAGAATTAGTTAAAAACATCAGTTAAAAACTGATGAATTCGTTAAAAACATTCCCATTTGATTTAACAGGGCTACTTTCACCGACTAAATGCCCTTTTCCTGGAAGCTATTACTATAATTGCCTTTTTGTTGCCTCTTTCATTGCTCCCTGTGCCTCAATAGCTTGCAAGGCTGTCTTCCTCCTCACAAACCCCCTAACAGAAACCTCAACCAGATTTCCCTTATGATGCACCAGATAGACGAAAAATACAAGATCTATTCAGATGAGCCATAGGTTGTGCAATATATAATAATAATAATAATAATAATAATAATAATAATAATAATAATAATAATAATAATAATAATAATAATAATAATAATTTTATTTCTATACCGCCCTTCTCCCGAAGGACTCAGGGCGGTGTACAGCCTATTTAAAAACACAGAAACAAAACAACAATTAAAATTTAAAATCATTAAATAATTAGGCTCCAATTTAAAATCCCAGAAATTTAAAATACCCCAATTTAAAACGTTATGTTAATAGCCCGGCCTGGCGGAACAACAGGGGCTTCAGAGCGCAGCGAAACACCCGGAGGTCGGAGATCTTACGTATTTCCGGGGGCAGTTCATTCCACAGGGCTGGGGCTCCCACAGAGAAGGCCCTCCCTCTGGGTGTCGCCAGCCGACATAACTTGGCCGATGGCACCCTGAGGAGACCCTCTCTGTGGGAGCGGACTGGTCGGTGGGAGGCTATTGGTGGCAGAAGACGGTCTCGAAGGTACCCGGGTACTATGACATGGAGCGCTTTAAAGGTGGTAACCAACACCTTGAATCGCACCCGGAAGACCACTGGGAGCCAGTGCAGCTCGCGCAGGAGGGGTGTCAGGAGGGGTGTCATATATACTGTATACTTCTATATATAGGACAGAAAAGGAATAGAAAATCCCCCATCAACAATAATGTTCCAAAGAATAGAAAAGAAATCCCCCATAAGACCAGGAGTCTTCCCAAATTTCTTCACTATCTCCCTCCAGTCTAGCCTAAAGAAACTGTATTTCCATTCATAAAATATAGCCTTGCTATTTATGAAACAGTCTAGTTCAGAAATATACAATATGACAAGTGATCTCCAAAAGACCAAGCCAGCAACACAATAAACTAAACCTGATCACTCAGGCTGAAACCAAATCACAAAGGGACAAACCGCAGAATCATACATACAATAAAAAGGGAAATTGCAACAAGTTAAAATATTGCCTCCAGTCACAACAACACAAAAGAAGCACATACTCACACACACGTCAACCAGGAAAGCTCCCTGGTTTACCGAGGAACTCCAGGAGATGGAGCGTCAGAAGAGACGTCTAGAGCGATGCTGGAGGACCAGTAACTCCGAATCTGACCAAACACTCTTAAGAGCCTTTATTAGGACTTATTTAGTGGTGATATGGGCGGCAAAATGTTCACATTTTTCTGCACTTATTGCATCCGCTGATTGGTGTAATCCAGCCGCCCTCCTTAATGTAGGGGGAGTGGAAAAGCCCATGCAGGATAGAGCTGAGGAGTTTGTGCAGTTTCTGTCGGATAAAGTCGCTCAGATTCGGATGGACCTGGACTCTGATTGGGCAATTCCAACCGAGATGACGGGAGCAGGTCTTAGTCCTATTGTGTGGGATGAATTTGAGCCTGTGACTCCTGAGGAAGTGGGCAAGGCTGTAGGAGCGATGAGTTCCTCCATTTGTTTGTTTGACCCGTGACCCTCCTGGCTGGTTTCGGCCAGCAGGGAGGTGACACGAGGCTGGCTCCAGGCTTTAGTTAACACGTCCTTGAGGGAAGGGTCCTTCCTGCAACCATTAAAGGAAGCAGTTGTAAGGCCCCTCCTCAAGAAGCCTTCCCTGGATCCAGCAGAATTAAAGAACTTTCGTCCAGTCTCCAACCACTTCAGCTCCTACGGTCATTGGATGAAACGGATTATCTAGACCCTTTTCAGTCAGGCTTCAGGCCTGACCAAACTGCTTTGGTCACGCTGATGAATGACCTCTGGCAAGCTGAGATGGGGGTCATTCCTCTATCTTGGTGCTACTTGACCTCTCAGCAGCTTTCAATACCATTGACCATGTTATCCTTCTAGGACGACTAAGGGAGTTGGGAGTAGGAGGCACCGTGTTACTGTGCTTCTCCTCCTATCTCTCTGGTCAGTCACAGTCAGTGTTGGCAGGAGGACAGAGGTCGACCCCCTAGACCCCTCGTTTGTGGGGTGCCTCAGTCCTCTCTCCCCTCCTATTTAACATCTACATGAAACCGCTGGGTGAGATCATCCGACGATACGGGGTCGGATATCAGCAATATGCTGATGATACCCAGCTGTATATCTCCACCCCGCGTCAGTTCAGTGAAGCGGTGGATGTGATGTGCTGGTGCCTGGAGGCTGTGAGGGTCTGGATGGGAGTCAACAGGCTCAGACTTAACCCAGACAAGATCGAGTGACTGTGGGTATTGCCTCCTAAAGACTATGTCGACTATCCATCCTTGGTTCTGGGGGGGGGGGAGAAACTGTCCCCCTCAGAAAGGGCTCGCAATTTGAGTGTCCTTCTAGACTCACAGCTAAGATTAGAGCAACATCTGGCAGCTGTAGCTGGGGGACCTTTGTACAGGTTTGCCTGGTGCACCAATTGCGACCCTACTTGGATCAGGAGGCTCTCCTCACAGTCACTCAAGCCCTTGTCACCTCACGGTTAGATTACTGCAACACGCTCTGCATGGGGCTACCCTTGAAGAGTGTTTGGAGACTACAGTTGGTCCAGAATGCAGCTGCACGAGCTGTCGTGGGTGCACCTAGATACACCCACATTACACCAATTCTCCACAAGCTGCACTGGCTCCCTATTGGTCTCCAGGCACAATTCAAGGTGTTGGTTATTACCTTTAAAGCCCTACATGGCTCAGGGCCAGGCTATCTTCAAGGCCGCCTTCTACCACATAACTCTCAGCAACCGGTAAGATCCCATACAGTTGGTCTCCTCCGGGTCCCGTCAGCTAAACAATGCCAGCTGGCGGACCCGTGGGCTTCTCTGTGGCTGCCCCAGCTCTCTGGAACCAGTTACCTCCTGAGAACCGGACTGCCCCCACCCTATTGGCCTTCCGGAAAACGGTGAAGACCTGGCTTTTCCAGCAGGCCTGGGGCCATTGATCTTGCTGTTGCAATCTTGCAAGATCCGGCCATGAATGGTGTGCATGGACTTTTAATGTTTTTAAAATGTTTTATAATGTTTTTTAATAATTTTTCTATGTTCATTGTTCGCATTATTTTTGCTGTAAGCCACCCACAGTCCCTTGGGAGTTGGGCGGCATAGAAATGCGATAAATTAAATTAATTAAATTAAAAAATTAAATTAAATTAAATAATTAAATTAATTAAATTAAATTAAATTAAATTATGACTCAAAATTCAAATAAAAATTTGACCAGATCACCATTCATTTGCTAGCTGTCCCCAAGAACAAACTCTGTTGTTGGCTGTTGGGAAGTAAATGGACCTCCTTTCCTAAAGTCCACATTTTCTTCCAGCTTGAAAGAAAGACCCAAAAGGATTTTCTCCTCAACATGGTATCTCCAAAAAAACATAACTGAGTTTTTTTGCTAAAACCTGGTTTTCTTTAAAAAAAAAAAAAAAAAAAAGCAGTGAAACTTTGTGACAATATTCCATGGATTAATAGATTCATTATTTCTGGGTCATAATGATGACTTCTTCAGAAGTCAAAAATTCAGTGGCAGCACTGTAGACTTTTGTTTGTAATTAGCAATACAACTCTTTCTGGCAGCCATCTCAGCAATAGAAAGAGCAGACCCTAAAGAATACATCAAAACATCTAATACTGCCATCCAGTGGTGGTTTCTAAAATTGGAAGCATTACTTTTTAATTCAAGCTTCACATGACCACAACAAACATACCATTGATGCTTTCTAGTTGGGTGGCCTCAAGCTCGTGAATTTCGTGTAGCTCTTTCTGATTAGATTCTAGTGCTTCCAGTAACTGCTGCTTCCTCTCAGACAGTTCATGCAACTCATGTACCTCCTTTTCTGAAATTAGAAACTTTATAAACAACCCCTTCAGTAATATTTTTAAGATGCTCACTTTTGCTTTGATTACATATATATATATATAAACAATCTTTGATAGTGCCAAAAGTGAATATCTAAAAGACATTTAGGGTACAGATACTTAATCTGAATATTTCAGAAGACAAGTTGATAAGTATTTCTTCACATAGTCACCAGAAGACGCACAATATACAGAACATTTTCTCCTTGATTATTGGAGACTATGGAATGGAACACCAATCAATAGAAGCAAAATTTAATTTATTTCAGAATTAGAAACTGAAAGTATAAATATAAAAATCGGCAGAGATGGATTTTTTTTATATTGGATAATGCAAATAAACTGATCCAGAAAGAAAGCTGAACATTTATGCTTCCTTGAGAAGCACAGAAAATTCAAATATTTTAAGGTGAATTTTGAATACAAAATATGAATAAAACCATATCTAAATTATTCATAATTTTTTGCACAGCGTTTCACCAGAGCTAAATGGTATCAAAAAGAATAACGGTTATGAAATAAAGGGTCTGTCAAATTAAATAGCTTATTATATTAAAAACTAAAAAAGGGATTCCATAGGGTCCAGTACTGACACAAGTTCTGCTTAAAATATTCATAAATATAAATGACAATGATTTTTTTAAAAAATTAAAATTTAATAATTAAAAAAATAATGATGCATGTACCCTGGAATTGTCAAATGTATTTGAATAGAAAGATGGAATGGAAAGAACTCCAACTGTCCTCACTCTTATAGTTCACTTATTCTATTGATTACTAGATTTAAAGTATGAAAGCAATACATATATAATCATTGCTACTTTTTCTAAAATTCTTAGTAATATATTTTATTTACCAGAAGGTGGTATAAATGTACTGATTTCTGTAGTCTGATGACATATATTTTGAATACCATCTAGAGTTGCTTCCAGTTCTGTGGTCACCTGTTTTCTTTGCTCAGTTAACTCCTGCAGTTTATGTGCTAAAAAAATCAGTAATTATGTAAATATATAAAAATAATTAAGATCATTAGTATTATCTAGATTTCAAAAACATAATTAGGCTGGTAGTTTTAAATTTCTGGGCATTTATATCTCTAAGGACCTCTCATGGACTATGAATGTTAACATGCTTGTGAAGAAGGCACAGAAGAGGCTGTACTTCCTGAGAATGCTCAGGAAGATAAATCTATCTCAGCATCTACTTCTATCCTACTATTGCAGCACCATCGAGAGTGTCCTGACATATGGCATTCTTGCATGGTATGGGAGCAACTCTGTAGTGGGCAGAAAAGCTCTACAGAGAATCAATCATTAAAATTGCCCAGAATATCATCGGGCTCCAGCTACCAGCCCTGGACGACATCTTCGAATCTTGCTGTTTGAGATTTAAAGTTGGAAAACATTCTTAGAGACTCTTTCCATCCTGCTTACAATCTTTTTGGACTGCTGCCTTCTGGCAGAAGATACAGAACAATTAAAACTCGGACCACACATTTTCTCAATATTTTTTATCCCAGCTATAATTGCACTTAACAATGAACTAAAGGGCCACTATCAGTGAGCTGTTGGACAACATTACTTGGTCTGTTATGTGGATGTTTTGGTGGTTCAGGGATGGGGAATTTGTGGTGGATGGTGGGGTGTTTGGGGATTATGTGTGTTGGACCTAGTCTTTGGGTGTTAAATTAATTTCGTTGTATGGGTATACTGTGTATACATGTACAATGACAATAAAGTTATTATTATTAGCTTGTATCTAATATTTCTATCACTTCCCAAGTGGAATGAATCCTTTCTCCCCCAAACCTCCATCCACTCACAAATGATTAAATTATGCAACATTTCATACATCTCAAATTGAGTATTAAAATTTTAAAAGGTTTTTGAAGGATATTGCTTCTTCCCATAACCTCAGGATTATAATCCAACTTGATTATGGGATCATAATGCTTTTATGCTGAGAATGCCAACAGAACTGAGGATATGTTCCTATGCATCTTTCCCCTTACCTTAAAATAATACATACACCAGAAATAAAGCTGCAAAATTCAGATTTGAATTCATATGAAAAATTCCCTGATCCAAACTCCGATTTCTATAATGCCAATATAATCACTATTTTGCAGTTGAAAAGGTTTCCTGATAAAGCATTAAACTCAGCTTTGATTAAATATAAGATTCCCTAGCTCAAATACCAGTGATATCGCTGGGTTGAATAGCTGCAAATTCCTGAACTTCTTCTAGCTCTCTCCAGTTAGACTCCAATGTTTCAAGTAACTGTCCCTTCTTTTCAGATAGTTTATGTAAATCATACAATTCTTTTTCTGCAAAGAGAAATTTTCTTAATATATTTTTGAATATTATTTTATTTCTCACTTAAACTGCTTGCAAAAACAAAGAAAACTCCTTGAATATGCTTACTATGAATATGAAAAGTCCATTTTAAGATGAACATGCTTGAGTATCTAAGGCACTTAGGGTGCAGAAATGGCTTGACTATTTCTAACACTTTTACCTCTCTACTTACCAGAAGGTTGTATAAATGTAGTTCTTTCTGCAGGTCGATGACATATATCTTGTATGCCATCTAGTGTTGCTTCTAGTTCTATGGTCAAATGGCTTCTTTGCTCAGTTAATTCCTGTAACATATGCTCTATAAAAAATCCATAATAAAATATTACTTAACATACAAATAGTTACAATATGTTGCACATATTCATCTTAATATTGCCTCCATGATTAGTATGTGTCTAGAATTTCTGATGTCACTTCCAACTGGAATAAATTCACACCTCCCCCATTCACAAGATTAAAGAGAGCATTTCCTATACTACAGAATGGATATTAACATTATTAAATGGTTTTGGCAGGATGGGGTTTCTGCCTATGTTCTCAGGAATGTAACTCACTTTATTACAGGATTTTAATACTGGTGTGCTAAGAACACCAGCATAATTGATTCCAAACATATATTTGTATTTAAATATTTAGAAACCACAGCACACATACCATTGACATTGCAAGTCTGGGCAGCTGCAAGTTCTTGAATTTCTTGTAGCGCTTTCTGATTAGATTCCAGTGATTCCAGTAACTGTTGCTTCAATTCAGATAGTTCATGCAATTCCTGTAATTCCTCTTCTGCAAACAGCAGAGCTGGCCTTAATAAGAAGTACTAGGACATTTATTTTAAGATTCTGACCTGACTGCAATGATCTTCAGACTTACTGTAATTGTTTCTCCCTACCCCTTCTTTCCCTCCAAACAAGTAGGAAAGAAATTTTTTACTTTCTTCTCAGATTTATATTTTGCAAAACTGGTCACACAAGTTTTTTTCCAGCTTTCTTCTCATTGAACTGAAGCGGAAATGTAAATTAAAGTATTTTGCTGGAACTAGGCAAGACTGAAATGAAAAGTTAAAAGAGAAATATTGTAGGGCAAAGGAAAACAAAAGAAAAAGATAAGTGTTTCCCTGTCCAGTCTGACTCTAGGACGTGGTGCTCATTTCTATTTCTTAGCCAAGGGAGCAGGAGTGAAATCCAGCAGATTCTGACAGGTTCTGTCAGAAAATTTTGAGTAGTTCGAAGAACCGGCAAATAACACCTCTGGCTGTTATTTTCTTAATTTAATAAGAAAATGGTAAATTAGTTGCATATATTTATTTCCCTGAATATATGACTTTTTGATTATACACTTTTAAAAATTTCTGAATTTTTCATTGTTCTCAGCAAGAGATCTGATGGCAATAGAGTCTTTCTGTATATCTGATATACTCACCTTGAAGTCTGCTTTCAATTGTAAGTCCTGGAGCATGAGACCATCCCCTTTCGATATTCTGCAGATTTTGTTCTAAATGTTCAGCCACTTCATTTCTTAATTCAGTTAATTCTTTTATTTTTAAATCTGTGAAAACAGATACTTTCTTCTACATTTTGTGTTCATTGTGTTGGAAAATATTAATTTTTAACTAAATAGAATTGTTATGTACTCAATAATTTATTTAAAAAATACATTACCTGAATACTATGTAATAAAGATACAGGTAGTCCTTAATTAACAACTCTAATTGGCACTGGCAACTCTGCCACTAAGTGAAGCAGTTGCTATGTGGGAAATCACATGATCACAACTGTGCTCTCTGGCTGGAAAGAGACAAAGCTACCTCAGTTCCACAGCTTCAGTTTTTCTTTGCATCCTAACCATTCCTCACCCTTTAGAATGCTTAAGTGACAGCTTCTTGTTTTGTACCAGTGGTGGGTTGCTACTGGTTTGCCCCGGATCGGGCGAACCAGTAGCGGCAGTGGTGGGAGGCTCCGCCCACCCACCCGGACACTTCTGCGCATGTGCAGAAGCTTCTGCACATGCACAGAAGCATTGCAAGCACCCGCGAGTGAACCAGTAGCGATGAGTTTTGAAACCCATAACTGTTTTGTACACATAAAAAGCAATACAATCATGCTGCAGCTGCAGTCCAGAGCTAGGAACTATAGGTATGTTACACAAAAAGCTTCCGGTACTCTCTTGAAATCACTTTCCCTCCAATCTCTCTGCCAGAAAAAAGTAACTGACTTCTATAAGCAATCTCTCCTATATTTGTTTATTGTATGACATACTCACATCATATTTCAGTAAAAATGATACACCAACATATATCTAAATTGCAAATATAATTTTACTTAATTTGTTGCAGAAAGAAAATCAACAAAGTCTCTATTACTCACTATGTATTGAATACCTCATTTTTCAGCCCCTTAGTCACAATTCGGTGATGGTATTTTACACCACTTATTAAGGACATCTGTGCATATACCATGACCACTGTAAACTTGATTCAATTTCTCCATATCACACGAGGCTAATCAAGCCCAGGTTTTTTTTTCAAGATGCAGGGAAAGCTTCGACATTATGGGGAATTTTTTTTTTTATCCAATGTTGTTTCTATCCAGTGCTGTGAACGTCAAAATCGTCTTTTACAAGTTCTTTAGCAGTAGAAATAGCTCGATGTCTAGATCTCAACCAAGCAGACTATTGTTGAGTTCATTGATGGGCCACATCGTGTTGTGGGGGCACGTGCCCGCTGTCTTCAAGCGGTGACGTGCTCCGGCCCCCAATGCTCACCTCGTTCCCTGGGTTGTCCAGAGTCTCAGAGCCCCGGCCTTAGGCTGATGCTGTGCAACGCCAGGTCCATGGTCAATAAAGCCCCCCTCATTTGTGAGCTGATTCAGGAGGGGGGAACGGACCTGTCAGGTATTACAGAGACCTGGTTGGGCCAGGAGGGGGGTCCCCCTCGTTGAGATGTGCCCACCGGGTTTCCACGCATTTCATCAGCTGAGGGCCCAGGGTAGGGATGGGGGTGTGGTGGTTATTGTAAAGGAAGGTCTCGATCCTAGGGAGGCCACTGTACCTCAGATAGCCGGATGCGAGTCTCTCCTTGTAAAGTGGGGCCATGAGATGCAAGTAGGCCCTGCCTGAGCTCCTCAACGTTATAGCCGAGGTGGCGGTTGATACCCCCAGGCTTCTGGTCATGGGGGATTTCAACCTGCCGTCCATCGATGAAACGTCGGAGGTGGCTCGGGAGTTCATGGCTTTCATGACAGCCATGGACCTGACCCAGTTAATTCATGGCCCTATTCACAAAGGAGGACACACTCTGGACTTGGTTTTTTCTCTGGTCAGTGGTTGAATGGCCTAGATACAGGGGATACAGTCACTGAACCCTTGTCATGGTCAGACCATTCTCTCCTTAGACTTGACTTCCTGACTGCTACACTCCACCACAGGGAGGCGGAACCAACTAGGTGGTTCCGCCCCAGGCGCCTGATGGATCCTGATAGGTTCCAAATGGAGCTTGGCCATTCCCTGAGACTCTGGCTCACGACTCGCCGGAAGACCTGGTGGCCGCCTGGGATAGGGCGGCCGCTGGTGCTTTAGATCGAGTCGTGCCTTTGCGGCCTCTGACCCGATGCCAAATCAGCCCAGCTCCTTGGTTCTCCGAGGAGCTGAGGGAGATGAAGCGCCGGAAAAGATGCCTAGAGAGTAGATGGAGGGCTAATCGTTCTGGATCTGACCGAGCACTAGTGAGATCTTATATCAAGACCTACTTAGTGGCAATAAAAGCAGCGAAGTGTAACTACTTTTCCGCTCTTATCGCGTCGGCAGATAATCGCCCAGCCGCCCTGTTTAGGGTGACCCGCTCCCTCCTCCACCTGGGAGCGCGGGAAGACCCCTTGCAAGGGTGTGCTGAGGATTTTGCGTATTATCTGCATGATAAAATCGCTCAAATTCAGGACGGCTTGGACTCTGACTGGGTGGGTTCAGGCGAGGTGTCTGAGGCGGGTCTTGAGAATGTTATCTGTGAGGAGTTTGATCCTGAGGACGTGGACAGGATGCTGGGGAGGTTGAACGCAACCACATGTTTATTGGACCCGTGTCCCTCCTGGCTGGTGCTGGCTACCCGGAAGGTTACACGAGACTGGCTCCAGGGGATTATAAATGCTTCTTTGAGTGAGGGTTTCTTATCTCCCGCCTTGAAAGAAGCGGTGGTGAGGCCCCTCCTCAAGAAGCCTTCTCTGGATCGGCTGTTTGGCAAATTACCGTCCTGTCTCCAACCTTCGCTTTGTGGTGAAGGTTGTTGAGAGTGTGGTTGCGCGACAGCTCCCACAGTACCTGGATGAAACTGTCTATCTGGATCCATTCCAGTCCGGCTTCAGGCCTGGGTACAGCACGGAAACGGCATTGGTCGCGTTGGTCGATGATCTCTGGAGGGCTCAGGACAGAGGATGTTCCTCTGTTCTGGTCCTATTGGCTTTTGATACCATCGACCATGGTATCATGCTGCGCCGGCTGGAGGGTTTGGGAGTGGGAGGCACCGTCCTACGGTGGTTCTCCTCTTATCTCTCCGACCGGTCGCAGTCCGTGTTGGCTGGGGGGCAGAGGTTGACCTCGAGGCACCTTCTTTGTGGGGTGCCGCAAGGGTCGGTCCTCTCGCCTCTCCTGTTCAACATTTATGTGAAGCCGCTGGGTGAGATCATTCGTGGATTTGGGTACGGTGCCATCTGTACCCTGATGATACTCAGTTGTACATCTCCATCCCAGACCACCCCAACAATGCCCTTGAAGTGATGTCCCGGTGCCTGGAGGCCGTGCAGGTCTGGATGGGGAGGAACAGGCTCCGACTCAACCCTTCCAAGACCGAGTGGCTGTGGCTGCCGGCGTCCCGATATAGCCAGCTGATGCCATCGCTGGCTATTGGGAGCGAGTCATTGGCCCCCACGGAGAGGGCTCGTAACTTGGGCGTCCTCCTGGATGCACAGCTGTCTTTAGAAGAGCATATGATGCCTGTGGCCAGGGGGGCTTTCTATCAGGTTCGCCTGATATGCCAGTTGCGTCCCTTTCTGGATCGGGACTCCTTATGCACGGTCACTCACGCCCTCGTCACTTCTCGCCTGGACTATTGCAATGCTCTCTACATGGGGCTCCCCTTGAGGAGCACCTGGAGGCTCCAGCTGGTCCAGAATGCAGCCGTGCGGGTAATTATAGGGGCGACATGACGCTCCCATATAACACCTCTCCTGCGCAAGCTGCACTGGCTCCCGGTGGTCTTCCGGGTCTGCTTCAAGGTATTGGTTCTCATCTTTAAAGCGCTCCATGGCTTAGGGTCCGGGTATTTACAAGACCACCTTCTGCCACCGATAACCTCCCACCGGCCAATACGCTCCCACAGAGGGCGTCTCCTCAGGGTGCCATCAGTCAAGCAATGTCGACTGACGACCCCCAGAGGGGGAGTCTTCTCTGTGGGGGCACCCGCCCTCTGGAACGAGCTACCCCCAGGAATACGACTGATCCCAGACCTCCGTATTTTCCACCGAGCTTTGAAGACCTTCTTATTTCAGCAAACCGGGCTGGCTTAAAATTTTAATGGGCTATTTTACGGGTAAAGGGTTTTTACAATTTAGGGGAACCAAATTGATTTAATTCTGTTTTAATTTATTTTAATTTTTATACTGTATGTATTTTAACCTTGGCTGTTCACCGCCCTGAGTCCTTTGAGAGAAGGGCGGTATACAAATTTAATAAACCATAAACCATAAACCATATTTACATCTGGGAATTATCAATAATCTTCAGGTATTCTTGAAGAACGGCCTTTTTTCATCTTACTTCTAGAGATGGTACAGGTAGTCCTCGATTTTCAACAGTTCATATAGTAACCGTTCAAAGTTACAATGACACTGAAAAAAGTGACTTATGACTGTTTTTCACACCACTATTTCAGAATCTCCATGGTCATTTGATAAAAATTCAGATTAATGGCAACTGGTTCATATTTATGATAGTTTTTTTTTTTTTTAATTTGATTTATATGCCCCCCTTCTCCGGAGACTCAGGGCGGCTTACAATGCGTTAAGCAAGTTACAGTGTCACAAACACTTGGAGCCTTGAAAATAAATTTTTGTATCTTCTCAACTATTTTAGTGATATCATCTTATTGCTTATTCCTACATCCAAGAGTGCTTTTTAATCACTAGGAGTTCTGTGAGAGAACATGAAGCAGAAACAACATAGTATTTGAATTTTGCATATTATGCAATCCTAATCCTCTCAGTATTAGAATGGATATGCCTGCATCTCATTTGTCACTTATAATCATTGGCCACTATTCATAATGTCTGAGTATTCGCTCCCTTTTCTCTTCAGTACAGCTGATTATACTTTCACTGCTTGAATCTGTGATGGCAAAACAAACTTTCACTGGTCTCCTCCAAACTTCTCAAATAATTGTTTGGCATGCTGGAAACAAAACGATCTATGTGGGGGGTTGGGGGGCAACCACCTTTAGCACTTCTGTTTATACTTGAATGCTTGCTATGGAATTAATGGAAAACACTGAGAATAAAGTGTTGAATTTATATTTACCAACAAAGAAATAAAGGGAGACTAATATAGATCTATTTAGCTCTCATCAGCTAGCCATACCCTTCTGGAACTTGAACCTGGGATACTTACATATTAGGTAGATATATTAACCTCTAAACCACGTGCTCACCTTGCTTTGTCAGCTATGCCAGGGGAGAGATTAAGTATTTTTTTCCTCAGTGAAACCAGTCTATCAGGGCAACCTGGTCCACCCAAATATGGAACAGAATACTGCTTCCGCTTTGTTTCTTTGTCAATAAATATAAATTCAACAAAAAAAGTTTGTAGTGAAAGTGACTGCCTGAGAAAGCTCCTGGATTGGGACTGGAAGGCGAAAGTGGAAGCAGTTTGCTCCATCCCATATTTGGGTGAACCAGGTTGCCCTAAAAGACTGGTATCAGCAGGGGGGACAGGGGAACAATGAGAATAAAGGCAACCATGCGGACATTGGTTCATCTTTCATTTGCACTTCATATCCTGGTTTTCATTTCTACTGGTCTTACATTTATAATTATTCTTATATAGAGTCTGTACTTACCAGTAATAATGCTTGGTTCGGTAGCTGCAAGAGCCTCAACTTCTTCTAGCTCCTTTACATTTGATTTCAAAATTGCAAGCAAAGATAGGCTCTGTTTTGCCAGTTTATCAATCTTCTTCTCTGCAAAATGAGAAATACTTTAAAAGTCTGAGGAGGGAAATGTACATATATTACTGTTTAATTCTAGGCTACTAATCTTCTGTTTTAAAAATAATATTATTATTGAGGACAGACAAAGAGACACTGTCTTTTCCTAGATCTATCCAGATTTTGTTATTAGGCTGATTATCATTTCCTTTTTTTATTCCCTTTTTTTTTGAAGATGGGAACCACATTAACTCTTTTCTAGTTCATTTTTTTTCCACACTGCTTTGTTTGCAAAAAGAGCTGACGTACTAGATCACATCAGATTCCTGTTAAAACTTTGCCTGTAAGAACCTATCACAATTTATGTTTTGCATATATATCACTTATTTTCTTGTGTTAAGTACCTTCAAGGAATCTAGCACTTTCAAGTTCTTTTTGATTTGCTTCCAGATTATCAACTAACAGTGCCCTTTGTTTTTCCAGTTCTTTTACTCTGTTCTCTATAAAAAGAAAAAACATACGTTAAATAATTCAAAGTGTTGAAGCTTTTAATATGAAAATTAAGCCAAAAAAACATTAAATTGAGTACTATATTTCTATAAACAATGTTCAGTCCGTCACCCATCAATTTCATCATCTCTTAGTTTCTTGTGTTTGTGCCTCTTTCAACTTTTTCCACCAAGCCTTCAATTCTCAAACCAAGCTTTTTGGTTTTTATACTCTGGCAGTATCAAATCTTCAGTGTGCAAATCGAGTCCAACTCTTATTCTCTGCCTTTAATTGCCATCCTGGGATTTATTCAAAGCCATTGCAGACCCATTTTTTATTAAAGTTTTCTACTAAAAATTATAAGTTAAAGAGCATTTTTTCCAAAGACTTCCCAGAAATCATTATCACCAATCTTTTGTCTCTGAAATCTATCCAGGATCAAACAGCCCCATCTTAATAATAAAACATTTCCTTAAGATTTTAACTAGAAACTTTTGACTTCCCTAAATATCATACTCAATGTTGTTTCAAATTTAGTCTAAGCTGACAGACGACCTAGAAAACAAAGCATGATTAGGATTAGGAAACTAGTCAAGATATATCCTGTAAGTTTCTGTGAAAAATAATTTGGACCATTTCCCATTTATACAAAAACCCCTTTTGGCACTTACCATTAATTTCTGATGGCTGGGAAGATGCACGCACCCGAGCTTGTTCCAAATCTTTCATATTTAATTCCACATTTGCACGTAGTTGGATTCTTTCTTCTGAAAGCTTTCTAATTTCTGTTTCTAAAAATAAACATAAAATAAAACTGCCTATAAAATTCCCTATCCTGCCAAAGATGCCAATGATTTTCTATGCAAAATACATGCTCTTCTGATGAATTAGAACTCTCTTAACTTCTGAAGCACTATGGTTTGTGATATTAATGTTTGTATTTTATTCTGTATAGCTATGTACCATATATATATATAGTATCTTGTTTACTCTAATTTTTCTTTTTTATACACATTTTTGATCACTATAAACATTTTCCTTACTTTTAATTCTTGTTTATTCTTGTTAAAACATATTGTGTTTATGCTGTACACTGCCAGAGTCAAATTGAGCACTCCTATAAATCTTGAAATTAAATATAAATAGCATTTATATTAATAATGACTTAAATACTACATAATTATTTCTACATGATTTGATACCCACCAATATTTTCAAGTTTTCTAACTTGATGATAATCTTTTAAGTGTGAGTCTAGGATTGAAAGCAAAACTGTTCTTTCCTCTGCCAGATCATTTCTTTCTTTCTCTATTAAAAAAAGGAAGACTTTTTAAATCTAGCCAATGATGCTAAGGAACTAAACATAAAGTTACAATTCTATTTCTTTATAGTTTTTGGCTTGAGTAACGATTCATTCATTCCATCACTTTGCTTTTTGTACACTATTATAACAATAGGGTATTCTATATTAAGGATCTCATTTTAATATTTATCTTAGTTTCTACCTGAGAGATCAGCTTTTGGAGTCTGCTCTTGCAATAAAAGTCTAATAACCGATACTATATTTGCAAGCAAAGTTCTTTTTTTTTCATCTTCCTCTTTTTCACCTATATGCATTGAAAAAAATTGAGATACAATTATTACAAAATAGGGTATTTCCCCCTTCCTCATCAGATGATGCATGAAAGAAGCTTATTAAGTAATTTTCTGCTGGTCCTAGAATTCTCTGGGCCAAAGCTGCATTGCAGGAGGTGCAGCCACCTGGTGCATGTTTTTTGTCCCTCAAAGCTCTGGGTTTTGGAGCAGCTTGGAATGAACATATAATACGGGGTCCAAACTGGATTGTGCCTATGTAGATCCTCTGTGAATGTGGATCCTGTACACCTAAAAACACCCACATTACACCAATTCTCCGCGAGCTGCACTGGCTCCCTATTGGTCTCCGGGCACAATTCAAGGTGTTGGTTATTACCTTTAAAGCCCTACATGGCTCAGGGCCAGGCTATCTTCGAGACCGCCTTCTACTGCATAGCTCCCAGCGACCAGTAAAATCCCCACAGAGTTGGTCTCCTCCGGGTCCTGTCAGCTAAACAATGCTGGCTGGCAGGCCCGTGGGGGAAAGCCTTCTCTGTGGCTGCCCCAGCTCTCTGGAATCAATTACCTCCTGAGGTCTGGACTACCCCCACCTTATTGGCCTTCTGGAAAGCGGTGAAGACCTGTCTTTTCCGGCAGGCCTGGGGCCGTTGATCTCGCTGTTCAATCTTGCAAGATCTGGCCATGGATGGTGTGCATGTGTTTTTAATATGTTTTTCAAAAAACATATTATGTTTTTATAATTTTTTTTTTAAAAAAAATTATGTTCATTGTTTGTATTATTTTTGTTGTAAGCCACCCGGAGTCCCTTGGGAGTTGGGCGGCATAGAAATATGATTTAAATTAAATTAAATTAAATTAAATTAAATTAAATTAAATTAAATAATTAAATAATTAAATTAAATAATTAAATTAAATTAAATTAAATTAAATTAAATTAAATTAAATTAAATTAAATTAAATTAAATTAATTAAAAATTAAATTAAATTAAATTAAATTAAATTATTAAATTAAAAAATTAAATTAAATTAAATTAAATTGTTAAATTAAATTAAATTAATAATTAAATTAAATTAAATTAAATTAAATTATTAAATTAAATTAAATTAAATTAAATTAAATTAAATTATTAAATTAAATTAAATTAAATTGTTAAATTAAATTAAATTAAATTATTAAATTAAATTAAATTAAATTAAATTAAATAATTAAATTAAATAAATTAAATTAAATTAAATTAAATTAAATTAAATTAAATTAAATTAAATTAAATTAAATTAAATTAAATTAAATTAAATTAAATTAAATTAAGCCTAGAACACCACTGGCAAAACGCAAAGGGGTAAAGCCAACTAAGCGTATGTGGGAGTCTTCATTAAGATTTACCTTGTGGCAATAAGAGTGATGTACTCTGCTTATTTCTTGACTCTCATTGCATCTGCAGATAAATAGCGAGCAGCCCTAATAAGATGACCAGGTCTCTTCTGGATTAAGAAGAGACTGGAAAGTTCTTGTTAGGTCACTGTGAGTAATATTCTTGACATGTGTTAAATACCGTATTTTTCGGAGTATGAGACGCACCAGAGTATAAGATGCACCTTAGTTTTGGGGAAGGAAAATAAGAAAAAAGGTGATTGGTGGGTGGATCAGCCTTCCGGAATACCCCGAAACAGCTGTTCTCAGAGGTGAATTTTAGCAACAGGTTTGTTGGTTGTGAGCAATGTGCCCTGCTTTTTTTTTCTGCCTCTGAAAGCCTCCGAAACAGAGCTTCAGAAAAAAAGGCTTTTTCTGGACTTCCGGTCTGGCACCACGGTGCTAGTCGGGGAAATAGTGGGCTCTAATGAGCCCGCAAAAACCCTGACTGACAAACCACCGATCAATGGGTCTTCGGACTGATCCTGTCCGGAAGAGACAGGGGGAAGGAGAAGAGCACCTTGGAAGGCCAAGAGGAACAGGCAAGTTCCTCGGAGGCCAGAGGGAATCCTTGGAGTCGGCGGTGGGGGTAGGCAGCCATGGCAGCTGCTACAAAGCCGTGGCAGACCGTGAAAAGATCGTGCAGGAAGGAAGAAGAAAGAATGAGTTTTTTTGAAGCCGGGCCAACCCAGGCAAGAAACAATGTAATAGCATGGATTTTTATAAATAAGACCCCAAATTTAAAAAGCGGCTGCAGATCTTTGGGGCTTGAAGATTTGGTAAAAAACAATAATTGGAAATATAGTCCCATGATAGATTTTGCTTTAGTAAAATTGATTTGAAAGAATTGGCTTTTAATGAATTAGAAAATTGGGTTTCTCTTTCAATTGGAATGGATTGGAGAAATGTTTCTTTGGGAGTTAACACCTTTGGAAAGTTAATGATGAAAGACAAACGGATGGTTACATAATAGGTATGGAGACCGCGATGACTAAGTGGGAATGTGGATTGTAGAGATTCCCCACCGGTTTGGAAAAGAAATATTTTGAATGGCTTTTTACTTTGGATTACTTCAAAATTAACTTTACACTTATGGATTTTGGAGTCCTATTCTGTTTTGGGGTGATTTTATGAAGAAAGAAGAAATACTCTGAATTTATTACAATTGAAACTAACTGGCTTAGCAATAAAAGGCGTGGCGCAGGAACAAAAGAGAGGAAGTTGATGCATTATACATGGAACAGATGTTACAAAAGCATTAAAGTGACATACAGGGTTTTCAATTTGGACATATGGATTTTGAAGTGGAACATTCATGGACAGATAGGGAAAGGAAGAAACAAAGCAGATAAAATTAAAATGTAATGTTTAAAAGCTTAAATGTATAAATGACTTTTGGATAAAAACAGGAAGGCTCTTGGAGTAACAAAGATGGAAAATAAGAGATGGTAACTAAAATAGAGGATTGATGTATAGGTGGTTAAAAATAAAAATAATGAAAATAAGGGGCTTCCAGTCTGGAGACGCGGAGCCACAGTCGGGGAATTAGCAGGCTCTAACAAGCCCGTAGAAACCCTGACTGACAAACGCTGTCCGACCGGTCTTCGGACCGACCCCCATCTTGCAGGGATGGGGGGTGAAGAGGAGCGCCTTGGAGGGCCAAGAGGAACAGGCAAGTTGTTCGGAGGCCAGAGGGAATCCTCAAAGTCGGTGGCGGGGATAGGCAGCCATGGCGGCTGCCACAAAGCTGCAGCAGACTGGGACGCAAGATCATGCAAGAGGAAGAAGAAAGAACGAGCGTTTTGAAGCCAGGTGAGTGACACCAACCCAGGCAAACAATGGGATTACTTGGAGTATTTTTTAAAATAAGACCCCAACCTTAAACAGCGGCTACAGATCCGTGGGGCTTGAAGATTTAAAAGAAAGGAGGGGGGGGAAATGGAGACCCAAGACAAACTTTGCATTAATTAATTTGGCTTAGAAAATTTGTTTTTAATAATTTGGAAAATTGGACTCTTTTTTTTTTTTTTTTGGAGTGGATTGAAGAAATGTTTCTTTGGGAATCTAAACCTGTGAAAGTTAATGAAGTTAATGAAGATTGACAGACGGATGGCTACAAAATTGCCATGAAGTCTGCGGTGACTAAGCAGGAGAGTGGATTGAAGAGATTTTACTTTCTGTTTGGAAAAGAAACATCCTAAATGACTTTCTACTTTGGATTATTATGATTACTTTGGAATTAACATTAGACTAATGGATTTTGGAAATTTTTATCCTGTTCTGGGTGATTTTAAGAAGAAAGAAGAAAGATCTTGGACCTTTTCTATAATGGAAATTTACAGACTTAGCAAAAAGAAGGTGTGGCACACGAACACAAGACAGGAAGTGGATACATCACGCTTGGAGCAGACATTATAAGAGCATTAAAGTGATACATAGAACTTTTCATTTGAATAGATGAACTTTGAAGTGGAACATGTGGACAGACAGGAAAAAGAAGAAACAAAATAGATTTAAACTAAATGTAATTAAATTGAAATGTAATGCTTAAAAGCCTAAAGGAATAAAAGGTTGGGTTTTTTTGGATTAAAACAGGAAGGTTTTTTGGAATAATAAAGAAAGAAAATAACAAATGGCAATCAAAATAGGGATTTATATACAAGTGGTTAAAAATTACAATGAGAAGTGTATACTAATGTGAGATAACTTTAAGAAAACTTACTATTTGTTGTAATATGCTTCAACTATATTCTGCAAACAAAGTTAGACTGGTGACTATGATTGATTAACATATTTTTTGAATGAAACTATGAAATACACAGATGATAGAGATAAATTGTGATGTAATTCAACAAATACTGGAAATGATGATTACTATGAAATATAATGAGAATTAATTTTGATGAATATGCTGATACATAGAGATCAAATAGATAACTATGCTGTAAGGGAAAACTAAAATAATGAGGTGAAGGATACTAACTAGATAAGAGTTAGAGACTCGGAGGAAGTAAGTGGGAAAATAATTAAAATGCTGGAAATCAGCCAAACAATGGCAGGAGAGTTGGAGGAGATTATGCTGTAAATCAGCCAAACATAAAATGCTAGAAATCAGCCAATAAAATGCTGGAAATCAGCCAAGCAATAGGAGAGTTGGAGGAAAATATGCTGGAAATCAGCCAAACAATGGAAGGAGTTCTGGAGATTATACTAGAAATTAGCCAAATACAATATGCTGGAAATCAGCCAATAACGTTGAGAGATCGGGAGGAGATAATATTGGGAATAATCTCAAAAGAGTTGATAATTTGGAGAAGAATAAGTAATATGTTCTTGTGATAAAACTGTGTAATATGTGGGATATCAAATTGGAAAGTTCAAGATATTTTGATTTGATAAAAAGGGTCAAATAATTAAGATGTTGATAAAATTGTGTTTTATAAATTTTAACAAAATGGAGTTGTATTGAAATTGAACTTGATAATTCTGGTGATAAAATTGTAAGGTATATAATTAGAATAAGAGACTAGAATATTGTTAATAACTGTTTGGATATTGATGAGATATAGATACAGAGATAACGAGTTAAAATTTAATTTGAAGCTTAAACTGTATTGATATATTAGATTTGTTTAGATGAAAGTGTTAGAATTTTATGTTTAAATTTGTTGTTGTTTTTTCTGTTTTAAATTTTTAAAAGATGTAATGGAAAAGTGGAATAGAGCATGTTAAAAGAATGTAAGCATGTTAACCATCTATGACCGGATCGAAACTCTGTTCTTGAAAGTTATATTTTATGTTTATGTTTGGAAAAAAATAAAAAAATATTTACAAAAAAAAATAATAATAATGAAAATAAGAGTATACACTAATATGAGATAACTTTAAGAAAATGTATTGCTTGATGTAATATATTTTAATTTTAAATTGCAAACAAACTTCAGATTGGTGAATATGGTTAATTAATATATTATTGGATGAAACTATAAGATATACAGTCTTTAGTAACAAATTGTGATTTAATTAAATGTATGCTGGAAATGATTAATACTATGAAACATGTTGAGAATTAATTTGGAAGAGTATGTCGGGAAACTGATATATAATGGATAAATATATTGCAAGGGAAAGTTAAAATAAGAGATGATGGGCACCAACGAAATAAGAGTTTGAGATTTGGAGGAGAATATGCTGGAAACCAGTTAAAATGGAAAATGCTGGAAATCAGCCAAATAATAGCAGGGGAGTTGACTATGCTGGAAATCAGCCAAACAATAGTGGGAGTTTTGGAGGAGATTATGCTGGAAATCAGCCAAATATAATATGCTGGAAATCAGCCAAATATAATATGCTGGAAATCAGACAAATAGTAGTTGGAGGTATGGAGGAGAATATGCTGGAAATCAGCCTAAATAAAATATGCTGGATATCAGCTAAATAATAATAGGTGATATGGAGGAGGATATGAATCTTGAGATAAATATGTGTAACATGAAATGTGTAATAGATAAGCGTGAAAAAAATCAAAGATAAATTGATAAAGTTTAAGATTTTAAGATTTGATGAAATGGGCCTAGAGATTAAAAAATATGGATAGAATTCTGTTTTATAAACTGAAATAAAAATAGAGTTGTATTGAATCTGAAATTAAGATTTATGGTAATAAAATTGTAAGGTAAATAATTAGATTAAGAGGTTAGAATATTGTTAAAATTTATATTTTGATATTGACGTTAAAAGATGTAATGAAGGCAATTTGGAGAAGAACCAGATATAATTCGGATTGATACATGGATATAAAAATGAGTTAAACTTATCTGAAAACTAAATCTGTGGAGATATAATATGGTGGACTCTCTCCCCTGGACTTTTTTTAAACCATCATTAAGAATCCTTGGCCTCTTTCCATCTTCCTCAGACAGACTTTTGGAACCTTAAGATGTATTCATCTGCTGATCTCTTTGCACTGCGAGACTCCCCCCTCTCGCAGGCCTGGCCCTCCATGTTATCGAGGGCCTATCTTGATGATGGGTCTTGGAACCCCGAGAGATGGTATGCAGCGAAGAGGGGGTTGAGGGGTTTTCTACATAAATTTTTAATGAAATTTTTAAGGGGTGGGAATAATGATTTTTTAAGGGGAACCGGGAGGAAGACCAAGGGGCTTGGGGGGACGAACCCACTAGGGTCAGAGCCGAGCCGGCACAGGGGGACGGTTTGGAGGGTGCAGGTCGAGGGATTGGGGAGGGGCTGAAGGACTATCCGGAGGAGGAATTTTCCATCAGCATGGGAGGGGCAGATATGGCGGGAGCAGGGGACCATATCATGTGTCGGGGGCTCGCACTTGCTATCTAAGAGCAATTGCTTGCCCCGGTCCCCAAGGCTCCGCTCAGACATTAGGTGGCTTAGATACTCAGGATCTGGGCCTTCGGCTGATGCTGTGCAACGCCAGGTCCGTGGTAAATAAGGCCCCCCTCATTCACGATCTTATTCAAGAGGGAGGAGCGGACCTGGCGGGTATTACGGAGACCTGGTTGGGCCCGGAGGGCGGCGTCCCTCTGGTTGAAATGTGCCCACCAGGCTTCAGAGCATTCCATCAGCCGAGGGCCCAGGGGAGGGGCGGGGGGGTGGCTGTTATTATTAATGAGGATCTGGGTCCGAGGGAGACCACTGTGCCTCAGATAGCCGGATGTGAGTCCCTCCTTGTGACGTGGGGTCATGGGGTTCAGATGAGCTTGTTGCTTACGTACCTGGCTCCCTGCCGCGTGGCAACAGCCCTACCTGAGCTACTCGACGTGATAGCCATGGTGGCAGTAGATACACCCAGGCTTTTAGTCATGGGTGATTTCAACTTGCCATCCGTTGGTGAAACGTCTGAGGTGGCTCGGGAGTTCATGGCTTCCATGACGGCCATGGACCTGACCCAGTTAGTTCATGGCCCTACTCACAGGGGAGGTCACACTCTGGACCTGATTTTTGTCTCTGGCCAGTGGTTGAGTGGTCTTGTTATTGGGGATATAGACATGGAACCCTTGTCATGGACAGACCACTCACTCCTTCGCCTAGATCTTCGAACCGCTGCCCCCCGCCGCAGGGAGGCGGATCCAATTAGATGGATCCGCCCCAGGCGCCTGATGGATCCTGATAGGTTCCAGATGGAGCTTGGGCCATTTCCTGAGGTTCTAGTACATGACTCGGCCGAGGACCTGGTAGCCGCCTGGGATTGGGCGGCTAGTGGGGCCTTGGACCGAGTTGTGCCTTTGCGGCCTCTGACCCGGTGCCGATCCCATGCAGCTCCTTGGTTTACTGAGGAGCTGAGGGAAATGAAGCACCGGAAAAGACGCCTGGAGAGCGGTTGGAGGGCCAGTCTTGCTGAATCTGATCGAACACTGGTAAGGTCGCATATTAAGACCTACCTAGTGGCGATAAAGACAGCAAAGTTTAATTACTTTTCCGCCTCTATTGCATCATCACGGAATCGTCCGACCGCCCTGTTTAGGGTGACCCGCTCCCTGCTCCATCCGGGAGCGCGGGACGATCCCTTGGAAGGCAGGGGGAGGATTTCGGACAATACCTGTATGACAAAATCGCTCAGATCCAGGGGGATTTGGACTCTGACTGGGTAGATCAGGGCAGAGTGACGAGAAATAGTCTTGAGAATGTTATCTGGGAGGAGTTTGACGCTGTGACTCCCGATGATGTGGACAGGATTTTGGGGAGACTTAGTGCGGCCACATGTTTACTGGACCCGTGTCCCTCCTGGTTGGTACTGGCTTCCCGGGAGGTTACACGAGGCTGGCTCCAGGGTGTTATCAACGCTTCGCTGAGTGAGGGCCACTTCCCCGCTGCCTTGAAGGAGGCGGTGGTGAGGCCTCTCCTCAAGAAGCCATCCCTGGATCCGGCAATATTGGCCAACTACAGTCCTGTCTCCAACCTTCGCTTCATGGCGAAGATTGTGGAGAGTGTGGTCACGTGACAGTTCCCACAATTCCTGGAGGAAACATCTTATCTAGATCCGTTCCAGTCAGGTTTCAGGTCTGGGCACAGCACGGAAACGGCATTGGTCGCGTTGGTTGATGATCTCTGGAGGGCTCGGGACAGGGGTTGCTCCTCTGTTCTGGTCCTGTTAGATCTCTCAGCGGCTTTTGATACCATCGACCATGGTATCATGCTGCACCAGCTGGAAGAGTTCGGGGTGGGAGGCACCGTGTTGCGGTGGTTCTCCTCCTTTCTCTCCGACCGGTCGCAGTTTGTGTTGGCAGGGGGGCAGAGGTCGACCTCGAGGCCTCTCATCTGTGGAGTGCCGCAGGGATCGGTCCTCTCGCCCCTTCTGTTCAACATTTATGTAAAGCCGCTGGGCGAGATCATCCGTGGCTTCGGGATGAGATACCACCAGTACGCTGATGACACCCAGCTGTACATCTCCACCCCAGGCCACCCCAATGATGCCCTTGAAGTGATGTCCCAGTGCCTGGAGGCTGTGCGGATCTGGATGGGGAGGAACAGGCTCAAGCTCAACCCTTCCAAGACTGTGTGGCTGTGGCTCCCAGCATCCCGATATAGTCAGTTGACTCCATCACTGACTATTGGGGGAGAGTCTTTGGCCCCCACAGAAAGGGCTCGCAATCTGGGAGTCCTCCTGGATATGCAGCTGTCCTTGGAGGAACATCTGACAGCTGTAACCAGGGGGACCTTTTGTCAGGTTCGTCTGATTCGCCAGTTGCGGCCCTTTCTTGATCGGGATTCCCTGTGCACAGTCACTCATGTCCTCGTCACCTCTCGCCTTGACTACTGCAACGCTCTCTAAATGGGGCTCCCCTTGAAGAGCACCCGGAGGCTCCAACCGGTCCAGAATGCAGCAGCGCGGGTAGTGACGGGAGCAGCATGGCGCTCCCATGTAGCACCGCTCCTGCGTGAGCTGCACTGGCTCCCGGTGGTCTTCCGGGTGCGCTTCAAGGTGCTGGTTATCACCTTTAAAGCACTCCATGGCATCGGGCCTAGCTATCTTCGAGACCGCCTGCTGCTACCGACGACCTCCCATCGTCCCGTGCGCTCCCACAGAGAGGGCCTCCTCAGGGTGCCATCAGCCAATCAATGTAGGCTGGTGACCCCCAGGGGGAGGGCCTTCTCTGTGGGGGCACCTACCCTCTGGAATCAGTTGCCCCCAGAGATAAGGAGAATCCAAGACCTTAGTGCCTTCCGCCGTGCCCTTAAAACCCACTTTTTCCAGCAAGCCGGGCTGGCTTAAGAAGAAATTTTAAATGTTTTAATGGGTTTGTATTTTTAATTTTGGGCCAAATTTATATATATTTTAATTGTTTTTTAATATTTGTATTTTATGTTTTTTAATTCTGGCTGTACACCGCCCTGAGTCCTCAGGGAGAAGGGCGGTATATAAATTTAAAATAAATAAATAAATAAATAAATAAATAAATAAATAAATAAATAAATAAATAAATAAATAAATAAATAAATAATAGAATTGTTTAGATTAAGATGCTAGAATTTATGTTTAAAAAAAATTATGTTTTGATTTCTACCTTTAAAAGATGTAATGGGAAATTGTGAATGGAGCTTGTTAAAGAAATGTAAGCGTTGTACCTATCTATGACAGGATAGAGACTTCGTTCTTGAAAGATATATTTTATGTTTATGTCTGAAAAAATAAAAAAATATTTAAAAAAAAAGAAAAAAAGGCTTTTTTTCTGAAGCTCTGTTTGGAGGCTTTTTTTCTGAAGCTTCTTTCAGAGGCTTTCTTTCTGAAGCTTCTTTCAGAGGCTCCATTCAGCCTCTGAAATCTCCATTTGCAAGGCTGGGCGGGGCTACATTCAGAGTATAAGACGGACCCAGATTTTCACCCTCTTTTTGGGGGGGAAGAAGGTGCGTCTTATACTCCAAAAAATACGGGTAAGTCATTTCATTTCTCTTGGAGCTGGATATTGGCTAAGCAGGTCCTATGGAACTGAAGTAGGTCTGGCTTTATTATCTGGAAAGAATTTGAGCCAGTTGCTCCCAAGGAAGTATACAGGATCCTTGGAGCCATGGGTTCTGCTAGACCCATCACCTTTCAGGTTGGTTAAGGCCTCTTGTGAGATTGCATAGACCAAAATGGTGATTAATGACTTTTTACAGGAAATATTGGGACCACCTTTCTTGAAGGAGGTATGATATACCCCCTTCTTTTGAGGCTATCCTTAGATTCAACCATATTAGACAACTTTATCCAGTCTCCATCCCTCCTCTTGTTACATAAGGTTGTTATGGATAATACTCTATGGTCCTAGATGAAGTGGATTATATCTATATTAACTTTTCAGTCAGAATTCAAGTAGTGTTACAGCACTAGGACAGCACTTGTGGATGACCTATGGAACAGTGGTGGGTTGCTTCCGGTTCGCACCGGTTCGCAAGAACTGGTAATAAAAATTTGTAGTAGTTCAGAGAACTGGTAATAACATTGGCTGGCCATGCCCCCGAACCGGTCCCTGGCCCGGTCGCCATTCGCTTACCCCGCCCACCTCATCAGAGGCTTTTTTTTTTTTTTACTTTTAAAAGCATTTTTTTCTACAACTTCTTTTTTCCTACAATCTCTGATGATCGCACAGCTCAACTGGGATCATCAGAGGCTTTTAAAAGCATTTTTTCTACAACTTCTTTGGCCAAAGAGATTGTAGAAAAAAAAATGCCTTTAAAAGCCTCTGGCGATCACAGCCAAGTTGCCTGATCGTCAGAGGCTTTTAAAAGCATTTTTTTTCTGCAGCCTCTTAAGGTTGTGGAAAAAATGATTTTAAAAGTTAAAAAAAAAAAAAGGTGGCCACGCCAATCCAGTCACATTACCCCCTTCAAGCCACACCCACAAAATAAGCCACGCCCAAAGAACCGGTAGAAAAATATTTTAGAATCCACCCGTGGTATGGAAGGTCCAGGATGAGAATGGTGCTGGCCCTCCTAGATCCCTCAACAGCATTCAATATCACCAAAAATGGCCTCCCTTCTGGATTGGCTTTCAAGAGTGGGAATGGAGGCACTATAATGGTTCTCCTTCCTCTGTGGCAGGTTCTAGTTGGAGTTGCTGGGAGATGACAGGTCAAGCCCTAGACCCTTCAATGTGGGGTGCTCAGTGTTCAGATCTTTTGTTCCTTACATGACATCTCTGGAATATATATCATCCAAAGGCATTGGGTACAGTATCATCAATACACTGATGATACCTACCTATATATCTCCAGCACAGGTGAACCAAGAATATATAAACCCAAGAAGTAATTTATTTAAAAATGTGAATATAAAGATATAGATATGAAATATTTTGATAGCTGATAATTACATATAATCGTTCCTAATTTATCACTTACCAGCTTGCTGTATTTCATCCGGAGTTACCAGTTGATTTAGCATTTGAAGTAACTCAAGTTTTTGTCTCTCTGGCAATTTTCCTATCTCATTGAAAAAATACAAGTTAGAGTTTTGTTAGGAATATAATTTATGGAATCAATGCTTTGTCAATTAGATCAAAGGCTAATAATATAGGAAAACAAAATATATTTTGAGATAAGATAGCCATTCCTAACTCATCCTTGTGCTTCCTCCTATATTTCTATTCAGGATAGCTGTCTGGGATACTGGTAATAAAATTATGGATTTCTTTTTAAGCAAGAGAAAATTCTCCAGAGCAAGATACTTATACTTCTGCACAATTATACTTTATTTCAAAATCATATTTAGATATTCCTTTTATCTAATATTTTGCACTACAACCACAAATGTTCTTTTTAACAATAATAGGCTCCAAGCATAGTAAGATTCAATTGAAATTGTATTGTTTATTTAATTCAGGATATGGAAAAATATTTTCTTGATTAGAGCTTTAGGCTTAGCATAAAACTTTGATACGATAGTGCTGATTGCTTACTGACCAAATTGTATCCCAAATGGTATTACCATGTGATTAGTAAGGAGTGCTACATGTGGCTAGGCTGTAACTAAAGTAAGTAACCTAGACTATACTTTATCTTATTAAGAAGTATTACGTGAAGTCCTCAGTTGACCAAGGACATGATAGGAAACAAAGATCAAAATATGTGAGCCCATCTAGTGATGACTGCAGGATATGAAAGATTGAAAGTTAGAGTTAGGGTTAGGAGTTAGGAGAAAGTATGAATTACTACAAAAAATGAAATGAAATTAATAAAATAGATGTAGTATGAATCTATAAAATTAAGAAGAAAAAGAAATGTGGTATTGTAAAAAGTAGAATCTGTACACAAGATATATGGAAGAAAAAGAAATGAAAGATAAGTGAAACAATTACCGTATTTTCCAGGATATAAGACGACTTTTTAACACATGAAAATCTTCTCAAAAGTCAGGGGTCGTCTTATACGCCGGGTGTCGTTCTCCTGTAACCAGGTAGACCAGCCCGAACGGCTCTGACGAGCCTTAAATGGCTCTGGCAACCCAAGCTCTGACGATCTGCTAATCAGGCAACTCCGCTGGGATCGCCAGCAAAACAAAGCTGGCTGAGGAATTCTGGGAGTTGAAGTCTACAATTCTTAAAGTTGCCAAGGTTGGAGACCCCTGTTCTATTGGGTAAGTTTTTTCCCCTTTGGGATCTTTAAAAAAAATAGTTAATTGGGGTTTTTTTTAGTTGTTCTTTTTTAGACCTAGCCATTTAAAGTTTAGGAAGTTTTAAATTTAGCTTTCATATAAAAATAAAAATAAAATAAAATAATATTTGTGCAGCTTTCTGAGATTTAGTGTGTTTTTGTAGTGTTTCACTCTAACTACACAAACACACAAAATCTCACAAAGCTGCATGTGGAATTTTGTGTGTGTAAAGTGTGAAAGTTGGGTTTTGGGGCTTTTTGTGGCTGTGTGAGGTTCCTGCTTGTCTCAGAGGCCATTTTGGGTCTAGCACAGCTGCTTTTACATTGTGGGTGAGCCAGTTGATGTTTTTTAATTTTTATTTGGTGTGCATTGGAAGAGGGGTAGTCTTATACGGTGAGTATAGCCCAAACCCTATATTTTAACAGGAAAATTCGGGGGTCGTCTTATACGCCCAGTCGTCTTATATGCCGGAAAATACGGTATAGCAAGACAAAATTAATTCTTTAGTTAAAAATACTTGAAGACAAATTAATCTCCCAACAAAACAAATAGGAAGAGGATAAGAAAGATGTTTAGAACAGAGTGAAAAGAATTCTGTTAGAGACTGCCAGGGAAGTAAATAGACTTTTAGTAGTAGCATGTATCAAAAGGATGAATGATGAAATAATGAATGAAAGAAATGAATGAATGAATGAATGATGACCAATCGGAAAGAAATAAGCTCAGGTGTCTTGGTAATATATAGAATGAATGAGGATCAAATTTTAAAGCAATACATGAAGGAAGACTGAAGAAAGATTCAAAGAAAGGCAAAGATCAGAAAATTGTGTTTTGGATCAAACCAATGAGTTCCTGAGTTTAACAAATAGTAAGCAATATATAGAATGGAATATGGACACTGTGACAGCAATGCTGATTTGTAAAAATGGAAAGATAAAGCCAAATAGTATTGGTAAAAAGTAGTTTTAGCAGTATTTCTTACTCTCATGACTTCTGTTATTTTAGTTTATTTTTTTATTCCTTAAGTCGTTTTCTGCAGATTCTTATTCCGAAAGGGAATAGCATGATGGGTATATAGCATATGTTTGCAATTCTGTATCCATGTTAAAGTCCCTGAAGGGCTAAAAAGTATTGGCCATTTACATTCCTTAAAATCCCATAGGCTGATCATGGCAATCATTTCCTGCATGTCAGTACAGAAATTTTGATGAATGCGAAGAATCACTGCTAAAAAGTGGTGATTCAAATGCCTGCATAATTTTTTCTAGATTAATGGTAGATCAATCTTGATAAATAAACTGTTCTATGGAAAATACCTGGCAATGTGCTATTTATGTTATTACCCCTATAAATAAATAACAGTATCTCCTCATATAAAATACAAAATATTCCTATATTTGCATAATATATATATGATTATTGATTTTTAGTCAGAAGTGGTGCTGTACAGAATAGATACTGTATTTAATAGTTCAGGTACTATTTAATTTATTACAAGTATAGCATAAATATTTTTCTATTAAAATATACATGCAGTATGTGTGTGTGTATATAAATATATAATAGAAGAGGTGTTGGACTTACCGTGAACGCCGTTTCTCCGAAGGGTGCAGAGTGGGTCAGGAGTGGGATGATCAATCTGGTCTGGCCAATCAGTGAGTCAAATTACTTTGGCCACGCCTCCTTGGGCCTCCATTGCTCCGAGTTTGTTCAACGAATGCAGATCTGCAAGACAGGCTCCAGCAAAATGACAAAGGAACCAAGAAACAATCGCAGGTGAGAGGGGCTGACCCACTCTGCACCCTTTGGAGAAATGGCGTTCACGGTAAGTCCAACGCCTCTTCTCCCATAAGGCTGCAGAGTGGGTCAGGAGTGGGACATACCCAAGCTTGTCAGCCGTACGGGTGGGAATCCTGTGATCTAAGGAGCCGTGGTGCCAGGTGTACCTGCTGAAGGACCCTCCTGCCGAACGAAGCCTCTGCAGATGCGAAGACATCCACACGGTACTGCTTAATAAAGGGGACAGGAGTAGTCCAGGTAGCTGCCCGGCAAATTTCTTCGAGGGAGGCCCGCGTGGCCCAAGCAGCGGTGGTAGCTGCACTGCGGGTGGAATGAGCAGTGATATGCCTTGGAGGAGGAAGAGATCGTGATTCATAGGCATGGGAAATACAAGCACGGATCCACCGCCCTATGGTGGTCAAGAACACCTTTGATCCCAGTGAAGCCAGTTGGAACGAGATGAACAAGGCCTCAGAATGCCTTGTCGAGGCGGTCCGCGAGACATAGATTTTAATAGCTCTGCGGACGTCGAGCGTGTGCCATTTGCGTTCTAATCGATGGGTAGGATTGGGACAGAAATTTGGAAGGATAACCTCCTGCTCACGATGGAATCGAGAGTTAATTTTTGGTACGAATGCTGGATCCAAACGAAGGATTACTTGATCTGGATGCATAATACACAAGTCTGGCCTGATGGAAAGGGCCGCTAACTCTGAGATTCGGCGGGCTGAGGTTATGGCCACCAGGAAGGCTTTCAAGGTAAGGAACCTAAAGCTGGAAGTTCGGACAGGTTCAGTAAGTGCTGTTAATACTTGCGATAAGTCCCATGTGGGGTATCAGTGAACTATGGGAGGGCGAAGGTTTCGGACCCCACACAAAAACCTTCGAACAGTGGAATGCCGTTCCTGGGTGGCAACACCGTGGCGAGAGCTGCAACATGGCGCTTCAGGGTGTTATGCGCCAGCCCCTTGCGGTATCCATCATGGAGGAACTCCAGTACCTGCGGAACAGAAGCTGACAAGGGATTAATTCCGCGCGCCGAGCACCAAGAAATAAATACCTTCCACGTGATGTTGTAGAGTCTGATGGTGGACTCCTTTCTGTCTGCCTGCATAACACGGATGACATTCTCAGAGTAATGTGCCTCCTTCAGGAGGAGTTCCTCAAGAGCCAGGTGGTCAGGATGAGCCACTGGGGCTCCGGATGGTTGACTTCCCCCTGTCTGAGGGACACTCTCTCTGAGGGAGCCGCCAATGGTGAGCTGATGATAGCGCTACGAGGTTCGAGAACCAAGGCCTTCTCGGCCAGTAAGGGGTGACGAGGATGATATCTGCTCCCTCTGCAATGATCTTGCGTATCACCCGTGGGATTAGTGGCAGAGGGGGGGACGCATAAAGAAGTTCCCGAGGTCAGGGGCAGCGTAGTGCATTCGTGTTCTCCGCTCCCGGCGTTGGATAGCAGGTGAAGTAGCGTGGAAGCTGAGCGTTCTCTGGGGCGGCGAATAGGTCTACCTGAGGAAGTCCAAAGCAAAGACAAATGGCTTGAAAAAGATCGGGACAAAGGCGCCACTCTGATGCGTCCACCGTTGTCCGGCTCAGGAAGTCTGCCTGTAGATTGTCCTTCCCCGCAATGTGATCCGCCTGGAGATATAGATGAGCCTCCGCCCACCGCCCGAGTAGAGCCTCCTGCATCAGGGTTTTAGATTTGGTCCCGCCCTGGCGATTTACATGGGCTTTTGTCATCACATTGTCGGTAAGGACTAGCAGATGGTGACCTTTGATCGATGGTTGGAAGTCCAATAGAGCCAGACGAATTGCCCACAGTCCCAGCAAATTGATGCTGGACCGTGCTTCCGTGGGAGATCATCGGCCCTGAGCGACTTGGGCGTCCAGGTGAGCGCCCCAGCCGGACAGACTCACATCTCTTGTCATTAGAAGAGGTTGAACGTCGAAGAAAATGCACCCTTTGTCCAGGGCCGGGGACAGCCACCAATGCAAGGACCGGCGAACCGACAGTGGAACTCTGAGCTTAGCTCGAGAGGCGGCGGTCATAGTCCGTTGGTGCGGGAGTAATAGCCATTGAAGACTGCGGGCATGTAGATGCCAGGCGCCACTTGGTTTTAAGGTCCGCTGGCCATTGTCGCAGCCACAAGAGGTGGCGCGACGTGACCGACGATGCCATAGCTCGAGAAGCGAACTTGGCTGCATTGAGGGTGGCATCGGCTGTGAATTGAGTGGCTGCAATAATTTTATTCAAGTCTTGGTGGACTCTAACATCTTGGGCAGGCAAACGTGTTTGGAGCTGTTGCAGCCACAGCAGGGAAGAACGGGAGAAGAAGGAGGCCGCGGTAGCAGCCTGTATCGCCCAGGCCAAAGCCTGGTGTGTTTTCTTAAAGGAGGAATCGAATTTCCTATCCTCCGGTTTAAGACCTTCAGAAGGATCCCCCGAAATGCAAGGGGAGGTGGAGGACAGGGCAACCACTGGACCATCAACAACAGGTACCTATAAAAGGCTGGTTAAGGAAGCCTCCATATTGTAGTTGCGGCAATCGTAGCCACTGGGAGTGGGGAGAGAGGCCGGGTTAGCCCATTGCTTACGTACAACGTCCGTGAAGAGCTTTGGTGCGGGAACAAAGATCTGCTCTGCGACCGGTTCTGCAAAGATGCCTTGGCCTACGGAGGAGGAAGCAGAAGATGAGTCAGAAGTGGGATCTACGAGACCTGAGGTGACTTTGGCCTTGTGGAGTAGGGACTTGAAAAGCCCTTGTGGGAATAATCCCGTAAATTGTGGAACATCTGGTGTAGTGGTTTCAACGTCGGATACGTCAGCTTCCCTCTGCAGATCTTCATCTATGTCAATGTCAGCACTGCCATGTGACCTGGAGAATGGTTGGAGAATGTTCTGGGGAACCAGTGAGACTAGCAGAAGGAGAAACTCTGGTTCTCCTTGAATGTAAGCTTTCAGAAATTAATGATGCGGAACGGTGCCCCCTTATGCCTGCTTGAATGCCATGCAAGATGGCCTTAGCAATTAGCATTTGTATAGACTCAGGAAGATTTTCCAAATCTGACTTGGGATGTTTATCAGCCGGAGGAACCTGAGGAGGTGCTTGGAGTGTAATAGAACAATCAAATGGGTCACCCTTTGGCCTATCAGGAGAGCAAGAAGAGGCTGTAGAGTGCCTCTCCGGAGACAGGGTCCTAGCTAAATCACCAGAGTCATTGGGGTCTTGATCAAGGTCAGTGCTGATAGAAGGCCTGGATTTGTCGGCCTGGGGAGCCTGATCAGAACTTCTCTGATGGGACTTTTTAACGGACCCTGCTTTGGACCTTGCCTTACGGCCCAGTTCAGTCTTGGAAGCCGACTGGTCTGCCATGTCAACGCACAATTGAATATACAGGTGAGATCCTGCACAAAAGGGAAACAATGAAAGGTAATATTAATATTGCAATTAAAGCCAACCCATGCCTCAACATGAGGCTTGAACATAGAGTAAAAACTTGTTCCCTCTATATGACAGCAAAATGGCCACCAGCTATGAGGAAAGCATGGCTTGCCAAAATGGCCACTGTAACTGACAATGGTAGGCAATGGAAGCTGTCTTTGAGTTCAGCAAATTGGTCATAAACAGTGAGGTAAATTTGGCCAAACAAAATGGCCGCCGGAGCTGTTGCTAGGCAGAGTTCAGTTGAAGTACTCAATTTTGCTACCAGTTAAATCAAAATGGCCACGAGCCCTCTATACGAAACCAAATACCTTTTGTACAGTTGAAACCTCAGAAAAACGATAGCCGCGACAGGAGAATGTTGATTCCTTCTCCAAAGGTATAATGGAGGTCTGCCAACCTCCACTCTCACCCCTCAACTGAAGAACGCTGAGGCGGCGGTGCTGGTAAAGCGGCTGCGGCGATAGCTGCGGGAGAGCAGGAACGATCCTCCCCCGAGCAGCGGCAATCAAAAGGGGCAGAAAGGCAGCACCGCTTCCCAGCTGGTGAGCGCTGAGAAGGCAGCGGCGGCAATGACGGAGAGCCCGCGCTACTCCGCTTTCAAATTGCCCTTTGCTGCTCACGCCTCACAGCTGATGGGCGCTGAGGCAGCTGCGGCAGTCAAAACACGCGTCGGCGTTTCCAGCCAAAGCTGGGATGGCTCACTCGCGTAGGAGAAGCAGTCGAAGAAAAACGAAGTTCACGCCCCTCAGCTGGTGAGTGCTGAGGCGGCGGCAGCGACGGAGAAGCGGTGGCGGCGTTTCCAGCCGCAACTGAAGTGGCCAGCACGCTCACAAAGAAATGCACGATCACTAATTGTCAGGAGGGAGAGACTCAGAAAAAAAGTCTGGTCAGAACCAGTGAGTCGAATAAACTGGGAGCAATGGAGGCCCAAGGAGGCGTGGCCAAAGCAATTTGACTCACTGATTGGCCAGACCAGATGGATCATCCCACTCCTGACCCACTCTGCAGCCTTATGGGAGAAAAAATATTTATGCTACATTTGTGATTAATTAAATAGTACCTGAGTTAGTAAAATATAGTATCTATAGCACCAATTCTGAAAGTAACTGGATTTTGCCATAGTCTAAACAAAGTATGTGTTGTGTATGTATGTATGCATTGTGTGTGTGTGTGTGTGTGTATGCATGTGTGTGTGTATATGTATGTGTGTGTAATATAAGTGTAGTATGTGTATATAATACTTACACACACACACTTTGATTAGACTATGGCAAAAAAACAAATTATTTTAAATTAATCAAGTTAAAAATGACTATTAAAAACCATAGCATCCCTTTTGTAAATCATAGTTTATCGTTCTTAATTATTTCTGATTTCATTTTTTAAGATATCTTACTGACCTACATAGACCTACATAGAATGTGATCTTGAAGACACCCAGCAAAGAATGCACTATGTTCTGTTCTCATATTTCAATGATACGTACCTTTGTCAGACTCAAGCAAGAGTTTCGCTAAAGTTTCAGCTTCAGGCATTCCCTTTAGTTTAGTCAAATGATCTTTTAACTGAAGCATGCTTTTACTGATCAAGTGGTGACTTTCCTCCTCTATAAAATCAAAATACTTTTTAACATATTATAACACAAGGCATAAAGATCACTAAAACCATGCTGTTTATGTGTTAAGAAATATTTAAGCACTGTTATATTTGAGATCCATTTTAATTCTTGTGTTTGTATATAATTGTGTTTATACACAGACAACACATGTCCACAAATGTCTGTGTAAAATCATGTTACCTGGAAGTCATAGCACAACTGAAGAATCCCAGTTTAAAAATAGTCTATCAGAACAAGATAAGAGAAAGAACAAGATGGCACAAAAGAATAGTATAAACTTGTATTTCCTGTCTTTATGGAATTTTGGATTGCGATTGGAGAATTTTTTATTCATAAAGTCAAAGAAATATTTTACTTAATGGGGCTGAGGATCATATAGATTTTTAGCCATTTATAATGTACACCTTCAAAAATCACCTTTACAATTTATCCATAATTAAATTACAGTTTTAAAAATATATTTTGGAATTATACTACGTTTGTAACATAAGATTGTAAAATAAGATTTTCCAGGAACACTACATAGGATATTATGCATGTTTTATAATTTTTAAAAGTAAAATAACAAAATGAGAACAACAATTACCTCTTTGAAGTCCTACCGAGTCTATGTCAAGTCTTGGAATTTCTTTTTCCAATGTTAAAGGCTATTGAAAATAAGTTTTAAAAATAGTAAATAGAGTATTAAGTGCTTTTTTGTTATATACAAAAATTGTTAGTCTTTAAATCTGTTGGTCTTTTCATCTACTCTACCCAATTTAATGATTATTTTCTTGATTTCTGTCTATTCTTTATGCAATGGAATAAAATATGAATAGAGAGCTTCTGTATATTAATTTATAAGCAATTGAATATAATATACAAAAAATATGGATTAATATTAAATTCAAAAACAATTTTTGAATGTACTGTTGCATCACAACTTCACACTATTTCTGTGAAGGAGATAGTGTAATCAATTCTGCAAGCGTACACCTCACTAGCCAATTAGTTGAAATCAAAGATGTGAATCTGGCAAACTGGCAACCAGCATAGCTCATAGAACAGCAGTGTAACATGGGCCACTGTAGAAGCCCCTAGAATTGTCTGTGTGGCTTCATTATACCAGCTGTAGCTTCCAAATATTCTTCAAGGGTAACCCCTTGTAATGCATGTTGAAATAGTCCAAGAATGAGATGATCAGGGTTTCAGTGACTAAGTGCAGGCCTCTTGATTCACAAAAGAGCGCAACTGGCACACAACACAAAACTGCGCAAAGGCTCTTCTAGCCACGACTCTTTGAGGAGGAATCACAAGTCTAGGAAAAGAACCCAAGTTGCAACTGAATTTGTCTGATGTCAGCCCTTCAAGATAGTCCAGACTAAGAACACAAACTACTACTACCACCTTAACTGTAAAATTACAGCAACATATCTTCCAAGATAATGGGTATCAACAGCAAACAGGAAATCAGAGGCATGTCCACAAAGTTTGTTCCTACAGAAATGTTTTTAAGAGGGACAAATAACTGTAAAATATTAAAGATTTATCTAAAGCAGGGGTGTCAAATTCAAGGCCCACGATGCTGCAAGCCTGGCCTATGAGATGGTTAGATCTGGCCTGTGGAGCTGCCCTGAAAGTTGCAAAGGACCGGCCCGTGGTGCCTCAGTCCAGCCCAGGCTGACTAGGTGCCAATCTACAACTTGCTGGCAGCCATTCGGTAGGGAGAGTACAATATAAAGCAGGGGTGTCAAACTCGTGTCGTCAGGCAGCGTCATGTGATGTGTCAGGACTTCCCCCCCCTTTGCTAAATTGGGCGTGTGGGTGGCCAGCACGTGACGCATCCGGCCCATAGGCCGTGACTTTGACAGCCCTGATATAAAGTACAACCTCTTGTAAGGTAGAGCGCCATGTTGGTTATTAAAGACATATTATTTATTTATATAAGATTTATCCTTTGTTTAAAATATTTAGAGTTAGTATCTTAATATATAGTCACACTAGCCTGTAAAGGGTCTCTTTCTTGACTATTTCCTGTAAAAGGGCCTATTTCTTTTCAATTTCTTCTGAGGGGCCTCTTTCTCTGAAAGGGATGAAAGGGATATATAAAATATGCTGAGATCTCTAATTTGGTATGGACTTCTACTGTTCTTTGTAAACAGCTTAATAAATCTTACTTCTGGTTGACCCAAGTACTGTGTCAATTTGTTACAAACATATATGATACAAGAAAACCATAAAGAAGAATGAATGGATGACAGCAGAACTAAAAGCTAATGTACAAGAAATAAGTATTGAAATAAGTACTGGGCGGATCATAACCCAATAAAAGTTATATGAAAAGGTCAAAAAAGAGTATTGAAATGGACATTGAAGCAAGAAATATTAAAAGAAAAGGAATGTATTCAATTTATGGGAAGAGAACTAGATTTCTTCTTCAAAGAGCATAGAAAAGAAAAAACATCATTACAAAATGTATGGGAAACAGCCAAAGCTGTGGACTAGTTATAACATACAAAGGAAAGCAAAACAGAAAGAAGAAACAAAATCAAAGAATATTAGAAGAAGAATATAAGATACTATAATTAGAATTACAAAAAGAACCACAAAAAAAGGAAATAAAAAATCAAATGGACTTAATGATACATAAAATGAGCTTAATGAACAAAGAAGAATTAGCACAGAAAATTAAAATTGTTTAAAGTGTTAAACAAAACTTTTCTGAAAATGCTAACAAACCAGGAAGATGGCTGACATATAGGTTAAAGAAAGAGGAAAAAAAAAAGAAATTGATAGATAAATTAATGGACAATGAAAGAGAAATTTGTTACCAAAATGAAGAGAAAAAGAAAGTGATTCAAAACTATTATAAGAAGCTATTTGAGCAAGAGTTAATATCAGAAGAGAAAATAAAACAATATTTGGAAAAAGCGGAAATACCGAAAATACCTGAAACAGTTAAAACAGCACTAGACAAACGTATAGTGATCTATACGTATCTATGATGGAGTTAACTGAAACAATTAAGAAGCAAAAAAATGAACAAACACCTGGACTGGATGATCTACCAGCTGAACTATATAAAGAATTGCAAGAAACCTTGAGCAAGCCAATGTTAGAAGTATTTAATGAACTTTTGTTAAAGGCAAAGGTACCGAATTCACAGATGGAAGCATATATTACCCTCATACTGAAGGAAAAAGCAGACTTACAACGAATAAAAAACTACAGACCAATATCCTTGTTAAATGCGGACTAGAAAATATTTGCGTCAATAATTGCAGAAAAACTAAAATGGTTTTTAAACCAATTCATATATCCAGACCAAAATGGTTTTTTACCTAAGAGACAAATTAAAGATAACATGAGAATAATTCTGAATACCTTGGAGTATTATGAAGGACATCCAGAGAAACAAATGGCGTTGATCTTCTTAAGATGCACAAAAAGCATTTGATAACATGAATTGGCAATTTATGCTACCAGAGTTAGAAAAGATGGATTTGGCAGAGAGATTTGTTAAAATGATCAAGGCAATATATCATAAGCAAACCGCACAATGATAGTAAATGGAGATATGACTGAGAAAGTAAGTATTAAGAAATGCACAAGACAAGGATGTCCACTGTCTCCATTATTGTTTATATTGACATTGGAAGTACTAAATAAAAATATTAGACAAGATACAGAGATAAAAGACATGGAGATTAAAAAAGAACAATATAAATTACAAGCGTTTGCAGATGATTTAGCCTTCATTTTGAAAGATCCATTAATAACAAGGCCTAAATTAATTTAAAAAAATAGAAGAATATGGAGAAGTGACACAGCTGAAAATAAATAAAGAGAAAACTAAGATTTTAGTTAAAAAATCTCACAGAAAAGCAAAGCAAAAAAAAAAAAAAAAGAATTACCATAGTAAAAAGTGTATATATTCAGATAGTAAAGAAAGTTAAATACTTAGGGATACAGCTGACAGCAAGATGTGTAACAATTAGGGAAAATAATTATCATAAGTTGTTGAAGCAAATCCAAGTAGATCTGAAAAACTGGAAGAATTTGCAATTATCTCTGGTAGAAAGAGTAGCAACAATTAAAATGAATATATTGCCAAGATTATTGTATCTATTTCAGACAATTCCGATAAAACTGGAAAAGAAATATTTTGAGGAGCTTAACAAAATAATACGCAAGTATATTTGGCAAGGGAAAAAAGCAAGAATCGGTTTGAAAATGATGCAAGATATAAGACAGTGATGGCTAACCTTTATGCCATCGCGTGCCAGGAGGGGTGGGTGGGGGAGGGTTGCGCACTCAGGTGCCTACGCGCATGCATGTGCAACCCCCTCCCCCCCCGCTCCTGGCACATGATGGCCTGGTAGGCCCGTTTTTCTTTCTTACCTGGTTCCAGATCCTCTCTGTGTATCTGGGAAGGGCGAAAACACCCTTGGAGGCCCTACGGAGGCTGAAAGGGCCCATTTCCCAACTCTCGGTGGGACAGGAAGTGACATTTTTGGCTGTCCCCAGCCTCCAGAACTTCTCTAGGAGTCTCTAGGAGCCTCTCTAGGAGTCTCTAGGAGCCTCTCTAGGAGTCTCTAGGAGCCTCTCTAGGAGTCTCTGGAGGCTAGGGACAGGAAAAAACGTCACTTCCTGATCCACCGGGAGTCGGGAAATGGGCCCTCTCAGCCTCCGTAGGACCTCCAAGGGAGTGGGAAAGGCTGTTTTCGCCCTTCCCAGATACACAGAGAGGAAGACAGGTAAGAAAGAAAAACGGGCCTTCCCCACCCCGCCCCCAGGCCCTCCAGAGGCAGGAAACAGCCTGTTTCCCTACTTCTGGTGGGCCCAGAAGGCCCGAAAATCAGCTGGCCGGCGTGCGCATGCGCCCCAGAGCTGAGCTGGCATGCCCACTAATATGGCTCCGCGTGCCACCTGTGGCATGCGTGCCATAGGTTCGCCATCACGGATATAAGAAGTAGAGGAGATTTTGGACTACCAAACTGGGAGTTGTACTGCAGTTTTAGCATGGATGAGAGAGTGGATTGTATTGAGGAATATAAGATTATTGACTTGGAAGTACATGATTTACAACTGGGGTAGCATGCAATTTTATGGTATGGGAAAAACAAGATACATAGATATTTTCAGAGACACTATATAAGGAATGCATTATTACTGGTGCGGGAGAAAATTAAAGAACATTATTTGAAGATACCAGTTTGGCTTTCAATGATGGAAGCATTGATTCACCCAAATATTATTAATATGGGAGATATTGTTAGATACCAAGATATTTTAAATGAAGATGGGGGACTTAAAACAAAAGAAGAAATGAGTAAGCAAGGGATCAATACGATAATATAACGTATTCACATGTGCAGATACAGTCTAGATACGAGAAAGATATTAAATTACAGGATTTTTACAAGAGAATGTATATTTAATTATTCATCTATTAACTACAGCTAGAGTTGTATTTGCACAACATTGTAAAAGTGGAGAGAACCCCATTGAAGAGGTGGTGATAAAGAAAATAATAGAATGTCCAGAAATGAATAGATTAACATTAGCAATTAAGGAGAAAGAACAAACTGAATATTATATGATATGGGAAGTATTTTATCAATGGTTGAAAAATAAAAATGGAGTTTGGAAATGAAGGAGACCAAAAGTAAGTAGAAAATATATTAAGATAGAGATATAAATAAGATGAAAATTGTTAGTATATGGATGAAGAGAATAATGATATTTGATGTCAATATAGTATTATTACTAAAAGATACTAAGAAGGAAATGGAGAGTTTTACAATATTTATATGTTCAATATATTTAATATATTATAATATTAATGTTAAGATGAATGTGAAAGATGTGATAAATGAGGAACGATGTAGCAAGAGATGTTTGTATCCAGACAGCACTCTGCATAAGGAAAGATGTAATGTTTTATCTTTGTTTTTTTTTAAAAAATAAAAAACTTTAAAAAGAAAACAAAACCATGAAGAAGCAAAAGTTGTGTTAAAATTTTTGGGATTCTATCTTCCTCTTTCTGGCAGCTTGAGTTAAAGGATTAGATCAGAATAATACTGATAGGAAAACACATAATGGTCACCTCCATCTACACTTTACTATTTTTTTTTTAAAAAAAGAGAGATATTATAAAATTATCACAAGTACCTAATTCTTAAATTATTATTGCTGAAATATTCCAGTTTTCATGTGTCTGCTTTCTGCATATAGACTAATTTGAAATAATTTGTATATTGTATTTTTCAGAGTATAGACACTCTGGAGTATAAGATGCACATTAGTTTTTGAAGAGGAAAACAAGAAAAAAAAATCTGCCTCTGCCTACCAGCATCCACTGGTATTCATCCATTAGCGTCCTTGCAGAAATAACAGCCTGGGCAGCTTCAGCACATTATCGCAGCACATTATCGCAGTCTGATTCAGCACAAGCAGCTGATTAGCGGGTGGATCGGCCTCCTGAAATACCCCCAATCAACTATTCCAGGCTGCAGGGATTGCCACAGATCGCCGCTCCATGCCTTGCGTTTTTGGCCTCTGTGTTTCGTGTTTTCGCTCCATTTTAGACCAGTTCCAGGCTGCGGGGATCATCAGAGCATATCGCCACCAATCACTGCCTCCGCATGTCATGTTTTTGGCCTCCACACACTTCATTTTTGGCCTCTCTGCATCGCATTTTTGGGCGGTTCCAGGTGGTCCCTGCCGCCTGGAACTGCCCGAAAATGCAACACATGGAGGCAAAAAATGGGGCGTGTGGAGGCCGAAAACGCGATGTGCAGAGGCTGAAAACACGATGCATGGCGGCAGCGATTGGCAGCGATGTGCTGTGGCGATCCCTACAGCCTGGAACAGATCTAAGACAGCATGTGGAGGCAAAAAACAGCCAAGATGAGGGCTGGTGAGTGGGCGGGGATACGTTTGGTGTATAAGATGCACCCAAATTTTCATCCTCTTTTGGGGAGGTAAATGTGAGTCTTATACTCCGAAAAGTACGGTAATTCCTAACCCAATACATCTTGGTAATATGACAACTGAAAGTCTTTTTTTCCCCCAAAGTCTCCAATAATTACCTTAACTTCAGCTGTGTCCTTCATTTTGAATTCTGGAGAAATTCGCAAAGTTTTCTGTTTATCACTTGGCACATGTTCTTGAGGAGATATAGTAATTTCTTCTCTCAGGCTTTTTGAGTCTGGTGGAAGCATTTCTACATGTTTATCTAAAATCATTGGCAATATTTTTTCCTCATCTTTTGCAGAATCAGGCAATTCCTGCTTTTCTTCTATAGATACATCTTTCCCTGCGCTTTAAGTATAATAAACAGCAATTATTTCCTAGGAAAGATTATAAGCAGCAGTCTTGAATTCCTTCAGCTAGTTCCCAAAGTTCTTACTCAGTTACAGAGGGCACCGGTGTCAATAAAGACTTCTACAACAGTTATTTTATCACTATCAAAGCTCTACTACTTTCTGCCACAAAGACGGGAAATTAGTGTTGGTAGTAGCAAGGAAGGGGAGGGGTTTTTTCTGATCGATTTTATCAATTTAAGTGTCCCCAATGAAAGCAATGGTGCAAAGTGAAGTTTCCCGAGAAGACTAAAATTGAAGTAGTTTTGATTTAAACAGAGTTGACACAAACATCTACACATAACATGCCATTTGGGATCCTTCATTTTGTTACCACCAGTTTTGTTACTTTTTGCATGTGAAGTTCTCAGTGGATACAGGAGAACATTTACAGTCTTACTCAGCTGCCAATGCTCTTCTCAGGTGCAAGAAGGCTCTTCCAAAAGATCACAGACCACTCCAGCAATCAATAATGAGAAGGTGGTAAAGATTGCTCATTAGGCAAAGAGCACGCAAAAATTCTTAATTATTGAAATTATTTTACAAAATTGTCTCAGATTTCTGCACATATTTATGTAGACAGACAGACAGATACCGTAGATAGGTAGGTAGACAAAATGTATATGTATATTTGTAGTTTTATATTTGTGTGTGTGTATATATATATAACTCTGTGCAGTTTGTTCCTGATTTTTAAATGGCCTATATGAATTGATTCATTGTTTATTTAGAAGTTTAGTCTAAATATACTTCTCTTATTTTCTGCATTTTCCAAAAATAATGTTGTATTTAGAACTTTATATTATATCCTAAATCAAACTAAAAAATCCATTTCTCATTTCCTGCCATAATGAAACAAAGGTAAAGAAAGAAGATCCAACAGCTGTGTAATAGTCAGAATAATTTGGTATTGCATAATTTTAGAATTTTTTAGAAATGTAAACTACTCAGGGTAACTTGGTTGAATGGGAGGCCCAATATTCTTAATTTTGGCTGGATTAGACCAGAATCATGTTACATTTTAGAGAATACAATTGGATAACAATAGTTATAACAATAATAATTTCAAACGATTAACAAAAATATGACTGAATGGGAAATAACTTACTCATAGCAGCCAAAGCTCTAATCACCCTTCTTAAAACTAATGGGGTCTTTGTACTAAATAGTAAATTTTTATAAGGCAAGAATGAAATACTTTTTAGATCTGCTTTTAAAGAACCTTCTAGGACATATTTTATCATTCTTCTCCAGGAACTATAGCATATATTAATGTCCCTTGGGAGTTGGGCGGCATAGAAATGCAACAAAATAAATAAATAAAATAAATGTTCCCTTGTGAGACTAAAATAATACCAACTTAAAAGAAAATCAGAGACAGGACTGCCCTAACTGACTCTTTGCTGTCCTCTGAGGCTACCATTACATTTATTATTTATTATTATTATTTATTTATTTATTTAACTTATATACCGCCCTTCTCCCCAGGGGGACTCAGGGCGGTGGACAGCCAAACTTAAAACAAATATAGTACAAAAGTTAAGAAAAAACTAAAATAAATTAAATCATCGGCATTTCCAATTCAAAATCCCAGAATCTAATACATACATCCCAAGTATGTTTGGTCCATAATATTTAAAATACTTAAATGAGCTCAGAAATAATCTAAATTTAATTGTTCCAATCCTTACAATGGAGAATTCTTTTCCCTCCTAAACAATAGCACACATAAAAGAAGGACTAATTCTGCCCTGCCAATCGGCTGTTGACATAATACCCATCCCATAATCAGGGCCCTATGAATAACATTAGGACTGTTCTGCCAAACCAACATGCTAGTTTTAGATGATCTTCACTATAATTTTAAATATTTTATATCAGATTTTTGTTACTTCTTTTTTCATTTTCATGAGCCATTTTGAAAATGCAATTTTAACCAAAGTGGCCAATATACATTTAAAAGTGTTATGAATGAATAAAGCCTAAAAAAAGAACAAAAATGGAAACAATCTTTTTTCAATACAAAACTTTTCTAGTGGTATTTCAGTAGCGTCTAATAAAACTGCAGAACATATTGGAGCACAAAAAATCTTATTTATTCATCAGCAAGACCCGGCATCCTTGTATTGGTTTTATTTCACTCCTCGTGGAAGTTTGGAAATCATTCTTCAAAGATTTTCAGGTATTCTTTTAGGACCTAAAGAGCAATCCGGGATTAATTTTAATAGATTATTCTGATGTGTTATTAACAATTATAATTGTGCTTAAACAAATTGGGATGGAATATCTTTTCAAGAAATACCATTTATAGAAAAAAATGTTTCATTTTCTTGTTGTAATGGAATCTTATCATAAAATCTTTCCCTTGTTTTGATTGACAAGACATTCAAGTTAGGGAATACTCTAATGGAGAAATATCAACTGAAGTCCCACAGAAAAGATTACACAATATTCCCAGGTTGAAATATTAGCTCATAGGGTTACACAAGTTTACTTGGTAAAAAAATCAAGGAGATGTTTCCCAGTCTCTCAAGATCTTGCCCCAGAATATTTTGAATTGAGCTTTTATTGTTCTATGGGATCTGAAAGTAAAGATCTCTTTATATGTCTTCAAGCCAATCTTGATTCTTGTTCTTGGCAACATACAGTATTTCAGAAGAGATTTGCAGTTGCCTTCTTCCTAATGCTGAGAGAGAGCAACTGAATCAAAATCATCTAGCTGGCTGTATGCCTAAAGCAGGACTAAACTGTATAGACGCCTGATTTCTAACCCAGTAACTTCAATGATTACATCAAGTTGGCTTTTGGACATCATATAGCTTCTTTATATGGTATAAGAGAAAAAACATGAAATCACAAAGCATATATTTTACCAACTCTTTTCCCTTTCAGAATAATATAAGTTGTTAAATAAAATCTGGCAATTTAATTTTATTTTCTTATTTTATTTAATGTTTTAGTTCTTTCAGTCAATACCTTCCACAGGTACCAGAAACTATAGTTTCAGACTCTATTTTCTTTTAAAATTAATTTAAATTTTAAATAATGTGCTTCTATATTTCTGGAAAGTTCTAAAAGCATGCCAAAATGCTACCTGATTTTTCAGCAGTGATTTTTCATTTCCAAATAGAGGCAGAGGATTATAGGTAGGTACAGTTTTGTATAGGAAAAAAAAGATAAATATGACCAGAAAGTAATAGTAAAATAAGTTGTCCTATATATAAAAAATCATAATGCTATACTGAAAAATGTTCAATTTCTCTCATTCACATTCATCCATCAAAAGACACTATGGACATTGGTTATTTTCAAACTTCATGAAGAAATCAACATAGCAATCCACACATCCCCAACAACTTAATCTTGTATCTAGCTGTTGGTTGTCTGTAATTATGCTATCAATCAAACTGCAGATATAGGCAATGTTATTAACAAATGGTTTCTAAATAAATTACAATGTTCATAAGGAATTCCTTCTATTCAGCATAAAAGGATGTGCATGTAAAAGCATGATATCCAGTGGTGGGATTCAGCCAGTTCACACCAGTTCAGCAGAACCGGTAGCTAAATTTCTGAGAAGTTTGGCGAACCGGCTGTTGGAAGAAATCTCCATCCAACAGCCTTTCATTTTTCCCACTTTACAGGGTTAATCCTGTCAGGAAGACAGGAAGGAGGCATTCTAGTGTGCCTCTCTGTGTTGTTTCTAGCCTAATCCTGCTTATCTTTATTGCTTAAGTGTTTTCCAAAACTGCCTCTGCAATTAAGCCTTGTTAGATTGTAACAACTGTTAACGGTTCTTGGCAGTACGCCCAAACTTTCTATAGCCTGAGCGGCTTCTCCGGAGGTATTTTTTTCCTTTACTGGTTCTTTTATTCCAGAGCTTGACTTTCTTAAAGGGGAAGAGTTGTTTTAAGCTTTTTACACTATTTTAGTGGTTCCTGGCCTTTTGGGGTGTACTTCCAACACAGCTGAATCCCCTCCCAGCCATTCCTTGCCTCCTCCATTGCCAATTAAGGATGGGAGGGGCCAATCATGGGCCCCTTTTCTCCCTTGATCCGTAATATTCTCTCACTGAACGAGTCTTTGGCTTCTTTGTTTGTTTGTTATTAAAAAAAGGGCTTCAGGAGTGGCTGGGAGGGAAGGGGAGGAGTGAGGCAGGACTGGGCATGGTGAGGAGAGGCCGGGCAAGGAGAGGCACCCCTCAACATGAGTGATGTTGAGTTGGTCACACCCACCCAGCCACATGACCACCCAGCCACACTTATCCAGCTGGTCATAGGGCAGAGAACCAGTTGTTAAATTATTTGAATCCCACCACTGATGATATCATTTGAAACAACACCATTAAACAGCAATGTTCTTAATTATTTTCAAAGGCCATCACCACACTATAAAAGCTTAAACATAAACTTTAATGTATGTATGCTTCATCCACCTTCATTTGTATATGCCACTATTATCTAGTGCATTTTATTGCTTCAATTTCCTAAAACAGTGAAGGAATATGATTTCAGTTAGTCTTCGCTTAAAAAACACAATTAGTTCCAAAGAGCTCCGTTAAAATCCAGCTGAACAAACTGCTATCGGGGGATCTTCAGACCGGAACTATCCTGTTAGGGACAGCGAAGAAGGAGAGGCACCTCAGACAACCAAGAGGAATAGGCAAGTTCCTCAATAGGTCAGAGACAGCTCTTTGGACTGGCGGCGGGGGTGACGACCATTGAAAAATGACCGCTCTGAAGCTGGGGCAACTGGACTAAGCTTTTGTGCAGGAGCAGTGTTTGTTTGAATGGAGTACTGGAACTGGGTGAGTAATTGTCCAACTCACAGATAAAAGAAAATTTTGAATTTGGATATTAAAAGGTGTCCCAGAGCTGAAATGAGTGGCTAACTGGCATTTGGGAAATTCCATGGAGGGAGAAGGACAAAGCAGAGGCTAAAACATAAAAGCCCAAAAAGGTTTTCACATTTACAATTGGATTTGGAGAAACTAAAAATAATAAAAGAAAAGAACCCGAGGAAAAGTATTTTTTATGTGGATTTAAAGTATTTGTGACAGTTTTGACAATTAATTGGCTTAAGAGTATTGTGGATTTAAGAGACATCTGCTGGTGGAAAAAGAGTACTGCAATATTTGGTGGAAGATAGAAGAGAAAGTACAGCTGGGACCTTGACTACCGGAAAAGATAATTTGGAAACTGTGAGAACTTTTAAGGAGTGTTTGCCTTTCTACATTGCTTGGTTTCGATTTTCTACTGCTGTGGAAGATAATAAATTTTCAACTTGGTACAATACATATAATATAATACGAAGAAGAAGAAGGAGGAGGAGGAGGAGGAGGAGGAGGAGGAGGAGGAGGAGGAGGAGGAGGAGGAGAAGTAGAAGTAGTAGTAGTAGTAGTAGTAGTAGTAGTAGTAGTAGTAGTAAAGAGAATGGGATAAAAAGAGAAAATTACCAAGAATTGGAATTTTAGAGACCAAGGGAAAATGGTTAAAGAGGGGGAAATTAGTGGAAAAGAGTGGAAAAAAATAAGGTATATATTAGTAGATTTAAGGGAATTGTATTAATATTATTAATTGTGGATGGTCAACCAAATTAAAGGATTTATATGTAAGATTTGAATATAATGATGTATATTGCTCATAGTAACATAGAATAGCAGATGAAACGTGAAATGGCAATTTGGTTTAATTTTGAAGACAATTTAAATTAAGAGACGAAGTGGAAATGTTAAAAAAGTGAGATGGGGAATTGGAGAAATATATTTAGCAATGGAGAGATAAGATAATTAATTGATATTATTGTAAGAGATTAGGAATTAAGGGCAGATAGTGATATTGCTTATGTACAAAGAAGAAAATAAGATAAAGAAATACGGATAGAGAATATTATGGCTGAAATTGGAAACAGATATGATGTAAAACGGATTTGAAAAGAGAACATGGCAGAAGTTGAAATAACAAGATATGGTGAAAAATGATTACTTTGGGATAAAAGATTATATAAAAGAGATAAATATGGAAAAAAATGGGAAGATTACAATAGATTATAAAGATTATTATGTATAAGATGAATGATGTCACCTGGTCAACACTCTGCTCATAAAATATGTAAAATGAAAGAAAAATTCTAATAAAATTTGTTTCCAAAAAAATAAAGAAAAGAAGAGTCACTACAAATTCACTTTAATAAAACTAGTCTGTATATTCCTTAGGAGGCAACAGGAAAGATTGGATTGATCAGCCTCCAAAACCACATTGATCACTGGATTGATCAATCTCCAATCTCTAGCAGAATGGGACATTTAGGTACTGACCCTTGGCTACGTCCCCTTTGCTCCCTGCCACCCACCTTAGTCAATTTACAGCCAGCTTTCCTCCTCCACTTGCCCTCCCCTGGCCATTCTACACTTTTCTTCTTCAAAAATTCACTTGATATTTCTTTATTCCAGTATTTCTCCAATCAAGAAGAGATTTCAATATTATGTTAGATATTTTATTGGTTTGCCACCACAAAATGATGGGAAATTGTACTGTTAAATTTCAACAATCATGCAAAAAAACAGGATTTTACCCCACAAGTTGCTCATTCAGTTTTGGATTTTCTAAATCCTTGAGAAAAAGTCCCTAGATCATTATTTGTCCAGCAGAAAACAGGCAGCATATGAAATACTTTTCTAGCAGAGGCTGGTTTCAAAACCCCTCATTACCGGTTCACTCGTGGATGCGCACGCACTCGCACACACGACACTTCTGAGTATGTGCAGAAGCGTCCAAGTGGATGAGCCAAGCCTCCCGCCACCGCCACTACCGGTTCGCCCAATCCGGGGCGAACCGGTAGCAACCCACCACTGTTTTCTAGGGTCTAGAGTTCTAGCTGATATTTTATATGTTCCTTTATTATGTTGATCTAAAGTAAGAATGAAGAACTATTTTTGAACAAATATGTTACTTACTAGCGTAAGGTAACTCAATTGTGCCTATGTTTTGTTAATGGAACAAGGATCCATAGATGAAAAGATTTTTAAAATTGCCAGTTTTTCTTTAAATTGAAAATCATCTACCTACATAGGTGTACATCAGAATTGTTCTAAGTTCACAAAGAATCCTGAACAGAATTCATTTTAAAGACTATACTATAGCTTAGTATTAAAAAACCTAAACACCATAATGAAAAAGGCAATAACTTTCAGAGCTATTGTACTATAAGAAAAATTGTTTTAGAATTCATTCATCCCAAAGATGCTGTCTCTCTATAAATACTGGTGGGGAGGTGGGGAGTGTTGTCTTTGTTGTTGTAGGCGGGTTGGTTGGCTGTGTTGTTACATCTTGATTAATTGATGGAGTTGATGTTTGCAGATTAGTCGGCTGTTTCGTAACATCCTGTGTGGGCGAGGTCCTAACTGTGTGGCCCATTAGGCTTTTGTGTTGTAACGACCTGGGTAATGGGCCGTGTGGCAGCATCCTGAGCTTGTCGAAACATCGCCAAGATACTCTCAATCTTACACGGGAAAAGACCCGAATACACCAAGATTTGCATACCTGTACCCATGAAAATCTACAAAAACAAATATATATCTCTTATCTATCTATCTAGCTAGCTAGCTATATGCAAGTCTCGACATATTCGGGTCTTTTCCCGTGTAAGATTGAGAGTATCTTGGCGACGTTTCTAAGAGGTCCCACTCGTCATCTTCAGGTTGGTGCCTTCAGCTTCGTGCTTGTGCAAGCAAAGCGTGATCGGAGCTGCCGTCTCTCTATAAATACTGGTGGGGAGGTATGGGGTGCTGGCTTTGTTGCTGTGAGCTGGTTGCCAACATCTAAAACAGTTAAATTATTGTGCATTTTTTATAAGTTTTTTGTAGAATCCATATCTGCTATTTAAGCAACTAAAGAATATTGTTTAGGATTGACAATTTACAACCATGGAATAAAAAGTTTTAATACAGTATGTTATCTAAATAAATTTATCAAAAACAATTTTTATATTATTGGACACTCCAACAGTTTTTAAGAAATGTCAATTTTTTTTATATTTAAATGTAATAAATTTGAAGTAAATTTGTCCCAGTTTAGTTTAATATCTATATTTTTATCATTATGTACTGAGAAGGGAATTTATATTTAAAGATATGAATGTATTGTTTAATTATAGTATTACTGAAAATGTTGTCAATTTATAAGAAACTAACATTTTATAAAAATGTGTAGTTGGAAAAAAGATATAACCGCAGGGATAAAATTCTGGCTTAAAGAAATGTTTGTAGTTTCAGTCTGTAAACCGACTCTTTTTTTATACAAATGATGGAAAGATTGACCAACATGACACTTGTAAGGTCAAATTTTGATTTCTTGTTCAAAATAAATTACAGGAATTTAATTACATTTTTTCCTCCAGTATCAAAATATCTTTAGCGGATTCTGATGAAAAACATTTCAATAGCAAAAAGCGCTATTATAATTGAAAGTAAGATCCATACATGTATACCACAGTAACTAAATTATATATGATATTTCTTAGGTATGAGGCAAAAACTTAGTTATTAGCTGAAAATGATTCTAAAGCAGTTGTTCATTATTGAAAGACATGATACCATGATACTATTTTAACACATTATCAGAATTTAATATTTACCCCTTCAGACGTCGGCTCTTCATTTCAGAAGAATCCTTGGGTTTTGGCACATCTTTGGAATCAACCTTTGAAAAGATATATAATCAATTTCTGCATCTTCACATACAAGAAGTTTGAAAAATTTCCTTTATCTTAATGTATCATATCTACTTATGAACTATCATCAAGTAGCCTCATACAAGTAAATAGATTATTTGATACCATTTGTCCAGAATGATATAAATTCTTCTGCCTTGAAAAGGGGATTAGACTATAAAATCTCCAAGGCTCCTATAATAATATTATTTGTGAACAAATTAATATAAAAAGCCTTTATTTGTATGCTGTTAAGAAGTGAGCTTTCTCCCCTATTTAAAGTTCCAATGAATGGAACTAAGTAATTTTATTTTCCAGATTCTTAGAAAATTCTTCATGGCAGTCTTTTAATTGGTCGTTCATCTGTCCTTTCCCAATAAGATCACATATAATGTGGTAAAATGTAGTAAGAACATAGAAATATTGGTGTTTCGCTACTTTTATTATCATAGTAAAGACCCAAACATAAGTTATAACACAACTAGTCAGATCTGCTTCTTTTTTTATGCCTGAGCCCCTGTAGGTGTCTCTTGGTTCATTCTATAGAAATTTTCAGTAAGCAAAATAAACCCTCTGAATCAGAAAATTGAGAGACCATTCAGGTGCAATTTCATATAAAGTCTTCGGCACTTTCACCTAAGTACAACTGTCCACTTCTAATTCGGAAAACTCACAAGTAGCCTTTGGGATCTAAGCAATTTTATTTTATATTTGGAAAAAAACTTAACTCCTTGTACACAAATAGCACAATCCATTAATCAGTAGAGTGGATCATTAATAGATTGGTCTTATTCTCTGATTTATAAACTAAAGGAAGTTACCATCTAAGCTATGTCTTCTGAACAGAAACACGGCTTCATTAGTTAATAGTTTCCTGACTTCCGGTTTGTCTGCCTCCGACGAAAGACGGTCCCTTTCTTAGGACCGCCAGCCCCGCTGCCTGTAGAGCCACTTCGATCCTAAGAAGCGGCTTGAAAACTCCCAAATCTGAAGGATTGGAGGAGGAGAGTGTGCAAGGTGCAGGTTGAGCCCCTGTGAGCCCCCAGAAAATCGCTACTGGGGAGGAAACAGGCGCGGCTCCCTTTCAACTTGCAGAGACTCCGGACGGCGTGGGACGACTCTGCCTTCCGCAGAGCAAGTCGGCTGCAGAAACCATCCAAATTGAATGAAATCAATTTTAATAATTAGTGGAAATAACAACTTGAACCCTCAAATCTGGAAATTGCAAGTATTATTGTTTTAGTGACTTTTTGACTTAAGCAAAAGTACGAGCGAGTGAAAGTGGTTTGGAAAAAATGGCGCCCGGCTTCAGCGTTAACAAGCTGAGAGTGAGAGTGGATTTGTAAAGTTATTTTAATCAGCTACAAAGTTGTGCTGCCTGTAACAAGGAGGAACAGGAGAAGAGGAAAAATTCTTTTTTTTAATAAGCTTGCATTTGCTTCAGTTTAATTCTATCCCCAATTTGACTAAACCTGGGGGATTTTTTTAGAGGACTTTGTGGTGGTGGAAAGGGAAAAAGGATCTCCTTTTTCAGAAAAGCTAATCTACGTGGCAGGAAGGCTTCTAAGAAACAGGAAGGAAAGGCAGCAGGGGGGGATCCCCCACACATAAACCTGAACAGCCGCTTCCTCCTGGTCAGCAGAGTCAGAAAAAAGATTTTGATGTTGAAAGTTTAAAACAATTTATTACTCAGGCTCTGGATGATAAATTTCAAAAATCTCAACAGGAAATTAAGCAGGAAATTAATGAAATTAAAAATGTGGTGAAAGAGAATTATGGCAAGGTGACTAATAAAATATCGAATGTGGTGTCTGGCCTGTCAGAAATTATTATTAAAGTGGATTCCAAACTGGAAGAATTTAAATCAGAAGTCAACGTTAAAATTAAGGATACTGACTATAAAATTTCTGATGTTGATAATAAAATGCAGAGAGTTGAAAACGAAATTACGATGATGCAATTTAGGGCCATGGAATTCGCTATAAGGCTTAGAGGTATCAAAGAGAATGATAGACAAGATCTGAGACAGATTTGTGCTGATGCTCTGGCTGTGTTATTAAAAATCAATCCTGAAGTGATTTTTTATAAAATAGACAAAATTTACAGAGTGAATTCCTGGGTGGCCAGGCAAAGACAATTGCCTAGAGATGTGGTGATATATTTTACAGATAGAACAATAAGAAATGATATTTTGCAAAAATCTTTTCTTTCCTCTGTGCAAGTGGAGGGAGCTCAAATTGGAATTTATAAAGAATTACCACCTAAGATGTTAAAAGATAGAAAAGATTTTGCTTTCTTGGTGAATGAACTGAAAAAACAACAAATACCATTCCGGTGGGATGCCCCAACTGGCATAATTTTGAAGTACAATGGAGAAAGACACCGATTGAATACTGTTGAGAAGGCCGAACACTTCTATTTTACTGTTTTTAAAGAGAGATCACCATCTCCACGTACATCTACAGTGTTGGAGATAAAGGAGAGTGACAAGGAGAAGCAATCTCATCAAGAGAAGGAAAAACAGCTTATGCAGGTGGAGCCAGTGGAAGTGCAGGGTGCTACAGGAGGTTTTCTGGAGGAGCCCCTGTTAGAACCTTCCCCAATTTTGTCCACAAGAGATGTGGCTTTGGACCTAGCTCAGATGGCTGAAGCCAAAGATCAGCGTATAGCTCATGCAATTTCTAAGCAACTGAAAGAAAAGCAACAACAGGAAAGACAATACAAAAAGGGAGTTAAGAGTACTATACAAGAAAGTGAAGCCATGGGGGGAGCAAAGCTGAAGATCTCGGAAGATATTCGGCAATTCTGCTCGTCGCTTCAAAAAGATGCAGATGACAATTAAGTTCTTATCTTGGAATGTGAATGGACTGAATTCACCACAGAAAAGGAAGAAGTTATTTACGTACTTGAGACAATTTAATAATGATATAATTTGTTTACAAGAAACTCATGTCAGAACACAAGATCAAAAATACTTGATAAATTCAAAATTAGGAACACATTTTATAGCTTTAACTTCGGAAAAAAAGAATCGTGTGGTCATTTATGTAAATAAAAGACTGTCAGCTAAAATTATAGAAGCAGATGAAGGCGGCAGGTTTATAGCGATTGAACTGTATACGGCAAATGGCCAAATTCTTCTGATTGGAATTTATGCTCCTAACCAACAACAGGATCATTTTTATAAAACTTTGCATACTAAAATATTGCAATGGGATTATAGATCTATTTTAATTATGGGAGATTGGAATGGAGTAATTGATTCCAAATTAGATAAAAAGAGCCTGGCGAAGACAAGGATTAGACTACCACAGACTTTTTTCGACATGAAAGAAGATTTGGAATTAAAAGATATCTGGAGAATATATAATCCAAAAGAATTGGACTATACTTTTTTTTCTGATAGACATAGATCTTTCTCTAGGATTGATTTTATTTTATTATCAGATGATTTACTTGTTAAGACAAAAAGAACAAAGATTTTTCCAAGAACTCTAACCGACCATAGCCCATTATGGATAGAAATTGAGATTGAAAAGACTGAGAGAAGATCATGGAGATTAAATGAAAATTTGTTCAGATATGAAAAAAATATAATAGAACTTAAAAAGCAGATGAAAGGATTTTTTGAAATAAACCTGAATAAGGGTACCCCAATTGAAATTGTGTGGGATGCGAGTAAAGCGTATATGAGAGGGGTACTCATTTATATGAATTCTAAACATAAACTGTATCGACAAAAGAAAAGATCTGAACTGGAAGTAGAAATAAAGAACAAAGAACAGTTACTTATTAAAAATCCAACAGATGAAAGAATACGTGGTGCTATTAAAATTTTGAAAGATCAATTCCAAATGCTTATGGCGGAACAAACTGCAACAAATTTACAATATGCAAAGCATAACACATTTTGTAATGCCAATAAACCGGGCAGATGGTTGGCCTATACATTAAGGAAGAAGGCAGAGTATGCGGACTATTGACAGTATCGATATTGGAGGGAAAGAAATTTCTCAACAAAAATTAATTAAAGAAGTCTTTGTAGATTATTATACCAAATTATACGCTAAAGATGATATACAGAATGGACTTATAGAAAAATATTTAGAAAATAAAAGAGTTACAAAAATTACCAACCAACAAAAGGAAAGAATGAATCATCCTATAACAGTTGAGAAGATAATTGCAGCAATTAAACAATTGAAAACAGCTAAAGCTCCTGGAACGGATGGCTTGACTGCAGTGTATTATAAAACTTTGCAAGCAGAAATGGCGGAACAACTCAGAGACTTATTTTGTAATATACAACAAGGGGGTAAAATACCCCCATCATGGAAAACAGCTTACATTTCCTTGATACCAAAAGAGCAAGTAGGTCCTAAAAAACCAGAGAACTATAGACCAATATCTCTTCTGAATAATGACTATAAAATTTATGCAAAAGTACTAGCCAACAGGTTGATGCCAGTAATTCAAGAGGTGATTCATGATGATCAAGCGGGATTTATAGAGGGCAGATATATGAAGGACAATGTAAGGCAAGTTATAGATTTATTGGAATATCTTGAGAAGAATAAACAGATCCCTGCAGTGCTGGTTTTCTTGGATGCGGAGAAGGCCTTTGATAGAGTGGACTGGAATTTTCTATTAAAGACTTTAAAAAAGATGGACTTTGGGGATCAATTTATACAGGCGGTTTCAGCAATTTACCAAGAGCAAAAGGCACAGATTATTATTAATGGAAGCTTGACAACAGACTTTAATATTGAAAAAGGAACAAGACAAGGTTGTCCGTTATCCCCATTGTTATTTATTTTAACACTAGAAGTCTTGTTGAATACAATACGGGATTCGAATATCTTGAAAGGTATAGTGATAAGGCAAGAGGACTACAGAATAAGGGCATTTGCAGATGATCTGGTTGTTACCCTAACACAGCCGATGGAATCAATAATCCAGATGAAAGACATTATAAAAGATTATGGCACAGTATCAGGATTTAGACTGAACCAGAAAAAAACTAAGATGATAGTTAAAAATATGACACAAGATCGCAAACACAAACTTGAAAGGAGGGCAGGTTTTGAGATTGTACCAAAGGTTAAATATCTAGGAGTTCAGGTTGCAGAATCAAATATGAAACTGTTTCAAAATAATTATAAGGTGTTGTGGCGAGATGTGCAGAAAGATATGGAGACTTGGAAAAAACTGCAGCTGTCTTTACTTGGAAGAATAGCAGCAGTTAAGATGAACATTTTGCCAAGATTTCTTTTTTTGTTTCAAATGATTCCGGTGCTTAAAAGTGATAAACAACTGAAAGAATGGCAAAGTGGAGTGAATAAGTTTGTCTGGAACGAGAAAAAACCGAGAGTGAAATTGAAAATTATGCAAGATGTTCCAGAAAGGGGAGGTCTTAAACTTCCAAACCTACAGTTATATTATGAAGCAGCAGCTTTGGCTCAAGCAAGCGATTGGTTTGGAAGGAAAAAGACTGGAATATTGAATATAGAAAGTTTTGATCTTGAATTTGGATGGCATGCTTACTTATTTTATGAAAACAAAGTGGATAAAGTATTTAAAAGCCATATACTTAGAGACTTTTTGATGAGAGTTTGGAAGAAGCACCGACTCAAATGGGATTACAAAATACCGCTATGGCTATACCTCATGAACTGGAGGATTGGGCTTTTTGACTTCTCCTAATCCATATTGGGAACTGGATCTATGGACTCGAGGCCGGTGGGAGTCGGTGTATGGCTGCCTTCACTCCCAGGTTTCCATCAAAGTTTTATTGGTCGGCCTTTGTGAGAGGACGGTCGGCCAAGAAATTTCCGGGGGTCGGATGGCATATCTCCCCCTTCACTGCTGTGAGAGGGCAATGGAATTCGGCTGCCTGTGCCATGGACTGGAACTTTTTCCCCTGTATTATAACATCATGGTGGTCTCCCGGCCATGGACTATCCTCACCCCTGACGATTTAATGTACTCAGTGTCTGAACTCCTTGCCCTGCGAGATTCCCCCCTCTCGCAGGTTTGGCCCTCCACTCTATCGAGGGCCTATCTCGATGACAGATTTTGGAATCCTGAGAGATGGCATGACGCGAGGAAGGGCTTGTGGGGTTTTTTAGGAAAGTGTTTTAATAAGATTTTAAAGGGTTCGGGGAGGGGGTCTTTTAACAATTTTTTAAGGGGAACTGGGAGGACGACCAAAGGGGATGGGGGGGGGGGAAATCCACTAAGGTCAGAGCCGAGCCTGGCATGGGGCAACGGTTTGGAGGGTGCAGGACGAGGGATTGGGGAGGGGATGGAAGGCTATACCAATGAGGGGTGTACCATCAGCACGATGGATGGGAGGGGCAGATATGGCGGGAGCAGGAGACCATATCACGTGTCGGGGGTGCGCACTCGCTGTTTGAGAGCTATTGCGCACCCCGGTCTCCAAGGCTCCCCTCGGATACTAGGTGGCTCAGATACTCAGGACCTGGGCCTTCGGCTGATGCTGTGCAATGCCAGGTCCGTGGTAAATAAGGGCCCCCTCATTCACGATCTTATACAGGAGGGGGGAGCGGACCTGGCGGATATTACGGAGACCTGGTTGGGCCCGGAGGGAGGGGTCCCTCTGGTTGAGATGTGCCCACCAGGCTTCAGAGCATTCCATCAGCCGAGGGCCCAGGGGAGGGATGGGGGGGTGGCGGTTATTATTAACGAAGGTCTTAGTCCGAGGGAGACCACTGTGCCACAGATTGCCGGATGTGAATCCCTCTTTGTGAGATGGGGTCATGGGGTTCAGATGGGCTTGTTCCTTGCGTACCTGGCTCCCTGCCGCGCGGCAATGGCCCTGCCCGAGCTCCTCGACGTGATAGCCATGGTGGCAGTTGATACACCCAGGCTTATGGTCATGGGTGATTTTAACTTGCCGTCCATCGGTGAAACATCTGAGACAGCTCGGGAGTTCATGGCTTCCATGACGGCCATGGACCTGACCCAACTAGTTCATGGCCCCACCCACAGGGGGGGACACACTCTGGACTTGATTTTTGTCTCTGGCCAGTGGTTGAGTGATCTTATTATAGGGGATATAGACATGGAACCCTTGTCATGGTCAGATCACTCGCTCCTTCGCCTGGACCTTCGAACCGCTACACCCTGCCACAGGGAGGGGTGTAACCCAATAAGATGGGTCCGCCCCAGGCGCCTGATGGATCCTGATAGGTTCCAGATGGAGCTTGGGCCATTTCCTGAGGATCTAGCACATGACTCGGCCGAGGACCTGGTAGCCGCCTGGGATCGGGCGGCTGGTGGGGCCTTGGACCGAGTCGTGCCTTTGCTGCCTCTGACCCGGTGCCGATCCCGCGCAGCTCCTTGGTTTACTGAGGAGCTGAGGGAAATGTAGCGCCGGAAAAGACGCCTGGAGAGCGGTTGGAGGGCCAGTCTCGCTGAATCTGATCAAACACTGGTAAGGTCGCATATTAAGACCTACCTAGTGGCGATAAAGACGGCAAAGTTTAATTACTTTTCCGCCTCTATTGTGTCATTAGGGAATCGTCCGGCCGCCCTGTTTAGGGTGACCCGCTCCCTGCTCCATCCGGGAGTGCGGGAGGATCCCCTGGAAGGCAGGGCGGAGGATTTCGGACAATACCTGTATGACAAAATCGCTCAGATCCGGGGGGATTTGGACTCTGACTGGGTAGATCAGGGCAGGGTGACGAGGAATAGTCTTGAGAATGTTATCTGGGAGGAGTTTGATGCTGTGACTCCCGATGATGTGGACAGGATTTTGGGGAGACTTAGTGCGGCCACATGTTTACTGGACCCATGTCCCTCCTGGTTGGTACTGGCTTCCCGGGAGGTTACACGAGGCTGGCTCCAGGGTGTTATCAACGCTTCGTTGAGTGAGGGTTACTTCCCCGCTGCCTTGAAAGAGGCGGTGCTGAGGCCTCTCCTCAAGAAGCCGTCCCTGGATCCGGCAATATTGGCCAACTATCGTCCTGTCTCCAACCTTCGCTTCATGGCAAAGGTTGTGGAGAGTGTGGTCGCGCGACAGTTTCCACAATTCCTGGAGGAAACATCTTATCTAGATCCGTTCCAGTCGGGTTTCAGGTCTGGGCACAGCACAGAAACGGCATTGGTCGCGTTGGTTGATGATCTCTGGAGGGCCCGGGACAGGGGTTGCTCCTCTGTTCTGGTCCTGTTAGACCTCTCAGCGGCTTTTGATACCATCGACCATGGTATCATGCTGCACCGGCTGGAAGAGTTGGGGGTGGGAGGCACCGTATTGTGGTGGTTCTCCTCCTTTCTCTCCAACCGGTCGCAGTTTGTGTTGGCAGGGGGGCAGAGGTCGACCTCGAGGCCTCTCGTCTGTGGAGTGCCGCAGGGATCGGCCCTCTCACCCCTTCTGTTCAACATTTATGTGAAGCCGCTGGGCGAGATCATCCGTGGCTTCGGGGTGAGATACCATCAGTACGCTGATGACACCCAGCTGTACATCTCCACTCCAGGCCACCCCAACGATGCCCTTGAAGTGATGTCTCAGTGCCTGGAGGCTGTGCGGATCTGGATGGGGAGGAACAGGCTCAAGCTCAACCCTTCCAAGACTGAGTGGCTGTGGCTCCTGGCATCCCGATATAGTCAGTTGACTCCATCACTGACTATTGGGGGCGAGTCCTTGGCCTCCACAGAAAGGGTTCGCAATCTGGGAGTCCTCCTGGATATGCAGCTGTCCTTGGAGGAACATCTGACGGCTTTAACCAGGGGGACCTTTTATCAGGTTCGCCTGATTTGCCAGTTGCGGCCCTTTCTTGATCGGGATTCCCTGTGCACAGTCACTCACGCCCTCGTCACCTCTCGCCTTGACTACTGCAATGCTCTCTACATGGGGCTCCCCTTGAGGGGCACCCGGAGGCTCCAGATGGTCGAGAACGCAGCAGCGCGGGTAGTGATGGGAGCAGCATGGCGCTTCCATGTAACACCGCTCCTGCGTGAGCTGCACTGGCTCCTGGTGGTCTTCCAGGTGCGCTTCAAGGTGTTGGTTATCACCTTTAAAGCGCTCCATGGCATAGGGCCTAGCTATCTTCGAGACCGCCTGCTGCTACCGACGACCTCCCAGCGACCCGTGCACTCCCACAGAGAGGGCCTCCTCAGGGTGCCATCAGCCAAACAATGTACGCTGGTGACCCCCAGGGGGAGAGCCTTCTCTGTGGGGGCACCTACCCTCTGGAATCAGCTGTCCCCAGAGATAAGGAGAATCCAAGACCTCAGTGCCTTCCGCCGTGCCCTTAAAACCCACTTTTTCCAGCAAGCTGGGCTGGCTTAGGAAGAAATTTTTTTTTAATTTTTAAATGTTTAATTGGTTTGTGGGTTTTTAAATTTTGGGCCAAATTTATATAGATTTTAATTGTTTTTAATATTTGTATTTCATGTTTTTAATTCTGACTGTGCACCGCCCTGAGTCCTCAGGGAGAAGGGTGGTATATAAATTGAAAAATAAAATAAAAATAAATAAATAAATAAATCTTGGTCATATCATGTGGAATACAAATATAATGTCACTCAGGGGGGTTTTATATAAAGAGGTTCTTTTTACAGATGCGGGCAGATGGCAACTCAAGACATTAGAGACACTGTTGGACGAAGGGATTAATTTAACTTGGTTACAGTATAATCAACTTCAACTGAGATGGAAAGAGGACCAAAAAATTGGTATTATGTTGCATGAGGAAGAATTGGTTACACATATAAAAGAGAAAGGTCCAATGCATATTAAAAGGCTTTACAATGTTTTGTTAGAAAGGGATTCAGAAACTGAATTGGTTAAAGATTGTATGATTAAGTGGGCACAAAATTTTGCAGAACCAGTGATGTTGGAAACATGGGAAAAAATTTGGGTTCAGAATGTTAAATTTACACAGTCGCAGAATCTGAGGGAAAATTTTTATAAAACGTTTTATAGATGGCATTTAGATCCTAAAAAATTGTCGTGCATGTACCCTAATGTTCAGCCAAAATGCTGGAGATGTGATTGCCTAGATGCCACATATTATCATGTGTGGTGGACTTGTAAGAAAGTTAAGGCTTTTTGGATAAAAATTTGGTGGGTCATGCAGAATGTTTTGAAGAAAAAAATCCAATTTTCTCCACAATTGTTTTTACTGGGTATAGTTAAGGGTTTTACATTGGATGAAACAAAGTTGATATTGTATATGACAACAGCAGCAAGATTATTGATAGGTAAATACTGGAAAAATGAAGCTTTGCCCACTATCGAGGAATGGACTTTGAAGATGGCCAGTTTTGCAAAGATGGCGAAGATTTCAGCATACCTAAAAGATCGCTCACAAGAGACTTATGAATGGGAATGGAAAAAGTGGATAGATTATGTGCAGAACAAATATCAAACTGGGAAGTATCAAATAGCTTTTCACTGATAGTATTATATTAAGATAGAATTATTTGAATTTTGTGAAGATGAAAAATTATATGGGGGGTGGAGGGGTTCAAGTTTTATATAAAGGGGATTTTGATGGGAGTATATTCTGTGGAAGTCCGGGGGGGAGGGGAGGGTTAGGGAGGGTTAGGTTGGGGAATCTGGGGTGGGTTGGGGAGGGGAAATGGGGTGAAAATGTAATTGTAAAACTTTGGCAATAAAAAAAAAATAGTTTCCTGTATGATCTCTTTATTAACATGACATCATACACCAAAGTTGAAATTTTGTTTAGAAATCATCCTCTAACATGGAATCCAAAGACTAAGATTAGATACCTAATGACTAATATGCCCTAAAACTGAAATGCAGGTTCCAAGTAGGTAACCCTAAACACAACAATGTTCCATTTTTTTGTGGAGGTAGTCCTCAACGTATGACCATAATTGAGTCAACTGATATTAAGTGTTATAGTACTCAACTTTTAGTAATCTTTTTTACCATAGTTTTTAAGTTGAATCACCATAGTTATTAACATGTTAAGTGAATCTGGCTTCCTCACTGACTATGCTTGTCAAAAGGTCATAAAACGTCATCACAGGGAACTGCAACCATCGTAAATATGAACCAGTTGTCAAGTATCTGAATTTTTATCATGTAACCATGGGAATGCTACAAGTTGTAAGTGTGAAAAATGGTCATAAGTCACTTTTTTCAGTGCCCTTGTAATTTCAAACAGTCACCAAACAAATGGTTGTAAGTAAATTGAGAACTATCTGTATTTTGCTAAATCAGATTAATTTGGTATAAAGCATTACGGACCTCAATTTTCCATTCTCTTTTCGCCATCCATAGATTAATCCAAACGTAGTTTGTTAATGCCTAACAATGTAATCAAATACCAAAAATAAACTCCTTTCCCAAACTAAAAAAGCACAGTGAATGCCTCTTACAAATACTATTTAACTGACTTTCTGGAAGGCCATGCAGCTATTTGTAGACAGGTGAGGATAAATAATGCAAATAATAATAATGCAGAAAAAAGCTAGAACTATAGAAGATGATAAGAAGGAAAACTATAAAAGAAGATAAAGTTGTCTGGATTTTTCCAATAAATTTAGTCAGCGCAAAGGAATACTGAAAAGACTTGACTGAAGCATAGAAATCAGAGGTGGGTTTCAGCAGGTTCTGACCAGTTCTGGAGAACCGGTAGTGAAAATTTTGAGTAGTTCAAGAACCGGTAAATACCACCTCTGACAGGCCCCACTCCCATCTATTCTCTGCCTCCCGAGTCCCAGCTGATCAGGAGGAAATGGGGATTTTGCAGTAACCTTCTCCTGCCACGTCCACCAAGCCACACCCACAAAACCAGTAGTAAAAATTTTTGAATCCCAATTTTTGAATAGAAATCTATTATTTTGATAAGATTTCTGCTTCCCAAGCATGAATACCAATACAAATCATTACTATAGGAAAATTACACATCGCTTCTTATGCATAGTAACATCTGGTTGTAATTACTGTTACTTAGTGTTCTTTAGTAATATAAATAAACGTTCATTTGACATTATTTCAGTACTGTAAAAACTATTTTATATATTCTTCATTCATTCAAAAATAACTCTAATAACATTAACAATAACAGCATTGCTTACCATCTCAGATTTTATTTTCTTATTTTCTTCCTTTTTTTTATCAGTATCTTCAGGTTGGGAAGCCTGTTTTAAAAGCTTTTCTGTAACGCCAGCTGATCCTTTTTGTTTAGAAAGTTCCTGACTTTTTCGTGGAAGCATTTCATCTTTAGCTTTCCCTTTTGAAGTTTTCTTGCCTTTCTTTGGTACCTCTTCCACACCTGCTGATACAGGAAACTGCCAGTCTGGAATAGTTGGAGGTATTTCAGCAAGTTGGATCTTTGCCTTTTCAACTTCCTGTATTTTTTGTAAAAAAAAAAAAAAAAAGTTAAAATACATAACAAATTCATCAGGTTTCATAATCTTTAAACTTGAAATTTTCAACGCAGCATCCCAAAAATGTGATAATAATGACAGACATATAATCCTCTCCTTGTGCTAAATCATTGATTACTTTAAAAAAATATTTTGCCTTTTGCCTCAAATTCCTTGCTGGGCCTTTGTTACCAGATTTATTCAGATTGAATAGTTAACAATTGTTACTATCTCTGCATCTTCTACCCAGAGGGAAAACGAAGAGCTGCATCACAGGTGACAGTGACTTCTTAGCATTATGCACCAAAATCCTCTCTGTCCAATGTTCACAAGGTTCACCACCAGTTTTTTTAGATATCATGGAGAAAAACTCCAGAACTGCTAAAAATCTCTTTAAGTCTCATTGCAACATGCAGGGGATAAGATGGACACTCCCCAGTCACAGGATTGTCTGCCAACAATGCTGGAGTATCCCAGACATATAGTATTAAGGGTCTTCAACAACACTTTTCTGGAGATGAAATCTGAGGTAACTCAGGAGTTCATGGCTACAATAACAGCCATAGGTCTGTTCTAGGACATCCAAATTCCAACATAGGACAATGGTCACCTACTTATCTGGTTTCCCTTTCACCACTGTACACTGCAAGCAGGTAGGACTTAGATTGGTCATCCCTCAGTGATAAATGGACCCTAATGGGTTTCAGAGGGAATTGGAGGCTGTTCCTGCTACTCTGCTGAATGGTCTGTCTCTAAAGCCTTGGTTGCCACTTAAAAGAGGTTCATCAAGGTCTTAGATCACACCTATGTGATTTCTTCCCTCCTCTGGCTCCCATCGCTCCCTATCTTTCACAGAAGAATTAAGGGAGATGGAAAAAAAGAAATCTCTAAAGATCACCAGCATTGAAGGATAAACTAAATCTATTATGGATTAAGTCATAAATCCTAAGTTTATTTGTCAAGCATATATAAGATAACAGGGAAAAGTATAAACATAATTTGAATACATGAAAAGAGTAAGTAAAAAGGAATATTAGGACAGAGATGGTAGGCAGGCTGGTGCACTTATGCACGCCCCTTCCAGACCTCTTAGGAATGGGGTGAGGTCAACAGTAGACAGTTTAACCTTAACCTAAGTTTTGGGGGTTTGGGGAAGAAACCACAGATTCAGGTAGTGTATTCCAGGCATTGACAACTCTGTTACTGAAGTCATATTTTCTGCAATTGAGTTTGGAACGGTTTACCTTGAGTTTGTATCTATTATTTGCTCATGTACTGTTGTGATTGACGCTGAAATAGTCACTGACAGGAAGGCAGATAATTTTATGTACTATACTTAGGTCAGACTGAAGTCGGAGTAGTTTTAAGTTGTCTAAGCCCAAAATTTGGTGTCGGGCAGCATAACGTATTTTATTGCGGTTGGAGGAATGGAGGACTCTTCTCATAAAATATTTCTGGACTCTATCAATTGTATTTATGTCCGATATGCAATCCGGGTTCCAGACAGATGAGCTCTACATAGTAAGGACAAGGAAGGGACAATATTTCCTTGCCATTGTTACATCTGCAGATAGTCATCCGTTGGCCTTGATTTATGAGATGCATAATCTCTTGGATAAGGGAGATCACCTTACAGGACTATACAGAAGAATTTGCTTAGCAACTGTTAGATAGTTGCTCATTCTGAGTTGTACACTGGCTTTGTGAAGATCCTGGGCATATTCCCTATTGTTTGGGAACAGTTTAAACCACTTGGGCCGACTCTTTTTGACTATATGCTCAGCCACCAATTCTTTGAACTCATCCCTTTCTGGATAAATAAAGCTGTCTGACTTTGAAGAAGCTGCTGCAGCTGAAACTGTGGAATTTCAACTTTGGCAGAAAAACAAGCCAAGAATCACTTTGACGTTGATCAAAGACAGGCACTATCAGAACAGCTGGAGCAAGCCAAAAACGGAGTTTAGCCATTTCCTATACTGTGTCTTTGTAATCAGTCATAAGAATCAAGTCAGGCCATGAAATAGCTGAGAAATAATCAGAGCAGAATTTCATGTACTTATTTGAATAAGTTTTCAAGTCACAATATAACCAAATATGCAAGAAGTAAACATGTGAAAATATTTCTGCCTAAAGAGATCAGAAAATTCTCCTCCAAAATACCTGTAAAGCTTTCTGTAGCTTCTCCTCAAGCATTCTGTTCTCTTCCTGAAGGGACTGAATGTCTTCCTACGATGTCAATGTGAATTTAGATTTAGATGTTTCATTTACATTCAGATTGCAAATTTAAAGGTTTGCTTGCCCCTCCCTATTGTAAAGATGTACAAAAATTCAATACTCAGTTCACTCATTTTTCCTAATACATCCCAGAGAATATAATTCAGTTGGTTATCAACCATTTATTGCTTGCTGAATTTTTAAAATCATATTTATCTGGTACAAAACAAGAAAAAGTTGACTGATTGAGTAAGACCTCCTTCTGTACTTTCAGAAATATAATACATAACCCATCTTCCTTAAGCAATTTCTAGCAAGATCTTGAATTTTGTGTCCATCTTTCTTATCCTGAATTATTACACTTTTTCTTAAATGGTTTAGAAAATAATCTTATTAGTATAAAACAAAAAAATATTTTTATAAAATTTAACGTCATACTTTTATACATAATTTAAATGAGATAGTATGTCTACAAATATATATTGACATATTTTCCTTTACCTGAGCTTTATTTAAATCTTCTTTCATTTGTATATGGTCTTTTTCCTTTGCAAAACCAGGCTCTAGTTTCTGTGTTCTGTAATAAGAAAATATAACACAAATTAATGATTAGACCATCATAATATAGCAACTAGACTGCTGAAATATCAGAAGGAAATGCTCACATGGTAATTTCTCAATTTTCCTAGCAAGTACAAAAAGGTCTATAAATTATGGTAATCTAGAATCTATCTTATATAGTTTGAATTTAGCCTGTTATTTGAAGCCAGGCATTACAATCAATCATTATAGTTATGAGTGATGTGATATGGCTCCGGAAATGTAAACCCAATCTGTGTATACTCTATAGTGTGAAAGCTTTTCAAAATACAGAATACGTTCAGTAATGGATTTTTAAAATGTTCAGTATAGCTAGTTCAAAATAGCCAAAACATAAAGTGCTGCTTGTTAACATAGTTAACGTTAACTCAGAAATAGTCAAGTACAGTTGTGTGTTCATATATTTACATTCATAAGAGACAGAAAGAAAAAGTTACACAATGCAAAACGACATTTACAATACCAGAGGCCTACTATTTAGCATTCTGATTTAGCATAAAAAACATAAGTTTTTTTTGTAGCACAAGGTACCATGAAGGGTAAGAAATGTTGGTAGCACCAGGGACTTTTTAAAAAAATTTTCAACTGATATATCTACTTTTAGTTTTTCTGAAAAGGGTAGGTAATCTATGCATATTCTAGTTGAACCACTGCAGTATATATGGAGACACCCTTAGATAGGTAATAACAGAATAATAGAGTTGGAACTAACCTTGGAGCTCTTCTAATCTAACTACCTGCTCAAGCAGGAGACCCTATACCAGGGGTCTGCAACCTTAAACACTCAAGAGCCACTTGGGCGTTTCCCTGCAGAAAACAAAACACAGGGAGCCACAAAACCTGGGTGGCTGTGGCCAACTCAGGTCACTCACTCCCACCCAGTCACATGACATACTCCCAGCCATGCCTACCCAGGTTTTGTGACTCCCCATGTTTTCTATGGGAAATAGGTATCTCCCTGTCCTTCCCTCCCTCTCATCTTTCTCCCTCTTTCATTTCTCTTTCTCTATGTCCCTCTCCCTCTCATCTTTCCCTTTCTCACATCTTTCTTTTTCTATCTCCCTATCACCCTCTCTATCTTCCTCTCCTCCCTCTCTCATTTCTCTTTCTCTCTCTCTTTCAGTCACCTTTTTCTGTCTCCCTCCCACTCATCTCTCTTTTTCTCTCTATCTCCCTCATCTCTCATCCCCCTAGCCCTCATCTCTCTCATTCTTACTTTCCCTCTCTTGCTTTCTTCCCCCCTCCCTCCCTCTCTTTCTCTGTGTATATCTCGCTCTCCATCTCTGTCTCTTCTCACTCTCTCGGAAAGCCCTGCATGCCCTCCTTGGGGCTTTTCGTACCCATTATTCTTTTCTTCCTTTTGGAAATCCGGGCTGGCTGAGGAACGAACGAACCCGCAGCGGAGGCTTCCCTCCTCCTCTCGCGACCCCCTGGCCAGCTGTGGGGGGAGGGGGAGGAGGAGGGAAGCCTCCACCGCGGATTCATTCGTTCCTCAGACAGGCCAGATTTCCCAAAGGAAGAAAGAAAAACTGGTAACAAAAAGGAAAGCGCGCAGGGCTTTCCGAATGAGTGAGAAGGGACACAGACGGGGGGGGGGGAGAGAGAGAGATACACACACACACACACACAGAGCTGCCAGGGGCGAGTGGGACAGGGAATGGGCTCCAGGAGGAGGGGGTCCAGTCTCCCCCATTGTGAAATGCACTTTCGCTGTGCTGCAAGGCGCTGCGAGAGTAGCAAGCAGGCCATGGAGGGGATATTGGGTCTTCCTCCCCGCCCCATGCCAAAGGAAATCCAGCCGGGGCTTCTCCTTCCCTCCCCCTTTCCACCCACTCAATCCTACTTCAGGACAGAGGAGCGCGAACTGGAAACGTGTTGGGGCGACGTCAGAGTGCATCTTCTGACCCTCCAGCGCCCGCCCGCCCGCAATTCTCCGTGCTCCTCCAGGCCTGGCTTGCTGAGGGGCTGAAGCCCTGACGTCTCTTCTGCCCCCATCCCACGGCACCAGCCATTGCTGCCCGGCGAAGGCACAGGAAAAGCAAGCAAGCAGAAACATAGCTCGCGCTGGGGCGAAAGAGCAGAGATTGGGGAAGAAGGTCAACGCGTTTCAAAGGCGGCGAACAGCATCCAGCTGTGAGAGCCGGACCGTACCTCTCTGCCATCCAAGTCGCCAGTGGGGGCACTTCTACCGGGCCATCTCCCCCCCCCCCGTTGAGCTCAGCGCTTGGCAGGGGAGGGGAGCGCTTCCCCACACTGCCTCTTTTTCTTGGCCCCGCCGACAAGGGGGGAGGAAGGCCAGACTTGGGGGATGGCTCCCACCCCTCAAGATCCGCCCCCACTGTTCTCTCCCAGCCCTCTTTGCTGGCGGCAATAGCAAATTTACCACGACAAAGGTGGAATGCTGTTGCCACGCAAAGACATATGCAGGGGCATTTCGCTCCTGCACTAAGACTCCGACCACGCCATTGCCGCGACAGGGTGGCAGGGGGCCCAAAGAGCCACATGCGGCTCCAGAGCCACAGGTTGCCGAGCCCCGCTCTATACCATTGCAGACAAATGGCTATCCAACCTCTTACAAAACCTCCAGTGTTGGAGCACAAATTCTGGAGGCAAGCAGTTCCACTGGTTTATTGTTCTCACTGTCAGGAAATTTCTCCTTAGTTCTAGGTTGGATCTTTTCTTGATAATTTCCATCCATTACTTCTTGCCTTGCCTTCAGGTGCTTTGGAGAATAAGTTGACCCCCCTCCTCTTTGTGACATCCTCTTAGATATTGGAACATTGCTATAAGGTCACCCCAAGTCTTCGTTTTCATTAAATTAGACATATTCAATTCCTGCAACCATTCTTCATATGCTTTAGCTTTCAGTCCCCTAATCATATTTGTTGCTGTTCTCTGCACTCTTTCTAAAGTCTCAGCATCTTATTTTATATTGTGGTGACCAAAACTGGACACTGTATCCTAAATTTCTCTTCAGGAAGCAATAAAAAGCTGCAGTTTCTTCAAAATATACCACAATCAGAATTTTAAATAGGATGATTTATTGAGGGAATCACATTCTAGTTTTAGGAATTTTTATTAGTTATTGAGTCATTCCAAATCCAATACAAAGTGGCAGTTTTCACTGTTTCCATTCTGATCCTAATCTCTAAAGAGATTAGGTACTATTCTTTATCTCTGGCTAAATCTAAGAGATTTATGATCTACCACTAAAGATCTACTACTTGTCAAAATGCTTCCAAACTTCAGTAGATGGCAACATGAGCTGTAAGGTACTGAATTTCTATTACTCTTAACCATAACTTGTATAATATTAACAACGGCACCCAGGTTTCAGATAACTTCAAATAAAGTAGTAAATAAATAAGCAATATATAATATCATGTCAATAGTTAAGATATAATAGTTATTTTAAATTAATAAAAATACAAATTTCATTAGTGTTCTGAACACTTTAGCACAATTTTTATACAATTAACTTATATGTATTCATTTTTGCTTACACCTGAGCCTTTTCTGAAGGAACTTGTGGTTTCTCTTCAATTTTCACCCTCTCCAGTTTTAATTTTTTTCTTGTCTCTGGTATTCCTTTATCTTGCTGTCATTTATGCATTCAAGAAAGTAAAGCAAAAGTTTTGCATTATACAGTTTCTTGTACAGCTGTATTTGATAGTGCATGTGTCAAATGACAATAGAAATATTCCTAATACAGTTGTCAAAATCAGTAGATCTCACTTTTCCCTTGATAATATCCCCAAGGTGGTTATTTAAATTAGATAACAATTAATTCCAATTTTTATTCACAAGTTTTGGAAATAGAAGGGCAGGTCCAAGTTGGCGTAAACCAATTTCACACCTTGTGGACGCCAAGAAAAGACACAGGATAGGATCATGTGAATGAACTTCCACTGGCCACAAAGGCCCACTGAAAGGGCTACTGCCACTTTGATCTAATATTCCAGCTAGCACGATCCAGGAAAAGCCATATAGCTTCAACCCTTAGGAACATCTTATCTCCTGACCATCCACAAGAGCCTGAAGACCTGACTCTTCCTGTTAATTTATGGCCCCCATGGGGGAATTTCACATCAGTGACTGATCAACTAATAGTAGTTTTCACCCACCCCCATCCCTATATATTCTGTAGTTATAACTTGTATTTTATTGTAATTCTAATGTGATTTTATATGTTTATTCATACACCGTATTTTTCGGAGTATAAGACGCACTGGAGTATAAGACGCACCTACCTTTTTTGGTGAGGAAAAGAAGAAAAAGAAATCTCCCTCTGCCTCTGCACAATTTTGTCTCCTTACAACGAACACCCTGCTTTACTTTCATTTTAGTTTTCAGCATAGCTTGATTAGCAACAAGGGGAAAAAAATCTGCTCCAGCAATTTACCTCCTTGCAGCAAGCAGCAGAGCCCTGCGCAAAACAGCTGAGAGCAAATCAGCTGAAAGTCGGGAGGCCGATCCAATCAACTTCTACTAATTAGGTTGTGCTGAAGCTGAAAGGAACTGTTTTTTCTTGCTGTTTGCTTGCAAGGAGGTAACTGCTGCGAGGCAGAGGCCAAAGAGTGGGGGCCAGTGGGCGGGCGGGGCTACATTCGGTGTATAAGACGCACCTAAATTTTCACCCCCTTTTAGGGGAGAAAAAGGTGTGTCTTATACTCCGAAAAAATATGGTATTTATGGTTTCATTTTAAACCACCCAGTCATTTGTGGTGAGTAGTGAGTATGTGGCCAAAATAGGTAGGTAGGTAGGTAGATAGATGATAGATAGATAGATAGATAGATAGATAGATAGATAGATAGATAGATAGATAGATAGATAGATAGATAGATAGATAGATACCGTATTTTTCGAGTATAAGACGCACCTACTCTTTTTGGTTGTTTTTTTTTTAAAAAGTTTTCTTTTTAATTTTTTAGACAAACACACATACAAACATACAATGTATTTTCTTTGAACAGAGTATTTGGCTGGTTCACGAATTTAAACTATGTTTAGTCATTTTAATTAAATTTACAATTTCTATATTTTTTTTCCATATTTATTCCTCATCTATTTTTTTAGAAAAACCAATATTACCCTTCATTCTCATCTCTAATCTTAATCAAATTCAATTTTTCCCTTCTATTCTATAATATACCCCTTCCCATTGTCATCTATTTTTATATCCATCCTCACATTGGTTAATTATTTAATATTACAATTGTTTAATAGAAATTCAACATTTTTATATAAATCAATTAGTTATAACTATCTTTTTTGTATAGTAACCAATATGAATATGAATATTCCAATTATTTCTATGCAATCCAATTTCTTACAAATCAATTAATTATATTTACCAATAATAATAAACCAAATAATTTTCCCCATATATTCCTCCAAAGCACAACTTAACCATTTCTGCTTTCAACACACTATACAATTAATAGTATCTCAATTATTACAATTCCCTAGTTAAATAGAGCTTTTTTTCTTTTGTGTTTTAAAATCTTGAACTCTCCTCTTTTGCCCTAAATTTCCCATTGTTTGCACCTACCTTTTTTGGTGAGGAAAAAGAAATCTCTTTCTGCCTCATTTTGTCACGTTACAACAGAGTCTGCTTTACTTTCAGTTTCGTTTTTTCAGCATAGCTAGGGAAAAAAATCTGCTCCAGCACTCTTTGCAGCTAGCAACAGAGCCCTGCGCAAAACAGTTTAGAGCAAATCAGCTGAGTCGGGAGGCCAATCTAATCAACTTGTGCTAATTAACCTATGCTGAAGCTGAAAGGGGCTGTTTTTTCTTGCTGTTTGCTTGCAAGAAGGTAACTGCTGCGAGGCACAGAACAAGGGGTGGGGGCCAGTGGGTGGGCAGGGCTACATTCGGTGTATAAGACGCACCTAAATTTTCAGCCCCTTTTGGGGGGGTAAAAAAGTGCGTCTTATACTCCGAAAAATACGATAGATAGATAGATAGATAGATAGATAGATAGATAGATAGATAGATGGATAGATAGATGGATAGATGGATGGATGATGGATGGATGATAGACAGACAGACAAATAAACACATAACAAAACACAAAACAAAACACAAGATTTAGGGGTTAGGGGTTTTAGGGGTTGAATCTCTCTTGAAATGTTTGCATTATATCAGAGTTTGCTTATTGGGCAGTGCTGTAATGGAACCCCTTATCAGCTGGTATTTACATTGGAGATATTACTTCTTCTTTCTGTGCTTCTGCACAATCCTTTCAGGGTGTCCTAATATGAAGTCATTCTTTTACTGGACTTCAGTTGTACTCTCTTTTCTTCCTTGTACTCTCAGATGTACCTTAACTTTTAACATTTTCAATCTATTTTCTCTATAGGTAGGATCAATAAATTCTCATTAGCCCTTTTTCTGCACTGGGATAAATTATTTTATAGATTTATTACTTTATATTCTGCCACAATTATTGTCCTATTTGCTCCTCAGTATTAGTCCTCCCATTCTTAAACATTCCAGGAAGAGAATCTAATGTTATAAGTATAATTTTGAATTTCTAATCATGTAACAAGCAAACTAGATTTAACATAAAGAAATATGTTATGATGGCAAATACAAAAACTCCTGTGATTTCCCTTATGAACAGAAACCAAGTTTAACTAAGAAGAGGAGTAATTAAGTTCCCATACAGCTTAGGCTGACCAGAAAGAGATCTGAATATGACACAGAGCCAGTAACTAAGTTCTCAATCTTTAAATCTAGCTTCAGTTGCTCTAAGATGAAAACTAGATCAATGTGAATTCATTATAACAGTAAGGATCAATATCAGTTAGGACAAGCACACAGTTGTCATGAAGGTCAGACATTTCTGATTCATCATCAATCTCATCTCAAGAAACAGAAATTGATGCTCCCAGCATTAATAGCATGGAAGACTCAATCACAAAGTCAAAAAAGAGCAGAATCCATAAATTGTCCATAAAGCCCAATTTAGTATAGACACTTTCCCAGAGTCCTCTGAGAGCCAATTTGGACAGAGGAATAACCGTCTCTGTTCTTGACCAAATTTTAGAAACACAAACAGAAATCTGCTCATTTCTCCAGAAAAATAATAATAAAGGAATATCATCTTAATACAAACAGATCTTGCATTTGACAATAATATCCTTATTCAACAATATAGTGTTGATAGCCTCAAAAAAAGCTAATAGATTAGAAGAAGGTATCAACACCAAACTGTTTATCTGCCTTAATCAGGTCCATAGTACAATTCTTATTCTAAGCATATTCTGAGAAATAAATCTCTTTTATGTTATATAAAATTTGTTGCTCTTAAATGTATTATAATATCTGAAACTTCAGTTCTATTAATAAAATTGAGTTTAACTCATAAATACCTCTGAAGTTTTCATTTTTTGAAGTTCATCCTCCATTATTTCTTTTTCTTCTGTTAGCTTTCGAAATTCTTGCTGAATTTTCTGTAATTTCTAATATAAAGAAAAGCAAGAAAGGCTAGGTACCTCCTCCAAATATTTGGGACCTCAAAAGAAATCTTGTCCCTCCTTTGGAAAGAATTATTATATAAGAGATTGTTACAAATGTATGTGAAGTACATACATTTGTATGTACTATACATATACTTGTATGTATGTTCTATATAAATATATAAAATGTTATAAAACAGTTTTTTAAATATAGAGTAAAAATAGTTGCAGATGTGATAAGCTTGATATATGTTAGAAGTAAAGCATGCATTAGAATAAAGACAACATTATGTGAGTGGTTCAACATTGAGCAGGGCAAAATATGTACCGTTTTCCCCAAAATAAGAGATCCCCAGATAATAAGCCCAAATGAGCATAGCAGTAAGGCCAAGAGCTTATTTCAGGTTCAAAAAAATATAAGACAGGATCTTATTTTCGGGGAAACACAGTAATAGCAATTAGTTATTTGTATACAATCAAACCCTTTTATGTATAAAGGTTGGTACATCCAATGCTTCTTTAGCAATTATATTCTGTTCCCGTGACTTGGTCAATAAGCATAATGGTTGCTAAATGAACATATTTACTAAGGGAGAGATGCTGCAAAGATCACTTATTGCTGCCATCTCATTCAGATAAAATTCTCTCCTAAATATCTTATGCCTGACCTGTTTCCCCCCCCCCCTTGCTTCTTCTTCTTTTTTTCTTTTCTTTTTTTTTGCAGGGAATGATTGCTTCAAAAAGCTATATCTTCCTAAACTGCATTTTCTCCACAGAGCAGCACTTCCCAAAATATGTAACAGTGGTGAAATCCAAATTTTTTTACTACCGGTTCTGTGGGCGTGGCTTGGTGGGTGTTGTATGGCTTGGTGGGTGTGACTTGGTGGGCATGGCAGGGGAAGGATACTGCAAAATCTCCATTCCCACCCCACTCCAGGAGAAGGATATTGCAAAATCTCCATTCCCACCCCACTCTAGGGCCAGCCAGAAGTGGTATTTACCAGTTCTCTGAACTACTCAAAATTTCCGCTACCGGTTTTCCGAACTGCTCAAAATTTTCACTACCAGTTCTCCAGAACTTGTCAGAACCTGCTGGATTTCACCCCAATGTAACTGCAAATTAAGCTCAACTACACCCTTTATTAGTTGATTAGCCAGCTGGCTAGCTGCTCTATTGCAAGAAACTGATCACACCTTAAATCAGTAACAGACTGATGCTTTTGTTGTCAAGCATAAAATTTGCTCATAAATGCATGCATTGATCAGAAAGTGATTTTTTACTACTCTTCATTACTGTTGTATTTGTGAATGGACACTAACTGAAGTAATTCCTAGCCAAACAGTGGCTGTATCACTGAATTTTGTTCAAATTATTAATTTAAGAATTGAAAGGAGGGTAAAAATTATTACTTACACCTTCTAGCACATCCTGTTCATTTACAACTCTGAAAAATATAAATATTTTATTGATTTTTTTTCTTTTTAAGCTTTCAGTAATTTCTAGATAAATTGAATATTTAGAGAATTTATACTCTACTTTTCTGTTAGCACCATGTTCTAATTATCTAAAATAAGATGGAGAGTACAAATTAATATTAATTAAAATCAAAATTAAAAGTAGCCATTTAGAGAACTAATAGCTAAATGCTTAGAAAAAATGTACTGTTTTTATCATCTTCCTAAATGTTGGGAAAGTGGGAATCAAATGAACCTCCTTTGGAAGCACATTTCATAGTCTGGGAATGTGGAAACCAAATGGGAGAAGGCCATCTTCCAATGTCCCATACTATCAATGTGGGCATCCTCAGATCTCAGAGGAACAACTCATCAGAATTATTAGACATAGAGGGAGAGTTGTCCTGCAGACAATCAGAATCAAAGGTATTAAAAGCTTCAATGTCAACACCAACATCTTAGACTGTAGGCAGCAGACAACTGGTAACCCAGCAGATCTTTTAGTATAGTTATAATATAAACCCTGTGTTGTATAGCAATCAGCAGCCTGGTTCTTCAATTTTTTTACCCATTGAAATTTATGGACACATTTCAAACCTAGATCTATTTCATGTGAATTAAAAAATAGACAAACTACGATCAAAATATGATTGTGACTAAGCAGTCACAAAGTTCAGTAAAAATTGAAATATAAACTTAAAAACAGACAAAAACCAATACCTAAATTTCAGAGAACTCAAGGAAAGGTTGTAATCATCTTTATATCTTTCATCTGGACAGTGGCAGCTAGGAGTTAAAAAGTATGTGTCAGGGTCATGGATTTTTTCAGCTTGTGAATCCCAATCTGTGGACAGGTATGTGGTGAGAGAAGGGCTGCCACTTGTTTGCTGGCCCTTGTTTTTATGACTATTTAAATTGTTAGAGTGTACACCTTGACTGAAGTCATTTGCCTCAATAAATTAATGAACAAGCCAGGGGTGGGTTCTATATCCTTTACTATCAGTTCACAACGGGAGCATAGACACACACTTCTGCACATGCGCAGAAGCTTCTGTGCATGCGCATATCACCCATGATGACATCGTGGTTTATGCAGAAATATTTAAAATTCAAAAAAGTTCACAAACTTTTAAGCACCACTGTAATCACATACCAATTCCTTTCTGATGAATAACAGATTTGTGCCAATAAAACCTGTCCATATAGTCTTCTCCACCTCTGTCTCATCAGCTCTAAAAAGAATTCTGTATATGATCAAAGTTTTCATTTATTTCAGATAATTTTGAGTTAGGATTTGAAGAAATCCTTTGAAATCTAAAACACTTTGAAGAACTGCCTGAAATAAAGTGGTATTTTCTGAAGCAATTAAAATATAATAGTGCTCTTCAAGGAATATAATGTCTTGATATTTTCCTCTGAGATTCCAGGAAAGAGCTATAACAAAGTACAATTTTTTTATTAGCAGGTCTATCTAATGTTTCTATGATTTAAAATAAATCACAAAGCTTTAGTGAGAGACACTGATATTTGGCCAGGGGAGTTTGTGTAAATTGAGCAGAAAGCAAAGATATTGCTTATATAGTCAATATAACATATATTTTATAATTATAAATATTATATGTGTGTGTGTATATTTTATATATAAAATATATAATATTCAGGCAGACAGACAGATATAATTATTCACTGTAATATATCCTTACTTCTGCACATTACTTTGTGAAATTTTGCAAGTTTCTTTTCTAGGAACCTCTTAATTATTTGTGCCATGTCATATAAACTACCCCAAAATACACAGGATAAAATGAAACTTTCCCTTCCCCATCTGCATCATTATGTTGGATTTACCTGTGTAACTTGTTTGTTTGTCTTTCAAATACTTTCATTATTTCTATCATGCGATTGTTCATCATCTCAATTGTTTCTGAACAATTATAAAAATAGTTATTAGGTTGATATCTAACATTTTAATCTAGAAATAGAAATATTAACAATTGCACAAGATTGGGCAAAAATGTCACTGCTACTACTATCACCCTAATTATTACTACTGCCATTATAACTATGACATTATTACTATTGCCAAATTACATAACACAAGCTAGAGCTAATCCAGTGCCAAGTAAATTAAGAAAGGGTCACAACTATCACAGTTAGTCAATTAGGACCAAAATTTCAATTGCTAAGCATTTAGTCATAAAACAGAATGTCATGTGACAATATCACTTAGCAATGGCAATCATAAGCAAGTATAATAGGATTTAAATATGTGCTTCTTTACAACTTCCTGACAACTTCCAATGATCAGTGGGGAAGTCAGCAAGAAGCTGCAAGTCACAGGCAGCTCTCAAGGAAAGTAGGCAGATAAGTGGCTGTTGCCAGATGGGAGAGGGAGAAAGGAATTGAGAGAGTGGCTGTGGAGCCATGTTCCAAGCCTAAGGTTTGAGAAGGCTGTGATATGAAGGGGAAGGATGTGCAGATGGCTGGAAAGGGTGTACAAAGCCCGGGGAAGGTTTGCAAGAAATGGGTATGGCCAGCAAACCACAGCATGAGTATAGAGGGACTGAGAAGGATTATGCAGCTGGCAGAGACTTACCCAAAAAGGGATCTTTCCTGCCAGCTTCCCCATTGACTCTGCTTGTGGGAATCCAGCAAGGAAAGTCACAAATCATGATCAGGACATTGCAACCATTGTAAGCATGGGCCTGTTGCAAAGAGTCCAGATCACAATCACAAGATTATGGGAGTACTGAGATGATCAGAACTTCAAGGACCAGTTCTAATGATCCTTTGTTCACCATCATGATAGCTTCAAAAGTTTGCTGAATGAGTAGTGAATAACTGAGGGCAACCTGTAATTAAAATGTGTATCTCATATTTAAAAAATTCTATTTTCCACAGTGAAGTATTTATTAACAGATTATTTATAGGATCTCCCTTATCATCACCACATGCATCCTCATGCACTTCATAAATGTGTATCACACAGCTTATTAAGTGCATAAGAAATAACCAAACTCCAGCTCTTTTCCAATAACCAGACTCCAGCTTTTTGTTATCTACCTACTTCTGTTAAATCATTTCAGGTTTCTGGCTGACATGGCAGCATAGGAAGAGGAAGCAGCAGCAGCAGCTAGAAAAAACATAATACTCTCTTCTTGCTTGAGGGAGAATAGCCTACTGATTTGGCAATAGAGCAACTAATAGTTTTACCTTAGTCTAGCCCTGACTGAAATGAAAAATCAAACGAAATTGAAGTTTTCACTACTTTAAAAGCTTTTTCACCTAGTATCTAAATATTTATAATATGAATTTTGAGAATTTGAATTAAATATTTACTACCTTAAGATCAAAAACTGAAATTTTGTATCATATGGGTTTATATTCCATTCAGCATAAAACCTAGTCTCAGTGTTGAAGATTCTACAGGCAATACTACATTCTGCATTTCTCACGACAATTTGCAGTTCTTAAATGGAAAGTAAAGAAAAATAATGATTTTTCTAACTCCATAGATAGTTCAGTAAGCCCTGCCATTAAACAAAAAGGGATCAAATCTTATCTTCTCTTTCCAACATGGATAAAGGCATAAAAAAGCTTTATGAGCTGGATGCTGTTAATCAATTACTGGTAACTGTCACAGGATCACATCAATTCTAATAATAGTTTCCAACATCTTTTTTGAAGAAATTAATATTCTTCTACAAAAAGGATCTCTTATCTACCATAGTAGGTTGATTGGTCAAAGCATAAAAATTCAAAATCTCTTAAAGTTGTAGTAAAATTGTAATAATATTGACTACCAGATACTAAACATTTCTAGACTGAATGTTCCAGGAAGGATTTTATTTTTTAATAATGATTATCTTTTTAAATAAATTGACTGTATTACTAAGGAATATTCTGCTATTTTACATAAAAATATTCAACATCTTTTTTTTTACTTTTGTTATATCTGAAAATTTTAAATCCCTTTTTTTAAAATTTATTTATTTATTTATTGTTTCAATTTATATGCCGCCCTTCTCCGGAGACTCAGGGCGGCTTATAATGCGTTAAGCAATAGCCTTCATACGTTTGTATATACCTGCTTAGTAGGGCTTTCGGCCCCACCAAGCGGTGTTTTTTTTATACAAAGTCAGCTTATTGCCTCCACGATCCGGGTCCTCATTTTACCTACTTCGAAAGGATGGAAGGCTGAGTCAACCTTGAGCCTGGTGAGATTTGAACTTGCAGTAATTGCAGGCAGCTGGTGCTACTTAACAGCACTTTAGTCTGCTGCGCCACCAAGGCTCTTTTACTTTGGAATGAACTTAATCTAACTAAAATGAATTATATAGATATGAAAAATATGTTAGTGGGATTGCAGAAGAAAAGCAGGTACATAACTGAGTGCTCTCTTCCAATGTGAATGATTTTTTCTTTTTGAGATGGTGTACATTTTATAAGTAGACCAACTGTTACCTGGTAATACAAATTTTATTTCTTATGTCCTTACTTTTTTGACCTGGTATCCACATAGGATGAAGATGCCAATCACAGATGTTGGTAAAATGTCAAGAAATCTGTTGTTTAGACAACAGTCACTAAACCTTGAAGGTTAACACTGTTCAAGAGATACCAATCTGAAAGTTATATCAATATAAATCTGAAAAATATTTGTAGCTCCCTCTGGTGATAATAAGGACTCCCAGCTACCAAAGATATATGAAATGTTCTCCTGTGTATATACTATTCTATTGAAAGTTGCCATATCTTGTTTTATTGCTTTGTCTAGAAGATCTGTCTAAATCATGCTTTGGAGTTAAAGATACTTTTTTTTCCTATGCTTGGTTTAATATGCCATTTCAGCTTTTACATCATTTATTTTTATTGCTTCTGAATCAACAATTTTCTATCCATATTTTAATGTGGCAAAACATGTTTCAAACTTTAATTTGATAAATACAATGACTTTTTAAATTCTTTCCAAGAATATTTTTTCACATGAAAGTTCTTCTCAATAATTTGTAATATTTTCAAATATTTTGATTTTTAGTTAGATTACTAAATAGAATAAAGGCATCATAATCTATGAAGTCATCCCATTAACCATATTAATTACCACAAAAATTGTTCAACGTTGGGGGACTTCTGGTTGGCGCCGCGGGAATACAGATGGGGAATTAGCGGGCTCTTCGGAACCCCGCAAAAACCCCGTCTGCCAAGCCCCCGCCGGTAGGTCTTTGAACCTATCCTGTCCTGTAGGGACAGGGGGATAGAGAGGGACCCGTTGGACGGCCAAGAGGAATGGGCAGGTTCCTCGGGGCCAGAGGCTTGCCGTCTGCGCCGGCAGCGGTGGAACGGCAGCCATGGCGGCTGCCCTGAGACCGCAGCAACCGGGATACAAGAATGTGCAGGAGGAGAAGAGGAGAAGCGGAGAGTGGAGCCAGGAGTTTGCATGCCGGGTGAGTGGACATCAACCAAGACAGGAACTGCCCACAAACGCTGAATTACAATTAGTCTGCCCCAGCCTTAACAGCAGCTGAGAACTATTGGGGCACAAAGACAAAAGACCTGTTGGTGGATAACATAAATTACAGACTTTTTGGAAATGTTTGACTACAGATCTGGATATTTATTTTTTTTTTACTTTTTGGTGGATAAATGAGATTGGACTATGTTTCAGAGAGAGGAAGAAGAAGAGGAAATAATTATGCCTTCAAAAGCAAAGGAAAAAGACAAACGGAGACGGATAAAATGGTTGCCAGCTGAAAAGTGAAAGTCCAGACTGCTTGTTACTTGAAAAGAGAAACTTTGTTGCTTGTTATTTAAACTTGACTATTTTGAGGAAAAGACTTAGAGAACTTGACTTAGGATACATAATCTGTTCACTGGAGGATTTATTGAAGATTAGAAAGAAGAAATTAAATGGAACAATGAAAACTGAACTAATAAACGTGGCAACAAAAGAAGTGTGTGGCAATAAAAGAAGGACATGATGATACCATATATGGAATAGCTTCAGAATTAACTTTGTAGAACTCATAACTTTGATGACATTGAAATGGAAAAGATACATATTTGGACAGACTGGAGAAAAGAATAATGGAATATGTAACAAGACAACAAAATATTATATTTTGATTTAAATGACTCTAACGGTTTCTGGGTGGTTGAATAATGCTAGGAGATACTTTTTTTTTTCTTTTTCTTCTCTATGCTCTCTCTCTTTCTTTTAGTATCTTTCTCTTTGTTTCTTTTCCCCTATTTTCTTTTTTAATCCATTTGACTTCTTTTGTTATATTTCTACTCTCTTCCTTTTTTCTTTTTCTTTTTTAGTTTTGCCTTATTTTTATGTATTTCTTTTATTGTAATTATTATTATTATTGCTATTACTCTCTCCTTTTTTTCTATTATTATTCACATATAAATATATAAACAATTTGATTAAGAAATAAGAACATAAATGATTGAAGAAAATCATGATTTTTGGATGTTCTAATGCCTTTTTTAAACTTTGAATTTTTAACTAGCGCTACCTACAGATTTAATAATCTGGAAGAAAATGTTTACCTTTAAAGCATTGGATGTTAAAAAGAATTATTTATAGAATTAAGAACTATAAAAAATGGATTTTGAAGTGTTTCAAAATGTTTCCTATTGAAAATAAGAAATAAGTATGGAAGGGGAGAAAATTTAAGAGAGAATAGGAGATAAGATATTTATTGAAATATACTTTTATCTTAAATTGGTAAGAGATATGGAGAATAGATTGGAAAACAATATTGGTAACATATTCCGAAGTAATTTGGAGCTAAACAACCGAATAAGAGATAAATGTTATGAATTAGTTAAATGAATTTAGGAGTGGAGGAAAGCATGATTCTGGAGATCAGTGAAAGCAAAGCTGTGATCCAGTTTTACAAATAAGGTAGGAGTGGAGGAAAGCATCATACTGGAGAAAAGTAAATTGGGAACCAGTTAAAAATAAAAATAAGAGTTAGGAATGGAGGAAAGCATGTGCTGGAAAACAGTTAAAGCAAAGCTGTGAACCAGCCAAAATACTGAGTTAGGAGTGGAGGAGAGCATACGCTGGGTAACAGTTAAAGCAAAACTGTGAACTAGCCAAAAATAAAAAGTTAGGAGTGGAGAAGACTATATCTGTGGATCAATTGAAATAAAGTTGTGAACCAGTTAAAATTAGGGGTAGGAGTGGAGGAAAGCATTGCTGGAAGGCAACTACTGGAGTTGTGAACCAGTTTTATAATAGATTTAGAAGTTAAGGAGAAGGTGGGTGTGCAGTTAAAATTATACTGTGAACCAGCTAAAATAATTAAGGTAAGGAGTGGAGGAAAGCATTGCTGGAAAGCAGCTGATTAAGATGCGAACCAGCTAAAAAATAAATTTAGGAGGAAGTGGAAGAGATTTTACTGGAGTATAGTAGCTAAACTGTGAACCAGTTTAAATAAATACAGACAGGAGTATTGGAAAATACAGCTGGGAAATAGATATTTAAACTATGAACCAGTTAAAAATTAGAGTCAATAAAATATGAGAATAAACTTGAAGTAAAAAAAATAAAAGTATTGTGGAAGCAACAAACTATAGAAGGAAATGTTGATTGTTTATGAAATGACTTTAAGAGAGGAGGAAAATACTTTTTGTCAAGATTATGGATATTAGATATCATTTAAGAGAAGTAAAATATAGATTTGAGGTAATGTGTCTTGGGATTGAGGAATATATATGAAATATTGATTGTTAAAATGATAAAGATTTAGAACGGTGTTTATTGTTTAGAATTTTGAGTGTAATAGTAGAATGATAAATGTTTAGAATAAGATTTTTTTTTTCTTTTTTTTTAAAGATGTAAATGGATAAAATTGATTGAGGGAATGTGAATAATTGTACTCATTTTATGCCGGATCAAATCCTTGCTCTAAAAAGATGTATTTTATGTTTTATGTTTAAAAAAAAAAATTGGGGGGGAAAATTGTTCAATGTTTTTCATAAAAACATTTTATAAAAAGCTTTTTAAAGAGATATATTTAAAAATTCAAATATTTTTTTGAGAGAGGCGGAGCCAACGTCGCAGCAGCAAGATGAACTCTTTGAAACTCCCAAAGAGTCGTCGGTATCCCCGCTGCCCGAGGGTCCGCTGTGACCCAAGTTGTCCTATAGGGACAACCAATGAGAGGAGCACGTACCGATCAACCTAGAGAGGTAGCAAACTGCCAGGAAAGGTCAGAAGAAGCTCCTCAAATCAGGCACCGAGGGAAAGCAACCAAGAAGCCACTGAAAAGCTGGGGCAACTGAACCAAAAAGAGAAAGTTAAGAAGCAGCCTATGACATCGGTGAGGTGAGATCAATTCAATTTTATTACCTCAAAAAAAAAAAGAAAGAAAAAGAAAATCTCTCTTATTTACCTGGAAGTGGAGAAGTAGAATGGAGAAGAGTGGCTGAGAATGAGGAATGGGTGTGGGTGTGTATCCACACCCATATCCTGAAACTGGGACGGCAAGGAATGCATGTTTGAGAGCCCATTAAACTTTGACTAATTTTTAATCTTTAACAGAAGAAAATGAAAAGAAGATTGAGGACTATTAAAATTTTTATTGTTTAATTTTCCCATTTTTCCCCTTTTTTGTTAAATTGACTTTTTTATGAACTTTGATTTTTGATTTTGATTTTAAAACATTACTTTTTAGCTTTCCTCATTTTACTTCTGACAACTTGGATCGTAAGTTTTTTTATTATTTAATTGTGATTTTATTTTACCTCTCTTCTAATTTGTCTAGTTTACTTTTTTTTTTCTTTTTAACTTGTTTACATATTGTAGAAGGGTGGGGAATATTCCAGACCTTTTGCTTTACTTCACAGAATTCTATTTTTTTTCTTTTCTTTTTTTTTCCTTTTTTGTAAATTCAATCATTGGTTGAATTTGATATTTGAACTATAAACCCAATCACAAGTGGATTATAAATATCCAGAAAAATAAAAATGAGGAAACATATCCAGCCTATATCAAGTCCCTCAGCGGCAGAAATCCAGAAAACTTCAGGGATAATGGAATTATGGAATTTAATGCAATCTCTTCTCGTGGAGATAAAACAGGAACTAAAAGAAATGAAAGAAATTATGGGGAAGAACGAGGAGAGAATACAGAAAGTGGAAGAAAAAGCAGAAACAACAGAAAAAAAAGTTGAGAAATTAGAAGAAAAATCGATGTCTACAAATAAATTCCAAGAAAGAACAATTATTCTGTTGGAAATGGACCGCTCTGAATTTTACCTAAGATTCCAAAATACAGAAGAAGAAAAGGAAAACAATCTACCAGAGATAAGTGCGGAAATCCTGGCTGAAGTCTTGGAAAAATCCAAGGAACAGATCTTAAACGAGATTGATGAAGGATTCAGAATATATATTAGATATGCAACAAGAAATAAACTACCAAGAGAAGCCCATGTAAGATTTACAAAAAGGGCAATGAAAACAGAGATACTACAAGCAGCAAGGAATACAGTACTGAAGCATAAAGACAAAGAACTCGTGGTCTTACGTCAAATACCCAGAAGAGTTAGGGATCTGAGGAGAGAATATCAATTTTTAACAAAATTTTTAATATCTAAGGAGCGAGTTTTAGATGGCTGGTACCTGAAGGAATTATGGTGACCTGGCAAGGACAAAGACACAGACTTGATTCAATTGAGAAAGCGGAATTATTCAATCAACAATATTGCGGATTATTGGATGAAGATTTAAGAGCTGTAGGCATTATAAAAGAGAAAAAAGAAGGAAGAGATAAAGATGAGAAAGCTAAAGAGGAAAAGGCCTAAGAGAAGGGGTGAGATCCAAAGATCCACTGGAACAAAGAGAAACTAGGGCGATGAAATTAAAAACTAGCAGTAAGTAAACATGGAAGAAGAAATAAAAGCAGTATCTCTAAATTTAAATGGACTGAATGCGGCGATAAAAAGAAATAGAGTATTGAAAAAATTAAATAGTTTGAGAATGAACATTACATGTTTACAAGAAGTTCATATTAGAAAACAACATATAAACTATTACAATATCCAAAATTAGGAATTTTATTTACATCATTGATACAACAAAGTAAAAGAGGTGTGGTATTATATATCAAAGAAAAATTAGAACCTATATTAATTTTTGAAGATGGGGAAGGTAGGATTTTGATGGTGGAAATAAAAATGAACTATAAACAAATACTTTTGATAGCACTATGTGCTCCAAATGAAAAACAGGAAGAGTTTTATCGGCGACTACATAGAAAAATTATAGAACTGGAATATGAAAATTGTATGTATAATGGGAGGTTTTCATGCTATAACAGACCCAGAGTTAGACTACAAAACGGTGAAGACAAATAAAAAATCCAGAAGAACACTGCCAAAATCTTTTTTTAAAATGACAGAAGAATTAAGTGTTCAAGATATTTGGAGACAAAAACATTTGAAAGAGAGTTAATATACTTTTTATTCAAATAGACATTTATCGTGGTCAAGGATATACTTGATATGGATGTCATCTGGACTTATAGAAGCAGTACAAGAAGTAAACATTGGTTCAAATATATGGGCAGATCATAACCCAATGACAATGATATGGAAAGGCCAAAAGAAAAAGACAAGATGGACTTTGAACCCAACAATATTAAATGAAAAAGAATTTCAGAAATTTATGGAAATATAGTTGGAAGCTTTCTTCAAAATAAGCAAAAAAGAAGATACATCACTCCAAAATGTATGGGATACAATGAAAGCATATATTAGAGGCCTGGCAATAACATACCTGGGAAAAAAGAACAAAAAGAAAAGGCAAAAACAAATAAGACTGGAAGAAGAATATAAAACCCTAGAAAAAGAATTTCAGAAAGATGTTCAAAATAAAAAAATTAAGAAATTGATGGAATTGAAGAAACACGAAATAATTTTAAATGAACAAGAATTATTAGCAAAACAATTGAAAACATTGAAGCAGAACTTTTTTGAAAATGCAAATAAACCAGGAAGATGGTTAGCATATAAAATACGAAAAGAGAAGGAGAAAAAAAACGATAAACTGTTTACAAGATAAAGAAGGGAAGCTACAATATAGAGTAGAAGAAAAAAAGAAAGTAACCCAAGAGTATTATGAAAAACTTTATTCTCGAGAGAAGATTTCAGAGGAGGAGATACAAAACTACCTGGAAAAATCAGACTTAATTAAAATATCAGAACAATATAAAGGAATGTTAGAAGAAAGAATAATGATGGAGTTAACAGAAGCAATAAAAAGACAAAAAGTGGGAAAGCACCAGGACCAGATGGTTTACCAGCTGAATTGTAAAAACACTACAAGAAACGATTAGTAACGTGATGTTGGACCTATTCAACGACTTATTATTGAAGGCTAAAATGCCAGACTCATGGCATTATGTCATACCTCAAGAAGATACAGATTTACAACTGATTAAAAGCTACAGACCAATTTCACTACTAATTGTAGATTATAAGATTTTTGCTTCAATAATGGCAAATAGATTTTAAAAACCATTAAATGAATACATTCATACTGATCAAAATGGGTTCTTGCCGAACTAAGGGCGGCAATCTCAAAACTAAAAAACAACAAATCACCAGGCCTGGACAGTCTCCCAGGAGAAATATATAAAAAATTAGATGAAATATTACTACCAAAATTACTGGAGATATGTAATGAGGCTCTATTGGAGGCCAAAATACCCAATTCGTGGAGGGAATATTACATTACTGTCAAAAGAAGGTACCGATCCAAAACAAATAAAAAACTATAGACCAATTTCCCTTTTAAATTCGGACTATAAAATTTTTATGAATATAATGACTGAAAGAATGAAAAGAATATTAAATTTCATTATACACTCAGACCAGAATGGCTTTCTACCCGGCAGACAAATTAGGAATAATATAAGAATAGTTGTAGACATTTTAGAATATTATGAAGCCCACCCAGAAAAGCAAATGGCCTTAATATTTTTGGATGTCCAAAAAGCGTTCGACAATCTTAACTGGAAGTGATGATCAAACAAATTAAAACAATGAAATTTGGAATGAACTTCAAGAGAATGATAGAAACAATTTATAACCAATGAAGGGCAAGAATAATAATAAACGGGGATATGACCAAAACGTTCCAAATCAAGAAAGGAGTAAGACAAGGGTACCCATTATCACCATTATTATTCATTCTGACATTAGAAACCTTGTTAAATAGGAGTAGGAACAATAGTGAAATAAAAGGTCTAAAAATCAGGAGAGAGGAATATAAGACAGGCCTTTGCTGATGATGTAGTGCTTATTACTGAGGAACCGCTAGAAATGGGCCAAAGAATTCTTGAGGAATTAGGAAGATATGGCAAGGTTTCCGGGTTTAAATTAAATAAAGGAAAAACTAAGATGTTGGTCAAACTTGACAGAAAGGCAAAAGGAAGAATTAGAGAAGTAATTGGACTTACAAATTGTTTAAAAAATTAAATACTTAGGAATTTGGATAGCATCAAGATGCTCGATCCTGAAAGAAGACAACTATATACCACTGATTAAAAAAATTAAACAGGATCTGGAAAAATGGAGGAAATTGCAGTTATCACTTCTGGGCAGGATAGCAACGATAAGGATGAATATCCTGCCCACGTTATTATACCTATTTCAAACCACTCCAGTCACCTTAGATAAAAGATTTTTTATAGAACTTAACAAAACTACCAGGAAATTTGTTTGGGGTGGGAAAAAAACAAGAATTGCACTTCGATCACTACAAGATAATAGAAGCAGGGAAGGCTTTGGACTCCCAGTGTGGGAAATCTATTACAAAGCAGCTAACTTAGTCTGGATAAGGGAAGGGATCACCTTAAAAAATAAAAGAATCCTAGCTCTGGAAGGACATGACCTACAAAAAGGGTGGCATGCCTATCTATGGGATAAGAAAAAAAAGGAAACAATATACTTCCATAAGATAAGAGATACACTAATACAAACATGGGAGGAAATTAGATATAAGCAATATATGAAGGTTCCGAACTGGCTTTCAACAATGGAAGCTATGATATACTCTAACACACTAGAAACCAACAAAATGTTTAGGTACAAAGAGCTCTTAGATAGCTGAGGAAATTCAAAACCAATCAAACACTAGGAGAACAGGGCAACCATATCGATTGGTGGCCGTACCTGCAGATTAAATCCAGGCACCAAAAAGACAAGGAAGAATTTGGAATAGAGGTGGAAACAAATAGATTTGGTAAATTATTGATAGGCCCAGAAAAAAAAATATTAGCCAGATTATACAACTATCTATTAGAATTTGACAGGGCAGAAGAGGTGGTAAAAGAACCAATGATAGCATGGGCAAAAAATATTGGACACAACATAAATTTGGATGAGTGGGAGACAATCTGGAATAGAAACTACAAATTAACAAAAGCAGCATCATTTAAGGAAAATCAATCCAAATGCTATATAGATGGCACCTAGCCCCTGCAAGACTAGCTAAAATATACCCAAACGTAAGTCCCAAATGCTGGAAATGTGGATACTACCAGGGTACCTTCTTTCATATGTGGTGGTCATGTCCCGAAGCGATGAGGTATTGGAAAAAAATCCAGAATTGGTTACAAGAAGTAATTAAAGAAAAAATTGAACTGGCGCCCAAAACTTTTCTCCTGGGAGTACTAAAGAGGAAATATGAGGGGAAAAAGAGGTATTTAATTGTACACATTATCACAGCAGCAAGAATAGTTTATGCACAACACTGGAAAGGAAAGGAGACACCACTGGAGGAACACACCATCCAGAAAGTTTTAGAGTGTGCCAAGATGAGTAAACTAACGTTAGAGCTAAATGAGAAAGAGGACTCAGAATACTATACATTGTGGGAACTTTGGTATATATGGATGGCTAATCGAATAAGGGAGAGATAAAAGATAGTGTAAATATCAGAACGAATAAGTAAATTAGGAGGCACTATAACAAAAGAATGAATCTAATCTGTATAGAAAATACCACTGTCTAACCGATTTTACTTGTATTGTACTGTAATGTAATATAATAATTTAAAAAACAAAACAAAAGAAAAGAAAGGGTTCTTGCCAAAAAGACAAATTAGAGATAATATGAGAATGATTTTGAATATGTTTGAATATTATGAGACACATTCAGAAAAGCAAATGGTGCTGAAGTTTTTAGATGCTAAACTGGTTTATCATAAACTGCCAATTCACATTATAAAAAGCTTTTTATAATGTTAATTGGCAGTTTATGATAAACCAGTTATAGAGAATGGGCTTCGCAGAGAGATTTATAAATACCATAAAAACAATATATGACAAACAATTTGCCAAGATAATGATGAATGGAGAAATGACAGGTAAAATTAATATAATGAAAGGCACTAGACAAGGATGCCCTCTTTCACCGTTGTTGTTTATTCTGACTTTAGAAGTTCTAAATAGAAATATTAGACAAAATGATAAGATAAAAGGGATGAAAATTAAAAAAGAGGAGTATAAATTGCAAGCATTTGCAGATGATTTGGTTTTTATCATAGAAGAACCGCAATTAACAGGCCCTAGATTACTAGAGCAGGTAGAAGGATATGGAAAAGTCTTGGGTTTGAAAATAAATAAAGACAAAACAAAAATTTTGGTGAAAAACACAACAGAAAAACAAAATAGAGAGATAAAAGAAAATCTAGACATACGAGTAGTGAAAAAGGTTAAATACTTGGGAGTATATTTATCTTCAAGATGTGCAACAATAAAGTAAGAAAATTATTATAAACTAAAACAACAAATTGAAAAAGATTTGGAAAAAAGGAAAAATCTCCAATTGTCACTTATGGGACGGATTGCATTGATTAAGATGAATATACTGCCAAGACTGTTATTTTTATTTCAAACGGTGTCAATAAAAATTGAAAAGACTTACTTTCAACATCTTAATAAGATAATGAGGAAATTTATATGGCAAGGGAAAAAAGCAAGAATAAATATGAAAATGTTACAAGATACGAGAGCACGAGGGGAATTTGGTTTACCAAATTGGGAGTTATATTACCCAGCAGCGACATTGATATGGTTGAAAGAATGGATTGAATTAAGTAACACTAGGTTGTTAACATTAGAAGGACATGATTTACATGGGATGGCACGCCTTTTTGTGGTATGGTAGGAATAAGATACACTCATATTTTCATAGACATATAAGAAATACATTGTTATCAATATGGGAAAAGGTTAGAGATAATTACTATGTAAAAATACCAATATGGTTATCAACTATGGAAGCCTTAATTCACCCAAATGTTTTTAAGTTTGGAAATATTATTAGATATAAGGAGTTATTAACAAATAAGGGGATATTGAAAGATAATTGAAAGATAATTGAAAGAGAAAAGAGAATTGGGAGAGCAAGGGATTGATATAGATTGGTATATGTATATGCAGATAAGAACAAGATACGAAAAAGATGCTAAATTACATGGTTTCTATTTGGAAAAAACTGAGTTGGATAGGATACTCACAGGAACAGAAGAGAAGCTAATTAAAAAACTTTATAATTTTTTGCTGTTTATTGATCTGGAAGAGGAGCAAGTAAAAGAAACAATGATAGCTTGGGAAAGAAATTTTGGTTACTCTATTGAATTTGAAAAATGGAAACAAATGTGGGAAAGGAATTATAAATTAACGATGTCCACTGCATACAAGGAAAATCAATATAAAATGTTTTATAGATGGCATATGCCACCAGACAGGTTAGCAAAAATGTTTAAAGACAAATCAGCTAAATGTTGGAAATGTTATCAGTTACCAGGATCTTATTATCATATGTGGTGGACATGTCCAGAAGCAAAAAATTATTGGAATAAAATTAAAACATGGTTGGAAGAGATGATACAGTTACGTATTGAATTTAAACCAGAGCTGTTCCTATTGGGTATTCTTCCAGAAAAGATTAGTAAGGAAAATATTTATTTGATTATACATGCAATAACAGCTGCAAGAATTGTTTATGCTCAAAACTGGAAAGCAGAGAAAATACCTTTGGAAGAGGAGGTGATTAAAAAAAATATGGATTGTGCAGAAATGAATAGATTGACCTTGATGATTAAAGATAGGGAAGAGATAAAGTATTATAGGATATGAAACTGTTTTTATCATTGGTTGGAAAAGAGATATAAAAAATAAAAGGTTTATGATTATATTTAAAAATTTGATAGGCAGAATTTGTCTTAGAAGGGGTTTTTAAAATGGTTTATATGAAGATCAAGATAGAAGAAATTTCCTTCTTTGGAAAAAGAAGAATGACCGAAGATAACACCGAGATGTCACAGGGAGGGGGCGACAGATTTATTATTTATTTATTTATTATTCGTATTTCTATGCCGCCCAACTCTCTGAGGACTCTGGGTGGCTTACAACAAAGATAATATGAACAATATACAATAAGAGATGTTAAAAAACCCATACACACCGCTCATGGCCGGATCTCGCAAGATCGCAGCAGCGAGATCAACGGCCCCAAGCCTGCCGGAAAAGCCAGGTTTTCACCATTTTCCGGAAGGCCAGTAGGGTGGGAGCAGTCCGGGCCTCAGGAGGTAGCTGATTCCAGAGAGCTGGGGCAGCCACAGAGAAGGCCCTCCCCCGCGGACCCGCCAGCCGACATTGTTTAGCTGACGGGACCCGGAGGAGACCAACTCTGTGGGATCTTACCGGTCGCTGGGAGCTATGTGGTAGAAGACGGTCTCAAAGATAGCCTGGCCCTAAGCCATATAGGGCTTTAAAGGTAATAACCAACACCTTGAATTGTGACCGGAGACCGATAGAAAGTCAGTGCAGCTCACAGAGGATTGGTGTAATGTGGGAGTACCTAGGTGTACCCACAACCACTCGAGCGGCTGCATTCTGGACCAACTGTAGTCTCCGAACACTTTTCAGGGGTAGCCCCATGTAGAGCGCATTGCAATAATCCAACCGTGAGATGACAAGGACATGAGTGACTGTGAGAAAAGCCTCCCAATCCAGGTAGGGTCGCAATTGGTGTACAAGGCGAACCTGTACAAAGGTCCCCTTAGCCACAGCTGCTAGGTGTTGCTCTAATCTTAGCTGTGGGTCAAGGAGGACACCCAAATTGCGAACCTGTTCTGAGAAGGACAGCTTCTCCCCCCCCCCAGGGCTAAGGATGGACAATCGACATGGTCCTTGGGAGGCAATACCCACAGCCACTCGGTTTTGTCTGGGTTAAGTCTGAGCCTCTTAACTCCCATCCAGACTCTCACAGCCTTCAGGCACTGGCACATCACATCCACTGCTTCACTGAAATGATGCGGGGTAGAGATATACTGCTGGGTATCATCGGCATACTGCTGATATCTCACCCCGTATCATCAGATGATCTCCCCCAACGGTTTCAGGTAGATGTTGAATAGAAGGGGAGAGAGGACTGAGCCCTGAGGCACCCCATAAACAAGGGCCCTCGGAGTCGACTTCTGTCCTCCTATCAACACCGACTGAGACCAACCAGAGAGATAAGAGGAGAACCACTGTAACACGGTGCCACCCTCTCCCAACTCCCTTAGTCAGTCTAGTAGGATACCATGGTCAATGGTATTGAAAGCTGCTGAGAGATCAAGTAGCACCACGATAGAGGAATGACCCCCATCACGGGCTCGCCAGAGATTGTCCATCAGCACGACCAAAGCAGTTTCCGTGCTGTAGCCAGGTCTGAAGCCATACTGAAGAGGGTCCAGATAATTCGTTTCATCCAATGTCCGTAGGAGCTGAAGTGCCACCTTCTCTACAACTTTCCCCAGAAAAGGTAAGTTGGAGACTGGACGAAAATTTTTTAATTCTGCTGGGTCCAAGGAAGGCTTCTTTTAATGGTTGCGGAAAAGACCCCTCCCTTAAGGAAGCGTTAACTAAAGTCAGAAGCCTGCCTCGTGTCACCTCTCTGCTGGCCAAAACCAGCCAGGAGGGGCACAGGTCCAACAAACAAGTGGAGGAACTCATTGCACCCACAGCCTTGTCCACTTCCTCAGGAGTCACAGGCTCAAATTCATCCCACACAATACGACTAAGACCTGCCCCTGTCATCTCAGTCAGAATTGCCTAATCAGAGTCCAGGTCCATCCGAATCTGAGCGACTTTATCCGACAGAAACTGCACAAATTCCCCAGCTCTACCCTGTAAGGGCTCCTCCGCTCCCCCTACATTAAGGAGAGAGCGAGTCACCCTAAACAGTGCGGCTGGCGAGAATCAGCGGATGCAATAAGTGCAGAAAAATGCAAACATTTTGCCGACCATATCGCCACTAAGTAAGTCCTAATAAAGGCTCTTAAGAGTGTTTGGTCAGATTCATATTTACTGGTCCTCCAGCGCCACTTTAGACGTCTCTTCTGGCGCTTCATCTCCCGGAGCTCCTCGGTAAACCAGGGAGCTTTCCTGGATCCACTGTTCTTGAGAGGTCACAAAGGCACAATCCGGTCCAGTACCCCAGATGCTGCCTTATTCCAGGCAATAATCAGGGTCTCTGCCAGGCTGTGCACAAGGGAGTCAGATATCTCCCCAAGCTCCTTCTGGAACCCTACAGGGTCCATTAGGCACCTGGGGCGGAACCACTTAATCGGCTCCGCCTCCCTGCGATGGGGGAGTGGCGTCCTAAAGTCCAACCTCAGCAGGAAATGACCATGACAAAGGAGAAACATCTATATCCCATAATTCCAGATCATGTCTCCACTGCCCCGAGAGAAACACCAAGTCGAGCGTGGGTCAGACCCTGAACTACTTGGGTCAGATCCATGATTGTCATGGAAGCCATGAACTCCTGAGACACATCTGAGGGTTCGCCCAGAGACAGAAGGTTAAAATCCCCTAGCACCATGAGCCTGGGGAACTTCACCGCCAACCCAGCTACTGCCTCTAGTAGCCCAGGTAGGGATGTTGTAACGTAGCTGGGAGGCAGGTACGTCAACAACAGACCCAACTGAACCCTTGAGTCTAACCTTAACAGAAGGGACTCACATCTGACAATCTCCGGGGCAGGGATCCAGCAAGGACAAAGACTCTTACGGACAATGACTGCCACTCCTCCACCCCTTCCCTGGAGTCGCGGATGATGCAGTATCTGAAACCTGTCTGGGCACATCTCTGAGAGGGGAACACCCCCCTCCTGGCCCAGCCAGGTCTCTGTTATGCATGCCAGGTAAGCCCTCTCCTCCAGGATTAAATCCCGAACGAGGGGGGCTTTATTAACAACAGATCTGGCATTAAATAGCAGCAGCCTGAGGCCAGGGCCCTGATTTCCCAAGTCACCAGGTATACGGGATGAGCCTTGTGAACCAAAACCAGAGGGGCCAGAACAAGTAATTGCTTTGACATAGCGAGTCCTATTTCCCCGAGAGCGGCCGACCCCTCGGCTCCCGTCATATCTACCTCTCCCAGTCATAACCACAATATTTCGGCTCTCCATCTCCCCAGAGACCCCCTTCCCCATCTAAACATTTAGATGTACTAAATGTTTGTTTGTTTTTAGAAAAAATAATAAAAAGTTATATTAGGAAGTGGGGGGGGGGAAATTCGAATATTTTTAAAAAAAAACAGATTGTGCTTATGATCATACTTTAGTTTCTTTATTTATTTTATTTATTTATTATTTGGGCTTGTATGCCGCCCTCTCAAAGGACTCAGGGTGGCTCACAACAATAAATACACAAATTCAATTATAAAATATAACAGATATAAAAACCCTTTAAAATCACATTTAAAAACCCCTTCAGTCCAATCCGGCCAGGCCAAATAGCCATGTTTTAAGATCACGGCAAAAGGAGCGAAGGTCAGGAGTCACCCGGAGCTCCAGGGGGAGCTGATTCCACAGAGTAGGCGCACCCACAGGAAGGTCAGCTCCCTGGGAGTCACCAGTCGACACTCTCTGGCCGACAGGACCCCAAGGAGGCCCTCCCTGTGAGAATGCACCGGGCGATTGGAAGCTGTCGCTGGCCGCAGATGATCCGCCAGGTATCCTGGGCCTAAACCATGTAGGGTTTTATAGGTAATTACCAGCACCTTGAATTTCACCCGGAGGGCAATGCTGGTCCCGCAGGAGGGGTGTAACATGAGAGTGTCGGGACACTCCCATCACTACCCGCGCAGCCGCATTCTGCACCAGCTGAAGTCTCCGAATGGTCTTCAAGGGCAGCCCCATGTAGAGAGCATTGCAATAGTCGATCCGGGAGGTGACGAGCGCATGAGTGACTGTGCGTAAGTTATTGCGGTCCAGGTAGGGGCGCAACTGGCGCACCAGATGAATCTGCGCAAATGCCCCCCTGGACACAGTTGTTACATGATCGTCCAGAGTCAACTGTGAATCCAGGAGGACGCCTAAATTGCGCGCCCTTTCTACAGGGGGCAACACCTCACCCCCTATAGCCAATGATGTAATATTCTCCCGGAACCGAGATGCCACTACCCACAGCCACTCTGTCTTGGCAGGGTTGAGCTGAAACCTGTTCCTCCCCATCCAGAGCTGCACTGCTTCCAGGCACCGGGACATCACGTCGAGGATATCACTGGGGTTGATTCGGGGTGGATATAAAAAGTTGTGTATCATCAGCATACTGATGATACCTCACCCCGAAACCACGGATAATCTCCCACAGCGGCTTCATGTAGATGTTGAACAAAAGGGGAGAGAGGACTGACCCCTGAGGGACCCCACATGTAAGGGGCCTCCAGGCAGACCTCTGCCCCCCCCAACACCGCTTGCGAACGCCCAGAGAGGTAGAAGGAGAACCACCCTAAAACAGTGCCTCCCACTCCCAACCCCTCAAGGCGCCGCAGCAGGATACCATGGTCGATGGTATCAAAAGCCGCCGAGAGATCTAATAGGACCAGGACAGAGGAATAACCTTTGTCCCGAGCCCTCCAGAGATCATCCACCAGCACGACCAATGCCGTCTCCGTGCTGTACCAGGGCCTGAAACCCGACTGGTACAGGTCCAGATATAATGTTTTATCCAGGACCAATGGGAGCTGATGTGCCACCATGCTCTCAACAACCTTCGCGATGAAGCGAAGGTTGGCGACAGGACAAAAGTTATTCAGAATAGCTGGATCCAGGTTGGGCTTCTTGAGGAGGGGTCTCACCATCGCCTCCTTCAGGGCAGCCGGGAAACTCCCCTCACTCAAAGAAGCAGTTATCACTGCCTGGATCCAGCCATGTGTAACCTCCCGGGCCGAATAAACGAGCCAGGAGGGACACGGGTCCAACACACACTTGGTAGTACTCAGCTTCGCCATGATCCTGTCCACTTTTTCGGGAGTAGCAGGATCAAACTCGTCCCAAATCACCAGACCTGTCACCACCTCCCCCACCGACCCTGCCCAGTCAGAGTCCAGTCCATCCCGAATCTGAGCAATCTTATCCCGTAGATGTTCACTAAATTACTTGACCCGTCCCCATATTGAGTCATCCCCCGTTCCCTGGTTCAAAAGGGAGCAGGATACCCTGAACAGGGTGGCCGGGCGATTATCTGCGGACGCGATAAGGGCAGAGAAGTAAGCACGCTTCGCCACCCTCATCGCCACCAGATAAGACCAGGTAAAAGATCTTCTTTATGCCTTACAGGTCTGCAAAGGCCATAAATGCAAGGATTGGTCGAAAGTTACTTTTTCATCACCATGATAACTTGAATGGCATTCTATGAGGAAGTCACTAAACAAGGACTACCTGTATTTAATATTTCTGATACACTAAATTATCATTTTTAATATTTTGGCTCTATCACACAACAGAGTCAAGCATAACAAATGAAGAAATTAATCTTTTACATAATACAGCTTTTACTACGTTTACACTTATCCATATTGTTTTTACCAGTTATCCCTGTTTTTTAAGCATAAATGTATTTATTACAGTCTGTCTGGTATATTTTACCTTAGGGTATTATTAATGTTAAATTTTCAAAAAACCTAATTTCAGTTTTTTTAATTCCATAGCTTAATTTAAATCCAAGTTAAATTTCTAGACATCAAAATTAAATACTCTAGATTGCATGATGATCTAACATATATTTTCTTAATTTGGCATTTCCCATGTTTTGGAAAACAAAGATTTCTGATAGTTAAAAATCAGGTCAGCTAAATCTGTAGTATAACAATTTAGAAGACATTGATTTGAGACAGTTGTCCTAAAATATCCTCTATGCTTTTTCATGTTTTAACAACATTTTATATTTTGAAGCACTTACGTGGTTGTCCTGTATCTTCTTGGAAAACCTGTACCATATTCATCACATCTTCAGTTAAATGTCTTGCAGCAAGTTCTAAAGCAAAGTTTATTATAACTATTTAGTTAAATTATTTGTCAAATATATTTAATTAATTCATTAAAAATATAAAAGCGAACTTTTTTTCTATATCTCTGATTAAAACTTCCAAGTACATTTGATTATATTAAATTTTCTATTTATATGTTGTCAGGAATCTAATAACTGAGCAAATGATTCTCAGATGCTCTTGATAAAAGATACCTTATGAAGAGAATTCTGTTATTCTAACAATTCATGTTAGAAATACCAGAAAATCCAAGTTTCTATTGAAATAATTCTTTGTACTGGGAACTCTACTGAAATATTTCTTAGTACTGGGAACTTTTTGTTTTATTCTAGGAACTTCTAGGAAAAGGGACAAATAAACCAATAATAGGGTTTTCATTTCTAAACTTTTGCAACACAGAATACTCTGGATGGGGAGTTGTTTATATAATGTTCTGACATATCAAGGAGGCACAAATTCCATCTTTCTCTGTTACTGCAGTGACACTGAAGGTGACATTGAAGGTGTTCAGTTAAAGCAACTGCAGTTTCTTTATTTGATACCAGCAGAGGAAACTAACTTTAAGTAGTGTTCTAACTTCAAAAATCATTAATATATGACTTTTTATAATATGAAAGTTCAATTCTCTGGAAGATACTAAAAGTATTTGTAGTCTCTGGAACACCATAGAGGAGCCCACCCTCACCTATTTTATTCATTTACATGTAGATATTATTACCTCTGAATCACCTCTTTATATCTTAACTCTGTATAGTTTGTTCCAGTGGTGAAATCTGAACCGGTTTACCACTGGCACGCATGCACAATGCATACCAAACACATGCTGCACACACACATGCACAGTACGCACCAAAAGGAGGCTTGGGAAGGTAAGTAGAACAGCGGGGGGGGGGGAATCAGCTGTGGCGTGCAAGCTTGGGAACCTTTTTAAAAACTTTTTTAAAGCATTTTTACTACAGGTTCTCCGGAACCGGTAGTAAAAAGTGCTTTAAAAAGGTTAAAAAAAGGTTCCGACGATCACAGCTGTGGCACGCAATCATCGGAACCTTTTTTTTAACTTTTTAAAAGCATTTTAACTACCGGTTCCAGAGAACCTTTTTTTTTTACCTTTTTAAAGCATTTTTTTACTACTGGTTCTCCGGAACCAGTAGTTAAAAATGTTTTTAAAAGTTTTTTAAAAAGTTCCAGCGATCACATGCCGTTCAGTTGATCTTCATAACTTTTTTTTTTTACTTTTTTTACCACCGGTTCAGCGAACCAGTAGCATTTTTTACTACCAGTTCAGGTGAAATGGCCCAAACCGGTAGCATTTCACCTCTGGTTTGTTCTCTGTGTCCGCAGAGGCAGTTCAGGTGTCAAAATGTGGGCTGAAAGGCTTTTTCCATCCAATCACAGTATGATGAGGGAAAGTCTGTGTTTTGTGAAATAACATGGCAAAGGAGGAAGTATGCATTTTGAAATCTGAGCTGATTCTGACCACACAGAGAACAAACAATGCAGAGTTAAGAGGTAAAGAAGTGATGTAGAGGGAGGGAGAAGAGCTCCTTTGCCGAGAATTACAGCAGCAAAGGTTTCAAAACATGTTCTGAGGATGAAAAAAGGGATATTTGTTTATGTAATATAGCATTTTTGTTAAATACAGATGGGAAAGTTTATAACTATTTGTATACCCATTATGTAAGGGGAATGGAATGTATATTAGATTTTTTTATGTATCAGCCTTCAGCCAGGGTGGATTTTTTCTAATGTTTAAAATTAGATGTATTTGATACTTGGGGTTTGTTTGTTTTTTTGTATACATATTTTTTGTTGTTGTTTGTGTTGTTTTCTTTATTTTGTATTTTATCTTTGATGATAAAAGAATAATCATTTTTTTAAAAAAGAGAAAAGAACAAGACCTCTTTGGAATTCTCAAGACAGGCCTGGTCACCTTCCTTCCTCCGTCTCCTGAGCTCTGCAGATCTTCATAAGGTAAGTGAGCATTGTGAAGGCTGGAGGAGCATTGTGTGGAATCAAGGGTGGGGGGAGGCAAAGCAGGCTCAGTGCCTTTGGAGACCTGGCATGACAGGATTTGGGGAGGGGGGAATTGATAAGTGGATGTGCTGAAGCATCCCTGTGATTGGTCGTAAGGGCAAATGACTGGGGGAGTCCTGTACAATTCCTAACTTTGAAACAAGGTTTCAAAGCTTTGGGGGGGACTGTTATAACTTTGAAAATCACTAAATGAACTGTAGTACTTGAGGATTACTTATATAAGATTCAAATGCATCAGAATAAAACCTATTTCTTTACAAATTATCCATTATTTTCCAAGCCTCTAGTCAGTCAGTTCTGATTTTGACCTATCCAACTTTACTATCCAGTATTTTCACTTTTGTCCACATTAACCAAACTCATTTTTCAAAATTGTTTTTGCAGGCCTTGACACCCATGATAAATCAGAATTCTTACCTTCAATTATATTTTTTGGATCTTTTGGAGTGGGAGGTGTTGGGCTTACTGCTTTTTTCTTTTCCCTGTCAAAATGTACAGTATTGGTAGTATTAAATCTAGATTTATAAATTCAGTGTCCATTTAGCAAAGTTCTAAACATAAATTTTACATGTCACAGTTTATTTATGTTAAAAGTACAAAATCCTATTTTGTTAATATAATACCTTAAGTAAGTATTATAATAAATATTCAGTACTTAAGTAATTAATATAATTACATAAGTAATATAATATAATGGGTTAATAATTTGAATATATATTATGTAAAAGACATTATTCATTTTCAGTGCTTTAAGAACAAATATCAAATAAGAACAAACACCAAATAACAAAGGGGTTAAATAGTGCTTACTATTATATACAAAATTTTTGGTTATTTTTGACATTACTTCATAAAAAAATCATTACCTTCTACTGTTATTTTCAAAAATAATTATGTCACAAAATATAATTCTCAGAATACTGAAAGCAGGGTTAATATGAAAAGTGAGAGTCAATATGAAAATTAGAGAGCTGGAATACTAGAAATAAAATCTGAAATGCTAATTTCAGCATTGGAAGTTCACTGGATAACTGACAGAATAGTGAATAGTTGTTCTCTGTAGAGGGGCCCTGCACTCTAGAATGAATTTTACCTTGAGATCCAAACAGCCTTCACTCTGCTATTGTTTAGAAAAGCCATTAAGAACTGCCAGTACCTCTTCTAAATTCCAAATATTCTGTTATTATAAACTTCAATAAAGGCAGTGCTAGTACTCATGCTTTATGTGCCTGCATTGCCTGCACTACCTAAAAAGTTGACAAGCTTTTTACTTAGAGCAGGGGTGTCAAACTCACATGTCATGTTATCATCATGTGATTTATCGTGACTTTTTCCCCTTCACTAAAACAGGGATGGCCATGGCCAGCACATGACACATCCGGCCCATAGACCGCAAGTTTGACACCCCTGACTTAAAGCATACTGTCATAAAGAAAACTTATATAATTGATTTATAGCATGGGTGGGCAATTACTTCCAAGGGGCCATATGAGAAACTGGGACTGCTGTGGAAAGCTACCAATGCCTTCTCCCTCCCCACTGACACTATCCCATCACCGCCTCCGGTACCCTATTGCTGACATTGCTGCTGCCATGGGCTAAATAGGGACAGCTAAAGGGCCAGATGTGGCCCTCAGGCCATAAAATGCCTACATCTGGTTTATAGGAACATAAATCTATGCAGAAAATACTATTTAATATAGACTATTTAGGGATATTTAGGGAATTAATTATCTCTGGGAATCGGGGCAGGAGTAACTGTAAGAGAAAGAACAAGCACAGGAGAAAATGTCTGATTATTTGTGATTATTTTAAGATTATTATTATTATTGAGTATTATCTCAACTGTGACTCCAGCTACTGGTTAGCGCTGTGCATGTTTAAATCTTGGGGGAAACCATATATGCCTTGTGGCAACCTGCCTGAGCTGGGTGTACCCTTATGCAGGCAATATATAGCTAGTGATGGTAAAATCACTGCAGATTGTTGGGGATTAATGGTGGTTTTAAAAATAAGCTAAGAATACAGTCAAAATTATTAATCATCATACTGTTGCTACACAAATTATTTTCAATTCTTGGATATGAGTTACTTTATAAATCACTTTTGAATTATTTGCTGTATATATTATAATATACATACTATGCTATATATACTATGCTGTGCTGTGCTGTGCTATGCTTCCTCAGAGCAGGGAAAACTGGCTCCCAGGACTTCAGAGTGGGGCACAGTGCAGCATCAGTGTGATGCCTCTCCCAAATGCTTCCCCAGATACCTCTTCAGATGTCAACTTGGGGGAGGATGAACCAGTTCCTGGCACATCAGGAGGGGAATTGATCAGTGGCTCCAAGCAACCTCCTGAGAATGATTTGGCTGAAGCACAGCTACAGCAGGATAGCCCTGAGGCATCAGATGGAAAAAGCATGCAGCTACAGCCAGTTAGGGATGAGGAAGAGGAACAGCCTTCTGCACCTGATCCAAGAAAACATAGTGCAGAGAAAAGGCAGGAGCAGTGAAGGTCAGACAGATTACTCGCAAGTAGAAAGCCTCACCCTTCTTGATGGGCTGCACCAAAAGCTGGCTATTTAACACAGCAGACAGATGGAGGCAATGCTGGGAATGTGTTCATTTCCTAGATGTGTTTTCTGGTCATTGTGATTCTTTACATTAGACACTATGCCTTTACTCAGATCATGCCTTGTGAACTCTTTACCCTTCTTGCCTCATGAACCCTCTTTTATTGTGGATTTAATTTTGCCTGGTGGGTTTATTTTGATTGGGAAACTTTCAAGTTCCTTGTGGACTCATTGGCCATTGCTCTGTGGATTAGCATTAGTCTGCTTGTGTAAACCCACTAAACTATGGTTTCATGTATGTGTGTGAGAGTGAGTGAGTGGGACAACACAAGCTCCTGGCTGTGTACCAGGAGTGGATGGGAGGAGTGGAAGAGAGGCCAGGAACTTCAGAAATGCTGTCAGAGAGGCAATTGGATGAACCTGGCTGAAAAGGAGACAGAAGAGATGCAGCTGCAGCCAAGAAGCTCAGATGACCAGTGAGAAGCACAAGGCGGAGAAGGGGCGCAGCTGCAGTCAGTTAGTTGGGATCAGGAACTGCCTCCTTCACAGATCCCAGGCCATGCAGGGCCAAAAGGAGGGAGGCATACCAGTGGTTGGCAAGGCTACTTGCAAAGAAGCTACCCCTCCTAATGAGGTGCAGTGCAGGGGTGGGTTCTACTTACCTTTACTACCGGTTCGCAATGGGAGGGTGCGCGCTTCTATGCATGCACAGATCATCAATTATGACGTCCGGGCGGGTGGGTAGAGTCTCACACTGCTTTTACTACCGATTCTAAAGAACCAGACAGAACCTGGAGCAACCCACCACTGGTACAGTGGCTGACGGCTATTTAACTGGTGTGTGGAGCAAAGCAATGTAGGAAACAACCACCTGTTTCCTGCAGTGCTTGTACTCCAATGTTTTGATTCCTGCTTTCATTATTCCAGACCTATGCCTTGTTTGCTGACCTTGTGATTGGACCTTGGATTTGGCTTGGATTCTGAACTTGGACCTTGGCTTTAGTTATTGTGGTTGGATTTTGGACTATGCCTGAACTTTGACTTTGTGTGTGAACCTGTGAACTTGTGCCTTTCCCTTGGACTTTGCATTTGCCTTTCACTTCGTTCCTTGATTTTTGCAAACTCAGACTTATTGCGACTTTACCTTTCTTGTGATGGGACATAGGGAATAACATTAGGGGTTTGCAATGCCTTAATAAAGTATTTACAACTTGTGTGTCTGTGTGTGTGTGTGTGCACGCGTGCGCTTAGACAGGACATATAGAGAATGTATTACTACTATCATTGCTTTCTACATATGTCCTCAGCAACATCTAGTAAAAAAAACCCTTCAAACTATGTATCATTGGTTTTTTCATTCTTGTAGAGAACAGTGCTTCCCTTTAATTTCCCTATTACTTGTAGAAGTCAGAGAAACAATGAACAAAACAATTTATATTAGGCATTTATTTATTAGAGAAAATGTAATATAATAATTATACAATTAAATTATGAAGGAAATATACTATGGCAGTGCCTAGTAAACAAAATATTGTACTTTCTATGTAATGTTTATTTTTAATAATCTTTATAATTGTATAAAAATATATTATTATTGATATCATAATTTCTTAAACATAACTCTTATGGTATTCTTACTGTTTAGATATAGGTAAAGAAATCTGAATAAGTTTGGGTAGTTCTTGAACACGGCCTTTTAGTTCTTCAAGTCTTTGAATGCGATTCAGTAACTGATTGATATTATTTGTTATGCTTTTATCTGCTAGAGGAACTTGCCAGTCTGGGATAATTTCTTCCTCACCTAACTGAAATATAGTTAGATAACAAACTATTAACATAATCTGCTGTATATTAACAGAGATTTTCTCAATTAGCTCGAAAGAAGCACACATTCACTGTTTCAAATAATGTATTTTGTACATCATTATAGCAGAACTAACTATACAATATTAAGCTATTGTAAAACATATGAAGGTAGTCCTCGATGTACAACTGTTTGTTTAGTGACTGTTAGAAATTACAACAGCACTGAAAAAAGTGATTTATGACTGGTTTTCATACTTATGACCATTGCAACACCTCCATGATCACATGATCAAAATTCAGCCGCGTGTCAATTGACTCATATTTATAACAGTTGCAGTGTCCCGAGACCATGTGATCACATTTTGCAACCTTCTGACAAGCAAAGTCAATAGAGAAGCCAGATTCATTTAAAAACCATGTTACTAACTTAAGAACTGTAGTGATTCTCTTAACTGTGGCAAAAAAAGTCATAAAATGGAGCAAAACTCACTTAACAAATTTCTCACTTAGCTATAGAAATGTTGAACTCAACTGTGGTCATAAATCAAGGACTACTTATAATGTAAAAACAAACTTTCATACTTTTAATTATATATAATAATAATTAAAATATTGCATTTACCTGAAAGGAAATTAATGCATTTTTAATAAACCACCTACCAACCCACCAAACATAAACAGACCAATTTCTTAAAATGAACTAGAAAATATACTTTACTAATAATGAGAAGGAGACTAACATGAAGTGGGAAAATGTTATTTTGGAATGGCTTCAATTGAGAGCCAGGATGTCTCAAGCTAAATATAATAAATAAAAAACGGGATAAAAAACAGGTCGTTATTTTTATGGAATGTGATTGTTTTCTACTGTAATAGGCAATCAGAGAGGTGGGATAATGGAGACCACCAGAGCATCCCACTGCAGTTGGAAAAGGTACTATCACTACAATTGTGATAAATCAAATTACATGCAAGAAGATTGTCAGTTTCGAAATCCTTTGGTGATGGCCTGAAGTAGCACAGAGCAACTTTGGATGCTCCAGCATAATGTTGTGTATTTTCCATGCTGTAGGTGTAGAAAAGTCCTGGAGAAAAATTTCTGTCTAAATTTGTTGATGTCTGTTTGGTCATTACAATTGCAACTAGACACAAGTGTTGTATTCAATGGGAGACAGGAGCAGCAAGAAGTGATAGGTGGGGAAAGAAAAAAGATTTTTATGGGGTTATTAATGAGAAAGGGACACTGGAGTAATGAAGAAGAACAAAAATATATGATGGCAAAGAACATTATTAAGTCTCTGGGAATATGTGGTTTATGTATAACAGTAGAAAGAAGAGCTGATGTACTAGCTAAAGTAGCCCTAGGAATAAGTGAGTTAGAAAGAGTGGAATTTGGCCAATTGATGGTCCAGGGTTGGGAGTTTCAGTGAATTGTAGCCAAATACTAAGAAATTGTTTTGAGGGCTATGAATCAAGGGACAAGGGTGGTGGATTTGAAAGAAAAGAGATGCCCACAATTTGTTGCTGATCCCACTTTCAGGAACTAAAGAAAAATAGATCTGTATGTAATAAAGCACATTCATTTACAACCTAATAGTAGATGGGTAGATTAACCTGGCATATTCTTGAAATCTAATTGGGTGAGAAAAAGGATATGATCCTTACAAAGATTTGACTTCCTGGGTCTAAGATCCTACAGCAGCCAAGGTTGGTAAGGGTAAGGGTGATAATTTTGCCTATAAACCAGTATTTAGTTGTGAATACTTGCATCTCACGCTGGAGTGCAGGGACATATTAGGAATCCCTTCCTGATCTCATCATTCAATTAGTGTTGGAATATCAATTACTATTGTTGGGGGATTTCAACCTCCATCTTTCAAATATGGAATCTGGGAATATTCAAATTTATTTTGTCCTCTGAGAATTGAAGGCAATTAAATGAGAGAAAAATACTGAATTTGGCCAGTATCGAAAAGAAAATAATTGCAAAAGATTTCAATGAAAATAATTCAAAGATCTTTTTTGTTTTGAGAACTTTTAATATATTGGTATTAGCTATTATTATAGAAACACTTTGAATTATATTAAGATTAATCCCGAATGTCTATTGAACCTGCTCAAGTAAGAAAGAATAAACCTTATATTGTGTCCTTTTATTTATATTCTAAAATTAAACATAAAGAAGAAACAGCAGAATATATAGAGAAACAATTCATATGGTTACCACATATTTCTAAATAGTTTGTGTTAGACCTTAACAATCAAAATTCTAGGTTTACCTCTTCCATCTCATGGACCTCCTTTTCAAACCACTTGAGAAAAACATAAAATAAAATAAAATTAGATATTAACAGATTACATTTTTACAAAATAAAACATAAAGATACATATCAAAAGTTTCTTACCTTAAGCAATGACTCTAATATCTAAGAAAGAAAATATATATTATAAATCACCATCTATTTTATTATATAACAATTTAAATACAAAATAATAAAGTGAGAAATGTTTAGGTTTCCAAATCACACCTCCTTATGTCAGCTTGAGCTGAAAAAGTTTTCTCTTACTATATTTTTTGGTTGATCTTTGTATTTTTGCAATGGAGGAGGGGATTTACCATGCGCTTACCACTCTATTGAAACAGAAGGCTGCTCATTTTAGAGCCTACAGCTAGCAAAAATACAACTGATGACAGTTCTGTAGCACTGAAATTGTCCTTGATATAACTGAATTTTTAGGCAGCTATGCCTTTAAAGGCAGAGAAACATCTTTCCATATCTATTCTAAATTTCCAAAGAAAAGGGTAATTTACACTATAGCTGAATTTTTTCAAGTATAACAAAACATGACAATTAACAGTAAATAAAACCTTCCACTTATGCAGTACAATAAACATGATACATACTTGCTTTTCTTCACGAAGTGCATTTTCCAATTGTGTCCTAAGTTGTGAACAACATATCAGGAAAGAAGTCATATCTTCATAATCTTCCTTCCAATGAGAAAATATGCATACAGTATTTTAGAAATATTGCTAGGGAAAACTATTTCTGATACTTGTAATAATATTATTACAATTCTTATTTTTAAAATGTACAAGTTTTATCATTTAGACGAAGTAACAATAGCATTTACTTATATAAATCAAGAATGAAAATATTATCTAGGATACTACCCTATGTAAACTGAAATGGTAGGTTCCAGTGAGCAAACTGGCATACTTTTATTTACTAAAATTTATGTGTTGTATATTCCTTTGATTCTAGGGGCTTTACAACAGAGAAAACAATAATAAAATACAAAGCTATTCATAAAGCCAAATAATAAACAGAATATATAAAAACTGTAGATAAAAGCAAAGCTGCCATCATACAAGTTAAAATGCCCCTTAATAAAAACTATTTTCATCACTTTCTGAAACATCATCAAAGTAAAGACATTATTAAACTTAGGGGGAAATTGCTTCATAGGGGCTGATGAGTTTAATTTCTAGACTCCAGACCACCTGATTTTTTTTTTAGGAAGCTAGCAAAGAATCATCTCACTTAGCACATGTAGATTAGGTAGATTCCACATGAAGAAAACAATGCTGCTGATAATAAGGATCTAATCTAAGAGGTTTTATAAGTATTCACTTGAAGGTTGAGTTCTACTGGTAATATATACAGTTCCTGTAGAACAAGTATTATACTGCTAAACCAGTGCGAAAACTGGTTGCTATATTATACACCAGTTATAGCTTCTCAATTGTCTTCAAGAATACCCTCACATAAAGCCTATGGCAGTACAGGTAGTTTCCAATTTATGAGTACAATTTGTTGTTGTTCTTAATTGCGAAGTTGTGTCTGACCCATCGCGACCCCATGGACAATGTTCCTCCAGGCCTTCCTGTCCTCTACCATCCCCCAGAGTCCATTTAAGCTCACACCTACTGCTTCAGTGACTCATCCAGCCACCTCGTTCTCTGCTGTCCCCTTCTTTTTCCCTCAATCTTTCCCAGCATTAGGCTTTTCTCCAGTGAGTCCTTCTTTCTCATAAAGTGGCCAAAGTATTTGAGTTTCATGTTCTGGAACTGGCCTTCTAAAGAGCAGTCAGGTTTCATCTCCTCTAGGACTGACCGGTTTGATCACCTTGCAGTCCAAGGGACTTGCAGGAGTCTTCTCCAGCACCAGAGTTCAAAGGCCTCAATTCTTTGGCACTCAGCCTTTCTTATGGTCCAACTTTCACAGCCATACATTGCAACTGGGAAAACCATAGCCTTCACTATACACACTTTTGTTGGCAAGATGATGTCTCTGCTTTTTAGTAAGCTATCTAGATTGGCCATAGCTTTCCTCCCCAGGAGCAAGCATCTTTTAATTTCTTGACTGGGGTCCCCATCTGCGGTGATCTTGGAGCCCAGGAAAATAAAATCTATTACTACCTCTATTTCTTCCCCATCTATTTGCCAGGAATTGAGAGGGCCGGATGCCATGATCTTAGTTTTCTTAATGTTGAGTTTCAAGCCAACTTCTGCACTCTCCTTCTTCACCCTCATCAAGAGGCTCTTTATTTCCTCTTCACTTTCTGCCATTAGAGGGGTATCATCTGCATATCTGAGCTTGTTGATATTTCTCCCGGCAATCTTAATTCCAACTTTTGATTCATCTAGCCCCACCTTTCTCATGATGTGCTCTGCAAATAAGTTAAATAGGCAGGGCGACAGTATACAGTCTTGCCTGACTCCTTTCCCAATTTTTAACCAATCAGTGGTTCTGTGTCCAGTTCTCACTGTTCCTTCTTGATCCGCATATAGGTTTCTCAAGAGACAAATAAGATGGTCTGGTACTCCCATCTCTTTAAGAACTTGCCACAATTTGTTGTGATTCACACAATCAAATGCTTTAGCATAGCCAATGAAGCAGAAGTAGATGTTTTTCTGGAACTCCCTAGCTTTCTCCACGATCCAGCATATATTGGCAATTTGAGCACAATATGAGCACAATAGAGCCCAGAATTTAGATTGTAAGTGGTCAAAGCCAAGGAACCTAACATTACTAGTAGTTATGCGTTTCACAACATAATAATTCAGAACAAACTATTACTGGTCCTCATTTACCAACTGACAATTTAATAGTAACCCTTCAATAGTGATGAAAAAGTACTTTTGCCACCAATCCTCTAACTTACAACCTTTGCAGATATAACAAAGGAAAGATCAAATATCATCATAAGCAAAAGTGTGGTTTCACTTAGCATTCACACATAATGACCAAGGTACTGGTCTCAATTGTGATAGTTAAACAAGAACTACCTGTATTATATCTTTTCCCCCTGCTCATTAATATGTGTTTAGTCTAAAACCAACATCACTCATTGTAGACCTATTTAAACAGCATGTAATGTTACTTACAGGTAGTTCTTCTTCCTCCTCCTCAACCTCTTCTTTACTTTCTTTAACTTCACCTTCCTTTATGTAGACACCTTCCATTGTATGTACAATCTGCAAAAAAATCCAAATAATGTTCTAATCTCTCATTGGCAATGCTTCCTATTTTCCTAATGTTAGAAATCTAGATTGTTAAGTCTTATCTAAGATAGACATCTTTTTTTTCCTTTAGTTTTAGTAACTTTTATGCATTTGTGTTCAACAACCTGTAGTTTTCAGAACTTATAACATTATAAAAGAAAAGACTGCCTCAAGTCAAGGTTGATCACTGATGACAAAATATACATATCAGGTTTTCCTGACAATGATCCAAGGGTACTTAGCATTTACTTTACTTAATTTATACAAAAATCTTACCTTTGTGACTCTAGATAGCTTACAATTAAAACATAAACAATACCAAAAAAATCAGAATGAAATCACCACATAAACAAAACATTAGAACAACACAATGTTAATTTAGTCATCAGGAGACCACTATCATTCACAAACAGTACAATTACCCTCTTTTTGAGATAATACTCTTTAGATGGGACCTACAAAAAAGCTTTTTTGCTGGCCCATATGGGATGGTTAGATGTCACTGAGTGAGTTAATCCTTCAAATAATGAAGCTCCATGCTTCTTCTTCTTCTTCTTTTTTAAATCCCCTTTTCAATTATTCAGTTCACTTACAATAGGGGTGTCAAACTCCCTGCCCACAGACAGGATGCGTCACACGCTGGCCATGCTCACGCCCAGTTTAGTTAAGGGCGAAAAAGTCTCAATACGTCATGTGATGCCACCGTGACGAGACGAGTTTGACATCCCTGAGTTACAACTATGGGATTTTCAAAGAATTCCAATCCATTTAACCATCCATTTCTTTTTTTCAGACCAGCTACATAGTGTCATCTGCTGTGATCTTCCTTTACATTAGAGAGATAAAACATTCTGAAAAATGTACATTAAACTAAGTAATTGCCATTAGTCAAGTATGTGGTTTACTTTCCAATTATTTGCTGCATTCTTGATTAGAATCCAAAGATGACTTTTCAATATAGTAGTCATAAACTACATTGTTCAAACATTCTCTTCAATTTTATTTTTTATTATTTATTTTATTGTTCTGTTATTTTACTTCTGTTCTATTTACCCTTTTCATTTCTTACTTTTATTGTTATAAGCCACCTAGAATGGCCCCATTTTGAGGTAGGTAGCAAATGAATTTAACAAGTAATACATAATAACTCTCAATCTGCAGGGATAGTTGTTGGATTTTAGCAAGAAAATGAAGATTCAGCAAAAAGAATATTTGTATTAAATAAGTTGGCAAATCCTTTTAATTGTTAAAGTCATATTGTTCATTCTAAGAGAAAAATCCATTAATCAAACCTAAGCATACACTGATCTTTATTATGTAAATACGTGCGTCTTCTACAATGTGATCTTTTTAAATATACAGGTAGTCCTCAACTTATGACCATAATGGAACCTGCCCATTACAGTCACATGTCACGATGGCTGTTAAGTGAAGCATTTCATATAACAACCCCTTATCTCTGCTCTCTGCTCTCCCCAATGTAATCATTAAACAAATGTGTGGGACATGGGATGCCATGGGGGTGGGGGAAGCCCTTGGAGGCCTACCACATGCCCAGAACCTATCACACTCCAACAAACCTCTCTGGGCCTCCCAAAGCTTTGTCATCTCTGAAGCATCCTGTGCTATGTTTCCTGCCCCTCAGGGTTCCACAGGCCTATGCATGAAGCCAGTCAACAGAAGCAACCAGCACATGAAAGGCAGTTACAGCCTATAGGCCAAGACCTATTTCACATCTGGCAATCCAAGAGCTTTCCCAAGGCTTCCTCTTTCCCTCAGGATTTTCTAAGCCTTGTCCTGCTACCAAGCTCACTATTAAGCCAAGCAATGAAATCTATATCTGGTCAGCAGAAGTGGCTGACACATGGAGAACAGTTAAAGCTGGTAGGTTGCGGCTTACTTCAAATCCAGCCACCCAAAGAACTTGTAGGATTCAGCCCACTATTCACTTAATTCCAGGGCCCAGCAGCATCCAATTTACCTATATATTTTTTGCAGAGGAGCTTGGCCAATGCTATATGATGCTCAGCTTTCTTTTAGAAGCAACCAGTCAACCATGGCAACCTCATGCTCTTCTCCTAGCAAGTAGCATTTGTTGCAAGACTATAGGGCAAATGTTTTTCCTGGTTTTTAAGAAGGCTTCACAAACTCCACAAATAAATGGAGCCTCCTTAAAATCATAATCTTTTGTTTAGCTATCCTGAATAACACATTTATCTAAATACATGCTTCTCTGATATTTAATTCCCTTAGATTTCTTGAAAAAGTACAACATTAATTTTCAAAAAGGGATATCTATTTATAGAGTTGTACTTGTGAGTAAAGTAAGATGCTGTAGGTACATTCACTGCCTTGATTCAATTGCATACAAACAAAGGGGAGAAATTGAATAATAAACAATGTTAATGATTAACCTACCTCATTTAGATGTGTTGTAATATTCCTAAGCATATCCATTTCATCAAACATTCTATCTTTGTTTCCTGATGTAAGACCTAGAGAATACTGTGTAATGGTTTCTTTGGGAATTGCAGGCATTAAAACCATTGAGTTAGCTTCGTATCTCCTATACTTTCCTCCTTTCTTCCTTGTTCCCGGAGATGAGCGGTCAATTGTTTTTTGTTTTAATTGTTTTGTTGCATTCATTGTGTTGGTTATATAATCTTTTCAAAAACAAATAATAAATATTTCATTCCAAACTTTGAAAACATTTTAATACATAATAAAGCACTATATTTTTCACCTTCAAAACTATCCAATAAATTTTTTGTATTCCAAGTTTAACCTAAGTCTTTGTTTTCAGTTTTCAAGCTGTACGAACAACCCTTTAGAACCTATTTAATATAATGATTATATAAATTTCACTCCTAGGGAGCCAGTACTGTAATGGTTAGGATGCTGGACTAGGAATGGGGAAAATCAAGTTCTAATTATCTCTTAGGCAGGGAATACAACTAAATGACCTTGGACCATTCATTCTCTCACAGCTATAATCAGCATCATATTGAAAAGCCAGCTAATAACTAAACCTCTCATTACAGCAGGCATTAATAGTTTTCCTATTTAAACTAGATGAGCAGAATACAGAAATGTGACCCTACAACCAAACACATACATACAAATATACATACATACACACATACATATGCAGCAACTTTTAAATTCTGCTAAAGTATTTTTTCTGTAATTAAATAAGAGTAGAATATAAATAAGTTTCACATTACATTGAATATATCGAATTAGCGCTCTCCAAAGGCAAAAAAAGTCTGCACATATACAAAATCTTAACAGTAGGGTCAAAAAAGGGCATAATAGCAGCCATGTATAGTTCAAATTCTAATAATTTATCCGTTACTAAATAAAGGTCATTGACAAGTACAAGTAACCAGGAACAGGAGTTGAGTTCAAAGCAGTAAAGTTTAGTATATGCAACCTATATACAAGAATCTGATATAGTAACCATCAAGCCAAATTGGCGCTACACAAGGGTTAATAGAATTCATGGGGGGCTGGACTTGGATCTCTTATGGGAGCGTAGCAATTCCAAATTAATGACAAACCTAATCCCATTCTCAGGCTAACCCTGCTCACCTCCTACATCACTCCACCCTCCAGCACGGCCCCATCCCTCCTCCATAGGCTCTTCAAAGCTGTTCTCTCCTATATAGTCTTTTTGAAGTCTGAGTTCTCATGAGAACTTCATAAAGGAGTCAGTGAGGCTATCTCAATGAAAACTTTCTCCCCTGTTTCTGAAGCAGCTACTGAACCAGGCGGAAGTTGCTGAAACATGGAGACAGAATTAGAAAAGATCTACCACCACCAATGCAACTATGAAATCTTGGATGAGGGGTAAATCAGTAATGAAGTCTAGAGCAGCGGTTCTCAACCTGGGGGTCGCGACCCCTTTGGGGGTCGAACGGCCATTTCACAAGGGTCACCAAAGCCCTCTCTCGCCCCCCCCACGCCTTCACTCACCCTCACTCTCTGCTCTGTTGGATCGCCGGCCGTTCGCTTACCCCGCCCACTCTCAATCTATTGCTGCCTCCTGAGTCCCAGCTGATGGCTAGAGGAAAAAAAACTGTTTAAATTCTTGCCGCGGGGCTTTGTTAAATTGGTGGCTCGCCCCGTCCCTCCGCATCACTATTTATTGCCAATAAATAGTTGTGGGCGAGGGGCAGGCGAGCCAGCAATTTAACAAATGGTTCGGTGTTTTTTTGTAATTTTATTGGCCCGTGGAGCTTAGCATAGGCAAATTAGCCCTTGATTAGATCGGCTCCCGACCCTCAGCTGATTTGCTCTCAGCTGTTTTGCTCAGGGCTTGCTGCTTGCTGGAGCAGATTTTTTTCCCCCTAGCTATGCTGAAAAACGAAACTGAAACTGCTTTGCTGTTGCTGCAACGTTGGAAAATTAGGCAGGCAGATTTCTTTTCTTTTTCCTCACCAAAAAAGGTAGGTGCAAACAATGGGAAATTTAGGGAAAAAGAGGAGAGTTCAAGATTTTAAAACACAAAAGAAAAAAAGCTCTATTTAACTAGGGAATTGTAATAATTGAGATACTATTAATTGTATATTGTGTTGAAAGCAGAAATGGTTAAGTTGTGATTTGGAGGAATATATGGGGAAAATTATTTGGTTTATTATTATTGGTAAATATAATTAATTGATTTGTAAGAAATTGGATTGCATGGAAATAATTGGAATATTCATGTTCATATTAATTAATATACAAAAAAGGTAGTTATACAACTAATTGATTTATATTAAAATGTTGAATTTATATTAAACAACTGTAATATTACATAATTAACCAATGTGAGGATGGATATAAAAATAGATGACAATGGGAAGGGGTATAATATAGAATAGAAGGGAAAAATTGAATTTGATTAAGATTAGAGATGAAGATGAAGGATAATATTGGTTTTTTACAAAAATAGATGAGGAATAAATATGGCAAAAAGGAAATACAGAAATTGTAAATTTAATTGAAATGACTAAACACTGTTTAAATTTGTGAACCAGCCAAATACTCTGTTCAAAGAAAATACATTGTATGTTTGTATGTGTGTTTCTAATTATTGTTATTTATTCATATTTGTTCTCTTTTATTCTTTAAAGTTTAACAATTCATTCTTTATCTTAATATCTTTATATTTGTTTGGGGTTGGCTTTCTTCCCTTTCATCTTTTTTATTGTACAGCAATCTTTCTCCTCAAACCTACCACCTCTCTCTTTTCTTTCCTTTTTACTTTCTCTTCCTCCCCCTCTTCTTCTCCTCCCTACTTCCTCTTCCTTTCTCCTTCTCCTCCTCTCTTCCTCCCTCTCTTACCCTCACTCCTACTCTAATTTCCCTTCCCTTCCTTCATCCCTCTCTATTGCTGTATCCTTTTATGCATATGGACTACTCAGAAGGCTGAAAAAGTTATTTCTGACTGGTCCTCGCACTTTTGACCAGTCCTCGAACTTACGACTGTCCTCACATTTTACGTTTTTGCCCTATCTTGTCACCATGGTGAAGAGAAGCAGTTGTGAAATGAGTGACCTGGTTGTTAAGAATGCTACAATGGGCATAAATGATGACCAGTCATAAGTGCGAAGACTGGTCAAAAGTGTGAGGACCTGTCAGAAATCACTTTTTTCAGCCCTCTGGGTAGTCCTTTTGTGCACATGGACTACTCAGAGGGCTGAAAAAGTTATTTTTGACTGTCCTCGCACTTTTGACCAGATCTCGAATTTATGACTATCCTCACATTTTACGTTTTTTGCCCTATCTTATTACCATGGTGAAAAGAAGCAGTTGTGAAATGAGTGACATGGTTGTTAAGAATGCTGCACACGCATAAATGTGAGGATGGTCATAAGTGTGAGGATCAGTCAAAAGTGTGACGACCTGTCAGAAATGACTTTTTTCAGCCCTCTGAGTAGTCCATATGAATAAAAGGATACAGCAATAGAGAGGGATGAAGGAAGCGAAGGGAAATTAGAGTACTCCCTATAAACATAGCCATGGCCGCTCGGTCACATGACCAGCTAGCCATGCCCACCCAGTCACATGACCTCCAAGCCAAGCCCACAAAATAAGCCACGTCCACAGAACCGGTAGTAAAAAAATTTAGAACCCACCCCTGGTTGGGGGTCACCACAACATGAGGAACTGTATTAAAGGGTCGCGGCATTAGGAAGGTTGAGAACCACTGATCTAATGTATGCCACCTTTTTTCTAACGGATGTCTAGGATTTGGGCAGAAATTAGGTAGGACAATGTCTTGAGATCTGTAAAATAAGGAATTAATTTTTGGAACAAATACCGGATCCAGCTTCATGACCACTCTGTCCGGAAAGAAAATACAAAGATCTTGACGAATAGACAATGCCGCCAATTCAGATACCCTTCTAGCCGACGTAACAGCTAACAGAAATGCTAGTTTCATTGTAAGATGTCTTAACGTTGTTTCCTTGATAGGTTCATAGGGTTCTACTGTGAATGACTGTAATACTAAATTGAGATCCCAAGTTGGATATCTGTGTACTGTTGGTGGTCTTAAATTTACAGCACCATGTAAAAATGATCGAATTCTAGGCTCTTGACACAACGAATTCCCCCTGTCAGTATGAAGACTGTGACCAACGCGGCCACCTGACATCTGAGAGTAGCCGGCGCTAGTCCTTTATCGAATCCAGATTGTAGAAACTTAAGAACGTCCTGTACTGATGCCGAGGTAGGATCTGTATGTTGATCAACTGCCCACAGTGAACCTATTCCAGGATGCATTATAAATGCAGACTGTTGCTGGTTGTCTGGCTGCTTGAATGGTGTCTATGACGTCATGTGGTAACTGTTCTTTCAAGAGACGAATCCGTTCAAGCGCTAGACGGTCAACTGGAGCCAGTCTGGATTTGGATGATAAATTGCTCCGACTCAGATCCCGTCTGCCTACTGGTAACTTCCATGGTTGATCGATCGAGCGATCTCTCAAATCTGCGAACCACTCTCGACGAGGCCAGTACGGTGCCACTAGAATGAGTTCCGCTTTTTCCATCATCATCTTCCTTATGACCAGTGGAATGATGGGAATGGGGGGAAATGCATATAGAAGCCCACGAGGCCAAGGGCTTCGCAGAGCATTGAGAGCCTCCGCTCCTGGAGTCGGAAATCTGGAGAAGAACCTCGGGAGTTGTGTATTCTTTTCCGTGGCGAACAGATCCACCATAGGCGTCCCGAACCTGTTTACAATCTGTAGAAATAGATTTGGGTGCAATCTCCATTCCGACTGATCTATGATCCCCCTGCTTAGCCAGTCTGCCTGTTGATTTAAGGAACCTGAAATGTGTTCCGCCTTTATGGACAGTATGTATCTCTCTGCCCATGCCATCAGTCTTTCTGTCTCGTTCATGAGCGATTTGGATCACGTGCCTCCCTGTCTGTTCAAATGAGCCTTTGTGGCCATATTGTCTGTTAGAACTAATACATGTTTCTGTGCCACTTCCTGATGGAAATGTCTTAGCGCTAATCTGACTGCTCTTAATTCTAGCAAATTTATGCTGTACTGTTTCTCTACGGGAGACCATGTTCCTTGTGCTAGTTGAGACCCAAGATGGGCTCCCCATCCCATAAGACTGGCATCCGTGGTGAGCTTGATCCTTGGTGGCTCTATAAATAGCGTCCCCGCCCTCAGGGCTGGTGATATCCACCATTTTAGTGATAATTTCACTGCCGGAGTCAGCTTGATCTTGAACTGGGAGTCTACCATGCCCTGCTTTTGGTCGGGCAACAGAAGCAACTGTAACTGACCAGAGTGGCGTCGAGCCCAAGGCACAATGTTTATACATGAGATTATTTTGCCCAATAGTTGAGACAACCGAATCAAAGGCACAGTTCTCAGACACAACACTTGAGAGATCAATTTCCGAATGCTGGATTGGCGCTCTGGAGAAAGATATACTATTCCCTGCCTGGAATCTATGACTGCCCCTAGATGTAATATTCAGGTTGTTGGCACCAGCTGGCTCTTGTCCCAGTTGATAGTCAAGCCATGATTCTGCAACGTTTGAAGAACTCTCTGTCTGTCCAGGTTTGCTTGATCTACTGATGACGACAGGATCAAAATATCATCCAGATAACAGACAATTCTGACTGATTTCTCCCGCAGTGTTGCCGCTACGGCTGCCATCAACTTTGTGAATATCCTCGAGGCAGACGAGAGGCCAAAAGGCATAGAACGGTATTGAAAATGGCGATCCGCATACGCGAATTTGAGAAATTGCCTGTGCGCTGGGTAGATGGGCACGTGCAGATATGCCTCCTTCAGGTCGATGGACTGCATAAGATCGTTGGAGCGGATACATCCCAGAAAAGACCTGAGGGAGTGCATCTTGAAACGGCGATACCTCACATGGAGATTTAACCGCTTCAAATTGTGGATGCCCCGCCATCCGCCTGAGCTTTTGGGCACAAGAAAAAGGATTGAATAGAATCCCTTGTGTACTTGATGTTGAGGCACCGGTTCTATTGCTTTTATCTGAAGTAAGTGTTGAATTTCCAACTCCATGAGTTGTCTCTTGAAGGGAAGGTTTGAAAAGGGACATTGAAGGAAACACATTGGAGGAGGTGACGTGAATTCCAGTTGTAGTCCGTCCGTCACTGTACGAAGAATCCAATTGTCTGTTGTTGAAAGTTTCCACTGGTTGCAAAACAATTGGATTTTCCCTCCAATGGGTACAAGGATTGACGAGTCATTTTCCTCTGCGGAATGAGCGAGAACCCGTTCCCCTGAAAGGGCGTTTGAAACCGACCTGACGTCTTCCCCTGTCTCGAAAGGACGCTCTATCTGAAAAGGAAGAATACTGTTGAGCAGAGGATCTTTGAAAATAGAAACCACTGGGTCCCTGCTCCGGCCGAAAGGACTGTCTTGGATATGATGGAAAACGTCGATCAGGACGTCTATATGAAGATGGTAGTACTTTCTTTTTATCTCATCCTTACACCAAAATTGACTCTAATGATGCACCAAATAGGGACTGTCCCTGATATGGCGCCGCAGTAAGACGCCATTCTGATTTCGTATCAGCCCTCCACTGGCGCAACCAGAGGAGGCACCGCGATGTTACTGCGGAGGCCAATGCTCTGGATGCAAATTTGGCTGCGTCCAGAGAGGCATCGGCTGAGTACTCTGCCGCTGCAATTAACTTAGCCACATCTTGCAGAAGTCTGGCATCTTGAGGAGTCACCCTCTCTCTTAATTGCCAGAGCCAAGTCAACGAGGCTCTATTGAAAAAGGACGTGGACGTTGCGGCCCTGATTGCCCAAGCGGCAGCCTGATGAGTTTTTTTTTTTTTTATTGAAAAGTTTTACAAAAAGTTTACATATTTCCCCCCCCCTTCCCTACCTCAACCTCCCCCCTCCCCCCCTCCCGTTCCCAGAACAAATTACAGGGTATAAACTTCAACGATCATAATCAATCCTAATCTAAACAATTATGACATTTCACATCTCTTGTTTCTTCAATTCCCTAATTACCCGCCTAGCTTTATTACTTAAAGACACAATAAATATCTATATAATCATTCATAACCTATCTGCAATTTCTTATTCCGATATTTATTTTGAATATAATCTATCCACCTTCTCCAGTCTCTTAAATATCTTTCATTTGAATGATCCTTCAGGTACGCCGAGATTTTTGCCATTTCCGCTAGATTTATAACTTTCATTGTCCACTCTTGGATTGTAGGTAAATCTTGCTTCTTCCAATATTGTGCCACCAACAGTCTTGCTGCAGTTATTAAATTCAAAATCAATTTAGTCTCTATAACTGTACAATCCGTAACTATACCCAAAAGAAACAGCTGTGGTGTAAATTTCAACCTCTTTTTAAGAATATTTTGTAAAATCCACCAGATTTTAATCCAAAACGCTTTAACCTTTTTACATGTCCACCAAATGTGAAAATAAGTAGCATCCTCACAATTACATCTCCAACATTTTGGTTGTACATTCGGATACATACGAGATAACTTTTTTGGATCTAGATGCCATCTATAAAACATTTTATAAAAGTTCTCCCTTAAATTTTGCGCTTTGGTAAATTTCGGATTTTCTTTCAAGCCTCTTATTCTCACGGCAAATTCCATCATCTTATATTGTGTCAACAACATTTCAGCTTCTGCTTTGTCAATCTTAGTTTGTGATTCCTCAACTTTACCATCTAAAATCTCATTAGCTTGAGCAACCTCATCAATTCTATCTTCTACATAACTAACATGTTTTGCCAGTCCCTGGCGTGCAAAGACTATATCTTCCCTTATATGTTGATTTCTTGTCTTAATTATGTCCTTCATTTCTTCCATTTGATCTGAGACTCCTTTAAATGCAAATGCAATGTCCTCTTTAAAACCTTCTTTGATTTCTTTCATGGCTTCCTGAAACATCTCAAGTGTTAACATTTGTGCTTGTGGTTGTAACTGTGGTTGTAATTGAGCTTGTGTATCTGCCGGAGGCAAGAAGGTTTGCAACCTACTAGTTTGAGCTGGGGAACTTCCCGCACTCGCTGCTTTAGGCAACACCAATTTTGTCTGCTTTGAAGCCATTTTAAAATTACACAGTCTCAGGAACAGTTCTTATAGCCAGCGAGAAAAAATCAGAAAATCTTTAAGATCTTTAAATTTTAATTCCCAAAGTCCAGGATATAAGATTAAATCCAAAAATTTTTTAAGCGGAGTTGTTAACTGGTAGGCATTAATGAGTTAACAAGCCTGTAACAACTTTCTTCTTAAGTTTCACTTTCGTCTCTTTGTCTTAACGAGCCGGCGCCATCTTCCCCTCCCTTTCCACTCCAGCTCCGCTCATATAGGCTCGAAAAGAAACGATGTTCAAAGGAATTAAAGTGTAAGTACTTGCAATTATGTAGTCTCCTGTTTTTGTTCTGCCTGCTTCAATTTTCTCTTTGTATCAATTAAAAGCAGGAGCGGACGTGGCGTTTTGCTCTGCCTTCTGGCAGAGGCATCCCGGCTTTGGAGCTTTTCCCAGGTTCTTGGGGAGCTCGCACTTTTCGAGCCCCAGAATTAATTCTAGGGCTCTTATGGAGCTCTACCCTGCACCTGGCTGCTCACTTCCCCCTCTTCTCCCGGGGGGGAAGGTTCTTCGCCGCTAGACAGCTGATTTTTTGCTGTTCTAGCGGCTAACAAAGTCGCGGGGCTAGCGCTCACCCAGGGAGCGTCCTCAACGTCCTACGGAGCCGCTGGAAGACCTGATGAGTTTTTTTGAAAGTCATCTCTGCACATTTCTCTTCCAATTTCAGACCATCTCCAGCATCACTAATCAACACCGATGGTGAGGTGAGGCTGGCCACGGGCTCATCTACAGAGGGTAACTGTAGTAGAGCATCCAATTCTGGAGAGCTACAATAAAGTTTTCTATCAAATGTATTGGGTCCAGAAATTGAGCCAGGCCGATCCCAAGGTTTTTTAATGACTTGAGAAAACAAATCTGGCAAAGGCACATAGTCATAATCATTTGATGGAACTGGAAATAAACTACTAGTAATTCCAAAATGGGAACTTGGGTCCAAGATCTTGTCACTGCCTTGTTCCATATTGGTAGCTATCCTCGCCTTGCGTAGGAGAGACTTAAAAAGCGAAGGTTTGAAAAGGCCTTGAAAGGTAGGTTTATCTACATCCGTCTCCTCATCATCTGATAGCTCAAATTCATTAAAATAATCTGACTCTGGATTTTCCTCCTCAAATTGACTACAGTTAGCTACAGAATGTTGAATAGTATTGTGAGACACATTGTAGGAGGTTGATGGTGTAGGTCCCGCTAAGAAACCTGATTGTTGCAATCCCGCTTGGAAAATGCGGGAAAATGTTTGTGAAAGTAAGGCCTGGAAATCCAAATTCTGGCCCTGTAATAACCCTTCTCCCACACGCAGGCCAGCAGCCGTAGGGGTGAAGGTGGCCTCAGGGGCAGCCTGAACAAAGGGTTGCTGTCTGGTCCCCACAGTGACCCTGCTTTGGGTCTCTGTATTCATAGACTTAGCTGACAGAGACAAGCCTTGATTGTCTGAAGATAAATCAGCCTGCTGCCAAGTTATATCTTCCTCATCTATCTCTGGACACATTAGAGGTTCAGTAGTCTGAGGTAAATTCACTTCCTGAGCCTCTCTCTGGGGTATAGCTTGAGCTGCCAGTCTGGCCTTATTAAACTGTTTTTCGAGGGCATTATGTCTACGTTGATCCTCTCTGGAAGGCCTTTCCCCCTGTCTGCACAGGGATTGGTCAGTAATATCCCTGGTCCTAGCTCTGCCTTTCTTGGATTTATTAGGCTTAGGGGATGGTGCTCTGGGTGGTGAATCAGCCTGTTCCAATTCTGATGAAAGATCTATCTCTGCCATTATTGGAAAATTAATAACCAATCCCCCAAACAGTAATTAAAAGGTCAGAAAAATTTATACTTTCCTTTGATGGCTGTATACAGGAGGTCAGACAATGCCAGACAGTGTCTGTAGTTATTCACCTCGCAACAGCCGTTAACGGTCCACCAACGGCTCAGGCAAAAAACGCTGCCCTAGACCGCTCTAGCAAAATGGCAGCTGGGCGCAGAAAAAGGCAGATCAAATGGCAAGCGTGAAATCGGAACCTCAGCCGACTCGCCTTCAAGTGCAGCCTCTCTCCCTTCTGCCGATCTTCGTTGCGAAGTGCCCTCCTGTTATCTGGAGTTTGCTCGCAACGCAGGGACTCCCAAGCCGCATACAATGGAAGGAAACGATGCGGAGAGTTGCGAGAGCGAGGGCGGTTCTGCAGGCGCGCCGGGTAACCAGCTCCTCGCTCGCGGCTCAAACGGCTGCTTTAGGACCGTTTCAAGGTCCCCTTTCCTTTGCGCTGTCAGAGAACGTCCAAAGGCGGCTGGCGCCCAAGCCAGGAAACGCCGAAGCCGCCCAGCGCCAAATTATCTGATCTTTTTTTAAATGCAACCCTCCAAAGTACAAAACAGCTGAGGTTTTTTAACCTTTGAAGCAAATTTGACAGTTTATATATCAAAACCAAAGGCACTCCAGTCTAATCACCTCTGACTGAGTGAAAAGATTGGACATGCGCAGAAGGAAGGGGCCTGACCAGGCTGTAGAGGAAGTTTGAATGGCACTCAATCTATCCAATGGCGATGGAACCTTCCCCAATCGGTGGAATATCGGAGCAGCGAGGGAGGAAAATTAAGCCATTTATCTATAACAGTGTATCATAAATACATAAAAATATTTTATAGATGTAATTTTGTTAAGTAACCTTCAAACCAGCTATCACTGTAAATAGGTCAATAATACTTATTTTTATAGCACATGATATTATTAAATGTAGATACACCAACTTAATAATCAATTTTATTTAATACATTGAATTATTATTTTAAAAAGTATAAACTGTATAATTCACCTCTAAGTACACCTATTTCCATATCCTATTTTTGCTCCAATATATCAATAATTAGACCTATGACTATATAGAAAAATTACCAGAAAAAAAAAGATGTTACTGTGCATTCTATTTTCCTGCTGCTTTTGGAGTTGTCCACATTTTAAGAGTTTATTTTAAGAAAGATCAATATTCAGGAGTCCTTGACTTACAACAAGAATCGAGCCCCAAATTTCTGTTGCTAAGTGAGACATTGTTAAGTGAATTTTGTCCTATTTTCTTGCCACAGTTGTTAAGTTAATCATTGTACTTGTTAAATTAGTGATATGATTGTTAAGCAAATCTGGCTTCCTCGTTCAGTTTGCTTGTTAGAATGTCACAAAAGGAGATCACATTACCCTGGGACACCACAACCGTTATAAATGTGAGTCAGCTGCCGAGCAGCTTAACTCTGATCACATGACCCTTTGGATGATGCAACGATCATACGTGTGAAAAATGGTAATAGGTCACTTTTTTCCATGCAGTTGTAACTTTGAATGATCACTAAATGAAGTAACTGTTGTAAAATTGAGGACTACCTGTACTATACTTTGTTTTATACATAGAACAAAATAGTTATTTCAACTGTTCTAGGCTGCTTCCAACAGCTGTGCTGTTTTATATTATAGCAGGATTATTTTAAAAATTTGATTCCAATCAATACTGATCAGTAGTTTCTTAGCTGCTTAAGTCCCTGCTGCTGCTGACTTAAGTTGGGTTGGATGGAATATTGGAGGAAAGAAGCAGCACATGTCTTAGTAATGAAGTATCTTTCTCACTGCAACAGTTGCTAATGAAATACCCAAAAAGAGAGGATCAAGAGAAGAGAATATACTGTATATTGCTCAGGATTGGAATTCTTGGTCTCTGAGCTTGTTTGATTGCAGACTTTTTGTTACCAGACTGTTATGAAGTGACTGATCCAAATTTACTTACTAAAATTCCATAGCTAAGGGCAGATTAAATTTAAGTCTCCCCGGTTCTAATACAACAGCATAACCACTACACAGCTCTAACACAGTCCTTATTCTAAACACACAAATTTAATACAGAAGAGGAAATGCTCAACAAAATATAAAATAATATAAAATTAGCTAATATGTACCTTAAAATTATCTTTAAAACAACATACCTTCATCTGCAGAATGTTCTGAAAATATTCAATAGCTTCAAAGGCAGGTTAATTGTTCCCAATCTTAAAAGGAAATGCAAAAAATAGGATTAAGTAACACATGGCCACTAATCCTGGAGTTATGGAACAGATAAACCAGCTGAGGGAATAAAGCTGAATCTCATTTACTGGCTGATTGCATATTGCACTCCCATTAACTGAATCATGATTTCCCGAATTAACTAGATGTCTTAGTTCACATATGATAGTAAACCATTAATTAACTATATCAACTAATAAAGTTAATTGCTCTGGGCCATAAAAAATAAATTATATTTAAATCTAATGCTATCAAAATGACATTTGTGAACCTGCACATCTGCATATATACAGAAATCAAACTGATGTATTGGTACAAAGAGATGAGGCAGATGGAACAGATCATAAATCCACTGAAAAGACACAATTTGGTGGTAGATTACTACAGATGTAACAACTGTTGCTGAGATTTAGTTAGGCAAAGCCAGGAATATAACCCAAGATTCTTCCTTCAAAGTTTCAGATCCTACAGCTGTCATAACTAAAACCAAGAAAAAGGGCGTTGGTCCTATCTGAGACGCACCTTCTCGTTGGGTGGAGACAACAGGCAGGATGGGTACGCTCATCTGTTCAAACTGATAGACTGAGCCTGTCAAAGTTGTTAAGTCCCGCCCTTGTTACTGGGTAGACCCAGCTTTTGGCGAAGACAAGAAGACAGGCTCGGCGTGTGGGAAGCCAAACAAGAGAAGGAAGGAAATAGGTAGAGAGATAGAGACTAGACTGGCAAAAGGGAGGGTCTGGCTGCTCTCTCCACCCAACAAGAAGGTGCGTCTCAGGTAGGACCAACACCCTTTCTCCATTGTGGGTGGAGACAGCAGCCAGGATGGGACATACCAAAGATCACTCTCCCTACAGTTGGGGGGGACCAGGCTGGTCCGAAGAACCCTCCCCCAAGAGAACTCACTGCAGCACCCTACGACCAAAAGCGGCATCTACCGAAGCAAACTTGTCCAGTTTATAGTCCTGGATGAGTGGAGAAGGTGAAGTCCACATCGCCGCCCTACAGATTTTGAGCAGTGAGGCCTGCATGGCCCAAGCCGCCGATGTCGCAGCGCTGCGGGTAGAATGCACAGTCAGTCGAGGAGGTCTCGGTAGGGAACATAGTTCGTAGGCCTTGGCTATCATCTGCCGGATCCAACAACCGATGGTCGGTGACGACACCTTGCAATCTAAGGACACCGGCAGGAAGGAAACAAATAAGAGATTCCGTTCTGCTGAAGTCTGCAGTCCGTTTAATGTAAATGCGTAGCATTCGTCAGATATCCAGAGAGTGCCACTGCCGTTCGAGCCAGTGAGCCGGGCAGGGGCAAAGGTTGAGCAGGACAAGTTCCTGCGTGCGATGGAAGGTCGTATTGACCTTGGGCACAAATGTAGGATTCAGACAGAGTACCACACAACCCACGTGGAACACACAGAGGTCATTACAGATGGAGAGGGCGGCAATCTCCGAGATGTGGCGAGCCGAGATAATCGCAACCAAAAAGGCAACTTTGCACATTAAGAGTCGCAGGCTAGTCGTCAGCAAAGGCTCGTACAGGACACCCGTGAGAGAATTAAGAACTATGGAGACGTCCCAGGTTGGGTACCTATGTAGAACAGGAGGGCACAGATTGGTAACGCCCCGCAGGAACTGGCGAATCAATGGGTGCTGGGCCAAGGAAGATAACGATCCAAAGGTAAGTATCGATGAGATCGCCGCCACCTGCCTCCACAATGTATTAGGAGAAAGTCCCTTGGAAAGGCCCTCCTGAAGAAACACCAGTATATTGACGATCGAGGCCTGGAGGGGTTGAACCCTGGTCCGATCACACCATGTACAAAAGGCCCGCCAGGTGGCCGAGTAAATTTGGTCCATAGAAGATCTCCGTGAGGCCTGAATGGTGCAGATCACGTCTGCCGGGATGTTGGCATTTCCTAGAGCCCGCCGCTCAACCGCCAAGCGGTCAGACGGAGTCATTGCAGATCCGGGTGTCTCACTGCCCCTTAAGTCAGGGCATCCTCCAGTTGAGGCAGTTGCCAAGGCGGGGCCACTGACAACAACACTAGGTCTGCAAACCAAGGTCTGCGTGGCCAATGCGGGGCCAGAAGGATTAGCTCCACTTGTTCCAACAACAACTTGTGAAACACTCGGGACAGCAGGGAGACTGGAGGAAACGCATAGAGTAGTCTCGGCGGCCATGGGGAGCGGAGGGCGTCGGTGGCCTCCGCACGCATCGACAGGTACAGCGAGATGAAGCGTAGAAGCTGAGCATTGTCCGACGTGGCAAAGAGGTCGATCACCAGAGTCCCGAAGCGTGCAGCAACTTGGCGGAAGATGTGCAGATGAAGGCACCATTCTGCGTGATCCAGGCGCTGATGGCTTAGCCAGTCCGCTTGTACATTGGCGACGCCGGAAATGTGTTCTGCCCGCAACGAGGCAAGGTGAGCCTCCGACCAGACGCCCAACCTCAACGCCTCTGACATCAGGAATAGGGTGTGCCCCCTAGGCGATTGATATGGGCCTTCGCTATAATATTGTCTGTGAGGACCAGGACGTGAGAGTTGGAGATGAGGTGTCGAAAGGCTCGAAACGCCAGGTAGACCACCCGCAGTTTCAGCCAGTTGATGGAGCGACGGGTGTCGATGCCATTCCAGGTACCCTGTGCAACTTGACCCAGACAATGAGCCCCCCAGCCCTGAAGGCTGGCGTCCGTTGTTACCACCACTCTTTGCGGGTCGAAGAAGAGACAAGCTTGGGATAGTGCCGGAGACCGCCACCACCCTAGGGACCTGATCACCCTCCTGGGAACGGGAACATTCGAAGTCGAAGTGCCTCTGCCCGCCTTCTGCAACGGCAAAAGAAACCATTGAAGTTCCCTTGAGTGCAACTGGGCCCAAGGAACTATCAAGATGGCGGAGATCATTTTGCTCAGGAGCTGTGATAGTACAAGGGGAGACACAGATCTGGCTCGTTCAACCTTAGAAACCAGGGACCTCAAGCTATCCTGTCGCTCGCACGAAAGGTAGACCCTCCCTGCCACTGAATCAATCAGGGCCCCCAGATGGAGCAAACGAGTGGTAGGGAAAAGATGGCCCTTCTCCAAGTTAATGAAGAAGACATGGGCAGCCAGGGTCTGGAGAGTAAGCTGCAGGTCAGAGGAAGCCTGTTGTGGGGTAGAGGACTAAATTAAGATATCGTCTAAGTAGCACTGTAGACAAATGGAGTTAGCCCTAAGGAATGCTGCTAAGGTAGCCAGTACCTTGGTAAAGGTACGAGGGGCAGACGAAAGGCCAAAGGGCAAGGGCCGATACTGGTAATGGCGCCCCCCATAGCAGAATCGAAGGAACCTCCGATGGGAGGGGAGGATGGGAATATAGAATAGGCCTCAGTGAGGTCTATGGAAGAGAGGAGATCACCCCTCCTAACACTGTCGAGAATAGATCTTAAGGACTGCATCTTGAACTTGCGGTATACAACATACCGGTTCAAACGTTTAAGGTCCAGAATAGGTCTCCATCCCCCACACCCCTGATGACTTTGGTACAAGAAAAATACGGGAATAAAATCCGTCTCCCGTTCAACATCAGGCACCGGTTGAATAGCTCTGATGGAAAGGAGATGCTGAACCGCTGAGTCTATAAGGGACCGTTTCTCGATGTCATTAGAAAGCAGACAGCACAGAAAGAACATCGGAGGAGGAGAGAGAAATTCAATGGCCAATCCAGGTCATAAGGTGGCCAGGATCCATTTATCCGAAGTGGTACCTTCCCAAACAGGGGCAAAGAGGGCCAATCTGCCCTCTATGGGAGGATCCGAGATGCAGTTAACGATGGCACCTGGAGAAACGACCTCCCCCCCCCTCGAAAGGGCCATTTGGAAACAAAGGTCCTACTTCTGGGCGCCCTGTCCTGAGCGCCCCGCTGCCTAGACTGAAAATTCCCCTGAGGTCTGGCAGAAGGGGCAGCAGAATGAGCTCCCTCATATGATCGAGACTGGGGACGGGATGGGTATGGACGGAACCTCGACTCCCCCCTACGGAATACAACTGGAAGGACCTTCCTTTTGTCTTTTATTTCAGTGAGGAATGCGTCAAGGGGGTCCCCAAATAGCTTGGAACCGGCGAAGGGAACCGAAGCCAGACGCCACTTATGCCTAGCGTCGGCTTGCCAGTGGCGAAGCCAGACCAAGTGACGGGCTGTAACGGCAGAGGCGAGGGATTTAGCCATGAAGCAAGCGGCATTGAGGGTAGCGTCCGCTGAGAACTACGTGGCAGCTATAATCTTGTTTAGATCCTGTCGGACACGGACATCTTCAGTAGCCAAATTCTCTTGTAGATGACGGAGCCATAGGAGAGTAGTGCGGTTAAAGAACGACACTATAGATGCCACCCGGATGGCCCAAGTGGCCCCCTGGTGCACCCGTTGCAATATTTGCTATGCTCGGTGCTCCTCCGGACGGAGTCCTTCATCTGGATCGCCAGGAACTGCAGTTTGTAGTAAGAGTGCGGCCACAGGAGCATCTACAGACGGGACCTGGAGAAGGGTAGCGAGATCCGGAGCCACACCGGAATTCTATCGGTCTGATGCCGTAGGGGTCGGAGCCAATCCAGGTTACGACCACTGCTACCGGATAACATTGAGAAACAGAGGAAGGGTAGGGATGACGTCTACAGGCCTGGATGATTCAGCGAACAGGTGGTCTAGAGCCCCTTTGGCCGTACTCGGGGTAACCGGCGGTGGAGCTGGAGAGCTCAGCTGGGCCGTATTGATGGCTTTGTGCATAATGATTTGAACAAAGCTTGTGGAAACAAGCCCGTAAACGCAGGCTGGTCCGGAGGAAGATCCTCGTCTTCTGACAAGTCGAAATCGTGAGATTCCCCCTCGGCCTGTGACAATTTGCGGCTCGAAATAGAAGAAACTGGGGAATCCGGTGCTTCTATGGAAAGAGCGTCCTCTTGTGCGGCACCCACCCGGGAGGTAGACACGCCAGAGCAGACAGAAACAGCTCTGCTGCCAGGAAGAGCTTGAGACACCAATGACTGTTGCACTGCTGCCACAATTATCTGTTGGATCTGGTCTGGCGAGAGAAAGGAAGACTGGCATCCGAGGTGACCACCACTCGTTGAGGCTCGAGGAAGAGGGAGCCGGCCGACAGAGCCGGCGATGTCCACCACCTGAGGGACCTGCGAACTGCTGAGGGAACAGGAATCGGCCTGGTTGACGTAGCTCTATCCGCCTTCTGTAAAGGTAAAAGGAACCATTGAAGCTCCCGGGCGTGGAGCTGAGCCCAGGGAACAATGGTTATGGCCGAAATCATCTTCCCCAAGAGTTGGGAAAGAACATAAAGGGAAACAGCAGAACACTTTTCAATCCTAGATATCAATCCTCACAGACTATCCTGTCTCTCTGAAGAAAGAAAAACCTTCCCCTGGACAGAGTCAATGAGGGCCCCCAAATGGACCAGGGAGGTACAGGGAATTAAGTGGCTCTTCTCAAGATTAATCGAAAAGCCATGAGAAGCCAATGTCTCCAGAGTGAGCTGGAGATCCCAGTTAGCCTGTTGGAGGGACGAGGACAAAACAAGAATATCATCCAGGTAGCAGAGTAACCTAACTGAACGAACCCTGAGGGAAGCAGCTAAGGCAGCTAATACCTTAGTAAAGGTGCGGGGAGCAGAGGAGAGGCCAAAGGGAAGGGCCCTGTATTGATAGTGGACCCCCCCCATAACAAAATCTCAAATAACGCCTATGGGAACGACAAATTGGAATATGCAAATAGGCCTGTTAGATCTATCGAAGAAAGGAGATCGCCCCTCCTAACGCCGTCAAGGATGGATTTTAAAGATTGCATCTTGAACTTTCAGTATACCACATACCGATTCAACCTTTTAAGGTCCAGAATGGGTCTCCACACACACACACACCCAAGGACTTAGGCACCAGAAAAACCCGGGAATAGAATCCCATACCCCGTTGATCAGGAGGAACAAGTTGGATAGCCCTGATGGAAAGGAGATGCTGTACCACAGTGTCCATAAGGACTCGTTTTTTCAGATTATGAGAAATCGGACAGCAAACAAAGACACTCGGAGGAAGAGAAAGGAATTCAATGGCCAAACCAGATTTTAAAGTGGCCAGGACCCATCTATCGGAAGTAGATCTCTCCCAAGCTCCCAAGAGGCAGCAAAGAGAGCCAATCTGCCGCCTATGGGAGGACCTGAGATGCAACTAGCGACGGCGCCAGTAGGAACGACCTCCTCCCCCCCGAAAGGGCCATTTAGAAACAAAGGGCCTACCACGAACCGATCTATCCTGAGAACCCCGGAATCTATTAAAGTTAGTGGAGGGCCGAGAAAAACCAAAGGAGAAAGACCCACCCGCATTGTTACCTCTAAACTGAGAATGAGGGGTGTAAGGGGAAAAACGGGACTCCCCACTGCGGAAGATAGGTGCCAAGATCTTCTTTTTGTCTCTTGTTTCAGTGAAACGGCTCCAAAGCGTCTCCAAACAACCTGGCACCCCCAAAGGGAACCGAGGCTAGGCACCATTTGTGTCTAACGTCAGCTTGCCAGTGACGCAACCATACTAACCGGAGGGCAGCCACAGAGGAAGCAAGAGCTTTAGAAGCGAAGCGGGCGGCAATTAAGGAAGAGTCCGCTGAAAACTGCAGAGCTGCAACAATTTTGTTAAGGTCCTGTTTGATCCGCAAATCATCAGGTGACAATTTTTCCTGCAGCTGCCTCAACCAGAGCAGGGTAGACCGGTTAAAGAAAGAAGCTGTGGTAGCAGCTCTAATAGCCCAGGCGGACCCTTGGTGTGCTTGTTGTAGGACCAAGTCCGATCTACGTTTGTCCGGGCATAGTGCTTCATCGGATCCCCTGGGACGTTGACATTAGGTAGTAAGGCGACGATGGGCGCGTTGACAGAAGGAATTTGAAGAATGGAGTCCAATTCCGTAGCCACCTGAAAGTTCTTCCGGTTGTTGGCCGAGGGCAGGACAGCTGAAGTTGGAGAAGACCACTGCCGCTTCACTGTGTCCAAGAAGAGCGGTGGAGTTGGCACAGATGTAGTTGGCTTAGCAGGTTCAGCAAACACGGGGTCTAACGAGTCAGCTGAAGAGGCAGGCACAGGATCTACGACTGGAGAGGACATATGAGCCGTGGAAACAGCTTTAAACAGTAGCGACTTGAACAATGATTGCGGAAACAACCCCGTAAAGGAGGGCTGGTCCAGAGGAAGATTATCATCGTCTGAGAGGCCCGAGTCGCTATACTCAGCATCCGCCAAGGCTTTGCAGGTTTGCAGTAGAGATGGTAACAGGACAATCCTGGAGCGACATCTGATCCGGAGTGACCGGGCGAGAAAGTGTCGAGGGGGCTGAGGTCACCCGTACTGTAGAAGGCTGAGTGACAGCGCAGGTAAGATTAGCGCAGGCCTTGTCGCATAATTTCTTTAGAACTTTGTCCCTTCTTTTTTCAGCTCTAGAAGTAGAGATCTGTGCATCAGACTTGTGACGGGTGTTAGACGCATGTAAAACTGGGGATGGCTCCTGAGAGGCCTCCTGAGCTAAAGGCTGGTCAGCAGATCGAGAGTCTGGCCGATCACTGTCAGAGACTCCGGCCTTACAACCATGCTTTGATTTAGCCAGCGCTTTTGGCATGGTGTCTGGCAAGGAGCTCACAACTGAAGCAGGAAGCAAAGGGCGGAAATTGCAACAGCAATGGGAGCGCAGGAAACTCCACAAGACTACAAAGTCAATGTGAGCAGGCCAAGACAACAAGGGAGCATAGACTCCTCTGGTAAGCCCTTTGCAAGTCACAGTCCAAGCAGGCCAGGGGGCGTAAAAGCTCCACAAAGGCTTGCAACAATGGCCAAATTCAGTTCCACCAGGCAGGGAGTGCAAAGGGATTCAGGTGGCTTGGTCACTATATGGGAGCAGAGGCTCCACTAGTTCTGTGTCCCAATCAACAAATTCAGTAGTCTTAAGGTTGTTAAACAGCAGCAGGCAGAACAGAAAGCTATGTTTATTAATTTGAGGCTAGAAGCGACGAAAAAGTCAGTCAAAATGGCCGCCGCCCTCACTCTGAAGCCAAACTTCTGCTGGCAAGTAGATCTCAGTAGAAAGGAAGCAATCAAAATGGCTGCCGCTCCTATTTCGAAGCCAGAACCTCCTAAGGGCAATTAAAATGGCCGCCGCTTCTATTCCGAAGCCAGAACCTTCTGAGGGCAATTAAAATGGCCACCGCAGGCTCCAATGAGGGGAATCTTAGTGGTCGAGCAAGGAGAAAACAAAATGGCCGTCGCAACTTGCCGAAAGTAATTTCTTGCCACCCAATTTAAAACGGAGGCTAAAACGGCCATTCGATCAAGTAAGTACCTCTGAAAGGCCTCCCAGCCCAATCAATGAAACAGGGAAGGCAAGCGCCCCCTCCCAGGGGTGCTAAAACCACAGAAAATGCCCCACGGAGAAGGGCAAGTAGAAATCAACACAACGTTGTTAAACAGTCCAAAGGTCGATCCAACAGATAAGAGGGAAATTCAGAAAATGTAGTCAAGAAATCCATAATCAAAAAGCCAGAAAAAACATCCAAATGGAACTAAATAGCCAGAGATATAGTCAGAGCTAAAAACCCACACGCCAGATCAAGCTGAAGGACTGAGTCAAAAGCGAGTCTGCCCGGCAACAAGGGCGGGACTTGATGTTATTGATAGACTCAGTCCTTCACGCTGATTGGCTGCTGCTACCCATCCTCGCTGCTGTTTCCACTCTCAATGGAGAAATAGCGGCTGCAAGTCAATAACTACTGTGGTCAAGCGATTCGCCAAACGCGCTGACAGGAACAAGGTGGTAAAACTGACAGAGCGGCTAGGCAGTCTTCGCACCAAATTTCACTTTGAAAGAACGGGCACAATAACAGCAGCAATGCCGAGAAAAGAACCCCCAGTGTTCCACCAGTTATAACCGGGAGCATGAGGCTCCACGAGTTGCTGGTGGGAGCACAAAGCTCCACGGGTAGACTCCAAAAGTGATCAAAGGAACCAGAGCCAAAAGGCAAGCCGCAAAACAGCAGACTGTGAGGGAGAAGCCAAAATGACCGCTGGTAGACACTGCAGGGGAGTACAAAGCTCCACAAACCGTACTTCAGCCTCCGAAGCTTTGGAAAGTATAATAGCCTCAGCCACGGGAGCGCGAAGCTCCACAAATAGACTCCGAAGGCAAGCAAGGTAAGCAAGGACGAAATGCAAGCTGCGAAATAAACCGGCTGTGAGGGAGAAGCTAAAATGGCCTCCGGAAGCTGACAAGGAGCGTGAAGCTCCACAAACCTCAAGTTAGCCTCTGAAGCATTGGGCAAGGTAACAGCCTCAGTCATGGGAACACGAAACTCCACCAGTCCCCAAACTGAACCAAACGAAAGGGGATAATAATTTGAGGAAGGAGGGAAAGGATTAACATCCCCCCCCCCCCAGATAACTAGCTAGGCTAGTTAGTGGTAAAGTCTTACTGTATTAAATCGAAATCCAAAGAAGTCCAGTAACAATCCAGGTCAAAATACCGTTAAAGCCAACAACAATGTGCAATCAGGAAAAGGGGCAAAAGCCAAGGAAAGATAGAAATAGCAAGAGGAACAGTCCCACACACCTGTCCAGGCTGACAGACTGAGCCAAAAGCTGGGTCTACCCAACAAGGGCGGGACTTAACAACTTTGACAGGCTCAGTCTATCAGCTTGAACAGACGAGCACACCCATCCTGGCTGCTGTCTCCATCCACAATGGAGAAGGAAATGATCACAGGGTTTCCAATGAACATGCCTGCTATTAGATATGCTAATCCAAGAGTGATCAAATGTGAATGGCTTTATTCAGAGCTGCAGGGACAAATTAGGGCTCGCTTTGGTGTATCACCTAGCCTGCCGTCTAGCAAAAATCACGCCTGAACTCCTTTATCTCACAGCAGAGCCTGTGGTAGAGTTTTCAAACTTTTAGTGTTGGATGCATTTCAACCTTCTTGCTCCAGGGTGGAATATGGTGGGCCTAAGGAAATTGTGGTTTCAGCCCCAATTCACGTGGGTGGCACAAGTTAGACTTGGTGCTCATGATTTGAAGATGAAGTACATTACCATTAATGCCTACAGTAACCAGATCAATTTCTGATCAATGTATCAATAGCTGGCATCCTGAACAATTTATTGTTTGTTTGTTTGTTTGTTTGTTTTGAAAATTTATATGGCCACCCAAATCGCTCCCACTGACTCCAAGCAGCTTCCAAGAATAAAATCCCAATACAAAAATACAAGAAGCAGTAACACTCTGTGCCCCCTTCCCCCTGCAACAACAATTAAACAAACTACTTGATGGGCTACATATCACTCTTAACTCCAGGCCAGTTAACCATGTCTTCATGGTCTTGTGAAAGAGTGTTAAAGTCAACCTTATCCTTACATGGATGATGTTCCACAGGGAGGGAACCATAATGGAAAAGGCTCTTCTTCTTGGACCCACCAGATGGACTTCCTTAGGAGAGGGACCCCATAGTATTCCCTGCCACCCCGCTCTGATGGCTCAATTAGATCTGACTGGAGAAGGCTGGTCCTTCTGTGATGACTCCCCAGGACGATTCCTTAGATACCTCTCTAGATGTCAGCTCGGTGGAAGATGAACCGTTTCTTGGCACATCAAAAGCTGAGTTAATTGATAGCTCCGAACAGCCATCCGGAAGGGATTTGACTGAAGCTCCAGCTGGGAAAAACATGTGAGGAGGAGGAACTGCCTTCTGCACCTCATCCAAGAACATGTAGGGTAGAGAAAAGGCAGGACCAGAGAAGATCAGACAGATTACTTGAAAGAAGAAAGACTCACTCTTTTTTATGGCTACACCAAAAAGCTGGCTATTTAGCACTCCAGACAGAAGGAGGCATTGCTGGGAACAATGTGTTTGTTTCCTAGTTGGGTGTTTTCTGGTTGTAATTCCTGCATCGCTTTGCATTGACACTATGCCTTGACTTGTATTGTGCCTTGGAAACTCTGGACTTTTCTTGACTCATGAGCTCTCTTGTGTTTTGGATTTAAGTTTGCCTGGTGGATTTATTTTGTTTGAGAAACATTCAAGTGCTTTGTAAACTCTTTGGCCATTGCTCTGTGGACTAACATTGGTCTACTCGTCATTGGACTTAATTGGGACAATTCAGTTCTGAGTTTCTTGGTGAAGGGAATTACTGGAGAATATTAATAAACTCACTAAATCACAGCTAGGGGTGTGTGTGAGTGAGTGGGGCAGCACATCTTCACATAATGTGGTTCTGAGCTATGTAGAGCTTTAAAGGTGTAACCAACAGCAAATCGGCAGCCAAAGCAAACTCCACAGAAAAGATGACACATATGCAAATCTAGGCTTGTACAAAACCATGTGTATTGTCACATGTTGAACCAACTGAAACTTCCAGATATTTTTCAAAGACAGCGCCATATAGAGCACATTGCAATAGTAAGACCAGAGATGACTAGAGTGTAGGTAAGCATGAGCAGGGATTGCTGGTCCAGGAAATGGAACTAACTGACACACATCCCTTGGTTGCACAATGACCTTCCAGGCAACAATTGCCATCTGCTCCTTGAGCAGGAAAACCCCCAGATTACACATCAATCTATCTGGGGCAGTGCCACTTCACGTAAGACCAAAGATGGCAATTCTCCACAGGTCAAACAACCACAAATCTGCCACCATTCCGTCTTCCCAGGGTTCAATTTCAGTCTGTTGTGTCCCATCTAGCCCTTAACAGCTTCCAGGCACTGCAAGAGGGAGGTCAGGGATTGCTTAACTCACCATAGGCTGAGACATACAGCTTCATGAGCATGTTAAACAAAAGCAGAGAAAATACAAAGCCTGCAGAATTCTGGAAAGCAGAAGTCAAAGGCCAGACCTCTCATTTCCCATCAACACCAACTGTCAGAAAATCACAGAAGAAGGAAGCAGACCAGGACATCACGATGACCTCCTACTCCCAACCCAAAGCCATTTCAGACGGTTACTATGTTAAATGGTGTCAGAAGCTGTCAAAAAATCAAGTACAGCAAGGATGGATACACTATCCCCACCGCCATCCTACTAGAGACCAAAAAGTACAACTAATACCATTAGTTCAGACTTGAACCCTCATCAGAAAGGATTCAAATAATCCATTTCATTCAAAAACCTCTGGAGTTGGCACTCAACCATCTTCTCAATAATGTTCTCCTGGACAAAAATTATCTAATAGGATGGGATCTAGCAATGCCCTCTTAAGAAGAGGGTGGCGCATCATCTCTTCCTGCAGAAAGGCATTATCACCAGACCCCACAAGCATGTCATCTCCTGGGAAGCTTTCACAAGATAGATTGGACTTGGATCTAAAACACAGGTGCTTGTGCTCATAATCCCTAGGATTATTATGTCTGCAGATTCTTGTTCATTGTTTCTGATTCATACCCTTTTACAGAAGAATAGATGGGACAATAATTCTGCAGAACACTGTGATATATTTCTAAGATTCTTTGTAAATAAAAGTAATCATATGTATATCCCTAAGCCAGTGTAGTAACAAAATTAGTGCTGGTACAGTCACTCGGACAAATTTCATGGTTGAAGATGAATTTCAATCTGAAGTTAAACACATTCTCAGCCATGAAATCTCACTTTGTGACTTTGACTCAATTATTCTTTTTTAGTCTACCTACTCCATAGGCATATTGTTAAAAATGGGCAGAAGGTGCCCTACATATATATCACCTGAATGAAAAGCAAGATACATATCTAATAAATATTTGTTCAAAGTTGGATATTGTTGTGTAAGCCACAGCAATATGAATAAGGTAATATTTTACAATGTGATCTTAGATTATTTTGGTCTCATGAAATTTAAGTAAATGGACAAACTTCTCTGTAGCATGAGGTCAGCTACCTGTAGCTGGTAGCTGATCTGTGTGCCAACCTTGGGGGGGGGGGGGGTTTGGCAGATTGTAAGGAGTTGTGACTGAATTCAGAAAATAACTTATCTTTTTAAGCTTAGACAAAGACAAACAGACAGACGGATGGATGAATACATTTATATGCTGCTTATCTTGCAAATGACGATTGTTTCAACAATCACCAGAAAAGAGGATTCAGAAAAATTACAAAAATTTTGAAGAATGGGGGAAGGCTATCTGAATCTGTCAAGGCTGCATTTGAAGGGAGAACTGAAGAAAGATTTGTAAATCTTGAAAGAAGAAATGAAAGAAAAGATGAAAAATAAAACCTGGAAGAACCTGTGGAGAGTTGAGTGTAGGGAAATCCAAGAGAAAGTATAAATTTTAGAAAGTAAAACTAGAAATAGTAAAGCAATGGAAAAAGATTTGGACAACTTGGCAGTATTGGACTGAAGAGAAAAAGAATTCTGCCTAAGATTCAGAGTAATATCAGAGAAACCAGTGAAAATATTAAACTTATTTAAGCTTCAAATATTTTTTTTGAATGATGTGAAGAATGGGTGCAGAAGTGAATAAAATGTATATAATACATGTAATGCAAAGTTAAGAAATATATCAAGGGATACTCATGTGCATTTTTTTCAGAAGAAGAAAAGAGAACAAGTTCTGCAACAATATTTTAACACCAGACTAAAAATTAACAATTCAGGTGTAATTGTACTTCAAGAAATTCCAATCAGAATAATGTATGAGAGAAAGATGGAAAGATTCTGAAATACTGAACCACAATGAAGGAATGGTTGATAAGAATGACGGAACTTGAAGAAATCTTACTTTTCTCAACCCTGAACTACATCTTATTGGATAAGGCACATTTATTTAGTCTGTCAAAATCCTTCTGAATTTTGAGTATCTTCCAAAGTATTACCAATTCTCGCGAGCTTGGTGTTGCCTGCAAATTTGATGAGCTCCCCTTCTATCCCCTTATCTAGGCCAATTAGGAAGATTGTGACGAACACTGGGCCCCCATACAGAACCTTGAGGCACCCTACTCCATGCTTCCCTCTATGTCAGCGGTTCTCAACCTGGGGGTCGCGACCCCTTTGGGGATCGAACGGCCATTTCACAGGGGTCACCAAAGCCCTCTCTCGCCCTCCCCCCACGCCTTCACTCACCCTCACTCTCTGCTCTGTTGGATCGCCGGCCATTCGCTTATCCCGCCCACTCTCAATCTATTGCTGCCTCCTGAGTCCCAGCTGATGGCTAGAGGAAAAAAAACTGTTTAAATTCTTGCCGCGGGGCTTCAAAGGGCCGCCCTATAGCCAGTGGTGGGATTCTGCCGGTTCCGCCCCACCCCTTGCCCCGCCCCTCCGCACCACTATTTATTGCCAATAAATAGTGGTGGGCGAGGGGCAGGCGAGCCAGCAATTTAACAAATAGTTCGGTGTTTTTTGTAATTTTACTGGCCCCCGGAGCTTCAGCATAGGCTAATTAGCCCTTGATTAGATCGGCTCCCGACTCTCAGCTGATTTGCTCTCAGCTGTTTTGCTCAGGGCTCTGCTGCTTGCTGGAGCAGATTTTTTTCCCCTAGCTATGCTGAAAAACGAAACTGAAAGTAAAGCAGGCTGTTGGCTTTGCTGTTGCTACAACGTTGGAAAATTAGGCAGGCAGATTTCTTTTCTTTTTCCTCACCAAAAAAGGTAGGTGCAAACAATGGGAGATTTAGGGGAAAAGTGGAGAGTTCAAGATTTTAAAACACAAAAGAAAAAAAGCTCTATTTAACTAGGGAATTGTAATAATTGAGATACTATTAATTGTATATTGTGTTGAAAGCAGAAATGGTTAAGTTGTGGTTTGGAGGAATATATGGGGAAAATTACTTGGTTTATTATTATTGGTAAATATAATTAACTGATTTCTAAGAAATTGGATTGCATGGAAATAATTGGAATATTCATGTTCATATTGATTAATATACAAAAAAGGTAGTTATATAACTAATTGATTTATATTAAAATGTTGAATTCATATTAAACAACTGTAATATTACATAATTAACCAATGTGAGGATGGATATAAAAATAGATGACAATGAGAAGGGGTATAATATAGAATAGAAGGGAAAAATTGAATTTGATTAAGATCAGAGATGAGGATGAAGGGTAATATTGGTTTTTTATAAAAATAGATGAGGAATAAATATGGCAAAAAGGAAATATAGAAATTGTAAATTTAATTGAAATGACTAAACACTGTTTAAATTTGTGAACCGGCCAAATACTCTGTTCAAAGAAAATACATTGTATGTTTGTATGTGTGTTTCTAATTATTGTTATTTATTCATATTTGTTCTCTTTTATTCTTTAAAGTTTAACAATTCATTCTTTATCTTAATATCTTTATATTTGTTTGGGGTTGGCTTTCTTCCCTTTCATCTTTTTTATTGTACAGCAATCTTTCTCCTCAAACCTACCACCTCTCTCTTTTCTTTCCTTCTTACTTTCTCTTCCTCCCCCTCTTCTTCTCCTCCCTACTTCCTCTTCCTTTCTCCTTCTCCTCCTCTCTTCCTCCCTCTCTTACCCTCACTCCTACTCTAATTTCCCTTCCCTTCCTTCATCTCTCTCTATTGCTGAATCCTTTTGTGCACATGGACTACTCAGAGGGCTGAAAAAGTTATTTCTGACTGGTCCTCGCACTTTTGACCAGATCTCAAATTTACGACTATTTTCACATTTTACATTTTTTGCCCTATCTTATCACCATGGTGAAAAGAAGCAGTTGTGAAATGAGTGACATGGTTGTTAAGAATGCTGCACACGCATAAATGTGAGGATGGTCATAAGTGTGAGGACCAGTCAAAAGTGCGAGGACCTGTCAGAAATGACTTTTTTCAGCTCTCTGAGTAGTCCCTATACACATAGCCATGGCCACCCGGTCACATGACCAGCTAGCCACGCCCACCCATCACATGACCTCCAAGCCACACCCACAAAATAAGCCACACCCACAGAACCGGTAGTAAAAAAATTAGAACCCACCCCTGGTTGGGGGTCACCACAACATGAGGAACTGTATTAAAGGGTCATGGCATTAGGAAGGTTGAGAACCACTGTTCTATGTAGATATAGCTTTGTTGAGGGCTAAATGCTGAGCACAGGTAGTCAGCCAATTACTAATCCATTTGATGGTGGTGCTATCTATCCAAATTGCTCTGTCTTACCAAGAAGCAGGCTATCTTACTAAGGACAAATAGTCAGTAAGACATTTGTCAATTGCCTTCTGACTAGTTTGATTAGGGAGAAGACAACAAGTTCATTTTTTATTAGTGACTAGAAACCTTTTATGGACTTTTGCTAAGAACACAAAAAAATTGAACTGGTAATTTTTTTTCTTGTCATCATCAGCCATTTAGTTGTGTCCAACCCTCATTCACTCCATTGATCACACTCTCCATGCCCCTGTCTCACATTGCTTCCTTCAGTTCTGTGTGTGTCATTCTTTACAGCGTCCAGCCAATGGGTAATAAGGAAGCCTCCTCTTTTTCCCACTGATCACTCCCATTATTTTTTTCCTTTTGTTTATTTACACACACACACACACACAAAACTCAAGGTGAATCTGATGATTAGAAAAGGAAAAATATGGGAAGTGAATTATGATGCAACTTTAGAGGAAGGATAGGCAATACATTTATTTTAACTGCTATACAGATTTAAAAGCCAATCCCTTATAGGTTTTTTCTTTTCCTTCCTCTATTTACCTTTTACATATTCATTTACTTTTTTATTCTTTCTTCTTCTTAAATTCATAGTATATTTGTTTTTATTATTGCATAAATACCTTATTAAAATTATTTTAATTATTTTAAGGAGCTGGCAGATGTTATTTCAGAACCATTGTATTATATCTTTAAAAAATCATGGCGCACCGGGAAACTACCAGAGGATTGGAAAAGAGCTGATGTGGTTCGCATCTTCAAAAAAGGAAAAAAATGAAACTACAACCTAGCATCAATACCTAGGAAGATACTGGAAAAAAAATAATCAAAAAACAGATCTGCAAACATCTAGAAACAAATAAAGTTATAACTAGAGCCAGCACAGGTTTGTTAAAAATAGATCATACCAAACCAAACTTATTTCATTCTTTGACAAAGTGACTAAATTACTAGACCAGTGAAATGCTATGGACATAGTATACTTAAGACTTCAACAAGGCATTCAACAAAGTAGACCAGAACCTACTTCTTGGTAAAGTAGAAAAATGTGGGATAGACAGAATCATCACCAGATGGATTTGTAACTGGCTGACAAACTGTAGTCAACAAGTAGTCCTTATGGGTACTACATCTACATAGAGGGAAGTAAGCACTGAGATACCACAATGTTCCTTCTTAGGCCGTGTACTATTCAATATCTTCATAAATGACTTAGATGAGGGAATAGAAGGGGAACTCATCACATTTTCAGACACTAACCTGGCATAAATAGCCAACCCCCCAGAAGACAAGCTCAGAAAACAAAAGGATCTTGACAGACTTGAACAATGGGCCATATCCAAAAACATAAAATTTAATGAGGAGAAAAACAAGATTTTAAACCTATGCAGGAGAAACTGAAGGTTCAAATACAGATTAGACGAAATCTGGCTCAAAAACAGTAACTATGAGAGGGGCCTTGGAGTCCTAGTGGATGATCACTTAAACAGGAGCAGTGGGTGGCAGCCACCAAAAAAGCTAATATAATCCTTGGTTGTATAAACAGAGGCATAAAATCAAAATCAAATGAAATATTAGTACTGCTTTATAAAACCTTAGTAAGACCACCCCTGGAATACTGCATCCAGTTTTGGTCACTACATTATAAAAAAAGAGAAGGTTGATTCCATTCCAGCTGTATTCTAATTGATTGTTTGAAATCTGGAGCTGAATTCTCATCTTGGTCAACACCACTGTATGATAGGACAGCAAATGGGAATTCAATAACTAGATTCACCCACGTTACTATGTGATTTTAGTTTCAGCTTCACATGTTGAAGCATTATGATTTGTAAAATACAGCATATTACTTATGACCATCTCTATTCAGTCTCCATCTGCAGCAAACCATGGAATAATATGATGTGTGAACTCATAGCAAAAATAAGTAGAGCTTTCTGAGATCCAAAAATAAGACTTTCAGGCAGGGTCCTCAATAATGACTTCTCAAGGTACAATAACGGAAGGGCAAAGGGGAGAAGGGAAAGGTCACACAGCTCTCAGTCACATAAGGGTTTCTGCACTGTGCCATGAACCTTCCTCTCCTGCCCTTTCCAGTATATGGCCATACATACATACATACCTATCAGTACATATAGCTCTTGCGACCCTTCTCCCCAGAAGAATCCCTCCCCCATGGCCACTTCATTCTTTCCCAAGCAAAAACAAAAACAAAACAAAACACTAATCACCAGAGAAGCACTATCAGAAAGCAAAAAAACAGAGAAACAGATAATACAAGAGTTTCTTTTCCAGCACATCCTCTGGCCTCAACTGACTGACTGGCTGAATTTTATTTGTATTTATTTAATTGCTGCCCATCTCGTATCAATAACACTTGATTCCCAGGTGATTCCAAATGAGAGGCGAAGAGGCTGTTGATGGTGCAATTGCTGTGGCAATAGTGCCTCAAAAATGTCTGAGAAGGTGGAGGTGCTCAGTCCCCAATGGTGGTAGCTTATCCCTTCCGTCCATTGCTGCCTCTGTCCTTTTGTACCACAAGTCCTTGACAACTCCTGTGGAGGTGCGACAACCCCCCTCCCCACACACAACAAAGTTTGTGGGAGGCATAGAATAAGCAGAAGCCCAGAGTCTCTTTACCTATGGATCCCATAACGTCTATCTCTCCCATTTGTATACCTGTGTATTTCTTGCATAAATATTACCTCAAAGATAGATAGAAGTATAAGGCTCTATTCATAACTCGATAGCGCATGATTAATTCTGGTTTGTTGTTTATCCCCGTTTCTTGGTTTTGCACAAGGTACTCAGCCATAAACTAGCAATAACTAGTTAGCACAATGCGATAAATGAAAAACAAAATGTTAAAAAGTTATGATACTTATGTAGTTACTTACCAAGCACCTCTAAATTACATTAAAGTAACCAAAATATCTTTACAATTCCCAAGGCATGCCACAACTTTTGAGCACCCCTAACATTTGTAAATAGAGAGCTGAAAAATTTGCCCCAACGTAAGATACTGTCTACACCAGTGTTTCTTAACCTTGGTAGCTTGAAGATGGGTGGACTTCAACTCCCAGAATCCCCCATGCTGGCTGGGGGATTCTGGGAGTTGAAGTCCACCCATCTTCAAGCTACCAAGGTTGAGAAACACTGGTCTACACCTTTAGGGTGTGGTCAGTCTTCTGAACAAAGAGAACTGGTATAATATATTAGACCATAATTAACCAATGTTATGGTTACGTCTATGATTCAGCATCACACAACACAGCAGCTAAATCTATAATTCTCGTCTTCCACAGACCCACCTAGGCAAAGGCCCTAGTTACACTTTCCTTTTATGGTCAAAGCTTTCCGAAAGCTGTTCAACTGCCTGGGCGCCGCATCTCCCCCTGGCCGCACTCCGCTTTACCCAGGCGCCGCTTCGGGTGTCTTGTTGTTTCTTCTGAGGAAAAAGGCCGTTACCCGAAGGAAGGAGAGCCGGCGATCTTGTGAGCGGCGCGTAGCTCGTGGGCTTTGCGTCATCAACTGTCATTTGTTCTGAACGAGAGCTTGAGTTTTACGCCTGCAGAAGCGCTACGGGAGTTCCGCGGGGGCGCGCGGGTGGCGAGCTCGGTTTCTGGTTGAAAATGGAGTTGTAATCTGTTAACATTAATCCAAAAGAACCTTTACTTAAGATCAGTTAAAATCCTAAGAAAACAGTCGGCTTAGTCCGAAGCCTTTATTGGTATGTGCCGTAAGCAAACAAAAGAAAATTAAAATTGTTAGGGCGTGGAGGATGCTGGACAATATCTCACCAGCAACCCTTTTCCTAACTGCTTTCTTTCCATATCTTTTCGATTATGTCTGATTCTTGTCGGAAACATTGAAAATCCGTTTTGCATGACCTTTATTCCCCAGAAAATATGAATGCAATTGCAGCCAATCATCAAATTCTCCTAATTCCTAAATACAGGGAAGACTTTCAATAATAATAATAATAATAATAATAATAATAATAATAATAATAATAATAATAATAATAATAATAATAATAATAATAATAATAATAATAATAATAATAATAATAATAATAATAATAATAATAATAATATGCTTTCTTTTAGTTTGATTTATTTTGGATTAGGTTATTTACAAGAAGTTTATTACTTTAACACAGTTGCCTCCAGGAAACTAGGATTTAGTCTACCTACTGGTGGAACCCAAATACAGCAAAATCAATGTTGAGGTAGAATCTGAAAGATTATATTGGAAAATTCTGTATTCTCTCAAATTACCTATACATAGATGGATTTTATTTGAAGAAGTGCCTATCTCCCTCTTCTTTCAACCAGTAAGATCAAGCAGAGTTGACTGTTTGGGGTCCCCTTAATCAAACAACATCATCAATGGAGAGCCAGGAAGCATGTCTTCTCTGTTTTGGCACTTGCCATCTCTCATATCACCTCTGCCTATGTCATTCTAGAAGTCTTCAGAAAAGTGGCTGTTCTCCCAGGCTGCGAAGTAGGCTGCTTGTGGAGCACCATTGGTTATGTTTTCTGTTACAGGGAATAGGTTTGTTTATACATGTGGTGATTTTCTTTTTCTTTATAATGGATAAGATGCCTAGAGTCATTGTGGAATCAGTGGACTTCTAAATCTGGTAAATAAATAAATAAAACTAGAAACAAAACAATGATGAACAGCTAGAACAATAAATAGAATAACCAAAGTCAACCATTACATATTCCATTCATACCTAGACAGCCTGATCCCATGTTCCCTCTCAGCAATCCAACAGGTCTCCAAAATTTTAGCCTTCTGGAAGACCATAAAGACCTACCCAGGCACTAGGGTAGAGTGATGGGAATCTGTAGATCATGGATGTCCAACTTTTTGGCTTGCCTGGGCTGCTTAAATAAAGAATTGTCTTGGGCAACATATAAAATATATAAAAAGGATAACTAATATGAATCATCATTTTAGCCATTGTCTATCCATTGCAAGATAAAAGCCGTTTCAGCATGTTTCCAACCAATACGGTCCTGAGCTTGCTTTTGTAAACTGGGCCTGCTTGCTGATGTCATTGATTCATCTTGTTTTAGATCTCTTTCATGGACATTTTTTATCAAATGGGATCCATTCTATGACTGTCTTGGTCCACCTGCCATCAGTTCTTCTTGTTATGTGACCAACCCATTTCCATTTCAATTCTTTTACTCTCTTGATAATGGAAATTGAATGGCATGTTAAATGTGGTTGGCAGGTATTCAGAAAGCTAAGCATAATTTTCAGGAACAACCTCTCCCTATGCCTGAAAAGTTTTCGATCAGTGTGTGCTACCTGCTCTAACATATGCTGAAACATGGACACTAACCTCACAATCAATACAAAAGCTATGAGCAGCCAAAGAGCCATGAAAATATACATGCTTGACATTACAAAACAAGATAGAAAAACCTGCACATGAAGTAAACAACAAACAAAAGTATACGATATCATGAATTGCATAATAATTTCAATGTTTATGATATTGTGTGGCTGCATTATTTGCCAAAGCCTATGGGCTGCATATTGTCTGCTGTAGATGGTTGTTGGGGCATTCTAAGGGAATGAATGAGGCACTTGACTTTTAATCTTTAATTTTTGTATGGTTTTCTGACTTTGTAATTATATTGTTGTTGTAAGCTGCCCAGAGATGTGCTCCAAGATGGGTAGTCTTACAAATCTTTTAAATGAATGAATTAATACCTAGCGAGATGAACCAGTTTTTCAGGACCCTATAGAAAATCAGCAGGATCAGGATCATTCCAAAGAGCAGGTACTGAAACAATGAAGGCACATGTCCTAGAAGCTGCCAGATCAAAGCATGTACTTTGCATGTACTTTGCCAGATCTCATGGGATAGGAAAAGATAATTGGAGATTGATAATCCTATAAATCATTCAACTTTGCGCCATGAAATGCTTTATAGGTGATAACCAGAAACCTGAATGGCACCTAGAAGGCAGAAGGAGCCAATACAACCCATGAAATACTCATATGAATGTGATTCCCTGAAGTGCACCTATAAGTATTTGAACTGCTGCATTCTGAATCAATTGGCCTTACAGTTGGACATTAGAAGTCAGACCAAGTAATGTAAAATATTATTTTTAAGCTCTCTCTAAAATTATATTATTTTTTGAACATGTGACTATTTAAGGTCTATTTTTTTCTTTGTATATATTCTCAGTTTTTAAAAACTTCATTTCATCAACTGTAACTTTTCCCAGCAGTGAGCTTCATGATTGGGAAGAACGTCATCTGATAAAGTTTCCTTTGCTGTACAGCTATTAAAGGCATATACAGAATTTTTTTAATCATTCATATAGTTAGCTCATTGCAAATAAATTTGTCATGTATGATGGATGATGATGATGATGATGATTTTATGCAATTTTCTTTGTTATATATAAAATGTCCATATTCACAATAACAGTGTACTGTCTGGGTACAATCTCTTTTAAATACAAATAAGTCGTATACACACAATAATTATAAGTATTATTCTCAAAATCTATTCATCATGGCCTTCACTTATTCTTATTAAACATTTTCCATTATTTAATTAAACACTCTGTTCAGTTTTGTCTATAATCAGTTAATATCAAACATTATAAACATATAAGCATCACATTTGTAATCATTATTCTCCAAGTCTATTAATCATGTTTACTTATCCTAATTATTCAGTATTCATTATTTAACTACACATTTACTTCATCTTTATCTATGTATCCTCCTTAATTCTAAATTTCTAACTTCTGCTTCTATTTTCTAACCATTGATAGAGTAGTTTCCAAATTAAAAAAGGACTATTTTCCCCATTTCTAGTTTCTACCTCTGTACTAATTCTTAATAGAACAACTCCTGTTTCTGCACCTATCCCTCATCTGTTGCCTGTTTTCATATCTCAACTCTTATTGACTTCTTGGCACATCTCCCATACTCCTCCCTTGAGATCTTGTATCTTCTTATATTCATGTTTGATCTAAGTATTTCATCTGTCTCTACAGCTTCTTCACTCTGTTGAGCCGTCCATGCACCTTTCAATTATCCTTTCCTCACTTCAGGGGTATCTTTCTGTGCATCTTCTTCTGTTTTTTGATCTCTTAAAGCAGGGGTCCTCAAACTTTTTAAACAGGAGGCCAATTCACAATCTCTCAGACTGTTGGGGGGGCGGACCGGCTGCGGGGGCGTTATTGGGTGGGCATGTGACTGGGTTGGCATGGCCAATTTATCAGTCCATTTTGCCAATTTAGCAGTCCATTAAACAATACACACACATGAAACTTTCATTTATTTTGCTCCTGGGAGTGTTTTATTTGCTTTTGTTTGCATTTTGCTCTTTTGGTTGGCTTTTCTTTTTACTAGATTGTTTTTTAAGTTGTTTAGTGGTCCACTTCAGAATACTCAATTTTGCAGCAATTCTTCTCAGCCCCAAGGAGCTTACAATCAACAAGTCTCTCTCCCTCTCTCTCTCTCTCTCTCTCTCTCTCCCTCCCTCCCTCCCTCCCTCCCTCCCTCCCTCCCTCCCTCTCTCTCCTGCAGGATCCCCTTCAATTCTGGCAGTGCACTGGGATACCTCATTGAATTCCATTCCATTCCATTCCTTTCCATTTCCATCCCATCCCATCCCATCCCATTCCCATTCCCATTCCCATTCCCACTTCATCCTATTGCTATTGCTATTGCTATTGTTATTCCATCCCATCCCATCCATTCTATTCCTATTCCCATTTCATTCTCTCCTATTTCTGTTCCATTGCATGCCCTTCCTGCCTCCCTCTCCAGAGGCAGGCTGCCTCACCAGCCACTGCCAGAACTGATATCTATGTGTGGTAGCTAAATTCCACAAAAGAAATACAGTAGATTTAAGCGGGGGGAGATCCAGTCCATCAAAAACAAAAAACAAAAAAATCCACTTGTGGAAGGAGCTACCATGGGCAGTGGAGATGGGCTCACCTCTGGTTGTCCCAGCGCGAGTAATGCCCCTTCACTGACAGTACACGATGCTTCATGGTGGCAGCTTTGCTCACACTGGGGGGGGGGGGGAGAGGTTCAGCTGTCACAAAATCTCCTGACTGTTTCTTCACAGATCAAGGGGGGAACCTTTGCTTGTTCGGAAGGTCAATTTTCTCTGGCAACGATAAGGCAATTTAAGTTTGGGAGTTTAGTTTAGTTTAGTTTTATTTGATTTGTATACCGTCCTACTCCCGAAGGACTCAGGGCGGTGAACAACCACAAGATAAAAACACATAAATACAAAATTTAAAAACAGAATAAAACCAAATTAAATAATTTGGCTGAAGACAGATTTAAAACACCCCAATAAATTAAAACCAATTTAAAATTTGTATTTTAAAAGGGAAAAAAGGGAAAAATTAGGCCAGGCCAGCCTGATGGAATAAAAAGGTTTTAAGAGCGCGGCGGAAGGTACATAGATCTGGAATCCTCCGTATCTCCAGGGGGAGCTAATTCCAGATAGTAGGTGCCCCCACAGTCAACATTGTTTGGCCGACGGCACCCGGAGGAGCCCCTCTCTATGAAAGCGTACCGGCCGGTGGGAGGCTACTGGTGGCAGCAGGCAGTCTCGTAGATAACCAGGTCCTAAACCATGGAGCGCTCTAAAGGTGGTAACCAAGACCTTGAAGCGCACACGGAAGACCACTGGGAGCCAGTGCTGCTCGCGCAGGAGAGGTGTTACATGGGAACGCCATGTCGCTCCCATAACCATGCGCGCGGCCGCACTCTGCGCCAGTTGGAGCCTCCAGGTGCTCCTCAAGAGGAGCCCCATGTAGAGAGCGTTGCAGTAGTCCAGGCGGGAAATGACGAGGGCATGAGTGACCGTGCGTAACGAGTCCCGATCCAGAAAGGGACACAACTGGCGAATCAGGCGAACCTGATTAAAAATCCTCCCGGTCACGGCCGTCAGATGGTCTTCTAAAGACAGCCGTGAATCCAGGAGGACGCCCAAGTTGCGAGCCCTCTCCATGGGGGCCAGCGATTCGCCCCCAATAGTCAGTGATGGCACCAACTGACTATATCGGGATGTCGGAAACCATAGCCACTCGGTCTTGGATGGGTTGAGCCTGAGCCTGTTTCTCCCCATCCAGATCCGCACGGCCTCCAGGCACCGGGACATCACTTCAAGGGCATCGTTGGGGTGGTCAGGGGTGGAGATGTACAGCTGAATATCGTCAGTGTACTGATGGTACTTCACCCCGAAACCACGGATGATCTCGTCCAGCGGCTTTACATAAATGTTGAACAGAAGGGGCGAGAGGACCGATCCTTGTGGCACGCCACATATGAGGCGCCTCGGGGTCGACCTCTGCCCCCCTGCCAACACAGACTGCAACCGGTCGGAGAGAAAGGAGGAGAACCACTGCAATACAGTGCCCCCCACCCCTAACTCTTCCAACCGGTGCAGCATGATACCATGATCGATGGTATCAAAAGCTGCTGAGAGATCTAATAGGACCAGGACAGAGGAGCAACCTCTGTCCCGAGCCCTCCAGATATCATCAACCAATGCGACCAATGCCGTTTCCATGCTGTACCCAGGCCTGAAACCCGACTGGAACGGATCCAGATACGTCGTTTCATCCAGGTCTGGGGGAGCTGTCGCGGAACCACACTCTCAACAACCTTCGCCACAAAGCGAAGGTTGGAGACCGGATGATAATTAGACAACACTGCCGGGTCCAGGGAAAGTTTCTTGAGGAGAGGCCTCACCACCGCCTTTTTCAAGGCGGCGGGGAAGTCACCCTCACCCAATGAAGCATTTATAATCCCCTGGAGCCAGCCTCGTGTCACCTCCCGAGAAGCCAGCACTAACCAGGAGGGACACAGGTCCAACAAACATGTGGTCGCGTTCAGTCTACCCAGAATCCTGGAGAGATTTCGGGCTTGGAATGACAATCAATCAGGAATCAGGTGACCCTCCCTCCTTTCTGTGGATCTGTGCAACGTGGAATTCTTTGAACAACCCCCACCCTGCCCCCATTTAACTAACTCCACATCTCCGATCTGGATAACTCTGGAATGAAGGATGAGTTTATGAGTGAAAGTACATTTTATCTAATGGAGGGGAGGGGAGGGGGATGTGTGTGTTCCAACTTCTTCCATCCTTCTTGGAATCTGCCCTCCAGGACTTCCTGAAGCCTCAGTCTAGCATCCTCCCCCGATCATTAGAACAAAGGCCAACAAGTCCCGCTCTTTATCAGTGGGGGGTGGGGGGGACTATGCAAAAGAACTTTCGCCTTAATACGGGAGGGGGAGAATATTTGAATGTGCGTCCACTTGTAGTGCTACCCTGATGGCTCCTATAGCCATAATGAAAGATTTGAGGGGGCAGCAGGGCTGAACAGCCCCCCAAAAAAAGAGTGAAGAAATCCAGCTGTTACAAGTGGATTGTTGTGCATTTGAACATTCTGACAGAATGTTTCTTGTTATATCCCACCCTCACCCCCGGTTTGGCTTCAGCCCTAATTCTTTCATAGCCCTGAGAATTCTGAGAGTTGGAGTCCATCGGTCGTAAAGGTGCAGGGACCCCCCATTTCTATCTGTCCCACATGGAAGATCAGGAAGCGCAAAAAATCCAGAAGCCCCAGAAGAGAATGGTGTATGCGCGCTGACATTTTCTCTGCATGGCGCAGCCTTTTTTTCTTCTACTTTTGCTCCAGGTTCATCACCCTCTGGGGAGCCCTATTGGGGAACTGCCAGCCCTTCCACCAGAGCTGTGAAGCAGTGCGAGGAGAGAAGCGGAAATGGGGGTAAGAGTGTTCAAAGAATCCCACATTGTGCAGATCCACAGAAAGGAGGGAGGTTCACCTGATTCTTGATTGATTCTCATTCCAAGCCCCAAATCTCTCCCAAACTCAAATTGCCTTACCTTTGCCAGAGAAAATTGACCTTCCAGGCAAGCAAAGATTCCCCCCTTGGTCCATGAAGAAACAGTCAGGAGAAGGTTGTGACAGCTGAAACCCACCTCCCACCCCCGCTTGAGCAAAGCTGCCTCCACAAAGCATCACGTGGTGTAATTACGCAGCAGGCGCAAGCTCTTCTGTTGGGACCCTTCAGTTCCTCTCCCCCAGAGGAGCGACAGTGGACTGAACTCCCTGGCAAATCTTTTTTGCCAGCCGAGGAAAGAGTTCTTTCCTCGGCTGGCAAAAGGCATGGGCCGTTTTTGGCTTCCCCCGCACCCTCCAGAACCGCTCTGACAGCCAAAAACAGGGCACGTGGACACTTTCCGGGGCCTTTGCCCCCCTTTTTTTTGACCTCCCCCGCCCCCCCGAAGCACTCTGCCGGCCCTCGCAAACCTAAGCCCTTCCCGTGGCCAAAGGGTGGGGGCCGGCAGGTGGGTGTGGCGATGTGGGTGTGGCAGCTTCGTGGTCCCATACGGGCTGGATTAATGGCTTTGGCTGGCCGGATCTGTCCCGAGGGCCATAGTTTGAGGATGCCTGTCTTTTTTTTTTTTTTTGCTTTAATTTATATGCCGCCCTTCTCTGTAGACTTAGGGCGTCTTACAATGTGTTAAGCAATAGCCTTCATACTTTTGTATATTTATACAAAGTCAGTTTATTGCCCCCACAATCTGGGTCCTCATTTTACCTACCTTTGAAAGGATGGAAGGCTGAGTCAACCTTGAGCCTGTGAGATTTGAACTTGCAGTAATTGCAAGCAGCAGATGTTAATAACAGTGCTTTAGTCCACTATACTATCAGGCTCTTGATAGTCTTAAAGTGTAGTTTCTATTTCATAAGCTTTTGCTATCTCTTCCTTTTTATCTTTTAGTATCATTTGTTGTTTTTCCTCTCCTGTCCTTTCTTCTGTTCTTTCTATTTACTCCTCTATTTCCTGGATTTCATGTTCATTATTCAATGTCATTTGCTCATAGTTTTCTGGTCTCACAACTATGTCATGTATCAATTCCTTTATCTCCCTATAGCAGTGGTTCTCAACCTGTGGGTCGGGACCCCTTTGGGGGTCGAATGACCCTTTCACAGGGGTCGCCTAAGACCATCGGAAAACACATATTTTCAATAGCTTTAGGAATAATTTTATGGTTGGGGGTCACCACAACATGAGGAACTGTATTAAAGGGTCACGGCATTAGGAAGGTTGAGAACCACTGCCCTATAGTTTCCTGCATATCTTGGAGCATCAATAATATTTCTTTTAGTAATACACTTATTTTCCCTTGTTGTACCATTTTGCCTTATTTTAATAAATTAAAAAATTACTCAGTAATCTATCAAAATCCCTATCTCTTATTTTTGATGAGTGGATCTGGTATGACATTTGTAATTCCAGTCCACCAATTAATTTGGAAACCAACCTAAATAAAAATGGTCATCCCTGGTACAGAGAAATTGAGTTAAGAATCCATAAAACATAAGGTAAAGGCTATTTGGAAAGATGGGAGATGCTCCATAGAAATTCAATAGTAAGAAGAATATCTGACAATGTTAATATACTGCAGGGAATCCTATTTTTATTTTATTTGTACTCATTAGGATGTTACCTATTCACAAAACTCTAAGAATTCTCTTATATTTAATTTATATTCAAATAATAACACTTGGTGAATATTTACTTTATTTATTTCAAAGGAACACGCTTGCTAGGGAATTCCAGGAGTTGAAGTTACCAGATTTGAAATACACTTATCTGGATCATTAAGAAATAGAACAGAATAAGAATGAATGTTAGAAGGTTCTGTAAGAAATGGCACACAACTATTAAAGCCTTGAGTAAGCATTGTATGGATTTCGATTGGTCCAGGTTATGAAAGATGTAATCCCAGACATCTCAAGGGTACCATGTTGTTGATCCTCCCTATTTTCCAAAACAGATCCATTACAAAAGTATGTGTAAAGAATCAAATATTTGATTAACATAATTTTACAGTTGTGAATTAAATATTATGAGAATATATGAAAAGATTTTAGGGGAACTCCCATTTAAAATTAAGATTTAAAATCTGATAATACAATCTGGAATAAAAATGAGAAATATAATAGGCCACTGTTAAGGCTGCCTGTTTAATTGATGACCCAAGTCAGAAGTACTTCAAAGGATACATATTTCAGATCAATTTGTATCAGGATGTAGGAAGTTAGCACCCACCCCTTTCCTGGAAGAGTGAAATATTTTAGGAAATATGAAAAAGGCAGAATATTATATTTCCCTGGATGAGAAATGGAGAAGCATATTTTACAGACAAAGCTGCTCCCACCTTCCTGCCCCCCACCCTTTGCCAATGGGCCATTAAGGCCTGGGCCAGTCTATTCTACATAACAAAGATCTGCCTCCTTCAGGCAGAGCCATAGTAGGAATTGCCAAAGATCCAACAAAGATAGGATTAGCCCTCTACACAAAAGCAGCAGAAATTTACCACATGTGACCTGGGAAGCACATGTGACCATCAGCCAGCAAGGCTAGCTAAGACCCCCACCCCCTGGGAGTCTGACAACCAATCAGGATACTCTTTCTGGGCCCCAGGAAGTTCAGAGCCAGGGAGAGCATAAAAACCCAGGGACTCACTGTATCTGCCCTTTTCTGTTCAGGAACTCAAGCCATGTGATCCTGTCCACCATTAGACCATCTTTCCAAGCAGTCTCTATGTTTCCAGTGTCTTTTTCCCCACTTGGAGCAGAACCCAGAAGGATGTTTCTTCCAACAAGGAAAATCAGTTTATTGGCATGTATCCCTCTAGCAATGCTAGGCTGAAAGAAAGAGAGGCCTCTTATTCTATGGCCTCTTATTTATTGATCACTTGATCAAATAAAATGTCAGGAAGTTCTAATCTCTGTGGCATGCAAAAGAGAAATGGCCAGGGACGTCTAGAGCCTGGACAAAGTGATTTTCCTGCACTTTATCATCTTCCTTTAGGCTCCTCCTCCTTGCCTCATTGAATCCAGCTTCAGGCTGCTTTGGTGGCAATACAGTACTGAGACAGAGGCTTGGTGATGAGAACCTGTGAACAAATGGCAAGCAGCCCATTTAAGCCAGTGCAAGAAAAGTGAGAATGAGCTCTAAAATCAGGAATGTCAGAATGATGGGCATTTGTCAGGCCGGTCTCAAAGTTACTTAAATCCTAGTGTGGAAACTAGGAATAAAGGTATCTGTATTTATATAGCAATTCTAACATTTAGGATTGGCTCTTTTTAAATGTCAAACTGCAAATGGAATGTGTACAATAACATTTAAAAAAAATTAAATGATCAGGTATCCCTGTCTCCAGAGTACTAAATCACCTGCCTTGTAAATATTTATTCGAAAAAAGTGAAAAGAGACGATTGAATTTGTCGAATTTGCCACTTGGTTCTTCCTTTGTTAGACCAAGCATTTCATTTACGTTTTTTTACCAGCTCTCACAGCAGCCAAGTACCTGATTGAGCTCACAAATCGAGACTCGGGTTATCAAATTTCCTAGCACTCTTAATTGAAAAGCCTGCCGACGTAGGTGAAAGACTTTATACATATGTAAAGCAGGAAGTTCAAATTACATCGCCTGTAGAGTCTTGATGATTGACGGCTGTTTTTGAAGAAGGGCTCTTTGCAGCTAGGGGAAGGCTTTGTGGGAGTCCCTTGCCCTTTCCGATGACAAGGGGAGTTCGAACGTCCATTGTACTTCGGGTTCTGATTTCTTTGGGCTTTCTACCCTTTCGCAGAGGCCACGAGAAGGGTGTGTTCGTGTGTATGGGGGGGGGGGGAAGAGGGGCACAGTGGGAGGATCCAAAGGAACTCAGTGCCACAGCCATTTTGTTTGTGGGCAGCATGGTCGAATTCTGTCAGTCAGTATAAGGAGGGGTTTTTAAATAGTCTTTGTGGAAGAATGATGCCTATTACAAAGGATGTTTCTGTTGAAATGAACATCCTTAGGTCTCTATGACGGTAGGTACAGAATAACGCTTGGCGAGGCGGAAAATGAAGGAAACTCCCCCCCCCCCATTCTTGCTCCTTGGGTAACCTCTCAGTATCAACTCTTAGATTTTGTTTCAAACCCAGCAGATTATTTTAGGAGGCGTATCTTTCTGCAAAGCATTTGTGGGTCCGCTTTAGATTTCACCAGGCGCTTAGGCAACGTGGTAGGGAAGGTAACAAGATTAGTGAAAGCGTTTCTTAGTTGAACATAAAAAATAAATAAATCTTTAAAGTGGGAAGAGAAAAACACCCAAATCTCTATGTGGAAATTGAGGGGCTCTGGGGTGTGTGTGTATATACGTGCGGGTGGATGCGCGCGCTTTTCTATACCCCCCCAGCTAATCTCCCCCCACACCCGCCCATCAAGGACAGTTGATCATGTGAAGGAGACTTAGAAAAGGTTTTGAGTTCTTGTTCGGTAGAATCCCCAAATACAAAGCCTGGGCATTTGGTGGTTGGTTGCGTTGGGGTGTGTTTTAAAAGACTGTATAAAATGGCACACTGCATTTCTGCATTTTTTTCCAGGCTGCAGAAGAGGGGGGCGGGGGATAGTGCAGACTGTGTAGGGACACTGCCCTCCTAACCAATCAGAACGCGTCTGTTTGCCATTACAAAGTTGTTAACCCCAGAGTCTTCTGGCTCCTGCTGCCTTTGCTTTTAATCTTTGGATATTTCTCAGGTTTACTCGAATCCCCCCCACCTCGCCAGATATGGAGAAAAAACCTTCGGAAGCGGCTGCCGACCATGGGAAGGAGATTATATTTTCATTTGCAAAGATTTTTAAAGATGTTGGATGATTCTTTCGCTGCCTGCAGCTGGTTGATTGCAAGCGAGAAACTATACACAGACTTTCGTTCCAATCGGGAAAAGGCAGCTGGCTGCTTCCTTTCGAGGTAAGTTTTCTAATCCTTCTCACACATACGCACACACATACACAAACACGCATAAAAAACGTCGAAATATTTCTTACATGTATGAACCAAATGTAGATTTTTTTCCTTTCAAATATGAGAGCTTTTTAATTATTATGACAAAGGTTGGGTCTTTATTTTGACCATTAAGAACAATTGTGTTACTGTCTTTATGGTGAATAAATTAGACCCCTGTACTTGAGTCGTTGATGGAACTGCCAACAACAGAGATCTTTTCAAGGTGGAGTTGGAGTCTGAGTCTCCAGGGTGGATAATTGTGTCCGGAACAGAACATATATTTTTACAAAAGAGGAACTAAGTATATTGATAAAGAAATGTGCTTTAGTTTATTTGAGTTTGAGATTAATTGGGAAAGGCTTCTTAAATTAGATTGTTGAAAACTGCCCTTAATATATGAAGGAAGAGATTGATATAGCAGGATTTACATTAAGTTATGTCTGTTACTAAATATTGGCCTTTTATTCCCCAATCGGCTCTTTTTTTTTGTTACTTGCTTTAAAACCTTTCCATAAAAAATATGAATGATGGTGCTGCATTCAAGTGTCCGTGTCCCTTTGAGAAGATTCATTTATGAGACATTTTGTAATTTTGGGCATTTTTCTGGGGTTTTTTTCATTTGTACACAGTAGGAAATCTTTTTTGTTTTGTATTGATCTGTGTTGGTGGCGCTGTGGTGCTCCTAAACAATTTATGTTCGTTTCACCAAGAAAAGGGGGGGGCAGAGAAAGGTGGGGCAAGATTTGATCTATTGTATCATAATTTCTTTTTTTCTTATAACAAACCCAGCTTTAAATATTAATACATGCATTATAGTTTGGATCATGTACAGTATATGCAATAATCAATATACTTGGAAGTTCAGTGTATAGCATAACAGAGGTGTCGTCACAGTCCTTTGTTGTTCTGTGAGACTAGAGGCAGGGTTTGGATTTTTGTTACTTGCTTTAAAAAATCCAAGGTATGTGGAGAACTAATTCATTATTTAGTCATGGTTTTATCTTTTCTTAAAAAAGATTTTCTAGTAGCTAAAACCAATTTTATATCCTCTGTAGAAAGTGACTGTTTTTATTGTGTTAAAGATTCATTATCAGATAAGTGTTTTTCATAATACTTGGCAGAGTCTTAAACCCTTTCTTTTTTGTTTAAAAAAGTAAAAAAAAACATATCAAATAACAGTTTGGGATTGGCTTTTTTAAAAAAAGTGTGTATTTTTTAAATGTTCTGTAGATAGTGTATGCTTTAATTAAGAATAGAAGCTGAAAAAGACAAATATATAAATTTAAAAATTAAGTAGTTTTGTGTCTACATAAAATCATATATACATAGTTAGATACATATATTAAGAATCAAATATCTGTTTGCTGCAAACATTTGTAAATTTACATAGTATAAACAAAAAGATAAAAAAGCTGCAAAGATGCATTTATACATGAACAATTCATAAAGTAAAAGGATTTACATTATATAATTTGAACTGATCAAAATATCTGGGAAAATGCAACAGGTTAATAAATCTATTAAAGTATGGGGAAGGAAGGAATTATTTTTATTTTTTCTTTTGAATTTCTCAGTGTAGTTCATGTGAAGTTCTTTGAATAATTTATATAAGTTTTATAGAAGACACTTTTAAACAGAGGATATTGTGTAGGTAGAAAAATAGTAGCTGACATTAAACATGTCCTTCCAAAATAGATTTTTCTTGAAACTGAAGCAATATTTATTTACAGATTAAATGGCACCTTGTAGAATGTATTTGAGTGTTTCAGAGTTAATATTAGTTAAAACACGTTATTCTTAGTTAAAACATGTAACTAAATTGTAACATAAGAATTTATATGGTTTAGTTCCCTATTTAGTTTATTAAATCTATATTTAAATATATGAATAACAATTATTTCTACTAAGCAGAATATGCTTTCATTGATTATGGCCTCACTATATAATAACAATGGCTCTTTGAAAAGACCAATCATGGATGTTCTCTTACAGATCTAGGAATGCAACTCATGCAGCTTCCATCTCAATAAAATGTGGCAGTGCAGCATATGATTGCACCATACAGTGAACAGCTACCTTAATATATGGGTGCAGCTTGTATAGCAATTATTGGGAAAAATGGTGTTTAAATGTTTGGCTTTGGAAAACCAGTTGTTATCCAGGTTGAGGTAGAGATTTCTATTCACTCCTCATTCTGTATGCATCCTGATAGAAAGGATTGCATTCAGACATATATTGTACAAAAGAGAGAATTTTGCTTTTTGTTAAACCTGTACCATATACGCTTTAAATCTTCAGACAGTCCAGCTTAATATATGAGAAAGATACATTTACTTGTTGATTATGTTTTTTATGTTTTTAAATCACAAGGTTTTTTAAGAGGTTTACTAACGGTTAAATCCTTTAAAAATTATTAGCTTTTAGGATTGCAAAACATTTGGAATTGAGACTTTTTAATGACTGGACAAATACTGACCAGTAAGATAAAACAACTTAATGTGGAATATGTTCATACATATGAACTCATACATAAATGAATTAAATCAGATTTTTAAGATATTTCATTAAAGTACAATTAATAGACCCTTGACTGATATAATGCTAAAATTCCTTTTTTTTTTCAGATGGAATAGTAGAAAAGCTAGACTTACTAGCAAATAGAGTTGAAGAAATAATTTGTCTAGTTTATTACTTCATAAATAAATCATTGAGTTACTCTTGCATTGTTTTACATCATGTAGGCTGAATTGTATGATGTAGAGATTATAACTGACATGGCGGCTACACTTGTGATGATAAGAATGAAGAGGGGAAATTATTAAACTGACTCTGGATGCATAAAGTGCGGTAAGATTGATAGGACGATGAATGATCAGATCAGAAAATGTACTTAACACAGACAGTTCTAATGTATAATTGTGGGTGGTTTTTTCAAAGAGAGGTATGACTAAAATGGCATAAAGTAAACCAATTTGCAAAACTAAATAGTGAAAATTACTGGAAGGCAAAAAAAAAAATATTGAAAAGGACTAGAAACTTAAAAAGCATTAAAAACTAGCTAACATAAAAATGAGAAAAGTGGTCTTTAAAAAGCTGTGTTAAATTATACTTTAAGGCAGTGGTTCTCAGTCTGGTGTGCAGACCCCTGGGAGGCTGTGATGTCATCAAAGGGGGTCCACGAAGACTTGAAGAAACGTTATAATTCAAATCTTGAGTTAAGTCTTGGGGGTCTGTGCCTGCGGTCCCTGGCCACAAAAGGTATTTAAAGGGAAAGGGGAGTCTGTGGAAAGGTTGAGAACCATTGCGTTAAGGTATATATTCTATAGATGGCAAAAAAAATAAATAAAAAATCTAGGAAGTGAAACTTCTGCTTGGGCAGAATTTAATTTAAACTTTAGGTTTCTATGGTCTACCTTTCATGGCATTTTGAAATAAAAGTTTAGCTTTCCTTCTGAATAACCACAAATGAGTCTGCACATATCTGAAATCCCAGAACAGGATTTGTAATTTAAAAACATTTGAAAAAATTATCTTACTGCATTAATATTTCTAGACAGATTACAGTTTTTGAATTTTTAGTATTGCAAAATTCTAGTTACTATTGTTACTCTTTGTTGATACTTTTTTCTGAATAACAGCCAATTTTTATTTTCTGAATCAAATTGACAGAAGTCTTAATTCAAGGAATGCTTCAAAGACTATTAATACTTGATTTGGTAAAATGAACAACTGATGCTGAAAAGATGCCATTTTGTTTTGCTGTGTGACGTAGCATAATAAATAACAAAAAGTAGGTTATCCTCAATTGTCATTTCAAAATAACTAGTTATAGATATTTCAGTTTAAGGCAGAATGAAAGAAAAGACCTACAGATGGATCCATCTAGCATATCTCCTCAGGCATTACAATTAGAGGGTCAGAATGGCACTTGTGCCATGGACTTCGCACTTTGACTAATATTTTTGGTGATTTAATCCAATAACTCATAATGCAGGATTGTAGCCCTTTGTATATTCAACTTATAGTTCCATTTTCACTATTAACTGAATCAAAAGTATCTGTAAATTAATTTCATATTTTCTCAGAAGATGCCATGTTTCCCCAAAAATCCTGTCTTATATTTTTTTGAACTCTGAAATAAGCGCTTGGCTTGATTGCCATGCACTCAAAAGCTCAATTGGGCTTATTATCAGGGGATGTCTTATTTTGGGGGAAACAGGGTAGTTGCATTGCATTCAACTTACTTCCAGATAAATACTTGTGAGAAGGTGGCTTCAGGCTCTCCATGCTGTCCAAAAGGAAGCTTTCTGCCCCTTCCTGTACAGAGATGAGTAGAAAGGTTGAAAAGGTTCTTATATGCATATTCCCATTGAATTTACCTTTCTATTATTCAATTCTGAAGAACATTTTATTTCCTAACATATTAATAATATTGGATGATATTAATAATAAATAATAAAACTCTATGCAATTAAATTGTGGGGTTCAAAATGGTTGTAGATGTAGTAGAGATATTTGAAGGAACCTGTGTTGCTTGTTTCCTTATCTAAATACGTATGACTTGAGTGATAAATCGTGGTACATCTAATTTAAGTCATCAAATACTTTACGAGATGTTATACTAGTTGGATCATTCCTTATTCCAAAAATATAAAACTCCATTTTCAACAGTGAAATGTGCAAATGTGTCTAAGAATCTCAACTTTTACTCTCTTGTTTTATATTGCTACAATGTGCTAAGCATGCCTGAAATTTTTTTATTGTTCAAATAATGTAATGTCTATGCCAGTGGTTATCAAACATTTTGGTCTCAGATTCCCTTTACATTCTTAAAAGTGATTGACTCCAAATATCTGGTTTATGTGCACTATCTATATCTTTCAATATTTACTGTACAATATTAGAATTTAAAACTGAGAATTTTTAAAATATTTATTTGACTTTGCAAACCCCCTGAAAGGATCTCGGAGATCTCCAGGTGTCCCCAGACAGAGAACTGCTGGCCTTTGACATGTACTTTTCCCAGGTCTGTGCTTTTTTTTTCCTTTTATGTTGCATTGTATTCTCATTATTACTATTCTAGTTGGTCACTGTCTTCTAAATCAGGGGCAGGCAATTTTTCCAACGGGCCACCTGAGAAATTGGGTCTTTTGTAGAGGTACAAATCAATAGGCTGTGAAGTTGCATTTGCATGCACATATGTAAATTGAAAAAAATAGCAATGTAGTTGTTTTGTGTGCATGGCATATACTGGTACTTATTTACCTATGATTTTTAATTTCTGCTTGATGTCATGCGAGCCAGATGTAAACAAAGACTGGATGTTCCCTGGGACCATAAAATGCCTAGGTCTGTCCTAAATAATACTAACTGTCTCAAAATGTATTTTGAAATTGAGAAACATTGATAACAATAAAGATTCTTTAAAAGGTTAGATAATGTCTTAGTACCCCAAAACAAGATTGGGATGAAGTGTTGAAAAAGCAATAGATCTTTATAATAGTGACCAGATAGATAATTATAGTTGGATGGTATCATTTGCACAGAATACAGTACTTTTCAGCTTCCACCATCTAGGAGAGAAAGCCTTATATATTTTAGACGGATATATATATTATAGTCCTCTTTACATAAATTAAGGGAAAGGAGAACACTAGAGCAAAAATGAATTGGTGAATATTTCTGGATGTATCTGCCATGTTAGAAATGAGGAAATTTTTCTACAAAAATATCTTAACTGTGACTATAACCAGATTCTCTGGTTATCACTGAATCCTTAGTCATTGTACCTATATTATCATATCAATTCAGTTAAGATTTAAAATGAAAAGTAGAAGGGGAAAATTATCACCCTCTTGCATCAATGTCTATGGAGATTCTCAGTAATCCAGGTCATGGTTGTTCCAAAGGTGCTTCAAGAGGTCACTGGACATCCTGCAGAAAGCACAGCTCCACAACACAGTCCTTTCAGCAGTTCCAAGAAGGCTCTCTTACCCATTTGCATTACTCAGGTGATCCTGAGGACACCTACAAACCTCCAAGTGGCCTCAACAACTCTCTAAAGTAATGCAATCGCAGAACAAAAACTTATGACTTGGGGGTCTATGGAGATTCTCATGGTTTTCCCACAGGTGCTTTTTCAGGAGGCAACTGGACTTTGTTTTTTCTTTGAAGACATTTCGCTTCTCATCCAGGAAGCTTCTTCAGCTTGGATTGGATGGTGAAGGGGCATAGGACAGAAAACATCCTGCTGCCAAAAAAAGGCTCCAAACCCACTTACACTATTCAGGTCAGTGGTGGGTTGCTACCTGTTTGCTCTGATTTGGGCGAACTGGTAGCGGCGGCGGGAGCCTCCGCCCACCTGCCTGGATGTCATCAAATATGATCTGCGCATGCGCAGAAGTGGTGCGCGAGAAAAGCGAGCGCACAAGTACGAGTGAACCGGTAGTAAAGGTAAGTGAAACCCACCCCTGCTTCAGGTTATCTTGAGGAAACAGATAAACCACCAAGTGGCCTCAACAACTCTCTAAAATAATGCAAATGATCAGCTTGTCTGCAAGAAATATAAATCCTTCCATTCCCCACAATCCAGTCAGAGCTGAAGAAGGTTCTTGGACGAGAAGTGAAATGTCTTCAAAGAAAAACCAGAACATCCAGTTCCCTATTGAAAAAACACCTTTGGGACTCTTGCACCAATCTATACAATTCATACTGCTGGTGCCCTGTATTAACTAGAACTGATTTAATTGTATAATGTAGTTCTGATAAACACAGAAAAATCACTATTGAAGCTGAGGCTTAGTTCAGTGCTAGAAAAGATGGAACAAAAGTGGCGAAATAACAAATCTGAATAGGAGCATCTTTTCTTCCTGAGCTTAAAGCATATTTTCCTTGCTTTTTTTCAATTACAGGCAGTGGTCTTATCCAGTCTTGACTAAAACTGTCAGTTCCAAAACAGACCCATCTAATCAAGCATATAGCTAATAACAGCCAACAAAGGTATAGATATGAAATTAATACTCATCATGTTCATCAGCATTTTGCATTCAGAGGTATTGGCTGTGCTTACAAGTAGCACTCCTAAGTAGGAACAAACCTTATTTGCTTTTGTAAGGAAGGGCATCCATGGGGGAATATGAGGAAACTGAATGACAAGGGCCTAATTATACAATTGACATAGTTGTATGATTTGCATGATGACATCACAACAGGTCATTTTGACATCATTACAGTTTATTACTGACACACTCTCAACTCAGACACATTAATTTTATTCTTAATTATTTTAGCTAATTATGCATTTGAGTGGGATCGAGCAGGTGGACATACCCATCAATGTTTCTGAACAATTCTTCAAAACTCTCATCGGTAAATAGGTTATTGCCATAATTTAATAATTTGCCTAAACTATAAATAATTGACCTCTAAGTAAATATACATGAGTATGGAATTCGACTATGGAATTTGATTAAAGAACGTGAAATTATACTATTTCTTTATTAAGATAATTATTTAATTTTCATATTTGTGGCTAATTTAGTTTTTTTATACTTTATTTTTCATAATTCTTCAGTTAAAATACATGTGCTACTACAGCTGTAAAATTTATATTTTACAGCTGTAGTAATTTATAACTACAGGAAGGAATGAGTCAATGTAGGAAAAGTTTGTAAAAGGTTTATAGGATTATGCCTTTAGACAGGCAATATTTCTTCCCAATATTTTATAAAAAGTTTATACCTCAGTCCAGTATTGGCCATGAGAATATTTGATAGACTGGCCTGATTTATATATTATCTAATTTGGCTTGTTAGATTTTGGATGAGTATTTTGTCCTAATCCTAGCTATTTTAGTTTAGTTAATAAAGGATAGCTTAGAAAATTTGAGCACAGTAATAAGTCTGTTAATTAACTGCAAATACTGTCATTTTTTTGAAAAGCAGTATTTTTGTCTGAAGCAAAAAAAAAAAAAATCCTGAACACATAGTAAATGTATTAAATATATTTACTAGGACAAGTTCAGAAGAAATGCATGTTGCAAATGTGCAGAATAAAAATGTATGATTTGGGGTCTATGGAGATTCTTAAGTCATCCAGGTCATGGTTTTCCCAAAGGTGCTTTTTCAGGAAGCAACTGGACTTTGTTTTTTCTTTGAACATGTTTCACTTCTCATCCAGGAAGCTTCTTCAGCTCTGACTAGATGGTAAAGGGACAGTGAAAGTACACAGGACAGAAAACATTCTGCAGCCAAGAAGGCTCCAAACCAGAGGTCCTCAAACCTTTTAAACAGGCCAATTCACGCTCCCTCAGACTATTGGGAGGCCGGACCAGCTAGGTGGGCGTGGCTAGGTGGTCATGTGACTGGGTGAGCGGCACCAATTTAGGGGGAGGGCATGGCCGGGGTGGTTGCGACCAACTGGGTGTGACCATTTTTTGCCTCCTGGGAATGGGCGTGCTTTTACCATCTCTACTTGCAAGAGGAACATGCTCCACATGCGGGCCAAGGGCAAGACCTGTGAGGGGGCCAAGGAGATGACCAGCGGCGACCTGCGCTCCAACTACAAGCCAGAAGAGATGGGATGGAGTAGGTAGCAACTGCCCCACACCCTCCTTACCTTGTCTTCACCCGCAGCGGCAGCAGTAGCGAAAGGCAGAGGCACCGGGGAGACGCATGTGGTCCAGCCTGCTGGATGCGTCAGGCAGCCACCTGCCCTGTCCCGGCCACATGGGATGGAGCAGGCGTGTCCGGTGGTCCACATCACATGCCTCCCCCCCACTGCTGGTGCCAGTGACACCACCGCCATGCCTATTTCTTGGAGGGCCAGTTGCAGAGTCCCTGCTGCCAGACTACCTGCATCTTGGCAGATGCCGCTCATTTTGCATCTGAAGGGTGTGACACACATCGACACGCACATATTGCCACCGCCTGGATTCTCTGCAGCTGCTTTGGTCCGCGAGGCTGCACTGCCCACATCACCCCTCCACCAGCTGGCCCACCTGCCTGCCAACCCACACCCTTCGGACATGCGAAACAGGCTCGGGAAAGGGCTGTGCATGTCTGGCAGGCATGCATCTCTAGGAGCGGATCTGACAAGGAAGTCCCAAGATGGGGCCTCAGCAGCACTGATCCACTGGCCGGCCAGCCCTTCCCATCTCCCTCTCCAATGGTGGAGACAGACATCCTTCAGAGGAAGGCAGCCTCGCCCCAGAACTACCGAGTGGGAGAAGGGCGGGCACCCAAGTGGCAGTGGTGGGGGGGGAAGAAGGCAGCAGGGGCAACTGTTGGAGCGCCCGCTCCCTAGCTCACTCTTGTCTCGCCAGCCCCGCTTCACCAACAGGTGCCCGCTGGCTTGCAGGAGCCTCTTTCGGGCCAGGAGCTCCAGGGCTGTGGTGGCTGCTTGTCTACTTGGAGCACGCTGGTTAATCCCCGCCCAGAGTCTGGGGACAGATGGACAGAGGAAGCCCGAGTTAAGAAGCGAGGGTGGAGGATGCAGTTTTCCCCTCTGGGGCCTTTGCGCATCCCATTTTTGACCTCCCTGGTCCCCAGAACAATTCTGCTGGCCAAAAACTGGACACACAGAGGCACTCCGGGGCCTCCTGCATTCCGTTTTTGACTTCCACAGCCCCGGAAGCACTCTACCAGCCAAAAATGTTGGCATCATCTTCCAATTCCAGCCCATGGAGCTTGCCGAAGGTAAGGCATGCACTCTGCAGAAGGCGGGTGGACAGGGTGATGTGGGCAGGGTAGCCTCATGGTCCCATGCAGGTTGAATTAATGTCTTTGGCAGGTTGTATTAGGTCTGTGGGCCATAATTTGAGGGCCTCTGCGCTAAACCCACATGCACTATTCAGGTGATCTTGTGATCCAAACCACAGATAAACCACTAGATGGCCTAAAAAAATGCAGATGACCAGCTGTCTGCAAGAAATATAAATTCCCATCATCCAGTTAAAGCTGAAGAAGCTTGGATGAGAAGCGAAACGTCTTTAAAGAAAAAACAAGAAATCCAGTTGCCTCCTGAAAAAGCACTTTTGGGACAATTGTGGCTTATGGGGCAGGAAATGTGGATTCTATAGAAATGTATGGTTATAACAATTTAATGAGACTTACGATCAATATTTTGCCACCATATTGTCACTTAAGTCTTTCTGAATTCTGATTTTTATAATCAGCCATATTTGTTTTGATAGTTCTACTTTTGCTAACTAACCTGGGTACTCTTAAAATGGAAAAATCTAATATAATATACATGCAATTTACATATTACAGATTATTCTGAACTCTATATCTACTGTTTAATATTTATAAGCATTGGATTTTTATTAAATGAGAAGTATTCTTAATATAAGCCTCCATGAGAAGTTTGAAATGTATAATCCAGCTATGAGTTTCTTGTCTTCATCTTTTCTAGAGTAAGACTCAATTTCAGAAATATGGATTTGAAGCCCTGGTGATTCCATTGAGTTACCATTTTTCCTCCAAACTAGGTAACCCATGAACCATTGGGTCATTGTTTCAGAGATATTTTCTTAAACCAAGAAGCAGTATGAACATGGATGGGCAAAAAAGCAATGAAAGTTAATTCCTATATCCTGCAGGCTTCTCCCTTGACTTTGCTTGGGGGAAGCTGGTTAGAAGCATTGGAAATCATGATCACCTGGCTGCAGCAGCATATGGTGGCACCTGCAGCAGCTACAACCTTGCTAATACATCTGGTGTTAAGATGCTTTTCTTAAAATTTCAGTCCCATGGGGATAATGGGTCCCTGATTTTTTAAAGTTAGCCCACTTGAGTTAATTTGATTCAAACATTATTGCACTATAATACATTGTTTTGCCCAGCTGAAGTTAAAAGGCAGAACTTTAGCTGTATATAAATAGAATTACAGTTGCTCAAATATCTGGTTTACTTGGTTTGACAACTCATGCTCAAGACAGAAGCTGTTACATCCATTTTCAGGAATCCTCACTCAGAGGCCATAAACACTGTCTTATTACATCCAAGACATCTCTCAGTTAGACTACTGCAGTGCATTCCATGTGGACAGCTTTTGAAAAGCATTTGGAAGTTACAATTGGTCCAGAATACAGCTCTGGACCAGTTGTAATGAATGAATGAAAGCATACATCTTGAGGTACCTATGTAACACCTGTAATTCAAGAGCTGCACTGGTTTCTAGCTGGCTGTCTCCTTTAAATTCCTTTATGATTTAGGACCTGGATATCTGTAGGATTGCTTTCTCTTGATTACATCTGCTGTCCAATAACATAAGCAAGGCAGCCCTTTCTGTATTCCCTTAATTAGAGATTGCCTCCTTTAGAGGCAGAACAAATATACCTTTTCAGTAACTTCTATCCCCAACTCTGGAATAGTATCCCTTCAGATAAAATACCATCTCCTAGTTTTCAGAGTTAGTGGCTGGCTATTCTAACCAGGCCTAGGAGCAGGCTTGTTAAGGCTATCCTTGCAAACAAATAATTGTCACTGTATTTCAAATATACATCCTGTCTTAAATGATTATAATTTTATGGTTTTCATGTTAATTTCTTGTTTTTAATCCCAAATTATGGTTTTGTGAAGACTATTGATCTATTAATTGAAAGGGATTATAAATAAAAATAAGAACTAGAATTGAAAATGCTATGGTGTGTGGTCTTTAATGCTGAAATAGACTGCAGCAAAAGTTGCATCTAAGAAGCTTGCCTGAGGTTTGTATGTATTTGTCCCCTCAAAAACGCTATGCTGCTTTTGACAAGTGCTAGTAGGATAAAGGTAAAAGGAGGATGATAAGGAGTCAAGAAATTCCTCAGCCTCAGCACCAATATAATACTGATGTTATAATCATTTCTTTCATAATGTCTTATTTGAATAAGCTGACGATCAACTTTTTCTGCTGGAAACTGTTAACTCTAAAATATGGGATATGCGGTTTTAAATAGTGTGTATAACAGATTTGCACACCTGTCAGTTAATTCTATAGAATTTTTGATGTCACAGAGACCTGTCTTACAGAGGAGAGAATAAAGTGGCTTGGGAAGCAATGAAAATTAAATGAAAATAGGATTTAGAGAGAATATTGAGCCGCCATCTCCCTGCTGCAATGTTTAAACTGAACCGGGCCGCGCACGTCAACTGTCTCCCTCTAGGCCTGAGGAGATGCTCCCGGTTTCTCGAGGGCTGAGGCGTGTATTCTCCCCCGTATGTTCCTCCACGCGTCAGTGATGCAGTCGTCCCACCTTCACTCGTTTCCCAGCGTGTGAAGGGGTGGGGGTGGGTGCCTCAGCGTCACCCGAACAGCTACAGTGCTTTGGGAAAGAGTAGACCTACTTCGGCCCGCCGAGAGTGTCAAAACCGCCGCTTTTTCGTGCCTGTTTCTCGTGCTCGCGTCGCGCGCTCTTCAGCAACGCCGTGCCCGCGCTTTTGCGCGATGCAGTGTGGGAATGGCTGTGGCGCTGGGGTTGGCTGAAAGAGGCGGCCAGTCGAGGTTTAATGTCCGCCATGTTGGCCGTGGCGTACTGAGCAGACCAGGAGCGGCGAGGAGAGAAACCGGCACCCTAGCCTGGCCGCGCCACCCGGCGCCGCTGGGACCCGCCTCGGAGCGAGCCCCGCCCCGCCGCGGGAGCCCCGGTCCCTCCATGAGAGCTCTCGGCGGGGTCCGGCTCTCAGCTCGGAGCGCTCTCGCTGCTTCCCCCCCCTTTTCCGGAGCAGCAGCAGCCGCCATAGCAGTTGCAGCCGCCGACGACTAACATGAGCAAACTGTCGTTCCGGGCCCGGGCGCTGGACGCGTCTAAGCCGCTTCCCGTCTTCCGCTGCGAGGACTTGCCCGACCTGGCCGAGTATGCCTCGATCAACCGGGCCGTGCCGCAGATGCCCACGGGCATGGAGAAGGAAGAGGAGTCGGTACGTGAGAGACCCCCTCCCGTCCCTACTCCGGCCGAGCCGGGCCCCGCCATCGCCCTGTACCCAGGCCCCCACCATCGCCTCTGCGCAAGCACAAAATGGCCGCCATTTTCTCCCCGCTTCCTCCCTCTTTCCTCCCCTCCCCCTATGGAAAGAGGGTGATGTTGAACCCTAATAGCCCCGTCTGCCCTCCCTGTGGATGCCCTCCTAAGATATCTGTGTATGTTGACTCGAGTGCAAAGGCCGCCTGCCGTGCTCCCCTCAGCCTCCCGAAAGGCACAAAGGGGTCACGTGATTCGGCGGGCAGCCGCCATTTTGTTAATGCCTCTAGTTCGTTGGGCTGGGCCTTAGTACCGCAGCAGCTGCGAGAATGCGAGCTGAAACGGCGCGGAGGTTCCACTCATTGGACACTAGGTGGCGTCTTTGTATTCTATTAGTGGTCAGGCTACAAGCATGGATGGTTTTGACGTTTACCAGTCCGGGGTTTGCTGCTGTCAGTTCTGTAACTATCAGTTAAGTTATGGGACAGAAGGTAGGCTCTTGCACTGCATGGGTAAGTAATAAAGACGAGTTGTTCAGTTTACAGGAAGAAATGGGATGAAAAACCTGGTTATTGGCTGATGCTATTTAACTGAAGAGCCTCCTAGAAATATATTAATGATTTCCCCAAATAAAATTGGCTTGTTGACTACTCGACTAATACAGAAAATCAGTTAAATTAGTCTGGTCATTTCACCAATTTTTTTGTTTTTTTAAGCCAGATAATTGGCACTAATTTAATTCAGTTTTGAGGTGAGCAGCAATAAAAGCAGAAACAGTATTTAGGAGTCATATAGTGTTCACAGTAAAATACTCATCTTTTAACATAATGTAATAATCATGTTTACTAATGTACATAATATAATTTCTTTAGCATATAGGAAGTACATAATCTCAAACTGTATAAACCACATAAATGGCGCATTTTACTTAAGAAAAGTTAGTAGTATATTAATACATGCATCATACTTGATTGTATCACAGTATCCTTGGCATCAAGTGTTTAAAGATTGAATGGTAACATGTTTGTCTCATTGGTGTTTAAATGAAGAAAAAGCATGTTTTACTTAATTCATATATGTAGTGCATATTCAAAACTTATTTTTTTAGTAAAATCTACTTAATATCAATTTGAAAAGACCTAGTTTTTCTCTTCTATTTTTTTCCTTGAGACCACTGGGTTAATAGTAAGTTTGAGAACTAAAAATTAGGCTGGATTTCTTTTATCCTGAATTTGTGCAGCTGCCCACATTTAGATAGATAGAGATGCACTGACTCACTAGGCTTCAGGTCCTGCTGATAGAAATTAATAGATTGATAGTATATGTTTGCAGAGATATTAAGACTCTTAAATTTAGTAAGACTTTCTTATGTTAGATCATATGAAATTGATCATAACAATTAAAGAAACTCCTGTTGATTAAATTTAGCATATTTAAGAAAATGCTGTCTGTAAAAATTAGAACTTTTCTTAACTATATAAGCTATATTTGGCTAAATAGCTTGATACATATGGAACAATATTTGGATTAAAGAATTTTACTGAATAAAGTGAGAACATAAAACCTTACTATAAATAAACAAACAAACAAACTAAGCTTAGAGAAAATTAAGTAGAATATAACCAAATAGATAATAATAAATAATACAATACATTTAGGAACCATCTCAACATATTATTGCAGTATGTCTACAAGAGGACAGGTCCACAGACAGTCTGGAACAAGGACATAGTAATCTTGGCCAAGCTACTTCAGAAGAGAAATTTGGAAGTGAGAAAAGAGTAAAATTTTCAGATAGTTATCACTGGAAGCACTAGCCTACCAGGCACCTTACTTACCCTCATTTTAATTAAAAGTGGGAAAACTGATATATTGCAAATCATAAACTTCTAGTGCCATCTTTATTTCCAAGAATACTAATTCTTAGCCAACTTAGAAGAAACAAATGCTGACGGCAGTTTGAGTGGTTTTCTTGAGATAAGACCACAAGCAAGGAGAAGGAAGAAAAAATAGAGGCTGTGACAAAGATAGGTTTCAAAAATTGGCCATATAGTAAATGAATGCCACAGTAAATTCAAATACATCCACAAATAATTGTTGCCCATGGCCAAGACCATCTCCTTTTACATAATGTAGAATCAATTCCTGAACATATAACTGTAATAACAAAAAATACACCAGATTCTGAACTTTATCCCCAAGTCTTACCCATTCTTTCAACTAAAATTAGAGGAACTATTACTGTCCTGTCCTGCATGTATCTTTCAGGGTTTCTGGTTGTTTACAGTAGATATTCTAACCACTGTTTGGTGTCTTTCTCATTTGGGAAAATACATGTTTCTTTGAGAATCAAATCAAGATCTAGGATTTAAATTTCATAATATATTATCTCCACCAGATTGATTTAATTTGCTTGAGTGATCAGGCTTTGTCTATTAGCATGCTACTTGTGCATAGTAACCTTGGATAAGATAAATATTCTGTGCTTATGTACCAATATGACCTGTATGCGTGAACCCCCTTAACCATAACCTGGCTTGATTTCTTTAGATCACTGCTTGCTTGCTTGCTTTTTTAACTTATTGCCACATGTTTCCTGTATAGATCTAGTTGTTATTAATATTCTATAGTACTATATTTACAGTAGCATGTTTTAATGTACAAGTCTGCATATTGCCAGATACACATCTCAACTACGTTTACTGCTGTAGAGAGTACATGAAATTCAAAATTGTTTTATGCTTTATATAGAAAGTGTATCCAGGGTTAATATATTGGTCAGTATAAATGCAGCTTTATATTCACTTCTTAAAACTTAATTAATAATCAGTTGTCATTCTCATCTTGTTTATAGCATCTACTGTGTTTCTCCGAAAACACAACCCACCCCAGTAATAAGACCAACCCTAATTTTTGGGGAATGGGCCTAATATTACCCTTACCCTGAAAATAAGCCGGGGCAATGGGCATGGCCAGCACAAGAGGCAGTACGAGGGGGCAACTGTCCGGCTGCAGCCTACTGGCCCCTTGGGGCAGCGCAAATACTGCTTTTTCCCTTCTCTTTCTGGGTGCAGCGCTTCTGCTTGTTGGGCCACTTCCCTGAAGCCAGCAGCTCAGTGGCCAGTGTTTTGCTTTTTCCCTCTTTTTGGAAGACTTGGGGAGGTTTTGGCAAACGGGAGGAAAATGGGGAGCGGGATTTTCCTGCCTATCATTCTTTCCTCAGTCTGTGTTGAGCTTGAGGAATGGATGACAGGCGGGAAAACCCCATCCCCATTTTCCTCCTGTTCACCAAAAAGCCTCCATTCTGAACGCTGAAGGTTCGTAATGGAGGCGATGGTGCGTCCACGGTGCGTCCAGCTGGCCTGCTGCACCTCAAAAAAAGTAAAACCACCTGGAGCCCAAGTGCTTATTTTCAAGTCCAAAAGAAAATAAGACTATGTCTTGTTTTCTGAGGAACACAGTAAGTGAATACGTTTTTTGTGTTTCAATATAAACAGGATAACTGCAAAGAATAAAATTACTGAAGTTTCAATCGTGATGACTTACATTTAATTCAAATAAATAATATGAGATCAGATATTCTCAATTGCCAATAGAATAATAGGGCTATTCTTGATGTTCTTTATTTGGAGAATTTGCTATCAGTTTCAACAACAGTCCAATTTTCCTATAATAGATAGAATGGAGAGAGTTATGAATATAATATTAAGAATTTGAATATGCAAAATAGCCTTGTGAATAAATGAGGCGTCTTAAATATGGAACATATAGCTCAATTATCTTTTTTTGCACTGCAGAATTTTTTCCCCCTATTCCATTAGTATTAGGATTTTAATTCCTTATATCTCCTCAAGTGCTTCCATCTAATTCTTCTCCTTAGTTTTGGAAGCTAGACAGAGTAAGCAAAGAAATAAGGAACCAGTTTACCCCAACAATATCTTAAATTGAGGCTTTTATCTATGTGACAATAATGATTGGTTTCACATGTTAAACCATGCTTTGCCTAATTGACAGGATTCTTACAGTCCAATCCAAATACACTATGTCTGTTTTTTATTTTATTTTTTAAATGATCAAACAGAATTGTAATTGTAAAGGCATCAGTTCTTCAAAGATGGGAAGATATACTGGTACAAAAATACTTAGAATTGTATATATTTAAAAACAAACTTGAGTTTCACTCCTTAGCAAATTGGCAGTCAGTACAGTAGCTTTAGCAGTGAAACAATAAATTCAAAGGTAAACAGCCCACGAAAAACTTAGCCACCACATTTTTACCAGCTATAACTGATTAAGTATAACAGAGTGCTCTAATAATCAAAATATAAGGTTAACTATTTATGAAAACCTAGCTGGATTATTTCCATCCAAGATAAGATATTACCATCAAGATTGGTAATGGTATTTCTGACCACTTAGGCTTTCAATGACATTGATGATTCTAGCTCCAACTTCTCTGTTCATTCTGATTTAATGCAACCCATATAGAACAGACAAATGTACATACCCAGAAAACACTAAACAACAAGAATCTCTGTTTGCAAGATTCAGCAGTTTAAGTCCACTATATCAGGGTTTCCCAACCTTTCCTACTTTGCGGACCAGTGGGGAGGGGAGAGGGGATGGTTCTACATGAGCAGCTTGCAAGCGCATGCACAACTTTATTTGCATGAATGGCAGGCATACTGACTCGTTGCTTGCGCAAATGGAGCGCTTGCATGCTGTTTGTGCAAGTGGGGATGAGCACAGGTGCTTGCCCACTATGCCCACAGCCCAGTTCTGAAAGACTGAAGGCATGATAGTGGGCCGTGGCCTGGAGGTTGGGGGCCCCTTTGCTGTCTTATCACTGCATCCAGTCATTGCTTCTGGACATGTATAGCCTCTCAAGTTAGATGTTACAAATAAATTAATATATCAGCATATTATTGATGATACCAAGCCATGAAAATTCTGATAATTGCCTCAATCAGTTTCATAAAGATAATGGTTTGTGGCATTTGACAGCCTTGGCCCTGTTAGCCAGTAATACTGTCTGAGGCCTGTCACTACAAGCAGTACTAGTGTAACATAGTACACCAATATCTAACTCATAGAAATGATCAGAGAGAACCATTTGATCAAGAGCCACTGAGAGATCAAGTTTAAGTGAATTATTGTTTTTCTTACAGGATGTTAATCAGCCAAGATGACTATGGCTGATTTTTTTTTTATCTTAAATTAGGCTGAATCTAGATTAACAGTAGTTCAGAATCAGTCACTTGTAAGAGCAGCTGCATAAATCAAGCAATGGGTGATAATTAGAAAATTTACTGATCTATAGAAGGTTTCTTCAGCATTTGGTGGACTGCTATTCTTTTTGAGACTGGTGTTACAACTCCATAATGGTATGATAGATTCACAACAAAGGCTAACATCAACAAAATAAAGTATCCATTACACATATCCTCAAAAACCTACTATGCATCCCTTGTTCACTGACATAATATCTTCTGGACTAAATGAGTTCTAACACTCTGAAAACTACCTGCAATTGGTAAAAACCATGACAGCCCATCTACTACCAGGTGATAACTACCAAAAAGACATACCTTTTCTTAAGTCCCTGTATCGGCTGTATCAATAGGTTTCAGAGTGTTCTTTATCTCCTATAAAGCCTTTATTATTTTGCCCTGAGGTATCTCCAGAACTCTGTTCTCCAATTAGAACTGATACACTTGTATATACATCTCAAGAAAAAATATCTTGCGTTTTGTGAGATTTGGTGGATCCAATGACAATGGGTTTTTTTTATGTAATGGCTTCAATATTGTGAATCAGACTTAACCTTTCTATTCCCATAGTTTTCTGAGAAACATTAAAAACTGAATTGTTTTGAAAGCCCTTTGACAATTGATGTCATCTTGCTGGTTGATTAATAGTCATGCAGTTCTCTCCTATAGCATGTGTGATTCATATACTAATAGTTATAATTTGGGGGGTTGGAGTTTTTTTCTTACTGTGAACATTTTAATATCTGTGATTTGATACTGTTTTATACTTAACCATGCATGTTTTTACTTACATACTATATTATACCATGGATGTTTTAATTTTGTTGTACAGAGTTGACGACATATAAACCCAATAAATAAATAAATGGAGGCCAATGAACATCAGACAATAAATTTCTTCCTTCTGTGTGCAGATTTGACATTTAGCCCCTTGTTTGTGGATTGATCTTACCATTTCATGTAACAATTTGAGGTATGTGTTAATAGTTACAGACAATAAAAACTAATGTTGCTGTTTCAGTCAAATGTGGATACTTTAAATAGTAACAGTTAATTTTGTAATAAAGGTGGCATTTTGTAAAATGTTTTATAATAAAATGAATCATAATAAATAGGCAGAATTAGTTTATTACAGTGACTGAGTTTGCTCCTCGTGCAACACTGTAATGTGGTTTGGCATGTTGACTTAATCCAGCTATTGTGGGTTGTACGCCATGGTTTTGTGACTTTGTTACAGAAAACCATCACACTATTGACTTTTGCAATGCTCAGTGCAAAAGAAGAATAAAAAATAGAGAGCAAAAGAAATTAAACAAAATAGATGTATAAATAGATGGATCCAGTTTATGCTAACACTATTCTTTTTCTGTCCTTGCAAACCATTCTTGCTTCCATCACATCTTTAAACCACTTCACACATTAACTTTTGACTTTAATTTTTTTCAGTCTCAGTTTTTATGATTACATCTCCATTCATCTATGTATGGATTCATCTCATTCCTTTTGTTATACAGTCATCCTTCATATAATTGTTTTGGAATTCAGGTTTTATTCTTATTGTGCATTTTAATCACCCAGTTCTATCCCAAAGGTGCTTTTTCAAGAGACAACTGGACTTTCTGGTTTTCTTTGAAGACATTTTGCTTCTCATCCATTCATCCATGAAGCTTCTTCAGCTCTAACTGGATGGTAGGGAATGGAAGGATTTATACTCCTTGCAGATAATTGGTCATTTGCATTCTTTTAGAGAATCATTGAGGTCACCTGGAGGTTTATCTGTGTCATCAGAGTCACCTGAGTGGTGCAAATTGGTGTGGAGCCTTCTTGGAACTGTTGAAAGGACTGTGTTGTAGATTGGAGATAATGTCGTATCCCTCCCTCTCTGTTGGGAGAGGGTTGTTCAATTTTGATGTAGATGGCCTCTTTAACCCCTCTTTCAAACCAGCGATCCTCTTGGTCCAAAATATAGAGTTTGTTGTCTTCCAAAAGAATAGCCTGTGTCTTTTAAATGCAAATGAACTGCTGAATCTAGTCCTGATGTTGTTTGTTTTCCTATGTTGTTCTGTGCGCATGGGACAACATAGGAGAACAAACAGCATCAGCACTAGATTCAGCAGTTCATTTGCATTTAAAAAACATAGGCCATTCTTTTGGAAGTCAACAAACTCCATATTTTGGGCCAAGCGGATTGCTGGTTTGAAAGAGGGGTTAAAGAGGCCATCTATGTCAAAATTGAACAGCCCTCTCTCGGGGGGTGGGGTACAACATCATCTATCTCCAATCTACAACACAGTCCTTTCAACAGTTTCAAGAAGGCTTTGCACCAATTTGCATTACTCAGGTCACCCGGATGACACAGATAAACCTCCAGGTGATCTCAACGACTCACTAAAAGAATGCAGATGACTAGCTGTCTGTAAGGAGTATAAATCCTTCCATTTCCCACCATCCAGTCAGATCTGAAGAAGCTTCTTGGATGAGAAGCAAAATGTCTTCAAAGAAGAACCAGAAAGGCCAGTTGCCTCTTGAAAAAGCACCTTTGGGACAACCATGACCTGGATGACTGAGACTCTCCATAGACACTCAGATCTATATTCAGATCATTTTCATTCATCAACCCTTCATTCTTGGCCCTGTTCTTATTTTACCTACATATACTATTTAATTTCTTATACCCACTGCATTCAACTTCAGTATTTTTACATACTGAACTCTCACTTATATATCTAGCTATTCACTAGTTTCTATAGGTGCCTTGTGCATAAATTCTCAGTGGTTAACCACGTTTCTATTTACTTATTTATTAAATTTATATGCAACCCATCTCACTATTGAGCAACTCTGGGTGGCTTACAACATCATAAAACAAGTTATAAACATTAAAATATTAAAAGTTAACAAAAACTTAAGAAAGGAACCCATACATAAATGGGGTGGAGGTGAGGTCTTCTTAATTTAACCACTCCAGAGTGGGCCACTTCCACCAGGGCCCCAAGCCAATAGGCAGAGCCAGGTTTTAAGGCCTCTCTTGGAAAGTGAAGAGAATGGGGGTGGATCTCATGTCAAGGGGCACAATGTTTCAAAGAGTGGGAGCCATCGCAAAAAAGGCTCTTTTCCTGAACCCATACTGCTTTCCCCATACAATGTAATAGCAATAAAGTACAATAAAACATCCATAATATAAAATTAAACATTGTAAAATGAAACAAGAAACAGTAATAAATGGATAGTTTCATATAACTCATCACAGGCTTTCTAAAACAATTCAATTTATAAAAATGCTCAAAAAGCCAATAACATGGGACAATCTAGTGGAAGGCTATTGCATACTACAGGCATCTTACAAAAGGATGAATGAATCAGATGTTGAATTTGGCCGGAGATGACAATCTTATGGGTCCTAAGGTGCCAAGCAACCAAAGGTTTATAGGTCAAGATTAGTGATTTGAATTGTATCTAAAAGATGATGAGAACCAAGTAAAATGCTTTTATTGCTATATGCCAACTAACAAATGGGCTGCTTATGCTGGATTGTAGTTTCCAAATAATCTTCAAAGCAACCCCATAAAGTGCACCAATACAAGTGAGTAGCGTAGAGGAAAGAGTTGTTATCTTAAGGTTCTCCTGGCCACATCTTCTTTTGACATATCCATTTTTCACTTCCAAGTACCTCAGGGGCAAATGTACATACTTACACACAACCCTTTTAGGTCCTTTTGACAAACAAATGTCCTTCCCAAGAGAAGTAGTCTTTCTTTAACAACCACAATTGGAACTGGCAATTCTGTCACTAGGTAATGCAGTCACTAAATGGAAAGTTGTATGATTGTGACTGGGCTTATGATTTTATTTCAATTTTTCTCACTCCGCTGCCTTGAAATTTTTACCCCAGTGCTGCAATAATTAAGAGGACTGGAATTGTTTGTGAGTAAACAGGCACACAATGGGGAATATACATGGAAAACAATGATCTGGTGTTATTTGTTTATATTGCTTGAATCTGGAAGCCATTGGGAAAACTGCCAATATATTTCCCATTGCATACCTCACTCTGCCAGGCAGAGGAGAGAAAAGAAGAGTTATGCATAGAATGACCCATACTAACTGACTGCAATAGCAAACATTTCACAGAAATTGCTTTTTAAATAGCATGTTCATTGCAAAGATATTTTTCATCGCTGTTGTAACTTCAAATTGTCATTGCACAAAGCATTCAATATGCAAGATCTACCCGTAAACCACACACTATCCATTACACTTTTACCAGCATTTGCATATCATAACATTTCTCTATCCAATTTTCCATCTTTACAAGTTTTTAAACAAGAGTGATATAATTCTACCTGCAATTTTTCTTACCATTTACAACAATCATTCACTCCATTTTCCCAATAAAATACAACTAATTTCATTTTTGATCCAGTAATTTTAAAATATACAGATAGTCCTTGATTTTCAGCCACAATTGAGCCAAAACATCTGTTGCTAAGTGAGTTTTGCTCCATTTTATGACCTTTCTTGCCACAGTTATTGCATGAGTCACTGCATTTGTTACATTAGTACAGTGGTACCTCAATACTCATGATTAATTGTTGTGGGAGGTGCTACAAGTACTAAAAAGTGTACCAAACAAACTCCCCATATCACATGACCCTTTGTTTTGGCTGGGAAGGACTTCCTGTATGTCCCTTTTCCTATGTCAGTGATGTTCCCAGTGGGGTTGCCTTCCTGTCCGTCCTTCGCCGTTGTCCTCCACTTCCTTTTTCAGCAACCTTCCTGACATGGCCAACTTCCTGTCTGTTTTCCATGGCTATTCTTTTCTTCCTATTGCAGCATGTTGAGTACCAAAAAAATGATGCATACCAGGATAACTTTTTTGTGTCAAAATGCGTTGAGTACCAAATTCAACAAGTTTTGAAGTTGTTGGTAGTTAAATACCAAGTTACGATTATAATACAATTGTTAATTGAATCTGGCTTCACCCTTGATTTTGCCTCTCAGAAAGTCTTAAGAGGTAATCAGATGACCCCAGGATACTGCATAATGGTCACAAATGGTCATAAATATGAACCATTTATCAGCATCCACATTTTGATTATGTGCTCATGGGGATACTGCAATCACCAAAAGTGTGAAAAATGGCCACAAGCCACTTTTTTTAATGCCTTTGTAACTTTGAATAGTCACTAAGCAAATGATTGTAAGTCAAGGACTACTTAGATTCCATAAACGTGATGGTTATAATTAACATATCAAAGTGAGTACCAGATTAGGATCTAATTGTCTGAAATGATCATAGCACTGATGATATCTAATTTGATAATGAAACGTCTTGCAAGAAAAGAGTCAAGTTCGGAGAGCACCAAGGACTCTTCATTTCAACCCTGAGCTATAAATGCTCTCTTCTACCTAAATATTCATATGTAATCAAAGAGATCATGCAGAATGAATTATCTGGATCAATTGAATACTTCTTCCCTGCCACCAGAAGTTTTAAAATCTTTCCTGGAATGATGGGCGTGATGACATGTAAAGATGATTACTTTACAAGTACAGGTGATCCTCAAGTTACAATAATTGGGACTAGGATTGCCATCACTAAGTGATGCTATCATAAAGAACAATGTCACATGGCAACATTGCTTAGTGGTAATCCAAGAGTCCTGGTTGTTATGATCCAAGATGTTCGTTAAACAGGAGTCCCAGGTAAGAAATGAAAGGATGGTGCTGGTGATGCTACAGATTATGCACAAGTTGGGGAAGTGCAGCATAAGTGCAGGGAAAGTTGACACAGAGTGCATGCGAACATACGGAGGTTAGGGAAGGAAGGTGCAGCAGATATGTGAGCACAAGAAAGCTGAGGAAGGAGACCACTGATAGATGGGTAGATGGGTATGTGCAAGTATATAGAGGTCCAGAAAAGGAGGGCGTAGTGCAGTGACAGGAAGGCAGATAGTTGGGACTTATCAGAGAAACTTGCAAGTTTTCCTGCCAGCTTTTTAATTTTTAATATTTCTGCATAAATATTGCCTTAAAATTTAGTTTGTTTTCTATGCAAGTCCTAAACTTAGATACAGACAACCCAATCAAACAAGTGAGTCAAAAATTGTCAAAGATTCTTATTTTGGGATGAGAGGGGGTGTAAACCTTTAGGATTATAACATTTTTTAATCAAAAGGATGATTATCGTATGGGAAATCTCTCCTCCAAAAACAGTTATTAATGCTCACTAGGCTGGAAACGGTTACAAAATTATTTTTAAAGAGTTTTGAAATAACTCTGACAATATTGTGATTTGAACCTGCTGTGCTGCTTTTGGATTGGGAGGGTTTGCCATCATTGATAGATTATGAATTCTGAATTACAACAGCAAATCCTACAAGAAAGTGTTGTCTTTCTTGTATTTGTCTATGAATTGAAATTCACAGAAGGAAAGTAGGTCATGCAGCAAGACAATGACCAAAAAATGTTAAAACACATGACAATTACTGTTTTGGAGTGATCAAATCAAAGTCCCGATCTTAATCCTATAGAAAGGTTGTGGAAGGACCTGAAGCAGATACTTCATGCAAGGGAGCCCACGAAGATCCCAGTGTTCTGTAGAAGAATGGGCTAGAATTCTTCCAAGCCGGTGTTCAGGACTGATCAATAATTATTGAAAGTGTTTAGTTGCAATGATTGCTGCCCAACTCCCCAATTACTGAAACCAAAGGTTATATACTTTTACACACAATACGTAGTTTTAGTTCATTTTCCTCAATAAATCTATGAATATGCATTATGCATTTGAGTTCTCATTTATCTAATTTTAGGACTTGTGTAGAAAATAGACTACATTTTAGGTCTTATTTATGCAGATAAATGTTTCATATTTTTATATTTTATAATCATTAACATAATGTTTATTCTTGAATTAATGTTATAGGAATCATCCCTTCAGCAATTAATACTTGAAAGTTACGTATGTTACATAGAGAAGAAATATAAGGAATGGACAAATTCAGTTATTGGTCCTCAATTTACAACCATTCAAAGTTACAATGGGGCTGAAAAAAGTGACTTACAACTAGTCCCCACACATACAACCATTGCAACATGATCAGTATTGAGGCACTTGACACAGCTGGCATGTATTTATGATTGTTGCAGCATCCTGGGATTATTTGATTGTCATTTGCAAATTCAGTGAGGGAAATCAGATTTGCTTAACAACTGTGATTAGCTTAAAAACTAGCAAAAAAAAAAAAGGTCAACATTGGGCATGACACATTGTTTAGTGATGGAAGTCCCATTCCCAATTGTGACTGTAAATCAAGGATTAATCTGGAAACAATGTAAAATAAATTTATAAAAATTACTTGCTCTTCCCCAATATTCCTACTGTTTTTGTGAGAGAAGTGTGGGTGACTTTAATTACCAAAAGAGTGATAAAAACTATTTCTTTATACTATAAAATATTGTTCTATATGCCCAATACTAGATTGCAGGGGGTGGATGAGCGTGATCCTTTTGTTAGTATTTGAAATGACATTTGATGCCTGAAGAACGTGTGTCAACTCAAGTCAAGTCAAGTGTAAAAACAAATCCTTAGAGATGAATTAACTTCTGTGGACTCTTTACAGGACTGATGATTAGTATATAGTACAGGTAGTTCTCATTTAATATCCACTCATTCAGTGATTGAAGTTAATGACTGCCGAATGAGGGATACTTATGACAGATCCTCGTAGTTGTTGTCTGGAATCACATTATTGTGGTTTGGGTACTTAGTGACCACTTGCATTTATGAGAGTTGCAGCATCCCACAATCGTGTGATTGTCATTTGCAACTTTCACTGCTAGCTTCCAACTATCAAAATCAATGGGGAAACAACTAGGAGATTGCAAATGGAGACTATGAGGAGTTCACCTAACAACAGCAACTGGAACTGCTATAGTAAATTGATTTGGGGGTGATATTATGCCTTACAACAATGTCATTTAATGATGGATTTCCCAATCCCAATTACTGTTGGTAAGCAAAAAGTACCTATGCTACTTTTCAATTTGTTTTGCTGGTGAAATTCTATAATGGATTGTGCCTACTCAATCCTTAATAAAATGCTCTTTAAACAGAGTTTCATAAACTTGCATTTTTGTACTGTTCCACCAGCATATGTGAAGAGAGATACAAGAGGGTTCATGTACCATAATGCTTTTGTATTTCTAAAGTGCCTGTTCTGGAAGACCTGGTTTGCTATGTACTGCTCTGTAAATTGTATCCACCTTCCTGAACTCATATTTTATCTACTCAATTTTATAGAGATGTAGTTAGGTTTCACATAGTGAAAGGATTTGCTTCCTGATGTTAGATTTTGATTCCTTTGCAATTTGCATTGTCTACAAGGACAAAAAGGGAGAAAGGGGTGGGGGAGTTATGGCAGTAAAGTATATGAAAAACATTAATACATAGTTGGATGACTGACAGCATAATAAGATGTCTGTGCTTGATGTGCCAAATCTTTGTGTTTGGCTGCTTTTTATTATTATTTTTAGGATTGCTGAAACCAACAATTTTAACAAAAATGATTCTTGTAATGATAGACTGCAAATCATTCAGATTATCAGACATTTACACAACCTTCAATGTCTTAAATTGAATAGAATACTGGGCCCTATCTAGAAAAATGAAATTCAGTGATGAGAAAAGTAAGGTTTCTAAATTTAGGCAAGAAAAAACAAATGCACAGGTATAGAGTGGATCAGGAGTGTCAAACTGGATTTAAGGGCCAGATCAGCATTGTAGTTCTCCTCCACAGGCCAGGTTTGGGGGGGGGGGGAAGACGCCTCCTGCAACAGCCTGCCGGCCAAAATGGGATGCAGGGGTACTTTGCTGGCACAGTGCTGCAGGAGGCTGCCAGAGGCACCATGGGCTGCTCCTTTGCTATTTCCAGGCCGGCCCTGCAAGCCAGATTTAAGCACCTCGCAAGCCGAATCCAGCCCGCAGGCTTTGAGTTTGACACCCCTGAAGTAGATGGTACCTGGCTCAATAGTGGTAACTGCAAGAAGTATCTTGGAGAGCTAGTGGACAATCACTTAAAGATGAGCTGGCAGTGTGTCCAAAAAGCCAACACAGTCCTAGGCTGTATTAACAGAAGAATAGAATCAAGATCACGTGAAATGTTAATATTACTTTGTAATGCCTTAATAAGACCACACTTGGAATATTGCATCCAGTTTTGGACGCCATGACATAAAATCGATGTTGAGACTAGAAAGAGTGCAGAGAAGAGCAACAAAGATGATTAGGGGACTGGAGGATAAAACAAAGAACAGTTGCTGGAGCTGGATATGTCTAGTCTTATGAAAAGAAGGACTAGGGGTGACATGATAGCAGTATCAATATCTAAGGGGTGTCACAAAGAAAAGGGGGTCAATCTATTCTCCAAAGCATCAGAAGGCAGGACAAGAAGCAATGATGGAAAGTAATCCAGGAGAAAAGCAACATAGAACTAAGGAGAAATTTCCTGACAGTTGGAACAATTAACACTGGAACACAACGCTCCCAACACTGGAAGTTTTTAAGAAGCAATTGGAGAATCATTTGTCTGAAATGATACAGGGTTGGATTAGAACAGGGGTCCCTAATGCCAGGCTGTGACCCAGTACAGGGCCAGAGCCTATTCTGAACCAGGCCATGGAAGCAGCAGGCAAGTGCCATTTGCTTGCACAAACAGAGCTGCATGCGTTCACCCCCCACCCCGCTTTCATGGAACCATCCCTCCTACTCACCCACAGGTCCACAAAGCCAGAAAGGTTGGGGAATGCTGAACTAGAAGACCTCCAAGGTTCCTTACAACTCTGTTATTCTATTATTCTGCATACAGAAATATAGCAATCGGCCTTCAAGTCCATATATCCTTGGTGAGGATTATAAACAGATTATCTATAAAGTATAGTGGGGCAAAAAAATCTCACTTTTTTCTCTACCACTGCGTAAGCAATCCTTTATCTATACAGGTAGTCTTTGACTTAAGATCACTTGTCTAGTGACCATTCAAAGTTACAACGGCACTGAAAAAGTGACTTATGACCAACTGTTGCAGCATCCCTGCAGTCAAAATTCAGATGTTTGACAACCAGCATTTATTTATGACAGATGCAATGTCCTGGGATCATGTGATCACCTTTTGTGACTTTCTGAAAAGCGAAGTCAATGGGGAAGCAAGATTCACGTAACAATTGTGTTACTAATTTAACTGCAGTAATTGACTTAACTGTGGCAAAAAAGGTCATAAAATGAGGCAAAATTCAGTTAAATGTATTGCTTAGCAGTGGAAATTTGGGGCTCAATTGTAGTCTTAAATCAAGGACTACCTGTATTTGTGTATTCTCTCCAGTGTAAAAGTTTTGATTACTTTTACTATTTTACTATTTATTAGCAGTTAGAAAAGAAATACCCAGTTTGTTATGGAGGTCAAGGCATCAGGCAACCAGGATGAGTCCTGTCTTAGACACAAAGTCTACTAGGTGATTTTGGCCCAGGAATTCTCTCTCAGCTCTACAAAAGAGGCAGAAGCAAAGTACTTCTGAAATCTTGTCAAGAAAATTCCATGAATTTGTCCAAGCACTCTTCAAGAGTCAACACTGACTTGAAGTCCACACCCAGAGAGAAAAAAGAGACCTTTGTATTTTGTTTACATGAAATAGACATGTTTGCTTTTTATTCAATATCAAGACCATTTTGAGGATAGTGGTTTGTTAAATGTGGTTTTCTGTTTCTGAAGTAAGCAACAACAAAAAAAACCCACCAAATTTGGCTGATCAGAAGAACTATTTAAAATTATTTAAAATCCTAATTTCTATGTTTCTGCTTTTATTTCATTTTATCTCTGATTGTCTTTTAATTGGTTATATAGTGTTTAATTTGTCATACTGTAAACTACTCAGAGTCATTATGTAAGTATGCTAAATAAATAAATAAATAAAATTTATAAATATTCTAATGTATAAAGAGTATACATTAGAAAGAGTGTTTCAGCATTTTAATAATCTAAAGCACTTAAAAATTTAATTTTTGGAAAAATTGTGATAGTACATGCCAATTGTTTTTTGGATACTCCATAAACTGAAATGCCTGGAACAGGTTGAAGTGCAGTTGTCACACAGGAATCACTAACACTGATGATAGGGAAGAGTTTTTGGTAGTCTGTTAAATAACTGGAACCAGTAGAAAATAGAATAAAAAAAGAACCTGAGGAAGGAAATCAAAATATAGACATTAAAGCAATGTTAGTCAGCCTTAGGCCTTTAACACATTTGAGATTATTCAGAAAATTCTTTGTAGATTGATTGGTGCTCAGTATTTATGTACTTCTGGTTCAAAATAACTGAATTAATACGAATTATTAAAATGTGTATGGGTCCATAAGAGGGCTTGCTGACCTTTTTGACATGTTCTAAATGGTTCAGAAAATAGTAGTAAGGATGTACAGTTGGTCCAGTCCATGTAGTTTGGTGAATAATATCTCTTCTTTCTTCTTGCCTAGTTAATTACATTTAGACTATTTGGAAACTACTTTAGTTTAGCAGTAAATTAGATTCCATTCCTAAACAGTATTGGAAAGATACTGTATTTTAATTTATTAGAATTAATATTTGTTGATTATTGAAAATGTAATTGGATTTTGCAAAGTTTAAAGCACGTGAACAAGCTGCTGTAACAATTATAACTGTATCTTAAGTACATGTTATAGGACAGGGTGATCCAGCATTAAGCATATGTCTTCTCATTTCACTAAGGGATAGTTTTATCCTTAAAATAGTTACTATGATAGCTTGTAATTGCATCTAATTAAAAGAGAGCAGCAGATTTCCTTTAAGGAGTAGAAATTTTTTTTTTATGACTAGTGGCAATGCATAGATTTCTGAGTAAACTGGATTACCGTACTCAATTTAGTTGGTGCTCTGCCTGATTACTAGAACTACCTATTTAAATTATTTAAAAAAAAAAAAAACCTAAGAACAAACAGCAACTAGTGCTTAATTTGTTTCATTTTATTTTTATTGTCTCAAAATATATTTCAAGCAACAATTACCATAATAGGCAAAAATGACAAGTGCATTCTGAAATCTTTTGACAATTTTTTCAGTTTTGTGTTTATGATTTTGGCTTACTTTTACTATGTGAAAATCAATTAAAATATTGTAATAACTTCAGCAGAGGCTAAGAATCTATATAAAGTTCAATATATATAGACAAAAATACTTGGCTGAAACAATTTAATTTTAATTTAATTGTTCTGTTTCCACATTAACATTATTTAGACACACACACACACACACACACACACACACAGTGTGTGTATTTCATTTGTCTTTTTTTTTTTGTGTGTGTGTGTGTTAATGATGTAGGAACATCATCTCCAGCGGGCCATTTCAGCACAGCAAGTATATGGAGAGAAACGGGATAATATGGTTATACCAGTCCCAGAAGCAGAAAGTAATATTGCCTATTATGAATCAATATATCCTGGAGAATTTAAAATGCCAAAGCAGCTTATTCACATACAGCGTGAGTATATATTTATACTGAATATTTAAAATGAATTGGATTGCTTTTTTAAAATAAAAATAGTTTTGTAGATTCACAATCTCCTTTGGATATAAAGAAAGATTAGGGCTCGGGTCATGTAAGTAATTGGATTTACTAACTAAATTTGTTGCACAAAAAATACTGAGCTCAAAACAATTAAAATTTTGTTATGTATTTTCTTATATAATAAAATATGATAATGTTTAAAAAATGAAACACAGGTTGTCCTAAACACAACCAGTCACTTAAAAACCCTTAGAATGGCTTGGAAGGAGTCCTTTACAGTCCAGAAAGCATTTCCAGCTGTCAAAAAAATGTTACACTGTATTCCCCACATGGTTACATGATCACAATCTGGATTTTTGACAACCTGTTTACATTTAAGATTGGATGACAAGTGCCCTGTGATCATGTAATCCCCATTTGCAATCTCTTCTACCTTTTCAAGAAAGACAGTGGGGAAGCTGGTAGGGGAAGATTGCAAGATGCTATCATCTGCCAAAAGATTTTCCCTCTCCTCCATTTAATTGGAGGGGGAATCCTTGGACAGGAGAAACAAAGCAGGGATATTTGCAATTGTTTCTCTTGTTTTTCCAACCCAGTACATTAGTTCCCTTCAGCTCATGGAGGGGAGAAAAACTCTCCTAAAGAGCTGCAGAAATGGAGGTCCAATCCTGAAGATCTGAGCCCCATTCTTGTAGTCCCTCCAAGAAATTCCCCTCCTTGCATGATGGGGAAGGGAACATCAGCAGCGGGCTGCAGCAATAAGCTTGAATCTCAAAGAGGTTTTTTTCCTGCCTGCTGCAGTAGTTTTCTTCTGTGCATGCAAGAAGCTGCCTATTCTTCTTTGGAAGGCAACACTTTCACGCTGTCAACTTGACTCATGTAGTTCAGTGGTGGGTTGCCCCCGGTTAGCACTGGTTCTATAGAACCGGTAGTAAAACCATCGGGAGGCTCCACCCACCGACCCCAACGTCATCAAAATGCCGTCCCGCTGCGAACCGGTAGTAAAGGTAAGTAGAACCCACACCTGATGTGGTCACTTAACAACCAATGGGCAGAGCCACGAGGGTGTCATACTTAATGACCACTTCACAGAGTGACTAAGATTCCAGTCCCAATTGTGTTTTTGTAAGTCAAGCTATTTTTATAATACTTTTTGATGTAAATTACATTGTATGCAATGTCATAGTATTATATGGTTTTGCATGTAGGTTAAACTAATCTGTAATGTGTTCAGCGATACAGTGAACAAACTGAAAATTTATTTCCTCACTTCACTAACAAACTTACATCAAACTTTTAACATTGTTACAGTTTTTTAAATTTGGTCAAAGAAAATGGAATTGGAGAGGTACTATAGGTACTTCTCAATTTAGTACCACAATTGAGTCCAAAATTTCTGTTGCTAAGTGAAATACTGTTAAGTTAGTTTTGCCCCATTTTATGACTTTCCTTGATACAGTTGTTAAATGAATCCCTGCAGTTGATAAATTAGTAATCTGGTTGTTAAGCATATTCAGCTTCCACATTGACTTTGTTAGAAGGTTGCAAAAGGGGATCACATGACCCCAGGACACTGCAAGCATCATAAATATGAACCAGTTCTTCTGAATTTCGATCACATGATCGTGGGGGTGTTGCAATTGTCGTAAGTGTGAAAAATGATCATAAGTCACTTTTTTCAGTGATGTTGTAATTGTCAGCGTTTCAACGCTGGCATAGAGAGCAGAGGAGAGAGAGATAAGCTCTGAACTTTTGCCTGCTAAATCCCTTTGAAGTCGGGTTGTCGTGGAAATGAGAGGGGACATTCCTGGGAAATGACGAGACAAGAAGTCTGAAGAATGATTTGGAAGATAGCCAATGAGAAGCAGAGATTTGGGGATCGGAAAGGGAGGGATTGGGGGGCAAAAGGTCAGTCTTGTCCGCATCGAGTCATGATCCGGTGGCTGTGCTCAATTAAAGAAAAGATTTCCTTAAAGATTGGCAGTTTGGAAATTCATTTATTTTGAGATAGCATCGAAGTCTGACAGTAACTTTGAATGGTCACTAAATGAACTGTTGAAAGTCGAGGACCACCTATATACAATAGAAAAAAAAATTCTAAAAAATAAATAAAATTTTATTTAGCTGTCAATTGATATCCTACAGATTACAAATTGACATATTTCTTTTTTTCTTTCACATGCAACATAGAACAACAAATGGTGTAAATATGTGAATAGAGCAACATTATAAATGCTTGCCTAAAGAACCACAGAATCAGGGCCATGATACGTCTTAAAATATGGGGAATACCTTGGGCTGTTTGTATCGTGTGCAGGTGGCTGCTGGCACTAGCGCATTTCTTTCTCTGTGTATTCCCCATTGTGTGCCTGTGTATTTGGTTGTAATCCCTTTCTCTCCAATCTCTCAATTCTGCAGGGGGGAGGGGAACTTTCTGTAGGCAATCTTCCTGGTCTGTACCATTCCCACCCCCAAAGTGGAGAGTTTGAAGAGAAAGGGATTATGAAAGAATAAGCAGGCACACAATGATGAATATACTTGACTGGTTTGCATGGCACATTCACAGCTGCTTGCACTTGGACACTTCTCAGAGGGAAAAAATTGATTGGCTATCGGACAAAACATTATTATAATGGCAATCATGTGACTGACAACTAGTGTAAAAAGTTGTAAAGGATGTTGGTTATAAAATTATTTTTCTAGCACCATTGTAAATTAGAACAAAGCAGTCAGTGAGCTAGGACTATTGCTATTGGGATAGATCTGTAAAGTCTTCATATTCATCCTGAAAACAATATATTTAAATAGCTCTTAATGAAACATTTATTTATCCAATGAAGGCTATTTTATAAATATTGACAATTATTCATTTTATAATATTTCAAATATATATCTATTCTGTCTTATCTAGATAGGTTTAGCTACCCTAAATTCATATTCTCAGAATTTGTTAAGAAATATAATTTTATAATTCAGATTTATAATTTAAGATGGCAGGAATATATATGCATATTTTTAAATTCTTATAGTTTGAAGTTTCTATTAAACTCTATTAAAATATTGAAACACATTAAAATGTTTTTCTCTTTTCAGCTTTTAGTTTGGATGCTGAGCAACCGGATTATGATTTGGATTCAGAAGATGAGGCATTTGTGAATAAGCTGAAGAAAAAAATAGATATCTCTCCTTTGCAATTTGAAGAAATGATAGATCGACTTGAAAAAGGAAGTGGTCAGCAGGTATAGTATTATTTCTGATTTGAAATTGTTTTAAGAATATAAATACATAAAAATGACATACTTGGATTTTACCTTTAGCCAGTCAGTCTGCAGGAAGCCAAACTACTTTTGAAGGAAGATGATGAACTGATTAGAGAAGTATACGAATATTGGATTAAAAAGAGAAAAAATTGCCGAGGCCCCTCTCTTATCTCAGCAGTGAAACAGGAGAAACGTGATGGGTCCAGCACAAATGATCCTTATGTTGCATTTAGAAGGCGAACTGAAAAGATGCAGACTCGAAAAGTGAGTATGGACTTAATATTTTATTGCATCTCTAGATCACTGTCCAGATCCCTTTATAAAGTGACCAGATTCTTTTACAGAAAAAAGGGAGGGGGAAAAATCCTGTAACAATGTTAACAAAATTCTTTGTGGATAAAAACCATTCTTTTCACCTGGAATCAGAAGCTAGTTGGACAGAGTCCAGACAAGTGGGGCTCATGTGTTTCAGGATGTCCTGGGAAAGTTTAAATATATTAATCCTTGGACAGTTTGGGATGAGATGGGTTGATCCTGCCTCATTTGACTTGTGCATCCTCCCAAAGGGGATGGGGAAATGGATCCAGCCATGGTGAATGCCTCTTTGAAAGAGGCATTGTACATCCTTCCCTTAAGAAACTAACATTTAACCCTGCTGCAGTGGACAGCTATCATACATTGTTCTTGGGGCGGTTTTTGAGAATGTGGTTGTTTGACATCTGCAGATGACTCAGAAAGAAATGGATTATCTGGACTCTCTTCTGTCAGGTTTTAGGCCTGGGAAATAGCATTGGTAATAATTATTTATGCTTTATAGTACGAATATGATCCTATCATATCCCTCTAGACCAGTGATGGCTAACCTTTTTGCCATCGCGTGCCAGGACACAGGAGCGGGGGAGGTTCACGTGTGCGCATGCCCACACCCATAATTTTTTTTTTATAGTAAGTTTATTTCCATTTTTTAAAAAAACAATTCTTTACATATATACATACAAAATTATTGCAATGAACATACACATATATGCGCCTATACAATTTAGATCACTGATAAGATCCATTTCATTTCCCTCTCTTTCCTTTCATCCAAATATACCATAGGTTCCAACATTTGTAATAATCAGAATCTTTTTGTTCCTAAGTAATTTCATTAATCAATCTGCCTCCGCGCCAGTGGTGGGTTCCTCCCAGTTTGGTCCGGTTCGGCGGAGCCGGTAGCAGTGACGATATGACGTCACCGAACCGGTTCTCCGCCCTCCCCCCCCCACATTATTCTTAGCTTTTATTTGGTCCCACCCCCAATCTGTTGCTGCCTCCTGAGTCCCAGCTGATGACTAGAGGGAAAAAAACTGTTTAAACTCTTGCCGTGGGGCTTCAAAGGGCTGTCCTACAGCTGATCAGTGTTAAAAGCAAACAAATGAGTCAGGTCATAAGTGCAAGGACTGGTCATAAATGCGAGGACCTTCCAGAAATGACTCTGACCAGCTAGCCACACCCACCTAGTCACATGACCTCCAAGCCACACCTACAAAATAAGCCATGTCCACAGAACCGGTAGTAAAAAAAATTAGAACCCACCCCTGCTCTGCGCATTCTGAAATTTTCCAAATCAATTTATTCTCTGTGGGTATTAATTCATTTTTCCACTCTTGCGTGTATAATATCCTAGCTGCAGTAGTGATGTGGAGGATCAAGTACCATTTTTCCTTAGTTATTTTATCTGGTTTCATTCCCAATAAGAAAACCTCTGGTTTCAGCTCTATATTATAACTTGTAATTTCCAGTATCCAGTTCCGGACCTTGGACCAATATTTGCCTGCTTTAGGGCAGGTCCACCATTGGTGGTAGTATGTCCCATTACTGTTCCCACATTTCCAACATGCCGGAGAAGTTCCCGGGAACATTCTTGCAATTTTTGTTGGGGGGATATGCCAACGATAGACCATTTTCAGGTAAGCAACGTCCGTTCTCCAACGCGCAGCTTGGAGAATCCAAAGCTTGGATTCTCCAGCTGCGCGTCGAGAAGGGACGTTCAGGTAAGCAACGTCCGTTTTATAAATATTTTCCTTGTAGGGAGTTGCCAAAGTAAGTTTCATATTCCTGTTCCATATTGCCTCTCATTTGTCCAGATCTAGAGAAGATCCAAGGTTCCTCCCCCAGGCAATCATAGTGTCCTCACCAATCCATCGTGATACCAAGAATTGGTAGCACCTTGAAAGTAATTTCTTTTCGATTCCCAGTAAAATGTTACCTAACTCCTGTAATGACCTATAGATTCCCTCCTTTCCTTTGTCCCTTCTGACTCTCGACTATATTTGGCATAAGCCCACCAATCTACCTTCTTGCCCTGGTTCATAAGCTCCTCACGGGTCTTCAACTCCCTTTGCGGATCGAGCAAGTCCTGATATGTCAATGATATTTCCTTATTATATAGTGTGGAGTGTGTTGCTGCCTCTAGTGGGGCAAAACAAATCGGGATCATTGAATAATACCTATTCCTAACCCCTTCCCAGGATTCTAATAAGATTCTCTGAAGGTAGTGTCTCTTAAAGTATCCACATTTCTTGCCCCTCTCTCTCCATAGAAAATGGTGCCAACCTTGATACAAATCATAACCCTCCAATGTAAGAATCTTCTTCCTATTTAAAAGCATCCAGTCTTTAATCCAAGTTAAATTAGCCGCTTGGTAGTAGAACTCCCATTTTGGTAAACCAAATCCCCCTCTATATAGTGCCTCTTGAAGCATTTTAAGTTTTATCCGGGGCTGCTGCTTCTGCCCAACAAATTTCCTCACATAGCTATCTAACCATTTAAAAAAACCGCTATCCAATCTTGCCGGGGCAGTCTGGAATAAATAGTTCCATTTTGGGAGCACATGGGTTTTAATCGTAGCTATCCTACCGAGTAAGGAGTGTTGTAAATGACCACACACACAAAGAGTGAAGATATATGTGGTGTCTTTATTGCCTTACATAGTGACATTATATAGTTTGTTACTTTCAGCTACAGAGCACTTGTCAGCATCTCATTGGTTCACAAAAGTCTTCCAGCAACTATAAGATCTTTGGTTAACCATTACTGTTTTGCTTAAGCCCTTATAATGTTTAGCTATAGTTAAAGTATAACATATCCCATTTCCTCCTCTGTTGCTCTTCTTATTTATTGATTTAGGGTCTTATTTCTAATGTCATTTCCTGGTGCCTACGTGCATGTAACCTTCCTTATCTGAGGTTTGCCTTCGAGATTAGAAAAATTCCTGCACGTATGCAAACTCCTACAAAGGAGAGTTGCAGGTGTTCCCACTTCTCTAAGTCTGTCTTTGTTTGGGCTAACAGCTTTATATAATTATCTGCCATAATAGACGTATTTTTAGAAGACATCCAGACACCCAAATATTTTATTCTTTTAGTCATTGAAGGCCCAATTCTCTCTCCAGTTCACTCCAATGGTTCCGTGCCATATTCTTTGTTATAATCTTCATCTTATCTTTGTTAATTCGGAAACCTGCAACTCTACTGTAGTTCTCTATCTCCTGAAGTAAGTTTTTACCTGAATCTAAGGGATCCTCTACAATAAAAACCAAATCATCCGCATAAGCCTGAATTTTATATTCTTCAGATCTCACCTTCAGCCCTTTTATTTCCTGATTCCTCCTAATTTCCCTTAGGAGAGATTCTAGTGTAAGTATAAATAAAAGTGGGGACAGTGGGCATCCTTGTCTCATGCCTTTTCCGATTTCAATCTTGCCTGTTTCTTCCCCGTTGATTAAAGCTCTAGCTATTTGAATCGAGTAAATAGATCTTACCGCCCGTATGTAATTATCTCCAAATTTCATCCTATCTAACAAGGCAAACATAAATTTCCAGCTAACCCTGTCGAAGGCCTTTTGAGCATCAATAAAAATAAATGCTACTTCCTTAGCCACAAACGTCTCATTGTACTCCATTGCATCTATTATCGTGCTCACATTGTCCCTTATTTGTCTGTGTGGCAAAAACCCATTCTGGTCTCTATGTATATAGTGGTTTAAAAAAATTTTCATTCTCCCCGCTAAGATTGAGGCGAAGATCTTATAATCAGTATTCAGGAGAGATATAGGCCTATAATTGTGGATCAACGATGAATCTGTTTCTGCCTTGGGAATCAGGGAGATATAGGCCTCAGTCCAGGAGTTTGGGATCCGACCCTCCAAAATAATTCCATTAAAATCTTCGGTCATATGTTGTCCCACTGTATCAGAAATTTTCTTATAAAATTCCATAGGTATCCCATCTGTCCCTGGAGTTTTCCCTAATTTCTGCTTCCCAATTGCCTCTTCCACCTCCTTCTCTGAAATTTCCCTATTAAGTATTTGTCTTACCTCTTCTGGCACTTTTGGAAGATCCAGCCCCTCTATATATTTGTCCATCTCTTGATCTGACCCTCCCTCTCCCTTATATAAATCGGTGAAGAACTTCTGTATAATTCTCTTCATACCTTCCCCATCTATTACCCATCTTCCGTTCGCATCCTTCAAGCCACCAACTCTATTTCTTTCCTTTAACTTTTTAATTCTATAGGTTAGTCATCTTCCCGGCATATTAGCATTTTCAAAATAACCTTGTTTAACCCACCTAATTTTTTCAGCTACTTTTTCTTGATCCGATAGATTTATTTTATGGCGGATTAAATTTTTTTCCTCTATTAATGCCTGATCCATCGGTTTATCCCGTAGTTCCTTTTCCACCTGTCCTAAACCATCTATTAGATTTAATCGTTCCTTCCTTTCCAGCCTCCGTTTCCTTATTGTATATTTTATTAGCGATCCCCTAATTACTGCCTTATAAGAATCCCAATTATTTTGGAGGCTCGTATCTTGTTTCTTCTTCTCTTAAAGAAATATTCTGTTTCTGTCTTAATCCAGGTCACAACTTCCTCGTCCTTCAGCACCCTTGTATCCATCTTCCATCTTTTCCTTTTCTGTTGGCCCCTCCATGTTATAATCAACGGGTTATGATCAGCCCAATCATTAATCCCAATCTGTATCTCGGATACGTATTCCCCTAATTGCAGTGTCATCCAGGCCATATTGATCTGCGACCATGACTTATGCCTGGGGGAGTAAAATGTATATTGTCTCATCTCTGGGTGTCGCTCTCTCCATATGTCCCGAAAGCCTACTTCTTCTCTCATCATAATTCCTTCATTTGGCAACCCCCTCCTGTATGTTTTCTTCTCTCCCCCCGGCAATTTGGTACCCGGTAAATAGTCCAGGTTACTATCCAATATAACATTAAAGTCCCCAATCAGGCAGACATGATCATAATTTAATTCAGTCAGCTTTTTATATATACCTTCGTAAAAAGACTGCTGGTTCCCATTCGGGGCATAAATAGTAACCAATAAACATTTCAATTGCCTTATTTCTAATTCTATTATCAGTAATCTTCCCTCTTCATCTTTAAAAATTTCCTTAGGGTTTAAATGGTCCTTCACATATATCACCATCCCCTGTTTTCTCTTATCTGCTGACGAGAAGTACATCTTCCCAAGTCTTGAACACAACAAAAGTTTCTCGTAAGATTTTTTTATATGAGTTTCTTGAAGACAAGTAATATCATAATTAAGTTTCACTAAATTGTTTAGTATTTTCCTTCTTTTAGAGGGGATATTTAAACGGTTGACGTTCAAAGAGATAAGTCACACCTCTTCCCCCATCACTACCTTTCTTCCCCTCCTCCTATTAGTCCTGTTTTCCTAATACTTTTTTCTTGGTTTGCCGGGTTTCTCTTGGTAACACCATCTCTCTGCCTCCCCCTCCTTTTTCCTCTAATTTCCCCTCCTTCTTCCTCTCCTCTTGGTTTCCCGCACTATTTTCTTCCTGTAGCTCCTCTGAGCTTCTACTTTCCTCTTCCCTTTCTAATTCCAGCTCCAGTTGCATACCTTTAATTCCAGCTCCAGTTGCATACCATAAAATTCCTGAGCATCCCGGCAGTTTTCTATTTTCACTTTCCTATCATTCCACATGAATAGGAGACCCTCCAGTAGTAACCACATATACATCATGCCATTCTTCCTCAGCTGTAACGTTAAAGGCTGGTAATTCCTCCTGATTTCCCTAACCCGTCTTGGAACTTGCCTCAGAACTGAAATCTGTTTTCCCGTAAATATTACGGCTCGGTCCCGGGATTTTTTTATAGATCTCCTGCTGCACAGTTTTCTTAGTGCACTTCTTGTGGGTGATTATATCTCTGCATAATTAGTAAAGACCCGGAATACCTCATCAATAACACTAAGGACCACAGCTTTATCTTTTTCCAAGATTTCAGAAATAATATCCCCCATAATTCCTTTTAAATCTTCTCCTTTTTCCTCCATTACATCTTGCAGTCTTAAAATGAAAGAAGATCTTTCAAGTTCCAAGAAAATTATCTGTTCTTCCACAGCTCTATTTACTGAAATCTGTTCACGTTCATAACCATCCAGTCGACCTTCACATCTACCTATCCTGGTTTCCACCTCCTGTAGTCTTCCCTCCTGCTTCACCATGTCACCTCTTATTTCTTCTAACGTCTCATTAAGTTCCTTAATATCCCCCCTTACCGCTCCCATTTCGTCTTTCATATTTGAGGTAAGATCCTCAAGTTTTTCAAGTTTTTTGGAGATAAACTCCTGATTCTTTATCATAACCTCCTGCATAGCTTGGAGCATCCCCTGCTGGGTGGGAGTCTTTCCCGCAAAAGTCTGGTCGTCAGTATTTTTCACCATCGTCAAAGTTGACAAAATCAGAGATGACACAACTGAGGACATAACTTTTTTCCCTGTTTTAATCGCTGTAGTTGTTGCTGTGGTTGATATAGTTGCTAATCAATCTATATAATACCGGGAATTAGAAGTTCACTCCTCCAGCACAAAGTCTCCCTTAGGATTTAAGCAAGCCGTCAATAATAAAGTTCACAGGAGCGTGGATTGCAACATTCAGTTCTCTCCTCCACAGGGGTTCACCATCAAATGGAGTGGGGGACAAAGATCGAGCGTTCACTCCATATTCATCTTCACAGAAATGGTGGGATAGTTACAGATAAGAAAAGGACCACAAAGAGGAGCTTCTAATTTCTTTTCGATTGCCAACAAATCGGTCTGTTTAGTCCCTCCAGTCAGCACCAGAAAGAAAGTTTGCCCCTCTCATTACAGCTGCTCTACATGTGGTTAAAAACACGTTTTTAAGCCCCAGTTTTTCCTCCCCTTTCTCTGATCGCGATGACAATTATCCCAAGCATTCAGTTTCCAGCCCCTCCTGCTGCTCATTGCAACGTGGACTTCCCTTCCAAAACAGCTTAGTCACAGTCCAGGGGCAGCCATTAACAGCACCCTCTCCCCAGTCACTAGGGTCGAGGTATCTACTGAACGACTTACGGGATCGCCACCTCCTCACGTGTCTCAGCTCACCACACCTTCACTGACCTCCTCACAGTCAGTGTCGGCCATAAAAAGCCGTTTGCCAGCTGGGAAGAAGCAGATCGAGCCAGAAGTCCTGTCCGATCCTGAACTGCTACAAAGTGACATCACCAGAAGTCCCCCCACATCCATAATTCTACGCACCCCGTGCTGTGCATGCGCACACAACCCCCCTCTCTCCCTACTCCTGGCACGCGATGGCCCAGTAGGCCCATTTTTCTTTCTCACCTGGTTCCAGATCCTCTCTGTGCATCTGAGGAGGGTGAAAACAGCCTTCATCACCCCCTCCAAGGCCCTCTGGAGGCCTGAAACAGCCCATTTCCCAACTCTAGGAATCTCTGGAAGCTGAGGAAAGCAAAAAATGTCATTTCCTGTCCCACCAGAAGTTGGGAAATGAGCTGTTTCAGGCCTCCGGAAGGCTTCCAAGGGAGTGGGAAAGGCTGTTTTCACCCTTCCCAGATGCACAGAGAGGATCTGAAGCCAGGTGAGAAAGAAAAACGGGCCTTCCCCCCACCACCCCCAGGCCCTCTGGAGACAGGAAATAGCCTGTTTCCCTACTTCTGGTGGGCCCAGAAGGCCCAAAAATCAGCTGGCAGGCGCACACACGCGCACCAATGCTGAACTGGCGTGCCCACTGATATGGCTACGCGTACCACCTGTGGCACGCATGCCGTAGGTTCGCCATCACGGCTCTAGACCATCTGAGTGTTAACTGTGATGTGGGCATTATTTTATGTTGCTTCCACTCCTGAGTTCATGGCTTTAGCATGTATGGGAATAGTCGCATGGACACTTCATTATGGGATGTGTCAGAGTTCAACGTCTGCTCCTTTTATACATATGATATTGTCACTATGTAAGTTACTGTATAAACCTCCAGCTCAAATCAAGTGGGAGATGGATGGGAGTCTTGCCTCAGTTGTGACTGTAAGAGTCTGGATGGGAGGAAAAGAGGTTAAAACTTAACCCAGGCAAAGCAGAATGCCTGCTATTTCAGAAACTAATTGATTCTACGGTAACACCAATGTAAGCTCTTGATGGAGTTATGCTTCTCCAGAAGCAGCTGATGTATCATCTCAGAGTCCTCCTGGATCTCTAGTTCCTGTTAGAGCAGGAGGTGGCAGTTGTGGCAAGAAGAGCCTTTCCTCACTTTTTGGCTTGTAAGTCAGGTGTTCTTGTTTCTAGAACTTACAGCTTTCACTCTCCATGTTACTTCATGTATAGACTACTGCAGTATGTTGTACAGGGCACTCTTTGAAAATATCTATAGGCTCTAGTTATAGCAAAATGCAATAGTTCATGTATTAACAAACAACTTGATTTTTCCATATAACAGCAAATACAGCAAGAACTATGTAGGTTGCCAGTCTGCTTCTGTGTATAGTTCAAGATGCTAGTGCCATCTTTAAAATCCTACAGAGACTGCTTACTCCAATTAAAATCTGTCTGCCCAAATTGTGCTTGCAAAAAAATGCCTAATGAGAATCCCATGAAGTTGATAAGTGGGGATTCAGAAGCCAGAATTTTCTACAGGAGTTTCTCTTATGGAATGGCCTCCACTAAAAATAAGATTTGTATGTTCATTATGGATGATTACGAAACTTTTAAAAGCATGGCAATTCCAAAGAACATTTATGGACTAAATAGTTGTTACTTCATTGTATCTGGGATTATTGTGAGCAGCATTAATAATTATAAATGTATTTTACAATCATTAAATTGGTTATTGCATTTTTGTACTGTAATACTGCATATTTTTTGTTTTGAACTCCTTAGAGTCATAGTGATTTAAGTGGCATATAAGTCTTTATAAATAATATTTCAAATTTGTGCTTGAAAAACAAATATTCACAACATTCAAGTCTGAAAATATTTAATATTTTGGTGTCTAAAATATTTTTCATTTGTACATCTACCACATTTTGCAGAATCGAAAGAATGATGAAACTTCTTATGAAAAAATGCTTAAACTGAGGCGGGATTTGAGTCGTGCAGTAACAATTCTAGAGATGATAAAGAGAAGGGAAAAAAGCAAGAGAGAGTTGCTGCATTTAACGTTGGAAATTATGGAAAAGAGGTAAAATAGTTCTGCTTTTAAATTATCGTTATTAAATAAATAGCTTATTAAATTGGTACATAGATAATATTTTATGAAATTGTAATATATTTTTATTTATTCCACATTTGTACATAGTTTATCCCCATTTCCATCAAATATGTAGATATAGGGATAAAAGCAGTATTTTAGATTATCAAACAGCTTCTTGGTTATTGTTGGAAAATCTTGCTATTTTTGAGAAAAGAATTATTAAGGTTTGACAAGTTGTGATGTCTTACATCCTGTTGCCTCCAAATAGAACTGAAAATATTCCTCTCTTAACTCCTTGAGAGGCAGGGGCAACTATACCCCGCCTTACCGAGGTAGTATTTTACCAAATTGAGATTAGACCAACTTCAAACAAACATGCTTTGGGGTAGGTATAAGGGTATCCCTATAAGTGAAAGAGTCTGTTTATGTGGGAAGGGGGAAGTTGAAACAATGTCCCATGTAATTTTTTACTGCCCCTTATACTCAGATTTGAGGGAACATCAGCTGGGTAGGATCTTTTACACCATCACCCCTAAGTCGAAAGAACACTTCTTGCAACATTGTTTGGTAGGTTCAAAGTTGCAGCTGGTGAAATGGATTGCCAAATTTGCTGTAAAATTGATGGAAAAAAGGACAAAGTTGGTGCAGCAGAATGTGGTAGATTGCAGGAAAGATCACTTGATTTAATAATGTTATTCTAATAGTAGTTTTAAGACTGATTGGGTAGATGCAGGGGTGACATTGTAATATAATTTTAATCATATTTAATTTGTATCTTAAATTATTGTATTCTATTATGATTTCATTCTAGAACATATTTTACTCTAATGTTATTTTAAATCGTGTTTTATTCCTATTCCAATTTCATTTTAAAATGTTTCTACCAAACTTTTGTAATAATTGTTTCTGGAGCGCTGCACTTTGATATGGCCCTTTCCATGGAACCAGTCCCTGGTGCCCAAAAGGTTGGGGTGGGCACTGTATTAAAATATCTTCAAAAACAAAATAGACTCATTATTAGACAAAGATGCTGAGAAAGATTCAATTTAATATATATGAAATTACGGTAATATTAGAAATGATCGAAGTAAAGTAAGTCTGCTTTGCTTGAAATAATATCATTAAAAATCTATTACATTTTTAAAGTTGAAAATAACTGACTAAAATATTCTCACTATTATCTGAGGTGTAGAAAATATTTAACACTATAAACACTTAGGTTGTTTCAAGCTTAGAATGCTTTGGTCAAAGTGAATGCAGCATTATAGCAATCATGAAATCAGAGCAGCCCTTTTTGAAACTGATATTTTTTCCCAAACTGAAAAGAGATAGGTTGATCTCGGAACGTTTCAAATTTGAAAGTCTATTAGAGATTCTCAGTCATCCAAGTCATGATTGTCACAAAGGTGCTCCTTTTTTTCTCAAAACGCAACTGGACTTTCTTGTTTTTCTTTGAAGACATTTTGCTCCTCATCCAAGAAGCTTTTTCAGCTCTGACTGAATGGTAGGGAATGGAAGGATTTATATTCCTTGCAGATAGCTGATCATTTGCATTCTTTTAGAGAGTCATTGAAGCCACTTGACAGTTTATCTGTGTCCTCAGGGTCACCTGAGCAATGCAAATGGTTGTGGAGCCTTCTTGGAACTGCTGAAAGGACTGTGTTGTAGACTGGAGATAGAAGCTGTCGTATCCCTCACCCTCTGTTGAAAGAGGGCTGTTAATTTTGATATGCTAAGGAAAATAGTCTTCCTGGACTGTGCAGTGCAGTACACTTTAAGAAGGGCAGAAGCCTTAACACTGAAGTTACAGAAAACCCACACACAGAGATTAATATTTATATTTTGATTCTCACCATCCACTGGAACATAAAATGGGAGTTATCAGAACTCTACACCACCGAACTGAAGGCCTGCCTACCAGCAAAGAAGGGAAAGAAAAAGAATTAAAACACATCACGAAAGTCCTCAGAACGTGTGGGCCTTCATCAAGTGGGCCTTCATCAAATCCCCAAAAAGACCCACCCAGGAGCTCCTCCATAACAGACAAAGAAGAAAACAATAAATGAAGCAATACTGTCATTCCATACGTTGCAGGAATATCTGAAAAGCTCAGACAGATCTTCAGCTAATACAACATATGTGCATATTTCAAATCGAAGAATACACTAAGGCAGAAGCTTTTCCACCTCAAACACCCAGACATGAACTGAACAATGTGGTATACGCAGTACAATGCAGTGAGACATGTTTAGATGTGTACAATGGGGAAACAACCATTTCATAAATAAATGGCACAACATAGGAGAACAAACCCATCAGGACAAGTTTCAGCAGTTCATCTGCATTTTGAAGACAGCAAAGTCCATATTTTGTACAGAGAGGATCGCTGGTTAGAAAGGGGTCAAAGAGACCACCTATGTCAAAATTGAACAGCCCTCTCAACAGGGAGAGGGATACAACATCATCTATCTCCAGTCTACAACACAGTCCTTTTAACAGTTCTAAGAAGGCGCCAAACCCATTTGCACTACTCAGGTAATCCTGAGGACACAGATAAACCTCCAGGTGGCTTCAATGACTCTCTAAAAGAATACAAATGACCAGCTGTCTGCAAGGAATATAAATCCTTCCATTCCCCACCATCCAGTCAGATCTGAAGAAGCTTCTTGGATGAGAAGCAAAATGTCTTCAAAGAAAACAAGTCCAGTTGCCGCTTGAGGGGGGGGGGAAAGCACCTTTGGGATTTCAAATTTGAAAGATTTACATGCTTACTACAATCCTCCTTTCAGAATTATATTCTGAGTATTTCTGTAATGAAATGTTTTCTTCTTAAGTAAGATCTGATCTTACTTACTTACTTACTTACTACATCTAGATCAGTAGTTCTCAGCATGGAGAGTTTCCAGTAACTTTGAACTCCTGGATTGTCAGCAATGTCCATGCTGATGGGAAATTCTGGAAATAAATTCTATTCCAGGAAATTGCCGAAGTAAGGAAATGCTGAAATAGGTTCTCAAGAGAATAAAGATACAAATATTAAGTATATAAGTCAACTATAAGAGATGACCAGGCTGAGCACATGGGTGGAGTCAAACATATCATCATTTTGGAGTTGTTATGCTACCATCAGACTTCAAGTCCAGCCGTGTGAATTCCATTGTCTCTTACCTACCACCAATTTATCCTGGTGCTTTAGTAGATCAGATTCTCGTGTATCTGTAGCATGGAATAAATTCATAGCACTTTTGAACTGTCCCAGATATTGATTTCTTGTGTCTGACCTTAAGATTAGTTCTAGTAAATTAAAACTTTTTCTTTACTTTCCAGATATAAATTGGGTGATTATAATGGAGATATCATGTCAGAAGTAATGGTACATCAACAGCCTATGAAGCCTACTTATACTATTCCTGTTGGAATAGTTCCTAATAGCACTCAATTTAAACATCAGGAAAATATGGAATTGAAGGAATTTAAAATAAACAAGGTGACTCTATCTGTCTATCTATCAATCATTATAGATATTACTTATTTGAAAAAAAATGCTTTGTAATTTTATGCTACAAATGTGCTTAAACCATGTAAGCTGTTCTTAATTTCATTCCAAAAAACTTCAAGATAATTCTAGGTAGCCACCACTTACCACTATTGTAAGTAATTTTGATAGTTCATTACAGCTGTCTCCAACCTTGGCAACTTTAAGACTTGTGGACTTCAACTCCCAGAGTTTCTCAACCACCTTTGAGAGTTGGTCCAGAAGTCTTAAAGTTGCCAACGTTGGAGACCCCTGGTCTGTTATGTTAAAGCTTCCTATGAAATAATCCTGGTTGATCTTGAAAATCTAAGCAAAGACCTAGTCAGTATTTGAATGCGAGATCACCAGGAAATCCCAGGTTGTTTTATGGTTTTGATTGTGAAGTTGAAAAAAACCCCAAAATAATTCTTATTAGAAATAATTCATAAAGTCAACCATGATTTACATCATTTTGAAAAAGGGCTTACCTGATTCTATATTAGTTAAGAAAAAATCCGCTTTCCCTCTCATTTTATCATAATGATGCATTTTTAAAAAATTCTTTTAAACTTACATCTTTTCCTAATGGTTATAATGAACATCGTTACATAAAACTATTAATGCATTTTCTCTTCATGCAGCAAGAGAAAGCCGATGCTATACGGCCGAAGAGAAAATATGAGAAGAAACCCAAAATTGTACCTTCATCGGCTGCTATTGCTTCTCAGCAGACAGTTCCTGCTTCACTGCCAATCTTTAATGCTAAAGATATGAATCAGTACGACTTTCCCAGCTCTGATGAAGATCCTCTTTCTCAAGTATGACATCTACAGTTTCTTTGGTTCAGGGGAAAGAAATATTCTTGCCTCCTTTTTCTTACCTACTGCTTTCTTTATAAAGGTCTTTTCTGGCTCTTCTGAAGCTGAGGAAGAAAATGATCCTGATGGGCCATTTGCTTTCCGTAGGAAAACAGGCTGTCAGTATTACGCTGTAAGTCTCGAACTTCTACAGTATTATATTGTTACACTTATATTAATTAAATTCTTGCTTTAACCCTTTTCAAATATTTCTTTTCAAAGCCTCATTTAGACCAAACTGGTGACTGGCCTTGGAATACTCCTAAAGGTGGAAAGTTAGGAGATGAGCGTTATAGATATTGCTTGACCACCCTTACTAGGCCACAAAAGTGCATTGGGTTTTCACGTAGACGGGTTGGACGTGGTGGAAGGTAGGCTTATTTATCTTAAAACTCACTACAATAATACCATATTGTGTACAATATGTACCGTGTTTCCCCAAAAATAAGACCATGTCTTATATTTTTTGAACCCCGAAATATGCACTTGGCCTTATTTTCGGGGAGGTCTTATTATTTTGGGGAGCGTGAAGGAAACCAGAGGAAATGGCAGGGACCAGCTGCGCATGTGTTTAAATATTTCCAGGGAAGGCTTATTTTCGGGGGGGGCTTATTTTAGTACATGCACTCAAAAGCCCAGTTGGGTTTATTATCAGGGGATGTCTTATTTTAGGGGAAACAGGGTACATTATACACAAATATATAATGTAGTTGTAACATGTTTGCTCAGTTATTTAACTTAGCACATAAATTTTAACTAGACATCCATATTTTTGTAGCTCTGATTTGATTATGATCTTCGTCCTTCTGTTATAGAAAGCTTTATTGTGACTTTGCTTCTTCTCTTTTCCCCCTTGAATCCATGATTTTTAGAGGCTAGCATTAATCGTATTTTGTATGCCATTGCACTCTGTAAGTTTCCTGAAAATAATGGGAAGATCCTGAAAACCTGTTATACAGTAGTTCATGGGTATGGTAGTTTAGATATCATAGTTCATCCTTCTTGATCTTCCCTGTAGATCTGTGCAACTTCTGCTTAAAGGTGTATATGTATTGAGGGTCTTCTAAGATCATCTCTGTTTATGTACATAACCAGAGATTATAGGTAGGCTTAGAAGCAGCTTCATTTCTCATCCAATGATTTCCATGGGTATAACTTTTTTTTCTATAGGCTGCATAAAAATCCACAGTAAATTACATTAGTAATTTTTATTACAAAGATTCTGTGGCAAAATAGTAATTAATCATATCTTGTCTGGATTCTTTTGTCAAGAGTAATCTGTAACATACTGATTTAGTATGTAATAAGTTATTTTTCTTAAAGAATATTATCCAGCTAATCTGGAACCTTCAGCAGTGCTTTACTTCATAAAAATTAGGTGTAAAAGTATTTTACATTGCTACTATTGCAGATGCACCACAACTTGGAAAAAAGTATATTTTAGTAATATACTTATACTTATATACTTTAGTTAATATTTTACAAAGAAAACTCCTTGACAAGTCTCCATAATTTACTTTCCTGTCATCACATTCAAAATTGCCTCAACTTGGAAGAATTTTTTGTGCATAGTGATCTAATTTCTAAAGTATTTTAAGTACAGATAGTCCTCGACTTATGATCACAATTGAGCCCAAAGTTCCTGTTACTAAGTGAGACAGTTATATGAATATTTTACGACCTTTCTTGTCACAGTTGTTAAGTGAATCGCTGCACTTGTTGAGTTAGTTTTTAAGTGAATCTGGCTTTCCCATTGACTTTGCTCGTCAGAAGGTCATAAAAGATGATAGCATGATTCTGACACACTACAACTGTCACAATATGAGCCAGTTGCCAAGCGTCTGAATTTTGTTCATATGACCATGGGGATGTTGCAATGATCATAAGTGTGAAAAACTGTCATAAGACACTTTTTTCAGTGCTCTTGTAGGTTCGAATCATCGTTAAACGAATGGTTGTAAATCGAAGATTATCTGTATTTATATGAACTTTTTAAAGGCTGGATTATTTTTCTAGATCTAAAAGATGAGGGTTTATCTTAATTCAAATTGGATTTGGCAGAATATTCATTCTCTTAATTATCCTAGCCTTTTGACCCCTGCAGTTACAGGTTGACATTTATTACTAATTACCACACGTTTAAATTTGTGATCCTCAAATTATAAAATATTAATTTTCACAATAAGGATCATTTAGTTTTTAAAGAAAGAAAAAAAATCATGTGACTCTTTGTAAACTTTGCATGCAGTTGAGCAATGAAAGTACTTCTAGAGCCACTAGAAAGGCCACCTTGAAAGAAAGGTGCTTCAGGGAAATGTCTCGCAGAGGTTCGAAGGGTGGCCCGGTGAGGGCCTGTAGGACCTTAGGTAAATCCCACGTGGGGAACCGATGGACTGTGGGCGGTCGGATGTTGGTCGCACCTCGCAGAAACTGGCGAATCAGTGGATTTCGGGACATTGGGTCCGTCGAGGAGCCGGACAACACAGTGGAAAGGGCTGCCACCTGGCGCCGAAGAGTGTTCGGTGAAAGGCCAGAGACAAATCCGTCCTGAAGGAACTCAATGACCAGAAGAACTGAGGCCGATGTAGGGGAGTGAAGGCGCCGTTTACACCACAACGAGAAGGCTCGCCAGGTGGATTCATAAATGCGAGTAGTTGAAGCTCTTCACGATGCCTGGATAGTCGAAATGGCACAATCCGATAATGGGAGCTTGGCCATCAAACCCCGCTCAACCGCCACGCGGTGAGCTGAAACCAGAGAGGGTCCAGGTGCTGTATCTGACCCTGGACAAGCACCACCTGATCGTCCGGTATCCGCCAAGGGGGTTGTAGGGACAAAGACACGAGATCCGCAAACCAGGGTGGTCGGTTCCAGGCGGGAGCAATAAGTACCAATTCCGCCTGTTCCTGCAGTAACTTCCGCACTACTCTGGGCAAGAGGTTGACCGGGGGAAAGGCATACAGAAGCTGGTTGGCAGGCCAAGGACTCCGTAGAGCGTCCACTGCCTCCGCCTCGGGGCAGGGGAACCTGGTAAAGAACCGAGGAAGCTGGTGGTTGGATGCACTGGCGAACAGGTCCACCGTTGGCTTCCCGAAGCGGAGAACTACCTCCTGAAACAGCCGAGGAGAAATGGACCACTCTGCGTTGTCTATCGGTGCCCGACTGAGGGAATCGGCCGTCTGGTTTTGTACTCTGGAGATGTGAGCCGCCTGCACTGATGCCAGGTGATTCTCCACCCAGAGGCCCAACCGTCGTGCTTCTCGCATCAGAGCCCTGGAGCGCGTCCCCCCAAGGCGGTTCACATGCGCTTTGGCTGCTACATTGTCGGTAAGTATTAGGATATCCCGTTGAAGGACGTGTGTCTTGAAGGCCTTTAGGGCGAGGAAGATGGCCCGCAGTTCTAGCACATTGATGTTCATCTGCTGCTCGTGCTCGGACCATTGGCCCTGAGCTAGGTGGGGGCCCAGATGAGCATCCCACCCCGACAAGCTGGCATCCATTGTGAGAAGCAGACGCTGAGGTTCTCGGAACTTGGTCCCCTTTAGCCACTCTCCTGACGTCCACCAGGAAAGAGACCGGAGAACCGGAAGAGGTAATATCAGCCTCGTGGTTGAGTTGTCCCTATGCGAACATTGAAAAGGTAGTAGTAGCCATTGTAAGTCCCGGCAGTGTAAACGAACCCAAGGGACTATCCCAAAGGTAGAAACCATCTTGCCAAGAAGGCGAGACAGGGAGAGAATGGAAGAGGACCCCTGGTTTTGTACTCGGCTAGCTAAATCCCTAAGGCTGTCAACTCGGTCAGGGGAAAGGAAGACTTCCGAAGACAAGGTATCAATAACCGCCCCCAGGTGATGGATCCGAGTGGAAGGGGTTAAGTGGCTCTTAGTCCAGTTTACTGAGAACCCGTGACTCTGGAGGACCTGAAGGGTAGTAGCTAGGTCCGTCTGTGCGTGCTGCCAGGAGCGCAACAAAATTAGAACATCATCCAAATAAAAGGACACCCTAATTGGGAGAGTGGCTATATATTCCATAAGGGCAGCCATTATCTTGGTAAAGGCCCGGGGGGCTGAGGACAAGCCAAAAGGAAGGGCACGGTACTGATAATGTTTGTTATTATAACAAAAACGGAGGAATTTACGATGTTTAGGAAGGATGGGAACGTAGAGGTAGGCTTCAGTTAAGTCCACGGAAGACAAAAAATCCCCCTCCCGAATACAAAGTAAAATCATGTGTAGGGAATGCATCTTGAACCGGTGATAAGTTATGTGCCGGTTCAAGGATTTCAAATCAAGGATTGGGCGCCAGTCCCCTGAGGGCTTTTGTACTAAAAAGAGCCGAGAGTAAAACCCTTGGCCAAATTCAATAGGGGGCACCGGCTGGATGGCTCTTATAGTCAACAAGTGACGGATAGCCGCTTCCACTTGGGCTCACTTAGTTCTGTTAAGAGAGACTGGGCAACGTATAAACCTACTAGGAGGGGTAGACAAAAACTCAAGGGAAAGGCCGAATTTGATGGTATTTTTAACCCACTCATCGGAAATGGTATTCTCCCAGGCCTGGGAGAAAAGGGCCAAATGGCCCCCAAGCTGGGCAGGAATGAGACCCCTAGCGAGACCTTCGGAAGGGGCGGCCTCTACCACCCCTCTGGGGTCTTCTGGGGGGATATCTAGGACCCTGTCTGACCTGGTTGTCCTGATGGAAAGTCCCCCGCTGCTGGAAAGAACGCTGGGACCTCTGCTGGAAATAGCCAGAGTTGGAACCTCAAAAGGACTGCAATCAAAAGGAGCCAGACGAACAACCCTCTGCCCTGCGAGACATGGCTGGCAAGATCTTCCGGTGGTCCCTGGTCTCAGTTAGAAGGGGTTCAAGTGAAGGACCAAAAAGCTTGTCACCAGCATATGGTGATGAAGCCAGACGCCACTTATTACGAACGTCTGCCTGCCAATATTTTAATCACAACAACCTGCGAGAAGTGACTGAGGAGCCAATGGCCTTTGCGGAAAATCTGGCAGCATTCAAGGTGGCGTCCGCTGAAAATTCCACCGCTGCTAATATTTTGTTAATATCTTGATGTGTTCTCACATCAGAAGAGGGGATACGACCTTGCAGTTGTTTTAACCAGAGGATTGATGCCCGATTAAAAAAGGATGCGGCCGAAGCCGCTTGGACAGACCAGGCCGCCTCCTGGTGACCTTTGATGAGGGTTCGTTCTGTCTTTCTTTCTTCCGGGCGTAGGGACTCCTCTGCCGGGCCTGAAGAGGGTGAAGGTGATGAAAGGGCTGCTACTGGTGTGTCCACAGAGGGTATCTGCAAAAGAGAAGCATACTCCGCCGCCAAATTATATAAATGCCTATCCAGGCTGTTAGGGATTGGACCTGTACTGGGATTCTTCCATTGTCTCTGTAATACATCCGTAAATAATTTTGGGGCTGGCACTATTTCGGTTTGAATTGTAGGCACCTCAAATAAGGAAGAGGAAGTAGCAGATGTCCCTGGTTGAGGCTGGTCCTTGGCCTCTGGAAGGCCAAGACCAGTGTTGGTTTGAGCCTTGTATAATAAGGAGCGGAACATTTGGGGGCGAAACAAGCCGACAAAGGGGGGCTGATCAGGCTCCAAGCCCTCATCCTCAGATAAGTCCTGCTCAATGATGGCCTGTTCTTCCTCTCCTGAAAGGGAGCCCTGGCTGTCCCTGGAAGGGGAAACTGCCCTCGTTGGGGCCTGAGATGAGGCCTGCAAAGGTTGGGAGGTGACTGAAGGGGTATGGCGGCTCAAATAATCTGAAACTTTGGAAGATGCCCTCTCCTGTAACCCCTGGGCAATCCCCTGACTGATGGATTCAGCAATCAACTGGGCCAAAGCCGGAGTGACATCTAGCTTTTGGCCCTGAGAGGCCTGGTTGTCATGATCCCCAGAAGCCTGGGGAATAGGGCCTGGATCCTTAACCGTTTGTGGAGTAAGAGCCTCAGGAGCCACCGAAGGGAATACAGCTTCTGGCACTGGAGCTAAGGTATCATCTGTGATTGAAATATCAGGAGAGAGATCTGGCACAAAAGAAGGCTGTGGAATATCCTCTACTGTGACAGGGGTAGATAATGGTGCAGCGACAGAAGACGAAGAAGAAGGCCCAGGCTGAGCTCTCGAAGAGGAGGCTGCCTTATTACAGGCCTTCTCTATTGCATTATGTCTTCTCTGTTCCTCCCTGGACATTAGGGCCTGAGGAGGAGCTTGGATCCTGGGCCTCTTAGTTTGGGTACTAGCAGAAGTACCCTCTTCTGGATCCCGTGGTGGCTGAGGGCGCTTCCCCTTGTTGCCGTTACTATGAGCCCTGGCGTCCGCCATCTTGAAAGGGCTATAATATGGCCGCTAATTATCCGAATAAGAAATAAGCCCACCGAAGACCCGCAAGGGGCTGTACTCACTGCGCTGAGATAGTATTGTAAATAGCCGCAGAGAAGGCTTTAGGAAGTGCTAGCCAGCCGGTCAAAGCACTTCGAGATGCACGGAATTTTCTACGCGCTGACAAGCTGCAGGCCGATGGATGGTAAAGGCCGCGCTGTCCTCTGAGGCCTCAATTAGTCGCTCCAAGGGAAGCCTTCGGTAAAGTGCTAGCCAGCCGGCTTAAAGCACTAAAGGGAGGCGCGGAAGTCCCGTCACGCCCAAAAATGCCGCCGGGCGATCGATCGTCGTCTCCTTACCGCCCTTGCAGCCGCCCTTCCTGACTGCCGTGCCCGACAGTCAGAGAAGAGGCGTATCAGGTAAGTACCAACGCCCATTCTAGTATTCTGGTATCCCTTTTTAATAGTGACATCTATTCAGACTTATTTGGTTTTGCTGTCTTAATCTATCCTAAGGTACAGTCAGCCACTTATATGCTAATATCCATTTATAGTAGTTTGATATTTGGTTCAAATAAAAAAACATTGTCCTGTTTCATTTCAACTAGGAAATTAGCATTCATGTAGCAGATTAAATTTATCAACCTGAGGCTTTTGGTTAAAGTGGCTTATGATCATTTTTCATACCTATGACTGCATCCCCCTGGTCATGGGATCCAAATGTGGACACATTGCAAATGGTGTGTATTTATGACTGGGGTCATTTGATCACTTTTTGCAACATTGTGACAAGCAAAATCAATGGGGAAGCAAGATTTACTTAACAACTGTGGCAAGAAAAGTCGCAAAATGGGCAGAACTCACTGTCTTGACTAGCAAAAGAAGTTTTGGGCTCAATTGTGCTTGAAATCAAGGACTACCTGTATGTAGCTCTTAAATAGGACCGAACTTGTTTAAAAATGATTTGGAAGAACTGTTTTTTACCTCACCCAAGTATAAAATCTCTTTACCATACCTTAAAAAAGCCCAGGTTTCTTTCAGGTTTCCGTATAAGCTTATTAATTCCCATTAAGTAAATTCATTTTAATTAGTTAACCCATTAAGTACTAGCATCTTATTTTATGCTAATGTGGAAGCATGAAAAAAAAAATGCTTTAATAAGTAGAAAGTCAATAAGAGTTTTTATGGGGTCTTTACCATTTCTTCCAAATAATTTTCAAATTGTACATAACCCTGTTGTAAATCTTTTTCCAATGCTTGAAACAACCAGTTTGAAAAATATGTTCATACAGAATTTCTACGCTATTTTTTCCTAACATTTAAAAAATAATTTTGGAGTCTTTGTGGATTCTCAGTCATCCAGGTCATGCTTGTCCCAAAAGTGCTTTTTCAAAAGACAACTGATTTTTCTTTGAAGACATTTCGCTTCTCATTCAAGAAGCTTTTTCAGCTCTGGTTTTGGATGAAGAGAGGGATAACACTTTGGCTTGTATGGAATTAAAAATAGTGTTCTTTCCATTTTTAGGGTGCTTCTGGACCGAGCATATTCAGAGAACAACAGTGCACTTTGCCAGCTGGATTCAGAAACACCTTCCTTACAACTACACTCTTCAGTTAATCAAATTGCCAATACCTCAGAAACAAATACCTCGGACAGATATTTATCTAAAGACCTCAGTCAGATACTAGTCGATATCAAATCACGTAGATGGCGTCACTTTAGGCCTCGGACACCATCCCTAAATGACAGTGACAATGATGAACTTTCATATAGGAAATTGCACAGGAGTGTTAATCGAGCAGGCACAGCACAACCTGGGACCCAGACATGCAGTACCTCTATTCAAAGTAAAGATAGCAGTGGTGCAGCACACTTTGGTATGTTGATTTTGACTAATATAATTCTAAAAGTATTGATGCTGAAAGCCTAATTTTTATTTATTTTTTCCATATTTTTCCTTAATTGTTGATATTTATGCTGCCTGATTAAATGCCATGCTAAAATTAAAAATTGATATAGTAGATTTGTCCAGATTTATTGTATTTTTCGGAGTATAAAACGCACCAGACTATAAGACACATCTACCTTTTTTGGTGAGGAAAACAAGAAAAAAAAAACTGCCTCTGCCTCCCAGCAATTTTGCCTCATTGCAACAAACAACCTGCTTTACTTTCATTTTTGTTTTCAGCATAGCTTGATTAGCACAAGGGAAAAAAAATCTGCTTGCAGCAGAGGCCCGCTGAGAGTCTGGAGGCCGATCCAATCAACTTGTGCTAATTTTGCTGTGCTGAAGCTGAAAGGAACTGTTTGCTTGCTGCTTGCTGCAAGGAGGTAACTGCTGGGAGGCAGAGGCCAAAGTGGGTGGGCGGGGCTACATTCGGTGTATAAGACACACCTAAATTTTCACCCGCTTTTAGGGGGGTAAAGGTGCATCTTATACTCAGAAAAATATGGTAGTTTGTACTTTAATTATAGCTAAATTGTAATTATAGCTGTATTGAATCTATTTTGTTTTTAAATTTTTAGTAGAATTTTATAGAGTTCGTTCCTTACATTTCTTATTTATTTATATTTTTCAGTTTTGACAATGTATAATTTGCTATTAGGAATGCAAAAATAAGGAATTGATTTGAAACGTTCAAAACATCACCACTTAAAATCCAAAATTTAGTGATATACAAAATCGTGAAGAGTCCTGCTGGTTTAAAGGACCAACTTATGAGTTATATTTAATAGGACAAAAAGTTTAGAGATCGCCACTGAAATCTTCAGCCTGTAGCCTCTTGGGCAGTATATTTACATCTACATCATATCTTAAGGAAATGGTACAAATAAAAAAGTTTTTTGTTTTTGAGAAGCCATTAATATGTTGAAAAGAAACAATTCTATCCTGATTTCTTGTAAAAGGATCTTGTGTTTTTTTTCTAAAAAAAAAAGTCTTATATACATGATGTCTAAAAATGAGCAGGAATATTATTTTAAGACTACAGTGAGGAAGGGTTGATTTGTTTGTTGTTGTTTTTGGAAGTTCAGAATTATATTTCTAAACTGTAAACGATGAGTCAGACAAGCTGGGATACAGCTAAGAAGGATATGGCTTTTTGATTAAAGTACATTGCTATAGAATTCTGGAAGGAATTACTAAGATTTGTGTTAGTTAAATATGTAATTTGCAAATGTAAATCTTGAGAGTGTAATGTTTCAGTTGTGGTCATCGTCTTTTGTTATCTTTTGTAATTGATATAAACCCTTTTTAAATTATGTTGGAACGGTTCTGTAGCAATGTATATTTATTTCTTAAATAAAAGACGGGGAAATCATCTCTGATATGGATGAATAAAAAGAATGTATATAATAATGGCCGTAGCAATTTTATTAAGACTTTTGGTCATTTCAATTGTCTAATCATTTTGTTTACTATAATTGCTATTTATGACTTGAATAATGGATCAAGTCTGTATAAGACTCAAAACTTATTTTTATATCTAATTTCATCAGTCTGTTTGAATTACATAATTGATTCCAAACAGAAGTATGAAGATATTGGAATAGTATTTCATTTGATACCAAAATAAGTTAGAACTCTTGGCCCACCAAAGAAAACACATTTGTCTTACCTTGTTTTAGCAAATTTTCATTATAGCTGCCTGTCCTGCTCTAATGAGCTTGCCTGCTGCTGTATTGTTATTTTAGTTGCATGTGGAATAAATAGCTTGCATAACTAGGAAAAGTTAAAAACTGTAACTAAAGAAAAATTAGAATTTGACTATAAACTGTGAAATAATTTAAAATATATTCTACAATTTTCATAAACCTGGTTCATGGCTGATTGTTTGACATAGTTCAACAAGGTCTTTAGATGTTACAATTCAGTCATAATTTGAGGCTGCAAACTTATGTAGTCTTCCCCTTCTTCCCATTTTTACAATTCAATTTCATATTTGTCATTATTCAGAAAAGCCAGAATTTGCACTTCTTGTGAATATGGAAAATTGTGTTAATTTTCCAACTTAAATTGAAAACAAGTTATAAAATACTAGCTTGTAGTTGAATTACATTCATATGCGGTAGTAAACTGCTATTTATTCAATGAAAAATGTCACAGGAAGAATCTGTATTTTTGTAATCATGCCATTGTGGATCAGGTCTTTCTTAATGTAACTCATGCTTAGTCATCATTTTGTACTGCCGTTTGCTTTACCTGGGATTGCCCTTGGGGACTACTAGAAAATTTGCTAGTCCATAATCCTGTGGTGTGGTTATGGGCACAACTCAACACACCCATTTATTAATTCATTTATGAAAATATATATGGCCTCCCAACTCAGAGTGACTCTAGGCTGCTTATAAAACTCTTGTGACACTGCTGTTCTTTAATCTGCAAGTCACCAAATGTGCTTCAATGGATAGATAGAAAATATTTTCCACATGTTGTTATTCTCTTAATCATTGTTAAACTGAACAACACTTACGAAAAAACATCAGATTATTAGTATTTTCTCAGGTTTTGTAATATTTAAATTATAAATCATACAGAAAGAAAGCTAATAAAATAATCAGATTTTTAAAACTTTAAAGTCAAGATGTTTTGCAAGCATATTCTTCAGGGCAGTTTTCATGTGTTTATTTGCTGTTTTTCTCAATAAAATCTGCAAGATAGTGTGTGTTTCTGTGTGCCTAAACACTGTCTAGTTTAGTACCAAGACAATGTTGCAAATTAAACAAAATGCAATGGGTTGCCCTGAAACATTTCTAAAATAAAAGTTTCAAGCTCAAAATAAAATATATCATATTTGGAACAAAGCTGTTTTAACGTTAGAGCACTTTCAAAATAATTGGAAATAGCTTGATATACAGTTAGTCCTGAACTTATGACAGTTCTCTTAGTGACTGCTCAAAGTTACAACATCACTAAAAAAGTGACTTATGACTGTTTTTCACACTTACAAACATTGCAACATCCCCGTGGTTACGTAATCAAAATTTGGATACTTGCCAACTGGCTTATAGTTATGATGGTTAACAGTGTCCCAGGATCATGTGATTACCTTTTGCGACCTTCTGACCAGCAATGTCAATGGGGAAGCCAGATTCACTTTACAACTATGTTACTAACTTAACTGCAGTAATTCACTTAACAACTGTGGCAAGCAAGATCATAAAATGGGGCAAAACTCATTGAACAACTATCTTGCTTAGCAACTGAAATGTTGAACTCAATTATGGTTGATAGCTGAGGACTATTGAACATATTTTAAAATTCAAAACATTGTGCACCACAAGTCTAATATGTTGAGATGAAAGTTATATCAGTAATAGCTGAGAAATAAAATAGACCATAGGAAGAAAATTATTAGAATAAGTTCCTAGACTCATCAATTTGAGATGGGTGACAATATAAACTGAATTAATTAATACAATTTAAAGCTATCATAATCAACTAATTATGCACATTGCAATAGGGCCTCTGTGCACTGATCATTTCAGTTTGCATACTTCAATCATTAAAACATATATGCAAAGATGGGCATGCTTGAGTGAACCCAAGTATCCCTAATTTTTTCTAGAATCAAGCATTTAAAAACTATTTTTAAATTCAGACATAAAAATTTAGGGGAAGAAATTCAAACAAAATTTATATATGTGAATTTACATGGAACAAACAAAAGCCTACATATGCAATTGTTTTTGTTGGGAAAATACCAGGATTGTGTGTTCCATACAATTTTGGCTTGCACATCTCAAACCACCGTTTCATTTGCCACATGAAAAATCATTTTTAAAAATGAAGTTTTCAATAGAAATTTAATATAGAACAGAAACCACTTGTTTAAAATGAAAAAAATTCTAAGCATTCCTAAAGAACTCTGTGGTATAACCAGTATGGTTATTCTATTACTTGCATTTTATGAGTCTATACAAGCTATGAAATCAGATAAAGAAAGGCTACCAATGGGAACAGTGATGTGAAATACTGCACAAGTATTTTTTGTTTGGAAGTTAATTTATATTAGGTTTTGTTCAATAATAGTAATAGCAATTAGACTTATATACGGCTTTACAGTGCTTTATAGCCCTCTCTAAGCAGTTTACAAAATCAGCATATTGCCCCCAACAATCTGGCTCCTCATTTTACTAACCTTGAAAGGATGGAAGGCTTGAGTAAACCTTAATCCTGGCGAGACTTGAAACTGCCAAACTGCTCACAGTCAGCAGAAGTAGCCTGCAATACTGCATTCTAACCACTGCGTCACCACAATTTATTTATGCTGTAGCTACCTACATTTTCTTATGTATACATTGTTCAGTGGAATGGAATTAATAATGGAATTAATATGAATATCTAATTATTATTCTGACTACATTTTCTTCCACCACTGTACCCTTAACAACATTTTTGTATAGACTTATTTTCATTCCATATTCCAAAAGTCAATACCACAAACAGTTATATTGGCATAATTGTTTGTTATGCAATATATAAATTATTGACTTTGCAGCACTATATTTTTCTCATAGGTGTATTAAGTACAAATAGACTCAATTTAAATAGATGAATATTAAGGCTACATCCAGCCAAATTTGTTTAAAACTTAAATGTTTTTGCTGCAGTTTAAAGCCTAAAAGCCATCATTCCTTGATATTTGGCGGGAAATAAAACACGAACTCTGACATTTTTCTACACTGGAATACTCTGACACCTCTAGATAGGCAAAAGTTTTATGAAGATTAGTTTGGAATTGTAGTTATGAAGGCTACATTAATCAAAAGTGTATGGTGCACCAATAATTCTATCTCAACCATCTCCCTTACTTCATTTTATGTGCACAGAACAAAATTCTACATAAGTAATCTGTTTTTGAAACTTGACATGTATCTTGTCTTGTGCATGGAATTAAAAAGTAGACGTGAGTTTTAATTTTCTGTCAGGAAGTTTAAATAATACCTGATGAAGTAAAGTGTCCAAATTTCTGTATTTAAAACAAATTGAATTGAATTTGGGAAAGTTGCCATTTTGTTCTAGAAACAAAGTTTATAATGTATTATTCTGTCTAAATTCACTTTAAAAGTTGGCATTAGGGAGATTTTTATTAAGATGCAGTGAAACAAAAATTGCAATGAAACGTTTCTATTTTTAGAACTCTCCATAGACAATAAATAGTATAATATAGTCTTTCTACATTCCTCTGTAAATTAACATAATCAACTCCATTCTTATTGACTGGATTTTCCCCCCAGATGGGTTAATTGAGGGAAGTTGAATTATTACAATATCACCATTTATATTTTGATATACATAGTTACATATACATACATAAATTCTCAGTTGAATATCAGTATTATCAAAATTTAGGAACAAGGAACATATATTAGCTGATATGAGTATCAGAAATTCTGCTACTATGATGATCAGAATACAACAATTTGCGTTCTATAACAGCAGTTCAAATACTTAATCTTGCATGGTTTACAACCAACCTTTATTTTGGAAGTGCAGTTAGTATGAGATCCCACTAGAGGTGGAGTACTAAATAAATGTACTATGATTAAGACCTGTGCATTTTTAGAATTTAAACTAGGGGATGCACATATTGGTCTACATATTTTGATACAGTATTCTCTCATTTTATATTTTGTTCAGCATTTACAGCCGAACAATACCAGCATCATCAACAACAACTGGCACTAATGCAGAAGCAGCAGCTTGCACAAATTCATCAACAGCAAGCAAATAGTAATTCTGCGAACGCTTCACAGGTGAGGGAATTGCCTGTATTATGATTTATTCCTCATTTTTTCCACCAGGGGTCATCTCTAATTCTCAACTGTTGCCATAACATCTTGCAACTAACCAACAGAAAAATGGCTTTCGCTTGAATCTTCATCTTAGCCATACGCTAGTGTTTAGAAGTTATGCTTCAGGTGAGTATAGATGGCACTAATGCTGCCCCTTGTAACAGAAAAAGGTGATTCAGCATTGTAAATATGCAGCAGAGGAAAACAAGAATTGTCTGGTTGATGTCAACAACATCGCAATATTGAATGCGTATTCCAAAGGAATAGAACTTGCATTAATGCTGGCCAGTCTTGATGGATACCACTATTCAAAAAAATTCTGGATAACTCATTAATTTAAATTGTATACACTTGCTTTCCCTTCTATCCTCCACTAAATTTACAGATCAATCCCTATTTAATGTGAATGGCATCATATATTTTAAACCCTTCAATGTTTTCAGAAAATAAAGCTTTTTATCTCTTATTAGTAATTAACTTAATAAGGGTTAGAGCAGCTAATCACGATATATAGTATTTGGCTGAATTTCTTGATTTATACAAGTGTTTAAAAAATACAAGATGCTACAGTTTAAAATTCCAGTGAAAAGAACTTCTTTATTTAGTCAGAAAATACCAATAATTAATTTTATGATTGTGTATATACTTACGCATGCTAGTAATCAAGTATTTGCTTGGGAAAAAATGAAATTGAGTTTTTAAGCAGATCTTTAGTGCATGCCTTTGTGGCTGTTACTTCTCTTAGGATTGTGAACTGTTTGTTCCCATATATTCTATACTATATACCAGGGGTGTCACTATATAGTAGTTTTGAATTTTAAAAAATGTTCCATACTTAACTCTTAACAGAAACTGGTGACTTTTCCATTCTCTATTGTTGAGCTCAGAGATATATTGTAATATGTGATAATAGCTTGATGTTATTTTTTTTTCTCTTTAAAAGGGTTTTAATTCCAAGACATTGGATTCTGTCAGTGCTCAGTTTGCTGCTTCAGCCTTGGTTACATCAGAACAGCTCATGGGATTCAAAATGAAGGATGATGTGGTGCTTGGAATTGGGGTGAATGGCATCCTTCAAGCCTCAGGTAAGAAGTGGTAATGATTGTTGTGTCAAAAAGTATAATTGCGGATGGGTGGGGGAAATGTGGGAGAAGAGAGAGAGTTAAATCAATAACTTATTATTTTCATTGGGTTGACTTTTTTTTTTTATTTCACAGGAGTATATAAGGGCTTACACTTCAGTAATACTACGCCTACAGCACTTGTACATACAAGCTCATCAACAGCAGGTTCAGCCTTGTTACAGCCTTCAAATATAACACAGACTTCAAGTTCCCACAGTGCACTGAGTCACCAAGTAACTGCTGCCAATTCTGCAACAACTCAGGTTCTGTTTGGGAACAACATTAGATTAACTGTACCCTCATCTGTTGGCACTGCAAACTCTATTAATACGCTCAATGCACGGCACATACCTAGGACTCTAAGTGCTGTTCCATCATCTGCCTTAAAGCTGGCTGCAGCAAACTGTCAGGTGCCCAAGGTGCCAGCCTCATCCTCTGTGGACACAATACCAAGGTAAGTACTTTGTCGTGTTGAAATCTTCAAGTTGAAAAAGAAGACTTTTATAGATGTCTAAGCAAAGTGGTATCAGTAGAAAATTCTTTCAAACAATCTCTAATTTCTGCATTAAATTCTTAGTGAAAATGGAAGTTCTATAATCAGAAATATTGAATAATTTGTGATGTTTATATCAAAAGTGGGACAGACTACTTTTGTAAAATTTGATTTTCAAAAAAAAGGGCCTTGGTGCTGCTGAACAATAAACACCTAGGAAAGTCTACTTAATTCACAGCTTCCTAATTTTCATTGATTTCATTTAGTAAAATTGGAACCTACTAATCATTTATTGTAAGGATTATAAAGATCTCACTTTTTATGCTTTTGATCTTATTATCTTTTGTTTTTCATTTTTCTATTTTTGTTGTAGATTTGGGTATCCCAAGAATATTAATACCTCCAACTTGGAAATGTGTATATAGTAATACTTGCAACATTAAGGTTGATGTGTTCTAGCTCTGAAAATAATAATGCATGTGATCAAATTACCACCTATCGTCCCCCCTCCCAATCTTTTTATTTTCAACATTAAAGCCAGTGTGCTGTAATCATTAACCTGTTGGAATAGCTCCAAAGAGGACATCCTTGGCCATGGGAGTTTTGTCAGACCAAACTATATCACAAGTGGTGGTTTTGCAAAAAAATGAGAACCGGGTGCTGTGGATACCACCTTCAGCTCCTGAACAAAAGGCGGTATATAAATCAGACAAAATATTAAATAATAGGATAGGATATTACCTAGAAATTCTGGGGCTGCAGATAGGAACTCAAATAAAAAATACCAGATTTCTCCATTGATTTCTTCAAGAGATCTTTAGGATTCAAGATTGACTCAAAGAATCCTACATTTGTTTTTTGATTAATTTTATTGATTTTGTCATTATTGCCCATTGGGAGGTTGAAGGGGATGGCATTGGATTATTTTATTTATTTTATTTTTATTTTATTTATTTGATTTGTATACCGCCCTACTCCCGAAGGACTCAGGGCGGTGAACAGCCAACAATAAAATACATAAATACACAAAATTTAAAAACCCGATAAAATCAAATTAAACTTTTTGGCCCAGACAAATTAAAATACCCCAATAATTTAAAAACAGATTAAAATTTACATATTTTAAAAAGGGAAGAGATCAGGCCAAGCCCGCTTGATGGAATAAAAAGGTCTTCACAGCACGGCGGAAGGAGCGCAGATCCGGGATCCTCCGTATCTCCGGGGGGAGCTCATTCCAGATGGTAGGTGCCCCCACAGAGAAGGCTCTCCCCCTAGGGGCCGCCAGTCGACACTGTTTGGCTGACGGCACCCGGAGGAGTCCCTCTCTATGAGAGCGTACTGGCCGGTGGGAGGCTATTGGTGGTAGTAGGCGGTCCCGTAAATAACCAGGCCCTAAGCCATGGAGCGCTTTAAAGGTGGTAACCAAAACCTTGAAGCGCACCCGGAAGACCACCGGGAGCCAGTGCAGCTCGCGCAGGAGAGGTGTTACATGGGAGCGCCATGTCGCTCCCATTACCACCCGCGCGGCCGCACTCTGCGCCAGTTGGAGCCTCCGGGTGCTCCTCAAGGGGAGCCCCATGTAGAGAGCATTACAATAGTCCAGGCGGGAGGTGACGAGGGCATGAGTGACCGTGCGTAACGAGTCCCGATCCAGAAAGGGACGCAACTGGCGAATCAGGCGGACCTGATAAAAAATCCTCCCGGTCACGGCCGTCAAGTGCTCTTCTAAAGACAGCCGTGAATCCAGGAGGACACCCAAGTTGCGAGCCCTCTCTGTGGGGGCCAATGATTCGCCCCCAATAGTCAGTGATGGCGTCAACTGGCTATATCGGGACGTCGGAAACCACAGCCACTCGGTCTTGGATGGGTTGAGCCTGAGCCTGTTCCTCCCCATCCAGATCCGTACGGCCTCCAGGCACCGGGACATCACTTCAAGGGCATCGTTGGGGTGATCCGGGGTGGAGATGTACAGCTGGGTGTCATCAGCGTACTGATGGTACTCCACCCCGAAACCACGGATGATCTCGCCCAGTGGCTTCACATAAATGTTGAACAGGAGAGGTGAGAGGACCGACCCTTGCGGCACCCCACATATGAGGGGCCTCGGGGTCGACCTCTGTCCCCCTGTCAACATGGACTGCGACCGGTCAGAGAGAAAGGAGGAGAACCACCGCAACACAGTGCCTCCCACCCCTAACTCTTCCAACCGGTGCAGCATGATACCATGGTCGATGGTATCAAAAGCCGCTGAGAGATCTAACAGGACCAGGACAGAGGAGCACCCCCTGTCCCGAGCCCTCCAGAGATCATCAACCAACGCGACCAATGCCGTTTCCGTGCTGTACCCGGGCCTGAAGCCCGACTGGAACGGATCCAGATACATCGTTTCATCCAGGTGCTGGGGAAGCTGTTGCGCAACCACACTCTCAACAACCTTTGCCACAAAACGAAGGTTGGAGACCGGACGATAATTTACCAACATTGCCGGGTCCAGGGAAGGCTTCTTGAGGAGAGGCCTCACCACCGCCTCTTTCAAGGCGGAAGGAAAGACACCCTCACCCAGCGAAGCATTTATAATCCCCTGGAACCAGCCTCGTGTCACCTCCCGAGAAGCCAGCACTAACCAGGAGGGACACGGGTCCAATAAACAAGTGGTCGCGTTCAGTCTACCCAGAATCCTGTCCACGTCCTCAGGGGTCACAGGATCAAACTCATCCCAGATAACATTCTCAAGACCTGCCCCAGTCCCTCCCCCTGAGACTATCCAGTCGGAGTCCAGATCTTCCCGAATCTGAGCGATTTTGTCATACAGATATTGGACAAAATCCTTGGCTCTACCCTCCAAGGGGTCCTCCCGCGCTTCCTGGTGGAGCAGGGAGCGGGTCACCCTAAACAGGGCGGCCGGGCGATTATCTGATGATGCAATAAGAGCAGCAAAATAGCTACATTTCGCTGCTTTTATCGCCACTAGGTAATTCCTAATATGAGCTCTTACCAGTGTCCGGTCAGATTCAGAAAGACTGGCCCTCCAACTACTCTCTAGGCGTCTTTTCCGGCGCTTCAACTCCCTCAGCTCCTCAGTGAACCAAGGAGCTAAATGAGATCGGCGCCAGGTCAGAGGCCGCAAAGGCACGACCCGATCCAGAGCTCCAGCGGCCGCCCTATCCCAGGCGGCCACTAGGTCTCCAGTCGAGGCGTGTGCCAGAGCCTCAGGGAATGGCCCAAGCTCCATCTGGAACCTATCCGGTTCCATCAGGCGCCTGGGGCGGAACCATCTTACCGGCTCCGCCTCCCTGCGGCGGGGTGTAGCGGTTCGAAGGTCGAGACGAAGGAGAGAGTGATCAGACCATGACAAGGGCTCGGTGACTATATCCCCTATCTCGAGATCACTCAACCACTGTCCAGAGACAAAAACCAGATCCAGCGTGTTTCCCCCCGTGTGGGTAGGGCCATGAATTAACTGGGTCAGGTCCATGGCTGTCATGGAAGCCATGAACTCCCGAGCCACCTCAGATGCCTCACCAACGGACGGCAAGTTGAAATCCCCCATGACCATAAGCCTAGGGGTCTCAACCGCCACCGTGGCGATGACACTGAGTAGCTCGGGCAGGGCTGCTGCCACATGGCAGGGAGCCAGGTATGTGATCAGCAAACCCATCTGAACCCCGTGGCCCCATTTCACAAGGAGGGATTCACAGCCGGCCGTCTGAGGAACAGTGGCCTCCCTCGGTCTCAGACCTTCGTTAATAATAACCGCTACCCCCCCGCCCCTACCCTGCAACCTCGGCTGATGGAATGCGCGGAAACCTGGTGGGCACATTTCAACAAGAGGGACCCCCCCCTCTTGGCCCAACCAGGTTTCCGTAATACCTGCCAGGTCCGCTCCCCCCTCCTGAACAAGATCACAAATGAGGGGGGCTTTATTTACTACAGACCTGGCATTGCATAACATCAGACGGAGGCCAGGGCCCTGAGGATCTGCGCCACCTGGAAAACGAGTGGAGCTTTGGGGGCCGGAGCGCGCCACCGCTCGAAGACAGCGGGCGCGCGCTCCCCTAACATGATATGGCCCCCTGCTCCCGCCATATCTACCCCTCCCACCCACGGTACTGATGATAAAAACCTTATCTGGATGAACTTTATCCCCTCTCTTGACCCCGGGCCCCCCACCCCCCATGCCGTGCTCCACAGCCTTACCTGGCCCTCCCCTTAGTGGGTTATCCCCCATACCCACGGCCTTACTTCTGATCCAACCCTCCCCCCCCCCGGAACCCCTTAAGACATTTGCTAAAACTTTATCTAAAAAACCCCTCAACCCCCTCTTCGTGACATGCCACCTCTCTGGGTTCCAAAGCCCTTCATCGAGGTAGGCCTTCGATAACATGGAAGGCCAGGCTTGCGAGAGGGGGGAGTCTCGCAAGGCAAAGAGGGATTAATTTACTTATATTCAATCCTAGCTGCATTAAATCTGCAGGTAGTGTTCTTTTCTTGGAGATGTTTAGGAATATGTTTAATCAACCACCTAAAAAAATAAATTGATTAGTATCTCAGTTTGAAGTGTAACTGGTTTATTTTTACACAGTGTTTCAATAAGTATGAGACAACACTGATTGAAATTGGAAAGAAATATATTATTACACTACACTGACATTCCAAACATGGAATATAAGTACTTTTACCATGTTTTTAAGTGTGACATTTTCCAATTTAGATACTCAACCAATGTATTTTTGTTCTGTTTTTATTTTTCAGGGAAAACCATGAAACAGAAAAGTCAGCACTGAACAATATAGCAGACAATACAGTAGCAATGGAGGTGACGTAGTTTCTGAGTAACGAAACTTCAGTCTTCGGGAACTTGTTTAGGTGCTATGCATCAGTAGCAATTTGAATGCAAGGGATGTTGGAATGCAGCATATTGTATTTCCATGGCAGCTGTGGGGACTTGACAGCAATGCACATCTCTCATGCTTTGGTTTTTCTATTCTTATTGTTAATAGGAAAAAAATCAATACCTGTAAATTAAGACAACAGCAATTATCTGTACAGTACTGCATATTTGTAATACCCTTGTATATATGTTACTTGAATACAGAACCGTTCATTTGTGATGCTTTGCACTTGGGACGGGGGGAGGGAGAATTGCAACAAAGTAAGAGTGTAAGAAGTGAGATTGTATAAAGATGAAGTGTCATGACATCATGTGCATGGTGCGGAACCTGCTGTTTTATCTATTTATTGTGCTGTGTTTACAGTTTTTGTACACTGTACCTTCATTGGTTCCTGTGCTGTAGTAAATGTGTTAGGTAGCTGTGGACTCCTTGGTATTTTGTAAATGATATTAACATAACTTGGTTCCCCCTCTGGGTCCTTGAGTTTTTTGTGTATCATGTGAAAAATGGTGACATACATACAGAATTTTTTAAAAAGACATCAGTTTAAAAATGGGGAATGTGCTACTCAATATGATCTTCCTGTTTTAAAATCACAAGGCAAGTAACAAACTAAAGATGAAGTCTCATGGATTCTATTCAACTGACTAGCTCACAAGCATGTGTGCAGTTTCTGGTACTTAAAGCACTAAAGTTATGTTGCTGCTCTTCATATAGCCCCTTCTGTTGTCCCATTTTCTTATGCACCAAAATAGTGGTGTCAAATCAAGTATGCAAATGGAGTCCTTACAACTGGAGTTTTATGTTGTCTTGCCATTCTTTTAATCACAAATTATATTTTTTTATTGTGTAATTGTTATTAAAGACTTCATTCTTGTTCTTTTTGAAAAAAAAAAGCTAAAAGGGAAAAGAATGCAGTAATTGCTGTACATGTCTCATCATTCCAATTTCTGAAAACAGCCAGCTTTCCTTCCCCAACCCCCAACCCCCTTTTCTTTTAATATTCTCCAAAAGGCTGAAAGACCAGAACCACAACTCTCGGGTGCCTTTCTTTGGAAATATTTGCTGTCTCTTCTGTGAAGAGAATGATTCTTAGGACTCTACTACTAGTGCTTTGTTAGTACCGGTCTGAATGCCCATTCTGATGGCTTACATTATCCTTAAGGTTTTTAATCCCACCTGGAATTGTGATAGAACTCTCACAAAATAAACCCAGGGCATTACATGTTGACTGAGAACGTGTGTGATGTGTTATACTACTTTCATTTTATGAATTCATTTATTCTGAGAGAATGTGACCCAAACAGCTGAGCATGCTTGTTTTAAATTAAAATATTTTAAAAGTAATGCAGTAAATGAATTAATGTGGCTCACTGATCAATGGCTTCCACTGTCCATAGAGACTGTTGAGAGTTGTTAAATCAAAATGGGGCAAAGAACTGGTCTACTTTGGACTTCGCTTTGAAGTGGAGTGAAACATTGGGTGAATCAAGCCTGGTACAAGAAGCCAAAGCAGAAAGAGGTGTGTGTTGCTTTTGCAAAAATTTCCAGAATCTTTCAAATTCATGTTTACAAAAACAAAAAAATAAAATTACAGATCATTGCAGACAGAAATATCTCAGATGGATTACAGTTGCCATAAAAAATAAGGTTTCATTGAATAATTATTGAGCGCAAAATAATGGAAATCTCTTGATAAACAAATCTATTGCCAAGCTTTTCAGGCAAAATACCTAACAATCCTTTACATTATTAATTTTGGCAAGTTGCTTTTATCTCCCTAATAATTATATCTGAGAATACAGAAGTAAATTATGATTTGGGGGAGGTCTGGAGGAAAGCACGCTTTCCTAGAATTGGAGGGATTCTACAATTATTAGCTATAGGAACTCCAGCATTTTTAAGAGAGAGAATATCCCCATCGGGAATTTGCTAGCTCTGCCTAAAACCCAACAGGAACTAGGAGATGTTTGCAGTCTCCTGACAGCCAGATGATTAGGACAGAAAGCTCTAAAATCAGCTGCCATTTCTGCAAGGAATTGTCAGAGCACTGAAAATAGTGGCTGCTTCCAGGAGGCATGGGGAGTAGATCCAAGCACTGGGGTTTCCCAGCAAAGTGGGATGGGAATAGATCATGGTGCTGTAGCATCCCTGTGATAATTCATAAGGGTGAATGTCCATAGAGCCGGTGCAGCCACTTTGAAATGGGGTTGTGTGTAGGGGGGGGAAGGTTTTGGTTGTAACTTTGGCCATTAAGTGACAGGTATCTTAAGGACTACCTGTAATCAATCTTACCTTAAATATATACTCTGTAATTTCTCTAAAAAATTAAGAGAAATCAGAAAAGCAAAGATAATGACAACAGCTACAGATGGACATGAAAAATTTAAAATCAACAAGGAGAAAATTGAATTAGTTCAATAATTTATCTTTGTTGGATCCAAAATTGTTCATGATGGCAGTTCTCCTGAAATCAAATGCAGGATAACCTTAGGCCGCACTGCAATGGTTAACATACTGTAAATAAGATCTTCAAAAGCAGAGATAGTAATATAAATACAAAAAGCGTGTTAATTAGAGCAATAGTCTTCACTGTAATGATGAATGAGTATGAGAACTGGACACTAAAAACGGCTGACTAAAAAAGAAGTGACACCTTTGAACTATGTTGCTGGTGTAAATTACTGCATGCACCATTGATGGCGAACCTTTCAGCACCAAGTGCTGAAAAGATCATGTGGACACATTGTGTGTACGTGCACACTCATTGGGGGGGCGCTCCGGAAAAGCCAAATGTCTGGGTTCTAGTGCCATGTGCACCCAACAATCACCTGGCCAGCGAGCATGTGCACACCGGTTTTCAGCACTGCTGCAAGCACGAAGGATAGTTGATTGTCACACATGCATGCACACCAGAAACCAGGAAGACAAACAGGCAAGGCATGCTGGGCAACATGGCTTCACATGCCACTTCGTGCATGTGTGCCATAGGTTTGCCATATACCACGGGCATATACCATGGACAGCCATAGCAACTAACAGGTTTAAATTGTATAAAACCAGACACATCACTGGAAGCTAAAATAAGACTACATCTTGATTTACTTTGTTCATGTTATGTGTAGAAATTCATTAGAGAAGGCAATGATGCTAAGAATAGTTAGTAAACAAAGAAGAAGGTGCGAGCAAAGAGCATGCTGGCTTCATAACATCAAATCTGATCCAAAGTTGAACATCCAACAATTGAAAGAAGATATGCTTGACAGGATAGCGTGGAGAGTATTTGCTTATAAAGTCACCCAGAGTTAAACATGACTAAATGGTTAAAAGCAATTTCTCTAAGCTTGTAAGAAAGACTTTTCTTGTTTAAGTTTCTATCTTCTTTTTGTCCCTACTCTTTTGATGCTGATAGCTTACAAACTTCTTTTTTATTGCCTGATATTTCATCCAGTCTCTTTTTCCTAAAGACCTTGTTTTAAGTTGCTTGGATTTTTTTCACAATATTTCTTATGTCTTCCTTTTGTTCCTCAAGTTTACATAATAGCAACGGTATTTAGACTCATATACCACTTCACAATGCTTTACAGCCGTTACTAAGCAGTTTACAGAGTCAGCATATTGCCCCCAACAATCTGGGTCCTCATTTTATCGACCTTGGAAAGATTGAAGGCCTTGAGCCGGTGGGACTCGAAGTGCCAAATTGCAGTCAGTAGGCAGTCAGCAGAAGTAGTCTGTAGTACTGCATTCTAACCATTGTTCATAAGTTAATGTATGGAATCTTTATACTGATTTCATATTCTGACAACATATTTCTGCCATACTGTAGCTACCACTACTACCATCCTTTATGTTCTTTTTTAATTTAACCTACTTGATGCCATCAAATGCAGACTAGGTTGTTTTTCTCTACTGTGACTAATATATAATCTCTCTGATTATATATTATAATCTGGACTCTGCCAGTCCACTTACAATATGTCTATATGTAAAGTCTGCCTTTGTGTTATTTGAAACAGGTGATAGTAATAAACTAAAATTTTCTTCTCCAAAACTACCATATTTTAAATTTCTATCTGCATCATTATAACATCCAATCAAGTTCTTCCTGTAATTCTTAGGCTACTATATTTCTCTCTCTTTTTTTTTTCATTGCCATCTTCCATTTGTCACAATATTGCATTCAACAGCTTTTGCAACTTGCCAAATAATTCCTCAGTATTTTCCACCATGGATCTACAGGAGGGACATAACCCCATACAGCACTGACGGTCCCTGCCCTAAGATCTGCTGATCCTGATAGATGTGAATATATTGTTTATTTGGTTATAGCAGAGCATATACGTAATATCATTTTTGATATTGCCAATTTTCCTTCTTACTGTGCCATACATTGAATCATCATATGACCATCTGATTTAAAGGTGTCCATTCCTATCCATCTGTTTCATTTCTTCTCAAAGTATCCAGTGAACATTCCTTTATCTTTTTGGATGGTTTTAAGCTTTTCCTTAGCCTAATTCCCACCATGTCTCTATCTGTATAAGAGGAAAATGAAAGCTTGTTTTCTGAAGCTTCTAATCATAGAATCATAAGAATTGGAAGGGACATAAAGGTCATTGCTTGCAATCTCTTGCACTACTCCATACCTATCAACCGATTAATCCAACCTCTGAAAATCTCCAGGAGAAACAATCCATGCAGATAGTCCACTGACTGACAGCTCTTATTGTCAAGAAACAGTAATTAAAATCTAACCTGTATCTATACCCTTGTGGTTTCATCCCATTCATCCTAATCTTATCCTCTGGAGCAAGCAAAAATAATCCCGCCTCTCTACAATGTGTAGTAGAGAGCCCCTAAGTATTTGGAGAAAGCTCTCATGTTCTCCTTCCAATCTTCTCTTCTGCAAGCTAAACTTATCTAGGTCTTTTAAAGATTTGGTTCCCAATCCTTTCACTACGTTGATAAACCTTGACTTGAAACCGAAGCATACAAGATAGAACTTCAAGTGAAGCCTGATCAAGAAAGATCAGAACAAGATCATTACTTCCCATGATCTGCACTCTATGCCCTTCCTGATGCTCTTTAAGATGTTTTTTGCCTTCTTTAAAACTGTATTACACTCTTAGATCATATTCTAGAAAAGGTTTGATTAATATTTGCATCCTCTGCACAATTGTGACTCATGATTTGCCACCAAGGTACACAAGCCACTCTTTATTGCATCCCTTAAAATTCTAACTCACAAGGGACACAAACCATTTTTGTTGCACATTCTGAAATTTCATCTCACACTCCTTGGGGGTGTGGACACTCAGGTTGTGTATCCCTGCAGCATACCCAAGTTCTTTTCATTGTCATGATTTTGAAATTTATGCTCAGTAGGACTGTGCAAAGCATTTAAACAAAAAACTTATCTTTGAAATGTTAAAATAACTACATCCTTCCCAACATAGCTTCAGAAGCTGTCATTGATTGTGTGTGCAAATGACTTAAGGCATTGGGAAAAATGGTGCATGGAAAAAGGAAGATACAAGACAATGCACAAACTAGTGATGACATTAAGTTCATTTGTCAAAGTAAGTTTTAATTTATTGTGATCTCTGTCCAATTCCCTATGAGGACTCGAGCTCTGACTAATGCAAAGTTGAGCAGAGAAGCTAGCTTCCACTTTGTGTACATCTTTTTAAAGTCATCAGATTGTTAATGTTTTTATTTTAAGTGTATAGGACTAAAACCTCCCTGCCAAAATGAAATAATTTGGGTGTAGGGGTGTAGAGACGACAATAGCCATCTTCAAAACTAATACATATTAATAATTTAACAATTCTTGCAGCACTATAATTATCAGTTATGCTCTCTCATTCACCTTTCCCCCTACTTTTATCCTGAGCCACAACTCTGGAAAATGTGCACAACTCTGCCATCATGTGGTGGCACCAAACAATAGAACAATTGGCAGATAAAGCTTACAAGCTTATTTTACTGAGCTCATTTTTAAATTTATATTTCTAGCACCGGTCCAGTGCTATGTTTAATAAGGTTGATGGTATCTCTGAGGATCCCATCTTCATTCAGCAAAAATAAATCAATATTAAGGTAACATTAAAAGCATTGGGAAGCCAAATTTATTTCTATAATATTAAAATTGTAATTGAAAATACTTTAAAGTATGTTAGAACAAATAAACTTTTGGCTCAGTTAGCACTAAATAGTTAACAATATATATAGACAGAGCTTCTCTGGATCAAAATGTCAAAGTTGCCTAACCCTTTGGGTGGAAAAAGCAAGAGTAAACATTCATTAAATCATAAGAAAGTTGGGGGAAATTAATGTTGTTAATATTCATGGTTATAAAAAGAATATCCATGTTGATAGAAGGCAATTAACACTTTAAAGTGGTTTCATTCCAGAAAGCAGTAAAGATTGTTATTGCCAACTACTAGGGTAGCTTCCAGAAAAATTGAATGTAGAAGCCCACCGTATGATTGTGTTATATAAAAGGAAAGTTTCAATCCTGTTAACAATGCATGTGCCCTATGTGCTTGTCAGCTGTAAGTGGAATTCCTTTTAAATGAATCATAAAGATGAGCCTTTTGTCAGATTTTCTCTGGAGAATGTGGAAAACATGATTGAGAAAGTGATGCTGGGGGACTACCTTAAGTCTTCTGGAAAATCCCCTTCTGAATATGAAAGATAACCACCTATTTATGAGCAACTGTTCCAGCCAGTTCACCATGAAAGACTAACAAAATATGTAGATTAGATTCTATAAATTGAAGGATCTTAATGGAAGCAAAAGGGAAGAAACAATGACACATGCCTTGCAATATTATAGTAAGTAAGCTTTTTATTGGGGTCAGAGACCAAATTAAAATACACATAGAAGGGGAGTATATTTTACAAATATAGATAGATCATGTGACAGTACACCATCTACTGCCTCAGATACAATCCGTACTGTCAATACTAGTGATCCTCTGCCGTAGGGGTTACCCGTCTCTTCCCTTGTTTTTTTTCAGCCACGACTGCAGCAAAATTTTTTGCCACCTTTGGAGTTATATTGGGGTCTGTGTCCTGGAGTAGGAAATAAAGGCTGAACAGATCAGGTGAACCAGGGAATCTCTGGGAAATAGGAGAAATGAATCTTGATCTTATGTCTCGGTAGTGGGGACATACAAATGTAATGTGGAACAGAGATTCCGGGGATCGGCCATCACATGTACAATAGATGGATTTTACTCCCCCCGAAAGCCTACTGTCGAGGACATTCGAGGGGATCACATTAAATCGTGCCTTCATAAATGCGAGCCTAGTGGAAATAGATTCAGAAACAGAGTTAGTCAAGGACTGTATGATAAAATGGGCACAAAACGTAGGTGAACCAATAATGATGGAAACATGGGAAAAGATATGGGTCAGAAATGTAAGATTTACACAAGCACATAATCTAAGGGAGAACTTTTATAAAATGTTTTATAGATGGCATTTAGACCCCAAAAAAATAGCCTGTATGTATCCAAATTTACAACCTAAGTGTTGGCGATATGAGTGTAAAGATGCTACATATTTTCATATATGGTGGACATGTAAAAAAATTAAGGCTTTTTGGATAAAAATATGGTGGATTATTCAAAACATTTTAAAGAAAAAAATTAAATTTACACCACAGGTTTTTTTGTTGGGAATAGTCATGGATTGTACTGTAGTAGAGACTAAGTTGGTTTTGAATTTAATAACGGCTGCCAGGTTACTGGTGGCACAGTACTGGAAGAAGGAAGATCCACCCACCATTGAGGAATGGACATTAAAAGTTGTGCATTTGGTAGAAATGGCGAAAATTTCATCATATCTTAAAGACCATTCAAATGAAAGATATATATCGGAATGGAGAAGATGGATCGATTACATACAGAAGAAGTATCCGAATAAGAAGATTCATATAGCATATGAATGAAGTAACTTTAAGTAGTTTATGTTTGTTTTTTGAATTATAAGGAGTTAAGGATCTGGGGAGAATATGAAATGTAACAATTTGTTAGCATATTCTAGCTTTTGATTTGTGAATGCTATACCCTGTGCTTGTTCTGGGAAGTCTAGGGAGGGGGGTGGGGGGGAAGAGGGGGGAAGGGTGGGGGGGGTGAAAATGTTTGTATTTTCTACAAAACTTTTCAATAAAAATAAATAAATAAATAAATGCGAGCCTATGTTTGATAGAATGTAACGCGGAGAGATAAGGCGGAGGGTGAGGCAAGGGAACAATACCAAGGGAAAATGGTGAGCATGTTCTCGATCCGTTTGCCAGATTTAATTGTCTATCAATGTCATCCAGCTGTTGAAAAATCAACGATTTGGCAGCATCAGGGCCTAAAATGAAAGCTTAAATGGGGGAAATCCCGATCTTCAAAAATTTTGTATGGATATTATGGACCCAGGGACTATGAAAAAGGTCCCACCATAGGCATTGGCCTAGGTAATAGCCTGGGAGTCTAGTCCATAGGGACAACCAATAGCCAATTGCACGTTTCCACAAGATTGTAGCAAGTGAGGATATGCCCAGTTCCAAACGAATTGCGGCATTACTTACGCAGGGAAGGGCTCCAATCAAACGGCGTAGGAACTGGCTGTGGACAGACTCAAGAGAGGAGATGTTGGATTGGACCCAGAGGGGGGCGCCATAGGTGATAGTAGCTATCACCTTTGCCCTGTAGACTTTTATTGCTGAGGGGATGTGATGGGCTCCCTCAGTATGAAAAAAGTGCAAGGGGGCATGGGTGGAAATCTTAGCCTTATTACAGAGAGACTTAACCTGCGCAGGCCACTTGGTATTGGATTGAAAGAGGATACCTAGATATTGAAATCTGTGGACCTGTTCCACTGGGATGCCATCAAGGTTCCAATGATAAATTTTCCTGCTTCTTGCGAAAACCATGATTTTAGACTTAGAGTGGTTTATATGCAGTTGGTTAGCAAAGCAATAAGCAGAAAGGATTTTTAAGGCTCTATGTTGGCCCATCCGGGAAAATGAAAGTATTGCGGCATTGTCAGCGTAGAGCAGGAGTGGACATCTATAATCAGCTAATCTAGGGGCATGGATGTAGACCATGTGATCCGAAAATGCCTTTCTCCAGTCACTGATATATAAGTTGAAGAGAAAGGGTACCAGTATACACCCCTGCCTAACCCCCTTATTAACGGGGATAGTATTAGAGAGATCTTCCTGCAGGGTAAAACCTTGCAATATTATGACTCAAAGTCCAGTTCTGACATACAGTATTTGCATGTAACATTTCAGTCTCAGCGTTAGGGTATCATAACATATTTCAGTATTCAAACATCCTAGTGGTTAGGAATGTATGCCAATTGGGATTTATCTCTAAGTTTGAATTTCCATAGCATACTAATTTATGAAAAATTGAATTCATCACGTTAATTATATATGTACAGCATACAGAACCATAAATTAATCCCATTATCTGAGTTTTCTTGCCTGTACATTGAGAGACAAACTAGCCAAGGTAGGTTTTAGCTTAAATAAATTCTGTAAATCCAACTTTTGGTGGCTTCTGGATTTCGTCTCAAACTCTATAATCAGAGATTAAAATTTTAAAGTTGTTGTGAAAAACAAAGAGAAAGTGCATTGTTATTCAAAGTTCATTTGTTACCTTCAATCAGTTTTGCATTGGGTGGCCAGTTCATCGTTTTTTATTTTCTTCCCTGGGGAAAAAAAAAGATTGATTTTGGTTGATGTTGGAACCATTGCAAATGAGATGAGTAAATGCTGATTTATGTCCCCTAACCCTTGATGAAAAAGAATCAAAAGCAGCAAGGAGGCAGCAGCTAAAATGATCCCAGTTTGTCAATACAAGAGTCTTGTATTATTAGATTGAATGTTTTGTCAATTTCCCCTCTAAAGTTTTGGATGACATGTAGAGCCATAAATTAGGCAAGTAAATCCTACCATTAAAGATGGGCAAAGGTTCAAAGATAAACTTATGCCAAATAAGTAAGCAAATCGTATAGCTTAGTATGTAACTTTTTGAAAGCTAATTTCTAAGCCTGCAGCAGGCCAGGGAGCCAATTTTCAAATAGGACTTGAATCACTGCTGATATAGATTTTAAGAAAATTAAAGATTTTGCTTTAATGGAATACTGTAGCACTGCATTTGTATGAGATGTCAAATGAAGCTAATTAAAATCCTTATACTCAATATCAAAACTTTAAAACATAAGCAACCTTAAATAAGGAAAGTCCCATACACATGCAGCTCTCCAAGCTGGTTAAAAGCGAATTCAAAGCTGGGTACTTTAGTTTTTACTTAGTATTTGGTATGTGTGATTGTGATATTGCAGCAAACAGAAAGCCCGTTTTAAATGTATTTGAAATAAATTAAGTTCAATTGGAAATTACTGGGTAGGAACACTGGAATATATATAAAATATATACTGATTGTGAAATATACATTTATTGTAATCTTAGATTTTTAAGATATAAATGTGAAGTTTTGGTGGAAGTTAGGATAGAGGTAGGAAAATTCAAAAGAAATAATCACTGAATGTGGTATTATTACAAGACGGACTAGGGGTGACATGATAACAATGTTTCAATATTTAAGAGGCCAACCTATTCTCTAAAGCACCTAAAGGCAGGACAAGTAGCAATGGCTGGAACCCAAGTAAAGAGAGAACCAACCTAAAATAAGGAGAAATTTCCAAAAATTAGAATAATTAATCAGTGGAACAGTTTGCCTTCAAAATTTGGGGGTGCTCCATCACTGGAAGTTTTTAAGAAGAAATTGGACAACCAGATATCTGAAATGGTGTAGGGTCTCCTGCTTGAGCAGGGGGTTGGACTAGAAAATAGAATAACAGAGAGGGAAGGGTCCTTGGAGGTCTTCTAATTCAACCCCCTGCTTAGGCAGGAAGCCCTACACCACTTCAGACAAATGGTTATCTAGTCTCTTCTTAAAAACTTCCAGTGTTGGAGCTTTTACAACTTCTGGAGGCAAGTTGTTCCACTGATTAATTGTTCTAACTGTCAGGAAATTTCTCCTTAGTTCTAAGTTGCTTCTTTCCTTGATTAATTTCCACCCATTGCTTCTTGTTCTACTCTCAGGTACTTTGGAGAATAGTTTGACTCCCTCTTCTTTGTAGCAACCCCTGAAATATTGGAACACTGCTATCATGTCATCCCTAGTCCTTCTTTTCATAAGACTAGACATATCCAGTTCCAGTTCTTTATATGTTTTATCCTTGAGTCCCCTAAACATCTTTGTTGCTTTTCTCTGCACTCTTTTGAGAGTCTCAACATCTTTTTTACATTGTGGCAACCAAAATTGGATGCAGTATTCCAAGTGTGTCCTTACCAAGGCAATATAAAGTGGTATTAAAACTTCACATGATCTTGATTCTGTTTATGCAGCCTAGAACTGTGTTGGCTTTTTTGGCAGTTGCAGCACACTGCTGGCTCATATTTAAGTGATTGTCCACTAGGACTCCAAGATCCCTCTCACAGTCACCACTATTGAGCAAAGTATCACATATACTGCACCTGTGCATTTTGTTTTTCTTGCCTAAATGTAGAACTTTTATTTTTTTCACCATTGAATTTCATTTTGTTAGATAACACCCAATGTTCAAGTCTGTCAAGATACTTCTGTATCTTATACCTATCTTCCGGAGTGTTGGCTATTCCTGCTAGCTTGGTGTTGTCTACAAATTTGATGAGTTCCCCATCTATCCCTTATCCAAATTATTGATGAATATGTTGAAGAGTACTGGGCCTAAAACAGAGCCTTGGGGTACCCCACTGCATACCTCCCTCCATGTAGATGCTGTTCCATTAAGGACTACATGTTGAGTGTGGTTAGTCAGCCAGTTACGAATTCATCTGGTGGTGATGCTGTCTAACCCACATTTTTCTATTTTATCAAGTAGTAGATTATGGTCTACTTTGGCAAATGCCTTACTGAAGTCCAAGTAAATTATATCGATAGCATTCCTCTGGTCCACTAATTTTTATCACTTTGTCAAAGAATGCAGTAAGATTAGTCTGGCATGATCTGTTTTTGACAAACCCATGTTGGCTTTTGGTTATTACTTTGTTTGCTTCTAGGTGTTCATTGATTTGTTGCTTGATTATCTTTTCCAGAATCTTCCCTGGTATTGTGATTAGGCTGATGGGTCTATAGTTTCCTGGATCCATTTTTTTTCCCTTTTTTGAATATAGGAAGTACATCAGCTCTTTTCCAGTTCTCTGGCAGTTCCCTGGTGCTCCAGGATCTTTGAAAGATGGTTCAGTAGTTCTGAGATCACATCTGCCAGTTCCTTCAGAACCTTGGGGTGTAATCCATCTGGTCCTGGTGATTTGAACTCATTTAGAGTAGACAGGTGCTCATTTACCATTTTCTTCCCTATTTTAACTCGTGTTCCTAATCTGTTTTTTGTGTTGTTTTTGATAGGTTGGACTGTTTTTTCCCCTTTGTGTAAAGACAGATGCAAAAAAGGAGTTAAATAATTCTGCTTTTTCCCTGTTGCTTGTTACCTTCTTGCTACTTTCCCCCAGCAATGGACCAATTGTTTCCTTGACTATTTCTTGTTTTTAACATATTGGAAGAAGCTTTTTTGTTATTTTTTACTTTTATTGCAAGCCTTTATTCGTTGTGAGCCTTAGCTTTCCTCACTTCATCTTTGCTGGCTCAGGCTATTTGCTGATATTCTGCCTTAGTTATGTGCCCCTCTTTCCACTTTTTATACTTGTCCTTTTTGTCATTCAATTTGTCAGAAAGTTCTTTACACAGCCATGCTGGTTTCTTTTGAGAGTTGTTATTTTTCCTCTTCACTAGTATTGTGCTAGACTGAGCTTTTATAATCTCACTTTTCAAAATTTCCCAAGCTTCTTAAGTTGTTTTCCCCTTGATGATTCTCATCCATGGAACCGTTCCCAAGCTCTCTCTAAGTTTATTGAAATTAGTTCTCTTTAAGTCCAAGACTCTAGTTTGACTTTGTTCTATTGCTTGTGCTTGCATAATGTTGAATTCCAATATTGCATGATCACTCCCCTCCCAAGGGCCTGTAGCTTCAATCTTCTATCATTTCATCTCTGTTAGTGAGAATTAAGTCCAATATGGCCAATCCCCTTGTTCCCTTCTCTACTTTTTGGGAAACAAAGTTGTCTGCTAGGTTTCTCAGGAACTGTTGGATGTTCCACTTGGTGCAGAGTTTGTCTCCCAGTTGATGTCAGGGTAGTTTAAATCCCCCATTACTATTGTGATATGCTTCCTACATACCTTAGTTATCTGACTAGGAAAAAGTTCATCTATTTCTTCTGTTTGGTTGGGTGGCTTATAGTGTACACCTAAGGCAATGCCATTTTCCCCGCTTTTACATTGATCTAAATGCATTCCAGGCAGTTTTCATCATTGTTGTGCTCTATTTCTGTAGAGATGTAGTTATTTCTTATATATAGTACAACTCCATCTCCTCTTTTATTTGGTCTATTTCTTTTAAATAATTTAAATCACTCTAGCTGTACATTCCATTTCATCCCACCAAGACCTTCCAAGTCCCTTCCAGCTCTGTTATACTGTTATTCTGATTCTTTTTTGTGTCTCCAATTGAATAATTTTGGCCTGGCTAAAACTTTTCTTGTGGCTATTTAAATTTTAAAATGTTATAAAATTACAACCAAATATGGGGCATATTAAAACAAAACACACTAAAATAAATATTAAAATAATTCAAAATTAGCATGAAGAATAAAGATAAATGTTCAGTCTAACATAATACTGAGCTTCATTTATAAGCGGAAAGGGCTCTGAATAGCAGAAGCTAGAATCTAATGTAAAGTTTGAATTAGCAGCTCCAGATGTTAGAATAGAAATAGAAGTAACAATGTATCAAAAAATACACAAAATACACCCATTCCAATTCAATTTTATTTAACCTATTACCTAGGGCAGGAGTGAGCTTGTGATGATGCAACAGGGAGCTACTTGAATGACTATTTAGCCTGCCTTGCACACAGTGCTCTAAAGAAGATTGTTCTCTATCTAGTCATGACCTGAATCCAATTTATTTGGCTTCTGGATATAGAATGAGAGTAGAATATTTTTTTCCCAGTAGCAAAATATAATGGATAGAGAAGAGCTGCTGAAAATTGCCTTAACAGTCCTGGCAATTTTTCAGTCTTCCTCTCAATGGTTTTTCCACAATGAGGAGATGCCTTTAAAAAGGGAAAACATCTAATCTAGGTGCCCAAGCGTTAAAACAGATTATAGATTTGGAATATAGAGGATATAACAACATTAGATTTTGTAAGATAACAGAATTATTATGAACTAATTGTCTCTCTATACTATTCTGAATAATGGAAAACGTATTTTAATGCATCTAATGATAACAGATTGAGACAGTCAACTTTTGCTTTTTGCAATATTTTGTTGTTAATATTTAATTGATGCAGCCCTTGGATGAAATATGAGCCTTTTAAAAAATGGGCGACTTCTTCCTGAAGCCAGAAAAAAATATCCTTATTCCTAAACATATGTAAGATGTGCAGTATACCTCCAAGTACTTCATTAGAAAAATAAATGATGCTGCAATCACTAGCCTCAATTAGGCAACAGAGCTGGTTGCTACACAAAATGTTTCGCATAAGCCTCTCTAGAGGAAAAGACTGAAGAGAAAAAACAAAACAAAGCTGTACATATTTCTGCTAGAGAAAATGCACTATTATCTTCAGTTTTGTTTAAGATAGGATTGGCCCAAGACATTTTGCTATCTTAAGGAACAAACTGGACCCCTCTGATAAATAGATCAGCTTGATTGAGAGTTGACAGTTCTGGTAATTAGATAGATCCTCTATCATGCTGAAGAGAGCAGGCTAATTTAGGAACTATAAGGCAGATTGTAGGATACAGAGGCATGGGGAAAATTTTAAAAAGTCAAGATGGCAGCCAAAATAGTGCAATGGAAGCCATTTTGTTATCTTTTCCACCCCTCCCCCGGATGCCCCTGGTATTATACTACATATAGGGCTCTTTCCCTCCCTCATTCCCATCCTCATTCTCCAAAACAAGATGTGATAGATTCAGAAAGAATGGCTGGGGAATTATAAATGCTTCCCCTATCATTTATTTCCTGATATAGTTATATTATAACTCAAATGTCAGTGTTCCAAGAAATGACCCCATTTCAAAACAGAACTCTGAGGCAGATTCTCAAGGAACAGGTTTTATTTTGAAGACATCATCTTGGCATCAACTGGTGGAAAGCCAACTCTGAGCTTTCCCAGAAGGGGTGATATTTACTTACCTTTGCTACCAGTTCGCAAATGGAAGTGCACACGCCACCTCTGTGCATGCACTGGACCTTCTGTGCATGTGCAGAGCATCAAAAACGGGACGTGTTGATGCCCGGGAAGATAGGCAGAGCCTCCCGCAGCCGCCGCTACCGGTTTACCTGAACCGGATAGAACCGGCTGAATAGCAGTACTGTTTCCTGGGCTTTCACTTTGTCACAAAACAATAAATCACATTATCCAATCCAGGCACTGGCTGGTTACCTGGCAACTCCTTCCTCCATCTCTAGCCAGTTGTGGTTGGAATGTCCTTGACCTAGGTGTAAAATCCGGTGGGCCGACACAGACAATGAACTAGTTTGTTCTAGTTACAACCCACCCCCCTCAGCTCCAAGGTTTCTCAAGCCTGAAGCAAAGTGAAAGAACCCCTAAAACAACCACAGAAGGGAAAAAGGAAAACCCCCATAGCCAGAACAGCTTCAGAGTTGACAGACTGCCCCCGTTCATCAGAAAGAACCTTCCTGCAAAGGGAGACAGAGCATGGTGGGGTTAGTTGAGCATTTCCCTAACTCCCCTCTTTCCCCCAGGAGGACCCTTCAGTTTTTGGGGGTACTTGTCATGGAATTGCTTTACTAGTTTATCCACATTCATTTTCCAACTTTTCACCTAGGTGGCCTCCACAATGGGATACTCCTTCTAGTGCACCAAATACTATAACTGACCCCTATATACTTTCAAGTTTAAGATCTTCTTTACAGGTCTGAAAAGCTACCAATTCTATTAATAGGTGAGGTTTATCAGAGTTCCAGTTCTATCTATATGTACCTATAAGATCCAAGATACAAACTATACATTTTATAAATAAATCTATTGTCTTGTTCAATAATAAAAGATTTATGGACAATTTATTATTTTAAAAGACTATAAAATATAAAACAATAAGAATATTATCTAAAACATTATTAAACAAAAATAGGAGTTTTTTGTAATAAAATCTGCTTGGAGTTGAGTATAAAAAAGTTTAACTATAATACATGTAATTGTTATTATATACATTACGTTCAATGCACTATATAAGTCCTTAAAGTTACATTTCTCAAAAAAATTCTACATAAGGGTTGAGTTATCTTGAAAAGCAATTTTTAACATAGGCCCACGATTTAAAAAATAAATAAATAAATAAGCCCATATTCATTATCACTTTCTCAGTTGCCTCTTTTTGATAGTTACATGTCGAGGGGCAGTACTTGTAGATTTAATGCAGTGTCCCTCTAACCCTCCTACTTAATTTGAATATTTTACTAATCATACCCAAACTTTTAAGAAGAGTAAATGTAAAATAATTAAGTGGACTCTATCCCAAATTTGTAATTATTTATTTCCATAATAGTAATAAACGTTATATGAAATGCCATAATAAATCAGCAGAGGGGTAAAATTAAGTATCTAATAAAAGTTGTTTGGTTGCTTTCCATATAAATATTTGCAGTTTTACAGATAAACTAAATATGGTTGAGTTGCTGTGTATATCACTTATCACATAATGAGGTTACCATCTTCAATATTGCCTTAATGCACCAATATGCACTCTATGGAAATAATTTATTTTATTATAACATCCTTTATAATGGACTGCAGTCAGCAGTAATGCTTCTGGAGTCTGACTGAAAAATGAATACTGTCTTATTGGCAGGCTTACAGTTCAGCAAAATAACCTCCAAAGTGATTGTTCATTGCTTTTCTCTCAAATTAAAATATCCCCATTTTCAAAAGAAATGTGTCCTCTTGATATAAACTCAATGAAAGTATGAAATATCAACCTTCCCTTTGATGTCTTCCAAATGTTGGCTGTATTGGCTGAGCTGGAAATTACACACTTGAAAGCATCAGGTTATATACTACATTATCTTGAACAGTGACCATTCTGAATTTAATACAGGTAGTCCTTGAGTTATGATCACAATTGATCCCAAAATTTATGTTGCAAAGTAAAACATCTGTTAAGTGAGTTTGCGTCATTTTATGACTTTTCTTGCCACAGTTATTAAGTGAATTGTTGCATTTGTTAAATTAACAACATGGTATTAGATGAATTTGGCTTCCGCATTGATTTTGCTTGTCAGAAGGTCACAAAAGCTGATCACAAGACCCTAGGGCACTGCAACCATTATAAATATGAACCAATTATCAAGCATCTGAATTTTGTTTATGTGACAGGGGATTGCTGCAAAAGTCGTGTGAAAAATGGTCATAAGTCACTTTTTTCAATGCCATTGTAACTTTGAACAGTTACTAAATGAATTGTTGTAAATCAAAGACTACCTGTACAATACTCCATACCCAAGTAAAAACAGACAGCAAATTATTCTTAGAGGGCTTACCCAATACATCTTGCTAACCACAGTGTGAATAGCAGCTATAAAGTATATGTAATCCTGGCATCCCCTCTATCTCATTCCATTTCCTGAGTTTGTGCAAAGTCAGATTTAGGTTTTCTGGTATGGGAATAGTGTTTTCCTTCTTATGCCAGAACAAGGCCTCTTATGAGGACAACTTAGGTCACATGAAGGAGAAGCCTTATTTTGGCTTGAGCTCAATTGAGGTCTGGCTTCTGCAGCTGTCTTATGTAGGGCATTTTATATCAAACTTTGAACTGAGGGTGCCTGCTGCCTCAGAGCTACAGTGTATTTCATATATACACAAACCAAAACCATTTTCTTAGATTAAAATCTTAACTCTTCCATAACAGCATAAAACTGGACAATCACTAGATAGTTGCAAAGAGATACAGAAAATTCTCTTTGCTGACATCTACTGTTTCATAGTTCAATAAACTTTGATGAAAAAAATAGGAAAAAAATTGATTGGATGATATGCTGAGGTCATATGGGTACTGCCTGAATGAACATGTGTCCTTTACGGCAATATTAGTGGCAAATTTTCCAATGGTTGTGAAGATGATGAGGATTAGATTTTAAGCCAGGAAGACCATTAATTATAACCCTTTTTGTTCCAGATGGTAGAACCTGTATTGACAACTTTATTCTGGATGTGCATTGTATACATATTATGACTGCAGATGAATTTAGCAGACATTGTTTTCTCCTGTTCCTATTCCTCTGCCAGGAAAAAATAGCAAAGCCAATGATTATTTTTAAATTGTTGAAAGTTTTATGTCTTTCCATGGTTCCTAATTAGAAATTGTATATGTTCACAACATAAGTAAGTGACTGCCTTTCACTGGAGAAACACAAACCTGAAGTTTTGTGGTTTAAATGATCAAACTGCACATTTCTAGAATCACAATTTACAGTCCCAACCTAGGTATCTTTTGTAAACCTGAGAACCTTCAGTGCATATGGAACTCCAAACGTGCAAAATTTGATCTGTTCAGTTTTATGGTTATAAATCTGCAAGTACACAACAATTGTCATGAAAATACTATAGTAAATATGCATCTCTGAGCTCTGGTGACTATATTGTATGCTATTTATTACAAGCAAGGTACAAACATGTTTTTATGATGTATTATGTTAGAGTCATTTGTCAGACTCTTTCAAAGCACGGTGGCCATTTAAACGCAATTCAAGGTGTTGGTCATCACCTTTAAAGCTCTAAATCAGGGCTATCAAACTCATGGAGTTTTGGGACTTTTTTCCCTTTCACTAAACCGGGCGTGGCCAGCATGAGACACATCCGGCCCTTGGGAACAGTGGTGAAATCCTCTGCAGATTGCCACCAGTTCACTGCCTATGCATGTACAGTGTCTGGCAAACATGCACTGTGTGCGTGTATGTGCAGTGAACGCCAAAAGCATGCTGCACATGCATACATGTGTAGTACATGCCAAAAGCACACTGCATGTGCATGCGCAGTGTGCGCCACATGCATGCTTCATGCTGAAAAAGGAGGCTTGGGAAGGTAAGTAGAACAGCGAGGAGGGGAACAGCTGTGCTGTGAGATTTAGCTTTGCTAGAAAGCAGGATTTCCTGCTTTCTAGCAAATATAAACCGTGCAGCACAGCTGATCGTTGGAAATACTGGTTTGGATGAACTGGTAGCTTTTTTTCATTATTGGTTCGCCCGAACTGGTGTGAACTGGTAGCATTTCACCCCTGCTTGGAGAGTTTGACAGCTCTGCTCTACATAGTATGGTCCAGGCTACTTCAGGAACCATCTTAGCTAATGGGACTGGCCCACACCACCCATGCTAGCAGAGGGAGCATGCTGCGAATCCCATCAGCTAAGAAATTTTGGCTGGTGGGCTTCAGAAGAAAAGCCTTCTCTGCTATGGCTCCTACCCTCTGGAATACCTTACTCCCCCTGAGGTGAAATTGGCTCCCAGCCTCCTGACTTTTCAAAAGAATCTCAAGATCTGACTTGAGGGACTTAATGGGAGAACTTCATACTGGAGGTGATTGATTGATTAAAACCTAATCCCACCTCTCTACCCTCTGTGTATCCATTCCCGTCTTTCCCATCTGGTTTTAATGGTTTGTAATTATCAATGATTTTATGTACTGTATACCATGACCTTTGATTTTAAAGTCTTTTTTGCTTTAATGTTTTATATTGTAAACCACCCATAGTTTTTGGATATGAGATGAGTGGCAAGTAAGTTTTTCATAAAAATAAATAAATAACCCTGTAAATAATTATTGACTGTAGCATTTCTGTGACTGTGTAGCATAGCTTCTTTGGCCATGATTAGACAGAACATTCCTTTAAGATTTATTGGCGTTAGCTATGTAAGCTTGTTACAACATGATCTTCATGGAGAGCTAAGAACTTGTTTTACTGCACTAAGTTACTTTTAAGGAACCAAATTCCTAAATTAAACATACAAAGGTTGGGTTTTCACTCTATGCTAGTGAAGTCATAGTTTTTTTAAACAGTGATACATCCAAACATAATTGCTAGGTAACCACAATACATCAAGTTATAACATAAAGGTGTAATAGAATGTAGCAATGGCATTGGGAAAAGAGGAAACAATCTGACAAACAAGAGAGTCAGGAACCCTAAAGTCAGAGAAAGAAATTTACCCACTCTCACAGATCAGGCAATTAAAAATGGCAGCAGGAAGTTTGTACCTTAAGTCTTGTAAAATTCATATCAGCCCTCCCAGATAAGCCAGACAGGAAACATTACAAGATGAATTAATTCTGCTTTATTGTAAGGCAACATTGACAAGACTGTTGCAAGGGCAAGTCCTTCTTAAATCATCACTAGCAAATTATTGAGTTGACATCACACTATCAGAGCAAGTGGAAAATGTTAATTGCTAAATTGAATAATTGACTTCATATTCTTAAACATGTTCAAATAGTATTTGAAGATTTGAGATTAAAGCTGATACATCAAAAATTCAATTGAGTGTATTGTACACCCAGGAGACTATACCTGAAAAGATGGACATCAGAGTTTATTTGAGATATCTTTATTGACTCATATGTATGATAAGATACTGCATATTTTTGATATTTTGTTGGAGACAGTATTTAATGTATATTAATAAATTTATCAGGAAATATTTTATGTGCTACACACATTAATGTACTGTTGAATTATATACTAACGTTTGGGAGTCTGACTATTTATGAGGAATTATGCTTGTACCCCCTCCTCCCTCTCTCCCTGTAATAAAATACTATTGAGGAATTGGAAATGTGATATTATTTCAGATATTAAGGACTGACTTTTGGTAATGTGTAACATGTATCCTGGAAAAGGAAATACTTTCTACTAATCAAAGAACAAGACAACATATTCTTCTTTGAAATAGCTTTTACAGTATTTTATAATAATACTTTTATTTGAATAAAATTGTAGTATTATAAATTTTGGTAAATTAAGACCTATTTGTTTACTATACATTGTTTACTTTTCCTTTCTTCTGTTCTTCGTTATTTTTATGATTTATTTAATTATGAATATTTTGGCATTTTGCTTATATTCTTTTCTGTTGCATAATAAATAAATAAAATAAACAAAAGATTAATCAAATGTTTACTTGATATGGCTACACATGGAATCAAATTTCTCCTGATGTCCCTTCCTTCCTTTTTGGGAAGAATACCATAAAACATTATTGATTGGACCACATGATTATTGATTGGGCCTTGGGGGCTGGAATGCTGTGAAGTTGTTTTCTATTCCAGTAAAAGGTCTTGTTCATGATCACTCATACTTTGGTCATCTCCTCACTGGACTATATAACATACTCTACAGGGACTTCCCTTGATGATCATTTAATTGGTACAAAGTGCAGTTAGGGTAGTTGCATCTTGTTATGCTGCTACTCTGCAAACTGCAATAGCTCAGTTGTTTTCTGGGTGCAATTCAAGGTGCTGATGATTACCTTTAAATCCTTACATAGAAAGAAACTGGAATGCTTGAACGACCACCTTCTCCTACAGTCTGTCTGTCCCATACATTCCCACAGGTAGGTATGCTCTAGGACAGGAGTCAGCAACCCATGGCTCTGGAGCTGCATGTGGCTCTTTCCTCCCTCTGCTGCGACTCCCTGTCGCCGGTTGGTTCCACAATTGATAGGGTTTTCAGTTAAGACAGGTAGAGGAAAAAGGACGCCACGCTAGGAGGAGACTCTATGGTGGGGGAATGGGACTTCCAGTCAGCTCCAGAATTGAATGGCAAACGTCCAGTTAGGACCTTTGTGGCTCTTTGAGTGTTTTAGGTTGCCGACCCCTGCTTTAGGACTAGGTTCCTTCTAAGTCTTGTCATCTTACAAAACCTAGGAAGCTTTTATTTTTTCCCCCCATGGTTGCCCTTTCTTTCTGGATCAATCTCCCTGATACATGGCAGGCCTCAACTCTGCTTTTAGGGAAGCCCCTAAGACCTAGTTTTACTCCCAGGCTGGTTGCGTGGGAGCTCCCCTGAGGTTGTTTTGCTGTCTATTTGGTTGCCATTTTAGTTTTGTATTTAGATGTTTGTTAGTGGCTTGGGACCAGGTTATCTGAGGGACTGTCTCTTGCTGGTCACATCTACCCGACCTATTAGAACGGGGAGGCAGGGAATGCTGTGGGTCCCATCCCCGAGGGAGATACACCTGGTGGGACCCAGAAGGGCCTTCTCCGTGGTGGTTCCCTCTCTCTGGAACATCATTTCTCCCAGAGATTAGAACAGCCCCCACCCTAATTCTCTTCCAGAAGGCGCTGAAGACCTGATTTTGCCAGCGGGCCTGGGGAACCCAGAGCCGGATGGAGCCCATTAAATGGCTCGTGTGATTGGCTGTCACTGGGGCGGGAGGTGGGGGTCAGGGATGATTTTATTGCATCAATTTATTTGATTTTTTAAGAATTTTACTGTTTTTTAAATGTGGTTTTTTATATTCTGTAATATTCGCTATGGGCGAATAGGCGGCAATATAAATCTAATAAATAAATAAATAAATACTGTCCAGATTAATTTGAATTGGGCAGCTAAAAAAACTTGAATTAAAGAAGAGAGCTGATTGTTTCTGATGTTGTATGAAGGCAATATTATTGATTTCTGTAATTTTAATCTTATTGTTTCAATCCAAATAAAGATGTTGGGGGGAGTACATTGCTCAGAATGAGTCATATCTGGAGCAGCTTAAATCATCAATGAATAGGAGCTTTGGTGGCTCAGCAGACTAAAGCAGTTATTAACATCCACTTACATCTGCTGCTTGCAATTACTGCAAGTTCAAATCTCACCAGGCTCAAGGTTGACTCAGCCTTCCATCCTTTCTAAGGTAGGTAAAATGAGGACCCAGATTATGGGGGCAATAAACTGACTTTGTATAAATATACAAAAGTATGAAGGCTATTACTTAACGCATTGTAAGCCGCCCTGAGTCTCCGGAAAAGGGCAGCATATAAATCAAATTTAAAAAAAACAAATAACCAATTTAACCAGACTAGTTAATCCAATTTTCTGACTTCATTTAGAACACAGAACCACCCTCAACGACTGGCTGGGTTCACACAACCTAGTAAAATGAAATGCGACTGGAATAGATTAAACACTCCTGCAAACAAAGATGTAGGTGTAAAAGTTTGAGTACCCCGAGGCTGTCATTGACCTGATAATTTACGTATCAGGCAACCTTTTCTGGAGACAACTAGAAATACACAGAAATATAAAAAAAGTAGATTATTATTCCCTTCACTATACAAAGTTTATTTAATTTTCTAGTTATCCCTGAGATTCCCTGACGGTCTCTCATCCTAGGATGAAGTCGGTGCTTAAAACGATTAGGTTTTCTGAAAGGAACCAGTCAATCTGAGACTGCGGGACGTCCTAAATTCAACCTCTCCCTTTTCCAGCATCTGCGTTCCGCATCTCCCTCGTTTGAAGTGGACGCCTGCGCATCAATATCCTCCCTGCTCTAAATCTCCGTTTTTCCGTTTGTCCGTCACGCGCGTTGCGTTCCAACCCCGCCCCTACCCCCCCCCCCCCCGACCGATGGAGTGCGCTGCTCGACTTGACGACTCCCTTGGCTTCACGCTGAAAGAACACGAGCCGTTTCCGCGCCTGCGCAGAGAGCGAGAAGGCGAAGAAGCCGTTGGCGTCCCTGCAGAAGGTGACGTCACTCTTCCCAAGCCAGCTGTCAACTCCGCCTTCGTTTTAAATAAGGGGAGGTCTCGGTTTCGCCGGTCTCGGGTGCCTTCATGGCTGCCATATTGGAAAGGAAGTGAGTGCTGGAGGTAGCGGTAGAGTAGGGGCGGAAAAGCCCTTCATTCCTAGTGCGGTGGAGGACGTAGTTATTTCCCTTGACCAAGGAAAAGATAATTCGGCAGTGGATTCAGGAGCTGAGCGGCAGGGGAGCTTGACAGGCAGCATCCCAGAGGGAAAAACGGTGGCTGAAGCGGGCGGCGGCGGCGGCTTTGGCTTAAAATGGCGGACCCGGCGGAGTGCAACATCAAAGTGATGTGTCGCTTCAGACCCCTCAACGATTCGGAAGTGATTCGAGGCGACAAGTATATTGCCAAGTTCCAGGGCGAAGATACCGTCGTGATCGCGGTGAGAAAGGCGGGTGGCTGGGAGAGGCCGGGTGGGAAGAGGGAGAAATGAAAAAGGAGTGGCTGCAAGGTCTTGGGGTCGCCCCAAAGGCTTGGCCGTTGAAAGGAAGGACCCGGGTTGTATTGATCGGGGTGACAGCAGGTGAAGGTATTGAGTAATGGAAAGCTGATGCTGGGGCCAAAAGCGGGGGCTGCGCCCAGGATGAATGAGGGTGTGAGAGACCTGGAGGTGGGACTTCCCGATAGGAGTTGTAGGAGCCAGGAGGGAAGGGCTGAACGGAGCTTGGCATCCCACGGGAAGTATTTGTTTAAGAGATTGGGCCCAAGCTATGAGCTCTTCTCACATAATCCGCTGTCAACTCTGATGTAATTATCTCATGAAAGTATCGGAAAAAGTATCGAACTTACAGAAAAGCAGTCAACTCCATGTTGTTCTAAGCTTTATTGTGCAGAACAAGTGAAGTATTCAAAAGCATCAAAACAAAACCCATTGGTGAGGCTCTTGTGCTCACAGAATATCAAAGAGTTCCCTTGTGGGGCTGTAAAGTCTATAGTAAGTGCATGTTAGGAGCAGTAGTATGATTATCTAACTCACTGTTTTCCAGCAAGTTAATTGACAGTATAAGGATACATTTGTAGTAAGGATAGATTTCTATCCCAGCAAATTCTTATAGATCATTGGATAGCAATATTTGAACTTGCGTAGATTACATTAATTCACAATCTGTCAAATGATATTGTATAAGTAGAATTAAAGCACAACTTGAATTCCATTACTAATATTTAGGTGTTTTTGCAGAAAAGCATTTCATACTGCAATGCTCTCTACATGGGGCTCCCCTTGAGGAGCACCTGGAGGCTCCAGCTGGTCCAGAATGCGGCCGCGCGGGTGGTTATGGGAGCGGCGCAGCGCTCCCATGTGACCCCCCTCCTGCGTGAGCTGCACTGGCTCCCTGTGGTCTTCCAGGTGTGCTTCAAGGTTTTGGTTACCACCTTTAGAGCGCTCCATGGCATCGGACCGGGGTATTTACGAGACCGCCTTCTGCTACCACTAGCCTCTCACCGACCAGTACGCTCCCATAGAGAGGGGCTTCTCAGGGTGCCGTCGGCCAAACAGTGTCGACTGGCTGCTCCCAGGGGGAGAGCCTTCTCTGTGGGGGCACCTACCATCTGGAACGAGCTCCCCCTGGAGATATGGAGGATCCCAGATCTGCGCATGTTTTGTCGTGCTGTCAAAACATTTTTATTTCAGCAGGCTGACCTGGCCCAACTCTCCCTTTTAAATTTTTAAATCGTTTAATCTGTTTTACAAATTGGGTGTTTTAAATTTGTTTTTGGCCAAAATATTTAATAATTTTAATGGACTTTTAATGTTTGTATTATCTGTATTTTATCTTGGCTGTTTACCGCCCTGAGTCCCCCGGGAGTAGGGCGGTATAGAAATTTGATAGATAGATAGATAGATAGATAGATACATAGATAGATATAAATAATAAATAAGGAGGCAAATTGCTGCGAGAGAGAGGTTGAAGAGCGGGGGCCAGTGAGTGGGCGGGGCTTCAGCAACATTTGCTCTATAAGACGCACAGAAATTTCCACCCATTTTTTTGGGGGGGGGAAATGCATCTTATACACCAAAAAATATGGTAGATTGGTCTTGGTATCCAAATAAAACTTGTGTAAGTGATTTGCATAGCATAAAAAAAAAATCTGCCCAGCATTTGAAAAGTTCCTTAGAAATCTAAGGAAATATGAAAAAAAGGAGTATTGGATCCAAGAGGTCTCCCAGGAAGAACATTTCAGAGACGAATTTCTGGTGAAGCTACTGAAAAGATTTTCCTTTGAGTTTATTTTATTCAATTCAGATTTACTCAGTGCAAAGTATGACGCATCATTTCTTTATGGCAACCTTCCCTAACCTAAATGGTTTTATTTGTTATAAATTTACCTCCATTGTAATAATTACTCCTCATTACTACTGAGCAGTAGCTGGAGCTGAAATAGCCACATATTTAAAGACATGTTGCAGGATTCGTTTTAAAAGTTCCAGAACAGTTTCTTTCACTTGGAGAAGTAATAAGATTGTTTTGGTATCTTTGTCTTAAGCTTTAAAAGATTTTGAAAACTGATACCATTCTGAACTGTGCTTGGAAATGGTGGAGGAGGAAGTACAGGTTCTTTAAGAAATGAAGATATGCTGCAAATCATAAACAGCTTTGAAGACCTTGGGGAAATAAGGAGAAATAATTAAAAAAACCTTATTTTTCTCAAGTGGTTTGAAAAAAACCTTTTCGTTTTCTTCCATATTTTCCATATTTTTCATAATTATGGTCCTAGTCTATCAATATAAAAATTACACTTTGAATTAATTCTTTGGCAGTTTTCAGAAGTAGGCCTGTATACATTACATTACCAGATCTGACTTTGGAGCTATAAGAATTGAATAATTTGAGGTATGCCATCTTTGTCTAGAATGGCTATATTTGGCACAAAAAGCAATTTGGCCATATGCATTATGTAAAAAATAGAGAAATTTTTTTGATATATAAAGCTTGCAAGTGTCACAGAATTATACATATTAGAATATTTTTTCCTCTAAGGCTCAATATTTACAGCGTGCATATTAAAAAAAGTCATAGAAGGGAATTATGATATAATCTTAGAAAAAGTTGATTAGAATTGTATGTATAACTGCCCAGATGAAGATTGTAATCGATATCTAAAATGTTTTAAATTTTTTTCTAACTCCTTTGTCTTTTTTTCTAACTCCATTTTTTCTTTTTCACATTTACTATTTTTTTTATTGCAGTTCTTATGTATTTAAAATCTTTCAATAAAAACTGTTTTGGAAATATAGTATATATATTAATTTCCCAGCAAGGTTTTCTTTTTGTTTGTTTTAGATATTTGCGTTGGCTATCACATCTTTTTGTCTTTTCTTTATTGGTTCAGTCTACTCTGGTGTTATTGTGAATAAACTACAATTGTACTTGAGGAGGAGTTAAGAAGGAAGTGAAAATAAATCCTGTCTGAGACCTAACAAACTGTTAACTTGCTGTATGGAATAAGGTTGCTTTGAGGGATGTTGAAATATAGACTACCTGTTGCAAGCAAGCAGTTAATTAAGGAGGGCATATCTATGTTTCTCTAACACATTTCTGTGTTTAATATAAAATATAACTTAACTTTAAAAGCAAATTTCACATACTGAAATTTACTGAAGTTACAGAAGCAGAATGTTTCTACGATATATACATTTTGCTAATACTTGTTATGTTAGTTCTAAAAAGCTAATTCAGATATGTAACATTTGTGATGGGTTCAATAATGAAATGTTTCCAATTTCTCAAGGTATGTGATGTTGGGCTATAATATAAAGATTTGTTGGTGCTTAGTTTTTAAATTATTCAGGACTGCTAATTATTTTGCACAGCACATTATTTTTATTTTAGATATTTGTTTATCCCTTTATTATTATTATAAACAATTCAAGGCACAACAACATCCCTGTGATGAGAGTTGGGCTAAATGCCACTGATTGTCCCAAAATCACCCAGCCAGCTTTAATGCTTAAGGTGGGACATATTATTTGTGCTTTATGTGCAATGCATCCATATCAGGTACACACAGAGAGATAAAGATTTCTGATAGACAGGCTAGAAGTCTTTGTATGAACTTACCTTCAGAATTGTTTAAAATTTGCTGCATGGATTTTTTTATTTCATAATTTATGGACATCCACAGTTTTTATTTGACCTTATAATGAACAATTATTTTTGATGCCACACCCTTAAATCTTCTGGCAGATGCCTGGGTGTTTTTTGTTTTGTTTTTTATGGCTGCTTTTCAGCGATTCCAAAATCTGATGAGATGAATGGATTTTTTTCATGAGATTTCTGCAAAACATGGACACATGCTGCATGCTGGGTAAATCAGCTGAAAAGTTTATCATTATTGTGTGAATTCAACATTGTGTCAGAATAAGCAGGTAGTTCCTAAAAAAATGAAGTCGTATTTGTTCAGATTAAAAGCTGCAACCCAATATTTTCTCAAAACAGTTAACCAAATACCTATGGGAAGTCTATAAACAGAACATGTGAACGGTTATACATCCCATTGTTCCTTACAACTGGTGTGAAAGGCATGTTGATCTAATGCCAAAAGAAATTACAGCAGTCAGGATTAATAATCAAGAAATCTTTGATTGTCAATTCACATGATGTCATTAGATCAGGAAATTTATATCATAAGCAAAGTTTACTACATAATTTTAATAAAGTTATTGTAAGTTAAATTAATACCAGCGTTACGCATCCATTCGAATTTTTAAGGAACAATAACTTTGGATATTATATGAGCATAGCACATCTCTTTAATGAATAAATGAGTATTGTATAAAGATATCTTAAAGTAGCAGCATTTTTTTCACCTTCTCACCATGCCTGCACTAGACAGGCCTTCTGTCCTATGGGTTTAAATTGTAATTGAAACCAACAATGAATATAATGATAAACTTTTCTTTAATATTCCTTATACATCTCTAAATCTAATTTTTTTTGACTTGTAAAGTGTTTTAATTAAAACAAAATGGAAGTTCTTGTTTATAAATTTGTAATGATTAGAAACAACAATTTTCTCTAGAAATTAGAAAGCTCTAATACATGAGATAAATTTATATTCAAAAATCAGTAAACTACATTTTTTATTCTCTTCAGAATTAATGCTACTTGTTTTTTGCTATTTTGCTATACTAGTATGAAACAGATTTCAATATTTTTTAAGAATATGGTGGTTTTTGTGAAATCAGCCTTGTAGAGACTTATATAAAACACTTTTAACAAAGTTAATAAAAGAATTAGTGTATTCTTAATATGTGAGAAGAATATAAAAAATGATTTTGAACCAAAAGCTATGTGGCTGTTAAACTTACCTTTTCTTACCAAGTTGGAAATGATGCAGTTTCTGAAAGTATTACCATATTTCTTGAAGTAGCCTATTGAAATCAATCCTAGTTAGTACTTTATAGAATTATGAAAGATCATTTCATATCTCTTTGCTTAACTCTTTAAGAGTGTTGAGTATACTGACAATCTTTAGACATTAAAAACAGATGATTCTGATTTGTTATTAATTTAGCATTAGTACAGTGTATTACAATTCTTAAAAAGCTCATTTTAATATATTTTTGATTACTATTTTTATAGTCTTTACACTGTTTATTACTTTAGCACCCAGTACTTTTATATTTCAATCAGGGTGGATTTAATTTAAATCGAGTTGATTTAAATCACAATTTAAATCTTGATTTAAATCACTAGTAAAAAGGCTTGATTTAAATTAACTCGATTTAAATCATAATTTTTAAAGAGCAACTGTCATCTCTGCTACTCCTTTGACCCACTGTTGACTCACCGATAGTCCCAGTGTTGCAGAATATACAGCCTCATGCTACATAACTAAGCTCCATTTCATGCTGAATAAAGTAAATTATTTATGTATCTTAAATAGAAAACTATCTTACGATAGATTTGTTTTTTATTAAAATAAATTCGATAAAAAATAAAAACTAATTTAAATAAAAAAAAATCGATTTAAATAAAAAAAATCTGATTTAAATAAAAAAAATCTGATTTTTTTTATTTTTTAAAAAAATGATTGATTTTTATCCACCCTGGTTTCAATCTAGTGAGGGAAACAGCAATATTTCAACTAGAAAATATTTCTAGAAACTATAAAATATATATTTATCATTTCAGTATTTTATTTGTTCCTTTCAATGGAAGAAAAATTAATAAGAGCTGCATTGCATTTGAAAAATCTTGATAAACACAAGAAAAAATAATATTTATTTATATCCCGCCTTTATTATTTTTACAAATAACTCAAGGCAGTGAACATATCCAATGCATTTTCTTCCTCCTATTTTCTCTACAACAACAACAACTCTGTGAGGTGAGTTGGGCTGAAAGAGTGTGACTGATCAAAGGTCATCCATCTGGCTTTCAGGACTTGAACTTATGGTCTTCTGTTTTCTAACCTGGTGTTAACCACTAGGCCAAAGCTGACTGTCATCAAAATGAGATGAAATAATCAAATTATTCAAAGTTAAAATTAGTTTAGTTTAGTTTAGTTATATTGGATCCCTGTATTTTTTCTAACATTTTCAAAGACATGTTAGACCAGTTTTAATGGTTAAATCATTGCTTTCAATGTTTTCTGAAAAATCTGCTGGACAGTCATGCATATATATTTATTAAAACTAATATACTCTCAAGCATTGGATAAAATTAACCTTGAAAATCTTCTTTTGCTGGCATTTTTAAATCAGTTTCAATATCATTTAATTGACCAGATGGGTGATTCAGAAGTCTAATAATAAAATAAATGTGCAACTTGAAAGAAAAAATCTTTAACTGTGCAGAAATGGACAGATTCACTTTGGAACTCAAGGATAAAAGCAAAACTAACTAAGGAAATTAGTCTTTTCAAGGAACTGTATGAGGTTTAGAAAAAAATTTTTTTTTGTTAACAAACATTAGAGGCATACAATGTGACCTATGATCCAAAATTAATTGGAATACCAAAAGATTGTTCTAAATTTAAAACTTTACTTTTATGTTTATTTTTTCCAGACTAGGCCTTATGCATTTGATCATGTATTCCAGTCACACACATCCCAAGAACAAGTATATAATGATTGTGCTAAAAAGATTGTTAAAGGTAAGAGGAGATAACTTTACTTAAATAATAACAAAATATGTGAGTCTCAGGTGTAGTTTTGTAGTCTTATAACCTGTTTTGCATTTTAAATTTAATATACTTAATTTAGTATCAAGACCAAACAATGTAATTTGGGTTCAAAAATTAATTTGTTCTTTAAATCTGATACAGAGTTAAAATTCAGTCTAATGTCTGAACGGGGAGATATTTTTTTTCATATATCTTTCAGAAATATGCCAAGAAACCCATTCCAAAATTTATGAAATAAATTCAAATTTATAATAGTAATTAAATAGGTATTGATTCAAACTGATTTTTCTCATGCATTGCAATTAACTATTAGATAGAAAACCATGTGCACATTTTTTTATTTCCACATACTGCAACATACACTCTCTTCCTCCCAGTTATCCTTAGATCATTAAAAACAAACCACCTCTTAACTATTCTTTATCTCCTATTAAGCTTATTGAATGTTATTTATTAACTGTCGTAAACTCAAAGTGTGGGAAGCATTATACTTGCTTCTTGCTGCCGCTTGCTACTGAGAGAATAATCAAAGACATAAAGATGGGAATATGAGCAAACGAAATGGAAATGAGAGACAGGTGAGGTTGAAAGAGAACTGAGAATGTATAGTGGTTGTTTCCTTGTTTCACTAAAGATTGTGTTGCTGGTGAATAAGAAGTAAAAATTAAAACCATATCTGAGAAAGCAGCAGCAGCAGTAGCAGCAAGTATGCAAGGGCAATATTGCAAAGATTTTGTCCAGTAGTTTCTTTTTATGGAACATATGGAACCACTATAATTCAGCCATGCCATATTTAGGAAGAAAGTCCCTGGCACCTAATGAATGCTTAAGGATGGGGTTAAGTATACACCTTTCTTAATGCTTAGATTAAATAATAGATAGTCTGCTAGGGAGATACCGTAATATGCACTGAAACTCCTGAGCTGCCAAGAAGTTAAATATTTGCCCAGATCAAATATCTGATCTTCCTTTTTTCCGCAACTGTCTTGTTTTATTAGACATTTTTATTGCATACAAGTGAACTGAACTCTCTAGAGCAAAATTTTATGAATCTTTCAAAGAAGAACATTGATTTCAAAGTACAGTGCTTTGCATTAAGCTACTATGGAATCTATTATTAATGTATATTCTTTCTACCATAGATGTACTTGAAGGATACAATGGTACAATATTTGCTTATGGACAAACATCGTCTGGGAAAACTCACACTATGGAGGTAAGATATTGTTAAATATGTTACTTGGTGTATACTTCTCTGTACATATCAAACTGTATTTAGTGAATGACCCAAATAAAGGCAAACTAGCAATAATTGTAGAAATAAATGAAAATAGTTATAGCTCAGCAAGGTATTTCTTAATAAAATTATGTAGTAGAAAATTTGTAGACAATTGTAAGCATTAATATAATTATTTCTAGGGAATATTTCTGTTTATCGAGTTAGCAATACAATATTACTATATTTTAAGAAAGTAGTAAGTGTATAACATATAGCACTCCATAAAATACAACAAAAAAGTAAGATCCCCCACCTCCAGAAGATAGACACACAGAGAGAGAAATAGACAGAGAGAGGGAGGGAAAGAGACAGAGATGAGAGAGAAAGAGACAGAGAGAAAAGACACACACAAAGACAGACAGACAGACTTGTAAGCTCCTTGGGGCTGAGAAGAATTGCTGCAAAACTGAGGTTCCTGAAGTGGACCTCTAGACTCCTAAACAACTGAAAAAACTATCTAGTAAAAAGAAAAGGCAACCAAAAGAGCAACATGCAAACAAAAGCAAATAAAATACCCCCAGGTATTAAAGTTTAATTTGTGTGCATTGTTTAATGGACTGCTAAATTGGCCACACTCATCCAGTCACATGACCATCTAACCATGCCCCACCCAGTCACATGACCACCTAGCCACACCAACCCAGCCAGTCTGCCCCCCCCAACAGTCTGAGGGACCGTGAATTGGCTCCCTATTTAAAAAATTTGAGGACCCCTGACTTAAATGTTTACTTTAAATTTAAATGATGGCAGAGCAAACATAGCAGCTTAGTTGCTGATAGCTGGGAACACAATGAAGGAAGATATAGGTAGTCCTTAGTTAACGTCCACTTGTTCAGTAGTTGTTCAAAGTTACAGTGACATTAAATTAGTGATACTTTCTGTCAGTCCTTGAATTTCTGGCCATTTTAGCTCTCCCCACAGTCATATGATCAACACAGGCAACTAGCTCACGCTTAAACAGTTGCAGTGCCATGTAGTCTCGTGATTGCCAAACAAAGTCAATGTGGAAGTCAGCAAATTGTTCCTGTAAGTCATTCCCACCACTTTTCCATGTACTCTGCTGCACTCCATGGACCATACCTCCTGGCCACACTTGTTCCAGTCTCCAGCCACCTGTTTCGATCACCCAATGTCTGATTGTGCTTGCATTGAATTGCGTTGAATTGCACCATCTACATGTTTTCCCATCCTTCAGAGCACCCACTCTGCATCTATTTGTAGTTGTACCAGGCTGGAGCAACTATCTATGTGCATTCCCACTGACTGAAGAACCTACCACACCTAGTCATGCTCACACTGCAACAGCCACTTACCAGCCCTCTGGCCTACTTGTAAGCTGCCTGGGACTTCCTCCTAGTTTCTCCACTGACTTTGGTCTTTGGAAGCTAACAGATCCTTGTCCCAAGCAGATCCTTGCTTAATGATCCTTGATTCTCACTTAACAATGTCAACAGGTATACCAGGATTGCAACCACTAAGTGATGCCATTATGTGGCATCATATTTTATGATCTGATCACTTAGCAACAGATTTTACTGTCCCAATTACTGTTGTTAAGCAAGGATTACCTCTATACAGTGTAATGATAATTTGGTAAATTGTATTACATTCCATCAATTTCAGTGGAAAAAATAAAACAGGTAGTAATTTCTCAGAGTTGAAATTAGTGGGTTAGTGATTAGATCATGCCTGTACATTTTTCTTATAATAATAGCAATTAATAACTTATTAAATTTATATGTATGCTGATCATTGGTTACTCTGTGTGATTTACATATTGTTAAAAAAATTTAAAAATAAGTAAGTGACAACAAAAAAGGAGGTAAGATGACAAAAGTTACAAAGCAGATGAAATAAAGAAAAACAACCCCAACAATCCAAAGCAGGTTTCAAAGAACCATGAGCAAATGGGGGCCATTTGAAAGTCATTCTAGAGTGCAAATGCTGATAGAGAGAATGTGTGTTTCCTGGTCACAAAATGTTTAATAGAAGGCATTCAGAGATCAGATGGGATCAGCCAGGCAGGCACTATAAGAGACAGGTAGTTCCTCAAGTCAGGAAGTCCTATGTTACATTGGACTTTACAGCTAGCAAGCAGCAACTTGAATCACAGAGGAAACAAACTAGCAACCACATAGCTAGTGAAGCAGAGGTGTTACAAGGACACATCAAAGCATGCCTGTTACGTACGGACGTACGCAGGAATTTGCATGGCTGCTGCGGATTGGTTTGAATTCGCGGCGGGAAAATTAAACTGCTGTCAGTGGCCGGCCGGCAAGCCAAAAGGCTTTAAAAAGTCAAGCCGCGGCTGCCGAGCCAGCAGTTCTGATTCAGAGATGACCTGATTAAACTTGGAGATAGAAGTTCTGGAGTTTGTCTCTTCTTCCCGCGATCCAAACTTAACACTGGCGACGAAGGTGGGATCCGGAGAAGAAGCAGGACAAAGAACTGACTCTCACCACGTGGCACCGCGGCCATTACACAGCAGGATGCTGCATCGGACAATGGCTGTCAATGGCTGCCATTGCAAGCTCCCGCTATTTTTGACCCACGTTCGGAGGAATGGCACACATACATGTGCCGATTCCGTATGTACATGGAGGCGAACAACTACCAGGATCTCCCCGACAATCGAAAACGGGCTCTATTCCTGACCTACTGTGGGACCAAGGTATTCAAGATGGCCCAGACGCTTGTCTCACTCGCCGACATCGAATCCATCTCCTGGATAACGCTGCAGAATACACTCCGCGACCACTATGCACCAGCGGCAACACCCATGGTCAGCAGGAACGAGTTCTACCGATGGCACCAGAGAGAGGGTGAGACCATCAATGATTTCATGGGCAGCCTGAGAGAGCTAGCAGCCAAATGTAAATTCATAAACCCAGAGGAAATGATGAGGGACTGCATCATACTGGGCATGACACCAACCTCCAAAAGAAATTGCTGGTGAGGCGGAGAGTGGATTTCGAGATTGCTGTGGAGGAAGCCTGTGCTGCAGAGTCATCAGACAACTCCGCCGCTGACATCCGCCGGAATAGCGGAGTCTACCATGCCCGGCGAGAGAGAGAGGACCCGACTGAATACACAGAAGGCAAGGACGAAGAAGACCCCGACGAGGCCGTCCATTGAGTCTACCCAGACCGTCAGGTAAGCCCCCGGGACAATGATCCTGAGGCACCTCGCTGCGCCGGGTGCATAGGTTTTCACCCCCGGGTGGCGTGCAGGTTCAAAGATACCATCTGCCGCCAGTGCCAACGGAAGGGACATATAGCCGAGGCATGTAGAGCGACCCAACCAATCCCAGCCCAGTTGAGACCGCGGGTAGACGCCCGGAAGCCAGGGAAGCCCAGGGACCGTCACCGCGAAGAAAGATACTTGGAATGTAGAGGCATCAATCAGACTACAGTAGGACACTTGGACGCATGTGACGGGGTCAAATTACACGTAAGGCTCACCATAGAAGGGAGGTCATGCGACATGGAATTGGACACGGGATCGTTTTTCACCATCATGTTGTGGGCAACCCTGAAGCGGCTAAACCCAAAGTTTCCAGGGAATGAGCTGAAACCCCAACACGTACAACTAAATGATTACAAGGGAAACTCAATCCGAGTCCTGGGAAGAGCACAGGTCAGAGTCGCTTTCTGAGAGTTTCACAGCCATCTTACGTTAACGGTGGTCAAAAGTGACCGGCCCACATTGCTTGGGGTAGAGTGGTTCAAACCCTTGGGGCTAGGGGGGATTTCCGGTTTGGCGTCGCTGTGAGACAGTCAGGGAAATAGTGGGCTCAGACGAGCCCCATGATGGGTCGCCGCCGATGGGTCTTCGGACCGGAACCATCCTGTAGGGACGGGTAAGAAATAGGGGCACCTCGGATGACCGAGAGGAACAGGCAAGTTTCTCGGAGGTCAAAGAGAACCCTCTGTGAGTCGGCGGTGGGGGGCGGCAGCCATGGCGGCTGCCACGAAGCTGGGACAACCAGGCTAAGAAAAGTGCTGGAGGAAAGCGGAGTAAAACAGAACTCTTTGAAGCCAGGTGAGTGACAACAATCCAGGCTTGCGACGACGTTTGGAGCAATATTAATATTTAGAAGACCCCTAGCCTAAAACAGCGGCTATGCAACAAAGGGATTTTGGAAAAATTTTAAACTGCAACCTTAAAGGCACAAAGACCCGAGAAACAACTAATTTTGGAACAGAACTAAGGGAATTAATCATGGAGATATGGTAAAAAGACTAAACACTTTAAAACTTGAATTGGATTTTAAAAAGAAAAAAAAAGATGATTTGATACTTTTTAAATTAAAAGAAGAAGAAATAAATTGGATGGTTATATAATAGCAAAATGGAATCTTGCATAACTAATGGAAAATATGGATTATAGAGAGATACCATCTGGCCTAAAGAGGAACTATGTAACTTCTCTTTGTTATGGGAAATTCTGAGCTCTACAGATAAAAGTTAATGAATTTTGTGGAGGAGGATTTTTTTTTCCCTGTCTGCAGGTAGCTTGATCTTGGTGAAAAGAAAAGGAATCTACAACGGAACTCCTATAGTTGAAATAATAACTCAAATACTGGCGCAGGAACAGAAGAAGGATTAAGCGCAGGCTCAAAAGAAAGAGATTTGATACATTATATCCGGAATAAAAATAAGAAAGAGAATTAATCTGATTTATGGAGAACAAAATTAAAAACTTGGAAAATGGAAGGAAATATATGTTTGCAGGCGAGGAAATGGAGATAATGTGATCAAAAATAAAACAAAGTAAAGGTGGCTTGTAATAATAAAAGGGAGGTTTCTTTAGAAACTAAGAATGTTAAAAGGAATTAATAAATATATGTAAAGGTATGTTTGAAGCAAGAACCATGTCTCAATGTTAAATTGTCATGAATGTCATGAAAAAGGACAAAGATAAATATGATTAAGTGAAAATAAGCAATGCATAGATGGATGGAAACAACAAAGAAAGGATTAATTAGAGATCAATAGTTAAACCAACTATGAATATGCTGTGTTTAACAGCCAAAAAGTAAAAACAGATATGCTGTGTAACAGCCAGAAAACAAAAATTTCAGGAGCCTGAATAGCTCAACAGACAGAACTCTGTAATTTAACACCAGCTGTCTGCAATTAAAGTAAGATCGAATCCCGCCAGGGTCAAGGTTGACTCAGCCTTCCATCCTTTCTAAGGTAGGTAAATTGAGAACCCAGTTTGTGGGGGCAATAAGCTGTCTTTGTATAAATATACAAAAGTATGAAGGCTATTGCTTAACGCTTTGTAAACTGCCCTGAGTCTCTGGAGAAGGGCGGCATATAAATAAAAATAAAATAAAAAATGAATATGCTGTGTTGAACAACCAAATAAAATGGCTATGCTGTGTAACAGCCAAAACAAAACTGAATATGCTGTGTAACGGCCAAAAAATAAAAATGGGTATGCTGTGTTCAACAGCCAAAAACAAAATGGTTATGCTGTGTTTAACAGCCAAGAAATAAAAATGATTGGTTTAATAACAAAGATAAAGATAACAATGTTGGGTTTTTAGCAAAATATAAAATGAGGTAGGATAATTAAAGTGAGGTGTATGCTGAGAATGACAGTTAAAATAAAATGAATAAGTTAGGTTTAATAATAGAAATAAAGAGTATAAATTTTGAGTTTAATAGTAAAAATAAAACGAGTATGTTGAAATTAAATACTTTATGAATGTTTATCATAATTGTATGACTTATATTGTTAAAATGTATCCATTTAAGCAAATGAAAGAAAAAAATGGAATGATAATTGGTTAGGATTTAAGATTTAAGTAACGGGTTTTGGGGGATAATGGCATAGTTAAATAGACAGATCTGAGGGAAATATTTGTGTAAAATATTAAATTGTGTTAATTGAAAATTAAGATTTGTTAGTGATTGGTATTAATTTGTGACCGGAAGCTTCGTTTTGAAAAGATGTGTTTTATGTTTTTGTTTTAAAAACAATAAAAAAAAATTATATAAAAAAAGAGAAAAATCGTGGGGTAGGCATCACCGGGCTGCACAGGATCAAAGGAGACGAACTGGACCAGCTGCTGAACTAATTTCAGGATGTGTTCGATGGAAGCCTAGGTAAATACACCGGGAAACCCATATCGTTTAGCCTAGACCCCAGGGTAAACCCAATAAGGCTTAAGCATTTGCTCTCAGGCATAAGGTAGATGAGCAATTAGATAAACTAATTGCTCAGGGGATACTCGAGCCAGTAGACCATGCCACGTGGGAAACCCCAATCGTGACCCCAGTTAAGCCAGATGGGTCCATCAGGATATGTGCTGACTATAAGTGCACGCTAAACAAAGCATTACAGCAAAGCGCTTATCCCATGCCTGTGATGCAACATCTCCTGCATTCATTAGGAAAAGGCAGGGTTTTTGCAGGGGTCTTGCCCAAGCATACCAACAATTGTCAGTGGATGCAGCTACGGCGGAGGCACAAACGATTGTGACGCACAGGGGGGCATTCAAATGCAATCGACTGCAAGTTAGTGTGGCTCCAGGGCTGTTTCAAAGTCTTATGGAGTGACTCCTGCAAAGCATCCTGGGAGTCGTTCCCTACTTTGACGACGTGTTAATCTCGGGGGAGACAATGGGACAACTCATGAGCAGAGTAAGGGAAACCCTGAAAAGGTTCCAGGAAAGGGGACTCAAGGTAAAAAGAGAAAAATGCAAGTTTGGGGTGAAGCAAATCGAATTCCTAGGATACCTCATTGATGGGGACGGCATCCACCCCACAGACAGCAAGGTGAAGGCAATAAGAGAAGCCCCCACACCCACCCAAACAAGGCAGAATTACAAGCTTTCCTTGGGTTATTGAACTCTTATGGCATTTTCAAAAGACAACAGTTGCTGAACCGCTCCACAACCTCCTCGGGAAGATGACCGCCTGGAAGTGGGGCCAACAGGAAGACAACGCTTTCACTGCTATTAAACGGCTGCTATCCTAGGACAGCGTCCTCATACAATACACGGAAACCCTCCCACTGCTACTAACATGTGACGCTTCCCCCTTCGGAGTTGGAGCCATTCTCAGTCATCAATTGCCTAATGGGGCAGAAGCCCCCATAACATTCTATTCCAAAACATTGTCCCCGGCCGAAAGGAACTACAGCCAGTTGGACAAGGAAGCGCTGGCACTAGTGGCCGGGGTCAAGCGCTTCCACGAATACTTATATGGCTGACATTTTTAGCTAATAACGGACCACAGTCCCTTCTGGGACTGCTCGCAGGGGACAAGCAAACCCCGAACTTCATGGCACCCCGAATGACGAGATGGTCCATTTTCCTCACCGGTTACAACTACACTCTGATTCATCGCCCAGGTGCCAGCATCGGCAACGCAGATGGCCTCAGCAGATGCCCAACATCAGAACTAGTGGAGGATCCAGCACGGGCCACACAAGTATTCCTGATCGATGTCGACCCTGCCAGCCCAACCACCACGAACGAGATCGCAGATCAAACCAGAAGGGACATAACGCTAGCCAAGGTTCTGAACTGGGTATTGAGGGGGTGGCCACAGGGAACGGTAGGAGAGGAGTTGAAAACATTTGAAAATAAGAGGACAGAGTTATCGGCAATCAGGGGGTGCCTATTGGGGGAGAGAGAGGTCGTGCTGAAAAGCCTGAGATGACAAGTACTAGAGATATTGCATGCAGGGCATCCTGGGATCGTGCACATGAAAGCACTCGCCCGGAGCTACCTCTAGTGGCCCCAAATCGATAAAGACATTACGGAGTGGGTGGTGACATGCACACCCTGCCAGGAGACAAAACTGGCGCGCCCCCCCCAGCACAACTCCAAGGGAGTGGGAGGCACCCAAAGGCCCGTGGTCACGGATACACATAGACTTTGCGGGACCCGGGGGGGGGGACAGACATTTCTAATTGTCATTGATGCATATTCGAAGTGGCTAGAGGTAATTTTAATGCCGTCAATGACAACAGAGGCTACCATCTGGGCTTTAAGAAGGTTGTTTGCAACACATGGACTACCCAATGTGTTAGTATCGGATAATGGGACACAACTGACAGACAAGGCTATGGACGTATTCTTGGCTGAATTAGGGATAAAACATGCCTTAGTGGCACCTTTTTGTCCAGCGGAGAACGGGCAAACTGAATGGATGGTGAGACTCACTAAAGAGACCCTCACCAGGATGGGCCCTGGGAACTGGCAGGAGAAAATTGACAAGTTCCTCCTCGCTCAGCATATAACTCCCAGTTCAGCCACCCATAGGAGCCCAGCAGAGATGTTAATGGGTAGGAAGCTTCGGTCCCGGTTGGACCAGTTACACCCAGAGTACCACCTGGAAACCCCCCTCAATTCAGCTAAACCCGAAAGGAATTTCAATGTAGATGATTTGGTATTTGCTCATAACTACGCAGGGCACCCTACGTGGATAAAAGCTAGGGTAGTTGCAGTTACAGGCCCCAAGTCATATAGGGTGGAGTTGGAGGATGGTAAAATATGGAGAAGGCACATTGACCAACTCTGGGAAAGGTGGGGAGAATCCCAGTTAAGATCCGGAGGGAGGGAAAATAACGAGGAACGAACCGAAGTCCCTGCCCCAGGGAGCACACACACTGGAGCTGGAAAACACCAATGATGATACATCAGCCTATATACTCACACACCTGTTACACTAAACTCAAGCCTGAGAGTCAGTATCGGTGACTTACCAGAATCAGGTGAAAGCACAATAGGCAGTCCAGGGCCAGAAAGCGAGGAAGTGAGGCCAGAACCCACCATGCGCAGCGAAGAGTTCCAAGAGGTTCCATCGCAGTCAGCCGGAGCAGCAACAGGACCAGCCAAGCTGGCTGGAGTCCCAGGAACAAATGAGCTGTGCAGGCCCAGTCGGACAATCTGATGCCCCACCTACCTGTGTGACTACGTCACATACATCGGTCACAGATTGGACAATCTTTCAGCTAGGAGGGGAGGGGTGTTACGTATGGATGTACGCAGGAATTTGCATGGCCGCCACGGATTGGTTGGAATCTGCGGTGGGAAAATTAAACTGCTGTCAGTGGCCGGCTGGCAAAGCCGAAGGGCTTTAAAAAGTCAAGCCGCGGCTGCCGAGCCAGCAGTTCTGATTTGGAGATGACTTGATTAAACTTGGAGATAGAAGTTCTGGAGTCCTTCTCTTCTTCCCACGATCCGAACTTAACAATGCCTGTCGCTACCCATGTTTCTGAATTCTGCATTCTGGATTAGTTGAAGTTTCCAGTTGGTTTTCAAGGGTAATCACATGTAGAATACATTGCAGTGGTCAAGCTATGAGGAGACATTAGTGCATTAGTGACTATCTGAATTATGAATTATAAAATGACTGAATATAGTTTTTCAAAAATCCTGTTCATTTTTTTCAGTTTAAATATGCAAACTTGACAATAATTACATTTATTTTTATTTTAAGGGGAAGTTGCATGATCCAGATGGAATGGGGATTATTCCAAGAATAGTGCAAGATATATTTAATTATATTTATTCCATGGATGAAAATTTGGAATTTCATATTAAGGTAATTTATTCATTCATTTTATTTATATCAATGTGTACCTATGAAACTGGATGACTAGCATATTGTAAAAACAACAGATAAAAGCTATGAAAATAAAAATTAAAGAAATACCACATCTGAGGCCACTCATATATCTTCCCAGTTCAATTCAGAGAGTGCCCTGGCTTAAGGTCTTAGAGAATAAGCAGATCTTTAATGTATTATTTCATAATCTAGATTATGATTAGTTATCTCTGCCCTAACACCCAACTGGAACCAACCCCACATGAAGAAAGGACCATCCCAATACTTCTAAACCCCTAAACTGGTCCAGAAGTCCACCATGATTGCTGGTATTGAGAACTGTTGAGATACTAAGAATAATCAGGATGGATGTGCTACTACAATCCTAATTCTTTTAGATGCAATTTGTAAGTACTGTAAATTGATCTGGAATCCAATTGAGAAAGTTCCAGATTATCCACTTCCTCCATTGCCCCTCCAAAACTGAATCTAACCATGTTCACAACAGCCTTCCCTCAAAAAGGGCAGATTGGAGACCTAATGAAAATTGTCCAGTAATGTTATGTCCAGCAATGGCTTCTTGAGAAGGGAATACACTGGTGGTGGGCTTCAAAAATTTTAGCAAGGGTTTCTCTGCCCGGTTGCTGAGTGGGCGTGGCCTAGTTGGCCTCCTGCACCATGGTGGGGGGGGGGGTTGTTTTGCCCTTCCAGGCTCTGGAGGCTTTTTTCGAGCCTCCGGGAGGGTGAAAACAGTCTCCTCAGGCTCTGGAGGGCCTATGGAGGCCGAAAACAGGCCCATTTCTGGCCTTCCCAAACTTCCAGTAGGACCGTTTTTCACCCTTCCTGAGCCTCTGCACGCGCCCTACACTTACCTGCATCCAAAATGGGCCGCATGAGGACTACTGGGAGGGGTGGGGTGGCAGAGCCAGCCATGAGTGGAATTTGGGGGTTCTCCAAACTGCACAGAATCTTAGCTAGAGATTCTGAATCCCTGCAAATCCCCAGCAGTCCACCCCTGGAATACACTATCTTCTTAATCAAAGATGGGACCACCCTTTATCCAAGAATGATTTTACTGTATCTGTGGCCAGTTAGAAGGACATGATATGGACAGTCTTTACAGAGCCAGTAACACTGTACACTATATTGAGAGCAGCAGGCTCAAACTCTCCTCAAACTGCCAGATCAGACTATGCTTCAGTCAAGTTCCTAAGAACTTTATGGGTTTAAACTTTAAGAATGTTTAGATTGGCTCAGAGCAGATTCTGTTAGATGCATTGAATAGTCGTCTCTGTGGCCCTTTAGATGGATAGCAAGAATAAAGAGAATCCAGAGTTGCTTTTGAAGGGTTGAGAGCCCTCTGAAATAATTTGGAGGTACATAGAGTACAGGAGATTTCCTATTGTAAGAGCAATCCAATTTCCCATTGTGCAAACCTAAAGTCATTTAGTTTGAAGTTAGATACAGACCAAAGTTTACTTTCTTACCATGCTTTACTAAACTTTACTAAAGCAAGCGCAGTATTAAAAGTCAATCGGAAAGTATTCTTGGATCTAAGAATGAAAAATCAGTTCTATCTTCCAAAAATTGATGGTTGCTTGCCTTAAAAGAGTATATTTGATACTTGGATAAGATTAATCTTCACAGTTTCAAATTTCTATAGTTTGAAATGCCATAGAGATTTGAGAATAGTACTTCTTTACTGCAAAGAGTATGTATTTTATGTTTGAAGGGTTTTAGTAATTTTATACATACATATTATCACACATAATATAATTTGAGTTCACAAATTTTGAATAACCTAGTGATGTCTAACTTTAGTGACATTTTTACTAAGATGCAGCAAAAAATCATTTTTGATTTTCTAAGTTCTTATTGTCATAGGTCCAGTTTTTAATTATGCTATTTTAAATTTTTAACATTTGTGAACTTTATAACACTATAGTTACTAAAATGGTTCAGAATATTGTATTCAGGTTTATAAATGAATCATAGGTATATTATTTTAATATTCATTTTGCATAATTGAAAAGTTACAGTTTTCTCATGCCACATTCTTTTAGGTATCATATTTTGAAATTTATTTGGATAAAATAAGGGACCTTTTAGATGGTGAGTATATTCTTTTGAAAAAAAGATGTATTTTTCTTGCAAACAAACATAATAGAACTTGCTCTTAAATGTATTGTCTATTAGCGCAGTTGAGAATTGTTTGGAGATTCTAATGAAGAAATAAGACATTGATGGACATATGATAATAGCATGAGGATAGGCAAATTAAAAAAGCAGATAAGGGGAATTATAGCTTGGCCTATAAAAAAGAAGTACACCGAATTCGTGATTAGTGGCAAAAGGCCTAGGATTTTAGTATTACATTTTATCTCTCTATATAAAAGCCAAATACCACTCACTCATTACAAAATCTCCAGAACTGTAAAGCCTACAAACTTGAAATCTTGGCTGCTAGGTGCTCACTAAGAAAGGATTTTTCAAAATGACCACCAGATCATTAGTATTTCATATTATTTATTTATTTATTTTATTTATTAGATTTTTATACCGCCCCCTCTCCCGAAGGACTCGGGGCGGTGAACAGCCAAAAATTAAAAAACATACAATATAAACAATTAAAATACGTTTAAAACAGAATTAAATCTAAAATGGCTCCCCAATTTAAAACGCCTTACCCATACCCCTATAAATAAGACGAATTTAAAATTTAAAAATTTAAAATTTCCACATTTAAAAAGGGGGAAGATTTAGGCCAGGCCAGCTTGATAAAATAGAAAAGTCTTAAGCGCGCGGTGGAAGGTGCGCAGATCCGGGATCCTACGTATCTCCGGGGGGAGCTCGTTCCAAATCGTAGGTGTATACAGTATTATATTCACATGCTCTGATGCTAGGAGTTAAGATGTTCTCCCCCCCCCTCCCCACCTGAAAGGAACTCTGTTTCAATGCCAGTTGCCTCGCATTCGTTGCCTTAGTTCAAACTGGCAGACGTTCCAGTCCTTCACTCAGGAGTGGTCTGGGCTCCTTACAGTACTAAACGTCGCTACCTCACCAAAATGTCTACGCCTTCCACCTATGAAACTGCTTCCGAACTCAAGATGGCAGGAGAGATATTCCCTTATGAGTTTCAATCACTGACCACCACTGAGCAACGGATTGTGAACCAAATTTCTTCTGCATAGGTATTGAGGCTCTAAACAGGACGCTCCAGGACATTAGGGTCTTATGAGTGGAGTTATGGTACTTTTGGCTGGTGACTTCAGACAGACATTGCCTGTTGTGCCACGAGAAACACATGCAGATGATGTCAAGGCCTGTCTCAAGTCATCCATCTTACGGCCTAATGTCAAAGTCCTGTCCTTGAGAGTTAACATGCATGTCCACCTTCAACGTGATTTGAGGGCAGAAGAGTTTTCTGACTTATTACTTGAAATTGATGATGACAAGCTTTTGGAAGAGGAAGGAAGAATAACTATTCCAAGTCACCTTTGCAATGTTGTGAGAGATCTGATCAGCTTCGCTGACAGAATATACCCCAACATTCATCAGGCTGGAGTGGATTGCACTTCATGGCTGAGGGAAAGAGCTATTCTCACTCCAACAAATGACTGTCCACAGGTTCATACTTCATATGCATCTGAGGAATGACTGTTTCTCCCATGGCCAGCTTCTAAACTGCCAGCATGCTCCAGAATCAGTTCACCTGACAGCCTGGTCATCCTCCAGCCAGAGAGCAAAACCAGGAATGTTTACAGAGAAGTCCTGAGCAATTCATCTGAGGGAGGAATTGAAAGTCTATGCTATGCAAGTTATTAGCCTGGCTACGTAGACAAAAAAGCCACGGTTGCTGATGGGATTAAAGGGTTTAAGGCCATCTATTTTATTGTTGTTATATTTACAGTAATGTTTTAATCTGTAACAGAAACCTATTTTACCATCTCTAACGAAATTATATAATGCCTTTTTAACTACTCATTAGTTTTCAAGTTTTAAGTGTCAATTTGTCAAGCCTGATCACATAGTTTCGTAGCGAAGAATGGGTATCCAGCTAGTAAGGTAATATTGTTTTGTACAGGTGGTCCTTAGTTAACAACTTTAATGTTTAGCAATTGTTTGAACTTTACAGCAGTGCTGGAAAGTACTTTTAAGAGTGGTCCTCAAGCTTAGATGGCTGCAGCTTCGTACAGTCAGACAATCGCCATTTGCAAGCTTCACAGCTGGCTTCCGACAAGCAAACTTAATGGAGAAGCTGACAGTAATTTGCAAATCACTGTCATGTGATGTTTCACATAATAACGTGTGATCACATGTATGATTAGCTTAATGATTGCAGCAGAATTGATGCAAGTTCAATGTGGTCACGTAATGTTTCACTTTACAACTAAATAGAGTTGTTAGTCCCAGTTACTGTGGTTAAGTGAGAACTATCTCTGGGTTAAACACAAAAGGCTTGTAATGAAAGCTAAAACAAATCAGAATTTTGAAGAGAATAGGCTCACCCTGTGTTGTGAATACTGTAATGCCATTGTATAAATTGTAAGTTGCAGTTTGAATAGTTGTTACTTCATCTTAGCAATGCAGTTAGAAAAAAGTATGAAATGTAAAATTCATGTGAATATAGTATTTTTTTCTAGGAAAGAAGGCTAAGGAATTTAAAATTTACTGGGGGAAAACAATAATGGACATAAATTTTAATAGCAAATTTTATAAATGTCAAGTTTGCAATTAATTAAGTGGAGGTCTACTTCTTTTGTCGAATAAAGGAATAATTACATTATGGAATAATTGCTACAAACCAACATTAAGGTAGTATTGAATATATCCAGAAGTATTTGTGGGGAATTATGATTGTACCAACAGTTACTATAATGAGAATAGCTTATGTCTCCAGTTATAAGTATGTCCAAGTAGTAACAAGAAATGGTTTTTATTGTTTAATCTGTTTTTGAATCAAAAATATTTTCTCTATTACAGTAAAAACAGAATATGCTTAGTCCTAGGCATCTCTATTTAATAAATAAATATCAACTATTGTAATTTTTTTCCCTTTTAGTCTCAAAGACCAATCTTTCTGTTCATGAGGACAAAAACCGAGTACCTTATGTGAAAGTGAGTATAAGATTTGAGCATGTATCTTGCATTCTTTAGATGTAATTTTTAAAATTATTGATTGTGTTAAAATATATTTTCACAGGGCTGCACTGAACGGTTTGTATGTAGTCCAGACGAAGTTATGGATACTATAGATGAAGGAAAATCAAACAGGCATGTAGCAGTTACAAGTAAGTGATTTGTTTTAGTTTATTTTATTTTTAAATTCAGGTTACTCTAATTAAGAATTAGCATTTTTCCAGTGGGTAACTGGAAAAATTATATAAATTATATATACCGTATTTTCCGGCGTATAAGACGACTGGGCGTATAAGACTACCCCCGACTTTTCCTGTTAAAATATAGGGTTTGGGCTATACTCACCGTATAAGACTACCCCTCTTCCAATGCACACCAAATAAAAATTAAAAAACATCAACTGGCTCACCCACAATGTAAAAGCAGCTGTGCTAGACCCAAAATGGCCCCTGCAACAAGCAGGAACCTCACACAGCCACAAAAAGCCCCCCCAAAAAACTTTCACACTTTACACACACACAACACAACACAACACAACACAACACAACACAACTGGCTCACCCACAATGTAAAAGCAGCTGTGCTAGACCCAAAATGGCCCCTGCAACAAGCAGGAACCTCACACAGCCACAAAAAGCCCAAAAAAACAACTTTCACACTTTACACACATACAACAGAACACAACTGGCTCAACCACAATGTAAAAGCAGCTGTGCTAGACCCAAAATGGCCCCTGCAACAAGCAGGAACCTCACACAGCCACAAAAAGCCCAAAAAAACAACTTTCACACTTTACACACACAAAATTCCACATACAACTTTGTGAGATTTTGTGTGTTTGTGTAGTTAGAGTGAAATACTACAGAAACACACTAAATCTCAGAAAGCTGCACAGATATTATTTTATTTTATTTTTATTTTTATATGAACACTAAATTTAAAATTTCCTAAACTTAAAATGGCTAGGTCTAAAAAAGAACAAATAAAAAAAACTCCAATTAACTATTTTTTTAAAACTCCCAAAGGGGAAAAAAACTTACCCAATAGAACAGGGGTCTCCAACCTTGGCAACTTTAAGACTTGTAGACTTCAACTCCCAGAATTCCTCAGCCAGCTTTGTTTTGCTGGCTGAGGAATTCTGGGAGTTGAAGTCCACAACTCCCTGCCTGCTTGATTGCAGGCAGGGAGTGGCTTGCTGATGGAATGGATTCAGGCAAGCGAAGCAAGGCAAGCGTTGCAACTAGCAGCTAAGGTAGGCAAGCTGGAGGGGGAAAACTTTTTTCCTTTTACATGGCTCTGGCGATCCCAGCTGTGTTGCCTGATTAGCAGGCAACGCAGCTGGGATCGTCAGAGCTTGGATCGCCAGAGCCATGTAAAAGGAAAAAAGTTTTTTTCTTTTACATGGCTCTGGCGATCCCAGCCGCGTTGCCTGCTGGATCGTCAGGGCTTGGATCGCCAGAACCATGTAAAAGGAAGCAGGCAATGCAGCTGGAATTGTCAGAGCTTGGATCGCCAGAGCCATTTAAGGCTCGTCAGAGCCTTTCGGGCTGGTCTGCCTGGTTACAGGGGAACGACACCCCGCGTATAAGACGACCCCCGACTTTTGAGAAGATTTTCATCTGTTAAAAAGGCGTCTTATACGCTGGAAAATACGGTACTTTTAAATTTTCTACAAAAGATAAAATATAAAAAAGGAACTAAAACAAAAAAAAATGAGGGGGAGGAATGTGCAAGGAATAAGAAAAAAAGAAAGGAAAATAAAAATGTCACGAAATCCCAAAATTAAAATTTCATTTCTTTCAGATTCAAGTAAAAAGTCCATGATTAGTGTCCACAGAGAAACAAAGCTAGACAAGTTCTTTGCTTTAATCAGAATAGTTAGCTTTGCCATCTCATAAAGATCCATTAATTTTAAATTTGGGGTTTTATAAATTGGGCCTATCATTTAATAATTTTAATTATTTTTAAATTTTGTCTGTCTTTGTGCTTTTAATCAGGCTATACACCGCCCTGAGTCCTTCGGGAGAAGGGCGGTGTAGAAATAAAATAAATAAATAAATAAAATTGTGTGAATCTGGACCCTTCTATTTCTATGCCTACAAAAGTCTCCCAGCTTTTACCATATATAGAAACAAAGTCCCATGTTTTTTCTCAAATTGCTTAACTATCAAGCCTAAAAGAAAAACCTATAATTTCAATTGCACATTTGTTTAAAAATTCCCTGAATGAAAACCCATATCTGATCTCAATAATTCAGATAACTACTTAAACTATAAATACATACAATAGAAATAAAATTAATTCAGTTTTAAATGTTGGCCTAAATTTTACCCTTTCCCATGTTTCTCTTCTATGTCAGGGATAATTAGTTTTCCTGAATGAAATGGAGGATGAAAATATATTAGCGATATATTACAATCCATTGTCTCCTGGTTACTGGTGACATAAAAAGGACTGCTTTGGCTCTTTTCCCCATGCAGATGGAGATCTTTTCCTTCAAAGAACAGTCATTCTCTGCAACATTTTCAGTAATTAAATAGCAGTGATATTCCATTTTCCTATTAGGAACAGTTAGCTGCTCATAGGGAGACTTTAGGGCTATGATTCTTTTACATATACATGTTATATATTGTGTATAATCCAGCATATTGAAGGACACCAGGATGGGAAAAACTGTTAAAGAATCTTACAGTTTAATCCTTCTTTATTTGGAGGGTGGTAGGGGGACAAGCCATTTCTGTGGTGTTGTCTAGATAGGCACAATGACTCAAGCTTGACTTAAGAGCATCTAGGTTTTTTTATATATTTCCATATTGCAATAATAAATAAATATGGCTTTAAAAATAAAATATTCAGTTTTATAGATTTGGTACAGTTCCTTTTGATGAAGGATATATTGTTTTTTGTTAGATTTATTGATTTATTCTGTTTTGATTTATGAGACACTTATAATTCAATTATTAAGTATAGGCTGTTGACAGAATGGACATTTATAAAGCCTTAAAACTGTTCTTTTACAGATATGAATGAACATAGCTCTCGAAGTCATAGCATCTTTCTCATTAATGTAAAGCAAGAAAACACTCAAACAGAGCAGAAATTGAGTGGGAAACTTTATCTTGTAGACTTGGCAGGTAGTGAAAAGGTAATAGTTTACTGTTTTTAAAAAAAACATGAAAATAATCTATCATTTCACTCTTTCAACATTGGCTCTCTCTGCCTTGAATATATTAGAAACAAGTACATCTAAGGTATTCAGTATTTCTTTTCCCATTCTCTGGAGCAAGGGAGTTTTTGTAATTTGAGGATAAGAGGCAGTTCACAAAAGGCCATATATTTTCCTTACAAGACAGAATTGTTTAGAATTATGTAGTGATAAGAATACGCAACACACCAGCAGAATCATTATATATTATGTTATCTGGCTCTTTGGAGTACTACCACCACACTTGAGAAATGTTGTCAAGAGTATGGCTATGTTTATTATGATTCTTTTTATTTCTGATTATATGGATTATATTCATGTTGTTTGGGTACTACATAAACAAATCTTAAATGTTATAATATTATAAGATTCTGTATTGCTGTTCAATCTAGATACAAAACTACCTATATGATGGGATTATTTATAATATTTACTAGAAAACTGGAAGAAATACCGGAAATTATTGACTTATGACCAAATTGAGATCAGAATCCCAGCAGTTGTTAAGTGAGGTGTCATACTTTGCTCAACAACCGCAATCCTGGCACTCTCAATTGTTAAACTGTGTGGGCTGTTAAATGGATGAAGTCCCAGGTAAGGAACAAGGAGTGCTTCAGGAGGGTCAGGGACACCCTGGAAGGTTCCCTGCCAAAATTCAAGCAGAACTTTCAGCCTGAGTGAAGGGGCACTCTTCTGTGCTGAACCATCTCCGCCCTCCTCAATCACTCCACTCTTCTTACTTTAACCATGCTGACTCTCCATCTCTGAGGACTGCCTAGAAGGACTGCCTGTCAAAGGAGTTCTGCTCCTCTCTGTGCGGAGAAGGGAATTTTCATGGTTTGCAGGAGAAAAGGCAAAATCTTCAGGGTTTCAGATATACACTTCTGCAACCCATCGGAGGAGCTCAGCTCCTCTCAGGAAGCAACCAACCTCCAGAGATGAAAGGAAGTCTTCTTGGCAATGGCAGCAGCTTGCAACTTTCTGGGGAAGCTGGCGGAGAAGATTGCAAATGGTGATCACATCATTGCAGGGTAGTTGATAAAGTGTGAACAGATCGTCAGGTAACTAGATCTGAATCATGTGCCAAGGGAACTGCAACATTTTCAGATGGTTGGAAATGCTTTATGTAAAGTACTCTTTCTGAGGCAGTCATAATTTCTGACAGTCATTAAAAGAGCAGTCATAAGTCCAAGGCTACCTGTAAATAGCTGCTCCATTTTGTATTGTTTTATATTTTTTATAAAATTTCTGTAAAATCTATAATTTCTAGATTCTTTGTTGATTCATTTTATAATTTTAAAAGTGCATTTTAATATGGGCTACATGCACTTGCAGTATTCCTCTTCTAAACATTTGCTAGAGCTTTCCTTTTAAAAGGGCAAATGACTTACCTATAGACCAGGCAGATTCTCCATAATTTTGAAAAATTATCGGGAACAGATTTGGGATGAGGTTATATGGAAAGAAATGTTATAGTGGCAAATACTATATTACATTTGTTTGTCTAGCTACAATGCAAAATTTGTAAAATACAGATTGATTAGCCTTACAATGTTTTACGTTATTTTAGGTTAGTAAAACTGGAGCAGAAGGTGCAGTATTGGATGAGGCTAAAAATATCAACAAATCTCTATCAGCTCTTGGAAATGTCATTTCTGCTTTAGCTGAAAATAGTGTAAGTATATCAGTGATTTGCAAATGCTTGATGGAAATTGCTTAATTTCAGCTAGGAAATGTATTTTCCTCATGTTAATTCCCTTCATTGCTTTAATATATATTGAATATTTTAATAACTTTAATAAGCTCAATTACATTATGCATAATTATAGCACTATGCAAAATTACATATAAGAACTTCCTGTTGAAAATACCATACCAAATTAAAGTTAAATGATTCTTGGTTTGGGTAAATACAAAATATTCTCACCTATCTATAATAGGATAGAGTAAAAAACTTTTTCTTATTTGCAGACATATGTTCCATATCGAGATAGTAAAATGACCAGAATTTTACAAGATTCCTTAGGAGGCAATTGTAGAACCACAATTGTTATTTGCTGCTCCCCATCATCTTACAATGAATCTGAAACAAAATCTACACTGTTATTTGGTCAGAGGTGAGTGAACAATGTTTAAGCCTGAGATTGTAAAAGCAGAATGATTACATTGAAACAGACTTTAGACTGCCACAAAAACTGAATGATGCAAGTTTTGAGCTGTCTTTACATAAAATATACATGTACAGGTGTTTTTGCCTAATATTTGTTTCGCTAAAATGTTTTTCTTAAAGCTTGTTAGTATTTGATTCTGTAAGTTCCTTGTCAATTATTATAATCAGAAATAGAAAGCTAGACCTTAGGGGTACATTTCTGATTGATGTATTTTGGGATGCAAAAATACAAGTTGATGTATATTTGGGATACAAAGTTATATGTAAACTGATTTTTTTTCCACCTGGCTTATTTTGCCACACTTTTATTTGCAACTAGTGTTATTTTCTGCCTTATGGCTTTCTTGAGCTTTTCACAATCATACAAAAGATGATTGCATAGATACAATGTGCCATGCTGTGAAGTTGCATAAAGGTGACAAAACTATGTACATATTGTTTTAATTATTCAGAAAAGGGATTAGGGTTGAAGATTAACATTTAAATCTTCTAACAGTTTAAACAATCCTATATTTAGTTAACCTTGAATCTGCCTTTATAGAGCCAAGACTATCAAGAATACAGTGTGTGTTAACGTAGAATTAACTGCAGAACAGTGGAAGAAAAAATATGAAAAAGAAAAGGAGAAAAACAAAACACTACGTAACACTATCCAGTGGCTTGAAAATGAGCTCAGTAGATGGCGCAATGGTGAGTTACTCACAGCCTTCTATTCTGAGATCACTTTTTATTAAATGTGAAATGGTATTACCATGGCTTTTGCTTAAAAATAAATCATACAATAGGATTTGCAAGGCATTTTCAACCTTTTACAGTTACCATGGTCTTATCAGAAGGCCTTTTTTTCAGCATAGCATTGAAATTAAGTAAAATTCTCTATAGTGTAGCAGCTAAATATTCTATATATTTGTTGATCAGGCAGAAGTCTTTTGAGGAGATCAGAGGATCGGTGACATTATGTTCTAGTACTAAGTTGTTTTAAATTTTATCTGTGGATATGGACATTCAGTCCAGAAAGGCAGTATTTTTTTGTATATCTAGGTGACTTATAAATATGAATAATGGGATTTCAATAAAACGTGCATGAAATAAATGCTTGTCTAAAGTGAAGTCACTTTTTAACATTTTCTTCCTGAAAGTAATTATATCCTGGGGATTTCTGTTTTAAAGGAGAGACTGTACCACTTGAGGAACAGTTTGACAAAGAAAAGGCTAATTTGGAAGCATTTGCTGTGGATAAAGATACTACGATTATTAATGATACCCCAACTCCTACTATTGGAGTGATTGGCAATTTTACTGATGCTGAAAGGAGAAAGTGTGAAGAAGAAATGGCTAAAGTGTATAAACAGTTAGATGACAAGGTATGTATTATGTACTTATGGGTTTAGAGAAAATATACAGGAAAGTGAATAGACTTGAATTATGACCTTTTGCATGAATGTTGGAGTTAAAGGTTGCCTGCTGAATGCAATTAAGTCGTATATAGACTTGGTACAAGTCTACCTTCTAATGTGCAGTTATCCAATCTTATCCTACTGCTTGGGAGATAAGCCAGGTCTTCAAGACTGTACAGAAGACTAAGAGGGTAAAGACCCGCCAAACTTCAAGGGGCAGATTGTTCCAGAAGGCAGAGATGTAAAGGCATGCTTCTCAGATGGTAATATTTAGGGGAAAGATTATGATTGTGCCCAGCATAAAGTTAAAGATATATTGATAGAGGGTTATAGGTTTGTGTGTAAATTATTCCATATTTTTGGCTGAGAATCAAAAAGATTTTGGGTGAATGATAGATTGTAAGATGCAATGAGAACTATGGGTTTGGAAATTAATACATCAAAGACCAAATTATGTTTGACAGAGAAAATAGAATGAATAATTGCAAGTTATTGATCAGTCAGAATAATTTGATTCAATTTATTCAGTGCATGCTATTTTGTAAATTGGCAGTCCCATCCTATTACCATTACAGTCAAAGGATACAGTCAAAGGATACAGTCAAAGGAGGTGGTGACATGTATATACTTATATGTTTTTAGAAATAAGCATTCAAATTCTGAAAATCTTAACAGGATCTAAAGGACTTCTCTGAGCATCTTCAAAGTTTGGGTCAGATCTAGTTTATAATTACTATTTCTGTTAAGACAAAACAAATACGATATAACTGTTTCTATCCTATCTCAAAAATTGCATTGAAAACTACTTTTAGATTTGAAAGAGGTGCCAGGAAGGAACACTTCTTAAGAAGTTCTCTTCAATGTTAATAAAAGCTACCTGACATGAAGAATATCTGACTGTGCTTTTTGGATACTGATTGTTTTCTTGATATTAAATAGGATTAATAATCAATGCTTATTTAATGAGTGTTACAGTTGAATAATTACCTTTCTTCTTTTTTATTCAGGATGAAGAAATTAATCAACAAAGCCAATTAGTGGAAAAACTAAAAACACAGATGTTGGATCAGGAAGAGGTGACTATTACTACTATTTACATACTGTAAACAGAAGAAAAAAACATAATAGTGCAAAATAAATATATTGCTTATTATAAAAAAGTGGTTTCTGGTACTGAAGTATGAGAAATATAGCTCGTAGTATCAATGTTTCACAAAAGAAGATTTTATATTTTTGATTAGAATACTGGTTTCTATGGACCTATGTTACAAATCGTTGAATGGAGGTCTGTAAATATATCTAAAGCCCAACAAGATTTAAAATAGTGAGCAGTGTTGTTATAGAGCCTTAAAATAAATCGTATAGGTATATTTTACCCTAACAATCAGCTTCTGTAATATGTTCATTGTTGCTTAAGAAACAGCTATTAAAAAATATTTACTAGTGGTCTTTTTTTAAATAGCTTCTAGCATCCACCAGACGGGACCAAGACAATATGCAAGCTGAACTGAATCGCCTTCAGGCTGAAAATGATGCTTCTAAAGAAGAGGTAAAAGAGGTTCTCCAGGCCCTTGAGGAACTTGCTGTCAACTATGATCAAAAGTCACAAGAAGTTGAAGACAAGGCAAAGGAGTATGAAATACTAAGTGAGGAATTGAATCAGAAATCGGTAAGATAATAGGAGTTTCTTCAATAAACCAAACTTTGGTTGTCAGGTCCACACTATATAACTATTAACTGAAAACCTCTGCTATGTGGGTCTTTTTCCAAATACTTCCTAACATTTATTTTATTTACTAAATTTATTGTATTGTAATTATTTTATACTGTTATTTAAAGCATTGTAAGCTATCCAGAGTTGCTTGATAATGAGAATGAGATGGGCTGCATAGGAATGAAATAAATAAGCTGTTCAGCTTACTGTTACAGTAATTCTGGGTGGCTATGTTAACTATCTATGCTATTATTTAAATCCATATGTGGATTAATTTATAAAAATAGATATGTTGGATATCTGATGTTCAAATTAAATGATTAAAAATTATATGAACGTTTATTTAGCTTGCACTAATATAGCTTCAGGAAAATACTTCTAAATGCCTTCCTAATGGGGAAAAAAAGCAATATGATATAACTTTAGAGAGGTCAAAGTATATTTGTACTTAACAACTGCTGTGAAAAATATCAGGAGCTACTTCTTTATATTTTCTTTCTTTTCTATTTTTCTTAAACTTTTTCTTTTTTGTGCACTTTTCGCTTTTTCTTTGATTTAATTTTCTTCTTCCTTATTTTATATTACTTTATGTTAGCTTTTATCTAGTTTAAAAATTTTGATAAAATTATTTATAATTAAATGTCTTCTTATTAATATTATAATTCAAATGGAAGATCTTCATTTATGTTCTAGATATGCAGTGTCACCAGTTGCTCTAATTAATTAGTAATATTGCTACTTTAGAACATATTTGTGTTTACTTCTTTGAGAGAGACAATCTTTTGAGAACAATTGAAAGTTCTTCTCTAATCTAATCTAAACAATTGAAAGAGACAGTATAATGTCATAATACCTCCATTCTTTCTCATTTATATTTAATATATGTTTCATAGAAGTACATTCCAGTTAATGTTAGTGACACATGTTAATATTAATGATAAATTGAATAAAAGGCAGAAATTGGGTCTTAAACATTAGATTGCACATTTCTCACTTCAAAATGAAATACAATTATTAACAGGAAGCAAACCGATGTGTCTTAGAAAGATAGCATGCAGCCTCTGTATGTTTGTTTTATTTATTTAAAAAATGTATGGATCTTTACAATCACTTACAGTAGTGCCTTTCTACATTGCTTTGAGCCTACATACAACTTTACATACAACTTTATATAACATGCATTCATAAAGGTAATTTGTATACTTGAACAACTTTGTGTAATACTCATAGTTTGAAACATCTTGTTTAAAGATCCCCATATGGATTGTATCTATGATACATAACTTCCCAAAGGGCTCCATTTAATTATATGCCTTATATCATAGGCTTGTAGCATCTTGTCTGATCTTCACTGGCATGTTAAACTTCAAACAGAAACTTGTATTTGGGAGTTTAAGGTTCTGCATACCCCCTTTTAAAAATGTAACTTATTCTCAATTTTTTATTTTAAAATAAAATACATTTCATACACATTGAAATGTAAATGTAAAATATTCGAGGATTATAATAAGTCAATTGCAATTTCTAGGCTTTAGAACTTTTTCATCTGGTTAATAATTAGGTTTAAATGCCAAAGATAAATAGGTGCAGAGGCAAGAGTTAAATGGTGGAATTCAATTTTCTACTTCCAATAGTTGTTCTGAGATTATATTTTTTTTGAACAGCATTGTCCAAAGGCTTCAGTGATCAGAGAAAGGAGAGAAATAAAAAGAAAAGCAACCACTACTTTGCGGTTTATGGGAGTTGGCAGTTGTTTGTATCTTCAATAGCTTGACTGAATAATTATGCCCAATGGCTTCAATGATGACTGACAGCGAGACAGAAGCTTTCATGATCATGCCAATTTCTTTGGAGTACAATGAGAATAATTCTAGAGTCTATTATTCCCGAGCTCACAGAACTTAAAAAGAATGTTCCCTTAGGAAACAATCTATGACTACTTAAATGAAAATTGAAGTTCTTGGAATTAAGACAGAACTCTTGAATTGATTTTTGGCTGCTGATAATGTTATCTGAGTAACAATATTTTTTTTTCCTGTTGCAGATAACATTAGCTAGTATAGATGGAGAACTTCAAAAACTTAAAGAAATGACTAATCATCAGAAAAAACGTGCAACTGAAATGATGGCATCTCTTTTAAAAGATCTTGCAGAAATAGGAATTGCAGTTGGAAACAACGATGTAAAGGTAAGTCATCTAATGAACCATTAAGATTCAGAATCCATCCTGTTCCTGAGTGGCATATCCCTATCATTGTATGTTTTCTCTTTTCATTATTAATTTATCATTAAAAATACTCATTACAGTATTTTTGCATGAGAAATATTGCATAAACACACATTTCTTTTAAGACAGCTTTAAAAGTATACTTGTCATTTCCCATGAGAGCATCTGTTATTTTTATGGCAATACGGCAACTATCAATAACCATAGTTTATAAGAAATCAACTGTAGATATTGTCAGAAGTGCCAATAAAAACAGTTTTAAAATATAATGCCCCAAATCTGCCACATGGAAATGGAGTTAGATATAGTTTGTATGTCACTTTTGCTACAATCTCATTTAAAATAGAATTTCATAATTAAAAATGTGATTGACACTTTAATAGGAAGGAAATTGTCTAATGCTAAATAATATATGAACTCGGAATAAATTACTGGATTATTTTATGAACTTTCAAACTTTTGGAGCTAAACATTAATTCTTTCTTAGCAGCCAGAAGGAACTGGTATGATAGATGAGGAATTCACAGTTGCAAGACTCTACATCAGTAAAATGAAATCTGAAGTAAAGACTATGGTAAAACGATGTAAGCAGTTAGAAAGTACACAGATAGAAAGCAATAAAAAAATGGAAGAAAATGAAAAGGAACTAGCAGCCTGTCAGCTTCGTATTTCACAGGTAAATTTGATTTTGTTTTGTTTGTTAAATACTTTGTAACAACCTTGTTCAATATGATGTTCTTCAATAGCTACCCTGCCTGGGAATTTGAGGATCTTGTTTAGCATAATACAAGGGCAAAGGAGAAGGAGATTAGGGTAGCCTAATGGCTATTAGTGAGGGTATCATTCATTTTCTATCCTCTTCCTGTAGAGAAGAGAAAGTTAGTATTCTGTTGCCATTGAATGTGCTAAGTCCTTATTGGGCTTGAAAATATTTTAAAATACTTTTTCTGAATGCTTGAAAATCTTGGGGCTCCTCTACATCACTGATACCTTGTGTGCTCATTATACCATTTCTGGTACAAAAGTAATTGGATATGTGGGTATGCATTGGAAATGGAACAGCTTTTTCTAAACTATGAGTATTAGATTTTATTTGCTTGAACATTATAACTGAAATTGAGCTTGAGAGCAGTTTTTGGTGAGTTTGAATTTTGGGTTTTTTTACATAATTAGTATAGAAAATCTCAGCAATTCTCATATTTTATAGCTCAGAATGTCTAAGCTACAGTTGTAATGAAAATATCTTCTTACTGGCTTCTGTAGGTTCAAGTTTTCCATCTAAACTAAAGAGAAATTGTAATTACCATATTCAAAGGAAATAGCTGTGTCCAATGCTGGCAATTCCCAATACTGTCAGAAAATATGCAAGGAATCCAGATGAATGAATTTTTTTATTAGCAATGTTTTTTTCTTTCCCGGGATGACCTTAAAAGCCTAATGAAATGCTTAATAAGCACCTTTAATGTAGAAAGGAAATGTACTTATCCCCATTTGGATAATGCAAATTGTTTTTATAATGGAGCAGTTTAAAAAATGCAAGGGATTTAGGAGACTTCCATAAATCCCATACCAAGTCCCATACCTTGGACTTTCTCAAGTGTAAATCTCTCATTCCTATTTTACATCCTGATTTATCATTAGTGTTTCTTGAATAAAATTCCTTCCTGTAATTCAGTAATAGAGCAATAAAAGTAAAGACATTAAAGATTGATAAAATTGAATTGTTTGAAAAAGGACACTTTGACATTGCATAATACAGATGATTCCGAAAATATTCTTCAATTTAGAGTTTAAGTTTTCTGGAAATGTTCAATATATGTGCGTTTTGATATTTTATTTAAACCATCAGTTTTCTAAATCTCTGATAATAACATGTCTCTAATTCATTGAAATATCAATCCTGTTTTCATTTTGAAGCACGAAGCCAAGATCAAATCACTTACAGAATATCTTCAGAATGTGGAACAGAAGAAAAGACAGCTTGAAGAGTCTGTGGATTCTCTTAATGATGAGCTAGTTGAGCTCCACGCCCAAAGTATGTATTGCTTTATATTGCTGTTTTTATGTAGATGGTTTAAGAACATGATTCATAAGCTGAGAAATTGAAGTTCTAAGTTATATTAACTGATACATCTCTGCAGTAAGGGAATGGTAGTGTATTTGCTAGTAAGCATATTTTAATCAGACATGTAAGAGGGTATTGATATTAAAGTGATGGATTAAGACAAGAAAGACAGGTTCAAGGCCTCCGTTGGCTATATTAACTCTATAGATGACTATGAATTAATCACTCTCTTAGCGTACTTCATCTCACAGGTTGATTTCATTAGAACAGTTGGGTGGAGTTATGCTTTCAGCTTGTAAAGGAAATCGCAATAGCACGTACACTTATATACTGCTTCACAGTGCTTTACAGCCCTCTCTAAGCGGTTTACAGAGTTAGTGTATTGCCCCCAACAATCTGGGTCCTCATTATAATATATAGGTAGTCCTTGCTTGCAACCATTTGTTCATTGACAAATCAAAGTTATAAGAGGACTAAACAAATAGTACTTCCACCCAGTCCTTGAAGTTGCAGCCACTGCAGCATCCCCACATTCGCATGATTAAGATTTGGGTGCTTGGCAATGCACCCAACCTTACTACCAGAAGAGGGTTTCAACTTCCTCCATTTGCCTATCTTCCCTCCCAATCTCTGCCCTTTTGACTGCAGTACACACTAATACTCCTCAGTGGTGGCAGTGCCAGGACAGATGTAGAGGCCTGAGACCTTCAGCAGTCTCAGCTGGCTACCACTGTCCTTTAGCCTTTACTTAAGTCTCAGTGGTGCTGCTGCCAAGGAGTGCTGCCTCTAGCACCACAACATGGTGAGCCAGAGTGCAGAGCTCTAGCTGCCCCTATCTTCCTCAGGCCTGCTGCATGCACTTCACTGTCTTCTGCTCCTGCTCATATGTGCCTGGACTTGTGCAAGACAACTGCTGATCAGGCTAGGGCTTCTTCCCAAGTCTACTCATGTTGTTCCTCAAATAGCACATGTCATCCCCATGATGCCTTGGAAGACTTGCAGAAAATTGAAAAGGCAGAGGAGGCAGTACCTTACTTTACCAAGGCTGAGGGAAGAAAGGAAGACAGGAATGGCTTGGATTGGGATTGGCCCATGCCTAACAATCACTGGGATTCTGACAATAATGGTAATGGGGACTGCCAGGATTCCTGTCACTAAGTCAAATGATGTCATGCTTTATGATTGCTTCACTTAGTGATTGAAATTCTGCTTTAATTACTATCATAATTCAAGGACTACCTGTAAATCCAATGAATAAATTATGTGTGTGAAAGACACGTTGACTAGTAAATTTCTCAGAGATGTCTGCTGAAACAAAATACTTACTGGGTTGCCTACTAGTTTGATCATTCAGAATACTTGTATTTATAAGGTACAAGTATTAGAGGACTTTTTATACTAGCCGATTATGTGTTTTAAAGATAATTTCCCCCCCTTCTTTACTAGGAAAAGTTCATGAAATGGAAAAGGAACATCTGAACAAAGTTCAGACTGCAAATGAGGCCAAGGCAAGTCAACCTACAATTTAATAATTCTTTAAAATGAATTAACTAAGTACATTATTTGTCCTTATGCTGTAAAATAACCAGAACATTTGGTTCTTTAGCAAGCAGTTGAGCAGCAAATCCAAAGTCACCGTGAGACTCATCAGAAGCAGATTAGCAGCTTGAGAGATGAAATTGAGACAAAAGAAAAATTAATAACTGATTTGCAAGAGTAAGTTTTGCATACTGCTTTGTTGTACTGAGTGGGATTGGCGGGAATAACTTATTTTTGCTTATGAAATAGATTTTTAAGTGCACCATTTTCTTTGATTTTACATACTTACATGTCAGCCTTTTTTAGGAGGAGGTGATGACAGTGGCCAGAAATACCTTTTTTATATTCATTTTTTTCAATTTTGCAGTTTTTCGCCCCAAAATTAAAAAGCACAGTAGAAATAAAATAAAAATATCCACTTTAAAGAAACAATGACATACTTCAGATCTAGGTAACAGAATGGGTTCTGGTTCCAGAACTGGATCTACTCCATCTTTTCAACCAATTTGATTGAAAGCATGGAACCAGTTATGGAACATAGTTCGTCTGCCAGAGGTGATAATACATACTCTGTATCCATCAGCATGGAGAAAAAATGCTAAATGCAAGATGAAGTAGAAACCATCACTTTTTTTCTCACCTTGCAAAGTGAATTGAATTTCCCTGTTGGAGGGAAGCATGACTGATGAAGTGGCAGGAACTGCTGTACAATTTCCCAGTAAGAGAAAGTGTGAAACAGCAACTAAAGATTTCTTCCTTCCTTTGCTTTTTTTTTTAAATTTGGTGATGAGAGAAGGCATGCAGCAAATGAATTGACTGAAGCCATATTGTGAAGTGAGGACATCAGTACTTTCTGTGTTATCTGCCCCATTGGAAAGGGCATAAGACATTTTAAAGGAAAGTCTGCAGGAGTGGCTTTCCCAGACATAATTATTCCACTTCAAGGCTCTTTACTGCCTGCATTTCCCCCAGTTAACCTTGTAGGACCTTTCAGTTGATTGATTGATTTCAAGAGTGGTTGTACTTGATTTGTGCCACTTTGTCTTTTGGCTAAGATGTGAACAAGTCCAACAGCCTTGTTTGGAAATACTGGATTTGAGGTACAGATCTTGCTGTAGATAACAAGGAGGAGGCTCGGAATACAGGGGCTTGATAAGTTAGAATGTGCATTAATTTCCACATTCCTACTAAATGTAAACAATTTTTATTTAAAATCAACTAAGTTCACCTTATAGCTCAGACCTGTTGGGAATTAAATCAGTTATCAGTTGGTTCCAAAATAATGTTAGAGCTGTATGGTTTATTGTCACCTTGGTTTTGAGATAACAAAATTGATAATCAATTTGATATGTCACAAAGTAAATAACCACTATTGCTCACTTCACTTAATTTTTGTTTCTGTGTTCAGTCAAAATCAGAAGATAATACTAGAGCAGGAACGACTCAGAATTGAACATGATAAGCTGAAAACTGTGGATCAGGAAAAAAGCAAGAAATTGCATGAACTTACGTAAGTAAAGACAATTTATATTTAGATATATAATAAAAATCAGTTGATGCTATTCATTTTGGTATACTTTTCAAAAAAATTGGCTTCCAGGCCTGTGAGTTCTGAGTTTGAGATATTGTGTTCTTTTACCATCTTATATTTTCCTACAAATGGTTGTTAAATAGGAAATATTATTTTCAGACTAATTTAAAAGCATCTGTTCTTAGAAATTCTGGAAATTATTTAGAACTGGATTTTAATAAATGTTAATTAAATATTTGTTCATTATCTTTCTCTTACAAAGAAAAACAGGAGAGATGTAGCTTGTCCTTAATAATTGCAAGTATGCCAGGTTTAGGTTTTTATAGTTGTTCTGAGATGAAGATGGGTGCAATTAGAGCTTTGGCAGGTGGCTGATTGTGCCATTCTTTGAATAATATAGTTGTTTTAAAGATGGATTACTTTCCATTTGTTCCATTACGTTTCATGCAATATACATACATGCTTCTGCAATATTTATTGCAAATGCATATAATAAATAATATAGATAAAATGCCAAATAATTTCATTTGTTTGGATCATAGCTTCCAAAGTATTGTATATAAATTTGCATAAGATTGACATTGTTTTTTAATCAATATTTTTCTTATGTAATTCAGTGTTTAAATTGTGGAATCTATTTATATGTTTAATTTATTAGTCTAGGTTTTATTTTTCATATTATTTAAAAATCTTCAGAGAACAACTACTAAAAGTTTAATGAATTTTAATTTATGATTTCAGTGTTATGCAAGATAGAAGAGAGCAAGCAAGGCAAGATCTAAAAGGTTTAGAAGAGACTGTGGTAAGCTGTATATTCTGAAAGAAAACTTTTAAATTCTTGAACTACTTTACCAAGAGAAGTCTTAATTCTAATACTCTTATGCTTGTTAGGCCAAAGAACTTCAGACTCTGCATAATCTCAGAAAACTCTTTGTTCAAGATTTGGCCACCAGAGTTAAGAAGGTAATGTCACACTCAGTTCTTTATTTTAAAATGTATTTAATATTTTGGATTTTCATTCTGCAAGAATATGAACTCTAATTGTATCTCTTCTTATCAAAGAGTGCAGAGATTGATTCAGATGATACTGGTGGGAGTGCTGCTCAGAAACAGAAGATTTCTTTCCTAGAGAACAATCTTGAACAGCTCACAAAAGTCCACAAACAGGTAAAACTGTAATAATCTTATATTTTTGTTTGCATTATTTAAAAAAGCTACATTACCAATGGTTTTATAAAATGTTATAGCTTTGCTTTGTAATAACAAAATCCTTACATAGTTCCCCAAGTAACCCCAAAGCTCAGTAACAAAGAAAGAGAGGTCTATGGATCTATCAAATTGTCATAAGCAAATTGTCATCAGCATTAGAGGATCAGCTCCACATAAAGTTCTCCCCATCACATGGCAATCAACCAACATCTAGATAAACTGGAGTTACCTCCTTTTGAACAATGACTAACAAGCAAATAGCAACTAGAATGGATGCAATTATTGGAGAAAGAGAAACAGAGTCTTCCCAATAAGCCACACACTGTCAACAAACAAACAGAACCACCACTTTATCAGTCAAATGATACCAACAAAAGGGCATCAGTCACTTGCATATTAATATCTACTTAAGAGAATCATCCCATTCAAGGACCTGCAAAGTTAGGCAGGATAATTGGATATATAATGCCTACTAACCAAGAATATGTATTTCTTCAAAATTCCTGCATCAATGGATCAGTTTGATCTAGTGATTATGATACCAAGCTAGAAAGCAGGAGAGTGTGACTATGGAAATTCTCAATCATCCAGGTCACGGTTGTCCCAAAGGTGCTTTTTTCAAGAGGCAGCTGGACTTGCTTGTTTTTTGTTTTGTTTTGTTTATGAAGACTTTTCACTTCTTGGATGAGAACTGATATGTCTTTAAAAAAAGAAAAGAAAAAAAGTCCTGTTGTCTCTCGAAAAAAGCACCTTTAGGACAGGAGAGTGTGAGATCTAGTCCCATTTTAGGCATGAAAGCCAACTGGATTACTTTGGGCCAGTCATATTCTCTCAGCCCAACTCACCACACAGGGTGGTTGTTATGGGGAAAATAGGGGGAGAGAGGAATATTTGCTTTGAGTTATTTATAAAAATAAGAAAGGGGAAATATAAATAAACAAAAGCCAAATTTGCAGAAAATAAATAATGTGATATGCCAACCCTGAGCTACATGGATTTACTGCCATCATAGCCAGTATTGTATCCGTGTTAAGAGTTGGAGTTAGAGTCATTGCTGATTACTAAGTATAGGTAGTAAGGCATATCATCAGACGTCAGAAAACTTTTCTGTTTCTATTATGACATTTACTTGGTCTAAGACTTTGACAATGTATTCATTTTCTAAGCTTTCAGTTTGTGTTAGTAGATAGTATAGGTGTACAACCTTCAGAATCAATTTGGATGAGGTGGTTTGGGATTTGTGGGGCTCCAACTTAGGGTTTAAGCAGCTACATCTTTTTTCAGGATGCTGCAGCTGGAGATAAGACAAGTGCTACTGTCACACATTCATATGCTCTGAAGAGCCTCTTCTAAATTGTACCTAAAACATTTCATTCTGCTTGAGCAGGGGTTGGACTAGATCACCTTCAAGGTCCCTTCCAACTCTGTTACTGTTACTTAGGTGATACCATTCAGAAATATTTATTTTTAGTTTATAAAAGAGTTGCAGGTGGAGGGGGGGTTAGGTGAAAATGAGTAAATTCTTCAAAATATTTTATAGGAATTAAATGGAAAAATCAATAATATTGTTTATGATCGAACACTTATTTTGTGTGATAGAAGTGCTTTATTGCATACTTATTAGAAATTGACAATAATCTGTAAAATTTGTTGCACAAATTCACACACATTATTATATGTCCAGTTGGTACGTGATAATGCAGATCTTCGTTGTGAACTTCCGAAACTGGAGAAACGGCTTAGAGCTACAGCTGAAAGAGTTAAGGCTTTGGAATCAGCATTAAAAGAAGCAAAAGAAAATGCTTCCCGAGATCGTAAGCGATACCAGCAAGAAGTAGATCGAATTAAAGAAGCAGTGAGATCAAAGAACATGATCAGAAAGGCACATTCAGCACAGATTGGTAAGTAGAACAAATGAAGCATAAACATGATGTGTTTACACACACAGATTTTAAAATAATGGAATATAATAAATTGCATACTGTTAGACTATTAATCCCATAATTTTATTTGGGTCGTTGTGGGGGAATTTTTGAAATTCCCCTGCCTCAAAATCTGTTTTGTGTATAGCAATAATTAAAACACAGCAAGTATTTTTACAGTACAAAGGAATTGAATGACCTGTACTTTCAGTTAAAAGTATGGCACAAAAGGAAAGAGAAATGGAAGAGGAGAGAAAAGCACTAATTCTGTTACGAGAATCCAGTTAGTAATGTTGCTGGAAGGAAAACCACATTAGAGAAACTGGTGGCCTTTGGCACAGTAGAGGGAGTGTGACTTTCAAGAAAAATTGAATCCAACAGCATGGAAAATCTATGATTGCCTGAAAAATTAGGTTTTAGCAGCTGGACTTCTTGGAATTCACATTTTCACATCTTGCTATATACAAACATTCTTTAATTATGGATTATAAAGGACAGAATGCTTCCCTTCTCTCCCCCTCTTCCAAAAAGAGTATGACTGAAGTAGAGTAATAATAAATCCCACTTCAGAAAATAACCTCGCACCCCTTGAAAATAGTGTGACGTACAGCACATGGAGATGGAAAGTGGAAAGAAGAGCGAATGTAAAAAGATACTCCTTTCCTTAGCAAATAGCAGGGCTCTGGGGCGTTTTTCTCCCATGCCTTTTGAAAGGAACATTTCAAGTTGCAGAAGACTAGCTCAAGATTCCTTTACTCATCTGTGCATATATGTGTAGAAATACATATAGTTCAGCTTTCCAGGATACCAATTCTTCCAAAGGAAATGGATTTCATTGATAAAAATATTGTCATTACACATTAAATATAAACATAAGTATAATTTAATTTTAAAAAACCTCATTGTTTTGTGAAACATCAAGATATGTTTTTCTGGTCTAGTATCACCTTCATCAGATATATATATAATAACTAGCCCACAGTAGTGTAACCTTAATGCCGAGTCCTGAAGACACTGAAAATGTCTTAGTTCATTGGACGAAGAAACCTGTAGTAGGAAAAACAAAGCAAAAATTAGTTACAAATGTTCAACTAATTGTAAAAAGCCATCTTCAACTGAAATATGTTGAAATACTTTTCTGGAACTTAAATATTTCTTGCTTCCATTTAATCTATCATAAAGATCGCATTTTAATTTGTCACATGGCCTTGCTTTACCCTTTTTTTTTTCATATAGCTAAGCCTATTCGTCCTGGTCAACATCCAGCTGCTTCTCCAACTCATCCAAATGCAATTCGTGGTGGAACTGCTTTTACCCAAAATAGTCAGCCAGTTGCTGTTCGTGGAGGTGGAGCTCGGCAAGAGAAAGCATAAATTTTGATGATCAAGGTTGGTTGATTACTTTAAACTGGTAGTTTACTTTATATGTAAGAAATTTGAAAACTTCTTAAATACAAAAAGGAATTAATTAAAAACATACCAGAATTGTACACTAGGATTAGAATCATATAATCATTACTGACATGGAGATTGTGTATTTTTTGAATAAACATATATAATTATGAATATTTGTGTAAAGTTACACTTTGGAGACTAAGAATTGTAAGCACGTTTCATTTATGCATGTCCTTTTGGTTATTTCTAGATGGTGAGAAGTACACACAACATGATCAGAATTGGATATTGCGCAATGAGAGTCATTCCTTGAAAGTTAGAAAATTGTATAAATTTGTACCATCTGTACAGCTCTCCTCATTTTTGGATTTGGCTAATTGAGTCCCAACAAATTAGAATTCTTTTTTCTTTTTTGGAAAATTGACATAAAGCTTAAAATGTAGGTCTCATTACATGATCTGTCATTCACGTCTTAAATTTAGTCTGCACTGTGCCAAGTTGAATGTATGTTAAGCAACATCTTAAAATTTCCTAGTTTAATTTATGTATATTTAATGGTCTTAGGAAGTGTGGAGCTATGTTGAAATAAGTTTTAAACTTTACCACTTTAATTACACTACTTGACCCACTCATGAATTAGAACAATACTGTACATTAATTTTGCCTATACGGCTGTACATTAATTTTGCCTATGTGGCTGTATAGAAACTAAGACTAAAATTATTTGTACAATATGAAATTACTGAGATGTGTTTATGACGACTGTTGCCTTTAGGCACTGAAATCTCAAAAACATAGAACTAAGAAAGTGTTTTTGTAAGGCTATGTAATTGTTTAGTTAAATATCTCTTACTGGGTTATTGAGTTAATACTGGGTATAGCAAGTAATAAATATAGATTGACATGAAAAGATTTGGCAATGACTTCAATTTGTCCTATTCCTGACTATACACAGATTAGCATGATGAGATGAAAACATTCTGCTTCCTCTTGATGAGCCTATCAATCATCAGAGCTGTATAAATTTGGAGAAGAACTTGGGAATTTATTATGCATTTGTGTTTTTTACTGTAATAAACTTTATTCTACAAGTAAACGCTACAGTGTTCTATAAATGACAGTCTAGAGTAGCCTGTAAGCTACAAATTTGGTTTAAAGTTTGAGAATAAGAATGGATTCATTAATTTTCAGCAAACTGAAAAACAGGAGCAAAGTTAATTGTTTAAAAAGTCCAGAAATGTTAGATGACTATGGAAATTGAGCTATACTGAACTTTGACTGTAATTAATTTGTAAATCTAGATTTCTGTAAATGTATGTTTTCCAGACATCTTCTCAGACAAATTAATTAGTGTTCTATTTGTTTTTGCAAAAAGTCCCAAGTCCCTGGTGGTGTGTTTTTTTCAAATGAGAGTTTTGCCCTTTAGAATGACGCTTCAGGAAGTTCAAATAATGCCTTTGATAGGGACTTCCTGCACGATAAATTCTAAAAGAGTTAGAAGTCTTTCTCATAACAATCGTAAGGTTTATAGGAGTAGAAGAATAAACTGCAGCAATGGAGACGCTAAATAACTGCTTTCTTGGAATGCATTTATGCTAGTTTTGTATCGTGTTATAGTAAATTCACAAGCACTTGGAGATAAAGGTTTTCTGTAGATTTTTATGACTAACTTTTTTACAAATTAAAGTATTTGTATTATGATGAAGCTTAATAATAGAAAAATTAGGCTTTTTCCCAATAACTTCTCATTTGTGATTTTTAAAATAATTTTTAGAGTCTGGACTTTTTTTTTAATCACCAAGCTGTTGAAAGTTTTGGAATTGAACTAACACAGTTCTGTGTTTAAAATAAACCCTCTAGACATAAAATGAAAAGACCTCTGCAACGTAAGAGGGGACTTGTACAAAGGGAAATGGATATTTAAGTAACGGTTCTTAGTGTTTTCAGTTGCAATAGCCTATGCCACTTTCTCAACAGTAACATATTGTTCTAATCCCGATTCAGTTTGCATAGTTCAAATTTGGTTTCTTGGCAGGATATTGAAATGAAGCAGGATATTTTCTCATGGTTGTTTATGGTAGTTTCATTTCTGTAAGTAATGTATCACGGGTTTTGGTGCTGATATGGCTGTGTAAATTAAATAAACTGTACCTAGCATGTACCTCAAAATGTTTTTACAATTTTTTACATTTTTTTTAATACCCGGAGATTTTTTTTAAAAAAAATTGTCCGATATGAAGTTTACTAAGAATTGCAATTTAGACTTTCAAAACAACTCCCTTTTCATTCTTTGGATCACTTATGGTATGTTGCATGACAGGACAATTGATGGTTTTGCAAATTTAAAATCTTCAGTCTACATTAGAATTGTTAAATGCATTGAAGTTTCAATTTATGGTCCTTGAGTCTTCTTTTCCTCTAAGTTCATTTCTTAAAAATGGCTTAGGATAAGAGTTGAGTAACATGGAAGACATTATTTATGGAGATGAACTAAATAATCTACCTAATATTATTGATATAATTATCTCTAACTTAGACATAAAATGAAAGAGTTAGCCTATTGGTACATTGGTTTATTCTCACTATATGAGGATAAATAAATGATTTGGAGAGGATAGCTAACTACTTGCATGCTATAAATGTTTTGTATTTCAAATAAAGAAAATCTTTGAATTCTAGTGAAATTCATTGAGATGTACTTTAATTCCCAAGTAGAATCTCTCATGGCATTATATCATTATATAGCGCACTAAAATTTCATATTTAATACAACCAATATTCTGCTAATATTAATTATGGAAAGAGTCTTCAGTAGGAAGCATATAAAATAAAATAAGCTAAATTCATATTCAACACTTACATAAATTTATGTAGATAACTTGTCAGGCACAAGTAACTAGAACCACTCTGTATAGGTCCAAATAGATACTTTATTGCTGATCTCAGTTGTCCCCCCAAACCAACTCCAAGCTGAAATGACTTTCTATTTTCCCTAAAAAGGATCCTTCTCATTCAATTGGTAATTCCGCCAAAGACCAAGAAATATATACATGTGATGGTGTCTTCATTCATTTGAACATGGTCTCAATCATGCAAACCTCTATGGTAGTCCTTGACTACAAACATTCATTTAACAACCATTCAAAGTTACAAATGCACTGAAAAAAAGTGACCTATGACCGGTTTTCATTTCCATGGTCACACAATCAAGATGCAGATGCTTAGCAACTGGCATGTATTTATGTATTTATTCCCAGATGGCTTCCCACGAGCAAAGTCAATGGGGGAAGCCAGATTTCTTTAAAACAGCCACATGATTCACTTAACCACTGCAGTGATTTACTTAAGTGTGGCAAAAAAAAAAGTTGTAAAATGAGACAAAACTCACTTAACTATCTTGCTTAGCAATGGAAATTTTGAACTCAGTTGTGATCGTAGGTTGAGGACTACCTGTACAAAAGTATATAGTTTTCATAAATTTTGCATTCAGATTCGAACATGTATCAATCTTTGCTTATAAGTGGTGTTCATATGCCCTGATATAAACCTGAAATTCAGACCCGAACCTTCCATCTATTGAGGGAGGATATCTAATTATCAAATTTCCATGAGATTTATAAGCCTTCCCATAAACCTGCCATACTCTTCCAAGAACAAGTGTGTAAAGCCAACTTGTCACGTTGGTGCTAGGCTTTTTATTTCTGAAAAATTGCCCCTGATGTACCATGCCAGAGGTAACTGGCACTTAGACCGCCCTTCAGGGAAACTGTGCTAAAAGCTAGATGACTTTCCCAGAACGAACCCTATTGTTGCACTCAGAATTAGGGATTCAGACGTAGAAGGTGAAAAAAAAAGAAGAGACAGAAAAGGAATGAAAATGCTTCCTGAAGAGGGTGATTTCAGTCAGCTGCTACTAAGTCCAGGATGGCCTAATTGCATACACACGAAAACAAATTTACACAGCCCAGATTTCAGTTCATACAATAAAGTATATCTTCACTGCTGGCTCTTTGTTCTCTAAATTAATGCAACATTTCCAATCAGTTGCTCCTGGTGGGGCTTTTTGCTCTTGCCAGGCTTGGAGCCACCATGGCAAATAGAAAACACTTGAAACACAAAATGAGTCTGCCCTCCTCTCTGATAGGAGCCCACCTGCAAGAGGAAACATTCTCCTTGTTTGGTCCTGAGTGTCTGCCTTTGTCAGGCTTCAGTTTTCTCCTCCCATTACCTGGATGGCCCTTACATCATCTGGACTTCTCACAGAATTTCTTCCCAAAACCTTTTTTAAACCTTCACACTTCCAGGATCTGCAGAAGGCTTTAGACTACTGGCAAAGGTATTTGCTCAAATATCATAAAGGGAAAGAATTTGGCTAAATTTGTATCGTGGACCAAGAAGCTACTGAAGCATTCTATACTTGGAACTAGCCCTTTCTTGTTTGGACAGAGACATGAATATGTTGCCATTTTTAACAATTGTGTCTCAATGTTCAATTTACAGTAATTCCCATTCATACTAACATCACTTTAATTATACATAAATTAAACATTTCTTAATATCTGATCAAGTTCCTGATATCATTAATTAAATGACAGCTTCCACCAGGCTACCACAAAGGAATTAAGTTAAAGATATTGGCCACCAGAGGGAGCAGCAATCCTTTTGTTCTACAGTACATCTTTGTCATTTTGAAAAGTTCAGCAAGGTATAGGAAATATTTTCCATCAGTTCATGTTAACCTATATTCTGGATCACATGACATAGGAAAGGGAGGAGGCTCAGAATGGAGAAGTTGACAACATTTTGATCTGCTGCCCTTTGACTCCTCCCATAAGGATGCATTCTTTCTCTGGCGTTCTCATCCTAATGTGGTGTGTTTTTAAACTTTTCTGCTGCTGATTTTCTGCTCAGTTTCCAAATAATCATTCTGGTGACAATGTTCTCTCTCCCTCTTACCTAATTTCCTCCACTATTCCATTGTTCTGGAAAGAATAAAAATAAAGCTGGCTCAAAGTATTTTATTTTTTAATTTTTAAAATAACGGTCAAAGAGATGCTTTTACAAAGCAATAACAGTTATACAAGTCTCAGATGGGCTGACACTGCCCCAGACAGACTCTAGTACCATGATGGCGAACCTATCGCATGCGTGCCAGAGGTGGCACACAGAGCCATATCTGTGGGCACATGAGCGTTGCCCTAGCTCATCTCCAGCACACATGCGCATGCCGGCCAGCTAATTTTCAGGCCTTCCGGGCCCACCAGAAGTCGGGAAACAGGCAGTTTCCGGCCTCTGGGAGGTGTGGAAGGCCGTTTTTGCCCTCCCCAGGCTCCAAGAAAGCCTCTGGAGGCTGGGAATGGCGAAAAACGGGCTTACCGGCCCACCGTGCCATCACGTGCCAAAAGCAGGGGGAGTGCGGGGGGTCGTGCACACATGCATGGGGGGTGGGGCGCATTGAATTATGGGTGTGGGCACGCACGCGTAACACCCCCCCTGCGCTCCCCCCACTTTTGGCACGTGACAGCAAAAACATTAGCCATCACTTTTCGCAAAGCCCTAAAGACCTAGTTTTGCCAATGGGTGGGATGGAGTGGGATGGAGCTCATCAAATGGCTTCTTTGATTGATTGCTGTTGCTAGGGGAGAGTGGGTTGTTGTTGTTTGCTTTTAATGTTTGTATATTGAGTTTTTATTTTTTGTAAGCTGCCCAGAATCATTGAGAGTGAGTGAATGGCCACATACATTCTCCAAATACATACATACATTCATACATACATACTGCAGACTTCTGATAAAACTAGAAGTAGAAAACATTTAGGATAGTAGAGAACATTTAACAAATGTTGAAAATAAAGACGTGCAATTTTTGGTACTTACAGATTTCATTGCTGATTCTTTCAGGAAAAAAAGGGGGACTGGCGAACTACTTATGTGAAGGATTTGTTAGTTTTCCTGACATCTACCTAACAATATTTTTAAGTATCCTAGGAAGCAGAAGACAATGAAGAATTAGATATAAATGAAAATACCTCAGTTGCAGCTGGTATGGCTAATTTGAAGAAAGTGATGGGGAAATAACTGGAAATGGCTGTCAAGCACCAAACTTCACTTGAATATATTAAAACTGAAAAACCAGTGATGGGACTGCTTGTCATAAGTAATAGGAATATTTGTTACTTCATATATTTCAGAATATTTCATATCTATCATCGCAGGTCATTTTGGTCATAAAAAGTTGTGGTTTTATAAAGACTTGACTGGTTTCCTCTGCTTTATAAATCACAATTTTAAAACCACAATAGCTATGTTTACACATACTAAACCAAAACCAAACAAACCACATTTTGGCTTACCCATGATGTATAAGCCTAGACAGTTCCTGTTTCTGAGACCCTTTAGCGTTAAAACAGTGTTATTGTAATCTTTTCAAGAACATGAAAACCCAGTTATTTCTTATTAATGCTGAGCTTTCCTGTTTCTTTCAATAAAGGAAAAACAATATTGAAATAAACATGTTTTAATGATTATTAAATAATAATGGAATCCAATGAAGTATATGAACTTGCACGATGGCATATTTAACCAGTGCTTGAAGTAAGATTTTTTAAGTATTTGAACTGGCATGTTTCATTTCAGTAACTCATCTTAGCATTCCCAGTGAGTGATGAAAACCCAATTTTCACAAAGATAGTTAAAAGAAAAGACAATAAGCTATTCAAGGCCTTTTTAAAAATGTTCATATTTGTTGAACTTTCATCCCAAACTTCTAGTTGGCTTCCCCCCCCCCCCACAAAAAAAATGGCTTTGCTGTTATACCTAAGAATAAAGCTTATCGGCTTTATTTCCTTTCATTCATAGTTATTGTTTGAATAGTGAAATAATCCAAATCATGATACAATTTGTTTTTTTGTTTATTTTTTGTTTGAAAAATGTTGATGTTTCACTGTGAGAAACAATGGTTCAAAGGACATAAGAGAAAAAAATAAAAGAGATTGACGGAAGTAAGAAACAAGCAAACACCTGCTGTAGTCCCCACAATTTATTGATAAAGAATAGTCTTGCCTTGGAAGCAACTGAAAGAGATAAGCCAAAAGCTTTGGTTCTCTCACTGAAACTTACAAAGTGTTCCTGCTTCTTCCCTTCCTAACAGCTGCCTGCTAGAATTGGCAGCTGAAGATGGGAGGAACCTGGTGAAGAAAGCTTTTCAACATTGCTGAAGATTAGCTAATATGCTTGAGCTTAATAGTATCTAGCATGTTTTATTGATTATAGTCTGTTCTAGCAGATCTTTATAACTGTAAAAAGATTTTTTTTTTAAATGAAAGAGGTGTTTTTAGGGAAAGTAGACTGAAGACGTACAGGCTACTAAATGATTGAAGAACTACAATACATTTCTTTCATGGCTGCCTTTCCTAATTGGGCATGATTAATAATGAATTGGAACAACACACTGAGCCTTACACATTCTTAAATTGCCTATGAAAGAGCCTCACTTATGATGAATCCTTAGATTGTATTAGGCTCAAATTCCCTTTCCCCATCCTAGGGCACTCGTGTTTTCTGCTTGTCATACAGCTGTTGATCAAACAGCTGTGAAGAGGAGATTTGCCAGTCGCAACAGGGATAAGAAAAACATTCCTACTGCCTGATATATAATCTGAGGTTCACTAATTTGCCAATCTTAGCTTAGAAAGGTTATGCGTTGTTATGTTGGCTTGATAGCTACAGTAAAGAACAAAAACAGTTATTTAGTTATATTCCTTCTAATCATATATGCTCTCTGATGATCATTGTTTGAATGGACTGCTCTTTGAAATAAAATTCACTTTTTTAAAAGTCCATTAACTTATTAATCATAGCATGGTTTAACTGGGAATACTCTTCCGCTCCAAAAAAACTAAACAAAATTTAAAATCAAATATTGATGGCTAATCTTGGTATATTGATTAATATCCTGGTTCTGTTAATTGCTAACTTTTTCTGCTACAATGACAGAACCTTATTTAGCCAAATAAAATGAATCATTTTTTTAAAATCGTGTATTATAATCAAAAGGAAGCAAAAATCTAACTGGTTTCTCCCAAAGCAGTGCTGATCCAACACGCTCATGAAATTTGGTAGCTATATTGGATTAAAACACGTATTTTCCTTTTTATTCATCTTCTCTGTGAAATATATGTCATGAATAAATATGTTATTTCCCATTTATTACAGATTCAAATTGTAAAGCTCTTTGCCAAGAAAACTAGTAACTTGTCAGACCCACACATATTTGTACTATACAGGTAGTTCTCTACTTACAATTGAGCCTAAAATTTCCATTGCTAAGGAAGCCAGTCATTAAATGAGTTTTGCCTCATTTTATGATCTTTTTTCCCACAGCAAGTAAGTGAACCGCTGCAGTTGTTGACTTAGTAAAATGGTTATTAAGTGAATCTGGATTCCTCATTGACTTTGCTTGTCAGAAAGTCACAAAAGATGATCACATGAACTGGGACACTGCAATTGTCATAAATATGAACCAGTTGCTAAGCATCCAAATGTTGATCATATGACTATGGGGATGCTGCAACATTTGTAGAAGTATAAAAAACGGTCATAAGTCACTTTTTTCTGTTACTTCAGGATGCTGTTTAAATGTTGGGATTTCGCATATCCTTACATGTGATTCAGTATGCATCTTTGTAGTCCACTCTTTTATCCAAAGGTTTTATTCTAGGTCAGCGGCCCCCAACCTTTTGGGCACCAGGGACCGGTTTGGTGGAGCGCGGGTTCTTCCCAGACCAGTGGGGATATGGTTTCATGTGCTGCCTGCATCCTGCGCATGGGGCTTTGCTTATTTGTGTGGCCTAGTTTCTAGCATGCTGCGGACTGGTGCCAGGCCATGGACTGGGGATTGGAGACCCCTGTTCTAGGTCTAAAATGACATTTTGTTGCTAGCTTATTTTCATCATCTATAATTGGCTATTATATTGAGGGCTGGCAATACTATTTAAAAGATCAGTTTCGGCTTCTTTGCATTTTTGACATTGATAACAGAGTTGGAAGAGACCTGGGAGGTCCAGTCCAACCCCTGCTGAAACAGGAAACGCTGTACCATATCAGACAAATGGTTGTCCAGTCCCTTCTTAAAAACCTCCAGTGATAGAGAACCCAAAACTTCTGAAGGCAAGCCGTTCCACTGATTAATTCTTTAGTTCACAGAACTCCCATGAGAACTTGGAAAGGTAGTAAAAGGAGACAATCACTAACTACAGGTTTACAAAGATATAAAAAAGGTGATGGAAAATTACTGCAAGCAAATGCTAATTTTAAAAACAGGAATGGAAATATAAATACAATCTTGCTTCAAACAATCTTGCTAGAGAGTAGAGAATACTAAAGTATCTCTAGATATCCATTTGATCTCTTACTTCTAAGAATTATTTGAACACATTTATCACATAACTATAGTAGGACATTATTAGAGTTACATTGCATACAGATAGGGCTACATTTGTCAGCTTTGGAAGCCAAATTAGGCTGGAAGCTTCCATGCTGCCACCTTCTCAGGTTTGGGAAAGTAGGAGGGTGGGATTTAGTAGAGGGGTTATCTTTAGACATAATAGCATTCTTCCTGTCGATCAGGGTCAGGCTGATCCTGCATCTGGAGAAAGAGTGGTCGGAGTGATGTCTCAAGATGGGACGGCTGTTGGTTGGAATGTGTGATCGACTGAGGAGTGAGGGGATGGTTTTGGGGGTTTTGTTTTACTGAGGGAAAACCCAGACCTCTCAGATTCGGGTTTTCCTAGATGTGCCAGTTTACCTATTCTAGTAAATAGAACTTTGAAAAATGCTTGCTTCAGAGTTTTTACTTGGAGTTGGGGTTTTTCTGGAAAGCTGACAACATTTAACCTTTTCTTCTGCATGGCGGATATATTCAATAACTCCCTTTCCAGAAAAGCTAATACCATTTTAAAATATCCAATTACGGTAATTTCATATCTTTTCCTTTGGCACATGCATATGTATGTATGTGTATGCACTATGTATGATGGAGCAAAAGAACGACTGTTCCCCACCGCTTTTCAAGGCCAATCCTGCTGGCTATCTCTTGTCTGGCTTCATCGCTTAGAGGGAATAAACACAATGGAATACATCAGAACAGCCATTCAGGCGTACTAATCTCTGTGTCAGGTCATTGAATGGGAAACAAGGCAACCATTGTATCTCTAGGGGACAAGAAAAACCTACAGATATGTAGAGAATAAAGATAAAAACCAAATCGTGCCCACTTGAGAGAGAAGGCAGAAAAGAAAATAACATATGCTTTCTAAGGTTTTGTCTTGCTTTTATCACTGTAAAGCAAAAGTAAATAATTCTGTTCCCACAAAGCCTTTTGCAAAAGTGTTTACCCATCACACGGATTGTCTTTTGTCGCTATTTTGACACGTAGACTAATTCCCACCTTCCCACCTATGAGGTAAATAATTGCCATTTCTTCAGTATTACACCAGGCATCATTCACAAAATTTAATGGTGGTATTTCCAGAATATGGTATTATTCCATTACACCATTTTGAGGATGAGTAGAAACAAATTAACAAACAAATTAAAAAACATACCTGATTAGGATAGTTGTCCCTAATCCCCTAATCCCAAGAATTAAGTAAAATACAAGTTGGTTTGCATTCTAAGACTAATGACTGGCCCAATGAAGTTTTTGACAAGCAATTGACCTTTTTTGGTATTATCTGTCTCATTTGCCTTTGGCTCACTCATAATTGATTTTGATTCTCAAAGTGATCTTTATATTACGATTTGGAATCATAAATTTTATTAAGAATCACATTACATTTATCCCCCTTCACCTACAGGTGAGATTTTAGTATATGTTTGAACTATTAGGCCTTCATTTGCATTGTATGGATGTAATATGAAAGATTAACTTTGAGACAATCTTTATAGAGAAAATGGTCCATAATTTGGTCAATTTTCATGATTGTTGATGATTGAAAAAATATTCATATTATATATTTGTCTATGTTGGTTTTGAGAAGAAGAAATGGCTCCTTCCCTCTACAACATGGTGCCCCTGAGGGTGAAATCCACAGCCACTCTTTTGGCCTGAAAACCTGGTTCCTTCAATTGGCCTGGGGCTTGATGGAGGCCTCTCAGCTGAGATGGTTAATGGACTGAGATAAGACTCCACTCCTCCACCCACTGTGTACCTTATTCCCTTCCTTGCCAATTTTTAAAATGCTAACTCAATTTTTAAATTAATATTTTTGTTTCAATGTTCAATGTTTTATCTTATTACTTTTTCTCACTTGTAAGCTGCCTAAGTCTAAGAGAGATGGGTTTAATTTAATAAACAAACAAATAAATAAAATAGTGAACTATCTGGCTTTTCAACAATAGAAAGAGAGACAAATTCCTCAGCTAGCTAGAAATATTATCATGCCCAAAGTATGCAAGATTCTCTGCAGAAAATCGTTTGGGGTGATACTTTTGAGTGGAAATTCATCCACCTGATTAAAACATGTGACTTTCATTAATTAAGCAACATATTAATTTGCTGAAGTAGAGATTAAGTGCTTAAAATACTGCTGAAACCAAAATGCCCATTGCTGCCATTTACAATCAGTTTAAATTGTCAACTCTTGAGGAACACATGTCCATAGGATATAGTGAAAAAAGTCAAATGGTGACCCTAAGATGCAATTGGAGGGCTGTTTATTTTTTTAATGTGCAAAGTACTTTATGGTCACCATCTTGACTTTATTGGCCCCATCCTGCAGACACCCTTACTTGCATATAGTTATATATAGTATATATCAGTTTATTTATTAAAATGTATATGCTGCCCATCTCATTATGAGATGTGTTTGGGCAGCTTACAACAGCGATCCCCAACCTTTCCAGCTTTGCAGACAAGCAGCGGCAGTGGTGGCGGGTGGTAGTGGCAGTGGCGGAGGGGAGGGATGTTTTCACATGTGCAAATGGAGCGTCATGCGCTCACTCGTCACTTGCGTGGACTGGTTCCCAATGGACCAAGGACCATATCAGTCTGCGAATTGGGGGTTGGGGATCCATGGCTTACAGTATTATAAAAGTGAAGGTACAATCATTAAAACATGAAAAAAGGAATTAAAAAATTAACAAGTTTCTAAGAATTCACACAATTCCTGGACACTGTAGATCATTTTCTTGTCACTTTCTTTTCAATAGAGAGGCTGGTAAGTGGCCTTGTATGATACTTGCTCCCATATGCCCCACATTTTAGTCTCATGAGATTTCTCCAAAGTCATTCAAAATCTCACATGGAATCATGTCAAGAGATTTCACATGAGGTCTTGACTGCTTTACTTTTTTTGAGTTTGTGAAATCCCAAGTGCCAGTTTGCTGACCCCTGCAGTATACAGAATAAAATAGCTAATTCAAAATACACAGTAGACTGTGAGATGGAGTAGAATACATACTACATTGTATATTAACAAAGCAGTCCTAAAATAATCAAGTCAAGTCTCCTCCAAGCCATGTTCTTTGGTTAGTGATGATACTTAACTTGCAAACAATATGGCAACATTATGTTCTGATTTTTTTTTTTTTTTTTTTGCCATCTAGCCTATATCCCTAATATTTCCATGTGGTCTCCAATCCATCTAGTAATCATGTCCAGGCCTATGGCGGCTCATGAATCATGACCAAATGTTGTCCATCTAATTAGGCAAGACCTTGTGTAGCTGTTTTATGTCAACATTGAAAACAGGGATGGGATTGTTCTAATCTGACTCATTCTTTTGCCCCAACTCCTAGCACATTTTTCACCTCTAATCCCAAAATTATTTTCTTTGTTTACCATTTTCAAAATAGACCTTCCTCCAAAATATTATGTTTTCATTAGAGGCCTTCTGTACCTCTGACCATGGTGTCCTTCTGAACTGCTTGGAAAAGCTGGAGATAGGCGGCATAGTTCCTAGTTCTTTGTCCAGTTTTAATGGTAGTAATAGAGAAATTGTGATGGAACTCCTCCCTTGTGAGGTGATTCAACCTTTGGTCCTCTTTCCCTATTATTATCCTTGACACAAAGCTACTGGAAAAGGTAGATTCAGACTGCTGTACCATAATTATGCTAACAATATACAGATTCCCATCATCACTCTGCTTGTGTTGGAAATTCTGTTCATGTCTTGTCATGGTGGGTGCAGGTTATAATGTCTGGATTGGGCAAAACAGATTAAAGTTGAACTTAAGCATGATAGAATTGCTCTTTGTGCTGTGAAGCTCATTTTTGGCTCTGATGTTGCTTCTTAACAAGGACGCATTAAAATTGAAGGAGAAGGTTTGCCTCTTGTCGGTCTTCTTTAATTTGAAGGTGCTATTGTCTTTTGTAGATAGAGGTTGACAGGGGGAGATTATGGTCAGAGTGGCCTTTGCCCATGTCTGCTGGTGGGACAGTTGCAGCCTATCTGAATTGGGAAAATGTTGTCATGATCACAGATGTTCACGTCACTACTTGGATGAACTACTGCAAGGCACAGTGCTTGAGCCTGCCTTTAAAGACTATTCAGAAGGTGCAATTAGTGCCCAATGCAGCAACCCATTGTTAGCTGCATAGGATTCTTAAGAAGCACATTACAATTGTGCTATGAATCCTGCACTGGCTTTCAACAGGTTTACTCAATGCAATTCCAAGTGTTGGCTTTGACCTGCAAAACCCTATGTGACTTGGCATCTAGACATTTTTAGAATTGCATTCTGTAATCAAACTGATCTAGCCTATTCAATAGTTATTGCTAGTATCCACATCTGTAAAGCAGCATCTTTTATTCGAGGCAATTTTTCAGTTGAGATCAGACTTCTCCCCCTCTGTAATTTCTTTTCAGAAGGTGCTAAGAACAAAGGATTTATGGAAGCCATCTTAGACTGTATGTGGTTAGTGGATATTTAGGGATTTTTGTTGTTGTTGTTAAGAGGTTGCTATCTAATTTGCTTACTACTTTTCTTATTTTCCCCTAGTGTGCACAGTCTATTTTTTTTCTAGATGTTTTAATATTATGTATCTCATTATCCCACAAAACCACTGGAGTCCTAGAAGAAACTTGCAATATACTAGTATCATGTATCAACCAATCAGTCCATCAATCAATCTGCCAATAGGAGCCTGGCAAATTATAACCCCTGGTCACATTAGTAACCAATGGTCATGAAACCTGCCAGGTCATATACATAGCAAAGAATGCACTGAGATAAGATTAAAAACTGATACTGGGAAAACTACATGTAACTTTAAACTGCTCCAAGAGTGTCAGAAAATGAGATTACCGAGGCATAAAATTGCTATGGATAGGGCCAAATGGAGAAAGACTCTCTACAGAAATACGATTTGAGATCAGCTTTTGAAAACATGTCCAAAAATAATGTGCAAAATTTATATTCAGTAGGTGTTGCACAAGTAATTGTTTTACAATGACATTCTCTGCATTCCTTATATCATATTTCAACATCACATTTACTGCTTATATGTTTCTCATTTAACCCTTTCTCTTTTCTTCTCTTGCCTACTTTCCAACTCTTGCCTGTTTTCTTGTGGCATGACATAGAAAGACACACCCCCCCCCAAAAAAAAGCTTCAAGGCACCAAGGATTGGATTTAAATTTGAAATGTTTAAATGTTCTTGTCAGATCACTAAATGCTCGAAAGTAAACAATTATCTAATAATTCACAGGAGGAGAGTTTCCTATGGAATGATGCTAATGTCAGTTTATAATCTTGGTTTATGGGGGAAATTTAATTTTTGGTCTTTTGTTCAATACTCTAAGAAACCAGTTTGATAACAGCTTCAGGTGCATACAGATACAGATTAATAGAGTTGGAAGGGACCTTGTAGGTCCTCTAGTCCAACCCCCACCCAGTCATGAGACCCTACACCAGTGATGGCTAAGCTTTTCCAGACCGAGTGGCCAAACCGTGTAGATGCACAAATGTGTGCGTTTATGCCCAAACCCACAAAATGCAATGCACACCCGGCTCCCTGCATGCATCCTGCCCCCTGCATGCATCCCCTGCGTATACATGCATGCCCCCCGCACACGCCCAATCCCCACACCTGCGCGGCAGAGACCCAAAGACCAGCTGGCCGACGGGAGGTGTGCATGCATGTCATCAGAGCTGAACTGGGGTGACAGCTTGTGTGCCATCAGAGAGGGCGCTGCCTGCCATCTCTGAACCCCATGCCTTAGGTTCACCATTACGACCCTACACCATTTCTGACAGATGGCAGTCCAGTCTCTTCTTGAAAGCTTCCAGTGATGAAACTCCCACAACTTCTGAAGAAACCATTGGTTGATTGTTCTCACTATCAGAAAATTTCTCCTTATTTCCAGATTGAATCTCTCTTTGTTCAGTTTCCATCCATTATTCCTTGTCTTGGGGCTGGTAAACATTTTAATAATCTCTTATTAAAATGCCAACATATAATTTATTCTTTACTTTTGAATTTTTTTTTAATTTTATCACATGCTCTGACAACACTAATGTTTAGTTTGTTAGTTAATTTATTTTAAAAGACTTACATAGTCACACATATTGTAGACATTACACTGAACAGCTCACAAAAATAGTAAAAACAAGAACTTCTCCCCCAATAATCAGGATAAAACTCAATAAAGATTTGTGGTGTCTCAAGGTCACACTCTACCACGCATCCACATCTTCCTGAGCTCCAGTCTTATCCTACCTCCATCAACAATTTTGGTTAACTTTGTTGACCTCTTAATAAAATTGCTCATGTATGCCATACTTTCCTTCGTTAAGATCAAAACGAATCAGATTTACACCTGCACCAAGAGTCCTTGGAATAATAATGGTAATAAATATATTCGATCATTTTATGTTGTTGTTGTTCTTAGTTGCGAAGTCATGTCCGACCCATGGCGACCCCATGGACAATGTTTCTCCAGGCCTTCCTGTCCTCTACCATCCCCCAGAGTCCATTTAAGCTCAGGCCTATTGCTTCAGTGACTCCATCCAGCCATCTCGTTCTTTGCTGTCCCCTTCTTCTTTTGCCCTCAATCATTCCCAGCATTAGGCTCTTCTCCAGTGAGTCCTTCTTTCTCATAAAGCGGCCAAAGTATTTGAGTTTTATCTTCAGGATCTGGCCTTCTAAAGAGCAGTCAGGGTTGATCTACTTTAGGATTGACCGATTTAATTGCCTTGCAGTCCAAGGGACTCTCAGGAGTCTTCTCCAGCACCATAGTTCAAAGGCCTCAATTCTTTGGCGCTCAGCCTTTCTTATGGTCCAACTTTCACAGCCATACATTGCAACTGGGAAAACCATAGCCTTGACTATACACACTTTTGTTGGCAGGGTGATGTCTCTGCTTTTTAGTATGCTATCTAGATTTGCCATAGCTTTTCTCCCCAGGAGAAAGTGTCTTTTAATTTCTTGGCTGCAGTCCCCATCTGCGGTGATCTGGGAGCCCAGGAAAATAAAATCTGTCACTACCTCCATTTCTTCCCCATCTATTTGCCAGGAATTGAGAGGGCCGATGCCATGATCTTAGTTTTCTTAATGTTGAGTTTCAAGCCAACTTTTGCACTCTCCTTTTTCACCCGCATCAAGAGGCTCTTTAGTTCCTCTTCACTTTCTGCCATTAGAGGGGTTTCATCTGCATATCTGAGGTTGTTGATATTTCTCCCGGCAATTTTAATTCCAACTTTTGATTCATCTAGCCCACCTTTCTCATGATGTGCTCTGCAAATAAGTTAAATAGGCAGGGCGACAGTATACTTCCCAATTTTCATGGATCGTTGCGCCCACATTCCTCACTCTTGGGTAATCTTCTCTTCGATTGATTCCACTGAGTGCTTGTCAAATGATTCCTCCTTCTCCCTCTGCAGTATGGTTCCGCCCCCACCATCTGCGCATGCTCAGTCTTTTTCACTCAGTCGATGTGGTAGGACTGGAGTGCTTAGTATCTAGCGAATTTCTGATAATTAGGATATTTGAATTTGGCAGTTTTAAATAAATTTAGAGGGCTCCGAGTAGTGAGATTTCACTGAGTATGGAATTTAAGTTGACGATATTTCCGACGTTCTGGGGCGCCCTGCCACTTTGCCATTTTGTCAGCAGTGCTCCGCTTTGGTTTGGACGCTGTTTTGACAGTTTATCTGCCGCTGTGTCAGAGCTGGTTAACTGGCGCACTGGGATAACCGCCTACACCATCGCAGCCCTTATTCCTTGTCATGGCACAGGAGTTCCTGCAATTGCTTGTCAGACTCCTGAGGAGGAAAATTACTTATTTGACAGCAGAATTGCCGTCCTTGAGAGTCGGCTAATTACGAAGCTGTTTTTTGAAGTCCCTGCCTGGGTTAGGCAAACTACGTCAGTAATGGCTTGTTTGTGTTGACTAATGAATTACCTGATAATTATTTTAAAGAGCAAACCTCATTTCAGCCATTTGAAATTCTGCCGTTTTTGGCTCATTTAAAGCAGTTGCGAAGATGCACTGTTATTTTATATTTATCTGACAGTGACCACCAAAATCGTTGTCTCGAGTCCTCATCATTTTAAATTGCCTGGCTGATGGTTGCTGAAACTGAGAATTGACAGTGACGCCATTTTGAAGAGGCAGTTTCTATCCACCTCCTAAGGGAGGATATTCTATTATCAGCTGAAAGATATTTATATATGGCATTGAAAAATTTTGTCTCAGGGAAGTGAATTTTATATTTAACATTATTTTAAGAATTAATTGTTGTTGCTTGATTTGTTTAATTTTATTTAAAAAAATTATATTTATTATACTGATTAATTAAATATGGCGGATGAGGACTTATCTTCTGACCTGGAACAGGTCACTACTCCTCCCAGAGTACCTTTGCCCCAGCCTTTAAGGCACAAACGAGCTAAGGCCAAAGATGTGGCGCTGCCACATCAGATCACCAACATGACATCAGATGATACTCTCAAAGGGGCGAATAAGGTAGAGAAGCTTAGGCATAAAGCCCTAGAGCACCAATTTGATAAGGCCCAGTGCGCAGCACAATTGGCACCTAATACATCTACTTCTGAAGTAGTTGTTCTGCAACAATCTAAAGATGTTATCCCTCATAACAATGAGGAAGTTACAGAAGTGTGGCCACAAGACACTATGGTTGGTGACCTTCAAGGTCAGGGTATTATTGATGTTTCAAGAGGGCTCACTCCTCAAAGACCTATGTGCTCAGGTCATTTTCCTATCATTAATCAGATGACTCACGGTCCTCCCGAGGCCACATTCACCCCAACAGCTGCTGGGCTTAAGGGAGAAGAAGGTTCAAGTGGGAGTCAGACATTAGATTTCCAAGCATTGGTCTTGCAAGCGATTTCTCGTATTTTCCAAGCTGGTTTACAACAAACCGGCTATCCTTGTCAGTCTGGTGTATCCTCCAGCAATCAGTATCAGCCGTCTCAACTACCCCACCAACAGTCTGTACAGTGCTTTAGTCAAGGGAATGAAGCTGACTATTTAGAGGAATTTGAACTTTCAGATGATGATGAAGAAATGGCTTCAGAAAAGCCAGCATTTCAAGATCTTTTCAAACCAGCCTTATTTAAGTCGTTACTTCACAAAGCAAAAGTAGCTACGAATATGAGTCTTAGTCTAGAAAAGACATCCAATTCTAGTTTTCAACTTAACCCCAATGATAACCTATTCAAGGTACTCAAGTCTGATCTGGATTTTGTACCATGTCCAGACCTCTTCTCACAAGTTATACAAAAACCGTGGGAACATCTGGGATCAGCATCAGGCCCCAACAGTTTCGATAGGAAATTGTATTGCTCAGCTCCTGAGTTGGATGAGTTACTCCAGTTACCATCCGTAGATGAACTGGTGGCAACTCTCACCTCATCTTCTGTCCTGGTCAGCGAGGTTGGAGAAGGTCTCAAAGTAGAAGATAAAAGAGCTGAAATGACATGTCGCAAGATTCATCAAGCAGCTGCATGGGCCATCAGGGCAGCGACTTCGGCATCATTCTTTAACCGGGCCTCACTCATCTGGCTTCGTCAACTATGGGACAGGTTACCACCTGAGGAAGCTAGACTTCAGCAAGATGTGTCAAAACTAATTGCAGCAGCAGAATATTCGGCAGATGCTTCATTAGATGCAGTCAAATTCGCTTCTAGGGCCCTTGCATCGTCAGTTACATCGCGTAGCCTCCTTTGGTTACGCCATTGGAGGGCAGATTCAAAGTCAAAATGGAGACTCACATCAGCTCGTTACAAAGGTCGTTCTCTATTCGGGGAGTCTCTGGAACAAGTTCTTGTAGAAGGCAGGGATAAGAAGAAGGTATTGCCTTCCTTGTATAGGAGACCTGACCGCAGATTTTCCTCCTATCAGAGGCAGTCCTTTTGATACGATCAGGGTTCTTCGAACGCTTTCACACAACGTGGCAACCAGCAACCCTATTCCTACTCATACTCGTCTAATAGGAATTCCTTTCGTGGAAGAGGCGGACGTCAATCCTCATTCAAACGACCTTTCCGAGAAGCCATGTCACGTCAACCCCATAGAGGCAAGGGACTCGACGTCTTCCCTTCCCATTGGGGGCAAACTTCAACTATTCTGTCACTGATGGGAAGAGTCTACGACAGACGCATGGATTTTACGTATAGTAACCAGTGGCCTCACCTTGGAATTTACCTCAACCCCACCGACCAGATTCCTCCAATGCACATGGTCCAGTCAGCCATCCCAACAGGAACTGATGGATCTCGAGATCCAGCACCTAATACAAATCAAGGCCATCGAACCGGTCCCAGAAGATCAAATTCGAACCGGCTTTTATTCCATCTTTTTTCTGGTGCCAAAGAACTCTGGGGGTTGGAGGGGAATACTGAATCTAAGGCAATTGAATGTCAATGTATTATACAGACGATTCAAAATGCATTCGCTCAAGTCACTACTAGGATGCATCAGACAAGGCGACCTCATGCAATAGACCTCAAGGAGGCGTACTTACACGTGCCCATTCATCCAATGTACAGACAATATCTCAGGTTTGCCTATGCGGACAAGCATTTTCAGTACAAGGCGATGCCATTTGGCCTATCGTCTGCCCCGCAAACATTTACAAAGTTACTTGCGATGGTGGCGGCCTCTCTCAGATCCATTCCCATATGTCTAGTATGTTACCTGGACGACATTCTGATACTGTCAACATCGGAGGACCAGGCATGTCGAGACAGACAGTTAGTAATCCAATCCTTACAAGTTCACGGGTTTACAATCAATGTGGACAAAAGTCAATTATCTCCAACAACACACATATTGCACCTGGGTGCCATCATAGATTCAGCACTGGGCCTAGTTTACCTGTCTCCGGACAGGCAGAACAGTATCAAGGATCTTGTTACTCAAATACTGTCACAAAGGAAAGCCAGTCTGCTGACATTGTCTCAACTTCTAGGCAAGTTAATATCATCAATTGCAATAGTACCCTGGGCTCGATACCACTCCCGACAGCTGCAGTGGTTTCTGCTACCCTTTCAAAGGAACAAACAAGCAGATTCCTTATGCAAAGTGGTGCTAACACCACGAGTGAGACTTTCTCTCCGCTGGTGGCTAACTTTGGCAATTCAGGAGGGATCACTTTTCCTTCAACCACAATGTGTAACCTTAACAACAGATGCCAGCCTTTATGGTTGGGGAGCCCATCTGAATTCTCTTCTGGCACAGGGGATTTGGTCACCGTTAGAGAAAAAACACCCCATCAACTGGTTGGAGTTGCATGCAGTACGCCTGGCGTTAGTTCATTTCCAACCGCACCTAGCCAACAAACACGTTCTAATTTTAACGGACAACATGGCCACGAAGGCGCATTTGAATCGCCAGGGAGGCACAAAATCAAAAACTCTGATGGACGAGACAGACCGCCTGATGTCTTGGGCGGAGAAATATCTACTATCATTACAGGCAGAACATATATCAGGAGACATAAATCTGCAAGCAGATTGGCTAAGCCGGGGAAAAATAGATCAGTCAGAGTGGATGCTTCATCCCAGTCTATTCAGAGAGATGTCTCGCAGGTTCGGAAAACCAGTGGTGGACCTTTTTGCGATGGCACAGAACACACAGCTGCTGAGGTTCTTTGCTCGATTCCCAGTAACAGGAGCAGAAGGTCAAGATGCTCTAAGATCTCATTGGCCTCAAGGTCTTTTGTACGCCTTTCCCCCAATTCCAATAATTCAGAAAGTAATTCGAAAACTACTGGAGGAAAGAGCGGATCTGCTGTTGGTAGCTCCGTATTGGCCACGCAGACCATGGTTCGCAGAACTGTTAGAACTATTGACAGAACCTCCATGGAGGATACCTCCAACGCAGATTGTACTAGTTCAAGGAGTAGTTCAACATCCAAAGCCAGATTGGTTGCAATTGACTGTCTGGCGATTGAAAAGATTAGACTAGCACAAGATCATCTTCCGCTAGAAGTGATTTCTACCATTCAAGCGGCTAGAAGACTGTCAACAACACGCATTTACAACGCGTCTTGGAAAGCATTTGTAAAGTGGTGTACTTCATGTCACGTAGATCCTACATCGGCAACTGTACCTGATGTACTCTTATTTCTTCAAGCAGGACTAGACAAAGGGCTTGCACCCTCTACATTGAGACGACAAGTAGCAGCTCTAGCTACAGTTCTTGACACACTGAGTCAAAGGGCTCTTACATAGGACATGAGAATTAAATCATTCCTTAGAGGTGCAATGAATTTGAGACCTCCAACGGTACACAGATATCCATCATAGGATATGAATTTAGTATTACAGGCTCTTACTAAGTCTCCATTCGAACCAGTGGCGTCAATCAGTATAAGATTTCTGACTATAAAATTAGCCTTTTTGATAGCAGTAACGTCGGCCCGCCGAATATCAGAAATTGCAGCACTATCAATTCGAAGTGATTTATGCATATTTTATCGAGATAGAGTAGTTCTCAGGCTGGATCCCACGTTTATCCTGAAAATAAACTCGTATTTTCATAGAGCTCAAGAAATAGTTTTACCAAACTTCTGCCCAGATCCACAAAATCAAATGGAAAAAATGTGGCATACTCTGGATGTACGTAGGCATGTATATCAGCAGCATATGCTTCACAAGGAGTTAAGGTACCTGGAAGAGTGTTACCTCATTCCACCCATAGTGCAGCGACATCAGCGGCATGGGCCACCCAGGCATCCATAGATGAAATATGCAAGGCAGCTACCTGGTCATCTATTTCATCCTTTGTAAAACATTATAGACTAGACTCCTTTGCTTCATCTGATGCTGCATTTGGGAGAAGGATTTTACAATCAATAATCTCCCCACGACGCCAGGAGTTGACAACGGCACCCACCCTAATTAATTAAGCTTGGGCATGTCCCAAGAGTGAGGAATGTCGGCGCAACGATCCATGAAAATGGAACATTGTCTCACCTGAATGTCCATTTTATGATCGTTGCGATGACATTCCGTCCCCACCTTAGGGTCAGTGCCTGGTTGTTGTGGGGGTGTACTTTGTTTCTTCCCTCTGCAGTTGCGGTTCCGTTAGGAGTATGGAAACTGATCTAACGAATTAAGACTTCATGAAAAGACTGAGCATGCGCAGATGGTGGGGGCGGAACCATACTGCAGAGGGAGACGGAGGAATCATTTGACAAGCACTCAGTGGAACCAATCGAAGAGAAGATTACCCAAGAGTGAGGAATGTCGTCGCAACGATCATAAAATGGACATTCAGGTGAGACAATGTTCCATTTTTAATCAATCAGTGATTCTGTGTCCAGTTCTCACTGTTGCTTCTTGACCTGCATATAGGTTTCTCAAAAGACAAATAAGATGGTCTGGTACTCTCATCTCTTTAAGAACTTGCCACAATTTGTTGTGATCCACACAATCAAAGGCTTTAGCATAGTCAATGAAGCAGAAGTAGATGTTTTTCTGGAACTCCCTAGCTTTCTCCATGATCCAGCGTATGTTGGCAATTTGATCTCTAATTCCTCTACCTCTTCGAAATCCTACCTGTATTTCTGGTACATTTTATGAAAATGTTTCTAATCAGCCATGTCCAGAATTATTCAAAGCAAAGATAATCACATGAATCCCCTAAAGGCCGAGGTGAGAAACCAAAGATTTGGAACTTGTTATTTCATCAACTATCGTCATCCTAGTGAATTTACAGAAAATCTAGCCTGGCTTTTCAACGCACAAAGCTGAAACAGAAAACATTATTTAATTCACTGCCAACAAAATTATATTTAAGTTATTTGCAGATTAGCTTGAGTGAACTGGCTTCTTCTAGAAACTTTTACCATGATCCCAAAGGAAATAGAACCCTGAAAATTAAAATTACCATCCAACTATCCTAAAGGAAAACAGCAGGTTTTTTTTTTTCTGAAATCAGTTACTGGCCATTCCTCATCATAATTTAATATCTACAGTAATAGCTTTTTTGACACTGTGTTTAGAATATGTTTGCTACAGTTGTTGAGACTCTAAAAAAAAACACCTGGATGTATTATTTAGAATAGAATAACAGAGTTGGAAGGGACCTTAGAGGCCTTCTAGTCCAAACCCTGCTTAGGCAGGAAACCCTACACCACTTCAGACAAATGGTTGTCCAATCTCTTCTTAAAAACTTCCAGTGCTGGAGCATTTACAACTTCTAGAGGCAACTTGTTCCACTGATTAATTGTTCTAACTGTCAGGAAATTTCTCCTTAGTTCTAGGTTGCTTCTCTCCTTGATTTGTTTCCACCCATTGCTTCTTGTCCTACCCTCAGGTGCTTTGGAGAATAGCTTGACTCCCTCTTCTTTGTGGCAGCCCCTGAGAGATTGGAACACTGCTATCATGTCACCCCTAGTCCTTCTCTTCATTAAACTAGACACAGTCAATTCCAGCAACCTTTCTTTATATGTTTTAGTCTCCAGTCCCCTAATTTACCGCCCTGAGTCCTTTGGGAGAAGGGAGGTATATAAATCCAAATAAACCTTAAACCTTAATCATTATTGTTGCTCTTCTCTGCACTCTTTCTAGAGTCTCCACATCTTTTTTACATTTATTTATTTTTTTTCCAATGCTTCAGCTCAGTCCTGGCTCCTGGTGAATGCCTGGACTTGTTTTCATGGCATATTTTGCGGAAGTGGTTTGTCTCTTCCTTCTTCCTAGGGCTAAGAGAGAGTGATTAGCTCAGAGTCACCTAACTGGCTTCATGCCTAAGTTGACACTTAGCTTACTAAATTTCTGAAATGCTTGACAGATATGTCTATTTGAGTGAACATAAGTATATTATTATATCTTTGTTTACTGCCTAGCAGTGAAAAAAATGCCTCCGTCAGCTATAGATGCTTATGAGTCGATCTTTTGCACTATATCACAATTTTTGTTTCTTAAGTTTTTGGTACTTATGCTACTTAGCATGTGTCCTAAAATTAATTATTATGTTCCCATGCTTTCAAATTCCTATATGTTATTCACATAAGTTATCAAGGCCAAGGTTCAGAGGTTGCTTTGGAAAATATACTGTAGTTTTCGGAGTATAAGACACATTTCCCCCCCCCAAAAGGGGGTGAAAATTTGGATGCGTCTTATACACCGAATGTAGCCCTGCCCACCCACTGGCCCTCACCCTTTGGCCTCTGTCTCCCAGCAATTTACCTCCTTGCAGCAAGCAGCAAGAAGAAAAAGCCCATTTCAGGTTCAGCACAGCCTAATTAGCACAAGTTAATTGTCAGTTGGATTGGCCTCCTGACTCTCAGCTGTTTCAGGCTGCAAGGATTGCCATTGCCTATTGCTGCGTGGGCCTCTGCTGCTTGCTGCAAGGAAGTAAATTGTTGGGAGCAGGTTTTTTTTTCTTATGCTAATCAAGCTATGCTGAAAACGAAAATGAAAGTAAAGCAGGCTATTTGCTGTTTACTGCAATGAGGCAAAATTGCTGGGACGCAGAGGCAGATTTTTTTTCTTGTTTTCCTCACCAAAAAAGGTAGGTGCATCATATAGTCCAGAGAGTCTTATACACTGTAAAATACGGTACTTTGTAGGTACCTTAAAATATACAGTAGGAGAATAAGAATAAAAGATTGGCTCATTTAGTAACTAGGACAGTGAAACTGCTTGCCTCTATTTTTGAAGTCATGGCTTATAAAATTGTAATATATGATAACTATAAATACTGACCAGTATTTTTTTTTAATTAACCAAAGAGGCTTATAAAGTTCTGGCTGAGAAATGTGACAATCTTCTTGTATAACCTCTTTCTCCTCTGAAAGTCACTGGAAGGACCTATATATATATATATAGTGGATTGGGATTTCACTGCACTAGGGCTGCAGAAAAATCTTGGTTTACGTAGGAAGAACCTGGCTAAAGATATATATATATGTTTTTCTTTTAGCCAGGTTTTTCCTACGTAACCAAGGTTTTTCTAAAAGAAAAACACACATAAATCCTACAAAGAGTAAGTATGTGTATATAACAGTAGCAAACTTTATTGCTTGTTGGAATAACATCAAGTTTTAAAAGAAGCTATTATGTATAAATAATAGCTTCCATTTGTTACAGGTAGTCTTTGACTTTGAGCCTGCCCATCATAGTCATAAGTCACAACAGTCATAAAATGGTTCGGTCACGTGACTGGCCTGGTTTTATTAAACAAAGCTATTGCTCGGTATAGGAGGTTTTTGCTGAAAACCGGAAGTAAATGCTGTTTTAATGAAACCGTCGTAAAACATGCTGCCAAAAATCACCTTGTGCTAAGATGGACAGTTAATAAAATAAATAAATAAATAAATAAAAAACATGACTACAGGATCCCAGGACAGTGTAAATCACTATAAATGTGTCCATGTTTCTAAGCACCCAAAGTTTAGTCATATGACTCTTTGGGAGTGGGGGGTGACTGTTAGAACTTCGAATCTGGTTTTTAAGTAGCTTCTTAGGAGCAAGAAACCAGAAGCCAGAATTGAGTTCAAAAATATTAAAGTTTATTTCATGCTACCTATACATAATTATCTGATCTATTAATAGTCAAGGCAGATTGACGCCAGATAAGAGTCAACAGAATTCACAGGGGGCTGGACTTAGGTCTTTTGTGGGAGTGTTGCGACTGTTTGACTCCGCCCTCAGGTTCAGTCGGTCATCTTCTATATAGCTCCAAGCAGTGGTGAAATCTAAATCGGTTTACTACTGGTTCGCTGGCAGCACATGCGCACCACGCGCCAAATGCGTGCTGTGCACATGCATGCGCGGTGCGTACCAAACAAGCTGTGTGCGCGCACGTGCAGTGCACGCCAAAAGGAGGCTTGGGAAAGTAAGTAGAACAATGTGCGGGGATGATCAGCTGTGGCGCGCGTGGGAACCTTTTAAAAAACTTTTTAAAAGCATTTTTTACTACTGGCTCGGGCGAATAGGTAGTAAAAAATGCTTTTAAAAAGTAAAAAAAAAGGCTCCGGTGATCACATGGCACAACTGTGATCGTTGGAACCTTTTTTTTTACTTTTTTAAAGCATTTTTCTGGAGAACTGGTAGTAAAAAAATGCTAAAAAACTAAAACAAAAAAAGTTCCGATGATCGTGCGTCGCTCAACTGATCGTCGGAACTTTTTTTGTTTTACATTTTTTACTACTGCGAACCAGTAGCATTTCACCTCTGATTCCAAGGTAGATATGTTGTAACTTCAAACAATTGCTAAGCAACAGGTTGTAAGTCGAGGGCTAGTTGTATTTGTCCTGTTTTTATTGCCTCTGGCTAACTTCTATGCATTTCACAAGGCTAAGATTTCTTTATTCCCATGGAAATAAAATTGAACTGATTTCTTCTCTGGCATTGCTCAGTTGTCTGGTAAGTATGGACAAGGAAATCATTAGAAAATAGAAAGTCAGGTGCTGGACTAGGACTGGGAAGAATTAAGTTCAATCTCATCCTTAATTATGGAAGCTCACTTGGTGACCTGGAGCATTCATCCTCTTCAGCCCAACCTACTTCACAGGGCTGCTCTTGTGGAGGGAAGATGAAGAGAAATAAAAGTGCCTTGAGCTTCTGGATAAAAACTGGGATGTATTCTAAGAAATAAATAAGAGCTGACACAAGAACAACTGTGGAAACTTCAGAAAAGACTTCAAGGAACTCTTGAGTGGTTCTGCATCAATGTTTTAATGAGAAAAAAAGGAACATATATCATTTTGGAGTTTCGGAGAATTCAGATTTAATTCTCATGAGCTCCTATTGAATTTGTTAAAAAAATTTTTTAAAAAATCCTTTCTCTGTATCACTTTGAAATTTCTATTCACCCAAAGTGTAATGTTTGCTATATAGCTGCAAGTGTTTGTGTAATTAGAGAGATCATCAGGTCAGATGATAAGAGCATTTCCTTTGTAAACCTAAGTTTCTAATTAAACTGCTATCATTTTTACTAAAAAGGTCCAGGTAACAGATTCTTAATCTGAGATTTTGCATATGCCATTGCTGATCTCAATAAACTAGCCTTTTTAGATGGCTGCTATCAGCTTTCAGTATGATCAAAGACTGGAGTTTGATAAACAAACAAACAAACAAACAAACAAATCTGAGCCATGTGACTATTGGCAGCATCCTGTGACCCTGATTTAATCCATACCACATAAATATTTATGAGGTAGAGTGTCCTCTATGGAGGAGACTCTATGGAGTCTCTATGGAGTCTCCTTTATGGAGGAGCATATCTTTGGGTTAGATTCTGAAAAACTGGTTTTTCAGAGAACACAGAAAAAACAAACACCCACTTTTGTCAAAAATTCATTAAAATAAAACAGGCACATGATTTTGGAAAACATTGTAACTGCTTTCATGAATTGCCAACAAGTATGGATTCATACTTTTTCATTTTTGTATTAAGATTTTTGTTGAGGTAATATAAGCTAGTTTCCCTCAACTTGGTGGAGACTTACAGATGTGTTTAAACTGAAGTGATCATCTTCCCCAGCCAGCAAAACTGTGGCGTTGAACAGATGCTAGAACTAGTTTAACTATTTCTGAAGATTACCTAGTTAGGGAAGAATGTTGCATAATATACTATGTTTTCTTGTTCCATGGTATATAATTGCCTAAGTGGGCAGAATCTAGCCAACTTTGACTGATGTCAAAAATCCATCATGGTTGGTAGTCTTTAAATAGGGCCACCTAGTGAGATAGGTGAGATTAGCAAGGAAAAAAAATATTGCAGTCAATGGCAAACCATTTTGATGAAACTGCTAAGAAAAATGCATACCTGGATGCAGGAATCAGAAACCAACATCAAGTATCAGAGGATGGTTTTGTACAGCCCGCTGTTTGCACAAATGGAAATTTACCCACTTGCCCGCTGCTTGCGTGGCCCGGTTCCCAACAGGCTGAGGACTATTACTGATCCGGGGATCGGGGACCCTTGAACTAGAATTTATCTTAATTTTGAGGACATTAAGGTTAACTATAATTTAAACTATTTTTTTTTTTTAAAAATTTAAATTAAAAAAATGCCCTATATGTTATCAAACAACATATAGCTAATATAAATAGCCAATTAAGCAATTTTATGTATTTTATTTGTCTAATGTATGCTTCATTCTCAAACTAATCACAACGAGTCCTTAATCCTTTGGCATTTTTCAAACATATGTCCAACTCAGATTTTCTCCAGAGCCAGAGTTTTTCTCCAGAGAGCCATCTTACGGTCTTCAGGTAATTTTTCAAGAGGCGAGGGAAAGTAATTTCAAGTTCATTAAGAAGCTCCTAGATAATCACATCCCATTAAAAAACCTTCATTTAGCTGCATCCTTATTCAGTAGATGACATTTTCTAATGTTAATGCTAACTACAGCTACTTCAATTAAGATGGGTGTGTGACTTGGGTTTGTTGCAAAACAGTGGAGATCTTCGCCTCTTGATTCAAATTGCCTAATTTAATTTGACTATTCCCCAATGAAGAAATAGTATTGTGGTAAGTAAACAACATTCTTATGACATGCACAGTTCCATTGCTCTTAATATTTTTCCTAGGCTGTTCTCATGAGGGTTACAAATGAAATGTTAATAAAAAACACTTTAGGAAAACTGGTTTTGAATGAGTTGTTGATTAATCTTTAGATATAGTAAACCTAAAATTAGAAGGCTGTGTGAAGAAACATGGGTTCCACCCCAGGGATGGACTATACATGAACTTCATTTGCCCTCCATCCCCAAATTTCTCCTAAATTTGAAGGGTGCGGAAGTAAAAGAAGAAAAGTTGTAAATATAGGATTACATTTCTCTTAATATCTCAGCCTTATCATGGCTTCAGCAACAGACACCCTTAGCTAACCTTTAGTGTAAATAAAAATGCTGTCACCAGATATCAATTAAAGAAATACAGGTCCTGCACACCTGTCTACTACTATGTTTTAGGATTTCTACACTTTCTGAAAAAAAAGTTGCCTGTTGCTTTACTCTATTGCATTTGCAAATTTAGTTTGACGTTTTACTGATTTAATTGAGCATTAAAGATTTGCACTAAGTGTTTGGTCACTCTGTCTACTAGCAGAATAGCTCTTTAAAATAAAAACAGATTTTAAATTTTTACTGTGTTGAGAGAAGCCAGCAAAAGAAAGTCTGTTTTTTAAAAACAATATTGTTTTATTGTATTATTATAAAGCAGAAAGTAGTACATTATATTATTTAGGTACAACGAAATTTATATGGTATTTACTAGATATTATTAACACTTCGCTTTAGATAATGTTAACTGTCAAAGGTTAAAAATATATTTATGTCAATAGTTAATATTAACTATGATTTTTAAAATATTGTTATGAATTTGAAATTTGGAACACCTCTCTCCCAGAGGTGAGATCTGTCCCCACCCTTCTGGCTTTGCAGGAGGGCCTTACAACCTGATTTGGGCCTCAGTAGGAGGCTCTAGGCCAGTGGTAAAATCCAATTTTTTTTACTACCGGTTCTGTGGGCGTGGCTTGGTGGCGTGGCTTGGTGGGCATGGCAGGGGAAGGATACTGCAAAATCTCCATTCCTACCCCACCCCTGGGGGAAGGATATTGCAAAATCTCCATTCCCACCCACTCTGGGGCCAGCCAGAGGTGGCATTTGCCGGTTCTCCAAACTACTCAAAATTTCCACTACCAGTTCTCCAGAATCTGTCAGAACCTGCTGGATTTCACCCCTGCTCTAGGCTAGAGAAGGTTGGGTACAGTGATAGAGAATATACCGTCTCTGCACTGCTTGGGAAATCTGATTTTTAGTCTGTATTTAATTCTTGTAGTTTTAAATTGTTCTTATATTGATATTTTTTATTGTATTATAAGCTGCCCAGAGCCACTTTGGATGATAACATTGCAGCATCTCAATCTAATAAGTCCAGATCTGGCCAAAGGCTGCAGACAAAAACTATCCAGGAAAATCCCACAATACATCCATCCCATAGGAAAAAGAGCTGAAAAGGAAATAGCTTGCCTAGAGCACAGAACGTTTTTCAAAGGTGTGTCTGGAGGGAAGGAGGAGGTAAGATGATGGCCATAATTAATTAATTAATTGGCTCAACGTTGCTCATCTCACCAAGGTGACATTAGATTAGATGGTTTACAGTCATGCAATTAAAATACCATATAAAGCATTAAAATGTTAAGAGAATAAGAACCATACAATTATGGTTGTATGAGTCCTGGTGGCGCAGTGTTTAAAGTACAGTATTGCAGGCAAAACTTTGCTTTGAGCCTGGAGTTTGAACCTGATGGGGTCACTTTTTGCACTGCCATTGTAACTTCAAACAGTCACTAAATGAACTGTTGTAAATTGAGGGTTAAATTGTATAGTAAATATGATGACAGCTTACATATTATTCAAGGATCAATCCTTACAATTTATTTACAACTAAACCTGGCAACGTGTTTGAAGCATTATGTTGCTCAATTTGAGACCAGATCAATTTTCAACCCCGGTAGATATACAGAATTCATCATGTTTGGATTGGGAGGGGCACTTTCACAGTGCTAATTTCATTCCTACACTTTGATAAAAGATCTTTCGGAAGAAGATATTTTCTGCCTTCCAGTTCTACTAACTGCAATGAACTCAGCCTTCTGGAAATAATGAGCATTTTGTGAGTCACTTATAGAGCTAAAGGTTACGTAAAAAAAGAAAGAAATCTAAACTAGTATTTTCAAACCCAGGTAACAGGAAATAGATCTCCTCTCTACTTAAGTATTGACTGTTTGAGCTTTGTGACTTCATTTGTAGGAATCCTGGAGCTTCTGTGTGGCGCTCAAGCCTGTATTTCTGGCAGATGGCAACAAGTAATGATAGATGAACAAGACAAATGGAATGTTCCAATGTTGTGACTGGGGAGGGTGTGATGTTATAACAAAACCATGAATTTCCACTTTGATAATGGGGTGAGGAAAGACAGGAGAAACAGTGATGCAGCAACAATAAATAATTGATTATGAACATTATAAGAGTCCTGTGCATACTATCAAGGGGAGAAATATCTAATTCATCCCTTGGGAGAATTTAGTTTCTTTGTAGACTTACCATTAGGACAATCTTTAACAATAGCAGAGTCCAGAGGCAATGTTGTGCTTTTAAATTATTTGTTGGGAATCCAGAGAACCTAACATATATGATTTGAATTGACATTATTATTATTTTTATATATTTGCTACTGTTGTGAGGTTCTCTTTTTATATTTTGAGGACAGCTAGGATGAGATATGCAGGAAAATTAATGCTTTTATTAAATTATATGCTTACTGTAATGTTTACATACAGTTTATTCATTACATAATGATTATAATAAAATACATATTCTTATGACCAATAGTAATTTGTGAACTTTTAGTCCCACTGCTAAATAAACATGATTATTCCCATCACTTTAAAAATCAAGTTTTCAACCGAAAAAAATCTGAGTTCAATCCAGATCTTAAATGTTCAAAAGTGTTTATTTTTTTGTTCTATTTTAGGGGGAGGGGTTGATTTCTTCATAATGAGTTATTAAAGTTTTGTATAAGGATGTTTAAGGTTACACATCTTGCAAGCTACTGATAATTTATCTGGATATGTGTGCGTGTGTATTGGACATATGAATTATGAATATGTATCAGAGGTGGTTCTCCATAGTGTAGAAATGGGAGGTGCCAGGCTAGCTCTATGTCCTGAGTTGAAACTTCTGAAGATCCGCCTCCCTGGTGACGTCTCTTCAGTTTGTTTCAACTCAGCCTAGCTCATGGTTGCAACCTTTTCAGCTCCTGAGCTGTGAGTTGAGCATATTTAGAATATTCCCTGGAATTTCTTATTTTTCCTTTTTTATTTTCCTTCTGCTTTGACTGCTCTGAACTACTTGCTTGGAAAGGTACTGGCTACGGAGGGCTCTCCGCTTGCGGATTGAGCATGGGGGGGATGGCTGACGGGCTCCTCCCAACCTCTCTAGCCTAGTAACAGCTCTGAGGGGCTAGCCAGCTGGCTTTCGCCCTGGTCCCTCTGAAAAATCTTTGGAACCCTGAGGAGCTTCGTTTGGAGCCGCGGGAGCCGCGGGAGCCATTTCGGCCTGCCGCAGCGTACCTTTGATTGCCGCTGATCAGCTGTGAGGCGGAGCGGCATTTTGAACTGTTTTTTTTCGCCGTTTGAAGCCTCCTGCAGCTGCGCCAGCCTGATTAGCCTGGGTCCTGGCTATTTTTACTTAAATTGGAAGCGGGGCAGCCTTGGAGGCAGGGAAGGACTGTGCCAGCTGCCAGGGCCATTAAGGAGAAAACTGTAAGTCGCAGCGGCTTTCGTTCCCGCGCAATTTCTGGTGGCAATTAGTCCAGGAGGCCTTGATTCCCCGGCTGTCCTTGGCCACAGCGCTGATGGCTCTCCGCATGGCAGATAGGAGCTTGGACTTCTGACCAGCACATTTTGTGTCTGCGAGCTTGCCTTGCGGCTTGAACTGACTCTATTTCTGGCCCTTAAAAGATTTTTTTATTTGAATTGTGGCAGTTGAAAGCGGCCATTTTGGATCTCCGGTGGCCATTTTGTCTTCAATTCAGGCCAGTATATTTCTGATATTTCCTCACTAATTGGAGGGTTTTGCCTACAACTGAGAATCTCTGACTTGAGGATCATGGGAGATGCTGATAGGCAAACATTCTTTTCTGCTGAGGGATCTTGGTCCCCTCTTCATAACAGGGGTAGAGCTGCTTCTTGGCCATGAACTGCCAGCATTGTGGCAGCTAATAAAATTAAGGCCAAGGCTAGGGCTCGCTCTGGGCATTCCAAGGCCGAGGAAAAGACAGTGCAGGTTAGACAGCGTGCCTTGGACAGAGAATTTGCAAAGGCCGCTGCTACTAATATGACTCCAGAACCCCATCAAGCTCCTGTGTCTGCACATCACCTGCCTGTTCAAAGTGCGGAATCAGCAGCTCCACAGACTCTGCGTTCTCCTGCTTTGGCAGGGCCGACTAGGCCATGGTCCCCTGAGATGCAGGCCGAGCCTCAGCCCCTCCCAGGGCCTTCTGTGGCTTCCAGTAGATGCCCTGAAGCCACCTATACCCCCACAGTGGCTGGCCTTCACCAGGGTGAGAGGGGGGAGCAGAATGTTTCTAACTCTATGAAGTCCTGGGTAGAGCAGGCAATTAGGCAAGGCATTGCAGAGGGTATGCAACTTCAATCACAGATGTTTGCACAAATATACGCTTTCAGACCACAGGTAGAGACTCAGGGCTATATTGCACCTCCGGAGGACTACCAGGACCAGATGTCCCCTTCGCCATCCGAATTGGCTGACTATGAGGAGGATTACCAGGAGGAAGGGGAGATTTCTGATAGGGATCAGGACTTGCCCCCTAGGCCCCCCTTTAAAGGGTTGTTTAATCCGGCTCTTTTGAAGCCCTTACTGACAAAGGCCAGAGCTACTGCTCGTTTGGGTCCCGATCCTTCCCTCTCAGGTGCCAACTTGGGTAGTGGTGAGTAGGATAATTATTTGTTCACAGAGCAGGCCGTGGAGGCAGACACTATTCCTATTCCAGGAATGTTTTTGGACATGATACGTAGGCAGTGGACGGCCCCTGCTGCAGCCCCTCAGGCCTCGGGTCTGGATAATCAATTGTTCACGGTTGATTCTGATATGATTAAACTGTTGGAGGTTCCCAAGGTAGATGCTCTGGTTGCTGCACTCACCTCTTCTTCCGTGTTGCCTCCTGACGCTGAGGATGCCCTGAAGGCGGAGGATCGCTGAGAGGAGACGGCGCTTCGTCGTGCAGGCTGATGTGTGGGCCGTGAGAGCATCTTCTGCAGCATCCTTACTCACCAGAGCATCTGTTAGGTGGCTTCGCCAGATGCATCATCCACTTGGCGCTGGATGATGTTCGGGCCCATCAAGACCTGTCGAAAATTCTAGCAGCTGCTGAGTATACGGCCATGGCCTCATCCGTCACAGCTAGGCGCATGCTTTGGCTGCGTCATTAGCGCATGGATGGGAAGAACAAGTGGAAGCTGGCTTCAGCTCCATTTGAGGGAGGTTTCCTGTTTGGACAAGCACTAGATCCATTGCTCATAGAGACGAGGGATAAGAGAAAGATACTCCCGTCCCAAGGCAGGCGAATGGATTTCCGTTCTTCCCCTTACTTCAGGCGGCCCTCCTTTCGCCAGGGGGGAGCTGGGCCAAGCTTTCCCCATCAGCAGCGGCCCTTTCACTACTCCAGGCCTAGTTTCCAGGCCGATAGATCGACCTTCTCCCGTGGTCGCCAGCAACAGCCCACCAAGTCCTTCAGGGGCTCGGGCGGCAGAGGGGCTAGGAGATCAGAGTGACTGCCTGCCTCAGGCTCCTATTGGAGGCAGGCTTGCCTTGTTTGCAGACCGCTGGGATGACCTGACAACAGACAATTGGGTGAGGGAGACCGTAAGAGCAGGGCTATCCCTCAAGTTCCTTTCACCCCCTCCGAGGCGTTTCCTCCATTGTCCTGTTTCTGGAGACCCGTCCAGGCGGAGGCTCATGGAATCGGCTATTCAGCATTCGCTGGACATTCGGGCCATCCAGCCGGTTCCACTGGGGCAGAGGGGGCGCGGATTCTATTCCACCCTATTTGTAATCCCAAAGGCCTCGGGGTGGTGGTAGAGGGCAATTCTAAATTTGAAGGGACTCAACGAGTATATCGTTTACAAGAGGTTCAAAATGCACTCCCTGCATTCCATCTTAGCGGGGATCAGGGAGGGAGACTTCTTGGCCTCCATAGATCTGACCGAAGCATACCTCCACGTCCCTATTCGGCCGGAGCATCGTCAGTACCTGAGATTTTGTTATTCAGGCCGCCACTTTCAATATCTTGCCTTGCCGTTCGGGCTGGCCTCTGCCCTCGTACGTTTATCAAGATTCTTTCTGTATTGGCGGCATATCTCAGGTCTCTTCCCATCGGGATCCAGTGCTATCTCGATGATCTGCTCCTACAGGCGTCCTCACAGCGGCGAGTGGAACAGGACTTGGCCACGACAATAGTGCACTGAGGGACCATGGATTCTCTGTGAATCTGGCAAAGTGCCAGCTTGTTCCTTCAACAAGGTTAGTTCACCTAGGGGCCCTGATAGACACGCAGATGGGGCAGGTTTTCTTGTCCCAGGACAGGCAGAACAGTATACGGGCGCTGATCCAGCTGATTCAGGGGAGCCAGACTGTGCAAGTAGACCAGTTGTCCCAACTGTTGGGGAAAATGATTTCCTGTCTGAACATTGTTCCCTGGGCCAGGTACCATGCAAGACCACTACAGTGGTTCTTCCTCCCATATCAGAAGGCAGGCATGAGCTCGTCCAGGATCAGGGTGTGGGTGCCGCCACAGATGCTACGCTCCCTGGCTTGGTGGACATCGAAGGCCATCCACAGGGGCTGTTACTTCAGGGACCCCCACAGGGTAGTACTGACATCAGATGCAAGCCTGTTGGGCTGGGGAGGACATTGCGGGTCTCAGGTGGCCCAAGACCGCTGGTCACACCTAGAACTCTCCCAGCAGATCAATTGGTTAGAGCTCCGTGCAGCCTGCCTGTCTCTGCAGGCCTTTCTTCCACAGGTGAGAGGGCAGCATGTGCTCCTTCTCATGGACAACACAATGACAAAAGCCCATATAAACAGGCAAGGGGGGACTCGTTCACAGCCTCTGATGCGGGAGGCAGAGGCGCTTTGCAACTGGGCAGAGACTCACCTTTTGTCCCTAACAGCGAACCACATCGCAGGGACGGACAACATCGAGGCCGACTGGCTGAGTCGGGCCACTGTGGACCCCTCGGAGTGGAGACTCCATCCCAGCCTGTTCGCGGACATCGTCGCCTGGTTCAGTTGCCCGGTGATGGACCTCTTTGCCTCGCCATCGAACACCCAGCTTCCCCGCTTCCTCTCCCATTTCCCTGCCCCAGGGGCGGAGGGAGTGGACACTCTGCGGACCCCATGGCCCAGGGGCCTCTTATACGCCTTCCCTCCCCTATCTCTGATCCCAGCTGTAATTCGGAAGGTGTTGTTGGAGGGGGCGGAGATAGTGTTAGTGGCCCCTCACTGGCCCAGACGGCCGTGGTTCGCCGACCTCGTCAATCTGTCAGTCGCCAGGCCCTGGCGACTTCCCCCAGACAGAGTCTCCCTCAGCCAGGGGCCGGTGCAGCACCCGGACCTGCAGTTAGCCGCTTGGAGGTTGAGCGGGGGCTCTTGAGGAGGGAGAACTTTCCTGCCAGGGTCATCAGGACTATGCAGGCGGCCAGATGGCCTTCCACCACTTTTACGAGGCCACGTGGAACAGGTTTGCAGTATGGTGTGCCTCCAGACATTTGGGTCCAACTTCAGCATCGGTGGTGGACAGGTTTACAGGACAGGTTGGACATGGGACTTTCCACTAACACTTTAAGACGGCAGGTGGCTGCAGTGGGTTCTGTCTTGACATTTGGGGAGTGGGGTTCGCTCGCCAACCATCCACGGGTGAGGACCTTTCTACGTGGAGCGACGAATTTAAAACCTCCTCCACTTCACCGTTATCCCACGTGGGACCTTTCTAAGGTTCTGCAAGCTTTGATTAAGGCACCTTTAGAACCATTGAGGGAGGCTAGCCTTCGTCTTCTCTCGTGTGAGGTAGCTTTCCTTGTGGCCGTCATGTCTGCCCGACGGATCTCAGAATTGGCGGCGTTATCGGTGCGGAAAGACCTGTGTATTTTTCACTCCAACAGGGTGGTCCTATGGCTGGACCCTGCCTTTCTTCCTAAGGTCAACTCCTTGTTCCACCGAGCACAGGAGTTGGTCTTGCCAGACTTCTGTCCTCGGCCCTGGCACACCTTGGAGCAGACCTGGCACACTTTGGATGTGAGGAGGGCCCTCCATATTTACATTTTTCGGACCTCTTTTTTCCGAAAGACGGATGCTCTTTTTGTCTCCTTCCAACCGTCGACTCTTGGCCACAGGGTGACCTCTTCCACGGTGGGGCGTTGGCTTCGGACATGCATTTCTTCTGCATATGAGCTTCAGGCTCTTCCGGTGCCTCAAGGGATAACGGCCCACTCCACCCGCAGTGCTGCCACAACTGCAGCCTGGAATACTCAAGCGTCAGTCGAAGACATCTGTAGGGCAGCCACATGGACTTCTCCTACTCCCTTCATTCGCCACTATAGACTTGATTCCTTCGCATCAGCAGAGGCGGCATTTGGGAGACGAGTTCTGCAAAGGGTTATTGAAGATCCGGGGTCGTCGGCTCAGGACAGCTCCCACCCTTAGGGCTGGCCAGTCTTTGATATATCCCAGCCTGGCACTTCCCATTTCTACACTATGGAGAAGGGACGTTGGTCTTACCGTGATACATTCCTTCTCGTACTGTAAAATGGGAGGTGCCAGCCCCACCCTGTCTGTGGCTGTCTGGACCGGCTCCCTTGGTGGAGCATGTTGATTTTGTCTTCCAGAACGGTTACCATTCGCTTTGGCTTCGTTAACAGAACTGAAGAGACGTCACCAGGGAGGCGGATCTTCAGAAGTTTCAACTCAGGACATAGAGCTAGAGCATAGAATACCCAGCCTGGCACCTCCCATTTTACACTACGAGAAGGAACGTATCATGGTAAGACCAACGTCCCATTTCAGCAGGTTCTGACCAGTTCTGGAGAAACAGTAGCGGAAATTTTGAGTAGTTTGGAGAACTGGTAGTATAAATTCTGACTGGCCCTACCCCTATCTATTCTCTGCCTCCCAATTCACAGCTTATTGGGAGGAAGTGGGGATTTTGCAGTAACCTTCCCCTGGAGTGGGGTGGGAATGGAGATTTTACATTATCCTTCCCCTGGAGTGGGGTGGGAATGGAGATTTTACAGTATCCTTCCCCTGCCATGCCACCAAGCCACGCCCACCAAGCCATGCCACACCCACCAAGCCACACCCACAGAACCAGTAGTAAAAAAATTTGAAACCCACCATTGATATGTATATATAAGTAGATACATATAAATAGATAGACAGACATACACATATTATATACAAGCTAGAAATAAGTTGTTGTTAGTTGCGAAGTTGTGTCCGACCCATCGCAACCCCATGGACAATGTTCCTCCAGGCTTTCCTGTCCTCTACCATCCTCTGCAGTCCATTTAAGCTCAGGCCTATTGCTTTAGTGACTCCATCCAGCCATCTCATTCTCTGTCGTCCCGTTCTTCTTTTGCCCTCAATCTTTCCCAGCATTAGGCTCTTCTCCAGTGAGTCCTTCCTTTTCATTAGGTGGCCAAAGTATTTGAGTTTCATCTTCAGGATCTGGCCTTCTAACGAGCAGTCAGGGTTGATCTCCTCTAGGACTGACCGGTTTGATTGCCTTGCAGTCCAAGGGACTTGCAGGAGTCTTCTCCAGCACCATAGTTTATTTTATTTTTTTTTAATAGTTTTTATTAATAATAAAAAGAAAAAAACAAAACCAACATAGATACATTGAAACAACATACAAAATGAACACACATCAATTCAGTCCAATGACTGATTCTTAGAAGATATTACAACGGTGGGTTATTTTTCATATTTCTATTTGTATCAATATTTACAGTCACCTAATTACTTAGTTATATATGTACATATATAATTGACTCCTTATTTACTTCTATGCATTTCTATTGAGTACTCGAAAATCATCTTTATATTCCTATTTTTGCCTCCAGCCAGTTGTACCATCTTTGCCATATTAAATAGTAATCAGTATCATCTTTCTCTTGTATTTCTTTTGTGAGCTTATCCAATTCTGCACATTCTGTAATTTTAGCTATTATTTTGTCTTCTGTGGGTAACTGTTCAGATTTCCAATGTTGGGCAAAGAGTATACGTGCTGCTGTGAGGATATGGATGATCAAATATTTTATTTCTTTGGTATATTGTGTTGTGATTATTCCCAATAAAAAGGTTTCCGGCCTCATTTCCAGTTTTTGTTTCGTGATTTCTTCAATCATTGTTTTAATTTGTTGCCAGTATTGTTTTGCCCTTCGGCATAGCCACCAGAGATGATAATATGTCCCTTTCTGTGATTTACATTTCCAGCACATCGGAGATGTATTTGGGAACATCTTGGCTAGGCGCGCCGGTGGGAGGTGCCATCGGTAGAACATTTTGTAAAGGTTTTCCTTAGGAAAACCAGCACCATAGTTTAAAGGACTCAATTCTTTGGCGATCAGCCTTTCTTATGGTCCAACTTTCACAGCCATACATTGCAACTGGGAAACCCATAGCCTTGACTATACACACTTTTGTTGGCAGGGTGATGTCTCTGCTTTTTAGTATGCTATCTAGATTTGCCATAGCTTTTCTCCCCAGGAGAAAGTGTCTTTTAATTTCTTGGCTGCAGTCCCCATCTGCGGTGATCTTGGAGCCCAGGAAAATAAAATCTGTCACTACCTCCATTTCTTCTCCATCTATTTGCCAGGAATTGAGAGGGCTGGATGCCATGATCTTAGTTTTCTTAATGTTGAGTTTCAAGCCAACTTTTGCGCTCTCCTTCTTCACCCGCATCAAGAGGCTCTTTAGTTCCTATTCACTTTCTGCCATTAAAGTGGTATCATCTGTATATCTGAGGTAAGGTTGTTGATATTTCTCCCGGCAATCTTAATTCCAACTTTTGATTCATCTAGCTCCACTTTTCTCATGATGTGTCTCTGCATTTAAGTTAAATAGGCAGGGTGACAGTATACAGCCTTGTCGGACTCCTTTCCCAATTTTGAACCAATCAGTGGTTCTGTATCGAGTTCTCACTGTTGCTTCTTGACCCGCATATAGGTTTCTCAAGAGACAAATAAAATGTTCTGGTACTCCCATCTCTTTAGGAACTTGCCACACTTTGTTGTGATCCACACAAGGCCAAACCTGCCTGTTATTCTGGTTATTTTTTGGCTTCCTACTTTAGCATTCCAATCCCCCATGATGATAAGGACATCATTTTTTGGTGTTAACTCTATAAGGTGCTGTAGGGCTTCATAGAACCGGTCAGTTTCATCCTCTTCAGCACCAGTGGTTGGGGCATAGATTTGGATTACTGTGATATTGAATGGTTTGCTTTGGATTCGAACTGAGATCATTCTGTCATTTTGGGGATTGTATCCCAGTATTGCTTTTCCTATTTTTTAATGACTATGATGGCTACTCCATTTCTTCTGAGGCATTCTTGCCCGCAGTAGTATACCTGATGGTCATCTGAATTAAATTCATCCATTCCTATCCATTTTAGTTCACTGATTCCTAAGATGCCTATGTTCAGTCTTGTCATCTCTTGTTTGACCATGTCCAGCTTGCCTTGATTCATGGATCTTACATTCCAGGTTCCTATGGAGAATAGATCTTTACAGCATTGGACTTTCCTTTCACCACCAGATGCATCCACAGCTGAGCATCCTTTCAGCTTTGGCCCAGTCGCTTCACTCTTTCTGGTACTACTAGTACTAGCCCTCTGCTCTTCCCCAGTAGCATATTGGACACCTTCCGACCTGAAGGGCTCATCTTCCAGTGTCATATATTTTTTCCTTTTGTACTGTCCATGGGGTTTTCATGGCAAAGATACTGGAGTGGGTTGCCATTTCCTTCACCAGTGGATCACGTTTCATCAGAGCTCTCTGCTATGACCTGTCCATCTTGGATGGCCCTGCACAGCATAGCTCATAGCTTCATTGAGCTATGCAAACCCCTTTGCCACAACAAGGCAGTAATCCATGAAGGAGAGAAATATGTTACCATGGTGGAATTCATTAATCTGTTTTCTTTTTATAATCTACCCAGTCATTAGATTTATAAGGAAGAATCAAAGAAAAAAATGGACAAATTAGAACATCAAAAACAACTCAGAAACAACCAACACTGTAGCACATGCTCAACTAAAGCCCTCTAAAACTTCCTAAGTAAATCGAAGAACCCAGTAACTCCAGAAATAAAAAAGAAGTATCTATGACCTTGTCTATGGAGATTCTCAATCATCCACATTATGGCTGTCCTAAAGGTACTTTTCCAAAAGACAACTAGACTTTCTTGTTTTTTTCATTGAAAACAGAATTGAAGAAGCTTCTTGGATGAGAAGAAAAACGTTTTCAAGGGGGAAAAAAATTAAGAAAGTCCAGTGCTTTTTAAAAAAGCACTTTTGGGAATCTATGATCTTATAATCACTATGTAGGAGTGATAAGCAGAAGACTAGCAAAGCACATCAATGAACATCAACTGGAAGATACAGTAAAAAAATCCTCCTTAATCTTAATCTTACAGCATATGAATCATAGTTCCAACTGGGAAATTGTGAATATCCTAAACTAAGCTAAATTTAAAAAATGCTAGGGAATTTCTGGAAACTTGGTATTCAGACAAATCAGCCATCAATAGATACATAGAAATAAACCACATTTACAAACTGTTCAAAAAAGAAAATAAAAAAGATAAGGAAACCATAAGACCAGAACACATCTTTTCCAGCAATCAACACCCAGATAAGCAGGGATTAATACCAGACAATCAAGTAGAAAACAATACCCTAATCAAGAAACCACTAAGAAGAAAACAACAGCCTCACCAAACTGACAAGATATTTTATATAAACAGGTAGCAGGTTCCATTATCACAAGTACTGATAGTATTACCTAGCTGGGAATGAAACGTTTGCAAGCAAACAGCCAAGCTCATAGAACACCAAGGACTCCATAAATTGGACTCTTACATATATATTCACAAGTCAAAGAATTGCTGAATACTAAATTGTTATGGACTATGAGAAAGCAGAAATATTTGTGATAAGATTTAAAAAATACTTTTTTCCCCTTATGTCACAACAATATCCTAGACTGCTATTAACCATCTTGGCTTCCCCTTCCCAATACATTATTTTATGAAGAGGTACAGGGAGAGATGCTACCAGGTTGTGGTTTTTTGACTAAGAAATAGATAATAGTTTTGAGAGCCAAGGTGAACTATGCTTGAAACGCAACAAATTCCAACTAGATTTATTTCCATCTATTTTTTCTTCATATTTCTGGCCAGCTGAATACTATGTCTGGTTAAGTCTAATTCCAATCTATTCAACTGGCTTGTGATGTACCACAAATAGATGGGATAATACATTTATTTCAGAAATAGCAATGTATTTACCAAAACATGGAATCAATAATTAATAAATCACAGAGGTTCCAATTTATCAGGATGAATGAAGCTGTAGTTATTTGAGTAAAAATGTATTTCACGTGTTCTATATTTTGAATTAATTTCTATTGAGTTATATCCAGAATTAAGTGATCTTTTGCCACAGAACTTTCAAGATGTTAATCTGTTACACCAAAAAAGAAAGAGAAGGGATTTTTGCACATGGATTCAACAACAGCTTGAAGGCAGCACCAGACTTTGGTGATCCTATGATCTCTGCAGTGCCAAAAAGCTAAATTGTTTTACTTCTGGCTCAGTCATGGATTTGTTGAAGCCAAAGTGAAACTAATAAGTTCTTTTACAACTCCTTCAAAATATTTCCCTATTAGAAGGAGTTCTTGCCTTTTACAATTACAGTTCCCAAAATTACCAGTTTGCATTGGTCATTCCCAAAATATTTTGGGGTCAAGAGAATGGTGAATCTGCCTTAAATCCAAGTTAAAGGGGAACATCTAATGGCAAAAGCAGAGGGATTTATAGAAGAGAAGGTTGTCCATTGATGAAAAGGTCATGAATTTCATCTCTTTGAAGTTTAAACAATAAGCAAGCTCTTTGTGCAAAAATAGAATATTGTTTGCTCAACATGCTTTCATGCTCAACATGCTAGATTGTAGGATGTTCAAGCATAGTCATTAATGCTGCCCTCAATAATACTTCATGGTAACTTGTATTATCACCCTTACTCTACAACGCCTTTAAGATAAATCCTTTACCTGTGACCAAATTGCAAAAGATTCCACAATACCTCTCTAACCCACATGTCATCTGACATCTGAGTTTGAATAAAACTATGGCTTCAGAAAATGTGTAAGCTACTCTGCCTCCTAAATAAATATAAATATGAATAAGAGAGCCATTACTATTTATACAAGTGACACCCAAGAAAAAGCACAAATAAGCTTAGTGGGAAAATTAGCACCTACATCAATTACACAACAGATTATAATATAAAAATATATTATATAGCCACCTTTTCCCCAATAAGTAATACACCTGCAAAGTTTCCTCTATGCTGTTTCATTTGTGTGTAAATACAGTACAGAATTACTTATCTGTGTATAGTTTATAGTGTGCATTGTACTTTATAGTATATTATACAGGGCAACTATAATAAAGCATAAGAGTGGACATGAAAAAATAAGTATTTTGGCAAGGCAGAAAATGCTATGCATAAACTAGATTGGGCCAGAAATATTTATCATCATCCAGTAACAAAATTCTGAAAAAGTCTCAAGAAGTGAATAAGACTACCTGTTAATTAGCACCTAAAGGTATCCTAAAGCAACTCCTTGAAGTTGAAATGCAAGATGAGATAATTCTAACACAGAGTTTTATTAAAATTGCTGATTACTGGTTTTTGTTCAGACACAGCCATGTACAGAAGCCAGAAAAAGGAAAAACTTATGCAACAGGAACTTTGTGGTACTACTTGAATATTACTTAATTGCATCTGCTCCTTTTTTCTACACTCAAGCTACTGCTGGTTTGCAGAGCCTTTACAGTTGTAGCCCCCAACTTGTACTTCCGATATCTTGAGATCAATAAAATCCTCTTACACTTAGTGGAAAGAGAACCAGAGTTTTTACAGTTTGCAATTTTATTCTAGATTTAGTTTATTGCAGTTTTAAGCTACAATTTGTACTTATTTTTAAATTTAAAATTTAAATTTAAAAGTAACAATTTGTTACTTATTTTTAAATGATTCCTTTTTAAAAAGGTTATGAGTTGTTCTGTGTGTCTACTATAATTCTTTATTCTTTATTATTATTAGGAGCCATGGTGTCGCAGTGGTTAGAATGCAGTATTGCAGGCTACTTCTCAGGGCCGGATTTTCCTATAGGCTAACTAGGCTTCAGCCTAGGGCCTCAAGATCAAGAGGGGCCTACATTCAAATTGTTAGCAAAATTAAAATTACACTTTCACTATAGGTGAAAGGGCCTCATAAGTGGAATAGCCTAGGGCCTCTTTTCATCTAAATCCGGCCCTGCTTCTTCTACCCACTGCCAGGAGTTCAATCCTAACTGGCTCAAGACGGAGTCAGCCTTCCATCCTTCTGAAGTTGGTAAAATGAGGATCTAGATTGTGGGGGACAATATACTGACATTTGTAAATCATTCAGAGAGTGCTGTAAAACCCCATGGAGCAGTATATAAATCTAAATGTTACTGCTATTATTTGTGAATGAGAAATGTATTTCTATACATTTTCATATTGATTTCTTTATCATAGTTATGTTATGTAGATAAATGTTCACAAGGTTGTTGTGTTAATGCAGGTAATAATTTTAAATAGATTTTCTAAAATTGTGATAAACTGCCCTTTAGAAATGGAAAGTGAGATGAAAACAGGAAAACACTAAATACATATAAATTACGAATTGCATTTGTTTGTCATGCAAAATGCTATACCTTTACATGGATAGAGATAAACTGCTACTGAAGTCAGGAAGACTGTCATTGCCACCTTTTCCTATTAAGCACAATTAAAGCTAGTTCAATCTCCACTTAATATATTGATTATAGTAATAATTAGGATTTATCAAACATGAAGAAGAACAGTAGATTATACCATGTTTCTCTGAAAATAAGACAGGGTCTTATTTTCTTTTGACCCCTGAAATATGGCCTTGGCCTTATTATCGGGGTCTTATTATTTCTGAGGTGCAGGACCTCAAAACCTCAGCCCCTGGCAAGGGGCTGGTGCCAGAGCGCCGACTAGCTGCTCTGCTGGTGCAGCTCAGGCCACTGCCTCTAGCAATCATAGCAGCTGCCCAATGCCCGGAAACTATTCTTTTCTTCCACCCCCACACTCCTGTAAAGTTGACAGGGCTTGGTTGGGTGGAAGGATGCCCTGGAGGAGGGTCCCAAGTCCGACTCCTGAGCCGAGGCGATGCCTGGTGTGGAGCAGGTCAAAAGGGAAGTGAGCGGGGTTCACCTGGGGCGTGAAGGCCAACAACACGTGTCTTCTCAGGCTTGGCCATGGCTGACATTGGCCAGCGCCTCTGCCAGCTCTGCCAGGCTCCATGACATCCTGGACAAGAAGGGCTCTGGAGCACGAAGCAGGAAGGAGGCAGAGTTTCTGGCAAGCCTGTATGCAAGCACGCTCCGTATGATTGGCTTTGTGTATGAAAGGAGGGTGAGGGGGCAAGAGAAGATTTGGGGAGCTGAATGCGCTGCCACTGCTGGGAAGAGAGAAACGTGAGAAATGTGCGCTCTTCCAGCTCTTTCTGTTCTTCTCCCAAGTGGCAGTGGTGCATCTGGCTCACTGAATCTGGCCTGCTGATCTCGGGCGGCAGTGACTCTGATATTCCCCATCCCTTTTCCCCCCTGTGATGCATCTAAGTATTTGGGGGGGGCTTATTTTCAGGGGAGGCTTATTTTAGCGTATGCACTCGAAAGCCCAATTGAGCTTATTATCCAGACATGTCTTAGTTTCGGGGAAACATGGTAATAGACCCAAAAATCTACCTTTTTTTTTTTTGTATGAATAAACATTTATAATCTCTCAAAAAAATCTATCTATGTGACTGCTAGGAGTTGAAAACGACTCAGTAAATCAATCAATCAATCAATCAATCAATCAATTTATGTTGCCTCAGCAGTTAATAATATTTAGCTGATCTTGATTGAACACAGAAGTTAAGCAAGGTCAACCTGATTAATTCTTAGATGGAAGATTACTTGGGATTATGAAAGTTATTGGCTAAACTCAGAAACTGAAAAATGTCAATGGATGAAGGCAGTGGTAAAATCCGAATTTTTTTACTACCGGTTCTGTGTGCGTGGCTTGGCTTGGTGGGCATGGCAGGGGAAGGATACTGCAAAATCCCCATTCCCACCCCACTCCTGGGGGAAGGATATTACAAAATCTCCATTCCCACCCCACTCTGGGGCCAGCCAGAAGTGGTATTTGCCGGTTCTCCAAACTGCTCAAACTTCCTGCTACCAGTTCTCCAGAACCTGTCAGAACCTGCTGGATTTCACCCTGGATGAAGGTACCAAGAAAGCACTTTTATAAAGGTACCAAGGAAACTATATGGATGCTCAAGGTCATAATTACATTTGTTTGAAATTCCAGGAATTTTGAGTCCAACTCTCTGGAGAGTAGGCCTATCCATTTGAGCTGCAAGCTTTCAAATGACACCCAGATTGGAAGAAAGAAATTTCTCACTCTTAACATCCAGATTTTTGCAATCTAGTTAGGGTGGCTCTACTAGAGTGTATCATGTTGAGGAAGGCTATTTTAGCCAATTAAAGAAATAAATATTTTCTACTCGAACACTTGAGGATCTTCAATGGTTTATGCTGTTAATAATACAACACAATAAAGAGAAGCAGACTGTTTCCCCAAGTTAAACTAGGTTGTTTCCTGTTCTTTGATTATTCAGGCTAATCCGTTTGCAAGGTTTGCTGTTTACTGTGCTGAATCAGCATAAAAGGGTTGAGATTGCTAATACTGTACAAACAAAATTTCATACACTGCACTTCTGCAGCATTTTCCTTTTCAGAATTTCAAACTACTTGTGTAAATAATGTTAAATAATACATATGAAGAAGGTAGAAGAAACCAGCTTGGCAAGGTAAATGACAATCACTTGATTAGTTCCAGGAGATGAGAAAAAGAGATGCATTTTGGGATTTCATACAGTGGAAATATATCAACTATTCACATAATAAAATCTTACGTAAGAAGAATTGTCCCTGATGTGAGTGGGTTTGTGTGTTGCTACTGAAAGAAAAACCACTTTTACTCAATTTTGAGTAATTTACCAAGGTTTGGAAAGCATTGGACTCACCTGAGGAGAAAGATCAAGGTAAACCAAACTTCTTATTTAAGGTTTTATTCTGTGAATAGTTGGTTCAGGCCCAACTAGATGAGAGTAGGCAAGGGCCCGAAGGTACCACAATAGCAGTGTCAAGTGATAACAACATCAGGAAAAAGCAATATGAGAAGACAGTGGAACGGCTTGCCTCTAGGATTTGTGGATGCTCCATCATTGGAGATTTTAAAGAAGAGATTGGACAGCCGTTTGTCTAAAATAGTATGGGATTATACTATACGGTGTCCTGATTGAGTGCGGAGTTGGACTAGATAGAAGATCTCCAAGGTCCCTACCGACTCTGTTATTCTGATCAGCATCTGAAGGAGGAACTTCAGGACTATGACTCCTAACATCAGAGCATTCTGTCCAGAAAAATGCAGTTCTAATATCACTAAAAGAGAATATCTGTAGCTTGGAGTTGAAAAGAAGGGGTCCTTGGTGCTCTCTGAGGTTGGTTGTTTTCTTGCAGGTTTCATTACCCAAACTAGGAAACATCATTAGCACTAATGAGGTTACTTACTTTGTGTAATGAAGAGTCTGCAAGAAAACAACCAACCTCAGAGAGCACAAAGAACCTCTTGCAGTTAAGATCTTAAGCAAAATCCTCAAACTTGAAGCTTCTAGGTCTTATCCTTTGGAAGTACTTGGATTTTGCTGCTTTCTTTCCCTCCTCCTTTGATATCGTTGTAGAACACCAAAGTACTTGTAACTGGTCTGTGTACCTGCTATAGTGCTATGTGGACCCACCCATCAGTTTTAACCATCTTTCCTCTCTTGATTACCACCTGCCACACTTTTCCAGTCCAAATAACATCCCAATATCCTTACTATAGATCCATATCAGGTGGATCAGCAAGTCCATGTCTTGTACACTCTTAGCATACTGGCTGATGTCATCGGTTTAGAGAAGGTGGATGAGGGTAGTTCCACAAGATAAGAGAGGTGGAATACAAATAAATAATAATTTTCACACACACATAGTACATGAACACATGCCCAGTAGCTCTGGGCAATTGAAAGATTGAGTGTCCCCACCTTAATGTGTGATGAGTGTGAGTCATGCAAATGAGACATAACTAAGAGTTATACTAATCACTGCTAACAGTGCATAGACATGGAATGCTCTGTAAAGTAGGGCAAAGCACTGCTATTTAATATGTAGGGATTACATGCAAGAAGAACTCAGTCAAAAATATTTCTCAGTCAAAAATAATGGAACAATATTGCCATTAGATCTTTAAAGGAAAAGTCAGATATATAATCAATATCAACTTGAAAATATGCCCCCGCAGGCACCCCTCCAATTCCAAAGGTTTTGGTTGATGAACAAATACTGCAGACTTAAGGACGGGACACTCAACCATAGATCAATGTGTTATCCTAAATTATCTGATGGGAAAAGTTCAAGGTTGAAATTCCCTTATGCTACCTTCATGGATTTGAAGATGGGATTTGATTAGATCTCTAGGGTGAGATTATAGTAGAAATTGTTAATTAATAAAGGGAGCCCCATTTTCTTAGGCTAATTGTGCTGTTCCATGGAAATGCAAATATGCACATTTTAAATGTATCATTTTTAGGAGAGATTTTGTGTTTCAGTTAATGAACATCAATTAAACTTTTAGGGAATAGAGCTGAATCCTGTTTTTTGCCACCAGTAGTGGGGAGCCTGTCTATAAGAGCAAGATTAACAGCATGAAGCTGGCGGTGAAATAATTGGCTTAGGAAAAAACAAACAGAGCCTCTGGAAACTCATCTTCCCACATTATGCTGTTATTAAGAATAGAAAGAATAAGTTGTTTATGTTGATATATGAAAACAAAGCTCTCTTTATTATCAGCCAAATTATTGCAGACACTGAATAGGCTCAGAGGGAGTGACTGTCCCAAGGTTTCCCAGCTGGCCTTTTTGCCCAAAGGAAAACTACAAAGAGGGTCTTCCCCTGCTTGATTCAACAACTATATCCAGGGGTGGGCTTCAAAAATTTTAGCAAGGGATTCTCTGCCCGGTTGCTGGGTAGGCATGGCAATGGTGGGCATGGCCTAGTTGGCCTACCACTGGGGGGTAGGGTGGCGTTTTTGCCCTTCCCGGGCTCCGGAGGCTTTCCTCGAGCCTCCAGGAAAGTGAAAACAGCCTCCCCAGTCTCTGAAGGCCCTCTGGAGGCCAGGAATGGGCCTGTTTCTGGCCTTCTTGAACTTCTGATAGGCCCTTTTTTTGCCCTCTCCGAGCCTCTGTGCGCGCCCTGTACATAACTGCATCCAAAACAGACCGTGTGGGAACTCCTGGGAGGGGAGAGACAGGGGGGCGGGGGGGCCAGCTAAAAGCGGGATTTGGGAGTTCTCTGAACTGCACCAAATTTTAGCTAGAGGTTCTTCTGAACCAGTGGTGGGTTGTTCCGATTCACACCGGTTCATAAGAACTGGTAGTAAAAATTTGTAATAGTTCGGAGAACTGGTAATAACGTTGGCTGGCCATGCCCCCGAACTGGTCCCGGCCCAGTCGCCGCTCACTTACCCCGCCCACCTCATCAGAGTTTTTTTTTTTTTACTTTTAAAAGCATTTTTTCTACAACCTCTTTGGCCGAAAAAATGCTTTTAAAAGTAAAAAAAAGCCTCTGATGATCGCGCAGCTCAGAGGGATCGTTAGAGGCTTTTAAAAGCATTTTTTCTATAGCCTCTTCGGCTGAAGCGGTTGTAGGAAAAAAAATGCCTTTAAAAGCCTGTGGCGATCCCAGCTGAGTTGCCTGATCTCAGAGGCTTTTAAAAGCATTTTTTTCTGCAACCTCTTAAGGTTGTAAAAAAAATGCTTTTAAAAGTAAAAAAAAAAAAAAGAAGTTGGCCACCCCCACCAAGCCACGCCCACAAAATAAGCCATGCCCACAGAACCAGCAATAAAAAATTTTAGAACCCACCCCTGTCCTTAACCCTTACGAACTCCTAGCAGCCCACCCCTGACTATATCATACTGGATTACTACAACCATAATAATTCAGCTTTTGCAGAATGGAGCTTTTATATTTGCTAATTGCTAATTTCTCAGAAGCAATCACAGATCAAATGAAGTAGAAAACTGCTTTTGGGCAATAATTCATTGTATTATATAGCAGCACAAGTTCAATTTTACTTATATCAGCTTGCAGACAGAGAAGAATGTTTGGGACAATTCATGGTAGCTGAAATATATTTCTTTCAATAAAAGAGAATATATGTAGCTTAGGGTTGAACTGTGGAGTCCTGGGCGCTCTCAGAGCTTAGTTGTTTATTTGCAGAAATTTAATTACCCAACTAGGTAACACCATCAATGCTAGTGAGTATGAAGTTTCCCCCCTGTTTATATTTGGTTGCTTGTCCTGCCAGTGCTGATAGGGGCGTGTTAGAAAAATACCATATAGTATATATAATAGTTTGCTCTGTCACTGTGGTGAGGGTGTGGTTGTCTACCACACCAGCACTAACACTGGCAGGGCAAGCGACTCTATATAAACAGGGAGTAAAGCAAATCTTATTTTTTTAAAGGGCCCTACAAAATAACCTTATATCCAGAAGAAAGGAGCCGAATTTCTCCTCTATAAAATCAACCGCTGGAAGACACTTTTGTCTGCTTTTAAGTATTTATATAGTATTCTCACTGTTCCTTGTAGAAAAGCTTTTATTCATTCCAGCCTTAATGCTTTGCCATTAACGATCCTGGAAGAAGGTACAACTCAGGGGTGGGTTCTATTTACCTATACTATCAGTTTGCAATGGGATTGCACGTGCACATGCGAAGCAAGCACACTTCATCATCGCCAATGATGACAACCGGGGCAGTGGGCGGGGCCTTCCGCCGGTTTTACTACCGGTTTGAACTGGGTCCGAACCGGTCCGAACCGGTTCGAACCGGGGGCAACCCACCACTGGTACAACTGCTCGCACATGCGTCTTGCTTCTGCGCATGCACAGATCACTTCTGGTGATGTCAGGGTCAGTGGGCGGAGTCTCCTGCCGGTTTTACTACCGGTTCTATAGAACCAGTCCAAACCTGGGGCAACACACCATTGGTAGGAAGGGTCATGTCTGAGATTTTTTTTCAAATTTCATATCTAATTTGGATTTAAACTTCTTTTATCGGATCCTTTTCTTGAGGCTCTTCTTCCTGTTCCTCAGGATTATTCCTTTTGCTTGAAGAAGAGGACAAAGACCCTCAAGACAATGGTCAGATAAAAGAAATTTGTGTCCACAACAGAAATGTAATTTGAGAAAATGTCTCCATACAATTAGTCCTTAAATCCTTCTAATGGTCAACAAAAGGATTAGAATCACCACAAAAAAGGCCTAGTTATGTGAACCTCACTTCTCATATGGCTGGATTAAACAGCTGTGCCTCAAATCTGATAAATGTTATGGGATTTGAGGGGAAAAATCCTGTGTGTGGTGAAGTGTTGGTACTTTAGACAGCTTTCCTAGAAGTAAAGTCAGAAGATTCTTAGTGATAGCAGTTTCTCAATTTAAATACTATTTCTACAAGTCCTGGCTGTCCATGCTGGAGTTAAAGAAGTGTAGCTCATAATTCCTGTTTATATAATCAACCCAACCATGAATCAACCTGTCAGTGGAATTCATGCAATACACTTGTCTAATAGAGGTCAGCTAGTTGTGGTTGAATGTGTCACGTGAAAGGCTTCCAGATCCATCTGAGTCTTGCTTGAGCAACAAAAGGTGGTGAAATGAAAAAATGATAAAATTGCTGGAGATTCATCTACATACATAAAACTGAAGAGCAGATAATTCCCAGAGTATGCTGTGGTCCATAAGGAGAACTAGTGATGATGACAACAATAGTGTCCAGGCATGAGTTACGGTGAAACATCAAGAAACTTCATTTTATTTTGGTTTTTTTTTTTTTTTCCTCAAGCCACAAATATGCACACAAACATTTCTTCTTAGTGTTAAAAAAAACAAAACCCTTAGGTAATAGTGTATTTTAAAACAGTTATTCATTTGAGAATTGACATGTGAATTGAACTGCCTGCTTCCTACCAGAAATGTTTTCTTAGACTGTTAAAAGGAGAAGGAGGTGCTTGTATTGTTTAATCTGTGGAGGTGGCAAAAATATTGCTATAAAGAGGTGAGTAGGAAGAAGCTGCCAAGGATCTGAGTTAAAGAAAAGAATAGAGAGGCGTTGCTCCTATGAAAACGACATAGAAGACATACCCAGATAACTATTGCAACTGTAGGGCTGCTGTCTCTGAAATTTACCTAGAAACAATTACCATTTAATTCAGCAGACTGAGGCTCTATCTGGACTGGAGAGTCTTGAGTTCCATTCCCTGCACAAGAATTAGATTCTTTGAGTTACTTTTATTTGTTCTATCTATATACTATATTTCCTCCAGGAGCCCAAGATAGCATCATCTGGGCTATCTCCTATCCTCATAATTTTGTCTTTGTAAACACACTATAAAATATATTAAATTGAGATCGATCTAGTGAAAATTATAGTAGCTCCCCCATGTCTGATGCAGTCTGTGCTTGGCCCACCTGGTATTAGCAGTTAATCTAAGCCTAATATAGATTTAAGCAAATTATTTGTGAGATGTGCTTCTCATGATTGCCACAAACATTATGGTTGCTTGATAGAGATATGTTGTATTCACTCAAGTGCAGAGATAGACAACCTACAGAACTCTAGATGGTGCTGACCAATAGCTTCCAGTAGCCCCTAGTAAAGCAGCCAATGTGGAAGGATGTTGGGAATTGTAGTTTAGCAACAACAAAGTGCCTCATATTGAACCAAGAGCCTTCCTAATCCATGTCTTGCGTTGGCTGTTGTTCAAACTTCAGTTTCCAGAAAGCATTCCAGATCTAGGCTACACAAATCTGGACGACTGATAGATGGCAGCAAAAAATTAGTTTTGTATAGAACTTTGTCATTATCTAGTGGTCATCCAAATTTGGCAGCCCATATACAGCACGATTAGGTTTCAGCATTGACATGACCACATGACACGGCCATGAATTACTTCTCTGTCTTACTTTTTGAAACTAAGCCTTTTGCATTTTAGGTATACAACTAGCAAGTGTATTGGATTGCAATGCAAATATAAATTTCAAAACATTATATGGCCTTTATTTTTTGGAAAAAGAAACGAGGTCACATGCTTACTTAAAGTAGAAGCAGGGAAAATATCATTAAAAAAATATCTGGAGCAGTATCTTAGCAGAATTATTGCAGCCTTGTTTCTGTTCCTTTATGGCCTGCAAAATGACATTGCCTTTCATTTATGCAGCACTTTTCATCCCAAAGGGCTTTACATTTAATTTACCCAATAGCAGTGGGAGTTCTTCAAATGGTTTGAGGGCATTTAATAGCTGGATGTAGAAATCTGAATCACTTTGCCTTTTTCTTAAGGAACAGTCAGAATTGAGGAATGAGCTTGGCAGGCATTCTTGACTGCAAAAGTGTTTTACTGAGCTGTTTCATGAAATGCCAGGAAATTAGAAAGTTAACCCACATCAATGGGGTTACAGAAAGGCATTTCATAACAGTGGGTGTTAGTTGAAAAAGGTGATTTGGAGAAATCAGCACATGTGCTACGTATGGCTCATGTTTGTACTTTAGAGAAAAATATGTATAAATAATATACAGAAGCCAAGGGGATCAGACTGTTGGCCCTCTTACATGCAAGCAAGATTTTTTCAGAAGGGGCAAGAATTATTGTTATTCAGAAGGGGCTAAAAGCATTTTTGATCTCTTTCTACACTGAATGGCCATTATTTTGAAACTGGAGGTGCCCAGCTGTAATAGTCTTCATCCTCATATCTCTGCAATACATCTAAAAGGATTCCTACCATCCCATTCTGTAACTCTTGTCCTCATTATTTACTGAAAAAAAAATAAACAGTAAAAGCAAGGTAAAAGCAGTAGTTCTTTAAAGCTGATCCAATCTGCTGAAATTAGTTGATAATTGTAGAATTCTTGGTGTTTTCAGCTTGGTTGTTTGCTTGTAGACATTTCATTATCCTACCAGCTGGCATCATCCATGCAAGGGAGTGTGAGGTTTGCTGTCTAAGGATTTTATACTGATTAATATACAGATATACAAAGGATTTAAATGAATCAGGATTCAATCTGTAAAGGATTAATTTAATGTGAAATATACTGTATTAATTCAGGAGAACTAACTACACTGTTTTGCGTCTTGTCATAAAACAAAATGTTTATGTTTACACTTTTAATATATGTGGATAAATAGAATATAAATTAGCTGCTAAGTTAAAGTTTTGCTTGAAATGCATCAGGTTTCAATGGCTTATTTAAATAAAATACTTGTTTAACAACCAAGATATCAAACAGATTTCAGACTGCTAAAGAAAAGGGAATAAAACCATTTAATGTAAGTTAATATGCCTTCCTTAAGCACCAAGAACAAATACTACACTCAGTGCACCTCCTATATCTTTCCATTTTTGAACCCCATCTTTTGCAGTTCAGAATAAATCTGGTTTATATCAACAATTTGGGAGAATTGTTGAATAATCCTAGAGAATTCAAAATAGGCTCCACTTGGACTGATAGCCTGGCATAACAAGTTCCTGCCCTCATGGTAACCATCCTTACAAACTAAGAGATGCTACTTTTCTTTAAAGTAACAATTCATGTAATATGTTATGACCCACTTCAGATGAGAAATGTGAAGCTTCTGAGAAAAGTATGTTGAGTCAAACATGTGGAGAGATACCAGTTTGAACATCTAATAACATCATTGTTAATGGAACTGTTGCACAAGGAACAGTAGCTTCCTAAATTTGTAATTAAATGTGTTTTTTAATTTATAAAATTTATTCAGTAGGAAAATTTGCTTTGCCTATGATCTTCACATTGAATATTTTCCTTTATTTTCACAAGCATTCTTTCTTACTAACAAATAATATGTATCTTTCCGTGGCAATCCTTTTTTAAAGGAACAGCTGTCATCCTCAGTGTTCTTCTGTCCTTGAATGGCAATCATGAGAAATCAAGATGCTGAAACTTATTGAAAATATGAGATGAAAAAAACATGGATTGTCCAGTCCAAATCACTTAATGATATGAATCAGAACCACATGCTGGCTAGATTGAGGGTTAGAAAGAATTACCTGAGAATTGTTAATAAATCTTTTTTGGATGTGCCATGACAAAGTTTATTTCATGCCCTTTGACTCCAGTGTGATGCCGCTTGCTGAGGAGTTAACAGGTCAGACAATTTGTTGGAGTAGAGAATGTGAGTAGGAGGGAATTTAATGAGAAAAGGAGAGAATGAAGTGAAAAATAAAGTGAATATTAGTGTTTGGAAGTCAGGTTCTTTTAGACAAATTACACAAAGATTGTTGTCAGCCAGTGGGGGTGGGGGGTGGGAATGCACGAAAGAGAAGAAAGAAGGGACATATCCAACTTGTGTTGTCAGGGATATTCTGTTCCTCAAACTGAGAGAGCCATCTTTGCTGAGCCATATTTACTTCCTTTCTTTGTTTCTCAGTGCAAAGGGGAGTTGAAAGCCATATGTGAAGAGTAGGAGTTACATGAGTGCTCAGCTGTGTAGATAGCAACATGAGGTGGAACAAGGCAAATGACAGACTGACATGAAAAATAAAGGCAAATATACCAGAGAACTTGGGCAATTGACCATATATGACTCCAGGCAGAAAGCTTCCTCCCATGAATCCTTGACTGCAAGAACTAAAGGAACAAGTTGAGTTCCTGTTCATAAAGAAATAAATACAGATGAGTTATCCTAATCTCATTCATTAAATTTGGGGGATTATACCATGAAAGCTAAAGCAACAGCCTATATTTGAGAATTCATAATAAGGACCTTACTATATAAATGCCTCAACTGTAATTAATGAGGGTTATTTAAAGGTAATATTGTGATGTTGTACTAGGAATGTAGCATCCCCAGTTTTAAGTCCATACTCAGCTATATAAACTCACTAGGTATAGGTATCATTGACCAGGTAACTTTCTCCTGGATACCCTGCCTCACAGGATTGTTCTTGGAATGGAATTGGAAAGGTGAGTTTTTGAGACATTGAAATAAACCCTATCATGTTTGTTGAAAAGGCATCCCATTAAATTTAAAGGAAGCCTAAATGTGCATGCTGTAAAATTAGAGATTCTGGTGTATCCAATGGATTTAATCCTAAATAAACATTTGTAGGATAACTGCATTCAACATATTATTAATCCAGAACATATTATATAGTACTATTTAGGCTATTATGGCTTGGCTCACACATATCACTATGGCGAGTGGGTCACATGTCTTCCTACTCCAAAAAAACAAATCACATTTTTAACACAATATGTTAAATCTGTGACATTCGTTTCTAAGTAAACCTTTTTGCATAGGATTGTCATAACATGCATGAATAATCTCTTGAAATAGTTTCATATTATATATCCTCAGGCGTCAAGTCAAATCTCTTTTGATTATAAAATTCTGTAGAATATATTGGACAACTCCAGACTTGTGAGAGGTGGGTCGTCACCATTCCTTCATAAAGTCACTATCTAAAATTTCTTGTTTTCTCTACTATAAATCATATGTGCATGTTTGGACATGGCCCATATATCGTCCAGTTATATATTTAGTAGAAATTGAAGGACTCTGGTAAATGTGTGTTAATAAATGAATGGGCTTTAGTTAATAAATGTGTATCCTCAGAATTACATTGCGTTACAAAACAAGGGTAATTGCAACTTTCATCATCCCTGTCATAAAGCATGATGTCATATGACCCCACCGCTTAGCAAAAGCAGTTCCAACATTTCCGGTTTCATTGTTAATTGAATCCAAGCTGTTGTTAAGTGAGGACGTCATGTAAGTACCATTAATGACCTCCTGAGGCTTCCCCACTGACTTTGTTTGTCAAAAGCTGGCAAAGCTCACAAATGGAGTTCCAGTTCACAACAGCTGGAACTCTTGATCATTTAAGCGTCACTCATTCAGCACCATCACAAATTCAAATGGCCACTGGACGGTCTACCTGTAACTTTAACTTCCTCTCAAGCTGGGGATGAGAGACTAAAGGCTCCAAAGGCAGAGACTATAATAATTTAGCCTCAATCGATTAATGAACCGGTTCAGAAAAGCATGATTTTATGGCTTGGCGCATTTAACTTTGGTGTTGGAGAAAGACACCTGAGACCACCATGGACACTCAAGAAAATAAAAGCAAGGAATCAAGGAACAAACTAATCCAAAATCTTGGATAATCCAAATTATTCACATTATGCGAAGAAACAACTGTGCTCTTCAAAGAAAATAGAAAAGACAAAAGAAGATTTAAGACCAGCAGCCAAGTGGATGGACTCAGTTTATACAAAGCTATGGGTACACCATAGCAACACCTGAAAGAACACGTTATGGATAGAATATCTATCTATATTCTATTCCAAAAGGAGTCCAAAACTAAACAATCAACGCCTTTAGGCGGCCATTGGGCTCAATAAAGGCTGGTTCTCCGTCTTGAGGCGAGCAAGACGCGGAAAAAGGTGCCTCGGTGCGCATGCGCGCGCTATCGGCCGCGCTCGAGAGGTCGCCTTTTGTGAGGGAAACACGGCATTCTACCCCCTTCTCCGATTTACTTTTTCCCGCCCGTTTCTTCTCCCCCCGCCCACCACCACCCTCGCTTCTCTTCTTCCTTCCCCACCACGTGACGGGGACCTCTGACGCCGCGCTGCTGGGTCCCCTGCGGCTGCAGGGGTGGGGGTGGGGTGTGTGTGAGGGTAGATGGGGGTGGAGCCGCAGCTGGAGAAAAGGCGGAACGGGCGAGGGGCGGAGCGAGAAGAGAAGGAAGCCGCGGCTGCCACTCCACAAAACGCCGCGTCGGAGCCAGGAGAGCGGACCTGCGCCAGCCCGGGGCTCCGATTTCCGGTGAGAAGGGGCTCTTTCGACTGAGGAGGGGGCGTCGCCGCCGCCCGCGGCCGCTTCCAAGCACGGCGATGCTCCCCCATGGTGCCTTCGTCGCTTAATTGCGGAGGATGGAAGGAGCATCGGACGGACTTCCTCGTAGCCTGACTCCTTTCGCCCCACCTTTTACACAGGGTTTCCCTCCGGGGGTAGTAATGCAGGGTAACGCTCCCCTCTTCCCAGTTTTTTTTTTTGGGGTGTGTGTGTTTGTGTGTTTGTGTTTGTGTGCAAAGGGTGAGGATGGAGCGCGAGAGAATTGCGGCTCCCGGAGAAATCCGGACGGCGATTAGGTGGCGGGAAAGAGCTTCCTGTACACTTCTTTCCAATGTGCTGAACCTTCTTTGTGTGTCTGTGTGTGTGTCTGTGTCCCCCAAAGTTTGGGAAGTGTGACGGGCGAGGTGGAAGGGTTGCACATTTGCCGTATGTGCTGCATGGTGTTGCTCGCACAAGTGTCTTTGTGCCAAGTGGAAGTGGTGTCTTCTAGTTGCGTTGAGTTTACCCGTTGTATAATCCCCAGACACCGGTGTCTTGAACCCCACTTGGAGAAGGCTCTGAGCAATGGTCGGTGGATGTGTGTGTGTGTGTATGGGGAGGGGGCGTTTCACAGTGTGTGGGTGCGGGGTTTCACACTTTCCTCTACAGCACTGACTGGGTTTAGCATGAAATAGTTTTGGCATCAAACTTATTTGGGGGAGGGGGGAAAGGGAGGGGGAAATAGGTGCACAGCATGATGTTGTCTATTTCTTTTGATGGACAATTTTTAGGAAGCCTTCCTTGATCTTGTATTTTATTTTTATGAGGAGCGATCTAGCCCAATCTTACCTACCTACACACGCAAAAACATGCACATATGCATCAACACACACACACACACACACACACACACACACACTGGTGTCTGGCAATGGCACGTGTTCCAGAGAGCAGAAAAGTGCAATAGTTTCACTTCCTTTCCATTTGGGCCCAGGCATAATTCTGCCTTCTCTTTCTGTAGGCAATACAACCTGTTTCCGGAAATATGTAGAAACCCTGGTGATACCAGCCTTCATAGGGAGATTGTTTGTCCTGTGTTGGTTTGTGCCGGAAGTGTTCATGCTTATGTTGTTTCTGCACAGAGTGCATGCCTTTCTTCTGCTTTTCCTTAACTCCTCTTGAAAAACTTTATATATAGAGAAAGATTCCAAAATGGAGAAATCTACATTTGTGCTTGTTGAAAAGCATCATTTAGATAGGAAGTTGTTGATTTGTCTTTAAAGGCAGGTTACTGCATAGAACATACTGCTTAAAAGCTTCTGCATAGTTGTTAATATGCTATTTAAGAATTCCAGTACTGATGGTTAAATACATAATCTCATCCAGGATAAAGTAAGAAGCTTTGTATAATTTTACTTCACTTCATAAAATATATTGCAAAATATGTATGTGGGGGACATCATCATCATTTGTTTTTAGTGAAAGGTTTCCATCCTGCCTAACTTACTGTTTATAAGAAACTTTAAACTTTATTTTATTTGCTTTAAACACAGTATACTAGCCATATATTTTTGCTAGATAATCTGAAAAAGAGACAAACAGATCTATATACTTGTGAAGTGTTATTTACCATTTAAAAATTCTGAGCATCCTAAAATGCCAAATCTAAATCAGTGATCACCTTCTAACTTAAGAATGATTCTATTTTTGAAAAAAAGCCAAGTTGCTGGAGAAGTACATTGAAAAAGAATTATACCATTTTTTCTAACTGGTTTTGACAGTCCGTGCTTTCCATCTGTGATTGTTTTATCTTTATGCTCATTTTGAAACTATTTCATATGAAATTGAGTACAAATGAGTCATGCCAGCTGTCAAGTAAAATTCTTATGAAATTTTAGTGTGTAAAATCAATTTCTTTCTAAAAATGTGAAAAGAATGTTGTTATGAAAATCATGGACTTGGCATTCCATAGTATGTTTGCTTTTCTGTCATGGTGACTAGAAACGCTGCTATCTTTTCTCCAGACTTCTATGTGCTTGATAATTGTCAGAATTTCTTTTTAATGTGAAATGTGGAAAATAAGGCAAGCCTTTTGTCTACATTGCTCTGCTGGCTTCCTTGAAATGAGGCTATAGAAATGCAGAAAAATCTGCACAAATAAAGTAGTTATGCCGGTGGGGGTGTATTTTGTTCTCATACAATATGTACCCAGAAATCGTGGGTTTAATGGAAATGTTTCTCAGATGCTGACAAGTCACAACATAAGAGAAAATGCCTATTGTATAAAGGCCAGTTCATTGGTTTTCACTTCATCTGGCCTTCAGCTGGTAAGATCTTATAACAAATGAAAATCAAAATGTCTTCTAACTACAGCTTCAATGACTAACTTTGTTTGTCTGACATCATTAATGTGTTCATTACAGCTGTAGAGGATAATGCTTGCCAGCACAATAGTCTGCAGTTGAAGAAGCATATTATTGTGTTGCCATTGTGTGTATATATGTGTATAAAGTAAAAGCCAAGGTGGTCCCAGTAGAGGCAAGAGCATTCGGGGCAATGGTATCTAAATTCAGATCATTCCCAAGAACAAAATCAGAGCTCACTTGTCAGGAAGAGTGCTGTGCTAAGAACAGGTAAGATCCTGCACAAAATCCTCCCAGGCTTTTGATAGAGGACCTGAAATTGATAGAGGACCTGAAATTGAGAAAGGAGTCTTATTTACGGTCACTCATGCCCTCGTCACTTCCCGCCTGGACTATTGCAATGCTCTCTACATGGGGCTCCCCTTGAGGAGCACCTGGAGGCTCCAACTGGTGCAGAGTGCGGCCGCGCGGGTGGTTATGGGAGCGACATGGCGCTCCCATGTAACATCTCTCCTTCTTAAGACCTTTTTATTCCATCAGGCTGGCCTGGCCTAATCTTTTCCCTTTTTCCCTTTTTAAAATGTAAATTTTAATCTGTTTAAATTATTGGGGTGCTTTAAATCTGTCTTGGGCCAAAATTGTTTAATTTGGTTTTACTTTGCTTTTAAATTTTGTATTTATGTGTTTTATCTGTGGCTGTTCACCGCCCTAAGTCCTTCGGGAGTAGGGCGGTATATAAATCAAATAAAATCTAAATCTAAATCTAAAGATACAGATCATCTATAGAGTGGTGAGAAGGGAATACACACACACACACATACAGAGAGAGAGAGAGAGAGAGAGAGAGAGCAAGCATTTCTGTAAGACATAAATAGTATCTATTGTCTAGTCTTCAGTAGACTAGTTTTTAAATTGTACTTCTTTAAACCTTGTAAGGTTGATAATTTCTTTAGTTAACTTAATGCTATCAACATCACAAAGCAGGCAAAAGCAACAGATCTAATTATGTCATACTTTTATAATCTTTTAAAATTTTTGAAAAGTGTTGTTTCCTGAAATGTATTATTTTGAAAATTAAAAGAGGTTCTGTGACTTCTATGTTGCTTCTAGACATTGTATTTCAGACTCTTCACTGACTTGCATTAGTTTAATACAAATAGTCTTTGACTTAGAACCACGATTGAGCCCAAAATTTATGTTGCTAAGTGAGAAATTTGTTAAGTGAGTTTTGCCCCATTTTATGACTTTTGTTGACACATTTGTTCAGTGAATCACTTCAGTTAAGTTAGTAACATGGTTGTTAAGTGAATCTGGATTCTCCATTGACTTTGCTCATCAGAAGATCACAAAAGGTGACCCCGGGACACTGCAATTGTCATAAATATGTCAAGCAGTTGTCAAGCATCCCATGACCATGGGGATGCTGCAACGGTCATAAGTGTGAAAAATGGCTTTAAATCACTTTTTTTGTAACTTTGAATGGTCACTAAATGAACTGTTGTAAGTCAAGGACTACCAGTACAGTATGAATTTTAAGACCACCTTTTTCAGTGACTAATACTTTACATCTATTTGATAAATGGGACATATAACTTATACTTATCATTGAATTTAAAATAACAGTACTAATTTTTACAGCATAGTTCATTCCATTCCATTTACACACACAAAAAGTGATTATGTGCTTGTTTGTCTTTACCTTAAAATGTTGTATGAACTCGGCTGTTATGATTTAAAATCATGGTTTACATCTTAACGTAACAAATAATGACATGAGCAGCTACAAGTACATCAGTTGGACCATGAAGCTGGAGAACCTGGGTGGGCTATTTTCATCCATGAAAGAAATGGAAAAGGAAAGAATGATAGTGCAGGAGAATCAGTGGCTTTGAAATTGCTGAAGAAGAAATTTGATTTTGGACTCATAGCTATGTATGATGGACAGTTGGTAAGGGATAGATTTCTTTCTCACCAAAATCGTGGAATGTGATTAACCAAAACATGTTGAATTTAATCAGGAAGGACTTAAATTAAATCATGTGAGAAATGAAGGCAAAACCTCAGAACTAACAAAGAGTAGGAATAGTAACAAAGATACAGGAATAGCTGGAAAAATAATTAAACTGAGCTTTTAAAAATCAGTAATAAACCATAAACAACATTCCTGTAAAGGTCATAGTCTTCATTATCTGAGGGATTATTTAATAAGTGTGACTGAGATCTGATGGAATGATTCCCAGTTCAGTTGCAATATAGCAACTGAACTGAAGGCTACAATTTATTCAAAAGCAGCAGAAGCAACAATAAGGAGGAGTTGTACTGTATGCTAAAATATTTATCTCTGCATGAAATCAAAGGGAATGAATTTGGTGGCATTGGTGATTAAATCTGAGTTAATATAAGTGGGAAAGGAAAAGTGGCAATGTTTGAATCCCACGGCCAGATAGATTATATCCTGGGGTTTCTGATGACCTGACTAAACCTTTTAAAATAATCTTTGAGAAATTCTAGAAAATGGGCAAAACAGAAATCTGGCTTGGGTAAATTGATCCTGCCTTCCAAAAGGTGAAAAAGGAAGGTTCCAGGAACTGTAGACCAATGAGTCTTCTATTGATTTCTGGGAAAATTCTAGAGCAGATCATAAGGTTGAGCTGTAAATACCTTCCAAGCACAGTGCTGTGATGGGGAAAAAGTCAGCATGGGTTTGTTAAGAAGAAATTTTATGAGATTGAAGTTATTTTATGTTTGCTTGGATAGTTTAATTAGGTAAATTAATTTATAGTTACTGAATAAAGGAACTTTTCTTTCATTGTAATCAAATTATTTCTCCCCCCTCCCCCCCATGGCTTGGGTTCCTATATTAATTACTTTCTGGCAATGAATTTTATTCTGTGTTTTCACTATCTGAATGATTGAATTCAATTCATGCTGATTTTCATTTTGCTAATTCACATGTTGTATTATTTGTTTTTAATTTATTAATCACCCTGGTTATTTTTACTTTAAAGGGAATATAAAAGAAAATATAAAAATGGCTTAAGGCAGATTATGCAGAAACCCTGTGAGATATTTCTGAATCTGGTCAGTGCCCAAATAGACTGTATAGGTATAGATAATAAATAAGATCTAGAAATTAAGAAGATTGAAATGGCAGGTCCTGATCCATTTATTTCAGCAAAATACTGCATTTGATAACATTTAAAAACTTTGATCGTCACCAAAAGATCTTTGCTAGATCTTCATCATCTTTACCTTATTTTGTTTTAGAAAGTATATGGGCAGTACAAGCAAGATGGATACAAATACCCTGTTTCCCCCCAAAATAAGACATCCTCTGATAATAAGCCCAATTGGGCTTTTGAGCACATGGCAATAAGGCCAAGCGCTTATTTCAGGGATCAAAAAAATGTAAGTCAGGGTCTTTTTTTCAGGGAAACACGGTATGTAAAGGGATATTATGACATTTCTTACCATTATATATATATATATAAATAGATTCACTGATTCCAGTATTTAGTCATGATATTTTACATTGATAGAATAGTTTAAAGGTGCTACTAAATTCCAAAATGTATTTAAAGAGATAGTGAGCATAAGATGAAAAGATCAATATAGTTCCTTTCTTTCCTAGTTCTTTCTTTCCTAGTTCTTTCTTTCCTCTTTCTTTCTTTCTTTCTTTCTTTCTTTCTTTCTTTCTTTCTTTCTTTCTTTCTTTCTTTCTTTCTTTCTTTCTTTCTTTCTTTCTTTCTTTCCTAGTTCTTTTGTTCCTCCTAAAATATAGTGTTACCTGGGCTAAATAATTTGCTAGTTAAGTAAGATATTGTCTTGAACTAAAAAACAGAATTCATTGTAGAATTTATAATAAGTAATTTAAAGAACATAAAGATATTATGCACTATATTCTTCTATACCCATATTTTTTTAAAAAACTAGAACAATTAGGAAACTTAAAATACTTTTTACTTTTAAATTTAGAAATGTAAGGTATTTTAAAATCAATACTTTTCAGTTACTTTCACCACTCTTTTGTTAAAATTTAAATAGTGTAAGGGAAGTATTGTGTATTCATATCATGCCATAATCATTTTAAGTAAAAATAATCTCCACAAAAATATTAATTACTACCCCAGTTATAATTTTTTTCCTAATGTGCATATTTCAATGCTGTATTCTGGACTTTTAGAGGAAAATTCAGATATAAGTAACGTGCAAAGTAATAAAATATTTTAGTTCTGTTTCTTTAATGTAAGGTGCACATGCTGAAACAAGTTTCCATGGGTTTATGCCTGTAGATTTTTTTCTGGAAAAAGAGGGGGGGGGGGTTTGCCAAGGAAACCTATATCTCCCAACAGGGAGATTTATCTGAAAGATTTGGTAAGCTAATTCCTCCCAAATATGAGATTTGTCAGAGGATTCTAATATATAAATAATCTGAAGATCACATTTATTATATGATCATATGGTAATATGTTTGCATTCTTTTGTAGGTCTTCTAAGAATCAGGAGGAAGAAACACCATGTGGCTTAACCTTTCACTTGGAAACATAGCTTTTTAAAAGAGATGGCTGACAAGGCTGGAAAAAATCTTTCAGGCCCACTGTTCATTGAAGTTGAATATGATTATGAGTATGAAGCAAAAGACAAAAGGATTGTGATAAAACAAGGGGAGAAATACATCTTAGTAAAAAAGACTAATGATGACTGGTGGCAAGTCAAAAAGGATGAAAATTCCAAACCCTTCTATGTGCCAGCACAATATGTTAAAGAAATAACCCGCAAAGCACTAATGCCACCTATTAGGCCATTAGTTGGACTGCCAAACAACTCTCTAAAACTTGCACATGGTTTACAGAGGTCAACAGAAAATGTGAATAAATCTCCAGAGCTTTCAACTTCAGGGAAATCGTATCTAGTTCAAGCTCAGGATGCCAACCAGAATCTGGGACCAAACAGTAGCCCAGGTCAGAATACTGGACTTAGCATAGAACTTGCCCCAAACAATGGAAAGTTTAATGATTTACAGTTTGTTAACGTTTCCAATCAGAACGTGAACTTATCTGGGTCTCACTTTCATTGTTCAGAATGTATGGAAACTGAGAAGACCAGCTTCTTGCAAGAACAACCCTGTGATTCTGTAGGCGAAGGATCAGAAAAAATCCACCAAGATTCAGAATCTGGAGATGATCTCAGCAGCAGTTCCACAGAACAAGTACAGGTAAAATAAGTTGCACTGCAGTAAATTGCCTATCCAATATTTTTTTTTTCTTGATAGAAAATATGTAAGTGAACTAAAATGACAGGCCAGACTTGTTCTATTAGTGGTCTATAATAGAAGATTTGAATAAACATTATTTGCTTATAGTTAAGTAACCTTTTCTTTGTGATATGAAAACTTTGATGTTGGTTTTATGTGTGTGTGTGTGTATCTGTTTGTGTTTATTCTGTTAATTATGATTTCTAGAATTTAATCCTTTCTACGAAAAGCAGGTGTCAACAGTTGATTGATCCTGGAAATTCTATGCAAAATCAGCTAGGATTTCAATGGAAGATAACTGGAAGCTCAATAATACCTTTTAGAAAACTTTACATTTAAAGTTTATGGAAGAGTAGGAAGTTGTAGGTAATTATAGCCCCACGACACTCTACATTTAAAAGCCATGTGATAAGCAGCTTGATTAAGCCAGAATTTAAGCAGAACTACATATTACTTTAGCAAGTGCATGTTCCAGGCTTATTCTTTCTGAAATAATAGAGAGGTAGAAATTGATTACTTGGAGAACAAGTATTTCTATGCCTTCAAATGCTCATCCAGAGATTCTGTCCCCAATTTGTATAGGTTTCAGTCTGGAAAATTGATAGTCAAAGGTGGCAAAACATGGACTAGAAGGTCATTTGTAATAAGAAAGAAGATATAAAAAGAGTTGTATTGCAAATGTTCTTACCATGTTGTATTGGGGCAGCACAAAGAGGTACTTTGCATTGTGTGTAGATTTCAGAAAAGTGGCTGTACATGCACATGGAGACATCCAGTCAGCTTTGGAATTATCCCCATAAATCTTGCAAAATATGTAATTGCCTTAAAACCTTAACTGATGACAGGCTCCATACTCCTGTCATCAGTTAAGGTTTGGGTATGTTGAAACAAGACAAAGTGGATAGTTTTGGCTCCTGTGGAAGACAATGTGTATATTTGTATGATTATATATTATCTCCTTGCAGATAGTTACACTAAGCGTGCAATACCTGTAAGATTTTAGTGTCCTTTTGAGTGATAGCAGAGACCTGCTATTAATACAATATCATGAATGAGATTTGTCGTGATTTTCAGCACCATACATTTTGGATGGTATGGTTCATGTGGATTTGCAAGATTGGTTCATGGTCTGAGATGCTTCTGAATCCAGCATTGATATTAAGCAGTTGTATAATATTTGTGGGAAAAGAAGCATTTTTTCAGCTTTTGCTGATAAACCAGATATACCTTTTCCTTAAAAGAAATCTGTTGCCAGTGATAACACACACATTGCTATCCTCAAGTTTTCATTGTGGCAGTATGCATTACATGGGGCAGGGCTCGATAAACTGGAAACTGAATGTTGTTAGTCAATAACTGCATGATTGCTAGTTAGTTTCTAAATATATTTGTTTCAGCATTGTCACTGGTTAGGCCCAAGTTATCAATATGGCTGCTTGCCTGCCTTCTACTTTTAAATATATAATAGAGCATTTTTTGCTGGTCTCACCATGGCACATTAATTTTACAGATTGCTACTGCAGAGGAAGAAGACCAGCTCTTGCTGAAATTTAGGAGAGGACTGATCTCATAATGTTTTATGACTTTTACAGATAATTTTGGTGTTGGCAGAACGATGAAGCATTTTTATATGCCCAATCATTCTGCCAACCTTAAAATTATCTGTAAAAGTCATAAAACATTATGAGATCGTTTTAAAATCTCTTCAATTTCAGCAAGACCTTTCTCATCTTCAGTTGTTATAATACATCTTTGTGCGCAAAGGTATTAATTTTTTTATGATATATAGTACAATTTGTTCCTATATCATCTGGTAGATAATTTCCTTCCTATTGACTGTATTTTTGCTTAGAGCCATCGCGAATGCTAATTATGTCAAAACTGTTGATGCTGACATATGGCTTTGAGGAACTGAGATGAGAACCATCCTTTAACTTATACCAAATGGCAGATGGTAAACCCTTTTCTGTCACAAATAATATTCTTGATAAAATTGATGGATTTGAAAGCAGAGAGATTTAAGTACCTACAGTAATTGGTTATCACTGAGTTATTCACTGGATTGTATTCTTTGCACTTTTTGTTTCATTTATGTAATCTGATATTTTGGTTCTCCTGCATTTACTGTACAGTATTCCTTTTTCTCTCTCTCTGGATAAATGGAATGTAGGTCTTTTATTTATGACTGTGGAATATGTTTAGATGGGTGTTAATAACTATTTGCTGAGTTCTTACAGACAAACCAGTTCCAATATTTAGTATGTTAAGCCTCGGTATATAAATTATGGATAGCTTATTAGCTGCACATACTCACTGGTTGAGGCAGCAAATGCATGGAAACATTCTTATTGCTAAGCCAACCATATGGTTCAGTATAGTGGCTGAATTGGCTTAAGGTATTAATGACTTAAAATCATTAAAAAGTCTGTGAGTTCAGCTAGAAATCATGCTAAAAAAAATATTTTGAGCAATGCAAGTCTCATATATGTGTGAATCAAAATTGATATGGTTGGAAGTCACTTAATTATATGGATTCCTTAAGAAATGCATATTTCCAAAATATTAAATTATTTTGTTAATTTATTTTATTGATTACGATTATGATTTATACTGTATATCATTCCATGAATGTTCTTACTTTTTTTGTTGTTCAGCATTTGTACTTACCATTAAAATTGAGCTTTGATTGTAGTTTATGGCATATTGGCTAAAATGTGCCCTAACACAGTGGCCCCAACCTTTTGGGCACCAGGGATTGGTTCCGTGGAGAGAGGTTTTTCCGCGGACCCGTGGGGGTGTGATTTCACATGCTGCCTGCATCCTGCAGATGAGGCTTTGCTTATTTGCACGGCCCGGTTTCTGACATGCCACAGACTGGTAGTGGTCCACGGACCAGGAGTTGGGGACCCCTGCCGAAAACAGCACTAATCCTTAGCAGGCAGTTTTACATGTGGTATAAGAATGTGTAAGAATGTCTTTGGAGATTCTCACTCATCCAGGTTATGATTGCCCCAAAGGTACTTTTTCAAAAGGCAACTGGACTTTCCTTGTTTTTTCTTGAAGACGTTTTGCTTCTCATCCAAAAAGCTTCTTCAGAACTGGATGAGAAGTGGATGAGAAGCGAAACGTTTTCAAGGAAAAACAAAGTCCAGTTGCCATTTGAAAAAGCACTTTTGGAGCAATGAGTAAGAATAGTAACATTTTTTATACTTGCTCTGTAAAAAAAAAAAATTATGTGAAATGTATGATTGATCAAAGTAGGCCTTTCTGCTTATGACCGTGGCATACAAAAAGTTTTGACTTCAAATGTAAGACATTTAATTCCTCTAGCCATGGAAATAAAATAAAAATATCAGCATCAGTTTATTCATTCAGACGCATGAGAAAGGAATAGTTAGAAAAACATGAATTATTTTGAGTGATTACGGTGAAAGATTGAGAGGATTAGTGAAAGATACAAACATTATGGGTTCTAAATCTGAAACATTTCATTATTTGGTAGTATTAAAAATGGATTTCAGTGAAAAATGGATAAAGAAAAAGGGAGAGGAGTGAAAAAAAACCTATACAGTCGAAGTAGGATGACTACAGAAATAGAAAGCATGAGTCCTGTGTGCAAAAGTATTCCAATAATCTATCAGAATGAATTTTAAGTAGCAGTAAGGAAAGAGGATGTGAAATCTGCTTAGTGCAGAGTTTCAGAGTTCCACAGAAATATGTGGTGCTACATGCTGCTACGAAGAATGAAAAATGATGCTTAATGAAATGATGAAATAAAAGAGGCTGGGGATGACAAAAAGTAATTACCGGTAGTGACTGTTTGCTGGAAATATCGACTATGTGAGAAGGATTATATAATGTGTTTAGACAGAAATATACTAGTAAAGAATTTAGTTAAAGAAAGCACAGAAGGGATAAGTTTGAAACAGACAGAGCCTTTTTAGTTGAAATCGTTCATCAAAATATATATAGATGTACTAGCTTCTTTAAAAGGCTTTTCAGAACAAAACATTTTCTTTCAGGTTGTATATGTGTTGGTGATCAAGTAGATATTTATGATGGTCTCAATGTCAGAAAAAATCGATGAGAAAAAAAGGACTTTGATTTCAGAACCTCTTTCTGATCTGCTTCTCCAAAATAATATTGGAGAATAATAATAAGTGAAGAAATTTGTACTTGGTTTTTCATTCCATTTTTTCTACTGTCATAACTATAGACTAATTTTAGGTTCTTAACAGCTCTTCCACAAAGTGAGGAATATGTTTAATGAAATTAAACTTCCTCATAAATCCAAAATTTTTGGATTTATGAGAAACAAAAGAAAATAGACTTTAACACTTAAACAGTGTTTAGCAAAAGAAGAGTTAAAGTCTTTGGGCTCTTGTGTTTTCTATTTTTAATCCAGTTCCTCTCTAACAGATACAGTCCTAATATTGATTTCAGAGCAAATTGTAAGGGGAAAAAAACTCTCACAATGCAGCAACGATTAAATTTTGGAGGCCCCTAGGGTAGCATGTAACACACTACTGTTATGTGAACTGCACTGGCTGCCTATCTGTTTCCGGGTTCCATTCAAGGTGTTGGTCATTATTTTTTAAGCCCTTTAAGGCATGGGTCCAACATATCTGAGGTGCCATCTTGTCCCAGTGGGATTGGCCCGCCCCACTCAGCTGGCAGAAGAGGCTACTACAGACCCATCAGCCAAGGAATTGTAGCTGGTAAGTTCCAGGAGAAGAGCCTTTTCTGCTATGGCTCCTGCCCTTTGGAACATCTTGCCTGTAGGAGGTGAGATCCCCTGCCACCCTTCTGGCCTCTAGGAAAGACCTTAAAACTTTGCTATGCCAGTTGGCATGGAGTCCTGAAGGAGAAACTGTGGGCTAGAGATAGGTACTGTAGTAAAAGAGAAGTCACCACCATCTCTCCACTCTAGACCTGTGGGGGAGTTTTTTTGGTTTGGTTTTAATCTTGTATTAGTTTTTGTAATTGCTTTAGTTCTATATGTTTTATTATTTTGTAAGCCACTCAGTGTCGCCTTGAACAGCGAGATGAGCATAAATTTGATAAATAAATAAAATAAAAAGTGATATTTTACCTCCATGGTTCGTTTTTTTAAAAAAAAGCTTAACTCTTGAGCATTATTACTATGAACAGAGGGAAATGTGTTGTAGGCATTCGAATGCTGCAACTGATTCAGAGATGTATCATAAATTTCCTGGGATGAATCACTTAAATGTAGCTTAGAGATCTTATGCATCAGTCTTATGATTTGTGCAAATGAGCTCTGCTAATATGCCTTGTATTTATCAGCATTTGTTGTTGGAAAGTACTGGGCAATTAGGTTTGGTAGGGAATTAATATCTCTTCATCTTCTAAATATTTAACAATGTTCAGAATTTCTCATACTTCATTGCAGGAATCATCTCTCTCTCTCTCTCTCTCTCTCGCTCTCTCGCTCTGTTCTCTCTCTCTGTCTGTCTCTCTCTTTCCCTCCCTCCTTCTCTCTCTTCCCCCTCTCCCTCCCTCCGTCCCACACACACACACAAACAGAAACGTATGTGTGTATACATACATACACACACACACACACACACACACAGTAAACACACAAACACACACACGCACACAGAGAAATGTATAAAAAATGTGTGTGTGTACACATATACACACACACACATTTATGTATCTCTCCCATCTCCCTCAGTGAAAAACTATGGGCAGTGTACAATGAAATGTTAGAATATAAATCAGTGCATATAAAAGTTTTTTTAAAAGCCAAAAATTTGAAAGGAGGCTAGAGAGTAAAATTGATTGAAGGGCGAAGGAAGGGCTTTCAGCCCCACGCTACTCATGTGGGGAGCCTGCATGCTCTCCTGGGCTCCCCGCATAAGGCCGCCGAGCCATGTCTTAACTCCTTTTTGGAAGGCCAGGAAAGTATCTCACCTCTGGGGAAAGTATATTCAAGAGGGTGGGGGCCATAGCAGAGAAGGCTCCCTTTCTAGATCCTGCCAGTCAGAATTCTTTAACCGGCAGGGTCTACAATGTGCCTTCTTTGCCTGACCGCATTAGAGAGGGTGATGTAATTGAAGGAGGATGGTTCTGTAGGTAGCCTCTAGGTCATACGTTACGGTTTAATATTGTTTGTGATTAATGAAGATATGATGGGGAAGGAAGGGGAATATCTGAGCGTAGGAAGTTACAGATTCCTCGTGGACTCTAATGAAGACATTTTTGACTCTGGGAAGTGTTTATTAGTAAAGAAAATGGCAACAAAAATATTTTCTCAAACTTCCAGGATTCTTAGTAGAATGCTGTAGCACTGTGATGGCAAACCTGTGGCATGCAGAGCCCTCTCTGCTGGCATGTGCGCCATTGCCCCACGTCAGATCTCCTTGAGCTTCGGTTTCCCTGCAAACGAAACAAAAGCTCACGAAAGAAAAAGGTCTTACCTCTTGCGGTGCTGCCAGTGTTGGGATGCCCTGCCTCCTGCCGGCCAGCTGGTCTTCAGGTCTCTGCTGCGCATGTCCACGCATGTGTGCGTTTGTGGTCATGCACTTTTCAGTTTGGGAATGCGCGCACGCAGTTTGGCCACTTGGTGTCTAAAAGGTTTGTCACCAACCACTGCTTTAGCATAAATGATGGTGGATGGTGAGAAAATTTTGGATGACTCTCATAGATTATCAGATCTATACAAATAAAATCTGTATAGTATTATGTTTTTGGCTAGCCATAGTATCTCTTATATGCATTGATTGTAAACCAGTACAAGAGGGAGGCCATGGCAAAACAGTATACAGTAACATTAAAAAATGGTATTTTCGTACTCTTGTTAGGAAGCAGATAGTTTGTGAGTGGATTTGTAGACAATTTTAATGCATTAAATTTTATTTTTGCTATTGACTTTACAGTTGGCCCTTGCCACTTGATTGTGAACATTTATGATTCAGAAAAACAGAAGGTAGGAAACAGGTGAACATAAAAGGGTGAATTGAAGAAAATCATATAGCATTGTATTCATATACTATTTATCAGAATACCTTAATTACATATCAGTATGGGCAAGGCTACATAAAAAATGAGCACTTTGCAGTCGTTGTGATTTTAGTACAACAATTTTAAGCGAATGAGTAAAACCCTAGTTAGATTATTGTCAGTGTTCTCAGACTGTACCTAAAAATTCAGTTTATTTTTAATTAGGGATGCTTGACTTAAAATAAATTTAAGTGATATTTTAAACTATGCTTCTCTTAATAATTAATATTTTAAAATTAAGTTTAAATTTAAAGTTCCCCTTCATTTTAGTTGCTAGATACAGATCAAATTTCATTTGTACGTATTTACTATTTTTGGTAATTGAAATAATTTTCTATGTATTCTGTTTCTAAGCAACTTCTTATATAAATGCAGGCATTCATAGTTAAATAGATTTCCTACTCTTCATTAAAAGTTGATGTATTCTTCATTAAAAGTGAAATATACATAATCTCTATAGTCTGCTTAAAACAATGTAAAACATTTTATTCAGCATCACTGAATTATTCAATAAATTATTAATGTTTCCCTATAACTGAGCTTAAATCCTAATGACTAATCCATGTTATTTGTTTGGCAAAATATAGAAGTAGTTTGCTACTGACTTATGTTTTATTTCTGGGCAGCTAAGCATAATTTCATCTTCTGTTTCAAGCACTATGACTAAATGAAAAAGAAGCTTTATTCAGTAGCTACATTTCCTGACTACTGCATTAATGCTAGTCATAGTCTAAAAACTGCTAAATTGTTGATTTCATAACTTTATTCATGGTTTTACAATAGAAAAGAAATGGGAAACAAATAAGGAAGTTTATAATATAGCATTGAGTTATTTTTTGTTGCACAAAATTTAAGGCACATGTATATACCTAAATACTATAAGATACATTTTGTGTTGTCCCCAAAGTTACCCCAATATTTTATATTGTTTAGTATCTATTACATTAATATTGCATCTTCCCCATGGTAGATCAGCTTTACTTAGTGATTTTGCTATATACTGTATATATAGTATTGGTAGCTGCCAGTGATTTATCCTTCCCAGATTTTTTTTCTTTGAGAATCATAAAATCATAGAGCTGGAAGGGACCTTGGCAGCCTCCTAGTCCATCCCTCTGCCCAAGTAGGAGTACCTTATATATCCTAGGCCAATAATGGCTAACCTTTTTGCGTTCGCGTGCCAGGAGAGGGGTGGAGGTGGGGGAGCACAGCCTTCCCCCCACACTCCTGGCACATGATGGCCTGGTAGGCCTGTTTTTCTTTCTTACCTGGTTCCAGATCCTTCCTATTTATCTGGGAAGGGCGAAAACAGCCTTTCTCACTCTCTCGGAGGCCCTCCAAAGACCTGAAATGGCCCATTTCCCAACTCCCGGTGGGACAGGAAGTGACATTTTTTGCTGTCCCCAGCCTCCAGAGCCTCTCTAGGAGCCTCTCTAGGAGTCTCTAGGAGCCTCTCTAGGAGTCTCTGGAGGCTGGGGACAGCAAAAAACATCACTTCCTATCCCACCGGGAATCAGGAAATGGGCCCTTTCAACCTCCGTAGAGCGTCCAAGGGAGTGGGAAAGGCTGTTTTCGCCCTTCCCAGATAAATAGAGAGGATCTGGAGACAGGTAAGAAAGAAAAACGCCCCCCCCCCTTCCGGGTCCTCCAAAGGCAGGAAACAGCCTGTTTCCCTACTTCTGGTGGGCCCAGAAGGCCCGAAAATCAACTGGCCGGTGCGCACATGCACCCCAGAGCTGAGCTGGCGTGCCCACGAATATGGCTCTGCGTGCCACCTGTGGCACGTGTGCCATAGGTTCGCCATCACGGTCCTAGGCAAACAGTTGTCCAATCTTTTCTTGAAAACCTCCAGTGCTGATATACCCACAAGTTTGGGAAGCAAGCTGTTTACTGTATTTTTCAGACTATGACACACCTCCCCCTCCCCCCAAAGTGAGTAGAAATATCTATGCATCCTATAGAGCGAATATTGTGGCTGGGAAGGAGGGTTGGTGCAGTGCCAATCAGCTGTTCTAGGCAGTGGGGGTTGTCACCGATCGTGATGGGTGGTGATAGGCAGTGGTGAATGGGCCATGGCGGCAATAACGTGCTGAAGCTGACCAGACTGTTCGCTGCTTGCTGCACTAGCCAGATGAATACCGGATGGATGCTGGGAGGCAGATTTTTTTTTTCTTGTTTTCCTCCTCTAAAGCTAATGTGTGCCTTATAGTCTGGAGCATTTTATAATCCAAAAAATATGGTAATTGTTTTCAGGAAAATTCCCCTTAGTTCAGGTTGGATTTCCCTCTGACAAGCTTCCATCTATTGTCCTATCCTCAGATTCTATAGAGAATAAATCAGCCTTCTCCCCCTCTCTCTTCTCTCCCTTCTCTTCCTCATGTTTCTCTTTTTTCCCTTTCTCTCATACTCTCCCTCCATCATTTTCTCATTTCTCTTTCTCTTTTTCTCCCTCATTTCTGTTTCCTTCCCTTCCCTTTTTCTTTTTCCTCTACCCGCTTTCTCCCTCCTTCCTTCCTTCCTTCCTTCCTTCCTTCCTTCCTTCCTTCCTTCCTTCCTTCCTTCCTTCCTCTCTCCCCCTTTTTCTCTCATTTGTTTCCCTCTTTTCCCTCTCTTATTTCTCTCTCCTTTCTCTCATTTGTTTCTCTCTTTTTCCTCTCTCCCATTCTATCCCTCATCATTTTCTCGTTTCTCTTTTTTCCCCTTTTTCTCTCATTTTTCTCTCTCCCCCCATCATTTCTGTTTTCTCTGTTTTTTCCTTTCTTTTGTTCTTTCTCTCTCTCTTCCCTTTTCTGTTTCCCTCTTTTCCCCTCTCTCATTCTCTTCCTCCAGCTCATTTCTCTCTCCCTCTTCCCCTTCTCTCTCTCATTTGTTTCTTTTTCCTCTCTAATTCTTTTCCTCCCTCATTTTCTCATTTCTCTCTTTTTCTTTTTCTCCCCTCTTCTCTCTCTCGCCCTCTTTCATTTCTGTTTTTCTCTTTTTCCTTTCCCTTCCTCCCTCTTTCTTTCTCTCCCCCATCTCTCTGTTTCCCTCTCTTTTCCCTCTCTCATTTCTCTCTCTCATTTGTTTCTCTCTCTTTTTCCTCTCTCATTCTCTCCCTCCCTCGTGGAGGCTTCTTCTGACACTTCTTAGTGCTGTGTGCACCTCGATTGCTTGGGGAGGCACACAACTTGCTCTCTGCCTTGAGACGCTGGCCCTGGCCGGCTGCAACCAATGATCCACATTGTAAACTGCGACCCCTCCTCCTCCTGAAGCCCATTACGATTCGGAGCATTGGCTGCAGCTGGCCTGGGCCAGCGTCTCAGGGCGGAGAGCAAGTTGTGCATCTCCCCAAACAACCGAGATGTGAGCAGCACTAAGAAGGTCTGGAAGAAGCACTCATGAGATTAGAGGCAAGTACAGGGGCGCTTCCCTCTCATTCAGAGCAAGTCTCCATCCCTATTGTTGCCCTTACCTTCTCAGGCTACGCGAGCAGTGACTGGGAGGGGAGGGCAACGGATGAGGCCAGCCAGCCAACAGGGAGCCACAGCAGGGGGACAAAAGAGCCGCATGTGGCTCTGGGGCCACAGGTTGCCAACACCTGATTTAGCCTCTAGACCAGGTATGTCAAACTTGATTTCATTGAGGGCCACATCAGGGTTGCGTTTGACCTTGGGGGGTGGGGATGTGGCCAAGGTAGGCAGGACTAGCTCAACATCACTCGGGTCGGGGGCATCTGTGGTGGGCTGAGCACTCTGCTGGCAAAAACAGAGCTCGGGAGGGCTGTGTGTGAGCTCCGTTTTTGCTGGCAGATGCACTATGGGCTGGTCCTTTGCTGTTTCCAGGATGCCCCGCGGGCCAGATCTAAGCATTCCATGGGCCACATTTGGCCCACAGGCCTTGAGTTTAACACCCTTCTCTAGATCGCTCATCATTTTTGTTGCTCTTCCCGACAATCTTTCTAGGGCTTCAGCTCTATTTTGAATTGTGGTGATCAGAACTGGATGCTGCATTCCAGATTGGTGTCCTTTGCGCAGTATAGAGTGATACTATCGCTTCCCATGATCTTGATGATAGTCTTTTGTTGATGCATTGGCTGTTTTGGCAGCTGCAGCACACTGCCAGTTTATATTTAAGTAGTAATCCACCAGGACCTCCAATGTCTTAACTTATCAGGGTCATATTGTGCTTCTGCTATTGAAATTAGAAATTAAATCTGAAGCAATGTATTTAAGAAAAGATATATGGGCATCATTTCTTAAATACATTGCTTCAGATTTAATCTCTAATTTCAACATTGATTTACAACCACAATTGAGACTATAATTTCTATTGCTTAGCGAAACAGATAAATGAGTTTTGTCTCATTTTACAACCTTTCTTGCCACAATTATTAAATGAATAGTATTAAATGAATAGTTGTTAAGTGAATCTGGCTTCCTTATTGGCTTCGCTTCTCAGAGGGTCGCAAAAGGTGATCACATAACCCAGGGACACTGTAACCGTCATAAGTGAATCACTTTCCCAGCTTCTGAATTTTGATCACAATCATAAGCAACAATCGTAAGTGCTGTTGTAACTTCCAACAGTCACTAAATGAATTGTTGTAAATCGAGGGCCACCTACAGTATGAAACAATACAGATAGTAGATTTTCATTTGCTAAATAGCAGCAAGCAATTTATAGATATCCATGAAACCTATTCAGTCTTTTATCTTATCGTTTGAGGAAAAGTGGGTATCTAGAATAATTAATATTAAAATAATCTTTTAATTTCATTATAATTAGATGTTTTAATTTGATAAAATCCTTAATTGACGAAGGCTTGCAGTGTAAGAGACACAAAATAATTAAAGATGCACATGGCCCTGTGTTTAAGTTGTAAGCAATAGACAAATACGTTTATAATGATACCCTCCCACTGAGAATAAGAAGAGAAAAAATAGTTTTAATTTGATTTCACAGACTCAACAATTGTGTGAAATAATTGCTCTGAATTTGTCACAATTTTAAAATTTTATCAATTTTACTTAAAATTGCTAAAATTGTGGTTTTGCTTCAGGATGGAATAACTGGCTGCACTGTCCATTTACAGTAGTCTTGACTTACAACAGTTTGCTTAGTGACCATTCAAAGTTACAGTGGTACTGAAACAAGTGGTCTTCCGGGTGCGCTTCAAGGTTTTGGTTACTATCTTTAGAGCGCTCCATGGCTCAGGACCAGGGTACTTACGAGACCGCCTCCTGCCACCAATAGCCTCTCACCGACCAGTTCGCTCCCATAGAGAGGGACTCCTCAGGGTGCCGTCGGCCAAACAATGTCGACTGACGGCCCCCAGGGGGAGAGCCTTTTCTGTGGGGGCACCTACCATCTGGAACGGGCTTCCCCCGGAGTTACGAAACATCCAAGACTTACGCATATTCCGCCGTGCCCTGAAAACATTTCTATTCCAACAAGCTGGTCTGGCCTAACTCTCCCTTTTTAATTGGCTTTTAAACTGGCTTTTAAATTGGGTTTTAAACCTCTTTAGATAAATTTGGATGTTTTTTAATCTTTGAGCCTAAATTACTTAATCTGTTTCTAAATAGTTTTTAACTTCTATATGTATTTGTATTTATTATGGCTGTTCACAGCCCTGAGTCCTTCGGGAGTAGGGCGGTATACAAATATGAAAAATAAATAAATAAATAAATAAATAAATAAATAAATAAATAAATAAATGAGTTATGACAGTTTTTCACACTTACAACCGCTGCAGCATTCCCTATGGTCACATGACCAAATTTCGGAAGCTTGGCAACTGACTCATATTTATGACGGTTCCAGGGTCCTGGAGTCATATGAACAGCTTTTGCGATCTTCTGTCAATGAGGAAGCCAAATTCACTTAACAACCGTGTTACTAACTTAATAATTACAATGACTCACTTAACACCTGTGGCAAGAAAGGTTGTAAGATGGGGCAAAACTCACTTAACAAATTTCTCATTTAGCAATACAAATTTTGGGCTCAATTGTGATCATAAGTCAAGGACTGCCTATGCTACAATTTGGGTAGAAAATTTCAAAAGCAGTTGGATAAATAAAATCTCTATGGTTATATTGAACTCCATAGCGACATCTGGTGGCATACATGAGTCTGTTTAAATAAATAATGAACTACCTATTACAAATCTACATAGATTTGTTTTGATATGTTTGTTTCAAAGATCCTGTTCTCCCACTTGGCTCCAAGGATTTTTCCCACTTGTTTTACATTGATTGGCTTCAAGTCACATAGCAAAGAGATGACAAGGTATTTGTTCTTTCTGTTGGCTTGATGCAGATCCTGATGCTGACAGGCCGAGAGGAAGTCATTGGCCAAGATCTACCAGCTGGCTTCTGTGTCTAAGAAAGGATTAGGATTTTCCTATTCCCAACACTAAACCATACCTGCTTGGAGTTTTATCCTCACTGATAATTAGAGAAATATCTAGCAATAGATAATGGGGACATATGGGTTAGCTTTATTCTCTTCCTTGCTCATTGTCACTTTTTGCTTAAAAGCAGTGCTTTTCATATGCATGTTATGTTTATTATTTTAGATTGCTACAGATAGTGAGCACTGGAAGTTTTTAAGAAGATTGGACAACCATTTGTCTGAAATGGCATAGGGTTTCCTGCTTGAGGAGGGTGTTGGACTAGAAGACCTCCCAAAATCCCTTACAATTCTGTTACTCTCTTATTCAGTTTCCCTACTGATAGGTAGAACTTAAACACAAAAAGACTAATTAGAATTATTTTCCCATACAGATTTTCAGAGCACCTCACAACACCCTACAAAGCAGATTTTTGTTCTGTTCTCAAGATACAATTAGAATTCTGGCACATGCTTTAGAATTTATAGTAGTGTTTCTCTAAAGATGGACTTTAAGATGGACCACCTCTCAGAATGCCCTCATCCATGATAGCCTCTATTCTCCCCCCCCCAGATTTAAGGAACGCTACTTTTTTCATTTATTCATTTATTCCCAACAAAGTGGTCTTTAAAACTGTACACAATTTGTTTTATTGTAGCCAGTGACACCACCAAGCCAAGGAAGACCAGATTCACCTGTTTATGCTAACTTACAAGAACTGAAAATTTCTCAGTCTGCACTACCACCTGTGCCTATAAGTCCTGCAGTTCAAATTAGTGGGGAGTGGGAGACCCATAAGGATATCACAGGACGCTACTACTATTACAACAAAGGGACACAGGAGAGAACCTGGAAACCACCACGTTGGACTCGGGATCCAAGCATAACAAAAGGAGACTGTTCGAACCAAGTAGATCAAGAGGTAAGTTGTGGATAATAATGAACAAAACATTCATATATGTTTGCTGTTTAACTGTTTAATATGCCTTTTTTTTTTTTACTTGTCTGAGGTTAGTACAGTCAAATAAAATGACTTGCAGATAGATCTTGCATGTGTATCCTGTTACAGAGAGGCTATCGTATTTTTGAAGTACACCTCTTTATTATGTTTGTGTTTTAAAATATTAAAAATTAAAAATTAATATATCATAAAAAATATGCCGAGGAAAATATTTGTAACTCAAGGCTGAAATGAGGGATCCTTGATGTTCTCTGAGATTGATTGGTTGCTTCCTTGCAGATGTTTCATTATTCAAACTAGGTAATACCATCAGTGCTTGTGACGATGATGTTATCTACTTTGGGTAATGAAATGTCTGCAGGAAGACAAGCAAGCTCAGAGAGCACTAAGGTTCCCTCAAATATATTTTAAATTGTTATAATAATGAAATACAAAGAGAAAAAAAGTCTACATTACATAATAAAGTTGAATAAGACAGCAAGCGCTAATTGTCAAGTATAAATAAAAACCTTATGGGAAAATTTTTTACTAACAGTTTCTCCCCTTCCCTTCTGTTTATTCTCCCAACTGTTGACCACCACAATTTATACTTTATATTGAACACTAAAATTATTACTAGCACCTGTTTGAACCTTTTAGTTTTTGCTATCATCTTTCTTAGATGCAGTATGAACTTTTAAGACAAAAGCAAGATTGTATGGTCTTACTCTGCTGTAATTTCTTCTGCAGAGTGTCAGGTGAAATGCTCAGAGCTTTCCCTAGAAAACTTCCTAGGCCTTATTATACTCCTACTTTAAAAGTCAAAAACAGAGTATCCAGAAAAACAAACAAAAAATAATTCAGGTTCCATACAAGGCTTTTGAATTGTTAGGTTGTGTTGTGTTCTGCATACTTTTTCAATGAGCTGTTAAGCATACTTAGAAAGAACATGAAAATAAAATGACTCTATATCTACGGGCATCTACAGTAAGCTAAAGTTTTTGTCAAAACAACAAAACATGTGTGATGTCTCTAATTCCAACACACACACACACACACCACACGCACAAATGACTTTATGACAAGTGTGATAGGGGCAGATATGTATTGTGGCATTGTGACTTACATTTTGATGTTTTTCCCTTGCAGTTTTCCTCTGCCTTCATTCTTTTGCAGCCTTCTATCTAGGGCAGTGGTTCCCAACGTGTGGCCCACGCCCTACTGGGGGGCAATTTGATTTCTAATGGGGGCAATTTGAACCCCATTTAACCACTTTTAGGCTTCCTCCGTGTGAGTAGGAGTCACTTTTTGAATAGTAAGAATTATATGTCACCGGGGGTGGGTGGGTGGGTCAGGATTTTAGAGATGCTTAGGTGGGGCATAGCCAAAAAAAGGTTGGGAACCACTGATCTAGGGGGTCATGATCCACACTTGGAGAAGTGCTATCTTTGTCTGCTTGTCACTGTACTTTCCATACCAATGTGGAATAATAACGTGAAACCTTATTAGTAACTTGGTATCAGGCAGGAGGTTGTCAAGCTTTATGCTTGTGTAAGAAGGAGTACCCCTGGCAATTTTTGCTTGCTACGCATGTGCTTTCACTGAGTTTTAAGCCTTTTAAATCAATAATGAATGCATCCTGTGCTCCTAAAAATGCTAAGCAGCAAAGTAGATTAATAAAGTTTTAATAAGATATATTCAACATGAATTGGAATAGGAGAATAATTATCATAAAACAACAGAAATGATGGGTTATGATGTTAATTTTAGAATAATGAATAATTCTAATCTGAGAAACTCAGTGGTATGATCCTTAAGAATGTTGTTGTGAAACCTACAATGTGCTCTCAGTGTTAGCGCTCTTATTTCAGCATTAAATCACCAGATTCAACCTTAAGAATTGTCTTTTTATAGGGACATAACTCTAGAACTAAGGTTACTGGTATTGATAATACTAATACTCCTTGTGTATTTTGGGCCCTTAGTTAATTCTTGTGGCCTCTGGGCCTTTGTTTGAAGAATGATGACAAATGAGATTCATTTATTTAAATAATAGGTTAACATGAAAAGACCTAATTTTTATGACCTAATAAGTACACAAACAATTATAAGTCTCAGTATCTTGGATCATCTTGGCTCATTTTAAGATTTTTGGATCGGCCTGGCATTTTAAATTGGGTTTAAATCACGGATACATATCTTGTCCTTCTTTATAAACTAAATTTTCCTTTTGTATGAAAGCACAGTGTTTTTAAACAAAACAACTGCTGCTGTTGAATATTAGTCTATTTGTGAGCAAATTGGATAAGCTAGATAATAATTAGGCATATTCAACTTCCTTTTATTATTTTTAAATACATTTATTATTTATTTACTTTATATCTGAATACCATTACCTTTTTTTACTTTTGAATTATTTTGCATTTTGAATTTTTATGACGCTAGCATAACTTAATAATATATATTAGGAGAAAGAAAGCAAGAATAGTGCTTTAAAAAAATTGTTAGAAACATGGTAAAATGTAGAAATCAGACTTCTAGATTCGGAATCCCACTTATAAGGAGAAACAAAAAAATTAAAATAGTCTGTGGATAATGTTTACAGAAGGAAATTGATAGAAAGACCAGGGGAGCAGAAATACAGTTGCAAGAAAAAGTATGTGAACCCCTTGGGATTACGTGGAGTTTTGCATGAATTGGTCATAAAATGTGCTCTGAACTTCACCTAAATCACAACAATAGAAAAACACAGTCTGCTTAAAATAATACTACACAAACATTAGATGTTGCCATGGTTTAATTGAACATAACATGTAAACATTCACAGTGCAGGGAGGAAAAAGTATGTGAACCTTTGGCCTTTGGTTGACCCTCCTTTGGTAGCAATAACCTCAACCAAACGTTTCCTGTAGTTGCAGATCAGACCTGCACAACGATCTGGAGTAATTTTGGACCACTCCTCTTCACAAAACTGTTTCAGTGTAGCAATATTCTTGGGATGTCTAGTGTGAATCACTCTCTTAAGGTCATGCCACAGCATTTCAATCGGGTTGAGGTCAGGATTCTGACTGGGCCACTCCAGAAGGCGTATTCTGTGCTGTTGAAGCCATTTTTTTGTTGAATTACTTGTATGCTTTGGGTCATTGTCCTGTTGCATCACCCATCCTCTGCAGAGCTTCAGTTGGCAGACAGATGGTCGTATGTTTTCCTGCAAAATGTCTTGATAAACTCTGGAATTCATTTTCCCATCAGTGACAACAATCTGTCCAGGCCCTGAGGCAGCAAAGCAGTCCCAAACCATGATGCTCCCTCCGCCATGTTTTACAGTGGGGATAAGATTTTGATGTTGGTGTGCTGTGCCTTTTTTTCTCCACACATAGTGTTGTGTGTTCTTTCCAAACAACTCAATTTTGGTTTCATCTGTCCACAATATATTTTGCCAGTAGTGCTGTGGAACATCCAGGTGCTCTTTTGCAAACTTCAAACGTGCTGCAATATTTTTTTTTGCAATGGCTTCCTCCGTGGTGTCCTCCCATGTACTCCATTCTTGTTTAATGTTTTCCTTATTGTAGATGTGTCAACAAAAATGTTAGCATGTGCCAGAGATTTCTGTAGGTCTTTAGCTGACACTCTAGGATTCTTCTTTACCTCATGAAGTATTCTGCGCTGTGCTCTTGCAGTCATTTTTACAGGACGACCACGCCTAGGGAGAGTAGCAACAGTGCTAAACTTTCTCCATTTGTAGACAGTCTGTCTTACCACGGACACATGAACATCAAGGCTTTGGAGATACTTTTGTAACCCTTTCCAGCTTCATGCAAGTCACCAATTCTTGATCATAGGTCTTCTGAGAGCTCTTTTCTGCGAGGCATGGTTCACATCAGACAGTGCTTCTTGAAACCAGTAAACCCAAAACAGGTGTGTGTTTTTAAAGGGCAGGACAGCTGTCAGCAACACATCCAATATCATCGCACTGATTGGAATCAAGGTTGGCTTACTCCTGGCCCCAATTAGCTCTTGGAGAAGTCATTAGGCTAGGGGCTCACATACTTTTTCCTCCCTGCACTGTGAATGTTTACATGTTATGTTCAGTTAAATCATGGCAACATCTAATGTTTGTGTAGTATTATTTTAAGCAGACTGTGTTTTTCTATTGTTGTGACTTAGATGAAGTTCAGAGCACATTTTATGACCAATTCATGCAAAACTCCACGTAATCCCAAGGGGTTCACATACTTTTTCTTGCAACTGTAGAATTAAGAATTATATAAATCCTAGGTGGTTTGAAGTGTTGCTTTAGCTCACATTTTTGTTAATGGCACAGTCTTTGTAAATGTTGCTTCTAAACTAAGCTAACTTTGACACACAGACACACACACACAGAACAGAACTTTAATCTTTTACAAAAGTAAACTATCCATAAGTAATCAGATTAAACTGTGTTGCTGTTTAAGTTTCAGCTGTTTCATGTTAGAATGCATTCTTTGTTCAAAGATTTACTGTTACAGTTTTCAGTCTTTTATAGAGTTTAAACTAATGTCAGTTCTCAATATTTCCGTGTTTGACTATTTGTTGTAGACAATTTCAACACAAGAAAACTCTCACAGTCCTTGTAACAGCCAGTCAGACAGTCAATATGATTCTCCTCCCAAAGGTTGGTCAGAGGAGATGGATGAACATGGCCAAACACAATATACCAGTGACCTCACCAATGAAAAGGTATACAGTTCTTCATCACATATCTGCCAAGGTGATAGAAATTTAGTCAATATTATTTCCAATAGGTATGACTTCTCATAATTATCAGTAAAGTTTTGATTAGTGCCAGTGTCCTCCTATTTCTCTATTTCTTACGAGTTTTTGTCTGTTGCTATGTTTAACTGCTTTTAAAAACTATTCTATGTTTAGCTTCTGCTTGTGATGAAAATAAAAGTTTTATAATTGCTAATTGTACAGTTGTCACAGTTGCTAAGTGAAACACATATTCATTAAATGAATCCAGATTTCCCACATTGACTGTGCTTGTCAGAAGCCAGCTGGGAAGTTTGCAAATGGTGATCACATGACCCTGGGGATGCTGCAATTATCATAAATACATGCTGATTGCCGAGCACCCAAATTTTGGTCATTTGAGGGATAGTTGTAAGTCACTTTTTTCAGTCCCCTTGTGGTCACTAAACAGATATTTGTAAATTAAGGACCATCTGTATATCCTTCTAATGTCAGAAAAAAGACCTAAGGATATATTCTTAGCTTTGCATTTCCTGCAAAGTTGCCATTAACTCTAGTGTTATTTTCATTTCTGAAACTATGAACATTTACATTTCATCTGACTATTATACTACAAGAGCATTTTTATTTAAGAGCAACTCTAAAATGGGTTTCAAATAGGTACTTTGTGAGATTGAACAGATGAGTATCAGTATATTTACATGTATAAAATACTATATTTAAATTTAAAAAGCACAGTTTCTAAAAATGTTCTAGGATTAATAAGAGATCAGGTTTGAAAATAGATATTTGCCTGATTGCCTCTGTGCAAAACACTTAAGCAGTCATTGTCATCAACAACATTTTAGTCATTGTCTATCCACTGCAGGATGAAGGACTCTTCCGCGTATTTCCAACCAATATGGTCCTGAGCTTTCTTTTGCCAATTGGCCCCTCAACACTTGCTGATGTCATTAAGCAGGACAGTAAATTACCTATCTCAGTATTTTTCAACCTTGACAAGTTTAAAACACATGGACTTCAACTCCCAGAATTTCCCAGCCGCCTATGCTGGCTGGGGATTTCTGGGAGTTGAAGTCCACATGTTTTAAAGTTTCCAAGGATGAGAAAAATACTGACCTATATGGGTATTTAGATGTCCTTGAAACACTATTGAATGAAGTTCTGTGAAATGGTAAAAGGAGTGATTATATAACCCAGCTCAGAACAAAGATACTTAAAAGTCTGCGTATAAGGTGGGATCTTTGTAAAAGATGGGAATATGGCATAGGAATAGGGATCCTGTGTGCTCCCTTTAGAATAGGGTTCTTTATTGAATCCATCTATCTGGCCTGACTTAATCCTTTTTCTCTCCTTTTCCCCCTAGCATGGGTACAGAAAATAGGAGCAAATACAGAAACAAACTGTGCATGAACCCTCTTGCTCAAACAAGGCAGATAGTGTTCCTTCTTTTTCTTTTCTTCCAGTAAAATTGCAGAACAGAAAATATAGTGGGAATGAACAGTGCTATGTTTAGTTTTTCACTCTATTCATCCAAGCAGCCACATGCCATCAGGGAGCTTATAAGAGTAATTTTATTGTCTCCTTGAACTTTTCTTTAAAAAATTGATCTAGTTGTTGTTTCCAGTTTGTTTGAATAAAAATGAAGGAGGTTTATCAGTTTAGCCAAAAGGGAATCTTTGTTTTTCCCATTTTATAGCAAGATTAGATTGCCATCTACAATTGTATGTAGCAAAAGAATTGAGAATGTTTTAAGGACTGTAATGTTCTCCATCATGATAACAAAGGGTAAAGCCCTGTCTATATTATAATACATTTCTTATATTTCTTATAATTCTGTGGTATTTCTTTGTGAATGCAGTCCTTGGAAAGAAAATACTGAAAAACAATCAGCTATATTACTATTTTGTTAAAAGTAATATGTTCTACTTTGCATGTTGCTACAAACTACCGTATTTTTCAGAGTATAAGATGCACATCACATTTTCCGATGGTTCCAGGCAGCGAGGATCCTCACTTCCACTTGGATTTTGATAACAAGCAGCCCAGATCTTTTTATCTGTTTAAAACAAACATTATCACCCTATGCGCATTTAACTGGAGTGGGTGGGGGATGATTTTTATGGGGGCAGAAGAGGGACTTGGCATCGAAGGCTCCACTCCATTCCACTCCTGTCTTCCTACCTATAGATGTAGGCGTTGAAAGCCTGGCTTTCTCGCAGCAAGGCCCAATAGAGACGCTGCACTTCAGTCCTCCTGGATGCTGCCATCTTGTAAACACTGTGCCGGGCTTCCCGGCAAGCCCCTGCACCTTTACTGCCTTGGTCGGAGCCTGATTCTGGAAGCGGCCTGGGGAAGCATGGAGATCGAGACTCGGTTGGCGAAGTGGGCGCTGCGTGTGGGGGGGTATAAGGCAAGGCGCTGCCACCCGAAAACACTTACCACGATCTCTGCCACCTGGAGCTGCCTGAAAACACGTGCCCCATTTTTGGAATCGGACAGGAAAGTGTTTTTGGGTGGCAGTGCAGGGGGTGTAAGGCAAGGTGCTGCTGCCTGCAAACACTTTCCTCCCTGATTCCAAAAATGGGGCGTATGGAGGCAAAGAAAGAGTATCACGTTTTCGGGCGGTTCCAGGCAGCAGAGATGGAGAGTGGAGCCTTCAGTGCCAAGTCCTTCTTCTGTCCCCATGAAAATCATCTCCCATCTCATCCCACCTCACCCACTCCAGTTAAAAGCGCGTAGAGTGATAGGGTTTATTTTAAACGGATAAAAAGATCTGTGCTATTCGTTATCAAAATCTGAGTGGAAGTGAGGACGCAGCTGATCCTGATGCTGGTAGGCAGAGGCAGAATTCTTCTTTTCTTGTTTTCCTCCCAAAAAATTAAGGTGTGTTTTATAATCTGGTGCATCTTATAGTCCAAAAAATACGGTATATTCATTGTAAAATTGTATGTACTATACTATTTAATTTGATTGTGTTGGCATTGTCTGACTGTTAAAAGTAAGATATTTAGTGAATATTTCTTAAATTAGGAATTCCTGTAGTTTTCCCTTCCAATCGTTTCTAGCCTTGTCTGAAGTCAGTGAAAACTGTCTTTATGCCTGACACAGAAGATATCCAGATATAAAATAATTATATTTTCAATGCTTTCTTAAAAACTCCTTACCTCAAGGTGTTTTGATCAAACATGTTTTAGGTAAAACAAAGCAAAACTACGTTTTATCATCTGCAAATTATAAATTGTTAACAAAGTTAAAATAGGTTGTAGAATTTTAACTCATGATGTTAATTATATTATGAATAGATTGTGGAAGAAATACCAAGCCATCATAAACATGTGGTTTGTTCATCTGGCTACGTGGGAAGAAAACTTTGGATTGATAGAATTCTCAAGAGTCACAATGGAATTAGGTGGTCTCTAAATTTAATAAAATAACAAATACATCTACAATATCTGTTACAAAAATGATAGCTTTTTTTCAGCTGCCTGAAAGGGCAGTATTTAAAAATGAACGATGTTCATTGTTCTGCTTTTTAAAGTAATCACTATTTCATTAACTTTTTTTTCTGAAGTGGGTAAAACATGTAGATGAACAAGGTCGGGCATACTATTACAATGCAGATGGAACACGTTCAGAATGGACTTTGCCAAATGTAAGTAAACAAATATAATCACAACTCTATTTTTAGTTCTGTATCACGATAAGGTATTTTTAAATAAAAAAAAATGGGGGAACTCATTTTGATTTAATTGATTAAATAAATAATCAATAGCTTACCAACCTCTCATTCAATGACTGTTTGAAGTTACAACAAATACTGAAAAAGATTTATGGCTAGCCCTCAAAGTTATGGCCATTGCAGCCTCCCCACAATTATAGTTATGGCCATTGGAGCCTCCCCCAGGCATGTGATCATGATTCTTGGCAATTAACATACCTACACAATGGTTGGTCATCAGTCATGTGATCACCATTTGGTACCTTCACAACTGGCTTCCAATAAGCAAAGTCAATGGGGAAGTTGGCAAGAAGTCACAAGTCGCAGTCACATGTTGTTGTTGTTTTGCTTAATTACCATGAGTAATTAGTTTAACCACAGCCAGAACTGACATTGTAAGTTAGTATGATCATATGATATTTTACTTTATGACTACATTGTTTAATGATAGAGTTGCCAGTCCCAATTGCAGTTGAGAGAACTACTTGTACTGTATTATGCTCTGATTCCACATTTTCCTGTTATTATAAATGTAAGGAGAGTATGCAATTATAAAATACAAAACAACATAAGTTGTTGTTCTTCATTTTGATTGAAAGTTGCCTTTTGGGACTAGCCATTCAGTGTGCATAGATGTCTTTATTTAATTTGCCTCTTGTTTCCCTCTATTAACAGTTTCTTGGGATATGAATAACAAAATAAGTAAAATATTGCATAGGTTGAATTAATCTAGATTCTTACTGGCTAGATGTAATTGTAAATGCCATTCTTGTATAATTAGGTGTAGATGCCAAAGGCCTGATGTGTATGACGAGTGACAAAAATACTAATTTTAGGTGTCCTGCAGGACTGTTGGATTAATTTATAGGGCTTCTTAAAGATTAAAATACTATTGAATGTAACAAAGATCCAAGATACTAGATTTTTTTTCAATTCTTCAGAAGACAGGTATATACATATTATGCTTGAAATTAGTGAAAATACTACTTAAAATTCTTCCTAGTAGATTGTACATATATTATTTGTTATCAGATGTAATTACATTTACATATGGGTTTTATTTTCATTAGTATAATGCTTCACTACAACAGCAAAAAGACATAGTTAAAAGCAGAAGTTTGGACAGGAGACTTCAGGAACCAGTAGTTTTAACAAAATGGAGGCACAGCTGTGTTGTGTTGGACACAAATGACAAGGTAGGTATATTTTAAATAATTGTTTGGCTTTCTACTTACTACATAATCACTGATTTCCGTAAAGACTAATACCATATTAATATCTGCATGCAATATAATCTCTTTATTTCAATTTTTTTTCTAATTTTGGGAAATGCATTACATTCAGATATAGAACCTAGTATTAACTAAAAAATATGAAAAGCTGTATTTACTTTCTCCAAATATTTTTTAAAAGGTTGTTGTTGAGAATATATATGAATTAAGATCTTAGTCTACAGAGTTTAGAAATATGGTGTTCTCAAATGGATCCCTAATGGTTGCTTTTTTGCTTTATCTCTCTGAAGTCAGTAGGTATTTGAGGAATCGTGTTTAAAATGTTAAAATGCATCCTAACCAGCAAAAGATAACAGAGTACAATAGACAAGATAAAGAATACCAAGCAATTAAAGAATACCAAGAATTAAACAATAGTAAGCAATATCAATGGAAGCAAGAACATCACACATTGATTGTTGCTAGTTTTAAGTGTGGACTAGATTTAGGCCCGTGATGGCGAATCTATGGCACGTGTGCCACAGATGGCACGCGGAGCCATATTAGTGGGCACGCCAGCTCAGCTCTGGGGCGCATGCGCGCACCGGCCAGCTGATTTTCGGGCCTTCTGGGCCCACCAGAATTAGGGAAACAGGCTGTTTCCTGCCTCTGGAGGGCCTGGGGATGGGGGTGGGGAAGGCCTGTTTTTTTTTCTTACCTGGCTCCAGATCCTCTCTGTGTATCTGGGAACGGCGAAAACAGCCTTTCCCACTTCCTTGGAGGCCCTATGGAGGCTCAAAGGGCCTATTTACCCACTCCCGGTGGGACAGGAAGTGACTTTTTTCCTGTCCCCAGCCTCCAGAGACTCCTAGAGAGGCTCCTAGAGACTCCTAGAGAGGTTCTGGAGGTTGGGGACAGCAAAAAATGTCACTTCCTGTCCCACCGGGAGTTGGGAAATGGGCTTTTTCAGCCTCCATAGGCCTCCAAGAGAATGGGAAAGACTGTTTTCGCCGTTCCCAGATACACAGAGAGGATCTGGAACCAGGTAAGAAAGAAAAACGGGCCTACCAGGCCATCATGTGCCAGGAGCGGGGAGGGGGAGGGGGTTGCGCACACATGCGCTTGGGCACGTGCGCGCGCGACCCTCCCCCGCCCCCCTTCTCCTGGCATGCGATGGCAAAAAGGTTAGCCATCACTGATTTAGGCCCTTAAGGAACTATGAAATTCACTGGGTGACTTCAGATTTATTACTTGTTGTCCAACCCAACTTACTTCATAGAGTAAAGATGAAAATTAAAGAGAAGTTTTATGTACCTCTTCCTGAGTTTCTTAGGTGAAAGACCAATTACAAATGTATATATGCAATGGTATTTATTTGTAAATAATTATGTTCTATTTTTAATTGATCACTAATAACTTACGACGATTGGAATGCTAGGGCTGTGCAGCACCTCATTTCCAATATAAAAGTAGGTGCAATCTTTAAAAAGTGCTTTGGAGTGCAAGTGTGACATAGGACCTACCTACAACCCTATCAAGCAGTTGTGCTTTTCCCAGGACCACAGTCCCAACCCAGGAAAAGGGATGGCTGACTAAAGGTGTTGCGTACAAATGCTCCTTTGTGTTTTGAAGCACCTCTTTGAGATTGTATCTGAAGCATTACACAGCCCTAAAACATGTAAATCATACTTAATTATAAAAATTCAACTCTATTTTGTATAGGAAGCAAGTCGTTTAGGCTGAAACACAAATTATAAACATTCCTGGTAAAATAGTTTCTAAAACTAGTTCTTGAATTTTATATTTCTCAATTTATACTTCTGAACTCCTGCTTGTTCCCAAAACATTAGGAGCAAGTTAGTATTTGAAATATGATTTATTTGTGGATTATTTTAGTAGATAATTAAAACTGAGCTACTCCAAAAATAAATTATAGAAATAAGCTAATCAGTAGAACAAAAATCTTAAATTCATATTTAACCCACTGTTTTAGTATTCCATCCATTTAAAAGTCCATAAATTGACCTTGTTTTATTTCCCTTATATACATAATTAAATGCATTTTTCTTTTTCTAGGATTTCCCTTTTCCTGCAAAGATTCCATTTCCTGAGAATGGATCCTCTCCTTCCTCACCAAGGCATCAAACCACAGTCAGTACAAATACAAATATTTGAGACTGTTAACCTCTCTCTCTCTGTATATATATAATTTTACATATGTCTGCATATTGGGATACATTTGTTAATATATGTTATAAATTATTAAATTTCTCAGAATTTTAACAGCATATACCTCGTAATCCAGGTTAAGAGTTTGAGATATTCAAATCTGTGCCTGTGTATTAAATCAATAGTTGGAAATTAATCTGTGCCAATTATATGACAACCCAGATTAACCATTGCTTTAAGGGCACAACTAAGGGTTAGCAAATTGGGGATCATGTAAATCCATAGCGTCTTTTAATATATATCTGGCACATCTGCTGGACCTTGAACTTCTTTTATTTTCAATTGGAACATTGAAAACAAACACAAAGTTGATCGTCTTTTGAAATTAATGGAGGGAAAAAAACCATTATTATGTAGTTTAAAGATGATATATTTGAGAGGGTCTATTTCTAGCAGTAATCATAAAATTCTGAAAAGGGGGGTGGATTTCCCTCTGGCAATATTTTTTTAGATTATACAACTAGGCATAAACTAGGATTACTCTGTCCAGAGGCAAGCCTTTACTGAATTTATTTATTTACTGAATTTATTTCCACACTGAACATTATGGAATGTGCTTTTAAATAGGTTTATATTGGGATTGTAAATTTAGATAAAATTCAGAGAGTTCTGTTTGCAATTCAAATCTCCATTGTTTTTCCCTTCTGGAGAGTACATGTAAAATGAAATAACTCATTTCTTCTTTAAGGTAACAGAAATCTTTATTAAATTTCTTTTTCTCTTCTCTTCTCTAGGACCAAGAGAAGTATGGATTATTAAATGTAACTAAAATTACAGAAAATGGGAAAAAAGTCCGGCAAGTACTACCATAGTGTTTATGATTTTTGAAGTCTTAGGAGTTTTTTTGGTATCAAAAATTATTGAGTAAAAATAAATATAAATTTACTAATCTACTTCAGGCTATATGTTAAATATTTTGTAGGAATTCAAGGACTATGAAGTGATAGTTTTGATTTGTTCGAGTGTCACAGTAATGTATGAAATGGTCAGTGTGACAGAATTATTAACACATCTTTATCAAAGCAAATCCTATTGATTCCAGTGGAAATTAAGGAGTTGATTAAAATTTACAATCTAAAGTATAAAAAGCATGATGAGCTGAAGACTTTAAATTGCAGTCTCAAGCCTTAAATGTAATACTAGCTTAATTTTCATTAAATTCCATTTCATACTATCTTATCACAATTTTTTTTTCATTGTGAAATTCATAGATACTGAACCATTTCATTTACATCTTTTTGGACTATAGACTAAGTTACATGTGTGAATGTAGTACTATAAATTTGCCCAATATGTTTTGTAAGAGCTTGTATGATGAGTTTGTCTAATAAATGTATAAATATTTTTCTGTAACCTTCATATTTCTATTATTTGTACAAGTGTTTACTTTGTCAGTAAGAGATATGCCTGTAATCACAACAATACTGTTTGCTGAGTCACCATTGGCTAATTTTGGCACTGCTTTCTTAACTATGTACAAATATTTACCTTTTTTATAGAAAGAATTGGATGTCTTCTTGGGCAGTATTGCAAGGTTCTTCATTACTGTTTACCAAGACTCAAGGAAGTGGAACTGGTTGGGTAAGTTCTAAAAAGATTGTCAGATTTTCTGAGAATGCATTTTGCAAATCACTTTTCCTCCTTTGTTATCATGTTTTTCTAAAAATAAGTTCCAATCAGAAAATAAGACCTAGCATGATTTTTCAGGATGCTTGTAATATAAGCCCTACCTCAAAAATAAGCCCCAGTTAAGATCCGTTAGCCAGTTGGACACATTTTAGTACTGTATTTTCCCAAAAATAAGACCTAACCCTGGAAAATAAGCCCTAAAACATCTTTTGGAGCAAAAATTAATATAAGACCCGGTCTTATTTTCGGGGAAACACAGTAGTACAGTTATACGTAGCTACATTATACGACTCACTGAGTTGGGATAAACTGCAATAATGCAGAAGTGACTCTCATGAGTTAAAAATATTTGCAGTCATGGAAATGGCTGTTTCTTTATCAGTTTAGAAGTTAATTGAATGTAAATTCTCTCATTAATGGAGAAGCCATTTTTCAGTTCAAATTGCCAAGGCGTACTTTAAATCAATGGAACTCAAATGTGACCTAATGATTGTCTTAAATCATGATAAGTATCCAACTTCCAATTTTGATTAAGATAAAATAAAAAAAGTTCCTTGTCTAGCATTTTGTCTCACGTTTTGGACTGAATAATTGGCAGCCTTACAGAGTTTTTCTATCTGAGTACAAGAATTTTAACAATATCATATTATAAGCTGATAATGTTTCCTGTATGCTTGTTCTGACTTAATGTTGGTACTAAAAGATTTCCTTTTGAAAGCATCACCAAGCTTCTTTTGAAAATATGTGTGAAGGAGTTTTCCACTTAACCTGTTTCTCAGCCAGCTTCCTTACTGATTTTCAATTATATATCCAAAATGACTATAGTATATAAATATGATATAATTTAAAACATTAGTCATTGATTGTAGTGTCACTGACGCTTCCAGTATATTTAATAAGAATTAGTATAGGTAAACTCATTTTCCTTCTATGTATCATTGGACAATTTTGTATATTTCAAAAAAATTTCTTTTAAGGCAATGGCCGTTGTCTCCTAAATTTAACAGTAATCATATCTCTAGTAATCTATCCAATTACTGAGATCCTTTCCAGAAATCTCGATTCCTGCATTTTGATATCCAAAGGTCTAGAGATATTTCCGTGGCAATAAGATTACTCATTTTTGTGAAACTCGCAAAAAACAACAACCCTATTCTTCTAGCCAATACAAGCATGTTATAGGTCTTAAAATAAAGAAAAGGAGGAATTGGGAAGAGGAGAACAATGCACTCACATTAAAATTGGAAATCTGACAAACAAGTTATTTTAAGTACAGGTACTCCTTGATTTATGACTGTTCGAAGTTACAAAGGATCTACTCAGAACTACTTCGGTACAATGGATTTCCTCAACATTGACTGCACTTGCTTAAATGACTGTGGCACTGGTTTAATAATGGCAATATTTACTTTAAAAATACTGCAAAAAAGGTGGTAAAATCTGGCACAGTCACATGGTGATCTGCTTAATAACCAGCATGACTTGTGGCCATAATTCTGGGCATAATCACGGTTATAAGTCAAAGTCTACCTGAAATGCCAATATCCTATTTATTTCATGTCTTTTAAATATATTGTGCAAGAGTCTTTTCTAATATCACTTACATCTATGTCTTCAATGCATTTTTGTTAATATTTCAGAAGTTTGGGGTCAATCAATCTAAACCAGAGTTCACAGTGGATCTCAAAGGTGCATCTATTGACTGGGCTTCAAAGGAGAAATCAAGCAAGAAAAATGTGATCGAGGTAAACTTTGACCAGGACATCTCCAGGTGTAGGGCAGGATGTCCTTGACTCTCAGTGAAAGAATGTTATTATGGCTAGATATCTCTCCAACTCCATCCAATCCCCCCTCCCAGCTTCCCACAGCAGTAAATGTAACAGCCCTGAAGATCCAAAGTAAAAGTTGGCTTCCAGCACTGACACTTTGTAGGAAAGAAAAATCCTGAATCAGCCGTTATTACTGTAAATTATAGAAGAACATATAGAGGCAGAAAAGCAAGCTGGGATCATTTCAGAATATATTAAATATGTTGTTTTTGTGATTATCAGGGTATTTTGGGGAACACATAAAATATAAATCCTGGTTTTAATGTCATGATTTCTTTTATTTTAAAGATGAAAACACGCCAGGGAACTGAATTATTAATTCAATCAGACAATGACATATCTATTATGGAATGGTTTAGAGTTCTTGAATATGCTATCAGTAACCAGGTAAATTCTTTTAATGTAAACATTTTTTCATCCAGAATTATAGCCTAATGTAAAACATTATTTTAAACCAGAATAATACAACTGAATCACCCTCTGCTCTTGAACATTCAAAGAGGAAAAAGGTGAGATGCTTTTATGCATGGTAAATGAAGACTATACTCATTTTGAATAAATACATACATTGGGGTTGGTCATGGGTGTTCAATTATGATTTAGCTAAAACCAAAAAGCAATATATATATTTAGAAAAACCTTTATTTAAGATCCAAATGAATATTACAAAGCATTTACATTATATTGGTTTTATTTGGAATGCTTTTTGCTAGATTAATTGAATGATGGTCGAAGAATTAGGAGCAGAGAGTTGCTAGCTCTTCGAAAAGGATTGAAGACCTGTGTAGGTGTGAACTTTTTGATAGATGAGAGTTAGGGCCAGAGTACTCATTATATGCAAATGATTGAAATATAGAAGAAGTGAAATGACCTCTACTATACTATGAAAGGCCTGAAAAATTGTATTTTGCTTCTGTTATATGGTATGTGATATTACAAGACATAAGGTGTTGGGCAAGCTCCTTTAACAACAAAGTCATGCATGGCTGCAGTGAGCTTGTTAAATTTGGAAGGATTTATTTTATGTAGCTTATTAGTCTTTTATTCTTCTATAATTTTATTTTATTTTTGCCTATGGAATCAAGGAAAATAAAGATTGAACTAAAAAAGATCTGAAAGAAATCTTAAATTATATGGACAGATAATGTTAATTATATTATCATTAACTCAGTGTTGACTCTTGGCAGCAACATTGATTATTTTTCTCAGATCTCTGTTCTCAGATTGGTGACCTTTGCATTTTATAAATTGCTGTTATCAATTTTAACATCAATATACTCCGTTTCATAAAGTGATGTTCTACTTTGAAATCACGTTTGAAGAAATACACTTTATAAAACATATCTTGTAACATAATTCTGTAGGAAGACAACTTATTAATTCTTGTTGTGGAATTACACTAGACAGTAGAGTCTGAAGAAGCATTGGATGATGAAATGCCAGATTCGCCTGGATTGGAAAAACAAGACAAAGAAAAGGACCATAAAGATTCTAAAAAACTTCGTTGTAAGTTTCAATTCCATAGTTAAGTGGACATGCTTCTGGTTCATTATCACCGTAAAAAATATTTTAGCTCTTGAACACATTAAAAATTTAGACAATTTTTATTGCAGCAGTTTTAAAGGAAATATCTAAGTCTCTTTTTGGTCAGATTTTTATAGGATAAATTTCAGTCATTAACATGTGATGTAGTATTGCAGCATATCTAATCAGCCTGGGCTTGTTTCAGAAGTTCAAGTAGTATTATTTATCATCCATCATATGCAATGAGGCTTGAAAGGAATATAATGAGATTTTTTACCCTTAATAAATATTTTCTTCCAAAAACTGAAACTGTAGAGATCAAATACCAATGCCTTCCTTTTACCCAGAGTGGGTAACATAAATTAATCATTGTTATATTTAGAAATAGGCCTTTTTCAAAGTATAAAGTCAGTTTTTACTGACTCCAATGCAACTTCTAAAGGCAAAGAACCTGAAATATTGTTGTGTATGCTCTTCCAAAATAATTATATCTGGGGAAATAAGATTAAAACAGTTCCAAAACAAAAAGTAATAAAATAAATTATAAAATCAGTTAACTGATTTTGATGAAGTCAGTGACTTCATTCTTGGAAACAGAAATAACTTTTCTGTCCTACTGAAAGCGCTCATCTTATATTTGGGGAAACGTTTTTCAAAGTGGAGTGGCCATCACTCAGAAGATTCAGGCATGGAGTCTGATGACAACACACTTTCAAAAATGGAAATATTCATTTGTTTCTCTTTCCAGTCATACTGGACAGCTGGATTCCACCTGGATGAGATCATCTTGGAGCAACCTAGACCCTTAGCCATGTAGGGCTTGAAAAATAATGTCCTTGGTTGAACCTGGAAGCTAACAACAAACAATCTGCAGCTCCCAGTGTAGCGATATCACATAAGCAAACCTAGGCATGCCACAATGCCACAAATCCTTTCCATAATGCACTTGAATCAGCTACCACTTCCAGATCTTTTGGGACAGCCTCATGTAGACTGAGTCACATATCAAGGGCATGAATGATAACCAGCAAAGTGTTCCTCATTCCAGGAACAGTGAAATTGACACGGAATATGTAAATTGTGCAGAGGCTCTTATGAGTGAGCCAGCTCTGGGTGCAGAAGCTGTGGCTCATCCAGAGAAAGAGACAGACTTTCTTCAGTATTAATCAGCTTTTAAAAGCTAGCCATGCCATCTTAATAATAGAATAGAATAGAATAGAATAGAATAGAATAGAATAGAATAGAATAGAATAGAATAGAATAGAATAGAATAGAATAGAATAGAATAGAATAACAGAGTTGGAAGGGACCTTGGAGGTCTTCTAAGCCAACCCCTGCTTAGGCAGGAAACCTTATAACATTTTAGACAAATGGTTATCCAACAACTTCTTAAAAACTTCTAGTGTTGGAGCATTCACAACTTCTGGAGGCAAGTTGTTCCACTGATTAATCGTTTGAACTGTCAGGAAATTTCTTCTTAGTTCTAAGTTGCTTCTCTCCTTGATTAGTTTCCACCCATTGCTTTTTGTCCTCCCTCAGGTGCTTGATTTCCTTTTCTTTGTGGAAACCCTTGAGATATTGGAACACTGATATTGTGATTCCCCTAGTCCTTCTTTTCATTAAACTAGACATTGTTCTAGTTCCTGCAACCGTTCCTTATATGTTTTAGCCTCCATTCCCCTAATCATCTTTGTTGATCTTCTCTGCACTCTTTCTAGAGTCTTCACATCTTTTTTACATCATGGTGATCAAAATTGAATGCAGTATTCCAAGTGTGGCCTTACCAAGGCATTATAAAATGGTATTAATCAAGGTCCAATGGATTACAAGGTCCAAGCATTTGCAGACGACCTTGTCTTTTTCGTAGAAAACCCATTAGAAACAACCCCCCCAAAAAATGGTATTAATATTTCAAGTGATCTTGATTCTACGCCTCTGTTTATATAGCCTAGAACTGTGTTGGCTTTTTTGGCAGCTGCTGCATACTGCTGGGTCATATTTAAATGGTTGTCCACTAGGACTCCAAGATCTTGCTAGGGTTCAGCCTAAGTCTAGTTCTTCTTAAATCCTTACAGTCTCTGGATATCAGGATGGAACTTTTTCTTCATTGCCTGATTGGCCATATGTCAATTCATAACTGGTTCATTCCTCTTCCGTCTTCACCACATGCCAATGGGAGGTCTCTTCCAGTGGTGATATATGTGTTGAATAGAGGTTGATCGTAAGTCCTTCTGACAGAATGTAAACATATCTTTTAAGATAATTGTTTTTTCTGTTTATGTAAACATTTTAGGAAGAAGGCCACATGATGCTTGAATTTTTATCCAAAGAAAATAATGGTTAATATAAATAGAAATTTAAAAAAGGTTATATAAAAGTCAAGCATGCTATTGTACTTCTGTTAATCATTATGTTGCATTTCAATATTTTCCCATAAACATCTTCCAAATGATAACACTATTTTGTCCCTGTGGAATTCATTATTAATTTGTTTTATAAATTAGAAAATATTTAGCTTAATTATTGTCAAACATTATTTGAAATGTTGTTCTTGTCTTTCAGCACTAAAAGTATCTAGCAGTATTGATTCTTCAGAACAAAAGAAGACTAAAACGAAATTGAAGAAGTTTTTAATCCGCAGACCTACCTTACAAGCAGTCCGTGAAAAGGGCTACATTAAGGGTAAGGCTTTTTAATTTGTTAATTAAGAAAATAGTGATTTGGTATGAGGAAATAGCCATTTCCTTAGGAAATGGGGGAGACATTGTGACTTCAAAGTTGCACATATTGAAGGCTTCTGCTACTGCAAGTAGCAGGAAACATAGTCACAATTTGAGTATATCTGTTAGAAGCTGATTATATATATTATATTACATAAAAGAACAAACAAGAGGCTTCTATTAAACTTAAAGAAAATCATATTTCCCATCTAAGTGTTACATTTGTCAAAGAGAAATTTAAAAAATAATAGATCTCACTATCAAGAATATTATGGTTTTTTCAATCAGTATGCAACAGTAACTAGATCTGCTATTGGAAATTATGGTAATTTGTTTCTTATAAAAAAATCAGTCATTTACATTTTTGTGGTATGGGGAAAGTTAAGAATGTTGAATTTTAAAATTTGCGGATAAAATAACATTACAAAACTAATTTTGTTGGGTCACTTATTTCCTTAATTATCACTTTGGAAACTTTTCATTGCAGGTATCAAACTTGAACCAAATTCAAGAGTTTCGTAGATCATCCATCTACTTTCTAAATGTCTATGAAGATTCTCAATTAACCATGTCACAGTTGTCCCAAACATATATTTTTCCAAAACGCAAGCTGACTTCCTTGGTATTTTCTTTCAGAATGTTTTGCTTCTCATAGAAGAAGCTTTTTGGATGAGAAGCGAAACATATTTAAAGAAAAAAAACCGAGAAAGTACGGTTGCCTTTTGGAAAAAAATATTTTTGGGACATCTACTTTCTGGTTTTCATCAGGATAGTAAAAGGGCTTGTTTGAAAAAGAGTGGATCATTAAGATCTATTTAGAACATAAAACTGTTACAAAATTAATTCTTTAAAAATAGAATAAAAAGATCTATGTTGTTTGCTCCATTGGCATCTTTAAGTTCAGATGTTTCTGTCTACTGAAATGAACTAAAGAGCCAGAATGGAATTTCTGTCCCTCAAAATTGGATTGAGGACAGGGGTGTCAAAGTCGATTTCATTGAGGGCTGCATCAGGGTTGTGTTTGACCTTGGAGGGCCAGGGTGTATATGGCCAGGATGAGTGTGGCTAGCTTGATGTCATTCATGTCGGGGGTGCCTGTGTTGCCCGAGTGCTCTGCCAGTGAAAATGGGCTTCCAAATGTTTCCAGCTGCAACAGCCTCCTGAAACCCTCTGCCAGTGAAACAGTCTGGGTGGGTCCCATGCGGCCCTCACGAGCTCTGTTTCTGGCTGTGACAGCCTCCTGAAATCCTCTGCCAGCGAAACAGAGCCCAGGAGGGCCGTGTGCAGCCCTCCTAAGCTCCATTTTCACTAGCACTGCGGGCTGGTCCTTTGTTGTTTTCAGGGCGGCCCCAGGGACCAGATTTAAGCACCCTGCAGGCCAAATCTGGCCCACAGGCCTAGAATTTGACACCCCTGATTGAGGAGAATAATCCATAATTAAATAAATAAGTAAGCTAGCAAACATAGAGTACAGCATTAATTTTACAATATCTATTACAGCTCTTCCACATACAAATTGTACAGAAAAGTGTTTTTTGGTTATGTATGTATGTGGATGTGGATATTGGGCAGATGTGCCCTCTGAAAGGTACCCCCTCAGCACATATTTATTTGTTTGTTTGTTCAATTCCTACGGTTGCCCATCTCAGTCAGTGACTGGGCAACTTAACAATTCAAAAAATATATTGCAATTAAAAATTGAAAAACATTTTAAAACAGTAAAAGCATCTAATTCACCTCATAGTGAGATGGGCGGCAAACAAATTTAATAAATAAATAAATATACATAAGAGCAAATTATTTGATTATTTGACCAATTAGCAATATAGTCATAAAATGGGGCCCTTGATGCTTTCAGTGCCCCAGGCTCAGGAATATAGTCAGGTTTTTAGGGTCATATGAAAGGCTAACAGGGTTGGGGTCATTCTGAACCCCAAAGTGAGGGTTTTCCATGCAAGAGGGGCCACCACCAAAAAAAGGTCATCATCTGGTCTCCGCCAGCTAATTCTTTGGCTGACGAGATCTGCAGCACGGCCATTCTTCTTGACCTAGTTGGACGGTAGAGATTTTTGAAAAAAGGCATCCCAGTCTCAAGCCAGGTAGGACTTTCTAGGTACCTCCCAGCATCTTGAATTGCACTCGGAAACACACCGGTAACCAGTGCAGTTCATGCAGGAGTGGTTGTTAGTGTGCCATATATCTGGCACCATTTACTAACCTGCGTGGCTGCATTCAGCATCAGTTGGAGTTTCTGAATGGTCTTCAAGGGCAGAGTTAACAATAGAGTGTGTTACAGTAGTCTAACCTTGAAGTTACAAGGGTGTGAATTAATGTGAGCAGGGCCTCTTGATCCAGGTACAGGCGCAACTGGTGCACCACTTGAAGGTGTGCAAAGGGCCTCCTTGCCACGGCTCCTCCTCTTTGAGCAGGAGCCGCAGGTCCAGGAGGACTCCCAGATTATGCATTGGGTCTGTTTGGGGCAGGGCAAGCCCATCCAGAACCAATGGAAGAACCTTGTCTCCAGGGTTCCAACTACCCACAGCCACTCCATCTTGCTAGTTGGAGTCCATTTTGCCCCCTCCAGTGCCCCAAAGCCTCCAAACACTGGGATATGTCATCCATGGCATCACTCAAGGAGTGTGGGGTAAAGATATGAAACCTGGTGTCACTGCATGCTCATCCCAAACCAACAGATCACCTCATGCTGTGGCCTCATGTAAATGTTAAATAGGAGGCAATAGAGAATAGAGCCCTCAGGTACTGAACAAAAGTAGGTGCTTCAGGCTAGACCTCTCTCCCTCTGTCAACGATTGGAAGCACCCTGGAGAAAGAAAGAGAACCACAAGTTCCTGGAGCTGGCCCAGAAGGAGACCATGATCAATGGAATTGAAAGCCGCTGAGGAGTCAAGAAAAGCCAGGATGGATGCACTACTCCATCCCACTCGTGCCGGAAAGGGTGTAGATAATCTGTTTCATCCAGAGTTCTGTGAAATTGCCATGTGAACACTTTACCTTCTCTGTAAAGGAAAGGTTGGAGATCAGACAAAACTGTCGAGGCTAACTGAATCGGGCAATGGTCCTTTGAGAAGGGAGTGAACCACTTCCTCTTTAAGAACTGACAGGACCACTCCCTTTCTCAAAAAAGAATGAACTATCGCCCAGATTCACATATACATTCCCTCCCGCCAGGACTTAAGGGGGGGGGGACAGATCTAACACCCATGGCCAACCTAGCAGCTGAGAGAGCCCTGTTCACTCCCTCAGGTTCATTGGGCTCAAACTCTTACAAGGTCACCTTGCAAGATGTAGCCCCCACCATCTCCATACTCTGCTCTAAGTCTGGAGTCCAGTGTAGAGCAAATGTGCCAATTTTATCTGCCAGATATGTAGCAAAGTCTTCACAGCTACCTTTTAGGTAGGTTTTGGCATTGCTCAAGGAATGATTGAGCACAGGGCCACTGGGCGACTATCGGCAGATGCAGTAACTATTTCTCTGCACAAATAGTTGTTTCATCATCCTTACTGCCATGAGGTAGGCCTTCATAGCGGTGCTAGCTCATGTCTGATCATCTTCGTTCCTTTGTCTTTCACCAGCAACACTCCAGGCCAGTGGTCACCAACCAGTGATCCATGGACCACTTGTGGTCTGTGAGAAAATTTTGGTGGTCCGCAGAAAAATTATTTGCATTTTTTATATTGCACTAAATACTATTTATCTTTTTAAAAATTCATATTAGTGGTCCACGGGATTTAAAATTATGAATTTAGTGGTCCCTGAGGTCTGAAAGGTTGGTGACCTTTCAAGTCGACCTCTAGGCAACATTCTCTGGGCCTGTTCAAGTACCCTTAATTCCATCCTGTACCATGGAAAACATTGGGAAATCTGTGTACGGAAAGGTTTCCGGTGCTCTCCACAATCCAATCTAAAGCCATTGCTTCTTTGTTATTCCATGCAGTCACCAAGGCTTCAATCGGGCCACATAGCAGGATTTCCTGGAATAACTTTCAAGTTTCCTCTGGAACCCAATTGGGTCCATAAGTCACCTGGGGTGGGCTGATCCAGTAGACCCAGATTCTCTGCGGAGGAAGCTAGCACCTAAGAAATTGAGTCTCGCCAGTGAGCGATCTGTCCATTGTAGGAGAGTAGGCAAAATCTCCCACAAATCCAGAACCCTGCCATTGCTCTGAGAGAGAAAAAAAACAACAACAGATCCTGATACATGCCTTGAGTCCCCAAAGGTTTTTCAATACTGACTTAGAGATTTAAAAAAATCAACTTGTAAGAGTTTATTGGATGTAATATACTTCAGTGCTAAGACTGAGATATTGTAAATGTTATATGTCCAAGTTCATGATCTTACATATAAAAATATATATCTGTATATTTCAGTTTTTATTCTGTGTACTAAGAAATTCATCTCACTCGTCTACAAATTTTTATTTTTCTGCTCTTCAGATCAGGTATTTGGCTGCAATCTAAGCAGTTTGTGTCAAAGAGAAAATAACACTGTGCCAAAATTTGTGAAGCTGTGCATTGAACATGTTGAAGAACATGGTAGGAAGAAACTACTTACTGGTTTTTAGGATTAAAAATTATTTTTGTTAACAAAAGTCTTAGCATTCACAAATGGAATATGTCCCAAGGTACAGATACGGTTGCATTTTTAAAAAAGAAAATATAGCCCCAAGTTTTCTTTTGATTGCTAGAAATCTCTTATGTAAAAAAGTTAGAAAAAAACTTTTCTAGAAAAGCTTGAAAAAGTTTGAAAACAATGTAGAACTGTTTCCACTCTATAATGATCGATCCAAAAACAAAATGCTGTTGTGCTGAGGGAAATAGACCGCTTTTGTTTTAATATTAGATCGTATAGCCCAAAGTAAATTCTCCTGACTCCCAAGAGGAGTGTGAAAGGCTTCGTTCTGTTTTTTAAAATGTTATTTAGTATAGCTTATTTTAATATTTTTTTCTAGGATTGATGTTCATTGTGTTTTCTCACTTTCTATATTGCCAGTTCTGACTGGAGATAAATGCTGCTGAAGATAAGACTATTGAAGAAGAAACTTTGAAGAAACAATATTATGTTGATTTACCCATCTGTCCTCATGTTAGGTGGCAGACATGTGAGAATGTCTGTTCCAGTCTCCTAGTTTCAGCATAGTGTGGTTTAAGAGAGACACATTTTAAGTAGAAACAGTATTCTCTCCAGATGGCAGAGGTTCTCAGGAGTGAAAGGAAAGAGAAACCTAGTTTTCTACTAGGTGTTCTCCACAAAATTCACATTCCCAGATGGACCTGAAAAGAATAGTTCTTAGATTGGTCAAATGTTTCTGTTAACCTCTAAATTACGGAATAATGGAGTTTAAAGAAATAATCTGCTTTTTAAATTGCTTGTTATACCTATAATTTTCACTTTAAATTTTTTGCTTTCCCTTTTTGCTGTTAGGAAATGGCATGCATGTATAATGTAAGATTTAATGTAAGTTGTAAGAATGTTTGCTGAACAAAAAAAATTAAATTTTTTCTAGGATTGGACATCGATGGATTGTACAGAGTTAGTGGTAATCTTGCAGTAATACAGAAGCTAAGATTCGCAGTTAATCATGGTAAGTTCTTATACATAAAATTTATTTGCAATTAAGCTACTTTATAAATGCTTATCATAAGAGGTTTGAACAGATTATATTTTTAATATGACATAGAAGTCTATATCTTTTGCAATTAGTTATTGATATAGTTGTTAGAATTGCCTTTTTATCTGAATATTCTTCTATGCGTATAAACAACAGTAGCAAAAGTTTATTATGATATAGCTAGTGGTTTTGTATTTGTTTCTTTCAGATGAAAAACTGGACTTGAATGACAGCAAATGGGAAGATATCCACGTCATCACAGGGGCTTTGAAAATGTTTTTTAGAGAACTGCCAGAACCATTATTCACTTTCAGCCATTTCAATGATTTTGTCAATGCCATTAGTAAGTATTTCTTCGAAAATCTGCTCATCCTAAAAGAATTTCACAGTAATTCACAAGTGTCCTCATTGCATGCAAGACTGTTATCAAAATTAAAAATAAAGTTTTTAGTAGTCACTAGTTTTCCTTATGTAGGAAAGCAATTATCAACTGTAATTTCATAGTGAGATAAAGTTATGAAATTCTATTAAATAGAATTACAACCAAATACTTACTAGATGGAAAAAAGGAGATTAATGTCCATGTTATTGTATTGTATATATTAACCCAATAAAATGGATTATGCCTCGTTTTATTTTACCAGCCTTCTGGATGCTGTAGAACCCTTTGTAGTTATACTTGCAATAGATCAACAGTGTAAGCAGTGTTCATGTCAGCCACTAGATGGTGCTAGGTATTAGCTAATGTCCTCCCAATATATGAAAAGCTGCATTGTGCCTAGAATTTGTCTCTTCTGTCTCTAGAACAAGAGCCTCGGCAACGTGTTCAAGCTGTAAAAGAGCTGATTAAACAGTTGCCAAAGCCAAATCACGATACGATGCAGGTGCTGTTCAGACACCTCAAGAAGTAAGTAAATACATAGAAAAGAAATGTAACTTAGTGTATATAAGTGTATAGCTTTTAAGACCCAGTAGAGTATAAATAAGTGTGTGATTTTGGCAAAGAACCAGCATTATGAAAGGAAAGAATATCAACGCAGTAGAATATCTTGATAAATGTCACACCATTACTCAAAAGTGAGAAATTGTGACTCTAGAAGTTGTGTTACGCAAAACTCTACAGACTGGCAACGTTAGCATCGGAACTATTTCAAGTTAGTACTAAGATCCAGGATTATGCCTTGAGGAAGATATGTACTAGCCACATATATGCACATGTCAAGAACATTTATGACTGATACTACATAATTTTGATAATAACGTGATGTTAACAGGTTTGAATAATTATTTTTCTATCTTTCTCAGAATTATAGAAAACGGAGAAAAGAATCGAATGACCTATCAAAGTATAGCCATAGTCTTTGGCCCAACTTTATTAAAACCTGAGAAAGAGACTGGTAATATAGCAGTTCACACAGTGTATCAGAACCAGATTGTAGAATTAATCCTACTGGAATTGAACTCAGTCTTTGGACGTTGAATTTGTTAAGCCTGACTGGCCTTTGAAGGACAAAAACTCGGCTCTGACAGAAACAGCATCTCAATAAATATATTATGTCTTTGTGGACCAAGCAGCCACTTGATGGTATTGCACTTTTGGGGGGGGGGAGGGAGAAGAGTGTGATTTATTTTTGCTGGGTTTTGGAAGCTATTAACTTTGAATTTTTTTTACAATAAATGTTATGGATATTACAAAGTTTATATGATTCTAGTGACACTTAAACTGAAGATTTTATATAGATGTACACACTGGATTTTTTTGGGTGGAAGAAGCTAATTTCAGTCAGGATTATCTAGAATGGCATTTTAATCTTTATTTTTAAATACAGGTTGTCCTCAATTTATAACCATTATTTAATGATCACTCAAATTTATAATAGTGCTGGGAAAGGTGACTTACGACCGTCTCTAGCAGTTATGACTGTTTTAATGTCCCCACAGTCACATGATCATGGTATATATACTTGGCAACCAGCAATTGCAGTGTCCCAGGATCACATGATCACCATTTACAACCCTCCAAAAAGCAAAGCCAATGAGGGAAGCTGGATTTGCTTGACAACTGTGTGATAAATTTAACAACTATGGCAAACAGTTAAAAAATTGAGCATGGTCACATAAACACATTGCTTATTGACAGAGGTTCTGTACCAATGATGGTCATAAATCAAAAATTCTGTAACCTTAGACTTACCACTTGCTTTGGAGAAAATAAACTCTTTATCAACTGACTTTGAAGAACTTAGTGAGCTATTTTTAGTGAATCAATGCAGTGCAAGCTCCCAAATTAAAATGGACAAGAGAATTCCCGTTATTCATTTACAGATTTCTGCATTAATTTGACAGATTAAACAAGTGCTAAGTGGTCAATGTAAATTCCTTCACTACACCAATTGATATTGTTGGGCTTGCTCAGATTTTAGCTGGCTTTTTTTTTAAAAAACCACATACTATTGCTTCAGACACTGAATTGGTGCATATAACCAGTGGAGGATATATCTGTGACGAGCTGGAGTGCTCAGCATTTTTTAAAGATGTACATATATATAGATATATATATATGTTATTTGAGATTAAATCATATTTAGCAAATCTAACTGGAGGTTGATATTGTAGTGAATTCTTGTATGAATCTGTGGTAGTGAAATCAGTTATAAATACACACTGAAGTCCTAACTGGGTGTTTTATTTTTTTATTATTATGTGTATACACTGTTGTATACTTTCTACTCCTACACTTTGAATGTGTAGATTAATAACTGGTATTTTGGTGTACCTCCAATGGATATTCTGTTCCTACAGAAAAATGGGTTACTTGGAAAACTGTGTGCACTTTTTAAATGCTAACATCTGCACGCCAATAATTCTAATGCAAATGGTACTGGAAAAATACTGCTTGCTTTACATGGTTAATGCACTACAAGCAAAACCTCTGATGTTATTTAATATGTACAGGAGCTATATTAGATAAATATATTGCAAATTCTAACATCTATATATTGCAGAAACTTATATTTGAATAGATGGATGTCTGGATGTAATGAAAATGCTGAACTTAAGGATTCCTTTTGATTTTAATGATGTAGATTGATTTGTAAAATAATTTCAGAAGATTTTGTTACAGGATACATGGTCTGCAGAAGATTTTTTTTTAATTGTATTTTTCTAGACTAACTGCTATATCTGACATTTGCTACGTGGAAATGAAATAAAACTGTTAGTTGTTTGGAATGTGGTGCTTCAGATTTGAAATGCAAGTTGTGCCATATTGAAACTTTAAATACAAACCAACCAATCATTTATTGGTTGCTGGTTTTATAATGCATCAATTACCTTTGACTTACAAGGACTCAATGAATTCATTGTTGGCAAACAGTCCTGATGGCCAGAAAAGAAGTGGAAGGGACTTATTGAATAATAATTCTCTCTACAGGATTGATGGGACAATTGTCCTCACCATTTTATTTGATTAATTTAACAACATTAAGGCATTATTTAAAAGCATTATTATTAGCATATTTCTTGAGAAGAAAAACTCTGAAATATTGACCTCAATCTAGAAAAGGCCCAATTCTATTATTGATCATAGAGGTTTTTGTGGAAGAAACATTATGCAGGACAGATGCCTATTAAGGCATCTGGAAACAATGTGTGTACTTCCTGAGAATGAAACTATATAATATGCTCCTTTACTAGTTTCAGTCATCAAGATGATCATAGAATTTATTTTCTTCCTGTATCTGTCTTTCAGAACATTCTCCTCCTGACCAGAAATAGTAGTTTATTGGATAAAACTTTGTTTATTTTCTGTATTCTGATTTATCTTATGTAACTGGTTATAAAACTAAAAAAAAGTATTGCTGGGAAAAAAACACTGATGGAAGATTAGCTGCCATCCCAGTTAGCTTAGAAAATTATCATTAGAATAAATTAAAGACTATTTCTTTGTATCAAATATCAAAATTGCTAGAACATGCTGCAGCTTTGCTTCTTCTTTCTTAGACAGATATTGAGAACATTTAACATAGTTTTCAAGCAGACTTTGTGATAAATGGCTTTTGCAAATATAATTCTGGAAGCTAATCACTCAACATATATTCTTATAATTCCTCTCCAAATAAGTTGTTAATAGCTAGAAATTTTCTTAAGTCATGTAGCTGAAACACTCTATAATAGATATTAGCTCAACTTTTAAAGGTGCATCTTGGTTTGGCAAGATAAACAAGGATCACCTTCATAAACTTATTCAAGCATCCTGTAAATATTCTGAACTGCATTAATTGGAATATGTCTCAAAACAGGTGCGGTAAATATTCGTAGTTTTGAATCTGTTTCAATAATATATATAAAACAGCCTATCTCCAAAGATAATGAAGATTTGGTTAAATCACATTTATGTTACAAAGAAGATTGACCAATTTATTGTTGTCATTTCGAAATGATGTTGTGTAATGAGAAAGTATTCTGCCTTTTGCAGTTGACTATATTTGCCTTGCTAGATGGCTAATGAATTAATTGGCTTTGATATATGATAGTGTTATTTCCATGACTGTTGTTTCCTAAATCTCTTACTGTGGATTAAACATTCTTTAAGTTTTGTGCCAGAAATAAACTGTTATTTAAATATTTCTATTTGATTGTTTAAAATTACATAAATAAAAATTAATAATTAGTGAAAATTGGAAAAAAATATATGTCCCAAACTGAATTATGAAATTTTGGCATAAATTAACATTTTAAAGAATCTGGAGCCAACATAATGCTGCAAAATTAACATATCAAAGCCATTGGCTGTAATACATCAGTATGTATTTACCAGAAGTGTGCCTGTGTTTCAGAACAAATAAGTTGTGCTAATTCAGGATTTGCTTTGTTGGAAATGGTTTGTGTTTTCCCTGGGATGCAGGGAGACACTTAATTAGTGGCATTCAAGTTATCTTGTACTTTTAAATTAAGAAACTGTGGATTACTGTGAAATGAGTTTTACTCATTACTGGCAATGAGTTTGATGCTCTTTTTGACACAAATAAACATTTAACTCTCAGTCTATGTTTGCGTTGTCTAAAACAGTCACTTGAAATACATAACCAGCTCTTGACATTTCTTTGTTCTCCAACCACCTGTAGCACAGGAAAATTTTATTCAATTCCTCTTTCTGGTATTGGAGCTGTGTGTGGGGTCCCTGTTGACTTTTAAGGATGGAAGCAGGTGAGCAACAAAACGACTTCATTCAGATTTGATTCAGTTTCCCACAGCCATCTTTTAGTCGTCATAGGCAAAGTGAAACATGATTAGCAGTAAATAATTTCTCTAAGAATAGCTGCATCTCAGCCAGAAAAGAGCAGCAGTTGTTGGACTTGTTAATTTACCCACCATAAATGTTGGCTAGGACCAATGCATGGAGGAAGGGGCCAGTTCCTGAATGTCTAATGAGGCATAGCAAAGCCTAGCAAGGAAAGGGAGCTGCTCCAAAGAATCTTAATGAGCTCTCACAATTGCAAGACTATGTGAATGAGCAGCTGCTGAGGCTGTATTTTGCCAGATCAGTCCTTTATAAAATAGCCTGTCCTATAATGGAGCTTAAGTGAATATTTTTTACATCATGGTGTTCAATTTAGAAGGGTGTCTCATTCACTGCCCTTTTCTATCCAGCCTTCCTTTTATTAGAATTTTGATAGATTTAATTGCTTAGTGAAAGTTGGTTTTATAAAGTATTGGTGTTGACCACCAATTGCATTTTTTACCACAAACAACTTGCAGTCTTTCAAATACTGCAAAAGCAAAACATGATTGTATTCAACTAGTTCAGCTTGTAGACTGTGAGTTACCTGTAAACATGTTTTGGTGAAAAACACCCTATTCAATATAACTTCTTCCAGAATTGAAATTATTCTCTTGCTGTTCTTCAAGAAACAAGAAATGAGCATTAGGAGGACTACTTCCTAGAAAACTATACATTATACTATTTCCTTTATATAGGAAGTACATAGAATTTTAGTGCTTCTTATAAAAAGGAAGTAAATTTTAGGAAGAGCTAACAGCCATCTCTTAGTCGTCATTGGCAAAGTGGCAAACAGAAACCTTGTTAAAAGCTTTTTCCATGAAATTGTTCACAACAGTAGTTGTGAGTATTGTTGACACACTTACACAGCTATTTTGTGTGAATGCAGAGGCAGCCACTTTAGCTTTTCTTTATCCATATAAGCTATACAGACAAGGGTATGTCTGATTATACACTTACACATGCATATAACTCAAGAAATACACTTAGTACATTCTATCCAGAAAAAAAACCTTTGATAGGAATATGGAGTGAGAAATCTCTGCAACTATTCATACCTTCTTTTGGTCAAGAATGATCAGGCTTTAATCATTAGGTTTTGCAAGTTCTGAGCCCCTTTAAAGTTCTTTCTTTAGACCCAGCAGGTCTGGAAAATTACTGCCAAGGAGCTAATAAAACTTTTTGAGTAAGGAGGGGTTGCAGATAAATTTCAGCGCTTGAAGAGATCTACTTCAGTCTACCTTGAGGCACCAATATTGTTATAGATGCCCTGTTGAAAGGTTTCTATTAAGATATAAGTGTGACCTGGAATAAGATGGATGAAGATTATTCTGGCTATAACACACACACACACACACACATAATACAAATAATCCCCAAATTTGGAAGATTGCCAGTTCTAGACAATTAGTACAGTACAGGTAGTTCTTGAGTGGAGCCCAAAATTTCTATTGCTAAGCAAGACATTTGTTAAGTGAATTTTGCCCCATTTTGCAACCGCAGAATGCTAAGTGAATCAGCTGCAATCACTCAGTTGCTAAGTGAATCGCTGCAATTGTTAATTTAGTAACATGACTGTTAATTGAATCTGGCTTCCCCATTGAGGCTGCTTGTCAGAAGATCACAAAAAGAAGGTCACATGCAGAACACTGCAACTACCAGAAGTACAAGACTTGCCAAGTGTCTGAATTATCACGTGACCAAGGGGATGCTATAATGGTGGCAAGTATGAAAAAGGGTTATAAATCACTTTTTTTCAGTATCATTGTAACTTCAAATAGTTATTAAATGAACTGCTGTAAGCTAAATACTACCTGTATTGGAATGTTCGGCTGATTTAAGATTCTACAAAGACAATATTTGTATAAAGAAATTATTCTGGAAGAAATTTTGAAGCATCCACAGAAAGCTCATAAATGGAAGATGTCCCTGCAGCATTTACTACTTAAAAATATGAACTTTCTTTTTAATAAAATATTGATAACAACGATGAAAGTATCATAAAATTAATATGATATTTAATAGTATTAACCCTAAATAATAGACTACAAGTGTCTAATAAAGTCTACAACCTATAATTAATTATATTGATAAAGATATTAAATTTTGAAAGCAACAATAGTTGGAAATTTGAATCAAAGACTTCAGCACATTTTACCAAATCGTTAAAAATCTTTTTCCTTGCTCTGTCAAAAAACACTTTGAGAAGTTGACAAATGTATGCAAGCTATTGATTGCTGCAAATCAAGTATACATATTCTACCAATGTTCTTTTATTATTTCTTTTCTTAGATTCTCTTCTCCAATGCATTTATATGATGCATCGTCAAATGGCCAATATTGGGGCTATAGCCAAAATGGCAGAGTAAACTTTTAACTATCAGAACTGCAAAAAACAGGTGACCATCAGATGTGTCAAGGAGAAAAGACAGAATATATAGCTTAGATTTTGCTACCATCTAGTGGTCATCTAAATGTAGCTCTGAACTGCTGATATTTTTTCCCAATTTTTTTTTATTTATTAGTTTTATTGATGGTATATATAAAAACAAAAAAAATAATGCAAAATTATAAAAGCAAAACCATACATATTAAACCAAAGCAATACAGATAGTCCTTGACTTATAACTAGTCTCTTAGCAATTATTCAAAGTTACAATGGACACCCCAAAAATATACTTAGGACCCAGCTTTAAAGTTCTCATGCCAACCTCCCACTCCAATCACCCATGGTTATACAAACGCTTTTGGGTGCTTGGTAACCAGCCAGCATTTTTGGCTGTTTGATGTGTCTCAAAGCCACATATTTACAATGGTTTGCTGGAAAGCATGTTTACTTCTAGTACCGACAAACTCCCACAGCAAATAATGGGTTTGCTGCTTAACCACTGCATTAGTAGTTTACAGTTTACAACCTCACATTTGCTTAATGACCACGGTAGGAAAAGGCAATAAAATCAGATCCGGACACATAATGACCTGCTTTACGACCATCACCATTTACAATCTTAATTGCGAGGCTCAGTTAAGGTTGTAACTCAAGGACTATTTGTAATAGGACAAGCCTAAACTATATGAATTCATGTTCCAACTCCTGAATTGCATACTGTATTGCAAGGCATTTTGTAATGAAACCTTACTGAACTTTCTGCTAGATGCAGATAGAGGAACTTTCAGCCTTTTTCTGTCCACTCTTAATGTCTCACAGCATTCCATCAATTTCTTAGGAATTTCTATCAATGCCTTTGTCTTTGGAGATTCTCAGTCATCCAGATCATGGTTTTCCCAAAGGTGCTTTTTTCAAGTTTTTCTAGTTTTTCTTTAAAGATGTTTTGCTTTTCATCTAAGAAGCTTCTTCAGCTCTTACTCAACATTATATGAAACCCTGTGATTGCATGGAAAAATGATATAAAACCCATGCTTTAATATATTTATTAAATTGAAAGGTAAAGTTGGTTTAATTGTTTTGCTATTCTTGGAGGTTAAAAAAATATCCTAAGAGCAATAAGATGCATTCCACTTTGGCATCATGGCACGCACGTGTTAGTCCGGATGAAGTAAAGTGGCTGTTTTACTGTGATATTTGGACATTAGTTTCATAAAAGCACTTCAAAAGGTTATTTTGGCCGAAGTTTAGTCAAAGGGAAGTGACCTTCTGAAGCTCCTCTACCCTTCCTGCTCAAAAACTTGTTTTTGAGGGAAGCAATCCACATTGCTTAACTTCACAGACCATAAGATTAACGAAGAGACGCATCTATACAGTGCAATTCTATGTAAATTCTATTCACAGGTAATCCCTCTGAGTTCAATTCCAAGGTAAAGGTAACAGTATTATTGGCTAAATAGATTGGGACATTTCAAGTTCCGTGATTGCTGAAGGAAAATGCAAAACTCTTTCATTAATATGCATCGATTTTAATATGCCTCCTGTTTATTTCCTCCAATTTTTGTCATTCAAATGCAATTATTTAAATTATGTATGTGCATGAAGAAGCATAGAGAGAAAGCAGAAAGAGGAAATTAGAGTTCCTTTATGGAGCCAACATTTAAAAAAAACCCTGTGCCATATAATATTAATATTTTTTAAAAACTTTGGTGACTCAATTGAATTCAACCAATACTTTGGAAACTGGATTTCATACTCCATTGTATATTCGGATTTAAAGTTGCTTTCCTCAGGACTTTGATATGGTTTTCGAATCTCTCTTCATCTCTTGTTTTTGTTTCAAAAGCTCTTGTTACGTTGCCAGTCATTCCTTCCCCCTTTTTGGTAATACAGATTTTTCTTCCTCTCGTCTCCCTCCCACCTGCTCCTTTCCTGCACTGAAAGTCAGTGTGACTGGAGATTGTTTGCTTCCTTATTTGTACAATGTTGTTCATGGAGAATGTCAGGAGGAATGTGCTTTGCCTGGCAGGGACTCTGAGTTGGCCACTTTGCCTATAGACAACATAAAAAAAAAAAGAGCGTAACCAAGTTCTGCATTTGCCTCCTAATGAGTCTGGATTGAAAACGAGAAACACAATTTAATCAAATGTACTTGGAGACAGGATAATTCTTCCTTCCTGCTTTATGGCTCATAAAATTATACATGAACATCTTTCACAAATGGTGCAAATGCATGCATGTTTATTCAGATTTATCCTTACTTTCCTGACTGGAGTTTACTTTCAGGTAAAATAAACCAACCTACAACAAGAGACTAAAGTCAGTTCTTATTTTAATTGGGGGACAACCAAGACAAATCATTTAATATTAGCTTTTTGTCTGTCACCATTCCATTTATAATGGAACCTATCAAAAGGTTGCAATGCTTAGGGGTGTTATCCAAGAAACATACCATCTTTTATAGTTCACTTTCCAAGAAAGAGGAGAAGGCTCATACATGAAAGCAGAGGAAATCCAACTTCAGAATTCTCTCTTTGGTTTCCTAATCATGTCTCAACATGTAGCAGGTCAGTTGGTGAGACAACAAAAATAGAGACATAGGATGTAAATAATCTCCTTCAAGACAAACACCGCCCTTAAGGAATTCACAGACATAGCCATGTATTTGAGGGATAGTGCACCAAATTGGTTTAATATTGCCATCATCTGAGATGTTCTTTTGACTTCCCAGTCTAGCCTACAGCCCAAGTGTTCTCTGGAAATCTCCCATCCAAATATCAATAAATCAGGCCTGTCAAACTGGCGGCCCAAGGGCTAGATACATCATGCGCAGGCCACGCCCACCCTGGCTCCGCAAAGGCAAAAAATGTTGCAATACATCACAATCCGGTCCGTGACACCATCGAGTTTGACACCTGTGAATTAACTTGATCCTGCTTAACTTCTAAATACAAACAAGGTCAGATGCTGCTGGTACCTAGTGGCATGCAAGGGAAGGAGCATGGATCTAAACAATTACTGATACTGCTGATCCACAAGTCTGCATAGAAATTTGTTGTGCTGATTTCAAGAGGCATCTGCCAAAAAACAAAAAAAGTTACTATAAACAAGATCAGCATACATCATGTTGATCAGGCTCCATCACTGACATGCCTGCCCATGGTAGTGCAATGAAGATCCAAAAGAACATAGAATAACCATGTTGGAAGATCTTCTAGTCCAATTTCCTGCTCGAACAAGAGGTCTTACACCATTTCACACGATATATAGGGACAATTATATACAAATTGTTTCTTCTTGAAAACCTCCTTTGTTGGAACACTCCAATTTCAGGAGGCAAGGTATTCCACTGAAAGAGAAAGTTTTTAATGCAACGTTAACACCACAATGGGACATTTGTCATCTGCCTCCTGAGGACACCCAAGAGACTCTACTAAATGAGTGATTCCCACCTTGGGAGCTTTCAAATGCATGGACCACAATTCCCAGAATTCCTCAACTCAGCAAAGTACCCAAGAACTGCCAAAGTTAGGAAACACAGTACCAAATCTTTACCAACAGCTTCTATTTTGATGGAATCTCAAAATAACTACCTTTACCTGTAGCATTTACTTTTAAAAAGTGAATTTATCCCAATAACCATCTACCTTTTCCTTCTTTATGACTAAGCTGCTAATACATTTTGTTGGGTAGGATCCCCCAGACAGTCAATTAACTCACATCCTATTTGGATTTACAAAAGCAATTAAAAAGGTAATTGTTTTAAGAGGTCTTTGAAGTGGAGGCAAATTACTCTCTGGTTCTACAAGCATTATTTTTGTTAGCATTGTGTCTCAGTTTTGAAATTGTTATTATTTTTGTTGATGCTTTATTGTTTTCCTAAACTGGCTTTTGTCAATGCTATTGTTTATATCCAATTTATATGAAATCGGATGTAAGCCATCCGACTCTGATATCTGATTGGAACACTGTAAGAGTCTAGTGAAATTAAATAAATAGATATTGAATTTTCCTTTTGAATAACCAACTGCATTCCTTGATAAGTCACAAAAATATCTAATAGACTATCTCCTAACTCTGTTTTACCCTGATTAGTATCTAAGCAAATAATTATCAAGCAGCCAAAAACAATTACTACAGGGATTTTTTAATACTCTGAATTTGAAAGTTTCTATTCTGTGAATGACAATTCCCACTACATTAATTAATAAATTAATAATTAATTAATAAACAATTCTACCTGTACATTTTGCTCAAAAATGGCAGTACTACTTAAGACTCTTTTGTTTTGTTTATTCAGTCATATTTAATCCAAAATATACATGAACTGATACAATATTGTTATTTTCAGAATTGTGAATAACTTTCAGCAATGGGATTGCTCTCAGTGTTCTACATAATAAAATAATTTATCTGTTATTCTGATTTTTGTTCAAATATATTCCTATTGCTAATATTTTCCTGCCTTGGTACCATGCCAAAAAGTTCTAGAGATCTTGTTCCGTAGTTCTCAAGCCTACTCTTGCTAAGAAAAATAATAACAATAAAATTATATAATGACATTCTTAATGCAATGCTATTGTTCACATCATTGTTCCACTTAATCATATCTAGGGGTGACCAGAAAAGCTACATGTTGCTGGTAAAATTTTTTATTTCAGATTGACATATGATCCAAGAGTTCTATCAACCAAAAATGCACTTCCATAATTGTTTGCTTCTGCTAAAGAATGGAAGACTGTGAGAAGCCTAACCAAAACATATATTGTGACTGAATTGGTGAACATTTATATTTAAGGTTAGAATTGAGTGTTCTTTCTCCTTTTATACTGTTGACCAATATTATAGAATCCAAACCATAGAATTATATGAATGCATTGAACATAATATAATATTTGAGTTAAATGAGTGCTTTTTTAAACATCTTCCTGAATTCTTTGAACAGAAAGGCTTCTGCAAAAAATTCACAGTGTCTATTCATGCTAACGCCAATAAGGCAGCTCTGTACCACAGATGTACAGAGATGTAAATTAATGTCTGTACTTGTACGTCATACTGGTTGTTATGTGGCTGTCCTAATTTTGCAATATTTAAGCAAACCACCATAATTGTTAAGGGAACACACTGTCCATAATGGGTGTAAATACCTATTTCCTACAAAAAACATCATAAACCCATCACAGATGCTGCAAATTGCCATAAATGTAAACTAGTTGTCAAGAATCCAAAATGTGATTGTCAGGGTTCCGACCAACACCCTAATAAAATCAGGAGACTTAAGCCATTTTGAAAGAAAAATCAAGTTGTTTATTAGGAGCGCCATGTCCATTTGCTTATTAGGAGCGCCAAACAATCTAAGTGAAGCCAGCTCTGACTTCACCCAGTTCGCGCCTTGCCTTTGACTCTGTTGCCCCCTCCCCTCAAAGTGTGCCACCAGTCACATTCCCCAACGAAGCAATTTTGCGAGTCGTAGAAGTCACTCCCTCTGGCTATTACGGGTCTTCATGGAGATGGCCTTGACTTTGGCCAACTAGGATGTGTTTTGTTTTGACTGAGGTGTGAATTCCGCAGTGCAGCTGCAAGGCACAATTTCCCATCCCTCTGCCTATGGCAACTCGGGAGCAGGTCAGGAAAGCTTCGTGAGTTGACAGTAATCACATGACCATGGGAGAGGGGCCTGGCCATCAAAACTTTGAATCTGGGTCATAAGTATCTTTTTGGTGGTTCACTGTGACTTCAACCTGTCATAAATCAAGGATTACCTGTAGATTGCTCTTAGAATTTTTTAAGAGAAAAATACCCTGGCTGGATTTAAGCCAATGATTTCTTTCGGGCTACTCTGTGAGCAATTGCATAATCTCTTTCCTTAGTTGCAAGGACTGTGCAAGGACTGTGCAAAATTATTTGTGATTGACTGATATTTCCAGATAGTGTTAAGTAAGCCCATATATTTTAATTCCCTGTTGCTCTAAAATGAAGCCTTTTACTTTATCAGTCAATCACAAATAATCTTCCAACCTTTAATAGAGTACAGTGCGATTACAGTTAACTACAAGTATGTCACCACCATACTCAGTGAGCCTTTTGTCACTACTTATTTGAAGTACTTATTTATCCAGCCATCCTTCAATAAACCTACATTGAGACCAATAAAACCTACATTGGTGTCATGCCCTCGTTGGTGTCTGAATCTGCAGGGAAAAATGAGCTGGAACAAGAACTGATAGTGATTGAGAGGGCAACTCAGTTGACTTTGGAGGAAACTGGGAAAGGGTAGAGTCAGTCCAGGTGAGACTTTTCAGAATTAGTAAGGCCTGCAGACAGGAGGGACCAGAGGCAAGATTAACATGAGACACAGAGTTCAGACGAGGAGCAAGGACCACGGGCCCTGATCCAAGGGCCTGGAGAGTGCAGAGAAGGTGTGATCAGTGCAGACTGAGCAAGCTATTTGGGAGGAGAATGCCCTGCCCATCTTCACCAGGCAGACCTGGTGAATAAAACTTAAAGAGAACTTATAGGGAGGGGCATTTGTCAGGAACAAATGCTGAGTTCCTGAAGTGTTGCGTGCCGACATTTGAACTTGCCAAGAGTCCTTGCATTCCTTTTGGTATTCTGTACTAATTACCTGAATCTTTTGCTCCCTGAACTCCTTGATTTGCCCTTGATTTGCCAGATACATTTGGATTTATTTCCATGTAGCCTTGATGCAGACAGTGCTGGGCTGGACTAATTGCAGCCAGAGGCTGCTTGAGGTTTGTGTGGGGTTATCACTCTGCTCTGGGACTTGCCAGAAACGTGAGTGTGTTTGGGGAGATTTGGAGCAATAAAGGGGCGATTTGAACTGTCAGCTGTTTGTGTTATCTCTGTGCCGTGCCCTAATGTGTCATCACATTTGGCTTGAAATTTTTTTTCTCCTTTGCTAGTATCAGGCCTGTCTCTTTTCCCACTTATGGCACTGCAGTGTAATTGTTTGATTTCTTTCCAAGATAAGGGTGATAGGACTTAAAGCAGGGGTGTCAAACTGGTGGCCTGCAGGCCAGATGCATCACACACAGGCCACACCCACCCCAGTTCCATGAAGTGAAAAATATTGTGATGTATCACGTGATGGCAACATGACACGGCGAGTTTGACACCCGTGACCTAAAGGATTGTATGCATCTTGAAGCTGTCTTTAGATCAGACATGGACATTTTACAGCCCTTAGGCTGCATGTGGCCTGTGGGGTGGTCTCATTTAACCTGCAGCATCAGCAACATTGGTGGGCACTGACAGTGTCACATTTGGGATCTTGTTTTTGGAGAGTCAGGAGACTGTGCAAGAACACAGCTCTTTTGCACAACTTCCAGAGGGTCTCCTCAGCCTCCGAAAATTGTACAAGAATGTTGTTTGCTTTTAAGAATAGGTCTTGGTTAATGCTGATTTCTCACTCAAAATACCATTTTGATATGTGTGTCATAATTGGCCATCACTGGTCTAGTGGTTAAGGCACCTGGCTAGAAACCAGGGGACTTTGAGTTCTAGTCCTGACTTAGGTATGAAAGTTAGCTGGGTGACTTTGGGCCAGTCACTCTCTCTCAGCCCAACTTATCTCATAGGGTTGTTGTTGTGGGTAAAACAGGAGGAGGAAGAAATATGTATACTTGGTGAGATAAAGATGAATAAAGAAATATAAAGAAAAGCAATATCATGAGAATTGCAGAAAAAAACAGAGGTTGCTAAGGCATGTTTGGTGTATGGTTAGGTACAACTGGATACAGGTACAGATTAACAGAGTTGGAAGGGACCTTATACGTCATCTAGTCCAACCCCCTGCCCAAGCAGATCCTACACCATTTCTGCCAGATAGTAGTCTAGTCTCTTCTTAAAAGCTTCTGGTGATGCAGCTCCCACACCTTCTGTTCCACTGGTTGATTTCTCTCATTGTCGGAAAAATTCTCCTTATTTCCAGATTGAATTTCTCTTTGTTCAGTTTTCATCCATTATTCCTTGTTTGGTCCTCAGGTGCTTTGGAAAATAGCTTGACCTCCTCCTCTCTGTGGCAGCCCCTCAAATATTGGAAGACTGCTATCGTCTCCCCTGGTCCTTCTCTTCACTAGACTAGCCATGCCCAGTTTCTGCATGTTGATCATGTTTTAGCCTCCAGTCCCCTAATCATCTTTGTTGCTCTTCTCTGCACTCTTTAGCATCTCAACATTTTTTTTATAGTGTGGTGACCAAAACTATATGTATTCTAAGTGTGGTCTTACTAAGGCTTAATAGAGAAGAAGAAAGGAGAAAGGTCCTGTATCTCTCCAAACAAATTAACATACCAGGGAATTGCTAATAAAGCTAATATTGCAACTTTTTAATCTAGTTTTTCTTTTCTTCCTTCCTTTTCCAACAATAACAACAACAAAGCCAAACAAAAACTGATTTATTGAAAGGCTAGCACATCTAACAGTCTTTCAGACACTATTCAGTATTTTATGATTTTCTGCAAGGTATCTGCAAGATATCTGCTTCTGCATAATAATGCAGAAACAGATATCCGCATGTACTAAGGCATAACATACTCAGAGGGAGCCACATAAACATAGGGACACACACAGACAGAAAAGCTGCGGGTGGGGGAATCAGAATTAAAATTAAGAATTGAATAGAAAATATTGCAAACCTTTTTGCTGATACTTGTTGGTGAGAGATGATAGTACTGTCTTTAAAAGTAATCCATCAATTTTGAATTGTTTATGGCAATAACCTACACCAGAGAATATTAAAAAATATGACTTCTTTCTATGAATCAGGAGCTAAGAAGTTTTCTTTCATAGTTTCGCTCACTGGCTAAGAAAGTCTGTAATTAGGGATCATAGACGTGAATGTGAATGCTATGCTTGCCTACTGCAGTCTTGTAAGAACCTTTGTATTATTAGTGTAATGTTGTAAACCTATTGATGACTTGTCGTTGTATAGGAAAACATCATTTCTGCTTCATGGTAGAGAGAGCTAGAATAAGTAGCACAATGTTGATTCCTGATTCGCCAGAAGATTCTGCATTAAACTTGGAGATGAAGCAGTTGAAGTTATCATGTAATATCTGGGCAGGTCCTATACAATAATACTCTTGATAGTTCTGCTATTCCTCTTAAAGCATTCCAACATAATTCTAAGCAAATCTATTTGGAAATAAGTTTACATCTTAGAAAGTGTATTTAGGATTCTGTATTGCATATTCAAAATCCGCTGTGTTTTCCTGAGTTGATTTTTAAACAGCAGCTTAAAGAAATATCATTGCTCAGTTATACATCCCTTGGGGCCTAAACTAGTTGCATAAAAGAAGGCTACTGATTTTATTCATCACTATCCAAAGGAAGAATGAATGGGATGCCGACCAAGACGAACAGGAGAAGTCCACTTGTAGATTTAAATTACCAGGATATTCTTTGCCTGACTCACTTGGGCATGAATGCTAAGCAGGCTTCCAGTTCACTCTGCTCTGTGTCTGGCTAATAATGATTGTCTAGAGAAATTCAGTCAGAGAAAGTATCATTGTCTCTCCTCCATTTACATTGCCTCTTTATTTAGATTCCATTAAGTAGCCTTCTTATGTTTTTAAAGGATTCTGATTAGAGCCCATTTTAAGCTCACTTAAGATAGGAAGCTTTTTCTAACCCCAAGACAAGAGATTTTCTCTTCCCTCAAGCGATTCTCTCTACCTTTTGTGTGAGAACAATAGCACGGATTGGCTGCTTGAGCGATTGCCTTGCGGTGAACAGCCAATGAGGAATGGCAAGGAGGCTAATGGTTCCAGGCTTCTAGAGCTGCGGTGGCACTGCGTAATTATTGCTCCAGACAGCTGAACACAGCAGGGTTTCAGCTTTCCTGGCTTCTTTTCAACCTGCCATGATTGCTGGCAAAGAAAGATGCTGATTATAAATAAACATTAATTATGCCCCTACTATGGTGCTGCTTAAAGTACTGTTATCTTAACAGAAAAACAACCCCATCGCTTGCTCTCCTTTAAAAATCAGACGTTTTCCAAGCTGCAAACACAAGAATTTAAGAAGAGATATTCTTGTGAAGATAACATGTTCCTTATGCATATTTTGTAAACACCTTATGCAGAACTGAAAATTCAGACCAAGTTTATGTGCCAAATAGGTATGGTTTGCTTTTTGTCCCTTGTTGTTGAATAAACTTCATTGGGCTGATTGCCATTTTAGAGCAAGCAATTAACCAGGAGTTTTTAATTTGAGATATTTTATATCCTTAAGCCTCAAAGGTGAGCCACTTAGCCCTTCCTAAGTTGCAAACTAAATTGTACATTCCAAAATGACAGCCTTCCTCAACTCATTGGACTCCAAATGCGTTGTGATATAATTCCTGTCGGGAAGCAAGACTGGCTCCCTAAAGGTACACCTTTCTTATTCCCAATAGACAAACATTCATGCATTATTCTGTGTTGCAAATATCCATCTCCTCCCCCTCCCCCCTCTCTAAACTTTTCAGCTTATCCAATACATTGTTTTATTTCATGAATGCCTCACCATCATCCCATCATGTCTCCATTATTCACTACGGTGATTTGTACAAAGGAAATGTCTTTAATATCAGTGGAATGATTTAGCAAGATATAGGTAGCTGTGAAAATAAATACTGTTTGTTCCTTATCTCAGTCAGGTTTTCGTTTTTGTTGAAACTCTTCTGTACCAAGTGCTGAAATAACAGTTTGTTGTTGTTGTTAGTCGCGAAGACGTGTCTGACCCATCACAACCCCATGGACAACGTTCCTCCAGGCCTTCCTGCCCTCTACCATCCCCCCCTTCAGTGACTCCATCCAGCCACCTCATTCTCTGCCGTCCCCTTCTTCTTTTGCCCTCAATCGTTCCCAGCATTAGGCTCTTCTTTGGTGAATCCTTCATTCTCATTAGGTGTCCAAAGTTTTTGAGTTTCATCTTCAGGATGTGGCCTTCTAAAGAGCAGTCAGGCTTGATCTCCTCTAAGACTGACCGGTTGGATCGCCTTGCAGTCCAAGGGACTCGCAGAAGCCTTCTGCAGCACCAGAGTTCAAAGGCCTCAATTCTTTGGCACTCAGCCTTTCTTATGGTCCAACTTTCACAGCCATACATTGCAACTGGGAAAACCATAGCCTTGACTATATGCACATTTGTTGGCAGGGTGATGTCTCTGCCACTAAATATTAAAAATGCTTAAGAATGATTAATTGCCTTAAAATTCTCAACACTTTGCATTCCGTTCAAATTTCACATCCCTTTTTAGGAAATTAAAGAAGAGCTTTGTCCGTGACAAACTGTTGTCCAACCCTTAAACAGAAGGAGGACATAAAGTTGTTTTCTAACACTGTTGCGTTAACTACTGATGTTTATTAGGTCTTCTTTTGGTCATATGCCCGAGTGAGAAAGGCTACCCATCCTCTGTCATCATGCCTCCTAGCTTCCTTCCTGGAGAGACAATGTCCCTGTGACTCTGGACACATGGAAAAACAGAGTATGTGCCTCTCCAGTGCTTGTACTACAAAGACATTTCTATTAATCTCATCTGACTTTAAATGCACAAATACCCAGGGTGCACAGGACATTTTAGAATAGAATAGAATTATTTATTGGCCAAGTGTGATTGGACACACTTTGGTGAATATGCTCTCAGTGTACATAAAAAGACAAGATACACTCATCAAGAAGCACAAGGCACAACACCCAGTGATAGTCATAGGGTTCAATAAGCAATCTAATCATACTAGGAAACAATATCAATATAAATCGTAAGGATACAAGCAACAAAGTTACAGTCATGCAGTCACAAGTGGGAGGAGATGGGTGATAGGAACAATAAGAAGACTAATAGTAATAGTAATGCAGCCTAATGTGAATAGCTTGACAGTATTGAGGGAATTATTTATTTAGCAGAGTGATGGCGTTCGGGGAAAAACTGTTCTTGAATCTAGTTGTCTTGGTGTGCAGTGCTCTATAGCTTCATTTTGAAGGTAGGAGTTGAAACAATTTATGTACAGGGCCTGTAAATATTTTCAGAGCCCTCTTTTTGACTCGTGCAGTATACAGGTCCTCAGTGGAAGGCAGGTTGGTAGCAATTTTTTTTCCTGCAGCTCTAATTATCCTCTGAAGTCTGGGTCTGTCTTGTTGGGTTGCAGAACCAAAGCAGACAGTTATAGAGGTGCAGATGACAGACTCAATAGTTCCTCAGTACACCAAGGCTTGGATAAATTCTACACCTTCCTGAGGTTTTCAGATATCAACCCCTGCTATAGCATACAATGTTGCTAGATTTTGCACAGCAGAGTTCAAAGTTTGTGAGATGATGACTTGGGCTATAAACCTAGACATAATGAGTACCTAGTTCACCGTATCTGAGTGCTTAGTAATTTGATATAATCTTCCATATACTTTTAGCTGTGGCAAAAATATGGTAAAATGGGGCACAACTCAATTAGCAACTGACTTGCTTAGCAACATAAATTTTGATTTTAATTATGGTCATAAGCCAAGGACTACCTGGACAAAAGAAGAATGAAAACAATATAATGGAACGTGGCAAAGTGGATTTACTGTAATCATGCACAGCTACAAATTCTTCACTCCTTCCCTGGATCCTGCCTGCAGTTCCCCAGTTTGGGAAATCCTGCAGTAGAATATTATTTAAGTCTTTATAGTTTTATACTTCCTTCAATTGTTGTCTTATTTAATTGTTGAAAATCTCTATAGAAATCAGGGAATAGCAGCTCAACTGAACTAATTAAATTTGCTAATTTAAAAAGGATATGGTGTGGCTTCTGAGTCAAAATATACAACCTATGAAGCTTAGAACAACTCAGAAAGTTAAAGGGATAGGGAGTTTATCAGAAGTTTAATTTCTGATATATGTGCTTTTTGGGAAAGCCATGCTCCTATGGTGGGTCATTTGTGTCTATGCTTTTGTCATGTATCTACAGGAAAGAACAGGGCCAATTCTGTCTGCAATTATACTGCATAACATAATTCCAGTGACCTCGGAGTGCTCTTGATATTAAATTAGGAAGAACTAATGAAGATAAAACTTCACTGCCTTCTGACAGCTCTGCATTGCAGTGGCAAAAATTCTATTTTATTATCTGGCTCTTCCATTGTTCCTGCATTTGCCACTTTAGGAAAAGGGGATGGAGAACCAGACAATCAGGCTGGAGCCATTTTGAAAGGTCAAAACAATAGAACATTCACTCCTGTAATCCACAAACAAGACATTTCTGAATCTTGGTCCCCATGAGAAAAATCGGCAGCACAATATAAGTTAATCTTTCTCCATTTCTAGGGCAACTCCCTAAACAAAAAACATGGTCTTATCTTACACCAAGTTAAAGTGTTTTTGTCTGAAACGAAATATAGGATATTTACACTGATACTTCCTAAATTATTAAGAGGCATATTTGAATGTTATTAAATATAGTTGGAAAAAAAAACAGTTTAGGATCCTTCCTTTCCCCCTCCCCCTCCTTCCTTCCTTCCCTCCCTCTCTCTCTCCTCCTCCCTCCCCCTCCCTCCCGATATGAATCAGTATTGGCTTTTGTGCTGTTAAGTGTTTAATATTAATCAAAGCATTTCATGAAATACCCGAGAAACACATTGCTCATTTCAAGACTAAATGTGAACTAATGTTTTTCTCCAAATGACAAATTACAATGAATGAAGATAATAATTAAGAAAAAATAACACAGACAGGACTGAACATTCTATCTAGTCCAATGTATAACACAGCGTTGACAAAAGTTACATTTGCTAACATTCTGCCTTCCATAAAACTTCTAAAACTGGATCACAGTGATTTGTTTTTATCTGGGCTGAGGCTGCATTTGGCCTTTGAGTGACGTGCTAGGTAGGAAGCAATAAGCCAAAAACTTTATTTGATTTTTTATTCTTCAGTTATGATTCTTTTCTTTTCCCCATGTTATTAATGTTACAATTTGGTACATCTTTTATATATTTCTAGAGGCCAATTTCAAAGTCTCTAAACAGCACTGGGGTCTCAAATTGTCCATTTTTATTCTGAAAATGCAGGAGTTCCATTCCTTTTTATTCACCTACTTGCCCTAATATGGTAAGTATCACATTATGTTTCTTCTGATTCCCAGAAGTTGGATTATCATCTTGTCCTTACTAATTTAATTTTTACTCTCAAGATGTATTTCTTACACTATACTGACATCTGCAGGAATTCAATAATAAGTATGATCATCACAAGGAAGCTTGCAAGTCATGAGACATCACTGTCGAGGCCACCAGTCTGCTTTCAAGAGGCATGAAAACTGTCGTTCAATTCTGTAAGAATGTTCTATCTAATTGAACAGTTAAATCCTACAGTTCAATGCGATATCAGCAATAACTGATTGCTGGCAAAGCTGTTCTCATACAAATAAATCGTGGTAAGCCAAAGGTCTAAGTTTTCTTCAGACATTATTCATTTGAAATAGAGTTATGTGAAAATAAACTCACAAAGTTAATGATGCAAATAATAATAATAATTATTCTTTGCAGGTGGTGGTTGTAGGAAGTGAAGACTTCAAACCCCAAAGGCTGCTATGATTCTTCCCAAAATAAATATCACAATAATTTATTTCTGATAAAGGTTTCATTTAGAATTAATTCATTTCATTTGTAGACAGATTAAATCTGATTGGAAAAAGACCGGACTATACATTTTAATAATAAAAAAATAAATGATGGCTTTTTTTAAAAAAAAAATCCATTCTATTCAAATTGAAATAATTATAAACAAGATTCAGTGCTGTGGTTACTTCCAATCTGCATGAACAAATGATATCTTATTACATTTTTTCATTTTCCTTAATAATATTATACACTACTATGTTGTATTTATTTAGACTCCAGCTTTATTTAAATACTTTTAATAGTTACAAATTCAGAGACATGGAAAAGGTAACATTTTTATTCTCAGAGTGCCTCAGAGCTGCCATCCAACTTACATATTTTTAGTCTGAATAGAAAAATGTTCAGGCATTTCTCTTTTGTCCCAATATACACCATTACTTGTTTGAATTATTTTCCTGAAAACAAAACAAACAAACAAAATCATGGCAAAATGCTAAAGGACTTATAAGCTTCTTCTAGATCTTAATCGATAGCATAATTTAGCACACCTAAAAGCTACCCTACCAACAAAACATCACCCTGCCAACAAAAGTGTGTATAGTCAAGGCTATGGTTTTCCCAGTTGCAATGTATGGCTGTGAAAGTTGGACCATAAGAAAGGCTGAGCGCCAAAGAATTGAGGCCTTTGAACTCTGGTGCTGGAGAAGACTCCTACGAGTCCCTTGGACTGCAAGGTGATCAAACCGATCAGTCCTGGAGGAGATCAACCCCGATCTCTTGGTCTCTTAGAAGGCCAGTTCCAGAAGATGAAACTCAAATATTTTGGCCACCTAATGAGAAGGAAGGACTCACAGGAGAAGAGCCTAATGCTGGGAAAGATTGAGGGCAAAAGAAGAAAGGGACGACAGAGAATGAGGTTGCTGGATGGAGTCACTGAAGCAGTAGGCGTGAGCTTAAATGGACTCCAGAGGATGGTAGAGGACAGAAAGGCCTGGAGGAATGTTGTCCATGGGGTCACGATGGTTCGGACGTGACTTCGCAACTAACAACAACAAAAAGCTACAGAAAGTATAAAGAAGATATGAACCATTACTGAAACGGATTATATAAATTCTTATCAAATGAAAAGAGTGAGTTCAAGATACTAAGCCCAGCCAATCTTCAGACAATTTATGAAATGAAATGTAAGAATGTTATTTGGACTATAATCAGGTAAAATATATTCCTATTGATTAAAAAATCAAAGTGTTCTCTATTTATTTAGCGTACGATGAGAACATGACAGAAGAGAAGTAAACATATACACACAATACATGTACAAAATTTCTACGTGGGTATGGCAATGGCCTTATAATTGGATGTCCAATTCAGCTATCTTGCCAATCGCCTCTGGCGTTGCTTCATGCAGGAAACCAGAGAATGCTTATTGAGGGCAATCTTGCACAATATGTTTAATAGTTTGCATATCAGCACCACAATCGCAACAAGAGGAATCTTTCTATAGTGCTGCCTAGTCTCTTGGAGACAAAATTATTTATAATTATTATGCTATTGACAGTTTGTTGACTTTTAATTGTAAACTATAATTCACCAAGTAATATGAGTTTTAATGTTAGGATCAATGCTTGAGATAGGCCTCATAATATTACAAAGGTCATACCCTATCTTGGAGGAAAACTGCATTTTTAAAAGAAATTGTATATTCATTCATTGATTAGTTCATTCATTCACTACCTGATAAAGCTAAATTTGTAATAATAAATCAGATATTTATAATGCTTTATGAAGACCTGGCCCACAGGCAAGTAGATAGTAAACATTTCTGCAGGAAGCCTGAAGAAAAGAGGAAATGTTCAGCTGTAACAGATGCCAGACATAGCTGCTTTCTGCTTCTGAGTTTGATGATTATCCTGAATGTCTTTGTGTGGGTGTGTTTCTATGTTTGTAGCAGATGTGTTGTCTTGGAAAAGTTGATATGATTATCCATTATATTTCAGAAATGCTAAATACATTATTTCTTCATCTCAAAGCTACACTATAGTTTACAAGACCTAGGTATTTTTTGTCTACAAATAGAATACTAGCGAAAACCACTCACGCCGCAATCACGAAATCTCCAGAATCGTAAAGCCTACAATCTTGAAATTTGGCACGTATATTCCTCTTGGCTTCTAGGTGCTCGCTAAGAAAGGATTTTTCAAAATGACCATCAGATCATTAGTATTTCTTATATTATTATTATTAACACACTCTGATGCTAATTAGTTAGACGTTCTACTCTCCCTCCCAACCTGAAAATAACTCTAGAGAGAATGGGATAGGAGAGGAGAGGCTTCTATGGGGCAAGCCTGAGGGAGACAAGGGGATAGGATAGGGGAGGCTTCTGTGGGGCAAGCCTGAGGGAGAGAAGGGGATAGGATAGGTGACATTTCTGCGGGGCAAGCCTGAGGGAGAGAAGGGGAGAAGAGAGGCCGATCGTAACTACTCATTAATTTTCAAGCTGTAAGCATTGATTTATCAAGCCCAATCACACAGTTTTGTAGTGGAGCATGGATATTCAGCTAGCACAAAATAAAGCTAGGACTTTGGAAGTCTTCTATTCTAACCCCCTGCTCAAGCAGGAGACCCTATACCATTTCAGACAAGTGGTTGTCCAATCTATTCTTAAAAGCCTCCAGTGATGAAGCACCCACAACTTCTGAAGGCAAGATGTTCCATTGTTAATCGTTCTCATTGACAGGAAATTTCTCTTTATTTCTAGGTTGCTTTTCTCCTTGATTACTTTCCATTCATGGTTTCCTGTCTTGCCTTCTGGGGCTTTGGAAAATAATTTGATCTCTTCTTTGTGACAGCCCCTCAAATATTGGAACACTGCTATCCTGTCACTCCTAGTCCTTCTTTTCTCTAGACTGGCCATACCCATATCTTGCATATATGGTCATAACCATAAGAATTCATATGTTTCAGTCTCCAGGCCTTTAATCATCTTAGTTGCTCTTCTCTGCACTTTTTCCAAAGTCTCAACATCTTTTTGATAGTATGGTGACCAAAACTGGATGTAGTATTCTAGATGTGGTCTTACTAAGATAAAGCAATATCTGTTTTGTCACTGAAGTTTCCTTATCATGATATTGCTTTATAGGGGACATGGGTGGCATAAAATTTAATAAATAACATAATAAATGAATGAATAAATAAATAAATGAAAATATAATCAACCATAAGAAGCAAGATCAAACTGCAGGGTGATTTAAACAAAGCATTTTCACCCTACCCTATTTCTTGTATTTATACCTATTATTTAGTCTGGCTTTTTTCAACCTGGTGGTGCTTTATGACTAAATGCTGGCACAGAATTATGGGAATTGCAGCACAAGCACACCCATAGGATACCCAGTTAATGAAGTTAATAAAGACTGATTTTGTTAAATAATAACATCCTACAATGTAATAACATGCATTAGAAAAAGAAGCAACTGCTTCTACAAAAAGCCAAAAACTACTTCTGAACTTTAGAAACTTTTAAACTGCTAATGAATGCATTGTGAAAATAATCTACAGGTAAGCAACACAAAGAGCAGGCGAAAATTTTGATTGCGAGAGGTGAGAAGACGGTTTTCTTTCTATAAAACATCTGTGAAATTAGTTGAGCATCTGTTAATCATCTGGTATTTTAAAGATAAAAGAATTGGAGAATATCAACTAAGAGTGTATCCTACCAAAGCCTAATTAATCCACACATTATTATCTCACTATTTATGTGATGAAGGGATTTATTTAAAAAAGAAAAGAAAACCACAATGTTCATTTTGTTAGTTTACAAGTATTTTATCTTCTTACTTTTTGTAAAGGGTTGTATTTTATCCAAGGCATACAAAATCATAACATAGAATCAATACATGAGAAAGTACTAAGACCACATTTAAAAAAAAAAAAAATTTGCCATTAAAAAAAGAGTGTGAGAAGCATTTAGAGTAAAAACATAGGAGGCTTCTAGAAAATGCTTTTAGCATATATTCATCATAACCCACAGTAAGCTTTTCTTGACTTTTTAAAATGTTTTTTTATATCATAGGAAATGTCTTAAGGATGGAAATATACAATAGTTATACATCTTTTTGAGCCATGTATCTTAATTCTGTTAGATTAAATAAACTACACTAAATTCAGCTTTAATACTATTTAGAGCCACTGTAATTTATGGAAATTAATTAGCTCATGAACGACCTAACTTTGATTGATTTAAGTGGATTGTTCTAAAAACATAATTAATCTCAGTCCAATTTACCAAAAAAAAAAAAAAAAAAAAAACCAAACAAAAGAAACCCATAAGGACAGTTTTGCAGAGAGTTTTCTTCAAAGATCAGATCTTCTTGTATTTAAGTTCAGTCCATCTAACTTCTACAATAAATATGCATTCACAATTGAAATCCTTCTACCAGATTGCTTTTGAATTTGTGTACCTGTTTATTGCTTACATTATTATTTTTACATTACAAAAACAAATGTGTTAAAGCAAAGAATGGGGAACATGGGATCGGAAGTATCTCATCAGTACTCTTAATTCTTGTTTATTGGATTTAAACTTCCTTTTATGATTTCTTTTCTTCCTAAGAAGGGAATATTTTATTCATAGACAGTAATTAGTTTTTCCTGCTATCTCTAAAAATAGGTATTGTTGTACTATTATATCTGATGAAAGTAACTTTACTTTTAAAAGTAGTAGAAAAAAAAAGTTTGAACATGGATCTTTATATTTCCTCATAGTAGACTGACTGTTTTCATAATGAATAGGATGCTATCAAATGTCACTTATTAGACTCCTAAATTCACTCAAATGTCTACTCATACTCTACTCATAATGGACACATTAGGGATCAATGGCTCTTCTTCAGGAATGTACATTTTAAACTTTCTTCATTTCAAAATACTTCATTCCATGAACATTTACACTGTTATTTAAAAAGATCTATTTACAAATCTGGCATGCTCTGAAGTTACTTACTCCATCTCTGCAGCTAGTTTTCACTGAATTTCCAACTTAGCCAGCCTCGCATACTCTGAATGAAACCCAGATATAAATGACACTCAAATTAGTTTCACTGGAAAAATTCTGTATGATATTTTGCTTTAGGTTTGCATTAATTTCTTTAGTTAACGGATATGGTAGAGTTTGTTTTCTTTGATCAGCCAGACTTGTCTTCCTAAATTTACCCAGCTACATAAGCCTATCTGAGATAGGCGAAATTGGTTTTCCGGCTGTCTGGATTTGGCGTAATATAATTTGATGTAATTACACATTGTAACCCTTTATTATACATACAAATATTTTAGATAGGCAATGCAAATGTTAGCAGTAAAAAATGATCCAAGGCTGCATTCTTCATTAGGCAACATTGCAATAAATATTTTTAATTGAGCAAAACAGATCCCTAAAGGAAATGAAATATGTTCTAGTAGGCTAATCTAATAATATATTTTTCTTACTTTGTCATACCTGCCAGTATCTTTACACAAAGGAAAAATAAGAGGTGGAATACTACTTTAATGCCAGTTCAGCTAAAGACAGTTTAAACCTTATTTATGCATCGGCTGAACTTGAGATGAAGACAAGATAGTGGGGATAAAGCAGAAAATTGATACTATCATGACATATTTGTGCCAGATTCAAGATTCAGAATGAGCTTGACAGGCTTGAACCTTAGGCTCTATCCAACAAGATGCAGTTTTGTGGTAAGAAAAATAAGACCCTGCACTTAAGCAGGAAAAATCAAATCATAGGTACAAAACAGGTGGTATCTGGTAGTGCTTGTGAAAAGGATCTAGGTATCCTAGTGAATCACCACTTAAGTATAAGCCAAAAGTGTGCTACAGCTGCCAAAAAAGCCATAGCAGTTCTAGGCTGCATCAACAGAGGGACAACATCTAGAACCCAAGAAGTAATTGTACCACTTTATACCACACCAGTGAGGTCACACTTGGAATTCTGGTCAACACAATACAAAAATGATGCTGAATATACAAAGGAGTAACAAAGATAGTAAGAGCTCTGGATATTAAACCATATGATGAACAGTTAAGAGAACTAGGTATGCTTTGTCTAACAAAGTTGAATAAAGGGGAAGATTCAAGATGACACGATAATTGTTTTCCAGTACTTGAGGAGCTGTCACAGAAAAGAGGAGGTCAACTTATTGGGTGCTCCATTGCAGGAGGTCTTCAAGAAAAGATTGGAAAGCAATTTGTCTGGAGTGCAGTAAGGTCTCCTGCCTTGGACCAGGGGTTGGATTAGAAGACCACCAAGTTCCCCTCTAGTCCTATAATTCTAAATAAATGTATGTGGGAACACATAGAATATTTCTATTTTTTTTCAATGATTGCTACCTAGTCAGATAATTCGAACAACTCTAGGATCTGCTAGGAAAACTCCAGTATGTTGACTTATATTGCAATCATTGCCCTTAGTTAAAAGTGATTTAGTAAAACAATAATCTTGGCGTTTTAGCAATGTAGTAAGGAAAGCACTGAAAATAAGGGCAGGGTCCCTCTGTGAGGGAAATCGGCAGTTTCCAAATAAGATGAAATAAATGAATGAAATAAAATATGTGATGGCCTATCCTTGTCATATTCTTTCCCATGATATGCTTCTGCCCAGTTTGCTGAACCACCTGAGAAGCTCAGAGATTTCTCCTTAGTAAGAAATTTAAAAATATAATCTATTTTTTTATTTTTTATTTGAGAACAAAGTGATTTTCTTATTAATATATTGTGTTTCCCAAACCTCCTAAGTGTTTTTTTTTTTTTAAATGCTTTTCAAAATTATGGAGCAACTATTTGAAACATTCTCAGTTGACTATAAAGGAAATTTTACACCATATGATCTTCCTTATTTACTTGACGAAAATGCAACACTTCGGTCATTTTAAAACAATTTCTTTGTATAAACAGCAGCTACACACTACCACTAAAACCTCTATGCTGCAAGCTGTTGAGATGTGATCTGCTTTTGGAGGAAACGGCTATTAGTCCATTGCAATGAATGGATAACTATGTGGTGCTTTTTGGTTCATTGGGGCCTTTTAGATTGGTCTGTCCTAGACAACTGATAGACACAATCAGAGAAAGCCTAGTTTTTCCTGTGGGTGTGGTGGGCAGGATACAGAATAAGAGAACCGGAAGGGACTTTGAAGGTCTTCTAGTTCAACCCTTTGCTCAGGCAGGAGACCCCATATCCGTGATGACGAACCTATGGCATGGGTGCCACAGGTGACACATGGAGCCATATCAGTGGGCATGTGAGTGTTGCCGTAGCTCAGTTCCAGCGCACATGCATGTGCCAGCCAGCTGATTTTTAGGCCTTCCAGTCCCACCGGAAGTTGGGAAATGGGCTGTTTCTGGCCTCTGGAGAGCCTCGGGGGGGGGATGCCATTTTCGCCCTTCCCAGACTTCTAGAAAGCCTTTGGAGCCTGGGGAGGGTGAAAAACAGGTCTACCGGGTCCATTGTGACATTATGTGCTAAAAGCGGCGGGGTGGGGGGCGCAGGGGCGGGGCGCATTTAATTATAGGTGTGGGCACGCATGTGGGCGACCTCCCTGTGCTCCCCCCGCTTTTGGCACGCAACGGCAAAAAGGTTAGCCATCACTGCCCTACATCATTCTAGACAAATGACTGTCTAATCTCTTCTTTAAACGCTCCAGCGATAGAATACCTACAACCTCTGGAGGCAAGACATTGTCCTCATTATCTGGAAGTTTCTTCTTAGTTCTAGTCCTTATCAAGGACAGATAAGTTCTGGAAACGTATCTGTCCTTGATAAGTTTCCATCTGTTATTTCTTGACCTGCTTTCAGGTGCCTTGGAGACTAGGTTGACCCCCTCTTCGCTGACAGCCCCTCAAATATTGAAAGACTGCTATCATGTCATCCCAAATTTTGTCAGACTAAGCATATCTAGTTCCTGCAACTATTCATAATATGTTTAGCCTCCAGCCCCCTAGTCATCTTTGTTGCTATTCTCTGCACTCTTTTTAGAGTCTCAACATCTTTTTTGTATCGTGGTGACCAAAACAGGATGTTTTATTGCAAATGTATAAAATGGTACTAAACTTCATGTAACCTTGATATTATCCTCCTGTTGTTATAGCCCAAGACCATACTGACTTTTTTGGCAGCTGCAGCACACTTGCTGGTTCATACTTAAGTAACTGACCCCTAAGACTTGAAAATCCCTCTCAGTTACTACTGTTGTGCAATTTGGTTGTGAATCTGGTCATGGTCTGGACCATGGTCTCATACCGAGTCTTAGACTAAATTATCTCTACGCAGATCCCAGGGCAAATCTTTGTTTTTAGGAGATTTAGGAAACCAAACACAGGAAGGGACACCTGGAGCACCATTGGAAGAAGCTGAAGAGTGAATTTGGTTAAACACAACAAAGACCCCATATTAGAGATTACATTGTGGTAATACTGTAAGGGCAAAATTTCCACCCTTTATTCTGTCTGCCAGTAAGTGTCCAATAGACCTGTCACTGCTGAGGAGTTTGCAGGACCATTTGTCTGAACTGAATATTCTTTCTGTTTGGCAAATAAACAGTCTGAGAATAAGTTTGGAAAAAGTTAAAGAGTTAAATGAAATTGTTGAATTGACAATCATAGAGATTGAGAAGTTATGAAATTTGTTACAAGCATAGATGGTCTACTCTCTATTGATTAAATTAAAACATCTTCCAGACTCACGTCAAAATGAATTCAAAATTTGAGAAAGATCCTATAGCTAAATCAATATGTTTATCAGTATCTAAATCTCAGATTTACTGCAACCTTATCTAGGGCATCAGAACAAGTAAATCTCTTTGGCCTACTTAATCCAGAAACCATCTGTTGTGACAGCTGGCAGTGCTAGAGAACAGTCTTTTATATTCTTCTAAAATAGTAGCTAAAAAGGCAAAGCAATAATTTCCTGTTTGCCATATTATTACTAAAATATGTGGGATCATTTTACGGCAATGCCTATAATTCATCTAAATTCCTAATTTTGGAAATTCTTTCAAACAAATAATTAGTCTAAGAAATTGTTCACATTGAAATCAGATCTACTATTGTGTCTAACTTAAGTCTGGATGTGGACAAATATATCTGACCTGGTCTGGTCTGGATTCTGAACTTTCTCCTTTAAACAATTGCCTCTTCTCCTATGGACTGTAGTAATGTGATGCTTCGGTGATGTCCCCCACCCCCCAATAATTGCTGTAACTTATTGCTGTAACATTTTTTCTGTGCGTGGTAATGTAAGATATTAATTCGATAAGATTATAAACGTCTGGCTGCAGGAATAATGTCGAGGGACAACAGCTGTTTAGCTTCTCTCCTGAATTATCATAATTTTCAGGTCTCATTTCTGCTTCTTTGCCAAGCTATGTAGCTCTGATTTAACAACGCTCAAACAATGGGCAGATTTTTAAACTCCCTCTTCTGGTCTTCTCAATGTGCCCAATCTTTGGAAACCTTAGATCAGCAATTTGGACCCTCTGAAGAAATTCCTCCCTATAGGATCCAGAATTTTTTCCCCTTTAAAAACAGATCAACAAAGCAAATTAAGTAGGGAAAGGCAAATACCATCTTTGGATTGCTCAGCTGAGCAAATAAAACAATACATTTCATAAGTATACATGTTTGATATTCAAAAGTAAGTATGTTTTCTAGATCTGTGGAAAACTGTTCATTATTCAATACCGACATACATTGTCCCAGTAGAAATAAAAATTTGTTTACCAAAATTACTGAATTTTTGCCATACGCTAAATAAATAAATAATGAAATATATCTAGAATAATCGTCCAACATGTATTTAATATTTGAAATGATAAAATAATTTGCATTCATTTTATAGATACTGATGCAGCAGCTGGCACTAATCCATACAGGTGAACAAATAGAGTTGTAATCTAGGCAAACACCTAAGACACTTAAAAAAAACCTGCATTCTAGCTTTGGTTGCCTTGATTTGATCAGTGTTTGTATTTTACTGATTTAGCTATTTATTTCTATTTCTAATCTACTTCCCACTTAAATACAACTATTAAAGTAATTCAGATTCTGAGACATATAGCTGGTTAACATCTAGAAAAATTAAGATTTCTTATTCTCGATATAAATATTAAAATAATGAAACCTTAAATATTTATTTCCTTGCCTTCTAATCAAGGTAAATACCCATGCAGAAGGAGCTCAGAACATCAGAACTGCTGAGAAATTTTAATTTATGTACATATAGTTGTCGAATTGTGACAATTGGGACCAGAACAACAAACTTTTCCTAACAGAACACACACAATGAAGATTCAATCTCATAAAAACCAAGTATTCAAGGCATAAAAAACTTTATAGGTAATAACCTGGACTTTGAACTGGATTGAAATCTATTGGCAGCCAGTACAGATCCTGGAAAATTTGTTTCAACTGGAACTGGTCTATCAGCAGATACACAACAGTAGATCAGCTGCATTGAGTAGTCTTGAAAGACCGTCCCAAATACAGTATAGTAAATTGATCATGACATGTCACCAGAATATTCTCTTTCTAAAACAGCTGTCTTTGACAAGCCAAAATCATTTGGACAAAGGTTGACCTAGACACGGTCTCCAACTATTTTTGTAAAATGAAACTGGGGTTGTGAATCCAGAAGATCTCCAGATTCTCAATCATTTTATTTTGAGGCAGTATAACTGCATCAAATCCAAAGATGTAACAATATTGGACTTGCAATAAATCTGGATGTCAAATATGATAAAAAAACAAAGAAATTACAATGAAACCAATAAAAGGAAATAAAGATAAAGAAGAGATGAAGAATATATTGGATGGAATGAAGCATGAAATCTCTCTTTTTCTTGCAAAAGATGTAGGTGAAGATCCAGGTCTTCACAGCTCTTTTTAATAACAACAGAGTAGGAGCCAACCCAGATCTCAAAGGAACCTCATTCCAGAGGCACATGCTGCTACAGTCTTCCAATTCCATTGAGCCACTCTATGTAGTCTAAGAAATGGGCTGGAGCCCATGAAAATATATGCGGCTTTTAATAAAGTTCGTTAGTCAGAAAAGGTGGCACTGATTTTTGCTACTTCAGGCAAATACAGTTCTCCTACCTACAGTATCTTCCAACTCAATAAGGCTGATGGAACTAGATTGTCCTAGGCATTCAAGACTCATTAATCTCAAACTAGTTTATCATCTGCTCTTGCTTTAACAGGTTATGTTCTTCTCTTTATTATCTTCCATTTATTCCCATCTTCCCTCATGACTGATTGATTGATTGATTGCTTATATGGCATCAAGTCAATTTTTACTCCTAACCACCCCACACACACACACCATTTTCTCCAGGACAACCTGCTCTTTCAGGCCTTCCCATATTGCACTCGGGCTTTGTATATAAACCTTCACCCACACCCTCCACCCCCACCTTGCATTTTCCCTGAGATATCTTTTCTTTCCTTGAAGCTTGGCTTTTCCATCATTGCATTCGCTGAAGTCAGAAATGCTGCTTTCATTTATTTGCTTGATAAGAAAACGGCCGGAGCGTTCTGTTTTTAAATCTTTTATGCAGCCTCAGGGGGGAGTCGGTAATGGAAGGTCTGGCAGGAGACGGGCGTGTGCGCTAATCAGCCCGGGGATCCCGCGCTCTGCCTCTTTGGAGAGAGACTTTTCTGACAGGAGACGCAGGCCTTTGAGCGGCCTTCCAAACGCAGGACCTGCAAGTTAAATAAAGCCCCGAGAAGACATGCATATAACAGGGACTGGCAAACATTCGGCTGGGCTCGGCTGGGCTCGGCTTGATTTCCCTGGGTTTGCTGTGGTTTAGGAGCGCGCGCGCAGAGGCGCATATCTTCCTCTGAACCGCTCTCCTCTCCCAGCAATTACCGTGCAGCATCTAGTGATGCCCGCTTCTAAAGCTAAATCCACCCTCTGGGGAAGCTTTTCTCATTTGATGATCGAAAGTATTATTATTTCCAGACTTCCCGCGGGAGCTGCACTGCACCGGGCGCGCAGCATCCTTGCCCAAACTTCTCTGGATCGGAGCGGCCCTTGATCGAGGGCTCGCGCTCCAGCGAAGCTGCCTTCTTGCTTTATTTGCCGAGCGGCCCCGTTCCCAAGACCCGTGCTTATTCCCACAGGTCAGACCGCAGCAGCTTGTTTTACTTGGATAGAGCATACCTCAACCTTTTAACTTGGATCAAAGCCGCAGGCCAAGTCTCAAGAAAAATAGGATTCTTGGAGTCAACGGTTTTCATGTTCCTTTTCTGGGCAAGCCTGGGCTGAAGGGTAGATTTTAAAAAAAATAGAATGAAAAATAAAATAATAGTAGTAGAAAGTAATTACTTATTACATTTTAGTAATAAAAAAAGCCAGAATATTCACCTATCAGGCTACTTCCACAAAATATAATTTTAACTAAAAAATGACTGTCCATTTTACTAACCTACAGCATGCAGGCATATGTGTGTGTGTGTTTGTGCGTACACACACACATTCCCCCCCATCCCCAATATTAATTCTGAACAATATATTTGTAGAAAGGGACTGAGAAGATGTTCAACTTTTGTAACAAGAATACAAGGCATGTACCGTAATTCTCTGCCTGTCCTCTCATAATGTTATATTTATTATTAGTGTTATGGAAAATCAATCTGATGTGATGAATTAGGTTTAGATATTAGAATATTTAGATATTTGGGGTGTTATTGAGTAACTGGAAATTCATCTTGCTGACTAAAATAAATTTTAATTCTATAGCAAAACAAAGTTTTAAGATGAGGATGACCAGAGATAAATATCCTAATTCTTCCTGCATAATTTTAAAGACCTGTTTTACTTTGAGCATCAAGACTGCTGGAAAATTGGATTTTTTGTTTACACACAGACTCTTTAACTGCTTATTCTGCATTTTATAATCACAGGAAATCTTTTATTGGGCCTGGAGCCTTCTTAAGTCCAGACTCTTGTATATCCTGGTTGACCTGTGCAGAACAATTTCCATCTCCAGGCATACTAGACTTAAGAGTAAGCTAAATATCTTCTCCAAACAAGAAGTAGAAAGTTAAAATCTGGCAAAATGTGTTACAGTAAATAAGGATTCTGAGGGAAGGTCTTAACTAGGGAACAGACGGCGTTTAAGATAATGTAAAACAGCTACTTCAGAAAAGCTTATTTCAGAGAGAAAAGAATGGAAAACTTTCTTATCTGTTTATTCCATCACTGTATTTGTAATAAAACAAATGTGCTCTCCCCTGAAGTTGAGCTGATGGCTTCAGGTACAGAAAGGCTGGGAGGGAAGCAAGTTTTCTTTGTTCACTCATGTGATGGCTACCATTCTGAAATTCAACTCAATATCACAATAGCACTATTGTGAATCTACCACCAGGGGGAACCCTGATCCCTCTTCCTTTTTTCAAGGTCCCACTTCCTTTTCTGGTACAAGAATACTGTTCCCAGAAGAATTCCAGTTAACATCGCCACATCCTGCTTGCCGATTTCTCATCCAACGTTCATGAAGAAGGAAAGCTCTGCATGCATGGAATACTGTTTTGTGCCTTCTTTTATAAGGAGAAAAAATAACCTATTTTGCAAACAAACTTCTTTTGCTAGAGGCCACACACATTCCCAGTGGGTGTCTGTTTGCTGTATTCCGATCAGTTTGGAGAATAGCCTGCAACCTCTGAGACTGCCTGTCTGCTTATGCATTCCAGTCTGTTCCTCTAAGCTGAATATAGAGAGCAGCTGGCCGAAGCTAAATGAATAACACTGTCTCACAAAACAATGGGGCCAGGCCCAACATGTTGCAGAGGCATCTCTTTCAAGTTCAGATATTTAAAGACCAAGGCAGCGTGACAGTCACGTTTACTGGGCAAAAGAGTTTACAGCAGAACCCAGACAGAGTTTCAGACACAAGCACATTGAATCTTCAGCCTTATAATAACAGTTTGCATGTCTTTCCATAAATTTTGGAGGGTTCCCCCCCCAATGTTACAAAAAGCTCCTTCCTTCCTTCCTTCCTTCCTTCCTTCCTTCCTTCCTTCCTTCCTTCCTTCCTTCCTTCCTTCCATCCATCCATCCATCCATCCTTGACAAGAACTCATAGCCTCATTCCTATTCAGTGCTTTAATATCCTTTAGGTCCTTAGGTCACTCTGTGAATATAGCTGCTGGTGGGATTATGCACTCAACTGTCCTTGCTTTTCTGTCAACATTTTCAGTCACTAGATGGAATCTCAGAAATCAAATGCAAATAAATATTACATTCACAGAGAATGGATTCAAGCAAATGTCTCAAGAAAATGACAGTTTTTGAATATGGCATAGTTATGTTAAGATTGGCAAATTGCATAAATCTAGCAAAGTCATCTTCCAACTTTTCTTTCAGAGGCAGGTCAAGTTAACCATCTTTTTTCAGATTCATTTTCTTTTTTACTTCTTTTCTTGCCACCTTTCCTGGGAACACAGTTATTAGAGTCAAAACAAAGACACTCCTAGAGAACAAACTTGAGTACAGTGATAATTTTCTCCCATATATTAGAAATGCACAGATTTAGAGCTGGTTTAAGTAGTAATTTAAGAAAGTGATCCTTTCTTGCCGCTGTTTCTTTATGTCAGAGCTTCATAACATTATTTGAACCAAAGGCAAAACTTGGCATACTGGTGGATATTCTCCCAAAAATAGGCAGGACTGAGACAAAATGTGGACTAAGCCATAATTTAAACTGCAATTAAGTTAAATCACTACATTTAATATTAGTATCTGAAATGTATGCAATAAGTTTAAAAATATTCAAATTTTAAAACCGCTGTATAAATTACATCTAATACATTAGGACCAATGGTGGGTTGCCCCCGGTTCGCACCAGTTCTATAGAACCGGTAGTAAAACTGGTGGGAGGTTCCGTCCACCGACCCCGATGTCATCAGAACGCTTCTGCGCATGCGCAGAAGTGCGCGTGCACGGCCCCATTGCGAACCAGTAGTAAGGGTAAGTAGAACCCACCCCTGATTAGGACCCTACATGCAGTCTTTGTGATTCCTTGTTCTATATGGGTTGATTGCATGTTATGTTATTCATATATAGGATATACCATATGAACTAAAGATTCTTTTGCAGCCATGTTGAAAACCAAGCTGGAAATTGTATATTGCTAGTTAGGGCAGAATTGAATATATTTCTTGCCACCATAATAATTAGATTTTAACATTCCATTTTATGCTTGAGGAGTCAAACTTTTTATTTTATTATGTCCCTCATAGGGGGGAGGGGAATATAGACAAATACTTAATAGAAACCTAAGAATCTCCTGCATTTTGATCTTGCGTATATTTTCTTGGTATGCTGTTATAATCTTTGTGGAATTCTAATATGAGTAACTTGATTCAAAGCTGCAAATAAAACAATTACAAATCACTGTATAAGAAAGACAAATTGTAAGCTGTTTTGGACTCTTCTCTTGATCTCTTCTGTACTCCACAAGTAGATCTTAATGTTACTTTTTAGAGCTGAGGCTTGCAAGAATCATTTGGTTTCTCTGAATTGACAACTCGGTCCAATACCCACAGTTGCTGTGTTCTTTCTAAACTCAAATTATTATCTTTTGTTCAGTAATACTGGTCTGTCTCCCACTGAGAAGATTTCAAAGTGCATGACTCCTTCAGTCTTCTAAACTTAACATCCTTCTGTCCCTGTTTTGTTACTTTGGCTACTCCACTGGAGCCATGAATGACTCCACCTTGAATTAGAGCTCATAAAAGTCACAGTGTCTAGACACTACTCTGCACTGATGCCAGAACTTACAGCTCTATCTCCAGGCACGGCTCTTGTCTGTTACAGAGCACAGAATATAACTGTTCTCAAAAGTTTCTGCCTGGTCAACGAAAAACCAGTTCTTTATATCCCAGTGAGTGCATTAGAAACTATTGTCAACAAGGGTGAGATATCCAGCTGGAACATAAACCTCTTCCAGATCTTTCATCAAGTTCCAGGGAAGACAAACTATCACATGATGCAAGAAAGATGAAGAGTGATAGTCCTACAACTTGTTCTTAGGTATAGTCATTCAGCTTGACAGCCTTTGATCTCTTTGTGAGAAGTGTGCAATTGCTTTTCTCTGACCAGTGGAAGCTGACATGGGTGTCTCAGCTTTGCCTTGCAAGGCAACGAGACAAAACACTGCATTATGCACAGTGTGCATTGACTTAGAACTAAATTGGCTCCCACCTGCTACAAGCCCAGGGAAGCATTCGGTGTTGCTTTGCTTATAAATAGCGCACACCTCATTCAAGTGCTAAATTAAATTAGACCTAAAATATTCACATAGCCAACACCTGGTTAACTGCTAATGGCAACTAACGGCTGCACTATGAATAAGCGCTCTTACCTCCCCATCTCTTTTCGGTACAGCTATTTGTTATTAAATTTGTTAAACAGCATGATTAATATTTTTAAAACCTTTATTTTCTATTGCCATATTAGTAATTCTTCCCAAGCAAGCAAATGTCATTCTTTCAACCTCTCTTTTTCAAGAAAGGAAAATAATATAACTTAAAACAGGTCCCGTAGAATTTGCCATTTGCATAATCACATGGACTTAGAATTGTATTTGGCACCTTGCTGCCTAAAACAGTTTAAAGTGTAATAGAAACAGTTACATATGAACATTTTGTCAACCTTTTGACCAAGTTCAAGTATAATCTGTCAGATGTAAAACAGAATTAGACAGCAGGAAAGAACATTAGCATTGAGAACTAAAAAACAGACAACAATTTTGTTTGTCGTAGCTGTGCAGATAACCCTGGGAGTGACTTCTTTCAAGATTTCTTCCATAAATCCACAGACCAATACTTTTACTGGCTACTGGGAGTGTGGTTAAAATTTAAGACAGAAGACTTCTCAGCTAGGAATTAAACCTGGGCCGTAAATTCTGTGCTGCTGAACTATGGTTTCCTCATCTGAAACATTTTACTGTCTGCTGTGTCCAGGTATAATATATTTACTCAGTGAAAGATTTGGAACTCAGTAAAATTTATTTTAAATATTTTAAGTATTTCCAGGAAGGCTATGTCTGTTTTGAAAATGATTTAGAAAACATGCTTTGCACTTTTAAAGCAGTATAGCTTTTTCATGCTGGTGAGAAAGGCTGAAAAAGGACGGCTGCTTTGATCAGTATTTATTGGTATGATTTATATATCTGATTGAAATATGCTTCTATCTACATGGATTGTGTGAGGTGGATAAATCACCTGAAATCAAAAAGACTCTGCAGTTAAACACCCAGTTATCAGAATAGCACAGCAGTTGTACATGATCCAAAGGTTTTCCAAATAATTAAAAAAAAATTAGCCTTAATTCTCAGTAATTCAATTACAATAATCACTTTCCTGTTAATCTACATTTTGTCATTCTTTTGTTATTCTAAATGCATTCAAAGCATTTCAGAGATTATATTCTATGAAATATTAGCTTGCCTTTTTTTGAAAATAGTATGTCTACAACTGCTTTTGTCATCTTTTTAGTATTTCAATATATTACACATCTTTCAGAAGCAACTTCACTAAGTTCAAAATAGTGCCGTTCTTACTAATAGTAAGATTACTAAAAGACTGCAATTAATCTATGGAACTATAGACATTTCAGGCCTTCAAATAGCTGGTTACTAAATTTATTGATTTCTTATTTGTTGGCTAGGAAAAAGATATAAATCCCCAATTTGAGATTCCAAAATTCTTATGAATTGAGTATTTCTCAACTCCAGCAATTTTAAGATGTGTGAATTTCAACTTTGAGAATTTCCCAGCCAGCACATAAGGTGCTGAAATGACAGAGTGAGAGTACAATTTCCAGAAATTCCAGCCATTATGATCCATAGTGAGGTAATACTTAGTCTAATGGTTTCCAAAACATTTCTCAACCTTGGCAAATTTAAGATGTCTGAGCAAATTTAAGAATCTCTCAGTCAACACCTGAAGTCCACAGATCTTAAAGATTTTACAACTATCAAATAAAATTAATGCTAAGTATCTATGCCTGATTATAAATTAGTAATTAACTATGAAATCAAGACTGATTAATTTCTGAAAAATAAATATATTTCTAAAACACTTTGGAGATGTAGATGAGTTACCATTAATTCACCTAACAGATAACTAAGCAAATGTTGTTATTATTAGACATAGAAAACATAGAAGGCTCTCCCAGGGGGAGAGCCTTCTCTGTGGGAGCACCCGCCCTCTGGAACGAGCTACCTCCCGGAATATGGCTGATTCTGGATCTCCAGACTTTCCGTAAGGCCCTGAAGACGTTTTTATTTCAGCAAGCCGGCCTGGCCTGAATAGGTTTTAGGGGTTTTTTAAAATTGTATTGCTAGGGGTTTTAAATTGGGGCGGCCGTTTAATTTAATTTATTTTTAATTATTTTAACTTTTATATTGTATGTTATTTTAATTCTCGGCTGTTCACCACCCTGAGTCCCTTTGGGGAGAAGGGCGGGATATAAATTTAATAAATAAATAAATAAATAAATAAATAAATAAATAAATAAATAAATAAATAAATAAATAAATTAAAAAAAAAAGAATATTTAACTTTTTCAGTAATTCTTTAACATTTTAAGACTATCTTATTTCTTTAGTTCTATATTTCTTTGCTAACATATCATGTTATAAGTATTTTTACTTTCAGCTTCAGGGCTTTATATGGCGGATTATACACATTGCATAGTATATTTGATATGGCTTGGAGCAAATAATTATAATTGTACACATTCCCAACTAATTGTGGCTCATAGTAAAATCAGCATAACCTGAAAATTTTTTTTTATACTTTGTTGTAGTTCCCTTTTTGCTAGATAGTGTGAGAGACTTAGAACTGGTCTGTTTCATCATCTATCTCTGTTCTCTCCTGCATTCATTTATAATTTCCTAAAGTGTAGGTTGCAGATGTTCCCATGGCAAGCATATAAGAAGAAGGAAAACTTTCAAAATGCATTCAAGGTGCAAAGCTTACTGAGTTCCTTGCCTGCTATATAAATTCCATTGAAATACAAAAAAAGTGGAAAATAATTCTAACAAAGCCTGAGCCTGAGTAGTACAGCAGACTAATGCTACTGTTAAAGGTAGTATTTAGCTTCCAGATGCCTGCAATTACTGTGAGTTCAATTCTCACCAGGCTCAAGGTTGACTCAGCCTTCCATCCTTTCTAAGGTAGGTAAAATGAGGACCCGGTTTGTGGGGGCAATAAGATGACTTTGTATAAAATATACAAAAGTATGAAGGCTATTGCTTAACGCCTTGTAAGCAGCCCTGAGTCTCCGGAGAAGGGCGGCATATAAATCAAAATTTAAAAAAATGATCTTAATATAAACCACTATTGACCTAATTGTTATAACCTCTAATTTGGATAGATTGCATAATATTTTAGTATTCCTGCCTCCAAGAGATAGTATTTTTAAAAAAGTTTGGAATAGTTATCTTCTATTGGAGTGGAAGGAGAACCAATGGTTTAATCCAGCAGATTAAATTTAATATGTCAGAGCATCATGGTGGCCTAGAGGTGAAAACACTCATCTCCCACTTGGAAGGTTGAGCGTTCAATCCTAAAGCAGATATTTCTCTATTAGGGGTATCTGCTGTGAACTCCATGTAGGCATCAGAAAGGGCATCCAGCCAGTAAATGTTCAGCTCCATTCAGTCACCCCAACTCCACTCCGAATCAAGGGATTACAAGGTTGTAAAAAGAAAAAAAATAATCTGCCAGATTAACCCAGCAGAGAAGGTTTACTGCATTGATCACAGAATTGCAACTATTGAGATCCAGAAAAAGAGCTTCTCAGCTATAGTGTGTGCTCCTTGGAACATCTTATCTTCTAGGTTAAGATCTGCCTCCACTCTCCCATCTTTTCACAAAAACCTGAATATCTGGCTCTGCTGGTTGGCCTGGGAACCAGATGGGGAAATTCCGTGCTGGAAGTGGCTGCTGGATTGATGGCAGATTTCACCTCCCCCGCCCTCGCCCTCTGGTCTCCATCTGTCCTTTTTTCATATTGATGTTTTCTCGTAGTATTCTTTTTCATCGTTTATTTTTTTGTTCTATTTGTTTACTTCTGTTTTGTTTACGATCTTTTCAAGTATTCTTTTTTATTGTTGCAAACTGCCTAGAGTTTGCACAACGAGATAGGTGATGAATACATTTAACAAGCAAAGAAACAAGCAAGGAAACAAACAAGCAAACAAACAAGTAATCCTGCCTCTCATTGTAGTTCGGAAAGAATTATTATTTGTTTATTAAATTAAACAAATAATGCATGACTCTAGATGTACTCGTGAGTTAAATGGATCAAGACTCTTAGTGAAAAAAGTGAATCACATGCTTAATTTTTTCTCCCCCTTTTAAGTTCATGCAGAACTGTAAAAATAGTGATTCTGTGGGTAGTGTCAAACAAACCAGTCTGAAGGTGGCAGTCTGTATAGGCCTGGTTTATTTTCTGAAGGCCATATCAAACCCAAAACAACTCCTCTCTGTCTCAGTATCTTTTGGTCACTTTAAAACAGATTGAGCATCTTGACCATGGTTATACACAATACACAAGATAGCATCCAGCCTACTCAGGAGACCTGTTGTCAAGGCAACTGGGATAGCTCAGTGGCTGTGTTTAACCTTTTTTGCCTGGGCCCCTTTCACAATAGGTAGTAGAAAAGGGAACAAGCTCATATAGCCTATAAAATGCTTTTGGAAGTGCAACTGCTCCCAGTTTTCCTCTTCTGGTGGTGTAGTTCTGCCCTCCTGCAGACTAAGTCTTAAAAGCCTAATCTGGCCCAATGTATAGAAGGAGGGGACCCCGCAATAGATAAATAATGAACTCTAAGCTGTGCCCCACCTTTTAAAACTGCCATTCAGTTTACTGCCAAGAGGTTCTGAAAAGACTCTTATTCAGATGCCTGCTTTTGTATAGTTGTAGACCCAGTTAAGACACCTTGCTAAGTTTCTTACGTCTTAGGACGAAGATGAACTCACATGCAGAAGGACAGTATTTTGTTACTCTTAAAAATCTAATATTAATTACAAAGATTATTGCACTACATTTTTTAAATATAGATTTGCGTCTTGGTGTACATTTTAGGCTTCCTTGTATTTATTGCATCTTTAAGGCCTCTGCACAATTTTCACCAATCTCTGGAAACTGCAAAATTCATTGCAAAATATTTTATCTTTCTTTTCTATAAGTACTTCATAGTTGATTTGGAGGTACAGTTTGGACTGTTGTCTTATTGAAATATCCAGCCTCTTTCAGCTTCAGTTTCTTCATTGGCAATCAGATATTAGCTTCTAGGGCTCACTGCCATTTACTGAGTCCATTCTTTCTTCTACCTGCAAATATTTCCTGAGGCCTTATTTTAACAGTTGTAACTAACTTTCATTTTTAACATGTTTCTTACTGTTGAAATTGCTACTGGGTTTCCCCGAAAATAAGACCCAGTCTTATATTTTTTGAACCCCAAAATAAGCGCTTAGCCTTATTTTCGGGGAGGTCTTATTATTTTGGGCTGCGTGGAGCAAGACGGGGCTCCTCTTGCCATCTTACTGATGAGCTGATTTCCAGCTCTGTCTCCCTAACCATAACCAGAGGAAATGGCGGGGACTAGCTGCGCATGCGGTTAAATATTTTCGGGAGGGGCTTATTTGGGGGGGCTTATTTTAGCTCATGTGCTCAAAAGCCCAATTGGGCTTATTATCTGGAGAGGTCTTGTTTTCGGGGAAACAGGGTAGTTGGATGCATTTGCTCTTTTTGTTACATATTATGTTATGTTACTGGGGTATTCCTATTGGTTATTGCAAGCTCAGTGCTGATTGGTTCTAATAGTCAGCTGGTTAGTATAAAAGAGATGTCAAGCGCGGGTTTTGTTCATGTTCATTTACATCGTTGCTAATAGTTAATAAAGGTTGGGTGTTACACTTCTGACGGAGTCCTGTCAGCCGGTCATTAAATGAAACAGGGTAGTTGGATGCATTTGCTCTTTTCTTGCCTTTTAGGAGTGAATTATATTCAAGTTCCAAATGTTCAGACAGCTGCTTACAAGACTATTGAAAGTAGACAAAACAACAGTCACTGGAGTTGTGATAAAAATGTCTGAGTATTTGTTCACTTGTGGAATCATTTTTCCAGGTCAGATATAAGCTTAAGACATCGGTTGCATCTTTCGGATCTTATTAATAGATATCTTTACAGAGGAATAAGAAGAGAAAGGGGAGAAAGGAAGCAGAAGTGAATCAGCTGAAAATATATCCAAACGTCTGTTACATGCATTGTTTATTTATTTTCAATGTGTAAATAACTGCACATACTGTAAACAGTAAGTATGAATTTAAATTTGTAGAAAAGTATCATGTAGATATTGAGTCAGCTTCTGTTCATTTAGAGATTCACTGAAATGTAGAATTTGATTGTAACTGCCTAAACCTTTTTTGTAACATACAAATTCATGGTGAAAAAATAAAAATTAAGATTGTATTTGACAATCATTATGGCTGGACTTCAGAGCACATTCCAGTTAAAGTATTATTTTACAATAGGTTACCTACAATACAAGTTAAAATGGGATCACAAGTAGCCCTGCTTCTAAGGTTAATATAGTAGTAGACAGGGCCTGCATAAAAATACACAGGGCTGAGGGCCATTTTACCATTTGTATATTGACTTAGTCATTTTACATGTCTCTGAAGTGAGCCAGGGGCTGATACTATAGTAGTTCTTCAGGGGTGTCTGTGAAATGCAAGGCCAAAAAAGTCAAAAAGATATATATGAGCATACTGTCAAAACCACCATCTTTATCCTATCCATGATGCCTCTGAAATACTTAATTAGACCTTAAAATTCCTTTCAAGTGGAAATTGAATAAGAGATAGATGGGTTCTAGAACACCATCAATATACTGGCCAGCAGAAATGAAAGAATCCATGTTGAGTGGTGGTGGAAAACAGGATGATGGTTAATGATTCCAGGAAAGAATGTGTTCTACATATAAGCACTGATAAAAAGAGGTTAACAGGAATTCTGCAAAAGAAAGGCTTCTGAACACAAATATAACCCATTTGAAAAAGCAGTAAATGAGCTCAACATATTTTGCAATCAGAATTTTGGAATCATACTCAATAATATTGAACTTCGCATCCACTTGATAATCCTTGTTCTTCAGGGTGGTGGTGGTGGGAAAGAGTAACCCAACATAAATGTCACATGAAAGTAGCGTTTGTGATCATTTTTAAGGACTCTTCCTTATCTTATAATTATTTCTGCATCTGTATCAGTTTTTGGTCTTGGACATAGACATAGCATGAAGATGGGCAGGCTACTTTCAGTGTTTTAATCTGGAAGAACAACATTAGTAATAATTTTTCATAAAATAAATGTAATGAAAAGATCAGGTATCTCATGTATATGTTTTCTACCAGAGGGCCCCAACCTCCAGCCATGACCCATTATTGGGCAGTGGCCTGTTCGGAACTGGGCCAGCGCACAGCTCAATTTGTGTGAGTGGCAGACCTGCGCATGCACACGCACCTTGACTTGCACAAGCAGCAGGCTGGCACACCCACACACTTGTGTGCTGGGCCGCCACTTCTGCAGGCCGATTCCTCTCCCCCCGCAGGGCTACTAAGCCATCAAGGTTGGGGAACACTGTCTTGTACCACAGAACACCCAAATATTTTTTTGATTGGCAGCATGCTTAGCAATGGAGGGATATATTTTAATTTAATTTAATTTAATTTCGAATTTATATACCGCCCTTCTCCCTGAGGACTCAGGGCGGTGTACAGCCAAGATAAAAAACATAGAATACAAATATTAAAACATTTAAAAATATATATAAAATTTGGCCCAAAAAATTAAAAATCGCAGACTAATTAAAAGGATTTAAAAATTTTAAAATTTCTTCTTAAGCCAACCCGGCTTGCTGAAAAAGATAGGTTTTCGGGGAACGACGGAAGGCATTGAGGTCCTGGATTCTTCTTATCTCCGGGGGCAACTGATTCCAGAGGGTGGGAGCCCCCACAGAGAAAGCCCTCCCCCTGGGGGCCACCAGCCTACATTGTTTGGCTGATGGCACCCTGAGGAGGCCCTCTCTGTGGGAGCGCATGGGTCGATGGGAGGTCATCGGTAGCAGCAGGCGGTCTCGGAGATAGCTAGGCCCTATGCCATGGAGCGCTTTAAAGGTGATAACCAACACCTTGAAGCGCACCCGGAAGACCACCGGGAGCCAGTGCAGCTCGCGCAGGAGTGGTGTTACATGGGAGCGCCATGTTGCTCCCATCACTACCCGCGCTGCTGCATTCTGGACCAGCTGGAGCCTCCGGGTGCTCTTCAAGGGGAGCCCCATGTAGAGAGCGTTACAGTAGTCAAGGCGAGAGGTGACGAGGGCATGAGTGACTGTGCACAGGGAATCCCGATCAAGAAAGGGCCGCAACTGGCGAATCAGGCGAACCTGATAAAAGGTCCCCCTGGTAACAGCCGTCAGATGTTCCTCCAAAGACAGCTGCCTATCCAGGAGGACTCCCAGATTGCGAGCCCTTTCAGTGGGGGCCAAAGACTCGCCCCCAATAGTCAGTGATGGAGTCAACTGACTATATCGGGATGCCGGGAGCCACAGCCACTCAGTCTTGGAAGGGTTGAGCCTGAGCCTGTTCCTCCCCATCCAGATCCGCACAGCCTCCAGGCACTGGGACATCACTTCAAGGGCATCGTTGGGGTGGCCTGGGGTGGAGATGTACAGCTGGGTGTCATCAGCGTACTGGTGGTATCTCACCCCAAAGCCACGGATGATCTCGCCCAGCGGCTTCACATAAATGTTGAACAGAAGGGGCGAGAGGACCGATCCCTGCGGCACTCCACAAATGAGAGGCCTCGAGGTCGACCTCTGCCCCCCTGCCAACACAAACTGCGACCGGTCGGAGAGAAAGGAGGAGAACCACCGTAACACGGTGCCTCCCACCCCCAACTCTTGGGCACATTTCAACCAGAGGGACGCCACCCTCCGGGCCCAACCAGGTATCTGGATGGCTAGGAGATGGGTGGATAGAAAGAGAACACAAAATGGCTGGAGCAAAGTCAAAATCTAACTCGTATTTACATTAAATACACAAAGAAATAGAAACATATTCCGAATAATATTTGGAGAATGCTATTTAATTGGCAGAAGCTGCTGTGGGAAGATTTGATGACATAATATATTACTGTTTCTGTTCTGGTTTTAATGGCTATTTTTAATTTTTATGAATGTAAGAGATCTAGAGTTGTTATAGATAAGGTGGCATACAAATTATGTTAAATACAGTTTTTTAAAATCTTTATACCAGTTATTCTCCATAAAACTCCATATGAGTCCTGTTCTCCATATTAAAATTATAATTTAGTAGCAACTTTTGGAAGAGCTCCATGGTCATGGGGAGACTTGATGGGTCCATGAAGCCCTAGCAGCATAGATAATTCACCCTGATTTGCTTGTATATCAACTTCCCATTCACTCAGGCAGAGATCATAGAAAAAAGCCTGTTAAATTTATGTTAAGATCATGGGGGAAACCATGATTTCTGAGATTGTTTTGACTACAGTTTTACAAAGATCTAAAGCAGGGGTCTGCAACCTTAAACACTCAAAGAGTCATTTGGACCCATTTCCCTCAGAAAAGAAAACACCGGGAGTCACAAAACCCTTCCCGTAACTGACTATTTCTTGAGCAGCCACAAAACTAGCATATGTAGTTGAATTAAACTTTGTTTTCTTCTGAAATTTTTCTTTTCTTGGATTTATCCATGGTTGCCCTACCGGGGGGTGGTGGTTGAAAAGCTCAATAAATCGCGTGCTGGGGGGTGTTACACATTGGAGGTTGTGATGCATATTTTGAGTGACAGGAAGCCACAGCAGACGGGTGAAAGAGCCACATGTAGCTCCAGAGCCGCAGGTTGTTGACCCCTGATCAAAGGAATCATAGCATTAATTCAAGAAACCATAAATAGAGATAAAGATTCCCCCCCCGCCCCATATTAGCAGCTGCACATTGTTCCTATCATTGGAATGATTGATCAGAGATTTTTCCCACCAAAGATGAACTTAAACGAACAGTATGTTTCCTACAGGAGTTCAAAGATGCCCAAGGCTGACTATAATTCTTCTCAAGGATTCTAAAGGATGGCATTTCATTGTCTGTAAAACATCAAGATCTGATACAGATAAAAGGTCAGGAGAAAGAAACGATGTTTGCAAAAAGTGTTCTTGGACTATCAGACAAGATGTGGCAGAAAAAAAGGGACCAAAGTAGCATCTGGAGGCAATTGAACTGCTTTTAAGCAGTTTCTGTGCTATAATGCAGTTCATTCAGGTGACTAGCAAAGGTCTGGCCAGACATTCTATCAGGTGAAGAATCTGTCTGTGAGCAGAAGATCACTGCCAAGTCACCACCTGCCTCACCTAGACAAATAATGCAATTCAGCATCTCGGTGTTTTTTCCTAAAGATCTAAAGGTCTCCTTCTAAAAACTGTTGTAAAACAAGCTTTATATTTGAGAAATTTGCAAAAAAATAATTCTGTGAAATGGCCAAAAGAAAACAATATTTTCTGCTAAATGATAAATCTGCTAGACATGGAGGAGGTGTACCAGCTCAGATTATTTCACCATCCAGACTATTGTTGTTTACTCAGATTGTCACTGCATAATCTCAGGCAAATCTCTTTCTGTTAGACATGCTGTCGGGAAGAATTTGCAGTGAGAGCAAGAGACACCCTGGACCATAATTAGTTGAACATAGAATGGCTTAAATAATGCATATTATTTTCTATATCCATTAGATCTATTAAATCTATTTGCTCTCTAGATTGAGAGCAAAATCTAAAGTCCAGCTGTATTACAATCTCTGCACAAGAACTGGAGGTCGTCCATGACTTTGTGTACCTCAGGATGCAGGCTCTATAGACCTCGATCTTTGTATGTTCTGTCAATTTCTTATTAAGCCATACTCTCTTTCTAAGTCTGGAAAATGTGGTGGCCGCTTTACCAATATGTTTATTCAGCTCAGTATCTAAAGAGAGTGCAGTACACTCTTGTACTGCAGTGAGTCTTGGATCCTCTACACATGGCAGGAGAGAAAGTTGAACACCTTTCATATGCGCTGTCTCCGACGAATTCTTGACATCACCTGGCAGGACAACGTTCCAAATAGCACAGTCTTGGAATGTGCTGGAATTTCTAGCATGTATACACTATTGAAACAGTGATGTCTACGCTGGCTGGGGCATGTCGTGAGAATGGCTGATGGTTGGATTCCGAAAGATCTCCTGTATGGACAATTAGTGCAGGGAAAGCGCCTCAGACCATAGCTGCGATATAAGGATATATGCAAGAGAGACCTAAAGGCCCGGTGAATGGATATTAACAACTGGGAAACCTTGACCTCCAGTCGTTCAGCTTAGAGGCTAAAGACGCAGAATGGCCTTCTCCAATTCAAAGAGACACTTGTTCGGCAGGCTGAGGCAAAGAAGCAGTCCCGGAACCAGCGAAATCTGGGGGTTGGGCAGGGGACAGAATGTATCCGCCCTCAGTGTGGAAGGGATTGCCACTCTCAAATTGGCCTTTTTAGTCACACCAGATGCTGTTTTAGGACCTCTTTCCAGAGCACGATACCATAGTCTTTTGAGACTAAAGGATGCCAATGATAAATCTATTATTTTATTTATTTATATTTATTTTGTTGCATTTCTATGCCGCCCAACTCCCAAGGGACTCTGGACAACAATGAATAAAACAATGTGAACAATCCCATAAAAAATGTTAAAAGAAAAACATTAAAACATTTAAAACTTTAAAAACGTTAAAACACATGCACTCCAATTCGTGGCCAGGTCTTGTAAGATCGTTATAGCGAGATCAATTAATTTTTAATTAATTACATTTCTTAGTGCTTAATACACATCGTGTTGTCTGAGTATTTAATTTGCTTAACAATATATATTATGTTCTTAATCCCCACTTCTTATTTCCAACCACTGATAAAATAGATTCCATGTTTAATATCTTATTTCTGTTTCATTTTTAATGTTAGGCTGTCCATTTCTGCACACTCTAAGTATCTTTTTAATTATTTCTGCATCTCGTGGTGTTTCTTCATTTTTCCAGCATCATGCAAATATAATCCTCACTGTTGTTAAGACGTGCAATATTAAATAGATACTTTTCTTATCAGGTTTACTTGATATTATACCTAGTAAAAATAGTTCAGGTTTAAAATCTACATGCTTTCCAATCTTTTCTAGCCATTTATGTATTTTTTCCCAGAATGTTTTTGCTTTACCAAAAGTCCACCACATATATGTGTCCATTTTTTATTATATTTCCAGCATTTGCTAGACATATTTTTAAACATTTTAGCTAATTCCCCATTAAATCTAGAGGGGGGTCTGTATGGACTGATTTATTGTGACCACATAGATATTTCTCCATGATAGCGTATCCCTAAACTGGTCCTATAGGTCTTCCAACAATGTACCAATTACCACTGAAACTCAATCCATCCACCTTGTTGTGGTCATCCACTTCTTTCTTTTCTTTTTCCCAGCATTAGAGCCTTCTCCAGTGGACTAGATCTTTGCATAATGCGTCCAAAGTTTGATACTTTGAGCTGGTAATTTGTGCCTTGAGCAAGAGGGGTCCCATAGAACCATTAAATCCAGAATCTAAAATTATTATCTAACTGCATTGCTCTTTTTCATTACTTCCAATTTGGTCACCAAGGACTTAATTTAGGATCTTCTTTATGCAAAAAAGGTGGTTTATTACCGAAATTTATTCCCTTTTCCCACTTTGATGGCATGCAATTTAACAGAGACCTTATAGGAAATACCAAAGTAATACAGTATATGCTGCTCATACAGTGATGCTAGTATCAGGAAGATCTGGCTTTCCAACGGGTTAATAAAACGGGAGAGAACAATCTGGAAATAAGAATTCAAATTGTTGGTGGATTTAGAATAAGAATGACATTTTACCTTTGTGAACCTGGATTTGTTTTCCTTCTCTCAAAGCACATAATTTAGCTTCTAATTGAAGGATTTGAGGGCATTTCCCCCCCAGTTATAAAAAATAATGTGTTATTCCAAGTCATTGTTCTGTGAATTGATCTCTCTCACTCTTAGTTTCAAAATTGTCAATCTCTCTAGATGTGATTTATAGTATTTTGGGCACTGAGAATATAATTTAGGAAAGCCTCTAAGCTGGTAATTCATAACCTTTTTAAGACTGCTATTTTTCCTAAGAATACATGCCGCTTTAAAATAAGAATTGTACACATAGATCAGGGGTGGGTTCTACTTACCTTTACACAGGTTTGTAGCGGAGCTGCACGTGCGCGCTCGCTTCACTTGTGCACATGCATGCTCTTCTGTGCATGCACAGAAGCGTTTTGGGGACGTCAGTGTTGGTGGGCGGGGCCTCCTGCCAGTTTTACTACTGGTTCTATAGGAGACAACCCACCACTGACATAGATGTCAAACTACATTAAAATAACAGTTTGTCAGTTTGTCTAGTTAATCAGAGTCAAAATAAGATAAAACATACTGTGTAAAATAAGTACCACAAGACAAAATGTTCAAAACATTTTGATATATATGTTCTACAATTTCTGAGTGATTGTTTCTAGTGATTGTTGCTAGATCACAAATCTAGAGGACCAAGCTTCCGGAGGATCAACAGACTTAAAATATGCCCATATGAAATTTAGTGTGACACATTTAGACATAAAGTTGAATGAAATTACATTACATTTCAGTGAAAAAGATAATGATAGGAAAATGGATAAATAATTATTTCCTAGCAAAATAACTATCAATGAACAATTTTATTATTTATTATTATTTATTATTTATTTGTTTATATCCTGCCTTTTATTATTTTTACAATGACCAACGCGGTAATCATATCCCACATACCTTTCTTCTCCTATTTTCTTCACAACAGCAATCCTATGAGGTGATTTGGGATTAGTGAGATCACACAGCTGGCTTTCATGGCTAAGGATTTGACTCATGGTCTCTTGCTTTCTAGCTTTGGCCTTAACCACTAGACTAGAGTAGCTAATGATAAACGTATTGTAGCCAGCTGGTCTTCGCGTGCACTGGAGTGCTGTAAACCTGAAGACCAGCTGACTGGCACCAGCTGGCCGGAAACCCGAAGACCAGGGGGCGGGGGCGCGCATGTGCACCAGCCAGCTGGTCTTTGGGTTTCCAGCACTCCAGCGTGCGCATGTGCGCGCACGCAAATGGGCGTTCCATTTTGGGCATTTGGTGCTGAAAAAGTTCACTATCACTGCAATACAGTATTGCAGGCTAATTCTGCTGACTGAAGACTGCCAGCAGTTCGGCAGTTCGAATCTCACCGACTCAAGGTTGACTCAGCCTTGATCCTTCTGAGGTGGGTAAAACGAGGACCCAAATTGTTGGGGGCAATATGCTGACTTTGTAATGCTGTAAAGCATTGTGAAGCGGAATATAAGTCTAAGTGCTATTGCTATATTAAACATTCATTTGAAGAGCCAGATTGCTGTGGGGGTTGAATTGCTGGTCTAGAAGTCAGGAGACTGACTTCTAGTTCCAATTTAGGCAAGAAAGCCAGCTGAGTGACTTTGGGCCAGCCACTTTCCCTCAACCCAAACCATTTCATAGTTGTTATTGCGGAGAAAAAGAGGGGGAAGAAGTATTATGAATGTTTGCTGTCTTGAGTTATAAAAGTAATAAAGGGATAAAATCAAATAAATCAAATAAATAATGTAATGTAATGTAATATAAATAAAAGAATAAAAGAAAATAAAATGTGCAGAAGCTGGAGCCAAATACTTATCTGGTAGAGTTCTTTTCATTCTTCTTCTAGTTCTTCTTCTTCCCATCATCTTATGGATTCATGCCTCACCATTTCCTCCTCCCATTGTGTTAGGAAGACATTTCATCTCCAGGCAAGGCAAGGTAATAGGATCTTCCTTTTCTGTTTGAATGTCAAGGGACTCTGAGGACCCACCATTTCTATTGGTGCTTTCTGGATGGCTGCAAACACATGCAGATATTTCAGAAGGATCGGCAAGTTATGTTATGCTGCAAGTGCAGGAGGAGATGTTTGAGGACATGGGTGGTGTCTATGAATAAAGTGTGAGTGCATGAGCTACTCTATATACTAACTGTGCAACACTGGAAATATCTCATACAATTCTATTTTCATCATTCATATCTTAGCACATCAGTGTTTGGTTATGCATATTTATCTGGTAGATGTTTTAAAAGGATGACTAAGGGGGAGAAACCCTGTGATATATTCCCAATAGATCAGGGCAAATATATCACTTTACAGTAAATATTATGGAGAGAAACATATTATTTTATAGAAATGAATTAAAAAGGCTACTGTGAAGAAATGCATTCAAACTCTCAAGCAGTTACAGCCGCTGCCTCTACCTGAACCTCTTCATAGTAACCAAGAGATCAGTTTTGCCCTGTGAAGATGACACCATGAACCTCTCTTATTGAATACCAGTATTTTTTCTTTCCCAAATGAGGACTGGCAAAGTGGCTGTTTGCTCTCCTTTTCTAGCCCTACCATAATTGTAATAATAACCCCTGCTTGCCTGTTAACCTAAGTTGTAATCCAGCATCAGCCATGGAGGATCTCTGATGGAGCTCTACATCCTGTGGTAATGTATATCGTCTTGTCTGCGACTCTTGAGGGTCTCCCAGGACATCTACTCAATAGTGATTGATGTGAAAAGAGATGGAATAGCTGTGATTCAGCATCACTTACAGTCTTCCCTTGGCTTTAAGGCTGACCCTATTAGCACAGTCTGACGTGGACCATTTGTCTCCAAAGTACCGAGGGATTTTAAAACAGCTGTGGATTCATCCATTTCAAACTGGAACATACTTCTGGTTTTTGATTAAAAAATAAACATACATTGTATGCTCTTCAGTGCCACAGGTTCTACATTCTTGCCTTATTTTTGTCTTGTTTTCTCTCACATTTTCTCTTTGTTTTTTTTTCCTTGTCATTGTTTTCAATGTTACACCCAACTTTGTCCTCACACATCTTTCTTTTCCTGTTTATATACTTATTTCTTTTCTGAAAGAAGAGAGCAGGTGGGTAAAATAAGTATACTTAAAGTCTAGAAATAAATATGCTGGATTTTTTTTTATTTTTGAAGTTTTCCATATCAAAGGATGTTTGCTATTTTAACATATGATGCACATGTTTAACAATTTCTGGGCACCACTATGCATGGAAAAAAAAAAAAAAAGCTAACGTGCAGTACACCTAAACTTGCAATAGCTAATCCAGTTATTGTAAAAAGAAGATGACAGGTTCTGAGAAATAGGAAAATAATGTGGCTGGATCAATTTCAGTTCCGGATGGAATGAATTTGGCTCAAAATAAAAATCAAATTGAAGTACAATTTTGGTACAGTGTTTGGTACAGCAACCAAACAGGGCAAGTACAGACTCCAACAAATAGTTAAGACTGCGGAAATAACAATTGCAACCAGCCTGCCTTCCATAGAAGACCTGCATATTGTGGAAGTCAGAAGGAAGGCAATATAAGGCTCTTATTGGTATTATTATGATTATGATTACTGTTGTTTTTCATGTACGCTGAGAACTTCTGCACCAGAGACCAATTCCTCGTGTGTCCAATCACAATTGGCCGAATAAAGTTCTATTCTATTCTATTCTATTCTATTCTATTCTATTCTATTCTATTCTATGCTATGCTATGCTATGCTATGCTATGCTATGCTATGCTATGCTATGCCATGCCATGCCATGCCATGCCATGCCATGCCATGCCATGCCATGCCATGCCATGCCATTCCATTCCATTCTACAAATATCTGCAATAAATATCACTGGTATCATAGAAGGTACTTCAAAATAATCTTGAATAGGATTGTGCTTTGAGTGTTGGTCATACTTCACAGTTTGCTTCTCTACAGAAATGAAGATGATGGTGGGTCTAACCTCTAAATGCCTAGATAGATTAGGACATCCAGTTATCTTAGGTACTACTTGCTCCCATAGCATTTGTGGTCTCTCTAGAAGCTCTGTTGAAAAGTCTGCAGGTTGAAATGAGAGAGAGAGAGAGATAGACTCGTTTAACCAAGCCTGCCCTATCATTAGATAGAACAAGGAGAATTCTAATGGGATTTCTGTCTCAACTGCTTAATCAGGTGCAGAGTTATGCATATGTCACTGCTTGACAGGAAATGGTCTGCTTCAGGCATTAAGGGACTCTTTACCGCAGTCATGTTATACAGGTAGTCCTTGATTACGACCATTCAAAGTTATGATGGACCCTGAAAAATTACTCATGAACTAGATTTGAAATTCTGGCAGTCAGTCTCCCCTGCACTTAAATGACCATATTTAGGGCCATTTGCACCAATCCATAATCAGAAAACCACAGTTTACAATGTTGTTGCTGGAAACTGCGAAACGACTTTGCTTAACGAGCATGGTGTTCATTTAACAACTGTGCCCGTTGCTTTATGACCATAGCACTTACTTGATGATTGCAACTGGACGTTTGATGACCCACTTAGCAACCGTCATGACTTACAACTCAATTACTGTTGTAAGTTGAAGACTATTGGTAGTTACAGAATATGTCATTTGCAAAAACCCAGCAGATGCCTTTCTATTTGCTTTTACCCTCAGAAACTGATGGAACAACTGCTGGTTTTCCATGTGTACCATCTGTTAACTTCTGTTTGTTTACTTAATTAAAATCTATGTTTTAACAACCTAAATTATGGTATTTTTATAGCTGTATTATTTTTATTGTCCATGTAATTTTATGGGTGCAATAGCAGAAACTCAGCACATAAAACCCCCATATAAATGTTGTCTCAGCTCTCCATAGTGGGAAATTGGAATATTCGAATATGCAAAAGCCCCAGGTGAACCTCTCTTTGAGGCAAAGGAGGTAACTTCTTGAGATAGTTCATGAAAGACTAACAGAAAATTTACTTCACTTCACTTTACTTATTATTTTTTATTACTTATTACTTTTTGGCATGTTGCAGAAAAGGAGTAAGGAACTTGTGGTATTTATTTATATTTTGGCCTCATAAACACATGGATGGGGATTGATTTGATACTTTCCCTCAAGAACTGTGTTTTATCCCTCCCAAATAATAAATAAATTTGAGAATAATACAAAATAGCAAAATTTCAAAATATATATTTCTGTATTCTCACATGAGATCACATGATGTCTTGGCTATTTTAATTTCTTTTTTTTTCAAACTTTAAAATGATAATTTTCAACTGTCTGTCTTTGCAACTTTGCATGAAATCACATGCTGGGGCCTTATGATAAAGCCAGCTGACTCCAGCTCTGCTTTATCTCTGCAGCTAGACTTGAAAATCCTGTTAATAGGTAGCCTTCTGTAACAGAATCTGTAGCTTCCCTTCATCCAGAATTTATTTGCTTTTTCTTGTGTCGTTGTAAAACAGTTCAAAGATTTTTTTCAAAGGGAAGTGTATAGAAATGTACTTTTTAAAAAACCAAATAAAAGCAGACTGATTTATGTATATAAACTTGTAGTGATGGTTTGTATGTGGAAGATTTATCTGACTTCAATAGGAACAACAATTCTTAGGTACTGATTTTAAACTGAGCCTCTCCAAGCCACAATACTGTTAAGTTCTTGGTGCTCTCCAAGTTTGGTTGTTTTCTTGTAGATGTTTCATTAACCAGCTAGGTAACGTCATCAGAAAAGGCCCACCTTCTAGGATCTGCCAAATGTAAGTCCATAACAGAGGAGATCATTGCTATATACTTGATCCGCCCTCATCTAAAAAGGTAACGATAAAGGTTCCCCTCGCACATATGTGCTAGTCTTTCCTGACTCTAGGGGACAGTGCTCATCTCTGTTTCAAAGCCGAAGAGCCAGCGCTGTCCGAAGACGTCTCCGTGGTCATGTGGCCAGCATGACTAAACGCCAAAGGCACACGGAACGCTGTTACCTTCCCATCAAAGGTGGCCCCTATTTTTCTACTTGCATTTTTTACATGCTTTCGAGCTGCTAGGTTGGCAGAAGCTGGGACAAATAACGGGAGATCACCCCGTTATGCGGCACTAGGGAATCGAACCGCTGAACTGCCAACCTTTCGATCGACAAGCTCAGCATCTTAGCCACTGAGCCACCGCGCCCTACTACCATCACCTACTACCTATTAAAGTGAAATGCAATGCACAAAGAAGGGAAGTTTAACTCAACCTAAGAAGGAACGAAAAGATCAAAACACATCCACCAACATCTAGATAAGTATGGATTGAGACTAGATTAAAGAAATCTAGAAAGAGCCTTGGTACTACAGTGGTTTAAAGCACCCTGTTATTAACACAGCTGCCTGCAATTTACTGCTGGTTCGAATCTCTCCAAGGCTCAAGGTTGACTCAGCCTTCCATCCTTTCTAAGGTAGGTTAAATGAGGACCCAGTTTGTGGGGGCAATAAGCTGACTTTGTATAAATATACAAAAGGATGAAGGCTATTGCTTAACGCACTGTAAGCCGCCCTGAGTCTCCGGAGAAGGGCGGCATATAAATCAAATTAAAAAAAAAAAAATCAAATAAAAACAATATCTTAATTAAAGAACTACAAAGGACAAAATCACACCCCTGCCAAAACTGAGAGGACAAACTATTTGGGGAGCAAGTACTCACTTGTACCAATGATGTTATCTATCTGGGTAATGAAACGTCTGCAAACAAACAACCAAATAGCTACCGATATTCTCTTGTATTATTCTCCCTAGGTGGCTCAGTGGATAAGATGCTGAGCTTGTCAATCAGAAAGGTCGGTGGTTCGAATCCCTAGTATAGGTCTCCTGCGTGAGCAGGGGGTTGGACTAGATGACCTCCAAGGTCCCTTCCAATTCTGTTACTGTTATTATTGGAGCCAGCACAAACACATCAGATTTCCACCACTTTTTTTCACTGCTTTGATCCCAAGAGATCAGCATTACTCAGCTAATGCTATCCGATCTCCTCTTCACTATTTCTTCATTTTGTCTCTCTTTATTTCCTTGCAGTTTTACTCTTAGGGATATCTGCTAGGAGGTGTGACAAACTGCAAAAGAATAATTACTATTGCTTGCCCTGTCAGTGCATATGTTTAAAAAGCTTGGCATTAAACAGTCAAGGTTGTAACAGGGTAAAACTAGTTCCAAATTGCATCGGCCTAAGAGGAAATGCCACATGACAGAGCCTCTCTTGTCAGCCCTAAACAAAACCAATCAGCTTTAGAAGGTTTCTCCACTCAAAAGCCCATGGCCTCCCAGTGAAGTGCAAGTTTGAAAGAACTTCAAAATTAATTATGTTTTTTATGCAGCATTGTTGACCTACCTCCCCCCACCATTCCTCCTCTTTCTCCTGCTCCTTTATTCTCTTTTCCATTCTGACTGGACTCCTAGGTTGTGTGGGATAATCTGGTGGCATCTGATCAAAGAAAAAAAAAATCCCCAATGCAGCTGTGGCTTAATATCACAAAGGGGTGAAGGAGAGTTGGACCTGTTTTCACCTTCATCTGAACTCTGGGTGCTTTGAAACAAAGCAAGAAGCTATTAGAGAGGTTAAATTTCAGGAATGCATAAGCAGACTTGCAAATACACACAAAGTGTGCAGACTCACACATATTATTTTATCCTCCATCTTTCTCCTTGGATAAAATGCGATGGTAGGCCTCTTTTCTCCTTCCCTGGATGAAAATATAGTTGGCCTATCAAAGAGCTGAAGCTTGTTTTACTTCCATCAGTTTGTTGTTGTTGTTTTTTTGCAAAAGAGCAGATTTTAGAAACTAACTTGGAATGAATCGGATATTAGAGCATTTGGCTCAACCTCTAAGAATTGCAATACTGTAATACAATTTATTTAAGTTCTTAGCCCAATTAATCCTTAGAACCACCTCTTTCTATTGCTTGTGAGATACTAAGAGATACTGGCTTGTCTAAACCAAATTAGGAAATTCAGAGCAGAGATAGGTCTTATCTAGGGATTATACCCTTCACGATTATAAATATGGTAAATAGATAACATTTTTGACTTCTTGTTTGACATTACCTCTGAAGTATTAAATCAATTTAATCTCTATCAATTCAGAATAGACTTGTGAAGCCTAAGGAAGGAGAGGTTTAACAATGTTCTCTAGACTGTTTCCTAGAAGTAGACTCTATAGATGAGTTAATTATGGTGACTGAAAGAATGACCAGGAGGCGTGTAACTGTGGAAGAAATCACTTTGTCTCAAGGATTCCAAGGGACTCGGTTTTAAATTGGGGTAAGGTTGAAGCAGGGATCCTGTATCAATTTAGCCATTCCAAGCACCTGATGAAGTCATCTGTACTTCCCAAAAATGTATGTTTTTAATAAAATATGCTGGTTTGAAAAATATATTTTTAGAATCCTTTTGATTTTGGCTACTATAGATTAATGTGGTTTTCCTTCTGCAAAGATTTACTTTGTGTCCTCTGTTAGACTACACACTCCTACCAGCGATAGAATTCGACCGGACCAGACCGGATCGCGCATACCGGTAGTGGAGATTTTAAATGGTTCGTCGAACCAGTAAAAATCAACCTTGGTTGGCCCCCCCCTTCCCCCCCCCCCCGCTTACCCAGGCACTTGCCTGCCTTTGCAAGCTGGCCATGGGGACCGCCAGGAAGGCTGCATGGAAGGCAGGCAAAAAGCATGTAGGGGCTGCCCAGCCGCGGGGAAGGGAGCTAGCAGCCTACTTCCTTCTGTGCGGTCCTCCCATGCTTGCCTGCCTTCCACGCAGTTTTCCTGTCGGTCCCCATGCTCACTTGCCTTCCGGGGTCCAGTCCCACATCCAGCCTGTGACAGGAGATGCGCCGCTTCTGGGCCGGCCCAGCCAGGGGTGGGCGGCCGGTCCTTGGGGAAATGTAGCCGTTGTGCTGGGGCCGAGAGGGGCAGTGGCGGTGGTGCTCCTGGAGGGCAGGCGGATGTCCTGGGGCTGCACATGTGGTGCACATGTGCATCCCCTGGACATTCGCTCTCCCTTCCTGGAGCGCCACTGCCACCCTGGAGCTTGCCTTTACGTCTGCAGCCTGCTGGCCCCTTGGGGCAGCAGAAATACCGCTTTTGCCAATTGTGGTTGCAAAACTATAAAATGACAATGTCTACAGTATATAAGGAGAATTTGTATGAGATGTTTTACAGGTGGCATCTATCCCCAATGAGAATAGCCAGAATGTTCAAGATCAAATTGGAGAAATGTTGGAAATGTCATCAGACTCCAAGATCATATTACCATATGTGGTGGACATATGTAGAAGCTAAAAGATATTGGACTAAAATCCACACATGGTTGGAAAAAATGATAAAGAAACACATTGACTTTAAACCTGACATATTTTTATTAGGGATTTTACCAGAAATGTATAATAGAGAATTGAGATATTTAATTGTGAATGTTTTAACAGCAGCTAGAATTGTATTTGCTAAATATTGGAAAAAAGAGAAAATACGTACTGAAGATGAAGTTATTAAGAAAATTATGGAATGTGCTGAAATGAGTAAATTGACATTTGAAATTAGAGAACAGGAAGACAAATGATATTATTTGATATGGGATTTGTTTTATCAATGGGTAGAAAACAAGGCGTGGAAATGAAATATGAAATATGAAATTAGTGTAATGATAAAATATATGAAGGTTTTTTTATGGGAGTCAAACCTTTGTTAAATAATTGTTAAATGAGAATAATAACATAAAGGAATATATAAAATTGTTAAATAAGAGAAATTAAATAATCTGTAAATTGCGGATATGGGGCACAAAAGAATTTTAACTGATCAACACACTTTCTGTGATTGTAATGGATGATGGTTGTTTTATGTTTTGTTATGTTTAAAATAAAAAAAAAATTCAAAAAAAAAATACCGCTTTTGCCCTTCTCTTTCTGAGTGCAGCACTTCTGCTTATTGGGCCGCTTCCCCGAAACCGGCAGCTCTGCAGCCAGCTGCTTTGCTTTTTCCCTCTTTTGGGGACACTCGTGGGAGGCTTGTGCAGCAGCACTGGCACCGGCATGGGGGAGGCAGGCAATCTAGATGTTCCATGCTGGTGCTTGTTTAGTGCAGCTGCAGGCAAGCCAAGAGACAATGGGACAAAGGGGCTGGCGCAGTGGTGGGATTCAGCCAGTTCGCACCACTTCGGGAGAATCGGTTGTTAACTTTCTGAGCAGTCTGTGAACTGGTTGTTGGAAGAAATCATTAGGGCAGAGAACCGGTTGTTAAATTATTTGAATCCACCACTGGGCTGGTGCATTAGGATTGCCTCTAAACTCCCCTATGCCTCTGCCTCTACCTTTGCTGGTGCCACAGCGCAAGCCTCCCATGAGGAAAAAGAGGGAAAAAGCAAAGCGTCTGGCTGCAGAGCTGCCAGCTTTGGGAAGTGGCCCAACAGCAAAAGCGCTGCACTCAGAAAGAGATGGGCGAAAGTCATTCTGCACTGAAACAGAGGCATTCTGAGCCTTCAGCGTATCCCAGGATTGGGACACTGAACACTGAAGGCTTGGAATGGAGCTGTTTTTGTGAAAGGCAGGAAATGGGAAAGGGCATTTTCCTGCCTGTTATCCATTCCTGAAGCTCAGCACAGAGGGAAGGATGGTAGGCAGGAAAATTCCCGTCCCCATTTTCCTGCCATTCGTGACAAGGAGTGACTGGAAGGGGAGGGCGCCCCTCGATGTGAGTGAAGTTGAGTTGGCCACGCCCACCCAGCCACATGACCCCCCCCTCACTAAGCCATGCACACCAAGCTCCACCCACAGAACCGGTAGGGAAAAATTTTGAGTTTCGCCACTGACTCCTACACATTGGCTCTTTGCTAATTTGAGAATACAAGGAGTCCTTGACTTACAACTATTTATTAAGTGACCATTTGAAATTATAGCTGCACGATATATATATGCTGTTATATGCAACTATAAAGACAGGTCCCTGCACTTATGATGATCGTCGCAGGATACTCATGGTCATGTGATTACAATTTGAGTACCTGGCAACCCGCATGTATTTATGACAGTTGCAGTGTCCTGAGGTCATGTGATTGCATTTGCAACCTTCCCAACCAACTTCTGACAAGCAAAGTCAATGAGGAAAGCCAGATTTGCTTAACTACCATATGAGTCATTTAATAACTGGAGCGATTTACTTAACAATTTTGGCCAAAAAAGTTATAACAATGGGCACAACTCACTTAATTACCGCTTTGATGGAAATTCTGGTACCAATTGTTGTAAATCAAAAGGTACCTTTGCCTCCTTCTATTTTGTTTCCCAAATACACACACTCTTCATTTTCCTTCTTGCAGGATCTAGAAAGGCTTTGCCTGTTCCCATAATGTATTTCCTGTAAACACATTTCCCTTAAATAATAATTGTAAACCTAGTTTTAAAAATCATTGGTCTGGTTGTGTTCCAGTCTTTGGGATTACTAACCCTCATACACAGAATGCCAAAATCGCCAACATTTTGTGCTTTTCCCATCACATGACAGCTGACCCCCAAAACATTACCAAAAATGATTACTTTCATGGGTCATTACTCCCTAACTTATTTTCTATCTATGAATACTTTGAAAACATGCACACATACATACACACACAAAAATAGTTAATACTATTAATGCTTAAGTGTAAAGCTCATCACATTGAATTTTTCAGGAGCTGCTGCAGTAGTCAATCCTTAGAAAAGTTATGAAAAATTCAAATTGTGGTGCTGGGTTTAACTTATGAAATCCTGTAGGTATCCAAGCTATTTAAGGAGCTAATTCTTCCAAGTTCATTGTGGCCAGCCTCTTCATTTTGCCTGTAAGTGGATGTTCTGGGGTGATGAAAGAAACAAGGGCCCAGAAACTGAGCACAGTTCCTTCAAGTTCAGAAGAATCAGAAAATATACAGAAATCAAACACTCCTCTAATTCACATGAGTTTAATTAGGGGAGGGGTTACAATCAAATTTGCAAGATTCTGTTATTATAGCCAACCTCAATAAAATAAATTTCAATCTTCAGGTGGAATTGATTCCTTGTCTGGTCTGCCTAGCGACAGCTATTCAGACACATTATTAGAGATAAATATATCAGTTTTGTTACCATCTGCAAGGTGCTATTGTAAATTTATACTGATCATTTGAGAAATTGTTAGAACAAAACTTTTTGTAGTCTGTGTGCCAACTAGAGGTGGCAATATTCAAGTAATGGAAATAAATAATGGAAGATAATCTGAGCACTGAAATGACATATTTCTAATTTCTAAAAATTAAAATGAAATCAACAAAATATTTCACATCTACTGACTGTATGCATCTCTAATTTATGAAGAAATTAATGGGTTCATCTAATTGCTAAAGATATGGTGTTTGAAATTCAATATTCACCATATGATGAATGCTTTAGTGTCTTTCGTTGGACTGCAGTAATTTCCCTATCAGGAAAACACACACTGATCTTTATGTCTTTGGTACTGTTTAGAAATGGAAAACGGAAATGGAAATGGAAAATGGCTTGGAAATTTAGGGGAAGGCAGTGAAAATGTATACTGCACAGTTTTTTAGTTGCAAAAAATTGCCCTGAAAGAATACCCCTATTCTGTCATGAATTGTGTCTGAAGAACTCACTTCTTTATTATATCCAAAGAAGGGTTTTAATTTTTAGAAGTCCTGTTTTGAGGATTATTTTGAAATGTGGACTCCAAATCCTAATGCACATGCTTAAGTGTATGACATGAACATTCATGTAATACAGTGGTGAAATTCAAAAATTTTCCCTACTGGTTCTGTGGGCATGGCTTGGTGGGTGTGGCTTGGTGGTCATGTTACTGGGTAGGTGTGGCTTGCTGGTCATGAGACTGGGAAAACCAACTATCACACTTTACACAAAAATAAAACAAAAGCTACACAACTGATTCACACACAATGCAAAAGCAGCTGGACTTCACACAAAATGACCCCTGCAACAAGCAGGAACCTCACAGAGTCACAGAGAGCTCAAAAACAAACTATCACACTTTACACAAATATACCAGTTCGGGCAATAGGTAGTAAAAAAAAAATGCTTTAAAAAGTAAAAAAAAAAAAAGTTCCAACAATCAGGTGGCACAGCTGATTGTCACAGCTGATCGTTGGAATTTTTTTAAAAAAAACTTTTTTAAAGCATTTTTTCACTATCTGTTCGCCCAAACTGGTAGTAAAAAATGCTTTAAAAAAGTAAAAAAAAAAGTTCCGAGGATCAGTTGTGCTGTGAAATCCAGTAGGAAACTCATCCAGAGTGATTTGAAAAACCTCTCTCTATGACCCTCTTTGAGCTTGGTGGACAACTGAGGTGACTGGCAGGCAGTCCTTCAAATAGACAGACAAAGATTGGAAGCTATGTGAAGCTGATATACGACTGACAACTGCAAGGCAGAGGGACCATGTCAAACGTCTTGGTGACATTTCCTAAAGCATTGCTACCACCAAGGAAATAACCAATGCTATGTAGCTGGGTTTTGAGAATATGTAACGAGATTTTGTGTTTTATGCACAGAATACCCAACCAGTCAACAGCTGATAGTATTAGTTTCAATCCAGTTCATAGCGTAATGATTGGCTGAATGCCCAGAACTAGCTAAGCAAAAATCTAGTCATTTAACTCTGGCATACAGTTTTTCTGTCAACCCCCGATGATATATGTATGGCTTTAGCGTGTCCTGTCGCCTTTATGATGCTTTGCCAAATAATGTAATTAATTCTGATTCTGTTCCACATCCATAGAAAGTGAGTGGTCTGTATTGATGATGGGCCAAGCAGAAAGTGCAGATCAGCTCTTTGTCAGCCCAGGTTGAATCTAAAGCAGCTTCTCAACACAGAGAAGTGAGAATGAACTTTTTAAATGCCATAGGAAAGCATTATTGAGCTGGTTGAACTTATTAGTTTCTAGAAATTGATGGAAACTAATAAAGGAGAGAAGCAACCTAGAACTAAGGAGAAACTTCCTAACAGTGAGAACAATTAACCAGTGGAACAGCTTGCCTTCAGAAGTTATGGTGTTGCATCACAGAAGGCTTTTAAGAAGAAACCAGAAAGCCACTTGTCTGGAATGGTATAGGTTCTCCTGCTTGAGGAGACTTCCAAGATCCCTTCCAACTTTGTTATTCTGTACCATACACCTAAATGTTTCTATATACAAAAATGTAATAGATGAACCTTTGAAGATGGTTATATCTCCCCTGTCATCTTTTCTGTAGATTAAACATTCCCAGGTCCTTTAAGCATTCCTCATAGGGGTTGGTTTCTAAACTCGTTCCCTTTCCTCAGTTGGCCTAATTTCTGATTGTCTGGTTTGAATTAGGTACTGCAGGTAGTTCTCTACAGGTAAGTGTTTTTTTCCAGTGAGACCAGTCTATCACGGCAATCTGGTGTGCCCAAATATGGGACAGAGCAAACTGCTTCCACTTTCGCCTTTCAGCCCCAATCCAGGAGCCTTTGCAGGCAGTCACTTTTGCAACAAACTATATTTGTGTTGAATTTATATTTTACCAACAAAGAAATAAAGGGAGGCTAGTTTAGATCTATTTCAAGCTATTTAGCTCTCATAAGCTAGCCATATCCTTACTGGGATTTGAACCCAGGCTACTTGCATATTAGGTAGATGTATTAATCTCTAAGCCACAGGCTCTCCTTGCTTTGTTGGCCATACCAGGGGAGAGATTAAGATTAATTCTCTACAGGTACTTCTCAATCTATAACCACAATTGAGCCCAAAATGTCTGCTGCTGAGAAAGGCAGTTGTTAAGCGAGTTTGCCCCATTTTACAATATTTTTTTGTCATAGTTGCTGAGGAAATCACAAAAGTTTTTAAGTGAATCATGTGGTCGTTAAGCGAATCTGGCTCCCCCCCCCATTGACTTCTTTTTCAGAAGCTAATTTGTAAATGGCAACCCCAGAACTTCGGGATGCTGGAACTATTGTAAATGCCTGCTGGCTGACAAGCACCTGAAGTCTGATCACCTGATTGTGGGGATGTTGCAACGGTCATAAGTATGAGAACAGGTCATAAATCACTTTTTTCAGTGCCGTTGTAATTTTGAATGACCATTAAATGAATGGTTGTAAGTCGAGGGCTACTTACACTCTAAGTGGGGGCTGAGCAGGGCAAGGTAAATAGTTACTTTTTGCCTCTGCCTGATTGCCTAATTTGTTTCGCCCCCACCTTGTATTGTCTACTCCCTTTCCTGCAATCCCACAGTTTCTTCTCTTGCAGGAGGAAAGATAGTTTGGGCAAGGTATCTCTTTCTAAAAGGGACACGGTGGCTAAGTGGAACTGAGCTTGTCAATCAGAAAGGTCGGCAGTTCAGCGGTTCGAATCCCTAGTGCCGCTTAACAGGGTGAGCTCCCGTTTCTTGTCCCAACTTCTGCCAACCTAGCAGTTCGAAAGCATGTAAAAAATGCAAGTAGAAAAATAGGGACCACCTTTGGTGGGAAGGTAACAATGTTCTGTGCACCTTTGGCGTTTAGTCATGCTGGCCACATGACCATGGAAACATCTTTGGACAGTGCTGGCTCTTCAGCTTTGAAATGGAAATGAGCACCGCCCCCTAGAGCCGGAAACTACTAGCACGCATGTGCAGGGGAATCTTTACCTTCGCCTTTACTATCTCTTCCTAACCTGCATTTCTTTGCTGTCCTTTTCAAAAGGTTTTAACTGCAAGTGAACTCATTTCTGCAACTTTGCTTAGTTCATTAGCACCCAGACGCAGCTTGCCTTGCTCTCTGAAATTGGCACGATCTTAATCAATTTCATCCCAAAGGGAGGGCTGGGAGCAGGGGCCAAGGGATTCCTTTCAGTGTGTGTTCTCCATTATGTGCTTGCTCACTCTCTTGTAGAGAGATCTTCCTCTCCATGAGTGTAAAAACAAATATTGATTTCTCCTTGCCAATTATTCAAAACCAAGGTAATGATTCTAAAGGGTGAAGGAGTGGGTAAAAGGGCTGTAAGATTTGCTGCCTTACTCAGCTTCCTCCGGGGTCGAGTTCTGGAACATGAACCTTCCCTGGTGTTCAGACTCACCCAGATGATTAGGGTTATATCTTCTGACATTGTAAGTATTCATGAGTAATTCCTTAATAAAACTTTTTAAAGCTTTATTCAAGTTCTGGCGTCTCTCTTGGTTCTCCTTCTTTGGTATCCATCCTGCAATTCTAAATTAAGTGTCAACACAGAGATTAACAGAAATACTCCCCTTGAACTCTATATTCTTGTTAATCTGCCCCAAAATAGCATTTGCCCTTTTAGCAGCTGCATCACTCTGATTACCTGATGTCTAACTTTAGCAAGGACACCCAGATCCCTTTCACGTACACTGCTACTAAGCCAAATCTTCTCCAGCCTATACTTATGTCTGCATTGTTTCTATCCAGATGCAGAATGTAATTTTTTTTCCCTGTTAAATTCCATCCCACTCCTTTCACTCTGCTTGGGTCTTTTGAGAACTTTTCGAATCTTCTCTCTTGGATCTATAGATAGTCTTCACCTTACAACCACAATTGGAGCCCAACATTTCTGTTGCTAAGCAAGGCAGTTGTTAGAGTGAATTTTGTCCCATTTTACAAGCTTTCTTGCCACAGTTGTTAAATGAACCCCAGCAGTTGCTAAGTTAGTAATATAGTTCTTAAGTGAATCTGGCTTCCCCATTGACTTTGCTTGTCAAAAGGTCACAAAAACTGATCACATGACCCTGGAACACTGCAACCATCATAAGTATGAGTCAGTTGACAAGCTTCCAAATTTTGATCACATGACCATAGGGAAGCTGCAAAGATCGTGTGAAAAACAGTCATAAGTCAGTGCCGTTGTAACTTGGAAAGGTCAGTAAATGAATGGTTGTAAATCAAGGACTACTTGTACTGCAGTAGTTGCTCCTTCCAGCTTGATATAATCTGCAAAATTTGTAAGGTTTCATTTTCATGGAGTATCTGGAAGACTGTATCTTTTCATTTTCTTTTTGTGTCAGGAATACTTTAAAAAAGCTTTTTTCGGTTGTTTCACCAATTGATTCTTATTGGATGAGTAACAATTTTTTTTGTTGTTTTGAGCGTAAGCCTCCACTGCCCTATGCTACCTCTATATTTCATTGCCAACATGTCATCATTCAAAGAGTCACTATGCTTTAAGTCAAGCCATTGTTGCTTTGATGGATTTCTTTTTCTCTTTGCAACTGGAACTATTCGGAATTCTGTTTTTATTGTTATTTTGTTTTAAGAGGCAGATGATGCTCGTATTGTGAATGGAAGGATGATATTAGCTGCACTGTATTTCACAAAAGCAAAATGGTTATGTTGTCTCTGCCTTTATCTACAGGGATGGTGTCTAGCTACAAATCCTTCTTCCTTAATGTACATCCTTCCTGCTTGCCAGAGAGAGGCACTCAATTTCCATTGCTTTCAGGGGCTGCTATAGTGTCTAATGGACTAAGCCTTGTTTTCTAAAAGCTTGCGCTCCTTGGTTAAGATGCACTCACCCTTTATTTATAAAAAAAAATCCACAAGGGCTTTCTCTGGAGAAAAAGAAGAGTTTATAACTTGATTTCACACACATCCCCAGACAAGAAAGAGCACTGCGTTTCCTTGATTGCAATTTAGCTGTAGGTAATGAATTATCAGTGTGTGGGAAGACAACATAGAGCCAATAGTAATTTGATTGCTGATCCTGGCACTCAAGCATCTATCTTCCTGGGCTTAATTTTATCTGCATGTTTTATTTGTAACTTTTCCTGAGCCCAATTGTTTCAGATATGTCAAGGATCAGCAGGAAAGCTCTCTGTAACCTAATGGCTACAGTATGTAGAAGGGTTTCTTTAAGTACTTTTTCCAGCTTTGATATGTTAGCCTATAACAGGGGTGTGAAACTCAATTTCATTGAGCGCCACATCAAGGTTGTGTTTGACTTCAGGGATGGGCGGGCGTGGCCCAGTGGTGGGATTCAAAATTTTTATTACTGGTTCTGTGGATGTGACTTGGTGGGTGTGGCAGGGGAAGGATACTGTAAAATCTCCATGCCCTCCCCACTCCAGGGGAAGGTTACTGCAAAATCCCCATTTCCTCCCGATCAGCTGGGACTCAGGAAGCAGAGAATAGATGGGGGCGGAGCCAGTCAGAATTTTTACTACTGGTTCTCCAAACTGCTCAAACTTTCCCCTACTGGTTATCCAGAACTGGTCAGGACTTGTTGAAACCCACCTCTGGCATGGCCACTCAACATCACTTGTGTCAGGGGCGCTTATGGTGGCCCAAGTGCTCTGCCAGTGAAAACGGGCTCCCGAGTTCGGTTTTTGGCTGCGACGGCCTCCTACAACCCTCTATCAGCTAAAACAATGCTCAGGACAGCTACATGCAGCCTTCCTGAGTTCTGTTTTTGCTAGCAGAGGCACCGCGGGCCGATCCTTTGCTATTTCCAGGGTAGCCCCGTGGGCTGAATCTAGCCCGTGGACCTTCAGTTGGACATCCTGAGTTTGATAGTTAGCTTTCATGGCTGCTAGACAAGGGCAGAACTGAAGTACACCAAATTATCAGAAAAAATAAAGAAAGGACACAGATGAATGATGAGAAGTGAAGGAAAACAAGGTTTACACATCCTCTCTCAAATCCCACATAATCATGAAATAGGACAAAAGATGGCTGCCACCTATATAGGTATTCCTTGACTTATGACCACAATTGGAAACAGAATTTCCATTGCTAAGCAGTGTTATTTATTAAGTGAATCACACCAGCAGTGAAATCCGGCTGGATCTATCCGGCTCACGCGAACTGGTAGGGCTGCCGGCAGGACGCTCTGCCCACCGTCCGGGATGTCATTACGTTCTGTTTTTGACCCTCTGCGCATGCACGCTTCCATTCTGAAACCAGTAACGAAGGTAAGTGGATTTCACCGCTAAGTCACACCCATTTATGCAACCTTTCACTGCAGTTATTTAGTGAATCATGTGGACATTAAGCAAATCTGACATGCTAATTGAGTTTTCTTGTGGAAACCAGCTGGGAATGTCACAAATGCAATCACATAACCCCAAGATTCTGCAATTTTGATCACGTGGCCATAGCAATGCCTCACCAGTCATAAATGCAAGGGCACTTTTTTCAGTACTGTACTTTGAATGGTCACCAAACAAATGCTTGACAGTTGAAAACTACCTGAACAGTAATCTTCTTCTCAGTTGTTGCTTCCATACCTCTACTGCAAGGATGTCAAACTCGATTTCATTGAGGGCTGCATCAGGGTTGTGTTTGACCTCGGGGAGGCTGGGGGGATGTGGCCAGGGTGGGGGTGGCCAGCTTGATGTCACTCATGTCGGGGGCGCCTGTGGTGGTCTGAGCGCTCTGCCAGTGAAAACAGGCTCCCGAGCTCTGTTTTCGGTTGCTACAGCCTCCTGCAACCCTCTGCCAGTGAAAACAGAGCTCGGGAGGGCTGCGTGCAGCTCTAGGGAGCTCCATTTTGGCTGACAGAGGCACCACGATCTGGTCCTTTGCTGTTTCCAAGGCAGCCCTGTGGGCCAGATCTAAGCATCCCGCAGGCCGGATTCAGCCCCTGGGCCTTGAGTTTGACACCCCTGCTCTACTGTAACAAGCAGTTTTCAGAAAGGCTAATTGTGGGAAATCTATATGCTTCTGTATATCACATGGATATTATATTTATTTATTTAATCATATTATTTAAATGAGCATAGTTGCTCATCTCACAGCAGATTTGTATGTATGGCTCCATCTGTGATAGAGTACCCCACACGATGTTGCAGTGCCCATGTGAAAGCATATTTTCTGTGTTTTCACAATATTAGCACGGTTGGATTGTTTAGCCAATTAATTTCCAGCTCAGCCCCAAGATATTCCAAACAGCAGCAAAACCAATATTTTCTTTTGGCCCACTTTGAAATTCAGAGGTTTCAGGGGTCTGGAATGGCTGACCCTCTTGATTTTCTTGATTGCAAACTTTTCTCTTTCTCTTCTTTTGCCATTGGAGCTTCCATTTAAAACTGTCTCTGGAAAATGTCTCTTTCCATTTACGGGGGTCCTTCCAAAAAGAATCAGGAGCCAGACAAAAATTGCACATCTCTTTGATTCTTTTTATTCTACGATGCTTCCAGAATGATATGCAAAGATCTGCAAATGTTTGGGCTCCATTTCTGGTTAGTTCAATTGTGGAAGGCACCTGGCAGCCAACATGCTTTCCTGTTGGTTTCACAGCTTGCAGTGGCCTTTAAATAGAAACTGTAGGAGTGGGCTGTTTGCAACAAGGTCACTTCCCTATCTGCAACTGCTGCAGGTGCTTTGCAAACAGCCAAAGAAATGTTTACAACTTGTAGTAAAAAACATGGATAACGTGACTAGTGTCTTCGCCTCCCCTTTTTGTATGAAAAGGCTGGGCAGGAGAAAATATTTTTGTTTATCTAAGAGTTGTGATAAAGCACAGGTTGAAATGAGAACAACTTTGGAGAACAATAATGGTGATGTACAGAAATGCCCTGGGAATATATGAACATGTAGAGATAGTCCTTGATTTATGACTGGTTGCTTAGCAACCATTCAAAGTTACAATCTATCTGAAAAAAAGGGACTTATGACCCTTCCTGCATGTCATGTGACGTGTTGCACGTCAGCAACACAGCTGCATTTACATCCTTTTACAGTGTCCCACAGTCACATGATCAGGTTTTACAACAGTTTTGCTGAAAAACTGCGCTTCCAGTTTATGCCAGAACTGCACCCATAATATGCAATGGGTTCCCACTTATTACTACCATGTTCACTTAATAATCTCTGCAAAAAATGTTACAAAATTGGGTTGGTAATGTAACTTATCTGTTTTATGACCATTATGACTTATGACCATAATGTACAGGCTCCATTATGGTTGTGACGTGAAGACTGCTTAAGTAGGAATGAAAAATGGAAGGGCATGATGATTCTGGCCCCATCCATTCTAGGCATGTAACAGGACAGTGAACATGTATTGTGCTCTGTTTAAAACATTTTGCTAGATGGCTTCAAGTTAAATTAGAATACTTCTTATGATGGATGTCTCAAAACATAGAAATGCCAATCAGCTGCCCTGAAATAGCAATATCAGCCTACAGTCGTGTTTTCTTGTGAGTGTAATCCAGGGGTGGGTTCTAAATTTTTTTACTACCGGTTCTGTGGGCGTGGCTTATTTTGTAGGCGTGGCTTGATGGTCATGTGACAATTATTTAGGATTTAGCAGAGGTACTGGTCTACCAGGCTTTTAATTGCTTGCAGAGCTGTATCGATCTACCCATTTATTTTTGCAGGCATTGGTCTACCCATGTATTTTTGCAGGCATTGATCTACCCATGTATTTTTGCAGGCACTGGTCTACCCATTTATTTTTGCAGGCATCGGTCTATTCATGTATTTTTGCAGGCACTGATCTACCCATTTATTTTTGCAGGCACCGGTCTACTCATTTGTTTTCTTTTAACACTGATCAGCTGTAGGGCGGCCCTTTGAAGCCCCACGGCAAGAGTTTAAACAATTTTTTCCCTCTAGCCATCAGCTGGGACTCAGGAGGCAGCAATAGATTGGGGGTGGGGCCAAATAAAAGGTAAGAATAACGGTGGTGGGTGGGGGGGCGGAGGGGGGAGAACTGGTTTGATGATGTCATATCGTCACCGCTACCGGCTCGGCGGAACCAGGCTGAATCAGGAGGAACTCACCACTGGTGTAATCTATCAAATACAGATTTGATTTTGGCTTCCATGGTCTCTACAGGAAAATAATTTGGACAAGTGATAGGGTAGAGCAAGGGTGTCAAACTTGCAGCCCATGTGCCGGATGCGTCATGTGCTAGCCACGCCCATGTCCAGTTTAGCAAAGAGGGAAAGTTGCGATATGTTATATGACGACTACGTGATGCCGCAAGTTTGACACCCCTGGGATAAAGGCCTTTGGGTTTGATTCAGAAAAAAGGCAAACTGAGCTGCATTGCAGGGTGAGGCATGAGTCAGTTTACTCATATGCTGATTTTAAAATAGATATATACACACATTCACAAAGGCACTTATCTAAGGAGGATACTGATCTGCACATAAATATGTGCTTCACACAGGAGTGTTCATTGTGTGCATGCCTGTGTGTATTGAAAAATTGGGATAATAACTTTGTACAAGTAGTTTTTGACTTACAACTATTAATTTAATGACCATTCAAAATTACAATGGCATTGGAAAAAGTGACTTATAACCAGTTCTTGCACTTATAACCATCCTGGCATCCCCACGGTCACATGAACAAAATTCATGTGCAACAGGCATGTATTTTTAATGATTGCAATATCCTCAAGTCATGTTTAGTTTAGTTTAGTTTTAGTTTTATTTGATTTCTATACTGCCCTACTCCCAAAGGACTCAGGGCGGTGAACAGCCACAGGATAAAAAACATAAATACAAAATTTAAAACTGAATAAAATTGAATTAAACAATTTGGCCGAAGACCAAATTTAAAACACCTCAATAAATTAAAAACGAATTAAAATTTACGTTTTAAAAAGGGAAAAAAGGGAAACAGTTAGGCCAGGCCAGCCTGATGGAATAAAAAGGTCTTGAGAGCACGGCGGAAGGTGCGTAGATCTGGGATCCTCCGTATCTCCAGGGGGAGCTCATTCCAGATAGTAGGTGCCCCCACAGAGAAGGCTCTTCCCCTGGGGGCCGCCAGTCGACATTGTTTGGCCGACGGCACCCAGAGGAGCCCCTCTCTATGAGAGCGTACTGGCCGGTGGGAGGCTACTGGTGGCAGCAGGCAGTCCCATAAGTAACCGGGTCCTAAGCCATGGAGTGCTCTAAAGGTGGTAACCAAGACCTTGAAGCGCACACGGAAAACCACCGGGAGCCAGTGCAGTTCGCGCAGGAGAGGTGTTACATGGGAACGCCATTTGCAACTTTTCCAACAAATAAAATCAATGGATGAAACCAAATTTGCTTAATGACCATCTAGTTCACTTAATGACTGTACTGGCAATTGTTTGGTCATAACATTGGGTGCAACTCACTTAACAACTGCCTTGCTTACCAATAGCAATTCTTGTACCAATTGTGGTCATAAGTTGAGAACTTCCTGTAATGTCTGTTGCATGTGTGAAAGGTATGGGAAAAATAAGGACAGGATTTCAATTGCCATCTTAATTTTTTAATTAAGGATGGCTCTGGCTTCATTATTCATCTTGGAACAACTTCATGAAAGGCCAAGAGACAATTAAAAACATAATGACAAAATTATATATGTAATAAAAGATTGTAACTCCATAAATTCTACCCAGATATCACCCCATTGCATTCATGAAGATTTCCTGCTTTTCGTTACTTTATAATATTATCCACCACAGTAACCGTTATAGAGTTGAACTATGATTTTTAGATTGTGTTCAAGAAAACCTAACAAATGTCAGAGAAACTGATATAGGAAAGTTTGAGATGAAAATAGCAGATTGGATCCTGATTTAAATCTATTTCAAAATAGATCCATTGGAGTATTTATTAAGTATCATTGATCTCAGTAGATTCAATAAGTATATCTCAAGCTAATCCTGAATTCATTAATTATTGCCCCCCTCCCCCCCCCAAGAATGGTAAATTTGAGTGGCTTACAAAATTCATAAAAAGAGCAAAACAACTAAAGCCCACAAAAAATAGGCAGCCTGAACTAAAGCAATTACATAGAACAAAAATGCAGAAAACAATATGATAGGGACTTGAACAATAAATCACACCCACATAAATCCCAGGCCTGGCATCTCTTAAAAGAAATAGCATCTTAAAAATATTTTTCTGAAGTACTAGTTCTATTTCCCACCTGTTTTCTCTCATTTAGTATCCAGAGCGTACTTCCTCCAAGAAAAGATTTCTTTGAAGAATTCATATTTTTTTCACCATGTCATGAAAGATTACTTCTCATACTCTTTGACTTAAGATGAGTGACTTGTGTGAAGCAGATAAATGTAGGTAATTCCTGAGTTGATACAAAGTTAGAAAATTTTGAGTCAAGTTATACAGCTCATTGAAAACATGATGGATTAATCCAGGTAGTATGTTTAATTTATGATTCAGTCAATAATATGATCTTTGAAAACTGCAAGAGAGATTAAGGCAAGATTATAAAACTTGTTCTTCCATCAGGATAAACAATAGGAGTGACAGACATGTATCTGAATGGTCTATCTAGAACAGTGTTTCCCTAATTTGGGAACTTTTAAGAAGTGTGGATTTCAGCTCTCAGAATTCCCCATCGTGCATTGCTGGCTCAAGAATTTTAAGTTGATGTCCACAAACCTTAAAGTTTCCAAGATTGGGAAACACTGATCTAAAACTACTCTAGGTATCACTAGAGTAGTTTTAGAGTAGTTTTAGAGTAGTATGCCTATATTCAAGTGAAAACAAACAGATTGGGAGAAACCAGGTTTGATAGCAGTAACTGTGAGAGGGATCTTGGAGTCTTAGTGGACAACCAATTAAACGTAACCAATAATGTGCAGCGATAGCCAAAAAAGCCAATCCTAAATTGCATTAACAGAGGAATTCAATCAAGATCACATGAGGTACTAATACTATTCTATAAAGCTCTAGTAAGATCACACCTAGAATACTGCATCCAGTTTTGGTCACCACACTATAAAAAAGATGTTGAGACTCTAGAAAGAGTGCAGAGAAGAGCAACAAAGATGATTAGGGGACTGGAGGCCAAAACATATGAAGAATGGTTAGAGGAACTGGGCATGGCTAGTTTAGTGAAGAGAAGGACCAGGGAAGACATAATATCAGCGTGCCAATATTTGAGGGGCTGTCAACCTATTTTCCAAAGCACCTGAAAGCCAGACAAGGAATAATGGATGGAAACTGATCAATGAGAGATTCAACCTAGAAATAAGGAAAAATTTTCTAACAGAACAATCAACCAATGGAACAGAAGTTGCTTTCAGAAGTTGTGGGAGCTTCATCACTGGAAGCTTTCAAGAAGAGACTGGACTGCCATCTGTGAGAAACGGTGAAGGATCTCCTACTTGGGCAGTGTGGGGTGGGAGGTTTTGGACTAGATAACCTACAAGGTCTCTTCTGTTATTCTGTTATTGTTCTGTTACTGAAAACATCTCAGCAGCTGGGTCTCCTTATATCGGTTTTCAAGAAAGATCAAAGTCAGCCAGATCGTAGATGCAGTGTTCCAATTTAAGTTCCATCCCTTTGGAAATGAAGTGTTGATATGATGTTCAAAAGGGATAGAGTGTGCATTGCTACACTCTGCCATCTGGCTGATTCTGACTCCCTCAGTAGATGTGATGCTTCTGTTGAAAGTTTACGGAAAAGAGAAATAAATAGTTCTTCTTTTCTTCATCTGAACAACTTTTTAGGCACTGGTGCTGATATCACCACAAACTATCTCTTTCTGCTGCCTTATTGAATTAAGTAACAAATGGATACATTCAAAAGTCACAGAGCTCGCAGTGGAAATCATTAAATGCAGCTAATAAATACAATCTACTTTAGTTTTCATGAACAAGCTGCAAAAATTCTATAGATCATATACATTTCTATTTATAATGTGCTATAAAATATAACTGCAGCTAATTCCCTTGCAATTCAATAAGGATTTAAAAAAAAACCTCTTGGGTGGGGGGTTGTTTAGGAAAAAATCAGGGTTGGCAGCTGGATTGTTGAGCCTGCATCTTTTAAAACCGCCCAATAAAGTCTGATTTAACATGATGAAGACTTTGCTATTAAAACTTTGTGGCTTGTGCCTTTCACTCTGGAATGTATTTGTTTCATTCAGTATTTCAGTATTTTTCAAGTTTCATGCATTCAGTTGTAATTTCTATGTATTGAGCCTCGGGGAATGATGCAATTACTTGGCAGAATTTAAAAGATGCAATTAATGCTCTGTTTATAGGTATGTCACATCTGGGATGGATATCATTGCCTGGAGGAGCAGCCTTTTCTTTTAATACATTGTAATGATATCAAAGTCCTTGGGCAAAGATGCTATGCTAAAATTTTAAATTTAAGAATCATCAGGAGGATGCTATAGAAATAATCCCAAATAAATAACAATGCAGTTAGAAGCAATTATTTATGTCTCACTGGTTACACTCTACAATTAACCCAGCTTACATCCTATCTAGTTATTGCAAATTGCATTTTTTATCACTGCATTTGCAGCCTTGAAAGGACAGGGCCTGTGGAATCTTCCTCTTTATCATAACCTAGGAAGAGTGTGTTCCATTGGCTTACTAACATTTTAAGCCAAGCTCCATATTTCTTCTGTGCAGATGAAATATTGCCATGCATATGCTAGCATTGGACTGTACAACTAATTAAAATTAATTTTCTATATAAAGGTATAGTGAAGCATACAAGCATAACCTTGATTTATAGACTTGTTTTATGGTGACAAGAGTAATGCTTCTAATGTGATGCAACTATTGACAATGAGAAAACACCATGGGTTTCATAAAACTCCATCCTCGGTAAAATTGGATAAATATCCTTCCTTATAATTGTAGGAGTTTCTATATGAGAAACTTTGGAAGTGCTTGACCATTACGTCTCCTATTTTTGATGAGTGAAAGCTTGTTTTGTGGAACATGAATAGAATTCACAACAATGAGCAAATAAAAGCATTAGTTGCTGTTATGAGATGTGGGAGCATGCTCTATCAAAGGGATTTGGGAGCCCTTTAATGTCAATGTATTATTTCTTTCCAGGCTGGAAAGTCCCCTTTTCTGTATGCAGATAGTGTAGCATTGATATCGTACTGTTATGCAATGCCTTTCTCTAACTTGCAATGTATCCAGAATTCTGAGCATTCTGTACCTACCAAATGGGGAAAAAACGTATTTGAAAGGAGGCAAAACCAACTTGTACCTGTTTAATGCAATGTGGACGGCTGGCAAATTACAACTGAGAAAGCAACAACCTCGGTGGTCTTTTTTTTTGTTTTTAAGCGGGATTGGATTACTCATATGAGAGAGAATTCAGTCGTAAGATTTTGCATTTTACGTGTGATTGTAATAACAAATGTGATAGACAAATTAGCTTATTAAATCACATTATGGTGTGTTTCAATAAACACTGCATTTTATGGCATGGCAAAACACTCTCTAAAACAGAATGTTAAAACAGGAAAAAATGATGAAAAGATCTAGGGGTGACATGACAGCAGTGTTCTGATATCTCAGGGGTTGCCACAAAGAAGAGGAAGTCAAGCTATTCTCCAAAGCACTTGAGGACAGGACAAGAAGCAATGGATGGAAACTAATCAAGGAGAGAAGCAACCTAGAACTAAGAAGAAATTTCCTGACAGTTAGAACAATTAATCAGTAGAACAACTTGCCTCCAGAAGTTGTAGGTGCTCCAACACTGGAGGTTTTTAAGAAGAGATTGGACAACCATTTGTCTGAAATGATGTATAGGATTTCCTGCCTGAGCAGGGGATTGGACTAGATGACCTCCAAGGTTCCTTTCAACTGTTATTATTCTATTCTATTGCATGAATGAATTAATGCATGCATGCATGCATGAATCAATCAATCAATCCAAACTTTTGGATTGCTATTCTCTTTTAGCCTGTGATATTGGGGAGAAGAAGAAAAGTATATTTTTATCTGAAGGCAAGGAAAACTTATAACTATTGAGTTCACTGCTCTTTTTAATCTCAAATGCTAAAATATTTGACATTAAGGTCTAGTTTGGATGGGCCGCATAGTTGTAGGATGATACATCAACCAAATTATTTGATTGGAAGAAATTAATTCAGAAGGATCTGAATTTTGTTCAGGTGACCATGGGGATGCTATGACAGCATAAGTTCAAAGACCAGTTGTAAGTCATTTTTTTCAAACTGTTTGAATGTTCACTAAACAAACGCTTCTAAGTTGTATCTGTATATTTAAACTTTTCCTACAACTACAACTACACCTACAACTTTTCCTTCCTATCTCACAGGAGCTGCATCCAATGTGTTTGGAAATGTGTATCGATAGTAAAACATAAATATATTTTTATTTTGCCAAGTAGTTGGAAATCTGGACTGTGTGTTTTCTAATTTGATAAAGAGAAATAGTTATTGCATATTACTTTTTGGTATGGGTGGGAAAACATCAAAGTTATCGGTCTATCAATAATTTTATTTATTTATTTATTTGTCAAATATGTATGAAATAACAGATATAAGTATAAACATGATTATGAATACAGGATAAAGATACGAATAAATGGGGACAGTAGGACAGGGATGATAGCAGTGGTGGGTTCCTCCTGGTTTGGCCCAGTTCCACCGAGCCAGTAGCAGTGATGATATGACATCACCGAACCGGTTCTGCCCCCCGCCCCCCCACCCCTGCGTTATTCTTACCTTTTATTTGGCCCCACCCCCAATCTATTGCTGCCTCCTGAGTCCCAGCTGATGGCTAGAGGGAAAAAATTGTTTAAACTCTTGCCGTGGGGCTTCAAAGGGCTGCCCTACAGCTGATCAGTGTTAAAAGAAAACAAATGAGAAGACCGGTGCCTGCAAAAATAAATGGGTAGACTGGTGCCTGCAAAAATAATTAGGTAGACCAGTGCCTGAAAAAATACATGAGTAGACCGGTGCCTGCAAAAATAAATGGGTAGACCGGTGCCTGCAAAAATAAATGGGTAGACCAGTGCCTGAAAAAATACATGAGTAGACTGGTGCCTGCAAAAATAAATGGGTAGACCAGTGCCTGCAAAAATAAATGGGTAGATCGGTACAGCTCTGCAAGCAGTTAAAAGCCTGGTAGACCAGTACCTCTGCTAAATCCTAAATAATTGTCACATGACCATCAAGCCACGCCCACAAAATAAGCCACACCCACAGAACTGGTAGTAAAAATTTTTAGAACCCACCCCTGGATAATAGGCACTTTGGTGCACTTATGCATGCCTTTTACAGACCTCTTAGGAATGGGGTGAGGTCAACAGTAGACAGTCTAAGGTTAAAGTTATGGGGGTTTGGGCAAATAACCACAGAGTCAGGTAGTGCATTCCAGGCATTGACCACTCTGTTCCTGAAGTCGTATTTTCTGCAATCAAGTTTGGAGCAGTTTACCTTAGGTTTGTATCTATTGTGTACTCGTGTATTATTGTGGTTGAAGCTGAAGTAGTCATTGACAGGCAGGACGTTGTAGCAGATAATTTGTATACTATGCTTAGGTTAGACTGAAGGCGACGTAGTTCTAAGTTGTCTAAGCCCAAGATTTCAAACTTGGTGGCATAAGGTATTCTATTGTGAGCAGAGGAGTGGAGTACTCTTCTCGTGAAATATCTCTGGACCCACTCAATTGTGTTAATGTCTGATATACAGTGTGGGTTCCAGGCAGATGAGCTGTATTTGAGAATTGGTCTAGCAAATGTTTTGTATGCCCTAGTTTGCAATACAATATTACCGGAGAAGAAGCTTCGCAAGATTAGGTTAACAACTCTTAATGCCTTTTTGGCAATGTTGTTGCAGTGAGCTCTGACACTTAGATCATTTGAGATGAGTATTCCAAGGTCCTTGACAGAATGAAGATCGTCTACGAGGTCATGTCCACCCAGCATGCAATGCTGTCATTCATGCATTTAGCATGCAATGATGTCAATCATGGTTATCCCAAAGGTGTTTCTTTCAAAAGGCAACTAGACTTTGTTTTTCCTTGAAGACATTTTGCTTTTCTTCAGAACTGAAGAAACTTCTTGGATGAGACATGAAATGTCTTAAAGGAAAAACAAAGAAAGTACAGTTGCCTTTTCAAAAAGTACCTTTGGGACATCAAAGCTATCACTCTCAAATAAATGATGACAGCTTAACTATTTCCTCTGTGTAACTAATTTTTAATAAGAAAATGCAATCATCTTTTTTTTGTTGTTCTCTGCAATTCTGTTTTTTTGGAACTTTGTCTAAAATTTAAGACAGGGAGTATTTTGAAACAATAAAAAATGGCTGTATGGAGACTGACTTTCATCTCCTAAACATTCTGTCATTAGTTTTCCTTCTTTTTTTCCCCCTTTGAACTTTCAGATTGGATGTCTGTAGGCTTGTAAATGAAAATATACGAAGAATGGCCACTGTGATTAAACTTTTAGTTATTAATATTCTTCGTATCAGGAACAAATCACTGCAAACTCCAAGACTGGAATAAACCTTTGCATAAATGTAACCTCACTTAGGATGGTATGTTTTTAAATTTAATTATCAACATATCTACCTAACAAGAAAGTTACTATGACCAAATTAATGTAATGAGAAAAAATAGTATTTTTTATTTTACTTGGTATTATTCAACCCAATATTGAAAAGTTTCTACACCGTAGAAACATTAATCTGTAACTCTATCAAACCTTGTTAATATTTTCCTGTTTGAATAAATACCATATAATTAGATCTTATCTTATTTCAACATTCTTTTATTGTAAATCTTATTTTCCCTTTTTTTTACAATTTTTTTATTTTTTACAAACATATCAATGCGTGAACAGTGTGGCACCTGAGTGTCATACATTCTAATACAAATAAAACTAGTAGAATTAATCATGGTTGTTACATTCAATCAACTTATATATTTCTACTAATGATACATGTTTATATTAAGTTGCAATCTGTCATTATTCAATTATTCCATGTTTTCTCTTGTTATTACTTTTATTTTATTATATAAAGGTGTCTACATTAATATTCCCCCTTCTCTTATTTCTATCACTTATTCTTAACTTTTAATCATGTCACCCTTTATTAAAAGACGTTTTCTTTCTATCCTAGTCATGTCACCTACCTAAAAAAAAAAGAATGAGAGCGAAAAGGAAGAGCAAATCAGAATGACAAAAAAGAGAAATCATCTATCCATCGTCTCTTGCCTGCTTCAATACTTTAATTGCTATGCCTTTTTTGACTTGTCTCTCAAATTCCTGTCGTCTGCATCTGCTTCTTGACTATTCAATCTAGGTATTTCTCCCACCTCTACCCTCTTACACTAGTTTCCAAAATTTCTACCCGGGCCCCTATCTCCCTTTCAAAAGTATCTTCCAACTCTCTTAACATATTTCCCCCCTGATTTAATTAATCGGTCATTGTTATTTTCATTGTTGTCTTCTTCTTCCTTCATTTCTTCTGTTGACTCCTCCCTTTCCTGGGCATCTTGGTCTTTACTTTACTTACTTTACTTTTCCATTTTTTCCGTAATCTCCTTAAACCCTTTCTCCATGATATCTTTTGTGTTTTGAAAAAGTAACGCCATCTCCTTCAAAATTCCACACATTTCTTCTTTATAAAGCATCTTATTTTGTTTTAAAATCTTATTTTCCTAATAACTATGTTGCCTGATACAATTAAAAGCATTACAGATAGTCCTCGATTTACAACAGTTCATTAATGATCATTTGAATTACAACAGCACTGAAAAAAAGTAACATGACAATTTTTCACACTTATGATCGTTGAGGCATCTTCATGATCACATCATACATCAAAATTCAGATGCTTGGCAATTGGCATGTGTTTATGACAGTTGCAGTTCCCAGTGCTTCTATAAGACTAAATGTAGGAAAATTATTCAAATACAAGTAGTTTGATCTTAGGCATAGCACCAAAGCATCAGTAAATCCAGAATTAGAGTTAGTGAATGAGAATGGAATATGACAATTTAATTAGAGAAGTTTAATGATTGTTCTTTTTTTCATCCTTTAAAAGAAAAGCAACCAAGAGAAATTTTTAGGAAAAAAAGAGAAAACACTAACAAGGAGTATTTAAGTCCCAATAGCATTTTTCTAAAACAGATGGAGCCTAAATATTCTTCTTAGATTTGCTGAGTTTGAATTGCTTTGGTTGATTTAGAACAATTGTAGAAAATTTGGACAGATTAAGAAAGATGTTAGGAAAAGTAAATTGGAGTTTTTGGAATAGTGTTTGTTATTTTCACAGGAGGAGGAGGAAGGTGAATTCAACTAGATTCTGCTGTGCTCCTGAAAATAATATACTGTAAAAGATGGGGAAGAGCTGCTAGTCTGTCATAGTAGGACAATGAAACAATGAGGAAGCCACCATTATAGCACAGGTGACTATTAGTGAAGAGATGATGATAGAATAACTAACATTCAAGCCAATAGTGGTGGTCCCCAGGAAAGGGGGGTGGAAGCAGAGGAAATGATATGGAAATGGAATCTTGCAAAGTGGTGGCAAAAATCAATTGAAGTAAAATGAAAGTGAGGGATTTGGGTGAACTGGAGAGGCTGCTATCGAGACCAGTACACCAGAAACCAGAGTTTGGAACAACCAAGCAATCAGGACTGGGCACTGAGACTGTAGGCATGGTGAATAATAAGCTGTGTTTGAACTGGACAGGGCGAACGAAGGAATGTTTTCTTTCTCTTGGATTTGTCTTGGTACATTGGCAGTGCAGCGGTGTGAGAAACTAGAAGTCTGATGGATTTGTCAGTCTGAAGAGTTTTATACTGGTGCTTGGGAGTGAAGAATGATTATATGTTTTATGTTCTGGAAGTACAGATGACAAGGAGTGACTATATGTAGTCTTTGACTTATGATCATTTGTTCAATCATTTGAAGTAATGACGGTTTTGAATAAATGATGGTTATGACCATTTCTGGCTGTTCTATGGTCGCATGATAATGATCTAAGGACTTGGCAACTGGCTCTTAGTCATGACTCATTGCAGTGCCCCATGATCACGTAATCACTGTTTGCAAACTTCCTTGAAGGCTTCTCCAGAAAATCAGTGGGGAAGCTGGCAGGGAAATTTGCATATCATTGGAGTAACTTTGCTCCCCATCAGCACATTTTCCACCAACCCATCATGCTATCCTCTTGTTGGACCTTCCTCATATCCCCACACATCCCCTTGTATCCTCCTGACCCTAGCAAATACCCTCTTGCTCCCCACACCCAGCAATAGCTGCTTACCTGCTTGGCAGACCTTGCAAACTACCTGGAACTTGCAAATTCCTACTGGTTTCCCTATGGATTTGATTGTAGGAAGCTGACTCACCTAATTATTGTGGGATTCAGTTAACAACTGTAACCAGATTGTGATTCTGCCTTATGGCTGCATTGCATAATGATAGAAACTCCAGTCCCAATTGCCCGTTGTGGCTGAGTATTATGCATAAGCAGTTATAAAAGAATGCTTTGGAAGTACCCACTGAAGTGATATACATACAACAGTTGGTGCTGGTGAAAAGGATGAATGGTGAGGTCCAATGAGATGGTGGAGGAAAGATGTCTAGGATGAGATTATGGGGGTGGACTAGTGAGGATTTTTATTGAGACCTTCAGTACAATGGGGCTTAGTTTGCCATTCCAGGAAAAGGGAATCAAATGTTAGTGTAGCTCTCTTAAGCCCTATTGGCCCAATTCTGGAACATCATGGACTCAGGCTGCTCTTGATATATGGCATGTCTGCTCTCAGTAAGACTGTTTCCATCCATAATATGTGTGGGTGGATAGATCTGGCATGTAGTACTGACACTAGGTTGGGCAACTATGGGGTACCTTCCTGGATTTCAGGGACCTGTAATTGTTACTCTACATAGCCCCATAAAATCCAGATACTCCATCTGTACAGCATATACATTTTCTATAATTAGGTCCCCTTCTATTTCAGCTTAGTTAATTGAATCCTTCAGGACACTGAAATTTTAGCCATATTTTGTTGTATTTCCATTATTATTGATGCATAGATTCTTGACTGCTATGATTTCAGCAACTGTGTGCAAACTGTTATGAACTTGAAAGGCTTTTTACACATAACACCACTGGTGGGCTGCTGCTGATTCAGACGAGTTCGGGTGAACCGGAAGTTCTGATGATAAGCTAGCCCCGCCCACCTACCCCTGCCCTATCCTGTCCTATATTCCCTTCTTTCTGGCTTAGCTGATTCGTGTGGCGCAGCTGATTTGCGCACCTCTGCTGTTCTACTTACTGGGGCTGCCTTAGAAGGTAAGTAGCTGAGCTTCAAATTGCTGTATTTTGAATGCTGCGTGCAAGCATGTTAGGCCCACATATGCGCACTCACAGAACCAGTTGTTAAACCGTTTGCAGCCCATCACTGCATAGCACCCCACTTCAAGCTAAGTTCAAAGCATTGGCTTCAGCCTCACTGATTGTTTTAACTATGCTTGAAACAATTATTTCATATTTGGAGTAGTACTGTTTTGAACTCTGAACAATTCTGGAATGGTGATGTTTCTGGCAGGAACAGTACTGCCTAAAATTATGTATCACTATTTTTTTTGCAGATGTTTCATTATCCAACTAGGTAATATCATCAGTGCTAGAAGGGAGTGAAATTTGCTTTTTTACATATGTCAAAGATACCCAGACAAACAATTAGACTGTAAACAACAGTCTAATCAAGAAATTACCAAGAAAACTCCACCAATACTGATAGGACAAGCCATTTTGTATATAAACATGGACCAAACCCCATTCCCTTCTAGTATTGAAAAGGTTAGCTAGTTGGGTAATGAAACATCTGCAAGAAATCATCCAAATTCAGAGCGCATCAGGGATCCCATAATATACATTTTTGGAGGCTGCAGAATTCCCTGTAACATAAGTTCCATCTCTGCAGCATCTACGGAATTGCTTTTTACTATTTCAAAATATGAGCAATCCATAGCTGCATGCTCTATTAGGACAGTTTTGTTATTCTAGGGTGGCAAAAATCAGGATGACTAGTAGCAAATTCTCTAACTAATAAAATGTTTTAAAAGGAATAAGCGGTAGCTCAAAAAAACTTATGTCTTTTAATACTACTTTTAAATAAGATAAGATACCACCATATTCCTTTTAATTTATAGCAATATGCACACACACTATATTTCCTCTGGTATAAACTAGTTTGGCTGATTATGCACTTGATTACTTTTGTGGAATTCAATGAAAATGTTCTCATTAGGAAGAAAACCTGATGCTTTTTTCTTAGGACATCTTCTCCATACCCATGGTAGCCCCTAAGTCAGGCAGGAGAGTAGTTTGAGAGCAGTAAAGGGGAAAGGAATTTAGTGATTATTGTTTGGATAAAACCTCAGTGATATCCCATAGAAATTATCAAAGGATAAATTTCATTACCACAATAATGACAGTAAATCAGGCTTATTGATGCTTTTTATTGTGAGATGGGGAGTCTGGTAAAAAACTAGAAAATGACCATGATATAACAAGGAACTTAAAAAAATGAAGCTTCAGATTTGTAACTCACATATATGAATACAGGAACAAATTGGCACAGAAATGTTAAACGTTGTTCCCACACTGTTTAGAAGATTACTCTAGTTCGGTTTCCTTAAAGAAATGAGTGTTTTATGGTAAGGTTAATAAAACTGCAGAGCATCATGCTATTTAGTCATACAGTGAATTTCAAAATTTAAGAGCTTTATAGTAAAAACTGGGAAAAGATGAAATGAATTGATTGCAATTGTAAATTGATACATTCCCATTTTAATTCTCCTCTTCTACAGTCCAAGGCAAGTATAAATGTTAACGTAACACTGTTAAATCAATCTCAATGCAAGAGAACCAATTGCCTCTCTACTTTAAATCTTATCAACTTTCCAAATTTTCATACTAAAATATATTATTGTATTAATACAAACTACTGTATTATACACTACTGTGTAATAAATAAAGAAATATAAAAATAAGACACATAAATATAAAAGTTTTCTAAACCTAAAAGGTACATATGTCAGTAAGAAGGGTATTAATACTGCCAGATTTGAAAAGATACAGTACAAAATGTTGCACAGATCTAAAACTAAAAGAAAGAAAATAATACTGATAGGTTAATCAGCTAACATTGTCAATAAATGGGGTCCAGAATAACTAACATTTGGAAACATATGAGCCCAATAATATATCATGTATTTGTCTGAAATAAAGTGAGCCAATATAATAGATTAGAAATTTCCCTTCATAATTATTGTAGAGAAATTCTCCAGATAAGTAATGAAAAAGCAACAACTAAGAGTGAAGAATTACTTTATGAAATGTACCAGTGCTTTTACTTCTCTGATGGCTGGGGTTTTTTGTCCCATGATTTAGTTTACTGAAATTTAATACAAATCAACAAATGCTAGTTATTGTAGGCCACACATTGGAGAAAGGCTGGTCAAAGCCTTTAAAAATACTGAGAAATGGCACTTACAGCACACAGGGTCTTGCATAAGGCCAAAAGAGATTCAAAGCTTCATGTCATATCCTTCATATTTTTTACTACACACTCCAGACACAATTACAAACACTGATTTTGACAACTTGGCTGTCCTCACCAGTATTAACACTGTTAGTCCCTGCAATCAGAAACCCACCACAATCTTTCTCTTCAAACTATATTTTCAACCACATGAGTAAACTTCAGTCCTTCTATCAGCTGCTCCCTTAAGGCTAACAATACACTTTAAATGAGAACATGTTCTACTAACAACATCTAAATGTTATAAACTGCTACCTTCTAAGCTGAATTTACAAAGGTAGTCAAACACTGTTTGGAACTGTGTCATATCTTTCTGCTTAAGGGAAGTCTGTAGTGCAGAAATTCTCACATTTTAAACATATAATAAAATACTGAAGCGGAATTAGCAGAATTATTTCACTGATAGAAAAAAAAAGGAACATAAAATATCTCCCAATTGTACAATCAAAATATTAAACAAAAAAGAATACTGATGGTAACAAATTGATGTCCAACACATACCGAATGTTTCCTGTAACATGTTAACCTATTTGCTTCCAGAGTCATCGTCTTCTTCCAATCTGTTTCGGGTCACAAACTTGTTTCTAAATTTGAAAACTGTGAAAAATTACGAGATTTGAGATTCAGGCACACCTGGATATATATATTTTTTTATATTTTCTGTTTTTTAAATTTTTGTTACACAGTAGTGAACAGGAATCACAGTGCACAGACTACTGTGCTTCCATAAAAAGCATGTAGAGTATAGAACAACTTTCATTACTAATTGAGATTTTTTTTCTGTGTACAAAATCTCATCAGTTAAACTTTACTTGTTGCTGCCTCTGACATTAGCTCCTCTTTTAATATAACTTCTGGCTTAATACTGTTTCCTTCATCTACGGCTTCTTCGTCCTTCATGCTTTCTTCAGTTATTTCTTCCTCTTCCTCCTCCTCCTCTTCTTCTTCTTCCTCTTCTTCTTCTTCCTCCTCTTGTAATTTTCCACATTCTTTTTCTTTTTCCTTCATCTCTTTATCTTCATCTTCTTCCTCTTTTTCACTGTCTTCCTCCTCTCTTGTGATGCTTTCTCTCTCATCAAAGTCAAGCTGTGAGGGAGAAGCGCCTGCCCCTGCATTCTCATTCCCCAGGTGCTCCTGTGTGACTCCTTCTAGTTCTGTGCTGTCACGTTCCTCAGCTTCCCTTTTACAATAGGAGTAGCGATGATTCATGTGCTGAGAGTAAGACCCCGAGTGAGAAAAGCGTTTGCCACATTTGTCACATTGATAGGGCTTCTCTCCAGAGTGCAGTCGCATATGTTCAATTAAATGATGCTTATGTTTAAATGCCTTTTTGCAGATTCCGCACTCATGAGGTCTTTTACCTGAAAAATAAAAATGAAATCATTTCCCTGGAGTATATTTTGCTTGAATGTGGACTTACTCATTGCACCTACTGCTGAATTTTTTTAAGGGAATCTCAAACAAAAAATTAGTTCATGAGAAGTTAAAAGTAGGGTACCGTTCTCAACAACCATTACAAGAGGCCCCTTCCTGATTTCTCTTCGCAAACATCAGGAGAGAGTGAGAATTGTTGGATTTGTTCTTATATAATGTAAGTAGGAGTTGGTGATTTGTAATTCTATCATAATATCATAGATATCACACTGAGATTTGCAGACTCTTAAGTTTTCCAAAAGTTCTAAATAAGGATCTGTGATGGTGCATATGTTATATAAACAGATATATAATTCCTAAGGAAAAAAGTATGGGTTTTTAAAGTGGAAAATTAATGGCATTTTATGGCATCTTAGTAGGGAGATGGAGATAATAATAATGATGGAAAATACTAGTTCATAAAATTAAACAACTGTTAGCAAGTTATTGACTGTTTTCAGACAAGTCTACAGATTAGTTAAGGATTCCATGTCTTTTAAAAATATGAATAGCTGACAAATAACCTTTTATAATTAATATTGGCATAAACTTCATCCTCATGTTGCCCTTCTCAGTCTGGTTTTCATATAGTTTTAAAATTTTAATGTGCATAGTTTTAATATTTTAATTATTTTTCAATTTGTCTTTTTATTTATCTCTAAGCTGCACAGAGTTACCTGATAGGGGAAATGGGTGGCATAAAAATGTAATTAAATAAATACATAAATAAACTAATTATTGGGAACTAATGATAAAAGCTATGTTAATATCTAATATGAAACTGGAAATTACACTACATCTTTTATTTCTGTGCAGGATTCAAACATAGAGTTGTGCCATGAGCTGTCTTTTACAAAAGGAAGTTTATGTTAGTGATAACTTATTTTTTCACTTTTTTTTGGTTTCTTCTGACATATTTAGCTCATTTTCCTAATCCTTTCCTTGCTCTAGATGTGAATAGGTCAGACGTATGAGCTACAAATGTGGATATCCCAATCACATCTCAATTATCTACAACAGCTCAAGAGTTACTTCCTCAGTTTTAGCCTCCTTATAGGAGAAAGTATTTGCAATATTCTATCTCTAAAGTAGAATTTAAATTAATGAATTAGTTACAACTTGTTCCATTTTTCAAAAATGTTTCAGACTAGCAAGGAAAATGTCCTTGGAATCCTCTGACTCTATGATCAGTACCAATGTGTATTTGGTAAAGTCCCGGAATTAAAAATTGTGGTAATTTCATTTTGTGTTCACATACCTGTATGTTCATACTTATGCCTTAAAAGTGAGCTACTCTTCTGGAATATTTTGTCACATAAATCACATGCATACATTCCATTTTCTGATTTTCTCATCTTTTTCTTCGGTGGTGTAGAATCAGAATCGTTTTGATCATCTACATTTGATATTCCTTCTGAGCTAGTGTCTTGTCTTTCATCCTAAAAAAATCAAGGGACAGAATTCTTAATCTGTTGAAATATAATTTTGGTAATAGGCTATACAATAAAAATGTTAATTAATACAGAATTAACATTTACTGCACTTTGGTAATTCATTTAATCTCAACTATGACATAACCATAAATACTGTTCTGTTAGTAGCTGGAAGGCCATGAATATATGCCTCTTAGACTAAGAGATATTTATGTTCAATACTAGACAGACTGTTGGTTAATCTAGGGAATGCTAGTGTAAAATAAAGGTTTTGTAAGAAAAAAAAATATGTAGAGTGAAAAATGTTGAAGACAGTTTTATTAGTATCTTGTAAACAGTCATAATATTTATGCTATAAAGATCACTAGAATGACAGGTAGCCCTCATTTAGTAATTCCCTTTTAAACAACTATTCACAAATACCATGGTGATAAATGATAATAATTCCCCCCATATGTGTAATATGTGTAATTATGTTCAAATTTGTGTCCGACAATGCATACCAGAGTAAGAGTAATGCTAGTGCTGCTGCACAATAGAACTTTATCTAAATGAGATGGTTTAGATATGGTTTATCTAAACCAAATATCTTTGTAGCCTTCCATCACATGGTTTGCTTAGCTACCATCAGTGGCAGGATTCAAATAATTTAACAACTGGTTCTCTGCCCTAATGACCAGCTGGGTAGGCGTGGCTCGGTGGTCATGTGACCGTGTGGGCGTGGCCAACTCAACGTCACTTATGTCGATGGCGCTTAGCTGTTACAATGTAATAAGGGTTAACCAGAGAGGCAGTTTCTGTAAGCAGAGCAATAAAAATTAGGCTAGAAACAACACCCGAATGTTTCCTTTCTGCCTTCCTTACAGGATTAGCCCTGTAAAGTGGGAAAAAACAAAATAAGATTTCTTCCCCACAACCAGTTCTCTGTTTACATTTAGATTTGTATCAATTACATAATTATACTTGCACTAGGTCTGGATGGGTGGAAAATCTGAGTAATTTTGCTCTGACATTAAGAATTTCCCAATCAGTAGAACGTGAAATATAAAGTCATTAGGAATGTTTCATATGTATACATGAAGAACAAAAGACAACAGCTCCATGTATACAGAAAAGGCCATGAGTTTGTAAGATTACTAATAACATCACTCCACATCAAACCATTATATCTCTTTTTGCCTTTTAGCAAAACAAGAGTGTTCCAGGGTGGCTTCTGTACAGACTATATCTGCTTTGTTTTTATACAGCAGAACAGATTAGGAGAAACAGGTGGACCCAAATTTCCATTGACCTGAGGTAGCAAGTCAATTTAGTTCTCAGCATTTGAAAGGCCACGGATTTCTCACTAGGTTATAGAGATTTCATGTAAGCAGCAGCTTAACGGTTCCCATAAGTCAGTCTAAAAGGAGGCGGGGGGAGGGACAGGGAAGGCATATTAATGGAGACTTCACCAACTTACTCCATATTGGGATGTCTAGGGCACATTTTACCAGGGGTGAAATGCTACCAATTTGGACCGGTTCTGGTGAACTGGTAGTAAAAAATGCTACTGTTCGGGCGAACGGGTATTTCTGACGATCAACTGGGTGACGATCAGCTGCGACGTAAGATTTATATTAGCTAGAATCATTGGATTTCCTGCTTTCTAGCTAAATTAAATCATGTGGCACAGCGGATTCCCCCCCTCCCCTGTTCTACTTACCTTTGCAGACTTGGAAGGCTTCAAAAAGTTCCTTTTTAAGTGCTGCACGGGCGCGCCTCAGGTGCACATGCGCGTGAAGCGCGCACTCGGTAGCAGACTCACAGAACCTGTAGCAGACTTCAGAGGATTTCACCCCTGCATCTTACCAATCATCTTGCCACATCGCATTTAACACAATTACATTTGCTGCTCCCTACATTTGATTTAATTCAGCCTTACTGACATTTTTTATCTAATTGGTAAGACAAGAAGACAACGTTGTGGATAAAATCAGAATGCTATACCTACTGTGAAAACTTCAGGAATACTTTTAATGTTCAGTAATGAGGTGTGCTGAAAACTATTAAAGGGAAATATATGATGCATATAACAACTGAAGCAGAGAACAACAAAGTGGGAGATGAAGAACAGTATTCTAGGTAGACAGAAAAAGCAACTAAAGGATTATTGCAGTTTCCAAAAGATGGTAATATACTGCAACTATTTTCAATCATTTGTTCCAATAGGAACAATAAGCAATACTTTTAATAAATATCCATCTTCAAAAATATTTGACATAGTATTAACTTGTCCATCGCTTTCATAGATTCAAAAACAATAGCATGCATCTTCAAAATATATAGAAATATATTATAATGTAAAAATGAATGCTAGACATGTGTATTACACTATTAAACATCACAGTTTAGCCAGGTTTATAGAGAAAACCTAAACAATGGCAGCATCACTCACAAAGTTTTGATTTGAGCTGTTAACTCTTGGTTGTAGGCTATGTGATACAATTAAACATCCAGGAAGTGATATGAAAGATCCTTGTTTATACAGTATTCAGCATAAAGTACTTACACAAGAAGTAAAAAAAAATGTTTTGAACTCTATCAGCCACATATGATTACTCAAAGTAGCATATAATATTAGCAAAACTAAGTTTACATTTTCCATATGATGTCTGGTATTTTTTTGATAACATTGCTAATAAGATAAAATATTCAGATATAAATGAGTATAAATTTAGGTACCTGATTTCCGCTGGCCTGCATCTGTTTTGGTGTTTCTTGAACTGTAGGGTTAACTGTGGTTGAATAAGTATAAGCTACCTGTGGGATAAGAATGGTTTGCTTATTGGCAGCAAGAGCTCTTAAGCATGGAACGCTGTTCTGGTCAGCAATGGCAACAAGTGTAGGTAGCTGGGCAGTAACTGTAGGGATAGTAATATTAATGGGATTGGCACTTGGTGGGATTACATTTACAACTGGTTCAGAGTCTGTAATACTGCTGTCTTTTTGTGGTTCTTTTTTTGCACAAGTTAAATTCAGAGGTTCTTCCTGAACAGAATATGCACTGTTCTGGTAAACACTAGTGGATCGTTCCAATGATTCTCCATGTTGCTTTGGTAATGAAAGGTCAAGAGGTTCTATTTGTGGCTCTTCCTGGGCACTCTCGTTAAGGTACAAGAAACCCTGTGCATTTCTAGATGAAGAGAGGTTAAGGGGTGACGGGGATGGTGTGTTATGCTGCGAGCCATTATGAGCTGATCCTGTTGATATAGTCTGTGGTTTATTGGTTTTAGGAGGAATTAGAATTTTAAACAGGTTGTCCTGGTGTTCATTTTCAGCTGTAGGTCCAACATGGTCATCATAATCGTCAGGTTCAGGGGAAGACTGGCCAGATATTGGTAGAGTAATCCGGCCAGCTTGCATTTTTTTAAACCACTTTTTTACAACATTCAATGGCAAACTGACTGAATCAGCAATTTTGGAGAGCTCATCTAAGCTTGGTTGTGCATTTAACGCATGATAGGCTTTAAGGAGGGATAAAAGGTTTTTTAAAGGAGGGTTACCAGGAGGTGGGTTAACCTCCCGTGCTTCTGATAAAGCAGAGGATTCAGGTTTTTCAACTTCTGCGCCACTGAGCTGAGGTGGCTGAGTGGAATTTTTGTTATCATAGTGCTTTGATTCTTGAAGTGCATTAGGTTTCTCTGGACAGTCATCATGAAAAAGGCAAGTGCTATCATTGGTTTCTCTTTCAAAACTTTTTTCTTTTTCAGACTTCACTCTGAGATCTTCTGGTAGTTTCTCTGTTTTGCAGTTGTTATTTGGGGCAGAGTTTTCTTTTTTTAGATTCTGTGGTATAACCTGAAGAGGGCTAGGTTGCTCCAAACTGTAATTAATAATAATTTTGGTTGTCCCATCTTGATCAACCAAAGGAAGACTGATAGCTGAAATAACGGAATGTCCAGCTTGTTGTAAGGGTGCAGTGTTGATTGTTTCTTGTTCTTTGGATGTAAGATTGGTATGACTATTCTCCAATACTTGCCTTATCACATTACCATCAACTGCAACTTTAAGTACATTTTGAATGTCACTTAAGTTGATGCTTATTGGAGATACCAGACCAACAGTTGGCAAAACAACAGCTTGCACCACGCCCTGAGTAGAACTGGTTGCCTGCAATTGGCTACCACCACTAAATACCCCATTTTGCAAAGGGGCTGAACAGTTGATTCCTGATGCAACCACTATAGGTTTGAATTCATAATCCACAGGTTCAGTTTTAATTTGGTTTACAGGGAGCTGTTCTTGTAAGGGCTTATTTTCTATCTTTTGTCGTACTTGTGGTCTTGCTGGGCTACCCGGGGATGCAGAAAGAGAAGGAGAAGAGCACTGAGATGTCTTGATCCCTGATCGTGCTCGGCCATTCACAGGCACCATTCCAATACATTTCTTACTGCTTATATGGGAGCTGTAGGAACCAGAATGGGAAAAACGTTTCTTGCAGTTTGGGCATTCATATGGCTTCTCTCCTGGATACATACATATATAAAAAAGAAACATAATAATGTAGAAATGTTACTTAGAGTTATAGGATGGATTTACAAAATCAATACTTAAAATAGTTCTACGAATAAAAGATGCATTCCAGATGAGGAAAGAAGCCTCTAATCTCCGATACCTATATAGCAACACCTTCAGATTTCCAAATATAGAATTAACATAGGTTGATTGATATGTTATTCAAACTTTGTAGTGGACACAACACAACTCCTACCCTCTAAAATGAATAGTATTTACACATTCACAGTTTGCCTTCTACTGATAATAAAAATATTCCCAATTTTTCTGAAAAGGATCCCTGTTTCTTGCGTTTATACAATATGTACTTTGCATAAAATGCTTTCAAAAACAACAATTTATTCACTAGCCTTTTGCACATCAGTAGTTCAACTGAACCACTAATATAGTATGGTATACAGTACATGTGTCAAAACATTTTAAATGGTAATATCTAAGACAAATGAATGATACAAAGAAGGCATAGTGCTCATTCTGTGCTGGAGGCAAAGAACTCATTGGAAGGAAAATTATGTCAAAGCATTTTACATCATATAAATGCTTATACATGGAGTAATTCTAATCATTTGGACAAGAAAGTAAACAAACTGGTGTATATGAAATTTCTGTGAATTAATATAACTCTTCATGAAGCAGATTAGAATGGAAATATAAACAGGCCCATGCATAGACAATATATTTTGATTCAATTCAATTGTTAAATGTAAAAGCAATAAGAGCTTAACCCATCAAGTGATAAGATTAAACTACTTCAATATTATTTGAACTAACTGCCTATTTAATTTTATTTATACAATTTTATTCTATTTTAACTATTCACTGAAAAATCATATTCAAAACTGACAAAATTTATGCTATGGCACAAAAGTTAAAAATATGTACAGTGACAAACAAAATACCAGGATATTTACCACTGTGGATTCTTAAGTGTTCCTTTAAGTGATGTTTATATTTGAAAGCTTTTCCACATTCAGTGCACTTGAATTTTCGATTACCACTAGATTGTGTCACATGTCTCTGTAAGACAAAATATGAAAATTATTAGAAGACTAAACAAGAATAATGAAGTTTGCATGTGTGAGAAATCTCTTATGTATAATAAAATACAGTGAATTTTAACAGAGTTAAAAAATCATTAGATGATTGAGGATATTGCTTGTGAACAAAGGACAACAAGGAAAGCCGGCGAGCCATATTAGATAAACAAGCCACAAAAATCAGTTTATCCTCTATCTGAATTTCAGGCAGAGATGGTTTTTCCATTTTACATGGCTAGGAAATTCCGTAAGGCATTCTGTTATTTATAAAGAATCTGAATAAAGAAACATTATAAATATTATAGAAACATTATTTTTAATTATTGGAATTGATTTTTCTATTTATATGCTTCTTATTCTTACTCTTGGCCTTGAATTCCTTTATGCATCCACATCATCCGCCTGTTCTAGAGAAGATGGTCCAGTCACAAATATACTCAGTCACAAATTATTCTCCAAATAAATGCACATAAAACTTATTTCAAAAGTTAGCACAATTCAAAATGTAATAATCAGTATTCTCAAACAACATTAAAAGGACTTATAATTTTATAGTTACTATAATTACTGTAATTTTTAAAAAGAACTTTTTTTGGAATGTATATAATATAGGTTTTTGTGACCTTCCTGTCTTCTGCAGGAAATGGGAGAATCACATAGAAAAAGTTAAACAAAAACCTATTACATAAAGTAGATTACATAAATGAGGCTAAACTTTCCCTTATGTCATGAATGCCGAAAAAGACTTGTAGGCAGTAGAAATCAGAAACAAACCTGCAGAGAGGGAATCTAGTGGTTTGGTGTCTTGCTAGTTCTCCCAGGAGTTGCTAAACCCTCCTCCTAAAACATGCTGCCCCTCCCTTCCCACAGCTTGTGGGGCAAGTTGACTAGAGAGGTTGCCATCAGCTACTTCACTTGAGAAAAGTCCTCTCTGCCACTGATTTACCAGGAGATTAAATGGCAATGCCTTAGCCAGATCCAGAATCTGGACTTCTATCTCATTAAGAATTGAAATCTGTGGTACATCACAGCAACACTGAACCATTTTTTTTAAAAAAAGGAAAAAGAAAGAACTACTTTCTCAAGAGGATGATCTTAGTCCTCCATTCAGAAGCTGCTCCATTAAACCAGGATTTCTCAAAAAACACAATGCATGTGAGAACAACTCTACCTAGATTGCAGTTCTTGAAATAAAACAGATTCTATAGTGCAAATTATTGTATTTTTTGCTCCATAAGTTGCACTGGGCCATAAGACACACCTAGGTTAGAGGAGGAAAACAAGCAAAAAAATTTGGAGCAGCAGTGTAGTGAGGGCAGGATGCGGAGGCTGAGAGGACCACAGATAGGTGTCCTCTCATGTGCCAGCTCTGCCTATTGACTCCTGCACTGCAGAAAAGAGACAGAAGAGGCAGGCAATGACAAAGAAAGAAGTGGGGTTCAGCATTGTAAAAGGACTCCGCCGCTGCAGCCTGGCTGCTATTCACCAAAGAATCACAAAGGACTTTTTTTTTGGGGGGGGGGGAAGTGTGTCTTATGGAGCGAAAAATATGGTAGTTTTAAAAATCTTAACTTACTCCCTCAATTCACTAGATATGTATATTGGTAATAATATTACTAAATCTTTCATGGTTTGACATTTCTGGATTGTCTGACTTAAGTTCTACATAACTCTTACCCTGTTCTAGACATTCTGGGGTACAGATCAACATGATGTACAGTATTAGAAAGTGTACTAGGGTGTATAGATTAATAAACATCTCTTCAAAAATTAGTAACAGTTGATTGATTACAGCTATTGAGCAAGAGCCTTCCTAATTTTTCTTCCATAGAATATCTAAAATGATTTCTCAGCAGATGTTGACAGGTAACGCTGAAAATAATTCTACCATTAATATTCAGTTTTAGACTGAATTTATTATGTCCTCCATATTCATATGTGTACTGACTGATTCATATCAATATAAATATTGATATTAAACATACTTTTTATTATCATGTGAAAATGTAATTATCTTATGCTTCAAGACATTTCTTTAATTATATATTGGACTAAATTCATTGTATTCTAAGAATTATTTCATAAACCATCTTGATTCTTAGTGTCTGAAGAAAATAACAACAACCATGCATCAAGTGGCTTTCCAGCTCAATAGTTCATCATTATTTGAATCAATAAACTTAGCATTTCTCCAAATTCAAAGATCCCCAGGGATCGGATAGGCATTTTATGGTCTGGTTGTATTTAGAATGAAGGACTGCATGAAATTCTGTCTATGCATTGGATGCAGTTTTATTTTCCAGTGTATGGCAATTAATTACATTCCAACTGCAGGATATATTAAAAAAAATCTATTTGCAGAACAAAAGAAAGTAATGGAGTACTACATAAATAAATGCTGTTCAGTTCATGTCAGTATTCAGAAACAGATTGTGTTCATAAAGGAGAATAATATGTATAAATATGTGTGGGTTACAGTAATTACTCTTATTTTGCAGATAAATTTAGTTAATCTAGTTAATATTTTGTAGAAGTTAAAATTGATATGACAAGTTAACTTATTAGTTATTCTCTTGAATGAAACTTGTCAATCCATCTGATGATTTCAAGCTATGGATCATATTTTGAATAACTCTACATGTGAAGCTGGGCATTTGCTTCTACCAGTCCTGGCTAGGATTTGTATACAAATCTGGACAAATGGGGCCAGAGGCTAGTGGCAAGGATATAGTAAAGTAGAAGAAGAAGCAGTGAAATGGAACCAGGAACACAGAGGCTTTGAAGATTGGTGGTAAATTGGGAAAGAAATGAAGAAGGTATGTTGGATCAGTGATTGCTGTCATTTTGAGGGCGAGGCTGAAATTTGGAAGGCAAGGCAGGGTTCAGGTATTCAAGAGGAGGCTGTGGTAGAATGAATAAGAACACTGAAGCTTGGAATTTAGGAAAAAATGAAGAAAGTATGTGGTTAGAGCAGGAAAGGCAGATAGATGGAGGAATGTGGAAGAAAGTTTTGCAGACTGTAGGAAGTAGTATAGGAAGAGTAGGGTGTAGGATTCATTGGATTAAATGGGGCAGTGTAAGTATAAAAGTGTAGTGAGGGGGACAGTAATGAAGGAGAAACAAGGTTAGAGATAAATACATACAAATGTGGTTTTTGGAAGTGACTTTATCTTGGACTATAATTGGATGGTGGGAAGGTGAGCAAAGTTAGAGCCTAACTATTTGGCCAGACAGATACTGGTTAGTGGCTATAGGCACCCTGTGGTCCAAAAGGCTCCCAATGAGAGTTTTGATGACTGCATATGGTATAGTGAAGCCTCAGGAGATCTGCCTGGGCTATTGCCTTGGACCAGATCCGAGTCACGCAGTGGCTTTATTCTGTACCCTCAGTAAGTTTCAGCTACTCTAGATCAGGGGTGTCAAACTGGCGGCCTGTGGGCTGGATGTGTCACGTGCAGACCATGCCCAGCCCAGTTCCACAAAGGGGAAAAATGTCACAATACATCACATGATGGCAACGTGACGCTGTGAGTTTTACACCTGTGCTCTAGATGGACCAGGAACCCTGAAATTATTTTTATTGAGATTGGTTATCAATAACCAATTGGTTATAACACACTATAGCACACTTAATTTTTATCATATGATCTCTATGGCTGAGAGCAAGTCAAGGATTCCAAATTAACAATGACTATCATAGGTGCCTTGATAAAGACGGGCATACCAATGTCTTAGATCTGGTCCATTTATAGACCATAATTCCCCTTGAACTCTGAACTAATCTATACAGCCAGCAAGCCAATTGAAAGTGTCAATGAAGTAGAGACAAGTCACTAAATCATCAGCCACTTTGCTATTTTCTTGCCCTTTCCTTACCTATCCCACACCAGTATGGAGGAAGCTATGCCTTGTGCACATATTGCATTTTAGACATGCTCTGTTAACGTATCATTATAGCAATAATATTCAATGTTATCCAGATTATATAAATTTAGGCACACTGATATCTGTTCAACATGTTTATTAAAATAGTCATATTTTAAGAGGCAAAGCCTCTTTAGGGGACATTTCTCTTCTAAAAGCTAATAGTTCGGAACAATTATGAAATACATGCAGATCATTGGACTTCTGTAACAAGACATCTGAACTTCTATGCTCATAATTGCAAGAAATATTACAGGCCAGTATAATCTAATTATTCTTCATCTTGCAGTTTTCAGTGTATGAAGTAAATTTATCATTTTGGCTTTACAGAATGTAAACTTCTAACTGAAAAATAAAATTCATCAATACTTAAAATGGAACATGAAATAATTGTTCCAAAATATTTCATCAATAAGTAAATACAAAATGTAATATTTAAAGTTATGGGAAGTGCCAAAATACCTGGTTTTATGCTAGAGATATATTCCCTGAAAACTTGCACGAAGAGAATTATTCAAATAAAGCAAGCCACTGATTCAATGGAAAAAAGGAACTTTTGGAACATAATGTAATATAATGTCAAATTTTAAAATCTAATTGCTTTGACAAATGTGCTCATACATTTTTAGAATCTTATTCTGAAACACTACATTATTCAAACATGCTTTCTTCCTTGTTTCATGTCCTATTATATGAACAGTGACAGCATTTTCTCCATATTTTCTACAGCTGGATTTACAGTATTATTATAGCAGACAAAGAAGTAGAAGGTACCCCAGCACTACAAAATTTAGCATTCTTTGTAATATTGCACATATTAAGAACATTCCCAAGTTAACAATTATTCTAGCGCTGAGAATCCTTTACTAGTCTCAGTACAACATAATATGCCCATTATTTGTTTCTACTGTTAGGAGGTCTTTTTCCTTTTGGATAAGAAGATTGGACAAGATCTTAATGGTCATTTTAGTTCCATTGTAGCAGTCATAACTAGAAGTAAGTAGAGGATAGATAAAAGAACACGGGGGAATGAGGACAGAAAGAGGTTTTGGTGAAAACTGTTCAAACAGTTTTGACCGCAAGAAATACTGGAATGTTTCCAGATCTCTAATACAAATTGATTAAGCTGGGATAACTCACATCATAGTGACTTTTTTTTTTTTTTTGCATAAAGCAAATCTTGGATGAAAATGATCAATCACAGAATACAGATTCATAGAAAGCAAGGGGAATACAAAGCTTGGAAGCTGAAAATGTTAGCATAACACTGACTGAAAAACCTGTGCATGAAACATAAAATAGTGCAAGAAAAAACATTTGTGCACAAAGTCAGATTCAAATTCAAACAAAATGAAATCCATCTAAAGCAATTACTAATATGGAACAGAATGATCATGGAATTCATTACTCACTTGATCTCTTCCTGATTTATGTGATGTCATATGGCGTTCAAGTTGTGTTCTGTATGCAAATGTGTAACTGCATAAGGAGCAACTAAAGTTATCTTCATTTTTTTCATGGCGATATTTTATGTGTTCTTTCAGAGAGGTAAAGCGTTTATACCCTCTATCACAGTAAGGGCATGTGAGTAGCTGCGAAAATGCATCGGGTGTGCCTGAATGAGAATAACAAAGTATTATTTTGTTGATCATTATTACAGTCACTCTATTTCAGAATTGGCTTTTCATTTTCATCAGTTCACCTCTAGTCAGGACCAAGTGGTGGTAAAACGTATCTATCTATGCTGCACAGATATATTCAAGTTTCCTGTCATTTAACTCAGTTTAAAAGCATAAAATAATCTTTTGCAGATCAAATAGCAAAATTAGAGATAGTCTATGTCTGCAGGAGTGATGACAGCTGAATAACTACCTGTTCCTGATCAACTTCTTATACCATTGTCTACTCTGTATTTTTTCTCTAACAGCTGAACAGATTGATTTGAACTACTGTCACCCAAGCTGTTGTGAAAAAAACCATAGGGATACCTTATTGAACAATTGTGGTGGCACAGTGGTTAGAATGCAGTATTGCAGGCTAATTCTGCTCACTGCCAGCAGTTTGAGTCTCACTGGCTCAAGGTTGACTTAGCTTTCTGTCCTTCTAAGGTCGGTAAAATGAGGACCCAGATTGTTGGGAGCAATATGTTGATTCTGTAAACCACTTAGAGTGTGCTGTAAAAGCACTATGAATCAGTATATAAGTTTAAGTGCTATTGGTATTATTACCAATGATCAAAATTGACTTAACATGTTACTTAGCAAGATACACTTGGGGCAAAACTCCTGCCTGATAGATCCTGGTGATGAACTCACTCTGGTTCCTGCTCCAATGCTTGGATAGGCAGATGTTTTTCTGAATGGCTAATAAGGCGTTTAAATGCCAGGGCAACAAAACTAAAGAACCAAATCACATACTTTTCCTGTTAGGACATTCTACAGTGATTTAGAATCAAAGCTATGGAACAGGAGAGATTTCAGTTGTGGGGAACACAAATGTCATGCCTATATAATTTTCTGCTGAATGGATGAATAGTATTTAACTCAATAGTGGGAAAAGATACTAGGTTAAGAAATACATTAAGAAAAAAATTATTTTGAAAAGTTTTATCTACATAAACTATAGCAATAGCACTTAGACTTATATACTACTTCACAGTGCTTTACAGCATATTGCCCCCAACAATCTGGGTCCTCATTTAACTCATCTCGGAAGGATGGAAGGCTGAGTCAACTTTGAGTCGGTAAGATCCGAAGTGCCAATCTGCAGGCAGCTGGCAGAGATAGCCTACATACTGCATTCTAACCCCTACACCACCACTGCTCTACAAGTAGGTTTCAAGTAATTTACCACAGGTAGTTCTTATTTAATGGCGACTTTTTCAGCGACTGTTTGAAGTTACAATGCTGAATGAGTGCCATCTATGTCTGGTCTCTGAAGTTCAGCTCATGTAGTCATAAGATTGTGATCCAGATGTTTGGAAACTAACTAACGCTTATGATGGTCGCAGCGCCCCACTCGCATGATCGTCAGTCAATGGGAACTGGCAGGGAAGATTGCAAGTGATCTGATAAGTTGCTTGCATTCTTCCCTATCCTTGCCCTGATGTACTTGTGAAGTGCCTTGAGGGTCCCCCATGCATCCTCCCGTGTTTGGCAATAGACACCTACCTCTTAGCTTGCTTGCAAACGGCCTGGTACTTAACAACAACAATTCTTGCTCTAATGATGGCGATGAGGAGTGCTGGAATTGATTGTTACTAAGTATTGTAGTCATTATATGTTTTATGATCATATCACTTAGCAACATTGCAGTCTCAATTACCATCATTAAACTATCTGTGTTGCTCTTATATAATGTTTCTTTATGTAATGTTACTTTCATAATATCTCATGACAATTAATTACTATTTCATTATGACATCCATACAAGTGCTGAATTTTTAGTGAAATGTACTACTGCAACAAATCATTAATTTTAACAATATCCAAAATATAGTAGATGCAGCATTTGACAAGGGCTATGCCTATAATCTTTTAAGAGCCAAAAGATGTGACATTGAAATGCCTAATAATCTCTCTTCTTAAAGTAACCAAGGGAAATAGGGGCCTAATTTTCACCAAAATATTGGCATTGATAGACAGTGTTTTCAAAGCTAATTTCTCAAATTAAAATATCTATCAAATCTGCAATTTATTATTCAGTGGAGTGTAAAGCAGTTTCATTGGAGCAAATCAGTTAAGCAGTTGGTGCAAGCAAAGAGCTAAGCACTGAAGCGACTTAAAGAGACAAAAACATCTGAAAAGTTATGATTATTAATTTTCTACATTATACTTGATTTAGCCCAAAGTTGGATATTAAACAAGAAGAAAATGGGAATGGAATGGGCAGAAATAGAGTGTTCTAGTAAACATGGTGGGTTTTCCCCCCCATTTCTTCTTCGGTCAAACTTGATTCTTGCTTTTCAGAAAAGATCTTTTTCTTTTCCAGATACTTACCAGATCATTTCCATCTGATTTTACTCTATCCAATTTTCACTAACTGAATTCCTCATCAATTCTTTCACCAGTGTTTTTTGTTTAAGGAAAAGTTTGAGTCCTCTGGGGATTCTATGACTTCAATATTTTAGGCATGAGTAAAGTATGTTTTTTCCCCAAAGCTAGCTGCCTTTTTTTTTTTTGCTTTTCTGGAATGAGCACTGTAATAGAAACAGTATATATATATATTTGAAACATGTGTGTTTTATTTTTATTTATTTATTTTGTCAAGCATGTATTAGATAACAGATATAAGTATAAACATGATTATGAATACATGAAATGGATACGAATAAATGGGGACAGTAGGACAGGGACGGTAGGCACGTTGGTGCACTTATGCATGCCCCTTACAGACCTCTTAGGAATGGGGTGAGGTCAACAGTAGACAGTCTAAGGTTAAAGTTTTTGGGGTTTGGGAAAGAAACCACAGAGTCAGGTAGTGCATTCCAGGCATTGACCACTCTCTTGCTGAAGTCGTATTTGCAATCGAGTTTGGAACGGTTTACCTTAAGTTTGTATCTATTGTGTGCTTGTGTATTGTTGTGGTTGAATCTGAAGTGGTCATTGACAGGTAGGACACTGATCCAGATAATTTTATGTACTACGCTTAGGTCAGACTGAAAGCAGCGTAGTTCTAAGTTGTCTATGCCCAAAATTTCAAGCCTGGTAGCATAGGGTATCTTGTTGAGAGCAGAGGAGTGGAGGACTCTTCGTGTGAAATACCTCTGGACTCACTCAATTGTATTAATGTCCGATAGGCAGTGTGGATTCCAGGCAGATGAGCTATATTCGAGAATTGCTCTAGCAAATGTTTTGTATGCTCTAGTTAGCAGTACAATATTACCAGAAAAGAAGCTATGGAAGATTAGGTTAACAACTGTTAATGTCTTTTTGGCAATGTTGTTACAGTGGACTCTGGCACTTAGATCATTACAGATGAGTACTCCAAGATCCTTGACAGAGTGAGGGTCGTCTACGAGGTCGTATCCACCCAGCTTGTATTTTGTGTTCTGATTTTTTTTGCCAATGTGTAAGACAGAGCATTTGTTGGTTGAGATTTGAAGTTGCCAATTGTTTGACCATTCTGATACATAGTCAAGGTATTTTTGAAATGTAGTAGCATTGTCGGTCGTGTTGAATAGTTTTACATCATCAGCGAAGAGAATGCAGTTGCTTATAATATGATTGCAAAAGTCATTTATGTAAAGTATAAAGAGTGTTGATCCTAAAATGCTGCCTTGGGTAACACTGCTGTTAACAAGTGCAGTATTTGATCAGGTGCTCCCTATTTTGACCACTTGTTGCCTGTTTGACAGGAACGCAGCTATCCAATTATTCAAGGGTCCAGAAATGTCATAAGATTTTAGTTTTAGAAGTAGTTTGTCGTGTACCACTGAATCAAAGGCTTCACAGAAGGCAATGTAAATTGCGTCTATTGCTTTGCCCTGATTGAGTTGTGTAGTCCATATGTTTTTGCAGTGTAGGAGTTGCAGATTACAGGACAAACTTTTCATGAAACCAAATTGTTAGAGAGTAGGTTGCTTGTCTCTAAGTGGAGGGTAATGGATTGATTTATGATTGATTCCATGACTCTCTGTGTGTGTGTGCATATAGAGGGGAATTTGATTCAAGTCTGTGTATGTTAATTTATTTTCACTTATTTATGTATTATTTTACAGAAACTTCTTTTCTGTACGGTGTTGATTCTTGCTGGAATTGAAAACATGACCTCAAAGGATTGCTTGTTAGATATTATAGAGATGCAATGCTCTCACAGATGGGTTATATAGCTTTAAATCAGTTCTTTTTTCAATTTGGCAACTTTAAAATGTGTGGCATGCTGGCTTGTGTGGGAATTTTGGGAGGTTGAGGTCCAGACATTTTAAAATGGCTAAGTTTGAAAAACACTGCTTTAGATGCAACTTATTCAGTTCTTGCTTCTAATTTCCATCATTTTAGAAATTACAGCCTTGCTTCTAATTACACAATTTGAAAAAATTACATAAAGCCAATCAGGGCTTACCATTTTCATCCTGACCACTAGCCTCAGGTGTACCTTGGTGTTGTTCTTCCTCAGGTGCTTCAGGGTAAATAACTGCTGTATCTTCTTGTTGCAAAAATTCTTCAACATTCGGGTCATGATTTTGTTCATTTTCTGCATCAGAATCACATTCATCTTTTACTAGAAACGAGGATTGATAATTTCCTGTAATTATTTGTATTATGTCTTTATAAACTGAGTGCTCAAGATCAGGGGCGGGTTCCAAATCCCGTCGCTACTGGTTCGCTTGTGCGCGCTCACAGGGCACTTCTGCACATGCGCAGAAGCTTCCGGGAAGATGAGCGGAGCCTCCCACCGCTACTGGTTCACCCGATCCGGTGCAAACCGGTAGCAACCCACCACTGCTCAAGATGATCAATAAAAATTAAGGTAAAGAAACAACAAGAGTATTTAACATTAAACAAGGGTGGCTGTGTGTGTGTGTTAAAAAAGTCAAGATAGTGGCTGCAATAATGCAGTCAAAGTGCTGTCCCTTTTTAATTATACCCAACACATGTTAAAAAGGGAAGGGGCTTCACTTGCACGGTTGTGGCTGACATCTTGATTTTTTACCTCCATTGTGGATACCCGATAGTAAATATGATAGCTTTTTCCAACTTTGATATGTGTAAACACTGAGATGAAAATACAGAGGTTGATTCTGGTAACCAGTGTTAAAATTTCAGTATTTTACCAAGGTTTATTTTAACATGTTATAGTTGGATGTACATATCACTTCTATACTATCCCCATCATATTCTCTACTTACACCATTTTAAACTTTCCTTTGACATTTGAAATGTTTTAAGAACTACAGATGCAATAATATATGTAGAGCTCTGGATGAAGTTCCCCATTAAAAAAATCCTTTTATTTTTGGATAAATATGATCCTTTTACCCTAAATATCTTATATTTTGGAATTATTCCATAGTATTTAATAGCTCAGACAGTAGTTAGGTGAAATTCCAGATGAAAAGAGGGAAAAGTCTGAGTTTAAATTCTTATTTTAGCTTTATAAACAAGAACATGTCAAAAAGAATAGAAAAACACAAAATGACTCAGTAGCATAAAAAGAAAAAAGAAAAAAAGAAAAGAAAAAGGAGGGAAGATTGAAGAAATATCTTAGTTAATGTTGAAAACTAAGTAAAACTGATGCCAAACTGGGAAGGAAAATAATTGCTTTATCAATTATGTAAAAAAAGTATTATATTTTCATAAAAGTATGCTTCAATGACCAGTTTGCCTCACTCTGAATAGGGCTTTATTTGATAACATTATTATCATCCACCAAATTTAATTGGCTATGTCTAAGTTTTATCACATTTTCCAGCAATGTGATTTAAGTTGTTTTTTTTTAAAGTCAAAGTAGCACCTGGATGTAGTACATGGCTGAGGATATGATTAAAAAATGGAAATTGGTGAGAAATTATTTTAGGCTGTTCCAAAGTGTAGTATTTGTCTTCAAAATTTAAACAACATTCAGCAAGATCTGTATATTAGACATATATTATAGCATTCGCAATTTCATTTTGAAATGGAAGTTTCAGTATATTTCCATTTTTGAAACATTTATATTTGAATTAAACAGGGTTTCCCCTTTAAATTGCATTTCCAGAGGGTAGAATTATTTTTAAAAATCATTTATTTGGACACAGTGAAAATTGCAAAAGGTTCTAATAAAGTGGTTCATGAGTTGATTTGATAGAGAGGATTTTTGTTCTTGAAGGTATCAGTCAAGTGGGAAAGGAATTTCTAGAATATGGAAAATCGACCTTTCAAAAGGAAGGAAATTCTCTTGCCCCACCATGATCTCTAACTAGATACTAATTTCCATCTCCTCTATCTCTCTTCTCCTATAACTTGCTCCTTGTCACGTTCCTTCTTTTTCCAGACTGTTGGACAAACTTCGAAAAACAAACAAAACAAAGCCAAGAAAAGTAGAGTTGCACATCATCTTTTTTTCTAAAAAAAGCTTATAAGGTCCATTTGGAACTTTGAGTAATTCTTTGAAATAAAGGTGATGCCTCACTTGTACACACACACACACACACACACACACACACACACACACACACACACACACACACACGTATATATACCCTGTACATATACCCTGTTTCCCCCAAAATAAGACATCCCCTGATATCGGGCTTTTGAGCGCATGGCAATAAGGCCAAGCATTTATTTCAGGGTTCAAAAAAATATAAGACAGGGTCTTATTTACAGGGAAACATGGTATATGTACAAGTGAGGCATCACCAGTATCAAAGGGGATTTCTACAGGAACAATGTACTGTCTTTTTCTTGCCTCTATCCTGGATACAGGTATCCCTTGCTTATAGTAGCACAAACTAGGATCAAACTTTTAAATTTGCCACCTGAGAGTTTCTTTGATTTCCCCAAGATGTCATCTTTGTATATTAGATGTAATCTAAATTGACTTGAATATATTTTGTTGCTGTATAACTTTTAAATGCTATTTGTATTTTCTGTTTTATTGCCATATATTTTAAAAGAAGAAAGTTTGAAAGTTGCCAAAATAGTTTTGTTGCATTTGCCTCCTTATTTTCAGAAATGGCTATTGCAAATTTAAAATTAGTCTTAGTATCTGCCATTACATCTAGAGAAATTATGAAAGGCATTATGGTATCGTAATGCAAAATGTACGTTCATTTACACAGCATATCCTTTGTAAAACGTGTACAAATTTGCACGATGGTAAAATAATTTCTTTTTAATAATCTTAAAACAGAACCCAAATAAATTCTTTATCCATTGTTCTTCAAAGAATAACAGCCAAGAAATTGCAGAGGCACTGCAGTCAAGGGAAGTAGCTGTTGTGCATAATTTATCAGCAACACTTTTAAATTGCACTATTGGGAGCCTAATCTGGTCATTTTCAGTAACTGTATATCCATAGTTTAAAGCATTAAGTGCAGTGCATGTAGAAAGGTGCCAGACAGAAAAAAAAAGATTAGGAGGAGAAGATACAGGCATGGAAAATAAGTAATTTGCTTTTTCAAAAATGCATAGTTCTACTAACCTGAAGAATATTCTAAAAACTAAAAACAAAATTAAGGAATCTGATGACAATACCTGGACATCCAGATTCATCTATTTGAGCTTCAGGCCCCAGGACTTCCTTTGCTTCTTTTTTACCTGCAATATAATAGGATACAAATGAAGACCAATCATTTACTTAACTTATTTACTTGAAATCATCTGAGTCATGTATGAATAAATATTCATAATACTGTAATATGATATTGTTGCTTTTAATTGAATTTCTACAACCACATTTTAGAAAAATGATACACATATATATATATATTAGAATTCTTTTTTGGCCAAGTGTGATTGGACAAACAATGAATTTGTCTTTGGTGCATATGCTCAGTGTACATAAAAAGAAAAGATACATTCGTCAAGAATCATAAGGTACAACACTTAATGATAGTCATAGGGTACAAATAAGCAATCAAATCATACTAGGAAACAATCAATATAAATTGTAAGAATACAAGCAACAAAATTACAGTCATACAGTCATAGGTAGGAGGAGATGGATGATATATGTATCATTTTTCTGTATGTATGTATGTATGTATGTATGTATATATATATATATATATATATATATATATATATATATATATATATATATATATATATATATATATATATATATATATATATATATATATATATATATATATATATATATATATATATATATGATAGCCAATTAAAAAAGAGATGATTGAAAATGAGATCCTACACTAAAAAACGATTCACATGTTCCATTTGACAGGGGCCTTTTGGATCCTTAACTCTAAAAAGAAAAGCGTCTAAAAATATCCCTAGGATTGTAGGGAGGTCTAGACCTTGGAATTGCTGCTGCTTGACTTGAAAGGTTCCATCCAAAAAATTCAAAGCTTTTCTATAATAATCTTTATTTTAAATATACATATAAAAGCTAAGCTGAAGTAAATATTTGAACCTGATAAAGACTATTCAATTATTCTTTATTGTCAAAGCAAGTTTCTTATTTGGAAAACAAACTATCTACTACACATACACATGCTTCTACTAACTACTGCTTATAAATGGCATATAAGCAGCAGAAACAAATACCAGTACTGAAATATTATTTACAGAAAATCAAATTTTAAAAAGGTAACATCTGACTTTTTTACAGGAAGAGCTTGTTTATTACACATAAAGAAGCATTTGCTTCAGTTATATATAACACATCTGACATGTTACTGAGCTATAGTTATTTAAAACCGTATCTGAAATTAGTAATGGGAAGAAGGGTACTTTAGTATGAAGAGTTTTATTCTGTGAACATTTGCTTTATTCAGCAATTTTATGAAGAGTCCAATTCTCTTGCAGTAAGCTCATTCTTATATTTGTTCTAACTACACCCCCCTCAAAAAAAATCTAATAAGAATGGCATAGGACCCGGGTACCTTCGAGACCGTCTTCTGCCACCAATAGCCTCCCACCGACCAGTCCGCTCCCACAGAGAGGGTCTCCTCCGGGTGCCATCAGCCAAGTTATGTCGGCTGGCGACACCCAGGGGGAGGGCCTTCTCTGTGGGAGCTCCAGCCCTGTGGAATGAACTGCCCCCCGAAATACGAAAGATTTCCGACCTCCGGGTGTTTCGCTGCGCTCTGAAGACCCTGTTGTTCCGCCAGGCAGGGTTACTAACATAACGTTTTAAATTGGGGTATTTTAAATTTCTGGGATTTTAATTGGAGCCTAATTATTTAATGATTTTAAATTTTAAATTGTTGTCGTGTTTTTTGTGTTTTTAAATAGGCTGTACACCGCCCTGAGTCCTTCGGGAGAAGGGCGGTATAGAAATAAAATTATTATTATTATTATTATTATTAAGAAAGCAATAAGTAAAACAGGAGAAGCAGAGGAAAAGATATATACTGAGACAAAACGAGGGGGGTTCTCTCTGAGAAACGTAGATAACATATTAGGCACCCTTTCTTTGGTGCTTGTTGCTAATTTCCATTTGTTACTAATTTCCTTTCTGCAAAATAAGTCTTTTCCCCCAATATAAAGGCTTCCCTGAGCTAATAAACAGATAGAAAAAGTACTGCTTACTTTTGTATAGCTATTACTAGGATCAAGCTGAGGGCCACAATTTTCTTATTATTCCAATGTAGTTCCTACTGTGATTAAGCAACTATTATCTCAAAGATATCATTATCTTTGCAATGGGTGGCTACTTGGTAAATACAGTACTATATGCATTCACTGGGAGTAGAAAGTCTATGGTACCTAAAAATTTGATTTAAAAAAATACTTAATGATAATAACCTTCAAGGCCAATTCTTCCCAAATGTAAAATTTTAAACCTTCTTACGGAACTCCTATATTTTGAAAGCTGGGTAGCAGATAGAAGATAAGTTACTGAAGTTCTATGAATAAGGACAATGCAATGAATAAGGACAGTGAAAAAACTTCATAGGGTCTGCATTTTGCCATCTTTCTTGCCACTGAAGCAGTGGTGGAAAGGGAGGTACACTTACATGTTCAGTGAGTTCCATATTCTCACTACTGATTACTGATATTGTAATATTTGTGAATGTGTGTTGAGAAACAAATATCATTAAGCTGAATGATAAAAGATCCATAAACAAAGCTTGTGCAATCTATTTATGAACTATAAGAGTTTGAACGATTAAACGACTATGATACCTTCCTAGGGTATAAATGCCTGCGCTATGCTGTTTCTAAAAGAGGTTAATGCTTTATTTCTAAGTTAATGAAGAGATACATTTCTTGATATTTACCTTCATCTTCCCAGTTTGTACCTCCTTCTTTTTCATTATGTTCTGGTAATACTTCATTATCTTTTGGCAAATCATCGTCTGGCACACTATTATCACAATCTGTTCCATCTACTACACTTTCTTCTTCAACAATGTGCAATTTGTCTTCATCATCCGAATCTGAATTCGTTTCTACAACATTATTGTAACTGGTAACTGTGGAGATATAAGGAGAAAATATCAATGCATCTACAGTTCAGGAATGATTCATTGCTAATAAAAATACTGATAGTAAGGTATAACTACTACATCAAATTCAGCCCTCATTTTTAAAAATATTGAAACATACTGTAACTCTTATTGAGGCAAGTAAATATAGTATAATCTTCCTACAGGTGTAATGTACAGTAGTTTTAACTGTACAAGTCTAGTAAATAAATAAATAACTTTGTAATTTTGTCTAGAGATGAGACCATTCATTCAAACATAACTCGATACCAGCTATCTTCTTGGAGAGAATTTGGGAAAATTCTTATAATCTGTATATTATAATTATATAATATATAATATATATAATATGATATTATATATAGATATAGATATAATATATATAATAATCTGTAAATTATAATAATTATAAAAAAATTATAGTCTTGTAATCATAATACATGCTACTTGAACTCCAAGAAATAATATTCCTAGAAAAAATAAAATACACTCAACTCTGTTTGTGAGTTTACTCTGGCAACATCAATACAGGATTAGATTTTGTTTATTTTACTTTTTTTATGACTGTCTACTCAGTACATTCTGGGTGGTTTACAATGCAGTTAAACATAAACAAAGGCATCCCAGATTAAAAACAATTCAGTAATAGAAATACACCTGCTCCTCCACTCAAAGTCTGGGATTTGACTGCATCACTAATCAAGGAAACTTCCACTTTGTAGCACTGATGATATTACTTAATTTGGTAATGAAATGTCTGCAAGAAAACTACTAAACTCAGAGAGCACCAAGAACTCCACAGTTTAATCCTCAGCTATAAATATTCTCTTCTATCAAAATTTTCACCTATTCATTCCATAATGTTATATGCTACAATCTCTCAGCAATGTTCCACCATACAAGTGAGATCTTGGTACTCAACCTCTTTGAAACTCGTCCAACTTGGTACTCAATGCATTTTGGTGCAAAACTTTTATCCCAGTATTCATTGTTTGTTTGGTACTCAATACACAAACTAGAACTTGTCATGTTGGCTGATTACATTATTCCTTATGGGAAAAAATGGTTTGATACTCATCATTTTTGGTACTCATTGTGCCTCTTGTAACCAATTAACAAGTACCGAGGTACCACTGTATTTTACATTGGACAAACTGATCAATGTCTACATAACAGCAAACATAGATATCAATTCTAAATTGGAAATACCAAAACATAATGAGTGATATTTCGATTCCCCTGGATATTCTGTAATTGATTTCAAAATATTCCTCTTTAGAAAAAGAATCAGAAATTCTAATTTCGTTGGAAACTGAACTAGAATTATTACAAGATTTAACATCATTTCTTATTGATTAAACAGTAGCCAAATTTTATTATCACAGCATGTAATCTTATACATCTCTATGAACACATGTATCAATCCCTAACTACTTCAGTGTTAATGATAAAGGTCACCACCTGGCATCTTTCCCTTTATCATTCAGCTCTCTCTCTATTCCCCTTCTCAGCAGCCCCCCCTCCCCCGCACACATATTCCCAGAAATGAATATGATATATAAAACCTGATATCACAACAACTTTATTTAAAAAAATAAAGTAAAAGGTAAAGGTTTTCCTGTCCAGTCATATCCAACGCTAGGGTGCAGTGTTCAACCTTAGCCAAGGGATCCAGCATTGTGTGAAGATATTTTCCGTGGTCATGTGGCTAGCATGGCTATGTGCCAAAGGTGCACGGAACACTCTTACCTTCCCACCAAAGTGCTACCTATTTATCTACTTGCATTTGCATTCTTTTGAATTTCTAGGTGATGAAGAGCTGGGGCAAAGAATGGGAACTCACCCCACTCCACAGTACTCAGGTCTCAAACACGGTCTCTCAGCTTTCCAGCTGACAAGCTCAGTCTTTAACCACTGAGCCATCATGCCTCCCTCAAAAAAAAAAAAAAAAGTACCAGCAAGATTCTCACTGTGCTAGCAATGATGTAACTGTCAAGTTAAGTTTACTTTATTGTCATTGCACCTCGTACAACGAAATTAAATGCCATCTTCAGTGTACATTATAACTATAAAAATAAAACACAAACACACATCCGTCAGATTCTATACAATTGAATTGAAAACCTGATATTTCATTAGTATTGTACTATACAGTAGAATTCAATATAGTTATTGCCCTGGGATTGAAGCTGTTTTTCAGTCTTTTTGTCCTTGTTTTTATTATTCTGTACTGTCTGCCAGATGGTAAAAGTTCAAAAAAAGGGTGCCCAGGATGAGATAGATCTAATATGTCCAGCTCTATTTGTCTTTACTATTGGCTATACAAATGTTGAATGTCTGTATGTGGAAATGAGTTGGATGAAGTCCAATTCATACTATAGAAGCTGAATTTTGAGAAGACAGAAAAACTATGAGTCAGTGTTCTTATTAGTTCTTGGAAACTGCTCTTAAAAACTATTTTGGAGCACAATATCTTTGATCTCAAGCTATAGTACACCTACTATTATCTCTTATCAGTTTTGACTATTTTGTTAATTGCTATCATATAGTGCAGGGGTGTCAAACTCAGGGCCTGCTTAGATCTGGCCCATGGGGCCACCCTGGAAACAGCGATGGACTGGCCTGTGGTGCCTCTGCCAGCAAAAATAGAGCTTGCGAGGCCGTGTGCAGCCCCCATGAACTCTCTCTGCTAGCAAAAACTCTGTTTTTGCTAGCAGAGGGTTGCAGGAGGCCATCTCAGTAAAAAATGGAGCTCGCGAGGGCTGCACGTAGCCCCCCTGAGCTCCATTTTTGCTGGCAGAGGATTGTGGGAGGCCCCCCCAGACGAAAACAGAACTCGGGAGCCTGTTTTTGCTGGCAGAGCCCTTGGGCCACCATAGGTGCCCCCCGACATGAGTGATATCATGCTGGCCACACCCACCCTGGCTATGCCCACCCCAGCCACTTAAGGCCAACATAACCCTGATGCGGCCCTCACTGAAATTGAGTTTGACACCCTTGATATAGTGGCAAGCTTTATTATAGTCGCCCATTCCTTTGATATGGTTGGACTGCATGATGGCCACTTGTAAGATACTGGAGGTAGAGAAATGCAAAATTCAGGCTGTAGGTTAGCTAAGTGAAACTTAACATGCAACAATGGACAACTACTGACTATTCAGCAACCATACAGTTATTAAACTGTCAGGATCAGTCACCATTAGCCATGTTAGAAATTGCAATTAGCAACATCAGAGTTACATGTATGTACTTATCCTATATTCTATTTAATGTAGTAATCCTTGAAATAAATCCCCTGGGAAGTCCTGGGAGTCCAGTAACCTCTTTTGATGCTGAATAACCTGGGATTAAGATCTTTTAATGATGCTTTGAGTCAGCCAGCAATAGAAGTGCATTATGTATGCATAAAGCAAAAGGCCTTTTCTGTGGTGGACCTCAGGTAGAATACACTGTATTCTTTAAGGAATTTGGACAGGCAACTTCATAGCAATCTTTTCAATACTGGGTCAAAACATTTTTATTTGCCTGGTTTAAGGTAATGAAGTTGGGATTGCTGTCTGCTTTTTTCAAAAGTAGTTGCACTGAGGCAAACAAGCTTCCTCCCCCCTTCTTTAAGCATTCATCCATTCCATCCATCAACTGCACTCACATGTATTCCAGCTGGTGTTTCAGCTGCTGGCTAATTAAGCCACACCCTTGTGTTTGCAAGCACCTGCAGAAATCCAGAGGAAGCCTTATCCCACCCAATCTTTAACCTTACAAAGCAAAAGCTAAGTCAAAGGGGAAAAGTGGGTATGTGTAGTAAGAAAGGTGAAAGCAAACAGCTTACAGATGAGGAAGTGGAAGCAACATCTGGCAAAGATTACAAGCAGGTAAGAGGACTTTCATTCAACTGGCAGGGGAACAATCTATGGTGACCAGCATATCCTGGTAGCAGTCCTGTTTGGAGCTTTGGCTGGAGCTCAGGAGCAACTGAAAAAGGAGCAACCAAACTGAAACAGCACCTCATCCCATCTAGTGCAAGAATGTTGGGGGGGGGGGAAGCAAAGGTTGTATGCTACTTTAAAACTTTGAGACTTTTCTTTGAATGGAGTATTAACAGGCTTAGTATTAAAGACATAGTCCTGTAGTCACAGCAACTTGCAAAATCTAGAAAGGCAAAGTTAAGCTAAAGTGATAGCCTTTTGTTGGGAGGAAGGTGTGTGTGTTGCAATAAAGCATGGTGTACAGATTTGCTACACCGTGTCGTGTCTAGTCCCTGTAAAGCAAAGAACACACATAATTTTATTTATTTAAAGCATTTCTATGGTCTCTTAATTTGAACAACCTCACAACTCTTAATTCGAACAACCCACAACTCTGAGTGATGTAAAAAAAACAATTAAATAAAAATGCAAAAAAAAAAAAAAAGCAAGCAAATAGAAATAAAACAATTAACTGGTCCTTAGAAACTCAAATGTAATATTCCAATAGAGTAGAGGGAACTCTACTCTGACCCAAGTAAAAACAGTTCTAGTGTCTTTAATTCCTCAGACTTCCTGCTGTTTATTATACTACTACGTTGTATTTATTAAAATACTTTAATGCCTTATATATTGCCAGAATGTTTTTGAATTTGCAATTGTAAAAAAAAAAAAAAATCAGAATTGCAAAAACCCATTTCCAGATGATTAAAATGGTGTGGTGGCATATATATCTATATCTATATCTATATCTATATCTATATCTATATCTATATCTATATCTATAAGAATTAGTCCAAAGTTAACAGCTGGGAGTTTTAGAACTGCCTTAGACATGAAAGCCAGCTATGTGAACTTGGATCAATCATTCTCAGTCTTGGGCAGAAGATATTGGAAATCACTTTCAAGAAAATATTGGAAGCAATATTACCCCCCCCCCCCAAAATAATAATAATATATGAACTTGTTCCTATGGTCACCAGGAGTCAAAGCTGAATTGATGGACCACTGCAACAACAGAGTTGTTCTCAGCAGATGAGGAAAAACTATTCTTCAGAACCATACATCTTTTAAAAAAACTAGACACTATTAGAAGCTTCTGCCTTAACATATCTATAAAGCTCAGTCTATATCCAGAGATAGGTGTAATGTGAATTAGAAATCTTGTACAGACCTACAATCAATTTTCCTAATAAGGGGTAGCATTTTTTTTTATTCAACAGTTTTATGAACTCCTGTATCTGTCCATGTACTAGGTGGGTAACATTCCATTATGTTATCAAAAATATATACCTGGTTGAAAGATATTGTACCTCACGTGTAAGGTAATTGTGTAGTTTGGTATTTCAGTAGTATTGTGTAAATCAGTACTACAGGGTTTTCAGCTTGTAATATTGAAGAAAATATACAATCTCATCTGGAGAAATAAGGGTTATCTAATTATTCTTTTTTCAACAGCACATTACTTTCCATGGCTGAGATTTTCCACATGTTGGTTACATTGGACCACTGATTGTTGTGCAGAGCTCCTGGCTTCTATCCCAAAAGGTATTTCTGTGTGAGTGTGTATATGAAATTACAGTTGAACAGAAAGGTGAATATCATCATAAAACTTTAAAATACAAAGATAAAATCTACAGCATTAATTCAGTTTGGTTTGGTTTTAGCTTCAGTCTTAAAGTGAGCTTTTTCCATTTATTTATTTATAGTTCCTTATTATTCTGATTAAATATACATGAATTTGATTTAAACCAAAGATAGTATCTCAGCCAATATCTCTATAAAGGACAAATATTCCCAAATTTGTGTACAAATTCTTCAGAAAGCAGATTAAAAACTGGAGGCTTGATCTGTGAGAATCTCATTAGAGATTCCTACTCTACTGAGCAACATAAAAGAAACCAACTGGCATAACTTTTGCTATGATTGTGTGCAGCAAATTGCTTTTGTGTAATTAGTAGTTATTACTAGTAGTATAATGAGAAATCAAAAGTACATACTGATGTTCTTTGACTTATTTGGTAAAAGTATCCATAGCAATTCTAGAAAATAGAGTAAGAATCAAAAATATACTAAATGAATCTGTCTCTGAAGGTCATTAATTTTTTTTTCTTGCCCTGTGTGATCTGAGTATAGATTTTTATGGACATATGTCAGTAAAGCTGTAGAGTAGAACAACTTCAGAATGGCGATCACTACAAAGTCTGTTTAAGATCCCTGCCCTTTTTTCTATTTGATCATCCTCTTTTTCAGTTACTGCTCTTTTGCAATTTTCCTTTTTCTTGAAAACTTTTAATATCAATATCCCACTTTTGTGTCTAAAGTTTAGCCTTTTGGCTCTTGCTTACTTTGTTAATAGCAGATTCTTTCCTTGGCGTTGTTCCTGGCATTAGGCCTGGGTGAAGGGCAAAATATCAGAATCTTTTTTTGCTTTTCTTCTTTTCCTATTTCTCTTGATCCAGTTTCTGAAGCTATCTTCAGTTCTTGCGGCCATTGTAGTTATTCCTTCTTCTTGTTTTGCAGCACAGAGTTTTTATGAATCAGTTCCCCATAAACTGGCAAGTCAATACCAATAATTATTTTGTAGGGCAATTCTTCAAAAATACCATCAGTGATTTTTTTTGCTTTTACTTTCAGGCCTGAGTCCAGACTTTAACCAGAGGACTTCTTTAGTTTCTTGAAAAATATTAATGATGGCCTTTGAATTAAATAAAGTCTTATTGCCAGAGTACAAAAATTCTTCTGCTTTTTGACCTCTACTATTATAATTTTTAAGAGGGAATTTTTCTGTAGAATTGAATTAGTGGAGTTAGATCTCTTGGATGGCAGGCTATAACAGGCAATCTTTACTCCCCTTGTTCTTGCCATTCTTTGTTTTTGGGGATTTTACTTGCTCTTTTTCTGGCACTGCCCTGTAGAAAGCTTAGATTTTTAAATTTTGACTTTTGTTTTTAGTTCTACCCCAAACCTCTAAGTGATTGACAAACTCAGAAGCTTCCTCCTGTGCTTCTCAATTTTCCAAGTGGCAACATAATTTTTAGCCAACTAAACTGCTTCAGGTCAGATATTTTTAATCTAACTGGGGAAGTATTTCTTCCATCCTTCTAATTTGAACCTTGCATTGTAGCCAATGACACATATGTTCTTTCACATAACAACTTTCCTCTGAGTCATATGTACATTAGTCCTCAACTTATGGCAACCAGCCAGTAAGTTTGTTATAAACCACACACAGTCACGTGAGACAGGCAATATAGAAAAGTGATAAATAAAATGGTTGTTCGGTGTACACCCCCCTCCCCAGTCCATTAAGCATGCCTGAACTTACAGTTGTTGCAGTCACATGTCACACGATTAAAATTCATTGGCAACCCACCATCGCTTACTACCGCAGGTGCGCTTCAATTCCTCCCATCTACCTATGCCCTTCTGGTCCACAGCCTTCCTGCAGGGCAAAGTCCACCTCAAACAGAAGCCTTTTGCAAAGGGGATTTTTATTACACTCTGGCTGAGGCACTGCTTTTGTTTTTTGGTTTCGCATGCCCCAGACTCAGCATGCCTCATCATCAGCAGGACTACTAAGACAATGAAGGTTACCTGGAGGCCGAGAGTATAGGGTGACAGGGGTCTCAGGCTGGCAAGACTGGGCTGGGGCAGTTATGGATTCCTGGGGTGTGGCAAACAGATTCATCTGAGGTGTTTGCCTCCCCAATTCAAGCCTTTCTGGGCTAGAAGGCACCAAGCCCAGAATGGCTTGGATTGGGGTGGGGTACTTGCTTAAAAATCTATGATTGTTAGTTAACGGTAGCAATGGGAAGTGCTGGGATTGTAGTTGCCAAGTGATGCAGTCATGTAAAGTCTTATTGCTTATTGCTACATTTTATAGACTTGAGCAAAGCTCATTTTATATTTCTCAAGCAGTTGTTGAAACAGCTCGGTTCAAACCTTGTCCTTGTCAGGTAGGGTTGAATCCGTCTTTTCCCCTTAACTTTGATCCAGGCTTAAATTACTGAACTATGAGATCTCTTTCTCTCTCCAAAACAAGCATTTCTACTTTTCCAGCTCCAGTATGTTAATTGTTTGGAGTCTGCCACCTCTTAGCAATCTGTCCAGTCTTCATGGACATGGATAAATGTGATCTGATCAGTCAGGGCAGGGGTAATATTTACTTCAGGTTTGTCACCACACCTTTCCATGATAGTGAGCATTCCAAGGCAGTTAAAAAACTTAAAAACAGAATATTAAAATTTAAAAACTGATCAATGCTATTAAAAAAAATCGAACAGTAAACTGTATGGTGAAAAGTATGTATCTTTTTAGGTTTTCCAAATGTTGACGAAGTGGCGAGCAAACGCAATTATTAACAAATTAGATCGATAGAGTGCAACAAAAAAGGGCTTTTTAATTGAACCAGAAATATGGAACTGACAATGGAGATGCTTTTTCAAGACCTCTCCAATGCATCTTAATGGAATAGATTTGTAACAGGAAAGGCAATCTTTTAGATGGGTACATTAATACCAGCATTTTAATTTGTGCAACTAGTACAGATCCTTCAGTACAAGAATAATATTTTCTCTGTAATTTTATATGTCAGCAATCTAGGTATCACATTTTTCACCAACTTCTTGAAATGTAACTGAACTGCAAAGTTACCAAGGTCATATTTACCAGACAATCCATTTTAAGATTTCAGTCAGAACATGATCTTCCTATTGTTATCTACATAAATTGTCTCAAGACAAGTTATTTGGGAGAAGTATTCTCAAATCATTATTTGAGTAACATGTGTCAAATAGAGTAATACAACTATACCTTTTAACGTGGATTGTTTTAATAAGTTTGTTTAACCTGGTTATTTGTATTGTGGAGGAGCACAAGCTATAGAATTCTAGTCTAAATAGTACAGGAACTGGGTTTCTATGAGCCAGTCAAAAATAGTTAATCTGCTTTATGACAGATTTCTTGTTGACAGGAAAGGAAAGATAATATAGAAAAGAAAGCCTGATACATCATCAAGAATTCTCTGTAAAGGGCAAACTTTATCTTCCAGCCAAACTTCCTGTTATTACGGCTCCTTTAGTTGTTAACTTTAGAGATGTTCATATTTTGAAAGACTGGGCAATGGCAATTATTGTGCCAATCTATAAAAAAGACCCTACATTGCTGCCCAGTCTCCTGAACATAGTCAGCAAAATGTACATTAAATACCTATACTCCAAATTATTCGACTGGATAGAATAGGGAAATAGCTAAGAATAGCAATCAGATCCAAGACTCCCAATTCTGATTTTGGAATTGCAATGAAAGTATGTTTAGTATGCAAAAGTATGCAAAAATCAGTTTTTGCAAAACTGATCCCAAAAATTTGGGTAGCACTCTCCCTCTGCTGAGGCAAAGAATAAGGACCCGTTATATAGTAACTTTGCCATTGCTTTTTCTTCAAAAAAAGTTTTTTTTTGCTGCAGGGAAATATTGCCCTGCCTTAGAATAAAAATAGGTTAGAATAGCTGTGGTGTTTCTCTGTTTACTTGTGATACATGGTCTAAAAATCAACATTTACTTTTAATATCTGATATACGGTATTTTGCAATTCTACATATGGCTGAACAATGACCATAAATTAAATGTTACCTATTTAATATTCAATAAAGATGGGCCAGACATTTCCTATTTTAGGAAATAGATAGATACAATCATAGACTGCGAAAGGGCTGGGGTCAGAAACTTCACTGGCTATCTTCCTTTACTTAGGAAAAATATTAAGTAGAAATCAATGCTTCCCAAATAGCTAAAAAGCACAGAAGAGAGACATATTTATCTCTTTCAATGTGTCTGTGAAAAAGAGAGGGTGCAGAAATATAATCCAGAGTATCTAAGGTAAGAGCAACATTGTTTAAAATTATACCTTTCTATAGAGATCAGATGTAAATGGATCTTTTGGAGTATTTTAGTCATGGGTCTATTCTTACCACTCAAAAATGGCACTTTTGCATTTTAAAACATTTCTGTCTAAATAAAATATCATGCTAAAGAGAAAAAATCTATTTCCTCCAAAGTATCCTTTGTATATTTTGCTATACAGAGAAAGTTCTTTACATAGGAAAAACATCAACGATAGCAATCTCCAGTTTATAAGATGATATTGCACAATCAGGGGAAAAAAAAATACCACTTAACTGTGATATTGATTTTGTAATCTGTATCTTAGCATAGACACATCTATCTTCATTTTGTGACAATTGTTAAGTTTATAGTGATCAGGAGATATAAGCGAAAAGCATGTGTGAGAGTTCTAAAAACATGGTGAATCCTTAAGTTGTTTCAAAATTCATCCAACTGGAACATATACCCAATGAGTCTGCTCTCTTTGTAAAAAAAAAAAAAAATCAGAATATTTCTTATTCCATTTATTATGCAGTGCAATTTTATGTTCATTTATTGAAAAGTAAGCCCAATTAAATTCGTTGGAGTATATGCCAAAATAAAGGAAAATATGCAGTCAATTATGATAGTTTCCCTAAATTTCAGAGGCTGCCTCTTACTATCTCTTACTTCTATTATGTATTCAAAACTTTACTTCCTATAAGCTAGATATGCAATAACATCGCTTAAAAATAATGTATTGTTTAGAAAATGGATTTGGATTTTTATCATGATTTTGAGTGCTTCGATATAAATTCTGATATCAAAATATTGGTTTCATACTTGAGCACATTTTAATTAATAAAATTTACTCAAAATATTTCTGATAAATACATAATTAGAACTGATATATGGGTGCTCAGGGTCACGAGTTTGAGATGGGCTGCTATAGAAATTGAATAAATCAACAAATACTACCCGTCAACTCATAAATGAAGTATGATTGTGAAATACTCATGTAGAATGATTTATGAGTAATTAACTAACTTAAAACTCAGTCGCCTCCCAAGAATACATAACATTAGTAAGCAGATGTCAAATGCAGATATTGTCTTACAATAAATGAAGTAGGATTGAGCATCATAAATGTGCTAACGGCAGACTAGCAAACAAGGAGCTGTCAACATTTTCTAACCTATTATTCACACCTCTTTAATCACTGCCACAGAGTCAATTATAAATAGCCTCATACATTTTTAAATAAGGTCATTCTGAAATAAAACAATAGTAAATATTAATATTAAAAAAATCAAGTTTAAAAATGCAGGAAACTGAATATTTTAAAGGAAAAAAATAGTAAATAATTCAGATTAAAACACAAGTAAAACAGAATTGCTAAAATGTCACTCTTAAAATCTGCAGCTTTGATCCTTTTAATGTAATTAAAAGATTAATCCTGACAGTAGGTCTCATGGATTTCAAGTGATTCAAAGGGAAGAGTTTGCATCATGGGACTACAATACTCATTTTGTTATTGGTTCTTTTACCCATCCCTCCCCCTGGATACTCGTGACTAAATTTAGTAGAACATTAGGCAGGTTGATCTCTATCTATGCTGAAGCTCTAAGAAATGAACACAAATCAACATCCATAATTGCACTACTGAAGCTTATAGAAAAATTACTGAATAGATTTGAAAAGAATTAATTGATAAAGACTTCAAATAAATTAATAATTTATACAGTATAGAAACAACAAATGCCACTCAGATTAAAACAAATGGTAAAACTTCAGTTTTTCTGACTTTGGTTTAAAGATGCTTGAAATGCTCAACAGAAGCTAAGTGCGGATTTAAACTCTATTGTGGATATTCATCACTTTGAGTTATTTATAAAAATAATAAAAGCAGGATATATTGCACAGAAAATGATTAAAATAAATAATCTCCAAAAATTAAAACATTTTGTTACTTTGTTCCTTCTATTACTAAAGCATAAAAATCGCCAAAGACATTTTCTAAATCCAGAAGATTCACAACTTTTATTGTATTATGAACATAATTGTAAGGATTTTAAAGATTCATGTTTTTTCAGGGACATGTCCAATCCTTTTTGGTTCCTCACATTCCATCTTCCCAATTAGCAGAATAGCTTTTAACAGGATAAATTGTTGTATAAAATAATTTTATATATTATATGTAATTTTAAAAAATGGAATTTGGATGAAGGGTTTTTAACAATAGTCACCCAATTCTTAATTATATTTAAGAAATAATTCTCCGGAAAGACATTGGTAAACTTTGAGTAAATAAAAATCTAGGGTAGAAAGATTATTTACAAACATTTCTAAATAAAAATGGTATTTAGGAGATACATCTTGAAGTTATATTCAAGTAGATTATACAGATTATATACAGTAGATTGTATTTCCCATTAATCTAATGTATAAAGTGACTGAATCAGAAATGTATGTTATATGCAGATCTGAACTGGCAGGAGTGAACAGTGGAGGGCAGTGTAGATATTCCTATATTAATTCTTAAGGGTTTATGAAACCTTAAAAATATTATTAGAAGCCATTTTCTTTATGCACACCTACTAAATTACCATAGCCTCATTTACAGTATTGGAAGGAACTATGACAAATTCTACAAACAGAAACTGGCTAATACAAGCTGAGCAGGTGTTTACTCTATATGTCCACGTGATCATTGTGAATAGCCACATTCTCACTTGCTAATATAGATACAGCAGTGGCTACATATGAAAGCCAAAGATATCATTGCATCAACAGGTGGTACGAAGGAAACGCTAAAATTTTCTAAGAACATAACCATATTGATGAAGATTAAAATATAATTACAGGTAGTCCTCAGTTTACAATCACAATTGACTCCAAACTTTTTGTTGCTAAACGAAACATCTGTTAAGTGAATGTCTACAGAGATTCTCAGTCATCCAGGTCAGCTTTGGGACATTTGTTAAAGTGAGTTTTGCTCCATTTTACAATCTTTCTTGCCACAGTTGTTAAGTCAATCTGGCTTCCCCATTGACTTTGCTTCTCAGGAGATCGCAAGGGGGATTAATATGATCTCAAGACATGGCAACTGTCATAAATATGAGTCAGTTGCCAAGCGGCTGAATTCTGATCACGTGACCATGAGTATGATGCAATGGTTGTAAGTGTGAAAAATGGTCATAAGTTACATTTTTCAGTACTATTGTAATTTTGAACGGTCACTAAATTAACTATTTTATGTCGAGGGCTACTTGTACTTTGTGCTGAGACAATTTGTACCTATTTTATCTTTATCTGTTTTTAATAACATTTCCGAGGAATATATGAAGTTTGAAACTAGGGTGTTGGTAAGGACATTAAAATACACATTGTAAACCTATTTTATACTGGAACCCTAATACTTATTTACAAAATATTGCTTATAAAGTATGTAAAGGCTAAGAATATTTTTCCAATAATTCTCTTCTGTATAAATATTGAAATAAAAACATCAGCATGAAATTAAATCTAGAAAGTAAATTAGCCACCCCAATATAATGATAGTTAATCAAACTTCATTCAGAATGAATGAAGCAACTTGGGGATTCTCCTGGACTCGTGACTCCTGCTTGAGCAGCAGATGGCATTGCGGTTAGGAAAGCATTTGCACAACTTTGTGTTGTGGGTCACTTGCAGCCTTTCTTGGATCAGGATTCCCTGAGCTGTCGTTCAGTGCCTGGTCATCCCATAGTTGGACTATTGGAATGTGCTCTAAACTGGGCTACCCTTGAAGAGCATTTGGAAGCTACAGCTGGTGCAGTGGGAGCGGTTTTAGGGCCCCCAAGAATGGCCCCTATAACACCACTGCTCCGCAAGCTGCATTGGTTGCAGCTGATCTGCTTCCGGATGCAATTCAAGGCGTCAGTGCACAGTTGGCTTGGGAATCCACTGGGGGAATAGCACAGTAGAGGTGGTTGATTGAATAATAACAGATCCCACCTCACATACACCCCACTCCACCCCCCATGTGTCCTTAGGTTTAATGTTTGATTTTAATTTATGTTTTAATTGTATATGTATAAACATATTTTTATGATTGTAAGGGTGGATTTGATTTAAATCATGATTTAAATCACAATTTAAATCACTAGTGAGTAAGGCTTGATTTAAATCATAGTTTTCTACATAAAGACTAATTCTTGCTGGTATAACTTTAATATGCAAGTAGATGAAGATTTTTAGAATAACAACTTTTCATATTAGTTTTTTTATTCCCCATTTAATAGGTTAATCATTCATATTTGGACAACTTTTCTGTTATACTTAGGAAGGAGAAAAATAATCATTACCTTAATAATAACAATTTAAATAGATTTATTTACTGAAATAATAACATTACAGCATATGTTATTTGCTTAAACAAACATCCATGTTTGTTAACTAATTTGGCTAAACAATATATATATATATTTTAAGAAACTCTTTAAGGAAGAGAATATTCTTTCAACGCCTGCAGAAGAAGCTACTGCTGTTAAAAGAGAAATCATTACTTGAACAGTCTCTAAATCCAAGTGCTTAAGTGACTTCCACCAGTTCACTGGTGTGACTTTCTTTAAAATATCTTCAGCAAACATATATTTCTTGAATGGTTTCCCCTTAGCTTTGAAGTTTATTATAGTTGGCATTACAGATGGATGATTGCTGGATACCCATGTCATAGCTAACTCTTCTTCCTCAGCACTTAAGTTTTGACCCTGATACTGGATATTGACAATATTTGCCAAAAAATGAGCTGGAGACAGTACTTGTCCCATTCGTTTTTTTAATGCTTGTAATTTAATTCTGTCCATGTGTAGTTTTGTTTTTAAGTGTTCATTCAGTTCCTTCCAAATTTCAACAGCATCAGCAATAAAACAGCTATTTTTCTGTATTTTGTTTAAAGCTTCAGAGATGGGTTTCAGGATGCTCAGCATATGTTCAACATTTCTCTTAAACCCAATGTTAAGGATTTTGGCCGTGACAGTGCCATCTATTTTATCTCGATTTTCTTCACAAACTGTCATCAGTATAGGCCAGTTCTTAATATACTGCTCAAAACAGTCCACCACAGAGTTCCATCTAACATCTTGTGGGAGCGTTAGCTTGGTTCCACCCATCCTTTTCAGAGTTATTGCAGCAAAATGATTGTTACGGAAGTATTTAGCAATTTCAACAACATTAGTCTTTATTTCTGGAAACTTAAGTTTTTGGCTAAGAGGTGCAGCAAATGAGCACTGCAACCATGTTATTAGCTTTGTATTCCCTTTCTGCTCTTCTAAATTTCTTCTCATCTTGGATACATTTGCAGCATTGTCTGTGACTAAACTGCGTACTAGACATTTGAATTTTTGTTCACATGTTATTATAGCTTTTACTGCCACTTCTTGTAACTATTCTGCTGTGTGTGCATTTCCTGACATATCAATTGTCTGTGCAAGGAAGATTTTCCCTTCTTCTGTTGTTATATAAGCACATACATTAGGATCATTGTGGACATTACTCCACCCATCAATACTTAGGTTAACAATTCTACCCTCCAGAGCTGTTGCACATTGCTCCATTTCTCTGTCATACACTTTATCCAGCAGTTTCCCTGCAACATCTGCTCTGCTGGGTGGATTGTATCCTGGTCTCAGTGACTGAACCATATTAATGAAATGTGGGTTCTCAGTCAGACGGAAAGAAGAGTTCATTGCATAAACAAACTGGGCAATTTTTTCATCAATTAACTCTTTTTCTAATCTGCTAGTTTTTATCACAAACTTATTTATGGTGGTTCCAGGAGGGAAGGGTTTTTTCTTTCTTTTAGGTGATAGTGATATGTGGCTGTGGGTGTCTGATGATGATGATGATGCTAATGAAGCAGTATCCTGGATGGATAACTCTGAAACTGTAGAACAGGAGGATGGTGATCTTGAAGGTGGATAGTTTCCAGAATCCATGAATTCCCCTAAACAAAAAAGTCAATGCTGTTATTTTATTGATTATACAATTTCTGCTTATTATACACAGCACTGCCCCAAAAGGAATATTTCCTGTACCAAATGACAGTAACATGCAGTAATAATAAGAAGAAATATAATTTTGCTCAAACATGACAGTTCAAGGCAGTCTTTAGAAATATGATTCAATAAAAATGTTTACCAACCTGAAGATCCTGCCTGTTCAAATGTGTTTCTTTGGTCATCTTCATCACAGCCCTTCTCATGATTTTGCCTCATTCGGGCCACCAGGCCTTGCATTTCTTTGTTGCAGTGTTTGCAGTTTACCGATAGGTAAAGGAATTTCATTAAAATATTGCCAAACTGGGCCTCTTTTACGTCCTTCTGCCATTATAGGTTTTTTCCTCCAAGGAAAGAATGTGATAAACCTCAGGTAATACACACAAAAAGATCCAAAGACTTGTCTGTCTGTGGCTGTGCAGTATTGTGCTCAGAAAGTTTCACTTTCATTTTCTACTGCTTGTCTGCTTGCCTCTTCCCCCTCACACTTAGTTTCACTTTCTTCTTGTGCAGATCTATTCCACTCCAAACAATCAGAAAAATATTGTTTCTATTCTATTCACTGAACTTCTTGAAACTTAGCACTGAAGGGGTTGATTCTGTATTCATAGATTTGTAGAACAATAGGATTAAGGTCTTTTTCTCAACTCTGTTCATGTTATAACATTTTTGCTGTGAAGAAGAGGCATGTGATCTCTGCTGAATCAAATTCAGTTTTGAGAACTGCAAAAGTAAACCAAGCATCTGTGATAATAGCTTGTAGGCAGAGAAACTGCCCAATAATCTTACAAAAACCTCTGGAAGAGCATGACATTGTGAATGGATTAATGGAATTTATTTACCAAAAAAATTAAACATATACAGCCTTATTCTACATAATTAAAAAACTAATTTTTATTTCATGATGGAATAACCTTTGGATGGTAATATGTTTTCCATATTTTTATATGGAAAATCCACCCTGATTGTAAGCTGCCCAGAGTTACCCTATGGTAAAATATGCAGAAATTAAATTAAATCAAATTAATTAAATTAAATGTTATAAATAGTTTAAAACTATTTATACATAATGATAAAATTATTAAAACAAACCAAACACTATTTTCAGGAGATAATAATTTGTGTTCCATAAATCGATACTACGAACAATATTCAAGCTACAGTACAAGGCTAAATAAAGACTTAGTACAGAATAGATAGGAGAAATGAATGGAGAAGCAAGGACGAAGAAACTTATTTTTCTGTGTAGCTCATCCGTGGTTTTGGGGTGGAGTACCATCAGTATGCTGATGACACCCAGCTGTACATCTCCACCCTGGATCACCCCAACGATGCCCTTGAAGTGATGTCCGGGTGCCTGGAGGCCGTACGGATCTGGATGGGGAGGAACAGGCTCAGGCTCAACCCATCCAAGACCGAGTGGCTGTGGTTTCTGATGTCCTGATATAGTCAGTTGACGCCATCACTGACTATTGGGGGCAAATCATTGGCCCCCACGGAGAGGGCTCGCAACTTAGGCATCCTCCTGGATTCACGGCTGTCTTTAGAAGAGCACTTGACGGCCGTGACCGGGAGGATTTTTCATCAGGTTCGCCTGATTCGCCAGTTGCGTCCCTTTCTGGATCGGGACTCGTTACGCACGGTCACTCATGCCCTCGTCACCTCCCGCCTGGACTATTGCAATGCTCTCTACATGGGGCTCTCCTTGAGGAGCACCCGGATGCTCCAACTGGCGCAGAGTACGGCCGCGCGGGTGGTAATGGGAGCGACATGGCGCTCCCATGTAACACCTCTCCTGCGCGAGCTGCACTGGCTCCCGGTGGTCTTCTGGGTGCGCTTCAAGGTTTTGGTTACCACCTTTAAAGCACTCCATGGCTTAGGACCTGGTTATCTACGGGACCGCCTACTACCACCAATAGCCTCCCACCGGCCAGTACGCTCTCAGAGAGAGGGACTCCTCCGGGTGCCGTCAGCCAAACAGTGTCGACTGGCGGCCCCTAGGGGGAGAGCCTTCTCTGTGGGGGCACCTACCGTCTGGAATGAGCTCCCCCCGGAGATACAGAGGATCCCGGATCTGCGCACCTTCCGCCGCGCTGTGAAGACCTTTTTATTCCATCAGGCGGGCTTGGCCTAATCTCTTTCCTTTTTTAAATATGTAAATTTTAATCTGTTTTTAAATTATCGGGGTGTTTTAATCTGTCTGGGCCAAAATGATTTAATTTGATTTTATCTGGTTTTTTAAATTTTTTGTATCTATGTATTTTATTGTTTGGCTGTTCACCGCCCTGAGTCCTTCGGGAGTAGGGCAGTATACAAATAACTAAACTAAACTAAACTAAACTAAACTAAACTAAACTAAACTAAACTAAACTAAACTAAACTAAACTAAACTAAACTAAACTAAACTAAACTAAACTAAACTAAACTAAACTAAACTAAACTAAACTAAACTAAACTAAACTAAACTAAACTAAACTAAACTAAACTAAACTAAACTAAACTAAACTAAACTAAACTAAACTAAACTAAACTAAACTAAACTAAACTAAACTAAACTAAACTAAACTAAACTAAACTAAACTAAACTAAACTAAACTAAACTAAACTATATAGAGATCCAGCATGGTGTAGAGATTTAAGTTCTGAGCCAGAACCAGAAAGATCCAGGTCCAATTCCATTCTCGGCATTGGAAAATCTCTGAATAACTTTGGACCAATTACAGAACTGCATTTAAACCAGATTATAGCTGTACTCTAAAGTATAAAAAGGCTTCAATGGAATTAGACAAAACTCTAGGGAACCAGAGCCAATGTGAAATACCAACTTATTAAGTTTTTTAAAGTCACTTAATTTATACTATGTCTCAGGCGTGAAATGCTCCAGGTTTGGACCAGATCGCCTGATCCGGTAGTGATGGCGGCGGGTGGTTTGGAGAACCGGTAGCATAAATCCCTCCCCCCCCATGCCCACTGAGCCGCGCAATCATCAGAGGTTTTTTTTTTTAACTTTTAAAAGAATTTTTTCTATAACCTCTTTGGCCAAAAAAATGCTTTTAAAAGTTAAAAAAAAAAAAAAAACTGGCCACGCCCACCCAGTCACATTACCCCCAAGCCACGCCCACAGAACCGGTAGTAACAAATTTTACATTTCACCATTGCTATGTCTATTTGGTGATTGATATCTGAGGGTTTTTTCACATTTCATTTTGTATTTTCATATATTTTGGGCTATTTGCGGTGCAGACAAAACATGAACTTACACAGGAACAAAACCTTCAGACTGTTTTGTAGTGGCACTGGAAAAAGTAGAAGATGTAGATAATTATCTTTAAGTGCCAATGATATTTAGCATTACCTCTTATTACACTTATTTTCTTGATAAAGAAAAAGTATGTATTGGTATTTAAAAATAAACGTTCCCTAATTTCTTTGCCTTTGTTAGTGATAGCTACAGTTTACAGACTAGAAACAAAGATGGTGATTTGCTCAAGGGAACTACATATATAACATAAATATGTGCATATTTATTTATATCAAATTTATAAAACCGCCCATCTCTCTCACAAAACGACATATATATTCATGAATAAGCCCGTCCATAAATAAAGAGCATAACCAAATGTAATTTGAGGTGTATATTGGGAATCTAAAATTCTCCATTTATTTGCAAGTATATTCAGTATCTTTTATTTGTATCATTTGTCTGAAGATAGTGTAAGGTTTCCTGCCTAAGCAGGGGGTTAGATTAGTAGACCTCCTAGGTCCCTTCCAACTCTGTTATTCTATTCTAGCTTTATTTTAACAATGAATGTTATGAAATGACTAAGTTGTTAATGTTAACCCATCTAAAAATCAGTAAGTAACGAAAATAATTAACTTAATTCTGAGAGGCAGTAGCTGATATTAGCGGGCCCAATTAAACACAGACATAATTTTAGAAATGTCATAAATATTCTCATAATTTGATAAGACATAATTTGATTTTAAAAAAACTCCCTTTAGCAGAAAGGCACTAATAAGTTACAAGAAAACCTGTTCATGACTCCAGGCAGGTTTTACCTACAGTAGAGACCTGAGTATTTTACTAAGCAGAATCTGCCATAAAGACGTACCATCTGATAGATGGTTTAGAAATCTGTCATAACCCGCCGACACTCTTAGGCTGAATGATGGATGTTTCTCCCATGAGCAGCTTATGCCAGGGAAATGCACCAATCACTTTCCTTAAGTTGTCTCGCATTAAATATGTGAGGAAAGCAGCAACTACTGGCCTCATCGCTGAGGCAGAATAGGACTCAGCACTAAAGGAAGTACAAAAATATGCTGGTATAGTGCCTAACAGACCTGAGGAAAACACATTAACACAGTGATAAGGAAGAGCCAGAAGACTCAGAGACATTATTTGGAAAAGTAGAAGACTACAGCCTGAGTTTTTTATTGTGCAGCATACCACATATAATTTATTATATCATTCAAAGCTCAGAATCGGGTAGAACAGAGGTCCCCAAAAGAACTATCAACTTAACATTGTAAGCCTCCCAAAGTCACCTCATGATGACATGAGTGGCAAACAAATTTAATAAATAAAATAAAAAGACCCAAATTCTGCAGGCACAATAATGCTCATGAGTATCCTGCTGGAAGTTTCACATTACAGGTAGTCCTCAACTTACAACAATTCATTTAATGACCATTCAGAGTTAGAAAGGCTGTGAAAAAGTGACTTACGACCATTTTTCACACTTACAACCATTGCAGCATCCCCATGGTCACATGATCAAAATTCCTAGATGCTTGGCAACTGCTTCAAATTTATGACGGTTGCAGCATCCCAGGGTCAGTCACATGATCTCTTTTCCAACCTTCTTACAAGCAAAGTCAATGGGGAAAGCCAGATTCCCTTAATAAACATGTTACTAATTTAACAGACGCAGGTATTCACTTAACAGCAGAGGTGAAATGCTCCCAGTTCGGACAGGATCGCCCGATCCAGTAGCGATGACAGTGGGTGGTTCACAGAACCGATAGCAAAAATCCCTGCCCACCCCCTATGCCCAGCTGAGCTTTTTTTTTTTTACTTTTAAAAGCATTTTTTCTTCAGCCGAAAAAATGCTTTTTGTTTTGTTTATTTGTTTGTTTGTTTTTGTTTATTTGATTTACATACCGCCCTACTCCTGAAGGACTCAGGGCGGTGAATAGCCACAAGATAAAAACACATAAATACAAAATTTAAAACTGAATTAAACTGAATTAAACAATTTGGCCGCAGACAGATTTAAAACACCCCAATAAATTAAGAATGAATTAAAATTTGCGTTTTAAAAAGGGAAAAATTAGGCCAGGCCAGCCTGATGGAATAAAAAGGTCTTGAGAGTGCAGTGGAAGGTGCGTAGATCTGCGATCCTCTGTATCTCCGGGGGGAGCTCATTCCAGATAGTAGGTGCCCCCACAGAGAAGGCTCTCCAACTTGGGGCTGCCAGTCTACATTGTTTGGCCGATGGCACCCGGAGGAGCTCCTATCTATGAGAGCATACCGGCCAATGGGAGGCTACTGGTGGCAGCAGGCGGTCCCGTAAATAACCAGGTCCTAAGCTATGGAGCGCTCTAAAGGTGGTAACCAAGACCTTGAAGCGCACACGGAAGACCACCGGGAGCCAGTGCAGCTCGCCATGTTGCTCCCATAACCACCTGTGCGGCTGCACTCTGCACCAGTTGGAGCCTCCGGATGCTCCTCAAGGGGAGCCCCATGTAGAGAGCGTTGCAGTAGTCCAGGAGGGAAGTGACGAGGACATGAGTGACCGTGCGTAAGGAGTCCCGATCCAGAAAGGGACGCAACTGGCGAATCAGGTGAACCTGATGAAAAATCCTCCCGGTCACGGCTGTCACATGCTCTTCTAAAGACAGCCGTGAATCCAGGAGGACGCCCAAGTTGCGAGCCCTCTCCGTGGGTGCCAGCGATTTGCCCCCCAATAGTCAGTGATGGCACCAACTGACTATATCAGGATGTCGGAAACCACAGCCACTCGGTCTTGGATGGGTTGAGCCTGAGCCTGTTTCTCCCCATCCAGATCCGCACGGTCTCCAGGCACCATGACATCACTTCAAGGGCATCGTTGGGGTGGTCCGGGGTGGAGATGTACAGCTGAGTATCATCAGCGTACTGATGGTACTTCACCACCTCGCCCAGCGGCTTTACATAAATGCTGAACAGAAGGGGCAAGAGGACCAACCCTTGTGGCACCCCACATATGAGGCGCCTCGGGGTTGACCTCTGCCTCCCTGCCAATACAGACTGCAACCGGTCGGAGAGAAAGGAGGAGAACCACTGCAACACAGTGCCCCCCACCCCTAACTCTTCCAACTGGTGCAGCATGATACCATGGTCGATGGTATCAAAAGCCGTTGAGAGATCTAATAGGACCAGGACAGAGGAGCAACCTCTGTCCCAAGCCCTCCAGAGATCATCAACCAACGCGACCAATGCCGTTTCCGTGCTGTACCCAGGCCTGAAGCCCGACTGGAACGGATCCAGATACGCTGTTTCATCCAGGTGCTGGGGGAGCTGTTGCGCAACCACACTCTCAACAACCTTTGCCACAAAGCGAAGGTTGGAGACTGGACAATAATTAGACAACACTGCCGGGTCCAGGGAAGGCTTCTTGAGGAGAGGCCTCACCACCGCCTCTTTCAAGGCAGCGGGGAAGTCACCCTCACTCAATGAAGCATTTATAATCCCCTGGAGCCGGCCTTGCGTCACCTCCCGAGAAGCCAGCACTAACCAGGAGGGACACGGGTCCAACAAACATATAGTCGCATTCAGTCTACCCAGAATCCTGTCCACGTCGTCAGGAGTCACAGGATCAAACTCATCCCAGATAACATTCTCAAGACCTGCCTCAGTCATCCCCCCTGAAACTACCCAGTCGGAGTCCAGACCTTCCCGAATTTGAGTGATTTTGTCATGCAGATACTATACAAAATCCTCGGCTCTACCCTCCAAGGGGTCCTCCCGCACTCCCTGGTGGAGCAAGGAGCGGGTCACCCTAAACAGGGCGGTCGGGCGGTTCTCTAATGACGCAATAAGAGCAGCAAAATAATTACACTTTGCTGCTTTTATCGCCACTAGGTAATTCTTTATATGAGATCTTACCAGTGTTTGGTCGGATTCAGAAAGACTGGCCCTCCAACTGCTCTCCAGGCGTCTTTTTCGGCGCTTTTAAAAGTAAAAAAAAAAAAAGCCTCTGATAATCGTGCAGCTTAGCTGGGATCGTCAGAACATTTTAAAAGCATTTTTTCTACAACCTCTTCAGCCGAAGATGAAAAAATGCTTTTAAAAGGCTCTGATGATCAGGCAACTCAGCTGGGATTGTCAGAGCCTTTTTAAAGCATTTTTTTACAACCCAAGAGGTTGTAGAAAAAAATGTTTTTAAAAGAAAAAAAAAAAAAGGTTGGCCATGTCCACCCAGTCACATTACCCCCTGACCAAGCCATGCCCACAGAAACAGTAACAAACTTTACATTTCACCATTGCTTAACAGGCAAGAAAAGTCGTAATGTGGGGCAAAATTCACTTAACAAATGTCTCACTTAGCAACAGAAATGTTGGGCTCAATTGAGGTTGTAATTCAAGGACTACCTGTACACAAATTATTTAGCCAATTCATATTATCTTTAAGGGTTTTTAAAATCTTGAAAGAGTTTAATCAATAGAAACCAAAATACACTTATATTTACAGTGATGTCTATCCCATCTTACAGTTTAGGACTATCCTTCCTTATCTGGAGCGGGGTCTATCCTATGGCAAATATTACCTGATCTTTACAGGAGTGTATGTACCCCTAGGGCATTGGGGCAATGGGTCTTCATTGCTCTGGATCTTTTCATCCAACAATGGGGCAGACATGCAAGAAAACTATTTTCAGATTATAAAATCAGACAAACACCAACATTCTTTGTTACAGAATGAAACAGAACTGAATATTTGAACAAAATATATTATTCTTGTTTTCCAAATGATATAGCTTTGCTATGAAATTTAGATGCCACTGAATAACATTTAAGCAATTTTTTTCAAGATCTTTGAAAAAGCCAAAATAATTTTAATAATAGCCAATTAGAATGAATACATTCTTGAATGTAGCAGAAGAGAGAATATCAATTGAACTGAGTAGAATAGCTGAGTTACTTTCATCTAACTGCCATTCAGATATTAACAATTATGTACTATCATGAAGGTTTAGTATGTACTCCAAATTGTCATTACTACTCATGTTCATAGTTCATCCTACAAAGTGTATAAAAATATAAAGGCTAGCTGAAACATTCAGACATGTTTTTCTACAGGATGTTTAAATATAAATGATTTTAGAGGTTTGAATTTCACTTTTTACTTTCTTATCTTGTGGATATTTTTTGGTCTCTGTATGCCATATTTAACATAGTAAGCTAAGCCATAGAAGACAAGACAAAGATATAAATAGAGGGTAAATTTTGCCCTCACAGATACATGCTTTTAACAGAGTTGCTTTGAAATCTTTGCTTTTGGTTAAGCTGTGTTAAGCCTCATACCACACTTTCCACAGACTTCCTGCCTCAAAATGGCAGAAACCACCAATTATAGTCAAAGGAATTTTGAGGTTGTCCATCCCTAACATTGAGATTTCTGGATGTCAGAAGTATACAGTGCAGGTTAATAAGACAAAATATGATTTGCGTATGGTGAAAGGAAATAGTACCAAGATACATATGCAAGAAGTACTTTAAATACAAACTGTAACTTTCAGATTTATATGACTATTATGTTAACTAGTTAAATTATACCATTTGGATTCTTCTACATAGAAATGTAGAAAGATAGCAGTGTTCCAATATCTCAGGGCTGCCACAAAGAAGAGGGAGTCGAGCTATTCTCGAAAGCACCTGAAGGCAGGACAAAAAGCAATGGATGGAAATTAATCAAGGAGAGAAGCAACTTAGAACTAAGGAGAAATTTCCTGACAGTTAAAACAATTAAATCAGTGGAACAACTTGCCTCCAGAAATTGTGAATCCTCCAACACTGGAAGTTTTTAAGAAGAGATTGGATAACCATATGTCTGAAGTGGTGTAGGGTTTCCTGCCTGAGCAGCAGGTTGGACTAAGAGACCTCCAAGGTTCCTTCCAACTCTGCTGTTCTGTTCTGTTCTGTTCTGTTCTACTCTATTCAAAAAGAGATCCATATCTGAAATCTTCAACCTTGGCAATACCAATATGTCTAATATTGATTTAATATTAAGCTGGTTTCTGTATTCCAGAACATTTAAAGAAATATACAATTCTAGACTGAATAGTCATGTCCTGTACTGTATTAGACGTATAGTTTGAGACATGCTGTATTAAATGCATGTGCTTGTAAAAAGTAATCTGTGAGATTCAGATCAAGCTGCTTTACCAAATCTTCAATTAATATACTTTTATTTTATTTATAAAATAAAAAAAATAAATCTAACATTTAATTGGGCTTTTGTAACTTACGCGGTGGTTCAGTGGCTAATACGCTGAGCTTGTCAATCGAAAGGTCGGCAGTTCAGCAGTTTGAATCCCTAGTGCCACTTAACGGGGTGAGCTCCCATTACTTATCCCAGCTTCTGCCAACCTAGCAGTTTGAAAGTATGTAAAAAATGCAAGTAGAAAAATAGGGACCACCTTTGGTGGGAAGGAAACAACTTTCCATGCGCCTTTGGTGTTTAGTCATGCCGGCCACATGACCACGAGACGTCTTCGGACAGTGTTGGCTCTTCGGCTTTGAAACAGAGATGAGCACCGCCCCTAGAGTCGGAAATGACTAGCACATATATGCGAGGGGAAACTTTACCTTACTTACATATTTATTTATTTATTTATTTTTAAATTTATATACCGCCTTCTCCCTGAGGACTCAGGGCGGTGTACAGCCAGAATTAAAAAACATGGAATACAAATATTAAAAAACAATTAAAATATATATATCAATTTGGCCCAAGATTAAAAGAAATTTAAAGAAATCTTGGAAGATTCTGGGATTTTTGCCTGGATAAATAATTCAAACACAAGATAGCTCAGATTCACATTTATTGCTTCCAAGAGAGACATTATTTAATTAGAAACCCTCGGGGATGTATTTTTAAAAACCAAAAAATATTGCCACTTATTTGGTCATCTCTGGAAAATGGGAATCTGAGCAAAAGAGAGTAGATAGAATACTTTTTAGACCACAATTAAGTGTGGAAAAGTAAATTGGGGATACAGTTTTTGAAGTGAGAACTCATTTGGAGAAATATAAAATCTCTATTCTTATTTACATATTAGCCTGAAATGCAGTTTGGTATTATATACATTTTAGTATATATTATGAATATCTTTAAAAATGTGTTTTGTTAAAAAAATAATTAATATATATATCGTTTATACATCCCATATAATATTTATAATTGTACAGTTAATCAGTGAGAAGTTATCCAAATATTCACAAACCAGTTATTTTTAAAATGATCTTCAACAGCCAGAAAGCAGTTGAAGTACAATTAAATTCTCAAGCAATGCAGAAATTCTATTCACAATTTACAAAGGAAAAAGGCAACACCCCCCCCCCCCAATCTACTTTTTTATACTACGGAGACAAGATACCAGGCTAGAAAAGGGCAGATTGTGAGTTCAAGTTCCCCCTTAGCCATGAAAGCCAGATGACTTGGACCAGTTTTAACTTAACCTGTCATGGGGCTGTTGCTGTGGGGAAAATAGATTAAGGTGTGATGGATATGTTCATTGCTTGAATTATTAGTAAAAATAATAAAAATAGGATACAGATAAATAAAAGAAGTCCACTTTAAAACTCCAAATTACCGTACCATTCAAGCACTTTCAGCCACTTGCACAAAAGTTGCACAGGAAAGATCAAGATTTATAGCACCATTAATTTAAGATGCTCTTCTAAGTGTACATAAATAGAAGCTATAATTTAAGATAGATGTTTTGTGTGATTATAACTTATTTAAAACCAGTGAACTGATCTGAGAATCTTTTGGCCATACACAGGTATAAGCCTAATTATCTTTTGGTCCTAACTTTGCCACACGTGTTTTATTTTCCATTGCATTTTCCATTTAACATAATTTCCTTTACTGTTTCAATTCTACGTTTGCCATTTTATATGCATTAGCCCAGGGGTGGGCTTCAGATCCTTTAGCAACAGGTTCGCTGCCCTATTGCTGGGTGGGTGTGACCATGGTGGACGTGGCCTTGTCGGCCGCCTGCACCACGGTTGGGTGTGTGTGTGTTTTTTGCCTTCCCCAGGCTCTGGAGGCTTTCTTTGAGCCTCCGGGAGGGCGAAAACTGCTTCCCCCGGGGTCCAGACGCCGGAAACAGGCCCATTTCTGGACTTCCAGGAGGCCTGTTTTTCGCCCTTCCCAGGCTCTGGAGGCTTTCTTCAAGCCTCCGGGATGGCGAAAACGGACGTTGGCTCACCTGAACGTCCATTTTCAGGGCGCTGCGACTCCAATCCATGGATGGGTAGCTTCTCCTTAGTTGCTGGGCAGAACTGAGTGCTGATTTCCTTCCTACAAACTGGCCACGCCCACGCTGCCCAATCAGCTCCAGTCTTTCCTCACGAAGGCGCAGGAACTCCGAACAAGGAAACAACGAAAAAACAGATGCAACAAAGTCCAAACAACAGCAGAAAGCCCAAGGGAGGGTATGGATTGGAGTCGCAGCGCCCCGAAAATGGACGTTCAGGTGAGCCAACGTCCGTTTTCCATTGCGCTGCTCCTCCAATCCATGGACGGGATGTATCCAAGTTCAATGCTCAGGGCGGGGGCTGCCTGCTCTCAGAGTCCTGGGCCGTGGCCACCTGCTGCAGAACCCTCTGTCCAAAGGACGCATCAGCAGAAGCATATGAATCAATCTTATAATGTCGTATAAACGAAGAGGCGGAAGCCCATGAAGCCGCCCAGCAAATGTCTAGAACTGAAGCCTGCGTAGACCAAGCCGCCGTGGTGGCCGCACTTCTGGTAGAATGAGCATAAATATGCGGTGGGCGAGGTCGGTCCTGAATGTCATAGGCGGTCGATATGCAGGCCTTGATCCATCGTGCTAACGTGGCTGCTGACACTTTCCACCCCATCGATGAAGGATGGAAAGAAACAAATAAGGCTTCGGTTTGTTGGAAGGATTACGTACGTCTGATGTATCAACGAAATGCCCGACGAACGTCCAAGGTATGCCAAAGAGTCTCTAATGGGTGATGAGGGTTCGGGCAAAAATCCGGAAGTACCACCTCCTGGGTTCTGTGAAATAGTGAATTAACCTTTGGTAAGAACGTTGGGTCTAATCTCATGACGACTCTGTCACTGTGAAAGTACAGAGCTCCTTGCGTATGGACAGTGCGGTGAGTTCTGACACCCGCCTAGCAAATGTAATCGCCAGGAGAAATGCGACTTTAAAGGTCAGAAATTTCAGAGAGACGGAGGCCAAAGGCTTGAATGGTGTAGAAGTTAGAGCCTTGAGAACCAAAGGTAGATCTCAGGAAGGATACTTATGTACCACCGGTGGCGAAATGTTAGTAGCACCGTGCAAGAACGTTTGAATCCTCGGATTGAGTGAAAGTGTGCAGTGACGTTCACAGGTGATGACGGTGGACAGCGCTGCCACCTGGCGCCTCAAAGTCGCTGGGGCGAGACCTTTAGCCAGGCCCTCATGCAAGAAGTCCAACACGTCTGGGATATCAGGAGAGGTCGGGTCCACATGGTGTGATAAGTACCAAGACATAAAAGCACGCCACGAGGCCTCGTAAATTCGTGTCGTCGAAGGATGCCTTGCTGATTGAATCACAGAGATGACTTCATCGGACAATCTGTCCTTCTGTAGCTGGAGCCGCTCAAACACCAGGCGGTTAATCAGAGCCACTGCGGATCTGGGTGGACGACGACCCCCTGGCTGAGCAAGTCTATCCAGAGAGGTAACGTCCAAGGTGGAACAATGGACAGCTCCAGCAGATCTGCGTACCAGGGTCTCCGAGGCCACAGCGGAGCTATCAGCAGTAGCTCTGCACCCTCCCGGATCAGTTTCCGAATCAATCGAGGGATCAATGGAAATGGAGGGAAGGCATAGAGAAGGCCGGGGGCCACAGGCAACGTAGAGCGTCGCAGCCGTCCGAACTTGCGCTTGGATAGCGTGAGTAGAAGCGGGGCAGTTGGGTGTTCTGGGGAGTGGCGAATAGGTCCACCTGAGGCTGGCCAAAACTGTGAACCAGCTGCTCGAAGACGCCGCGGTTCAGGCTCCACTCCGCCGGGTCGATGTGCTCCCGGCTGAGCCAATCTGCCATTACGTTGGACTGTCCCGATATGTGGTCTGCCACCAGAGACGCCGTGTGGCGTTCCGCCCAGGCTAACAGTCTCTCGGACTCCATCATCAGGGTCTTGGAACGTGTGCCCCCCTCCTGATTTATGTGGGCCTTGGTGGTGACGTTGTCTGTCCGGACCAACACGTTGCCCCTCCAAGGTGTGACGGAAGTGGCGTAAAGCTAGACGAACAGCCCTCAATTCCAGCCAATTGATGCTGTTCGCCCGCTCTGCCTGAGACCACTGACCTTGAACCACCGCGCCCTGTAGATGCGCACCCCAACCACGTAGGCTTGCGTCGGAAGTCAGAACCAGGCGGTCGGGCTCGAGAAACAGACACCCTTTCTGAAGAGCCGATGATCTCCACCACCGAAGGGACAGGCGAACCTGAGGAGGCAAGACAATCGGGTACTTGGATGTACTGCGCCCTTGTTTCTGGAAGGGGAGCAGTAGCCATTGTAGAGGACGGGCATGTCTGCGAGCCCACGGTACGATAGAGATGCAGGATACCATCTTCCCCAACAGTTGAGATAGCAGGAGAAGTGGCACCTTCCTCAGATCCTGCACCTGCCTCACCATTGCCCTGAGGTCCTGAATGCGAGCCGGGGACAAGAATACGTGGCCCAGTTGTGAATCGATCACCGCCCCCAAATGTTGGAGACGGGTCGTTGGACACAAGTGACTCTTTTGATGGTTGATGGAAAAACTGTGGGCCTGGAATATCTGGAGCACCAACTCCATGTCCCTCATCGCCTGGGCCAGCAAAGTCGACATGACGATATCATCCAGATAGCACAGTAAATGGATTGTGTGAGCCCTGATAGCCGCTGCTACTACTGCTACCAGTTTTGTAAAGGTCCTGGGTGCCGATGACAAACCGAAGGGCATCGCACAATATTGATAGTGGTTGCTGTTGTATTCGAACCGTAGATATCGGCAATGGATAGGATGTATTGGGACATGTAGATAGGCTTCGTGCAGGTCTACAGATTGCAGAAAGTCGTTGTGTCTGACAGCTGCCAGAATCGACCGAAGGGATTGCATCTTGAACCTGCGATACCGAATGTATCGGTTGAGACTTTTCAGGTTCAGGATGCCCCTGTGGCCCCCCGATGACTTGGGCACCAGAAATAAGGTAGCGTAAAATCCAGTGCATTCCTGTCCCTGGGGCACCGGTTCTATCGCCTTGATTGAAAGGAGATGCGATATTTCTGCGTCCATGAGCCGTCTTTTCAGAGGACACTGTGGAACAGGACAGCTGCGAAATCTGTTGGGAGGTGAGGAGTGGAATTCGAGGCAAAGGCCTTGCTGAATCGTGTAACGGATCCAAGCATCTGATGTGGAGAGGTCCCACTGGTGGTGGAAGTGCTGGAGTCGACCCCCAATAGGACCTGACTCGGGGGCGTCACTTGCCTCTGCGAGCTGGCCGGTAACTGGTTCCTCGGAAGGGACTTTTCAACTGGGATTGGCCCCTTGACCTGTCCCGGAAAGACTGTCTGTCTGTGGTCCTGTCCGATGCTTGGGTATATGAACGATGAAAGTAGGGTCTGCCTGACCCTGAATAGGCCTGAAAGGGCTGACGCTGTGAGTAAGGGATGTATCTCCTCTCTGGTCGACGAAAGGAAGATGGGAGAACTTTGCGTTTGTCCTTGTCCTCTATCAATATTGGCTCGAGTGCGGCACCAAAGAGAGATGGAGCTGAGAAGGGAGCCGACGCTAACTTCCACTTGGCTCTGGCATCCGCCCTCCAGTTACGGAGCCAAAACAGACGGCGATTCGTTACAGATGCAGCCATGGATCTGGAGGCAAACTTGGCCGCTGTGAGAGATGCATCGGCCGAATATTCTGTTGCGGCCACTAACTTATTAATGTCCTGATGTAGTCGTGTGTCATCAGGCGGTAATCTCTCCTGGAGTTGTCTAAGCCAGATTAGTGTGGCGCGGTTGAAAAATGAGGTTGCAGTGGCCGCCTTAATTGCCCAAGCCGCAGCCTGGTGCGCTTTCCGAAACCCAAACTCCATCTTGCGGTCCTCCGCTTTGAGACCATCTACATCTGTCTGAGGTCAGCAACGAAGACGTGGACAAACTAGCCACCGGAGGGTCAACTGAAGGTATGGCCAGTGCATCTTCCAGTTCTTTCGCAGAGGCATAAAGCCGCTTGTCGAGGCCACTAGGAGAAGACAAGGAGCCTGGTTGTCCAAAGGCAGAGTTGATGACATTGGAGAATAAAGGAGGGCAAGGAATTATATCCTGGTCCAGCTTAGATACGTGAAAGAGGGCATCATGTGGCGCCGATGATTGAGGCGTACTGTCCGACTGAACCTCCGAGAGGCCAAACTTGGTGGTTACCTTGGCTTTATGGAGTAATGATTTAAAGACAGAAGGACGGAAGAGACTTGTGAAAACAGGTTTATCAGGTGGAAGACCTTCGTCTTCCGAAAATTCAACGTCTTCAGGACAAATCTTACCCAATTCGAATTCATCAAAAGAACCGTCGTCAGCCTGGCGGGTGACAAGTGGAGCAGGTCTGGGGTCAGCCCGAACTGGAACCGGCGGATCAATGGTGGGAGGATGGGCTCCTGCTGCCCCTTGTTGTAGACCGGCTGCCAGGATCTTAGCCAGCACATCCGATAAGACTGCCTGAAAGTTAACTGGATTGTCCTACATTTCGGGCCTAAGGCCTGCAGCCATTGGTGTAAAAGTTGCTTCTGGTAAGCGTCTTTGGTTCGAAGGAAGGTCAGGAACAGGTTGGCTTGACACATCTGGTAACGACATCGAAACGCCCTTGGAACGGCGAAGATTGGAAGAGGTGTGCAAAGCCCCTCCGCTAGAAGAGGACCTCGATTGGGAGGCTCTAGAAAGACCTGTCCCATCATCTGCAGTGGAGGGCTGTCCTTGTATTGACAACTGCTGTTGGGCCCTTTCAAATTGCTTTTCTAATGCTTGGTGTCTGCGTAGCTCTGCTTTATTAGACACAGGTTGAGATGCATAAGCCCTATGCGGTCTGGCCTTGGCCTTTTTGGTTCGGGCCTGCTGTTGAGGCTGTGGAGGGGAGCAGTCCAACTCAGAGTCCGAAGACAGTGGAACATCCGCCATCTCGTATTGTCAGGGAAGGCATAAGAAATCAAACAGGAGCACTCCCAACTGATGGTCAGGTAACAGTGCTCTTTAATTGGATCTGCGCCCGTTAGGTGGCAAAGTCAATAGGCCCAGAAGACGCTGAGCTCTTAGCTTTAGGGCTGTAAGGCCTCAACACGGAGCGCTGAAGATAAGGATACCTGTGATTATCCCCCTTTGAATATGCCCCCAGAGATGTGGATCTAAAGGCTCAGAAGCCGCTGAGCTCAAGCCCTCTATGGTAAATAGCCCAATTGATTCACAGAAGAAAGTCCGTTAAGGCCGATTCCTGGGTCAACTAAAGAGGCCCCTTATCAAAAGGCTGTCAATGACTCACAAAATGGCTGCCACCGCGTGTTCACAGCCCGAAAATGGCGGCCGTCGGTCTGATGAACAACTCCGGCGGGAAGGCAATTTAAATTAATGGGCGCGCGTAGTGCCTCACAGCTGTTCGCCTCCCACACCGGCCAAGAAAAAGCAAAGCCGCAAACACATCGCGGAGCTGAGGCGACGCCAGTCCTACCGGCTCGATGTTAATGATCCCGGCGGTTGCGGTCAGCAATTTCCACATAGATCCGCCCAGCCGGGTTGGATCCGGAAGGCTGCTAGCCTGATCAAGCAGGCAGGGCCTGCGGCTTGGAGCCCCAAGCTTGCGCGCGCCCAAGCAGCTTCAGATAGTCACTTTGCAGCTCCATTAAAATAAACGGAAAAAAGGGGAAGGAGACAAAAATAACAAACAAGGAAATTAAGGGAATATAGAATTTAAACTACAGAGCACTCAGAAATGCTAGTTCTCACAGCAACTGAGTGAGAAAGACTGGAGCTGATTGGGCAGCGTGGGCGTGGCCAGTTTGTAGGAAGGAGATCAGCACTCAGTTCTGCCCAGCAACTAAGGAGAAGCTACCCGTCCATGGATTGGAGGAGCAGCGCAATGGAAAACAAGTTCCCCTGGGGTCCAGAGACCCTCTGGAGGCCGGAAATAGGCCCATTTCCAGACTTCTGGAACCTCCGGTTGGCCCATTTTTTGCCCTCCCAGACCTTTCGCACAGCTCCTGCACTTACCTGGAATGATGAACGGACTACGTGGAAATTCCCGGGAGGGGGGTGGAGGTTGCCAGCCAGGGGTGGCATTTGGGGGTTTGCTGAAACCTGGCGATCCTTAGCTAGAGGATCGCCCGAACCCTGCTGAACCCCCAGGAGCCCACCCCTGCATTAGCCCCAGTCATTTTATATCACATTGCCATCACATGGAGGCCACCCCTACTTATGTTATATACACGTAGCAATTTTTGTATAAAGATTTCTTTATTCTTTATAAATCTCATATAATTTATTTTATAGAAGTGGAGTAAACTGAAGAGTTTGCAAGGTCCTTCAAAGAAATTCCACTTATGTTTGGATTTGAATCCTAAGGAGAGGCAGATTGGCTTAGGAACAGGTGTAGTCCAACTGCTGAAAAGCACTTTCATATACAGGTAATCCTTGTTCAGCAATCACAATTGGGACTGGCAACTTGGTCATTAAACGTAGTCTTTGTTAACTGAAATTATGACTATACTTATGATCTTTCTTCAGCTTCATTTCCTTTACAGACTTTGAAGGCCATAAATGTGAGGATTAGCGGCAAAATTACTTTTCATCACTGTCATAATTGTGAATTGGGCAGTTTCAAAACCCGTTGCTACCGGTTCACTCATGGGCGCGCTCGCACAATGCTTCTGTGGTGGGCGGAGCATCCCACCACCGCTGCTACCGGTTCGCCCGATCCGGGGTGAACCGGTAGCAACCCACCACTGTTGTGAATGGTTGTGTATGAGGCAGTTGCTAAATAAGGACTACATGCACATTTAAATCTGTGCTATTGGGATAATTGTTCTTTTTAGTCTGCACAGTATGTTTTAAAATAATACCTGTACTTTTATTACTACAAAATGGCATCAGTCTGAATCAGGATTTAAACAGAAATATATTTGGACAGGAAATAGGGCTAATTTCTTTAAAATACCTGTAAGAAAGTTAATAAATTCAGAATAAATGTTTATTCCGCATCAAATATCTCAGGGAATTTCCCTACATATTCCAAATATTAATCTTTTTTCATTACATTTTGTAAATATAAATGTCCTTCCATTCTAAATTTCCAAAAAAATATCAAAATTGCTAATACTATAAAAAAAGTTACTTTTTGGTTATTATATTAAAAAGCCACTTTCTCTTACATACAGACTTACCAAGGATCTTGCTGTTTCCTGGGGCCCCCTTGTGGACTAATATGAAATCTTTCTATTTTATATCCTTCGATAACTGAATAGCAGTTTATTCTACTTACATATGCAAAGGAGGGTATGATCTAATGCATTCATAGTGTGAACAATAATATCAGCTGGAATTTTACTTACTTAAACAAAGTTGAACTCAATCCTGACCTGGTAATTAGAAATTGATTATTTTAAATTTATATTTGAATTATTTTTTAATCCAGGTAAAGACTTTTTCTGGAATTTAGGAACAAAACTAAAAAACTGGTGAATTTATAGAACTAGCAACATATATGATAACATTTCTAATGATTTGTATATCCAGTTTTGCTGAATAATTAGTTTAATGTAAACGATTAAACTCTACACCCACATACAACTGACATCTGATATATTAGAGTGGAGTGAAACAAACAATTAAGAATTGCATGTGGAAGTCTAATTGGAGGGGAGGGAGGGAGGGAGGGGAGGAGAGAATCTGTTTTTCCCAGAGGTATTTGCAGCCCTTTTTCTAAGGTATGTTGCAGCTGTTATGCTTTCAAACAGTTCCAAGTAGATATTACATTTTAAAAGACAAATAAATTTAAATGTAGTTCTTAGATTAGGTTATAAAATCTGAGAGAAGTTTTGCTGAGGGACCATCTTCCAATACACAAATTCTGAAGAACCACATTCCATCTGGGAGATACAGCTCCCCCAAGTTTGCTTTGGAATGCAACTGAATTTCTTCATTATCTTGGACAGCTTCCTCTTTTACTTCCATCCTATTCGCCATGCATTCTATTTATCCCCAAATAAGCAACACCTATGTACTGCACTTTTAAGGATTAATGGGATTAGTATGTATGTGATATTAAATAAAAGTGACATTAAAAAAAATCCAATGCACATGCCAGGTACATGACTGAATTTAAGAAATATCTCTATCAGAAAAGATCTGAAATGAATGGGACAAATTATTCACCTTTCTTGGTATGAAAAATAGAAACTTTTTCTAAGAATAAATGCAAACTTATTCCCAATTATTAATATAACATAATCAAGTGATAATAAAAATACCCACCGCTTTGCTTCTAATTATCATTGATATTAAGACTTCTCATTCTTCAGTTGTTCTTAATCTCCAGGGCAGGATAAAAAATTGCCTAGCTATCTCACATAAAAACGGGGAAAAAAATAATCTAAAAATCGCATATAATTATTTGTCTCAGAAGCTCCCAAACATTTTTGGTCTTGTTTGACATTGTTTGAAGAATTCCATGGGCACATAAAAGATTATCATGAAAAAATATCCATTCAAAAGTAAGTGATTGCACCGGCACACACATGAAGAAAACAACAACAGGAGAAATCTAAATTGGAAAAAAGATGCACACAAAAAATAGAGATATGCTATGCTCAACTGATTTATTTTCTTTCTCTTCACCCACCCTGCTTAGGTTGCTCTTTTAAAACATGTCTAACACTTTTTTGTTGCATTTCCTCTTTTACCTTTCTAATTTATTAGATTTGAAACTCTGAATCAAACTAAATCTGGAAAGACATTTCAAATAGGCTGGGCCACAGATTACATTACCGTATGTTATACTGACTTATAGTGGGAAAACCATCTTTGTCAATGTTTCAGAGATGATCTGTCATTTTCTTTGCAATCTCTTCAGGAAAAACAAAAATCCATGGTATCCCATTCAGGCTGAAGACACAGGGGGAAGAGAGACACATTTCTTTCCCATTTTGCTTCACATACAACAGGGAGAGGAAAGAGATGGAGGACTTCAATAAGTCCATGTTGTAGGGCCCTCTCATCTTTCTGCAGATGACTGGAAGAGAACTGTACATTAACTCTCTGTGAATTGCCAGGAAAAAGTGTAATTTGTATATTTGCAAAGATTAGAGGATTTTCACAAAAGAGATTAAGGGGTAGTCATATTCAAGTTATCAGCAAAATGCAAGGAACAAGAAATGCAAAGAACAGAGTATTATTCGAAGTATACCTAGATTAGTATTGCCCAGTCACATCTACTATAATATCAGTCTATATCAAGCCAATAAATATAAATTTCCCTATTTATAATTCATGTATTTCCCAAACAAATTCTGCTTTCAAAAACTGTCCGCAACCAGGAGGAATATACTATGGAAAACAAACACATGTAATACAGAAAGATCAATATTTTTGCTATTTAAATGTTAGTTATTTAAGCAATATTTTACTATCAATATGCAAATCATGAAAAAGTTTTAACTTGTACAGCTATAATCTCACTTCTCCCTTGATCTAAGCCATCGTCCCACAGTCAAAAGGGTGACCCTGTTACCCAACTTGACCGCTGGAACGAAACAAACAGGGACTGCTTTCCATAGATCAGAAGTCCGTCTAAGAAGTTCCTGTGCCCTGTGGAACCAGGTGTTCACCTTGGGAACGAAGGAGGGCTCCAACCGCAAAATCACTCTATCTGGGTGGAAAACACACAGGTCCTTCCTCACTGACAGAGCCACCAGTTCAGACACCCTCATGGCCAATGTAATGGCCACAAGGAATGCTACCTTACATGTAAGGAAACGCAGGCTGGCCAATCTTAATGGCTCATATGGGGCCCAGGTGAGGGAGTTTAAGACCTTGGACAGGTCCCATGTAGGGTACCTGTGCACCACTAGAGGACACAAGTTAGTTGCGCCCCTGATGAACCTGCAGACCATGGGATGCTGTGCGATAGACTCCAGTGTTTCGCACATCAATACCGAGGACAGGGCCGCCACCTGCCTCTGGATGGTATTGGGCGATAGCCCTTTATCTAGTCCATCCTGGAGGAACTCCAGGATCTGGGCTACTGTCACCTCCATGGGAGGAATACCTGCCCTGGCACATCAGATACAAAAGGCTTTCCAAGTAGCGTTGTGTATGTGTTTAGTGGAAGGTCTCCTAGAGGCTTGTATTGTCTTGATGACTCTGGAGGAAAAATTGTCCCCCCTCAGAACCCTCTACTCAAGTGCCAGATGGTCAGTTGGAGCCACTGTGGTTCCAGATGGACCAAGGCTCCTTGGCTGAGTCCTGAGTCCCTTGGGAGAAGGTGCGGTATATAAATTTGAAATAAAATAAAAAAATAAAATCTTGTTCTGAGGGATCCTCCAAGGCCAAGCTACTGATAGATTTATCAGGTCGGCAAACCATGGTCTTCTGGGCCAGTGGGGAGCCAGGAATAGGACCTCCGCCTTCTCTGCCAGGACCTTCCTGATCACCCTTGGAATAAGGGGAAGAGGAGAGAAGACGTACGGTAGTCCCAGGGGCCATGGACTGTGGAGAGCATTGACCCTTTCCACCCTTGGTGCGGAAACCTGGCATAAAACATGGTAGCTGAGAACTGTCTGGGGTGGCAAACAGATCCGCCACCAGGAGGCCGAAATGATCCGTCAGTTCCCAAAATAGGGATGGGTGCAGGCGCCACTCCGCATGGTCGATTGAGGCTCTGCTGAGTCAGTATGCCTGCATGTTTGACGGCTGGCCTCCTACATAAGGGACCTGGAGCGGGTACCCCCTTGGCAATTGATGTGTGCCTTTGCGGCCACATTCAGTTAACACCAGTATGTGTCTGCCCGAGACCGACTGCTGGAAGTGACGGAGGGCCAGGTGGACTGTCCTGAGTTCCAGGTAGTTATATTTTGGGTCCAGTCCATCTGGGTCCACTGCCCTTGAGCCATTGTGATTGGAGGTGAGTCCCCCAACTGAAGAGGGTGGCATCTGTTGTGACAGTGAGGCGTTCTTGCTCCTTGAACTGGCAGCCCTTGGTGATGGACGGGGACATCCACCAGATTAGGGACCGGTGAGCTGCTCTTGCCTGACCTCTGGAAAGGTAAAAGAAACCATTGCAGCTTTCTGGCATGCAGGCGTGCCCATGGGATGATGGAAATAGTGGACACCATCTTGTCCAGGAGCTGTGAGAGCAGGACCAAAGGTACCATTTGCTCTCTCTTGACCCAACCTGCCAAGTCTTTGAGATTGGTCTGTCGCTCCTGTGAAAGGTAAACCTGCATGCCACAGTATCCATGATTGCTCCCAGATAGAGCAGGTGGTTTGTAGGCAACAATTGGCTCTTTTCTATATTTATGGAGAACCCGTGGTGTTGCATTACCTGGATAGTGACCTGTAGGCCAGAAGACTGGATCAGAATATCGTCCAGGTAACACTGGACATGCACAGGCAGGGCCCTAAAATGAGCCACCAACGTAGCCAGTAGTTTCATGAACGCCCTTGGCACTGACGAAAGGCTGAATGGCAGGGCTGTATATTGGTAATGGCGGCCTGCATACTGAAATCAGAGGTATTGCCGGTGTAATGGCAAAATGGGTACATGTAGATAGGTCTCAGTCAAATCAATTGATGTGAACAAGTGGCCCTCCCAAACGCTCCCAGGATAGATTATAGTGACTGCATCCTGAACTGCCGGTATACAAGATAGTGGTTCAGTCTCTTGAGGTCCAGAATAGCTCTCCACCCCCGAGGTCTTGGGAATCACAAAAAGAATTGAATGCTCTTGCTGGCTCTCTGGGACCTGCTGGATCACCTGAATGTCCAGCAGGCGCTATATTGCAGATTTCATCAGGTCTTCTTTGAAAAGTCCATAGAGACTGGGCAGTGGATAAAGAACCTTGGAGTGGTGGTGGAAAAGAATTCAAGGGAGAGGCCTGACCTCACCGTCTTCCTGACTCCCTGTAATCTCCTACCAATCAGCCAAAAGGGCCAGGCGACCCCCGATGGAGGGTTGCAGTTACTTGGGGCGACGAAAGGACCGACCACCTCCGCCACAAAAGGGCTGCTTTGATTGAAATTGTCTGCCCCTAGCTGATCTATCTTGATGTTGTCTCTGCCTCAGGATGTAGTTCCCTTGGGAACGGGGGAATCCCGCACTTGTGTCCATAGCCCAAAAGGAGGGATGGCGAAAGTACGGTGAGAGGCAAAGATCGCCTCGTCTATATAAGGATGGCAAGACCTACCTTTTATCTCTGGACTCCACCAATATAGGGTACAGAACCTCTCCAAACAGTTTCTCCCCTTTGAAGGGGGCTGAGGCAAGCTGACACATATGGTGGGTGTCCGGTTGCCATTGGTACAGCCAGAGTAAGTGGCCAGCCGCTATAGAAGAAGCAATGGTTTTTGAGGCAAAGCCACGTTCAGCATGGCGTCTGAGAATTGGTCTTTTGCCATTTATATTTATATTTTTTTATATTTTTATTGAATTTGTATACCGCCCTACTCCTGAAGGACTCAGGGCAGTGAACAGCCATAAAATAAAACAATGTAAATACAAAATTTAAAATAGAATATAACAAATTAAATAATTTGGCTGAACAAATTTAAAACCCCAATACTTTAAAACCAAATTTAAGATTTCCATTTAAAAAGGGGAAAGACTTAGGTCAGGCCAGCCTGATGAAACAAGAAAGTCTTGAGCGCGCGACGGAAGGCACGCAGATCCGGGATCCTCCATATCTCCGGGGGGGGGAGCTTGTTCCAGATAGTAGGTGCCCCCACAGAGAAGGCTCTCCCCCTGGGGGCTGCCAGTCGACATTGTTTGGCTGACGGCACCCAGAGGAGTCCCTCTCTATGGGAGCGTACTGGTCGGTGGGAGGCTATTGGTGGTAGCAGGCGGTCCCATAAATAGCTAGGTCCTAAGCCATGGAGCGCTCTAAAGGTGATAACCAAAACCTTGAAGCGCACTCAGAAGACCACTGGGAGCCAGTGCAGCTCGTGCAGGAGAGGTGTTACATGGGGGCGCCACGTCGCTCCCATCACCACCCACGTGGCCGCACTCTGCGCCAGTTGGAGCCTCCGAGTGCTCCTCAAGGGGAGCCCCATGTAGAGAGCGTTACAATAGTCCAGAGGGGAGGTGACGAGGGCGTGAGTGACCGTGCGTAAGGAGTCCCAATCTAGAAAGGGACGCAACTGGCGGATCAGGCGAACCTGATGAAAAAACCTCCATGAGGATTTTAATGTCCTGGTGTGTTTTCACTTCTGTGCTGGGATCCTTTCTTGCATCTGGCAGAGCAAGAGCAAGGAGGCCTTGTTGAAAAAAGAGGTGGTCGTTGATGCACGCACTGTGCATGCAGCTGCCTGAGGGATCTTTTGCAGTGTCTGTTCTGTCCTTCTATCTTCTGGCTTTAGGTTCTCTTCAAGTTCACCAGGTATGCTGGAAGAGGTTTGCAAGGCCGCCACCGGGGCATCCACTGTTGGCAGTTGGAGCGCCTGTGCCAGATCTGGGCCCACATTATAAAATCTCCTATCAGATGATGATGGATTTGGGCCTGCCCCAGGAGAGGCCCACTGCCCCTGGACCATATCAATAAATAGCAAGGTCGGCAAGGGGATGACCTCCGCCTCTGTAGTCAGCTCAAAGAAGAGTGGGTCGGTTAGATTAGCCAGGCCCTCTAATTCTGGCTTTGTAGCATGAGCCCCAAGTTGGGCTGAATTTCTTGCCTTAAGGAGGAGCGACTTAGAGACTAGCTTGGAATAGTCCAATAAAGGCAGGCTGGTCAGGTCATAGGCCGTCATCATCTGAATTGCTGACAGGCAAAAAGGAGCTTTGAGGAGAAAACTGCTCTCCAGCTCCCCCTGGAGAACAGGCCCAATGAGTACAGCGTATTGGAACGGCTTGGCTCGCCTTGCGTTTCTGACAGTTGGCTCTTTTTACTGTCAGTTCTAGCGCACAGTTTTTCAAGGGCCTTTTGCTTCCTGTGCTCATCCTTCTGGGCTGCTTCGGAGTGCGAGCCACTCCAGCCTTCTCTGCAGCCTTGGAGCTGTGTTTTATTATCACTCCTGTTGAACTATTTGTCGCTGTGGCTGTAGAGGTTATTGGTAGCACTGTTGCCTCACCAGCCTTCGTTCCATCCGCCATTGCTTTCAAACTTTTTGCGCCCTTTGGCGCCCTTCCCTAAGGCCTTGGATGGCTTCCTGCCCTCAGGCAGTACTCATGCCGGGCAACTGGACTGTTTAAATTGGAGCATGAAAGCTCCTTTCATTTTTTGAGCTCTGGGGACTAGCGGCATGGAGCCGAGACCCCTTTGCACGTCCCACAATCACTGAATATTTGGGAGCGGGAAGCTCATCTCAGGGTCAGGCTGCCTGGACTGTTTAAATTGGAGCACAAAAGCTCCTTTTGTTTTTGAGCCCTTGGGATTAGCGGCATGGAGCTGAGACCCCTTTGCAGGTCCCGCAATCATTGAATATTTGGGAACGTGAAACTCCTCTCAGGGTCAAGCTGCCTGGGCTCAAGTGTGTCCTTTGAGTCCCCGGGTCTAGCGGCATGGAGCTGAGGCTCTCTTATGCTGCCTGCAATTGTTTGAATTGCTCTGGAGTGTGAAGGTCCTATCAAGCCTGGCCTGCCTGTGCTTTTTAAAATGTAGCACTACAACTCCCAATCGAGGCTGAGCCCTTGGGGTCACGGTGTGGAGCCAGGCTTAGTCATGCTACCCGTTGTCAAATATACAGAGTGTAAAGCTCCTGTGACAGCTGCAGTGCCTTTCCACCAATGAAGGAGTGTGGGAGCTCCTAACGCCTCTTAAAGGCCATTGTGCTGTCTATAATTAAGGAGTGCGAAACCTCCTATGGTCTCCTTGAAAGCTGGAAGAGGCCCTCAGTGGCTCGAGCCGAAGCTCTTACTACTGAGGGAGGTCCAATGACTCTACCGTCGAATAGGGAATCAACCAGACGACAACTTACGTAAATGTCCAGAAAAAACCCCTTTCTACCCAAGGCATCCAAGAATGGATGGGTATCTCAAGGAACGGAGGAATTTTTGACATGTCTGTCCTAGCTGAGGGACTGAGTCAAAAGCTGGGGAGCATTAGCAACAGAGGTGTCTCCTCACAGCTCTGACAGACTCAGTCCAATCGGGTAACAGATGGTCAACCCATTCCTGGATGCTATTTCCACCACGATGGAGAACTCCCCATCTACCACATACATCATACTCAATTATATCAAGTCGGCCATATAGTACTGGACTAGGGTAGTCAAGATAGACTTGTATAAGAGAGAAATGTTATGTCTTTGACATCAAATCAGGGGTGAAATCCAGCAGATTCTGGCAGGTTCTGGAGAACCAATAGCAGAAATTTTGAACAGTTCAGAGAACTGGTAGCGGAAATTTTGAGTAGTTCAGAGAACTGGCAAATACCAACTGTGGCTGGCCCCAGAGTGGGGTGAGAATGGAGACTTTACAGTATCCTTCCCCTGCCATGCCCACCAAGCCACATCATGCCCACCAAGCCATGCCCACAGAACCAGTAGTAAAAAAAATTGGATTTCACTACTGCATCTAATATATTTTATTGGTTATTTAACTATAGCAGATTTCAGCCTATTGGCTTAATAGTGTTGTGATAGAGAGATAGATTGGTACTGTTCAATAATTGTTTCTTTGCCTCTTTTATATAATATTTATATCAAGGATGTATTGTGGCCCAAAAGCATACTAAAAAGAAATAATAGTAATCTTAGAAGATAAGTGCATAAGCAAGATATTTAAGTTTAAGTTCACTGTGATAGGTAGAGATTACAGAGAAGAATGTCTATGAGCAAGTCTTTATTTCAGTTCATATCCCAGTGGATTAATAGTTTTGAGCTCTGTGTCAGTTACAAAACAAGGAATGTATATTGGATTCTTTATATATAGAGTATGTATACTAATGCTTATGTTTCATTGGATGAAAGCAATGTGTGAGAACCACTTACGTTTTCTACTACACAAATAATCTCACACCATTTTAAGTAACTACTCATTAAGGCAAATAAGAACTTATATACATTAGAAGAAAATTTAGCCCATCATTGTATTGCCTGCACTGCCACCCAAATGCTTATATCAAGCTGAGAACAAAGGTGCAATAGCATTCCCCTGCATATTTTCTTCAGCATTCTAATAGTAGAAGTTAAGAATGTCCAAAATGTTTGATGAATGCACATTCATTTGCATGGAACAAAAGATTTCAAATGGTCCATAGCCAAACAGAAATATGTGTGTTTTGGATGGTCTGTTCCAGACATGGACTGAAATGTGGCCTGATTTATTTTTTGATCTGTGATTATCTGGGTACAAGTGTTTCAGGTGTTCCATTCTGTTTTAGCTGCTATGATTGGAAATTCTTGCAATTGGGATGTTGTCTGACACAGAGGAAACCGTTCTGCACCTAGCTGAAGATAAAATGACTACAAAGTGAACAACAGAAGAAGCAATTGCTCTGAGGGACTATTGGCTTCAACTCAGGATTGGTGCTTACTCTTATAATGGTCTCAAATTCTAGGGAAGCTATGAAAAATCTGGCTGCAAAAATACACATGTTCATTGGATGGCAATAAAAAATTTAAATTTTCTCTATCTCTTTACTGCCATCTGGTGTTTGTTCATACACATGTAATGTAAGAACTTATTCTGAATCCTATTTCCCATGACCAAAATATCTGAATTGTTTAGGTATTTATTTCTACTGCAACATTTAATTGGTAAATTATTTCAGGTTTTCTTTCTGCCAAACCTCAGCCAGGCTGAAATGGCTCAACAGAACTTTTGAGAGGCATTGGTTTGTTTTTGAATTTGAAATAAAAAACTTTTTCCATTTTGTGTGCGCCTCTATTGTAAATTATAATGTACCTAATTGCATAGTAGCTGTATTCATACAACATATTATGCTATAATTGACTTACCTGATTTATATAATAACTAAGGTCATGTAAGTCACAACCAAGCAAGCTATATTAAAATTTAAGATTTTGTGACCCAGAGGTCATTGATAATGTATCCTCCATGGCATGGATGCATTGAATCCATTATTACATTTGCGCTCTCTTATTTCAATATGGATTAATAAACTAACATTTTATTTACCCTGATTTATATATTATGTGGCAATAGTAGTTCATAAGAAACTTACACCAAAGTCATCAGTTTCTCCTGCAAATGAGAATAAGCTAGACAGAAAGAAAGACAAACAGGTAGATAGATAGATAAGTAAATAGGTAGATTTCAGTATTTTGTAATAGGAAATCTCTTGCATATATGTGATTTCCTCCCTCTTTTTTAATAAGGAAACTTATCTATCCATGATCACATCAGCTATATAAGTGTGCATATCAGATCTGAAATATAGCAAGTAGCAGAAATGTTTAAAAAAACCCTCCCTACTTCTGCAAGATTAAAAAGTGTTTTTCTTTTAATTAGAATGGTGTTACTTTTCTGACTATTATCAATATACTATATTCCTAAGAGCAAACTATGCAATTAATTTCATGTTTAATAGCCACAGACAAGACATTTTGGGCTTAGATATCACAATGAATCAAAATAAATTTTATTTGTTTGATTTAAAATGTTATATGGCACTACCGTGGTTATTAAATTAATATAAATAATAATTACAATAATATGGTTACATTGGATTAGACCAACGGTCCATTTAGTTTAGTATTCTATTCACAGTGGACAACAGAGAGATACAAGAACTTTACAAACTTAGGAAGGTGATAGATCTCTTCCTTCACTATTTTTCCTTGATGGATGATGATTATATGCCATCAAATTTTTGTCCAGATTGATAAAGTGCTTGTAACACTGCACCCATTGCAAACGCAAATGTAAATGATGTACCTTGCTGTTGTTCTCCTTTTCTCTTTCTTCCATCTTTCCCAGTTCGACTATTAAAAGAGAATTAGGCCTTTCCATAATGTGTCCAAATTATAATTAAATATAATTATAATATATTAAATATAATTAAAACCTGAACATTTGTACCTTGAATAAAAATTCTGGACTGCTTGTTCTAGGATTTGTTTGTTTTCTGGGCTATCCATAGTATTCTCAGACATTTTCTTCAACACCAAAATTCAAAAGCATAAATACTCTTTCTATGTTGCTTCTTCAAAGTCCCTTTTTGTTTGTTTGTTTGTTTCTGCAGGATGTTACAAAGAAAACAACTGCCTGCACAATTTTGATCTTGGTAGGAATAGACACATCCTTGCATCTCAATATCTTTTCTAATAATTTATTTGCTACTCTAACAAATGCTACTCTGCAACATATTTCTTGACTGTTGATTTCGTTAATGTTGACAGTTGATCCTAAAAGGCAGAAGCTCTGTTAATCTTAGATTTGTTGCTGTATTTATCATTATTAATTTAATCTTTATATTTAGTCTTAGCCCCACTTTTTCACTGTACTCTTTGATTTTCACTACCAGTTTCCAAATCATTTTCGACTGTCATAGTAGTGTTATCAGCATAGCTCAGGTTTAATGTTTTTTCCTCCAATTTTATCTCTTTCCAATCTAACTTTCTTCAGTATATATTCTGATATAAATTGAATAAATAAGAATATACAGACTTGATTCATTTCTTTGCAGTCCGGGCTCCAGTCTTTTTATTATTTATTTCACACAATTGCATGTGAATTATACTTCTAGAGCTGTGTATAGGTTTTGAATGAGGACAATGAAATATTCTGGGATTTCCATTTTCATAAGCACATTCTACAGTTTGTCATATAGACACTTATCTACACCCATTGAATCAGATGATTTTCTTTTGATATTCCGAGTTGTTCCCCAGCTTTTTCCAAAGCCATCTCCTTTTCCATGTATGGTTCTAACCTGCATGGGATAATTCTAAACGTTATTTACTGGCATAATAATATACAAAATTAAGGCTATTGTACAATAGCTTGCTTACTCAGTTAAGTCTTTTTTCTTTTGATATTGTTATGCAAACTCATTTCTTCTGATCTGTTGGCTACTAGGTCATACTGCACATTTGATCACATAATTTATAAATTAATATATTTATAGATTCCTCTGTTGCTTACAATATTTGTGTAGATGTATCATAAATTATTCTAATGTCAGGCTTGGACTGGAGTGTTGATTTAACTTCTAATACTGGAAGTTCTTGTACTTAGTAAATATTTTTTAAGGCTCTTGGATGTTGACATGGATATTCCTTATATTTCTGTTTGATCTTTTTTCAATCAATTACTATCTGTCCATTGACATCCTTTAGCATATTAATTTGAGGTTGGAACCTCACTCTGAATTCAGAAATGCTTTGAAAGGCATTTTCTTTTTTTTTCTATCTTCAGTTTCTTTCTATCTACAGGCCCTTTACAGATGTTGTAATACTGCTTCTTCTAACAGTTCTCTGAAATCTCGATATTGCTTCCAAGATCTTTCTTGGCTTTGGCTTCTTTTCTCTTCTTGGCAATTTCCACTGTTTGTTCTGAGATTCAGTTGGCTTTTTTTGGTTGTTTCGATTTTTGGCTGCCTTTTTTAGATTCACCCTGAGCAACTTCAATAATACCTCTGATTCCTTATAAATGTGGTTCAGGAGTCAAATGTGATTCCTGATGCTTTCCTTGAAATGGCAGTTATATGCACAAAGTGTGAAAAATAATTGAATTGGCAAAAAACGATTTTCTTTCTTCCTACCAGATTCCTAGGCCAAACAGTCCAACTGTTTTCCTTAATATTTCTGGCTTTGGTATTCTAGTCTCCAATCACAAGCAGTCTACCTTACTTACATGTATTGTTGGTTTCAGGTTAAACCTGACTATAAAACCCATTACTGTTCTCTTTTTCTGCATCCACTGCTGGAGCATAAACTTGGGTAATTGTCATATTAAAGGATAGTCTATACCCGTGATGGCGAACCTATGGCACCTATGCCATAGGTGGCACGCAGAGCCATATTGGTGGGCATGCGAGCTCAGCTCAGGCGCACATGCACGCGCCAGCCAACTGCTTTTTGGGCCTTCTGGGTCCCACCAGAAATTGGCCAACGGGTCATTTATGGCCTCTGGAGGGCCTCTGGGGGCGGGAGGCCATTTTCACCCTCTCCAGGCTCCTAGAGAGGCTCTGGAGCCTGGGGAGAGCAAAAAACAGGCCGACCAGGCCCACCGGGCCATTGAGTGCCAAAAGCGGGGAGAGAGCAGGGGGGCATATAATTATGGGTGTGGTCACTTGCAGGCACGACCCCGTCACTCCCCCCGCTTTTGGCACACAATGGCAAAAAGGTTAGCCATCACTGGTCTATACCAAATATACTCCTTGGTATGAAAGCATCACCCTTCATTCTTTGTTTTTCTTGTCCTGAATATTAAACAATATGTTCTTATGGCTCTGGACAAATCTCCAGTTCCAGTCTATTTCAATTTACTGATGCCTAAGATGTCAATGTCATTTCATTTTTCACTTAACTCAACTTCTTACATTCCAAGTTCCCATTATAATTATGTCTTTGCAGTTTTGTATTTTCTTTTTCTGCATAGCAACAGGAAAGGACATCCTAAAGGCTTTAATTCAGCCAAGTTATAAATACCATTAGTACTGCAAAGATACTGAGCTCTTCCTTAATAGCATGTTGAGTGCCGTATAACCTGAGGGACCCATCATCTAGCATTATATCTTGTATCATTTTATACTATCTATTCATGTGATTTTCTTGGTAAAAATGCAGGAGGGGCTTATCGCCTTTTCCTGCACAGTATAAAATGGTGTCTTTGCCATAGTCACTAAAATGTTCATCTTCCTCTATTGCTCTACCCAATATAGCGCCTGCTTGCTTTAGTTGAGCATTTGAGATTATCAACACCTTGGGTGGTTATGTTGAGACTATATACTTTTGCCAAGAGCATTCCCTGTTTTCTTTGCTCCTCCCTCTTCCCAGCCATAATGAGGCAGCATAACAGGGGTCTGGTACTTAATGTGTGCTACTTGCAATTCAAGAGCTAATCAAGATTAGTAGCCACTGATAGCCACATACGTTTGTCCAGTTTTCTTTAAAATGTTTAATATTAGTAGCAATCATCACATTTGAGAGCAAGTGAAAGCCACAGTTTAGTTAGGTGTTATGATAAACTAACTTACTTTACTGATCTTAGTCCTAAATGTGGTTTTTATATTTAATTTTAATGGATTTGTCAATGTGCAAATGCAGTTATAACTTAATGTTCAAATAAACCAATATAATTCCATCATGTAAAGACTACTTCTCAAAGCTTTTCTATTATTTTCCATAGTTCAAATGGAGAAAAGTAAGGTAACCAGCTCAAATCTTTCTTGTTAATTTGTTCTATTTAAGGAGCAGCAAAAGATTCTAACACATAGTGATTTTTCTAGGGCTACAGCTTTTCGTAATATATTCCTAATTATCCCATTAACTCATAAATACCGGTAGTTTAGCACACCTCTTAAGCAGGAATACAGAACCAGAAACCAAAAAGCAATATGAAATTTGCAAAAGCTTTGGATATAAGCTCAGTGTTAAGTTTTTATTTTGGCCAGGTTCCTTTTTTGTCCTAGTCCCATATAAAATCCATGCGCATCTTTCAGCTGGAAAAAAAAATGGTACACCTGTATTAAAGTAAGTACAACCTCAGATATTTTCTTAACTATTTCTAATATTGAGCATATCTCCTCATTCAATAGATTTCACAAACTCCTCAAAGTAGATGTAACATGGATATTTAAACAACTTATCTTTTTGCCTTAATAAGATATAGATCTTTTATAAAGATTTTTTAAAAAATCCATCTTTACTATTTTTATAAATAATTCATGATGATGAATGTAGCTACTTCTCCTTCCTCTTATTTTCCTCACAACCACCCTGGGAGGAGTTATTGGCTCAAGTCACCCAGCTGGTTTTCATGTCTAAGGCGGCATCAGAACGTATAGTGTCCTACTTTCTAGCCTAGTGCTAGAAAGTAGACCACTCTCTCAAATCTTAAAATTATTGATGACAGAAATAAGCTTTTGGAGTACCATAGCAGCTAAGCCATATCTCAAATAGTGTAACTACTAATAGTTATAGATAGTTCCGATATATCCACAGCTATATACCTATTATTGTATTGCATACTCATCCTACAAGTAATCACATATACTTAAGCTTACTGACATGCTGAGGCTAACTGTAGCCTTGTTAAACATCAGGGATTTTATTAAATGAAGAAAAAGATGCCTACATTAAAAAGCAAATGTAAAAGACACTGCTACCTAAAAAAAAAATTACCATGTTTTCCCAAAAATAAGACCGTCTTATATTTTTTTTTTGAACCCCGAAATAAGCGCTTGGCCTTATTTTCGGGGAGGTCTTATTATTTTGGGGCGCGTGGACTAAGACGGGGATCTTCTTGCCGTCTTACCTGATTTCCAGCTCTGTCTCCCTAACCCTAAGGAAATGGCGGGGACCGGCTGTGCATGCGTTTAAATATTTTCAGGGAGGGCTTATTATCTGGGGAGGGCTTATTTTCGGGGAAACACGGTAGTTGAACAAATGAATTACCTTGACAAAAAATTTCTCCCTAATATGAGCAAAAGAGAATACCCTAAAAATTTTTATACCACAGTATTGACAATTTGAAATCAGAAAAGCATGGTGATAGTTTATATAATCCCAAATCCTGGCAAGCAGTTGCATTCTTCCTTAGTTACCATCTTCAGCTAAGCAAGAGCCCAACAAGTAGCAGCTTTTTGCAAGTCGGTATCTAGTTGCTTTTAAAAAAGAAATAATTAAAATTAAGTCACTACTGGTAAACATTGTAAATTCCACATTCATTTTTGTTGTTGTTTTTCACTGATTAATTAACTTACAAGTGCCACTATTTACAATGTGAATCGGTTTCTTTTCCTTAAAGTAGCTGTCATAATTTAGATAAGTGGATTTAGGATCTAAATAGCATTTTGAGTAGTGAAAGGATAAAGGATGTTTATTATTATGTAAGAGATACTGGGAAAGTCCTGCCAATTAGTTTTTTCTACTAGCATTTTTTCAAAGAAAATAATGGGCATCATAATGTATCTCAAGTCAGTCTACTTTTCCAAATTCATGGAGAATATAAGTCATTTGTGGGAAGAAGAATGAAGATGTAAGGGAAACAATAGTAATTGTCCCTTGGGGTTAGGCCCATAATTATATAAATATATGCAAAATCTTAATTTTAAGTTAATATTAAGGTAAAATTTCTTTTGGTTAAAAGGTCAGTGGATAGACAAAAAACTTCAGGGAGCCAATTGCAAGCTCTTCAGACCCTCGAGATCAATCAGGTAACAGCTTTCATATATCACTCCACTCTCCAGTTCAATGCAGAGTGAACCATTTCAGGGCAAGTTATAGCTGTGGTCATCACAGTTTCTATTGCTTGGAAATATTTTCCACTTTCTTTTATCACGTTAAAGGTGTAATACCCTTTTGTTAAAGACAATAAAACTTACATCAAAATCAAACTTTGCTTTTATTGATCTATTCAAACAGTACCTTTGTGAACAAGAATCTCTACATCTGAGTAATATTCTACCATTTTACATTTTTATTATGACAACAAATTTCATGTGTATAATTAATAAAATAATAAATAGATAATTTCCCTTTCAATCTGATAGTGGAGTTGTGCTGACTGGTGTTCATTCCATTGAGCAAGCATTTTCATCCAACAGGATCCAAGAAGCAGATCTTCTGTTGTGGCACCTGTCCTCTGGAATGGTGTGTCCCCCCGCTCCCCAAAGGTCTGGATGGTTTCCAGTCTGATGTCATTTAGGAAACTGCCCTGAAGGACCCCATCCCGTCACTGGGAGTCCAGGCACTTCAGCAAGCAGTGCGCTGGATTCATATTAGTGGTCTGCGGGATTTAAAATTATGAATTTAGTGGGCCCTGAGGTCTGAAAGTTTGGTGACCCCTGTACTAGAGAGCTGGCTACAGGTGGTCCTTCGCTTACAATCACAACTGGAACCAGAATGCCTGATTCTAAGGAAAGCAGTTAAGTGAGTTGTGCCTGATTTTATAACTTTTTTGCCACAGTTGTTAAGTGAATAACTGCAATTGTTGAATGAATCACATAGTCATTAAGTGAATCCGACTTCCCCATTGACTTTGCTTGTCAAAAGCTGGCTGTGAAGATAGCAAATGGCGATCATATGAGCCTAAAATGCTGCAACTATTGTAAATGCATGCCAGTTGCCAAGTACTTGAATGTTGATCACACTGCCCTGTGGATGCTACAATGGTCGTAAGTAAAAGGACCAAAGGGTAAGAGTCATAACACTGGATTGAAATGCATGAAAAATATTCAAAGAATACATGCAATTTTACTTATATAATATGTAGGAGAGTAAGCAAAAAAAAGGAACAAATATTATATAGAGCTAATAAGAATTACTCTTTTTAAACAATCATACACAACCATACTTCTTCCAATGTTTCCTCTAAGTTTTGATGGTCTGCGTGCTCACCAAATATATTTTGTGAAATATTTTGGAAACAGAGTTTTAATCTGCATGCTGTGAGGTAAGTGTATAGTAACAAGTATAATGCAATTATTATATACACTTTATAGATTTTTAAAATGTTATTTGAACTGGAAATAATTTTACAATGTCAAGCTAACAAAATACATACTTATACGCTAAACTTTTATAGAGCCTATTTCGTGGTCCTGTGTGAAAAAGAAAAATATTATAGCTTTTCCCTATGATATTTAGCATCTGCTCATGCAGAATAAACTCTATCCAGACCTAGTAATCCTTCATTAAGTTGAAAAGTCTTAAGCCACATCACCAGGTCCAAATGATCTAGTGATAAATAAATTTGTAATTTTTAGAGTATTCATTAAGCTGAAGCAATGCTCATAATGTACACTAGATTCTAAAGATGTTCTTCCAAAATCCACTCTGGCAAATCTTGAAACTGTTCTATCTGATGTGTGAATATCACCAAACCATATAATTTGAGACAATTTTCTTTTTGATCTTTTTTCACTTAATTGCAAACTTGATGCAATAGTCAACCTGATCGATTATAGTTTATTTTCAGTAAGAATGTCTTTGCATTTTTAACATAGAATATTGATCTGTTCAATTCCAAAACTGGTATGACATTGTTACTGCTGCATTCAATTCCTGAACTTCATCCTCTGTTAACACATCTGCAGATGGGTGTTTATGAATGTAACTATAAAATTAGTATCTATTTCTTTTTCTTGAAAGCTCATATCTAGAAGAGTTTTAACCAAGGTTTTCCCTTTTGATCTTGTTCTATTTACTGCATGGAAGAAAAAATATTCAAGCTAGGTCAGATATATTTTTGAAACAGCAACAATAATAAACTAGCTACAGCAAAACATTTCTGCCGTGAATCTACTTGCCTCCTTCCAATCTGACTAGCCAATCAGTTCCACCAAAAACAAGAGCCAAAAAAACTATTGATTGGTAAGAAGAATGTGCCCAAATATAAGGAACATTGGAAAGGAAAAAACTGTATTAGATGGATTTCTTTTACAGTGCAAGCATGCTGGAATGTGAAGATGCAAATCATTTGGTGGTATTTTAGGTGTATTTTTGAATTAAGGTAAAATTACTACCATTGTGTAATATTTTATCTTTTGGGAACCCTATCTTTTATGTGGATATTGGGTTCATTATCTGTATCTATATGCACCTGCACAAAGCTTGGATGGAACATGGCCCTTCCTTCTGGAAAGACTAGAGATGTGGAATAAAAAACTTCCAGGAAGAATATAATATGTATGGTGGGCTACTAAATACTGAATGGAGTTATATAAGCCCTAAAACTATCAATAAAATATTAGGGTCATAGTTCACACACTTCATGGTCAGTACTATGTATCATATATAGATTTCCTATGTGCTAATATATTGCACAGGTGTTCATTTATGTTTAATAACTTTCTACCTGTTTTATCTAGTGAAGGGAAACATCAGCCTGTGTAACTACAACAATATAATCTTGGGTTTGTTTTGCTAACGGTAAACTTTGCACTGTTTTAAATGTTTGAAAATAACTCAAGCAATTTATCTAGAGTATTCTATGGATACTGCTATTGGAATGTAGTTGGAATGATGGGGGCAATTTAAATTTCTTTTGACTGAATTCCCAGAACTAATTATTTCAGATTGGCACCTAAATATTCAGAGTGCACCAATGAAAGAATTAGGAGTGGATAATTGACTACTTTGAGACTATTAATTGTATTTCCTTCATGATACACCTAAGAAATTTTAAAATAGTATAGAGATTTTCAGTGAAACATTAAAATACTAACTTGAAGGATGTCACTGAATTCAGTACAATGCAACTACAGACAAGCTGTGCATTTAGAATGTCTTATTACTAACCATATGTTTTCTAATGAAATGAAAACTGGAGCAGGAAATATGACAAATCTATATGCCAAGCAGTATTAGAAACTGCCAATTATCCACTTGTTTATCAAATTAATACAGAAATCTAAAATTATGGAAAATCAACATTTGTGTTATGATGTGTATATGTAACTCTACAATCTGTTTTTCCACATTCTACACAAGGGAACTATAACCTCCACTTTCCTAATCTTGTCTAAAAGCCACTATGAAATTATAAATATTTATGATAGAATGAGGTTCATGTATGGTCAAAATATGATTATAATATAATTTAATTTCCCCCCCGGGCTTGTCCATTTGCGGGGTACCATGAAAAAGTTTGCATGCTCCTTTTCTACAAAGATAATAATAAAGGTAGTCCTCAATTTACAACTACAACTGAGCCCAAAATTTCTGTTACTAAACAAGACAGTTGTTAAATGAGTTTTGCCTAATTTTACGACCATTCTTGCCACAATTGTTAAGTGAATCACTGCAGTTGTTTAGTAACACAATTGTTAAATGAATCTGGTTTCCCCATTACTTTTCTTATCAGAAGGTTGCAAAAGCTGATCACATGACCCCACATAAATACATGCCAATTGCCAAGTGTCTGAATTTTGATCACATGACCAGGGTGTTGCTGCAATAGTTGTAAGTGTGAAAAATGGGCTTGTCACTTTTTCCAGTGCTGTTGTAACTTCAAAAGGTCACTAAATGAAATGTTGTAAGTCAAAGACTACATGTACTGATTTTTTAAATTTTTTAAAAAATTAAAAAATTAAAATTAAAATGACAGGAATTCCTAAGAGTGTCATCATTTATCTGCCTAGAAAATTACTACCTAAGAAATTACTATCCCATTAAAAGTTATCAATTTAAGTTTTGAAGGACAATTATAATTATTAGTGTGGTTTAGCAACCCAGCTGTTCAAAGCTCTCAAATAACAGTCCATTTCCATAAATCTGCCTGATTCCAAATAATGTGCTAAGCTTTGGTTTCTCTAACAAGATATTGTTGCCAGAATTTGCAGCACTAAGCCATAAACCATGACTTATAAATCATAATGTGTTTCCATATACAATGATGTAATGTGAGGGGTGAACATAACCACAGAGAGTCAATCCCAAATTCTAATGATCTCCCTATATGCGGTATTATTGTATATGCATATTAGACTATATCCACAGAACAACTGAATGCCTCCAAAATTTTACATATAAGCAAACTGTAACATATTAAATAATGTATATTAATAATAGTTAAAGAATTTAACCAGCAAACATTATTTAGGTAATACAGTCAATCGTACCAAATATCATTTTGATATTTTCCCCATTTGCCTAATACCCTATGCTGTCAAGGTTGCCTGTCACATTGTACAAATGGGCTTGACAATAAAAGACCAATCTCCTAACAGTTCATCCTTAGCTCAACATCTCAGCTTGTCCTGGCAAAAGATTCAGACACATCCTGGTTAGATTAGAATCACTATTGCCGACAAGAATAAAACTACAGACTGGCACTCCATTGTAATGCAATGATATCAGAAACTTCTATATATTTTGCAAGGATTTAAACTCATGAGGTTTTCCTCCCATACTTTCAAATTAACTATAATTGATACAGTACTTGGTGGCCTTGAAGTCAGGCTGTTGCAACATACTTATATAAAAGCCTTTAACAACCTGAGAACAGCTGGTTCCTGTGACTTCAGCCTCAGTCTTTAAAACACTTTCTCATAATAAACGTAGTCAAAATCTTAAGATTCTTCCTTGGAGCCTTGTAGCAATTAATAGAGAGATAGATGAAGATAAAAGGCAAAGATTTTCAGTAGGATGTGTTTTGGAAAGAAGTTCTTGACTCCTTGTCATTTGTTTTTAGGCTCATGACATTCTTCCATTTGACTACTTAGCTGTGAGGTGTTAATGTCATAGTTGCTCAAATTAAAGCACTCATTTTTGTATATTCAGTTATACCGGATTATTATTAACGTATTTGTTAATATTATTTCCTTATAAACTGAGTCAAACTAAAATTCCCCTTGGGCCAAATTCAGATAAGAGGAATTAGAGTGAATTGTGATTTGCTTGAGATTAGATACAGAATATATGGTACAGAATTCTTCTGTACTGTTATGTAAATTTCATACAACATAATATGGCAGCATATCAAAATGCAGTTGAGATAGGCAAGTAGTCATTTGAGGGAGGTCAGCTAGAGTAAAAAATAATACTAACCTACATGCAAAGAAATATATAGTTCTTTCTTCTTTGGCCTAGGAAGTCTCCTAAAGTCTTGTTGAAGCCCCAAGACTTCCTCTTCTATGACTTCTCTTCTATGTAGGCCTAGTATATGCAAATGAAGTACTCAAATACTCCAGATGGTTTATATAAACTATATTGTGATCTCAGGCCTGATATTATGGCTAAAGTTATTATTTAGATTTCTATTATTAATAAACATATATGCAGACATATATGTTCATCACTTGGGTTACTTAGAAAGTAATAAAGGCAGGATAAAAATATAATAAAATAAATAAATGCTATCAAGCTGACTATCCATAGAAAGAACTTTCCATTAGAAGTAGTACAAATTTAAACACTGCATCAGTTCTAGTACTAAATTTGGCTGAGAAAAGTGAGATAAGTCTAAAAGGAGGACATGCCTTGCTCCATTACCAAGGCCAAGACAGTCTGACTAAAACCTCTGTAGACATTAGACAGCTCCCTTGGGGACAAGAGCAATATAGCTATATTTGGAACTTTAATTACCATAATAACAACATAGATTATGGTATTTGAAATTGTACTAAATGAATAAAGTTATTCCAGTTCATCCCTATTAGAAAGATCAAGGACTCAACAGGAGATAAAGTTTAACAACATTTTATAAAAAGTGACTTTCTTATAAAATGAATTAAAAAGTCATACTTTGATGCTATTTTTATTTTGTCTGAGTACACATAAACTTTAATATGAAAAATACTTCTCAGATTATGCACATTTTCTAATTCAAGTGGTCACATTTCCAGTGTTCATATTTAAGACTACTATTCATGAGTATTTGGAATTTTAAAGAAATATGTAGATAACAAATTTGGTTCAGCAATTTCAGGTCTTTTTCTTTAGTTATGCATACACTATGTTGTTAGAAAAAATTACATGAAGCAACTTTCAGTTAGTCAGCAATATCTAAAGATTTTTTCCATTCTTATATATATTCTATAAAATATACAACTACAAGTACATATTCTACTAAACAACACATCAAACTACAATGTGGGAGAAATTCAAGCAAGCAAATTTGTATTGTTAAATTTTCATGAAACTTCTACAGAATTTCTTCCATCTGAATTAAATTTATGACTTTCAAAACAAGTTTGGTTAAGAACTTTCTATGTTGCATATAGTTATGGTTTGATTATAACTATATGGAGTTATATTTTTATTAAGAATATGGAATGAATTTACTTTGATAAAAAATATCAGACACTTTTTATTGGCCTCTGGTGATATTAAAGTATTTTTATTAACATGCTCTACATACCAATAAAGAAGAGAATATCACAGCAATTATATTTAGAAATTAAAATGGAAGATAGTGAATATATACTTAAGTTAATGCACAAAAGGGTATACTCTTTTAACTGTCAAGGAAGGAGTAAAAAAAAAGTTGAGGTATCAATTTACCATCAATAGAGGCAAAGATGAACATCATCTTTAAAATAATATTCTAGTCCATTAAACAATTATCGTTTTTAATCTGTGATGCAGCTAATAAATGTACTTTGGTAAGTCTGTATGCCTTAAGACTAATGAAAGAGAATTAAAACACAAGATTAGCAATAGACAAAATACCCATTAATGGCATCTTTATAGAAGACATAAAGAATGGAAATAATTTCAACTGTCTATTTGCAAGAAAGGATTAAGGGTTAACTCTCCCAGTAATTTTGATCAGTAAACATTTGCAAGTCAAACAGGATTCTACTGCTGAGAAATCTCTAGTATCCAGCATCTATTATCTCGTCTTTTCCAGTGATGATTAATGTATAGAAGTTATTTATTTTAAAATATAATTAGAAGCAACAAAGGTTTTGCTCCTGAACACCAGGTGAGATATTTTCAATCAAAAATCACATTTAAAATACCTGGAATAGCACATATCCTACACACCTTTTGTTTTCTACAAATCATGCATGCTGCAGACAAATCATTTGTGCTAAACAATCTCAAATCTGGTTTTCTAGTATTAAGCACAAAGGAAAAACACTGACAACAAGCATGGTAAATAAATCCCTCCCTTGAGAATGAAAGCAGCAGACAGAAGAGGGCTGACATGCATGCAAGAGAAACCTCACACACCATTTTTTTTCTACCTGCACAAGTTGCCATTTGCTGCAGCCCTCAGAATCGTTTTTTCTCAGCTGGTCTCAAAAGCAAAATATTCAGGCACTTCTCAAGGCATCTGTTGATAAGCTTTACAAATATAGTATTCCAAGAAGAGTATTTTTAATAGAAAATGCATTTTCTCTCCTGCTCAGGTAAACATGTTTACAGATCCTGCCCAGAGACTGGGTGGTTCAGACTTGCATGTCACACGCATGTCGTCAGCAAGAAAAGCCCCCTTTTCTCTATCATTAACATTTTAAATAAGGTACGGTAACAACAGAGCGGCTCTTTCCAAACTTACCTATAATATAGACTCAACATGAAATATACACAGGTCTAAAACAGGAAAATAACTACACGCACACATACACACACTTGTGCTATAAATAAACCCACCCACAACAGAGCAAGAAACTACTACTTCAGAATCAACACCAGGTCAACTTGCTAGTCGGTTAGAAGGCCGATGTTTATATGTGCATTTCGCACGTAAAGATTCATAACCAATGGCGCCCTCCCGCCCAGGGAACGATAATTCCTTCCCCGGGATATCAAAACCCCATGCAAAACGTCATGATCTTGGACCAACCGCTAAAAACCTTCCTATCCATAACCGTATACAGGAAATGCCAGACGAACACAAAAAAAAAAAAAAAAAAAAACTGCCAAGAAAGGTTACAAAACCTCCCGTTTGACATCCTATGAAATCACCAGGTTTCCCGTTATTTTCTGGAAGAAATAACGGAGTGAATCCAACAACACGGAACTTCGGTGTGTTTATTTCCCCCTTTTTCAAGTCGTTTCTTAAAAAAGAAAAAAGAAAAGAAAAGAAACAAAAAGAGACAAATGGGAGAAGTAAGCCCCATTCCTTATATAGGCTGTTAACAGTTCATTGCGAAGAAGCGGGGGAAGGAGAAAGGGAGGGGGGCGCATCGGCCAGATCGTTACCACCCATTATTATGATTATTATACAAACAGGTACCTCGAAATCCAAGAAGAGGGCGAGAGAAAGAGAAACTTGGCTGATTCACGCTCCCTCCCTAACCCACAGCGAAGAGAGCTTTTCTTTCCCATCGCGTTGATAAAGGAGAGAAGATATTAGGCAAAAAGGAGAAAAGGAAGGAGGGGGAAGGGGGAGGGGGAGCCCACTTCTAATAGTTCTGCCAAGATCTTGGAGGTTGGCGGGGTGTAAGAGGAGAAACAATATGTTCAATGGCTACGGAGATAAATCAACATGCACTGCAGGCACTAAAAGAGGCGGAGGCGAAAGAGTGGGGGGGGGGGGAAAGCAGAAGAGGGAGGGGAGGAAAGTGAGAGCGAAGGAAGGGGGGGGGTCCCTTTCAAGGCGATGTCAGGGGTGCGCATGTGGCGCGTTTCCCTTGCAAAGAAAAATAAAATCAAATCGATACACACTGCAGCAAGCAACAGTGCTTCCATCTCCTCCTCCTCCTCCGTCGGGGCCAAAACACGCCACCCTCCGGGACACCCGAGTCCCCATTACAGTCCTCCTGCCTCGACGTTTCGCTGCCCGAAGAGTTTTTGCTTAGTTAGCGCGCACTCCTTCCCACCTTCCGCTAAAAAGTGCTCAAACCCCACCGATCCTCCCCTTCCCCTCCCAAGCACCCCAAATGTGAAGGGAAGAGGGGGTGGGGGAGGGAGGGAGGGAGGGAGAGCAAGAGCAGCGCTAAAGCGGGGGTTCCCTCCCCCACCACTCCACAAAGCACTGCGTCTCCCCCCCGATTTCCCTGGGATGAGAGGAAGAGACGGGCGCGAGCCCCCCTTTTCCTTCAGCAGCCCTCGCCCAGAAAAGTTTGGGGAGCGGGGCGATGCGGCCTCCCCCTTTCGAGAACCGCCGGGACCCGCCTCAGCCCAGGTAATAAGTTTGCAAGTTTGGGGCTGCGGAGGTGGCCGAGAGGAGAAGCAGCGGCCTCGGCAGCTCCTCGTGGGAGATCGAAGCTACCCAGCCACCCCTTCAGTTCTCCCACCGGAGAGGGAAAACGGGGCGAGGGGAATCGGCGGCCGCTGGCGAAGCAGAGGAAGGGGGGAGACAAGGTGGCTGCGGACGGCGAGTAACGGTCCCCGGGCAGGAGAGAGGCATCCGGGCAGCAGAAGCCGGCTGAACGAGGAGGCACCGCTAGGAGGAGAAGCAGCAGCCAAGCAGGGAGGGAGCGCAGAACGGGCGAGAGAGGCAAGCGGTCGGGCAGGCAGCAGGTAGCGGATCTAACGGTGCAGAGGGACCGGGCTCCAAGGGACGAGCTCCCGGGCAATTACTTTCTACTTCTCGCCTCCTTCCCCCTTCTTCTCCCTTCCACCCCAGCTCAGCCCGATCCAGCCCGGCGCCTTGAGTGGCCCCAGCCAAGCTCGGGCCGCTGCCCGGCGAAGCTGACTGACCGTTATTGCGCCTCGGGTTCGCCTGTTTCCTGCGCTTACACCTGGGGCCATCCGCCATGATCCTCTCGCTTGTGTCTAAATGCTCCAGTCACCTCCTCCCCCCTCCCCCTGCTCTTCCCCCCCCCTTTCAGCCCCCGCCCGGACCTGGTTTACGACACTGGGAGGTTTGGTGAGAGTGTGTCTGTATGTGTGTGTGTGCGCGCGTGGTGCTTTTTTTTTTTTTTTTTTACTTTTTTACATCACCTTCCTACACCTAGTGCTCGGCCGCCGGAACCTTGTTGCCAGGGGAGACGCTTTACGGCAGCGCGTTTGAACCGGCAGGAGGGAAAAGTTTCTCTCAGCTCGCCAGTAGGCAGGTACTGTTTATTGCGGGGGGGGGGGGACGGGGGCGGGACACCCCTAAGGGAGCGGGGTGGGATCGAAGGGACACAGAGGAGTTTCCTTTCACAGGAGGGATACCCAAGGGGAGGGGCGAGGAGCGGAGAATCTCCTCAGGCGCACCAAGCCAGGCTCCGCGCGGGAATGGCCCGTATGGAGTTGCCGCCGAGAAGGACGGACGGACGGACGTGGGGGGAGGCGGCAGACGGCCACCCGAACTCCGTTAGCGAAGTTTTCCTTCTTTTCTCACTTTATTTTCGTTTTTTAAAAATAAATAAATAAATAAAACGGAGCTCTAGTGCGCGAGGAAAAAGTTAAAAGGAAGGCAACCATAAAAAGGAACACATTCTAAAAGCGCTCTTGCGAACCGGCACGATTATAACGGCACGAACTACCCTACGCCACAACTTCCAGCCATGGATGGGGTGCATTACTTCTACCGTCCCTCAAAAACATCACTACGGCTCCCCTATATTAGTATAGTATACTAAGTACTATATATTAGTAAAAAAAGGTACGGAGTGGGGTACTAAGTCCCCTTCCAAAAGAAGACCTTGAAGAAAGCAAAAAAACACATGTGCAACTTTTATCTGTTTCTTTTGTTATGTTAACAACAGAGTGGATTCTGGTGTTTGAAATGATAAAGGAAAGGGAAAACAGCATTGCCTGCAGGTAAATAGAATACACTTCCCAGACACCACCTGGATTCAAGTCCCTAAAAGATAATGCCATGACAAATACAGACAAAGAAAGACTTTGAGGACCCAGTTTGTGGGGGCAATAAGCTGACTTTGTATAAATATACAAAAGTATGAAGGCTATTGCTTAACGCATTGTAAGCCGCCCTGAGTCTCCGGAGAAGGGCGGCATATAAATCGAACCAATAAATAAATAAAATAAATAAGACTTCTAATTTTTCTTGCAATGAAATGGCTATGGCATGTCTTTTGAAAGGCCAATGGAATTGGGAACAAATTGATAATTTGATTTATCACTCTTGAATAAATATGGAAGATTAGATGGGGCAACAAGCACTATATTCCACTTGCTGTACATTTGGGTGAACAAACATTCCACAGCATATAACAATTCTAAAGTAATTATCAGTAATAATAAAATATCAGTGAAAACACCAAGAATCAGTAAATATAATAACAACTGTCATTCTCACCTGTGTGCAAATTCAGTCAATGCCCTGGTATATACGATCATAATTTTAAAGGATTGGTCAATTTCTTCATTTATTTTCTGATAACACATAGAAACTTAGAAGAAAACCTTTCTGAATTAATGGGTTTTAATTCTAATTAATATGGATAATACAAGTAGTCATAACAACCATTCATTTAGTGATGGTTTAAAGTTACAGGAGCACTGAAAAAAGTAACTTATGACTGTTATTCACATGACCGTTACAGCATCCCCATGGTCATGTGATCAGAATTCAGATGCTTGACAACTGGTTCATATTTATGATGGTTGCAGTATCCCAGGGTCATGTGATCCCCCTTTATGACCTGACAAAGTCAATGGAGGAACCAGATTCATTTAACAACCATGTTACTAACTTAACAACTGCAGTGATTTACTTAACAGTTGTGGCAGGAAAGGTAATAAAATAGGGCAAACTTCACTTAACAACTGTCTCACATAGCAACAGAAATTTTGGGCTCTATTGTGGTAATAACTAGGACTAGTTGCAGTTGAACAAATTCTGCAACTATTATGAATATTGTAAAACATTATTACATGTATTTATAATCAACTTGTTTGTCAATCAACCTCCATCCCAGAAATGAGTTCCTATAAATTAAAAGTGGTATAAGTTTTATGCAAATATACAAATATTAAATGTATCTAAATTTAAAATAATTTTAACTACTTTTATTATTATTGTATTGTATTATTGTTATAAAGTGCCCAGAGTCTATGGGAACGGGCATCTACAATACATTTTAATAACAATAGTAATTTAAAATTACAATTTGATCGCAGTTAAAGACATGACAGAATTAAACCAGGTAAAATTCACTATAAATAGAATAAATTTTTTAAAAGCCTTCTAAATTATCTAAAACTAAAGAAAGAAATGGTCAGCTTTAATCTCTTGAATGAGAAAAGTTTGCAATCAGGAAAATATACTGAAAAGATCTTTCCCTGTCAACCAGTTTCTTGGTTTCTTTTCTATTCACAAAAATTCTCTGGAATGGATCCCAAACTATGGCTCGATTGATACAGGAAGTAGTATGTCAGATATTCTAGGTGAAAGTGGAATGGTTTGCTTTTTAAGCTATTTTTCAAGATGAATGTTAAGATGCAAACACACATGCACACAAACAAACACAAACACACACACACACAAAAGGACAACTAATTTGAACTTGTATGAAGTTATTTCTCCTTTTTCTTTATTTGCAGTGACCAATATAATGCCAACATAATATTGAATATGATAATAATCTTAATGTTAAAGAAAACTATTAAGTTCTTAGTAGTGAAAAGTAATCTTTTTTTACAGTGAGAGTCTTTGGGTCCAAGAAAAGAAAATGGAGAACATTTTCAGAGATTACCAAAATCTTGGAATTAAAAAAAAAAAAGCTGGCATACTTCTGTCTAGGGCATCTATTATTAGAGATTTCCCAAACACAATGTAAGTATATCTTTACCAACAGAGACAGCCACTGTTTTCATGCTTGAATGGTATTGAAAATTATGGTTGCTAGATTACCTGGAATTTTGGAATACCCAGAAAGGCATTTGAGATCTTAAACACACTTTAAAAATTTAAATTCTACTGAAGTAATTTGGAATAAACTGGTATAAAATTAGAATGTACAAGGGTATTGAATTTCATCTATTTACAAGAATGATAATAGAGTTCTTCTGATCAAAAAGCTGTGTATTAGAGTGCCATTCTTCTTCCAGATCTGTAATACTTTACATCTTCATTTTGTCTAATAGTTAGCTCCAGCCCCTCTACAGATTAGTGACAACAATTTATTTTTCATGTACAGTAGAACCTCTGGTCATGACCATAACTTTGGTTGCAACCTGATTTGGTCGTGCCTTGAACCTAATTTTGGAAATTTGATGCTTACAAAAAAAATGGCGTGGAAAGGGAAATTGGCAATGAAAAAAAAATGGTGAATTTTTGGTCGGAACCCAATTTGGTTGTGGTCAGAAGCATTTGTGGCCAGAGGTTGTACTGTACTTAAAAATAAATTAAACCATAGAATAATTTACATAGTCAGTACTAATTATCACCCTACAAGAGTTTTACAATTAATTAGAATATTGTTGGTAGCTGAATATAAAAGCTCATGTACATTTAAGTCCATGTCCTTCAATTTTTTTAAAAGAGTGTTCTTTCCCCTAGTGCTTATCATTTTACATATTTCTGTGTCTTTAGTAAATCTGATTATTCATTATTTTCCAGACTCATAGACAATTAACCTTGATTATGTCGAAACAACGCAATTGTTTTTCAAAACAAATGTCATTTGATGATATGAGCTCTGAACTCTTGTTTTTGGGTCAGATGTAAGAAGCAGAGTTTGGGTCACAAAGACATTTTATTCATTAAAATAATTTAAACGACCATCCATCTAATTGCAACCCTAACCCTAATGCAATGATTGTAGAGAATGGGAAAGATGACCTTCATGGAAATATGCAGGAACCATTACTAAAGCATTTTGAATCCTGAACAGCAAGATAACATTTAAAAACAGCTTAGTCCTTCCCTAATTCTCTGAAGTAGGAGGAGGAGGTAGAGCACAATCAGATTTGCAAAAGTCAATGGTTGTAGCCAATCTCAGTAAGCATACTTTAGCGTATTGTGTAATCAAACATAGGACTCAAAACCAATAATCATGGCATACTGCAGAATATATTAGACAGCATGTGCTGGTGGAACTCTCTCCAAAGAATATTGAGAGAGATCCTGACATAATAAAGGGATGCACATCTTAGGAAGGTGGTAGAGACTAATGCATAAGTAATAGATGATATAAGTGGTTACTATAGACAGTGGAGCTCAGGATTCTGCCTGTTTTTTCTTTTTTATCCTTTTTCTTAGTTTATAATATAAAATACAAAAGCGGGGGGGGGGCGTAGCGGTTATTATAAAGGAAGGTCTTGATCCTAGGGAGACCACTGTGCCACAGATAGCCGGATGTGAGTTCCTTTTTGTGAAGTGGGGCCGTGGAGTACAGTTGGGCTTGTTGATCACGTACCTGGCTCTCTGCCGCGTGGCAACGGCCCTGCTCGAGCTGCTCAATGTCATAGCTGAGGTGGCGGTTGGTACCCCCAGACTTCTAGTCATGGGGGATTTCAACCTGCCATCCGTCGGCGAAACATCTGAGGTGGCTCGAGAGTTCATGGCTTCCATGACGGCCATGGACCTTACTCAGTTAATTCATGACCCTACTCACACGGGTGGACACACTCTGGATTTAGTTTTTGTCTCTGGTCAGTGGTCGAGTGGCCTTAATACAGGGGATATAGTCATCGAACCCTTGTCATGGTCTGACCACTCGCTCCTTCGACTAGACTTTCTAACCGCTGCACCCCGCTGCAGGGAGGCGGGACCGATTACGTGGTTCCGCCCCAGGTGCCTGATGGATCCTGATAGGTTCCAGATGGAGCTTGGGCCATTTCCTGAGACTCTGGCTCATGACTCGGCTGAAGACCTAGTGGCCGCCTGGGACAGTGCGGCCGCCGGGGCTTTGGACTGCGTCGTGCCTTTGCGGCCTCTGACCCGGCACTGAACTCACCTAGCTCCTTGGTTCTCCGAGGAGCTGAGGGAGATGAAGCACCGGAAAAGATGCCTGGAGAGTAGTTGGAGGACCAGCCGCTCTGAATCCGACCGAACACTGGTGAGGTCTCATATTAAGATCTACCTAGTGGCGATAAAAGCGGCGAAATCTAGCTATTTTGCCGCCGTTATCGCATCATCAGATAATCGCCCAGCCGCCCTGTTTAGGGTGACCCACTCCCTCCTCCATCTGGAAGCGCGGGATGATCCCTTGCAGGGTCGAGCTGAGGACTTTGTGCAGTATCTGCATGACAAGATCGCTCAGATCGCCAGGCCTTCGCTTCGGGAAGGCCTGGTCTCTGACTGGGTAAGTCCAGACGGGATGACTGAGGCAGGTCTTGAGAATGTTATCTGGGAGGAGTTTGGCTCCCGAGGACGTGGACAGGATCCTGGGATGGCTGAACGCAACCACATGTTTATTGGACCCGTGTCCCTCCTGGTTGGTGCTGGCTTCCCGGGAGGTTACACGAGGTTGGCTCCAGAGGATTGTTAACGCCTCTGTGGGTGAGGGTGTCTTGCCGGCTGCTTTGAAAGAAGCGGTGGTGAGGCCCCTCCTCAAGAATCCCTCTCTGGATCCGGCTGTTTTGGCTAACTATCGTCCAGTCTCCAACCTTCGCTTCGTTGCGAAGGTTGTTGAGAGTGTGGTGGCGTGGCAGTTTCCCCGGTACCTGGATGAAGCTGTCTATCTGGACCCGCTCCAGTCCGGCTTCCGGCCTGGGCACAGCACGGAAACGGCATTGGTTGCGTTGGTGGATGATCTCTGGAGGGCTCGGGATAGGGGTTGCTCCTCTATCCTGGTCCTGTTAGATCTCTCAGCGGCTTTTGATACCATTGACCATGGTATCATGTTGCACCGGTTGAAGGGGCTGGGGGTGGGGGCACCGTTCTGCGGTGGTTCTCCTCCTACCTCTCTGACCGGTTGCAATCTGTGTTGACGGGGCAGCGGTCAACCCCGAGGCACCTTGCTTGTGGGGTGCCACAAGGGTCGGTCCTCTCGCCCCTTCTGTTCAACATTTATGTGAAGCTGCTGGGCGAGATCATCCGTGGCTTTGGGGTGGAGTTCTATCAGTACGTTGATGACACTCAGCTGTATATCTCCACCCCAGGCCACCCCAACGATGCCCTTGAAGTGATGTCCCAGTGCCTGGAGGCCGTGCGGGCCTGGATGGGGAGAAACAGACTCCGACTCAACCCTTCCAAGACCGAGTGGCTGTGGCTTCCGGCGTCCCGATATAGCCAGCTGGTGCCATCGCTGGCTATTGGGGGCGAATCATTGGCCCCCACGGAGAGGGCTCGCAACTTAGGCATCCTCCTAGATGCACGGCTGTCTTTAGAAGAGCATATGACGGCCATGGTCAGGGGGGGCTTTCTATCAGGTTCGCCTGATACGCCAGTTGTGTCCCTTTCTGGATCGGGACTCCCTACGCATGGTCACTCAAGCACTCGTCACTTCCCGCCTGGACTACTGCAATGCTCTCTACATGGGGCTCCCCTTGGGGTGCACCCGGAGGCTGCAGTTGGTCCAGAATGTGGCCGCGCGGGGGATTTTGGGAGCGATGGCGCTCCCATGTGACACCTCTCCTGCGCAAGCTGCACTGGCTTCCTGTGGTCTTCCGGGTGCGCTTCAAGGTGTTGGTGATCACCTTTAAAGCGCTCCATGGCTTAGGGCCGGGGTATTTGCGAGACCGCCTTCTGCCGCCAATAGCCTCCCACCGACCGGTTCGCTCGCACAGAGAGGGCCTCCTCAGGGTGCTATCGGCCAGACAGTGCCGGCTGGCGACTCCCAGGGGGAGAGCCTTCTCTGTGGCGGCACCAGCCCTCTGGAACGACCTACCCCCTCACATACGCACGATATCAGACCTCCGGACTTTTCATCGGGCCCTAAAAACACACTTATTCCATCTAGCTGGGCTGGCTTGATCCCGTCCTCTCAGTTTTAATTGATTCGGTTTTAATTTGGGATGTTTTAAATTATTTGGGCCAAAATTATTTAATTGTTTTTAAATTGTTTTTTAAATTTTGTATACAATGTTTTATTTTGGCTGTGCACCGCCCTGAGTCCTGCGGGAGAAGGGCAGTATAGAAATAAAATAAAATAAAATAAAATAAAATAAAATAAAATAAATAAATAAATAAAACAAGAAAATAAAATAAAGTACAGATGAGAAATCAGGGTAAGAATAAAGAAAACAACACATACAATCTAAAGAGGATTTATTTAGGCCTGGGCAAAAGGACCCCAGGCTGTTCAAACATTAGTACTCTAGATTGGGAGCCATTCAAATCTTGAGGGAATTTCATTTCAAAGAAGCTATAGACGATATAAATAACTGTTACCATTTTCACATAACTATTCTCATACATGTTCCATAGGGAAAAAAGTTATAATAAAATATTTATATGCTTTCTCCCAATGTAATATATTTTTAAAACTTGATTGACATAAGCATTTTTATGTAAACTTTCTGATAAGCATAATTGTTTATTTGTGAGGAGTTACATCTGAATTTCAGATTTTAAAAAGATAGTTGAATTTTGTTTTACATATTGGAAATACAGTACAAATTTACCAAATTCCTCTTAAAATGCAATCTGACTGCAATTTCATCATACATTTGCTTCACATAGTATACATATTCTTTATCTATTTATCTAATGTTTATTACATATTGACAAACCAAATTGGGTTTGGCAATCTCATATGTAACTAGCAACTTGGTCATTAAGTAAAGTAGTCACTAAGTGAACCTATGACTGTTCTTACTATCTTCAGCTTTCCTTGGCTTTATAGACCTGCAGAGATTGTACAGCCCATGTGAGGATTCATTGCAAAGTTACTTTTTCATCACCATCATAAGTGTGAAGTCACTAAATGAAAACTACAGGTATGTTAGACACACACACACACACAGAAAAACTTGATATATAAAATATTTTATTTACTTCAGAACCTCACTTATAATATATATGTATTTAGTTTTCTTTAGATAGTTTTTAAAAATATATTATTTTGGAATGGATGTTATGTCGTTTACCTAAATGGATAAACTGCTGACTGGTGTAATTGTTGAGAGATGTATAAGACATGTAGATCATGCTGTTATCACTTCCTCCTCTTATACAGATACTGTAACTAACCTTAGACATTTTAAATACAGTGAAATATTAATTCTGTATTTTTTTTTTAAAAAAAAGTATAGGAGTATAGGTTAAATTTGACTTCAAATTTGAAAAAATTCTACAAAATATTCTACCATAAGTCAAATGCAGCCATATGCTTATATAGTATACTCTGAACACAAGTTTACTAAACTTATTCCCAGGTGAATGAATAGAGGATTTTAATATAAGTTATAGAACCATCTTTCTCAACATTTTTTGCCATCAGATGTGTTAAGTGTGTGATTTTCTATAATTCCCAGTCAACAGTCATGGCTCCTGACAAAATAGTAGTAGCAATCTGTTGGAAAACTTCTACAGTGGACACTATCTAAAGGTTACACTTCACAGTTGAAAAATAATAGAAAATACATGAAATAAATAAATAAATTCAAAGCCCTTGAATAATGTTTGCTGCTTTTAAAGTACACTATATCCTGGTTGAAAGTCAGTTTGGTATAGTGGTTAAAGTATCAGGCTACAAACCAGGGATTGTGAGTTCTGGTCCTGCCTTGGGCACAAAGTCAACTGAATGATTTTGGGCTGGTCACTTTTTTATAGCCCAGGACACTGATGGTGTCCTTTTAGACACGTGCACGCCCAAACTGAAAGGTGAGCGCACACACATGCATGTACATGCACGGACATGCAGATGTGTGGACATGTGCAGATGTGTGCATACTCAGACATGCACATGTGCATGCGTGGACATGTGTCCATGTGCAGCAGAGACCCAAAGACCAGCTGGCCGGCAGGAGGTGGAGCAACACTAGTAGCACAGCAAGAGATAAGATCTTTTTCTTTAGTGAGCTTCTGTTTTGTTGTTTGCAGGGAAACAGAAGCTCACAAAAGAAATGCCACAGAGATCTGACATGGGGCAATGGCATGCATGCCAGCAGAGAGGGCTCTGCGTGCCATAGGTTAGCCATCACGGGCCTAGGAAGAAGACAGTGGCAAACCACTTCTGAAAAGCTTTGTCCAAACTTTGCCTTTGAGAATCAAACATGATTGAACAAAAGATAAAAAAATTCTATACATGAAGCGTTTTGTTCAGTTGAATAAAAGGCTAGATTAGCCTTTTGATTAAGACTTTTAAAAAATTACAAGTACCATTTGGGAGTTTGAGAATACTAGATAACAAATACACTTGTTTATAACGCAAACTAAATTAATCCCATCTGTGGTACACTACAGGTAAAATATTTTTGCCATTGTAAGAATACACATAAAATGGTATTGCGTGAGATTACAGAATACTGCTATGTAGATTTGTTAAAATGGTAAGGCTAATATATGTATAATATTTGAAACCACATCTTAAAAATAATCTGTTAATAATATAAATATAGCATGTAGAGATGACATAAATACTACAAATTATGGCAACACAAGTAAAAATCCACAATTTTTGGATTAGACAAGACTGCAAAATATTCCTACTATATTATACGATAGATGCTGTAAGTGTTGCCAAAGGGTTATTTTGTGGGCTGTGCAGTACTTTGAGCATGCATAGGCAACCCATGACGCACCTGTCAATATCTCCTTAAATCATATGAGTCTTTTCTAGAGAGCAATAGCTGCAGAGGGTAACCATGTAATCTCAAGCAAAGGTCCTACTGGTTTAAGTAGTTGTCAGCAGGTGCTACACGATCCCCCGTGTACTCTGAATCACTGTACTGCTCCTGAATCAGTTCTGTCTGTATGATCTTACACTGTCATCTCTTCTATTTGGCAACTGAATTGATTTATTTTTGGCTCAGCTGCAATAGAGTGCAGAAAAACTAGTCTGAAACTCGTGACTTCCCTGTTTGGAATAATTTTTGCTTCTCTATGACTTCCACCTCCTGAGCTATAGACTCCCTAAAGTGAGTTAAGAGCCTCACAGTTTCTTATGATTCAGGAAACTTTCTTTTTTGCATCTGATCAGAAAAATGCACATAACATTAAGTGAGGACATGAAAGTGCAAGTAATTTATTTTCTTTTTTCATGTTGAAGGAGTTAAGGTGGTTCTTTCTTTTTTTTAATTCTAGGACCAATGGCAGCTTAGACAATGATTTCATGATATTCTGTATTTCCTGTTCTTTGTATTTCAAAGTTGGGAGAAGTGAAGATGATTATGAATGATTTTCAAATTGCTTTTAGTAAATTTGGGGATGATACAATTGCAACTTGGAAGTGCCTGTGAATACTTAACTTTGGAAATGGCATATGCCACAGCTTCATGTTATTGTTATTTCTTGAAAACAGCAAGGACTATTGTCTTCTCTTCTGCTTCTCTTTCTACTGAAAATAAGCTCTGCCTCTTTTCAAGGAAATTTTGAAGTTGGAAAAGTCATTATAGATCTTTATAAGACACCTTGTCTCTTCACATGTTATCTTAGAAAAAGCTAGAGGTCAATCTGTCTATCCCATGTTTTTAGAAGTTAATAGAGCCGATGTAAATGAAATCTGATGCTCATCTTGTGCATTAGCTGGATTAAATTCGAATGCATTTTCTAAAATGTGCTTTACAACCTAAGAAAGGAGCAGGCTCTGGGCTTTAATATACACAAGTGCAATGAACACAAAAATATGTGTAGGAATATTCTTTGTGAAAAGCAATACATGTGAAATAAAATGTAAATTACATTGGTCCAAATGTAAAATTAATGCCTTAGGCATACCTACACTTATACTCTTGGAATTGTTTAATGTTTTAATATATAGTTTAATTTAAATAGGTCCCTAAAGATAGATAAAGCATGAATAGCATTAGTGTTTTACACTTATTTATTTATATCCCACCTTTATTCTTTTTATAAGTAACTCAAGATAATAAACATACTTACTACTTCTTCCTCCTATTATCCCCATAACAGCTATCCTGTCAGATGAGTTGTGCTAAGAGAATGTGTACATGGTAATTTAAAAGAGTAATACAAACAAAAAAGAAACATATACTTTCATGAAACATACTTACCAATAAATAGGGCTTGGCCAATTTTAGATTACTTCTTCTACTTAGTAAGTGGCTCAGGAGTAGTAGATGATGTGGAATTTTGAAGCTAATTAAGAAACTTATGTAGCTATTGTATCCCTACAATAGCAGGGAATTAATATAATAATCATTTGGTCCTATCCTGATCATGCACCACCCAGATAATTCGTTAATAGAACTAAGTGAAAAAAGAACTATTAAAATATTATTTTGTATGTTAAATATAACTCTCCTTTGGCAACAACAGTGGCCTTAGTTTTCCTTGTTCAGCCTACTTTCATTCAGTGCAAAATTGAAATTTAACTTTATAGGCATCAGAGGAGTATGGAATCTTTCTTGTATTTTAGTAAATAGATATGTCTGTAAATGTATGTCAAATTAACATTTTAATGAAAATAATGAAAAAATGAATGAAGAAAAAATTGCTTGAAATATTGTTTGTTTCCTCCCCTTCATTTTAAAAGACTTAAATAGAGAAACATTTTCTTAGCTCATGAATTTTATTTGTGTGGGTTACATTGTGTGGTAAATGAACAACATTCACAAATGTCATTCTGAAACTTTAAATAGTTTAATATATAACATAATTTTAAGTACTATCCTAGACTTTAGTTATAGCAGTTTTACTCAACACCCAAAAGTGGTAAAAGAGGAAGTAAATAAGTTTTACTGTTGTATGTGACAGTATGTTGTATGTTACATGCAGGCAGCCCAAGTTCGAATCCAAGTAAGGGTATGGCTAGCTGATGAGACCTAAATAGCTTGAAATAGACCTTTATTTCTTTATCAGTGAAATATAAAATTGGTACACAAACATATCTATATCTATATCTATATCTATATCTATATCTATATCTATATAATAGATTTATAAATCTATTATATAAATCTTTTATATAATAGATTTATAAAAGTTGATAGGTTTTATTTTACAGCATCTTTTTAGAGTAATATTTAGCAACATTCTCTGAAATATGGTCAGATTGATCTGATAACAGAACTTAAGATAGGAGTTAGAACAACCAAATTTTAGCTAGAAATGGAGAGAGCATCTCTTGCTAAATGTCAACATATTATGAGCAGCCCCTCCACTGCAAGGACATTATCTCTACTTACAGATTTTTTAAAAAATTAATTACATTTACTTGTCATATTTATATAGCAATTCATCTTATAGACAAGTGATTCTGGATGGCATAAAGCAAAGTTAAAAACAAAATGTAGCATTAGCACTTAGACTTATCCTAAACATGCTTTTTTCAAAAGGCAACTGGACTTTCTGTTTTCTTTGATGACTTTTTGCTTCTCATCCAAGAAGCTTCTTGGACAAAAAGCAAAATGTCTTCAAAGAAAAACCAGAAAGTCCAGTTGCCTCTTGAAAAAGCACCTTTGGGACAACCATGACCTGGATGACTGAGACTCTCCATAGACACCATAGGCCACTTCACAGTGCTTTACAGCCCTCTCTAAGCCATTTACAGAGTCAGCAACAATTGCCCCCAACAATCTGGGTCCTCATTTTACCCAGGATGGAAGGCTGAGTCAGACTTGAGCCAGTCAGAATCAAACTGCCAAACTGCAGTCAGCCGGCAGTCAGCAGAAGTAGCCTGCAGTACTGCATTCTAACCACTGCCCACCACAGCTCAGTACAAGGGTACAAAATGTACAAGTATTTTAATTGTTAATAAAATATTTTAAATTATAAAATATCCATTTTATAACAGCTGCATACACCCCTGCAGTCATGTGATTGCATTTTGGGCACTTAGCAACTGGATCTTTTATGGCCATTTGTGGTGTCTTGCGGTCACATGACCATGATTTCTGACTTTTTTGCCAGTTTCCAGTTTCTGGCACAAAACAAATAGCTCATAGAGAAAATTGATTAATTTAACTATTTCTACAAAAAAATGTCCAAAAAGTCGGGTCACATGATGCGCACACATACACAACACACACACACACAGAGGGAATTGATATCTCCCCTCAGTAACAGGTGTTGGGAGGTGTTAAGTCTATCCAGACCTAACGCCCTTTTACATTTTGGTTGATATACCTTGCTGACTGAAATGGGAGAGAAGAGCTAAGAGCTTCTTCAAACAAGGTTTGAATCAATTCATGGAAGTCATGGGGATCAATAGCTGTTAGTCTTGACAACAGTATGACTGCCTCTGAAGAGCATTTCCTTGGAAACTAATGGACTTCTTGTGCCATTAGTTGGCCACTGCAAATATAGACTAGTGGAATTGATGGGCCAGGATCCGATCCAGTAGGACACTGTGTTCTTATGTGGTACTCAAGAAAATGTTTCTAGGCAAGGCATGCTAGTTGATAGCAACTAATGAGTATTCATAGCCCATCCAAGAGACTGCAGCCCTCAAAAAGCTGACGATTTGTAACTTCTTGTAAAATAACTGACTTCAAAAAGAATTAGTTTTCCACCAGAATTAGAGAAGCCAGACTGGCTGGAAAGAATAGTAATTTTGCCCAGTAGGAAAAAAATGTATTCAATAATATATGCCAGTTTTAGGTAAACTGGCTTCATGACACATCACCATGTTAGAGATGCAGAAGGGTGCTTGATAGATTGTCCTTAGACATTGGGATTGTATCCTTTCAAGCAGGGACAATGATCTAGCTTAATGGGTAGGGCATGAGGTATGCCAACTCTGTTTGATCTTCTGGGGGTAGGCAGAGATAATGGAAAGAGGCAATCCTTCAGCCCTTTTGCCACAAATTGTTTCATAGATGATAATCAGCACCTTAAATTTCTGGTAATCGGTACATCTCATATAGCAGATGGGTTACATGGGTATACTAAAGTGTGGCCATTTCAGTTTGTGTCACTGCATTCTGAGTGTTCTTCAGGCTTGACACCATACAGAGCACATTGCAATTATCCTCACTCAAGGCAACTAAGGTATGAGTAACTTAGAGAGATAGTCCTGAAATGAGAGCAATTGGTGCATTAAATAAATCTGTGCAAAGGCCTTCTTGGTTAAAGTTGCTTGTTCTTCAGACAGAAGCTGTAATCAAGAAGGACTCCACCCCCACTGGCAAAACTACAAAATACTGCATGGATAAGTGCCATCCCATAAAAACCAGAGATAGAGAACCATGACTGCATAGTGACTTGATCTGATCAGGACTGAGTTTAAGCCTGATCCTCTACATTTAGATACAAACAGTGTCCAAGCACAGGGACCAGACTTTGGCAGCAGCTTTGTGAGACACTCTTCAAACTGGGGTTTTTGGTATGGGCTTCTCATTTGCCAACATTGGCTAAAGCTGAACGTGAAGAGAACCCCTCCCAAATCCTGCAGACAGTCCAGAAGGATATCATAATCAATGATACTGAAAGCAAGAAGAACCAGGACAATTTCATGAGCCATATCCTGATTCTGCAAAGGACAGAAATATACATAAGTATAAACAGGATTCTTTGTATACTGCAACCTCACATGAAACAGTACTAAAGGTACCCAGATGATTTGCTTCTTCTGAGGTCTGCTGGAGCTGTCAGTAAATATATTCTGAAGGAGAAGGTTGAAAACTAGATAAACATTGCCCAGAATTGTTGGGTTCAGCAATGATTTCACAAGCAGAGGCTGTACTACCACCTCCTTCCAGACAGGCAGACCTATCTCCGCTCAAAGATGAATTTACCTTGAGTGGAGTGAAAATCCACCAGATGGATTTTCCACAGTTCACCTATAGATACATGAATCTAATGAGCAAGTAACTGACTTATATAAGGAGCCTGTCCATTTTCTCAGGAGTTAGAGGATCAAACATTTATCCAGCTGATTCAACATGTATCTGCTCTAATTTAAAGGTGATCTAAATAAGTTGATTCATCAGATTTATTTTATTTTTTATTTAACAAAGATACGTGGCTGCTCATTTCACTAAATGTGATTCTGAGCAGTCTACAATTAATAATAAAAATGTCAAAGCTATTAAAAACTTTAACAATAAATTAAATCAAGATTCCTATAGTATTATTCATAGCAGCCCTGTATTCTTGTGACCTATCCCTCCCCAGTTTGGGAATGGATCACTTTAAACAGGGCTGCTGGCTATTTGTGTATGTGATAAGAGTGGATGAGCAGCTATGTTTAGCTGTTCCTGTTGCCACAATACAATCTTTAACATGGACTCTTACCTGTGCTTGGTTGAATTGGCTGTTTGTATTTCTCCAATGGTGTATTTTTGTTGTTTCATCTTCTGAAGTGCCATGAAAAATCAGAATCCTGCATGGGATCAATGAACAAAAGAGGCTGCATAGGGGGAATCTGATTATGCACTCATTCCAGGCAGGGATTGCTGTCAAATGTTTACCAGACCCCAAGAAAAACCTCAAACTCTCTCTGAAATTCATTAGGTGCTACAGCAGATTGATCAAATAGGACCTAACTGTTGGGGTGGGGGGATACAAAGATAGTGTTAACAAGCCAAAAAGCAACCAGTGTGACTAACAAATAATGGTAATGTCCTCTGCCTTTAGTTCATATTTCAACCTCCCTGAGATTAAAAAGATCATCAGATCTAAAACAGATCTGATGCCATATGTATTGGATCTTCAATAATCTGGGTCAGATCCATTCCTGATGTTGAGAGTAAAGAATATTACTTTGATGGAGATACAGAGTTGTTCTCCTGATCTGGTCTAACTAGTAGGTCTGACACTTGACATGATGGTTGTGATCTTCTGAGCCCCACAACGCTTTACACCATATAAAGGCAATTTTAACTCTCCCAGAACTATCTGGGAGATTCAACCTAGAAATGAGGAGGAACTTTCTGACACTGAGAACAATCAACCAATGGAACAGCTTGCCTTCGGAAGTTGTGGGAGCTTCATCACTTAAGACTTTCAAAAAAAGATTGGAGTGCCATTTGTCAGAAATGATGTAGGGTCTCCTGCAAGGAGGGGGGGTTGACTAGATGACTTCCAAAATCAGTTTTGGAGACTTCACTACCAGCTATATGATGGAATTGGTCAGCTTATACATAGATCAACTACTCCTTAGAGCCCAACTTTAACCATATTGTCTCACATCTGGTTTTCAGGAACCTGCTAAGGCTTCCCAGATGACAACTGCCAACACGTTCTCTTGTCCTGAAATTTTAGCTGATGAACAGAATCCAGGTGTGCATATATGGATGAGTCTCAATAACACTTGCCAGGTTGACTGTCTCATCCATAATAAGATCATGGATCTTTGTCTTGCTACAAAACAACGTGTCATTTGACAACACCAGCTGGAGACAAAGGCTACTGAAGATCTGGTGACTTTGCAGCAGGGATGATACTGGGAACGAGAAAGTAGAATTGGTATCAAATACTTCGTGCTGTGTGTGTCCTGCTCCCAGATTCCTACCATCTTTCTCTATTCTAAAAATACAAGTGCCAAAAATAACTTGAAGAACATTTTAAATTTTATATATACAATGTGATCCATACATACCTACTAAGGTATCCCCATTTAGTTCAGTGAAAAGTAAACTATGGGAGTCCATGGAGGATTGCAACTAGGGAAATAGTAGAGCAACTATAAAGATCCAGGGCCCCAGCAGAGTTTTTTTCTTCTTCTTTCCCTTCTATTTTAATTGAATGAGAGAGGAAATGATCTGGTTCATTATGTTAAACCACAGCTGATGATGACCAGTCTAAAGCAAACAAATCAGATACAACGTAGTGCCATGTGTGAACTCGGTAATAAACAATCTGAGTTCCAGGCTGATTTAAATGAGAAAGACCATCCGGAAGGTTATAGGAAAAGTAGAATGGTTTTGAGTCCAGGATTGCTCCAGCCATCCTCTTTACCCTCATTGCACCCTGGTTCAGCATTTACTTCTGCCAAGAACACTATCAGTGTTGCTTCTGTGTCTGTAGAATTTATGTTGGAATTCTGGAGCCGTGGGAATGCAGATTGTTCAGCTCTGAAATAGGGTTTTGCCTACAAAAAAATCATGCCAGAAGAAAATAATGAGTCTTTAATGTATCATAGTTTAGGAATGAAAATAATGTTTCCCTTCCAGCCTTCTTGGTTTTATTTTTCCACAGTGCAAAAGAGCATCTGATGTCCCATACCTCAAAGTAAGCCTTCTCATGGATTAAAACTGTATATTATAACAAATACCTTAATACGCCTGAGACAAATTATTTTCCAAATAGGTTTCCTGATGCATAACCAATGTTTTTGTTTGTTTTTTTGTTTGCTCTGATTGCTATTTCCTTGTTATTAAGCACTAATTTCTTGAGAATGGCTGTTTTCTTCCATATGGTGTATTTTGTTGCCTTCGGTAGTATATGTGCTTTTTAAAGTTTACTCTTGTACACTTTATGCTTTCCCTGAATATTTTGTTCTTGTTCATTTTGTGTTCATTTGGAGATTTTTCTCTTAGTAACAGTCTCTATACAGCTGGCTCACTCCGTTCTGTAACTCTTTAACAAGATTTCTCTAATTATTTTAGCAAACAGGATTCTTTTTCATGTTTATAGTTTTATTGTAACCACATGTCACTGAAGATGTCATTCATCTGTTCTAGTCAATTTGTCTCTTCTGTTTTACACTGCAAAAGTATTTTGGATTTTCAGAGCCTCAAATGTACTTCTAGGAAGTACTTCTTAGAAGATAGCAATCCACTTTCATGCCGAAATGGAATGGAATGGACTGGAACAGAATAGTACAGAACAGAACAGAACTTTCAATTTTTTTTGAACCATCAGTTTTGAACTATATAGCAGTCTAGCTCTAAAGCCTGTGATTAAGTGCAAACCCTTGCTTATATAGATTCCACTGAACCATCTCATTCCCATTCCCACTATCATCCTATATAAACATGGGTGGTATATCTTTAACTGTTCATTTGTACAGCTGTACATCTCCACCCCAGGCCACCCCAACGATGCCCTTGAAGTGATGTCCCAGTGCCTGGAGGCCGTGCAGGGCTGGATGGGGAGAAACAGGCTCCGAGTGGCTGTGGCTTCCGGCGTCCCGATATAGCCATCGCTGGCTATTGGTGTGAATCACTGGCCCCCATGGAGAGGGCTCGCAACTTAGGTGTCCTCCTGGATGCACGGCTGTCTTTAGAAGAGCATATGATGGCCGTGGCCAGGGGGGCTTTTTATCAGGTTCGCCTGATACGCCAGTTGCGCCCCTTTCTGGATCGGGACTCCCTACGTACGGTCACTCAAGCACTCGTCACTTCCCGCCTGGATTACTGCAATGCTCTCTACATGGGGTTCCCCTTGGGGTGCACCCAGAGGCTGCAGTTAGTCCAGAATGCGGTCGCGTGGGGGATTATGGGAGCGACGGGGCGCTCACATATGACACCTCTCCTGCGCGAGCTACACTGGCTTCCTGTGGTCTTCCGGGTGAGCTTCAAGGTGTTGGTGACCACCTTTAAAGCGCTCCATGGCTTAGGGCCGGGGTATCTGCGAGACCGCCTTCTGCCGCCAATAGCCTCCCACCGACCGGTTCGCTCGCACAGAGAGGGCCTCCTCAGGGCGCCATCGGCCAGACAGTGCTGGCTGGTGACCCCCAGGGGGAGAGCCTTCTCTGTGGCAGCACCTGCCCTCTGGAATGACCCACCCCTGAGATTCGCACGATATCAGACCTCCGGACTTTTCGTCGGGCCCTGAAAACACACTTATTCCATCTAGCCGGGCTGGCTTGATCCCATCCTCTCAGTTTTAATTGAATTTGGTTTTAATTGGGTTGCTTTAAATTTTGGGCCGAAATTATTTAATTGTTTTTTAAACTGTTTTTAAATTTTATATGCTATGTTTTATCTCGGCTGTACACCACCCTGAGTCCCGCAGGAGAAGGGCGGTATAAAAATAAAATAAAATAAAATAAAAATAAATAAAAAACCAATACAGTAAAATAATCATTCTTTTCAAGTAGTGAGAACAATGAAAAGAATGGCTAAATGTGTACATTATGCCATATCCTTTGGGTTATTTGACTTTGGGTTACTGTATTGTGGTACCCTAGCTACTAAGGTTTAGAAATCATGAGTTTTGACCAACTATAAACCATATGGTTTATTCAAAAGACCATGGTTAACTGTGGTATGGCATATTGTGAGAGCTCAGTTAAATAAAAACTCTTCTCATTACGGTTATTGACTCCTTGTTTATGACTATTAAATTGAGTTGCCTAGGAAAAGTTCCAAGGATAGAAATTACTAGATGTCTAATTCAGGAAATTGGCTTGAAAATGCTCACTTTTAAAATGCTTTTAAAAATGCTTTTTAAAAAGAGTCCATGTGTATTATTATCTCTGTGTATTTTTAAAATATAAATGTTTTATCTCCAAGGTCTGAATGCAACAATAAAATTGAGAAACCTGTCTGAATCAATGGGTGAAATGTTAGTAATTTATAGGTAGTCCTTGATTTACAATCATTCATTTAATGACTGTTCAAAGTTACAATGGCCTAAATTCTCACACTTACAACTGTTTTAAGTGCCAGTTGCCAGGAGTCAAAATTTTGATCATGTGACCTCGCCCCCATAGTCACATGATCAAAATTCAGGCACTTAGCCAATGTCATATATTTACAATGATTGCAGCATCCCAGGGTCATATGATCTTCATTTGTTACTTTTCCAATCAGCTTCTGATGAGCAAAGTCAATGGTGGAAGCTAGATTTGCTTAATCATGTGATTCACTTAACAACCATGGCAAAAGTCATAAGATCAGACACCACTAATTTAACAACCACCTTGCTTAGCAATGGAAATTCTGATCCCAATTGTCATAAGTCAAGGACTACATGTAGAACAGCTTTTAACTGATAATCTTTTTTTTTCTTTTTAGTTTGTCATCCTGTGACAATAGGGTATTCAATTACTGCTGGGGAAATCTAACAGTAATTTACTACTATTTCATCCAGCATTTTCAAAAGAGACAATTCAATATTTCTGAAATAAGGAACAACTGTTTTACTTTCTTAGAAAGAAACTGTTCATTTGTTTTAGTTATCAAACAGATTTCTAACCTGCCTTTTTGCCACAAGTGGGATCAAAAGAAGTTTTTGGTCAAGACTATGAAAATAATCACTTGTTTTTCTTCTCAGCAAACAAGGCAATCAGATCAGAACATCAGCAGCTTATTTGCCTCTGAAGTCAATAGATGAATAGAATAAAAAACGAATTGCTGCTTTGTAAGGTAGGCTACGGTATGTAATCCTATATATGTTTACATATTAAAAGTTCAGTTGGGTTTACTTCCATGTAAATATGCACAGGATGGAAACTGACCTTTCATCTCCTCATTAGGATTCTTGAAATAAATATTGCTAAAGCTTTCGAGCATTTGGTTCCATCTTGCACCAGATTCAGTTGCTGTGGCAAAACTATTGACTGAAGCCAATTACTGAAAAGCTTGTTCTGTGTTCTAACACTGTAAATTAATTATATATTGTTCTCTTAAAGCCAGCCTAGCTTCCAGGCTTTCTCACCCTCTTTAAGCTTGGAGAAGCTTTGTATGGGCATCTCTTAGGAATCTTGTCTAAGGGCCATGTTCTGTTTATCAGGTATAAAGTGTCTGAATCCCTCTGAATGCTTTAGATGATAATCTCTATAAGATCTAATTAATGTGGGCAGTGATGCACACATCTGCTGTGGGGCTACCAAATTTGAGCTTCAATTTTCTCCATTTCTGCTGCCATCTAGGAGAGTTTTTTTATTTAGTTTTTATATATGAACATCTGTAGGAAGTGGTTACATTACATTATGGTGATATTTCATTTAAGTGCATATCTGAAATGGGTTAAGACTATTAAATGATGAGCAAGCTTGCTTGGGATACTACATTGAGTTTCAGTTTAGTAAGTGATTTGATTAATCTAGCATGAATATAGGGAAAAAACCCAACACTCAGATGAACTGCTGTTTCTCAAAAAAGAATAATCTGGGTTGTTTGTTTTTCTTTTAACAGTTGGAGAATTAGAAAATATTGAGCAAAATATATTTTCCCCCCAAAGTAGGTTGGAATGGCCAGTCAATTTAAAGTTATTTAATATTGTCAGAAGCAATGTTTGTTGCCTCTATCCATTTCTTAGCCCATGATTTATTTAACCATTGGCTCAAGTGATAAAATTGTTTTACTTAATAGTTCTAAAATATTTCAGAAAATATTTACTCAGAATTATTCATTATAGAATTATCTTCTTGGATTTGGTTGGGAATTCTGTCACATAATCATAGTTTGCTAACAATACATAAAATAATTTTGGAAAGTAATTTTTACAGTCTGAAAATTCACACATAGACTAATTTTGTTACAATTTTTCAAATTAATGTATCTGTTGCTTCTCAATAGTATGTGTACATGTCTCTCTCTGTTGTATTATGTTATTATTATACAGCAAATTATAATGAATATGCCCCACCTATTGCCTCCCTGGCAGGTGATTGACACTCCATCAGCCTCCCTTATCCAGATTGATAAAGATTGCATCCTCCATGGTAGACATATCACCTTCTGTGATGCAGTTTCTCAAACTGTTTGTCAAATTGCCAGCCTTGCATTGGAAGCTGCCAGAGCTCTTTCTTAGCAGTAGAGGCAGTGGCTCAAGTCATAACTCAGGACAGGGCTGACTGTCTGTCACTGAATCACTATGGTTAGAAGGTGAGTCACTTTATGAAAACTTAGTCATTAATTCTATATTTAAAAATGTATGGATTAAAAATTAAGTGTGCTCCTAAACAGCTGTCTTTAAGATGAGGCTCACAAATAACCCAGGTATTTATCACCTGGGGAATAAGGAGAAAACTGATGGGAGCATAATTTCTATTCTACATGTGCTTTTTCTATTGTAGCAACTGACTTTTTTTCTCATACAAATAGTTATCGATTTACAACTATTGGTTTCCTGACCATTTGAAGTTACAACAGCACTTGAAAAAGTGACCTACAATTGTTCCTCACGCTTATGACAGTTACAGCATCCCCATGATCAAAATCTGAGTGCTTGGCAACAGCATGTATTTATGATGGTTACAGCATCCTGAAGGCGTGTGATTGCTATTTGTGACCTTCCCAGCTGGCTTCCAGCCAGCAAAGTCAATGGGGGAAGCCAAACTTGCTTAACAACCATATGATTCACTTAACTGTAGTGATTTGTTTAACAACTATGAGAAAAAAAGGGTAAACTTGAGTGTGATGTATTTAATAACCTTCTTGCTTAGTTATCAAAATTCTGGTATAAATTGTGGTTGTAATTCAATAACTACCTGTAATCGAGGGGTGAAATCCAGCAGGTTCTGACAGGTTCTGAAGAGCCGGTAGCAGAATCGGAGAACTGGCAAATACCACCTCTGGCTGACCCCAGAGTGAGAAGGGAATGAGGATTTTGCAGTATCCTTCTCTTGCCATGCCCACCACATGCCCACCAAGCCACACCACGCCTACCAAGCCATACCACACCATACCACGCCCACCAAGCCACGCCCACAGAACTGGTAATAAAAAAAATTGGATTTCACCATTGCTGTAATCTCTAGGGAATTCCATGCACCTGCCTGAATGCCATTAATGATCACTAAATAAATATAACATCATTTATTTGGAACATTGGAATGTTTAGTGGTAGCACTTTTGGGATTTATGTTTGTCAGAGGTATCCTGTGCTTTTAAAGGTGGTAGAAATTGAATAGAGAGTATTCCAGTACTCCAGGAATAGCATTATGGCATTATAGTGTGTCATTCATTTGGAGAGTGATGTTCCATGGGTCATGCAGGCACCACTTTGGGAAATGAAAATAATAGCTGCCAACCAGGAGCCAGAAGTAGTATACTACTGTCAGCACTGTCAAAGGGGCTTAGGTGAGAGAAAGGTATAGGTCTATTCAGCTGCTTTCACAACAATTTTTGGGACAACCATAATGTCAGTACTAGTTTCTAAAATTGCAACACCAATAGAGGAATAAAAATGTTATTTTCAAAAGTTTGTGTCCAAGTACAGGAATCTCTGGAGAAGAGGCTCTAAGAACAGGAAATAGATACTGCTTTTCAGTAAACATCTCTTGGAGACAACTCTTGGCAAGACCAGTTTGTTCTAAATTAAAGTTCTATAACTTGCTATAAAATCTTATATGCTTCTTTCCATTTCTTTATACCAGGATTTATTGATCCACAACTGCATAGTATAATGGAAATTTTAGTGTATTGAACAAAAACAAGATCATATGAAAGGAAAACCTTAACAAAGCAAAAATGAAAATTAGGATGCTAGTGCTTATCCGTGATTGCTTAGAACTATTGGACCAGGTAACTTCCAGTAAGAAAAACAAATACTTTCAATAGGAGGTAAATGAATTCTTTGTAGTTTTGTCTGCTTGAAAAACAGGATAACTTGAAAATGTATGGTGGTTATGGTACTGTTAGGTATCTATTAAGATAAATAAGTACAACCGTGTTACCAGGGGTGAAATCTAGCAGGTTCTAGCCGGTTCTGGAGAACCTGTAGCGGAAATTTTGAGTAGTTAAGAGATCCGGCAAATACCACCTCTGGCTGGCCCCAGAGTGGGGTGGGAATGGAGATTTTCCAGTATTCTTCCCCTAGAATGGGGTGGGAATGGAGATTTTTGCAATATCCTTTCTCTGCCACACCCACCAAGCCAGCCCCACAGAACCGGTAGGGAAAATTTTTGGATTTCACCCCTCTATGTTACTAACTTAACAACTACAATAAATCGCTTAACAACTGTGGCAAGAAAGATCACAAAATGGGGCAAAAATCACTTAACAAATGTTTCACTTAGCAACAGAAATTTTGGGCTCAGTTCTGGTTGTAAGTCAAGAACTACTTGCATATACTGTTGGGATTTCAGTGAATATTGAGTTGTTTGTAAAAATAGCTTGAAAAGATGTTAATAGCATATAATCTCTGAAAGAATTGAATTCAATCTCAATTCAACCTTTATTGTCAATGCACAACACATGCACAATGAGATTGGCTGAGCCTCCCTTTGTGCACCCCCCCCCCCAACATATCAATAACTCACAATGGGAGAAAGAAAATCCCTAACCCAATAAATCATACTAACAACACACAATCCTCTCTCTATATATATGCATAACATTGCATTATAATACATATATTGCACCAAAATGGACATGTTGTACCGGCCCTGCAAGTCTATCATACTACATGCTTATGATGTTATGTTGCATTCAGGAGTCTTGACAGCCCATGGATAAAAGCTGTTCTTCAGCCTGTTCATACGACTGGCTATGCTTCTATATCTCCTACCTGATGGTAGCAGAGTAAAGAAGTTCTGACCAGGGTGTGAGTTGACCCTGAGGATTTTCCTCACTTTTCTAAGCGAGTCCTAGCGATTTCATCTAGAGATGTCAGGGGAGAGCCCATAATGTTTTGTGCTGTGCTCATCACCGTCTTTAATGTCTTTCTCTCTGCGGTTGTCAAGCCAGCATACCATATCGTGATGCAATAAGTGAGGACGCTTTCTATTGTGGACTGGTAAAAGGAGGTCATCAGTTGTTTTTTCCACCTTGTTCTTCTGCAAGACCCTAAGGTCTTCTCCCTAAGGAGTCTCCGTTTGGCCTTCCTGGCCACCTGGATTTTGTTGTTTCTCCAGGTGAGATCTTCACTAAGATGAACTCCCAGGAATTGGAAGGAGGGGACTATCTCCACACAGCCCCCCTCGATGTAAAATGGGGCAGGTTTCTCTCTCTTCTTCTGGAAGTCCAGCACCATCTCCTTTGTCTTGCGATGTTCAGGTGCAGGTTGTTTTCTAAGCACCATGTGGATAGTGAAATAGCATATAAGTCATAAACTAGAATTCAGAAATATGGCACTCAGATCAGAAGTATGCAACCTGATACTTATGGGCACCAATATAGCCTTCCTTATAAACCATCCAGGCTCCTGTTCCACCTGACTTTGTTTTCAGTTGAAAAACTTGACCTGGGATACACCTTTTCCAAGTTGGTAAAGAGTATTGGACGGGAGAACAATAATATGTTCCTCTTCTGACACCAGTAGTAAAATAGGTGTTTTATTACAGGTCATACTCAGTGTGTTAGATACAATAGGAATAGGCAATGATTTACTGTAAGTGTCCAAAACTTAATCTAAATGGGACACTGGCCCACAACAACGTCAATCTACTTTAGATAAATTATATCTATCTCCAGACAGATTAATGGTTGAGGATTTTTAAATATATATATATAATGGCCAAGGAACCCTAAATCCCCAGAATTATTTTATGTGACCATTTCAAATTATTAAAGGATTTGAGAATTAATTTTTAATGGCTAAAGGATTCCTATCAATTAGGATAATTTCTGCGATCATTTAAAATTATAACAGAATTTGAGAATTAATTTAATATTATAACTTTCCCTAAACTGTCCTATGAGTGTATTGGGCTGCAGCACATACAGTTTCCAATTAAGGCCATTTGTCCAAAAATATGGCAAAAGTAATTTGAGGATACCCTCTTGAGAACCATTTCTGTAGCATGCTGAGTTATTTGATGGTGTAATCACAATACAATGAAGGTAACAAGGTGGTGAGTAATATTCTGATTTTTTCCAGGATTAATTCTCCCCCCAACCCCAAATGTCTAATTTTGACTTAGTCTTCTTGATTCTTAACATGTCTTAGAACAATTTATCCTCTTGCTATGCCCTGTAACAGAACTATTCATTAAAACTTTATTTTCTGTGGGGAGCAGGTTGGCAGTTGTTACTCATCCACCTGTCTCCTTTAATAAAAGACTAATACATAAATTGAAATATGTTTCTTTTGGAAGTAAGTTTTAGATGAGAGAGCACAATGCTGTACTGGAGAGCCAAGGGTCTGGTGTAAAGCCAACTGAAACCAATTATTCTTCCCATTAGTTTCAGTGATCGATGGTGTGCACCTCAAACACATCTGCTCTCTCCTCTGAAATGGACACTAAGAGCAATGAGGCAGTGGGGTTGCTTCAATCAGCTGTAGGAACAAGTCAGGCAAAAAAAATAAATAAATCCTAAATCCACAGATAGAACTGAAATAAATGAATAGATACGCAGTTTCAAATTCTAGTACTGTACTTAGTAAATAACTGACTTCTTTCTAATTAATATAGCAGTGTAAGTGAAACTAAAGCGTTTTTATTTCACATAATAAAATTGCCTCTTTTGCTTAGCAACCAGTTTTACCTTCAGTTAAAAAACACAATATCTAATTAAAGAATATTACTGATAATGTAAAATTTCAATTCATTGCGACTCTTCCAAGTGTTGCACAAAGAAAAGTGAGTCAATCTATTCTCCAAAGCACTTGAAGGCAGAATAAGAACCAATGGGTGGAAACTAATCAAAGAGAGAATCAACCTAGAACTAAGGAGAAATTTCCTAACAGTTAAAGCAAATAATCAATGGGACGACTTGCCTCCAGAAGTTGTGGATGCTCCAACACTGGAACCTTTTTAAGAAGAGATTGGACAACCATCTGTCTGAAATGGTATAGGTTCCTGCTTGAGCAGGGGATTGGACTAGAAGATCTCAAAGATCCTTTTCAACTCTGTTATTTTGTTATTCAATTTTAATTTAATTTTTTAATTTAATTTGATTTATATGCCGCCCTTCTCCGGAGACTCAGGGCAGCTTACAATGTGCTAAGCAATAGCCTTCATCCTTTTGTATATTTATACAAAGTCAGCTTATTGCCCCCACAAACTGGATCCTCATTTCACTTACCTTAGAAAGGATGGAAGGCTGAGTCAACCTTGAGCCTTGGCGAGATTCGAACTGCAGTAATTGCAGGCAGCTGTTCTTAATAACAGGGTGCTTTAGACCACTGTACTACCAAGGCCCTCAAGTGTGGCTTCTTGACTCATGTAGGCGGTTTCAACACCCAGGACTTTTGCTGTGAACAGGATTGGTAGCCATTGCTTTTTTGTAATTAATTAAACCTGCCCTATTCAACTGCATCCTTAACATATTTTGATCAAAAGTATTTCTCACTGAATTACAGGAGTTACCTCCTAATCCTATACTTAGAATTGTAAACAGCTATTTAGGACTCTGAAACCCACTCACTACTCAATGCTGGAATTAAAAACTTTCCCAACAGATTGTTGTCCAACCTCTGCCTAAACACATCCAGCAATTGGGAATATACCAACTCCTTAAGTATTCCACTGTGGAACTATCCTTATTGTCTACAAGATGTGTAGAAAATGTTCAGTATGAATTTGCAATTGTACCTTAAAACCATCTGTGTCTTTCATGTTGGAAATATCATGAAAGATCATGGTATTATTCTAAGAGACATGCTTTCAGAACATGTTTTTCTTAAGGCTATACATATGCATTCCTTTAATCTGAGTATTTATAACTTAGTTTTCAATCTCCATATTGTATTCTCCAGATAGAAACAGTTTCTATCTGTTTCTGTCTCAATCTTAAAACGTCAGAATACTGCATTTTCATGCACCCTTTCTTGGTTCCCCCTTCATAGTACTCAACATTCCCTGCCAAGTAGAGTGAATGCAGATATATATTGCACATTTAGTCACAAAAATGATCTCCACCCAATCAGGAATCACACACTGGACAGCATGTTATACAGGATTGTACTCTCTAGCTAATAACATAACTAAAGTTTAAGTGAGTTAAAATAATAGTAGAATTAAGTTATTATAAATAAACAAGCACTTAAAAGTATTGTGAGAGAAATGAAAAATGGTAACTGTCTAAGGAGATTCTTTAGGTCATCCAGATCATGCTTGTCCCAAACATGCATTTTCAAAAGGCAACTGAACTTCTTGTTTTTGCTTTAAGACATTTTGCTTCTCATCTAAGAAACTCTGAAGGAATGGTGGAGAATGGAAGGATTTATATTTCTTGTAGTCATCTGGTTGTTAGCACTCTTTCTGAAAGTTGTTGAGGCTCTTTGGAGATTTATCTGTGCTCTCAGGATCACCTTAATAGTGCAAATGAGTAAGGAACCATCTTGAAACTGCTGAAAGGACTGTGTTGTAAATAAGAAATAGATGTTTGATGAGGGAGGGCTGTTCAATCTTAATGTAGATTACCTCTTTGACCCCTTTCAAACCAGCGGTTCTCTATGTCCAAAATGTGACCTTTGCTATCTTCAAAACAATGACCTACATTTGAAAGACAAACTCTAGGTTGGAGAGAACCAACCTAGAACTAAGGAGAGATTTTTTGACAGAACAATGAACCAGTGGGAACGGTTTGCCTCCAGAGGTTATGGATACTTCATCACTGGAGGTTTTTAAGAAGAGATTGTACACAGCCATTTGTTCATAATGATATATGGTATCCTCTTTGAGCAGGGGGCAGGACTAGAAGATCTCCAAAGTCCCTTCCAACTCTGTTATTGTGTTAAATAGGTTTGCAGTGACACGCTACAATTAGAATAGGCAATTGATTATTCAAAACCGTAGTTTTTAAAGTGTGTGCTGAAAATATATTTTAGAGCTAATTAAAACAAAGAAGTTAGATTATTTGTGTACATAACATATACGTGCTGTTTGGAACATCGTGCCCCTCTGAGGTGGAAAACACACCCACCTTTTTGGTCTTTTGAAAAATCCTGAAGCTTGGCCTTGCCAAATGTTCTGTGGGGGATGTTATTCTGAAAGTAGTTAGCAGGCTAGAGAGGACCCTACCTCTCTCCTTGTATGTATCTTGATCTCTTCTTCACATTTTTATCCATTTTAAATTAATGGTGTTAATTGTAATGCTTTTTATTGGTTTTTAATGATTGTTAAGCACCTGGAGTCACCTCTAGGTGAGGTGTGCAGCATATAAATTACATGAATAAATAAACAAAGAAATAAAACAGCATAAACTTGAATAAATAAGATTGGGAAAAACAGAATGTTGCATGTTTCCATCTGTTTTCCAACTTTGTTAGGGAACTTCTAAGGCATTCAAGGTAGACTAAACAAGAAACCTGAACAATAGATTTGTTTCTCTAGCGTTAAATGCTTAAACTGTAAATTTCTGAACACTGTTCTAATTAATAAACAAACTCAGTGTGGATTCAATCTCCTTTCTCTGAATCAATAAACAGAGAAGTCATGAGAAAAGGACCTTCTCCCTTCAGGGAGTTTTTTCTTTTAAATGTTAACTCTGATTGTTAATATCCTGTTTCTATTTCTTTGTGAAATCACCCCCACAGAAAAACACCTCACTTATTTTTTACACTGCCTTGTGCTTTCTGTTGGTATTTTGTTTTCATGCATTTATCTATGCCAAAGATGATAATTATTAGTTGCTAAAATAAACTTTTAAAATGGGAATACATGTTCATTGCAAAGTCAAGTCTGAAAAAATTAAGAATTTCAAATGACACTTTAATTCATGATTAGATACTTGTTAGAATCACATGCATACACAATCCACTTTTCAGAAACAAAGAGAAGAAAATAACATTAATCTGGGGGAAGAGGCACACTTTAAAATAGATATCTCTAATATGGCATTTTTTGTTATATTGGGACTACAAATCTCATAAACCCAGTCTTATAAAAATGCCAGGTTGGCGCACTTGATTTATATTACTATCTACATAAATAGCCAATATCCAGAGAATGAAACTGGTGGAGACAACTAAAATTTCAGATATTTATCCATTGCGATATATCATCAAGCATTTCAAAAGATGTATATGGTTGCTTATTTATTTTCAGAATTATAATATTATAATATTAATATAATATTAATATTATAATATTAATTATAATTATAATATTATAATAATTATAATATAATATAGAACTTTTGAGTTCTAACAGGGCTACTTATTATCAATTATTACAAGAAATATATACAACGATGTGAAAAGTAAAACGATCGGACACAATAAAACAGAATAACCTAAAACAGAACAAATCAACCTATAATATACCGAAAATGATTAAAAACACTGGGAAAACAATACACTTTTCAAAGCAAATTTATAAGTATCTAAGAAGAGTTCTTGATCATATCCTTACAGATGAAATTGCCAAGTCTATGAAAGATTATTTGGATGTTGATGAAAAGGTTTTGTTTAAAGTAGAACATGAAATATGGCAAGCATTGAGGGGAAGAAGACCCTGAGAAGTTTGTATTTTAATATTTAGTGTGTATGTACATGTTTGTGTATGTCAGGGATGTCAAAGACGAGGCCTGTGGGCTGCATCCAGCCTGCAATGGGGTTGGATCCATCCCTTGGGGCTGTCCTGGAAAATGTAAGGAGCCGGCTTGCATTGCTTTGGCCCAGTCTACCTAATGTAAAGAGGAAACATCAGGCCTGTGTTGCTTTGGCCCGGTCTATCCAATGCAAAGAGGAAACGGGGCCAGCCTCACTTCAGCCCGGTCTACCCAGAGCGAAGAGGAAACATGCCAGCAGTTTGGGGAGTGGTGTCAAGCTGGCCATGCCGACGCAATTGGTCATACTCACCCAGTTGGCCACACCTACCCCGTTGGCCAAGCCCACTCAGCCTCCTGAGGTCAACAACAGCCCTGATGCGGCCCTCAATGAAATTGAGTTTGACAACTCTGGTGTGTGTGCTTAAATAAAAAATAAATTACATAGTAATATTTAAATAAAATATAAACTACAGGTGAGAATCATATTTACTGAGCACAGTTTAATAACCATTTTGGATTTTTGACTAACCATGTAATAGCATTGTTTTGCTATTATGAAAAAAATGTTTTGTGTACCTTTCATATTTTATGTATTTACATTTCTTCAACATGTCTACTAAATCAATGTTCAATTCCTTTTTGGAGAAAGAAAAGTGTATGTATTTCAATGGAAAGCAGTTTAAATTTTGAATGAAACTTGAGATATTTTCACAGAAAGGAACTTATTTAGTAATAGAATCTTGCAATGTGTTTAAAAGAAAGACATAATTTGATATTTTTATTTTAATAAAAGATCATGCAGGTTATTTCTGCATCCACAGTTTATCCATAAAACTATTTCCAGTGAATAAAGAATATAATTCTTCACTAGAAATGAGAATATAATTCTTCATTAGAAATGAAGTTTCCCCTTATATGTTCCATTTTCTAAAACGATGAACAATTCGTTGAAATGAGCTGTTTTGCTGTGACATTTCTATACTCAGTTAAAAAAAACTACTCAGCATGTTGTATGTAGAGACTTAAAACTGCTTAAAATGAATGTGAACAGTTCCATAATTATTACTTCTTTAACTATCACATGCTGTTTTTTAATCCTTTCCTAGCACAAAGAATCCAAGATCTATAGTTCAGGGTGATAGAAGTTGCAGTACATATCCATTGGACTATAGATTCTCTAATCAAATATTGTCTAGCTATTAACTTCACATAAAGAAAAAGAAGTAAAATATTATGATTGGACAATTTACTTACCCATGGGCTGCTCTGTGCTACATAGATAGACTGGAATAGACAATTCAATGTTTTCCAAATGTTGAAATAAAGTTTCTAAAAGCCTTGTTATTGATCTTGCTAGCAAGGAGTTGAAATCAAAACTTATGGAGGAATTAGCTGGCCAACCTCTGATAATGGACTTCTATGCATCTGAATCTATGATACAGATGGTGAGAAGCCATGATAGAAAAACTGAAAGAAAGCTCCATATTATGATAAGGTTAAGCCCAAACAAATCATCTTGTGGTTTAGTGATGCACAGATATAGTCTATACCTGTGATGGCGAACCTATGGCACATGTACCCAAAGTGGCACGTGAAGCCATGTGACCCAATATGTGCGGCCTTGTCTGTTTGTCTTCCAAATTTCTGGCACGCATGCACACGCGCTGATCAGCTATCTTTTGCTCGCACGCACACTGGCCAGCTGATTGGCACTCATGCGCGCTAGAACCCAGAAGTTCGGCTTTCCTAGAGTGCGATTTCTTTGTGTGTGTGGCAGTGCTGAAAACCAGCCTGTGCATGTGTGCCGGCCAGCTGATAGTTGGGTGCGCATGCATACTAAAACCCAGAAGTTCGGCTTTTCCAGAGCGTGACCCTGACATGTGCGCAAGAACCAGGAGCATGTGTGAAATGCTCCTGGTTCTGATCCGGTAGCGATGCGTGGTTCAGAGAAGTAGTAGCAAAAATCCCTGCCCCCATGCCCACCCAATTGTCCAGTCGCCCACTTGCCGCTTCTTTTAAAAAATGCTTTTAAAAGGTACAAAAAGGCTCTGATGATCCCAGCTTTGTTGCCTGATCGTCAGAGCCTTTTTTTACCTTTTAAAAGCATTTTTCTACAACCTATTCAGCCGAATAGGTTGTAAAAAATGCTTTTAAAAGGTTAAAAAAGGCTCTGACTATCCCAGCTGAGCTGCCTGAATAGTTGTAAAAAAAAATGCTTTTAAAAGGTAAAAAAAAGATCGCGCGCCAAAGCTGATCAACCCCCCGCGTGCTGTTCTACCTACCCCATGCCTCCTTTTGGCGCATTTGGTGCATAGTGTGCACTGCACATGCGCACCCAGCACGCATGTGCAACCAGTGAACTGGTAGTAAACCAGTTCAGATTTCACCACTGGTGTGTGCGTGTGACGTTTCCATGCAACCTTTTCAGCACTCGGTGCCAAAAAGATTTGCCATCACTGGTCTATACATTCCACCTTCCCCACGATGTTAAGAAAACAAACCTATCTGCATTAGAGTAAGTACTTCCAACCTTTTCCAATTACATCCTGCAAATTAAAGTAACCAAGACTAAGGGTGCATAGCCAATGTTAGATCAGAACATAACTGTAGAGCAGGGGTGTCAAACTCTATTTCATTGAAGGCTGCATCAGTGTTGTGTTTGACGGCAGGGGGAGGGGGAGGCGTGGCCAGCTCAATGTCACTTGTGTCAGGGGTGCCTGTGGTGGCCCAAGCACTCTGCCAGTGAAAATGGGTTCCCAAGTTCCATTTTCGGCTGCGATGGCTTCCTGTAACTCTCCTCCAGCGAAAACGGACCTCGGGAGGACAGCTTGAAGCCCTCCTGAGCTCTGTTTTTGCTGGCAGAGGCACCACGGGTCAGTTCTTTGCTTTTTCCAGGGTGGTCCTGTGGGCCAAATCTCAGCACCCCGCGGGTTGGATCTGGCCCCCAGGCCTTGAGTTTGACACCCCTGCTGTAGTGTATAGTATTCAAACTAAGATTTGAATACTAAGGCTAAGATTTCAATCCATTGAGACCAGGGCCACATATGCAAAATGTAACTAATATATCGTATTAACTTTAATGGGACTAAAACTAGCTTTTTTATGTGGTAAGTCAGGATCAAAATGAGCCTGGCCATTTGTCAATTTCTCAGCACAATTCAGAGTGTTGATGTGTGCTGTTAAGCCTTGCCAGAGGTCCTTCTCCTTTTAATGTCAGACAGATGGCAATCTCAGAGAGGCTTTCTCAGCAGCCTTGTCCTGAATTCAGAGCACCTGTCCCCTGAGAGAATGCCTGATTTCAAAACTGGTTGTTTTTTCAGTACTAATAAAGGCTTTGCTCTATTAGTACATGCTAATCTGTGGAATACTTAGTTTATTAAAACTACAATTGAGTAGTTTTACTCAAAAACTACAATATAAACTTTAACTGCATTAAAAAAAACATTGTAAAGATTTTATTTCTGTTATGCTTTTTTTCTGCTTTTTGAAATGTTATTTCACATTTAAATATAATTTATGTCACTTTTAGGGTTTTGTAAGTTTTTGGTAGCATTTAAAATTTTACCAAAATTAATATATTAATCAGTCATTTTTGAAGAATACTTCTTACAAGAAATACTAAATAATGGAAACAAGCTTTACATGCGTCATATTTGCAGAGATTTACTTGAAGGCTAACATAGATATAGGCCTATGATTAGATAAATTCAAGTTTGAGTTCAATTGCTAAAGAGAAAAAAAGAGTCAAACTTGTGGACTTTTTAAAATAACTTCATAGCAACTCCTAGAAATGTTACCTGCAAACTAGGCAGAATTCTCTATTTTTTATTCTAATAATTGGGCTCAGTTTTGGTTCTAGCCTAATTTCAGTGCAGCCTGTTGAGACTTTATAGGTGGGGGGGAATAAGTTTAGTTTTTCTTAAGAGCAGCCTGCTGTTTAGAGAGCAAGAGGGTGGAGATAAACTTAGAAAAAAGATGAGTGAAGGAAGATAATGAGCAAATGTTACAGGGCCCTTCACACAAAAAAGACCAATTCCTGTTTTAAAGCAAAGACCAACATAGAATTCTAGTGTAATACATTGAAGGTATTTTAATGTCCATAGAGTAGGCTCTACTGATTATAATGACACCTTTCCCTCAACCCAAAAAGTAAAAATTATAATGTTTGCTTTCTCCAACCAGTTGTGTTAGACCACCTTCAAAATTCCTAGCCAGCCATTTCAAAGTTTGGAAATTTGGAAAATTCAACATCTTTGGGATGCACTAGATTTGGGGAATATGGGATTATACTGTAGTCATGGTTTTACCTGTATATGCAGGACTGGGGTGGCTATCTGTGGAAGACATCAAGATTAACATTAGACCAACAAGAAGTAAACAATAGCCCAATCAACGAGCTACCAACACAAACAAACAATTTAACAGCAAACAACAGCCCAATCAAGGAATTACCAAAACCACACCCACCAACACTGACAGGACAAGCCACTAGAACAGAGTACCCCAAGCTTTCCAGCTTTGTGGATCAATGAGGGAGGGAGGAGGGATGGTTCTGCCCTAGTGGCGGTCGAGCACACGCTAGCATGGTGCTCGCACAAGAGGGGATGTTCGTGCATGTACTCACGACTTCTGCAATCCAGTTCTGAATGGCTTACAGCCTGGTACTGGGCCATGGGCCGAGGGTTGGGGACACCTGCACTAGAACATAAAATGAGAGCAAACCCCACTTCCTACGAGCACTGATTATATTACCTAGTTTGCCACTGAAATGTCTGACAAACAAACAAACAAACCCCAAGCTCTGAGATCACCAAGGACACCACTTCTGAAGATTACTTGTAAAGACATCAAAATCTCCCCAAACCCTTGTTTGTAAATAACAGGCTGCAGATGCATCTGGACTTATACACAGAAAAATACAAAAGCTTTCAAATCATAGGCCAGAAAGACAAAATGGGGAAGTGTGAATTGCTGACATTTCTGGTTTTCAACACTTCCTATAAGATAAAAGATGCAATAAACTATTATCATTTTTTTTGCTAGTCCTCGAGAAAGAAATACTTCAAAGTTATGGGTGATACATCATTATCACAAAGAGTCATTGAAAGAATCCTGTAACTCTTGCAAAATCATTATAAATATTTATCAGCTCTCAGATCTCCAAAATGTCTTTTTAACAGGACTGTTCCAGATATTATAAAATGTCATATGAAAATGGTCAGGGCAAAAGAGTGTGTCATTCAGAATTCATACTTAAAAGCATGCTTTGTAAAAATAATGGGGGTGCGGATAGAGGAGATAAATGTTATGTAATTCAGAGCCTTGAGCTAAAAATCGTCATAAAAATCAAGTAAGCAGCTGGGTTGACTGCACAATAATGCTCCAGCTAACTCTAAAAAATCCACTAACAGAAATTATGCTAAATCATGAACAGACTGTGCAGCACAGCATCAAAGCATTATACATAAATACAAGTTTCAGCACTTTTAGAAATAAGCATTTCTTATTTAAAGGTTCCTCTTCAAAGTATTTTGCATAATAATTCAAAGCCCTAGTAAATAAAATCTATCTAATCAGTGTCAAAACTAGCTTTCCATTTTTTGTCTGTCCAAAGACTTGCTGGATATTTAAAAATTTCAGTGGACACATCTTTTTCTACTAAAACTAGATTTTTGCTGATTTCAGGATATTCTCAGAGCTGTGCTGGTTTAAAAAAATCTGAAAGTTAAAGGACAAAATATTGCTCCATTTCCTTTCTTTTCAGATAAAGACATTGATCCTGGTTTAGCTTGAGAAGCCATTTTTATTGAGGTATATGTCATATTTTACATGGTAAAGGTATGTGACATATATAATGGCAGCAATAGAAATTAAGTGTTGCAATTCTGAAGCTGCAATTTGAACTTGTAAACAATGAATACACGACAGTAATGAAGTGCAGCCCAGAACTGACTTCATGAGTTTCAGAAAACACTTCCTTTTATAGTGTGTGTTGCTTAGGCAATGGCACTTATACAATATATATGGCAAACTGGTTTGTCCCATAAAAGAAATATGATTTGTAACAGAAGTATGTAAATAGCATCCTAGGTATAACAAACCTTAACATTTTTATACAGCTGAATGCATCTGTAAGAATATCTGGTAACTTGGTTCTGCTAATAAAACCTAAATAGGCCTGATATTATTATTTTTTTTTTATTGAGAAAGTTTTACAATTACATTTTCTCCCCAGTTTCCCCACCCCCTGGACCCTCCCTGACCTCCCTAGCCCCCCCTAACCCACCCCTCCCCCCGGACTTCCACAAAATATAATCCAAATCAAAATCCCCTTTTTATAAAACTTGAACCCCTCCACCCCCTGTATATTTTTCACATCTTCACAAAATTCAAATATTCTATCTCTATATAATACTTTCAGTTAAAAGCTATCTGATATTTCCTAGTTTGATATTTATTCTGCACATAATCTATCCACTTTTTCCACTCCCATACATAAGTCTCTTGTGAGCGATCTTTTAAATATGCTGAAATCTTCGCCATCTCTGCAAAGCTGGCCATCTTCAAAGTCCATTCTTCAATAGTAGGCATAGCTTCATTTTTCCAATATTGACCTATCAGTAATCTCGCTGCTGTTATCATATACAATATCAACTTTGTTTCACCCAATGTAAAACCCTTAACTATACCCAATAAAAACAATTGTGGAGAAAACTGAATTTTTTTCTTCAAAACATTCTGCATAACCCATCAAATTTTTATCCAAAAAGCCTTAACTTTCTTACAAGTCCACCACACATGATAATATGTGGCATCTAGGCAATCACATCTCCAGCATTTTAGCTAAACATTAGGGTACATGCACGACAATTTCTTAGGATCTAAATGCCATCTATAAAACATTTTATAAAAATTTTCCCTCAATTCTGCGACTGTGTAAATTTAACATTCTGAACCCATATTTTTTCCCATGTTTCCAACATCACTGGTTCTGCAAAATTTTGTGCCCACTTTATCATGCAATCTTTAACCAATTCAGTTTCTGAATCCCTTTCTAACAAAACATTATAAACCCTTTTAATATGCATTGGACCTTTCTCTTTTATATGTCTAACCAATTCTTCCTCTTGCATCATTATACCAGTTTTTTGGTCCTCTTTCCATCTCAATTGAAGTTGATTATACTGTAACCAAGTTAAATTAATCCCTTCTTCCAACAGCGTTTCTAAAGTCTTCAGTTTCCATCTGCCCGCATCTGCAAAAAGAACTTCTTTATATAAACCCCCCCCCGAGTGACATTATATTTGTATTCCACATAATATGACCAAGATCCAGCCATAACGGTATTTTGTAATCCCATTTGAGTCGGTGCTTCTTCCAAACTCTCATCAAAGAGTCTCTAAGTATGTGGCTTTTAAATACTTTATCCACTTTGTTCTCATAAAATAAGTAGGCATGCCAACCAAATTCAAGATCAAAACTTTCTATATTCAATATTCCAGTCTTTTTCCTTCCAAACCAATCACTTGCTTGCGTCAAAGCTGCTGCTTCATAATATAATTGTAGGTTTGGAAGTTTAAGGCCTCCCCTTTCTGGAACATCTTGCATAATTTTCAGTTAAACTCTCGGGTTTTTCTCATTCCAGACAAATTTATTCAGTCCTCTTTGCCATTCTCTCAGTTGTTTATCACTTTTAAGCACTGGAATCATTTGAAACAAAAAAAGAAATCTTGGCAAAATGTTCATCTTAACTGCTGCTATTCTTCCAAGTAAAGACAGCTGCAGTTTTTTCCAAGTCTCCATATCTTTCTGTACGTCTCACCACAACACCTCATAATTATTTTGGAACAATTTCATATTTGATTCTGCAACTTGAACTCCTAGATATTTGACCTTTGGTACTATCTCAAAACCTGCCTTGCTTTCAAGTTCCTGTTTTCGATCTTGTGTCATATTTTTAACTATCATCTTAGTTTTTTTCTGGTTCAATCTAAATCCTGATACTGTACCATATTGTTCTATAATGTCTATCATCTGGATTATTGATTCCATCGGCTGTGTTAGGGTAACTACCAGATCATCTGCAAATGCCCTTATTCTATAATCCTCTTGCCTTATCACTATTCCTTTCAAAGTGCTCGAGTCCCGTATTATATTCAACAAGACTTCTAATGTTAAAATAAATAACAATGGGGATAACGGACAACCCTGTCTTGTTCCTTTTTCAATATTAAAGTCTGTTGTCAAACTTCCATTAATAATAATCTGTGCCTTTTGTTCTTGATAAATTGCTGAAACCGCCTGTATAAATTGGTCCCCAAAGTCCATCTTTTTTAAAGTCTTTAATAGAAAGTTCCAATCCACTCTATCAAAGGCCTTCTCCGCATCCAAGAAGACCAGCACTGCAGGGATCTGTTTATTCTTCTCAAGATATTCCAATAAATCTATAACTTGCCTTACATTATCCTTCATGTATCTGCCTTCTATAAAACCCGCTTGATCACAATGAATCACCTCTTGAATAACTGGTATCAACCTATTGGCTAATACTTTTGCAAATATTTTATAGTCATTATTCAGAAGAGATATTGGTCTAAAATTCTCAGGTTTTTTAGGACCTATTTGCTCTTTCGGTATCAATGAAATATAAGCTGTTTTCCATGTTGGGGGTATTTTACCCCCTTGTTGTATACTACAAAATAGATCTTTAAGATGTTCAATCATTTTTGCTTGTAAGGCTTTATAGTACACCGCAGTTAAACCATCCGTCCCAGGAGCTTTAGCTGTTTTCAATTGTTTAATTGCGGCAATAATCTCCTCAGCTGTTATAAGATGATCCATTCTCTCCTTTTGTTGACTAGTATTTTTTGTGACTCTTTTATTTTCTAGATATTTCTCTATAAATCCATTCTGTGTATCGTCTTTGGCATATAATTTAGTATAATAATCTACAAAAACATCTTTAATTAATTTTTGTTGAGAGATTTCCTTCCCTCCAATATCAATACTATCAATAATCCGTGTACTCTGTTTCTTCCTTAGTGTATAAGCCAACCATCTGCCCGGTTTATTAGCGTTGCAAAATGTATTGTGTTTCGCAAATTGTAAATTTGTTGCTGTTTGCTCCGCCATAAGCATTTGAAATTGATCTTTCAGAAGTTTTATAGCTCCTCGTATTCTTTCATCTGTTGGGTTTTTTATAAGTAACTGTTCTTTATTCTTTATTTCTGCTTCCATTTCAGCTCTTTTCTTTTGTCGGTTTAATTTGTGTTTAGAGTTCATATGGATGAGTACCCCTCTCATATACGCTTTACTCGCATCCCACACAATTTCAATAGGGGTACCCTTATTCAAATTCATTTCAAAAAATTCTTTCATCTGCTTTTTAAGTTCTGTTATATTCTTTTCATATCTAAGCCGATTTTCATTTAATCTCCATGATCTTCTCTCACTCTTTCCCATCTCAATTTCTATCCATACCGGGCTATGGTCAGTTAAAGTCCTTGGAAAAATCTTTGTTCTTTTTGTTTTTACAAGTAAGTCAGCTGATAGTAAAATAAAATCAATCCTAGAAAAGGATCTGTGTCTATCTGAAAAAAAAGTAAAGTCCAATTCTTTTGGATTATGTATTCTCCAAATATCTTTTAATTCCAAATCTTCTTTCATGTCAAAAAAAGTCTGTGGTAGTCTAATCCTTGACTTCGCCGAACTCTTTTTATCTATTTTAGAGTCAATTACTCCATTCCAATCTCCCATAATTAAAATAGATCTATAGTCCCATTGCAATATTTTAGAATGCGAAGTTTTGTAAAAATTATCCTGTTGTTGATTAGGAGCATAAATTCCAATCACAAGAATTAGGCCACTTACTGTGTGCAGTTCAATTGCTATAAACCTACCACCTTCATCTGCTTCTATAATTTTAGCTGACAGTCTTTTATTTATATAAATAACCACTCCATTCTTTTTTTCCAAATTTGAAGCTTTAAATGTGTTCCTAATCTTGAATTTATCAGATATTTTTGATCTTGTGTTCTAACATGAGTTTCTTGCAAACAAATTATATCATTATTAAATTGTCTCAAGTATGTAAATAATTTCTTCCTTTTCTGTGGTGAATTTAGTCTGTTCACATTCCAAGATAAAAACTTAATCGTCATGTACACTTTTTTGAAGCGACGAGCAGAATTGTCGAAGATCTTCCGAAAAGGTAGTCTTCGGCTTTGCTCCCCCCATGGCTTCACATTCTTGTATATTGCTCTTGACTCCTTTCTTATATTGTTGTGGCTTGGGCCTTTCCTGTTGTTGTTTTTCTTTGAGTTGCTTAGAAATTGCTCGAGTTATACGCTGATCTTTAGCTTCACACATCCGGGCTAAGTCCAAAGCCACTTCTCTTGTAGTCTTAGGTGGTTCAATCACAATTTTCGAAGGAAGGTCTAGCAGGGGCTCCTCCAGAAAACCTCCTGTAGCTCCCTGCATTTCCATTACCTCTGGTTCCACCTGCTTAAGCTGCTCTTCCATCTCTTGATGGAGTTGCTTCTCCTTATCACTCTCCTTTATCTCCAACACAGTAGATGTACGTGGGGATGGTGAACTCTCTTTAAAAACATTAGAGTAAAATTGTTCCGCCTTCTCAACAGTGTTTAATCGGTATCTTTCTCCATTATACCTCAAGATTATGCCAATTGGAGCATCCCACCGAAATGGAATTTGTTTTTTTTTTAATTCATTCACTAGAAATCCAAAATCTTTTCTATCTTTTAACATCTTAGGTGGTAGCTCTTTATAAACTCCAATCTGCGTTCCCTCCACTTGCACAGCAGAGAGAAAAGACTTTTGCAAAATATCATTTCTCATTCTTCTGTCTGTGAAATATATCACCACATCTCTAGGCAATTGTCTTTGTCTGGCCACCCACGAATTCACTCTGTAAATTTTATCCATTTTGCAAAAAATCTCTTCTGGGCTAATCTTTAACAGCACAGCTAGAGCATCAGCACAAATCTGTCTCAGGTCTTGTCTATCATTCTCTTTTATGCCTCTCAGCCTTATAGCAAATTCGATAGACCTGAACTGCATCATTGTAATTTCATTTTCAAATCTCTGCATTTTATTATCAGCATCAAAGATTTTATAGTCAGTTTCCTTCATTTTGACATCCATTTCTGATTTAAATTCTTCCACCTTAGCATCCGTTTTAATAATTGCTTCTGACAATCCAGCCACCACTGTCATTAATTTTTTTAGTTACCTTATCATACTTTTCTTGCACCACCTCTTTAATTTCTTTAATCTCCTGCTTAATTTCCTGTTGTGACTTTTCAAATTTCTCATCCAAATCCTTTAAGCTTTCAAGATCAAACTCTTTTTTCTGGCTCTGCTGGCTGGGAGGCTGCTGTTCAGGTTTACGTGTGGGGGATCCCCCCCCCTGCCGCCTTCCCTTCCTGTTTGGTCTGCTTAGAAGCCATCCTGCCACGTAGGCTAGCTTTTCCAAAAAAGGAGATCCTTTTTCCCTTTCCTCCACCACAAAGTCCTCTAAAAAATTCCCCCAGGTTTATAGTCAGATTAAGTGTGAAATTGAGATTGAAGCAAGATCAGGCTTGTTTTAAAAAAGAATTTTTCTTTTCTTTTCCTCCATTTGTTACAGACAGCACAACTTTGTAGCTAGTTGAAATAACTTTGCTAATCCACTCTTGCTTTCAGCTTGTTAACGCTGAAGCCGGGCGCCATTTTCAAGAGACTTTCACACATTCACTCTTCTGCTTTAAACTTAATCACAGGGCTAGTAATACTTGCAGTTTCGAGGTTCGAGTTGTTATTCCACCCTGGTTGTTTGAGTTTACTTTGTTTTGAGTAGAAAGGTTGCTCCTGCCGCCTTGCTCTGCACTGGGCAGACTCGTCCCATGCTGTCCGGAGTCTCGGCGAGCTGAAAGGAAGCCGCACTTGTTTCCTCCCCAGAAGCAAACCGTAGCTGTCTGGGGGCTCACAGGGGCTCAACCTGCTTCTCGCCCACTCTCTTCCACTAATCCTTTGGATTCGGGAACTTCCGAGCTGCTTCTCTGGATCGAAGCGGCTCTAACAGGCAGCGGGGCTGGCAATCCAAAAACGGGACCGTCTTTCGGCGACAGGAAGCAAATCGGAAGTCGGCCTGATATTAATTTTAATATTAGATAAATATTTATGAGTTCAACTCTATTTTACAATATATAATTTTCCAGATTAAAAGTGGCTGGTTTTCTTCTGATAAAATATAATCTACATTTGCAAAGAGAGTTGCACTTGGGTTAGAAAAGCTGTTCATAACTTGTCTGTAATATGGCAAAGTCCAGAACCAAGAAGGTGGGAGCAGTTATCTACTCATTCCATCAACTATTCCAGATGTTCAGGTAATATATCAATTATAGGTTACATAAAAGTAGCTTGGTTCACAAAATATAAGGCAAAAAGACCCACAACCCTGATTACTGCTTATTTATTTGTTAATTCAATTTCTGTCTTGCCCAATCCAAATCACTCTTGGCAACTTACTATCACTCTTTTGATAGAAGCAATAAAGAATCCATGATAAATTTCAAAATACACTAAGTACATTAAAACCAAATATAATGGTAAGTCCAAGAAAACTAAGAGAAAAACATCAGTAAGAAATAACCACAAGGTTAAAAAAGAAAAGATAGCCAAACATTCCCTAGAGAGGTCATAGAAAGAGGATTTCATTTCTCTAATTTATAAAGTTGGAAAGGATTTTCAATATCTTGAAGCATAGACCTATTTCATTACTGAATGTAGATAATGAATTCTTCATGGCAATTCTTCTTAAGAGGATAAATGGTTTTGTAACTGAAATGATACATCTTGACCAAGGATACTTTATGTTATCATTATCATAGATAATGTCAGATATAGTTTAAACATACAGCAGAAGGACCAAAGTTTGTCTGTGTTGCAAAAAGAAAGAAAGAAAGAGAGAGAGAGAGAGAGAGAGAGAGAGAGAGAGAGAGAGAGAGGAAAGAAAGAAAGAAAGAAAAGAAAGAAAAAAAGAAAGAAAGAAAGAAAGAAAGAAAGAAAGAAAGAAAGAAAGAAAGAAAGAAAGAAAGAAGAAAGAAAGAAAAAGAAAGAGCTTTTAACAATCTGGAGTGGTCTTTTTTTGTCACCAGTTCTTTATAAACATAGACTGGGGTCTAACTTTTATTCAGGGATGTAGACTATTTATACAGAACAAAAGGCTAAAATTATAGACACTACTGACTCTGCTGGAAATATGTACTTTTCCCTGTATGTTCCAGCAGATTGGGTGCACTCCAGGTGACCACTATTAAAAATTGCCATCTTATGGGACCAAGGAATTGTGCCTTCTCTGTCATAGCCCCCCTCTGTGGAACAGCATCTTCCCAGAGATACAGATGGTGCCCCCTCTCAGGGAGTTCTGGACAGGCCTTAAGAGCCTTTGCTCTCATAACAACAACAATTGTGACCCAGACAGAAGACTTACATATTAGTACTCTTGATTCAGTTTTGCCATAATTCTCTGCAATTTGCTTTTGTTCCCAATTTCACTAGAAGGGTCATTTGATGCTGGACATGAAAAAATAAGAATTTATTATTGTAGCTCTGATATAGCAATATGTTAGAAACAAGACTTTGTTTTAAGAAAGGACTTTCAGTAAAGAGGTTCAGCCCAGGATGATTTTCTACCAAGGTGAAAGAGAAGAGGGCACTACTCTGTCTATTCTTGTTTGCAAATCTGAACTAGCAGTAGAATCTTCTTTCTGCACTGGCCATAAGGCAACATCTTCCACAGAGTCTTCAACCACATCACTCTAGGACAGTGATGGCAAACCTTTCTGGCGCCAAGTGCCAAAAAGGGAGCACGCCCCATGTGCACGCGTCGGGGCCACAACCCAGAACAGGTACTGCCCAGGGCGCATGTGCATGACTGAAAAGGAACTTCCAGTTTCAGCCGCCTATTCTTCTGGGTTTTTGGCGTGCATGCGCATGCAACAATCAGCTGACCAATGTGCATGCTCATGCAGGAAAATGGAAAACCAGCTCTTCCAGTTTCCGGCACTGCCACATGCAAAAAGGCCAGCTGATTGTTGCACGCGCATGTGTGCCAGAAACGGAACAGGAATGGGCGACGCCACACGTGCCAAGTGACATAGCTCCACGTGCCACTTCGGGCACACATGTCATAGATTTGCCATCACAGCTCTAGGAGATATTACATAGCTTCTGCTGTTGTTTCATTCTACTTAATAATAGGGCAGGCTCAGTTTACAAATTTCCTCGGACTTTAAGGACTGTCCAATTTACCAGAAAATTGAATAATTCAAATATATCACTGCAAAGACAGACTGACATTATTCTGTCAGAAAAATTGTATTTATCCAAATTTGTTCATGAACGTTTGTGCAATCTCCAACCCTCCAGGAATTGTTGGACTGTAACTCCTGACTTCAATCATCATTGGCAGGACTACTGGAAGGTCAAAGTTCAGCAATACTTAAAAGACTGTGGATTATTCATCTATTAAAAAATAAAAAATAGCTATTTAACCTACAGTTTCACAACTGACCCTTAAAAGTAGAAAATTCATTCTGCCAAATTAAGGCATATAGATCTGCATAAATCTTAATGCTTTCTTGAGTTCATATCTTCAATAGGTTCTGAAACTGTGGTTTTCGTTTCATTTTGATTACCAAATATGTAACTCGTCTTGGTTCACCAGAAATTTAAATGATCAGAAGATTTGCTTCAGAGTATTTACAAGAACAGTGGTGGCTCAGTGGTTACAATGCAGTACTGCAGGCAAACTACCCACGTCAGGAGTTTGATCCTGATCAGCTCAAGATTGACTCAGCCTTCCATCCTTCTGAGGTTGATAAAATGAGGACCCAGATTATTGGGGGAATATGCTGACGCTATAAAACACTTAGAGAGTACTGTAAAACCCTATGGAGCAGTATATAAGACTAAGTGCTATTGCTATTGCTATTGCTATTACTTCTGGCATACAATGAGAAAAGTCCATCTTGCATTATACAGTAGCAGTTTTTCAACAAGTGGTGTTGTCTAACACAGAGGAAGAGGAAGTCACTGAGATTAAGAAATTGTGGGATTAGTGAACCTGAGCAAAACAAAGAGAATAAACTTTTCTGACCCAAAATCATTATTACTTCATGTGTATATTTATATAACAACCTCAACCTTGGTAGTACAGTGGTCTAAGGCACCCTGTTATTAAGCTGGTTATTAAGACCAGCTGCCTGCAATTACTGCAGGTTCGAATTTCACCAAGGCTCAAGGTTGACTCAGCCTTCCATCCTTTCTAAGGTAGGTAAATTGAGGACCCAGTTGTGGGGGCAATAAGCTGACTTTGTATAAATATACAAAAGGATGAAGGCTATTGCTGAGCACATTGTAAGCCGCCCTGAGTCTCCGGAAAAGGGCGGCATATAAATCAAAATAAAAAAAAAATGTCCTGAAAAAAGAAGTTCCCCAATCAATTTTGATTACATAATAAAAGTCAGAGACAAACTTGCCTTTATGGCACCTAATGATGGGATCTAAAACTATTAGAGATGGTTAGGCATTTTTAGGTTGTCAGTGCACAATCCAGATTTGAATTTCTATCTTTCTCCATTTCTCTTTTCTTCTAACCTTTGCTAGACTGTATGGTACGCTCAGGTCTGCACACAACAGTGTAGAATGTGACTTTATGTCATGTCACACCATGTAGATAATATCCAAACAGAGCACACTTGGAAAGCAAGATCATACTGTTAAATCTAGGTAGCAAAATGATGATTTCTGCTGGTACATTTTTAATTTAAAAAACCCAATGAAACAAACTTCCAGTTAGATGGGCTGGGTTAAGCAATTCATAAGGCTTAAAATGTTTCTTAACCATTTGGCTATTATAAGAAAAATTCTAGCTTCAAATTGAGCCAGAGAATTCAATTTGGCTTCTAATGACTGTATCGTATCATAGCCATACCCTTTGCAGTAGGGGTGAGTTCTACTTACCTTTGCTACCGGTTTGCAATGGGGCCGTGCCAGAGGTGGGTTTCAGCAGGTTCTGACCAGTTCTGGAGAACCGGTAGCAGAAATTTTGAGTAGTTCTGAGAACCAGTAGTAAAAATTCTGACTGGCCCCACCCCCATCTATTCTCTGCCTCCCGAGTCCCAGCTGATTGGGAGGAAATGGGATTTTGCAGTAACCTTCCCCTAGATTGGGGACCGAATGGAGATTTTACAGTATCCTTCCCCCGCCATGCCCACCAAGCCATGCCCACAGAACCGGTAGTAAAAAAATTTGAAACCCACCAGTGGGCCGCATGCAAGTGCAGAAGCTTCTGCACATGCACAGAAGCATTTTGGTGATGTTGAGTCAGTGGGCGGAGCCTCCCGCCAGTTTTACTACCAGTTCTATAGAACAAGTGCGAACCGGGACTTCCGGTTGGTGAATCCCAGCGAAATGGCGCTGTGACAGCGATCGCTGCTTGCAGTGCCACTTTTTTGTTGCGTTTTGGGGTCCCTTCGAGGCGTGGGAGCTTGGAGAGCTCCGCGGACGATAGCGGGGTGTCAGCAGGCAGAGCGGTGAGGAGCAAGCACTCTCTGCTGGACCGACTACCGCTGTCAAACTAACGCGGCGCGTCTGCTTTAAATGGCAGACTTGAAGCTGTGATAGCCAACAAAAGACAGGAAGCAAGAAGATTTCGGTGAAGTTGGTGCCTATTATCATTCGTATTACTCTCCCTTAAACACGCTCGGAGTGAGTTCAATTGGATTGTGCTGGCTGCGTCTGATAAGAAGGATCCTGGAAGGAATTGGCGGCGATTGTGAGGTTGGAGGAGATTGGTGGGAGATGAAATCGCAGACGTGCTGGTGAGACTGAGGACATTTTTAGAAAGGGAGACGGAGCCTTCAGTGGATTGGATTGATACTTTGTTTCGAGCAAACAAACTTTGGAAAGTTAAGAGTGTGGAATAGACAAATTGAATAAAGGAACTGGATTTTGGAAGTGCGGTAGCTGTCAGGACTAACAATAAGATTGCCTCGAGCTGAGAGACTGAGGAGCACTTGGGGAAGATAACGTGGCTGATGAAATCTGAATGACAATGCAAATGGAGAGTGATTGAATTTAAGAGCAACGCGAAGCAGATCACACAGCAAAGCGTGCCTGCTGCATCATTGTAAAAGAATTTTTTTTTATATTTTTTGGTTGCTTTTCCCTTCTGCTCTTTTATGACTGAGAGAAGTTATTGAGCAATTAATCAACTAATCAATTAATTAATCAACGAGTTGGGCAAATAACAACAACAAGGAAAAAAAACATTAGAAAATTTATATATCTATAAGTATATATCTATATTAATATTATATATATTACATATTCCATTTTAGATAATCTAAATTAATTGTGAACTTATTTAAAATTTATTAAGTACTTTTTAGATTTTTTATTAAGGAATTTATATACGCTATAATCTTTTATATTCTATAATTGGATTTTTCCCTTTCTTCTTCTCCTTTCTTCTTTCAATTATTGATTCTTAATTTTGATTAGCTCTTTATAATTTAAAATATTGAATATTGAATATTGAGATTGCATAATTAATTATTTATATGTGTACTTAGATTGCTCAAGAGATATTAGAAAGTCACCAGTGCTTAAGTGTTAAATAAGAGTAGGTAAAGATAATTTGCTTAAGTAGTGGTAGCAGGTGAGAGGGTTATCTTAGTTCAAATTAGTTTAATTATTAATTGATCAATAAGCGACTTATTACAAGATAGGTTTGTGCAATAGATAAAAATTTGAATTATTGATTTATTGTATTACTAAACAATATTGAATAGTGGAACGGAAGGGAACGATTTAATATAAATTCATTTGATAGAGGCAGTTAAATATTGGTGGATGACAATTTGGAAAAACATTGAAAATATAATAAGAAAACAGAAAAAGATATTAAAAGAGATGAGCTTCTCATCCACGGTGACAAAAACAGGAAAGAAAACATCCTCAAATCCCACGATCACAACGACATCACCTGCTACACAGAAATTGACTGAAGGTTTCTCTAAAATGGAGAAATCAGGAATGCTACCCACAATGCAAGCAATGCAATCAACATTGACAGCAATACAGGACACGATGATTATGTTACAAGAAAAAATGTCTAGTAATCATACTGAATTGAAGACAGATATTAGGGCATTAGATCAAAAAATGATTGGTATACAGGAATCGATACAAACTAATACACAGAAGATTAAAAAGATGGAAGTTAAAATGGAACAACAGGAAAAAAATTTAGATACGGTTGACCAAAAACTGATGGAACAGAACAGGGAATTGGCAGACTCAATTACCCAATTGGAAATGGATCGAGCCTCCTTCTATCTCCGTTTCCAAAACATTGCGGAAGATAAGGAAGAAGATCTGTGCCAGGTGATGGCAGAATTAATTGCTGGGGTGTTGCAACAAGATAAATTGGATATTATAAAGGAAATTGACGAGGCGTACAGGGTCCAGACAAATTATGCACGAAGAAACAAATTGCCAAGGGAGGTGCATATAAGATTCGCAAGGAAGAAGGTAAAGGATAGTCTCTATAGTGTGGCAAGAGATGAGCCAATCATGTATAAGGGAAAGGAGGTGATCATACTTAAACAAATCCCAAGGAGGGTAAGGGAGATAAGGAGAGATTATAGGTTTTTGGCTACTCAATTAAACAAAAGGAATATTCTCTTCAGGTGGATCTTACCAGAAGGCATGTGGATCACATGGCAAGGGAATAAAGTTAAGATAGATAGCTTAGTAGCAGCTCAAGAGTTCCTGGATCAATTACGAGCGTCTGAAGAGGATCAAAGTAGTAAAGAGGAGTTAGAGGTGGAAACATCGAAAGAAGAAGTAACCCAGCAGATAAGAGAGAAAGAAGGGATATCGAAGGAAAAGGAGGAGGAAGATAAGGATAGTAAGGAGACAAAGAAAGACCAAAGTCCACAAAGAGTCACACGTGCCAAGAAGTATTAGGATAGTATACAAAAATTAAGAGATGGATGATTGGAAATTGATATCGGTTAACGTAAATGGCCTAAACGATAACAAAAAGAGGAAAATTTTTTTTACAAAATTAGCTAAACAAAATATGGATATAGTGTGTCTTCAAGAGGTCCATATTAAAAAGGAAAATCAAAAATATTTGGAATATAAGAAATTGGGGAATCTTTATGCATCCCTAGCTGATAAAAAGAAAAGGGGAGTAGCATTGTACATCAAGAAGGAAATAAAAGCCGAACTAAAATATGCAGACCCGAAGGGAAGGGTATTAATGGTGGAAGTTAAAAGAGGCAACTGTCCAATCTTATTAATAGCAATTTATGCCCCGAATGAAAACCTAGGAGACTTTTATAAAAAATTAGGAGAGAGATTAAGCATGATGGATAAGAGCAAGATTTGCATAATTGGCGATTTTAATGGGGTAATAGATTCAAATAGAGATTATAAGGGGACCAAAGGTAAAAAGAAAAAGAGGAAAAATTTACCAAAACCATTCTTTGATATGGTAGAAGAATTCAATCTAGTGGATATTTGGCGGGTTCTGCACCCATATCAGAGGCAGTATACATATTATTCTAATCCTAAGAAATCTTGGTCTAGGATTGATATGATGTGGATAAGCAGAGATATAGGGTTAGATATTAAGTCAACAGAAATCATGCCCAACATTTGGGCAGACCATAATCCATTAGAGGTTAAATGGGAATGTACGCACAAGAGAAGAAATACAAGATGGAGATTAAATAATCAATTTCTAAAGGACAAGCAAAATGTTGAGAAAGTAAAAAAAGAATTAAATTTATTTTTTGAAGTAAATGAAAAGGAGGCAACATCTCGAAGTATCATATGGGATACAATGAAAGCGTACGTAAGAGGACTAGCAATATCGTATAGTGCACACAGGAATAAGGAAAGAAGAGAGAGGCAGAAGGCACTGATAGAAGAATTAGGGAAAGCCGAGAGGGAACTACAACATAAACCAGATAATAAGGATGTTAAAGAAAATTGGATGGTTATACGGCACAAATTAAACGTAATAGACCAAGAGGAATTGGCGTACAAAATGAAACGAACCAAACAATATTATTTTGAAAATGCAAACAAACCGGGCAGGTGGCTGTCCTATAGGTTAAAAAAAGAAAAAGAGAAAGGCATAATTCATCAATTGGAAGACCCGGAAGGCCACCTCAACAATAAACAGGAAGATAAATTGGAGATTGCCCGAGAGTATTATGCGGCTCTGTATGCGGAAGAACAAATTCCTAATGAAAAGGTGGTCCAATACTTGTCAAAAGAAAGTCTTCCAAAAATCGGGGAAGAGGATAAAGAAATACTTAATAAAGAAATAACGATGACAGAATTAAGAATGGTAATATCAAAACTTAAAAAGAATAAATCCCCAGGCCCAGATGGACTTCCAGGGGAATTTTATAAAAATTCGGATTTGGGAGAAATTTTGTTACCAAAGTTGTTAGAAATTTATAATGAGGCCCTAACAGAATCCAAAATTCCAGAATCATGGAGAGAGGCGTATATTACTCTCCTCCAAAAAGAAGGAGAAGACCCAAAATTAATTAAAAATTACAGACCGATATCCCTCCTGAATACGGACTACAAAATCTATATGGGTATTTTAGCAGGAAGGCTAAAAATAATTTTGAATAAATTAATACACAGTGACCAAAATGGATTCCTCCCTGGGAGGCAAATCAGGAATAATACAAGGATGATAATAGACATATTGGAATACTATGAGGAACACCCGAACAAAGAAATGGCATTGGTCTTTGTCGACGCCCAAAAGGCATTTGACAATCTTAATTGGCAATTTATGAAACAACAAATTATCCAAAAGGAATTCGGATCAAATTTTGTCAATACGATATCCACAATCTATCAAAAACAAAAGGCTAATATATTACTGAATGGAGAACTAACTAAGGCTTTTCAAATTAGAAAAGGGGTCCGACAAGGGTGCCCTCTATCCCCACTTCTATTTATCTTAGCACTAGAAGTATTCTTGAGAAAGATTAGGAACAATAATGAAATAAAGGGTCTGACAATCAGAAAAGAGATATATAAGACACAGGCATTTGCAGATGATGTGGTATTAATCATGGAAGAACCATTAGAATCAGGCACTAAAATTCTGGAAGAATTGGGCAATTACGGGGAGGTAGCAGGCCTTAAATTAAATAAATCCAAAACTAAATTATTAACAAAAAATATGACGGAGGCAAGGAAAAAAGTACTGGAAGAAACAATGGAGATCCAAATCGCCAAGAAGGTAAAATACCTGGGGGTCTGGATTTCATCAAGGTGCTCGGCCCTCAGAGAGGATAATTATTTACCATTAATTAGAAATATTAAACAGGATCTGGAAAAGTGGGGAAGACTACAGATATCATTATTAGGCAGAATCGCGGCAATAAAAATGAGCATATTACCCAAGTTATTGTATCTATTCCGAACGGTCCCTGTTAAATTAGATAAAAAATTCTTTCTGGAGCTCAATAGCATCATCAGGAAATTTATTTGGGAGGGAAAGAAACCAAGGATAGCGATTAGGAATTTACAGGACAAGAAGGAAAGAGGGGGTTTCGGATTACCTAAATGGGAGTTATATCAAAAAGCTGCAAACCTAGTATGGCTGAAAGAATGGGCAACCCTAAGAAATAAAAGACTGTTAACTCTAGAAGGGTATGATCTCCAGAAGGGGTGGCATGCATATCTCTGGGATACTGGGAAGAAGATAAAAACTTACTTCCATAGACATAAAATAAGGGAGATCTTGATACAAATATGGGGAGAGATGAGACAGAAGCACTATAGGAAAATTCCGAGATGGCTTTCCACCATGGAGGCTATAATATATCCAAATGTATTAGAAATGGGTAAAACGTTCAGATACAATGAATTATTAGATGGGGGAGGGAACCTTAAAACAAGGGAAGAATTGATGGAACAAGGTATTTCTATAGACTGGTGGCCATATAACCAAATTAAATCCAGATATAAAAAAGATAAGGAGGAATTCGGCATTGAAATGAGCATAAATGGATTTGATAAGATATGGATGGGTACGGACGACAAAATTTTAGCTAAATTATATAATTATTTATTGGAGTATGATATGGCAGAGGAAGTAGTTAAAGAACCGATGTTAGCATGGGCCAAAAATATAGGACAGAATATAAATTTGAACGAATGGGATTCAATATGGAATAACAACCTTAAAATGACAAAGGCGACGGCTTATAAGGAAAACCAATACAAGCTGTTTTATAGATGGCATATGGCCCCAGCCAGGATAGCGAAGATCTACCCCAATTCGAGCCCTAAATGTTGGAAATGTGACCATCAGCAGGGTACTTTTTATCATTGCTGGTGGACATGTAATCAGGCACAAAAATTCTGGAGGATGATATGGGTATGGATTAGAGAAATAATAAAAGAAAATTTTGATTTTGACCCAAAAGCTTTTCTCCTGGGAATTTTGAAAACTGAATATGCAAAAAAGAAAAAGTATTTAATTATACATATTCTGACAGCCGCTAGAATTTCCTTTGCCCAGTATTGGAAAGAAAAACAAATACCACCTCAAGAACATGTTATTGGAAAAATATTGGAGTGCGCCGAAATGAACAAATTGACTTCAGAAATTAATGACAGAGAAGATTCAGAATTTTATAGCGTGTGGGACATGTGGTACGAATGGATGGGGGAAAGAAATAAAGAAGGTAATAGAGATTAAATTTTAACTAATTAACAAAATCTATATGAATAGTATTAGATTTAGTCTTAGGGAGTTGAGCACTATTATTTTTAAATGTTTGAAATTAAATCTAGCTCCAAGAAACAATATCAACAAAAGACAAGCAATAATGTATGCAGATGTATATATGTATATAACTGCACCAATGAACCGAAAATGTACCGATTGTATTACTATATGTTATAATAAAATCAAATTCAAAAAAAAAAAAAAAAAGAACAAGTGCGAACCGGGGGCAACCGACCACTGCTTTGCAGCCTTCCAACGATCAACAAAAAATAAAAATAAAGCTATCCTCATGACCTATACTATTAATCAGCTGTTTCTGAAGCATGGAAAGTTTATAACACAAGAGCAAATTGTGTTATTCCTGACTGGGATATATGAAAAAGAAGTTACCAGAATGTGCATATTTTTAAGAAGAAATGTTTTGATGGTGGGCTGAGTTTAAAGATATTGGCCCGTGTGAAACAGAATTGTGAATAATACTTTCCCCCTTGTGACAACTTCTTTACGCTTTATCATTACAATACAGCAGCTACAACAGGATTGTCTTCAGGCTAGGTGAGATTAGCTTCACCATCATATTTGTCTTCAGCAAATGAGCAAGTATGCAGTTTGATGTATTTTTTTTTAAAGGAGTTTCCAAAATTACTTTACAAAACAAGTAGAAAGTATAGATCACGGCTGCCAAACTCATGGCCTGCGGGCCGGATGCGTCATGCACTGGCCATGTCCACAGCCGGTTTAGCGAAGGGGGAAAAAGTCCCGATACGTCACATGACGACGCCGTGACAATGTGAGTTTGACACCCCTGATATAGCTGGACAGAATTATTTGAAATGGGAGGGAGCGGAGAAGCAAAAATCACAATGTATATAGGAATTGTGCTTTTAATGCTTCCTTGAGCATATGCTTCCTCATATATGACTGCAAGTAGAATGCTTTCTCCAGCTAGACCGGGCAGCCTTTTTGTACGAGCATTCCATGATTTTCAGAATAAAAGCAGAGGAACGCATGACCTCACATAGAAAGGAATATTTTTGATGTAAGTTAAGAACATTCAGATTCTGGCTGTAGGGTTTTGGCAGCTGGCAGTGACCTCCAGCATCAGCAGTTCTCTTTCTCTGGCAACCCAGCTCCTTTCTTTAGCAGCAGAAGAGCTTATGTGTTTCCTTGGATTCTTTAGTGACATGCAGGCAAACTCAGCCACAAGGAACAGCTGCAACTCAGGAAAACTAAAAGCAGCTGAAAATTGATTTTTAGGCGAAGGACCAAGGACTTATCAAACGTTTTATCCTCCTTTTATTAACTATTACTTCCTTGAAAGATATTTTTCTCCTTAAGACTGACCAGGAATGGCAGTTTATAATTTTTCAACTATGGTCTTTTCATACTTTATTTTCAACTTACAAAATTCACAATGGCCTACAGCCAGTGAAAAAGTAGATAACATATATATAAAGCACACATGTATTATTATGGGTATATGCATGTAATAATATACATGCTTTGTTTTTCTTTTTTTTTTAAAAAAGGAAATGTTTCAGGTTTTGTTTTCAGTCAGTGGTCTTATTTGAAACTGAAATAAGGATTTCTTTTTCTGTTTGGAGTGTTTAACATTTCTTCAGCTTGTGCTGAAGTTCACAATTTCCTGAGAGGAGACTGTACTCTTCTACAGAACAGTTTTGATTTTTTTTTTTTCATTCAGAGACACGACAGTTGTTCTTACAAATGAGAAAAACAAATTCCTACACTTGGTCTATAGTCTAAGACTGAAAAAAGCAGAAAAAAATTAATGGTGAGTGAATGAATCTGTTAGGTGAAAGGAAAAAAACAGAACAGAATAACTATGGAAATAATTGCATATATTTTTAAAAATTAAATCGTGCTAAACTAACTTACACACGGTTGAATTAAACTGAAATCTCTTGGAAAACAGAAGAAAACTACATTTAGGAGAGAAAGGGAAACAAAAAGAGAGAGGGGGAAGGAGAGGGAGGGAGAGGAATAAATATATTCAGGAAAGCTATCCCAAGAGAACGGAAAAGGAAAAGATAAAGGCCAGAGAGACCAAGACTGAAAATCTCAGAGTAGAATTTAGCAACAAATTAAAAAAGAGTAAGACAGGTCAAACTGTTTAAGAGGCTGAAGGAAAAAACAAAAAACAAAATACATGTACCAAACGTAAGGCAGGAGAAAAACTGAAATACACTCAAACAGTCAGACGAAAGTAGCAGTATGTTTTCAATATGTAAATTCCAGTTAGGCAAATGTGTGAGGCTGCTGTAGCAAACACCATTCACAATTTTTTTAATAAAAAAAATGGGTTATTAGTTTTTCTGAATGAAGTATTGGGAGCCACAAAATTAAGAGAGGAGAGAAGGTAGGAAGGGTGGAAATAATTTCAGATGCTCTGTTAGATCGAAGCAAAATCAATAGAAACCAAACTTTATATAGTATAAAATCATCTTCAATCTAGGATTCCATTATTATGTGACTGATATTTTGGAGTTTATACAAAGAGCAAAGTAAACTTCCTGACTATAAAAAAAAAGCCATGACATTTTTTTTTTTATTGAGAAAGAACTTAAAGGTAGGTATAAAAACTTATATCATAGTACTAGCAATGATTTCAATACTACATTTTTTTCTATTAGAAATTATTAAAGGAGCCTTGGTGGCGCAGCGGACTAAACTGCTGTTAAAGTAGCACTTAGCTGCCAGCTGCCTGCAATTACTGCGAGTTCAATTCTCACCAGGCTCAAGGTTGACTCAGCCTTCCATCCTTCCGAGGTAAGTAAAATGAGGACACGGTTTGTGGGGGCAATAAGCTGACTTTGTATAAAATAGAACACCACTTAGGGCGGGCCAAAGAGCCCTACTAAGCAGGTATAGACAAAAGTATGAAGGCTATTGCTTAATGCATTGTAAGCCGCCCTGAGTCTCCGGAGAAGGGCGGCATATAAATCGAACTAATAAAATAAAATAAAAAATAAATAAAATACCTTAGAAATTCTAAGCAGTCTAATGACAGGGAAAAGAAGACTGCTGGATGCAATTGTCATACTCAGCACCTGTAGTCTGTATTCATCCATTGGCTTAAGACCTTATTATCTATATCTTCCAGACGCCAATGTCGTCCACTTTCTGCATATCCAAGTTGTTCATTTGTTGAATAGATAAGGTTGCCTGTGTTGAGTCCACACCCTCTGCATTGAATAACACAGTTGCTTTCACTTGTGTCCCTTAATCTACCCTCCATTAAATGTTTTGGATCAACCCAGTCTAATTTATTTCAGTCTGTAGATTAATAGTCATAGAAAGTCATCTTCTCCTATAGTGCAGTTAGTGAAAAAGCTGAATGTGAACCAGCTCTGCCATAAAGGAGAATGAAGCAGCTGACTTGGCCAATAACTTTAGTGTTGTAAAAGGGCAGGAAACAATTACTCATATAACTGATTGCATTTTTGTAGTCAGGAGAGAGGCACTTGTGGGATTTTCTGTCTCAAGGACCAAAACCTGAACAGCTTTCATTGCTGTAAACCTTGTCTTGAAGGGGATGATCCTGTGTATTCCTCTGGAACAGGCCAGGCCGTCCCATTACATGTGGCTAGTCCTTCCTTTCATTAGCTCAGCATTGCATTTTAGACTTAGACTTAGAAAGACTTAAACTTAGAATAATTTTATTGTCACTTTGAATGTACACTAATCGGCATACATTAAAATGGAATTTCATTGCATGCAGCTCTCAAAGGCTCACCACTTCCAATATACACTACATAAATATGACACAATAAATAAATACTAAATTATGCATATACCCACATATAGAAACAACACAGTCTAGCCCAGATGTATACATGTACATGATGAGAAAAACGAATCTTGCAAGTTTACCAGACGGATGGCATAGGGAACAAAGCTGTTACAGAATCTGGTTTTGTCTGGCACCAAGTTGTTAAAGATTCAGATGGGACTTTCCAAAGTCTCTGGTTCTGGAGGAAATAAAAGAAATGTCACCTTCTACAAGTATTATATTCCCAGTAACTCTGAATTACAGCCCTGCCCTCCCTCTGTATTCTATACTTCCATCTTTGCAAAACTGGCAGGTGTATACAAAACCAGATGCACAAGACAGGGGAAAATTGACTTGTGCATCTAATGCTTGTGTACCTCTTACTATCCAGCCTGCCTTTTATTGACATTTGCCTACCTTAAATATCAACATCATTACTTTTGGAATTTTGTTATGAAGCTAAAAGCCAGAGGAACAATCCCTACCACTTTCCTGAGTATCCAGAAATATTTGAACAGTTTAAGGCTCTTGGTTTGTGATTCAGAGATTTATTTATAAGACTGCTGATTTTGGGACATCAAACATATATGTTCAAATTGCAGGAATGAGTCACATTTGTAGGAGGTAATTACTACCAGAAAGCTCATCTAACTTTTGTAGATTCCTCTTTTAAAATGTCCACTTAAAAGCAGCATGTTCTAAAAATAGCACGCTTTGTTATGCATTCAGTGTAATTCAGTTCTACTGTACAATGTGGTTTCATGTACATAATCTGTGGAGGTCTAGGCCTGTGATTGAGGGCACATGTAGGCTTATGGCCAATAAGCCCCAGGTCATTTCTGGCATGCTAGTACTCAAATGCACTTGTTGGAATTACAAAAGCAAAAGGCCTCAATGATGTCCCAGTGGCAGAACCTAACATTTAGAAACCTGCAATTTATGTAGTACAATTCCTGGAAGTATTTTGCAAAGCTCAAATGTAAAACCAAATTGGGTGTTTGCTGCCTGAAAAATCCAAAAATTACATATGATTAAGATCTTGCTGTTGGATTGCATTTCAGATATCCTCGATAATTTATGTTAACAGGAAATTAATCTGGAGCAATTTTAGATAACTTTCAATGATGCTGTTTCTAAAATGTAGGTGAAACACTTTGTCAAATGTTAAATGTCCCTATTGTGATTTGGTAATGGCGTTTGTGTGTCATTACCCGAAGGAAAATTAATTGAATAATTGACCCAGGTTTGGAAAGCCCTTTCTATGCAGAGATGGGCAATTCTCACAAATAAACTAAGGGGTCCTTAGTGCTCTCTGAGCTTGCTTGTTTTCTTGCAAATGTTTCATTACCATAACTAGGTAACATCATTGGTGCTAGTAAAGACTGTTTGCTGTCAGTTTATATTCTGGTGACTTGCTTGTCTGTATGAGTGGAGGCGGTCTTAGAAACTCTTTGGTTGAGCTCTTTATTGATGGCTCTGTGGCAGTTTCCGGATTGGGGTATTGCTTACTTGATTTTTGATCTGAAATCAACCTTGGAGTTAATCTATGCTGATCTGGGTGCTGATTACTGGTGGGGAGGTGCTGATGTGTTTTTATTCTCTTTTGAGATGGTTGATTGTCTCTTTTGCGTAGTCTATAGATATTGTTAATGTCTATGTGTCTATTGATGGCTGTTTTGTCAGAGTGCCAGGCTTCTAGAAATTCCCTGGTATTTTTGGCCTGGTCTGGATCACAAATAATCTGTTGAAGGCAATAGACCAGATGTGGGCAGGACTAATGCCAAAGTAGGTGGGAAGTGGAGAAGTCATATGTACCCCAACAAAGCATAAATATGACCTGACGACATTTTATTTGATTTTGGTTTGCAGCAATGTTGTGTTATATACAGCACTAGATGTTATGTACAGCACTAGACTGACACCGACTTCAATCATTGTTAACTATGCCAGCGTTTTAGGGTTTTCATCCTTGTTCATACATCATATAAGGGCAGCCTCAAGACATATAGGTTCATTATAGTCTTGTAGCGAAACTTACAAATTAAAAAAAAAAGCATGGATTTATCTTTCTTAAACAGGCAGTACTCGACCTATGACCACAATTGGAATCAGAATTGCTGTTCTTAAATGAGGCAGGTGTTAAAGTGAATCATGTTCAATTTTATAACCTTTTTTGCCACAGAAGTTAAGCATTGCAGTTATTAAGTGAATCACGTGAATAAATCCAGCTTTTCCCCATTGACTTTGCTTGTTAGAAACTGGCTGGGAAGGTTGCAAATGACAATCACATAACCGCAGGATGCTGCAACCATTGTTAGTACATGCCGGTTGTCAAAAGGAAAAGGAGCAGAATTTATTTATTAGTTAGTTATTATTAAATTTATATGCCACCCATCTCACTATCTAAAGCCATTCTGTGGGAGATCCATGCCATTAACCCATGTGTGTTCAATCCCATTTGTTCAGTGAAGGAGTCTTTCTGATGAATCAGTACTATGATCCTTGGTTCTGTCTTCCTGTTGCTGCAAACTGCAGTGGATTTGGTTGTTGTTGTTTTTTAAAAAAACATTTTACAAATGGGAACTTCCATTTGTACCAATGGCTGGCATGACAGCAATTGTGTTTTGCTCCAGTTGTTCAGATGGGGTGATGTATGCAACCATTGGCCAACTGCTCTGCAAGAGTATCTGCTTCCTACTTTTTAAAAGAAAGCTGAAAGATACAGTCTATTGGAGGAATGTCTTTTTTATTGGTTTTCTCTAAGAAATAGGTGGAAACAGTGTCAATGGTACCAATTAGAATGGGGAAGCAAGGAATGTTGCAGGTCCCCGTTCTAATTGCTCCCCTAAGGAGCTACATCTGGCAGGACCCAGAAGAAAGGCCTTCTTTGTGGTGGCCCCATCCCTTTGGAATATCATGCCTTCAGAAATTAGACTTTGACACTCTTTCATAAGGCCCTGAAGACATAGTTTTGCTAGAGGGCCTGTTGAACCCAGAGTGGGATGGAGCTCATAAAATGGCTTGTTTGACTGTGTGTTGTCGCTGGGGAAGGTTGTTATTGTTTTTTTATTTTTATTTTTCTCCTGCATTGTGTTTTTATTGTTTGTAAGCTGCCTAGAGTGTCTGTGAGTGATAGGCAGCTATATAAATTTTCTAAACAAACAAACAAACAAACAAACTAACAAACAAACAAGCAAGCAAGCAAGCAAACAAGCACTGGGAAAGATTCAGCTTTGGGGTGGGTGGGGAGAATCCATATCTTATTACACAAGTAATGTGTCCTATAAGAGATAATAAAATCTTATTACTTGGAAACGGGCAGGTTGCAAAACCCGTCGCTACTGGTTTGCTCGTGGGCACATGGGCACTCACACATGCACGTGATGCTTCTATGCATGCGCACAAGCGTCCGGGCGTATGGTGGAGCCTCCCACCACCACCGCTACCGGTTCGCCTGATTCAGGGTGAACCAGTAGCAACCCACCTCTGCTTGGAAACCTGGTTGCTCAGGATATTCTGAAGACTAGTGTCTGAATGACTTGTCTGATCTAATATTGGAGTTATTTATCTGAAGTTGTGGAGTGAAGCTTTTTTTCTCCACAGAGACATCTTCCTAAAACAGCTGACAGAAGTAAAGAAGGAGAATACAGAATATGTTCTGTTAACAAAGCATGGGAAAGGGAAAAAAAAAATCATAAGCATTCTTGGAAATTCTGCTCTCGAATAAAAAATGTGGGGTAAGACCATTGATGTGCCTTCACAGAGGAAGTGAAGAAGAAGAAAGTCATATTTATTTTGTTTATTTTAGGCATCTTTTAACCTCTCCAAAAATTGAGTCATTTTTTTTTTCATTTGTCCATGTGTTGGCTAAAGTAAGAAACTGTCTGTATTTTTGAATGGGGAGAAAAAGTTTTAGTACCCTCAAATAGAACAGGTCTTAGCCCTCTCGTGTTTGGTTTTCATGCTCTAATTAGAGCGCATTGATTTTGGCACACATGTAAAGATAAAGATTGGATATTTACGTTTTTCTTTTTGATTACCTTGGCTATCCAAGCCCAGCACGGGGGAATAACTTTAATCTCATATCTCTCACCTTTTCCCTGGGGAAAATAAACAAAAAAATGAGAGGAAATACAAAATATTACTTCTGCTTTCCTTATTTATGTTCTCAGGGTGGTTGTTATTTTAATGTTGCTAAAATCAGTATTATATATGTATAACTTGTGTGTGAAAAGGAGCCTTCTAGGCTCTGCCCTTTTTATTATTTCAGGATTATTTGGATAAAATACAGTGTTTCTGGGAGTCTGAAATGTTCTTTTCTCCCATGCTATGGTTATGTTTGGCTTGTAAGAGGGAATGTCTTAAGCTACCTAGTTTTCAAGCAATGATCTTCCAATGGTGGAAAACAAGTGTGAAGCCCTCATCCTGCTGACATGGAAGTAAGGCTCATTAAATTCAATGAGTCTTACTTACTCTGAGTAAACATGCAGAAAGTTCAGCTGTAAAAACCCTGTGCTGTGGTAATGAAGCCTGTAAATGACAAAACGGAGAAATGTTTTAGTTGAAGTATCTCTGTTTTATGCAGTTAGGGTAAGGCCATAAAAGGATTGTTATAGAAATCGTTACAGCAATTAATGACTTAAAGTTTTTAAGTCTTTAACTTTTGAATACCTGTTTGGTGGCACAGTTAAGGCATCAGCTGAAAACCAGAAGGTGAGTTCTAGTCTGGCCTGAGGCACAAAACCATTTGGTAATTGTGGGCCAGTCAGTCTCTCTTAGCCTTGGAAAAATTGCTGGGACAAATCAGTTCCAAATTCTTATGGAGAAAACTTAAAGGACTATTCCTTGCAGTTGCCAGTAGTGAAGACTTGAAGGCTCCCCTACACGAAATTTCATCTCTGTTATTAACATTTTGATTGCAATGTAGTCATTACAAGCTGCTTAATGTTTTGAAGGAAACAGTTTCATTATGCAATTTTTTTTGGTAAAACTGCAAGTTTTTATGAAGATCGAGGATTATAGATTGTGTTTATAATTAATAACAGCAGCTGTGTTCAATTTGGATTGTATTTCATATATGTACATGTCCACACTTGGACACCCGGGGCTCAGGAAGGTCCGTTGGTCTTCACCATTTGGTAGAAGGGAGGCTCAGCAAATCTGCAGATGACACAATGCTGGGTGAGTTGCTAACATCTCCAAAAGGTCAGAAGAATCTCTTGTTTTTGAACACTGGCATCTATTCAGCAAAATGCTGTTCAGGGTTAGGTCCTCCTTGAAGCTGGGGAAAAAAAAAACCAGATGCACAAGATAGACAGTATGTGGCTTGGCAGTAATACTTGCAAGAAGCATCTGGCTTAGTAGTCCACAGATTAAGCATCAGTCAATAGTGCCTTACAGCTGCCAAAAAAAAAAAAAAAAAAGCTCATGTAATCTTGGCCTGCATCAATAGAGGTATAATGTCAAAATCACAGGAAGTGATATTTCCTCTTTACACTGCACTGGTAAGACCACCTCTGAGATAGACTAGTGTTGGTCATCATGCAGGAAGAATGCTGAGGAAATAGAGGGCAAAAAAAAGCAAGAAAGATTCCGAGGAACTTGGTGACTAAACACTTGATGACCTGTGAAGGATTATTTAAAGATCTGGATAGGTTTAGCCTAAAGAAGAGAAAGCTAAGTGGACAGTCCTTAGCAGTCTTTCAGTAATTGAAGGTCTGACTCAGAGAAGAGGCTATTACAGGTAATTTTCACTTAACGATTCTAAGTGGGATGACAGGTACACCTTGTAGGCATAAATGTGAAAAAGCTGCTAAGCGACCAAATTTTGATCGTGGACCATAGGGGCATTTCAACACCTGTACTTGGAGGACCAGCTGTAACTACCATTTGTTCATTCTTGGTTACTTGAAATAAGGGGAAAATTTCCTGACCAGAAAACTAATAAGCAAAGAAACAGCTTATTTCTTGGAAATGTGGTGCTCCATCACTGGAGATTTTCAAACAAAGCCACCCTTTATACTGTTCCGGTACCACTGATAGGAATCACTGCCCTCCATATCTTCACTGAAAGGAAGTTGGGTTTAAAAAGTGATCAATCATGATAGTGGTAGTGAGGGGAAGGGGGGAATAAGCGAAAAAGTATGGCTTCTTTTTTCCACTTAGAGAAGGAGATGTTAAGACCCATTCTCAGGATTTAGAAATGGGTAAAATGTCTGAAGGATCTTCAAGCTTTCTTTGTGATAAAAAGAAAAGCTATTCATGATATATATCAACTGGAAAGTTATTATGAATCAATATAGCAAGAGGCTGAATGTACAGCCTCACACACACACACACACACTCGAATGTATCTAGAAGTGGAATTTACTAGCGTCTTAGGAGAACATAGACAGGAAATTAAAGCAAAACATTGCCATCTCTTAATATAGTATCCAAATAATATCTACAATACCTGAGCCAATAGCTTCATTATCAATGGGGTTTCCGTGGCTGTGTTTGCTTAGCCCCACCTGTGGATCTTGAGGACTTTTCAAGATTCTAAGAGGCCCAGGGATAGAATCTAAGCCTGCTTCCCAGTTCAACTCATGTATCAGGCATTTATCTTCTTTTCTTTTTTTCATTGAAGCCCGGGAATCAATTGTGGGAAAATGGAAAATACTGAAATAATGCATATTTTCACTACCTTTGTGTTGATAACTTGAATAAAGCATATTGATCCACCTGACCATTTCAAAAGTTGAATTCGACTTTAGATGCCCCTCTCCATTTAGGGAGGGTCGGCAGTTGCAGAAGTGAAATTTTTTGGGGGGAGGGGGCCACTCTACCAAAGTACATGCACAAAATCTAAACGTTATACTCACCTGATGATATCTCAAGATCTCCCATAGTGTCTCCGTCCCATTCTCCCAATTATTTATTTTAAAAAAGTAGTTTTCCACTGCAGCGTGCATTTTCAAAGAATTGAGGAGACAGAATCCTGCATCAACTTGGTATGGTGTAGGCTCCTAGAATTCAATTCAGTACTTTAGTTAGGAAATGTCCTTTACAGATCAGAATAATTCTTCCCCCTTCAGGTTACTTACTATTATTCCCAGAACTGAAGAATCTTCTTTCACAACCTCGGATTCCCTGCTGGGAAAGTTTGAGCCATTTTCCACTCTTAAATAAAAGCCTCATAGGCTGTGCTTCAAAGTTTGCCCCTAATTCATACCAGGTTTTCCATCTCAAGTTCCCTTTCTGTTTCTTCCAAGACTTCTCCTCTGTTGAGCCACACCCTTTCTTTTGAATTCCTCAATTCTTTGGCCCTGCTCCTTCCTAGAACACAGAGATTTTCTTGGATTCTTTTTATTTCTTAAATTTACTATTCCACTGTTGCCTTCTGGATCTCTGCTTACTTTCTTCCCTTCTTCCCCACCAACAGCATTCCTTTCCAGTGTTCTCCTATCAAGGTACATGGGTAAGCCATCAGTTCAGTCATACAATGTGGGGCTCTACCTTGCTGGCCATTCATATGTGTTATGACTCATAACTCATACATTCATGACATATCCATGGACTTGGATAGAAGTTTCCAGGCTACTAGCAGCCATAGTGACCGACCTTAAGAAGACAATCTAGCACTTCTTCTCTAGGTTCAAAATATTACAGTATAAAGAAATATTCATCTTTCCTTGAAGATTGATATGGGACCTGCCATTTAACATCTTTCATTAAGAAATTAATACTTTGTAGTTTGGGAGGAAAGTTTGTTAACTTATGGTAGCCCAAACTCAGAAGGAGTCTAGTAGTATTTTTAAGACTCACTAATTTAATTTAAAGGCATAAGATTTTGTGAGCTGAAAGCTGACAAACTTGCACCTTTTAATACATTTTGCCAGATTGAATAGATTCTACCAGATTCCTCCTTGCCTCATATTGCTTTTTCTTAGAACAGTTATGGTGTCTTATCTTCACTAGTTTAAATTTATTTTATGGTAATTGACAGGATTACATTTATATGTCAGGGTGACTTTTTAGGTTTGTTTTCATAACGGCTCCTGTTAAAAAATTTTTTTTTAAAAAAAATAATAGAAAAAATATGTTTCCATTTTTCTGCTGGAAGCTGCCTTGGGAAGATATTTGTCTTCAAGGAGATTTCAAATACATAAATAAAGATAGGCCAAAATTAATTGCCTCTAAGAAATTTCTCAGAGTAATTTGTTTGGAAAAAAACATTCTAGCCTCTCCAACATTTCAAGGTTAATTCTCCCTGTTCTGATATTGCACTATTGTTTTGACCACCCAGGTCTGCACTTATTCAATATTTCTGAATAAAACAAAGAAGTCGCCTTGTAGAGGCAATACAAGGACAAAAATATTTCACAGAGCTTAATTTTATTTGGGGTCATGGAGAAGCCCACATTAGATAGCATATCTTTTTAAACGATTTGGTCAGAACAGCATTATAAGCAACAGTCACTGGCAAGGATTGTTAACATTTTCTTCTTTTTCTTGATAATGACTTTTCCAGAAAAATTAAGAGAGACCAAACAAATGTGAGCCATCTCTGGAAATGCATTGCTGTTGTGTTTTCATTAAAAGCTGGGCCACCTTTCACCTGCCTTATTAGAATAAGAACACCATCTTGTTCTTGTAGCCTCTTCTCTGCTTTTGGCCTTGCTAGGAATTTGGCTTTGGTTATGAGCCAACATGAGTTAGAAGTGGGAAATGGAAGAACTTTTGCAGCTGTTCTTGAGTCAGAGAATGTTTTAATGGTTTAAATCAGCTAGTGAAAAGACATCTTCAAAAGAATGAAAACAAAAGAAAAAAAGAGAATCTCACAAGGGCTGGTTTATGAATTAAATAGGCTTGTTTACAAATCACAGTTTATTCAGAAATAATGTATTATTACAAAAGACGCTTTCTCAGTCCTGAGAAAGCTGAAGCTGAGCAATCCCCATGGACTCCTGAACATTATTTGGCCACACAAGCTGGCAAATTTCTTATGCAGCAATAGATCAGGGTTAATTTCCTGCCTTCAAATGGGAGAAAACAAACTATGGCTGCCTGGATTTCTGAAATAATTAGGAATAATTGCAAATAATTTCTGAATCATTAGGACAGACAGACAGGATTTGCAAAGTAAAAGATTCATGGCAAGGCTGTGACTTTTTGGAACTTTTAGAAAAGTTCTAAAATAGTTTAATTATACAATCTACATCATTGATTGATAGAGAGCTATGGTGGCACAGTGGTTAGAGTACAGTACTGCAGGCTACTTCTGCTGATCACCGGCTGCCAGCAGTTCGGCAGTTCAGATCTCACCAGGCTCAAGGCTGACTCAGCTTTCGATCCTTCCAAGGTCGGCAATAAACTGACTCTGTAACTTGATTAGAGAGAGCTGTAAAGCACTGTAAAGTGGTATATAAGTCTATGTGTTATTGCTATCATCCTATACTGGATGGTTGTAAGAAATCCCACATTAGAAAGCCCCTGAAATCTTACTTCCCAGGTGGTTCAAATAATATGCATGAAGCCGGTTAACATTTCATAGCCAAATCCATTTCATAGGATGTGGGAGTTGGAAGGGCACGTAAAATGTGCCTCCTTGTTTTGCTGGGATTACAGAAGTGTATAAATTACTTATACTTATACTTATGGACTGTGTGACCAGTTGTCCCAATGAAATTCAAAGTGAAAAATCTATTAAATTGTCTCCTGCTTGCCCCAAGTACACTGGCAAGACAAACTCTACCCATCTTTTTCTGCTACACATCAAAAGTTACATTTTCCATGTTGTGGCAGTTGAAACACTGATGTCGGGTTCACCTGGTATGTTACAGAAAGGCAAACATTTCTACTCCAGATGATCATTAAACGCTGTGGCCGTGCGCCTCCTTCCTAAAAATTACTGGTCCATTGCTCTCCAGAGCCATTTTCTTTCTCTTCTTTTTTCAGGTTCACCAATAGAATAGCAAAAAAGTTGAGCTTATTAAAAACAACAAGAAGTTAACTTGTTTTAATTTACCTGTCTTTCAGTTGTTAGAAGCTTGTTGTTGAACCATTGAGCAGTGTGGTGGTCTAGTGGTCTTGCCTCCTACTCGGAAGGTTGATAACGTCAGATGTTTCTCTTCTAAGGCACAAAGAAAAAAAAATCTGCAAACTCCAAGTAACATCAGGAAGAGCATCTGACCAGTAACACTCAGCTCCATTTAGTTGCCCCGACTCTACTCTGGATTAAGGGATTACAGGGTCATAAAAAGGGAGTTAAAACCATTAAAATATTTCCTTCCTTCCTTCCTTCCTTCCTTCCTTCCTTCCTTCCTTCCTTCCTCCCTCCCTCCCTCCCTCCCTCCCTCCCTCCCCCTCTCTCTCCCTCCCCTCATTTTCCTCCTCCTGAAAGGAAGGACCTATATTTTGATTTAACCAACCAAAATTGACCAGAGTTCTGTCATTCCCATTTTAGCCCAAATAGTATGAAAATTGGTAAAAAAAAATTCTTTTTATAGTTCAGGAGCCATGGTAAAAAAAAAATGAAAGCAGAAGAAAACATAGAATAGAATAGGACAGGACAGGATAGGACAGGACAGGACAGGACAGGACTGGACTGGACTGGACTGGACTGGACTGGACTGGACTGGACTGGACTAGACTAGACTAGACTAGACTAGACTAGACTAGACTCGACTAGAATGAATAGAATAGAATAGAATAGAATAGAATAGAATAGAATAGAATAGAATAGAATAGAATAGAATAGAATAGAATAGAATAGAATGGAATAACAGAGTTGGAAGGGACCTTGGAGATCTTCTAGTCCAACCCCCTGCTCAGGCAGGAAACCCCATACCATTTCAGACAAATGGTTGTCCAATCTCTTCTTAAAAACTTCTAGTGTTGGAGCATTTACAACTTCTAGACTCAAGTTATTCCACTGATTAAATGTTCTAATGGGTAAATTCCATCCAGACACTTCATTAGGTCATCACCATGGCCAAAGCAGAGAAAGGGACTGAAAAAGGTTGTTTACGCAAAATATGGAAAATCCCTATTACTTTTAACAATGTATGCTAATCAATTACCTACCCACCTCTGATTACTGTTCCATGCAGTCTCCATAGCAGTCAGTGATATCTGCTGTCTCAATTTGCTAAACAGCACTGTCCTATGCCCTCCCCCCATCCCATCTCAGACTCCTTGGGAAGTTCAGGACTTCTCAGGGCCTCTCCCCAGCATCACACAGAAATTCTGCTCCTGCTATATTTCCAAATCACATTTTTCCTATATATGTGAGGCAGTGGTGAAATTCAATTTTTTTTACTACCAGTTCTGTGAGCGTGGACATGGTGTGGCTTGGTGGGCATGGCAGGGGAAGGATACTGCAAAATCCCCATTCCCTCCCCACTCTGTGACCAGCTACTCTGTGACCGGCATTTGCCGGTTCTCCAAACTACTCAAAAGTTCTGGACAGGTCTCCAGATCCTCTCAGAACCTGCTGGATTTCACCCCTGATGTGAGGTATCATCTATTAGCTGCCCACACAAATGGGACCCAGTGTGACTGCTACTCTGGGATATTTTAAGTCCGTGATAGTGAACCTATGGCAGGCATGCAAGAGGTGGCACACAGGCAAGCTGACACCTCATCTCAGTTCTGCCATGCGTGCACCTCCCGCCAGCCAGCTGATGTTTGGATCTCTGCTGCACATGTGCAGGGGGTGGGGTGCATGCATGGGGCGTGCATGTGTGGGGGCACGTGCATGGGTAGGGGTGGAGCACATGCAGGGGACCATGCGCACATGCACAGGGGGCACATACGAGGGCATGCATGCATGTATGGTAGGTGGGGTGCATGTACAGGGCCACACGCGCATTGCATTTTGGGAGTTCGGGCATGCACGCGTGCATTCATGCGCACGCGCTTACGAGTTTGGGCACTCGGTCTGGAAAAGGTTAGCCATCTCTGTCCTAAGTTCTTCATCCACTGACTTTTGGAGAACTTAGACAGAAGTTGCAGTGGTTGCAAGTTGCAGAAAGGTTTGCTTGTTTTCTGTACAGGAAGGAAGAGGTAAGAAAGCAGCAATAGCTCCCCTTGTTAAGATGATCAAGGTGACATCTTGCTAAGACCTCCCACCCCCAATCATGCACCTGCCTCTAAAACATGGTATTTATGCACCTGTGTCCCTCTCTGTGAAATTTATTTAGGACTTGTAGTATTTAGAGGGCATCATGGATGTTAATTTAACTGAAATCCTTAGTAGTAAAGCTGGGGGAGCTAAAGGAGGAGTCACAATTTCATGGAGACTACTTTATTTTTGTGGCTTATAAACGTTACTCATCATGTTCATGATAGCTTAGTCATATATTTCTTCCAAACTTCCAAATTGTGTCATGGCTTTCTTGTACGTAAAAGAATCTCATTTCATATTATCTATCTATCTATCTATCTATCTATCTATCTATCTATCTATCTATCTATCTATCTATCTATCTATCTATCTATCATCTATCTATCTATCTATCTATCTATCTATCTATCTATCTATCTATCTATCTATCTATCTATCTATTTATCTTTCTTCAAACAGCAATCCTATTGACAGGGCAATAAAAGGAAATGGCTTAGAACAGTGTTTCCAGACCTTGACAGTTTTCAGATGTGTGGACTCCAATTCCCAGAATTCCCCAGCAGGCCCTGCAATGGAATCCACCTATCTGAAAGCTGCCAAGCTGCCAGGGCTGAGAAATACTGTGACAGAGTAAGATAAATTAGGTAATAAAAGATAGATTTTTAAATTAAGCTCATCGGTTCTCAATGATTCTCAAAGTTAAGAATGTGAAACTGATTAATAGAGAGGAAATGAGGTGACACTTGCATTCTAAACATAGACCTATGAAACAATTCTTCCTGGTTCCATTTCTAGATGAAAAAATAAATTACAGAACTGAATATTAACTACACAATAGCTCTAGGAGAAGAAAACTGCAGCTATTCTTCTCTTTCCACTTCCTCATTATGGTTCAGCAGTCACTCCACTGAATCATTTTAGTAATACTGCTGCCCATATGAATACAGTATATGAGAAATAGCAGCCTTTGATATCAGTTCTCAGATATTATTATTATTTGATGGTTGTAGTTTCTTTTTCCTTTTGAAAGTTTCTAATGAAAACTTTAGAAATATGGAAAGGGGTTGGCTAAAAGGCAACCAAAACATTCAATTTCAAAACTTTTTTTTTTTTTTACAATTGATTAAAACTTTATTAAATTTTATAATAGAAAATACAAATGAAAATAAAGATAGTAGGGAAAGGAAAATTTATGGGTTAAGAAGAAACTTCCAACTTTTCTAATCTTCAAGAAGCTTTAAAACTTTTGAGTAGATCACTGTCTGTAAAACATTTAAGTAACCAGTTAAAGTAATTAATTAAAAAACTGATTTTTTAAATAGCATTTGGGCTTTCTCAATCTTCTACCTTCTATATCAGGGGCCCTCAACCCCTGGTTCATGGATCAATACTGGCCGCGGCCTGTTGACCGCACAAGCAGCAGACGAGCACGTGAAACTCCATTTATGGGATTATGGGGTTTTGGGTATGCAAAACCATGTCCTCCCTCTGCTGCCCGCTGTTGGTCAACTGAGCTGGAAAGGTTGAGGACTGTTGTTCTATATAATGAGCAAAATTTCCTATAGCTTCCATTCACCATGTCCATTGTGTTAGCTATTGACAAGTAACCATTTCTTCTTTCTCTGTTTATAAACAAGAACAGGGGGTGATAATAATTAACTACAACAATGGAGTCAATACATTCCTTGTAGAATTCTCTGTAGCTTTGCAGCAGAGCTGCAAGGAATAGAAAGCTCTCAAGCCAACTTCTGATGTCTTCAGGTAGGCCTGAGAGCAGTGGATTAATTTGGCATAAGGCAGCATTCTGTGCTGCTAACTCACAGAATGACTTATTCATTTTTGAGAAAAATATATTTGTCTGAATGGTATTCAAAAAACAAATTTCACCCTTTACATCAGAAGTAGGAAGTCTGTGCTGAGCAATCTAAATGATTATGCTCAATGCCAAGGGATGCTAGGAGATGAAATTCAGCAACATCTGGAAGAGCATAAATTGTTCACTTTTGTTTTACCTACTAGCATTTTATTAACCGTTCTGGAATTTAGAGCATGTGTCACCTAACCTTCTATGGATTTCATTGTATGCATACGCAGGTGCCCCTTGATAAAGATTCGTACTTGATTAACGATCTCAACCATTATATGTTAAAACACTTTTCTATAGTTTCCAGTCTGGCATTTTCCAGTGTATAGTATAGTACAGTGGTGGGTTGCCCCCAGTTCTCACCGGTTCTATAGAACTGGTAGTAAAACCGGCAGGAGGCTCCGCCCATTGACCCCAACATCATCAAAATATTTCTGCGCATGCGCAGAAGAGTGCGCAAGCGAGTGAGCGAGCAAAGCGAGCATGCACGTGTGGCTCCGTTGCAAACCGGTAGTAAAGGTAGGTAGAACCCACCCCTGGTATAGCATAGCATAGCATAGCATAGCATAGCATAGCATAGCATAGCATAGCATAGCATAGCATAGCATAGCATAGCATAGCATAGCATAGCATAGCATAGTATAGTATAGTATAGTATAGTATAGTATAGTATAGTACAGTATACCATACCATACCATATCATACCACAACCCTGATATATATTATAGGTATCTGAGTAATGATACTATATTTTGAATAACATTTGCTTCTTTTTGCTTCATTGCCTGCACAAAAGAATCTAAGGATAATTTTGCTAGATCAAATCAAAAGCTTATCCAATCCACTATTATGCGTCATATGGTAGCTAATCAGCTGAATCTGTGGATCTCATATCTGGACGTGAAGGTACCAGCCAGTTTACATTGTGCTTCCTAACAATTAATATTTAATCACACAGCTGTTCTTTCTAAATGATAACCATTAACACAGTCTTTCAGGAATCTGTCTGGTCCATATCATCAATATTGATCATGGCAATATAATTGAACCATAATGTTAAATAAATACAATAAATATTTTCTTTATTGTTCCTTAGTCTTCCTTTCTTTCTGTTTCTATGTTTTCAATGTTATTCTTTATTTAATTGCAGGCCTTTTGCTCAAAACTGAAGTCTCCAAAAATCATCCCTCGTAGAAATGATTCCTTATTTTGAATCATGGCCATTTCCATTCAGAACACTTTGGCATAGTTCTGACATTATTCAGTTGTCCATTTAAGAGAATCAAGCACATATTTTCTTTCCTGATAATATTTATGCAATGAGGGCATTAGTGTCATTTCTATGTAAAATTAATCAAATATAAAGTTTGACTTTTATGCAAACAGGACTTCACTCAAGAAAAAAAGCTCATTGGCCATTTGGTGTGAAATCTGCCTTGTCTATGCTATCTTGTTTCTACTTGTTATTTTTTAAAAAATCTGTCTGTTATCTTATTTATGTTACTCTTGTTTATTCAGAATTAATCATACAGGATAGAACTTGTCATCCAGATTGGAAATCCACAATAAATTTCCTTGAAAAGAATCAGGACACCGTTTGTTTCCCTGATCTCAACCCACATTGATAATAAATAACACCAGTTCTATTGGAAAGGAACAAAAATCATTCAATATGCTAACACCCGCCACACACGGGTGAATTTATTGAAGCCTGGTATTCTACCAAAGAATCAACAAGCATATTGATCTAGATTCAATATATGAATAAATGAGAAACCAGACCATTCGAACAACCAATCAACAAGAGAACCAATCAGCTGCTCAGAATTTAAATGTAGCTCCAAACGAACAACCAACCAAACAAACGACTAACTGATCACATTGGCACACAAGACATTTATAAGCTAAGGAGAATAGGATAAGAAAACCTTGTTGATGATGTTACCCAGTCTGGTAACTAAATGTTTAGAAACTAAATTGAAACAAGCTTGGAGAGCAAATCACTGCCAAAAACCATTTGTTTGTATTTGGTAGGAGTGAAAGACTGAATGTCAAGTCCTCCCCCCCCCCACTCACCTCCCACCAGCCAAGCTAAATGAAGTATCTTCAGCAACATGGGGACATCATCATTACTGTGCTGTTCTACCCTACTGCAATGTACTGTATGTGTGATATCAATACCTGGGCAATATTGCTAAAGTCTACTGTTGGCCTATTTTCCCCTCTGACTCTCGACTTCTTTCCCAATTAGGTGACAAATAGGTGGGAAAAAGTCTCAGCAACATGAATCTGACCTCTCCTCACATAGTCCAATATTAGAGAGAGCTAAAATTTATTCCTTTGTATTGATGAATTTTGCTCCTGGGAAAATTCAGTATTTCCCAAACTTGTAGCCTTATTCCCAGTCTGTTTTCATGGCTCTGAGCCTGTTTTCTGCACAGATTTCCAGAACATGTGAAACTGATATAACAATAGCAATAGCACTTAGACTTATATATCACCTTACAGTGCTTTACAGCCCTCTCTAAGCAGTTTATAGAGTCAGCATATTGCTCTCAACAGTTTGGGTCCTCATTTTACCCAGCTCGGAAGGATGATAGGCTGAGTCAACCTTGAGCCTAGTGAGATTTGAACTGCCTGATTGCAGGCAGTCAGCAGTCAGCAGAAGTAGCCTGCAGTACTTCACTCTAATCACTGCACCACCGTGGCTCATAATATTATATATAAGACTTAAGGCATTTCTAAGTTTGGTCCAAGCTCTATGTACATCTCAGGCAATTTTCCTTCTGGAGAGCTGCCTGAGTATTGTGGAATAATACAGCAATTCTAAAGTCACCCTAAGTTCTCTCTACAGACTCATAACAGGTATAATGTTCATTTATTTGGGAATTCCATCAGAGAATTCAGTCTTATAAACTTCAATATACATTGCTCCCATCCCGACCCTCGCTCCCCCAAAAAAGATTTCACTATTACATAAAATTTGTATAAATATGTTTATTTAAAAAATGCATATTTAGATGTAGCATATTTTAATCGTGAAACATTTCACATTTATTGGGAACATAATGTCTTTGTCTGGCTTCTTAATATTCAGGCCAGCTATAAACTGTGAATCAGAATCATACTGTCTGAGAGAATGTAATTAAGAAAATATTAAATGCTCAGAAATGGTTAGACTAATGCTTACTATTAAGGATAAAGAAGAAACTGAATATTTTTTGATATGGGACATATTTTATCAATGGCTAGACAATAGAAACAGAAGTTAGAAAGGAGGAGATATAAAAGGAGGAAATGCTAAAGTGGAGCATTGTTAAAGAAGATGATATTTAGTATTATTGTTATTATATTATCATATTATCAATATTACAGTGATGAATACCACAACAAATATGTGTATCATGATTGTTTTAAAATAACTGTGTACCCAGACCACACACTGTTTGATGAAAATTGAATGTTATATAAATAAAACAAATAAAACATTAAAAAAACAAGAATCAGTCCTCTAAAAATAAGATAAAGAATCACATCACCTCTTTTCCTCTGGCCCTTTCACTTTTAAACAGGATAGAATGGCTTTTTCTTCTTCTTCTTGTGCCATATCCATCATCAGACACTGGAGATCATGTTGGCAATCCTATTTTTGTCAACAGCCACATGAAAAAGTGCTGCTGAGTTTTGTCCAAACCAGTCCCTTAGGTTTTGAAGCCATGATGTTCTTCTTCTGCCTGGACCTCGTTTGCCTTCAGTCTTTCCCTGGAGGATTAAATGAAGGATGCTGTATTTTTCTGCGTGTTGCATCATATGTCCAAAATATTATAACTTTCACTTTTTAATGGCTTTGATGATTTCCCTTTGTTTTCCCAGGCGGCTTATCACCTCCTTATTTGTGATTTTGTTAACCCAGATTATATGTAACAACCAGAATGGCTAGCTGTTCTAATAAAGGATAATGTCAAAGAAACAGAAATGCTGCTTAATATCATCTCATATAGAGGACATGACTAGGTTTTCCTGGTCCGGCTTCTTCTGCCTGATTTGTAATTGTTCTGAAGATTTTAATGTTCAAGGCTTTGAGACCCCTCTGTGGATGCCAAGGACTTGAATGTGTGATCTTGTGAATTCAAAACATAATCTTTGCCACTGGGGCTGAACTTAGAACATTTAGCTCTTCCAGTCCTCTGCAAGTGTCCCGGCTTTCAAAATAATATTCTGTGTCACTTCTGTTATCCTTAAGAGGCATGCAGGCAATCTGACCCCTAGGTGCCCTTTTGATGATGCGAACTTCCAGTTTTTATAAATGCCAATAGTAAGGGAATATGAGACTTGTACGCAAGTGGGATACCTCTGTATTGAGGCTTTGTTAAGCTAGGTAATAACAGCAGGAGTCATAGCACAAGACTTTTACCCATTACTATTGTGACCAGAAGCAGATTTCTTTTATTCCTAAACTAATGCTTTCACTTCATATGTTGAACAAAAAATCTCAAGCATCTCTCCACTTGTGAAATTGCTTGGCCTATTTGTGGCCAAGTCAGCAGAAATCCGTCCAGTTTGCAGCGAGAGCCAAGGATCTGGCAAGGAGGAGAGGAGGATCTTAGTTTAAAAGCTTATTATAACTTTATGGAAATATCTAATTAGGAGATAGCAGTACAGTGTATGTTCTCTGAATAATGGGCATGCTTTTAAAATTATTATTTCAAGGAGTGAAGCCCATGCAAATGTCCTATCTTACCAGGCTCAATTTTCATATTTTATGTATGATTTTGACAGCTTTATTTTGACAGCCTTCCACAAGTATAAGATTTCACCTGATGAAATTACAAGGAGGATCAAGAACACATTCTCCATACATTCTTAGTCCAGCTCTGGGCTAATTTTTTCCAGCAAATTTCCCCTTGAAGATTTTCATGGATAACAGCTGATGTTTTAGCTGTTATATCTCCAACAAAACAATGTGATTTCAGTTTAAAAAGTTTTGAATGGTAATAGATAGTAGTAGTGACTTTTACTAGTTAAAAGCAACTATCTAGCCCTTCTAAACTGACAGAACAAGCTATTATATATAAATAGGCATCCAACCCCACACTTCTTCTCACTGATGATGTTACCCAGTTGGGTAATGAAAAGTCTGCAAGCAAACAATCAAGCTCAGAGAACATGAAGACTTCCATTATGCCTTCCATTTATTTTTCTGACCCCCAGATATTTCCCTGGTCCATATCAAGGGGCTTGATAGTCTCAGTGTTTGACTTTTGTAATCACATCTTCTGTCATCTAATCATTAATCCATTTGGCATCAGCAAAATTGTACCATTAACATTTTATAGACGTTATTATTTCTGTCCCCAAAGTCTCTTCTCTCCTTTTTTACTTTACAACTCTATAATTTCCAAACCCTCAGAAGACATTTGGGAAAATAACACTATTCCCCAGAAGTGGAACATTTCTAACTCTAGAACAGCTTGGGATGAACAAAGATGTACAATGTGCAACAGATGTGATCAAGATAAATAGCTGTCTGAGATATTTAATTTTTATTCATAGCAAGCCAATATAATTTGTGATTCACAATGCCTATTCAGAATTAAGGAGAATGTGACCTACGTGCTCCTGACTTTTATTAAAACAGAACAGTTTCGTTTGGGCTGTGGAAAATAATAGATTCAGTACTTAACATTGCTTGGAACGGGGCATTCAATCATGCAGTTGCGGCCACCATCTTGACTTTTTTCCACCCACCCTTATGGGCTCCCCTGCTTGGATAAATGGGTAAACTTTCCTTTTTGTATTTCTGGAGAACTAAAACAGTAGACAGTACTAAATGAACCACTGTATGATACTGAATAAGGCAGTTTCTTATATTCACAGCTGTGCATTCTTCTCTATACATCAAGGTTTCCATAAGTCCATTTGGCAAAGGACTAAAAATTAATGTTTTGTCCTGTAACAAGATTATATGCTCTTTCTCCTTTAGACATCTCATGACAAGTACAATCTGTAGCAATTTCAATATTTTACTTTCATTCTCCTCTTTATCTCCTGAAATCCACATGACAAAATTCAGCCTCTGTTCCCAAATCAGATTTAAACTGGTCATTTCTTAAACTCTCAGTAGAGTAGAGTAGAGTAGATAGAGTAGAGTAGAGTAGAATAGAGTACTTAAGCTCTAAGGATAATATAGGGTATAGTAGAGTAAAGGACAGTGGTTCTCACCCCATGGTCATCACAGGGAGTCCACAAAGGCTTGAAGAAATGTTATGATTTAAATCTTGAGTTAGGTCTTTGGAGTACGTGGCCACAAAAAGTATTTAAAGGGGGTCCATGGTGAAAAAAAGATTAAGAATCACTGGTTTAGGGTATATTAGAGTAGAGTACTTAAGCTCTAAAGATAGAGTAGAGTCAGGTAGGGTAGGGTAGGGTAGGGTAGGGTAGGGTAGGATAGGGCAGGGCAGGGCAGGGCAGGGCAGAGGATGGCAAGACAGTAGATTATCATACAGTATAGTATGGTATATTCTATTAATAATAATAATAACTTTATTGTCATTGTACGTGTATACACAATATACCCATACAACGAAATTCACTTAACACCCAAAGACCAGATCCAACACGCATAACAATCCCCAAACACACTCCCACCCACCACAATTCCCTGCCAGTTACAGTGGTAAATTGTGATGGCTGTAAAATGGGGAACTCACATGACTGATCCAAATTTGTGACCTTTATTGTAGCAGTCATTAAGCAAATCTTGCTGTTGTAAAATGAACCCATTGTTCATTATGGGGTGTTTTTGCCGAAAACCAGAAGTAAAGATCAGTTTTTGACAAAAGCATCGTAAATTGCACTTACATGACAACAGGGTATTGCAAACAGTTGTAAATCTGGGCTGTTTGCTGAGTGCCCAAAATATGTTAATGTGACTATGGGAGGAGCTATTGGAGCTTTAGACCTGGGTCATAGGTTGCCCTGGGGACCTCTGTTGTAACTTCAAACAGTCGCTAAGCAACAGTCATAAGTCAAGGACTACCTCTATGTAAGATTTATTATGGTTGTAAGCCAGCAGGAACATCTGCAGAAATATAAAACCAAATCAACTCGGTGACTGTGATCACATGATTGAAGCCCCTCCCCCTTTTAAATGTTCATCTTGATTATGTACCACATATTAAAAAGGGACAGGACCTATCACCGTCTTGATTTTCTTTTACAACCCCTCCTTAGATACCTTGTATCATACTGTAAAGGTGCAAAAATTCACAACTAAATGCTAACAGATACGAACCACTTCATAAACGTATGACACAGCATAGGACAGTGATGGCTAACCTTTTTGCCATCGTGTGCCAGGAGGGGTGGGCGGGGGAGGTTCACACGTGTGAGTGCTCACACCCATAATTCTATGCGCCCTGCCATGCACATGCATGTGCAACTCCCCTCCCTCCTCCTGGCACGTGATGGCCCAGTAGGCCCATTTTTCTTTTTTACCTGGCTCCAGATCCTCTCTATGCATCTTGGAAGGGTGAAAAGAGCCTTTCCCACTCCCTCAGAGCCCTGAAAGGGCCCATTTCCCAACTCCCGGTGGGATAGGAAATGACTTTTTTACTGTCCCCAGTCTCCAGAGCCTCTCTGGAGGCTTGGGACAGCAAAAAAAGTCACTTCCTGTCCCACCGGGAGTTGGGAAATGGGCCGTTTCAGGCCTCCGGAGGGCCTCCGAGGGAGTGGGAAAGGCTGTTTTCGCCCTCCGCAGATGGATAGAGAGGATCTGGAGCCAGGTAAGAAAGAAAAACGGGCCTTCCCCACAGCCCCTCTGGAGGCAGGAAACAGCCTGTTTCCCTACTCCTGGCGGGCCCAGAAGGCTCAAAAATCAGCTGGCCGGTATGCGCATGCACCCCAGAGCTGAGCTGGCATGCCCACTGATATGGGTAGGTGTGCCACCTGTGGCACGCGTGCCATCACGGGCATTGGAGAACAAACCCATCAGAACAAGTTTCAGCAGTCCACCTGAATTTGAAAGACAAAGGCCACTCTTTTGAAGACAACAAAGTCCACATTTTGGATAGAGAGGACCTCTGGCTTGAAAGAGGGGTCAAGGAGGCCATCTATGTCAAAATTGAACATCCCTCTCTCAACAGAAGGGGAGGGATATAACATCATCTGTCTTTAGTCTACAACACAGTCCTTTCAACAATTCCAAGAAGGCTCCACACCCATTTGCACCGCTCAGGTGACCCTGAGGACCGAGATAAATCTCTAGGTGGCCTTAATGACTCTTTAAAAGAATGCAAATGACCATCTGTCTGCAAGGAGTATTAATCCTTCCATTCCTCACCATCCAGTCAAAACTGAAGAAGCTTCTTGGGTGAGAAGTGAAATGTCTTCGAAGAAAAACCAAAAAGTCCTCTTGCTTTTTGAAAAAGCACCTTTGGGACAACCATGACCTGGATGACTAAGAATCTCCATAGACATTTAACAGATAAAGCTTTTCTAAGGAACAGGAAGAGTTCATATTTAATTGGCAAAGGTGATGATTCAAAACTGTCAATTCTCATATGGTGAAAGCAATAGCACAGAATGCAGTTACCTTTCTGGATGGGTCTGTGTGTTTGTGTGCCAAAAGGAATAGTATTCTCTTTTGACCTGAATTGCCAAGCAGTTTAATAGATGGAAGGCTCTTAGATCTGAAGGCTGGGCTGTATAGATAGGGAAGTGAAATGAAACAAAGCATAACCATCTCAGTATCTCTCAGCTGCCAGGAGCATGTTCATTCCCGATCTGGGATGTCATACCTCCCTTTCAATAACCTGGAAGGCAAGGTATTTAATGTGGCCAAGAGGTCTATGTATTTCATTTATTAATTTTATTAAATTTATATGCAATCTGTCTTGCTATTTGGGGCAATTCTGGATGGCTTTAGAAAAAAATAAAAGCCATTAGAAATATGAAAACATTAAAATTACAAAAAATGCATTACCTTTCATCAGTAAATGGAATGATATCTTGAAGCTTCCTAGGATTTCAGCTCCGTTGAGGCAAAATACAAAGAAAGACTTTTGCAAATAAACAATATTATAATGTTTCAGTTCCATGTTTGATCCAGGAATTGGAAAGAGTGGAGAAAAAACAAGGCTATGGATGGTAACAGCAGGGGGGGTTGCCAGGGAAGGGAAGGGAAAGAAAAGGAAGGGAAGGGAAGGGAAAGAGAAAGGGAAGGGGAAAGGGAAGGGAGAAAGGAAAGGGAAAGGGAAAGGGAAAGGGAAGGGAAAGGGAAAGGGAAAAGAAAGGAAAACATTGATGAGGAGCAGGTAGATTGGTCAGATATACCAATCCAAGTACAATGGCAAGTAAGATGCTAGAAACATTAATGAGCAGGCTGGTCCACAGATCATGAAGAGGAAGAGGCGAAGAGGTGAGGAGAAGTGTATCAGCTTTGATCTATTTGCCAATAAAATCATTCTTGATTTTTGTCTTGGTTAAAATGTCCTGCATTTTGATTTGACTGCATTGTGATCAATCCAGAATCAATCTAGAACAATCTGGCCAAACTTCCAAGCTACAATGTGTTTGTTTCATGCATGAAACAAAACATGATTACCAGTTCATGGGCACCTAATTTAAATGTTAAAGTTAGTTTCAATCACTTAATGAAATGGCCTAATTAAAAAGTTAAAGTATCCTTAAACTTGATCATCCAAGAAGAACTTTTGCCTACCTTAGGAGTAACCAAACAATAGTCCCATATTAAAAGATATCCAGTACCCTTACTTGTAATTTAATACTAGTTCTGGACCACATATTGAAAATGTAACAGTTTAATTTCTTTTATGGGTTTGCTGAATAGGTAGAATTGCTGACAATCAGGATTACGTTTTCTGGGTGTTAACAAATACTTGAAAATATTCCTAATTAGAAGGCTGAACATAACACTGCTTGAACTATGGACACAGATCCACCACACATCCAAATACATTTAATAACTGTATATCTAATGGTAAATAGAAACATCCAAATTTAGGTTGTTTTTGTTACAAAAGCTCCAGGAATAAGATTTATATTTTAACAAATATTCTGAAGTGATGTCATCATCAGTAAATATTTTCCCCAGGATTTCATTTTAATAAGAAAATTGCTGTGGCAATTACTGCATTTCAATGCTTCACATTGCTATACAATCTTCATTGTGAATTCATAATGCGTCTTATTTAATTACATTAGTTGAAAATGGTACAAACAATTAAAAATGTCATTTCTATAGAACATTTTCAGCTATGTTAATTATGTAGGAGAAGGGAAAGGTAAATAAGAATTTAAAACTAGGGAAGAATGATGTTGAGAAAAGAACAGCTATAAAATATATTAACATCTTGGCACTTTAAAAAATGGACTTACTCAAAATATTAGGATCAGAGATTTGCCGTCCTGTAAAGCTGATTTTTTAAAAATAATGTGGTTATGGAATTTGTTTCACAACATATAGTGATGCATATTAACTGGACTGCTGCAAATGGATGTGGATAAATTTGTGCAGGACAATTGTTTAAAGGCTACTGGTCTTTAAGATTTGGTGTTATTTCTGGTTGGGGGTACATACAGATTAGCAGGAAGACATAAAATGATTAAAATGGAGGGCAAACTGTGGGATGAAATAGGATGACCCAATAGGAAGATCTAGCAAAACCAAGAAAAGCTATGAAATGAGGGAATTTTATCTTATGCAAATAATATTCCTGACCTCACCTGATTAGCCATTGTGAGAACTCATTCTTGACTAGAATGGATCTAGGCCTAATGCAATGGAACTATTCCTTTTCTTCTTCTTCTCCTCATAAATTCTACCCTAGGATTCTTTGTATGTATTTTACTTGGAAACATGGCCTTGCTCAATTAAATTTTGCTGGCTTAGGTAGAACAAAGTTAAGATGGATTCATACAAAGTGCTTACCCTGGTATATAAAATTATTCTCTGTTTCTAAAATTAATTGGTTAAACTTGAACTATAAACCTTACATGGAATCATAATCAAGTGAAGTAGGTTTGTACCACGGACTAAACCACAAAAAAACTACCCAAAGTTAAGACTATTAGTAAGACTTATTTAAGCAAATTGTGTGAACACAGTCACACAACAACTTATGCCAATGTGTCTCCATCACATGATGAACTGAGCAACCTGAGCCATGGCTGTTATTTCCAATGTGCAGATTTCTGTCATGGGTGTTCAAAGGGAGATGTCAAGAAAAGTAAGAATGGTACCTTTTCAAGCTGTGCCTCTTTTTACATGCCTTGCCCATATGACACACTTTAAAAAGGAGTGGAATTTCAACTATTTATGTCAAGCTCCAAAATCCAAGTGTCCGCTTGGAAGAAAGACACATTGAGATTCTTCTAAGCAGTTTTCTTAATTTTTCCTCTCCTATAGACAGAAATCTTGCCAAACTAAGGCAAACTACTTGCACCATAAAATAGACATTCTGGGAACTATTAGGGATGATCTATCTTCATCTTCTTTCTCTCACACAAAATATCTAAACTGCATGTCTCTTGCTGCTCTGGAATGCATCCCCTCCTTCTTGGGAATCTGGACAATGTTCTATTAGAATTAGTTTCACGCAGAACTGCCTTTTTAAAAATAGCTGGCATCCCAGGATACCTTGAGTTTTAGGATCATATTTGCTGCAAACTTTAACTATCTCATACTAAGAGTGGGGAAAACTGCTTCTAGAGCTAAAGAAAGTTTTAGATGGATTTATGTCTTGTTATAGGAACAAGCATATTTAGTTGCATTTTTAAGAAATAAACACTGTAACACTAATTGCAATAATCTTGTTTGATAAACTTAAGGTTACAGCAAGAATCTCAGGTGTTTGCCAACTATTCTTTAATAATGTTACTGGCCTTATTATATTTTAAAGTACAGCAAAATCCTTATTCTCCTAAGAACATTCTTTGTTTAAAATATTGTTTTAGAGTTATTTAATTTAAAGACAGTTTTCTGTCAACACTCCCATGGGACAGTTGGTGGCTCTTTTCAATATTGTGACATCCATATTTGCTTTTCTTTTCCAAAGAGAGAATAAAAAGACATTGGTGTGTGTGTGTGGGTCATCAACAGATGGTGGGAACCCTGAGATGGGATGGCGAAGCAGGACCTTCTACCTTTTCTATTCTGCTGCATGAACATACTCACTTTCTGGAATGACTGGATCTCCATGGCTGAAGAATTCATTCATTCATTCACTCATTCACTCATTCATTCATTCACTCATTCACTCACTCATTCATTCATTCATTCATAAATGTATATGCTTGCCCAACTCATTCTCAATGACTCCAGACAACTCCAAGCATGCAATAGATATATAATGGATTCATTTTAAATAGGCTTTGAGAGGGGTCTTAGAACTGTCGGGAGGACGTTGAGTCTATAATATGTTTTAATGTGTCCTTGTAGCTACTCCCTTCAGGAATAGTATTTATTTATTTAACCAATTTATGTGGCAGGCCAACTCACAAATTTCTGGATGACTAATATAGGATTAAAGCCAATACGAGAACAGTTCATAGAACAAAAACATGACACATTCAAGGCCAACCCATAATCATTCCTCATAAAATAAATTTCAGATGTTTTAGCAAGATTTTTAGTAATAGTGATGCTGTTTTTCGACTCTCCTTCCTTACCATTTTTTTCAGGGAGGCCCTCTGATGAATTTATGGAAAATTCTGACTATCCAGCATTAAAAGATGCTGGCATTATTTCCCTCTTACTCTCTGCAAAAACCTCTTTGGAATTCAGAGCATTATTACTGCATCCATAGAAAAGGAAGACTGGGTTTTTCTTCCTACGCACTTAATTTTATAATGGAAGAATTAGATTATCTCAGAATATGGTAATGCTGGCAGATGAGGGGTTTTTTTCCCAGTTCATGTCTTAAATTTAGCCTTTCAAATGAATGCATTATTGGATGGAACATACATACAAACTAATTCTTCTATATTTTGAATGCAGATCTAATTTAATACCAAGGCCTGATGTTCAGTACTCAATATATCAATTTAAAAAATGTTTGGCAATAAAGTGAACTAATATTTTGCTTTGAAACCCACACAAGCAATTCATGATCCACTAGTTTGATATCATATGTAATAATATAAATAAATGTCATTCAGTATAACTTTAATCTGTCTGTGGCATTTTAGAAATAGACTAGTTTAAATACAGAACTAATCAGGGATTTGCAATTTAGCCTACCACTACCCTTATTTGATATTCTAAATCAAAAATTCCTCACCTATATTTGTTTTAAACAGCATATTCCGTTGAAAGAAAGCTTTTTTTAATGAAGGGATGAACTACTACTGCTTGTCCTTATTAATATGAAAAACTTGCATGAAAGGTTATAATCATCATTCCAAATGTTTTTAGTGTCTTTGATTTTTTCATTAGAACATTGGCATTATTTTGATAATTCTGTATTTTGCAGAAAGGTAGAAGGTTCTGGTGTACTTTCCATCTGAAAACAAAGTTTTGCACTTGGTTTTCAGAAATGTTTGTGCTGCCAGCTAATTTAGAGGATACACACACATTTCCCTCCTTTATTATTTTTATAAATATGTAATTCAACTGAACATACCAAATATTCCTCCCTTGTCCTATTTTCTCCACAACAGTTCTATGAGGTGAATTGGGCTGAGAGAGAGGGAATGACCAAAAGTCAGACAGGTTTCATCTTTAAGCTGGGACTAGAACTCATTGTCTGCTGGTTTCCAGGCCAGAATCTTAACCACTATACCAAACTAGTCTCTCTCCTCCCCCACCCTCCTATGAATGATGCCAACTGATGGGACTTTGGAGGTGAGCCTTCTCAGTGTTTTGGGAAAACTTTCCACCTGAGATGAGTACTCTTTTATGTTTATGTTTTGTTTTATTTGATTTTACCCTACCAAAGGGCAGTGAAGACCTAGCATTAGGCTAGGATGGAGGATGAGTTATGAGGTTGTTTAGTCTGGTGCCTGGGGAAGAGATACTTTTGTCTTTGACTATTTTTATGAATTGTTGTGTATCATCTAGACTCACAACATATGAGTTGTGTGAGATGGGTGGCCATATACATAAATACATAAAATAAAGGAAGTACCAGGACTGAAATAAACTGGATCATGTTTATTAAAATCACCTCCACTACTTACAACATCAGAGGTATTTTCCCAGTCTGTCATGCTGAACCCAAGTGGTGAGGACAGTCTCTGGAACCGTCCTCTGAAAATTCAACTTACAAAGAGGTTGCTTTTGTTGAGCAAGCCACGCAACATCTCCCCCCACTCCAACTTGATTAGTTTAGCCATCAGCAAGGGGTTACATATTGTTGAGGATTAAATGTCCAGCAGATATTGGGCACCTGCTGAGACAAAACAAGGAAATAATTGCCTACTTGGAGTTAGAGCAGAAAGTTTGTTATTTCACAGCTTGCAAGAGTAAACAGGAAGATCTAGCTTGGCTAAGCAGTCTCTCTTCCAGGTGTTAATTAAAAAATATGAGTCAATCATAGACATCACTGATCTCTGATATGGTTTTGCTGATGGTATCAGTTTATAATAAGTAATAATAATCACAACTTTCTGAAAAAGAGAAATCTCAGGCAAAATTATAAGCAATTTGCTCCATAAGATAAAAAGTTTGAAGAACATATTTATTGGATACTAAAATCACATGACAGTCAAAACTGCAGTTTTGTGTGTGTCAGAATAACAGAATTTGAAGGGACCATGAAGGTCCTCTGGTCCAACCCCCTGCTCAAGCAGAAAATCCTATAACATTTGGTTGTCCAATTTCTTAAAATATCTAGTGTTGGAGTATTCACAACTTCTGGAAGCATTTCTCCTTAGGTCTAGGTTGGTTCTCTCCTTGATTAGTTTCCATCCATTCCTTCTTGTTCTGCTTTCAGGTGCTTTGCATAATAGGTTGACCCCCCTCTTTTTTGTGGCAGCCCGTTAGGTATTGAAACACTGCTCTCATGTCACCTCTGGTCCGTTTTTTCATTACACTAGGCATACCCAATTCCAGCAACCATTCTTTATATGTTTATAAAGTCCCCTAATTATCTTTGTTAGTATTGTCTGCACTTTTTCTAGAGTCTCAACATCTTGTTTATATTGTAGTGACCAAAATTGGATGCAATATTCAATGTGTGATCTTACTGAGGCATTATAAAGTGGTACTAACACTACACGTGATCTTGATTCAATCCCTCTGTTAATGCAGCTAGAGCACATTTTTTTTTATTTTTTATTTTTTAAATTTGATTTATATGCCGCCCTTCTCCGGAGACACAGGGCGGCTTACAATGTGCTAAGCAATAGCCTTCATCCTTTTTGTATATTTTGTATATTTATACAAATATACAATACAATACAATAATTTTGTATTATTTATACAATTTATACATTTATACATTGCTGGTTCATATTTAAATGATTGTCCATTAGGACTCTAAGTTCCCTCTCACTACTACTACTATGAGCCAGGTACCATTTATTCTCTACTTATGCATTTGGTGTCTATGGAGATTCTCATGATTTCTCCAAAGGTGCTTTTCAAGAGGCAACTGGTTTCTCTGAACACGTTTCACTTCTCATCCAAGAAACTTCTTCAGCTCGGACTGGATAGTGTAGAATGGAAGGATTTCTATTCCTTGCAGACAGCTGGTCATATGCATTCTTTTAGAGTGTTGTTGAAGCCACTTGAGTGTTTGTCTATGTCCTCAGAGTCACCTGAGTCGTGCAAATGGATATGGAGCCTTCTTGGAACTGCTGAAAGAACTGTGTTATGGAGTTGTGTTTCTGTAGTTTGTTTTCTGCCCTGTGTCCCTATGATGCAGACAACACATATCTGCAAATGTATAAATGACTGGAGTTTACTCTCAGAGAATACTGATAATGTTACCTATTTGATTAGGGAAACATCTGCAAAAAACCCAACCATGTTCAGAAAACTCCAAGAACCCACGGGGTTTTTTTTTTTTGGTTTTTTTTAATTTGATTTATATGCCGCCCTTCTCCGGAGACTCAGGGCGGCTTACAATGCGTTAAGCAATAGCCTTCATACTTTTGTATATTTATACAAAGTCAGCTTATTGCCCCCCACAAACTGGGTCCTCATTTCACCTACCTTAGAAAGGATGGAAGGCTGAGTCAACCTTGAGCCTTGGCGAGATTCGAACCCTGCAGTAAATTGCAGGCAGCTGTGTTAATAACAGGGTGCTTAGACCACTGTACCAGCAAGGCTCTTAGTTCAACCCTGAGCCACAAATATTCTCCTCTAATAGAAATCGGGATTGGTTTTTTTTTTTTTTTTTTTTTTTTGAGCAGCTGAGCTTCTTCTGCTTCTTGGTAATGCTATAAGATGGTGGACCAGCATGAGTTAACTTTTTACATTGATAAAATTTATACACCTTTGCAAATATGCACTTTCTCATTCTACTTTGTTACCAACACAGAGAATGAACTATGTAGAAGACAAGAGAAATTCTGCTTTTTTCAGGACTGATCATATATTGCATTTTCTACAGCCTATTGGAGGAATACGAGCAGTCTATAATTTACCATTGTCTTTTATCGTTCGTGAAATGAGATGTTTCATCTCAGTGGTTGTACTATAGCAACATTTTCCAAATAAAGGAATTAGCAGGTCTACAGGATTGTTTTCAAGTTTTTTTATACTGTTTGCATAGAAAGCTTTTTTGCTGGAGGAATTATTGGGGCTTAATATTTGTGTGAGCGGAATGAAACTATTATTAATAGTTTCTATTCTATTATCTGGATACTATTGTTTATGGGTTAATGTGTAGAGGGATATATTTTCCATTAAAGTAGAAAGGAAGCACAAATATAATTTAGCCTATGGAAAAATATTAACTTTATCATTTCTTGAAATGACTGCAGTGTAAAAATTAATCTCATGCTTATATTGTAAATTATTTTTACTTCCTGCCTTTTTAGGAAGAGAAAGAAAACTGGCAGTGAAAATCTGGAGACAATCTTTCAAAGTCTATCAGTTTGCAAGAAATAACATTCTATTAATAATAAAGGCAAAGATTAAAGTTTCCCCTATCCAGTCGTGTCGAACACTCAGGGGCAGTGTTCATCTTTGTTTCTTAGACAAAGTCTAAGTTTCTGTTGTCCAAAGTCGCTTCCGTGGTCATGTGGCCAACATGATCAAGGTACACAGAATATTGTTATTTCCCCCCGAAGTGGTACCTATTTGTCTAGTCACATTTGCAAGCTTTCAAACTGCTAGGTTGGGAAAAGCTGGGACAGGAATGGGAGCTCACCCTGTCACATAGCACTTGGTTTTGAACCGGCTTTCCAGCTGACAAATTCAATGTCTTTAACCGCTGATCCATTCCATCTATATTACTAATAATATTCTACTAATAATATCCACCTGACATTAAGTCCAAACCTACTATGATTTTACAGATTATTTTAATTGTTAGATTAAGTGATATCAATGTTGACTTTTATCAATTCCATAGAATTTCTCCAGGATGTTCTCTCCCCAGTCTGATCCTTCAGGCCTTCCAATGGTGCATCCATGGCCTCTGTATCCTGAACTCATATTATTTTAGTTCGTATTTATTTTGGTCCTTGAACATTTTAAAAAACTTTCTTATATGAATAAATTTATAAATACATTTAAACCCTTTAAATAAAAGATTTATTGTAATTATAAATTCTTCTGAGGGCTGGTATCTGTGGATCACAGTGTTTATTACTTTATTTGAATATCTGTTTGGCTTCCCTTATGATTCAACTCCAGCCAAGGTTTCTCTGCTATGGTTCTTGAACCTGATGATAGTTCCCTTCTTATAGAATATTCATAAATAGGATAGATAACTTCCAATACATACAAAAAATGTAAATGAAAGAGATATTTATTTACTTATTTATTTATCTGGAAAAAAATTATATGGCTGCTCATTTTAAGCAACTCTAGGCCGCTCACAACAGTAACAATTATTAGCTACATGATATTGATATCTTTCTCTGATCTGTTAAATGACCTAGACTTAGAATAACTTTATTGTCACTTTGAATGTACCCTAATCGGCATACATTAAAACGAAATTTTGTTGCATACAGCTCTCAAAGGGTCACCACCTCCAATATACACTACATAAACCCGACAAAACTATAAACAAACAAACAAAATAAAAAAAATACAAAATTATGCATATAGTCACATATACTATACGACACAGAGAAACAACACAGGCTAGTTAGGATGTATACATGTACATGGTGAGAAAAACGAATCTTGCGAGTTTTTCAGACGGATGGCATAGGGAACAAAGCTGTTACAGAAATGCTGTAGTCCTTACCTTAACTTTGATGGCTCCATAGGATTATTAAACACATCTCAAGTGGATAAAGCTATTAACAGCTATTAGTTATTATGCTATCTTTAACAATGCTATTATGCTATCATTCCTGGAAATATATTGGAAGCGAACCATTGCACTCATACCCTATTTCTCATCGGCATCTAGTTAGTCACCAAGAGTAACGGGATGCTGGAATTAGGCAAGCATTTCATTTGACTTGGCCTGCTGCCCATATTTTAGAATTCCATTGTATTAAGTTACTTCCTGGGAATATTTTCCTTTCCCTTCATTTTGGATCTTTTGCTGCTTTATGACAATGCACTTCTAAGTCAGCTCTGATTCCATTTATTTTATCTATGTTTTAATTTTACCCTTCAGAATTTCTCTTTTAGTCCACCTAGACTATCTGAATTTATTTGATAAAACAAGTATTTTAAAGATACATATACATAATATGGCACACTTATCAGAAATCAGGACAATCTTAAATTACATAGATGAGTTAAATCTATGAGTGTTGGCTGATCCATACAGGGAATGTGCTTTCATCATTAGCATTGCTTTTTTTTGGCCAACTATTCCATTTCACAACATCAGTTGCTGTTTGTAGCAGGTTTATTTGTTTCTTAACAACATTAAGAGATCATCCCCAAATGGCAGATATTACCAAGAACTTGATTTATTTTTCTTAGTTTTTAATAGCATCTCATTATATCCTTGGTGTGTTGCTAGGTGATGCTCTTTTCAGCCTTAACTGAGATTTGTTTCCTTTAATTTTAACGTATCCATAGTTTTAAAGCAACATTCCCAAGAATCTCTGACTGAAAAGTCAAATAGGAAGTGCACTAATTGTGTGGTGTTGCTCTGTTTTTTCCCCCCAATAGATTTTAGAAGAGAAATTCAAAGAGAAATGTTGACTTTACTTGGTTGCATATGCCTACATATGTTTTGGCCTTCAGGTACCCCAAAGAACCACCCTCATCATTGCAAAACCCTATTTAATGCCATATCATTGGGAGGGAAGACCATTTGATACATCCTTTTTGAATAAATAAACTTAAAGGAGAAATGTCATGAAATGGAATAAGAGAGATTGGCATATAGCAGGGATGTTAAACGCATGTTATCATGGTGGCATTATGTGACATATTGGGACTTCCCCCCCTCTTCACTAAACTGGGCATGGGTGTGGTCAGCGCATGACGCATCCAGCCTGAGGGCCGGGAGTTTGGCAGCATATAGTGTCTTAGAAATAACATCTTAGACTCTCTTTCCTATAATATTGGATTCCCAGGATACAGGGTGGTAGAGATAATAATCCAAAATTGCATGCAATTTTGACAGTAACTTTTGCTGTACAATATCTGCCAGGCAATTCTCCAGGTCAGCAAGATTTATGTATCTATGAATTATAAGATATCTTGGAGAACAAGCAATGGAAAGCAGAAGATTGCAAGATGTTATGGTGCCAAATGCCAATTAGAGATATCTGTATTTGCCAAAAAAGTACTCTAACTACATTGCTGTTGGTCCAACAGCTATACTATTGCTTGCAATATTTTAAAACAGGCTGAGCAAAATAGCAGTTTTTTCTTTTAAAATATTGTGCATGGTTAGTGTACTTATCCCAATTTAATCTACAGGAGGAAAAAAATCAGAACGTCTGATTTTGGAGACATAGTCAAAAAATTTAAGGAAATTCATGGTTTCTCAGACCATAATTTGAACACCTTCAGGTTTAAATGACAGCTAAGGACTTTCTGCATTAATAGCATATGCTACAATTGTGGGAACATTTAAAAACTACTTAGACAATTAACAACTGTTAGAGACATTTTGTTTAATTTATTTATTTATTGGATTTATCCCAAATGCAACTGGAACCCTGTCAGTGCTATACAGCACATTGAGAAAAGTACAATAAAATGTCCCACAGTATAAAAATAAATGAGTAATAAAAATAAAACAAGTAAACCAATCCGTAACACACAAATCTATAACCAATGGCTTCAATTCATATTTAAAGTCTATCCAAAGTAGCTCTTGAAAGTCAACAATATGAAGGCTGATCAAACATGGGCATTGGAATAGGGAAGTCATTCTCAGATAGAAACCTAGTACAGAAAACAGTAAATAATAATAATAATAATAATAATAATAATAATAATAATAATAATTATTATTATAATAATAATAATAATAATAATAATAATAATAATATCCATCAAACTGTAGAAGAAGAAAAATGAGGTTTGAATGATTATGTAAACCAAAGTACAGAAAAATTGCTGTAGGCTATGAAAACAGAGAACATTATAAAAACAACAGAAACGGAGGCAGAATATAAGGAAAAACAGCTGGATGACAGATTAAATAGATGGAAAACCAAAGCTTTGCATGGACAACCCTTGAAAAACATTGAAGAAAAATGTGATGACAATTTTACATGGGCATGCTTAAGATGGGAACCATCAAGAAAGAAACAGAAGGTTTAACACTCGCTGCTCAAGAACAAGCACTACAAACTAATGCCATGAAAGCAAAGATACAAAAATCCACCGACAATTCAAACTACCGACTTTGCAATAACATTTAATATGTGAATGCAGCAAAATCGCACAAACTGATTACAAAGCTAGACACGACCGAGTTGCTAAATTAATCCACTGGTTAATATGTAAAAAATACGACTTACCTGTATCCAAAAAAGTCATGGGAACATAAAGTGGAAAAAGTTATAGAAAATGAGAAGGTGAAGATTTTGTAGCACTTTCGAATACAGACAGATCGTCACTTGGAACACAACATGCCAGATATCATAGTTGTTGAAAACTGAAACGTACAATTTATTGACATCGCGGTACCAGGAGATGCCAGAGTCGAAGAAAAAGAACCGGAAAAAATCATGAAATATCGCGGCCTGGCCATTGAAATTACACGGCTATGGATGAAACATGTAACAATGATACCGATTGTCATTGGGGCACTTGGTACCATATCCAAGAATTTTATGATACATCAGCAAATTTCAGTTTCCTGCAATAACACCAGCGGAACTGCAAAAAACTGCGCTACTTGGAACATCTTAAGAAGGTACTTGGTTGATACCTAGGACACTGGCAGCAACCCGTATCAACCATTAGCACCAGTCAGTGGTATTTGTGATGCATTTTTGAATGTTCAGTTGACTGAGTTTCATGTTTAATGACTAAAAGAGATAATAATTGCCTTTATTGTCATTGTACATCATGTACACAACGAATAGTCAGACCTACATCTTCTCACTTCACATAAATTTAGAATGCCTAAGTCGGGGGGGGGGATGCAGTGGTGTGTTGCCCCCAGTTCGGACTGGTTCGCAAGAACCGGTAGTAAAACTGGTGGGAGGCCCTACCCACCACCCCAGATGTCGTCACTGGTGATATGTGCATGCGCAGAAGCAAGGCGCGCGCGTGAGCGAAGCGAGCCTGCGCGTGTGATCCCATTGCGAACCGGTAGTAAAGATAAATAGAACCCATCCCTGGGTGGATGGGTAGGTGGGAGGTTGTCAAAACTGGTTAGAGAACTAGTCCTACAAGTCCCAAAGGTGCTTTTCAAAAGGCAACTGAGCTTTCTTGGTTTTTTTCTTTGAAAACATTTCACCTCATCCAATAAGCTTCTTCAGTTCTGTTGGAATGTTGGAGAATGGAACCCATTCCAATCCCGACCATTCAGTCAGAACTTCCATTCCCCATCATTCAGTCAGAACTGAAGAAACAAGAAAGTCCAGTTGCCTTTTGAAAAACTCCTTTGGGACAAACACGACCTGGATAATTGAGAATCTCCATGGACAGTCCTGCAAGTCATTTTCTGATGGCAGCTATATTTAGTCACCTGTTCTATCAATCATTGCACTTAGTAAAAAAAAAAAACATTTAAAATAACTTTTAATGATGCCAATTTCCTTGGTCTTAGTAGAGCTGGCCCAGGAAGAGTTTTGAAAATGTGTTCTTAGACCATTTCTACAGAAGAATGCAATTTGTTCTTTCTAAGAGTCCACCAGCCACAAATGGCAGAGGCCATAGTTCCTCATTCATAAAAGCAAAATATGTTCAAGTAATAAAGTCAGCAGAACACAGGCACCGTTACCACAGATACACAGCGTCTAAAATATTTTCACCAAGACCAAACAGAAATAAAAACAGGATGTGGGAGACACGTCTTATATAGTTCAAAAACTGCTGCACCTTGGAGTACTCTTTTAACTTCCAGGAAAGGGAGGTCTGGGAAGCATCTCTTGCACATATGGGGACATTTTGTGACATCTGTTTGGCAAGTCTGGGATAATAAATTTTCAATTTAAAGGTGCTGGGTTAGTTAACATTAAATCTCTCTCTCTCACACACACACACATACACAACCAATATTGAGACTGCTATTGCCAATGTCTAAGAGGATATTCTTCCTCTTTGAAGGAAGGCCTTTGTTGGACCTTAGGGTAGACTGTAGTAATGAATTCTGCCATACCACCATCTGTCCCTTTTGCAAGTTGTCCTCCACAATTTGAAATCCAGTCTGTGATTCCCCACGTCATTTGCAGATCTCCAACACAATTGAGATCTGGAGCAAACTAGTAAAGCTGCATTTGAAGCTTTTCTGGAACTGGGTGTCAAGCCCCGACCAGCTTGCCATTCCTGGGAAGAAGGGGAATTGAAGAGCACAGTAGAAGGAACAGCCATGTGATGTTATGCCAGTGGCCCGGGCGGTAATGGAGTGATCGGGTGAGACAGCGTTGTCTCTGGCTGCAGTGGACGCGGTAGCGAGGGAGGCAACAGCGGCATTCTCACCGGCCCAGCTGACTGGTGGCCTTCTGGGGCCCAGCTGGCAGGCTGGAAGTGATCTACGGCCCATCAGATGCAGAGCCTAGCACCAGATGGTGGATTGCTAACGTGGAACAGGATACCTTCGCCGGATGCTGGTTGCATAGGTGGGGCTGAGGGGCATGGTTCTGCCTATATAGAGTGCTGGGAGGCAGCAGCTCCCAGCGCTGACTTTGCAACAGACTGCAACGAACTGCTACGTACTCATTTGTGCCAGACCTCAGGCTTGAATAAGCCTATATCTAGAGCATGTTTGCTTCTGTGTTCACAAGGCCTGGGGATTTGGACAACTGAGACTGGGTTAAATTAAAAGGACCTTTGGAAGTCATGGCTTGGTGTGGTGGCAGACCAACTTGTCAGATGACAAAGCAAATACACAGAGCATGACCAACTTATAGGATAGCACTTAGCAATAGCATTTAGACTTATATACAGCTTTACAGTGCTTTACAGCCCTCTCTAATCAGTTTACAGAATCAGCATATTCCCCCCAACAATCTGGGTCCTCATTTTACCCACCTCAGAAGGATGGAAGGCTGAGTCAACCTTGAGCCTGGTGAGATTTGAACTGCCAAATTGCAGGCAGCCAGCAGGCAGCAGGTGTAGCCTGCAGTACTGCACTCTAACCACTGCGCCACCATGGCTCAGGACAAAAACCATGGATATTATTTTCTGTATATTACAACCATAATAGAAAAGTGGGATGCAAAAAATTTTGTAAAAATTAAAACAACTAATACCGTAGTGATTATTGACAAGACTATTTTAAATTTAAGTCAATAACGGATCTTTTCCCTTAACCACTTCCAAAAAGCTTATAGCAAAGTAATTATATACAATAAACTTCATTTCACACACATTAATGAATGTTTAAAAATTACCAGGAAATCCCCCCCCCCAGGATTACCCACCCCCACCCCCAGAAATTGAAGGATCTAGACTAGGAAACAGACCTTCTATATCATGGGTGTCAACTCGCGGCAACACGTTGTTGTCACATGATGTTTCATGATGTTTTTCCCTTCATGGAGCTGGGTTGGGCATGGCCTGTGCATGACATCTCCAGCCCGCGGGCCACCAGTTTCACACCCTTGTTCTATATCATGAAACATGAAGCTCTGAGTAGTGTAACTGCACTCTGTATCAATTTCATTTCTGAGTCTTTGTGCTTTAATGATTGATTTGATTATTGTTTATTTATGTATTTATTTAATTTTTACATTTCTATACACCCGTATCCCTCAAAGAGAGACTTTGGGCAGTGAACAACGAATGTTTATAAAATATTAAACAGCATGTATAAAAGTTAAAAAAGAATAAGAGGAGGGAAAGGATTAAAATTAGTTAAGAGGTCAAGGAGGACTTTCAAGGGACTAACCAGCTCTACTCCAGGAAAGCATCTCACTTCCTGGGGACGAATATTCCATAGGGTGGGGGCCACAACAGAAAAGTCTCCCTTTCTAGACCCTTCAGTTTATCCCATTCAATGGCTAGATTTTGCACAGAAATAGCAACACCTGTAATACATTCAAGGATGTTTAATCTTCGAAGAAGAAGCCAATCTGATTTTTCAAGCTAACGAACATCCAGCTTGGGGGAAAAAAACTTTTTAGGAATATTTTATCTGTTGAACAAATCAGGTATTCTTGCGCATATCTCATTATATTATTCCTGTTGAGCGATGGCAGTGGAATAACTGAATAATCTTGTTAATTTAGCCATTAAATTTCATTTTGGTAGAAATTGAGGCAAGAAATCAGGAATCTGGTAACATCTTTGCTGATTAACACATTTTATTGAAATGGCCATAAGCTAATGAAAATAATAATATTTTTAAAAAATTGATAAAAGTTGTTAGTTGGAAAAGGTGCTACCAGAATCTAGATTTTTGCCCCTACACTCCAACAATTGACTCTTTACCTACAAAGTTACATAGGAACTAAGATATTTTTTCTTGTCCATTAATTGTAATTATAGTACATTAATTACATTAATTAAAGTAAAAACAATAATATCGTCTTATGAAAATCCATATGTATACTTAAGGAAAAGGAATTGAAATTAAAAACCAATTCACTGATTAATTAGTAGTGCTCCAGCTTCACTGAACAGGACAGACAAAAGATATAGAAGTAAAGTTCTTAATTAACATTGCAGGTGGCTCTTTATGAATACACTGATTTTTGAATAAATATTTTACAATGTTCTTAGCCACGGATAAATTAATACTAGGCAATACAGTTCTAGATTATTTTTCTAAAAGTGTGATATGTACTTAACTGTGATTGGGGAATGCAGCGACCAGCCAATGATAAAATTTCTTGAGAAGCAAACTTAGTCATATATATTTCCTCATATAAACTCTTTTATTTGCATGTGATTAAAAAGTCAAATGGGAATGCCTATTTCTATTTACTGTGTAGTAGTACTTTTATTATCCATTGGTATTCTCTCCAAGGAATGCCTTTGTTATAGGCATAGGGCATTAACCTCTCTGGAGGGGAGACGAATACTGTAACTGCATTAAAGCAACTAAAAGAAAACATCTATGTGTCATGGTATATGGGATTGACTTTGGGAGACAGGAGAAAGACCTACAGACTAGGCAATGGTCAGATAAGAGGCATCTGAGCCTGATTTCAGAAGGGACCATCCCTAGTTTTTTGAACTGTAAAGATGAAAAGGGAAGACAATTGTATAATTCTATTAATGTAATCTTGGAGCCCAGGGTTACATTAATAGAATTGTGCAATTGTCTTCCCTCTTCATCTTTACTTTATGGCAAATCTAAATAGCTTACTAAAAAGCAGAGACATCACCCTGCCAACAAAAGTCTCAATAGTCAAGGCTATGGTTTTCCCAGTTGCAATTTATGGCTGTGAAAGTTGGACCATAAGAAAGGCTGAGCGCCAAAGAATTGAGGCCTTTGAACTCTGGTGCTGGAGAAGCCTCCTGCGAGTCCCTTGGACTGCAAGATGATCAAACCGGCCAGTCCTAGAGGAGATCAACCTTGACTGCTCTTTAGAAGGCCAGATCTTGAAGATGAAACTCAAATACTTTGGCCACCTAATGAGAAGGAAGGACTAATTGGAGAAGAGCCTAATGCTGGGAAAGATTGAGGGCAAAAGAAGAAAGGGATGACAGAGAATGAGGTGGCTGGATGGAATCACTGAAGCAGTAGGCATGAGCTTAAATGGACTTCAGAGGATGGTAGAGGACAGGAAGGCCTGGAGGAATGTTGTCCATGGGGTTGCGATGGGTCGGACATGACTTCGCAACTAAGTCAACAACAATTAATGTAATCTTACAAAACAACAACAATTAATGTAATCTTACAAAAATAGAACGAGTATTCCTGGATGTGCTTTTTGGTCTGGATTATCTTGCAGTGCTGACACTATGTTATTGGTGTCAAACTTGCCATATCACATTGCCATCACGTGACTTTTGCAATGTTTTCCCCATTCACAGAGCTGTGGTGGGTGTTGCCTGAACGTGATGCATCCAGCCCGTGGGCTGCCAGTTTGAAAGCCCTGTACTATGTGAACGTTAATTGCTACCGATGAATCCTAGCTTCTTTTTTGTTTCTTCTCATAGATGTCCAAACTTATGATTTAAACATGAATTGGACTTGTGGATTCATGATACCTAGAAGTCACATAGAGGAAGAGATTTGCATATTATAGATCACATGACTAAGATTTGCATATTATAGATCAACATGACATGCTTACCTTCTCAATATTGCGAAAGTCAAATTGGTTTCTTTGTTGTCTTGTCACCACTGAGGCAGAAAAGTCCCATGGAAATTGCTGAGTTGGCAAATAATCACCCAACTGAAATTTTTAGCAAAATGATTTTTCAGCCATTCGCAAGAGGGGAATACTTCCTCTTGTTTGATCAACCTAAGTTTTGTGTAAGACTACCTTAACTAGACTGGAAATATCTGGGCAACATAAAGAGATACAAAATCTATTTCTTTGCTGTCATATAATATAGTGTTTCCCTGAAAATAAGACCCTGTCTTATATTTTTTTGAACCCTGAAATAAGCGCTTGGCCTTATTGCCATGAGCTCAAAAGCCCGATTGGGCTTATTATCAGGGATGTCTTATTTTGGGGGAAACAGGGTATTCATGGATAGTTTTGCAGCTTAAAGTAGCCTTAATGTTGTGATGTGTACCAGGTAAAAACTGGAGTTATATACAATAAAGGATGTCTCATAATTTGTATGTTTCTGATATAAGGCAAAGCTTTATACATTCAATTCAGGTTCTGTGCTATTATTCAGCAGTGACATTATTGAAGTGAATTGTAACTTTAATCATGTATTCATCATTGTCTGTGTCTTCTGTATTTCATTTCCCTTTGATACCATCATTTCCCCCCACAATTGTTCAGTTAGGGGATGTAATTTACTGTGCCTCTAACAAAATATAGTTGATAATCATAAGCCCTTATAACCTAATTATTGTGTTAACTTTTAACATGCCACAGTTTTTATTGAACATCTTTTGATTTCTCCTCTACAGCTCAAAGAAGAAACGAGCATTTGATCTTTGCTATTAGTGTACTTGGATATTACTCCACACTCACTACAGATTTGAACAAAATTCAGTGACTGACTAAGAAAGCTTACACCTCATTTTTACTAGGCTTTCTCTTGAAAGGGTAATTCTATGCACTTCAGAACCACACAGATTACTTTGGCTGTCCTTGGTTATCTTGGGTGGGGGAGCACCCAGGTTGCCTTTAAAACAACTAGCCATGATTAGGATTATAGCACGGCTGAAGTGCTAGGAAGTACTATACATATCCACAGGAATTCAAGACATTGCTTAGGCAGTGTACTTTCTTCATAATTTCCTTAGGTCTCCATTTGGTATATGGAGTCAGATGGATAAAAATCTGAGTATATGAATGAATGCCATTCTCTGGTCACCGTCACATCTTCTAATATTCAGAGCTCGTGAAAAGCACAATTATTCCTTTTCTGATTAGCAACTGGTGTACTAAATTTGATATCAAAACTACCAAGTAAAAATGACATAATTCATGAAATAATTAAATGCACAGGAATATATTTAAATAACATTTAGAGCTTAGCTCAAAATAAACCTAAGAAATGAAGTAAAGCCAGGAAATCAAAGGCAATATTGATCCTCCATTTTCAAATAAAATGATAGCAATAGCACTTAGACTTATATACCACTTTACAGTGCTTTACAGCCCTCTCTAAGCAGTTTTCAGAGTCAGCATATTGCCCCTAACAATTTGGGTCCTCATTTTACCCACCTTGGAAGGATGGAAGGCTGAGTCAACCTTGTGCCTGGTGAGATTTGAACTGCCAAATTGCAGGCAGCTGGCAGGCGCAAAAGTAGCTTGCAATACTGCACTCTAACCACTGCCCCACCATGGCTCATTATGAATGGTATTCTGGCTGCAAATATGAACCTCAAGTTTAATGGATCCAGTCCTTTTTTCCCTCTCTTTGTCCCTTCCCAGGATTCCTGTGGTTTTTAATAACTATGTGAAAGTAGAAATTCAAAACAGACAGACATTCTTACTCTAGAAATGGGTTTCCTCCAAATATTTGGACAACTCTCACTGGACTATTTAATATGGCCATGGCAACAAAGTGTGAAAATTATACACCAAAATATCTGGATCAAAGTTATCCCTAATGTACATTTGCAAAAATAAAAAAGGCTCATGAACATAGTTTATAAAAATAAGTACAGAGTCTTGGAAAACAAAATTATCTAGAAATATAGCATCACCCAGTTGTCTATGATTTCCTGTTTTGTCCACAATAACCAGTTGTGGTTTACTTGTCATACTTGAAAGAAAATGTGGTAAATGTTTCAGTGAAGTCCACTACTATTTTTTCCTTAGAGAAGTGCTTGAGCCTTTTAAGTTGACGTCAGCAAAAATTCAGCAATTTTTCCTGTCATGGTCTACACAGATTCGGGAAAAGCTTTACCTGCTGAATTGCTTTTATCATGTAACTTGATGTTTCCCGACCTAATAGTCACTAGATGTGTTAGATTTCAATTCAGCCAATATTGGAAAAGTCTGAGGTAACCTATAAACAACTCCACTGCCCTGGTGAAAATTTTAATCATTAAATTTGTATGCCACTGCAATTAAGTACAACCCATGACAATTTATAACTGATATAACCAAAACATCCATGGTAAACTTGATTTAGAATCACTGAAATCAATACAATATCCAAGCAAACATAATGGACCCAAAATATGTGCTATTATCTTGAATATTTGTACGAATGTCTGTCTGTGTATGTATTTTTGTGTATACACTATACACAGAATTAATTCTGGTTCATAAACATTGCATGAAAGAGGTTTTAACATTTCCTTAAATGGAATTGAGGAGGGCAGTGTGATTCCCGCGGAAGGGGTGATATTCAGAAGTTGAAATATTTGACCAGACTGAGCCTCAGCTGGAGGAGAGCAATCTGAGGAGGCCCAGGTACAGGCTGGGTTAGCTGTACCAGAGATTAAGCTAGGCAAGATCCCAGGATCCAGAAACATATGGCCAATTTACAAAAGGAAGAGCAAAAGAAGCCAAGCCATCTACTAGAAAGAAAGAAATGTGACTCAGCCAATTAATCAAGCTGATTGGGCTCTATAAAAGAGATGGTCCTGCTGACTGACAAATTAATTATGTCTTAGCATGAAGTTAATCACAAAATATGACATGGGACTATGCTTTAATCATTGTTAACACAGGGACTGTCTAATTTTTCCTCTAATTTTATGTTCATTCACCCTAGAAATATTAGTGTTTAATTTAATAATAGAGACTGTTCCATTTTTGTTCTTCCTAGCATTTTCCTACAAGTGCAGGGTTCATTTCCCTGCCTTCCGGATCAACTGGTATTGTCCACTGGTTGCAACAGGAAAGGAATGACTAGCTGGTTGCCCAAGCCTAATGTTGTGGACTGAGAGAGAATGGCTGACCCAGTCACCCAGTTGGCTTCCATGCCTAGGATGGTAGCACAACTCATGGTTTCTAGCCTGATGCCTTCACTACTAAACCAGTCATTCAGTCTGTCTGTCTGTCTGTCTCTCTCTCTCTCTCTCTTTTCAAAAAATCTTGGCAGCACCGTAATGTCCAACTATAATTCTGCAGCTTATTCCCAAACTCCATCTTAAGCCTGTAACAGGATGCAAATTCTCTGGCTTTTTTTAACAACATATTTTTAAATTAGTATTTCTTTATCATCCTGCCTGATGAAGTTAAAACCTGGCATGCTTACAGTATTGTCTGACCTCTGAGTTGGCTTTATAAGCATTTTGCCTAAATATGGCATTTTGAATTATTCTTATTGTCAATAAAGGCTTATTGCTTTCTGGATTGATCTGACTTCTGCTTCTATATTCCTTTTTCTTTTTTTCCAGTGGGAAAAATGCATAACACCATTGGGTTTATTTAGTGTTCCTTGCTCACCTGCAATCTCTGTTTTCGACTGTTCTATATGGCAATGTAAGTCCACTAGTTTTCGATGGCAAAAACATAAAAGCATACCGAGAGCATAAACAGGAAACTTGTGTTTAGGTGGGAGTTCCCAGGAATTCTGTTCTGCTGACCACAAAGGCCATGGGAGAAAGGAAGTAGGAAAAACACTGTAAATACCTGGGTGACTAATAACTTTGTGCTGCTCATCTGGCCTTTTTGGGACATGTAACTCTCTGCTCTTTCTGAACAAAAGGAGGGCAGCAGCTCTCCATTAACACCAAGTCTTTTCAGACTATTACAAGTTTTACATCTCTGCAATGGTGGCTTTAGTTATTAGATTTTTTTTTTTTTGCTCTCTGCTCAACTGTTGGATGCTCAGCTTTTTCTTAAAATACAACCTAATGCAATTGGCTCAGAGATATAAACTCTTCTCTCTTCAAGAAGTTTTAACTGCAGAAGACTCTATAAACCATTACAAGCATAATCAAGAATATAATGTAATTGCAAGACTTTCTCCATTATCCATTTAAAGCAGGATCTTTGTGAGTTTCAATTTGCTGCATTGGGTGACTTAGGAGTGCTTATCTTATTTGTTCATGTCATATCCTATTCCTCCTCCAGGAGCTAAGGGGGGTTCCCTTCATTTCCCTTCTATAACAGCAATCCAGATTGAGAGAGACTGACTAGGCTAGCCCAAAGCTACCAATGAATTTCTGTGGTTAAGGGTGGATTCCTTGCACCACCTTATCATTGCCAGAATGAGGGAAAAAACAACTCTAATTGCGAGAAAGTCCATGGTTACTCTATGTAAGAAATGTAGCATCTTAAAGTAGATGAAGCTCCTTAAGCAGAAGTCTACTTCTGCAATGCATCTAGTAAACAGGGACACTAGCATTGTTTGCATTGGCATCAACATTTAAATCTGCACATGTGAGACCATTTCAAAGGTTAGGATCATGATTTCCATGTGTACCACTTTAGTATGAGCTGCACAGCAAATTAGGAGAAGAAGGAAAGAAGCAGAACCATTGTGTCTGGTGAAGGACTGGATACCTTTTCCAGCATGCTTCCTGAGCTGAGTTCATCCCAGCAAGTTGTAATAAATGTGGTTTGAAGAAGTGGTTCATGAACCTATTTACTAACTTATTTAAAACATTTATATAGTCAATTCAAGATGATGGGGCATGTTTTGGTCTAATTGTAGTTGTGTTGATGTCAATTTTTAATCTGGTTTTATATATAATTAATTTTAGATACATAAACTTTTCTTCTTCTCTTCCCCTTTCAAATTATAAGCCTCGGGGGAGGAGCAGTCCTGCAAGCTACTCTGAAAACTTTTTGGTTCTACAAAATAGAACAGAGAGGACCTTTAATCTACAATACATAATAAAGGGATTGTTCTTGGGAGAAATACTGAACATGTTACCTAAAGAATAAAAATAAAGAAATATGTCAATTTTTTTTAATGGGTCATGATGCCAATGCCTCCCTAAATGAAAATTTAAAACTTTTGCAAATATTATAAAAACAAAGAAGAGTGAAATAAAATTGTCAGACTTATTCAAATAGGACAAGGACTTTGAGTGCATAAAGATTCTAAAGACTCTTTGAATCTTTTTGCATTTCATCACTTTTGGGCTGGTGAATGAGAGTGAGGTCATGCCATTTCTTCTGGCATCTTCTTTAATTGCTCTATGCCAGACAAATGCTCCATGCTGAAATTTGCTGTATCCTAATGAATTTGTCCAGTTCAGTTAGGGGAGATTTTGGCTTGCTTTGATGAACATTCACATATTTGTAAATTAAAGGAATGAAAAAAATGTGAAACAGAGAAAAGGAGCCTGAGAACACAAGGCTTACTGCTTAATTAATCTATACGTGGGTAGAGAGAGGTCTGGTTGATCTGTTGAATGTAAAATCCAAAAGCTAAAACTGGAGACAGATGCTGATGTCTGAAGACCATAGAATGCAAGATAGAAGAATCATCATTTTGAATACAACATTCTGCAACATTTGTTTTCTTCTATTAATCAAGCAGATTTTACAGGGTTTCAGAATGCAGACTGCCAAAGCTCTGTTCAATATCATGAAAGGGGAAAATGCCTTTAGCTCTTTCTCGGCACTTAGAAAATCTGAAGAGGGCCATCTTATTTGTTAGTTGTTATTATTATGGTTCATTGCACAGTCAGCCAGATGTTTGAACTGGATTTGGCATTTTTTATCCATCTATCAAATCATTCCCAAGGACATGGGATAGGCAGACATTGCTTGATGGTGATAAAGATTTTGTTGCAGGATGTAAGCTGTTTAAAGTATAGCTGCCTTTTGCAATTGACTGATGGTGGTTTTGTCAATGCCAATGGTGTTCAAGTGCTGCTCCAGTTGTTTTGGGGCAGCATCCAAAGCACCTTTTAATATTGGTATTATGTTTCCTTTCTTATGCCAACAGTTGTTCTGTTTATATTTGCAGCTTTTTGCATTTTGTGATTTTTCTCCATTGTTTTTCTCTTTTCTTCTCCTGATTCCAGATAGTCAGCATCCATGCTTTTTTATTTGTCTTGCTTATCAACAATTGTTAAGTCTGGGGTATTATGTGGCAGGTGCTTGTCTGTTTGAATTCTAAAATCCCAGAGCATTTTATCTTCTTCATTTTCTATGACTTTGTCTACTTTTTGGTCACTTTAATTCTTGCCTGCAAGCAAATGGTATTTATCGCTGATATTATTATTACATTTTAGTATGAATTTTAATTTATGTTTTAAGGTATAGACTGAGTCTGCCTTGAGTCTTTGCTTAATAGAAAGGAGGTATCTTGATTGAATAATTAAAGAGGACAAGCAAAAATGCCACCTCTTGCACAGCACAATCAGATCTGGTAGAAATGGAGAGAGAGAGAGAGCCAGAGAGAGAGATGAATCTTTTTGATCAATGAAAATTCTTTATATTTCTATTTTATATACCCTACAATAAGTTGTTGCCAACACAATCATCAAAGGGGTTATAACATTTCTGAAACATGGAGTGTTGGATGTAAGTTATTCAGAGTATAGCTGCCTTTTGCAATTGACTGATGGTGGTTTTATCAATGCCAATGGTGTTCAAATGCTTCTCCAGCACTTGAACACTTTGGGTAGCATCCAAAGCACCTTTTAATATTGGTATTATGTTTGCTTTCTTATGCCAACTGTTTATATTTGCAGCTTTCTGCATTTTGTGATTTTTTTCAGTGAGTATCCAAAAAATCAGATCTTCATCTTCCTTGTTTTGTGCTGCAGCAGCAGCTGGAGATGGGAGTCGTGTATCTCTTTCTAAGAGGTTTCCTCATTAGATTCCCCCAAAGGATTTCCATTATTACTGAAAAGGGGCCTTCAGGGGGAAAGGTTTTTCTTTCATTATTCTCTGGCTACAAGCACAGCTTGGAAGATGTTTTGTCTTTTAAACTGATCAGCAGCCACCTTCCCCCCCCCTTTTTTTGGACTGATCTGCATCTTGCTTGTGTTAAGGTGGGGAAGGACTGGGTTTCAAATGGGGGGCCATCTGTGCAGAACTAACCTGGCAGATCCAGGCTGTGGTGGTTTTCCTACAAATCTGAAGGTCTGCCTGGCTAAAACAAAGACATCTGGCCAACTTAATTTTGCATGCAAGGTCTAATTGCGCTGGAAAACCTAGGCCATTTGCTGCCTAGATAAAGTCCAGATTGGCAACACTGGACTTGTTGTTACAGAACTACATTTCACTAATGAGGAAATTTGCCTCCCTTGGGAGGTCACATCAATGCTGAAGTCATAACTCAGATCGTCTTCAGAAAAGGAGAAGCGGAGGAGGAGGAGGAGGTTCTCTTCCATTTTCTGAACAAACAATGATAGTGCCATCCTTTACTTTTTTACCCATCCAGGAAAGGGAAGTATAGACTCAGGGAAATTAGCTTCCTGTCTCTATTAAGCTGGTGCTTGTAACAGATGTTCTTCATTTACTTCTGTGTGTGCCTGACAACTAGTAGCTGGTCTTATCAAATTTATAGTTGCAGTTCAGTTGAAACATTGCAGCCTATTCTGTCTGGGCTTATTCTTTGGAAGTATGACTCTTATATTATTGGACCTTTATTGATGTACACTGAGTTTCCAATCATGGTTCAAACCAGAGATGGTATTCAGCAGGTTCTGACCAGTTCTGGAGAACCGGTAGCAGAAATTTTGAGTAGTTCAGAGAACTAGTAAATACCACCTCTGACTGGCTCCGCCCCCATCTTTCTCTGCCTCCTGAGCCCCAACTAATTGGGTGAAATGGGGATTTTGCAGGAACCTTCTCCTGGAGTGGGATCTGATGGGTTGGTAAATTCATTCTTGTCTGCTCAAGTTGTGCTAGTGTTTTATTGTTTTAGTGGAGTCTTTCTTATGTAACTGATGTCATAACTAACGTGATAGTTATTAGCCATCTTTGCAGCTTATTTGGTGGGTTGAAAATAGAGTTACACATATTTTAATATAGAAATAGAGTATGGGATAAATATAAATCTAGAAATTTCTGCAATAAAGGAAGGTGAGTGGTGAATCATTTTCATGGCAACTAAACTGCCATGAGCTCAACAAAAGAATGGTTTCCAGTGCCAGACCATGCTGAAAGAGAAATGAGCCATGGGGGTGCAGTGGTTAGGGTGCAATACTGCAAGCTACTTCTGCTGCCTGCCAGCTGCCTGCAATTAGACAGTTCAAATCTCACCAGGCTCAAGGTTGACACAGCCTTCCATTCTTCTGAGGTGGGTAAAATGAGGGCCCAAATTGTTGGGGGCAATATGCTGACTCTGTAAACCGCTTAGAGAGGGCTGTAAAGCAGTATGTAAGTCTAAGTGCTATTGCTATTGGTATACTGGATGTAATTTCTCTATTTATTACAATAAAAAATATTGCATATGTTTATATTATTATAATGTATGTAATTGAGAGCATCAAAAAGAGTATGGTGAGAAAGTTCAAGAACAAAAGGCAGTATCTCAAAGCAATGTGTAGATGCAATAGACCAATGATGGTTGCAAAAATGTATGGAAAGATATAATGTAAATTAGATGTAGTTCTATTTCCTTTCTTTTCTTTAGTTCATGACTGATTTACAATTTTGTGCTCCATTTTGTGTTTAGCATAATGTTACTTACCCTGAAGGGAAATAGTATGATGCCTATACTATATAATATTTTTCCTTACCCTTTAATGTTCCTTTTTGAACAAAATGCTGTCTTCTTCTCCCACTAGTGAGTAAGCAAGAGGACAGACAGAATTACTTTAACTGGATAGATCGATTGGATTGATCTATTAATTATATGGATTAAAATACCTTAATAGGATAACAAAAAAGTAATAGAGATAAGTCTTAGTCATTAAACATTGTTCCTGTTTAACTTTCACTTCTCACTAATTAGAAGAAATTAACCATAGTTATATCCTGATTAAGGACTATGTGATCAGGCTCAATTAACCTTTTAAAGAGGCAATTTAATTGATCTGCATAAGAAAGCTGAAAGTCACAACCTCCTTGCCTGCTTATTATCCTTGGATTTTTTTTTCTTCTTTTAACAAGGCACGGCTGCACTAGATTCCCTTTCCTGGATTGGAGAGGAGAAAGCAGGAGGTTGATTGGGATCAGTCTTGCTGATTAAAATCACCTGGGGAGGTTTAGCTTCATCTACTGAGGATTCATCCAACCAATTTGACCTTGAGTAGATTCATTGCATCAACTCTCTGCTGATGTAAAATCCTACTCTCTTCAATTGCTTTGAAAAGACCTTTAAAACATCACCGACAGGGGTGATCCATGTTCAATAGATTATTTTTAAACTTGATTTTGTCGCCCCCTCCAAACTATAGTTCACCAGCAAAACAAATAAAATAAATAATTAAAAGTGAATAATTAAAAGTTCATGTCTTTGTCATCAGGGTGACAAAGACACAAACAAGACTGGAAGATACAAGACCCCAAGGGAGGACTATGGGAAGTGCCAAGAAATCAATAAGAGTGGAGATACGAAAGCAGGCAAGAGGTGAGGGACAAACGTAGAATACTGTTTAATACAGGAGTTGTTCTATTAAGAATTAGTATAAAAATAGAAATTAGAAATGGGGAAAATATTACTTGAACAATATTTTACTTGAATATTTTACTTGAATATTTTACTTGAATAATTATGACAAGTAAGCCTTATGATTATTTGAAGGATAATGGTTATAAATGCGATCTCTATCTGATGTCTATAATGTTTGATATTATCAACTGATTATAGATAAAATTGAACAGAGGGTTTAACTAAGTAACGCAAATTTTTTTAATAAGGACAAGGGAAGATGATGGCAAATAGGATTTGAGAATAATAGTCATAAATACTGTGTGTATAAGATCTATCATTTGTATTTAAAATAAATTGTACCCAGACATTACAGTTACTGTGAATATAGAAATTTTATATTTAACTCAGAATAATTAAAAAAAAAGAATAATAATTCCAACATGAGGGTGAACAAGGGAAGAAGCATTTATAGATATCCCTGCTCTCAAGCTCAACCTGGCTAGGTGGCTCAGGGGCTAAGATTCTGAGCTTGTCAATCAGAAAGGTCAGCAGTTCGGCAGTTCAAATCTCTAGTATAGTCTCCTGCATGAGCACGGGGTTGGACTAGATGACCTCCAAAGTACCTTCCAACTCTGTTACTGTTACATTTTACAGTCATTTAATGCCAAGTCCTGTGAGTTCAAAACACGGTAAAGGGGCCTGAACATATAGGCTAAGTATGTCTAATAAGTCTATAACAAAACCAGTTGTTGTGATTAGCCTGCTGCTGGGATTTTGGTCTGATTGGAGTCTAGTTTGCAATAGACTGTATCAGTTACAATTTGTCACATCCAGATTTTTTTCGTGCTGTACATTGAACTATGTTTTTCAATGGAAGGAATTGATTTTTGGAAATTTGTCTCCCATTCTGAAGCTTTGATTTGCCCTGAGAAACCTGGCGAGTCTCTGGGTTTGGGTTAAGGCAGGGGTATCAAACTCGATTTCATTGAGGGCCCCATCAAGATTGTGTTTGACCTCAGGGGCTGGGTGGGTGTGCTAAGGCAGGACTTCCCTCAGATCCTCCCTCCCTCTCATTATAATCTCCTTCCTTCCTTCCTTCCTTCCTTCCTTCCTTCCTTCCTTCCTTCCTTCCTTCCTTCCTTCCTTCCTTCCTTCCTTTTTCCCATTTCTTCTTTTTCCTTCCCTCTTCATTGTCCTTTCGTCTTCCTTCCCCTCTTCTTTTTCCTTCCTTGCTCTCTTCCCATCTTCCCTTCTTTTTCTTTTTCTTTCCTCTTTCTTTTTCTCCTTTCCTTCTTGGCTGCTTGAGCATCCTTCTTGGATGCTCAAATGCAAAAGGGGAAACGTTTCTCGATGCCTCCTTGCCTTGTGATCAAATGCCACTTTTGCTAGTAGCTTGTTTTGCTAGCCCTCTGCCAGCGAAAACAGAGCTCAGGATGGGGGGGTGGCTCCCCCAGGCTCCATTTTCAACCGTGACAGCCTCCTATAGCCCTCTGCCAGTGAAAATTGAGCTGGGGGGGGCACGTGTGGCTCTCCCAAGCTCTGTTTTTGCTGGCAGAGGCATCACGGGCCAGTCCTTCACTGTTTCTAGGGTGTCCCTGTAGGCCAGATCTAAGAACCCCATGGGCCAGATCTGGCCCACGGGCCTTGAGTTTGACATTCCTGGGTTAAGGGAAGGATTGAAGAAGGCTACCTATGGAGAAAGGAGAAATCAGAAAAATCACCATCCTCCTCATGTCACATATAAATAGCTAATTGGATAAAGGGACACCAGTTGGTGGTATCCAATATTATAACAACTGGGATGCAATTTATTTATTATTCAAGTTTTTATTATACGTTTCTGACCTATTTATTGTGAAAGGATTATAGAACATATTCACTTTAATACTATGCAGAAATTTGCTGAATTCAAGGCAGTACCTTTAGCTCCCACTCATTATGCAGAATTATTTTAGGAGTTTAGCTTAGAAAAAGATTGTCCCCCTGGTGAGAAACACTCCTTCAACCCCAATTTCTAGTCTCATTTAGAATACAATATAAAATGGCATGCAGATTTAATGCATGTATTCACTATATGCAAGTAATGAACAAAAAGTTCTATCAATCAATCTTTAATACAGTCTATCATTATTCATGTCCTAAAGGGCAAAATAAAAGAAAAACCACAAAAACACCTAGCAGATTGTAAAATACTTCAGCTTTTTTTCAATATTTAATACAATACTGAGTTGGTGAATGTTGATATAGACACATGTCTCTTTTTCTTCTCTGGAATATTTTCTTTTTGGAAACACTGTGTGGGCCTTGTTCTTCCATGGCACAACAATGTTTGGAGGTAAAAGTCTTAGTTTTCATTGTAGAAATTATCTGTCTTCTGATGAACTTATTCTTAGCCATTTTCCCCTCTAATCAATATTGTCTATTCCTAATGTGTTCCTTCTAAAGGAAAGTTACACGTTTATTTATTTATTATTTATTTATTTCATGTATTTATATGCTGCCCTTCACCACCCAGAAGGATTCAGGGCGGCGAACACAAGTTAAAAACATGTACAACAAAATCCCATTTTAAACCAAATTAACTAATAAATAATAAATAATAAAACCCAGAATTAGAGTCAGCCTATTTGCCTGAACAGCCAAGTGTTCAGGTCCCGACGGAAGGAGCGGAGATCAGGAGCCATCCAGAGCTCAGTAGGCAACTCATTCCAGAGGGTGGGAGCACCAACTGAGAACGCCCTACCCCTGGGCGCCGCCAGACGACATTGGCTCGCCATCGGAACCCTGAGGAGAGCAGCCCTATGTGAGCGAACAGGACAGTGAGAGGCAGGCAGGAGAAGGTCCTGCAAATATCCCGGACCTAAGTCATGTAGGGCCTTATAGGTGAGAACCAGCACCTTGAAGCGGACCCGGAGAACCACTGGTAACCAGTGCAGCTCACGCAGGAGAGGTGTTATATGGGAGTAACAAGGGGCTCCTGTAACAACCCGTGCGGCTGCATTCTGGATCAGCTGGAGTCTCTGGGTGCATTTCAGGGGCAGGCCCATGTAGAGGGAATTGCAGTAATCCAAGCAGGAAGTAACCAGGGCATGAGTGACAGTGCGAAGGTCATCTCGGTCCAGGAAAGGGCGCAACTGGCGCACCAGGCGAACCTGTGTGAAGGCCCTTCTGGTCACTGCTGTCAGGTGGTCTTCTAGGGACAGCCAAGTATCCAGGAGGACACCCAAGTTGCGAGCCCTATCAACGGGCAACTTTTTCCTCACCCATCAAAAGTGATGGGGTCTCTGAAACCCGAGATGCCAGCATCCACAGCCACTCAGTCTTGGAGGGGTTGAGTCTGAGTCTGTTTCTACCCATCCAGGCCCACACCACCTCCAGGCAAAGGGACATCACGGAGAGGGCATCTCTGGGGTGGTCTGGGGTGGAGATGTATAACTGGGTATCATCAGCATATTGATGATATCTCACCCAGAAGCCACGAATGATCTCACCCAGCGGCTTCATATAGATGTTAAAGAGCAGGGGGGAGAGAACCTGCCCCTGAGGCACCCCACAATTTAGGGGCCTCGGGGTGGACCTCTGCCCCCCCGCCCATACAAACTGCAAGCGACCTGAGAGGTAGGAGGAGAACCACTGTAAAACAGTGCCTCCCACCCCAAACCCCACAAGTCGCTGCAGTAGGATACCATGGTTGATGGTATCAAAAGCTGCTGAGAGGTCAAGTAGGACCAGGATGGAGGAACAACCACCATCCCGAGCCCACCAGAGATCATTCACCAGAGCGACCAATGCCGTTTCCATGCTGTTTCCACGTTGGAAGCCCGATTGGTATGGGTCTAGGTATTCCATTTCCTCCAGGAACTGTGGGAGCTGTTGGAAAATTAAGGCATTTTCTGTTTAGTTTAACTGTCACTATGATTTAGAAGCATTATGGAAAAGCATTATACCCCAAAGGGATCAAATTAAGAATAATAATTTGTAATAATTTAGAAAATTGCTGAGCATATTTGGCTTCATCTGGATGAATAAGACACTATTGGATGGGTCCATACAACATACTAAGTCAAATTCCAGTATACTTCATTATGACTCTCAGTTCTATATGATCCAAATTATTATGTATCTCTTTTCTCTATCATTATCCTTTGCTGGCTCTAGTCGATGGCAAAACTTTAAGCGTTAACTTGATAATCAGCAAGTTTGGAGTCAGGAAGTCAGACTGAGTGTAGGAAGAAAATCTAGCACTATTGTTGTGGTCTAGAAAACAGTATTAAAATAGCAATAAATTATTATTATTACTACTGGAAATGTAAAAAATAAGAGTCATTTGGAAAACATCCATGCAGAAACAGCTTTCTAGGACTAGAGCAAATAAAATATTTGTTTGAATAGAGCAGGTTCGTTACAATAAATTTCAATGTTCAACCTGAATCCTGGGACAAGTTGTTCTATTGCAAAACAAGCAAACAAACAAACAAACTGCTCAATCCAGGGATTCCAGGCTTAGTGCTCCTCATATACTATGATCAGAACCAGATGTGAAGTTCAGTTGAAGAACCAGAGTATGCAACCTTTCCAGTTCCGTTGGAAGGAATTGGTACTTTTGATCAAGATCCTATCTATTGAGGTCATTCCATGGTCAGCCAATTATGTTCTAATAGGCTGCTTGTTCTCATACTATAGAGCAGAATTTCTCAATTATGGCAACTTGAAGATAGGTGGACTTCAACTCCCAGAATGCCCCAGCCAGCATGGAATTCTGGGAGCTATTTATCCATCTTGAAGTTGCAAAGTTGAGAAACAACTGCTATAGAGGAAAGGAATAAGTTAAGAGCTACAAAATATTTTATATGCATTTTTTTCTTGGAAATCAAATAGGTTTTTTTTTTTTAAAAAAAGCCTGTTTTTCTGCTTTGCAAAAAGTATCACTGTTATGTACAAACAAAACACAATAAAAGCAAAGAAGGACTCATTTTTAAATAGTCATAGAAAACTTGAGTGCCGTTTTTGTGAGGTATGAACCAGTGTTTTTATTTGCTGTTGAAAAATCACATTTATGGGATGTTCAAGATTGATGTTAGAATGAGAAAGGACGGCAGAAAGAACTGAAATCTGAAGAAGCAAGTATGAGTCATTTTTAATTGTATTATTTATTTACAAATCAAATTTATATAACTGCCCATCTCATAAAACATGACTCTGGGCGGCATACAACAATAAAATCACAACAAATATAAAAAACAGACAATATAAAAATATAAAAATCCAGATTAAAATAAAAAATATGAAAACATATACCAACCCTAGGCGAAGGAGATATGTATAGGCATCTAGCAATGAAGCTAAATGAGCATGTCTCCAGTTTTCTGGGAGCACCTGGCCTGATGATATCATCAGATCTTCAGGGACTTCGAGAATCTCAAACGGGATGATGGAATTCAATTATGGAGAAAGAGATATTCCATAATTGCCTTATCTCTTCTATTTTTTGCTCTGCATGCTAATTGGGATGTGAAAGGACCACTAAATATCAACAACACTGTTTTTCACATTCCTGGAATCCTAAAGGAAACATAAAATAGGGAAGAAAATACTCTGAAATATATACTAATGCCTGAACTAAAGCATTGGCAAGATTCACAATTATACCAAACCGTAATGGGGGTTTGTTGGTTTTGCCTTGCCATAGTCTGTACCTCAGATACTGTGCTACAGTATTTTCCAACAATTATTCCAACAAAAGATGATTTCATGGTATTTTTTATGGTGCAAGTAACATTATTTAAATTTTTTGGCCACTCAATTCCAGTGAATGTAGTCATTATTGCTATGATTATCATTCATGTTAGCAAGTTTAGTGCAGTGGTTAATGTGCTGGTCAGAAACCAGAAGACAGTGAGCTCTAGAGCCACCTTAGGTATGAAATCTGGCTTTGGATCAGTCATTCTCTTTCATCCAAACCTACCTCTCAGGATTGTTGTTGTTCTGGAGAAAACAGGAGGAAAAAAGTATTACGTATGTTTGTTAAAAGTCTATAGAGATTCTCAGTCATCCAAGTCATGGTTGTCCCAAGGTGCTTTTTCAGGAGGCAACTGGACTTTCTTGTTTTTTCTCTTTTGAAGACATTTCACTTCTCATCCAAGAAGTTCCTTCAGCTTTGACAGGACAGTCCCTCCATTCCCCACTATCCTGTCAGAGCTGAAGAAGCTTCTTGGATGAAAAGCGAAACGTCTTAAAAAGAGAAAAAACAAGAAAGTCCAGTTGCCTCCTGAAAAAGCACCTTGGGACTACATGTGTTTGCTGGCTTTCTTATAAAGTAACTTATAGAGTTAGTTTCTTATAAAGTAACAAAAATGGGACAAAAATTTAATAGATAAAATAAAACAAATAATTTGTGAGTCAAATATATGGCCAATAATGTTCCTATTTCAGAAGTCAATTGCTGCAGCTATTCTGATGCAGCAATACATATTTATTAGTTCACAATATTTTTAAATCCCTAGTTCTTTAAATCATCATACAATATATACATCATACCATAAGGCAGGAGTGTCAAACTGAAGGCTTAGATCTGGCCCATGGGGCTGCCGTGGAAACAACGAAGGACCGGTCCATGGTGCCTCTGCCAGTGAAAATGGAGTTCAGGGTTATCGTGTGCGACCCATCCGGCCTCTGTTTTCAGCTGTGACAGCTTCCTGCAGCCCTCTGCCAGAAAAAAATAGAGTTTGGGGAGGCCACACGCAGTCCGCAGAGGCTCCGTTTTCACTGGCAGAGGGCTGCAGGAGGCTGTCACAGCCAGAAACAGAGCCTCGACAAGTGATGTTGAGCTGGTCATGCCGCTGGCCAGTCCCCTTCCGGCCATGCCCCCGAGGTCAACCACAATCCTGATGCGGCCCGCAATCAAATCTAGTTTCACACCCCTGCTATAATGTAATAGCAATATTTGCATTAGTAGGTTAGAAACAGCAATAGTGAATCAAAGAATCATGGTTGATAAAGATAGAGAGCATTTCCACATGTTAATTCAGTAATGGAGTCTTTCTATTTATTCATGCAATCACATATATTACTGCTCAGTTCTGAATGTGGACCTTGCCAGGTTTTGCAGTCCAGCAGGGAATGTGATTAAAACCCAAAATGGATACAGTGCAGGTATGACAATGAAAAAGAATATATATTTTTCAATACTGAATGTAAAATAACTCCAGTATAATAGGGAACTTACATTCAGAAAAAAGGCCTTACATTAGGGAAAATTGTAATCAATCAATCAATTAACAGGGTATTAGATATAAGAATTTTGTTGGATCATATCAAGTAACAACTAAATCAGTACACCCAGCCAAACATTAGAATAAAAGACCTGACCTGGGGCACTCACATTGCAGCACTGATCAAAAGGGCCCAGAAGAGATTATACTACCTGAGGCTTCTCAGGAAACAACAACTGAATGAAAAACTGCTTGTGGCTTCTACCGCTGCACCATAAAGAGTATTTTAACTTACTGCATCTGTGTATTAGTGGTGGGCTGCCCCCGGTTTGGACCAGTTCTATAGAACTGATAGTAAAACTGGTGGGAGGCTCTGCCCACTGACCCCGACGTCATCAGATCGCTTCTGCGCATGTGCAGAAGCCCACGCGGCCCTGTTGCAAACCGGTAGTAAAGGTAAGTAGAACCCACCCCTGCTGTCTATGGTTTGCCAATTGCACAGTGGCAGATAGGACAGCACTCCAGAGGGTCAGTCCCAAAGGGAACGTTATTGCCCAGAGGATCATTGGTTGCCCTCTCCCCACTTTGGAAGAGTTTTATAGCTCCCACTGCCTTGAGAAAGTTCAAAACATTCTTAAAGATCCATCTCATCCTGGGCACCCTTTTTTGGAACTATTACCATCTGGCAGACGGTACAAGATAATAAAAACAAGGACAAATAGTCTGAAAAACAGCTTCTATCCCAGGGCAATAACCATTTGAATTCTATAGTATAGTGCAATATCGGGTTTTCAATTTCAATTATATAGAATGTAAAGGATTTATGTTTGTGTTTTTATTTTTATAGTTATAATGTATACTGAAGGTGGCATTTAATTTCGTTGTATCATGTGCAATGACAATAAACTAAACTAAACTAAATTAAACTAAAAGGAATGATACACCTTTTCCATTGTCTGCTGATATTTAACATCTGTTGCCTGTGATTCTGACTATGGTCTATAGCCAACCAAACTAGTATTCTTGGTGCTCTTACCTAGACTTCTTTTAACATTATTTAAACCAGTTGCTATTACCAATATAATGATATTGGCCTCCATAGTTTGACAACTGGGAAAATTTGCATTAAAGGGTATGTCAAGACATATTAATGTGTGGTGAGGATTAGTTGTTTACAAAAGCACCCAAGTTAGTCAAATTGCAAATAATCAATGGAATTTTTAAAATAAAATCCATAAATAATTCTATTTGATGACTGGTGATTGGTTATGAAGATATTGGGTAAACTGAAGTAGATTAACTCTGATTTGCACACTATTAGGTTCCTAAGTAAGATTCTCATAGCAACTCCAAATTAAAAAAGAGTATATCATATCAGTAGACCAGGAGTGGGTCTAGGAAAGGTTTGCAGGAGAATCAGTTTAAAAAAAAAAAAAGCTATACAAATTTGTTTTTAATCTGTAGATTGCAAAATCTAACTCTTCTCCCTGTACTTTTTATAATTGAGGAGTTAAAAATTTTAGAGGTGAAAGAGTCAGATGAGGGAACCTAAATCTAACAGTGATGATTTTTCTAACAGAAATTCCTCAGGTTGTTTTAAGGATCGTAATTCTTCATTAGAAGAACTGTACAATTCTTCATTAATATTCTAACTAAAGCATCAGATTGCAAGTATAGATCAGTGTTTCTCAAGGTTGGCAACTTTAAGATGTGTGCACTTCAGCTCCCAGAATTCTCCAGCCAAATATTCTGGGAATTGAAGTTCCCACATCTTAAATTGCCAACTTTAAGAAACACTGGCATAGATAGCTTAATACAGATTGTGTTTAAAGATAGCCCTTTGGACAAGGCTTACAGTTTCATGTCACTGTCATCAAATACATACTAATTAGAAACAGGTGAACAAGCTTTTTTATTTTTAATTGGGAACAAGCTAAATTAGACATTCTTGAGGCCAGGTTTATGCATGTGGCACATTTTGCAGTCTGCATCTAAAGCCTAGACAAAGAACGATTTATAGGAAATGTTGACACAACATTAACTGAAGCAATCTTAGCTGACACTTCTACATTTTCAATTTGGGGAATTCTACTGGGAAAATAGAAATGCCAAGGCAGTTTCTTGGAAGCCAAGAATAATAAGAAATCTTTAATCTTCCTCCACACTCCATGAAGACCTATTTCCAAAACCAGAGGTTCACATGAACTTAAGTAACTCATATTCCTATGAGAGCACTACAATTTTATTTCCAAGACTTTGGTTTCAACACTCATTGCTTCCTCTGAAAATCTGTTTCATTTTAAATGACCAAGTGCCTACCCAGCATAGCTAAGAGTTCTAGATCATTAACAGGCTTCTAGTTTTAACTAGAGAAAGGGAGGCTATCAGTATTAGTGAAGATATTTGTTCAGTGTTGCAAAACTGCTGCCGAAGAGTGAGAGGTGAATTGATGTCTACTTACAAATGTCCTTTTTTCCCGCTTTACTCTTAAAAGGAAGTTTTTGTTTTTAACATCTTGCTCACGTATGGCAAAACTTAGGGCATCTTGGCAGCAATGCAGCATCATTATCCCAGGCTTTGAAGTAGTTGGCATGATTATTTTTCTCACAATTGGCCTTATCATCAGTAAAGGGACTCCACTGATATTTCAGATTTTTCAAGATTACTTTAATAGCTTTGACACGGAACAAAGCATAAAGCACTGTCAGAACAGGTTGGGAAGCTACCTGAAAATCCCATTGCTAGCCTTCTCCGAACTTTTCTCCTCCAAATACATTGGAACTACATGTTCCAGCATTCCTAGCCATTTAGTAATGGAAAGCAAATGACAGGGAATAATATATTAATTATTCTTCAATCGTGCAAGTCGAAATCAACATGTATTTATTTTACAGTGTTCTGCTTAAGCACATACCTTGTGCTAATCTAAGCTAAGTGTGCCTATTAGTTGCATGGATGCAATTAATGCATACATTTTTAATGATCTAAATAATAATTGAAGGAAGTCTGGAAAGATGTTGAGATTAAAGGAATCATTTTCTTCCTACTGTGGAACCACTTCCAACAATGAGAAGCTACGGCTAGCTTGGTGGAGGTGCCCCCACTTCAAATGCCAAAAGCACTCCAAAGCAGTGTGCAAGCAGTTAAAAATCTTTTGCTCTATGCTCATAATCTGAAAACTGATCAGGTTTCCTTGCAGCTTTTATTAACATCTTTCCCCTTTCTTCTACTTACATAACAACAAAATGTATCTTAATGGCAATCTCACAATTAACATCATGTTCATCTTGACCCTTAGGTGGAAGCTTAATGGAAATGGAAAACTGATATTGCAAATGCACTTTAGAGGTTAGAACTGGCCACTTCTGTGTTTGCTTCTATCATAACAATTTGCAGCAGAGAAATAGTGGATAGGAGAAGATTTGATTCCTGTTTCACTTGAATTTTCTAGCTAGGGACAGTCCCAGGACACAAAGCAAGAGGAGGATTTGCAAAGACAGAAATTGAGAGGCAACTGCTATTTTTTTCATTGCAGGTACCCTTCCCTCTTTCATACTGAGAGATTTATAGTTGCCATCTCTTAGCCAAAATTGTGCCTTAGGGTATCTAGAAAGTCTTGAGGTTACAGGATAATGTTAGGGAAATGATTGATAACCTGGTAACATCTAGATGTTTTGGGCTTCCTCCCAAATATATCAGCTCTGACCAAAAACAAGAGATTGTGAAAATGTATTTCTTGGTTCATTTGGCTTATGCCTTGCTTTTCTTCAGTTGGATAAAACTTTCAGTGGCATACAAATTATCACCTATACTTCATGGCAAAGGACTCGATAATTTGTAGGCCTACTGTCTACCATTAATTATCCCAGCAGATCTGTTGGAGTTGGCTTGCTGCAGATCTTTTCTATCAAGCAATGGTATCTGGCCTTTTCTGGTGCCCTCTGTGGAATAGCTTGGCTCCTTGAGATTTAGAATTTCCCAGCCCTGTTAGCCTTGTGTAAGCCTCTTAAAAACAGACTCTTTCTCCACGCACAACAGCAGAATGTTGGATGGTAGCATCTTGTATTGCAAATGTGTTTGTCCAGTATCCTTACTTCCAAAATAGTAATCTAAGATGGTTGCTTCCCTCTACCACATGTTAATTCTGAAGACTGAAGCCATTTCAGATACTTCTATTTCCTTCCTCAAAAAAACAAATCAAAACAAGAATACATTAACAGGGTAGGAAATTGTAAGGTATGAAGTGGACCTAATATCCCATTAAGTTTGGTTAGTCTTCAATTAAAGGAAAACAGGCTTCCCTTCTCAGACCTACAATGAACTTTTAAGTAATGCTATTAAGACAAACATGTTTTCAATTTTTTTTTTACCTTGTTAAATTCTTGGCCTTGCTCCTAACAATTTTGCTCTGGGCTCAAAAGTATTCAGAAGATGTTGTAACTTTGATTAGGAAAAAAAATGTGTTTAAGGTTAATGCTAAACTCTTGTAAGAGATTATTTTAACGTTTCAAAGATAGTGAATTTCAACATGTATCTGCCAATTCTAAATGATTGTTCATTTCCTGTGAAATGGCAATAAAGTAATAAAATACATCTGGAAAGCCAGAGGATACTGCTTTTAAAAAAACACCACCCTCCCCCAAAAAGTCACCAGCTCATATTCTTTACCAGCTGGGAAAGACTACCATATACATTTTTGGAAAAATGTTGCGAATGAACATTCTTGGTTTATTTCACACTGAATATTGTGCCAGCATATGGTTTAACAGCATCCGCATCCAAATGGCCAATGTCCAACTCTGCCAGACAATGCATATCATCTCTGGCACATTGCATCCCACTCCTCTGCACTGGTTACCAGTACTTAGCAATATCTTACTGACCCATATTAGAAGACAACAAGCTCTCATCCATCTGTGGTCAAGGATGTTGAACAACAAAACCCTTCCTATTTACCAGGATAATGCACAGCCAATCCAAGATTGAAATCCCATAGGCCAGCATGGAAAACAGCTATTCACTTAACATCTAGCCAGTTTAACCCCGTGAATGCCTGAAGAGAGGAGTGGTCCAATGTACCTTCTTGTGGCTGGACCATTAGAGATCCCTCTACTAAACCATCTGATTGTGATCTGCCTCACTCTGTCTGCATGAAATTGAACAGAATTAGGTATGATACTGGAAGAAGTACCTCTGCCCTGTATCAGTGAGGATGGAAAGATTCCCCTTGTTGAGATTCTGGTGCTGATATGCAAACATTTAAAGCAATTGGCAAGATTGCCCATGAAGTGCTTTGCCTAGAGCAGGGTCTGCAACCTTAAACACTCAAAGAGCCATTTGGACCCATTTCCCACAGAAAAGAAAACACCAGGAGCCACAAATCCCTTCCCATGCCTGACTATTTCTTGATCGGCCATAAAACTAGCATATATAGTTGAGTTAAACATTCTTTTTTTTTTTTTAATTTGATTTATATGCCGCCCTTCTCCGAAGACTCAGGGCAGCTTACAATGTGCTCAGCAATAGCCTTCATCCTTTTGTATATTTATACAAAGTCAGCTTATTGCCCCCACAAACTGGGTCCTCATTTCACCTACTGTTTTCTTTTGAAACTTTTCTTTTCTTGGATTTATCCATGGTTGGCCTACCAGGGGTTGAAAAGCTCAATAAATTATGTGCCAGCAGGTATCACACATTGGCAGTTGTGACGCATATTTTGAGTGACAGGGAGCCACAGCAGAGGGATGAAAGAGCCACATGTGGCTCCAGAGTCACAGGGTGCTATCCCTGGCCTAGAGATTGACTGGATAGCTAAACTGGATATCCAGTTATGAGGTCATTGCCATTACTTGTAGTCATTTTACTTATAATTACGTAGACTGCGTATATATGTTTACTTCTCTTCTGTCATGTTCTCATCATACACTAAATAACAACAATAACAATAACTACCTTGATATGGTTGTGGAGCTTGTGTGCTCTAAGGAAGATGAGAGTTATGCCAGAGATTCAACTATACTGGACAGGTCTCATCAGAGGAGCCAGCCACCATCAAAAATATGGTGAGATGTAAATTTCAGAAAGCCATTCAGGCTTGGATGTCGCCTGGGGTTAACAAGGTCCATGCTAGATGTTGGAATTCCTGGATAGCTGATGACAAATAGGACTCAGGATTGTTGGCTGAGCAACCAGGGCCAACCACTGCAGAACTACTAGAAGAAAATATGTCTCCCTATTGCAAATATACAGTGATTGAAAACAAAGAAATAATGATCTGTTATTACAGATCAAGTCCAAGAAGAAAAGGATATTTGAAATGAATGCACCAGTTCTGGAAAGAACAACATTCAGAATCAGAAATAATAGAGCAGAGACTAGGAGATCAACGTTATAATGCAAAATAAAGTATTCACAGAAGCAGAATTGGAAGAACTGCAAAGGTTCACCTAGGGCAAAGAAATCAAAGCCTTGCCAGAAGTAACTCAGAATATAGAGGCAAACCAGGGGGAGTTGGTAATAGAGGAACCCAGGAGAGATATGTAATTGTTTTCATTTGGAAACCAGGCACCCACTCCTCTGCTAAAGAAGTAAAGAACTAAAGAAGTAAAATAATTGAAAAAAGAATAAGTGAACATCTAGGACAGCACAAAAACATCAGAATAAAGCTGCCTGCATTGTAACTTGTTCCAAAGAAACAGCTAGCACAAGTGTTGAAAGATGCAAATACTGCAATGTCAAGTATAAGCACCAACTCCTGCACAAAACAAACCAATTAATGTACAACTGCAGTTATAATTGAATATAATGAGAAGGAAAAAAAGCCAACAGTGTACCACCAAAATGGAAGATTAGAGTGGAAAATAAGATCAACAAATTGAGATCACATGCAAACAAGCTAGAACAGATGAAAGAAAAGAAGCTGAAGAACAAAAAGATTGAAGGATCAATCAAGAAATACTTAGAAACTTAGAAACAAGTAAGATCAAAGAAGCACTGGAAAAAATAAAGCAGCAAATAACAGCTATAGCCAAGAAGATTAGCAGATACGAAGCTCGAATTGCAAGCTATAGGCAGTACCTCCAATTTCAATCCAATCAGAAACATTTCTACCAGTCCATCAATGGAGAAACTGCAGTGAATCAGTCAGTAATTGACAAGGAAGAAACAGTGCAGTTCTGGGCACAGATATGAAATAACCCAAAGAAATACAACGATGTAACTTGGTTAAAAGAGGTGGATAAGAATAAAAAAGAAGTTGAAATGAAAGAACTAGTAATAACAGCAGAAATAGTAAAGAAAAGAACAAGGAAGATCATCAGCATCAAGTGAAGATGAACTGCATAGTTTTTGGTTGAAACATCTAACTGGTCTACACCCACTTGTTGCCAAGCAGTTTAACAACATACCACAAGGACTGGTTTTTTTTATCAGGGCAACCTGGTCTACCCAAATATAGGATGGTGCATACTGCTCCCGCTTTCACCTTTCAGCCCCAATCCAGGAGCCTTCACAGGCAGTCACTTTAGCAATAAACTATTTTTGTGTTAAATTTTATATTTACCGACAAAGAAATAAAGGGAGACTAGGATAGATCTATTTCAAGCTATTTACCATATTTTTTGGACTAAAAGACACTCCAGACTATAAGATGCACCTAGCTTTTGGGGAGGAAAACAAGAAAAAAAATCTACCTCTGCCTCCCAGCATCCATCCAGTATTTATCTGGCCCATTTGCCACAGCCTGTTTGCTCTGGCCACTTCGCCACCATGGCCCCTTCAGTGCAGCCTATTCGCCACAGCCCATTTGCCGCCACCACCATAGCCCATTTGCTGCTGCCGCCTGTTCGCCACTGCCTGTTCGCTGCCACTGCAGCCCATTCTGCAGCGGCAGAATAGAATAGCTGATCGATGTCGTACCAACCTCCCCCCCTCCCGTGCCGCAATATTCATTGTATAAGATGCATAGACATTTCCACCCACTTTTTGGGGGGAGGGGGAAGTGCGTCTTATACTCTGAAAATATGGTAAGTCCCTTAGCAATACCCTTCTGGAATTCAAACCTGGGCTGTTTACATATTAGGTAGAACTCTCTGAGTTTGTTAAAATCAGCTCTTTTAAAATGTAAGACACTGGTTGAATTATATTCCATTGCTTGTGTTTGCATTATATTGAATTCCAGTATGATATGGTCACTCTCGCTCAAGTTTCTGATAACTTCAATTCCCTCTATTACTACTCTATTAATAAGAATTAGATGCAGTATAGTTTTTCCTATGTTGGTTAGGAATCTGTTCAATCTCCCACTTGCTGCAGAGTTTATGTCCCAGTTGATATCAAGGTAGTTAAAGTCTCCCATTACTACTCTGGTGTTCCCTACATACATTTGTTAATTGATCAGCAAAGAATTCATCTATTTCTTCTGCTTGGTTGGGTGGCCTGTAGTATATGTCTATAGCAATGTCATTTTTTCCTTTTATATTGACCCATATGGATTCTAGGAGGTTTTCATCCTTGCTTTATGTATTTTTATGGAGATAGTGATCTTTTATATATAATGCAACTCCACCTTCTCTTTTGTTAGGTCTGTTCCTTTTTAATAGTTTGTATCCTTCCATCAGTATATTCCAGTCATTAGTTTCATCCCACCATGTTTCAGCAATGGCAACTATATCATATCCGCCTTCATGTACTAATACTTCAGGTTCAGCCTATTTGTTTCCTAAACTTAGTTAGTGTATAGACATTTGAGTCCTTTATGGGTCTTTGGTATGTTTCTTATATCTCCTAATTTGTAACTGGGATTTCCATATTTTTCAGAATTCTCTACTTCATTATGTTGTTCTCCCTTTCTTTCTTCCTTATGTGGATTAGTTATCTAGTGGTTTTTGCTTGGAATTAGGTTCTAAAAGTCATGAAGATTGGCTCCCCCCCCCAATTTTAGTTTAAAACCCTTTTGATAATATGAGCCAGTCGTTTTCCAACTATATTGTTTCCAGTTTTTGTGAGGTGCAGTCTATCCCTTGCCAGTAGCCCTTCATCTAGGTAATGCAGACTATGGTCTGGGAAGCTGAAGTTTTGTTGACAACACCAGTTTTTAAACTAGTGGTTCATTTCTAAAATCCTTTGCTCCCTCATTAGATGTTGGTCTTTGTTGGAAATATAGATGAGAACACCACTTGTGCTCCTAATTCTTTAACTTTCTTTCCTAGCTGTTCGTAATCTATTGTTATTGTTTTCAGATTAATTGTTGTGTCATTGGTCCCCATGTGGTCCCCAGAGAAGAAAGAGGTAGTAAACTTTGGGATTGATTATTTTAGTAAGGTACTCAGTTTCATCTTTGATTTTTGCTGCAAGGACATTATATACCTCCCTAGATTGACTGCCTGGTCTGCAGACTATAATTTCTGTTCCCCTAAGAATTGAATCTTCTATCACCAATATTCGCCTTTTTTTTCCTAGGGAAGTCTGGAATACTTTTCTTCCTGTTGTAGGAATGCTGGGTAGCCTTCAAGCTGACAACATCAAGCACACTGAAGTCAAGGAAAAAGATTAGAGGTGAATACATGAAGAGAGTGAAGAAGATCTTAAAGTCCAAACTCAATGGAGGAAATATCATGAAGGCAATTAAACCTGGGCAACTCCAGTCATTAGATACACAGCAGGAATCAAGCAGGACTGGACTCAAGCAGAAGTAAAATCAAAGGATAGATAGACCAGAAAAATAATGACAATGAATCATGTCTTTCATCCTCACAGTGACATTGACAGATTCTACCTACCAAGGCAAATAGGTGGGCATGGAATGCTGCAAGTACATCAGCTGGTTGAAGAAGAAGAAGAAAGGGCTTTGGAAGAATATCTGAAGGGCAATGAAGATGATGCACTGAAGTTAGGTATGCCAGGATGCCTTAGTGACTACTGGAGAGACCAAACTAGCCTACGAGAAAGACCAAATGAAGAACAGAACAGAGGCATGGGAAGACAAAGCACGACATGGCCAATACATTTAAAAAATAGCAGATGGAAAATCAAAGCTTTGCATGGACAGCACTTGAAAAACATTGAAGGAAAATGTGATGACAACTTTACATGGGCATGGCTTAAGATGGGAACCATCAAGAAAGAAACGGAAGGTTTAACACTCGCTGCTCAAGAACAAGCACTACAAACTAATGCCATGAAAGCAAAGACACAAAAATCCACCTACAATCCAAACTGCCGACTTTGCAACAACAAAGTCCAAACTGTTTCACATTTAATATGTGAATGCAGCAAAATCGCACAAACTGATTACAAAGCTAGATATGACCGAGTTGCTAAATTAATCCACTGGTCATTATGTAAAAAATACGACTTACCTGTATCCAAAAAGTCATAGGAATATAAAATGGAAAAAGTTATAGAAAATGAGAAAGTGAAGATCTTGTGGGACTTTCGAATACAGACAGATCATCACTTGGAACACAACATGCCAGATATCATGGTTGTCGAAAACCAAAACGTACAATTTATTGACATCATGGTACCAGGAAATGCCAGAGTCAAAGAAAAAGAACTGGAAAAAAATCATGAAATATCGCGACCTGGCCATCAAAGCTACACAGCTATGGATGAAACATGTAACAGCGATACCCATTGTCATCAGGGCACTTGGTACCATGTCCAAGAATTTTATAAAATACATCCTGCAATAACATCAGCGGAACTGCAAAAAACTGCACTACTTGGAACATCGTACATCTTAAGAAGGTACTTGGTTGATACCTAGGACACTGGCAACAACCCGTATCAACCATTAGCACCAGTCATGGTATTTTTGATGCATTTTTAAATGTTCAGTTGACTGAGTTTCATGTTTAATGAATAATAATAATAATAATAATAATAATAATAATAATAATAATAATAATGTATTTTAGTTTAACCTACCTCCAGAGATTTTCTAGGATTTAACTGATTACATCCTGACATTCCTAGAAGAGTAGCGTACAAATGGGGTAAATATACGTAAAGAAAATTACATTAGAAAAAATTATGAAAATATTTTCCACTTAGCATGTCTATTTGATTAATGACTAGTTTGTACCCCTTGGCTGTGAAGTGTGAAGCTAACAGAAAGTGTTAGCTTATTTCTCTCAAAGTCTGAGTACAAGAGGAAAAGACAAACTGTAGAGATATGTCATTGCCTCAAAAGATTATAACTTGACAGGTTTGACACCTTGAAAAAAATGGAGGGGATGGAAGTGATGCAGGCTTAAAAGGGCAGAGATCAGGCCCACATGTGCTGAATATAATTCAGAGCAGAAAAGTAGGTTCAGTTCATCCCTGATATTTTTTATTAGGAAAGGTATAGGACTGACAGTTGCAAAAACCTATTGGGTAAATACAGTGACTTTCCTTTTTCTCCCTTTCCAGCAATTCCTTTTTAGCAGCTACTGCTTGATGCAAAACCTCCTCTCCTGACAGCAGATGTTCACCAATGAATTATTATCCAAATGAAAAGAAAAACCTCAGATGCTTCAAGAAAGTAGGATAACACTTAATCCATAGATGCAATGTAAGAATAAAGTTATTCTAAATTTCATGGGAAAGAGAAGGAATACAGGCAAAATGACAAAAGACACATTGTGGGAACTTTTTTGGTTCCAGACTATTTCTGGTCTCTTGGAGCCTGCGAGGGACCACTGGTAAAAATGAAACATTAAGTCTTCTTTCATAGCTTCAGTCAATTGCTGTCCTGACTCAGCTGTAAATAAGGAGTGAGTTACAGGTCACATAAAAACCTTACGGGGCACTAGTTTTCCATAAAGTTATTGTTTGGTATTTATAGATAATCCTTCATTTATGACTACCGTAGGGATGGGGAAATCTATTTTTAAGCAGTGTGTTCATTGAATGTGACTGCAACTGGTTTTACCAGCTTTTTTTGCCACAGCCATTAAGCCAGAAGTGGGATTCAGCTGGTTCGGACCAGTTCGGGCTAATTGCACCACTGGCTGGCCCCAACCACCGGGCCACACCCGCCTTGCCCCTCCCAGTCACCCCTTATTTCGCCTCGCCCGTCTTGGCCGCAGTATAGCAGCTGCTGCTCTCTGGGTCCCTTGCTCGCTAGCATCTTGCCTCAACCATGTGGCCCTGGTGGCCCAGCCCACTTGCCTGCCTTTGCCCCAGCCTCCCATGCAGCCCATCTCCCTACCAAGCCTTCATTCACCATTCTCCATTGCCTCCCATGCCGCCCAGCTCCCTGCCTGCCTGGTGAGCCTTCGTTCGCCTCTTTGCTGGCCCGAACTGAGGGGGCAGCCTCCACCTCTTTGCCAGTGTGAGCAGCCTCCAGCCGCCACCTCTCTGCAGGCATGAGAAGCGTGCAGCAGCTGCTGCCTCTTTGCTGGCACAAGGGGACTCCAGGCCCCTTGCGCCTCTTTGTTGGCGCAAGGGGCCTGCAGCTGCCGCTTCTTTGCTGGCATGAGCACACTCCAGCCACTACTTCTTTGCCAGCCTGAATTGAGGTGGCAGCCACTGCCTCTTTGCCAGCATGAGGGGCCTCCAGTTGCAGCCTCTTTGCTGGTGCGAGCAGCCTTCAGTTGCCGCTCTTTTTTGGTACGAGGAGCCTCCAGTGGCCACCTCTTTGTTGACCCAAACCAAGGTGGCAGCCACTGCCTCTTTGCTGGCACAAGGGGCCTCCAGCCGCCTCTTTGCCAACACAAGAGGCCTCCAGCTGCAGCATCTTTGCCGACACAAGCAAGATCCAGCCGCCACCACTTTGCCGGCCGGAACTGAGCCACCAGTGGATGTCGCCTCAGTTCGGGCTAGCAAAAAGGCAATGGCTGGAGGCCGCTCACACCAAAAAAGAGTGGCAGCTAGAGGCTTCTTGCGCCAAAAAAGAGCAGAGTGTGGAAGCTACTTATGCTGAAAAAGAGTGGCGTCTAGAAGCTACTCACGCTGAAAAGGAGTGGTGTCTGGAAGCTGCTCATGCCAAAAAAGAGCAGCAGCTGGAGGCTTCTTGTGCTGGAAAAGAGCGACGTCTGGAGGTTTCTCACGCCAAAAAAGACCAGTGGCTGGAGGCTGCTTGCACCAGCAAAGAGGTGGCGGCTGCAGGTTAGTGTCTCAGTGCAGAGTCATATGCCCAGTTGCACCAACAAAGTAGCTGCCCACCATTTCCTGCTGCAAAAATCTTTTTAAAAACCTTGACTGTCAAGTAGTGAGACTCAAAGAGATGAGGCGTTGGAGAATCACCGTTGCTGTTGCTGCAGATAAATAAGTCTAAGGTTCCAGCCTTCACCACCAATGCTCTGGCCTGCCTGCACTGCCCCAAATTGCCATGAGTGACATTGACTTGGCCACACCCACTCAGTCATGTGACCCCCCCTCAAGCCACGCCCACCCAGTCATTAGGAAGAACCGGTTGTTAAATTAGTTGAAGCCCACCACTGCATTAAACAGACCATTAAGTGAGACAACCCTGTTACTTCTCCATTGAGTTTGTTTGTTGAGAGTTATCTGGGAAATTACGAGTGATGATCACATGTCCACAGGACACTGCAACCATTGCAAAAGGCAATGGTTGCCAAACACACAAATAATGATCACATGACTCAAGGATGTAAGTCACTTTTTTCCACTGCTGTCATAACTTCAAATGATTGGTTTTTAGTCAAAGAGTATCTCTGGTTGCACAAGAGCAGATTTTTTAAAAAAAAATCCTGAATCTTTAAAACATGTAGACTACCAGTCCCAGAATGCATGGTGGGTAGAGAGTTCTGGGAGTTGAGGTCCACACATCTTAATATTGCCAAGTTTAAGAAACATTGCTTTTGGGTTTGAACTAAGAAACTCACTATGTGACAGAGCTATTTTGATAGGGCGAGACAATAGCTAGGTTGTAGTTCAACATTTTTGAAGCTCTTTTGTGAATGCTTCTACCTGCTACCCAGGGGTGGGTTCTACTTACTTTTACTACCGGTTTACAACGGGAGCACACATGTGCTTCTATGCATGTGCAGAAGCTTCTAAGTATGTGAGATCACCAATGATGATGTTGTGGTGGATGGGTGGAGCCTCTCACTGGTTTTACTACCAGTTCTTTAGAACCGGACCAAACCAGGAACAACAGACCACTGCTGCTACCTCTTGATTTCTTGTCTATAGCTGAGTCTGATACTAGGATTTTACCCACAGCATAGTTCTATCTGGGTTTAGAAAAACACTTGAGGGGAGCTGAATAAACAAAAGTTGTGTGATTTCACCTGTTTTTTATTCCATGTTCTTATGAGAAGTATTTGCTTTAGTTCATTCCAAGAGAAACTACATACACTAAGACACACAGGAGCGTTGGCTGGAGTTTGAAAAATAACCCCCTAGAGAACAAACTGTTGGGCACCCAAGTCTTGAGCTGGGGTAAGGGGCTCACTTCATTACCAGCACCCCATCTCAAAAAAATATACACTTTATTCCTGATCTGAAGTCAGGCAGTATAATGGATTCCCGTAGCCAGAATCTCCTCCATCAATATGGCAAGCAGACCTCCAGGTGAGTAAAGAGAGTGATAACTCCTGCAACTGTCACTCTTTTACAATGGTTTGCAACTGAAAAAGTTGGTGGGCTGCAAGAGGCAGGAAAGGAAAAGGTCAGCAGAGGACAGAACCCTTTCTCAGCATCAGATTTCAGATGAAGCTGTTGTAAGGGGGGTGGAGAGGAACATTTGGACTTAATTATAGCACTAATTTGGCAAATAAGGAACAGTTGTTTGCTGAAGATAGTGAATGATATACAGAAGGATTTTCTTTCTTCTTTCTGCCTCATTGAAACATCACTTTGTAGTTTTCTGTTGCTTTGAACAAGAGAAAAAGACCCTGGTGCTATACAATTATTATGGGCCTCGTGGGTATACAGCCTAACTCCTCTAGAGCAACAGCTGTCACACAGAATTGGGGTAGATGTGCACGGCTGCATGTAGGGTATTCCTTAATGAGAACCCCATGAATACAAATGGAAACAAATCTGATTTCTAGAAGAATATATTTTCAAATTTGTGTGTGCAACTAAGGTTGCTAAACAGGATTCAAATCTGTTTCTTCTAATGCATTTTTTTTTTAAATTACATTTTTTAAATCAGCAGACCAGGTTTCTTAAATTCACTGGGTTTTTTTGTCTTTTAGAAACAAGAGTTATGTTGGATTTTATTGGTCCACTGAGCCATTCAGAGAAATAAAATGATTCAGCAATTCTGCTTCAAAATTCATCTTACATATGGACAGGAGTTTTATTTATCTGGCTGGTTTTGGTCAGGATGGGCAAGAGATATTGCAATAAAACCAGAACAAGTATGCATTCTTAACAAGAATCCATACACCCACTTTACAGTCTGTTTCTGTTGCTCCCCTTTGGGAGGAGGTTTCGAAGTATTTCTAGCAGGACTACCTGATTCTGTAATAGCTTTGTTCCCTTATGCCCCTGATGGCAAACCTATGGCACACCATGTCGCCTGGCACATGCGGCATCGCCCGTTCCTTTTCCGGTTTCTGGCACGCATGCGTGCGTGATGATCAGCTGACCTTTTTGTGTGCGGCAGTGCCGGAAACCCTTCCGTTTTCTTGTGTGAGCATGCACGTCGACCAGCTGATCACCACGTGTGCATGTGCACCAGAAACCCAGAAGAGTAGCTGGCTGCGCTCCCGTTTTGGCACTCAGTGCCGAAAAGGTTTGCCATCACTGCCCTATGCCATCTGTCTGATAAACTTGGAAGATTTGTTTTTCTCGTCATATACATTTATACATCCAAACTAGACTGCGTTGTTTCTCTGTGTCATATAATATATGTGAGTATGCGAGTATATGCATAATTTATTTTTTTATTTATGTATGTATTATTTATTTATTTATAGTTTTGTCATGTTTGCGTAGTGTATATTGGAGGTAGTGATCCTTTGAGAGCTGTATGCAACAAAATTTCATTTTAATGTATGCCGATTAGTGTACATTCAAAGTGACAATAAAGTTATTCTAAGTCCAAGTTCTATCCAGATGCATGATCCACAACTCTAATGTTGTCAAATGTGTGACTCTGTTATTAATTGGCAAAAGATCCAACAGATATAATATCTATGCAAATAAAATAAGTGGTTGGGGAACATTCAGTCCACAGAACAGAAAAAAACCCGAAGTTATTTGAGGAAAGGCAATATGAAATCGAAAATGAAACTCTGAGCAAGGTGACAGGATAAGCCCTTAAATTGCAAAATAAATAAGAAAGAAAATGTAATTCAAAATTGCAACTGTGTATTAAAGTACTGATTAAAAAAAACCCTAAGAGTTAAAAGCTAAAACGGAAATATATTTACAGATAAACCAAAAATAGATCTATCAAAAAGAGAAATATGAAAATAATTTTAAAAGTTTTGATATCCCTTTAGAGATAATCTGAAACTGTGAAACTGTCCAGTAAAATATACAGTACTATCAAAAATATATTTATATAAAATACAACCGAATTCAGATGAGTTATTACCTAGTAAGACTAAGTGCAAAAATAATAATAATAAAAGAACACTTGCAAAATGCATTGTGTATTTTAGCAGTTTGGATTATTCTGAGCTACATTCTGGCTGGGCAGGTCAAATGTACAGACTGAGGGTCTTGTGTTAGGGCATGTCAAATTTTTCAACTTTCAATTTCCAAACATTAGGGGCGGTAAAAAATTGTGACATTACCTTGGGAATTTTAAAGATTTTTTGGTTACTTTAACATAATTTAGATGTTCTTGGTAAGCAACTACATAAATATTGTAACTTTTCAACATTTTGTTTGTTTCATTTGCTGTTATCTGGGATAAGTCCAAGCCTTAAGGAAACAAACAGGATCCTCAGAGCTGTACATGTGGCCATCTGCATTTCAGATCTCTTCTCTTCCTAGTTGGTCAAAGGACGGGACACCTGGGTGGATCCATGCAATAGGAAATGCCTTGTTGAGGTACGGAGAGGTTCCACTTTGTTCTGATTTAATTTCATGATGACTGATTCATTGTATAATGACCCTTTAGTATTGCTTCATCCATATGAAGGCTTCATCATGGCTTAGGCCCGGGGTACTTGCAGGACCATCTCCTGCCACTCTCCCATTGTCCCATGCGCTCTCACAGAGTGGGCCTCCTCAGGGTGCCGTCGGCCAAACAATGTCGGCTGATGGCCCCCAGGAGGACAGCGTTCTCTGTAGGAGCCCCGATCCTCTGGAATGGATTGCCCACCTAGCTCAGGACAGCCCCCGACCTCCTTTCCTTCCATCGCGAGCTGAAGACGTAGCGTCAACTCAACTGATCCGTTTTGGGTGTACATTGTTATAATTTTAAATTGTTTTAATTGGGCTGTTGATTTTAATTTTATTGTGATTTGTATTGGAAATTGTCATTTTTGTAAGCCGCCTTGAGTCCCTCAGGAGAAAGGCGGCATATAAATCACAATAATAAATAAATAAATAAATATAGCATTCTTCATTATTTCATTTTGAACAGCATCAAACCAGCAAAAAAGTCCGCTTCAAATACTATTTACAGGGGGAGGGAAGGGGAAGGTAACTATGATGATAAAAGGCTTTTATAAAAAATCACTTTCATAAAAGTGAAAAATCACTCAGAGTGAAAAATCACACAGAAATATTGTCACTGAAAATTTGAAAGGGTTTAGTTTTGGCAGAACTGTTTTTGCATTTGTGATCTCACTGGTAAAATATGCTTGAATAGGTTGTATAGTGTAAGTATGGGAAAGATTGAGAACATTTTAACTTGGGATGATCTCACCATTATATGCATTACCACAGGGCACAGCTGCAAGGAAGAAAAAGCCAAATCACCATAAATGACTTACATTCACATATAGCTAATGGTGCTGTTTTGTTCTCATGTATGCCACTAAACTGGTTATATTCACTCTAGTTCCTTTGGGAATTGTAAAGATATATTAGTTTTGGTCAAATTACTGCTGAATGGCTATGGCTGCTTTCCGCAGTTGGATGTTGCCATGGGATGATGGGAACTGCAGTGCAACACAAAGGAAGGGCATAAGGTTGTGGATGCCTGGTTTATAGAATGTTATGCATACAACGCTAATATTACTGCAATTCAAGGATAGACAAATCTAACTTAAAATAAAGCTTCTGTAATCTTAAAAAGTCACCAAGAAAATTAATCTGTAATTATTTTTCTTTTAGACTACAATACTGTAGATTATTCTTCTATGTAGCTTCAAACAATGGCAATTTTATTCTAAGAAGGGCTATGAATCGAGAGGACTCTTAGTTGATGTGGTCTGGATGTTTATGGTTTAGAAATGGTAATCTTAATTCTAAGATTTTTCTAGCAAAATTTCCTTTTTTTAGATTAAAGGCAAATTTTAGATATATTGAGTCTTCTTCTTTATAGATATAACTCCCCTGAAGAAAAATACTTTTCATTACATTAGAATTGTTATCCTGTTTTATTTATGAAACATATATTTAAAGCCCTGAATATGAAATCAGATTAGACATGTTAAGAATCTGTAGCCCATTCCTGTACCATTCATTAATGTTAGTAGCAGCCATAAGGAGATAAAAATGTCAAGATGGCAGCCACAAATATGCAATTAAAGCCCCACCCCTTTTTGTATTCCATATTTATTATCTCTCTCCCGTTGCTTTTCATAGGTTTTGTGACAGCAATCTCATAGTTTTGTTTTTTAAAAAAATCTTACTTGTCCCAAACCCCCACAAATACATGGAAAAACATTGTTGCTGAAGGTCTCCATAAAGAATGTATTCAAAATTAATGCTACCCTCAAAGCATTTCAGGTTTTTCAAGGGAATATTCCTATATATTAATTGAAGAAAAGAAATACTTCAAAGTAACAAAGCTTACAGATAATTCAGCAGCATCAAGATTGCACTTTTCGAAGTTATTTTTAAGGAGGAAATATGTTAAAATGATATAAGTAACCCTAGCAACTTGTTTTATGAATTATATTTCTCAAAGCTTCTTTGAAAAACCCTTGGTGACTCAAGATATATTGGAATTATTTTTTGTTTTTGAACTTGAAGTCATAATGATGTTATTGAAGTTTTAATATGTAATGCTAGTTTATTGTTTTCTAATACCTCTGTAACAGCCAAGAGTCCATGAAGACTGAAACACTATATTGCAAACATAAAGTATATGTGTAGTATAACATTGCTTACAGCTCAGGAGATAACTTGGTATCCTTAAACTCAGTGCTTGCCAAATTTCCTATTCACCTGACTTTCATTTTAAAAAATATTTTTCAGTTTAGAAAAATGGAAAGCTGGTCGGCTGAAAGTAAAATGCCAACTCCAGCACAAGGTTTATTTTGAAAAAATGCCTCATGGAACACTAGTTTTATGAGAATTCTTAGAAAGTATAATTTTAGAAATAGTGAATGTTGTGGCCCAATGTTTGGGTACAAGCCTGAAAAAAGCCAGAAAAAAGCCAAAGGTACATACTTTTAATGTCCCTATTCACTAATCTCTCTAGATAGTTTGTAACTAATCCGAGGTCTCCATTTTACTGGCCTTGAAATACTATGAAATTCAAGACATAACCAAACAATTACCCAGACGGTGCTTACTCTCTTTTCCTTATTCAGACTGGTTTTTTGCCTTTTCTCAGCTAATCACTCAAAGACTGTAAAGAACATCACCCAGCCCAACTAATATGCTCAATTTAGGTAGTTCCACTATGATTGATATATTTTCTGTGCGCCTTGTGCTATGCGTATTATAACTTTAATAGTACTTTTAAAATATTTTTATAATGGTTGTTTTTATGTTTTATTTAAAGCCACCCAGGTTGCTTTTTGTGAGATGGGTGTACATTTGATTAATTAAATATCAAAAAATTACCTTTGTGTTCCTTAGCACATGCATTTGTCTGTATTAGTGTGGGGATCTTCAAAAATCTGAGTGATTTCTGTAATTGGAAGTTATTCAAGGAAAAGCTGATTGTAAAAAAATAAATAAAAGGAAGCGTTCAGATCCTCCAAAATCTTCCCAGGCAGCAAGCCACTGTTCTCCTTTGTTGCCTTTAGTGCCTTGGTGACTTCAGAGGAAAAACAACAGCATATGGAGATTTTTACAGCTATGAGCTTTCCCTGAAAGTTATGGTTACATATTTATTGTTTTTGGAGGAATGGGGAAAATTTAAGTTCTGAATGATGCATTTGAAAACATGTGCTTATGTTACTACAAAGCAAAAGATGATGCCCATGCTTTTTCTGCTGAATTTCAACCAAATACCTGCAAATAGTACCACTTTTTTTTGCTCTCCAACATATGGGAGCGAAGGTAATCTAATTTACCAATTTGAAGACAAGACAAGACATAATTCAATAAAAAGGAAATAAATAACAAAGGGTAAAATAATGTATCAATATTTATGCAAATGTACTAATCAAGTGCAAGTACCCTCATAGGAGGGTAAACATGAATTTATTCCTAAAGAAAGATATAATTTTTCATATTTGGTTTACTTTGAAAAAAAGACAGAACATCAAAAAATAATGTTGAATCAAATAAAAGCTCTCATTAAATTTAAATGTATGAGTGTAAGATAGAGACACTATTTTTGCAAAAAGATTTATCAGTGATTTCATCATATGTCACACATAATGCTTTGCCATTTCATTTTTCATTGAAGTAGGGTAACTATGTCATCCTACAATACTGGGATTTGATTATTAAAAATATTAATAACTATATACTGCAGCCTGAACCTAAACATATTTAAATGAACCATAGAGTTCCCTGGAGAAACTAATAGCCCCAAAGGAAGTGTCTATAGGTGGAGGAGATAACTTTGTATAATGTGGGATATGGGCATTACTTGCAGTTTAAAGTAATTAATTGTAAGAGTAATATTGCAATTACTATTACAATTAATTGCTAGGTAATGAAAAGTAGTTCTAGATCTATTTCTAAGTCCATTTCCTCTTCATCTTTGCCAAGTATGCATACTATATGATAAACCTGACACGTAATATTGTTTTCTCTGAAATGTGTAATCAAGAAGGAATTTAATATTGAAGAGGGCTATCTGCAGTTTTAACACATGAAACATGCACACATTCAGAAGTAAGTTCCATTCAACTCCACAGAAATACAGATGTGTCAGATGTTGGTGTAATAGGAGTAAACTACTTTGAAAAATTTTCATGCTAAGTGCTAAGAATCTACTTTCAAAGAACAATTTTGTTCTTATTTACCAAGCTTTATTTTCAGTAGTAAAGGGCCCAATGCAATCTTTTCAGAGCAGAATTTGGGAATAATTTTTTTCCACTCAAAATAATCTAGAAAAGAATTCTTAAAACTATTCATATGTGCTCTTATTATTCAATCCTAGACCAGACAGCTTGTGAGACTCTAAAAAGGGCTCTCTTTGTCAAGACTGCTGACTACTTATTCCCCCCCAAATAAAGACTCATTGAAAAGTCACAAGATATGAGAACAGAGCATAAAGAAATATTAATTCCTGGGGAATAATACACTTATTATGTTATATTGCTTTTGACTATTTTTTAACAGCTCTATACACTGACAAGGTCATTTTGATTTCTCCATCTGCAACATTTGGAAATATTCTTTTGAGAACAGTCCAGGGTCTGCTATCTACTAATAGAAATAACAGAGATGCCCACAAAAATTCCACATGGCTCCTGCTGGCAAAAGTGTTGCTTCTTTGTTGAGGTTGATTCTATTCCAGTTTATCTGGAAAGTTCATATACATCACCGAGGACTGCAGAACAGTTTTAACCTATTCTGTTCCCAGAATTAGGCACCTTTTAATTTACAGACATTATTCCAGACTAAACACATGCAAAGATGCGATTTTGTGTAACATTCACTCAGATTTACAGAAAATACAATATAAACTAGTTATAATTTACATTTGTGCAAGGCTTCATTACCTACAATGTTTAAGTAGTGTGACTCAGAACATGCAAATGATACTTTGAACATGTTCCATAAAAATCTGGTACCACTTTCGTCTATAGAACTGATTTTGATTGAAAGATGTAAGAGAGCTTCAATAAAATTCTATACTCAGAAAAGATGCTACGTGATTCTTTGCCACACTAGAGTAATGTGGCTCTTGCCTATCATGTCTTTGAGCATGTTGAGAATATCTTTTATCAGTATTGTACAGTCAGCAAGATACAAAATTACTTTAGCTGAATTGGGACAAGACCAAAAGCAATCAAATGCCTTTAAGAAACCCTAACCCATTATCCCTGGAAGGGAATAATGAAGACCATCTCTTTTTCCTTGCTCTTCCAACCCAGGAAACATTTCTTCCATGCGATGTGGCTTCTGAATTTCATAGTTCCTGAGAATTATGAGAATAAGGATAAGCAGACATAAAGGTAAGAAGAAGAAAAAATACCCAAGAAGATAAACTGTTAGATGCAGCTCTTGGAACCAAGCAAACACCCCACCATTCATTAGTCTACAACAGCATTAGGTTATTAGGCAAACGATTAAAAAAAAAAGCAAAACAAATCAAGAGAGAGGCTAACGGTTACTTAAACATCTTTACTTTTTACAAGGTTTTCAATCCCCTGTTCAAATCTTTTCCAGAACATCCATCCTAGCATGCAATTTTATCCGTACTTACCTGGGAATAAATCCCATTGGCTAAATTCTGAGTGAACCAGGTAAGACTGCACTGGTGAGGGCGATTTAGCGGATTAGCTCTGAGAACTACCTTCGACTTTTCCCTCTTTTTAAAAAATTATGTGACAGACCTGCCATCTCACGCCTGTCTCTTCGGATGAGTTAGGAGTTCAAGGAACCATAATTCCTGTTCAGCACAGCATCATGGGAGCTGAAGTGTTCAATATGCCAGGGCGGGTTTGGGGAGAAGGGGAGGGGCTAAATAATTCCGACCTCATCCGGCCACCTGCTCCAAGCCCCCACCTTCACGGGCCTCAACAACAAGCCACGCCTTCCCCGAACGCGCGATGCGAGAGAAAGGACGAGTCAACGCCGTCCTCAGTTCCCAACGTGACATCAGCCAAGTCTCTCGCGCAGGACGGCTTTGGTTTAGGACCGCGTGACGCCTGTGACGTTCTCCAGGCGTGACGCAGCGGCGCAGAAGGTTGGGAGGGATCGTCTCTTTTTCTTTTCTTTCGGCGCCTTTAAATCTACGTCAAGCCTATTAGCTCCTCCTGACTGGTCGCACGCAGGCACGCACGGAATACTAATTTGGAAGCCTAACGGTCCCGATACCCCCACCCCGCCCCACCTCTGTCAGCCGGACCTCAAAAGCGCTGATTGGTAGCTTTAAGGTTCAGGCTGGTCTGTGCTGCCTCCGCGACGCACCTCATCCCCAGGTGGCGGTTCGTTGCCCGCTAGGGGAGGGGGAAAAGGTTGTGAAAGGCTGTTCGGCGGGCATTTTGTTGCGGTTCTTTTGTCTGGTTAACTGTCAGCTAGACAGTTCAAGAATCCTGGAGCTCGCCTGTGTATGAGATCTCAGAGGGATGGCTTCTAAATTCCGTTTAAAAAGAGTACTTCATCTCTCTCTGGATTATTTCTTTTTTATTTACCTCACAAATCTAGTCACAAAGGAACGTCAAATTATTTTATGTATATATCGGAAGAAGGTCCCACTGCTCTAAAGAGAGGTTATTTTCCAAAATTTGTGGCAAAATTGTGCAGGGTAATAAATTAGACTGGAAAGTCATCGCCTCCAAAATAGTTTACATAGTGAGCTTTCCTTTCCCACATGGTCAGTTAATTAGTATAGCCTTTGTCATCATTGTACATCATGTATACAACGAAATTGGTTTTAGCCTCACTGGTGCAATCCATGACAAAAAATATAATATAAATAGTATAAAGAATAACCCTATGCAAGTAATTGAGGGGGGGGAGAAAAAAAAAGAAAAACTAGTCTTACGTTTCCACATGTGCATGGAATGATTGTGGTTGTGTTTAAGAGTCTGACAGCCCAAGGATAGACACTCTAAACCTATTTGTTCGACTGGCTATGCTTCGATGTGTTCTGCCTGATGGTAGAAGTGTGAAGAGACACTGACTAGGGTGTGAATCATCTCTGAGCATCTTTCTTAGTCTACTAAAGCAGCGAGATCTGGCAATGTCATCCAGTGGTGTTAGAGGGCAACCAATGGTTTCTTGTGCCGAATTTATTTATTATTTATTCAATTTATATGCCGCCCTTCTCCGGAGATTCAGGGCGGCTTACAATGCGTTAAGCAATTGCCTTCATACTTTGTATATACCTGCTTAGTAGGCCCCCCACCCATGCGGTGTTCTTTTTTATACAAAGTCAGCTTATTGCCCCCACAAACCGGGTCCTTATTTTACCTACCTTGAAAGGATGGAAGGCTGAGTCAACCTTGAGCCTGGTGAGATTTGAACTTGCAGTAATTGCAGGCAGCTGATGTTACTTAACAGCACTTTAGTCTGCTGCGTCACTAAGGCTCTCTGTAATTGATCACTCTCTTAGTGCCTTCCTGTCCGCTGCAGTTAAACCAGCATACCATACTGTAATGCAGTATGTGAGGACACTTTCTATCGTGGACCAATAGAAAGAGGTCATCAGCTGTTGTTCACCTGACTTTTTCGCAGGACTCTTAAGGAAATGAAGTCTTTGTTGGGCCTTGCCAATCACCAGGGACATTTTGTTTTTCCAGGTGAGATCTTGACTAATAAGCACTCCCAAAAATTTAAAAGAAGAAACCCTATCCACACAGTCCCCTGGATATACAATGGGGCAGGTTCCTCTCTGCTTTTGGAAATCTAGCACCATCTCCTTTGTCTTACTAGTATTTAGATGTAAGTTGTTTTTTGAGCACCATATGGATAGCTTCTGGACTTCTTCCCTGTATGCTGATTCGTCCCCTCCAGTTAAGAGACCCAGCACTGTTGTGTCACCTGCAAATTTTATTTTGATGTTGGATGGATCAGAGGATATGCCGTCATGTGTATACAGTGAGTACAGGTAGGGGCTGAGCACACAGCCCTGAGGGGAGCCTGTGCTGAGCTTCAGGGTAGAAGATGTAAAGGAACCAACCCTTACTGTTTGTGGACGATCCGTCAGGAAGGCTTTGATCCAGTCACAAGTGAGGGGAAGGAAATTCAGGTCAGTCAGTTTTTCAATGAGAATGCTTAATAAAATGGTATTAAAGGCCGAGCTATAGTCTATAAAAAGCATTCTGACATAATTCCCAGATTTCTCAAGGTGGCTCAGTGCAATATGTAGAGCAATGGCAAGGGCATCCGCTGTCGACCTGTTACTTCTATAAGCAAACTGGTATTAATCGAAATTTGGTGGAAGACAGAACCTGAGGTTTTGTAGGACCAGTCTCTCAAAGCTCTTCATCACTATAGACGTCAGTGCAATGCGTCTATAGTCATTCAGGCTTTTATGACTGCTTTCTTCAGAACTGGGATAATTGTGGCTGCTTTCAAGCATGATGGGACTCTAGCCTGTTGCAGGGAGATTTTAAAAATCCTTGTCAGGACCCCTGCTAATTGGTCAGCACAGGTTTTTACCACTTTCTCCAGAGCACCATCTGGACCTGCAGCTTTGTTGGGATTTACAGCCTTCAGCATAGCTCTCACTTGATATTCATGAGTGGCTGGAGGTTAGAGGGCCTTTGGGCTAGAGCCACAGAGACAGGTCTTTTGACCTCAAAGTGGGTGAAGAAGCTATTTAGCTCCTCCACCAGCATGGCATCAGCATTGGCTATTTTTTTTGTATTGTCCTTATAGTTGGTTAGGTGTTGTAGCCCCTGCCACACCTGTCTTGAGTTATTATCTTCCAGATGCTTCTCTACCTTTTGTTTGTATTTCTGTTTAGCCTCCTTAATATCTCTCCTCAAGTTTGCCCTGGCCTCATTGTATTTGTCTTCATTTTCTGCCTTGAAGGTGGAGTTTCGGGCTGTCGGAAGTGATTGTACCTCTGCTGACATCCAGGGTTTTCAATTACTGTAAACTCTGATGCGCTTATTCACTGTTACATTGTCTGGGCATGTTTTAATATAAGAGAGTAGTACAGCATCATTGAATTCTTGCAGCTCCAAATGTTCAAATATACTCCACTCGGTAGTCTCAAAGCAGTCCTGCAACTGGCAGTGTGCTCCCTCTGGCCAGATTTTGACAATTTTCCTGACTGGCCATATCCTTAAGTATATCCCCTAAGAGGCACAGTAGCAGAAAATATGGGCACATAGGAAACGTTTTAAATTTTATCGATTTTATATCTTAATGTAAAATTGATATTTTTCATTGAAGATTTTTTTAAAAAGGAAATATACTTAATATATTGAATGTTGATTAGTAAATTAAGTCAGAAATGAAACCAGAAGTTTTTCTGTTAGAACTATTGGAAAATAGTTTGAAAAGCTTGAAAAAATGTAGAGCTCTGTTACAGGGGTGGGTTCTACTTACCTTTACTACCGGCTTGTAGTGGGGCCGCGCGCAAGTGCAGAAGCTTCTGCGCATTTGCAGAAGCATTTTGATAACGTCGGGGTTGGTGGGCGGAGCCTCCCGCCAGTTTGACTACCGGTTCTATAGAACCGGTGCAAACTGGGGGCAACCCACCACTGCTCTGTTATATGTTGAATGCAATGAGAATTTTATATGCTCAAAAATGGAACCGTCAGTTCCCACAATGGAAAAATGGGTGGAAAAAATATGGAGATAACAAAATTAATTGTTTTAATTAAGAAAAGAATGTATCCAGCTTTGTTTCTACTTTGAAACTACTTCAGAACTTTATGCTCAAAACAGAAAAATGAATGTTTGATTTTGGGTTTTGATGATCAGATTAGTTTATTGATGTAGAAATGGCCAGTATTTCCTAAATATGTAGAGTTAAAAGTTGAGATTGTAATTTTATATTTTACTATACTGAAAATTGCTGGAAGTCACTGCTTTTTTCCAGTGGTGAAATCCAATTTTTTTTATTACCAGTTCTGTGGGTGTGGCTTGGTGGGCGTGGCAGGGGAAGGATACTGCAAAATCTCCATTCTCTCCCCACTCCTGGGGGAAGGATATTGCAAAATCTCCATCCCCACCCCATTCGGGGGCCAGCCAGAGGTGGTATTTGCCAGTTCTCCGAAGTACTCAAAATTTCCGTTACCAGTTCTCCAGAACGTGTCAGAACCTGCTGGATTTCACCCCTGCTTTTTTCCCTTTCCCCTTTTTCCCTTGAACTTCCTTCCTTTTCTTCCGTTCCCCTATTATCTTTTATATTATAACTAACTTCAATTTGTTCAAAGTTTAAAAAAAAATAAGTTTGAAAAATCAGATATAGTTTGTGTTGAGTTAATACAAATGAAAAAGTTCTTTCGAAATTAAAACCAATATTTTAAGAATATTTTGTGACCATGAGCAATCCTGCTTTAATTCCTTCTACTTTATCTGATATGATCTTTATATCAATTGTTCTTATTCCTCTTGCCTTTTCTTGAAGCAGATAATATTATTTTAGTAGAGTAGTTAGAATTGGGGATGTTCTTCTTTATGCACGTAACTTCTATTGAGGTAGAGTTGTAGCTGCAGCTTCTGTAAAACAAATGATATGGAACACAAATTGCCTTCATAAATCCTGAAATTTCTTGGCAATTCTTTCCAGGACAAAAAGGTAGAAAAATCTAAGGGATTGCCTTTTTCCAAGAGTCTCTACCCATCCAACCAGATCAAGCGGAATGGGCATGCTGCAGATTCTATCAGCCAGAGTGTTGGCTGATTGGTTCCATGAGAAAAGCTTTTTCTGCAATGACTCCTGCTCTATGGAACATCCTCCCTTCAGAGAGTAGAATGTTCTGTTAGCCTTTTGTAAGGCCCTAAAAACTTGACTATAATATTCTCCAGCCTCAGTGCTGAATATGTTAAGGAGCGCATTGCTAACTGCCATATATATATATATATCTCCTTAATACATTCAGCATGTGTGTGTGTGACTGTGTGTGTGCGTACACGCACACACACACACACATACGTATATGTATATATACTTACAAACTTCAAAATAAAAATAAGAGAAAAAATGCAATCAAGAAAATAAATTAAAAAAAATAAAAACGCTTGATTAAGGTAATTTTAGAAATCAATTCATAGTTTCTACAAAATAGATATAGAAATTATTGACCTCTCTTCCAAGCCATATGGCTGTTGAAATGAGATCTGTGATCTTAATTATAAAACCTTAATGTTCTGCATACTGTGAAAGGAAAAAGCATCTATTCTAGCTATTTTTAAAAATCATAATATGTTTATATTTTATGTATGACTTTCTCCATTCTTTGTTCCTCAGTTATTATAACTGTAATTTAACAGAAGAACAATTCAGTCTTGAGCTTTTGGGGAAACATTAAAGGGTTACTATCCATATTTCCTGTGCAGTTTCTTCTGATCTTGTTGAGCTGTAATTATTTTCTTGAGGTTAAACATTCCCAGGCTCCTGTAACCTTCTAGACTATTTACTCTGGCCAAGTTTGTCCCAGGTGAACATGTGGGCGATATTCTTGGTTTTATAGAAAAGGAAATCTCTTTCTGTTGTAAAATAGCTTTCCTTTGCAGTCCCAGAAGAAATCCATTGTAAAAACAATAATGTAAAAAAATAGCCTTTTCAAGTCAGATTCAGAAATAAAAATTAAAATAAATAGAAATACCAGCTGATTAAAACTGCAAGTTTGGAATCCTGGAAATGATTTATATTGAACATGCTTCTTTATGTAACAGTGTGTAATTGAGAAAATATCCATGTTTGTGATATGAAGTCACTTTTCCTTAGCTCCAGTCAACTTCATTAGCTGCTATGGTGTGTGTGTGTGCGCGGGCGCACATGTGTGTAGAAAGCATGATAAGGGGAGGAATAGGAATGGAAACCCACGATTTATCACTAGATTTCCAAATGAAATATATATGGATAACTTTAGCATTTCAAATTTGTATTTGCATATTTCTGTTTCATTAAAAGGTTGGGCCTTCAAATAAAGCAGTTATTATTATCACTGCTGGGTGGCCCTTCTACTGAATTTCATATCAGATGTAGCAAACATAAAGCAAAATGCTAGATGATACAGTTCCTCAACATTTATAGGCCACCCATGCTTCATCTTTATTCAATATACAACAAGAAAAAAACGAGAGTAGACATAAGGAGACGTTTGGAAATCTTCCTGGATTATCTAAAAAGAACTAAATTGACTATGGAACATAAAGAATTATAATAACTGTATTACCTGAGGAGCAACATCAGGATTGAATAAACGGTTTCCAGATTGACTTTCTGAGGTCAAAGATAATTGAGACTCTAGGGCAGTGATAGACCATTGACAGACTACTGAGCTATACAGTATTTGGACTTATCAAAAGAAGACAAGATGTTTCAGCAGGGGGAAATAAGTGGGTTGCAAAAAGAAATGGTATCGATGTTTCAAACCGTTTATGATATTACGATAAGGAATCACAGGAAGATAAAGGATTTAATGAATAACATAAATGGGAAGCTAGAAAGTGTTCTAGAAGGGATAATGAATAATGGTAAAAAAGCCCAGGAAATAGAGGGGATAATAGAGAGACCAGGTGAAAATATAGAACAGACAAATCAACAAATAAAATGAAGATAAGAAGGAGAAGGCAATAAAGATTTATGAAACAATTCAGGGAAAATGCATGCTAAAAGACCAAAAAATGATACTGGATAAACAAAGATATTCTTGAAAAGAAAATAGCGACTTGGGCAGATCCTATGGAGGCTTGGCAGCAAAGGATAGTAGAGATGGAAGAAATACGTAGGTTAAACAGGAAAGAAGTAGACAGAGATGAAGACCCAAGGGAGGAATTTGAGAGGCAAGTCAAAAAAACGAATAAGAATTGAAATATTAAAACGGGCAAGAGAAGATAGATAGGGAAAATGCTTTATAATTGGAGATTGGCTTTACTAGGAGCTAGAACAGGCAGAAACAATAAATGGGAATATTATTATACATATTTCTATATATTATACTAAAAGTAATAGCTAGATATAAAGATTAGATGTTGAAAGATTGTGACACTATGTTTTAATGATATTGTTATTGTCATTAGAATGGTGGACTAAAATGCTGAACAACTAAATAATGAAGGCCAATATTTTAACACAAATATGTATAATAACATTACAATTATATAAGTATGATTTAAATAACAATATTCATACTATCACTACTACTTGTATTCAAATGAATGATACCCAGATGCCTCACTGTTCATGTATTGATATTGATGTATATTCAAAAAAAAATTTTGTTAAAAAAAAGAAAAGAAAAAATGAGAATTATTTATTTTTCTGTACTATATATAGATTTGTATACATTACCTTTTAAAGAGATCAAAATAGGATCATTTAGAATACTGTAAACAGGATTATTTAAAATAAAAATCAAATTTTATCATTTGAAATTGTGAAAATTATGTTATCTTTAAAAATTATTGAGGCAACTCAAACCTTTATTTATTTTTTTTTCTGATACTTTTCCAGGCAGATAAATGAACCTATTATATTATAAAACTTTGGTTGAGATACAGTACAGATATTTGCTAAGACCCTTCTGTTCTTTACGTTATTTGATATCTTATTCGTTAAGAATTATTCACTTAAGAATTTAAATTAATGAAATAATAATTAACAATATTTGCTGCTGAAAGATTTAAAAACCTTCCAAAATTATGCCATTTCTTTATTTATTTGTTACATATATTTGTCTCTCTCACCATCAGCTTCTCTAGGCAATTTAAACCAGTAAAAATAGAGAAATGAAAAGAAGTGTAAACCTAGCAGAAAAATTCAGTGAAGATACAGCAATATGTGATTAAAAGATGGGTGGGGGAACAAGGAATGCGGGAGGGGGGGAAGTGGTTTGCTTTCAGTCTAGTATCCACCATCAATGTGGTATTCTCCATTCAGTTTCCAGGGGGATACAATTTTTCAAAGGTTGGGTGCTAGGCCAGAACTTGATAGTTGAAGTTCTTTGACTGACCAGATCTGCAGTAGGCTTTCCCTACCAGCACGAGTGAGGCAGGCCTGACCTAGCAGGAGGAGATGATTCATCAGGTAGTCTGGATCCATACTCTTAAAAGGTTTTAAAGGTCATAACCAGTGGTGGGTTTCAAAAATTTTTACTACCGGGTCTGTGGGTGTGGTTTGATGGGCGTGGCATGACTTGGGTGTGGCAGGGGAAGGTTACTGGAAAATCCCCATTTCCTCCCGATCAGCTGGGACTTGGGAGGCAGAGAATAGATGGGGGCAGGGCCAGTCAGACTTTTTACTACCAGTTCTCCGAACTACTCAAAATTTCCACTACCAGTTCTTCAGAACTAGTCAGAACCTGCTGAAACCCACCTCTGGTCATAACCAACACCTTGCACTCATAAGCAAATTGGCAGCCAGTGCAATTTACAGAGGAGGGCTGTAATATGAATCATTCTAGAGCAGGGCTGTCAAACTGGATTTCTTCAAGGGCCGAATCAGCATTGTAGTTCTTTGCGGGTTGACCAGGGGGAAGATAGGACGGATGCCTACTGCAACACTTCGCTGGCCAAAATGGGGCATGGGGCCTTGCACGGCCCCACACAGCCTGTTTTGCCCAGCAGAGTGCTGCAGGAAACCATCCAGGCTGAAAACGGGCATTTGCTATTTCCAGGCCAGCCCTGCGGGCCAGATTTAAGCAGCCCGTGGGCCAAATCCAGCCCATGGGCTGAGTTTGACACCCCTGTTCTAGAGGCCCAAAGATTGCTCTTGCTACTGTACTTAATACCAGCTACCAGTAGCCACACATAGAGTATATTGCAATAATCCAGATGAGAGATGACTAGGGCTTGAATGACTGAATGCAGGGAATCCAGATCCAGGAAAGTTTGCTGCTGATGCACCAACCAAAGCTATGCAAAGGCTCTCCTAATCATGTCTGTTTCTGGTTGTTTATTTTTTGGGTTTCTTTGTTTTCTTTGGTGACCTTATAATAGTGTAACCCCTATCTCTAATATTCTCTCATTATTTTCATCTATGAATTCCAAAGTTTTATGAGGAAAGAAATAGAACATATACAATTTTAGAAAATTATCAAAATGAGGAAAAATAAAGAGCAATATGAAATTATGTTGGAAAAAATTGGCCTCATAATATTAACACTATATTTGTAGATACTGTTGCTGATCAGTTTTGAATGAAAAAGTCTGCTTTAAATCCATGTGTATTGACAGCTTTCTTTAATTTGCCAATTGATACTGTATTATGAAAAAAGTAATCCAATCCACATAATTAAACCTGAAAAAGTATACTGTAGTTATATGGCTTAAGACTAAGCAAATGTGGATGAATAATTCTTTGCCTCTACAGTTGATGGGCCTAGAGAAATTTGCAATACATGCCAGTAAAAAGTATCTTCAATAGATCTACTAAGCTAATGTGCAAAAGAAAGGGTAGATGCCATAAGGCAGTATTAAGTGCCCCACTCAACATTTTCTGGAGGTTTATTTGCACAATATTATGAGGGAGGTATGATTTAGGACAGAGGTGTCAAACTGGTGGCCTGCGGGCTGGATGTGTCACACACAGGCCATGCCCACCCCAGTTCTGCAAATGGGAAAGACATCGTGAAACATCACATGATGGCAATGGGAATGCGGTGAGTTTGAAACCCGTGATTTTGGAAATTTACTTCTTATAACAGTGAAATATGCATTTAAGTTTTAATCAGAACAAGTATTTGAAAATCTAAAACTAAAGAAAAAACAAAGATCCTAAATAAAATGTTGCCCTTTAGTAAATATTGCAAACTAAATTTTAATATATAACTTATCATGCAAGTACAGTTTACAGTTACTGAACATATGTTTTAAAAAAACCTTTCTAATTTGCAAAGTGTCTTGCAATCTAGCCTGCAGTTTTCTAAATGGCTATGGGCCAATCACTATATATAATAAATAAATAAAATGGTTAACTGAAGGTAAGTTAATTTACTCAGAAAATCAGTGAGACAAAATTTTCTATGAAATACTTGCAGGAACCTCAAATTGCTTCTACAGCTTTCCTAATCTGATTCTCCCTGTCCTCCCTGGATGTTGAGGATGCATCTGAGATCTGGGAGTCAAAGTCTTAATAGAAAGCACCAGATTAGAGAAAATTGTACTATAGTGGCTAATGTTATATAAGGATAAAATATGAATGTGAAACAAATCTATACACAGTTGAAGTTCAATATGACAGGAATGAGATACGTAAGTACCACATTATGACAAGAATGAGATAAGTAAGTACCACATTCAGTACCTCCCTCCAGCTTGATGAAAAAAACTTAAGAATCAGAACAGAGCTGGAAGGGACCTTGGAGATTTTCTAGTCCAACCCCCTGCTTAAGCAGGACACTCTATACCAGTGATGGCTAACCTTTTCTGGACTGAGTGCCCAAAGTGCATGCACGCCCATGCAAATGTGCGCCTGTGCACCCAAACCCCCAAAATGCAATGCGTGTGCTGCCCCTACGCATGTGCCCAGCCCCCTGTGTGTACGTGCGTAGTCCCCACATACACCTAAACCCCCGCACATGTGCGTATGCCCCTACAGCACCCTTCCCCATGCATGTGCGTGTCCCCCGCACATCCCAATCCCCTGCATATGTGCATGCCCCACTCCTGTGCATGTGTGACAGAGACTCAACGACCAGCTGGCCGGGGTAGGCGTGCACACATGCACGGTGGAGCTGAACTGGGGCAACAGCTTGCATGCCCACACAGAGGGCGCTGTGTGTCACCTGTGGCATGTGTGCCATAAGTTCGCTATCACGGCCCCTATACCGTTTCGGGCAGGTGGCTTACATAGTCTATGTAAGTTTTTGCATCAAACCCTTGAGCTTTGGCTGATTCACTTTTACATTGTTCCTTCAAGTAAATTCTCTTTCCAGTGTCCCAAAGGTACTGTATTTAAAATTTGGTTCATGGTTGATGTAGACCTGTGATTGTGGAACATTTTGCTTCAACTTTTTGCTTCATATTTTTCTCTATTGATGCCAGTCAAAATAACTTAGCAGTTAAATATTGTATTATTGGTGATTTTTATCTAGGTTTTTCAATACCGTTCATTTTTTATGGAGAGCCAAGACGCACTTCCCTTTTTCAGCTCAGTATTAAACCTGGCACAACCTGTCAAGCTGTTATGAGATACTAATTCTAAGAATGAAGCTAGGAAATTGAAGCCTCACATGATGTCAAGAACCCTGGTGAAAAGAGTCAGTATCATTTTAATAAACCTATTTTGTAAAAAAGTGTAAAATAAATGCAAAGTGAATACAACATGCTATCAAGAAACATAATGTAATAATATTAATATAGACCTTTAGAAATAAAATTTGAAACCATCTGGGGGTCTTTTGATTGTTGGATACAACATTACAATTTGTTTTTATTAGTTTTTCAAAAAGCAATTCAGAGAGATGTTTAAAATCGTATTTGTATGTAGCAGGCTTTAGGAGACAGAAGTTCAACTTCAATTAACAAAATGAGTGTATTTCATAGCATCAACTCACACTCAGTAGAAACCCCTGCTGCCTTTCTTGTTATTAACATAAATGCAAGTGCGAATAGCATTTATGTATGTTGATATGAAGCAGTTGGAGGCATTTCACCGTGGGATACAACACTTTCGTATTACTTGCATCTGTTCAAATAATGTATCCATGCTTAGTGACATGAGTATAAGGAAAGAAACATCTGCCCCAGAGATCATTTCAATAGAGCAGATGCTTAGATCTTTATTTATGCAGATGTTTTGTGTGATGAGCTGAGTGAAAATAAAAGCAGGAAAATTTGATAAAAGACTTCCTGTGTGTAAGGAAACCAAAACAACAAAAATGTGAAGAATCTATATTTCATTTGCAGGTATATAATTTAAGAACAATCAAAATAAATTTAGTAGTACACCAGCTAACCAGAGATAGTGATTTTGACTTGACCTTTTGGAGGGACTATAAATATAAAGCTACAGTTTGGTTTAAAACTTCAGACATAGTTTAGGAAAGTATTAAAATGATTGCTATTTATAATGATGAATAACAGATACATTTGGTTTTGCCATGATATACACATACAGATAACTATAGAAAGGTACTTTATAAAATGATAAGACCTTTCATATTTTCAATGTTTAGTACAACTTACCTGGATATTAATATGCAGATTTTTCAATGCATCAGCCATACTACAAAATTGTTGCTTGGAGCAATAACAGAACTAAAGTTGATTTCATTTACATTTAAACATAAATGAAATTAAAAAACATTTTCCACTAATGTATTTAATATTATTTTCCTATCACGCTAAAACTTCATAATTGTTGATGGTCTTTGGGAGATATGCTTAAAATTACATATGAAATGGCACCTTAGCTGGTACATTTATATTCTTAAATTGGGCAAAGGCATTTCATGTTTCCTTTAAAATTGCATTTGCCAGCAATTCATCTTAGAACTCTTAGCAAGCAGTTTTAGCAGTGAAATGAGGTTTAGCCTCACTGCATATGGATGGGTTTGAATGGTGGATTTTAAAACTGACATTCCACATGGCTGTTGTAATAAATCTAACTGAGGGATACACAATGGCTTTTTAAGGCGATTGGTCACTCTTTTCAATAATATGCCAGCAACCACATTTCAACAAGTGGATACAGCCAAAAGCAGAACAATAACTATAGTAAGTTTAATTTAAATGAGAACTAAAGTAAATTCTAATACAATTATTTTATTTAAAAAGAGTTTGGCAACAACTTTTGGAGACTTTCTGAAGGCCATACCAAAACTTGGTGGGAATGTAGAACCTTAAAGCTGTGTATACGACTCTGATATAAATCAATGTGGGGAATATTTTAAAATTATTTTATTATAGAAAACTAGGAAGAAAAACTGTACATATATACAAGAATATTGGGAATCTAACTACAAAATTAATTAAAATTAAAAGAAGTCCTGTAAGATTAAAAAAGAAAACTTCCTTCAAATTTTCTACATTACTAAAAAATTCTCATTACCGTGTTTCCCTGAAAATAAGACCCTGTTTTATATTTTTTTGAACCCTGAAATAAGCGCTTGGCCTTATTGCCATGCGCTCAAAAGCCCGATTGGGCTTATTATCAGGGGATGTCTTATTTTGGGGAAAACAGGGTATTTTTTTGAAAAAGAAAATCCCAGTGTTGACAAAAACACCATTAACAAACAATTGCTGCAAATCTGTTACAGATTTCTCCATGAAATATTGTATTCTTTTAGCCAGATACCATGTCTGGTACCATGACCCAGATACCATGTCTTGATGGGTTGACAGATTTAAATATTGGAGATGTAGCCAAGAAAAAATTCTTTGAGCTAAATTCATATTAATAACTCCGGATTTTACCATTAAATAGTGCATTAATAGTACATCTGTTACAGCAAGTAGACAGTAATCTACCCTCTAGTGTAAGGAGCAGGTAAATTAAGCAATGCAAGCACTGCATGCTCATTAAAAGTCTGATCCATATGTCATCCTCCAGGAGTAGCCCCCAGCACCTCTGGCTTTTTTACATTTTCTGGAATGGAATGGATTATTGAAGCAAGCTGGCCAATGGCCAATATAAAACATAACCACACAAGAACAGAAATCATACACCTTGAAATGCTCTTTGTTATTGTGCTTGAGACTGTTCTATACCTTGAGTAGAAGTTATAGGTATAATAATATATATAGTCATGAGAACTACATTGTCAATAAGGGGATGACAGTTTTTTTCATGATTTGCTTTGTTAAAATCTATTTGTTCTAGCCGAAATGTGCTGATAAATAAAATTACTTGTTAATATTTGTTTTAAAAAATTCATGTATAGTGTTACTTTGTTATTTATTTTTCTTGACAGAGCTTCTTCTGAATTTAAATGGTAGATTAATGTGGAAGGAAAGACCACTTGAGAATTCCTATTAAGATGGGCTTGTGGTTAAGTAGACCAATGGTCTGATTGTGTATAATGACATCTTTATGTTCATAGAGAAATCCTTCAAATAGTAAGTAAATTCCTCAAATATTTAAAGGGTTGTATATGTGTGCTGGATCTTTTAAGATGAATTATTGTAATCACTGTATACTCAAAGATTGAGTATACAGTGAACTTTGGTTTTGTATTACAGTGCTGTCTAATATCTATGTATTTTTATCCATGTAGTATGTCTCTAGTATTATTATTTATACTTATTATTTTCTTTATTCTACCCTTTTATTGGGATGATGATGATAATGATGATGATTCTGTTGCTTTGCATATACACTGAGTGCTTCTATACCAGAGACAAATTCATTGTGTTTTTAATCACACTTGGCCAATAAAGTTCAGTTCAGTTCAATTTAATTCACACAGGTACAGGTTTAATGCTATTTGGTTTGAGCAAGTTACTTGCAGTTGTAAGTGTATTCCTGAGTTTATGTACAACTTTTTAAGCAAAGCAGGTTTCCTATTTCATATTCATGAGATATGTCCATTTGATCTTTAAAGAAAATGTTATCCTTTTAAAATTCTGCCTTAATATTTCATTCTCCTCCGAGACATAGTCAGCATAATCTTTTCAGTGTGGTGGAAAGAGGGTGCTCATTACCATTTTATATTATGTATTATCAGCTCTTTTAATAGACTCAAAAGTATTCATATTAATTCAAAGAGGACATTTACATCTACTTTCCAAAGATAACCTGCTGTGAATGGCAATAAACATCTCCCTCTGCTATATAGTGCAATTTAAACCAACATTGTTTTACAATTGCTTCATAATAGAGGGTGAATCAAATGCCTTCATATTCTTTATATCATGCTGCAACAAAAATATTTTATTTTCTAAGATTTCCAGATTTTTGAAGAGCAATAAACATAAGTGTACTTAAATTTCATTCTACTTAGGGAATTTAAAAGCTGAAAGAATCTTCTCAGCATAGTCTTCTCACTGATGGCCTTTAACTCTGGTGAATCCATATGAAAGAGACTTTATTCAAACATAAATATATGGATAATCCAAAAAAGAAAACAAAATACAGCTTTTAGAATGTATTTGGGAAGGTTTTATATCAATGGAGAAAACTGAATTCGTATAACGACCACATGAATGACTTAACAACTGCAGTGGTGTAATATAATACTGCATAAATATTCCAATTTCATTCTGATTTACTTCATGATATGCATGAGGTTTGTGATGGAGTTTACAGCTCAAATGCATGTAAACATTTGGAAATTAATGTCGAGTACACATAATCCTTAACTTGCAACCATAATTGGGATGAGAATTTTTATTGCCAATGAAGGCAGTTGTTAAGTGAGTCACATCTGATTTTATTACATTTTTGGTTGTTAAGCGAGCCACTACAATTCTAAAGTCATTAATGCAAATTCAACTTTCCCCAGTGATTTGGGGATGCTAACTGGGAAGGTCACAAATGGAGATTACATGACCACAGAATGCTGTAACTGTTGTAAATATATGTTGGTTACCAACCACCTGTATTTTGATCATGTGAGTGGGAATGCTGCAATGGTTGTAAGTGCGAGGACTGGTTGCATGCCACTTTTTTTTAGTGCTATTGTAACTGGTTAACCTGGTACTTAGTAGAGTTTACAGCTGAGTAAACATACTGCACACAAGTATATAGTGTGAACAAAGCAAAACCATTAAGAATATCCCTCTACTTCCATGCCACAATAACAAAAATGCAAATGGATAACATTTGAAAGAAGAATGCTCTCCCTCCCTCTCTCTTTGCAGGTCTTGCAGTTCAATATTTGTGGATATGTTTTAAAAAGGAGATAGTAGGAATATTGTTCAGCTGCTATGCCAATGAGCAGACTGAGATGAGTAGCCAGCATATTCAGCCTATCATATAACTCTTCTGTCTCCACCAGTCAAGGTTCCCTCAGCAGGCAATGCAAAAAAAAATCCAGAATAGATTGCCAAGAAATGAAAAACTCAGATAAATTATAGCAAAGTGTTAAAATCTGTGAAAAGCTTCCTTAGGTCACTCTGAACAAATGGGGCTATTCGATCGCTTCTACCCTTTGCAATTGTGGAGACATGCATACCACAACACATATGTATACCTGCTCATTGTGTCCTGATCAGTGTACATTTGACCTCATGGAAGCATGACAGAATGTAATTATAGTTGCTAGTTTCTGAGCAAGAGCTAATTTATATTAATTTAGTATAGCCTTTATTGTCATTGTACATATATACAATGAAATTAGTTAATTTGTAGATATTTTACTCTTGTATTTTATATTTTATGTCATGTAGTGTACCTTATTTTGATCATATTTCTGACATGAATAAACAAACAGCATTTATGACTTGGTCAGAAATACAAATTTTGCTTCCTGTATAGTAAAAGTAAGAAATAGCTGGAATTCACTCCCTTTAGTTTATTTAATGGACTTTGATTTAGATAAGTTTGAAAAAAATGGACTAAATTGGAATATGCCACATATGGACATCAAGAATGTCAGTGGTGGGGAGCAAAGATCTGAGAAAACTGGGAGATGAGCAGCAACTGAGGAATTTATTTATTTATTTATTTATTTATTATATTTCTATACCGCCTTTCTCCCGTAGGACTCAAGGCGGTGTACAGTCAAGAAAAATATAGACACACAAACATCATAAAATTGCTAATTAAAATTATTACTTAGTTTGGTCAATTAAATAAAACCCAGAATTAGATAACATTTAAAAAATCATTCACGTGTTTGTATGTTTAGCCCTGCCTGTTGGAACATCAGGGTCTTGAGGGCACGGCGGAAAGCACGGAGATCAGGGATATTCCGTATCTCCGGGGGCAGTTCATTCCAAAGGGTTGGAGCCCCCACAGAGAAGGCCCTCCCCCTGGGAGTCGCCAGTCGACATAATTTGACTGACGGTACCCTCAGTAGTCCCTCCCTGTGAGAACGAACTGGTCGGTGGGAGGCTATTGGTGGCAAAAGACGGTCTCGTAGGTACCCAGGTCCTAAGCCATGGAGCGCTTTAAAGGTGATAACTAACACCTTGAATCGCACCCGGAAGACCACCGGGAGCCAGTGCAGCTCACGTAGGAGAGGTGTTACATGGGCGTAATGAGCTGCGCCCATAATCACCCGTGCGGGTACGTTCTGGACCAGTTGGAGCCTCCAGGTGCTTTTCGAGGGGAGCCCCATGTAGAGAGCATTACAGTAGTCCATACGGGAGGTAACTAGGGCATGAGTGACCGTGCGCAAGGCGTCCCGATCCAGAAAGGGACGCAACTGGCGGATCAGGCGAACCTGATAAAAGGCACCCCTGGCCACGGCTGTCAAATGATCTTCTAAAGATAACCGTGAATCCAGGAGGACACCCAAGTTGCGGGCCCTCTCTGTGGGGAGCAAGATCTCATCCCCTATTGTCAGTGATGGTACCAGCTGACTATACCGGGACGCTGGAAGCCACAGCCACTCGGTCTTGGAGGGGTTGAGTCTGAGCTTGTTTCTCCCCATCCAGATCCGCACGGCCAGAATGAGGGAATTCTGACAAATGTAGGGCTAAGTAGATAATATACGGTATGTTGCACTGCAGTGAAATGGGGAAAACTACAACAGAATTGCCTTACCAACGTGGTGCTATTTGTTAGTTGGGTAAACTTTTAATGAAAGGAAAATTCAACAAGATTTGGGAACATGATGAGGCTCAGAAACTTCCTGGTTCCTTTTCTCCACATTAGATAGAAACATTAGCATTGGTTAAATTATATTCAAGATTGAAATAATGGCATCAGTTATCCTGTAAGCTTTCTAATATAATTGTGCAGTGTTGTGACATCCTGTTTATTTTGTACTCTTAATTGAATGGCTTTACCTGGAGACTAATTCAGGAAGGAGTAAGAATAAACAGCAAATGAAAAAGAGTTCTGAACAAAACTGAGAACAGCAAGCAAATTTACCATGTTGGTAGGCTTTCAGAGCTAAATAGTTGGATGCCTTCCATATGTTTTAGGCTATATTTCTTTCTGTTGGCCATATTGCCTAGGACAAATAACAGCTAAAGTTCAGTTGCTATCACATTATCATTCACTGCCTACATGAAAACTACCCTCACAGCCCTTTTCAGTATCTTAGTGTTCCTTGGCTCCTTTGCTTGTGGAAACAGGCACCTTCAGCTTAGTTATTTTAGATATTTGGTTTGGAAGTTCTACATCTCTATTGTTACAATTTCTGGGAAACATTTTTCTTTTCCATCAAACATATTCCTTTGTTTCAACCTCTTGTTTATGTAACTCTTGTTTAAATTTATTCTCCTTATCAAAAATTATTTCTCCAAGAAGTCTGCATTGATGGAAATATGTATTTTATTTCATGAATGAAACAAACCTGATGTAACCCAGAAATTGACCAGCCCCTTCCAGGCAATTCATAGTCTAGCTAAACTGAAAATCAGAACAAGTCTCAGTTCATAGAGTTCTTGTTGAGTTAATAGAACCAAACTAGCCTGCCCCTCCCTCTTTCACTCACGTACTGGCTGTGTGGCCTGTGTTTCAGACTGCCACTGATTTTCTGTGTCTTGTCCCCTTGCCACCACTGCAATGCTTGTTAAAACATGGCACATTTAACCGACATTCCCACATCTCATCTGATCTTCCCTGGATCCTCTTTTTCTATACTTGCATTCTTGCATCTGAGCTGAATAATGCATTTTTGATCTCTCTCTTCTCTGGATTTTTCCAGTTTTTTTTTTTTACCTCAACTGTTGTTCAGTTGTCTTGCATTCCCCCCACCATGTTCACCTTGGAACAGCTCAGCCAGAACACACGTGGTTCCAGGTCCACTCTGGTCTAAATATTCGAGTTTCAGTCTTGACGCACATCATCTGATGCCTCATAGACATATACTACATACTGTATGGAATATTTTGCACATCACTACAGATCTATAGGAGAAACACATGTTTCATTTGAAAACCCTCTGCCTTTTATTTTTAAATCCTCACCCAACAATCTTTTTAAAAAATGTTCTCTTTATTTAGTTACAAACTGAACCTCAGTTGAAATTGCCTCCATATAAGGATTAAGGTTTTTCCTTTGGTTGTGAAATATACCTCTTATTCCTTGCAACTTACTGACTGCACCATACATTTTCTGTACCTTCTTTATGACTATATCTGCATCTCTAAAAACTTTAGATTTATTAGCAGCAGCCAGTAAGACGAAAAAACACCAGAGGGCTTTAGAATTCAGGAGGAAATCTTGGCATCACTCTGCAATTGCCTCAACCAATTCTCCTGCTTTAATTGCCCTCCTTTGTTTTCCCAACGAGTTTAATAAAATTCTTCTTTTGGTCATTTTGCAGATGAAGGGATACATCAGGAAGAAATTCCCCAGCTTGAAGGGAAGCACAATTTATCCTCTCCTACTCTTTTGGTCTGTGTTCACAAAATGCTTAGAGCCATAGCTACAGCTCTGGCAGTAACATTATCTTGGTTAGATTTAAACATGAGTAACTTATGGAATATGTCTGTATACATAGAATATATTTTGCATCTGCCTTTTCAAGCCAAGAGAAGTTTAGTTGTTCTCTTCATGACATTGAGATTGCTTATTATGTATACAATGATTCTGTTTTACCTAGGAATTTTAGTTCTTTCCTTATCAGCTTTATTTCTTATACTATCTCTGTTTTTCATCCCTCAATGTATAATTTCAACTATATGTAACTAAATGTTGAATGCAGAGTACTTTCAACTACTGCTTGGAAATCATTGTGGAAACCTCAATACAATATCATTAGTATTTGTCCTTCTCAAGTGAGGCTGATCAAATTATTTAATCTAGCTTCTAGAACATTAATATGCAACATTAAATAAATTTGATTCCTTTTTCTTTGCCTGAACCCTACAAATGTGTTTCCTATCCCTACCTTCATATACTTTATTTCATTTTATTGTATCTACTTATTTACATTTGGGTACATATATTTTGTAGTAATAACATGAATAGATAATAAAAACTCCTACATTAAAAAACAATTGTTCAATTTAGTATTTATTGTTTAGCATTAACTTGGAATATATATTTCAAATATATTTTAGAGCAGTGGCCACCAATACTGGCCACCAATCTTTCAATACTTCTGGGGTTATCACAGAGAAGAAGGGATTGACTTATTCTCCAAAGCACCAAACGAAATAATTTGTGGAAGTTTGTAAAGAGGAATTCAACCTAGAAGTAAGGAGAGATTTTCTGATAGTCTGATAATTAATCTGATAATTAATTAGTGGAATAGCTTGCCTCCCAGAGTTGTGGGTGCTTCATCATTGGAAAAAATAGATTGGACAACCATTTGATCAGGATGGTGTAAGGTTTCCTACCTTGAGCAAGGGGTTGGATTAGAAGATCTCTGAGATTCCTTCCAGCCCTATGAATCTATGTTCCTCAATATGGGTACCCTTCTAATGCATGAACTTGAAGAACACTGAATGGCTAAGATGGCTGAAATTTTTTGACATATAGCTCATGCATCTGGAATACACCTTAAGTTAGGGAAGGATGTTTTAGCTGGTTAAATCTGGTTATATTATTCATAAAGTTTCAAACTGTCCCAAACAACTCTTATTGCTTCCCCTCAATTTAAACATTTTATAAGAACAAGTATAAGTCTCATTCTACGATGTACATTTCTCTTATCTTCCATATTTATGAGTCTGTTACAGTAATACATCAAAAAGACAAAATCAAAGTATATATCTTTAGGTTAAATAATGACTTTCATAGCTTCTGATAAGAGATGTTAAAAGTCAGAGAGGATCACAATGTACTGCTTTCTTACATTTCTTCTTTCAGAAACTCAAGCCAAGCAAGTACTTAGTTTAATTTTTTTTCTTGATTTGTTTTAATTTACTGCTTTTTTGGCATGAGCTGCAATATATCGATTGCCAGCAGAGCAGATTTATTTTTTTCATTTCCTCTTAGAAAGTTAATATTTTATGGAAGAACTTCTATTAGTCTTAGAGTTGATTAATATTTTTCAGAGCCTAAATTTGTAGATAGATTTTACATAGCCATATCAGTGATGGCATATTGTTTGTACAGCAATTCTTTTACTTTCCATTAATTTAAACACTGTTAAAGGTAAAATATATGTTGAATATAAATGTATGTAGACCCATTGTTTCATTTTTATTTTAAGAACAGAGAAGTCACATTGAGGAACAGGATGTGTAAGTCTGCTCTGGACTCAATATTCCTCGCATGCATATTTAAATTTCATAAGTATCCTTGTTGGGAGAAAATCTGCTTTGAAACCTCTTTGGCAGAGAATATGCACAAGAGCATTTTACACTTGAGAAACAATAGAGAAATAATTAAACTTCGTTCAGTTCTGCACCTCTGTTCAAAATTTCTCTCTCTTGAGAAGGCTTTTCATTTGTAAATATCAAAACTGGATTTTAGTTACAAACGGAACCTCAGTTACCTAACCTCCTTTTAGTCATCCTGATTTGGATTTGAATTGAAGGGCTGAATAATGCATTTATATCAATAGAATCTATCTATCTATCTATCTATCTATCTATCTATCTATCTATCTATCTATCTATCTATCTATCATCTATCATCTATCTATCTATAATTTAATTTAATTAAGGGACACAGCAGTTGTAGCCATAAGGCTATTTCTGAAGTGGAAGAAAAATCAAGTAGCATCCTTTCCATACAATATTTTCTCTTACAGCAGACCCAAGTTTTTTAACTGATTTTTTTTAAAGCTTGCAGCAACAAGGACCACCAGAGCTTGGTTTTATTTGTTCCTTTTCCTTTTCCTTTTCCTCTCCTGTCCTCCCCTCCCCTCCCTTCCCTTCCCTCCTCCATATGGAAAATAATTTCTCCTTATCCTCAATAAATAATCTGACCTTGGATGAAGCTTCTCTGTCTGAAAGAATTTTTCCTTCACTTTTTGAAGGAAAGCAATGTCTTCTTGTAGCCAGCAGAACAATGTTGCTGGCAGTGATAATTCCATTTATTCTGCAGACGTCCGCTGTTTTATTTCAACAACGCTGTCTATCACATTAAATCTCATTAAATTTTTATTTCATCTGATGTTCCTTAACTGAAATGTAGTACTTTCATGATGGCAGTCATAAACTAACAGAACAAGTGGTAATACCTGGACAATTATATCTGGCTTGGAAACTAAGCAGGTCATGGTTAGTTTTGAAAGGAAGGATCCACCCTAGGAATATCAGGACTGTAAAACAGATTGGGAATTTGAAAAAGCATTCTGGAAGAAGGCAATAGGAAACCACTTTCATTCTGCAGTGGAGAAAACCACACAGAGATGTTGAAGAAGGGTCTAGGCTAGTGATGGCTAACCTTTTTTTCCTTGGGCGCCAAAAGTGTGCTTGTGCATGTGATAGCGCGCATGTGTGTGCCCAGACCCATAATCCAATGGCCCCCCATGCATTCCCTGCCCCTCTGCGCAGGCACATGAGACCCCCCCCCGCGCTGCCTCACTCCCCCTCGAATCCGTGCGTGACTCTCCACACGCCCCGTGTTGGGCCTAGCAGGCTCCTTGAAGCCTCTGGAGGCCAGAAACGGCTCATTTCCAGATTTCCGGTAGGCCCATTTTTCACCCTCCCAGACGAGCCCTGTACTTAACTGGCATCCAAAACGTGTTGTGTGGAGAGTCCTAGGAGGGGAGGGGCAGCATGCGCGTCTCCCACATGCATGGCAGAGACCCAAAAATCAGCTGGCCGGCGGGAGGCATACACACATGCGCAGTGGAGCTGATCTATGGCAACGGCTCGCGTGCCCACAGGAATGGCTGTGCATGACACTTGTGGCACGTGTGCAATAGGTTCGCCATCGCAGATCTAGGCCAGTGATGGCTAACTTTTTCCGGACCGAATGCCCAAAGCATGCACATGCGTCCATGAATGTGCATGCATATACTTGAATCCCCCAAATGTAATGCATGTGCAGCCCTCCCGCACACATGCCCCATCCCCTACATGCATGTGGCCCCCTGCACGTGCCCTGCCCCTTGTATGCGTGCATGGCTTCCCATGCACTCTAACCCCCCCCCCCCCGTGCATGCACAGCAGAGACCCGATGACCAGCTGGCCAGAGGGAGGCGCGCCTGCATGCGGGGCAGAGCTGAACTGGGCAACAGCTCGCCTGCCTACAGAGAGGGCGCTGCATGCCACCTGTGGCACACGTGCCAGAGGTTCACCATCACGGGTCTAGGCCCTAAAAGTTGAACTTGAGGGAACTGTTGTTACTTCATTTAATACCGGAAGTGACAATGAGGAAGAGTATTCACCTAATGATATTTCATTCCAAAGCATGCACAACATTGTACAATGCTATAGGGCATTTTCTTCACTGTTCCGGAAGTATTTTTTTATGAGTCAAAGGAATCTAAAGTATTCACTGACAGTTTTTATTGTAAGATTGTTTTTTCAACTGATTTATCCTGTTACAATTTTTAAAATATCTTTAATAGATGTTGACATTAAAATATAAATTAACACAAAAAGAAAACATTAAAAATGATAAAAAGAAGAAAATATCAAATAAATGTAACAAAAGTGACCTCCACATTTCTTTTAGTATAGAGATATTAATGAAACAACCACCTGTCTCTAAGTTTAAAGAAATAATACCAACCTATAAAATATCTTAAAATACTAATAGTCAACTTAGTAAAACCAGTATTCATAAAATGTTCATATCAGTTTCATCTAAAGGGTAGTAAGTTATCAAATGTAAATAACCTTATATTTAGAACGCTACAATATTCTTCTAGCCAAATGCAATCTAATCTTCAAAACCAAAAGTCAGAAGATGATTCTTCTTTTTATCTTGTAAGAAATCTATCAATGGCTACAGAGCACATAAAATTTAATCAAATTAGTGTCCTTAAGCAAAGCAGTCGATTTTGCCATTTCAGCAAGCTCCATTAATTTCAAAGTCTATTCTTCCATTGTGAGTATATATTCTTCTTTCATCCTTTGGGTGTATAATATCTTGTTATGATTTTGGTAGCATAATTAGTAAGGCACCATAAATTTAAATAACAAGAAAATAGTTGATTTAATGTCTTTATGAACATACATTAAATGATCATACAATATGTGGAATTTTATACATATTCTGTTTGCCCTATTACAAAAGAAAGATCAGAGATTTTTTAAAAACTGCAGAAGAAGACCATCAACATTATCAAAGGAATTATTGCTATTGGGATTCTCTCATGACAAAAAAATTATAAAGTTATGATTTTTAACTTTTTAAACAGACTAATAGATGAAAGATCTAAGGAAATATATAAAATTATGTAAGGTATAAGAAAGTAGACACAGCAAACTTTTTCCTAATTTTAGACAATATTACAACCCATCATGGCCAATCAAGCTGAAAAAGGGATGAAGGAAGTAGGTCAAATGGAAGAATTTAAGACATGATTCATGGCCTTTAAAAATGGTTGCCTTGATATACAAAAAGACAATAAAACAATACATATTTTAAAAGAATATCATAAATCTAAAATTGTAAAATCAGGGTGTATTGCTAACCACATCCATTATGCATCCTGGAGTAGTATTTCATACCTTAAGGAAGAACAGGATCCAACTTGTAAATAGCATAGAGAGATACTGCAGGTATTTGGAATTAAGTCCATTCAGATGGGACATGGTTTGTGGTTGTTGTTATTTATTTTTTCTTTGCATCTATTTTTTATTTTATTCAAGACAAAGTTAAGATATAAAACTTTAAAAAAATCAAAACGATAAAAAAATAACAAAATAATAATTAAAAAAGAAAAAGATACATAAACACATACATATAATACACATACAATATCCCTCTCTAAGTGAATATTAATGCATTAATATGTCATTGATTCCCATCCCTTGCAAAACAGGCACCTCACCAAAATGTTTACACTGATACATCTATTTGTAAATTACTGACCTGTCTTCTATATATGACAAAATAGTTAACAGGAAGAATAGTAATACTAAAACAAAACAAAATTTAAGTTTCAAAGCTCTGTTAACAAACTCATATTGTAATCACTCATAGAACGTTTACCATGGCACCATATCTATCCCAGATCATCCCAAAAGTTAAAAATAATTCTAGTTTAGACGAAATCCAGCAAAAACTCTGGTATGTGCCTTCCATCTTCGCAATAAGTATGTTGCTAGGAAGCTGCAAATTATATGAAAAGGGATGTTATTGGAGCATTGCCATAGCCTTGAATATTTAGGGGTTACTTTAAATAGAGCCCTAATATATAAGCAGCACTCTACCAACACTAAACTGAAGGTCCGTGGACAAAATAACATTAAAGATTATATCTTGATCAGTGTACACTTGAGTACCTTATAGCAGCATGACAGAACACATTTAATGTTGCTAGTTTCTGGTCAAGATCTGGTTCAATTTGTACATATTTTAATCTTGTATTTAATATTTTAAACTTTATGTCATGTAGTATGCCTTGTTTTAATTAACAAACAAGCAAATACTATAGTACAAATAAACAAACAAGCAAATACTATAGTACAAGTAATCCAAATTGTATGAAAACACTGGTTATGCAATCAGTTTCATAAAGTAACTATCTTGGACAGCTTTAGATATACAATAGCATTTATAAGAAATGGATCATTACATTTGTTAGCCTTTCCAGGTAAACTAGAAAGGAAGCAACCAGATAAGCCCATTCTTCTTTATTGTAAAGCTACATTAACAAATCTGCAAGAGTATTTCTCATACCATCAGTTTTATAGTCCAATAACTTTTATGTCCAATAACTTAGGACAAATTCCTCCTGAGCTTTTTGTTCCCTCCACTATGCAGCTCCGGATTATGGTTTCTGTCATCTGACCATTCCCTATGGGCAGAATCTCTTTGCCAGGTCTCCCAAAAGAGCCTTAGTAGTACAGTGGTCTAAGGCACCCTGTTATTAAACTGGTTATTAAGACCAGCTGCCTGCAATTACTGCAGGTTCGAATCTCGCCAAGGCTCAAGGTTGACTCAGCCTACCATCCTTTCTAAGGTAGGTAAATTGAGGACCCAGTTGTGGGGGCAATAAGCTGACTTTGTATAAATATACAAAAGAATGAAGGCTATTGCTTAGAGCATTGTAAGCCGCCCTGAGTCTCCGAAGAAGGGCGGCATATAAATCAATTTTTTTTTTTAAAAAAAAGACCATTTCCATATTTCATTCAACATTGTGTCAGACCAGGAGTTGCTGATTCTTGGAGGGTTCTTTTAAGCTTTAATTAAATTTCAGTTTGACCAAAGACCCAAGTCCAAATCTGGCTTCTTAAATAGTTTATGAATGGAGTCTTTGCTAAAATTTGATCCACTGTATCATTGAATGACTGAAGATCTCTTTATTCAAAGAAGCAGTAATTCTTCAATATTGACAGAAGTGACAAATCACAGTGCTAAAGATAAGTGGAATTTATCTTTAGTGAGTAGTTATGACCTGAAGTCAAGAGCTCTGCCAACAACTTCTACTGGGTGCTAGTTGCTTTCCAATCTGTCATAATGTACTGTTCAAATAAATCTTCATGTACTTCTCAGCCAATCAGGATTTGGTTGAATCCTGAATTTCATCCAACCACTTTTTGCTATCTGCCAACATATTTTGTTCCTAAGTGCAAATCAGAAGTCGTTGCCAGTAAATCTGCTTTCATACCTTTAAGTCATACTGTCACCTACTATGTGTTCTGCCAAAGTAATCAATGTAGAAGAAGGGATGCTTTAAAATATAGACAAGGTCCAAAAGGCTGTTGCTCTTTGGCATATTTAAGAAGATGAACAGCATAGATAATCTAGATAGATATCTTCAGGGCTGATCTGAAACACAACTGTGTTTTTTGTCTAACATGATAAATGGAAGGTAAGAAAGAAGTATGTCAGGATAGCCTCAAGAAAAAGTTTTGGGTTATATGAATTTCAAGATACTTCAAGTGTCATGGCTAAGCCAAGATAATTTATTGCCTGAAGAATATACAGAATCTCTCACACTCTCATTTCATGTGCGCTGGCAAATTTAATTGGTTCTCTTTAAGTCATCCCATCCCCAATATAGGTGAACCCCAGAAGAACAAACAGGAGTCATCTATAACATACAGTGTAAGGACTGCTACAACCACTATGTAGGCCAGGCAGATGACTGGCAAAATGTATCCACAAACAGCAATTAGCAGTCAGAAGACACGTTGAAAATTCTATAATTTCACAACATATACACAGATTTAACCATAGTTTCAGTTGGGAAAATATGACCATCCTAGACCAAGTTGTGTCCAAAAACATCAGGGAATTTCTAGAAGCCTGGCACTCTAACAAATCAGCTATCGTTTCATTTCATTTTCATTTTATTTAATTTGTATACCGCCCTACTCCTGAAGGACTCAGGGCTGTGAACAGGCACAGAATAAAACACGTAAAATACAAAAATTAAGAACAGAATTAAATCAATTTAGCCCAAAACAAATTTAAAACCCCAGGTTAAGAACAAATTAAAATTTACATTAAAATTTACGTTAAAAAAGAATGGGAAAGGTTAGGCCAGACTAGCCTGGTGAAATAAAAAGGTTTTAAGAGTGCGGCGGAAGGTGCATAGATCCGGGATCCTCCGTATCTCTGGGGGGAGCTCGTTCCAGATAGTAGGTGTCTCCACAGAGAAGGCTCTCCCCCTGGGGGTCGCCAGCTGACATTGTTTGGCCGACGGCACCCGGAGGAGTCCCTCTCTGTGAGAGCGTACCGGCCAGTGGGAGGCTGTTTGCGGTAGCAGGCGGTCCCGTAAATAACCAGGCCCTAAGCCATGGAGCGCTCTAAAGGTGGTAACCAAAACTTTGAAACGCACCCGGAAGACCACCGGGAGCCAGTGCAGCTCGCGCAGGAGAGGTGTTACATGGGAGCGCCACGTCGCTCCCATAACCACCCGCGCAGCCGCACTCTGCGCCAGTTGGAGCCTCTGGGTGCTCCTCAAGGGGAGCCCCATGTAGAGAGCATTGCAGTAGTCCAGGCGGGAAGTGACGAGGGCATGAGTGACCGTGTTTAAAGAGTCCCGATCCAGAAAGGGACGCAACTGGCGAATCAGGCGAACCTGATAGAAAATCCTCCCGGTCACGGCTGTCAGGTGCTCTTCTAAAGACAGCCGTGAATCCAGGAGGACGCCCAAGTTGCGAGCCCTCTCTGTGGGGGCCAGCAATTCACCCCCGATAGTCAGCGATGGCGTCAATTGACTATATCGGGACATCAGAAACCACAGCCACTCGGTCTTGGACGGGTTGAGCCTGAGCTTGTTCCTTCCCATCCAGATCTGCACGGCCTCCAGGCATCGGGACATCACTTCAAGGGCATCGTTGGGGTGGTCCGGGATGTACAGCTGTGTATCGTCAGCTACTGATGGTACTTCACCCCGAAACCACGGATGATCTCACCTAGCGGCTTTACATAAATGTTGAACAGAAGGGGCGAGAGGACCGACCCTTGTGGTACCCCACATATAAGGCGCCTCGGGGTCGACCTCTGCCCCCCTGCCAACACAGACTGCAACCGGTCAGAGAGAAAGGAGGAGAACCACCGCAACACAGTGCCTCCCACCCCCAACTCTTCCAACCGGTGCAGCATGATACCATGGTCGATGGTATCAAAAGCCGCTGAGAGATCTAATAGGACCAGGAGCAACCCCTGTCCCGAGCCCTCCAGAGATCATCCACCAATGCAACCAATGCCGTTTCCGTGCTGTACCCAGGCCTGAAGCTCGACTGGAACGGATCCAGATACGCTGTTTCATCCAGGTGCTGGGGGATCTGTCGCGCAACCACACTCTCAACAACCTTCGCAATAAAGCGAAGGTTGGAGACTGGACGATAATTCAACAACACTGCCGGATCCAGGGAAGGCTTCTTGAGGAGAGGCCTTACCTCCGCCTCTTTCAAGGCAGCGGGGAAGTCACCCTCACCCAATGAAGCATTTATAATTCCCTGGAGCCAGCCTCGCATCACCTCCCGGGAAGCCAGCACTAACTAGGAGGGACACGGGTCCAACAAACATGTGGTCGCATTCAGTCTCCCCAGAATCCTGTCCACGTCATCAGGAGTCACAGGATCAAACTCATCCCAGATAACATTCTCAAGACCTGCCCTAGTTGTCCCCCATGAACCTATCCAGTCAGAGTCCAGATCTTTCCGAATCTGAGTGATTTTGTCATACAGATACTGTACAAAATCCTTGACTCTACCCTCCAAGGGGTCCTCCCGCGCTCCCTGGTGGAGTAAGGGGCGGGTCACCCTAAACAGGGCAGCCAGGCGATTATCTGATGATGCAATAAGAGCAGCAAAATAATTACATTTCGCTGCTTTTATCGCCACTAGGTAATTCCTAATATGAGATCTTACCAGTGTCCGGTCGGATTCGGAAAGGCTGGCCCTCCAACTACTCTCTAGGCGTCTTTTCTGGCGCTTCAACTCCCTTAGCTCCTCAGTGAACCAGGGAGCCAGGTGAGATCGGCGCCGGGTCAGAGGCTGCAAAGGCACGACCCGATCCAGAGCTCCAGCGGCCAATCTATCCCAGGCGGCCACTAGTTCTCCAGTTGAGGCGTGTGCCAGAGCCTCAGAAAATGGCCCAAGCTCCATCTGGAACCTATCAGGTTCCATCAGGCGCCTGGGGCAGAACCATCTTACCGGCTCCGTATCCCTGCGGCAGGGTGCAGCGGTTCGAAGGTCAAGGCGAAGGAGTGAGTGATCTGACCATGACAAGGGCTCGGTGACTATATCCCCTATCTCAAGATCACTAAGACACATAGTCATTAACAACATCTATAGACTATGCAAAAGAGACTATCACCCAGCCCAAAAAGGACCAAAAAGACCTAAGCATCTCTCTATCCGCAGTCAGCACTCAGATCAGCATTAACTATGCTGTTAATCAGGTTAACATCAGACCAACAATCAAGTAAACAATACCCCAATCAAGAAAGTGCCAAAGAAGCCAACAGCAAAATAGCCCAACCAAAGAATCACTAAGACCACCCCCACCAACACTGACAGGCATGCCACCAGAATATAAAGTGACAGTAAACAGCACTCCTCGCTAGCACTGCTGATGTTACCTAGTTTGGGTAATAAAACGTCTGCAAGGAAACAAGCAAGCTCAGAGCACCCAGGACCACTCATGTCAATCCTGAGCTACAAATATTCATCATTATTCGTACAATTTATTATGTATACATTTCAACTGCCAAGTAACTATGATGAAACCATTTACACCAGATGATGTAAAGATATCTTAGTTATGTCCTTTCAACTGCAATTGGGGTGGTGTTTTTTTTTTTGTTTTGGTCTATATAGGAGATAATTACTGTCATTTTAAGTTGAGATTGCTGATTTGCTTTACAACTTATTTATTTATTTATTTATTTATTTAATTAAATTTATATGCCGCCCTTCTCCCGTAGGACTCGGTGCGGCACACAGAATAAAAACATGAAACAATAAGAAATCCTAAAAACAGCCAATATAAAACCCCAAACAGAATAAAATCTCGTAGCAGATCAGGGAAATTGCTGAAACAGCCATGTCTTCAGGTCGGTGCAGAAAATGCAGAGGTCAGGGGCCGTCCAGAGAACCAGCACCTTGAAGCGGATCTGAAGGGCAACCAGCAGCCAGTGCAGCTCGCGCAGGAGAGGTGTTACACGGGAGTAACAGGAAGCTCCCGTAACAACCCGCACGGCTAATGAGACTCGGGGTATATATTAACAAACACCAAGTGTTTGTTAATATATAATAAAACTTCTGACTTATCAATTGAGTAAATGAGGTATGTACTGTAATTATGCTATTGTGAGAGACATTCTTGAATTTTGCTGTTATTAATACAAGTAGTGAATGGCAGACCATAGAGTCTTTCTCAGTTATGATATGAGGAAAAATAGCATTTCATTAGGAATCCTCAGACACTATCCATGACATGGATAATTATTTTATAAATAATGCTCCTTATTTTTTTTTTAAAAAAGCAGTTTGATAGTAATGTTGTTTATACACCTTGTAGTAAGATGTGTGGCAAACAAATTAAATAAATATAGTACATTGTAGTTTCTTGTAGTTAGCAGACATTTCAACAAATACTCAAGAACGTTCTTTCTCAGTTATTCACACTTTATGTATCAAAGCATATATTAAAAACTATGGCAGTAACACAGAAGTTTTCAAATTTAATGTTCTGATTCAATTTGCTGTCCTCTTTGTACCTAATTTTTTTTTTTAAAAAACAAACACCTGTCCTCTGTTTTGTAGAGATACTGCAGGATCCAGTAGCAAAGATTTTGATAGTTAGTTTTAAAAAAAGCTAAAAATAACACGTAACTATACTAAGATGTCCATTTTTTAATTCTTTGTATCTCTAGTATTTTATTTGTTCTAAAGATATTTATTTGTCCTGAATTGAGGTGAATATGGCATGAGTTTAATGTTATTCCACCTATGGAGAAAATTGCATTAAACTCAACAAAGGAATTGAACGATTCAGCATCAAAATCATTGGTCCCAAGAATCTTGGTTCATTGGCATGAATAATTGATTTTTACAGCTCCAATACAGTGCTGAATTAGATTGTACAGCAATACTTCCATAAGAATCCAATTTAGTAAATAAGAAACACCTCTATCTTTAAATAAAAAATCCTTTATATATAAAGTCCTTCATGACTTTAATTTTTAAAAGGGCAAGGCAAGGAAAAGATGTTTGTCCAATCCCTTGAAGAATTGCTGTATGGAAGGGAAGGGAAGGGAAGGGAAGGAAGGCAATTGTCTCAATAGCAGAAGTTTTGCATCAATTGTAATAGCTCTCCAAATGTTCCTTTCACCAGACCTTCCATCAGAACTAGGTGTGCTGCACAACCACTCCTCCCTAAATTAATCTAGTGCAGGGGTGTCAAACTCAAGGCCCAGGGGCTGGATCTGGCCTGTGGTACTGCCCTGGAAACAGTGAAAGACCGGACTGCGTTGTTATGCCAGCGAAAACAGAGGCTCTCCCGAGCTCCGTTTTCACTGGCAGAGGGTTGCAGGAGGCCATCACAGTCAAAAATGGAGCTTGGGAGCCTGTTTTTGCTGGCAGAGTGCTTGGGCCATCCCAGGTGCCCCCAACACGAGTGATGTCGAGCTGGCCATGCCCACCCTGGCCATGCCCACCCCAGCCCCCTAAGGTCAAACACAACCCTGATGTGGCCCTCAATGAAATCGAATTTGACACCCCTGATCTAGTGCCTTTAGGTGTTATGAAGAACTTTAGCCTGCTTCAGGTTTCAAGGTAAAATTGAGCTATTAGTTCATCTAGCTTCTGCACATGGAGTAGAGATAGAAATGTGAGCAGTAAGTGTGTTGATGATATCCAAAGATGACCAAGTAGAGTAAATTACATTGAGTTAAATAGGCCAAGGCCATAAGTGAACCAAAGTCATAAATTACTGTACTTGATTTTTTTTGTTAGTTTTTATTGTTTTAAATGTGGTTTTATATTCTGTAAACTGCCTTGAGTCACCCTGGGCGAATAGGTGGCAATATACATTCAATGAATGAATGAATGAATGAATGAATGAATGAATGAATGAATGAATGAGTACACCAACATAACTTCAGCATAACAGACTTGTTATTCTCAAGCAGGAGACCCAGATCATTCCAGAGAAATGGCTGTCCAATCTCTTCTTAAAAACCTCCAGTAATGGAGTATCCACAACTTCTGAAGGCAAGCCATTCCACTGATTAATTGTTCTCACAGTCAGGAAATTTCTCCTTAGTTCTAGATTGGATCACACTTTGACAAATTTCCATCCATTACTTCAGGTGCTTTGGAGAATACATTTACTCCCTCTTTTTTGAGATAGCTCCTTAAATATTGGAAGACTGCTATTATGTCACCCCTAGTCCTTTTCTTCATTACACCAGACATTCCCAGTTTCTGCAATCATTCTTCATACTTTTTATCCTGCAGTCCCCTAATAATCTTTGTTGTTCTTTGCACCTTTTCTAGACTCTCAACATTTTGTTTGTGTCATGATAACCAAAACTAGACATTTTTCCAAGTGTGGTGTTACCAGTGCAGTGCAGTATAATATGGTATTAACACTACGCATGACTTTCATACTATCCCAAAGAACTGCTTTGGGTTTTTTGGCAGCTGCAGCACACTGCTGACTAATATTTAAGAGATTATCCACTAGGATTTCTAGATCCCTCTCATAGTTACTGTTGTTGAGCAAGGTTCCGTCTATTCTACACCTGTGCATTTGAGATGTTTTTGCCTATGTGTAAAACCTTACTTTTCTCACCATTAAATTATATTTTGTTGGATACGGCCCAGTGTAAATAGGGACCTTCTGGATCATAAGCCTATCATCTAAAGTGTTGGCTATTCCTCCCAGCTTGGTGGTGTCTGCAAATTCAATGATTTCCCCTTCTATCCAGAGGTGAAATCCAGCAGGTTCTGACAGGTTCTGGAGAACCGGTAGCGGAAATTTTGAGCAGTTCAGAGAACTGGCAAATACCACCTCTGGCTGGCTCCAGAGTGGGGTGGGAATGGAGATTTTGCAATATCCTTCCCCCAGGAGTGGGGAGGGAATGGGGATTTTGCAGTATCCTTCCTCTGGAGTGTGGTGGGAATGGAGATTTTGCAGTATCCTTCCCCTGGAGTGGGGTGGGAATGGAGATTTTGCAGTATCCTTCCCCTGCCACGCCCACCAAGCCACACAATGCCCACCAAGCCACGCCCACAGAACCGATAGTAAAAATATTTGGGTTTCACCACTGCTTCTATCCCCTCATGTAAATTGTTTTTGAAGATGCTGAAGAATACTGGGCCTAATAACAGAACCGCCACTGCATGCTCCCTCCATGTAGATATAGTTCCCTTAAGAAATACATGTTCAATGCAGGTGGTCAGGAGGTTATGAATACATTTGGAGCTGTCTGTCTCATATTTTTCTATATTATAAGAAGTAGGGTGTGGTCTACTTTGTCAAATGCCTCACTGAAGTCCAAGTAAATTATGTCCACAGCATTTCACTGGTTACTTTGAACTCACTGGTCATAAGTCGAGGACTACCTGTATTACAAAATCCCCCTAACAGAACCATTAATAATAACATGGAGAAAATTATTCAGTTTACAAAGCTCAAGTCTAATCACTCCATCCAAGCAATAAGAAGGAACAGCTGTAAAAATAATCAAGAAAAACAAAACGATGTAAGCAGCTGTGTTAAAAAATATACTTTATTTCTGAACAGATGGGTTGGATTTGATTGAGAGGAAGCTATTCATTACCAAAAGGGGAAAAAAAGGAGGAGGGAATTTACTTATTATCTTTAAAACCATGATGGAAGGAAGTTTGCACAGGATTCTGAAGCAAACTTAGATTTTTTTTTTTCCAGATGACTTATGAACATGCTCTAGGTTAAAGTATACCCATACAAATGCTATCAATCAATTAAGTATTTTACATGTGGGAACTCTCCAATATCTTGCAAATATATGCAGCCAACATCTGCCACAAAGTGGTAAATATTTTCTGGCACCTTTTTAAAGCACCTTGTATATTTATTAAAATGAAGATGAAAGAAAAGAAGAGAGAATTCTTCATGGAACATCTGAAGTGATCGCCTGTTGTCTTTCTTCTCAAATTTTGTTCCATCAGTTCATTGCTTGTTTAGCTCAGATTTTATTTTTATGCTATTTTGCTTAATTAGTCATGCTTTTCTTTTTTAAATGGATTTTCCTCCAGAGAAGTTTACAATGAAAGACAGTAGTAATATTTAATTAATAAGAAAAAAATAAAATCAGGAGTAAGGAATCAAAAATATTCCTGATAAAATTAAACATTTGAGGACCTCGTAAACTGGATTTTTTCTGCTTCAAAGACTAAAATTTTATTTAAGCATGATTTTCGTGTTTGTTAGAGAGGAAGTGAACCTGGACAGTGATGTATCATTAAGAGGATAAAACATTACCTTGGCTTCCTTCCTTTCTTTGAAAATGTTCAATGTTTTTTATTTGTTTATTATTAAACTTGTGCATTACTGCAATAGCTCAACTGCTTACAATAGAACCGAAAGTCATACAACTCTATCAAAAGTAGAGATCAATGTTCAGAAAAAAATAATGGTGGTGTAATACATGAAATCAAAAGACTTCTCTGAAATGATTATTTTCAAAAATGTCCTGAAAGCTAGCAGGAAGGGAATGAGTTTGATCTCCATAGGAAGGCCATTCCCAAAGCACTAGTACCCCTACATAAAAGCAGTGCTTCTATCCTTGGTCCCATCAGCACCCAGAAGGCCATAATGTATTTCCTACACTATTTAGTGGTCAGAGTTAGCGGTCCTAAAAGTGGGTAGGTGCCAAATTACAAATTATTTTATAAGTGAGCCCCTTAAATTACCCAGACTCTAAGGCAGGCTTTGCAAAATTGATGTTATATGCTCCCATTCCTTACAGCTAATAAGTATACAGATCACCACATTCTGTACCAATTGCAGTTTCCAAACAGCCTTTTGTGAAAAACATTGCCACAGTCTAGCCTGATAATGATGAAGCCTTGAGTTACTATAGCTAGGTCTTCATCTACCAGGTAAGGTCACAATTAATATATCAACTCAACCTTGGCAAATGCCCCTCTAGCTCTAGTTCCTAGCAATGAAACTAGAAGGAACCGAAATTGTGAACCTGCTCTTTCACAAGTAGTGTCTGCCTATTAGAGACAACACTGCTGTTGATAGAGAACCTCAATGTACACATAGTAACTCTTACTTGGGTTCAACTTCAATCTGTTCGCTCACATTTTATAGTCTCCAAGCATCAGGAAAATACATCAACAGCCTCTTCTCTATGTCCCAGAGTGTTAATATAAAGTTGGGTATCATCAATGTACTGAAAAGTTTGCACACGAAACCATTGGATGGCCTGATCGAGCAGTATATACAATAATTGTTAACCAGCAAGGGAGGAGGGGATTTGGCTCCCCACATAAACAGAAGCCATTGGACCAACCTTTCATTCCTTATCACCATTTGAGAATATGTGCTGAGGAAGGAGCAGAATCCTCCTCTACCTAACCCATAGACAATTCAGTGTCATTCTTAATTATAAGTGAATCAGGGCATGATCTGCCCAAGATAATAGGATGATGGAATTCATCTTCAGCTAACCAACCATCTGCTCAGAAGCAAAAATAATGTCTAAAGTGTAGCCATCAATATGGTTTAGGCCCAGAATTACCTGGGAAAAACTCATGAGCACCATGAATGATGTTCTCCACCACAAGGTCCAATAGCTCAGGAAGGATCTTGACAGCCAGAAAAGCTATCAGTACAGAAACAGGGTCCCAAGCTCATCCATCTAGACTTTCCATTCATTTAAGCACTCATACCTCACTATCTCAAGAGCAGCATCTCTGACTACATATAAAGCGGCCCATATGATGAGAACAGGGCTGAAATGCTCCTGGTTTGGACCAGATCGCCTGATCCAGTAGCGATGGAGGTGGGTGGTTTGGAGAACTGATAGCAAAAATCCCTGCCACTCCCCCTCCCCATGTCCAGTTGAGCCGCGCGATCATCAGGCTTTTTTTTAAAAAAAAATTAAAAGCATTTTTTCTACAAACTCTTCGGCAAAAAAAAATGCTTTTAAAAGCCTCTGATGATCCCAGCTGAATTGCCTGATCAGCAGAGGCTTTTTTTCTTTTATTTATTTATTTATTTATTTATTAAATTTATATACCGCCCTATTCCTAAGGGACTCAGGGCGGTGAACAGCGAACGATAAAAATACATGTAATACAAACGTTAATAAAAAACCAATTAAAATATACTAAACACTCTGGTCCTAGATAATTCAAGACATCCCAGTTTAAAATAAAATCAAAAAGCAATATAAAGGGAAAGTTAGGCCAGGCCGGCCTGCTGAAACAGGAATGTTTTGAGGGCACGGCGGAAAGTGCGCAGATCCGGAATCTTCTGTATCTCTGGGGGGAGCTCATTCCAGATGGTGGGTGCCCTCACAGAAAAGGCTCTCCCCCTGGGGGCCGCCAGTCAACACTGTTTGGCTGACGGCACCCTGAGAAGCCCCTCTCTGTGGGAGCGTACTGGGCGGTGAGAGGCTATTGGTGGCAGAAGGCGGTCTCGTAAGTACCCCGGTCCTAAGCCATGGAGTGCTCTAAAGGTGGTAACTAAGACCTTGAAGCGCACCCGGAAGACCACAGGGAGCCAGTGCAGCTCGCGCAGGAGGGGAGCCACATGGGAGCGCCATGCTGCTCCCATAACTACCCGCGCGGCCGCATTCTGGACCAGCTGGAGCCTCCAGGTGCTCCTCAAGGGGAGCCCCATGTAGAGAGCATTACAGTAGTCCAGGCGTGAAGTGACGAGGGCATGAGTGACCGTATTTAACGAGTCCCGATCCAGAAAGGGACGCAACTGGCGAATCAGGCGAACCTGATAAAAAGACCTCCCGGCCACAGCCGTCAAGTGTTCTTCTAAAGACAGCCGTGAGTCCAAGAGGACGCCTAAGTTGCGAACCCTCTCCATGGGGGGCAATGACTCATCCCCAATAGTCAGTGATGGCACCAATTGACTATATCGGGACGTCGGAAACCACAGCCACTCGGTCTTGGATGGGTTGAGCCTGAGTCTGTTCCTCCCCATCCAGATCCGTACAGCCTCCAGGCACTGGGACATCACTTTAAGGGCATCATTGGGGTGGTCCGGGGTGGAGATGTATAGCTGAGTATCATCAGCATACTGATGATACTTCACCCCAAAACCATGGATGATCTCACCCAGTGGCTTCACATAAATGTTGAACAGAAGGGGTGATAGAACAGACCCCTGTGGCACCCCACATACAAGGGGCCTCGGGGTCGACCTCTGCCCCCCTGTCAACACAGACTGCGACCGATCAGAGAGAAAGGAGGAGAACCACCGCAACACGGTGCCCCCCACCCCTAACCCTTCCAACCGGTGCAGCATGATACCATGGTCGATGGTATCAAAAGGTGCTGAGAGGTCTAATAGGACCAGGACAGAGGAACAACCCCTGTCCCGGGCCCTCCAGAGATCATCTACCAATGCGACCAATGCCGTTTTAAAAACATTTTTTCTACAATCTCTTCGGCCGAAGAGGTTGTAAAAGAAAAAAGCTTTTAAAAGCTCTGACGACCCCAGCTGAGTTGCCTGATCGGCAGAGGCTTTTAAAAGAAAAAAAGCTCTGCTGATCAGGCAACTCAGCTGGGATCGTCAGAGCCTTTTAAAAACATTTTTTACAACCTCTTCGCAGAAGAGGTTGTAGAAAAAATGGTTTTAAAAGTAAAAAAAAAAAAGTTTGCCACGCCCACCCAGTCACATTATCCTCCCCCCCACCAAGCCACACCCACAGAACTGGTGGTAACAAATTTTAGATTTCACCACTGGATGAGAACCATTCCCTTCCCTGGTAGATAAGGGATTAAGCTGCTGAAACCTGGAAAGTCAGATAACTAATGAGGTGCTATAGTTATTCAAATAAACATTGTTTTTTTATTGTTATGAGAGAAAGAGATCATTTCTGAACTCTGGTGTTAGACAAGATTCTCTTGTCCACCTATAACTCAACTGAAAAGGAAGCAAATTGATTAAGAATTATTTATGGAATGAATGGGAATATGAAATTATGGGTTGAGTCCAGTTTTAGCTTCTTTTAGAGCATAGAATAAAATTAGTATTGACCTAATGACATTCTTAGTCTGGTGTACCATGAAGGGTTAACACATCTCTGCCCATCTTTTTCATGGCTGATGATGTTAATTGGGAATATACTATATCTATTACAAGATGGCCACATTGCAAATAATACACAATGCTGAACAGAAACAAGCAAAGAATAATAACAAAACCCACTCTACTTCTAGTATCTGGAATTATAGATATAGTGATAACTTGTACTGCAGTGAGTCTTGGTCCCTTTATGCACGGCAGGAGAGAAAGTTGAACACCTTTCATATGTGCTGTCTCCGACGTATTCTTGGCATCACCTGGCAGGAAAAAGTTCCAAATAGCGCAGTCTTGGAACGTGCTGGAATTTCTAGCATGTATACACTATTGAAACAGCGACGTCTACGCTGGCTGGGGCATGTCGTGAAAATGGCTGATGGTTGGATTCCGAAAGATCTCCTGTATGGAGAATTAGTGCAGGGAAAGCGCCTCAGAGGGAGACCACAGCTGCGATATAAGGATATCTACAAGAGGGACCTAAAGGCCTTGGGAATGGACATTAACAGTTGGGAAACTTTGACCTCCGATAGTTCATTTTGGAGGCTAAAGGCGCAGCATGGCCTTCTCCAATTCGAAGAGACACTTGTTCGGCAGGCTGAGGCAAAGAGGTAGTCCCGGAACCAGTGAAATCTGGGCGCTGGATAGGGGACAGAATGCATCTGCCCTCAGTGTGGAAGAGATTGCCACTTGAGTTGGCCTTTTTAGTCACCCTAGATGCTGTTTTAGGACCTCTTTCCAGAACACGATACCATAGTCTCTTGAGACTGAAGGATGCCAATGATTCAATGAGATATAGTGATCATTAAGATTTGTCAGTGCTTTGGATTCAAAGAGCAAGAGGTTTGTTGTATTACTTGGTGTTCTCTGTAATTCCTTAAGGTGACAATATCTTTCCCTGAAATTGTGTGGTTACCCTCTGAAGTTGCAGTATGATCCTGAGAGAATACATGTTTGGTTTGAGGAATTGCAGGTGTACATGCATACACAAAGTACTTTAGTTCTTTGCCTTTGAAACCTAATTTTTTTAAAAAATTTGATTTATATGCTGCCCTTCTCCGGAGACTCAGGGCGGCTTACAATGCGTTAAGCAATAGCCTTCATACTTTTGTATATTTATACAAAGTCAGTTTATTGCCCCCACAAACTGGGTCCTCATTTAACCTACCTTAGAAAGGATGGAAGGCTGAGTCAACCTTGAGCCTGGTGAGATTCGAATTTACAGTCATTGCAGACAGCTGGTGTTAATCACAATGCTTTTAGTCTGCTGAGCCACCAGGCCCTGCTACATAACCTAAAACGCTACATAACCTACATAGCATTTAGTCATCATTCTTTTACAGCTCTATTATTTTTCTCTCTAGGGCAGCTGGAGTAATGGGAATATTGTAATATATTTCCACTACATGCATTAGATAAGTCTATCACAAAAACATGAAGATCAGCTTTCGCTCAATTAGTGTCTTTGTTGTGATTGGATTTATTTCCAACATACCTGGAAAACAACATTGAAAATGATATGGACGTGTTTCAGACTACATTTCCTCAGATTATGTGTTTACAATTTCCAAGATTACCATCTAGCCTGGTCCTTCTGGTTGGTAATTCTGACAGGTGGGTAAAGTTACTGCAGAGAGTATCTTGCAACATTCACATGCATGTAATATATGCAGCAACTTTAAATAGTTCTGGATTATAGTCTTACAACACATTTTAATTTTACTCTGAGTTTCATCCAAATTCTAGACCTAGGTTTGCTTCATGTGACAACACAAAGGGAAACATTTGCCAGACATCTGTTATATATTCAATTATAGTTGGACTTCTAATCTCCAAGTTAGTTCTTCCAGGTCTCTCGTGTCATAAATTACATACCTCATCCCTTCTTCCATTTAAGTTGGCCCTCCAAGAAGGACTACAGATGAATAAACTGAACTTCAAGACCAATGATTTAGCCTGCTTATCAAACTATTGATCTGTTAAGAGGATGTTCCTAATAAAGTCAAGTACTGAAGAAAACTTTTGTAAGTTTGATGTCACGAAAACCATGGAATTTGTACTGTTTCATTTTCTGGGTCAACAAAAGTGACAGACAATTAAAGGTAAAGAACTGATATGCTTGAAAAAAATAAATAGAAAGGAGAGGTGAATCAGTGTCTTGGCCAGAGATTAAAAGAAAATGTGGGCCTTTATTTAACTATAAACTGACAGGTGAAACAGACCAGGAAAAAGTACCAGGAGTGAATCAGGGACACAGTTCCTGAATTGCAGCTTTTAATTTCTCTCTGGGCTAGAATGGGGTAGGAATTATGCAATAGTCCCTTAATATCCCTCCCAGCTGTTGAATACAACTACATCTGGAATGGAATATCACAGTAGAATTATATTACAGCTGCAGGGTTACTAAATACTTAACTACAAATATATAAAGAGGATTAGAGGAATAGACCTAATTTGTCATTAGCTGAAAAAAAGAAATTGGAGTCAGATACAGAGATATTTTTCATTTTAAAAACTGTACAGTTAAAACAGTCCAGTTATAAACAAATAGGAAATAACAACTGGTCAGTTTGAGAGGTCAGATGCAGTACATGGTGCTGTGGAAAGGTCAATAATTGTCAGTCATTTAGTTAATTGATTTATGATTTTTTTAAGCTGTACCACCATAACTTCCCATTTCTGGTATGAAATATCTTGAAAATGATCTTCTAATATTCAGATTTCAAACCACAGTTCTATTTAAAAGATTAGCTCATTTAGGGCAACAGTCAGTCTAGCCTGGAATCTTGTTTCTACCTTAGCCAAACACAGGCCTACAATAAATCTCTAAGTTTGGTATGAAGGCAGCAGTATTTCCTTTTCCATCTGCAACGCCTAAATATTTGAATAAAAAGATTTAAGAAGACATTGCTTTTGAATGTGGAAGTTCAGTTTAGTTACCATAGTTCATATCTGTTGAAAAAAAAACCAGTTCTCCATTATAGTAATGCTTCTAATCCGGCTTTAAAGCCACTTTAAAGTTTAATAATTATTTTATTTTTTAAAGAAACATTTATAGTATGTTTCATCCAAACAATTCTAGAATAATGCATGTGAAAAGGTCAAGACTATATTGTAAAATATGTTTGAACCCATCATATAAAAAATAACACCAAAAAGCACAACACATTATTAAATAATACCTCAAACTGCACTGTAACCAATTACTGATACTGTAGTCCTTAGACTTAAAATTTCCATTGCTAAACAAAGCAGTTGTTAAGTGAATCATGTCTGTTTTTACAAAGTTTTGTACTACAGTTGTTAAGTAAATCACTGAAGTTATTAAGTGAAACATGGTTGTTTAGCAAATCTGACTTTGCTTATCAGAAGTCAGTTGGGAAAGTCACAATAGCGCTCATCTGATCCCAGATTTTTATTATGTGACTGTGATGTTGCTGCAATGGTCGTAAGCGTGGGACTGATTGTAAGTCATTTTTTTCCCAGTGCTGTTGTAGCTTCAAACAATTGCTAAACGAATGGTTGAAAGTTGAGGACTATCTGTAACAATACCTTAACAAATTAAGATGTCTTAATCTGGTGAAATTTATGACATTTCAGAGCTCCCTTTGAAGATAACATTTCAGAGCTAAAGAAGATCTTTGTAACATGTGGTAGCTATATTGATGATGGTTGTATTTTATATGAATATTTTAACAGACAATTGCCTAATTAAGTATCACCTACAGGTAGTCCTTAACTTAATAATCACAATTGAGACCAAAATTTCCATTGCTAAACAAGACTAAGTGAGTTTTGCCCCATTTTATGACCTTTCTCGCCACAATTATTAAGTGAACCACTACGATTGTTAAGTTAGTAACATGGTTGTTAAGTGAATCTGGCTTCCCTATTGAATTTGCTAGTCAGAAGATCTCAAAAGGTGATTGCATGAGCCTAGGACACTCCAACTGTCATAAATATGAGTCAGTTGCCAAGTATCTGAATTTTGATCATGTGACCATAGGGATGCTGCAGTTGCCATAGGTGTGAAAAATGGTCATAAGTCACTTTTTTCTGTGCCTTGTAACTGAACTATCAGCAAACAAATGTAAATCAAGGAATACTTGTGGATCTATAAAACAGTTGAAGGATGATACCTTCAAGAGCCTCAGATTGGAATTTTTCAATTAAGGAGTAGACTAATAAATATAATGAAGCACTTTTTATTTTTATTTTTTTCAGTTTTATGCTGGCACTCATAAAAAGATGCATTCTAAAAGTCTTTTAAATATCAAGAGATTGGACTTTATTATCCAGATGTAATTGAAAGAAATTTAATTTCAGATAGCAGGAACAAAATAGGAAAAAATCCTAAAATGTAGAGTGGCAACTTCAATATAAGAAAAAGCTTATAAACTTGATTGCATTATCAAGCCAAATTCACAGGAAAAGTCTTCTCATACTTGATGTTCTCCAAAAGTGTTGGGATTACATCTCCTGGGCTCCTCAACAATGGTGACAAAAATTTCTGAATAGTGTAGCTCTGGATTATGGAACACACTAGATTGGGAAAAGTGAAAAAAGCTTTGCTCTTGTAACTACATCATATAGATACATAATATGGATGAGAAAATCTTCCAATTCCGGGTGTAATTTATTTATAAAAGGGAAAAAAGAACTCAGAGAAGCTGAACTATGACAAAAGATGCTAACAAAAAAAGTGAAGAGAAGAGCAACTAAAATGATTAAAGGCCTGGAGACTAAAATATATGAAGAATGGTTGCAGGAATTAGCTATGGCCAGTCTAGAGAAAAGAAGGACTAGGAGTGACATGAGAGCAGTATTCCAGTATTTGAGGGGCTGCCGCAAAGAGGAGTGGGTCAACTTATTTTCCAAAGCATCAGAAGGCAAGACAAGAAACAACAGATGGAAACTGATCAAGGAAAGTGTTGTGTACTGAGCAGGTTCCCTGCGCAAGCCCCCTCTGTTGGAATGTAGGAAAGGTTGAAGCTTTGTGATTGGTTGGTTAGGCTGACAGCCGGTATAAAAGAGCTGTCAGCGAACGTTCTCTGTTCTGTTCTGAGGGGAGAGTTGTTTGTATCCCAGTTTACGAGTTGAATAAAGAAGTTACCTCAGGTGTTATCCACATGTCTGTGGAGTCATTTGTGAAGCCCGGCAGATACTTATTACTGGCAACGAAGGATGGGATCGCCGGCCCTGTAAGAAAGGCAGCGTGTGAGCTGAAACGAAGGTAAAAGTGAAACAAGACACCATGGCGGCGTCACACAATTTCCCTCCGTTTAATCAAGGAAAAGAGACTTGGGATGCTTACGTGGTCCGTTTTGAATGTTTTCTGATAGCTAATGATTACACTAATTTATCGCCAGAGAGAAAGAGGGCTTACTTCCTGAGCTTCTGTGGCACGGAGATGTTCGACACAGCTATGACTCTAATGGCCCCTCAATCTATACACTCCGGGTCGTGGGAGGACTTTATGGGCAAACTTAAGCAGCATTACGCGCCGGTCCCTTTGCGAATAGCCTGGCGCCAACATTTTTATCACCGCGACCAAGCTCCGGGAGAGTCAATTAATCAGTATGTGGCAGCGCTACGTAGGGCTGCCCATCACTGTGAATTTGTAAACCTTGAGGACTATTTACTTGACCGCCTAGTTAGCGGGGTACGCGATCAGAATCTCAAACAGCGGTTGATTGCCAACCATGAGTTAACATTTCAGGCAGCGCTTGACGAGGCATGCGCTGCCGAACTAGCTGCCTTGTCTATCACTGAATTACCCCGTGGCCAGAGCTCACCCCAGGCTGAGAAGGAAACGAGCTGCCCTAACGAGATCACAGCTGAGACATATTCTGACCCGGAAGAAGAGATTGAAATTTGCCGTATCCAAGAGACCAAGGGTAGGGCCTCAGGCCCTAGAAACATGCCTAACAGCAATGTAGAATGTCTCAGTTGTGGGGGTGACCATGTACGAGCAAATTGTAAATTCAAAGAGGCCGTATGCAGGCGTTGCGGACGCCGGGGACACATTGCCAGAGTGTGCTGTTCAGCGCAGCCACAGGCAAAGTACTCCAAGTTTCCTACTGAGGGAAATATGCAACGTTGGCCCGGGCCGCCAGCTACGCATGCGCGGCCGCAGAGGGGATTCTCCGCTGTAAATCGACGCCCAAAGACGCGGGAAATCAGAAAATTACTTTGACTGTATACATTGAGGGCCGCCTGTGTCAGATGGAAGTGGACACGGGCTCTGCCACTTCTATTGTTTCCTGGAGCACCATCAAACGGCTCGCACCAAAGCTATCCAAGAATCAGTTGGAACCTTGTTCCCTCCTTCTAAAAGATTACCAGGGTGCTCTCATACCAGTAATAGGAACCGGGACATTTAAAGTGAAGTTCCGAAATTTCAATGGCCGGTTATCTTTAGTAATCGTAGATGGACCTCTCCCGAGTTTGCTCGGGCTGAATTGGTTTGCGGCTCTGGGTCTTACAATTCACGGCATCCATTCCATTAGTTCCTCGGAACTGGATGCCTTAATAAAGGAATTTCCCTCAGTTTTCACCGATAAGTTGGGGCAATACATAGGAACACCTGTGTCCTTCAGTCTAGACCCTGCAGTTCCACCTAGGTGCCTCAAACCGCGCAGGGTGCCATTTGCTTTATAGCCCCGAGTCGACGCTGAGTTAGATAAGCTCATCCAACAAGGTATCTTAGAACCGGTGGATCACGCTCGTTGGGAGACTCCCACAGTTATTGCAATCAAAGCGAATGGAACAATTCGTATCTGTGCCGACTACCGTGCGACCATAAATCACGCCCTCCAAGACCATGCTTACCCCGTCCTGGTTGTCCAACACTTGCTACATTAGGATGGGGTTCGGTCTTTGCAAAACTTGATCTCTCCCAGGCTTACCAACAATTGCCTATGGATGACTTGACAGCCGATGCACAGACAATTGTTCCTCATCGCGGGGCTTTCCGCTGCTGCCGCCTACAATTCGGAGTCTCTGTGGCCCCGGGGATCTTTCAAAGTTTGATGGAGCGATTACTCCATGGCATCCCCGGGGTCTCCCCATATTTTGATGACGTCCTTGTTTCTGCTGCCACTGTTCCACAATTGATGGCACGACTACTCCGTGTCATCACTACTTTTCACAATGCCAACCTCACGGTCAAGAAGGACAAATGCCTGGTGGCCGTTCCAGAGGTGGAATTCCTGGGTTTCCTGATCGACGGCCAAGGCATACATCCTACCCCCACGAAGACGAAGGCTATTCCTGGAAGCGCCCCCCCGACCTCCAAGGCTGAACTGCAAGCCTTTCTTGGCTTGCTGAATTTCTACGCTGTCTTTTTGCCACACAAGGCGTCGGTCGCGGAGCCTCTCCACCGCCTCCTCAACCGTGGGGCCACCTGGTCCTGGGATGCGAAGGCGGCTTCTGCTTTCGCCAATGTCAAACACTTGCTCGTCTCCAATTCCGTACTTATGCAGTATTCCAAGACTCTACCGTTGGTGCTGGCTTGTGATGCCTCGCCCTATGGGGTGGGTGCTGTCCTTAGTCACGTTTTTCCTAATGGCAGGGAAGCCCCTGTGGCTTTCTTTTCCCATACTCTAGCCCTGCTGAGAGAAATTACTCTCAGCTGGACAAGGAAGCTTTAGCTTTGGTTTCAGGGGTTAAGAGGTTTCACGATTACTTGTATGGCAGGCGTTTTACTTTGGTAACTGACCATAAGCCTCTTTTGGGAATCTTATCTGGGGACCGTCAAATATCCCACATCCTGTCTCCCCGGCTTACTCATTGGTCTGTTTTCCTTTCAGCCTATAATTATGCCTTGACCTACATCCCGGGCAAGCATCTGGCCCATGCAGATGCTTTGAGCCGCTGCCCCTTGAAAACATTTCTATGTGATCCGGCTCCCGTCTCCGAACTTCTCCTCATTGATGAATCCCCTCTACCTGTCACTGCTGCTGACATTGCTCGGGCCTCCTGTCGAGACCACGAGATTGCTACGGTCCTGGGGTGGGTTCTCCGTGGGTGGCCACCTGGGGAGGTGGGCCCCAATTGGAAGCCATATGCTCTCCGCAAGTCTGAATTAGCAGTGCAAGAGGGGTGTTTGCTGTGGGGTCATCAGGTAGTGGTCCCCGCTCCACTACGAAAGGCCATTCTTACTACATTACATGCAGGCCATCTGGGTATTGTGCGGATGAAGGCCCTGGCCCGTGCATACCTCTGGTGGCCTAAGTTGGATGACTCCATAAATACCTGGGTATCTACCTGCCCTCAGTGTCAAGAATCCCGGCCGATGCCACCTAAAGGACCACCCAGAGTGTGGGAAGAACCCCGAGGGCCGTGGTCCCACGTGCATATTGATTTTGCGGGGCCACTCCAGGGTCAGATGTTTTTAATTCTTGTAGATGCCTTCTCTAAATGGGTCGAAGTAGTTCCTATGCCATCAACCTCTGCTGAGGTGCTAATACGGGTTTTACGCTCCCTATTTGCCACTCATGGCCTGCCCGACGAGCTGGTGTCAGACAATGGCCCCCAGCTAACAGCGTCCGTTTTTGAAATATTTTTAGCAGGGTTAGGGATCCGGCACTGCCTTATTTTGCCTTACCACCCTGCTAGTAATGGTTTGGTTGAACGGGCCGTGAGGTCCACGAAGGAGGCATTGGGCCACATGGGCACTAAGAATTGGGCCACCCGGGTTTCGGAATATTTACTTATTCAGCATTCTACCCCCTGCCCCCTAACCAACCGAAGCCCGGCGGAGCTCTTTATGGGCCGCTGGCTACGAATAGTGCTCGACAGGCTACACCCCTGCTATACCCCTCTCAAACCGCTAGACTCGTTCAGTGCCCACCATGGGTTTCACCAAGGGGAATTGTTCTATGCCCGAAATTACGCTGGCCACCCCCTTTGGTTGCCGGGTACCATATTATCTGAAATGGGCCCGTGCTCTTACAAGATAGACATGAGAGACGGCAGGGTCTGGAAAAGACACCAAGCCCAAATACGTAGTAGGAGGGCCCCTGGTAATACAGGAGCTAGGAGGGAAGGAGATGTCATGGATGCAAACCCAGAGAGCATAACTTCCGAGGCTATGGAACACCGGAGCCCGACTCGGCCTCGAACACACACACATGGTAGGTCTGATGTGCCAATGAACGACACATGCAACACGGCGTCACCAGGGGCCGAAACATCGGTAGCAGACACGCAAACCACCCAAATGGAGGAACAAATGAGGCCCGTACCTTCAGCCGTCCAAGTCCGAGAGTCGTGGGAGCCGGGGCCGTGGAAGGTGCAGACAAACGGTTGGATCCGGAAGGGCCCCGACACTCTGGCTGACTCTGGCGTCGGCCAACACACCTTAAGACTACGCGTGCGCTTTCCAGGGATGAAGGGTTGTTGTGTACTGAGCAGGTTCCCTGTGCAAGCCCCCTCTGTTGGAATGTAGGAAAGGCTGAAGCTTTGTGATTGGTTGGTTAGGCTGACAGCCGGTATAAAAGAGCTGTCAGCGAACGTTCTCTGTTCTGTTCTAAGGGGAGAGTTGTTTGTATCCCAGTTTACAAGTTGAATAAAGAAGTTACCTCTGGTGTTATCCACATGTCTGTGGAGTCATTTGTGAAGCCCGGCAGATACTTATTAGAGAGAAGCAACTTGGAATTAAGGAGAAACTTCCTAACAGTGAAGACAATTAACCGGTGGAACAGCTTGCATTCAGAAGTTGTGGGTGCTTTATCACTGGAGTTTTTAAAGAAGAGAGTGGGCAGCCACCTCTCTGAAATGGTATAGGATCCTGTTTGAGCAGGGGGTTGGACTAGAAGACCTCCAAAGTTCCTACCAGCTCTATTCTGATTGGATTAAATCTATCAGCTAGAAAATTTGGTATCCACTTAAGCAATTTGAAAAGAACTAAAAGCCATACAGGGATGGGTAAACACAGAAAGCACAAAACCTACTTAGAAAATAATAGGTAAAGCTTTGAGAGTGGTTATTTCTAAATCACATATTCTGTAACAAAGCTGCTCTTTTATAATGTTTCGAAGTGAGGAGTTAATCAAGATGCGGGTCAGTCATCCAGGAATCTGTCCCATTCAATCCCAGAACGGTCCAGCATTCTTTTCAATTGCATACTCTTTTCTGGAATTTTCCAGCAAAGCACAAGTCAGTTGGCTGGATCTTAATATGGAGCAGTTCATCTTAACTGCAACTGACATTTGGATTCCAAACATGTAACCTTCTTTCACACTCTTTTATCCTCCATTTTATTGAAAGAGCGTTCCCTCAGCTCTTCCAAAATAAGTTTTAGAGGTTACTGACTCAAGACCAGTAAATGTAAAAGTAACATATGGAAGCGCTTAAGGTGCATTGATGTATAAAGAGAAAAGTGCTGAGGTCTTTCCTTGGCTTCACTTTCAGCACTTCATGTGGTGAGTGGAGGAGATGAGTTGATCAGCTGCACGTCCTAAATCTTTGGAGACTTCTGTACCATTTTAGAATTACAAAGTAGAGATGGAGAATCCATGGAGGTTTCTAATACATTGCATTGGAGAGATATTTTCTTCCCAGTTGAAAAGATTGGTAGGATATAGAATTTTAAACTTCAGATTTTATTTTTGTGGGATTCTTGGTGCTCTCTGAGCTCAGATGCTTTCTTGCAGACATTTCATTTCCATCATGCTAGCACTGATGATGGTTTGATAATGTTTTCCAGCAGCAGCAGCAGCAACAATTTTATACAAACTTAAATATAGAAAAACAGAAAGAGTAGAAGATGCAGGAAGGATAAAAAGGGAAAATATGAAGATATATAGAAAAGAAAATAAGTATGTAGTAAAGAAAAGTCATTCTTGATCTTCTCAGATAAAACTTGTCCTCTTTCATATCATTGTAGGCACAGTCTCTCCATATATACCACATTCTATCTTGATATTAATAACCTGAGTCCATTTTTATATAAAAAAAATAACTTTCAATATGTCCAATGTTAGAATATTTTGCTCCATTCTGTAATTATAAGTCAACTTCATGTGTTCTTCTCTTTAATGGTAATTTTTATTTCCAATGAATGTCTAATTTTTAAAAAGGTTTTTTTAAAAAATTCAGAGCAAAAGATTTTCTCACAGGAAGATTTTTTTAATAATTAATTCCAAAATATTATTCCAAATTTATCTAGACCCTAGACTATTTGTAATTTTCTAAGACTAAAGTTTTAATAACAGAATAACAGAGTTGAAAAGGACCTTGGGGGTATTCTAATCTAATCTCCTGGTCATGCAGGAGACCATATACCATTCTGGACAAATGGTTGCCCAATCTCTTTTTAAAAACCTCCAATGTTGGAAGACCCACAATTTCTGGAGGCAAGTCATTTCATGTCAGAAAATTTGTCCCTAGTACATGATAACCCTTGTACATTAAAAGCAAAAAGCACCTACTTTTAAGAATCCTATCTCCATGGCTTTTCTTTACTCTAAAGCATTGTCACAGCAGCGTCATGTAACATACCAGGACTTTTTTTTCCCTTCGCTAAACCAGGCGTGGGCCTGGCCAGCGCATGAAGCATCCGGCCAGTGGGCCAGGAGTTTGATAGCCCTGTTGTAAAGAAATCATCCCTGCGGCAATCAGGTATCAGTGATCATGATGCCTTTTATCAAAAAAATCTTCACAAATCTGGGAAGATACTAGATTCTGGTTTTTGTTTGCATTTTTCAATTCTGGTCCCTTTAAATGCTAAGTGCTTTTCATTGTAGTGTATTTGTGTTCTTTTAAGCACTTTCCTGACTCAGGATGCTGAAGCCTTTAGCTTGGACCCATTTCCTTCCTTGCCTCCTACCTATCTCAAGAATTTCAAGCTTCCTGTTTTATTTAACAGTAAGGCAAGAAATGCTAAAAACAGGGACTGTGATGCAACTGTTGTGCCATCAGCTCTGTAAACTCCCTAATTTCCTAGGCTGTAAGAATAGAGGCTTTCAAAGCTTCAATGTACCAGTGGTCCAAAGAGTTGCTTACACTAAATTAGAGTTTTCTGTGTAAACATTTTCATTGAAGTTCATAGTGGCAAAAGGAAACAGTTGAGAATCAGTCTGGTCTGCCTCCAGTTTTAAGATAATTTGCTCCAAGAAGCACATTAGTCTCTTGAAAGGATGATTAAGGAAATGCAGCATTATATTTTTATTACTTTGGAGTATTAGTAAAGGCAGGGAGGTCTAATTAATCAAGGGTTGAGCTTGAACTGGAAGTGTGTGAATTCAGGGTGATAATCTCCTTTTTATTCTGGCCAAGATTTGATTTAGTTGAATTAACTGAACACAATTAATGAGATTAGACACCATATATTTAATTATTCCATACTACCATCACACAGAAAATTGCAAATTAGATAAAAATTAAGCACAATCCAGTTTTAGACCCAATATATTTTTGTGTTGAGTGCAAGAAATGGTTTGGCATTCAAATAAAACTTTTATCAGATGTTACTTCATACAACATAACTTTGAACTTAAAAAAAAGAGATAAGAGAAAATGCAAAATATTCTGGATGAGATAAAAAGAAAAGAAGTATTTAAAAAGGTTCCAGGGAAGCAAAGTTTCTTCCTACAAATTAAGCTTTTACAGTAATAGCTATCCATGTTTACAGTAGAAGAAACAAATAAAAATGAATTACGCACATTTGTGAACAAACTAGAGTAATGATTGGCATATAAACTGAGAAAAGAAAGAGAAAAGAAAACAATACTGAAACTTCAGATGGGAGATACTGTATTAATGCATAATGTGGCTGTGCAAAGTGTATTTCATCAGTAAAAAAAAATCCCTTTTCGTGTGATGTATCCGCCCAGGCCCTCTCTTCTATTCCTTGCCCTCATTCTGCCCCATAGAATTAATTAGTGGGAGAGTAAAGTAAAAAACCCTGTATAGAGAAAGGTCCGAACTCCTTAATGGGATGTTATACAAATGTGACAGGCGGACAGATGGATATAGCAAAGAAACAAAATAAGAATTTTGAAAGCCAGAGGAAGCCATACAGCTGGAATTCAAAGTCTCTCAGCTCTGTCTCATGATCTGCTATGCTAACCCTTCTCACACTTCCGATTGGTTTGGAACACAATTTTCCATTGGCTAACAAGGTAGACATCTCTCCTCTAGAAAATAGAAACAAGACCCTGCACAGTGCATTTTAGCAGCTGAACCAAGTGGAATTCCTTTTGATCAGTGATGTTTATGAAACTGCCTCGACATGGGGACACACCCTCAAGCATGGCCTGCATAGTTAAAGTCCTAACCTTCCAAAGGCTCCCATTGTGCTATTTTATTTGCACTGTTCCAGATTGATTTCTTTTATTCTCTCTCCCCCCCCCACTTTTGAAGTTACAAAAAATCATTACCATCTGTTTAAAAGCGAGCAGCGAAAACTCAGTGCTAATAAATGCCAACTTGGACCGCAAAGCCCAAGGGAATTGATGCAAACATTTTGGTTGTTAGTATGAAAGATTAAAAGCTATTAGCATACAAAAGTAGATTAGGTGGTTTAGCATTATTTCTAATGGTGTTTCCAAAGATACAGCAAGCAAGATCTAGAATGGAAGAAAAACCTCTAGTTTTGTTTGTTCTTGATTGCTCCCCTTAAAATTAAAAGTACCCATTTTTTCTCATATACTTAGCTGAGTTTGTGCTTTGGTAGAACTTTACCTACATCCAGGGGTGAAATCCAGCAGGTTCTGACAGGTTCTGAAGAACCGGGAGCGGAAATTTTGAGTACTTCGGAGAACTGACAAATACCACCTCTTGCTGGTCCAGAGTGGGGTGGGAATGGAGATTTTGCAATATCCTTCCCCCAGGAGTGGGGAGGGAATGGGGATTTTGTAGTAACCTTCCCCTGCCATGCCCACCAAGCCACACCACATCCACCAAGCCACAGAACCGGTAGTAAAAAAATTTGGATTTCACCACTGCCTACATCACATTGAAATTTTTCCCTTCCAAGCTAGCCTATGTTACAACAATTCAAATCTGGCTGAGGTTAATGACAGCTTGAACTACGGACTTGCTATCTCATAAAAGAAAGATGTAAATGGCTTTTCTATAGATCTCCAAGAACACATCATGATATTTCTTTTAACAACTTCAGTGATTTATATATATATATGACCATGGTTTTACAACTAAAAGAAAATTCAAGTTTGAAGCTTGAAATTTGTTACAAAAAAAGCCTCGGGGGGCCGAAATTCTCATAAATGCAATGAAACAAAATTTGGGCTCTTGCATAGTACTAAGATGTAATGTTTCTTTATCTAAATATAGACTGCTTTATCCTGTAAACCCAGTCATTGTTGTTTGCAGATCTAGGCTTATGAGATAGTATGTTGCCAGCTATTTGTTCGTTTATGTCAGCCAATTAGGGTTTACCCAACAAACTATGTTTATGAAACCATGACTAAGTTTGTCATCCAGAATTTTCCCTTTACTTATCTCATATGATTGATTATTCTATGCTCCCGTAATGTTTAAGAATATCTGCAACAAGCTTTACTATTCTATCAGTTTACTCAAATGTAACATTTCCTTGGCCAATCTTCTTTTGAGGATAGAGAAATGTAGGTGCTAAATACAGGAGAAAGAAGCAGAGGAATAATTTGTTAAAAATACACTGGTTTTGGTAGTCTTGCAACATGTAGCCCAGCGGTTAGACTCTTTGTTTTCTATTGCTTTATTTTTATATTGCACAGAAGTATTGCATATAAAGAACAGTAATGGTATTGTGAATTTTTTCTATCTAATTTGCTAGGAGAAGGCTTACTGAGTCATTCAGGCTAATTCCTTTGGGTCTCATAAATGTAATACAATACTCGATCTCCTTTGATTTTTATTTAGTAAATACTTAAAAGCACTTGGGTCAGAAAAAAGAAAAGAATCAGGAAGTGGGGGAGATAAGATTTCCTCTAATCTTCTAAAGAAAAAAATGAATACATTGAGATTTGTGGCAATTGACTAGGACTCTGATCATAGGTGAAATACTTCTTTGAGGGTTTGCTTTATTAACAATAAAAATGGCACAGAAAATGTACAGATGTACAGATTACAGATTAACAAGAGTTGGAGGGGTCCTTATAGGTCATCTAGTCCAACCCCCCACCCTTACACCATTTCTAACAAATGGCAGTCCAATCTCTTTTTGAAAGCCTCCTGTGATGAAGCTCCCACAACTTCTGAAGGCAAGCTGTTCCATGTTGATAGTTCTCGCTGTCAGAAAATTTCTCCTTATTTCTAGGTTGAATTTCTCCTTGATCGGTTTCCATCCATTATTCCTTATCTGGCCTTCGGGCGCCTTAGAAAATAGCATGACCCGCTCCTCTCTGTGGCAACCCCTCAAATATTGCAACACTGCTATGATGTCTGCCCTGGTCCTTCTCTTCACTAGACTAGCCATGCCCAGTTCCTGTTACTGTTCTTCGTATGTTTTAGCCTCCAGTCCCCTAATCATCTTGGTTGCTCTTCTCTGCACTCTTTCTAGAGTCTCAACATCTTTTTTAAAGTGTGGTGGACCAAAACTGGATGCAGTATTCTAGGTGTGGTCTTACTAAAGCTTTATAGAGTGGTATTAGTACATCACTTGGTCTTGATTGTATCCCTCTGTTAATGCAATTTAGGATTTCATTGGCTTTTTTGACTGCTACTGCACACTTCTGGCTCATATTTAGCTGATTGTCCATTAAGACTCCAAGATCCCTCTCAGAGTTACTGCCATTAACCTGGTTTCACCCAGGCTTAATATATGTGTATTTTTGGTTTTTCTTGTCTAAGTGTAAGACTTTACCTTTCTCTAGATTGAATTTCATTTTGTTAGATAGGGCCCAGTGTTCAAGTCTGTCAAGATCTATCTAGATCTTGAGCCTGTCTTCTAAGGTATTAGCTATTTCTGCCAGCTTAGTATCATGTGCAAATTTGGTAAGTTCCCCTTCTATTCCCTCACGTAAGTCATTTATGAAGATAAACGTATCTACATGTATTCATGTAGAATTCACAACTTTTTCTTTAAATGCCAATATCTATCAAAACACTATGAACAGAATTGTACTATCTTAATATATTCCCACTGCCATGCCATTTCTTTACAGTCTTGGGGTGTTGGGAGGGACTCTTCTCTTCCAAACAAGGAAATTGACAATGGGACTGAATCTATATCCTTAACTACACATGTCATAGAAAGGATTTTGGAGGTTTTCCAGTACAACTTCTTATTCAGGGCAAGAATCCTTAGGCCCTCCTAGACAAATGGGTGCCTGACCATTGTTTTAAAAAGTTTTGGTACCTATGAATCCAGGAGGCAGATTGTTCTACTGGTTCTTAGCTCATAGTTAGGAAATTCTTCCTCATTCAAATTTGGGTTTCTCGCTGTAGAACTTCCATCTCCTGGTTCTTGTCCTATTCTTGGGTGCTCTGGAAAATAGATCCACATTCTATCCCGTGGCAGCCTTTCAATGATAGGAAGATTGCCATCATGTCTCCCTTTTGCCTTTTCATCCTTAGGTTAAACATACCCATTTATTTTAACCATTCTATATAGATTTTAGTCTCCAAGGTTCTCACTGTCTTTATTGCTCTTCTCAGCAATTTTCTTATGTTACATTTACTAAATCTGGATCCAGTATTTCTGATACAGTTTGACTAGTGCAGTGTAGAGCAGAATCATCACGTCTTGTAATCTTGACAGCTGATGCAGCTCTACCAAGCCACCCATATCTTTGTGACAATAACTACTGTTGAGCGAATTATCATCTATCTTATACCCGTCGCCCTGATTTTTCTCAACTAAATGCAAAACATTGCATTTCTCACCCCTGAACTGCATTTTCTTGGAAAAGGCTCATTATTCAAGTCAATCAAGAGCCTGTTGAATCTTGAGCATGCTTTCTGAGGTGTTAGCAATCCCTCCCAGCTTTGAGGGTACCATGTACTTCAGTAGGTTAAAGAAAAATGAAAAGTAATAGAGCAGAACATGCATTAAATGTAACATTTTGTCATAAGTAAGTTCTTTCTGTTTGAGACTTAACTGATGGATGGAGAACCGTTATTTGAGTTTACTGTTCTTTAAAAATTGGTATGATTTGAATTTAGGAAAGGAAGGTGTGGGTCATATTCTAAATGATAACAAAGATGGGACTTAATGGGGAAGATCTGTCCAGACATCATTCATCTCTTCAAAGCAGAAAGAAACAGAGGAAAGAATTTGCTTCGTAATTGGTTAAACTGTAACTTGAATCTAAGGAACAAATGTTTGGATCCACTTTAGTTTCAGAAATTCTTTCTCCTTTTAACATTTAAAACAGAGTCAATCCCAGGACAGCTGAAATCTGAAGCTCAGCTTGGAAAATTTACAAGTGTTTGTTGAGCTCAAGAATCAGAAAGGAATAGAAGCTACATTATGGGCTTCTTGGATATTGATAGACTTTCGGTGTCCTTCTGCACATAATGATTTCAAAAATAGTACTTAGGGTTTGGGAAATCACTCAGAGTTCTCCAAGATTGGGAAGGTGATATGTCCTATAAAACGTATAAAATATACAGTATAAAGTAAAATATAAAATAAATACAGTTATGCAATATTCTCTTCCTTTTTTTCTGCTAAAGGATACTTGTAGTTTATAACAGTTGTAAGACACATGACACAAAATACAGTATGTAGTTTCATACTGTTGCATGATGAGATCACATTTGATCTGGTACAGTGGATGACAGAGAGAGGAACAATCAGCTCATATAGCGAAGGCTGTGCTATATGAATTCCACTTAGGAATTCCACTCATCCTTGTCAACCATGGCATCAAGATGTCCCACTAATAATTTGAAAAGGTCATGACATTTCCTTCATCTATCCCCAGCTCAACACAAAGGAGAGATCAGACATCTCACTCTTACCTAAGCTAATACTTTGCCTAAGCTCCTAATATACATGGTTGTGGGTTACAAATAATATCTATATAAAGTGGGAGACATTATATTGTGTCAAATGTATGAAGCTGGTTAAGGTCAGTGATTAGTGTTTGTTTTTCTTGCTGGCAGATGATGCCGAATGGGAGGAGAAAAGCACCTGGGGGATCCATTAATCACAGCCCTTCAATTATCCCACCACATAAGTTTTGAGGACAACACTAGTCATCAACCTGTTACTGAGGCCGAGTAGGATTTGGCCATCAAGCATCACAATTTATGTTGGCATACCTAGTTGCCAGCACATGGATTATAGATAGGCATGTTAGTAGGCATGACAAAGAACCCCGAGTGGAACAGATTTTTTAGGGATATCTGTGGTTGATTATCACCTTGTTATGAGTACACAAGTGAACATCCCCAAACATTTATCATCTTGAAATCTTGCAAGGTATGTCATCTGGGAGTTTGTTCTGAAGCTCTTTCTTCCTCAATGAATTGCATTTCCAGTAATTTGGAACTGAATGTTTTAGCAGACTATCTCATGGTTTAAGTTTACACAGGAAAGCAGTCACTGTTGCAAGAAAATATTTCTTTCTCCCTGAACCATAAATTTGTAACATTCTGTCCTGAAGGTGATTTTATTCCTGTGCTAAACCTGTACTCTGTAATGTGATCTCTGATTACACCCAGGATGCTAGATTTATATTTATCCCTTAATAATCCTTTTATGTGAATAATGCAATAATTTGCTCCTTCCCTTTTACAGCATTTATATTAATCCCAGTTGCAAGAGGGAAGGAGAAAAAAGGCAGCAGTATCCACATGGGTGAATATTTTTGGATGGGCTCCAACACACTGGCTCTTGAATTCTGGGAGTTGAAGTCCACCATATTAAAGTTGCTTTAAACACTGGTTCAAAGAAATCTCTTATGTTTAAAAAGCCCTGCTTGTTGATCACAAAGCCTGCTCCTTGGACATTTTGAGTTATGAAATGGCCAACCAGCTGCATCTGCGGAGCTCACAAGCAAGGAAAGATGAGCAATAAATCTTTCATTGTTTCTTCCAGTAGCTGGTATTTAAGGAAATAGCTTGTTCCTTTAGGCATTTATCTAAACCTCTTTAAAAACAATCTTAGTTCATGTCCTTCATCACAGCTGAGGGCACCAAAGCTATGGAATGCATACTGTAACAAAATACTTCTTATGGGCCCTAAATTTTCTTACTCATTTACTTGTTTGATTGCTGCTGAAATGCACACAGATCTTTAGGTTAGGGCAGTTGAGTTTCTTGCCTTATTTGTCACATTTTGGGGCCAGTAAAGATCAGGAGGGCAGTAGAATGAATCATACCAATTACCAACAGGGTTAGAAAGTAAACCCATTCTTCTGTAGTTGGAGGATTATGTTTTGCATATAAAGGAGTTCTAATTCAGAGGAGTCATGGCTGAGTTCACCATTGCACTAAGGCGTGTTTTTGTGTATTCTATGATTTCCAGATTGTGCCATAATTTATTGATTTTTACATGGTTTAGGAACTGATTTAGGAACTACGGACTACAGAAGTCACACTGAGATGAGCTAAATGAATAATATAGTTTTACATACCATGTCAGCTTAAACGTGGTTGGGCACTAGGCTGTTATGGTTTATTAAAATCATCATTAAAATTAGTGTGTGAAGGTAGGCATAGTTTGGACTCATGTGCATTTGGATTCTGGCAAAAAATCTCTCCCCAATGACTTTACATTGTCTTCCATGTTAGCTTTTTCCCAACATAAAGACAATAAAGGATAAAGGTCAGCCTGTGACCTCATGGATATAATTGCTTCATATTCTTACTTTATGATGGTGTAAGCTGCTCATAATCACTTGATAATGAAATACACAGCATATATATTTAACAACAAACAAACAAATATTCTACCCTTTTAAATTCTTCATCTGATTGACAAAATGGGATATTTTATTTTTCAGTTAACTTACAAGATGACTTCCTGTTATCAATCCCATTTTAAAGATTATAACAAAAGACCCCGTTCCCCAATTTTTTTTGAAACAGCTGTGATATCAAGTTGGAAGAATCACAGTTGCTTGTTTGTTTACTTTATTTCTACACTGCCATACTACATGGATTCTGTTCCATAAATTATCGGCCTGTCCATGGTGTAATCTTACAGTTCATGCAAATGAAAGGCTGAGTTTACACCCCATTGTTTGAAAAAAATTCATTTTCTGAATATTGCTTTGTCCAGCTGAACAAACTTCCTGGCAGATGTTTGGTGTATGATAATTGGATTTAGCTGAAGGCACAGCTCCTGTCTGGATGTCCTGCAGTGTGAACTTAAGATGCCTTACTATATCCATCTTGCTTATCAAGAAAGTGGCTTGGTATATAGAAAACATTGGAGGAAGTTATACACATTTGAGTGCTATATTTTTGGTAGCATAGGGTGTATGTATGTATGTATGTATGTATGTATGTATGTATGTAATCTATTTATGTATGTATCTATTATATATATGCTTTTTTGAAGAATCTTTATTTCCCTCCTATAAACAAGCATCAGGAATAAGCTGTCATGACACTGACATGAAAACATATACATGATGATGCCATCATGAAAATATTGCAATTATTTGCATTGCAATGTCTGACAGAAGTCCATAAGTCATAATGTTTCCCTGCACATGTTGCTAATTCCGTTCCTCCCTTGCTTCCCCTACTATCCCCAGATTATAAAGGTAAAGATTTCCCCTGTGCAGTCATGTGTGACCTGGGGGGTGGGGTGGGGTTCAACTTTGTTTCTTAGCCAAGAAAGCCAGTGTCCTTCTGCGGTCATGTGGCCAGCATGACTATACAGTGAGGCTCATGGAACATTGTTACCTTCCCACTGAAGTGGTACTGTTGTGGCCTGTCGGCCGCCGGCCCCTTCAGCAGCTAAATCAGATGAGGAGACGTGGGAGTCCGGGTCAGCATCAAGACAACCTGAGAGCTCCAAGGGGGAAGAGGGAATGAAGCTGTCAGAGAGAGAGGCAAGGGCAGAGCCTTGGCTGTCTGTCTGCCCTCAGATGGAGAGTCAACAGCCCCCAGGTCTGAGGTGGCTGATGAGGAAGAGGAGGAACAGCTGGGTCCCAGTGCCTGATGCGCGGATTCACAGAAGGCGAGAGGAGAGCAGTAGAAATCTGTGGGCCGATCCTTGGGACGGAAGAGCCACCGCTGCTAGCGAAGCCCCACCCTAGCTCTGGGGATAAAAGGAAGGGGGCGGAGATGAATAGATGTGGCAGACAGGTACTCATCTCCCTGCTGGACAAACTTGTTAGTCTGTGAGAGAGAAACTTTTTGCCAGGACTGCTGGCACTCCTAATAAAGGAATTATTGATTTAAATACAGAGGGTTTGTCATGTTTGGGGAGCTGGGTCAGAACAGGTACCTATTTATCTACTTTCGTTTGCATGTTTTCAAACCACTAGGTAAGCAGGAGCTGGGGCAAGAATGGGAGCTTCTCACTGTTGCACAGCACTCCAGTTTTGAACCCTGGCTGTCAGCTTTCCAGCTGACAAGCTTGGCATCTTTAACTGCTGAGCCACTGTGCTCCCCTCCCCAAACCATGCAATGTTGTACTTCAACAATATCTGGAGGACATTTGGCGATTCTTCATTCTTTAATCCTTACTCTTGTGTAAGCTCTTATATGCAATATATGGTTTTAAGTATCTCAAAAATTAAATGAAGGTGATATGACAAGATCTAGCATCTCACCCGTGAAATAAATCCTTATTGGACAATAGGGGATAACAGAGTATGAAAAATCAACCAATATCCCTTTTGCAGGATAGTCTGTTTTGTGCCAAGGTACGGTTAAATTGGATATTGTACTTATAATACAGCACACAGCCATGACTTGATTTTTGTTTACTGAGTTATAAACATGGACTATCTTAATGACCATGCATGAGGATAATTCCATATTCCCTGATTAGAAAAGGAGTAATCTAATTGTAAGGCTAAGGGCTTCAGAAAAATAAATGTTTGGCACCGATAACAAGTACTGCTAAAGATGTTTGCTTGGCATTTTTAGCTCGCAATATACAACACCATATTGACATCCCTGCAATTTTCTAAAGAAAGGAAATTCAACATAACTGAGCCTTTTCTACTCTGACATTAGCATTCTTGACAAAGGTTAGTAGCATAGCGGACGCAGAAATGACAACTTCCTTGGCAGTTCTGTACAAACGTCCCTTGTTAGGGTGAAAAAGACAGCTGAGTACATCCTGACTGCTGGATCTGTAAGATGTGTGTGTATCCATTGTCTGATAATTAGTCTTTTTGAAATGGCACAGGACTTTTGGTTCCTGAAATATATATCCTAGCCAAGATGCTGGCTATTTTCACTGTCCCCATCCCCCACTCTGCAGAAGAGGACCTGTTAATTGCAGTGGTTTGCTTCCTATGCCTAAACTGTTCCAACAGGAAAGAGCAAAATCAAAGAAGCAAAGACCATGCAAGTTTCCACCAGTGAATTATTGCCTACAAATGTATTGTTATCAGTCAGCCAGGTATGAATATTAAATGTGTTATTCTGTTTAACCAGAACGGCCCATATCAATTTGTATTTATTCTCTAAAAATCTTTAGCACATCCCACTATTTTTGCAAGTACAGCATGTCAACATCAAACATCTTTACCAAATCATAGTTCAGAGAAAGTCAAGTAGGTTAAAGGAAATCTGAAGTGTACTCCAAATTGGCTCCATTTTTTTGTAATTGTTTTGATGCTTCAACCTTAGTGGTCTTTCCTAGCAAACATTCAGTAGATGTTTTTGCAAGGCCAGTCTGTAATGACAGTAAGAACAATCAATCAGTGGAACAGGTTGCCTTCAGAAGTTTTGGGTGCTCCAACACTGGAGTCTTTTAAGAAGACTAGCCAACCATTTGTTTAAAATGGTATAGGGTCTTGTTTGAGCAGGTGGTTGGACTAGAAGACCTCCAAGCTCCCTTCCAACTCTGCTATTCTGAATTCTGATCCCATGCTTTGTATCTTCCATATTAGTTTTCATAGCTGCTATCTTCCCAGGAATTCTGGGAGTAAACGTCTAAGGGGTTGCCACAAAGAAAAGACAGTCAAACTATTCTCCAAAGCACCTGAAGGCAGGACAAGAAGCAATGGATGGAAATTAGTCAAGAAGAAAAGCAACCTAGAACTAAAGAGAAATTTCCTGACAGTTAGAACAATTAAATCAATGGAACAACTTGCCTCCAGAAGTTGTGAATGCTCCAACACTGGAAGTTTTTAAGAAGAGATTGGACAATCATTTGTCTGAAATGGTATAACACAGGCCACGCCCATCCCAGCTCCACAAAGGCAAAAAAGTCATGATACATCATGTGATGTCATGTGATACAATCATGTTTTACACCCGTGATATAAGGTTTCCCAGCTGAACAGGAGATTGGACTAGGGTTGGATTAGAAGACCTCCAAAGTCCCTTCCAACACTGTATTCTGATATCATGCTTTGTATCTTCCATATTAGCTTTCATAACTGCTATCTTCCCAGGAATTTTTGGGAGTAAAAGTTTATGTATGTATGTATGTATGTATGTATGTATGTATGTATGTATGTATGTGTTTGTTTTTTTATTGTTTGTTAAAATCATTTACCACCTGTCTCAACAATGTCTAATGGGCCATGCATTGTTTCATTTGTTTTATATATCTTAGGTGCTCAAGTTGATTGGAGATTTAGGAATAAAGAAACACTCAGTGTCCTCCAGATGTTGCTGAACTACAGCTCCCAATATTCCTTACCATTGGCCATGCTGGGAATTGGAGAGGAAAAACACCTGGAAGGCTAGTGGGATGTTTGGCCCAGTTGACTATTGAGGGCATGTTATGGGCACAATAAAAAACCCCATCCATTGTAAGAAAGATAGTGAGGCTCCCCATGACAATAAGATCCCAGCCAATCTCAAGTCTCAATAAACTACAAATTTCTGTTCTATATTCTCCCCCAAGAATGTTTCTGAATTATATAGGGGATACAAAGCATATCAAAAATAGACTGTTAAAAATGTAAAGAATAGTTTTAAAAATAAAATTAGTTAAGGAATATAGCCTAGCAGAACTAGGAGGAGGTAAATGCAGGCACCACTCTGGAAATCCAAACTCTAGATGCTAGCCAAGAATTGAGTCCAGAAATTGAAGATAGATCTTGTTGCATGTTGATACAGTCTCTGGCAACCAAATGATAAACTTGCCCATTCATGGTGGGTTCCTCTATTTTTGTCCATGTCCTCTGCTTTTGACGCCTGTTTTTTGGGTTGAAGACAGAAATTCAGTTTCACCTGGCAACTTTTTCTCCTTAGGCCACCTTACTGCTTATCTTCTCTCCCTCAGCTAGAGCCCGGCTGATCTGGGCAAATGTATTATCGTCCTGTGATATGTCTTTCAACGCACTGATATTGTACTCTATATTTATTCCAGCTATACTTAAATGGAAACAGAGAAGCCTGCTTCTTCTGTGCTAAGAAAGTGGTGGACGTGTACACACACATCCACATACACTGTCAAATACACTACCACTCCCACCCTCACCCCTGCCAAGATTGCTCTTTAGCAGCAACTGTGTTACTTAATATTGTTGACAATAAATTAAGACAGCATGGTAAACATAATTTCTCAAAACTAGCTATGTTCAACCAGATGGTTTAAAATATTTTGGCAGGCCAATTAGCCCAGGTTCACATATATATGAAGACAGAAGTTTGTTAGATGACATATGGTGCCTATTTACTATTTTCTGAGAAAAGACTGTCATTTCCAGCTTTATTATGAAGGCAAGAATGGAAGAGTTGTTTACTGTATTAAATGGGGATTCCTGAATTCTTAATTTGGGAGGATAAATGGAGAAGCAGGTGGGAGGGAAAAACACAGCATAGTAGAGAATAACCCAATAAAAGAAGGGACGGAAAATAACACAATTGAAAACAGGTCTCTCCCAGATCTTTTTAACTTCAACCCCAAAATCCCCAGCAAGCACAGAATCATGGGAATGTCAAGCCCACACATTTGAAGGGCATCGGACTAGGACATTGTCTACTGTTTTTGTGTTTTTTTATAGCATTTAGCAATGAATGTTTCACAAATGAAGGTAAATAAACATGTCCCAGGATAATGTTGCTTTAAGAAACAATATCAAATAAAAGACAAGTAACAATGCATGTAGATATATATAAGTATATATTTGCACCAATGAACCGAAAATGTATCGAATGTATCACTATATGTTATAATAAAAATCAAATTAAAAGAAAAAGAAATACTGGGCATAGAATAGCCTAAAGCACACATTCTGGTGAGAGATAAGTTTCCTAAGCACATGCACAGGGCCAGAGGTTTAGTTGGAAGACTAAACCTCTGGTCCTGGTGACCGACCCAGATTGGATCCTGCTTGAATGTTTTTATATATTTATTTGGTTTTTTTATATATTTATTTGTTTTTTTGTACACTGCCCAGAGTAATTTTTTTTGAAGATGCATGGCCATACAAATCTGATGGATGGATGAATGAATGAATGAATGAATGAATGAATGAATGAATGAATAGAATTCTTTAGAATAGAATAGAATAGAATAGAATAGAATAGAATAGAATAGAATAGAATAGAATAGAATAGAATAGAATAGAATAGAATAGAATAGAATAGAATTCTTTGTTGGCCAAGTGTGATTGGACCCACAAGGAATTTGTCTTTGGCGCATATGCTCTCAATGAATGAATGAGTGAGTGAGTGAGTGAGTGAGTGAGTGACTGACTGACTGACTGACTGACTGACTGTATGAATGAGATATTTAATGAGTCCCAAATGCTTTTCATATAAGCTGCTCACATATATTTCTTTACCATTTGGAATTTACTTCCTTTCTCTCCATCTGGAGCATAAAGTATTTCCCTATAATAAGAACACATCTCATTGATACCATCGTTTCATTTAAATAGCGGACTTCAAATATTCAAAGACTGTGTTGTTTGAAAGATCCACCACTTCTCTGTTAGACAACTCCAGACTGTTATCTTCTGTATTCATCATGCATATAGAGACTGTCTCTCGATTGACTAATATTTCTGTTAAAATATTTCAATCTGGATAGGTCTATAGACTACATATAAATGAACTATAAGAAGTACTGTATTTTTCAGACTATAAGACACTCCAGACTATAAGACACACCTAGCTTTTAGAGAGGAAAACAAGAAAAAATCTGCCTCTACCTCCCAGCAATTTGCCTCCTTGCAGCAAACAGCCTGGTCAGCTTCAGCACAGCCTGATTTAGCATGAGCAACTGATTGGCTGTTGGATCTTGTTAGAATTTGCAGCAATCCAACCAGCACACAAATAAAGAATTCAGCAGGATTCATTTATAGAAGAAACTTGTTTATATACAACAATATAAAGCATGATGCATGTGTACAATACCCATGCAGCAGAACTCAGAAGCCAGAACTCAGAAGCCAGAAGCACAGAATCAATATAATCACAGAAGCTGTCTGACATGGCTCTCAGTCATCAAACAGTTCCCATTGGCTGACTTGTTATTATGGCTATCTCAGCTCATGATTTCTTACACACTGATAAATCTGTCTCCTGGAATACTGCCTATCAGCTGTTCCATGCTGCAGGGATCGCCACTGCCCATCACCATCACTGTCACCCATCGCCACTGCCGCCTATCACTGCCTCCATGCACCCCATTTTTGGCTTCCGTGCATCCCGTTTTTGGCCTCCATGCGCCCCATTTTCAGCCTCCACATGCCCCATTTTTGGCCCATTCCAGGCGGCGGAGATCCCCAGCTCCTGGAACAGGCCGAAAATGGGATACATGGAGGCTGAAAACGAGATGTGGGAGGCCAAAAATGGGGCATACAGAGGCAGCATTAGGTGGCAGCAGTGATGGCCGGTAATGGCGGCAATGGATGGGTGGAGATTCTTGCAGCCTGGAATAGCTAATAGTGGTATTCCGGGAGGCAGATCCAACTGCCAATCAGCTGCTCATGTTAAACCAGGCTGTGCTGAAGCTTACCAGGCTGTTTGCTATTTGTTGCAAGGAGGCAATGGCCGAAGAGTGGGGGTCGGTGGATGGGGCTTTGGCAACATTTACTGTATAAGATATACAGACATTTCCACCCACTTTTGGGGGCGGGAAAGTGTGTTTTATACACCAAAAAATACGGTAAATGACAGTAAAATAAATGAAATCAAATGTAATCATAAAAATAACCTACATGAAAACAGTAGTCATTATCCCTGTAATGAATAAAAAAGTCCTCAAGTTAAGTGCCAGATGAACCAATATGTTTTATTTTTTTAATCATAAAAAGCTTCCCAATGACAAGCCAAATTATCAAACTAGCATATGGTTTGAGTGAATCTGATTCTATTAATTTCTGGTAGAAATTAATAATATGCCAAACTTCCTTTTTTTCAATATAATTTATTGAAAGATTTAAAAATAAGAGTAAAAAATCAAAAGTAGAGGTAAAGGTTTCCCCTGTCTAGTCAGGGCCAACTCTAGGGGGGCAATGATCATCTCCATTTCTTAGCCAATGTTGCCCAAAGAGTGCTGTTACCTTCCCACAGAAATGATACCTATTTATCTACCTATCTACTCACATTTGCATGCTTTCAAACTGTTAGGTGAGCAGAAGCTGGGGCAAATAATAGGAGCTCATCCCATTGCACAGCATTCAGGTCTCAAACTTGAAGGTAAGAGTGGAAAAAGAAGCATGTCAACATTTCCAAAGGCATAGGTTGAAAGCAAATCAGGTGATTGATTTCTGGGCAGTGCAGAATGATCAGGCAGGTACCTAAACACAACAAGCCTGTCTTGTCTCTTTTGGAAATAAATGAATTAATATACAATACCATCTCAAAGAAGTACCCTTGTAGGACTATTTTACAAATCAGTCAAGACTTAAATGCACCACTGACCAAGATGAAAAACCATTCAGAAACCCTGACTTTGCATAATGCACTGAGCCTCAAATTAACTGTATTTTACCAAGACTGATACATAGTGTGCTTGGTCTATGGTTCAGTGTGTAGTACACATCTTGCCAATTACATTATTAATGAATCATGGTTATATTTGCTAGCTTTCTTTGAGAAAGGCAGGGTATAAATATATAGGAGACATAAATACAAAGATAATTATAGAGTTACTTGGAAAGCAATTACCAGAAACTCTTGTGTATTTTAATTCTTCCCAACTTATTCTGAAAAATATTTCAGCACAGGAAAGTAATAACTATAATTACTTGGTCCAGCATTCTCCAATTGAGTTTGCTCACCATATTTTGGCATTCCAACTCTCAATTGCCCCATTCTGTATGGAATACTGCTAATTGCTAAAGTTTGCACAAAATGGAAAATATATTTTGTTTTGAACTCAAAAGAAAATATAAGTTTCAGTAAACATATTGGAAACAAAATTTGAACAGGTACTAAATCTAGTGTTTCAATTCCTCCCACTTTTCCTCCTCCTCAGAATTGTCTCTGCATTGCTTGCAAGCATCTTTTTTTCCTTCCTTCCTTCCTTCCTGTCTGCCTGCCTGCCTGCCTTCTTTCCTCCCTCCCACCCTTCCTTCCTCCCTTCCTCCCTTCCTCCCTCCCTCCCTCCCTTCCAAGGTCCCTTCCAACTGTATTAATTTATGTTCTCCATACATCATTGCACCAAAAACCTTGCTTTTTTCTAACTTTTGTCTTTTCAAATTATTTTCACTCTATAACTGGGACAAAGCAGTACTACTTTGCTCAATATATAAACCAAAGTATTAAAAATATGAATATTTTAGTTTGGATAAACTTGCTGTTCCATATACAGAAAGTTTTAGCTTAATAACTACATAGTTTGGGAAACTGTAATTCAGCACCCAAAGGGCTCATATTGGGGAAGTTTGATCTAGATAATATTCAATCACCTTAAATGTTTTTTGCAATATTATGGGGCCAGTAAGACCCAAAGCATATGTTCAAAAATACCATGCTTATTTTTCCTAAATTGCACCATACAAATATACTGCTCAAAAAAATAAAGGGAACACAAGCAGAAGACATCCAAGATCTGAATGAATGAAATAGCCTTATTAAATACTCTGTTCATTACATACAGTAGTTTATACACTGCTCAACCAACTAAAGGGAACACAAAACTACTCTATGTAATGAACAAGGTATTTAATAAGGCTATTTCATTCATTCAGATCCCAGATGTCTTCTGCTTGTGTTCCCTTTATTTTTTTGAGCGGTGTACTTTAATTCAGTCAGCCTTTCCATGTTAACCAATTCTGTGCATGAAAAAGAAACCTATTGCTGTATAGATAAGGATAGCATAGTATATATTGGGGAAATGGGCCTCTTACTTAGTATCTCAGGAGATTAGAAAGAGTTTCTAATTTCAATCTTTCTTTGCCTTTCTCACTTCTATATGTTTCTCAGTAATTAAAGGTAAACGTAAAGATATTTCCTTGTCCAGTTATTTCAACTCTAGGGGGCAGCACTCATCTCTGTTTCTTGGGCAAGGAAGGCAGTGTTGTCCAAAGACATTTCTGTGGTCAGTTGAGGCACATGGAATGCTGTTATCTTCCTACCAAATAGTTTGAATATTTTTTTTTTTAACTCAGATTATCCACTCCAACCATATTACTGGGGATCTCTTTATCTGATTTATCTCTGCTTGCCTGTGGCCAACTACAGTGAATTTAGCTTGATCAGATATTCCCTTCAATCAGTTTCCTACGATACTTCAAGGATCCCCAGGTTTCTTAATGTCTGGCTTAGGAAATGCCATTTTGACAGAAGATCATAAAGAATTGAGGAAGAAAACAAATGATTCGACAGAGAAAGCTGGTGTCAGGGTTCCAAGTAACACCCCCAACAAAAGAAAACTCCGAGGCTTTAAGTTCCTCAAAGCTACACTTTATTAGAGATGTCATATTGGCACATCTGGGAAAACCCGAATCTGAAAGTTTCCAGGTTTTCCCCACCCAAGTGAAAGTTCAAGTCCCTGCCCAGCACCCACATGTCCATCATATGGCCCAATCAAACATTGTCCTCACTGGAGATGCCTCCCAAGTCCAGCCTTCCAGGTGCAGGGCAATTTGTCCTTGACTTTCTGAGAAAGGAATGTTATTATGACTATATAGCACCTCAGCTCTATACAATCTCCCCCTCCCAGTTTCCCACAGTAGTAAACGTGGCAGGTCTGAAGGCCTAGTGTAAAAGATGGCTTCCAGGCCTGTCAGCTGACTTATATGGACCACTTCAGCTATTCTTGTTTGGCCTTTCAGAATAATTTTATGTATTTATTTGTGGCATTTTTATCCCTTTATTTTTTGCCAACTCAAGGTGACCTACATACTTAATACTTCCTATTAATAGTAAACCTATTTTCATCAAACCTAGAATGCCATGAGATGGATTGGGCTGAGAGAGAATGACTATCCCAAAGTAACTTAACTAGCTTTCATGCCTAAGGGAAGACTAGAACACAGAGTCTCCTGGTTTCTAGCCAGCACCTTATCCACAACATCAAATTGACTGTATGATGACTGGGATCAGTGAAAACCAAAGTCCTACAAAATCTAAAGTCCAGTTTTTCATCATTTAGCCTGGACATTCTTTACACTTTTGGTTCATGCTTCATTTATTTGACCAAATGTGGTTCTTAAAGATAGGAGAGGATATGACTGCAACAAGGAAGAACCTTAAAACAGTCAGCAAATTTCACTGTTCTTTTAATCTGGGTTGATAGCTAGTTATTTATGAATAGGATCTTTTAAACAAATAAATACATTTACTAGCTGGATACCCGTGCTCCACTCCGAAACTATGTGATTGGGCTTTCTAAATTGACACAGCTTGAAAATTAATAAGTAATTTTCTCCTCTCTCCTTCTCTCCCTCAGGCTTGCCCCACAGAAGCCTCTCCTCTCCTCTCCCCCTTCTCTCCACCTGGCTGGCCCCATTGATCCTCTCCTATCCCCTTCTGTCCCTCAGGCCTGCCCCACAGAGGCCTATCTAATCCCCTTCTCTCCCTCAGGCTGGCCCCATTGATCCTGTCCTATCCCTTTCTCTCCCTCAGGCCTGCACCACTGAGGCCTCTCCTATCTTATCCCCTCTCCCTCAGATTGCCCATATTGATCCTCTCCTATCCCCTTCTCTCCTTCAGGCTTGCCCCACACAAGCCTCTCCTATCTTATCCCCTTCGCTCCCTTTCAGGTGGAGAGTAGAATGTCTAAAGTCCCAGCCTGCAGGCCAGATGAGTCACATGCTGGCCACGCCCAAGCCCAAGTTGCAGTTGGAACAGAGTTCTTTTCAGGTGAGGAGTGGGAGTAGAATGTCTAACTCCTTAGCATCAGAGCATGTTAATAATAATATAAGAAATACTAATGATCTGATGGTCATTTCAAAAAATCCTTTCTTAGTGAGCACCTAGAAGCCAAGAGGAACATACTGCCAAATTTCAAATTTGTAGGCTTTATGGTTCTGGAGATTTCATGATGATGCGTGAGTGATATTTCGGTGTGTGTGGGTATGGGTGTGTGTGTGTGTAGTGGGTTGTCCCCGTTTCAGACCGGTTCTATAGAACCGGTAGTAAAATTGGCAGGAGGCTCCGCCCACTGACCCTGACGCCATCAGAAGCGATGTGCGCATGCAGTGATGCTCTGTGCTCTGTATTCACACCCCCAGCCAATCAGAGCACAACCAATCCCCCATCCAATCAGAGCACAGCCAAGCCCCCAACCAATCAGAACACACCTCCACCCAGTCAGAACACAGCCAAGCTCCCACCCAATCAGTTCACACCCCCACTGGCAGTTAAAAGGAAGAAACAGCTGTGATCACACATTGCTCCTAGAAGCATGAAGCCGAAAACACCAGCCTGAAGATGATGAATGAGACTTCGTCGAAATGTCACCAAGACACTTGGAAAACCCGAATAACCAAAGACCTACCTATATATATACACACACATATATATACACATATATACACATAAACATATACATACACATATGTATGCATTTATGCATTTATTTAGTATTTATACAGTGGTCCAAGACATGTAGCCTTCCTAGCTAATTTATGAAGTAATGGGTTCCAGTAAAGAAACTTTCTTGATCAATTCTATAAAACTGCCTGTATTGTATTTTTCTAGTCGACCACCTTTTGTCTGATTAAAATAAATTAAATAAGTACTGATTTTATTACTTTCTTTTAGGGAAACATTCCTCTACCCTCTTGAATGTTTTTTATTTTTAAGCTCATTACAACAAAATAATATCTAACTTCTGACATACAATACAGATTCAATCAGATTTACCTGTAAAGAATGATACTCGCCAAGAAAAAAATCAAAGTTAAATCAATGCATTTGGCAGCATGTGTGATATTCAAAATGACTTAAATAAAACATCCAGCAAATCTCCTTTGTGAAGTTTTGTTTAAAAGATTATCACAACATTTTAACAAAGTATTTAACTGAAGTTTTAACAACTCTCAATATCTTACAATTGGCCATCAGTAAACCAATTTTTGACATTTACTAGCAGCCATTAGGAACCAATTTAAAGGCAATTATATGAGACAGGTATGATGTAAAAATAACAATATTTGATACAGTCAGGCTTTGTGATGTGTTAATTAGCATGTAATCTAGCTAGAAATTGTACATGGAAGAAATATGAATTTATAGAATTTTTGTGTGGCTTTGATTTCATAGAAAATAGGTCCAAAGAATTGTGTCATCATAGATTCAATACAAGGCATGAAGTAAACCTAGGAAAATATAACATTAAATTTGTAATTGAGAAGTAATATCTGAATTGACAAAAAAACAAGGGGTGGTTTTCACATTTGCTTGATGGGCTTATCTTAGAATATCTTGGCATCCAGCTGTGTCAGGACAGCAGTCTCTAGATTCATCCACAAGCTGAGTCATTGACAGTGCAGTTCCAGATGTCAACAAGTCTGTGCTGACTCATCCTTTGCTCCTGTTGTACTGTATAATGATTCAATCATACATTGTGTGGACTTAGGTACTTGTGCAGCAAGTACAGTGATGCTCTGTGCTCTGTATTCATAGCAAGGTAATTATCTTTATTAGGATCAACTAAAATAACACAGCAGGGTGTGTGGGCTTTCTCCAGGTTTCTTTATCAGGCAAGATGCTGTTTAAATGACAGAATAGGGAGGGAAAAGTCCAAATCCTTGGTTAATTATTTGAAAAGTCCATTTAAACCACTTGGTGTCCTGCTCAGAATAATTCCCAATATGGAGTTATGGCCCTATTTACTACTGTTTTTAGATTATGTCTAATCTTCAGAAACATAAAAAATAATTATTCCCCCAATTCTAGTAATACAAAGTCATTGTCTCCAGTGGACTGATTCTAATGACCACAGGCAGAAGAGTCAATCTCCGATCTCAATCAGTCTTTCCAACAAAGCCAGGAAGCTTTTTTTTTTTTTGTGGTCAATTAATCCAATTTAATACAATTGCCTGCATGGTAGTACAGAAATCTGCTAGCTCACATATACTAGCTATTGGATTCCAAGGGTATTCAAGGGCCTTAGGAGATCTAAATTATTATTTTTTTCCTATTTAAATGTTACCTTTTGCAACTTATGGTCCTGCTGTAATATATTATTTCTCACTAATATTTGAGGGGAAACATGAGGAATAGTAGTGCTTTGAAATGCCCACATTCAGAGGCCTTGTTCTGCATCAATATTGCATTTCCCTAGATGTGAAAATTCCCTAGGTTTTTTAAAAGGCATCAGTGAGTAACAAAGTTGATTTGGATCCTTTGCGGTCTATTTTTGCTGATGCATTCTATCTTATGGTTACTACAGAACAGAACAGAACAGAATAGAACAAAATAAGAATAAGAATAGAATAATAGCCTAGCCTAGCCTAGCCTAGAATATTTTTATAGGCCAAGTATGACAAGGAATTTGTCTTCAGTGCATAAGCTCTCAGTGTACATACAAACAACAAAGTGATTAAATCATAAATCATAAAATACAACCAACAAAGTGATAGTCATAAGACACCAACAGGAGTAAGATAATAGGAAAGATGAAAAGGATAATACAGTCCTGCTATACGGATAGATATTCTTTAGGCATGGACAGTGCTCTGGAAATTATGTGTTTAGCAAAGTAAGAGCATGGGGAGGGGGAAACTGTCTCAGTGTCCAGTTGTTTGATTTATTTAAACTGTTGTAACTTCCATTAAGCCAGACTAGGTGGCTTAGTGGCTAAGACGCTGAGCTTGTCAATCAGAAAGGTCAGCAGTTTGGCGGTTCGAATCCCTAGTATAGGTCTCCTGCGTGAGCTGGGGGTTGGACTAGATGACCTCCAAGGTCCTTTCCACCTCTTACTGTTACTGTTAGATCTTGCTTGTAAAAAAAAGATTATGATTTAACTGTTTAACTGTAGTAAATGTTATAAATGGATGACAATCCTACTGTCTGCCTTAAAAACTTACTAAAAAAGGTGTGTGTGTGTTTGTGTTTGTGTGTGTGTGAGAAATGTATCCTTCCAATATCTTCCATGTTTCGATATAGACTCAGTCATTTTACTCTAATGGTTTTGAGCCATGGAATCAGGAACTAGTTATCTTTTGAAGTCCATGTGGTCATTGGACATCTTCGTTTTCTTAGACACCAGAGAAAGGATTTTAATAGAATAGATGTCCCAACATTGGTATTAATTATTAATTTATTTCTACAGTTGGAAGAAAAATCTAAATCTTCTTACAGGCCCAAGAATTATACTGAACAACAAATGCAATAATTTCCATCGTTATCCAGAGAAGATTTATCCATTCATTTGCAGTCGATCTATGTCACCAATGTTCTTTGGACTGATAGCCAACAGGAACGCCTTCACTGAGAAACAAAATAACTATGAAATGAGGCAAGGAGAGAGTGATCTGTAATTGTAATTGGCTGAAGCTCAAAACCCAGACTTTTCTTTTTCTTGGCATAGGGCTTTCCTACATGAGCACATATCAACTATTAAACCATCAAACATTTTCCAAGCCTTGCTCCAGGTAAAGCCTCTTTGATTGTGTAGCTTCACAAGTGTTTGGGGTATTTGGTTGATGGCATGGAAGGTAAAGGGAGTTCCCATTAGCCAATAATTTCCCAGTAGTGCAGACTATGTCACGCAGGTATCTTATCAAGGTTTTCCAGAAAATGACATAATTGCTTAATTAACTGCTGGGGCTAAGGGAAAGGGTTATGAGAAAAGAAGGTCAGGGTTATAATGGAAGATTACTTCCATAAAATCTACATTCAGAACTATTTATTCTGCACGTGTGTGCTTACAATTTCAAATTCTTCCATGAGTTATGCCATTTTTATTTGTTTAAATAATCATAGAAAATGATAGTTCAAGGATAGGAATTCTCTGCTTGAACTGTGTCTCGCCCTCTCTTCTTTTCTCTCTGTCTTTCTCACACATTTACACATCTCACAAAACTTATTTAAAGCAAAGGTGATTGGTTGAAAAAATCTGTGCTCATCAAAAGAAGTATCAGAATAGATACGTCTGTGCCAAAGAAATTTGATGGTATGCTTCCGAGGAACACATCAAATGGGCAAATTCAAACCAGTACCTCAATATGATAGGGGCTCAGTGTCAACACCTTTCCAGATTCTTGGGCAAACAAAGATTTCACTTCTAAAAGGGAACTGAAAGTATATTCAGGAGAGTAAGGGATTATTTGCTTGACTGCTATGTATAATCTGAATTACGCAACAGCTACCAATACTTAATGTAGTCAGTTTATAATCTACACATTGAGACAGAACTTAACCTGCGAACCTTCCATTTTGAATTTTAATGTTCTCCTGAGGAATTCCAGTGAATTTTGGAATTTCCAAAAATGGTATTTTTGTAGCATTTAAATTGATCTATATAAGGATACTGCCCTTCAGTAGACAATGGAAGGCTTTTTCTCATTGACTAACTTATCTGTTATTGATTTTGTTTGTTAGATTTTTAGCCCATTTTCATTATTTTACAAGTAATTCAAGATAACAAATATACATAATATTCTTTTCTCCTCCTTTTCCTATAACATGAGGTGGGTTGGGCTGATAGTGACTGGCCCAAAGTCACCCAGCTTGCTTTCATGCATAGGATGGAACTAGAAACTCCTAGTATCCTGATTTTTAGGCTTTCACCTTACCCACTACACCAAGCTGGTTCTCCTGCACAAATATATGTTATATAAACCAGATATGTTGTACAATATCTTCCATTATTTGCTGCCATATGATTCATTGCTGATAATCTGTTAAAGAAAATCAAGTGTATCAGTCCCCGATACTGATGTATACATATCCAGAAGTGAGACCAGGGGACCTAACAATGTCCTAGAAGAAGTCTAGAAGTCTACAGAAATAAGATATTTCTGTATTGTCCCCCCCCAAACTTCATAGATGTGACTAAACAGTCATCAGAAGGTGGCTCAGCGGTTAAGGACACTGAGCTTGCCAAGTGGAAAGCTGACAGCCAAGATTCGAGACCCGAGTGCCACATGATGGGATGAGCTCCCATTACTTGCCACAGCTCCTGCCCACCTAGCAGTTTGAAAACATACAAATGCAAGTAGATTAATAGGTATCCCTTCGGTGGAAAGATAATAGTGTTCTGTGCATCTTGACATGTAGTCTTGCTGGCCACATGACCACAGAAGCATCTTCGCACAACACTGCCTCTCTTAACTAAGAAACAGAGATGAGCCCATCTCCCTAGAGTCGGGTACCACTGTATAGGGGAAACCTTCACCTTTACCTTAGTCGCCAAAAGCCAAGCTCTATGGAAAATTTCTATTAATTACTTTCTCTTTTCAATTAAAGAAAATAATTTGTAGAGAAAGATGCACAATGCTGTGTGTTCTTTTCCAGGAAAAAAAAAAGAAAAGAAACCCAAGTCAGATACTGCTATCACAAAAACACAATTCTCCTTCCTGTTTGTACTACCTAATATAGACCATTTGAGTTTTCATGGAGAGCTTGCAAGGAAGGTTGGACTGCAGCTGGTTTCTGGGGCAGCTGCAAGCTGAATGCAAAGCTGAGCTCACTTTTTTGTTTGTTTGTTATTTGTTGGATTTCCTTATGGGCCTATTTTGGTAAAAATCCAAAACTAGAATGGACTTTCTTGCATTGAGCAGCTGTTGTTCAGCCAAAAATGGACACAGAACTACAGTATAAGGGGGTGGGGATAGAAATGGTGCTTAAATACAATCAGTGCTGACACCGACCCTGAAATCAACTCCATGGGAATAATCCCTCCGTCCACACGGAATAAGCCAATAAGACTTATTAAAGATCTCTCTACTCTTCTGTTCATCTATAGTATTTGTTGACCCAATAGTTCAGATCAAAAGATACACCGGAAATGTAAATCCTGGATCTCAGCCAACCATTTTTCTTGTGCCAGCAAAGACTTGCTGGCAGAGACTTGTGACCAGAGACTGAGACCCTTGGAAATGAACCTGAAAACAGCTCCCATAAATCTTAAAAGAAACATTTACAGACCAAAAATAAAAACAAGCAAATAAGCAAGAAGAAAAGAACATGGAAATAAATTCTGATATTCAGTTTTGTTTTTGGTTTTAATGCTATGGTGTTGGATCTCAAATCTAACGAGAAACATTTTCTAACCGTTAGTTCAAAGCAAATTGTTTATCTTCATCTAAGCAATGAAGATAAGACTTCTGAATGAATCATATAAAACCAAAGTAAATAATAAATACATTGGTCATTACATAGATCTGCTAGAGAATTTCTCCCAAGAGACTTCCAACTCTATATTCTGGAACCAAATAAGAAACAGAAATTTCTATACCAGAGTTGGCAAACTTTCAAGCAAGGGCTAAGATGTCGATCCATTTAAATCTAATCCATTTTAGTTTTTAGTAGATTAAAAATTCTATACCTGTTTTATTCATAGCCTTCTCTAATATACAGAACTTTTGCATGCAATTTCCCATAATGTATGTAGTTGTGCGTGTACATTTTTTAAGATCGTGTTCTAATGCAAGCATCTCTGATGTCATTCTTTCTGATGTAAACTTTCCTGATATAAACTTTTAAAATAATTCATTTCCATAGAACCTTACTGCTAAGGTTGTGGGAAGAGGCCACTTCCTTTGAACCTTCTGACTTATGTCAGAGCTCCATCCTCTGAAAGACTTTCCCACGTTGTCTTCAGTTGCATAAGCTGCTTGATGAAAACTTTCACTTGGTGGCTAACTCAGTGAAAGTGTCTTCTATGAAGGCATAGGAATCTCTTTAAATGACATCAGGAGGCCCTCAGAACAGGTGCACTCAAAATTTGAATAGATGCAGGACACCATCAGATTTGAAATAGCAACCTGGCTGAGCTTGCATTTGCTGGAATATGTGTGGATATTTTTTCAGACAACAGTTTCATATACAAATGGATTTTGGGTGTTGATTCTTAGCAGATTTTGCATTCCGTATCTACTGTATATGGAAACCAAAGTGTACAGTAGTTCATTTTGGTGAAGGTCCTAAACTTATCTCCACGGAAAATTTGTGTCAGATTTTGTTCTCTATCTTTGCTATGACATTACTCTAATGAGAAGTACTCATTTTCGTGTACATTTCGTGAGCACAGTCAAGGGGAAAACTATTCCTTGCTGTTTTCCCACAAATGCTTATTCCCTTGCTTCTTCCATGTTTCCTTTCTCTGGATAACCGGGATATAGCAAAGAGCCAGTTTCAGTATCTAAACAAGCTGTGGAAATTTGCAAAGTCATATCCATTTGGGGAGAGCTGATGCTCCTCACGCAGCTTTAGATTTCCATTGATAAAGCTTGCAAAGAAAAATAATCTATAAAAGTGTTATGTGAATAATTGAAACCTTGGCTAAAATCTAGACAAGAACATTGTCTTGGAAATAGGATTTGAATGTCAATCCCTAAAACATAGGCAATAACATAAGAAATAGAAGTAAGTATATCAGGTGCATATTGGAAAATATGTTTTGATTTTTGCTTTTCCATCCAGATATGATGGGAGGGGCAGAAAGACTTTTCCCCTTGAGTTTAATTAACTACAGGGCTGGGCTCATATACATTCTTGTAAGTATAAGCATTGCTGAATACTCTTTTTGTCTAATAACATCTGTAAAGGAGAAATGATGCAAATTCTGCATTTTTATTTCAACACTTCTTTCGACCCAAAAATATAGCCAATTTTTCATGCCTATCCAAACCTGATATCTTCATCTCTTAATTTTCCATCTATATGGCCAAAGGCAGTGAAAGTTGGGCTAAGGTTTCCATCTTCCACATTTTGGGTTTTCTCCAAAGAAATGCATAGATGAACTTATTCAACTTGGCTACTTGACCACAATTGTACTCAAACGATTCTTTGTTTCTTCTGCTTTCTCTAACTTGATGATCTGTAGGAGACCTGTGTTTATTTATAGTAGCTATAAAATCTGAAATGTCTTGCAGCACCTTTCCTGACTAACACACTTGTATCTTTTAATAACATTTATTAATTGGAAAAGGTGCTACATGATTCTTTTGAACTTGGGCTTGCAGGTTTGTTCAACTCCTCCTCCTGTTCTTCTAGTCATATGGCCATGACAAGAGCTCCTAGATTCAAAATCCTCCTGTTTTCCAGTATAGATCTGTGGATTGATATGTATGTGTAAAATATACCAGCCCTGTGTTCAACATATATTTTTTTTACAGCTTTCCTTCCTGCTTGGCCTCTGCTCAGTATGAAAGCCCACTCTATTTTGGATTCTCTGTTTCCTGCTGTCCTTGTATTGTTCTGCTCACTCTAAAATAAAGCCAATCATAACAAGCCATGAACTCTATAGTTAAGAAAATGTTTGAGAAAAATGTGGTGCTGCCACAGAGAAGGCTCTGTTTAACCAGCCACCTGAGTTTTGACACCAGGTAAATGCTAAGAAGGATATCTTAATGAAACAAAATTATTAGAGAAAAAGGGTCTAATGTCCCTTTGCACTAACCAGGGGATTTTCACCTACATATCCATCTGCAAAACTGGGAGTAAATGAGGCAGATGGTGTTTGAGGCACAGGTGCTTCCCTCTTTAGAAGCCAACACGGTAATAATAATTCTCTTTATTCCTACCCCCTCCTTTCAGTTCCTCTGTGGCTGAAAATATCCCCTAGCTGAGTGGAAACTGAAGTCTATGCTGGTGACTGAGAACAGGAGCAGGGCTGAGAATTTGGCAAGAATGCAGCGATGGTTGTTATATTTAGTGTCAGATATGGGCAGATGGAAACCTGTCCCAGGGCATCCGAAGACTCTAAAATATGTAGCCATTCCCTCCACAACTGCAGTGGGAGCCAGAACTCTGGACTGATACATTCCAGATGAGAATTGCTGTTTTTATGGATGGAGCTCCAAGTAACTTGGAGAAAGGCTTCTGAGCAAAAGAGTATGTGTACATAATGCTCACACAAACACACGCATATCCTCACACCCACTCACACACATTCAAAAACAGTAATATATATTGATATGAGCTGACTTTCTATCTTAGTCCAATGGTTTTCTTCCTTCTTAGTCTTCCTTCTCCTCCTGTGTTTTTCAAGCACCATGTTCTCACTTCCCTTCTGAATCATAACCTAACTGCCTAAATATATATATATAACCTGGCTAGAAGAAAAACACACACACATATATATATATATACAAACCCATGTTTTCCTGAAAATAAGACCCTGTCTTATATTTTTTTGAACCCCAAAATAAGTACTTGGCCTTATTTTTGGGGAGGTCTTATTATTTTGGGGTGCGTGGAACAAGATGGGGCTCCTCTTGCCGTCTTACCTGATTTCCAGCCCTGCATTTAAATATTTTCGGGGAGGCTTATTTTAGCGCATGTGTTCAAAAGCCCGATCCGGCTTATTATCAGTGGATGTCTTATTTTTAGCAAAAAAGAGTATAGATAGATAGATAGATAGATAGATAGATAGATAGATAGATAGATAGATAGATAGATATTTCTTGGAAGAATATCTTCCTGGGCTGAAGCCAGATTTGATGATACGTAAAATAGACTCATTACAGTCAATGGAAATGGAAATCCCCATTAATTTTTGTGAAAGTACTCTGAATGTAGAAGAATCTGGATCCAATCCATCAATTTATGGTTTCCATTTAAAGTAAAATAATATTGATTATTCTCATGTCTTTGTTTCTGTTAAATTTAATAAGATTTTTCTTCAAAGTTCAGAACCTCTATGCAAAACAGATTTACTTAATAGCCTTACAAGTGTCTTTCAGTCTTTCCTATGTCTCCTTGAATCCTTAACATACCATCAAGGAATTCCAGAAAAAAATGGCTATAATTGCCTAGAAACACCTTTCAAGAGGGTGGGACTCCCAGAGTGGCTATCTGCTAGATTTTAGCTCAAGTATATAAATTTTGCACTCTCCAAATGTTTTGGCTTTTTCTTTGGCAAAGTTGCCTCCTGCCTGCTTTAGCCAGTTTGTGATAGCTTTAAACAAGAAATGTTTTATAGGTTGATTTCTTCTTTCTACTGCATTGCTGTGACAGGAACAGGAACAAAAATAACAAGCTTAGCAACACATGAAGCCACCTTAACCCTGTCTTGTATATCACCCAGACTGGCCCTGGGTCACTCCAGGAATTTTAGACTTCCGTTTTTCTCACCCCCTACAAGATGCTGTTCATTAAACCCAGGGCAATGGCCTTCTGCATTCAAAGCACAGTTCTATGATCGCAAACATTTTGGTCTCAGGACCCCACAGAGCTTTGCACTGCATATCGGACATAAATAAAATTGAGAGAGTCCAGAGATATTTTACGAGAAGAGTCCTCCATTCCTCTAACCATAATAAAATACCTTATGCCACCAGACTCCAAATTTTGTGCTTAGACAACTTAGAACTACGCCGACTTCAGACTGACCTAAGCATAGTACATAAAATTATCTGCCACATTGTCCTTCCTGTCAATGACTACTTCAGCTTCAACCATAACAATACACTAGCAAATAATAGATACAAACTCGATTGCAGAAAATATGACTCCAGTCACAGAGTGGTCAATGCCTGGAATGCACTACCTGACTCTGTAATTTCTTCCCCAAACCCCCAAAACTTTAATCTTAAACTGTCTACTGTTGACGTCACCCCATTCCTAAGAGGTCTGGAAGGGGCGTGCATAAGTGCACCAGCATGTCTATCGTCCCTGTCCTAATATTCCTTTTTACTTACTCTTTTCATGTATTCAAATTATGTTTATACTTTTACCTGTTATCTTATATATGCTTGACAAATAAACTTATGATTATGATTTTCAGGGTTAGATCTGTCAATATCGACTGTATTAGAAATCAGATTTTAAAGGATTAATTTATTTCACTTTGTGGTCCAGAGGCCCCCAGACCAGACGTTAAGAATTACTGTTCTTACAAATGAACATGTGCTTAAAGCTTTATGGGACACATTTCTTGTGCCTCTCCAGGAAGATCCTACAGGGCCCTGTATCTGCCAGCTCTGATGAGGTGTCAGGAACTGTTTAAGACTTGTTGCCTTGCTGGGCCTCAGCAAAGGGAAATATTCCCCCCTCCACCTAGTTCCTGTCCAATTGTGTCATGCTGCGTCATGAAAAGGAAAGGAAACTCTGACCAAATGCTACTGGCTCTAGCCCTGCTTTCTTAAGTTATCTCTAAGCATGTTAATGAATGCCTCTATGGCTCAGTATGTTCACCAGTAAGCTGGGTGATAAAAAAAACATCTTCCTGAGAATAGCAAAAGTCCCCAGTCCCACATAATTTCCTGCTCGGCACAGGAAAAAAAAAACATAAATAAAGTTATCTCCTGATTAAGTTGCTGTTGCTTTAATCTATCGTCAAGAAATCTCTCCTCTTTTCTCTTTATATTCCAGCCAATTCCTGCAAATGGAACATAGCTTCCAAACTCATGAGGTCAACTGAAAGAGTGAGTGGGGGATTTTCAGTTTGAAAATGGAGTTCACCTTGAACGTACCTTGTGTGGGCTTGAAAAAAGCCATTCACAGCCTTAGCCAACAATCTGGAGTAGGCTGATGACAAAAGAAAAGCTTATCTGGTTGCATTCCTGTAAGGAAACAGAAGTGAAATACTTGGAATTAAGTACGAGGAATTTCTTTTTCCTAGGGGGTTATTCTTCCAAACCAAACACTTTTAGGATCCACAAATGTTCCTGGAGCTAGTTCTGTTACTCCTTCAATTACTTTGAATGAGAGAATATTAAAAATATTTATTACCAAAAGAGGGTGGGCTTTGCTGGCACAATTGTAGCTTCCATCTTGGTATTTTGGAGATTCCTGCAGACCTACCTGAGCATCATTAGTGCAATTAGGATGGTGTCTGAAAAGATATGAATTTTGAAATAATTAGGACAAGGATGTTCAACTTTGGCAACTTTAAGACTTGTGGACTTCAACTCCCAGAATTCCCCATGGCTGGCTGGGGAATTCTGGAAGTTGAAGTCCACAGATCTTAAAGTTGCCAAGATTGGAAAACCCTGCCTTGGGATAAAACACTTTGAAGGTTGAGGAGCCTGACTAACTCCTCTCTCAAGGATGTCTGAGAATTCAAACCCAATATAGTTTGAGGGCATCAACTAGAAGGAAGGCAATTGCAGCTTCCACAAAACTGTCATTGTGGTTAGGATCCATTCATATAGCCCTGTTTAAGGCACATTTCCCATTGGAAAGGGGGCCATCTTTACTTGCAAAATGACTGGAAAGTGGTATCTTTAAAATTCTACTTTCTTATCAGAAAAGAACGGGAAACAGCCACTTTCGGACTGGGTTTGATGTGGTTACCTCAACTTTGTGACTTCTGCAGAAACATGTGATGAGAGGGTGAATGGGTTCAGAAATGAAGAGAGAGATACCGGTATTCCTCATTTGACATCCACTTGTTCAAGGATCGCTCAGTTGAAATGGTGCTAAATGATGCTACTTACGATAGGCCCTTCTGTTTGTGGCCATTGCGGCATCTCCATGGTTATATTATCGCAATTCAGGCACACAAGTGCGAGCAACTGGCTCACAATTACAATGTCACAGCATCCCATGGTCACCATTCATGGCCTTCCCTGCCAGCTCTGAACAAGCAAAGTCAACAGGGAAACTGTAAATTGTGATCATGTGATGGGAATATTGAGACTATGCAGGATTTGCCTAATGACAGCAATTGGGGCTGCTGGAACTGCCATTGTAGCTTGGTGAGATCATTTGACTCATGCCTTGCAATTGCATTACTTAGCAACAGAGTTCCTGCACCCAAATACCATCAGTAAGCAAGGACTTAACCTAGAAAACAGGGCTTTTTAAAAGCTGGGCTGTCTATCCAACAAAATGTGCATGATCAAACTCACAACTTAAGCAGTACAGAACATTTGTAGCTCTTCTTCTACTGCCAAGAAAAGAGAGAAATGGATCATATACAATTGCAAACGTGTCTGGATGTGCACACACACACACACACACACACACAGGAAAACACACAACACACACACACACACACACACACACACACACAGAGAGAGAGAGAGAGAGAGAGGAAAATACATCCATGGCTGTTGAATCATAAGCCTGCAATGCTGGGAGTCCCAGAATTTCTCATGGGGAAATGCTAATGGCTGGAACTAGGCCCATGTCCTCTGCCGAGTCATATTCCACGTTGTTCACTTTTCAATAGCTTGTGTTTCAGGGTGTTAAATGAGCCATGGACTTTATTTGCATCACTCCAATCAGTTGCACATTTTTTCCTGACATGGAAACATGAACTATTGTGTGAAATCAGTCCCTGACTTGCTGATGTGACAGCAAATACAGCCCCATTTTCCAAAAAAAGACAGCTGCCTCATGCCAAGAACTAACTTAGCTCCTCAATTGGCCTGAACCACCATCTAGTGGTAGTTTGAGAGAATTTCAGGCCACTTTAATAAATATCTGAGTACTAAACATTTCCCGCCCCACTAAGCTATAGAGAAGCACAATACTGTATAGGCAGTCTTCAATTTATGACCACAACTGGTCGTAAGAATTTCCATTATAAAACAAAGTGGTTTTTAATTGAGATGTGCCTGATTTTTTATGATCTTTCTTGCCTATGGTTATGAAGCAAATCACGGCAGTCATTAAGCGAGCCATGCGGTTCTTAAACAAATCCAGCTTTCCCCATTGACTAAGAAACTTGCTGGAAAAGTCACGACTGATGATCACATGACCCTCAAGACACTGTAATTGTAAATACGTGCCAGTTGCCAAGTTCCCAAATTTTAATTGCATATCTGTCATGGTGACATTATGACAGTCATAAAGTGTGAGGACCAGTAGTAAGCTACTTTTTTTTCGGTGCTGTTAGGTAACTTCAAGTGGTCACTAAACAAACAGTTGCAAGTTGAGGACTCTTTTTACTGTACTAAGCAAAAGAGAAACTTCTGGTGTCTTAAAAGCTAACATAATTCCAGAGTAAACTTTCATTGAAATTGCAACACTGTCTACTTTTGGGAGTAGTAGTGAAATTGTAGTTTTGACCGATGTGTGTGTATGTGTGCGTATGCATACATGCTTGTCATAATACTCAATGGATCTGAGTAATCTAAAAAAAAGAGACTAAATAAGGTTGGAATCAGATAGTACTTGGTTGGGAGTGTACCACCATTTCCCTGAATGATTGAGTAATCTGAGAAATTAAAAACAGCCCCTAAGAGAGCTGCCGTAGGACCTGCCATTTCCAAACTGGTCCAGAAAATAACATGGTTGTGTCACTGTAGTGTTAAGCTCTACCAGGAGAGATAGCTTCTACCATAACCTCCTAGTTTGGGGAACATGAACTACAGAAGTTGCAAAAAATGTCCTTAATTTTAATAACAACGGCCATTCATGACAGTCCATGCTGTAAAGAACAGGGGTGGGTTCTATTTACCTTTACTACTGGTTCGCAATGGGATCGCGCAGATCGCTTCTGATGACGTCAGGGTCAGTGGGCGGAGCCTCCCGCCGGTTTTACTACCTGTTCTATAGAATCAGTCTGAACCGGGGGCAACCCACCACTGGTAAGGGACCCTATGTGTGATTCAGGATATCACAACTGAACCTGTTAATTGGCGCTTCCTTTGCTACAGAATGAGAAAGCCAGTTTGGTGTAGTGGTGAAAGCACCAGGCTAGACATCAGGAGGCTGTGAATTCTAGTCCCATCTTAGGCCCAAAGCCATCAGGATGAGCTTGAACCAGGGCTTCTCCCTCAGGCCTAGGAGGATGAAGGCAAGGCACTTCCAAATTCTGGTCAAGGAAGCTGCAGGGCCAAATCCAGTACTCTCCAGGAATCAACAACCTGAAGTCACAAAAAATATTGCTATAGAATCTGTTATGCACCTTTCTGAAAAAAGTAATCCCTTTATGTCATGATCAGGCCTTGCCCTTCTGTGGCACAAAGGTGCCTGGAAATGGGTTGGGTTTTTTTAATGCCATGCTGTCATGACACTGCCCTTGTCTCGTCCTGAGCCTGGATGTCATCTTCAGCTGTTCCAGTTTTGGTTTTCCCCTTTTACTCAGCACCATTTTTATCCTGGATATTCCCCTGCAAGCTTCATGCATGATGCCACTGCTGACATTGCCAGAGATGTGAACTTCTCTCTGTAGCCATCTGGGGTCAGGTCTTTCCTGTCACCCAGTTTCCGTAAAAGTATATGACCACATAAACGGTAGCAAAGATCTTGGATGTTTGTAAGACCTGTTATCTCCCAATATGTCTGCCAAACCAAGTTAGCATGCTTCAAGTTCCATCTAGCATCAGTCTCATTTCATGGGACCTGGGATCCATCTCAGATCTACATAGCTCCAAGCTTACCTCCCTTCCAGAGAGCACTGAAAATCTGTTTATCTATTTTTATTTTGTGAACACAGAGTTATGGTGACTATTAAGGAATTGTTGACTGTCTTTCTCTCAGTAAGGCACTGGAATTCAGTGCAGGTAGTTTTCAACTTATAACCTTTTGTTTAGTGACCATTCAAACTTACAATAGCACTGAAAAAGTGACTTATGATTGTTTTTTATCTTTATATCCTCATGGTCATTGCAGTACTCCATGGTCATGTGATCAAAATCTGGACACTTGGCAACTAGTTCTTATTAATGAAGTCATGTGGTTACCTTTTGCACTCTTCTAACAAGTGAAGTCAACGGGGAAGCCAGATTCACCTTACAACCCTGTTACTAACTTAATATATGCAGTGACTCACTTAACAATTTTGACAAGAAAGATCATAAAATGGGGCAAAACTTACTTAACAACTGTCTTACTTAGCTACAGAAATTTTGGGCACAATTATGGTTGCAAATCCAGGACCATCTATACAGATCTACCCAAATGTTTGGTTCAGCCCTTGGCCACTAAGAGTTGGCCATCCATCCACACAACCCACTAAATTAAAACTTTTTGATAGTAACCTTGTAGGATGTTTGTAGCACAAACTCTGATCTTAAGTTAAGTTAAATCTTAAACTTCATTAGAATAAGAACAACTATTTTCCATCTTCTCCTGCTTTTGTTCCTTATGCTTCTTTTGTTTCAGTTCATTTTATTTTAGTGTGTGTGTGTGTGTGCATGTGTGTACATGCCTTTGAATCAGGGATGGGTTCTACTTACCTTTACTACCAGTTTGCAACAGGGCCGGGCGCGAGCGCTTCTGCGCATGCGCAGAAACATCCTGATGACATTGGGGTCGGTGGGCGGAGCCTCCCACCAGTTTTACTACCGGTTCTATAGAACCGGTCCGAACCGGAGGCAACCCACCACAACTTTGAATCAATCCTAACTCCTGATAACTGCCATGACAAGTCCCTGCAGTTTTGCAGGTTACATTTTTAGGGTGGTTTACCCTTGCCTCCTTCCTATGGCTGAGAGAGAAGAAGTGGTCCAAGTCACTCAGATGGCTTTATGGTTAAGGCAGGAGTAGATCTCATAATTTCCTGGTTTCCTGGTATTTTTAGCCAAACTGGCTCTTGTGATTGTATGTTGTTTCATAATAAAAAAACCAAAACATTGGAACCTCTGGGTATGGAATTTGAGTTTGCACAAGTTTCTAATGCACCAAGAAGTAATCCAATACTTCCTAAAGTTGCAGCCATCTTTTCCCAACTTTTAACTTTTTAACTGTTCATCAGGATATTAATTCCTGTTCTGGCCTCCTTTGTCTATCATCACTACCCATATCTTCTCATATGACATTCCAAAAGTAAAGCTAGAAAACAAAGCTGGAGAACTTTTAGCAAGGGAGAGAGATGGAGAAATAATGATGGCAGCGCTTTAAACTTACTTAGCATTTGAAGAATGTGTCTTAAATTCATAGCATTATGAACACTATCATATCTGGCCTGCAAATAACACTATGACCACTAGAGGAAAACAGAAAGAATTAATCTGTGCTCTTTGCCATCATCTAGGTCAGGGATGTCAAACTCAAGGCCTGGGGCCCAGATCCGGCTACAGGATGCTTAAACCCTGGAAACAGTGGATTGTCACACAGTGCCTCTGCCAGCGAAAATGGAGCTCAGGAGGTGCAACCTTCCCGACCTCTGATGTCACTGGCAGAGGGTTGCAGAAGGCCATTGCAGCCAAAAAAGGAGTTTGTGAGGGCTGCGGGTGGCACTCTGAACTCTGTTTTCACTGGCAGAGGGTTGCAGGAGGCCATCGCAGCCAAAAATGGAACTCACGAGAGCTGCAGGCGGAACTCTCAACTCTGTTTTCACTGGCAGAGGGTTGCAGGAGGCTGTTGCAGCCGAAAACAGAGCTTGGGAACCCATTTTTGTTGTCAGAGGGCTCAGGCCACCACAGGCGCTCCCGACACAAGTGATGTCGAGCTGGCCATGCCTACCCTGGCCCTGGCCAACCCGGCTCCCCAAGGTCAGACACAATTCTGATGCAGTCCTCAATGAAATCGAGTTTGTCACCCCTGATCTAGGTCATAAGGAATTTTGCAGTCTAGTTATGTTAACCCCAAATATAGGCAAAATAAAGTACAATAACTTTGCATTGATCCTTCAGTTCTTAATGAGATTTTAAGAAATTGAACAATTCTAAACCATCACAATCTGATTCTTCTTTACTAGAGGGATTTATTGCTTCATAAATATAAGCAGAAAGATGTTTCTCTGCAAACCTTGTGCATTTTCAGATGTAAGATCTGGACTCACAACGCCCAGAATTTTCTGCTAACTTGCTGCATGGAATTCTGAAAGCTTTTGAAACACCTGAAGGCACCAGTTGGGCATGATTAATCTAGTACCCTGTCAGCTTTCACTGCACTATACATGAACTTTAATTGCACTTTAAATAGAATAGAATGGAATGGAATGGAATGGAATGGAATGGAATGGAATAGAATAGAATAGAATAGAATAGAATAGAATAGAATAGAATAGAATAGAATAACAGAGTTGGAAGGGACCTTGGAGGTCTTCTAGTCCAACCTCCTGTCCAGGCAGGAAACCCTACACCACTTCAGACAAATGGTTATTCAACATCTTCTTAAAAATTTCCAGTGTTGGAGCATTCACAACTTCTGCAGGCAACTTGTTCCACTGATTAATTGTTCTAACTGTCAGGAAATTTCTCCTTAGTTCTAAATTGCTTCTCTCTTTGATTAGTTTCCAGCCATTGCTTCTTGTTCTACCCTCAGGTGCTTTGGAGAATAGCTTGACTCCCTCTTCTTTGTGGCAGCCCCTGAGATATTGGAACACGGCTATCATGTCACCCCTAGTCCTTCTCTTCATCAAACTAAACATACCCAGTTCCTGCAACCGTTCTTCATATGTTTTAGCCTCCAGTCCCCTAATCATCTTTGTTGCTCTTCTCTGCACTCATTCTAGAGTCTCAACATCGTTTTTATATCGTGGCGATCAAAACTGAATGCAAATAAAACATTCTATGCCATGATTGTTCATCTGCTTAGCCTGCCTCCCTTGTTACATTCTATTATGTAATAATTTTGTGAGAAAACTTCCCCTGTTCCTCTGAATATTAATAATTAAAAACTAGAAAAGTTTTCACAGCAATATTTTAACTGCCTGGTAAGGGCAGTTTAGCTACCTAGAATATGCCGGAAAAGAGAAAGCACATAATAACATTCATTCAAACTTTACTGGAGCAAAACATCTTTACTTGAATGAATTGCATAGGATAAACTCAATAAATAACATTTTTGTTAGAAGTAAAATATGACACAGATGTTTGATAAATAAAAGCAGCCAAATCAATTTCTTTTCTCACCCTCTACTCTCCAGCATAGTGCCCATTTATCGTAAAATATGCAAGTAAAATATGAATTTTCCACTGAAACCGAAACAGTGATGATAAAATGTTGACACCTCCAACTGGACTATTAGACAACAACATCTAATTTATGGAGTTAAGATGCTGATGCCTTTCTGACAATATGTCACCCCTACTATGAATGGGCTATAAAAACAGTAAGCACGAGAACTTTCTGCTTTACAGTAACCAGCAAAACAGATTCCCAACTACAGAAATGAAATCTGATTAAATTTCATAGCCTCATCTAATAATGGCCCGCATTTATTTTTATAACACAGCACATTTTCCAGAGAAGAATCCATAAATGTACCAACCGGGAGATGAGTGTTAAAGCAGCAAATGCAGTTCTGTGAAATCATGATCTTAAGTTATAAACTGATAAGACACCTGGGTTGCAGATCATGATCAGGTAAAAATATCTCAGGACTGGAAAACAGAGCATGAAAACATCAACCCAACATTCTGTCGCAGGGAACCTCAAGAATGGTTATAAAACTATCAATATCCTTGATCCTGTGGAACACCTGGACCAGTCTTTTCAGGTTTTTTTCACAATATTTTGGAAGTGTTTGCCACTGCCTCTTTCCTAGGACTAAGAGAGAATGACTGGCTCAAGGTCCTTTATAATGCCTTAACAATTACACCAAAGTGGCTCTCAATGTTTTACAGGTAGTCCTCAACTTACGACTGGTTATTTAGCGATCATTCAAAGTTACAATGGACCTAATTTAGGGCTATTTATGGCCGGGATTCAAATTTACAGTGGTCAGGCCATCTTTGCAATCATGTGACGGAGCTTCAGGTACTTGGCAAAAAAGTAACATGTACAGTTGTTTGCAGTGTCCCACAGTTACATGACTATGTTTTATGATATTTTTGCTAAAAACGATCACTTCTGGTATTCAACAAAAGCATATCCATAGTGAATCGGTTTGCTTAGATTGGGTTTGCTTTGCAACCGTAGAAGCTACTTTACATCTACCACATTCACTTAATGACTGCCACAAAAAAGATCATAAAATTGGGTCAGTCACATGACTAACCCATTTTATGACCACCATGACTTGCAACCATAATGGGCAGGCTCCAGGAGTGGGTTCTACTTACCTTTACTACCGGTTCGCCACGGGAGCGTGCGCGTGTACTTGCTTTGTTCGTGTGTGCACACGTGCTTCTGCGCATGCACAGATCATCAATTATGACGTCCGGGTGGGTGGGCGGAGCCTCTTGCCGTTTTTACTACTGGTTCTAAAGAACTGGGCAGAACCGGGAGCAACCCACCACTGGCAGGCTCCATCATAGTTGTACATTGAGTACTATTTGTATTACCTTTATTCAAACTGGCTGGAATTGTGCACAGGTCTAGCCACTGCATCTTTAAAAGGCAACTGCAGAGCTAGAAAAGATACAGAAAAGAGCTTCCTTCCTTTTCCTCATAATTTCCTTATTTCGGAATGTTTCGGGGGGGGGAATGCTACGAAAGAATTAGGCATGTGGTTGGAGAAATGGAGGATGGTGCGAGATCCTTTTTTCTCTCTCCCTTTCTCATAATCTAAGAGTATCCAATGACACTGAATGGTAGGAGATTCAGGATAGATAATAATAAGTTGTGCTTGGCATCCTCATAGATAAATGGTGGGATTCACTGCAACAAGGCCAGAGTGGGTTTTTTTTAGGTCAGCAACATCTGAAGTGTTCTTCAAATTCATCTTCTGGATATTTCATAGATTTCATGCCATACAGAAGCAACTTTCAATTGTTTTCTTCCAGGGATGTGTTTTCAATTCTCCAGTCTAGCTTACAGCTTTGCAATTGTCTGATAATTTCTCCTCAAAGTTCTAACGAGGTCTGACCCAATTTGGTCTCTACACCCATGCCAGGTCAGCCAGCTGCTGCATCCACTGAGCTCAATTATAATTCAGGCAGTATAAATATGTACGTTGTTGTTTGCCCAGCTGGATTGCTGTTTTACATTTAATTTGACCTTAATGCTTTGATTTTATTACAAATGCAACAGAAGAATGCAGACTGAAGCCTCTCAAAGAGTTCTAATTCTATTGAGCAGTGTCGAGCTTCAGATTTATTGACTCTGATCTAGATGGCAGATACACTGACGTTTTGCCAACAGCTTCAAAGGCAAAGTGGCCTGCTATGCAGACCTCAGAGAGCAGAGACCGACTGATGTTTTGTCTTGTCACCTATCAGGACTGGATGAAAACAAGAACCAATGAAGGACTAAACTCACTAACTTGCAACAATCAGACACCAGCTGGATAAAGACTGATCAGAAATCAGGTAACTTGTGTATAAAGACGGGAGCCTAGTAAGACTTTGTCCCATATTGTTGCACATTTTAGTATGAACGATCTAAGATCCTCTCCTTGTATTTCAATAGAAAATGTAAACGTCAGTAGCATAACAAGAGTCATATCTCGGATGGGAAGCCAAAACCAGTTACATATGGTATATTTGGATAATAATCCAGCAACTGTTCTTGTATTACACAAGTCATCCATCAACATGGAGTCAGATATAGGAAAAGAGGTTTGGGGATGTAGGAAGCAAAATGCTAGACAGGATGGGAGACACAGAGAGAGGGACATTGATGATGCTCACTGAGATAATTTCAGCAGCCCTGGTCAACATCCGTGGGAACTCTTTCCCATATTGTCCAGACTTATTTGAAAACCAGGTAATATAGTAGCTGAGACTACTCATCAAACCAAGTTACAATGTGCTTTATTTGATTTTAGCTTAGAGCAAAAGTTTCCAAACTTGTCCACTTTAAGATTTATGAACTTTAACTCCCAGAATTCCTCAGTCAGGATGGAATCTATAAGTCATGGATTGTAGCCTAGGAACAAGTCATAATTTTTTAACTGTGCTCCCCCCCCCCGAGTAAACTATTTGAGTTCACATCGTTTAAGCCAAATCCATGATTAGTACGTATGAATCCCCTTTTTGTCTTTTTCATTCAACTATGACTGAGCATCATGTATGAACTCCTCTGCTAAGAGCTCCGTGTTCACAGGTAGTGCATGATCCAGTGATCTCAGCCTGGAGGAACGTAACAGTGAGGCCAGGCATTGGGTTATTAATGAACCTAAGCTAAAATAGTATTAATGAAGGTGTCCACACCTCAATTCTGTCAGATTCTATGTTAAAAGGAAAAGAAAAAAAGGGAAAAAAATGTTTTGACTCAGACTTCCAGCCCTGCAGACAGATGGGAGTGACACGCCAAGTACAGATCCTATTTTATTACTGGAATTTGGCAGGAATGAAACAGTTAAATTATACCCTTAGGAGAAGCAGATTTAACAGCCACAATTCCCTGGCTGGTAGCCCAGAGTGCCTTCCTGAAGCTAAGCTGGTGGGCGCTGCCTAGACTGACAGGATTGCTGGCAGGCACAGAGGACCTGCAAAAGAGGCCGTATTTCTGGCTAGGCATGTGACAGCAATGAGGCCTTGAAATGTAAATTTAATTTAGATCCATAATCCTGGAAGCTGTGTGACGTGGCATTTTCCCTCTTTCCTATACAGATTAAATTAAAATCATTTAGCAGATAAAACTCAAAGATAGCAGTGAACAATTTAGTTACGGCTAATCCCATCCCAACACAGGGAGAGGGGGAGAGAGAGAGAGAGAGAGAGAGAGAGAGAGGGAGGGAGGGAGGGAGGGAGAGGGAGTGGGGACTTCATAGTCTGGAGTTTTTTTAGGCTAGAATCAGAATAACAGAATAACAGAACAAAAGAAAGCAGAGTAAAAGAATAAACAAAACAGCAGCATAACAGAGTTGGAAGGGATGGTGGAGACCTATTCTGCAGAATGAGAAAGGCAGCAAAGAAGCCTGTAATCTGACATTAGTGTTTCAACTTCAGTTCTTCCCATACCACACTCTCATAGGGAAGGTTTCATTCTTGCAAGCAGAAGAGGGAGCACTTCACCTCCCTCTTTACTTTACATTAGGGGTTTCCACAAGTCTTAAAGTTGCCAAGGTTGGAGACCCTTGCTTTACAGGAATTCTAGCACTATATCCCTACTTCACTTTACAGGACTTCTACCAGTTCAAATGGTATTTGGAAGTGCTTACGATCAGTGGTGGGTTTCTCCCGGTTCGGCCCGGTTTGGCCGAGCTGGTAGCGGTGATGATATGACGTCACCAAACTGGTTCTGCTCCCCGCCCCTCCCTGCCCCTCACCCCCACCCGTGTTATTCTTACCTTTTATTTGGCCCCACTCCCAATCTATTGCTGCCTCCTGAGTCCCAGAGGGGAAAAAACTGTTTAAACTCTTGCTGCAGGGCTTCAAAGGGCCACCCTACAGCTGATCAGTGTTAAAAAAAAAACAAATGAGTAGATCGGTGCCTGCAAAAATAAATGGGAGACCCAGTGGTGGGATTCTACTTCAGTAGAACCAGTTGTTAAGTAGTTAAGCCAGTGGTTCCCAAAGTGGGCGGTACTGCACCCTGGGGGGTGTTGGGATGCCTTAGGGGGGCGGTAAGAGGCAAGGAGGGCGGCAGGGGGCCCTAGAGGCAAAAGGGGGTGACGGGGACGCTAAGTGGCAAGGAGGGTGGCCCCCATCCTTTGGCCTGTGCCTCACAGCAGTTACCTCCTTGCAAGCAAACAGCAAGAAAAAACAACTCCTTTCAGCTTCAGCATAGGCTAATTAGCCCATTGATTAGATCGGCCTCCCGACTCTCAGCTGATTTGCTCTCAGCTGTTTTGCGCAGGGCTCGGCTGTTGGCTGCAAAGAGCTAAATTGCTGGAGCAGATTTTTTTTCTCCTTATGCAAATCAAAGCTGAAAATGAAACTGAAAGTAAAGCAGGGTGTTGCCTGTTACCTTGAAAAATGAGGCAGAGGCAGATTTCTTTTCTTTTTCCTCACCAAAAAAGGTAGGTGCAAAAAATGAGAACTTGAGGGCAAAAGAGAGAGTTCAAGATTTTAAAACACAAAAGAAAAAAAGCTCTATTTAACTAGGGAATGGTAATAATTGAGATACTATTAATTGTATATTGTGTTGAAAGCAGAAATGGTTAAGTTGTGGTTTGGAGGAATATATGGGGGAAATTATTTGGTTTATTATTATTGGTAAATATAATTAATTGATTTGTAAGAAATTGGATTGCATAGAAATAATTGGAATATTCATGTTCATATTGATTAATATACAAAAAGATAGTTATATAACTAATTGATTTATATTAAAATGTCGAATGTGTATTAAACAACTGTAATATTACATAATTAACCAATGTGAGGATGGATATAAAAATAGATGACAATGGAAAGGGGTATAATATAGATAGAAGGGAAAAATTGAATTTAATTAAGATTAGAGATGGGGATGAAGGGTAATATTGGTTTTTTAAAAAAATAGATGAGGAATAAATATGGCAAAAAGGAAATATAGAAATTTTAAATTTAATTGAAATGACTAAACACTGTTTAAATTTGTGAACCGGCCAAATACTCTGTTCAAAGAAAATACATTGTATGTTTGTTTGTGTGTTTCTAATTATTGCTATTTATTCATATTTGTTCTCTTTTATTCTTTAAATTTTAACAATTCATTCTTTATCTTAATATCTTTATATTTGTGTGGGGTTGCCTTTCTTTCCTTTCACTTTTTTATTGTACAGCAATCTTTCTCCTCAAACCCACCACCTCTCTCTTTTCTTTCCTTCTTCCTTTCTCTTCCCCCCCTTCTTCTCCTCCCTACTTCCTCTTCCTTTCTCCTTCTCCTCCTCTCTTCCTCCCTCTCTTCCTCTCACTCCTACTCTTAATTTCCCTTCACTTCCTTCCTTCCTTCTCTTCCTTCCCTCTCTCTCCTTCCTTCTTCCATCTCTCTTCTCCTTCCTTCATCCCTCTCTATTGCTGTATCCTTTTGTGCTTATGGACTACTCAGAGGACTGAAAAACTTATTTTTGACTGGTCCTCACACTTTTGACCAGTCCTCGAACTTACGACTGTCCTCACATTTTACGTTTTTTGCCCTATCTTGTCACCATGGTGAAGAGAAGCAGTTGTGAAATGAGTGACATGGTTGTTAAGAATGCTGCACCGGCATAAATGTGAGGATGGTCATAAGTGTGAGGACCAGTCCAAAGTGCGAGGACCTGTCAGAAATGACTTTTTTCAGCTGAGTAGTCCCTATACACATAGCCATGGCCCCCCGGTCACATGACCAGCTAGCCACGCCCACCCAATCACATGACCTCAAAGCCACGCCCACAAAATAAGCCATGCCCACAGAACCGGTAGTAAAAAAATTTAGAACCCACCCCTGCTTAGGATGACATTCAACATGTTGGGATGGGAGATATTGTGTATACAGAAAGGCAGCATTTTAATGTCTGAACACGATATAACCTTCTTTCCTAATATCTAGCGGTTTGTAGGATTTTAATCAAATTAGGGTTATCACTACAGATGTGGTTTCTGAACAGAGACCCTATATCAGAGTAATTTTTACAGCATACGCTAATAAAGTAAATTTTTCACATACAGTAAGGCTGAATCATTTTTATGCACTGTATTTTTTGGAGTATAAGACGCACCTTCCCACCCCCCCAAAAGGGGGAGAAAATTTAGGTGCATCTTATACACCGAATGTAGCCCCACCAGCTACTGGCCCCCATCCTTTGGCCTCTGCCTCACAGCAGTTACCTCCTTGCAAGCAAACAGCAAGAAAAAACAGCTCCTTTCAGCTTCAGCACAGGCTAATTAGCACAAGTTGATAGGATCGGCCTCCCGACTCTCAGCTGATTTGCTCTCAGCTGTTTTGTGCAGGGCTCTGCTGCTTGCTGCAAAGAAGTAAATTGCTGGCGCAGATTTTTTTTTTCCTTATGCTAATCAAACTATGCTGAAAACGAAAATGAAAGTAAAGCAGGCTGTTTGCTCTTTGCTGCAACGAGGCAAAATTGCTCAGAGGCAGAGGGAGATTTCTTTTTCTTCTTTTCCTTACCAAAAAAGGTAGGTGCGTCTTATACTCCGTTGCATCTCATACTCTGAAAAATACAGTATTTTCCAGCCCAACATACAAAAATGAACATAACAAATAGAAGGGTAGGTATAATTATCTGAGTTTCTGCCTTTCATTTAGCAACTGACAAAGTCGCCAGTCTCTATTATGGCTGGTGAGGACTTCCCGTATTCCAAACAGCGATGCCATTTAATACTTTCATTTTTCAGGTTGTTTGATAATGGTATTTAAACATGAACTGAATTTTTCCTCTTTTGTTGAGTCTTGTTTATTTCATAGAGTTGCCTTGAGCCTTCTCTCAATTGAGAATTGGACAGAATGACCAAGTTTTGATGGTACTACAAGAAAGAAAAATGTAACCTTAATGAAACATTAGAGTTTTGGAAAAGGATCAAGCAGGGATGTCTGCAGAGCATGGTTTTAAAAAAGTGCATACATATAAAAACCAGCCAGAGCTTTAATAGCACCATCATAGCTGTGTATAAGTCTCCTCTATGATCTTTGACTTTTTTGCCCGCAATCTTTTGACATCTCTGTGATCAGGCAAGTGAAAATGGGCTCCAGAATCTAGCAGAGAAATGTGTAAACAATATAAGGATTTAGCTTTGATTTTAATGAGACAATCCCTTGGCATAGTGATACAGATTGCATTAAACAGGCAACAGAATTTATTTTAATAATAATAATATTAAATAATATTATTATTCAGAAGATTTGGTAATGCAGTTTGTCTTCTGATCAATCAATAAAAAAAACTTTGTCAGACTGTTGGAAGAAAAATCCACTTGATTCTATTCCAACCCAGGAGAAAGGCACTGGAAACAAAATGGAGGCTGGAGGCTGATTGGAAAGAAAGGTTCCTTTTATTAATGAAGCAGAACCACCAACCACATGTGATTCTGGGCAGCTGACAAAATAGAGTTGAGAGTAGGTGGGTTTTATACCTTCTTTGGGCTTTGTATTTGAGCTTCCTGTTCCTGTGCAAGAACATGTCCTATTGGCTATTAGATTCCTATGGTGTCATAAGGTAAAGGTTCTCCTCACACATGTGTGCTAGTCGTTCCCGACTCTAGGGGCGGTGCTCATCTCCATTTCAAAGCCGAAGAGTCAGTGCTGTGCAAAGACGTATCTGTGGTCATGTGGCTGGCATGATTAAACGCCAAAGGTGCACAGAACGCGGTTTCCTTCCCACCAAAGGTGGTCCCTATTTTTCTACTTGCATTTTTTACATGCTTTCGAACTGCTAGGTTGGCAGAAGCTGGGGCAAGTAACGGGAGCTCAGCTCATTACACATCACTAAGGATTCAAACCGCTGAACTACCAACCTTTTGATTCTTAGCCACTGAGCCACCGTGTCCCTGTGGTGTCATAGCTGGCTCTATAGGCAAAAGGGGAAATACAAATCCTAGGTGCTTGTCTGAGCTAATTTTGTCAACCTTTTGTTTGTTGCTTATCTGACTTTCTGTCTTGACCCAGTCTTTCTGAATGGATTACCAAATCTACATTTCTAAAAGCTGGCCTCCTCAGTTTCTGCTTGGGGCAGGAAAATAGGGCTGGTTTCTGCTTCCCTTTTAAAAAAATTATTTCTCCTTTAGGGGAAATATTTTATCCTGCCTTTTTAACATTTTCCAAAATATTTCATTCTTCTAGAGGGTGGGGCTTCCTAAAAGACAATTTAATTTCAGATTACCACATGAAACTGAATTTTAGGGTTAGAAGAGAAATTGGCTCTGGAAATCATGTATATCTTAAAATGACTGTTGACTCTTTCACCAGAAATTCAAATGGCCCTTTCCTAACTAGATGTCCCATCTTGAATAAGGATATGGATTCACATCACTTTTCACTAAATGCATCTTCTTGATGTAGTGGTTAAGGCACCAGGCTAGAAACCGGAAGCTGTGAGTCTTAGTTCTGCCTTAGGCACAAAGCCAACAGCTGGATGATTTTGGGTCAGTCACTTTCTTTCCGCCTTAGGAAGAAGGCAAAGGTAAACCACTATGAAAATCCTGCTGAGAAAACTGAAGGGACCTGTCCAGGCAGTTGCCAAGCATCAATACTGACTTAAAAGGGAGAAAAAAGGAGTATCTTGCTGAGGGATAGCAAGTTTCCATTTAGCCAGGGTTTTGGAAAGCTGAAATATGAGGAAACATAGGAATAAAGCACTTGTTAAGTCTCTTGTAAACATATCCTCTTTCAGTCATGGATATGCCTTCGTAGAATCATTACGAGAAATTATGCAGCCACATTTATGAGCCGGTGAGTCTAGGGCTGACAGGCAGCTGTCACACACTCTGAATTTGTTCCATACTAAAAGCTGTACAATAACGGGAGCATATCACCCAGGTAATATAATTTCAAATTAATTGTGCTTGGCTTTCAGAGATTTCAAACTATATGGATGGTATTGATTGATGGTAGATTAATATCAAACCCTGCTGGCACAATCCAGCTGCCAGTCCAGACATCAAGATCTGCCTCACTGCTTTCTTTACTGCCCCATTTATTTTATTGATATTGGGTCCTACTATCTTGATTCTGAAAAGGACAGAAACCTTGCTCAGGCATTATGAAATGTGAGCAGCTGATCACGGGAGTGCTCCCATTAGCCTGCTCTTGCTGGCATTTTTGCAAATAATGTTTTTCTTATGAAGATATTCACTGCAAATTTTGCCAAAAGAAACATCTTTGCACAGATCTGTACATATTGACTTTCCTACGTACCGGGGTCATATGTATAGATATTATAAGTATGTCTTGCGTTATATGCATTTGTGTTCACTTACTGCTCATGTAGAAGTCTTTTTCAACCTTGAACTTTAAGAAGGTTTGACTTTAACTCCCAAAATTCCCCAGGCCACCCCAAGAGGTCCACACCTTTTTAAGTTTCCAAGGTTGAGAAACCTAGAAGCTAAGTAGATAGCTTAACATTTTTCTTAACATTTCCAGTGAACACATGAATGGCCAGAAGGAAGACATCATTTGTGTAAGAGTAGTGTATGGATTAATCGCAGGGATGGTGCTTTGGTTTTTCTAATGCCTGAATTTGAGTAATGCATGGTCATCATTAGATCATTTTTATTTATTACTATGTTGTTCCAAGCTAAGCAATTCTAAGCAGGTTATGTTCCTGCCTACAGTATTAAGTTTGGGAATGTACAAAAAATAGCATAAGCCAAATAATTAAAAATCTATCGTGTAATACCCTGTTTTCCCCAAAATAAGACATCCCCTGATAATAAGCCCAATTGGACTTTTGAGCGCATGGCAATGAGGCCAAGTGCTTATTTCAGGGTTCAAAAAAATATAAGACAGGGTCTTATTTTTGGGGAAACATAGTACCACTCTTTAATTGCAGACAATGAATGGTCAGTTCTGTCTTCCAAGATTTTCTGAAAGGGCTGGAACCTCACTTATGACTATGAGCTAATGTGAATTCTTGAATTACCCTTGACTCCTCCCTTAAGGAAAGCATATGGAAATCATTTATGACTAGAATATGAATTAATAGGGTTAATGGACTTCAACACACCCAGATTGTCCCTTAGCTCAAGCACACAAGCAGGATCTCTTCTCTGCAGAACTGCGCACATCCAGTTCACTATCCCTGTCCTTCCCTGCTCTGAGATCTTGGCTGATGCAATCCTGACACATGGATGTTGTCTTGGTGATACAAACCAGATGTACCCTCTCTTCCACAATCAATCTTCCAAATTACAGTCAACTATGTGAAAGTCACAGCTCTCAATAGTAAAGGCGATTCCCTTACAGTGCAGCAAATATTTTGTAAGAATTTGATGAAACAAACTTGATCCCTTTCAATTTTGATTTGCATAAACCTCCTTTAGCAGGTTATGTTTACAGAAATAATGAATTTGAATTTTATTTGTAAATTCAAAAGGAGTTGTTGGGTGTTCATCTCTCCAGATGAGTTGTTGGATGATCCTCAGAATTGAAAATATTGAGAAGGGAAATGCTACATTGGGGAGGAATAGATTTGGAGAACAGGAGATAGGAAAGAGCTGTATTTGGCAGAACAGGAAAATGGTTGAACTGCCAAACAAACTGCAAGACCCTAGCAATCTCTGTGTGCCTACTAGTAACTCACTTTCAAGATTTATAATCTGGTTGGAAATGAGAAATTTATGCATAGTCTAATATTTACACTATTTAAGTTTTCAGCTTCATTTCTTTCTGCATTTTAATCATTTAATAAATGGAATGAAGTGACACATCACAATCTTAGTTTAAAGAGCCAACAAAGAAAATATTTGTACCTCAGGTTGAAATGAGGGGTGCTCACTTGGTGCTCCCCGAGTTTGGTTATTCACTTGCAGTCGTTTCATTACCCAAAATAGGTAACATAATCAGTTCTGGTAGGGATTAGAATTCTCCACTCCCTACCAGCTCCAATGATGTTATCTAGTTTGCGTTGTGAAACATCTGCAAGAAAATTCAAGGTTGACTCAGCCTTCCATCCTTCCGAGGTAGGTAAAATGAGGACCCGGTTTGTGGGGGCAATAAGCTGACCTTGTATAAAATAGAACACCACTTGGGGGGGCCAAAAAGCCCTACTACCCAGGTATATACAAAAGTATGAAGGCTATTGCTTAATGCATTGTAAGCCGCCCTGAATCTCCGGAGAAGGGCGGCATATAAATCAAACTAATAAAATAAATAAATAATAAATAATAAAATAACTTGGCTTAAAAGAACCACAAGGTTCTTTACTGCTAGTGCTACAGACAAATAAAGGCTTATTACTATAAAATACACAAACTAATAGAAATATGAAGCTGCAGGGCCATAATGACTGAATTGTAGTGTGATTTTTTTTTCTAATCACACTATAATTGGTGTAGTGTGTGATTATTCTAATCAGTAGCATAAAACAAGCTTTTTCTAGCAAATAATTTTGACCAAAAAGTGAATGGAACTCAGGATAAATGTCCTAAACACAGAGCTTAATCTCAAACATATAGATATATCAGTGTACTATACTTAACTTCTAGCTGTTCCCTTTTAAGGTTGATATTTGATAGTACTTTCAGACAGTACTTGATATCAGACATTTTTAAAGTTTGTGTTTGTAAAATTAGTCCAAATTTATTTGGCATGGCAATTCAATAGGCTTTGCCTGCAGTTGGTTAGTCAGATTAAGAACAATATCTGAAGAATTCATCATGTCACTTATCTTAATGGCTTGTAGACCTTCCTTGTCTAAAGGTGATTCCCCCACCCCCGTTATCATAATGCATTGAATATTTTCCTGAAACTAAAAGCTAGAAATTGAATACTTTATTTGTGATGTTGCAGAGAAAAAGGAGAGAAACATCTTGTGTATAAGAATAAACATTACAGGCTTACAGAGTATACAAACATGGTCAAACATCCTTAGTTCAAATCAATACTAAATTTAATGCCACAGAAATAGGGGTTCATTAACTTCTCATAATGAAATAATCTCTTTGCAAGTTTGACACTGCACAGAAGCTTGCCAGAATCAAGATTTAGCCAGATCTTTCATGGACTGAATCTGAACTTCGAATTAGATTTATGTAGCCACCATTTGCGTTACTGAACACACAATAAATTACGCTTACAGCTTTACATATAAGGAAAAGTTGACACAAGAGTCTAACTTGGATCCAGACATATATCATGCTTATGGATCATCAAAATTAATGGGACTTAGGTTAATCACACATATTCTAAGTCTGGAGTACTAAATGTTATATTTCATATATACTCCATTGCAATGCTATTTTAAACCATTCCCAGAAAGTAATGTTTATCTGCTCCTTGAAGGCTACTTTCTAAAAAGATATTTGTTCCTTAGCCTTCTTTTCCCTACAAATAACAACCAGAAAGTTACTTGACTTTATGTGCCACACAGTTGTGGTACTGTTAGTGCCAAAAGACACAATAAAGATTGACTCTGAAGGAGAGGATTTAATGGCCAAGATATTATTCTATTAGCAAGACCTTATTGGTCTTCAACTCCCATGAGATGAAAGCTGCTAGTTATAATGGGACATCATTTTGATTTAATTAGACAGCATTTAATGTACAGGGGAATCTGTAATATAGGTACCCAGTTTTTATGTACAGATCAGCCCCTACCTTATGACATTTTGAAATATACAAACAGAAATCTTTATTGCCTGCACAGAACAGTTTTATCATGAAAACAGGATGAAAAGAGACGATGGATTTATTTTTTTTCTTAAAGGCATGTTGCTCGTTTGCTCTCAATGCAAACATTTTCCACAGTAATTCATAAAGCAAGATGCTCCATCCAGTTAACTACTTCAGATGGCAAAGGAGCAAATAAGGAGCCAGTCCATTGCTACAAATTTATTCCGAAGCCTTGCTTTAAGTCTTTATCACAAAAGATGATTTATGTTTGTCACTTTATTACAAACTGAGGTTTTTTTTTTTTAGTTTCTACTATTATAAAAGTAGAGTATGTTCTGAGTCATTTGAAAAAGCAGGCCAATATTCTGGTATATAAACTGTACACAAACAACAACAAAAAACAAGGCACTATACATTTTTGGGATATAAATTTGGATTCAGTGAGATTCTCTAGAAATGCATACGATAATTCTTTGTTCAGTTTAGCAGCTGAAAACTGCTCTGAAAACAATACGTTTACAATTGAAAACATTCAGAGAGAGGGGGGAGGAAGGGAGAGATTGATTGATTTTAAAATCAGCCATAGTCCAATAAGCCTAGCTACTTTCCTGGAACTTTCTTTACAAAAATGTTGAAAATGAATAATACAAACTGCATTGTTAAATACATCCTTCTCCTATGCGTTTACATAAATACAAATCCTTTTGAAAATCCACAGCTTGAACAAAATGAAACTTTACAAAAAGAGCATTTTCAAAACCCAAATGACACATAGTGTTGTGTAGCCAAAGGATCAGCAATCAGAAAAGTTCCTGCTCAGAATACAAAGAACATAATTTCTAAACATGGCCTATACTTTGGAGTTGTTGCCCACAAAATGTCTTCCAAAGATGCTTTTCGCACATTTACGTTATATGACTTCAGAACATATAGCAGAGCCTAGTAACTTCAGACAGAATCTTGCTTTTGAGGGTGAAAACAGGCATGCTACGTTGGCCAAGAGGTGCAGAAAATGTCAGTGGGTCACGTTCTACTCCAGCTCCAGCCCATGATTACAATTCTGGCACTTTCAGAAAAGCCCTTTTGCCTTTTTGAGGTTCACCTGCTTCCAGGAAGGCAGTGCGTTGTATTCTTCTCTAGTTAACTGTAATGCAGTCTGAACATGATTAGATGAACATGATTAGAATGAAAGAATTAAAAAATGTAGACAAATATACAAAAGGAATACAATACAGTTAGTTACTTCTAGTTTACCTCAAAGTCCTCATTCGAAAGGTAGATTTCAAGATTAAGTGGGTCTACTCCCTCGGGAAGAGGCCTTGCTAAGAGATCAGCAAGTGGATAAAACTTTTGGCACAGCTTGGCCAGCACGTCTTCTACCAGGATGATCTGATTAGAAGCTTCAGCATCCTGAGGAAGAATCAGAGATCACAGAACAAAATAATCCAAATAAGCAAAAATAATCTGAACCAAGCAGTTTCACACTAAGTTTGAATTCTTCAGGGAAGCTAAGCTGTGGGTTATTACCGCCAACTTAACCAAGTAATCTCTACAGAGAAATCAAATTTGTTTGTTTATTTGTTTGTTTATTAGAATAGAATAGAACAGAACAGAACAGAACAGCAGTTGGAAGGGATCTTGGAGGTCTTCTAATCCAAGTCATAGGCCTCCATTCCACATACTATCCTATTCAACGTATTTATAAGTACTTAGATTGGCAAATTAAAAGAAACATTTATCAAGTTTGCAAAAGACACCTGAATCCAAAAGACTGAGAACATTACAGATATATTTGTACAATAAGCAGAAAGTAGCAATGTGAATTTCAATAGAAACAAATTCATAGTCTTGTATTTGGATCAGAAAAACCAGAGACATAAATGTAAGACTGGAGAGCCATACTGATCAGCAAAAGGATCAGAGAGTCTTGGTACTTCATAACCTGAGCAGGAGCCAAGACTGTTATGCAGGTGGGGGGAAAAAAAGCAATGAAATCCTACACTATATAAACCAAGGTTTTATGTCAGGATCAAAAGAAAAGTTTCTTTCTACTCGGCATTGGTCAGACCACATCTAAAATATTTTATTCTGATTCTAGCACCACATTTTAAGATAGGCAAACTGGACTACCAGAAAGAAATATGGTAACAGAGGAAGAACAGCTAGAACTATATTGCAAGGAGGCAGATTTTGATTGAACAAACAGAATTTTCTACTGTAATAGCTGTCTGACAGATGGTTTTGAAAAGAGAGGACATCCTTTTGCTGGAGATGTTTAAAGAAAGGGTGGAAGGCCATCTGTCAGGAATGCACTAATAGTGGGGTTTTTTTTGACCTGGGCAGGGAGTTGTTCGGGTTGGTCTCTAAGAATCTTTACATTCTATAAAAAGATCTCTGGTATCATATTCTCTTTAATTGGCTCAGTCTTAAATTTCATGCTTTATTTACAAATTAATATTCTCCCATTGTTACCTTAAATTTTTATTGCAGCCTACATATTTCTAAATAAAGCGCTCTATTATATTACAAAGGAAAAGGTGCAACTATCACAAACTCCAGCTTTTCACAAACAAGAAATCCATTTCCTGAGAAAGATAAGGAGTAACTCCTGGCCCATTATCTAACAGCTTTTAGTTTATTGTTGTTTTAGCACTAATATATTTCCTTGAGCCTTGGGAAATTAATGAATAGGTAATAAAACCTCCCCTCCTTATTGTTTTAACTCATTGCCCTGAAAAAGCTTCAAGCACTCTATCCTGGTTAACCCCCTGGATTTTTGTGCCTCCTACCATGATGCTCCAGCATGTCCAAATGCAGATAGAAAACTGAGAAAGCTGAAGAGAAAAGTTCATTTACCATTTCGGTGATTTCAGCAATGTCATCTCTGTGTTCCCAGCTGGGAAACATATTAGTAAATGTCAAAGGCTCAAGACCAGCATGGATTAGATAAGATTTAGGAGGATTCTTCACGTTCTTTCCTATACATTAAGAAAAAAGTGTTACTCACAAAATAAATTATTGCTGATATTTCCTCTTTACTATTCTGAATTATTTATGAGCAAACACAAGACCAAACTCTTTATACTGTGGTAGACATTTCAAACATAATGATTTTAGCATGTATAACACTAAAGAAACCAAATTATTTTATGGACAGTGGGAAGCTGCTTGACTGCTTCAAGAATGTGTCCCCTGCCCAACTTCCCTGGGTTTTCAATACATAAGTAACATTAATAAATTCTTTTATGTGGGGCATCGTAGATGTGGATTCCTTCCTCAGATCTAACCAGCTTTCTCTTCCTGCTTCTGAATGGGATCAGGTTATTTTTTTTGGCCTTCTATCTTTTTCTGTTTCAAGTTTTTCATTATTATAGTTGGCTGCACACTTAGCTAGAAGTTTAGACCGGATTTGGCATTTTTATCCACCTATCAACTCCTCCCAAGAACATGGGATAGGCAGATGTTATTTTTTGATGGTATTAAAAGTATTGTTGCAAGATGTAGACAATCATCATCATCATGATTATTATTTAAGATTTAATCTTTAATTCGATTCACAGTCTGGCACTGGTAAAAACTTAACAGTTCAAGTTCTAACTAAGGACCTAAGAGCTGCTAAAGTAACAGCTTTATATAGGCAGTTTTGAGTAAGGTGCTATGTAAAGTATTAATCTTAGTGTGAATGTGGGTAAATATTTATAGGAGCATTGCATAAATTCAAAATTTCCATGTACCTAGGCAGCCGTTTGGGTATTGCTCCAAGGGATCCTGTTGGTACAATCATTGATTTCTACCTCCACAATCGCTCAACTTCAATTTGCAAATCACAGTATTTCGTTATTTTCTCTACTTGTTTGTCTTCAATTTGTGCATTCATCTGGTATTGCAGTATCAATGAACCAGACTTTTTTCTTTTCCACAATAGTGATGTCAAAAGTGCTGTGGGCCAAATGTCTGTCTATTTGGATTTGAAAGTACCACAAGATCTTGGCCTGTTTATTTTCAAGAACTTTGTCAATTTGGGGTGCCCAGTAATTTTTGCTGCATTCAAACCAAACTTCTGGCAAAGCTTCCAGTATATGATTTTGGCAACTCGATCATGACATTGAAAATAATCAGTTTGTGAGATTTTGCTGCAGCATTATTATTATTATTATTATTATTATTATTATTATTATTATTATTATTATTGTTGTTGTTGTTGTTGTTGTTGTTGTTGTTATTGTTGTTATTGTTATTGAAGATTTAAAATTTAATCTTCAATCCGATTCATAGTCTGGGACTGATAAAAACTTAACATTTCAAATCCCAACCAAACATCTAAGAGCTCTTGTTATTTTATTATTATTATAAACTTTTATTCATTAAACATGAAACTCAGTCAACTGAACATTTTAAAATGTATCACAAATATCAGTGACTGTCTCCAACGGTTGATACGGGTTGCTGCCAGCATCCTAGGTATTGACCAAGTATCTTCTTAAAATGTATGTTGTTCCAAGTAGCGCAGTCTTTTTTCTTTTTTTTTTTAAATTTTTGATTTATATGCCGCCCTTCTCCGGAGACTCAGGGCGGCTTACAATGCGTTAAGCAATAGCCTTCATACTTTTGTATATTTATACAAAGTCAGTTTATTGCCCCCACAAACTGGGTCCTCATTTTATCTACCTTAGAAAGGATGGAAGGCTGAGTCAACCTTGAGCCTGGTGAGATTCGAACTTACAGTAATTGCAGACAGCTGGTGTTAATCACAATGCTTTTAGTCTGCTGAGCCACCAGGCCCTTTTGAAGTTCCACTGATGTTATTGTAGGAAGCTGCAATTTCTTGAGTACTTTGTAAAATTCTTGGACATGGTCCCAAGTGCCCTGCTGACAATGGGTATCACTGTCACATGTTTCATCCATAATCATGTAGTTTCAATGGCCAGGTTGCGATATTTCGTGATTTTTTTCCAGTTCTCTCTCTCCAACTCTGGCATCTCCTGGTACAGTGACATTAATAAACTCTACGCTTCGGTATTATTATTATTATTATTATTATTATTATTGGTTAATCTTTAGTGAGATTCACAGCCTTTGAGGCTGGTTCATAGCTCAGCAGCTCGAGTCCTAACCAAGGACCTAGGAACTGTTAAGGTATCGTCGGAGGATGTAAGCTGTTCCAAGTAAGGTGGTTTTTTGTAGAGTCAAAATGTTCAAGTCCGGCTAATTTAGAATTTCTAAATAGCGGGGTAGCCCTTTGGGAATTGCTCCAAGGGCTCCAATTACAATCAGGACAACACATCATCATCATCATCATCATTATTATCTTTATTATTATTATTGTAATGTTCATGTTTCAGAACACTTTATATGCTAAATTTCAAGAATCTAGATAATCAGTCTTTTGGGAAATTCAATACATGAACAGTTGAGATGCTTGGAAGAAAAATGAAATGTAATAAATTTGATTCCATGGCACAACATAAGTACACAAATAAAATGCTGTAATTTATTATACTCTGTTACAGACAAATATTTAACACATTCTTCCTCTTATATAATAATACAAACTTTTCTGAACAACATATAATGCTAAATGTTCTAAACTCATCAGGAAAGATGGCCTATGGGTTTTTCTGTTTTTTTCTAGACATGATAATACTTGAAGAATTATCATTCTGTTGTAAAAAAGAAGCAAATGTTAATGTGGAATTTGTTAGGGGATTTTTTAAAACATGAAATGTCAAATGTGTATATAGCAGTTAGTTACTAACAATTCATTTGAATTTGCATTTACTTTTTATGTTTAATTAAAAGTAACCAGGTGTTCACATATAGCTAAGGAAGGTGCTTGAATCTGGCAGGGAATATTCTATAACTCCCTTATGTTTTCTAATCTGATATGCAGTTCTGCTAAAATTCATTTTGCTAGCTGTTCTTCATGTCCAGGGCAACACAATTTTTATTTAATTATTTATTTATTTATTGGTTCAATTTATATGCCGCTGTTCTCTGGAGACTCAGGGTGGCTTACAGTGCGTTAAGCAATAGCCTTCATACTTTTGTATATACCTGCTTAGTAGGGCTTTCGCCCCCCCCCAAGCGGTGTTATTTTTTATACAAAGTCAGCTTATTGCCCCCACAATCCGGGTCCTCATTTTACCTACCTCGAAAGGATGGAAGGCTGAGTCAACCTTTAGCCTGGTGAGATTTGAACTTGCAGTAATTGCAGGCAGCTGGTGTTACTTAACAGCACTTTAGTCTGCTGCGCCACCAAGGCTCTTGTTTTGGAAAGTAATGTATGATTCCCAACGCTTAACTGCATAATTTAGTCTTGATTATTAGTCTCAAAAATTGTATTAAGAGAATGTGAAATTTCTGGCATTCAAGGGTTCTAGAATATGGTAGGATAAACCTTCATAGAAGGAAATGTCAAGAATTTTGGACTATTCTTAATCCTGCCAATCTTTTAGGAAGATTACTGAAAACTTATTGGAATGGTTAGGACTACCCATAGGGATAGAAATTTTCAGAAGTACACTCTGCTCCAGCTCACACAGCAATCTAAATTTGGTTCATTGCTGCATATATTGTACCTCTCCCAGCCTTAATATTTTAAGATTGGGAATCAAGGAGATTAAGCTGCCACACACTTACTTCATAGTCACATTGTTTCACTGTGCATTTTCCCCATTCCTGTTCCACATCATTAAGCAAAATCTACCTTGATGATACTATTTTTGGCTGCCTATCTTTCTCTCTTCCTGGGCTGCATCAGCACCATTTCGAACATACCTGTATTTATTATTACCTTTACAGTACTGTAGGACAGTCTCCATGGCACATTTCCTGTCTGAAGCCCACCGGATTCGGGCAGATCCTGCAATTTTGTTTTCCACTGGCCACCAACCTTGCCAGAGATATACTTCGTGGTGATTGTCAACAAGGAAGAGAACTGCACAGATTAAATCAATGTTATTTTTCAAAGGGCATTCCAAAGACTACACACATAGATGACCTAAACCAAGATAGATATACACCTAGTCTGCACGTTTAGAAGTTCTCTAAGTACCTGGGGAAAGGCAACATTTACTTTGGAAATAATATCAAGTTCGGTTCTGCAGCAATATGAAAGGGGTTGAGAGGATGAAGAGCTTCACCCAGGCTTACATAACATAGCAGTATAAACTGCTATCCTCACCTGACAAATCGACAAATCAAATGCAGGAAATTTGTTGCCTTTCCTAAAGTGCAATAGTGATTTTTCCTCGGATGTCTCAGATGAAATTCTTATTTATTTAGAGAACTATCATTTTGCCTGTTGCGCTAAGTTTCAGTTCTCCATATGGTTATGGTGATGATAATTATAAATCCTTCACAAATATTGTATGATACAAAGGCAATGAAAATATACTTGGCATGCTACTGCACACATATTTTCATTTTTTTTTCACATTTAAACAAAAGCATATTTCTAGAAACAAGGATTTTCAGATGTTCAACATATATAATTTTGTATCATTATTAATCCTGTACCACAGAGGTGGGGAACAATGGCCCTTTTATGACTTGTGGACTTCAAGTCCCAGAATTCCTGACCAAGCATGAAATCCACAGGTAATAAAAGGCCATAGTTCCCCAACCCTGGTGTACCCTAAATAAGTTAACTTACCTGGCTGGGGGGCTGTGTAGAGGTCTTCCTGAAGGAAGGGCATAGAATTAACCACAGAGGGGTCTCTTGATGGATAAATATACTCAGTGGCTGAGAATTCTCCTGATGAACTTCCAAAGATAAACAGGCGAGGTGTAAAATTAAACTTCCCAGGATCTTTAAAAAGAAAAACAAGATGTTTAAATTAGAAAAGTACATACAATTTGGATGTTACATTTTTTTTCTGCCCAAATCTTATAAAAATGAATAATGGAAATAAGTGAATAATAGGATTGGTAATGTAGATGTAAACTCTTGAAAACTTAATCTGACTTTCATTGAACTTCTGACAAGTAGATTTTTAAATATATTAATATGGATGTAATAAATTGGTTTACTTTCTTTGAAAACAGATTCACATTAGTTTGCATTTTTTCCCCAGAAAAACTTATGAAAATTCATCTAAATTTCATATAAATTCATATAAATTTCCGCACTTACGGATTTTATAGGTTATCCTACCTAATGTACTTATTTTACTCTAATACATTCATTTTTGTATGCAGAATTTTAAAATCAAGATACTACTTGAGTTCAGTTAAAATGTTTTACATAAAATATGATCCAATACATTTTGATCACATTCTTCAGTTTTTGATAGACACTGATTTTTAAAAAGATTAATGAGATTTAAAAGATCTTGGCCATCTTAAAGACATCCCAAGAAAACAACCCTAACCCTACCTTGCAACATGCAGTCATAGGCTTTTCGGTCTCTTCTTCCTAAGGCATCCCAGAATCCCATTGGCTCTGTTCCTTCATCATATTCATGTATTGTCACTTTGCTACTACTGTGCAATCCTGCTTCCAACGGACATCTACAATACAATTATCAGTCCGTCAGATTCAGAATTAGTAATCTAGCATAATTCATACCAAGAACCAATCATTTTGAGAGAAATCTAAGGAGGAACTGAGGGAAAATCTCTTGCCCAGCTTCATCATCTCTCTTATCTCTTTTCATAAAAGGACATCTGCTCCCTTTTGCAAATGATGCTCACTTAACCACATACGCTGAATTCGTTTTCTAATTTAAGGGCAACAATGCATTCCTTCTGAATCATTCTCAAGGTACAGCATTCAGCTCTCTAAAGCATTCAATCAGATGCTGTGGCAAAGCCCTCTAACATATTGTGACTACCACTCTTTTTTTATAATGCTCTACTGACTCTGAATATAGAACTCCCATAAAATCCTCACAACTATTAAATGTTAATAGACAGACTTCAAAAATGGGATATAATTTGTTGTTAGCCCATTTGTTAGTAAACAGCAAAATTTGTGGCAGTCAGTAAATGCTATAAAGTAATAATTCATTGTATTAAAAAATACATTTTTATCCATTCAAAATCTATTGCTAATTAATTACACTGGATAAATGAGTTTCAATTTTAGGAAGCGGACAGAGAAAAGCTTTACTTAATTCATCTTCTCCATACCATTAGTAATAGACAACTACAGAGCCGAAAAGCTTTAAAACTTAAAGAACAGTGGACTACAATTGGGAAGATCAAGGCTCAAATCCTACTTTAGCTCATGAGAAGATCTTAAGGAGATTACGGCTATTCAGCCTGACCCATTTCATGGGATTGTTGAGAAGCTAAATCGAACATCAAATTCATGTACAGTATAACCATCTTGAATTTCTTAGAGCAATGGCAGTGAATAAAGATGACATAGAATTGTTTATTGGCTTTGCTATTTTTAATTTTAATTTTAATTATGTATGTATATGAAGTCATATCTATGGTGAAGTGGAAAAATATCTGAAGCCAGTTTAGAAATCTCTTACATAAGTAACATAATTTTAAATATTACCCTAGTGCAGTGATGGCTAACCTTTTTGCAGTCACGTGCCAAAAGCAGGGAGAGCTTAGCGGGTGTCACGTGTGTGTTTGCCCACACCCATAATTCAAAGCGGCCTCCCCGGTGCATGCACACGCGAACCTCCCCCCTGCACTCCCTCCCGCTTTTGGCACACGATGGCACAGTGGGCCCAGTAGGCCCATTTTTCACCCTCCCAAGGCTCCTGAGGCTTTCTTGGAGCCTGGGGAGGATGAAAACAGCCTTCCCCACCCACCCGAGACCCTCTGGAGGCCGGAAACAGTCAGTTTCCCGACTTCCGGTGGACCCGGAAGCCTGAAAATCATCTGGCTGGCACGCACATGCGCGCTGGAGCTAAGCTAGGGCAATGTTAGTGTGCCTACAGATATGGCTCCATGTGCCACCTGTGGCACATGTGCCATAGATTTGCCATCACGGCCCTAGTGCATGATCATTTTTCATCCCTGGGTAGAGTTGACAAGTTCTACATAAGCAACCACAGAGCAATAGTTCTTCTACTTACTGTTCTTTTATTTTGTTGGCTGCTGTTCTTCCTACTTCCTTGGTATGTGGCTGGGCTTTGCAGCCATGCCACAAATAAATAAGGGCTTTGTTGATATTGAGAACAATCATTGAAGTCCTAGATCTCAGGCTGCTACAGTGGCAGGCTACTTCAAGCAAATTCCCTTCAACAGGAACTTCTCCTCGAACGCAATACAGTCGCCAATCACCTGCATTAAAGACACAGATTTATTATGCACTTGTCAAGCTGGCTTGTAAATTAATCGTCAAATTTCCCCTGGACAAACTAAAATCAGCAGGAACTGTTTATATAATGAATCTTCATTTTTTTCTTGCTTTGCACTTTGACTGTAGATATGCCAATTCCACAGTGATGATCTCCTATCTGAACAAATTATCAGGATCTCATAAAAGTAGAGGTTAAAATTCAGTAAGTTACATTATACTCAAATCAACCAGGGGCTTATCTATTTCAGAAATGTTTATCCACTGACTGGCAATGGTGTATTCACATTTTTATTATAAGGGAACTTTCCTCATTTATTTATTAAATTTAAATCTAAAAATTTAAATCTAGGCATCTTACAACAAGTTAAATAACAATATCAAAACAATAAAACAATAAATATTGCCATTAAATAGCCAAGAAAGCAGCAGTATACAGTGGGGTAGATGTGGAGCCTTCATTTAATCTAACTACCTCCTGTCTGAAATGCCTCATTGGATCCCAAGTCCAATTGGCAGAACCAGGTTTTCAGGTTCATCCTGAAGGCCAAGAGTCTGTGTAAAGATCTCAACTTTAGTGGCACAATGTACTAGTACACAGGAGGCAGAGAAGAAAAGGTCTTTCTCCTTCACCCCACAAGTTGGAATTCATTGACTGATGGGGTCTGCCCTTTCTATTGATGTGGGAGGGGTGGGCCAAACCCATTGAAGTGAGATGGTTCCTCAATTAACTTGGATCCATGCCATAAATGGCTTCATAAAAGATAATACCTTGAACTGGACCAGTACCAGGAGTATTAAGTGGGTCACCATAGGGGCTCCCAGAACTGTCTGCACTACTATATTCTATGCCAACTGTCACTTCCAAGTATTCTTCTAAGGTAGCTAATTCTAATGTAGAATTAGTTGAGATGACCAAGCCCTGAGCTTTTTCTTGCTTTGCAGTTGGGTTATTTTTGGCTGATAAGAATCACTATACCATCAATCTAGATTTTCATTTTTTTCTTCTTCCTACTACCTCCCCTTTATTGCTGTGGCTAGTCAGTTATTAAAAAGGCAACTTTTCACATATGCTCAAATGTATCAGATTTTCCTAATATTATTTCACTTCCAGGATTAACCCCTAATTTTACATGTAGTCCTTGTTTAGTGACTGGTTCATAGAGCAACTGTTCACAATTTAGATGATGATGAAAAAGTAACTTTATGATCAGTCTTCATATTTACTACCTTTGCAGGTCTGTAAAGGAAGGCTGAAGTAAAATAGTAAGCACTATCACAATTTCACTTAGTGACCGCTTCACTTAATGATTATATTGCTGGCTTCATTGCAACATGAGGATCATCTGTAATGGCTACTGAAATGGCATTTAAACTAAATAATATGGCAAAAGGATTACATTTATGTTTATTTATCACACAAGATCACTCTCCTATCCCTTCAAATTTCAGCAAAACTATTGCAACAAGAAGCTATTTTACTTTGTGTATTTTCTTCTTCCTCTTCCCTTCTTCCTGTATGAACAATCATTCCACCTTGAAAACACTGAAGAAAACATGGAGGCTCTTTTCCTTGAAGAACTTGTACCTGAAAAAAAGTAGCAATTAAAAATCACAACAAATTAAGATTTATGAAAGACCACAGTATAATTGGCTTGAAGGCAATATGCGGACTTTCCTATATATGGGCTTTGCACAGAATGTCTGAACTAAGAAAGGTTAACAAAAAACAGGTCTTATTTGTGGCAGCCCCATTAGGTTAGAATACTAATACTAATTCCATTAAACCCATTAATGCTCAGGCAGGCCACTTGTGCAGTTAAACAATATTATCCAATATAGTATTATTGATTGTACATTAATAATGAGCAAGCAAATTTTCTTGCATTGTTTACATAACTTTTAGAACTGCCCAATTTCTGAACAGTTATATCAGACTCCCTTGAAAAAGTTTCCTTCTAGTGAGAACCTGTTGTTGCTGGCAAATACTTTGCTTTTACAGTTGTTCCCTGGCAACAGGGTTGTTCCCACAAAACTATTCTGCATGGAAAGTTGCCTTTCACAACCCAAACAATAAGTTTATTTAGGTATTATTTATAATAAATGGGATGACAGTGATTCTCTACAGTTTCAGATGAGAATTGTTCCTAGCCTTATTGGGAGGCTGGTAGTACCTGAACCTGGGTTCTTCAGGATAGAAAATTTAAGAGCTCTGTCACTGATCACACAATACCATATACAACTGGTATGCAAATCCATATGTTCAGTGAATTATGACTGCCAAGCTTAGAGCAGGCCCTGTAAAGAGTTTAAAGTTTTTTCAAGCCATGGGATTATTCTTACTATTTATTATCATCTCCTCTGAAAATCTAATGTATTATTAGATACATTTAACTATTTGGTAGTATTGAAACATAGACTTTAAAGTAGATTAAGTACAGGTAATCCTCAATTTACAACCATAATGGAACATGTTCACTATGGTTGTAAATCATGGTGATTGTAAAGTCAGTCACTCATGTGACTGTCTAATTTTGCTATCTTTTTTGTGGAGGTCATTAAGTGAATCACCGTGATCATTAAACAAATTTGAAATTTTGGAAAGGATTATAAATACTTTTGAGGGAAATTACTGTTGTAGTTTCAAGCAATAGCTTAATGATTGGTCATAAATTGAGGACAACCTCTACCTGCACGCAGTCTTCCTCTAAACAAAGTTTGGCTCTTACTTAAAATATAAAAAGTGCATTACTAGCTGACATGTTTGCTGCATCGCCTTGTGCGTTTTCTGTACCCTTCTGATGGCACCTTCATTGGACAAACTCAATGAGAGTCATACATTTCTGAAACTTAAACATTGCATTGGTTACAGTGCTGGAGTCAGTTGAACTGGTCCTTATTTGCTTTGATGAAACTCAGGAACAATGGAGATCTACCCAGGTTGGGAGTGGACAGGCTTTTGATGGCTAGGTCTTTTCTCAATATATTTTCCGGCAAGGGCTTGAATGGAATGCGGCAATGATGCTACATACATGAGGACATGTCACCCAATTTGTCCATAATCTTTCTTAGTTGTTTTTCTTAAAAAGAGTTAACAATTTTTTAAAGAGTTTCTATTACAATATAATCTCAAAATGGTGTGACATCTGTAATGTTTTGCAGTTGGTGTTAGAAGGGTGCTAACAGAGGATTTAGTAGCCATGTATAGCTCAGAAATTTCAGACTGTCCATCCTTGGCCAAAGTGAATTGTATTTTTTCCTGGGAGTCGGGGGGATCATGATATAAAAGAAATTCTACTGGAGTTAAAATAAGCCTCTCCTTGTTTAAGATTTTATAGATTAGGAGAAAGTTTAAAGTATATTTATTCACCCACTAATTTTAATATTGATCCTTATCCATTTACTATGTGTTTTTTTTCAGGATTGTTTTATTACATTTCTGTAAATTGCTCTGTACTATTAAAGACATGGAAGCCTATATACAATAGATCATGGGTGTCAAACTCGCCATGTCACATTGCCGTCACATGATATTTCACGTTTTCCCCATTCACAGAGCTGGGGTGGTTGTAACCTGTGCATGACGCATCCAGACTGCCAGTTTAAAACCCCTGCATTAGATGGATTGCAATATGCTGTTTGAAAGAGTGAAGCTGGAGACCCCAGACTCACAAAACCTATTATTTTGCCAATCTTTGCTTTCTTCACCTGTGCACCTCTCTCTTCATCAAGTTCCACAGTCATCAATGCAGAAGTCCCCTTCTCACTGACAGTAGAATGTCTCCCTTGCCAAAAGAAGTATACACATTTCTCTTTACCAACGACTCTTGTCTGTAAGTCCCCTTTTTGTCTGCTTCCAACTGCAAGATCAAAACAAAGAGGTCATAACTTGGAAGGCAATTATCCAGCTTAGAATTCGCAACCAAAGCCGCACTAACAAACATTATATAAAAGCAATTCGATATGCTGTTCAAAAATACTAGGAGATAAATATTCAGACAGACCAAAAACCTCTGGAGACTGATCAGCATCTCTTGAAACAAATTCAATATGTTTGTGGTATTATGCATGCCCATCATGTCTTATTAAAAATGTGCACAGGTTTTTATGTATAGATTTATATTAACTGGTGCATACATATCACATACACATATATATGACATCACATAGAGAAATGTACACTCATCACTTGTTTTCTGCCTCAGAAGCAAAGCACTTCCTATAAATTAACATGGTAACTCTATAATCAACTCCCAATGGCCTTCAATAGATACATTTGTGGTGAGATACAGGGAGTACTTTCACCTTATTTAAGCATTTCATTTATAGAAGCTTAAGTCATAATAGAAGATGAAGGTATTTTACTGACCTGAAGTGCTCACTAGGTATTTCCACTTGACAACATATGTGTCGCCTTCATGAAATTGTCCAATACTTTGTTTAGGAAGCCTGCTATAATCAAATTCCAGGATGTGCCAGACGTCCACAGAGATGGTGATAATTTCGAATTGTCTCCCATCATCTCCTTCAATGAATCCATAACCACGGCCAATATTTAACCCATCCAAGACAGTGCCAACGGTTGCCTGGGGGACGGGGACCATGAGCAGGACATCATATGGCTTTGTGTCAGATCTGGTTTCTTCCTGTAACAAGACGTAACACATTTAGTCTTAGGCAGCAAGTCCATTGTTCATATCACGATATAAAGCCAACAGTCTTATTACAGCGCTAATGTATAAACAGCTTTTATCAACAATTCACTCACATTGTTCTCCAAAAATTGTATTTCCAAAGAATTGAAAGTAATTCAATTACTCTCTGAGTTTACCTGATACTAGGACTTGGGTTTCTGATGATAAACAGTCTCATGCATGAAGATGTGATTTATTTTTATAAGATATTACCACCACCGCCAATAGCAAAAAATTAAATCAATCTATTATATACTTGCTATATTCTACTGATTATTGTGCAGATTTTTTAAAAAAGTTTCCTAATTATATTTTCATTGGGTTAATCACTAATTTGGCCATTTATAAATTACTTAAAACAACTTCTTTTGCCTAGCTGATTTTTTTAAGCAAGATACCTTTAATGCGAAAAAAATCTCAATACATTTATCAAGTGATTCCTAATAAAATGATTATAAACAAGTAAGAAGATTATAAACAAGTAAGCCACCTTCTGAGAGGATTCAGTGGAATACTTCTCGGGAAGTTTCTTCAATTCAGTCCAATCAAGAAATTTTTCTTTAAACAGTATCGTTTCATTGTGTTCTGTGAGTCTCCCAAAAATGGCCCAATCTGGTCGCCCTTGTCCTTTTCTACATGATCCAAAGAGAGACAAATAGACTGTTCCAACATCATTTAACATTTCATGCTATAAAAGAAAAGTCAGCCAACCAAAACTAACTAAATAAAAAGTATTGGCAAAATATGTAGCTTATAATTTGGCAGTTATGAGTCTTGACTTTTGAAAATTGCCTTCAATATCCTTCCCCCCCTCACCCCCCCCAAAAAAAACCCCAAACAAACCCTGAAGATATAGAGAAGCCAACAGAGGCCTTTGAAGATTTTACCCCCATAAATCTGAGACTGAAGACTCCGACTTTGACCTAGATATCTAAGAACAACCTCAATCTCAAAAAAGTTTGGGCAGTGACACCGAAGAAAATTGAAGAGCAGAAAGTACAGTGGCACAGTACTGCAAGAAAAATCTCCTTGTAAAAAATAATATGTCCTTAATCCTGCAAATTGACTGAATTGTACGTGTATTAGCTGAATGATATGCATATTAGCTATGTTGGGATTAGGGCTGAATTATGAAGCTTCTTTGTATAAATCTCCCTATCTGCAGATAAACAAATACTGGAAACTATTTCTTGGCTAATTATGCTTTAATGACAAGCTATCTTCAATCTACCCTCAAAATGCTCTGCGTCTTGAAATCAACTTCCTCTCGCTCTCAGTTTGGCTTGGCCTTTCTGTCTTTTCTTGTGTATTATAAACTGAAACTCTGATGCCCTAATTTGGCTGATTTTGAACTATATCTATATTATTTTCATACCATATCCGAATTACTTTTTCTACTCAACATGTACATGATTACCTGTTGATTGCCTAGGAGTTACAATTAAGGAACAATTGTACTGGTTTTAATTAGGCTGTATTCCTGCCTACAACAGGATAGTTTTGATGTATATATCCCACAGGTATATGTGGGACAAAAACCTAGGGACATAACTTTCCAATAATTTGAAAAATAATATTGAAATTATTATCCTAACATGTTTCTTTTCTTAAATAAGGATAGCAAAACCATCATTGTCATTAGGTTTGATACCTTGGAATAAGAGGATTGCATTCACCAGGATCCAGGGGATTGATGTCACAATTGGCATAGTCAAAAGTCCCATTCCATAGATGTTTGGCCAACTGGAAGGCAACTTTCCTTTGTGCTAGTGTGACCTCTTTCCCATGCCAAACATACACTTCACTTCCAAAGTCAAACACCAAAACCTAAAAAAGAAAGAGAGAGAACAAGGAAATAAGAAATAATTTTGGAATGGGCAAGAGGAAATACAGAAACAACATTCAATTTTTAGCCAAGCAGTAACAGTTGTGCAGCTTTGAAATGGAGATGAGCACCACCCCCTAGAGTCAGGAACAACTAGCACATATGTGCAAGGGGAACCTTAACCTTTACCTAACAGTTTTTAACATTCATTAAATGAATAAAGATACAGAACAAAGACAAGCTCTGGATTGATTGATAAAGTCTTCATCTGGGGATTTTATGAACTTTTGATGCATATTTTGATACATGCTTATTTGCCTTATTCCAGGTGCCACAAAACATTGGAATGAACTAAAAATGACTATAATGACCACTTCCCCTCTCCTTATTTTAATTAGCCAGACTGATGAGGCATAAAGAGCCTTGGTAGTACAGGGGTTTAAGGCACCCTGTTATTAAGCTTATTAAGACCAGCTGCCTGCAATTACTGCAGGGTTCGAATCTCGCCAAGGCTCAAGGTTGACTCAGCCTTCCATCCTTTCTAAGGTAGGTGAAATGAGGACCCAGTTGTGGGGGCAATAAGCTGACTTTGTATAAATATATACAAAAAGGATGAAGGCTATTGCTGAGCACATTGTAAGCCGCCCTGAGTCTTCGGAGAAGGGCGGCATATAAATCAAATCAAATAAAATAAAATAAAAAAGATGATAATTCTGTTTTTAGGCTAATTGAAAATTTAGCGCAGCATCAAGGCATTAAAGATCCACTGTATTTTGATGAAACAAACCAGTTTTGAATACTGTGATTTGAAGCAGATTTATTTTCAACAAATTATATTTAAGATTACCTAATGTAAATTTAAATACTAGAAACATGATGACTAGTGGTTGATCTAAAATTGAAGTGAGATCTTTGAAACTCCTCCTTAAACTCATATGGAAAGATAAGGAAGAGAAGAAATTGTGTAAATTTAAAGCTGTCTAAAGCTTGTTTTCATAATACAAAGCTGTGTTTTAATGATACATCTGAGGGAGGCCAATCTATAGGAAGCAAACTGTTCCTTGAGTTGGTTATCCTTGGTATCTTTACCACGTCTGCTCTGCATTTTTAAGAAGCCTCTTTGTTTTATGTTACAGACATTTATTTCATTTGCTTCTGCTGCAAAACAAAATAAATTTTAGATTATTTACAATGGAAATACAAATGAAGCAGAACCATATGATGTTCTTTGAATTGCATGGCTTAGCTGATATATGAACTTACTCCATCCCTCTCTACTGTAGTATCTCGGTAAAATATATGATGTGCTACATTTTCCTCTTTCCTCTGTGCCTCTGTTTCACTAGCTGATGTAGTTGTGTATTGGGCAAGTTTTTTCTACAATTCATTCAACTGTGTAAATGTAATGCATTGTTTAGATATGATTGTTTAACAGTCTCCTTACACAAATGCTTCTTGGCTGCCTTCTCTACAAGTCAGAACATTTACAGTCATATAATTTCAATTAAAATAATCACAACATTAGTTTTTTTGTTTTAATAAACGAAGTGTTCCAATTTTAATTATACAAGTTTAATTATTATACTTTAATAGTGCTTATAGCTACCTTACGGACTCTCTTTAGGAACCCAAATATTACAATCTGCTTCTTGTAAGGTTGCTTGGTTTTCTTATTTATTCATTGGAAGCTTTTAGGTTTATACACATTATGTTTGACACAGTGGTGAAATCCAATTTTTTTTTTACTACCGGTTCTGTGGGCGTGGCTTGGTGGGTGTGGCAGGGGAAGGATACTGCAAAATCCCCATTCCCTCCCCACTCCTGGGGGAAAGATATTGCAAAATCTCCATTTCCACCCCACTCTGAGGCCAGTCAGAGGTGGTATTTGCCGGTTCTCCGAACTACTGAAAATTTCCGCTACTGGTTCTCCAGAACCTGTCAGAACCTGTTGGATTTCACCCCTGGTTTGACATTAAAAAAAGACAACCATCTCTGAGCCCAAAGAGGAAAGGAACATTATCATGTGAGAAAAGAAGACACAGGTAGTCCTCAGCTTACAACCACAACTAAGCCCAACATTTCTGTTGATAAGCAAGACAGTTGTTAAGAGTGAGTTTTATGATTTTTCTTGCCAGTTATTAAGTGAAATACTGCAGTTGCTTGCCAAAAGGCTGCAGAAGAGAATTATATAATCCTGGGACATTGCAACAGTCATAAATATGAACCAGTTGCCTAGCATCTGAATTTTGATCATATGACCACAGGAATGCTACGTCGTGTGAGAAAAGGTCATAAATCACTTTTTTCAGTGCCATTGTAACTCTGAATGGTCCCTAAACAAAAGGTTGCATGTTGAGGACTACCTGTATATACATTTTTATCAGCACTTAAGCTGACTCTTTAAGCCTGAAAATGCCTCTTACTATACCTCTTTCGAGTTTAGCAATGTACACTTTGGCATCTTTCCCCAGTGGTCGTCATCAGGAATTAGTTTATCATCAACAAGCCGGTAAATGCAATTTGTTTCTATTATTGCAGCTTCATACATCTCGTCTTCCTCTGGTCTTCCAACCGCTTGAAAGAGGCAGGCAAAATAAACACGTCACCAATGCAGCCCAGGGATGGCAAATTTAAAAAAAAAAAGCAATTTAAGAATATTCTTACAAGAGGAAAATGCATGGAGATGGCAAAAACAAACCCACTCTTACCCTGATAGCTTGTTTGCCCACCAAGGAGTTTCCAGAATTCTTTGGCTGCATGAGTATGAGTATTGATGCCTTCTTCTATGGTCTGTATATAAGGAGCTCTGCAGCCAAGTTCTCGCTTTGTCTGAATTAAAGCTGCGAGCTCTGAAGCCTAAGAAATTGAACATGATTAGCTGAATAGGACTGCCTAAGCTTTGGGGACAATTGGACTATTCAGAAAAGAATGAATGTGTACTTGTTGCTACTTTCATGGGACACACTAAACTGAAAGATGGAAACTGTGTCAAATACAGATAGATTCCCCTGTTTCCATTTTAATGAGAACACAGCCCATTGAACTACAAAAGTCAGAAAGGACTTCCTGTCATTCAAGACTTATTTTTTCTTCTTGAATGTGGACCTCTTTTCCCTAATGATTTTTAGCGAGAAAAAAAGAAAAGAAAAGTGGGTGGTTGGCTGTAAGAATTTTCCCATCGACATTTATACCGTAATTAGAGACATTAAGAATCTTGTGCATGATTATTTTTGCAAATGCCCATGAACCTAACAAAAAAAGATAACCAAGAGTTGTGCTATCTCAGACCTTCCGAGCACTAACCTTGGCTTTTTCTATGACGTTTGCAAACTCTCCTATCCACAGGAAGCAAAACTGTGGCGTGAGTAGCAAGAAACAGTCACCGCTATTAAGTGATGAGGCCCTTGGTTCAACTAATCTAGTTTGGACATGTCTTCTTCCTAAAAAGAAAAAAAATCCAAGAACATCCTATAAATAAGGGACTAGAGGCAACTTTCGGATCTGTTTATTTTAGAAAGAAGACCTTCATCTCAGACAAATACAGTAATATCATTTTCTAAATGACATTTAATGTGTCTTAACAGCAGAAACTGAACATATCCCAGGAATAAAGCGGCTTGAAGCAACCATTCACTTAAGACAAAAATTATCAAGTGTTTTAATTTATAAATTAAATTAAATTCTTGTCATTTTCCTATTACTTATCTCCTTTTCTACTTTTGACTATAACTTTGTTGCTTGTATCTTTACTATTTATATTGTTTTATTTAGTTTCCTAGTATGATTTGTGTTGTTTGCTTATTTAGTATCCTATGACTATCACTAAGTGTTGTATCTTATGATGAATGTATGATCATGATGACTATGATCACGATTTATCATTTATAGCTTTTATGTACACTGAGAGCTTATGTACCGAAGACAAATTCCTTGTGGTCCAATCATACTTGGCCAATAAAGAATTCTGTCCTGTCCTATCCTATCCTATAAAACAGGGTGGGCAATCCATGGTGGTCTGTAATCTCTAAAGTACCTCCCCAAGAATGAGTCTCTAAAACCTGGGAATAAATTGCTCATTTACAGCAGTAAGGTTTTTTAAATATTTAAATGAAGAGCTCAAATAATTAAATTACATTGATCTAGACAAGTTTTCTCTCTCTCTCTCTCTCTCTCTCTCTCTCTCTCTCTCTCTCTCTCTCTCTCCCTCCCCTCCCCTCCCCTCCCCTCCCCCCCTCCTTCCCTCTCTCTCTCTCTCTCCTCTCAGACCAAGTCAACTAACTGGGTCTTTGTTGTGGGGAAAATAGGAGGAGGAAAGAGTATTAATTAGGTATGTTCACTGCCTTGTGTTATTTATAAAAATATAAGGTAAAAGTAATAAACAACTATTTTTAAATTCAAGTCCTTTTACTAATATTGCCAGATTTTAATGTGATTTTTTAAAAATGGTATCTTCCAGGGAACATGATTACTAGATAACAAGTACATTTATTAATGTATTAAACCTGCTTACCAGTGTCTTTCTTTCTCTTTCCCCTTCTTCTCCATAGTTGAAAAAAAAAATCATTGAAACTCCTTGCCAATATTTAACATGTTGCATTTTGGATTAATTAAAAAAATGTACTTATTCCACCTACCTTTGATCTGTAAGAGCATCAGCTTCTTGTACGGGACAGCACTGTTGTTTGAATTCTGCTCCGTCAAATTTACACTACGCAGACTAATATTGCTGAAGTTCTCTTTACTCGCTAAGCCAGCAAGTGCTACTTCTGAGAAATTTGAGTTTGGAGACACTTAAGACAGACGAAGTAGAAAAAAAATGACAGCAAGAAGAGGGGGAAAAAAGAAAATACAGAAAAAATAAATAAGAAAGCAGACACACACACACAAACACAAAACAAAAAAAAGGACGTTATATTTCGTTTCCATATTTATTTAGCTTTTTTTTTTCATGCACTTATATCCAGCCTTTAGTTTTGTTGATGCTGCTGAAAGAGATAACAAAAAACAGGTTGAGCTCAAATTACTCCCTAGTCTGAAGACCCTCACATTTCCAGGAGGAACATGTCAAGATAAAAGTGAAAAGTGGATAGATTGTATCATTAAATATTACCAAAAACAATAAAGTTCAAAAATATGCAAGGCCAGTTTCAATGCTTATTTCGCGTTGCATATATCCAGGTCTTAGCAATTCTGTGGAAAGAGAAAAAGAGACAACTTTTTGTCTGGCCAGAGGACGCTGCTTCATAAAAAATGAGAAATTACATCCTCATTCTCTTTCCCTCTCTTAAATATTGTGGGTTGGCAGTGAAGCTAGGAAATCCAGGTTCTGTGGGGTCCTTGGTGGTCTCTGAGTGTAGTTGTTTTCTTGTAGACCTTAACAAGAAATAAACAATCTTTATGTTTGTGGGCTTCCATTTTGACTTTGTGTACCAGGCATAGGCACCTATCCTATTTATGGTTTGTTTAAGAGTTTTTCATTAATATTCTAAATGGAAATCTCTGATTTAATCCCTGCTTTCTAAGAAATGAAAATTTTATATTGGGAAACTGGATTAAAGGAGCATAATATCAGCATCAACACTGGAATAAAAAAATAACAGTGATGGAAATACAACTTCTATGACTGCTGTCAAGCAAATAAACCATGGTTTACCATTATGACTGAGAAGCATCATGACATACACTTCATGGGTAAATAGAGACAATGGTGCTGTTTTCCTCAAACTGTACCTTAATCTTGACCATCTTGCAGATGAGTCATCTATAAAAGTACACAGAAAGCCGTTTGAAACCTTAAACTTACTTTTTTCAACTTTCATCCGCTTTGACTCCATGAAGGCCACATTTAATCTCTGCTCCGTATATTCATGAAGAATGTCTTCTCTTGCTGCTAGCATTTTTAAAGGGTTCTTAGAAGCCTGGACTCTGCGTGTAGGCCTCACAGCCCGTTTGTGCTCTGTTACTGTAGAAATCAACCTGAAAAGCAAAAGATCTTCCCACTTAACCTACCATTTTTCACCAGCTTTTCTTAAAGGCACTGAATGCAACTAACATCTGAATGTCTTAACCAACATCCAGGAAAGCAAAGGCAAAGGCAACCATGAAGGCTTGTCAGGCAAAATCAGGAGGAGCATAAACTAGGCCAAAATACTCTCTTCTTCCTAACACTTTATTGCTTTATTGTGCCTAAACAATAAAACACATCAGAACTGCTGTGACACCATATAAATCATTCTGAAGAAGCTACAGAGCAATACCTTAACAAAGTGATTAAGACCCACACAATAATGCTTTAAGGTTGGCCTTGTGAGTAGTGGAAGAGTGAATGGTGACATAGCTTCTGCAGTGAAAAAGGAACATGTAAATGCTTATGGAAGGAGAGGTAGATGCCCGTGACTATTTCTTGCATCTGCTTTTCAACCCTGTGATTTGCTCAATATTCCTGTGAATTGATATGACAACCTCAATTAATACGGGAAGTGTTATATTTGGGCTGAAAATTCCCTAAATGCTAATTTAGTAAAATGTTACAACTACTATTTGTCTCTATCTCATTTTCTTCAAATTATGGAGTTTTTATTTTCCAATGTTCTTTCTTTAGCATTCCCTTTGTGAAAATTTGATTCTTCTGTCACCTCCTGAAAATAAAAACTACAAGAAAAACTGGAAATATTCCAACCATAAACACACAGAAAAAAAGTTAATAGAAGTGATAATCCATATTCGCAGCATGATATCTCAGAAATGACTGATTCTTAGTCCTTACCCTTCCACTAATTTTTAAAGGAATGAAAGGGAAACTACTCACTTCGGTGAATTGGGATTAAATATGGCATCAAAGTCTTCATCCAACTCCACAGGCAAAGAGGGAGATGGAAAATTCATGCATCGGTAAAATTTGGAAAATGTTTCTTCATCATCCAATTTCATGACTTCTTTCACAGACTTTCCTGTGACTGTCAAGACTGTCTCCTGCATTCCAGCAACTACAGCACATATTAAGATTATATAGTGATATTGTATATTATAGCAGTCTTTCACTTTAAAATTTCTACCACAAAAACATTCATTTTAGTGCTGGTCTGTCGATTTGGTACATAAAAGCATACCACATTCCTCTCCTGACTGACATTAAGAACACTGATGATTTTATTAACTCAAATAGTTGTAAAGAAGAAATTGACAAATTTAGAAAGTGTGATATGAAACTTTTAACAGCAAAGAGTGGATAATGCAACTTCTTTGATGTCTTGCTTGTAGACCATCTACAAGTATTTTGTTGGCAATACTGGAGAACTAGCAGTTTAGCTAGACAGGCTGGTTTTATACTTTAATCTGAAAGATATACTAGCTATCAGAGCATGAATTTCCTATTGTCAGAGGTTTATAAGCAAATTAAAAGATTTTTTTAAAAATTGGTTGCTGTAACAAATAGAATTTTCTCTAGTGAATATAGAGGTGATGATAATTTTTAGATGTCATAACATCAATGATCAATGATTAAGGGTTATGGGAATGGTTACCTGGGACATTTGAAAACACCAGGTTGGAAAGGATTAGCAACAAGATGGTCAAAATGTATATTCTTTCACTTGAGCTCTTAAGATAATAGTTTAACAGAAATCAGTTATTTTAAGTAAATGTGAGAAACACTCCCTCTCTCTTATCTATTAAAAACTTTAATAGCCAAAGAAGAAGGCAAAAACATGGTAGCAAAAATCTATTTTAATTACTCATCCTGCCCATTTAGTATGAAGTAACTAAGCAAATAACCAAGATATACGTCAAATGAAAATCCAAAGATTAAATTTCAAAACTATCTATGTCTCAGCCATGTTTGTTCCCTGTCATGAGAAATATATTTTGTGTTCTCTGGAACATAATTATTTGTCAGCCATTAAAAAGCCATTATAACATTTTCTAATCTAGTTATGGTTAGCAGGAAGACATACTGTTTACCAATTTTTAAAATAAAGAATACTTATACTATTAATATTTTTGTACAAAAAATGTATAAATCATTTGAAGCATTGTTTTTCAAACTTGGAAACTGTGTGGGCTTCAATTCCCAGTATTCCCCAGTTAATACTTGCTGGAGAATTACGGGAGTAGAAGTCAATATGTCTTAAAAGTTGCGACGTGTGAAAAACACTGATTTAGATCATTAAATATTTTTAACACTGAACAATTATGAAGCATAGATTAAATGTATATGCTACATGCTACAAGGTGCTATTTATCTCCTTAACAAAATAAACTTTTGCTAATGAATCCTTACTTATAATTCTTAATATAGGCCACAGATCATTATTGAGCCTTGGTGGTGCAATGGACTAAAGTGCTATTAAGTAGCACTTAGCTGCCAGCTGCCTGCAATTACTGCGAGTTCAAATCTCACCAGGCTCAAGATTGACTCAGCTTTCCATCCTTCCGAGATAGATAAAATGAGGACCTGGATTGTGGGAGCAATAAGCTGACTTTGTATAAAAAAGAACACCGCTTAGGAGGGGCCGAAAGCCCTACTAAGCAGGTATATACAAAAGTATGAAGGCTATTGCTTAACACATTGTAAGCCACCCTGAGTCTCCGGAGAAGGGCGGCATATAAATTGAACCAATAAATAAATAAATAAATTGGAATAATGAGCAAAGTTCTTTACACAGGACAGCAAACTAAAACACAGGCTGCCTTCTTAAGATTTTACAGACCTTTGTTGTTGAGTCTTCCTAAGAAAGTTTCCAGTTTATCCAACTTCATGTCTGATTCTAACTGCATATCTGGCCTCGCTTCAATTTCTAAAGAAAATAAGAGTAAAAACAATCAATTTTTTAAAAAGAAGAATTCAAACTGTTCTTACATATTTTAATGACTTACCTTCCAGAGGTTTTGAAATAGGTGAGGTTGATTTTAGCCTGTTGCAGAAAGGGGATGTCACTGGACTGACGGCAGTTGGTGATGCTAAACCTGCAGAATAATAAAATACTTAATTTTATATCAAAGAATGGATGTTTTCAATTTTCTGCACAATCTAGTTTTCAGGCATTCCTGGAACTTTTCAGGCAATCAAAAAATCCTGGCATAAGTATATTCCTTGAAGGACATTAAGAGACTATTTCTGCACAAATTATGCATTCACTAAATGCTTAAATTAGCTAAATAAGTAAAATGTTCAGATTCCATGGATAATAAGCAATATGGGTAGCTTTTTAGCTACCCATATTCCATATCCATATTCCATGGATAATAAGCAATATGGGTAGCTTTTTAGGGAGTCAAACAGAGTTTTTGAAGATACAAATAACCCAATTCCTTTCTTTAATATGGTAATTAAAAGATGAGCAATTGCTGGAACAATGGTGCTGGAGCAATTGTGGCAAATCTCCAGAAACTTATTTAGGGTAAAGCATGTGTTATGTTTTCAAGACTGTCTTGCCCAGAGTGACCAATAAATATGTATCCAATATTTCTGCAGTGCTTATAGCCCATCATATTTCAAGAAATTACTGAAATATGCTAACAAAAGAACATGTACCTCATTGAGTACTAGTTTTTGTTAGATCTTACAATTTGCCATTTCCATGGTCTCCCAATATTTCTCCACATTATAATTTAGAAGATCTAATAGTGATTGAGACCTCTGATAGAATAATTTCCTTTTTTCTCAATGAAGAATCGCTGAAGAACTTTTAAGGGCTTCTTTAAAATTTCATTCTAAATTCTCTAGAGTGCTTAAAATATAAATCCAGAGGCATTGGTGTCTGGAGGCTCAGTTCTATTCTACCATTTGCAGATTGTTAACTCCTTCTGTACAAATGTGGCTATTGAATAGAATAGAAAGTTAGACTATACAAATGAAATTTTCACCTTAATACCTCTGGGACAAATAGTCATTGCTATAACAAGGTATACCATGAATGAGACGTTTCTGGCCCTCCAAGATGTTGTTAAACTATAATTCCAGGCAGCCTTGTATACAAATGATTGTTGGTAAGGAATATTAATGTTCTAACTAAGCAACATCTGAAGGAACAGAGGATGCTGTGAACTAGATAAAAAGCTGGCCATGTTTTTCTATTTTTTAAATTGGGCTTTCACAGACAGCTGTGCTCTTAAACGTTAGCCACACAGAAACCAAGGAAATGCCTTTATTCCTAATAGAAAAGCCCATCATTTAAGCTGCCAGAAGAAAATATAAATGCATCCTAAAAATAGTATGATATTCAGTTTAAGTGGTTTCATGAGATGTGATCAGCTTGCTCACTCAAGTAATGGTGTATTTTGTTTCTTATTTCAATGGCAACCTATTTACATTAAGATATAAAACACTGCAGACTTCAGAAGAGAAATAGTTTGCTGTTTCTGCTGCTGCTAGTGTTCTGTCCAATTGAGTTTTAAATATCAGTGAAATGTCTCCTTAAATAATATGTGGATCAAAATAAAAAATAACTTCTGGAAATGAAAGCAAGATAAATCCTTGGCAAAATCTTTTTGGGTTGCTTCAGGTTTCTAACTTTTTAAACATCCAGATACAAAGGATAAATTTACTGATTTGTTGTTTTTAATTGTTTTAACCGTTTTAGAATTGTAGGCTGCCCAGAATCACTTGGATGAGAAGGGCAGCTATAGAAATTGAACAAATAAATAAAATTAAATAAATTTGCGTACCTTTTTTTACCATTCTGCCAGCCACTGTAAACTGGGTAGAATCGTTTGATGCTCCCTTGCCTTTAGCTTTCCAAGCTTCTTCTCGAACACTTATTAATTGCTTTCTTTCTTCAATTGTCATTTGACTTGGACTTTCACAGGTATCCACATTCTTCTGTTTTTTCAAAGAATAAAGGTGGTTATCAATATTTTATGTATCTTTTTATAGGATTACATGATTAGATTAGATTGAAATTTTGAACTTTAAAGATTTCAAAGTACTCTGTACTTATTTTCTGTTATAATACAATTGAATATAGCAAAAGTTCCTTTTTTGGCCTTCAAGGTACAATGAATGTATCTATAAAACTGTTGCAAATTGTATCACAGCCTTGATCTGCTTCATATATTATGATCTTTTCCATGGTTTCAGTCCCCCCTCACCTACCATTTAATCTAACTGAAAATGCCAGATATTGAATTTGTAATGTTCTAAATAGTCTGTCCTATGGGACACAAAATTGTTTATTTTCTCAGTTATATCAAACCTTGTTCCCAAGCATAGTGTGCGACAATAAATAACCTTGTTATTTATTTAATTTAAATGTCAATACTCTTTGTATGTTTAGCATTTGGTTGATTACTATGCATAGTGTATCTATATATAAAAAAATAACAGTTGACAGTCTGGGAGTATGCAAATTATGCCTTTTTCTCAGATAAAAGCAGTCCATTTATCAAGCGGTAATATTTTCGCTTTATCCAACAATCCTTCAGCAGTATTCATCTACACTGCAACAATTGTATTATCTTTCTTTTAGCAGCAGTGTCACAAGAAATAATTTAAAAAAAAAAATAAACTGGTTATTTTTTTCTTAATTTGTGTGTATATGGCACTAGTTACCACTTGGAAATGAATGAACCCATATTTCGTTTATTGTACAACAACCTCAAGATTTAGGGAGAACTATATAGATTAAATACTAAGAATTTGTTTAACTATTCCTCCAACTTATTTCAGTCATTGCTTTTTGTCACAACCAAGTGACTTGCTACGTATTTTATTAAAAATGAAGGCAGAATAAAATAAATATTTGTTATATTTTACTGTCCTTTGCTAAAGTGTAGGATTTTTAATAGAATAAAATCAGCTGAAGTTTGTGTTTACTAGTATAGAATCTTATACTTGAGAATCTTTGGAAGATAATTTTGCTTTCTGCTGTTTCTTTCATATATATATATTGTATCAAATTTATATTTGCTGATAAAGAAACTTGTGGCTCAGAGGTTAATACAACTGCCTAATATGCAGGTAGCCCAAGTTTGAATCCAAGTAAGGGTATGGCTAGCTGATGAGAACTAAATAGATCTATATTAATCTCCCTTTATTTCTTTATCAGCAAATATAAATTTGATACTATACTGTGTGTGTGTATGCTTTATAATGAACACAAGTTTACAGCCCCTGGGATTTTTTTTTTCCTTGGATACAAGGACATCTTAAAAAAAATAATGAACATTTTTGTATTAGCTATGTGCAAATATTTACTAGTCAAAAAATATTAATGCAACAAAAAATCAGTGAAATCCAGAAAAAGACAAGGATTGTCACAGAAGTTTATGCTTTTTATAAACACAGGACAGATATACAGCTAGGAAACAAATGCATATATTCTGTTATAAACAATGTAATCCCACTAAAAGATGTAGACCATCAGTTCAAGAAAGCATTATTCCATAAGAGCCTGACAAAATATTCTGTATTTGTAGCATCATAAAGCACTTCCACATACCCTGGATTCACTTCCACTATACAACAAAAAAGAGCCATGTACTATATTATGCAACTAATAGTACAAATGATTCTAGCACAAATGAACAAAATCATATAACCTAAAACTTCCTCCCAGAAGAATGCAGGACTTCTATTGACAAAAAGTCTCACTTGAACTTTAAGGGGTATACAAAGAGCTATATGTCAGAAATTGAATGACATCAGGACAAAGAATCAAATAGGACTACAGCAGCAAAGTTAATTTATTAATTAATTTATTCAATTTGATGCTGCCAAACTCCAAACAACTCTTATATGTTTGGAGCCATGATGGCACAGTGATTATAATGCAATATTGCAGGCTGACTCTGTCCATTGCCAGGGATTCGATTCTGACCAGCTGAAGGCTGACTCAACCTTCCCTCCTTCCAAGGTCAGTAAAATGAGGACCCAGGTTTTTGGGGGCAACAGCTGAGAATGCTGTAAAGCACTGTAAAGCGGTATATAAGTCTAAGTGCTACTGCTATTTGGCATTAAAATTTAATTTAAATACTACCCATGCATTTTATAGTAACGATCATTAAATTGCAATCACAGGTTCTGAACATACACTTTTATCCTGTCATCTGAATAAGTTATCCCTATTTCATAATTATCAGCTTGTACAAACAATTCAGAATTAAATAAAACAGAAGGCATAAAGTTAAGATTATCCATTCCTGAGCTGAGAATATTTGGTAAAATACCTCAGAGATGATCTATTTAAGGTCATATTAACTTCTGACCTTATAAACAATGCTGAAATGCTTCATGATGGAAAACACAAATATACAAAAAGAGATCTTTGGGACGATATCTTAGCTCACAAAGGTTAAAGGAAGAATACAGAACAAAGTGAAATAAATGCCTTCCTGTATAAAGTAGGGGGTATTTCTACAGTAATGTAATTTTTAATATACACATAGCCTGGAAGTGCCATTTGCACGCATTTGAGTCACTAGACTAAAAAGAATATGACTTCGTACAAGTGAAATCCAGCCACACAAATAATGAGAATTGTGCTCAATACAATCATGTTTGAAATCATTGCTTTTCAAAACTGTTTCATTCCACTGCTTGCTAAGCTAAAGAAACAGGCAGAAAAGTCAATATTTCACCTTCCATCTCCAAGGGTGACGGTCAAACTCCAGGGGGGTTGGCTGTGTCAAACTAGCACTGTTGACCTTAAGGGAAAAGAAACCCAAGTATCAGAAAGAAATACAGCACAGAAGCAGGGTCAGAATTGAAGCAGGGAGTCCAAGAGCTCCAATCTGAATTGTTAAGGCAGTACAGAGAAACTAGCATATTTAAGGTAACTTAAATCTAGAACATCAAGCAATGGTTTGTGTTTGTGATCAAGAACCTTATGTCACAATGGTGCCCTCACACTGATAAATGCTATTTTCAAAGAGTTGGAGCTATTGCCTCACAATCAGGAGGTTTTGAATTTGATTCTAGGTAAAGGCATATGTATGGGCCTCCTGCTTGGGCAGGGAGTTAGACTAGATGACCAGCAAGGTCCATTCCAACTCTGTTAATCTGTTAAATCTGTTAAACACAGGAACTTGGTTCAAGTGTCTGGCTTCTTATACTAAATGTTCCTAGGTATATTCAGAAGACTTGAATTTGTTTTAGAGAAAAAGAGCTAAGAAATATCCAGAATAATAATAGAATGATGACTGAAGATATTTATTATGGAGGATGTAATTAGGCAAACATCTGAAGATTTTTTTAAAAAAGGAAATTAAAGTAATTCCACTGGTTCTTTTGAAGGTCTCCTGGACTCCTTTTTTCCTTCACTAAGTTATTTTCATTATTATACTGTAAGATTATTAATGAGTTCTAATAATTCTTTTTTTCCCCTCCCTAAACTTTATCAGCTTGTGGGCATAGTTTGTAACTGATCACTCTTGGAGCACATCACTCTTGGAGTATCTTTGACTATGTAAACAGTGAAATATATTAAGCAAATAAATCATAGCTTCCACTATTGCTGCCTTCTTTAACCTTGGATTAAAGAGATGAAATTTATATATATAAAATGTACTTTATACAGGTTTCTATCATATTGCAATTCAAAATTCATTTTGAATTCCTAATATGAAAGCAAACTCATATATTTTTTTAACTATTGACTTTGCAGAATATGGAGCCAGTTTGATATAATTATTAAAGCACCACGCTAGAAACTGGGAGACTGAGGTTCTAGTTCCTACTGATGCACAAAATCAGCTGGATGATATTGGGCCAATCACTCTCAATCCTAGGAAGAAGGCAATAGTGTAGCCACTTCTGAAAATCTAACCAAGAAAAGTGTTAAGGCTGATTCAAAGACATACCCCTCCCACACATACATACAACCACTGTATATTGGAAAACAATGTGAATGATCTGTTATGGTTATATCACTAATGTCTAAGAAGTGAGCTAGAACTGAAAGTACATTAAAAAAAGAGAATGAATAGAAGAAATGAGATTTACGCTATACAACCTTCCCCAACTATCGATATATTGGAATACAAATCTAAGAACTTCCAGACAGAAAAACTGTTGATTGATATACGTGGAGATGGGGAAAACTTTATTGAGTAAGTGCTCAATAAATTGCAAGACCTAGCCTAGAGTATGCAAGATTTGCTCACCTGATTAATAGGTATGAAGGAATGAAGTTTATGGGCAGCAAGAATAGCAGGAGAATAAGTAGAAGCATAGACAGGTTCCTATGAACAGGGGGCAGAAGCATAGGACAGAATTAGAAAGACATGGAAATGTTATGTTAGACAGTTAGAGAAGAATAGAAGAAGAAATGAATTTACATCAAATATTTGATGAAAGTTCTTACACTCAAGTGTTTCAGGATTTATCAATCTAGCCAATATGCTGTAATAATCAAACAAGAAAATCCATGCAAGAAGGTTACACTTATTATAGCCAATCAAATGCAGCCATAGAAAGGATTAGTGATGAAGGATTAGTGATGATAGAAAGATCTGAAGAAGGCAAGCATGGAGAATGACTTTTAATCACACCAGCAATACTTTGGCTAGTAATGTATTTGGCTCTTTTTAGAAACAAAGAAGTGTCCCTACTTGTGATGCACCACTGCCACATAGAGCTTGAATATGAAGCTGACCATAACCAGAAAACAATAAGCCTGCGTGCCTAGAATAGCCGCTCTGCATACATGTTAGGCTTACCCAAAGAAGCTTAGATATGGCTTTATCATCTGAACCTCCTCCTTCTTCCTACAGGTTGAAACAGACAGGAAACATTGCAGAGAATGAGAGAAGGGAAAAGTTGGAAAGAACTATCTTGTGTCCTGGATACAAGTTCCTTGTCTAATTAAGAGGTGCAAAAAAAAAAAAAATAGAAGAAGAAAAGCTAACCAATGTCAACAGGCTGCCAACTGATAGCTACAGGGACAAAGCAATTACTAACCACTTCTTTTTTTAGAAAGATATTCATACTATATTCAACAATTTTTAATCATAACTTCTCCTTCTGCTCAATTTAGTCAAGATCATTTTTAGATTTTGGTAAGTTTTGAAAGATTAATCTTTTGCAAGAGGCCTTTGCTGGAATAAAGTGTAATTAAAATCCTTTGGTTTGGTTAATTTTCTGACATAATGACCCCAAGCTCAGCAAATAATCTGGTGCTCGAAATGTAAATGTAATAAAGAGTGGCCATTTCATTATTGGGAAAAATTAATCTAATAGAGAGATTTTGAGGGGGGGAGGTCTTGTGTGATTGTGAAAATATGGAAGGAGGGGAAAAATTAAAATACAAAGATAATGTGAAAAAAATGAGTTCTTCAAATACAATTTTATTCCTATCTGGATGTTTTAAAAATATTAAACCAATTACAACTTTATACTTATGAATTAACGATTAGTCTACCCTAATGCAGTAAAATGCAACAATTGTGTCAACAACTGTAGCAGATGGGCACAATTAATCCATATATATCTATTACCAATACCATGATACCATGGAGATTGGCATATGCAATATTAAACTGTGCATGTATTTATTTAAAATATTTTATTATTTCTGAATGCGATTTCCATAAATCTCAATGATTTCCATATCTTAATTTAAAACATTTGCATTTGCAAAAGAGTCAGGGTTAGACTTTACAGCTATCAACTTCTGAAATTCCTCATTCTGAAATAATATTTTATTGTGAGATAGCCCAGACAGGAAGCATACCCATATGCACTAATTTTACTTTATTGTAATGTTACATAAACAGAATCTTACAAGCCTGAAAGTACATCTTTCCCCTTCACCCCTATAACCCAAGAAACTAGGGAGGGTCCCTTCTGAGATGTCTGTATGCCCCCAGTTCTTCTATGAGCTCAGCTGCCTCTTATTTGATCATTCTACTGTCTGTGGCTCTTCCTTCTGTCTCCCAAAGTCATTCCCACATACTATTACATAACTACACTAAAGTTGAAAGTTTGGTGTTTCTTACATTCTTTCAAGGTGTTAACATGCCTAAATATTTTAGGACTGTCTTTAATTTCTAGATAATTTGCAATCTTAACTAAAAGATTACTGATTAAAGTTTATTCAAGCATTTGTTGGCACCACTTTATTGCTTAAAACCATTCCTTTTTTATTCCAATGACATTTATATTTAGTGGTGCTTCGGGTTGATGTTATTTTGTATTTTTTGTACTTGAAAAACATACAAAGCAAAAGTACTCACTGCTCCAACTCTACCTAATAATTGCATGCACCAACAACTGACTAATAGCAACCCTGAGTTGAATGAGATAAAGAAGTTATCACTAACCATTTGTCAAACAATTCTCAGTATGGTTGTTATAGTACTGAACTAGAATTTAAGATTCTTTTAAGCCATACTGTTTCATGAAATAGTACCGTTATTCCCTATATCTATATCTATATCTATATCTATATCTATCTATATCTCTATCTATCTATCTATCTATCTATATATATCACTAGACTATAAAAGTGGCGTTCAGAGAAGTTTTTAAAAAGAATTCATAACCCATTCCCACAAAAAAATTTTGACCCAAAAACTTTCATCTCGAATGTAAGGCTGGTTACCATTGATTGTAAAATTGCAATGAATTGACATTCCACTTGGAATAATCTTAGAGATACTTTTTCTGAAAAAAAAAATCTCACTATTTAGAACTTTTAACTAATACATGTAGTCTAGCATGTCAAGAAACACCATTCTTTTCAGATTGGGTTAATTGCTAGTTTTAGATCTGAATCAACCATCGTTGCCCTGATACGTGCTCTCTAACAGAGAAATAGAGATATGGGGCTTTATTGATGTCAATTGCTCATTCAGCAATTTTCATAGTTGACCAAGGTATTCTCTGGGCCTGTTTCTGTGAAGGGACAGGAAGTGTTGTACTGTACTGTTTGCCCACCAATTTGAAGGCATTGTCTCAGGAAATAGAATTAGGTAACTAACTCTGCACCCAGCAAGCAACAGTGTAAGATGTCACATGACACTACTTATCTGCAGCATTACTTAGATTAGAATGTTGTCAGTAACCTAACAGCGTTCATCTTTTCCTTATGAATCAGGAGAAGTTGGAGGTTCTGAACTAGAGTCTGGATGTACTGACATAGTGGACAAAATAAATAAACTGAGATTAAATTCTGATAGAATAGAGATCTTGTAAAGTAGAATTTGCTTGTTTTAAATGGGTTTACACTTTCAGGAAGAATAGATACATAACTGAGGTGTTCCAAAGGTCATCACGGGACCAAATATCGTATTTTTCGGAGTATAAGACGCACCTTAGTATTTGGGGAGGAAAATAAGAAAAAAGCTGATTGGCAGGTGGATCGGCCTCCCAGAATACCCCCAATCAGCTGTTCCCAGAGATGAATTTTAGCAACAGGTTCCTTGGTTGTGAACTCTGTGCCTTGCTTTTTTTTTTTTTTTTTTTGCTTTTTTTTCTGCCCCTGAAACTTCTGATACTCTGTTTTGGAAAAAAACTTTTTTTCCTATCCCTGAAAGCCTCCAAAACAGCTTCAGAAAAAAAGCCTCTGAAGTTCTGTTTGGGAGCTTTTTTTCTGAAGCTCTGTTTGGGGGCTTCTTTTCTGAAGCTTCGTTTCTGATGGTTTTTTTCAGCCACTGAAACCTCCATTTGAGAAGCTGGGCGGGGCTACATTCGGAGTATAAGATGCACCCAGATTTTCACCCTCTTTTTGGGAGGAAAAAGGTGCGTCTTATACTCTGAAAAATATGGTAATCTCTTGGGTCTGGACTGCCTATTGCCAGTTTTGGTGTTTCCCAAACAGGAATAAACTTGTTTATTCCCAGGCAGGAATAAACCTGTTGTAAACAGAGATTTAAATTATGTAATGTGCAGAAATCATTGATCAGTTTGCTCAAAGGAATACCTGGCCACTCACAAGATACACCTCTATGAAGAACTGCAGTGGCTGCAGTTTCAGAGCAAATTTAAAGTTTTGCTTTTTAGATCCTAAGCAATCTCAAATTTGGAAATCTAAATTTACATCTATTCAAGTAAATCAATTCATATGAGTTTTAAGCAAATGTGTTTCTGTTTCAAATTTCTGGCTGATGCTTATGGGCATTTCTTTATAGCCCCAATTACATTCCAGAGTGTCTACACACTATTTTGAAGCCAGCAATGAGATTATGTTGGCTCATATTGGCCCAGGAATCCAATGAAAATCTTCTAATCTCCATGAGCAAATAGATGCTTCCCACCGGAAACCAGCCAATAAGAATGCAAAAGACATAACTCAGTCTTGTCCCTTGAACTGTAATAAATTCTCTCATAAGAACAATCCCCTCATCAAAATTCCACAAAAAATATCAATTTTTTAAAAAAATAGCTAGCAACCACCCCAGTTCAATCCTTTTTTAAAAAACACCTCTGTACTTGTGTAATTGCACAGAAGTTGATTGGGGAAGCTTTTAAATCCGCTGTTGAATTCTACTGAGCAGGAAAGATATGCAGAATGCTGTTTGCACAATACCCACCTATGAAGAAATTATGTGCAATTTTTCTGCACATTTAAATAAAGAGGGCTTCTAGACCAGGGGTGTCAAACTTGATTTCATTGAAGGCTGCACCAGGGTTGTGTTTGACTCAGGGGACCAGGGTGGGCATGGCCAGCGTGATATCACTCGTGTTGGGGGCGCCTGTGATCCAAGTACTCTGCCAGTGAAAACAGGCTCCCGAGCTTTGTTTTTGGCTGGGATGGCCTCCTGCAAACCTCTGCCAGCGAAAACTGAGCACAAGAGGGCTGCACACCGCCCTCCTGTGCTCCTTTTTCTCTGGCAGAGGCACTGCAGCCCGGTCCTTCACTGTTTCCAAGTCAGTTGGGGTGATGGACTGCAGGGTGGCAGGACGTTGAAATGCAGGGTGATGAAGGCAGTAGGGGCTGATCTGGAGCAGCTGGGGCTTCCTGCAGCACTGCATCTCAGGGCTTCTTGCAGCCCAGAGCCATTTAACATCAGGATTCTTGACAGCATTACTTAGCATAAGAAATTTCAGTCCCAATTACCATCATAACTGAAGAACTACCTACATTGAACCTCCTCAGCCAGCTACTTAGTCCCTCCACTATCTTGTTTCCACTTGTTGTTTTCAACTGATCCCAAGATGTTGTTTTCTTTTCCCTACATGACTCGGCTGCAACAAAGGCTGACTACTAATGACTTGCTTACACCCAAGAGTTGGGAAAGCTGATGAGGCAAGAGCTATGCCAAAAGAACAATGGTCCACTTGCAAGTTTCAACACTGCCCCCATCCCAAAAGGATCTGTTTTGCCTTGACTGGTACAGAGACAGAAAAACAGCTCACTCAACCCTTACACATGCCAGCTTTGAGGGAACAAGCAGGCCGGGAGCATCTTCTGAATGGCACAATTTTTTTTGCATTGAGCTACTTTAGCCATTCTGCTGTTAAAGGAAAAATATTTAAGCGTAGCTTTCTAAGAAATCATGTTAAACGTCCTATTTGTGTTAATCAGAAAAGATACTAGCAAATCCTGATTTTTAGTTATCATTACATGATAGTCCTCCCACAATGATACCAAATCATTCACCAATGAAACCAAATATATAGCTATATACTGACATGTGTCACAGTGTCTCCTGTGCCTTCAAAATTTCCTTCTGAGATACACAATACTATTTCATACAGGATTGCAGCCAGGTAGGATATATTGAATTATTAACTATTTGCCACTGATGTCCAAAACATTTCGTCCATAAACTTACTCATAGTGCAGGGGGTTCAGAAGGTTGGTGCCAAAATACAAGTTTTGAATTACAGAATAAATCAGGGCTAGTCTGTAGGATGCAGAAATATGGGGTGGGAGAGAGGGAAAAAAAACCAATGGGCAGAGCCACTGGGATATCCCAAACTAGGATGTTAGGTGCAGAAGCAGCTGAGGAGTGAAAGCAAGGAGAATACAAGAAGGTAGATAGATTGGTGGCTATGCTATGACAGGATGTTGGCAATGGAGTGGACAGGAATATACTGGCAAGATTGGGGGCGGGCAGACCAGTGGGATATACATGTTGGGAATTGCTGAGAACCTACATAAAACCAAATCCAGGATGTGATACAGAAATACATTTTCAAAGTATTTTGAAACTTGGGGAGAGATAAAATCCTAATATACGAACAGTTCTAAATGATCTTACCTTCTTATAAAACCAGAGGAATAATGTATTGCTATAGCAATACTTCAAGAAATATAAAAATACTAAACTTTAAAAGTACATGATTTATTGTAGCATATGCTTATAAAGATTGTTTCTGACAGACTATCACATAAAATATTGTATAAAGATTACTGTTGTTGGCAAACCAATGAGGTTACACAATGGAAACCATAAAACACTTAAATTTATGGTATGGCCAATCTAAATACTATGAGTGATTTAATAATTCTGTAATATATGGAACTTTTTGTCTTTTCAGAACTTCTTTCCCACTATGGAAACTTTTGAAGTAAAAAAAAGAAATTCTAAAGAGGAATGCTATTTCTAAATATAGGGAACTATACCTTCTTTGTAAATAATTGCTCCTTCTCCTGAAGTTGAGTGCTAAGTTCGGTGCCTAATGCTCGTCCATGCTCCGTTTTTTTATTCAATCTGTTTTTCCAGTTTTCCTCACCACTCTTCTTTAGGAGTGCCAGCCTGAAGAAAAAAAAAATATGGACTTGGTTGGATCTATGAATGTAAACTGTGTGAAGTAATTAAATGTATTCCACTGACAAGTCCATTCAATAATGGAGACAAAGCCAATTCTGACTTTCAGAAACCTTACTCTTTGACATAACCATACTTCATATTTTAGTTTATATGTACAGAAAAAAGATTTGGTAACTAACCCATGATACAATCCTTAAGTTAAAGTAATCTTAAACATAGATACAACAAATCCTAGATCATTTAAATGTCACATATAAACAAAAATCTAGTAATAAGCGATCTTAAATTCTTCTTTCGAAAAATATATGAAGAGTTGTGTTCATTCTTTTAAATACTGAAATGGCATTCTTCTTAATCTTAGAATTATTTTGGGCAGGACCCAATGAAACTCAAACTGAAAATTAAAACTAAGAAAGAAAAGATAAGAACTCTGGTGATGTGGTGGGTATTAACAAACACAGTGTTGAGATCTACTATGTCCTGGTCAGACACCCCTTGGAGTATTGCATCCAGTTCAAAAAGGACACAATGACAACTTGAAACAAATTCAGACAAGTGCTACCAAATAGTGAGATCTGAAAATAAGTCCTTTGAGGAATAGTTACTTTCTTGTTATTAAATCCCAGTTTTAGAAAGTTTGGCTGTTTTCCTTACTCCCTTTCAGCAAAAAGGATAATGTGCCACATGAACCTTGGGGCAATCGTGGCTGGTGGTGAAATGGGAGCAGCAGACCCCAAACACAGGATGTTCTATTCTAAATGAGGATGTCCACTCCTCATTTAGAACTGGCATTTCAATCTTGATCACATCCCATTCCAAAATCTGAATTGTGTGTAAGGTGGGGGCCCTGGTGCTGTGTCTCGTACAACCGAAGGTGCTTTTAAAGAAGGCCATCCAAGAAATCCAATGTTTGTTAGAATTTTCAAAGTAAGATTGAGAAATGGAGAACCACAGCAGAGGACACTGTCCCAGTTCAGTTTCCACTTGAGTTTCCCCTCCCCTCTTTTTTCAAATGAAAGCCTTCTTCTTCTTCTTCTTTTTTTAAAGCTCCTTACTCACCTTCCCTCATCAAACTAAGCCTCAGGACAGATAAGTGAATTCAACCCTATTACCCTTCTTTCATTTCATGTTCCTTATCTGTGCTTTCCGTTACTTCCCTTACAAAAAAAGGAAACCTTAAGTGAATTGATATTATACAAAAAGAAATGTTAAAAGACAAATAAACAATATAGAATATTACCTGCCATTACAAGAATTACAATATGATTACAAGCAAACTGGGTTTGGCCCTTAAAAATATCATATATTCTGATTACAGATGATGCATGACTAATGAACAATTTATCAATAAACAAGAGGATAAAAAAAGATAATTTACAATGGAGACAAAAATATACACAGCTGTACCATCTATTCCAGCACCCAATTAGAAAATCACTTGAACTTAATCTGACACCTCTATCATATGGCAAGTAAACCTACACGCGCGCTTGCGTTTTGGTACAAATATGGATGCATGCCGCAGTTGGAATACAATTTATCCTTACTTTTCCATTCCAAAACTGAGTGTTAAGTTACGTGAAACTGATATCGTGCATATCGTGAAACTTATATCGTGTTCAAAGATATAAATTAGGAGAAACAATGTCCACTTCTTATCCAAGAGAAGTTAGTTTTCCTCTCTTTGAGGGATATAATGTACTTATAAGAAGTCAGGCTGTCACCTTGCCAGGCCATTGTTTTTCCAATTCCTCCTCCAGAAATTATGACCACCACTTGTGTCCATTGAAGATTTTATTGAACACATGAAAACACTGCTTTTTAGAGACATTTCTGAGATGACAATATTTCCCCACCATGAAATTTATGAACGTGGTAAACTTTGCACTGGTGACTACACGTAGTTCTGGTCTTATGGCCACAATTGACCCCAATGTTTCTATTACTAAGTGAGACAGTTTTTAAGTTAGTTTTGCTCCATTTTACGACCTTTCTTGCCCCAGTTGTTAAGTGAATCACATCAGTTTATAAATTAGTAACACAATTGTTAAGTGAATCTGGCTTCCCCATTGACTTTGCTTGTCAGAAGGTCACAAAAGATTATCACATGACAGTGCAACCATCGTAAATATTAATGAGTTACTAAGCATCTGACTTTTAATCATGTGACCATGGGGCAGTGGTGAAATCTAAAATTTGTTACTACCAGTTCTGTGGGCGTGGCTTGGTGGGGGGGTAATGTGACTGGGTGGGCGTGGCCATTTTTAAAAAAAACTTTTAAAACCATTTTCCCTACAAACTCTTCAGTGAAGAGGTTGTAAAAAAATGCTCCCAGCTGAGTTGCCTGATCGTCAGAGGCTTTTTTTCTTTTAAATGCCTCTGACGATCAGGCAACTCAGCTTGGATCGTCAGAGGCTTTTAAAAGAAAAAAAGCCTCTGACGATCAGGCAACTCAGCTGGGATCATCAGAGGCTTTTTTTTTAAAAGCATTTTTTTCGGCCGAAGAGGTTGTAGAAAAAATGCTTTTAGAAGTAAAAAAAAAAAGCCTCTGATGATTGTGCCGCTCAGCTGAGCATGAGGGAGGGCAGTGGGGGGGGGAGGGATTTTTGCTACCGGTTCTCTGAACCACCCGCCTCCATCGCTACCAGATCGGGTGATCCGGTCCAAACCGGGAGCATTTCACCCCTGCCATGGGGGTGCTGCAATAGTCCTAAGTGTGAAAAATGGTCCTGTCACTTTTTACAGTGCTATTATAACTTTGAAAGGTCACTAAACAAATAGCTGTTGAGAACTACCTGTAGTCCCAGTTCTTCATGAAGTCTGCAAATATTACTTCCTCGCTTAAAAGTAAAAAGAAATTATAGGCCATGAATTACACCAAGCCAAATTTCTTACTGTATGGAAATCTTGACATCTTGACATAATTCTGAAAGTTATTAAAACGATCAAACTACAGTTTTTACGTTGTAATCCTGCCATGGAAAAAAAGATGTGTGGCCAATAGCTGTATTGGGAATTGTATATAATGTATGCTTAAAAGCAAACCATGCCAAAATAGCTTAGATTTTGCACAGATGTGGAATAGTGTATTGTAACATATTCATTTGTTCAATTGCTATAATTCATTCTGCTTCATCATATGGATCGAGCAAAGCATAACATTTTTTTTCAGTTTGATACTGACAACATACCACAAAGAAAAAACTCTTTGTTTAAAAGAGAAGAGTGGGAGACTCACAAAATGCTAAACACTGCATCCACAGCTATATTTTGGCAACAGGATAACTGTAATAAGCAATTGCTTGGTTTGCTCTCCTTAAAGTTAACCATTTATTCAGCTGTCTGATTAAAACCACATTTCAGACTCTGTTTTCTCGTGTTTGCAAGGATGCCTTACTTAATAAATTAACTATCCGATAGAATTGAGGATCATGTTGTTCTATTTCTAGCAGTCAAAAAGGTGGCTTAAAATATGCAAAGGTACCTTGGTACTCATCTAAAACTAATCAAATTTTGTAACCTGACACATTTCAATGTGAAAATTTTGTCGCCTAGCTCTCATCATTTGTTTGGTATTCAATGTGCAAGCTAGAATTACTATGTCTCAGCTGCCTCGTGACTTGCTACAAAGGGTCACGTTTTAAATCACATGGTTTGTTTGGTACTCGCCGTTTTTAGTACTCGTCATGCCTCCTGGAACCAATTAACGGCGAGTACCAAGGTACCACTATATAGATGAAGATTGTCCACAAGGAATGGTCTTCTGTATCATTACTAAACTAGACTCCTCCTAAAAATAAGAGGACAATCATACACTCAGAAGAGTCTATTTACCTTTCTTTAATGGACATAGTTTTGCTGGATGCATCAAGGGTGTCCTCTGTTATTTCAGCTTTACTGTCACTAAAGCCTTCTTTTCCTAACAGCTCAAAGGTTTCCTGTTGCCTACAGGACAGCACTGCTGCTGATTGAGAAACACTCTCTGTTGCAGCTGCTCTAAACTCTGAAGATGGTTCATCAATCTCTGAAGGGGAGAAATTCATCATTAGTGCTTCATTGCAAGAACCTCCTGCATATTTTGCATCAATTAAATCGATAAACGACTTCTACTTTTTAATATGCCTTTATAGTACTCATAACTAAAAATTAGTGTTTGTCCTCACAGCTAATAGATTACTGCAGCTTTTAAAATATGATTAAAAAATATATTCCAAGATTGACTACCTAGTGATTACATAGAGTTGTATAATGTCTGGATGTGGTTTTTCAACTTTCCAGACAGATTTTCAATCTTGGTGTGCCTTGGAAAAGATGTAGCCGCTTTGAATGTGGCATATGATTTTCACATTTCCACATGCTCCAAGCCACATATGCTAGTCTAGAAACCAGGATACTGTGAGTTCTAGTCCCATCATAGGCATGAAACCTGATGGGTAACTCTGGGCCGCCCTATCAGCCCAATTTACCTTACAGGGTTGTTATGGGGAAAATAGAAATAAGAAGGAGTATTAGATATGCTTACCACCCTGAGTTATTTATAAAAATAATAGAGGTGGAATAATCTAAAATAATATCCTTTTATTATTTAATAAAAATAATAAATTAATCTCTAAAATATAATAACTTTTTTTCAAATGCCTGAAGTGCTAAGCAATAGTAATACAACACTACTACTTTTTCAATAAATTTAATTTCAAATGTCCAATTCACTGTGGAGTAGTAATTCTGATAACCTTTTATGTTATTCAAGCACTATTTATTTTCATTGTTTTTATTAATATTCGTAGGAACCTTCCAATTTGTCTGGATTAGTAATAACAAATATTTCTCAGCAGGTGGCAGCATTCAATTGATCTGAGTTGATTTTAGTCCTAGTTAGATTTTGGATGATAGATCCAAAGCCCATGAGCTATTTGTGTTCCTTGCTTAGTACTTCTGCTCATCATAGTATAGAAGATAAACTTAATCAGAATTTGGATCTGTAAAACAGCCAATTTAAAATCACTAAATCATATAACCTCTGGTTCAAATATATAACATATGCCTCTATACAAAGATAATTTGTGAAAAGTTGAGTCCTCCATAAGGTGATTGCAAAATATCTAGTAGGTTTTCCCTGATGAAAAAATTGGCACTTTTCCTCTTATATCACATAAAAAAGGAACTGTGAAAAAAGTACTAGATTTCTTTGTTCCTAGTAAAATTAAAAGCACTACGGGTGGAAGTTGACTTTTTGACTTTTCTCAATTGTTCAGAAAGAAATACTATCTAGTTTGCTTTAAAAATTTGTTCTGGAACACTATAATGTGATTGTTGGGATTATTTTATTGCCAGGGAATGAAATAATTACAGCGTGAAAGGCTTTTATATCTTAAACAAATAATCTAATGATTGTTTTTAAAAAGGTAAACATTTAGAACTAAATATCAATCAGTATCAAAACCGCATGTTAGTCCTTATTCTTATAGTAAGAAATATGTTTTAATATGTTGTACAAATATTCAAATACTTACCCTGTTTCCCCCAAAATAAGACATCCCCTGATAATAAGCCCAATCGGGTTTTTGAGCGCATGGCAATAAGGCCAAGCACTTATTTCAGGTTCAAAAAAATATAAGACAGAGTCTTATTTTCGGGGAAACACGGTATTTGGTTCACATATTATGCCAAGCCATGATTTACTTAACCATACTTTTACTAAATCTCAAGGGCTTGATGTGCACAATAAATTAAAGCATAAACCATGGTTTACAAATAATGTATTCACTGAATAAAACACTATTTTATAAAAAAAATGATTTTCAAATGTTTTTTTTAAATCAGTAAATGTATTTCAGCAAATTTGCATTAGGAAAAAAAATGAATAAAGAAAAATAGGCCTCTTTAAGGTAATTTATCTTTACCTTACCCTGTGCTAAGGTGGGTGGCCAATACAATTAATGAGTAAATAAATAAAACTTTGAACATAACTTGAATTTTAGAAATTTGGTTTGTCAGTGCCTCTGGGGAGAACAACACATGCTATACTGCAATATATATATATATATTTCCTGGAAAAGCTATGGAAGATTGATATAAAAAAATCATCATTGATTTTATTAAAAAGGAAAAAAATTAACTGCTACATTTGATAATCAAATAGATTTCCTGAGAATAACTACTAATAGGATATAATCACATATTGAATTTAGGGCAGCAATATTTAATTGATTAATCAGGCAACTAACTCAAAAATGTGTTCCACTTAATCAGGCAGCTTTTTAAAATGCACATTTTAAACATAAGAATTTATAAAGGGAAGGAAGGGTATTTTTAGATTGTAGCTTACAAGGCATGTTGCTTCAATCCATTCTCTATAATTTCATTTTCACCTACACATATACAAACACACACACACCTTCACTGGGAGCTAAATGCTGATTAAAATTCGTATAATGAGGAGATTAAGATTTATTTAGACAAACGAAGAACTGGAAGTGAACCATTTACCTCTTCGCAGTGTTGAGTCCATGGCAATTCCTTCACACTCCATCAACTCCTCAAAGGACTGCCCTTTGACTCCTTGTTTCGCTGGCAGGATGTCAATGACCTTTTCTTCAGTACGCTGACAAAGAGACTGTAGGCTAAGCAATTCCATGCTGTTTTTTCTTGGGAATGCATATTTCATCTCTTTGTTGTCGTCCACTGTGTTATCAGGAAGAGGATGTGGGGGCTCTTCCTCAAAGGAGCTATGCTTTCTTACGCCATTCATTTCCCATTTTGCAAATTCCTTGGGTTCTGCTTCTTCATGGTCTCTCAACTGCTGATTGTTCTCTCTTATTTCTAATGAAGGCTGCCACAATTCTGTTTTCGGGGTGTTTTTTAAAGACAAATCCATGCTTTCCACTGAAGGGTGGTATTTGAAATCAGGTTTACGGACCATTGGATCTTCTGCTGCCTTCACATGGAGATCTTTACTAAATAATGGTGACAACGCAGATATCATGCTTGATACGGATGTTATAGTAGTTGGAGACAGAGGAGTGATCTTCTCGCTGTCACTCTGTACCTATGGAATGAGATAGAGACTTAAAAACTGGTTGTCTACAAGAAAAACTGTGTAATAACCAGCAATTATGCTAGCTATTCATTATTGTAACCTTTCAGATGCTGAGTTGGCAACATGATCGTACAGAAGCATAAGGAGACTAGTGAAAATGAGATAGAAGAGAACAATTGTGTTTTCTTTTCTTCTTCTGCCATAATTCCATATTTTTAAAATGCTGCTTCTGGAAACAGTTGCAATTCAAGATTCTCAATGGTTCTCTTTTCATCAACTGAGAAGTATATTTATTTACAAACCTACTTTTCTTAACTTCTTAAAAAACCTACAATCATATAGGTTGGCTGATGAATGTGGCAAATCAGAAACAGAAGTGGGAAATCTTGGTCCTTTCCTGATGTTGGATTAGAATTTATATTGTCCCAATCTCAGATTAGGACAGCTAAAGTCTAGCATTCATCTGGAAAGCCACACGTTCTCCAACTGAGGATTAGAAAGTCAAACTAGGCCTCAGATTCAATTCCTCATTCAGCAGAAAACTTGCTGGGTGACTTTCAGATTAAAGTTTTCTAACTAAATTCATATATCACACTAAATCATCATTTGCTTAATTCTGTTCAGCTGAATTAATAAAGAGCCGAATAGCATGATAATATACAAATAAATCACACTTTGATTTACCACAATATATGAACTCATTCTCTTCATACAATCTATTTTATAAAAGTTGCAGGAAATAAGCATGGGGGAAAAGAATTGGAGTGAACCTTGTATGTAAGTTGAAGGAACAGTAAGATAAAAATATAGTAGTTTAATTTGAAAAAAATACTTTTACTGTATTTCTAAGTATTTATGTACATGGTCAGAAAGCATTAGCCTTTATATTTTAATTCTCCAATTCAACTATTGTACATGTATGCTTAACCTATTAGTGCTACCACTTTTAAATAAAATTTATAGAATGTAGAGGTTTTTAAAAATATTATTTGCTGCAGAACATGATTATATCCAGATTAGCTCAACACAGCTATGCCATCATGGGTCAATTATACTAGGGGGGAAAAACCTTAATGTTAAAAGAAGAAACCATATTTTTTGGAGTATAGACACTCCAGAATATAAGATGCACATTAGTTTTTGGGGAGGAAAACAAGAAAAAAAAATTCTGCCTCTGCCTACCAGCATCCATTGATATTCATCTGGCTAGTGTCCTTGCAGCAAATAGCAAACAGGCTGGTCAGCTTCAGCACGTTATTGCAGCCTGATTCAGCACGAGCAGCTGACTGGCGTTTGGATGGCCTCCAGGAATACTGCCAGTCAGCTGTTCAAGGCTGTGGGGATTGCCACAGCCCATCGCCGCTTCCACACGTTGCATTTTTGGCCTCTGTGCGTCATGTTCTTGGCCTCCGTGCATCGTGTTTTTGGCTTCTGCATGCTCTGTTGTAGACCAGTTCCAGGCTGCCAGGAACACCACAACACATTGCTGCCGATTGCTGCCTCCGTGTGTCACATTTTTTACCTTTGCATGCCTCATTTTTGGCCTCTGCGCATCGCACTTTCAGCCTGTTACAGGCAGCGGGGATTGTCGCTGCCAATCCCCGCTGCCTGGAACCGGACAAAAATGGTGTGTGCAGAGGCAGAAAATGCGTCACGTGGAGGCAGAAAATGCAACACACAGAGGTGGCGATGTGTGGCGATGTGCTGTGGTGATCCCCGCAGCCTGGAACGGGTCTAAAATGGGGCATGCGAAGGCTGAAATTGCAATGCGTGGAGGCTGAAAGCGGCCGAAGGGTGGGGGCTGGCAGGTGGGCGGGGCTTTGGCAACATTCGCTGTATAAGACACACAGACATTTCCACCCACTTTTATGGGGGTGGGGGATGCGTCTTATACTCCAAAAAATAGGTATTTGCTATTTGTACCATTTTTCAACCCTGAAAGCTAGTTTAGCAATATTGGTCACATACAGAGGAAAATGTTTAGAATTAGAATTCTTGAATATGCACTGGTCACTGATCCTAATAAAAACTGTGTTCAATTACTGGATGTAAGAACAATAGCAGCAAACAACTTGCTTATAAACCAAATCATCTAAGCCCTGAAGATAAACACAGTCCATGTTTACCCTATTTATAGGCAAGTTGGTTCCATGTAGCAGCTGGGCCTCTGAAATTAAATTTCCAATATGGAAAAAAATCATGGTATACTTGTACCTAAACCAAGAGGGATTTATTTTTTTACCTAGTAAACATGTTTAGAATTATAGAGCAAGTATATAGCTTTGGGAGTTCAGGGCTAGAATTGTGACTAGAACTTGAAATCTGCTTAGGATAATACGTCAGCAGCACATTTTCCTGAGTAAGACAGATATTAACAGTTTCAGGTACTTCAAGAACTTACAGAATTTATGCCTTTGCATTTAGAAATGTCAGCTTAGGTAGAGCACAGCTATTAGGTACCAATCTTACTAAAAATCATGTAGCTTCAATATTGTACTGTCTTCACCGGATTGCAAAATTATAAATAATTTTGTACAGGCAGCTACCTTGCATTAGAAAAATGTGTTTGGGTGTTTAAAGTCTGCTTCATGATAAGGGGTTATCTCTACATGCTGAGACACTAATCACATAGCTTGATTAACAGCAGTAGAGTTGTTGTCAGATGAAGTTCTGGACCACATTTTTATGCAAGAAGTTTGATGAAAGACGACTTTAAATTCCATGTGGACAATTTCTACTGAATAAACATGACATGGCTGAGTTGTGAGCAGAAGAAAACATTTGCATTTGTACCTGCTCAACTTCTCCAAGAGTGACAGGCTGAGTTTGATAACGAGCTTTCGATCTCCTTTGTCTAAGATCCCTCTTCTTTATAAAGACCGCCTTTGTTATTGGTTGAGACAATTTATTAAATAAGGCCATCTTTTCAGCCAAACTCAGGGTAGAAGAATCTGGTTCTCCAGACTGATCTTGCTCAGCAGCATCTTTGGCTTCCTTTATTTCTTCTCTGGTTGATGTTTTTTGGTGGGCAGATGCTTGTAACCTTGAAGGAAATCTCAGAATTAACATACCTAGCAGCTTTAATAGCACATGAGACATTAAAAAAAAAAAAAATCAGGAAAGCTTCGAACAAGACCTAAGAAGAGTCAGAAGCAAAGTGTTGGCAACTTGGTTTTGTGCAGCTGGATCTGCATTATCTTTTCTTAATCATGTATTCCACATTTATCTAAGGGCAGTGTTTTAAAACCCAAAAGAGTGACAGCAATCATAGCTATGCCATGCACCAATTTACATTGTGTAGCTAAATATCGTAAGTCAGGGGGTATATAATCTTGATGAAAGGCTCTTCTGAACTCTCAGCTATTAAATTCAACATTTCTTCTTTAAAATTCTCATTTTGATTCTTATTTGTTGTGAATATAGCAAGACATTTGTGTCATTTTCATAGTAACATGCATAGAAGAATACCAAACTCTTGAACCCATTTTACTTTTGCTTCGCAGGAATTCATTCTTAGGGTGAGGGATATCCTTCATCTTATCTAGCCTTCCACTCACTGCCTACAATTTAAGAAAAGTAATGACTATGCTAAAACAATATCTATTCTATCGCTACTGCTTATGCGGTCTTTCAAGCTTCTATTACCAACAAAAGGAAGTGGGGAAAACATTAATCTTTGTGCAGCATGCTCAATTCATGGGAGGGGCAGGAAGGACTGAGCCAGATGTTTCGTAAGATCTATAGTGAGCACCACATGCATTGGTTTCTACATGCAAAACAGGCAACAATGACAGCAACATGGCAATTATTCCAAATTCTCTATGTTGATCTGGGATATATATGTTCGTGTTTTTGTGTGTGCGCGCACACATGTGTAATATAGACAGAGTCAGAGAGAATGACTCGGGAAACTCCAGCAAGATTTCTCACACTTCAGTGAAAGTCAACACAGTAGCAGTGGTTATTCATTGAATGCATAATACCTACGGCTTGAATCTGCGTAAGCTTGTGAGATCAGTGTAATTATATCCTTCTATAATCCTATATTTTACTCTTTTGATTAAATACAAAAATTGAGCAGTCCTCAAGAATACTTTATTTATTATATACAACTTTATATAGCTGGCAGGGTAAATTAAGAACAATATTGTTTTATAGACTTTCAATCTTGCTAACCTCCTGCTTGGATTCACCAATCCCATTATCCATTTTCTCGAGCTATTAAGTTAAAACACATTCTCTCAATAAATATACAAAGACATTGGGAAGCAGTCAAGAGTGATGGAAGGATGAGCCACGATGGTCTATGTTGTGGGTAAAGAGATATTTGTTAATTTATCAATCCATCTTTGCAATTTAACAATGACCATCCGGCAAAGTCAGCTATAGTCAACAGAAACAGAAATCCCAATAAAATTACTAGGCTTTAGGAAAATTCTGAATTGTTTCTTCTCACCATATTTTAAACTTTCAGTTGTGTCCCTTTCAGTTTCTTTTACAAGTATTAAGCAGCTGAAGGGCAACCCAAACAAGAAGAGAAGTTTATGCTTACACCTATAGATGGTGCAATTGTTCATCCTTCCATTAATCTTTCTAAATGTTAAGGGACTGGAGACAGAAAGTAAAGTAAAAGTCCTATGAGTATATTTGACTTTCTCCATGCGTTTCCTCCCTTTTATATTTGAGAATGAGACCCTCTCCCCCCAAAAAAGAAAGAAACCAGATACTGTGCCTAATCTAAAAGCTCTTGAATCAAGCGTGCAACAAGCAAAAATGTTTGACTGCTTTGCAGTAGACAAAGAAAGGTTTTTATAAGAAAGACAACCATTCTTTAAAGGTCTTCAAATCATCCAGTACGCTTGCTTTTACAGATGCATTTGCTAGCAATGAAGCTTGCGTTCCCTGTTACATGCAAGTTGTGTCTCTCAGTACCTGGTAGGATGTACAGTGCTCTTAACTATAGTGGGATTAGGTATTCTTGCCACTACAGTGTGGGTATTCACAGTACATGAGGCAGGGGTAGGTTCACTTTAAAAAAAAAATAGCCAAGAGGAAGAAAAATTCACAAGGAAAGAGAAAAGAACAGCATTAAGGAAAGCATATAGTTTTCACTATGCAAGATGATATACAGTAGCTTTTCCAGAGTTGAATAAAGTTCAATAAATATTTTATAAAATTGCATTTCCGAGGCCAAGTTATTTGCTGACAGGAATGTTTCCCAAAAAGTTTAACTGATTTATATATTGTCTACAAGAGCACAGAGATTTGAAGGACAGTCGCAGGATTTTAAACATACAGAATATGAATTCATTATTAAGAGGGTACATGCGTTTAGAAGGCTTCTGTGATTCCGTTATTATCAAGTATATCCTATTATCGTCTGTGATTTATTAATTAGAGTATACATGTATTTGTCCTGATTTAAATCATTGACTCCAAAAAATGACTGTTGTTCCCCTTAAGCTACCATATTTTTCCAAAAATTGTTCCCCCTCTGCTAGAACCCTTTCATAATTACCTAGCTATAAATACTTCATGAATGGAAGTAAAACTGTCTAATTAAGAAGCAAAGCAAATATTTTAGCTAACATATTTCTAGGACTTACGTGGCAGCAATGACCACTTCTTCTGTTGTAACAGGTTGCGTGCGTGATCTATCTTGCATCCGTCGTAATCTCCTCTCCACAGCAGAATTTCTTGAACGTGGTTTTGGAACACTTTTATCGTCAAATGATTTTTCCATTTCCTGAAATCAAATATATTTCTAGCTTAAAAGGTCTTGGGTCAATACATTTATGGAGAAGAAATCTTCAGCACATTATGAGAGTTTACACCAAGTGTCAAACTCGCCACGTCATGTTGCCATCATGTGACTTTTCGCAACGTTGTTCCCATTCCCAGAGCTGGGGTGGGTCTGGCCTGTGTGTGACGCATCTGGTCCATGGGCCGCCAGTTTGACACCCCTGCCTTAAACTGAAGTAGTGAGAAATTTACATGTTCTGAGAAAAATAAGATACTTACTCTGAAAAGCAACCTTTTTGCAGCAACGCTCAGCTTAGCCCTTTCATCTAATTTCTCTTCATCTACAGAAAAAATGATGTATTAGGCTCTAGGGCAGACAATGATCCCCCACAACACATACTACAATAGAGGCCCCAAGTTTCAATAGGTAAGCCCCATCAGGTAATCATTAATCTATGACAAAGAATTATTACAGTAATAATCAGCAATCACAAGAAACTCCATCCATTTGGTTCCTTGATGAATGAATGGTACTGATACCAATTGAAAACCCATGGGTTCTACAGAATGTATGGAGTCATGGAGATGACCGTGAAGAAGGCAGCTAGAAGCTGTTAGGACAATCTGTGTTAAGTTCAGGCAGGTGGAAAAATACTGAAATAAAGGTTTAGACTGTCTCTCCTAAATTCTCAGATTACAAAAGGGAAAACATTGGCAGACCTGCATTATTCTTTTACTATAACCTATTTCAATAGAGTTATAATCTTCCTATAGAGAACCAGTGTCTTCATCTGGGTTTATCTTGTAGGGCGGACACAGAGACCATGAACCAGCAACCTCTGCCTGTTAAATTGGAACACCATCCAATCCAGCTAGTTTAGGAAGAAAGACACTGTGGGGCTGATAAACAGGCAATGCTTCAGGACAATCCTTTTTCTGCCCTATACCTCTATCTTCCAACTGATCTTTAAATTTTATTGAAGTTTGTTACCAGATGGCCCCAGAGGCAAAGCATTTAAGACTGTAGCAGTCAGGATGTTTTCACGTTACCTTTTGTTATTAATTCCAAAAATTGATAGCATCTAGGGCAGTCTGCATTTGCAGCAGGTTTGCACAAGTTGAGACCAGATGTGACCTTTAGAGTTGCTGTTTGATTTATTCATTAGCCCTTAGACACTGACCTCTCTGATGATATCCTTTACTTTAGTTCCAAAAATTGTCTTATCACATCAACAAAGAAACAAGACCTGGCCCGTCTGACTTGCTCTTGAAAATTAAAAGAAGAATGTATTTCTTGATGGCTATAGCATAACAGCACTGTTTCCTACATATTCCTCTAATGTCAAAATTTCCCTCTCTGAAAATTAGTCTGCCTTCTTTCTCTTTGCTTTCAGAACATGTGTTTTTGAAAATGTACATTTACTCTGGGCTTGTGAACCGGAAGGTTGCCAGGTTGAGGCCCAAGCACCATATGACGGGATGAGCTCCTGTTGTTTCCCCAGCTCCTATCCATCTAGCAATTTGAAAGCATGCAAATGCAAGTAAATAAATTGGTACCATTGCGGTGGTAAGGTAATAGGGTTCTGTGTATCTCAACATAGTCATGTTGGCCACATGACCACTGAAGTGTCTTCGGACAACACTGGTTCCCTCGGCCAAGAAATGGAGATGAGCACCGCCTACTAGAATCGGACATGACTGGACAGTGGAAATCTTTACCTTTTACCTATTTGATCAGAACATCACTAGCTGCCCTCAAGGTGTTGAATATATTATCCTTATGTTTCATTATATCTTATGTGGTACTGGAGGAATGAATCCCCATTCCCACTCTTTAACACCCATATGAAGGCAAGAGGATGTTCATGTAATATTCAGATTAATTTCTATCCAACAACCTGCCAGTCAATCTCTATATTCAGATGAGGTTAGGAAAACATTCCACCCTTTCCACTTAGCAAAAAAATATAGCCTGATGTTTATTTATTAAATATCAGCAAACATTAAAACAGTGAACTGGGGAAAAAAAGGATAAAAGGCAGACAAAAGCAGGAAGAAAGAAAGATATGAATAGGCCTCCCCCACAAACAAATAGTCATACATATACACAAAAGACATACTGTATATAACAGTTACAACCTCCATTCTGTTCTTGAAGAGGTAAAGGAAGCAATTTGCAGGATGTGGTTAATATATCTAATACAGTTTGGTGCGTGGTCATTATTATGTTGGTCTACCCAACTTTATCTTTTGTCTGAAATGGTTTAGGGTTTTCTGCCTGAGCAGGGTGTTGGACCGGAAGACCTCCAATGTCCCTTCCAATATTTTGTTCTGTTCTATTATTTATTCTATTATTATTTTCAGATTATTCTATTGTATCTCATCACCCCAACAATAGAAAGATGCTGTCAATGTCTTCTCCAGGTGGCTGAAGGTTATGACAGTCTGAGAGTAAGAGAACTTGCTGAAGGTGAACTCAAAGAAAGATAGAAATGAGGACAGCCAATTCTTTTACACTCCAAACTGTTCACTACCTGAAGTTTACCTTCAGCCAGACTTACCCCCAGACTGCCATAGTCTCCAGCCACCTGGAGAACACATTGACAGCATCTTTCTATTGTTGGGATGATAAGATAAAATTGGATAGATCAACACAATAATGATGCCACTCTCCAAACTGTTGGATGACTTCTCTGTGTTGGATACATCAACCCCAACCTGCAAATTGTTTCCTTCGCTTCTTCAACAGCAGAATAGAGGTTGTAATAAGGTGGGTACTGACATCAGTATTATCTCTGGCTAGACAAATGTTGCCCCTGGAACTATGGCTTCTCAGCAGAATGGCTAGAGGGACTTTGGTTCACTTTGGCCGATGTGCCATTTGCAGTTTCCCTGGTGCTGGAGGACCTGGCTAAAGTAATTTATGCCTTCATTACCATCTGTTAAGATTATTGTAATGCACTCTACAGATGCTTTCTTTTGAAGATAATTCAGAACCTGGTGGCTTTCTGAAGCCTGTGATATCTTATGCTAAGGATCCTCAGTGGATTACTCACTGGTTTTCAGATATAATTTAAAATGCTGGTGTTGAATTGGGTACTGCAGGATCATCTATTCCAACTTAAATTGGAACATTTGGTAGATCATCCAGGATGAATGAACCAGGAGGTGAAGCTAAGCAGAATCACATAGATACCTGTACAATTAGCACAGGGGCCCCACAGGGCTGTGTGCTCTCTCCACTTCTCTTCTCTCTATATACCAATGACTGCATCTCAAACAATCCATCTGTTAAACTACTGAAGTTCACAGATGACACAACAGTGATCGGTCTCATTTGAGACAATGATGAATCTGCATACAGACGGGAGGTTCAACAACTAGCCTCATGGTGCAACCAGAACAATCTGGAACTGAACACACTCAAAACCGTAGAAATGGTGGTGGACTTTAGGAGAAACCCTCCCATACTACCACCTCTTACAACACAGTAGCAACAGTAAAGACCTTCAAATTTCTATGTTCTACCATATCTCAAGAGCTAAAATGGACACCTAACATCAAAAACGTCATCAAAAAAATACAACAAAGAATGTTCTTTCTGCGCCAACTCAGAAAGCTCAAACTGCCCAAGGAGCTGCTGATACAGTTCTACAGAAAAATTACTGAGTCTGTCATCTGCACCTCTATAACTGTCTGGTTTGATTCTGCAACCCAACAAGATAGACACAGACTTCAGAGGATAATTAGAACTGCAGAAAAAACAATTACTACCAACCTGCCTTCCATTGAGGACCTGTATACTGCACGAGTCAAAAAGAGGGCTGTGAAAATATTTACAGACCCCTCGCATCCTGGACATAAACTGTTTCAACTCCTACCCTCCAAACGACGCTATAGAGCACTGCACACCAGAACTAGACACAAGAACAGTTTTTTCCCGAACGCCATTACTTTCCTAAACAAATAATTCCCTCAATACTGTCGAACTAGTTACTAAGTCTGCATTACTATTAATCTTCTCATCGTTCCTATCACCCATCTCCTCCTACTTATGACTGTATGACTGTAACCTTGTTGCTGGTATCCTTAAGATTTATATTTACTGTTTCCTAACGTGATTTGATTGCTTATTTGTTCCCTATGACTATCATTGAGGGTTGTAAGTGTTATACCTTATGATTCTTGATGAATGCATCTTTTCTTTTATGTACATCGAGAGTGTATGCGCCAAGAAAAATTCCTTGTGTGTCTAATCACACTTGGCCAATAAAGAATTCTATTCTATGAAACTCCATAATTCCCCACTTCCAGGAAGTGAGAGGGGCTGAAGGAGATGCAGCTTTTAACTGGCAAGGATGATGCTTTGGAATAGCCTACCAAAAAAGATAAGACTGGACCTTTTCTGATGGCTTTGTAACATTATGTTTTAAAGAGCTTTAAATTCAGTTAATGAACTTTCATTTTATTGTTGTTATATTGCCTTATTCAGATTTGTTTTATGATGCATTTTGGTCTGATTCATTTTTAACTTACCATGGATGTTAAAATGTTTTTATATATAATACTAGCTATCAAGAGCTGCAAGATTACACTGGGATATAAATGTAATAAGTAAAAATAAAGTAAAATGAAAATAGTCAAGAAAAAAGTATGGGTCAAAAAAAATCTTACCTTCAGGAGATGGCATTTCTGGACTGAAAGTTGACCTATGGAAATTTCACAAAGAAAAAAGATAAATCAATGGCCTTTTTTTTTTTTACAAAGGAAAAAGATAAGCCACTTGAAGTCAAAGAAGACAGGAGAAACCACAAATAAGATAGTGTTTCAGTTTGCAATAATCTATTGTTTGCAAATAACCTGAAAGCAGGATCGCAAGCAATTCCAGCCAGGTGTAAGTTGCATGAAGGAAAATGAAATCAGGTAATTCATTACATAAATAATAAAAATAAAACACCTTAAATACTCCCCAATGATTACATCTAGCACTGATTTCAGATTTTTTTAAAAGGCTACTATTTTCACCTTAGAATACTGCTGAACTTTTAAAGACAACCTGTTTCCTGTACCTAATATGGAATAGAATGTAGTCATGTACATGTGTGTGTGCATATATATCAATGTATAATAAAAACATTTCCTCCAAATCAGCCGCCTCCAACTGCATTATTTGTCTGGCTGAAGAATATTTAACTTACATTTAAAAAAGCAAAGAAATCCTAAAAGACCTTGAAGACTCTCATTTATTTTACTAATATAAAGTGCAATATATCGACTATTATTCAGTGATCTCAGCTTTACAAATGCCTACCGATCTGTTTCCTTTCGCTCTGCTGAAGTTATGGGTTGAGTCCTAAATCTCTCAGAAGTCTTTCTATTTTCCTCAGGAGAAAAATACCGCCTTGGCTTTCGTGACCTTTTTTCGCTTTGAGCACTGCCCGACAAATCAGTACCTGATGTTTGCATCTCACACTGAGACTCGCTTTTTAACATGGCAGAAAGTGGAGAGAGGGAACAACAAAGAATTAGGATGAACAGGGAGAGGAGAAGAATGAGAAAAGAGAAAGATGAAGGTCAAATGTAAGCATCCCATCAAATCAGTCCATTATTGCTCACTCTGCATGCTTCCAGAAAAATCATGCACAGAAAAAAGTACAAAGTCATTCCATTCCAGCCACCCAACATCAGAACTTGCACTAAGCAAGCAGAAGCATGTATGAAGAAGAAGATGGAGGCCAATATCGTGTCAAACATACTAGATGGAAATTACACTGGGTATTTGAAGTGCTGCAGAATGCAACTGATGTTGAGTTTTGAGTGCCGTTTATGCCAAGGACGTGCAAGTGTTCACATCAGTTAAATAGTAGCAGTAGTAATAACAATAATAACCAGAAAATGTCACCTACAGTTCAGGTTTCTTCTTGGCATTAGCAGTTTCCAAAAAGGCATTACGGAGTTGGGCCACGGAAACTTTTGTATCAACCACAGTAACCTCACCATTGGGGATCTTTCCTTCAGTGCTTTGAAACTGCATGATGTTCTTTGAAACATGATCTTTACTTTTGAAAACTTCTAGTTTAGGAGATCCAGTGTGATCAGATAGGGAGCGTATAAGGAACTTAGGTTTCACAGTAATCTCTTCCTGGGGCTGAGCACTCCCTCTAGCACTTCGAAGGTACATAATCTTTTCTGTTTTCTCAACATTCTCATGAATCTTCAACTTAGGTTCAGGCATCCACTCCTTAAAGCTCTTTAGATCCTTCTCAACTTTCAAAGACTTTAGCTTCCCAATTGAATCTTTCTTAAATCCATCTTCTCCACAGTAGGCCTCTCTCCTCATTTGCCTGTGCATCTCTGAAGCTCGAGCTGCTTGTCTTTCCTTCTCAGCCTCCAATCCAGAATAATCAAGCTTGGGTGATCCATAATTCTGAATCAAGTGACATTTCTCATTGTCCATCATAGCATCTGGTGGGAATCTAGTTATGAAGCTGGCATTGGCCTGTATGGGAATCCTGCTAGTAGGATTCCTTTTTGGTTCTTCAGGTGTCACCAATTGAGCTGAATGAGCAATTCCAGCAGGCTGAACATAGCCATGCGCTGGTTGACAGGCTAAATCAAATGGCTTACTCGCAACTCTATGGAAAGCAGATGTTTCTGACTGAAGAGGCACAACATTAACAGGTACTGGGAGAATTTTTCTTTGAGACATAGTGTCTGTGAGAAGTTCAAGGCTTCCACGAGAATTCTCCTCTTTCACCAGTTTCTCTCTAACTTTTACTCTTTAAGAAAGAAAAATGGATTAAAAAGTGGTTCAGCTGTAACTAAGAAAAGGAGAAAGAGAGAAAAAAACATGCACCAACTTTGGGAAGAGATAGTAACATTAAAGTATTAGATATTGTTAAAACAGGAATTCGCAGAGAATCTTTCCATGAACTACTTGTTGCCCGTTTCACCCCACTCATGTCATGATTCTGGTCACTGATTTCAGTATAGCTACTTCTCGATCTATTTTTATTTTCATGCACTAAACAACGTATTTTGAACTTTTATGGTCTACAATGTTAATTTGGTAGGGTGGATATGGAGCTCAATACGGCCAAATTAAGAACAATTAGATGTATAGTCTAGCTCCCAAATAATAACTAGGACATTTGTTCTCAAATTTGTTGAACATGCCCCTTTCTAATGTTTGCAGAACCGTGGAATTACATGGACTTTTGATAGCTTGTCATACACACTCTTATAAAATGGCTGCTTTGGGAAGTGTACCCAAACACAGAACACTTTTTTACTAGGAGGCATGCTGGTAAAAATATTTCCTATAAAGTTTTGAAACTTCCTAGAATTTTCCTTTCCCATTTCATCTTACTGCCTCTTTTTTTCTCTTAGCAGGTATGACACTTTCTAATGAAGCCGTCAACCACCATTTCTGACACATAATGTCTTGGAAAACCTAGCAGTCACATCAATGCTTTGAAACTTGGTGGAAACATACTTGCCAACTTCCCGTATATTTATTATTTTTAACTAAAAGAATATAAAGTAGAATCTGATGTAAAAGGAACCTGGTGAAAATACAGAGTTGTTGGCAGGCAATTTAGCACCAAATTGGAACTTAACCGATTTCCTGATAAGAATGATTCTAAAATTATGGACAACGTATGTCTAATTAGGACTAGTTGTTTCAAATATAAACAATGCCAAATTTACGAACAGAGGTGAAAGAGAATCTTAAATTTTGGTATGCACACAGAACTATTATATTTTCAATATACATAAATGTGTTATTTGTGAAAGACATGTTCTGCAAAATAGACAATAATGATGAAACAGAAAAAAGTAAGATGCTGAACACTGTATATTATACTGGATATGTATTCAAACATTCTATTATCAAAATTGAAACCCAGATGCCTGCAACTGGGACATGTCAGTTCAGCTGGCACTTTCCTATTCCCAATCTTGTTTCCTTTTTGGGGGAGAGGGGTGCCTGCAAGTTAGCTTTGACCCTGGCCACTACCTGGACAACTCTCTGCAGTTTTTTGGCAATATTTTGAATTTATTTGCCTTTTTTTTTCTTCTAGAGCTGAAAGTGACTCAGTAGGACTAGAACTCCTGTCTTAACCACTATACCAAACTTGTGCTACTAAAACTTGTGCTCTCTTAAAACTTGTGCTACTAAAAAAATGTAGCTCATGATTTTGGAAGTAATATATCAATATTGTGATTAAGAGCCACTGAAATTTTTAAACATATTTAGTGAAATTGTCAAATGCTTATTAAAGCTAACCACTTGCTAGTATTTGTTAGTCAATGAAGGCTCCTTCACTGAGGATATCTCATCTATATGTAAGCATGAAGATTTTCATGACTCTAAAGAAAAGCTACTGAATTAAATATTATGGGAAACAACCCAGTATGGGAAACATTTCTGCATTTAGTACTTGAAACATTTCACAGGCTGTTATTCTGTGATGTTACTGAATGTAAGGCAACGGAGTAAGTTAATGATATAAAACTGTGAAAAGAAAGCTTAAATTTAGCCAGTTCCACTATATCTATAGCTATAGAGCAATTTCTATTAACAAATCATCAATTAATTGTGAGTGACCAGGATTTCCTAAGGGAACACTGGGCACCAAAATGGCCCATTAACTAGAAACAGTGATTTATGATTCCATGCCATCAATAAATATTAATGACATTTGTTAAAATGATCATGGGTGAAAGAAAAAAGAGGGAAAGATTACAGTCCAATTATTATTTACACCACACAGCTACATGGTAGAATACCTGGAGGGCCAGTTGATAAGTGAAGTTGTGTCCCCATCTGAATCTTTCTGAAGAAACCAATCGGATTTTGTTTTCCCTGTACTACTACAGAAAATAGAACTTCAGAAAATGTTCAGATACTATTCAAAACATGTACACTCAACTCCTCTATTGACCCTAGTTAAACATATCTTGTATGAGAATATAATTATAGATACATCTGCAAAAGTTACTTCTACTGACACAAGTCCATAATATAGAAGGGTTCACAAAGAAATATTTTTCTAAATATTTAATCTTAATAAGAAATATTGTTTAATCTGAATAAGAAATACTGAAGAAATAAGGTAATACTTAATACTAAATTAACAAATGATACCTTGACTTAAAAGGGGAATGGAATTCTAAATATAAAGACATAAGAATTTAAAAATTAAGCATTTCCTTATAATCTCTTATATTATTAATTAGCTTGAATCCTTTATTAGAACATGTATTTATTTTTTAATATATATTTTATTTAAGAAGCATAATTTTTCAAAGCTTTTAAATATCCTGGACCTGAAAAGTGTTAATGCCAGAATATTCTTCACTTCCCCACATACCTAAATTGTAACAAGTAAATATATACATTTAAATGAGAATACATTTTCTTTATGGGATTTAAGTAGATATGTGTAAGATTGCCCCATTTGTCATTCCTTGCTTGAAAGCAAACAGTGATATGGAGAAAAAAAAAGGCTTGACACTGAAACAAAACTATATATTTTAATAACAATTTACACACTCAATTATTTATTAATAAGATTAATAGAATAGCTGTTTTAGGCCAGTTTCTCATAGCAACTACTTTTTCTTGGCTGATATTGGTAAAAGTAAGCAATACTCGTGCAGTGATCAGGATACAAAAGTGAAAATAAAATTTGAGGTGTGTCACGTATCACATATCAGTATACTTTATATCATATGTGTTTTTTAAAAATTGTCAAAGATGCAACATGCATACCAATGCAGACATCAAATTATCTTTTCTTCTTCAAATCCAGACATTGCACAGTCTTACTACGTTTTATTAACTTTTGAAGCCATCTGGAAGCTACACTTTTTCAAATTACAAAACTGGCAAAATGCTAATGCTGAAACAAGAGACTGAAATGATAACAAAAAAGAGAAACAGAGTGCATGATTCCCAGTGTGATTGTCTTAGTCCAGATCTTTTTTGTAGATAAGCAAATTTGATTCAATTATTTCCAAATGTGGTGTACTCCAGATGTATTTGATGTATTTTCAGGTATTTAGCCCTGGGAATCATGAGACTTGTAGTCAAAATATATAAAAAGAACCATATTGGGGAAAAACCTGCTTTAGAAATACTTTACACTGAAGAGAATGAAACACAGGACAAAGAAATGGGAAAAATTGCAATTAGGAATGATTTCTTCAGATCTGATACAAAATACTATCCAGACTAAGGGAAATTTTATAAAACAGAAGTGAATTCGTGGAGGGCATCGCTGAAAAAGGCAGTAATTGTTGCAGTAAAATAAGGCATTAGCATCAAGTCACAACTTTTTATTTTTCCATAATATGAACAAGTCATTTCTGTAAAGATCTATCAATCTAATCTATAAAACCCAAAGTCAAAGTTACATTCTTTTCCACATCAAGCACGAAATTCAGAAACGGTTTCCGTTGGAAACAAAAGTACTTATGTTCTTTTCTTTAATCAGAGTCGGAAGTCAATGCTTCTTTTTCTTTTCTTTCTCCTACCTTCCTCACTTCTCTTTCCCCTTTCCTTTTTTCCTTAATGGTCCTCTATTTACTTTTATATTTTGTATTTTATAATAATAATTTAATAAAAAATGTTTGAAAAAAAGAAAAGAAAAAGGCAATAACCATCATCTGTATAGATCAAAATCTATCATTAGAGCTTTATTTTCTTAGTAATTCATTGGTTTAGAATTTTTAATAAATTGAATGGAAGAAGCATATCTAAAATATTTGTCAGTTTTAAGAACTAGCCCTTTTGCTTTATCTCTGAAAGCATAATAAAAGTGATGATAAAGTTGTTTAAATGTACTCTACAGAATTTATATTAGGTAACCATAAAGTAATAAAAAGATAATGTAAATCCAAATCATGTGTATGGAGAAGTGGACATTATTACAGTAGTGCTTCCTCAACTAATGATTTTATATAGGAAACAACATATTAAATCAATATTCAAAGATCGTGATAAACTCTAAAGCTTATTCCAAAAGTTGTTTGTTTTACTAATGAAGCTTTTCTCTAATTTCAAATTCCTAGGAGGTTTATTTAGAAGGAAAACGTATTTGGGAGTGTATTTGAAATGCATTCCAGGGACTCAGTGCTTTGCAATCCAGTTTATACAATCAGAATTGATCAAAACTGGCTAAATTAAGATGTAGGCTGAGCCCGTTTAGCATAAATCTCTTTCCTGGCCTGACAGCCGCATGGGACTGGACCAATTGTTTTCCTGAACCAATCTTGTACCTTTTGCTTCCTAACTCTTAAGTCTTGGCCTAGCACCTGGAAATCCTTTGCCTGACCTTGATTTTGTCTGTTGCTCTACTTTATGAAATGTCATCATTGATACATAATTTTGTATGTCCTGAATGTTTGATATGGCCATAAGTATACAGGTAATAAAGGTGACATGATTGGTTGCTTAGCAACAGTTTGAAACTTCATTGGACCCCAAAAAGGGCATTTATGAACTGAATTTGACGTTCCGATAATTGCCCTCCTGCAGTCCTATGATTGCATTTTGAGTGCTTGTCAATCAGCTTCCATTTATGGCCGTTTGCAATATCCCGTAGTCATGGGACTGGTGTTTACTTCTAGTTTCTGATTTAAAAAAACAACAACACAGCCATTGCAGACAATGGATTTGCTTAACATATGTGGCATTCAGTTAATGACCACTGCAAAAAATGTAAAATCAGGCATACTACATTATGACTTGCTTAACAAGTAGAATGACTTACAATCATAATTCAGAACTCAGTTAAGTCAAGGACAACCTGCATTTTCACCTGTTAGTTCTAGTATAAGTTGCTTTAATAAATCTGAGCACTATTCAATTATTTTTATTCCCTAGAATAGGGTTCAAGGATAGATTACTCTCTTACCTCAAAACAAAACACTTAAGTACACTTTTGCAAAGGGCTGATAATGAATGAAACATACATTATCCATGTATAATATATGACACAGTGAGGAAAAATTGATCCTTCAGATATTCTTAAACAATAACTTCCAGCTAAATTTCCCTATTGATTGGGACTATCTACTGTTATTGTCTTGTTTTGAAGTGTTAATTTGATTTTTTTCAAATTTCTTTTCATTCTTAACAAGGCTTAAAAAAAACAGGATATGGTCTCTATAAACCTCTCATTGCATAAAGTTGGGCCTGCTATTATTTATGCTTTTTTTCACCTTCTTAATAGAAGTACAAACAAGTATGTATTCATATTTTTCTGCTTCTTCAGTGGATTTTCAAGCATTCTCTGTTAATGATCCATTCAGGGAACTTTTCAATCATAAAAGGTTTTATCTATATCATTGCTTCAACTTTTTTTTCAAAACTCATTTTAGAAGCATTCCCCTTTCCTTTTTTCTATATTATTAGTAATTAGTAAATCAAATATGACTTATTTCTAAATATTATTTATACCTCTAATATTAAACCTGAGTGCACAATAGATGCATTTCCTTTATTATCATCATTTTTATCTGTAGATCAAACATTGAGCTACTGTAAAGTCTTTGGATAGGATCATATAAATCAAAGATGCTCAGTAAACAATGATAGTAATAGCAGACTTACCCTAATTTGGGATCATTCAGGGAAGGACTTAGTGATGTTCCTGGCTTTGATGAGGAAAGAGAAACACTCTGAGTTTGCTTTGGTGAACTTGGCACTTCATTTACGGAAGAGTCATAGCGCAGAAATGAGAAACCTGTGGAATTCTCTGATGCAGAGGGTATATTGTATTTTATCAAGCCAGCTTCAGGGACTGTTGATTCGCTGCCTTCATTCAAATGGAGTTTTTCTCTTTCCGGAGAACTTTCTTTGTCATCATGCCCAGGAAACTCCTTTGACTCAGAAGCAGCATTCCTCAGCTCCTTATTCTCAAACTTCAATGAATATGGAGAACAGTGATCTTTACCTTCATCTTCTTTTTTTCCACCTTTCAATACTTTCTTCTCAGACACATCTTGGTCTTTCTTTGTCCTTGTGTATTTGGATAAATATTCTGAATCCACATCGGAATCTATGGAGACTCCATATTTTTCAGCCAATTGCCGACGCCTTTCTGCCTTGTACCTAGCTATCCTCTCAGCTTTGGACTCAAGTCCTTGGGGATCCATGACTAAAGGATTGTACGAAGGGGGTTTTGTTTTTCCTGCTGTGGATTCTACTTGATGCCTGGATCTAGGCTGATTTTCTAATAGAGAATCTGAAAAATCCTTTTCATTTGATCTCCCTATAACAACACACAAGAATCAGATGTATCAGCATAAAGCATATGTTGGATTTTAAAGAATCTAAGTAATGATCTGAATTTAAAGCATTGCTATTTACCACAGCTACAGTTGAAAACATAGGCAAGGCAGCTTTCTTGAAGCTACAGTCCTTCAAATACCTGACCTTGCTGGCTGAAATTCTAGGAATTTTAGTCGTAACACATCTGGGGAAAAGCTTAAAAGAATTGGGGTACAAACCTTTCACTTCTCTGCCAATTGCTTTTGAGTTAGGAAACTCCTCAGATCTTGGTTAAAAATGTTGTGGACTTTTTTAGATTCTTTCCTTCTCTCCCTCAAGTTGAAAAACATCACTGGATTTTTCATTGTAATCACGTTTTTAAAGACATTTTATGTCTGTAGAGTCAGGAATTCCCTGATTTCTACTGCATTCAGAATCAAACAACGTGTTTACAAATATATTTAAAAATGTCTTAAGTATTTAAGGTTAGAAAACAGCTTTTTCTAAGTATGACTTGTATTTTTAAAAAATTAGCACATAACCACAGCTTTGCAATCCTACACTTTTAACACTTTATTTTCTTCCGATATTCAGGCTAACTTTGATGCTGATGGAAACAGACTTTTCTAGGTCCTTATAAAGTCGAACTGTGTGATATAACATACTGTGAGGTGGAGCTAGAGGTGATGAGCGTTTACAATGTGCCACTAGAGAAAGAGAAGGAATATTTGCTTTGATCCTCCTTTGACTTACAGTTTCATGAACTATCTACAGGTAATCCTCAATTTAAGACTGATCATTTAATAACTATTAGAAGTTGTTGCCTATAAAGGACTTCTGGCTATCGTAAAACATTGCACTGAGTCTCTGTGATCACATTTCAGGGTCATGTGACCACAACTTGCAAAAAAAATTTGGTCAGTTTCCAACATATTTTGCTCACTGATGGCAAAAAACCACCCATTTGGGAGAACAGATTCACTTAACAACCATGTGGTTCTCTTAATGTTTGCATGATTCAGACTTATACTCATGTGATTTGCTTAATGACCGCCACTGAAAAATTTGAGACATTTCTCAACTTATAATCAAAACAACTCACAACCAAAATTCCAAGTCATAATTGTGGTCGTAAGTTTAGAACCACTTGTATCTATGTTAGAGACCTGAAGAGCCCTTTGGAAACAGTTTGGGGAGTACCAGTGAATGCTGCGAGAAGAAACAGAACCAGCCAAAAGCCACTCTTCTAATAGAAGTTTCTGCCAGATCTGATATGGACAGGCATGTCTGAATTTAACCAATGATAAAGTACCTTTAAAAACCTTTCTCTAATATTCTTTATAAGGTAAAAGCAGTAACATTCATAACACCCAGCCTAGCCAATGACGGCTTCTAGGAGCTCAAATGTCCAGCACTTGGACAACATGAATATATATCACAAATGTATTCCTTACCAAAATGAGGACTATATGGATCAGTCGCACGCATGTATCTTGGTGTATCCTCTTCTAACAAACGATGGGTGACCAACCCAGGACAATTTTGCAAAAGGACGGGCTGAACATCATTTTCAATTCCTTCTAAACGCCTAGCTATCCTCTCTTTCCTGTAAAAGAGAGAATAAATATAAGAGAGTATAACATAAATGTCACCTAGGGAAAAGGATGCTGAAACAATTTTTATAAAACCATCTGTACTTTGCTTAACATAAAGATGGAAAAATACCTTTTCATTTCCAAAATATCCTGCCTGTTTGGTTCAAAGAGTTTTCTTAATTCAGAAACTAAAAAATAAAAAATAAATAAACATTAGAAATTTGAAACAATATAGTTGTAAAAAGAAATGCTTGTGTTTTCATAAAGCAATTGTCTATAAATGAAAGGAACATTGGACTTACCTGAACGTTCTTTCTATGTGTGCTGCAGGAGAGTCCAAGAATGGGTTTCAATTTGTCTGATTGGCCAGAGACTGAGTTGCAAATTCTTTGGCCATGCCTTTTCCTCCCAGCCGAGCCTCAGTTTTTTCAATGAAGAGATGGATCTGGAGAGGACGTAGCCCAACTGATGAAATCAACCACCCCTGGACCCCGGACTGCATCAGAAGCAGGGCAGGATTGGACTCTCCTGCAGTGCACATAGAAAGAATGTTCAGGTAAGTCCAATTTTCCTTCTCCTGTGCGCTGCTTGGAGAGTCCAAGCATGGAATATACCGGTTGGTCCAGGGTCCCTTCGGCCAGCAAAACCTGCTGGAGCACCCGTCTTCCAAACGCCGCCTCCGCTGAGGCAAACATGTCCAATTTGTAATTCCTCACAAATGTTGAGGAAGAAGCCCAGGTGGCCACCCTACAAATCTCAAGGATTGAAGCCTGCATAGCTCAGGCTGCCGTGGTTGCAGCACTTCTGGTTAAGTGTGCCATGATACGGCTTGGTGCTGGCCAGGCCTGTTGTTTGTAGGCCAACGCAATGCATGCATTTAGCCATCGTCTGATGGTGGACGGAGATACCTTCTTGCCCATATATCTGAGCTGAAATAAAACGAACAGAGATTCTGTCCATTGGAAAGATGCTGTACGGTGTATGTACTTGCACAGTGCTTTGCGGACATCTAAGGTATGCCAGCGTCATTCATTTGGATGTCTGGGTTCGGACAGAAGTCTGGTAGAATAACTTCTTGCACCCTGTGGAACCAGGTGTTAATCTTTGGGAAAATATCGGGTCCAAACAGAGAACAACTCTATCCGGGTGAAAAATGCACAAATCTTGTCACACAGAGAGAGCTGCCAGCTCCAAAATCCTGCGTGCAGATGTGATTGCTACAAGAAAGGCAACCTTGAAGGTAAGCAGCTTTACATTGGCTGATCCTAAGGGCTAAACGGGGTGGACGTGAGTGCATGCAAGACAGACCCCAAGTTGGGTATCTGTGGACTGTTGGTGGTAACAGGTTGGACACCCTTTTCAAAAAACTACGCACCCGGGGGTGCTGAGAAAGTGGAGTTGGACCCTCACCTGGAATATTGGTGGCCAAGGCTGCCACCTGCCTGCGGAGGGTGCTTGTGGATAAACCTTTACCAAGACCCAGTTGTAAAAAATCCAAGACCTATGGAACTGTCACTGACGTCGGAACCAAGTGTTCCTTAGTGCACCAGAGAGAAAATCAAGCCCACGTGGCCTTATATATTCTGTTCGTTGACACCTGTCAGGAAGCAAGAATAGTCAAAATTACTTTGCCGGAAATACTTTGGAGGATCTCCTTTTCAAGTGCCAAACAGTCAACTGGAGCCATTGAGGATCCGGGTGTTGTAGGGCCTCTTGGCTGAGGGAGATCCTGTGAGGAGGAATTTTCCATGGGCGAGAGATGGAAAGTGTTACCAGGTCATGGCCAATGAGGTGCTACTAATAGTACCTCTACCTCCTCTGTCAAAATCTTCCTGATGGCCCTTGGTAGTAGGAGGGTCAGAGGAAAGGCATATAACAGTCTGGCTGGCCATGGGCAATGGACAACGTTGATTCCCTCTGTCAAGTGTGTCTTGAACCAGGAAAAAAATCTTGGCAGCTGAGTGTTCTGTGGCAAATAAGTGCTGGCAAATAAGTCCAGTACTGGAAGACTGAACTGTTCTATTAGTTGATGAAAGAGGTCTGGGTAGAGGCACCATTCGGACTGGTTAATGGTTGTTCTGCTCAACCAGTCCGCTTGGGTGTTGGCTGACCTGGAAATGTGTTCCACTTGCAAGGATCGCAATGTCTTTCTGCCCAGAGGCCTAAGACCTTCGCTTCGCACATTAGGACCCTGGAACGGGTACCTTCCTGCCTGTTGACATGCACTTTTGCTGTTACACTGTATGTCAGGAGAAGTATATGCTGATCTGACAATTTGGTTTTAAAATGGCGTAGAGCTAGATGAGCCGCTCTGTTCCAGCCAAATGATGTCGTTGAGAAGGTCCTGCTGGGACCAACAACCTTGAATCACCCTGGAGTCCAGGTGGGCACCCCAGCCAAAGAGACTGGCATCCGAGGTCAGAACCAGCTGGGAAAGTTCTCGGAAGAGGCAGACTTTCTCCATGGCTGCTGACATCCACCAATCCAAGGAGCGGAGTACCTGTTTGGAAACCCTGATCTTGGACATTGAATTTCTGCGCTGGGTAAGAGCAGCCACTCTACGGGCCTGGTATGTAACAGGCCCCAAGGGACTATGGCTAGGCAGGATATCATTTCCCCTAATAGTTGGGAAAGAAGCAATAAGGGAACTAGCTCCAATGACTTAACTGCGACACCCTCTCTCTTATGCTGTCTCGGCTCTCCTGAGACAGGAATACCTGAGATGTCTGAGTGTTGATCACCACCCCTAGATGGGTTACACTCAGGGGTGAAATGCTCCTGGTTCGGACCAGATCGCCTGATCCGTTAGCGATGGAGGCGGGTGGTTTGGAGAAACCATGATTGCGCGGCTCAGCTGGGATCATCAAAGGCTTTTAAAAGAAAAAAAATCCTTTTTTTCTTTTAAATGCCTCTGACGATCCAAGCTGAGTTGCCTGATCGGAGAGACTTTTTTTCTTTTAAACGCCTCTAACGATCAGGCAACTCAGCTTGGATCGTCAGAGGCATTTAAAAGAAAAAAAGTCTCTGCTGATCAGGCAACTCAGCTGGGATCGTCAGAGCCTTTTGAAAGCATTTTTTACATGGTTTTAAAACCATGGTTTTAAAAGTAAAAAAAAAAATGGCCACGCCCACCCAGTCACATTACCCCCCCAGGCCATGCCCACAGAACTGGTAGTAACAAATTTTAGATTTCACCACTGGTTAGACTGGTGGATGGGGTTAAATGGCTTTTCTCCCAGTTCACAGAAAAGCCGTGATCCTGGAGAGTTTAGATTGTGAACTGAAGGTCCTGCTCCATCTGCAGTAAGGACGACGACTGGATTAACACGTCATCCAAGTAACATTGCAGGCGAATGGGCCTCGCCTTAAGATGCGCTGCTATGACATCTAGAAGCTTGGTGAATGTGCACAGGGCCGAGGAGAGGCCAAAGGGGAGTGCCCTGTATTGCCAAAGGTAGTCTGCATATAAGAATCTGAGGAACTTTTTGTGAAACAGTCTGATGGGAACGTGGAGGTATGACTCCTTGCAATTTATGGATGTTAAAGATCTCCCTGTCTGATGCCACTAGGTTAGTATGTAGGGATTGCATTTTGTGTGGTGGTAAGGTCAGTTACTGGCATCCCAATAGGGCCGTTTGGATTGTGATTAACGAGCCCTGTCACGGAAAGCTGACCTGTCCTGTGACCTATCCATATTGTACGGATATTTTCTCTGGTATTGGGGGGCAGAGAATCCTGCCTTAGAGCCACAAAACGGCTGCCTCCTATAAAAGGGGCAGATTTCCTATCTGCTTGCTTGGAAAGATGAAGGAGTGTCTTGCGTTTATCTTTCCCTTCCATAGGATTGGATCTAACACTTCCCCAAACAGCTGACATCCCTTGAATGGAGCTGATGCTAACCTCCATTTGGATTTCATGTCAGCTTGCCACTGGGGTAGCCATAACAAGCGCCTGGTGATAACATTGGATGCCAGAGCCCTTGAGGCAAACTTGGCAGCATTGAAAGTCGCATCAGTGGAGTATTCAGCCTCTGTGATGAGTTTACTGATATCCTGCTGCAGATGGGTATTCTCTGGCCTGCATATGCCGCAGCCATAAGAGCGAAGTTCTAGAGAAGAAGGAAGCTGCTGTGGCAATCTAATTGCCCATGCGGCAGTCTGATGAGTTTTATGGTCAGACAGTTCTGCTTTCCTGTCCTCTGCCCTCAGCCCTTCAGCAGTGTTGGAAGGGAGAATAGTCGCTGAAACCAAGGTGGCCAGTGGGGTATCCACAGTTGGAATCTGCAGGAATTCCTCTAGCTCCTGCACTGCTGTGTAGAGTCTCTTATCCATGCCACTAGGGGCAGGGATAGAGCCAGGCTGATCCCACTGCCTTTGAATGACATCCATAAAAAACTTTGGCAATGGAATCACCTCCTGTGCAGTGACCTGTTCTGTAAAATGGCTGGCACTAGGATCCTGAAGTTCCATGGGGTTCTCATCAATACTCCCCATTCTCCCCATGTTGGCTATTGTTTTGGCCTTAAACAGTAAGGTCTTAAATAAGTTAGGCCGAAAAAGCCCAGAATACATGGGCTTGTCTGGGGAAACCCCTTCATCCTCAGAAAACTCAAATTCCCACAATTCCCCCTCCCCTTCCAGTGAGACCTCACTTGGCATTGATGGAGGTGGGGAATGAGATTCCCTGATATAGCCTTTGTCTGGGTGCAAGTAATGAGGCAGGGCCCCAGACCGCGAAGGTCCCAGATTTAATGGCCCCATTAATCCCCTTTGGGTGAGAACTGCATCAATACCTTGAGCAATGGTCTGTGCAATGGCATTGCATAATTCCACAGACAACCCCTGGGATTCTCCTGATGGCGGTGTCCTGCCACTGTAGGAGTGAATGTGGCAGAAAGAGCGGAAGATCTGTTGCCAGACCCAGCTAGGAATTCTGAAGCAGACAGACCGGATACATGCTCACCCACTTCCTGAAAAGGAATAGCATGAAATTCCTGCAGATCTGGAATCACATTAGGAGACCAGTTTAACTGATCCTCCAATAGTGTCTTGGTATCTTTGGTGCTAAGGAGATGGAAGGCACACTAGCACTCCCTGATATTACTGGGGTTCTTGCTGCCTCTGCCTGCTTTTGGGCTTTTGCAAAATGTTTTTCCAGGGCCTTTTGTCTTCTTTTGGCATCTTTTTCAGATGCTGAAGAGATTGGTTTAGAATGTCTGGCCTTGGATCTGGTAGAAGGCCCTTTGGCTACTGATCTAGCCTTCTTAGGCTCAGGACACCCAGCCATGTGCTGTCTGGGGGAAGATGCCCCAGAATTACTGCTATCACAATCCATGTGGTCTGCCATTAGAGCTATAACTACTGTTAATGATTGCCTTGCCAAGAACTCACAGGCTGCAATTAATTCCCTAAGGAATGATTTAGCACTGATCAAGGATGCTGAGGTACTCACTGCACAATCCAATACTCAGAATAGCGCCAAACTGGCAACACGGCTTGTTAGCACAAGACAAGCTGCAAAGCAGCAGCAGTAGTAAGAAAAGGCCCAAAACCGGCAACATGGTTACAAACGCCACACCGCAATCAGTGTCTGAAACAGGCAACACTGTTTACTTGCATGCAGATGCTGCCTTCCTGGATCCTGACCGAAGCCTTGGTCATCGGGGAACTCCACACAGTGCCAATGCTGCCTTGCAAGCCTCCTGGCTCCTCTCTCAGCCCGCAGCAGCTTGGCGATTGTGGCTGCCACCCACAAAAATGGCGGTTATCAACGTTCCGATCTTTGTGTGGCAGACAAGCCTCGACAACAACTCACAGCAGCCAGCCAAGCTCCAGACCGAAGCCTCAGTCTCCAAAAGCCAGTTTCGATCTCCTGTGGCCTCAGCCGTCCCGGCTGAGCTAATGAACCGATCACACGGCAATAGCAGCTCCGGTGCGATTGCAGCACTGCTCCTGGCTCAAAAGGCAACCCAATCATGTTCTCAGAGCTCCAGCCACTTCAAATAATAGATGAAAGAGTTTTTTTCTAATTGTCCTAATTATAATCTAATTAATTGATGGGTCAACTCACTATAAATCTCTCTAGGCCGACTGAGTTGAAAAAACTGAGGCTCGGCTGGGAGGAAGAGGCATGGCCAAAGAATTTGCAACTCAGCCTCTGGCCAATTAGACGAACTGAAACCCATGCTTGGACTCTCCAAGCAGCAGACAGGAGAATGAGATAGTGATCACCTACCAATTATTTGTTTGTTCAGTTTATCTTTCTTGCTTTCCTTAGGATATATATTATGCAAATGTTTGCAAGCCACTAACTCTATCAGAATAATATTAATAGTCTAACTCAGTGTTTCTCAACCTTATGATATGTGGTCTTCAACTTTTTAACTCCCTCAACCAGAGAAGCTGGCTGTCCACACATCTTAACGTTGAAGTCCACATATCTTAAAGTTTACAGAGTTAAAAAAAAAATGCTGCTCTAATTTATACCTAAAATGTTCCATAATGATGGTATGCAGTTATGCAGCAATGTTGGTGTATGAAAGCAAAATGTTTTATGATCTATTCCTTAAACATCTATTTGTTGAATTACCTCAACTATCCTTCTTCCATAGCAGATATCCACAGAAGATTTTTAGAATAGCACATCATACCTCTGCTCTGTAAGGATTTTCCCCCAGGCTAATTCAAGATGCTGGTTTTGACCTTTAAAGTCCTTCATGGCATGGCATCAGATTATCTGAGGTAATTCCTGATTATATCAACCTATCCCATTAGATCTCATAGAAAGGACATGCTAAGGATTTCATCCGAGAGGAACCTACACTTGATGAGGTCTAGGAGGTGGGACTTCAGTACCGTAGGGCATGTCTATGGAATATTGCGCCCTTTGAACATAAGTAAGCTCTGTCCTTTTTAAATTTAGAAAGTTCTTCAAGATCTGGTTATGTAGCCAGGTTAGGGGGTTCCAGGGAGCCAGCAACATTTTAAGGCTGCTCTCTCGTTATGAGTAACAGGTGATTGTTATACTTGTGGTTTGTGGTCTGTAATTTTAATTATTTTAAAGATTTTAATTTTTTTTAAATAATGATTGACTACATTTTTATAACTTTTTATATCATGATTGTTTAAATTGTACACTGCTCAGAGTTGGATGGCTATATCAGTTGATTAAATAAATAAATATTACTGTTTGGTATGGTATGGTAGTAATATTAACAAAATGACCATTATTTTGTCAGAGGAGTCTAACATTTTGTATCTTCAAATCAGTCTTGACTTTTGACGACTCCCTGGACAAGTCTCTACAGTCTTCTGGTCAACATTTTAGGAAAGGATTTGTCATTGCCTTGTCTTCCTAGGGCTGAGACAATGTGCCTGGTCAAAAACCATCCAACTAGCTTTCACATTTAGGGCAGCACTAAAACTCATTCTAGCCTTTAAAAACTGGATCTTATGATCAGAGCACACATTTCTTTTAGTATGCTATCTGTGGAACCATACTGAAACTCCAGAAATAATGTGAAGTATGTTTTTTACCCTTCAACTTACATGGACTTTCCTTTTTTTATATGATATAATGCCTGAAGGTCATTGATCCATACTCAGAAATGAGTCACTGAAGAACAGATGTAGTAATGCAAACTTTGCACTGAGTACTATACTATAGGCAAATATGATGCAATTTTGTAGGCCAAAATAAAAGCAATCGCCATAAGAAGTATTTCCCAAAACTTTTCTGAGCAAGACTTGAGACAAAAATAGCACACACAAATTCATCTAGGGCAGCGGTTCTCAACCTGGGGGTCACGACCCCTTTGGGGGTCGAACGGCCATTTCACAGGGGTCGCCAAAGCCCTCTCTCGCCCCCCCCCCACGCCTTCACTCAACCTCACTCTCTGCTCTGTTGGATTGCCGGCCGTTCGTTTACCCCGCCCACTCCCAATCTATTGCTGCCTCCGATGGCTAGAGGAAAAAAAACTGTTTAAATTCTTGCCGCGGGGCTTCAAAGGGCCACCCTATAGCCAGTGGTGCAGCCGAACCCTTTGTTAAATTGCTGGCTTGCCCCGCCCCTCTGCACCACTATTTATTGCCAATAAATAGTGGTGGGCGAGGGGCGGGGGAGCCAGCAATTTAACAAATGGTTCGGTGTTTTTTTGTAATTTTATTGGCCCTCGGAGCTTCAGCATAGGCTAATTAGCTCTTGATTAGATCGGCTCCCGACCCCCAGCTGATTTGCTCTCAGCTGTTTTGCTCAGGGCTCTGCTACTTGCTTGGAAAGAGTAAGGATTTTTTTCCCCTTATCTATGCTGAAAAACGAAACTGAAACTGCTTTGCTGTTGCTGCAACTTGGAAAATTAGGCAGGCAGATTTCTTTTCTTTTTCCTCACCAAAAAAGGTAGGTGCAAACAACGGGAAATTTAGGGAAAAAGAAGAGATTTTAAAACACAAAAGAAAAAAAGCTCTATTTAACTAAGGAATTGTAATAATTGAGATACTATTAACTGTATATTGTGTTGAAAGCAGAAATGGTTAAGTTGTGGTTTGGAGGAATATATGGGGGAAATTATTTGGTTTATTATTATTGGTAAATATAATTAATTGATTTGTAAGAAATTGGATTGAATATTCATGTTCATATTGATTAATATACAGAAAAGGTAGTTATATAACTAATTGATTTATATTAAAATGTTGAATTTATATTAAACAACTGTAATATCACATAATTAACCAATGTGAGGATGGATATAAAAATAGATGACAATGGGAAGGGGTATAATATAGAATAGAAGGGAAAAATTGAATTTGATTAAGATTAGAGATGAGGATGAAGGGTAATATTGGTTTTTTACAAAAACAGATGAGGAATAAATATGGCAAAAAGGAAATATAGAAATTGTAAATTTAACTGAAATGACTAAACACTGTTTAAATTTATGAACCGGCCAAATACTCTGTTCAAAGAAAATACATTGTATGTTTGTATGTGTGTTTCTAATTATTGTTATTTATTCATATTTGTTCTCTTTTATTCTTTAAAGTTTAACAATCTTAATATCTTAATATCTTTATATTTGTTTGGGGTTGGCTTTCTTCCCTTTCATCTTTTTTATTGTACAGCAATCTTTCTCCTCAAACCTACCACCTCTCTCTTTTCTTTCCTTCTTACTTTCTCTTCCTCACCCTCTTCTTCTCCTCCCTACTTCCTCTTCCTTTCTCCTTCTCCTCCTCTCTTCCTCCCTCTCTTACCCTCACTCCTACTCTAATTTCCCTTCCCTTCCTTCATCCCTCTCTATTGCTGTATCCTTTTATGCATATGGACTACTCAGGGCTGAAAAAGTTATTTCTGACTGGTCCTCGCACTTTTGACCAGTCTTCGAACTTACGACTGTCCTCACATTTTACGTTTTTGCCCTATCTTGTCACCATGGTGAAGAGAAGCAGTTGTGAAATGAGTGGCACATTGTTAAGAATGCTACAATGGGCATAAATGATGACCAGTCATAAGTGCGAAGACCGGTCAAAAGTGCGAGGACCTGTCAGAAATCACTTTTTTCAGCCCTCTGGGTAGTCCCTATACACATAGCCATGGCCACCCAGTCACATGACCAGCTAGCCATGCCCACCCAGTCACATGACCTCCAAGCCATGCCCACAAAATAAGCCACGCCCACAGAACCGGTAGTAAAAAATTTTAGAACCCACCCCTGGTTGGGGGTTACCACAACATGAGGAACTGTATTAAAGGGTCGCGGCATTAGGAAGGTTGAGAACCACTGATCTAGGGCTATACATTTTCCATGCTTTAAATTCCAGAGAGGTCGTATCAATTACCTAGTTTAGATTCTATCTGCATAGAGAACTGTTAATATATTTTAATTCTAATGTCAATACAAGTTAATACATAGAGTTCTGCAATATGTTCATATAAGTAAAATTCACATCAGCTTACATATAAAGATATGCAGAAGATCTTACAAATTCCTGGACACATTAAATGGTGCTTTTTCTTTACATTCTGCAGTGTATATGACACTAGTGCAATTCACCTACTTACTCTTTTCACAATTCTACTAAAGGTTTCTGAACCTTAGCAACTTTAAGGTATGTGGACTTCAATTTCCAGAATTCCCCAGCCAGCACATGGGAACTGCAGAACATCAGTCCAGTTGAGCCACCATTTAACAGAATGTTTAGAAAAGAAGGAAGAGGCATTTTAAAAGTATGTGCCTTAGTAATGATTTGTCCCAGATTTCCTTAAATCCTTTTATTTTACGGATTTTGCATGCAGAATGTCAGCAACAACTTTATTTAGCATGCTGCCTCCATAATATAAACTGGGTTATGCTAAAATATATTCCATTAGAAATCATTTTGTTTAAAAGCTGTGTATTGTTCAAAGTATGTTTAATGAACCCAACAGACACATTTCAGGAGTTGAGATATGCAAGCCCTAGGAATATCCCAAATACACCACAAATATATCAAAGTAATAAAAGACAGAGCATATTTTGGCCTACATCACTGCCTTTCAAGGAGCTTTAAATTACAGAAAAGAACAATCTTCCTATTATAATTAAGAAACAAATATCTGGCAGAAACTTCTTAAGGCATAAAAAGTTTCCTCTTAGATACAGATCTCAGGACAGTATTTTTTAATTTATTTTAAAAGCAAAATTGAATGCCTTTTTGTAATTCCAGCCACAACAGAAAGGCATACAGTATAGTTTAATAATTATATCTTGAAATGGTCCAAAAGAAAGAAAAATTACTAGAAATTCATATAAACAAGCCTATGGACATTTTTTTAAATGCATTGAGGACCCAGATTGTTGGGGGCAATAGGCTGACTCTGGAAACCACTTAGAAGAGGGCTGTAAAGCACTGTGAAGCGGTATATAAGTCTATGTGCTATTGTTCCACCTGTGATCAGTTCCTGTTGCAATGACAACCTTAATCATTGCAGAGAAGTAATGTGGTAACAAACACTTAGCAAGAACAGTCAAAATGTTCAAAGACAGAATAGCTGTACTTAAGGGAAACTGCAGTCTGATCATCTACACCTCTACAAAACAGCAATTGCCTTCTTCTATAATAAGCAGCTAGAGTCACATCTCAATGTTATCTGGATCTGTAGTTACACACTGAAATCTAGGGTGAACATTTAGACCAAAGATGAGAAACTTGTGCACACAAGATTCCATGTCTTCATTCTGAATGGAGTCTACATTTACATCAATTTGTTTGTGGGATGAGAGCTCGGAGGGTTTTAAGACATGAAATAGGTATATTCAGCACACTTCTCTAATCCCAATTCCTCACAAATTGTCCCAATTTCTCTTCCCCTCCCCATCCCTACCTCTCATTAGATGCAAGTCATTGAACGAAACAAGACATATGATTTTAAACAACTGCAATTAGACATGGACTTTGAAGGCAGAGATTATTAAAAACTCCAATTGCTTTAAGAATAACATGATTAAAATATAACTGATCCTTTATATCTTAAATATGACAAGCCAGAATAAACTAATAAATACTCTCCCAAGTTCAATTTTTGCACCCAAACAATGATATTCATATCAAAGAGCTGATGGATATTCAAGTTTCATTGTTTGGGTGGTAAAACTGAACTGTTGGAAGAGCATATATTTAATGTTTATTCTGCTTTGTCACATTTAGAATGGACTGAAATAAATTCTCTTCCAAGATTAAGTGTCTTATAGTACATATATTATGATGCTGTTTATAAAGAAACATGACTATTATAATCCTTGTACGTACCTTTTGGCAACACTGCTAAAAGGCTGGCATCAATATCTTTAGTGCTGTTTGAAAAGTCTTCTTTATCTTCAAATGAAAACTCTTTCTGAAAACTAAAGCATCATCACCTTGTTTTAACAAAGCTGCAGGAGCTCCAGATATTAATCTAGTTACAGTATATTAACACAGAGAGATTATTTTTATCACGGACATAATATGGAGTAAAGAAGAACAGGACCAGTTCTCAACATTGGCCAAAAAATGAAGATAATCTTTATTGTCGTTTTTTACTGTAATTATTACACTGGTCAACATTAAAAATGAAATTCTGTTGCCTGCTCTCAAAAGAAAGTATATATCTACCCATACCTATACATAACACACATATACACAGGCTGAGATTACAAATTATGTAGTCCATATAATAATGTTTTGTAGCTGATAATTCTTCTGATTTTAGTATGGAACATAGTATTCCATAATACAGGTACTTAGAAACTTCTCTTTTTATGTTCTTATGGAGCATGAACAACAAGAATTTACATCCTCTCTATATTCACTGAACAGCCAGAATATTTGCTGGAAGCAGTGAGAAATTTTCCAATTCTGGAAGGTGTTGTGTGTTTTCAAGCACAATTCAATATGTTGGTTTTGCCTAGGTAGTGCATTTGATATGTTGGGTATAATTCATATAACTAATGACTATCATACTAGCTAGGGCTTTCAAAGTTTCAATCCAATTCATACGAGCTGGCTTGATATGAGATTTCTTAAGAAACAAGTGTTTACTATCATACAAAAGCTGTATACCATGTGTATTTCCAATCAAAAGCTAATAGAAGGTTACCAGGACAAGGAAGGTTTTTTTAGTTGAAGTCCTGTCTTTGCAACTGTCCCTATAGTTTAGGAAGAGAAGTGAGGAAACTCTTCCAACCTATGTTTTAATGTAAGCATTGAAGTATTCTTATAGTACTATAATTTTACTGTAAATTTCTATTGAGATCTTTGAATGAAGTGCAGGATAAATTTTGTAACAACAAAACTTGGGGATAAAGTTTAAAGAAAAATGGCATATAATTTTATGATGATTTTATCTTCCGTTATTTAAGCTTTGCAATTGTCTTGGATGGTTAGAAGTGCTGGTGATTACCGACTAACATACTCTATGTATAGAGGGCATCAAGGATGTTACAAGATATCTGTGGACAGCAATCCTGGGATGTCAAAATGCATCTATCATGTTAAACTACATTATTGTTCACGTCTCATTCTCTATCTTAAGTGTTATTCTTGGATTATTTATTCCTAATTGATGAATTTTGAAGTCTCAGTTATATACATACACTGAAAAAAAAACGAGGTTCAAATACTTTTTAGTACAGAAAGTGTCTGGAACGCAGTACACCATTTTTTAATTTGATATATTGATATATTGATGTAATTAGTTGGGAGCCAATTCTGATTGTAACCAGATTTATGCTGATTGCATGAGAGATTAATGCAAATTAGATTTTGAAATGTCCACATATTCCTAAAAAGTTTGCTTTTCTAAAAGTTATTTCTATCAATACAACAGAATATTTGTAGTTCAGAGATGAACTTTGGGGATCCTGGTGCTCTCTGAAAGTGGTTGTTTTCTTGCAGATATTTCATTACCCAACTAGGTAACATCAAGAAACTATCAAAAAGAAAACACCAACACTGACAAGGCAAACCACTAGTACAGTGGGGCAAAAAAGTATTTAATCAGCTACCAATTGTGCAAGTTCTCCCACATAAAAAGATGAGAGAGGCCTGTAATTGTCATCATAGGTAGACCTCAACTATGAGAGACAAAATGAGAAAACAAATCCAGACATTGTCTGATTTGGACAGAATTTATTTGCAAATTATGGTGGAAAATAAGTATTTGGTCAATATCAAAAGTTCATCTCAATACTTCGTTATATATCCTTTGTTGGCAATGACAGAGGTCAAACGTTTTCTGTAAGTCTTCACAAAGTTGGCACACACTGTTGCTGGTATGTTGGCCCATTCCTCCATGCAGATCTCCTCTAGAGCAGTGATGTTTTGGGGCTGTTGCTGGGCAACACGGACTTTCAACTCCCTCCAAAGGTTTTCTATGGACTTGAGACCTGGAGACTGGCTAGGCCACTCCAGGACCTTGAAATGCTTCTTACGAAGCCACTCTTTCGTTGCCCGGGCGGTGTGTTTCGGATCATTGTCATGCTGAAAGACCCAGCCTCGTTTCATTTTCAATGCCCTTGCTGATGGAAGGAGCTTTGCACTCAAAATCTCACGATACATGGCCCCATTCATTCTTTCCTGTACACGTCCTGGTCCCTTTGCAGAGAAACAGCCCAAAGCATGATGTTGCCACCCCCATGCTTCACAGTAGGTATGGTGTTCTTTGGATGCAACTCAGCATTCTCTCTCCTCCAAACACAACGAGTTGTGTTTCTACCAAACAGTTCTACTTTGGTTTCATCTGACCATATGACATTCTCCCAATCCTCTTCTGGATCATTCAAATGCTCTCTAACAAACTCCAGATGGGCCCGGATATGTACTGGCTTAAGCAGGGGGACACGTCTGGCACTGCAGGATCTGAGTCCCTGGCGGCGTAGTGTGTTACTGATGGTAGCCTTTGTTATGTTGGTCCCAGCTCTGCAGGTCCTCCCGTGTGGTTTTGAGATTTTTGCTCACCATTCTTGTGATCACTTTGACCCCACAGGGTGAGATCTTCCGTGGAGCCCCAGATCTAGGGAGATTATCAATGGTCTTGTATGTCTTCCATTTTCTAATTATTGCTCCCACAGTTGATTTCTTCACACCAAGCTGCTTGCCTATTGCAGATTCAGTCTTCCCAGCCTGGTGCACGTCTACAATTTTGTTTCTGGGGTCCCTCGACAGCTCTTTGGTCTTCACCATAGTGGAGTTTGGAGTGTGACTGTTTGAGGTTGTGGACAGGTGTCTTTTATACTGATAACAAGTTCAAATAGATGCCATTAATACAGGTAATGAGTGGAGGACAGAGGAGCCTCTTAAAGAAGAAGTTACAGGTCTGTGAGAGCCAGAAATCTTGCTTGTTTGTAGGTGACCAAATACTTATTTTCCACCATAATTTGCAAATAAATTCTTTCCAAATCAGACAATGTGATTGTCTGAATTTGTTGAAGTCTAAACAGTTAATATATTTTTCATTAATGCATCCATGTTTAGATTGCAAAAATAATTTGAAAATAACGGAATAAACAGTGGTAGGTTTCTACTGGTTTGCCCCGGTTCGGGTGAACCGGTAGCGGTGATGATGAGTTGAGAGCAAATGGGTTCGCTCCGACCATCAGTTGGACCCTCCCGCCTGCTCCTACGCTATATCTACCTATATTCATTCATTTTTAGCCCACCTGATAGGTGCAGCAGAGCAGATTGCCGTGCCTCAGGTGTTCTGAAATGCAACGCGCTTGTGCAGAGCGCACAAAACATGTGCGCGAAGTGAACCGGTTGTTACACTGGTTGAAACCCATCACTGGGAATAAATAAAAAAATAATAGATATAGACAAAAAGAAAATATCCATGTAATAGGAAGGCAAAAAATGGCAACTGAGGATAACTTCTCAGCAGCCGTCAACCAAACCTCACAGGCCCCTCTAATCTCCTGATTCCTGTGCCTGGGAGAACAGCTAGGTTTTGAGCACTTTCCTTAATGCTAGCAAAGTTGAGCTAAGCTAATTATGGGTAAAGAGGTGCTCCAAAGGGCAGGTGCTATGACAGAAAAGCCACACTTTCTGGTGACACCAGATGTCATTCTTTAATCACTGGGGCCTGGAGGATGCCTCTCCTACCAGATTGAATGGAGTAAGTAGAGGAAATAGAGAGATCTGGTCCCTCAAGTAAGGCAGGTTAACAACCAGCATCTTGAATTTCACCTGGAAGACCACTTCCTAAACTTATGTTTCTCATTATATTATTTCCATATAGTTTGAGATATTTCTTCTATATTTATTAAATTTATATATGTTAAAACCTTTAGATCATGCATGAAGTCTCTTACAGCAAAATTTACCTCATTCTTAATTAATTTACCTCAGATTCTTTATTTTTTAATTTTAATTTATACATATTTCTTAACATACATAAGTACTTAATAAACAGTGTACTGTCTAGGTCAATTTAGTTATACATAAAATGGTAATAATATTATCTATAACTAAATTGACCCAGACAGTACACTGTTTATAATAATAGTAATGATATTATTATTTACTTGTACATAGTGGTATTCTTCCAACTTCTAATTTCTACTTCTATTATCTAACCATTGATAAAACAAACCGCATGTTGTAGAATACTCTGTATCTTCTTTATCCTTTATCTTTAATATTAACCTATCCATTTCCGCACAGTCTAGTATTTTTTAAGTTGTATTTTCATCTGTAGGAATTTCCTCATTTTCCCAGTGTAGACAAATACAATTCTCACTGCCATCAAAACATGTAGTATTAAATATATGTTCCCTTTGTCATACTTTTCTGGTAGTATAGTGAATTTACCTCAGATTCTTAATGTTATGAAAATGGGATATTAATCACTTGGAAAATTAATGTTTTGCTGTAATACAGGTCATATTTCAAGCAGCATTCAGTCTTGTAACTTAATAACTTACAGTAAACCTAGACAATTTACTTACAGACTTCACTTTAATTCCATTTTTGAAAGTACAAATTATAGTTAATTAGAAGTAATTGTTTACAAATTGTAAGACCCAGTTTGGTGTATTGCTTAAGCTATCATGCTAGAACTTGGGAGTCTGTGACTTTGGGCACAAAGCCAGCTGGGTGACTGGGCCAGTCACTTTTCTTAGCCTGAGGAATGAGTAAACGGCAAACTATTCTGAAAAACCTTGTCAAGAAAACTGCAGGGACTTGTCCAAGCAGTCTTTGAGAACAGAAGAAAAAAAAAATACAAATTCTAGAGCCAGTTTTTGTTGTGGTTAAATTGCTGGCCTATAAACTAGGTGACTGAGAATTCTAGTCTTGCCTTAGGCACGAAAGCCTAGGTGACTGGACTAATCATTCTCTCTCAGTCCAACCTACCTCACAGGATTGTTATTGTAGAGAAAATAGGAGGAGAAAGTAGTATTAGGCATGTTTCACACCTTGAGTTATTTATAAAAAATAATAAAAGAGGGATTTTAAAAAATCTAATAAATTAATAAAAACAGAAGTCATGGTATGCATATCTTTCTGTTACAGCATCAAGTGCAAGAAATAGACTGAATATTTTCCTAAGCTCACAGTTCACAAAAAGATCATGAAAAAAAATTCTCCCTTTTCCTCCCCACCCCTACCCCGTCCAATGCAACTTATGCTATTTGCTAATGACCATAAAACATGGCCCACAAAATTACGGTATGTGTTTTATTTTTTTCTTCTTCTTTACCATTTTAAACCCAGGTAGTTTAAAGCAAACCACTTACCCTGTTTTCCCCCAAATTAAGACATCCCCTGATAATAAGCGCAATTGGGCTTTTGAGCGCATGGCAATAAGGCCAAGCGCTTATTTCAGAGTTCAAAAAAATATAATACAGGGTCTTATTTTGGGGGAAACTTGGTAGTTATCCTGCCAAACTCTTGTGCTATTGCAAATATTAATTGCGACAAAGAGCTCACTATGTTGTGACATGCAGTCTTTCATCCATTCTATTAACCTAATTGTGAATAACATAAACCCTGGGGAGAATCATATTGTGTCATTATGGCTCATTTTATCTCTCTTCAAAAGATGGCTATCACCTTGAACTCCTATGGGGAAAAGTATCAGAATTTTAACAAATTTCATCTCAAAATAAAGGCAAACATACTATACTGTATTTTTCAAGGCCTAACCATTTAAAAAAAATCATATATAAAAACACCAGGTATGCATCTCTTATGCCATTAATTTATTTATGAAAATTTATATGGCTACCCAGCTCATTCTCTGTGACTCTGGGTAGCTTATAAAAATAAAAACCTAATATGAAAAAAACAAAAAAGCAGTGACTCCCCTGGTGATACTAATCACCAAGGTGATACTAATCAAATGATTGTTCCAGGCTCCATCTCATTCTGTGATTCCTTGGTCAATTGCCAAAACCAAGTCTTTGGGGCCTTGCGAAAGAATGGAGGCCAATCTTATCTCTGCAGGGATGTTGTTGTACAGGGAGGAAGTCTCCCTGGTGAAGGCCCTTCTTGTTGGTCCTGCTAGATGTACATCATTAGGAGAGAGGACCCATAGATTCCCTATCTCCTCACTCTGGTAGGTCGGGTAGAAGATGGTCTTTCAAATAACCTGGTTCCAAACCATGTAGGGCTTTGAAGATGACAACTAGCACCTTGAATTGGACCAGAGCAAATCAGAAGCCAATGCAGCTCCCACAGGAGAGATGACACATGTGCCTATCTAGATCTGCACAAAACCATGTATTTATTGTGGTATTAGATTTTGGAATCAAAAACCACTTCCTTGAGAACCTAAAATGTGGTATTTACCTGAAAGAGGCACATGCTGATGTATGTACAATACAGTGGCAAAAGCATAAACAGCATTAGCACAGGACCCCAACATCATAACATTAAATCAGTATAAAGGACATGCCATATTTCTATTCAAGAACTGCATAAAAATATCACAAAATCAAATGCTCATTTTGGAATGTATGGTATTTTTCCTTCAAAGATTTTGTGTTTGTGTGTCAATTGATTACACCCATTTCTTCAGTGGTGGGATTCAAGTAATTTAACAACCGGTTCTCTGCCTAAATTATTTCTTCCAACAACCAGTTTGCCAAACTGCTCAGAAAGTTAACAACCGGTTCTCCCGAAGTGGTGTGAACTGGCTGAATCCCACCACTGGATCAATTTCTTCCCAAATCACTGTTATGAAATAAAGGAAATTAACCTATTCTTTTTCGGTCTCATTGCAAGCTGACTCATTATACACAAGAAGTCCAAAGAATGCTTTACCTTAAAGTCCTCCTCCTGCTCTGGAGTAATCTTGGAGTTTTATACGTAAACAAATTCTCTTTGTCAAAATCTGAAACAGAGTGGTGGAAAAAGTTATCCACCAATACACAGTCTGACAGTAAGGAAAAATCTTAAAATAGTTAATGGCATTTTGAGCCTTAAATAGCAATTAATCTGTAATGATTTAAATGTTCATATTTCAAAGCAGACAAGATTGGGCAGAGTATAGGGATAAAAGAAAGTAGAAACTTATGAAATATGACCTAGAACTGTAAAAATGCTTCTAAATCTTACTTCAATTATGCTTGGTCTGTACAAACCTGTCATATAGTATTAGTTATTTGTAGTGCATGTGTGTGTGTTTATGAAATCATACTTCTTTATAGAAAGGACGTCTTCTGCATTGTACTTCTATGAAAATAATCATAATCATTCATAATTCCCAATAATCATCTATTTGATAAATAAACAGAATAACAACTAGCAATTTGCTGGTATTGCTTAATACAAACAATTCGGTAGGAATAGATTTAAGAAGCAAAAAAACACTACAAAGAGAAATTACTAAACTGCATATCTGATAAAAGTCCTTTCTGTAGACTTCAGTGTCTATAGTAACTTCAAAATGATCCCAGACTGTCTTGAGGAATGTCTGGGACAGCAATAAATACATAAATGTGCCTGACCCCTGATAAAGTCTCTTATGAAAACATATTTTAAGGCAAGATGTAAATAAAACTGTCAGAAGAGATTATATGAAAAAGTATGGAAGAAAAATTGCATAGCCTTTATCAGCAATAACCTATGACATGGATGAATCCCAAAAAATGGTGACATGACTTCCATTTTGCATCCATATTTGGCATTATGCCATTGATGTGATGTGTACTAGAATGGGATGGCATTGCTGAATTGTTTTTACAAACTGGTATAGCTAAATCACTCATTTTCTATCTTTCTCTTATCAATTTCCATGATTCTCAACTAAGAGAGAGATAAATAATAAGTAATCAATAAAATGTTATCTGTTCATAAGAAGAGAAATTAATCATTTGGATTAACACAAAACCATCTTCTGCAGATCTTCATTTTATTTCTTGTGTACTGTATATGGTTTTAGATTTTTCCAACCATCACATAACAAAGAAAACATTAAATTAAAGATTACAAATTAGGTACTGTTATGATTTTGTTTGAAAATCAGGGTCTTTTTGAATTTGCACTAACAGCAGCACAATCATCTATCTTATTTACCCAGCATGTTTTTTCTACCAAAGTTCCATAATATTGCATGCATGGGGCAATTTTAAGTTGCTTTTAACTACGCTGGTGTTAAAACAGAATTTTCCTCTCTAGTTACTTACCTTCTAATGGTAGCCAAAAGGTATATAATATGTGTTTAGCTGTCATCTCTTACCTTAGAGGGAAGTCATATACAGTAACTGGCAACAATTAGAGTTAGATGCCAGATCAAGGATGGAGACTAACAATCCATCTTGGCAGAAAGGAAAAGCCTCAGGATCCCCTCAAAAATCATGTTAAAATATCTACTTGGTACTGCTAAAAAGGGCAGCTGTTAATAATATTGTGTCTAGTTAAATTAGAAACAGGCACACATAAAATTTTAAATGGTATATAACTCAATACAAGTTCTGGAATGTAACTCTCTCCACCATGAAAGTCTCAACACAGAACACACAGTGGGTACTTTTGTATCCCTGAAGGACAACACAGAGAAGGATGAAGAACAGTTATGAAGAAAAGGTCTAGATTATTCTGACACACTATTAGCCATGAAATAACCAAGCCACACTAGAATGTTTGAGCCCAAAATTTGGAGCATATTTTCTAGACCAAATTCCACAATGTTTTAATTTACTATAATCTCAAAACGCTCCATAAGTAAAGTTTTAGTGATAATGTAGCAGTGTAGCACTTTTAATAGTACATTTTTAAAAATCTCACCCTTCCCCCCCCCCTTCACTTAAACGTGGTGATTGAAGTTTAATGTTCTTCTCTCCACAGGTTTAACTGCTAATCCAGAATGCATGTCTAGTACTTTTTCCGTTTCAGAAGTATAATTTATTGCTCAGCTAGGCTCAGAATTAAAACTTATTAATAAAACTGACTAGAAAGCAGCCTTCACGTATTTGCAAAGTTTATTAAAGGTTTTTATATGGTTTCTTGCTTCCAAGTTTGAGCTCTTGACTCTTACAATCCTTTTTTAAAAAATATTTTTTAAGTCAGCAACCAAGCCTCCCCTTATTATAAGCATGTCATGAAGACATGAACAATATCATAAAAAAAGCTTTAAAGGTACCTTGGCATCAGCAAGGACTTAATTTAAGTGCTAGCTAAGCTAATTACATGATTAATACAAATTGATTTTTTAAAAAGACAATCCTGCGAAAGAGCAGTAAAATGAAGTGCTAAAATGAATACTGATAACTGAAGAAGCTGCTATTCTGCTGCTATTAGGGTGGGGCGGGGGGAGGGAAGAGAAGAGATACCTTGATACAGCAATTTGTTTACATTTAGAAAGCATATAAATGACAATTTGAATTACATTATTTTTGATGTGGATATAATTCTTACCTTGCTGTTCCAAATATCTGACATTTTGCAAACAGCTGGATACCCAAGGATTTCGAAACATGGATGCAGAATGCAAAGACCCTCAGCAAAGGAGGAAACCACGAAAACAGCCAATTCTTAGACAACCCTAGCCCCAAGCAGGCCAAATCTTAGTAATGTTGTATAGAGATTGTGCATAGCCCAGGACTGGAGCTGCAAGGCTATTACGTTCCTGGGAGTACAGTAAATGCATAGTAATAGGCTGGAAAACTGGAACAGCTCAAAACAGTAATCATATTTCAAGCCAAAAATTAAGCACCTGAATGGTAAAACAAACTGGATAATCATGATTGGAATGATAATATCACAGATTTTCCAAAGTGTTAGTTAATTGGGTGTTTCTATTCCAGATTTTTTAAAAATTCTTTTCCTAAGAAAAATGAAAAATCCTATAAATTTGTATGCAACTTAACTGTGAATATGAATGCACAAACACACACACGTCTTTGGGTCAATGTTGACTTCTGGCAACTGCAAGGACTAGTCCTGGCAATTTTCTTGGCAAGATTTTGGAACTTCATCAATTGTCCCATAGTGATAACTTAAACAGAAAATTTTAACAACCAATTACTCCACTCTTTGGAAAGATTTATGCTGGTATTCATATTCATTATGCCAAAGATATGTCTCTCTAGAGAACATGCTACTAACAAAATATTTTAAAAGTTTAAATTTATGAGCATCCAAATAAAGCAACCCATGATTGAAAGTATAGGATAAGAGCTAGACAAAACGAAGGACTTCTAAGAGCCATCCATCTGCAAAATATTTTAAATTCCAGATACATGGCATTAAGAATGCAGCTGCAAAAATTGGAGGGCAAAATTAATCTGATTTGTGACTTTATTTCAACCATAATTTTATAATCTGCTTTTAAGCAGTTAAGTCTTACATTGTCTTTAAAAAAAGAAAAAAGAAATATGGTTTCTTCTCAAGACAAGTGAATGTTTTATGTATTTTACATTTAAGATTTGACTCAAATTCAGATACATTATTTCATGAAATATGGCTCTCCTTGCAGCAATTGAAAAGCAGAAGACATGTGTATCTCATTCCCATCATCTTGAATTAATTTTTCAGGAGACAGACCCTCAAAACCACAAGAAATTAAGCACAGGGTTCCAAGTATTTAGGCCAGACTCATCCTGGTCCTTTGAGATATATCAAGAGCACAACTCCCAGGTCAGAATTTTCCATTTTCCATTTGAAGTAAAAAAGTGGTTCACATTCCCAAATAAACTGGGGAACAAGTTCAACTACTTAAATAGTTCAAAAAATTGGTTGTAGGCTTTTTCTTTTATTTAAACTGTTCCATAGCAAGCTTTAATTGGTTGATTATAGAGAGAAGCTGAAGCATAAAGGCAGATTCTAGCCTAAAAATCTGGTATGCATCAAAATCTTACATGTAGTTCTTCCTCCAACAATCCCACTGAACTATAATTAAAACCACAGATAATAATTGTAATAACTAGGCTAGATACTGAATACAACTATTGTTTTCTTTTTAAACTGATGCTACTACAAAAGGCACCATTTTGAATTCTTTTCCTATTCATTGCCTTTTCTATAGATCACGATATCAAACTTTCGGCGTCATGTTGCCGTCACATGACATTTTTTCCCTTCACGGAATATTGGGGTGGGCATGGCCTGCATGTGACGCATTTGGCCCATGAACTGCCAGTTTGACACCCCTGCTATAGATCAAGACAAAAAATAAAGAACACCCAGTGTCTTATTTATGGAACTACATCCCATATGCAATATATTTCATACGTAGCCACCATTTCATAGAAAGATTCTGCAATGGTTGAGAAATGTTTCCTATCTTCAAATGGAAGACAATTAAAAATATGTTCTGTAACAATATTAGGGAAGGGTAAATTCCTAGTGGAAGAAAGGAAGTAGATGATTTTAAGTTTTCTAATTTGGGGCTTAATTTAACCCCACCTCTGCTGTGTAAAGATGAAGGACCAAAGATAAAGATGTACCTAGGGTTCTTGCAAAAAAAAGTAGCACATATAGAATTTCTGGGTTGTAGCTGGTGCAAAATTCATGGTACTACTAAAGGATCTCTTGTAGATGATATAGATGATAGATAGCTAGATAGCTAGATAGCTAGCTAGCTAGCTAGATAGATAGATAGATAGATAGATGGATGATAGACAGACTGACTGATATTCATTAGTGCCATTTTGCCACAAGCAAGTTTTTAATTGTATAGACAAGGTTTCTATGGAAACTAAATGGCTGAGATTGATGGGTTCTGCAGTCCATTACATATGAAGGACATAAATTATTTCACATCTTCTAAAATAGTTACCTCCCACTGTGTGGAGAATTGTTCTTCAGGTCAGTAGCTATATTTGCTTAATGAACTCATGCTAACGATTCCTCTTGTATTCTAGAAATACTTGGTTCACTCATATTGACATAGAGCCTCGTGCTTTACCAGTGAACCCAGTACCGAGGCACTGGTGCCAGTTTTTCCATAGTGGTCTTCCAAGTGACAAACCTGGATGATATAAATACTCAGAGATCCAAAGCTACATAAATGGTGATATCCCCCTTCCCTTCAGATGAATTAACTTAAATTGCTTTTCAATTTGATAGTTGTTTTTTTAGACGATAAGATAGGTTGAAGTATGAGGAAATATTTCAAACAGCTCACTGTAATGCAATTATTAGGCAAGCATATAAAAAGTTTTATGCATATAGATGTCAAACCTATTTCTCTGATGCAGACATATAAATCATGATCCAATTCCACCTGGGAATGCAAATCTTAAGGCAGCTAGCAAAATTCTTCTACTCACATAGAATGGATTCACGCACATACCAAAGAGCAAAGCTTATTTATACAATGACACATAAGCATGGCAAAGGCAGGGCATGCCAGTTCTAATACATCACAGAATATCACAGCTGATTTTTTTTTCCTTTTAAACTAGAGCACCTGACTTTTCTTGGGGGATTAAGCATGCAACCATCAGCATAAGATGTAGAAATTAGGGCATAATGTCACTACAGAAAAGAAGAGTGAGGAGAGAAGAGACTAACAGCAACAATGGGTTCTACTAGTATCAGCCAATAGCCTTTGCAAGAGTTGAAATTTAACTAATTGTTACTCCTACCAGGTATGAATACAAAGGATAATTAATAGAAATCAAGGCCATTTGAAAGCTACAAAAGGAGAAAATCAAGTAGTGCTTCTGAAAATGAACAGTAGTAATACCGTAACAGCCTGATTCTTAAGAAGGACCCAATAGATGGTGAAAAATGCCAAATACAGTTGTGGAAGGACTGTGTGACCAATCAACGTAATACATTAAGCTTGTATACTATCTGACTCAACAACACAAAATGATTTGTAGGGCAAGAAGAAGTGAATTTTCTTCTTAGTGCACTTAATACAGAGATTTTCAAAAATATCTCAATCAAAGTGAAGCTGCACTTAACAACTGAAGAATTTAAGAGTCATTCTACTTGACATCAGTAAAGTTTGAGTTATATACTTCAAGTTGCTATAGCATGCAGTAGCATGTAAGAACTAATCTACACTGACTTCATTTTAGATTGAAGCATCCTAAAACAGGTATCTCAGCTACTGGTGTGCCCCACCCTACAAAGAGAGCCTGGTCTGATGTAGTCATTGCCTTCAGCTGGTCTTTAGTATCAGCATTTTCTTTCTCTCCTCTACCAGAGTTAAGGGAGCAAGTGCCAAAGGAAAAATACACACATTTCATTTTCCTAAATGAAGGACACAGGAACATCTTCAGATAGTGCCTCCTAGTCATTTTGGAGAAGCATGTTACCAGATTACAAACCCCAACACACAAACTGGCACTCCCCAAAATAAACTATGAATTATTTAAAACACATAACAAAATAGGGCTTGCATGAGTACAGGTAATCCTCAACTTGCGACCACAATTTAGCCCAAAATTTATGTTGCTAAATGAAAAATGTGTAAAGTGAGTTTTGTCCCATTTTACGACTTTTCTGCTGCACTTGTTAAGTGAATCATTGAAGCTGTTAAGTAACCATGTTACTTAGTAACATGGTTGTTAAGTGAATCTGACTTCCCCCTTGACTTTGCTTCTCAGAAAGCTGCAAAAGGTGATCACATGACCCAGGTATCCTGCAACTATCATAAATATGAACCAGTTGTCAAACATCTGAATGTAAATCATGTGACCATGGGGATGCTGCAACAATCATAAGTGTGAAAAATGTTCATAAGTCACATTTTAAATGCTGTTGTAACTTTGAATGTCACTAACTGAACTGTTGTAAGTCGAGGATCACGTGAAGGAAAAGATAAATGCTTCAAAAGAGAAAGTATGAACATATCAACAATTCTAAGATGACAATTAGACATCCAAAAAGCTAAGAAGGTAACTGAGTAAAACTTGATTTGAGAAGATACAACTCAAACTTTAATGGCACTATAGTCCCCACACCTAGAAATCTATGCCAGTTATATTCCTTTCTTCATCCTAGAAGATTTCACCCTAAACTGGGAGTTGAGATGAGATTCTCCTTCTGTTTCTTGGCCATTATTCCTGGGGAAAAGTCAAAACAATATTTTTTTCCAGCAAACTCATTTATAGAGGACTTGTCCTGGGTTGCTGAATTGGCCAACTGACTCCAATAGGTAAGTTTACTATAGGTGATAATAAATGGTCTACAGGTCAGTTATGAGTTGTTCTGATCTGTCAGAATGTCCACAAGCTTATGTTGCTGCAATTGCCCATCATATACATAAAGATGGACAAAAGATCCATCTAGCCCATGTTAATAATAATTAACATGTCCAGTTACATGCTTTCTAGAGACTCACAATAATGTTTGGAAGATGCAACAGCTTTTCATACTTTTCCTTTTCCCGAATTAGATTCACATGCATTCTGACAAACAAGTCTTACTCATTTTGCATGGGCTGGCTGGCTGGTAATCAGCAAATGTTGGATATTTTTCAACCCCAATCCCAAGTGGTAACTGTGGTGGGTCATACCACAACTAAAGTATTCAATCAAATGTGGAAAAGGGAGGAATTCACTTAAAATATAACACATATTTGGATGTGTAAATGTATAATGAAGAATTTTTTTCCTTGTTTCACTCCTCAAAAGATGATGTTTTCCTACTGGATATTATTCATGTAAGTTTCATTCTGGTATAAAGTTTCTTGACATGAGATCATTTCTCCAGTGGGAAATATGTTTAATAGATTTTATTTTCCTTCACTCAGGTCTATTGCTAGGCAATAATTCAAGACTGCCTTAGAGAATGTTGAAAGTTTGGGCACATCCATTTACAGCTAGAATTTGGTATTACTTTAAACCAGGAGTTTCCAAACTTGCTCACTGGAGAATTTTGGTTTAGACCCCTGCTGTAAACCATATTTGGCTCCATTGAACCAATTTCAAATAGACGACTTCAAATACTACTTCAAATAGACGACAAGGTATTCCCCCACTCCCTGCCCCCAAATAACCACTGAGGAAACAACAAAAAAGCATAAACATGATAATAATAAAAAATAAACAGAATAAATGATTTCCACATTCACTTCTTTCACTAACATTTCAACGTTAAATATCCCAGTGGTTTTTCTCTGCCAAAGGAGCATTTTAAACACGAATTTTAAAAGGTTTGTAATCCATACTGAAGTTTCATTTTACCAGCTATGATTTCTTTTTATGATTTATTTTTGGCCAATGACAAAGCCAAGAAGGTGGCTTCATTCTGGCAGTTTAGAGTTTGAGTTATACATGGAAGAAAATCTTACCAGCTATGAAATTATTTCCAGTATTGCATTTGTTTTTAAGAACAAAATACACATGTGTGCATATGTATACACAGAGAAACATATGAATGACATCTGACTCAGCAGAGGTCTTAGCCTATGTAAAGTGTAATGTTGAGAATTCAGCGTATATTATACCTTGAATCCAGTTAATTCTGGATTCAGTATCAAAAAGCAATTATGATATTAATGTATTACACGTTGGGCCTGAGGAATTATTCATTTGACAAACCACTAAGGATATGTATGGTTTTTTAATTGAAACAACGAATTGATTTTTTTTTTGAAAAAGAAGAAAACTAATGGTTTCTTTCAATACTGAGTGAAGAATCAAAGCTGCTGCATTTTTATCCTAGTCTTCCATCTAAAGATAATTCTACATTCATCTCCTTATAGTAATGTAGAAATATAGCAAACCTTTGTACTGATTGACATCTTAAGAACTTTCATTTGCTATAATAGGAATTTCCTGATCCCAGGAATTTCCTGATCCCAGGAAATAGGTTTCTTTGGATAGAGAGAAAGTAAAAGGAGGGAGGGCATAATTTAGTTATAGAACATGTGCTTTGTGCAAAAACCTCTATTCTGTGTTTGCTAGAGGAATTGGGAAAAATTCTTGCTGGAAATCCTGGAGAGATACTGTTAAGACACCTCATACAAGAGTAAGCTATCAAGAGCTGGCAGAAGGCAACATGTTAAGGACCCTACAATGTCCTTAGGTATTACTTGCATATAAGGGAAGTAACATAAAAGTCAAATTGTAATGATTTATATTATTTAAGAGCAATTTCTGCCTATAATTCTGCCTTGTACAGAGCGGAAGCTCTATATTAAGAATTCTATTGCATATGAGTGCCAGTGTATTAGTGTGAGCCATTGGACACTCTTGCAAACAGCATAAATAGAACAATTTGGTTTATAGTAATTTAAACCCTGGGCATCCTCTAAAACTTAGACAAATCACGTCATATTGCCTTCTCACCAATAGTTTTGTGTTATTTTTGCCTAGTCTTGTACTTATGCAATCCTGCATTCTTGGGTCGTTTTTTTGTGTTGCTTTTGAACCTACTTTATTTTATTATTTATTTTATTTTATTATCAGAGTTTATTAAATGATCACAGCCTAAAAGCCTGTTTTCCATATTCGTTTCCACACATCTACTATTGTCAAGTTCCAATTATTAAATTTATCATGAGCTAAATTTTTTACTCTAAATCAGTATTTATAAATTAGCAAAGAGAATAAAATAAATCCATCCATATTGTTAGCAAAACTAGTACAGTAATGGAAAACTGCATATAATATAGGCTTTTCTAGTTCAAGGTACAGTGAAAGAAAAGGCATCTGACTGTTCTATTCCTTCCTGAATTCATGAGCTATTTGGATGAATCTTTTCACTACAGTTTATAATGCACAGAGTGTAAATTCCATATTCAATGAAAATGCAAATGGAAACAAATCTCAGCACCATGATTGTCTTTCGACTGGGCTACATCCCTTAGGGGTTGGTCTGTATATATCTCCCTCTCCCTCTCTCTCTCAGAAGGATGTTCGGCTTGCCATATAGTCAATTCTGTCCTCAGACATAATCCCCAGCTGCTTACCTAATAAGGCAATGTATGAGCTGACTGGCTGGCTTATAGGTCATGCAATGTTTACCTCACAAGAAACTGACATCCTACCTTTTGGCAGGCAGAGGGTGCTCAGCTATCCATTCTCAACGGTCACAGACAATTTTCTGTCAAGTCACAGAAAATTTTCAGATTAACAATGTGAGCTGGCAGTCACGGGGAAAGATGCAACTGTGCAATAATATTGGGAAACAACATAATTGTTTAAGAGGATGAAACAGGATTGCAAATACATTAATGACCAAAGGAGAATAAATTCTCCTCAGAAGAGTTATTTTCTCTCCTCTTTTTTCCAACAGTGCAGTGATTTAAAAAGTGCAAGGTATTTATTTAGAAATGGATCCAATGGTTGCATTTGTGTGTATATGTACAAATTAAAACTGAAATATATCAAGGGCGAAATTAACATGGAAGTGATCTTGAAATAGCATTGATGCTGCATCTGCTATGAAAACTGTCCCAAAATCTTATGACCAACAGCAGGAAAGCCTTTAAAGGGTTTCTAGTTTGCTTTAGTAGGCTTTTTACAAAACATTTTATGAGATGAATGTAATATGGAATAAATCTATAAGGAATATTGTTAAGAATGTAGTCATTTTCAAAACTTTTTTAGCAGGACTATTTACTTTAACTTCCTCTTTTATTGAAAAATCATCTGGATAAGGTGTTACAAAAGCCTTTATCTTTACCTATGGGGACCAAGGAAACAGAAGAATCACATTTACTGTAGAAAGATAAGTTTGTTAAAATATCCACTCTTTCCACTCTAACTCAACTCTGATCTCGTCTCCTCTAGATTCAATCCATGGCCTTTCAGATAAAGACCTATATTCTGCCATTAACTTACCTAGAATATGACTGTTCCCAAAGACACTTTAATTCTGCCAGCTGTCGTCATCCCAAAAACTACTAATGTCCATCTGCAAGATCAGCAGTGAGAACACTCAATATATTTAGGATGGAGTAATGGCAAAAGCAGTTTGGCTTTCTATATTTGTCAGCAGTACATCCTCCTGCAATTGTTAAAGAATAGGACCAGATTTTGTTTTTCAGCACTGATCCTTACAATATGCTTCTTTCTTCTTTGGAAACTCAGACTTGTTCATTACGATTGTTGGGTGGTGATAGGAGGAAATTTAATACAGTGATCTTTGACTTAACTATTAATTCAATGACTGTTTAAAGTTACAATGGCACTGAAAAAGGTGACTTACAGCTGTTCTTCACACTTATGCCCATCGCAGCATCCCCATAGTTATGGGATCAAGATTTAGGCGCTTAGCAATCAGCATGTATTTATATCATGCTGATTATACAGCAGTCAGCATGCAGCATCTCAGAGTCATGTGATGGCCATGGGTGACCTTCCCAGCTTCTGATAACCGAAGTCAATAGAGGAAAGTGGATTCGCCTAACACTTTACAAAGGTAGTGATTCACTTTAAAATAGTGGCAAAAAGGTCATAAAATTGGGCACAACGCACTTAACAACTGACTTAGCAACGGAAAGTATGTTCCCCATTGTGGTTGTTAGCTGTAACCAATTCTACTCTGTTCCGCTGCCATCAGCAGCATGATGGCAAATCACCTAACTATTCAAACCCTGTCCTTTTAATACTTATATGAAACTCAAATATAATTTAAAAAAATTTCTATATGTTTCTTTTAAACAAAAATATTTTCACCTGGTTTCGATCAGGCTCCTCCTTACAGTATAAATGCAAGAGTTCACACAATGAGACAGTCTGAGATAATACATGTAGGGATAGTGATTAAAGAGACTGAATATATCTAAAAAGTCTTCATAACTTTACAAAGATGAATAGCTACAAAAAAGTATTTGCTGATAGAGACAATAATTCCCATTCTAATGATTGCTTTTTTAAATTATTAGCTGGAAACATTTTTTTTTTGGGCACAAACCACCACCACAGTTCTGAACACAGTACATGAGTTATGTGTATGAAGAATATACAGGTTCAATGGAGTAAGGAATCCAGCAGCAACTATTGTGGTAGCATTGGCCACAACCACAAAGATCCAGAATGCATTGTCTCAGACATGCACAACAAACAACAGAACACAGGGTAATTTCCAATTCATTGCAACATCTTAGCAGCCAGAGAACAGTAAGGCTAAAAACAAGGTAAGGGATCATGTCAGACACATCACCTGATTATGGTACTAGAATAGATACTGATGTTATTTGAGTAACCACAGCCAGTCTTTGACATTAACCTGGTAGAGATAAAATATATCTCAAAGTGATAGAAACACATATAGGTAATCCTTGATTTATGACCATAATTAAGCCTAGAAATTACGATCATAGGTCTTGATACCCATAAAACAAGCCATTACATGACCAGACCTGATTTTGCAATCCTTTTTGTAGTGGTTGTTAAGTCAACATTGTGTTTGTAAAATGAATGTGTGGTTATTAAGCCAATGTTATGGTCATTAAGCAAAACCATTATTTGCTGGATTGTTTTTCTAGAAACTGGAAGTAAAAACATTGTAAATTGTGGTCACATGTGGGCCAGCTGCCCCAAATACAGTCATGTGACCATGGGCAGGGTACAAACATAATAACTTTGGAACTGCAGCTCCTGAGTAGCTTTTCTTTATGAGCCGTGGTAGCACAATGGTTAGAGTACAGTCCTGCAGGCTACTTCTGCTGACTGCCATCTGCCTGCAATTTGGCAGTTCAAATCTCACCAGGCTCAAGGTTGACTCAGCCTTCCATCCTCCCTAGGTGGGTAAAATGGGGACCCAAATTGTTGGGGGAAATATGCTGACTCTGTAAACCACTTAGAGAGGGGCTGTAAAGCACTGTGAAGCGGTATATAAGTTAGGGCAGTGGTCCCCAACCTTTTTATCGCCGCGGCCCGCTGAGCGCGCGCAGGGGTGGGGGCACGGCCCAGGAGCTTTTGCGCACGGCCCATTGCGCACGACCCAGGAGCCTTTGCGCTGCAGCGTTCATGTCCCCCGGCCGCTGCGCGGCCCGGTGCCAGGTACTCCACGGCCCGGCACCAGTCCGCGGACCGGGGGTTGGGGACCACTGAGTTAGGGGATCCATTGTAACTTCAAATGGTCACAAAGCCTTTTAAGTACACTTAGTACAGGGCAAAATATAAGGCCGTTTTGCACATGAGAAATATACCAATATGATTTCAGTTTAAGAAATTAACTATGTGTGAAAGTGCATGGAACAATAAAACTGATTGAGGTAGAATGATCTCATCAGAATAATTTTATTAGACAGATGTTCAATTTCTTTCTCATCTTCGGACAATAAAGCCATATTTAAATGATTTACTATTGTGCAAACAATCCCTTTAGGATTTCATTTTTCTGCCAAAATCCATTTCAATTAGTCGTGATTTATCAAGGGAATATAGTAATAAACTCTTGCATGGGACTCATGAGAACATAATATTCCAAGACTTTCATGTAACATATGTCTGTCCCAACTGTTTACTCCTCACAGTTCTAAGAATTGGGAAGGAATTCTGAGTCACCTAAATCCCTACTTCCAACTTAACTATGCAAGAGGGATAGAAACTGTTAAACCCTAAAGCACATTGCATTTTTGCTCCAAACAATTATTCAGAGTATACATGAAACATGCTTAAAGGCATTACATTCTTGCATCTGCTTTGCCTCAGTAATCAGTAACTCATCTAAATTAGGTATTAACTTGTTTCCTTTATGACATATTAATGTATTGAAATATAGCACATGTTTTTTTACTAGCCCAAAAGCAAGGGAGCTTCTATGCAGCACTCTCTCTCCCAAATTTATGTTGGTTGAAAGGATTTAAGAACTTTCCTTCAGCCCACTTACCACCTGAATTTATTTCTCAACTTTATCAGTTTTAAAATTTGTGGATTTTAATTCCCAGAATTCTCCAGTCAGCATGATCTGGCCAAAGGACAATAACAGAGTGTTTGGAATGATAATATATCTAATAATTCTAAATAAGTAACAGGAGAAACATATCTTTTTATTTCTAGCTTTTTATTTTCCAGGAAGGATTTTGCCAAACTCTCATTTGCTTTTAAATCAAGGTTCTGCATATTTTCACCACTACAATGTTACCAAAGTTTTGCTTTAAATTCCCAGTTTTCTGAGTAATTTTAATGATTGTAATTTGGTAATGATGTTACCAAAGTTTTGCTTTAAATCCCAGCTTTCTAAGTAAAGTCTGTTTACGAATCAGAAAATGTCAACTGAAAAATTATTTTTTCTATTGCATCCATATTCAATCAGATCTTCCACTTTTAAGCCTATTAATAAAATAAATCAATTGTTTTAAGTTCATAAACTTCCTGAAATTAAGTTGCCTTATCAAAAAGAAATTCAACCCATCAGATCACACAGCCAATTTAGTGACTTTCAGATATAATGGACTACAAACCAAGTATTATCACTGAATACTAAGAGGAAATTCTGGGTATTAAACCAAAACATTTGAAAGATACTAACTTGAAGAATGCTGAACTATACTAGTTAACATCAGGCCTTCAAAACCTCAGTTCAAAGTGTTCCTTCATTCAGTAGGCATTTACTGAAAGCCAGTTATGAGAAAATATTGTCGTTTATTAAATTCAGAAGCCACCCAAGTCTATCATGACTCTGGGCAGGACACAATACAGGACAGTTTAAAGCAATGCAGTATAAAATAAAATAATGGGTGGTGGATTCCTTACAGGATAAGAGGCCTATTGGAGGTTGTGCTATGTATAAAATAACATAGCACAACCTCCAATAGGCCTCTTGTCCTGTAAGGAATCCACCACCCATTCAATCTCAAAGCCTCAGGGAAGAGCAAGGTTTCAAAAGCTTGTCTAAACAAAGCCAGGGTGGGAACTGTACAAATCTTAGGCAGGATGTTGTTCTAGAGGGCAGGTGCTATTACAAAGAAGATGCACTTCTTTACCCCCTTAGACGATACTGTTTAATTAATGGGACCCAGAGCATGCCAACTCTGTCCAGTCACGTGGGATGGGCACAAACTAGAGAAGGCAGATGTTGCATCAGGCTATGAAAGTAATCCTCAATTTATAACCAGAATTTCTGTTGCTAAGCAAGGTGGTTGTTAAGTGAGTCAAGGCTGACTTTATGACCTTTTTTGCCCTCACAGTTAAGTGAATTAACAACACAGGGGTCCCCAACCTGTGGGCCACAGCTCAATACTGGGCCGTAGCCTATTTAATTTAATTTAATTTAGTTTAATATTTGAATTTATTTACTGCCCTTCTCCTGAAGGACTCAGGGCAGTGAACAGCCAGAAGTAAAAAACATCAAATACAAAATTTAAAAACAATTTAAAAATAAATTAAGCATTTTGGCCCGACAGTTAAAATCCCCCATTAAAAATCCAAATTAAAATACACAATTGGAGAAATTAGGCCAGCCCAACTTGATGAAATAAAAAGGTTTTGAGGGCCCGACGGAAAGTACGTAAGTCCGGAATCATCTGTATCTCCGGGGGGAGCTCGTTCCAGAGGGCAGGTGCTCCCACAGAGAAAGCTCTCCCCCTGGGGGCCGCCAGTCAGCATTGTTTGGCCGACGGCACCCGGACAAGCCCCTCTGTGGGAGCGTACTGGCCGGTGGGAGGCTCTCGGTGGCAGAAAGCTGTCCCGTAAATATCCAGGCCCTAAGCCATGGAGCGCTCTAAAGGTGGTCACCAACATCTTGAATCACACCCGGAGGACCACCAGGAGCCAGTGCAGGTCAAGCAGGAGAGGTGTTACATGGGAGCGCCATGACGCTCCCATAATCACCTGCGCGGCCGCATTCTGGACCAATTGGAGCCTCCGGGTGCTCTTCAAGGGGAGCCCCATGTAGAGAACATTGCACTAGTCCAGGCGGGACTACTGGGGGAAGTATGATCCTGTTCCAATATAACAATGCAACATTTTCGATCAGGAGATTCAAATGTTTATTTGATCATGTCAGAGGCTGAGCTGAGTATTTCCTCCCCATCCATAGCCCCTGGGATAAGATCTTGACAGCAACTGACTTGGTTACTTTTAAAGAAAATGCTGCTGCGCTTCAAACCCATGTTTGCTTCTGACATTGGGCTAGGTTTCCTTTTTGTTTTTCTCTTGTAATATTCAGAAAAATGTGTATGCACACGATATTAATCTTACTAATAAGGTGCAAACACTATGTGGCTCAAATCTCAGAGAGGTATGGGCCGGTTCTCATATATAATTGAAAATGTATCATAGAAGATAATAAATCTTATTTATTTAGAAATGTTCAGGGCACAGTTTTCTAATAAGTGGCTTCCACAGATGCAGAAATATAGTTACTAATAATAATATATATTGTTTATTTAAAGGATACTCTTAAAAACAGTATTAAAAATCTAACAGCAGAAATATGTAATGTATCAGCATTATACTACTGAAATCAATTAAACTATTATTTACATTACATTATTTCAACATTATTTCAATCAAAACAATCCATTGCCTTTAAGTGGAATGTCCTACAAACTATTTAGAAGCCTAAACTAATGGAATATAAACATTTCTGTTGGGAAAGATTTTCAAAATTGGTGACCATCACTGAAAACCAGTCATATGCATATTCAAATAATCTGATCCTGAAGGATACTAATTGGAAATATTGACCATCAGTGCATATGGGTAGAGTATATTTTGATAATCCTATCTATATTAACATGAGTCTATGTTCATCCAGATATTGTTACCAATAAAAACAGTATTCTGCAAAGCTACACATTAGATCACATGTTAGGGAGTAGAATGAAACTATTTCCCATCCTTCATTTCTGACAAAACAATTCAATATACCTAAAAAATAATTTTGTTCATATTTTCTATTATGTAACTTTTAGTCTCTTTGAATACTAAATTCAATTGAATGTTCTTTATTTTTCTTAAATACAAGGAAACCATTATATGGGGTAAGTAGCCTTCGTGATCGTTTTTTCCCCCCATAATCTTATTAAGAACCTCTGTTTTAAATGAACCTTCAAATCCTGAAACTTCAATATTTTACTGTCACTTGTGACTTCTCCCAAAATTCTACAGATGGTCCAATTCCTACAGAGTATTCTGCAAACTGGACTTCATTTTGGACAATCTTTCTTATCATAAGAATGTACCTCTAGCGTGCAAACACTGAACATGTCATTCCAAAGATGGTTTCTCAACAGAGTCATTTCTAGGGTACCAAATAGAGGTCTGCAATTTATTTTCCCCGCTATAGTTGAAGAAAACATATTTAAAAACATCAGTATTCCAAACTTTAGTAGTTTACAACAACTAGAGAAGAATACAGAGAGCAAGCCCATAATTAATAAGCCCATAAATAATCCTCTTTCTCCTTAAGGGACTAGATTTGCTGGGTTTCAATTGTGCTTTTATCCGAAAAAAGAGCAATCAGGATGCGGAATTGTTTTCATATATAGTATTTGGTGCTATACAGGCAAGCAAAGAAATGAGTCTTTCAGCTGGCACTAACAGTACACTCATATGCTGCTTATCATTTTAAAAGTAAATGTAATTTTATAAAATACCATCTATCCATAAAATGAATAGTACAAAAATTGAGCAAACACTTAAAGTGGACCCAATGGATTTGATTTTTGACTGATTCACTGACTTCAACTTATCTCCTCTAGATATAACTCTTAATAAAAACAATTGCCTCTATGAAATATTCAAAATTGGACTTCATCTTGGTTTCAAATGGTAATTAAAATAAGTTAAAGGACAATTAGACTTTTGTGATGTCTAATGTTTTAATGTAACATTAAAAATCTCTAATTTAACTGAACTGATCTCCCAAGCCAAGCATTATGAAGTGTGGCTAATCTTTGGATGGGAGACAACTAGGAAACGTGAGAATATAGAGTTAAAAGGAGGAGGGGGGAATCCAGGAGAAAGCAATACAAGACCACATAAAAAGATGCATGTAGTCTTGAGAAGTTTGCTTTTCATTTTTCCAAGAACTGTTTTCTCAATATAATACATTATCTACTTTTATTTAAAGATCTTTGTGACCCATTTGATATGATATGCATATCTGGAATACGTATATATATGTGTGTGTGTTTCTTGAATTCCAAGTCATATTCCAAATTTAAGAAAATTGCAGATCTCACTCTCCAATTATGTGAATTGGTTCACAGACAGATTTAGAGGGTTCCAAAGTATGATGAAAATATTCTTGAGAATTCGACCAGAAGTGTCATGGCGAGACAATTGGGGAATTACTGGGCTCTAATGAGCTCCGCGAAAACCCTGACTGACGAACCGCTGCTGAGGGGTCTTCAGACCAGAACCGTCCTGTAGGAACGGGGAAGAAGGAGATGCACTTGGAAGACCAAGAGTAACAGGCAAGTTCCTCGAAGCTCAGAGGAATCTCTCTCCGATTTGGGGGCGGCAGCCATTGCGGCTGTCAAGAAGCTGGGGCAACCGGACTAAGTATTGAGCAGGAGCGGTGAATGTAACGGAGTTTTTGAAGCCGGGTGAGTGACAGCCAACCTACAGGCGAAATAACAAAAATAATTTTTTTTTTAACCTGAAACCCCCAGCGTAAGAACAGTGGCTAACGGGCATGGGGGGGGGAGAAAAAGAGGATGCAAGCAGAATTTAAAGGGACAAAAACCTGAAAAGAAAATTGACTTTTGAATAAAATTATCTGGAAAATTTTCAGAATTAGAAGAAGTAACCCCAACTTTGATTAAAGGATTGGAAAGAAAATAAATAGATCCTTTCTTTTTGAAAGCTAAGAAAAATAAAAGATAATTGGATATTAAGCCCTACAACAGAAGTGCTGTATACCTACAGATAAAATAAAGGAGGGGAAAAAAAGAGCGAAAAATATTTGTTTAATTTAGACTGGACTATAAAATTGATTTGGTATTTTCAAAGTTAAAAAGAAGAAAAAAGAAATTAGATTGTGAATGAGGACTGTTACAAAATGGACATGTTGTTAAACAATTAAGAGAATTATGGATTGTAGAGAGACATCTTCAGGAGAAAAAAGAGCACTACATTTTAGAATCTTTATTTTGGAAAATTTTGAACTGCATCAGTGATAATAGTCGTGAAAACTTTTGGGGAGGATTGCTTTGCCTGCAAGCGGCTTGACTTTAGAAAAAAAAAAGGAAACAACAGAACTTTTTAAAACTGAAACAATATTAACACAGAAAGAACAAAATGACGTAGGAAATTAGAGAAATTATGGAAATGATGTACTCGTCGTGGAAAACAGAAATAAGAAGAATAATTACAATGTTACATGGAGAATCGAAACTTGAGGACCCAAAAATTGAGATAGAGCATGCTCAAGCTAACAAGGAAACAAAGACAGAGAAGCAAGACACAGAGACTGAATATAAAGAAGATAAAGACAATGAGGTTAATTTGGGAAAAATAATTGAATATGTAAATAGTAATAATAAAAAGGAGGTTTTTAGAGATTACATTGGGATTAACAATGGAAAAAAACAGAAAGGGCAAAAAGGGACAAAGAAGGAATGAAGGGTGGCCTAGAAAGAATATAAAAAACTTAAATGATTACACTGAGATTAACAGTGAAAAGTAAAAAAAGAGAGGAAAAGGATGGAAAACAACAGGAAATGCAGGGCAAAATAGAAGAGTCCAGATTTGTGAAATACAGAATGATTACACTGGAATAAACAGTGGGATAAATAGCGGGGAGAGAAGAAGAAGAAAAAGGAGAAAGAAAAAGGCAAAAATAAAAATGGGAAGGGAGAAAAAGAAATGAAAGAGAAAGATGTTATATATATTTAGAATTGAAATATGAATAGTAGTAAGAAACAAATGGGAAACCATATGATTGTAAAAATGAAATGATTAATAATTGGAATATTTGTTTTAGTATCTGAAATCTAGATAATGACAAGTTTTTCTTTTTCTTTTGAATTTTTGTACAAATGAATAAGTTGTGATTTGGAGGATTATATGGGCAAAACTATTTGGTTTATTGGGAAAGTTTAATGAGTAACATAGGAGGGGAAATTATTTGGTTTATTACTATTGGTAAATATAACTAATTGACTTGTAAGAATTTGGACTGCATAGAAATAATTGGAAGATTTATGTTCATACTGATTAATATATAAAAAAAGATAGTTATATAATTAACTGATTTATACTAAAATGTTGGATTTATATTAAACAATTGTAATGTTACATAACCAACCAATGTGAGGATAGATATAAAAATAGATGACAATGGGAAGGGATATTTATTTATTTCATTTTTATTTTATTTTATTTCTATACCGCCCTTCTCCTGCAGGACTCAGGGCGGTGTACAGCCGAGATAAAACATAGCATATAAAATTTAAAAACAGTTTAAAAAACAATTAAATAATTTTGGCCCAAAATTTAAAACAACCCAATTAAAGCCGAATTCAATTAAAACTGAGAGGATGGGATCAAGCCAGCCCGCTAGATGGAATAAGTGTGTTTTCAGGGCCCGACGAAAAGTCCGGAGGTCTGATATTGTGCGTATCTCAGGGGGTAGGTCATTCCAGAGGGCAGGTGCTGCCACAGAGAAGGCTCTCCCCCTGGGGGTCGCCAGCCGGCACTGTCTGGCCAACAGCACCCTGAGAAGGCCCTCTCTGTGCGAGCGAACCGGTCGGTGGGAGGCTATTGGCAGCAGAAGGCGGTCTCGCAGATACCCCGGCCCTAAGCGATGGAGCACTTTAAAGGTGGTCACCAACACCTTGAAGCACACCTGGAAGACCACAGGAAGCCAGTGCAGCTCGCGCAGGTGAGGTGTCATATGTGAGTGCCCCGTCGCTCCCATAATCCCCCGCATGGCCGCATTCTGGACTAACTGCAGCCTCCGGGTGCACCCCAAGGGGAGCCCCATGTAGAAAGCATTGCATAGTCCAGGCGGGAAGTGACGAGTGCTTGAGTGAGTGTGCGTAGGGAATCCCGATCCAGAAAGGGGTGCAACTGGCGTATCAGGCGAACCTGATAAAAAGCCCCCCTGGTCACGGCCGTCATATGCTCTTCTAAAGGCAGCTGTGCACCCAGGGGATGCCTAAGTTGCGAGCCCTCTCTGTGGGGGCCAGTGATTCGCTCCCAATAGCCAGCGATGGCGCCAGCTGGCTATATCAGGACGCTGGAAGCCACAGCCACTCGGTCTTGGAAGGGTTGAGTCGGAGCCTGTTTCTCCCCATCCAGGCCCGCACAGCCTCCAGGCACTGGGACATCACTTCAAGGGCATTGTTGGGGTGGCCTTGGGTGGAGATGTACAGCTGAGTGTCGTCAGCGTACTGATGGAACTCCACACCAAAGCCACGGATGATCTCACCCAGCGGCTTTACATAAATGTTGAACAGAAGGGGCGAGAGGACCGACCCTTGTGGCACCCCACAAGCAAGGCGCCTCGGGGTTGACTGCTGCCCCTGTCAACACAGATTGTGACCAGTCAGAGAGGTAGGAGGAGAACCACCGCAGAACGGTGCCCCCCACCCCCAGCCCCTTCAACCGGTGCAACATGATACCATGGTCGATGGTATCAAAAGCCGCTGAGAGATCTAACAGGACCAGGATAGAGGAACAACCCCTGTCTCGAGCCCTCCAGAGATCATCCACCAACGCGACCAATGCCGTTTCCGTGCTGTGCCCAGGCTGGAAGCCGGACTGGAGCGGGTCTAGATAGACAGCTTCATCCAGGTACTGGGGAAGCTGCCGCGCCACCACACTCTCAACAACCTTCGCAACGAAGTGAAGGTTGGAGACTGAACGATAGTTAGCCAAAACAGCCGGATCCAGAGAGGGCTTCTTGAGGAGGGGCCTCACCACCGCTTCTTTCAAAGTGGCCGGTAGGACCCCCCCCCCACTCAGAGAAGCGTTAACAATCCTCTGGAGCCAGCCTCGTGTAACCTCCTGGGAAGCCAGTACCAACCAGGAGGGACACGGGTTCAATAAACATGTGGTCACGTTCAGCCATCCCAGGATCCTGTCCATGTCCTCGGGTGCCACAGGATCAAACTCGTCCCAGATAACACTCTCAAGACCTGCCTCAGTCATCCCGTCAGGACTTACCCAGTCAGAGACCAGGCCTTCCTGAATCTGAGCGATCTTGTCATACAGATATTGCACAAAATCCTCAGCTCGACCCTGCAAGGGATCATCCTGCGCTTCCAATGGAGGAGGGAGCGGGTCACCCTAAACAAGGCGGCTGGGCGATTATCTGATGATGTGATAAGAGCGGCAAAATAGCTGGATTTCGCCGCTTTTATCGCCACTAGGTAGGTCTTAATATGAGATCTCACCAGTGTTCAGTCGGATTCGGAGCGGCTGGTCCTCCAACTACTCTCCAGGCGTCTTTTCCGGTGCTTCATCTCCCTCAGCTCCTCGGAGAACCAAGGAGCTAGGTGAGTTTGGTGCCGGGTCAGAGGCCGCAAAGGCACGATGCAGTCCAAAGCCCTGGCAGCCGCACTATCCCAAGCAGCCACCAGGTCTTCAGCTGAGTCATGAGCCAGAGTCTCAGGAAATGGCCCAAGCTCCATCTGGAACCTATCAGGATCCATCAGGCGCCTGGGGCGGAAACACCTGGTCGGTCCCGCCTCCCTGTAGCGGGGTGCAGCAGTTAGAAAGTCCAGTCGAAGGAGCGAGTGGTCAGACCATGAAAGGGTTCGATGACTATATCCCCTGTATCAAGGCCACTCGACCACTGACCAGAGACAAAGTCCAGAGTGTGAGTAGGGTCATGAATTAATTGAGTATAATATAGATAGAAGGGAAAAATTGAATTTGATTAGGATTAAGATTAGAGATGAGAATGAAGGGTATTATTGGTTTTTTTTAAAAAAAAAATAGATAAGGAATATCTATGGCCAAAAGGAAATATAGAAATTGTAAATTTAATTGAAATGACTAAATATTGTTTAAATTTGTAAACCGGCCAAATACTGTGTTCAAAGAAAATACATTGTATGTTTGTATGTGTGTTTGTCTAAAAAAATTTTAAAAAAAATTTTATAAAAAAAAAAAAGAAAATATTCTTTAAAAATTGGATCAAAGAAATGTCTCTTCCAGCCCTATTCTACAGGATGCCTAAAATTAAAACTTGGAATGCTTCAAATGAATAAAACATCTGGATTTCAAATATTGTGAATTGTTTTTAAGTTTGCTTGAGTTTTTTTCTCCAAACCACAATGTCACTTTTATTATTTTCTTGTTTCTTTCCTGCCAGGATTACAGAAGCCTTTCATTTCTGTTTATAAAATGCTTCTTAAATTACAAGAACACAGGACTGTCATTTTCATAAATTCCTTCCACATCCACAGCCAATGATTGTCTCACTCTGCTTCAAAAGGTAATTTATGCCAGATGTAAAAGATGTAATCTGAAATTAGACAATATGAATTGCTAACGCAAGACAATGTTCTCATTTTTAACATGCTATTTTAAACCAGAAGCAAAATTATTATATACTCCAAACTTTCAACAAATTTGCAGGTACATATTTGATCGATCATAATCACACTTGCTAGTAGAATCATTTAAACACAGGACAGAAAACGTTTTCCAATTCCTATGTAATCCTACCAGCTATAACAAGCCTCTCCTCTTTCAAATCCCAAGCAATTGATAGAAAGAAAAATTTTCTGATTAAGTTTGCAAGCCACAAATAAAATGTTCTTATTCTCTCATTTATTGAAAGTGCTTAGAAATAATTTAATTGTACCTAAAAATTATCAAAAAAACTTCAGATTTTGGCTTGGATGGGAAAAGAGTACTTACCAAACTAATAGGATAGAAATCAAACAAGTTTGAAATTGTTGGATAACTTGCTTTGAGTAAAGAGTTATTTTGAATTTGTTGAATGGATAGTTATGAAATTCTAAAGACTTATTAATCTGTTATGGTTACTCTGACCAAAAAGTAATACATTGGAAAGTCGTTCTTCATTTTTGGATTATTCTCCCAATATTTCATCACTTTATTATTTATTTATTTACTTACTTAATTTAATTTTTACACCACCATACTCTCAATATGAACTCTGAGCAGTTCTCAAGAAAATATGAAAATTATAAAATGATTTTAAAAAAATAAAGTAGTACTACAAGAAGAAACACAAAATAAAGATGGCAGCAACGAAACACATATCCATTCCTTGGAAGGGGCTATACCCATCCTCGTCAAAAGTTGGGTCAAAAGCTCTCCAAATGTGGAGGCTCCTAGGGTGGGAGAACTTGATTCCAATGGAAAGCATGCCTTTAGAATCCTAATAAACAGTACTGTTGAATCAAAAGGAGTGTGTCAATTATGTTGAATCGAATTGGCCAGGTTGATACTATCTGATAATATACTCGACACGCAACTCTTTGGCAAGTGTATGTCCTCTTGATGCTATTAGCCATTCTGGCAGATATCTGGGAGGTGTTGTGTTTTAGGAGGCATCAGATTGGGAACAGTTTCCCACAACTTTTTAAAGTGAGAGACAATTCATTGGTTTAACCCAAACAAGAACCATCCAATTGTCCCCCCCCCCCCATTGTCTTTGAATTTTCAAACTTCAGCTGAACTTTGAAATTATGCCCAATTTAAATGGTAGATATGGTACGAAGTACAAATCATTACAGTCCCCATCTATTATGACTAGCATGCACTCATAACAATATCCTTCAGTGAGCAAGACCAATGTTGACTTGGAAGACTGGTCACCTAAACTTTTTCAAGAGAGGATGTAGGTTACAGCCTACAGGCTACATGTCCTCAGGTGGTCACTACCACTGCACAGACAGAGTCAAGTCACATATGATCCAGGTAGTTGTCACAACCTTCACTTTCAAAAGAACTAAGAGGTAAAGTATCCTTACATTATTTTACATGTGAAGGGCTCATCTTCACATGTTTACCATGTGAGAAAATGTCTAAAAGAATCACAAGGCTCTCAGCAATTTTAAAATTCAAGTGTATCCTACTGGGATGAAAAATGCTTATGTTTATTTATAATTTTTCATTTTACAGTACCCTATAAAGAGAATACTTAATATGAGTTTGTTGGTAGAATAATTCCAGCTGCAGCTCACTGGCAAAGTAGGTTTTTAAAAAAAAACAACTCTCATTTTTATGCATTTCTCTTGATGATTGCAAATTTAATTTAGTTTTATAATCTGCAATTAGACAGTAACTAGCCCTTCCCTCCAGGTCACTTGCACAAATTTAAAATTAGTAACTGAACTGAAATATGAGTCTTAAAAATATCCTGCTTAATCCCCTTCTAGATGACAGGATGCTTAATGTGGTAATATGTCTAATGTCTCTCCCCATTCTGTCCCCTTTTCTTTCCTTTTTTCACTTTCTTCCAGGTTTTCAAATTTCAGTCTACAACAGCATTTTGGGGGCTGTTCTCCCCAGCCACTTCGCATGGAAGATTTAATCTACCATCAACCAATTCTTTTCATTAAACTAGATATGCCCAATCCCTGTAATTGTTTCGTATGTCATACGGCTAAAAAGTATGCCAGGAACTGGCCCATTTGCAGAAGCTATTTAAGTCTCTGACACATTATTCTGCGAAGTTCAGTAGATCATAACATTTTAGAAACACCACAGATATGTTTAACACCATAGTTGAATACTTCAGGAAGCAATCATATCATTTCAACTTTCAAAAAAACTCATGCATTCATCAGCTGCTCTACTTTCTAAACTGATTTATTTTCTTTAATAGTACCCATGATATCATTGTTAAGATCTGTATGCTCTTAACATGGATCCCAAGAAATTTCCCCATCATATCATACAATAAAAAAGTTTGCAATAGACAACAATGTATATTGTTTTTTAACTTTGAATGTGGTCTACAGAAGTAGAATAGTGTGCATCATACCACACATCTTTTAATCAGCCCAATCTGGGCTCTTTAGTAAATCTCAGATTTAATTAGAATTTAAAACTATCACAAAGATAGAAAGCTGCCAAGCCTTTTGAATATTTATTTTATTTATTTTATTGGTTCGTTTTATATGCAGCCCCCGTCTCCGGAGACTCAGGGCAGCTTACACTGCGTTAAGCAATAGCCTTCATACTTTTGTATATACCTGCTTAGTAGGGCTTTCGGGAGGCCCCTAAGCGGTGTTCTTTTTTATACAAAATCAGCTTATTGCCCCCACAATCCGGGTCCTCTCCGGAGACTCGGGGGAGTTTACAATGCGTTAAGCAATAGCCTTCATACTTTTGTATATACCTGCTTAGTAGGGCTATCGGGCCCCCACAAGCGGTGTTTTTTTTATACAAAGTCAGTTTACCACAATCCTAAATGCTATTTAACAGCACTTTAATCCGCTGCACCACCAAGGCTCCTATGAAGCCTTGTAGCAAAACTATATGAAGTTTGTAGCAAAATTATTCAAGTCTGTGGTTTGCTTCAGCTACGGCAATGGAAAATTTTCCTGCCATATAGCTTTCAAATTCAACGTATGACTTAAGCTATGACTCAGCTGTCTGCCTGATGCCACTATTTTATGAACTATGTAATGTTTCTATCCTAAATACTTTCTCACTGTGGGTTTTCCCACTTTGATTAAACACTTTATTACTATATTTTTCTTCAGGGCTATGTTCACAAGTTGTTTTTCTTTGATTTCCAATCCATTAGTGAGACAGGTTTAAATTGTCCTTTAAATGTACATGTATTAAGGTAATATTTTCCTCTTTATGCCAACATCACTGAATAACAAATTCAAATTATACTTTCCAACCCATTACCCTGGAGAGGAATTCAGGTGGGAGTGGATAGCAGGCAGGGAAGGAGTAGCACTCATTTGGCTATTTCAGATTGATGACAGCACAGCCTCTCCTCTCTTGTCCCTAGCAACCTCACCTACAACCAAACCAGTGTTTTGTCTCTCTAAGAACCTGGACAAGGCAGTACTACACTGGTCATATATCAGACTTTATACCTCTGGCTCAGTGGTTAAAGACCTTGAGCTTGTCAGCTGGAAAATTGATAGCTTGGTTCAAGACCTGAGCGCCAAACGATGGAGTTAACTGCCTCAGCTCCTGTCCACCTAGCAGTTTGAAAGCATGCAAATGCGAGTAGATAAGTAGGTATCACTTTTGGTGGGAAGGTAACAGCATTCCATGTGCCTTGGCATATAGTTATGCTGGCCACATGACCACAAGAGTGTCTTCGGACAATGCTGACTCCCTTGGCTAAGAAATGGAGATAAGCACCACCCTTAGAATCAGACATGGCTGGACAAGGGAAACTTTTATCTTTGTTTTTATCTCCATTTACACAAGTTTGAAATACAAAACTGTGCCATGATCATTCTTGCTCCTCAATTCTCTTCCAAACTGAACACAGAGGAATCTGGAAAGTGGCACTTTTGCCTATTAAAAAAAAAGGAAAAGAGGAGGAAAGAAATCTTAAATAAGAGTATTGTTGTGACTCAGCTCCGTTCTGACTCTGATCTGGGTTGTTTAGTTGAGCTTAGTTTACGAGGGTGTGTGGTGTAGGCAGGAGGGCACAGGAAAGGGTCTAGAGAACAGTTGCGTCTTGAAGTCTGACCCACTCTATTTTTATTAGAGTAGTGCAAAACATGGCAGACGATTTTCCCACAAGCTGGCACAACCAAAGAAATCTTTGCTTGCTGCATATCAACAGGCGAATTTAGAATACTTGGCAGCAAGTCAGAACACACACAATCTGAGCAAGATTGGATTCAGTGAGAGGGCCAGCAAATTTCATGCCAGTACTGTTTTCTGCATATATATGAATGGTAAATAACTCCTGAATTTTAGTTTCAAATTGCATTACTATACAATACAATGAATATGAATATTGCAACTGGGATATAAGCATTGCTAATATTCCAAACTTCTGCAATACAGTTAATGCTTTTATTGTTAATAATTATGAGCAGAATATTGATGATACAGTTAATCTGTGGTTATACTTTTATATTTTAACTAGAATGAATTTTTTTCATTTTGCAGATACAAGCATGGTTTAGTTTCTTTTTACAACTTTCAAATGTAGGCAATTATTTTAATTTTTTAAACTTACCTACTAGTTCAGGTCAAAGGAAGAAATTATACCCTTCAGTCTGACAAGAGGGTAGATTCATTGAAAGAAATGAAATGTAGAAACTTAGTGCTAGGTTTCTTCATTGCCAACAACATTTCTGGAGGATGAGAGGTCAGTGATCCCACTACAGTGACACATTATCAAAGCTTTATCTCCATAATTAATAAATAGCAACTAGTCATTTTGTACATATAACATTAACAAAATAAGCAAGCATTAACAGCACATTAGAAAAAAAGTGAAATAAACGCTTATGCTCTTTAGTTCCAGTTTCAGGAGGATAATCCCTCTCAGCAAAACTAAATAAATCATAAAATTGGTAGATCAGAAGGATCATGCTATGCAAGAATTTAAATGTGTTGACCTCTTTTAAAGTTTTGATGCATGTTTTGTAATTATGGAACAACAGCAAACACCTATTTTATAAACTATGGCTCAAATATTTAATGACAAACATATCTTGGATGCAGAATAATCCATGATGTTGATTTAGAAATATGTTTAGAAAGACCTTCTAAACTTCCAAAATGGGTCCATCTTCAGTTCTTAAAATTCTTCAGTCAACACAGCCAAGTAACCTATATAATGTGCTTATTAAATCACTGATCATGAAACATTATCCATTCTCCAGTATCAAACCGAAGTAGACATTCCCACTGTAATTCATCACATGTGAAAAACAGGTGAGCAAATATTTGCTGGCCAAATTCTGGTGGGAGAACCAGTAAATCAGCTTAGTTCTCAGCAATACTAGCTTCTAGCAGCCAAGGCTCACTTAGATTGCCTTTCCAATCAGGTATTGCAGAACATAGTAATATTCCTTGTTTAGTTTATTATTATATATTATAACTTGCCTATCTGGAATCCTAACCTTGATGAAAAGGATAGGGCTCCTGTAGAAGAAGGAATGGCAGAATTTGGGAGTAGAATTAAAAGAAGGCTCAGTTTAGAATCCCTACGTAGTCAACAAGCAAACGAAGTCCAAGTCCCCTTGAGTGCTAATGATTTTTATCTAAGCAAGTGCTGACAACAGGTAGTCCTTGAGTTTCAACAGTTCATTTAGTGACCGTTCAAAGTTAAACATCATTGAAAAAAGTGATTTATGACCATTTTTCACCAGGGTGGATAAAAATCAATGATTTTTAAAAAAAAAAATCAAAAAAATCAGATTTTTTTTTATTTAAATCGGATTTTTTTGATTTTTATCGAATTTATTTTAATAAAAAACTTTTGGGGTAAAAATCTATCGTAAGATAGTTTTCTATTTAAGATACATAAATAATTTAGTTTATTCAGCATGAAATGGAGCTTAGTTATGTAGCATGAGGCTGTATATTCTGCAACACTGGGACTATCGGTGAGTCAACAGTGGGTCAAAGGAGTAGCAGAGATGACAGTTGCTCTTTAAAAATTATGATTTAAATCAAGTTGATTTAAATCAAGCCTTTTTACTAGTGATTTAAATCATGATTTAAATTGTGATTTAAATCAACTCGATTTAAATCAAATCCACTCTGTTTTTCACACTTAAAACCATTCTGGCATTCCCATGGTTACATGATCAAGATTCAGACGCTTGGCAACTGACTCATATTTAGGACGGTTGCAGTGTCCCAGAGTCATGTGATCAGCTTTTGCACATGTCTGACAAGCAAAGTCAATGGGGAAACCAGATTCACTTAATAACCCTGTTACTAATTAACAACTTCAGTGATTCACTTAACAACTGTCTCACTTGGCAACAGAAAGTTTGGGGTCAATTGAGCTCGTAAATCGAGGATTACCTGTATTAGTTGAGAAGATTCTTGTGCCTAGGCTTTTAGCAAGTTTAATTGAACCTTCGGGTGTGGACCTGGTCTATCAGGACCTTGTGCCTGACAGCTCCCTAGACCATGTTTCAACCTTAACAACTTTACAACCTTAACAATTGTGGACTTCAACTCCCAGAATTCCCCAACTGCTGAGGTTTAGAAACAGTGCTCTGAAGTACTGAATAATCAGCTGCTTCTTCTGCAAAGAAAACAGCAGATGTTTTATTTGCGTGCTACTCATGCTTACTGTTCTGTGATATGGAACAGAATGTCCTAATGCTTTTTTTCCTGGTATGCAACATCTGGATTACAGGTGCAGCATACAGTTAACAATAAAATAGTCTGACAATATGTCCCTTCAACCAGCTTGTATATCAAAAAGAGCCCTTCAAATATTGTTGAATCTTCTCGTCCCAAGAATAAGGCTTTTCTATAAATATGCTTTAACACATGAAACCACATCAGAGCTATTCAGAAAGGGAATGTTACTCATGTTTATTCAATTTGCTTTAAATATATGAAGCAAATTATGAAGCAAATTAATTTTACAGTTTGCTTTCAAATTATTTTACTTTGGGAAAGCTAATTATATATCATTAGTTTCTATGATGGTTTGAACCTGTCATTTCTCCAGAAGAACAGTATTCAATAACAGTCTTATCCATTCTTTAATGGCAAAGAGTGACATGAAGTTATTGACTGATCACCCTATTAAGGCTCAGTGCAACATGGAACTTCTGTTTGCAAGTAGCAATTGTCACTAAAGAAACAGCTGCAATCCAAAATCCTCTCTTTTACTGGGCACCGGACACAACAATTGGAATGGACATTTGACACTCGCCTCCATGATCCTGCCTTTTGGGGAAAGTGACAAGGTGAGAAGGATGTATTTATTTATATTTACATCTTAGATTTGTATCCTGACTTTCTTCTAGGAGCTCTTCCTTCTTACTGTTGGCCCCACTAATAGACCAGACCAAGAAATCAACTCCACAAAAAATGCTAAAACTTTTATTACAATTGGCTATAAAAACAGAATCTTGAAACTCTGGTTTTGCTGTTCTTTTTCTTTATTCTTATAGTTTAGTGAATTAGGGAGGATTTCCAAACATGATCTGGATGTTACTTGTTGCTGTGGCAATGGAACTTCATCAAGGTCATCTTCCTTATTCTCTACACTTCCTCACAACAACAATCCTGTAGACAGGTTTTGCTGAGAGTGAACTTGCATAGCATCACCAATTAAGGTATTGATTTAAGACTAGACAGACCTGGAGATCTAAACCTGGGTCTGCCCAGTGTGAAGGCAACATCTTAACTACTTATAGCACACAGGTTCTGGCATGTGCCACCACAGTGACCAAACAAAAGGGTTGCAATTTGTAATCTTCAAGTCTGCATGTGTGTATTTTTAAAGCAGCAGGGATTCCTTTATCGGTGTGAAACTGATAGAGGATTCAAGGCACTGGGTTATTAGACAGTGACAGAACATAGCTTGAGATATTTCTGCTCACTTGAGGGTCAGGAAGAGCATATTCTTACTGCCTATGCCACATTCCGAGGGTACAGCAGTGTCTATCTGTAGCATTCTGCTATCATTATTAGTCAAAATCAGTCATTCAGTCTCTGTTCCACTCAAACATGAAATTTGAAAGACTTGGCTATGGAAAGACTGGGATATCTGGAATCCACCACAATTCAAAACATCTGCATTTGACATAAGAATGGTTTGTATTCAGGAAGCTCTTAATACGCATTTGGCTTCAAATCCCAATTTTATGGGACAGCAAGGTGTGCGGTTTGGGGATGATGGGAGGTTTACTTCAACAAACATGAAGGTACTATGTTAGCAAAGGGCAACCTAGGAAGAAAGCAGTGTATCTATTGTAGAAGCTGTCTTACCTTTCTCTACTTAGATATACGGTACCGAGTACCGACAACACATAAGTCTGTGGATGGCTTTAAGAATGTCTGGGCTTAAGATATAAATTTCTTCCATAAAAATCTTTCCATGCTTTCTGATTTTAAAAGCACTTTGATTTAAGCTCTTTCCTCTGAGAAATTTTTTTCTGATCTCCTTTTTTCTGTTATTTTTCTTAATAAGCTTTTTAACTCTGACCTTTTGGTTCAGCTTAATTTCTTAGTTCATCCATTGAGACTTTGTACATGAATTACATGTTTTTAATGTTGTGACTGTTAGTGAGCCTTTTTTTCCCCTTTGCTTGTTTCAAGAGAGGAATATAATTATCTAAATAGAATAAATCAAGATGGGAATCGTACTGTAACTTTTAAACAAGGCAAAAAAGGTCTATACAGGTAGTCCTCAACTTATAACCATTCATTTAGTGATTGTCCTAAATTACAATGGAAATGGAAAAAATGACTTATGACCATTGTTCACGCTTAAGGCCCTTGCAGCATCCCCATAAAATGGAGCAAGATTCACTTTAACAATTATCTCATTTAGCAACAGAAATTCTGGCCTCTATTGTGGTTGTAAGTCAAAAACTATCTGCATTAAAATGTTAGCAGTAAGGGAAATATTGGGGGAGCTAGATCAGAAGCTCTCCCTAGGGGGACAGCCTTCTCTGTGGGGGCACCTATTGTCTGGAATGAGCTCCCCCCGGAGATACAGAGGATCCCGGATCTGCGCACCTTCCGCCACGCTTTGAAGATCTTTTTATTCCACCAGGCGGGCCTGGCCTAATCTTTTTCCCTCTTTTCTTTTTTAACATGCAAATTTTAATCTGTTTTTAAACAACTGGGGTGTTTTAATTTGTCTGGGCCAAATTATTTAATTCGATTTTATCCTGTTTTTTAAATTTTGTATTTATGTATTTTACTGTTTGGCTGCTCACCGCCCTGAGTCCTTCAGGAGTAGGGCGGTATACAAATCAAATAAAGATAAAGATAAAAATAAAGAGGAAAAAGAGATGGCTGTATTCAGATAGTTTCTATAAAAATTTAATATAATACGTTGCCAATTGAAACAGAAGAGCCCTCTTGGATAAAGAAGAGATGGAGAAAAACTTTAAGCTATAATTAGTTTACAATCAGAGTGTTTTAAAAGTAAAATCTAGATGTCTTTTGCCTCATGAATGGACAGCAGCATGAAAGCCTCTTAGGACAATGTCTATACCTGATTATCCACAGTATGAACAAGGCCAGATGGACGGGACTGAGCAAGCTATGTACTTGGGCCTCAAAAGATGCTAAGGGCTGTTACTTGGTTTTACTATTGTTTGATTAATCCTCATTGCAATATGTTTTTATTCTTTCAATGTTTTTAATGTTTTTATCATTTTAGAATTGTAAGCCACCCAGAGTCACTTGGTTGAGTTAGGCAACTACAGAAATTGAATAAAATAAATAAATAATAAATGAACCGTGTTGGTTATATAGCAGGGGTGTCAAACTCAATTTCATTGAGGGCTGCATCAGGGTTGTGTTTGACTTGGGGGGGGGGCTGAAGGGGCGTGGCCAGGGGGTGTGACATCACTCATTTCAGTGCCGCCTGTGGTGGCATGAGCGCTCTGCCAGCGAAAACGGGTTCCTGTTTTCAAACTCGATGGCCTCCAGCACTCTGCCAGCAAAAACAGAGCTCAGGAGGGTGCTCTGTTTTTGCTGGCAAAGGCACTGCTGGCCGGTCCTTCACTATTTCCAGGGCAGCCCAGTAAACCAGATTTAATCCGCAGGCCGGATTCAGCCCATGGGCCTTGAGTTTGACACCCATGCCCTTTAGCATCCATTGACACTGCACTGAAGCAGTTCTCATTTTGCATGCATGCATGCAAAAGACAATCAACTATTGGAGTATTAAGAAATGTATAGAATGGCCCATCTTCACATACAATCCTGCATAGAGGTATGCATGCGATTACTGGAAGAAAACAAGTTTATGTGACTACAATAGTGTCTCAATGTTCTCATCTTCAAAATATTGGCTTTTTAGGAATTCTGTTTTGTAGTTTATCACCATAACTACTTTTCTGGTAAGTGTGTTTTACAAAGGACTGATTTCATTTTCCACTTAGCTAATAGGTTTACTGGTCATGCTAATATATTTAGTACGTCAAATGTGTCATTGTTCCACATCTCTACAGCAGATCTACAAGACAGAACAAGTCTTTTTTTTTTAAAATCATAACATAGAGACATAAACAGAGGGACACAGATGTGCTACAATAGCTTATCTAGGAGATCTAGTATGTTGGTATTTGAATAAAAATTGAACTTATGGCATCTTAGAGCATAGTTTACTTTTATTCACCACATTAAGTTAGGATATCATGCAGTATTTATATGAATATGTGTGTGTGCTGCCAATCTTGTACTAAGAAATAATATTCTGGCCGGTTATAAAACAGGCCAGAATATTAAAAGCTATGTTCCATAATAAATGCTGTTGTTCTTGTTCTTTGTTTTTTTTAAAACTTTATTCATTTCCTTTCCCAGAAATGCCAAATGACGGAGAACAAATGGCTGATTGTCACTGCCAATTGCTCTAAACTATTTAATTTGGGTTTAACATGTTACGTGTGCATAGTTACTATAGTCTTTGAATCATGATTTTGGACTTAATATGTTATGTAAACCAGCCAATTATTCAGTAATTCATTATTCAGAAGCTGTGACTCAATGAACCCAACCAACTATGGTTAGTTCACCAAGCCATGGTTAAATATAATATAATTCAGCTTACCCTGCTAAACCAGATTATGTCAACTCAGAAATCACAAGAAAAAAGAGTTAAGCATAACATACAGTAATTTAAATTTAATGAGAATAAAAAGTGTACCGCTAATAGTTCAAAGGGCATAGTTCTTATTCATCTTATATACATGTTAATAAAGGCCATGCAAATCTTCCACTATAAATACTAAACCCCCCATGCTATATTTAATCTGGTGTATCTCATTGGTATTTAAAGGCCAACACATTTATTATTAATTGTAATACACGTCACACTAAAAAGGCATTGAGGAAAACATTCCATCCATAACGAAATTTATCCAATACACACACAAAAAGAAGAAAACAGATTCAAAAAATTTTGAATGACTGACATGCACAAACTTGGGACAAAAAAAAAATTCATTCGCATAACAAGCTGACAAAGCTCAAACATTCTCAAACAATTGGCTTTGAACACTTTTGCTACCAAACATTTCAAAAAAGTAGAAATTACTTACTTCATAAGTCTTGTTGGTCTTGTTTTTTTATAACCCTAGCTTATTTTTCTTAATTATAGGGAAAAAAATCTTTCACAAAAGAAAAAGAAGCCCCACTATTCTAAAACATTTAAATCCAGTGAACTAAGCTAAACTTCAGAAGAGGCTGCAGCATCAACAAAAAATTATCTCAAAAGCAAATATTAAAGTCTAAGTGACACATCACGTAAGAAGTTACTAGCATATAGGCTCTGAAAGTATATCTGTGACTGGCCAAGATGATTCAGTGCCAGATGAATTTAGAAAGGTGCTTTCCAATAGTGTATGCGCACCAAATAGAGTTCATGTGCAAAAGTTATACTCCAAGAACTAAAAGACTGGGCCAAAACATTAATGCAAAAACCTTCCTTTCAAATGTTGTCCAGCATCTGAAACTCTCAATAGAACAATTCTCTGGTTTAGCATTTCTATCCATCATTGGAATTCCTTCACAGACAACTATAGGCTCCCGAACTTTAGCCAAATGCAGGGTGGTAGCTTCACACAGGACCAACCTTTTATGGGCTGAACACTGGAGCTTTGATACCAGCTAATCTACCATAAATAGCTCTTGAAATGCAGAAGGATCAGGTCAGCTGTTATAACAGTCCTAGTCTGCAGCAAGTTCAAATCCTATTCCTCTGTCAAAATTTCCAATCTTAGTCTTTATTTCAAATGTGGGTGCACTTCCCCACTCTCCAAACAAAAAGTGAAGTGGGCGGGGAAAGTATCCCAAAAAACAAAAATGGGGAGGGTCAATTGCAGGGAAGAAATTAACAAGAGGAAAATGCTTCTTGGAAAGAAAAAGATGCATATATGGTCTGCATCATTTTAGTAAACAGTTTAATACTTTCAGATCAGAGTGATGTCTTCTAAATCACTTCTTCATCAGATTAATAGAAATGGCTAATTCTTTCCCCTCCCTCTAGAATGCAAAATCAAAAGATTCTGTGTTGCAGAGAGCACCCCACAGTGTAAGAAGCTTTGACATTAAAATCGTTATTGGTAAGGAGAAAATAAATAACCAGAGAGCAGAATAGGAAAGAAAACTCCTTTGATTAATTCAGAGATACCCAGACCAAATTAAAATACAATAGATCTTAAGGAAGACTTGTTATCCTTTGCAGTAAATAGTTTAAGGAATGCTGATGTTTCAACAAACACACAGTAATTCTATGATTCTACAGGATAAATCAGTTCAAGTCAGGGAATTTAATTTATTCAAACTTCACAGAAATAACAAGAATCATACTAGTACTATCTTCTTGTATTTATTAATACAATTTGTAGAGGTAGAGGTGTCATTTGTACAGGAACTCAATTAAGCATCCCATTTTTCCCCACAACAATCTTGTCAGGTAGGATGGGCCAAGAATAACAGGAGCAAAGTGAATATCCATGGCTGAAGGTGCCAATCTAACATCTTAAACATTACACCATACTGGTTTCATCTTTGAAGAGGCTACTGAAAGTCACTCCTATTCCCTTTCTGACCATAACTTCCCAGTTCCTTGAAGACTATAAAATAACATTAGCAGAATAATCTTTAAATGTGTTATTTAAAACTAAGTGTTACTTAAAACAGAGCTCAGAGAGGCGTGCTTCCAAGCAACTGTGCTTAGAATTGCAACCTTACCTACTGAACATTATGCCCTTACTTTTAAGTAAATCCGTAAAATGTAGTGCTAGAACAATAGTCATGTAAGCAAATGTAAGAAAAACGATACATGTATATTAGAACTAAGGAATTTAATTAAGTCTAAGTGCCATCTTCAGAAGACTCCCTCCTAAAGCAAGCACAAAATTATGCCTTTGTTCACAGCCATCCAGCAAATGTGAATTCTTCATGACCATTTAACCAGAACAACATTTACTCATAACACACCCTCTGCAGTTTTGGAGAAGTCATTAGAAATGTTTCTAGTAACCCAAGTTGCTATTACAACTGTCCCCTTCCTTTATTTAAAAAAAAATAAAATGCAGCATTAAATTTAAAAAAAAAAGTTTTCATAGCCATCCAATAACCTATATCATGGGGTTTGCAACATCCACCAGACTTCACAGCATGCTGTTAAAATTTCCCTTATGCCACACACTGCTTCTTTGGAATTTCTCAATGCTTAGCACAGATGACTCTCTGTGAAATAAATCAGAGCCACGGCTTGATCTGAGAGATTGCTTCTGCCTGCCTGCCAATACCTCCCATCTCACTTCTAGCTCCATTAAAAATGGCATATTGCAGGGATGAAGGTCCCCCACAAGGATTTTACATGACATACTCCACAGATACTCTTTAAGCCAATCACACACTAATTAGGGTGTAGGCACGGATTTCCTTTAGAGAGCAACTGAAATGAGCACATTTGCTTGTATTTCCCCCACCCGGTAAAAATCTTACCCGTTTCCATTGTTAGGATCATAATTCCACTTCTTTCTCTCTCTCTCTCTTTCACCCTCTCACTTTCAGGGTCAAGCTTTACTTATCCAGGGCATGTGAGCGATTCAGAGACACAGCTTCGCTTTGTTTGAGCTTATATCTTCTGCCTCACTCTCCCCTCCTCCCTTTGGTGTGAGGAGGGTGGAGGAGAGAAAGGAGGAAAACACTGCCTGTACCCTCGCAGCCAGGCCATCTCGATTGGCTCATTCACAAACAATTCTAATAAGCGCATTCATGTTTCCCCGAGAGCTTGAAATGATCCAGAAAGGCATTTTTGGACTGCCTTGTTTGCAACTTGCGGAGTTAGAAGTTAAAGCGCATAGCCAACAATTGTCTTTCAAGCAGCTTCTCTCCAGAAGGACTAACCACTGACTGAACACAAAACCTTGTACTTCCCCAACATTACCTAGACAATAAATGCAGGCTCTAGAGCTACACCCCAGTCAGGAGGATGCCATCACCTCTTTCAGGAGAAGGTTTAATATTGTTAACTTGTGCAGGAAGCTTTAAAATGGTACCTGAGGGTATCACAGGCAGCATATAATTTGAGATTGGATTTAGGCACAGAACCAGCTTTCCATGTCAAGACTCTGCTTTGGCACACAACCTATAATCAACGTTTCCTCAAGGATGTCTGGCAGAGGAGATTTGCTGTGAGTCCTTTATCTGTTTACAGAAGTTGTGATGATGCAAAAGGGGTGTGGTTGGTGTGATTTTCCATCTGGATTTGGGGAAGAGATGGTTGCTATTTTTTTGGGCTTGTTTGGGTTTATTATCTAAGAAACTTAGCAGACAACATCCCTGGCTGACCTTTGAAATGTTAATCATCAGATCTGCTTAATATTTAGATAGGAGACCATCAAGAAACAAAAAAGTTGGATACTAAAGTTGGAAGAGGGAAAAAAAATTCCAGAAAACAATTGCCAACCTCTTTTCCATTGTTGCCAAGAATACATGAACCAGTTGACTTGTTTTTATTTTTTAAGATTAGCTTGCTATGTCAGTCATGGTAAGAATTAAGAAGCTATGTCATTTTCAGCACTTGTTCCATAGAAATTTGGGGAAGGGAGGAAAGCAAGGGAAGGGAGATCCGAGGCTGAGAAACAAAGAATATTCCTTCTCCGTGGGTCTTACTAGGTTCTGAAGATGATCCTTTTTGGAAAACAGGTTGGTTCTCATGCACAAACAAGACTACACATACACTTTTTAGGATATTCTAAAAGCCTTACATAGAGTTGTGTGGAAAAAGTACTGTACTTTTCAGAGTATAAGACACATATAAGATGTATAGGACCCCCCCCCCAAAAGAGAGTGGAAATGTTGATGCATCCTATACAACGAATACAGCCATTTTTGGCCTCCTGAAACTCCGCCCTGTGCGTCCCATTTTTGCCAAAAACAGGTCCCTTTTTCGCAAAATCGGGATGTGCAGAAGATTTCGGAGACCCGCAGAGTGCTCCTGGAGGCAAAGGAAGGCACAAACTTTTTTTTTTCTTGTATTCCTCTTTGAAATCTTGGTGCGTCTTATAGTCTGAAAAAAATGGTATATCCCACTGATATTTTTGACTGTTTCAACATATGTAGGTATTTATTTATTTACTTATTTCATTTCAAACATTTATTTATTTATTTATTTATTTACTGCCTTTATTATTTTATAAATAATTCAAAGTAGCAAATACAGGTACTCCTCAAGTTACGACCACAATTGTGGCCAAAATTTATATTGCTAAATGAAACATTTGTTAAGTGAGTTTGCCTCATTTTATGACTTTTCTAGCCATAGTTGTTAAGTAAATTTATTTATTTATTTATTTATTAAATCTGTATACCGCCCTTCTCCTTTCGGACTCAGGGCGGTGAACAGCTAAAATGAAAACATTTGTACGCAAAAGTTAAAATAATTATTAAAACTAATTAATGAAATTTGGCCCATAATTTAAAACATATCAATTAAAAATCAGTATCAAACATTAAAACCAACATGGAATCATGTAAATCATTGTATTTGTTAATAACATGGTTGTTAAGCGAATCTGGCTTCCCCATTGACTTTGCTTGTCAGAAGGTCGCAAAAAGCTGATCACATGACCATACAACCATAAATAAGAGTCAGTTGCCAAGCACCTGAATTTTGATCACATGACTGTGTGACGGTTGTAAGTGTGAAAAACGGTCATAAGTCTCTTTTCACAGTGCCATTGTAACTTTTTAACTGTCACTAAATGAACTGTTGTAAATCGAGGACTATCTGTACACATAATACTCCTTCTTCTTCTATTTTCCCACAGCAACCATGTAAGAAGAGTTAAGCTTAGAGAGAACCATTTTATTTTTTTTATGCCTCGGAGAACTTGCAATACTTTCTGCTATCAGTATTAGGAGTAGGATCAAGAACAGCAATAATGTTAATGGTCATTATGAACAGAAGTATTAATTTTTAAGGAGCAACATCTTTTTTTTTGTCTAGATAGGAAACAAGTCTATAGAAGATAGTTTTGGCATGAAAGCATCCAGGACTGAGTCTTCTTATGTGGATTGCTTTTAAACTAATTATAGGTTTCTCCAAGTTTTATATTCATTTCCATTTTTTTATACTTTCGGAATTTTGCCTGTATGAAAGTTACAGTTTTATCTGTGTTCATTGAATGCAATTTGAAAATGTGTGGGAACAATCTATATCACAAAGTAAGGCCAAACTCAGCAAACAGCAAATACATGCTATTATGCTAAGATATAGTAAGTCTATATGTATCTACCCTAACATTACAGAAAATATGTAGGAAACACTTCCATTGCTCCTCATTGTAAAATATGCTATATAGATAAATAAAAATAGAAGGGCACCCTATTTTATGTTTCAGATTCTTTGCCTGAAAGCCAGAACTCATTCTTTAGTAGCCAGTTTGCTATAGGATAAAACTTTGTATAGAATAGAATAGAATAACAGAGTTGGAAGGGACCTTGAGTTCCCTTCTAGTCCAACCCCCTGCCCAGGCAGGAAACCCTACACCACTTCAGACAAATGGTTATCCAATATCTTTTTAAAAATTTTCAGTGTTGGGGCATTCACAACTTCTGCAGGCAAGTTGTTCCACTTATTGTTCTGTCTATAGTCCTTGCCATATTACTGCATTCATTGGTGAAGCTTCACTAATAAATTCAATAATTAGCAGTGAAAATATCCAGTCCATTGAGAAGGAAGTAGGACAAAACCTTACATTATGTGATCAATACAGTAGTACTTAGCTTAGAACTGTAATAGAGCCTGCCCATTCTGGACATAAGGCATGAAGGTACTAAAATGATTTTACAGCGGTTGTTAAATGAACCACTGCACTTGTTAAGTGAATGCCGCTGTCATTACCGAACCAATGGTTTGGCATGAGCGTGGTTTCCCCAAAAAACTGGAATTTAGAGCCAATTTTCAATAAAATCATCATAAACTGTGGTCATGTGACTGCAGGACATTGCACACACCCAGTGGTGGATTCTTCCCAGTTCGGTCTGGTTCTGCTGAGCCGGTAGTGGTGATGATATGATGTCACCGAACCGGTTCTGCCCCCCCCCTGTTATTCTTACCTTTTATTTGGCCCCACCCCCAATCTATTGCTGCCTCCTGAGTCCCAGCTGATGGGCTATAAGGAAAAACTGTTTAACTCTTGCCTCGGGGCTTCAAAGGGCTGCCCTACAGCTGATCAGTGGTAAAAGGCAGTTTGGTGGTAGACCGGTGCCTCCAATAACAAATGAGTAGACCGGTGCCTGCAAAAATAAATGGGTAGACCGGTAAAGCTCTGCAAGCAGTTAAAAGCCTGGTAGACCAGTACCTCTGTTAAATCCTAAAGAATTATCACATGACCATCAAGTCACGCCCACAAAATAAGCCACGCCCACAGAACCGGTAGTAAAAAAATTTAGAACCCATCCCTGCACATACCCAAAATGAGGCCATATTGCCAAGCACCCAAAATTCAGTCATGTGACTGTGGGAGGGCATGTGCAACTATTGGAACTTCAAATCTGGGTCATAAACAACCACCAAATATATCCACCGTAACTTTGAACAGTCGCTAAGTCAAGGACAGTCATAGTTATCATGTTACTTATAGGCCAATTTTTACATCTGTCTAGTTCAAGAACTGAATTAATGATGCAATGAATCTTCCTTGTAATCAGTGGTTGGTTTCTACTGGTTGTCCTCACTTCAGCTGAACCGATAGTGGTGGCGGTGGGAGGCTCCACCCATCCATCTGGACGTCATCATGGATGCTCTACACCTGCACAGAAGTTCTGTGCACATGCAGAGGCACCACCCACAAGCGCTCACACTTCCAAAGCGGTAGTGAAGATAAGTGGAACTCACTACTGCTTGTAATGTATTCAAGAAGTAAGGTTTTGGACAAAATTGTTACGTTTAATATTTGAGGTCTGTTGCTTCTAAAAGAAACTTTTTTAAAAAAAATAAATTTTATTAAGTATACACTTTAAAAACATTAGACTTGGTGTGACTTGTCTGATAATACTTTTCTAACACTTTTTCTTTCACGTATATTACAATATAATATCATGCATATTCCATATATACTTCTTGTACATTCAATCACACTTCAATTGCATACCTATTCCCTTCGTCTCTATTCAAATCCAATTTATTCCTATCTAATATTTCTTAATTTAATTTTATTTATCTTTCTCCCCTTTTCTTCACTGTTTCTAATTCTCTATCCCTACATTCCTCCTTTTCTCTAGCCATTTATAAAATGTATTCCAGGTTACATAGAATTCTGATTCATCTTTATCTTTGAGCTCCATTGTTAACCTGTCCATTTCTGCACAGGTCAATATTTTGTTAATTATTTCTACCTCTTGTGGGTTCTCTCTGCATTTCCAATTTTGTGCGAATATCAACCTCGCTGCCGTTAATATGTGTACCATAAGATATATTTCTTCTTTTTTGAAATTATCCCTTACTATACCCAGAAGGAAGAGTTCTGGCGTCATATTTATCATCTTGTTTAACATCTCTTCTAGCCGCTGTTTTATTTGGCACCAAAAGTCCTTGGCTTTTGGGCACCCCCACCACATATGATAATAAGTGCCTAATGTTGCTTTACATTTCCAACATTTTGGTGAGCAATTTTTGCACATTTTGGTCAATCTTGTGGGTGGGTAATGCCACCTGTAAATCATGTTGTATTGATTTTTCTTCTAAAAGAAACTTTTGTTAATAAGCTCACCTTAACAGTTGTTCCTGACTGCCCAGAGCACAGCAACAGACACCGATTCACCAGAAAAATTTTCAGTCTGAAGTTACTTTTCCCTAGAGGAAATAAAAAACATGTGATCATTAAAGGGACTGTTAAGTCAAATGAAATAATTATTGTCTATTTGAACTTAAAGGGTGCCTAATGCAGAGCTTTGTTAATGTCCCATCATATCATGCACTTGTGATCACAGCAAGTATAAGGAGGAAGCATGGCCTGTTCCAAGAAGTAAACATCTTAAAGAGCTAATTTAAACATCTAACAACATCATCTGAAATTTTATGAATGCAAAGAACAGTGCACAATGTTGAAGTCCTCAAAAAGATAGGGTTAAAGGTGATGATCTGAAAGATTAACAATTTGATGTTGCGAGTACATGACATCATGCTAATAAAAGCAACGTGAGTATACAACCAACCCTTTCTGAATTCTGAACTAAGATTGTAGAACTCAAACAGAGAAGATGACTCCCAAGAAGATCAATGTGCACAGGCTCTGATATCATAGATCATAATCTGAATATTTGGCAAATATGTTGAAGCAATGGCATGGTGTCTCACATATGGTATTCTTCACTTGAAGTTGTACTCTGGTTTTGTTTCTTTTACTTATAACAGGATAACCAAATTGGAAGAGACTTTGGAAGTCTTGTAGTTCAACTCCTGCTCAAGCAGGAAACCCTATACTATTTCAGACAAATGGTTGTTCAAACTCTTCTTAAAAACCTCCAGTGTTGGAGCACCCACAACTTCTGGAGTCTTTTTTCTGATTAATTGTTCTAACTGTCAAGAAATTTCTCCTTAGTTCTAGTGTGATTCCATCCTTGATTAGTTTCCATCATTAGTTTGCTTCTTGTTCTGCCTTCATATGCTTTGGAGAATAGGTTGACTCCCCCTCTTTGTGGCAGCCCCTTAGATATTAGAACATTGCTATATTAGGTATTGGAATACTGTCTTGATATTGGAACACTATTATCAGCAAAGAATCCCTTACAAGTCCTTCTTCCAAGAGAGATACTGAAGAAAAATATGAAAAATGAATTTTAAAAATCTACAAGAGAAAAATAACAGCTTTTTTTGAGCGATTTGACTCAGTAAGACTCAGTAAGAAATCTGTATAGAAACTCTAGCCTCCCTCTGAAGCAGTTCCTCTCATTATACAATGACCTCTAGTGTGCTGAGAAAGTATCACATTTATTACTTTATAAGTAACTCAAGGCAGTGAACATATATAACACTTCTTACTTCTCCTATTTTCCCTACAACAACAATCCTGTGAGATAGGTTGGGCTGAGAGGGAGGGACTGGCCGAAGGTCACCAGGGAGGTACTTTGTTACATTAACAGGAAAGAACCTCTTACAAGGCTTTCTTCTGAAAGAGATACTAAAGAAAAATATGAAAAATGAATTTTAAAAATCTATAAGAGAAAAGTAACAGCTTTCTTTGAGTGATACACCTAAACTAATATCTGCTCTATTCTAGTCCAGCAACTTCATAGCTACACCTCACAAAAGATCACTTTCATTTCAAAAACCCCCATTTTTTTGGTTCCTACAGAGAATTAAAACTGCATGTGTGTCTTAGTATATTCAGAAGTAAAAGAACCTAGATTTATGGATCTAGGTAAGCCAATGATTTGTATAAAATGAAATACTCAGGCATGTAGCTCTAGCCCTTAGACTTATATACCGCTTTACAGTGCTTTACAGCTCTCTCTAAGTAGTTTACAGAGTCAGCATATTGCCCCCAACAATCTGGGTTCTCATTTTACCGACCTGGGAAAGATGGAAGGCTGAGTCAACCTTGAGCCTGGTGAGATTTGAACTGCCAAATTGCAGGTAGCCGGCAGGCAGCAGAAGTAGCCTATAGTACTGCATTCTAACCACTGCGCCGGTGCGCAGTGTCATAAACAAAAATATGCAAAATGGTGCATGCACAGAGCAGCCAGTCAGGGATGGATTGACCCCTCCCCCTATCAAGAATTGTAGATTTTATCCTGGCAAGCATTTGCAGTATTGGGGCTGGATGTCACCTGAATACAGACTGCAGATGTTCTTCCATGGATGCCGTGGTGAGGACTGCAGAAAAACCAATGCTATGGACAGTGAAGTGTTAGAACAGCAAAGAAGAGATGAAGTAAAGGAAGACATTGGAAAGGCTGACGAAAGGGGCAGGTTGAATGCACCGTGCTTGAATTCAAACATGGTGGTGGCAGGGAAGGGAGGTACGGGACAGGTCACCTTAGAATACTGGCACTACTGGATTTAGGTCACTTACGGGAACAAAGTCTCCAAACTAATGATGTGTTCAACTGAAAGAGATATGGGTGAATCTCTCCAGCCTTTAAAATGTGACAATATCACATCTGTATGTGTCTTAAGTGGGATAGGAAGAAACAAAAATTACTACAAAAGTTAAGAGAAAGCTGCAGCTGCTAAAGCAACCTGTGTATGGCTTATTCATAAAATTACAGAAATTATTCATTTTTATTTGGAAAGCAAGTGGAGGAGAATGAGGAATAAAGCTAATGCACACATGATAATAAAGTTTCCCTTGACCTGGCCATGGTCCGTACCTTTTTCTGAATAATAACATGGAACTGCATTTCTTCCAGATTTTTTTTATTATTATTATTCAAGCCACTTTGCAATTCTGGCATTTATTGGTGATCTCCCACTCAAACATCTAGGTCCAATCATATTTATCTTTTCTGAGATCAACCAAGTCTGGCTAAGTGCTCCATCATCTGTTGCAACATAAATCACATAAGGATGAGAAAATGTAGAACAAAAATCCATATACCCTACTAAAGGATGGTAATCCTGTGGAAGAAATATTGCCTGTTCACCCAACCAAAGTAATTGATAATAAGTCACCTTATTATCTTATGTACCTTTTCAATATTTAACCTTTACAATATTTAACCTTTACACGTAAGGAAAAATCACTATCAATACATCTAGCCTCCATTCTCAATCTCCCAACTTCACTTGCAACTTTACTATCTCTCTGATCTGTAATCCTATCTTAGAAAATGTTTCTTTCCAAATCCTATAAAAACCAGGAAATGCACGTTTTGTTTCTGTTTGGGTAATGAAATGCTTTCATAGCAGAAGTTATATCAGTAAAGTATTTTACAATCAAACTATGAAAATTAAAATTAAAATGTAAAGTATTTTACAATAAAACTGTTTACTAAGACTATTACTATTATTATTATTCTCATCCTTCCTATTACCTATTTCCTTTTCTACTTATGACTATAATTTTGTTGCTAGTATCATTACAATTTGTTTTATTTAGTTTCCTAGTATGATTTATCTTGATTGCTTATTTAGTATCCTATAACTATAGCTAAGTATTGTATCTTATGATTCATGATGAATGTATTTATAATAACTACGATCATGATTTATCACATATCTTTTATGTACAGAGAACTTATGCTGCGAAGACAAATTCCTTGTGTGTCCAAGGAACACACTTGGCCAATAAAGAATTCAACTCAACTCAGCTCTCCTCTCCTCTCCTCTAAAGGTTAAGGAACATCTTGCTTGATACAGGCTAGCTCAGAGAGCAAACAGACAGCTTGAAAAGCTTCACTACAGATGCTATTGACTGTACTATAAGCAGTATTAATTAAAAAATGGCAAAGTAAAAGGTAACAGGATCACCTGTTTCGAGCAACAGCAGGCTTTCCAAGCAAAGCACCAGATGCCAACTGTCTATACTTGCTTAATATCACAAGCAAAATAGTTATCTGCCAGCCACATGGAAATCTTTAAACATAACCATCTGGCCATAACTTGAGCATTAATCTATTTCGCATTACTACAATGATTTATTTCAGTTTAAGCTTCAAAGAGAATTTTAAAATATAATTGGGGAAACATAAACAAACTTAACCAGATGCAGAGTTCATCCAGTCATACACTAAAACAGAATTGCTATAAATTCTGGCTTATGTTCATAAACAGTATGTTGGACATATTCACCTTTTGCTCTCATGTAGTTCTGTCTGCCGGAGTGGCAAAACAAGCCAAAAGAATCAAAGGTAAAGGTAAAGGGCTCCCTTGCACATATGTCCTAGTCGTTCCTGACTCTAGGGGGCGGTTCTCATCTCCATTTCAAAACCGAAGAGCCAGCGCTGTCCTGAGAGGTCTCCGTGATCATGTGGCCGGCATGACTAAACGTCAAAGGTGCACGGAACGCTGTTACCTTCCCACCAAAGATGGTCCCTATTTTTCTACTTGCATTTTTTACATGCTTTCGAACTGCTAGATTGGCAGAAGCTGAGACAAGTAACGGGAGCTCACTCTGTTATGCGGCACTAGGGACTCGAACCGCTGAACTGCCGACCTTTCGATTGACAAGCTCAGCATCTTAGCCACTGAGCCACTGCTTCCCTAAAAAAAAAATCAAAAGTACTAGTTTATTTGTTACTACAGATAGTTCTCATTTAATGACTGGTCATTTAGTGATCAAAGTTACAACAGGCCTCTGACCTGGTTCTGATGGCCACACTCCCCTCTGCAGTCATGGGATCATATTTCAGGCATTTGGCAACCAGTTCACATTTGCAGCCATTTTCAGCATCTCACAGTCATTTAAACATAAGTTTCCATGTTTATTTCTGGATTCCAGCAAAAAATGGCCATTGATGAAAATTGGTTTGTTTAGTGATCATGATGTTCATTTAATGACTAATATTCACTAAGCGATTGACCCTCCCCCCCAAAAAAAAGACATACAATCAATCATGTTCATGTGGCGAGCAACATAACAATGGCCACAATTTACAACCATAATTTCAGGCTCAATTATGGTCATAAATCAAGAATCTCCTGTATATTAGGATTAGGTTTTCTGACCTGTACTTGTCAAAGAAGCTGGAGTCTGTTCTTGGTTTATGATTTTCTGGTAAGTTTCAGAGTGACATGCCAGGAATTCATGTATGACTCTAAAGCCAAACCATCATTTTAATATGTCTAAGTTTGTGAAATCATTATGACAGGAAGAAAGACTAGGAGCACTGGCCTGTGCTAGTCCACTGCTTGTGAATAATAAACCCATAATTCACAGCACTGCACACTGACCTAATAATTTATTGAAGGTTCTCTGTAATCCTTGGCATTCTCTTGCAATTCTTTTTGGTTGGTCTATCATTCACTATTATTTTTATACAAATTGATGAATGCCATTTTCTACCAGTCCAAACAATAGGTTAGAAGCTTGGTTGATCAACGAAGAGACTATTGTGATCTTCAGGCGTGTACTTTGGCAGGAACAACAGACCTGATAATTACCAAAAAGTACCCACATTTCCAGTGAGCAATTATGAAGATGTGACTGTAAGAATTTTGAAATCCAGATAAAAGAATCTAAGCGGGGGCAGGAAACCACAATCACAAAAGTTGCTTTGATATTGTTTCTTGTACATCATGACTGATTATTGCTCCAAAGGAACAATGTAATGAGGCTTTGAAAGAGCATTTCCTTCCTAAAAGTGATCAAAATACATTCCATTGAAATTGGTACAACTTACTTTAAAAATAAACATGATCACCAGGAGTCAAAGGAAATTCAGGGGAATTTTTACCAATCGATCAGCTTATAGTTTGCCCTGTTGCCTAATAATAATCTAGTGAAATTTTTTTTTACTCTAACTGCTTGCAAAACTGAGCAACTTTCAAAAGGCTTACATTCTTTTCAGCCTTTGCTTAATATGTCGGAGCTAAGAACAAGTTACAGATGTCTTGTTTTTTTAAAAAACTGCAGAAGTTTTAAGGAACCACAAAGAAAATACAGTAGTTCTTCCATATATGCTATTTCTTTTCCTATGATGAACTTCACTATTGCTTTACATGAACTCCATTTAAATACTAATCTTACCTTAAAGATAAAACTAATATAACAATTTAAATCTTCACTCATTAAAAGACTGGACTGCCATCTGTCAGATATGGTGTAGAGCAGGGGTGTCAAATTTGCGTCGTCACGTGATGTATTGTGACTTTCCCCCCCCCCTTCACCAACCGGGTGTGGGCGTGGCCAGCACGTGATGCATCCAACTGTGGGCCACATGTTTGACAGCCCTGGTATAGTGTCTCCTGCTTGGGTGGGGGGTTGGACTAGATGGCCTACAAGATCCCTTCCAACTCTGTTATTCTGTTCTGTAAATAAAACCTCCACAATTTTAAGTTGTGTGGACTTCAACTCCCAGAATTCCCCAGACAGTAGAATTCTCAACTGGAAACTGAAAGCCTAAACTTTTAGAACTGCTATAATGAATTAAGCAGCAATTTAATTGTGTACTGTAGAGGGAATGCAAGCATGATGGTTTCATATACTGAGAAACAGATTACCATTAAATAAAAGATGGATAATCTGCCATCTATATTCATCTCACTTATGGAGGCACTCAGACTTTTTTGAACCTCTCTGAAGTGCCTGCAAATTAAAGCTTAATATTTTTTTCTAATATATAGCAGAGCAAAATAAACTGCAAATGTTACTGACTTTTTTCCCTTCATAAAGGCAAATCACGGGCAAAAACATCACCCGCTCCACTGATGTGTAAAACATTTACAAAAGTATTTCCTCATATCAGAGAAGGCAAGCTAGCTTCATAGAATGATTTAATGCAAAAATTGTATCCTAAACAAAAATAGGTCTAATATACAGTAGTTCTTATTCTAAGATGGAAAACTTTGTTAAAAAATTTCTTTAGCACAAAGCTTTGTATGTTATCAATTAGAAAGACCTTGTAGCTGTGTGGCACAAAATAGTACATGCAACTAAAAGATTACCTGGGAAGGTCAATGAATGCCACCTAGTTTTATAAAAATATGAGTTAACCTCACTATAATATATCTTAATTTGCTTAATCAATCAGAATAGAGTTAAAAGGTATCTTGGAGGTCTTCTAGTCTAACCCTGTGCTCAAACCGGAGACCCTATACCATTCCAGATAAATGGCTGTCCAATCTCTTCTTAAAAATCTCCAGTGATGAAGCACCCACAACTTCTGAAGGCAACTGTTCCACTGATTAATTGTTTTCATTGTCAGGAAGTTTCTCCTTAATTCCCGGTTGCTTCTCTCCTTGATTAGTTAACCTTAATTAACCCTTGGAATTCATTTCCACAAGACATGATGATGGCTACTAAATTAGATGGTTTTAAAAGGAGATTTAGCAAATCAGTGGAAAAAATCTATCAAGGGTTACTTTGAAGATTTAATGTTACTACCAAGTTGGTGCCTCTTGCATCCAAATTATAACTGCAGAGGGAAAATGGTAGGAGAGGTGTTTGCCTATTTCCATCTCTTTTGCTTGTGAGCACCCTGAAGTACTTGATTTACTCTTGGGAAAAACAAAATGCTGGACCAAGATGAGTCTTGGCAATCCAAGAGAACTATTCTTCTGGTATTATCACTGTACTTTAATTCTTTATACAACAAACATTACTATTTGGCTCTGTTGGTTTTATCACCTTGAAAGAGTGGTCACTTTTATGCAACCCTTTTAAGAGCAAACAGCAGCCATAAATATTTCCAATTGTAACAGAATTAGGCCAAGTCAAAACAAAATTCTAGTTTGCATAATGCAATGCAGAAGTGTTAATCACTCAATCAACTCTTTATTCACCAAATGGATACATAGCCAAAGTTGAGTTTTTACTAGTTTTACAAATTGATGGGTTTCTATAACATGCAAACAAAACAAAACAAAAGTCTTATTTTTGAGGCTAGGAGCCATATGCAGCTGTTTCAACGTTGCAAATATTACTAGAGCAACTATTACAATTTTGAATACATTCAAGTGGTACTAGAGCAGGGGTGTCAAACTCGCGGCGTTACGTTGGCGTCACATGGCATATCGCGACTTTTCCCCATTTTGCCGGGGAGTATGTGGCCAGGGAGTGACCCATCCAGCCCGCGGGCTGCGAGTTTAACACCCCTGTACTAGATGATTACATCTTGTGTTTATTGAGACTTTGATGTCTTTAATAGTGAGTCTGATACAAATAATGAAATAAAGCACACAAAGAAGTCTGCAATGTTCAAAAATCAAAAAATTGAAGGTATTTCTTAAATTTATATTCTATGTCTTCTCCGAAAACTCAAGGCAACATCTCTAGCAGCTTCTCCTCTATTTTTATACCCAAAATTACCCCGCAAGTGAGTGGGTCAAGAGAATGTGACTGGCCCAAGGTCACCATGAGTTTTCATAGTTGCGGGTGGATTTGAGTCTAGTGTTTCCCCCTTAACCCTTAAGCCACACATTCTTTTCTTTACTGCAGATATGTGCAGCATGTTTACCTCTGAGAGTTTCACAAGTGGCCAGATCAGAGGTAGTATCTATGCATCCACTTTTAATTCGTTTCTAACCCAAAATCCAGGGTGGATAAAAAGTGATGATTTTTTTTTAATTAAAAATGTTTTTTTTAAATTTAAATCAGATTTTTTTTATTTAAATTGGAATTTTTTATTTTTATCAAATTTATTTTAATAAAATACCGTATTTTTCAGAGTATAAGCACCCTTTTCCCCTAAAAAAGAGAATGAAAATCTGAGTGCGTCTTATACTCCAAATGCAGCCCTGCCCAGCTTCTCAAATTGAGGTTTCAGAGGCTAAAAAAAGCATCAGAAATGAAGCTTCAGAAAAATAACCTCCAAACAGAACTTCAGAGGCTTTTTTTCTGAAACTCTGTTTTGGAGGCTTTCAGAGACAGGAAAAAAAGTTTTTTTCTTACATGGAGTTTTAGAAGTTTCAGAGGCAGGAAAAAAAGCCTGTGAAACAGAGGTTTCAGAGGCTGGGGAAAAAAAAAAAAGCAAGGCACAGAACTCACAACCAACGAACCTGTTGCTAAAATTCAACTCTGGGAACAGCTGATTGGGGATATTCCAGGAGGCTGATTCACCCGCCAATCAGCTTTTTTCTTATTTTCCTTCCCAAAAACTAAGGTGTGCCTTATACTCCGAAAAATACGGTACTTTTGGAATAAAAATCTATCTAAAGATAGTTTTCTATTTAAGATACATTAATAATATAGTTTATTCCGCATGAAATGGAGCTTAGTTATGTAGCATCAGGCTGTATATTCTGCAACATTTACATTTTTATAAATATTTTGTAAACTCATTCAATGAATCCAATGAATCCAAGCTCTGCAAGCTAAATAGCAAACTTCCATTTTGTTTGCAAATAATAATATTAAAGATTCTAACTACCAGCAAGAATGAGTCCTTACATTTAAAGAGCACCTGTCATTTCAGATCCATCATGGCAGCACCTGCTAGGGGGCATCCACTCACCTGCTGCCCGCCCCATCCCTCACCTTGTTGTGTCACTGCCCCATCACCAGCCTTCCCATTAAAGTGAATGGGACTGTCGGTGAGTCAGCAGTGGGTCAGAGGAGGAGCCGCTGCGGGACAGAGATGACAGTTGCTCTTTAAAAATTTTAATTTAAATTGAGTTGATTTAAATCAAACCTTTTTACTAGTGATTTAAATTGTGATTTAAATTGAGTTGATTTAAATCAAATCCACCTTGCCAAAATCCATCTTGCACTCTTCCATTGCCCTCCTTGCTGGGATTTTGGTGCTCTGAGAAAAGGAGAGGCAGTGACGATTTTTCTGACTGCCCCACCTGAGATCAATAGTGGAGGTAAGCCACTAGTTTTCAAGCTCATTATTGATTCCAAGGCATCAATAGCAAGAGGAAATCAGCAGTTACAATTTCCTTCTGGCAGCTTCCTGATAGGAAAAACAAGCAGAGATCCCTGGACTGCATTGACAGCCAGATTGGCTTCCGGCCCAAAGATTGCTGACTTTTGCTTTACAGTAACTCCCCCACTTCCTATCCTTCTCTATTATGTAAAAGCTAGCATCCCGAAAGAAACCACAGGAATTGTATTTAATCTCCCATTAAAAATGAATCCCTTCCTCCTAAAGAAGTGCCTCACGTTTCTTCTGTGTCAGAGCTATGTCCAGCCATCTCTTTATCCAGGTCTTCATTAAACCAGACTCTGTTGTAGCACAGATTCACCCCAAGGGAATTCAAGGAAAAGACAGGTCTAATAATTAAAGCCTTCATAGAGTTGCAGACAAATAATGAAAGAGATCTCTCTATTTTGATCATTTTACTTTCTGATAACAATAGAGCTAAGACAGGAGTTTAATAAGTATTTTTTCTGAAGTGGCTCCCAAGAAGATATCTCTATAAACCTGCAATGAAAAGTAACCAAGAGTCTTAAAACTCACACACTGATTGCCCCAACAATCCCTGTAGATTAGGGGTGTCAAACTCGATTTCATTGAAGGCCGCATCAGGGTTGTGTTTGCCCTTGGGGGGCCAAGGTGGGTGTGGCCAGTTCGACGTCACTCATGTCATTGGTGCCGGTGGTGGCCCAAGCGCTCTGCCAGCAAAAACTGGCTCTTGAGCTCCATTTTTGGCTGTGACAGCTTCCTGCAACCCTCTACCAGAGAAAACAGAGCTCGGGAGGACTACCTGCGGCCCTCCTGAGTTCCGTTTTCACTGGCAGAGGCACTGTGGGCTGGTCCTTTGCTGTTTCCAGGGCCAGATCTAAGCACACACCCCTGGGTCAGTTTGACACCCTGCTGTAGATAATAGTCCATTTCTTCAGATTCACACTAGAACTGGAAAAGTTTTCCCCATCCTTATCTTCAGCCAGAGAAGAGTGCCTGAAATAAGTTTGCATTAGTTGTATAAAGCAATAGATACTCAGTTGTAGGCATACAGGAAGGGTGTGTTTTTTTCCTTTTGTTTTGTTTGGCAGAGAAGTTGCTGATTCCATATCCATCAGGTTTGTGTCACTGTAACCATCTGAAAAGATTTTGCATTTATGGATATCAATCTGACTTTCCAGATGCAGGTGTTTTGATTTATGAGCATTAACAAATCGAGTTCTTTCGGCATGCACTATCCTGTTTGCAGGAGGCACATAATCCTTTTCATCCATATATTCACCTATAAGGGGAGGGGAGGCATGAACTGGGGGGCGGGCAGAGGAATTTTGGAGCTCGAGGACACCATTACAGCTTCCCACATCTCTATGAAATGCAACAGCCTGGAGGTAGGATAGAGGAAAGTAGTTTTTTAGAAACACAAATGTCAAAATGCGGCACAAAGTGCATTTGCATGACAAACTAACTCCAGGATTTTAAAAGAAACATGTTGTATATTTAAAACAAATATCACCCATACATATTGTACACAGAGCATTAAAGTTGCTGATTATATGAAGAACAGGTTTAAAAAAACCTGTGGGTCATATTATGGACACCCTTCTCTACTTGGGGAAAAACACCTTTGTGTCGAGTACAACTCTTCATAATAGTATGGAACAGGGGTGGTTTCTACTGGTTAGCATCTACTTTACTACTGGTTAGCATCGTGTGCACGCTCTTCTGCACATGCACAGATCATCTATGATGACATCCAGGTCAATGGGCAGAACCTCCTGACGGTTTTACTACCGGTTCTTGCGAACCGGTCCGAACTGGGGTCAACCCACCACTGGTATGGAAGCAACCATGCATTTTTCTTGGTAATATTTGGGAAGCAGTTTGCCATTCTGCCTTGTCCAATCACTAACACATTTTCACATATAGATACAAATGCAGAAATCAGCACACATCCTGTATTTCCTCCATATTTATTTGGGAATAAGATACGATGTTAGGAAGCATTCCACCTTTTCAAGGTGGGTAAAATGAAGATCCAGATTGTTGGAGAAAATATGCTGACTCTGTAAACAGTTTCAAGGGGGCTTAAAGCACTTTGAAGTGGTATCTAAGTCTAAATCTATAGCTATGTTAAGCCTCAAGACGTACAGATGTTGTAATTTTTTACCATTGTTCTTGCTGAATCCACATATTCTCTCCTATATTTCATGGATTATTTTCAAACCCCATTCAGCTGGGCAAGATTAAAAAAAAACAAGACCTACCCAAACTTTCAGTAAGATACCTTTAATGCCACTCAGAAAGTAGATGTAGAATCTTAGTAAGGGTAGGAAGATTTTCCAACTCTTCTTTATAGTGAACCGGTAATTAAAAAATGCTTAAAAAGTAAAAAAAAAAAAAAAAAATTCCAAAAGTCATGCGTCACTCAGCTGATCTTCAGAACTTTTTTTTTTTTTTTTACTTTTTAAGCATTTTTTAAAAATGTTTTTAAAAGGTGTAAAAAAAAGAAGTTCCAACGATCACAGCCGTGGTGCGCGAGCTTGGGAACCTTTTTAAAAAACTTTTTAAAGGCATTTTTTACTACTGGTTCTTTACTTTAAAAAAGTAAAAAAAAAAAGTTCTGACGATCACGCGCCACAGTTGTGATCATCGGAACCTTTTTTTTTACCTTTTTAAAGCATTTTTTTTACTACTGGTTCCAGAGAACCAGTAGTAAAAAATGCTTTTAAAAAGTTTTTTAAAAGGTTCCCAAGCTCGCGCATCACAGCTGATTCCCCCCCTTGCTGTTCTACTTACCTTCCCAAGCCTCCTTTTGGTGCGTACTGTGCAGGCGTGTGCGCGTGTTTGGTGCATACAGCATGCGCTTGGCACAAAGTGCACATGCGCAGCCAGAGAACCGGTAGCAAACCAGTTCAGATTTCACCACTGATTCACATGTTCTCAATTTAGACTCATGGCAACTAGCTCATATTTATGACAGTTGCAGTGTTCTGCAGTTAAGCGATTGCAATTTGTGGCCTTTTTGGCTAATTTATGGCAAAAAAAAAAAAGAGGTTCATTGCAGATTGGATTTGCTTAATGGCTGTTTGATTTGATTAATGACTTCTGTAAATATTGTCTTAAAATTGGGTCTGGCTTAACTTATAACTGCGGCCACTTACGACAAAAATTCCAGGCCCAGTTATGGTTATAAGTCGAAAACTACCTGTATTCCATATGGAGTAGCCCTGTTCTTTTTTTTCCTAAAAGTTTTACTACTGAACAACAAAAGAGGTTCTAATCCATCTCCCTCACTTCAGTATAATTGATTACTACAAATATAGAGAAACTATTAATATGATTGCAAAATGCAAAAAGAAAAAAGAAAATCCCAAACTTGTTTCTTGCCATCATCTCCCAGCATGGCTGCACAACATTGGTAGTGCTATTGGTAGTGCTAACTACCAATATGATTCCTTCTAGCTGTGTGGATGTTAGTTCTCCTAATTTTCAGACAACACAGATAAAAATCAACAGGTTTGAAAGGCACCAAGTTAGGAAAACTGATACAGATTCCAAGTTAGAATGCAGATATAAGCTCTGTAGCCCAAGACAATAAATCTACTCCTGTTTATGAGTCTTAGCTAGGCGGCCTGATGATTTGACTTAACATAAGGGAATTTTGTATGTACATAATAAGATGTGATTATAGGAACTTCTGAAAAACAGCAGAGTAATATTATGTTCAGGGCACATAAGCAGAATGTGTGTGTGTGTGTGTGTGTACACGTGTATGTGTGTGTAAACACATATCTCACCACTAATTAAAGCCTTTCCTGGAAAGATGATAAGCAAACTAACTGGTATGTGTTTATATAAGTTTGCTGATTATTTTTTTTTATAGATACAGAATTTCACGCAGTCGCATAAGAATTTCATGGACTTTTAACACAGTTAGCTGAACAGGCCTAGAAGAGAAAACTGCTTGAGAAGCAAGATATATATATATATTTAAAAATGGTTTAAAATATAATGATAAACATGGACTCCTTCAGTAAAAAAAAAATACTTATACCAATTTCTTCATATCCTGTTTCATTATTATTATATTTTATCTCAAAGGTTCAATTGTGGACAAATTTATCAGGAGCAACAGAATCCTGTGATTAAGTTTTTCTACCTGTAGTGACTTCAGGAATTTAAATTGATGAATTGGGTTTCTTTGTGCACAGGACTTATATTTTATTGCTGAAAAGATTCAGGATACTTAAATTACACTACAATCAAGTTGTCAGAGCAGCTTAGAAGGTCTGCTAACCCAGATGCAGTATCACATTTCACTGAAAAACAAGGAAGTTATAATTCAGTATTTCATTTGAGTTGTATGAAAGGACATTTTAAACCAAGTTTAAGGTGAGCTGCAATAGAAGTATAAATGGTAATTATCTCAAGAAAGGTAAGTGATAATTCTAAACCAGTACCAAATACAGTAATTCAAAACAAGACTGCCACAGAAATAAACATTTATTTTATTAGTAATTGCAATTACAAGGAAAGGATCTTGGATTTTTAGAGTGTCAGGGGATTAAACAATGGCTTTGGGCTCAACATTTAAATAGTTTGAGGCTTGCTTAGTTTTTGGATTGAAGAACCCCAAGAAATTTCAGGCTAGTAAGACCAGGAAATTGAAAAGAATCCAAGTAGAAAGCAAGAAAAGTTCACATCCAAGAGTGGGTGATTTAAGAGATATTTTACTTTTTCCTTTGCTTTACAAGTACAGGTAGTCTTCAATTTACGATTACAGTTAAGCCCAAAATTTATGTTGCTAAGTGAGAAATTTGTTAACTGGGTTTTGCCTCATTTTACAACTTTTCTTGCCACATTTGTTAAGTGAATCGCCACAATTGTTAAATTAGTAACATGGTTGTTAAGTGAACCTCATTTCCCCATTGGCTTTGCTTGTCAGAAGGTTGCAAAAGGTGATCAGGACACTGCAACCGTCATAAATGTGAGTCAGATATCAAACATCTGAATGAAAATCACGCAACTATGGGAATGATGCAATGGTTATCAGTGTAAGTCACTTTTTTCAGTGCGGTTGTAACTTCAAACAGTCACTCAGTGAACTGTTGTAAGCAGGGTGGATTTGATTTAAATCGAGTTGATTTAAATCACAATTTAAATCATGATTTAAATCACTAGTAAAAAGGCTTGATTTAAATCAACTCGATTTAAATCATAATTTTTAAAGAACAACTGTCATCTCTGCTACTCCTTTGACCCACTGTTGACTTACCGATAGTCCCAGTGTTGCAGAATATACAGCCTCATGCTACATAACTAAGCTCCATTTCATGCTGAATAAACTAAATTATTTATTATCTTAAATAGAAAACTATCTTATGATAGATTTTTACCCCAAAAGTTTTTTATTAAAATAAATTGGATAAAAATAAAAAAAATCCGATTTAAATAAAAAAAATCTGATTTAAATCAAAAAAATCTGATTTTTTTGATTTTTTTTTTAAAAAAATCATTGATTTTTATCCACCCTGGTTGTAAATCAAGAATTACCTGTAATATGAACATGCTGCTCTAAGGCATTATGAAGATTGCCTTTGACAACTTCCCAAAAATCTGTATTTTCCAACCTTGGCAATTGCCAGGTGTGTGGACTTCAACTCAGAGAATTCTCAACAATGCCCAGGTTGGCTATGGCATTTAAAATCTACACACTGCAAATTTGTCACAGTTAGGAAACACTGTTTTCAAGTCCACTGAATAAGGAAACAGAATGATATGGCTTTAAAAATCTGTAGGGGGAGATCTGGTCAATGAAGCCAAAGTGAAAAATCAAATGTTTAGTTTCTGATACACTGATTTATTGTTTATGGAAATATTTCAATTAATTTCATTTAATGAGAGAAAGAGAAAGAAATTAAATGAGAAACATTTATTGCTTCCAACTACTAAGCAGTAATGAAGAAGGGAAATGGCCAAATTGTTCAGGTGATGCAATAACACTACTCACCAGAGGCAGTCCTTACTTATGACCACAACTGGGACCCAAATTTCCATTGCTAAGCAAGGGGGCTGATAAATGAGGATGCTGCGATGGTCATAAATGCGAGGACAGTTGTAAGTCACTTTTTTCAGTTCCGTTGCAACTTTAAGCAGTTGCTAAACAAAAGATTGTAAGTTAAGGACCACTTCATTCCTAAAACTAAATGCATGAAGTTGAATCTGAAATTGAATGGACACCTTTCAGGTATAATTTTTAACACTTAGTTTCAGGAGATACCCTCCTTGATAAATAAAAAGTTTTGTTATTTTTAAAAGACAAAGACAGAACTTGGAGCAAAAAACTGTCATATTTGAACTAGGAAAAAAAGGTGCATCATTTTCCTAACAACTAGTTGGGATTATCCCTCAAAGCTGTGAGAAATTCAGGAGAAAGAAGATTTTGCATTAATATTTAGCTTGTTTCTGTGTGCATTAGACTTTTATTTTTCTTGGTGTGCAGATATGTCTTTTCCCTCTTATGACTATGTACAAAATAGTGCATAATTATAATTCCATAACTGTTATAGATTTTTATTAGGCTCATGAATGTAGCCTTCAATCATCATTTTTCCTTTATAAGCTTAGAATTCTTTAAGATCTTGAGCTGAGTGGCAAAAGAGCAGTTTCTAGAGGACCAGCATGATCTTATCTCTTGTTCCTTGTTTTAGATTTTTCTTTCCTGTCAATTCATTTAACTAATGGAAATTAATCCAGCAAACCAACCTAGAACTAAGGAGAAATTTCTTAAAAGTTAGAACAATTAATCAGTGTCTGCCTCCAGAAGATATGGATGTTCCAACACTGGAGGTTTTTAAGAAGAGATTGGACAACCATTTGTCTGAAATGGTATAGGGTTTCCTGCTTAAGCAGGGGGTTGGACTAGAAGATCTCCGAGGTCTCTTTCAACTCTGTTATTCTGTTATTTGAAAGTTATTTGTTTTATTGAGGAATTCCACCTTTTTTCCTTTAAGAGGGGATGGCTCCATGTTAACAAGTGAAGTTCTTTTTTAAAAAATCAATAAGGTTTCATTTATCTCCTATAGAAATTGTCTATCCCTGTGATGACGAACCTATGGCACGCGTGCCACAGGTGGCACATGGATCCATGTCACCTGGCACGCCAGTTCAGCTCCGCGTCTGACCTTCTGGACCCACTAGAAGTAGGGAAACAGGCTATTTCCTGCCTCCGGAGGGCCTGGGGGTGGGTGGGGAAGGCCCATTTTTCTTTCTCACCTGGCTCCAGATCCTCTCTATGCACCTTCCCCACCCCTTCGGAGGCCCTCCAGAGGCCTGTTTCCCAACTTCCGGTTGGACAGGAAGTGACTTTTTTGCTGTTCCCAGCCTCTCCTAGAGAGGCTCTGGAGGGAAATGGGCCATTTTGGGCCTTCCCCAGGGTGGGGAAGGCTGTTTTCACCCTCCCCAGGTGCATAGAGAGGATCTAGAGCAAGGTGAGAAAGAAAAACGGGCCTACTGGGCCTACCGGGCCATCACGTGCAGGAGCGGGGAGCAGGGACGGAGAGGGGATCACACACGCATGTGCGGGGCAGGATGCATAGAATTATGGGTGTGGGCACGCACGCGCGCAAACCTCCCCCGTCCCCCCTTCCTGGCATGCGATGGCAAAAAGGTTAGCCTGGTCTATCCTGTGAAAATAGAGAAAAGAAATGCTGAATCCTCAAGGCTATATGACCACTAGGTGGAGATATGACCATTATTTCATTATTTCCACGTTTACACATTCACCTGTAAAGCAGAACAGACTATGGAAGCTTTGTTATCTCTCATACAAATTAGGCTTGGGGAAGGATGTCAAGTAAAATGGCACAGATAGCTAGTGATAAAGAAGTTATACTAAGGCAGAAAGGTGGCATGTGTATACCAAGGACCCGTACAGGTGAGATTATTTGGGACCTCTGAACTTTCATTCTACAGGCTTGGCCCTGCTGCTACAATAAGCATTTGTAAATATTAACATTTATATATTTTGCCTGAAGGTACTTCCTTCTGTATAGGAGTGCCAAAAATTAATCCTGTAAACTATTACTTCACCAGCTGCATACCCCAAATTCCAGATTCAAGAGCTAGAAATGTCTGTCACTTAGGTCTATTTGTATAAGATTATAATACATTTAATGCTTCATGGGAAAAGCACTTTAGTGGTTGCATCTTTGCAAAAATCATCCCCTTTCTTCTCTCTGAAAATTAGGGTAAGAAAACCCATGCCAAATATCTAGAATCAGCTGAAATTAGTTGACAGCCTAAAAGGAAGTCACGGAAACCTACATTTAAATTTGGGGAAAGCAAGTCTGAACAAAACCCATGTTTTCTTGTGATGCTGGTGCCCCTAAACAAACTACAGTCACACTACACTACGTGTACAGTCAATACCCTAAGATTTTAGCCTGATATGAAGTTAACTCAATCACATAATTGAGAAACCTATACTTGATACTGTGTACTTGATACACAGTATCAAGGAAACCTATTTCCTTGATACTGTGATAATTTTCAATGCCGTCTTCCATTTTCAATATCTTTCTCTAAGATCCTATCAAATACCCTATTTCCCCAAAAATAAGACATCCTCTGATAATAAGCCCAATTGGGCTTTTGAGTGCATGCGCTAAAATAAGCCTCCCCCTGAAAATAAGCCCTCCCTGAAAATATTTAAACACAGAGCTGGAAATCAGGTAAGATGGCAAGAGGAGCCCCATGTTGCTCCATGTGCCCCAAAATAATAAGACCTCCCCAAAAATAAGGCCAAGTGCTTATTTCGGAGTTCAAAAAATATATGACAGGGTCTTATTTTCGGGGAAACAGAGTAGTTGTCTTTTTGAAATGTATTTTCTAGTCTAGTGATACAATAAACACAGTAACAGAAAAATAACATTTATTCAGGAAGCAAACGCCACTGGCATTTTTTTCACAAAACTCACATATATTTTTTATGTGTCTTGTGAATTGCCAAAACAAGCCTCTTGCTATTCACAGGTATACTATCAAAAGTTGAGTTGACAGTATTCAAAATACTTGTTAATTCCATTAACTGCAGTTTCCATCAATTGACCCATACTTGAGGCATTAGTCAAGGATGATGCATACACTTACAGTCTTGTGTTAAATGAAACACAACATGCCTTATGTTTATGCATGTCTGTGATGGCAAGGATGAGACTAACAGCATCTTTTAACTTTGAAGTAACTAAAGGTTTTCATTAGACACAAATTCAGGGAGCCATATTTAGTATAAACTTTTCAGTGAACAAACCAGAATAATCTTCTAGACCAGTGATGACTAACCTTTTCTGGACTGAGTGCCCAAAGCATGTGCATGCACACACAAATTCGCATGCGTGTGCCCAAACCCCCAAAATGCAATACATGCATGCCCCCCCCACACACCCCGCCCCCCCATGCAGCAGAGACCCGAAGACCAGCTGGCCGGCGTGCACACATTCACAGCAGAGCTGAACTAGGGCGATGGCTTGTGTACCATCAGAGAGGGTGCTGCATGCCACCTCTGGCATGTGTGCCACAAGTTCACCATCACGGTGCTAGACTATCAGCAGGAATAGCCTGCAGTACTGACTTTTCTCTAATAGTTCGAGTCTGTTTATATAGGATATCTCCTCATTTTGTCCTCATTGCATTTTGTCCGCTATGAGGTAGGCTGGTGAAAGAGAGGCAATGAAGAAATTGTAGTCAGTAATGGGTTTCAAATCCCGTCGCTACCGATTCGCTTGGGGACGCATGCGCGCTCGTGATGCTTCTACACATGCACATAGATGTCCAGGCGGGTGGGCGGACCGTCCCGTCACTGCTACCGATTCGCCCAATCCAGGGTGAACCGATAGCAATCCACCACTGATTGTAGTGATTGGGCTTCAAATATACAGGATTTCAGAGACTAAAACTAGTCTTCTTTATACAATACAACACAGATGAACCTTATGTAAAATCTTCTGATTCCTGACTGACTTTGATAAACTATTTTTCATTTCTATCTGAACATTGACCATTTCAGTTCATTTACTACATATTAAGAACTGAAACAGAAGAATCCGATCTTCTTTTAAAATCATTTTTCCCCACTTCTAATAACGTAACTACAGTATAGAAAATAAACATCTCAACAGGAAATGATGGCCTCGGTTCTTGAAAAATTCCAAAAGGATTAGACAAAGGGTAAACCAACATTCTCATAACTTGCTTTAGAGAACTTCCCTCATTAAGTTCAGAAGGATGTTCATTTTCTCTTAAATTTTACAGTTTTTATTATATACCACCACAAAAAGCATTAACTATAGTTAGATGGTAGAGACACCTAGTTTCTAGCTGATTGTACTGGCTCATAATAATAATAATAACTTTATTGTCATTGTCATACACAGTATACCCATACAACGAAATTCACTTAAAACCCAAAAACCAGATCCAAACACATAACAATCCCCAAATACACTCCCACCCAGCACAATTCCTCACCCCTAAACCACCCAAAAATCCACACAACAGACAAAGTAATGCTGTCCAACAGCTCACTGATGGTGGCTCATAAATAAATAAATAAATAAAAACTCATAAATAAATAAAGAAGGCAGGCATCAGCTTAAAAATCTTAAGAGACTATGGAATAATTTTTTAAAAACAAAGTATGAAACATTATGAGGAGGAGGAGAACTGTTTTTGTGGTGTCCTTGTTGCTCTCTGAGCTTGGTGGTTTTCTTGTGGACATTTCATTACCAGACTAGGTTAACATCATCAGGTGATGTTACCTGAGATTGGTAATGAAATGTTGGCAAGAAAACCTTTGTTGTCAGACAACAACAAAGACACCATAGTTCAGTCCTGAATTACAAATATTCTCTTCTACCAACTGTTTTTCTCAAAAAGTTGAAAACTACTGTACACTTGATACCCTATGTTATGTTATGAGAACACAAGAAAAAGAATTTTCCAAGCCCACTTTTATGCTACACCTATTAAAATTTGAACAATATTTCAGATCTTACTATTGAAAGCTAATATTTAGCCAAGAAATACAGTGACAGGAAGACCAGAACTAGTTAACAGCAAAGGGGAAAGAGAGCTTGGGTAGATTTTCATAAACTTGTTTACTCAGCTGTCAAACATTTTCTATAGAAAGACCATTTCTTTTTTGTATTCTGGGAAATCTTTTTCCTGAATTTTATCCAACTCCCTAAATCTTCGTTATGACTGAACCTAAACTATGCATATGTCCCTCAAGGCAGACTGTATTCTTTCAAGTTTAATCCATTAAGAAAGATCTGAAAGCTGGCTTTAGAAAAGTTAGATGTTTTCAAGAAATACCAAGTTGATGGATTCCTTTCCATAGAGAAATTTTATCTAAGATTCTTCCAAAAGACCAAAAAGGAATAAAGCATGAACAGACGGACAAAATGGACGATCTTCAAGGCATTTCAGAGTAAGAGAGCAAAAGTTTGGTCTGTTAAAACTAGAAGAGAAAACTGAAATAGAGGTAGATCTCAATTTATGACCACAATCGGGTCTAGAATTTTCGTCATAAGTCATTGTGCCCTTAAGTAGAGTTGGACCCACTTTTATAACTGATAGGATGATAATTAAACACAAACTCATTCTTCCGAATGGATACATTTTTCTGGAAATCGGCAAAAAAGATCGTAAATTGTGGTCCCATGGCTGCAGAACACTGACATCAGTCATAAATGTGAACAGTTGTATGTGTGAGGACCGGTCCTAAGTTCAAGGGCTGAATTTTTTTCAGCACTGTTGTAAATTTCGGAATGTAGCTGAACAAATGGTAGTAAGTTGAGGACTACCTGTAGTTCATGGTTAGACTTGGAAAAATGAAGTAAGGCAGCCAAGTCTAGATTTTCAATTGTAGAAATTGTTTCAAGTTCAGAGGGAAGAAATGTTCATGTGGTAGGCACATAAATACCTTTTTCGAATTACAGTAAAAACTACAGTAAAAGAAATGAAGAGGAGATAATCTTTTCACAGGAAGAGGTATATCTTTTCTGAGACTTCCTTCAAAACAATACCGGATGACAGTACTATGTCCTATGAGCATTTGAATGAGTACCATAGACCTGGGGTAATAATAAAATTATTGTGATCATCTCTTTCCACAATTCAGGTAAGACTGTGATCAATATGAGTTAACCTCCATGCACTACACCGGGGGTGTCAAACTCAAGGCCCGCGGGCCAGATCCAGCCCATAGGGTGCTTAGATCTGGCCTGTGGGGCCATCCTGGAAACAGCAACGGACTGGCCCATGGTGCCTCTGCCAGTAAAAACAGAGTTCGGGAGGCTCTCCAAAGTTCCATTTTCACTGGCAGAAGGTTTCAGGAGGCCGTCGCAGCTGAAAACAGAGCTTACAAGGGGTATGAGCAGCCCTTCCAAACTCCTTTTCGCTGGCAGAGGGTTGCAGGAAGCCGCTACCACTGAAAATGGAGCTCGGGAACCCATTTTCGGTGGCAGAGTGCTCGGGCCACCACAGGTGCCCATGACATGAATGATGTCAAGATGGCCATGTCCACCCTGGTCATGCTCACCCCAACCTCCTGAGGTCAAACACAACCCTGATGCGGCCCTCAATGAAATCAAGTTTGACACCCCTGCACTAGATGTAGAAGTTCACACATCTTAAAAGTTGTCAGAATTGAGAAACATGCTTCTACCATAACTTTGACAGCTGCTACTGGAATGACTTAGTCTTAGACCCACACAATGCTCACCTAATCTGGAATACAATGGAGATGTTTCTAGGCAACTTAATGTAAGATACAGGAATATTAATCCTCAGACTATTAAGTCCAATATTATGCAACATAATTCATTAGCTGGTAAGATTTCATTAGTTTTTAATTTAAAAAGCCAGACATTTACTCCCAATTTACCATGCTCTGAATAGGAGACATTTACCATGTTAGAAATGTGTATGTATACACTGAGTATACACCGTGTATACACTGAGACTTGGAGGAGGTTGATCCTTACCACTTTAGATACTTCATATATGAAAACATAGCACTCTCCCAAATCTGAATTACAGCTTCCATAATTATAGTCTGAAAAACTAACATCCAAAAATTATGAAACTGTCATTTAAGACATCAGAGTGGGGCATTACATCACACAACACGTGTTGTTAAAACGAATAAGGATGGAAATGCTCGGAAAACCCATCTAAGTTACTGGATATAGATTCACTAATCACCTGTGGCTTGAATCAGAATTCTTTCTTATTCAATGTGCTTCTAGGAAACTCAAATATCCTCTAATTAATGAACAGAAAGGAAAATAAATAATTCATGCAACCTAAAGTCTAGTTCCAACATATTATTCTTGATATTCTCTTTTTTCACTAGAAGAATACAGCACTATCCAAGAGTACAATAAGCATTGCAGGCAATAGCAAGATGCAGACAGGAGTTGTGACATACTTCAACAAAAAAGCTCACTAGCAAAGAACATGGATGCAAATCCACCTTATTTAATGATACAATTCTACTTATATTATTAGGATTTGTATTCAATAAACAATTGGCCCAATTCACTGAACATATATTGTTTTCTTCAAAAATCCAGATTTTAGACTATTTACATCTTGTAAGATGAAGTCAAACTGACATATGTATTTCGTGAACCACAAACATCTTTTAGTCCAGAACTGATTCTATTCAAAGCACAATCAATATCCAATGGTAAATAAATATAGCAAGTCCAGAGTAGGATTTCTGTCTACTGAAGCATATCATCTGCTAAGTTCATAGTGTAACTAAACACCCAATGAATTCTAAATTTATTTTCTTGGGGTTGTATTTGGTTTTACTCTGCTCAGTGCATTCCTATTTACTATAAATGCCAAAATCTATACAAAAATCTGTGGTATATATTTTTTATTAATAGAGCTTTGTTTTAAAAAACTGAGGACAGGGGAGGAAAGAATAAGTATGCATGTGCTTGTAAAGGAACAGAGGAAGAGTAAGGCAAGGTATAATCAATGGCCTATAACAAGAACACAAAATATAATCACAGCTGAAAAATATAGCATCATACTATTTGTTTATCACATGGTCAAATAGTATTGCCTGTAATTCAATGATAGATCACATTCTTTGAATGCATAGATTCAATCTCTGGCATATTCAGATATGATTGAAAAATATATCTGGCTCAAATCCAGTAAATAACTGCCAAGTGACATCAGACAATCTTTCCCAACCTGGTAACTCCCAGAATGTGTTCCCAGAATTCCCAATCAGCACAGGATGGATGATGGATGCATGTTTTCATTCTTAGATTTGAGACCAATTGCAAGCTGACAGAAGAGAAATGTTGGAAGTATTAACATCTATATAGATACAATTCTAAACCCCAGTTAAGATCCATCAGGGATGACTGAAGAGTGATGGAAACAGAAGCATTGCAAATATTATGGACACTGTAGAACATATTGCCAAGTGCAAAATGTAGTGATGATATGATTCCCATTGTAAACCAACAGATAGAATTCAAAGTGTAATTGGTGATGTATAAAACCCTAAACAGCTTAGAATATCTATGGCAATGTTTCTCAGGCAATTTTTAAGTTGTGTGGATTTCAGTTCCCAGAATTCCCCAGTGACCATTCATTTGCCTTTTCAGAAGATAGCTCAGCTGCCAGAGATTCAATTATCTGGTATGAAGAATTTAAAATATCCTAGAAAGTTAATATAAATAGATCTCTTGTATCAAGATTTTAGTAACAATTATAATAGCAAAATTATTTAAAATGTGTTATTATTTATCTACATTTCAATTGTATTAATGCAATAGTTTTACTAATGTAAGCCATACCATGATTCTCAAACACATAGATATGAGTATAAAATGAATAAGTGAAAGAATCAATAAAACAATTTTACAAATGGTGAAGCATTGTATTTGTACAGCTATTTGTGTTCATTTATTATGGTTTTTTTAAAGAAAACTATACATTTGGAAATAATGGCTAGTTCCATAGTTTGTAAGCTGTTAAATGCATGGCAGTAAATATATTACTATACACTGACAAAAATATATGTCTTGTTAAGCCCAAAGTATTCCAAGTTATAACATGTGAAATTGAAACCTGGATTAATGGAAAGATAGAATGAAGAAAAATAAATGCCTTTGAATAATGATGTGGGAGAAAATTTGTGGAGAATACTTTGGATCACAAGTCATGCAAACCATCCAATACTGGATACTATAAAGTAAAATCAAACTGCATTGCAATCACCAATAATAAAGTTATTTTGGACCTGAAATGCAAAGACACCAAAAACCTAAAGACAATCCAAAAAGAACCACAGAAGAAAAAAATGGAGTCATTTCCGACTCTAGGGGGCAGTGCTCATCTCAGTTTCCTAGTGTTGTTCAAAGACATTTTCTATGGTCGTGTGGCTAACATGACTATATGCTGAGAACCACGGAATCAGTAGTGGGATTCAAATTTTTCTAATACCAGTTCGGTGGGTGTGGCTTGCTGGGTATGGCTCGTTGGGGCAGCATCTTGCTGTGAGTGATATTGAGTTGGCCATGCCTACTCAGTCACATGACCCCCAACAAGCCATGTCCACCAAGCAACGCACACAGAACTGGCAGAAAAGGCAGCTCCTGCAGCCTGTCCCTTTATGGTCCCCCCCACCCCCTGTGTTGAAATACCTTAAAGGGACACCCCAGTCCATCTGCCTTCCGAGCAGCTCCAATGCGACACCGTCCTTCTGGCGCAGCAGGCCGTTCTCCTGGCCAGGTCTGGTAATGGGGTGCAGCCATGCATGTGCACTGGCAGGCAATGGGGTGCATGTGCACAGCTGGCGAGAAGAACAGGGTGGTGATGGCGGTGATGGGACTTCAGGCCTGTTTTTCAGCCTGTAGTTTTCAGTAGTTTTCAGTTCAAGAAGACTGCAGCCACTGCCTCTTTTTCAGCGCAAGAAGCCTCTTTACCAGCCAGAACCAAGTCGGCAGTGGTGGCTGGAGGCTTCTTGCGCCAAAAAGGAGGCGATGGCTACAGGCTTCTTACGCCGAAAACTACAAAAAACTACAGGCTGAAAAAGAGGCCAGAAGAAGTCCCTTTGCTTCCGCCTTGTTCTTTGTGCCAACTGCGCACCCCATTGCCTGCTGGTGCCATTTGTGGCTAGATCTGGCTAGGAGAATGGCCTGCTGCACCGGAGGGACAGTGTCACAGCGGAGCTGCTCGGAAGGCAGCCAAAAACTACTGGCAGTCACCGGCCGAGCCTTGCCAGGAACCCCCACCAAGATGCAGACAAAGGTGACCGAGACGGAGGGTAAGCAGGCAGAGGCCCCAGGGAAGGCCAAAGCCGGGGAATGGCGTGGCGTGTTCCCCAACCCAGCCAAGGTGAACGGCGAGCAGGCGGACGCTCTGACCGGGACCACGGGGAATGGCACATTCCTGGGCCCCGATCTGAGACAATGGGCGAACGGGTGGCATGCTTACCTTTGGTGAGCAGAGCGGACGAGGCATGGAGGCGAGGCAATTAGCTGGGCTGCATGGTGAAGGCAACATATATAGGATGGGGTGGAGCAGGGGTGGGCAGCAAGTGGGCGGGATGACTGGGTGGATGGGGGAGGGGCTAGCCAGAGGTTGTATTTGCTGGTTCAGCAAACCAGTTAAAATTTCCGCTACTGGTTCGCCCGAACCAGTCCCAACTGACTGAATACCACCTCTGCATGGAATGCTATTATCTTCCCACCAAAGTGGTACATATTTATCTACTCGCATTTGCATGCTTTTGAACTGCTAGGTGGGCAGGAGCTGTGGCAAATAACAGGACCTCACTCTGTCGTGTGGCACTCAGATTTCAAACCCAGGCTGTCAGCTTTCCAGCTACAAACTCAGCGTGTTTAATTGCTGAGTCATTGAGCTCCCTTCAATAATTAAATTATTTTGGGCCTGAAATGCAAGTAAACTAGTTAGGGATTGTCCTATGGTTAGAAAACCTAAGGACAATCCAAACATGGTTGTTAAATACAGGTAGTCCTCAACTTATGACCATAAATGAGCTCAAAATTATAGTTAAGTCATGGTAGTTGTTAAGCGGATCACCATATAATCACTTTGTTTTGCAACCTTTAAGCGAATGTCATGATTGCTAAACAAGTCCATTTTCCCCAATGAGCATGTTTTGCTCAAGGCCAGAAATAAATCCTGAAAACCAACAAAAAATGCCAAAAAAATTCAAACACATGACCACAGGATGCTGCAAATGACTGTAAATGCGAGCCAGTTGCCAAGAGTCCAAAATGTGATTACATGACTATGGAGGGGGGCAGCGTGGCCATCATCACATTAAAAAACAGGATGTAAATACTCCTGGGAGGTCCATCATAACTTTGAACAATTGCTAAGCAACTGGTCATTAAGTGAGGAGCACCTGCATTATCTTTGGTGATATCAACTGGTGATGTAAGCTTGCAGGAAGTCAAAGAAGCAATTAGTAACAGATAACCCTGATATCCAGTCACAAAAACTGAAAAACATTCTGCAGGAAGATATTGAGGAGAATTATTTCTGATTTTTGGTAAAAATGAAAATTCCTACTCTGAATTCATTAATATTTAAAATATAGTTTTACCAGTTTTGCTGGTGCTTATCCTGAAATATTTTTCTTGAATTTTACTTTTCTCTATATGTGTTTCTAAGTTTCTTTTATATTGTTGTAATTTTAGTCGTGCTAAGCTTTTGCCATAAATTTTAACCAATTTCTTCTTTTAAGTGTTGGCATGCTTTTTATCTCATTTCTTAATGAGATGATTATATCTCATTATAATGAGATGTTATATTTGAAGAGCATTCAAAGCAATTAGGAAATGCTGACTGTTAAATGAAAAGTTTGTGCTATTTCTCAATGAAAAGTTTTGTATAACTATTTTTCTGAATAAACTATTTTTCTGAATAAACTGGCTCATCTCTATGTTGCTCAATGAACAAATACCAGCTGTTCACAAATGTAGTATCTTTCCCAATAAAATATCAAGAATGTTAATAACATAGACATGAGAGATTTCTATAATAGCCAAAACTCACCCATAAAGTATTTGCCTCCAAAACACTCTGATTAGCAGTTGAATCAACATTTCTTGAGTAAGAAGTTAACAGTGATGCCATTTCATTGCAATAATTAAATAATTACAATACACTCCCTAGAGGCAGTTCTAGAATATGTATACAAATGAAGAAAAATAGACAGAAGTGTAGTTCTGTGCTATTGACAGAAGAGGAAGCAAACTTTTGAAATGTACAGTACTACATGTTAAGTTCAGGCTAAATCTTTAGGTCTTACTTGGGAGTCATAGAGCAAGACTCCCAAATAAGAAAGGAATAAAACTTAAAAGTCTGTTCCAAATACAAGATGCATTTCATCCATAACAGTAAGTCAGGTTTAGTGGTTAAGGCATCAGGTAAGAAACTAGGAGACTGAGTTCTAGTCCCCTTAGGCATGAAATCTAGGTGATTTTGGGCCAATCATTCTCTTCCAGGCCAGCCGACCTCACAGAGCTTCTTGTGGTGGTGAAAATATTAGGAGGAAGGAATATTATGTATGTTCATCACTTGAACTACTTCTAAAGTAATAAAGGTGGAATAAAAATTCAACTAACTAACTAACTAACTAACTAACTAACTAACTAACTAACTAACTAACTAAGGCAACTACCAGCTCCAGCAAGAAAAAGATTGGGCATATAGGTTAACAGTACTATATAATCTTTTTTATATCAATTAACTGGGAAAGACTGAGATAGACAGGAAAGATGATACCAAAATCCTGGGGCTTTTGTTACCACTGCAGACTAACATATCCAGTGGTGGGATTCAAATAATTTAACAACCAGTTCGCCCAGGGTCAGGTTGGTCGTAGTGGGAGGCGAGGCCCATCCCCATCCTTCAGGTGCACCATACATGCAGGACAAGTCTCCTGCGATGGTCAATCTGACCTTGGATAAACTGGTTGTTAAATTACCCCCCTCCTGCTATCAATGTGGATCCTGGGGGCTGCACTGTAATGGAAAAACAGAAAATGGAGCGGCCAGTGCAAGGGAAAGAGGCAGCCGCTTTCCCTTTCTTCTCCCTGCTCCTCCTTCCCTCGCGCCAGCCACTCCATTTCCTGTTTCTCCATTGCAGCACAGTGCCGTGCCATGGAGCTCGCCCCACCCACCACCACATGATTTCCTTGAAAAAAGTTCAGTCAATTCCAACTTCTTGCGAAAAAAAAATCTTGCGAAGTTGGGATTGATTGAACTTTTTTTAGTTCCACAAACTTTTGTTTCCCTGCAGATGATGGCAAGAAACGCGACGGAGCTGGAAATCAAGTTAACAAAGAAATGCTTGGGGGAAACGAGGGCATCTGGGTGCTAGGCGCTGAAATGGGTCCATGTCTCTCCAGTAGCTACCCAGGCCCACCGGAGGAAAGGCCAGCATCTACCAGCACTTAAACGCAGAGGCATTCCATCTCTGACCAGGAAGTAGCAGCCAGCATGGATGATGCAGGCAGGATGCCCACTCCCATCAGTACCCTCCCTGACTCTCTGGCACTCTCCTGGCATTTTGGCCCTGGGCTACCAATTATGTGCAGCCCCTCCCCCACCGCTTGCTGTAAAGTAAGACAGTTTTTGCCTGAGTGCCATGATCAAACGCGCTGTGTCTCTGTTTGGTTTCAATCACTCCTCTCTTGGGCTTTTGGGGAGGGTTCCCCCATGCCTGGAAGGAAGTTGAATGAAAACCAGATGTGTTCCGGAAAACACAGATTTTCCAGAACACGTCTAACCGGATTGTAGAACTCAACAAAAAATTAGGTATCGGCTCTGCCGAACCAGCTGAATCCCACCATTGAAAATATCTCTCTTTCTTCAATGAGAAACACTTCAGAAACTTTAATTCACCTGTGTGTAAAAGAAAAAGGCAGAACTATACTCTTCCAATAAAGAATATTTCTGGCTCAGGATTGAACTGTGGAATCCTTGGTGCTCTGTAAGCTTGGCTCTTTGCTTGCAGACATTTCATTACCCAACCAGGTTAACGTCACTGATGATGTTATCTGGCTGGGTAATAAAATGTATCCAAGCAAACAACCATGCTCAGAGAATACCAAAGATTGCACGACTGTACTGTATCACACTATTTATACAGCATGCTTCATCTAGTCAGCTCCCAACTCAGCCAAATTTGTTTACAGATAGTTTAAGCATTTCACAATTCAGAGTGTCTCAATATTTTGAATCTGAAACATGTTGAGGTTGAAATGTTCCATTCCAGAACCTTTCCAAATTCAAAACAGACTTATTCTGAATTCAGAAATCCAGTTTCAAACTCCAGAAAAGTAGTAACAACTCTTTTCAAACTCAGAATAATTGCTTCACACACTTATACTTAAAATCATATTAGTAACACCCCACTTCCTCTGCTATTATTTAGCATACCAAAAGCCGGTGTACTAAGAATTGGCAATAATTCATTATATCATCAACTTCTTTTCCACAAGCGTAACAGATAGCAGTGGGTATGATTCAGATAGCCATAGACAATTCTGTAATGGAGAAGCTTGATTTTCCTGCCACTTTGTAGCTTAAATCCTTAACTGGAGGATTGATAAAATGGGATTTTGAAAAAACACCCCACAGTTAACTGAGCTTAGCAAGACAAAAGATTGAAAAGAGCAATTTAACATTTATAATATCAAACAACTCCATCTAGATATGAATACCTCTCCTGCCTTATGGCTGACTGATTTATGGTGTTCGCACAAGGTTCTAACCTCATTATTTACAAATGATTGCGAACACAACATAAGCCAACTTTTAATTTATGTAAAACTATCTGGCACCTATATGTCTCTATTTACATGAGGGTTGAGTCTGATATGACTTCCAAGTATGTGTTCCAAGCAACCTTGGAACACATACTTGTTGAAGAGAGTCAATTTTGAACAATGTTAGGAGTTGATAGCTCAACTTTAATCTTTGTCACTGTTAATAGAATGGAATGGAATGGAATGGAAGAGAAGAGAAGAGAAGAGAATACTTTATTGGCCAAGTGTGATTGGACAGATGAGAAAAAGATGACAGCAATAATGTCATACTACATGGGTAAATATCCTTAGACATACAGTAAGATAGTACTGTGATAAATAAAATGTTCAGCAGTGAGTATATATTGATTATAATATATTGAGCTTCTTCTCAATTTGTCCTTTCTGATATTCAGGAATTTCTTATTTACTGCATGGGACCAGAGTCCATTCTGCCAAGAAACTGGTTTTTTTTTTAAATATATGTTTTATTGGTACATTTTTTCTTAAACATAAAAAATTCCATGCCTATCTGGCTTGATCCCATCCTCTCAGTTTTAATTGATTCGGTTTTAATTAGGTTGTTTTAAATTATTTGGGCCAAAATTATTTAATTGTTTTTAAATTGTTTTTAAATTTTGTATACTATGTTTTATTTTGGCTGTGCACCACCCTGAGTCCTGCGGGAGAAGGGCGGTATAAAAATATAAATAAATAAATAAATAAATAAATAAATAAATAAATAAATAAATAAATAAATAAATAAATAAATAAACAAACAAACAAACAAACAAACAAACAAACAAACAGCATGTTTTCTGGGCATAATTAATTTTGAGTAAAAGTACAATAACCATAATCATACTTATAATCTTAATAAACGTATCAATATTAATCATAAAATAAAACAATTCATTTGTCCATTTTACAATATTTTCAATACAATTTTTTGTTATCTCTTTAAATTCTTTTTAAATTCTAATCTGTTTTTGTTTGTTAACCATTGGTAAAATATATTCCATGTTAAAAAGTATTCTGTTTCTTCCTTTTATCTTAAGTGTCAATCTATCCATCTTAGCACATTCTAATATTTTTTAAATTACACTTTTTTCTGTCAGAACCTCTTCATTTTTCCATTGTTGTGCAAACATTATTCTTGCTGCTGTTACTATATGCAAAATTAAATATATATTCCCTTTATTATACTGTTCTGGTAGTAATCGCAGCAGAAATATTTCTGGTTTCAAATCTATGTATTGTTTTATCATTTTTTCTAACCAAGTATGTATTTTTGTCCTTTTTTTTTTTTTTTTTTTTGGCCTATGGGCATGTCTACCACATATGATAATATGAACCTGGTATCTGATTACACTTCTAACATTTAGCTGATAAGTTTTCAAACATCTTTGCCTCACTGGTGGTAAATGCCATCTATAAAACATTTGGTACAGATTTTCCTTATAGGCCGTTAACATTGTTAATTTACAGTTTTTATCCCACAATTGCTGCCATTTGTCTAGTTCTATTGGGTAACCAAAGTTTTTAGCCCATCTTATCACTGTTTCTTTCACTTGCTCGTCTTCCATTTTAATACTCAGTAAGTAGCTATAGATTTTTGTAATTATTTTTCATCCGTCCCTAGTAATATCTGGTATAGTTCTGTTGGTTCTTTATAGAAACTGTATATTCTTGCATCTTTTTCATATCTTGATTGTATTTGCACATATGGCCACCATGCTAGATTGATCCCTTGATTAATCAGTTCTTGTTTGGATTTAAGTTCCCCTTTATCATACAAAATATCCTTATACCTTACAATTTTTCCATATTAATCACATTCATATGAATCAGTGCCTCGATTGCAGAGAGCCAGACTGGTATTTTTATATAATAACAACAACTTTATTGTCATTGTACATGTATACACAGTATACCCGTACAATGAAATTCACTTAACACCCAAAGACCAGGTCTTTCTTTAATTTTCCCCCATACAAGAGTAGTGCATTTCTAACAAGGTGCCTTTGAAAATATCCATGTATTTTATTTTTCACATACCATAAAAAGACATGCCACCCCAGTTGGAGATCATGTCCCTCCAAAGTTAATAGTCTTTTATACCTCAAGTTTACCCATTCTTTCACCGAGACAAGTGCAGAGGCCTGGTAATATAGCTCCCAGTCTGGCAAGTCAAGGCCCCCTTTCAGTTTAGTATCTTGTAGCAGTTTCAGTTTTATTCTTGCTTTTTTCTCTTGCCAAATATATTTTAGTATCATTTTGTTTAGTTCTTCAAAAAAAATTTTTTTCTAATTTTAGCGGAATTGTTTGAAATAAGAATAACAGCAAAATGTTCGTTTTTATTGTAGGCATTCTTCCTATCAACAATAGCTACAGGTTTTTCCATTTCTCCAAATCTAATTTAATTTGTTGTAATAGTTTCATATAATTATCTTTTTATAGTTGTGCATCTTGCTGTTAGCTGAATTCCTAAGTATTTAATTTTCTTAACTATTTGAAAATCTATCTTTTCCATTATTTTTTTTTTGTTTCTTTGTGACATTTTTAACTAGTATTTTAGTTTTTTCTTTATTCATTTTCAGTCCTGCAACTTCACCGTACTCTGCTATTATTTTTATTAACTTGGGTCCAAATTCTTGTAGTTCTTCTAAGATAAACACCAGGTCATCTGCAAATACCTGTAGCTTATATTCTTCTGTTTTTATTTCCATTCCTTTTATTTCTGAGTCTTGTCTAATGTTTCTATTAAGTACTCCCAATATTAATATAAATAATAGAGGGGACAATGGACATCCTTGTCTCTTGCCTTTTCTTATGTTAAAGTTCTTGGTCATATCCTATTTATTTATTTATTTATTTATTTATTATTTATTTATTTATTTATTGTTCGATTAATTAATTAATTAATTAAGTAAGTAAGTATTTATTTATTGGTTCAATTTATATGCCGCCCTTTTCCGGAGACTCAGGGTGGCTTACAATGTGTTAAGCAATAGCCTTCATACTTTTGTATATACCTGCTTAGTAGGGCTTTCGCCACCCCCCCCAAAGAGACATTCTTTTTTATACAAAGTCATCTTATTGCCCCCACAAACCGGGTCCTCATTTTACCTACCTCGAAAGGATGGAAGGCTGAGTCAACCTTGAGCCTGGTGAGATTTGAACTTGCAGTAATTGCAGGCAGCTGGTGTTACATAACAGTGCTTTAGTCTGCTGCGCTACTAAGGCTCCTTAACCATTTTCCAGTTTGCTTGGAATATATTGCCTCAATCATGTTAACAAATTTCTCCCCAAAGTCCATATATTTTAATTGTAATAACATAAATTGCCAATTTACATTATTAAATGCTTTCTGTACATCTAAGAATATCAATGCCATTTATTTTTTTGGATGCATTTCATAATATTCCAACGTGTTCAAAATGATTCTCATATTATTCCTAATTTGCCTTTTAGATAAAAATCCATTCTGGTCTGAGTGTACAAATTCATTCAAATATCTTTTTAATCTTTCTGCAATTATTGAGGCATATATTTTGTAGTCTGCATATTGGCCTATAGTTTTTTATCTGCATTAAATCTGATTCTTCTTTTGGAATCAGGTTTATATTTGCTTCCATCCAGGTATTTTGGCGTCTAACAGTAGTTCATTATAAACTCCCAAGATTAGCAAATCCAAAGTATCTTGTAAACATTTATAAAGCTCTGCCGGTAGTCCATCTGGTCTTGGTGTTTTACTATTTGTTTGTCTCCTGATCGCCTTTGTTAATTCCATCATTGTTATCTTTTCATTTAACATAACCTTCATTATTTCTGGTACTTTGGGTAATTCAGCTTTCTCCAAATATTGTTTTATTTTTTCTTCTGACACTTTCTCTTGATTATAGTTTTTCGTAGTAATTATGGATTATTTTCTTTTTAGTTTCATTTTGATATTGAAGGATTCCCTTTTCATCTAGCAAGCTGTGTATAAATTTCTTCTCTTTCTCCTTTTTCAATTTATATGCTAACCATCTTCCTGGTTTGTTGGCATTTTCAAAGTAATTTTGTTTTGCTCTTTTAATCTTTTGTGTTAATTCTTCTGTTTCCATTAAATGGAGTTTATGTTTTATCAGTCTCATTTGTTTTAATAAATTTCTTTTTTGCAGTACTTTCTGTAACTCTGTTTCCAGTCTTTTGTGTTCTTCTGCTAATCTCTCGTTTGCCTTTTTTCCTTATTCTTTTTTGCTGTATAGGTGATCATTAATCCCCGGATATATGCTTTTGCTGTATCCGATACATTTTGTAGTGAAGTCTCATCTTTTTTTATTCTCCTTGAAAGATAAGTCCATTTCTTTCTCCATTATTTGTATAAACTCTTTATCATTTAATATGGCTTGATTCAACATCCATCTCATTTTCTTTCCTTTGACCTTTCCATTTTATTTTCATTGGGTTGTGATCTGCCATACATTTGTTTCAATTTCTATCTCCTATACATTTGTTCTTAATTCCAGTGTCATCCATATCATATCTATTCTTGACCATGATTGATGTCTATCTGAGTAGAATGTATATTGGGTTTTCTCTAAGTTCATTTCTCGCTACATATCTTGAAGTGATAGTTCTTCTATCATTTTAAAGAAGGTCCTAGGGAGTGTTTTCCGTGCTTTTTACCTACTTTCGTACTTCTATAGTCCAGTTTTGCAACTACAATTGCATTGAAGTCCCACAACACACAAATATTTTCATAATCCATTTCAGCTATTTTCATGTAGAGTTGTTTATAAAATTCTTCTTGCTTATTATTTGGTGCATATATTGCTATCAAAAGTACTTGTTTTTGGTTTATTATTACCTCTATCATCAAAATTCTTCCTTCTTCATCTGTGTATATTTGTTTGGCATTTATTTTTTCCTTTATATATAAAACCACCACCCCTTTTCTTTTGTGCTAATGAAAAGTATACTTTTCCCATTTTGGGATATTCTAAAAGCCTACTATGTTATTTTTGAATATGAACTTCTTAGAGACCAATTAAGTCAAGTTTTAATTTTTGTAGTTTTGTGAAAGTTTTTTTTTTCCTTTTCATTGGTGAATTCAATCCATTTATGTTGATGGATAGCATCTGTATTTCTTCTTCCATCTTCTCACTTGTATATAGGTCATATTGTCCTATAGTTGATCTTATTTCTCTCTGTTCTTTGCTTTTGTTCCTTCTCTTTCTGCTTGTTCTGTTTTCTCAGACTCACTTTCTTCCACATTTGCTAGTTCTCTTTATCCTTTGCATTCTCCTTCCTCTCCCCTTCCCTGTTCTTCAGTAGTTCCAAAGTAACATTCATAAAATTCATATGCTTTATCTAATGATCCAGTCTATATCTTTTTTCATTCCAAGTTACCAAATTTCCCTCTGGTATCAGCCATATAAAATTTACATTGTATTTAATTAGCTGCCCTGTCAAGAATTGATATTGTCTTCTTACCATAGGTTTCTTACTCTTCTTAGCACCTGTTTCAACTCTACAATTTCTTTGCCTTTATATTGCAGAGGTTTATCACTTGCTTTTTTAAGTATTTCAACTATTATCATTGTCAAATCTAACATGAACTTCTCTTGGGAGATTATGTCTTCTCGCATAGGTTGTGTGTATTTGGAATATTTCATCAATTTCTGCTTGCATTTCCTGTTTTGTAATTTGTAAGACATTTGCCAGCAATTCTCTCATTATATCAGGTAGGTCTTCTCCTTTTTTCTCTTCTATGTTTTGGAATGTCAAGAAGTAAGTGGCCTTTTCCATTTGCAATGAAATCATGTTTTCCTCCAATTCTTTATTTTCCTATGCAAGTCTTTGATTCATTTTCTCCATTTTTTTCTCAGCTTGTTCTGATTTTTCCTCTATTACCTGAATCCTTTGTTATTTTTTTTCTATCATCTGTTCGAAATTCCCTATTTTTCATTCATGTCGTGTACAGTTTCTTTTATCTCTCCCAACTCACTCTTCGCTTCATTATGATTCTTTGTTATTGCCTCCTGTAAGGATTGGAACATTGTTATCAAGAGCCTTGGTAGTACAGTGGTCTAAAGCACCCTGTTATTAAGAACAGCTGCCTGCAATTATTGCAGGTTGGAATCTCGCCAAGGCTCAAGGTTGACTCAGCCTTCCATCCTTTCTAAGGTAGGTAAATTGACCCAGTTGTGGGGGCAATAAGCTGACTTTGTATAAATATACAAAGGATGAAGGCTATTGCTTAGCGCATTGTAAGCTGCCCTGAGTCTCTGGAGAAGGGCGGCATATAAATCAAATTTAAAAAAAAAATAAATTGATTTCTCTGCTTGTAACATGCTCTCTATCGATCTTTGACTTGATGCTGCAGATGTTGTTTTCTTTCCTAACTTGCTTAAATTTGGATTGCTTGTCATTTCTGCTTGTATCTACTTATATCTATTAACCAGGTTAAGTGGGACTTTAATTTAGTAAAATACACCACAATAATCTCCTAGCCTCAACCAATTTCTAACCCCGTTTTAAGCCAAGGAAAAGACAATCTTTTCTCTTCCTATTTCCCACCTGTATCACAATCTTATAATTTTTATAATCCACCAGATCAGTCCAAAAATTTATCTTGTAGTAGTGTGGAGTACTTCTTTGCAAATAATTATTTTCCTTTCTTCTTCTCTCAATAACTAGTATCTATAACCCACAATCCCAGGACGTTGCAATTTATTGCCTCTCATTACATGACTATTTGAACCCATGTGTTTGAAAAACAGGTGCTGGTCAATTCCTATGAAGGTCTATATATTTCATTCAACTTCTTGCCTACTTACCGTTTCTCTTTAACCAGATGAGTAAGTGTATTTTCTAAATTCTGCTTGTTTTTGGAGTTTAGTCTATCACTGTAATCCGGTACTATTAAATATTGCATTAGGTACTGCATTATAACATTACTTATTTGACAAATCATTTCAGATCGCCAAATTTTAGCACCTACACATTGTCAAAGTGCTCCCAGAATTAATCAGCTGTTTTTAAATTATTCTGGCCCATTTTCAAGTTTACTCTATCAAGAGCCGAATAAGTAGTTAAATTGGTTGAAACAGAATTCAGAGCACCAACATAGCTGAAATTATATATGTGAAAGCAGCTGACAGGACTACGCAGAGAAAAAATAGTGAAACAGCTGGGAAATGCAAAACACTTCTGGGCAGGCTATAATCCAAAATAATGCTGCATGTTTAGAGGCACACACACCATGAAGCAAGGGTAACAAGCAGCCAACTCAAGCCTGGCGCATGCACTCCAGCTGTTCCTTACTTCAGCCCATGCACAAGTAGCTACAATAAGAGATTGTAAAACAAATCGTTTAATCCTCAACATCAAAGAAAGCAGTTCAGTTACTAATATATGCAAGATTCACCTTGAATTCATTTTGCTGAATATTAATTACTGGATACTTACTGATCTGAAATAACTGGACATTACTTTAAAAAGGCACAAAAGAGAAAGGGTACGTACCCAGTTTTGCATGTACAGATCTAAGTCTCAGCATCTGAAAAGCAGCTGCTGAATATTATACATTATGATGCAACATGTTACACCTGGGTCAGAAAAACCCAGCTAAATCTTCATTTAGCTTGGAGATTTAAGTAATCTCTACACATGATCCTATGAGCTGTCTTGAGGAAGGACAGGATGAAAATGTAATTTAAAAAAAATAGGACAAGGTATCAGAAGGAGGATAGAGTTGTGAATGGATGGTAAGGAATCACTGAGTACAAGTGTCTCATTTGTGAGCCTAGTTTCCACAGGATTAAAAATAAAAAGAGTAGGAACCCCCACTTTTGGCATAAAAGATATGTAAATCCAGCCATTTCATCAATAAAGGATGATTTCCATTTTTTAATTGATATTTGAATATGAATAATATTTTAAGTGTATCTGTGTTGTTCCTGATAACTGTTTATTGATTACTACAAAATAATTTATAAACGCATGTTTCCTCAATGGTACATGACATCTGATTTTTATAGGTAAAAAAATTGCATTCCCATCCATGTTTTTCTGGAATATTTCCTTTCCCAAGAATAGTAAAATTCCAAGGGATTAAGACAGAAGGTCTCACTTTAATCCCAAATAGAAACACTGTTTACACAATTTAAATAATCTATAGACTCTCCAGAATGTGTCTTTATTTCTGCAGTCTCAAAAACAGAAATAGACTCAATATACTCTCTTTCATTGCTAGTTTTAGAGAGGATTGTTTTTTTAAAGAAAGCTTAAATACACTGTGATTTTTTTTCTTCCTGTTTAAATATAAACAGAGTAGTCAAACACAATCTTTAAATCCATTCCATTTATAAAGAATAATACCTTTTCATTAAAATCTGGAAGATTTAAGAACAGCTTTTAGCAAAGCATCTTGCTGCACGATTGTTGCGATAGGCAAGAACAGAAATATTTGGGAGATTTGAGCTAAGGATGATTCTAGTTTGGAAAGTGTGTCCAGTTTTTAAGTTACAATTCCTTGAAAGTAAATTCAACTTTTTGACATGAAATTTCAAAACAGTGGACTCTGAGCTACTAATTCCAACCGGATTATCCCAGCAGGTTTTAGAAGCTGGCATAAACTAAAACTATGTTTACATAACAGACTGAACCTCTAACAAGTCAATCATATTTCAGTTTCTACACACTGGCTTAACTCAACCCATGTAGCTTCAGTTCTTGGCTCAGAATCTCATGGGAATCCACAATTCTAAGTAAATTGCATAAACCATGATCAGAGTTACTCAAGTGAAACAGCTTTGTCTTACCTCAATCATGCCATGGAATTTTTAGAAACAACAAGATCTGCAGGAACAAATTTAAGATTATAAATCAGTCATTTGCTATCATTTCAAAAGCCGAGATCAGAGCATTTAAATGTATAAAGACCATAAACTCTGATTACAGCACTCTAAGCTTATCCTGTAGCATAAACTGCTTCATATCTTCATCTCATTTAAATTTGCCAGGTCAGAGTAACCAAATTCAGCTCATTATATCTAAAGGTGAGCTTTTAGAAATACAATGACTACACAACCAGAGAAAACCCATAGTTTTCTCTAATCCTCACATAAATTTTAGTACTTTACATTACACTTTCACCGTGTTGCTCAGTAAGACATTTAAGAAACCTTACTTCTTAGTCACTTACTTATAAGTACATCTTTCCCAACTGCAATTAAATGTGTAATTAAAATTGCATTTCCATCTATAACTGGGCCAATAAATTAAGCAAACATTTAGCATGAACAAGATTGAAATGCTGATGATTTTTAAAAAAATATTAAGATCTTAGGGTGGATAGGCGACTATTCTTAACTATGACATTTGTCACTTCCAGGCACTGTTTTTGGATGTTATTCAGCTTAGCTAGAACACTTTGCTTACCAAATAGTTTTGAACAATTCAGACTTCAGTCCAGTCTATACTTAGCACCACAGTAATTGTAGAAGTTCAAACTGAAGTGATTCAAAACAAACAGGATATTAACATGGGGAAGAACATAGTAACCTGACACCCAGTTCTGTTCTACTCACAGCTAAATAACACCAATACACAAAAAGAAACCCCTAAGAAACGTTCACCAGAGTCCAGCATCAAAATATGAAACAAATGAAATGTTGTGTATTTCAAAAATTCTGCATAGCTTGTAGCAACACATATAAAACTTTTTAGAAATACTTCCATTCATTTAACTTTCCATATTTTTCCTTTTCAACAAAGTGATAATGGTTTTCAGACCAAGGAGGATGATATAAATGCTCACAGATATTAGTTAACATTATGGCTTGAAGATTAAGCGTCGTACAATGAATGACAGTAACCATGTGGCCAGGGTAGATTTGATTTAAATCGAGTTGATTTAAATCACAATTTAAATCATAATTTAAATCACTAGTAAAAAGGCTTGATTTAAATCAACTCAATTTAAATCATAATTTTTAAAGAGCAACTGTCATCTCTGCTACTCCTTTGACCCACTGTTGACTCACCGATAGTCCCAGTGTTGCAGAATATAGCCTCATGCTACATAACTAAGCTCCATTTCATGCTGAATAAACTAAATTATTTATGTATCTTAAATAGAAAACTATCTTACGATAGATTTTTACCCCAAAAGTTTTTTATTAGAATAAATTCGATAAAAATCAAAAAAATCTGATTTAAATCAAAAAAATCTGATTTTTTTTTATTTTTTTAAAAAAATCATTGATTTTTATCCACCCTGCATGTGGCTTGCTTTTAGGAGATATTTACCAGAGCTGCAAGTTTTAACTGACAATTTGATTAGTTATGATAAAAGTTATAGCAGAGATTCACACTGTGAGTTTCTTCCAAACTTCTCATCAGATTCCAGGAAGATAAGGCTGAACATCTGCTATATTCCCAAGTGGCTGCAGGCTTCTGTATACATGAGAAAAATGGAAAGGGCTTTCATTGCAACCACTCTCACTGAAAATTACCTATTAAGAAAGCCCAATGGAGAGTAACTGAGCAATAATGTGCCCCCTTTGAAATGTATAGGAGAGCCATTTTAATGTAGTGGTTAAGGCAGAAGGCTAGAAACCAGGAGACTGTGAGTTCTAGTTCTGCCTTAGATACAAAGACAGCTGGATTTTTTTTTTTTTAATTTGATTTATATGCCGCCTTTCTCCGGAGACTCAGGGCGGCTTACAATGTACTCAGCAATAGCCTTCGTCCTTTTGTATATTTATACAAAGTCAGCTTATTGCCCCCACAAACTGGGTCCTCATTTTACCTACCTTAGAAAGGATGGAAGGCTGAGTCAACCTTGAGCCTTGGCGAGATTCGAACCTGCAGTAATTGCAGGCAGCTGGTCTTAATAACCAGCTTAATAACAGGGTGCCTTAGACCACTGTACTACCAAGGCTCTTGGTAGTACAGATGACCTTGGACCAATTATTCTCTCTGACACTTAGGAAAGAAGCAATTGTAAACTACTTCTGAAAAACCTTGCCAAGAAAACTGCAGGGACCGGTCAAAAACTGAAGACAAGCGGGTGCATGGATGCACACACACGCACACACACACAGTGTAAGATTAGTCAGGGGTTTAGCCTCATCAGAAATAAGAGTATACAGTAACTGTCTTCTGTTTTTGAACCATTTAACAGGCCAATATAATTTAATCCTAGCAGAGTTTTATAGAGAAAGCCAACTAATTTCCCAATCATTCTCTTTGCCTACCAACGTTGACTTTCTTCTTCAGAAAGGACTTTGGCCTGAAGATCCGACTGCAATTTATAGCACGATTGCAAATTTTAGTTTAACCCAGTGTTTTCCAAACCTGGCTAAATTACCCCAAACTGGATAAAAATAGTCTTTCTTTGGATAACAATGCACAAGGGCATTACCCAATTACAAAACAGGGACATTGAAACGGACTTTTTTTTTAAAAAAAAAATTACTTACATTGGGTAAAATTGGCTTTCTGATAAAATGGTTTTGTAAAACGAAGGGAAAAATTTGGGAAGTCCTGGTTGCTGTTTTATCATTCCTTCATTTCTGTAACTATTTGCATTTAAATTGATGACGATTCTCAGGCATCCAGGTAAAGCTGTCTGAAAGTTGGGTCATGGCAATTGGACTTCTTTTCTGTTTTGGCTTGCAACGTTTTAGTGTTCTCATTCAAATAGCTTCTTCAGATTACTTGGATTTCTTTTCATTATTAGGAATGAAAAATAATTTCATTATTTTTGCCCTACTTGATCTATTTTCACTGAATGCTATCAGAGCCACAAATGTGGCCATAAGAAGGCAAGGAAACACCTTTAGGTAGATACTCCCTGAGTTGTTTTGTTTTCCAGATGTTTCTTTTTTCCTTCCTTCTTGAGTTATAAGGACATTTTAAGTGGATTGTTAAGCATTTATGTCATTCGCTGCTCTGCTTACTTTTAAGACATGTCTGTCAGGCCACAAATAAATAAGAATATGGAAAGATTTTGGAGTCTGTATTTCTTAAAGAATTTGCTAATATGTAGGCTGTAAATACAAAAAAATAACATTTAGGTAGACAACTACAGTATTGTATCTAAAACCCTTTCAATGTTGGTTTCCAGATTAAGTTAAAAACTCCTTTTTTTCCACAGAATGTTTAATTGGCATTTATTCTTCTTACTATTGTAGCTTTAAAAAATGAGGATCAGAAAGCCTAATTTCTATATTGACCAGATTAGATAACTCTTAATCTTGGAAAGAAACACAGGATAAGATTTACCTTTCAAAAAACAAAGCTTCTTAGTTTGTAAATCATTCATCAAATCAGCCATTTTTTAAAATTATAACAAAATAAATAAAACCTGAGTTCTGCCATACTCACTTCACTAACTCTATTCCAAACAGTAGTGGGTCATTATTGTTGAACTACAACTCCCAGCAGACCCAGCCAACATGGTCAGTGATAAAAGAAGTTAAAATATAGACTTTGGCCACATTTGGAAGGCATCACTGGTTGAGATTAAATCCTTTTATGGGGTATCAGGCCAAGAGCTATGCTTCAAGGTTTTACCTCTGAATTTGGGAACTCCGCTGTGTTTCTTTTATTTACGTTGTCTGCTATAAGAAATAGCATGGGCATTAGGAAAGGCAGAATGAAAAACTTGTAAAGTATCAGCCAAAGGTATTTTATAGGTTATTTAATGGAGGGAAGGGATAAGGAGTTTGGATGAGATCTAGGCTTTAAGAAGTTTCTACTTCACCAAAAGAAACATTTTTGAAGTCCAACTGCTGTGCAGAACAGGCAGGCTAAATATTTCCCAACTCTGGTTTATGCATTCTGCAAAATCAAAAACTATCTGGATTACATTTCTTTAGCAGCTGGCTGCATTTCTAAAATTTAAATCTGAAATACCCTGTATGTCTGCCTATATATACAATTTAAATGAACTGAATTCTAAAACTTTTAATCTATCCATGGCCAAAGATAACTAATGTTAAGTTAAACAAAGGTTTGTTTAACATTTAGTATCATTTTTCCTGAAAGCTAATCCCTTTCTCTTAACACTGTTCTGTTCCTGAAGGTAGAATCAAATGTACCCCTGCAGTTGAATAATAGGAAACATTACTATTATTCAAGATAGCCAGCTTGTAAAGCACTTTAAGTTTAAAATCTATCCAGTTGCGAATAACAGCTTGCTTTATGTACGCTATGGTGTGCAAAGTTTAAGGAGAGCCTCCTTAGACTCAATGAGGACAATCTCAAGGGATGCCTGGAGAAAAGCAAAAATTGAACAGGACTATGTTGATATTTAAGATAATTGCTGAAACCAGAAAACTCTTTGAAAACACTCCAAGGCAGTAGGTAAAAATATAAACAGACTGAAGCATGTTTAATTTTCAACTGGCCTGTGCCCAGTGATGCAATGAAATCCTTTTAGATTCTGGGTTGAATGGTTTTATGCCACTCCTTAGACAGCAACATGTATTGTTATTTACTTCAGAATGGAAGAGGGAGACAGCTTTGCTATCCTCAAGGTGTTTTCCCTCAGCTTCTATTGAGCAGAAGGATGGATTTTTTTAACGCTATTTTTCCTCCTTTGGACCCGCTGATAAGCCTATTAAAGGGCGCTCGCTCCATATCAGAAACAAACAAAACTTGGCACCCCATGTGAGACTCGACACCGCGCTGTCAGCTGGCTTCCAAGAACATGTTGCTGGTACTTGGTTGACAGAAAGCCTGCAGCAAGGCACACTGGAGCAATTAATGGAATTACTAGGGCTACAATCTTGCGCCCAGAGCACCCCTTTAGCCCAAAGCTGCTTCTCAGCAAGTGGGCGGATGTGCACCGTCCCCGGAAGCGAGCCAATTCATGCCCTGGAAACCAGCTTCGCTTGCAGCCCAGGGAGCTTTTGAACGGCAACCGGGAGGAGATCCCACCACCCGGCAATGCACAATAGCCCTCCTTGCCCTCCCTTCCCCCACGCCAAGGGTGGGCTTCTCAATGCGCTCCTGTAAGCCTCAACTCCGAGCGAACCACCTTCCTTCCCTCTTTCCCCAACGGCGCGGCGTTGCAAAATCGTCTTACCTCTCCCCTTCCCCCAACCCCGTCTCTTTCACACAACCCGACCCCTTCCTTCTCTTGAGGGCCAGCGCTATTTGGCCGCCTCGCTGCAAAGAAAAGAAAGCGCAAGAAAGTCCCGAGCCGGAAGAGTCACATTACCTGTCTGACCCAGGCTGCCAACCGAGCGCGGGCGTCCTCCACCTGCCCTGCTCCTGCTTGCGTCCTGATCCCGGCTGGCCAAAGGCGGGCAGCGCGCGACTTCCCCAACAAAGGAGAAACTTCTGCGAATCGTGCGCGGCGGCGAAGCAGGCAAGGAGCGCGAGCAGCTGGCTGGGGAGGGCGGGCAGGCAGGCTCGCGGGCGCCCAATGGGAAAGTTAGGTTCGTGCAGGAACCGCAGCTGCTGCTGCTGCTGCTGCCGGTGCGTCCGCCGACCTGGCCTGGTTGGAGGGGAAGCCGCTCCGACCGACCGATCGACCGCCGGCGGCAGCAGCCTTGAATTGTGTGACCCCGGGCGGGCAGGAGCGCCAAGGAGTGCCTTCGAGCTGGGACGGAAGGGGAGGGCTGCCGCCTTCGCCGCACCCTTGTCCGCCACACAGCACAAGAGCGCGGCGAGTGCTGGAAACGCTTCCTCTCGGTGGGGGCGGAGACCAGGGGCGCCCTGTCTCCCCCTTCCCGGGTATGAATCAGGAAGAGAAAAGAAAGGCGAGGCTGATCAGCTGCTACCCCGCCGGAGGGTTAATTTTATTGGGCAGCTCCCAGCACTCGGGGAGAACAAAGAGTTGCTTTGGGGCATGTCAAGAGCGCTTTTCCATTTAGGGAAAGTGACTCTCTAGCTCTGGGAGATTTTTTTTCCCCCCCTTAAATCTTCTGCGGTGGTTTCACCTCCCAAGCCCTCCTTGCCTCAGGAAAAGAGATCATAAAAGGCTTTATGTTGCCTTGCTTTAGCTGCTTTGAAAAAGTTCAGCAGGGTCAGGATGGGTTAATATTTCTAAAGCAGGCCTCCGGGAAATCCCAGGACTTCTGGATTTCCAAGAGGCTCTTAGGAATCCCAGGACGTGTCAAAGATGAGAGTTAAGATGCTACTCGATTAGAACCAAAAAGATCCACGATTGAATCAACTCCCTGCCATGGTGGTACCACTACCTGATTTGGAACCAGTCATTCTCTCTGCATCATAATAAGAACATTTCTAAGAGTGGTGGATGTAGGAAATTAACATACACATATTGTGATCAATTGTGGTCAGTTGAGGATCCCCTGTATAATAATGTTCAACTATGAAGATCAATAGCGGAGTTGAACTGCTGTAACTCTTAATCCAACTTTTCCAAATCCCAACTTTGGAAGGATTTACCTCTTAGAAACAATGTGTTAAATCTGCATTACTTTGTAAAAACTGTTATTTTGTCCCCCATACCCAAAGCGGTATATCAATTATGTATGTACATTAAACATATAACCTGAGGATGGGGTAACTTTGGCCCAAAGACATGCTTAACTATATTCCCCCAAAATTTATTTACCATTCCAATCATCTACTCTGGAGCTCACAATCCTAAATTTGGGCAGCTGAGAACCATATCAGTTACAGGGGGTTGAACTAAAGCAATGTTTCTTCTTTTTTTTTAATTGTAGTGTGTCTATTTTAGGACCTACCATAGTATTCATTTGTTCTGTAACTAAAAATAACAGAAAACTGCAGAAATGAACAGACCCTGTCCCAAAAAACAGATTTGATAACCTCAGTTGAGGTGCGCAGTAAGTTGTTGGGTTGTTAAGATTATTGCACAAGATTATTGCACAAGGCATAAACTATATATGAAAATTAAATCTAAGCCAACTCTGATCTTTAAACCTTTTGCTTCCTTTTAAACTGCTACGTAAGAAAGAGATTCAACTATTGGCCCTCCTCGTCTTTTCCCAGCAAAGTTAGAAATTGAGGACAGGATCTCCATTTGATCATCCATCCCACTGGCTACATTCACAAGGTACATTGAACTTACTTATTGCACTTATCCACTGTCTTTTCTGAGATCAGGCAGCACACATGGGAGTTACCATTCATTCTGGCTGTACAACCATCTCCTTATGCAGTGGTTGGGCTGAGGGAGTCATAGGCCCTGTGCACAGGACCATTGCTTGAATGAAAACATAGATCTGACTCCCTGCTGCCAATCCAACATCTTAATAATGGGCATATTTCAAATCTCAGCACATGTAATTAGTTTTATTGGTTTATGGTCTAACTGAATAAATAATGGATAACTGTGTCATGCAAGTATAACCGGTATTTCTTTTACTAGGCAGTTAAAATATCTACCTTACTCCCAGTCTTTAATACTGTTAAAAATATTTTTTACATGAGCATTAAATTACCTGAATTATGCTATTCTTTAACTGCCTAATAAAAGGAATACCGGTTCAATATAGTAAGTATCTATCTTACTCCAGTCTTTAATATCATTAAAAATATTTTTACTTGAGCACTAAATTACTTGAATTATGCTATTCTTATTATATTGAACTATGCTGAACTTCCTTTGAGGAAGGAATCATATTTAGTAGCATTTAATATAATATATTATCAGGATATTGGTTTAAAGGAGATGCAAATACTGTAGGTAATCATTTGACCCTAGGTTGACAGAATTCTAAAATAAGATGACATTCTTAAAGTTAATTCTTAAACTTAAGGAGCCTGGTGGCACAGCAGACTAATAGCCTGTTATTAACATTCAGCTGCCTGCAATTACTGCAAGTTCGAATCTCCCCAGGCTCAAGGTTGACTCAGCCTTCCATCCTTTCAAAGGTAGGTGAAATGAGGACCCAGTTTGTGGGGGCAATAAGCTGACTTTGTATAAATATACAAAAGTATGAAGGCTATTGCTTAACGCATTGTAAGCCGCCCTGAGTCTCCAGAGAAGGGCGGCATATAAATCAAATTAAAATAAAAAAATAAAAAAAAGTTGAATATTGGGGCTATGTCCAAATGAATGCTTTGATATATGCAAGCAGTAAAAATTAGGGCATTCCAGACAGAGTTATACAATTCCATAAAGACTCCCAGGGAAAACAATTCCTTTAATATTAATTCATTCATATACTCTGTGTGCACACATACACTCAAACATGCTGTGTTTGTAACTGTATACACCTAATGTATACATTAATTAAGCATCATCTTCAGGCTTCTCTGGGAGAGAAGTTTTGGGAGGAAGGGGGCCTGGATAGCTATGTAGGTAGATGACTTCAAATTAGGATTGACTATCTGCGTAAGTCTCTGCAATTCTCAAGATTTCTTAAGTGGTCTGCCATTGCCCACTTCCTAGGGCTGAGAGAGAGTGACTGGCCCAAGGTCACCCAAGGTCTTGAGGTTTGTGCCTCAAGAAGGAACTTAACAGTCTCTTGATTTCTAACAGGATGCCTTAGCCACTATAGCAAACTGGCTCTTTCTTGGATATTTATTTCATTGCTTTTCTCCAATTGTTTGTGTATACTCTGGAGATCTAGAAGAGTGTACTCAAATCAAATCACATTGTTAAAACAATTCCATCTTATGGGATGTCAGAGATGGGCTTCTTTGTGGCTGGGCCCTCTTCTGAACAGCATCCACCCAAACAAATCCACATGGCGGGACCTTGTTGACTTTTAAGAAGGTCTTGGGATATTCTTCATCAGGTTTTGAGGCAATTTGAGATCCCACTTTTGAAACTGATGGATGTCTGCATAGTGTTTCTAGTTGTGGATTCCCCAGCATGGGTTGCCAAAGTATTTTGTTTTGTTTATGGCGATATGTGCACCATTGAGAGACTTGAAAGAACAGATTAGGGCTAAATCATCATCTGGAAAATCTATGTCAACCATGCTTGCCTGGGCTTCATATGAGGCATGTAATATAGTTAATATATGTGTGTACAATAATGTTTAAGGTTTATGATCTTGTGGGGCTACGTTACTAGCTCTCCAGAGCTACATGTGGCCCATGGGTTGAACATGCATGATGTATCCGGTTGCTAGGAGTCAAAAACGACTTTATGGCACATAATTTAAAAGGTCACACAGTACCTAGAATTGCTGTGGCAATTAAGCTGGTTCACAATTGATTAAATTTGACTAAATAAAATGGTTTTTTTGTGGCAAAACCAAATGAAAAGTAGCCTTTGGTGTGCTGTAGTCTGTTCTACAAAGATGATCCTTCATTTGACAACTTGTCTGCTGCTAGATTGTCCAGGCCAAGCCCCAAAAGAAAGACCCGCAGGAGAACGTAGGGCTGTGAAGCTGGCCCCCCACAATTAGCAAATGACTAACAGATGGAGCTGGCCTACATATTATCTTGTCAGTGTGCTGCAAGGGATGAGAGATAGTGGGTTCTGTTTAAACGACAGAACAGCGGCCCTTTTTTTTTTTTTTTTTTTGTATTTCTAGACAAACGTTATGCAAATTTACGACGTCCTATTTTTTTGAGGGAGGGAGGGATTTCCTCCTTTTTTTCCCCCTTGCCCATTGAGCCTAAATGACCAGGCTCGAATCGCATTCGTTTCCACAAGGGAACCTTAGTTGGCGAAGAACCACGAAACAAAGCACGTTTCTGAGAAGAAGCGAGTTCCGTGGAGGGACGTCCTTGCAACATCTTGCGAGTGAAAACCTGTTGCAAAATCCTTGTTCCAAAGTCACTTTGAAAAAATGCCTCCTGACTCAGCAGCCGCTATTCTCGCCCCAGACGCAAATCGAAAGCTGGCTAGCTAGCTTGCAGTCTAGACCACGTTCAGATCATTGATTTCATTAAATCAGCCTTAGTGAAGCCGCGGACCAGTCAGCCCGGTTCCTAAGGGAAGTTTCCCGCCTTTCAGAACTAAAGCAAGCACGTTTGCAAATTGCAAAGGCGAGCGTTGAGAAAGAGGATTTCCCTTCTGCTTTTTCGAAGAAGTTGCTTTTGTTCCACCTCCGATTTCGCGACTTACCTCTCCCAACCGGCAGCCCCGCGGAGTTATTAATTGCAAAGACGCGAGCCTTTCTTGGCGCTCCTGCTGCAGCTGCTCTCAGAAAGCGACCGCCTGGCAGCCGACCTGGTTCGCCGGCATCCGTAAAATTGAGCCGCTGCCCGGCTTTTTTCCTGGCTCTTACTCCGTTTTAAAGGAACCGCATCTCATTCTGACTTTCGTGCGGTTCTTCCCGCACGGGCAACGTGCAGGTTATGGATTGAGTTCTACAGTGCTCTCTCTGCCTTGCAGTGATCAGACCTCGTAAAATAATAAAGTTTCTGTCCCGTATGCTCACAGGTCTTGCACTGTAAATATATTTCACAACATTCCCCAACGGACACTGGGAGTCAGCTCAGTATTGGCTTTTTTTCTGAGAAAGTTCACACAGTACATTTCACAACAGAATCTGTTGTTAAAACTCAGCTGCGTTTGCTCAGTTCATGATCTGTGCTATCCAAAGCCGGAAAATTGGTTTAATAGGGAAATAATAATTAAGTTTCAAGGAGTAGCATCACTGTGAGTTTGTTCGATGTAGCCTTTAAAAGAACAGCACTAGAAACACATACTGAGTTCTGGTTCTGACTTAAATGTGGTTGCCAGCTGAGTGACCTTGGGCCACTCCCTCTCAGTTGGGGAAAGGCAAGGGCACAGGACTCCTTGCCAAGAAAATCTTGCCAAGAAAAATGCAGGGACTCGTCCTGACAGTTGCCAGGTATCAAGACTGACTTGAAGGCACCAAACCACACACACACACACACACACACACACACACACACACACACACAAACAAACACAAACATATAGTAACACTGTAGCCTTACTCTCAGTCTGAAATTCTGTTATTTACTTTAAAGGCTAGATATTTTCTGAATCTACAGAATGTGTTCAAACGGTAGTGAGATGCTAGAAGTTACAATAAAAGCCTAATAGCCATAAGAATTGCTAGTTCAGCCTTCCTATATGGCATTGCCCATGTTTGGGATTTGAATGCTTCTGAGTTTAGTTCCCAGATTGTAGAAACGGCCACAAAAATTGCAAATCACTGTTGTGGACATATAGGACACTGCAACAAGTCATCAATGGGAGCCAGTTGCAAGCACTTGCCTCTTGAACTTTTGTCATTAAGCAACCAGTCATAAATCAAGGACTACCGTGTTTTCCCCCAAATAAGACTCTGTCTTATATTTTTTTTGAACCCTGAAATAAGCGCTTGTTCTTAATGTCGTGTGCTCAAAAGCCTGATTGGGCTTATTATCAGGGGATGTCTTATTTTGGTGGAAACAGCATCTGTATACTGTCTATTTGTGCAACTCTAAAATTATTCTCAGACATGTTAAAACAGGAATGTCAAACTCAAGGCCCGTGGGCCAGATCTGGCCCGGGGGGCTGTCCTGGAAACAGTGAAGGAACCGGTCATGATGCCTCTGCCAGTGAAAAAGGTTTGCAGGAGGCCGTCGCAGCTGAAAACAGAGCTTGCAAGGGCCGCGGGTAGCCCTCCGGAGTTTTCGCTGGAAGGGGGTTGCAGGAGGCTGTCGCAGCCAAAAATGGAGCTTGCAAGCCCGTTTTCTCTGGCAGAGTGCTTGGGCCACCACAGGTGACCCTGACACGAGTGACATCAAGCTGGCCACACCCACCCTGGCCACGCCCACCCGGGCTCCCAAGGTCAAACACAACCCTGATGTGGCCTTCGAGGAAATCAAATTTGACATCCCTCGGTTAAAATTTATCTCTGGAAAAAAAATCTTGAATTTTACCTAAATTGCTGCTGTCGGCTAAACTCTTCTTATCCAAGAGCCCTGTGGAAAAGAACAGGGCATAAGTCAAAGGTTGGGCTGTTCTAAAATAAGAAGGCTGATGCTAAGAATATCTTTCTCCAGGTCTGCTCATCTCTAGCATAGTCCTCCCCAAGCATCCTCTCCCTGCTGGATGTCACCTCCTGGGTAGATTCTTCCTAAACAAGAAGACATTCCAAAAGGTAGCAAGTGCTATCTGGCGCTTTCCAGCTCAACCCTCTTCCTTGATATGAGCTTGGATACTTATTGGGAACTTAATGCAGCTCCCACAAGATAAGAGGCTATTCTGTTGAATTGGTTGGTGCTGGGAAGCAGGTGGGCAGCTCCATTTTGGACCAGGTGCAGCTTCCAAACCACCTTCAAGTATAGCCCCGTGAAAAGTGATTTACTGTAGTGTAAAGCAGATTTTTTTTCAACCTATGTTCCATAGGTGTCACTAGGGGTTTGGCAAGAGAGAGTGATTGAAAAACAGTAATGGTTTTTGAACTTCGCACACTACACAGTGTTAATGCTTGCAATAGTGGGAATTTTTACGTGCCACGACCTAGCTACCAGACTGAGACTGCTTTGGTCTTTGTAAAACATGGATTGCGCAGGTTTGATGTGAATTGTATTGTGATTTTTTTTTAGCAGGCGTTCCTTGAAATCTGTAAATTATTTCAAAGCGCATCCAGGATAAGAAAGTTGAGAAGGATAGTTTAGAACCTTTTCCCCATGTTTTTATTAGCTGGAGGTCAATGTGGCAAGGCAAAAGAAAATGAGAAAAAATTAAATTTAAATTAAAAATTAAAAGGTTCTAAGTTTTTACATCAGTTTTGCTTCCCAAACTGTTTTCTTTTTTCAATACAGGCAGTCCTTAATTTACGACCGTTCCAAGTTACAACAGCACTGAAAAAATGACCATTTTTCACACGTATGACTGCTGCAGAGTCATGTGATTTACATACAAATGTTTGACAACTGGTTCATATTGATGACGGTTGCAGTGTGCTGGGGTCATGTGATCTGCTTTTGTGACCTTCTGACATACAAAATCAATGGGGAAGCCAGATTCGCTTAACAGCCGTGTTACAAATTTAACAACTGCAGTGACTCACTTACCAAGAGCCTTGGTACTACAGTGGTTTAAAGCACCCTGTTATTAACACAGCTGCCTGCAATTTACTGCTGGTTCGAATCTCTCCAAGGCTCAAGGTTGACTCAGCCTTCCATCCTTTCTAAGGTAGGTTAAATGAGGACCCAGTTTGTGGGGGCAATAAGCTGACTTTGTATAAATATACAAAAGTATGAAGGCTATTGCTTAACGCACTGTAAGCCGCCCTGAGTCTCCGGAGAAGGGCGGCATATAAATCAAATTAAAAAAAAAAAAAAAAACATCGGTGGCAAGGAAAGTTGTAAAATGGGGCAAAACTCACTTAACAAATTTCTCACTTAGCAACATGAATTCTGGGCTCAGTTGTGGTTCTAAGTCGAGGGCTGCCTGTACTATATTCCCCCGTTTCTCTGCATGTGTGTGTACACATGCACAAAGAGGAATGAATCAAATGTATAGAGCTTAATGAATTCCAATTTATATAGGTACAGTCATTTAACATCTTACCCCGTGGTGACCATTTGTGGAAGCGGTCCGTTGCAACAGCAGGAAATTGCCAAGAGACGTTAAGGAATTGATGTTTAGCAACATAACGATCAATGTGCATCAAATAAGGACCAATTTAAATCTAACAGCTGGTAGTGATAAACAACATTGTATTTATCAATGTAGGAACAGTATGCCACATCAGCCTAAACTTTTAAAGATTATAATTCAGGCACTATACATATACCAGATATGTCTATGTTCTATTAGTGAATGAAGTTGAAGAAGGACATTTAATCAAAAGTGGAATCTTCTGACCCTCTCCTTATGACCATTCCAGAAGAGAAAGGGTACACAAAGGGCCCCAGTACTTTAATGCAGATCATTAGACTGCAAACCATACAGTAGTGGCCAAAATTGTGGAAACCTTTTGGGAAAAGTGTATTTTTGAGGTTTGATGGCTAATAACACCACTTTTTTTTTGGAGTTTCAAGATAATCATATTCCACTGCTGGAATGGCCTGGGAACAGCCCAGACCTTAACCCAGGGGTGAAATCCAGCAGGTTCTGGAGAACCGATACCAGAAATTTTGAGTAGTTCAGAGAAGCGATAGTGGAAATTTTGAGTAGTTCGGAGAACCGCCAAATACCACCTCTGGACGGCCCCAGAATGGGTGGGAATGGAGATTTTGCAATATCCTTTCCCTGCCATGCTCACCAAGCCACGCCCATCAAGCCACACCACATCCACCAAGCCATGCCCGCAGAACCGGTAGTAAAAAAATTTGAATTTCACCACTGCCTTAACCCAATTGAAAATCTATGGAGCCGACTAAAGAAACTTGTTAGTCAGAAGCGACCCAGCAATAAAACCCAGTTAATAGAAGCAATGATTCACATTATAATAGCTGCAGAACTAAAAGACTTGGTTCACTCCATGGAAAGATGTTGTAAGGCCATAATTCATGCTAAAGGTTACCAACTAAGTATTAACTGACATGATGATAATTTTTGCATATCTCGTTTTTTCTATGGTGATAATTTTTGGATATCTAATTTTTTCTATGTGTTTCACTTTTCTTTAACTGCTATTCTAATAGCAAATCCTTCATTACAGTTATTGTTGTGGTCCGCCAGCAGCCTGTGAAGCTGACAGCGGAGTCGGACAGCGATGAGGCAGAGGAAGAACCTGGGCCAGTCCTGGAGGCTGAGGAAGGCCCGGATGAGGGCTCTGCGTCAGAGACAGAGATGGGGCCAGGGCCATCAGGGAGTGAGGTGCCGACTCCAGAGCCTGATAGGAGTGAGGCAGAGGAACAAGAGGAGCCTATTCCTAATGCACGCATGAGAAGACCTGCCAGAAGGCAAGAACAGCTCAAACAAAGAGGACAACTCGGGAGTAGGGCCAAGAGATGATTGGCCATCTCCCATAAGGCTTAAAACAGACCAGCAATGTCGTTTGGGCTTTGCCAGAAAACAACGTTGGTAGCTTCGTCTTCTTCTTTGTCTACGTCTTGTATTTATTTTTGTATCTGTGACTTCTGAACGTTTGCCAAGAAAGGTCTTTGGCAGTTTGCCTCATTGGACTAAGGTTTGCGATAGGACTAAGAAATTTGTGTTGGGAAGAATTTGCTTTAATTTAGTTGAATGACGCTGGGAATGAAGTAATTCTCAGGTGTTCGAATAAAGTTTGTATGTTTTTTCACTGACTGATTTTCCTACTACTTACTTGGACCTGGATCACAACAGTTATTGCATTACATTCTTTTTTTTTTTTAATTAGATTTATATACCGCCCTACTCCCGAAGGACTCAGGGCAGTGAACAGGCACAAAATAAAATATATAGATACAAAAGTTAAAAGGCATAATTAAAACCAGATTAAATAATTTATCCGAGACAATTAAAAATCCCAATAATTTAAAACAGATTAAAATTTTGATTTAAAAGAATTTTAAAACGGGAGAAAATTAGGCCAGGCCGGCTTGATTAAATTAACTTTCCATTGATATATAATACTACTCCCTTGATATTGATATACTACTCCCAAACAAAGTGGTGTTGTTAGCTAGTTTTAGAAAATACACTTTTCCCAAAAGGTTTCCACAATTTTGGCCACTGCTGTAGTTTATTGCAAACAATGCAGTATCTTGCAACTGGAGAATGTTAAGGGCATAGACCTGTCTCCTTGGGAACTGCAGCCATGTATTTTGCTTAGGCAAACATTCCTCCCTACAGTCTGCTTTCTAATATTAGTGCAAATGTTTTTTTTACCAATATCAATGAAAGAATTCCCTATCTATATGGATAGTCATTGACTTATGATCAGTCACTTAGTGACTGTTTGAAGTTGCAGTAACCCCTTCCCTCAAAAGCTACTTATGGCCCGGTTTTGAAGTTCTGACATTGAGGTTACATGACCACATTTTGACACTCAACAACCGGTTCACATTTACACGGCTTGCAGCATTCTGCAATCAGGTAAACACAATAGTTCTGCCAGAAACTGGTGTTTACTTTCAGTTTCCGGTGAAACCCAGCCCATAGTTTACAATAGGTTCACTTAATGACTGCTGGATTTGCTTAATAATTGCTGCAAAAAAAAGTCATAAAATCAAGTCTAGTCATAGGGTGACTCGCTTTACGACCATTGCAACTAACAACAATTCAGTGATGCGGTGGATGTGATGGGCCGGTGCTTGGAGGCTGTGAGGGTCTGGATGGGAGTCAACAGGCTCAGACTTAACCCAGACAAGACTGAGTGGCTGTGGGTATTGCCTCCTAAAGACTATGTTGACTGTCCATCCTTGGTTCTGGGGGGGGGGAGAAATTGTTCCCCTTAGAACAGGTTCGCAATTTGGGTGTCCTCCTAGACTCACAGCTAAGATTAGAGCAACATCTGACAGCTGTGGCTAGGGGGACCTTTGCACAGGTTTGCCTGGTGCACCAATTGCGACCCTAATTGGATCGGGAGGCTCTCCTCACGGTCACTCATGCTCTTGTCACCTCACGGTTAGATTATGGCAACACGCTCTACATGGGGCTACCCTTGAAAAGTGTTCGGAGACTACAGTTGGTCCAGAATGCAGCCGCGCAAGCTGTCATGGGTGCACCTAGGTACACCCACATTACACCAATTCTCCACGAGCTGCACTGGCTCCCTATTGGTCTCGGGTCACAATTCAAGGTATTGGTTATTACCTTTAAAGCCCTACATGGCTCAGGGCCAGGGTATCTTCGAGACCACCTTCTACCGCATAACTCCCAATGACCGGTAAGATCCCACAGAGTTGGTCTCCTCCGGGTCCCGTCAGCTAAACAATGCCAGCTGGCGGGCCTGCAGGGGAGGGCCTTCTCTGTGGCTGCCCCAGCTCTCTGGAACCAGTTACCTCCTGAGGTCCGGACCATCCCCACCCTATTGGCCTTCCGAAAAGCGGTGAAGACCTGGCTTTTCCGGCAGGCCTGGGGCCGTTGATCTCGCTCTTGCGATCTGGCGAGATCCGCCATGAATTGTGTGAATGAGTTTTAATGTTTTTAATGTTTTTAATTCTTAAATGTTTTTTATAATGATTTTAAATGCATTGTGAGCCACCCTGAGTCTTCGGAGAGGGGCGGCATACAAATTGAATTAATAAATAAATAATAAATAAATAAATAAACTGTAATTTCCAGTCTCAATCACAGTCATACCTCAAAGACTACCCATATGAATCTCAGCAACTTAAAGATCTTCAGATTTCAAATCCCAGAATCCTCCAGCCAGGGGAAATTCTAGGAGTTAAAATCCACCTATCTTAATCACAGGTATTCAGCTTTTCCACTACGTGTTTCCCCGAAAATAAGACCCTGTTTTATATTTTTTTTGAACCCCAAAATAAGGGCTTGGCCTTATTTTTGGGGGGGTCTTATTATTTCGGGGCACAATTTTGGGGTGGCAGATGGGGTGGGGAGGGGGAGAAGTGAGGGGCAGGAAGCCTTGCCATGCCCCGTGAGAGAAGAGACGGCAAGAATCACAGTTGCTTTTGCAGCCGCTTGAGGCTGCAAAAGCAGCAAGAGAAACGGTGGAGGGGAACCAGGAAGATCAGGTAGATGAGATGCTGGGTGGTGAGGGTGGCGGCCATGAAAGTACCCACTGTGCAGGGGCGACTGAGCCTGCATCGCGCAGCTGGCCGGGGCGGCCACAGCTTCCTGAGTGCAAGGCTTTCCCGGTCTCTGGACACCGGGCCCTCCCTGCCCTCCGCTTCCGAGCAGGGAAGCTGTCCTTAGCGGGCGGAGTGGCAGCTTCCTCCTCCTCCACGAAGGCCCGCCCTGCTTAAAGGCCCAGCGTGGTTCTTCCCCTAGCCCGCCCTTCCGCCCCTTCGCCAGCCTCTCTCCAAGCGCTCCAATTGCGCGGTCTCCCTACCCCTCGAGATAAACCAGCCAAGAGGTGCACAGCAGCGAGCCGAACCTGTCCTGAGCCTCACCGCTTTCGGTCGCTGCCTCCCTGCCCCAAGGCTCCCGCAGCGTGCCCGTTTGCACAAGCCAAGGAACCCTTTACCACTAGTTCTGCCTTCAGGGCTCTACTGGGTGGGGCCCCCTCCCCACACATCCCTGACCTGCCTGTCAATGTTATAGAAGATGCAACATTGCACACTGCCCATAGGTAACATGCAGCATCTCACAGTAACGAGAATTGCCTGCAATTCTCCTTATTGTGAGAGGCTGCACGTTGCAAAGAAGAACAAAGCAAGGCAGTGGGGGATGGGTGGAGGATAAAGCAAGGCAGGGGCTGCGGAGCTGCCAGAAGGCCCTGCATCGGCTTACCTGAAGGCCCCTCAGCCAGGCCACCCATGCCAAACCCCCCTCCCCCCCCAGGGCAGCCACATCCCTTCACTAACCTGCTTTCCACCCCCAGGAGCATAACAAATTAAAATTTAATTTGTGAGTATTGTTTAATGGACTGCTAAATTGGCCATGCCCACAGTCACATGTCCATCTAGCCACGCCAACACAGCCCACCTGGCCCCCCAACAGTTTGAGGGACTGTGAATTGGCCCCCCTGTTTAAAAAATTTGAGGAGACCTGGCTTAGTGTGTCATACATACATACCCCTTAACTTTCTCTTGACATTCTAAGCCTGTTCAAAGCCCATTTGCTTTGTATCCAGCATTCACAGAGGGTAAAAGAAGATATTTTCTTGCACCAAAAAGATGATTTTAGCTCAAGATTCATACATTCTCAATTAGCTTCTTGGAAATGTCAAGAAGCTAAGAAACTCATATGGGCTTTCAGGGAGGTGGGAAAAGCTATAGGACCTATTCACCTTCAGAAGAGCAGATCTGGAAAGAGCAAACATCTGCTAATTAATTTATGAGTACCTGGAATTGGTCCAGGGATCGAACTAAACACCGGATTTGCATTATAATTTTCCCCCTTGAAAATCTCTGCAGCAAAAGTGCATTATCTTGAAAGCCTTGCATATAGTTTCAAAAGCTCCCTAGAAGTGTTAACAAACTGTAGTGTTTGATGTGACAAAAGGAACCAATTTTCACATAGATACTGAGATGGATATAATAATTTTAACATTAGGTTTCTAAGTTCTTTAAAAAAAAAAAAAGACTGGTTTAAAAATTAAACCAGTGGGGGAATATCCATTTTGTGAAATTTTAGTCTATTCAGAAGTCCTACTTTAATTAATAAGAAGAAACACTATTAAGAACCTTAATAGAGGACAGCAAAAACCTACCATGTTATTATCTCCTCCACTGAAATTGAATTTATTACTGATTTGTAGCTTGCTGAGGCTGGAGCATCACAAACTTTTTCAAAATAGTTCCTCTTACAATTTTTCTTAACTTGCCTGCAGAAGATGTGGCTTTTTGAAGCCTAGCACTGAGATTTCAGTTCAAGAGTATCAGATTGCTGGAGTTATTTGTAACTTCTCTTTTTTGGAGCCAAAAAGAAAACCCAAGATCAACATATCAAGCTGATCTTGTAGAGCAATACAAGCTCCACAGTGAACCAATAAAAATAAATAATATACCTGAATGGATGTCAATTTTCACAGACAGGAAAGAATCGGTAGGGCAGATAAATCTTTATGAATCTGAAAAATGGTAGAATTTTTTGAGGGACTTAACTTTTTTGGATAATACAAGACAGAATGTGGGGGGGGGGAAGGTGAAGAATTAGGGAGGATGGAAGGATTTAAAGTGGCTCAGCAACAACGCTGTGCCCCAGGGGACAAGTTGCACAGTTCAGTTATTTAATTGTAAAACAGGAATGAATATCCTGTAGGCTTCAAACAATAGCTGGTCATGAACTTTCCTATGACTTTTTGAGCCTCTGGCAACCATACCAAAGATTCCAGATGATGGTTCCATATTGTGGAGGAAAAAATACAAACATGGCAGGGTTTAGGGGGTTTTTTAATAAAAGGGGAAAGCTGGACAAGAGGCAGAGAGAAGGCAAAAAGGGAAACGCTGATAATCCACCTAGTGCAGTGATGGCTAAACTTTTTGCCGTCACGTGCCAAAAGCAGAGGGAGCATGGGGGGGGGTACGCACGAATGTGCCCACACCCATAACTGAATGCCCCACTGCGCCCCCCCCCCCACGCATGCACATGCAACCCCACTGCACTCCCCCAACTTTTGGCACGCAATGGCAAAAAGGTTACCAGTGGGCCCGGTAGACCTGTTTTTCGCCCTCCCCAGGCTCCAGATGTTTTCTTGGAGCCTGGGGAGGGCAAAAATGGCCTTCCCCCCCCCGAGGCCCTCCGGAGGCTGGAAACAGTCTGTTTCCCAACTTTTGGTGGCCCCAAAAGGCCCGAAAACCAGCTGGTTGATGTGCGCATGCACGCTGCAGCTGAGCTGGGCAATGCTTGCATGCCCACAGATATGGTTCCACGTGCCACCTGTGGCATGCGTGCCATAGGTTCACCATCACGGACCTAGTGTTATCTGTGCTGATCATTGTTCCTCCTCCCACCAATAGGTGGACTTCTGACATTAAGATTAGACTATATCCCATAGGTAGGCAACTGGACTTTCTTTGTTTTTCCTTAAAAACAAAGGATGCTTCTCCTCCAAGAAGCTTCTTCAGTTTAGAGAAAAGCGAAATGTCTTCAAGAAAAAGCAAAGAAAGTCCAGTTGCCAGTTGAAAAAAAGCACCTTTGGGACAACCATGACCTGTATGACTGAGAATCTCCAAAGACCTTGGACTACATCCATATACGGTAACCACTGAAGGATCTGTCACCATTATGACAAACAGGATAGATTTTCATACTGCAAGGAAATGAAAATGAGAACATGGAAACCAAGCTGAATTTATTCTCTGGGTATGGAGAAGTTGATGGTGGTGTCCCACTTCCTAAACATAATATTTGCCGCTCTGTATTCTGTGCATTGGAAAGACCTAAAGGTGATAAAATATCCCTGCCTTCAGTCAAGATTCTTCCCAGCTGATTTGCTAACACATTAACTAAAAGCATGTAGGATTGTTATTTGTTCTCAAAATACAGTCAAGATGTAGAGTGGCAAGAAGAAGAATACTGATCCCATAACAGCAAGATTTTTCTAATGGTAGAAGTTAGAGCTCTATGGTATCTTTAAACAAAACTGCTAATATTGGAACACATTTACTTGGACTGATTTGTTAATTTTAGTTACCGGTAATAATATTATTGCCATAATTCCATATCCACAAACATATCCCAGACAAAAATAGGAACACCCTATTCTCATATCAAAGATGATTGACTCAGCAATGCAACCCAAATTATACACTGTCCCTAAACTAAGCTGTCCTTTGAGAAGGTAAAATGTGAAGAGCTGGTTTGCTGTTTTGGCTGAAGTGGAGATAATGCTAGAATATCCTCCTTGTTGGACAAGCTGTTATCAACAGTTATAAATAAACCGTTTTGGCATGTGAACTAACAGGCTGCAGACTTCGGGACTATGTTAACGTTTGTGCATAAGCAGTATATGAAATTTATTTAATTTATTATTCATATAAATCATTTTGTGCTGCTTTTGAAGTCTAATGAAATCCCGTGGGACACTTTTTAAAACAAAGTGTCCCAAAGACAAAATTTAAGAACAAAGCAAATCTCAAACCAGATGCATTCTGTCTAGATCAAACTAACAGAGCAAAACTTCGAAGATTAAAATGGAAAAGGCCTAAAGGAATCGGAAGATTTTCAATGCCTGCTCAAATGTTCTCTTGGTTCGGTTTTCTCTACGAGAATTCCATAACAACGATGTAGGCACAAAAGACCTTGTTTCTTTTGCCTAATAGAACATATGATGGTTCCCCCGCAAATGATTTCAAACTTAAAATAGATTCATTACATCTTGCCTATAAGTCTTTTGTAGCTTGGAAACAAATTAGAAATCAGTCTGAACTACAGGTGCTCACTTGGAAGATCCAAGTGGTTTAGGCAAAATATTTAGATGACCACTTTCCTTATATGGATTAGGAAGAAGTAGCAATTCAGTCCCAGTCAAATGTTAATTGCTAGAGAATCTGGAGATCCAAAGAGTGACATTTGTATGCAATAGACAGCACTGTAATATAATATCACCCCAAGGACAAAGTTAAGGACTATAATTTACCACAATCAGGTCCTTGACAATAAAGGCATACCCTAAAAAAGGCTATAGGGTGCAGTTTCCCCCCCAAAATCCATTGTGATGAAAACTTGCCATATCCAATATCAAATAACAGAACCTCAGCACTGTTTTTATGACACGGTAGTAAAGCTATGAAGAATCTATAAATGTGACACAACTCTCAGTGGCTGTCTAGTATTTTTGGCACCCAAGGATGTACACGCTGTCCTATTAGATTCACAGAAGCCTTGATCCTGTGCTGCTTGGTCAATGTTGCAGTAATCCCGTGTAATGACAGGAATGAGAACCAGAGTCTAATCTCTCCTCCAAGAAGGAGAACAAAATCCAGTTCCAGTGACGGAAAGGGCAACCAAACAATCAGCAGTTCAACCACCTCCTCTAGAAAAAAATAATGTTTAACTGGATGAGAGAGAGAGAGAGACAGCTTAGTGTAATGGTTAAAATACCAGGCTATAAACAATGAGCCCAGGACTTCTAGTCCTACTTCAGGCATAAAGCCAGTTAGATGATCTTAGGCCACTCTCTGTCTCTCAGCCCTAGAAAGGGAGCAATGGCAATTCCTGAACTTTGCCAAGAAAACTGCAGCAACTTCACCAGGCAATTAACGGGAATGAACAACGATTCAAGGGCATACACAAGTTTTTCTTCATTCTTTATAGCAGAAACTGTTGGGAGTTTTTCAATGTGTGAACTTCCTCTCTCATTTGAGGGTTCAACTTCTCCTATCTATAACATCCATTTGTGCCTGGAAAAGAAAATGATCCAATCCAGTGAAACATCTCTTATTTATTTGGTTGTTTGGAACTGAGATTAGGTCCATGCATTATGCATTATGTGATGTCATAATGTACCTTTTGTGAGGTTGCATGAATCTGCCATGGTTAAGCAAACTCTAATTTAGAACTATATAGGAGAACTTGCTGGGTAACTGCAATAAGAGAAATAAAGTAGGGGACATGGTGTATTTTACCTTGGAGCCTTACAACAATGCTCAAGTGTGAATTTTCCTCCTTTCAGGGCACAAGCAGCTGCAACTTCTCCACCACTCATTTCTTAGATACTGACTTAATCAACTAGACCCAGGAAATGACAAACCCTTCTCTAATCCAAGCATCTGTAATTTATTCTCCCATCTAAGCCTTTCCTCTCTTTAATTTAACAAATAGGTTTCCATCTGATGCAAATCCCTTTTCAGAAGATTAAAAGAAGGGACACCCAAAGAGCATATAATGCCCTCGGTTGTAATGAGATTGATTTTTCTCTTAGACCAGTGCCATTGGACCTAATCTCTTTTAATTTTGAAAAGTATCTCCATCAGTTTCTATACATTGTTGCCTAGTAACTTTGGGGAAGAATAACAGAAAAGGAGGCACCATAGCAAGTAGATTTGCATAAGTCTGAATAAGCTCAGAGGCATGGACAATATTTCTGCAAATAGGCTAAACGCAAGAGTATCCAATTATGTTTTAAATTAATTTCAAAATTAAACAGGCTGTAGAATACATTCAGGTTATCCCTGTTAATAAAGGACAGTTTCTATCTTTTAGTACCGCTTATGTCCTTGATAAATCACTTGCCTGTATTTTGTGCTTTTATCTTATTGTGGTATGCGCAATATCATTTTTCAGAGTTCAGTCCTGCTGAACTATGACCTTCTAGAAGTTAAATAGCTGAGTGGGAAGATGTGCAATCCTTCACACAGAGCATTGCATGTTGACACTAACGTATCAGAAAATGCACTATCTCTTCTCTTTTTATCTCTAGTGTTTCATTTAAATTAATAAAACCCAATAAAATATCTAGATGAAAGGTTAAGATATATTGCAAGTCTATGTATGATATATCATATGCTAAATAATAATATGTCTCATATTATTGGCCTCTTTCTCAAAAAAAAGAGAGAAAAGCCTAAAATCACCACTTAACATGCTTCTATGCTACATGACCAGGAGGCTGAAATATAAAAATTATTTTGACTTTTTAAAATATATTTTAATTGCCATAAAGGCAGCATAAGGAATAAAAATCTTTATTTCTCTCTCATACTAAGATTAAGGGGGTGGGGAACCCAGAAGAGACGGTGGGGTAACACCAGGAATTACAAGCTATTATTTCAAAGCAGGAGGTGAACAAAGGGTATAAAGTCCCAGATAGCTTCTGGAAGAGGATGTTTGAAACCTTCAGCTTTGCATTTTACAGGCTCAACTGTTCCACGGCAACATGTAAGTTAGTTTGGTGGATGAATTAACAGGCACTCTTTGTGCATGTCAATGGCGCTTTTCATGGAGCTCAAGGCAGTTAGCATTCTTTGGCTGAAATGCAACTTATGAATTCAACAAATCATTATTTTCACAAAACTCATAGCCCAAGTATTTATATTTGTATGTACATTTATGTTAGATTTTTATCCCACATTTATTACTTTAGAAGTAATTCAAGGTGGGGAACATACATAATATTCCTTCGTCCTCCTATTTCCCCCCAAAACAACAATCATGTGAAGTGGATTGAGCTGAAAGGGAGTAACTGGCCCAAAGTCACCCAACAGCTATCATGTGAAAGACGGGACTAGAACTTAACAGTCCCCTAGTATTTAAACCAGACTTGAACCACTACACTAAACTGGCTCTCCAAGTGCTAAGTATATGTAAATATCTGCAGATTATTTCATATGCCCCAAAAGAATTGTACATGGGAACTGTTCCAATACATAAAGCAATACTGGTGGCGTGAAATTTCAATATGCATCAGCTTCAGTTCCAAGATTTGATCCGAGAAATGGAACTCAAGCTATCAGAACTGTCTTAGACAACATATGGCCATCAGTGAAGACTGTGTTCTTGAAAGGTCAAGAAGGTAGTTGATCTTTATGCTAGGGTAAAGAATGCATTTCAATTGCTTTCTGAATTAACAATAATGTTTTACTATCCTTGTTTTGTCCATAATACATCAACCACTTTCCATTTGGTTTAGTTTCAGTAGCTTTTGAATTTCATTGCCTCTCCCTTTTTTGTATATTATAAAAATGTTTCAGAATTATATCTCTCTTTCTGTCTGTGTGGCATTCAGAGGCTAGACAAAGTCTGAATCTGTAAAATCAGTGCTCTGTTTTCTGCAACTTGATGGGCCCGAGAGAAAACTGTCTTTAACAGCTTTGAAAATGTAACCAGTTGTTCTGATAATCTGGACCATAGAATAGCAGATTTCTCTATGAAAATTAAGACAGAAATAAACCAGAACTGGCACCCATAGCAAAATCAGGAGTTATGCTAAGAGATTTTTTTTATTATTATTTATTATTCCATTCAAAGAACAAAAATCATGGCAAATACCAATATTGATGTTAACCAGTGGTGGGTTTCAAAAGTTTTTACTACCGGTTCTGTGGGTGTGGCTTGGTGGGTGTGGCATGGCTTGATGGGCGTGACTTGGTGGGCGTGGCAGGGGAAGGATACTGTAAAATCTCCACTCCCAACCCACTCCGGGAGAAGGTTACTGCAAAATCCCCATTTCCTCCTGATCAGTTGGGACTTGGGAGGCAGAGAATAGATGGGGCCGGGGCCAGTAAGAGTTTTTACTACTGGTTCTCCGAACTACTCAAAATTTCTGTTACCGGTTCTCCATAACTGGTCAGAATCTGCTGAAACCCACCTCTGATGTTAACATATGTTAACATAATGAATTAGGAAGATTGCTTTACTTTAAATGCTTAAAACCCCTTACTGAGGTTACTTCCAATGCCAAAAAATTAAAGGAAATTTCTGAAAACAATTATCCTCCAATTAACAATTGGAGAGTATTTTCCCTCCAATTTTTTCCTGTATCCATTTATAAAAGTTTAAGTAACTGTGGGAAATGATGAGGGCAGTTAAAATATTATTTTAATATTGTTGGTGGGTGACAAAAGTGTCATGACAAGTTAGGACAACTTTTTAGGACAACTAAAAAGTTAGTTGTCAACATGACAAGTTAGGACAACTTTTTCACCAACTTTCCTGATCTGTTGTGGAGTTTAACTTGGGGACTGGGGATTTTAAATTGGTTTTAATATTATTTAATTCTTATTTATTGTCGGGTTGTTTTATTGTTGTGAGCCGCCCCGAGTCCTGCAGGAGAAGGGCAGCATATAAATCTGACAAAATAAATAAATAAATAGGAAAGAAAATTGTTCACTGCAACATTTACAAAAGTGGAAGTGCTTATTTTCATTTTGAAAACCACTGACATTTTAGCTTCTGAAAGTTTAAAAAATAATAAATTCAAAAACTATGGGGTTTTTTTTTAAATGAAAAAATATGAATTTGATTCCATTCATTAGAATTCATTGTCTGTAAGATTTATATGCATGATCCTATGCATAATTGAATGTAGTCTCCTATTACCACAGATTCAATGAATAAATGTCAGTGTTTTGTAAAGACAATACACCTTGCTTTATTCCTGGAAACCAAGTGAGAAGCCTGTGTTTCTTCTTAGATTCACGCTTCATTAAGTTCTTTGTACAGTTTAACTTGATTCTGTTTATTTTGTTTAGTCCTTACTATTTCTGCTTCTTTTTTACCAGCTATTATGCTTCACTTTCTCTTTAAGCTACTTAAGAATCAATAACTCAAATATGAGAACTACGAACCTATGAGAACTACGAAAAGCCATTTTCATTCTGAAAGTGGCTTTTAGAGCTTTGCTCCTGGGTAATTAAATCAGTTTCCCAAATGACTATGCAGCTAATGCCTAGGTAGAGTTTTGCTCAATAGATCTATGTTTTTGCTGAATTTAGTGCATCAGAAATTAACTGGAATTCATATACGATCCCTTTATTCTGAAACAAAGTAGATAACAAATTAGGCTGTTATAGAGAACACTGGTTGCCTGTTTTTTTCTGGGTCCAGTTAAAGGTGTTTGTTATGACCTTTAGGCCCTTTATGGCATGGGTCCATCTATCTGAGGAAACATTTCACTCCAATGGGGTTGACGTGCCCCTCCTCATTCTGGGGGAAGGGCCATATTGTATACCCACGGATGGGCTTCAAAAATTTTAGCAATGGGTTCTCTGCCTTGCTAAATTGCTGGGTGGGGATGGCCATGATGGGTGTGGCCACGCCACGCACTCATCATGGCCACACCATGGCAGGATGTGTGTGTGTGTTTGCCCTCTCTGGACTCCGGAGGCTTTCCTCGAGCCTCCAGGAGGGCGAAAATGGCCTCCCCAGGCTCCAGAGGCCCCCTGAACTTCTGGTAGGCCCATTTTTCACCCTCTCCAAGCCTCTGCATGCACCCTGCACTTACCTTCATCCATAATGGGCCACATGGGGACTCCTGGGAGGAGGGGGACAGGGTGGGCAGGGCCAGCCAGGAGTGGGATTTCTCCAAACTGCACAGAATCTTAGTTAGAGGTTCTCCCAAACCCCTGCAAACCCCCAGCAGCCCACCCCTGCATACACCCCATCGGTCAAGGAATTCCAGGTGGTGGAATCCAGGAGAATGGCTTTTTCTGCCATGGCTCCCACTGTCTGGAAAACATCATACTCCCCAAGCTGAGATCTGGCCCCATTCTCTTGGCCCCAACCTCAAAACATTCTACTGATTGGCGTGGGGTCCCAATTTCTCCCCTGGAGGGGTCTATGAAGATTCTCAATCATCCAGGGTAGTGATGGGATTCAAAAAATTTTTACTACTGGTTCTGTGGGTGTGGCTTGGTGAGCATGGCACGGCTTGGTGGGCGTGGCTTGGCGAGCATGGCAGGGAAAGGATACGGTAAAATCTCCATTCCCACCCCACTCCAGGGGAAGGTTACTGCAAAATCCCCATTTCCTCCTGATCAGTTGGGACTTGGGAGGCTGAGAATATACCAGTCAGAATTTTTACTACCGGTTCTACGAACTACTCAAACTTTCCACTACTGGTTCTCCAGAACCGGTCAGAACCTGCTGAAACCCAACCTCTGATCCAGGTCATGTTTGTTCCAAAGGTGCTTTTCAAAAGCCAACTGGATTTTCTTAATTTTTTTTTTCTTGAAAAGGTTTTGCTTCTCATCCGAGAAACTTCTTCAGTTCTGGTTGAACGATGGGAAACGGAAGGATTTATATTCCTTGCAGTCATTTGGTCATTAGGATCTGAAAGTTGGTTGTTAGTTCTCTGAGAGTCATTGAGGCCACTTGGGGGTTTATCGGTACTCTCAGGGTCACCTGAATCAGAGTCCAAATGGGCGTGGAATCTTCCTGGGACTTCTGAAAAGTCTGTGTTGTAGACAGGGGATACGTGGTATCATATCTCTCCCCCTCTGTTGAAGGAGGGCTGTTCAATTTTAATATGGATAGCCTCTTTGACCCCTCTTTCAAAGCAGTTGTCCTCTTTGTCTAGAATGTGGACTTTATAGTCTTCAGAAGACACTTTGCCTTTCAGATGCAGATGAACTGCTGAATCTTGTCCTGATAGATTTTGTTGTGTTATGCCATGCTTTTGTGAAATGGTTGTTGCGCAGTGAGATACGTGCAGATCTGTACATTGGTGAAATGGATAGTCCAATTAGCCAAAGTGTGTTCAGTTCAATCTCTCTTCCTACTCAATTGAACCAGCTCCCAAAGTTCTCATTTCCCAGTGGATAAGACAGCCTAGTATTCCAATCTAAGATAACATTGATCTGAATGAAAATAATAATGTATCAGGAATCCTAGATTGTAGGAGAAATGATGCAAAGTCAACAATATATTGTTCTGTGATTAGAAATGGATAATCTCCCTCCCTCCCTCCTTCCCTCCCTACCTTCCTTCCTTCCTCTTGTATGAGGCACATGTAATTTACATGTAATGCCCATCAAGATCACTAACCTTATAGATTCTAGAATGCTAACCTTTAACTTGTCCTATTGTAACATTAGTGCTTGCAAATCCTACAAGCTGGTTGTCAAGGCAATACCTGTAGACTTTGTTTATTATATATTTTTCCTACATTCCTCTCCCGTTATACCCCATTGCTCAAAGAAATATAGTACACATTTGAAAAGTAACTTTATACCACATTCACCACAAAATGGATATGATTTGTCTTCCAGGATGTTTTTCCAGTTTTCTCATCTGGAAATTTCCTGATGGTTTCCCACCCCATCCATATATTAATTAGGTCTAAACCTACTTAGCTTTTTTAAATCACCCAAGGTCATTCATAGTTATATGACAGATAGCTGGACGCCTGTATCAGAATTGTGACCCAGCCTTGGGAATTCATCATATGTTTTACTTGATCCTTCAAAACATAGCTTGACTTCTCAACTTGATTTGTCAGTAGCCTGAAAGAGGCAGCTCAGATAGATTAGAATACTGTTAGCAATCATTAAGACATATAAATGGACTTCCCATTGCCAGGACAAAGTTGTGTGTAAAGGACCTTTCTGCCTTCTTCCCTTCTGCATTAAGAGTGGTTTGGTGTGGCTTTTTGTGGCCATATAACAGCTGGAAACTGCTGGCCCTTGCTTTACCAACCTCAACCCCAATGCCCTTTTGAAAAATAATGAAATTATATAGTGGATATTTCTGTTGCTTACTTGTTGAAGTAACTAAGGTTCCTTTGTTCTGTTTGCCACTTATCTCAGGGCTGCACCTTCTGCCTTTGATATGCTGCCAAGATTTTCTTTTTTCCTGGCATGCTCTTTGCCCTGCATTTGCAAGTATTAAGAATCAGTTGCAAAACCTTGTTTCAAAAGCCACAGAAACACAGCAGTTCTGGAAGGCATCAATTGAAAGATGATGAGCTATAATTTGATTCCAGCTATCTGCAAGGAATATAAATCCTTCCATTCCCTACTGTCCTATCAGAGCTGAAGAAGCTTCTTGGATGAGAAGCGAAATGTCTTCAAAGAAAAAACAAGAAAGTCCAGTTGCCTCCTGAAAAAGCATCTTTGGGATAGCCATGACCTGGATGATTGAGAATCTCTACAGAGTCTTAGAGGAAAACATATCCAAAATTGATACCATCATTTTAACCCATTGTTTATCCACTGCAAGATGAGGCTTCTTCCGCAGGTTTCCAACCAATATGGTCCTGAGCTTTCTTTTGCCAACTGAGCCTGAAATATGTCATTGATTTATCTTGTTTTAGGTCTCTTTCATGGATGCTTTTTATCAACTGGGATCCATTCTGTGAGTGCCTTGGTCTACCTGCCATTAGTTAGTTCTTCTTTCTATGTGACCTTTCCATCTCAATTATTTTCAATTTCATTTCAATTCAATTCACTTGATGATATCGTATACTTTCGTTTGTTCTCTAATCCATGTGCAGGCCTTTCTTGTCTTGGTTTGTAATGTCGAGTATCTTTCTATTGCTCTTTGCATCGACTTGTAGCTTTTAGCAATAGCAATAGCATTTAGACCTATATACCGCTTCATAGTGCTTTTACAGCCCTCTCTAAGCTGTTTACAGAGTCAGCATTTTGCCCCCAACAACCTGAGTCCTCATTTTACCCACCTTTTGTATCAATTGTGAGGTTAGTGTCAATGTTTCACCAACATATATAGTATGTGTGTGTGTGTGTGTGTACAGTTAATATTTTGGGTTTCTTCCCGTGTAATTGTAAACATATCCTTAAAAGGGAGTAGCGACGTTTCGACGAAATCACATTCGTCGTCTTCTGGCTGAAGTTCTCGGTTTGGTGCTTATGGGCAAACTGTGATCGTAACTGACGTTTTTCTATGAAAAGAAGCAAAGGTGTATTCTGATTGGCTGATGACGTAGCTGTATTTTGATTGGGTGGAAGCGAATTTTATTTTGCCCATAAGCACCAAACCGAGAACTTCAGCCAGAAGATGACGAATGCGATTTCGTCGAAACGTCGCTACTACCCTTTTAAGGATATGTTTACAATTACATGGGAAGAAACCCGAAATATTAACTGTACACACTTATATACCCGTGAAAACTTACATAAACAAATATATATATATATATATATATATATATGTATGTATGTATGTATGTATGTATGTACGTACGTACGTACGTACGTACGTATGTATATGTATATGTATATGTATATGTATATGTATATGTATATGTATATGTATATGTATGTCTTTGGTTATTCGGGTTTTCTCCCACGTAATATTGGAAGTGTCTTGGCGATGTTTCGATGAAGTCTCATTCGTCATCTTCAGGCTGGTGTTTTCGGCTTCGTGCTTCTAGGAACAATGTGTGATCGCAGCTGTTTCTTCCTTTTAACTGCCAGTGGGGGTATGAACTAATTGGGTGGGAGCTTGGCTGTGTTCTGATTGGGTGGAGGTGTGTTCTGATTGGTTAGGGGTTTGGCTGTGCTCTGATTGAATGGGGGGTTGGCTGTGCTCTGATTGGATGGGGGTGTGTTCTGTTTAGGTGGGGGCTTGGTTGTGCTCAGGTTTGTCTGAGTTGCAGGGGGATCTACTTTCAGTTTAGAAGCTGTGGGTATGTTGCGAGATCGGAGTTGTCGCTTTTCTATGTTCGCTGCTGCTGATGTATGCTGGTTAGCCTGCAACTCTGTGTCCTGATTGGAGGGCAGCAGTTTTTTCTCCTGCTTCATTATCCTAGCTGCAGCCTGACTGGGTGTTAAAGGCCCAGCTTTCTCTGGTTCCCTATTACTAACTCTCAATTGCAAAGAAGGAAGGATTCTGGTAGGCATCACAACACTGCTGATTGCCTGTTGAGATCTCAGCCTATCTTCTGGCTCGGTTTTCTCTCTCTCCCTATTGCTAGCTATCATCTGCAAAGAGGGAAGGACTCTGACAGGCATTACAACACCACTGGTTGCCTATTGGGATCTCTGCCTATCCTCTGATGTTAAAACTTGAGTTTCCCTCAGTGCGGGTCTCCAAATACTTGATAACCTAGAAGTGTCATCTCGTCTATTCATATTCTGCAGCCTCTTTTCAATTTCAATAGCCTCTCTAATTATTCTCTTAATAAGATGTTCCTCTTTCACCACTGTTCTAGTATTGCTGAAGTCGATCTTATGTCCTGTGACCTTCATGTGTTGTACCAAGGAAGAAGTTCGCTCTTCTTTTTTCACTGCGTTTTTGTGTTCTTCTAAACGCACACCTATTCGTCTATTCATCTGTCCAATGTAAGATCACTGACAGGAGGCACATGGCACTTCGTATACCCCTTGATTTTCCAGCTCAATTTTATCCTTGGGGTTTCTTAACATCATCGATATTTTTCTATCTGTGCGGAACACTGTTTTTATTTTGTGTTTCTGTAATATCTTACTAATTTTATCGGTGGTCCCTTTTATATAGGGCAGGATGGCTTTTCCCATATTCTGTTCTTCTTCTTGGGTTTCGCTCTGTACTGATGTCCCTTGCCGAATTATACTTCTAATTTTATTTTCGTGGAACGCATTTGCCATTAATACCTCTGTGAGAGTCTGAAGCTCTGTTTGTAAATGTGCCTCATCTGCTAGACGTTTAGTTCAAGTAATTAAAGTTTTTGCCACTGAATTTATTTGTGAAGGATGATGGTGTGGGGTATCGATGCATTTAGGTATCGATTTGTGTGTGTGTTCTTTGGTAGACACTATGTGCCATCAGTTTTCTTGTATATTAATACATCTAAGAATGGGAGTTGATTTTCAATCTCCATTTCCATAGTGAACTGTATCTTCGGGTGCATGTTATTCAAGTGTCCTAGAAAATTGTCTAGCTTGTCTTTTCCATGGGGCCAGATGACAAACGTATCATATACATATCTGAGCCATAATTTTGGTTTATAAGTAGTTTGTTCCAACGCCCTAATTTCTAATCCCTCCATGAACAGATTGGCAATAACTGGGAGAGTGGTGATCCCATTGGTGCCCCTTGCATTTGTTTATATCTTTGCCCTTTGTACATGAAATAGGTGTTAGATAGGCAATGCTCTGCCAATTCTATGATGTGGTTTGGTGGTTGATATTTCTTTTTGATCATTGCTAGAGCTTCTATAACGGGTACTTGGGTGAATAATCAGACCACATCAAAGCTTACAAGTAGGTCACCCTGCTCTATGCGTTGGTTTCTCAGAATTTCTATGAGATGATATGAGTTCTGCACATAAGAAGCAATCGATTCCACAAACAGTTGTAATTGTTTGGCTAAATAGCTAGCCAAGTTTTGCAGCGGAGACTTTATGGAGCTAACTATGGGTCTGAGAGGTATGCCCTCTTTATGTATTTTTGGGAGGCCATATAGTTTTGGACATCTCGATGACTTCTCTCTAGGGATGATTGTTTGTTGAACTTCTTTATTTATGGGGCTGGCCTTTATCTTGGTTTTGGTAGTTTTTTCCAAATATGTAGTTGGGTCAGTACTTAAGGGTTTATACGTAATGTCTTGGAGGAGCTCGAGCAACTTTTTATCGTAATCCACCGTATACATTATCACCGTAGCATTGCCTTTGTCTGCGGGCAATATGATGATGCTGTCATCCTTTCTTAGTTCCTGCAATGCTCTGTATTCTTCTCTGGGCAGATTACTTTTGGGGGTTTACTAGTGCAGATAATGTTGGTAACCTCATGTCTAATTTTATCAGCATCCTCAACGTTAAGTTTTGTTAAGCTGGCTTCCACTTCACATATCATTGTTTCTATGGGAATTCTCTTGGGCGCTACTGCAAAATTAAAGCCCTTTGTTAAGACGCTTGTTTCTGCTGTAGTCAGCTCTCTATTAGAAACATTGTGAACTACCTGTTTCAGATGGTGCTGTACTACTTTGGGGGGTCTCCCTTGATTTTCTAAGTTTTCAAATTTCTTTTGATTCAAATTTCTTTTTCTGTTCTTTGTAAAATTTTAAGTATTAAGTATTTCAATTTACAGACATTTAATGACGCGGGAAAACACTCGAGATTTTAACTTTTTATATACACACACCCGCGAAAACTTGAGAAGACAGATATCACACCTCTATGGGGAGGAAATGTACCAACTCACTAGGACCTATGAAAAGTTTGAAGTAAGGGCTGTAATATTATGTGACCTAAGTTTCCTACATTGTTGTCGAGACTTGAAAACATACATACATACATACATACATACATACATACATACGTATGTATATATATATATATATATATATATATATGAGAAAACATATATATATATATATATATATATATATATATATATATATATATATATATATATATATATATATATATATGCATACATACATACACATATATACATACTGTTATGCCCCAGCTATGGACCCCAAAGAACGCAGCACACACAAAGTCTGTACAAACCTTAGTTTACTAAATTAAATTAGTCTTTTTCAAATAAAGGCTGTTAATTAACTTTCTTAACAGCCTACAAGAATCCAAAGAATAAATAATCGTAATCTTACTATGGCTGGCAGAAAGCCCAGAAGCAATTTGCAGGAAACTGATAAGAGAACTAAGATCAGGACACAAAGGAAAGTGAACAAAGTTGTTCCCTGCAAATTGTCTCAGTCGTCATCCTTCCTTAAATAGGCTATATATTACAGCAGGTAGCACACACTGATCGAAAACTTTACTCTTCAGGCATTGGAGAAGGTTGCTCTTGAAGATTATGCTTAGCTTGCCAAATGCTTGTCAACCACATTTAACATGTTCAGTTTCCTTTACTGTATCCTCTTCCATTGTGATCTGTTGGCCAAGGTATATGTAGTGGTCTACTATGTGGTCTACTACATCTAGATCTTCTCCAGAAATATAAAAAAAACTTCTTCCTTTGGTGAATTTGTTAACCAAAATAAACCAAATATCAACCTGGCTCTTTTTCAGGTTTATTTTTAAGCAAAATGGTTCTTGCTTTGTGCAGCTCTTGTATGTGTCTTTGTAGCTCCTCTGGGTCTTGTGAGAAAAGAACAACATCATCTGCAAATCTTGAGTGATTTAAATATAGGTGCCATTGATTTTATATTCCATCTTTTGTCCAGTCCAGTTTGTGAAATACTTCTTCAAGGCAGGCTTAGAAAAGGATGGGTGATATTGTATTGCCTTATCATACACCTCCTTCTATGTTGATTTTCACTTTAAGATCATTAAGGCCAATTGTTGCCATTGTTTTTTCATATACTGATTGTAGTAAGTTTATGTAAGCAGCGTCTATGCCTTGGTTGAGCAATGCTTGATTATTGCTTATTAGAAGACAAATGCCTTTTCGTAATCGATGAAAGCCATGCACAGAGGCATAGTGTACTCGTTGTGCCATTCAATGACTTGCTGAACAACCTGGATGTGATCCATTGCGCTGTAGCCACTTCTGAATCCTGCCTGCTCCTTTGGCTGTGCATCTCTTAATGTTCTCAATATTCTTTTTGCTATTATCTTGTTGAAAATCTTGTAGATGACTGAAAGAAGGCTTATTGGGCAATAGTCCTTTAAATCATCCTGGTCCTCTGCCTTGTGTGTAAGAATCATTTCAGCATTTTTCCATGCATCGTGTATTTTTTCCTTCTCTGAGGCATCTCGAGTATAGTTTTGCTAGTTTCTTGTTTAAACTGTGACCACATGGTTATATTTAACAAATAAAAATAAATATTTCAGAAAACAATGTATTAACTCATGTTATAGGAAACATGTTTTGCATATTGTATGGTTTAAGCCAGGGATGTCAAACTCAAGGTCTGTGGGCCAGATCCGGCCTGTGAGGTGCTTAGATCTGGCCTGCAGGGCCGGTTTGGAAATAGCAAAGGCCCATGGTGCCTCTTCTAGCAAAAATGGAGGGAGTCCTGTCCATCCTATCTCCCCTCTCCCCCTGGCCAGCCCATGGAACACAACTACAGTGCTGATCTGGCCCTTGAAGAACTCCAGCTTGACACCCCTGGTTTAAGCCAGCCATACAAGCCATTGGAGTTGGGTAGCTAATAAATTTAAATAAGTAAAATAAAGCATAAATATATACAAAAATGTCAGTGGTAGGAAAAATGTATACTTTTTCTTCAAAATGTTTTTAAAATCTCCCAATCAAATTTAAGTATGGAAAAAAAGGAAACAGAAAGATGGCAAAACAGGAAGATAAATTCATTTATTCCTAAAAAACTGACCCTGACTTGATATGCATTCATATTCTCTTTATGTATAACATGTTTCGGAAACATAAAAGCCTGTCTCAGGCTACATAATTCTATATCTTTGCCTACAGCGTCTATTTACCTTTATGCCAAAAGGGAAAGAAAAAACAGAATACGTCACATTCCAACTTTTGTGGTTTAATTTCTGCTTGTCTGTTGTCTGGCGGTAAAAGTAACTACCTCTCAAAGGTGCTGAAGCCAAAATCAGCATTCATAAGACTTGGTTTTGGAAATTCTGCTTTCCCACAAAGATTGCAAATCAAAATCCAAGGATTAGTTGCAGATTAGACTAAAACGATCAAACTAAGCCACTTACATCTTGAAACACTTCCTTTGTGCTATTTGCTTTGATTTTGGGAGAGGTTACATCAAGATTCCCACCAATGACCTTTCCTTATTCTTCAGTTAAAGGATACTTCCACCTATCCTTGGTTGGAAGAAAACTCCCCAGACAGGATTTGCTGATCCTAACCAGTCTCTGTTTCAAGTGATGATATTCTCCTGACTGCCCTCTAAGATAATGGGAAGCAAAGCCAGCCAGATTTTGTACTTTGAAGCTGTCCTTGGATGCTGTTGGAATTAGAGCAAAACGCTATCTGTCATATAACTATGAATGGCTTAAGGCTGTTTAGCTCATGGGCTGGCAATGATGTGAATGCAAAACTGTGAAGAAAAAGCAAAAAAGAAGATATGGAGACATGTTTGTGGTGCAAGGAACAAAGAACTAGAGGAGCTTGTATAATCACTTGATTGTTCTGAAAAAGACAGGTTTGTATCATTTCAATAATGGCTGAGCAATGCTTTAAGTCATTGGGGGAACATAGATCCAGATTAAAAGAGATAATAGAAGCTTCTTCTTTTCTTATTTTTCTTCTTGTGCCATATCCGTCATCAGACATTGGCGATCAAGTTGGCGATCCTATTTTTATCAACAGCCACACAAAAAAATGCTGTTGAGTTTTGTCCAAACCAGTCCCTTAGATTTTGAAGCCATGATGTTCTTCTCATTTGCCTTCAATCTTTCCCTGGAGGATTAAGTGAAGTATGCCATATTTTTCTGGGTGTTGCATCACATGTCCAAAATATTCTTTCACTTTTTTATGGTTTCCCTTGGCTTTGCCAGGTGGCTTATCCCCTCCTCATTTCTGATTTTGTCAACCCAATTTATACATAACAGCCACCTTAAAATCCACACTTCAAATGCTTCTAGTCTCTTCAAGTGGCTTTCTGTCAGAGATCAACTCTACACTCCGTAAAGCAGGATAGAAAAGATGTAGCATCTGACAAGCCTGATTTTCAATCTTAGGCTTATGTCATGACTGCAGAAGACACAATACAAGACAAGATAGAAGAAGCTAATAATATATAATGTCTTACACCATCCATCTCAAGTCTGATGCTTTTGAATTGAAACAGTGTCTTCCATCATTCTAAGCACACTTTGCTAAGTCCCAGAGAAAACTGCCCAGTAGATAGTCAGATCAGATCCAATACTATATAATTTGTTAGAGTAAACAACATGTTCATGAGAAACCTTGTGTGAAATCTTTTATCCATGATCTGTTATTAGAAAACGAGTGTTTTAGCTCACATTCACATCTGCCTATCTCTGTTCAGCTCAGGTAAGAATGGACAATCTGAGATATGTGTTATCTCCATTCAGGGACAATATCTAAGCTCGTTTATTTACTGAAATTATTCACAATCCAAGTTACTCAATTCTTAAATAAGCAAAAACATAAGGTAAAACAAAAATTGCAACAATGCTGAATCAAACATTTTCAACAATGTACAATCTGACAACCTAATCTTCTAGATCTAGATATCCTCACAAAAAGATTAGTCATTGACCACTTGGAAGGAGAAGAAAATATGCACTCCAGATGAGGGAGACTGTTCCAGAACACAAAGAAACCACAGACTTGTAGCTTCTAGAAAAGAGGGGGGAAAGGAAAAACCTCATAAAAGGATCTTGACGGTAAGTGTTGGACGAATTAAAGTGATTAAAATGGAAAGCATTAAAGAAAGTTTAGAGCATTATTAGAGTAATTTTTTTCGTTGGATCTTCAGGCCTGCCACAAACTTAATTTATAATAATTTGAATATAGAACAACTGCAACAGTTTAATTAACTCAATGGATAGATTGAGTTTAGCCTAGAGCAGGGGTGAAATCCAGCAGGTTCTGACAGGTTCTGAAGAACCGGTAGCAGAAATTTTGAGTAGTTTGGAGAACAGGTAGTGGAAATTTTGAGTAGTTTGGAGAACAGGTAGTGGAAATTTTGAGTAGTTCAGAGAACCGGCAAATACTACCTCTGGCTCAGTGGTGGGTTGTCCCAGTTCACACCAGTTCTATAGAACCAGTAGTAAAACCGGCGGGAGGCTCCGCCCACTGACCCTGATGTCATCAAAACACTTCTGCATGATCATGGTTGATCATGAAAGGCAAAAAGTATCCACCACTTCAATATTTTCACTGTTCTAAGACCGGTTGTTGTCTTTAACTTGGTCTTAAAGTTAACGTCTCATTTTTTTCATGTTGCTTCTTAACTTTTATTACTAGCGCTTGCAAATTCTTTGCATTTTCAGCTCTTGGAGTAAGTTTTATCATAGCTACAAGAGCTGTGGTGGCGCAGTGGTTAGAATGCAGTACTGCAGGCTACTTCTGCCAGCTGCCTGCAGTTTGGCAGTTCAAATCTCACCAGGCTCAAGGTTGACTCAGCCTTCCATCCTTCCGAGGTGGGTAAAATGAGGACCCAGATTGTTGGGGGCAATAGGCTGACTCTGTAAACTGTTTAGAGAGGGCTATAAAGCACTCTGAGGTGGTATATAAGTCTAAGTGCTATTGCTATTGCTATTTAAATTAAAACAAATTTAATTTTTATTTTGTCACTTTCTTTTCTATTATTCAACATTGATTCTGGACTGTCTTTCACTGGAAGCCCTCAGGCAGAAGATTGATGGACATCTGAAGTTACTGAAGTTATAGAGGATGCCTATGACACCCTCTACAACCCAATATCTATTTCAGAGAGGAAAAAAATTGCAGACTACAGGAACTATTTGCACTACTCAGGTGACCCTGAGGACACAGATAAACCTCCAAGTGCTTCAATGACCCTCTAAAAGGATGCAAATGACGAGCTGTCTGCAAGGAATATAAATCCTTCCATTCCCCACTATCCTGTCAGAATTGAAGAAGCTTCTTGTATGGGAAGCGAAACGTCTTCAAAGAAAAAACAAGGAAGTCCAGTTGCCTCCTGAAAAAAGCACCTTTGGGAATATCAGGTGAAAGGACCCTTTGTTAGAAGAGTGCATTCTATTCAGTGGTGGGTTCCTCCAGGTTCGTACCAGTTCGCAAGAACCGGTAGTAAAAATTTGTAGTAGTCAGAGAACCGGTAATAACTTTGGCTGGCTATACCCCCGAACCGGTCCCCAGCTTGGTTGCCATAACTTACCCTGCCCACCTCATCAGAGGCTTTTTTTTTTTTTTTTACTTTTAAAAGCATTTTTTCTACAACCTCTTCGGCCGAAAAAATGCTTTTAAAAGTAAAAAAAAAGTGTCTGATGATGGCGCGGCTCAGCTGGGATCGTCAGAGACTTTTAAAAACATTTTTTCTACAACCTCTTTGGCTGAAGAGGTTATAGGAAAAGAAATGCCTTTAAAAGCCTCTGGTGATCCTAGCTGAGTTGCCTGATTGTCAGAGGCTTTTAAAAGCAATTTTTTCTGCAACCTCTTAAGGTTGTAGAAAAAATGCTTTTAAAAGTAAAAAAAAAAAAAAGTTGGCCACACCCACCCAGTCATATTACCCCACCACCACCAAGCAACGCCCACAAAATAAGCCATGCCCACAGAACCGGTAGTAAAAAATTTTAGAACCCACCCCTGATTCTATTCTGAGACTTTCTTATAGACTCTAAATGCTCTTCCAAGTCCTTGGGTTCCAATTATTTTTATTTCTTGAAACAATTATTAGCCAAAAATTGTACATTAGGAGCATGATGCAATTTATCATGTTTTTAAAAGTCTGCCTTCCAGACAAACAGTTCTAAGTGCTGATGAAATTCCAAGCACTTCTTTCCTTCCCTAATAAGGTTTTCCACCCAGGTCAAAGCTGTATATGAAACCCATATCTTCAGTGAAGGAATGCAATACAGGATGATAGACATTTATATTTATATATTTCAGAGATAAGTGCATTTGCCCACCACTTAATCATTTCCAACAGGTCTTACAAATAAACAAAGCTTTTGGACATTATCCTGAGATGGAAAATTACAGATTTTTTTTTTAAAAAAATGCCTACAAACAAAAGAAACCCAGGGAAAGTTAATATGCATGGAAGATTTCTGTTTTTGATTCAGCATGTATTTGGGAGGGGAAGAATATGCTAGTGCTTCATAAACAGATTTGGGATAAGAACTATGCCTATATTCTTCGCAATGATGGAGAAAAATAGGATTCAAAATTCAATTAATATCTACCTAATTTACATCTTCCAGATATGTGCATAAACATTCACACTTTTAAGAATTTTAAAATGTTGGTCCACAAAGTGCCCAAAGTACAACTATTGTAAAAAAAAAATATAAATATCAGATGAAATTCACCTGAAGATGCAAGCATAATTTTGTGTAGATATCTGGTGTGGTGAGTATTAATTGGACAATTTGAAAACTGGTGCAGAAGGACTGGATCTACATACAGGCAACCAAACCTACCTCATTCTGAAAGTGCAAGGCAGGGAACACAAATCTGAAATGTGGGGAAAACGCAGAGCTGTTTTTGTCCAAGTCCTGTTGTCCAAGACTTAAAATAAGACCCCCAGCCATCTAATCTTCTGGCACTTCATTTCGAGTAAACTATCACAATTCTGTTGTTTTTGTAGACCTGGGAGGCAATACTGTGTTTTACACTGATTTTGCCCAGCCCATAATACCAATAGCTGACTTTTACAGAACACTAGATAGTCTTTGAATTAGGACCACAGTTGAACCCAAAATATCTATTGCTAAACAAGACAGTTAAGTGAGTTTTGCCCCATTTTATAAGCTTTTCTGCTTAACAGTTGTTAAGTGAATCACTATGGTTGTTAAATTAGTAACTTCATTACTAAGGATGCTACAATGGTCATAAGTGTAAAAAATGATCATAAGTCACATTTTTCAGTGCCATTGTAATTTCGAACGGTCACTAAATGAATGGTTATAAATTGAGGACTACCTATATCTAATATGCTAGCTACATTGCTATCTTCCAAATTTGCATGATTTGTCTTTCTAATATGGGGACTCTGTTTACCATCTACAACTTTTTCTAGGGCTTTTGTCCTTGACTTTTTCCATACAAGATTAAAAATATAAACCCACTTTTGATGTTTCTAATCTTTGCTTGCCAGCCTATTTTGGCTCACATATAGTATTAAGTTCATGTGCACAACTATCCCATTTGATCCAGAATTTTATCCTAAAGTTACTTCTGGTGATTTAATTAACAGCTCCTCCAAATACCAATATTTGTATCTTGTGTCTTTCTTATTCATAAAGTCCTTATGAACTACAGGGATGACAAAGTGAATACTTTTAATTATAACTGCAATTGTTACCTTCAATATCCATCACTAAGCGATGCAGTCATTAAGTGAACCATCACTTCTGCCAGACTTACAATTACACTGTAGTTGTTAAGCAAATCACCCACAATCATTAAGCATGACATCATGCATGACTGTGATTTGTGACTCATTGCCAACTTTTTCCATTGATTGTCTGAAACCAGCTGTGAAGCTCACAAATGGCAATGCATAACCATAGGATGCTGCAACAATCATAAATGCATGCCAGTTACAATGTGTTTGAATGGCAATCATGACCATGGGGATGTTGCAATGGTCATACGTTTGAGGACCAATCACAAAGTTACTTTTTCAGTGACATCATAAGTTAGAAGTCACTTAACAGTAGAGTTGTTAAACAAGGACTAAGAAGAGAAAGTAGAATCATCTTTGAAATTCAACGATTAACAATTTTTCAATCTTTAGAGTAATTAAATTACAAAATTGTGTCACTTTCTATTCAGCAGCTGGGTTAACATATCATATTAGGTCATAATATGGTTTGTTTGCTTTTAGTTTAGTTTATGTATACACCCAGGCTTTGTATTTTGAAAAGCAAGATTTATGGCTTACTGGGTTATATGATCTCGACTGCGTTTATTCAGTGAACCAAATTAAGTGAACTAACTTAGTATAATGTATGAACCCTTTCTTTTCCCAACTCCTATTCTAAAAGACCACCAACCTGCTTTGACTAGAGCAGACTGGAGAAGTTGCTTCTTAAATCTCTAAAATATTATCAAACCAACTTTCCTGCCAAAATAAAATTGTTGCTGCAAGGATTTAAGGATTGGAATAGTCAACACGGCTTTCTTTTTCAAAAGCAACAATGGAAGTCTTTGATTGAAATCAAGCCCATGAGAGATGAAATGGTATCCTAACTTACCCCATTCTGATCAATTTTGACCCATAGTATAGTGTCAAGCTGCTGTAAACCATGGAGAAGAAAACCTAAAGACCCCTTCTTTATTGTTTTTGACAAGAAGATAGTGAAAGCAGATGAGCAGAGGAAGGAAAACAATCTGTTCCCTTTCGGTGATCAAATATATGTGTTTCTTCAAGATGTATATTTCTTAAAATGTACTTTCTGCAGCTGAACTACCAGAGATGTGGCAGAGGTAGCCTATTCTTTTGGGATACAAGCATAAATTTCACTGCTGCAGCTATGCCTGGTTTCAATTATTTTTTCCATGATATTCACAGATCCTTCTTTCCTTTGCAAACATTTATTCTTTGTCTTCATATTATATTATACTGTTATGCGACTGTATAATTATATTATACAGTATTATATAGTATAATTATATTATACTGTTATATTCCTATCAGTATAATACACCTCTAGAGCTCTGCATTTATTTTCTGCCTTCAAATATTTTGTTGCAGATCTAATTTTTCTCCATTGAATATCTTCCACCAATTATTTCAAGACAGTTTTTCAGGTCTTGGTGGCTGAAGTCAGTGTAGAGTAAAAGTTAAGGTTTTGGAGTAGGGCTGGGGAGATCTAGATGCAAGTCCGCCTTCAGCTTTTGAAGGTCATTTGGTGATTTGAGGTCTGTCATTATCTCTCAGCTCAAGTGATTTCATAGTTGGTAGTAATGGGAGAACTGAAGGAGGGAAATGTCTATGGAGATTCTCAGTCATCCAGGTCATGGTTGTCCCAAAGGTGCTTTTTCAAGAGGCAACTGAACTTTCCGGATGTTCTTTGAAGACGTTTCACTTCTCATCCAAGAAGCTTCTTCAGCTCAGCGTCTTCAGCTCAAGCTTTTTCAGAACTGAAGAAGCTTCTTGGATAAGAAGCTAAATGCCTTCAAAGAAAAACCAGAATGTGCAGTTGCCTTTTGAAAATGTACCTTTGGGATGATGAAAGAGGGAAAGCTTGGGTGACTGGCTCTAAGCCTCCTGGAGGAAAATGGATTATAAATTAAGAAAGAAAACAAAATAAAGTACTATCCAATTCCATTTTTTAAAATCACCAAGCTGAAAGGAACATTTGAGATCAGCCCTAGCTCAATAGTATTCTTTTGCTATCACACCAACCCAAACTGATGGCAATCTCACCTCTCAGATGTTATAAGTAAAAGAAGGATAAATCACTTGTCACAGCAGCCAGGAGTTTCTTGTAGGAAGTGTCAATATAGCAATTACAAATACAGAATTTGAAGATAATGTTTGCATTAGTTTTATTTATTTTATTTATTTAAAATATGTATAAGGTTGTCCATCTTAAATAACTCTGGTCAACTCCCAACAGCAATAAAACCCAGTAATTATAAAAACATAATACAAACAAAACGAAAACCTGGTGCCTTAAACATCCCCTTAGAATGCCTTATAGCAAGCTCCAATTATCCATCTATCTGTTCTAATTATCCTATCCCACCGGTTGGGTAAAAGCCAATCTTGATAGTCTTCCAAAAAGCTAAAAGGGTGGGAGCCTGCCAAATCACCAGGGAAAGGATGTTCTATAAGGTAGGGGCAGCCATGAAAAAGCCATACTTGAAATTGTTAGATTTCTGTTAGCTGGAGATTTGTTAGCAACTACATGAATCTATCTGCACCTTGTGATCAGCTGCAGCACCTTCTGAAAGAGCAGTACTGTAGGGCAGGGATGTCAAACTGGATTTCTTTGAGGGCCGGATCAGCATTATATTTCTCCTCCATGGACTGGCGGGGGGGAGGGGGGGAGGAGACGCACAGATGCCTCCTGCAGCACCCTGTTGCCCAAAATGGAGCATGGGGGGGTGCACCTGCCCCCCCACTCCTGTTTTTGGTCTGGACAGCCTCCTGCAGCACTTTGCTGGTCAAAATAGTGTGCAGGGGATGTGCGCAGCCCTCTGCACCTCATTTTTGGCCTGCCTAGCCTCCCGCAGCACTCTGCTGGCCAAAAATGGGCCCCGCGAGGCCCCCATGCAGCCTGTTTTTGGCCAGAAGTGTGCTACAGGAGGCCATGGAGGCCAAACACGGGCTGTGCTGGAGCCTTGCCAGCCGGTTCTTTAACCCGCAGACCAGATTTAAGCACTCCATGAGATGCATCCAGCCCACAGGCCTTGAGTTTGACACCCCTGCTGTAGGAGACCTAAAAAATAAGGACAGTGTTCCCTTGACTATGTTTCTGCATGTACCATCATGTCCACTTAATAGCAATAGCACTTAGACTTATATACTCCTTCACAGTGCTTTACAGCCCTCTGTAAGCAGTTTACAGAGTCAGCCTATTGCCCCCAACAATCTGGGTCCTCATTTTACCGATCTTGAGAGGATGGAAGGTTAAGTCAACCTTGAGCCTTGTGAGATTCGAACTGCCAAATTGCAAGCAGTTGGCAGTCAGCAGAAGTAGCCTGCAGTACTGCATTCAAACCAATGCGCCACCACGGCTCTACTATAGGCAGTCCTCAGATTACAATAGCAATTTCGGACCAGAGTTTCTGTTGTTAAGCAAGGCAATTGTTAAGTGAGTTGTGCCAGATTTTTTGCCATGACTGTTAAGCAAATTGCTGCAGTTAAGTTCATCATGTAGTTGTTAAAATGAATCTGGCTTCCCCCATTGATTTTGCTTGTCGGAAGATGGCTGGGAGGGTTACAGTGTGACTTGGGACAGTGTGACTGTCATAAATACATATTGGTTCCCAAGTGCCCAAATTCTGATGATATGACTATGAGGATGATCATAAGACGAGGACTAGTCACCAGTCACTTTTTCACTGTCATTATCACTTTGAAAAGTCACTAAACAAATGGTTCTAAGTTGCGCACTATCAGTACGATTTTTTTTTAATTTGATTTATATGCCGCCCTTCTCCGGAGACTCAGGGGGGCTTACAATGCGCTAAGCAATAGCCTTCATTCTTTTGTATATTTATACAAAGTCAGCTTATTGCCCCCACAACTGGGTCCTCAATTTACCTACCTTAGAAAGGATGGAAGGCTGAGTCAACCTTGAGCCTGGTGAGATTCGAACCTGCAGTAATTGCAGGCAGCTGGTCTTAATAACAGGGTGCTTTAGACCACTGTACTACCAAGGCTCTTATCAATGTTTTACTCTTGTCAATGTTTTACTGTTTTGTTCTCACACTTTCCTCTTTATTAAAACAGCCTGCATTTTTACACTACTGAGATGTATCATGTTTCAGAATGTTGCTGTTATATTTTATTTAAATTGAATTTCTGTTTTAAACATATTTCTAATTTTTTATGTTGTATATCACACAGGGAATTCCTTGGAAGGCCAGAAATCAACAAAACCATTGTACAAAAATTAAATTTGAAGCAGTTTTCACTATTCTATGTCATGTAAATTCTAACTAACAGCAGGGGTTACTTAGGTCTGCAACATGAGTATTCCTTTTATAATTACAATCCAAAAAACTCACCATTGGTCTTTTATCCTTGTCTCACCCAAGGGAATGCCCTTAAGACAAGAAAGTACTTGTATCTTTGCTTGGAAACATCTGTTCAAATTCTTTCCAAGTGCAGCCAAGTTTTTCCCCTGTCCAATCCAACTCTAAAAAATATCCAGTATGCTTGCTGTGCACATTTTAAGTTGTGGAAATGTTATTCAAACAGCAATCATAAGGGAGGAAATCACTTCCATGGGGCTTGAAGTACAGTGTCAGCAAAAGAAAACATCCTTTATCACCAGCAGCACAATGGTATAAGCATGTAGCATACGTTTAAACTGTTTTATGATGGGGCATATTTGCAGTAATGAACATTTGTGTGGGTTGGCCATGAAAGACACACATTTTAAAGCAGACACATGTTTTGATTTATAGAGAAGAATGGGATTGTAAGCTCAGTGCATGTACTGTACTGAAAAGCACACAAGCCATTCATTCCAAAACAAACACAAGAAAAAATGGACAATGTAGGATGTTACTTTAAGACCAAGCTGTATATTCATAGTCTGAACAACTAAACATCCTGCTTATGCTAATAGGTTGTGGGGGGGTGTTAAACCTTTGGCGGATTTGTGTTTATGCCAACCTTCCCCACTTTAGTGCCATCTAGATGTGTCGGACTTCAGCTGCCATCATCTTTTATCAAGATTCCATTTTATCAAAATCCATTCCTCTATCGCAGTGTTTCCCAAACTTGACCCTTTGAAGATGTATGGACTTCAACTCCCAGAATTCCTCAACCAGGCATATTGGTTGGGGAATTCTGGGAATTGAAGTCCATGCATCTTAAAATAGCCAAGTTTGGGAAACACTGCTCTATCGGAATAGAATACCTTATGCCACCAGACTTGAAATTTTGGGCTTAGACAACTTAGAACTACGCCGACTTCGATCTTGACCTAAGCGTAGTACATAAAATTATCTGCTACAATGTCCTACATATCAGTGACTACTTCAGCTTCAACCACAACAATACATGAGCACACAATAGATACAAACCTAAGGTAAACCGCTCCAAACTCGATTGTAGAAAATACAACTTCAGCAACAGAGTGGTCAATGCCTGGAATGCATTACCTGACTCTGTAGTTTCTTCCCCAAACCCCCAAAACTTTAACCTTAGACTGTCTACTATTGACCTCACCCCATTCCTAAGAGATCTGTAAGAGGCATGCATAAGTGCACAAATGTGCCTATCATCCCTGTCCTACTGTCTCCATTTATTCATATCCATCTCATGTATTCATAATTATGTCTATACTTATATCTGTTATCTAAAACATGCTTGACAAAATAAATAAATAAAAATAAAATAAGATAGTCACTGACGTCATATATATCTGAAAGTCACCATGTTGAGCAAATGGGCTGCAATTAGGTACAGGTAGTGTAATTAACCCCAAAGCAGTTGCAAGAAATGTTGTTGCCCAGCCTGATTATAAAGGTTGAACTTTACTCGAACACAGGTAACTGGGGAGCATCTTCTACCATTATTCAGCAGACTGTTTTTCATTTGCAGGGTCAAGTTGGTTGTTTCATTAACTTAATGGTAGGACTGACCCTGAATACTAGTGAACAGTGACCACAGTTTATCATTATTGTGCTCTTCGGAAAAACTTCATAAAACAATGAATCTGAACAGATGTTTTCCACAGAAAATAAGCAGAAATTGAATTGATTTAATTTGAACTCTGCATGATTTCCCCCTTTTCCCTCCTCACTGTCTTTGAATGTATTTTTAAAAGTTCATTTAATTCCTCTGGAGTCTAGAAAATTAGCTTCCATATTGACTCTGGATAGGAATATCAAAAGTATCTTCTCATTTTTCTTGGAGTTAGAACAAAATGAAAAATACTAGTGAATGTCCCCAGAGACAGATTGGTCTTGTGGTATGTGGTGGTAATGGTAGAGTGTGTGTGTGTGTGTGTGTTGAGGAAGTTCAGCTTGACTGACGATTGTCTATCATAATTATCTTTACTGGGAAAACTTTGGAAGAACAGGTTCACTAGAAAAAGTTTATATGCTCTCATCTCTTAATTTGTTGCTCAGCCATATAGAGAAATAGTTTTTATCACGAGATATGTAGTTGTTCCAGAAAACAGTTCCCTTCCCACTAAGCCTGACAGTTCATGGAAATCCATCACCTGATTTTTTTTCTATGAATTTCACAGGTGAGCCTTGCACTGCTCCATCCTTTCAGAAAGCTTAATGGTGATGTTCTTAGGGCTCTCCACAGGAAGTTCACTCAGAAAAATACAGTACATATCCTGTTAGGTCCAATAGGTAGATTAGAGAAACTGCTTTAGCTGCTCTAGTATTGAAAGGGTTCTAGATCCATTAATGGAGACAGTTCAGGACTCCTCGAGCTGTTATTTTCTAGCTGTTGACTTGAGAATTTAGGAACTTGTCCTTCAATACATCTGAAGGGTGCCAGGTTGAGAAAGGTTGTGTACTAACTCACAATCAGGATCAGCTGGGTTGACCTAGAAAAAGTGCAGAAAAGAGCAACCAGGATGATTAGGGGACTGGAGACTAAAACATATGAAGAACAGTTGCAGGAACTGTGCATGGCTAGTCTAGTAAAGAGAAGGACCAGGGGAGACATGATAGAAGTCTTCCAATATTTGAGGGGCTGCCACAGAGGGGAAGGGAATCAAGCTATTTTCTAAAGCACCTGTAGGCCAGACAAGGAATAATGGATGGAAACTGAACAAGGAAAGATTTAACCTGGAAATAAAGAGAAATTTTCTGACAGTGAGAATAATCAACCAGTAGAACAGCTTGCCTTCAGAAGTTGTGGGAGCTTCATTATTTGACACTTTCAAGAAGAGATTGGACTGCCATTTGTCAGAAATGGCATAGGTTCTCCTGCTTCAGTGTGGGTTTGACTAGATCAGGGGTCACCAACCTTTCGGACCTCAGGGACCACTAAATTCATAATTTTAAATCCCACAGACCACTAATATGAATTTTTTAAAAAGATAAATAGTACTTAGTGCAATATAAAAAATGCAAATAATTTTTCTGTGGACTACCAAAATATTCTCTAGACTACTGGACTAGATGACCTACAAGGTCCCTTCCAACTCTGTTAATCTGTAAATCTGATCTCCAAGAAAAGCCTAGTTTGAAAACATTCAAAATGAGAGGAGAGCAGAGTGAGGAAGTAGTGCAAGAGCTTGAATTGGAGATAGTACCCTTTGTGTAGTAAATCACCTTAAATCCAGCATCACATTGAGCTTGCAATTATGAGCCGAGAGTTGGAATTCTTGCTGACCATGTGCTCCAATTTTTCAGCCTGCCAAAAGAAATAACAAGCTTTTCATACATAAATGGTACAGCTTTCTGCACAGTTTGAGTTCATGCCATTGGGAAAAACAGTGTCTGCTATTTATTTTTATTTTATTTTTTTATATGGGTGCTCCTCAATCTGGACGCTAAGTGATTTCCCCAGCTGGGAAGCCATAAATGGTTAGATTCTATGAACACTTGCTTTTCCTGGTTTCTTTAGTTTGTCTCTACAAGAAATGTGTTTCCATGCAGGCCGTAATATAGACTTGTTTTATCCCAAAGAACTGACTGATAATCAGGGACAATTTTAAGATTGACAAAAGCCAATATTAAGAACAAGCAGTCCTCCACAGAAGCATTCACTTGGCACATACTTACTAATATATTTATTTCCAACTATGTGTTCAAGTAAAGGCATGAGGTTGTAAACAAGACATGCTGGCATTTATGTTGGCTGGATAACTTTGTGCTTGGTTGATGTAATTTTACACATGTCCTTGACTATACATTTGGGAAGAATTAAATAAGCAGTCTGCAATTTTGTTCAGGAAGGGCTAACTACAGCATTTAAACTATAATTAACCTGCAAGACAATATCTAGATAGTATCTAGACACAGAGAGGAGATCACATACCACAATGCAGATGCTCCTTTGATTTTGCTCTATGTAGTTGGTACTATCACAGCCACAAGATGGAGATTCATAATCACCTCATTTATATGATTCAGTTTTGTGGTTGTGACATACCTTATTTTAAAAGATAAAGCTCAGTCCACAGAGATAATGTGGGAAGAATGGACTTAGTCTAAGAAGGTGGCTTTTTAAGCAAATAAATCTAGCAAGTTCAGAGATAAGTCATTTGAAATTTCTTCCAAACTTTTTCTACATAGTGTATTATAAAGAGTAAAATATAGAAGGAGGAGGAGGAGGAGGAGGAGGAGGAGGAGGAGGAGGAGGAGGAGGAGGAGGAGGAGGAGGAGAGAAAGAAAGAGAGAAATCAATCAATCAAGGTAAAATCAGTTTTAAGTTTCTTTCTCATTCCCTCCTCTCTTTTAGCCTAAGGCAGTGTTTGCCTAATGGTGTTAAATACTTTCTTCAAGGCGATCTTTATAATTGTCTCAATATTGGACACAGCCAGCTTCACAGTGGTATAATTATCTTTTCAAGGATGATGAATTTCAACCTCTAGCTGCCTGAATATGTTCATGCTATAAAAACTCATGTTGTCTTCATATACAGAAATCTACATAAACATAGCTGGTATTTTTTAACTCTTATTATGTGGTTTATATACTTTAACTTCATTATATATTTTATAGGTGGACCTAAGACAATTTATCTTCACCCGATGATGTGAGGCAAGTCAAAAAATTGAACACCCACCAGACTATATGAAGTAGGTTTTATTATTTATAGAGAATTTTTAAATAATACACTATGATAGCAGGTTTTAAAAACACAGCCACATGTCATACACATACCATCTTCAATAGGCTAAAGCAATTCTCCAATAACTTCATGTTCCAGGACCAGTCAGAGCCATATCACTGCTTTACCAGCTATGACTGTGATGGCGCACATGTGCCAGAGGTGGCACCCAGAGCCCTCTCTGTGGGCACGCATGCCATCGCCAGCTGCTCTTCTGGTTTCCAGAGTACACAAATGCGCTGGACAGCTGGTCTTGCAGGGGCTGGAGCGCCATAAAATGGCCTGAAAATAGCCCCCAAAATGGTCCAAAGCACTACCAAGGAGCCTTGGTAGTACAGTGGTTTAATGCACCCTGTTATTAACACAGCTGCCTGCAATTACTGCAGGTTCGAATCTCGCCAAGGCTCAAGGTTGACTCAGCCTTCCATCCTTTCTAAGGTAGGTTAAATGAGGACCCAGTTTGTGGGGGAAATAAGCTGACTTTGTATAAATATACAAAAAGTATGAAGGCTATTGCTTAGCACATTGTAAGCCACCCTGAGTCTCCGGAGAAGGGTGGCATATAAATCAAATTAAAAAAAAAAAAAAAAAGCAAGCCATTTTTTGGACTATTTTTCTGGCCGTTTTTTGGGCAATTTTTTTGGCAATTTTTTGGGTTGAAAAACAGCCTGAAAACAGCCTGGAAAATGGCCAAAAATGCCCAAAAAACAGCTGGTCTTCAGGTTTCCGGTGCTCTGGCTCGTGCGAAGACCAGCTGGTCGGCACACATGTGTATGCCAGAAACCCAAAGACTAGCAGGCCGGTGCGTGCATGCGCCCTGGCCAGCTGTCTTTGGGTTTCCAGTGCTCCAGTGCGCGCATGCTCTCACTTACATGCACATATATGCACATTCCAGTTTGGCAAAGCTTCGCCATCACTGAGCTATGATAATATAACATAACTTTCCATAAGGTTTCAGATTTCTTGTGATTGCCATACTTAAAATCCTATAAATAGGGTTTCTGTGTTGGGAACTATAGTTCACTTGCTCCTGGATGGCCACCACTTCCCCACATTTATCATTTCCATGATATTCAGTTTCTAAAAATGTCTGAAGACATGGCAGGATGTTATTTGTGGAATTGTCCAACGATTCAGATAATCAGTGCAAACATGTACTAATCTGGAGAAATCCGCTCATAATATATTTATCAAAGGAGCATGGTTGTGTAATTTTGTTCTGAGTTAAGCATAAATCCAAAAAATATTAGAAGTGGGAAGATTAACTAGTAACAATTTATAGAAATAAAAGCCTCTGTGAAATTCTAAAACATTAGAAATCAGGGTGGGGCATATTCAGCTTGAAGCTCAACTGATATATAGTCAGTTCAAAAATCAAGGGAAAAGGCATGGTTATTTGATGAAAACAACGGTGTATTTCTCTCACAGGAATCAGCTTGTAAATAATTTTTTTAATCTGTTTCAAGTACTCTTCATGCTCTGCTGCTCAGATCTCAGCCAAACATTGATTAAAAGGTGAAGGGGTATAGATAGTTCTTGATCAGGGTATAATTTACAGGATAAGGTTTCTAATCCTGTTATTTTTTTTATCACAGGCTCTGACAAGTTAGTTGGATGAAAATATTAGCAAACAAAATGTCAAGCAGTGGCTTTGTTCTGATTATGATGGACGGTCTGATCACACTGATTCTCCTTAAAGATCTTTATACAGAATATGACAGAAATTTCACAATAGAAGTTTATTTATTTGTTGATAGCAGGGAATCCCTCTTTGTTCCCGGAATGCAGTGCCCACCAGAGCATGGAGAAAGTGACTCTTTCCAATCGGGAAGAAGAACAGAGAAACTTATGCTGAGTCAGTTCTGCAATCAGAATTTGTGTGGGAGGAAACCTGATTCTTCCTAACACAGCTTGGAACTTCCTTTGGAAAATTCATGCCCGGTCAAGAGAACTGTTGATTCCTGAAGGGCAATGTTCACATGACATGTTTAATTGGGGTTAGACTAGTGCAAATACAAAAAACAATCAAAACTGAGAAAAAAGAGGTCAGTTTTAGCCAAAATCAATTCAGGGATGGCTTGAGGTTAAACCACACTTCCATGGCTTGAAAAAGTGTACTTCTCACAGTGGGCCTAAACCCAGAATATAGGCGTCAGAGTTCCAAGTAACACACCCATCGAAAGACTCTTTCTTCTAGCTATGAGACAGACTACTGAGAACTAAAGGTATGAATAATGATCTTCCTGGCTCTATCTCTTTAGCCCTAACTTTCTTTAGGACTTTCTTGCTCTAAAGCCATGTTCCTAACTCCCATTTGATAGTTGCCTCTGACTCAATCCCTGGAAATTCCCTTCAGCCCTTGAACTGAGCTCCGGATTCTGAACACAAGCGGTCCATATTAGACCTCTAGGCTAACTTCCCATTTGAGTAAGAAAAACTGTAGTAGGTTGCTAGGAAGAAGGAATTTATTCTTTCATTCTTCTTTCTGTCTAGAAAGAAAACATAGGGTGGGGTTATGGTGGCACCGTGGCTTAATGACTCTGAAACAGCCGGTCAGAAATGGTCTGCACTCCAGCAGTTCGAGCCCAGCCGCATGAGAAGCATGAGCTCCCATCATTTGTTCCTTAACTCCTGTCCAGTTTGAAAGCAAGCAATGCTGCAAGTAGATAACTGGGTAGTTTTCAGCTGCATTCATGTACCTGTGGAGAGCAGAAGCTGGTGCTGGACTTGGCCAGACACAAGGCAATGAAACATGAGGTAAAGCAAGGCAAGATGGTGGAGGAGCCTGGAAAGCCAGCAATCTTAGTCAGCTGGTGTAAGCTAGTTCGATCCTTATGATGACCAAGGATAAGGGTGCAAGCGCCAACAGAATGAATTAGCAATTAATTTAATTTAATGTAATTTAATTTATCGCATTTCTATGTTGCCCAACTCCCAAGGGACTCTGGGCGTCTTACAACAAAAATAATGCAAACAATGAACATAGAAAAATTATTAAAAACATTTTTAAAACATTAAAAGCCCATGCACATCATTCATGGCCGGATCTCGCAAGATTGCAACAGTGAGATCAACGGCCCCAAGCCTGCCGGAAAAGCCAGGTCTTCACTGCTTTCAGAAGGCTAATAGGGTGGGGGTAGTCCTGATCTCAGGAGGTAACTGGTTCCAGAGAGCTGGGGCAGCCACAGAGAAGGCCCTCCCCCGCGGGCCCGCCAACCGGCATTGTTTAGCTGACAGGACCCGGAGGAGACCAACTCTGTGGGATCTTACCAGTTGCTGGGAGCTATGCGGTAGAAGGCAGTCTCGAAGATAGCCTGGTCCTGAGCCATGTAGGGCTTTAAAGAGTAATAACCAACACCTTGAATTAGCCTCATGTAGAGCGCGTTGCAATAATCTAACCGTGAGGTGACAAGGGCATGAGTGACTGTGAGGAGAACCTCCTGATCCAAGTAGGGTCACAATTGGTGTACCAGGCGAACCTGTGCAAAGGTCCCCCTAGCTACAGTTGCTAGATGTTGCTCTAATCTTAGCTGTGACTCTAGGAGGACATCCAAATTGCAAGCCCGTTCTGAGGGGGACAATTTCTCCCTTCCCCCAGAACCAAGGATGGACATTCGACATAGTCTTTAGGAGGCAATACCCACAGCCACTCGGTCTTGTCTGGGTTAAGTCTGAGCCTGTCAGGACTGCATTGTGTCTAGCATTTGTAGATTTCCCTGACATTATATGCCATACGCTAAATAAATAAGAAAACACAGATGAGTGCTGTATTTGGAGTGTGTGCACATGCATGAAAGACAAGGGATACATGGGTATGTTTAGTTCTTGACTTCCATTTGTATAATCCTTTGGCCCCAAATTTGCTCATTCACTATGCCAGTTTGTCACAATCATAATCCACTGTACATTCATGTCGTTTTCTCTTTTTCACTGCTTGCAAATGCCAGTCTGCTGAATTATTTTTATATCTTGTACTTAATATCTTGGGGGGGGGGGGGGAAAGGGTAGCACCATATTTTTACATTTGGTTCTAATAATTATTCAAACTTAAGTATTTTATACAAAATGTCTTACTTTCCAAACTCCATTGAAATTATGACCCACGAGCTACTCAAATGAAGAATTATTTCTGCAGAAAGAAAATTCCGCTAACAGTTGGTGGCCATTGATGTTGACATGGAAAAAGCGCTAAGTCTACAGTGACCCTGAGAGATGTCAAAGAAGATTAGGGTTTATATGTCCTTTCCTAACTATTTCCTGTAGCTTCATGGAATTTATGGCACCATTCGTAAGTATACCAAGGCAATCAATTCCCGAATCCAAGTTCTGTAAAGGTCAGAGCACCCTGCAGTGTGTAACAAGAGACCCAAGGGAAAGTCCTGGTGCCTTCAAAATAAGGCAGATTATGTGTAAGTAAACCACAATTTCAACACAGTAATCCGAGCCTCACCACTCCTATTTTCTCCCTTTTTCTGTCAAGTGCTTTGTTAGCCCTGGTAAGATTTAGAAGGAGTACCGTATTTTTCGGAGTATAAGACGTACCGGAGTATAAGACGCAGTTTAGTTTTTGGGGAGGAATATAGGGGGGGAAAAAATCTGCCTACCAGGTATTCATCTGGCTAGCGTCCTTAGTCTGGGCAGCTTCAGCACATTAGTTTGCTGGTTTCTTATCCCCTGCTTGGGGATAAAAAACAGCTTCTAAGGCACAGCTCAGAGGCAGCAGCAATGAGAAAAGCAGGCAAAGTGGTGGTGGTGGGGGAAATCGCTTCACTCGGCTAGTGCCTAGTTAGGGCTGAAAAAAAGCTTCTAAAGAACAGCTGAGAGTTGGAGCAAAGCATGGAGATCGCTTCACTCTAGCACCTCGTTAAAGCACAACAGAGAGTCGAGGGAGCAGGCAAAGCTGGGAAGATGCTAGTGCTTCGTTAGCATCTCGTTAGGGCCGAAAAAAAGCTTCCAAAAAGCTACATTCAGAGTATAAGACGCACCCAAATTTTCAGCCTCTTTTAGGGGGAAAAAAAGTGCGTCTCATACTCTGAAAAATATGGTACATAAATATAAATTGAAATATTATGAGAGACCAGTAGCCCCAGATTAGAAATACACAGATCAATTCATATCCAGTTTCTCTAAATGTTGCATATAAGCAACTGTTACTCAGTTCCAGCATAATTTTACCTTTTTAATGACAGCTTCCTCTATTGTTTTCATTTTTTTTCTTACCATATACATATAGTCCTCGATTTACAACACAATTGAGTCCAAAATTTCTATTACTAAGACAGTTGCCAAGGGAGTTTTGCCCAATTTTATGACCTTTCTGTTGTGTGGATGTTTGGGTGGTTTAGGGGTGGGGAATTGTGGTGGGTGGGAGTGTGTTTGGGGATTATTATGTGTGTTGGACCTGGTCTTTGGGTGTTAAGTGAATTTCGTTGTATGGGTATACTGTGTTTACACGTACAATGACAATAAAGTTATTTATTTTTAAAATTATTTTTATATGATGTGTGAGCTTTACAAAGTACATGAATTTTGACATAGTTTCTTTTCTTTTCTTTCTTTTCTTTTCTTTTCTTAGATTTATATACCGCCGTACTTCCGAAGGACTCAGGGCGGTGAACAGGCACAAAATAAAATACATAAATACAAAAGTTAAAAGATATAATTAAAACCAGATTAAATAATTTAGCCCAAGACAATTAAAAATCCCAATAATTTAAAACAAATTAAAATTTCGATGTAAAAGTATTTTAAAACAGGGGAGAAAATTAGGCAGGCCGGCTTGCTGGAATAGAAGAATCTTAAGAGCACGGCGGAAAGTGCGTAGATCCGGGATCCTCCGTATCTCTGGGGGGAGCTCGTTCCAGATAGTGAGTGCCCCCACAGAGAAGGCCCTCCCCCTGGGGGCCGCCAGTCAACATTGTTTAGCTGACGGCACCTGGAGGAGCCCCTCTCTATGAGAGCGTACCGGCCGGTGGGAGGCTGCTTGTGGTAGTAGGCGGTCCCGTAAATAACCAGGTCCTAAGCCATGGAGCGCTCTAAAGGTGGTAACCAGAACCTTGAAGTGCACCCGGAAGACCACCGGGAGCCAGTGCAGCTCGCGCAGGAGAGGTGTCACACGGGAGCGTCATGTTGCTCCCATAACCACCCGCGCGGCCGCACTCTGTGCCAGTTGGAGCCTCTGGGTGCTCCTCAAGGGGAGCCCCATGTAGAGAGCATTACAATAGTCCAGGCGGGAGGTGACGAGGGCATGAGTGACTGTGTGTGTAGGGAGTCCCGATCCAGAAAGGGACGCAACTGGCAAATCAGGCGAACCTGATGAAAAATCCTCCCGGTCACGGCCCTCTAAAGACAGCTGTGAATCCAGGAGGACACCCAAGTTGCAAGGCCTCTCTGTGGGGGCCAGCGATTCGCCCCCAATAGTCAGCGATGGCGTCAACTGACTATATCGGGATGTTGGAAACCACAGCCACTCGGTCTTGGATGGGTTGAGCCTGAGCCTGTTCCTCCCCATCCAGATCCGCACGGCCTCCAGACCCCAGGACATCACTTCAAGGGCATCGTTGGATGGTCCGGGGTGGAGATGTACAGCTGGGTGTCATCAGGGTACTGATGGTACTTCACCCTGAAACCATGGATGATCTCGCCCAGCGGCTTTACATAAATGTTGAACAAAAGGGGCGAGAGGACCGACCCTTGTGGCACCCCACATATGAGGGGCCTTGGGGTTGACCTCTGCCCCCCTGCCAACACAGACTGCAACCAGTCAGAGAGAAAGGAGGAGAACCACCGTAATACAGTGCACCCCACCCCTAACTCTTCCAACCGGTGCAGCATGATACCATGATCAATGGTATCAAAAGCCGCTGAGAGGTCTAACAGGACCAGGACTGAGGAGCAGCCCCTGTCCCGAGCCCTCCAGAGATCATCAACCAACACGACCAATGCCGTTTCCGTGCTGTACCCAGGCCTGAAGCCCAACTGGAACAGATCCAGATACGTCGTTTCATCCAGGTACTGGGGGAGCTGTCGCGCAACCACACTCTCAACAACCTTTGCAACAAAGCGAAGGTTGGAGACCGGACGATAGTTAGCCAACACTGCCAGGTCCAGGGAAGGCTTCTTGAGGAGAGGCCTCACCACCGCCCCTTTCAAGGTGGCGGGGAAGTCACCCTCACCCAATGAAGCATTTATAATCCCCTGGAGCCAGCCTCGCGTCACCTCCGGGAAGCCAGCACTAACTAGGAGGGGCACGGATCCAATAAACATGTGGTCGCGTTCAGTCCACCCAGAATCCTGTCTACGTCGTCAGGGGTCACAGGATCAAACTCATCCCAGATAACATTTTCAAGACCTGCCTCAGTCAACCCCCCTGGAACTACTCAGTCGGAGTCCAGATCTTCCCGAATCTGAGTGATTTTGTCATACAGATATTGAACAAAATCCTCGGCTCTACCCTCCAATCTTTTCTAAGAAAGAGTTGTTTATTTATTTATTTAATTTATATGCTGCCCTTTTCACTGGTAAGGTGAGTATTCCAAAATGAACACTCATGTATTCAGTGAACTCAGTCTTTCCACTGGAGTTTTTGTTTTGGTGGTCTTCGCTTAAAAATAAGGAACAAATCCATGATAAGTTTATTTGAGGTCCCTATCCCAAACTTGGTAGAACCTACACTACATTAAAGATTAATCTACTGTATTGAAAATCTACAAGGGAAGTATTACTTACGTTTCGTGGACTTTAGAAAGAGGCAAGTTAATGGAGGTTGGTGTAGTTAGTAGGTACAAGTGCTGGCATTTGCTCCTTGCAGATCTCAAGGTAGTATGTTGGTGAACAATAGTCTTCGAGAAATAAGGGGGGGGGTTGACTTTCAAGAGAATCTGGTTGATTGTTGTAGAAAGAGGAAGACAAATCAAGTAAGGCTTTAGTGTGGTTCAGACTAGTTTTCATATGAACAAGAGGAAAAGCCAAGTGAAGTAAGAAATGAGTTTCTAGGTGGTTGTGATCAAATAATTCAGTAGGACCTAAGGGCACATTTTCTGTGCTTTACTACTTCAAAATAAGATCTGCATATTTTCGGTCATCTTAACCATTCTTTGACAGCCCTCCTAGATTCACTCATGTAACTACAGCATGCACATACAAACCTATTTTGTAGGACGGACATGGTTCTCACATGACATATTTGACACACAAGAAGTGAGTAAAGAGCCGAGGTGGCGCAATGGTTAGAGTATAGTACTGCAGCTACTTCAACTGACTGCTAGTTCAGCAGATCAGCGGATCAAATCTCACCGGCTCAAGGTTGACTCAGCCTTCCACCCTTCTGAGGTGGGTAAAATGAGGACCCAGATTGTTGGGGGCAATATGCTATTTAGTATACTGTCTTTGATGTAAGCTGCCCAGAGTCTTTGGAGAGTGGGTGGCATAGAAACATGACTAATAAATAAAGTTCAGAATATGGCTGGAAGGAAAAACAGACTTGCAACAATTATTTCACTAATAATTAGTGAGAAAAAAGGTGTTTTATGTGCTTGTTTAATGTTAATATTTTTTCTCTTCAAATCATACACATTATACTGAAAGGGATAGTAGATCTGAGGTCCACCCAAATAAAGCATACTATAAAAAGAATGATTTAAAATCTGCTTCCACATTTGTTTACATTGTGATGATGTTACCGTGCCTTATTTTGCACTTTCAACATCTATTGCATATGCAATACAATTTCTAAGCAGAAAGCACCTAGGATTTGTTTATTTATTTATCAAATTTATATAACCGCCATCTCACAAAAAGTAGTGATTCCAGGCAACATACTACAACAAAGCTAAAAACAGTTTAAAAACAGTTCCTGAGTAACGACATGTGTAAAGCATTTTCATATGCTCCTTAAGCTGCACCAGAATTCTTTTGATCTGTTGGATGCAATTGCATCTGATGGGAGAAAAAATGATAATGTGATCCTGAGTTGCACATATGCTGAGAATCACAGATTTTACAACTACCCTTAGTGGGCTTGCAGTTTTCCCCAACTTTTCATTAATGAATTTTGACACTTGAACAGATGTTATCTTGCAGATTTTCTCCCTATTATTTTTGTCCCCCAGCTATGTTGCTGCCGATTTTGATTCATTTGGCAAGAGAGGTAGGGAGTCTCAAAAATGCTGACACTTCTGTCATCCCTTTCATCTTGACTTTTCTCCTGGCATTTGCCAAGTCAACACAAAACCTGCTTTATATCAGGCAAATGATTTAAGAACAACTACCTCTCCTTTTCCTTTGAAAATACTTAAAAACCCCTTGTTTCAGCAAAGCGCTTATGTTGCCAAATGCACTGTGGGGAGTTCTAGGAACAACGTTAGGGAAATGTAACCCAAGTTCATAAGAGCTCATGGATGGGAAATCACTCTGAATGTCAGCCGCATGCTAGCATTATAAGTTCCTAGGTCATTAAAGAGGCTCATGATGTTTTAATTTAAGAAGAGGAATGTACATGAGGACATGCCTGTCATCTAATGAGCTTTTAATAAGAACATTTGGTCGTTAATTGAATAAGGAAGACCTTTGCAAAAGAGGCCCAGCAAATTAATAGAACCACGGTTTAGGCTTGGTTCAAAGGAAATTTAAGGAAAGGGAGTCAGGAGGTGTGTGAGGTAAAAAGGAAGCTCTCATAGTCCAGTGGGTTACAGTTTAGTTACCATATTTTTCGGAGTATAAGACGCACCTTTCCTCCCCCTAAAAGGGGGTGAAAATTTAGGTGCGTCTTATACACCAAATGTAGCCCTGCCCACCCAATGGCCCCCACCCTTTGGCCTCTGCCTCCCAGCAGTTTACCTCCTTGCAGCAAGCAGCAAGAAGAAACAGCTCATTTCAGCTTCAGCACAGCCTAATTAGCACAAGTTGATTGGATCGGCCTCCCGACTCTCAGCTGTTTTGTTCTCAGCTGTTTTGCGTGGACCTCTGCTGCTTGCTGCAAGGAGGTAAATTGCAGGAGCAGATTTTTTTTTCTTGTGCTAATCAAGCTATGCTGAAAACGAAAATGAAAGTAAAGCAGGCTGTCTGCTGTTTGCTGCAACGAGGCAAAATTGCTGGGAGGCAGAGGCAGAGGCAGAGGCAGATTTCTTTTTCTTGTTTTCCTCACCAAAAAAGGTAGGTGCGTCTTATAGTCCAGTGCATTTTATACTCCGAAAAATATGGTAGTTTGGAGCCCTGATTGCGCAGTGGTCAGAATGCAGTATTGCAGGCAAACTCTGCCCACAGCTTGGAGCTCAATCTTGACGAGGCTCAAGGTCAACGAGGCTCAAGCCTTCCATTCATCCGAAGTCAGTACTGTAAAGTCAGGACCCAGATGGTTGGAAGAAATATGCTGACATTGTAAACTGCTTAGAGAGGGCTGTAAATGCTTTTGCTTTTGCTAATTAGGCACATGGACCAAGTGGTAACCAAATTATTGATTTTTAAAAACAGTTTGAGGAACTCCTGTTCCCCCTTTTGGCGACAATGAAATAAAAACAGGATTATTTTCAATTACACCACTCTTGAAAATTGAGTAGATTTCAACAGTCAAAATTCCCTAGGCAGGATGGCTGGCTGCAGAATTCTGGGAGTTGAAGTCCACCCATTTTCTGCCAACGTTAAGAAACAATGTTCTAAGGTATCCAGACTTCCAAAGTTAATTCTTTTACTTTCCAAGAAAAAGAAAAACATCTTATTTTTCATGGCCCCTTTCTTTTTAAAACAACTTTGCTTTCTTGTTAATCTATGCCAAGATTACAATAAATTTAAAACTTCTGCTTGACTACAGCTACTCCCTTCATTTTGTTTGATTATAATAAACAAAGCATTTTTGGAAAAACCCAATAAGGATATATTGTGATGTGTTTAGATCATCATTCATGGCTTTGGAAAGCAATACAATATTTATATACTTTCCCAACCTGTACTTTGGTTACAACATCCCCAATTACTCAGAGAAACTTCAGATGATCAAAACAGAGAATTTTAATCTGAATTTATAATGTGGATTCATAACATGGCAAACAAATGATTGTTTCTTGTATTAATAAAAGTGCATTATTTAGATTTAGAACTATTAGCCAATTTCAGGTGATTTTTAGCATTTTTAAAGGAATTTAAAGTTGGAGGATAAAGGCTTTCCTGTCTTTTTCTTCTATGAAACAACAAGTATCAGAACGTGTTATTCTTGTTTTTGTTTGCATCATATATAAGGCTAATAATAGAACTTGGCAAAGTAGACTTAATTATAGATTGGAAAGACAAACGATAGGTTTGCAAGTTGCCTAATGAGAAATGACTTTAATACATAAAAATTGGTCGTGAGAAGTGTTCATACAAACATTAATTCGTTTTAATAAACCAAGCTTTGAACAAAACTGATGTCTCCTTTAAGTCTCTCTTATATTGAACTTTTCCATTTCTAAATTCTGAATTAAGACACTTTAGACTTCCTATATAGAAAAAATGCAGGTCACTTGACACGAGAAGCCATGACAGTACTTATAATTGTTTTTTTAAAAAACCCTTTTAGATACTTCAATCAACTTTTGGATTAGAGAAAAGCCTTGTTCAGCTTTTGTTTGTCTGAGTTAGCACATCTTCCTCTTTTACCAATTGGCTTCTATTTTAGGAACTCTAGAAATCTGTTAGGAAGATTCATTTGGTTGTTAGCATAACACACATGGATCACACAGTATAGAGACTTCTCCACAATCACTATAGAAGTATATTTTAAACACTGAATTCTTTAAGCCAAAGATTTACCCTCTGGGCTTTTAAAGTAATGGAAAATATGGCTATTCAGACTGAGTGAACTTGCCAATCTTAAATTCATCCCATCATTTTTATTTCCACATCAGTTTGCAATTTTAAAAAGCATATAAAATTTGATCTAATTTCTGTGTTTGGTTCTCACAATAAAGCAAACTGTAAGCTCTTTTCCTTTACAAGCATATTTTTGTACATCACAGAGTTGCAAACTGAACCACAAGATTTTAGAAAACTTAAGACACCAGCATATACAGTAACTAGTTTCAGTTACACAACTGGAAATCAGCATACTATGCAATCTTAACAAACATTCGTTCAGATCTTTTATGCCATAGAGGGCCCATCTATTAAAAAGAGCATTCCCACAAGCTCTTTTTACATGGGCTCACAATAATGAAGCAAGTTATAATAAAATCAATAAAATGTTAAAAATAAAGGAAAAAGAGGACAAGCATGATGAAGTGAGGGGACTTATAGGATGCTATCTAACAAAATGAAATTCAATGGTGAAGAAAGTAAGGTTCTACAATTGGGCAAGAAAAACCAAATGCACAGGTACAGTATAGGCCTGTGATGCTATGGCACGTGTGCCGTAGATGGCAGGTGGAGCCATATCGGTGGGTGTGCTGAAGCCCAGTGTTGCCCTAGCTCGGCTCCAGCACTCATGTGCTGAGGGGGCCTCTGGAGGGGGGTGAGGAAGGCCATTTTTTTCCTCCCCAGGCTCCTAGAAAGCCTCTGGAGCCTGGGGAGAGTGAAAAAATGGCCTACTGGGCCCACTGTGCCATCATGTGCCAAAAGTGTGGGGAGCATGGGGGGGGGGTTGTGTGCGCATGTACGGGGGCGGGGTGGTTTGAATTATAGGTATGGGCATGCACACATGTGACCCTCCTCCCTCCCCCCGCTTTTGGCATGCAACAGCAAAAAGGTTAGCCATCACTGGTATAGGTGGTACCTCGCTTAATAGTAGTAACTGTGACAGAGATCTTGGAGTCCTAGTGGACAATCACTTAAATATGAGCCAGCAGTGTGCAGCGGCAGCCAAAAAAGCCAACACAGTTCTAGGCAGCATTAACAGAGGGATAGAATTAAGATCACGTGAAATGTTAATACCACAATGCCTTGGTAAGGCCACACTTGGAATTCTGCATCCAATTTTGGTCACCACAACGTAAAAAAGATGTTGAGATTCTAGAAAGAGTGCAGAGAAGAGCAATAAAGATGATTAGGAGACTCGAGGATAAAACATATAAAGAACAGATGCAGGAACTGGGTATGTCCCCTTGGGGGTGATATGATAGCAGTGTTCCAATCTCTCAGGGGATGCCACAAAGAAGAGGCAGTCAAGCTATTCTTCAAAGCACCTGAGGTCAGGACAAGAGGCAATGGGTGGAAACTAATCAAGAGGAGAAGCAACCTAGAACTAAGGAGAAATTTCCTGACAGAACAATTAACCAGTGGAACAAGTTGCCTCCAGAAGTTGTGAATTCTCCAACACTGGAAGTTTTTAAGAAGAGATTGGACAACCATTTGTCTGAAATGGTATAGGGTTTCCTGCCTAAGCATGGGGGTTGGACTAGAAGACCTCTTAAGATCCCTTTCAACTCTGTTATTCTATTTTATTCTATCCTTCCTCACAGCAGGCCTGGGTGAAAAGTTAGGCCTTCATGGCTGTTCTAAACAAAGGCAGAGTCAATGCAACAGGATCTCAGCGAGAACCTCATTCTGGAGAGCAGGCAATGCTATAGAAAAGGGTTGTGAGAGATTACATTGTTTAATCGGAGGAACCCAGAGTGTACCAACCTCAGCAGGATTGCATCGATGGGGGAGATGATATAGGAGACAGATAGTCCTTCAAAAAATAACCAGGCCCTATGTTGTAGTGCGGGAATAACGAGAGGCACAAGCAGGCTAGTAACAACAGCTCTTTAATTCAGGGTGAGACTTCAGCAAAGGAACACAGGCAACAGCCCTCTTTATATACTTTTCAGGGGCAACCAAGAACCAATCAGAATTCACTGTAGATTTGAATTTCCCGCACAAAATAGATACATACATAACAACACCCTATGCCACATATACTGCTCAAAAAAATAAAGGGAACACAAGCAGAAGACATCCAAGATCTGAATGAATGAAATAGCCTTATTAAATACTTTGTTCTTTACATACAGTAGTTTATACACTGCTCAAACAACTACAGGGAACACAGAACTACTGTATGCAACGAACAAAGTATTTAATAAGGCTATTTCATTCATTCAGATCTCGGATGTCTTCTGCTTGTGTTCCCTTTATTTTTTTGAGCAGTGTAGATATCAAGTGCCACGGAAATCAGAAGATCCAGGCAATTCAAGTGGGTATAAAGATTTATTGCAAGTTTAAGCTCTCTACAAGAATCTGAGCTACTAATAATCCAAGGAAACTGGCAGTAGATAAGAGTCAGTGGAATGCAAGGTGAGCTAGATCTCTTGTGGGTGTGAAAAGACTTGTGACAAATGACACATTTGATTTCTCACTTGGGCTCAGCCTAGTCATCTATAATAGAATCCCTATAGGTCCTTCATGCCATAGAAGGCCATCTATTAAAAAATGTCATTTGCCAGGACCTAGGCCAGTGATGTTAACCTTTTTGCCATCACATGCCAAAAGTGGGGGGAGTGCGGGGGGTTCGCGCACGCGTGTGCCCACACCCATAATTCATGCCCCGCCCCTGCGCATGAGTGTGTGACCCTCCTGCGCTTCCCCCATTTTTGGCACGTGATGGCACGGTGGGCCCGGTAGGCCCATTTTTCGCCCTCCCCAGGCTCCAGAGCCTTTCTAGGAGCCTGGGGAGGGTGAAAACGGTCTTCCCCAGCCCCCGGAGGCCCTCCGGAGGCCAGAAATGGCCTGTTTGCCAACTTCCAGGGGGCCCAGAAGGCCCGAAAATCAGCTGGAGCTGAGCTCGCGTGCCCATTGATATGGCTCCATGTGCCACCTGTGGCACGTGTGCCATAGGTTCGCTATCACGGCCTTTTCTGTAAGGGCTCTCCTCCATAGATTAAATTTTTAAAAACCTGATGACCTTTCATAAAATTGTGAAGACCTGGGGCAAGGGGTCAGAATATGTGATAGAGCTTGTGGGATGATTGTACTAGTTTTTTAAAAAACTTTGGTTGCAGTTTACATATTTATTTGGGTGTTACATTTTTAAATTGTTGATCATTGCCCAGAGTCATGAAATTAAGGTAGGTGGCCATAAAAATTGAAACAAAGAAACAAATCCATGGTTGCTCAATAAAAAAAACACAAGGTATTGCAGATATTAAACTATTACATTCACTTTCGTATAGCAAATGGCTGGATATGAGATTGCCTTGGAATATCAAGGAATGACAGTAATATCTCTGCTGAAGATGAAAGGAGACACTCAGATATGATTCTTTAAACTTAACACAGAAGCTTTTTGTTATGTTTTTCCAAAAACTTACAAGTATGTTCAAACATCCAAAACAGTTATTTGTCTATCTGAATCTTTAATGTTCTCCAATGCTTTAAAATTAAGAATAAATGCCTAGACTCCCAAGAATGAGGGAGCATGAGAAACATTTGACCTTCCAGATGTTACATTACAATTTCCAACCATTCTGCACCATTGGCAATAATGCCAGGGCTAAGCAAAATCAAGAGCTCCCACAAATCTTTTCCAGAATAAAATCTCCTTCCCTCAAACCGCTCTGGAGGCTAGGTTGTCCTAGCTAGGTTTTGAATTCAGATTGCTAAAAAAAATCTTTCAATAACTCATATCTATGCTACTGATGGACTTCCTGTGTCAGATTCTTTTAGTAAAATGGAGGAACCAAGCCGTCTTTATAAGTTCTGGCTTGTTGACCAGATGTTTCTGAGAGACTCCTCCGCTAACAACTCTTGTGCAAAATCCCTGTCAGGGAACCAAAAATTCTCTCAAAAAAATTGAACTTACTTGTAAGATGGCTTCAGAGGTGGTATTCAGCAGGTTCTGACCAGTTCTGAAGAACTGGTAGCAGAAATTTTGAGTAGTTCAGAGAACCGGTAAATACCACCTCTGGCTGGCTATTGTGCTATAAATATCTCAGGCAAATTGTATAAAGTTTTCTGAGGAAACTCCATGTTAATCAGAGACTGATGAGAAGTCTATGAATGTCCACTCTTACACAGTTTCTGCAAGCAGAATAGAAATAGAACAATGGTGGCAAAAGAAAGCAAAGCAGGGGTGAAATCCAACAGGTTCTGGAGAACTGGTAGCGGAAATTTTGAGTAGTTCAGAGGACTGGCAAATGCCACCTCTAGCTGGCCCCAGAGTGGGGTGGGAATGGAGATTTTGCAGTATCCTTCCCCTGGAATGGGGTGGGAATGAAGGTTTTGCAGTATCCTTCCCCTGGAATCTTGTAGGAATGGAGATTTTACAGTATCCTTCTCCTGCCACGACCACCAAGCCATGCCCACCAAGCACTGCCACACCTACCAAGCCACGCCCACAGAACCGGTAGTAAAAAAGTTGAATCCCACTACTGGATGGATGGTTTCATTTTGACTAAATCTGTGCTTTATTCAATAGTTAACCACACGAAGGGGGTGGGGGTGCAGAATAAGCCCAATTGAATTCAAGGAGGCTTATTTTTTTTTAATAAAAGACATACAATAACACTATTGGTGGCTGGATAAATGGCCATTTCCTTAAAAAGGCATCCAAACAACAGCATTGTTCTGGTATGTAATGAACACTGGGGTCTAAAAAAAATTGACAAATGTTTTCAGATAATATGGATGACAACAAGAGAGAAAAGCAGAACACGTTATTCATCTGCCCTGATTGGATTAGAATACAAGAAACAATTTCTGTTTGATAACTTGAGATTCCTTAGAGAAAAAATTTAGCCAATAAAATGTATTTTGATTATAATTATGCATTCGCTGCTCTACACATCTGTATGAAGCAACTCCAAACCTAATTCTAAGGCAACATCAATCATTCAACCCAAGGAATTTTAATAAAGCAAAAAAGGAGTGTATTTCATGAAGAATTAATATTTTAAAGATGATACTGGTCATGAGGCATATAAGATTCCTTTTTTAATATAGAAAAATTCATCATTTAAACACTCCAAAGTATTTTTAAAAGGTTAGGATGATTTAAAACAGCAGGGTTTGAAAATGTATGGAGAGATTTGTTGATCTGAACTGTTCCATTCACATATATATAAGGGTAACATTTGCCATTCGTCTTTGCTTTCTCTGATCTGGATTAGAGCTTGATGTCATATTTCAATATTTCAACTTGGTAAAACCGCAAATAAGAAAATGCAAAAGTACGAACAATATGTTCATATGGACTCTGATGTGAAACCAATATTTATATTTTATTTGTAGACAGTGTATGGCTGCGTAGATAATGTCTGGATATACTAGATATTTTTTGTATTATAGGAATATGTGACAAGTTGTGAGTTAATCAATGACATGACCCCACAAAAGGGAACCTCTTTTATGTGAATGTTGAGTGATTTGACCTGTTGCCAGTATCAGGCACCAATAATTCTTTGGACATCAAAAGTCTCATAAGCATCAGATAATTCATAGTTCAGTGAAACAATATTTATTTGCAAAAAGAACACACTCAGGTTTGCCACCTTAAATTAACAAACTTCAAAAATAGTTTGCTTAAGCTGTATGTATTTAAGAGAAGATAACATTGGGGGATTCAAACGGCATTGAGTCAGTGAGCAAAGGGTATTTGGAAGCAATCAGTTCAGTAATGCTTCACTGGGTCTGTATGGCGTTTAGCTCCATTTTGACCAAGAATTCTTTGTATATATTGCATGACAGGTAAAACCATGAGATGATCCCTCAAAAGCAAAGACATATTTCAATTTTACACAAAACCTTTAAGTTCGTTCTATGACTTCCCAACAACCCAGCTTTTTTAACCTCCTTCTTCTGAGCACCCATGATACTATAATTTGTATTTATATTTGATTAGATTTGGAGGCTGGTTTACATACAGCCCAACTTTCCATTTATTAAAAATTCCTTCCTTCCTTCCTTCCTTCCTTCCTTCCTTCCTTCCTTCCTTCCTTCCTTCCTTCCTTCCTTCCTTCCTCCCTCCCTCTCTCCCTCTCTCCCTCCCTCCCTCCAAAAATATTAGCTCTGCAGTGCTATAATGTTGGATACACAAATTATCTTAGATATTGCTTAAATCATATGTTCCACCAGGCGGCTTTTGAACCTCAACTCCCATTCACCCTAGGTAATGAAGAAGGATGATGAGAACTGCAGGCCAACTTCTATAATCTCTGGCCAAGCTTTTATTCATTGACCCATAAATATAGTGCACAACCTCATAAGTAAACAATGGGGATTATTCATTTTTCATATTTGTTGAAGGGCAGAAGTCCTACTTTTCTCCTAAGAAAACCAATGGGAGCCCAAATGTTTGGATCTGAACAAAATACTTCCATACTTCTTCAGACCAGCATTCTCCTTCTCCCCTTCTTCTTTGTGCTCTGATTACTGTACTACAATTAGGCCCAGTCAGCACTTTGACTGTGACTGATTAAACAAGGCTGTAATACATTTGAAAAGGCTGCCAGAGCAACTCATGATTAATTTACCAAAAAAAACAAAAATGTAGGGAATCCAAGCACTGTAGAATTTCACTCTGATCCCTTAGTGAGTTGAACAGATGACTGAGCTCTGACATTGGGATTTATGAAGTCAAGAGTCAAGTTCAACTCGGGTTTGCCCATTTCCAAATCATTGCCCTGACCTTGGCTGATCTCCCAAGGTTTAAGAAGCATGCTGAAGGACGTTCGGGCCTCTTACACCAGCCAGAGGAATAAAAAGATCCCAGTTTCTCTTTTCTATGAGAAGCCCCATAGCATTATATTAGACTGCTTCCAGAAAGAAGGAGGCGGGGTGGGAAATCTAAGTAAAAGTTTTTGTCTTTCTGGCATAAAATAAAATAAAATAAATTTGTGTGCTTCATAGTATAGGCATGACAAAGGTCTTATAGTCAAGCCACATGTTTTCTTCATGTGAAAGAAAATGGAAAGACTCTGGAAAGCTGGTTAATGTACAGTTAGTCCTCAATTTACAACAAGTTGTTTAATGACCATTTGAAGTTAAATAGCACTACTTGAAGTGACTTATAATCGATCGTTGAATTTACAACCATTGCAGCATCTCCATAGATGTAGGTGCTTGGCAACCATTATGCTTTCCAACATTTGAAGCACCCCAGGATCTTGTGATCACCATTCCCAGCCATTTCCAAAAAGCAAAGTCAATAGGGAAAGTTGACTTTACCAAATGACTGCAGCGATTTGCTTAACAACGATGGCAAAAAAGGTCATAAAATTGTGCATGATTTACCTAATAGCTGCCTTGCTTATACCTGAAATTCTGGGCCCAGTTGTGGTTGTAAATAGAGGACTACATGCATTAACAATAGTGAGCTAAATGGACTGTTTATTTTTCTTAATTTGAGGCAGTTCTCAACCTTGCTCTAGTCATTCCTTGTCCAGAAATAAAGTGATGTATGCTGCAGCCTTTGCCACCAACTACAATTTTAAAGTCATCAAATATGTCCTTGCACGAAGTATGCCTTTATGTTCTTGTCCAAACAAGATTTGCCAGTAAGAGAAGTTTAGCCTGATCAAAATAAAAATCAATGCCTTTTACCACTTCATTACATAATTGGGAAATTGGGAAAAGAATTCTTTTTTTCCCCTGGTATTTATCTTATATATTACTATTTTTGAATGTACATCTCAGAACTGTACTTGTATTCAACTTCCACTTAAAAGGAAATCTCTGCTTTTGAATTGAATTGAATATTTAGCCAAGTGTGATATGACACACAAGGAATTTGTTTCCAATACAGAAGCACTCAATGTACATGCAAAGCAACAGAATCATCATCATCCCAATAAAATTAATAATACCAATAGCATTTATTATTATTATCTCTTTTATTCATTAAACATGAAACTCAGTCAACTGAACATTTAAAAATGTATCATAAGTATCATTGACTGGCGCTGACGGTTGATACGGGTTGCTGCCAGCATCCTAAGGTATCAACCATGTATCTTTTTAAAATGTACGATGTTCCAAGTAGCACATTTTTTTGCCGTTCCGCTGGTGTTAGTGCAGGAAGCTGCAATTTCTTGATGTATTTTGTAAAATTGTAGAATTGTAAAATTCTTGGACATGGTACCAAGTTCCCTGATGAAAACACTGTTACATGTTTCATCCATAATTGCATATTTCGATAGCCAGGTCATGATATCTCAAGGTACAGCGATATCAATAAATTGTACGTTTCGGTTTTCAACAACTGTGATATCTGTGTTGTGTTCCAAATGACGATCCGTCTGTATTCGAAAGATCTTCACAATCTCATTTTCAACAACTTTTTCCACTTGACGTTCCCGTGGCTTTTTGGATACAGATAAGGTCTATTTTTTACATAATGACCAGTGGATTAATTTAGCAATTCGGTCCTGTCTAGCTTTGTAATCAGTTTGCACAATTTTGCTGCACTCACATATTAAGTGTGAAACAGTTTCAACTTTGCCATTGCAAAGTGGGCAGTTTGGATTGTTAGTAGATATTTGTATCTTCACTTTTATGGCATTAGTTTGTAGTGCTTGTTATTATTATTATCTCTTTTATTCATTAAACATGAAACTCAGTCAACTGGACATTTAAAAATTATTATTATGTTTATGTTTATCATGTTTATGTTTAATAATAATTTTATTTATTGATAATAAATAATTAATAATTCTCACTTTGGGAAATAAATTTGGATATAAGCAACAGGATAAAAATATAATAGGATGCTTTAAACATCCATAGTTGACTGCAAGGATATAAGTTGGCAGACCTTGTTCTCCTCATTGAGGCTTCTGAGATATAGTTCAGGGTTTGGAGAAGATAGCTAGAGCTGTGGAAGTTCTTCAGTGGTCCAGGCTAATACAGAAATGAGGCCCAAGTCAATATGATAATCTTATATTTATCATATTGAAAAATCATGCAATTGTAGTAATATGCTTCTGAATATTACTTTATTTTATTAAAAGTAAAGAGAAGTAATGAAATTTGAGTGTTGAAAGATTCCAGATTGAGCTCCCTATTTTTGGAAAAACTGCACTCTCGCACCTGTAGAAAGATTGCTAATCAGTAATTGGCTTAATGTTGATGTGATTTTCTTGGATTAGTTTAGTATATTGTGACAATCTAGACAATACAGTTCCTAAATCAGTATTTATAGTTTAGCTTGAACTGAGCCTGTGGTGCTTTTCTCAATAGCTTGGAAACTGACAGAATTTGGGCATGGCACAATGAATCTATAATGCATGTAGATGGTATAATAACAACTATTTGGATCAAAGTTTATTTATTTATGAAATAAATACACTGCCTCAATTCAGTTGGATTCTGTGTGAGTATAAGCTAGCTTCTTAGGTTTCCTTGTTAGTAAGTACTACTAGAAATGATTGGGGGCTAATTAGATACACAGCTGCTGCTTCCATAAGAAGAGTTAGCATCACACCTAATTCATTATTGGCAATCTCATTTGGTACCTTAACATTCTACTGAAAATATTTCTGTAATCCTAATGACATTACCAGACTTTGTAGTAATGCCTCATAGAATCTCTCTTCCTCTGTGGATTTGAGTATGGGCTGAATCTGGAATATTAGCATCTCTTCAGGCTATCTGGATTTCTTCCTGTCTACAAAGTCCCATATGTATCGCTTTGTCTTGTCTCTGCCAACTACTTAGGAGAATCTTAAAATAATAGATAAATGAAACTATGGTTTATTTTTTTCCCACATAACTTTGTCTTCACTTGAGGCCTAATGAGGGTTGTTAAACATCTGGATAGGGTGATAGCTGGAGCCCTCAAAAGCAGCTGGAAAAACAGTCCAAATTCCAGCTGTCAGCCCAGGCAAAGGATGTGCCTAAGTTTAAAGGCCTATTTCAGCTTCTTTCTGCCCACAGCTTGACTAATTCAGCAGCCTCTAATGGACCACAATCTTCTAATATGTGCAATCTGCCTGGTGAAGTTCAAAGGAGAAACAGTTTTCTTTTACTTCTGTAAAATGATAGGATGTGTGTGGTTCTTTTTTTAAACCTACGATTTGACAAAGAAAAGTCTGTAGTAATCTTCAACTTAGTACCACAATTGAGACAAACACTTCTATTGCTAAGCAATCCAGTTGTTAAGTAAGTTATACCCAATATTACAACCTTTTTGCTGCAATCGTTAAGTGAATTACCATGGTTGTTAAGAAAATCCAGCTTCCTGCTTTGTTGTAAGTCCCCCTGGGAAGGTCGCGATTGGAGATCATGTGATTCCGAGATGATGCAACCAATTTAAATACATGCTGGTTGTCAAGTGCTCAAATTTTGATCACATGACCGTGGGGATGCTTGGTCATTAGTGTCTGTATTTAAGAACCAGTTCATCCCAACGGGATTAGCCCACCCCACCTGTGCTGGCAGAAGAGGCATGCTGTCAAGCCAGGAATTTCAGCTGGCAGGGTACAGAAGAGCCTTTTCTGCTGTGGCTCCCACCATCTGGAATATCATGCCCCCTCAAGTGAGATTTGCACCCACCTTCTGGTCTTCTGAAAGGGCTTGAAGACCTGGCTCTTCCAGCTGGCCTGGGCCTCAGTGGCAGTGTGGCATCTTGGAGTGGTTAATGGATTAGGCAGATCCCAGCACTCATGGTGTTACGTAGTTTGGATAATGAAACATCTGCAAGAAAACAATTAAGCTCAGAAAGCACCAAGGACTCTGAGCTACAAAATCTCCCTTTTGAGATCCTACCTCCTCCTCATTTGCACTTTGCTTCCTTTCTCCCATCTTAATTTAAATTTAATTGAATTTTAGATGTCTAGTTTTTATTTATTGTTTTAAAGTTTTGTATTTTATTTTAATTATATGATTGTAAGCCCCCTAGAATCACCTCAGTGAGATGGGCAGTATAGACATTTATTTTTTTTAAAAGTGTATGGAATGGTCATATGTCACTTCTTTCAGCACTATCATAACTTCAAGTTGTCCTAACTAACAACGTAACACAGTTGTTAAACAAGTGGTTGTAATTTGAGGACTATCTGTATTTCAAGAAAGTTCAATCCGAACCAGTATTTTTCAACCTCATGAATTTTATGATGTGGAATTTCAACTCTTTTGGCTGGCTGAGTAATTCTGGGAATTGAAGTCCTGTTAGAGTTCCTGAGGATGTGAAACGGGCCTAAACCAGGGGTGCTATTCAGCAGGTTCTGGAGAACCGGTAGCGGAAATTTTGAGTAGTTTGGAGAACCATCAAATACCACCTCTGGCTGGCCCCAGAGTGGGGAGGGAATGGGGATTTTGCAGTATTTTCCCCCTGGAATGGGGTGGGAATGGAGATTTTGCAGTATCCTTCCCCTGCCACGCCCACCAAGTCACGCCCACAGAACCGTAGTAAAAAATATGAATCCCACCACTGGTCTAAACTGATTAGGAACCATGGTGCAAGTAAACGGTTCATGTCCTCCCAAAATACGTATATTTCAGCAGAAGGATTGGTTGACATGGTCTCAAATATACAAGGATGGAATAGAGAGGAACTGGAGTGGAGGGATCACTGATACTTCCTTATATGTTTAGATTCTTTTTCTTTTACGACACACTGTTTTCATTACTGCTCCTCTTACTAGCCTACATTTCCTCTTCAAAATCCATGCAGAAAAATAGAATAAATAAATAAATTGCACTAAATGAAATCCATTTCCACTTTTTGTTTGTTTGTTGAAGCCTTTCTAATCTACTTGACAGGAAAGAAGTTCGCTGCTTATAAGTGACAAGATGGAGAATGTAAACTTTTATTTCTCCACAGGAATAAGCTCATCTTCCTAGCAAGGACTGGGCTATTTCGCAGCTCCTGGTTGCTTTTAGTCCCATAAGACCATTGCAAAGATGCCCCTCTTGAGATTGCAGGATGGCATGTGTGACCTCTAAAGACCTGCCAGCTTATAATCAATTTGAAATTTGTAAAACAGCAATAAGACTTTATGGAATACATGACTAAAGGGAAATATTAATGCTATATAAATTTTGTTAAACAGGGAATCAAATAAAAATGGACAAAGGCAATCCAGCGTGAAAAGCTATGATCAGATAGCTTCTCGTTTAGATTACTGCAATGTATTATGCATGGGTCTCCCCTTGAATACATTTTGAAAAGTTCAGTTAATTCAAAATGCTGGAGTAGTACTACTGATTGGAACTGGAATATAACACTCTAGTTCTTTGTTATTTTCACTGGCTCCCTGTGAATTTCTAACCCAACCTCAGAGTGCTGGTTTTAAAAGAAAAGCCTATTTCCACATACAGTGTTCTTACTGTGTCCTAAGGTAGTCCCTGATACCAAGCCATTTATAGATTAAAACCAGCATTTTACATGGAACATGAAAACCTATTAGTAGCCAATGGAGGACATGCTGTACAGCTGTAATACGTCCATGGTCTGCTAGTGCTACTTAACATATGTGAGATGGTACAGTTTGTACCAATTGCTGTTTCTCAAGAGTGCATGGAAATAGTTCAACCGGGTAGGGAATAATTACCGTTCCCAGATTTACTTGCTCCATAACTAAGTGGAGTTGGGCAAAGTCTCCCTGCCTAAGGCTCTATCTGACTATCCAGTATTAGCTATGAGCCCAAAGGACCACCAAATCATGGATCTGCTATTTCAGAGAAAGCACCAACCCTTTGACATCAGAGCCAACAGAGAACTTTTACGTAGAAGCAAAAACTCAACCTATTTCTTTCAATCTAGATTTTAAAAGCCTCCAGACATTGGGCCATGATTTTGACCACATGGTGATGTATAATGAAGAATAGCTGCCGAGAAAGGAGTGGAACCACTGAAGCTCAGAACCTCACTCTCCATCCTTTGTAAGTGGTCCAGAAGGATACTATGCTTTATGGTACCAAAACAGTGGTGGGATTCAATTTTTTTTACTACTGGTTCTGTGGGTGTGGCTTGGTGGACATGGTGTGACTTGGTGGGCATGGCTTGGTGGGCATCGCAGGGGAAGGATACTGTAAAAACTCCATTCCCTCCCCACTTCAGGAGAAAGATACTGCAAAATCCTCATTAGCTCCCGATCAGCTGGGACTCGGGAGGCAGAGATTAGATGGAGGTGGGGCCAGTCAGAGGTGGTATTTACCAGTTCTCCAAACTACTCAAAATTTCTGCTACTGATTCTCCAGAACTGGTCAGAACCTGCTGAATACCACCTCTCTACTAAAGGCTACAAAAGGCCTAATAAGAGCAAAAGGGAAAGACACAATGTCTTTCTAAATATCAACAAAAGTAATCTATTAGTGCAGCCAATGTTATATCCCTCCCCTATCAAGCCTGAAACCAGATAAATTTTGGATCCAGATAATCTACTTCCTTTAGAGCAGTGTTTCTCAAACTTGACAACTTTAAGACACATGGACTGTAACTCCCAGAATTCCTTATGTTGGCTGAAAAATTCTGGCAGCTGAAATCCACATATCTGAAAGTTACCAAAGTTGTGAAGCACTGCTTTGGAGAGATCAGTGGTTCCTCTGCTCTTTCAAGAACCTTCCCTAAAAAGGGAAGGTTGGAGACAGAAGAGTAACTGTTTATGACTAACTAAATCTAGGATTTATTAAAATGTTTGTTTTATTACTTATTTTATTTTGTATGTTGTGTATATAGTCTTTTAATGTACATTTTTATCAACTGTTTTAATTTTCTACTTTAAATGTAACTAATTTCAAATTGCTTATTAGTGAGAAGCAGCATAGAAATGTTTAAATAAACAAACACAATGATATTTGGTAATTATACTAGCCCAACCCATTACTTTTTGGAATGCAGCTCATTCTCCATAGAAGTCTCCAGTTGCAAATATTCTATTCAAGTATATTTAACACATGTGTAGTTTGTTCTTTTATTGCAAAGATCTTTTGCACCTAATTTGGTACTCTTGAGGTGTCTTAGAACTCAGCTGCCAGAATTCATATCCAGAATAACTCTCAGGGAGTTGGAGGACTCATCCTCACCTTATTCAAACAGCAATGCAACATTGTCCAGTAGCCTTCTTCATTTGACCGAGGCAACTAAATGTGTTCTATTAAAATACTGTTTTCTGTCTTCATTTGACGTAATTGTTGCTTTGGACACCATCCAGAATGCTTCTTCAATGATGTTAATGAGTCAAGATCTTCCCAGCTCTTTTGGGCTCTTTTGGGCTTCTGCAGATACAGTTTTCCATGCCCACAATGCTCCATGACCATGAGCATTTTTGATTGAATTTCAGGAGAGACTGGGTGTCTTGTATCTGAAGGTATCTTCTTGAGCAGTGGCTGACCACACTTCCAAAAATGCCTTTCAGATCTACAGACATTCTAAAACTGCCATGTTGAGAAACACTGCTCTTGACCAACCTTCAGGAAGAGACTCATTGACAGGTAACAGGTATGTAGCAACAACCTGTTATTTGGACAATTTGGCAGATACATAAACCAGCCACTCTCAGTACTCACCTAAATCAGGGGTGTCAAACTGGATTTCTTTAAGGGCCGAATCAGCATTGTAGTCTCCTCTGCAGGCCACGGGGGGGGGGGTCACGGGGGGGGGGGGAAGAAGGGAGACGAGATAGACGTCTCCTGCAGCACCCTGTGGGCCAAAATGGGGCATGGGAGGGACGCCCCTGTCCTGCCTGTACTCCATTTTGGCTGGCACTGTGCTGCAGGAGGCGTCCAGGCCATTTTGGCTGCCAGGGGCACCACGGGCCAATCCTTTGCTATTTCCAGGCTGGCCCTGCGGGCCTGATTTAAGCACCCCAAGGGTTGGATTCCCGGTGCTCCATTTTTAGCCTGGACAGCCTCTTGCAGAACTCTGCCGGCCAAAATGGGATGCTGGGGGCCGCCCGTGCCCCCTTTTTGGCTAGCAGAGTGCTGCAGGAGGCCAACCAGGCCGTTTTGGCTGCCAGAGGCACCACGGGCCAGTCCTTTGCTATTTCCAGGCCTGGAAATAGCACCCCTGACCTAGATGGTTGCATTTTGTAAGAGTACATACATGTGTGTTTACAGAATGTCAATTGTGTGGGGTATCCAAGCAATATAGAATGAATACCAGAATGCAACAATCTCCAAAATATCAATCTATTCACTATGTTCTCAATTCAGCATTTGTTTAAAAAATAATAATTTTTATACCCCAATAACCAGTACAATAGCCATACTGGATTTGTCTACAGCTGTTTTGCAGGATAATTTAGTGTTTGGCTGAGGTTTATGGCATGGAAAATAGTTCATAAACACCACTAGCCATACATTTAGTCCTGGTTGGACTAAATCAGGTCAAACATAAACAGTCTTCTAAACAACTAATCGCTTTGGGTGTGCCCAGCCACAAGTTGCTAAACACCAACTTTTATGCAAGCGGTTTGTTGCACAAGCAGTGTTGTGCTTTCAGTCAAGTATGATGGTTTTCTATTCTTCTGGTTTTAATTACAGTCTCCTTGCTTACATCTCTTCCAAAATTCTGATCAAAATCCAAAATTGCACCACAGACAAATATGTCCAAACAAACTCTCCTTTCCTTTCTTACATTCAAGCCAGGAAAAAAAACCAAAACACTATTGTGCTGGGAACCCACATTTCAGGACACAGTCTACAACCTTCTCAAAAAGGATTTCAATACATCCTTTCATATTGTATGGAGACAGCAGAATTGACTTGGATTCTCTGAATGAAGTGGATCTTTGATTTGAGATTGATAGTACATAATGATAGTACATAATCATTTAAATTGATTATCAATAATTTTTGCATGTTTGTACATTGGTTTTAAATCTGTCTTTATTGGATTGTTTTTTTCACCAGTTGTACACTAGAATTGTATTGATGAGATGTATGGTCTTACAAACTGAGTGAGTGAATGAGTGAGTGAGTGAGCGAGCAAATGAATGAATTATGAATGAATGAATGAATGAATGAATGAATGAATAAACAAACAAACAAACAAATAAATAAATATCTTCTTTCTGTGGTACTGTCAAGCATTAAGGGAATTTTACCAGGATCCTTATTAGGCATGATTCCAAAGAGTATAAATGAAAGCATCACAACTTATTATGCAATATGCTGACAGCAGCAAGAATCGGTCTGACACAACATTAGAAAAGAAAGACCTTGCCGACAACACAAGTCTAGGAGACCAAAATTGGACAACGGAAAATGACTGTATATATTTACAAAAATTTATCCAAATTTCAGAATGGTTTCTCTGAATACTATACAATATATTACACAACAAGCTAAAATATTAAATAGGCAAGAGAAACTAAAATTATTTAACAATACTTATTTGTTCATATTTTCATTTCCATCTTTGCTCTAGTATAAATTTTGTTTTATGTGTGTGTATGTGTGTATACATATTTCTTTCCTGTTTCAATATTTTTGCTTTTCTTGTTGTTGTTCACTTTACCTAATTAATGAAAAATAAAACCTTGGGCAAAGGATAACATTTCATTAGCATTAAATGCAACGTGCAATCATCACAACAATCCTGCACGGTAAAGCCGCCCTTAGGGTGTTTAGGGTGACCCACTCCCTACTGCAGGTAGGAGCGAGGGAGGATCCTTTGCAGGGTAGAGCTGAGGATTTTGTGCAATATCTGCATGATAAAATCGCTCAGATTCGGGGCGGCCTGGACTCCAACTGGATAGCCTCGGACGGGATGATGGAGATGAGTCTTGAGAATGTTATCTGGGAAGAGTTTGACCCTGTGACTCCTGAGGACGTGGACAGGATTCTGGGAGGCTTAACGCTACCACATGTTTATTGGACCCGTGTGCCTCCTGTTGGTGCTAGCCTCCCGGGAAGTTACACGAGGCTGGTTTCAGGAGATTATCAACGCTTCGTTGAGTGAGGGCGTCTTCCCATCCGCCCTGAAAGAGGCGGTGGTAAAGCCCCTCCTCAAGAAGCCTTCCCTGGACTCGGCTGTATTAGCTAATTATCATTCTGTCTCCAACCTCCGCTTCACGGCGAAGGTTGTCAAGAGTGTGGTGGCGAGACAGCTTCCTCGGTTCCTGGATGAAGCCGTCTATCTAGATCCGTGCCAGCCGGGCTTCAGAACGGGTTACAGCACAGAAACGGCATTGGTCGCATTGGTCAATGATCTCTGGAGGGCCCGGGACAGGGGTTGCTCCTCTGTCCTGGTCCTCCTAGATCTCTCAGCAGCTTTTGATACCATAAATCATGGTATCATGCTGCATCAGCTAGAGGGGGTGCGACTGGGGGGCACCGTGTTACTGTGGTTCTCCTCCTTCCTCTCTGACTGTACGCAATCTGTGTTGATGGGGGGGGCAGAGGTCGACCCCGAGGTTCCTCACTTGTGGGGTGCCACAAGGGTCAGTCCTCTCGCCCCTCCTGTTTAACATTTATGTGAAGCCGCTGGGTGAGATCATCCATAGCTTTGGGGTGAAGTGTCAACTGTATGCCGATGACACGCAGTTGCACATTTCAACCCCAGGCCACCCCAATGATACCCTTGATGTGATGTCCCGTTGCCTGGAGGCTGTGCAGATCTGGATGGGGAGGAACAGGCTCAGACTCAACCCCTCCAAGACTGAGTGGCTGTGGTTTCCGATGTCCTGATATAGCCAGCTAACACCATTGTTGGCTATTAGAGATGAGATCTTACCCCCCTCAGAGAGGGCTCGCAACTTGGGCATCCTCCTGGATTCACAGCTGTCTTTAGACGATCATATGACGGCCGTGGCCAGGGGGGCTTTTTATCAGGTTTGCCTGATTTCCCAGTTGCGTCCCTTTCTGGATCAGGACGCCTTGCGCACAGTCACTCATGCCCTCATCATCTCCCGTCTGGACTACTGTAATGCTCTCTACATGGGGCTCCCCTTGAGGAGCACCAGGAGGCTCCAACTGGTCCAGAATCCACCCCTCTTGCGCGAGCTGCACTGGCTCCCAGTGGTCTTCCAGGTGCGCTTCAAGGTGTTGGTTACCACCTTTAAAGCGCTCCATGGCTTAGGACCTGGTTACTTACAGGACCGCATTCTGCCACCATTTTCCTCCCACCGACCGATGCTCCCACAGAGAGGACCTCCTCAGGGTGTAGTCGGCCAAACAATGTCGACTGGCGACCCCCAGGGGGAGAGCCTTCTCTGTGGGGGCTCCTGCCCTATGGAATGAATTGCCCCCGGACATACGAAGGATCCCCGACCTCCGTGCCTTCTGTCGTCCTCTGAAGACCCTATTATTTCAGCAAGCCGGTCTGACGGGATAAATGATTTTAAATTGGGTTTTAAAAGTAGTTTAATATGGTTTTAATTGGAAGTTTTAATCTTGGCCAAAGATTGAATTGTTTTAATATGTTCTTTAAATTTTGTCTTGTATGTTGTTTTATCATGGCTGTTCACCGCCCTGAGTCCTTCGGGAGAAGGGTGGTATACAAATATAATAAAAACTAAAAAACTAAAACTAAAAACTAAAGCAGCATTATTATTACCCCTGTTCTAACCATGGACTAAAGTTGCAGCTTCCCTTTCCAAGTTCACTTTGGTAACTGCAGCAGCATTTAAATCTGGGACTTCAAAAACCTTACACAAAATGCATTGTGTACATGTGCATGTGCACACAAACAATGAATCGGGCTGATTAAGTTAGCTTTGATTAGAAAAAAGTAAAAGGGCTAGAAAGTTGATGTTTTAGCTGTGCCCCCATTCTAAACAGCTGCCAGTTTTGTTCCCCAAGTGTAAAAAAGGATTTTTGCCTCATTCCATGTTCTTCCCTCTCATCATTTATTTTCACGATAGGACAAGTCAGAAAGAAAAACAAAGCAAGTCCTGTGATGGGGGATGAGAAAGCAGCCTTTAGAAGTCCTCAAGAGCAACAGGAGAAGAGCAAAAAGTCTTTTGCTTGTGGGGGAGGTGGTTCCAAGGAGGGGGACGTGTATAAGATGAGACTTCTTCCTATGGGACTCTCCCCTCCCCCCCTCCACAGCTGGAGAGACAATGTTTCTCAACCTCCAGCATTGCTGATTGGAGAATTCTGGAAGCTGAAATCCACACATCTTAAAAGTTGCCAAAGTTGAGAAACACAGATCTAGGAGCTGAACTGAGCCCATTACAAGCAAGTCCCTTGACTGACAGCTGTTCGTTTAGTTACAAGGCACTGAAAAAAAAAACTTACAAGTAGTCCTCACACTTACAACTGTTGCAGTATCCATTCCCCCCTCCTCTCCCATCAAAATTTGGGCATCTGGTTCAGTTCCAAGCTGGGAGAAAGACGCTGAAAACAACCAGGAGGCTGATTGGAAAGTTGGTTTATTGATGAACAGAACCACACACAAAGACAGTGTGTGGTTATGGGTCAGCTGAACAACTAGCTAGATGAGTGCCAGGATTTTATACAGGTTCTGAAATGCTTGAGGGGTGGGTATTGTGCAAAGAAGGGGCTTGTGTTCTAAAGGGATGTTGGGCAATTCCTATTGTGGCTAATGACTTTCATCCTGTGCTGGATCTTGAATGAGGGGCTACTTTCTAATCCTACCATTCTGCCTTTGTTCGCTGTCAAACTTTGCTGCAAGGAGTTTTGAAATATCCTGTCTTGAATGGGCTTCTGCTGGCAGTATTTGCTTCACTTATGAATAGAGCCATCTAGATAAATGTCTTCCTCTTTCAATAAGCTCTTTATCTCTTAAGTGCTGGCATCTGCTGTGGGCTATTAGGAAAGACTGGATCTGCTTTCAGTCTTTAAGAGCATGTTTCTCCATTTCTCCCTTTCGGAAAATATAATATTCTGCCTTTTTTTAATATTTCCCAAAATATTTCATTCTTCTTGTACAAACCCATATGCATTTTTTTATTATTTGCAATGTTCCAGTGTGATGTGATTGCCGTTTGCACCTTCCCCAGCTGGCTTCCAATGAGCAACGTCGATTAGAGAAGCCAAATTTGCTTAATGACCACATGATTCACTTAAGAACGGTTAAGAACCATGGCAAAAAAATTTGGCTCACTTAATAACCACCTCGCTTAGCAACGGGAGTTCCAGTCCCCAATTGTAATCATAACTTGGGAAGTACTTGTACATTCAGAAGACTCATCTTCTTCTTCATCTTCTCATCATCTGCTCATGTTTGCTAAAAGCCTTTCAGAGACATTCAGGGCAGTGCCACTCCTGAAATGATGCCGGCTTTGAATGGGACAAGGGCTCTGAGTTATATAACCCAATCATGAGGTAATGCTTCTATCGAGAGGGTGGGCCGTCAATCACTGAGTGATGGACATCCCTGATGACAGGAGCTTTCGAATTCTGCTTCGTATAGTTTGCATTGTGTTGCTACAACTAAGGTTTCAGATAATGTTCAAGCAATTATTTGCATTCATACCTTTACTAACCCCTTTTTAACCTAGGCAGTCAAAGGCAGGTAAAAAGAATCTGCCAACCAATACAAAGAAAGCATTAAAAATAATCCTAGCAAAAACAATGTGTCAACCCAAAATGCATTAAAATAATAAAAGAAACCAAAGACAGTCTTTCTCAACCTTCTTACATTCTTTTGACTCCTATAGAACCATGAACAATGAGTCACTCCCAGCCCATCTCACCTGCTTGCTATGTTGTTGTGGGGAAAATAGGAGAAGGAAGGAACAGTAGGCATGTTCGCTACCTTGCATTATTTATAAAAATAATAAAGGCAAGATTTAAAAAACCCCAAAGGAATGAAGAACTAGTTGCAATTAAAGAAGGGCTCTGCCAGATAGATCCTCTCTTCTGCAAGAGTATAGATGACGAACGAAAGTAGCCATTTTTATTTAGAAGTTAAACATACTGCAAAGACCTTAAGTCAGCATGGTGAAAAACAGAACTAGAATCGCCTAAAACGTGCAGGGAGCTCCCAACTTAAAACCATTCATTTAGTGACTGTTTGAAGTTGTGATAGCGTTGAAAAAAGTGACTTATCACAGGTCCTTGTACATATGACAGTCACAGACAGTGGTGGGATTCAGCCAGTTCTGTCCGGATCACATGAACCGTTAGCGGCAACTGCAGGAGGCTCCGCCCACCCACCCCCGAACGTAATGAGCGACTACTGCGCATGCATGCTCACATTTGCACCCTCACATTTGTGAATTGGTAGGGAAGGTAAGTGAATCCCACCTCTAGTCACAGCATTTCCATGATCACGTCAGTGGTGGGTTGCTCCCGGTTCGGTCCAGTCCTTTAGAACCGGTAGTAAAACCAGTGGGAGGGTCCGCCCACCCGCCACAACTTCATCATGGGTGATCTGTGCATGTGCAGAAGCTGCAAACCAGTAGTAAAGGTAAGTGGAACCCACTCCTGGATCACATGATTAAAATTTGGGCACACAGCAACTGGCATGGCATTTGTTTATTATTTATTTATTTTATTTCTATACCGCCCTTCTCCCGCAGGACTCAGGGCGATGCACAGCCAAAATAAAATATTGTATACAAAATTTAAAAAACAATTTAAAAACAATTAAATAATTGTGGCCCAAATAATTTAAAACAACCCAAATTAAAACCGAATCAATTAAAACTGAGAGGACGGGATCAAGCCAGCCCAGCTAGATGGAATAAGTGTGTTTTTAGGGCCTGACGAAAAGTCCGGAGGTCTGATATCGTGCGTAACTCAGGGGGTACGTCGTTCCAGAGGGCTGGTGCCGCCACAGAGAAGGCTCTCCCCCTGGGGGTGGCCAGCCGGCACTGTCTGGCCGACGGCACCCTGAGGAGGCCCTCTCTGTGCGAGCGAACCGGCCGGTGGGAGGCTATTGGCGGCAGAAGGCGGTTTCTGACTGTTGCAGCATCCTGGGCTTATGGCATCACCAGTTTTTACTTTCCCAGCTGGCTTCCGACAAGCAAAATCAATGTGGGAAACCACGTTAGCTTAATGACCTCCTGATTCACTTAACAACGGCAGAGATTCGCTTAACCGCCATGGCAAAAAAAAAAAGTTGTAAAAAAAAAGTGTGACTCACTTAACAACCGGCTTGCTGAGCAACAGAAATTTGTACCACTGCGTTTGTTAGTTAAGGATCACTTGTATAAAGCAGATATTGCAGTGATCCCTCTAAGGGTTGGTCATCTCAATCCAGTCAAATGTAGGATCCTAACATGAACAGTATTTCTCAGCCTTAGAAATTTTAAGATGTGTGGACTTCAACTCTTAAGAATTCCTCAGCTGGACTTCTGGGAATCGAAATCCATACATCTTAAATTTGCTAAAAATGAAAAGCATTAGTCTTCAAAATACCCCTCAACACTTCTCACATAGACCACTGCTCAAATCTCTTTGCTGTAATGAGAGCAAGAAATGTATTTCAGATATAAATGTTCATATATGTTTAGAAATAGTATGACAAGATATATGGACTAGCAAATGGTCCTTTTCTCTGTCTGCAGCACCCAAATAATATTCAAGTATTTTGAGGTAATTGCACATTATTGGCAGACAGTTAGCTTTCTGCCTTTGATTTTGATGGGGAGGTTACAAGAATCCTAAGCTAAGACTTTTTTCCAGGCCCTGCGGGTACCAGAAATAATTTTAAAGGGAGGGGGGAGTGATTGTTGTTTACGTGCAAATTCAGAGTTCTAGCTTTTAGCAACATCAGATCATTTTGAGTAAATAAAAGTTTTCAATGTTTGGCTGAGCTGTGGAGCAATTAATCAGTAACGCAGACTTCCCCAAAATGGATGCTTTCCAGTTTTATGGGAACAATAAACCTCAGAACTGAATTTTAGAAGTTGTAGAACCCACATTTAGAGTCAGAGGTACTTACCTGGGAGGGAAGTCATAAAACTGAAAAGAGTGGTGGCAATTGTGCAGTTTTGACTATCATTTTGACTTCAGTCAAGGGATGCAATGTTGGGAACACATGCTATGATGGATTTCGGTTTTAGGGGATGCTTTAAAAATATAGCTCATTCAGGAATCTACCACACTGACGTGCATGCTAGCAGCTTTTTGTGAGGATGTACACAGTGATATCCTTACAAATGATTGAAGGCAGGGGTGAAATCCAGCAGGTTCTGACAGGTTCTGGAGAACCAGTAGCGGAAATTTTGAGCAGTTCGGAGAATCAGTAGCGGAAATTTTGAGTAGTTCTAAAGAGAACTGGCAAATACCACCTCTGGCTGGCCCCATATTTTGCAATGGCCTTCCCCCAGGAGTGGGGAGGGAATGGGGATTTTGCAGTATCCTTCCACTGCTACGCCCATCAAACCACATAATGCCCACCAAGCCATGCCCACAGAACCGGTAGTAAAAAAAATTGGATTTCACCACTGATTGAAGGGCCATTCATATGCTAAGAAGAGGAGATTCTATGAATGAAGCATGCAAGATTGCCTATTCTATTCGCTGCCTTCTTCTTTAAATGCAACCTTTGTATTTTACGGATTAAAGCTAAAAGGATTGAGACACAGTGGCGCAGTGGTTAGGGTGCAATACTGCAAGCTACTTCTGCTGCCTGCTGGCTGCCTGTAATTTGACAGTTCAGATCTCACCAGACTCAAGGTTGACTCAGCCTTCCATCCTTCTGAGGTTGGTAAAATGAGGAGCCAGATTGTTGGGGGCAATAGGCTGACTCTGTAAAGCGCTTAGAGAGGGCTGTAAAGCACTGTGAATATAAATCTCAGTGCTATTGTTATTATTTATTTTATTGTTGTTATAACTAGCTTGGGGGCCCTTCCAGAAGGAAAAATAGTACAGGCACAAAATAAAAGCTATTCATGACAAAGGAAAGAAGGACCTTTTACTTCTGCCTCTTTTGCAAAATCAGATCTCCGGCCCAGAAAATATATGAAGCACACTCTTTTTGCCTTATTAAAGGTTTTGTGGAAACAAATTTGAGAAACCAGTAAGCCAAAGGGCCCAGCTGTTATTGCAGGATATTCTTCCAGCAGACAGGAGAAAAAAATGGGGGAGCAACCCATATGAAGAACTCTATTATACCTCAAATCCTCTAGCCATAATGAAGGCAGCCTGTTTCTCTCCGAGAACAATTCGAACGGGTGGCATTTAATTGCAAGCTTACATTCTTGCAGAATGATTGAGGTTTAACAGCTCCATTATAAGAGAGACCCCAGTCCTACAGCCCGCTCGTTCATTGGTCAGATTGCTACGGTTGTTCTTCAGAGTTATGCTTGCTCCTTGTTCCTGCTGAATATAGCTCCCAGTGTTGACTGCTGTTACTAATAACAAATATCCTCTGTTGCTTTTCAGGCACAGGTCTTCAGTCAGGCATTCTGGTTGTTCAATTAAGCAGCCAGCAACGGGAAGTGTCTGCAAGCACATTGGCTGATGCGTAGACCCCCTGCTCCTCCACCCACATGATACTCCACCCATTCCAAGGGAGCTGGTCATTCAATATGTGGCAGGTGTTCTCCGGCACTGGAGTCTAAGCCAAGGCTGGCCAAAGAACAAAGCAAAGCTGTCACTGGCCAGGATATAAATGTTCCCTCGGGAAGTTAAACGCTGTGTTTTAGCATTGATGGTGTATGGTGGTCTAATCACAGAGGAAAATATTTTTCCATAAAGGAATGGTGTTGGCAACTTGCAAGCCCTTATCACTTGTGTCAAATGAGCCTACTAACTGCAGAAGCTTCTCCCACACTCAAGGGGATGGAGGAAGGGGGTGCATAGCTATACCAAGAAAGCAGGGTGTTCATGGTAGCCTTATGGAGCAAAAATGGCATTGATGGTGGTCAGGAAGCCATGCACACTGAAAGTATCTCTCGTGGTTTTGAAAGCAGGAAAAAGAACGACAATATAAATTGAAACTGGTGTATATAAAAAAAGATTAATGGACTTCTTAGCTCAAAGGTGCTAGAACGGTAAACCTTTCTTAATAAGCTGCTCTCCAAGAGTTTTAACTATAACCTTAATAATTCATGATGGTTGAACATGCAGACTGGGGCTAAGAGTTGTGCTCCAAAAGATCTGGAGAGCACTTCGTTTGAAAAGGCTGGGATAAACAATGAGAGGCAAAATCATCCTTAAGATTTCAAACGATTTCTCATTCAGGATTAGCTCTTTTGAAGGCCCATTATAAGAAGGAACATAATGGCTGCAATCCAGTGGTGGGATTCAGCCGGTTCTCTCCGGATTGCACGAACCAGTAGCGGCGACTGCAGGAGCCTCCGCCCACCCGCCCGGACGTACTGTGAGACTACTGTGCATGCGCAGATCATGTGCATGCGCAGAAATGATGCATGTGCAGAAGGTCATGTGCATGCACAGAGTTGGCGCATGCGCAGAGGTGGCACATGTGCACACTGATATTTGCGAACCGGTAGGGAAGGTAAGTGAATCCCACCTCTGCTGCAATCCATGCAAAAGCTGAACCAAGATATTTTAATCATGGCTTATTTAATAAGCCATACCACTGAGTGCATCACATGCTCATTGTATATATCCATGTACCATAAATCGACAAATGGAGTGGTTTAGAAATATACACAAAGAACCGAAGGCATTATGTGTGCTGCAAGGAGAACTATGGCACCATGCTCAATGAAGGAACATGCTCAGAATAGCATGAGCCTAGCTCCCCCTGCTGGTCTGTGATCTATATTAATCATATAAGCCAAGCTTCTCCATTCCAAAATCCATCTGATTCCCATAAAGACACATGTATTGGAAACTATGGGAGTTATAGTTCCAGCACAGTTAGGGATCACCTGGTTGAGAAAGGCTGGACATCAACTTGCCAAAATTAAACAGTCATTAAGTTGGTCACTTACCAAATTAAGGAATAAATGGTAGCACAGACGCACTCCATTTGGCACCAAATTAGACACAACAGAAGCATGATAGAGATCAGCAGTGGAGAAAGTCAATTTATTGCTAAGGTGGTTTGCTACCTAGTCAAAATGACTAGGCCTGAAGAAGTGATGTGCTCAGAATATTAAATCTTTTTTTTTAAATGTTGCAAAGTCCCGCTTTGAGTTTTTCTTTGCTAAAAAAACAAACACAATAACAACAATACTCACCCCACCCCACCCCCACGCAATGTCATTTCTTTAAAAAATAGTATGAATATAGAATAAAATGAGAAACAAGGGAAAAGTTCTGGAAAGTTTTCAGGAGTGTCGCCACAGAGAAATTTAACAGATCCCAGAATGTCTGAATAGAAATTGGCCTCCAAGCCAGAGAGTAGTTCATGTCAATACCTTTGCAAACATCCCAAGCATTTGTTTCCCTTTTCACAGCCTCCCATTGCTCAGACTGAGGCAGATATGAATGTTCTTTTATTGTTTAAGTAAAGCCATATGAGGGAATATTGAAACAAGTACAGTAGGACCCAGAATCTCAACCCAGAGATGGAAATGAAAAATGGCTCTGGAGTTAAAACGAAAATGGCGAGGATCAGACAGGATTCCTAGGCTGACCATTTTTTTAAAAAATAAAAAAAAAATACTGTGAGGGTTTTTTTTATGCACTGGAAAAAATTGTTCTCATGGACTCAAAGGAAGCTGTGGAAGTGTGTCGGTGTCTCTTTTTCTTCAGGCAAAAACTGAACAACCGTTCACAATTAATCCCATAAAAGGTTTATTACTTCAGGCACTCACTCTGTAGTTACATGCTATTGAAGTCTTTTCTCTATAGACCTGGGGGTTTTGTGTAAATGTGACATATATGCAATTTTTAATTCCTGCAGCTTTCTCCAGAATCTTTCAGGTGTATTGGATTACAACTTCCACCAATTTTAAGTCAAGTTAGTCCAGTTTCTTATCATATATATCAATTTCTACCATGAAACAGACACACACACACACACACACACTTATGGATAGTGAAGTACTTCTTTTGCTGATAGATTAATAAATCTTTCTAAAATATAATCTAATTTTTAAGAAATGGGTGTGGAACATTGTGCATTGAGAGTAAGCAGACAAAGTTGGCTTTAAAATAAAGCTCAAGAATATGGAATGTATTTATATTAATTTTTGTTCTCTGCAGCATGTGCTTCTAATTTCAATTCAACATGCATTTAGAAGTTTGTGATTCACAAACAACTATGTGACTGATTGTTTTCTGCACTTATTGGCAAGTACAAGTTATCATCATCATCATCATTATCAAATTTATTTGCCACCCATCTCACAGTTCAAAGTTACTCTGAGCAAGTTCAACAAAGATATTCAAGGATCTTTAGTACTTGCCATCTAATGGACTTCTGCTCCAATTCCAAATAATTAACAGTAATTGGTAAAAGTAGCCCAGTACCATTTCATCTGTATTCAAGTAGATTTTTGTAGCACTAAGCTAATTCATAGCACTGATATTTTTCTCTGAAATGAGAACTTAAAGTCTCATTTAAGGGTTTAAATTACGCTGGAATGTATTTTTTCCCTTTTAAGTCCTTGCACTTAATCCCTAGCTAGATGTTAAAGATATTTTAGACACACCTTATTACTATTTCATGTTATAATATTTAGAGCCTAACAGTCTTGAAAAGAGCATTTAATTATCTGTATTTTAAGTCTCAAGGAAATAAATAAAATGAGTTGCCATTCTATCAGGTGTTGGAAGAAATGTCCATCTGGGTTCAGTTCCAAGTGGGGAGAAAGACCCTGGAAACATGGTGGCTGTTTGGAAAGATGGTTTAAAGGTGGACAGGACAACATGGTTTGAGGTCCTGGGCAATTGAGCACATGGGTGTGTGTGTGAGAGAGAGATTTATGGGCTCTTGGGCTTTGAATTTGCTTCCTGTTCCTGTGGCAAGGGCATGTATTCTGATTGGTTGTCAGGCTCCCATGAGGACATGCAGGGGTAACTTTGTAGGCTGTGTTGAGTCCCAGGCTTGGTTGAACCTTGCTGGGTAATGGAATCTTCCCAGGTGCCATGTGGTGAGATGGATAGAGGCTAATACTATTATGTCCTGAGGGTGAAGGTCTTTTGAGTTGTAGATAAGCTGGCCCAGCCTTTTGTCTTGTAGATAGGATGGCCCAGTTTTTCTCGGGCTATTTACAAAAGTGGGGGCTGCTTTCCAAGATATGTTTCTCCTTTTCTCATCCACGGAGGTATAATATTCTGCCTTTTTAATATTTCCTAGAATATTTCATTCTATTAGGAGAAGGGTGGGTGCTAACTTTCTACACAGGTGATCATCTGTTAGGAAGAGCCACCCAAGAAAGTCAAAAAGAATATTCATGAGGTAAAAATCCATAAATCTAATCTTGGCAAAAAAAAAAAAAATGGAGAATGGTAGAAAAGAACTATATATGATCTTCCTCGAGGATGGTGCACATTGGAGGATGTATTGATTATTCCAGATATCTCACAAGGGAATGTGAGGAATTTAGATGCCAAAGATCAAAATCCTTCCTGATCCATCCATGGCTTCTGCACTTTTTTGCTCTTTTCTCCAAGAGTAAAGTAAAGGATAATTTTATGGCTCATAAAAAGAGCTTCCACAGATGAACCTTCTTCAGCATTGCCTGATGGGAAGGCCCAAAGAAGTTGCCGTCTTTGCCATCAAGCTTTTAGGTTGCTGTTTCAAAACATTCTTATTGAAGTTCTGTTATAGCTTTTCTTAGAATATCAAGACATTTTAAATAAGTTTTGGGGACTCATTTTTATAAACTGTTTCCCCCTCAGTTAAGACCAGGAGACAGGGCAGTGATGACATTATATTATCTGGAGAGTGGCAGGAAATTTATGGACTTTTTCCTTGGGCCTTTTTCAATGATTTTCTAAGGCAGGGGTTCCTAACCCCCGGTCCGTGGACTGGCACTGATCTCCGGCATGCCAGAAACTAGGCCGCACAAACAAGCGAAGTCCCATCCGCGAGTTACAGGCAGTACCTAAAACTACGCCCCCTCCGATCCTTGTAAAAACCTCTCTCCACGGAACCAGTCCCTGATGCCCAACAGTTGGGAGCCACTGTTTTAGGGCTTCTTCTATGATGTTTCCTTCCCCCCCTCCATTTTTGCTTGAGGAGAAGATAATAATTCCTCTTTGTTGGTTTGCTACTAAATTTCAACAGTGTGAACTTCATTAAAATGAGTGTGAGTCACATCTCATCTGTAATTCTGTAATGTGAACAAGAACACAAAATATAAAATACAGTTATATAAAAGCAATCTCCTCATAGTCTAGTCTTCAAACTGTAATGTTGATAATATTTGCAGGCACTCACTTAAACTCAGATACTTGTTTGACAGAATACAATAAGCAGGGGCTGGTAGCAGAATAATTTTGTGAACCCACCTTTTCAAATTCCAGAAAAAGGAATGATTTCCCACCCCCCTAAATAAGGGAAATCTCTACATATATGAAAGAAAGAGTCATCAGATTTTTTTTATTCTCTCAATATTTTATGTAGACTGTGAGTGCACGCCTGTTTACAGGGAGATATTCAGGGGGGTATTCAGCCGGTATGGACAAGTTCACCCAAACCAGTAGCGGAAATCGTGGGTGGGCCCGCCTGCCCACCCGACCCGGCTCTATGCCATCCTATTTAGGCATGTTTTTGAGGCCGGGCGCATGCACAGAAGGCTGGGACCATGTGCATGTGCACGGTAGATGCACACGGCAAACTGGTAATGACATAATACGAAACCCACCGCTGGAGACATTATTCAGTATTGTGACCTCCTCCTGCAAAATGAAGCAGTCAAAGTGTAGGAAAAATGTTATCAATTGCCTGCCATGTATGTAGACTAGATTGACAGCCAGAGGCCTCCCTAAGACTGTTCATGCCATGCCAGTTTTGTCATATTTCCACACTTATATTTCTTGACAATTCTGAATGCTGGCTTGCTTTTCCTACAACCCCATAAACATTGTAATTTTTTTTTTTTTACCTCTAAACACATTGCATACAAGACAGAGGCCCTTTGTATAGTACTCCGAAGCTGCCAAAGTTGGAAAAATAATACTCTGGTTTTGCAGACATAATTTATAACTGCTGAACATTTGGGGAAGGAAAACCCATTTCAAGTAGTTGAACACATTTGTGCTATTTCTATCGATTTGATGAGACTCTTGGTCAAGAAACAGTGTAAAGTCAGCTGGGAGAAGAAATTCTAAATCTCTTTAAGTAATTTTTAATGAAAAAAAGATTGAGTTACTCCAAGGGCTATCTTTTCTGGGTGCTTGGTTTTCAGCTTTGGCAACCGGCCCTTAAAGGGAAGTTTTAAGAGCTATAATAGTCTCCAGATGTGCTTATAATAACTGATGAAAGTTTTAGTATTAGGTGCTGTTAATATTTGGTATGTGCCTGTGGGTTCATGATGAAGTTGCGGTCATAGTGTCTCATCAAATGTAATTGTTCTAACTCGCACAACAGGTTTCTGTGTGGATTGACAAACATTGGAGATCCCATCTTGTTTCATTTAATAAATATTTTTTAGAAAACTTTCCTTATCCTTTAAAGCTCTTCATGGTTCATGTGCCACATTAAAGCTTCTACATAACAAACACACCATGGTGACAGCAGAATTAGATCCCACATGTGCTTCCCCCCACATTGCTATTTTCACCAGGTGACAATTGTATTGATGATAAATTATTATTTATTAATTGTAATGATCCTTTGTCATTATACTCTCAGTCTACAAAATGGATTATAGATTAACATATCCAAAATCAAGCCATCGAACCTGCTGGTGTTCAAAGTGCTTATCATTTAGCTATTTGTCAGAAATGGTGTAAAGTCTCCTGCTTGAGTGGGTGGGTTGGACTAGATGACCTATAAGTTCCCTTCCAATTCTGTTAATCTGTTAAAATCTGTTAAAGCTATCCGTGGTGGCAGATAGCTGTGGTGGCGCAGTGGTTAGAATGCAGTAGTGCAGTGCTAACTCACAGCTCAGGAGTGCAATCCTGAGTAGCTCAAAATTGATTCAACCTTCCATCTTTCCGAGGTGGGTAAAATGAGGACCCAGATTGTTGAGGGCAATATGCTCTGTAAACTCTTAGAAAGGGCTGTAAAAGCACTATGAAGCCATATGTAAGTCTAAGTGCTATTACTATTGCTAACCAGTAAGAATAGAAGGAAGAGAACTGCCTCCTAAGGAGTTACATCTGATGGAACCCAAAATAAGAGTCTTCTCCATGGTGGCTCCCTTCCTTTGGAACATCATCCCTGCAGAGATTAGACTGGCTCTCACTGTGAAATTCTTTTGTAAGGCCCTGAAGGCCTGGTTCTGTCAGTGGGCTTGGGGAACGCAGAGTGGTATGGAGCCTATCAAGTGGCTCTAGTGATTGTGCATTGCTGCTCTGGGGTGGGGGTGGGTATTGCTTTTTATTCTTTTATTGGGTTTTATTTTATTGGTGAGCTCCCGTTACTTGTCCCAGCTTCTGCCAACCTAGCAGCTCGAAAGCATGTAAAAAATTCAAGTAGAAAAATAGGGACCACCTTTGGTGGGAAGGTAACATCATTCCGTGTGCCTTTGGCATTTGGTCATGCCAGCCACATGACCATGAAGATGTCGTCGGACAGCGCTGGCTCTTCGGCTTTGAAATGGAGATGAGCACCGCCCCCTAGAGTCAGGAATGACTAGCACATATGTGCGAGAGGAACCTTTACCTTTTATTGTTTGTAAGCCACCCATACAAAGCAGAAAAGAAAATGCATCAAGCCCAAATCCTTCTGTTTACTCTACAAATAGTCCTTAGCAGCTATTTGAAATTTATTTTATTTCTATAGTTGACCGACATAACCAAGGGACTCTGAGCAACTTACAATTCTAGAATTATAAAACAATTGAAACAATTTAAAAAAAAACATCCACAAAACAAATAAATACAAACAGCAGCCAAGATGATTAATCAATTAACAGTAAAGCCAAGTAACAGGGTGCTTAACACATCCTGAATCCCAGGCAATGGGCCTAAAAAAGCCAATCCTCACACTTACAACTGTCGCAGAATCCGCATGGTTATGTGATCGAAGTTTGAATACTTGGCAATCGATATAGTGTATATTTGTGATTGGTTGCTGTATCCTGAGGCATCACATGATCAGCATTTGCAATCTCCCCAACTGGCTTCCAAAATGCAGAATCAATGGGGGAATCTGGATTCACTTAACAACTGCTGTGATTCAATTAACAACCATGGCAAAAATGGTCATAAAAATCAGGCACAACCACCTTGCTTCACAATGCAAATTCTGGTCCGAATCATGGTCATAAGTTGAGGATCACCTGTAATGGAAGGATGAGGTGACTTTGATATCACAATTTACCACCAAGGTGACGAAGAAAAATCGTAAAAAGTGAAGTTCTGAGGATATTATCCATTTGGGAGGGAAGAACTGAAAAACTCTACAAAACTGAAGATGTCCCGAGGAGAATGGAATAAAAAACATCCATCACGCAGCCATGGCAAACGGCCAGCACTCCACTTTGCAAGGGGCAAGTGGTAATGTAACACCAACTAAGCAATACTTAAGTTTGAACCCTGCACTACTGGGGCCACCTCCAGCATGACACTAAGTAGTAAATCTAGATCAACTGCTTGGCTGAATACCCTCTTTGATTTAGGGATTACTGTACATGCCTCTCCTTATTCTCAGGATCTTGATTACCTATAATTCCTTTATAAAGATTTATTTTTCTAAAAAAAAAATTGTCTGTGCTGGAGTAGTCAATGGGATTGTGTGTGTGTGTGTGTGTGTGAGCATATGTGTGAGTGAGATATGATGTGATAAGATATGAAAATTCAAAACTGAACATCAGTGCCCAGTGCTACAAACGAAAGCAGACTATTACTTAGCAAAGAAAACCCATCATTTCAAAAAAACAAAAACAAAATAAACATTGTTGTGGACAATGCCATTATTAGGTATTTTACATGATTTATTTCCTGATATTTACAAAACAGACTATATATATAGCTCCTGATACATTTCATATGTGAATTCACACATTGGATTACGAACCAAAATGAATTATACGTACAGATTTGCATTTAATGCTCAGCACAATGAGGTTTCTAAGGACTTGTTTCCAAAAATAAAAAAAGCAAGAAAAAGCTGTAATGACATTTGACATAAACCTTAAAGAGCAATTCTCTATCAAATTTAAATCCCAATCTAAGCTTTTCAAAAGAGAGTTCTAATGCACAATATAATGCGTGCAACCAATTTTTTCAAGAATGAACAGATGTATATGTTCAAACATGATTTTGGGTAGCTATGCCCATTCACATCCAATCCCAACAAAGAAAGCTGTCAGATACTATTTACCCAATTACTTCTTTATGGTTTACTATAATGGAGAGCAGATACTCTCTTTCATGAATTATACCACCTGACATTTTAACTGAGATTGCTAGAAATCAAACAAGGCCTTTTGCATGCAAGGTATGTACTTTGTCAATGAGGTACGGTTTCTTGCCAATTTCTGCACCTGCTTTCATGGTGGACAAGACAGATGTGAAATGTAATGCAGAGCTAAGGTCCCTTGAAGTGTGAGAGGCCAGTTCAAAGTCCCGTGAAAGGTTTAGAATAAAAATCTGCATCCACTCTGCACTGCAGCCCAAACAATTTAGCTGCTTGGGTAGAGTCGTCTTTCCTTGTGGGCCATGAACTTCTGCACAGACTCTATGCAATCTTTCAGAGCAGAACTTTGTGGCTTGTGCACCTTTCTCTACTTCATAAATGTTGCATTGTTCAAATAATCTTCTCCTTCACACAAGAGGCAAGATTTCCATTAAACAGAGTTGGAAGGGACTTTGGAGGACTTCTAGTCCACCCCACTGCACAAACAGCCATGGCTGTCCTGTAGCTTCTTAAAAGCCTTCAGTGATGGAGCACCCACAAGTTCTGAAGGTAAACTGTTCCACTGGTTAATCCTTCTCACCACCAGAAAATTTTTCATTAGTTTTAAGTTAGTTCTCTCCATGATTAGTTTGCATCCATTGCTTCTTGTTTTGCCTTCTGGTTCTTTGAAAAATTGGTTGACCCCCCCCCCTTTTTTTTTTTGTGACAGCCTCTTAGATATTGGAACACTGCTATCATGTCGCCCCTAGTCCTTCTTTTCACTAGATTAGACATACCCAATTCCTGCAACCTCCAGCCATCTTTGTGGCTCTTCTATGCACTGTCTCTAGAGTGTCAACATCTTTTTTATATTGTAGTGACCAAAACTGGATGCATTATTCCAGATGTGGTCTTACCATGGCATTATAAAGTGGTACTGCTTGTGATCTTGTTTCTATCCCTCTTTTAATACAGTCTAGAATTGCATTGGCTTTTTTTGGTGGCTGCAGCACACTGCTGGTTAATAGTTAAGTGACTGTCCACTAGGACTGCAAGTTCCTTTTCGTAGTTACTGCCAATGAGCCAGATTTTATCTAATCTATATGTGTACATTTGGTTTTTCTTGCCTAGATGTAAAACTTTATTATTTCTCCATTAAATTTCATTTTGTTAAATAGGGCCCAGTGTTTACGTTTGTCAAGAACAATCTGGATTTTAAACCTATCTTCTGGTGTGTTGAATATTCCTGCCAGCTTGGTGTAGTCTACAAATTTGATGAGTTCCCCTTTGATCCCCTCATCTAAATTGGTCATGAAGATATTGAAGAATACTGGGCCGAAAGCAGAACCTTGGGATACACTGCATACTGCACACCTCCATGTAAATGTAGTACCATTAAAGACTTCACACTGAGTCCAGTTTGTCAGCCATTATGAATTCATCTGGTGGTGATGCTGTCTATCTCACATTTTTCTATCTTACTAAGGAGTAGGTTGTGCTCTACTTTGTCAGCCTTGGAGGCCATCTTTTTCTTTGGCTCTTCAGGGCTGCCACACTTAGTGCTGTGGGAAACTGGGAGGGGAGATTGCATAGAGCAGTGGAGATATTTACCCATAATAACATTCCTTTCTCTGAGAGTCAAGGACATTCAGCTCTGTACTTGGACTGGCGTAACTGGGAGGCATCTCCAGTTGGGACGGTGCATTGATTGGACCATGTGATGGACATGTGCAGGGGAAGGGACTTGGAATTTCTTTTGGGTGGGGAAAACCTGGAAGCTTTCAGATTTGGGTTTTCCCAGATGTGCCAATATGACATCTCTAATAAAATGGAGCTTTGAGGAACTTCTAGCTTCAGAGTCTTCTATCATTGGGGGTGTAACTTGGAACCCTGACATACTTTGTCAAATGCCTTACTGAAATCCAAATATACTATGTCCACTGCATTCCATTAATTTAGTTTAATTAATTAATCCATTAATTTAATCATTTTGTTAAAGAATGAAATAAGATTTGTTTGGCATGATCTGTTTTTGACAATCCCATGTTGGCTTCTGCTTATAACTTTGATTGCTTCTAGATGTTCTCAGATGTTTTTCCCTCTTTTTTTTGAAGATGGTAATCACATCAGTTCTTTTCCAGTCCTCTAATAGTTCTCTGGTGCTTCAGGATGTTATGGTTCAATGGTTCTGAGATCACATCTGCCAGTTCCTTTAGAACTCTGGGATGTACTCCACCCAGACCTAGTAATTTCAACTCATCTAGAGTGGACAGGAGTTTTTTTTTCTTGCCTATTTTAATTTGGTAGGCGGTGCTATTTTTTCTTTTTGCATGAAGACAGATGCAAAGAAAGAATTAAGCAGCTCTGCTTTTTCCCTGCTGCCCACCATTTCCTTGCCATCTTCTCCCGTTAGTGGACACCATAGTGTTTCCTTGACTTTTTTTCTTGTTTTTTATATATTGAAAGAAACTTCTTTTATTATTTTTGACATTTGTTGCTAGTTTTTTCTGAGTCTTAGCTTTCCTGACTTCATCTTTGCTAGTATTTTGCCTTAATTATGTGTACCTCTTTCCTTTTTTATATTTATCCAGTCTTTATGACTGATCCTGGATATGCTTCCTACATCTGCTTTAAATATGAGGTTTACTTCCTTCCCATCACTCCCTACTTCCTTGTTTGATGGATTATTTGGGTTTTTGTACTTAGTATTAAATCCTAAAGATCCTAAAAATTGGTCACCCTCCCCCCTCAGCATCATTAAGATAATGCTTGGCATCTGTGATCAGGTTTTTTTTAAACAAAAACATATTAAAATAAGCCTTTAAAATGATCTAATTCTTTTAGTGACTGATCTGATTATAAGACTGTATTCTTGTACTTCAGACCTGAAAATATGATACTTTTGATACTTTCTGTAGATATATAGAATTGTGCTATAAATATCTCAATCTAAATACAAAAATCCGTGATGCACACTTGATCACAAAATCCCATCAGCAAAAAAGTTCCACAATTTTAGAGAACCCATGCACGAGTCACACACTGATTTGATTTCAGACTTTCATACTGCTGGTGTGAAAATAAATGTTCATAGAAATTATGATTAATTCTAAATCCCCAGCTTTTAATAAAAATTGAAGATAGTAACTATAGTCAAAGTATATGACAGTGACTGGTTCATTTTTAGGCCAGTTTTACAGTTCTAAGTTTGATCTTCTTCAGTTCAGTTGAAACCACATATCTCAATATCCCCAGCTCGCAGGCCTATCTGAGAAGGATCAGATTAGGAAGGCTGCTTTAGGCCCTGACTTTTCATATCTATCAACTTTTCCCTTTTCTGTTTTCTCCAGCTGCCTGTTATGATAAATCTGAGAACATTTGAGAATAAGTGATATGAAAAATCTATTAGTGGCAAAATAGGTGACAGCCTTTTAGATGTTCTGCCACATCTTAGCAATCACGCCAACCTTTAGCAACCATGTAAGTTCTAGGCCTTACCTTTCTTCTCATTTGATAAACTGAGCTGCAGGATTTGTCTGAAGCTTACTAGAACATGGAGTCAATAGGTCTGATGTGAAAAGGTATTAATGGGACTTTGGTTCATTTAAGAGTCTTTTTTTAATTAAGGCCATAAATGAGATATTGGAAAGATTAATAAAAGATTAATAGGATTTGCAAAACCCACTGCAAAGGAAGGAAGGGTGGTTAATCACATATAAGAAGACAGAACATGGTGGCCCAATATTTATAGGCATGCACTGGGAGTCAAAAGGGAGAGACACATGATAAAATGTGTATGACAATATAATTGCAAAAAAAATTGACTTGGGTACCTTCCCAGTGGTGGGATTCAAATAATTTAATAACCGGTTCTCTGCCCTAATGATTTCTTCCAACAACCAGTTCACCAAACTGCTCAGAAAGTTAACAACTGATTCTCCTGAAGAGGTGTGAACTGGCTGAATCTGCTGTGTCTCGGCAGCAACCCGGCAATGGGGACGCTGCCTGGTGATTGGTTAAGGGGCGGGGCTGACAAGAACGCGGGAGTTTAGAGTTATCTGATTGGTGATAGGACAGACGGCTCGGGTATAAAAGAGCTGTCAGCCCCTGACAAAGTGTTCTCAGTTTTGTTGGTTCAAGTTGTTAATAATAAACAGTTCTCTTGCTTACTTCTCTCGCCTCATGTGTGAAGTTAGTGGAATCTAACACTGGCGACGAGGATGGGATTAGATCCCTGCCCCCCCCGCTTCTAACTCGTAGTGGCAGAGTGAGAGGAAGAGAGAAGGGATGGTGCCGCCGACGTTCGCCCCATTTGACGCTACCACGGAGGTGTGGGAGGCATATATGGAAAGGTTTGAATGTTTTTTGGAAGCTAATGAATTCACAGACCTTTCCAGCAGTAAAAAAAGGGCACACTTTTTAAACTCCTGTGGGCCCGAAGTCTTTGCAACTGCTCGGGCTTTATTCGCACCTGACCCCGTTCACACAGCTTCCTGGGACAGCCTGAGGCAAAGACTTAAGGAACATTACTCCCCCACCCCATCTCGAATTGCCCGTCGTTTTAAGCTCCGGCAAGTCATCCAAGAAGAGGGGGAGTCGATTACTCATTACATGGCTCGTTTAAGAACAGCTGCCCTCGATTGCAAATATAGGGAACTGGACGACGCGCTAGTGGAACAGCTGGTGTGTGGGGTCAAAGATATCAGATTGCAGCGGCGCCTGTTAGCCAAAAAGAACCTAGACCTTCAAACTGCGCTCGAGGAGGCTCAGGCTGCAGAGATGTCTGAGAAGTCTACAGCGGAGATAAGGAAGTCCTACCCACCCTCCCGCATGGCCACAACCACAGTGAATTCTCAAGACATCGCCTCTGATGAAACCTCAGATGAGGAGGCAGAGATTAGCCGGTTACAGGCATCAAAGACCAGGAATAAAGGGCAGCGATCATTTAAAAAGCCTCAAACCATCTGCCTCAGTTGCGGGGAGGAGCACCCGAGGTCAACCTGTCGTTTTAGATCAGTGAATTGCCGACGTTGCGGAAAGTTGGGTCACATCGCAAGAGCCTGCCGGTCTGCACCGAAAACCCCTGCATTGCCAAAGCCACGTCGCCCAGCGAAGGAGGAGTGTTTCTCCGTCTCACGAGACCACCGTATCACTGAGGTGACTGCTCATTCCAGGCCATCCAGAAACGCAAAAGTATCCATGACTGTAAAGATCGAGGGTGTTTCCTGCCCGATAGAGGTGGACACAGGATCAGCAAAGTCCATTTTATCTTGGGGGGTGTTAAAGGGACTACTACCCAAATTTCAAAAGGGACAGTTAAAACCCTGCCCGGTTAAGCTGAGGGACTACCAGGGTAATGTCATCCCAATATTGGGACAGGGTCAATTCCTAATCGAGACTGAAGGGTTTGTGGGGCACCTGCCTTTAATTATCGTTAAAGGTTTCCTTCCCAGTTTACTGGGAATGGATTGGTTTCGTTCGCTGGGGTTGGGAATATCTGGGATTCACTCCATGTGTGTGAGCAATTCGGGTGACCTTTTCAATGAGTTTTCTGACATTTTCGATGGTTCTCTGGGCCAATACGTGGGATCGCCTATTTCACTCAACTTAGACCCCCTGATCGCCCCAATTAGGCTCAAACCACGCAGGGTCCCATTCGCCCTTAGACCAAAGGTGGACGCGGAGTTAGATAAACTCATCTCCCAGGGGGTTTTAGAACCTACCGATCACTCCCGGTGGGAGACCCCCATTGTAGTTCCTATAAAACCCGACGGATCTATCAGAATTTGTGGAGATTTTAAATGTACGCTAAATAAGGCGTTGCAGGCCAATCCCTACCCTGTCCCTGTAGTACAACACTTGCTCCATTCCCTGGGTCCGGGGTCCATTTTTGCCAAATTGGATTTGGCCCAGGCGTACCAGCAGCTCCCGGTGGATGATGCCTCTGCAGAGGCTCAAACCATAGTAACCCACCGGGGAGCATTTAAGTGCCGGCGCCTGCAGTTCGGAGTGAGCATAGCTCCAGGCTTATTCCAAAATTTAATGGAGCGGTTACTTCAGGGGTTGCCAGGAGTGGTGCCTTATTTTGACGACGTGCTCGTTTCCGCCTCTTGTCGGAGCGAGCTCGTCGACCGTGTAAGAGCAGTTCTCCTCCGTTTCCGAAAATCTGGCCTCAAATTAAACAAAAAGAAATGCAAAATTGGCGTTCCACAAATTGAGTTCTTGGGCTATTTGGTTGATGCTAAAGGAATCCGCCCCACTCCCGCCAAAGTTGCGGCCATTAAACAGGCGCCGGTACCCTCCTGTCGCGCTGAGCTACAATCCTTTTTGGGGCTGTTGAATTTTTATAACGTGTTTTTACCCCACAAGGCTACCGTAGCCGAGCCCTTGCATCGGCTGCTATCAAAAGACGTTTCCTGGGTTTGGACAAAGGTGCACGACCGCGCTTTTCAAGCAGTTAAGAACCTATTGTCATCATCAGCTGTGCTAGTGCAGTATAGTTCAGTTCTACCCCTTGTTTTAACTGCGGATGCCTCCCCATACGGCATAGGAGCCGTGTTGAGCCATCGTTTTCCCAATGGGCTAGAGGCTCCAATAGCGTTCTATTCGAGGACGTTGTCCTCCACAGAACGTAATTACTGTCAGCTTGATCAGGAGGCGTTAGCGGCCGTAGCCTCTATTAAGCGTTTCCATGAGTATTTGTACGGCAGGGCGTTTGAGTTAATCACAGACCATAAACCCCTTCTGGGCCTTTTGGATGGTCGCCGTCAAACGCCAAATATCCTGTCCCCTCGTATGTCCCGGTGGGCTACCTTCCTAGCAGCCTATAACTATACATTAGTCCACCGCCCAGGTAAACTTATTCCCCATGCAGATGCCTTAAGCCGTTGTCCGTTACCATCACCTGTAGTTGATCCCGCACCGGCCCTGTCGGTCCTCCTCGTGGACGAATTGTCTCTCCCCGTGACTGCCACTGACATAGCGGCTCACTCTCTGCACGACCAGGTCCTGTCCAAGGTCCTCCACTGGGTCAGTAAGGGATGGCCTTTGGGGCAAGTTCCTATCCAGTTTGCCCCGTACCAAGCCCGGCGACACGAGCTGTCTGTCCACCTAGGTTGTCTCTTATGGGGTAATCGTGTCGTGGTACCTCCATCCCTCAGGACCGAAGTCCTGGCTAGTCTGCACACGGGTCATCCCGGCGTGGTGCGCATGAAAGAAGTGGGGCGGAGTTATGTGTGGTGGCCCTCACTTGATCGGGAGATCACCGAGTGGGTGGCGGGATGCCGCAGTTGTCAGCTGTCCAGACCGGCAGCGCCATCCGCCCCTCCCCAGGAGTGGGAAATACCCAGGGGACCCTGGTCTAGACTGCATGTTGATTTTGCTGGTCCCTACAGGGGTCGGTTATTTTTGATTGTAGTTGATGCCCTATCCAAGTGGGTGGAGTTGGAACTCATGCCCTCCACCACCTCTGAGGCCACGGTCCGGGTCCTACGTCGCCTGTTTGCCACTCACGGCATTCCAGACGTGGTGGTGTCCGACAATGGGCCGCAGTTCACTTCCACTACATTTCAGGTTTTCCTTGCTAGTTTGGGAATCCGCCACGCACCTGTTTCATCATTTCAGCCTCAATGCAACCTGTTATATATGCTGCTGCTTGCTGTTCAATTTTTATGATCGTTTTCTTACTAGTTAACATCTGTACTTTTCAGCAGTCTTTCATCCAGTTTTAAGTAGATAAAACTTTTTTTTTATTTACTTAAACCTTTTCCCCCTTTTGTAATTTGTGTAACAACAACATCACAGACAAGAATATCATGGCAGAATATGCATCACAGGGAGTGTTGCAGCAGAACAGTCTTATGTCATATGCATATATATATAATACATTGTGATGATGTCATGTGCAGATTGTGATATCATGCGCATTGTATATCTTGTATATCACAAGGGGTGAATTCTGACGAAACCATCTGAATTTGTGGATGCCTCTTTATTTATCTGGTGTTAAAGATGCAAAGCTTGATCAAGAGCACTGAGACCAATTTAAGAAGAAAACAGGACACATGAAACGGAATTAAGCAAATCAAAGCTAATTTTAGAAAGTGAAGTAATATTTGAAAGAATCACGTAGAGATCAAGAAGAGAGTATGCCATGTATACAGCATAAAAATCCAGAACTTGCTCAGTCCTACCTAAGTATATACTCTCATTCTTATTCGATTTTATATGCTCCACGTGAAATAGGTGCCAAATTATTTTTTATTCCTGGTTCCATATTTCATATCTCCTCTGAGGTATGACTAATTTCCTTTCTCCCTTTCCAGGAAATTTGATTTCACCAAATTCAGTGAAAGAAGCACTAAATACATTTAAAGATGTATTTCCAGCTTGTCTGCCTACTTTTCTGTCTCCTTCTCCTTTCCTCATCCTTCCTTCCAAGGCCAGGCTAGAGAAAAGCAAAAAAGTGGCAGACCAACTGTCCCTTAAAAGGAGAATAACCAAAAGAACATTAATAAAGAAGTATCTGCTTCTGTCATTCTCTTGTGTAGACAATTGCAATGTAGGCTTCATTGCACTGCATGGAGAACAATGAAAGGTGACACAATTTCTAGTAACATCTGCTAAACAAAGACATGGATTTTAAAGATATCGGACAAATTTGACTCATGTGCTTTCAATCCGAACAAACAAATCTTCTGTTATAAACCAATTGCTCTCAAAATGCTATATTTATAAGCAATTTAACTTTCAGATCTTTTAAACAAAAATGGCATGAGTTCTCTGTTCCTAACCAACTGCTTCACACGTGAGGCAGGTTTTTGGCTAGACCTTTACATATTTCTAGTGATTTTTACATGCTTCAGCTGAAACAGTGATTTTTCAGAACAAAAGTTTTTTTGCCGCATTCATTTTGAGTTCCAGTTTTCTGAGGAAACTCCACTTTAATCACAGATTGATGAGAAGACAGTGAATCTTCACTCTTCTCCAGCTTCTCTTCTCTAGGGGTTTCCCTAATTCAACCTTGCTTTGTTTCTGAAAAACCAAAGCCCCTTCCATTTTGTAGCAGAAGAAAAGGCTGGAGCATCATTCTGTCTGTCAAGGAAAGCACTTCATTGTGGATTTTTATTGGGATTGTCTGAATACCTGTGAAGATCTGAGCCTCCTGAGTAGAAAGCAGGCAGTTGCATTATGTGAAGCAAGACCTTTCTTTTGGCAGCTCCCCATTTATAGATTTGCTGTCAAAAGATGAAACTAGCAATTGGATTAGCTGAACAAATATTTTTATTCTCCTTGCCTTTTAGTGATTTGCATCTGTTATAAATAAGTTCTTGACTTTAATTATTATTATCAATTTTTGGAAAAAAAAATATGTTAAATTTCAGAGCCTTTATGGAAGGTGAAAACACACCAAATATTAAATATTCTAAATACTGTAGGTATCTCAGCTACCGTGTTTCCCTGAAAATAAGACTCTGTCTTATATTTTTTTGAACCCTGAAATAAGCATTTGGCCTTATTGCCATGCGCTCAAAAGCCTGATTGCGCTTATTATCAGGGATATCTTATTTTGGGGGAAACAGGGTAGCAGCTATCATATCCTGCAGCAAAAAAACCTATAGAGGAGGGGTCTCCAACCTTGGCAACTTTAAGATTTGTGGACTTCAACTCCTCAGCTTCGCTGGCTGTGGAATTCTGGGAGTTGAAGTCCACAAGTCTTAAAGTTGCCAAGGTTGGAGACCCCTGCTATAGAGTGTATTTCATGTTAAGTGAAGAAGAAAGTACTAAATAGCTGCTTAAGGCTCAAGAAGAGTCAAGGGTCTTTAGTTCTTTGCTAATTTACACATTCCATTTGGTATGTATTTGAACAAGACCAAAGTCTTGGGAAGGGTTTTAACAGACCTGCGAACACTGTGACCTTAAATTGCTGAACTTTAGTTGGTCACATCCCAATAAATTACTGTATGTGGTTCACAACAATGGCTCTTTTTATGAAATTGCCTGCCTGTGAATAGAGGCCAAGAAATCTGCTACGCATACAACAAGGAATGGCTCTTTAGCACGTTTGAGGAGCAGGGAAGTAGGAGAAGAAAGTGCACGCAACAGGACCAGGCAAAATTAAGAAGCCATTGAGATTTTTTAAAAAAATTCTCCACTGCAGAATCACACAGAAAGCTGGGTGGGGAGGGGGGAGGATGAACAGAAAGGGCTAATTTTGTTGATATTATTTTGTATTTTGTTTCCTTAGGCATTCTGACAAAACAGCAAGGAAAAAGGATATTGTTTTTTCATCACTTTATCTTTTCCTCTAACTCTTTCTTTGGATATCTCACTTTACTCTTCTCCAAGCCATGTCTTTCAGAAGTGTTAATGCTGGATGGAGAAAATGGGAACTGTAGATCAGGATAAAGCAGAAACTTAAACCATTGTACAGGGTTGAACAAAGGAACCATGGTTTATTCAACAAATTAAAAACTTCTGGAGTAGCAATATCCCAGGGTGGGAAAATGGGAGTAAAATTAAATATAAAGAAGACCAAATTAATGACAACAGTATAGCAACCACCCTTAGAATTAACAATGAAGATACTGACCTGGTAAGTAGCTTCTGCCTTTTAAATTACATCATCAACAGTAAAGGAACAAGCAGTCAAAAATTATGCCACAGACTAAGACTTGGTAAAGCAAGTGATAAAAGGTTGGAAAAGATATGCCATGATGTTTTTATACATACAAGAGCTGAATTATGCAGGCAATATTATTTCTTGTGATACTCTATGAAAATGAAATTTGAACCTTAAAGAAGCAGGATAGGAAGAATATAGAGATTTATGATGTTAAATGATGAGAATAAAAAAAACAACTGGATCATCAGGCTAGGCCAATGGAACCTAAGTGTTAGTTGGACAGTCTTTAAACTTTATAAATAAAAAAAAAATCACCCCAGAGTTTTCACACAAGATGCGAATAACCGAGCTCAAATCATCCCATTTCAGCCATATTATTTAAGGACCCAGCTTGCTAGGTGGAAAGGTGAAAGGAGAGAGAAGAGGATGACCAGCAGCAAAGTGAATAGTTTCTGTAATAACCTTATAGTGTTTATAGTTGCACTGTTGGAAGACCTGAAGAATCAGATTAGGGATGCATTGTCCTGGAGTATATCTGCATGGTCAATAACAGTTGACAGCAACTGGATGACACATAATCAATCAATAGCAATGTGTAATTTATCTTGAAACTGCCAGTGATATTTATGTACATCGTTATCTATGCTTTAGGATTATCTATAATGAGAAGCAGTCTAGAAATACTGAAACAAATGTATTCATTAATGCAAGCTTATCTTTCAAACATCTTTTTGGATACGGGAAAAGAGATGCCCAATGCAACTTGAACTCTTTTTCCATGATACATGCCCAGAATCTTTGGGAAAATGGTTAAATAAAACAAGGATGTTTAACTAAGCATATCAGCGCAAAGCCCTAATTCTAAAACATTGAGGAACACAAACCAAATGGGCTTCAGAAGTCCAACATAAACAAAGCTTCTCATTTTTATGGCCTGCAGAATTTCTTGGGCTTGTCATTTCTCTCCTGCCAAGGAATAAGTTAGAAAGCTGCCAACAGGGAATCTGAGGTAGAAGTATGCCTCTGCTGTAAACACAATTTCACTTTTATGTAAGAGATTTTGAGGATTCTGGTTTCATTGTAAGAAAAACAAGAGGCATAAGACCATGTGGTTCAGGCTTACAAACCATCAAATTCATGGTTAGGTCACTCAGATTGCAATGTGTTTCTTTAAAGCCCTTTTCTGAAAAAATGGAGAAGGGATCCCATCTCTCCATAGTCAAGTGTGTGCTCCATATCTAAGCAGAGCCACACACATCCAGATTTCTTTTTCCATTTAAAACATTCCACAAAAATCCCCACTGCTACTACAATCAATGCTTTTGGCATTGATGGACAGGTTTTCAAAGGTTTCAATGAAAGTGTGTAAGACAAACCTTTCATATATTTAATCTCTTTTCTGTGTAGCTTAACTATATGCATAAAGAGCAAATCAATCCTTGCTGTTGCGTTGACTACACCTCTCAGATGTGACATTTGCATTATCTGTCCTCTGTTGAAATAGAAAAAGTAAAGGAAAATGTCAATCTGATGATTTTATATTAAATTTCAAATAATCCTAGATGACTATGAATTAGAAAAGGGGGATGAGAACTCAAATCCCCTCTGAGCAACAAAGCTCATAAATGATCGTATACACATAATTCTATTTTAGCACAACCCATATCAAAGGATTACCTGCAGAGCTACACTAATATTCTAACCTTGAGATATTGTGGTGCATTCATGTCACATGAATAAAATGCACAAGGATCTGGTCTTTTCCTCCTTAATTTGGTATATTACATTGGAAAAAAAAATCCTATTTGGCAACTTCATAATTAATATATTGTGCACATAGCCAAATAGGGAGATGAGAGAGACATACAGAGATGTTATTTCTATATTAAGCCATGGTTTGTCTAATCACTTGAACAAACCACAATCAACTGAGTTTATGCAAGCTTTCCAAAGTTACATTTTAGGACCAAAAAGTAACACAATGATATTACCAAAATTTTTGACCGTTTGGCAATGGGTACCTCCATATTCTTTTAATAGAAATGAAGAAATTTGCAGTCTTTCTTTTCTCTTCTTGCCCCCATAAAGCTGTTGAAAATCAGGAATTTGCCACAAAATTTTGATAGCATGATTTTCAGTGATCTAGGGGTTGCAATAATTGGATTGGGCAGGAGCTGTATATGACTCACTTGATGTAGCATGACCACTTTTGACATAAATCATTGTTTATAAACCACAGTGGCTGAATTTGCCTAACCGATAAAACTTAACCAACGAGCTAAGTTATAGTTGAATCAGATCACAGAGTACACTACATGGAATCTGAGAATAAAAGGAAATTCTGACTAATAATGAAATGAATAGCAGAATAGGACAAATGTCAAAATATATTCTTCTAATCAAATTGATTAAAAACACTCAGCATAGTTCTTTGTCTTGAGAGTAATGGACACTTTTTTCCCCAGCAAGAATTTGATTTGCCATATGCTTGAATGACATAAGACTAAGGGAGTTTTGATATAAGTAGGAGAATTCTGTTTCCTGTCGAGACATTGTCTCCATCTATCAACTACTGAAGACATCAGTTTAATTTGCAACACAGATGTACTGACATCCACTCTCACACAATAAATCAGGTAGTGAGAGATGCAGATTATTACCTAACTCCAAAGCGTAGCGGTCCAATGAGGCTGTGAAATGACTGCACAATGTTAAGATGGTTAACCATCTGCCTTTCTAATGAAAAGCAATCACATATAGCAAAACAAATGAAATGTTTAAATAAAAAGCATACCAATTTGTGTGCTTTTTTTGAACTAAAGAGATTAGATTAGACTAGATAGATAGATAGATAGATAGATATAGATAGATAGATAGATAGATAGATAGATAGATAGATAGATAGATAGATGTGGGTGGGTGGGTGGGTGGGTGTGTGGATGGATGGATGGATGGATGGATGGATGGATGGAGGGAGGGAGGGAGGGAGGGAGGGAGGGAGGGACAGACGGACAGACACACCTACAGACAGACATAATACTGGCGTTTTCTTGGCAAGATTTCAGAAGTGTTTGCCTCCTTCTTAGGAAATGAAAGAGTTAACTTAATTTAAAAAATAGAAAACAAGGCCCTCTGCATTTCTAAAGAGAATATACAAACCAAAGTTGATAAGCAGAAAAATGGATTGAAGAGATACAACCAATGAATGAAGAACAATTCTTTCTGCTATTGGGAGCTCAGAAGGCTGTAAAAGAGATTAGGGAGGTGTTGATTTGGAAGGATCCTTAATCTTTCATGTTTCTGCAGTGCCAGTGATCCAGAAGCAATTTAGATCAGTGTTTTCAAACCTGACAACTTTAAGATATGTGGACTGCATCCTGGCTGGAGAATTCTGAGAGTTGAAGTCCATGCATCTTCAACTTGCCAGATTTGAAAAGCATTGTTTTAAACTATTTGCAGTAGGACAAGATGAACAAATATAATTGCTCCTTCAATTTTGCCCTGACTCTCTGGTTAACATCAAAGTAATCAGTGTTCCAGCACAGAAGCACTTAGAGCAATAGGATGGTTCCACTAAGTTATTAGTAATAATAAAAAAAAGAATATAAAATAGTGTGAAAAACACTATATGAAAGAGTTTGATAAAAGGAACTAAAAGGGACAGAGAGAACAAAAACTGTTTAAATTAGGGCAGAGATTTGAAGAGAGCAACTAGCTAGAATCTGTAATGGAGAATTAACAAAAAAAGAAAGGTGCATAAATAATTAAATATAATTATAGAGGGGTTAGAGGAAACATAGACAACCTTTTTAAAAAGTAAAAATGATTGCTCTAGGAAATTATTTGGAGAGCGTAGAAAAAATTTCCCTAAAAGCTGAAGCTAATTATTCTATTTGCAAGCACATAAAACTCATATCCATAATGCCAAGGGAAGCAGAAAGAAAGAAGTTTAAGAGGTTGGTTGTGAGTTTACGCCATGCTGAGATTTGAACTTTTCTCTGTTGATATGCATTTTGGTCAAGTTGCACAGTTGTCATTATATGATCTGTAGCTGATACTACAGAGACTTCCTGGGATTGTTGCTTTGGAAAACATAAAAAGCAGAGGAAATCATTATAATTTTGTTGGCCCAACTAGGGTTGAAAACACTAACAGCCAGGTTTCAGATTACGCAGAACTCCTTAGAAGTTAGAATTCTGAAACAAAAAAACCCAGAGCTGTATTTTATGTCCAACCATTAATGTTGGTTCTATAAGGAGCAGGAAACTATTTTAATAAGCTTGTTATTTGATCATGATAGAATGAGTGCTTTCCAAAAGCAGACAATGTCTTCATTTAGCAAAGCATTATCTGGGCTGCAAAATTCTGGATAACTGGTAAAGCTAAAGCAACAACAACAAAAAGGGTTTCCTGTAACTCTGGGCTGCCACCTAAAGGTTATCAGGATTTTTGTTTTTACAGTGCTGATCCCATGTTGTGTAATTTAAGAATGGTAATACTGGCATTTAAACAAAAGGATCTTGCAAGGAAGAAGTGTCTTCAGAGGAAAATAGGATAGACATCAGGGGTGAAATCCAGCAGGTTCTGACAGGTTCTGGAGAACCGGTAGCGGAAATTTTGAGTAGTTCAGAGAACTGGCAAATACCACCTCTGGCTGGCCCCAGAGTGGGGTGGGAATGGAGATTTTGCAGTATCCTTCCTCCAGGAGTGAGGAGGGAATGGGGATTTTGCAGTAACCTTCTCCTGCCACGCCCACCAAGCCACAACCACCAAGCCACACCACGCCCAACAAGCCACGCCTACAGAACCGGTAGTAAAAAAAATGGGATTTCACCATGGATGGACATTATGGTCTGAAGCATGAACAGACTTTCCATACTGACATAATGAAGGGGTCCAAGACTACTGAATTACTTTTTTAAAAAAAGAAAAAAACTACCATTAGTTTCTAAACCCAAGGAAAACAACCATTTTTCTCCTGGTTATTATTTTACAAAATTGTTAATTCTACATTGGTCTCACATCAAGACATGGATCAGTTTGATGACTCTTCAGCAGAGGAAGAAGGAGAAAAATTCAGGAAACATCAAATTCTTATCAGATCTCTCTCTCTCTCTCTCTCTCTTTACACACACACACACAAGTGGTCCTAAATCTAGAAAAAAGTTATAAATTATATAGAAGGTATATATTATTATAATTATTCTAGGTCTCTGCTGCATTCTTTCCTGATAAACTCTATTTACCTAGGTTTGCATGCCGGCATACTCTCAGCTATAACAACTATGTATCAGGAACTTTCACCTTGTTTATTATGGTTCCTTCCAGAGTGAGGATGTTGTTTGTTAAAGGATGTAAGCTTAAACTATTATAGCAGAATGTAAACTGTTCAGAGTTAATCTACCTTTTGCAATTGACTGATGATGATTTTGTCAATGCTGATGGTGTTCAAGTCTTGCTCCGTTTGTTTTGGGATTCTACCTAAGGTGCCTATTACTATTGGTATTCCCTTTGCTTCAGTGGTGAAATCCAATTTTTTTTACTACTGGTTCTGTGGGTGTGGCTTGGTGGGCATGGTGTGGCTTGGTGGACATGGCAGGGAAAGGATACTACAAAATCTCCATTCCCACCCCACTCCAGGGGAAGGATACTGCAAAATCTCCATTCCCACTCCCACTTTGGGGCCAGCCAGAGGTGGCATTTGCCGGTTCTCTGAACTACTCAAAATTTCCGCTACCGGTTCTCCAGAACCTGTCAGAACCTGCTGGATTTCACCCCTGCTTTACTTTCTTTTGCCACTATTGTTCTATTTCTATTCTACTTGCAGAAGCTGTTCAAGAGTGGACATTCATAGTCTTCTCCTCAGTCTCTGATTAACCTGGAGTTTCCTCAGAAAACTATACAATTTGCCTGAGATATTTATAGCACAATTCTATATTCTATAACATCAAAAGTAAATATGATTTTGTTCATCAGTGGATTTATTCCCAGGTCTGTAGGTGCAAGATGTTAGTTATCACCTTGAAAGACCTATGTGGTATGGGAAAAGGTTATCTGCAGGGCTGCCTCTTCCTGAGTGGGTAGAGTAGGCATATACCAGGTCCCTTCTCTTAAACAGTGTCTCTTGTGGGTCATTAGAAGCATGTCTTTTCTGTTACAGTGACTGCCCTGTGGAACAGGCCTCCACACTTTTAACCTGGTCCTGGAATAGGTAGAGTCAAAGGGGAACATGATAGGTTGCATCAGGGATGTGTAATTGTGGTACCATTCTTTCCCTGTTTTTTTCTATTTTTGAAATTACTATTTTTTATTTTAGCATATCTTGTTTTTATAAATGAAATTTGGTTTTAAGATGGCAGCTAGACAAATGTTGTAAATAAAGAAATAACTGTACCTATGGATATCAGAAGTGGTTATGGGAAGTGGTGAACAGTGTATGCACATACAAAACAGGTTTGGCCCACTGGTGGCCAATGCTAGTGAGTTGTTTGTAGGTCAGGGCTTTGTTGGAAGTGTTATGGAAAAGGGATCACTGTGATAAGATGGGGGCCTAGTTGGGGAGGTTAATTGTGACTGTAATGGGCAGAGTATAGCAAGAACTACCAGAACACTTCTTTTATGCCATTGGCCCTAATCTGGGCCTAGGTTGCCAAATTGTGGGATATCTTAATCTCCAGCTATAGCTGGACATCATAAGATCCCATTCATCTAGGGCAATGTTTCTCAATCTTAGTAGCTTGAAGATGGGTGGACTTCAACTCCCAGAATCCCTCAGCCAGCAGCGCTGCCTGGGGGATTCTGGGAGTTGAAGTCCACCCATCTTCAAGCTACCAAGGTTGAGAAACACTGATCTAGGGCTTAGTGGTAAATGAACATACAAATTTGATGTATATTACTGAGATCCGGCTAGATAAGAAAAGGATGTCGCTCTGCCACAAATCTTACCATTCAGCTTTCAGATCCTGCAATGGTATGACACAAGATTGGGGAGAAGAGCTTTTGTGAAAACATTGCAATGCTGCTCTGGAAAGGAGTGTTTGCAATTTATGTTGCTATGTTGGGCAGCAGAGATGAATTTAGGACTTCTGCTGGAATACAGTTGGCATGACAATGTCACTTCATAAGCTCTTGGACCTCATCTCAAGATTCAAGGCTTATGGATTTGAGTGAGTTCAAACTTCATCTTTTAGAAAGGGATTTCAGAGGCTGCAGGAGTTCTTGGCCTTAAAAGCAACCATGATTTTGTCACACATTGTATAGGTTATATATAGCAGGCCCTCCCTTGTTCTGGCCTTCATTTCTGGATGAATGAGACGTGATCCGGATACAGAAGATATTAATATCTGTCCCCTACTGTGGTCAGATCTCTTTCTAATCAAAGTCTAGACTCTAGCTCGCTTGGACTTCTGAAAATTAGAACTGTATGAAAGGCCCGCATCAAGCAACTGATGGATTAGGAGGGCTTTCAGAAAGTAATTGTGGCTCTTCCCAACAATTTGATAGGCAATTCTGACTCACACTTAGTCAATCTCTAGAATACAGAAGCACCAGGATACTGGCAGGTTGTCAATCACCAATTTCCAGCTGCTCTTTGGCCCACAGCAACTAAGATGTACAGCCAAAAGCTAGTGTGACTGAACACAGGTATAAGCTATAAAGAAGTTTTTATAGCTTATACCTGTATTTTTCTGTTGATGTCAAGTGTCGTTCAAAAAAGATGTGATGGATGAAGTGATGCAATGACTGGATTCATACATCATGCTTATTTATAATGGGTTGTCTTACATTTTGGCGTAGCATATTGCAGTTTGTAAATCATGGGTTTAATATGATGTGTGAACACAGCCATTGTGGCTTATTAAAAAAAAACTAATGAAATAAATCATGATTTAGCTGCTGTACATCCAAAGCCTTACTGGCAAGGTTAATTTCGATGCAAAATTTAAAAGCTGTAAGAAGATGAAGAAAGCAAAGGGGTTACACATTAAGGGGCTTAGAACTATTTATACTGAAGACTCAGCAAATAAATTAATGGTTTCTTGTCTGATAAAGTAAATACACTCAAGAACACTGCTGATTTTAGCAAAATCATCTGGATGGGCTCATAATCCAACACAGATGTGAGAGCACGAGAAGGACCCCAGCTTTTGCTAAAACTCCCCCAATATTCTCATGACAATTTTTAGCCCCGGTATTATTGTTGGCCTGTTCCTGACAACAGCCAGCCTTGCTCAGCTTCAGGCTGAAAAAAACCCAAAACAGAGGCCTATTGCATTCAAAGGAGATTTAGTGGTCTTAAAGGGGTTTCCTCACAGATCTGATTTTCAAGAGACTAACTTTATACAGCCCTCATTCTTCTACATAGTAGCAGAGATCCCAGTACAGCGATGCTGAATACTTTATTCAGGCAGTTCTCAACCTTTGCTGTTGTTAGTCGCGAAGTAATGTTTGACCCATCGTGACCCCATGGACGACGTTTCTCCAGGCCTTCCTGTCCTCTACCATCCCCTGGAGTCCATTTAAGCTCACACCGACTGCTTCAGACTCATTCTCTGTCATTCTCAACCTACAGCCTTCAAAGGTACACTGAATAATGTGACTTATGCCGGTCCTCACGCTTATGACCCTCGCGTAATCTCCATGGTCACATGATCCAAATTCAGGTCTTGGCAACTGGCATGTACTTATGACAGTCCCAGGATCATGTGATCATCATTTGCAACCTTCCCAGCTGACTTCTAATAAGCAAAGTCAGTGGGAGAAACCAGATTCACTTAATGACTGCATCATTCACTTAACAGCCATGGCCCAAAAATGGGCATAAAATTGGGCACGATTCTCTTACCAGTAGAAATCTCGGACCTAATTGCAGTTGTAAGTCAACCTCTAAATAAGGAGTAGCATTTTATAATAAATGCATACATTGCTTGCAAATATACAGCTGGAGGAATAACTTTTTACAAAGTTTTTTACGTTAAAAACACCATGGCACCATGATGAGCATTGCCAGTTTTCTTCTAAACTCTGATTATGAAGACTATAGAAAACTGGCATGCTGCCAAGCCATCCCTCCCACCCTCCAAACTTTAGAAATTTTTACTAAGGTTCTCACATCTGGGTGAGATGAAATCCAGATGAAAACCTAGCTTTTTCGCCAACAAGTGGGCATCTAGATTTTTCCACCATGAATTCCATAGGCGTACTTTTCTTAACAGTTTCCAAATTTGAAACTATTTTATTTTATTTATTTAAATTCAAATGCTACCCCATCTAACCATCAAGTCACTCTGGGTAGCTTACAATGCCATAAGTAATATAAAATAATTAAAAGGCTAAGAACATAAAAATATGATCACTGAGAGTAAAACATTAAAATTAACAACAAAGTGGATTAAAGAATCAATGTGTAGAAAAAATGGAGGTGGGATGTACATCTAATCTACTAGCCACTTCCAAATTGGGACGCCTGCATCAGGGTCCCAAGTCAGTTGGTAGTCAGGTTTACAGGCCCTTTCAGAAGACCAAGACGTATGAATATATAAAACTTTTGAAAGATGATAAGTTGAAAGCTCACACATTTTATATTCTGCAGATCTATCCACTAACTTAGAAGGCTTACCTAGAACAATTTAACACTAAGCCCAAGCTGTCTGTCTGTCATACTGCTCCTGACTGTTTCCTACTAACTAGGAAAAATATCAAAGGAAATTCAACTGGGGAAGATCCAACTTCTTGTGGAGACTACAGGTCAAATAAATTCTTTGTAGCACAGAGCTCCATGGATAAAGTATTAGTGAGAGGACTAATGCAGAATTTTACTTTTTATGACTGAGAAGATGATGTAGATTGTCCAACCCATGTATGGAAAACTGCAGGAAGAAGGCAGATTAAGATATCCAAGAAAATACAGCACAGAGCTGCCCACAAAGTGGTTTGTGCTTCAACAGTGTTCCTCATTTTCCTGTATCGGATATTTCTTCTCCTCGGTGGCTGAACACACTCATACCTTGAACATTTCCTTTGTCAAAGACTGAAACACAGCTATGTAATATAAACATGTCCCAGAATCTCCAGCTATTGTATCTACGGCATACAATAGATCTTACAGTAAATTCTGTACATATTGACAACTCATAAATATTAGTGCTATTTCTGGCTTGGCCTGAATTTTTAATAATTCAGTGCATTTTTAAATGAAGTCGGAACATTTGAGATATATCCAGCTGTTTTTAATTGTTATCTTGGCAGCACGTTAGAGGGCCCAATCATAGGGCAAGGAACAAAGAAGCATTTGTTTGTTCACCACAACATTTGTAGGATGTGGATTTATTCCAGCTTGTTAGTCCATCAAGTTTATTGGTACAAGCATTATTTGAGAATAAATAAAAGTTAACAGATAAAGACAGATTGTTGAGAAGCTATTTTTTAATTACATCATGTGGGAAAACAATTCACTCATGTCTTTTAGAAGAGAGTAGGCTGAAGCTGATATAAAGAAGATAGTCATAAAAGGTAACAGATTTTGAGAAAAATAATTTCGATTTACCCTTCCTGAATTTGGGATACTATTCTTGAGTATTTCTGTTAACCCCCCAGTAGGTGATGCTATTGGAAAACATTTAGTAAGTTGGAATGCGGAATTGTAATAATACTTTCTATATTTGACAGGCAAAACAATAATTCTGCCAGGAATTAGAGAAATTAAGAAATGAGCATGTGTTCTATTCTATTCTGTCAGATACTGTACTGGTTCATGCATAATGCTAATCACCACGTTGTGTTTCATCATTAATAACGCAGATCCTTTGCTTCCATGTCTGTCCTAGTAAAGCTACAATAAGGTATAAGCAACTTTTTATTTTTAATTAACTGCAATTGGGTCTGAACAAGAACAGTTATTAATTATGAATTAAAGAAACAAATAAGGACTATTGGCTATGGTTTGAATATGGCTTATCAATTATATACTTATATATTTATATATCAATTAAATACTTAGCACCAGTTCAGATATAAGAAGTAAAGCAGTTAGTTGAACATAGAAAAAAAGTCAACAGTGTGTAGCAAATATAATCAATGTATATGAAGAAATATATGAATTGCAAAACAGGCATATGAACAAATGAATTACTCTTGTCTGGATGGAGTTGATGAGAGCCTCAAAAGGAGGAAAAAATGTAAAAAAAACAGTGTATGGTGAAGGCAAATATGGTATGGAGAGATACAGCAAATAATGCAGGTGTGAATAAACTATGTTTCCTATTTGCTCTGCATTTCTCTGCATGATCAAAGATGCTAACATATTTCTTTCATAGCAATCACACATTTTTGCATTCAGTCCCTATTTTCATTCATTTTTTAAACTTATTGCTTTTTTTTTGTTATTAAACATATTTCTTAAATCCGTGATTAGCTTATTTTTGTTTCATTTCTTTGGCTTAGCATTCTTACTCCCTTTCTGCATAACACAGCTTAGTCCCAAAGGAAGTATCATAATAAGTATGCATTTGTGCATAAAAACAGGGAGTTGTATTATTTGGTAACTGTGGTTTTCTTTTCTAATTAACCTGGATTAATCAAGGAATTATTTCCAAGTTCACATTAAGTGAACCAAGATCCAGTTCTGCTGTTGTTAGAGTATGGCTTTAAAGAGGGAAAATGCAATAAAGCCATCATGTATAGAAGCTATAGGCTTGGCCCCTACCTTGTGCTAAGTCAGCATCTGGTTTGTTTGCCTTTGGCTTAACGTGCTACAGAGTGAATTTGAACTGGTGTTTGTAGAACTACAAAGAATAAAATTAAAGCCAAATCAAAATGACTTGTATTATCTCTTCTACTGAGTATCTTCTACATTGTTATTAATAAGAACTATTTTATTACCAATTTTAAAGTTACCATTGTAATGCCAATCCAGTTGTTTGTTTGTTTGTTGCTTGTCTTATCTATGCCAGAGCCACGTGCTTTATAAAACTCACTGTGAACAACCTACTTGCTATGATCAATCTTATCTAGTCAGTGAGCTGAGCCTGGCACCAGGTTACAGTATTTATGTTCATTTTAATCTTCTTTAGGCAGAGTTTATCCACATAGGACTTAAATCAAATTATCTGTGTTGAAGAGCCACACCTGTTTAGGATGTATCCTTCCAAAAACATTACTATGTTTGATCTGGGCAAATATGAAAGTTCACATTTGCACAGGAAAGAAAATAATGATTGCTTTGCATAACAAACATTTTGGCTGATCATGGTATGGCAGACTGCCTATGGAAATGACTTTAAAGAGGGTACTCTTTTTGAGTGTTTCTCAACCTTGGCAGCTTTCCAATGGGTAGACTCCAACTCTCAGAATTCCACAGCCAGATGGATCTTCAATCTCAGTTGCAGTTGCTATATTGTGGCTGCTATGGCATTTCTGTGGTTAGCTGTGGTAACATGACATGTCCAATGTTTCCAGTGTGCAGTTTCCCACAAGTGAAGTCAAAGGGGAAGCCGGTGGGAAATTGAAAGTCGTTCCCACTCTGTTTTTTTTGTTCACCCTTGGTGTTCTGTTTCTGTGTTAAAGAAAGGTAAAGAAAACTCTGCAAAACGAATGTTAACTACCAGGAAGGAGTGAGAATGTAGATCCTGGTCTCAATATAGTTTTTAGAATCATAATCTATGTTGCTTTAATGTTTAATATTTCAATTATTTTTCTAGGTCTTTTTAAACTAATTTTTAACAGGGTTTAATCACCATTGTCTCCTTTTTAAATTTTTAATTTTTATATGCTGTTTTTAGAGATTAAACAGAGGACTGGCAACAGTAGGAATGATTTCCTTCTGTGGTTTTATCAATGAACCAGGACTGATAAGATTGTGTGTACCTTTTACTATTTCAGTATAAGTATTTTTTAATAGACCTATGATAGTCAGGCAACAAATTGTAACAGGCCTTGGCTTCTAGGTTAAAAACATATTGCATGCAATGAGATACTATTGAAATAATGTTTATTACAGTTAAACCACTTCCAAATTCTCAGCCACATGGATTCCTATCTTGGCTTCTTTGCAATAATCTGAAGCCTCTTTTAGGCTTCTTTACTACAGTGTATAATTTTTGGTCTGCTTGTTTAGGAGGTTTGAATTCCATTCTGAGGGGAGGAGTTGTGTATCACCAAAAGACAGAAGGGGGTGTTTTGAAGGCTTTGGAAGACATAAATGTCATTGCTTGGAATGACGACTTAATTTGGAATACTGCGACTTGCTTGCTGCAAGTCTTCTTTCAGGTGACACAGATAATATATCCTTTATGATCAGTAGGAGGCAGACTGCATCCATGATTGCATTTGGGACTTAAGGAGGGATTTCCCTGCAATACCTCACCTTACCATTGTAGAGCTTGGAATAAAAATAATAAAAAACCCATTCTTGACAAACAGCCCGTAATGTTGTTCCTCCTGAAATATGAACGGTCCTTTCTGTATTGCTTGAGAAACTATGGTGAGAAACAGGTTATCAGTTACTAGGTTGAATAAGAAAATAAAAATCAGGTCTGATTATTACTTGGATGGGAGATACCATGACAACTCAGAGCTAGAAATCTCCATAACTTCCAGAAGTTTTGGAGAAATATTTTGCATATTGTTCCAAGAAATCACTATGGAGGGTTCTGTGAATCTTGATTTAAAAGGACATTGCCTTTTTTGGCTACAACTTTCCATTTGGATCATTTCATGCAACCCTGATTTCCAGGATCTGAAGGGAAAATTTTGGCCTCACTTTTATATCCAATATATCATCAACAGCAGCCTTTCTATGAGGGTTTTCCAAATCAATTTCTGTGCTTTCCTACTTGTTCTTACAAGCCTGTGGGCAGTGGTGGGATTCAATTTTTTTTACTACCAGTTCTGTGGGTGTGACTTGGTGGGCGTGGCATGGTTTGGTGGGCATGGTTTGGTGGGTGTAGCAGGGAAAGAATACTGTAAAATCTCCATTTCCTCCCAATCAGCTGGGACTCGGGAGGCAGAGAATAGATGGGGGTGGGGCCAGTCAGAGGTGGTATTTACCGGTTCTCCGAACTACTCAAAATTTCCGTCACCGGTTCTCCAGAACTGGCCAGAACCTGCTGAATACCACCTCTGCCTGTGGGTCATAAGGCATCTGAACCTGGACTCTCAGGCCGAAAAATGCCTTCTTGTAGTTTGATACATTTTCCATAGCCTGATCTATTAAGAATATCAACCACACTGGTAGACACCAAGCCAGGAAATCAATTCCATAGGAAGGCTGACATTCCTTTTTTTGAAACTGGCTGTTTGCAAGTTTGATTGTACTATGTCTCCAATGGAAGACAATACTGTATTGTTAGCTGAGCGTTAAACTGTGGAGTTTAATGGGAGTCACAGTTTCTAAACAATCAAAGCCAAAAATGATATACCGTAGTGCAAAGATCAATAGGGGTAGTGGTGTAGATTTATTGAACTTGGTGCAGGATTGAACTGAGTGCTTTCTGAGCTTGAGTGTTTGCTTGAAGATGTTTCATTATCTGGCTAGTTAAAGCCATTGGTGATGTTTTCTTTTATTGGTAACACTATCAATGCCCAGAGCAGTGCACTGATCATATTATCTAGTCAGGTAATGAAACATCTGCGAGCAAACAACCAGGCTCAGAGAGCAATAAATACTCCACTGCACCTATTCCCACTTCTTATACTATATTGAATTAGGAAGGCATCTTCTGCTTGATATCTGAATCTGTTTTGGTGCTTAAAGCCCTTTTGCAAAGGCAACAGAGACTGCGTATTCCATTTTCCTTACTCTGTACACAAGCTGCAGAATATTGAAATGTGGAGGAAAGGATAGTAACAACATGCACATATTCTCCTCCTTTTCTGTTTGCCCGTGTAGACTTATTTATTTATTTAAAATGCTCATAATGATCTAAAATAAAGAGAAATCTGATATTCTAGAAACCAAAGCATCATCTTGCAGAATCATCTTAATTTCCAGAACGCCACTGGACGTTTCCTTAATTCTATAGCCATTCTTTAAACTTGGGGCATATTCTTTAAATATGAGGGATATTCCTTATAAAGGAAAGGAAAATCAATGGAACAATGGAACAATGACAGAGCTTTTAGGGTGGATGGAAGAGCAAGAGTGATACAGCCATAGTGGAAGGCTGCAAGAGCATCTATGAAATTGCAAACAAGTCCCTTTTCTTCTCTTGGTTTACAATTCCTGGGTTTTGGATGAGCATCGGAAGAAGGCCAGGTCCAACACAAGGACTCTGGAAGGAGATAAGAATAGCAATAGCTATAGCACTTAGATTTATATACCCTCTCTAAGTGGTTTACAGAGTCAGCATATTGCCCCCAACAATCTGGGTCCTGATTTTACCAACTATGGAAGGAAGGGAACTTCCAGCTAGGGAAAAGGAAGTCTCTCATTGTGCATGGAAGGAAGTATGTATGAGGGCAAGAAGAGTTGGTACCACTGTGCTTAATCCTGCCATAAAGTGGCCCTTTCATTGTTCTGTTTCTCTTTGCCCATTTTGGGGGGTGGGCGGAATATGTTCCTTTGCCTTCCTAGCAAAAATATGGCAAAAGATGTTACAGAAAGAAGAGAGATCTTCTGGTTACTGGAAGAGAGGGAAGGAATGACAAACACATTATGTCTTCCTTCTCTCCTATTTCAACACCTCTTGGCCTGTCTCTTCACTAGTTTCTGCCCTAAAATGCCTCTATGCTTTCCTCTTCATTGTGTGTGAAAGTACAAGTCCTCAACTTACCACCAATTTCATAGTTGGAAAGTGCAGCCTGCCTGGAAAGGTCAAACTTACAACCTGATTCTAAAATTTTGACAATCACCCCTCCCCCTCAGTCACATGTCCATATTTTAGGCACTTGGCAACATGGCCACATTTATGGCCATTTGTAGCATCCCATGGTTATGACGCCACATTTTACAATGTTTTTTCCTAAATCCTGGACATTAAATTGTTGGCAAAACAATGCCATAGCAATGGATGTACTTAACAACTGTTACGTTAATGATCATCACATTCATTTTATGATTACCACACTCACTTAATGACTGCTGCAAAAAAGGTAGTAAAATCTAGTCGGTCATGTGACCAACCTGATTTGCCACATGATGTCATGAGCAGGTTTTATTCTAGTCGTATGTCAAGGGATACCTGTATCTTTCAACTGCTCTGAAGCAGTTGTGCTTCAGAATTCATAGCACACCTTTTCTTCCCTCAGATCCCTCTTCAAAACATAGTATTTCTCTGAGAAACATTATTTCTCATACACCACTATTTCCTAGACCAGTGATAGTGAATCTATGACATGTGTCAAAGGGGACACACCAGTCCCCTTAGCAGGTTCTGACCAGTTCTGGAGAACCGGTAGCAGAAATTTTGAGTAGTTCAGAGAACCAGTATTAAAAATTCTGACTGGCCCCGCCCCCATCTATTCTCTGCCTCCCAAGTCCCAGCTGATTGGGAGGAAATGGGGATTTTGCAGTAACCTTCCCCTGGATTGGGGAGGGAATGGAGATTTTACAGTATCCTTCCCCTGCCACACCCACCAAGCCACACCCACCAAGCCACGCCCACCATGCCATGCCCCGCTCAACAAGCCACACCCACAGAACTGGTAGTAAAAAATTTTGAAACCCACCACTGGGATACACCATGGCATTTTGGGTGATGTGCCAGCATTTTACCAACACCCAACAACTATTCTCAAAAGCTTGTCTTGTTCTTATTGACTGAGCCTCTAAAAATCGTGTGAGAATTGGTCATGCTGTTGCGTGGCTTTTGGAGGCCACAAAGGTCATGGAGAGCATTCTCCAAAGCTGGAAAGATCTTTCTGCTTGGTCTGCTTTGGTGGGGTGTTGGACTAGATGACCTACAAGGTCCCTTCCAACTGTTAAATCTGTATATCTGTATATCTTGTAGGATCTACAACAGCCTTGGCTAGGCAATGGGGACATGTGAACAGAAAGAAAAGGCTGCCCAAAGAGTCTGATCTTGGGAGCTCTGGACTGAGGGAAAATTGTGTCATTCTCCAAGGCTCACATGGTGGCACTAAGGCCAAAGTAGAGGGGCTGGGTTTTTGGCCCAGTCTTGGTGCTGCAACCAAGTACTGAAACCAAATGCTTGCTCAGGGTGGCCTAGATGTGAGGAGATAAGAGAATTATTTCTCTTTTGCCAGTAGAGTCAAGTGAGGTAGTTTCACTGGATTTTTTGACACATCAAGAGCAAAGGTTTTGCTGTCATTGCCTTAGACCCTTCTGCAAGGGACAGAGGCAGGCAACCTTTGGTACCCATTAGTGTCCTGCCTTCACTTCTTTTTTACATTCTTAGAAAAAGATTGGAAGCAGGCACACTGAAAAGCAAAGGCCCAACCATATTTATTTGTAATTGCTGTGGGCTCCTAAAGATCAAACTACACTGGAAAAAAAGAACATGCAGAGATCAATTTACCTTCTTTTAGGAATTTTTGATCTGCCAAAAATCTGTCCAGAGTCCAGACATTCTGCCAACCTCTATTCTAGTCTAAGCCTCAATATCTATCTATATACATGCATACACAACATACATAAATAAATACATACATAAATCTCCTGTTTGGTTGCCTTCTTCTCTTTCCTTGTTCTCATTTGTCAAATGCCAGGCTATAAAACTCTCAGGGAAGATCACTTTTTATAGGTGTTAACAGATTATAAGTTTGTTTTTGAAGTCTTGCTATCTTGCACTCATCATCTAGACTGGGGACAAGAGAGTCTTTTTTGACTTTTGCTTGTATTAGGAGCTTCTTTGATAGCTGCCTATAAACAGGTGAACAAAAATGCCTTCCATCTTTTCATGGGTAGTCCTAGTTGGCTATGTTTAGATTTCAGAAGAAAACAAAGAGACATGTAATAATCCCTTTTATATTGTTATTCCAATGTTTGTGTGATTGTGTGGCTTCTTTTTTTCTTTCCCCTAACCTTACAAAACCCTCCAGCTCTAGCCTTCCATTGGTACCTCCAGCCATTATTTTTGACAATGAAAAACAGTGCCACCTATGTGAAAATTTTCCCTTGTGGAAATAGCTTGTTTTGCTTCAAGATATAAGTACAGAGACCGCCTTCCACATTCTTAATCTAGTTATTGTCACCAATATGTTTTGGGGTTTGTTTGCTGCCCAGGATGGAAAATTCCTAATTGGTTTCATAAACATAATCTTATACTGATTTTTTTTGGCTGGTGGATGCCATGTTTATTCCTAATTTCTGCCATATAATTTCCCTTTTAAAATATGGTGTTTCTTTAACTGTTCCCCAGCCCTTTGCTCTGACTGTCTTAACAATGTTGCCAACATGTTGTACACAACGGGTGGGAGGCTGTTTTGTAAAACAGGACTTTCCTTATTATCTGAAAACCAAAGATTATGGAATTTAGCATTTGTTCCACTCCTTTATAGAGAGGACTAACAGATAACTGAACACATAAAAGCAATAAGCAATAAGGGGCATCTGGTTTTCTTTAGTGGCTGTAGACATTTAACCAGTATTTATGGATACATCCACTTAGATACCAGAAGTTTGAGTTCAGTTCCTTTATCTTTGAAGACTAAGCGTAACTGCCAATCTTCCTATTCCCAATATATAATTGTTTTGCTAAATATGAACCAGAATATTTTCTTTGCAAGAACATGGGAGGGAAGAATTATTCTCAATAGGGTTATTGTGTCATCTCCTCCCCCTTTCTCTGAGTAGTAGAAATTAAGGGGAGATGCTGAATGCCTGTTTTTTTTTCTAGAAAAATGGATGTTAAAATAGTTTATCTTATGTTACAAATATTATCTGCTCTATTTGCATAAAGGTTTGATGGACTAACTATTACGACTTTGACTCTCAACAAAAAAATGCAAAATCCTATCAAGAAAACATTAAACTTTATGGTGTTATTTTCCACACATTCTGCAAATCCCAAGAGCCAAAATTATGAGATTAAGCAGTGAGTTGTATGAATCAAGAAATGCGATCTTATGCCAGTATCTGAGCAAAATCCTGGGATCTAATTAAAACATACCCATCTCAGATCCTTTCCAGAATTTGCTTTTATTTCCCTGTTGAAAGCACTAAGGAAAATATAAACTGGCCTCATCCTGTTGACATGATGGCGCTACTTTACCGGTTCTAGTGACATAATACAAAGCCTGTTAGATGCAAGAAAGCTGTTTTCATGGGGGATAAATACCATAAAAAGGAAGTGTATGTTTTTTCTTTCACCTACATGGTATGGATTGCAAATTATCCTCCCTTTCTGGAGGAAATGGGCAGTTAATATTAAAAGGTTTTTTTGTAACTTATTTTCAGTAACTTGATTTATTAGGGTTTGGGCTACTTAAAATAAACAAGGAGACATGTCTACTATTGTCCTTGTACAGATAGTTCTTAATTTATGATTTTAAATGAGCCCAGAAGTAATCACAAGTTGTTGTAGTCATAAATCAATATACACTTGTTGATGGGAAGTATTTTTTCAGATTTTTCAGTGGTGATTAAGTAAATGTGACAGTCATTAAGTGAATCCATTTGTTTGAAGGGGTGTCTTTTTGCAGGAAACTAGTCAAAGACATAAGTCACCATCACGTTCCTGCAGAATACCACAACCAGTTGTAAAGCTAACCCATCTAGCATGCATTCATATGATTTTTTTTGGGGGGGGGCACCACAACTCTTTTTAATAGCCAGGGTTGCTTTGTAGGCTGAAAAACACCCATTCTGTGGCCTTTGTACATAAATAAAGCGACCAGTCATTATGTGAGGACTACCTATAACTCCGTTGGGAATTTCCTGTCCCCAGTAAAATCATTAGATCAGTGTTTCCCAACATCAACAACTTTAAGATGTGTGGACTTCTGCTCCCAAAATTCTCCAACCAGCATGCTGAAAAACAATGCATTGGATCCAAGCCGAATAATGTTTGTGAATATACCTTGTGTACACACTTAACACTTAGCACCTGAATGACAATGGATAATGTATCCATGTCAACTGTTTCCAAAGGATCAAAAAACAAAAATATCTAGGATCCTTTTACTGAACAATCTTTTTTTAACCAGGTAAAATCTGATTAGAAGCAAAAAACTGGTATCTTTTAATTGCTGGAAATACAAAATAGAATTGGGAAGAAACCCAAGTAAGAAACTATACATTACTTTGCTTAATGTATAATAAATTTTAAATATTAGATAAGTTTCTAATGGCAGAGGTTATAAATAAGGGATTATAGCTGCTGGGGGGGGGGGAAGCAGGCTATTTTGCCAAATAACAAAAGTTATTTGGGTGTAAATGTGTGTATCATTACATATCTATCTCTGTGTATATCCATTAATCTGAAATACTTAATAGGTAATATGGTTTTGATAGAATAACAAAAAGACACAAAACAAGCAGGTAGGATGCTATTTCCAGAAGTATATTAGCAAATAAAGAATAACAGATACATAAACATTGAGTAAATTAAACTGCTATTACTCCTGGAGAAATGAATAAGGTTTGCCCTAAATCCAACATAAAATATTTTTTAAGTGACAAAAATAACTCTTTTTGTGCTTACAAGTATGGATCCTATATGGATTGCCATTAAACAAAACAGGTATAAATACAACATTCAAACATAAAGGCAGGGCAATTCTTTGAGTTTCTGTACCAAGATGGGTGCTTATAAATCTGGCTCAAGAATTTCAAATATAGGCACAAATCACATCAACATATAAATGGCACTGAGCATCAATGACTGAAATTACATATTATTTTGTTGCTTATTGCTAGAGTTGCCATCAAGGCAAGTGAAAACAAGCATTATCCCTTGTTATTACATAGGGATGGTCCCAGATTTTCTCCAAGAATTAAATAGTGGCAAAGGATTCCTATTTCTATTAATGAGTACATTTGTAGTACAAGGCTTCAGTATTTGCACCACTAGAAACAAAATTTACATACTTAAGGATGCAAACATACTAAACTGATCTTTTTAATTTTTGGCAACTAACTTGGTAGAAAGTAATCAGTTGAACCAACTCCAGCAACATCCTCATCTAAAAGGACCAATCCAAGCAATAAGAAATTTAAGCCTGTCTAGATTTAGGTACCTCCTTTATAAGATTATTTATAGACACAGAATCAAATATTAAGATACACAGCATGGCAGCTGTAGAGAGAAGCTAATGTGAAATGTGTAGAAGATGCACAAATAACTAGTTTCTTAACTAGTTTCTTTAAAAAACTCACCTAAGAAGAGCAGAAGGGGGGGGGACCTTACCAATGAAAGAACTGGTAAACTGCCTACATTATAGAAAATTACATCACATTTTGCAAAAAGGTTGCTTAGATTAGAAAAGGATGTTGTTGTGAGTTGGTGGTGCATAGAATGTTGAGCCCAAACTACAAAGAGAAAAAGGAAATAGAATGAACTACACAACAGCAAGGGTAGGACAGCGGTCAAAGTGGAGTTGATGCTGGTTTGACTCGATCAGAGGTCAGAGGCGGCAAAATGATCTGCCATATTTTGGGTTCACCTCCTCCAAGGATGCCATTTGTCTGCATAGTCTTGACATGCAAGAAGGAAGAAATTCCATTCAAAGCCGTTTCAGACCAAGTCCCAATTGATTTCACAGTTGGTCAGTTGGCATTCAGTCCTGTTGTTAGGCATCCCCTTGAACTGAAAAGGCAACAGTGGTTCTCTTGCAACCCGTTTTATGGCCAATGTTCAACAAGGCTGAGAGTTCAGAAGTTTGGATATTTAACTTAGAAATTCACATTCTTTCTTCAAAAATAATTTTCTTAATCTCTCCTGTTTACATTTTTTACAGAGAAATAAGCAACCCTTTCCCTGAGCCCCTCCCAAATTCTGTTTACCATTCTGACTGAACACTATTCAATTCAGTTTAAAAGTGACCAATCCATGCCAAGTAGAGGCATTAAATCTTATTGCTTTGAAAAATAGATGGTTGCAGATTAAGAGATCTTTGCGTGCGCACATATACACACACTCTTTCATGCAAGTTCCAGAAAGCATACATTCTCTATAAAGACTTGTTTTCCTCCTCTAGCAGGTAAGATGTTTTACCAACACTCTCTAAACATTGAGGCTTAAGGGTATTTCCACATGGTGCCACTTAGTAAAATGCCTCACAAAGATTTGAAATCTCTTGAAATCCAGCTCTTTTTGTATCACACCCTTTCAACCTGGCTCGGATCATAGACCTCTGTAAAATAGGAAGCGAGCATGATTATTAGTACTAGCAATTCATAACAATTATATCTATATAAGATTTTTATTATTTCTTATGCTTCTATATTCTATTTATATTAAAGAGCCATTGTAAGCATGAAAAAAAAATTAAAATCACAAAAATTTATACTAAAGCATTTTGTTGACAAGTAAATATATGCTTTTATTTTACCACTAAGGAATGTCAACAAAAAATATTAAAGTTTGCCTGCTGATAAGGATAGCAGAATGAAAAAATATTTAAAGGATCCAGAGAATTCTTAAAACACAACACACTGTGTAAATAGACACAATCTCTGCATTGTGGCTTTTCTGGAAGGCAACTGTCTCATTCTAAAATTATAGCTACTTTTTATAGTTACCTTAGAAGTCATTCCTTAAAAATATGTCTTTGTAACAGGATCATCATTGGGGAAAAGAGAAAAACTCACCCCATATTTTAGATTACATATGATTATTCATTACCTAACAGACTGTAAAGACGTAAGGAAATTAATTAAAGCACATGTCATTAAAACATTTTGTTTGGAGCACACCTTTGAATCTTGCTCTCAATCTCGCCTCCCTCATGTAACTGGAATCCCTCACCTTTGTTCAAACCCCAAATGGAATATCTGGCTAATACACAACAAAGTTTCTAAGGCATCCTCCCCAATTTGTTGTCTGCCAGGAATGTTAAGATTCCACCTCCCATCTTCTCTGTGATGTTTAGTCATCTTGCTAGGAATGATGGAAGATCAGATTAAAACAATTCTTATACACTAAATAATTAAAAGAACTAAGCTAAATTAACTGATTTCCTTGCTCAAAAGAAATATGGAACCACTGCTGGAATAAACAATATGAAATAAGCAATAATAAAAAGAATCAAAATTATATGGAACCATTTGGAAGAATGGTTCTAAAAGAACCTTCAGCTTTTAGACATTTACACAAAGAGTCTGAAGGCAACTAATAGTTCTACAAAAATATGAAAATGGAGAACTTGGTTTTTATGAGATCTCACATTCAGCATGTGGGGCAATTGTTTTTACTTTAAATGAAGCCCCAGATGATCCCAAATATTTTCTTCTCTCTATTCCTTTCTGGAAAGCATGATGGGTGAACATTACAGGCAAAACTAGGAAGTTATTTGAGTTTAAAAACATAAGACTGAGCATGTGGAAAGGAAGATAGCAAATTTCTTCAGAATTACAGCATCTTCCACTCTAGGGTATTTATAATGGTGTATACCTGTAAAAAAAACCAAAAAAACAAACAAATAAACAAACCCAAAACAGTTGGTTTATCTGGTAGGGTACCTGTCTAACTATTGATTATCTCCTGTTTGCTTGCCAAAAAAGAAAATGCAACTGCAGAATTCAGACCTAAGACTCAGAAAGGAAATTACATTTTCTTTTTAAGACCCTTCTAGGAAAATATGTACGCATCTCCCAATAATACGCTCACCATACAAATCCTGAAGAAACTTGTATCTTACCTGAGCTAGGTAAATCTCTTCCATTTTTCTTTGTGTTCCTATTGCCTAAACGTTCATTTTCATTCAGTGAGATTATACGCTTGGAAACACAACTGCCTTGGGACAGTTTGTGGGGAAATTCAGTGCTGCCAACGGCGGAATCATTTGCTTTCCCTTCTGGTTCCTTGAATTGCTTGTCTTCATCTCTATCCTCACCAGATCCGGCGTTCTTTATAGTGAGACGTCTCATCCGAGAAACTGAATCGACTTCTTTCATCCGCGCTATGCGATCCATGGCCGCTCGGTTTACAGCAGAGGCCACTTTGCCTTGCCTGGGCACAGTTACCTTTGAAGTGCTTTCAGTTTTCCTTTCTACATTCGAGGGGAGCGATTTTCTTTCAGCAAGAGGAAGCACAGCAGATTCAAGAGAGGGAGCATGGTCTTCTTGATGTTTGCCAAGATCAGGATGCTGCTGAAAATACTGTTCACGTGTCAACTTTTCTTCACTACTACACTGATCCTTCACTGATCCCAAGTTGCTTTCTCCAATGAAAGTGCTTTTCGACCAGCCACTTTTTGGCTTTCCTTTGGAAGAAGCCACATTTGTTTTCTTTTCAGCCCTCGGTATCCTTGTGTTTGACAGTTCACGGCTCTGTGCCATGTTATTGGATCCACAGTCTTTGGCAGGAAGAGTTTTGTTATCAACTGTTAGAGATTCCACAGCTACCTCTATGCCCAGGATCCTAGATGCTCTTGCGTGAAGAGATTCATTTGATGAAACCTTCTTTGTAGAAGAATCAGGAATGCTGGTTCCTTCATTGACATCCAGGACAACAGATCTCAAATTTGGCTCAGAGCACCCTTGGTTCCTTCTTTTAAAAGATAATGATGCTACAGATGCTATTTTTGAAGCAGGGCTATTCCTGCCTGCTGCCTTTTTCAGCTGATCAGAATCCTTATTCTTATGGTTTTCAACACTTGCTTCCCTAGAATTAATGTTGTTGAGTGGTTTAGAATTTTTACTGTCCGAGTGACCTGAAACATTTGATTTCATTGGATGCAGACTGATAGCCTGTTTAATAATCTTTCTCGCATTATCCTGTCTTTGATTTAGACCATTTTCCTTTTTTTCCTTCACTGATTTATCCATTTCTCTTGCCTCTGATCTAACATTCCTAAGGTCACTAAATACAACTCTTGTATTTGAGATTTTAGAAGCATTTTCACTTTCAGGTTTACTTTTATTGGTTCCCTTTTTAAACACAGAAGTGGCTGGTTTTACCTTTCTTGCCTCTGCACTACATCCATGGTCTTGGCTGACTTCATCCGCTCTACATGCTTTTCCCTCTGCCTTGTTCACTTTTTTATCCTCTTCTCTCTCTTGCTTCTGCTCATTCTCTTTATTATCTACATTCCTTTCTTCTTGTTTTTGAATCTCCTTATTAATACTTTCCAGTTCACTTATTGCATCCCAAGGACGTCGGCTAACGGGCTTTAAGAGAAATTGCCCAAAGGCTTCTTTGATACTACAAGGTGATTTATTTTCTTCCTTGCGGGCAAAACTGGGTTCATTTTTCTGCCCAGGAAGCCCTGTGGATGTAGTACGTGATTCATTCTGGCCTGTTTTGGAGTGGACCACAGTCCTAGGACACTCAAGTTTGCTGGACTTGTTAAACTGAGTTTTCCTAGGGGGAGGAATTGGTCTATCTTTCCTGTTATCAGTAGGTAAACTACTCGGAGCAGATTCTGTAGTAGATGATCCGTACTTTAAGAAGTGGCCATTGGTCAGTGTATTTGATTTCTTAAGTTGTAGCCCATGGAGAGGCTGCTGCGATCCATGGAGAGGCTGCTGAATTTGGGATTCTTCTCTGAAACTAGTTTGTGTTTCCTGGTCCTTATACGTAGTGCATGGCCATGAGCCAGAATACTCAAGCTCTTTGTGCTTTGGAGGTTGCTTGGAGCTGACATAATTCATTTGTTTGAACTCTGGTCTCTGAAAATCTTGTTTCTCTAACACAGTTTTATTGAGCATGTTTCCTGTAAGGGCTTGGAGCTCTAAATCAGTAGAAGACATACTTAGGAAACTCTGTTCTTTTAGATCTCTATTGCTGTCAGTGTCATACTTCTCACTGGAACCCTGTATTGCATTGTTATTCCTATCAAAAGCTGGCATGTTCAGTTCAGATTCAGCTGAGATAGATACCAAACAAAACATAGTTTCGTTTGTTTTCTTCTTTAAATGGTTTTTGCCTTGAATCTCAATTCCAGGTTCAAAGGTTTTCACTTTTGTAAAAGTCTCAGTGGAGAGATCTGTTGCACCTGGGCTTTGAGCAGATGGCCTTGCTTTAGCATATGCACCGTTCAGACTGATGCCTGTGTCATAAGAGCCTCTTTGGGTGGACAAGACACCACTATCCTGATCTGCATTGGATTCCACCAACCATCTGCTTCTGTCAGAGACCTGGTTGGATTTTACAGCAATGTTTATTGAGTCTGGTACATCAACATTCAAATTACTGAGCTCCTTATCCACAGAATTTTTATGGAAGACACTACTGTTATTTGCATCTTCTGCTTGATCCTCCATCTGATGAAGGTCAGCTGGATGTATTATTTTAATGTGCCGTATTCGAGGGTCATCAAAAGGAATATATTGAACAGAAGACAGTTGTTTCTCCTGACACCTCACCTGTGTTTCACTAAACAAAATTGGCTCTTCATCTTCCATTTGTAGCTGATTAACAGAAGACCCAGAACTAATACAAATACCCTGGTCTAGAACTTGTGTTTCCTTGACAAAGGACTCATCATAGTCAGGCACTTCTTCGGGCACATGTTGATTCTTACTTTGCTGACCAGATTTGTAAGATGGAGGAGGTATGTACAATGGGGGTCCTAAGGTAGGATCTTGATCTTCAACTTTGGTCACATAGAAAGTGGTTTTGCGTGTTTGCTGTTCATCCTGTGGTGGATTGGTTTCCACAATCCCCCTACTCTGCTGATGAAATTCATATGAAGGAGGCTTCAGGGGTCTACCATACTTGGGCCTAGCTGTTGGTTCAAAGTATTTCAAAGATTCCAGCTCAGGCTTTACTTTATACTGTTTACTGCTGGCTACAGCAGGAATTTCAGCATAGTTAGAATTTTCTGACGAAATAAATATTGGGAAAGATTGTGGTTTATTCTTAACATGGGAAGCTGCAATGTTTTGCCTTCCTGAATACACAATTTGAAGTGGCCTTTTTTTATTATCTGTATCAGGCTCACGTCGTCCAAAGACAGTTGGTTGTTTCCAGGTATCTGTCTTTAAACTTTGCCTTCTGTAGTCACCAGGAAGTTTCATGGCCTCCTGTTTGTTACTCCTCATATTCTCTAATCCTTCTTCAGTCCCCCAATGAACTTTGTTTTCATCTCCAAACAAGGCACAGGCTGCACCCATTCCTCTCATTTCCTTGTCTACTCTGTCAGGATAATCATAAGCACTGAAATCTTGGCACTGTCTTCTCCAGGAGGCAAAATCGTTCTCTTTCTTGGAGGGCGAAGACCTACTTAGTGATTGGTCATAAAGCCTGCAAATGAAAGGAAGTACCAGTGAAGAGATTTTTGTAAATGTTTTCTTTTCTCCGGATCTAAATTAGTAAAGAATCTGAACCAGCCACAATCATGAGACACTCAACTTACTTTCCTCATATTTCTGAAAAACAGAACTTTTCACAATAAACCACGAAAGAGTTTGGATTGTAACTATATTTTGTAATCAATATGCCTCTCTTTCTTCAGCATAATGTATACATGATAGGAAACTGCTGTGTTACATTCTACCACATAGGTATTCCCCCCCTCCCCCCAGATATAGCTTCTTAAAATTAATAAGGGTTACAATTGTGAACCTGGAACAGATTTTAAAACACAAATTATTCTTTTAACTATACACATTCTTCTTTTCAGGACAGCCTGCCATCCAGTAAACTTTATGCTCTTTTGCAATCTTAAAATATCAATTGGGGACATGCAACTGTGCCCAATTTTTAAGTTCTGGCAAACTGAAGGTACACAATAAAAAAAGAGGTCAGAATACTTTAGCAAAAATGGAGATGCATGAGAAGGGATCTGTGGGATGTCAAAATGGGACCTGTGCAGTTAGATTCCCTGAATTATGACAGTATTCAGTATTTTTGGTGTATGCAGTTAAATTCTTAGTCTTTGACCTTCCAATGACCCCTGAAAAAAAGGTTTTCCTCACAGTATCTGTAACAGGACTTTAAGGCAATGCAGGAAATCAACAAAACCAAAATCTCAGATAGCGTGAAATAAATTTTGTATAAACTAGAAGAGAATTCCTCCTCTCACTTTGGAGTATATACTGGCAAACAAGATAATATTGCATATTTACCTAGAAGGAAGATGTAAATTTAAAATCTTAAATTTAAGACAATTTCACCTCTAAAAACAAAAATAAGCAACAAAGAAACCAACCAACCAACCAACCCAAACCCACCATTCTCTTCCACATGTTATCTTCCTAGCATTGGCTAGGAAGCCAATTTTTGATAAAGTCAGTGTTAAAGATATTGTATGTGAATGTGTGATATTGTATGTGAATGCGTGTGTGTCATATTTTACAGAAGATAAAGAAAATGTGTGTGTACCTGAGTATATAATACAAATACTGATCCCCCATTTTCCATGTATCAAACTCCTTTTTTAACATACAACATAAACGTTCTCTTCCTCCTTCAAGCAGAAACAAAGGATTAAATTTACCAAGTAAACAGCTAATTTTTTTAAAGTTAGCCAAACATTCCAGCAGGGTGGCTGCAGCCATTTATATTTCCATCAATTTTCAACAGCCACCCTTCCCAATTTACTGCGATTGTGCGATTGAATCACTCATTCAATAATTTCCTCAGACATAATATATATTACACATCAAGCAAGTTCTCTGCAAATGTCTTATAACAATTTGAAATGAGGTTTTTCTTCAAAACTGTGAGCAGCTACCTTTTCTAAATTGGGTCAATTTTGCATGAAATATTTTTCACATTTAACACCCCACCATACAAAAATTGCAGTGAAAGCAAGCAGAGGTCAGGACTAATCTTTTTGGCTCTGACTGAGAGTAATCTGCATTTTCTGCATTAGTCTTTTAAAACAAATATGAACCACAATTTTGTTATTAATTAGGTAGCTAGTTCTGTTATTAGTTAATAGAACAATCACATAATATTTCTCCAAATGGGCAATCTTTTGGGTGTAGGTTGTTTTCAGTTCAAAAGTGTGTTTGAATCTAGCTGCAGGCAAGCACCAAGTTACAGCAACACATTTTATAAAGTGATGACAAGGCCACTGGCTTAAACAGGATCTCCAGGAGTGGCTTATATTTGCCTTAATAAAATTCAGTTTGAGACTTTCCACTTTTAATAACATCATGTAGATTTCTATATTAATATGTCTCTGGGGCATTTTTTGTTTTCTTCTCTTAAGTCAACTTTTTACATTTCTGAAACAGTCTTCCCCACCCCCATCCCAACAATAAACCTACTAAATTTAACTGATAAGGTAGCAGGAGCTTTTATTGATTGATGCTCAAGGTAGATGATTAAAAAATAGAAATTGCCTAAAATGTAGACTTAAAAGCATATAAAAAGATTAGAGCTTCTTTTGACACCTCAATTTAGGAGCCAGTCACAACTTGATTTTATATTATTTATTTTACATGTAAACAAACATGTTTTTGCTTCTTTCTGGAAATTTAAGACCATCCTAATTCACAAGAAAAAAAATCCTAATCCACAAAGAAAAGATTTCTTCCTTGAGTTCATGGAGGAGTTATGGTCCTGTAAAGCCTGAAGCTAAAATAAAATGATACTGAGATAATTATATGGAAGCCCTTATAATTGAGGTAGTCCTTGTTTAGCAACCACAATTTATTTATTTATTTATTTATTTATTTATTTTTGAATTTGTATACCGCCCTTCTCCCTGAGGACTCAGGGCGGTGAACAGCCAAATAAAAACATCAAATACAAATATTAAAATACAGTTAAAAAATATATATATAAATTTGGCCCCATTAATTAAAACAATAAACCAAACAATTAAAAAACATGTAAAAAGAATTAGGCCAGCCCGGCTTGTTGGAAAAGGAAGGTTTTAAGGGCACGGCGGAAGGCACTGAGGTCATGGATTCTCCTTATCTCAGGGGGCAACTGATTCCAGAGGGTGGGAGCCCCCACAGAGAAGGCCCTCCCCCTGGGGGTCACCAGCCTGCATTGTTTGGCTGATGGCACCCCGAGGAGGCCCTCTCTGTGGGAGCGCACGGGTCGATGGGAGGTCGTCGGTGGCAGCAGGCGGTCTCGGAGATAGCTAGGCCCTATGCCATGGAGCGCTTTAAAGGTGATAACCAACACCTTGAAGCGCACCCGGAAGACCACTGGGAGCCAGTGCAGCTCGCGCAGGAGCGGTGTTACATGGGAGCGCCATGCTGCTCCCGTCACTACCCGCGCTGCTGCGTTCTGGACCAGTTGGAGCCTCCGGGTGCTCTTCAAGGGGAGCCCCATGTAGAGAGCGTTACAGTAATCAAGGCGAGAGGTCACGAGGGCATGAGTGACTGTGCACAGGGAATCCCGATCAAGAAAGGGCCGCAACTGGCGGATCAGGCGAACCTGATAAAAGGTCCCCCTGGTTACAGCCGTCAGATGTTCCTCCAAGGACAGCTGTGTATCCAGGAGGACTCCCAGATTGCGAGCCCTCTCTGTGGGGGCCAAAGACTCGCCCCCAATAGTCAGTGATGGAGTCAACTGACTATATCGGGATGCCGGGAACCACAACCACAATTGGGACAAGTCGCTAAGTGAGAAATGACCATGACTAGGCTTTCCTTTTTTATACCCTTTGAAATGCTCATTCCAGCGCTGCAATAATTAACAAGGAATTAATGTTTCACAATACTACACAAATAGCTTGGCATATTCCTCATTGTGTGCCTGCTTATTCTCTGGTAATCCCTTCCTCTGCAACTGCTCCATTCTGGGGTGAGGCAGAGAAAACAGTCAGGCACAGGAGAAATTGTTTAAAGAGATCACCTGTTTAGACAATCTCTAAATATGGAAGAAAAATATGGGTCAGGCATAGGACTGTAATGGCAAACATGTGACTCAGAGACAGATGCTGTGAAAGTCCTAACTGCATGCCTTGGTTGCAAAGTTATTTTTTCAGCACCATCATAACTTTGAATAGTCACTGCACAAGGCAGTTCTCGTGATTCCGTAATCAGAAGAAAGTATAAGTAAGACCTCCCTTACCAATTGCCTTCTGCAGAGACCATTCAAAGCTTTTCACAGTGCTGAAAAAATAATTTTGCAGCCGAGGCAAGAACACTCACCAATTCCGAGAAGCTATCTGGGAAATTCTTGAGGCCTTTTTCATATTTTTTTTTCTTTTTCAAATTTAATTAAACATTTTGGCTACATACAGAGCAAAATGGAGAGGACATACAAAGGCTGCAAACTGTGGTCCAAATAAGATTACAAACATAACAGTTAAAATACTGCAAAGTTGGCTGTGTTTTTCTTCAGAGTTTCTTGAAGATATCTGGAGAACTGTCCAAATACATGCAAAAACATAACAGTGCTTATTAACCTTGCCTAAATTATTAATATTAAAAAGATAGGGACCCACATCACCCAGCCACACTTTTTCTCACTGTGATAAATGTAGTGCGTTCAACCTGTTGAAGTACACATTACTTCCTCTTATGATGCTTTCAACACAATTAAGTCTCCTGGTGTCTGTGCTTCAACATTGTTTGACAAACAGCTGAGCAAATTAAAAAAAATACTCACTCTCCTTGCATGTTGCCTGGACCTGAGAAATATTCCTGGTGGGTGTTCCTTGGCCTCCCTCGACCGACAGGATTATTCTCGTTGTCATTTTGGTATCTTCTTGCTTTATTGGTCTTGGGTATGGCTCCAGGATGGATTGGTAAACCATTCCTGGTTGCCTGATCAGACCGCCTACCAGTATCTTCATGCTGATCTCCAGCAACTTCAGATGAATTGGTAGGATTTTTAGATTGCTTGTATCCGTGAGAAATCAGAAGGTCGTCTACGCTGAACATACTGCTGTAGTTTTATTTACGTCAGTATCTCAGTTCGTCACTGAAAAAGAAGGCAAAAAATTTCATGAGTAAGTAGTACAGTAGTACAGCAGTACAGTAGTAGTGTCCTTGAGATACGACAGTCACTTAACAGCTGTTTGAAGTTATGACCTTTCCCCCCCCACAAAAAAAAGCTTCATACAACCATTTCAAATTTATGGCAGCTGAAGTGCCCTTGCAGTCATTTGCTCTTACAACCATAGGGCCAATGCAGCACCCTCCCCATCTCTTTATCCCCCCCCCATCCTGCCCTGATGAGACCCCCCACAATGCTCCCCATTCCTCCAGGATGCAGCCACCATTTTCAGGGCTCTGACAGTTCCTTGCAGAAATGGCGGGTGTCTTCAGAGTTTTCTGCCCCGATCATCTGGCTATTGAGAGACTGCAAACTTTCCAACCTTTTTGATGCTTGCCTGACTGTCTTTAGGACCCATATACCCATATAGAGAGATAGTTCTCTTCTGCCTGGCCATTTGGTGCATGTTTGTAATGTTTTTTTCTTTAGAGCTGAGTTTTTCAATCAGCTGCTCAAGGCAAACAAGCTGCAGAAAGGTATTCGTTGCTTGCTTCCTTCCTTCCTTTGCTCTGTCCCTATCCTGGCAGTCACTCATCAAGGTAAGTAACTTACAGATTTTGTCACCCTCTTTCCGGGCATGCAATACATTTAGCAAGCAACAGGTAACAGTAACAGAGTTGGAAGGGACCTTGGAGGTCATCTAGTCCAACCCCCTGCTCACGCAGGAGACCTGTACTAGGGATTCGAACCGCCGAACTGCTGACCTTTCTGATCAACAAGCTCAGTGTCTTAGCCACTGAGCCACCTAGTCAGGGTGAGAACATTAGAGTGAAGTGGGGTTGAAAAGAATCAGGACTGGAAGCAGAGATGGAGAGTTTAGTTTGGGAGGGGGAGGGGGAGGGGGAGGAATGAACAAAAGTCTGTCCTTTTGTTGTTGTTTTTTAATTGAAGAAATGGAGGTTTCTGGGAGGAGGAGGAAAAGGGAAGGTCAAGCAAGGAAAAGGGTTTTGCGAAGCTGCTGCCTTTACTTGCAGGTGGCTGACTTCCCCAAAGCCTAGCAAGAGCCAGGAGAAGTTTGCAATCTCCTAATAACCAGCTGATTGGGGCAGAGGCCCAGCCGACAAGGGTGGCTTCATCATCAGCCAAGCACAGAGGCTTCGTTGGAAGCCTCTCTGGCATTGGAACATAACTCTAGGCCCGTGATGGTGAACCTATGGCATGTGTGCCCGAAGTGGCATGTGGAGCCATGTTGCCTAGCATGCGTGGTGTCGCCCATTCCTCTTCTGGGTTTCTGGCGTGTATGCGCATGTGGCTATCAGCTGGCCTTTGTGCGTGTGGCAGTGCTGGAAACCAGAATAACTGGTCTTCTGTTTTCTAGCATGAGCATGCACACCGGCCAGCTGATCAGCACGTGTGCATGCGTGGCGGTAAGGAGACGACTTGCTGGCTTGTAAGCATGTGTGCACCGGAAACCAGAAGTACCTTATCTGGCGTGCGCATGCCCCCTGAGCAGCTCCTCTGCCTGGTCACAGCCCTGATGAGAATATAAGGGTAATATTTTTTTTCCGGCACTTGGTGCCACGCACGCACCCGTGTGCTCTCTTTTTGGCACTCGGTGCCGAAAATGTACGCCATAACTGTTCTAGGCCCTAAGCTAGCTGAGCTCTTCCTTCCTACTGGGCTGCTTTTGGCTTCGCAAACCTTTTGCTCTTTGTCTGCCTCCTTTATGGTCCCAGCTGGATGACAAGCATCCCAGGAACTCCCCCACCCATGAAGCCACTCCATGCTCCTCTTAACCTGCATGTTCATTTTAACAGGGGCACCTGGGAGAACAGAGGTGGGAGGGGTGTGTGCAAAGCATGTCTGTCTCATTTCATGGAGGTCACCATGAAACTATGGATGGAGGTTCACAACACTGTACAAGAGATAGCAACTAAAACCATCCCAAAGAAAAAGAAATGCAAGAAAGCAAAATGGCTGTCTGAGGAAGCCTTACAAATAAGCTGAGGAAAGAAGGGAAGCAAAAGGCAAGGGAGAAAGAGAAAGATGCACCCAATGAAATGCAGAATTCCTACAAGCTAAGCTCCAGCAGTATGTGGACCGAGAATTACCAGAAGTGTAGGCAGGATTTCGAAGAGGCAGAGGAGCTAGAGATCAAATTGCCAACATATACTGGATCATGGAGAAAGCTAGGAAGTTCCAGAAAAACATCTACTTCTGCTTCATTGACTATGCTAAAGCCTTTGACTGTGTGGATCACAACAAATTGTGGCATGTTCTCAAAGAGATGGGAGTACCAGACCATCTTATTTGTTTCTTAAGAAAACCTATATGTGGGTCAAGAAGCAACAGTAAGAACTGGACACGGAACCACTGATTGGTTCAAAAATGAAAAAGGAGTCTAGCAAGGCTGTATACTGTCACCCTGCCTATTTAACTTATATGCAGAGCACATCATGAGAAAGGTGGGACTAGATGAATCAAAAGTTGGAATTAAGATTGCCAGGAGAAATATCAACAACCTCAGATATGCAGATGGCACTCTAATGGCAGAAAATGAAGAGGAACTAAAGAGCCTTCTGATGTGGGTGAAGAAGGAGAGTGCAAAAGTTGGCTTGAAACTCAACATTAAGAAAACTAAGATCATTTTCCTGAGCTCAAAGATCACCGCACATGGGGACTACAGCCAAGAAATTAAAAGATGCTTGCTCCTGGGGAGGAAAGCTATGGCAAAGTTAGACAGCACACGAAAAAGTAAAAACTTTGCCAACAAAAGTGCATATAGTCAAGGCTATAGTTTTCCCAGTTGCAATGTATGGTTGTGAAAGTTGGACCATAAGGAAGGCTGAGCATCAAAGAATTGAGGCCTTTGAACTATGGTGTTGGAGAAGACTCCTGGGAGTCCCTTGGATTGCAAGGTGAACAAACCGGTCAGTCCTAAAGGAGATCAACCCTGACTGCTCTTTAGAAGGCCAGATCCTGAAGATGAAACTGAAATACTTTGACCACCTAATGAGAAGGAAGGACTCACTGGAGAAGAGCCTAATGCTGGGAAAGATTGAGGGTAAAAGAAGAATGGTACTACAGAGAATGAGGTGGCTGGATGGAGTCACTGAAGCAGTCAATGTGAGCTTAAATGGTCTCCAGGGGATGGTAGAGTTTACTGTAACACGATTCCTCCTTAATAAAAGCAGGAAACCTGAAATACATTTGAAAAATCAAAAGCTGGCAGTGGTTCACATGTATAGCTCAATGTCAGGCATATTCGACACCTTTCCAATCATAACCTCTTTTATTTTATTTATTTTTTTATTTTACTTCAAATTTATAAACCGCCCTTCTCCCTAGGGACTCAGGGTGGTGTACAGCCAAGTAAAAACACATAAATACATAATACATAAATTAAGAACAGATTAAAAGAAAATATCTCAATTTGGTTCAGAATTTAAAAAGACAAATGAATTTAAAATCATTTAAAAGGATTTGTTAGGCCAGCCCGGCTTGTTGAAAAAGGAAAGTTTTAAGGGAACGGCGGAAGGCACGGAGGTCTTGGATTTTCCTTATCTCTGGGGGCAGTTGATTCCAGAGGGTAGGAGCCCCCACAGAGAAGACCCTCCCCCTGGGGGTCACCAGCCTGCATTGCTTGGCTGATGGCACCCCGAGGAGGCCCTCTCTGTGGGAGCGCACGGGTCGATGAGAGGTCGTCGGTGGCAGAAGGCGGTCTCGAAGATAACTAGGTCCTATGCCATGAAGCGCTTTAAAGGTGGTAACCAACACCTTGAAGCGCACCCAGAAGACCACTGGGAGCCAGTGCAGCTCGCGCAGGAGCGGTGTTATGCGGGAGTGCCATGCAGCTCCTGTAATTACCTGTGCGGCCACATTCTGGACCAGTTGGAGCCTCCGGGTGCTCCTCAAGGGGAGCCCCATGTAGAGAGCTCATACATCCATTGTGTGCCTTCTGCTATCAAATATTTACTTGTAGGTCACTGCTTCTCCTCACTTTATCCCAACTCAAGCCACCATACTAACATAAAATTATCTGGACTGCAGGCATGATCTCAAACCTGGTATGCTGTTCTTCAATATTATTTACTGTGAGATTTATGGCCATATGGTTTATTGATATGATAATCTTAGGTTTGAAAAGGTTTGCTCTCATCATGGTATCTATGTAGATCCTTAAGGTAGATGAGCTAGGCTTAAGTTCCCAAACAGACCCAGAACTAGCACAGAAACAGTAAATTTCAAACAATGGGGGGACGGTCACATTTTAAACTTCCTTAAAACACATGGGAAAGTCCAGGATGGAAATTATTTTTCCATCCTGAATTATTTTTCAACCATGAACACCTGGAACTGGGCAACGACTCGGCAAGAAGGGAATGTGGACAGCTGGTTACTAGAACAATTCAATTTCAAAATAGAGGATCCATATGGCAACCCATAAAACAGCCACATAGCTGATGGGTCACAGGTGCAAGGAAGAACTGCGCTTTTCCTGGTGCTACATAAACTCCAGGTACTAGTGGAGCGTACAGCATCCATTTCCTGGCTAATAACATACCCATTTCTGAGCAAAAAATAGTACACAAGGCTGTCTTTACTGTTTCCTTTTTTAAAGTGGATTTGGCTGTGGAAGTGAATAGACAAAAGTGCAGTGCAAGCAAAATACTGCCCAGCTTTTTCTTCAAGAAACATAGCCTTCCTTTCCATAGCCAAGAAATGTGTAAAGCATCCTTAGTTGACTTGGGTACCACAAAATCAAATGGATTTGCTGGCTGGAGATGATGGATACGTGTTAATTCAACCCAAAAGAAATGAAGCTGGAAAAGGCTGATAAATGCAAAAAAATTTGGAAGGCACAAAAGTTCCAAGGAAATTTGCATACTATAATGACAGTGGGGAGCAACCTACATTTCAAAGTTACCATATACTTCTTATAAAATAAAACTTCGGGAAAAAAAAATAGTTACATCATCTGAAAGGAAAAAACACAGGCCAATATTGCAGTTTAATCCAAACTAATTAAAGGGCTAGCATAGTTTAGCTGCTCACTTGTTTATTCTCTGCATTTCTGTACTGCTCAATTGCCCAAATTCTTTCTCCACTGCATAAAAGTTAAAAGTTAGAAAAAACACAAGTATAATAAAACAATGCAAAACAGGTTATTTATTTTGCTTGCTCCCCTATTCAGTCTGTACATTTAAAAACTGCTTTTATAAACGATTATTTCTACTTCTCAGTAGAAAGAACATTTTCCTAGAATTTTGTACAACCTAGGGAAAAAATGGGGAATAACAATCAGTTACAGATAGTTGTAAACAGTCGGTATAGACCTTTCCCCCCTCTGGATAAAAGATAGACCAGACAGTGCCCAATTTTAAAAACACCTTCACTAGAAGAACAGAGTTTGAGTATTGTGACTCGTAATTTGATGCAAGTTTTTTAAAAAAAAGAATGGAAAACTGTGTGTCTTCCTGGAGTAGCTTTGTTTTGTTTGCCAATGAGGTCACAGATTTCAGAGATTTCACTTCCTCAGGATGTTGGCTATCTTCCCAGAGTTTCTGGTTTGTGAGGTTCACCAAGAGCAGTTATAGAAAAACTAAGCTAGACACTTTTGGGCTACCTGTATCTGCACTGGTCATAATCTCCTAAGGATGCTTGACCCTTGCAGTAGAGAGAAGAAGCAGTGAGACCACTTCTCTCTTAACAAATCTTGTCTTCAGTCTTTCTCAGGATAGAGCAATAGCCCTTCTATACGGCTTTACAGCCCTCTCTAAGCAGTTTACAAAGTCAGCATATTGCCCCCAACAACCTGGGTCCTTATTTTATCCTCCTTGGAAGGATGGAAGGCTGAGTCAACCTTAAGCTTGGTGAGATTCAAACTGCCAAGCTGCTGGTAATTGGCAGCCAGCAGAAGTAGCTGCAGTACTGCACTCTAACTACTGCGCCACCACGGCTCATACCTACTAGTTTGAATGTTTGTTGGAGTGGAAAGACAGGGCCTAAACTGAATAATGAAACAACCCCCAGGATGGATGGATCTAAAAGAGCTGTAATTCTTGTAAGGATCAAACATACCCTTCCCAACACAGGATTGAAGATGGAGCAGCAATCGGGATCAAGTTCTGCACACCAATAACAGATTCATTGATTGGAGACAGAATGACACAAACTAAGTTTGAGATTTCTTCGGAGGAGCCAAACATAGAACATCTTAAGCAGTAAGCCACTTTGATTTTTCAACTCTTATTTCCCTCCCCTACCACTCCCATATGTGAGCTATTATCTTCACAACTCTTTCAGTTCAAGGATGATCCTACTCAGAATAATTACAAGCTCCTGGCCACCTCTCTGTGTGCTCTAAATCCTCTCCCATGTTTCACTTCTTCCCTCCCATTAGGGCTGCAATTGGCTTGGAAGCACATCCCTCCTTGACCCTTTCCTGCTTATCTTCAGAAAAATCTCAGCATCCTGTTTTTTTTTTTAAAAAAAAACCTGACAAGTACAGAACAGAGACTTTCTATCTCTCTTCCAGATGCAATTGAAGATTTTTTTAAAAAAGAAAATTATCTAGTCCAACTATACCAGATTTAAAAGTTCAAACAATAAGAAATTATCAGCGTCAATATATATAGATATATAGATATTTTCATTTTTAATGATTCTGACTGTTGGAGGACTGCATTCAAATAAGGCAACAAGCCAAGTTTGTTCTCATACAAAATGTGGGAAGGGGGAAAAGCAGGAATTCTAGCGCAGTATTCACCAGCATTCCCTACAGGAGTTGTTGCAGACTTCTTGAGTACTTGGCATGGCAGGATGCGAGTTTCCTCAAAGCACATTCCTCTTTTCATAGGTTTTCCACTGGACATAAAAGCAAATGTTAATCAGAACCCCTCAATATGAATGCACCAAAGCAGCTTCACTGTTCTTTCATATCAATCAATTGCCTATTTTCTCTAAACATTAGCAGGTTTGGAGGAAACATCAGAGGGACTGAAGTGAAAAGCATAAAGAATTTAGTAAAGAAAGCAATTAAAATAAAAACTCAAAAGCAAGCAATGGTGGGATCTATCTTGAGCCAATAGTGTAAAGGAGAATTTAATTACTTCTGCTGTTATTTACTCTTAACCTACTAATAGCAGATGGAATGGGAAACTTAGCAGAATCTACTAAACAAGAACAGTGCCAAATGAACTTCTCGGGAAATAATATTAAACACAGTTCAAATTCAGTGCTTGAGATAGCCTGTATTAAAAAGAAGTGCAAATTAGCACCAAATTTGCCAGGGAAGTATTTGATGGTCGCATGTGAGGCATAATTCGTTTAATTGATTTGGGGCTCACATTTTAGATTCAGACCCTCAAAATAACTACTTCTATAAAGCTACCTTCTAAAAACTTGGAGGTGTTGGAGGTAAACTCCTATAACTGCCCATCAATTGCTGACTAAACTGGACATTGTGTTAAACTTATAACTGACTTGTATCTGAAAACTATTAAATGGGAATTCAAACTGCAAAGTTATCTCTAGTTAATACTAGCCACAAACTAGATTATTGGGGAGTTGCAAGATAAATTCCAAGAATAAAAGGACACATAACTTGGCAAAATAGAACGACTGACCATTCTTACTATTTCATTGATCAACTATTTGGTTTGGGTTTAAGCGAATAGGGGTACAAGCCTAGTGTGTCTTTCAAAATCTTGGCATTTGGCCATAGACTGGACTGAAATGTACTGTCCGCTGGGCAGGGATTAGACAATGGACACTGGTGGAACAGTATTCTGAGTACAACCTCTGCCCATGTGCTCCCATCATAGCCAAGTCCCAAAATGTTTTCACAGATATTATTTTCAAGCTGGGAGGGGACAGCATCATTTTTGCCACTTGTGGCATCTTGAATACTTGCTCTGCATCCCAAACAGCTGCCCAAATTCAGAGATGAGAAAGGAGGTTATTAAGGTTATTAGTGTATGCATTTTTGTTACTCACATCTCAAGGCTGCACAATTATCTTTATTGCCTACAGCAGCACAAATAACGCCCTTCTCTTTTAAGGGATAAGGCGACAAGGTCTTTTGCAAAATTATATGGTAATTACAAGTTTTTCCCAAATTGTCCTCACCTGTGCGTGAACACTGACTTTGTTCTACTCAAAGTCCCCCTGTATGTAGACAACAATGCGCAGATTTCAAAGCAGCAACTGTTTTAATGCCATGGCAAGGAGTATTTTACCTGACTCCCTACTAGCATTCATGCCTACTTTGGTAATGAAACATCTGCAAGAAAGCACCAAGCTCAGAGAGCACCAATAACCCCCACAGTAAACAATATCCCAATCAAGAAACTACCAATGCAGACAAACAAGCTAACAGTAAACTACAATCTAATCAATATACCACTAGGACCACCAAACACTAGTAGGGAAAGGCACTAGAATATAAAACTATGAGCAAATCCCAATCCCTATTAGCAGTGATGATGTTACTTAGTCAGGAATGAAATGTCTACAAAAATACAACCAAGAACACAGAGCACCAAGGAGCCCAAAGTAAATAATATCCCAATCAAGGAACTATCAATGCAGATAAACAAGCTAATAATAAACCATAGAAACTGCCTGACAAAGCAAGCTTCTAAAACATAAAACAAGACCAAACCAAAATCTCTGCTAGCACCAATGATGTTACCTAAGTTTGATAATTAAATGTCTCTAAAAATGCAACCAAACTCAGAGCACCAATAACCGCACAGTAAACAATGTAGCAAAGAAGGAACTACCAATGTAGACAAACAAGCTAACATTAAGCCATCGCCTAATCAAGGAACCATCAAAATCATTGCAACCAACACTGACAGAGCATGCATGTGCCTGAAAATGAACTTCCGGTTCCAGCTACTGAACTTCCGGTTCCAGCCAGATACTCTGTGTTTCTGGCTTGCATGCGCACACGACGATCAGCTGGCCAGTGTGCATGCTCACACAGGAAAATAGAAGACTGCCACATGGAAAAAGGCCAGCTGATCACTGCGTGTGCATACACGCCAGAAATGCCATGCGTCCCAAGTGACATGGCCCCGTGTGCCACTTTGGGCACGCATGCCATAGGTTCGCCACTATGGCACTAGTATATAAACATAAGAGCAAAACCTCATCCCTCTTAGCACTGATGAGGACAGCTAGTTTGAAAGCAAGAAAGCAAGCAAGCTCAGAGGGCACCAAGGAATCCACAATTAACAATATCCCAATCAAGGAACTACCAATGCAGACAAACAAGCTAAAAAACCTCATAGCCTAATCAAGGGACCACCAAGACCATTGCTTTCAACACTGACAGAGCAAAGCCACTAGGAAATGAGAGCAAACCCTTTCCCCCACTGGCACTGATCATGTTATCTAGTTGGGTAATGAAACGTCTACAAGAAAGCAACCAAGCGCAAAGAGCACCAAGGACTGCCAATGCACACAAACAAGCTAACAATAAACCACATAGCCTAATCAAGGAACCACTAAGTCCACTGCTACCAACACTGGCAGAGCAAGCCATTAGAAAATAAAATGAGAGCAAACCCCTTCCCCTACTGGCACTGATGCCGTTACCCAGTTGGGTAATGAAACGCCTGCAAGAAAACAACCAAGTTCAAAAGGCACCCAGAAATCCACAGGAAATAATTTCTCGAAGCACTACTAATGTACCGTATCACAAACAATCTAACAATAAAAACCAGTCTAATTAAGGAACCATAAGACCACTGTTACCAACACTGACAAATCAAGCCACTAAACAATAAGAGCAAACCCTAATCCCCAATAGCTGCGATGTTAGCTAGTTTGATTATGAAATATATGCAAGAAAACAACCAAGTTAAGAGAACATAAAGGGCCCCTGAACTGCCAAGGAAGCTAACAGTAAATTACAGTCCAATCAAGGAAGCACCAAGATCACTTCTACCAATACTGAGAGGGCAAGCCATTAATACAGTGATGGCAAACCTTTTCGGCACCGAGTGCTGAAAAGGGCACATGCACGTCTGGGCTGCAACCTGGAAGAGGAGCTGCTCAGGCACGTGCGCGCCCCCCAAAAATGAACTTCCGGTTTCAGCTACTCAACTTCCAGATTCAGCCAGCTACTCTTCCAGGTTTCTGGCGTGCACTGGTAGTTCCTTTTATCTGCATTGGTAGTTGCTTGATTGGGATATTGTTAATTGTGGATTCCTTGGTGCCCTCTGAACTTGCTTGCTTTCTTGCAGACATTTCACTACCAAACTAGGTGTCATCATCAGTGCTAACAAGGGATGAGGTTTTCCTTTTATGTTTGTATACTAGTGCCATGGTGGCGAACCTATGGCACGCATGCCTGAAGTGGCACACGGAGCCATGTTGCCTGGGATGCGTGGCGTCGCCCATTGCTGTTCTGGGTTTCTGGTGTTCATGCGCACACGACGATCAGCTGGTCCATGCACATGCTCACACAGGAAAACAGAAGACCAGTTCTTCTAGTTTCTGGCACTGCTGCATGCAAAAAGGCCAGCTGATCCATCACGCGCACATGCATGCCAGAAACCCAGAAGAGGAATGGGCAATGTCGCACGTCCCAAGCAACATGGCACCACGTGCCACTTCGGGCATGCGTGCCATAGGTTCGCCACCGTGGCACTAGTATATAAACGTAAGAGCAAAACCTCATCCCTCTTAGCACTGATGAGGACACCTAGTTTGAAAGCAAGAAAGCAAGCAAGCTCAGAGGGCACCAAGGAATCCACAATTAACAATATCCCAATCAAGGAACTACCAATGCAGACAAACAAGCTAAAAAACCTCATAGCCTAATCAAGGGACCACCAAGATCATTGCTTTCAACACTGACAGAGCAAAGCCACTAGGAAATGAGAGCAAACCCTTTCCCCCACTGGCACTGATCATGTTATCTAGTTGGGTAATGAAACGTCTACAAGAAAGCAACCAAGCGCAAAGAGCACCAAGGACTGCCAATGCACACAAACAAGCTAACAGTAAGCCATAGCCTAATCAAGAAGCCATCAGGACTACTCCCACCAAAACAGTGGCAGGGCAAGCCACTGGTATATAAACATAAGAGCAAAACTCATCCTTGTTAGCACTGATGAAGACACCTAGTTTGGTTATGAAAAGTCTGTAAGAAAGCCACCAAGCTCAGAAGGCACCAAGGACCCCACAGCAAACAATATCCCAATCAAAGAATTAGCAATACAGACAAAGAAGCTAACAATAAAAACCTAATCAAGGAACCATCAAGACCACCGCTACCAACACTAGCAGAGTAAGCCATTAGAAAATAAAATGAGAGCAATCCCCTTTCTCCACTGGCACTGATGCTGTTACCCAGTTGGCACTGATGCTGTTACCCAGTTGGGGCTCCCCCTGGGGTGCACCTGCTCCAGCTGGTCCAGAACGCGGCTGCGCGGGGGATTATGGGGGCGACGAGGCGCTCCCATGTGACACCTCTCCTGCGCGAGCTGCACTGGCTTCCGGTGGTCTTCCGGGTGCGCTTCAAGGTGTTGGTGACCACCTTTAAAGCGCTCCATGGCTTAGGGCCGGGGTACTTACGAGACCGCTTTCTGCCACCAATAGCCTCCCACCGGCCAGTACGCTCGCACCGAGTGGGCCTCCTCAGGGTGCCGTCCGCCAGACAATGTCGGCTGGTGACTCCCAGGGGGAGAGCCTTCTCTGTGGCGGCGCCCACCCTCTGGAACAACCTCCCCCCAGAGATATGTACAATAACAGACCTCCGGATTTTTCGTCGGGCCCTGAAAACCCATTTATTTCAACTAGCTGGGCTGGCTTGAGTTAAATTTTAAATTGATTTTAAATTGTGTTTTTTTAATTTACGGCCAAAATATTTAATTATTTTAAACTGTTTTTAAATTTTGTATGTTCTGTTTTTTACTTTGGCGTTCACCGCCCTGAGTCCTATTTGGAGAAGGGCGGTATAGAAATAGGAACAAATAAATAAATAAATAAATAAATAAATAATGAAACATCTGCAAGAAAGCAACCCAAACTCAAAGAGCACCAAGGACTGCCAATGGAGAAAAACAAGCTAACATTAAACCATAGCTTAATAAAGGAACCTCATGCCATTCCCATCAAAACACTGGCAGGGCAAGCTACAGGTATATAACTATAAGACCCAAGACCAAACCCTACTATCACTGATGCTGTTACCCAGTTGGGTAATGAAACATCTGAAAGAAAGCAAACAAGTTCAGAAGGCACCCAGAAATCCACCGGAAATAATTTCCCAAAGTACTACTAATGTACCATATACAAACAATCTAAGAATAAAACCAGTCGATTAAGGAACCATAAGACCACCGCTACCAACACTGACAGATCAAGCCACTAAAGAATAAGAGCAAACCCGAATCCCAATAGCTGTGATGATTATGAAATATATGCAAGAAAACAACCAGGTTAAGAGAACACAAAGGGCCCCTGAACTGCCAAGGAAGCTAACAATAAATCATAGTCCAATCAAGGAAGCACCAAGATCACTTCTAACGCTGAGAGGGAAAGCCACTAATATAGTGATGGCAAACCTTTTCGGCACCGAGATCACTGTGCGCGCATGCACGCCAGAAACCTGGAAGAGGAACGGGCAACGCCGCGCATCCCAAGCGACATGGCTCCGCGTGCCACTTCAGGCACGCATGCCATTGGTTCGCCATCACGGCACTAGTTATATAATATAATATAAGAGCAAAACCACATCCCTGTTAGCACTGATGAGGACAGCTAGTTTGAAAGTAAGAAAGCAAGCAAGCTCAGAGGGCACCATGGAATCCACAAGTAACAATATCCCAATCAAGGAACTACCAATGCAGACAAACAAGCTAAAAAACCTCATAGCCTAATCAAAGGACTACCAAGACCATTGCTTTCAACACTGACAGAGCAAAGCCACTAGGAAATGAGAGCAAACCCCTTTCCCTACTGGCACTGGTGATATTATCTAGTTGGGTAATGAAACATCTGCAAGAAAGCAACCAAGCTTAGAGAGCACCAAGGACTGCCAATGCACACAAACAGGCTAACAGTAAAGCATAGCCTAAGCAAGGAGCCATCAGGATTACTTCCACCAGGGCAAGCCACTGGTATATAAACTTAAGAGCAAAGACCAAAACCTACTATCACCTAGTTTGGTAATGCAAGCAAGTTCAGAGTGCACCTAGCAATCCACAGTAAATAACATCCTAATCCAAGAACTACTAATACTCACAAACAATCTAACAATAAACCAGTCTAATTAAGGAACCATAAGACCATTGCTACCAATGTTTAACAGTAACAGAGTTGGAAGGAACCTTGGAGGTCATCTAGTCCAACCCCCTGCTCACACAGGAGACCTGTACTAGGGATTCGAACCACCGAACTGCCAACCTTTTTGATCGACAAGCTCAGTGTCCTAGCCACTGAGCCACCTAGTTAGGCTACCAACACCGAGATGACAAGCTATTAGTAGATAAAGAAAAAAATTCTATCTCTGCTAGCACTGATGATGTCAACTAGTTTGCTGATGAAACCTCTGCAAGCAATCAAGCTCAGAGCACAAACGGCCACTGAAGAGCCAAACTAACAATAAACCACAACTCAATGCCATTAAGTCCAGTGCTTTCAACAGTGAGAGATCATCAAGCCATTAGTAGATACAAATAAGAGCAAAGCCTACTCCCTACTAAGATATTTCCTAGTTTGAATAATGAAACATCTACAAGAAAACTACCAAGGTCAGAGAGCACGAAGGACCCCAGAAAAAACAATATGACAAGGAACTACCAGTACAGACAAAGCTAACAATAAACCACAGCTTGCATAGACATTGCATGTTCACCAGGAACCGTACATGGACATTGCCACATGGGGGATACAGAAATCACATTGGCTGCATTAGGGATAAAAGAAAATAGATGAATTCCGTTTTAACAGCCAAGCATGGCTAGGGGCTGACTTCAGATTACAAATTGCTGATGTAATACTTCTAAGTCAGGATAAATCAGAAGAACAAAAGCAAATATTCCATGATATCCTCTTGAACATTTAACCACCATTTCCAATAAGAATATTATTGTTTTGAACTAATAGAGAACCATGGTATTAAGGATGAACGTGAAGAGAGACTGCCAATGACCAAGAATCAAATGTAAGCAAACCAGACACCCCAAGAAATATTGGAAATTGCCAAGAAAAGGAAAGAAGCTAAAACCAAGAAAGAAAGATTTCAAGTAGGAATTTAAGAATTTCAGAAAGCTATAGAAGAGGTAAAAAGCAGAGATACAGCAGCATCTGTAAAGGCATGGAGGGTGGAAAAAGATACCAGAAAACCTGTACAAAAATGCTGAGCTCAGGAAGAGTTCCATATTTGAATTGTTAGCCTTAAAGACACCAGTGGACTGAAAGCAACTAAATCTAACATCAAAGATGAAAGCCATATTTTGAAATTCTGCCCAAATAATAGAGCTCTCAATATTCAAAATACCTTAAAAGATACTCCCTATTTACAAGAACTTCTAATACTAGAAGGGGAAGTTAGAACATTCCATTGCCAAATTTAAATTGGTATTATTGTATTTAAAACAATTAGTCTTTTAATAATTTAAACATTCAGCCAAAGAACAATATTGTCACAAATAAAGCAATTAGCAGCAGAGAAAATTAAAAATTGTAACCAAACAATGCCAGCAAACCTAGTGAGTGATGTAGTGATCCACTAGATTGAAAGACGTTAGTATACATATCAATACTAAAGATTTAAAAAGTGTACAAACTATATCATACAATATCCTTAATTTTAATGCTAGCAATTTAATGTTTAGGATTATACAATACAGACTAGAGCTATACATAGAAAGGGTGATGCTGGATGTTAAAATACTTTTGCAAAAAGCTGAGAAACAAAAGAAGATTGAGAAAGCCAAAGAATACTAGAAAAGAAACCAATACAAACTTAATTCAAGCAAAACAGCCTGAAACAACTAAAAAGAGGTAATTTTCTATCCTAAAGGTTCTTTTCAAATGGCAACTGAATTTTCTTGGGATTTTTTTCCTTGAAAACCTGAAAAAAATCAAGAAAGTCCAAGTCGTCTTTTGAAAAACACCTTTCAGGCTGATGCAACTGAGAATTTCCAAAGAATTTTTTTAAGCAAGCCACTAGGAGTAGTACGACTCACAAGGAGTAGTAGCTGGAATAGCAGTAGTAGAAAAACCTTTGAGTCAACCATGTCAAGTTGTGGAATGTTCTTAGAAAAATGGGAATCCCACTAACATCTCATTTTTCTTATATAAAGCATTTACATAGGGCAGAAATCTACAGTCCAAATAGAACATAAAACGTATGGCCTCCATAATGGCAAAACAGCAAGAAAAGGCTGTTTTCACAGATTCTTTTAACTAAACCCAATTTAATGGGCTCCAAACACAAAAAAGCCAACAAGCACAGGTCCCTAGGCAACACAAACAAGGATTCATAGTTATTACTCATTACCCATCACTACACTACTCTTCCCCACTGTTGCTCCAACTACTACTCCTTGTTTACTCCTACTACTCTTACTGAGTTTTGCTACAGAAAATTCTGTCTATGGAGACATAATTGATGCTTTTCAAAAGACAATTGGACTTTCTTGATTTTTCAAGTTTAAAAAAAAAAAACACCAAGAAAGTTCAGTTAAGTTTTGAAAAGCATCTTTCGGATAGAGAAAATTATCTCTGAAATAACAGAAAACAACTTGTAGTTTCAGTTGGAGATCAAATCACTACCAAAATTATCTTTCTAGCTGCTCCGCGTCCACATGCAAACATACCTCCTCCTCTCTTCTCCGTATCACTCCTTCTCGCCTTCGAATGTGACCACACCCAGCATAGCTTTTATAGGTTGCTGCACCGGCTGGAGAGAAGGCTTAAAGAGGCAGGACAACAGAAATCACAGGTGTTGGCTATTCTCATAGCCGTATAGACTCTCCTTACTTATTCAACCACTGTGCTGGATATTTGTTAAGGGAATCTGGATTGTAAGAATAGGAATGCGGCTTTAAAACTGGAGGAGGAAACATCAATAGTCTGTGCTGTGGTGATGACTCTACTCTGATAACTGAAAATGCGAATGACTGGAAATTCTAGTGAGGAACATCAAGGAGCACAATAAAAAAAATGAGAACCATCAAACTAATGTCAAAAGGTGCCACAGCCACCCTTGGAACTGACATGAAGATACTGAAATCATGCATAGCATCTGACTTTTAGGGTAAATTAACAATCCTGATAATCAATTTTGAACCAACAGTTAGGAAATACAGCCCATACTTGTATTTGCTAGGAGCAAGGAAGACCTTGGAAAAGATATTCAGATGCCACACTTTGTCTATATCTTTAAAGATCAGAATCTTTAAACAGATAGTGATTTTTTCTTGTACTATAAAAATAATAAAGTACTTTCAAGAAGCATGTTAGAAAGAGTAAGATTCCTGGGAATATTATGGACAGCCAAAAAATTATTATTGAAATGAATTTATTGAATTATTAAATGAATTATTGAACAAATCAATCCATGTTCTCACTGGAGGCACAAATGACCATGGTCAAATCTTATTTCTATGCATTATGCAAAGACTTAGCAGTTTTGAGAGGTGCTGGGAAAGGTGGCAATAAAGAGGAAACCAGGTTGAACTCAAATTACATAAAGATGGATACACTGCACTAGCATTGATGACCTTACCTAGTTTGGGTAATGAAACATCTTCAAGAAAACAAGCAAGCTCAGAGAGCACCAAGCATCCCTCATTTCAACTCCGACCTACAAATATTCTCCTTTATTAATGGATACATTATTGGAATACCTGAAGGTCCAGGTTGGGGACAGATATGTACACAATCACTAAAAGACAACACTTACTTGATGACACATAATAAATCAACCAACTTTAAAACTTACGCTTTTCTTTCAGCTACCTACTTCCTTTTTTTAATATGTCCTGCTGGCTGGGGAATTCTGGAAGCTGAAGTCCACAAAATTTAAAGTTGCCAAGGTGGGACAACCAACCTTTTAGATTATAAATCTGAGAGTAGCTGTCATAGATTGATGGTTGTAAACTGACTTATGATTTTTAAAAAAAAATTTTTTTAGTGAGGAACCTTTACATAACTCAATCCAGATAAAATCTTAGATTTCAATGGGACATTCAGAATCTTCTAAATCAACCCCTGTTTAGTGCAGAACGTTTCCCTCTTTATGATGTGAGCCCAGTTAAGACTGCAAGAACTGATGAGAGGGAACTGATAAAGTTTTGTAACCTGACACAAATATTTTGGCTACATGGCTTCTGACGAAAAAAAAAATTATCTAAAAAATAAAAATGCACAATTATGCATTTTATGCAAGACTCATTGAGGATGATCTGGAGGTTTTTTTACAGACTAATGGGGCAGGGAAGGGGATTTGTGCAACGCAGCCAGCACTGCATGCTGTGTCACAATATTCCCCTCCATCAAACAGATAGAGACAGACATTCTGGATAGGGTGTCAGAACTGTTAAGCCTTGGGCAACATTTCATACTGAGCCGCTCAATTTCAGAAACGATCAACCTGGAGAAAAATAATAATACTCCGAACCATTTATACAGGTGGCTATTTTATCCATCCAGAAACATGATTTCCACTGTGAACTCATCTTAATTAAGCTCTTTGCAGAGATTAGATGTTTTTTCCCTTTAGAGAACAAAAAAGCTCTTGTTTGTTTCCCCTCCCTTTACAACCAGAAGAGCAGGGGCTGATTATTAATCTACAGAACAATACATCATTGTAGTTCATCAGAAGGAGAAAAAAAATACAGTTCTTCTAGGAATACCGTATTATTGCTTCCTCGTCCCACGCACACTTCTGGCAATGGCTGCATGCCACAGGACAACTGTATGCAAATCAAGGGGTTAGGAGGCTAACACATGCAATTTCCATCCACTCTAGGCAACACAGAACAGACCACCCCATAAGCAAAACACGGATGATCTCATCAGAAAATAAAAGAGCTTTGAACCTCATTGCTTTGTGGTTGACATATGCTTTGCAGATTACAGGTTCAGTCTCAGGATTTACAATCAAATATTTGGGAGGCACTTTGGGGCAAGGTGAAGTGGGAGTAGTAGCACAGTGCTGGGAAGAGGAGACAAATGTTGGTTTAGAATAGTAATCCAACTAAGTTTAATGGCAGGTTACCATGCAAAACTATTTTAGCACAGTTCTAACATGTAATACTAGCAGATTGTGGGTAAAAAACAAAACAAAACACAGGGATTAATAGTTATAATAAATCATCATGCAAGCAAAGTTTCCATTTCCTCACTAGCATCTTCTACTGTCATCCAACTATTCTCACGCCTGTATGGATGCCAGCTCTTCATGGTTGTTCAAATCAAGAAACAGTCTCCACAATAAGACTAGAATCTACTTTATTGAATTAGACTATGGTAAATAATCTTGCAAATCTCTATTTTTCTTCCCCTCTTATAACCCAGCGAGACAGGAGGAGCTGGACTGTCTCTTCCCTAATACCTTCTCTTTTCCCAGGACTGAAGGAACATTATTTCTGCCCATTTTGCTTTTTTTTTTAAAGGTAGTTTTTATTCCACCTTTATTATTATTATAAATAACTCAGGTCAATGAACATATCTTATACTCCTTCCTCTTCCTAGTTTTCCCACAACAATCTGGTGAGATGAGTTGGGCTGTTCAACTTTCATGCCTAAAGCAGGACTAGAACTCACAGTGTCCTGGTTTCTAGCCTCATGACTTAAACCACCAAACTCTTTTTGTAACCATTTTCACCAAGGTTCTCACTATGGCTTTCTATACCAAGAACAATGAAGGCAGGGTTATACCTCTACAATAATGGTTGAATGGTCTCAGAAATTGGTATAAAATGCATGGGGAGAATTGATCTCTTTTTCTTGATACAACTCAAGAGTTGGCTGTGATGATATCTGTTTTCCAATTTTGTGATGGATTTATTCTCATGCAAAAAAAAAAAAAAAAAACTTTGGCTTTACTACCAGATTCTCAGGATGCTTTAGGACAGGGGTCTCCAACCTGTGGACTTCAACTCCTAGAATTCCTCAGCCAGTGCAAGGTTGGAGACCCCTGCTTTAGGATATCCTGACCTAAACCTTTCTGGCTTTGTGGACCAGTGGGGAGGGGGAGACGGCAGGGAAGGGATGGTTCCATCCCACAAATGGAATGCATGTGCACACACTTGCCCGCTGCTCGTGCAAATGGAGATGCATGCACACGCTTGCCTACCGTTTCCTCAGCCCAGTTGCAAATAGCTCATGGCACTAGTGGGCCATGGTCCAGAGGTTGGGGACCCCTGATTTAGGATTTTCTGGGGTGTTATTTTTCAATGAAATTTTGTGAAGTGATGGATGACACTAGAAATGTCTTTTCTACCACAGATAGTTCTTGGCTTGCAACCATCCCTTTAGTGACCATTTGAATTTACAACGGCACTGAAAAAAGTGACTTATGACAATTGCAATGGTCATGTGATCAAAATGCAGGCATTTGGCAACTGGCAGGTATTTATGGTGATGCCCAGTGCCCCGGATTATGTGGTCACTATTTGCAACCTTTCCAACCAGGTTCCGATAAGAAAACTCAATGGGGGAAGCTTAATGATCACATGATTCACTTAACAACTGCAGTGATTCGCTTAAAAACAGTGGCAAAAACGGTTGTAAAATGGAACATGACTCACTTAACAACTGCCTTGTTTAGCAATGGAAATGTTGGGCTCAAGCCTTGGTAGTACAGTGGTTTAAAGCACCCTGTTATTAACACAGCTGCCTGCAATTACTGCAGGTTCAAATCTTACCAGGCTCAAGGTTGACTCAGCCTTCCATCCTTTCAAAGGTAGGTGAAATGAGGACCCAGTTTGTGGGGGCAATAAGCTGACTTTGTATAAAAATATACAAAAGTATGAAGGCTATTGCTTAACGCATTGTAAGCCGCCCTGAGTCTCCGGAGAAGGGCGGCATATAAATCAAATAAAAAAAAAAAAAATAAATAAATAAAAATAAAAAAAATTGTGCATCCTTCTCCACGGCAGATTATGCTTCCTGATCTGGAAAAGGTCCCCGATCTTATCTTCCCTTGGGATTTAACTGAAAGGGAGAGGGGAGTTAGAAAGGCTACAGTCAGAAAAAACTGTACAATAAAAGCTATAGTAACATAGACATTTACCCCACAACCTAATAAGTACTTCATGACTAATACTGATTATTATTTTCCTGCAAGAACCCCATATCAGAGTCTTGATAGTGTTATTTACGTAACGTTTTCAGCCACGGCATGAGAATTTCATCAGAATTATTTCCTTTAAAAAAAAAAAAATCATACACCATTTGGTTCCCATCAGATTGAATAAGAATGGCTGAAAAAAAGAGATGAAATTTCTGCCACTTCAATAATGCCCATAGTGGCACGCATCCATTAGATTCCCTTAATTAGATACACCAGTAACAAATGATCAGTGGCGCACAGAGTTTATTGCACAAGTAGCATTGAAATTCCATTGTTAGAATAGTGATTCACACTATCATTGTCTTTATCAATGAATATTGTTTATATATTCAGCACTGTTGCATGTGAATCCAATGGGATATTGGACCTTCCATAACATGACTGAACAAAGGAAAGTGTCTCTTGAGTTGAGTTTGACTATTGATCACAACACACTGGTGTACTTTGTCTGGCTATACAGGTAGTCCTCAATTTATGAACACAGTTGAGCCCAATGTTTCCATTGATAAGTGAACAATTGTTAAGTGAGTTTTGCTCCATTCTATGACCCTACTTGGCACAATTAAGTAAGTTATTAGTAAGATGGTTGTTGAATGAATCTGGCTTCCCATGCCAGGGACACGAAAGGAGTCTCCAACTGGGCGTATCCCGGGCACTCGTGATGTCACAGGCTAATCCTTTCAACCCTGAAGCACCTTGATGCTTCTGACACACCTTGCGATGTGAACAGAAGGTTGGAAAAGGTGAACACATGGCCCTGGGAAATGGCAACCATCATAAATTCATGAAAGTTGCCAAGCACCTGAATTTTGACCACATGATCAATATGGGAATGCAATGGTCATAAATGTGAAAAACGGACATAAGTTACTTTCTCCATGCCACTGTAACTTGGAATGATCACTAAATGAATATTTGTAAAAGCTGAGGATTACCTGTAGTACAGAAATAACTTGCATTCTTCAGGGGTATTTTTACGTCTTCCTAATCTTGCCACAGCCCTTTTCAAGATCAGCTAGGTCAGTCTTAAGATTGATAAATACAAGATATTAGTGACCAACCAGCTGTTATGTTCCTAGAAATGTACAAATAATATTTAGTAATGTTCTAAAAGAAATTCACGAGATGCTAGTGACAGCTGTATTTAATTCTAAAAAAGGCATTTTAAAGGCAGTCCCGGAATGAGACTCTGCAAGTTCATCTATGTACTTTATTAAATAAAAGAATGTGGTACAGTCCTGTGGGGACGATGCCATTCAGAATTCAGAGAAGAGGAAATTACACATCAGTATTGCTCTCCTTGAGCAATAATCTTACCACAGTTTAAGGAAAAATGGGGAAATAAGGTCTAAGGAACATGAATAGAGAATAAATAAATAGAGGACCTGTATACTGCATGAGTCAAAAAGAGGGCTGTGAAAATATTTACACACCCCTCAATCCTGGACATAAACTGTTTCAACTCCTGCCCTCCAAACGACACTATAGAGCAAGGGTCCCCAATCTTTTGGACCTCAGGGACCATTAAATTCATAATTTACAATCCCGCGGACCACTAATATGATCTGTCTAATGACCGGTTGGGTGGGCATGGCTAGATGGTCATGTGACTGGGTGGGCATGGCCAACTTGATGTCATTCACATTGAGGGGCGCCTCAGCAGCCTCTACTCGCCCCTCCCCTCCCAGCCACTCCTTGCCTCCCTGCCTGGGCTCCTTAGGGCCCCAACAGGAAGCAGTTGTTGGAGCTAGGCAGCCACCACGAGAAAGTTGGCAAAACAGCTGGCTCAGTTCAAATTGGATCTGACCGAGAAGGAGGCTCAGCAGAAGCACCTCACTGAGGACTATGAGCATAGGCTTTCTAAGCAGAGGGAAGACCTGCAGGAGTGCAAGGCGAGGTACCAGCGCCTGGAGGCTCAGCACGCTGAAATGGTCAGCCAGTTCCAGGCCATGATGCAGTCCCACTGGAACAAGGCCCTCCGGCTCCTTGCCACCAGCAGCACTTCCCTCCAGCCTTCGCCCAAACCCCCGCACCAGGAGGCTGAAACAAATCCCAAGTCGGAATTTCTGCCCCCCTCCAAAGGGGGAGACTCTCTGCAGCAACACAAATGTTCATTGCACGTATCCAGCCCAGGAGTGCAATATAAAAAATGCAAATCATTTTTCTGCAGACCACCAAAATTTTCTCGTGGACCACCAGTGGTCCATGGACCACCAGTTGGTGACTGCTGCTATAGAGCACTGCACACCAGAACAACTAGGCACAATAACAGTTTTTTCCCGAACACCATCACTCTGCTAAACAAATAATTCCCTCAACACTGTCAAACTATTCACTAAGTCTGCACTACTATTAATCTTCTCATCGTGCCTATCACCCATCTCCTCCCACTTATGACTGCATGACTGTAACTTTGTTGCTTGTATCCTTACGATTTATATTGATATTGATAGTTTTCTAGTATAATTTGATTGCTTATTTGTACCCTATGACTATCATTGTACCTTATGATTCTTGACAAATGCATCTTGTCTTTTTATGTACACTGAGAGCGTATGCACCAAAGACAAATTCCTTGTGTGTCCAATCACACTTGGCCAATAAAGAATTCTATTCTATTCTATTCTATTCTATTCTATTCTATTCTATTCTATTCTATTCTATTCTATTCTATTCTATTCTATTCTATTCTAATCTGTAGTGTCAGGGAAGGATATAGAATAGAATAGAATAGAATAGAATAGAATAGAATAGAATAGAATAGAATAGAATAGAATAGAATAGAATTTTATTGGCCAAGTGTGATTGGACACACAAGGAATTTGTCTTTGGTGCATATGCTCTCAGTGTACATAAAATAAAAGATATGTTCATCAAGAATCATAAGGTACAACACTTAATGATAATCATAGGTTACAAATAAGCAATCAGGAAACAATATAAATATAAATCCTAAGGATACCAGCAACAAGATTACAGACATACAGTCATAAGTGGAGGAGATGGGTGATGGAAACGATGAGAAGATTAATAGTAATAGTAATGGAGACTTAGTGAATAGTTTGACAGTGTTGAGGGAATTATTTGTTTAGCAGAGTGATGGCATTCGGGAAAAAACTGTTCTTGTGTCTAGTTGTTCTGGTGTGCAGTGCTCTATAGCGTCGTTTTGAGGAAGGATAGGAGTTGAAACAATGTATTATATTATATTCTGTTCTGTTCTGTTCTGTTCTGTTCTGTTCTATTCTATTTCCTTCCCTGACACTCCAGATTTAAAACAATCATTATTCTAAAACAGAATAGTCAAAATCATACTACATCATCTTATCACTTAGTAGATATACCAAGATCCTATTACTCTAAAAAGATTATATCCTTTTTCCCCCTGTTCACATGAAAACAGAGCAGTTTCCTTTTTTTTTTTTTTTTTTTTTGAGGCTGCAATGGATTCTTCTGCATGGTAATTAGTGGGAAGTGTGTCTTATTTTGATTTTTCTGAGCCAAATTATCTTGGGCTGGCCTTGGCCTGAATGCAACCTTAAGATGGGTTGTTAAAGAGTAGTGAAAAACAAGATTTGTTTCTGCTTTTGACTATCCACCCAGATCTACTGACCGCATATGCTGATCAAAGGAATCAAATCTGTCATTAAACTCTTTGATCTTAGGTTTATGAACTTTTAAAACTTGGCCAACATTTGCTTGAATCTGTAGTTCTATCTGATTTTTTTAATGGAGTGCCTTCATATTTCCTTCACATCCATTATAAAGGTTATCTAAAATAGCAGACCATTTTATGCTTAGAAATCCAGAGAATGAACGACCAAAAATACAACCCTGTAATTCAGCACGGTTACAACTCCTATCTTAGGAAAAAAGCATTAACTTAGACAGCAAAACTATAGTTTGGGGCATGGAATACACTGATTATCTCTTTAAGTTTGAGCTCTAATTTCCCTTTACAAAATACCAGGAGTATTGCCTAACTGTAATTAACAACATTTTGAAAACACGATAAAATCAAAACTTTTAAAAGCATAGATAATGCAGGGTATCAATACACTAAATTCAAAATGAGCAATGAAATCAGCACAAGGTGAGGGAAGGGGCAGACTGTATGCATACTTTGGAGTAGTCTTCCCCAGGTGGATGAACTTCAAGAAGGAGGATGCCCAACCTGGGTAGTTATGCTTCAGAAGCTTGAGAAACCACAACACACAGTTTTTGGCTGCAAAGGAAAGATATCAGCATTCCAAATTATTTGAAAGTTATGTTCCCTTAGTTACCTGCTGCACAAGGACTGGCTATGATCATTCACCAGTCAAGGAAAACACTCTTCTTGATCTTGATTTTGCATGTTGTTGTCAAACTCAATTTCATTGAGGGCTGCATCAGGGCTGTGGTTGAACTCAGGGGGCCGGGGTGGTAGTGGTGTGGCCGACTGGGTGGGTGTGGCCAGCTTGCAGCCACTCCCCAAACTGCTGGCATGTTTCCTCTTTGCACTGGGTAGACCAGGATGGCCCCGCATGCATTGAGTTTGACACCCCTGTTGTTGTCTAAGTTTTAGTGTTCTAGGACTGACATTACATGGCTTATTTTCGGTCCAAACTTTATTTAATTTCCCTGCCCCATCTAGATTATGATTACCTAAGTATAATTATTCAGAAACCAAACATTTCTATTTCTATAAGGAGAAGAGAACCAGAAAGAAAAATAACCATCAGAACTATCCATATCTTTCCTTTGGAATGTGCAGGAGTGTATACTGAAGTTCCTCTTTGTGAAGAACTAACACTTGTGTCTATTGCCAGACTCACAGCTGCTCTAATTAGCCAGAAAAAGATGAGTTACATCTGCCTCCACATGTTTCAAAACTCCACTACTGAAAATTGTGTGCTGCTCTATTAAGCATTTGTTTCCCTTCAGAGGAGCAAAAGCATATTTACTTTCAACATTTGGACCCAAGTATGTTAAGCATCCTGAAGTCACAAAACTGACAACACTGTAATTCAGGATGGCAGTATTTGATGTACTTTTATCACCACTACACTCCAAAGCTTCCGTAAGATTTCGTTTTACCAGGCACATTTTAAGGAGTTGGTCTTGGTCTTAGGAACTTATCCAGACAGGAAGTTCTCCAGAGGAGACCCTTTGGAAGATGCTCCTGCCCTTGGAGGCTCTTTTTTTTGTGTGTGTGGCAAATGGGAAGTTCCTTCTCCTGTGTTACTTAGGAAACACATTCCTTAGAAGTTGCAATAATTTCCCAAACTCAGACTTTGGAAAACTCTAAGAAGAAACAGTTCATCTATCATACTTTGAATTAATAAATTAAATGCTTGCTATGATGATAATTTAAGACTCTTTTTTTTTCTTTTAACTTTTTAGATTTTTATAAAATGTTATTTCTGTTGGCTATCTTCAGTACCATCAGAGTGGAAAGGTGGGATATACACAAATACAATGTATTTAGGTCAAATACCTACTTTCAAAAATGTATTTACAATAGAAAGAGCTGTGAGATTAAATGTCTTCTATTAGCCCATCTGCCAGCAAACGTTTTGGCAGAATTAGAAAGAAAAAAGGCCTTTAGTGGATAGTGGTTCTTACTGTCCTTCTTAAAATGGGCACAAGCTAATACTGAACATCAACTTTCTAATAGTGAACCAATGACAAGCCTAGATCAAGAGGTCCCAGGTGAAAAGAACCCTCAGTACTTTCATATTCGAATTAAAATGATTGTATTGCACATCAGCACTGTCTTCCTGGCAACCTACACAGATGGTATGTTATGCTACCACCTTTTGCATAGATTCCCCCCCCCCCATTTTTCAGCCTAGCCTTGAACCTAGAGCTTTCTAGATTCTGAACACTTATCTTTTTCTTGCAACAATTTTAGGCTTCACATCTCTGATGGGTGCGTGATTTCTTCTATTAGGGGAAGAGGCTCCGTTTCTATGAAGCCACATTACCTTGGCGTTATATATACGTACCAGTAACGCTCTTAAAATTGGCGTCACAGATTGTCCATGTCCCTAAACCTGGCCTAGATTCCTAGGAATTCCCTGGCAATCTATAGGAATTTGCTAGAGACTTGAAGCTGATATTACCCATTGTGATAGGTTAAGAATGGGTAGTATCAACTTCAAATTTCTACCAACTACTGTTATTATTTGTTACTATTATTTGTTAAAGGAACGTCTGGTGAAAGTTTCCAGGAATAAAAGCATAGTTCAACATCCTGCAAATGTTCCAAGTTTATTAAAAAAAAAAAAAAAATCACCGAAAACAGATTTACCAAATAATGGAGTTACAAATACAACCCGAGAAACAAAATATCAAGCAGTCAAAATTAACTTCTCTTTACGAGAAGAAAACTATAGCTCCCCCTTTTAATGTTTGAAAATTTTCCAGCATTAGCTCTCCCTACCTAGCAGGGCTGTTTTGAGGATAAAACCAAGCAGAACAATTATGCAGCAGCGCCCACTTCAGTGGTGAATCATGGAAAAGATAAAGAAATCCCCAAGATTTACACTCATGTCTTCTGTTCAGACGCACATGACCGGGCACTCCACAACTATGTTCATACTACACAGGCACTCATGCTTAACTTGGCTTATCAACACAACCTGGTATGATCCTGCCTAAACTACCTAACGTAACACCAGGGATTAATTTTACTGCCCCCATCCCCTTGACCCAAACTGGTTGATGAGTTAATGGCCAAGCCAAGCCTGTAATGTTATGAATACTAGTTATGAATACTCCAGAAAGTTTCAGTCCCATCCAACAGACATACCCCTTGGCTCATCCAACGCCAGACAGCTGGAAAAGGCGCTGCTTCGAGTGGAGGAAACACCCTCTCCAAATCAGGCTGCTCTTTCCAAACCTGCGTGGTACTAGGAAAACCAGTGTCGTAAACCCAGCAACTGCGATTCCACCTACAAGCAAGACGGCTCCAGAAAAGAAGGACTGGCACAAAAGTTACATCTTCTCTCTCCCCCCCCCCCCGGTCCCGAAAACAACTTCCCTTCAGAAGGTCAACTGTCTTAGCTAGGCGGTTGAGCCGGGCAATCTGGCGCCCAAATTTGTAAATTTAGGAACGGGGAGGCGGGAGGGAAGAAGAAGACAACACCCCCCACCCCACAGTTAACGAGAAGTCCAAATCTGGACGCACGTGCGATTAGTAACCGCACCCTCTCCTGGATCTCAGAAAGAGAGAAGGAAGAAACAGAAAAGAAGCAGGCAACCCATTTCGCTCCAGAAGCGCGGCCAAAAACTTAGGAAGAGGCCAGGCTCGAATCGTTGGCAGTTGCGCAACAGTGAGGCTAGTTTGCAAACCGGGCGGTGGTGGGAGAAAGAGAAGTGTCCCCCGTCTCCACGACCCCCGGGAGTTTACAGCCCAGCAGATCGCAAGAAGCGTCAGGAGCCCTCCGCGTGTCTGGCCACTTACGTGCTGGACTGCTGCTGCTGCTGTTGCGGCGGCGGCTGCGTTGGCGGCCGCCCGCCATCGTCATCCCGAACTCGGGAATCTGGCGAGGAAGCATCGCCGCCTAGCACGCCCGGTGGAGGGCGAGAGTCCGAGATGCCTGCGCGTCGCTCTTCTCTCCAGCGCTGCACCGACTTTGAAGTGAGAAAGCGACTCGCGCGCCGGGCAAGGTTTCAAAGGCTACGCGTCCCTCCCCTCCTTACGTCCCTCCCTGAGCACCTTGTGTGGCTCCTTCGCCTGATTCTTATGGAAGAGGCAAGAGCAGGAGGTTGATGCGGCCTAAATAAACTTTGGGACAGGAGCCAAAAATAGGGTACCTCGGGTTAACGCTGGGCATGTTGTGAAAATCACCAGTGCAATGCCCCGAATTTATTATTTCCTCCTCAAAGTATTTCTTTTAAGATTTTGTCCTAAGGTGTGAGGGAAGTTACCTAATGTTAGGCCACCTGGGCAAAGAGCCTGCTCTGGTGGGAGACAACTTTGGGGAGCATGGGTATGATGGCTTCATTTCTTATGAAAGCAGTCCCTACTCTCCATCTCAAATCTAGATTTGTATTAAATCAGTCCTTGGGACGCAGCTCTGGTCAAGATCCAGTGAAGAAATACTTGACTGAATGTTTAAATTGTATTAAGAGGCAGATAACAATTCTCCATGCCATGGCTCTAAGCAACATAAAACCTGTGGACTGTTTAATTTCAGCACTGATCTCTGGAAACAGACAGATGAAGGGGGAGTGGGGGAATCACCAGCAATCAAGACATACCTACTTAAAGAAGTGTCATTTATCTATCATCAAGAAGGAAAAGAAGACAGATCAAGTCTCAACCACCAATTACCATCACCAAAAGTCTGTAGGCTGCTTATTCTTCCAAATGTCTGGAAGATGTTTCAGAGAAGATACAAAGTCCTTTAAGCATCCTGGAGCAAATCAAAACTGTGTAAACTCAAGTTGTGTAGAGACAGCATATCAAGCGAGAATAGAGATTAAGAGTTTATAACATTAAAGCCTTAAATAACTGATTGGGGATGATAAAACACAGTAAAAGATTGTTCTGCTTTTGGAGCCATGATGCAAAGAGAAAATAATCTGCAAGAGATGTTGTCTTCTCACATCAATTTAGTGTCAGTGACAATGTCATTTGTTTATGCTGTAGAGGCATCTCTCCCTCTTTGCCACGAAGCCCTTGGATGTAGGATTTGCTACCATACATACAAGCTCTTCTCATTTGCCTTTAACAAAAAATAAAATAAAAGTTGCCCAGCAGGCCTGATAAACTTCCATTTCCCCTGCCCTAATTGCTACTAAGAAGCTGTGTCGAGGAAACATATTATGACACCATTATTTTAACCAAATTCTGCAAACCCAGCCTTGGCATATGGACCGTTGTGTCCTGCAAATCCAGGAAATTGGGCTGAATGGATTGTTTAAAAGTGAGGAGCATGTCACACGAAAACACCCAGAGTAAAAGGAGTAAATGAAGATAAGAAACGGAAGGGAAAGAAATAGCCGGCATTCAAAGCAAGCCAGTTAAAGAAATAGCTTTTGTTTACGTTGCATTGATGAGTGGTTGTTGAAACTCTACAAAGCTACCTTGTAAATGAATGCTTTGGAACTAGCGTCAGTCTGCTACGAAACATTGCTTGGCATATGAAAGAGCTACTGCACGGTTTCCGATTTCTGTGTTGAGTCAAATGGTGTCCTCTTATTAAACATGATCTTTTATGAGATATCTCCTTCTGCCAAATGAAACATTGGGTCTGTTATTTCTTTCTCGTATGAGCCATACCATTTGTTTTCGACAGGGTCCAGGCTTGTAACTGTTCTTTACGGGCATCTAAATTTGCAAATGTTTCTCCACCGTCAATAATTTTCTTCCTCTTGAAGCACGGTAGGTTTTAGAATTCTCTATTTCCTTTTTTGTGAGGACTGTCATTTAGAAATGCTTCTCTACCTGGAGAAATCCTTCTCTCCAGAGATGGGAACCTCCAATCTCAACATTCTCCAGCCTGAATCTACACATCTGGAGAAGGGTCTATGACAATTCACTGCGGCCAACTTGTCATGGCCAACTAGCCATGGTGCAACTCACGGCAAGAACAAGAGTTGCACTAATAGCCAAGAAATGGTGGAATAGAATCATTAAAGAAAGGATGAAAAAAGAGGGACAGAATGAAATGTGAATCTGTTATTTATTTTAAATAATTAAATTGAATTGTTAAATTGTCCTGCAGAGTTATCCCATGGCCAGTTGGCCGTGGCAAGTTGGCTGCGGTGAGTTGTGCCATTCCATCTGGAGAATACCCAGCCTAGGGAACTTTAGAAGCTGTCAAGCTTTGCGTGGATTCCAATGTATAGTGTCCAATAATATGATATTAATAGATTATCATCTAATACTGAAGGTTATGGCTAAACTCATAATTAACTTGCATCTCTTTTTTAGAAATGATCTTGCATTTCAATTACTGTCTGGAAATATTGGAAGGGGGCCATGCTTAGAAGCATACCCTTCTACATGCCATAGATTTGTACTTTTAAATGTATTAATTTGTCATTGAGATATTTGTACAGTCTTCTCTACAATCCTTGAGGCCTGTTTTGCATTTCGGATATATATTATAACCAGTGGTGAAATGTAAAATGTGTTACTACTGGTTCTGTGGGTGTGGCTTGGTGGTGGTGGTGGTAATATGACTGAGTGGGCGTAGCCAACTTTTTTTTTTTTTTTTTTTTTACTTTTAAAACCATTTTTCTACAACCTCTTCGGCTGAAAAGGTTGTAAAAAAAATGCTTTTAAAGCCTCTGATGATCCCAGGTGACTTGCCTGATTGGCAGAGGCTTTCTTTTTTTTTTTTAAAGTCTCTGATGATCCCAGCTGACTTGCCTGATCGGCAGAGGCTTTTTTTCCTTTTAAAAACATTTTTTCTATAACCTCTTCGGCCAAAGTGGTTGTAGAAAAAATGCTTTTAAAGGCCTCTGATGATCCAAGCTGAGCCACATGATCATCAGAGGCTTTTTAAAAAAACTTTTAAAAGCATTTTTTCGGCCAAAGAGGTTGTAGAAAAAATGCTTTTAAAAATTAAAAAAAAGCCTCTGATGATTGCACTGCTCAGCTGGGCAATTGGGGGTGGGGGGCAGGGATTTTTGCTACCGGTTCTCTGAACCATCCGCCTCCATCGCTACCGTATCAGGCGATCCGGTCCGAACAGGGAGCATTTCACCCTGCTTTGCACATATTTGGCTTCAACAAGCAATGTCAATGGGAGAAGTCAGAAGTTTGCTTAACAACTGCATGATTCATTTAACAACGGTGGCAAAAAAATGATAAAATGGAGCCTAATTCACTTTACAATTGTCTTGCTTAGCAGTGGAAATGTTGGGCTCAATTATGGTCGTTAATTATGGTCATAAGTCATAAAGTGTCATTAAAAAAAAGAGTCATATTTCTTGGTAATTCTTTTATTCCTTTAAAGAAACATTCCTTTAAAACATTTTCTATAGAGTAGGGTAATGGGCATGGCTTAAAATGTCTCTAAATATTCTTTCACATATGTATAACTTTTAAGATGGCAAGAAAACCAAACGAATTATTTTTTAATAACATTTTTTCTATAACCTCTTCGGCCAAAGTGGTTGTAGAAAAAATGCTTTTAAAGGCCTCTGATGATCCAAGCTGAGCCGCGTGATCATCAGAGGCTTTTTAAAAAACTTTTAAAAGCATTTTTTCGGCTTATTCACTATTCGTCACTAGTTGAAACTTTGCAAAACTTGTATCATTTTCTCAAAAACAGCCTCATTTAAGTATAAATAATTGTTAAAGGTATTGTATGAACTACTGGTTAAAATATAATGTACAGATTTTTTATGTTATTTATAAAAGACATACAATCTTTCTTTTACAAGTCTAAACTGCTAACAAAGCAGCAAAGACATAGAATAAAAAAAAGTTATAATAACAATATCTAAAATACAAAACAAGGCATATATTTTAAGTTGATCAATGAAATACTTAGAAAATTTCCATTGGTTGTTCATACTGCTAGATTTTTCTCTCACTTATGACTTCCATGTAATAATTCTTTTTATAATTTCTTGCTTAGTTATTATATTTTGATTTTGATTTCTTTGAGGAATTTAAGTGATTGATTTCAAAATAACACAGGCATAACAAAACAGTTATCATATTATCCCACTGATATTTAGTTCTTCATTTTATTATTAATTATTGTTGCATCAACAATTTATGAATCATGAAAGGAGGATAATTTGAATTTGTTCCTAAATTTTATGATAAACTGATATGGAGATAATGGTTTATAAGCTACTTCTGAAGCTCTTGGGCATAAAAATGATATTGCATTTTGGGTCAGTTTATTGTTAATCTTTTGGAAATTTGTTATGCTTAAAAAGGGTATAATCACTTAAAATACATTCTGATTTATAGTTTGAGCCCAATGCGTTAAAAGTATCTGAAGGTCCTAAATAATTAATAATATAGGGAAACTTTGGAGATTCCCAAAATTTAATGTTGGGAATTAAAAATTAATTAAAAATTAAAAACTCAGCAATGAACTAAAGGGCCACCATCAGTGAACTGTTGGACAGTATTACTTGGTTTGTTGTGTGGATGTTTGGGTGGTTTAGGGGTGGGGAATTGTGGTGGGTGGGAGTATGTTTGGGGATTATGTGTGTGGGACCTGGTCTTTGGGTATTAAGTAAATTTCGTTGTATGTGTATACTATGTATACACATACAATAACAATAAAGTTTATTTATTTAATTTTTCTACAGTTAATTTTTCAACATACGGTTGAAAAACATTACGTAGATAGAAATGGGAATCCTCATCATATGTAGAATAAAAGTCTGGAACTATTCTAAGAAATAAATCAGCTAGTTTTGTTAATGTTTATAGAACTGATTTATACCTTATAGTCTTGTACAGACACATTGTTTTGGTTTCACAGTCATAAGATTTCGACAAGATGTTATTATATTGCCAAACTATACTGTATACTAAAAATGTGGAATGCTTTGACCATGGACTACTAAAATTCTGTTTTACTCTAGTGGAAAGTTTCTGTTACATCAGACTTTAAACCCTTGATTGAATTATGTTTATACTGTCTATGTAGGAACTAGCTTCCTGAAAATGTTTTGGAAAGTTTGATCAATATTATTTTGTGGTCTCATTTCAATATGCTATATAAGGAGGGGGTGTTTGTTTTATTGTTTTTATTGTCTTTTCTCTGTTTCTTCTATGTCAAAATTTGCCATCTCTTCTCTCAGATATCTCCATATACCAACAAGGACTGTTCAAGAAAACTTTTGATATTCTTGAATGTATTTCAGGAGAGACCAGAGTTTTTCCTTCTAAATAAATACAAATTAATTTCAGCTTCGAAGTTATATTAAATACATTTGATCTCACCTTTAATAATAAATTAGAGATTTCAGGCCAGAATTACACAGCCTTATATGATGACAATATTTAAAACTTTAAATCTAGGATAAATCAATACAAATTGAATTTAGTTTTACAGTTTAATCTTAATCTTACAGTGATATAGGCATCATACAGTATGAATTTGATTAATAAAACAAATAAAAATACTAGAAAGATATATTAACTATTTAGTACCAATAAGTAGCTGAAGATTGTGCCCAAATTAATAATACATTAAACTATTAACAGTTAGTAGATAAGAAAGATGGCTCAACTATTTCTCTGACCACTTGTATTAGACCATTCACTGTTGTTTCATTTAAATTATAAAATGATTCCTATATCCTTTAAATAAGATGGGAGAGTTTAAATAGGCTTTCACAAATAAAATCAGTTTCACAAAAGCTCATATGCCATACGCTAGAGTGACATTCTTAAATTCAGTGGTACTACCCTTAAGGAAGGGAAAGGAGATAACTTTAACGAGAGGTCAGCTGCATGTTACAGTCATGAATTTATTTTCCAATCAGTAAGTGGCGAATTCCTTGTGTTCAAAACTATTCTCATAGTAAATCAACAAATGATCTTAAAAAAGCTTGCCTATCAGAATATATATCTATGTCATTCTGTGCTTCCATAGGTCCATTCTCCAAGTCTTCAGAAGTTCTTTGAAGGTGATCTTTGATGTTCTTCAAATATGCTCACCATAAAGGGAGCAAGCAAAAGTCCTCAACAAATATCACCTCAACATCAATTTTTTTTTACTAAGAAATAACATACATTTCTTGCACAGTTCACCCGTATTCTTAGTATTCTTGTGGGCATTTATTTGGTGATATGCAACCCCCCCTCCAAACTTGGTTACTGTGTGGGAAAGTTGAAAAGCTGTCAAACTATCTAGAAATACCTGAAGTCCAATATCCAGGAACTGTGGGATTGGGGGAGAGGATTTTCTCTGCAAATGAAGAACCATATTTACCTCAGACTCCACTGCACAATGGAGTCCCTGGCATCCGCCATGAGCTCAACTCCTAATGGCATCAACTCATACATTGCTGTGACAGTACGAGCCCTTCAGAATATAATGAAAACAGCAAAGTATGACTCCCACATCTTGGGCACAATAGAGGAAGACCATGGCTGGGATATGATGATAGATGTTGAGAAGCAACACAAAAACTTTGCCTTTCTAGGGAGAATAATATGCAAATTGCTCAATTCTACACTTGTTTCTTTATTTATTTTTTTTAACCACAGGAAGCTTTGAGGAAGGATTATGCTGCATTTCCAAGAGCTGCAGTGGCACAGTTGTTAGTATGCAGCATTGCAGGCTAATTCTGCTGACTGCTAATTGCCAGCAATTCAGCAGTTCGATTCTCACTAGCTCAAGGTTGACTCAACCTTCCATTTTGCTTCCGAAGTCAGCAAAATGAGAACTCAAATTGTTGAGGGCAAGAGGCTGACTCTGTAAACTGCTTAGATAGAGATGGATGTAAAGGTGAAGCAGTATATAAGTCTAAGTGCTAAATGCTAAATGCTATTGTTATTTTTTCAGAGAGGAGTGAGTTATTTCATTTGCTGCCCTTGTTGCTGTGGTCTTGAGGACTGGAGCACTGTAGCTGCTTTTCCCTTCTTTCATTTTTATTTTTGTTTCAGTTACTATCATGGGTAATTTAGTGGATTCGGAAATATCCCAGTCATCTACAGAAAATAGTATTTATGTTGCAAGAGCATCCTCTATATAAAACATCATTGAAACATTCATGCACTTGTCCTGTGATTGCTGTGAAGAAAAGGGACCACATCACAAACTGATGCCTTTTACAAAGCAGAACCATGAGCTCGTGAAGTCTCAGCCTGGTGCTATTTTAGAGGTGTTGCATGCCAGGGTCTGTAAAGAAGTATCTGGAAGGGAGGACGCCATCAAATGCCTGATTGTTCTTGGAGGATCTGGCCTTTTCAAGCAGAAAGACTGATAGACTGTGTTGCTTCCGTTCCTTGAGGATACCATCTTCCAGATCAGTAATGAACTCTGGGTTACTGACTTTGTTCAGAGTCTGAGAAGAACTTCCTTTACAAATGTTGGGGAACAGCAATGAAAGCGTCTTGTGGCAGCTTAATTCAGTCAAGCTTATGTAGAACGATCCAGAAGATCAGGTTTTATGAAAATGAAGAAAGGGAGAGCTGTCACTCCATTACTTGTGATGCAATTTATGAAATCATCAGGAACCTTCTTGAGTGTGTGGTAGTACAACCCTTAAAAATATAATGAAATGGCAAAGTGTGATTCCTGCCTCTTGGAGACAATAGAGAAAGACCATAGTTAGGATATTGTGATGACTCCCCTGGACTCTTCCCCAGATGCCTTTCCAGATGTCAGTTCGGAGGGTGAATCAGTTACAGGCACACCTGGATGGGAGTTGGTCAATGGCTGTGAGCAGCCGTCTGAGAGGGATTTGGCTGAAACACAGTGCAGTAGGACAACCCTGAAGCTTCAGACCTTAGGTTGCAGCCAGATAGTGATGAGGAGAAAGAACTGCCTTCTGCATCTGATCTGAGAACATGTAGGGCAGAGAAAAGACAGTAGCAATGAAGGTCATCCCAATTACTCATGAGGAGGCAGCCTTGCTCTTCTTGATGGGCTGCATCAGAGGCTGGCTATTTATTTAGCACAGCAGACAGATGGAGGCAATGCTAGGAACGTGTTCATTTCTTAGCTTCATGTTATCTGGTCGTTGTGATCCCTGACTTGCTTTGGATTGACACCGTGCCTTGACATGGAACGTGCTTTGTCAACCCTCTTGTGTTGTGGATTTAATTTTGTCTGGTGGATTTATTTTGTTTGGGAAACTTTCTAGTGCCTATGGACTCATTGGCCATTGCTCTGTGGACTAGCATTGGTCTGCTTTTGGCTGGACTTAATTAAGACAGTTCTGGGGTTTTGATGATGGGAATTGCTGGGAAAAAGTAATAAACCCACTAAACCACTGTTACATGTATGTGAGAGATTGAGCGGGAAGCACAGATATGTTAGATGCTCAAGATCAACACAAAGAGTTTGCTTCTCTAGGGAGAGCAATGGGCATGGGTACACGAGATTCCTTCCCAAGAAAAGTGATGCCAGTCTCCCTCAAAAGGTCAGCTAGAGGAGTGAGTCTTTCGTTTGCTGCCCATATTGCTTCTCTTGTTGCTGTGGTCTTGACGACTGAAGCATCGTAGCTGCTTTTCCCTTCTTTTGTTTTGTTTTCTGTTTCAATTACTATCATGGGTAATTTAGTGGATTCGAAAATATCCCAGCCATCTACAGAAAATAATACACTTGTTGAGAGAGCAACCTCTGTAGAAAACATTCATGCACTTGTCCTGTGATTGATATGAAGAAAAGGGGCCACATCACATACCGATGCCTTTTATGAAGCACAACCATGAGCTCTTGAAATCTCAGTCTGGTGCTATTTTAGAGGTGTTGCATGCCAGGGTCTGTAAAGAAGTATCTGGAAGGGAGGACGCCATCATATGCCTGATAGTTCTTGGAAGATCTGGCCTTTTCAAGCAGAAAGACTGACAGACTGTGTTGCTTCCATTCCTTGAGGATACCATCTTTCAGATCAGTAATGAACTCTGGGTTACTGACTTTGTTCAGAGTCTGAGAAGAACTTCCTTTACAAATGTTGAGGAACAGCAATGAAAGCGTCTTGTGGCAGCTTAATTCAGTCAAGCTTATGTAGAACGATCCAGAAGATCAGGTTTTATGAGAATGAAGAAAGGGAGAGCTGTCACTCCATTACTTGTGATGCAATTTATGAAATCATCAGGAACCTTCTTGAGTGTGTGGTAGTACAAGTCCTTCAAAACATAATGAAAGTGGCAAAGTGTAACTCCTGTCTCTTGGACACAATAGAGAAAGACCATAGTTAGGATATTGTGATGATAGATGCTCAAAATCAACACAAGGAGTTTGCTTCTCTAGGGAGAGCAATGTGCATGTGTACACCAGGTTCCTTTCCAAGGAGAGTGCTGCCAGACTTACAGTCTCCCTCAAAAAGTCAACTAGAGAAGGGAGTCTTTCATTGGTGCTCCTGTTGCTTTTTCGTTGCTATTGTCTTGAGGACTGGACAAGAAGCAATGGACGGAAGCTAATCAAGGAGAGAACCAACCTAGAACTAAGGAGAAATTTTTTGACAGTTAGAATAATAAATCAGTGGAATGACTTGCCCCCATAAGCTGTGGGTGCTCCCTCACTGGAGGTTTTTAAGAAGGGATTGGACAACCATTTTTTAAAATTGTATAGAGTAGGGGGTTGGACTGCAAGATCTCAAGATCATTTCCTACTATGTTTTTCTGGAGCTTTCAAAGATAGCTGACCTGATAGGATCACAGAACTGCTTTCGAACTAGCATAGAGCTACTATATTACAAGTTTGACTCTGTTAGCTTCGAATTCAAATTTGTCACTGCTCTTCACCCTAGTATGTTGTGCAAATTCAGGCAAAGCAGATATTTTATGGTTCAGTATGTCATACAGACTCATAACCCTTCATGGATTGAGTTAGTCTCATCATGTGGTACAAGCACAGCTATCTGCACCTTGAAAAAGAAAACATTCAAAATGTTGTTCTTCCAATTCCTTAATCCAAATGACTGTTTTTACAGTTCTTTTCCTTAGATCCTTAAATGCTGGATCAGATATGCCAGTATTTAGAAGTATAAACTGGATTTAATAGAAGCAGGCTGGTTCAGGAATTCGATTGTGGAATTCGATAAAACAGGATTCCCTTTAGAGCTGCGAGATTCGACTGAGCCTTTTGAACATTTTGATCACCAGAAGACAGAGGAAAGGCAACATGCAAGAGAATCCTTTTCCCATATATCTAAGTCAGGGATTTACGATTGCAGACAATGAGCTAGATTTGTGATGGCGAACCTATGGCGGACGTGCCAGAGGTGGCATGCAGCACCCTCTCTGATGGCATGCAAGTTGTTGCTCCAGTTCAGTCCTGCTGTGCATGTGCGTGCACCTCCTGCCAGCTGGCTGGTTTTTGGGTTTCTGTTGTGCATGTGTGGGGGGTGGGGTGCTTGCGGGGGCCCGCACATGCATGCACAGGGGTGGAGCGCATGTGGGCACCCTGCACATGCATGCACAGGGCACATGCAGGGCATGTGTGCATGCACAGGGGCAGGGCACATGCGTAGGGGCCGCGTGCACATTGTATTTGGAGGGTTTGGGCGTGCACTTTGGGCACTCAGTCCGGAAAAGGTTAGCCATCATTGGGCTAGATCAAGGCCTGTTCCAATCATAATGCTCTGGGGAAATTTTGCATTATACATGTAGTGGGTTGTACAACATAATTTAGTTACGTTTTACTGAACCCAATTTTCTGGATTTGTATGATACCTAAACAACATTGTCTGCATTTGCCCTACACAATAGATCTAAATTTGTTTAGCTAGAGTTTGGGTATATTATACAAAGTATTGTTTTGCTATTTCCTGCTTTTTAGTAAAAGTCAAGTCTCCATTTGATACCTGGTACTTAAGTCAGTTTTAAATTTAGCCATCGCATTTGCCCTTCTATGTTGAAAGTTTGTTAGCATTCCATGCTGTTTTGTAAGATTTGCTAATTGAACAATAAAAGCGATAAATAACTATTTTAGTATAATAAAAGAAATGAGCTCCTCTCCCCCCCCCCCGCAAATCTATAAAAATTCACCTTGCACAACCCTTCTTATGTCTAGCTTTCTGGGCTTTAGTCGGCTTTATTCCCACAGAAGAAAGCAACTATTCATGTAAAGATATTTTATTGTAGCAAAAAAAAAAAAAAGTAATAAGCCTTTTTTGTTTCTATTTAAATCAGCATTTAAAGGAGCCTTGCCACAAAGCCTAGGCACTGAATTAGACAGCCGTTTCCTCTTGGGATTATTTTCTGTGCTTGCAAATTAATTCTGTTTTGCAAAGAAGTGACTGCCCTTTCTGGATACCCATGATGGTTAATAGGAGGCAAAGACCATTAATTTTCTTAATTTAATTTTAAATTTGGGACTTGAATCAAATCAGGCAGTTTTGGACCCAATCCAACTTTATACCAACTGTTCTTGGATTTATAAACTGGGACCAGAATTGAGTATTGAGATCTGTAAGCTTTCTAGGTTTTTTAAAAAATACCCTTTTTCCAACATGGATAAGCCATCAAATGTCCCAATATAGAGATAAAGTGCAATTGGCTCACACTTGGAAATGCATTATTTTTTGCTTTTTTTATAACTGGAAATCAGAACCTGAATACCCCAACTATCATCAATAAACAGTATCCCATTTCAACTGATTGGCTAATTTGAAAATTATACCTGTGTTATTCTAGTGATTGTCTATGAATATATATACAACTTGTTTCTTTATGTTAGGATGGTGCCCACTTTGCAAAGACTCACTTAGCATTTATCTTAACAGGATTTTCAACAAAATTAACATGCTCTATTGGCTTTCATAAATGTCTGTACAGGTCGTCTTCAACTTACAACTGTTCATTTAGTGACAGTTTGAAGTTACAACGGCACTGAAAAAGGTGACTTATGACCATTTTTCACACTTATGGTTGTGGCATCCTCCCCAGGGTCACGTGATTTACACTCAGATACTGTACAACTGGTTCATATTTATGACATTTGCAGTGTCCCAGGGTCATGTGATCATCTTTTGCAACCTTCTGACAAGCAAAGTCAATGGGGAAGCCAGATTCGCTTAACGACCATGTTACTAGTTTAACCACTGCAGTGATTCACTTAACAAATGTGGCAAGAAAAGTCGTAAAATGTGGCAAAAGTCACTTAACACATTTCTCACTTAGCAACAGAAATTCTGGGCTCAACTGTAAATCGAGGATTAGCTGTATTATCACTTTAATACAATTTATCTGCTTCTGTATTCAGTGTTGAGCTAGTGATTTTGAGCTACCATAATGTAAAGTAGCATTATGGAAATGGGAGAAATAGCTACCAATGTTACTCCAACATCAGCACTTCCTTTACTTTCTGACTACACTAAGATGGAAGCGTTGATTTCCCTTTATATGAGCCTCACAAAGGAATGAATGGCTGAGAAATTGGTGCATGGAAATGCTTTGATCCTCTAGCTATGCCTCTTCACTGGAATTTAACTATCTGGTTGGGTGATCTGACAGAAACATTTTAAATGAGTTCGTATAGACTGCTAGATTTTGCTGTCCATATGAAAAAAAATCAGGAATCTATGGAATAGATTGTGGCAATTGTGGCACTTTTCAAAGAACAGTATGTTTTATTAATTAAGTTATTCAATCTGTAGATCTTTCATTGCTGCTTCCATCAAATGCTCTCTCTCTTTTTGGGATTGGTGGCTTCCTGAGCCTTGTTTTTGCAACCCACAAATCCCTCCCCATGAAGAAGTACCGACATAGGACAATTTCTTTGTTTTAGGTAAAAACATAAATTATAAATATATTTATCATATATTTATACCAGGAAGGAGAACACCCCAAAATATGTTACTGTCCAGCTTCAGTTGCAAAGAGTTGCCTTACCAGCATTTGAAATAATTAGCATTATTTCAATAAATTTGTCATTGTGTAATTATTCAACCTTTCAGCCTAGCTCAGGGATCAGCAACCTGCAAATCCGGAGCTGCATGCGGCTCTTTGGGCCCTCTACTGTGGCTCCCTGTCAGGGCTCCCACAATTGGCTGGCCCTGTCCCTCACCCTCCCCTCCCAGTCACTCCTCGCCTAAGATGGTAAGGGCAGAGACAGAGAGATACATAGAGAGGGGGAGAGAGGCAGACATAGAGAGATAAGAGAGAGAGGGAGGGAGGGAGGGAGGGAGGGAGGGGGGGGAGAGAGAGATATGTCAAAAGGATTTTGTGGTTCCTGGTGTTTTTTAACAACTGGTTCTCTGCCCTAATGACTGGCTGGGTAGGTATGGCTAGGGGGGGGTCATGTGACTGGTGGAAGTGAGTGAAATCGAGTTGGCCACACCCACCCAGGTTTTGTGGCTCCCGGTGTTTTCTTTTCTGTAGGAAACGGGTTCCAATGGCTCTTTGAGTATTTAAGGTTGCAGACCCCTGGCCTAGCTTATATGTATGCAAGTATGGTACAATTACTGTGACATTGGCAGCATGCTTGGCTTAGAACCCAGCATGATGGCAATGGTGGAGACAGAAGGTGTGAAATGGGAAGCCACCGCTGCCTCCTTGTTACCCACCCTGACTGCCACTGCTGTCACCAGCCAATTCCACTTGGAGCCCGGCGCATTGATGGCATGTGTGAAAATGGGAAGCCCTGGCCGCTACCACCCACCCCACTGCACTCTGCCAATCCACTTGCTCACCCACCTCCCTCTGGCCACCCATGGTGAGTTGCCCTGTGGCAAATTGGCAATGGCAAGTTAGCATTAGCAATCTGGACTGCTGAAGCACCACACACTGTTCTTTTAGATCAGAAAACCAAGAAAACGTGTTGGCTTCACCCCAATTTCAAAATATCCCACAGTGATAAAGGGCATAGTGATATGGCATTGTATAAATTTGATAAATACATAATAAATAGTGCTGACAGTGAGTAGTTGCAGCTGGCAGCACCCAGAAGTGTCTCATGGAGTACACAGGGTTGCATTAAAGTATGGTACTGCATTCCTCCCTAGAGGTCTTCCAGTAGACCATTATATTAATGGCTGAATTATGTTTTGCATAAGCATTACATAGCAAATGCCTACATAGAAACCGAGAGAGTGATTTCTTCTGTAGTTAAAGGCAGGATATCCATGCCTGAAGTAATACCAACTATTGCTGAGCACATTGTAAGCCACCCTGAGTCTTCGGAGAAGGGCAGCATATAAATCAAATTAAAAAAAAAAAAAAAACTAGTCAATTGGCAGATTCCAGCTTCTGACATGAAGATGATGCAACAAAATATTGTATACTGGAATACCTAGGAATATTTCAGCTGTCTCCATGGTGAGTTGAAAATGGGATAAAGACTGCATCAGGAGCACATGTGAGCTAAAACTGGTTAATGAGGCATCTTCATGTCAAAGTTAGTGGAACATGTAGATGAGCCCTCATGAGGATGGACTTACCTACAAGTAGTTTAGTGTTTGGTTCTTCTCCAAACACTTTTTTGCTTGTTGATCAGCTGTCCCAACATTTTCTGCATCTTAGGGTCCTTAGGACTCGATCGTAGTTCATACTGTACTTCATAGCCACAGAGGGAGCTCTATGCATTATGACAGGGTAGATTCGGGAACAGGCTTATCTTACATTCCAGTTTGACTAGAATTGCCCCCGTTTTGCACTCCAGTCCTGAAATCCCACCTGCTTTAAAGGTGCCAGATTCCACCTGGAAAATTGAATCATAGAAACTTCATTTAACTATGTATCATCACTTGCTTGCCACCTTTGTTTGCTCAAGTCAACAACTAAACATGGGCAAATGGGGAATGACTTGAAATAGCCGAACTCATCCTTTCTATTTGTGGAGATTCTCAGTCATCAGGTCATAAATGTCTCAAAGGTGCATTTTCAAAAGGCAATTGGAATGCTTGTTCCTTGAAGAAGAAGAACAAAACGTTTTCATTTCTCATTCTAGAACTTTCATCAGTTGTGATGGGGAGGAATGGAAGGATAGCTACTGACAGTTGAGACTGGATGGTGGAGGGGAATGGAAGAGTAGTTTCTGACCAGATGATGAGGCGGAGGGGGAATGGAAGAATTGTATTTCTTTGCAGTCATCTTGTTGTTAGCATTCTCTGAGAGCTGTTGAAGCTGTTGGGGGAGGGGGTTATCTGTGACCTTGGGGGTCATCTGAATCTGGGTACAATTGGTTGTGGAATCTTCTTGGAAAAGCTGCAAGGACTGCATTGTAGATTGTAGACAAGTGGTGTCTTCCTCTCCTGATATACATGGATTATTTTACCTCTGTTCCAATGTTCCTCTCCATCCATAATGTGGACTTGGCTGTCTTCAAAGCTGTGACCTTTATCTTTCAAATGCAGATGGACCCTTGAATCTTGTCCTGATGGGTTAGATCGCCTCTGTTGTGCCATATGCTTGTGAAGTGGTTGTTTTGTTTCACCAGGGTACAAATCTGCCCATATCTGACTGCATTTGTATTGCATAGATTACATTGCTCAGTTTGTCTCTGGGTATTTTATCCTTGGGATGGACAAGCTTCTGCCTTACTATATTCTTGGGTTTAAAGTGCACACGTATGTTGTGTTGGTTGAAAATCCTCCTGAGCGTTTCAGATATTCCTGCAAGGTATGGAATAACAACACTGCTACATATGTTGTTTTCTTCTTGTCTGTAATGGAGAAGCTGCTGCTGGATCTTTTTCTAGATTTGATGAAGGCCCAGTTAGGATAATCACAAATTCCGAAGAATACCTTGCCCATGTTATAGTTCTTTTTCTTTTCCCTCTTTGTTGGTTTTACTTTGCTATCTTTACTTTATTATCCTTCCATGCCCCCATCATCCAGTCTCAACTGTCACTACCTATCCCTCCATCCAATCTCCCATCACAACTGATGAAGTTTCTTGGATGAGAAATGAAATGTTTTGTCCTTCTTCTTCAGGGAAAAAACAGTCCTTTTGAAAAAGCACCTTTGAGATGACTCATGCTTTCATTTTGCAAAAATGAAGCAAGTTTGAAAGAGCATTATAGCCCATTCTCTTTGCCTTTGCAAACATGCTTATTTGTGACCTTTTCTCCTTTTATGAGCCTGACATTATATTATGCCTATCCAAGAATTTCATTTCAGGAGGATCACTTTTATTTAAAATCAAACTATCTCAATTTATGTGCAGTTGAAGCTTGATGAAATATATACTGTATATATAGAAAATGGAGCTAGAGTCGAAAAATAAACTTTGCCAGCAGGAATATAAAAACAGAATAAAAGAGAAAAATATCACATAATGTTATACAACTTATGTCCTATACCTGATAATTATTATATTATTGTGATATTATGACCTCTGCTTATAAGGGATCACAATTCCTCCTAAAATTACCAGGAACCATAGTACCAGCAAATACACTGGGCTGGGGAATAAATATATATTTATGTCAGCGTAGTAATTTTCTTAGTGATATAAGACAGAGATCTGGCATCAATTGGAATGAAATATCAAACGGTTACAATTAACAAATTTTTGCAATGATATATTTTTTGCTGCATGCTGGAAGCAGTATGAATATATTTTCACCTATTGTTTCCCAAAGGATCTTGCAAATCATTGTTCATTGTTCCCCAATTCATATGTTCTTTAGGGAAAATTGGTTAAGAGACCAGGCTATAAATCAGAAAGAGCTCAGTGAAATCTCATATTTCCTAATAATTACTACTACTACCATGCATTCAATGGTAACTAGAGCCACATATCATGCTAAGCCATGTGTTTGTTGCTTTCGTGTGATTGCCTTGGTATTTAGTTAAAAATATCTGATGTGAATTTTTGATGCTGGGATGAATAGCTTGTTAGCTAAGATTCTGGAAAGTTATGTTGGTTCTAGCTGTGGTAGCATGAATAGTTTTGCTGCAGATGTTTTCCACCCACTACTTGGTACATAGGATTGTTCTATTAGTACAATAATTTTTAATTTTCTTGATAGTTTATTCTTTCTGGAAGTTGTAACTGGCAGTTGGTTTTCAAGTTTATGGCATTAGTTAATTTTCTTTCCTCTCCAATAAATCCTTAAGCAGATCTTATGTCAGTGCTAACTGATAACTTGCTTATTGGGGATTGCTTACGTGTCAAATTGGTTTTTTATTGTTTACACAGTAATAGAAATTTGCATTTTTCCAGCAATATGATGTGTCAATATTCTAGCAAAATATGTTGTGGAATAGGGAGCAAAGCTCCTTTTCAATCTGCATTAAAGAAAGGATAGCTGAGAAGTAAAGCAATGTTTTTCTCTTAGATCTTTCCCAGCAGGAAACAATTATGGGTAATACCAATTTCCTGCAGAATTTCATAAATCCTTCCTGGTAGAGATTTCACCTTTCAGTGGTCCTAGAATATAAATCACAGCTTTTCATTAGAACTTTGGTTGTCGAAGATTGTTGCTGTTCTTGTTATTATTAATATTGGTTTCTGAAAATGGGGATAAATATACCGCTATCAAGAATGGATCAATTTGATAGGCTGGTCAGAGACGACACAGAACCAGATATTGCTGCAGTGGGTTGGCACCCATGTATCTGCACATCCCTGAATCAACTATCCAAACGATTTCTTTCAAAATGCACTTAGTTCACTGAAGCGCAAATAGCAGCTTCCCTGCTGCCAGCTCTTGCTGCTGCAGTTTGTCTTAACACCATCCTTGGCACATTAATTGCTTCCAAGATCCAGGTACAGAACTGTTTTTTCCCCACCCCCAGTCAATTGTTTTGAAACAGCAATGGATTAAGTCCATAACCCATAAGCCACCAGTTCCCCGCCTCCCACCCACCCCAAGAAGCCATTTTATATTGGAAATCACGAAGAAGCTGAGTGTTACTTACTTTTATTCTTCTCTGGAGAGAAAACTATATAGAAATAACTCTAAAGAGAGGAAGTCAGGGCCACTGAAGACAAAATTGGGGGAGGCGGGAGGGGGGTTAACCAGGAACTTAAAACATCCCAACCTCTACCTCCCTAAATAGCTGCTGGGGTTGAGAAATGAAATGATCATAAAAATTGAATGCCTAGAAAGTCTCCTTCTTGCCTGCTCTTTTCCAAAACTTTTTTTCCATCACGTATGGAGGAAAAAAAAGTTGGAATGCACGGTTGTAAACTGGGGTTGTGGTATTTTTTAACCCCAGCAACCCTATTTTTATTTTGGATTAAGGTGTGTGTGTGTTGCCTTCAAGTTAATGTTGACTACTGGTAACTGCCTGAAGCAATTCCTGCAACTTCCTTGGCAAGAATTCAAAGTGGTTTCCCATTGCTTTTTTCCTAGGGCTGAGAAACGACTGGCTTAAGGTCACCTAGCTGGCTTTGTGTCTTAGGCAGGACTAAAACTCACAGTCTCCTAGTTTACAGCTTGGCGCCTTAACTAATACAGCAAACTGCCTCTTGAACACAATTTCTTTGGACAATTGCCTGAATTTTCCTGTTTAAATGTGAAGAGGAGCTTCTCTAATGAAACTGCAAAAGCTATTGGAAAAAGCATTTAGAAACTAAGGAACTGCTTGGAGAGAAATTGAGTCCTTTATAATACATTCTTTTATCTCTGCTAGTAACAAAACTGAGTGGAACGGGGCTGCTGGAAATTCTAACTTAAAGATTTTCCTGGAAAGTTGATTCAGCCTTGCATCCTTCCGAGGTCAGTAAAATGAAGACCCAGATTGTTGGGGGGCAATATGCTGGCTCTGTAAACTGCTTAGAGAGGGCTGTAAAGCACAGTGAAGCAGCATATAAATCTAAATGCTATTTCTATTTCTAGATGGCTCTTTAGACCAGTGTTTCTCAAACTTACTTGCTTCAAAATGTGTGGACTTTAACACCTAGACTAGGGGATTCTGGGAACTGAAACCCACATATCTTAGCATTGTTAAGGTTAAGAAACACTGCTCAAGACCAGCAGCCGCCAGCTTTATTTGTACCAGGGGCCAGATTGGGGGAAACAATTTTTGTGCAGACCAGCAGTGGTGATGTGGTGGCAGAAAATGTTTTCACTCACTACCTAGATCTGTGATGGCGAATCTATGGCACACGTGCCAGAGGTGGCACACAGAATCCTCTCTGTGAGCATGTGCGCTGTCGCCAGCTGCTTTTCTGGTTTCCGGTGCGCGCCAGGGGTGGGTTCTAAATTTTTTTACTACTGGTTCTGTGGGCGTGGCTTATTTTGGGGCATGGTTTGATGGTCATTTGACAATTGTTTTTATTATTTAGCAGAGGTACTGGTCTACCAGGCTTTTAACTGCTTGCAGAGCCGTAGCGGTCTATCCATTTGTTTTTGGAGCGTTCCAGTCTACCTATTTGTTTTTGGAGCGCACTGATCTACCATCACACTGCCTTTTACCATTGATCAGCTGTAGGGCGGCCCTTTGAAGAGCCGTGGCAAGAGTTTAAACAGTTTTTTGCCGCTCTGCCACCACCGAGAGCATTGGAAACTGCTTTCAGGCAGCTTGGCCTCAATTGCCAATCTACCACCACCAAGTGGTTTACAAGGATCGGATCGGTTCTAGTCGATCAGTTGGGAGGCTTCTTGGCTTCTCAATTTAAAGCTAAGGTGTCTTGTTTTGTTTTTTTTTCCTCTTCTTTGTCAAGTGAGACCTGATTTTTTTCCTTCTAGCTGATCAACTGGGACTCGGGAGGCAGCGAATAGATTGGAGGCAGGGCCTGGCAGAGGTGGTATTTACTGGTTCTCTGAACTCAAATTTTCCACTACTGGTTCGCAAGAACCGGGGAGAACTGGTAGCAACCCACCACTGGTACGCGCACACATGTGCGTGCCAGCTACCTGGTCTTTGGGTTTTTGGTGCTCTGGCACATGCGAAGACCAGCTGGCCAGCGCACCGGAAACCAGAAGACCTGGTGGCTGGTGCACGCATGCGCACCAGTCAGCTGGTCTTCGGGTTTCTGGGGTTCCGGTGTGCACATGCGCGTTCCGGTTTGGGCACTCGGTGCCGAAAAGGTTCGCCAACACTGACCTAGATCCCATGCATGCGCAGATGAAGCTTCATTCACTTGTGCGGCCTGATTCCTAACAGGCCATGGACCAGGTACTGGGAACCCCTGCTCTAGACTCTTAACAGGGCATAAACCACCATGCATTTTGTGGGATATGCACACTTTGAAAACATGAACCGAGCACTTCACCTCTGCTTATTAAAGCAGCCTGTTGTTTTTCAGGGTACACACAAGCATGCTTAAAGCTGTAGATATAGTACAGAAAAACGTAAGTTTTTTAAATATTTAAAAAGTTGGGATGCCTGAAAAAAGATAAGCTATATGTAACTGAAATCTGAGATAAACAGGTTGTGATTTTTACCTGAAACATCTGGTGTGTAAATTTCTCTCATAGCTTGTTATAAGAGATGTTGAGTAATTATTATTTATGTCAGCATAAACTGGTGGTACCAGTCATACTTGTTCAATAGGGAACTGTAAACCAAGCATTTTTCCTCCACAGCATATGTATGTGATGAGATAATACACATCTGTTAGAGACCAGCCATTGGAGCTCTGTAAACATTGGTTACACAGCTGTTGGCAGACCAATGGTCTTCACTGCTATAAATTATATATTTTAGAAACAATCCATTTCATGGTTAGATAACGTGGATTAAAACTGAACCTCAGTGCAAGCAATGTAATCTGCATGAGTGAGATTATCCAGAATTTGAGGAAAAAGTTTTTATCTGAAACTCTGTCCCTAAGAATGATTTTACATGCTACATGGATAGTATATTCCTAGAATATTTTTGCTTTGTATGGCTCAAACAGGAGATCCTATACCATTTTAGACAGGCTCTTTTTAAGCCTTCTTAAAAACCTGCAGCATGGGAGCACCCATAACTTCTGAAGGGAAGTTGTTCCACATTGCACTGGTTGATTGTTCTTACCATCAAGAAATTTCTCCTAAATTCTAGGTTGCTTCTCTCTTTGTTCAGTTTCCATCTATTGCTTCTTGTTTTGCCTTCTGGTTCTTTGGAAAATAGGTTGACCCCCTCTTTTTTATGGCAGCCCCTCAAATATTGAAAAATTAGTATCATGTCACCTCTAGTTTTTCTTTTCACTAGACTGGACATATCCTATTCCTGCAACCGTTCTTCATATGTTTTAGTCTTCAGGCCTCCAATCATCTTTGTGGCTCTTCTCTGCATTCTTTCCAGAGTCTCAACATCTTTTTTATATTGTGGTGACTAGAACTGGGTGCAGTGTTCCAAGTGAGGTCTTATCAAGGCATTATAGAGTATTAGTATCACTTCTCATGATCTTGATTCTATCACTCTGTTAATTCAGCCTAGGATTGCATTGTTTTTTTTGGCAGCTGCAACATTGCAAGCTTATAGTTAAGTAATTGTCCACAAGGATTTCAAGATACCTGTCACAGTTACTGCTATTGAGCCAGGTTTCTGGCTGTACCTGTTCATTTGGTTTTTCTTGCCTAAGTGTAAACCTTGCTTTTTTCCACATTGAATTTCATTTTGTTAAATAGATAGAGACTAGTGTTCAAGTCTATCAAGATCTATCTGGATCTTGAGCCTATCTTCTGTAGTGGTGACTATTCCTGTTAGTTTGGTGTTGTCTGCAAATTTAATGAGCTTTTTTTCTGTTCCCTCATCTAAATAGTTATGAAGATATTAAAGAGTACTTGACCTTGAGCAGAACCTTGGGGCACCCCTCTGCTTCCTTCCTTCCATGTAGATGTAGTTCTATTAAGGACTACATGTTAAGTGCGATTTGTCAACCAGTTATAAATCCATCTGGAGGTGATGCTGTCTATCTCACATTTTCTAACTTACTAAGAAGTAGGTTGTGATCTATTTTGTCAAATCCTTACTGAAACTTTTTTATAGAGGAGACCTGAGGCATGCCCAATCTGTTAAATTTTTCTGGATGGGCAAAGTCAAATAGAGACATGCAGTCCTGCAAATAATTCAGCTCTGTTAATATGTCTTTGAATATTAGTAGCTCAGGTTGGTAGTTATGTTGTTGGTTTGAGCTCCGAGTTTGGCGATTTGGTTACAAATTTTTTGTCCCCATTCGAGGAGACATCTTCAGTGTACTTTGGATTGTGCTTGTCTGTGGGAGCACTGGCCTTTAAATACCTATCTGAATCCTGATCTGATTTTGGGTTGTGTGATTGGCTGGCTGTATTTAAAGGCCAGTGCTCCCCCAGACAAGCACAATCCAAAGCGCACTGAAGATATCTCCTTGAATGGGCCGACGGCCGATCCCCGGAATCTCTGTTCCACATCACATTCGTATGTCCCCACTACCGAGACATAAGATCAAGATTCATTTCTCCTATTTCCCAGAGATTCCCTGGTTCACCTGATCTGTTCAGCCTTTATTTCCTACTCCAGGACACAGACCCCAATATAACTCCAAAGGTGGCAAAATTTTTTGCTGCAGTCGTGGCTGAAAAAAAACGGGGGAAGAGACGGGTAACCCCTATGGCAGAGGATCACTAGTATTGACAGTACAGATTGTATCTGAGGCAGTAGATGGTGTACTGTCACATGATCTATCTATATTTGTAAAATATACTCCCCTTCTATGTGTATTTTAATTTGGTCTCTGACCACAATAAAAAGCTTACTTACTTACTCTCCTTGAATGGGGACGAAATGTTTGTAACCAAATCACCAAGCTCAGAGCTCAAACCAACAACATAATTCAGCTCTGTGCCATGAAGGACTAAGAAGACTGTGCAATTGGATGCCTCTTCTGTCTGAGGAAGTACAACTCCATCCCAAACTATATTTGGAATGTTCCTAGGTCCAGGAAGCCCCATCACCAACAACCATTTGGTCTTGTTAGGGATGTTACTATTTCGCATCCAAAACTTCACCACCACCACTGGGAAAGAACTTTGACACTGCCATTTGATCCCTTGGGGTAGAAATAAATACTCAGCATACCAATGGATTACCTCACCAATATCTTTATGTAGGATGCAACCCAGTGTCACTTTATAGAGGAGATGGGTGGCATAAAAATTAATAATAATAATTTAATTTAATGTTAAATAAGAATATAAGGCATCTCATCCCGCTAGGTCAGGCCCACCCCACTCATGCTGACAGAAAGGGCCTATTGAAGATCCTGTAAATCAAAGAACTCAAGCTGCTGGGATCCAGAAGAAGAGCCTTCTCTGCCATGGCACCTATCCTCTGGAACATCCTGCCCACAGCATAAGCTCTGTCCCTACCTTCCTGTCCTTCTGCAAGAGCCATAGATAGTGGTTATCTATGAGTTGCTGAGATGGAATGCAACACTGGAAATCAATTATTGGATTTCCTAGCTAATTCTGTAACAAGAAGCAATGTAGGACACTTATATCAAAAGAATGGACCTATTTTATCCAATATAAAGTTCTAAACAATGGGGACTGTATTTAATTTAACCATTTCTAGTCCAGTAGCTCTGATTCTCTGTTGTATCAAGATTCAAGAATTCATATGTATGAAATAAAATTATGGTAAATGTATAGAAAATGAATCAGGAACAAGTTATACTCTGTTAGAACTGAATATACTTCTTTGATGAGAAACAAACTGTCTTCAAGGAAAAAAAGCAAAAAAAATCCAGTTGCCTTTTGGAAAAGCATCTTGGGAACAGTCATGACTTGGACAATTGAGAATCTCCATAGACATTCTGTGTATTGTATAATATTGCTTAATATGTTGTCTTTTATTTCTTAGTCCTCTTTTTTTTTTTTTTGAGGATGTCATTTACTCCATCTAACCACAACTTCCTGTGTCTTCCTAACCTGTCAACACATTCACGGTTCATATATATGTGTTCTTATATATGAATGAACATACCAAGGTGATTTAACCCAGATGTATTCTTCATACAGTACTTTTAAGCAGCAAATGGAAACATTTTATATGAACAAACCTATCCTTGTTTAATGTTGTTGTGTTTATTTTTAATGTATTTGGGTTATATTTGTATAGGCACACAAAGAGAGATTTACATTGACTTTTGCTTCTTATAAACATCTTTGAATATAAATGTTTATCTACATGAATTTGGAAACAATATAACTAAAACCATAAAGAACGGTGAGTGTGTATGTATGTGTAAAATTACCAATTTCAGTTTCAAAAATTTACCTATCCCAATTAAACAGACTTTCATTGAAAGTCTTGAACTAAGGCAGTTCCATTATCCTCAGGTTCTTCCCATTGTAGGAGAGCCTTGTTAGTCTATGGTGGCAAAAAAATCAGAGGAGTCTGAAATCACCCTTTCCAACTAACAAACATTATAAAAAGGCATACATTTTTGTCAGCTACATCTTACTTTCCTAGATGTATCTGATGAAATGAGCTGCGGTCCACGAAAGCTCGTGCCCTTTAATAAAATTTGTGAGGCCAGAAAGATTCTACCAGGCTCTAGGTTCTTCACAATGAAACTTGAAAGTAAAAACAAGGAAAATAATTATAGGCAGAGTCACTCACTGCTGAGAGAAATAAGACAGAAAGAAATAAGAGTAAGAGTCAAAATAATAAAAGTCAAAGCACACAATGATATAAGAAGATAGCCAAGGCTAAAACTTCGCAGGGAGTCCTTGCACAAAGCAGAGGGCCTGTCAAGGGAGAAAGATAATAGGGTTCACCGCTGGATTCCTTTGGCACTTCGTGACCTATGACTTTCTTCCTCCATAGTGATACCAAACAGCCACAGAACTAGTGTCCCACTGTGCAGGGCAATCAACAGACCTGCAGATCCGCTGCCCAACCCTTTTTGTCTTCTGGCTGAATTGAACTTCTGGCTGAGCACACTTAGGAGCCTTTCTGTCATACACATAATGGGGGGTGGGAGAAAGAAGAGAATCATTGTGTGTGGGTGTAAGTGGATGAGTGTGGAAGTGGAAGTGTTGGTGTAGGTTCGGATGGGTGCATGGGTGTATCATTCTAGAAAGGGGAAGCAAATGAATAAGTAAGTAATTGTGATGGCTAAATTACTGAGACAGTGGTAAATAAGTGTATTAGGTAAATAATCCTCCATGGATCAGTCTATCTACTGTATTAGTCTGCAGACATTCTTTAATAGCTCCATTTTTTTTTCTCCTTTGGTGTTGAGTGCAGTGATTTAGAATTGAGAAAGGGCATCTGACACAGATTATTTAAAGTTTAAGATGATAAAAACAATTGGGGCACCAGGCAAGCTGGTCTTGAGATAACAGCTCCTGGAGCAATAGATAAGCAAATCCTTTGCAAGGAAAGCTCTCAAGCAGGAAGTGAGGTGGAAGTTAGAAGAGAAAGTGAAAGATTCAAATGAGAGTGCAAAAAGCACAAATGTATTTGGAGATACATCCCAAGGTTTTTCCCTACGGACATAAATATAGACTGATAATTCCTAGTTATTCCATCAGAATAATTTACCTTAACTCTTAACTCTACTGCTTGTGAATACCAAGTTACAGATAGTATTACCATGTCTGGTGTTTGTCAAATGTCTAGTCTGACATACCTGGAGGACATCAAATTCTGGAAGACTGACCTACATGTGCCCATGTCCGTAGACTGTAGAATGTCCATGTATATAACTCATATATTACCTATATAAATGGAAAACTGTAGGAGGGATTCTGCCTTATTTCAACAAAACGTGACACTTTGTTGTCCTTTATTTTGAGGATATAAAAAGCCTCTGGTCTATAACATACAGAATCTTTGGAATTTGATTGGGAATTGCTCTCATTGTTTCCTTGCTGCCTTTGAAAAGCTTTTGTCTTTTTTTTAAAAAAAGCCCACTGCCCTTCTTGACTTTATAACACTTTACTTTATTAGAAGAGCTGTAAATAGTACATCCTCATGATGCCATTTTATAAGTTAGCTAGTTTCACATTAAATTAGGCAGCTAAAATGACAAGTCTTTTCTGGACAGACATCAAATTCAAAAACAACAACAACAACCTGCCTTGGTTGAAAGAGGAGAACTAATAGTGTCACACTTCATAGAATGTATGAAACTCTTTGCCCAGTTATTTTTATTTCTGCAGAATAGGAGCAATTTTGCTTATTGCAAACTAAGAATTTTAATTATATAAATAATGCAAACTTTCCTCTCTACGAAAAAATTAATTTCCTCATTCCTAGGGGACTTGCTCAAGATCATAACTTAATGAGTCTTGTGTCCATCGAAGTTTACTGGGAATATATATATATATTCCCAGTATATATATACATACATATATATATATGAGACTCAGGGCCGCTTACAATGCGTTAAGCAATAGCCTTCATCCTTTTGTATATTTATACAAAGTCAGCTTATTGCTCCCACAAACTGGGTCCTCAATTTACCTACCTTAGAAAGGATGGAAGGCTGAGTCAACCTTGAGCCTGGTGAGATTCAAACTTACAGTAATTGCAAACAGCTGGTGTTAATCACAATGCTGTCAGTCTGCTGAGCCACCAGGGCCTGTATATATCAGATTCTTTTTACTAAGTTTTCCTTAACAGACACTGGAACAGGTCATAAGGGAAACAGCAAGGAAGACTCATCTGTCTCAGTGAAAAATTGCCCACGTCACAGAAATGCAATAGAACTAAAGTAGATAAAGTAGGCAATATCAAAATAGCCATGTAGTCAGATCCTCTGAACGCCAGGCAGTGTCTGAATTATAAATTCAATTCTCCATTTCTTAGTTTGTCATTCCAAATAATTGTTCTGGTGTGTGGGACTTGTAAAATCATAATCATTGTGCTGGATTCCTGGATGGAGATTGCTGGTACGATGGCTCAGTGTCTAAGACACTGAGCTTGTCGATCAAAAGGTCGGCAGTTCAGCGATTCGAATCCCTAGTGCTGCATAATGGGGTGAGCTCCTGTTACTTGTCCCAGCTTCTGCCAACCAGTTCGAAAGCACGTTAAAAATGCAAGTAGAAAAATAGGGACCACCTTTGGTGGGAAGGTAACAGCGTTCTGTGCGCCTTTGGTGTTTAGTCATGCCGGCCACATGACCATGGAAATGTCTTTGGACAGCTGGCTCTTTGGCTTTAAAACGGAGATGAGCACCGCCTCCTAGAGTCAGGAAAGACTAGCACATATGTGCGAGGGGAACCTTTACCTTTACCTTAAGTATTAAATAAATCCTAAGAATGTCTTCAAGTGTTCTCTTGCCCAGATCCAAAGAAGAGTAATGTCACAAATACACTAAGCCTGAAGCATTTTGCCTAAGACATTCTCTCTCTTTAGCTACATTATTCTGAATCCACAGGTCATCTAGTGCAAACTACAAATGGGGAGATAAAAAGCTACAATAATCAACAATGACACAATTATGTGATGCTTCGCTGAACATGAGAGATGATGAAGAGTGGTTGCAAGCTTTCCTATTAGGATGTGTTTATAGAGTTGATTCAGAATTCTACAACAGAAGTTAAATAGTGCTGATATTCTAATAATAGTCTAATATTCAATTTTCTCATTGTCAGAATATTTAGATTTAAATGGTAATCTCTGCAGATTGCAATTATTTTAAAATCATTTGCAAATATCAATGTTACTCATTATTCCATGGAGAAAATATTTTAAGAGAAAACTACATTAAAAACTACCTAGGAGTTAAGTGGAAGAGGCATTTGAAATACTGAATTAGACTTTGGGAATTGCCGATGATGCTTTATAAAAGTGAAAATTGGACTTTGAACAAGCAGAATGAAATGAATGATGCTTTTGAACTTGGTTTCAGAGAAGACTCCTGAGGATACCATTTTTAGCCAAGAAAAAGAAATCCTGGTAGGAAAGCTTGCAACTCATGCTTTATCACTTTTCATGTTCAACATAGAACAGAGAGAAGAAAGCACAGAAAAATAATTGGATAATTTGGAGACCCCAAAAATGACTAAAAATACTGATTGCTGAGGAGATTTGTTATAGCCAAGTGCTATATGAAAAAGTGTTAGAAGACAGTTTAATTTCCCAACAGAAAGACTGGAACATGGATGTAAGGAAATACAGTGTGGAAACTGCTTGGAAGAGAGTGAAAAGAATTACATGGCAAAAGGCCACACAAGTGTGTCAAATTACACTAATGGGAAGTTTGAAAAAGTTACATTGGGGAAAGCAGAGCAATTATATAGAAGTAAAAAAAATGGTTTTAGTGGGTGAAAAGGGCTAAATATGGAACTTGGACAAACTGATTAAAAAAATTTATAATTATTTATTGAGATACAAAATAGAGGAGGAGGTAGTCAAAGAAACTATGATAATCTGGGCCAAAAACTTTGGTTATAATATTGAATTGGAGAAATGGGAGAAATTATGGAACAAAAACTATAAATTGACGATGTCTGTAGCCTACAAGGAAAACATGTATAAAATGTTTTATAGGTGGCACCTTCCACCAGTAAGACTGACCAAAATGTTCCCCAATACCCCATCAACTTGTTGGAAATGTAAACAAAATTCAGGAACATATTACCACATGTGGTGGACGTGCCCCACAGTAAAACAATATTGGAATAGAATAAGAATAACTTTAGAAGAGATAACCAAACAGTGAATAGAGATGAAACAAGAACTATTTTTGTTAGGAATATTTCCAGGGAATTACGAAAAATAATAATAATATTTAATTATACATATCACAACAGCAGCGAGAATAATATATGCACAAAATTGGAAAAATAATAATATACCAACAGAAGAAAACTGGATAAGAAAAGTTTTAGAGTGTGCAGAGATGGATAAACTCACAAAAGAAATACAAGATAAGGAGGAAACAGAATATTACATGGTATGGGATAAATGATATGAGTGATTAGAGGAGAGGTATAAAGGGCAAGGAAAGATTAAATGAGGAAAAAACAGGAGTTTCAATATAGTAACAAATATATAGAAAGGGAACAGACACAGAATGAATTATTGTAATTTAGTACATTGATATTTTCATATGTATAAATAAATATTAGAATCACATGTATAGATAGTAAATAGAATAAAGGGAGAAAAATGGATATACAGTATAAGAAATGAAAAATGATGTGGAAATGTTGGAAAGAAGAAAATTGTAAAAATTTTATTTTTTGTTTTAAAAAAATTTCAATAAAAATTATTTTAAAAAAGAAGTAGTTTTTTAAGTAATGAAATAAGATGAAGATAACTGAAGGAATGATAAGTGAAATAAGGGGAGAAGTCTAAAGAACAAAAAGTGTTGTTTAAGGAATGATAAATGCAGGGGTGATTTTGCAAAAAGAGAAAGAGAATAGTGATAGAACAGAATAGAATAAAATATTGTTTATTGGCCAAGTATGATTGGACACGCAAGGAATTTGTCTCCAGTGTAAAAGCTCTCACTGTACATGCAAACAATATAGTGATAAATCATAAATCATAAGATACAAACGAAGTGATAAATCATAATATACCAATAGGAAAGATGAGAAGAATAATAGCAATACAGCCCTACTACATGGGTAAATATCCTTAGGCACAAGACTGTTGTGGGATTTAGATGTTTAGCAGAGTGATGTCATGACTGTGTAGTTGTTTTAATACCCTACAGTGATAGGAATCTAGATTTAGTTAGATTTCCTTTTTTCATACCTCCTGCAATTTCCCTTTTTCCTTATGCTTTGCATAATGTTGCTTTTCTTGAAGGGGAACAGTGTACTTAGTATTTATGTATGTAATCAGTAATGGCACATGGGACATATGAAGTTAAAAATGTTTTTTAAAATGACTTTTACATATCTTTGAAGAATTGGACTCCCAAGAAATGATTACAATTTCCCTGTTCAAACCTAAACTCGTGCAAAAATCTATCATCAATATTCAGAAGAAGGAGCAAAAGTGCAGATATAGTATGTACCCATAGAATTCTATAGAATTTAAAAAGTAAGGACAGGGCACTTTTAGAATTTTGTCTCTAAAAGGATATATTAGACCCTGCTAACAAGTAGTTTAAAAGGACTTGAATGCTCTCGGTTTTTATCATGAGTTTGGCTGATCCATTGGTTCTATAATTTTTTTTTTGAAAAAATATTTTTTCAAGATCTTCAAGTAGTCAAAGATAATAGTTAACTATGATATCACTGAAAGCCAGTGAAATCTAAAGCCACTATTAATATGACCTCCAGGAACTTTGGTTGTTAATTGGTACTTAATACCTCAAGGATGATGCCTTTTAAACCAATAAAATAAACTGATAAAATAAAATAATAAAATAAAATAAAATAAAATAAAATATGCAGAGTAGGAAATCTAGCTTTGTTAGTTGACAATAAGCTGCTGATAAATGGTAGACAAACACTATTCCCTGGCATTATTCAAAATGCAACATTACGTTTGATGTTTCGCAAATAATTCTCATCCTATTTCAGTTATTAGTGGGAGGTCTTGTTCCTTTGGCAAAAATTCAGGTTGACTTTGGAAGGGAATATTTGGTTTCAAGGAACCATTTCACAATTCCTATGAGATGAAGAAATGAAAGGGACAAACTAATGAATTCTTTTCTTCAAAAGTGATGATTAAAGAACCCTTGCAAAAACTGGATGTTTTAAAAGCAACTGGAAAGCAAGATCACATATAGAGGAAAGTTGTTTTCCTCTATATGTGTGATCCAAGTTCATTTTAAAGAAGTTAACATGGTTATCTGGCACGTCCCCATAAATACTTTCCCCAAAAGTTCATTTTTCCATAAGGGAGGGAGGGAGGGAGGAAGAGAAAGAGAGAGAGAAGGAAGGAGGGAGGGAGAGAGAGAGATTGTACTTCAAGCTCATTCTTAATAGGGAATGTAGAAAATTATTGGCTAAGTAATATAGTGTAGCATTCAGATGACATCAGCTTGACTTTCTATCTTGAAATTATTCGCTCTGAACCTCTCAGCTTTTGATGGCAACTTCTTACCATTTGAGGATAGTAGTATGAAATAACCTCCTATTTTCAGAATAATGTTGATTTCCATGGCACAAAACTGGGAAACGCTAAAACAGCATTTTCCAGTGCAACTAAGATTTACTGTGTCAGCATCAAGGATGAGTTTATGTTTCCCAGCTCATTGGCTTCTCAGCAATGTTGCTTTTCTTTCTAGCACAAGAATCACTTATATTGTTACCATAACTCTCATCTGAATGGTGAGAGAACAAAGAAGTTGGTGGCACCTCAAAGGCCAAAAAATGTGCACTGTTGTAAGTTTTATAGTCTTTTATCCACTTCACTGGATGAAAGAGGTATTATGTTGTTTGGCAGATAGTTTCTAGGGGACCAGAAATGAAATTCTTTATTAATAATGCTTATTCATGAAATACAGTAATGGCAATGTTATTGAATGGACAATAAAGACGGGAATGCTCGTGAAAGAATAAATAGCCTTCTTTTCAGTAAAAAATGCAAATGAATTGGCATGACTATCAAATTAATTTTTAAAACATATAAAAATAGAGTTGGTAGAGAGAAAATGAAGCAACCTATTTCTGAAGCCATATATAATCCTATTGCAGCACTGTCATAAAGCTAAATGTGAACCTTAAGGATACACTATAAGATCCTTACTGCCTTAAACCAAGTACTCAATTGTCCAATAATATTTTTCATGAATGAAGGCGAATATACACATCCCAGGATAATGTTGCAGGATCCAATCAGGGTCGGTCACCATCTACACAGCAATGAACAAGGACATACATTCATTTTTGAAGCTACTAAGATTGTTGGACAAGCAGGTACAAAAACAGCCTGGGAAGTGTTGAAGCTTGGGAAACAGATGTGCTGATTTACCACTAGTTTATCAAGTACTTAGGAAGCAAGGGCTTGACAGCATAAGGAAACAATAGTAATCAACATCCCAATCAACAACTAAAAACCTACACACAAGAGGCACCATATAAATACCACACATAGAATAGCCCAAAACGCACACTCTGCTACAGAGATGTTCCCTGAGGCTGGGCTCCAGCAAAATCCACGCATGTCCAACCCAGATTGGATCCTGCAATAATATTTTTTTCAGGAATGGCCAGGCTTCCATTAAGAAAATAACTGAAAAAGACCATTTCATGTCTCGTGTTTATCCTTGGAACAGTGTTGGAAATTAATTGCTTCTATCCCTGGAACTAAAATAGGAGGGGATGTAGCCATAACACTGAAAAATGTTGATGAAGGAAGGACTATAAACATTTTCATTTCTATTGAGACATGGTCCTCACAGAAGCTGGTGGAGAATACACACTCAATACAGCAACATATTTCAAACTTGTTAACTTTTAAGATGTATGGATTTCAATTCCCAGAATTTCCCAACCAGCATGTGTCAACCGTGTCAAAACTATTTTTTCTTTGGGAACTAGGAGTAGAAGGAAGAATAATATCCACATAATTATAATAAATATTGGATGCCATTTTAGCAAACAGATTTGAAGATGCATGAAGATATGGGAGTTAATAGAAGCCTCCTTCAAACATTACAAGAGCAATCCTATTGTTTTCCCACACATATTTTTCAAATGCAGTCATTGATATCTGGGCTTTAATCAGAAACTGTGGAAGATTTTCCTCTCATTATCTGCATAGTGAGAGAAAAATAGGAAGTCCATTCTGTTTCCATCTGAAGCACTATGGATAGAGTTCATTTTAATGCTATGACAACATTGTATTTTATTTGCATTTCAGTAGAAAAGAAACTTTTATCAGACATAAACTCTCACAGAATCTTTGAAAATAACCCAATGGATAGGGATAAGACTGAATTAAGAAAAAAAGTATCCAGAATATAGAGCTGTCTTGTTACTATGACAACATTAAGAAGTAAACTGTAAACATAGTATGATCTGGACATTGCACAGGATTTTAGTTATTGGTGTAGGCAGACCTAGAAACTGGCTTCATATTCAGATGTGAAAAATCAGGTCATAGTACAACATTGCATCAATTTCTTTCTAACATCACCCATTTTTATTATTGTCTTGACCACCATACTTATCTAATGTACACTTCTTCTCTACATCAAGAACCAAATAGCGAGTTTGTGCACCAGAAAACCTGCATTCAGATTATATATAAATAATCACAAGAAACTGAACTTTCCAAAGTCATAAAGACTTTTTCACATATGGTCATCCCATATTAAAATTAAAATGTTGCAACCATATTCATGAACCCACACACACACACACACACATGACAAATATAGAGGTTATAGGACATCAATACCTTGAATGCCAACAAGAAGTATTTTGCTTTCTTCTCATGGTTCAGAACTAGCAGGATGAATGAGGAACTCACTCTCATAATTCGTCTGCTGAGAGTTCTTTCAATTCTACTTTGGCTATTGGCTCTAACTTTGTGCTCTGAATAGAGGCTGTGTTATTTTAACTGCTGGATTTCTAGTCATGGGGGAGGAGAAATGGATTAGGTATATTTGCAATCTAATGCTTCATATTCACCGGATAATTTAAATTCAGTGGAAGGAAGAACTTTGAATCAACAGATATATTTCAAGAGATCTTGCAAGCCAATTATACCTAAACTAACATGCTCAAAATCTGTAACATTCCAAAGGAGTAAGATAACATATCCATGCGTTCTTTCCTAAATAAAAGGCATGTGTGGGATTTCTTGCCAAAGGCTGAGCAGATGTGTTCCAGGTCAACCTGCAAATACATATTTGAGCGTTTCCAAAGGAAGAGCATCTGTAGCACCTGTTAAAGTAGTTGAGCAGTGCCTTGAAGTGTTATACTATCCATATGTCCACCTAAAAGCTTTGTAGACTCTCAACTTAGCATGGAAATGCACTCTGAAAGTACAGGGTGCCATTAATTCAAGTATTTCTGTTTCTTGTAGGCAACAATCAAAAATATGTGTGGAACTAAGGTTGGGAATGTCTTGGTCTTGAAGCAAAGATCCAGCATTAATAGGAAAGCTTTTGAATGGATCGCTCTACCTGTTGTTGGTGACCTCAAAGAGCTAAATAGATAAGTTAAACATTGGATGGGAACCCATTGTTATCTGAAATGCCAATGCTGTATGTGGAAAGACCTTCTCCCCCACTCAAAAAGACGGTGACTCAGAAGAAAGCAATGGAAGTGTCTTCTGGATTGAGGCCCCACAAAATGACAGAAAATATGTTCAAAGAATAACCTTGAGATTGATTAGGGAAAGACTTTCTCTCCAAGTAAGCGGAGCAAAAAAATAAAAAAGACCAAAAACTGCAAATACTTTATAGTGAGAAAGAAGCCAAGTTACAGTTCTATTAATAAGCTATCACAGAACATTCATAAAGAAAATTGAAAATTCTAGCCCAGTGTTTCTCAAACTTGGCAACATTAGGATATATAGACTTCAGCTCCTAGAATTATTTATTCCTTAATTTTTATTTAATTGCATTAATGTTTATTTAGGGTCAAAAGTGTCTTTAAGGGTTACTAAAAAAGGGGGTAGGGCACTTAGCTTTAAAACTCTAGTCATCCTATCTTAGAATGATCCCAATTTCACATTTACAATGAAATTAACAGTACTAATGATCCGATGCATAATTTTTAGCATAATATTCTTCCATATTGCTGAACATACAAAGATGCAGTATTGTCTGGCAGTGGCCCCCAACCAACGTTTTTGGCACTAGGGACCGGTTTCATGGAAGACAATTTTTCCAAAGTCTGGGGGTTGGGGTGGAATTTTGGTTTCATGTGCTCACCTGCCATTCACCTCCAGCTGTGCATCCTGGTTCCTAACAGGCCATAAACTGGTACTAGTCCATGGCCCGGAAAGCCGCTGGTCTAAGGAACCGCTTCTCAGTCTCTGCAATGTTAAGATGTGTGGATTTCAACTCTGGATGGGAAATTCTGGAAATTGAAGTTCAAAAGGAGGTTGAAAAACATTATTTTATTAAAGACAGTTCAGTGGCTTCTGCCAGAACAAGAGATTGTAAATACTATTACTTTCTGCTCATTTTGCCAGATTTTTGTGTTGAACAGTTGTACTGCCCAAAATCCTGGGTTACAAACTGGAAAATCAATTCAGAGCTAGCAGACTGGCCTGTATGCCTGTTGCCTGGTTCTCTGGCTGCCTCTCCGGGGGTCTAGGGCAACTTGCCACAGCCAACTCTCCAAGGGACCGCTCATCATGGCCAACTTGCCATGGGCCAACTTGCCACAGAACAAGAGTTACACATATTGAACAAATGGTAGAATAGAATCATTTTAAAAAGGATGCAAGAGGAGGTGCAAAATGATAGGTGAATGACAAAATATATACCAGGCTTGCATATTCTATTCTATTCTATTCTATTCTATTCTATTCTATTCTATTCTATTCTATTCTATTCTATTCTATTCTAGTCTAGTCTAGTCTAGTCTAGTCTAGTCTAGTCTAGTCTATTCTATTCTATTCTATTCTACTCTACCCTACCCTACCCTACCCTACCCTACCCTACCCTACCCTACCCTACCCTACTCTACTCTACTCTACTCTACTCTATTCTATTCTATTCTTCCAAGAATCACAAGGAAAGCCAATGGATTCACTTAATAACTATATGATTCAGTTAATGACAATATGATTTGCTTAACAACCACAACAAAAAAGCTTGTAAAATCAGGCATATTCATGAGTGACTGTATCAGTTAGTGACAGACGTTCCCATCCCAATTATGGTTGTGACTTGAGGACTACTTATAGGCTACGTTTTTCAGAATCTGCTGTGTACAGGTAGTTCTTGACTTATGACCACATTAAACCCAAAATTTCTGTGGTTAAGCGAGACATTTGTTAAGTAAATTTTGCCCCACTTTACATTTCTTGCCTCAGTTGTTAAGTGAAACACTGTAGTTGTTAAGTTAGTGGCATAGTTGTTAAGTGAATCTGGCTTTCCCATTGCCTTTGCTTCTCAAAAGTTTGCAAAAGGAGAAACACATGAACTCAGAATATTGCAACCGTCATAAATATGAACCAGTTGCCAAGAGTCTGAATTTTGATCACCATGACCTCAGGGGTGCTACAACGGTTGTAAGTTTGAAAAAAAGTCATGTCACTCTTTTCAATGCCATTGTAACTACCTGTATTTTATTTTTTCACATCCCTGCAAGTTTGTCAAAACTGATTGTTAGCAACAAGAAGCAAAAAGAAAGAGAGGGAGAGAGAGTGGGGCGGGGGAGGGAGGGAGAAAGAAAGAAAGAAAGAGAGAGAGAAAGAAAGAGAAAGAAAGAGAGGGAAAGAAAGAAAGAAAGAAAGAAAGAAAGAAAGAAAGAAGGAAAGGAAGGAAGGAAGGAAGGAAGGAAGGAAGGAAGGAAGGAAGGAAGGAAGGAAGGAAGGAAGGAAAAAAAAACTTGGCACCAAAGAGAATTGTGAGACAGACAAGACAACAGGAGTAAGTGGAGATTTAAAGCCAATCTCTAGCACATCCAGGATATCTGAATACAATACTAAGTCAACTATTTCCTTGGGGAATTATTACAATACACTTCCTATACTAATGATGAAGCTAATGCTAAATCAGAATCAGTAACTCTGGCCAAGAAATTTGATCTCAATATTGCTTCCGAAATATTGCCTCAAAATTCCATCCAAATTAAAAGTAACACCACATATATTTGATGCTATACATGAATCTCTGTTTTTTGTACCAAGTAACTAATCTGCAGTAACAAGGATTTTGGCAACAAATAATTACAGATATACTGTAATTAGAAGTAAGGAGGAGATTTTATGGCAATTGGTTAAAACCATATGTCCTCAATTCCCGTGGTTTATATTATTTGACCTGATGACACTATATTTCATAAACATGTCTGTAGCTTTAGGCTTCCTCACCTCAGAAATAATAATCTTAAACCACTATTATAAATGGCCATCTTGCTAAGATTAATGCCCCTTTTCAAAAGTAGAACATGCCTATGAAACCGAGACAGAAGAGAGGAGAAATGAAACCACAGCAAAAATAAGAATCAACTTTAATCCCTCCTTTGAAACAAAAGTATCTGGGTTTAGCCAAACCCAGATCTATAAATAATCATGTAATATAAAAACCATTCATATGCATAATTTACCCAAACATCCCAAGTGCAAAGCAGTGTGCAGATGTATGATTACTCCACCATCAGCTAAGAAGCAAAGGAATAGAAAATCCAGCTGAAACCTCAAGAGGAATTAAGTAAGGCTGAATGGACTGTAATTACCTTCCCTGGAACCAGGCCAGTATGTCAATTCTAATACCCTTACTTTTGAGAAAATGACATGCTGGAGAAAGGCCATTCCTGAACCAGCACCAGAAAAATGCATGTTGTTCTGTTGCAGTTCTAAACAAATTGCTTCAATTAAGGTTAGGATCCAGAGCTGCTTCATTATCTTCACAAACTGCGTATGATGGTTGGAGGAATCGGTTTGATGACATCTTGAGCAAAATGGCAATAATTGATTTATCACCAGTGGAATTTGAAAGTTAACAAGATACCATGATTATCCATGGGATTTTATCCAAGACCAAAGCTCAACAGTGTTAATACTCCTTTTATCCTGCTTCTTTGAAGACCATCTTCTACATCCATGCATGATTCTGATCTTTGTAAAAACAAACATATTGTGGCATAGGAATATCTTTTTTAAGGCCTTCATCGCTGTCCTACCACATGCTGGTTTTTTGAATTCTGGTTCTTAACTGTTGACAGTAAATCCCAAAAGGCAGAATCTACAACTTCAGTATCTTCATTGTCAATATAAGGCTGCGTCTTTTGTCATTAGTTTGATTTTCCTTACGTTTAATTATAGTTTCATTCCCCCCCCCACTATGTTCCACTTTCATTACTAGGATTTGTAAGTCATTTTCATTTCAGCTCTCAGAATAGTAGTATCATTAGTATAGTGCTGGTTATCTCTTCCTCAAGTTTTAAAACCATAAGAATAAGGCAGCTGTTTGGTTCTACTACTCTAGGGGAAGCCAATATGTATCTGAAGTTTTTTGAATTCAATTTTCTAATACAATTACTACATGGTGTATAAATCAAATATATAGATTCTTACTCTTTCAACAACCTGGAGCCAGTCTGTTTTTCCATATTTCATCTAAACTGTGGGTACTTGGTTGACCATAGGTTTTATCTGAGAACAGTAAAATGTCCCGGGGTTCCCATTTTCCTAAGGACAGTCTACAGTTTGACCTCATCAGTACAGTCAAAAACTTTTCTATAGTCAATGAAGCAGATGCTTACTTCCTGGCATGATTTTTCCAATTATCCAGCAGGTATCGCCAATATGTTGATACATCTTAAACATCTGGCATTTCTCTTTCCATGTGCTGTTGTAATCTGCATTGGAAGAGTTTAAGCATTATCTTCTAGTATATTCATAATTTCATATATCTAGTATATGAAATTAAATTATTATATGATATCTTGCTGTCTCTGTTAAATTTCCATTCTTTGGTACTGGTTTTGGATTGTTCTCTTCTAATCTGTTGACCACTATCTTATTCTTCAGATTTGCTGGGATAATTTGATTATAACCTTTATTGATTTTTCTGTCTGTAGATAATTCCATCTGTTTCCATTGCCTTGCCCTGTTGTTAGAGTGCTGATTAACAGTAAACTAAATAAATACATATTTTCAGTGACATATGTTATTTATTTTCATCTATATTTTTAAATAGTTTCTTATTTATTAAACATGTTTATATGGCTGTTAAACACACTGGGTTGGCACTTTACAACATTAAAAATCCTCACTAGAACACTTCTAACCATCCGCATTCCAGCTTTTGATAATCTTATATACCAAGATCTGAAAGCATTGCTTTTTGTATGTCATTCCAGATGGATACACTCTGGCCTTATACTCTAAGTAGACCAGGGGTGTCAAACATCCGGCCGTGGGATGCTTAGATTTCGCCCACAGAGCTGCCCTGGAAACAACGAAGGACTGGCCCATGGTACTTCTGCCAACAAAAATGGAGCTCGGGAGGGCCATGTGCTGCCCTCCCAAGCTCCATTTCTGGCTACGATGGCCTCCTGCAACTCTCTGCCAGCAAAAACGAAGCTCAGGAGGGCTGCACATGAACCTTCTGAGCTCCGTTTTCACCTATGATGACCTCCTGCAACGGTCTGCCAGCGAAAATGGAGCTCAGGAGGGCTGTGCACAGCCCTCCCGAGCTCTGTTTTCCCTGGCCGAGCACTTGGGCTACCAGAGGCACCCCCAACACAAGTGACGTCAAACTGGCCACGCCTACCCTGGCCATGCCCCACCCAGCCCCCTGAGGTCAAACACAACTCTGATAAGGCCCTCAATAAACTCGAGTTTGACATCCCTGAGGTAGACTGTACAAAGCACATGATGATTTGACCAATCTGCATCTCTGTCTCTTTAGCAGTGTCAGTGTCTGCATTCACACCTTCTGAAAACAGTAATCTATTAGTCTGACACTTGTCTCTATCCAAGTAAAGCTAGAGATTTATTTACTGCCTATTTTTCTATTTCTATTTTCTATTTCTCATTACTTAGAGGAAACAAATTATTCCCGAAAATAGATTCACTTAGAATTCTACATAATTTGAAACAATTACTGCTGGAAATAATAAAAATTGGGTAAAGAACCTGACAAACCAAATAGTGCAAAAGTGAAGTTAATTTTTATTATTGTTTTTTCTTTTGTACAATCCCTTCTTGAATTATATAGTATGCTGAGGTCTAACAAGCTGGTAACAGAAAATTGAGGTGGAGTGGGCGAGTATCTTTTCTTCAGATAAGTAATTGAGCTGTAGACAATGCTGGATCTTTAAGGAAAGCCACTTTAATATGCTTACTCTAAAACTAACAACTTATCCTTTCTGAGCCCTCTTTTTATGTTTTTATGGGGCATTTAGAGACCAAAAATTAGCTGAAGGGTGATGTTATATACAGGACACATGCCAAACTAAAACAATTACACTGTTGTAATTACTATATGAGTTATAGGGTTTTTTAAAAAAGTTATCGTCATGTAATAACAACTATTAAGGAAAGGAAAGCATATATACTATGAAATTATCTAGCAGGAATCAATGAACTTTTTCATTTGTTTGGCCATCTAGGTATGAAGGACTAAAGAGTTTGAATGGGCCGGTATGGCTGTTTTGCAATCATGATGGGAGTGGTTTTTGGACATGAGGAGTTTTATGAGCCCATCAAGATCTATGGCTCACACCATACATTTCTGAACTTCTAATGTGACCTTCTAATGTGTGGCAATCTTCTCCTACCCTTTAAGCCAACTTAATTTACCCACAGAGCTCATTCCATGAAATATAGCTTTATGTCAAATATTTAACAAGAAAGTAGGAAGAAAAACATGAGAAGAAATGAATACCAAACAAAAACATTCTGTTTTCTCTTTTTCCTAACCCATACTTTTAGAATTAAAAAAAAAAAGAAAAGAAACCCACCCAGTGGTGTTTTGATTAATTAAGGACTGAAGGCTCAGGTATCTATTTTGATAGTTTCACTATTAAATGTCTCCCTTCCTCCGCAAAAGGAAAATATTTTTATTTTATGTGAGGCTTTTCGGAAAGAATGTTGGTCTCTACCATATGTTCTTTTTAAAACTAGGAAATTATTAGGGGTTAGGGGAGAATTGGAGTGGGTGGGGGAAGTTAGTGGCTGCAGTTTTCCATGCCAGTGGGCAAATTTGCTTTAAAGATAATTTTGATTCATTAGGATGCCAAGAACGCAAAACTATGTATTTTCTCTGAAAGATCGTATTTGATCTGCAGTGTGTAATATTATATATATTAGGAAGTAATAGCAGAGGTGCAGTCCTTTTATTTCAGTATTTTTCAGCAATTATTTAAGATTTGCATGATTTAAAAATTGCAATTTGGGGAAATGTAATCAAAACCTCTGTCCTAAACATGAACACATCATCAGTGGATTTCTGCTAATAGCAGTTTAGCAGGTTAGAGACTCTCTTTGAGGAAAAAATTTTCTGAAACATTTACAGAGTATTTATAATCTTGTCAGATCAAGCCACTTGACTGATATGTCTATTATGTTCTGAAAAACATTTATTCCAAAAACCGTTTGAAAACGCTTCACTTCTTAAAACAAATACACAAGTATCCACTTCACATGTTGTGACTGAAACACAAATTCAGCTATTTTTCCTTCTTTTGTCATTTCCTATAATATCATTTCATTTATATAACAAGCAAATCATGGCAACTAGTCAAGTCATGGACTTGAAAAAAGTGCTACCTCCTTCAGAAAGTTCTTGGTTCTTTCCAATAGTTTTGTATTTCCTAAATGGAAAGTACTGTAATATGAAATGTGCATAACTGCTCAGTCTGGATGAAATGCATCTCTTATGAAAAGTTACCAAAAGCAAATGCAGCACTAGAGGTTTTTTTATTTGACTTTTGATAAGTGCAAATTCCAATACACATGGAACTTGGGAAATCACCTGATTCTTCGAATCAGCAAATTGAATACAACTCTGTCAGTTAATATACTTTGTTATCTTCATCCACTTTTTTTAGTTATAAGGAAATTTATTAAAACAGAGGGGTTTGCTGGAATTCATGCCCAGTCCATTTTTGGATTAATTTTAGAGAAGGTTGTTTCTTTGCTTGAACTATTTATATCTGCCTTGAAAGACGGATGTCCTGGGGACATTAAAATGGAGGTGAAATGGTCAAACATCACTCAGGTTTTATTTGGCAGAACAACGTTAAGGCCTTGACATTGTAAAGAGTACCAGATTCCTGACAGAAAAAAGAAAACCTATATACACCCAATCTCTTATTTCATCTGAATAAAATAATATCGCAACCACCAGCCTGTGAACATTCAAAGGAAAAGAAAATATAAAACAAATGTGAACATACACACTCCCTTCAAAACATTAAAAAGAAGACTGGGTCTGAAGGTTTAAAGGAGGAAAGTGCCAGAGATAACAAACAAAAGATACAGTAATCGAAGAAGGAATCCATCTGATTCACAAATCATAAATCACAGTTTGTTTGTTTTGTTTTGCTTTAATATGAAATATGACCTCATCCATTGTATCTTGTAAATCACCATGTTTAATGTCAGGGGAAGGACAACCTGTGGCCACATCCTTTGGGGCTCCTCAGTCACCTGATTGTAGCTACAGAAACATGAATGCCTGAAGTATAAATCCAAAAGTAGGCAGGTAAAACAAAGAAATGTTTCATCCTTGGAACGTTCTAGAACCTGGAAAATGGCAATAGCACATAGACTTATATACTTTATAGCACTCTCTGGTGGTTTACAAATGTCAGCATATTGCCCCCAACAATCTGGGCTCTCATTTTACTGACCTCCAAAAGATGGAAGACTAAGTCAATCCTGAGCCCTGTCAGGTTTGAACTCTTGGCTATGGTCAGAGTTAGTCTGCAATACTGCATTTTAATCACTGTGTCACCAGGGCTTCTGGTGGTGCAGTAGTTAAAATAAAAACAGAAATTCCTCTTTCCTTGAATCCTAAAAATCCCCACACATTTCTCTTCTTAACCCTTCCCACTGAAATCTTGGCTTCTCAAAAACTTTTAAGTGCAATCTCAGTCATCAAAATGTTGTCCATCTCTGGTTCCTATGGCATGAACCAAACCACTGGATTGCTAGTTTATCTAGTCAAAGCAAGAGAAAGAGCCAGATAGGTTAGTGGTGAAAACACTCAGCTGGAATCCTGGAGATAGTGATTTTAGGCTTGAAGCCAGCTGGGTAACCTTGGGCCTCTCACACCGTCTCAGTTTTAGGAAGACAGACAATATCAAGTCACTTCCAACATTTCTGCCAAGAAAACTGCAGGATCCAGTGCAGACAGTCGCCTGGGCTCAATGATGACTTAAAGATACACACAGAGAGACAAAAGATAAGGAACATCAGCTCCATGGATGTGACCCAGACTGCAAGTTATTTCATCAAATGATGTCTTTCTGCTGAGTATTTATTCCTCTCAATTCCCCATTGCTGGAATATGATCTCCCTCAAAGCATTCCAGTGGGTTCTTTCCTTCTCCCTACCAAGGCTTTGCTGCAACCCTTTTGCCTTCTTCACTGCTTTTGAGAAGCCTTTTTGTTGCTTTCTGTGATTGCAAGTTAGTTTAACAGACATGATTTATAGTGCCTAAAACATCATTCAGTCATTGCAAAGGCAATATATCAGGAAGGAAGCAGGCTTTGTATCCTCACAGCAATAGCTAAGTGACATTATAAGCTGCTATTAATCACTAGTGGAGAAACCACCAATATGTCCCACTCAATTGGAGCTACGCATTTTTCCTGTTAGTCATCTGTAGCAGTATACCGTACTAGAATAGAATAGAATAGAATAGAATAGAATAGAATAGAATAGAATAGAATAGAATAGAATAGAATAGAATAGAATAGAATAGAATAGAATTTTTTATTGGCCAAGTGTGATTGGACACACAAGGAATTTGTCTTTGGTGCATATGCTCTCAGTGTACATAAACGAAAAGATATGTTCGTCAAGAATCATAAGGTACAACATTTAATGATAGTCATAGGGAAACAGTCAATATAAATCTTAAGGATACCAGCAACAAGATTATAGTCATACAGTCATAAGTGGGAGGAGATGGGTGATAGGAACGATGAGAAGATTAATAGTAATGCAGACTTAGTAAATAGTTTGACAATGTTGAGGGAATTATTTGTTTAGCAGAGTGATGGCGTTCGAGAAAAAACTGTTCTTGTGTCTAGTTATTCCGGTGTGCAGTGCTCTATAGAGAGTAGGAGTTGAAACTCTGGGAGTACTTGAAGATGCTTTTTTCTAAGTAGAGACAAGATTATTTTTAAAAATTTTACATGGAGTTGGGAAGCCAAATCATATTCACAGTACTCTAGAACAGCAGTACTTCAACCTTCCTGGCTCTGAGGACTGATGGCGGCGGTGGCAGAGGGGATGGTTTTATGCATGTGCTGCTTGAACAAATGGATATTTGCATGCTTGCACACTTCTTGTGCAGCCAAGGTTCCCAATGGGCCACAGATTGATCCAATCTATGGGCTGGGGGTTGGGGACCTCTGCTCTAGAGCATTGTTAGCCCATCTCAGTAACTGGGAGTCAAAGTGTGGACTTTAACTCCCAGAATTCCACAGACATGTTGAGGAATTCTGAGAGCTGAAATCCACGCATGTTAAAGTTACTGACATTGAGAAATACTACTCCAGCCTATCGGCTATTTGCCAGATAAGAATGAAAATCTTCTCCATTTCATGCAGAATCCCTTGGGATTTGTCCCTATTTCCAAACTCTTCTTTCTTCTGCAGAGGAAAAAGGTTTTGTCTCCTTTAAAAAAGCAGCAAGAATTTGGGTAGTGAGACAGGGATGAAATCTAGCAGGTTCTGACAGGTTCTGGAGAACCGGTAGTGGGAATTTTGAGTAGTTTGGAGAATTGGTAGCAGAAATTTTGAGTAGTTCAGAGAATTGGCAAATACTCTAGCTGGTCCCAGAGTGGGATGGGAATGGAGATTTTGCAATATCTTTCCTCTGGAGTGGAGTGGGAATGGAAATTTTGCAGTATCCTTCCCCTGCCACACCTACCAAGCCATGTCCACCAAGCCACACCACGCCCACCAAGTCACGCCCACAGAACCAGTAGTAAAAAAATTTGGATTTCATCACTGAGTGAGACTGTGGTAAAAGGAGAGAAGTAATATTGCTTTCCTGAGCTGCTGATTTAAGCTTGCAATCTACAAGTGACTATAACATCTATGGGATGCAAACAGGAAATGTATGATCAGTCTGCCTCTAAGGCAGGGGTGCCAAACTGAAGACCTGGGTGCCAGATGCAGCCCATGGGATACTTAGATCTGGCCCACAGGGCTGCCCTGGAAACAGTGAAGGACTGGCCCACAATGCCTTTGCCAGCAAAAACAGAGCTCGGGAGGGCCAAGCTCCATTTTTGCTAGCAGAGGGTTGCAGGAGGCCATCACAGCTGAAAATGGACCTCAGGAGCCTGTTTTTGCTGGTAGAGCACTTGGCTACCACAGACGTACCCAACACAAGTGACGTCAAGCTGGCCTCAGCCACTGTCGCCACGCCCCCCTGCCCTCAGGTTAAACACAACTCTGATGCGGCCCTCAATGAAATTTAATTTTGAAAGCCCTGTTCTACAGAATAGGGACCAAATTTGAGTAGAAATACTGCATTAGGCAGAACAACTATTGCTATTTGGTTGTCTATCTAACTGGTTGCTAAGAGTTAACGGTGACCTGATTGTGGCACTATAATCAATCTATCAGTCAATCAGCCTTCTAAGTTTTGCTTTCACTTTTTAATTTAACTTAGACTAAATCAAATTGTGTATAGAAAGGTATGTATACATTTTATACAAATGTATATACAATGTATCCTTGGATACATTATATTATTCTCATATAAATCTTAGATTATCAACACTTGCATGACTAAATGAATAATTAAATTTCAATAGACAACATAAGATACGTAGAATATTGCCATAGTTGATTTATTTTATTTAGTTAGTTTATTTATATATTATTTTCATAAATAACTCATGACAGTTGACATACTTAATACTCCTTCCTCCTCCTAGTTTCCTCACCACAATAACCCTGTGAGGTGATTCAGTTGAGAGAGAGTGACAAGCCCAAGATTGCCCAGCAACTTTAGAATAGAATAGAATAGAATAGAATAGAATAGAATAGAATAGAATAGAATAGAATAGAATAGAATAGAATAGAATAGAATAGAATAGAATAGAATAGAATAGAATAGAATAGAATAGAATAACAGAGTTGGAGGTCTTCTAGTCTAACCCTCTGCTTAGGCAGGAAACCCTATATAATTTCAGACATATGGTTATCCAGTCTCTTCTTATAAACTTCTACTGTTGGAGCATTCACAACTTCTGGAGGCAAGTTGTTCCACTGATTAATTGTTCTAACTGTCAGGAAATTTCTCCTTATTTCTAGGTTGCTTCTCTCCTTGATTAGTTTCCACCCATTGCTTCTTGTCCTATCCTCAAGTGCTTTGGAGAATAGCTTCACTCCCTCTTCTTTGTGGAAACCCCTGAGATATTGGAGTACTGATATCATGTCACCCCAGTCCTTCTTTTCATCAGACTAGACATACCAAATCCAGCAACTGTTCTCTATATGTTTTAGCCTCCAGTCCCCTAATCATCTTGGTTGCTTTTCTCTGCACTCTTTCTAGAGTCTCAACATCTTTTTTTACATCGTGGTGACCAAAACTGGATGCAATATTTATTTATTTAAGTCAGTACTAGATCTCACAATCACAATTCTAGACCAGCACCTTCATCACACTCCAAACTGGCTAACATGAACAATCCTTTTGCAACACAATTAATCTAGCCATGTTCTCTTTCCCTACATTTTTACAAATCATTTTATTGACATTATTTCCTTTTTTTTTTTTTTTTGGTGGCCAAATCAGAATGTCATATATTTATGCTATCTTCAGAAAGCATAACTGAACAATCGTGCAGCCTCTCTAAAAATTATTATGCCACAGTCTCTAATACCAATTGCTATTTTTGAAATCCAGGTTCTGATGTGCAGAAATAATTATTGCTTTACAAATAGGTGATTTGTAGTTTGAATGCCTTCCCAGAGGAAAATTTGTCCTGGTTTAAAGAAGGGAAATGCCAGTCAGCAATATATATTTCTTCTATAGAAATGGAAGGAGGGGTATCTGCAGAGAAGGAGGTGGGAGGGCTACCACAGTCAAGATGCCAATAAAGGAAAATATTTATAGTTCAGGGTTGAAATGAGGGGTCCTTGGTGTTTCCTGGTTGTTTTCTTGCAGACATTTCATTACCCAACCAGGTAACATCACAATGCTCACAGGTGATGTTAGTTTAGGTAATAAAACATCTGTAAGAAAACAACAAAGCACAGACACAGACGTGGCACAAAAAAACCAACCTCAGAGTCAAGATGACTTACATAAAAGAAAGGCAGGGCTTTGATTGCATAATTGTGGTCTTCATTTTGCCTTTCTGGACCCTCATGTGGAAGACAGTCTGAAAGGACCTCCTCTCTGTGTGTAAATGATCCCAAAAGGGAGATATGAAACTTGTGGCTCTCAAACCCATTTGTAAACCAGCAACATTTTCAAAGCAATAGATTCCCTCCCTTCCAAGCCATACAGTTTGGCTGACTTAAATTTAGCAGGGAAATGTTATTCTAGAGATTCATGTGTCACCAAAAAGAATGCAAACCAGGAGAATATCAAACATTTATGCCACTCTATGCACTAATTTCCTTTCCTGCCTACAGTGATGGATCTATTAGAATCTCCTAATATCTGTTGGTGCTCCATTTTTGTGATGGTTAAAAAAAGGGTTTGATTTTCTCTGTTTATTTAAGTTTGTGGTGATAGCATCATTCTTAGGGCTACACGCCTCTTTTAAGGGGTGCCTCAGAAAGCCTGGGTGATCCATGCACAGACATGTGATGTGAAGACAATCAGTCTCCAAAGAAACAAGTTGAAAAGATACACTATCCTGCATATGTGTCTCTTTTTGAAGCATAGGCACAACCCTAATCATTATTTCCTCCAAGGCAACTCTATAAAGTGTATCCGATATGAAGGTGGAGATCTTGGATGGTTCAACTCCTACAATTTTTAGCCCTGAATTTTATAGAATGACATTGGGAACCTCCCTCACTTAGGGGCTTTCCAAAATTTAAAATCAGGGATGAAATGCTCCCGGTTTGGACCGGATCACCCAATCCGGTAGTGATCGTGGCAGGTGGTTCAGAGAACTGGTAGCGATCGCAGTGTGAGGCTCTGCCCACCTGCCCGGTTGTCGTTACTTCCTGGTTTTAACCAGGAAGTAATGTATTTTGTACCCTCTGTGCATGCACAGAAGGTTTTGCTTTTTTGCTTTTAAAAGTAAAAAAAAAAGGCTCGGACGATCACAGCTGAGTGATCGTCAGAGCCTTTTTTTAAATTTTAAAGCATTTTTTTACAACCTATTTTCCTATATAGGTTGTAAAAAATTGCTTTTAAAAGTAAAAAAAAAGATAGCACACCACAGCTGATCACCCCCGCCCCCCGTGTGCTGTTCTACTTACCCCATGCCTCCTTTTGGTGTGCATTGCACATGCACGTGCACACACCTTGCATTTGGTGAGTGGTGCACACTGCACATGCGCTGCGCAGTGCACATTTGGTGTGCAGCGCACATGTGCAGCCAGCGAACTGGTAATAAACCGGTTCAGATTTCACCACTGCTTAAAATCATTGTGGGAGACATTTTAATCTCTAGTAGCCAAACATCAGAACTAGTCCGTAGTTTCTTTTTAAAATTAACAATTTTTTTTTAAGGAATAAGTTCATAAGCTGCAGCTGACTTGCTCAGAGGGGTAACAACAGGGGTGAAATGTAAAATTTGCTATTACTAGTTCTGTGGGCGTGGCTTGGTGGTGGTGGGTAATATGACTGGGTGAGCATGGCCAACTTTTTTTTTTTTAACTTTTCAAAGCATTTTTTCTAATGTTTTGAAAAGCCTCTGCTGATCAGGCAACTCAGCTGGGATCATCAGAGACTTTTCAAAGCATTTTTTTTTTTACCACCTCTTCGGCCAAGAGGTTGCAGAAAAAAATACTTTGAAAAGCCTCTGACGATCCCAGCTGAGCTGCACGATCATCAGAGGCTTTTTTATTTTTACTTTTAAAAGCATTTTTTCGTCGGAAGAGGTTGTAGAAAAAATGCTTTTAAAAGTAAAAAAAAAAGCCTCTGATGATCGTGCGGCTCAGCTGGGCATGGTGGGGCGGGGGACGCAGAGATTTTTGCTACCAGTTCTCTGAACCACCCACCGCCATTGCTACCAGATCGGGAGAGCATTTCACCCCTGGGTAACAACTGGTGTAAGATTTAAATTAGGATGAGATGAGTAGGGGAAGATGGGATCCTGCATCTACACAATAACCCCGTCTTCTTCTCTCTTTTGTCCCCTGCCTTATAGTAATATACTTAAATCCCACTTCTATTAAACCACTCTATATGTTGGAAGAAGTCAGTTGCAGCTCTCCAAATCTTATTTATTTATTTATTTTATTTTATTTCTATACCGCCCTTCTCCTGCGGGACTCAGGGCGGTGTACAGCCAAGATAAAACATTGCATATAAAATTTAAAAACAATTTAAAAAACAATTAAATAATTTCGGTCCAAGATTTAAAAACAAGATTTATGCTTTTAAATAAAAAATATCTCATTTTACAAGGTGCCACCCGAGACTCCTTCTGAGTCTTAAAAAGTGAATGCAATTTTAAACTTAATTTAACTCAAAAGCAAAGTGAAAATAGATGTAACATTTGTAAAATGTAATATAATGCATATAATTATATAATAGACCTAAAATGATCATACAGTAGAATGGATGATTCAGCACTAATCACAGCTTTCTGGAGAATTGTTTTCAGTTGTTCACGACATGTTTTCGGAAGGGTGTAAACCAGCCTTCCCTGTTTGATGTCCTCCAGATGTGTTGGGTCATGTAGGCTGGGATTTAGGGATGCTTTAATCCTGACTCGTTTTACAGGTGCCAGATTTAAAAAGACTGATATAGAGAAACTGGAATATGTCCAAAGAAGATTAGCCAGATTAATTAAGGAGCTTGGAAACCATGGTTTATGAGGGAAGCTTGAGGGACTGAAAGAAAAAAGCATTAACGCTAGATATCCACCTTGTGGGTTGTATTCAGGGCGGAAACTTCCTCTTAGAACCTTAAAAAGTAGAATTAGAATAAACAGGGAAGAATGCAAGGAAGATGATTTTAGCGAAATGTTAGGACAAAACTCTTTATGTTAGGGATGATAGATGGGTGGATACTCATTTGTTGGATGCAAGTTGGGGAGTTAGATGTTTTGGCATTTTGTAGCTGCTATTATAATCACCCCCACATTATTTACTGCCAAAAGACTCAAATAGCAAACTACAAATATACTGTAATCAGAAGCTGACATTAGATAAAACGGTTTAACAAATACAATAAATAGATAAGTATTACATAAACATGTAAAACTCAAACTTATGGATGTCTTCCTAAAAACCTTGTCTTTATAACCACAGTTAAAAATGTGGCTGTCATCACTGTAATTTTGAGATTTTTATCTGAGAATGATTTGTTGACATATTCTGGAATATCTTTTATTGGCCTTGACTTTAAAATAGGCCAGATAATATCCTACCCCCCCAAAAAAAACTTTTATAAAATTTACAAGCAATAAAATATGATCCACCCTTTCAAGGCCAATGCAATTACAGGGACAGCATCTTTGAAATGTACCTTTTAGCATATTTGCTGGCAGCACATCTGGCTTTTCAAAAAGTGCAGTATACTTTCTAAATGTTCCCATAAAGTTAAAGGTTCCCCTCGCACATATGTGCTAGTTATTCCCGACTCTAGGGGGCGGTGCTCATCTCCGTTTCAAAACCGAAGAGCCAGTGCTGTCCGAAGATGTCTCTGTGGTCATGTGGCTGGCATGACTCAATGCCAAAGGTGCATGGAACACTGTTCCCTTCCCACCAAAGGTGGTCCCTATTTTTCTACTTGCATTTTTTACGTGCTTTCGAACTGCTAGGTTGGCAGAAGCTGGGACAAGGAACGGGAGCTCACCCCGTCATACGGCACTAGGGATTCAAACCGCTGAACTGCCGACCTTTTGATTGACAAGCTCAGCGTCTTAGCCACTGAGCCACCACATCCCGTTAAAATGTTCCCATAGTCCTTGTTTATTTCTGATCTAAAAGAACATACCTGCACCAAAATTTGATTCTTGTGAAAATAATACCCATAACCTCATGCATGACTGAGAAATATATATACAGTAGCAGAAGATTTAAGCCTTATTTAATTTTGATTAATACATACATGACATGGAAGTTCCCAGCAGATGGTTCCCTATCCTATTGCATCTGCCTGGAAAGAGTTAATTTCTGCATAGAAAAGACATTATTTTTCACATTAATACATAATAAACACCAGAGATATTGATTTTTTAAAATTATTTTAGTTTGCTGCATAGTTAGCCAGAGGTTCAGACTGGATTTGGCATTTTTATCCACCTATCTAGTCCTTCCCAAGGACCCAGGATAGGCAGATGTTGATGTTTTGTGGTGTTAGAGGCATTGTGGAAATATGTAAGCTGTTCCCAGTAAAGCTATAATTGATTGATGGTGAATTTGTCAATGCCGATGGTGTTCAAGTGATACTCCAGTTGTTTTGGGATTGCACCCAAGGCATCTATGACTATTGCTGCTATTTTTGCTTTCTTTTGCCACAATTGTTCTATTATTATCTGCAGATCTTTGTACTTTGTTATATTCATCAGTTCCTTTTCTTCTTTTCATCTGTCTCCAGGTACTGCCACGCCTACTATCCAGAGTTTTTTGTCTTTCTTATCGACATTTGTTAAGTCTGGGGTGTTATGCAGCAGGGTGGCTGCCTGTTTGAATTCTAAAGTCCCAGAACATTTTAGCTTCTTCATTTTTAAAAATATTTTCTCTATTTTATGAGTCCACCAGTTCTTGCTTGCAGGCAAAGGGTATATCTTGCAGGTCTTCCAGTGCGCCATTGTCGCTATTTTGTTAAGCTGTTGTTTTCAGTCAGTCTATGAAATCGTCTTGCAGCAGTTAACCAGTTGGGCCAATATTTTTTCAGTTTCTTTGCAGAGACGTCATTTGCTATCTGTTGCTATCTTCTCAGTTCTGGTTTTGTATTCATTTGTTCATCTTGTGCAGCCCCTTGGTTTCTTTCTTCAGCTTTCTTGCTGCTAGCCATTGCCGGTCTTGTTATTATTTGCTTTACCTGTTATTTTTATTTAATGTAGCAGCCATGTAAAACTTTACCACGTCTCATTTTTGTTCTTCATTTAGTCCTTCTTGTAGGCCAATTTGGTCTCTCCAATATCCAGTAAGCCTTCCTGGTATGCTAGTTTCAATGCATCTTCTTCAGTGTCCTTCAGATATTCTTCCAATGCCCATTTTTCTTCTTCAACTATCTGATGTACTTGCAACATTGCATGCTCACCAGGGGTGGGTTCTAAATTTTTTTACTACCGGTTCTGTGGGCGTGGCTTATTTTGTGGGTGTGGCTTGGAGGTCATGTGACTAGGTGGGCATGGCTAGCTGGTCAGAGTCATTTCTGGAAGGTCCTCATACTTACGACCAGTCCTCACACTTACGAGCCGACTCATTTGTTTGCTTTTAACACTGATCAGCTGTAGGACAGCCCTTTGAAGCCCCGCGGCAAGAGTTTAAACAGTTTTTTTCCCTCTAGTCATCAGCTGGGACTCAGGAGGCAGCAATAAATTGGGGGTGGGACCAAATAAAAGGTAAGAATAATGTGGGGGGGGGCGGGAGGGCGGGGGGGAGAACTGGTTCGGTGATGTCATATTGTCACCGCTACCGGCTCGGACAAACCGGACTGAGCCGGGAGGAACCCACCACTGATGCTCACCCATTTTCCTTGCTAAATAGAGTCTGTCAAAGTCGCTCCAAGGATGAAGGATATGGTTCATTGTTGTTATTGTTCTATTTTTCTTTCTATCCAGAGTTTTTAATTCTGCTTGAGTCTAATCCCCTATTCAAGCTGAATATCTAATGACTGGAATTACCCAGGTGCAGTGGTGAAATTGACACGGTTCTATCTGTCTCGGGCGAACCAGTAGCACCTGCAGTGGGAAACTTCTCCCACTAACCTGGATGTCATCATGTCCCATTTGTGAACCGGTAGCGAAGGTAAGTAACTTTCACCCCTGCCCAGATGCTAACTGCCTTAATAATATTTCCTCCATTGAGTATGGCCTTTAAGATCTTCTTCACTCTCTATATGCATTCACTTATAAACTTTTTCTTGATTTCAGTGTGCTTGATATTATCAGCCTGAACAATGCCCAGATATTTGCAGTGATTACCTTCATCCAGACTGTTATAGGGCATCTTGGTCCTTCAATTTTCACTATTTTTCCTTGTTTGATGGCAAGCGTGGCATTTTTGTCCAGTGCAACTTCATTGCAATATCTTGGCTGTCTATAGAGCCAGTGCTGACTAGAAATTCTATTTCAGCCAGTGTTTTTACTTACAGCTTCATATATAGGGGAGATGGGATAGTCTGGCAGATATTTTTAATATTTGATAGCCAGGCCTGAATTATTCAGTATTGTTGAGAAAGAAATCAGTGCAATGACAAATGTAGTGAAAGTGAGCCTCCTTGAAAGATTCCTTAATATTAACTTCTCCCAATCTATCACCATTGACTAGCAACCGTGTTTTCCATTATACTGTTGATCTTTGCACAAAGCTTCTGATGTTTCTACTGACTCCTGTTATTTCTATGCACTTAATTATACAGTCATGTGCCAAGGAGTCAAATGCTTTCTTGTAATCAATCCATGCTACATTCAAGATGGTCTTCCTTCTCTTTCAGTCATCCAAGATCAATTAGGAGTTGATCTTTTGTTCCATTGCTGTTTAGTTTCCTTTCTGCTCGGATGAAAAGAATCTTTTCAGGCAAAAACAGTCAACTAGATATTATGGGACTGTATCAGCTACCACACCAGTTGGTACAATTTTAAAGTTGTTGATAACTAGGCAATTGGTCTATAGTTTCCTGTTGCTACCCTTTTTGCTGGATTTTCAATTGTCAGGTAGTTTTTGCCAAGTATTAGCCACTCTTCATTTTCACTTCTCTGCAATATATTGTTAAACTGCTTGGCAATAAGTGGATGTAACTAGTCAGGTGTTTCAACCAAAATCCATGCAGGTGAATCCTTCACCTGATGCTGACCAATTCTTAATCTTCCTTGTCCTTTTCTCCACCATTTCTGATTTATTAGTAGTTCTTTCATTTCAACTTCTTTTTTTTAATTATTCTTATCTACCTCTTTTAATCAAGCTGCATTCTTGTTATATTTCTTTGGTTTATCCCAATCCCATATTTTCACACAAAAAATCATGGGCTGCCCCCTGACCTTACTTGACGAAATCACCAGCACACGCTGCCTTAGAAGAGTGAGGAAAATCCTCAGGGATGATTCACACCCTGGTCAGCACTTCTTTACTCTCCTACCATCGGGCAGGAGATATAGAAACATAACCAGCTGAACGAATAGGCTGAAAAATAGCTTTTATCCGTGGGCCACCAAACTTTGGAACGCAACATAACATCATAATTAGGTTTAATATGATAGACTTGCAGGGCCAGTGCAACGTGCAACATGTTCATACCAGTGTAATATAGTATAATGTTATATACATATATGTGTATGGCAGTGGTGAAATTCAAATTTTTTTACTACTGGTTCTGTGGGCATGGCTTGGTGGGTATGGTGTGGCTTGGTGGGCATGGCAGGGGAAGGATACTGCAAAATCCCCATTCTCTCCCCACTCCTGGGGGAAAGATATTGCAAAATCTCCATTCCCACCCCACTCTGGGACCAGCAAGAGATGATATTTGCCGGTTCTCCGAACAACTCAAAATTTCCGCTACTGGTTCTTCAGAAGCTGTCAGAACCTGCTGGATTTCACCCCGGTGTATGGGAATGTGTGTTAGTTATTACTTATTTGGGTTTAGGGATTTTCTTTTCTTTTATTTGAGTTTATTTTGAGTTATTGAGATGTATTCTGTGCCTCAGGGGTGCTGCATCAAGGGAAGCTCATTCAATCTCATTGTACACATGTTGTGCATTGACAATAAATGTTTGATTTGATTTCATTTGATTTGATTCACCCAAAACTGCACTATTTCTTCCTTGTCAGATGCTGACTGATTCATTGCAGTCTGGATCAGTAGAAATGTTTCTGATTGGATTAAAATTGGAGATTTTTTTTTTGCCTATAATTTGCAATTTGAACTTTGTACTTGCTGAGCTTTTGGGCTATAACTGCTATTTGCTGCTTTATTATTTCACATGCTTCCTTGATCTTCCTTGTTTTAAGTGGCATCAATGTTGATCTGCTAGCCTCTATTCTGTTATTTCTGATCCTGGATGTTGTTCTTTCCAGAAATGGTGCATTCAATTTAAATATCCTCTTCTTGTTAGATTTGATCTGTAATAACAGATCATTTCTTTGTTTTCAATCACTGTGTATTTGCGAAGAATAAACACCTTCCCTTCCAGTAGTTCTGCAGCTGCTGGCCCTGGTTGCGTAGCCAACAGTCCTGAAGCCATTTTTAAGCAGATGTCCAGGAACTCCAACATCTAGCACAGCCTTTGTTGACCAAATCTACAACCATGTGACTATGCTGGTATGTGTTTCTGTAATTTATGTCTCATCATATTTTGTCTGACTCATCTGATGAGATCAACAACCGCATCAAGGCAGTCCCTCACTGGGGGTTTGTTATTTTTTTATTATTATGCAGTTTATTTTTGTACTTTCAAAAATATATTCATCAAAAATACAATGTAAATATTATTTTTGTTTATTGCTCAGATATAACATAATAGCTCATCCACATTAAAGCATCCAAGATACCTAAAATGAGGAATTCAGACAAGTCCATTCAGAACATAATGGACCATGTGAAATGTGCTACACAGATGTACTACTTCAATACTGGAACTAAGGAAGATCACAACTTATTTTAATCTTAGGCAGTTCATTGATTTATTCTCAGTATCTGCTTCATTTTTCTCCAAATTAAAAATATTAATGCTCAAGATCATGAAAAAAAATGAAAAATGGGAAATAAGTTTATTTCCCATTTTTCATTTTTTTTCATGATCTTGAGCATTAATATTTTTAATTTGGAACTATGCATACATAGAGTGCAACATCAAACTTAAACTTTCATTTGAAGCATTTAAACCTTTAACAAACTGACAATTCTTTATCTTGATAATAAAATTATCTTCAGTTTGAACCTTCCTCTTGAAAGACATGCAATTATTCTTCCTTTCTTCAAACTGCAGGAATTTTGTTTCCTTACATAAACAAGCCTTATTTTTATTTATTCAACCCATGTAGTACATTGCAGTGTGTATGCCTATAACCACAGCAGATGAATTCCCACAACACATCAAACCAAAATGAAACAAGTTACATTAGTGTGAATCCAATTATAGAGGTCTGTTGATCAAAAGTCCAACTCATAGATGAATAAAACTCTGCTTTATGGGATTTACTTTGATTGGTTTTCTTTTTTAGTTGAATCTTAAGATCCAAGCATCTGGAACAATATAGAAATATGCATGGGGTAGCGGAAATCCAAAATGTTTCAAGATAATTTTTTGAGAATCAGAAATGAACTCTCAGATCCACATAACCCACTCCTAGTTTGCTTCAGAGATGTGTTCTTTGTGATTGTTGTTATTGAGAGTGAAAAACTCTTGGGGCTGTGCATCTACTGGAAACACCCCAAGATGGATTGGCAGATCCTAACTTAAATTTTCTTCATCCCTGGTCTACCTTAGTATGACAGTCCTTATTAGGTCTGGCCTCTTTTCGTTCCAATTCTGGGACTGCTTGGATGGTTTCTAAAATGACGGAATGTTGCCTGATTGCAATGCTGAAATGCCTGCATATTTTTTTGGTCGGTCCAGGCAGCATTTTGTGATAGAAGGCAATGATGGAATTGCAGCAGAATGTTTTGGTGAACAAGAGAAATCAGCAGAAGGCGATTTTCCCAGCTGCACGAAAGTCCTAGAGGAAGCGTGACTCACTGACAAGGTGACTCATACAATACAAGCTGAACAATTGGAGGAACTCTGTCCAGGAAGTAACCGAAATAGATGCATAGGCCCTGGCTTGAGTTGTTTAAATAAATAAGAGATTATTAAAAGGCCAGGGTCCAGAAAGGAAGGGGACAAGGCACACACACAGGTCTGGAAGTTCTTTATGCAAGTGATCTGGTCAGGACCCACTCACAAGTCAACTGCAAGCTTATTTCTTCTATATCAGAAGGTGTGTTCACTGCATCCACATGGCCCAGTTCAGGATGCACGTAAACATCTCATGCACTCTCAAATTGCAGCAATACAGTAATGGTTTCAAAGGGGAAGAGGGAAAAAGGAACACTCAGTGCTGTAGGACTTGGATGTCATACTTTACCATGGTTTGTGTTTAAACAGGGGTCACTATAAGGTTGTCATAATGTAACTCGTTTAGTTCTGGCTTAACATCATGATGTTTTGATTTAGCTATTGGATTTTACTCAAGGGTTCGCAATCTTGGCATCCTCCTTGACTCACGGCTGTCCTTGGTGAACCATCTGACAGCTGTGACAAGGGAGGCCTTTGCACAGGTTCGCCTGGTGCGCCAGTTGCGCCCTTACCTAGACAGGGATGCCCTCCGTACGGTCACTCATGCTCTCATTATCTCTTGGTTGGATTACTGCAATGCCCTCTACATAGGGCTGCCCTTGGGGTGCACCCAGAGGCTCCAGCTGTTCCAGAATGCGGCCGCGTGGGTTGTTACGGGAGCTTCCTGTTACTCCTGTGTAACATTATTCCTGTGCGAGTTGCACTGGTTGCTGGTGGTCCTTCGGATCCACTTCAAGATGCTGATGCTTACCTATAAAGCCCTTCATGACATGGGCCCGGGGTACTTGCAGGACCACCTCCTACCGGCCTCCCACCGCCCAGTGCGCTTACATAGGATTGCCTTCCTCCCGGTGCCATCGGCCAGACAATGTCGGCTGGTGGCGCCTAGGATGAGGGCATTCTCTGTGGTCGCACTGACCCTCTGGAATGAGTTACCCACTGGGCTCCGGACAGCCCCCGACCTCTGCACTTTCCATGGCGACCTGAAGACATGGCTTTTTCAGCAAATTCCCTGATCTGCCAGGAGTTTTAATTGCTTGGGGATTTTAAATAGGATCATTTTAATATCATTTTATTATCGTGTTGTTTTATCTTTTGAGCCGCCACGAGTCCTACAGGAGAAGGGCGGCTTATAAATACGATAAATAAATAAATAATAAATACATAAATACATAAATCATGGTTTAGCAAAATAAGTGAATCCAACTTGAGGGAAGGACAGGAAAGAAATGAAACAACTTAATGCACCTTTGTTATTTAGCCCACATATTTTGAGATAATAATGTAGCTGTTTAAATTACTGAATCTTCCTTCTTTCCTTCTTTTCTTCCTCCCTCCGTTATTTAGTAAAAGGCAATCTTGCAAAAAGCCTTTTGAACTTCCACTTAATGTGCATTAATAATATTTAAGCAAGTGGTTGACTGTTGAAATAGAAAAGAAATAAACAGTATGTAATCATGTTGCACCAGGAACAAGGAGACCAAATTCAACTTCAGTGTCAGAGATTAAACTTCATGTAGCAGGTGACTTAGGCCTATTGGGATTGTCATTCCCTCTCAGAGGGATACTGAGGGGGAAAAACTGGAGGAAAAGAAAGGGGGGGACTATTATAAACTCCTAGAAGAAATAAAAGAAAGAATGAATTAAACAAATGAGAAGGTTTTCCTGGTTGTCTTCTGCTACAAGTGACCTCACCAGATTCATTTGTAGCATAAAAGAGTTCCTTTTCAAAAATGAACAAAGGCAAATAGTTCTAGTCTGATTAATTATTATATGGCGGCAAGTTGGTGTTGATTCTTAGCAATTACACAGAGAGGCTTTGCCCATGATGATCCGTCCCTAACCCGGTCCTTCCACCCATCACCACTGAAATGGAGTCCCTCCAGCTGGCTATTGGTTGCCCTCTTCTTACTTTTCTTTCTGCCTTCTACAGAGAGCTGCGTCTTCTCATAATGTGGTTGGAGTAGGATAATTTTAGCCTAGCCATTTGTGAGAACTTTGGGTTGATTTCAGGGGTGGACTGCTGGGGGCGTGCAGGTGTTCGGGAGAATCTCTAGCTAAGATTCTGTGCAGTTCGGAGAACCCCCAAATCTCATTCCTGGCTGGCCTTGCCCACCACACCCCTCCCCTCCCAGGAGTCCCCACGCAGCCCGTTTTGGATGCAGATAAGTGCAGGGTGTGCACAGAGGCTCGGGGAGGGTAAAAAACGGGCCTACTAGAAGTTTTGGAAGACTGGAAACAAGCCTCCAGAGGGCCTTTGGAGCCTGGGGAGGCCGTTTTCGCCCTCCCGGAGGTTTAAGAAAAGTGTCCAGAGCCCGGGAAAGGCAAAAACATAAGAACCTGGTGGCGCAGCAGACTAATAGCCTGTTATTATCATCCAGCTGCCTGCAATTATTGCTAGTTCGAATCTCGCCAGGCTCAAGGTTGACTCAGCCTTCCATCCTTTCTAAGGTAGGTAAATTGAGGACCCAGTTTGTGGGGGCAATAAGCTGACTTTGTATAAATATACAAAGGTATGAAGGCTATTGCTTAACGCATTGTAAGCCGCCCTGAGTCTCCGGAGAAGGGCAGCATATAAATCAAATTAAAAAAAAAAAAACATGCCCCCCCCATCCGGATGTGGTGCAGGAAGCCGACTAGGCCATGCCCACCATGGCCACCCCTACCCAGCAGCTGGGCCGAGAACCCCTTGCTAAAATTTTTGAAGCCCACCCCTGGTTGATTTATTAATGATCCATTTGTTTGCTTTCTTGGCTGTCCATGGTATTCTGAGGAGTCTTCTTCAATACCAAGGTTCAAAAACATTAATACTCTTCCTGTACTGCTTCTTCAAAGTTCTGTTTCAGTGGTATTGCAACTTCTTAGACTTAACTCAGAAATCCAATTTCTGATGGACAAACATTCTAGCTTTCTGTAGTCTGCTAAGATCATAATTTTCTGAGATAATGTGCTTTATCAATCTCTTTTTATCTCATGCTTCAAAGTAGCCAAGAATATTTACACAAAAAGCACAAGACTTGACTTAGATTGTGTTTACCCTAACAAGTGTGTTGAAATAAACGGGGCTGCCAGTAAAAACAAAATCATAGCAAAATTTCTTCCATTGTTCATAATCCAGTTCTTCCTTCTAGCTTGACTTTAAAGTGGCTCTCTGCTGGCTTCCCCCTCCCAAGTTTTGACTACATAAAGCATAAATATATATTAGTACTTTGATCTCACTGACAGCAGTTGAATTTGGTCCAGGCCTCTGTATAGTTAAATGTTATCACATGCTATCCAGTATTTCCTATGAATGATATTAAAACAGAACATGAATTTGATATATGGCTTGCTGTAAAATACAGGGCAGAATCCACACCTTGTTTGAAAAATTTCAAATTTGTCCTGCCTTGCTTAACTCTAGCTTCTTGACTGTGATCCATAACCCAGTTAAGCTGCCAGACCTCATTTTAAAATGGCCTCCATTGTAGTCCCCCTGTTTGCAACTGGAACTAATTTACTTCTTCGAATTTAAATAGAATGTAATTTCTAGCAAATCCCATTATTGCTGCTGACAGTAACACCTTAGTCTTTCACCAGGAATGAGAGAAGATTTATAAAATACACCAACCCATTTCAACAGAACCTATTAGTCTTTCTGAGTCTTATTCTCCTGGCAGTTTAGCATACAAAAAATGAGGGGGGTTTAAAAAATAAATACAAAGAAAAGTATTGCTTCATGTAAAAACAGTTTTCCAATCTATTTTGCGCCAGACTAAGAAAAATAACTATGCTCTGTAGGTTTGGACTCCTGGCCCTTCTAGCTGAGCAATGGCACTTAGACTTAAATCCTGCTTCACGGTGCTTTACAGCCCTCTCTAAGCCGTTTACAAAGTCAGCATATTGCCCTCAACAATTTGGTCCTCATGTTACCCATATCAGAAGGATAGAAGGCTGAGTCAATGTTGCTGAGTCAACCTTGCAATCTTGAGCAGTCTATTGTCACAGTGGCCACAGTGGAAGCCGTGGTGTCTTGATGGCCTTCAGAGCAACATCAAGCTTAAGAGCCATTGATTCCCATGACTTCCATGAATTGATCCTGGCCTGTTTGAAGCCAGCCAGACTAGTAGCCAGCAACAATGAAGTCCAAAGTTTAATTACATATTATGTAAAAAAATATTGATTTTTGTCTGTCCTGGTTCTTCTAAGATTCAAGTTCAGTGGGTGATTTCTGGTTCTAGTATTTGGGGAAGGGGAAAATATTTTCTCTTGGTCCTCTTTATCCACCTCACAACAATGTCATTTATAAGCAGTAAGGGATGGGAATTATATTGACTTACTTTCAGGATTTGGGAGATTTCCTTCCATTAATTGTCCATCTCTGAACTTGAGATATGTATTCACATTAGATACATAAGTAGACTGTATGCAATATTTGCCCACCTGCATTGGGTAACCATGGCTGCTCTCTAGCTGGTGCTTTAGGCATAGAAAGGCTCTTCTAGCAGACCATTCTCCTCTTGTATAACTGGGTTTACACACTGGGCCAAATCATAATACCTACCTGCATGAATGTGGTTTAATGTAATGTGTGAACCAGCCATTGTATTTGGTAGCCAGGGTTTACCATGTTATACAAATGTATTATGTGAATAACTTGGCATATTACATAATGTCTGAAAGAGAACCTAGAAAAGTACAAGAACATCAAGAAGCAACCAATCATCTACAATGAGTTGGGTGTTGAGAAAGTAGTGTTTGTACTTCCAACTATAGCCACCCTTACTCCAATATGAACTTTGTGAAACTGCATGGACTTTCTAAGACAGAGAAATGGATGAAAATTTCACTTTGGCACTCATTTTCTACCTGGAAGAAAACAGTTTAGGAGATGGGAACAGAATGTTTTTTGCAATATAATTATCTTTCTCAAATGTGCATCTTTCAATAAACAATAGACTACAATCGTATCACCACCAATTACACTATCTATAATTAATCACATTCTGTTTCATGAGATAAAATTGGGCTTTTTTCTAATCCAGGCCTGATTAGCAACCATCATTTCTTTGGAATGGCCCCTTTCAAAAATATTTTATTTTCTGGATAAAATTTGTCTTCCCTTGAAAGATTTGCTAAGAGTTGCCTGGAATCATTTCCATGCAGTAATTGTTTTAAGGGAAGGCAGACTGTTTTGACTACTTCTAATTAGTGCTGTCACTTCATTTCTTTTTAAAAAGTTCATTAATAGTTCAGCTTTCAATTTTCTAACCAGTTAATTAACTCCATCAAGGAGTGGGATGGCAACAATGCTGATTTTGAGTAAATGTTTTGCCTCTTTTAAACAAAACCATCACATAATTAACATTTTGCAAAATTATTCAGACGCATGAGCAATTATACACCTCTTTTAAACTGATGAAGTTATTTATTTGTTGTACATAATCATTGTTAAATTTACATTGTTTTTGTAGTCTACAGAATGATCTAACGAAACACAAACATAAATAATCCCCATTGAATTCACTGTGGATGAATTAACTAACTACATTCTGCTTTGTTCAGGAAAAATGTGTGCTGTCAACAAACATTTAATTTCAACTGTTGCCTTTTCCTCTTTCTGCTTTAACTAGCTCACAAGCAAGCTAGTTCAAAATTGGAAGCATCATAACAAAATAGCCAGTGAGTACTGCAAATTCTGATTTATGCATATTGTTAATAGTGATTCCTTTGTGGTGATCAAAAATTTTGGTAGCTCTTGTAGTTTTTTTCATATTACACAACAGTATTCCCTCTTTAATTATTTTATTGATCATCCCACCCAGATCCTAACATCCCCCAGAAATGTCTGCAATTTTTCTGGTTTCCACCATACCACAATCCTCTTCATTTACATAGTTCATTGGCTAGCAAGACATATGTCAAGGGTAGATCCCTGAAGAATGCATTGGAACAAGAGAGGATATGAGCTGTGGTAGTGTAGTGGTTAAGATGCAGTACTGCAGGCTATTTCTGGTGACTGCCGGCTGCTTGCAATTTGGCATATCAAATCTCACTAGGCTCAAGGTTGACTCAGCCTTCCATCCTTCTGAGGTTGGTAAAATGAGGACCCAGATTGTTGGGGGCAATATGCTGACTCTGTAAACCCCTGAGAGAGGGCTACAAAGCACTGTGAAGAGATATATAAGTCTAAGTGTTATTGCTATATAAACAAGGCAGCGACAACTACAGGCAGTCTTAGTTGAATGGCATTCATTCAGTAACCAAAGTTACAATAGCACTGAATGAGGGGGATTTATGATTGTTCCTTGTAGTTTTGGCCATTGCAATATCCCTGCAGTTGATTGTGATTTGGGCACTTGGCAGCCATCTTGCAATTAGGATAGTCACAGCATCCCATAATCATATTATTACCATTTGCAACCTTTACTGCTAGCTTCCAATAAGCAAAGTTAATGGGAAGCTGACAAGTGGTCAATAATGGTAATCATGTGACTGGAGGGAATGCAGTGATTATGTGAGATTTTTCTGATGATGGCACCTGGTACTGCCAGAATATGACATTATACTTTAATACAGCCCTTCCAGATCTATAATCACTGTAGTTTATAGATCACATGACATTTATATTGCCTTAGTAAGCCCACACTTGGAATACTGCATCCAGTTTTGGTTACCATGATGTAAAGATGTTAAAACTCTAGAAAGAGTGCAGAGAAGAGTAGGGGACTTGGGGCTAAAACATGAATGGTTGCTGGAATTGGGTGTGTCTAGCCTAGGGAAAAGAAGGACTATGATAGCTGTGTTCCAATAACTCAGGGGTTGCCACAAAGAAGAGGGAGTCAAGCTATTCTCCAAAGCACCCGAAGGCAGGACAAGAAGCAATGGATGGAAACTAATCAAGGAGAGAAGCAACCTAGAAATAAGAAGAAATTTCCTGACAGAACAATTAATCAGTGAACAGCTTGCATCCAGAAGCTGTGAATGCTCCAAAACTGGAAGTTTTTAAGAAGAGATTGGACAATCATTTGTCTGAAATGGTATAGGGTTTCCTGCCTGAGCAGGGGGTTGGACTAGAAGACCTCCAAGGTCCCTTCCAACTCTGTTATTCTATTTTCATATATTTCTATGGTGAAATTTGAAAAGCACTTTGTTGTCAATACTATATTATTACTAGCATGTGTTCCAGAAATTAAAGATTTGTTGGAGAATATTACAACTGGAAAAAAATATTTCTGATGCTGGAAAAGTAATTTCATATGCACATAATCCTCAAATTACAGCCATTCATTTAGTGACTAGTCATATTTACAAAGGCAATGAAAAAAGCGATAACTTATCCTCACACTTACAAATGTTGCAGCATCCCCATGTTCACATAATCAAACTTTGGGTGCTTGGCAACCACGTGTAGTTATAACAGTTGCAGTGTCCAGTTTTGTGTGTGTGATATGATCATCATCTGCAATCTTCTCAGCTGACTTCTGACAAGCAAAGTCAATGGCGAAAGTCAGATTTGCTTAACAAGCGTGTTACTCACTTAACTGCAGTGATTCACAGCAAGAAAAGTCATAAAATTGGGCATAATTCACTTGTCAGCTACCTTGCTTTGTAATGGACATTGTGGTCCCAATGGTCACCAAAAGCGGAGGACTGCATGTAGGCCTCAATAGTTTTTAGTTTCTCACTGTAATTATTGTCACAAATCCCTCCCAAAAAAGTTAAATAATGTGTTGTCTTTTCCTCCCCATTTGTCTTCCTTTCCAACTGTCCATGTCGTCCTTTGTTTGTTGAGATATATTGTAACATAGACATAGCCTTTGAACAAAACAGATCAGTCCAGCCCCAAAATTTGTTTAATATGTTTTAAATTGTTTTTAAATTTTATATTGTATGTGTTTTATCTTTGCCTGTTCACCGCCCTGAGTCCTTCGGGAGAAGGGCGGTATATAAATCCAAATAAACCGAAACCGAAACCTAAATCTAAAATTCCTTTTCAGAAGAGCTAATAATAAGGGGTGTTAAAAGTTAAGGTTCAGTTAACAACTGGAAAGGTGTAAATTTCCATAATCCTATCTTAAAGTTTAAGTTACCTTTTCCTTGGCTCTACTGGCTAAGCTGACTTGTATTATTGTGCAATGACCCAGTTGGAAAAATAAAGAATTATCCAGAGAAGATGGAAAAGCTTGGAATACAATAGTTGTTAGTGCCAGTATCTAATGCATGTTCTTCAGAAAAATCAGACAGAAGAAAAGTTAGCAATTCCAATGATAAAATCCAGTGTAGAACTGCCCAAGGAGCTGATGATACAGTTCTACAGAGGCATTATTGAGTCTATCATCTGCACCTCTATAACTGTCTGGTTTGATTTTAATTAGAACTGCAGAAAAAACAATTGCTACCAACCTGCCTTCCATTGAGGACCTGTATACTGCACGAGTCAAAAAGAGGGCTGTGAAAATATTTACAAACCCCTCGCATCCTGGACATTAACTTTTTCAACTCCTACTCTCAAAACGATGCTATAGAGCATTGCACACCAGAACAACTAGACACAAGAACAGTTTTTTCCCGAATGCCATCACTCTGCTAAACAAATAATTCCCTCAACACTGTCAAACTAGTTACTAAGTCTACATTACTATTAATCTTCTCATCATTCCTATCACCCATCTCCTCCTACTTATGACTGTATGATTGTAGCCTTGTTGCTGGTATCCTTAAGATTTATATTGACTGTTTCCTAATATGATTTGATTGCTTATTTGTTCCCTATGACTATCATTAAGTCTTGTACCTCATGATTCTTGATGAACGTATCTTTTCTTTTATGTACACTGAGAGCATATGCACCAAGACAAATTCCTTGTGTGTCCAATCACACTTGGCCAATAAAGAATTCTATTCTATTCTATTCTAATTTATGCGCCTTGAAGCTGAATTGGCTAGCTGTATGGAAAATTACAATAAATTCTTTTCCATTTAAAAGAACAATTCAAAAAGGGTTTTCAGTCTTGTTCCTGTTGAAATCTTTTTTTATAATCTAGGTCTAACTGCTTTTTTCTGTGTTTCAAATAAGCATGTTAATTCAGAACAGAATTAAATAGCAGGACAGAAGTTCTGATTATGAAATTGGACTTTCAAATCTAAATCTTAATTTGAAACCCATTTTTCTTATTAGAGGGAATAGACATTTTTAGCAAGAATGACTACTTCATTTGCATAATTGTGCCAACTATTAAAAATACCCTAGAATTCAGATGCACTGTTGTTCTGGTTGTCAAAAGCTGGAAGAAAAATAGAACATCAGAGACTGAAATACAAGTAGTTCTTAATTTATGACCAATTGCTTTGCACCCATTCAAAGTTACCATAAACCAAAGGTACTTAGAATCCAATTTCGAAGTTAGGACAGCTCCCCTCCCCCCCCCACATACAGTAATTGATTGCATTTTGGGTACTTGGCAATTGGATCACCTTTTTGACTATTTGTAGCATCCTGCAATCATGTGACCACAATTTTTGGAAACTTTGCCAGTTTCCAATGTTTACTTCTGGTTTCCAGCAAAAAACACCCATTTGGATATAATGGATTCATTTAACGACTAATGCAAAAATGTCATAAAGTTGGGACTAGTTACATAGAGACCCATTTAACAACTGCAACAATTTACAACTGTAATCCAGGCTCAGTTATGGTCACATGTCAAGGAGTACGTGTATTTGAAAATAAATCTACTAAGCAACAAGATATACTGAAACCTCAATGGATTTGCAAAATAAAGCAGGCTTGTAATTAAACTTTTCACTTAAAATACATACATTTTAAAAGGTTAATACAATTGTGTATCTCTATTGTACCAAATGCAAGTTTCAGTGAAAAGACAATGGTTTAAATATATAGTATCTTGATACCTCATGCATAGAAAGGGTAAAAAGAAACACTGAATTGCAGAAGAAAGGAAACAACAATTGATATTATTCAGTGTTCCTTTGTACATAACAGTTAAAATAGACCGATCTTTCTTCCTTCCTTCCTTCCTTCCTTCCTTCCTTCCTTCCTTCCTTCCTTCCTTCCTTCCTTCCTTCCTTCCTTCCTTCCTTTCTTTCTTTCTTTCTTTCTTTCTTTCTTTCTTTCTTTCTTTCTTTCCTCTTTCTTTTTTTTCTTTTTCTTTCTTCTTTCTTTCTTTCTCTTTTTTCCTTCCTTCCTTCCTTCTTTCCTTCCTTCCTTCCTCTCTCTCTCTCTTCCTTTCTCTCTCATTCTCTTCCTTTCTTCCTGCCTTCTTTCCTTCCTTCCCTCCCACCCTCCACCCCTCTCTTTTTCTTTTATGGGCCACCAATCTCACTCTTGTGACTCTGAAGAACAAATAATTAAAATAAAAAACATTAAAACTTAGCTGATTTTTAAAAATTATTAAAAAAATAATCAATAAATCATATAGAAGTCCAGAAAGATCATCTCACCTTACCATCAATGGAAAAATAGCTATCAACCAATTAACAAACCAACCAAGTTCATCTAACACCACAGTTCAAATGTCTGATTAAACCAAGCAGGTCTTTAGTGTATTACGATAGATGAGGCCAACAGGATGGGGTGGACCAGAGCCTCAGGAGGATGACATTCCATAAGGCAGGCACAACAAAGAATAACTTCCTAGATAGGGAATATAGAATCCAGAAAAATCTTCCTGACTGAGGCATAGTTGGAGATTATGTAGGCAAGAAGAATACTACAATCACACACTTAACCATAAGGAGGTTCTATAGAATTTATTTGCTGTTTCTTCTTTCTTGCCTGCCTGTAAGATCTCTACCTGTCTAGTAGCCCGATGTTAGGAAGAGCTGGTCAAGTCACATCAAGGCAATCCCTTGGAAGATATGTTGACCAAGAGGGTTTCTGGGACAGTATGAAGGGAGATTTCTTGGAAAGTGTGAAGTCTTCATTTTCATAAATCATCTGTATTTAAAATTTATGAGCATCTAGTGGAAAAACAGAGAAAGGGGTCATGATGTCAAGGTGTCTTTTGAAACATTTCTTTCTGGCCCTAGAATCCATTGTATTATAAGAGCCTTGGTAGTACAAGGGTTTAAGGCACCCTGTTATTAAGCTGCTTAAGACCAGCTGCCTGCAATTACTGCAAGTTCAAATCTCACCAGGCTCAAGGTTGACTCAGCCTTCCATCCTTTCTAAGGTAGGTGAAATGAGGACCCAGTTTGTGGGGGCAATAAGCTGACTTTGTATAAATATACAAAAGGATGAAGGCTATTGCTGAGCACATTGTAAACCGCCCTGAGTCTTCGGAGAAGGGCGGCATATAAATCAAATTAAAAAAAAAAAAGTCTACAGCAACTGCCATCTATACCCTCTTAAGAAAGACATGGGACTGCTGTAAACTTTCCATTAAGTTTCAGACAATTGGAAGACACAGCTCTGTTTTGTTTGTGCTCTGCACCTTCTCTGGATAACACTAGGTTGTTAGTATTTTCATGTGGCAGGATGAGTTCTTTCTGGTTGGTGGCTATCAGTTTTAAGGACACACAACTGCTTATCTATTCTCTTTCATCTTCCTACTAGGAATTCAAAGAAACAGCTCATCATATCCTGCAAGTTCTTCCCTCCAGGGTGTCATCTTTTTGAGGAAACCCTGATTTGGGACTACCATGCTAGGAGGCAATACATATCCTAAAATAGCAGCCTCCACCGGCAACAAAAATTAAAATTCAGTTTACTGCAGCGCACTTAAATTATTTTGCTTTAGATTGCTGAGTCAAGCAAGTATAATTCTAAATATGCTGGAAGCGGTTTTTTTCTCCGGAGGGAGGATAAGAGGAAATTTTAAGTATTTCCTGCATGAGTTCACAGTATCAGCCTAGTTATCCCCTATTAATGTTAAGAGGCCTATTTCACATTTAAGGAAAAGGGCTAGTTATCATCTGCACAAGATTCAGCTGTACTTTGAAATCCTGATGAATTCAATCTTAAAACATGCTTAGGTCTTTCAACTGCAGAAAATATGAATGCAACTATATAGTCGTGCAACTATAATCACCAGCAGCATATGTTTCTTTCTTTCTATGTTTACTCTCTTGCCATAGTTTTCTCTCCTGTGTTAATTTATTACTCAATTAATTAGACTTTGGTACTCTTTCAATCTCATGACTCTAAGCAGCTTTTGCTGCTCAGTTGAACATTGTTATTTCTTCCAATCTCATGATTTAAAAGCCCTGTTTTGGGCTGGAAACTACAAATATGCAACGCAGCCCTGACCAGAAGGAAAAGCTATGTATGTATGTATGTATGTATGTATGTATGTATGTATGTATGTATGTATGTATAGGTGTGTGTGTGTATGTATTTATGTATGTATGTATTTATGTATGTATGTATGTATATTTTCTGTTTCTAAATTTCCATCTCCCTGAAAGAGCCTTGTAGTACAGTGGTCTAAAGCACCCTGTTATTAAGATCAGCTGCCTGCAATTACTGCAGGTTCGAATCTCACCAAGGCTCAAGGTTGACTCAGCCTTCCATCCTTTCTAAGGTAGGTAAATTGAGGACCCAGTTGTGGGGGCAATAAGCTGACTTTGTATAAATATACAAAAGAATGAAGGCTATTGCTTAGCACATTGTAAGCCGCCCTGAGTCTCCGGAGAAGGGCAGCATAAAATCAAATTAAAAAAAAAAAAAAGGAGGAATTCTATGCTAGAGCTAAACTAATCCCTGGGCCATTAGTTTGATCACAGAAGAATAGAGGGAATTCATATAAATGTATTTAAACTTTTTAGGCCATCATTAAATTTTAGTTTGAGAATTCCTGAACTAAGCCATAAACTATGTTTTACAATCTAGAATGGCTTTTTCCACTCTGAAATCAAACAACTATGTCAAAGGAATAGAAACCCATGTTAAAACTCTAGCTACCAAACCTTGATCCAAGAAAAGTGAGCAGGCATACAATTGGTTCCAAACTTACTGTGCCAGAAGAACAAAGCGAAATTGATGATCCTGACTATTTTAATATGGGACAAGTTAGGTAGAGTGATTAGTGGATTTCCTTGTCTTGGCTTCCCTCCCACCATGTGTTGCCTGTTAATGAGATAATATCCACCAATCCTTCTAAAGTAGGTTGAGACAGGTCAATTTAGCTGTGTTCTTGGAATGATATATCCAAGTAATAGAAAACAGTTTGAAGTGCTAATTCTTAAACTATGCTAAATGGTGGCTTATTTGAACAAACTCCAAACAAGCCAAGGTAATCTACAAACAAATAAACATTGCATGGATAGTTTGAGATTTCCTGGCCAGTTTTTGGCTTTTGTCCCCGATCTTCCTTTCTTTCTTAGCTGATTCACATTTTATAAAGCTTCAATGGGATATAAAGACAAACTGGGAATAAATTAGGAAACCACAAACAAACCATCTTGCTGAGCTGACTAGAAGCTGTAATTTCATACATGTTTATGACCTAAAAATAATTTATTAAAAGATCATGCTAAACTTTTAAAAACTGTCTACTTATCCTATTTTTTCGAAGTGGTCCATGCCAAGTAATAATAACTCCTCATTAATAATTGGAGAACAAACAGACAAGAGAAAGTTGCTTGAAAAAAGTTACTGTAGCAAGTCTGATCAGATCAGTTTTTTCACATTTTTGAAATAGTATTAAATCTTGTAAAAATCTATACTCAAGAAGCAATTAAAATCCAATGAGAAAGACAATCTTTAAAAAGAATAATTTTCAGAGCCTTCTAAAAATCAGTATTGCTATTTCCAGCCTCTTTGTCCAGTTGTCTAGTTTCAGACAATTACAATATCCAAGGGACTAAAATAATATTTTTTAAAATAACACGAAGTATATTCTAAGGTGTTTGTTTCACATGTACCCAATCATGGGTACATGTACCCAATCATGTTTCACATGGACCCAATCATTATCTGCAAGACATGTCGCTCATGACTGGAAAAAAAAATGTTGACAGATAGACAGAGAGATTGCATAGAAAAATTTGAGTGTGAAGTACACCTAGTTATGATTAGATTGTATGTATGTTTGTGTCATTACACCAGCAATTGAATAAAGAGCATTTTCAGGTCATTTAGAAAAAAAAATGTCTGTATGGATTGAAAAAATGAAAGAGGGACATAACACAAATAATTTTATAATCATTACTTTGTGGGAGACCATTGTATAATCGAGGTGCCATCCAAAAGAAAGAAGATTATGTGATGGGTGAGATTTAACAATGATGTAAAACAAATATATAAAAATAATGTTTTGATATCCTGGTAATTTCAGTTAGAACTTTGAGAAATCATTTTTAAGTTGCTCTAGACCTCATAGATAATTTCAGTAGAATTTTCTTGGCAATAACTTTATTGATGTTGTTGACCATTGCTTTTTTCTAGCCCATACTGTTGATGTCCCCATCCAATTAGTAACTAACCATCCTTAGTTTTTCAAAATCAGCTAAGGTCAGTCAGTTGCTATGTCCAGCTCAGCCAATTAGTATTTTAAAGTCTCACAATTAAGTATAATCAATATATCTTATCCTTTTAAGCACAAGTGCACTAAAGTAAAATAAGTGACAGTTAAACAATAAATGATATAAGCAATATAGAGGATAAAGAAAAAAAAAGCTGAACAGCAAAATAAAATCAGCCACGATAAACCTATGCAAGCATCTATAAAGCATGAAAACTTTCCTAAAATGCCTTAGAGCAGGGGTGTCAAACTGGTGGTCCACAGGCTGGATGTGTCACGTGCAGGCCACACCCACCCCAGCTCTGTGAAGGAAAAAAAGTCACGAAACATCACATGACGGCAACGTGACTGTCAGGTTTTCAGGCTGTCTTCAAATAAATTGCATCGCAAACAAAGTCTTTTATAAAACAAACTCCCATTTTATTAAGCACAGCACTTTTTACACCAACTCGTTGCAGCTGGCACTGACGTGCCGACCCAAAACCCCTCCTCTTCCTTCCCCCACTCCTCTGCATTCATTGGCCTTCTTCCCAATCATTCATCCTAATCTACTGCTCCAATTCAAAGAATTTCTCCCCCTCCCATCCATCTCCTAGGGGACATTATCTCCAGAGGAAATAAGTAGGTGAAAGGCAACCGTCCCATTGCAGACGCCTGCATTCTCCTTCTTATGTCAGCACTAGGATAAATCCTAGCATCTTGACGTGCTGACAGTGACATGGTAAGTTTGACACCCATGTCTTAGAGAATTTAAGTCTCTAGTTGATCCTGAAAAACACTGGGGACACTGAGGCTGGGGACAGTTTCCAGGATTTTTGAGTTTTTTACCCATAGCAAAAAGAAATAAATAGCAAAAAAAAAAAACAACAACCCACCAAAACAATTTGTCATACCCCATCGAAGTCTGAATCCGCAGGGGAGAATGAGCCGGAGCTGTGGCTGATGGAGACTGGGAGGTCAGCTTCGTTGGCTTTAGAGGAATGAGTGGAGGAGCAGGATGAGGCAGATCTGGGCCCGTCGGGCTTGGGACAACTTGCCAGCAGGGAGGTACGGGGACAGGATGACCAAGAGAGGGCAGGCAGTGGAGATGAATAATGATGGAGCTCAGGCAAGGAGCAAGGACAGCTCCCTCTTGATCCCCGAGCACAGAGAGTGGATAGGAGGCAGGAACAGTGCAGGCCGACTCAACAACTCAGGAGGAGAGGGAGAATTTGTGGAGATTTGTGTGCCAACGTTTGGAGTTTGCTTGCATTCTTGCCTTATTTCTTGCTTCCTGGACTAATTGCCTTGTCCATTTGCTTCCTAGACTCATTGACTTATTCCCTTGCTCCACTGGACTTCTTGCTTTGGAGCCATTGTGCTAACAGCATTTTGCTGGACTACTTGCAGCCAGAGGCTGCTGGAGGTGTGTGTGTGTGTGTGTGTGTGTGTGTGTGTGTGTGAGAGAGAGAGAGAGAGAGAGAGAGAGAGAGAGAGAGAGAGACAGAGAGAGAGAGAGACAGAGAGAGAGAGAACTTTGCTTTGTGACTTGCCATAAATGTGGGAGCATTTGGGGGAAAGTTGGAGCAATAAAAGGGCAGTTTGAACTATCAGCTGACTGTGTTACCTTCATGCCTTGCCCCGGGTCATCCCACAGTTTTAAATCTGTGTCAAACATATGCATATACACAGTGGTGGAATTCAGCCAGTTCGCATCACTTTGGGAGAATCGGTTGTTAATTTTCTGAGCAGTTTGGCAAACTGGTTTGGCAGTTTGGCAAACTGGAAGAAATCATTAGGGAACAGAACTGATTGTTAAATTACTTGAATCCCACCACTGCATATACATATAAATCCAATTAAGGCAATCTGAACACTTTTTAAAAGAAAGTAAAGGCTCAATTGATGGCTCAGTCAAATGACTTTCCTTCCCTTTTGTCTTTTTTTTTTTTTTGCCTGCCTCAAAGGAAATTTCCACATTGGGGCCACCCCTGAAAAGATTATTGCACAGGAAGCATCCTTGTCCATGAAGCCTCAACACCGAAGAAGAGCACATCAGGAAAAAGTGAATGTTGTTTTTCTGTTTTAATTTTTCATCACCAAACATTTTAATTGCACCGAGTCCATTATCTATCAGATTATCACACAAACCCAACCTATTCTCAGACATCCTATATTTTTCTCATGGTGATGTCGTTGGATAAGAGGAAAATTCCCTTTTAAGAAGCGGGTAAATTAAGATCTGTTTATTATTAATATCCCACAGTTCTTACTGCCTTTCTTAAGACACATTTTGCAATACGATTGTGCCTCAGAGCACAGACTTGTTCATAATGTTTAATTAAAGGTGCCAAGAAAAGCAGGCTGATTATACAACCACAAGTCTCGGCTTTGGAGATTTTTATTTATTTTGCCAATACCGTAGAAAAAACAGGCTGGCTACTAACTCAATCCAGGGAAAACTGCCTATATTTTTTGTTTGTTTGTTTCAAAGATCTGAGATAAAACTCCACTTTGATCTGTGTTTTGAAGCTATATGTTTCCGTGTTGACTATTCTGGACAAGCAACAGACAATTATAAGGGGAGTAGACAAAATTTGCAGACATACTTTTCCTTTGGGAGGAATAAAGAGTCACTGAATATGAAGCAGAAAGGCAAAAAAGACTTGGGACTAAGCTTGTTTCAAGCTGGTTAGTGAGATAGAGTGTGTGTCTGTGTTTGTGTGGGGGTGTGTGAGGGGGGAAGGGAGAGGAAGAGAGAGATGTGTGTGTGGGGGGGGAGAGAGAGAGAGAGACTGACTTATACCTTCACAACCTGATAATTCCTAATGGCTTCAGTAAGTCTATAATGTAACTTTTAAACATCCATGGCATGAGTAAAAGATAATATCTTAAATCTCAGGAAGTAAAAGCAATAGCAACAAATGAGAGTACAAAAGTAGAAGACAGAATAATTGGCGTTTTTCTTTAACTAGGAGAATGTTCCCAAGTAAAAAGTCCATATATCATTAAGATTAAAAAACATTGGTTTAGGGAGAATATCTTTTTAGGCCCACATTCCCAAGTGACAAAGGCCCATTTTCAAGACCCACAAAGAAGCACTACAGAAATGCAGGCTGTTGTGGGGTTTTCCTTTTCTTTCTCCCCCCCTCCCCATTTCCTAGTTTTTAAGGTCAGCTCTACGCAAAACGCATTGCAGTAATCCAACCAGTTGCGGATGAGGACTGAGGTACTGTAGCAAGGGCTTCCAGAACCAGTTAAGGTCATAATTGTCTCTCCAATTGAAACCGGGCTTATGTAGAAATTGCTTAGAGTTCATTTTGTTGTATTCCATTCAGGTGTACTAACTCAACCTATCATATCATCCAGACACATTCTTGCGTTTTGTTGGTTTTACTTCTTGGGGGCACTTCATATTCTTAACAGCTTCAGTACACTGAGGCACAAACCAAGATCAGATCCCAGAAAGAAGCCATTTAAGAAACATCTAATTCAGGCCATGGTTTACATCCCATTGCTAACCACAAAAGTTCTTGGCTGATTGCTGGAAATTGTCCAAGCACACTTTGGAAACCGGTGGCTCCATCAGCTGTGTGAGGCAGACAATCTGAATAGATCCCTGGTTCCAAGGAGGTGATAGGTGGCTAACAAACACAATTGGATCAGGGCATAACCTGATCATGCCAACAGGTTATGAAAATTATATTATCTTTCCCCAGATAATACAACATCCATTCTGAGATATAAGCAAGATCCAATCTGTCAGGCCCAAGATTTCTTGAGATGTCAATGGTTGTCATGAGGATATCTATGTTTTCAAATGTACTACTTTGCTTGAATCAACCAAAAATGATTGAATCCATACGGCGTATTAAGCCATAACCATCTACATAATGGCTTTAGTGTATGAACTCTGTATATCATATGACGTTTACATATTTACACAGTAGTCTAATAATGGTTTATTGACTAATTTGCTGTATTCCTGATGCTAAACCATAAACCAAGGTTCATACACAACAATGGTGCAATGGTGCACAAGAATGGTGCAATACATTAAGCTATATCTAAAGAGCCATGGTGGCATGGTGGTTAGAATGCAGTATTGCAGACTGATTCTGTTCAGTGCCAGGAATTCAGTCCTGACCAGCTCAAGGTTGATTCAGACTTTCACCCTTCCGAGATGGGTAAAATAAAGACCCAGATTGTTGAGGGCAATATACTAACTCTGTAAACTGCTTAGAGAGGGTTGTAAAGCACTGTGAAGCAATATATAAGTCTAAGTGCTATTTATTAAGCCATAATATGTCTTAGAATGAAGTATGAATTCAGCTGGGACATGGGATCCTAAACATCCAGAAAACTTTGAGATGATTGACTTCATTCAAAAATATCAGAAGGTCTGCTTAAAATAGTGAACAACCTTAATCCTGTTTCTTGGCTCCGCTGAGATGTGAGGATTTGTATTGAGGTTCTACACTGGTCCTCTTTGACCCCAGCCTTGAAAAGTGGAAAAACATTTGTTGTTATTTCCAAGGTTGTTCTAAGGAAAAAAAGAGCACTCAAAGAAGTCACCTCTCTGTGAAAAATCTTGGGTTCCATCAGTGGTATCTGATGGAACCTCTCCTACTCTTATTGGTCAAGCAGAAAGCAAATATTCCCACAGCCACAGATAATTAGGGTTTCACTTAGTGAATATAATACTAGTTGGCAAAACATTTCACACTTCAATTAGGCAAATTCAGGATGAGCATTTTCAGAAGCTTTCAACATTTGAAACCTGAGCCAATGCTACAAAACTCCGTCTATGCCATGTATATGCCAGAAAAAAGCATATTTTTATCTTCTTGGGAATTAGCAATCTAGCATAAACCCATCCCCTTTTCTCATCAATTTAAAGAAACCTTTCCAAATGCTTATTATAAGGTTATACCGGTAACAACCAAGAAACACTAGTACACTAAACAGTTGGCACTAGTTAACGTATGGTTTTTGGGTGGAACAAATGGAATGGTTTGAAGCCATCCAGGAGATTCAGAACTATTTACGTGCCTTTTAATCAAGTCAACTTTGGCCAATGAGACGGGATACAGCTCTGACTGTTATTTGGAGCATAAAATTCTATCACTTCTGCTTAAATGTAGCATTAAAAATCACAGATATAGACAATAGATATTAAAGGAGTCAATTTCCTCTCTTGCAAGGCAGGATAAGGAGAAGTGATTTGAACACAAATTATTTCCTGCCTGTTTGTAGTTTTGCAAATAGAATGAAAAGTTCTTAACCAGAGCCTGACTGGAATTGAAATATAATGCAGTGTTCATGACTCCAAAACTCCAAAAGAAGCACAAATTAACTCTTTGCGGTCGAGGAAACAGATGAAACAGTCTGCTCTGCTCATTGGAGGTTCCTGTTCTTTCCAGTTGACATACCGGGTTTATGCAAAGCTGCTTTTAAAATGCATAATATAAAAAACAGCTTCCTCCTGCCAGCTAGCTGTCCATTCAATGCTGAAAATTTTACTACAGCAGCAGAGTTAAAATAGTTCTCAGGAAAATAGATCACTTGAGTAAAGCAGGATTCAATTCTATATCTGCAGGAGATCATCTGCTGGGGCGATGGGAGCAAAGTGATTCAGTTGAAGCTACACATGGCAAAACTATGTGTAAAGGGCGGAGGGGGGGTGGGGGGAAACGGGGAGACGGATTTCAGCCAATGTTTTCTGCTTTGGTAACCTCCTGATTCCACTGGGATTGCCGCTCCTAGTCTTCTTGCTAGCTAGGAATTTTAGGAGCAGCAATCCTCCTAACACAGATGCAGGGAGGAGGGCTGGTTTAAGTGCTTGGAGTCTTGTGCTCAGATTTAATGGTAGATGGAGTACTGTGAAACTCAAATGATGATTCATGTACCTGAGGGCGAGAGTGTGTGGTGGCACTGCATCTTATTTTCTGCCACCATATAAATTGAAACCAGTGTTTTTCAAAGATGGGCACTTTAAGATGAGTGGACTTCAACTCCCAGAATTCCCCAGCCAGCAAGGGAACTGTGGCTGGGAATTGAAGTCCATAAGTTTGAAAAACACTGATTTCAAACTTGTAAGAGCCTATACTCCCACCTTACGCTTGACTTATGAGAATGGCTTATCCAAGCAGGTAGCAGGTTCATTAGCTTCCCCCCCCCCATTTCACAACTGTAAACAAAATCACCCCATGAAATTGTTCAGGACAAACCAAAAACAACAAAACAAAACAAAAATTAACGAAAGACATAATTCTCTATTGTGAGATACAACGAGGATAGCCACAGACTAAAAATAGGAATAAATGTAAGAATAGACAAATATTAGCTGAAGTTCAGAGGCACACTTTTGCTGAAGATCAAATTTTAATTCAGGGAACGGAAACTGTTTTATATTTAAGTGCTGTTTTTGTATTGTTTTAAAATGTTTACAGTTTATAAATCTTAAAAAAACATTTAAAACAATACAAAACCATATATATATACTAAGGATTTTCCATAACATATTAAACAACAGCCTATCAAAATTGGAAGGCCAACTCCTATCTCTTTATTTCAGGTAAGCAAAAATATTTACTTGCTCACCCTTTATAGTATGCCAAGATGCTGGCAAACCTACTGATAATCAGAAGGGTAGGGAAGGGAAGGGAAGAGGCGAGGCAAGGGGAGGTGAGGGAAGGGAAGGGAGCAATGGGCAGGGGCATTCAGAAATTCAATGGCAACAATTGCTTTCTGTTAAGTGCAGCAACCACATACCAAAAGATGAAACCCAGAATACAAAAATAAACAAATCCTTTTTGCCTATTAAGTGCAATAGTGGGGGTATATGTGTGATGTGCCTTTCTCCTCCACCTCCCCCCTAAAATCAAAGGGGAGATTTTTTTTCCTTTGACAAGAGCTGAAGACCCATATTAGGCTTTAAATTCCTATACAAGTACAGAATCCACAAACAACTCTGACTTTAAAATGTTTCAGACATAACCTGCACGGAAGGCCCTGAATTAGACTAATAAAATTCCAGGAGGCAGCAAGAAGCAAGGCTGCACCTTATTTCAACTTCTCTTATCCTGAAATATAATTAAAATTGATTTTGAAAACAAAGGTACAGTATGATCCAAAAGATAAGTGCACTGTTTTTTTTAAAAAAAGGCATTTTTCTCTGTAGCATGGAACTGCCATTTGTAATTAGTCCTAACTAGATAATTATCACACCTCCAACAGTATTTTAGTTATTAAGAAGCCTCACAATAAGAGCTCAAATACTTTGTTTTGCTTATTTTATTTCTCCATTAGGGGTATGAAAAACAGTTTGCAGAAATAAATTTAAGTACTTCAATAAAAATGGCTGCAAGCGTGTCAGTATGTTGGTGAATCTGATTTTTCATGAGGACGCTTTTAAATATATATATATATTTAGTTATCCAATTCAGAGTCCCCTAGAACCTTTTCCCCATGTCCAATAGTGTATTCTTCTTTCTTGGCCTGTTATCAAACATGATCAGTAAAAGGTGAATGGAGAATTTACTAAAGGACCCAACAAGAAAGATATCCTGATCAGTCCAGTTGCAGATGCCCCATCTGTTTTAGACCAGGAAGAAGCCTCGTCTACTCCTCAAGAGTAAATTTGGAGGGTCCCATAGCAGCTGCCATACTTCTGAACCTTTTCTGAGCATTGGCCTACATCTTTAAGGAGTTCAGCAAGTCTTTCACTCTGTCACTGTTTAACACATTCAGTCGTTTGAAGCCTTTGCCGACACGTCCTGGTTCAGATGCTTGTAGAAGGGCAGCCAAGCCCCAAGGCTTGGAGTTGTCTAAAGGACGTTTCTCCACCTGCTGTAAAATCCAGGCACCGTCCCTGGCCAGGCTGACAAATCGTTGAAGCTGAGCTGCGTTTACATTCTTGCTAATGTTAAGATTCTCCTCAAAGGGATTCTGTATATGGAGGGCAGAAGCCTCTGGCTTGTTCTGCTCTTTCCCCTGCAGATTTTGAAAAGGAGAAACAAAATCCTTAAGTACCTGAACTTCAACTTCCTCTCTGAACAATCTTTCAACCATTATGTGAGAGATTGCACGACATACAAAAGAGATATTCCACCAACCATACAGGCAAATTTATGTTGTTCAGAAGACGGAAAGATAACGAATGAAAGGAATGAACTGAGTTGCTACAGAGAGAGGAGACACCTTTTCGCAAGGACACTAAAGCAGTTAGTAGTACAGATAGTCTTCAACTTATAACCACTATTTCCCATTGATAAGCAAGAAGATTGTCCTTGTGCTGGATTTTATTATCTTTTCTGGTTTGGTTGTTAAGCTAATGACTGTAGTTAGTAGGTAATCACATGATCGTTGAGTGAATCCAGCTTTCCCCATTGATTTTGCTTGTTGGAAGCCACTTAAGAAAGTCACAAAAGGTGATCACGTGAACTTGGGATGCTGTAGCTTGCTTGCATAAATGCTGTTTGCCTAGCACCTGAATTTTGATCACGTGACCACTGAGAATCTGCAACAGCTCTAAGTGCGAGGAGCAGTCATAAGTCATTTTTCCCCAGTGCCACTGTAACTTAAAAATGTTTCTAAACAAACAGTTGTAAGTCAAGGACTACTTGTAGTAATATCTTTTGGAACTGAATTAATTTCCTTCCTTTAGTAAGTGCACCCCTGGTGGCTTACTGCTAAACTACAGTATATGCAATCTTACACCTCTGAAGTCCTGTAAAAAAGGGGTTCAAGGGCAACAGTTTGTTATAGTGGATACGTTATTATGCTAGAAACTGAGAGATGATGAATTCTGGTCCTCCCTTAGGATGAACACCAGTTGAATGACTTTGGGACACATTCTCTCTCTCTCTCTCATCCTGGTCCAACTCACAGAATTGTTTATATCTACAAAAGGCAAAATACAAATCTAATAAAACAATGAACAAATAAATAAAGATTGCACTTTGTTTTACTCTGTCCTCTTTATCTCTTCCCCATTTGGCCTTCATTTACACCAGATGGTTGATCTAAAACATTAGCATCCAGTGATGAGCAGGAGGCAAACCTGATCATCCACCCTTTATGGATGATTGTTCTAATGGAACAATTTTTCCACTTGTCAAAAGGTTTGATGTCCGTTTCCCTAGCAGCCCATTTTCAAGTGGTCTAATTAGCTACTGTACTGCACTGCAATAAAATATTTAACCAGAGGTTTCCAGTCTTTCTAGACAGTAGATATATATCAATTTTTGATGTGGTGCTCTTGACTTTGTAAAGGGCTGTTGAGGACTGAGCATCTCCTGCCCCACAAGAGGTTTGATCAGGAGGATTGGACAGGATAATCAATTAGAAAGTCCCAATTATCAGCCTCAGGCTAACTGGTGCTTTGCTCAGTATCACAGCTTTTGCCCATGCTTTTAATGACAAGATGTTGTTTTTCAAAAGCCGCCAAAGATTTCTCTATGAAATTACTTAATGCAGTTACCTTTCGGATGTTTAGTGAATTTTTATTGAAGGCAAAATTTCCATAGAATTCAAAGAAGTCTCCAAGAAGTACATCTGAAACATGAAATAGACATGAAGTTAGTAGAAAGGAAAAACGAAACCAGTGTTCTCAATTAATTGGTGGGAATATTGAAAATGTCTCTTTCCTTACCTAATGTTTCTGTGTTGCTTGTTGGAGCAATTTTGTTCAAATTACTAACAAATGTACAGTCAAACCCTTCAATTACTTCCTTGTCTTCTGCATCTGAAAAAAGAAGAATTTTACGAGCTTCATTAATTCAGCATCAAAAACAAGTTAGCATTTCTGTAAAGGGTTATACAAAATTATAGAACTCAGAATTGCTGACTGGGGAATTCTGGGAGTTGAAGTTCATTTGTCTTAAAGTTGTTGACTTGCTTAGGAAAGGAACATTTCATAAACAGTGGTTCTCCAGAAAAAAGTAAATTAATCATTCTTTTACCAGCTAGTTTCTTCAGTTGGTCCAAGGTGGGAACAATGGGTGGCTGCCTTTGTTGTAGGAAAAACAAGACCATCATAGTTAGAGAGAAATTGGTAATCCAAGCACCAGGGATGCTACTTGTAAGTCCATGATTCCATGCCCAGTATCGTATGCTGAATGCAAGAGCTCTTACACGTGGGTCAAGGCTGCCATAGAGATAAAGAAGTTCTGAACTTTTCAAGGCAATTCTGTCGGAACATAAAAATATCAAAAATGGAAGGGGAAATTACAGTAGCAGTGATAATATATTATAGTAACTTTATTAACTTTATTACCATCTGGCAGACGGTACAGGTCAATAAAAACAAGGACAAATAGACTGAAAAACAGCTTCTATCCTAGGGCAATAACCATATTGAATTCTACGATATAGTGCAACATCGGGTTTCCAATTTCAAATATACAGAATGTAAAGGATGTATGTTTGTGTTTTTATTTTTATAGTTATAATGTACACTGAAGACGGCATTTAATTTCGTTGTACCATGTGCAATGACAATAAAGTTAACTAACTTAACTAACTAACTAACTAACTAACTAAAAGCTAACAATGTTTTAACTGTGAGTCCTTCGTTACCTCTAAGCTTGGTTGTTTGCTTGCAAATGTTTTATTACCTGGTTAGGTAGCATTACCAGTATATCTAGTTAGGTAATGAAACGTATGCAAGAAAACAATCAAGCTGAGAGAGCATCAACCCTGAACTAGTACTATAGATTCTCTTCTACATTAATATTTTAGCTTTCACACAACAGCTAATGCAAGCATATTTGAAAATGGAACTCCAATAAGAAAAGCAATTTCTAAGAAGAAAACGTGAAAGCACATTAAACTAATTAAGATTAATATGAGCCTAGTGAGCCAGTTCAACTGGCAACAGTGACGTCTTAAGCAGTCTGTTAACCAGAATTAATAAGTGTCCTCAAATATGCCAAACCAGAGTCCTTACTAGCTTTGGGCTGAAAAATCGCACTACAACATAAGGGTATTATGTGTGACAGCTGATAGGCCCCATGTCAGGTATAGGAAGTGGCTTTTATAAGGCTGTTTTTGAATACAATTTATATACAATACGGAAGCACTTTTCACAAAGAGGTTGCAATAGGAATGGCAAATGAAGTTACTTTTCTTCCCCGTTTTATCAGTCAGTTTCAGAACAGAAGTAAAAAAAAAGGAACAGAGTTCTTGAGTGGGAATGGAAAGGACTTGATTTAACTAGGAACAAAGGAGCATCACCATACACACAAAGAGAAATGATATAACAAGGCCCATAAATCCTTAGCTAAGACATGACACTGATCTATTCAATAGAATAAAGCTACTTCTCTTTCTCTCTCTTGGCAATTCGTGATTGAGTCATTAAACCAAATGAAAGAAGATTCAAAGGAAAAATGAATCGATTATTCCACAGAGATCTGCTTCCTCCTAGTGGCCATTGTAAGAAAATTATTCTTTCTGAATAATCCAAGTTTGGACAAAAATCCATGGTTTATCTTAACCATTTATAAAATAAATAACAAAGCATTAAATCCTGAATGTTATGTCTTTCTGGCTATTTCTAGAACAAGGACCATGTGATGCATACAATGCTCAGATGGTGAGATCTGGGTTCAAGTCAGCCATTAGGTTTGTTAGTTTGCCACAAAGCCCTCCAGACGAATTTTCCTTGCTAGAGAGGGTATCTCTGGGAGAGTGGGAATGTCAGAAAAGTCAAGATGGTGTCCGCAATCATGTGACAGAAGTTCTGCCCCTTTATGTAAGATACACAAAGAGTGAGGTTTTGATTATACGATTCTGGTAGCCAATTTGGCTTGTTTGACTTTGTCAGACAAGTGCCCTTATAAAGATGAGATTAGGGTGATGTATTAGGAAATGCGAAATTCAGGTTCATGTCCACCATTAGCTATGGAAGCTCACAGGGTGGGTATGGCACCTTTTCTTAATCCACCCAATTGATAATGACCAACTGCTGTTGCGAGTAAAAAATGGCAGTACAATATACTCCCCCAGGAGGAAAGAGACTAACAATAGCAAAAAGGGGAAATGTAATTTTAAAATCTTGTAAAAATGCTTACCGGTTGTTTAGTGTCAAATCACACTGAAGTCCAGAAGGCTGATGGGAAAATCTCACCAATGGACAACGAGCATTAAGTATCTTTTGGACACCCTCGCATCCTGGTCCAGAGTTATCAAGAAATTCACCAAGCATGTTAAGGATCCTTTGGGCTGCTATTCGTTCAGAAGGAGCTTTCTTCATTTGGTAAATTATGTTAAAGGGGCTTGTTTTCTAACACAAAAGAAAACAAAGAATTAATTCACAAATCAGACATCCCATTCCCAAAGCTGAAACAAGGAGAGGGAGCATTGGAAATTAATGTCAGACTTTCCCACGTTAGGCAAAAGGCAGAGTACAGTTAACCATACTAAAAACAAATGTTTCCAGATAATGGCCATTTTTATTGGAATGAGAATTAAAGTTACATGGAACTAAAGCCTTCTTGATTTGCTTTTATAGTATTGTGTGCACATCTCTGAACTTCTTAAATTCTTAAAATTCACCTTATACCTCCTGTAATGTAAATTTATATTAAACTTTTCAAACAATATAAAACTTCTGGCTCAGATAGAGAATATTAATTTATATCAGCTCTCTTTTCAATTTAGTGCCCTCCAGCATGTGCTGGACTCCCCAATTCCTCAATCTGAGCTCCCACCATTCTCCTACATGGGTCCACCTGGAAATCACACTTACTGTTACATAAAAGCTACTTGAGAATCTAACATCTCAAATTCTGGAAACTCAGAAGGCCTCATTTAGGCTACTGACTGAGACCAACTCCCTGCTCACCAGAAATCCAAAGTAAACGATCCCTTGGCAAATAATTGTATGTATCTGTTTTGGTACAGCACAGAAAATAAATGACCTGCTTGTACATTTCAGAAAATAGTTTCTAACATTCAATCAGAATCTACCTTTTTGTAATACCGTGTACTCATAGTTGGAGAAGAATCCACAGATGCAATGACAACTATTATATCAGAGCTGGGGAATTTCTGATGCTGCTAAACTTGATGCTATTCAAACTTGGCAACTTTAAGATGGGGGGGGGGGGGATTTTTACTACCAGTTCTCCGAACCACCCGCCTCCATAGCTACCGGATCGGGCGAGCATTTCACTCCTGATGTGACCATAGAGATACGGCAACTGTTTTAAGGGCAAAGACTGGTTGTAAAACACCTTTTTTCAGCATGGTTGTAACTCTGAACAGTTACTAAACCAATGGTTGTAAGTGGAGGACAACCTATAGTCCTGTCGTAGGCACAAATCTATGTGTAGGTGACCTTGGGCAATAATTCTCTCTCAATTCTAAGAAGCAGGCAAGATTAAACCACTTCTGAAAATCTTTGCCAAGAAAAGGACAGGCAGTCAATGCTGATCTGAAGGCTCAATCAATCAGTATGGATATGAATAAGCCCAGAAGGGATCGAAGCAGTTGCAATGCCTCATTCATTTCTTGCATGCATCTCAAAAGACCGTGAATGGCAAAGCACAATCTTACGCTTTGAGTTTACATTTTCTTACAGCAATGGAACAAAAGCAGTAGTAGAAAGCACATCAGCGCAAAGGAAAGCACAGCTTCCTCCTGTTGTGAAATATGTCTTTGTTGACTAATGTGGTAAAGTTTCAAGGCTGTATGTGGGAAATCAAGGGGAAAACTCCAGGTTTCCCCAGGCTTAGTTTCTTACCGTTCAGCTCATGCTTGAGCCTTAGGGCTTAAAAGCTCTCAAAGTACTGAAACAAACAAAGCTATAAATACGATGATTAAAAATATAAATAAATAAATAAAAATGTTCACATAAAATATTTAAAACCATTTAAAAAGTATGATAGATATATTTAAAATGATCCTTTTCCAATGAGGAGAGTCAGTGAAAAAAAAAATTCTACGAAAAATGATAAGAAAAAGTCAGAGCTTCTTTTTTATTTGCCAGAAATGAGAGACCCTGCAGGAAGGAGTGGTCATCAAAACGATTTGCTTAGTGAGACTACGTAGCGAGAAGCATGTGGGGAATTCGTCCATCCATCTTTAAATTGCCAAGTTTGCAAACTGCTGTTCTAAAGTCTAACAGTTTACAATAATATTGATTTTTCCTGCAGCAGCTGCTTCTTTTAAAATATAAGAGCATAACTATTTCTAACGTATTAAAAGTAACATTTAGCCTATTCAGGAGGTAAACATCTTTTTAAAAAGCTAAGGACAATGGGAATCAATCAAGAAATCAGACCAACTGCAGAGGCCAATGCTATCGTCATGGCCTCATTTTCATCTCAGCATAACACAATTAAGTCATTTTACAATAGCATTTGAGAAATATTTTACCCTTTTGGCAGAATTTTTCCCAACTTTATTCAGCTCCAGGAACATATCTAGGTCGCATCCAAGTTTGCCAAAGGTATTCACAGTAGAACCAAAAGGCTTCACAATACAGTCTGGAACATAAGCACTTGCAATATCTTGAATTAAGGAACAGGCTAAAAACCGGAGTTTGGTATTTTCTTCGGTCAACTGACATTCATTTGTGAGCAGGTACAACTGCTCACTCACCTGAATAACAACAATAATAAAAAGAGGAAATATCTCAGATTTTAAGTATCTGGCACTCAAGGTATTTGTAAGATGCAGCCTAACCTTTTACAATTGTATTCTTGTAAGAAATGGCATCAAGTTTAATCTTTATAGAATATACCCTTAAAGAATCTTAGAATAGCTAAAACATTAACAGATGATACAACCTCTAATAGACAAGTCTCCAAGTAAATAATCCTTTAAGTATGTATTGAAAGAACCGGCTGTTGATTCTATAAGAAGAGAAACAATTTAAAAGATGCAGCAAATAATTTCTAGTTGCAGTTTTCTTTTCTTCAGAATGCTTTGGCATCCTGCTGGCATTGTTCTTGCTGCTTGCTAAGAACATTATGTATTTTTAAAGATAAAATGGCTAAATTTCTGAGAAAAGGGCACCATGATTATGTACCATAAGATTCTATGACTACAGAAACAAGAAAATCCTAGTTCAGAGGTCACCAACCCGCGGCTCTGGAGCCGCATGTGGCTCTTTCATTCCTCTGCTGTGGCTCCCTGTCACTCAAAATATTTGTCACAACTGCCACTGTGACACCCACCAGCATGCAATTTATTGAGCCGGTAGGCCAATCATGGATAAATCCAAGAAAAGTAAAGTTTCAGAAGAAAACAGAAGGTTTAATTCAACTACATATGCTAGTTTTGTGGCTGCTCAGCAAATAGTCGGGCATGGGAAGGGTTTTGTGGCTCCCGGTGTTTTCTTTTCTGTGGGAAATAGGTCCAAATGGCTCTTCTGAGTTTTTAAGATTGCCATCCCTGTCCCAGTTAATTTGGCTGTGTTGCACAAACTCCCAAAATTGGTTCCTAGAGCTGTTGGACAGCAGATAGTTTTATACCCTTTTTGGAGAGACAAACACTGAAGTTATAGATGTAGCTTTTATTAGAAAGTATTTTTGAGACTGGTTTTTGTATGAAAAAAAGTGTTTTATTTAGGAAATAACACAGTGGCTAGGAGATACAGTTTCTTAAGTCTAACTATAGTTATGAGTCTAGGATATGTAAAGAAGAACAAGCAAGTCAGGTGGGTACTTGAACTGCACAGGTCAGAGTCAGAAGAGAAAGAGAACTGAGACAGAAAGGAGCGATGAAAGCCCTGAAAACATCAGAATAATTGGTACAAGACATGTTATACTAAGACACACAAAGTGAATCTTTTAAACAAGGGAAGGAAATAAAAGGTTCTCTGCTAACTATCCCAATATTTATTGCTCCTTGTGGTTAGAAAGTTTATAGGTACGGAAAGCCAATGCATGCAAAGTTGAATTCCAACAAGAATTATATTTCTTCTTCAAAAGTGTAGCTGGAAATATTCTTGAATATACTTATCTGGATCAGTGATGAAACTGGATAAATTTGTAGTACAAGTTGATTCTCTTTGCTTTGATACAAATTGATATATAACTCACAGTTAACATAGGATGTTTAGTACAAATGAGGAAGCCAGACACCCTGTGTCACTTTCTTGTTGGATAGAAAAACGGAAGCAAAAAATAAACTTCTGCCTTACCATGCCAACTAATGTACTTAATATCTTAATTTTCTTTTCTTTTTCCTCTAAGGCAGTGATGGCAAATCTATGATCCATGTGTCAAAGATGATATGCTAACAATATTTTTGATGATACACAAGCAATCACGGACAATTGACAACCTCTATTCTCAAAAGCACACCTTGTTCTCACATAATTTTTGAAGGCTGTAGAGGCCGTGTGAGACTGGATATGAATCTGGCCCAATCCCTGCACCCTTCCCGGCAAGAAAAGCCAGGGACTGGAATTCTTATGTATTAGGAGGAGACAATAGAAAGAAACACAGGGTCCATGTTCTTTTGCTTGGCAAGCAAGGCAAGCCCCAAAATAGAGTTCTACATAAAGCCAGAGGTTTTTTTTTCCTTTACAAGTTTAATCAAGATATTGATCGTTTGTCATACCTGTTAAAAACACCTGCACTTTTAGCAAATTCTTTGACCAATACTGATCTCTCAGCTTTAGCTACAACCCATTTTCCAGTTATATATTCAAAGCAAAAATAAGCCTGCTTGTTTGCTATCAAAGAATTGCAAAACAATTACTGCATGAACCATTACCGCATGAACTTACACTTTCTGCATCACAAAGTTTCTTCAGCAGCATTTCAACTGGAATAGAGGTTTGTCTATGACAAAGAATTTGGGTTTGTTCAGAACCGGGGTCTGACTGTTTTCTCAACATCAAGGTAAGGATTCTAGATTTAAATGGAATAGGGTATTCATCCTTAAATTCTGGAATTGTAATGACATCCTGCAATGAAGTTATGCTTTCTTTCTCAGAAAATTCTATGACTGCATACATAGCCTGAAGTAACATGAGACAAGAAACAGGAAAAAATATTAGGAATAAGAGCTTAAGTTTGAGAACACAGATGAACTATTTAAAGGATTAGGTTTTAATAATTAAATTGATCTACAACTCAGATAGTCAAGTCCATTAGATTGATAAAATTAACTTCTTTTAAAATCCTTCAGGGCAAAAAAAGAGAATGTCAAAAAATAATTATTACGCCATCCAGTATAACAACAAAGCAGAAAAATATGGATTTTCTTAAACTCATCCATTGAGGCTTTTTCTCTCTGAAATACATATACCTTAAATATTTAGATTTCAGTTGCTAACCTTTCAAATACTTACTTTACTTTTATAGAAGAAATGATTCTTAATATTTCCATGCTGTGATAAGTATTTGAGAAAAGCCTTGGCATTGAAATTGGGGGGACAATTTATTAATACAGTCCTCTGTGCTTGTACTTGTCTTTCTGCAAGAATTTCACTGAATGTCTTTTTCCTGGAGTCATTTTCGCTATCTAGATTTGAAGGAGAACAAGAGACTAATGTGAGAAACTTAGATGACACACTAAAAGTGTTTTTTTTAGAATTACCTTTAAGAAGTTTTTGATATGGAAAGAAAAGGTTTGGGATGCAAAGAACTAGATGGTATTTCTCCTGAGTCCCTTTGCATATTTCTCTGACTTGTTCTTTATAAACTATTTCACTGATAACGCAGCAAATTTATTAAGAGAAATAGATAGCGTTGATCAAGTACATGTTTGTTGTGTTTATTAGCATTTACAATAGCTAAAATAGCATTTTACTGCCTTGTAGCAAATTTCTGTAAGAGTTAAGAGGCAGAATTCATGTGAACTGGGGAAGTTGGGAACCAAATTCATGATATAGTTTGAATTTATCTGGAAGCTAATTTTTGGGTGTTTGGTGTCTCATTTATCTGCGGAATAACTTTAGCAGAAAACATGTGAAGTGTTGATAAAGAAGAATATTTGTAGGATTGAAATGAGGAATACATGATGTTCTCTGAGCTTGATTATTTTCCTGCAGATTTTTATTATCTAAACTAGGTAGTAATACCAGTGCTCAGCACTGATAATGTTACCTAGTTGGGTAATGCAAGAAAACAACCAAGCTCAACACATGAAGTGAGTATGAGTGACTAGCCTCAAAAAAGGGCAAAGAATTGAATTGATGTACAGCCTTCCTAAACTGACTGAAATAAGAAGGAATAAGTTGTTATTCTTCTAGATTTAAAAAACAAAGAGGATAGTGATTATCAATCAGTATCAATAAACCTAATGTGGGATTCTGATATAAGACCCATGTCCTCATGAAAAGAGATTAAAATGGTGAAAAATGCAGATATAGTTCAACATGACATAAATCCCACGTTGGTTGTCTGCTCAATTTTTGTCGAAGTATGGTTTTGTCATTGCTCTTAAAAAAAAATCTTTGAACTAAAACCACCTAATATAAAACAAAAAATTATCTCTGTGTAATTTTACAAGAATTGTAAAATCATGAGAAAGCAGTTGAAAAAAGGAAATCAAAGAACTCAGGTCAATCCAAATTATATTTTGATTTCTTTTTTAATTTAGCAATTATGCAAATGAAAATTATGGAAATGATACCATGTCACCATGCATGGTTCAACTTTCCCTAATCTGGCTTGGGACAGATTTATATGGATAATATTATCAATGTTACTTGTTAAAATGGTTGGAGGAGGAACTTCAGAAAGATCGGAGAATAATCTGGTATGAAATATGTTTAATCTAATGTAATGTCCTTGAATAAAAGGGAAAAAAAATATACTTATATTATTTTATATAAATAATATCAGAATAACAAGGATGCAGGCCATTGAATGTTATCTTGAATGGCCTTTTTCCCTTCAGATTCTTGGTTATGCAGCTACAGCAGAATTTTAATGTATCTGCACTTCAAATCCCAGAATTCCACATCAGCGCACTTGGGCACTGAGCAAGAGAGATGCATGCTGAGATTTGCAGCATGTTGCCAGTTACTGAATAAGCTTTTAATTTGGAAATACCCACCTCAAGATGTCCAACTTAAAATGTTTTCAAAGTTAAAACTATTCCAATATTGATTTATAGCACAGAAATATACAATTTTACCAATACTTTGTCAGTTAAAAGGATCCAGACAGACTTTTGGGTATATGATAACTTCTGTAACAAAGTGTGCATTATGTCACAGCTGAATTTAAAGTGGAGGTTATTATGATCTTAGTCCATATGAGAATGTTGCATTATTGGATCAAAGTATTGACTATCTGAGGTTTCTCTTGCAAAATAGAATAGGAAAACCCATGGCATTAGAAATGTATGAATCTAGTTGTAGACTTTTTATTACAGGTAGTCCTCAATTGAGCTCAAATTGGACCCAAATGTTCTCTTGCTAAGCAAGACAGTTTTAAAATGAGTTTTACCCCACTTTATGACCTTTCTTGCCACAGTTATTAAATGAATCATTATAGTTATTAAGATAGTAACATGGTTGTTACATGAATCTGTCTTCCCCGTTGACTTTGCTTGTGAAAAGTCACAAAAAGTGATCACAGGACCCCAGGACATTTCAACTGTCTGAATTTTGGTCACATGACCATAAGAATATTGCAATGGTTGTAAGTGTGTAAAATGGTCGTTTTTCAGTGCCATTATAACTTCAAACAGTCAGTAAACGAATGTTTGAAAGTTGAGAACTGTTTGTATTCAATACTCTGGGTAATGCTTAAAGAACAGGTTATAAAGAAAAATTTAGATTTAAATGCTCACATCAAAACAGCTGTCAACAGTTGTAGTTCCAAATGGAAACATATCTAACATGCAGTAAGAAAAGGAAGTATCTGAAAACTTTTTGACTTACCTGCATTTTATGCATATGAACATTATAATGAAGCTTGCCAATTTTATGGCATCTCAGCTCAAGAAAAGCTTTGTGTTTATCGGTATGGCAAGTATCAGAAGTGTTTCTGAACCTTTTTTAGTGAAATCCAGGAAGGTAAAAAAATACATTCTTCATACTGGAATAAACCACTACATAATAGTGGTTATTAATTATATTGATATGAGCTGTGGTGGCGCAGTGGTTAGAATGCAGTACTGCCGGCTGTCAGCAATTTGGCAGTTTGAATCTCACCAGGCTCAAGGTTGACTCAGCCTTCCATTCTTCTGAGGTGGGTAAAATGAGGACCCAGATAGTTGAGGGCAATATGCTGACTCTGTAAACCGCTTAGAGAGGACTGTAAAGCGGTATATAAGTCTAAGTGCTATTGCTATTAATAATATTAATTACTAATAGAAGATGATGTTATGAATATGTTTGCCGCCTTCAATTATTTGTAAAAACAATAAAGGCAGAATACAAATAAAGAATTAAAAAAATAAATTAGCTGCCACATTATCTATTGTCAGCTAAGAAACAACTCCTAAATGTGATTTCAGTGCACTGCTAAAGTGATTCTAAAATATCAACATTTGTATTTGGGGAAAACAATTACTCTTTGGGAGAAAAAAAATTTTTTTTTTTAATGTTTTCAATTTTATTTGTTCTGTTTACAGCGTTTTATTTGGTTTGATGCCTGTGGAGATTCTCAGTCACGGTTGTCCCAAAGGTGCTTTTTATCTCCCCCCCAAAAAAGCAACTGGACTTTCTTTGTCTTTCCTGGAAGCCATGGAAGGAAAAGAAGAAAAGAAAGCCCAGTGGCCTTTTGAAAAAAAGCACCTTTGGGATATTTGGTTTGATATTTCAATTTGATATTTCAGTTCTATTTCGCTAGGCTGTTGGGTTTCAATCCATTCACTCTTTAGGTTTTCATTCGTTGTCTGTTCACATAAGATATTCCTGAACGCCATCACTCTGCTAAACAAACAATTCCTTCAACACTGTCAAACTAGTTACTAAGTCTGCACTACTATTAATCTTCTCATCGTTCCTATCACCCATCTCCTCCCACTTATGACTGTATGACTGTAACCTTGTTGCTGGTATCCTTAAGATTTATATTGACTTGTTTTCCTATGACTATCATTAAGTGTTGTACCTTATGATTCTTGACGAACGTATCTTTTCTTTTATGTGCACCGAGAGCATATGCACCAAAGACAAATTCCTTATGTGTCCAATCACACTTGGCCAATAAAGAATTCTATTCTATTCTATTCTATTCTATTCTATTCTATTCTATTCTATTCTTCTATTCTATTCTATTCTATTCTATTCTATTCTATTCTATTCTTCTATCTACTCTACTCTCTACTCTCTTCTATTCTATATACTTGACTGGGTTTTCACCAACCTCTAGAAAGCAAAATGCTCCATATATTTTAGGCCAGGGGTCTCCAACCTTGGCTACTTTAAGACTTGTGGACTTCAACTCCCAGAATTCCTCAGCCAGCAAAGCAAAGCAAAGCTGGCTGAGGAATTCTGGGAGTTGAAGTCCACAAGTCTTAAAAGTGGCCAAGGTTGGAAGCCCCTGATCTTAGGGCATCACCTCGTGGCCCTCCTGTCTCCCGAGCCGCTTTCTCCAATGCCCTCCTCTCTGATAGGCCTTTGCCCAGTCTTATTCTTCGCAGGTAAAAATCTACGAACCATGAAGAGTAAACGGCTTTCCTCCCCTATTTCGAAAATCTACACCAGCCGATCTAACGTTCGCCTCTTCCCTTAGCCGACTAGTCGGAAAAAACAAAAAGACTCCCCGTTTTTACCCTTCGTCGGCGCCATGCCGCCAGGAGCCTGCGGCTCTCCCAGGGACACCGCAGCGGCTTCCGCGGAGCTGAATCGAATCGCGCCGACCCGCCTCTTTGCCACAACCAGGCGGGATAAAAGCGATCCTCGCCATTGAAGCAACAGAGGCAAGGTCCCTGTGGGGGCAGCCATGACTGCCGAGAGGAAGGAGAGCGGTGCGCCTGCGCGCCGTGACCGAAACCGAACGGGACAGGGTAGCGCGAGGGCCAATATTCCTCGGATGACAAAAAACGCGTTTCCAGTCAGGGAATAGCTGCGGATGTATCAAATCTATTCAGCTTCATTCGAAGGCTTATTGGAGGGAGAAAGACTAACCTGGCAAAGGCATAAATTTAGCTTTACTGCGCTGGATGAAAGTCAAGATTGTATTTATTTATTTATTTGTTTGTTTGTTTGTTTGTTTGTTTGTTTGTTTGTTCAATTTATATGCCGCCCTTCTCCAGAGACAGGGCGGCTTACAATGCGTTAAGCAATAGCCTTCATACTTTTGTATATACCTGCTTAGTAGGGCTTTCCCTCCCCCCAAGCGGTGTTCTTTTTTATACAAAGTCAGCTTATTGCCCCCACAATTCGGGTCCTCATTTTACCTACCTCGAAAGGATGGAAGGCTGAGTCAACCTTGAGCCTGGTGAGATTCGAACTTGCAGTAATTGCAGGCAGCTGGTGTCCTTAACACCACTTTAATCTGCTGTGCCACCAAGGCTCTTCTTTTTGTTTTTGTTTGCTCCATAAGAGATCATGCTGGAATTATTTCTTGTAATTGATGTTACGCATATATTCCATATGAGAGATATGTGCAGATTTTGAACATAAGAGACTCCATTTGGATAAGGAGCTAACAATGACTGTGTTAACCCAACAACAATGTAGGTTTCCCTAAATTGATGTGGAAGAAGGTGGAAAAACAGCAAAATATGAAAGAAGAAGGAAAGTGGAAAGGAAGATGGAAAACAGCAACCAAGGTTGGGAAGCTGGATTGTCTTCATCACGTTGTATATTTCATTATTTTCAAAGCTTTGCACTTTTTACCAGATAATTGCAAATATAGCTCCCATTGGCTCTTCTCAAAAAAAAAAACTAAGAAAGGTGGACCTGATTGATACACGATTGTAGACTAGATGGGATGCTGGAAAACATCCTAAAAGAATCAAAAGCCAAGCACTGCCATACAGTATCACTGCCAAGAAAATGACATGAACCTAGCCACCAAGTCACCAGGAATATATCTCTGATATTTCTTTATATTGTTTGGTACTATAATCAGATCCAGTCTGAAAGAATTCTGGGTGGCATAACAAAAGCTAAGCAACAAAAAGAACAACATAATAAATAGCAAAATCAGAACAAAAAGAGCCAGTTGGTGTAGCTCAGTGTCCTTCAAACTTGGCAACTTTAAGATGTGTGGATTTCAACTACAAATATGCTATCTGAGGAATCCTGGGAGTCAAGTCCACACATCTTAAAGTTGCAAGTTTGAAAACAACCTGGGTATTGCTTAAGGCCTAGAAACTAGAAACCTTTGAGTTCTAGGTTTCAGACATACTCTATAAATTGCCTGTATGACTTTGGGCCAGTCACACTTTCTCACCTTACAGAAGTTGGAAAATAGGAAGCAGAATTAGGTATGTTTGCTGTCTTACATATAAAAAAGGCAAAACAGAAATAGAATAATAGCAATAATTCCCAAAACAAAGCATAACCATAGGTAGCAATGCTAAAACACATAAAATCCCACATAAAATTCAAGATAGTTGCTACATTCAGCCAGCTGGGATGGAAAGCACATAGAAATAAAGCAATTTTTGCCTGTTGGAGCAAGGTGAGTGCTACTTATGCTTTCTAGCATCGGGAAACAATGTGTCCCAAACTTAAGCCATTTTAAGCTGTGTAGGTTTTAACTGGCAGAATATTGCAGCCAGCAATACTGCCTGGAATATAATACAACCCACGCATCTTAAAATGGTTACAGCTGAGAAACAGTGGCTTGGGGAGAAAGTATTCCATCAAGGAAGGGTCTGCGGCTTCATCCACACCCTAAAGACCTCATAAGGGGAGGGACCCTTCAGCACACCCTCCCTCAACAACTGGGTCAGTGAGTAGAAAATTTGCAGGCACCGCCTAAAGCAGACTTAACCCCTCCCGATGTACATTTTTCATATACCAGCCCTGTATTTATCACTCAAGGTGGCCCATAATGGCAGCACTTAGGATCTTTGGAAAAATACTTACCACCTGTCTCATTTTGATACCTCTGAAAAGAAATGCATTAATTCCGCTGAAAAGACAAGGGTTATTAAAGTGGGCAGGGTTGACAGATGAGTGTGCACATGTGTGTTGGAAGTGATGACATGCTTTCAGTTTTACACCCAGACAGTAGATAACCACCCATCCTGTTTTTTCTTTGCTCCTAAAGGCTGACTATTCAGAGCAACCAAATGTAAAACAAGCCATTATTTGTATTAAACGTACTGTGTTCTTCAAGTATAGCAACAACAACATTTTTTTTTTTTTGCTTTAATTTATATGCCGCCCTTCTCCGGAGACTCAGGGCGGCTTACAATGCGTTAAGCAAAGGCCTTCATAGTTCTGTATATTTATACAAAGTCAGTTTATTGCCCCCACAATCTGGGTCCTCATTTTACCTACCTTTGAAAGGATGGAAGGTTGAGTCAACCTTGAGCCTGGTGGGATTTGAACTTGCAGTAATTGCAAGCACCAGATGTTAATAACAGTGCATTAGTCCACTGTGCTACCAAGGCTCTGATTTGATGTCACTATGGATGGAGTTGGTTGAATATATGAAAAAATAGGGTCCATTCAGGGGATCAGGCAGCCTTTTGATTTTAATAGAAATGAAATCTATCTAAAAGCATCAGGAAAGTTGGTAAATATTCACTGGAGCAGACCAGGGCAAAGATGGCATTGTTTCTGCCTGCTGGGCAGGATGCTGAATAAGCAGGCATTAACTGCAACATGTCAGGAGAAGAGGGTGGAGAAGGTGAAAACAGCATCATCCTCTTAAACCGTAAGTGTAAACTGCTTTAAATTTACTGGGAAACATACTTCAAAATTGTGGAAGACGGAGTGTCAACCATGGGTAGGAGAGGAAAGAGACGACAAGGCTTCTGAGTCAGCCATACCCAGAATACAGGCTGAAGAGATTCCCAATTTATTTGGTGCTCTACATTTTCTTAAGAGTCTTTCTTTGCTGTTGAGTTGTTATCCACAAAACTAAACCTCATAAAACTAGCTATTTTCACTGCTGATCCTGATCCTGCTACTGCTGCTTAGGGGTCAATTTGCACTCTTCCCCAGGACAACTGTCTTTGTAATCAATGTTTGCCAATTTTACAGATCTTGTGGTTCCATTGGAACTGGGGGTGGGGTGGGGACAGAAATTAATTTTGTTTGCATTATTGTGGCTAAAAACAATTTAAGGCTGTTTCATCTGTCACCTGGAAAGGAGATAAATGTAATGTCATAGACCAGGGGTGTCAAACTTGTGGGCCGCGGTCTGGATGCATCACGCACTGGCCACGCCCACCCCCGTTTTAGTGAAGGGTAAAAAAGTTGAGATATGTCACATGACGACATGTCATCGTGAGTTTGACAACAGTGTGTGTTCATGTCACCTTTAGGTACAAATAGGAAAAAGCCCCTTCTTCACAGCCCACTTAAATGCTATCCACAGATTTCAGCCAAGAGGACTGATGTTGACTACAGAGTACATTTGCTGACCCAAATTGTGATCCCTATCCTGCCAGGTGAGAGATACTGGCAAACGCTGTTGTCCTTATTTAAGGCATACAGACCATGGTAAAAGCAAAGATTGCTAGATTTCCGCCAACTTCGTTTACCACTCCCCCGTTAACTAAACACTCCCCTTAATGTGAACAGAGACTGGGGAAGGAAGCAGGTTTACTGGCTGTTTAGCCATCTGTCAAAACTTGTTCTGGTTTGGCACAAGTATTTTGCTCGTTTCAGATATAGCTTATATAGCTGGGCAACTTTTGAATGTACAGAACAGTGCTGGAGTGGAAAGGATATGATTTCACCATGCTAAAGTGCTGGGTTGATCCCACCATTTGGAAAATGTATTCAGTGCCCAGATGGTAAAGTATATCGAATTGAACTCATAGCAAAAGCCTACATCAGGAGTCCCCAACCTGCCATATTGTAAGAATAGAATATAATCAGGGGTGGGATTCAAGCCAGTTCGGACTGGTTCAGGCGAACCGGTAGTTACAGCCAGGAGTTGGGCCCACCCTCCCACCCCCGCCCTATCCTGTCCTATATTTCCTTCTTTCTGGCTCAGCTGATTCGCTTGCCACAGCTGATTTCCGCGCCTTCGCTGTTCTTACCGGGGCTGCTTAGCAGCTGAAGTAGCTGAGCTCCAAATGGCTGTATTTTGAACACTGCGTACAAGCGCATTAGACGCGCTCACAGAACCGGTTGTTAAACCGGTTGCAGCCCACCACTGAATTTAATCCTGTGTAACATACTTATTTTGTACATATTACAACACATGTTAATTATTTGATATTTCTAGTGAAATGCCTTGCAGACAGCAGGACTATACACTAAACAATATTCATTAGAAATGATGCAGCAGGAAGTTCTCTGCTTCAATAGAAAATATCTGTAGCTCACGTTTAAACTGTGGATCATGGTGCTCTCTTAGCTTGGCTGATTGCTTGCAACATTTCATTACATGTAGTCCTCACTTAACTGCAACTGTGACCAGTAACAGACTTACGTCAGTTCTGCTGTTGACATTAAGCAAGACATCATATGACCCTGACTTGCAATTTTATTGCTGGCTTTTCCATTGACTCTACTTGTTGGAAGTTAGCTGTGAAACACAAAAATGATGACCATGGATGTTGCGATGGTTGTAAATGCCCACCAGTTGCAAAGTTCCCAAATGTCACCCAGATTTGGCCATCAGACCATAGGGATGCTTCAACAATTATAAATGTGAGGGCTGGTCATAAACATACTTTATTTTCTCAGTACCATTGTAATTTTGAACAATCACTAAACAGGATATTCGTTAAGTGAGGTCTGCCTGTATCTAACTAGGTGACATCATTGCTGTGGGGGACTATAGTATGTGCTGCCTATTTATATTTCCTCAGGTTTCTTTGACAAAACTACACTTCAACCAAAACAACTGCAAGCAAATCGCCAAACTCAGAGAGCACCAAGGACTCTACAGTTTTTACTCTCCATGATCTGACTTAGTGGAAGATTCTTTCATCTGTAGATATCATGTTTTGGGGTCCTAGGAATAAAAAATCTTACTTGTCTATTAATAATTTTACTTGTCTATTTTCTTTCTTTTCACACTTTTTTACAGTCCTCATTTATACGATTGAGAATTTATTGAATCCCCTGATAGCTAAATGTGTGCTACATCCAACACAAGGGAAAGAAAGGGGGAGGGAGAGAAATCACCCTGCTTCTATGAAATTACATTTTTTTTTTACAATTGGGTAATTTGTACAGGTTAATTTGTAATTAGTAATCTGTCCCTTTGATTAGGTTGACCATCTTTGGATGCTTTGAAGCTTTATTTCACTATTTAGGATGATCTTGTATCTTTCCTTAACACTTTCAATAGTGATGTGTGTTTAAAACAAGCTAACCCTTTTTAAGATTCAGTTCATTTTTGTATTTGTCCTCAAGATGGGATGAAATTATTTTATTGGTTTTGGGCAGTTTTGATGGAGAAGGCTCTAAGGACTGCCAAAAATCAGTTACTGCTCTTCTAACACAAACCCCATAGACAGTTACGCAAACTTGAAGTGATATAATTTAGGGCAGAGGCCTAATTTGCAGCTGCTACTGTTCAACAGTTGGGAATTAGGAATCCTCTCTGTTCCACTATAGGTATCACCCAATATCTGCCAGTAGATCCTGATCTCGCTTCTGTCCTACAAATGCACTTCTGGAAGGTTTCAACCACACCCTTGTGCTATTTTGAGATAAACCCTGAGTTGTGATTTCCATCTGTGTGGGCTAGGAGTTCCCTGATCACTTACTTATTCTATGATTAAAATCTGATTCTGCTGGTGGCTCTAGGCCAGGGGTCTCCAATCTTGGCAACTTTAAGCCTGGAGGACTTCACCTCCCAGAATTCTGGGAGTTGAAGTCATCCAGGCTTAAAGTTGCCAAGGTTGGAGACCTCTGCTCTAGGCTGCCAACCTGTGAATTAAATTTGTAAAAAAAAATTGCAGAGATTGCAAGGAATTTGGAATCACTATCTCAGCATAAACGGTGGTGCAGTACTATAAATATTCTTCAGTTGCACTTGTAACCATTTTCAGAGATACTGAGACTTCACATTTCTTTGACACCTTTATATGCTATTTGGGTTATTGTCTGTTTTGTTGACTGCAGATGGAAAAATATAGATTGCAACATCAGCATGTAGCTTACAGAATATACTACTATCAAAAATACATCACGGTTTTGTGAAAGAATCCCAACCCTTCTGGATGAAGGACCTGATACCATCAGTATGTGGATTATATTCAGTTATGCATCTCAACCCAATCCAGGTTATGTTGTCAGTCTTTTGTCCATGTCTGGAAGCAGTTCCAGAGATGGAACAGATTCAGGTTCAATTCTAACCAGCCTGAATAGTTGTAGATGTTTGGATCCCTGGATCTTGGAACATGTTATCTTTAGTCTTGGAAGAGATAGCATAAGAACATAAGCTGTCCTTAGTGGATCAGACCCCTGATTACACAAGGAACACCACTAGTGTCTCAGTACATGACCTACAGTGAGTCACACTGCCATCAAGGCTAATAGATATTGAGCCAAGTTGCAGGTGATAGCTTGGCCAGGAAGGCTTTGCAGTTATCTGATGTGCCAGTCCTATATCTACTCATGATCCATTCAACTCACAAATGGACTATTGCAATGCAACTTCATGAGGTTGCCCTTGAAAATCACTCAGAAGTTACAGGTGATCCAGAATGTAATAATCTAGGCAATGATAGGCATGTTGCGGTATGTTTATGTGTCTGCTGTTCTCTGAGCTGCACTGATTGCCAGTTGATTTCCAAGTACAATTTAAGGTGCCAGTTACTATCTATAAAATGCTTCAAGACCATTTGAGGGACCCAGAACTATTTGAAGGATCTCTGATAGCTTCTGACCATCCAGAAAGACTGGGCAGAATGGATGTGCTCCAGATCCCTTCAATTAAACGGTATCATCTATTGAGACTTAGACTTACTATTTCTGTCATGGTGCTTTCCCTCTGGAACAGACCCCCTCTCCTCCCTGCCAAAAATACCCTGTATGATTCTCAACCTGATGCTATTTTAAAAGTCACTGAAAATCTCCAAATCTTAAGGTACATTATATGTTGCTTCTTTGATATGCTATGGATGCTTTCTCCGAATTTGCATGATACCTTTTCTCTATTTTATCATTTTTTTAAGGTGTAAGTTATCCAGGGTTCTCAGGATGCTTTTACATTTAATGAAATGTCTCTTATTACTTCGTGTTTCCTTTTCTCCACCCTGATCATGAAATGAGCCAAATGACACATAGCCAGAGTTGTGTCCTTTCTATACACGTGCTATGTGAAAAATTCTTTTCAGTGCTCCTGCCTGCCCCATTAATTATACTGTTTTTCCAATAGACTCTTGTGACCTGCCCTTGTAAATCTGCCAAGATGGCTTCAGAAAGAGCCGCCTCTCTTTCCTGTGAAGCTGGCCTTAAAAGGACGAAGGCTTCATTACAATTAATTATGAGTTTAAACATACTAATGATACTGACAGGTTGTTTAAATTAATGACATCTTGAGGCTTGCTGGGGAGAAGGTGCTTGACTCCTGGTTTCACCTTCACCGATCATGCTCCTTAATTCTCTTCCTTTGATGTCTTCCACCCTCTGTTCCTCACCTGTACTAGATTCACATCAAAGGTAGAGTTTTGGAAAGGAATTGGCTGGAACGGAGTTCTGTGAGAGATTAACCAGATCAATTCATTAGCTCAGTGTTCAACCAGGTAGACAATGATGAGTTAAAGAAAGGAATAAAATTTTATCTCAAATAGAACTGACTTTAGATGTTTATGGTTGGAACTGCTGGAAAAGTAAACTCATTTTAACTCATTTTATTTTGTTGTAAACATTTATATACAACTTCATTATATATGAATATAATCATTATGTATAAATATAATAATATATGACTATTATATAATCATTATGGTATTTGAATATAATCATCCATCACTGGAGGCTTTCAAGAAGAGACTGGACTTGTCTAGAGTGGTATGGGGTCTCCTCCTTGAGCAGGTCTGTTCCAAAGTCTCTTCCAACTCTGTTATTCTGTTATACAGGATTCCAGGAAGGTGTATATTATATAAAGATAATGCTTAATTTTCCTTTGAATTGAACTCAATTCCTTGTGATGCCCATGTGCATTTAAAAAGAACTAATATGGGAGTGGCTTGTCATGACCTTTGAGGTATCTAGTCTATAGCCCTAAAGTTTCTCAATGGTATCCCTATCCAAGCATTAATCCCAGTGACGTTTTTTGCTATCCCCAGCCTCCAGAGACACCTAGAGAGGCTCCTAGAGACTCCTAGAGAGGCTCCTAGAGACTCCTAGAGAGGCTCCTAGAGACTCCTAGAGAGGCTGTGGAGGCTGGGGACAGCAAAAAATGTCACTTCCTCTCCTACCGGGAGTCGGGAAATGGGCCGTTTCAGGCCTTTGGAGGGCCTCTGAGGGAGTGAGAAAGGCTGTTTTCGCCCTTCCCAGATAAAGAGAGAGGATCTGGAAAGAAAAAGGGGCCTACCGGGCCATCATATGCCAGGAGCGGGGGGGGGGTTTGCACATGCGCACATGACTCTCCCTGCCCCCTCCCCTCCTGGCACCTGATGGCAAAAAGGTTAGCCATCACTGGACTAGACACTAGAGTATAAATAACGTGAAATGCACATCAATAAACTGTAGTGGACCTGACTAGAAAAATCATGTACAACAAAGATGGGATATTTGCAGCTGGCAGGACGTTCTTTATCACTTCCTGGGCAACCCACAGATTTCTGGAGAAATATCTCATTCTGCTGTCAAGTGATCAGTCTTTAGCTAGATACGGATACATGGGGAAAGCCAGCAGTTCACTAAAGTCATGGTTTTAGTAGAGGGGAAATGAAATTTTAATCTTGGTCTCCATTTCCCAAAAATCATGATGCACTCAAGATTCCTGTTGCCTACACTTGAAGCAGCAACTTTTATCACCATCACTGGAGGTGAAATTTACTGTCATGTTCTACACACACACTTTCCCCCCTTACTCTCAGTATTTCTTCATCATCGTGTTTCAATATAGATCTCACTATTGGTGCAGCTTGGCTGCTAATTTAATTGCAGAGGAATAATGACAAAAGAACCATGTCCCTAATCAACTTGTGAGCACCCAAAAGGCGCCTTGTTAGCTATTACGAGAAATAAATTCTGGACTACAATGGACATTGGCTAGATCTATCTTTCTAATTTCTGTGAGCATCCACAAGATGGAACAGAAGATGCAGTTGAATCCCACAGTTATCCTCATAAATAACATAAAAATAACATAAAATAACCACTTTAGAAACCAATTTTCTTTCTTTCTTTTCTCTCTTTCCTCCCTCCCTTCCTTCCCGCTCTCCCTCCCTCTTTTCCATACTGCCCAGTTCAAACAACTCTAATTTGCAATAACTAACATAAAATAGTAATTAATATGGCTATCCAACCAATGTCTCACATAACTTAACCTCCAAATCAGTGGTGAAATGTAAAATTTGTTACTACCAGTTCTGTGGGCATGGTTTGGTGTGTGTGGGGGTAATGTTCTGCGGTGGTTCTCCTCCTATCTCTCCGACCAGTCTGAGTCGGTGTTGGCAGGGGGCAGAGGTCGACCCTGAGGCGCCTTGTTTGTGAGGTGCCTCAGGTCCTCTCCCCCCTTCTGTTCAACATTTATGTGAAGCCGCTGGGTGAGATCATCCGTGGCTTTGCGGTGGAGTACGCAAAGTACTCCATCGCAACTTTAAGTCAACCTTGAGCCTGGTGAGGAGCCTGACTGGTGTAGGAGGCTAATGCCTATTACTAAGGCAGCATTTAACATCCAGTTGCCTGCAATTACTGCGAGTTCAATTCTCACCAGGCTCAAGGTCGACTCAGCCTTCCATCCTTTCTAAGGTGAGTAAAATGAGGACCCGGTTTGTGGGGGCAATAAGCTGACTTTGTATAGAATATACAAAAGTATGAAGGCTATTGCTTAACGCATTGTAAGCCGCCCTGAGTCTCCGGAGAAGGGCGGCATATAAAAAAAAATAAAAATAAAAAAAATAAATTTGAACTTGCAGTAATTGCAGGCAGCTGGTGCTACTTAACAGCACTTTAGCCTGCTGCGCCACCAAGGCTTCACCAAGGCATGTGGATGCTATGAGTGGCGCAAAAAGCCATGGAAAGATACATGCTTGCCATTACAAAACAAGATAGAAAGGCCTGCATACGGATTAGAGAACAAGTGAAAATATATGATATCATCAAGAGAGTAAAAGAACTGAAATGGAAAAGTCACACAGCAAAAAGAACTGATGGCAGGTGGACCAAGGCAGTCACAGAATGGATCCCACTTAATAAAAAGCATCCACCAAAGAGACCTAAAATAAGATGGATCAATGACATCAGCAAGTATTACGAGCCCAGTTGGCAAAAGAAAGCTCAGGACCATATTGGTTGGAAACACGCAGAAGAGGCCTTTATCCTGCAGTGGATAGACAGTGGCTAAAATGGTGATTATACTCCTTCATATGATAATACAAATGTATTAACATTTAGACAATATTAACTGATGGTGCCACTTAGCTCTTCTCTTTTTTAAAAAATTCTATTTATATTGGGAAGATCAGGAAACATACATAAAAGGAACAACATTCAGTTCTCTTCAAACCTGTACATTTCAACATAAGAGAACTGTAGCACACTGCATCTGTACTAAATCCTAGGTTTTTTTTAAAAAAAGAAATCAAGTAAGATGGATACCATGGGATACATTCGATGTGAACCTGTGAGCAGGTACTATATCCACTAGGACTAGGTTAAAGCTTCAGTTCACTTTCAGTTTCCGTCTCCCTGAATCTTACATGCATTACAAATCTGCCCAGGGATTTCCCCAAGCCTCCAAAGTAAATTTGTAGGCTGGCTGTGTGTGTTAAGAGGAAAAAAAAATATCCTCTGTTGCATCCCATCTCATCAGCAGAATGTCATCTAATTCAGGGTTTCCCAACCTTGGCAACTTTCAAGATGTAGACTTCAACCCCTAGAATTCCCTAGCCATTCATGCTTAACCCACACTGGCTGGGAATTCTGGGAATTGAAGTCCATGCATCTTAAAGTTGCCAAAGATGGGAAACACTACTCTAATTTATTTTTACAGTAACATACACTTCATAAACATAGGGGCCAGTAGTGGGTTCCACTTATCTTCGCTAACTGTTCGGAACTGTGAGTGCTCGCGCGTGGCACTTCTGCGCATGTGCAGAACCTTCTGTGCATGTGCAGAGTGTCCGTGATGACGACCAGGCAGGTGGGTGGAGCCTCCAGCCGCCGCCCCTACCAGTTCGCCTTAACTGGGGCGAATTGGTAGAAACCTACTATTGATAGGGGCTCATTGTGCAGTTCTCTGATGCTGCTGAAATATAACTTTCTGGTCTGGGCTAGATAAGTTGGAACTGCTGGAAGGAAACAAAGTGGGGTGTTTAGTATGCCAGTGCTGCCACCTAGTAGCCATCCAGAGTTTTGCAGCCAATGTATAAATCTATAATTTAGCACATGAAGTAGTCTCTGCATCTCTTACACAGTAAGAGTAAATCTAAAGCTTTAACTGAATTAAATATAGGCTGGTTTACTGCAATATGTTAAGAGGTGATGTGATTGTTTCTGGTTTACCATGTTACCTGAGCTGAGCCAATAGTCAAAAAGGTTAGACAATGATTTCCACATTACATTCCTGAGCTATTTTTTTTTTAATGAACACTGCTTTTGTGTCAAATTTTAGATTATGAACTGTAATTCATAATCTAAACTGTAGCAGCATGCCAGTGTAAAGGCTTTGGTTGGTCACCATTCTGGCACTTATTTCAAATTAAATTCTGCATTACATCAGTTGTGGTAAATACAGTAGTGTGACTGAAATAATTTTTTAACAGGTCATCTGCTTGTTTCAATGGATCTCCAACATGTTCTCAAAAAATATGAAGTAATTTTCCATACATTTCACCAATTTTGTATATGACAGATGAAGTATCAAATACATTTTCTGTCTTTTCCAATAGAAATAGATGACTAAAATAAATGATGTGGGTTGTAATGTTTTATTTATCATAAAGACTGTTAGGTTTAACTTAGTAGTTGGTGAAAGTTAGGTTTTGACCTAGCTTGTTTTATGAAGACATAACATTAGTTTGTTTCATTATGGTTTACATGCTGGCTGGGCAATTCTGGGAGTTGACGTCTAGACCCTTTAAGTTGCTAGGGGTGAAAAACACTGCCCTAGCCTACAACACTCATAACATTATTAGCAATTCTCTTTTGGAGCAACAAATCTGCAGGACAGTGTAAGAATAAAAGCAAGCATCTGCTAAAATCAGCAAAGAAGAGCATCCATATGCCAGGCTTCAGATGTCTCACTAAGCTTCGTTTAGCCAAGATTCTCTGAAGAAACTAGCATTAATAAAGGAGAATATTTGTAGCTCAGGGTTGAAACGAGGGGTCTTTGGTACTCTCTGAGCTTGGTTGTTTTCTTGCAGATATTTCATTGATCCAAAGTAGGTAATGTCATTGGAATTTTTAGAGGCATCTTTCTCCCTATGGTTTTGAGAATTTTTACTAGAATACAGGTAGTAGTCTCGACTTACAATCACAAATGAGCCCTAAATTTTTGTTGTTAAGTAAGACATTTGTTAAGTGAGTTTTGCCATGTTTTACAACCTTTCTTGCCTCAGTTACTAAGTGAATCACTGCAGTTGGTAACCCGGTTGTTAAGTGAATCTGGCTTCCCTATTGACTTTGATTGTCAAAAGGTGATATCACATAACCTTGGGACACAGCAACGGTCCTAAATGTGAACCAGTTGCCAAGCATCTGAATTTTGATCACATGATTATGGAAAAATGCTGCAAAGGCCATAACTGTGGAAAACGGTCATTAAGCCACTTTTTTCAGTGCCATTGTAATTCTGAACCATCACTAAATGAACTACTGTAAGTCAAGGACTACCTGTATTAAACTAATCTCTAGAACTCTTGTATGGTAGTAAATCTAAGATTTTGTAACTGAATTGAAGTATGGGCTAGCTGGTCAATGATTCAGGTCTGATGTCATTGTTTATTGATATCACTGCTTATTTTTAGCATGTTGCTTTAAGTCCAGACAATACAATGTTTGTATGTTCCATGTGTTAGAAGAAATATCCTTCTGGGTTCAGCTCCAAATGGGGAAAAAGGCACTGGAAACATGGAGATTGCTTGGAAAGATGGTTAATGGTGGACAGGATCACATGGTTTGAGTTCCTGAACAGAAAAGGGCCAAGATGCAGCAAGTCTCCGGATTTTATGCCCTCTCTGGCTTTGAAACTTCCTGGGCCCCCGAAAGAGTATCCTGATTGGTTGTCAGACTCCCAGGGGGTGGGGGTTTTAGCTAGCCTTGCTGGCTGATGTAATCTTCCCAGGTGCCATGTGGTGAGTTTCTGTTGCTAGATGGGTCCTATTGTGTTGCAGATGATGGTCCATTGACAAAGATGGGAGGGAACTGAGTTTCTGCCTCTGGCCCATTGACAAAGGGTGGGAGGGGCCAAGAAAGTGGGAGCCGCTTTGTCTTTAAAACATGCTTCTCCATTTCTCATCAAGGGAAACATAATATTCTGCCTTTTTAATATTTCCTAAAATATTTCATTCTTCTAGGAAAGGGGTGGGTGCTAACTTCCTACACATGCACACAGTTATTTTTTTAAAAAATAAACCCTGCTGTGCCAACTTTTAGATTGTAGTAGGAACCACACAATAGGGTCCACCCTGTTGCTGTTGGTGGCCTTACAAGAACTGACCACTTTTGTTCCTCCATTTCTCTGCCCCCATTAATTTGTTTCTCCAAATTGTTTTTGTTTTTTTCATCTCCCCTCACCCACCCGCCCTTTAATTTGGTTCCTATTAATAAAATAATAAGGGTGGGATAAAATATCTAAATAAATAAAATCCTTTTCTTTTCTTTTTTCTATTCTCCCGCCCCCCATCTCATTTCACCTCTTTTTCAAGACACAGCCCGACTCTAAAAGAAAGACAGCCCTATAGCAGGCCTGTTCAGTGTCCAAAAACACTCGGACTGGGCAGGTTGTTACTCGACAGCCTCGTCGCCTCTCGCCCTGATAAACCCACCACGCCGCGGTCCCCGTTCTCCTTCCGCATTGCTTCCGAAACCGAAAGCGGCGCAAAACTGGACCTTCCTCCCTGCCGGGCGAGCTCTGCAGCTGCATAGGCTGGATTTTCCAATCGGCCCTCCTCCTCCTCCTCCCTCCTCCTCCTCCTCCTCCTCTGCCCGGCTTTTCCCGTTCCAGCAGGGGAGCCGAGCGCTCAGCCTGCCCAGGTATCGAACGTGACGCGCGGGGAGAACCAGCGCGCTCACCTGTTGCTCGCCTGGGATACTTTTTTCCTTTCGCGGGACAGGATCGGACGGGAGGCAACTTTCCCCTCGGCCCGGTCAGCTATAGGGAAGAGGGAAGGTGACAGGAGAGCCGCGGGTGGCGGAGGAGCAGAGGGTCAAACGTATTCGCGCTCCCGGGTGTAAGTAAACCAGTTGCCTATTTTCTATGAAGGAAAGGACGAGTTTGGGCATAAGAAAATTACTTCTTTCTTTTGGAATTAATGTAACCTGACTTGATCTTCGGCTGTTTATGGTTAAAAATGACGTGGGAATTTCGACTCGGTCACAACTTGTCTTTGGGAAATGTTTTATTTATGCTTTTGCAACCCTACTACTTGGGAATGTAGTAAGTATTTTATGCATCGCATTTACAGCCGGGAACTAAAACTAGGAACCATTTATAAGGATTTAGGCGTTAAATAGGGCGATCTTAGTCTCTTTAAATATTGAATGTCCTGTCAGCGTTTGCTTGATGTACTCTTTTCTTTAATGGTAGTCCAACCCAGGTTTTAAATCAAGCAGTTTATGCTGTAATGTTTCCTAGCTACACCCGTCTACACCCATTATTTCCATCCTGGAGAGCATTGGGAAAAATAAAAATAATTTTTTTGCTCTTCTGTAACTGTTTTTTTATATCAGTTTGCTTGCTAAAATGTGGTTGGTTAATTTATTGGGCTCAGCTAAGCAATTGACGAACATCTACTTAAAAATATCTTCAGAATAGGTATGAACTTGTGTTTTAAGCTACAAATGTTATATGCATGAATTTAAAACAGTTGAATTTAATATTTAACAATGGAATCTCGGATTCTCGTATCAGTCTGTTGGAAATGGATCTTCTTAAGTTTGCATTGGATGGAAGGCAAACTTATACAAGAGTCTCCTTGTCTTTTGTGTTAACTATCACCAAATGTTCCCATCAGTAGTGTGGGAGAAGCTCAGTGGAATATATTTGTCCTTGGAGAGGAAGGTGAATCTGCGAGGAAATTCCCTTTCAAAGTTTATCATGAGCTCCGGACTCTCCCTTCTTCTTGCTTACAATATAAGAATAGCAACTTTATTTTACCTGATAGGACTGTTGCAAAGCTCAAGACAAATCTGTGCTAGAAAGTGATTTGAAGGTTATTTCTCCAGTTTAGCATTCGAGGGGCAGTGGAATACCAGCTTCCAAAGTTTTTAGCAAGTCCATAGCAATAATATTCTCTGGAGGGTATTTGTTTAGTTTCCTAAATATTATTATGCCTTAAATCACTGAATTAAGAAAGAACACTTATTTTTTGCAGATTAAAAACATGTTTATAATACTTGCTCAGAATTGTGGCATTCATTTTGTTAATTTCTTTCCTGTACAAATGCATGAAAAATTCAAAGAATGTTCCTAACATCCTGAGTTGCTGCCTATTGTTTTTAATTGATATTATTCTGGATTTGCCTATGCAGAAATTATATTTGACTAGTGAAAAGCAAGAGACAAGGAGAAAACTCATTCACCCTTTTTTTAAAAAAATGCATTTTTCCAATTTCAAATAAGAAATAGTCTATTTACTAAAATATAGAGTGTAGCAAAACTCAGGTCTATACACAGTTCGTTATAAACATTACCTTAAGTGTTTGAAATGGTTCCCATTTTCTTCTACACATTTCCTCATGCTTTTGACACATGACATTTGAACTTTCACAATTGCAGTAATATATTAACTGGGAGAAAAAAATACAGTGTGAATGGCCTATGGGCCTGACTTTTACTCTGCACAAGTAGTCCTTCACTTAGAACCATATGTTTAGTGACTGTTTGAAATTACAACAGCAGTAAAAAAAAGTGACTTACAACTGTTTTTCATGCTTAAGGTAAATTGTAGCATTTCTGTGGTCATGCAATCAAAATTTGGATACTTGGCAACTAGCATGCATTTATGATGGTTGCAGTGTCCCAGGCAGGGGTGAAATCCAGCAGGTTCGTACAGGTTCTGGAGAACCCGTAGCAGAAATTTTGAGCAGTTTGGAGAACCAGCAAATACCACCTATGGCTGGCCCCAGAGTGGGGTGGGAATGGAGATTTTGCAATATCCTTCCCCTGGAGTGGGATGGAAATAGAGATTTTGCAGTTTCCTTCCCCTGCCATGCCCACCAAACCATGCCCACAGAAACGGTAGTAAAAGAATTTGGATTTCACCACTGGTCCCATGGTCATGTGATCAACTTTTACAAGCTCCTGACAAGCAAAGTCAATGGAGAAGCCAGATTTTGTTTAACAAACATGTCACTAATTTGAACATCTATAATGATTCACTTAACAACTGTGGCAAAATTTATTGGTTCGAAAATGGGCAAAATTCACTGATATTCTGTTGATAATGTCATTTTGTCTAGGGAAGAAGCCAGTGGTGAAATGTAAAATTACTACCAGTTCTGTGGGTGTGGCTTAGTAGGGGTGTGTGTAATGTGACTGGATGGGCGTGGCCAACTTTTTTTTTCTTTTTTTAAAAGCATTTTTTCTACAACCTCCTCAGCCGAAGAGGTTGTAGAAAAGAATGCTTTTAAAAGCCTCTGACGATCCCAGCTGAGCCGCACAATCATCAGAGGCTTTTTTTTCCTTTTAAAAGTATTTTTTGGGCTGAAGAGGTTGTAGAAAAAATGCTTTTAAAAGAGGGGAAAAAAGTCTTTGATGATCACATGGCTCAGCTGAGCAGGGGGGGCTGGGCGCAGGGATTTTTGCTACTGGTTCTCCAAACCATCCGCTGCCATCGCTACTGGATCGGGTGATCCGGTCCGAACTGGGACCATTTCACCCCTGGAAGAAGCCCATTAAAGTCACTGGTACTTCAGGGTAATAGTGATAGTTCAATTTCTATGGCCTGTATCCCGAGGACTTTATTCTAGCCTCATATAGCATTCTTCTTTATAACATTGAAAAGCTAAGACAAACTTATCATTGATCTTTATTTATTTTCATTTATATGGCTGTCCATCTCAAATTCCTGGCTCTGGGTGGCTAACAACAATTAAAAGCACCTTATTGAAATGAAATGTGATGCATTCCTTCCTTTCATGATGACAACTGAGATCAGAGCAGTGTGCCTCAACTTGTTAAATTTAAGAAGTGTGGACTACAGTTGTCAGAATTCCACAGCCAACATACTGTCTTTTCTGGGGTTCCTGGGAGGTCTTAAAAAACCTGACTTTGGTCCCTGGCAGGTTAATGTTTAATGCATTTAATGCATTTTTAAGGGCTCGGTTGTGATGTGTGTTACCATTAAGATCGTTTTAGTCTGGGCTGTCTATGTGATTTTATGGTTTAATTGTTTTTACGGCTTTGGGATTTTTATGCCACTCAATGTCCATGTGAATTAGGCAATAGGTAGGTAGGTAGGTAGGTAGGTAGATAGATAGGCAATTCAACAGCTATTCTCCAAAGCAGACAGAAAAGCCAAAAGCATGGATCTAACTCTATTTGCAGAATCTTAAATATTTAAAAGAGAAAATTTTGGGTAGCTGAGGTTAGAAGCCGGTGAATGGCATTGAGTTGCTTGTTTTGCTTTATCATTTGCATATTCATTTGTGGAATGAAGAACCTTGAATCCCCAAAGAGAGAAGCTGAGTTGGATTTTATTGACCAAGCAACTCAGCAGCCATCCAACCACTTTAGTAGTTTTCCCCCAGCAATAATAAGGCAAGAAAAGTGGACAGCTGGAACACTCCTGGTTTCCTGTATTGGTAATCCCAGGCAAGAAAGACGAATGGCATCCTGTAAAAAACCCTCATCCTGGCATTTTGGGTGGAGTGGGCAAAAGCAGGCTGCTAGCCTGACACTCCAGCATCAAGTTTGTCTGGATGCTACAGTCCTGAATCACCTGTCATGTTGATCTGATAGGCGTAAATTGAATGAATCAGGTTCATGGAGAAAAGTCACTGAAAAATACTTGCTTCAGAATTAGGTCATGTTTCAACTCAGTGGGGACATAAAAACACATGGGGTGTCCCTGCCCCTAGGAATTTTGGTTTACGCCTTTCTTAATGACTTTGCAGGTCAGTTAGTGGAAAGTTAATTGGGGTGCCACCTTTCTAGACCTTATGATTTTTCTCATTCATTACATTTTAAGCATTCTTTGTGGTAAGCATTTTAGTATAGCTATTTGGCAATGTCTTCTTGACTATTCCGAAGTGTAGAGCAGATTTGCCTCATCTAGTTTTGTTTTCTTTTTTTACTTTGCCTAATCTAGTAAGGTTGACTTAGTCTTCCATCCTTCCGAGGTGGGTAAAATGAGGACCCAAAATTGTTGGGGGAAATAGGCTGACTCTGTAAACCGCTTAGAGAAGGCTGGAAAACACTGTGAAGAGGTATATAAATCTAGGTGCGGACTACAGTTGTCAGAATTCCACAGCCAACATATTGTCTTTTCTGGGGTTCCTGGGAGGTCTTAAAACCTGACTTTGGTTCCTGTCAGTTTAATGTTTAATGCATTTAATGCATTTTTGGGGGCTCTGTTGTGATGTTTGTTAGCATTAAGATCGTTTTAGTCTGGGCTGTCTATGTGATTTTAAGGTTCAATTTTGGGATTTTTATGCCACTCAATGTCCATGTGAATTAGGTAGGAGGTAGGTAAGTAGGTAGCTAGGTAAATAGATGCTAGGTGCTATTGCTATCCTGCTGGCTAGAGATTGTAGTCCAACATATCAAGGTGATGCCTAATCAGGGAAGGTGTTGTGTGCAGGTATTTATCAACAAGCATCCTTGCTTTTGTTCAGTGCTTTTGTGTGTATATCATTTAAGGGGTCACAGGTCCTTTTTTTCTAGAATAGGCTCCATCACATCCTCTCTATCTCCTAGCAAACCTTTTTTTCTAGGAAGATAACATTGTACACAATGCATTTAAGGAATGAGGAAAAGAAAATGCTTGGAAAAGATAGTTCTGTGAGTTTTTTTCCTGGTGATAATATTCCAGTCTTTACTTGGTGTCCTTGTGATTCTGGAGCAATGAGGCAAATAACAGAGTACTAAATATAAAATGAACAAACAACTTACTTAGTAAGTATTCCAAAGTAATTCAACAAGCCTTAATCATTATCATAATCTTGCCAGTCTTTTTTGCTATAATTTTAAGCTCTGTAGCTTGGGACACAGAAGCTAGAAATCTGAGAACCTCTACAAAAATGTTTATTGCTTGTTTGCTTGATTTATGGAATTTATAACCTGACCCAATCCCAAAATACTCCACCCCTCAAAATAAGCCACTAAAACTGAACAAAATCCAAACCAAAAATAACCCTAGAAGGCAAAGATAAAACCTCCAATAAAACTCAAAAGAGGTGTCTGTAGTCAGCCAGTTTCCAAAACTCTTTGAAAGAAAATAGTGTTAACCTGCCTATAGAATTGCAGTGAGTACAGGCAGTCCTTATTGAATGACTATTTATTCAGTGGCTGTTTGAAGTTACAACCAGCATTGAATGAGGAGGTCTTGCAATGGATCCTTGTAGTTGTGACTATTACAATATTTTGGGAATTGCATAATCGTGATTTGGGTGTTTGACAACTGGTTGGCATTTACCACATTGTAGTGTCCTATAGTCATATGAACACTATTTGCAACCTTTCCTTCCAGCTCCCAACAAGCAGGCCAATGGGGAAACTGGCAGGAGATTACAAATGACAGTTATGGGGCTATGGGATCCTTAGAATTGCGTTTGTAAGCTAGCACAGTCTCATAACATCATGCTTTATCACTTAACACATCACTTAGAATCGAGTTTCTGGTCCAATTTACATTATTAAGTGATGATTACCTGTAGTTTCTTGGTGGGAGAGTAGAGGTAGTGCTCATTTAGTGATTGCCTCATTTAGTGATCATTTGCAGGTAGAATAATTATGAAAAGTTATTCTTATAAGTTGTCTGAAGCCATTGAGAACTGTGGATCACACTTGTATCAGAACAGAAAGCGATGGGGTTGGATTCTAAGAGCAAGGAACGCAATGGGGTAACCTAAGAAGTCTTGTGTCCCTTCTCCTTCCTGTGCTTTGCGAAACCCCTCCCTCTGATGACAGGTAATTCCTTAGGAATGGAGCAAAAAAGGGGGACCAGGAAACTTGGTTGTTAAGTGAAACGATTGTTAAGTGAAATAGCAATTGCGGTTATAGTCTTACTTCAGCTTTCTTTCGCTGTGAAAGCTGTATGTGTTACCTCTAGATGAGATGGGTGGCACACAAATAAAATAAAATAAAATAATAACAAACAAACAAATAAGAGGATTGGTCACAAAATTTGTTTAAGAAAATCTATATGGTCACCCCAACTCATTCTCTCTTGTGCTAAATGAAGACTAATTCTAAAACACAGCCTCACCCATTTTGGAGCTATTAGAATGATGTCAACTATGCAAAGCTCTCATCTCCAGAGGCTGCAGGTATTCATAATTATCTTGAAATTACAAGAAGGTTTACACAGAGATATTTAAAGACTTCATGGAAGCGTAAACAATGCTATGTTTATCTTTTCTGGTCTGTATGGGTAGAGTTTGGAATTCACTGCAAAGGTGTTCAGAAGGTGATCTGACATGATGGACGGCATGTAGATTGCCTCCTGCGATCCTCCAGTTGCCTAGCCACGGATCACTGATTGGTGAATATTTGTCATCAGAGAAATCCACTGTAACGTACTTATAAAAGGGTAGATTCACACAGTGTGTATACCTTGTTAAACTAGGATAATAATGTTATTTTTTGGGGGGGGGAATTTCAACATTTTAGGCGTTTGGTAAAGAACAAGACTTCCAAGAACTGGTATTGAGATAACAATTTGGGATTTGATCAGTGCTCGGATCCAGATTTCCTATAAAAACCTGGTGGTTCATAATAGACATTGAACCCAGGGTTGGGTTCTACTTACCTTTACTACCAGTTCGCAGCAGGGCTTGCTTTGCTCGTGCGCACTTCTGTGCATGCACAGAAGCCTCCTGATGACCTCAGGGTCGGTGGGCGGAGCCTCCCACTGGTTTTACTACCGGTTCTATAGAACCGGTCCGAACCAGGGGCAACCCACCACTGATTGAACCTGTAAAAGATTTGCTCTGACCTTCTCTTCAACTTATAATGAATGTAATTTCCTGTTTCCTTTTGTCAGGGTTTTTTTTTTCCTTCCGTAATTGCCCCGCTATTTTATCAGAGTCCCACTTGATCTTTTTCTTCTATTTCAAGTATCGTACCATTTCGTATCATTTTACATTATACTTCTGTCCTGGGAAATCCATTAAGAGGAAAACAAATCCTGCAAACTGCTGCTGAAAGTCCTTCGATTGGTTGAAACTCTGACTAAAGATTATATGTTGGAATTATGACACTGAGGGACTTTTTCTCATTATTGGGGAAATAATTATTGTTCTTGGTGAAAGAGAAAACCTTTCAAAGCCTATATCTCTAGAGTTAAATGCCAACACAGGAGTCCTTTTTTTAAAAACGTAGTCTAGTGAGGCTGAGGTTGGATTTTAAGTAGCTGTAGAGATAACCCTTTTTAAAAAAATATGTGCAACATTAGAAAAAGTATGTTTTAATTTGGACACTAGCAGCCACCTTGATTCTACCTGGGAGTATGCTTACCAGAGGTCCAGTAAAAAGAGGAACATAATCATCCTTTTTCTCTCATGTGTTTTGTTTGGCAGGTACAGCCTTAAAATCAAATATTGTCCAGGTTTTTTTTAGTGTCTTGGGCTTCTTTGAAAAAATTTGGGCTGCTTTCATAATGGTATTTTTTTTTACTGTGATCAATTCAGTATTATTGTTCAAGATGTTCTTGAAAATAAAGATTTATTGAATTTATTGGATTTATTGCAATATTTGGAAAAATATTGCAATTGAAAAACCCGTCTTTCTGATATTGGATAGAATAATTTCATATATCTGTAGGCCGAATTCTTTTTTTTTTTTTTTTTGCAGTGTTTCACTGTAGTGTTGGTCATGGATGCCAAGAAATTTAAACAATTTGTGTGCCTTCCTTTTTTCCCTATTTGTCCTTTACAATTGTCCTCCTTGTCCAATGGTGAGTTCTACTCATCTTTACTACTGGTTCGCAACGGGGCCGTGTGCATGCTCGCTTCACTCGTGCATGTAGAAGCGTTCTGATGATGTCGGGGTCCATGGGCGGTGCCTCCCTCCGGTTTTACTACCGGTTCTATAGAACCGGTCTGAACCGCGGGCAACACACCACTATCCTTGTCCTTTTCAGATATCTGGCAATCCTTTCCGTGACAAGCCAGACTTCATTAGGGCAATGGGTTCATGCATTTAATTTTATCTAGGGTTTGAATCTGCAGTAGGAATTCCACTACGACAGTTGCAGCAAGTTTGAAAGGTGTTTTTAAAAAATGGCACAAAGCAGTGGTATGAAATTCTATTTTTTTTACTACTGGTTCTGTGGGCGTGGCTTGGTGGGTGTGGTGTGGCTTGGTGGGTGTGGCTTGGTGGACGTGGCAGGGGAAGGATACTGCAAAATCTCCATTCCCACCCCACTCTGGGACCAGCCAGAGATGGTATTTGCCGGTTCTCCAAAGCACTCAAAATTTCCGCTACCGGTTCTCCAGAACCTGTCAGAACCTGCTGGATTTCACCCCTGGCACAAAGTCTATCATTATACAGATAGAGAGCATCCATGTGAAAACCCCAATGGAGGACATTTACTGTAAATATTTGCTGGCTATGGGGAAGATTTTAGGCGGCCTTCAGAAGAAACTAAAAAAAACTATTTTATTCATGTATTTTGTTTCTTGTATATAAAACCAGCAGTAATGTGGGCAGCACAAGACTGAGCCTGAAATGTACAAAAAATTAAGTTGGAATGTTTTCTTCTTTTTCTGGCTTAGGGAAAGAGAAAGTGATACTCCTGAGCTCCTTGCTTGGTTTCAACTTGACACAGTCTGGGTGAGCACACCAAGGGAGTTTGTGAGCAATATCCCCCTTCCCTAAGTTTCTCTGTGGCCACAGAGAGTCTGTCCAGCTCTCTTCCTTCCATTTTTCTGTCCTTGAAATTTTCTGCCTGCTTCTTTGAAGGTGTGAGTTGATCCTCTTCACATTTGGGACAAAGCTGGTTGGCAGCTCTTAGTCACCACAGAAGAGACAGAATTCTTAAGACAGGATTGGCAAATGTGCTTTCCACTGATCCTGTATGAAAGCCTTGGCCCAAAGGCTCCCCGCCAGCAGAAAGATAAAAATCTTGGACCCAAAACTGCAGCTACGCACGCTACATTGCCTGGCAGCTTCATCAGATCAGATGTCACTTAACCTCAGGAGGAGTTGACCCATATTTTCTGCTCATGTGTCACCGTCCACTTTTTCATCCTTCCCTCCGCAGATACAGATAGTCGAGAATCTGTCAGGTGGGCCAGGTGAGTCAAGGGGAAACCTGCCTGTCAGCTTGAGGAAAAGTAGGTCTACATAGGTTTAGGTATAGGTGGAATAGCAAATAGGAGAGTAATTGCAGAGAAAGATCCTTGATCCTTGATCAGGTCTAAAGGTCTCAAGTAAGTAGATGAATTTGTGCTGGCTGAGCCCTCCTTTCCTCTTGAATTTTCTTTTTCTTTCTCAGATTTCAGTGCCAAATAATTTTAGCACAATGATGCAGTTCTCCAGAAGAGATGTTTTTCTTAGAATTGTCATCTCGGTAAACCATCAAATTCAGTAGCAGTGGATTGGAGAAATCTTTGCTTAATGTGTGCTTTTTAATATAAAATCTGAAAATAAATATATTTTTACAAGCCAGTAGTTATAATTCTTTTTCTTTTTCTAAAAAAAAAAAAAAGCGAGCGAGAGAGAGAGACAGGAGCATTGTCTACAAATAAAGCCTCAGGGGATTTCCAATGATCTAATTATCTAAAATAATGCAATCCTTGTTTTTCCAGGTTTTTAAGGGAGCCCTCTTGTGAATAGGAAGGTTTCTTCTTCTGATTGAGCACTGGGAAGTGATTTTAGTTGACATGTCAGTTTTGGATTCCTGTAAGTTCCCTTCCTTTCCCCAGCTTCGTACTGGAACTATGTCAAAAATCTGCACAGAAAAAAAAAAGTAAATTAGAAACAATGTAATGGGAAAGTTAACTCTATGATATCATTGTACAGTAATGTAGAAAAATTTTGGAACTTTCCTATGGTAATGAAGCATATCATCTCTAACACTCGTATCCTACAGTCTCTGCTGTTTTATGCAGAATTTCCAGTTTTCCCCATGGAGAAAGTTCCTGCACTAAATTACTGGAAAAAAGCAGGGAAGCTAGAATTTTTCTTTCCTTCCTAGGTTATTTCTCAGAATTGCTGGGTCTATTTTTTTTCAGATTAGTAAAGTGTTGATCCATTGGTTGTGACGGAATTTGATTTACCCAGGCCTACTGTACAGGCTGAGAAAGTTACTCATCCAGTTTCTATGCTTAAGGTGGATTCAAACTTACAGTCTCCTGATTTCTAGTTGGTGCCTTAATGTTTTTCCTGCAATTGTAGGTTCCACTTTTTTTTTTTTTATCAGCCCAGAGGGTTAATCTGTTGCAGTGTTTCTCAACCTTGGCCGCTGGACGATGTGTGGACTTCCAACTCCCAGAATTCCCCAGCCAGCAGAGCTCTGCTGGCTGGGGAATTCTGGGAGTTGAAGTCCACATATCGTCCAGCGGCCAAGGTTGAGAAACACTGATCTATTGGTTGCAACAGGCACATTTCAGTCCATGAGTAAAAGAAGTCCTGGGATTTCTTTGGGACTACTTGGATCATAAGCAGATATGGGTCCAATCAGCCTTGGCGGCTATCGGTGGATGAAGTTCAAGCATGAGAAATAAACGTGGTAGGGAGAAGACCAAAGCAAAATCTCCCCAGGTTGGTGCTGCTCATTTTGTAGAAGCAGCAAGATAGTTTAACCCAGAGAATTGCAGAATTAAATTTTCTGCCACCTCAGATGTCTGACTTCCTCCCCTTCCTTCCTCCCCATACCCCGCCCTTGTTTAGTAGTTGATAGTTCGATCATTCAGAATGGTGACCTTCTGCATGCAAAGAACTGTTGAAAAGATGGGTTTTAAGTAGTACTACCAGAAAACCTTAAAGACTACATTCAGTCTACTTGGGCGACAGGAGTTGACAGCCACTTGATGTCTCATAATCAATTCAAATAGTCACCATTCTCCATCATATTGGAGAGCATCACTGGCCTTCCATTCCAAGGATAAGAATCATAGTTGTACAATGTTTGCTGAATATGTAATTCCCAACAGTTCCGGTCAGAATTGCCTAGGTCATAGACGCTGGGAAATATAGTTCAGTATTAACAAAACAGCCACTGTTCCCTACCTTTGCATTAGATTTCAGTGAGTACGTTCTGCTTTAGCAGGGTTGATAATATTAACTCTTAAATGTATTTTTGATTATCTGCTGGAAAAGGACACAAGACATGTTGAACTCCTTTCAAAACCAATGGTTGCCTAATGTACAGTTGACTTGGAGATTCCCTTGAATTCAGAGGTACTTAAGCATATGCAACTCTGGATCAGGCCCACTGCCAACACACATTGCTCTAAGTCAGACCCTGTTCACCCATTGATCTTCAGCAATCTTTTGCTCTCACTTTGGCTCTACTAGTCTTCAGCCATATTTGACCTTGGTAATCAGGAATAATAGTTAACATTTAGCACATCTGGAGGAGGAAGAGCTAATATCAATGCTTTCAGAAGAGCTAATATTGATGCTTATTTGACATGTCTCTGCTTAGAGTGAACTTTCTCCAATTATACAGAGTAGAATTAGGACTTAAAATCTGCTGGTTTGTATTTTATGATTAGGTAGACTGCACAGTTCTGCTTTTTCTCCTTCTTAAATGTAGAGATGTGTAAATTGCCCTTACATATTTCTGTTGTAGTATTTCCTCTGTTGCAATTTCTTAACCAACCATAAAATATTACTCCTTTTTCTTTTAGGTAGAATAAGAGGAAGAGAACATACAGTAATGGAGTATATGAGTACTGGTAGTGAAAATAAGGAAGAATTTGACTTACTGCTGACAGATTTAAATATGTCCGAAGTAATTGACATCATGGAGAACCTTTATCCCGAAGGTGACCTGACAATTTACAAAGACAGCCTCATTGCTCTGCACCCAGAAAAGAACAAAAATGAGGAACGGACTGAATCTTTGCTGTTCAGCCGAAGAGAAGTTTCTTTGCTTTCGTGTGTCAAGTATGGGAGTGTGGAAGACCTGCTTGCATTTGCCAATCAGGTGTCAAACACCGCAAAGCAGTTGTGCCAGCAGAGACGACAAGAATCTGGAATCATATTAAACATGGTGTGTGTTTTTTAAAACCTCCACCAGCTATTCTGCATGCATGTATTTCATATGGAACTTGGCTCAAAGCTGTGGGTTTTGTGGCTGGATTTTGGAGTTTTCACAATTTAGGTCTGGCTGATAAGAATTTGCTGACCAGCCATTGCTGTCCACAGACATTCCTATACTCTTATCACGCTGTATAATATCTAAATATGGGAGTTAGATATTATTTAGTTCCAAAGTGGTGAGATGGTGAAGGTATTGAAGTACTGCACCTTACTTGAGTGACCTTGGACCTCTTACACTTTTTCTCATTTCCTTGTGAGGCCCAGAGTTACCGGAAAAACCCTGAAAAGAAAGGGGAAATACCACTTGAAGCTCCAGGAGAAAATTACATAGTACAGGAAAATGAATCTTAGTCTGAGCTGTTGTTTCTGCAAGCAGAGTCTTTAGCTTGGATTTAAGTTTCTGTTTGCAACTATAATGAACAAATCTCGGAGTGCAATACTGTTATTAGCAGCTAGCTGAGCTTGGCTTCTTTCAAATAGCTAAGCAGGATTGGACTTGATTAATACTTGGGAGGTCATGAGGGAATCCCAGGTTGTAGGTCATGCTGAGCAATCAAGAGGAGGCATTGAGCTTGTTGAGTGAGACCTTATTGTATAAATTGATTCACTTTCTTTAAAAGAGAGTTGTAGTTATGAACATAAAACTAAAACAGATAGTTTGCGCTTTTCTAGGATGCATGCATTTATCACCCTGTGACACCTTATATGAAATTACATTGGAGCTGCCTTCCAATTAATCTGCCTGTCTCTTTCTGTCTGTCTATATCTGTCTCTGTCTCTACTTCCAATCCATCCATCCATCCATCCATCCATCCATCCATCCATCCATCTTATATAGCCACCCACCTCACTAAAGCCAACTTTTGTGCATTCCCCAACTTTAAATCTCAGCCATGATGCAATTAAAAATCTCATGTAAAAATACAGACTGAGACAAAAATCTAAAGTCTGAGTATTAAATGTGTTAATTAATATACTGCCCATCTCACCAATAAGATGACTGTAGACATACGAAATGGTAAAAAGATAAATATTTGAAAACAGTTCAAATTATTAAAATTATGCAGTTATCAACCATGTCTCCATGGAGAGCATATTTGTCAGCCCTTATTTATGGTGGTTGTATCAATCCTTGCTCAGAGTTGCTATTTGCGACTATGAGAACTAGAAAATTTGATATTTCTTGACAAAACGCAAATTAAATATGAAGTTTCCATAACAGGTTGAAATTAAGGCCAGGAAAAGAGGATCTTCAACCTTCTTGTCACTTCTCACGAAGAGAGTTTGCCCTTTGATTTCTGTCAGTTTTTTTTTTTTTAGATGAGAAAAAGTGAGGCTAGGTAATAAACCAGTGCTTATAGTAGACTTAGCTTAAAATCAAATGGCAGGCAATAGTTGTAAGAAACCATTGGATGGATCTAATCAGCTTTTTAGTTTTGTTTTTCATATGTTCAGGTCTTTTCACAAGGTTTTCCAATCAGATAGCATACCATATGATGTCTTGCCAGCTCATTCTCCATTCAGTTTTTCAACTTCAGCTTTGCTTGTGTGCCAATTCAATCATGGCCTCAAACACAATTAAACTTCCATAGTACAGATTAATCTCTGTAGAGGCAGTTGAAATCCCACTATTTTAGAGCAGATGAAGCTAGGCTTAAATATAGTAATCTACTTGCTATACTTGAACTCACCCCAGATATTTTGATAGTTTTCTCTTGATTAATTTTCCTTTGGAGAACTTTACCTTGTTAAAAAACAATCCTTGTACTTTCAAAGAACCATTCATTCTTTCCAGTATACAAATAATTAGATTTCAAATTTCTTCTGCATCATCTGTTCTGAGAAAAAATTAGTTTATACACTTCTCTGCCAACCTCCTAAATACAACCTTTGAAGATACAATACCTTGTATTTGCTCTCAGAGACAAACTCACAATTCTGTAGAGCAAAAGGTTAGAAGATAGCCAGAATTACCCAATAAACTACTAAAAGGACACCTTATGTAAGCCTGCTGATTAGGATGTCAATCAAGCTGTTGTTGCCAGACAATTAAGTGCAACTTATGCTTTATGCAAGGCTAATCACCACTTGGAATTATAAATATTTTCAAGATGAATTGAGTACTTCACATGCTGTTCCCATTTTAATGTTCTATATAAAGACTACTATGGTCATGGAACTGCTATGTTCTGAAAAGTAGAACATCAGCAATGTTCTGTTAGAAAAGAGCTGTAGCTTAGAGCTGTTGTCACCTTATAGGTATTGCTTGTGAAGACCTATGTTCTGTCCTAGATACAGATATCCACATATCCATGTATTTTTCCTGGCAGCGTTTCATATGTAATTCACTCCTGGCTCATTTTGGTATTCCTTTATCTCCTCTTCTATAGTATGTATCTATCAGCCATAGGTGTCCCAATGGTCTCTTAACTAGACACACTCCAGAGCTGATCTTGCTTAGCTTCTGAAATCAGCCAAGGTAAATTAACTGCTGTTACCTACTAAGACTCTGTAAAGGTATGTGACAAAGACCTTGGAAGACTGGGCAAAAAGTCACTTCCAAAGATACAGTTAGATAAGACACAGCATAACCTGTAATTGGATAATTGGCTGGGTGAGAGACATCCATAGTTTCTTGGATACTAAAGGAGGTGGGAAAGGATTGTACTTTCAGACTTACAAGATTCTGTCCATGCAGCTTCACAACAAAGTAGAATTAGCTCATCAGGTCACGACTCTTACCTGGTTTGCCCCAGAGGCAGGTTTCAAAACTGGTTGCTACCGGTTCGCTCATGGGCACATGGGCACTTGCGCACACGCACAATGCTTCTCTGTTTGTGCAGAAGCATCCAGGGGTGGACGGAGCTTCCCACCACCGCCACTACCAGTTCACCAGATCTGGGGCGAACCGGTAGCAACCCACTACTGGTTTACCCTCTGTGGACAATATCCTGCATGTCTGAATCTCAGATGTCCATTCCCTTGGCAGCATCTTCCCAGGTCTTTCCCACATACCAGTTTACAGACTCTAGGCCCTAGTAAGAAAGATCTTGGGGAAAATGTAAGACCTCAGAAAAGGCATTGCAAGGTAATGGTAGATGGTTGGTGCATATAGATTAATTCAGGTATGTGTATTCCAGTAAACTCATCTGTATTTCAGAATAAAAAGGTTGTGAAAGAGTATTGTGTTTTGATTTTTCCTTTATCTCAAATATCTTTAAATAGATCAAACCCAAAAATGGGCGCTATAAGATTGACTCAGACGTGCTTCTATTTCCTTGGAAGCTAACATACAGAAATATTGGGACTGACTTCATTCCAAGGGGAGCTTTTGGGAAAGTATACTTGGCACAAGATACAGAAACCAAAAAGCGGATGGCTTGCAAGCTGGTAAGGATTTCTTAATTATCTTTGGCAATGCCTGTGACACGTTAGGCCTTCTCTATAATGCTGAAATAAACGAGACTTATTTGTTCCTTTATGATAGAAACCAGCATTTTGTAAATGAACTTACTCCAACATGCATATGGTAGACTCAAGTTTTGAAACTTGGTCTAAGTAAGACATACCCAGTTCTCTTCTTCTTTGGAAGAGATTCAATACATACTTCATCAACGAATGCTGAAGTGTCACATATGTGAGATGGGTGGCTGTATACATTTAATAAATAACTAAATGTAATTATGGTTAACAACCATCTGGAGGTGGATAACTATGCTGAAACTAATTAAGTCTGGTCAGGATAAGATAGAACATCACTTGAATAGTCTTGGTTTGCCAATGAGAGATCCACGGAGAAAAGATAGAATGCCACTAGAAGAATGAATCAACCAAAGCTTAATGCCCTTTGGGTTGGGATGGGATGTTATAAGCATTCTATCATAAAAAAAAAAAGATAGGAAGCTTCTGCCCATTTATACTGATGTTGACATGCTTTTATGATTTAAAAGAACATACTAGCGTTTTACAGTAGAAACATATGGAAGGATTTTTATTTCTAATACTTTGCCTGAATTGCTGTATTAAAGCAGTAATTTCTATCAATAGACCACAATCCTGCTGTCATAGATACTCCATCATTCTCTGGCAAAGTTCTTAAGACGATGAGTAACAATCAAAGAAAGATGGGCTTTCTCTGTCCATTATTAAAAAAGAACAAAGGGAAATCCCTCCTCCCCATTCTAGCTAAATTTGCTGAATTGGTTTGGGGTCAGTTTGCCTCCCCAGCATGAAAAGAAGCCCTAGCTTTTCCTTGGGACTCCAGAGAGGAAGGTTGTGGTTGAATGGTTTTCTGGATCTACTTTCTTGTTCATTTGTTTGTTTTTCAATTTAATAATCTTAATTTTCCAGATTATTATGTGAACACAGGGTAGTACTTCACAATATAGACCATCAAATTAAGCTTTTGCAGGCATTCTACCAGAACTATCTTTGCTTGGATGGTATAATTTAATCAGTTTATATTTGGCACATAGGTTCCCGTGGAACAGTTCAAGCCATCAGATGTTGAAATCCAAGCCTGCTTTCGCCATGAAAATATTGCTGAACTTTATGGAGCCATCTTATGGGATGAGACAATCCATCTCTTTATGGAGGCAGGAGAAGGAGGCTCTGTCCTAGAAAAGATAGAAAGTTGTGGGCCTTTGAGAGAATTTGAAGTCATCTGGCTGGCCAAACATATTCTCAAAGGACTTGAGTTTCTTCACTCAAAGGGAGTTATTCATCAGGATATCAAACGTAAGTTTGATTGTGCAATATAAACTATATTCAGGATAACCCCAGCTTCTTTTAAGGTTATTTGGAGATTTTTACTTACTGAAAATCACTTGAATTTCTGCACCTTAGAGACATGGTATATCCAACTTAACTTTTATTAATACATTCATCTACAGTGGGTAGATAATAAAGTTGAGAATGTTTTAAGGACAATATGTTATGTGGAAATGGAATGAATTAAATGCTAAATGGGCTCCATGCATTGCAATCTTAACTATGACTGCTCTGAAGCAAGTCCCATTAAATTCAGGAATCTTGTTCATAAAAGTAAACATAGGAAAGTTGGGATGACTGTAGCTCTTATTGGACTTAGTCAACGGTCAGAAGTTTGCAAGCCTATTGTAAGTTTGGAAGTCTGCAAGTTTCCACTGGTATATATTAACGAACCTTATGACTCCCCCCCCATTTATGTTGTAACCCCTTGAAAAGAATAGAGTGATGCAATCAGGATTAAACATTCTGAGAACGGAGACATATATTTTCTGGTTTAATTAGACAAATTCTGGAGTCATGCATACCATTAAGTCATGACTTGCCCAGCCAGTTATTTAATTAACTATGATATTTTTACACCTGACAAACAAACCTTACAAACATGATTGGCTAGTTTTACGCAGAATACTAGGCCAAAATCAAATAAACCACACTATGGCATAGCATAAAGTGTGCAGTGGAAGTTTTGTATTCACGAATGACAGATTGTAAAAGCAGGAACATTGAAGTTGGAACTGCTCAGTCCTTTCTCTCTCTCTCATCTGCAAGAATTACTTTCTTTGTCCTTTGGACCTCCTGGTTAAAGGTATAAACATCTAGCATTCCTGGAGGGCATTGAATTGCTCTGGATCGTTAGGTTTGGTCTCTGTTCAAAATTCAGTAATATTCGGCATGGGGGTGGAAGGTAGCATCTGTCATTGTAGTGTTCATTATCCTAAATTATTTCCATTTCCTGAAATTTATCCCAAAGTTCTCCTCTAGAGTACAGGTTTCCTTGACTTGTTACTGTAATAGAGCCTGGAATTAGGGTCATAAGTCAATGTAGTTGTAAACTAAGGCATCACATGCTCAGAACCTTGTTAAGCAAATGCTTTAAGTTAATCCATTTTCCCCAATTGCTGTTGCTGGAACCTGGAAGTTCCAGGTAGCATAAAACCGGCAAAAAAGATTGCAGATTGCGGTCACATGATGACTGGATGTGCAAATTGCCACAAATGCAGACTGGGGTGATCATGGGGTGGATGTGCAGTGATCATAACTTTGAAAATAGGTAATTAAGTGATCGGTCTTTTTTAATATTTTTTTTTATTATAAATAGAAAGATCAACATATTCAATATCCATATAGACAGTTTGTTTTCTGGTTACAATTCCTTTAAATAGTACTCCACATCATGACAGTGATGATATTCTCTAGCAATAATCTTATGGTAACAGTGCTTTTCCTTCATAATACTAATACATATTAATTATTCATACTAATTAGAATTAATAATAGCTTACAGTAATCAACCGTAATGATAAAATTAATCTTTCTCTTATAGTTTTAAAAGTTCTAACTTCTGTTTCTCTTATTTAACCATCGATAGAACAAGTCCCATATCTCAGACTATTCAGGGTCTTCCTTTTCTTTAATTTCAAGAGTTAGTCTACTTATTTCTGCACATTCTAAGATTTTTTTTATTATCTTCTCTTCTGTAGGGATCTCCTCGCCCTTCCAATGTTGTGCAAACAGAATTTTGGCCACTGTTAACACATGTACTATTAAATACACATTCCTTTTACAATATTTTTCAGGTATAATACCCAACAGAAATATTTCCAGTTTTAGATCTATATGTTCCTTTGTCATTTTTTCTATCCCGATATGTATTTTTGTCCAATATTTTTTGCTTTTGGTTCGTCCACCACATTTAGTAGTACGAACCCGGGATCTGATTGCACTTCCAACACTTGGACATATCTTTAAACATCCTGGCTAATCTTGCTGGAGGGAAGTGCCATCTATAAAACATTTTATATAAATTTTCTTTATATGCAGTGGACATTCTTAATTTATAGTTTCTATCCCACAGTTTTTACCATTTATCCAATTCTATAGAGTGCCCAAAGTTTTATGCCCACGCTGTCATGGTTTCCTTTACTTGCTCTTCTTCCATTCTAATACTCAATAAATTATAGAATTTTTTAATTAGATTCTCCTCCGGTCCTATTAAAATTTGATCCAGTGCTGTTGGTTCTTTATAAAAACCATATATTTTAGCGTCTTTTTGATATCTAGATTGTATTTGTACATAGGGCCACCATGTTAAGTCTCTCCCTTGTCTATTCAATTCAATTCAATTTGTTTTTCAGCTCCCCTTTCTCATTCAAAATGTCTTTACATCTTACAATTTTTCCCATAGCCATCACATTTGGGTATGTCAATGCCTCCATTGTAGAAAAGTGATCGGTCTTAAATTGAGGATTATCTATACTTAAAAGGGCATTTCCAGGCCCAGGAAAATGAAAAGTTCTATGAAGAAAATTTATTGCTTTTTCTGCCTCCCTGTCCCGTCGGAGGGTCCTCTCTCTTTAAAGCTATGCTGACATTTGAAAATCCAGTGGATGATGTTTAAGTTGGCATGGAAATGCATCAGGAAATGTTCCAGCGAAGAAAAATGTGGTAGAAATCCTAGCAATTGAAAGCATTTCACATCTAGCATTTATGAAGTGCTTTAGAGCAAAAAAAAGTCAATTCATATTCCTGCAGACCTCCATAACTTTATTTTTCTTCTATAGTCAAAGATGAACACTCCAGGAAAAATTTCCTTTTCCTCTTGTGTGCCTTCCCCAGTAATCTGCAGGACAGCTTTGTATTGCAGTTCTCTTAGATCTGCACATCTCCACTTGACTGCCCAGCCAGGATTAAGTTTAATTTAGCATAGCTCCTCTCCCTTTTCCCTTCTGAAGAGAGCATGGTAAACTCTGGAATGACAGTTGTTGCTGATGTAAATATAGCGCTATCCCCAAAAGGACCACTGGAGTCTGGATCCCTCTGTCCCTTTCCCAAGAGAACTAGAGCCTCCCTGCTCTCAGTTGCTGGTCTGATGTCTCAAGGTCTTTTGCTCTGTTCCTCATCCTGGCCTTCAACCCGTTCTGGTCGCTCACCCAGGCAGTTCCACTCGCCCAGCTCAGTTCACCTCCGTCATCCTCCAGTGCATCTGGCGCCCTCTCTTATCACTGACTTCAGAAGTGGTATTCATCAGGTTCTGACCAGTTCTGAAGAACCGGTAGCAAAAATTTTGAGTAGTTTGAACAACCGATAAATAACACCTCTGACTGGCCCCACTCCCATCTATTCTCTGCTTCCCAAGTCCCAGCTGATCGGGAAGAAATGGAGATTTTACAGTATCCTTCCCCTGAATGGGGTGGGAATGGAGATTTTACAGTATCCTTCCCCTGCTACACCCACCAAACCACACCCACCAAGCTCTGCCATGCCATGCCATGCCATGCCACGCCTACCAAGCCACGCCCACAGAACCGTAGTAAAAAATTTAAATCCCACCATTGACTGACTTGCCCATTCACCTGGATCAACTTGTCTTCCCTGTCTTCTGGTGCATCTGGCTCACTCACTCATCTGCATCAGCTTTCTTCTCTATTTGGTATGTCTAGCGCTCTTTCTGATCACTGGCTCACCCACTTGCCTAGATCAGTTCTCCTCCTGGTATGTCTGGTGCCCCTGTTGGCCACTGGTTTGGCAACTTGCCAGGCAGCTTCTCTCTCTCTCTCTCTGTGTGTCTCTCTCACTCTCGCTCTCTTTTGCCTTTATCGTCTCCTCACCATGCAGCCTCACCAAGCAGGGACCATGTAGTGGGGTAGTGGCAGAGTGGGCCAATAAGCTCCTCTTCCCATATTTCTCTTCTTCCTATGTTTACTTTGCCTCCGCTTGCCTCCGTTTCCCTCCTGCCATTTCTCTGCTTGTCTCTCTCTCTGTCTACTTTTCTTTTCTACCTCACTTTTCCTTTATTTCCCCTTTGTGCCACACACCTCTTCCTTTTATATCCTCCCTCAGCCATTCCTTTCCCCCCTAATTTCTGGCAGGTCATCTGCCCAGTATTTATCCGCTGCATGAGTATCACTCCCTGTAATTATCCTGAGTCCTGTCACACTGTGCTGTGGTCCCGGGACATCTCCAGCTGGCCAGTCCAGGTGCCCATGGCGATCGGGGCTGCCAATTAGCTCCTGCCCCTCCCTTGCCCCCGATTGGACCCAACTGAGATCCCTGTGGAAGTGGGATCAGGGCAAACAGACCCTGGAACACCCCCAGCCAAGCCACTTAGCTGATCGGCACTGCGCCCCGCAGTCGGCCCTCCCCATTACACATACTCCCTGCTACACAAAGAAAGGAAGAAGATTCCTAAGCAACTGAGCTGCTTCTAACACAGCTTCCTTTGGGACTCTACTCTATTTATTTTTTTACTTTGTTCAACATGAGTTAGGAAAGAATGGGGCATAAGAGAAAGACACAGGAAGGAACTGTCAGGCCTGCCCCTTTCTTGTTATAACTCTACAAATGACAAGTTTTTTTTAATTTCCTGGCTGATGACAAGCAAAATAGGGCAGTAAAACTGAAGGCTTGATTATCACACTCTATCATCCGAAACTAGGACAGTAGCATGTAGCAGTGACTTATAATAAATGCATTACTGAAGAGGCAGGATAGAGTTTGGCAATGTGGGTAGAGAATTGCTCAACAATAGGGTTTTCTACCAAATGAAGGCTGAGTAAATAGCACTTGAATTCAGCCATAAGGAAAGACCTTTCGAAGTTATAATATTCACCATCCTTCTGAGCAAAGTTCTGCTCCTTGCTACTTTAAGTCTGCTTCATTCCAAAAGCATATTTTTGGCCAGCCAGTTTCCCCCAATTTAGTACCTTCTAGATTTGTCAGTGTAATTGTAGTCCTAAATACATCTGAAGGACTGATGGCTGTGATAGCAGTGAAATGCTGCTATTCAGAAAGCAGGAATCAGAGGTCTGAGCTGCAGACTGCACAAAATATGTCATGCACTTTTGCTTATGTTATCTCATAATATTTCATAGTCTTGCAGTAAGACAGGACCGGGGTGAAATGCTACCAGTTTTAGACCATCGCCAGTAGCGATGGCGGTGGGTGGTTCGGAGGACCGGTAGCGACAGCAGTACAAGGCTCCACCCACCTGCCTGGTCGTCGTGCGTATATTTCTGAACTGGTAGGGAAGATAAGTAAATTTCACCCCTGGACAGGACTTAGTTTTGTACAACAAGGAGGGGATTGCTAAAGACCTATTTTGGTATTTGAACCAGAGAGACCTAAGTATTCCAATCATGATGAGGAAGATACAAGATTTTGATCACTGAATAATTTCTTCTCCTTTTTGACTAAGAAAGCTGTGCCAAATTAAGTGAGAGTTAAGCTTGATTTAGCTTGTCCAAAATGATATAGGCGTTGACACATATATACACAGTGAAGGAGTTGAGAGGAAGAGTAGTTTCAAATGTTTGCAGACAGGCCAAATCTCCATGCAGACCTCCTAAATCTCAGTTATATATTATATGGAGATATGTGTCCTGCATGGGTGATTGGTTGATCCAACCATGGTTGATCCTTTGTTGTTTGAGTGTCCCTCAGCCAGAATGTTAGCATTCACAGAAATGTAAATGCAACAACTATTCAACTTTCTAAATTACAGAGGCGTATGTTACCTGACATGCAGATGTTGGAGAAATCCAATAGCAATATTACTTAGATTTATATTCTGCTTCACAGGGCTTTATAGCCTTCTCTAAGTGGTTTGCAGAGTCAGTATATTGCCCCAACAATCTGATGCAGCCTTTAGTCTCTTGCCTGCCACTTTCATGTTTAAATTGATCTCTCCAATGTTTATTTGAAGAGAGAATGGGGGGGGGGAGTTATCATATTTCTCTTTCTTCCTTTTTCTCATCAACATATAAAGTTTTCCCATCATTGCTGTCACTTGGGTTACTTTGAAACTTAGATCATTTCAAAGACATCTGCGGAGTCATGGTTTTATCCATATGAAATGCTATGATTATCTAAAAAAATATATAGAAATTTCAGATCTCAGAATTTTAATTTGCTTTAGGACTACAATCTCCACAAACTCTGGAATGGAGTGTGGATTGTGTGGCTCAAATTGCTACTGGAGGTCCACCAAAGAGTATCTCATACCTTGGGTCTGGAAGCTCAGGAAGTTTCTTAACTTGGAATTGTGAGCTTCTTGAAAACCCATAATTAGGTTCTCAAAGGAACAATGATATAAGGGGAAGATGAGATCAAGATCAGAAGCCCATCTCTACAGAGATATCTCTGCTATCTCTTCTGTCCCTTCTGATGTATCTTGAGACCCAAACTATATGGATATGCAGTTCAACATCTGAGTCAAATAATCCATCTATAGATTTGTTCAAGTGCAGGAAGTGGGACAAAGCAGCTATAATGGCTTTTCCCCATCCAATTAGAATCACTGGTAGAAGAAGTCCCAAGTGTATTTTTGCTTGGTGTGTGCCTGTTTAATAATCGCTTTCCTTTTAATTCCTGCCTGTAAGATATTTTCTGTGTTAAACTAAACATGAAAACTAATCCTCATTTGTTCCTTTAATTTCTAGCAAGCAACATTGTTTTCATGTCCACCAAAGCTGTTTTAGTGGATTTTGGACTTAGCGTTCAAATGACAGAAGATGTTTATTATCCCAAAGAACTTCGAGGAACAGAGGTAATGATTCTCCATGAGAAGATAGCCCCATACTGTATGTAACATAGTAGTTAAGAATGTCTGCCATGGACTTACTGTTCTTCTCTGTCCCCTTTTCCAATTAATTATGCATTAGTAAAACAACCATCAAGGTATGGTTAAACAGCTTTGACATGTCATTTAGAACTTATCAAGATTAATATTGGCTAAACATTCCTATGAGATAGAATTGCACTAGAATCCTTTTGTCTAATGATAAGGGGAAACAGGTGAAACACTACTGAAGAGTGTTTCAGATCTAGACAAGTTCAAACAGAAGCAAGCCTCCCTACAAATGTAGTCATTATTATCAATATAAATCTTAAATGGGATAGCCTATTATGATTTCATGATCTTTGTTAGTTGTTCATTCATCACTGCATCAAAATGGGCAGCCAAAATTGGCACCCAATCTCCTGTTTCTTTGAGCAAAAGCTCAAATTTTGCATGGCCTTTAAATGAGATCAGCGAAAAATGCAATAATAATAATAATAATAATATTTTTTTAAAAAACCTTCTGTGCCAAATTGCTTGGCTATAAAGATGATTCCAGAGTAAAGCTAATTTTCTTCTGGATTTTATTTGCAGATTTACATGAGTCCAGAAGTGATTCTTTGCCGAGGCCATAGTACAAAAGCTGACATCTACAGCCTAGGAGCAACCATCATCCACATGCAAACTGGCATTCCACCATGGGTCAGTCGGTATCCTCGTGCAGCCTATCCCTCCTATCTCTACATAGTAAGTTTATTTAATTGGCTGTTCAATAGGTATTCAGCTGCCAGTTGACAACCTCTTTCTGTAGACTTTATAGTAGTGCAGTGATTAGAACAGTGTTTTTCAACTTTGACAATTTTAAGATACATTGACTTCAACTCCCAGAATTCCCCAGCTGGGGAATTCTGGGAGTTGAAGTCCACCGATCTTAAACTTAGCAAGGTTGAAAAATACTGGGTAGATAATTGGGTAAAACCTCTTGGTTTTGTAAAGGTGATGAGGTTTTTAGAAATGGAACTGTGTTTGATTTGCTCTTGGTGTCATTCAGGGTCTGTTTAGCAACAGAACTGGAAGAAAATCATAGTTGAAAATCTAGGGTATATGTGGGGAATAGACTTTCTTTTCCAGCATTGCAGTTTCACATTCATTAATCCTAACCCTAATCCCAAACAAAAAAAAATCAGGCAAAATGAGTTGGCAACTACATTACTTGTGGTTTATTATAAACTTATTATCTCTGAATGGGCTTAGACAATAAGATGTGATACATAACATACAATAATCATCATATTATCAATATTTTTAAGTATACCAAATAGTAACTGCAGTTAATCTAAATCATATGCCAATCATTAAATATAGTGTCTTATAATATAAAACAACAGATAAGTTCACGCCAAGCTCTTGGGTACAGGTGATCCTCAACTTTTGACTGGTTATTTAGCAACAGTTCAAAATTAAAATAGACCTGACCAGGGCTACTCATCACCTATAGTCACATGATCATTTTTTGGGTGCTCAGCGATCAACCCACATTTATGACCATTTAAAGCATTCTGTGGTTCTGTGACTGTGTTGCTGGTTTCCAGCAAAAAAATACCTATTTGGGATAATGGATTTGCCTAATAACCATCATATTCATGTTATAGCCATTGCAAGAAATTGGGTGCAGTGATCTGTTTAAAAACTGGAACAACTTACAAATATAATTCTGGATTCAATCACAGTCATAAATCAAGATCTATTTGTATCTCACATTCTCACCTCAGTCCACAACGACACATTGGAGAAGCCATGCTTTTGCTTCTGTGTACCACATATGCACCCAGTCCTACAGTAGATGCTGGGTGCATATGTGGTGCACATATGATTAACCATATTGGAAATTGTAAACAAGAAAGTGAAACTTTGAAGACCAGGTCAGGATACTTAAATTTTCTGTGTTTTGCATCCCTGAGCCAAGGAGTTTGCCATCCTGAACTTGTTAAGTGGACCAGACAGAAATTCACCCTAAAACCTTCTGTATTTAATATAGGAGTTTTGTTTCAGAGAAATGTAACATTTCAATTTGGGTCACATAATGAATCTGGCAAGGACTGGAACAAAAACACAAACTGCTACAAAAGGAAGGCATTAGTTAGTTCTCACAGAATACTTTGCCTGAGGCTTGGAATCCTAAGTACCCATCCTGTTTCTTTAAACAAGAATTGTAATCAGTGCGTCTACATTCAGTATATTCGTGCTTATCATCTTCTATTCCCATAGGTATCTAAAGAATGCTGCTCTTGGCGAGATGTGTTTTTATGTATGTGTGTGTGTGCGCGTGCACGTTTGGGTGTGGTGAAAAGGATTGTTGCTTTGGATTTCTGGAAATATGCAAGGAGTCAAATCTGAAGGCTTCCAAAATTCCTTCCAAATGTGTGATTACTTGCTTGCCCAACCCTGAACAATTGGGGAAGAGACAACTTCAGTGGTCAAGTAGCACAGGAAAAAGGATTAAGCAGATGCCTTTCAGTAGCACCAGTACAATCTAAATTTCTGTGTGGAGCCTTCCCCAACTGGTTGATTGGGAACTCCCAAGTTTCCATTGTATTAGAGATAAGCATAGCTATTCTACTGTAGGCAGTCCAGACAATTGAGATGGTGATGCCATAATTATGTACCAAGCAGTACAGAGTTAATACTCTTATTCATGGAAAACTAAAGTCAGAGGGGAGGTTTTTGGTATTTGGGATAGGGAAAAATAGAGCCTGACTACTGAAATATAGTGAAAACAAAACATTGTGGATATGCATCTATGAAGTAAGCTGATACGCTGCTGGCTAACTTTTAGGCCTTTTGCATTGCCTTTGTAACTTCGTAAATCTCCACAAGATTGTGGATAGGGGAACAATTTGGAGAATGAAGATGTTTTGTTGTTCTGAGTGGGAGGGAGATAAAAACTGCAAGCTGAGAAATTTGCAAGCGAAAAATAATTTTTAAAAAGGCAGCTCCTAGTAATTCAGCTTACTTGTTTTTACAGAACCTAAACTGGATCAGCCAATGATTCAGCTTACTTACTATAAAATTCATCAGTACTGTTTTAAATTGGCCCAAAGCTCAATTGATTAAAATTAGGCAGTATTTTTCTGGATAATTTCTTCTTTATCAGACCAGAAATAGAATATTAAAAATATATTCAATATTCCTAGATAGACTCCTTTCGTACATATAAACCCTGCCTCACTTTGAAACCAATTTAAGTATTTCCATAAGCAAAGCTAGCAAGTTATGCCTTGGGAGGTTGTGTTTTGTTGCAGGAGTGACAACACCAGCCTAAGCCAAAAGAACTATGTTTCTCATTTATAGCATGCCCATCTTGTTCCCTTTTGCTCCCCAAATTATATTGTTCAAATGCTGTGCATCTGTCTTTGCTTGCCTTGGATATTCTGAGTTAGGATTGTAGATCTTAGGTTGAATTTGGGGCAAGTTTCAATGTGAAACTGGCTTTGTTTCCAGAATTCCGCTGGCTTTTTGTCTCTGGAGTAGAATGGCAATTTTCCAACCTGTGAATCAGGGAGAGGAAGTTCCTAGAGCGGTAACTTTACAACATGCATATATTTGTGCAGCTCTGGGAAATTTTTCCCTGCCTCCTCTTAAGCATCAAGTTATAACCTTCTTTTTTAAAACATTTCTTTTGGTAGATCCATAAGCAAGCTCCGCCACTTGAAGACATTGCTGAGGATTGTAGCGCTAATATGAGACAGTTATTGGAAGCAGCTCTTGAAAGGAATCCCAATCAAAGACTCTCAGCTACAGAATTGCTCAAACATGAAGCCTTGCATCCATCACGGGAGGAACAGCCCCGGTGTCAGAGTCTGGACTCAGCTCTTTTTGCACGAAAGAGGTTGCTGGAGAAGAACGAGCTGGAACTCTCTGAGAATATTTCAGGTACGGTCTGCTCTTATCTCCAGCTACTTCCAGACAACTTTGATCTGTATGGCAAAAGCCCACCCACTTCGCCAGTCTTAATAAAAATCTGAGAGCCAGCAAAACCAATATTTAAGAGCAGGGCAGAATCCTTCTCAATTGAAAAGGCTTTAGATGAAGTGTGTAATACCTGCAAAATCAGTTCAGTAAATTCACATTGGCATCTAGTAATCTCAACAAGTATTTTGGAACTTCCAAAATTGTGTAATCTAAGTAGTCCTCAGGTTACAATCACTCATTCAGCAATCATTCAAACTTGCCACAGGACTGAATGACGGGAACTTACATTGGGTCCACAGAATTCGGGCCATTGCAATGTTCCTGCAGTCACGTGCTTGCAGTCCTAATACTTGGATTGTCATTATAACCTGAGGACTATTTATAATGTTCTGCAGAATCTGAAATATTAGTTTATTTTCTTAAAAAGGCTATAAGAGAGAAAATCACAATAGAAGACCCTGAGTGCGGTTGGTTTGCTGTATATGTCTTCTTCATTTTCCCAGAACATCATTATTTTCATCAGTAATTATATTCCCAGCCTTTTAACAATGCAGTCAAATTTCATAGTTCATCAGGTTACTTTTCTCCTAGCCAATATCAGGCCAATATGGTTTTTATTTAATAGTGGTGGACTTTATTCCTGATTTTCTGTATTCATTTGTCGAACAATTCCTGTTCTAACAGAACTAAGGCAAATCTGCATCAGCTCACATAAAGCTCTATTTCATATTTGATATAAAACTTCATTAGACATGTGTTCATCCCTAATTGTTTTACAAAATGAACTATTTCTTAAACTCATTGTACTTTTAGTTTTGCCAAGGAGGGATTTAATGACGAATACTTTGAGGCTTGCTAAAGGAACAAACAGCTATTTAATTAAGGGCAATATTTAGCTAAGAAGAGTAAAACTGCTGATAACCTTATCTTCCCCTTCGAAGTTATCTTAATTGGGAGTCACTATTATGTATACAGTTCCTTGACTTATTCATAGAGGAAGGAGGGGAATTCATAAACTATAGAATCACAGAACTGTGGAGTTGGAAGGGACTACAAAATTAGTCCAACCCTTTGCAATGTGGAGGAAAACCAATTAATGCGTCCTCAAACAGTAATTGAGTCATCTCCAGAGATGAAGAATTCCCAGTCTGGCTAATTAATTGTTCTGAAACTACTTTTCTAGTGTATAATATATCTTTTCCTTTAATTTTTCCTTGTTAGATTCTACAAATCTTGGGATTACTGAGGAATCGGATTTGCTGAGGAGACAACGATCATTATATATAGACCTTGGAGCATTAGCTGGCTACTTTAATATTGTCCGGGGACCAACAACACTAGATTATGACTAGATTTGGGGATCTCTCATGTGGAACTGAACAGGACTAGTTATATATAGAGGGGTGGGAGAGAGAAAGAGAGAGAAGCACGAAACCTTTAATTGGCTTTGCTTGGATTGCTTGAACTCTAATAATGTTTAATGAATGTCCTGGATGAGTTCCATTGCTACTTTTAATCGCGCACGCGCGCACACGCGCACACACACACACACACACACACACACACACACACACACACACACATCCTTGCTCTGGTAACTGTGATTTTTTAAAATACAGTTACACTGACAATGAGTCCTTTGCTTGGTTTCTATTACTTGTCTTACCTAAAAACCAGCAACCTGCCTTCTGTTACCTGTAGTTCAACCCCTATTTTCCCATTGTCTTCTTACTAAGTGAATGAAGTAATACTGGAGCAAAAGAGCATATTTATGCTCAACCACAAAACCTCAAGTTTTGTTTATGCTTCGTTTTGATTATCAAGTGAAATAAGCATCTTCTTTATACATAATATTTTGGGATTTCTTTCTTCTTCTTCTTTTTTTTTTTGTCGTTCTTCCTTAGTGCTGTTACAATGACCTCCTTTCTTTCAGACTGAGGGTGTGGCAAATTTAAGAATTCGGTACTTAAGCTAAGAACATTTCCAAGAAAACATTACTGAATTCTGGGTCACCTATTTTCCTAATGAATATGTATTATTTAATAATATGTATTATTTAAGAGCCTTGGTAGTACAGTGGTCTAAGGCACCCTGTTATTAAGCTGGTTATTAAGACCAGCTGCCTGCAATTACTGCAGGTTCGAATCTCGCCAAGGCTCAAGGTTGACTCAGCCTTCCCTCCTTTCTAAGGTAGGTAAATTGAGGACCCAGTTGTGGGAGCAATAAGCTGACTTTGTATAAATATACAAAAGGAGGAAGGCTATTGCTGAGCACATTGTAAGCCGCCCTGAGTCTCTGGAGAAGGGCGGCATATAAATCAAATAAAAAATAAAAAAAATTAAAAAAAATTCATGTATATCTACTGGTTTTGAGAGAGGGAAACCCCTATTGTGACTTTAGTTGCACCTCCTGTTTAAGTTTTTAATTATCAAGCTGCTAGACAGGGAATTGTCAAAATGCTTGCTCCCCACGCTGGCTGCAAATATTTTCCAACACAATAGTTCTTTGACATGAATGGGAACTATGCCAGATCTTGAGATAAACTCTGTCATGTGAATGTAAATTGCACAAAGACTTAGTAACTGTAATCATAGGCTATTTGAATGTTAACACATTGTATAAATGACTCATGAGGTGAGCTTAATTTAATTGTAAGAACTATGTGTTAAAAATAGACATGTAGTTAGGTGTTGTGGTTACTTTATGTTCCTATGGAAAGAATACCTCCTTTTGTTTTTGAAGATTTGAGTGCATTTAAAACAAGTGTTTTGAATGATAGTAAAACTGGTTCAAAAACAAAGCTTTGTACATCCTATGGGGTGAATATATTAACTTTTATAAAAAAAACAATTTATTAGAGGCATACTATGTATGTTCTAAATAGAGTGATTAACAACATCCTGGTTTAGATGTTATACTGAAATATCTTTGTATGCAAAATGTATTTGTATTAATTTCTTGAAGTCCTAATTCCTGCATCAGTTACTGTAAAAAAAAAAAATCTGTTAAACATATGTACTGTTTTGGAATAAAGTGATATGAAATTATTAGTTTGTTTTGTTCCATTTCTCTTTTGTTATTAAACATGTTTATTTCAAAGTTGTTGGGAGGGCAAATTTTCAGAGGTCAAGGATTGCTACTTAATTTCTGGGCTTTCTGGAGAGTCACAGGGAAGCTTCTTGTGACAAGAAGGGTGGGTTCTAGATCTGTCTGTCTGTATGTCATATCTCTCTCTCTCTCTCTCTCTCTCTCTCTCTCTCTCTCTCTCTCTCTCTCTCTCATCTAGCTCTATTATGGTACATCTCACTTCAATTATATGATTCTTGGAAGTTCACAATAATAAAACACAGTAATCAAAGAAAAATATCACAAATACGTTAAAGCAATACATAAAATAATAACATAGTGTCCACCCACAAAAGTCTTCAAAAGCTCTGTTCTTTAGGAAGGCTAATATGTTGGAGAGAAGTGGACCATTACAGAAAAACAATGCTTTGCCTTTGAGCCACCTAATGAGAAAAAATGAGAACAGCCTTATGTTTCCCGCACCACAATATTAGTCTAATTGATGGTCACGAAGGTGGGAGCCATTTTAGTCTAGTTCTCCCCTCCAAGTTAGACTAAAGCTGATACTGAGTAAAGGCCCTTTTGTCTACAGCCTCCACTAGTAAGTCAAGGAGGACACACACAAGTCTAGGATAAGTTGCTACAGCCAACTCAGCACAAGCAACTCACCATGGCCAACTCACCACAGGACAATTCGGGACAAGAATTATGCTAACCTCAAAGAAATGGTGGAATAGACTCATTAAAGAAAAGATGCCAAAGGAGGGACAAAATGAAATGTGAATGACAAAAATTAAAATATTTTTAAATTATTTTAAATAAATGGAATTATTAAATTGTGAATTATTAAATTGTCCCATGGCAAGTTGCCTACGGCCAGTTGGCCACGGTGAGTTGTTCCATTACACACATACACACACACACACACACACACACACACACACACACACTCACAGCTGTCTGAAGTTAAGAAGGATAAGGATACAAGATCAAAGACAATCTATCAAGTCATATTCACTTCTTTGGAAGTAACAGGTCAAAAGGAAGTCCAGATAAATTGGCAAGAGAATCACTCTACAAAACTCCACTCAAATTGAAGTTCAGATCAGAGTAACTTTGCCAGCCAAAGTGTCAGGCAAAATGGTCACAGTGGTCAGGTCAATAGAATAACCCTTGAGGAACCGTCTCATCCTGAGGAGACTGTCCTGTCCCATCCGTTCTGGCAGAGGGGTTTCACTGCAGATTCTCAGCCAAGGAATTTTGACTGGCAGAATCCTGGAAAAGAGACTGAGGCAGGGGTGAAATTCAGCAGGTTCTGACAGGTTCTGGAGAAATGGTAGCGGAAATTTTGAGTAGTTCGGAGAACCAGAAAATACCAAGTCTGGCTGGCCCCAGAGTGGGGAAAGAATGGGGATTTTGCAGTATCCTTTCCCTGGAGTGGGGTGAGAATGGAGATTTTCCCCTGCCACGCCCACCAAGCCACACCCACAGAATAAGTAGTAAAAAAAATTGGATTTCACCACCACTGATGCACATATGCTATGTCAGATTCATTCTTAGTCATTTTCAACCTGCATTGCAGGCATTGCTTCTACAGCTTTATTTTGCGAAGGTCTTCAAAAAACCAAGGAACCCCCTGGAATCGGCTGGAAGAGAAACATTACTTCATCAAGGTGATTCATTTAACTGTGGCAAGAAAGGTCATAAAATGTGGCAAAACTCACTTAGCAGCTGTCTCACTTACATAACAGCACTTGAAAATCCCAGTTATTCTTTCTTGAGATAACTTACATAAATTAAAATTGGACGTTACGTTTGGTACATTTCCTATGTGAAAATGGCAAGAAATCTTACTATCAGGGGAAATAAAATTAAAAGAGTTGTGGAAGGGAGATAAAAATATAGCCTTAGAACCTTTGGCTATCCATTACGTATGGCTGACTGAACTAGCAATTATAGCGTCTAGTGTTAGTGGCTATAAATGGTCATACAACACAGTACAGAATCTAACTGGTTACAAGGATCACAGATGAAACGAAATTACAGTATCTGAAGAAGACTAACATTTACAGGAAGTAGACTATTACCATATCAAAAGAAAAAAAAAACCACCCTTCACCAATAAAACAAAACAAACAATGATTTTGTAATAATCTGTAACTGAAATAAGGCCATTTACATTTGGCATGGATTGGCCATGCTACTTGGACATTAAAGAATTGTGGCCTCACAGATCCAGAGGACCATCATTCTAGCTAGTGTATTTTAAGACGTGGGGATTTGCAGTGTAAACGCATCTGGAAAATTCCCACTTGAGATATGAAATGGAAGAAGTTTATGAAATAATAAAGCAAGAAATAGTAAGTACAGTAAGTGTGGACTTAGTTTTTATTTACTTGTTTGATTCTAAATTAAATGTATAGACTGCCTAACTCATAGAAACTGTGGGTGGCATGCATGAACATAAACATTGTTTAATAAACAAAAGTAATTGTAAATTACACTTACAATATAATTTAGTATGTTGCAAACAAGCCGGGTATTTTTCTTAAATATGATCTACCAAATATTTAGGCCTGTCAAATTGACTTTTGCATCTTTTTTCATTCATAGGTTTATTATATGTTAATTAGCAAATACAGAATGATCTGAAAATATTACTCATGTAATGAAATCAGATTAGAGTAGATGTTTATGGCCATATTACATATTATATTTTTCATTCACATTTTAAAAAAAATGTGTTTAAACTCATCACTCTTATCCTGAAAGAAACATGGCTCTCAGGTCACAATTTAGAGTGGTGTGGTGTGGTTCTAGTGTAAATTCCTCCAATAACCATATTCCTATTTCAGATTGGAATCCAGATGGAATAAGATGGAGGAGCAATTATACCCCCGTTATAACTATACAGTTTGGTTGTGTACAAATAGAAATTTAGGAATAATTGCTGTCATTTAAATGGAAATACAATACCTATCATCAAAGGAAAAAAGCGCAACAATGCCTTTAATACAAGGTTGAATTATATATTTTACTGCTATCGAATTTGATGTCACCAATTTAATGGATTTAAAAAAGAACTAGAGACTATCAGTAGTTACTACCCTGTTTCCCCCAATATAAGACATCCCCTGATAATAAACCCAATCGGGCTTTTGAGCACATGGCAATAAGGCCAAGCACTTATTTCAAGGTTCAAAAAAATATAAGACAGGGTCTTATTTTTGGGGAAACACAGTAGTTTCGATAGCTGCATGGTATTGCCTGAATATAAAATCAAGCTACTAAAGAGCAACAGTAGAAGACAATTATCATTCTCTTGTAAGCTTTGTTAATATATTCAATCATCAATTATTTGTGTCTTATTAGATGGGACACACACACACACACACACACACACTCACATATATACATATAGAGAGAGAGGGGGGAGGGAGGGAGGGATGGTGGGTGGGTGAATAGCCTACTCTCTTGCTATACTGTATATATTTGGCCTACTCTCTATGTGTAGGACATTCCAAGAGCGGCTTGTTAATTTCCTCCCACATACAAAGAGCCAAGAATCCTGTGGCATGATGAAGATTAACAAATGTTGTTAACTACATCACCAGATCCATGAACTATCCTGAGAGACAACTACCCTGTTTTCCCCAAAGTAAGACATCCCCTGATAATAAGTTTTGAGTCCATGGCAATAAGGCAAAGCGCTTATTTCAGGGTTCAAAAAAATATAAGACAGGGTCTTATTTTCGGACAAACACGGTATTTATCTCTAATTGGATGACTGGATATTAATGAAATGAGCTGCAGTCTATGAAAACATGTGACAAATTACTTAGTTAACATTTAAAGTACAGAGTATTTGATTGTTTTAACTACAATAGACCTCCCTGGATTATAAAACAAACTTGTATACTTTTTTATACAACTTTCAAAAAATTTACCCTAACTACAAATCAGCAGTGTTCTAGTTTAGATGGCAGTATTTGTTGAAGTGCGGAATGGGACAGCTCGCCTCAGCCAACTCACCACGGACAGCTCACCATGGCCAATTCGTTGCGGCCAACTCACCAAGCCCAACTCACCAGGGACAACTCGCCACAGGATAATTTGCTGTGGGATAATTCAACAATTCAATTTAATTATTTAAAAGAATTAAAAATTATTTTAATTTTTATCATTCACATTTCATTTTTCCTCTCCTTTGGCATCCTTTCTTTAATAATTCTATTCCACTATTTCTTTGATATTAGTGTAACTCTTGTCCTGTGGCAAGTTGTCCCGTGGCAAGTGGGCCATGGTGAGTTGTCCAGCGGTGAGTTGTCCCTGATGAGTTGGCTGTGGCAAGTTGGCTATGTGACTGACCTTAACCTCAATATAAAATCAACTGGGAAACTATGAGCATCCTAGATCAAGCTAAGTCCAAAAACGCTACAGAATTCCTGGAAGCCTGGTATTCAGGCAAATCAAACAGGCACATAGAGATAAGCAACATCTACAAACCATTCAAAAGAGACAATCAAAAAGTTAAAAAGGAAACAAAAGGCAGTCCAATCTGAAGAGTCTTGGTGGCGCAGCAGACTAAAGCATTATTAAGTAACACCAGCTGCCTGCAATTACTGCAAATTCAAATCTCACCAGGCTCAAGGTTGACTCAGCCTTCCATTTTTTCAAGGTAGGTAAAATGAGGACCTGGTTTGTGGGGGCAATAAGCTGACTTTTTATAAAAAAGAACACCGCTTGGGGGGGGGAAGCCCTACTAAGCAGGTATATACAAAAGTATGAAGGCTATTGCTTAACGCATTGTAAGCTACCCTGAGTCTCTGGAAAAGGGCGGCATATAAATCAAACCAATAAATAAATAAATAAATAAATCAAAACTCCCATCAACAAGCCACTAGTGCAGTGGTTCCCAACTTTTTTTGGGCCATGCCCTACCTAAGCATCTCTTAAATCTTGATCCCCCCACACCGCCGTGACATATAATTCTTACTATTTAAAAAGTGAACTACTCATGCAGAGGAAGCCTAAAAGGCCATTAACTTGGTTTAAACAAGGTTCCAATTGCCCCCCATTAAAATTCAAATTGCCGCCCTGTGGGGCGTGGGCCCCACGTTAGGAACCACTGCACTAGTGTATAAACACAGAGCCAACCTCTCTTCTCACCAGCAATCAACACCCACATAAACAGAGACTAACACCAAGATTAATACTAAGCCAAAAATAAAGCAGTAAACAATACTCCAATGAAGGAGCTACCAACTCAAACAAACAGTAAGCAACAGTCCAATCAAGGAACTCCCATCAACAAGCCACTAATATATAAACAGAGAGCCTACCTCACTCTCTGCACTAATGATGACTAGTTGGTAATTAAGAGTCTGCAAGAAAACAACCAAGCTCAGAGAACACCAATAATTTAATCCCGAGCTACAAATATTTTTTTTCTATTGGTACATACAAATCAAGCAGGAATATAGAAATATACTGAATACCGTCACCATCCTTTAATACGGAGAAGGGCGGCATATAAATCAAAATAAAATAAAAAATAAATAAATAAAATATATATCCAATTGTCTCTAATATACATTATAAGTTAGGAAATATGTACTTTGCAATAGTGAAGCTCCCTGTTTTTTTAAAAAAATTGTTAATGATTTATATATCTGCCTATTTCACAATTGGGAACACTTCCTTTCTCTTCCCTTGTGTTGATAGCTGTCATTAATGTATCTGAAAATATAAGCAACTATGTTCTGTATTTTATTTCTTCTTATAAGTTTGAGTTTGGTTAAGCTCAGTGGTGGGATTCAGCCAGTTCGCACCACTTCGGGAGAACCAGTTGTTAACTTTCTGAGCAGTTTGGTGAACTGGTTGTTGGAAGAAATCATTAGGGCAGAGAACCAGTTGTTAAATTATTTGAATTCCACCACTGGTTAAGCTTATTGGGATCTAGTATATTGGCCAAATGTTTGATTCTAGTTAGCAACTACCAATTCCCAACAGGCCATTTTGTTGGGTCACAACGATCCATAATTTGAGATTCTGGGTTAAAACTCATACCACCATATGTTGTCTGTTTTTCTGTTCTTGTTTGTGAGAGAAATATTGTAGTTTAATGGACACCTTTCTCTCAGTAGATTAGGTTAGGCGATCTCCAATAATTCTGAACTTCCTTTTCCATCATTCCTGGCTCTTGGCTAGGTGCACTGGGAGTTGTAATCTAAAAATCTAGATGATTTCAGATTGTGTTAGGCTGGTCCAGTGTTACAAATGGAAGATTCATTTCTCATCATCACTTCTAGTGTTTTTTCATCCCAAGATTAAAATGGATATAGCTGTGATTGTCACATTAGAGATTTCCCAAAAAAAAATTTTTTTTTTTTTTTTTGCTACAAAGCTCTGTGAATTTGACCATGGTCTCTATTAAAGGAGGAAGGAGTTGATCGTATTCTTTTGTGATGAGATTCCCCTCCTTCCATATGAGGCATCATTAGTTAAGGGGAAAACTTGAATGTTTCTTGCCATGTTGTGTTCCTCTGATCCCATCTCTTTTTTCACCAACATCATTCTGGGAATAAAAGAAAACAAGTGGATATGCATTCCTACCTCTGATATCATCAGTGTGTAATAGAAATTTGTGTAAGGAATGCAAGTGGTAAGTTTGGAAATCATGGATACCTAAGAATGTAGCCTGGCTACCAGATGCTAACTGCTTATTTTGTGATTGTTATAAAATGTCCTTTAGAATATTGTGTTTATTTCTGTTTATTTCTTTTTCTATTTTTTTTTAATCTTACATATATTTATGATTTATGACTGGTTACTTTTAGCAACTATTCAAAATTACAAGGACTTTCCAAAAGCTACTTACAACTCAGTTTTGAAGTTACAATGTTTGCGCCCCTACCACACACACACACACACACACACACAAACACCTGTCTCATTACATCAGAGGTGTGTTTCAGCAGGTTCTGATCAGTTCTGGAGAACCGGTAGTGGAAATTTTGAGTAGTTTGGAGAACCGGTAGTAAAAATGCTGACTGGCTCCGCCCCTATCTATTCTCTATCTCCCAAGTCCCAGCTGATCAGGAGGAAATGGGGATTTTGCAGTAACCTTCCCTGGAGTTGGGTGGGAATGGAGATTTTACAATATTCCTTCCCTTACCACGCCCACCAAGCCACGCCCACCAAGCAATGCCACGTTTACCAAGCCATGCCCACAGAACCGGTAGTAAAAAAAATTGAAACCCACCACTGCATTACATGATCACACTTTGAGCACTTGGCAACCAACCAACATTTACAGCTGTTTGAAGACTCTGCTGTCATATGACTGGAATTTATGACATTTTTCCTTTGGAAACCTGCATTTTCTTCAGGTTTCCAAAACTCCCCACCCAATGGGTTTTCTTAACAACTGCCACATTTACTTTATGACCGCCACATTCTCTTAACAACTGCCACAAAAAAGATTGTAAAATTGGGTTCAAACATGTGATGACCCACTTTATGACAGTCACAATTTATGACCATAACAGGCAGGCTCAGTTACAGTTGTAAGTCAAGGACTACGTTATTCGCATAGATTTTCCCACATTCAGACTATGCATCGATCCACCTTTACAAATTCCTTTGGCTAGCAGACAGGATTCTCCAACCAATCCTTAAAATGCAACTATCTGAAATGCTTTTCCTTGTGGTTATTCCAGAATATGACTCTTGAGCTTGAGTAGTTCCTGAACTAGGTTGTTTTTGTATCACCCAGGACACACTTGTGCAAACAGCCTTCAGCTTCAGAGCAGCATGGCCAGCTGAGTATGTAAAGGAAGTGTGGCTATGTTACTGAACACATGGCCAGTGAATCTTGAGTGTCATCTGCACATGTTGGTGTTGACTTGTAGTTACTTTAGTGCTCATCCAGGTCATAGTTTCCCTTCCATCTTTCCAAATCATGACACAAAAGATGAAATGAGAATTTGGAAATAGTGGAGCAAACTCTGGCTACCTGGGACAAGAAGACACAGACTATCATCATTCTACACTAGACTAATTAAATGTGTTTCTTAAGATGTTGCTATCTCAACTAATTGAGCTCCTTTGCCTTAAGGAGGAAAGGAACCTGTATACCTGTACAAAAGGTATTTTGCTTTTTTGATCCTTGTCAAGGGAATACAGTATATCCTCTGGGCAGGGGTGGATTCTAAATTTTTTTACTACCGGATCTGTGGGTGTGGCTTATTTTGTGGGTGTGGCTTGGAGGTCATGTGATTAGGTGGGCGTGGCTAGCTGGTCAGAGTCATTTCCGGAAGGTCCTCGCACTTACGACCAGTCCTTGCACTTACGACCCGACTCATTTGTTTGTTTTTAACACTGATCAGCTGTAGGGCGGCCCTTTGAAGCCCCGCAGCAAGAGTTTAAACAGTTTTTTTCCCTCTAGTCATCAGCTGGGACTCAGGAGGCAGCAATAGATTGGGAGTGGGGCCAAATAAAAGGTAAGAATAACGTGGGCGGGTGGGGGGGGAGAACCGGTTCGGTGATGTCATATGTCACCGCTACTGGCTCGGCTGAACCGGACCTAATCGGGAGGAACCCACCATTGCCTCTGGGATAGAGAGAGATTTCTTCTGCAGAGGACTGCTCTTTTATAAAATAATTACAATCCAATTCCTTATGAATTGGGGATACTGGAGTCTCATGACCCTAGCCAAGAATGATGCACCATAACTTCACAACATGGTTTACTGGAAGCTGATTCAACAAGGAGCCTAATGAAGGATTTCAGGAACTCATACCTCAGTTCCCTGGGGTGGCAAATTATGGGGACTGTAGTAAACGGAGCTAATATCATGTTTGCTGCCATGGTTATGCTCAGAATATTCACATGCACATTGCTTGTCACAGTAGCTTTTTCTTCTTCTTTTAATGTGTTTAGCAAAGACAGTGGAAGGAAATCCAAGCACATTTCCATATTTACACCCAAAAGCTGTAGAAATGACCATGATCAGATAGAGAAAAACATTACAATTTGGGGACAGGATTATTTAGATACTAGCTGAATACCCGTGTTCTGCTATGAAACTATGTGATTGGGCTTGATAAATCGACATTTACAGCTTGAAAATTAACGAGTAATTACGATTGCCCTCTCCTCTCCCCTTCTTTCCCTCAGGCTTGCCCCACAGAAGCCTCCTCTATCCTATCCCCTTCTCTCCCTCAGCCTTGCCCCATAGAAGCCTCCCCTGTCCTATCCCACTTGCTGCTGTGAAAGTAAAACTGAAACTGAAGCTCCTCTCCTCTGCTTGTGTTTTGCATTTGGAACAGATTTCTTTTCAGGTGGGGAAGGGGAGTAGAACTCCTTAGCATCAGAGCGTGTTAATAATAATATAGGACATACTAATGCTCTGATGGTCATTTCAAAAAAACTCTTTCTGAGTGAGCATCTAGAAGCCAAGAGGAACGGAGATGGCAAATTTCAAGTTTGTAGACTTCACAGTTCTGGAGATTTTGTGATATGCATGAGTGGTATTTCGTTTTTATATATATAAGCCACAAGTTTCTTGATTGTATGTGCTGCAGTCTCTTTTCTAGAAACTACATTTGGGTTGTTTGATTCATCATTTTTTTTTCTTTACCAGACAAAATAAAGTATGATAAAAATCACATGCTGAAGAAAGAAAAGGAATACTGTTGCATGTTGCACAAATGACATAAGAGACACTGCCAGTGGCGGATTCCTCCCAGTTCGGCCCAGTTCCGCTGAGCCAGTAGCGGTGATGATATGATGTCACCAAACCGGTTCTCCCCCCCCTGCCCCCTCGCATTATTCTTACTTTTTATTTGGCCCCACCACCAATCTATTGCTGCCTCCTGAGTCCCAGCTGATGGCTAGAGGGAAAAAAACTGTTTAAACTCTTGCCGTGGGGCTTCAAAGGGCCGCCCTACAGCTGATCAGTGTTAAAAGAAAACAATTGAGTAGACCGGTGCCTGCAAAAATAAATGGTTAGACCAGTGCCTGCAAAAATAAATGGGTAGGTCAGTACAGCTCTGCAAGCAGTTAACAGCCTGGTAGACCAGTACCTCTGCTAAATCCTAAATAATTGTCACATGACCATCAAGCCATGCCCACAGAATAAGCCACACCCACAGAATCGGTAGTAAAAAATTTTAGAACCCACCCCTGGACACTGCCCAATTCTTGGTACCAGGTGACCCCCTTATTTATCCACCATTCATTTTGAACAACTATTTTGGTGCTTCTGCAAGGTTACTATTTTGAATGTTTCTTGATTATTGTCATTCTTATGCTGTGTTGCTATTTATCGTTATTTATTATATTATCTCTATTGTGCTGTTTTCTGTACTTGGTTTGTACATTTCCCCCATTTTAATAAAAACCTTTAATGACTTCATAAATGCCCCAGAGATTGAGATAAACTAAAACTACAAGAAAAAAAAAAAAAGACAACCATCATCAATGCGAAAGGGTTCAATTATAGCTACAATGAGTGCACCATTAGAAGGGCCAGGTTGGAACTGATTATTCTGGAGAAGTTTATTGGTGTGGTCTCTAATACTCAACTTTAACCCAAAGGCACATAACCAAATGGGGGGGGGGGGAATTACACAGACAATAATGCTCTCCCAAACAAGGAATGGAGTTGTAGAATCATTAAATCTAAGATCTAAAATTAGATAAGTTTTCCTACAGAAGTAATTGTCTGCATAGTTTGCTTATGTTCTTGGTTCACTTCTGGTCCAATGAATGTTTATAAATCTTTGGTGGTGCAATCAATTGTTTTTGTCCATCCAGGGGAGATATTTTCCCCCCAGCCTTCTCATGAGATAGGATCTGGTTTATCCTAAAATTATCTTACTTGATGTTCATGTTTCAGACCTGACTCATAACTTGCTTTTGAAAATTGGTTCCTCATAAGATTGGTCAGTTCACAGCACATGCAAGAGTAAATTAGCACAGTTTCTGTTAGTGACACAGCACAGCAGTAGCAAATGTACAAGACAGCTGCCTAACCAGCCTTTCTACTTGCTACATCAGAAAAAAACAGAAGTGCTTCTGGCTTCCTATGTTAGGAATTATCTAAAGGGTAATGCTTTATGTTTTGATAATTCATGGTGAAAAAAGAACATCAATCTAAGGTTATTGCAAATTTGGAAATGTTTCAACTACTTAGGAACAACTATTGAAAATAAAGCTATGTATACAAGTGGAAGTAAAAGAAAAAGATACAAAATTCAATTCAAAGATAGCTTTAGCATTTTAACATCCTTAGGCATTATGCATCTGAACAATTTCTGGCAAAAGATGTATTGAAAGCTTTACAATTACCCGCAAGTAACCAAGCAAGCAAACTTGCAATAGTCAACAGTGTAATGTCTGTAATCTGTCATAATAAGCCAATGATTTAATTAGCTATTGTAAAGATCAGAAGCAGCTTTTCACAGAACAACTGCGGGTAATCAAGCAGAAGATGAATCTAAATAAATTGAAGATGCTGAGGGAATGTTGGTGTAAGTTACACAAAAGTTGGACATCTTGAGTGCACGTTTTCAAGGATCAGATGAATGGCTTGGGGTGCTTTTGATTTCTCTTTGCTCCTGAATTCAGGGTTCAAGTGTGGTCAAGCCAGTCTTTTTTTTTTTTCATAAAAGTTTAATAACAGTACAAAATACAAGAAAAGCCATTTGTTCCACATGTACCAGAGACAGTCACTAATATGCTAACAATTGTCAGCTATGTGCATGAGTACAAGGACCAAATTCTCTACTTTGGCCAAGGTTAATAGGCTAGATAGTTAAAATCTGTCTTTCTATAATCCCCTTATTCAGATCCACACGATCCAAAATTAAAGACTTATAAAATGAGGCAGTAAACCAATCAGTTCACAACATGGCTACTCTTAAATAAGAAATGGCAAAGATTGCTCTGTCATATGTTACAGTATACCTTTTTTTTGTACAAAATACAACATACATTTATTTCTGTTTGGAGAAATACTCTTTACTCTGCTTGACATCTGGCTTGATAGTGTCACTTCCAGGTTGCCAACCAGCTGGGCACACTTCTCCATTTTTGTCTGTAAACTGAAAAGCCTGAATTAGCCTGAGTGTCTCATCAACTGAACGACCAACAGGCAGCTCATTGATTGTGATTTGGCGCAATATCCCCTTTTCATCAATGATAAAGAGGCCCCTGTAAGAAATGCCTACATTGTCCTTTAGTACACCATAATCCTTAGCAATTAGACGTTTTGTGTCAGAAACCAGAGGAATGCGCATACTGCCTAGTCCACCCTGCTTTTTGGGAGTGTTGATCCAGGCTAGATGGCAAAAGTGAGAATCAACAGAAGCACCAATCACTTCACAGTTTATCTTCTTGAATTCATCAGAACGGTCCCTGAATGAAATAATTTCAGTTGGGCAGACAAAGGTGAAATCAAGTGGATAGAAAAGAATACAACGTATTTCCCTTTGTAGTCAGAAAGTTTAATATCTTTGAATTGCCCATCTGGCATTACTGCTGTGACTTTGAAGTCTGGGGCTGGTTTCCCAATGAAAGCATTTCCCAAGGACATTGTGACTGAAGCTAAAGGGAATTGAGATCAGACTCTTACGGGCTCGACCAGTACAAGCTAGATGGTCAAGCCAGTCTTATCACTCAGCAAATGAAGCAGTGAATTCTGGGGAGTAGCAGAATTATTCTCATCATTATATGGCCCACCATTAATCTATTTCAGAGGAAGGTGAATTAAGGTAAATTAACTGTTGTCTTTCATACTTTGGTTGTCAGAATCATAGGCCTAATGTGCCTATCTGAGCACATTAATTAGTTTCTAGAGATTATTTGGTTGTAACATTCAATGCTCTGATTCTGATCAGAGTCTTTAAAGTCTTTTAAAAAGTCTTAAAAAGCCTTTTTAAAGTCTCTTTCAACTTTTTCTCTTTCTTTATCTTTGTATATTTCATACTTATTCTGCTCCAAAAAAATGTCATCCTGGAAAATCTTCCTTGTTTTCTTCTAAGGATTTCAGGCAGTGCAGCCAGTTCACCCTGGTTCAGGCAAACCGGTAGCGGCGGTGGTGGGAGCTCCCCCCACCTGCCCAGATGTCATCAAAATGCTCTGCACATGAGCAGAAGTGCCATGCTCTTGCAAAGCGAGCGCACACATCCTCACACTACCGATAGCGTACCAGTAGTGCTGGGATTTGAAACCCACTACTGATTTCAGGAGAGTGGTAATTCATACTTTACTTTTCAGGGCAATATTTTTCAGACTGAATTAATACAAAGCTAAATAATATTAATCTAAGGTAACAAGCCATACAGCTTGACTACATTAAAAAAAAAGCCAAAAATTATGGAATAAAAAATCTCCAAGTCCAAAATCCTTCAGTCTGGTACTGAAAGGGGAAAAAAAATTATGCCAGGGGCCACCACAAAAAAGAACCTGTATCTAATTACCAAGCATCCTATCAACTTTTAGGAAACTATAGAATACATATGCTTTTAAAAGAACAGCTCAAAATATTTATTCTATTAGAGATTTGAATATTTGAATAATTGCTATTATTTAAAACTATTTCCCCAGTCTAGTTGTATTTTATAGTGAAACCAATGTTATTTTTTATATACTATGGACCTCTTTGAATACTGCTGAGTTCCAAAGACAAAGTAATAATGAAGCATAAATATTTTACTTTAAAAAGCAAACCTACCTATTTGCCACAATTAAAGCATGATTTTCTGCAATAGCTAAAACAGAGTTTCAATATCCTTAATTACAAATGTTTTAGAAATGTGACACATTAAGTTCCCCATAGAGAAGATCAAATGAGAACAGAAACCAAGATTTTGCTAAAAGTATTTTAGAAGAATTTTTTTCTACCTGAAGAAAAATAATTCACTGCTCAGCAAATGAATGATCATATTGCATTCTAAATTATTATAAAAATGTAAGATCTTATTCTAAAATAAGGATCTGGCTTTATTAAATATTATTGTTATAATATTCACATTAGCAGCATAGGGATACTTTGCTAGTTGAATGAATCACTGTTACATTCAGCAATATACATAAAAAAGGGAGAAAGGCTTTGATCTCATGATTGTGGTTTGCCATCTTGATATTTGGGCCTTTCCCTCCAAACATCTCTTTGCATGTATAAATTACATGTATAAAATTAAAATGAAACTGACATGTGGATTTTAAGCCATTAGGAGACTTCACTCTCTGCCACGTAGAAAGAACTAAGCTAAGAATTTAGCTATCACAGCAAAGAAAAAGCTACAAAGATCTTGATTTCTCTTTCTAACCAGAATGTGATCCAATTAAATGGAAGCATTCTGGCCCTAGTTGCTGATTAAATGTCCAAGGACTCTTGTTTTGTATTTCTGTATTTTGTATAAAAATACATCAAGAAAGCTCAAAATCTTGGCCCCTACACTGATTGCTTTCATGTCCAGCATGTGACTTTCTCAGAAACATTTAGCTAATCAAATGTCACTGGTATCCAGATAGTCTTCATTTACAGCCACATCATTAAATGATGTGGTCATTAAGTGAGGCACCATGTGACCATGCCCGACTTTACAACTTTTTTGTCACAGTCATTAAATGAACCATCTGTGATAGTTGAGACATTACATGACCAAGATTTGCAACTTCCTTCCAACTGTTGGAAGGTGGTTGGGAAGATTGCAGATGGTAATCATGTGATCACAGGATGCTACAACCATTGTAAATATATGATGGTTGCAAGTGCCCAAATCATAATAACATGACCGTGGTGAAGTTGTAATGGTCATAAAAGTGAGAACCAGTTGTAAGTCACTTTTTTCAGCACCGCTGTAATTGGAACAGTTCAGTGGTGGGTTTCAAAATTTTTTACTACCAGTTCTGTGGGTGTGGCTTTGTGGGTGTGGCATGGTTTGGTGAATGTGGTATGGCTTGGTGGGCATGGCAGGGGAAGGATACTGTAAAATCTCCATTCCCTCTGCACTCCAGGGGAAGGTTACTGCAAAATCCTCATTTCCTCCTGATCAGCTGGGACTCGGGAGGCAGAGAATAGGTGGTGGTGGGACCAGTCAGACTTTTTACTACCGGTTCTCTGAACTACTCAAAATTTCCGCTACTGGTTCTCCAGAACTGGTCAGAACCTGCTGAAACTAACCTCTGGAACAGTTGCTAAACAAATGGTCATAAGTGAATAACCTGTACCACAGTAGATGAAGCTTGATCTAATAGATTCTTCATATATGCTCGATTCTGATTTTCCTTCCCCTTACAATAGACTCCACAATTTACTCCCATGATAGGACTTAGACAGTAATGGGAACCAAGCACAAGGAATGCTAGTTTTATTTGGCAAAGGAACTGTAGATTAAGAGAAGCAATTGTTTCCAGCAAGTGTAGAAAGACACCTAGCAAAAAATTATCACCTGCCATTTTGTTGAATCTGATCTTTTAAGAGACAAAATTTCTGAAAGATTGTAAAATTCAAGATAGCTACTGTCACAATGTGGGTGTTAAGATGAGTTACTGCACTTGAAAATACTAAAGCATGTTTGAAAGCAGAGCATCATACAGGCCAGTCTTTCAATTAGCGCTATCTAGATCAGGGGTGTCAAACTCACATTGTCACATTGTTGTCATGTGATGTATTGTGATTTTTTCCCCCTTTGTTAAAATGGGAGTGGGCATGGCCAGCATGTGACGCATCCGGCTAGTGGGCCGCATGTTTGACACCCCTGATCTAGATAATTTGGAATTATAGTTATAGCAGAGTCCAAACAACTGGGAGGCGTTAGATTTGGGAAACTTTATATGTAGTATGTTAATCTTCAATCCTATTGGATTCACAAGATACCCAAAGCAAAATGCTTTAGCATCCTACTTTGCATCCTACTCGATTCCTTATCTAAATTAATTTAAGAGTACTGGAGTTATAAAAAAGAAGCAACATTTTGATTGTCCTGTGGCCTCATAATTCATAAATAAATAATGTGCCAAGTTGTGTCCATGACAATCCTGAAAAAACCTCCTTGTGAAATAAATTGTATGCAGCTTGCAAAAATCTCTTTTACGCACTAATGTCTTTCAGTAGCTTTGTTTGCAAAGTGTGGCTCACCCAGTGAGTATCCCTTAGTCAATTCAGTCAAGTTCACGTGTCATCAGCACATGATCCATAATGATGGAAACACTCAGCAGTGAGCATCTTTTACTCGACCCAGCCCACCAAACAAGAGGCTGGATAGTTATTACTTCCCTCCCACTTCCTGCCTTTTTGTTTGTCCCTTTGAAAGAGATAGACTGTGTGTGGGTGAGAGAGAGAGGGGGGAGGGAGGGGGAGAGAGAGGGGGGGAGAGGGAGAGGGAGAGAGATGGAGGAACATAACTCTTATATGATACCCTTGACTGCTTGGGGGGCTATTGTGAATGTAAGCTTCTTCCCAATGACAGACCACAGGGATTCTTACATCTCAATAAACATCCTTGTTCTTTTGGTCAGATGCAGAGTTCTTTATCTCTGCTGCAGCTAAAATGAGGATGAAATTTTCGGTCAGAGGCTGGTAAACAAGTGGTTTGTATCATCTACCCAGACAGCCCCTGATTGATACATATACTGTATAGCATCACCAGGAAATCCAGGTACACTGAAAAACAAAAGCAACATCTCTTTAAAAAGACTTTTGTCTCTGTAGAGAGGTCTAGCCAGAAACTTATATTTTTCTACATTTCTTAAGTCTACTGTTTATTATTTCTCTGTCCAAACTTAGGATATACTCTCTCTCCCTCCCTCTATCCCTGCTTTTTCTTATCATATTGGCCAAACAAAGTAATAATTTTAATTAGTAACTTTATGATGTTTGTGTGTCTATATTTTTCTTGGCTGTACACCGCCTTGAGTCCTATGGGAGAAAGGCGGTATAGAAATATAATTAATAAATAAATAATAAATAAATAAATATATCTACCATTTATCCTATATCTGTCTATCTATCATCTATCATCTATCTACTGTTTCCCTGAAAATTATATTAGTTTTTCCCTGGGTCTTATATTAGTTTTTGCTCCAAAAGACACATTAGGGCTTATTTTCTGGTTAGGTCTTATTTTTGGGAAATACAGTACTAAATGCATCCATCTGGCTGACAATCTTAACTGGGGCTTATTTTGGGGATAGAGCTTATATTACAAGATCCTGAAAAATCATGCTAGGGCTTATTATCTGGTTGGATCTTATTTTTGGGGAAACAGGGTCTATCTGATCTCTCTGGTTTTTATGGCCATCTCTGCCCATGACTCTGGGCAGTGCACACCATCACACGCTCTCTTATTAAAATTGAGTTAAAAAACATAGAGCAGGAAGAAATGATTTCTATCACATGCCCAGGCAGCAATCACAGAACTGTTCAAAGCCTTCTAGCCTGGAGGGAATCTAATCTAATCTAATCTCAGGTTAGAAGATGCTCCAGGGGACCAGAAGAGAAAAAATCTCTTCTCTGAAGTCCCATCAGACAACACCTTTTAGCCAAAGGTGCATTCGAATATGCCTTTCCTGCCAGATCTCATAGGATGGGTAGAAACCAGGAAAAAATGTATGTCCTGTAAGTATCCCAGCTCTAAGCTTTGTAGAGCTTTAAAGGTAATGATGTACACTTCATATTCTTATTGCAAAAGTTTTACAATTACATTTTCACCCCTTTTTTTCACCCCCCCACCTCCCTCCCCAAACTTCCCGTCCTCCCTAGCCCTCCCTAACCCTCCCCCCCAGACTTCCCTATTATATACTCATAACTAATAATACTGATATATATACCTGAACCCATCCCTCCCCCTATATAATTTTCCCTCTTTATCTCTTTACATTAAAATATTTCTAATACATTGTTTTCAAATAAAAGCTATTTGGTACTTTCTAGTTTGGTATTTGTTCTGAACATATTCTATCCACCTTTTCCATTCCCATTCATAAGTCTCTTGTGAACAATCTTTTAAATATGCTGAAATCTTCGCCATCTCTGCAAAACTGGCCATCTTCAAAGTCCATTCCTCGATAATAGGCAAAGCTTCATTCTTCCAATATTTACCTATCAACAATCTTGCTGCTGTTATCATATACAATATTAATATGAAGTCTACACTTCATATTCTTATGCACATATCCAGTTGTGCATTATATTTTATTTTTTCCAGAACCTTTGTGTTTTATAATATTAAACTCAAGTGCATGATTTAAAAAATGAGAAATGAAACAGCCATTGAAACAAGAGGCTTATAGAAATCTCTGTTTTTTTGAGTCACACTTAGGCCATTATTTCAATTGTGGGTGTTGAAAGAGATATCTAATCATTCTGAAAGTAATTCAGACAACTTGGTGCATATATATGGGTGGGTGTGAGTGTGAATTAGTCCAAATAAACCCAGTTCTGTTTGGGGTTAAAAATTAGCCTGTGAATATTGTAGTGGAGAATAGCTGTAGCTTAGGGGTGGAATGTTGAGGATTTGGGGTTTGTGAGCAGGGTTTTCTTCTTGCAAATATTGTATTATCAAACTATGTAACATTTGTATTTATTAATTAAATTATATGTTACCCATTTCATTGTTGGAGTACCTTTGGGCAACTTACAAATTGATGAAAAGATAAATATAAAAACAGTTACAATTAATAAGAATTAAATAGAGACTAAAAACCAAAGGTATGGATGGCAAAGGGAGGGGTCTTGCAAGCAGTATGCCAGGAAGGCCAATCAGAGACAGCGTCCCTCCCAAACTACAACAACCCTGATCAAAACAATAGGACAAGTTCCCATCTAAACTGCACTCCTTTGTGTCAAAGTCCTGATGATATAATCAAAGTTGGGAATGAAATGTTTGTAAGAAGAAAAGCGGGCTCAGAAAATATAATTCCAAGAAAATTCACATTATCTAGAGTCTGGAGAGGAATCAAGGAGAATCGAAGTGGAGGAGGATCACAGCATAGCAGTGTCACAACTGTGGAAAGCCCCCCCCCATAAGAATGAAATATTTTGAGGAATATTAAAAAGGCAGAATGTTATATTTCCCTAAATGAAAAATGGAGAAACATATTTTTTTAGAGGCAGGAAGCAAACTTAGTCTTTCTTAATAGCCCCCAGCAGATACTTTGTGCCCATTAAGAAAGATTGGGACAGCCTATTCAGAAACTAGCCCCAGTTTCCCTGCCCCAAGCAGAAACTGAGGAGGCCAACTTTTAGAAATGCAGATTTGGTAATCCATTCAAGACAGGATATTTTGAAAAAGAGGCAGAGTGGTAAGATTAGAAGCAGCCCCTCACCCAACATCCAACACAGGACAAAAGTCATTAGGCACAATAGGAATTGCCCCGCACTCTTTCAGAACACAAGTCCCTTCATTGCACCATCCCAGAGCAGTCCAAACTTTACCTGGGAGCTCAGATAAACAATAAGACAGAGGCTGACTAGATTAGCTCAGACAAACACCTAGGATTTGCATTTCCTCTTTTGCCTATAGAGCCAGCTATGACCCCTAAATAACCCCTACATGATCCCCATAGGAATCTGACAGCAGCCAATAGAATACATATTCTTGCACAGGAACAGGAAGCTCAAATGCAAAGCCCAAAAGAAGGTATAAAAAATCTCCACTCTCAACTCCATTTTGTCAGCTGCACCAAGAACCCTAAACACTGGTGGTTCTGCATCATCATTAAACCATCTTTCCAATCAGCCTCCATGTTTCCAGTGTCTTTCTCCCAGCTTGGAACTGAACCAGATGGATTTTTCTTCCAACACAATGCAAATCCTGCTCGCTTCTTTGTATGCATCACAATGTCACCTGCATACCTGACAGGGCAGAGTTTGTGGTATAATTTTGCAATGCTACTTTGGTTATTCTGATGAAAGCAACAAGTGTAAAGAGACACTACCGCTTCTCTAAATTAATTGACCTGGACACCAATGTGTCCAGATAACACCAATGGATCAAATAATAAAACACATTTCTATCTTGCAGTTCTCTCATATGGCTCATTTTCTAAAGATGAACAATTTGTCTGTTGTTGTTTTTTTAATTGGTATGTTTGATTGCAGTAATTTTAATTTATTGGTAGCATTTGATGGTAGCAAACTTCATTCTGATTTTTTTTTTGGCTGCTCAATTTTATTCAACAACAATGAGTCAGAGTGCAACTGAGAGTGCAGCTATGTGGAAAAGCAGGTTTAATTATGTTTATGGCATGTGACAAAAGTATCTGCCAGCCTTGGGAATCAACAGCCTGAAAATCAAGCAAATAACTTCCTCTGATGAATTTACTCTAAAATATGCCATAATAGGCATTCCTCCCACTGGTCAAAGCTTTGGCCTGGCATTCCGTTTTTCATCAGAGGTGAAACCTATCTTTTGAAAGCAGGAGTAATTGCATCCTATATTGCATACATTCTTGTAAAATCAGCATAGGTAAATTAGTGCCATTGGAAATAGTCTATAGCTCAAGGCCTTATTTAGATTTGAGCTCCTACTGGGCTTTAATAGATCTTTTTAAATTGCAAAGTGCTTCAACAGGTGGCAACACCTGGCTGATCTTGGCTCAATCTGTACGTTAAACAGCTTCAGGCATGATGAATATTTGGGTGGGAGATATCAAAGGAATATTAGAGCTATAGGCTATAATGGGAAGTTGAGAAATATGCTGGAATGTGAAACTGGTCAATCACTTTTGTCCTGCTATTGAAATCATTACACAATTTTATCCATGCAATTCTAAAAAGCCAGTTTGACTTAAATCCATCTGTTTCTGTTCCAAGCTAGGAGAAAGACACTGGAAACATGGAGACTGATTGGAAAGATGGTTTAATGATGAACAGAACCACCAAGCACATGGTTCTGGGCCGCTGACTACATGGAGTTGAGAGTGAGTGGCTTTTATACCTTCTCTGAGCTTTGCGCTTGAGCTTCCTGTTCCTGTGCAAGAATGTGTATCCTATTGGCTGTTGTCAAACTCCCAGGGGACCATATAGGATCATATTTTTCTGAGCTAAGTTTGGCTGGGGATGGTGCAACTGAGACAATGCAATGAAGGAGCTTGTGTTCTGAAAGGGTGTTGGCAATTCCTATTATGGCTGAGGGCTAATCCTACCTTTGTTCAGACCTTGTTGCAGGGAATTTTGGCTATGAATAGAGCTACCTAAATATTTGGCTTTTTTCAATAAGCTCTTTATCTCTTAAGTGCTGACATCTGCTGAGGGCTATTAAGAAAGGTGGGGGCTGCTTTCTCTCTCTAAAAAAACTTGTTTTTCAATTTCTCACCCAAGGAAATATAATATTCTGCCTTTTTAAAATATTTATCAAAATACTTCATTTTCTAGGAGAGGGGTGGGTGCTGACTTTCTATAAAAGTATCTTGAACTTGTTTTTATGAATGAACAATTATTTAAACTGCTTCCTATTCACATGACTACTATAATAGCAAGAAGGTATAACCCTTGCCTGATGGGCTGTCTAGGACCTCAGGTTCGCATTGGAAGGAAATAGCACAGGAAGAACTTGCTATAGAATGCTTAGAAAATCATGTGTGCAAGCAACTATCCCCATCCCACCTCAAAAAAAAAAAAAAAAGTGGGGGGGAAGCAAAGTCCTGAGTCAGTGCTCAGTTTATAAACTTTATGGGATAGCACACCTGAGGATTGTGCGCCATCTAGTGACTTGTGAAGGTATGGCTGTATCAAGGAGTATGTATGTAGGCTTCAGTCGATCAAATTGATGTTCAGTGTATCAACTGAATCTAGCAGTCAACAGTGCTTTTGGTAACACTTGCTAAAGCATGGTGACATATCTCTGTTTTTCTCTCCTCTTGTCCACCTTCAAAGGTCACACTGGCAACATGTCCTCCAGTGGCTGAGATGGTGGGTTCCCCCTCAAAGTTATATACAAGGCTTGGCAATGGGGCTGCTGCCTACATCTGCACCCCCTAGGGTCTTGTCTAACATCTAGGAGAGCTTATTATGTTGCTCTTACAAGCAACACCTGAGCTGCTTCTCCATATTTTTCCTGCTTCTTCTGCTGATCCATGTCTAGCACAACAGCAGCCAAGCCAGCCACTCAAACCCACATGCCCTCGACATCCTTGAAAGGATGGGTCCACAATTTCCTCAAATGACTTAATGGATTGTTGGATGTTCTGCCTCTGTCCTCTGGTAGATATTGGGTTTTTTTTTTGTCTAGCAGTAACTGTTTTTCTTAATGCTTATGCCGTGAATAAGCAACACTTACAGGTTATCCAGAGAGAGGGGATAGAGAGACAGAAAATAACATAGTATTTCCTTTGGCTCTTAGTGGGCTAAGACATATTTTCAGGGGTGAAATGCTACCGGTTCGCACCGGTTCAGGTGAACTGGTAGTGATAAAAACTACCAGTTTGGGCAAATTGGTATTAAAAAAGCTACCAGTTCGTACGGACCGGTATTTTCGATGATCAGATGTGCCGCACGGTTTATATTCGCTAGAAAGCAGGAAATCCTGCTTTCTAGTGAAGCTAAATCACACGGCACAGCTGTTCCCTCCTTGCTGTTCTACTTACCTTCCCAAGCCTCCTTTTTTCGTGGAAAGCATGTGTTTGGTGTGTATTATGCATGCGCGTGCAACGTGCTTTTGGCGTGCACTGCGCATCACTTTTGGTATGCACCGTGCATCCGCGGGTGGTAATTTGCGGAGGATTTCACCACTGCATATTTTGCTTGATAAAATAAATTTCAATTGACTGAGCTTATGCAGTGCCCAAAGCTATAAATCATGGTTGTCCAATCAAATGGCTGAGTTGATGCACATGAAAACAAACCATAATATAATGCATTAATTAGGTGATAAGCACAAAGGAAAAAAATTAAAAAATTGTTTTACCATTCACACACTTTCTAACTCCAACTTCTGCATATTCTTCTTCTTGTGCCCTATCTGTCATCGGAAATTGACGATCATGTTGGCGATCCTATTTTTTATCAACAGCCACACAAAAGAATGCTGTTGAGTTTGTCTGAACCAGTCCCTTAGATTTTGAAGCCATGATGTTCTTCTTCTGCTTGGACTTTGTTTGCCTTCAATCTTTCCCTGGAGGATTAAGTGAAGGGTGCCATATTTTTCTGGGTGTCGCATTACATGTCCGAAATATTTTTAATGGTTTTGATGATTTCCTTTGGCTTTCCCAGGTAGCTTATCACCTCCTTCTTTCTGATTTTGTCAATCCAGTTATAAGTAACAGCCGCCTCTAAATCCATATTTCAAAATGCTTCTAGTCTCTTCAAGTGGCTTTTTGTCAGAGACCAACTCCATGGAGCAGGATAGAAAAGACATAGCATCTGACAAGCCTGATTTTCAATCTTAGGCTTATGTCCTGACTACAGAAGACCTTTTTCATTTTGAAGAATGTTGTTCCAGCTTTCTCTATCCTAGCCTTTACTTCATCTGCATATGTGTATGCATAAATCAAGATCACTTGAAGTGTTAATACCACTTTATAATGCCTTGGTAAGGCCACACTTGGAATAGAGTCCCTTCGGAGTTGGGCGGCATAGAAATGCAACAAAATTAATGAAATAAATAAATAAATACTGCATTCAGTTTTGGTCAGCACGATGTAAAAAAGATATTGAGACTCTAGAAAGAGTGCAGAGAAGAGCAGCAAAGATGATTAGGGGACTGGAGGCTAAAACATATGAAGAATGGTTGCAGGAACTGGGTATGTCTATTTTAATGAAGAGAAGGACTAGGGGAGACATGATAGCAGTGATCCAGTATCTCAGGGGTTGCCACAAAGAAGAGGGAGTCAAACTATTCTCCAAAGCCCCTGAGGGTAGAACAAGAAGCAATGGGTGGAAACTAATCAAGGAGAGAAGCAATTTAGAACTAAGGAGAAATTTCCTGACAGTTAGAACAATTAATAAGTGGAACAACTTGCCTGCAGAAGTTGTGAATGCCCCAACACTGGAAGTTTTTAAGAAGATGTTGGATAACCATTTGTCTGAGGTAGGGTTTCCTGCCTGGGAAGGGGGTTGGACTAGAAGACTTCCAAGGTTCCTTCCAACTCTGTTATTCTATTCTATTCTATTCTATTCTATTCTATTCTATTCTATTCTATTCTATTCTATTCTATTCTATTCTATTCTATTCTATTCTATTCTATTCTATCCTAAATGATGTTTCTTGGATGTACCAATAGAAGCATAGTTCAGGGTTGAACTACATAGTTCATACATAGTTCAGGGTTGAACTACAAAGTCTTTGGTGCTCTCAGTACATACTTTCTTGTATGCTTGCAGACGTTTCATTACTTGGCTAGGTAACTTTTTCACTGCTAGAAGGAAGTGGGGTTTGCTTTCTGTTTATATACAATAGCATGCTGTGTCGATGGAGATGGGGGTATAGTTCCAGTGCCTCCAGAAAAATCAAAGACCTTCAAATAAACCTCAACTTGAAGTAGAAACCGATTAGTGGATTGATGAGAAATTATGTGTAAAAACTAGAGTAACTTTCTATGACTCCTGGCTATGGACCAGTCATTCAGTGTCCTCACAGGTGGAAGATAGAGGCAAAAATCCTGGATATACAGTGTAGTCCTCAACTTATGACTACAATTGAGGCCATTTTATTGCTAAACAAGGCAGTTGTTCCACGAGTGGTGCCTGATTCTACAATCTTTTTTGCCACAGTTGTACAACAAATCACTTAAGTGATTAGTGCATTTATTAAATGAATTGTCCAACAAATCATTTAAGCTATTAATGCATTTATTAAATGAATTCAGCCCCTTGTTTTAGCTTGTCAGAAGCCGGCTGAGAAAGTTGCAAATGGGGACCACATGATCACAGGATGTGGTAGCAGTCATACGTACATGTAAGTTGCCAAGTGTCTAAATTTTGATTACATGACCATTGAGATACTGCAATGGACATAAGTGTAAAGCCTGGTTGCAAGTCATTTTTTCAGTGCTGTTGTCACTTCAAAAACTCCAGCTGCAGTGGACATTGAATGGAAAAATGCCAAAGACGCTAATAAAATAGGATTCATTAGAAGAAGCTTACTGTCCTATGCGCTTCACACATGATGATGATGTCACTTTAAACAGTCACTAAACAGATGGTTGTAAATGGAAGACCTCTTAGTCCATATTTGAAACATGCATGATTTGGTTTTTAAGAATACACTTTCCATGTGATGTTTCAATCTTTATTGAGTCTCACTCACATTCTCCATATTAACCATTGTTATTGTAGAATCAAAAGTGGGGGAAAACATATTTGCAACACAAATATAGATTGCTTTTCGGATACCCGTATCTTTTTTAGCTTTGCCCTGGGTACAATTATTTTAATTTTTTTACTTTCCAGTAGATGGCAGTTGAATACATATTGTTTTGGCCTAAGAAAGTCAGAAATGCAAAAGAAACAGGGACAGATGCATATTTGTTAAAGCTGAGTACTTTTTTCCTTTGAAATTGCAAAACAATTATTTAGTACAGTTTGGATAAAAAAATCAATAGATTTAATTTCTTGCAACAATAGTGACTTAAGCAGGACAGTTATAGTTATGAACAAATGCAAACATAAAATATCATGCATTTATCTGTTTGACGGTGACTGCTATAGCAGATTCCCATGGAAATACTTCTAAAATCAATGATCTTGGTTAGTCAAGCCTGTTGAATGCAAAAATCAATCTTCAAAACATCAAGAGGGGACCAAACCATCCACTGAACCTTGGTGAAAAATGCAAAATAATCTTTAAAAAACTTTTTAAAAACCCAAACAACTGGTGGTTCATCTTCTAGCAGTATGATTACCCTGTTTTCCCCAAAATAAGACATCCCCTGATAATAAGCCCAATTGGGCTTTTGAGCACATGGCAATAAGGCCAAGCACTTATTTCAGGGTTCAAAAAAATATAAGACAGGGTCTTATTTTCGGGGAAACATGGTAGTCATCATAAGCTTTTCCTCATTGCTGAACTAAACTACCATGTTTCTCCAAAAATAAGACCCTGTCTTATATTTTTTTTGAACCCTGAAATAAGCGCTTGGACTTATTGCCATGTGCTCAAAAGCCTGATTGGGGTTATTATCAGGGGATGTCTTATTTTGGGGGAAACAAGGTACTAATTACCATCCCTGAGTTGGAGAAAAACTATACTACCCTGAAATGAATTGCCCCAATTACCAGTTATTCTTCTTCCTCTGTTTTGAAGGGGAATTTTAGAATGGTGGACTTCAGCTCTAATTCCCAGAGAGTCATCTTTATCTCATTCCAAGAAATCATCTTTTTATTTTTTTGCCGTGTTTGCTGTAGTCTTGTATTAACTGCTGCTTGCATCATCCCATGTCTTGCTGTCTGTTTTGTTTTGTTTTATATCTTGTTTGCCAGCCACATTTTTCCTGTAAAAAGTTTTTTTATTTTCCCAATTACTGTTATCTCTGACTTCTCAAGCACAGCTTTTTTTGGAAGGTCACAACATTCTTACAGTGTGTCATGCATCTCACTGACATTTCTATTTTTCTCATTCTATTTATTATTTCTTTTAATTTATTGAATGTATTTATTCTCAATATAATCCAGAGGAAAAGGTAAGGTATTGCTGTATGTTATAGTAATCTAAACAGTAACAGCTAATGATTTGTCCAAATATTTCTATGTTCTCAATGTTCTAAAGCACATTGTATGATCTGGACTTATGATGGAATTGCCATTCATGGCATGTGGAAACAAATCCAAAGATTTCTTACTGCCTACTGATGATATAAATTGGTTGGATAAAAATCATTTGTGGCAGGTAAAGGAGAGCATCTGTTCTCAGCTGCAAGCTTTCTCTTCTTTGCTCAACAGCCTTATATTTCTGTATGAGATAAATGGCAAAAGAGATGGGCCAGAAGCATCTATCAACAACTATTAGACTGGATGTTTAGATGGAACATCAACAGCAGACCTAACTCTGAGAACAAAAATTTGGGGTGGTGAAGCAAAAATGAGCTATTTTATATTCATATCTGGATATTAGGAAATAGTATGAGCAAAATATTTCTACTGGATAAAATTACCATCAAAAATGTTGGGATGAAGAAGATAAAACACAAAGATTTAATAGAATAGCGTATTATTTGAAAGCATATAATTTTGTTGTAGACTAATCCTTATATTTGCATTAGCTTCTGTTACTCAACACAGGAATCCATATTGTAGATTAGAAAAAAGCCCACCTCTCTATCTATCTGCTGCTTCAGGTACAGTCCAATTCCTATGTTAATTATTCATTTTTATCATGCCTTTATTGTTTTTATAAATAACTAAAGGCAGCAAACATACCTGGAAATTAAAACATATGAAGAGTGGTTGGAGGATTTGGGTTTGGTTTGTAAAAAGAAAAGAAGGACTAGAGGGGACATGATAGCAGTATTCCAGCATTTGAGAGGCTCCCACAAAGAGGAGGGGGGTCAATTTATTTTCCAGGCACCAGAAGGCAGGACCAGAAACAATGGATGGAAATTAATCAAGGAGAGAAGCAACCTGGAATTAAGAAGAAACTTCCTAACAGTGAGGACAATTAACTAGGGGAACAGCTTGCCTTCAGAAGTTGTGGGTGCTTTGCAGGGGCAGGTTCCAAATCCCGTCATTATCGGTTTGATCGTGCATGTGCGTGGCATTTCTGCACATACCCAGAAGCTTCTGTGCATGTGCAGAAACATCCAGGCGGGTTGGCGGAGCCTCCCACCACCGCCGCTACCGGTTCGTCCAATCCGGTGAGAACTGGTAGCAATCCACCACTGGTGCTTCATCAAAGTCAAAAGTCAAAGCCTTTATTGTCATTGTACATCATGTATACAATGAAATTGGTTTAGCCTCTACTGGTGCAGTTCATACAAGACAACGTGAATAATATAAAGGATAATCTTTATACAAGTAGTTAGGGAAAAAACTAGTCATATGTTCCCATATCTCCAATATATTCTGTGCAATTTGTATATTACTTGGATGTATGATCTTATGTTATGGTATATACATATTACACCACACTGGCACCAGTGAAATTTGTGGTGCTATATTGTGTGTAGGAGTCTGAGAGCCCATGAGCAGAAGCTGTTTTTAAACCTGTTTGTCCGGCTGGCTATACTTCTGTGTCTTCTGCCTGACGGTAAAAGTGAAAAAAAGACACTGACTAGGGTGTATCATCCCTAAATATCTTCCTTACTCTGCTGAAACAGCCATCCAGTGGTGTTAAGGGGCAACCAATGTTTCTTGTGCTGAATTAATCACTCTCTGTAGTGCCTTCCTGTCCGTGTTAAACCAGAGTGTCATACTGTTATACAGTACGTGAGGACACTTTCTATTGTGGACCAATAGAAAAAAGTCATCAGCCGTTGTTCTACCTGATTTTTCTCAGGACTCTAAGGAAATGAAGTCTGGAAGTTCACTGGAGGTTTTTTAAGAAGAGACTGGACAGCTACTTGTCTGAAATGGTAATAAGATCTCCTGTTTGAGCAGTGGGCTGGACTAGAAGACCTCTAGCTGTATTCTGGGTCCTTTCCAGCCCTATTCCGATTTTCATATCTAATAGTCTATCTAATAGTGTTTCTCAATTATGGCAACTTTACGAGAGTAGTGAAATCCAATTTTTTTTACTACCGGTTCTATGGGCGTGGCTTGGTGGGCATGGTGTGGCTTGGTGGGCGTGGCTTGGTGGGCATGGCAGGAGAAGGATACTGCAAAATCTCCATTCTCACCTCACTCTGGGGCCAGCCAGAGGTGATATTTGCCAGTTCTCTGAACTATTCAAAATTTCCACTACCTATTCTCCGAACTGTTCAAATTTCCGCTACTGGTTCTCCAGAACCTGTCAGAACCTGCTGGATTTCACCCCTGCTTTAAAATGAAATAGCCTGATAGTACAGTGGTTTAGTGCACCCTGTTATTAACACAGCTGCCTGCAATTTCTGCTGGTTCGAATCTCTCCAAGGCTCAAGGTTGACTCAGCCTTCCATCCTTTCTAAGGTAGGTGAAATGAGGACCCAGTTTGTGGGGGCAATAAGCTGACTTTGTATAAATATACAAAAGAATGAAGGCTATTGCTTAACGCATTGTAAGCCGCCCTGAGTCTCCGGAGAAGGGCGGCATATAAATCAAATTAAAAAAAAAAATGTCTGGAGTTCCATTCTCATGCTGGGTGGAAATTCTAGGAACTGAAGCAGGGGTGAGTTCTACTTATCTTTACTACTGGTTCGCAATGGGGCCACACACGCTCTTCTGCATAAGCGCAGAAGCATTTTGATGACATCAGGGTCAGTGGGCGGAGCCTCCCGCCCGTTTTACTACTAGTTCTATAGAACTGGTGCGAACCGGAGGCAACCCACCACTGAACTGAAGTCGACATAACTTAAAGTTGAGGAACACTGAACTAAATTGTGAAGCAGGTTTTACAAATCTTAGTGACTCCGTTTCCACAAATCTGTTAAAGCAAAACCAGAAAACCATGTTTATGGTTCAGGGTTAGATTGTCACCCTCTGTCATTTGTACCCTTCTCCACCATCAAAGCTTCCCTTTTATTTTTCTTTCTTATATTTTCAAGAACCGTTGAATTACTGCAGTAAAAAGAACCTGGTGACAAAAATCATACCAAATGATGATGGAATCTGGCTGAGAAATGCCAAGATTGGGGAATTTCCTAGAGGTGGAAAATTGATGCCTCATTGCATTTTTTGGGCCGAAGTGGTAAAGGTTCAGCTCTAGAATCAGTCAAAGGACATAAGAGGGGGGCATTTTATAACAGTTACTACAATGCCAAATCCACCCTGAAATATTAATGAGAGTAATTTAAACATATTTCCTGCAACTGGTAATATTTATTTTGATATACATTCAGAATATTTATGCAATTTTCCCCCTGTTCAGCATAGGAGCAGCTTCTGGCAAGGAGGTGCTACTTTCCCAGCCATACCAAATGGCTGTTATGATTGGCTGAGTTTTAATAAATGATTTGTCGTGCAAAATTCTGGCCAAGTTAAATCCTAGGCAAGTGCTGGGATTCAAGAGGAGTGCCAGGTGGACTTCAATGCCTAGGATTCCAGAATGGAAAGATTGACTTCTTGTTGTAGATGGCTTGACCTGATTTGACTTCCAAATGACCCCACACAAATGTTGACATGTGTAACTCTGAATTATTATTTAACCTGTGGTTCTTTTAATGTAAAAGTTAAGATGTGGAACTCTGAAGTAGTTTTCAATCTAAGGCATGCTGATTGGAGATTCTGGTTGAAATCCATGTTAAAGTTGCCAAGATTGAGAAATATGGACCTAAAGCAGGGATGTCAAACTGGTGGCCCATAGGCCATATTTGTCATGTGCAGGCAACACTCACCCCAGTTCTGCAAAGGGGAAAACATTGCGATAGATCACGTGATGGCAATGTGCTGCCGCAAGTTTGACACCCATGACCTAAAGGGTCTTTAAAACCACAAAAAATGTTCTGCTTTCAGGTTCAGATGTTATATGATAGGCTTGGGAATCTTGGGCCTGCTGTGGGCCACTGTGTCCCAACTTCTAATAGCCCAAGGTATGGACTGTATTGGTTGTATTTCATCAACCAATGTTGAAAATGGTGGGCAATGTAATTCAGGTACTGTTTTGCTCTGTTTGAGGGCAATATCATTGTAGGATGCTTTGTTTGAGTCTCACATCTTGTTTTTTTCCCTTCCAACTTAGTTTTATATGGTTGTTCTTTCTGTGTTGAGATTGCAACACACATAATAAAGCAGCAGAACTCAATCGTGTTGAGACCTTGGAAAATGTGCAGAGAAGAGCAGCAAAGATGATGTAGGCTAAATTGTATGGCGAACGTTGAGGGAACTAGGTATGTCCAGCCTTTTGAAGAGAAGGATTTGGGGGACATGATAATAGTCTTTCAGTACTAGAAGGGCTGTCACAAAGAAAAGGGGATAAACATTTTCTAGGGCACTAGAGGGCAGGACAAGAAGTAATGGGTGGAAGTTTGTCAAAGAAAGATATAATCTAGAAATAAGGAGAAATTTTCTGACAGTGAGAGCAATTAATAAATGGCTTGCTTCTTGCAGTTTTGCCACCTAGGGTTAGCCTGTGATAATCATTTTACCCATGTGAATTTCTTATAACTTGATTCAAATACAATATTTATCTGATAGATATTTCCCCTTACAGCTGTTATCCAACTGTAATAGACTAAGTATCCATAATTTTTACTTACAAAGGGCATTGGCTGTGCTTGATAGTCGAACATTTCCAGAAATGTCTGAGAGAAGATTTGTATACATGGAATATATGAACTCAGTCCATTGACAGCTGTGTGACTTAAGTGCCAAGGAAAACTATTCATAAGGAATAGGATAAATTTCATATTATTCTTAACATGCATTAGGAAAAATAGGTTTACTTGACAGAAAGATGTTTGTTTAGCCGTTTCATTTACAGAACCTAAGATTTTCTAGATTTGATTCTCTGAGGGGAAAAATTCCTAGCAAAATAATAACAACAATAACAGTAATAATAATAATATAACCTGAAAACAATTTGATTATAGATATATATATATATGTCTGGAATATGTAAACAATGGCAGAAAGCCATAAATAGCACAGCAATGGCACTCATATGAATTTTAATGCCAATGTAAATATTGCATAATTCATCCTCTTCAGACTGAGTGTATTTTTTAGGAATATCCCCAAAAAGCTTTTAATAACAGCAATCATCCTTTATCCAGGCATTGTGAGCTTTCTTTAACAGATTGCAGTCAGAAGAGCCAGACTTCTGGGGGAGGAATGGCAAACTGAAGATAGCTGCCAAAGCAGAGCTGATGTTCTTCTGTTCGCTTTGCTACTGGAGATTGACAAGAGAAAGTCTGAAAGACAAAGTGGAACTGAAGAGAAAACAGTGTCCATGTTCCCTTTTTGCATTTGGCAATTAAGCAAACACTGAGAAAATACGATCAGCAGTGGAGAATAAATGCTGATTTATGTCCTTCTGAGCTGAAAACTACTCCAGAAGTTGTAGGTGCTCCAGCACTGGAACTTTCAAAGAAGAGATTGGACAACCATTCGTCTGAAATGGAATAGGGTTTTCAGCTTGAGCAGAGGGTTGGACTAGAAGACCTCCAAGGTCCCTTCCAACTCTATTATTCTGTTACTGCCATAGGTTTGCTACAACTTCAACTATTTGCCTTGAATACTTCACTACCTGCTGCAGGTGAATGTAACAGGTGAATCTGTTGGAGACTGAAGTATTCTGGGTGAGTGAGACTGTTCCTATGAGTCGGAATCTGATCTGAACAATGATTAGCGAAGTAGGTTTGTAATTACAATTGAAAGGAAATTCTTGTTTTCAGGAAATGCATTATAATGATAGGCAAAGCACCTAAATCCTTGACTTACGACACAACTCAGCCAAAATTTCTGTTGCTAAGCGAGACAATTGTGAATTTTGTCCCATTTTACAACCATTCTTGCCACAGTTGGATGTTAAGTGAATCTTGTTTCCCCATTGACTTTGCTCATCAGAAGGTCCTAAAAGATTATTGCGGGACACTGCAACCATTATAAATGCATGACCAGTTGTCAAGCATCCAAATTTTGATCACGTGACCATGGGAGGTTGCAAAAGTCATGTGAAAAATGGTCATGACAGTGACCATTTTTTCAGTGACGTTGTAATTTCAAATGGTCACTAAATGAATGGCTGTAAGTTGAGGAGTGGATATTGAATTAAGGGAAGAGTCAAAGATCATGCTCCCAGAATAAATCCATTAACACTTTATCTATCCTGTACTACCATCTTGTGGTCAGTAAATCATGATGCGTCAGTAAATCATGAGGTGTTGAAGGTCCATCTATTTGGACCTTCAACAGAATCTTGGCTATTTTTAATCTTGGCTAGTCTTTCGTTGCTTGAGGTATGGTGAGAATCCACCCTGTTTGATTGGTTTATGAGCCAGGTATAGTGAAAATCCCAAGAATGTATTCATTCAATAATCAATTCTTGTATCTTGTAATTTTGTGATACAAGAATCCAGTCAATAAACCAGTATAGAATGAATGTGTGAAGCTGGGGTTCAAGTTTGGGTCCAACATCTCAGCTATAGCACTTCTACATGTTCATCCAAAGACTGAAATCATAACTGTACATGTATAGCTCGTATGCTCTTACATACAAGCTATAGTAAATATAGTCTAAAGAGCCTACAAAATACAAGGCTATCTCTGTGCAGAAAAAGTCAACATACATCCACATTGTAAACATGTAAACTTATCTGGCCTTTAGAAGAACTCAGTAGAAGTTAGCCAACAATATGATCCCTCGTTTCCTGTGTTCTTTCTTCATAAATTTATAGTAAGAAGATCTTACACCAAACGTTTTGACATCGTATCATATACCTCCCAGGTATATGAGCTGCACATTTTCCTTATGTAATGGCTACAAATGGCAAATCCTTAATTTGAGATAGTTTTGAGGAAATGGGATGTAAAAAAAAAATTAAGATGGTGGCTGTGACCATTTGATCCAAGCCCTACCCTATACAGATAGCCTTCGACTTAACAACTACAATTGGGAACAAAATTTAGAACAGAATAGAATAACAGAGGTAGAAAGGACTTCGGAGGCCTTCAATTCCAATCCCCTGCTTAGGCAGGAAACTCTATGCTATTTCAGACAAATGGTCCATTGCTAACCAAAGGGGTTCCTATAAATGATGTGCACCTAATTTTGCAAAATTTTTGCCAAGGTTGTTGAGTAAATCATTGTAGTTGTTAAGTGAATTGCATGGTTATTAAGGCAATCTGGTTTTCCCCATGTTTTTTGCTTGTCAGACAATGGCAAATGGTCACAAATGGTGATCATATGATCTTGGAATACTGCAACCATTATAAATAGAGGCCAGTTTCCAAGGAGGAGGGGGAGGAAGAAGAGGAGAAGAAATAATAATGGGAAAAAATATAATCTGCAGCCTGCAGTTGACCCTTAAAATAATGTTCATGATCAGGTACTCAACTACTGCATCGTAGGCTTAAATGTTGTGCTGCTCTAATACTTCCTTTTCTCCTTCTCACTTCAATTAACTATATATCTTCTGCCAATTCAATTGGATATCTCATTTCTCACCCACTCCTCTGATGTTAATCCTTCTATTCAAATGCTTCTTCATACATACCGTTTTTAATTTCCACAAGTCTTGGCTTAGTGTTTGTATCCTGGACCAGATCCATCATTGCAGAAGCAAGGGTTACGCAACCTGTAATACTGAGAAAACCTCAAAGCTCCAGCTTGGGTGATTCCACCCCCCTGGTATTCAAATAAGCTCTGCTTAGATCTTTTATTATTCCTCTTCCTCCCCCACCTCTCTCTCTCACACACAAACACACATGTCTATCTGTCTGTCTGTTTGTCTGTCTGTCTGTCTCTCTATCACCTCTCTATCACCTCTTTTCTCTCTCTCTCTCTCTCATACACACACACACTTCTGTGTGTCTGTCTGTCTATCATCTATATCTATCTATCTATCTATCTATCTATCTATCTATCTATCTATCTATCTATCTATCTATCTATCTATCTATCTATCTATCATCTATCCTCCCTCTCTCTCTCTCTCCCTCTCTCTCTCTCTCTCTCTCATTTGCAAACTGCCTAAGTCACTCACAGAGCTATTCTGGGCAGTGTATAATTAAAACATTTTAAAAAATTATAAATCTAGTATACAATTCAGCAGGTGAGTTGGTTGAAGATAATGTATTCTTTTTGCATCATTTCTGTTTCTTCCAACTCACTAAGCTAAACCTTTGTCTGCAATGCAAAATAGAGTGATCAGTTTCAGGTTTTTTTTAAAATTTAGTTTTGTGTAAATTACTTCATAAAATTTATTTTACTTAACCTTTTTAAATAAAAACAATTGTACTAAATTTCCTGTATTTCAGCATGTATTTCTGAAACACGGGTGGGTGGGTGGGTATGTAAATTAACAAAGAAACTAACAAAGAAGCCAACAAACATGTTAATTTCAACTTTCCATAAAGTACACAATTTTTTTTTGATATAATGTTTTTTATACATCATTTATATTGACATATCATATTTAGGCAAAATTCAAAAATTAAAAATTAAAAAATGCAAAGGTCCACATTCAAATATAATTTAAACAAATGTCCTTCCCATGTCTAATTTAGAGAAATGGCAATCTATATCTGAACTCTCAGGTCTGCTGCTTGTGTCCTGAGTGGCCACCTAGAAGTACAATTTAGTTAAAACTGTTCAGGCACTGAATCAACAAGGGGCAGAGGTGAGGGTGGAGCAGGCTGTGGCTCACAGCAACAATTTTAGAAACATTTTAGAATTGTTAGAATCCATTGTTTTGTTGATAGAGCCTGTCTGCCTTTTGTAATCCATCACCCCTCAACTGATTGCAGAAGTGATGGGTTTGGAAGTGTAGCAAGAATAACAGACCTTGGAGGTGTTCTGGTCCAACTCCCTGCTCAAGCAGGAAACCCTAAAGCATTTCAGACAAATGGTTGTCCAATCTCTTCTTAAAAACCTCCAATGTTTTCAAATGATTTTGTGTGTGCTCTTCCAAGGACTAGACACAATGCAAACTTTCAGACACCAGAAAAGAAACTGACAGCCCAAAGCTAATAAAATATTAGAATTAAAATGATTAGAAAGCCTTTGAAGAATGCAGGAGTAAAAGTCTCCCCCCCCCCACACACTCTCTCTTTCTGTTTGTGTCTGTGTGTCTTACTTTACATAAGCCCAATATTGCCAGATACAAAATGAATCTCATTTAAGGTACTGATTTTGTAGGTAACATAATGCCAACTAATTTCTAACACAAAACTCATTTTCTGCAGAGTTGCCAATTCTGCCTTTGCTCAGGGCTACTGGAAATGAAAAAGTACATGGTAATGGAAGGGAATCTTATCTAGCACCATCAAGTATGGATTAAGAGGCTCAATGTTCTAGTGATTTGTTCCTGGGGTTGCAAACTTTCTATGATCCATAAGTGATGTTGTTTATTTTATTCTACATGAGCAGAGCCTTGCGTCTGCAGGGTTGAAATCTCTCAAAGTTAAGTTGCCGAGAAACCTATAGTTGAAAAATAATCAGAAGTGGATTGCAGATCATGGCCAAAACCATAAACTATCCTTGAGATATCCACAGAACAGCCCAGGCAGATGAAAGCTTTTCCATTCTCCTCTTGATTATTCATATACTTGTCTCTAAGTATATGCAAGGTGTGGTTATAAAAAGGTCAAGATCACAGTGATAACTATGCTTTTTATGTTGATGCACATAAAAAAAGCAAAGCAGCTCCTACATTCCTATAATTTAGGGCAAGATAGATAACGTGCTGCCTTCTATAAGGGAGGACTATACTTGACACATTATCTTGCTATGATGGGGCCAATGGGAGTTAATCTAGATAGCTACTTCTGAAGCATAGTCTTGCTTTTAAATTCATGGTCTCTCTTCAAAGGGCCGTCCTTCTAATTCCTGCAGTCAAAATAATTAGTAAATTATTGTGGGGGGGAGTCCTAAATACTTTGGAAAGTTATTTCATTAGCACAGCTTTGGTATCAGGGATAAAGATTCCAACTCTCAGGAAAATTAGCCAGAATGGCTAGAGTTGAGAGGTATTAAGGCTTGGTTTTAAAACAACAATCTGTCCCCAACCCTCTCTTTATATTAGAGGAAACTTCTACCTGAAAAAATAAAACAAGATTCACTGCTCTATCCTTCTTCATTGAAACCAGCATGGAATTCACTACATACTGTATGTCATGAACTGAGAGAGTGATTCTGCGAATGGGTTAACTCAAATGGGAGCTAAAGATAAAGAATAGAATAGAATAGAATAGAATAGAATAGAATAGAATAGAATAGAATAGAATAGAATAGAATAGAATAGAATAGAATAGAATGGTTAGAAGGAACAGTCTTCTTAGTTCTAGGTTGTTTGTCTCCTTGATTAGTTTCCACCCATTGCTTCTTGTCCTGTCCTCAGGACAGGTGTTTTGGAGAATAGCTTGACTCCTTCTTCTTTGTGGCAACCCCTGAGATAAGCATGGCTGAGATAAGCAAGCCAATTTCTAGAGAAACTTGCATACAAACAGTCCAGATTCTCCAAATTTGATACTCTCTAGAACAGTGGTTCTCAACCTGTGGGTCGGAACCCCTTTGGGGGTCGAACAACCCTTTCACAGGGGTCGCCTAAGACCATCGGAAAACACATATTTTCAATGGTCAATGGAATAATTTTATGGTTAGGGGTCACCACAACATGAGGAACTGTATTAAAGAGTCGCAGCATTAGGAAGGTTGAGACCCACTGCTCTAGAAACATAAACTTCTGTTATGGGAGCTTTCAGTAATGACATTGCTCACTGGGAATCCTTGGCATTAAAACTTACTCTGGAAGGTACTCAGATTGGAAAAGCTGTAGTATTTAACTAGATTTATCCAGGAACCTCTCAATGCACACCTATTTCCAAAGAGTATGCCTCATTCTCCTTCGGCAGTAAACATGTACATCAAGGCCAAATGTATTGCAGTCACAAAGGTTGCTACTACTGTAGATTTTCTTTTCTTTTCTTTTCTTTTCTTTTCTTTTCTTTTCTTTTCTTTTCTTTTCTTTTCTTTTCCTTTCCTTTCCTTTCTCTTTCTTTCTTTCTTTCTTTCTTTCTTTCTTTCTTTCTTTCTTTCTTTCTTTCTTTCTTTCTTTCTTTCTTTCTTTCTTTCTTTCTTCTTTTTCTAGTATAATTTATCTCTGTGATCCTTCTGAGAGCATGAGAATTTTGGCTTTTAATGCTTGAGCACAGTTAACTTTTGACCTATGTCAGCCTGTCAGGTTAGAATGAGTTTGGTCACATCAGTCTGAATCAAAATTAAATCCAAGCTCAGGAAGGTGAAAGGGCAAATCCTTAAAGGGATCACCTTAATTGACTGGGCCTCTTAATCCCCCTCCTGTTCATGTACATTAACCCAAATACTTCTAGGTTTCCTCTAACCTTCTTTCAGAAGAAAAGAAAAGAAAAAGACTTATTTCACATAATAAAGGGATGTGGTCGCAGGAACGTGGCCTGAACTGTATCCAAGAGGCGCTTTTTCATTCCTTCTGAATAATCTTCTTTATCTTCCACACTTCCTAGTGGCTTGAAGAGAGGGAAATTATCAGCTTGGTCCCTCTTAATTTGAAACATGTCAGAGATATTGTACAGTTCCAGACATTCCAGCTGCCCTTTGAACTGTGGCCTCATGCAACAAGCATGACCAAATATGGTTTAAAGTGATGTTTTTCACATGTAGCAATTTTTCAGATGCATGATTTCAACTCCCAGAATTCCCCAGCTAGAATGCAGGCTGGGAAATTCTGCAAATTGTAATCCATACATCTTAAAAGTTGCCAAATTTGAAAAATACTGGCTTAGGACACACTGCACAGCCTTCAATACCTAACTCTGCCAAAGCTAGGAGGGAGGAGAGGTTTATGAGTGTTGGAAGAAAAATCCGGTCCAGTTCCAAGCTGGGAGAAAGGTGCTGGAAATAAAATGGAGGCTGATTGGAAAGGAGGACTCTGTTTATTGATGAGCAGAACCAACTACAGCATGCAGTTCTGGAACAGCTGATGAATTGGTTTGATGAATACATGGATTTTTATCAGATTCTGAGATGCTTCAGGGAGTGGTGCAATATAGTGAGCCTAGTGGCTTTTGCTATTCTAATGGTGGTGGGTTAATCCTAATATGTCCTCAAGGTCATATCCTATTCTTAGAATTTCGGCAAGGTGGTGTAAATTCTTAATCCGATCATCTGGACCTGAAGGTGTTTTGTTTGCGAATAGGCTGGCAAGTGAACTGGTTGCAAAGGTAAGTGAATCCAGACATCTGCTGGAGGTTGTTGGAGCTGCTTTCTGTCTTTGTTAAGATTTTTCTCCATTTCTCCTTTGGGGAAATGTAATATTCTGCCTCTTTTAAGATCCCCCAAAATATTTCATTCTTCTGGCAGGGCGGCTTCCCACAGGAGGAGGAAGCATTTGGGGGCAGGGACAGTAGTTAATTTTGGAATATCAATAGAACATTTGGGATGGGATCTATTCCTATGATGTTCCAGGTGATATTGTTGTGGGCCTGATAGGAAGACAAAAAAAATTGGAAATGTATTCAGAATTAAACTAATTTCTGAATATCAGGGGTAAGATTAAGATACTAAGGAATCCTGTTGTAATTCAGGTGCCCAACACAAATTGTAACCTGCGAAATGGCATACTGGTTTTCAGTATATACTAAGAATTGTGTGGCACAATAGATAAATACGGTATTTTAGGCTAATTCAGTTCAAGTCCTTCTGGCTCAAGATGGACTCAGCCTTCCATCCTTCCGCGGTTGGTAAAATGAGGACCCAGATTGTTGCGGGCAATAGGCTGACTCCAGTGGTGGGATTCAGCCAGTTCGCACCACTTCGGGAGAACCGGTTGTTAACTTTCTGAGCAGTTTGGCAAACTGGTTGTTGGAAGAAATCATTAGGGCAGAGAACCGGTTGTTAAATTATTTGAATCCCACCACTGGCTGATTCTGTAAACCGCTTAGAGAGGGCTGTAAACAGAGGAGGACTGCTGCCGGTTTGGATCGGTTCGCCTGAACTAGTTGTTCCCATTCTTCACAGTTCAGAGAAGCGGCAAATTGGACCGCTGGCTGGCCCTGCCACCAACCATTTTTTGTCCTGTTTTTGGCCATTTTTGGGCCATTTTCAGGCTGTTTTTCAAGCCATTTTCAGGTCATTTTTCGGGCCAAAATCGGAGGTCTTCAGAGGGATACATTACTTAATCAGAAATTAAGCAAAGCACTCCTTTGAATTCACCATGCAAAAGGGAACTTCTGATCAGTGAAGGGCTCAGTTCATATTTTAAAATTTACTCATTTATTATTATCTGCGGCCCACTTCGCTATCCAAAGCAATTTTGTACAGCTTACAATGCACTAGAAATATAAATGTAAACATGCAAGAAGCCCATCTTTAATCAAGGTAGATCATCTCCATCTTGATATTCCATCAAGATGAAGCCACTGTAGGACAAATCCCAGTCAGGCCTCCAGTATGGAAGAAAGGGACAAAACCAGAAGAATGTCAAAACTAGCCTTTTATATTTCAAAACTTACTCAGAAGAGAAAAGCTAAAAGTAGATATATTGGAGTTTTTTTAGAATTATCCTCCCTAATTGAGGCAGTGCGTGCATACATACCTTTAAGTAAGTCCATTAAAACAAATAATAAATTGTTTAGAAGGCATTTACTGTTGGCAAGCAACATTTAATTTTTTCTTTCTCCTATTTCTAGTGCCATGCGGTACATAAAATAGCACATGGCTCCTCTTTCATTGGGGGAAAAAAACACCCTATTCTTACTAATAGAATGAATCACAGTGGGAGAGAAACAAAAACAGGGTATCAACTTACGAGGAAAATAGGTTCATGAACTTGAACTCCTTTTGATGAACCTGGCAGATGAAAATAGAAGGATTTGACGGATTTTTTAAAACCACAAGATTCCACAAGACCTGCCCAGTTTGGACGATTGTTTGTCAGGCCATTAGCCCAGATTCCGCATCAAGTTGAGTCCTGCTAGTACAAGAAGAAGGACCGTGTCTTCTTCAGAGGGTAAGAGAAGCATAGTTTGCTGTGCTCTCCCCATTCCTGGAAGAGAAGTCCGTCTGGGAGCAGACGTGGTGTCAGGGAGAGGCAGCACCTTTGAAGTAGAGAACAAGAGATGTCCGCTGGTAATAGGATGTTTGGGAGGACTGTCAAAAAAATCTCCAACACTTGACTTGTCCTTGATGGTATCTCACTATAGATAAAACAGTAATGGCAGCGGTTTTTGAAAAGAGGCTAATTTCTGTTTCTCTCTCTGTCTCACTCTCTCCTACATCTGGAGCATTCAGAGAAAGAAGATCAAAATTGGGGAAGGGAGAGGAGAGCTTTTTAAATTTTATATTAGAAAAACAAAATTCTATCCTACCAGAATGAAAAAACAAACAAACCCCCAAAACAGCGGTCCAAAGTTGAACCGTGATTTATTTTAATTTCTGAGGAGAAATAATGCTTCTGGAGGAGCCCAAGGAAGAATTTAATTACTTCCTCCCTTCCCTTGTGCTTTCTACGTGTGTTGGAAGCAGTTACCCATTTGGGGTAGAGATAATAGGATTAGGAGGCCAGGAAAATGGAGGGCACCAGGTTGGGGAAGGTTGATCTCATCTCTTGCTATGGTCCTGTTTTGCTCACTCTGTCTCTTTCTCTCTCGGCTGTTTTGCTGCAACCTTCCAAAAGTGATTAAAATGATGAAAAAATTGACTAAAGAGGAAAATTGAATTTTAAAAAACCATAATGGAGGTTTGTAAGTAGTTACATAAAGGAAAGGAAACTTATTACATTTATTCACTGGCATTTAGAATAATATTACAGGTGTTTTTGGAGAATGAGGGAATCTTCATTCCATCCACCATATCATTAGTATTATTGTATTGATATTCTTCCTATAATGGCAGTCGAAGAGACAGATTGCATAGGATACCTAACAGACTCTGTTTTGAATGATCACTAAATGAATGGTCATAAATTGAGCTGTAGCTTTAAAGAACCAAGTGATTGATATAGACTTCAAAGTCACCTTCTCCTGATGTATGACAATGTCAATGGTGGCCAGTGGTACAACTGTGATTATCTTGTTGCATGATCATACATGATCAACCCTTGACTTACCACCATAACAGAGACTGGAAAATTCATAAATTGTGTGGTTGCTAAGTGAGGCATCATGTGACTGCAGGTGATTTTATAACTTTTTTGGGGGGCTGCAATTGCATGTTTACAACCTGCCACCTTCCTAGGCCACTTCTCATTGACTTTGCTTGTTGAAGCCAGCTGGGAAATAATAAAAGCAATAGCACTAAGACTTATATACTGCTCCATAGTGCTTTACAGAACTCTCTGAGGGGTTTACAAGGTCAGCATATTGCCCACAATAATCTGGGTCTTCATTTTACCGACCTCAGAAGGATGGAAGGTTGAGCCAACCTTGAGCTAATGAGGATCAAACTCCTGGCTGTATTCAGAGTTAGCCTACAATACTACACTTTAATCCCTGTGCCACCACTGCTCCTAAAATGATCATAAACATAATAGCAATAGCACTTAGAGTTATATACCACTTCACAGTGCTTTACAGCCCTCTCTAAGCAGTTTACAGAGTCAGGATATTGCCCCCAACAAGCTGGATCCTCATTTGACTGACCTCAGAAGGATGGAAGGCTGAGTCAATCTTGAGCCAGTGAGAATCGAACTACTGAACTGCTGGCAGCTGGCAATCAGCAGAAGTAGCCTGCAGTACTGCATTCTAACCATTGTGTCACCATGGCTCTTCATAATGAAATAATGATCATGTGATTGCAGGATGCAGAGATAAATGCATGATGGCTGCCAAATGCCCAAATCATGATCATGTGACCAAGGGGATTGTAGCAATGATTATAAGTGCAAGAAACAGTTGTAAGTCACTTTTTTTCAGCACTGTTGTACTTTCAAATGGTTCCTAAACAAATTGTCATCTGTTGAAGACTACCTGTAAAATCTACTTTTTCAGTCAACCTTGATTCTTACGAATTTCAAGGATTTCCTGATTTTTTTGCCACTAACTTCTGTGGAACTTTCTTGACTTCCTAATAGACCCTGAAGTCCTTCAGGTCTCCCATGTAAGCATGAAGCAGCTCTAATCCTGCTTAGCTTCCAGATTCAAGACCATCCAAAAAGTGCTGTTTGCTTATTTAGCCTATAGGTGGCACTGGGCTCAGTCCATAATTTCCTGCTCCTGCTAGAGAAAGATGTCACAATTCTTATTGAGCTTGTGCTGCCACCTGCTTTCAACCTTCCATGATGGCCAATAACTATTAATTCCTAAGAAGTTCATATTAATGGCTTTCTTTTAATGACAGGCCATCTCCCCCATCCCCATGTATCCTAATCCCAAAGTGTCTGTAAAGTATGGTCAACAAAATCACGATGGTGATTTGATGTAACACAGGGATGAAATCCAGCAGGTTCCAACAAGTTCTGGAGAACCGGAGCGGAAATTTTGAGCAGTTCGGAGAACCGGTAGTGGAAATTTTGAGTAGTTCAGACAACCGGCAAATACCACCTCTGGCTGGCCCCAGAGTGAAGTGGGAATGGAGATTTTGCAATATCCTTCCCCTGGAGTGGGGTGGGAATGGAGATTTTGCAATATCCTTCCCCTGGAGTGGGGTGGGAATGGAGATTTTACAGTATCCTTCCCCTGCCATGGCCACCAAGTCACGCCCACCACACCACACCACACCCACCAAGCCACGCCCACAGAACCGGTAGAAAAAAAAATTGGATTTCACCATTGGTGTAACATATAAAGAGAGGATTTCAATTCCTCAGTTGTAGTTGCCATCTTATGACACACGTAAAGTCGCCATCTTAACTTCTTTTGACCTGGCCTGAAGCTATTTCCCCCTGCCTATGCCTTTGTGTATGTTTACCTAATAGCTTTGAATACCACAGGGCAAAAAATAATCATAATAAAAATAATGTAATATAGTAATACACTAACTATCAGACGACACATAGTTACCCCACCCCGAGATTAAAGCACTAATAGCAAAAAAAAAAAAAAACACACAAAAAAAAAACACCCCATTATTAATTAGAGTAACTGAAATGTTCCAATGATTTGCTTTAAGTAACTTTGAAATTTAAGCTGCCAGGGGCAAAAATGAATCACAGAAAACAGTGACATCACTTAATATCCAGGATTTTGAAATATATTTGGAACAAGAGCGTTCCAGAAGGAGGAGGAAGCAGGGAGAACTGTGGTCTTGTGTTCTTTTGCACAGGAATCGTATGTTTCCACAGCACACACTATATAAATCTAGTCAGTGACTTCCTACAAAGCCCCACAAAATCCATCAAAAGCAAAAGGGATTTGGGATGATTTAGTATTTCGGTTGGTTGAGAGCAGGGAAGTAAGTATGGATTAATATAATTCTGCCAGTTTTAGTTAGTAAAACCCGTCACCAATTTTTAAAAAAGATTTCCTAATAAAACATAGGTAGAAAATGTGAATATTTGCATTGCATGTAGAGACAGAGTTGTTCATGAAAATTTGTCTATAAAGTTACCTTACCTTCATTCTTTGACATGCAAATTTCCACCATGCAGGCTTGTAAAATACAGGTCATTCCTTGAGGTATGATACTATTTATGTGCAATATTCCTTATTCAGTATATCTTTATTTGATTTGATGGATATTTTTTGACCTAAGACATTCATGTGATACTCAATGTTACTCTCTTTCCTAAAATAATTTTTATTAAAGAAGTTTTAAACAGAAAAATAATATAATTTTTGAACTGAAGAGAAAAAAAATAAGGAATACAGAAATGAAACAAAGCAAAAGAAATAGAACAATAAATAAATAAGTACAGTAATTCTCAACTTACAAGCATTCATTTAGAGACCATTTGAAGTTACAGCAGTACTGAAAAAAGTGATTTATAACCGGGCTTTGCAACAATCATAACATCTCCATGGTCACACAATCAAAATCTGGTTGCTTGGCAACATGTAATGTATTTACAGTGGGTGCATGTGAGAACCATTTGTGCCCTTACCAGACTTCTTAGAAGCAAAAAATTAATGGGGGAAATGACTGCATGGTTTGCTTAACAAAGGCAGTGATTTGTGGCAAAAAAGGTTGCAAAATCAGGTAGGATTCATTTTGTAATCACCTTGCTTAGCAATGGAAATTCTGGTCCCAATTTTGGTCATAAGTTGAGTATTACCTGTAATAAGGAAGTGGTTTTCAATCTTCTGAACAGCAGTTATAAGTATGTTAATATTTTATCCTCTCTCTCTTTAAGGTTGCATCATAATTTCCTTCTTTCCATAATCTAACCATTCTGTCCATCAATTCCATAAATCACCAGTTCATTTTTTTCCTTCTTCAGCAAAAAGTCCATAAGCGGTTTCCAGTTATTAAAAAATGTAATTGTTGAACTTTCTCTAGGCAAACAAATTAATTTTTTCCTCTGCTATTTCTGTCATCTTGATCATTTATTAGTCCATTAGGGTATTTCCACTCTTTCATTTTTGCACCTATAGTAGCCTCGCAGCACCGATTACATATAAAATTAATCTTTCGTGGCTGTCTCTAAGTCCCAGGAAGAAGAAAAAAAGTTCTGGTTTCAGGTGATTATTAGTTTTTAAAATTCTTTGTATAACTGTATGTATTTGAGTTCTTTTTTTTACTTTAGTTTTTCACAAGTTCACTAGGCCTGGCCACTTTTACTTCCAGTGGTCTTTGTGAAATTCTGCTGCATCCATTGTTGCATCAATTAATTGCGTATTTGGGTGGAAAGGAACAAATTACAATCAGGCTGTATATCAGTTCTGGATGGAGTTTGGCACATTTATTTCAGGTACATCAATTGTGCTTTGTTTACATCTCTTGTTCCTTTCATGACTTATCTAAGTAATTACCTCTCATCTTAAAATACCTTTTAAAAAAAGTTGGCAGATAGTTCTTGTTTTATTGCTTGTATGGCATTCCTCAAAGAAGGGCACTTTGACCTTCTAAAATTCCTGGTGGAGATTAAATACCAAAGACAGCAGTGGAAAAGAGAGAGAGTTAATACACAGTTTCACCATGCACAGCAGGAGCTGTCAAGGAGGTCAAGTTATTAACACACTGGGAAACATAGCTTGTATTTTCAAAAGTGGATTTAATGTATACTCTAGCTTGATTCCTGACAGTAGCCCTGAGAAAAATCACATTTCAACAGCAAAGTCATAACTGTTGGTAGATCCCAAAAGCTGCTTGTTTTGGTCAGCAAACAAATTCTGACTTTTAAAAAACTGGTTCTATGGTACAATGTGAGATAAACTGAACCTTGTAACAAAAGAATAGATTCTTCCCAAATAGAAGCATTGGACTCTAACTAGGAGCTAACTATTGGCAGCTAAGGGGCTGCCACAAAGAAGAATGGATCAGCCTATTTTTCCAATGCACCTGAAGGTAGAAGAAGAAGCAATGAATGGAAACTAATCAAGGGGAAAACCAAATTTCCTGACAGAACAATTAATCAGTGGAACAACTTGCCTCCAGAAGCTGTGGCTGCTCCAACACTGGAGATTTTTAAGAAGAGATTGGACAACCATTTGTCTGAAATGGTATAGGGTTTCCTGCCTGAGCAGGGAGTTGGACTAGAAGATTCCTCCAAGATTCCTTCCAACACTGTTAATTCTGCTATTCTGTAACTAGTACAATCTTCCCCAAGTGCCCTCCAGATGTACAGCTCCCAGAATTCTCAGCAGTAGTCAATATGGGCTGGGGAAATCCTGGGAGTTGAAATTCATGTATCTAGGGCAGCAGGTTCTAACCAGTTCTGAAGAACTGGTAGCGGAAATTTTGAGTAATTCAGACAACCGGTAGTAAAAATTCTGACTGGCCCCGCTCCCATCTATTCTCTGCCTCCCAAGTCCCAGCTGATTGGATGGAAATGGGGATTTTGCAGTAACCTTCCTCTGGAATGGGGAGGGAATGGAGATTTTACAGTATCCTTCTCCTGCCACGGCCACCAAGCCCCGCCCACCAAGCCATGCCACGGCCACCAAGCCACACCCACAGAACCGGTAGTAAAAAAATTTGAAACCCACCACTGATCTAGGGGGTACATACTTTGAGGTGGGATGAATTAATAGATGAGGAATATTCATTCGTATTTGTATACAGAAACAAATCCTTTTCAGTGGGCAGCAAAAAAAACACCCTGATATGATTTTGTTACCAATGTATATAATCACTTAAGAATGCAGAGAGTAAATCTGTACTTTTCCTGCCCTCCACCCCTGTTCTTTGTTCCAGTAAAGCCCATTATGACATAGTATGATTTCCCCCTTTCTAGCAAACAGTCCTCAAGGCTAGCAATACCAAGTTCAGAGTGAGGAAGGCACCCCAAGTAGTTGATTTGGGAACTTATAAAAGGTCACAAATTGTCAATTGATGATTGCATATTTGTGGCTACACAGATGAAATGGTGCAAGTAAAACTATCTGCTCCAAGTGGCCAAATAACATGACTGGTTTGGGTAATATGCACCTAAACCCGGGATGGGTTGGGCTGAAGGGAGAGTGGGTCCCATTGTTTCATTGCACCTGTTATCTTTATTTTTTAATCGTTTTATTGTAATTTCTTTAATCATGAACTGCCCAGAGTTGTTGAGAGTTGGGTAGCAAACAAGTTTAGTAAACTATTACTGTGGTTGGTCACATAGCTAGCCAGATGTTTATACTGGATTTGACATTTTTGTCCACCCACCCTTACCCAAGAATAGCCAAATGTTATTTGCTTCTCTGAGTCACACAACCTTAATTCTGACCATTTTCACAAGCAATAACTGTGTTGGAATCAGCAGGAAGGTAGAACAGAGTCAATACACTGATGAAAGTTTTAGGTTAAAGGAAGAGATAAAGTTCCTCAGATTTCTGTGGAAAAATAATTAATGATTTAATCTGTGTCCTGCTCTGTGTCTTTTTTTTTGAAAGACATATTTTTGAATTGCACTTTCAGTGAGGTTCAGTGTGTTCCTAAGTTTGTATTTTTCTTCTTCATAGCCAGTGAAGCTTTGAAAGCAAAGCAAGTATTGAAGACGTTAACATATAAGTGTTTTTCCTCTAAACTGCACTTAACATTTCAGAAATGGTATAAACCAGGGGTGAAATCCAGCAGGTTCTGACAGGTTCTGGAGAACCGGTAGCAGAAATTTTGAGTAGTAGTTTGGAGAACCGGCAAATACCACCTCTGGCGGACCCCAAAGTGGGGTGGGAATGGAGATTTTGCAGTATCCTTCCCCTGCCACACCCACCAAACCATTCCCACAGAACTGGTAGGGGGAAATGTTAGATTTCACCCCTGGTATAAACATGGAATGGATTGTTCCAGTTTATCACACAAATGTAGGTGATTCAATAAGAAAAAAATATGTTGTAAGAATCTACCATGTTTCCCCGAAAATAAGACTGGGTCTTATATTAATTTTTGCTCCAAAAGACCCATTAGGGCTTATTTTCTATTTAGGTCTTATTTTTGGGGAAATACGGTACTAAATGCACCCATCTGGCTGACAATCTTAACTGGGGCTTATTTTGGGGGGGGGTAGGGCTTATATTACGAGCATCCTGAAAAATCATGCTAAGACTTATTTTCTGGTTGGATCTTTCAGGGAAACAGGGTAGATATTCTTACAACACATTTTATGGATAGAAAACATGCAGCAATCTCAACTTCTATAGAAGAAATGACAAAGAGAAGACAGCTCCACCAAAAGTAAAGCTGATGATAGCAGTGGATTGAAACAGCCAGCAGGAAGATTGACTCTTCATAATTCCTCTCCAGACAAGGGGAAGACTTGAGATTGCCCCCAAGTGCTCTAGACAGTTGCTTCTTGCAAAGAAAGCTCTGCGAGTTGAGGAAATGGCCATCTCGCTCAAACCATAGTTAGCATGTCTACAAGAATCAGGGGTGGGTTCTATTTACCTTTACTACCAGTTTGCAATGGGGCCGCGCGTGCGCGCTTGCTTTGCTTGCATGCGCGCTCTTCTGCGCATGCGCAAAAGCATTCTGATGACGTTGGGGTCGGTGGGCGGAGCCTCCCTCCGGTTTTACTACCAGTTCTATAGAACCAGTCCGAACCGGGGGGCAACCCACCACTGACAAGGATGTTGAGTTCACATACCTTTTTTCTTTCACTTTCAGAAATTGCTTGTCAACTGCTTTTACACTATTAGGAACCTTTGAACTGCCACATTTTATAGCACCAGGAAAGTTTCCTTCAATTCTTAGTGAAAGAAGCTTAAAATACAAGTTTAAGGACTTTTTTTTTTTTCTGGGCTCAATAGCAAAAGGTTGATTAAACTTTGACCTTAGAATGTTACAATCGGACTAAGTGTCCAGTTAAATTTGAAATAAGATTTTTGGAGTTAATTATAAAGAATCCTTCCTTTGGTAAAATTCTTATGGTTTGAATTCTTTAAAAAAAACATTAGAGTTTTGAAAACTGGACATTAGAGATAATTAGAAGAAACAAAGGATTACAATTAAAGGAGAAGAACAATCTACTAATACAGAATGAAATAAAATATTTTAACATTGAACACATTGAAAGATATTTAAAAACCAAACTTGGGGCACTGAATGTGCCAAGGGCATTTTTGTTTTAAACGATAAATTACCACTGAAATTTAAGATTAACAAAATTCATAGTCTGACTTTATTCATGCCTCTCTGATATGAAATGTTGGGCAGGGGATTTACTTTATGCTTAGCCTAGCATCCTCCAAAAATGTTTGATGGTAGCTCTTAGAATTCCAAGCAGAGAAAGGCAATTTCAATTAATCCGGAGGGCACCTGGTTGGGGAAGGCTGCTCTGTAGGTTATTAGAACAGCTGGGTCTTTTGCAAGAGAGTAGTTTAATGGAGCTGTTTTGTTTTCTCTTCCACTCCTAGAAAGCTGTAATTGGAGCTGGATTCAAAGTGTCTCCTCAGGATATTGTCACTATAGACTCAAACTTTCTTCATCTCTGTGGTAGAGCCATTAGTCTCTCAAAGTCCACGTCAAAATCCTGATTCTTAAATGATTCTCATCCCATCAGCATCTCTCCCTTCCCCCTCACCAACATAATGTTTCTATTGTGTGGGAAATGATGTGTTTCTAGGAACAGGAGGGATTTGAAGAGCAGAGCTGAGCTTTGATATGCTGTCAGCAGAAGCCAAGGATTGTAATTTTCACCCATTTTCTAAAATCTCTCCAACCAGTGCTTCCACCCACCCAACCACTCCCGCTCCCCTGAAAATCTTTTACACTACCCTTGCAGGGAGGGAAAAGTAGAAGTAGAGAGTTATTGTGAAAGCAGCCAACTCAAGAATCTCTTTTCTGCTGTTATGTTGTGGCAACTTCAAAGTTCCAGCTATGCTTTTCCTAACTGCCTGCACTGCATGTCTGACTTAAAGGCACAGTTCAAAAGTGCCACCTCATGACAGCAACACCTCCACGGACTTCTATCACTCTAAATCTGCCTGTGCTGATTCCTTAACAACAAACAACCCTTAACAGCAAAGATAGTAGATAGAGATGTCCATAGAGTGTATCTCTCAAACTCAGCAAAATGATGGGGATAGCACTGTGATTGATGCTCTACCCTAAGGACTTGCATCCAATGAATAGGAAGAGGTCTAAATCACAATGCCCTGTCTGTCTGCCATCCTCTAGATTATAACCTATGTAGAGCTGTGCAAATCCTTGCACTATAGATTCAATCATGCTTTGACCAAACTGTTTTCTTGAAACTACAATGCAACCTCACATGGGTCCCCTTGTTTGTAAAAGATAAGACAAGCCTTTGCATGTGTGCAGAAGAATCCTCCAACTTTTGTAAATGACAGTGGGTTTTTTTAAGGCTTGTGAAATATTTTTCCCAGAAGCATGGCATTCAGAGCATCTTGTAAGTGTTTAAAACAATTTACAGCCGTAAAGGAGCTTGTGGCCCTCAGATTAATTTTGTGCGCCCTTGATCTGATTTGAACCCTTCTCCTGAAAAAAAAAAAAATCAGATCACACCTCCAGAAGGAACTCAATTACTCTGTGTTGAAGCCTACTGCTTGTTTGGGAAAAGACAAAATTGGGTGTCTGAAAGAGAAAAGGAAAGCTAGTTGGGAAAGAGCTAGCTATTTTTGGCTGCCTCTCCATCCACAGCTTGCTTCAATCCTGCTCGCCACACAACCCTGCACAACTGCTCCCAAGGGAATGCTGCCTTCCATAATAAAAGCTGTTTACTCCTGTTTTAAAACATATTAAAGCATAAAATAAGCTCTACAGATAACAGAGGAACAAAGAGTAGCAATAAATTACTTTTTGTAGTAGCCACACTAGAACTGCAGATAGTATAGTCACAAGCAGTTCAAAACTTAACAGGCTAAGCAAAAAATAAAATAAAATAAAATCTAAGCCAATGTTTCTCAACCTCAGTCAATTTAAGACACATAGAGTTCAACTACCAAAATTCCTCAGCCAGCATGAGTGTGTCAAAATTCTGCAAGTCGAAGTCCACACTTATTAAAGTGGCTGAGGTTGAGAAATATTTCCTTAAATCTATAAAACTCTACCAGCCTATGATAGTGCAGTAACCAGTATTGCCTCCCAGCAGCCTTCAGTTGTCAAAAAGTGCAAGCAAAGGATAGTGTGACATCCAAATGGCCAAAAATTGACTATGTTTGCATTAAGCTATAGTTTGCTTGAGAATGATTTGTGTTGTATAACACAAATAATAGGTAAGAGGATTATAAACCAGTGTTTTTCAATCTTGGACACTTGAAGATGTATGGAATACAATGCCCATCCTGGCTAGGAACTTCTGGGAGTTGACTTCCACACATCTTCAAATGGCCAAAGTTGAGAAAGATTGACTTAATCAATAAGAGAGTATTGACACTCTTCCTAGGAAACTGTGGCCACAAAAGGAGAGGAGTCACCCAATACAGCTTGAATCTCATTGTTCCTCCATTAACCTTCTGCAAGATCTCTTCTGGTGTAGAGGCCACTTTATATTCTTGAAAAGCTGATGGAATCTTGTGATCAATCCTTTAGAATTCAAGACTAATTTTTGCTGAACTAATGCAGATAAGCATTGTTATCCATGGTTCCATTACCCAGTTTTGTATATTGGCAACTGCTAAAAAGAGATCGTACCTTGATATAGACAGTCAAGATGTTCATATAAGTATTTATTCAAATTCATTATAACCATCCAGCTCCAATGGACTCTGGTATGACTTGCTTTTGTTATTTTATGCTGGAAGAAAATGGCAGATAGGTTTTAATGCATGGGTAAAGTATTTTTTAAAGTTTCTATGTTTCATAGTTTCTTCATCCATGGTCATGAGGTGGGAATGGAACATAGTTGGTAATGAGTGCCATTTCTGCTGACTTAAGGGGCAGGTAATTATTATTATGAAAATTTGGACAACTCTTACCATTCCAATTTGCTAAGGGGTAGATAGAATGTTTGCAGTGGCTGTAACTGATCCACTATCTATCCGGAGGCAAAATTTGACTGATAACAAAGGAAATGTTTACTAGGCATTGGGCCATATCTTTTCAATGGATTCTTGGAAGAGATGTTACAAAGATAAATATTTGGTCAAGCTGCATTTTAGGGTTTTAACAGTCTGATGGTTCTTAGACTTCCTTTTCCAAGGCCCACATATGTCAACTTTAAAGGTAAAAGTACAAGAAAAGCGAAGTGGGTTTTGCTTATTGTTATTTTGCTAAGAAGCATTTCTTTTTTAAAAATTTGAATATGAATGTTTTTAATGAGTTTTCAGATCTCAAGGGATAAAATATAGCTCCAGGCATTGTAGTTGGGCTTTCTTTTTGGTCCATATCATGGCATCAATGGGGATACAAAATATTAGGGGTTTGTTCAGACAGTGTATGGTTGTCTAGATGGAACAGATTTCAGTGGATTTTACCAATAGTGCTCGACTTACAACCACAATTGAGAGTGGAATCTCTGTCACCAAGCAATGCAGTCATTAAGTGAGTTGCATATAATTTTATGACCTTTTCTTATTGTAAGCATCCTTGGAAAGTTGGCAACCCCAGGATGCTGCAACCATTGTAAATACCAGGGGTGAAATTCAGCCAGTTCCTACTGGATTGCGTGATATAGTGGGGCCAACTGTGCGAAGCCCCACCCACCAACGGGGACATCATGATGTCCCTTTTTTGTGACAATTTTCAGCCTCTGCGTATGTGCAGAAGGCTTTGCACATGTGCAGATGACGGTGTGTGTGAACAAAGCCAGTGCGCGCAGGGAACCAGTAGGGAAGGTAAGTGAATTTCACCCCTGGTAAATACATGTTGGTTGCCAAGCAACCATTTTTTGATCACATGACTACAGGGACACTGTGATAATCATAAGCATGAGAAATGATTGAAAGTCATTTTTTTCAGTGTTGTCATAACTTTAAACTTGTGATTAAACAAATAGTTGTAAGCCAAGAACTACTTGTATATATACTGCAATTGATTGCAGCTGAAATTTGTTTTAGACGAGTGGTGCTAATTCTAAAAAAAATATTAGAACTTGAGCTCCCATTATATTAATCAGCAGGTTACATTGAAGGTTGTTGCAACTACACTTCTTGTGTCGGGAAGATCTGCAGGAGCCATATGGCCCAGTGGTTAAAGTGCAATATTGCAGGTAAATTCTGCCCACTGCCAAGAGTTCGATCCTGACTGGTTCAAGGTTGACTCAGCCTTCCATACTTCCGAGGTCAGTAAAATGTGGAACCAGATTGTTGGGGGCAATATGCTGACATTTTTAAACCACTCATAAAGCACTGTGGAGCGCTGCATAAGTGCTATTGTTTTTTTAAAAAACCACTTTTTTTGTGTTTCAGTGAACATCTTGTAGAATCTAAAAACTGCTTTGCATGATTTGGGAATTTGAGTCTGTGTCTCCACCATCAAAAGATTAAAATAGGGCACTAACTCACTCAATAATATACAGAAAAAGAAGTAGCATCATCAGTGACTTGAGAATCATCTGAGAACTCATCTGGGATGAGTTTGATCCTGTAACTCCTGACGACATGGACAGGATTCTGGGTAGATTGAACGCGACCACATGTTTGTTGGACCCGTGTCCCTCCTGGTTAGTGCTGGCTTCTTGGGAGGTGACGCGAGGCTGGCTCCAGGGGATTATAAATGCTTCATTGAGCGAGGGTGACTTCCCCGCCACCTTGAAAGAGGCGGTGGTGAAGCCTCTCCTCAAGAAGCCTTCCCTGGACCCGGCAGTGTTGTCTAATTATCGTCCGGTCTCCAACCTTCACTTTGTGATGAAGGTTGTTGAGAGTGTGGTTGCACGACAGCTCCCCAGCACCTGGATGAAACGGTGTATCTGGATCCGTTCCAGTCAGGCTTCAGGCCTGGGTACAGCATGGAAATGGCATTGGTCACGTTGGTTGATGATCTCTGGAGGGCTCGGGATGGAGATTGCTCCTCTGTCCTGGTCCTATTAGATCTCTCAGTGGCTTTTGATACCATTGACCATGGTATCATGCTGCACCGGTTGGAAGAGTTAGGGGTGGGGGGCACTGTGTTGCAGTGGTTCTCCTCCTTTCTCTCCGACCGGTTGCAGTCTGTGTTGGCAGGGGGGGCAGAGGTCGACCCCGAGGGGGGTGCCACAAGAATCGGTCCTCTCGCACCTTCTGTTCAACATTTATGTAAAGCCGCTGGGTGAGATCATCCGTGGTTTTGGGGTGAAGTACCATCAGTACGCTGACGATACTCAGCTGTACATCTCCACCCCAGACCACCCCAACGATGCCCTTGAAGTGATGTCCCGGTGCCTGGAGGCTGTGCGGATCTGGATGGGGAGAAACAGGCTCAGGCTCAGGCTCAACCCATCCAAGACCGAGTGGCTGTGGTTTCCGACGTCCCGATATAGTCAGTTGGTGCCATCACTGACTATTGGGGGCGAATCGCTGGCCCCCACAGAGAGGGTTCGCAACTTGGGCGTCCTCCTGGATTCACGGCTGTCTTTAGAAGAGTATTTGACGGCCATGACCGGGAGGATTTTTCAACAGGTTCACCTGATTTGCCAGTTGTGTCCCTTTCTGGATCGGGACTCCTTACGCACGGTCACTCATGCCCTCGTCACTTCCCGCCTGGACTACTGGAACACTCTCTACATGGGGCTCCCCTTGAGGAGCACCCTGAAGCTCCAACTGGCACAGAGTGCGGCCACGCGGGTGGTTATGGGAGCGACATGGCGTTCCCATGTAATACCTCTCCTGTGCGAACTGGCTCCCGGTGGTCTTCCATGTGCGCTTCAAGCTCTTGGTTACCACCTTTAGAGCGCTCCATGGCTTAGGACCAGGATACTTACGAGACCGCCTTCTGCCACCAGTAGCCTCTCACCGACCGGTACGCTCTCATAGAGAAGGGCTCCTCCGGGTGCCGTCGGCCAAACAATGTCAACTGGCAGCCCCCAGGGGGAGAGCCTTCTCTGTGGGGGCACCTACTATCTGGAATGAGCTCCCCCCGGAGATACGGAGGATCCCAGATCTATGCACCTTCCGCCGCGCTCTCAAGACCTTTTTATTCCATCAGGCTGGCCTGGCCTAATTTTTCCCTTTCCCCCTTTTTAAAACGCAAATTATAATTCGTTCTTAATTTATTGGGTTGTTTTAAATCTGACTTCAGCCAAATTGTTTTATTCGGTTTTATTCTGTTTTTAAATTTTGTATTTATGTGTTTTTATCTTGTGGCTGTTCACCGCCCTGAGTCCTTCAGGAGTAGGGCGGTATATAAATCAACTAAACTAAACTAAACTAAACTAAGTGACTTCTCTAATTTTTTTTATTTATATTCTACACTTTGTTTTAGTGATTAGTCAATTCTCTCTTGTGTCCCACCAATGATTTATAGATTTGGAGCACCATGGAAAGCAAGATCTGACCTGTGAAGTGTGGGTTATCTCTCAGATATGAGTAAGAATTGTGCAAAAGCTATTCAAAGAGTAGAGGGAACTGTCTCTTCCGAAGTCTTTCTATTACTCTACCCGTATCAAGCAGTAAACATCTTGGTGCCCCTAATATATTTGCATATATTTCTCCTTTGCTTCTATAAAGTTCTCTGCTCCCTTTGACCTTATTTTTTAGTTTTTAATTTAAGAAGACAGTTCGTATGCTGTAGATTTTGGAAATAGCTTTAATTTTCATGCAGACTGACAACATGCTTTGAAAAGATCTGACTGTGGCATGGTCCAAAAACTTTGCGGACTTTTTAATGAAGACATTTAAATCCAGAATCTGAAATTATCTATACGCATCACCCTTTATGGTCAGAAATGAAAAGTATCTTTGAAAAGAAAATTACTATATATTATTCATATAGAAAGTCAAAAGGGAAAGTGGTTACGTAGAGATGATTCTTCTAAGCATATTACATGGGAATCCAAGGATGTAATCTTTGGATTAAGATTAAAAGGATGTCCTTTACATCCCGAAAACAGCTCTGACCATTTAAATTTGGTTAGAACTGTGGATCTTGGCCAATATATAGTGGCAGCTCATTAAAAGACTTTTTTGCACTCTGAAATAATGCTTTTTATGTTGTTAAATAGTAATTTAGGAATTTGTTTTTACATTAATGGGAAAGTGATTCCATTATTAACTGAATAAAACTTTTTTAAAAATCCCAAAGTACTGGTAAATATCCAAATTTCACAATTTGTAAAAAAAATCCTATGCATTTTCTCACTATGCACAGAATTTTTTTTAAAGAGCATATCGCCTCCTCTTGCCTGCAGGCTTGAGAACATTTGCCAAGGGTGTATTTATGTCCAAGTTATAAAGTATGAGAGTATATAATGGAAAAAGGTTTGAGGGCCATGAAGTGACATGCTGAATGAGCACAAATACTGGCAAGACATCTGCAAGGTTCTCTTTTGACATCAATGGGAACAGGATGAAGCCATGTGTTTAATCGGTTCATATCTTAGCAGGAGACTTTGCGTGCTCTGAAATATGAGTAGCAATGATCTCATCACCTTTACTGGCCATCTGTGCTGCCAGGAATTTTTAGCCAAAATTACTGTATTTTTCAGAGTATAAGATGCTCCAGAGTATAAGACACACATTAGTATTTGGGGAGGAAAACAAGAAAAACAAAATCTGCCTCTGCCTACCAGCATCCATTGATATTCATCTGTCTAGCGTCCTTGCAGCAAACAGCCTGGTCAGCTTCAGCATGTTATCACAGCCTGATTCAGCACGAGCAGCTGATTGGCGGTTGGATCGGACTCCTGGAATACCGCCAATCAGCTGTTCCAGGCTGCGGGGATTGCCACAGCCCATCACCGCCTTCGTGCGTTGCATTTTTGGCCTCCATGCATCACGTTTTTGGCTGCATGCTTCATTTTAGACCCGTTCCAGGCTGCCAGGATCGTCACAGCACATTGCCACTGATCGCCATCTCCACACATTGCCTCTATGCATTGTGTTTGTGGCCTCCGCACACCCCATTTTTGGCCTCCGCACGTCACATTTTCAGCCGGTTCCAGGTGATGGCGATTGCCACCGCCACTGATCCCTGCCTCCTGGAAATGGCCGAAAATGTGATGTGCAGAGGCCATAAATGGGGTGTGCGGAGGCTGAAAACGTGACGCACAGAGGTGGCAATTGGTGGTGATGTGCTATGGCGATCCCCGCAGCCTGGAACAAATCTAAAATGCAGTATGCGGAGGCCGAAAACACGGCATGCAGACGCCAAAAATGGCCGAAAGGTGGGAGCTGGCCGGTGGGCGGGGCTTCAGCAACATTCGGTGCTGAAGCCCCAAATAAGATGCATCCCAATTTTCACCCACTTTTAAAGGCGAGAAGCGTGTTTTATACTGTGAAAAGGTAGCTAAGCTCAAACATCTGCTTCTGCCAAGCTATCTGGAATACTTGAGTCATTGAAAAATTGAAACATTCCAAAGCCACTAGGAGAACCTGGACCTTTTTACATTGCATTTGGATTAGAAGAGAATAGGTAACTTTGTGGGATCGCTTCTTGAGTTTAATAGTATTAACTATTAACTATCCAGGAGCACTGTAATTTAACACCAGCTGTCTGCAATTAAAGTAAGATCGAATCTCGCCAGGCTCAAGGTTGACTCAGCCTTCCATCCTTTCTAAGGTAGGTAAATTGAGGACCCAGTTTGTGGGGGCAATAAGCTGACTTTGTATAAAATATACAAAAGTATGAAGGCTATTGCTTAACGCACTGTAAGCCGCCCTGAGTCTCCGGAGAAGGGCGGCATATAAATCAAATTAAAAATAAATAAATAAGAAAAATAGTATTAGCAGGAGAATAAGCTTATTTTCATGCCTTAAAGCATAATTATCCACTTATTTCTGCCAGTCAAGAAGTTGTTAAATGGCCCAGAAGCAATGCTCAAGATTATCTGTATTATGGAATAATCTTGGTCCATGTGGCCTCAAAGTTCCTCCAAAATTTATCAACAGGTTATGTTTTTCAATAGGGGTGTGTGTGTGTGTGTGTGTGTGTGTGTGTGTGTGTGTACACTAAATATTTAAATTTTCTTTCTTTCTTTTTCTTTTTCTTTTTCCTCTCAGCTTGCCATTCAAATGCATAGCCCATGCTATAAATACTTGTACTCCTGACATAGACAATATGGATTGAAAAGATATTTTTCTTGCCTGATGTGATTGAGAATCACCCTGTAATATTATATGATAAAAGATTCAAGACAGTCATTTTAATACTGGGCAATTTCAACAGTTCTCCCTGGGATCAGAAGCATTTCCCAAGACAACCTTATCATGTCTAGTACCAGATCATCACTGATTTAAATCCTATTGTTGACTACACATTAAATTTGGTGTTCCTCTCAAAGCATCACCTCTCAAAATCTGGTTCAGCAACAATTTGCATCAGTCTGTTTGCCAGGGTTAAATTCAGCAGGCTTCTGAATTTTAGGCTAAACTTTAGGGTAAGCCTGAGCGCTATCCTTCTTACCTGTCCCTTTGTTTTCAGCTTATAATTTAGATTTTAAAAGTGGACCAACTCAGGACTAATTCTGACAAGCATGCAATTAAAAAGCATTAAGTACTGAAAGGATAGTCAAAGGGGTGTGATGCCTCAGCAGTTAAAGACATTGAGCCTGTCATCTGGAAAGCTGGCAAGACCCAAGTTCAAGACCCAAGTGCCAAGCAATAGGGGGAAGTCCCATTCCTGTCTCAGCTCCTGCCCCGCTAGCACTTCGAAAGCATGCAAGTGCGAATTGATAAATATTTTTTTATTTTATTTTATTAGTCATAGTTTATTTCTATGTCACCCACTCTCTGAGGATTCTGGACGGCTTACACCAAAGACAGTATACTAAATAGCATATTGCCCCCAACAATCTGGGTCCTCATTTTACCCACCTCGGAAGGATGGAAGGCTGAGTCAACCTTGAGCCGGTGAGATCTGATCCGCTGATCTGCTGAACTAGCAGTCAGCTGAAGTAGCTGCAGTACTGCATCTAACCACTGCGCCACCTCGGCTCTTAAAAAGGTACCACTTCAGGGGGGAGGGGGAGGTAAGAGCATTCTGTGCACCCTGGCATTTCATCATGCTGGCCACAAGACCACGTAAGTGTCTTCAGATAATGCTGGCTCCCTTGGCTAAGAAATGGAAATGAGCACTGCCCCTAGAGTCAGACATAATTGGACAAGGAAAATCTTTACCTTTACAGTACAGGTAGTCCTCGACTTAAAATACTTCATTTAGTGACCACTCAAACGGCACTGAAAAAAGTGACTAATAACCATTTTTCACAGTTAAGATCTTTGCAGCATCCCCATGATCATGTGATCAAAATTCAGATGCTTGGCACCTGGTTCATACTTATGACCGTTGTTGTGTCCCAAGGTCATGTGATTACCTTTTGCAACCTGAAGCCGGATTCACTTAACAATTAACTTAACAACTTCACTTAACAATAACTGTGGCAAGAAAGGTCATAAAATGGGGCAAAACTCACTTAACAAATCTCGTTTAACAATTAGAAATTTTGGGGTCAATTGTGGTTGTAAGTTGAGGACTACCTCCATTCAAAAGCAAGTAAAAGTAAGCATAACAACAAACTAAACATAATAGAGGAAAACTGGCTTTTCTACACCACGCAACAGTATATATCAAATGGGCATACCACTACCCAATTCCAGAGTTTGGGAGAAAAAAGTACGTTTTCAATTATTATCTCAAAGAGTCAGATTACTCTGAATCTTCAGACGATTATTGTAGAGGGCAGGTGCCATAACAGAGAAGGTGCCCTTTCCTGGCCCTGTCAGATGACTTTGGATGATGCAGAGAACACAAAGTGTTCTCCTCTGTCTTATGAAACAAGGGTGGGATAGTTTTATCAGAGAAAATAAAACTATTATCTAGGTAAGGTAAAGGTAAAGATTCTCCCCCACATGAGTGCTAGTTGTTTCCGGCTCTAGAAGGCAGTGCTCATCTCCATTTCAAAGCCAAAGAGCCAGTGCTGTCCGAAGACATCTCCGTGGTCATGTGGCCGGCATGACTAAATGCCAAAGGCGCACGGAACCCTGTTACCTTCCCACCAAAGTGGTCCCTATTTTTCTACTTGCATTTTTTACGTGCTTTGAAACTGCTAGGTTGGCAGAAGCTGGGACAAGTAACGGGAGCTCACTCCGTTATGCGGCACTAGGGGTTCAAACTGCTGAACTGCTGACCTTCTGATCTACAAACTCAGCGTTTTAGCCACTGAGCCACAGTGTCCCAACTATTATCTATTCCACAGCTGCTATTTTGAAAATTCCATTTAAATGAATACCATTATAAAGTAAAAAAAAAAAAAAAAAAAGCTAGATGTTGATTAGCCAAATAGTCTTTTAAGTCTGGATGATTTGGATCTGACATTCATATTGAGAGGAAGTGCCACTCTATGTTGTTGTTTTTTTTCTTTTTTAATTGCAATTTAAAACACATGTACACAATGAACAAAATCAGATTTAAGAAGAACTGACAACATATAGCTGTTTAAAAGATTATCTTCGGTAAGTGTTATGTTACAATAACAAAACAAACATCAGAAAAATAAACAAATGGAAAACTCTAAAGAATTAATATTAAATTGAAATGAATTAATGTTTTTCAAAGTTGGAAACTTTAAGATGTGAACTTTAACTCCCAAAATTATTAAAGTTGCAAGACTGAAAAACACTGATCTCAATTATTTAAATATATCACATACATAGTATATTTAATAGAAATATATCAGATCCAAAAAAATCAAAACTTTAAAATTCTTATGAAATAAGAAATACATCAACTTTGCTTGAAAGTAATAGTCTTGTGCACATTGACTTCTCTTTTTCCCTCTTATTCCAGAACTTGTGACCATCCAAATTGTGTTGGACTATAGGTGATAATCTATAATCTGTGATAATCCAGAACTATTGGCCATGTGTCCAGGCTAATAGGAATTGTAGTCCAATATTAAGTGGACCGGTAGCATCTTCTCTCTTGAAAAAGCTATTTATCTTAAATGGCTTTAATGATGAAATAACCAATTTTAACTATTGTTAAAAACTATTCAAAGAGACAATGGGTTTTCTCCATTGCCTCTGCTAATATTTCCATTTTGCCTAGCATCCAGGTATGTCATGTTTAAAGTATCTAAGGAAAAAAGTGTTTTTAGACGGTTTCTTGGATTAGGATAGGGATGAGGGTATTATTAATAGCATTATACCAATATAAATGGCCTCAGGCAAACTCCACCTTCCATTACAGCTCTGTGAAATAGATTAGGCTAGGAGAGATGGCTGGCTATAGGCAAGGGTGTGCCAAAAACTGCCTTGCAATTTCTCATAAGTTTTTTTTTTTCTCCCTGAAAAAGAAGCTTTTGTTTTTCTTCCATGTTGGCAGGATACTGGAAGCTTTCTCGCAAATGCCTCCCAATAGTAGGTTGTGTGTTTTTTTTTTTAATTACTGGAGGTGATGGATGGTAGGTGTTATTATTATACATACAAGAATGTGAAATTACAGCTGCCAGTTCTTTAGCTAGCTTCATAGGCATCCGATTCTTCCCAAGAACCCAGAATGTCGTAATTTATCAATTTAGTTTATGTGCAGATGCAAGAAGTGGAGCCTGTTGCTATTGACAGAAGGACATTTTGTCAATGTCCAGATTTTTGGGTATGTATGCTGATAACCATTGGGATCACAATGGTCGTTTTATGCCATAAACTTTCTGCTTGATTTTCAAATCTTGATACTTCATGATTTTTTCCAATACTTTGTCTTCTATTCTACTATCCTGTGATACTGCCGCATCAATTATCCACACTTTCTTTTTTTCCCCACCACATTTATATCTGGTGTGCTATGAGCCAAAACCTTATCAGTCTGTATTTGGACATCCCACAATATTTAAATTTAATTTCTGACTCCATTTTCAACTCCATCTTCCCACCATTGTTTCACTACTGCTACATGATAGTTTATACAGATGTTCCAATGAATCATTTTGGCAACTGGGTTATGTCGTTTATAACCAGTTTGTACAAATTTCTTGTAAGAACTAAGTATGTGATCTACTGTTTCTATTGCTTTTTTGAACGATCTGCATTTTGAGAGGTCCTTGGTGTTCTCTGAGCTTAGTTATTTTCTTGCAGATGTTTCATTACCCTTGCTAGGTAACATCATCAGGACTAGCAGTAGTAATGAAATGTGCTCAAGAAAAAACCAAGAGAGCACCAAGGCCCCCCTATTTCAACTCTGAGCTACAAACATTCTCCCCTATTAGATAGAATCTGCACTTTGTATCAGATGATGGTAGTGATAACAATGATGATTAAAATGATGATGATGATGGTATTACATATTTTCTCTCACTGAAGCTTCTCTGACTGCTCAACCATGACAGTCTAAAATGCCAAATGGAAAAGACTGCCTCCCAATCATTTTCCCTGGGATATAAATGAAACTTGGAAAACTAGAGAGATTATGGAAACAAGAGTCTTGTAGGCCATATTTTAATTTTAAAAAGTACAGGAAGGCACCCCTCCCATGAAAATGTTCTCTTTTTGGGGAAATAAATTTTGATAGAAGACATTATTTTATGAAATGGAAGGAGAACTGGTAGGAAAAGAAATACTTCAGGAGAATTTTTTTGCATAGCACTATATAGTACAGAATAAGGGACGTAGTTGCTCAGTGGCTAAGATGCTGAGCCTTTTGATCAAAAGGTCGGCAGTTCAGCAGTTTGAATCCCTAGTGCTGTGTAATGGGGTGAGCTCCTGTTACTTGTCCCAGCTTCTGCCAACCTAGCAGTTCGAAAGCATGTAGAAAATGCAAGTAGAAAAATAGGGACCATCTTTGGTGGGAAGATAACAGCATTCCTTGGGCCTCTGGCGTTTAGTCATGCCGGCCATATGACCATGGAGACGTCTTCAGACAGCACTGGCTCTTTGGCTTTGAAACAGAGATGAGCACCACCCTTAGAGACAGGAACGACTAGCACATATGTGCGAGGGGAACCTTTACCTTTTATATAGTACAGAGAATTTGACAAAAATTCTTAGGTCTTCTGAAGACTTTGGCATTTAAAAAGGAGGCAACTTGATGCTCCTTAGAACATTATTTCCTCTCCCAATAGCTTTAACCAATGTAATGAGTGGCAAGGCACTGTGGACATTATAGTTCAAATTATTTTATAGTCTTCATAATTCCTCTTTCTCCTGATTTTTTACTCTGGTTGTATCTCATTGGTTTCAACCCTGATAAGATGAACCAGAAAACTGGAAGAGGATATAACAGGAAAATGTCTTTGAACCAGAATCTGGGTTTCTAAATAAGTGACAAGAGTTCAGGAATAAGATGTCAATCTACCAAGTAGGACAAGTCTGCCTCCTTTGTTTACGAGAAGAGGAATAATCAACTCCTTTTGCCCCAACCTTTATGTTATATATTGTAAATAGTTGTCAGTTGAAGTTCTCAGTCTGGTCCTCTATTGGAGTGGGAAAATACTCTTTCCTGATTGGTTATGGGCTGATCCGTTTCCCTATAAAATGAGCTGTGTCAGCCAGGGAGCAAGAGTTTCCTCACAGGCAGTATTGAATAAGGAGCTGTTAGAAATCACACTGACCTCACCTCCATTCTTCACCCAGAACATAACACTTTATATAGATTTGTCCCTGAATTTCAAATCTAGCTTTGGTTCTTCCTCCCCAACTCTCAGTAATGAACCCTTTCTTGTGTTAAATTACACAACTTCAAAGTCTTAACCACATTGATAAGATACTTGCTTTCTTCTGAGATCACAAAGAAATAAATCTAGTTATCACCAGGCAAGATTTTGGCCATGCTGGAAGTCACCCTGTCAAGTTTTTACTTTCAGCAAGGACAGTTTCTGTTTGAAATTTATGCCTTAATTCCCTGACTGGAAACAAAGAAGCCACTATAGCTGTATATCAGATAGTGAGCTGAAACATTGCAGATTGTATTGCTACTTCAGTTTGTGAAGAAGTCCTTGGGTTTGGGGAGGGAGGGGGGATCTATTTTTTTCTATTTTTTCTCTTTTTATGATAACTAGCAGGGTAACATGGGGGAAATGGTGTATTTATTAGTCCAGAGGCCCCTAAACAGTGAAATCAGTTCAGGAGCTTTGTTAGAAGAGTAACTGTTTCCTTTCCCTCATAAAATGCTTATCTTCATTCATCTATGTTTATTTTCCTTCTGCTTTTCTTTCTTTCTTTTTTTAAAAACTAAAATGCTTAATGGGCCTCAGTTGAGCCTTAACAGCAGGAGGAAAGTAAACTCTATTAAATCTCTTGGGGCTTAATAGTCAAAGTTAAATGCTTTGTTGGATTATTTTGTCCAAGTTTCATCTTTTGTTGCTGGAGATGCTAGTGTTGAACCTCTTAAGACCTTCAAATCATGCTTTAAGAGCTTGGGAATGAACTGCAAAGATTGTTCAAGATTATTTCCTTCTTCCCTCCATAGAAACAATGCAAATGTGGTTGAAATTAGATAGCACATTGGTTTTGTTCATTCTTCCCCATTTCAACTAAGGTGTACAATGAAGAGGAACATGGGGAATCTAAGCAAGCTTTAGAATTCCTCATCTGCAAGGGTTTCAGCCATTTCTACTTTTAACGAGAATATTACAACAGGATGTCTCAAAGGTATTTTTTCAAAAGGCAACTGGGCTATGTTTTTCCCCTTGAGGAAGAAGAAAACATTTTGCTTCTCATCCAAGGAGCTTCATCAGTTCTGGCTGGATGAGGGAGGAGGATTAGTTCTGACAGGATGTTGGGAGGAGGTGGAAAGATTATATTTCTTTGCAGTCATCTGGTCATTAGCACTCTGTCTGAAATCCATTGAGGCCCTTTGGGGGTTTATCTGTGACCTCAGGGTCACCTGAATCAGAGTATAAGCAAGTGTGGAATCTTCTTAGAACTACAGAAAGGACTGTGTTATAGACAGGATATAAGTGGTATTATATTTCTTCCCATCTAATGAGGGAGGGCTATTCAATTTAACAAAGATGATCTCTTTTACCCCTCTTACAGTCCAATGGTCCCTTCTATCCATAAATAGACTTTACTATTTTCAAAAAAGTGACCTTTGTCTCTCAAATGCAGATGGACCTCTGAATCTTGTCCTGATGCATTTGTTCTCCTATGTTGTGCCATGTGTTTGGTAAGTAGTTGTTTTGTTTCTTCAGTGTACATATATGCACATGTCTCACTGCATTGTATTGCATATATCATGTTGCTCAGTGTTTGTCTGAGTGTTTTTATCGTTGGGGTGGACAAGATTCTGCCTTAGTGAATGCTTGGGAGGCAGAAGCTTGTCCACCCAAGATAAAATACCTAGACAAAAATTGAACAAAGTGATATATGCAATACAATATAGTGTAACATATGCAATGAGACATGTGCAAATTTGTGCAGTGGAGAAACAAAATAACTACTTCATTGTAATAAATCAATCAATTATCTACTCTATCAGTTGATTCTCAAGGAAAACTTTGGGATTATTTTCTTTCTTTTTTTTTTGACAATTTTTTTATTTTATAACAAACAAAACATAAAAATCCATCTTCCATTAACAATTACAAACAGTGTGTCGATCGGTTACAAATCCTTTGTGCTTTGTCCCCATATTCATATTTTACTAAGTATCCAATTTCTCATATTATCAATCTAATATATATCTTTATATCAGTATCATCATTTATCATTTGTCTAACAATGGCATTATCATTACAAAAAAAATTATTTTCACATATTATATTATAACATTCATTTTATGATTCATATTTCATTTCCATGTTTTAGTATCTTGGATTATTTTCTTGTTTGAAGCAGAAGAGAAACTGATTAACAGATTAACAGAGTTGGAAGGGACCTTGTAGGTCGTCTAGTCCAACCCCCCACCCCTGCCCAAGTAAGAGACCCTACATGTCTCCTGTACTGCATTGATTGCAAACTCTTGCTGATCATGAACCTTCAGTGTCGTGAGTAAATGCCTGACCTCATGTCCAGGCCTGGAGGCAGAGGGGCTGACCAGGCCAACCCCCAGAGTCCACCCTAATCCCTTGACCCCTCCTTACCTTGGCTCCGCCCCAGGGGTACTTAAGGTCCAACCATGCAGTCCAGAGCCAGTTCCAGAGCTGCACCTGCAAGGATGAGATATTTAATGAATAAAGATTACTGATTCAATGAATACCTGTGCAATGGAGTTATTGGGCTCGATCCTTGAACACCTATAACATTCAGATACATATTTTTTTTTTTTTGGCTAAGGTAACCTGATTTCATGACATGAGAAGTGCCCATATGAACATGCAAGATAATTGGAAACATTAATGAGAACCATTCTGACTTATACTGTGCAAACCATTCTCTCTTAGCCTTAGTTTATTCTGTAAACCAAGAATAGTGATGACCTGCCCAATAAAGTAATTGTGAGGACTACTAAGACAGACTGTAATGTTCTTTAGAGGCACAATGCACTGTAGGAGCCTTTGATCTGCCATTGAGTGAATTTTGAGGGATAGCCAATGTTGGATTAGAATCTAAATGTTATCTTTGTTTAGAGTCTAATACATGAATTTGGCACGGATGTGCAGCAATTATATTCTTCTATACAGAATTACATCTGGTGCGTGTGGAGGTAGTAGCAGATTTAGTTAGTTCAGTCTGAAATTGCCTTGCATAATTAGAATCCCACTACCTATTTCTTATTGCGAACAAAGAATCATTGTACTGTTCATTTCAGTAATATGCTTTCTAATTTTATTTATTCTGTATAATTCCAAGATAATTTGCTGAACTTTCATTATTTTAAGCTTTGTTTGTATTAATAAGATATCTCATCTGTAATGATGCCTTATCATAATATATTCCTGACAATACTTGAAATAATAATCCTATAATCTTTTCCTGGTTAACTCTTTTTCTGGTTAAATTTATTAGATTGCATCTTTTGATATCTGTAATAAAAGAAAAGAAGGAACGATGGCTGTAAAGTTGTGTTCTTTCTCCATCCATCCTCAATATATGGGATTCTCTTTGCTCCTATCTTAACACAATCTTTACAGTCTGTGATCTTAAAACATCCTGTATTAGAATACTCTAAATTGTTTCCTGGGAATTCTTGATAGCTCCCTTCCTCCCTGGCATTATTTCTGACATAATCCCAGGTTGAAGTGTGCACTTTTTAGTTGACATATTAAATGCAAAGATCAGGCCCATAATAGGACTGCCAATTGAGATGTTGGAACAAACATTAACAGACGGCTGCACAGACAGATTGCATCAGTTGAGATAGATATTTATTTGGCTTTTTCACAGAGGTCGACGACTTAGAGGAACTGATGGGTAGCCTGTTTCAAGACTGCTTCCCTGCATAAGGAGCAACACACACAGTTTTCTCCTGCATTTCAGTTGGAAATGGGACTTGACCCTATTGTGCATCCAGTAAGTCAATTCAGCACAAGAAATTGCTTTTGTTTTTGTTGTTCCCTGCTAGACTTTTTATTGTGTAACACTATAAAATTAAACTACTTTCTTTTGTTGGATTGTAACACTTAACATAAAACTTGGGAAATTCCCTTGGCTAAAAAAATATAACAACAGTGAAGTACTGTAGGATGAAATTTGACCATCTGAGATATATATGTATGTATGCATGTGTGTGTGTGTGTGTGTGTATCACATCACATAATATACATATAATATATATAAAATATAACACACACAAAATATAAATATACAACACACACATATTCAATGTGTGGCTACTTACATTCTGAAGTATTTTTTTTTTAAATAAGCTGTTTAGGTTTGTCAGTTTGTTTTTCTTTCTTAATTCTACATGGTTTATATTTTTTTCTTTTAATTATTTTGTATCACAAAATATTTTTAAAATAAAATCAAACATAGGCACTGTGAGCATTTTGTTTTCTTCGTTTTCTTTTATTTTTGTTATTAACAAAATATTTGTTATTTTATTTTTGTTATTAACTTGTACGATCTGAAAATTTTCTAGAGGGAATAAATGTGATTTAAAAGTACACACGCCGGAAAAGACGCCTAGAGAGTAGTTGGAGGGCCAGTCTTTCTGAATCTGACTGGACACTGGTAAGATCTCATATTAGGAATTACCTAGTGGCGATAAAAGCAGCGAAATGTAGCCATTTTGCTGCTCTTATTGCGTCATCAGATAATCGCCCGGCCGCCCTGTTTAGGGTGACCCGCTCCCTGCTCCACCAGGAAGCGCGGGAGGACCCCTTGGAGGGTAGAGCCGAGGATTTTGTTCAATATCTGTATGACAAAATCACTCAGATTCGGGAAGATCTGGACTCCGACTGGGTTGTCTCAGGGGGAGGGACTGGGGCAGGTCTTGAGAATGTTATCTGGGATGTGTTTGATCCTGTGACCCCTGAGGACGTGGACAGGATTCTGGGTAGACTGAACGCGACCACTTGTTTATTGGACCCGTGTCCCTCCTGGTTAGTGCTGGCTTCTCGGGAGGTGACACGAGGCTGGTTCCAGGGGATTATAAATGCTTCGTTGGGTGAGGGTGTCTTTCCTGCCGCCTTGAAAGAGGCGGTGGTGAGGCCTCTCCTCAAGAAGCCTTCCCTGGACCCGGCAATGTTGGTAAATTATCCTCCAGTCTCCAACCTTCGTTTTGTGGCGAAGGTTGTTGAGAGTGTGGTTGCGCAACAGCTCCCACAGCACCTGGATGAAACGATGTATCTGGATCCGTTCCAGTCGGGCTTCAGGCCCGGGTACAGCACGGAAACGGTATTGGTTGCATTGGTTGATGATCTCTGGAGGGCTCGGGACAAGGGGTGCTCCTCTGTCCTGGTCCTGTTAGATCTCTCAGCGGCTTTTGATACCATCGACCATGGTATCATGCTGCACCGGTTGGAAGAGTTAGGGGTGGGAGGCACTGTGTTGCGGTGGTTCTCCTCCTTTCTCTCTGACCGGTCGCAGTCTGTGTTGACAGGGGGACAGAGGTCGACCCCGAGGCCCCTCATATGTGGGGTGCCGCAAGGGTCGGTCCTCTCGCCTCTCCTGTTCAACATTTATGTGAAGCCGCTGGGCGAGATCATCCATGGTTTCGGGGTGGAGTACCATCAGTACGCTGATGACACCCAGCTGTACATCTCCACCCCGGATCACCCCAACAATGCCCTTGAAGTGATGTCCCGGTGCCTGGAGGCCGTACGGATCTGGATGGGGAGGAACAGGCTCAGGCTCAACCCATCCAAGACCGACTGTGGTTTCCGACGTCCCGATATAGTCAGTTGACGCCATCACTGACTATTGGGGGCGAATCATTGGCCCCCACGGAGAGGGCTTGCAACTTGGGCGTCCTCCTGGACTCACGGCTGTCTTTAGAAGAGCACTTGACGGCCGTGACCGGGAGGATTTTTTATCAGGTTCGCCTGATTCGCCAGTTGCGTCCCTTTCTGGATCGGGACTCGTTACGCACGGTCACTCATGCCCTTGTCACCTCCCGCCTGGACTACTGCAACACTCTCTACATGGGGCTCCCCTTGAGGAGCACCCGGAGGCTCCAACTGGCGCAGAGTGCGGCCGCGTGGGTGGTAATGGGAGCGACATGGCGCTCCCATATAACACCTCTCCTGCACGAGCTGCACTGGCTCCCGGTGGTCTTCCAGGTGCGCTTCAAGGTTTTGGTTACCACCTTTAAAGCGCTCCATGGCTTAGGACCTGGTTATTTATGGGACCGCTACTACCACCAATATCCTCCCACCGGCCAGTATGCTCTCATAGAGAGGGACTCCTCTGGGTGCTGTCAGCCAAACAGTGTCGACTGGCGGCCCCTAGGGGGAGAGCCTTCGCTGTGGGGGCACCTACCATCTGGAATGAGCTCCCCCCGGAGATACGGAGGATCCCGGATCTGCGCTCCTTCCGCCGTGCTGTGAAGACCTTTTTATTCCATCAGGCGGGCTTGGCCTAATTTCTTCCCTTTTTAAATATGTAAATTTTAATCTGTTTTTAAATTATTGGGGTGTTTTAATCTGTCTGGGCCAAAATGATTTAATTTGATTTTATCTGGTTTTTAAATTTTTTGTATTTATGTATTTTATTGTTGGCTGTTCACCGCCCTGAGTCCTTCGGGAGTAGGGCGGTATACAAATCAAATAAACCTAAACCTAAACCTAAACCACACACACAAAATTAGCCACAAACACAAACTGTATAGTCATGATTTCAGATAGAACGGACAACAACAATCTACAGCAAAGCTTTCCCCACTGACAGAAACTCTCATCCAGCGGTGAAATGCATTCACCTTCACTACCGGTTTGGAATGTGAGCGTGCACGCACATGCACTCGCTATGCTCACTCGCACCTCTTCTGCGCATGGGGAGAGAGTCAAAAATGGGACATAATAACATCCCAGTGGGTGGGCGGAGCCACCTGCTGCCGGCGCTACCAGTTCACACGAGCTGGATAGATCCGGCCGGATTTCACCGCTGCTTTCATCTCATCTTTTGGAACTTGGAGATAGAAATTGGGGACCAAGATCGCTTTTCACGTCTTTCTGTAGAGATTCAACCCATGTTTCACAGATCTCTTAAATGCAGCAGAAAGATGATGTCCTAGTTATTTGTTAGGGATTACCAACAAATAAAGATGACATGAATTAAAAATATGAAAGGGGACATTCATTGAAAAACATCCTTTGAGTATCCTATGGTCAGGTTGGACAAACAATCAATGATTCAATACAGGAATCAGTGAAAACCATCAATAGACAGCTGCAAACAACTTTTGAGGGACTGAGAAATAGAAATGTCACCACTGTGAAAATGCCCTTATTTAGATCATTATTTAAAGAGACAGAATCCAAGCATCTTCTCCTTATTACTGAATGAAAATTCCCAGAATTGACAGTCAGTAGTAGTGGTTCCTTTCAAAAGACACACAATGAATGGTCCTTTTGTTCTCTTTCATCGTTCTCATACAGATAATCCTTGATTTACAACAGTAATTAAGTCCACAATTATAATTGTAAATCATGGTGGTTTAAGCAGGTTACCTTGTGACCACACCTGATTTTTTTCTTTTCTCTCCAGTGGTGGTGAAGCTAATGTTCCAGTTGTTAAACAAACCTATGTTCTTCAAAACACTCTCATCAATGGTGGGTTGCTTCACGTACGGTTTGGTTCCTGCGAACCAGTAGTAATGGTGGCTGGAGGCTCCACCCACCCACCTGGACGTCATCATAAATGATCTGCACATGCGCATAAGCTTCTGTGCATGCCCTCCCATTGTGAACTGGTAGTAGAGGTGAGTAGAACCCATCCCTGACTCTCACCATGATGAGTGTTTTTTTCCCCAGAAACTAGAAGTAAATGCCAGAAACTGGCAAAAACACCAAAATCATGGTCACATGACCACAAGATAGTGCATGTGGCTGAAAAATGCAAGCTGTTGCCAAGAGCCTTGGTACTACAGTGGTTTAAAGCACCCTGTTATTAACACAGCTGCCTGCAATTTACTGCTGGTTCGAATCTCTCCAAGGCTCAAGGTTGACTCAGCCTTCCATCCTTTCTAAGGTAGGTTAAATGAGGACCCAGTTTGTGGGGGCAATAAGCTGACTTTGTATAAATATACAAAAGTATGAAGGCTATTGCTTAACGCATTGTAAGCCGCCCTGAGTCTCCGGAGAAGGGCGGCATATAAATCAAATTAAAAAAAAAAATGCAATCACATGACTGTGGGCAGGTATGGGAGGCCCCTGTCAAAATTCTGGAACTGAATCGTAAATCACTCTGGAAGATCTGTCATAACTTTGAGTGGTCGCTAAGTGACCAGTCATTAAGCGAGGACTACTTGTAGATATACCTGATCATAATGTTTGCTATATGGAAACAGAGAATATGCTTTATTGTAAATTGTGTACTGTATCTATGCATGGCAAAGGTATGCCATAAATCAGGAGCATCAAACTTGATTTCATTGAGGGCCGCATCAGGGTTGTATATGACCTCAGGGAGGGGGCGTGGTGGGCGTTGCCAGGGTGGGCATGGCCAGCTTGATGTCACTCATGTTGGGGGCGCCTTTGGTGGACCGAGAGCTCTATCAGCGGAAACAGGCTCCCGAGCTCCATTTTTGGCTACAACGTCCTGCAACCCTCCACCAGCGAAAACGGAGCTCGGGAGGGCCACATGGACCAGTCATTCACTGTTTCCAGGTCAACTATGTGGGCCAGATCTAAGCACCCTGTGGGCCAGATGCGGCCCACGGGTCTTAAGTTTGACACCCCTGCCATAAATGTTGGAAAAGTGTTTTTTATATATATATAGAGAGAGAGATACCAGATCAGATATTGCCAGCACATTCTGGCACATTTTCCTTGTTGCAGCCTAGCTACTGCCTTTCGATACTTGGCAACTACCAGATTTCTGGAGAGACAGAACAGATTTATTTATAAAACAATCAACCAAACACCTGTTAGGGATTTGCGATTGGATCAAATGCATGATCTTACTCTCATTCAAGTTCAGGTGGGAAAATATTGGTAGGATAAAGTGATTGTGGGGGGAGGAGGTTAAAATAAAGGGTTCCCTTTGGCCCTCAGAATATATTTCACTTTGAAGTGAATCAGTCAGGGAGGCAGGAAATGAAACAGCCTCTTCTTCTTTGCCTCCTGTTTCAGAACAATCAGCTAAATTTTTTACACAGCTGGAGCCAGGTGAGACAATGGGTCAGCAAAGTGAGAAATGCAGAAGTTAGAAAAACAGGATTTCTGCCCACCGAGACCAATTCTGAAGCCTGGGAATTTCTCTGTTTGAGAAATTATTAGTATTGTAGGGTAGAAGCATCTGACCTCCTCTAGGGAAGGCTTTGAAGAGATGTTCTCTGGATCTGGGCATCAAATACACTGCAATGAATGAAGACCAACTAGAGATGGAGACCAATAATATATCTTCTCAAGGACCAGAGGCGGACAGGCTGCAACTGGAGAGCCTCTTGCAGCCTTCAACCTCATTCAGACAACTGTCAAAGCCATCTGCAAGCAAACAAATTCACCCCCTGTCAAGATGATTAGGAGTCCTCCCTTTCCCAGAAGCTGCTCTCAGGAAGGGGGAAGAGAAAAGTAGCAGAAAAGAAAGAGGCAGAAGATAAGGGTTGTCACAGAAAGGGAGAATGATCAGCTTCATCCACATTAGACTGTTCTGGAGGATACCATCTTTGACAGAAAAGGATTGTCCCCACACCACTGCCCAAACAATATTGGCATCCTTTTACTATCACATGGCTTAAAATTAAATGAATTATATAGTCTTTCTTTTGCTTCTTGCATTAGTCTGGTGATACCTGAGGCTGCCATGGCTTTATCTGTGGCCTGTTCTTTTGCCCAGCTAGTGGGAATGTCGCCCTGACTTCCTTTAGCTTGCTGACACAATGAGAGAGGCACATAAATTTAGCAAAATTATCTTGTTGAGGAGGTGAGAGAGGCCCCGGTTTTCCTCCTTGGAGATTATTTCAATGAGCTAGCAGAGGAGCCAAACTGTCCTGCAAAACTATCTGCTGATGATCTCAACCCAGCACAACAAAGGCTAACTTGGTATTTCAAAGAATAGGAGAGTGAAATTTGCCTTTGGTCTTTCACTTCTGGTTGGCTGCTGTTGTTTTCCCTGGCAGCCAAATGATAACTAGCACTTTTTATTTTGCTTTCATGGATTAGTCAGATGGATAATGCAATTAAATCAAGGTTCACCCGGTGACGAAGCAGACAGGACAATTAAAAATGAAAACTGAGAGCAAGTGAGAGGGAGAGCAATTTAATTTAATAAGATAATATTGTTGCAAGGAGGATTGAGAAATATTCAAAAAGTAGAAAGGTGTTCCAAGTGACCCAAAGTATAGAGTTTTCTTTCAGCTTGGTATAAAACACTGAGGCGTGCTAATCCTTTTCCCTCTTGCCCTGCATTTTTATTTTAATACTGGTTAAAAGTGAACTTTATCTGAGATTGCTATATATTTAGTTCCCTGTAAAGACTTCAGGCCTCATTGTTCAGTGTATTGTCATATTGGACTTTGCAGAAATAAGCACTTGAAAGTCTGAGGGAATAAATGCTGAATGAAAATGCCTGTATCTTCCAATCTTGGCAATTTTAAGATTGCAAGATTAATATTTAAGATACATGGACTTCAGTTCCCAGAATTCCTAAATCAAGCATGCTGGCTGGGGAATTCTGGGATTTAAAATCTACTTATCTTAGGGTTGCCAGGATTGATAACCACTGCTCTAACCATTCCACTATGATAGTGCTTAATCCTTTACCAAATTTAGTACCAAATTTAGAAGCTACAGAGCTCCACAAAGATATACGACAGTAAAATTTAAGATCTTTCAAGCCTTTTCCCAGGAATTTTAAAGATGATTTGCTCATGTTTTATAGGTAAAGGGCTTCTTATCATATAAATTTTATTCCAGCTTTCTCTTAGAAATATGCTGGTTCTCAGGAGTTGCCTCCTAAATTGAGAACATTCAATACTGACAGAAAGTCTCAGTGTAAATTTATGATGTTACTCTACTTATGGTTTCTAGTAGCAAATTAATGAGTCTTGGGAGGGATTTAAAATCCTTTCCCAATATTAAAGACCAGGAGGTCTCCAAAACTCTCTTTTAATCTTCTGCCAACTCAATAAAGTCTTTTCAAGATGGGGATTTTAAAATATATAGTCTGATATTCAGTGGACGGCATAAATTTAAATGATTAATAAAACAAAATGTATGCTCTCTCTCTCACACACAGATGTAGGTATATGTACTTCTTTTTATTGTATTCTCTGGCAATATTGTCATGATTTTGCAGTGGAGAAACTAGTTTCCAGAACACAGAAAGAAACTAGGGCCATTTTTCAAAATGTTAATAAAAAAACCCCCAACAAATTAGATCATTGGATATCTCAGTTATCACCTGTGGATAAAATTATAAATGAGCAAAATTCTCATCCTCATTCAAAATCCTTTATTGTAGCAATCTGATTAATAAAGTATATTTAAGAATCATTAAAATCAGCAGGGCTAAATACTTTTTACTTAAGTTTAGTCCAATCCTCTTAAAAATTTTTTTTGAAAATGTTGTTCTACATAAATGTTGTTCTACAACAATTAGAATAACACATCAACAGGATCAGAATCTATTTTAAAGATGTGTTGGATTTTATTGAACAGTGGAGAAGGAATCCATGAGTAAAATACACTGGTTGGGTAAAACGAAAAAGCTTTAAAAAAGAATTGGTACAAAAAAATAAGAGGTTCAGAGATGACATAAACAAAATGTAAACATTGCAGTAATGCAATGAATTGATAATGAATTATATTGCTGTGCTATTCTGGACATCCATATGGTCATGAACACAGAAACTTTTAGCAAACTGGATCACTGGCCTTCTTCCAGTTGATTTCATGAAGGATGCAGACAAGTAGAATGAAGCTGAATCATCTTGGCTGAGCCAGATACAAAAAGCTTTATTAGGAGACTCAAGATACCCCCAAAATAGATTTGCAAGTTTCTATTTAAGGTGGAAAGTACATTTCTTCCACTGCACTAAACTTCATACTAGTTTCCTTTTTTAAGGTCTGTCTTTAGGTTTTTGTATACAAAGAATAGAAATACTCTCAGAATGCTTCTTACAAGCATAATTATTTTTATCGTTTAAATGTATTGGCTGCCCTTCAAAAAAAAAATTTCAAAAACAATTTCCAACAACTTATACTCACAATTTTAATTTTTAAATTAATAATTTCAGCTAGAAAAATAAACTGGAGGAAGGGGAATAAAAATGCCAGGGCATTCATATCCATCCATCCTTCCTTCCTTCCTTCCTTCCTTCCTTCCTTCCTTCCTTCCTTCCTTCCTTCCTTCCTTCCTTCCTTCCTTCCTTCCTTCCTTCCTTCCTTCCTTCCTTCCTCTTTAGGGTTTCCCATGGTTTCACATACATGTACAAATCATGCCTGAACCTCCTAACTTTTATTTTATTATTTTATATTTCTTCCCTTTATTGCTTTTGTAAATAATTTAAGCAAACATACCCAATACTCCTTCCTCTTTCTATTTTCTCCACAATAACACAACCACCATCCTGTGAAGTGAGTTGGGCTGAAAAAGAGTGATTGGTCCAAAGTCACCCAGCTGCCTTTTATGACTAAAGTGGGACTAGAACTCAGTCTCCTATTTTCTAGCCCAGCACCTCCATTAGCAGACCAAAGCAGAGGATGTGCTAAACTAAAACAGCAGGAAAAATAATACACCCTAAAAAGTTCATGTCCTAAGTACATACTATTGTCTTAAAAGATCTGCAGCCAAAAGGCAAAAGGAATTCCAAAACTGGGTGGGAAAAGCACTAAGAAACTTTAATTCTGCAGTTTTGAAAATCCAAAGTCCAGGATAATTTGAGGACTCCAGGAATATATAGAAAGGTGGCCCTTTGAATATGGTAGTCCTAAACTCTGAATGTCTTGGTAGGTCAATATCAGTACTTTGACTAGGATCAGGGTTGAACTGGATCCATTTTTGGAAATATTTTCCTGGCATAATATCATACTGTAATAGTTTTTTTAACTGAAACTTTTCCATGGCTTTTATTGGCTGCCCTGTGTAAAATGCATGGCGGAAATCCAGGGAGATAATTAATTTATTGCACTAATCCAAACTGCAGTCGAAGAACTGGTATGCAGGAATGGTTACTAAGCAGGGGGGGAGGATTGATTTTATTATGGTTGGTCACCCCGTCAGTCATATATTTAGACTGGATTTCACATTTTTATCTATTTAAAGTATTGAGTCCTTCCAAAGACCTGAGATAGAAAGATGTCTGATGGTATTAAAAGTATTATCCCATGTTCCAAGTAAAGCTGCCTTTTGCAATTGGCTGTTGGAGATTTTGGGATGATGATGGTGTTCAAGATGTGCTCCAGATGTTTTGGGATTGTGCCAAGGCACCTATGTCTACTGGCAGGGGTGAAATGCTTCCGGTTCGGACCAGCTTGGGCAAGTAGGTAGCGATGGCGGCAGGCAATTCGGAGAACCGGTAGCAAAAATCCCTGCCCCCGCCCCTCATGCCCAGCTAAACCGCGCGATCATTGGAGGCTTTTTTTCTTTTAAATGCCTCTGATGATCCAAGCTCTGACGATCCAAGCTCTGATGATCCCAGTTGAGTTGCCTGCCAATCAGGTAACTCAGCTAGGATCATCAGAGCCATTTAAAAGAAAAAAAGTTTGTTTCTTTTAAATGGCTCTGACAATCCAAGCTGTGACGATCCCAGCTGAGTTGCCTGATTGGCAGAGGGTTTTTTAAAAACCCTCTGATGATCAAGCAACTCAGCTGGGATCGTCAGAGCCTTTTGAAAGCATTTTTTTACATGGTTTTACATGTAAAAAATGGTTTTAAAAGTAAAAAAAAATTGGCCACGCCTACCCAGCTACATTACCCCCCCAAGCCACGCCCACAGAATTGGTAGTAACAAATTTTAGATTTCACCACTGGTCTACTGGTATTATTTTTGCTTTCTTTGCAAAGAAAAGGTGCCTGGCCCAAGGTCACCCAACTGACTCTGTGCCTTAGGCAGGACAAGAACTCATGACCTCATGGTTTAACCACTACATCATATTAGCTCTTTGTCTCTTTTCTGACTGCCTGATAAATCAGAACTTTTTACACAGGAGAGAACAAAATGCAAATACAGATGCAATATAAATATAAGTGCAATATGTTTAGAGTGGTGGAAAAAAGAGGCAGATCAAAGATATTTGTATATTATTCACCCAATATATACTATAAACTTGAAAGCTGATTATTGAATTTCTGAATGCAGAAAATAAATGTTGGCTGATAATCTGAATGATTTGCAGCCCATGTGTGATGCAAGAATTTTTAATTTAAAAAAAAAATTCATTAGAATTGTTGCTTTCAGCAATTCTAAAATAAAAAGGAACTAAATACAAAAAGTTCAGCCCATCTTATTATGCTAACAGTCAGCCAATTATGTGGTATTTTTACATAATTAACATTTTAAAAAATCTCTTCTATATACACATACAGTAGTCTGTTCTACTTAGTCTCCCAATCCTGCGTAGGTTTTTTGTGTATGTGTCTTTGAATCACTGGTGATTACTGGTGACTGCCTGGGCAAGTCTTCACAATTTTCTTGACAAGATTTGAAAAGCGGCTTGCCCTTGTCTTCTTCCTAGGGCTGAGAGAGGGGGACTGGCTCTCAGGTCACCTAGTTTTTAGCAGAGGACTAGAACTCACAGTCTCCTGGTTTCTAGTACCTCAATCACTACAGCAAACTAGTTCTAAGTTCATAATATACAATACATTGTCTAAAGAGTTATACTGGCTATTCTGCACACTGGCCATATAGCAGTAGCATTTAGACTTATATACCACTTCACAGTGCTTTACAGCTCTAAGTGGTTTACAGAGTTGGCATATTTCCCCCAATAATCTGGGTCCTCATTTTACCATCCTCAGAAGGATGGAAGGCTGAGTCAACCTTGAGCCTGAAAGTGACTAATTCTAACCCACTGCAAGAAGCAGTGATCCAGTTATGGCCATGCCTGTTCCTTTGGGAGAATTCCCTGGCCTGATAGCCTCTCTGGGTCTTGAGATTTCGGAACACAGTAGACTTTTTTTTTTTTAATTTGATTTATATGCTGCCCTTCTCCAAAGACTCAGGGAGGCTTACAATGTGCTCAGCAATAGGTGCCAAGCTATGAGGACTTGTGTGTCCTCATAGCTTGGCAGGGGTAGGTTGTACTTCCCTTTACTACCGGTTTGCAATGGGGCTGCGCGCATGCAGAAGCTTTGCACGTGTGCTCTTCTGCGCATTTGCAGAAGCTCCCTGATGACATCAGGGTCGGTGGGTGGAGCCTCCCACCGGTTTTACTACTAGTTCTTGCGAATTGGTCCAAACTGGGGGCAACCCACCAGTGCCCTAGAGCCATTTCTCCTCAGCACTTAATATTTGCCTTTCTTGCTTGGACCAGTAGGTGGCAATGCCGTGTGAAACTTCTGGTTTCCAGACAATCATAGGCCTTGTGTTCAGCTCCCTTTCCAGCTGGGTTCTGCATCTCTTCTCTCACACAATCTTGCCTGGTAGTGAAAGCTGTAGAGTGGAGTTTGGAAAAACTATCCCTTTCATTATCAGGAGTGTGATTGCTCCAATGCATTGGAGAGTTGGCAGGAGTCTGCAGCTGACTCTCTCATCAAGGAAATGCTAAACAAATGCTAAATATGCAAAGAGGTTCTTTCCCACCCACCCACCCCTCTTTGTATTGAAGCATAGAGCTTGGTTTGTGTTATAGATCCACCTCTCCAGAACGTCAAAAAAATTGTCAGACGTTTGATAATTCTTCAAAGAGAGTAGAGACTTGTTCATTTCTATTGGTAAATTCTCTCATTAGTTGATCAGAAACATTTGGTATTTAAAGCATTTTCCCTAGTACTGTGTCCCAAAAATTATCCTTCATTCCCACCCACCCCCTTACAAATGTGTTTGATTTCCTTGTCCCAAGGAAGAACATTCTGGTGAAATTCTTATGAGGTAGGGAGAAGTAAGCAGCTCCTTATTTTAGGTAGGAGTGGTGTCAGCCAAGAGAATCCTCCCTTTCTTTCTACCCTGTTACCCTCAAAATAAGACATCCCCTGACAATAAGCCCAATCGGGCTTTTGAGTGCATGGCAATAAGGCCAAGCGCTTATTTCAGGGTTCAAAAAAATATAAGACAGGGTCTTATTTTCAGGGAAACACGGTACATCTCTGAAGTCTTCCAGGGACTTCCCATTTATCCAACTCACTAGATCCTGGGCCATGGATCATGTCTATAAAATGTCTTATGGAACACCCCCTCCCATGGGATTCATTTCACCCTGATCCTGCTAGTATTTCATAAATCTCAGGAGACCAGGATGGTTCCCCCAGACATGGGCCCTAATTGTTAGATGATCCTGTTGTGGTGGTGGGTTTCAGCCTGACGTGGCTGAGTTGACTTCCTCCTGCAGCATGGTATTATTATTCTGTTAATCTTGTTTATTGTTATTCATTAATTTTGTTTTGTTGTTTTTTATTTCATCAGGAAGAAGATAAGATATTTGAAATAAATTCAAAAGCACCAGGAGGAAAACAGAAGATTTGTGAGTCCCTTGGTGCTGAGTCTCAGTGTTCCAGAAAAAAACATATTAGGCCAGAAGCTTCCATGCTGCCACTGAGTTTGGTTGGTTTCTTGCAGATGTTTCATGACCCAACTTGGTAACATCTACAATGGAGGACTTAGAATCTATAAAGTGTTGCCAAGGCAATTTTTGAATATATGTTTAAGTGCGACAGTTTCTCCCTGGGACTTGACTGTGAGAAACACGACACCAGAGGCATCTGAAGAAGGGTTAAAAAAGCAAGATGGTAGCCACAAGCTTGTGATAGGAGCACTGCCACTTATACATGTCACTATGTATGCAAGAAATCTTATAGTTGCAGCCACCAATGTGAGTTATTTTTAGACAGATCCCGTAGATGCCCCTACACAAAACAAAAAAGAATATATCTTGGGAGGAAGAAGAAAAAGAGAATATCAGCTGCCTCACCTTCTTTCTTTTACAAATTTCTTCAGATAAAAGTCTACTTCCATCTCTTCAACATTTTTCCTACGTGAGAATCACAAGAATCCTGCAAAGTGAGGTAGCATTAGCTTCTCCATATTGTAAAGGGCAGCAGTGCATCTGCGGAGACAGGTGAAAAAACTCAAGTTGGTGATTAGACCTGCACAATCAAAGTCACATTTTGCACATAAAAAAGGGGGCAGGAATTTTATTGTGTAACGATGGCTACCATTTTGATGTTTTGACCATCTTCTGCAGAGGCCCCTGATTGGAAGTGAAACTACAGGAATATGATTTGCTCAATAAGCTACCCGGGGAAAATAAGGATATTTTTATTCTCAGATATTTATATTATGTCTTTTAGTTCATAGCCTGTCTGTCTATACACTGAATGCACAAGGCAGCCAACAGTATTAAAAAACAGAGAAATATATGAAAATAAAAGACAAGCAAAACTGCAAACATGACTCCTAAGTTTATTATAAATAATAGAGTAATGATTTTTATATCAAACCCAGCTACTTCTATTGCAAATGCAATTAGTCTAGCCATGGAAGCTATTGTCTTGAATTCAGTGGCTAGAATTTCAGAAGAATGTGCATCTCCTTAAGAGTATGCTTTTCAAATGAAGTATACTTTCCCGTCTTGGTTTTCCTCACAGCTCAAGATACATGTAAATATGATTTAAGTATGGCTCCAGTTATGCACTTTTAGCTAATGACATGACAAACATGTCTCTACCATGGCACCATTTGTCATTCTTAGTGGTCATTTGAGGAGCATTGTCAGCTGAAGAAAGCTCTTTTTGCAATTGAAGAGCTAAAGATGGCCAACGTTTTGAAAACAGAAACCGCGTGGTCTGCTTTGAAGCTGGAAAGTAATGAAAGCCGAACCTCATGAGCATGTTTCAGTGATCTTCTGCATGGGTTTACTATAAATATTCAATAGGAACGAGGACAAAATGCACCAGGAAGCCCACAAGAATTTCCTGTCTAAAAATGAGGATGGCAGCTCTAGAATAACCTCAGATGGCTTTGCTGGATAAAAACCTCCACTTGAAAGAAATACATGGGTAGGACTTTTCTAATGCATGTACAGGGTATTAAAAAGTGGATAGGAACAAGGCTACCGTATGGTTGAAACAGCTGATTAGTAGTTCATAGAAAACACAGTTTGGGATTTTTCTGAAACAAGAAAATTGTTTGGTTTCCCAAATGTAACTCTGCACTTACTTCAGATAGTGTCCTATGACTTTTACCTTGACAGCCAAAAACTGGTGTTTGTCTTAAGACATTAGGTTGGGACCAGGGGTGGGTTCTACTCAGTGGTGGGTTGCCCCCAGTTCGCACCAGTTCTATAGAACCGGTAGTAAAACCGGCAGGAGGCTCTGCCCACCGATCCCACCATCATCAAAATGCTTCTGCGCATGCGTGCAAACGAAGCAAGCGTGTGCGGCCCCATTGCAAACTGGTATTAAAGGTAAGTAGAACCCACCCCTGGTTCTACTTACCTTTTACTACCAGTTTGTAGCGGGGCCGCGCGCAAACGCAGAAGCTTCTGTGCATGCACAGAAGCATTTTGATGATGTCGGGGTCGGTGGGCAGAGCCTCCCACCGGTTTTACTACCGGTTCTATAGAACCGGTGTGAACCGGGGGCAGCCCACCACTGCTTGGGACTAACTTTTTAAGGAAGGGGGTCCTCAGTACATTCTCTCAGCAATGTTATTAGAATAATAATTTATTTTTTATTTTTTAAAAAGTGTCTTCCTTTCTCCCACAATATGTTGTTTTTAATAACCACTGACTCCTCCAGACAAAAGATGTCGCCTTGCCAAGCCGCAAAGCTAAGCCAGCATAATTTGCTGTTATTCATTTACTAGATCCACTGTCTACTGAACCCTTTTTAATGGAAATCTTGCTTTGGGAACTTATTTCTGATGCTGGGAATCCGAGTTGTACTAGACAATTGTAGAACAGGAAATGATGTCAGCTCAGAAGAGTTACAGTCATGCCTGTAAAACCCAACTACAGAATAGGAAATCTTCAAAGCCCCCATCAACATCCTTCTCTTCAGAGTGGGAAGGGGGAGTAATTATAACATTATCAAAAACAGCACTCTCTTTCTCCCCAGGGAAAATCTCCAACTAGGGAGCTGTCTTTATCTCATAAATTCTCATAATCACTGAGAGATTCCTTTGCAGTCCCAGAACAGTGTTTATCACATCACGTCATTGCCGAGATTTGAACTGTTTTAGGTTTTTTTTTTTAATAAAAAAATATAACCACTTACAGTGGAATGTATGAAATAGCTTTTAATGACCAGTTTAATCCCAGCTTCCAAGAGAACACTGATAAAATAGTTTTCCACCAAGTTAATATTTACAGCTTTGTATTACATGGTATTGTGTTCCAACCCTTCATGGCTCCTTGCCTGCTTAAGCCGTAGGATTTAGTGGCAAGGGAATCTCTTGTGGCTAGATTTATCTGTGGTAAATTCATTGAAATATGAAGTAAATCAGTGGTTGGCTCTACGGCATTTTGGGTAAATCAGCAATCCTCATACTTTTCTTGGTTACATGCCTTTCACTTTGTTAATGACAACTGGGTTGGAAGATATTGGTAGCATAACCTGAGTTGGTTTTATTCAGAAAATTCAGAAAAACATGATGGAAGACAACTCTTATATTGTTGTTTACTGAATTAGATCCAAACAAGAGTTGCTGAGGAGAAGGGATAGAACTGTGATGGCGAACCTATGGCATACGTGCCTGAAGTGGCACACAGAGCCATGTCGCCTCTCACGTGCGGCATTGCTCGTTCCTCTTCTGGGTTTCTGGTGCACATGCATGCATGACAATCAACTGGCCTTCCTGTGTATGGCAGTGCTGGAAACTGGAAGAGCTGGTCTTCTGTTTTCCTGCGTGAGCATGCGCACTGGCCAGCTGATCATCGTATGTGCATGTGCGCCAATAACCGGAAGACTAACTGGCCGCTGCCAGAAACCAGAAGTTCATTTTCGGGGGTCACATGCATCGTGGGCAGCTTCCCTTCTGGTTGCGGGCCAGATGAGCATGCCCATTCCCTTTTCGGCACTCAGTGGGGTAGAAAAACTAACTATACCTATCAGAGGCCTTTGTGCTGGCTCTTCTTATGTTCTAAGGTTGACTGTTTCATAGACCTTCTTAATCTCCTAATCTGCATTTGTTCTCAAAGGATATTTAGAAATTGGTTCCTTGTCAAGTGAAAAATTCAGTTAACAATTTTTGAGGACATTGGGAGGGAACAGTAAGTGTTTTCCTTCTAGTTCATTGTAAAAATAATTTTACAGTAACAATAAAGCAGGGAAAGGAACACGTGGTTCTGAAGATGTGGGTAACCTACCACTTATCTGGCTACATGGACATTGGCAGGGGAAAGTAGGAGCTGTTGTTCTATAACATTCAAAGGGCCAAAGGGGTTTGTCATTTCTGCCTTAGAAATAGCCTCTAGCAAAACATCTGAAGAATTTAGAGGAAAGTAAAGTAATTTTAATATCAATATTTTCAGGAGGAGGAGTTGGTGTCTAGACTGCTAAAGACTGTGCCCAAGAGATTTCATGGATGCCATTGTAATTACTTAACACAAATGAAATACTGTTCTTGTGGTTTTGCACAATACTAAGAAAGTTATACTGTAAGCAATTTGCTTCAGTTCATTAGAGCAGTGCTGAAACATTTTTGACAGTTTTGGATTATTCTCATTCAATGAAAAGAAATGATAAATTCTGAATAAATTATGAATTTCTTATGGAATGGGTGCAAATTTCTTAATGTACCTCAGTTGTATGTTTGCTTGACAATCTCCTGTTTTTCATTGTGCAATAATTTCTCTAGCTGTTTGCAGTCTCCTTGGCTTCTCATGCTTCATTCAATCCTCGGTGGGAGGCATCATGGCTGGGAAACTCTTCCCATGCAGTTGTTTTAGCTAAAGAACAGAAGTCAAAAAGGCTTCAGAACAAGAGAGAGATGTGCAATAGACCTGTCTGTCATCCCATACATGCAACATGGGCTACCTCTATCAACTTGCAACAGTAAAGTATGCTCCTATGAACCACCTGTGAAGAAGATAGAAAAGACTTTGGAGAAACAATGCAGTGACAGTTACCAACACATACCGGTATTTCAAGCTCAGGAAATGGAGAAAGCATTAAAAAGAAACATAACTCACATTGTCTTCTTTATTTTCTCCTTTTTGTTTTAATTTTGTACTTAACCATCTATTTTTGAAATTTAATAAAGTTCTAAATATTAAAAAAAAAGAAACTCCAAATGACTCAGTATTAACTCCCTAAGAGCAAGAAGAAAAACCCAATCAGGTTTTCTCAAAATTTTGTTACTTTAACCTAAAACAATGAAGTCAAATTCCACTGTTCTTGCAGATTCTGTTTTCTGACTGGGTCTACCTTGAAAGGCTGACATCACCCAAGGAAACTCCTTGATTTAGATATTGAAGTAGAAGGTAGGTCTGAGCAGTGGTGGGATTCAATATTTTTTACTACCAGTTCTGTGGGCGTGGCTTGGTGAGCATGGCATGGTTTGGTGGGCGTGGCAGAGGAAGGATACTGTAAAATCTCCATTTCCTCCCCACTCCAGGGGAAGATTACTGCAAAATCCCCATTCCCTCCTGATCAGCTGGGACTCAGGAGGCAGAGAATAGATGGTGGCAGGGCCAGTCAGGGGTGGTATTTACCGCCACCAACAAAATTTCTGCTACCAGTTCTCCAGAACTGGTCAGAACCTGCTGAAACCCACCTCTGGGTTTGAGGAACGAATTCAGCTGTTCACTTGCAGAGTGACTCTGGGCAGATAATGGGATTGACAAACTCACAGTATAAAAGGACAAAGCAATAATAAAAGGTTACGACATGCACCAGGCAGGGACCAAACACAACATATCAGTGTTTACTGTGCACAAATAAACCATCCTGGTCCTGTCCTGGGAAAGGACCAGATCTTCAAAATCTTCCTATAGGCCAGCAGAATCTTTGCCAGCCAAATATTGGGGAGAACAGGCACTTTGATAGAGTAGATACACCTTTTGGGTTTCATCAAGTGACACTCTTTAATATCAGAAAACAGTTTGGCACAGACTAAGTTTTTACACATCAAATTGGAGCAACAGAGACAGGGGTATTTGGGAAGTCAAAAAGGTTGCAGCTGCAACTATGGAAAGTCTGCCCCTTTTTATGCACTTTTGTAACACATAAAAAAGATCGGGTTTCAGTTGTGTGATTCTGTATGTCTCCTGCCTATTTTTTTTTTTTTTTAAAAACCTCATTGATATCCATGAGAAGACACCAAAGAATATCCTTGGGACTTTTCAGTGTTCACTAAGTCATCTTGGCAATATTGCATTGTTTTTCTGGGGTGCGGGAAGGGCTTCTGGGAGAGATCTGAAGATAGCATGAGTAGGAGGGAGATATATTCTTGCTTTTTTTAAAAAAAAAATTATAAAACCTATATATCCTAATATGAATTTTCTCTTGCCAAATACTTTAAGTCTTTGAAAGTAGATTGTTTAATTAAAAAGTAAAAAATCCGTTGCCAATCCCTAGCATCCCACGTACAACTTGTTTGGGGTGTGCTGACCTGGTACTGTTATGGTACAAAGCCAAGAGCAACTCCACATGCATGCCATTTCTTAAACTCTAGAGATAGAAGCCAGTTATTTAGGCCAGCAAATTAAATCTCCAAAGAGAATTAGTGGGAGAAGAGAGAATTCAAACCAGCCCTTTTCAGTTGACTGAACACTTAGAGCTAATATGTAAAATGATACAGCTGGTGTTAATTGCCTGAACTGTGTTAATTGCCAGATATATTTAGTGATGGCTTGGATTAGAAGCAGAAAAATACATCTGAGGCCAAGATTGCTAAACTCTAAATCATGTTTTTCAAACTTGGTAACTTTAAGATGGGTGAACTTCAACTCCCAGAATTCCCCAGCCAGCATGCTAGCTGGGAAATTCTGGGAGCTAAAGTCCACCCATCTAAAAGTTACCAAGTTTAAAAAACATTATTCTAAACTGAGTAGATTGAATAGAAACTGAGCATTGTGGTTTCATGGAAAAGGAGCAAAAACACCCCAGGCAAAGTAGATACCCAGATATCACCGGTGATTTTGGAACCTCACCCTGGCAAATCATCCTTATTATTCCACAATTCATAACCATAATGTACAGTATAGATGCAAGTGGGTATTTCAGACTGGTAATTTATTGTGCAATGCATGCAAGGACTTGCTAAATTAGGTAACTTGAGTTGTATTTTCTCTCCAACTGTCACTTTTCATCTTGGTCTCTTTATGGTGAATGGGTCTTTTTGTTGGTAGTAATTCTCCTGCACTATGTTTATAGCAATTATAATTCAAACCAATGCATGAGGGGAAAGCTGAAGCCTGTTCAGCATCTCCAAATCTTGTGGGAATTCAAGCTGTGGTTGGGTGGTGCTATTTGTTAATGGGCCAAAGCAGAAAAAGAAGTTGTGGAACTTGGCTAGAGGTTACAGCTAGTGATTGGGGGGACTGCATATTGTTAAACTGGCTTACCATAGTAGATGAAACCAAATGCTATCAAAGACTATTCTATAATATTTTGTTGGTGTATGACTCTTTAGCACTGAGGAGTGTAGTCATGTCCACCAAGGAAACAGTTCTTGCTATTTTCATTCCTGTAGCTCTTGTCTTGATATACTTACCACTCTAGTAAATTGGAATTTTAGAATCTTAGCTGGCACTCTTCTTGGTATTTTGTTCTCTGTTCCCACCATCTATCACCATGGAATTTTTTTTTAAGTTTGTCTTTTTAAAGAATTAAATAAATCAATTATGTATTTTTAAAATATATAAATTTTTCACTCTTTGATATATATTCAATTATCAATTTTGCATCACATTTACAACTTTATTTGAGGAATGAGGGCTTCAGCTTAATGGAAGAGGATATATATTGCTCGTAAAGTAAAAGGAACTAATTTTAAATGTTTTGATTAATTTTGTTGGAACACATCTCTCCCTGAGATTAAAAAAATAATAATACTGCCACTCACAGCAGAATAAACCAGAGTTATATAGTGTATTTCTATGACAACTTCATGATTCACAATTAAATTGGCCTTCAGAAGATTTTTGCAAACCTTGATATATCCAAATAGCAATCTAATAGAACTTCCAAATAGTAGACATTCCAGAACAGCAGTCCCCAACCTCACCAGTGACTGGTTTCATGGAAAACAATTTTTCCATGGTGGTGGTTTTGCATGCAACCTAGATTTTGCACAGAGGAAGCTTTGCTCGTTCTTCTGCACTCAGTGGTTTCTCATGAATGTTAAATAGCATATGAGGAAACCCTTATAGGAAACATAATATAGCAAAGCCATGGAGCAGAGAAATGTTTGTTTTGCCATCACTTAGTTCCATAATAGGAATTTTTCAATTAGGTTTTAGGAAATTTCCTTGAAAGTTTATTTCTCGAAAGTCCTGCCCATAGAAAAGACTATTTATAACTCAGGATTGAACTGAGGAATCCTTGGTGATCTCTTGGCTTGGTTGTTTACTTGTAGACATTTCACTACCTAACTAAGTAACATCATCAATGCTAACTGAGGTTACCTAGTTGAGTAATGAATCACTCAAGCTCAGAGAGCACCAAGGACTCCACAAATACCGTAGTCACGCATTTCATTTTCTGAAACAATCCATTGTTATTAAAATACATCGGAATTATTTTAACCAATTAAATGTATTCTAATTATTTCAAAATGTATTTGCTGAATTCATACTGAAAATCCTACCTTACAGATGTGGCAACTCAGGATAATAACTCCAGAATCCCCACTGAAAACAGGTCCCAGCGTGCTTTTTAATTTGTTCATTGTCAACATTAGGTGTTGGCAATTTGCACTGGGAAAATGGTAACAAAAGAAGGCACATTGGAAGATAGGAAATAAAGCAGAACTGAAAGAAGTAATTATGGCATTAACACAGGGTCAGAAGGCAAAGTACTGCTATTAATAAACTGTGAAGATACCATAGTATAACTCCTTCTTAGTGAACATTGTTGAGTGTTACGAATCAAGATAAATATACTGCTCCAAGACATTTTGCTGCCTGAGATGAATAGCAAATAACATATCCCTTGCCATCCATCCAAATCAATTTGCACAGTCTGAAAAACAAGACAAATTATTTTGGCAGCTGAAATATAAAATCCGTAAGTACCTGCCCCAATCTCTGGCTATAAATTCAAAAAGACCGAAACACTATAATCACTTAAATTCAATGATATATGGGATTGTGCTAAAATAATGATCAGCTTAATGTCCTTTCTTCACAACTACATGATAATATAAAGTGCCATTTTACTCTATTCTGTGCTAGAACCAACAATATTTCAACATTCAATATTATTTTCCTAGTATGCTACACAGAGGTCAAACAGAGAACAAGGAGGGACGTTGGACTGAACATGGACATAGATCCAAAAATGTTTAAAAATGAGCTGTTATCTAATAATTTTGCCTTCAGCCATAAAAAGAAAGCTGATCTACATTTTAAAAAAATAAATGGATAATAACATTTCATATATCTCTGAATTGTGTTTGTTAAATAAGTCATGGTAGGTGAGGAATTTTGGACTTGCATTGGTCGGAAGAGGATTTAATCCTGATCTTAAACAGAAATGGTGGTTTTTTTGCCATCATGCAGTCCAGCTCTATACAAAGTTGGCTTATTGCCCCCACAATCCGGGTCCTCAATTTACCTACCTTGAAAGGATGGAAGGCTGAGTCAACCTTGAGCCTGGTGAGATTCGAACTTGCATTAATTGCAGGCAGCTGGCAGCTAAGTGCTAGCACTTAACAGCACTTTAGTCCGCTGCACCACTGAGGCTCTCGGCATTTTGTTACTAAGAGTTCACCCCACGGCACGCTTACTTCGTGCATGCACTTTCCTTGTGCGTACACCTTCTGTGCATGCACCCAGCCTCAAAAACATGCCTAAATAGGACGGCATGTTGGGGCAGGTGAGGAAGCCCACCCGCGATTTCCACTACCGGTTTTCCCGAACTGGTTTGAACCAGTTGAATACCACCTCTAATGTAGTCCCATAATAGCACTTTTTCAATTGGGTTTTAGAAAATTTCCTTGAAAGTTTATTATTTTTTAAAAAAAATTAAAGAGTAGAATGTTTTAAGAAACAAAAAAAAATGACATGTATAAATTAAGTAGCACAATTTGACCCTTGAGTTTACACTTCCAAAAATGAAATAAAAATTGAAAGGTGTGAAAAGGCCTTAGTCTCTTTGCTCTACTGTCATTATCTCATCAAAACGGGTTTTGCCAGTTTTTGAAGCAATAATAAAAACATTGAGATGACAATGAGATGAACAGCCTTGGATAACCATGCTGAGGCACCCAAAACTATGTCTTGTCTAGTTGACTTCATAAACTGTCATGCTTCTCCTTAGTACAATCATTAGCGCTATCTTCTAGGTGGCTCAGTGGTTAAGACACTGAGCTTGTTGATCAGAAAGGTTGGCAGTTCGGGGATTCTCTTGCATGAACTTGGGGCTGGGCTAGATGACCTCCAAGGTCCCTTCCAACTCTGTTTCTGTTAAAACTCTATCCATCAGGATGAAGGTGAGCACCAGAACAGTTACAAGAAAGTCGTTATGAAAAAGAAAAAATGTGATCCCGCGCGAAATTTTGAATGGCAGCCATCTTGGTTTCAACAAGCCTCCAAAGTGAGCGAAGCAGAGCCAATCAAGATGCTCAGTTCAAAATTTCTGGCGCGAAAAACGTTATCAGACAACGAAAGTGAAAAGGAGGATTCAAACTCTTCGGAAGAGCCAGAATCAGAAAATGAAGACAACTTAACGAAATCCCAAGTAAAGTCAGCAATGAAGACGCTTTTTGCTGCATTTGGGCCAAAATTAAAAATTTCCAAAGCGCCAACGAAGAAGCAAGCGAACAAGCCGATACTTCAAGACCTGCACGCTCCCATCCTGACTTTGAGAACGACGACGCCCGAGCCCAGAGAGCCATGTCGATTCCGCCCTACACCGCAGACCGAAGCAAGTGCCAACGCACCCAAAAGAAAGAGAAGAACAGTCGCCGCCATCAGAACTCCTAAGACCGAGCCAGAGACCGACTCGTCTGAAGAGGAGCGGAGCGAGCGAGCTACAATGGAGAGAACCTTCCACGACGACGTCAAAGAAGAAATGAACAACGCGCATGTGCGAAACTACGTAGACGGTCCGGAAAGACTTGAACTGGCCAGAGAACCGCGCAGGCTCGTTGCGAGCATCCCCATGCCGTTTTGCAATTTCCTACACTTGCGAGACCACGGACTACCTCAGGTTGTAAGTAATGGACAAAATAATGTGGGTAACTTACCCAGTGACTTCCCAAAACTTAGGGTTGATGGCATTAATTTACAAGAATGGTATCAACAGCTCCAGGTTGTCTTTATGAAAGAAAATTTACTATTTTTTATCACTAGTCCCCCAAGAAGACCTTGGACTTTAAAAATAGATTGTTTACACCATAAGGCATTTTTCTTAATAATATCTAGCGTGTCTCCTGCAATGTATCATAGCATCAAACCAAATCTAACTGTTTCAGAAATAATTCAATGCATGTTTAATTTGTTTCACAGCGATAGTGTAGCTACCACCACAAGAATGTCTAAGGACTTCTTTTCTTCCAGAGTAAAACCAGGGGTTTCCATAAGTGAGCATTTAATATCTTTAAACAAAATAAGAGCTGAGCTGCATTTGAGGGGGGAAGTGATTTCAGATCAAACAATGAAAAGTGTTATTATCAACTCACTTGATTCATCATGGGATAGTTTTATGTCACACTTAGACACCATCAATCTAGGATATTTGTCAATAGAAAGTCTGTCTAACAAATTGATAGCAGAAGACAATTCAAGAAAAAATCGTTATAGCAATCACACAGAACACAAATCTTTTAGGAAGGTAGCTTTCCAAGAAAAATATAATGAAACTTTTAAATGCCACAATTGTGGGTCCAGAGAACACAATAGAAGAGATTGTCCCAAAATTTCAAAGGAAAGACATAGATCAGAATATAGGAACAAATACAATTATAGACAGTCTTCCACAGATAGACATAAATATAGAAGCCCACCAAATTACAGAGAAAGTAGAGGGGGCAGAGAAAATTCAAAAGAGAGAAAATCTGGTTCACTGAATGGACTAAATAAACAAGACAGCACTAAAACGCAACAAAATGAGAACAATAATTGGCTTATTGATTCTGGAGCAACTAATCACACCACTAATAACAAAAATATATTGTCTTCATTTACAGAAGATAAGTTTGTAATAAAGGTAGCTAATCAAGAAAAAGTTCAAGTATTAGGCAGAGGGAATGTGACCTTGCCTGGTCTAGGAAAAATAGAGGGGGTATTGTTAATACCAGAAATACCTCATAACATACTAAGTGCCATAAAACTAAGCAGAGATTCTGACATCAATATAGTTTTCTCAAAGGGAAAAGCAACTTTAGAGAAGAATAAAACAAATGTAGGCACTGTGATGATTAAAGGAGGCCTACCCTATCTGATAACAAAAGAAAGATGGTTACATAACATTGATTCAAATATGGAAGATTGTATTGAGGCAGATGATGAAAATATTAGTAACAGTGACAATGATGAATGTAAAATATCTCATGATCACACAGATACACACAATGAGAAGAAACCAAAAATAGGTAAACCAATTCATGACGAGTGTGCTCATATCTTACATAGGAAGTTAGGACATGCAAGTTTTCCTGTAGTACAAAAAATGACTGAACACGCAGAAGGTGTCAAAATAAAAAATTGTGAAAATTATTTGGAATGCTCAGTATGTAAATCTACTAAATTAAAAACTAGTCCCAGGCCAAAAAAATCCACCAGATCAACTAACAAAATTTTTGACTTAGTACACATGGACTTAGTTGGCCCATTAACTCCATCAATCACTTATAGAAAACGTTACTTCCTAACAATAGTAGACGATTACAGTCGCTATGGTTTTGTTTACACATTAAAACACAAGGATGAAACCTTTCAAAAATTTAAGGAATTTTACAAACGCATAGAAACACAACATAATATCAGAATAAAACAAATTATGACAGATAGGGGATGTGAATTCATGTCTAAAGAATTCTCCCAATGGTTAAAGGATAGAGGAATGCTACATTACACGTCTAGTCCATTTTCTGCGTTCCAGAACGGGATTGCAGAGAGAAAGAATTCCACATTACAAACCATGATTAGATGCACATTAGAGGATGCTGGTTTAGGCAAACAATTTTGGTCAGAAGCCCTACATTATTCAAATTACACTCAAAATAGAACCTGGTCCAGTATTGTGAATAAGACACCATATGAGGTGATGTATAATAGGAAACCAAAATTAGCACACATGCACATATTTGGGGTCACTGCAGACGTACACATACCCAAACAGTTGAGAAGAAAGGGAGAAAACGTATCCAGAAGACTAAGATTTATGGGATATGAAACTGGCACCAAAGGGTACAGATTCATTGATAATAATAATAAATTTATAGTTTCCAGAACAGCTGTGTTCCATGAACAGGCCAACTGGTCTAAATTACATCTTAATGAAATATTTCCGAATAAATGCAAAGATACCAAATCTCGTGAGGAAGGGACAATAGAAAATCAAAATGTCAACAAAAATAAAAACAAAACCAAAACATGGACAAATAGTCAACACAAAATAAAGACAGACACATTAACAAAAAAGGAAGCAAGATATTTGCATGACTACCATAGCAAACCAGAAAGAGCTATTAGGAACAACAGAAATCAAATACCAAATAAATACAGAGATTACATAATGCATATGGATGGTGAACAAATAACACCTAATACATATGAGGAAGTATTAAAACTACCTCGTGAAGAAAAGGAAAAATGGGAACTAGCTATGAAAAAAGAGATGGAAAGTTTGCAAGGATTAAATGTATTCACACCTGCGATTGCACCTAAAGATAAAACAATTATTGGTACCAGGTGGATTTATAAAATTAAGAACCTAGAAGGAGGCAATACCTTATACAAAGCTAGATTGGTTGCACAAGGTTATGCACAAAAATATCCGGAGGACTATACTGACACATACTCCCCCACAGTAAGAACAGAGAGTGTTAAAACAGCTCTAGTAGTAGCATCCGCACTCAATCTTGATGTATTTCAATATGACATACAGACTGCGTACCTACACGCAAAACTAGATAAGGAAATATATGTAAGAGCACCTCACAGTCAATACACTAATAAAAATGAAATTTGGCTATTGAACAAGAGTTTATACGGATTAAAGCAATCTGGCAAAAGATGGTATGATTGCTTGGTAAAAGTACTTAAGACCATGGATTTCAACGCTACCACTGCTGATAACTGTTTCTTTGTCAAAAAGAGTGATGATCACATTGAATTTGTATTGATTTATGTAGATGATATTTTATATATAGGAAAACACAAAGAGAGAAGAGAAATCTTTGTAAACAAGTTAAATGAACATTTCTCGTTGAAATCTCTAGGTAAAGTAAACAAATACCTTGGTGTACAAATTAACAAAACTAGAAGGGGATTCAAACTTACTCAGAAAGATAAGATTATTGAACTTCTAAACAAATGCAATTTAAACAATGCCAAACCCTGTGACACTCCTATGCAAACTGATTTCCTTAGAAATACTGATGAATCTTCCCCTGAATTCAGGGATAATACATTTTATAGATCAGTCATAGGTTCACTTCTTTATATATCTAATTGGACCAGGCCAGATATTGCATTACCACTCAATTTATTATCAAGGCACGTTAGCAAACCAACAATGTATCACTGGGAAGCTGTCAAAAGAATTTTAAGATATCTGAAAAGTACGTTAGACTTTTGCCTAGTATTAGAACCTAGTGATAATAAAGAACCAAGACTTACATGTTACGCAGATGCGGATTGGGCTGGAGATATATCATGCAGAAAAAGTACTTCTGGTTATATTTTTCTGTTAAATGACTGTCCAGTTTACTGGTACACTGGTAAACAAGAACTGGTAGCCACTTCAACCACAGAAGCGGAATATGTTTGTTTATCCAAAGCTGCAAATAACCTTGTATGGTTTAATGATTTAATTTCAGATGTTTGGAAAAAACCTGCTTTGCCTTTTGTTATGCATGAAGACAATAAAGCGGCCATTGAAATATCTAGATCCGATGCCATTGGACAAAGATCCAGGCATATAGATATAAAATTTAAGCATGTGAGACAATTGTCTCAAGATGGATTTATCAAAGCAGTGCATTGTGATACCTCTGAACAATTAGCTGACATATTGACGAAGCCTTTACCTTCTAAACAGCACAAATACTTAACTTCCAAATTGTATGTCTTATATTGTCCTGAATCTGAATGTAATTGGTGTTGTATAGCGAACCGGCATTTAGAGGGGGATTTGTCAGATGTAAATGCCTTATTCCCTAATGTGTAAATAATGTATATATGGGATATCAGGGGTTAACTTATTCTTTGGTTCTTAATGTATTCATAATTCACCACTCCCACTCTTGGCTCCACCCTTTGTATATATAAGGAGCCACCTTCACCATTTTCTTCGCTTCTATCTGTGAATATTCAGTGAATATAGAATGCCTATTATAATTAAAGAGAAATATATTTAAACCTCTAACTCTCATTATTATTATTGAGTCTGATCCTAAAAATATTGCAACAGTAGGTAAACTGAGGACCCAGTTTGTGGGGGAAATAAGCTGACTTTGTATAAATATACAAAAGGATGAAAGCTATTGCTTAACGCCTTGTAAGCCGCCCTGAGTCTCCGGAGAAGGGCGGCATATAAATCAAATTAAAAAAAAAAAAACTTTAGAAAGCAATTACTGGACAGTTAAGCCTGTTGGACATGGTATGCCTGTTTCTGCATCAGTGCAGTTAGGATTGTTTTGAAAGGAAACAAAAGGTAAATCTCTTAAAATCGATTTCAGAAGGGGATGAACCCAGAGTGCTAAGGATGTTCCCTGATGTGAAGATGCACTACAGCAGTAGAGATGTGAGACATCTGAAAATACTCTGCAGCAGTTTTTCTCCAGCGTGGCAACTTTAACACTTATGGACTTCAATTCCCAGAATTTCCTAGACAGCTGGGGAGTTCTGGGAGTTGAAGTCCATATGTTTTAAAATTGCCAAGTTTGAGAAACATTTCTCTCTACAGCTAGAAATCAAAACCCCGCCAAATGAGGAAGATTAGTCTTGAAGTAGGAGAATGGATTGTTTTGCCTGAATCTGAAGGGGGCGGCAGAAATAATTTTTAAATATATTCCAATACAAATCACCCCAATGCAAATCACCTCAAATAATTCAAATTAAACATACTAAAAGTTCATGTTCTCCTTTTTCAGCCAGTGGATGAAGCACTCCAGAAAGCATTTAAAACATCAATTATTTCCCTACACTCTAAACAAATTTATCTTAACCACCTCATGATCATCTTGTGTTGCTGCTTTAATTCTTTTTTTTTTAATCTGTGTGTATTACATTGTATTGCAGTTATAAAAGGAGTTAAACATAGGGCAATTGGACGTCATTCTTTGTATGTATCAGGGGTGAAATGCTACCAGTGAAAATGCTACTGGTTCAACCGAACCAGTAGTAAAAAAACTTTACTTTTTATTTTTTACTTTAAAAAGTAAAAAAAAAAATCCGACGATCACACGGCACAGCTGATCATCTGAACTTTTTAAAAACTTTTTTTAAAAATGCTTTAAAAAAGTTTTAAAAGGTTCCGACAATCAGCTGTGAAAATCAGATGTGCCGCACGATCGTGGGAACTTTTTAAAAACCTTTTAAAGCATTTTTTTACTACCTATTGCCCGAATCGGTATATTTGTGTAAAGTGTGATAGTTTGTTTTTGAGCTCTCTATGACTCTGTGAGGTTCTTGCTTGTTGCAGGGGCCATTTTGTGTGAAGTCCAGCTGCTTTTGCATTGTGTGGGAATCAGTTGTGTAGCTTTTGTGTTATTTTTCTGTAAAGTGTGATAGTTGGTTTTCTGGTCACATGACCACCAAGCCAGGCCCACCCAGTCACATGCCCACCAAGACACGTCCACCCAGTCACATGCCCACCAAGCCATGCCTACTAAGCCATGTCCACAGAACCGGTAGGAAAAATTTTTGAATTTCACCACTGGTATGTATGTATGTATGTATTAAATTTATTTGCCACCCGTATCTCCACAAAGTGACTCTTTTTTTGTTAGTCTCTTTTTCTTAATATCTTTTTGCATTTCTATCCTTATTCTCTTTTCTCTTTATCTTTTCTCTTGATTGAGGTTATATATTGTTTTTTTATGTATACACTTTAAAATTTAATAAAGTTATTAGAAATAAAACAATCACAGGAAGTGGGCAGATTGTGCAGGATCCCCAAGTATATACAATATATCTGTGTATAATACCTTATTCAAACAGCTAACAGCTAAAAGAAAAAAAAACATCTTTGAATCAACTATGACATGGATGATGACTGAGCATCTCCAGAGACAATCACCCTTATCAATTATCTATTTTCCATCTCAGCATCATTCCAGATAAGAAACTTATTTATTTCCTTCCTTCCTTCCTTCCTTCCTTCCTTCCTTCCTTCCTTCCTTCCCACAGGTTCTAGCTTTTCTAAGTATATATTTATCTAAAGGGAAACTTCTTTTCTCACTTCCTTGAGTAAAGTTATCTTCAAGGCCTCTGAAAAATGAAGAGTAAGAAGGTCAACAAAACCTTAAAGTGAAACATGATTTCAGAGTCTTAATAAAAGTGTAAGTGCTCTAATATAATGTTCTAATATTATATTCTATCAAACATTCTAACAGAACAACCTTAAAGTAAATTAAATTAATTCTCATTATAAATACATGTATTTAATGAATAACTTAAATATAGTTACCCATAGCAAGCCCTCTACTGTAGTATTCGGACTATTGATTGTAAAATTGATTGCAGCTGTATAAGTCTCTCCTGAATTTAATTCCTGGACTTTGTAATTTCTAATACCTCATCTGCAGAAGTTCCTGGGTTTTGAAAGTTGTTTGGAGAATTATGATCTATCCCCATGATGGCGAACCTATGGCATGGGTGCCACAGGTGGCACACGGAGCCATATCTGTGGGCACGTGAGCGTTGCCTTACCTCAGTCCAGCACGCATGTGTGTGCTGGCCAGCTGATTTTTGGGCCTTCCGGGCCCACCGGAAGTCGGGAAACAGGCTGTTTCTGGACCTCTGGAGAGGCTCCGGGGGGTGGGGGTGGGGAAGGCCGTTTTCGCTCTCCCCAGGCTCCTAGAAAGTCTCTGGACCCTGGGGAGAGCAAAAAATGGGCCTACTGGGCCCACGATGCCATTGCGTGCCAAAATTGGGGGGAGGGGGATCACATGCGCATGCATGGGGGGACGGGGCACATTGAATTATGGGTGTGGGCACATGCGCACACAATCCCCCCCACTCCCCCCCGCTTTTGGCACGCGATGGCAAAAAGGTTAGCCATCACTGATCTATCCTTCCTTCCTTCCTTCCTTCCTTCATTTTTACAAATAACTCAAGGTGGCAAACATATCCAACATACCTTCCTTCTCCTATTTTCTCCACAACAACCCTGTGAGGTAAGTTGGGGTGAGAGAGAGTGATTGGCACAATGTCAGCCACCTGGTTTTCATGACTAAGGTGGGATTAGAACTCAGCAGGGATTAGTTTCCCATTTTCTAGCCTAATGCCTTCACCACTAGACTAAACTGGCTCTGCCTGCCTGCCTACTATAAGTAATTTAATGAGAATTTAGCCTAAGAAATTAATTATGCTCTATTACCTAAGGTAAATTTTGAAAATGTAGTGTTGGCTGGCTGGTTGGTTATTTATTTATTTAGAGCTTACAAACAGAAAGCTGGTGTGTACATGATTTAATTAAATAATTAAACAGGATTTAATCTAAGAAGTCACTTATGCTCTAGTCTCTATTTTGCCTGAAGATTTGGACTAGTTATTACAGCTTCCTAAGGGCCCAACCATGCAGCTGCTTAGACATGTTTTCTGACATGCTAGAGAAAATCTTGTTGGCCTAAATCAGGCCTGTACAACATGTTTGAGGGGGGGGCACATTGATAAATTCAAACTCCTTAAGGCCCACAACAAAATATTGTACCTGGAGGGCCAATCAGCTATTCTGCAGCCAGAAATGCTGCAGATGGGGCTGAAATGAGGCTTACAGGTGGTCAGAATGATGTCTGTCCAGGACTGTATATTTATTATTTTTTAAAACTTTGAGATGCAAGAGGTTGCTTGACAGGCCACATTTGTCTCATGTGGTTCAAACCTGGCATAAATGATGCTTCCCTTAACGTGCATTAAATATAGAACCCTGTTGGGCATATAGCTGCTGTTCATGATTGGGTCAGGGTAGAGATCAATGTATAAAACATGTCCTATTGTGATGTTCATAAGGCTGCCCCATCCCAATATTTTTTTCTGTTTTCCCCCAAAAGGCAGTTGAATAATCAACCTAATGATCACTAGGTGGCAGATAAGAGTTTATCTTGCTTAACTGCAACATATGGATCTTCTAGATTGAGGAAGCCTCATTAGTTACGATTAATGTTCTTGGAGAGAGAATTCAAGGAAGATTTTTGGTGCATGTAAGAAATGTGTTGCCGGTGCGGTCCTCTCAGATCTATCTACATTCCCCCCCCCAAAAAAAACGTTGACTGATCTGATTAACATATTAACCACTCAGTGGCAGCAAAGGGTTGGAGGATTTTGTCTCTCTTGGCTGCCACCTAGTGCTTGTTTGCATTTGTGCCACTGGATACGTGTGGTTGAAGAACTGGAGTTTAAGAAATGGCTTTACTGATTCGTTAGTCAATTTTTACCTTGCTTAACCTCTGATCATCCTAAAGGATGGGAGAGCAGGGGAAGTGGCTTATCTTGAAACCAAAATTGTACCAAGTTGCGTTCTACAATATAGAACTTTTTCAAGGAATTTGAAGATGAAAGGAAACAGGGAGGAAGTGACTTCCCAGGAAAATTCTTTACCATGTAGGCCATGGAAGAAAAGTTCTTTCAGTTACATTAAGATGGGAATAGGCAATCAATTTTAATGTTTGCAAATATCTTCAAGATCTGGAAAATCATCTTGATTTCATGGACCCCTTAGAAAAATTTTGAGGACTTCCAGAGGTGCCAGATCATCTTCAGATCTGGTCTCTCCTGCAGCCAAAACAGCATTGCAGATACTGGATCTGGATTTGGGACCTGGATGGAAGTGTGAAATGAAGTTGAGCAAGACGTCATCATCCTCAAAACTGCTGTCCATATTTTCAGTCCAGTCTGTTTGGTCGTCCTTCCTGCAACAAAATTGCTTTAATAAAATAAAAAAGTAAGTGTAGTGTTGCAGAAATTCCAAACCCATGTCCCTGATTGAGATACCTGAAGTGTTGATCAAATAGTGTGCAAACATTCCTATTTTTAGTAACGCTTTATCAAGCAACAAAGTTAGAATCCTCTCACAAGAGGGATTCTAGATAGATAATGCTAGAAAAAGAGGAAGGATAAAGTTTGCTACTTTTAAAAATTCTCATCCTGCCCCTTTGGTTCTACCCATTCCTTTTGGCATGGAGGCTTGACATGTGCTCAAGGACTGTGGTAATCATCACCTTTTTCTATATCAGCATCCCAGATTATGACTTAATGTAGCCTCTTTCCCCTTGAAGGATGGAATGTGGATCCCTTTCCTGCTAGAATTTCTTTTTGATTTTTGTGATTTATTTCTCCTACATTCCTTTTTTTGTAACCTTCCTATCATTGATGTCAATATTTCATGGACATACAAACTCAAGGAGTATGTTTGTGTGCATCTGGGTACACAATTGTATATGTGGTGTTTTGTTGGCAAACTTCAGGGAAGACAAAGCACCATTTAGTCTGACCTGTTTCCCTCTCCTTCTCCCTCTCGCCTCCCCTCCCTCTCCCTCTCCCTTCCTGTTCCTTATCTAGTGCCTGGAATGATAATCTCAGAGGGGGAAACCAGAAAGGCATTCTGCATATGCAGAGACTTGCCAGGGCAAAGCTTTGAGTGTCCTGGTTTTAATGAATTTAATGGTTGGGCTTCCAGGTCCCTCTAGGTCAGGCGTCCTCAAACTTTTTAAACAAGGGACCAATTCATGGTCCCTCAAACTGTTGGGGGGGGGCTGATCGGCTGGGTGAGCATGGCTAGATGGTCATGTGACTGGTTGGGCATGGCCAATTTATTTGATATGGATTTTTATGTTTTACATCTCTAGTTTTTATATAGTTTTATCTCACTGTTGTGTGTCAGAGTCACCTGTGGTGAACTGCTCTCATCAGGATCTAAGGCAAAAATATTCAGAAGGACCCAAAAGCTAATGCAGCTTCTATAAAAGCATTTGCTGAACTGAACTATTCATATAAAAACCTGGGCGAGATTGCATTATTGCAGATATTCAAATACCTGGGAAGGGAGTGGAAATAACACCTCCCACAGCAAAGCCCATAAAAATCCTGACCTTGAGTGAGACATAGACTGGATCACCTTATTTCAGAAGTTTAGTGGCATCTTTTATGTTATTGAAAGCTGAAAGGCTTTGTGATTAGCACAGTCCTCATATAAACCCCTTCCTCGTAATATGAACTCACTGGTTCTGAAACATGAAGCAAATCTGTTCCTTCTTTAAATACTTGAAGAGAAAGATTCCATTAAAATTAACACAGCAAATTAAATTGGATCTGGAAAAGTGGAAAAACATGCAATTATCACTGTTGGGAAGAATAGCCACCATCAAAATGAATATCTTACAGAGACTGTTGTACTTGTTCCAAACAATTCCAATAAAGCTAGAAAGGAAATATTTCAAGGAATTAAATAGAACGGTAACCAAATTTATATGGCAAGGCAGAAAGGCAAGAAATAGATTGAAATTAATGCAAGACTGTATCAATAGAGGAGATTTTATGTTGTCAAACTGGGAACTATACTATCAAGCAGCTGCCCTTACCTGGATAAAAGAATGGATAACTCTGAGACATAGACGATTACTTGGACTGGAGGGACACTATTTACAACTGGGGTGGCATGCCTTTCTATGGTATGAAAAATATAAAGCACATAAATACTTTCAGGGACACTACATTAAAAATGCCCTACTCTCAGTATGGGCAAAAATCAAGGAAAAACACTACTTGAAAATACCAGTCTGACTCTCCACCAGGGGTGAAATGCTCCCGGTTCGGACCAGCTCAGGTGAGTAATTAGCGATGGCAGTGGGCAGTTCGGAGAACTAGTAGCAAAAATCCCTGCCCCCGCCCCCCGTGCCCAGCTGAGCCAGGCAATCATCAGAGGCTTTTTTTTCTTTTAAATGCCTCTGAAGAGCCAAGTTCTGACGATCCAAGCTCTGACAATCCCAGCTGAGTTGCCTGCCGATCAGACAACTCAGCTTGGATCATCAGAGCCATTTAAAAGAAAAAAACTGGCTCTGACGATCCAAGCTATGACGATCCCAGCTGAGTTGCCTGCTGATCAGGTTTTTTAAAACCCTCTGACAATCAGGTAACTCAGCTGGGATCGTCAGAGCCTTCTGAAAGCATTTTTTTAACATTGTTTTACATGTAAAAAATTGTTTTAAAAGTAAAAAAAAAGTTGGCCACGCCCACCCAGTCACACATTACCCCCCCCCCCACTAAGCCATGCCCACAGAACCGGTAGTAACAAATTTTAGATTTCGCCGCTGTTCTTCATGATGGAGGCACTAACATACCCAAATGTGATGGACATGGGAAAAATTGTAAGATACAAAGATATTTTAAATGAGAAGTTTGGAACTGAAAAATAAACAGGAATTGAATAACCAAGGGATAAATTTAGCATGGTGACGCATGCACAGATACAATCTAGATACCATAAAGATACCAAAACATATGGTTTTTATAAAGAACCAACAGAATTGGATCAAATTTTAACAGGACCAGAGGACAAACTGATTTAAAAAATCTATAATTATTTATTGACTATTAGAATGGAAGAGGAGCAAGTAAAAGGAACTATAATAGCATGGGCTAAAAATTTTGGGTATTCCATAGAATTGGACAAATGGCAAAAGTTGTGGGACAGAAACTATAAATTGATATTGTCCACTGCATATAAAGAAAATTCATACAAAATGTTTATAGATGGCACTTTCCACCAGCAAGATTAGCCAGAATGTTTAAGGATATGTCTGTCAAGTTCTGGGAGTGCGACCAAATCCCGGGCATGTATTACCACATGTGGTGGACATGTTCAAAAGCAAAAAAATGCTGGACTAAAATATACACCCGGCTAGAAAAAATGATAAAGAAACATATAGATTTGAAACCAGAAATATTTCTGTTGGGTATCATACCAGACAAAAAGAGTAAAAGAAATGCATACTTAATAATACATGTGTTAACAGTGGCCAGAATTGTGTTCGTACAACATTGGAAGGGCGAGGCAATCCCCACAGAAGAAAAGATAATAACAAAAATTTGTTATAACAAATATTATTTGTTAGAATCTTGAAGATTACAAGAGAAAGATTAATCTCACTACTAGAGTTGTTTACTGTTACCAGTGGTGGGTTGCCCCAGGTTCGCACCGGTTCTATAGAACCGGTAGTAAAACTGGTGAGAGGCTCCGCCCATTTACCCTGACATCATCAAAACGCTTCTGCATGGTCCCGTTGTGAACTGGTAGTAAAGGTAAGTAGAACCCACCCCTGACTGTTACTTATTAATTTTGAATAATTTTAATTAGTATTATTAATATGTATTAATGTTATGAGGGAAAAGCACTGTTATTATGAAACTACCATTAGAGGATACTATTATTATGACTATGATGGACATTGCTCCAAAGAATTATAACCAGGCAACACACTGCATATAGATTTTAAACATGTTACTCTTTTTTATCCATATTATTAAAAATAAATAAATAAATAAATAAATAAAAAGAAAATATAGCAAGGAACCACTATATTATCCTGCATTCATTATGTAAATTCCTGGTATATATTTATTTATTTCATGATGTTATTTTCACAAATGATGGGAATGATAACAGTAATTCTGAGTCTGCACGTATGCCTGATGGTATCTTTGTTACAGTATTAACTAGTGCCATAAACTCTTCTAAATTGCTCTCCATATATTTTTTTTTCCTTTTCTGCAAATGAAAAGCTCTCTTGCATTTTTAAATGCAGCCGGTATTTGGGATTTAAGGATTTTTTTTAAAAAAAATATAGAATTTCAAAATTAATTCAAAGTGATTTTCTAACACTTCATAATAACTAAAGGTAGGAATATAGTTGAAAAGATTGCATGCAGCTAACCTTCAAATTCCTGGGACAAAACTGATGGCTGCAGCAATACAACTTTTAATCAACTTAAGAATGGATGAATCTGTTGGTTTTCATTTTTCTCAGTTTGTCATTTGGTTTTTGTTGGTTTCTGTTTCTGTTTTTGCATTTATAAGTTTAATGCAATCATTGTAAATCTGTGCCAGTTGCCAAGCACCCAAATTATGACTATATGACCAGGAGGACACTGCAGTGGTCATAAGTGCGACCATACCAGGCACTTTTCAACACTGTCATAACTTTGAACAGTTGTTAAACAAATGGACATAGGTCAATGACTGCCTGAATTAGGAAAACAGCCTCTGGTAACAGGGATATTTAACACTCTTTCCTCCCAGGAAGTACAAAGATTTTAGTGAAGGCCACGAAGTTCCACTACTTTTTTTTTCAGCAAGTGAGTGTGTGGCAGTGAAATATCCAAGAGCAGGCTTTCATTCAAAAAGGGAGGTTAGGAAGCTTTTTTTTCAGATTTTCAAGCTATGCACTTATACAGAGAGTTTGTCCCAGATTTGGAAAAGCAGAAACCATTACTTAGTGCTCTGTTCTTCCCACAATCTTTGCTCAGGAAAAAAAAACCAAAACTTTAAATTGCTAGTTTAACGATCCATTTCTAAAAGAAATGGAAGTGGGTTCCCTGGTCTCTGCACAAATCTATTCTTTGTGGTTGAAGGAAAAATTACTTACAGATTGCAGAAAGTTTCCTTAGAAAGAGAATTTCAAACCAATAGAATATTTTAAATATTTAGCTGTAATCCTTACAAATGTATTTCTCTTTTTTTGGGGAGGGGGAGTATGATGTGCAAATTGTCAGATCTGGGTGAAAGATAATACTGGTTTTTTGACGTTTATAAGAAAAATGTGCTTAAAAACAGCCCAATTATAACTTGTCTTTGGATATAATTATCAGTAACTACAGTTAAACATGATGCTTCATGTACTCAGATCTGGCTTTGTTAAGATGCAAAAATATTGAAATTTCAGAAATACAGAGCCAAATAAAAATATTCCCATTTTTTGTTCCCTTAATGGAAATCTCCAGACATTCTTCTCCATTTAAACTATTTCAGAAGTGTTTAACTTTCAAACAACTGACAAAAATACTTAATTATAAATTTCAGCCTAATCTAAAGCCAGTTTACTAGGTTTGTTTCCTCTGAATCTAATTTAAATCTGCAGGAATGGCATGAAACTCAGAGCTATTGGGAGACATTTCAGATGGAGAGTTAAGGATACCCATCCCTGTCTTCTGACAGTTTACCAAAGACCTTTTGCTATCTGAGATTAACTTCAAGATGATATCCATGTAGATCCATTACAAAGCCAAATCCAGAAGCATTAAGTTTTATAACATCCTAGATGATGGGACATAATATTTTTGAGCACAGAACTCAAAACCTAAGAATGTTCTCCAACAAGTTTGCTACCACCAGAATATTTCACACATCCTCCTAACTACTAGGTAGTCTAGGCAGCCAACAGGCAGAAGCCACAGGCTCTATAACTGTGTTATGTTCAGCTTAGCAAATGCATTCTTTATCTTTAGATCTTTAGCTTGAACCTCAGTCAACAAATGGAAGAGCAATATGTGATCTTCCTTCCGAGCAAATAGCTCTTTTTAGCAAGTTGCAACAGGTACTTGTTGACTTTGCTGAATCAGCACATGAGGAAATCTGAACACTTGCTGGAATCTTGTGGCATTCATTGCTTACCACTCTGGCCCTGAACAGATGTTAGGATTGTTTATGACATTTATGATATTCTTGGTGTCTTAGTTGGGTCACATTTTCTGTAACAGTATCTTATATATCAATAATGACATAATGTAGAAAACTTGCTTCTTTGGTACATAGTTTAATGATACTTTAAAATAGATCTGATAAAGATTTCCTAGATATGGATTTGGATGAAAGAGGGGAGAAATGAGTGAGAGTAATCAACCAATGGAACAGCTTGCCTGCAGAAGTTGTGGGAGCTTCATCACTGGAGGCTTTCAAGAAGAGATTGGATTGCCATTTGTCAGAAATGGTGTAGGGTCTCCTGCTTGGGTGGGGGGTTGGACTAGATGACCTACAAGGTCCCTTCCGACTCTTGTTTATCTGAATCTGAAATAGATTGTGCGCTTACACTACAGAGCTTGGGCTGAAAGTAAACATCCATACTTCTTCCCAGCTAAAAAAGTCAGCACTTTTGAATACAAACTGAACAAATAAAAGAAAAAAGAAAGAAAGAGAAGGTGAAAAATGTAAAGAAAGAAGTTGGGGGAGAAGAAATAGAAAAGAAAGAAAAAAATAAGTAAAAATAAGTAAATTGAATACAGATGAATATGTTTATAATTCACGGTAGGGTTTTTGTAATTAAGTTTTCATTTATGTGTTGCTGATTGGCCCCATTCTCCATGATGCCTATATCTGAGATACTTTCAAAGTTTCAAACATGGCTAGTTAAAAAAGAAGTAGTTACAGCTATGGTAGTCCTTGACTTACGATCCAATTGGGACCAGAATTTCTGTTGCTAAGCAAGATGGTTGTTAAGTGATTTGTCCCTGTTTTTATGGCCTTTATTGCTATGATTGTTAAATGAATCAGTGCAATTATCAAGTGAATCACACAGTCATTAATTGAATTCAGTTTCCCACCGGCTTTTCATTTCAAAATCTGGTTGAGAAAATGGCATATGGCATTCATGTCATCCCAGGGTACTGCAACACTCCAGAGTTACTTTGGCTAATAAGATAGGTGGCATATAAATTTAATTAATAAATAAATAGATAAACCAAGGTAAATAAATGCCAGTTGTCAAGCATCCTAATTTTAATTATGTGGCTCTTGGGATGCTGTGCTGGTCATAAGTCACGTTTCTCAGTGCCATTATAACTGTGGATTGCTGCTAAAGAAATGTTTTTAAGTTGTAAATGCTCCTATAGCAATATCCTTCATAATGTTTCAAAATGAGTTGCTTCAGAGTTAATTTATCTTTCAGATTGGTGTACCAAACAGTACGGCTCACTTCTCTTTTTCCCTCTCTCCCACACCTCTGTCATGTAGTGCCCCAGATACATTAAACCTGTCTCCTGGAAGAAAACTGTAAATTTGAGAGCAAGGTAATGGTGGAGGACAAGAATTAATAGAAATAGCTAGAATAGCTTTGATTAATAGAAATACTGTCAGGCTTTGGCTAGAGTCCATCATTTATGTGCAACAATGAGGATGTATTTAGCAAAGACTGAAATTTTACAAAATCTTCCTTTGACGTAAAACTATAATTTAAAAATTATATAGCTATTTGGAGTGCAAGTCAAAGCAGGAAATATATTCCTTAAGTGGAGAAGGGGATATTTCAGAAGTAATTGTCTGCAAAGAAAACTAATTTAAGGAGGGGGTTGTATTTTGTCTACCTGAGTTTTTTACAACATGTTTGATTTTTGTGATGAACATTTGTTAGATGGGGATAAGTACAGCATTGCCAGACATGCCCTTTCATGGAATAAAGCCAGGATTAATGGATTACTCAAATTCTCAGCAATACAACAACATCTCATTACAAGGATTTCCAGAACGTGGCTGCCAAAATCTGAATAGCCACAAGATGGTAGCCAAAAAATGCAGATATTCTTTCTGCTGCCATCTAATGGCCTCCTTATTATTACAGTCCAAATAAGTCAATACTCATTTATTTATTTGATATTTATCCTGTTTTTATTATTTATTTTATAGAAAACTCAGCAAATATATACATACATACATACATACATACATACATACATACATACATACATACATACATACATATCCATTCTCACCCTATTTTCCTCACAACAACCACTCTGTGAGGTAAATTGAGTGGACTGGTCCAAGGTCTCCCAGACAGCTTTCTTGCTTAAGGTGGGACTAGAATTCAGTCTCTTGATTTTTAGGCCAGCACCGTAATCACTACCCCAAACTCACTCAACATTTTTCTATAAATACAGCAAAATACAGCCAGCTGATCATAAATACTGCATATAATGGCCGTATGACTTCTAATTTTTTGTAAGCTCTTCAGTTTGGGGGCTGGAGAACTGAAGCCTGTCCTGAATTAATGCAACATTTTTTTTTCTTTTGAAGGCTGCCTGAATTTTGATATGTGCCATCATATTGTTGCTGACACTTAGTGAGCACGATTATAGGTTTTCTCTACTATGATCTGTCATTAACCAGTCTTCCACTGGTGTACCTATTGCCACTGTAACCTTGCTGCTAGTCATCCTTCAAATAATGGGTCTAAAATAGATAATTTGAACCTGACCCATGCTTGGTTTTCTGCAAAATTTTAGGAGGACTGTTAAACAGGGGTGAAATCCAGCAGATTCTGACAGATTCTGGAGAACCAGTAGTGGAAATTTTGAGTAGTTCAGAGAACTGGTAGCGGAAATTTTGAGTAGTTCAGAGAACTGGCAAATGCCACCTCTGGCTGGCCCCAGAGTGGGATGGGAATGGAGATTTTGCAATATCCTTCCCCCAGGAGTGGGGTAGAAATGGAGATTTTGCAGCATACTTCCCCTGCCACTCCCACCAAGCCACACCATGCCCACCAAGCCATGCCCACAGAACCGGTAGTAAAAAAAATTGGATTTCACCACAGCTGTTAAGACTCTTTCCACAGAATTTACCAATGTTTAACTTATTATCTTTATTACCATTACTGGATTGGTTAAAATTGCATGAGAAATTGGATATTTAAGAAGACTTTTGGGAGAGATATAACAAATTGAAGACAGCTCTACAGAAGAGGAGTCAAACAAGATAGCAAAGACCAAGGAACGGGAGAGTAGATGGATAAGAAGAAGATAGGAGGTGACCCACATGTGCTCTGGATGGCTGATCCTTGCAAAGAAACCATGGGATATTGGTGTGGTTTTCTGTGTGTTTGAACAGCAAGAGGCAATAAGATTAGCCATCTTATTCATAATCATGGCAGAGAATTTTAAAGGACACTGAGTTCATAAACCTCACTTTCTAATCACTTTTGGAAATTGTTCATTAACTACTTCTAAGCAATTAGAGACCTTCAGAATGACAAGTTTGTAAATACTGGGTAGGCCTGCTTTCAATCCTGAACAAAAGAAAATTTTAATTATGCATTTAAGAATGTGAAGAATCTACAATAAACAAAAAGCTAAATAAGATTTTGAACTAAGAAACTTAGTAATAGACAAATTATCCAGATAAATTTGGAATATTGAAACTTACAATAAGACTTTGGATGGATTAATTATAAAGAACAAAGAGCTTCTCTTGGGAAATAGATTATGTTTATTTTCTCATGGGAAATAGATTGTGTCTTAATTTTTAATAAGATACAAGAAGTATAACTAATTTCACAATTTCAGAAACTGGACACTAGAGGGGACTAAAGTTCTCAGGGAGAAGAAAGATTTACAACCCTTTACAATATTGCAAAACATTATGATTAATACTAAAGGAGATATTTGAAGAGTGGAATTAGAAATTAGTAGCCAGAATATCAACTTCATTACAAAAGTAATGATGACATTACTTTCCTGGATAGAAATGATGTTGTTGAAGACGTGATGGATGTGGAACAAATGATTTAACAAAATAGAGTTGGAATTGAAAGTGAATTTACAGCTGAGTAGGCCAGGAGAATGATTGAGAAAAGAATGTTTCACAGAAGAAACCGGCTGAAGTTTTAAAATTTAAAAGTGAAATATAAATGATAAATCAAGAGAGTGACGTAGACATTTTTTTCACCTATTGGATTCAAAAAGAGGCTTGCTAAAACAGCTGACTACAGTAGTTGAGTGAGGCTTAATGTCTGCAATGACTTATGACCGAAATTCCAGGCTCAATTGTGGTCATAAATTGAAGACTACCTGTATGTTCTTATTTCTGGTAACCTTTTATGGACTTTCTGCTGATACCAGAAAAGACAATGTTATATGGATTTGTATAGATCAGAGAAGGGATTGGGATGAAGAATAAATGTTTGCCATTTTAGAAGAGATGAAACGTTACTAAATTTGTTTATACTTTTTGGAAAGAAGGTTGGAAGTCACTTCTTTGTATATTTCTTTTTCTTTATTATAGTCATAGTTTTCAATTTCTTTTTCTTTTCTTGAATTTTTTATTTCTTTCTATTCTCTTTTCTGTATTTATGTTTCATTTATATGACATACACCACTGTAATCATTCTTAGTAAAATTACACCATACTATATATATATGCAAAAATCTTTGCATTTAACATTTAGATAAACTTATTGTTACTATCATTAGTAGACATGGTTTCTCTCTGGAAGTTATTTATAGGAAAAAAGAACCCTAAAAAAATAATTTATAATCTTTTCTGCCAGAGAGAGGAAAGATATTCACAAATCATGGTTAATACAATAAATATTTCCATTCATATTTATATTATGATGTTAATTTTTTTCTGCACCTGAGGGTTTTTAATAAAATACACTTAAAATCCTATCCTTTCCAATTCTAAATTCAATGACAGCTGATATAGTGGCAAATAGTTTTAAAGAAAAGTAGAAAAATATTCTCCTTAAGTATGAATGGCATCCAGATGAATCATTTAGACACTATCTTTGTTTTGGGATGGGTGGGTGTATGTTATCAGTGCTGGCAGCAGAGCCAGAGGGAATTGGCCAATCACTTCCCTGAAATCTGTTGCTCATTCACTTGTAAAGAGAATATTTGATTGGTTCATCTTAATGTCACTTGAATAGATGCTTTAAGTCAAAGAACTTACTCATTTAGCACATAACATATTTCCTTGTCTGGTGTTGTCTACTGTTTCTGTTGATCTGCCCCCGCTCCATAGCACCAACTCATGGCACTCCATCCATGGTATACCACCCCATGGTACGCGTACACCCCCGCCCATTCCTTGCCTGAGGTTCCCCCTCCTTAAGAATCCATATGGATTTGGGTTATGATGGCAACCAGGATTGCTGGAATTGCCATCACTATGCAATACTATCATGTGACATCATGGTTTATGACCGTGTTGCTTAATCATGGAAATGCCAAACTCAATTACTGTCATAACCCAAGGACTACCTGTATCAAATTTCAGCTACAGATCCCGCATTGTGCAAAGCCGGTTCTAGCTCTTTCGTACACTCCTGAGGAGATTGACAGGTGACTTGAACTTTCCCTTAACAACTGCTGCAAAACCTAGTCATTAAGCCACCGAGCTGCACATCTTTGATCTAAGTACAAATCAATCATCCCACTTAAAATTGTTTGGGCCAATTACCGTAATAAGTAGAAGTTCATTAAGTAACTTGGCTAGCAGAGTACTATTTTCTTTCTTTTAATTGTTGTGGATTGAAATATATTCCAGATTCTGATTCTAATGTTGTAGCCTGTTTATTTAGTGTACTAAAACCATTTTTGTTGAAATGAATTGGCCCTCCAAACCATCTCCCAGGTTTAACAAAATCTCAGTAGTATTCTTTTGCAAGATTTTTGTATAGATAGTCCTTGATTTATGATCATAACAGAGCCCAAAATTTCTGTTGCAAAGTGACACATTTGTTAAATCAGTTTTGCTCCATTTTACAACTTTTCTTGCCCCAATTGATAAGTGAATCAGTGCAGTTGTTAGTGTAGTTGGGCAATGCGAAGCTCCGTCCACCCACCCGGATGTCATTACTTCCTGGTTTTAACCAGGAAGTAACCTGTTTTTGATCCTCTGCGCATGCATAGAAGACTTTGCGCATGCACAGAGGGTCCAAGCGCGCATGTGATGCACAAGTGGAGTGCGCACTTCCGAACTGGTAGGGAAGGTAAGTAGATTTCACCCCTGGATGGTACAGTGGTTGTAAGTATGAAAAGTGGCATGTCACTATTTTCAGTGCTGTTGCAGCTTTGAATAGTCACTAAACAAAGTGTTGCAAGTCAAAGACTACGTGTATATGATCACAACAGTTTTAGTCATTTTCTAACGTCAGGAACTGTATTATCTACTAACTCTGATTGGGTTAGGAAGAGGAGGTTAATGTTTTCTTTCCTGACCACAAGGTCAATGGCTAGATAGTTTTGGGAGGACGGAACAAAGTTGGACATAACTATGCAACCAACCATTTCTTACAATAGGAATTGGGAATCCAGCCATTCCCAGGATGGCCAAAAATGAAGGTTATAGTGAACTCATTTGTGGCTAAATGTTACCCCATTGGAGAAGGATAATGTAGCCACATTATTAAAGTGGCATATATATCCTCCTACCTCCTGCTAAACGGTGTACAAGAGCAATGCACGAAAAGTGGAGATCAGTCACAAGTTAATTTTCTTTTTTTCACAGCTCAGATTAAATTATAGATGCCGGCACAGGGCAATGGTGCATGGCTAGAAGCTCAAGCCAAAAGCACTGGCTGCAAAAATAAAAGCTATAATGAAAGCCTTTATTATCCTAGGATGAGCAAACAGCTGTGTATCTTCTGAATCCCTTCTTCAAAGGTATTGTAAAGTGAGACTATAGATTGAAGAGAAATTGGGGCTACAACATTTCCAGGGCTGGTGTTTTTATATTTGTTGTATCTCCACTTCCTCAGATTTCATTTATTGTTGTAGACTGGAAATGTTACCATCGTCAATTCCATTTCATGGCAGACCTGTGCAAGTCAGTTGTTCATCTCTGATCACGTGCCCAGGCATTTATCACACAACTGCAGTGCTGACTGAGGAATTCTGGGAGTTGAAGTCCACACATCTTAAAGTTGCCAAGGTGAGAAACATTGATTTACATCATTTTAAGGAGGCACTAGGTCCGAAAGAGTGAAGTATAGCAGATAGTTTCAAAACTTTTCAGTTTACAACACCTGTTAGTTGGGGATAAATCCTTTCCTGGAACATCTGATCAAGACATATGGGGCTTCAGAATAACAGTTGACAAGCCATCTTTTCTACTGTACTTTAGAGAAAAAAAGCTATTTTTGCAAGGGACTCTATTTTTTCCCCTTATGCCCTTGAATCACGTGTGTGTGTGTGTGTGTGTGTGTGTGTGTGTGTGTGTGTGTCCCTTAATCGTGCAAAACAATTGGCATCCTCCACCAAGATCCTTAGAATTCTGCAAATTACAATATGCCAAGGCATATTTTGATGTGCAGTTTTTCTTTGCTTTTCCAACTCTGCTTTATTTTTATATGAAAAGCAGGCTTGCATATGATAATCGAAAGCAGATAAGGAATAATAAAGCAGTTGGTTAACCCTTTCTTTCCTATCCTTTGATCAATGGTGGGCTGTTGCCGGTTGTAACAACCAGTTCTCCCAGCACTGAAAATGTGAGCATCGGTGCCGCTTCAAAAACACGGTGATATAGGACGGAATAGCACTGGGGCAGGTGGCCAGGCCCACCCGCAGGTCACAACTACCGGCAGCAGCCCACCTCTGCCTTTGATCCTTTCCCACCAAACCATATTCATTCCTGTGAGGAAAGAGCTCTGTGTTGCAAGCCCTTTATGTTATACAGTACTCTCTATGTAAATGAATGCATTATAAATTTGTGCCAAAAAACTCAGCTTTTTTTCAAAAGTGGAAAAAAGCATTACATACATTGCAATTTCATGCTGCTACTTTGGGCAGAAACACTTCTGTTTTTCATACCCAATTACTGCTTAATGTGGAGCCAAAATAGCCCCACCAATTTAAAGAAGAATGCCTTTATCTCTCAGTCTTGGCAATTAAAATCTGACTTCAGAACATCATTTACAGTACTCCTAAAACTGTCTGTTTAAAAGTAAGATAGCAAGTATGGCAAAGGTCTTTACTGAGTTCTGGGAAAGTTATCTGCTAGACATTCTGGATGAATATGAGGGGGGGTTCATATGATTAACATACCATAAAGTCTGTCCACCAATTTTTTGTACAATGCTTTTCCTGCTTCTGTTTTCTGTCTGCTTTAGAATTGCCTGAATTTATGATTAGTATATCATAAATTCAGGCAACTCTAAAGCAGACAGAAAACATATATTAATTCATTTTCTTGGTAATCTAATAACAAAGGATGTGATATTATTTATTATTACACTTTTTCTTTATTTTTTGCAGCTTGACCCTTTTTTCCAGAATGAAAAGCATTTTCTATGTGTTTTAAGTATACTATGGTAAGGAAAAAAATAAAAGGAAAGTAGTTTTAATGGGTGCTCTTTTTTAAACAGAAGAATAGGTGTACTTTCATATATATCTGTGAAAATACATATAAATTCTTGTTTATTTCAGAGTAAAATTATTTGTAAAATGAAAATACCATAATGGATATTAGATCTTTCTGAACATGTCTGCTCCCAATATGTAGAAGATGATACGAGAAGAGCCTTGGTGGTGCAGCAGACTAAAGTGCTGTTAAGTAGCACCAGCTGCCTGCAATTATTGCAAGTTCAAATCTCACCAGGCTCAAGGTTGACTCAGCCTTCCATCCTTTCGAGGTAGGTAAAATGAGGACCCGGATTGTGGGGGCAATAAGCTGACTTTGTATAAAAAAGAACACCGCTTAGGGGGCCCCGAAAGCCCTACTAAGCAGGTATATACAAAAGTATGAAGGCTATTGCTTAACGCATTGTAAGCCATCCTGAGTCTCCGGAGAAGGGCGGCATATAAATCGAACCAATAAATAAATAAACAAACAAACAAACAAACAAACAAATAAATAAGAATTGTACTGGACAGGGTGCAAGCCAGAATTTACCTAGATTTGTTTGTTTCTGCAAAATTCACTGGTCATTTGGGCTTCCTCTTGGTAATAGAGGCGGTTTTCAGGAAACTAAGCCTAATTCTACTCTTGAGACTTTCTCCCAAATATTCTCCATTCAAACCTATTTTCTCTGCTAATTGAAGGAAAACAGTTGAAAAATGGATTTTACTTTTACCCACCTTTGGTTCTACTCATCCACTCCGTGTTGTAGTAATTGTTTCCCTTAGGTGTACTTCTGGGGTATATTGGGGTCGATATTCCCCTTTTATCCTTCCCTCCTTCTATAAATGATAGATTTACTGTCATTTAGTACGGTGCTAATCATACTGAATAACAGAGTTGGAAGGGACTTTAGAGGCCTTCTAGTCCAACTCCCTGCTCAAGCAGGAGATCCTATGCCATTTCAGATAGGTGGGTGTCCAGTCTTTTCTTTAAAACCTCCAGTGATGAAGCATCTACAACTTCTGGAGGCAAGCTATTCCAGTGGTTAATTGTCCTCACTTTTAGGAAATTTCTCCTGAATTCAAGACTGGGTTTCTTTGCAACAATCTTCCTATCAGTGGTGGGTTCCTCCCGATTCGACCCGGTTCACGAGAGCCAGTAGTGGTGACGATATGATGTCACCAAACCGGTTCTCTGTCTTCGGGAGCTGGGCCCTCCCGCCCAGTGCTCGTTTGGTGTGCCTGCAAGCGAACCGAGCATGTGCGTGGTGATCGTGCACAAAGCACGCGACCAAAGAGGCAATCATGTGCAAAGTGCGCAGACAAAGAGAACCGGTAGTGAAGCCGCTTAGAACCTACCCCAGATTCCTATGTGTTACTTCTTGTCTTCTGGTGGTTTGGAGATAAATTGTCCCCTTTGTTCTGACCTAGGCTTCCTGAGACAGTAAAAAGCACATGATTAGCCCCCAAAACCCTCTTTTTATTTCAATGGCTGTGAATTATTGTTCATTCACAGCCCATAATGAATCACAAAGAGTTGGCAAAGAGTCCGACAGAAGTCTGCCACAGTCCTTTGGGATAAGGCTGATAAGTACCCACCTTTATCTCCCTGCCAAAGACCTAATTTGCAATAAGCTTTGCAAGGCCACATGGAGCACAGAGTCAAAACAGAGCTTCAGAATTTAAACTGACCAGATGAACAACGTTGCTTCCTGCCTGCAAAAGCTCATGTGCCTTTGCTCCTCCTTTATGTCTTATGGGAGGGGCCAATCATCTCCAAGCCCTACTCCTGAGTTGTCCCTTTTGTTTTAACTGTTCTTGCCTTCTGGCAGCTCTGCGCATGTGCGCACTGGGAACAGGCTCCCCCTGTTCCTCTGCCTCACTGATGTCCAACTCTGGAGGCTCTGGAGGCAGCACATAACTCCCAGATGGTCCTGGCCCCCTCTCTGCCTCCAACACAGAGCCCTCGTCTGAGCTTTCCCCAGACTCCAGGACTGGCCCATGTTCCTCCCCAAACTCCTTACTGTCTGACTCTGCTGCCAGCTCCGCGGCTGCCATGGACCACAACACCCTTCTTCTCTGTGGCATTCCATCAAATATGGAAGACTGCTATCATGTCACCCCTAGTCCAGTGGTGGGATTCAAAAATTTTGACTACAGATTCTGTGGGCATGCCTTGGTAGGCGTGGTGTGGTAGGCGTGGCGTGGCTTGGTGGGCACGGCAGGGGAAAGTTACTGCAAAATCCCCATTTCCTCCTGATCAGCTGGGACTCAGAAGGCAGAGAATAGATGGGGCGGGGCCAGTCAGAGGGGATATTTACCGGTTCTCCTAACTACTCAAAATTTCCGCTACCGGTTCTCCAGAACTGGTCAGAACTTGCTGAATACCACCTCTGCCGTAGTCCTTCTCTTCATTAGACGAGAGATACCCAGTTCTTGCAACCATTTTAGCCCAAAGCCTCCTAATCATCTTTGTTGCTCTTCCCTGCATCCTTGAACACGTATGTTCATGAACACTCATCACTGCAATCTAGGAGGAGCAATAAAAAAAAGTGAGGTTCATGACAGCAAGGATTTGTTTACTTTGCTCTTCTGTGCATAATGAGGTCGTGTTTCCCGATGGGGTCACTAAGCAGAAAAGCCATCCTGCCAAGTACTAATAGTCATCCTGCTCTGCACCCATTTTAGTAAAAGCTTTGTAGTATTTCATTTATTGGCTACAGAGTCTTTTCCTGCGAATACATTTTTGACCTCAGGCTCATTATTCAGCAGGATTGTTCTGAGAAGGATACACCCTTGTCTGATGGCTTTTCAGTACATTATTACACAATAACCTGTTATTATGTGATTGTTTTTGGCCTTTCATAGTACTATCCCAAGGCTATAGGAGCTCTTATAAGTGAAGTGATTTTTTTTTTTTAAAAAACAAGAACTTTAGATCAGCGACTATGCCATTATGATACTGATCTGCAAATCTCTGTTTTTAGTGTAATTACTGTAGAGCAGGGGTAAAGGAGGAGTAATTCTAGCTGAATTGCCTTTGCTGCTTTGTTGAATAATAAAAAAATATGCTGAAGGAAAGATAAGGATGACTATATTCTTTTTTTTTTTTTTTTATGGTTCTGGTTTGCAATGTCTGCCTGCCAACACAAAACAATTTTGAATAAATGGAATTTTGGCTCCACCCATGGTGCAAAATTTCATGCTCCACATCTGGTGAAGCAGGACACTTGCAGACATTTAATAAAATTAGGGTTACACGTGAATTCTTGAATCTCTTCCCCCTTTACATCAAGGAAGAATTACCAGCATTGTGAGCAGCTGCCAGAGTTGTCACATCAGAGCTGACGAATGCCCTGAGCAACTCCTTAATTGTGTGTTTCATAAAATTCCTCATTTGATGCTCCAAGAATCTTGAGTCTGGGCTCTATTTTAATTTCTCACAATGTTCCAGTAGTGCATAATAACATAATAGTGCATTATTATGGACAATTAAAATGAAAGCTAAGTCTAGCTGCAGTTCTTCACATTTGGGGAGAGGATCTCAAAAAGTAGAGTTGATTGACCCAGATATACAGTTGAAGTCCTGGTCATTTTTAACACAGTCCTAGCTCCCATCTTGAGGTTTTCAGACCAGCCCCCATAGCTCTCCCCTATGATAAGCCAGGAACATACCAACCTAGATGGTATGGTGCTGGCGATTTGGTCAAAAGCCAGTTTACCTACCATATATTCCTCAAATTTTTTTAAAAAATGTGGAGGTTGACCACCATTCAACTGCAAACAGATTAACAGAGTTGGAAGGGAACTTGTAGGTCATCTAGTCCAACCCCTCACCCAAGCAGGAGACCTATACCAGTGATGGCAAACTTCTTAGGCACAGAGTACCCAAACCAGAAGGTATGCACATGCATGTGCGCACATGCCAGAGCCCCAGAAACCCTTGAAAGCTTCCAGTGATGAAGGTCCCACAACTTCTGAAGGCAAGCTGTTCCACTTGTTGATTGTTCTGTTAGGAAATTTTTCCTATTTCTGGGTTGAATCTCTCTTTGAACAGTTTCCATCCATTATTCCTTGTCTGGCCTTCAGGTGAGAGGTGGTATTCTGGAGAACCGGTAGCAGAAATTTTGAGTAGTTTGGAGAATCGGTAAATACCACCTCTGACTGGCCCCACCCCTATCTATTCTCTGCCTCCCGAGTCCCAGCTGATCGGATAAAATGGGGATATTGCAGTAACCTTCCCATGGAATGGGGTGGGAATGGAGATTTTGCAGTATCCTTCCCCTGTCATACCCACCAAGCCACACCACGCCCACCAAGCCACGCCCACAGAACCGGTAGTAAAAAAAAATTGGATTTCACCACTGGTGCCACCCCTTCAGATTAATAAAACTGGAAGAAAAGATGTCACTGAGGGGTCCTTTTGAGCTTGCTTGATTTCCTGCATTACCCAAACTAAGCGACATTGGATGTCACATTTAAAACTGATGCTCCCATAGCAGTCCTTTCACCATATCCTTGCAGTAAAGCTGGATGAGTTGCTGTCTGCCTACAAAGTGAAATGTGTTGTTTTTATGCAGCAAGTAGTCCCTTTGGGATGGGAAAAAAAAAATCCTCTCACCCCTTTTCAGGCATTGAATTTAAAGGAGGGGGAGCTAGTTTGGCTTTAGTAGCAAAGGAACCCAGCTAGAAAGCAAGTGACTGTGAGTTCTAGTCCTGCCTCAGGCATGAAAAACCAGCTGGGTGATTTTGGGCACTCACTCTTTCTCAACCCCACCACACACTGTGGAAAATAGGATGAGGAGGAATATTGGGTATGTTTGCTGCCCTGAGTTATTTATTTAAAGAAATAAAGGCAGAATAAAAATGTCTGTTAAAAAAGGACATTGCTCCTAGCTTTTCTCTCTACCTTTAAAATCAGCACTTGAAATGAGGACACCTTTTTATTTATAGCCTTTTGCTCTTTCTGTATCTCATATTTTTCGTAACCCACTAAGACATACACAAAATCCCCAAATCATTGTCCTTCTGTGATGCTAAAAAGCATTTAATTGAAGTATCAATCTTAAAAATTCTACCTTTTTCTGATTTTTTTCGGACACTCTCCTGCTCTGGAAATGTCAATATCATGGAAGCTCTTTCTTATGGTCCATATTCCTCCAGTATTTCAATAAAGAAAACACCCAGCTTTTTGGGAGGTTCCATTATGAGGACATGTCCTCATTAAGTAAAAAGCAGATCATCTTGGGGAATGGAAGCAAGGGGGGGATGAGGTTGACTTTCGGTTTGTTTGTGTTTTTTTGACCTTTGAGTCAGTTTATGACTCCTGGCTAGAGAAGTCTTGCCAAGACTTTTCAGAAATGGGCTTACCACTGTGTCCTTCCTGAAGCTGAGAAAGAGGGACATTGCTCAAAATTATCCAGCTGGCTTTGTGTCTTAAGGCAGGTTTAGAATTCACTGGTTTCTAGCTTGATGCCTTAACCACTACAGCAGGGGTGGCAAACTCAAGACCTGGGGGCCGGATCCAGTCCGTGGGGCACTTAGATCTGACCTGCGGGGCTGCCCTGGAAATAGCAAAGGACCAGCCTGTGGTGCTTCTGCTAGAGAAAACGGAGCTCGTGAGGGCTCTGGCAGAGGGTTGCAGGAGGCCATGGCAGTCAAAAACAGAGCTCAGGAACCCGTTATCTTTGGCAGAGTGCTCGGGCCAACACAGGTGACATAATTCCAACACCAGTGACATTGAGCTGACCACGTCCACCCTGGCCACACCCACCTCAGCCCCCAGAAGTCAAACACAACCCTGATGCGGCCCTCAATGAAATCAAGTTTGACACCCCTGCACCAGGGTGGATTGCCCCCGGTTCAGACCGGTTTGCAAGAGCCGGTAGTAAAACCGGCGGGAGGCTCCACCCACTGACCCAGACCTCATCATAAGTGATCTGTGCATGCGCAGAAGAGCGCGCGGGTGCAATGCGAACTGGTAGTAAAGGTAAGTAGAACCCATCCCTGCCCTGGACTACACTACAGTAAACTAGTTCTACGGGGTGAGCCCTTGAACTCACCCCATTTCTGTTTTCACTTTTTTTTTATCAGTAGCTCATTGTTCTGTATGTTGCACCAAAGAAAGACCAGGAACATTGCAAAATTAAAGAATTTTCTCTTTTCCATCCATTTCCAAGTACCCATTGAATATGATTCCACTCAGAACTCCCTCTTAATCTAATTTAATTTGGTAAGCATAATTTACCAACTTTACCCAAGAGGATAATTGGCATGGTTTGTCTTGAGCCCTTGTTTTCAGCAGTCTGAGATTGTCATTCCTTTCATGGCCATTTTTAAGGTGTGCTTAGATTTAAACTTTCCATTGCAATTTTGGACTCCTTACCTACTTGCCTGTGGTTGTAAACATTTAATCTGGGATTCATCTAGAATGAGACATCAAGCCACCCTGGGAAGCAACTTTTAGTGGTTCTTATAAAGGACACAAGAAAGGAACTGGGAAATGTGTTAAATTAAGGGTGGAAGATTACAGTATGTGAATTTTATTTTTGCACAATTTCTTATCTTGCTGCCAGCTATTTCTGCTGATAATGAAGTTGGAAGATAAATCTATTTGCAGATCTCCCATTGTTTCCCTTTTTCCCCAAATTCTTTCTTTGTACATGCACTTTTACAACTTTTTTTAAAAAAAAGAGAATATGTGTTTCTTTGCATTTTGCCTTAAGTATAAGTGTGTGCGTGCTTGAATGTGTGAGTTGTAAAATGTGTTGCAAAATTCTTTGTGCATGTCTGTTCTTGGCTCGATATTTGATAGGTCCGAAGTAATTTCTTTTGTTTAAAATTTTTGATGAACTGAATTTCTCATCCACTCCTCACTTGTATGCTAACGTTGCTCTTGAAACAGTTGTTGAATAAGTGCTTTGAATGAAAAACATAAGATAGGCTGCAGCTGATTTATGCGAAACGAATGGACGTTGTAGGGAGGAAGAACATAAGATTCTTAACAAGTATGGGTCTGTACAGAATATCTCTGTAATGCAGCTACAAGTCCAGGAACCCAGCTGTAACTCCAACTTTTTCTAAACTTAGGAGAAGATCAAGGGCTAGTCACAGCAGCCAGGTAGGTCTCTGTTAATCTTTAGAAATTATATCCAGAAGAAAGAGTAGCATTCAGACTCAGTTACAAGCATTTTCCTTGCTGTACAAGGCAAGAAAAGAATGGCAGTATCTCCTGGTCCACACATAGAGGCTGAAAAGACTACCCAACTGCCTTCCTTTGACATTGGAGACAAGACATTTGAACCTGCAGGATACTTGAGGAAGAGGGCCTAGGAAGGGCAGAGTGGGCAATACAAATAGAACGGCTACATATGCTTTCCAAATGATTTGGAGGAAGTGCTTTCGACCTTGTGCAAGCAAAATATTTCTCTAGGGTTCATCAAACAAGCCCACATTTTTCTAGGCTTCTGCATGAATCTGCAAAGATGATGGTGATGCTAAAACCATTTTTTGATGAATAGCAGAGATGCCATGCTTGACTAAAGTCCAAAGCAGTTTTTCCAAATCCCTTTTGAAGCCTGCACAATCCAATACATAGGTTGTTTCAATATTCCTCCACTGCCTTCATTCCCCTAAACTGTTGTCACATTTTGCTTGATAATAAAGGTAAAGGTTTTGCTTGTCCAGTTATGACCAATTCAGTGGACTGTGCTCAACTCTGTTTCTTAGCCAAGGCAACCAGTGTTGTAGCCAGCATGAATATACAGTACGCCAAGGCGCAGGGAATGCTGTTACCTTCCCACCAAAGTGGTACCTATTTATCAATTCACATTTGCATGCTTTTGAATTGCTAGGTGAGCAGGAGCTGAGGCAAGTAATGGGAGCTCACTCCATCGCATGGCACTCAGGTTTCAAATCGGCTCAGGGTCTTTAATTGCTGAGGTATCGCACCCCCTATGCTTGATAACAGTGTAAGCCTGACAGCATCCAATCTCATAATAAAATATAATGACCAGCATTGTTCCAGGTGCATTCACAAAAAAAGAACAAGAAAAGGAAAAAAAACATGGTTGCATAACAAAGATATAACTTGAAAATCCTCATCTTGTGTGAGAATAACTTTTAAAAGTGAAAGAAGAATATAGTTCTATGCCCTTAAGGTTATTTTTGTTTTATACAAGAGATTAGTGATATGTAAAAAAATTTCACACCAATGTGTACATTGAGAAATCCAGTAAGTTGTGGCTATATGTTCTGTTTGGTTGGTGGCTGAGTGAAGCTTCCAAAACAAAGATAATGTTGATATCGAAGTGGAGCAGAACATCTTGGCATCGCAGAAAGAAGAGATATATTTACAGGTGGGCTTAGAGAATTTAGAAAAATCTAGAACTGAAGAAACACCTCTTACTTAGGTTCTACAGGTCAAGAATTGGGGCTGAAAACATCTTTTGAGTGGGTTGAATTACAGCTTCAGAACATTTGGTTATGCCCTTGAGATTATATATAATTAGCTGTGTGGGAAGCCCTTCCTTTCCACATCTCATCCCACACTGTTTCTTTGTGAAAAGCCTTTTCATTAACTGAACTGGAGACATGCAGAGAAACTATCAACAAATGCCAGCAGCACAGTAATGTCATATTAGGGAGTGATGTATTCTAGATCCATCAAAGCTAATCAAATCTTTGTCTAGTCATTATTTTGGGACTATCCCTGCTTTCTCTCATTCATCTTTCCAAATGTCTCCTACGAAATTATCCATAGAAAGTTTTGTTCACAGAATTATTTTGATTGTACACTGTAGTGAGAAACAAAGCTTATTTTCCATTTTAAATGGAAGGCATGCATACAAGAAACTGAAATCATAAGTTATTAAGTTAAAAGTTATTAAGCATATCTGGATATTTTAGGACAGAGAAGCTATCAGTCAGCATTTTAGAAGACAGTGTTTGTATATGCAAAAAATGTAAAGTTTAATGATATGAAAAAGACACATACATTGAACAAATAAGAAATGGACATACTGTGGAATGCATGTTTATAGGTATTGCAACCATTCCAATGCTGGGATCTATTCCTACAGGACAGATCCAATAATTATTGTTGAATATACTTTTCCCTTTTATCTGTTAGGTTAGGATTAGCGTTACTAACTCATTGTGTTAGTAATTGTTATTCCACGGTATTATTCAAGAGTATACTGCAGTCCTGTATTGTGCTTCAGCGCTCTTGAAAGCATCTAAACAGCCTTGCAAACTATAATATGTGTAAATAGGTTTAAGGCTGTTTAATCTAGCTAAACAATCTTAAAACTCGCTTTTATTTAGTTACATGCACACACATGTTTATAGATAGGTAGGCTCCTCACTAATGACTTAAAGGATCTGGAGTTGTTCAACCATTATTGTGCCAAGATAATGCTGATGAGAACAGACTCAAATTCATATTATAAGTTACTAATACAGAAATTTCCATAGGCTTGGAGCTTAGAAAATAGGGGTATACATTAGGGGCTGCAGAAAAATACTAGGCAATCTAGATAAATACTAAGCAATAAAAAACAGGAAACATTCTCTTTGCTGCCATTTAGGAATTACCAGATGTTTACAGCCTAATTCTTTTTGCCCTATGGAAAAGTTTCAAAGAGAAAGTTTGAAATCCAATAATATTATAACATAGATGTATGTGCAAATGGGATATTTAACGGGTTAAAAAATTGGATGTACCCCATAAAAGGAGTTTCATTTCTTTACTATCACGGGATGAGTTTTGTTCACTTAGGAGCTAAGAAAAATTCCCATTAAGTTCTCATTTTACACAAGGAGATATCGAATCATTTCTAGTATATTTTCTAGTTAATATAACTAGAAAAGAGAAGGTAGGAATTACTTGTTGCAATTATATCATAGATCATTGTGGTGATTACTAAGTGCAAATACGTTAGTTTGTAAGGTTTTGTTCTGGTCACAGTAAGAAATATTCACCTCAAGAAAGCTTTTAATGAGAAGAAACACTCTTTCCTAACCCCTTTCCAGTCTGTCAGATCAAAGTTTCCCACAATAAATTTAAATCACTCTTGCATTCATAAAATGCATGTGTACTTTTGACTTGTGTTTTATTATTATTTTTTCTCTTTTCATATTTCATACACTTATCCTTCTTGGTAGGTAGCAGCTAGGATATTTCATATCTCCATTCTCAACCCAGACATAAATTTGGCATGATCAGACTTCTGAAAAGACTTTGAGAATGGAGAGATTGGCGGATGAACAAGACCCGTCTGTATCTTTCTTTTTGTCATCTTAGGTACTTACCCTTCTGGCTTTCCTTAAAGTGAATGAACTCAAGCTTGTATAAACATAAACTTAATTTATGGGCAAACTGCAGTTTGGATAACAAATAGTAAATCTGCTTGTTTTGATGAAACTAGTATTTATTGACAATCCAGAACAAAATAGTCAGTAAAATTGATCAATGAAACAGAAACTCCTGAAAGATGGAGCTTGCTTGCTTGCTTGCTTCCTTTCTTCCTTCCTTTCTTTGAAATTTAGCAGCATCTGTGTGCATCGAGACGCTAGACCAGGGATCAGCAACCTGCGGCTCTGGAGCTGCATGTGGCTCTTTCACCCCTCTGCTGCGGCTCCCTGTCACTCAAAATATGCATCACACCGCCAACGTGCGACACCCACCGGCATGCGATTTATTGAGCCTTTCACCTCCGGTAGGCCAGCCATGGATAAATCCAGGAAAAGAAAAGTTTCAGAAGAAAACAGAATGTTTAATTCAACTACATATGCTAGTTTTGTGGCCGCTCAAGAAATAGTCAGGCACAAGAAGGGTTTTGTGGCTTCCGGTGTTTTCTTTTCTGTGGGAAATAGGTCCAAATGGCTCTTTGAATGTTTAAGGTTGCAGACCCCTGCACTAGACTAATGAATGTTTCAAGCTCATCGCAACTCTCTGATTCCACCATTCAAACTCAAGGCACAATTTTGTAATTTGTAATTTTAAACGTTATGAGCAACTGGAGGGGAGCAAAGGAAGAAGAACTGAGGAGGCTGAAGGCAACACCACCACTAGGTGATTAAGTCATGTATGAGAGAAAGCTAGGAAGGGACTAAGTAAGCCATAGAGTCAGGATATCTGGGGAGCCATCTCTCCTCAATGGCACTAGTCCACCCCACTCATACCAGTGACAGAAATCTGCTATAAAACCCGTCTACTAAGGAATTCCAGTGGGCGGGTTCAAAGAGAAGAGCATTTTCTGCTGTGGCCCCATTTCTGGGAACACTATATCACTGGAGGTGAGAACTGTGTTCACTCTTAGCATTCCGGAAGGGTATTAAAACTTGGCCTGGGCCAGGGGTGAAATGCTCCCGGTTCAGACCAAACCGGGAGCAATGGCTGGCTGGCAATGCCCCTGAACCAGTCCACGGCCCACAGTCCTGCCAAGCTTGCCTGCCTTCCATGCTGCCTTCCTGGCATCCCGGTGGCCAGCTTGCGAAGGCAGGCAAGCGGAAGCCCATGTGGAAGGCAGGCAAGCATGGCAGGGCTGCAGGGAAGGAGCTAGCTCCTTATTTGCCCCCCCCCCAACTCAAGCAGTGGCTTCCCTGCTCAGCCCCGACAAGCTATACATCCATAGCATTGGGGTTGTTTTGCTCGCCGCGGTGGTGCTTTGGGAGGGCAGGTGGACATATTCATTATAGTTGTCAGCTGCAGACTTCTGTCTGCCCTCCCGAAGTACCACCCCAGTGAACCAAACAACCCCATTGCGCTGCATCTCCTTCTGCAGCCAAGCGCGTCCAGCCGTTCATGTCCTTTCCTCAAGTGGGCTGTGCCTGGGGCGTTTGGAGAGCGAGCGAGCAAGAGAGCTCTCTAACCTCTGTTTGTGTGTGTGTGTGTATGTGTGTGTGTGTGTGTGAGAGAGAGAGAGAGAGGGAGGGAGGGAACGATCTGAAGCCGAGGCACCCAAACTTCTGGCAGCAGCGCGGGCGGCTTCTGAGCAACCCTGGGTCAGCCAGCTCCACCTGACCTACTCCCTGAGAAGCTGCCCACACCACTGCCAGAAGTTTGGTGCCTCGGCTTCAGATCGCTCCCTCCCTCACACACACACACACACACACACACACACACACACACACACACACACAAAAAAAAAAACAGAGGTTGGAGAGCTGTCTTGCTCTCTCTCTGTCCAAGCACCCCATGCACAGCCCATTTGAGGAAAGGGCAGAGACAGCTGAGCACATTTGGCTGCAGGAGGAGGCCTAGGTGGAAGGCAGGCAAGCATGGCAGGGCTGCAGGGAAGGAGCTAGCTCCTTATTTGCCCCCCCCCAACTCAAGCAGTGGCTTCCCTGCTCAGCCCCGACAAGCTATAGATCCATAGCAATGGGGTTGTTTTGCTCGCCGCGGTGGTGCTTTGGGAGGACAGGTGGACATATTCATTATAGTTGTCAGCTGCAGACTTCTGTCTGCCCTCCAGAAGTACCACCCCAGTGAACAGAACAACCCCATTGCACTGCATCTCCTTCTGCAGCCAAACGCGTCCAGCCGTGCATGTCCTTTCCTCAAGTGGGCTGTGCCTGGGGCGTTTGGACAGCGAGCGAGCAAGAGAGCTCTCTAACCTCTGTTTGTTTGTGTGTGTGTGTGTGTGTGTGTGTGTGTGTGTATGTGAGGGAGGGAGGGAGGGAGGGAGGGAGGGAGGGAGCGATCTGAAGCCGAAGCACCCAAACATCTGGCAGCGGTGCGGGTGGCTTCTGAGCAGCCCTGGGTCAGCCAGCTCCACCTGACCTACTCCCTGAGAAGCTGCCCACACCACTGCCAGAAGTTTGGTGCCTCGGCTTCAGATCGCTCCCTCCCTCACACACACACACACACACACACACACACACACACACACACACACACACACACAAACAGAGGTTGGAGAGCTGTCTTGCTCTCTCTCTGTCCAAGCACCCCATGCACAGCCCATTTGAGGAAAGGGCAGAGACAGCTGAGCACATTTGGCTGCAGGAGGAGGCCCAGGTGGAAGGCAGCTTTTTCAGCAGCATCCCCTTCCCCTCTTTCGATCGCCCTGCAAGGGGAGGCTCTGCCTTTGCAGAAACGGGGTGGACGGTTTGTACAGAGGATTGGCGGGGGGGATGCGCGGCCCTCTGGGATGAAGAGCAGGACAAGAAAAAGCTCCGAGGTTTGCCTGGGCAGTCAAGCCAGAGGGAAACTCAAAGTGTTGGGGGCTTCAGAAAGGCAGAATGTGCTTTTGTACAGCTCCTGCCTTCTGTGACATTCTGTGAAAGACAGAATGTGCTTCTGTGTCAGAATGTGGAGCTCCTGGCTCTAACAGTGAGTGACGCGAGTGATGGCAAACTGGCCACACCCACCCAGTCGCATGACCACCAAGCCACACCCACAGAACCTATAGCAAAAGAATTCAGATTTCACCCCTGGCTTGGGCCCTCGAGGGGGAGCGCTCATCACTAGAGGTGACTGATGGGGTAAGAAGATCTTATTCCTGTCCCATCCATTTTTTACTTCTGGTTTCAGTATACTTTTTAAAATCTTAAATTTGTGTAGTTTTAATGCTTTACTATCTTAATTATTTTTCTAATTGTTTTTTAACTTGTAAGCCACCCAAATTCACCTTATAGACGAAATGAGCAATGTAAAAATTTAATAAATAAATAAAATAAAATATCCTGTGTACAATGTTGCAAAAAATGACTGCAGAGTTGTCAGGCCTACAGGTAGGATTTTCCAGGGCCTCAGTGTCTAGATAGAAATAGCACTGAAATTACTACAGCTAAAGTCTATTTGATTTTAATTTATTTCAGCTTAGACAGACATTTAAGTACAAAGTCCTTGTGATGTAGGATTGCCTCTAGCTACCCCAGATTTAAAACACACGCAGCTACTTCATGGGCTTTTAGAATTGTCTGAGTCAAAATAAACAAACATTTCTGTTCCACCCTTTGTTATTTTTAGGTTTTAGAAACCCCTCAGTATTCCTGTATACACTGCTGCCTTCCAACTACTTTTTGGTACCACCACTACCTTATTCACTTACCTTCAGTGATGTCATTCTTTGTAAGAATGGTGATGTCTGTCATTCACTGGCACTTCAAATTACTAGGTTCATGCATATGAGTAAGCAAAAAGAAGCAGGAAGTGACTGGGGGAAACAATTAAGTTTGAAAGAAATGCATATGTAAAATGAGTGAAACCTTTTTCCAACATAAGAGTAAAACAAAGTTCATTACACTAAATTTCCAAAAGTAATTCCATGAGAATATTTAGAAGCCTTTCTCAAATATTCCTTCTCTAATCCCAGATAAAGTAAATCCAGATAAACTCAGTGAAGCTCTTAACCATTTACAAAAGGTTTTTAATGAGGTGTGAGGAACCTGTGGTCATCTAGACCAGTGATGGCTAACCTTTTCTGGACCGAGTGCCCAAAGCGAACACGTGCCCGAACCCCCAAAATGCAATGTGTGCATGGCCCCCCAGCACGTACCCCACCTCTCGCACATGCACGGCAGAGACCCGAGTACCAGCTGGCTGGCGGGAGGCACTCGCGATTGTGCGGCAGAGCTGAACTGGGGAGACGACTCGCATACCCACAGAGAGGGCGCTGTGTATCACACATGCCATAGGTTCGCCATCACGGATCCAGACATTTCAGATTCTATCTTCCATCCTTCCCTGTTTACAGTGTCAGGGATTATGGACCAGCAACATTTTCCATGTCTATTTTAATTGGATGGTATAAGAAATCCTTCTAGGTATTCTCTAGATGTAGAGAGAGAGAGCAGAGAATGGCTCAGCATAGCATCTCTCCAACTTTTGTTTATTTAAAGTTGAAATACTACCACTATGTATATCAGTGGTTCCCAACCTTTTTTTGGCCATGCTCCACCTAATCATCTCTAAAATCCTGATGCACCCTCCCCCCGCCCCTGTGACATATAATTCTTACTTTACTCAAAAAGTGAACTCTACTCACGCGGAAGAAGCCTAAAAGGCCATTAAGTTGGTTTAAACAAGGTTGAAATTGCCCCCATTAAAAATCAAATTGCACCTCTGTGGGGCATTCCATGTTGGGAACCACTGATGTATATGGTCTATGTATATGATATACTATCACTATGTATATAGTGTTATTTGAATAAGCACCCCATTTTTTTCAATATCCTCCATTAAGTAAAGAGGCTATTATGCAAATATGTTTCTGACCTTGAAACAGATGCTGTCCTGGATGAGAGCAATATGGCCATTTGTACTCACTATATCTCTATGAACTCTCCAAATGTATGAAAACATCTCTAATTACAGTTGTGACACCAAAAAATAAAACTCTATTAGAATGTATGTGTAGTAGTAGCAGCAGCAGCAACTAGTTGGAGAATTCTGGAAGTTGAAGTCCATACATCTTAAAGTTACTAAGGATGAGAAATGCTGATATAAATAAATTCATAGCTCAATAGTCAAAAAATCATATTTATCTGCTAAATAGTCCCAAAGATCCTTTTTCTAGAGAACGAATAAAGATATTATTAACTACTTAGCAGATATCTATGGAGATTCCCTATCATCCAGGTCATGGTTGTCCCAAAGGTGCTTTTTCAAGAGGCAACTAGACTTTCCAGCTTCAAGACAGATTAACAAGTTAAAGCATGGATCTAACTTGAGTTCTGAATTAAAATTGTGCATGACAAGTTTAATTATTGGGTGGATATGTTGCTTTTACAGTATGTTGAGCAGCACACTTATATTCAGTTACAACAGTTCTACAACCCTTTAATTCATTTACTCATCCATTCACTCCCTACTGTTTTGGTGACTTATGAGACAAGACAGTTTGCAATCATACTCTGAGTTGATTTACATACTGGCTATCTTCTTTCAGGGAAACTTTTTGTTCATTATCATAAAGTTAAAATTAGGGATGAATATTACTGTTTGGTCAATGGGACATCCTTCTTTGCTCCAGGAGATAGATATGGACAGGATTAATTTTAAAAAAGAAGTAAGATATATCTGCCAACTGCCAGCAGTTTGATCCTGACCGGCTCAAAGTTGATTCAGCCTTCCATCCTTCTGAAGTCAGTAAAATGAGGACCCAGATTGATGGGTGCAATATGCTGATTTTGTAAACTGCATAGAGAGGGATGTAAAGCACTTTGAAGCAGTCTAAGAAGTCTAAGTGCTAAGTGCTATATAAATATCGATTTATGAAAAATCAGATTTTTTTTTACAATTGATAGCCACAATACCTCTCAAATATACAAGTACAAGGGCATTAGGTAATAGTAAAAGGAGGCATCAACTTGGTTATGTAAAACACACAGCACTGCATTATATGGATCTTTAATTGCATCCAACCCTGTTCTAAGGTTGTTTACAGTTTCAAAGGACAGGGTATTTAAAGCTGGAGCCATAGGGGCATCCGAAAGCTCCTTTAGTTAACAAAAAGTTAACAAGTCTGGTCAGCTCCTACATATAGCTAAATCTACATAGTTCATTTGGGCAAAAGAGCCATACATTTAAGGCTCATAAAACCCACTTCATGACCATGACATTTCCACCTTGATATTTTCTTCTCTATAGATAGCAAGGCAGGATATACATCCAATAAAGAAGAAAAATAAACTGATGTGGATGGTGTGATGTAGAAGGGCAAATGCCAGGTTTTAATCAATTTTTTTTTTGCTTTGATTTGGCTAAACTTTGATTTAAGTGTGAGATTCATCATTAACTCAGACCTGCCCATCAGATTTAAATAAAGATCCATGTAGTATATCGGTTGCCTGAAATCTCATTTTGACACTGGAAGACAATTTATTAACATTATCTATGCTGTGAATAAGTACAGATCCTTCCAGTTCTGACCTTTAATACTCAGAATCCATCTGTCTTACTGAAATTACACCACCCAGACTCAAGGCCATTGGAGGGGCAATTCTTCATGGAATGCACTAAATGGGAAGCTCTTTCCCTCCCACATTGGCTTGTAGAGTTGAGCCAGAAAGAGGGGGTCAATTATTTGCTAATTAGCAGTGTCGTTGTAGAACTTGTCTTGACTTGTTTAGGGTGCATTTTTAAAGCATAAAGGTCCCAAGTGATTAGGACAATATGGCTGGTTTTGGAGGTCAAAGAGAAGGCTATTTTGTAATATATATTTGACTATCAAACTATATATTTGATTTCCCAACAAGTTGTTTAGCTATCAAAATGTTCTCTTCTCTTTTTCCTTTTTGGTTTTTATTAGTAATGATTGGCCCTCTTGCTTAGCAATAGCAAAATTGTTTTTTGGGAGAGGGGATGGGACCTGCCATTAGGGAAGTTTTTCTTCACTTTCTTCGTTCTCTCTTGTTCATATGGGGCCACTACCCTCAAATGGGCTCATTACATTCTGTTGTAGTGTTTGATGAGCTCTTGATCTTGCAAGACCAGGATTAGCAAGAAGAGGAAATTACATCTGTTCTCCATCGTTTGCCCCTTTTTAACGTCCCTTGTTCACATACCTGTCTACTCTGGGATGCCCCCGACACAAGTGACATGAAGCTGGCCATGCCCACCCTGGCCACACCCACCCTGGCCCACAAGGTCAAACACAACCCTCATGTGGCCTTCAATGAAATTGAGTTTGACACCCCTGATTTAGAGCAAAGAAGTAGGGACAGGAAAGCTGCCTTTAAATCTTTCCCAACTTCTTTCTTTACTTTTTTTCACTCCTAATGCCTTCACAGCCTAGCTCCATCTACCAAGATTTGAAATTTCCAGTTTCAAGAAAGTGTGCATGTACTGTGAGAAAGGAGAAGAAGGTTGAGAAAGGGAATCATGTATTACAGCTACTCTCAGAGATGGCCATCCAATTACTGCTCAAAGTTCTTTAACCAAAGAGACCCCACCATCTTCCAATTGACCCTATGCAACTTTTGAATGGCTTATAAATGCTAAATACTATATATAATCTGGGATAGGTCTAGTTTCCTAGAGAGATGGTGGACTCCTCTTGATTGGATGTGTTCAGTGTATTCAGATGTATTGACACTGTTTATCAAAATGTTTGCCTATTTACCTACTTATCTGTCCATCTACTGTACTTATCAGTCTATAATTTTAAAAAAGACATTTATTTATTATCTTATTTGTATCCCACACTTATTATTTTTACAAATAATTCAAAGTGGCAAACATATCCAACATACTTTCCTTCTCCTATTTCTCCCACAACAACAGTGAGATGAGCTGGGCTGAGAGAGAATGACTAGCTGAAAGTCACCAGTGGGCTCTCACGGCAAAGGTGGGACTTGAACTCATGATCTCTTGATTTCAAACCTGGTGCTTTTTGGAAGGGATGCATTGTTTGTCCCTAGTTTAATCTAAATCAGAGGTCTTCAAACTTGGCAGCTTTAAGACATGTGGACTTCAACTCCCAAAATTCTCCAGCTAGCTATGCTAAATCATCTTTCTTGTAACTTGAATTTGGTTTGATCATCTTCAAGGAACCCAATCAGAGTTTGTTCATCTCAAGATAGGATGTGCAAATACATGAAGGTCCTTACTTGCCTGTTTATGGTAACTCTTCCTGGCTGTTTAAAATGTATTGCAATGAGGTGTTCAATCATTTCTTGAACACAGAACATATCTCCGCATGCTTGAAGAAGACAATTATAAGACATTTACTGGGGAAAAAAAACCCCTCTTCTCATGACTTAGCACATTTTTCTTATTATAGGCCAGTCTCAAATATTTTGATGTTTTCAAAAGTGATGGCCTTGTTAAGTTCAAATGCAACTGATTCCATGGTTTACTGGCCCCACTTCAACTGGGCTTTCACCTAAGAAATAACATTGAGGTTACTTAAGTTGACTTACTAGATAACCTTACTAGAAACCTGGTGGGGGGAATAGTTTGCAATAGGTTGTATGGCTGGATTGGGCTTAGAGGCACTATTTTGCAGTGGTTCTGGTCTTTTCCAGGAGAAGCTGATGCTGAAGGATTACTGATTGATGTCTAGGTCATTAACCTATGATGTTCCACAGTTCTCCCTCATTTTCTCAGATGTTTAACATCTAAATGAAACAATGAGATTATTTAGGGCTTTGGTATGTGATGCCATCTCTAATGACATCCAGCTCTACTGCTGTCTATCTTCTAAGTGCAAGGCAGCAATCAGTTCCTTTGAACATTACCCAGTGAAAGAAAATAGGTTGACATGAACTCTAGACAAGATCTAGATGCTAGTGGCATAGAAAAGGTTGGACACTAGGATTGAAATGAAGTATGCTATGGATTGGATTGCATTCCCTAAGGAAGGGAGCTTTGCAATTTAACCTCAATGCAATTTAAGTCTTTTAACCTCCACGTATCACTGAATTCCCAAGGAGGTGCTGTGGCGATAGCATGTTTGCACACACTTTTTATTAGTACAATACTTAATTCTCCTTCTGAATCAGACAGATTTTATGACAGCTTGGTTATAATTATCTTGAGTGCAGCAATGTGCTTTATGTGTGACTACCCTTGAAAGAGAGTCTGGAAATTGTAATTGATAAAAATGCAATTTGTCAAGATGCTGACCAATGCAAAATAGAGGGTTTGTATGAAGTCTGTAGTTGAGAGCTACACTGGGTGGCAATTGTCTCCTAGACACAATCTCTATTTATCCTTCAATTCCTGAATGACTTAAGGCCTGGAGATCTGTGGGATGTTTTCTTCTGCTGCCTGACTAGTTACTTAGAGCTGCATCTTCAAAAGATAGATTTGTTGCCCGGAACTTCATCATGGTTATTTGAAAAAGAGGCTTCCGAGGATAATCTCTGATCTTGGTTGTTTTTCTTGCAGACATTCATAGTCCTAGCCCAGGGTTCAGCAATCCGCGGCTCTGGAGCCGCATGTGGCTCTTTCATCTCTCTGCTGTGGCTCCCTGTTGCTGGTCAGCTCCAAATTGGTAGGGCTTTCGGTTAGGACAGGTAGAGGAAAAAGGATGCTGCACTAAGAGGAGACTCTATGGCGGGGGAATGGACTTCCAGTCGGCAAAGGAAAAAGGATGCCATGCTAGGAGGAGACTATGATGGGGGAACCGGACTTCCAGTTGGCTCCAAAATTGGACGGGGACTTCCGGTTAGGACTTTTGTGCTCTTTGAGTGTTTACAGTTGCTGATCCCTGTCCTAGCCCTAGCATTAATGATGTTATCTAGTTGGGTAATGAAATGTCTACAAGAAAACAACCAAGCTCAGAGAGCAGTAAGAAGCCTTAAAGAGCCTATGGTCCTCAAATTACATAGAATGCATTCCCTAAATAAACGGAAAGGTAGGCGATAAATTCAATAGTAAATAGTGTTTCTTTTTAATACAAAGAAATGCATAATTGCATAAGGTGAAGGAAAATGATGGAATTTAAAAGAGACAGGGTAGAACCTCTTATAATTCATGCATATATATTCCAGTGAGCACCAAAACAAGTTGTTCAATCACTAGCTGCTTTAATCCTCTGGTTCTTTTTGGAGTGTTACCAGATTTGCATAGCTAGATAATCTGTCTGCTTGCATGGTGTTAACAGCATTCCATAGTAGAAAGCCATCAGATTGGAAAGTGTTTTGCATAGTTGGAGTTTTGCCATAATAACAATCATCAACTTTTACTGCACCAGTGATTGCATATGAATACCTTAATGCAGAGGTCTTCAAACTTGGCAGCTTTAAGACTTGTGAACTTCAACTCCCAGAATTCTCCAGCCAGCATAACATAGCTGGCTGGAGAATTCTGGGAGTTGAAGTCCACAACTCTTAAAGCTGCCAAGTTTGAAGACCTCTGCCTTAATGCAATGTTGAATCAATTCCACTTGAGGGAGCGTCTGCCTTTGAGCAAATGAAGAGAAAAGTGAAGAAGGACTCTGAAGTCCTTCTTCAGAGCACTAATGGGAATCACCTTTGAGTTAGTGAATTAAAGTCTTGAACTGGAATGTAGGAAAGAAAAGATTATTTCCCAGCAATGGGCAAAAGAGTCTTTCTAATGGTGTAAATAATTGTTTCATATGGCAACACACAAAAGCTGTTAATTAAAGCAATTAAAACAATCTAAGACTTACGGCATATATTATTCAATATATTGAACATGACAGGTATTTACACAAGTTGTCCCATATAGAAAATAATAATCTTTACTTTTTACTTTTATTTGATTTGTATACCGCCCTACTCCCGAAGGACTCAGGGCGGTGAACAGCCAACAATAAAATACATACATACAAAATTTAAAAAACAGAAATAAAATCGAATTAAATAGTTTGGCCCAGACAGATTAAAACTCCAATCAATTTAAAACGGATTTAAACTTTGAAGATTAAAAGATATTAAAAGATATTAAAATGTTAAAATTGTTTAAAAAGAGGGAGAAAGTTAGGCCAGGCCCACCTGGTGAAATAAAAAGGTCTTTAGAGCGCGGCGGAAGGTGCGCAGATCCGGGATCCTCCGTATCTCCGGGGGGAGCTCGTTCCAGATAGTAGGTGCCCTCACAGAGAAGGCTCTCTCCCTGGGGGCCGCCAGTCGACATTGTTTGGCCGACGGCACCCGGAGGAGCCCCTCTCTATGAGAGCGTACCAGCCGGTGGAAGGCTATTGGTGGTAGTAGGCGGTCCCGCAAGTACCCAGGTCCTGAACCAATAATGTTATTATTTTGCAAGAATCCATGAAGGATCATCATATCAGTAGAATTTGTAGCACATTAAAGTGGCTTCAGGAGGGAATTCCAAGTACCAGAAGGAGTATTGAGATATTACAATGTCAGAGAAAGTACTTTACATTTCTTATGCTTGGAAGGGCAATTTGGTTTTGGGTTGACTGAATCCATGCACTGCGTTTTTTTCAATCTGTATACTGTACTGTAGCACAGCTCAGTATATCTGTCCAACATCATGTGGTTTATACTGGATACCCTGCAAAATATATCAAGGCTTAGTACAATGTATGAATCCAGTGAGTTCTTGTTGCAACCAATAATCAGGCTGAAAAGGAAAACAGGATCTTTTCTAAACTCCCTTATAGTTGGATGGAACTAAGATTTAAATTTGGGCTTGCTTTTGAGATTGTAATTATGGTAAGTCTTCCTTTAGGGACTGCCTTGTTTAGTGATGTAGTTACAATAGTGATGAAAATTAATTGGTGACCCATTCTTTCATTTATGATCTTTTCAGGTCCATAAAACAAAAAAAGAAAAAAAGAAAAAAGAAAAAAAGAAAAGGTGAAGTAAGATTATAAACACAATTGTGGCTTCATGAAGCAATTGCTTCACTTAATGACCTACTCCCAATTGTGGTTGCTAAATAAAGGCCACTTGTCCTAGGAGGACAGTTCCCAGCATTCCATAAACCTCAAGGTCACAAAATGAGACTGATTTTAACTTTCCATGTCTGTTTAATGGGAAAGTGTGAACACTCTGGATCTGATTAGAGTGAAAACCTGCTCAGGAATTTGTTGATAAATGTTACGAAATTAGAATTTTCTCCCTAACCACCTATGCTTTTTTTGCTGCTGCCTGCTTTTCTATTAAAATATGATTTGATGCCTGGTTTTAGAACAAAAGAATATCAAGAGGTATTTTTCAGTCCCAACTGCTTGCCGGAAAAGTATCTTTATGTGAAATATAGCAGGGGGAAAAGTTGGTCTGTTTACATGTGTCAGTGCAATTTGGGAATTGCTCCAAGCATTGTAGAAGGGGAGAACAGTTTTCCTTTTTTTGGGAAGAAAAATAGAATGAATTTAAAATTAAGTTAAAATTAAGTTCCAAGATGACAGAATATAAATTTAACTATCAGAAATAGATTCAATTTATTTTTATTTTTTTCCAGTCAACATTTAATACTTTAAATTATAATGTATTATAAAATACAAAATACAAAGTAAATAGAAAAGTGGGGGAGGAAAGGAGAAGTGAGGAAAGAAAAGAAAAAAAAAAGAAAAAGAAACATTGACTTCCGATTCTCTGTTACAGTAAAATAAGGTATTAACATCAAATCACAACTTTTTTCTTTTTCATAATAATATGAACAAGCCATTTCTATAAAGATCTATCAGTCTGATTGGTAAAACCCAAAGTCAAATTTTCATTCTTTTCCACATCAAACGCAAAGTTCAGAGGGGGAGCAACAGAGGTAGGTTTCAGCAGGTTCTGACCAGTTCTGGAGAACCTGTAGCAGAAATTCTGACTGACTCTGCCCCCATCTACTCTATGCCTCCCAAATCCCAGCTGATCGGGAGGAAATGGGGATTTTGCAGTAACCTTCCCCTGGAGTGGGGTGGGAATGGGGATTTTACAATAATCTTCCCTTGCCATGCCCACCAAGACACGCCCACCAAGCCACACCCACAGAACCGGTAGTAAAAAATTTTGAAACCCACTACTGGGGAGCAGCTTTCCAAAGTACTTAGATTAGCTCTCAAACTAATTAATCATCAGTGGATAGAAGAGAAATAACACCAAGGACTAAGAGAAATGAAGTGATTGCAAAAGAAAGAAGGTACTAGTGTAATACTGTGTGAATTGGTGCAGTGGGGGGTTGTTTAAGGCAGTGGTCCCTGTGTCCCGACAGCGGGAAGGTGCAGAAGGCTGTGGTTTTGCTCGTGCATGCTTACCCGACGATTGCATGGCCCAGTTCCCATGGTCCACAGCTGGCACTGGGCCATGGACTGGGAGTTGGGAACCCCTTGTTTAAGGTTTCCAGGTTTCATTGAGAACTTTTTGTTTTATTTTATTTTATTTTATTTTGTGGGGAGCTTTCAAGTCAATTTTGACTGCTGTTTACTGCCTGGACAAGTCACTGCAGTTTTCTTGGCAATATTTCAGAAACAGCTTGCCATTTCCTCCTTCCTGGGACTGAGAGAGGGTGTCTGGTTCAAGGTCACCCAGCTGGCTAAGGTGGGACTAGAACTCACATTCTAGCCTGAAGTTTTAACCATTATATCAAACTGGCTCTTTGAAGAGGTATTAGATCTTCTTTATGAATGATAGCAGAAGCATCACAGGTAGGTGAGTCAAGACGGTGGAGGTTTAATGCACTCTGTGAACATCCTTGTATGATACCAACATGCGGACAAAAATTAATGTTTGTTAATATTTGCTATTCCTTCATTGCTGTGATCTATCACAACAAACCACTTGACTGAGGAAGTTTTACCTGCTAATTGTTTTTTCTTCTATGAATGGTTATCTCAACTGAGAGTTTCTAGGTGGCATAAAGATTGTCCTAAACCAAACTCGATTTCGTTGAGGGCTGCATCATGGTTGTGTTTGACCTCAGGTTTGTGTTTGACCTCAGTGGCCATCTTGACATCACTCGTGTTGGAGGCTCCTGTGATGGCCCAAGTGCTCTGCCAGTGAAAATGTGCTGCCGATCTCTGTTTTCGGCTGACAGAGGGTTGCAGGAGGCTGTCCTAGCCAAAAACAGAGATCAGCAGCCCATTTTCGCTGGCAGAGGCACCACAGATTAGTTCTTTGAGTTTCTAGAATGGCTCCATGGGCCAGATCTAAATTAGCGACCATGTGAAGTTACAGTGGACTCCCCCCGAAAGCTACTTATGCTCTGGTTTCAAAGTTCTAAAGTTCCCTCCCTCTCCCTCTCCCTCTCCCTCTCTGTCTCCCTCTCCCTCTCCCTCTCCCTCCCTCCCTCTCCCTCTCTCCCCCCCCCTCTCTCACACACACCCTACTCAGGTGTTTTGGGGCGTTTGGCAACTGGCTCACATTTACAGCCATTTGTGTGATCACAGTTTACAATAGTTCTGCTAGAAACTGGCCTTTACTTCTATTTTCTGACAAAAAACACTCCATAGCAAACAATGAGTTCCATTAATGACCCCTGTGAAAAAGTCATAAAATCAGATCCGATCACATCCCTCACTTTACAGCCATCATGACTTAATCACTGTAATTGCCAGGTTCAGTTACAGGTATAACTTGAGGATTATTTTATACATTTAATAAATTGTTATTGTTATTTCAACTACTTTTGTAAAGCCCACTTTTGCAGAAAGATGACAATTTTAATTTCCCCAATCTCTATTCGGTACAGAGTACAACATATCTGTCAGCCTTTCGAGATGGAATGAGTACTAAGTTGCTAACACTACCTTTATTGTTACTTACAGTACAGAAAAATGCAAGTCTGAAAGTACCTCTCCCTTATTTTTATTCCCCTGAAAATTGGGAAGGTCCCCAGTGGTGGGTTCTACTCAGTGGTGGGTGGCTCCCGGTTCGCACCAGTTCGCAAGAACCGATAGTAAAAATTTCTAGTAGTTCAAACTGATAATAACATTGGCTGGCCACGCCCCTGAACTGATCCCTGCCCAGTTACACCTGGGCTCAGCTGCTCAGTTATCCCTGGGCTCAGTTACCCAGCTGCTCACTTACCCCTATTTGGATGTTTCACAAACACCTTTCCTTGCAGAGAGGTGGCTTAGGAATGAATATCACTGAGCTGAGTTTCTGTCAGATATATTCTTTCTCTAATAAATGACTTGCATATATCATATATCAGTGACTATGGCAGGCAAAATGAAGCAAAAGGAGAGGTAGATCTGAATTTGCAGTGGCCTGCATTGAACCATTTCAGAAGGTTTTTATTATATTAAGCAAGGCACTTTCAATTAAAAAACTTGAAAAGTATGATAACGGGTTATATCAATGGCAGTAAATTGATGGCAGTAAATGAAGACAAAACTAACCTATGGGCAATTTATGTTTATTAATTAAAATTCTCAATCTTTCTCATTTCTGACGTTGGCAAATTGATGGACTGAAAATAATAAAATCTTATTTTGGACGTGTTACAGGATAGCTGGGGAGATCTCCTTTCCCCCAATTGTATACTTCTTATCTTTACACACACTTCTGAATCTAAAATGCCAGCTGTGCCAACACAGATTCTAAATTAGTTCATCATTAACTATTATGTAATGTTCTGTTTATTGAAGGCACCCGTGGACTGCTCTAAGGGCCAACTGTGTGAATGCGACAGATGTAATGGTGAGATCACTTTTAGTAATAGCATTTAATTGACTGCAAGTGGAAAGAGAAAATGTCAGTTCAGAGTACTGTAGAGCAGCGCTATGTACACTTTGAAAGAAGCCTGTTGTTTTTCAGGTTTCTGCTTTAAAAGTTTTATTAAAGACATTGCTTTGAAGATTCAGTTCATCAAAGCAACAGCAACTTTTTGCAGACTTCCCTGTCTATCTAAAAAGGATATAGGTAGTCTTCAACTTACAACTATAACTGGGGCCAGAGCTTCCATTGCTAAGCAAGAGGATTGTATAATGAGTCAGGTCCAATTCTATGAACTTTTTGCTGCGATTGTTAAGGAAATCACTGTGGTTGTTCAGTGAATATGTGAGTTGTTAAGTGAATCCAGCTTCCCCCCATTGACTTTGCTTGTAAGAACTCAGCTTGGAATGTCACAAAAGGTGATCACGTGACCCCAGGATATTGCAGCCATTGTAAATACATGTCAGTTGTCAAGCGCCCAAATTTTGATACCGTGACCACAGAGACTCTGAAACAGTTGTAAGTGCAAGAACTGCTTGTAAGTCACTTTTTTTCAGCACCATAATAACTTTGAGCGGTCATTAAATGAGTAGTTCTAAGACGAGAACTACCTGTATTACTGCTTTAACAAATCTCGTAATTAAAGTATTGTATCGTTTTCCAAGCTGACACAGAAGTCTGAAAAAAAGATGGGCTACTTTAATGAACAGCAGAGAAGTTTTGTGCTCAGAAAGGATTTGAAGCACTTCTTCTGAATTAGTTGTGAAGGGTGCCTGCCCCCATTGTACGGTAAGAGGAGAAGAGATGGAGTCAGATTGTCTGGAATCTAGTTTACGCTACTGTTTGAATTCTGCTGCTTCTAATTGCTTCCTTCTTCCAGACCTTTTTCCGATATGAGAGTGGCTGCTTCTCTTCCATAGCTCTTACTGATGGTCGCCAGGTACTGTTTTAAATTTTAAGGGACTGAAGGAACTGACTTTTTCTTTGCCAAATAGCACATGAGAGAGCCTGGTGGGGGGCAGGGGGATATCAGAACTGAATTTTTACTGCTTACCGCAGCTTGAAGTTGGGCTGCATTCAGGAGTGGATTCTAATACAATTTATGCCTACTGCACAATCACATGATTCAGCTTCTCCTGGATTGTCTCAATTTGTGGGTGCAGTTGGATAGTTGTGTTTTTTCTCTCCATATATAGCAAACTTAACCCTTTAGGGAAAACACTCCACAGCAGTGGTGGGTTGCTACCGGTTTGCCCTGGATTGGGCGAACCAGTAGCGGTGGCGGCGGGAAGCTCCGCCCACCTGGACGTCTCTGTGCATGCGCAGAAGCGTTGCACATGAGCACGCCCACGCCCACGAGCGAACCAGTAGCAATGGGGTTTGAAACCCACTACTGCTACACAGTATTAGAATCTATTGTCCTCAGTAGAGAGAACTTTCCCACACAGAGACATCCATAAAGGTGGATTTGAAATAAAGACATTCCTGCAGGTAGCTGGATGGATAGATAGATAGATAGATAGATAGATAGATAGATAGATAGATAGATAGATAGATAGAAAGATAGAAAGATAGAATAACTTTATTGTCACTTTGAATGTACCCTAATTGGCATACATTAAAATGAAATTATATATCAGTGTAATAGGCAGTTCATGAGATTTCCACAAAGTCTTTCACATATGGGCTTTCTTGACCACAAGCAAGAAGTCAAATTGAATTAAAATAAAATCCACTGTGTCCCTCCCCCTCCCCTTTTCTTAATTACTGGGAAAAACAGACGTTTATGGAGATGACATGTAAGTGTTATGTTAATGGCCTTCAGGCTGACACTGTGCTTTTTCATTTCTCTTCCTTTTGTCATAAAATCGACAACTGCGATTGCTCCAGGAGAAAATGTGGTGGGTTCCCAGGGCTCCACGGCTGCATGTGGGGCAAACTTGTTGGCAAATTCCTTTCTTGCCTTTCCTGGCTGCCTCTGGGGATGCTCTGGAATTGGGCTGTTGCTGACTTAGCTTTTCTTCTCCGCCCCTCTCCTTCCACACAGCTCAGCTTTGTCTTTTTCTTTGTGACATGTAATTTCCCTTGGTACAATTAGGACTGTCTCAGTCATTTTGTTTCTATCTTTGGCCTGCTTAACGCACAACATAGCTATGTTAATTGCAGAAGTTTAGACTGCATGCATAAGACTTGGGGTTTTCTTTTTTTCCCCTCTGGGGTGAGCTTTCAAGAGAAATTTGATGTGCTGTTCAGGATCCGTGGAGATGAGAAAGCCTTTATGGTTGCAATTTGTTGAGTTTGGGCAATCCAAGGTTTGGGTCTGTGGGAGGGCTGCACTGATTGAAATGCTCCAAGTACCGATTTACCGATCAGCAGAGGAATTGTGTATAGGTACACAATTGATGCTTTTGGCCCAGAATAGGTTCTAATCTTCAGTTGCTTAAAGGCTATAGCGCCTTCCACAACAGAAAGCTAGAACGTTAGAATAGAGCTGGAAGGGACCTTGCAGGTCTTCTAGTCCAGCTCCTTGCTCAAGCAGGAGAACCTATACTATTTCAGATAAGTGGCTGTCTAGTTTCTTCTTAAAAACCTCCAGTGATGGAGCGCCCACAATTTCTGAAGGCAAGCTATTCCACTGGTTAATTGTCCTTACTGTTAGGAAGTTTCTCCTTAATTCCAAGTTGCTTCTCTCTTTGGTTAGTTTCCAACCATTGTTTCTTGTCCTGCCCTCTGGTGCTTTGTAGAATAATTTGACCCCCTCTTCTTTGTGGCAGCCCCTCAAATACTGGAATACTGCTATCATGTCACCCCTAATTCTTCTTTTCTTTAAGCTAGCCAAACCCAAATCCTGCAGCCGTTCTTCATATGTTTTAGTCTCCAAGCCTTTGATCATCTTAGTTGGTCTTCTCTGAACTTTTTCCAAGGTCTCAACATCTTTTTTGTAGTATGGTGACCAAAATTTGTTGCAGTATTCCAGGTGTGGCCTTACTAGGGTTTTATAAAGCGGTACTAGTACTTCACGTGATCTACGATTCTATGCCTCTGTTTATATAACCAAGGATTGTATTAGTGTTTTTGGTTGCTGCTACACACTGCTGGCTCATACAGATACAGAAACAGATTAACAGAGTTGGAAAGGACCTTGTAGGTTGTCTAGTCCAACCCCCATCCAAGCAGACCCTACACCATTTTTGACAGATGGCAGTCCAGTCTCTTCTTGAAAGCTTCCAGTGATGAAGCTCCCACAACTTCTGAAGGCAAGCTGTTCCATCAGAAAATTTCTCCTCATTTCCAAGTTGAATCTCTCCTTGTTAAGTTTCCATCCATTATTCCTTGTCTGGTCTTCAGGTGCCTTGGAAAATAGCTTGACCCCCTCCTCTCTGTGGCAGCCACTCAAATATTGAAAGACTGCTATCATGTCTCCCTTGGTCCTTCTCTTCACTAGACTAGCCATGCCCAGTTCCTCCACTAGGACTCCGAGGTCCCTCTCACAGTATCAATGTGGCCAGCTATTGTAGCATATTAGAATTCTGGGGATTGTAATCACAAGTCAGAGAATGTCAGAAATTGACCTTAGAAATATGTTCCCTTTAACAAGTATCTCCTATTCATGTCTAGAGCCCTTGCAGTGCCAGGCTGTCCAATTTCTTTGAGCAGAGGGAAGTGTTTGTGCAGGCATCTTTGGATACAAGCTGGTCCCTTCTTTGAAAAATGGCATAATCCACACCACCACGAAGCATTTTTGCATGTTGGCCTTACAAACATTGGCTCAATTCTTCATACCTATACATTGATTTATCTGGTGCAAAGCTTGTAAAACCCAGTGGGTTAAGTTCTGAATAGATATACAGGTAGTCCTCATCTTACGACCACAATTGAACCCAAAATTTCTGTTGTTAAGTGAGACATTAGTTAAGTTAGTTTTGCCCCATTACACGACCTTTCTTGTCAGAGTTGTTAAGTGAATCACTGCAGTTGTTAAGTTAATCATTGGCTTTGCTTGTCAGAAGGTCGCAAAAGGTAATCACGTATAGTTTACAGTCATTCAAGTTCTTTCCACCAAGTAAAATTCTTACCTTAATCTTTAAGTACACATGACATGGTAACACACTTGTGAGGCCTTTGGACCAGAGATTCATGGCTGAGATATCTCTGCTTTGAGTTCTTTACAATACAGTTCTTAAGTGCAGCCAGCTACAATTAACACAGTTCTGCCCTTATTCTAGAAAATATCCAAGAGAAATGAATAGACTTCAGTGGTGGGTTTCTACCAGTTCAGCCTGGTTCCTGTGAACCGGTAGCAGCAGCGGTGGGAGGCTCCACCTACCCACCCAGACATAATCACGGGCGGGCTGCACATGCACAGAAGTGGTGTGTGCACGCAATGACAGTTGTGAACCGGTAGCGAAGGTAAGTGGAACCCACCACTGATAGTGTTGGCAAATTACTTTTACATTGGAATGATGGACCAATTGAAATTTGGGCAGATAATATTATTTGAATGAGCACTAAACTTTACTCCCTTAACAACAATGTAAATATAATTCTGTAGCCTTCAATCTGATGCAGTACTTGCAGATATGTCAGAACAATCACTATCATCTTCTTTGTAAGAAGGATAGATTTTGTAAACCACACTGTGAGGATATCAAATTGGGGAAGGTTGCTATAAGCCAAGTGGAGGGGGGGAAATGTCCCAGGGGATCTTCAGAAATTTGAAATGAAAATGATGCAGAATTAATCTAATTCAATGTCATTGCTGAGGTTGGATGAGATACAAGATATAAAGATAGTCATTTTATTCTTTGATCTCACTGTAGCTCAGAGTTAATCTTCAAAACTTCAGTAATTATTCAGCTCTCTGTTTTAATGGCAATATGTTATTTTCCCTGATTATTAGATAATATATACAACCTGCTATGTTGTCCACAGAGATGAGAGTGTTAGAAAACCCTTCACTGTGATCCATGGATGTAATACAAGTGAAGATCAAAACATGTTGTGACATAAATATTGGGTGTATTGTAATGCTATTGTCCAGGACACTTGGTTTCCATAAATATTCATCGGCTGAGTAATATGCAAAGTGACGGTTTCTAGCTTTGTGCTACTTCATATATGTCAAATTTTTTACATCAAATTTTATTGCTGCCACATGGAAAATTACATCTGCTATGTAGCTCTGTTTTGCGCACCAAGGAAATTCTGATAAGTTTATTCAACATGTAAATTAAATCCCATTGCAGTCAGCCCATCTAGGTGATAGCAGCTATCTAATCTTGGCTTCCCTCAAAAGATTAAATAGATTTGTTAATACTTGGATGTGAGACACCAGGGTTTAGGCTATATTGGTAATTGAAACAAACCCTGGAAGAAAGAAAAGACATACTACCTTTCAAAAAGCTCAGTACTATTGCTACAAGATCTCTACATGGACTCTAAGGTGACCTAACTTTTTATTTATTGCTGGACCACAGTAACCTAAGCTGGGGATTCAGGCATGGATTCTCAATTTACTATGATCAAGGACTGGGAAAGACAATTTAAAATGTTTCATTACTTAGTAGAAAAGTATAATCTGGGTTTACAATTCGCATCCCCAAATACCTTAAAAAATATTCACCGAACTGAAAATGTAAGTGCATTAACTAATTGTTCAATTATGTGCCCTCAACTTGTTGTCAGCTTTTAGCGATCATATAGATAGATTTTCTCCAGGGCAATCTTTCAGGTCTTCTAACAGTGCCCATCTAACTAATAGCAATAGCATTTAGACTTATATACCGCTTCACAGTGCTTTTACAGCCCTCTCTAAGCGGTTTACAGAGTCAACCTATCGCCCCCCAACAATCTGGGTCCTCATTTTACCCACCTCCGAAGGACGGAAGGATTTGTCAACCTTGAACCTGGTGAGATTTGAACTGCCAAATTGCAGGCAGCTTGCAGTCAGCAGAAGTAGCCTGCAGTACTGCACTGCGCCACCAAGGCTCATGCCATCCACTTTGCTCCTTGTCGTCCCATTCTTCTCTTTTCTTCTCCTTTTCTTAGCATTATAAGCCTTCTCCAGAGAGCTGGATCTTCACATGTGATGTCGCAGTTATTGAACACATGACTGGGAAATAATCATGATAGATAGATGTAATTTTAATGAAGTGAAATATAAACAAAATTAACTTGATTTTTTTTCCTCACCAGCTCTCTTCTGTAGTTTGGCCCCCAACGTACCACTCCTGGATGAGATTGGTCCTTTGACCCAGAAAGAATTACAAACCCTTGTCCTCCCACTTTCAAGAAAATTGCCTCTGAACATTAACCAAGTTCTCTAATGTTGCCTGTGCACTTTTTAAGGCAGGTCCTGCCATTTCCAAGGTAGTCTGGATATTGTTACATGACACTACATTTGTCACTTTGGACTGAATGACAGCATCCTAGCAGACAGAAGCATTGAGAAAGCAAGGATAAATACTGCAGATGCCTCTTTTCCCCTCCCCTTCTCCTGGCACACAGCAACAGGGCTATGACTCTGCAAACCATCCTGCATTGAAGCCTGGTGGAAAGCAAATCCCTCTTTTGAAATTAAAAAGAAAAGACAGGCATCTGAGAAAGGAATCAAAGGGATGACCCTCAAACAGGCAATGTTTCCTCTATTATCAACTTGTGTCTCTGTAATCCTCCCAGCACTGGACTGGTCTTGAATTCTGTGGGCTTTTCACAAGGTTATCTCTAATGATTCCTCCCAAGCTTTGAAGTGCAGGCATCTTATTACTGACAAAGAGGAAAGAACAGTCCTGGGGTCTGATGGTCTAAAGATTTCTATCCCAGAAGTGTTAATGTGAAAAGCTAGAACACTAGATTCAATTGTAAGTACCACCCTACCCTCAGGCTCCATAGAGATAGATCCTGAATTTATAACCACAATTTGGACTGGAATTTTCCTGCTCAATGAGGTGGCTAAGCAAGTCAGGCCCTATCACATGATCTTTTTGCCACAGTTATTAAGAGAATCACTCTGGACATTAAACGAATCACATGGTTGTTAAGAAAAATCCAGCTTCCCCCATTAACTTTGCTTATTGGAATTGGGTGGGAAGGTTGCACCCCGAGGTGATCACATGACCTCAGGATGCTGCAACCATTGTAGATAAATGCCAGTTGCCAATTGCCCAATTTTGACTGTCTGGATGCTATAACCGTTATAAGTGCAAAGACCAGTTGTAAGGTCACTTTTTCCAGCAACCTTGTAACTGTGAACAGTCACTAAACAAATGGTCATAACATGAAAACTACTTATACATCAAGGGGGGTGGGGTGGGGAACTGTCCAGGATGTATATAGTCCATTGTTCCATATTAAATTAAGGTTGTGCATCCTGAGACTGTAATTAGCCCAAAATCTTTGGATGTGTATCCCAGAGCCTAGCAACATGTTGTTATTTTTAATGAGACATAAGGGAACTCTTTTCAATCTACAAGGAAGAATGATGTGAATTGAAATTGAAATTGTTTTGACCTGCCTCTGCCCACTTTCTGTTGTTTTCTATTCTATTTTCAGAGTATTTTTTTCCCAACAGAGGTAAATGAAGCCCAGCTGACCGCTGATTAAGAATAGCTCTGCAGGTTCAGGTCAAGATTCATCTTAATTTAGAGTTTAGTTTTTCATAGTGGATTTCTCCAGAGTGCTCACCAACAAGGAGACAGAGACACATCCTCCTTTTGCCACTCTTCCTTTGCAGCTGGTGTTTCCAGCTTGGAGATAATATGGAGCTTTCAAGGGTAATAGCTGTTGGTAGACCTGGCCACCATGAATTTATACTCTTCCCTTTTAAAATCGTACCATTTAGTTCCTCTCCTAACCTTGTAATGAACTCCACAGGTTAATTGTGGGCTGTGTGAAGAACTATTGAATACTGTCTGTTCTAATCCCATTTTTCTCCTAAGGAAGATGTATAACAGCCCTGATCATTTTGGTTGCCTCGACTTTTTCCAAGCCTCACTTTTCCAGTTTATAATGGAGTGGAAACTGAATTTTTGGTGTTCAAATTTATGTAGAACATAAGATAATGCAGTGTTTGGTGCAATGTTTCCACTGACTGTCCACAACTTTCTCGGAGGACCTTTTCCAACTCTGATCTTAGTGATCCCAAACAAGATTAGCAATAGATTTACGGCCATAATTGAGCCCAAAATTTCTGTTGCTAAGTGAGACATTTGTTCAGTAAGGTTTGCTCTATTTTACAACTTTTCTTGCCACATTTGTACTTAACAAACATTCTGAGCGTTAAGGTTGAGACAAAGGCGGAATGCTGTTGCCACGCAAAGGCAAGTGCAGGGGTGCTTCGCTCCCGCACTAAGGCTCCGACTATGCCACTGCTGCGACAGAGTGGCAGGGAGCTGCAGCAAGGGGCCCAAAGAGCCACATGCGGCTCCAGAGCTGCAGGTTGCTGACCCCCATGTTAAATGAATCATTTAACTGAATCTGGCTTCCCCATTGACTTTGCTTGTTAGAAGATCACAGAAGCTGATCACATGGACCCTCGGACACTGCAACCGTCACAAATATGAGTCAAATATGAGCACCTGAGTTTTGATTATGTGATCATAGGGATGCTGTAACAGTTGTACAGTAACTGTAAAAGAATGGTCATAGGTCACTGTTTTCAGTGTTGTTGTAACTTTGAATGGTGACTAAATGAACTGTTGTTTAAGTCGAGGACTACCTGCATGTGGACAGAGGATCATCCTAGGATTCCAAGACATCAGCTCGATGTTGTCCTCGATTTACAACAGTTCATTTAGTGACCATTCAAAGTTACAGTGGCACTGAAAAAAGTGACTTAAGACCGTTGTTCGCAGTTCGACCTTTGCAGAAATCCCATGGTCATGTAGATCAAAATTCAGCCACTCGGCAGCTGATTCAGATTTATGACAATTGCACTATTCCGGGATCATGTGATCACCTTTTGCGACCTTCTGACAAGCAAAGTCAATGGGTAAACCAGAGGCACTTAACAACCTTGTTAATAAGTTAAAAACTAGAGTGATTCACTTAACGACTGTGGCAAGAATAGTCGTAAAATGGAGCAAAACTCACTTAACAATAGAAATGTTAGGCTCCATTGTGGTCCTAAGTCAAGTACTATCTGTATTGTAGGCTAGACTGGGAAATTGAGATAGATAGATTAGGAAGAGGGACAAGGGGAGAGAAAAGCTACAGAGATGACTTTGGAGAAACTATACTGAGACAACTAAAAAAACACTTACCAAAACATATTTAACCTGTGGAAAGAAAGAAAACAGTAGAAAGGAACTTTCTTTACTCCAGTGTTTTTCAACTTTAGCAATTTTAAGATGTGTTGTGTTTTAACTTGCAGGATTCCTCAGCTACCATGAAATCCACACATCTTAAAATTTCCAAAGTTGGGGAAATCATCTTGACTTTGGGGACATGTGCACCACTCCAAAGAGACATCCACCAAGGAAGATCAGAGTGACCTGTGACCAATTCAGATAGGATCCTGCAGCATTATCCTGTGACACGTATATTTGCCATCATTTGTGAAGATTAGAGTCTGCAAGATAGTAGGCAAGATTTTGACTGGAACAATTACATCTACCCTATTTCAAATTTCGATCTCCCCAGAAATCCATGCTCTTTTTCAGATTGTTAGTTAAAAAAATTCTTTAAATTTATCTCATTTTAATGGGAGCGGGGACTGCATTATTATTTTTTTCTCAAGAGCAGAGAGGATTGGAAATGATGCTGTAATGGTCCTTTCTGTCTTTCCCTGTTTTAGTGCCAAACTGAGAGCAGCCTGAATGCCTCTAAGACAGCATCAGATGACACCTGCCTCAAAACAGGAAATGTCCAAGCCACAGCCTCAGCATGGGTCTTACTCCCTAATAAATTAAATGCCAAGGGATGGCTGAAGATGTAGTTTTAGTAAAGATGTGTGGGCAAACTGAAATGCTTCAGACATCTGGCTCAGATTATGCCTGGATTTGAAGTAATGCATTTCCAGTGGAAATGCATTCCAGACTGGGATATGCTAGCTGAAACTTATTTCCCATCTGTATCCTGACACACAACCACATGCGTAGTCCCACATCATTTGAACAGGGTCACCAAAGAGGTTACAGGGAGGAAAGGCTTTCAGCCACTAGCCAGTCATTCATCCTAGCTAGGGTTACCAGTCCTGAGCTGTTAAGCATCCATTGACCACTAGGTGGAAGGAGTGAGTTTCCTTACTATCTTGGGGTCCTCCAGGGGTTTGTAGCGTAGATCTGGTAGACCCATAACAGGAGAAAATGATGATATTGTAATGACTTTAACATTGCTAATTCAACCAGAATTTACTGTGAATTGGGACTTATATCCAATGGGATAGTACCAAACATTCAGAGGTAACCTGGGAGACCTGTAATCATTTTGCAAATGTCAGATTCTCTGGTTGGAGGCTAAAAAGATTTAACATGACACCAGCCTAAAGATATTAATTGAGTGCTTTGCTGAGATCCGACTTTCCTCTCCAAAAATTCTACTTTCAAACACATAGACAAACCCCGGGTGATTATTTTGTCAAGAAACAAACACATCCAAGAGGGCTTAAGAAGTCCATTATGATCAATTCATCTCTCCTTATCATTAAACTGATGGCTATATTCTTAGCATCTGCGCAGATGCCACCAAAACATTTATGGTCTTGATTCAATGAAAAACAGAGCCGCAGCCTCTTGGCTCCCTCTAACTTCACTTGTTCAGCATCCTTCTCTTTCAAGCAGCACTGATAGAAAGCCAAGATAAGCCTCCCTTTCAGATGTTTTATTGAGTTATGTGTACTATTAGCAGGATTACAGCAAATTCTTCTTGACAATCATTCTAGATACAAGAGTGTAAGAGAAAGAGAGGGAGGGAGGAGGGAGAGAAAAAGAGAGAAAGACGTGAAGAGCCATGGGGCTTTGATTATTTGTTATCTTTATTTACTATATTTTAACCCTCTTTTTAGATAGTTTTTGCCTCCCAAAGCAGCTCATAATTTGGAAAGAACTCTGTCCTGCTGTTCCCAGTCTAACATGACATGGCCCACAAATGCTATGGAGGAGATCATTTTCTAGACAGGTCAGAACAAAGCAATGTTCCTGTTTGCATAGCAAGCTTTGGTTTCAATAAAAGAGAATATTTATAGCCGTGGGTTGAACTGAGGAGTCCTTGGTGCTCTCTGAACTTGTTTTTTTTAAACAGATGCTTCATTAGCCAAACTAGATAACATAATCAGTGATGATGATGTTACCTGATTTGGGGAATGAAACATTTGCAAGAAAACAACCAATCATAGAGAGGGCAGCAAGGACCTTGAGCTTTGGCTTCTTTGGTCAGTGGACAGGACTAAAAATGTATCTGATGAATATTGGAGCAAGCTGTCTTTGTTTTTTCCTCTGGGGTAGACTAAGAATCCAGCCACCTCTCTTTTTGCCCATCTTGGGTATGGAATCATTTTCTCCCGACTTTTGAGAGATGGCAAAGGTCCCGACTAAAGAGCTACCTTACTCTTCTCTTCTTCCTCTTCCTCCTCCTCCTCCTCCTCCTCCTCCTCCTCCTCCTCCTCCTCCTCCTCCTCTTCCTCCTCCTCTTCTTCTTTTTTGTCTCCTCCTCTTCCTTCTTCTCTCTCTCTCTCTCTCTCTCTCTCTCTCTCTCTCTCTCTCTCTCTCTGTGAACAAGCTGACATCCTCTTTCCCCCTCCTTGTCTCTAACAGTCCATCCATCTAGTTTATTCTCTCGCCTCATTTGTTACATCTGCCCACTGAAATGGGCAGGAAGCCATACTGCCTTCTCACTTCATTGAGAAGGAATAAGGAAGGGCAAATAATATTGAAATGTGCCTAAGATGTTGTGATGCAAAGTCTATCCCTTTTGCTTTCCCTTTTCAGGGGAAAATCCTTTTGTCTTGAATCCAGATGTCATCATGAAAGCCAGCTGAGTGACTTTATGCCAGTTACTCTCTCTCAGCCCAATTCACTCATAGGGTTGCTGTTGTAAGGAAACTAGGAGGAAGGAGCTACTTATAAAAATAATAAAAGCAGAGTATAAATTAATAAGGAGTGGAGATTGCATAAACAGTCATGAAATATATTTAATTATTTTGATGGTCCAATCACTATAGATATCCGAGTTGTGTTGGAATGAAAATTCCCAAAGTTTCTAACCATTATGGCCATTGGATTCAAATTGGTAATAATATTATGCAATCCATCAGAAATGGGCATTAGTGGTACTTATTAAGAAAATCAAGATGGTCCTTGGAATTGTGAAGCATCTCTTTTTTGACCTCAATTTGTTTGATATTTACATAAAAATACTCAAGAAGATGTTGTTTACTCTAGTACGAATTTGTTGCATTTCTCCCTTAAAGATAAATTCATTCCAAGGAGCTGTTGTTCAATCCAGCCTTCACTTTGGATACTTAAATAGCACAAGTGGCATGAAACGCCTTTGATCATCTTGCTTGCCATTCGTTTAACTTTACTCAAAAACAAGTTCTACTCAGTTTGATTTGATCTAGGTAAGAATATATGGGTACTACTGATAATCTTACAGTATGTCTGGAATGGAGAGGTAAGATTAGAATAGTTTTACCAAATCTAAAGTGCAAAAACTAAGACAATTGCTAGAAGGCAGTAAAGATACAAAACTCTACCTTTTTATTGCCATCTGATGGTCATTTTTTAATTTTCTTTTTATTTATTTTATTGTTCCTTTGTAAATAACAGAAGGGGTGAACATAGCTAAGACTCCTTCATCTTCTTATATTCCCCATAACATTGTGGGTTGGGCTGAGAAAGATTGACTGCTCCAAAATCATCCAGCTGGCTTTCATGCCTAAAGGTGGGATTAGAACTCACACCCTCCTAGTTTCTAGCCAGGTATCTTAAGCACGATATCAAACTATGTCTTTTCAGTTCCAAGTACATTACTTTTCCAAAATCATACTTTAGTGCCAATTCAAATCTGACACACTGTGGATGTGCAGATATCAGAAACATTAATTCTGTCGAATCATTTGTACTAACACTGGAGAAAGGAAAATGCTCATGAAACAAATATATTTTAGGGTTTTTTTTTTAAAAAAGTGTATGAACTTTAAATTGCTTTCCTTACCCTTTGTACCTGCCTGAAATTTATCTTGAGCCTGAATGCAGCTCACATGCCAAGGGAATAACCTCATACTAGAATTGTGGCTATTTATATTGGTTTGAAATTAACAGCTATTCATCTCCAGCTTACATTTTTTCCTAGTTTATGCTGCATTGCAAACCTACAAAAAATTACATGCAGAGCTTATGTATATTTTGTCAGAAGAAAGCTGATTTATATCTTCCCCCCCCTCCACCAAAATCTGTATAGAATTAGAACTGTAGACAGACATTTGCTACTCAATCATTATCCATTAGGGAGAAAATTTAGGGCTTATGATTTCCTTTTGTTCAGTAGATCAGGCCTTGTAGGTTGCCTTTCTGTCATGAACTGGACAGATACTGTACATGAAACAAATGTTTATAGATTTAATTTTCAGCTCCGCTCCTCTTTAGTCTGGATGTTCTCTGCAGAAGCCAATCTCAATTCTCAGAAATCTTCCATCTTCATGGCCACTACTAAGAATTCTGGGGAACATCCCAACTGAAGAAAACTGAGCTTTTCAAGCCAAATCATACTTCCTATAGCAACATTTGTAAAGAAGTTAGTCCTCTGGCAACTGTTTTGTGATTGGGCCCATGCCATGTTCTCAAATTTTCAAATGTAGCCATTAGCATGAAAAGGTAATTTATCCTTGCTGAAGTTTTTCTCAGGAGAATTAAAAGAAGGAATAGGCCAGGTAATTGCAAGAATTTTTCATTGGGTGGATTTAAAATCCTGAAACTTTTCTCTGTTGGCTGCATAGAACTGCTTTTGAAATTCTTGGCTGTGAGTTCAAAAGAAGGGCAAAAGCAAAAATACATTTAGTAAGCATTGGGATTGAAACAGAGGTACCATTTAAAGGACTTCTCCTAAACTTGTTCGGACTCTGTACCATTTTATCTCTTAGCCTAGTAAATATATCAAATGCAAACAGTGTTTGAATAGTAGAGGGATTACTACCCTGCAAAAGAAGATTTCTAAGAAAGGAACCTATTACCCTGTTCCCAGCATTAGATCTAAGAGGCTCCTAAGTGGGTCTAAGTAGGCATTTTTAAATAACTCACATTGTTCAGCTACGGTTATCCAAATTCCAGCCTGACATTTAGCACTTAAAGAGTTTAGATAATCCAGACTCTCTTATCAGCTTCGGGGCAAGAACACTAAATATCATGTGGGCTTCTCTTGGACTGCAACCACACAGTTCACCAAGATGAAATACAACTGGGAACCAAGTGCTTAAAACATCAAATAAAAACATAAAATCAAAAGCTGTTCATTAACACTACTGTGTTATTCTTTTGTGTGTTTTTCTTCTTGGAAGTTGCTGTACATCAGAATTTGCATGACAAAGAAGAATGTTCTAGAATTCCTTAAAGGATTTGTTACGTCCATAATGACCCGTTTTGCGGCTAATCCATTACAATATATACCTACAGTAGTGGCCAAAATTTGGGAAAAGTGTATTTTTGAGGTTTGATGGCTAATAACACCACTTGTTTTGGAGTAGTACCATAAAATTATATATCAATGGAAAGATAATCTAATCAAGAATGTAATGTAACAAAGTTTGTTCAATTATCTGTATTCTATGAAAAGTTATAGCTAAATAACCAGAAAAAGGAAGCACAACTTGCTTAAATTGATATCAGGTAGCTTTCCTTCATCTGATTGTAGCTAATAAGCATGAGTGTTTAGAGAGCCAATCAGGTATCATCTTGTTTTGGCAATGAGCCAATCAGATCACAGTAGGATTCAGTTATTGATGTCATGTATTGAAGCTGAGAGGAGGACATTTGTCAGTGTGTTATGTGATCTCTATCAAGTTGGTTGGGGTTTTTTGTGTTCTTTCATTTAGTAAGCTTGTAAAATGTAATAAAATTAAAGTAATGGTGCAAAGAGTTGACTGGTTGCCCAGTCTGCATTCATCTGCTCATTTTACCAAAGACACACCCATAGCCAGAAACCAGCCATAAGTTTCTTTATAATTAATGGTTGCCAAACTTGTATAATGTGGGCTAATTGAAAAGAAATCTGAGTTCTGAACATTAGGAGTATCCATCTTTACAAAAATTTGCATATCAGTAACTATTTGTAGGAAAGTATAGAAACTGACAGTAAAAAAAGTTTTATTTATTTCAGGGGTCTCTGAATGGTTTGCCTCCATTTGTACTTGCGGTCACGCACAAAGGTTTAATTTAATTTAATTAATTAAATTTATATGCCGCCCCTCTCCGAAGACTCAGGGCGGATTCATTTGTGTGTGTGCCTTCTGCTCACATGGAACTATCCCTTCTCTCCCCAACCCCCACCCCACCCCACCCCACTGGGTCTCCGAGCAAGAAAGATTGGGGACCACTGATTTACTTTATTAGATTTTTTTTTAAATCCTGCTTTTATTACTTTATCATCAGCCTTCCATCCTTTTGAGGTGGGTAAAATGAGGATCCAGATTGTTGGGGGCAATATGCTGATTCTGTAAATAGCTTAGAGAGGGCTGTAAAGCACTATGAAGCGGTATATAAGTGCTATTGCTATTGCTATTTTGAGAGAAATGACCAAGCTGTTTGGGCCTAGTGTATACAGGGAATGCCGTTAGATATTGTCATCTGCTTTCTTCCAGTTTGGCAAACCAATTTACAATCCAAATACATTAGGAAAAACTTGACATAAGAATGCACATATTAAGAAAATTTAACCATAAAATTTAAGAGGGAATTTTATTAGAGAAATATTAATAATGGAAAATAGCTGGACAAAATGCAACAGTGGGTTGTACATGTTTTTTAAAAATACAAAATGATCTGGAAATGAGAAAAGTAGGCATAAAAGTAGTAAAAAGTGAAAGTGAATTTGTTTTATTAATCTGTCCTAATGTTTGACGGAACAGAAAGTATATTAGCCAAGGTTATAGCTCATTTATTTCATAATACTCCTAAACGGTCAATCTAAAAATTTAAAAAGAGCATTGGCTTTAAGGAGATAGTGCAAGAAAAGAAAAAAGGAAAAGAAAAAGAAAAGGATTATTTCATTATCTCATTTCCCATACAAATTCTCTAATGTGTTATTAATTTGCTAGGACTTGAATGAACTAAACTGTTTCATCTCAAGATATTCATTTAAAGAAATAAAGAAGACTTCAACAGATCTCCCAAAGTATATATGCTGAAAACTGATATTTACTTCCAGAATAGAAAGCAAAGGATCTCTTGCAGTATTCTGTTTTCCTTATATACTAAGTGAAGGAAATGGAAAATGTTTATTTAACTTCTCCAAGAAGAAATTTTCTGGCGTTTTCTCAATGGTCAGTCTCACTATTCACTGTGGTAACAGTTATAAAGCTAAGATAAAATAAAAACTGTATAATTGGCAAAAAAAAAAATATCTAGAATTTATTGGTGGATAAAAAGGAAATTCTCAGAAATTTTTCACAGGAAGAAAAATTCTGTCTGAAGAATATGAAACTGATCTCATTGGAATTATTTCTGCTTTTCCCATATGATTTTTCCCCTCTACTTTTTAAAATTGGCACAGTATACAACAAAGGTTTGTAATTCAATTACTTCATCCAAAATTAGATTATTCAGACATTGTTTGTTCCACTTAAGGAGCTAAATATGGTTCTTAATTCTATTTGTCAGGTTTCGATTTGTTATTATTGCAGTGTACTAATTGTTGGCTCTCAATGTCCTGCTTCTCCTCCAATGTTGAAGAACTAATTTCTGTGTTCTTCAACATTCAAAAATAAGCCCAGTTTTGTATATTTATTTGCTTAGTTTGTGTAAAGATTCTGCTTCCGATATCACAAGCTAAGGAAAATTCAGCTGAAATCTTGGCACTTGGAAATCCTTGAAAAAGTCAAAAGGAGTTTTACAGTTAACTACGCCAAGGGGCCAAAATCCAGTCAGTTGATAGCAGAAATGACTTAATTTTTTTCATATTTCATGCTGATGATACTTGAATTGAACCAACTGATCTTACATAATAATACAATGTGGATGTGGGAGTAGTTAATCCTGTGGCAGCCCAGAAATAAAGGGTAATTTGCTTAATTCCTTCCCCATCCAAACCAAATGAAAGCCACAAAGAAAAAAAGGAGAATCACCACAAAATGGTGCACCCCACTTCCAAACTTCACAGCTGGCCATCAACAGCACTGAAAGCTGTTGAGACATTAAGGAGCACATGGCAAAATGCACCAATCCTGTGGAGGGAAGAAGGAATGGCCTTGAAGGATAGGAGGAAGAATCACTACCGTGACAACAGTCAGATAAAAGGGGCCTGAACTTGGGCCAGGAATATAATAGGAGTAAATATATTAGACAACCCCCTTCCTAATTGACAAAAAGATAAAAGAAGGGAAGAGAAAAGCACATTCAGTCTTGCAAGATTCTGTTATATAGCTTTACAATAAAAATTATCTTGGTCTACATGGCATGGGTTTGATGGCTTGATCTGATGGCTTATCTTGGTCTACATGGCTTGATCTGTCTTGAAGTGCTGATACATCTTATTTTTACTGCAAACCATAACAAACTCAACCAGTGCCATCTCTATTCTATGAAACCGACTGAAACACATCCAGATAATCCAATTCTTCCAGAATATTCTGGAGGTGAAGCCCAACCATCTTCTCTATAATCTTCTGTAAAACAATAAATGTTGAAGACTGAACAGAAATAGTTCAGAATTGTTGGATCCAGCTATGGTCTCTTAGGAAAGGGTATTTCTTCAAGTTTATAGGGACAGCTTCCTCCTCCTCCATATCATTGCATGGATCCAATAACAAGTGATTCCTGGTGACCTTGACCACTGAGAAAGGCTCTGTATGTAACAAACAGGTAGCTGAGCTCATGATCTGGAGAACTTGTCCACTTCAGTGATGGAGTTCTATAACAGGCTATGGACAAAAGACAATTCACTCAAATGCAGGCAATTTTTTATTGCTAGAACTTTGCTTCTGGATCTTGCTTTGTAATGATTTCCTACCTACATGCAGTATGAATATGAATACATCTATTAGCAAAGTTGGTCATATAGTATTTGCCCAATCTATTATGTTCCTCTGAATATTTATGTGTGTGCACGCACACGTGTTGATCAGACCTTTAGTGGTGATATTGTTATATGTGATACCAGATTTAATCCCATAATCCCTAACTATCATGGCTATACTATTAACAAGTCATTGGGAGTTGGACACCATATCATCTGAATAAATAATAATGAAAACAGTCATCAAATATGTCTGGAGAGTGCTATGTTTGGGAAGCTGAATCACAAGGAAATTGCTGTCATAAGATTGTAAAAGTGTGTGAAGAGGATGTAGGTCAAATTTAGTTCATTTTGATCAAATGAACTAAGCATATCAACAGCTGCTCAAGGAAGTTATCAACAACTACATATTCTTTGAAAGCATTGAATGGCAGCTGCATCTTGATATATTTCTGTAGAACGTCAGTCAAGAATGCAAAATGCTACCATAATTATTATTTTCAGGCAAATGTCTTGTGGAACCAGGAGATATTCTTTGACACAAGAATGTTTTCTTTTTTTTTTATTGTTGTTCAGTTTTGTCCTTCCTTGTTTCCAAATAGCACTATCTATATTCAGAGTCTTTGAATAGGACAACTAAAAAAATAAATGAGAAAGCAAAACAATATTTAATACAATAAGCATACCATTATTTCCCTTATTGTTGGTGCAATAATAAAAACTTAGCAACTTTTTTCTCATTATTAGCTGTATTCCTGAAGATATTTTGGCATTAAAAAAAATCTAGTTGGTTCAGATCTAAAACAGGACCACAGACTGAAGCTCGGCAGCACTTTATCCATCAAGGTAGAGTTCAAAGTTTGGGGCTTTTTTAAAAAATACTAATATAGAGAAGCTGTATGGGAGAAAAAAAAAATCTCCCAAATGACCCAAACTTCAAAAGCGACCAACAACAAGCAGTTACATTGAAGTTTCTTTAATAAATAAATGTTTAAATCTGAAAGGAACATTCTCACTTTTTTGCCTTGACAGCTAGTAGCCATTGCAATCTTTCCATTTTTTATGCAGTCATTATTTCCTTCAATACAGGAAACTGTTTTACCAAATAAAATTAAACATAAACATATTTTTGTGTACATTAGACGAACAAAAATCTCATCAAAGCGCTGTCTATGTGCTGAATTCACAGCAATGACCCTCTACTTTTACTTAACCCAGACAGCATATTTTTCTTCTTGTCTTAATTCCATTCAGCCTGCCCCTTTAGTTTAGAAAATCTCAACAACATAGCAGTTTATACGGATGTAAGTACCATAGTTAATAAAAACCTGCTTTGAGTTAAATATATTTGAGTTAAAGCATTTTTTGAGAACCTTGGCATGTTGAGAATAATGAGAAACCTGCAAGCTTTTGGTTTCCTAGCCCATGAAAAGATGAGGCAAGAATTTAAGATGCAGGAGCCCAGAGGCCAGCAAAATAAAAGCAATACTCCTTTGCCTCCAATATTTAAGCCTGGTACAAAGACCACTTGGCAGCTAGATGTCCAGCTCTAAATGAAATCCAGATCTTAAATTAAAGATGAGGATGTTATGGCCAAGAAACACTTTTCTGGAAATCCTACAATCAAGGTTGCTGAAAATCAGTGGTCATTTTGAAGTCAGCCATAGAATTAAGATTCAGTCCTTAAGGAGGGTTAATGTAATTTCAAAACTAAGGAAGACCAGCCTGGGGAGAAAAAAAAGAGAGAGAGAGAGAGAGAGAGAGATTAACCCTCAGGGATCATAACCTAGTCAGTCTGATCCAGTTCATGCATATTGGTTATTTAAAAATAATAATTATATAAAACTTTAAGAACCTAGGAAGGGGAAGTGAAGCAGCCTAAGAACCTAGCAACTCCAGGAATACACACCAAAATTTTCTGTTCCCAGTTGACCACGAGAGCTTAGCAAACATTTGATGCTGAGCTTTGCATTCTGAAGGGTATGACCAAGAAGGTCAGGTTGTCTGTAATGGTGCTATAAAAGCTGTACCTGTTTTTATATATATATATATATGCATCACAGCCATCTTCTTGACTTTCTTGCCCAAAAATAGCTTTACAATTAAAAGTTGGAAGATAGAGTAGGTGTAGTTTGGCATTTCTTGGACTGTGAGACAATCAGATTTGCAGATGCAATAAAGGGACAGAAAAGACAACAAGTCTAAACAATCATGCAGGGAAAAGGTGAGTTGCCAAGGTATCTGATGACGGAGGTGCCCATTTTGCAAGGGAAAGACAAAGTGTCACCATTGAGAAAGAAAGAAGAGCTGTCTTTAGGCTGCAGTTTTTAGAGCTGTGTTTAGGTTACAACCCTTCCTATATTGTCCTGGGAGGAAACCCACTGGCATCTTCTGGAGTCCCCTTGATGAGACCTATATAGATCAGAATCATTATTAGAGTTGGTTGTTGCAATTGCTCTACTAATTCCAGTCTAAAGACCATCTCAATATATGTCAGTTAGCTTCAGCCCTTCCCAAAACTTGTTGACCTCTGTTTTAATTAATGGTTGTCCAATTCTGAATTTTCCTCTTCCAGCAATTATAGCATCCTATTGTTCCTTTCCCTGTTCTGTTACCACTTTTGCCTCACTTATTTGCCCAAGAGATTTATCATGGACACAAAGGAATATTTACAACGATGTCTGGTCAGTTGATTATAGACTGTCAAAAGGAAGAACTGGACTCATAGCCATTTTAATAGCAGTCTCCTATTTACTATAAAAGAAGATTCAGAGATAGAGGCGGTGGGTGGGTGGGGGGAAGAGATGTCACATGTTTTGCTGCTTAGTTTTCTTAGATTTTTTTGGATCACAAAAGTAGTGGAACAGAGTCCTTAAACAGGGAAGCCATCATTGGACATGTAAGGCATTGTTTCTCAACAGCTTTAAGCAGCTTTAAGTTGTATGAACTTCAACACTCAGAATTCTGGGGCTGAGGGAATTCTGGGAATTGAAGTTTATATATTTTAAAGTTGCTGAGATTAAGAAAAAATGCTTAAGAGGAGCTTCTTTAGAAGGGGAGACAGAAAAGCAGGTCAGGTTTAGGGGCCTTTGAATCTAATCCTTTCAGCTTGTAATTTATTCTAATGCCCAATTAGTTTATCATAACTTAATCACATCTTACAATTTCCATGTGCATTAAGAGTCTATATTTCTCAGAATTTTCCAGCCAGCAGACCAGTTTGGGGAATTCTGGGAATAATAATTCCATCACATCTGTGGTGTGGTATGTTGGGGGAGGCTGAACTAAGTTTGTTAAAGGCTTTGCATAGTCTAATGTCTAGTTTCTCTACTAGATTGTCTTCCCCTTGACTTCAATGGGTAACACATTCATATATTTTGATGCAAAAGTATAGGGATGATTGTTGATGTCTCAACAATCAAGGCTCAAATATAATTTCACCAAAAGGAAGACTCTTTCTTGTATGGTAATAACTGTTTCTGCAGTTCCAGTTCATAACATGGTCCTCAACCTAAACCCTTAATATATCTGAGAGGCCACCTGTCAGATAGTCAAGATGGTGTTTCATATTAGAGGTAATAATTAGGGACATAGAGGTCCCTAATGGGGCGTACATAAGCGCACCGGCATGCCTACCGTCCTTGTCCTGCTGTTCCCATTTATATGTACTCATTTTATATGTTTATGGCTAAGTTTTGCTTATTTATATCCTTTTATTTGTGCCAATTTTTTTTCATGTATCCATGACTATGTCTATACCAGGGGTCAGCAACCCGTGGCTCTGGAGCCGCATGTGGCTCTTTCATCCCTCTGCTGTGGCTCCCTGTTGCTGGTCGGCTCCACAATTGAAAGGGCTTTTGGTTAGGACAGGTAGAGGAAAAAGGATGCTGCGCTAGGAAGGGACTCTATGGTGGGGGAACTGGACTTCCAGTCAGCAGAGGAAAAAGGACGCTGTGCTAGGAGGAGACTATGGTGGGGGAACCGGACTTCCTGTTGGCTCCAGAATTGAATGGGGGCTTCCGGTTAGGACCTTTGTGGCTCTTTGAGTGTTTAAGGTTGCTGATCCCTGGTCTATACTGTTACTTGTTTCCTTGTACTTGTTGACAAACAAACAAAGAAACAAAAACAAACAAACAAATATTCAGCACATTGCAAAGCAAATGCTGTACTTTATAAAGCAAGCTCCAGGAATTTTTGATCCCGATTCCTAGTTTTAATGTCTTGATTCCTGATCCTGGTTTTAACGGGGTTCCAGAAAAAACAAATTTCCTCTGCTTGTGTCTCCTTCGTATCTTTCTCGATAGCAGCAATCAGAATTGGTCATGATGACATCACATGAATGAATGAACATAACCCGGGAATCAATGAAGGGACTGCTGCCAGTTGCTGACCTAATATGAACTTTGTAAAGCTATATTTTCTTAGAAAGCCCAATGAAAAGAAGACTTATGAAAGACTTTTAAACAGAAAGATTTGTAACAGAAGTCAGCCACACAGTCAAAAAGAAAGTGCAACACTGAAGCGTAAGAAAAGACTGTATTTGTTCCCCTGGCTGGCACAAAGAATGAACGCAAGCTTTCCCACAAATGATAATATTGTCTTCGGACAATTGGCCTCTTTTTGGATAGTTCCCTGAATTTTTTCATAAAGCCAGCATAGCCTTCTTTTTGGGACAGTGTGGTGCCAGTATACATTGTGTGGGTGGCATGAAGCTGTTAGCTGTACCATAAACATAGCCCAAGAGATTTGATGTGGACCCAGAGCAGGGTTCTTATAAACGATTCTTTATGTTAACAGTTTCAACTCTTCAACACGGTGAGTGGTTTGAAGAGCCTGTAAACAAAGAACATCTCACATTTAGACTGCAAGACTGCATCATTTAGCTAAAGATATCAAAGGATGTTTTTGTTTTCTCCCAGGGCCCAAATTATTATTTTTTCAGGCCAAAATATCCCCATCAAATTAACAAGAATCTTCCTGTTTGAGGGGGACTTCTGTTCATTATCATGTTTTCTCCTCTCTTCTTTGCTCTGGTGCCAAATTCTCCTGCTGAGGATTTCTTTCTCCTTCCTATGTCCCAGCCAATCAGCAATTACAGATAAACACAGCATAATGATGCTATGCAGCCATTTGAAATTAGATAAAGGCTGCTATAACCGGTCATAAACAAGCAGCTTCAGGGCAAGTTAGAATCTTAGCTGATTCTAGTCAAGTGGGATTATGAAATGACCCACATGAAAACCAGGAAATAGTGGTTAGATAACCCCCCATTCCATTGAGCAATGTGCGAGAAATTGCAGTGTTGCATTCATTTCCTGTCTCTGACAGGTCCCATGACCATATCCATGCCTTTCCCCATCATGGAGGGAAATGTGGAGTATATCAGAAAAAATAATACATGATTTTGCACAAAGGAAGCCCAACTATGAGCAGATATCCTTTTGAATACAGCTTTCTGCCATTTCACAAAGCTGTTCTAAGAATAGTGCTATTCTTGGATCAACACACACACACACACACACACACAAAAGTTGAAAAAAGACCAGCTTTCAGCTGATAAATTTGCTAAAACTTTCTAACCCTGTACTTGATTTTTGGCAAATAGGTTTCTCCTAATGAAAAAATGGTCCCACTATCTCTCTTACAGTCTCCTGCAATGGCATCCAATTAATATATACTTGGGGATAAATTCCTTTGGATTTCATATATAATGGACTTCAGTAATGGGAAGATGTCCCAAGTTTGAAGAATAAACAAGCTTTCCTTCCCATGCAAACCATACAGTGCTGTATGTGCTTTCTTAGGAATACACATTAATTAACAGACTTTGTGAGGCTGTTACTTCCACTCCTCCAGCTGTAACAGCCAGGTGTCCAAGCTATAAGCACTGTGGAGGATAATCGGGAGTAGAGGATGTACAAAGACATATGGCCAGAAAGAGCAGAGCAGATCTCAACCATTTATCTCCTTATGATTAGTATCACTAAGGAGGTGTCATATTTGTATGGTCAGATATATGTCAAGAGCAGAGGGGAAATCACTCCTTCCACCTGGGACTATAGGACAGGGGATGAGACAATGATAATGTCAAGAAGAAAAAATAATTAGTGTGTTTTTTCATACTACTATTAGCAGAAACAACAAAATAACAAAGTTGGAAGGGATCTTGGAAATCTTCTAGTCCAAACCCCTGCGCAGGCAGGAAGCCCTATACCATTGCAGACAAATGGTTGTCCAATCTCTTCTTAAAAACATCCAGTGTTGGAGCACTCACAACTTCTGGAGGCAAGTCCTGCCACGGATTAATTGTTCTAAATGCTAGGAAATTTCTTCTTAGTTCTAGGTTTATTTATTTTATTTTATTTATTTATTTTATTAGATTTATATACTGCCCTACTCCCGAAGAACTCAGGGCGGTGAACAGCCAAAAAATCAAACACATAAATTGCAAAATTCAAAACACAGTATAAAACCACATTAAATAATTTGGTCTGGGACAAATTAAAAACACCCCCAATGGTTAAGACAAATTTAAAATTTACAATTTAAAAAGGAAAAATTAGGCCAGGCCAGCCTGTTGAAGTAGAAAGGTCTTGAGGGCGCAGCGGAAGGTGCGTAGATCCAGGATCCTCCGTATCTCCGGGGGGAGCTCATTCCAGAAAGCAGGTGCCCCCACAGAGAAGGCTCTCCCCCTGGGGGCCGCCAGTTGACACTGTTTGGCCGACGGCACCCTGAGGAGCCCTTCTTTATGAGAGCCTGCTGGCCAGTGAGAGGCTACTGGTGGCAGCAGGCGGTCCCGTAAGTATCCAGGTCCTAAGCCATGGAGTGCTCTAAAGGTGGTAACCAAAACCTTGAAGTGCACCCGGAAGACCACCGGGAGCCAGTGCAGCTCATGCAGGAGAGGTGTTACATGGGAACGCCACGTCGCTCCCATAACCACCCATGCGGCCGCACTCTGCACCAGTTGGAGCCTCTGGGTGCTCCTCAAGGGGAGCCCCACGTAGAGAGCATTACAGTAGTCCAGGCAGGAAGTCACGAGGGCATGAGTGACCGTGCATAAGGAGTCCTGATCTAAAAAGGGACGCAACTGGCGGATCAGGTGAACCTGATAAAAAGTCCTCCCGGCCACAGCTGTCAAATGCTCTTCTAAAGACAGCCGTGAATCCAGGAGGACACCCAAGTTGCGAACCCTCTCTGTGGGGGCCAAAGACTCACCCCCAATATATCGGGATGCCGGAAACCACAGCCACTCGGTCTTGGATGGGTTGAGCCTGAGTCTGTTTCTCCCCATCCAGATCCGCAGGGCCTCCAGGCACCGGGACATCACTTCAAGGGCATCATTGGGATGGTCCGGGATGGAGATGTACAGCTGAGTGTCATCAGCATACTGATGGTACTTCACCCCGAAACCACGGATGATCTCACCCAGGGGCTTCACATAAATGTTAAACAGAAGGGGCGAGAGGACCGACCCCTATGGCACCCCACATATAAGGCGCCTTGGGGTCGACCTCTGCCCCCCTGCCAACACAGACTGTGACTGGTCGGAGAGAAAGCAGGAGAACCATCACAACACAGTGCCCCCCACCCCCAACTCTTCCAACAGTGCAGCATGATACCATGGTTGATAGTATCAAAAGCCGCTGAGAGGTCTAACAGGACCAGGACAGAGGAGCAACCCCTGTCCCGAACCCTCCAGAGATCATCAACCAACGCGACCAATGCCGTTTCCATGCTGTACCCAGGCCTGAAGCCCGACTGGAACGGATCCAGATAAACCGTTTCATCCAGTGCTGGGGAAGTTGTCCCGCAACCACACTCTCAACAACCATGAGCAGAGAATCAAAGGTTGATTCTCTCCTCATTTAGTTTCCATCCATTGTTTCTTGTCCTGCCTTCAGGTGCTTTGGATAATAGGTTGGCCCCCTCTTCTTTGTGGCAGTCCCTTAAGTATTGAAGCACTACTATCATGTCACCCTAGTCCTTCTTTTCATTAAATTAGACATACCCAATTCCACTAACTGTTCTTTGTATATTTTAGCCTCCAGTCCACTAATCATCTTTGTTGCTATTTTCTGCACTCTTTCTAGAGTCTCAACATCTTTTTTACATCGTGCAACCAAAACTGGATGCGGCATTCCAAGTATAGTGTTACCAAGGCATTATAAGTGGTATTAACACTTCATGTGATCTTGATTCTATCCCTCTGTTAATGTAGCCTAAGACTATGGCATGTTGCCTTTTTTCACACTGCTGGCTCATATTTGTCTACTAAGACACCAAGATCCCTCTTGTAGTTACTACTATTGGAAATATGGATGAGCTCTATAAATTAATCCTCTTTTTTTCTCTCCCTGACTTTTTGTTACACCTCGCTGTTACTTTTATTTAGGTTCAGTTCAGTTGTTCTTCCTTTAACTTCCTTCCTTCCTTCCTTCCTTCCTTCCTTCCTTCCTTCCTTCCTTCCTTCCTTCCTTCCTTCTTTCCTTCTTTCCTTCCTTTCCTCCTTCCTTCCTTCCTTCCTCCCTCCCTCCTTCCCCCTCCCTCCTTCTTCATGAATTAGATCCTTAGAATAACTAGGTTGCTTAGTCCCTATAAAATTTGAGATGCAATCATTGATGCTTTAACCCCATCAAATAAAAAAAATATTTATTGCAATTTTTTCCCCCACAAAACTTCAGAAATGACTATGACTCAGGAGAGATCTTGTCATCAGGCACACTTGAAAGGAAAGGCCCCTCTTTTTGCTTTACAAGATATGTGTTTGCTTTCATCAGAAAATATAGTAAATCCCTGGCTATCTACTGTATGCTCTCAAGGGACAATTTCAGCCAAAAATTATTAAGTCCATATGTAGTCAAGGGAATATAAATATTGCCCTAATTAGATCAACTTCAGAGATTGTTTAAAGTGCCAGTATTTAAAAGATTTCGGCTTTTGAAAGTGCACAAGTAAAACCTCTTGGATCATAATTTATACTGCTGACAGGAATGGCATATACAAGGCCAGGATGCCTGGTTTTAATTCATTTAATATTCTTTAGGATGTGGGTGGTTTAGCTAATAAAGCTGATCTTTCACCTTTGGAATCAAAATATGTCCCTGTGTTGAAATGTGTCTGCATTTAATCTGGATATTTCTGTTAATAATGCTTACCTGATGCCCTATGAGAATTGGAGTTATATGTAAAATTTTCAGCATGGAAAAATACGAATAAGATAGATTTGGGGCTTGTAACATGTTTGAAAACATTAATGGAGATATAATAAATGTTGAACATGATGAGTTAACGGGTTGGGAGCAAGGGAGTAAATCGATAGGAAAAGTGAAGAGAGTTTTGGAAAAGAGTAGAACACGGAAATAACTCAAATTGTTTTGTGGTCAAAGGCCTGTATTAGTTGTTGCAGCAAAAGCCAAGAACGAATCGGGATCTTTTGAAATATGAAAAAAAAACAAAAAAACAAAGACTGTTTTGATTTGCATTCACAACATCATATTACTGCGTATTGTACAACTCCCGATCCTTAGAATTAAAGGCTTTTGAAAAAGGAAAGGAGAGAAACTGGAGAGGAAAAACCTTAATATGTTTTCTGTTTGGCTTGTTTGTTTTAATCTATGCATCATTTTCATCCTTACAACTTAACATTTCCCAGCCTTGTTATTTTCAAAACATCAGTGATGAACAGTAACTTTAACATTCTGGATGTATAAATAGCATTAGTTTCCCCCCCCCTCCCAACTAATTATACATTTATGTGGGAGATGCCAGATTAAAGCTCTCAATGCAATGATTTTAAAAAGGGAAATTATGTTAAGTAGAAGCTCTTATCTGGATGGAATGAGGCTGACCTGAAACACATTTTTTTTTCCTCAATAAAACAGCTTTTGCTTGAACAAGGGCTAATATAGAGCAGGGCTGTAAAACTAGATTTCTTCGAGGGCAGGATCAGCATTGTAGCTCTCCTCCATGGGTCGGCCAGGGGTGGAACTTGGGGAGGAGACAGGGTGGGACGGATGCCTCCTGCAGCACCCTGCTGGCCAAAACAGGGCATGAGGGGTCACGAGCACGTTTTCGGCCTGGACAGGCTCCTGCAGCACCCTGCCGGCCAAACAGGCCCTGTTTTGGCTGCCAGAGGCACCACAGGCCGGTCCTTTGCTATTTCCAGGCCAGCCCCTGCAGGCCAGATTTAAACACCCCATGGGCCAGATCCGGCCCGCAGGCCTTGAGTTTGATACCCCTGATATAGAGGAACTTGGGAAAAGTTGGAAGAGACTAAATAATAGAACAGGAGAGAACAGTTATTTTCTTGGGAATACAGGTAGTCCTCGATTTATGACCACAACTGAGTGAGTGCTAAGTGAGAAATTTGTTAAGTGAGTTTTGCCCCATTTTATGACTTTTCTTACCACATTTGTTAAGTGAATCACTGCACAAGTTAGTTTAACATCAGACGTGGATTTCAGCAGGTTCTGACCAGTTCTGGAGAACCAGTAGCGGAAATTTTGAGTAGTTCGGAGAACCAGTAGTAAAAATTCTGACTGGCCCTGCCCCCATCTATTCTCTGCCTCCCAAATCCCATCTGATTGGGAGGGAATTGGGATTTTGTAGTATCCTTCCCCTGTCTTGCCCACCAAGCCATGCCACACCCACCAAGCCACACCCACAGAACCGGTAGTAAAAAAATTTGAAACCCACCACTGGTTAACATGGTTGTTAAGAGAATCAAGCTTCTCCATTGACTTTGCTTGTCGGAAAGTTGCAAAAGGGGATCACTAAGCAAATCCATTGTTTGCTATGGAGTGTTTTTTGCAAAAAATGTTGTATATTGCAAGATTGCAAAGGACTGTAAATGCAGGCTGGTTTCCAAGCACCCATAATCATGCACTATTATACCATGGGGTCACATCTTTGAATCCTGATCGTAAGTACCTTTTTGGAGGTCTTTTATAACTTCAAACAGTTGCTAAGCAGCCAGTCTTAAATTGAATAATACAGTACTTGCGTTGTTAAGTGCTGTCAAGTCAACCCTTAGTAAACATTAGATATACATTCTCCAGGATGATATGTTCCTAATTTGAAATTTCAGGTCTTCCTGTGGTAAACCCATCTCTGCTGTAATTCAGCTGCCCCACCTACCTGCTGGTTGTCTTCTTCCTTTCCATCCAACTTTCCCAGCATTATAGACTTCTCCAGAGACAGAGGTCTATACATAACATGTCCAATATATGATAATATGAGTCATTTGTTCCTTAAGTGAAGTGATTTGTTTTACAATCCATTTCCCTCCCTCCCTCCCCCCCCTCTCTTTATTCATGATATTCTCAGGAGTCTTCTGAACACTAAAGTTCAAAAGCATTAATATTGTTTCTGTCCTGCTTTTCAAACTCAAATTTTCACATTCATAGAATGTCACAGGAAAAAAGCACTATCTATATAATTCATAACATCTGAATGTATCAAGATTCTCAGTTTTCCTCTGATCAAACATTCCTTGATGGAAAGAAATTCCTTAATTCCTAATTCCTGTCCCTAATATGGAGCAGAAGAAGGTTGTAGGTAGACAGATACTGTAAATTGCATTTTTTTAAGCCACCTGTCAAGCTGCAGGCATAAAGGTAATCTGTATCTGTGACTTGAACTTACTGCCATCTCAGACAATTCAGTGTTTCAAAGGGAATCTTTGCTTTGATTTGAACATTTGCTTCATTGAAATGATTGCTTGAAAATTTCCACCGAAAAACATCCTGTGGACCAGAGATGACCATGAATTTCAGCAACATAGCTAAAAGATGAAAATTGAGAAATGATTAAGAAGAAACAATGAGCATCCAAGGAGATATGATCTGAAATGAAATTTCTCCTTCCAAATAGGATATAACCCAGAACAAAGATAAAGATCAGAGATGGAAATCTGGAGGATTTAAGTAGTGGGTTTTTCACTGGTTCCCAGGGTTAGTATTCTGAAAGGAAGACTTGCATCTTCAAAGTTTGACAACAGTTTTCTATCAGAAGCAGCAGATATGCTTGGCCCAGGCAGGAGGGCACCAGATTTCCTGTAAACTAAGATACTTTGGTGCAAGGCAATGGTTCTTAATGTTTTCCACTGTACCTAATGTTTTGGGGAAAGGATATTCTCCTCATTAGTATCATATGGTGTCAATTAAGTTGACTAAGTCAGTTTGCAGAAATTCAGGGCTGAAAAATTCAAGAAGTTAACTCCTCTGGCTTGTTGTTACTTGACTTTTAATCAGAAGGATCTCTCAAGCATAAATTTGCAATGTTCCTTTGTGGACAAAAAAAAAATCCAAAACAAAGAAATTATTTTACCAGTTTTTTCGAGGTAAAAACAAAATTCTCAAAGTTGTTTATTATTATTATTATTATTATTATTATTATTATTATTATTATTATTATTGGTTAATCTTTAGTGAGATTCACAGCCTTTGAGGCTGGTCAATAGCTCAGCACCTCGAGTCCTAACCAAGAACCTAGGAACATTATTATTATTATTATTATTATTATTATTATTATTATTATTATTATTCATATTTCATATTTCTATGCCGCCCACTCTCCGAGGACTCTGGGCGACTTATACCAAAGACAGTAACTAAATAGCATATTGCCCCCAACAATCTGGGTCCTCATTTTACCCACCTCAGAAGGATGGAAGGCTGAGTCAACCCTGAGCCGGTGAAATTTGATCCACTGATCTGCTGAACTAGCAGTCAGCTGAAGTAGCTGCAGTACTGCACCCTAACCACTGTGCCACCTCGGCTCTTGGAATACAATATTAACTTACTTTTTTTTTCTCTTCCTTTCCTACCCCAATGTTTTTCCACTTGCCATTATTGGCATAAGAATATCAAAATAATCCTGCTGTACCAGGCCATGGGGCTGATCTAGTCTTGCATTCCAGTCACACAATGACTAAATGGATACATGTTTTGAGGCTGAACTGGACAGTGTATCTTCCATTGTCACTTTCCCAGCAACAAATTTAAAAGACATGCTGCCAATGACTCAGGAGACATTAAAGAGCCATCATCACAAGTAGCCATTGATTGTTGATCCTCCTTGAATTTATCCTATCCCAATTTAAAACTAAAACTAGTTTAAATTAGCTAGCATTACCATAACTGCTGGCAACGAATACCACAGTTTAAAGTATCTTCTTCTCTTAGCCCTGAATTTCCCTATATATATAATTATACTGAATAATGTTGAGTTCTACCAATGTAAGAGAGAGGAAAAACTGTATTGGTGGATGGTCACATTATCATCCCCCGCACAAAGTCTTGAGCTAAAAATGTTCTATTACAAACACACAAACAAAATGCTGGAGACAGTGAGAAGTTTAAACTATGCCATTGGATAGAGAAAGATGATATCTACCTTAAGTATTAATACTTAGTTTTCTCTTGCTCTGCAGCGTCACTAAATTTAATCCTTATTACCCAACAGCCCTCATCCTTATTCTGTGGGGAGGCAAATGGCACATCTAGTTGCTGAACCCCAAAACTCTTAATTAGCCAGCGATTAAAGAGTTGAACTAGGGAAACCTGAGGTCAGATCCTCAATTAACCATGAACCTCTTCCTGGGAGCCTTTGGGCCAATTACTTTGTATCAGGCCTCCCTTCATCACAAAACTAGTCTGTGGAGACATGGCACCTGTAAATACAGTTTTCTTTTTCTTTTTAAATTATTTATATTTACTGAAGATTTTATATAAACTAAAAAGAAAAATCTAAAGAAAAGAATAGAAAAGAAAAAAAAGCAAACAATAGATTTAAGGATTATGGAATACAACAATTACTATCCTTCTCTTATTTATTTATTTATTTATTGGTTCGATTTATATGCCGCCCTTCTCCGGAGACTCAGGGCGGCTTACAATGCGTTAAGCAATAGCCTTCATACTTTGTGTATACCTGCTTAGTAGGTTAATATCTTCAAGAGATATTAACAAACCTGTCATCTCTCCCATGATGGAATGTCGTCAGGGGACACAGGAGGGTGGGATTGTTTCAGAGGTGGGTTTCACATAATTTTACCACCGGTTCACCGCGCATAGAAAATGTGAACAAGTGTGCATGCGTTTTGCTCGCGCGTGCATGCCCTTTGTTCATGTGTGCATGCACTTTGCTCGCTTGTGCATACACATTGCTCATGTGTGTGGCTTGAATGCATATGCGCGGCTTAGAAAACATGACTAAATAGGACGGTATAGTGCCGGGATGGGGGTGAGGGGTCCACCCATAGGTCGCCACTACCAGTTCGCCCAAATCAGTCCGAACTGGCTGACTACGACCACTGGATTGTTTACCTGAGGCCAAAATGACAGCAGAGCTTGGAATGTCTGGTTAGGAAGAAAAAGGACTAAGGCAGAACCCTCCCAGCAGTTCCCAGAAAATGTATAACAGTTTTGAAATAGTGGCGAATATCTGTAGCTTGGGGATAGGATGAGGGTGGACTCCCTTAAACTCCCCTGAAGATGTTTCCTAGCCTGGTAATGAAATGTTCAGAAACCAACCCACAAGCTCAGAGAATGACTCTTCACCCATATCTACTGACAATTATACAAATACTTTCTCTAGTCTTGCAAGATTTCTGTTTGTAGGGTGAACAACAATAAAGAACTACCTAGAAGTAATTCCATGTATTGTTTTTGGATCTTTGGGTCTGATACTTCTCTTTCTTAATTCTTCCAGAAATCCCTTTAAACTCTTATTTAATCTCATTCTTTTCAATCATTAAATCCATAAATCATCAATTTCTTTTGTACATTTATAAAAAACTGTAAATACAGTTTTCTAGAATTGGCTTCTCTATATGAATAGATATTTTGACTGTTCTATAACTATTTTATATACATACACACACACACACACACACACACACACACACACATATATATTTTCTAGATTTGTTCAGAACAAGTCATTCAAAAAGTATTATCCCATCAATTCTGTTGAGCCAGACAGTCTTTTAAAAGTCAAGTAAATTTAATAGAGTATATTTTCCAACAATATACTGTTGCAACAAAGAGGTAACTAATAGAACACATTTTTCTCCTTGAATTATTTAATGTTCTCCAGGGAGATATAATTTCCATCCACAGTGAACTACATTTCAGTTTGTAGGACATTTTTATTATCCATTTTGAGCAAAGTAATTGACTCTTTTCGAAGGAGCTCCTTCATTGTCTCAGCAAATAGCTGGCATCTGAAATATTGCTGGGCAAAATGATCAGGTAGTAAGCACAAGTAAAACATCCTTTAATCGCTTTAAACACCCATATATATATTTTTTACAAAGGGAAATTTAAAGCAATTTCAGGATTATTTCCTAGGAAAAGTTGCTGAGTGCATGCTCCCCATTTATCAATCAGAAGATCCAGAAGCATTATTTCAAGGTCTACTTTTTAAAAATATCTTCCAGAATCTATGAGTTATTTACTAAAAGGCAGATCAAAGGTGCAATGAAGCAGATTCAGATCTACTCATCGGCCACATAAATCTCCCAAGGGAAATGCTTACATCTAAAACGAGATATAGATGGTATGTCACCCTTTACTACCAGATTAGTGGCTGTAAATTCTACAATTTACTCCAAGTCAGTTTCTCAGGGATAGAAGTCCTTCTTAGAGAGGACATTAATGCTGATCTTGAGAAAACCCCAAGGGAAGAATTTTCTTTCCTTGGAATTTATTGGATATGTGGGAATTTAGAAACCTCTGACTGCACAGCGAAAGAAAGGAGACTCATTTAGCCCTTGGCCATTGTCTCAATACCATACTGCAGTAGTGCAAGATATCAAATACATTCCAGCCCTCGGATTTCCTCCCTGTTCTTTCATCAAATCAAATAAAACATTAAAATATGAATAAGGATATGCCTTTCTGAAGCACCTACAGAGGCACAATTACAACTTGGATTGTGACAGCACATTTGCTATCTTGCATTTTTTGGAACTCAACGCCGCCCCCACCCCCCATGTCACTAACTTGCAGTGACGGAGGGTTTCAAAATTCACAGGTTATAATTCTCTCTTATCTTCCTCCTTCCATATACACATCAGGTTCTTCCATGTACAGAATTAGATTCAAACTTCGCTACTTAAAATAAACCTGAATCCAGAATAATCAGTTCTCAAAATACTCACTGTATTGTTTTGAAAAATCCCCTAACAATTGGGCATCTTTCCCAGCTGGGCACTTAACATTGACGTTCAATCCCCATTATTCCTCAACTCACACTGGGGCAGCAGATTTTATCAGTGTCTGCCCTTCTCTAATGTAGCATCTGCTTCCGAAATGTAAGCCATTCTTTTTTTTTTTTTTTTTGCCGAGTGAAGAAATGTTGGTCCACAACAACTGATCCCTTTTACAGAATTTGGTAGGAACAATAGCAGCATCTAAACTTGATCAGAAGAGGAGACAGGCAAGCTCCAGTGATCACCTTATGTTGAAAAGCTTTGATCTCTTTTCTCCCTCGCTTTGCCACTGGAGTCCTTTCACCACTTATTGGAGAGCTAGACAGCAGGATACCGGCATGGGTACAACGTGCAACTTACTTAAATGATCCAGGAATATTGGCCACCTCTGCTGGAGTCAGCTGTTTGTCCTCCAGTCTCCATGTTCCATGTGCTGCTAGCCAAGAGTCCATCAGGAGAGTTCAGCAGACTCTTTCATATTGATGATAGCGCAGAAGTCCTGGCTTAATCAATAGAGCAGCATTACTTTCCTCTGTCTCGACTAAGAGCAAGAGAGACAAGCCGGTGCATATGTAATCACTAAGATTCAATTATACATCACATTGATTTTTAATTGGCACTTCAGGAGCCTGCTTGCAAGACCTGTAGCCTATCAAACCTGAGCTCCATCCATCCTCCTCTCCTGAATTTTCTTAGCAGATATAGTAAGCACACCTAAATAGGACTTGACAAAACCTAACTGCAGAGCCTTATACACTTTATCATATAGCTTTCTTGTCCTAGCTTCTTGCTAGTGCTTAGAAACATCTCTTTTCCTCTCTGAGCTCTTCTCGGCATTACACTTTTTACCTTGTATCAGCAACTCTGATGCTGTTAAATGTGGTGCTGGTGAAAGCATAGCAAGAATATGCATACTCTTGATGATTGGTGTCCTCACTTAAACTTGATGGAGAATGGGACACCACAATGGTGAGAGGGAATGACCCAAAATGCATGGGGTTGTATCATTTACATGGAGGGGCCAAGAGTTTCTTGGTTGGGTGGTGTTGGATCATTTAGAAGAACAATATTAAGTTCCACAGTGTTTCCAGCCAACAGAACTGTGTTTGGGGCTTAAAACATATCTAACTTGGCCTCAGCATCTTCATTCCACAACATGCTAAATTTTAACTGGCTTAATATTTTTGTTGCTGAGCCTAATATGTATATTCAGTCCATTTGGTTAATTTATAATTCAATATATCAACATCCTCTGCCCACTCACCCCATGAGATAATTTATTAATCAGGCTAAGTGTGCATTGTGTGAATGCAATTGCTACATTCCCCTCAACGAAATGACTAGAAATTGTGCCCACAATTTCCCATTTTTGTGGTTGGAAGGGGCTCTGAAGGCTGGAAAAAAGAGGCTAAGAGTCTCTTGAGATCAGGGGTTACTCATCTTTGATTTAAAATTAAATGTATTCTGTCAATACTCTTTTAACATTATCTCTGTTAGTTAATCAGGGAGTAGAGAAGTAGAATACAATTATTATTGAAAAATAAACATAATAAATTTATGCATCTGTAAACTTGATTTTACTCTTCATGTTGATATTTGCCAGATTCCTTTCTTTAAAAAGTACATTCCAAAAAATGACTTTGTTACCTTTTCGAACAAAAGGTAAGAAATAAATAAAAGTAACAAATCTTAGCAAACATTTTCAAATCTTCCTATTAGGCAAAGTCTTTACCGCTTTCTCAAATTTATATAGTTCTTAACATAATTTTATTTTTTAAAAAACCTTTCCTAGGCTAAATGATATGATTATGCATAGCTATCTCCATTGCAAGTTCTTTGATAGAAAAAAGTAATTTTTACACAACTCTAAGAAACTAGAAGCAAGTGAAGAGGAAATCAAGCAGGGTCTTCATGTAAACTTTGAGCTGATGTCTCTAAATTTCAAGAAAAAAAATCAAAGTCTTGCTGACTTTAAAAGGAAGGAGAAAAAAGACCTACACTTTAAATTCTGGTGTGTGTTTGTGTATTTGTGAGTATGTGTGCATTGATTTATGTACTCTGAAGATATCAGATCTTTTGTGCATATATGACCTTTTTTTCTGTAATAAAACAATTTAACTATCAGTGTCATGTCTGTGAAGCCTCAGTCTTAAGGAAGTTCCTGAATAGAGGATTGAGTGTTTGAAGTGTTGTCATTTATTGCCATGCCTGGCGTGAAGTCTGACCAAAACACATATTCTTTAAGCCACATCTTTCATGGGTGAACAATTTTTGTTTGGTAGATTATTAAGATGGAACCAATGCATGCAAACATATCCACTCCAACACAAATTTGTGCCATGGCAGTACTCACTTTTTGAGAAGTGTGTCATTTCGCATGAAAATAATTTTGCCAGGAATGCCATTCAAAATCATAGTTCCCTACTCTAGAGACTGCTGAGATTGTGAGATATCAATCAGGGAAGAACAAAAATATGTTTGTGAAGGTGAGCAAAATAGGAAGCGATTGTATAAAAATGACAGGGCATTCATGATGTAAGCTTAAGAACTGAGCAGCCTTTGGGGAAAAAAACTAAAAAGTACATTTGCTTTTCTGTTCATGGTTATTCATTCAAATGTCCAATTTTAGATTGTGCTATTTCACGATGTTTAAGATCTGGATCACTTTACCTGGATTGAGAAACTAAGCATGGTCAAACATGCTTAGGATTTGGGTGGTAGAGTTCCAGTCAATACCAGGGCTATGGAATAGCCTGGGATGTGAGGCACAATAGGCCTGTTCCAGGTGACCAATGAGCTCTGGTGGCTTCAGGAAAATCTAATGGGCAGTTTGATTGAGGCCCCTGTTACATCTGGTTATAAGTTCCTTGGATCAAATTGTTCCTATGTGGTTTCTTGTTAGCACTGAACCTAGGACACTTCCAGAGTCTACGTTGTTCTGGGAGATGAAATGCCAGAGGAAATACCTGAAGGACAATTGAAGAAGATAAAGCGTGACTCCAACCAAGCAAATTAAAAACCCATTTTAGGGATTATATCTTGATGATATTAAGAGTGGCAAAAAGTAATTACTATAGAGTCACTATAAAGTAGATGGATGACTATACAAATATGATAGATAGATAGATAGATAGATAGATAGATAGATAGATAGATAGACAGACAGACAGACAGACAGACAGACAGACAGACAGACAGACAGACAGACAGACAGAGATAGACAGACAGACAGACAGACAGACAGACAGAGATAGACAGACAGACTTATTCTTTGCCATTCCTTATACCAGGGAGGGGTGAGACACAGAATTATCTGCAAAGCTGCTATGAAAAATATTCTAGGCTTCAGGGTGGATGAAGTTGCTTGGATATCAAATGAGGTTGGACTCCATCTGGGCAAGTCCTATTGAGATGACTGAGGCACAGCCTTGCATTGTTAGCTGGGATGAATTTGAACCTGTAATTCCAGAGAAAGTGGACAGGATCCTCAGGACCGAACCCAACACCTGGGTTTTTTAAAAGATCCATATCTCTCCTAGCTCTTCCCATCCAGGAGGTGATATACAAGATGTAATACACAGTTGGTCCGCCTACTCTTGAATTGCTTTTCTCTTGGGAAGATTGCTGAAAAGTAGTCAGTTGCAGTTACAGATTGGAAATGGATTAGGACCATAGTTTGTATTACCTGGTCTCTATTTAGATCTGAGACCAGGATCAGCTGAATTTTTAAGGGCATACTGTAAAGGAGGCAATCTTATGTCCGCTTGCCTCCTGTTAAGTTTAATTAATTCAAAACAGCACAATATATTATTTACCTGACTTCATTAAAGACAAGAACCTTTTTTGTAGAGGATCCAATTGCCCAATCCACCAGATAGTTCTAGACTTATGACCAACACCCCAAAAGTTGCAATGACACGTTCCAAAGTTCTGACAGCTGCCCCCTTCGTAGTCATGTGACTACATCTTGGGCATTTGTCAACCAGCCCACATTTACAAGTGTTTGCAGTGTCCTAAAGTACATGATTACAATTTATTATATTTTTACCGAAAACCATTGCTTACTTCTGGGCTTTAAAAAAAATGCCCCAAGTGAGCAATGAATTTACTTAACAAACAGTTGAATTTGCTTAACAACTGCTGCTGCTGCTGCAAAAAAAAAAAAAAAAAAAAGGCCATAAAAATCAGATTGGTCATCGAGGTGACCCAGTTTATGACTGAAACAATTTATGATTGTAATAGGCAGGCTCCATTATAGTCCTAGGTAGGGGCACTAGCCACAATGCACACATTTGGAAAACTTGAAGGTAATGTTCATTGGTGCGCTGCAACCGGTTTAACAACCGGTTCTGTGAGTGCGAGCTTTGCGCAGCGTTCAAAATATAGCAATTTGAAGCTCAGCTGCTTACCTTCTAAGGCAGCCCCCAGTAAGTAGAACAGCGGAGGCTCAGATATCAGCTGTGCCACATGAATCAGCTGACCCAGAAAGAAGGAAACATAGGACAGGATAGGGCAGGAGTGGGTGGGTGGGAGCAGCTGATTGTCGGTCGGAACTACCAGTTCACTTGAACTGGTCTGAATAAGCAGCAGTTCACTTCTGGTAATGTTATTGTCAGATGTAAATGCCTTATTCCCTAATGTGTAAATAATGTATATATGGGATATCAGGGGTTAACTTATTCTTTGACTCTTAATGTATTCATAATTCACCACTCCCACTCTTAGCTCCACCCTTTGTATATATAAGGAGCCACCTTCACCATTTTCTTTGCTTCTATCTGTGAATATTCAGTGAATATAGAATGCCTATTATAATTAAAGAGAAATATATTTAAACCTCTAACTCTTATTATTATTATTGAGTCTGATCCTGAAAATATTGCAACAAGCTGGTAGCAGAGGATGGTTAATTGACTCAATAAATACCTAAAAATGTCTAAGAAAGATAGGCCCAACACCAGGGCCTACAGCAAAGAAATAGAAACTGAACAAGAAATAATCAACGAATCCACAAACGCGATTTCGAGAGAATCCGAAGAATACACCACTGAAGAAGAAGAATTAATAAATGAAAATGATGGCCAGGAGGAAATCGAAATAGAAAATAACGAACTCAGGTCAGAGATATTGAAATTATTAAAAAGCCAGAAGAATGATGAAAGCCTCATCGCGAACCTCCAAGAAATGCTGAAGAACAGCGGAGCAGCGAGAGAGAAAAACATCGCTAAAGAGAAACCCAAAGACCAAAAAACTGTGAGTAATATGACTACAGAGAAAGTTGTTATGAAAAAGAAAAAATGTGATCCCGCGCGAAATTTTGAATGGCAGCCATCTTGGTTTCAACAAGCCTCCAAAGTGAGCGAAGCAGAGCCAATCAAAATGCTCAGTTCAAAATTTCTGGCGCGAAAAACGTTATCAGACAACGAAAGTGAAAAGGAGGATTCAAACTCTTCGGAAGAGCCAGAATCAGAAAGTGAAGACGACTTAACGAAATCCCAAGTAAAGTCAGCAATGAAGACGCTTTTTGCTGCATTTGGGCCAAAATTAAAAATTTCCAAAGCGCCAACGAAGAAGCAAGCGAACAAGCCGATACTTCAAGACCTGCACGCTCCCATCCTGACTTCGAGAGCGACGACGCCCGAGCCCAGAGAGCCATGTCGATTCCGCCCTACACCGCAGACCGAAGCAAGTGCCAACGCACCCAAAAGAAAGAGAAGAACAGTCGCCGCCATCAGAACTCCTAAGACCGAGCCAGAGACCGACTCGTCTGAAGAGGAGCGGAGCGAGCGAGCTACAATGGAGAGAACCTTCCACGACGACGCCAAAGAAGAAATGAACAACGCGCATGTGCGAAACTACGTAGACGGTCCGGAAAGACTTGAACTGGCCAGAGAACCGCGCAGACTCGTTGCGAGCATCCCCATGCCGTTTTGCAATTTCCTACACTTGCGAGACCACGGACTACCTCAGGTTGTAAGTAATGGACAAAATAATGTGGGAAACTTACCCAGTGACTTCCCAAAACTTAGGGTTGATGGCATTAATTTGCAAGAATGGTATCAACAGCTCCAGGTTGTCTTTATGAAAGAAAATTTACTATTTTTTATCACTAGTCCCCCAAGAAGACCTTGGACTTTAAAAATAGATTGTTTACACCATAAGGCATTTTTCTTAATAATATCTAGCGTGTCTCCTGCAATGTATCATAGCATCAAACCAAATCTAACTGTTTCAGAAATAATTCAATGCATGTTTAATTTGTTTCACAGCGATAGTGTAGCTACCACCACAAGAATGTCTAAGGACTTCTTTTCTTCCAGAGTAAAACCAGGGGTTTCCATAAGTGAGCATTTAATATCTTTAAACAAAATAAGAGCTGAGCTGCATTTGAGGGGGGAAGTGATTTCAGATCAAACAATGAAAAGTGTTATTATCAATTCACTTGATTCATCATGGGATAGTTTTATGTCACACTTAGACACCATCAATCTAGGATATTTATCAATAGAAAGTCTGTCTAACAAATTGATAGCAGAAGACAATTCAAGAAAAAATCGTTATAGCAATCACACAGAACACAAATCTTTTAGGAAGGTAGCTTTCCAAGAAAAATATAATGAAACTTTTAAATGCCACAATTGTGGGTCCAGGGAACACAATAGAAGAGATTGTCCCAAAATTTCAAAGGAAAGACATAGGTCAGAATATAGGAATAAATACAATTATAGACAGTCTTCCACAGATAGACATAAATATAGAAGCCCACCAAATTACAGAGAAAGTAGAGGGGGCAGAGAAAATTCAAAAGAGAGAAAATCTGGTTCACTGAATGGACTAAATAAACAAGACAGCACTAAAACGCAACAAAATGAGAATAATAATTGGCTTATTGATTCTGGGGCAACTAATCACACCACTAATAACAAAAATATATTGTCTTCATTTACAGAAGATAAGTTTGTAATAAAGGTAGCTAATCAAGAAAAAGTTCAAGTATTAGGCAGAGGGAATGTGACCTTGCCTGGTCTAGGAAAAATAGAGGGGGTATTGTTAATACCAGAAATACCTCATAACATACTAAGTGCCATAAAACTAAGCAGAGATTCTGACATCAATATAGTTTTCTCAAAGGGAAAAGCAACTTTAGAGAAGAATAAAACAAATGTAGGCACTGTGATGATTAAAGGAGGCCTACCCTATCTGATAACAAAAGAAAGATGGTTACATAACATTGATTCAAATATGGAAGATTGTATTGAGGCAGATGATGAAAATATTAGTAACAGTGACAATGATGAATGTAAAATATCTCATGATCACACAGATACACACAATGAGAAGAAACCAAAAATAGGTAAACCAATTCATGACGAGTGTGCTCACATCTTACATAGGAAGTTAGGACATGCAAGTTTTCCTGTAGTACAAAAAATGACTGAACACGCAGAAGGTGTCAAAATAAAAAATTGTGAAAATTATTTGGAATGCTCAGTATGTAAATCTACTAAACTAAAAACTAGTCCCAGGCCAAAAAAATCCACCAGATCAACTAACAAAATTTTTGACTTAGTACACATGGACTTAGTTGGCCCATTAACTCCATCAATCACTTATAGAAAACGTTACTTCCTAACAATAGTAGACGATTACAGTCGCTATGGTTTTGTTTACACATTAAAACACAAGGATGAAACCTTTCAAAAATTTAAGGAATTTTACAAACGCATAGAAACACAACATAATATCAGAATAAAACAAATTATGACAGATAGGGGATGTGAATTCATGTCTAAAGAATTCTCCCAATGGTTAAAGGATAGAGGAATGCTACATTACACGTCTAGTCCATTTTCTGCGTTCCAGAACGGGATTGTAGAGAGAAAGAATTCCACATTACAAACCATGATTAGGTGCACATTAGAGGATGCTGGTTTAGGCAAACAATTTTGGTCAGAAGCCTTACATTATTCAAATTACACTCAAAATAGAACCTGGTCCAGTATTGTGAATAAGACACCATATGAGGTGATGTATAATAGGAAACCAAAATTAGCACACATACACATATTTGGGGTCACTGCAGACGTACACATACCTAAACAGTTGAGAAGAAAGGGAGAAAACGTATCCAGAAGACTAAGATTTATGGGATATGAAACTGGCACCAAAGGGTACAGATTCATTGATAATAATAACAAATTTATAGTTTCCAGAACAGCTGTGTTCCATGAACAGGCCAACTGGTCTAAATTACATCTTAATGAAATATTTCCAAATAAATGCAAAGATACAAAATCTCGTGAGGAAGGGACAATAGAAAATCAAAATATCAACAAAAATAAAAACAAAACCAAAACATGGACAAATAGTCAACACAAAATAAAGACAGACACATTAACAAAAAAGGAAGCAAGATATTTGCATGACTACCATAGCAAACCTGAAAGAGCTATTAGGAACAACAGAAATCAAATACCAAATAAATACAGAGATTACATAATGCATATGGATGGTGAACAAATAACACCTAATACATATGAGGAAGTATTAAAACTCCCTCGTGAAGAAAAGGAAAAATGGGAACTAGCTATGAAAAAAGAGATGGAAAGTTTGCAAGGATTAAATGTATTCACACCTGCGATTGCACCTAAAGATAAAACAATTATTGGTACCAGGTGGATTTATAAAATTAAAAACCTAGAAGGAGGCAATACCCTATACAAAGCTAGATTGGTTGCACAAGGTTATGCACAAAAATATCCGGAGGACTATACTGACACGTACTCTCCCACAGTAAGAACAGAGAGTGTTAAAACAGCTCTAGTAGTAGCATCCGCACTCAATCTTGATGTATTTCAATATGACATACAGACTGCGTATCTACACGCAAAACTAGATAAGGAAATATATGTAAGAGCACCTCACAGTCAATACACTAATAAAAATGAAATTTGGCTATTGAACAAGAGTTTATACGGATTAAAGCAATCTGGCAAAAGATGGTACGATTGCTTGGTAAAAGTACTTAAGACCATGGATTTCAACGCTACCACTGCTGATAACTGTTTCTTTGTCAAAAAGAGTGATGATTACATTGAATTTGTATTGATTTATGTAGATGATATTTTATATATAGGAAAACACAAAGAGAGAAGAGAAATCTTTGTAAACAAGCTAAATGAACATTTCTCGTTGAAATCTCTAGGTAAAGTAAACAAATACCTTGGTGTACAAATTAACAAAACTAGAAGGGGATTCAAACTTACTCAGAAAGATAAGATTATTGAACTTCTAAACAAATGCAATTTAAACAATGCCAAACCCTGTGACACTCCTATGCAAACTGATTTCCTTAGAAATACTGATGAATCTTCCCCTGAATTCAAGGATAATACATTTTATAGATCAGTCATAGGTTCACTTCTTTATATATCTAATTGGACTAGGCCAGATATTGCATTACCACTCAATTTATTATCAAGGCACGTTAGCAAACCAACAATGTATCACTGGGAAGCTGTCAAAAGAATTTTAAGATACCTGAAAAGTACATTAGACTTTTGCCTAGTATTAGAACCTAGTGATAATAAAGAACCAAAACTTACATGTTACGCAGATGCGGATTGGGCTGGAGATATATCATGCAGAAAAAGTACTTCTGGTTATATTTTTCTATTAAATGACTGTCCAGTTTACTGGTACACTGGTAAACAAGAACTGGTAGCCACTTCAACCACAGAAGCGGAATATGTTTGTTTATCCAAAGCTGCAAATAACCTTGTATGGTTTAATGATTTAATTTCAGATGTTTGGAAAAAACCTGCTTTGCCTTTTGTTATGCATGAAGACAATAAAGCAGCCATTGAAATATCTAGATCCGATGCCATTGGACAAAGATCCAGGCATATAGATATAAAATTTAAGCATGTGAGACAATTGTCTCAAGATGGATTTATCAAAGCAGTGCATTGTGATACCTCTGAACAATTAGCAGACATATTGACGAAGCCTTTACCTTCTAAACAGCACAAATACTTAACTTCCAAATTGTATGTCTTATATTGTCCTGAATCTGAATGTAATTGGTGTTGTATAGCGAACCGGCATTTAGAGGGGGATTTGTCAGATGTAAATGCCTTATTCCCTAATGTGTAAATAATGTATATATGGGATATCAGGGGTTAACTTATTCTTTGACTCTTAATGTATTCATAATTCACCACTCCCACTCTTAGCTCCACCCTTTGTATATATAAGGAGCCACCTTCACCATTTTCTTTGCTTCTATCTGTGAATATTCAGTGAATATAGAATGCCTATTATAATTAAAGAGAAATATATTTAAACCTCTAACTCTTATTATTATTATTGAGTCTGATCCTGAAAATATTGCAACAGTTATACATCTGAAAAATGCCCATTTTCCTGCTCTTCCTTGATTGTTATATATAACATATATATATATGTGTGTGTGTGTTATATAAGAGCCTTGGTGGCGCAGCAGATTAAAGTGCTGTTAAGTAGCACCAGCTGCCTGCAATTACTGCAAGTTCAAATCTCACCAGACTCAAGGTTGACTCAGCCTTCCATCTTTTCGAGGTAGGTAAAATGAGGACCCGGATTGTGGGGGCAATAAACTGACTTTGTATAAAAAAGAACACCGCTTAGGGGGGGCCGAAAGCCCTACTAAGCAGGTATATACAAAAGTATGAAGGCTATTGCTTAACGCATTGTAAGCCGCCCTGAGTCTCCGGAGAAGGGCGGCATATAAATCGAACCAATAAATAAATAAATAAATTTTATAAAGTGTCACTTAAATCTTAGTTGCAAAAAGAATATTACCAACTTTTGAGTTCAAGTAATAGAGAGAGGGGATAAGAAAATCAATTGAAACAAACCTGGGATTATGGAAGTATCACTTAGAAAAATGACTTTGGTTTTTGTGTTTTAATTATATTGTTCGTTGTGTAATATTTCATCTCATATTAAACCAAGCAGTTTTCTTTACCTACATACATAATTTCCTTGTGAAATAAAATTAAGGCAGTTAAAACAATATATAACCCAAATATAAAAGTCTGTGAGTGCAAATGTATTCACAGGCAATTCTCCATGCCTTAGCTGACTTTTGTGCCTTTGCTCTGGGCAAGCCACATTGGAAGCTATGGTACCGACAACCAGCTGTCAAAATTCCAGATATGCTCCTTGGCCATAAAAGATCAGAGAGTCCCTGAGATATCCTTTACAACTGTGAACATTACTTCTTAAACACTTAAGGCAAAATTTGTTCTACATTTATGGAACTCTAAAGCCCTGTATGTTGCAATGTGCACATGGAATGCCTGATAAATGAGACACTGTAGTTCACTTGAAAGGAATTGGTAAAATCAATCTATATTTTAGAAAATGATAGCAGAACTAGCTAAACCTGACCTAAGAAGGCTCCTGGTTTCAATGGCTTATTGGCTTTAAAAAGAGGAGAAATGGGCAGTGGTGAAATCCAATTTTTTTTACTACTGGTTCTGTGGGCGTGGTGTGGCGGCGTGGCTTGGTGTGGCTTGGTGGGTGTGGCTTAGTGGGCATGGCAGGGGAAGGATACTGCAAAATCCCCATTCCCACCCCACTCCAAGGGGAAGGATATTGCAAAATCTCCATTCCCACCCCACTCTGGGGCCAGCCAGAGGTGGTATTTGCCAGTTCTCTGAACTATTCAAATTTTCCGCTACCAGTTCTCCAGAAACTGTTGGATTTCACCCCTGGAAATGGGCCATTCCTAGCCTCAGAAAAACTATCATGTTTGATTTAAAAAAACAAAAAACCACCCACCCTTTTCTAATATATATTCATAACAACATTTGCTCTCTCTTTCATTATGAAAAAGTTGTTCCATTTAGCTAACAGATGTTAGAATATAGAAATATATTCTATCTATGAGAAAAATGGTTTCATCCCAAGAGTTCAGATACAGCCATAATACCAGGCCTTCAGCAACCAGCTCACCCTTACATCAGTTCTGCGAATCTTTAAGGACAGTCCCCAGAAACTGGTTGGAAACCTCTGTGTTTTATGTTCCCTCATTAACCAATCAGCATTAGAACCTATTCCTCCAGAGGTTAAAGGCCAGGGTTGTTAGCTTATTCCACTTCTGTATGTTTTCTACAATTTGTTAACTAAATGATTTTGAGAAAAATTGAAGCAGTGGGAGAGCTAATTGCTTGCAACCCCTTTCATTTTAGACTGAATGGCCTCTGTCAACTCACTTCAGTCTTGGGAAGGTGACTGCTTTATTTTTCCTCAGCTGCAGTGCTGTCAGAGACCTGGGAATCAAGCTTTTGTGAAAATTTTAAATTTTTTAATCCATCCTGAGGTGGAAATAATGCGTCATCGTGTAGCAATCACTGATTTCTTTAAAGGCTTTCCAGAATTTATCAGGCATATTTTCTATAGAGTTGTAGAGTTTCCCCAAATTCCATTTTATAGTAGTCTATCAAAGTTTATTTTAGTGTCGTTGAAAAAGTTTACTATAATATTTTTTCCTTTCCATTTTTAATTAACCAGATTTATTATATAAGTATATAACATTTTAAGGCAATATGATATGGTATTTTAGAAATTAAGATATTATTAGCTGTCCTTAAAGCATTTTTAATCAGACCAACCCATTCATAAACTATTATAAAGAAATCCATGAAATTTAGAATCAGGTCCATTCCCTGCATATGTAGAATTCAATAAATCAGCCAGTTTTTAGTAACAGGATTGTTCTACCCTCTTCAGAAAATGTTATAATGAAGGTTCTAATCTTCCAACTATCTTTTGAAAATGTAAACAATGTTGTATTTGTTCTGAAGTCAATAGCTGAAATGGCTGTCAGATATACCCATTGTACATTTTATTTAAAACTATACTATACACTCAATTAGATAAGAAGGAAAATTAGTTCAAATATTAATTATACAATATCAGTAAGTAAAACAACCACAAGAAGAGCTACAACACTATATGTTGCAAAAACACACAAATGTTTGATTTTGTTATGTAGAACTTTCTGTGACTATCATCTAATCTCTCTCTCTCTGTGTGTATGTGTCTATCATCTATATAATCTATTTCTGTTTTTCTATCTGTTTTTATCTCTCTCTCTCTCTCTCTCTCTATCTATCTATCTATCTCTGTCTGTGTCTGTCTGTCTATCATCTGTTTATCATCTATATCATCTATTTGTCTTTCTGTCTTTCTATCATCTATCTATCTATCTATCTATCTATCTATCTATCTATCTATCTATCTATCTATCTATCTATCGCTAGCTAGCTAGCTAGCTAGCTATCATCTATCTTTATCATCTATATTCAAAGTATATTAATCTATCTGTTTTTAGCAATCTTTTATTACTTTGCCAGTCATGCTGCTGAAATATCTTATTTGGTTTAATAGTCAGTTCATTTAAACAAAACATTACATTTAGTAATAGAAACTCTGTTACTGCAAACTACCATATTACTAATTACCCTTTTTAGTCCTTTCATTTGGGGCAGCATATTTCCTCCCATTTTAGAAAACTTTTTAAAAAAAATACAGAATTTGGCATGAGGAAAGAAAAACAGTAGAGCTATTTAGCTGCAACGTTTTGCTCCAATCTAGAATTTTATTTCCTGCCCTCCGAGTGGGCAGGCAGCCTGGAGCCTTGGGGCCACAAGCAATTCTTTACCTCATTTCTTACAGCCTTTGATTTAATTTCAAAAGCCCTGAGGATACTAAGCCTGACTCTCTGCTGTCTCTTCCATTTTTCTCTAAGAAGAAAAGACCACTGAGATAAAGAGATATGAAAGAAGACAGGAACCTTGTTCTACTTTTGGCTCTGAACTATCAACCACTTGCTTGGGTCTTACCCACACTGGCATAAGTAGCAAGATCAATAAATTATAGTTGACAGACCTTTAAAAAAATCATTACCTCAGAGGTGAACAACTTTAATTTGTCAAGGGCCCATTTTACAAATAATTGCTTTTGTTTAATATTCAGAAAGAAAGATTAATAAACATGAAAACAAAAAGTCTTCACCTTATGACTGTAAATCAGCCTGGAATTTCTGTCATAAGTAGTGATAGCAGTGGTAAAATCCAATTTTTTTTATTATCAGTTCTGTGGGCGTGGTTTGGTGGACATGGCTTGGTGGGCGTGGCAGGGGAAGGATACTGCAAAATCCCCATTCCCTTCCCACTCCTGGGGGAAGGATATTGCAAAATCTCCATTCCCAACCCATCCTGGGGCCATCCAGAGGTGGTATTTGCTGGTTCTCCGAACTACTCAAAATTTCCTCTACCGGTTCTCCAGAACCTGTCAGAACCTGCTGGATTTCACCCCTGCATGATAGTTATAATTCCAGGCACCCATGTGACCAACCTTATTTTACAACTTTTTTTGCAGTAATCATTAAATGAATACCATGACTTTAAGCAAAGCCATTCATGGAAATGTTTTTGATGGAAATGAGCCCCGAAGACTGGAAACTGGTTAAAAAAAAAAAGGTCATAAGCCAAAGTCACATGACCATAGAACACTTCAACCAGCTGTAAAAGCGAGCAGGTTGCCAAGCATCTAAAATGCAGTCGTGTGACTGAGGAGATGGGTCCTGCAGTCGGAACTCTGGAACCAGGTTCTAAGTTAGCTTTTGGAGGGAGGGAGGGGTCTGTTGTAAATTTGAATAGTCACTAAGCAACCAATTGTTAAGTGAGGGCTAAATTTTCTTTATTTTCTCTTTATTTCTCTATCACATTTTTCTTCTTCTCATATTACATTATATTACACATTTCTTGGCAACTTGAAGAAACGTGGACTTCAACATCCAGAATTCCTCAGCTAGCCAAGGTACAGCAAATCTTGCTGGGGAATTCTCGGAGTTGAATGCACCCCTGTTTAAAAGTCTGTGGGGATTTTCAGTCATCCAGGTCATGGTTGTCCCAAAGGTACTTTTTCAGGAGGTAACTGGACTTTCTTGTTTTTTCTTTTGAAGACGTTTCGCTTCTCATCCAAGAAGCTTCTTCAGCTCTGATAGGATAGTGGTGAATGGAAGAAAAAGCACCTTCCGGACAACCATGACTTGAATGACTGAGAATCTCTACAGACATTTAGCTATACAATTTGGGATGAACACCCTTTGAATGGATTTCCAGAGGGGAAATAAGTTGCAAACAACAGGAAGCAGGACAGAGGTGGGTTTCAGCATGTTCTGACCAGTTCTGGAGAACCGGTAGCAGAAATTTTGAATAGTTCGGAGAACCGGTAGTAAAAATTCTGACTGGCCCCACCTCCATCTATTATCTGCCTCCTAAATCCCAGCTGATCGGGAGGATTTTGTAGTAACCTTCCCCTGCCACACCCACAAGCCACACCCACCAAGCCATGCCACGGCCACCAAGCCACACCTACAGAACCGGTAGTAAAAAAAATTGAAACCAGTCCAGTTGCCTTCTGAAAATGCACCTTTGGGACATCTCTGTTTAAGTTGCCTAGGTTGAGAATTATTGGTATGGGCCTTTGACTAAAGTTGTTCATCTCTGATCTAAATCTGTAGTCTGTGTTTATGCAGAGGGAATATTTAAGTAAAGATTTGGAGGAGTAAAGATATCTCTTGGTAAATTGAGATGGATAATATCTTTCAAATTTCTTAGTTGCTTAGTGGCTTCTAAGTAATGCATAAGATGAACTTGCAGGAAATAAGAGCCTCCTATGGCTTTGTCTCTTCAGCATTTAATATATAGAGTATATTGTTTCTGAGAAATGATTTTAATTAAGCTAGACTTGCAGTAGAAAGAATGAATGAGAATTTATTTTGGAGAATGTGTAATTACATACATACAAATAGTGATCTTGGTTGTGTCCAAAGGAATATGACCTACATAAAGAATGTATAGATGGGTACTATTTGGAGTACTTGAAATATATTAGGATCCACTTCTTAGCAGTAGGTATGACTAGGTCAAAAGTGAGTGCAAGCCTTCATATTTTTTTCAGCAGGTGCAAGATTCCCTTCATCAACTTTGTAGACAGAAACTATCACTTACTTAGAACAAAGCTGGGAATCACTTAAATTTCCTCATTTACCATAATATTTGGGTCAAAGACCATAGAAAGTGATTTCATTTCATGAAGAAAAATTTTTTGGTAACCTTTCCTGTTGCCTTTGATCAAGTTAAAAATCCTGGAGGGAAGAGAAAGCGGATTGTTCATGGAATTGCATAAAAGATATACCTTAGGTTGCAAGCTTTGCAAAATGTTTTTACCACAAATAGTGTGTGATTATAATTACAGTACTACGTGGAACTATTTATGAGATGACCAATATGCAACAGCACAAAATGAAGGAAAGGAAAGGAAAGGAAAGGAAAGGAAAGGAGAGGAGAGGAGAGGAGAGGAGAGGAGAGGAGAGGAAAGGAAAGGAAAGGAAAGGAAAGGAAAGGAAAGGAAAGGAAAGGAAAGGAAAGGAAAGGAAAGGAAAGGAAAGGAAAGGAAAGGAAAGGAAAGAAGGAAAGGAAAGGAAAGGAAAGGAAAGGGTTCTCGAAACTGATGCACTTCTGACTGCACTATGCCACAACTTCTATTATTATTCTTGTTAAGGATTGTGCTGTTTCAGATAATGAGTTATAGTGAATTAGTTACCTTAAGAATTAAGAGCTGTCTCCTTAAGAGATTGCATTGTGGGAGATGTAGAGAGAGATTGTATTATGGGAAATGTAGTCCATGACATGTGACCACATCTGTGTGTCTGATTGGCCACTGAGGCTCTCTGCCTGGGTGCAGAGCAAAGACCCGGCCATTTTGAACTACCACAGAAGAGAGAAGCATGCTTTCTGAACAGGGGGCCAGAACTACCGTGATTTTACACTAGGAAATGGGATAGATTATGAAATACTTGGATGAACCTCACCTTGACTCACCATGATTGTAAGTCTATGTGTTTGAGGATACCCGAAATAAATATAATCTGCATGAAAACCTGTTTGATAGAGATTATCTGCCTGTTCCCAGTGGAGCCAGATGCCTGGGGAACAGAACAGGGATAATGGGAAAATGTGATACAGGTAGTCCTTGACTTACAACCACAACTGAGCCCCAAACTTTCTGTTGCTAAGCAAAACATTTATTAAGTGAATTTTGCTCCATTTGTGACCTTTCTTGCCACAGTTGGTAATGACTGCAATTGTTAAGTTAATTGTTAAGTGAATCTGGCTTCCCCATTGACTTTCGTTATAAGAAGGTCACAAAAGTTGATCACATGACCCTGGGACACTGCCACAGTCATAAATGTGAGCCAGTTGCCAAGCGTCCAGATTTTGATCATGTGACCATGGGGATACTGGAATCATTCTAAGTGTGAAAAAGGGTCATGTCACTTTTTTCAGTGCCGTTGCAAATTGAATGGTCACTATATGAATTATTGTAAATTGAGGATTACCTGTATAACATAAGTTAGAACTATCAAATGGTTGAAATAAACACAGGCAAAATGAAGAATGATTGTGAGGAAATATAATTTATTCTGGTATTTTCTTTGTTTCTTTCAGACAGTGTTCCCGTCATAGATGGAGTAACTTTGAGTGCTGAAATAATGCAGACAATATTACTACAAGATGTATGAAAATCAAAGTGCAGAAATATTTTATAATGGCAATATTCTTCAAAGCAGGGAATGCTGAAGGTGATTCATTTATATATAAAGAGGATGTGACTCAAGATATCTGAAAAGAATAATAATAGAAGAACTGCCTTCTTGATTTGGATTCAACACAGATTATCAAACCATAGAAAACTATGGAAGGATTGTGTGTTTTGATGTTTTGTTCTTATCTGTTTTAGTTGTCATTTTTTCTTGTGAAGACATCAGTGGTGGGTTCTAACCGGTGTTATCACCAGTTCGCTTCGTGCACATATTTATTTATTTATTTATTTATCTATCTATCTATTTATTTTATATCTATACCGCCCTTCTCCCGAAGGACTCAGGGCGGTGTACAGCCTAATTAAAAACACAAAGACAGACAAAATTTAAAAATAATTAAAATTATTAAATAGGCCCAATTTATAAAACCCCAAATTTAAAATCCCATTTAAAACCAATTAAAATCTTTACATTGATAGCCCAGCCTGGCGGAACAACAAGATTTTGAGGGTTTTGGTATTGATATTGGTGCTTCGCTCGCACGTACACCAAACTTGCACCTTGCACAAGAACATTGAATTTCAAAACAGCTGAGGTATGGCAATCCGCTCTACTGTGCCTTATAGCTAGGCTAAAAATGAAGGAATAAAGATAGGTATAGCACAGGGAGGGCCCAGTTGATGGTCAGAGCGAACCGGTTCACTCTCACGTCAAGATTTTCGCTACCGGCTCTCCCGAACAGGGCATACTAGAATTTTGTCAACAAGAGTATAAAATAAAGAGAAGAATTGGTGACTGAGGGATATACTTGCCAATGGTATTCTCATCTACAGTTAGATGAAATTTAAAGTACACAAAAGAATTTATGATTTTGAACATCGTATGACTGAGGTTGAAATAGAATTAAGTACAAATGATGTACATGTAATTGCTAAAATGTATAAATTTTTATCGAAACTTGAAACAGAAGATAGATTTTGGTTATAATATACAGGTAGAATAATGGGGAAATAGGTGGTAAGGCTGAAATATACACTATGTTATAATCTTAAGGAAAATGTTTATAAAATGATGTGTCTTTTATGTTACCAGAGACTGTATGTGTCATTAGAGAAAGATTCTAGAATGTATAAAGGCACTTCAAATTTATATTGGAAATATGAACAAGATACCTGTGCTTCGCTAGGAACTATGAACTATGTGATCGGACTTGATAAATCGACACTTACAGCTTGAAAATTAATGAGTAGTTACGATCGGCCTCACCTCTCCCCTTCTCTCTTTCAGCCTTGCCCCACAGAAGCCTCCCCTATCCTATCCCCTTCCCTCCCTCAGGCTTGCTGCACAGAGGTCTCTCCTATCCTATCCCCTTCTCCCCCTCAACCTTGCCCCACAGAAGCCTCCCTATCCTATCCTCTGGTTGCTGCTGTGAAAGTGAAAGTCCTGACCTCTGCTTGTGTTTTGCATTTGGAACATATTTCTTTTCAGGTGGAGAGGGGGAGTAGAACTCCTTATCATCAGAGGGCTGTTTGGAAAGTGAAACAGTATTTGCTGTGTGAGCAAGAAAGAGACAGGAAGGAGCCTGGCCGTGGCTTAGCTCAAGTGTTCTGTATTAAAGTTGCTTCCTGCTATGAAAGTAAAACTGAAAATTAAACTCCTCTCCTCTGCTTGTGTTTTGCATTTGGAACAGATTTCTTTTCAGGTGGGAAGGGGGAGTAGAACTCCTTAGCATCAGAGCTTGTTAATCATGATATAGGTAATAATAATGCTCTGATGGTCATTTCAAAAAATCCTTTCTTAGTGAGCACCTAGAAGCCAAGACAAACACATGTGGCAAATTTTGTAAGCCTTACGGTTCTGGAGATTCCATGATTATAACGTGGGGGGCGGATGGACAAACAGATGCAAAAAAAGTCAGGGCACTTTTTTGCATATGGTAACTGCAACAAGAATATTGTACATGCCAAGAGGGAAAGATTTGGCATTACCCACAATGGAGGAATGATTATTGAAGATGATGAAACTTGCTAAAATGACTAAACTAACTTTTTTAATCACAGAAAAGACAATATTTATTGCTGACTAGAAACCCTTTATGGACTTTTTGTGCAAAACAGAAAAACTTATAATTTATGATTTTGATGATTAAACAATATAAATTACAAAAAGAAGAGAGTTATGTTGTAACCATAAAAGGTAAAGATATAAAGAAGTTTGAAAGCCACTTCTCCATATCTTTTTTTCTCTTTCTTGCCTTTTAACTTTCTCTTTGATTTCTTTCATGTACACTGAGAGTTTTTTTTGCAGCGGAGACAAATTCCTTGAGTATCTGATCACACTTGGCCAATTATGGAACCTATCAAAGAACTGAGTGGTATGAAAAGACCGCTGTGGAAGCCAATACCAGCCCCTGTGTCTAATTTCCATCTTGCCACTCCAAGGCCATCATCCCAAAGTTTGTAAAAATACATGAGACATCAGAAATACGGATATGCAATTAATACAATGTCATCCCAAATAACTGATCATTTCCCCTTTTGATCATATTAAAAATTACAATTGGTGTGCAATATTCGGTATGATTTTAGAAGTTAGATCCAAGGGGGCAACACCCTTGCTTTATCCCTCAAAAGGTATTTCTTGGAGTTGATTAGGCAGGAGGCCTCTAAAGTGTGGGTTCATTTTTTGGGGAGGGAGTCTGCCCTTGCCAATAGAACAGAGGGCTGTGTGCGAAAGACCTATGTGACTGGCCTTTGTGGTTAGGTGACTTTATGCCTCCAGATTGGTGCAGGGTTTTGTGTTGGTACCTTCAGAAGTCAGGCTGAATTTCCTGAAGGTGGCAGAGAGTTTTAAGCACGGGTCCTCCATTGACCTCCCCGTGACATTACTCATGAATAACCAGGTCTGTTGTTGGCCCTCCTGCTTCATTTTCTCTGAGGAAATCTTCTGTTAAGGGGCAACAGTTTTCCATTTCAATCTGGCAGCTCTAGCCAGCTGCTTGTTATTTCACTTGGCTGAGCCTGACAAACTAATAGCATGTTGGATTTGCACTACAAGGCCCTGCGTGGACCTCATTCCTCCCTCCCTCGAGCAAGAGAGCCCTTATGACAGATGTAGCTCTCCCTCATATTTTCCAGTCAAGGCAGGCTCTCAAAACAGCTCACAAAAGTTAAAAGGGGATGCTCAATGCCACAGAGAGGAGCTGCAACTAAGCAAAAGATACAGTATAAGATAGGCCCTACCTTGAGGCTTGCACACTAAATGATGAAGCACTGAAGAAAAAAATAAGTAGAATAAGATAAAGAAGTCAGAGCAACATCTGGTTTGCTTTTATTTTGAGAGGCTTCCTTTGTTACATTATTCATTTATCAGTGTTTCTCAATTTCAACACTTTCAGATGTGTGGACTTCAATACCCAGTATTCCCTAGCCAGAACTGTAGCTGGGGAATTCTGGGAGTTGAAGTTCGCACATCTGAAAGATTGCTGAGATGGAGAAACACCGATTTATCATGATTCCATTTCATTTTCTGATTAGATGTGTATTCATAGGTTACATTCCCCTTTTTTGTTTTTCTTTCAGGGTTGTAGGCCATGGATTTCAGCCAAGCTCCTGACAGCTGCCATTTCTTTCCCAGAGTTGCCTAGATATTGCACTGTTCCCCCATATATTGAAAGGGAGAAAGGCTGTCTCTGCCTATCACTGCCTCTAACTGCCTAATCCCCTTCCAGACAAACTTAAAATATTGTAATATTTCAGCATTCTAATAAAAGGAGCAGGTTCAAAATAAATTGCCCAACTTGACTCTGTTAACATGAAAAAAGTAATCACCCAATTCTGGAAGGCAAAGATATAAAGTAGACTAGAGTAATGACAAATGGGCTCATTCTTATCCATGACATGTTTTTTCATAACAAATGAAAAATGTGCCAGACTGGAACGATTCAGCAGCTTTCAGACGTCCCACGCCAGTGAAAACTGTTAGAGAGGAGAAAACATTTTGATGTCATCAATGGACTTGTTAACAACAGATTGATGAATAGATAGAAGTTGATGATTGAAGGTGCAATTTTAAAATTGCTTGCTTTATTATTTGGCTCAGAGGAAGGACAGACAACTTATTCAGCCTATAATAATACAACAGTAATCCAACAACATACTTTCTTGGGGTGGCAGATTTATGAATGTATATGGACTCTGAGGGCTGCCAGAGTAATAAAGAATATGTGGAAGCATAATTTAAAATCAGATCAAATTAGTTCATTACAGGTATAAGGCCACATACAATGTAATATCTAACAGTAGAGCTGTTGGATGCACATATCTCTATATGTGACAGATAAAAATAAAAACCAGAAATAAATAATATATGTAGGAAAATAAAATAAAAATCTATATACCTCTAGAACAGGGGTCTCCAAGCTTTGCTGGCTGGGGAATTCTGGGAGTTGAAGTCCTCCCAGACTTAAAGTTGCCAAGGTTGGAGACCCCTGCCCTAGAACACTTGATGTCATGACATTTAACTGGGCAAAACGGTACATCAGAGAGCAAACATTTTTGAACGAAGCTACATCAAATGGGCTGAAATACAGAATATGTCCAAAATCCAGGACCCAAGAAATGAATTTTAGGAAATTTGTGGATACTTCAGTGCTTTTAGGATCTGAATGCAAACATTTTCACTTTATTTTGAGTAATAGATTTCCAACCTTGTTTTGCCTGAATGTTGGTGGTGCAACATGGGAGGGACTCCACAGTTACCAGTTTGGGGTTGGGAGTCTGCTTGTGGCTCATGGATTGTAGGTTATGCAGTCATATACTAAGAAATAAGGATAGTGACTTAAAAGTACAAGAAATGTAATCTGAAAATTTCTGAGAGCAATTTCTGTTATTACAGAAAATATACTTCCTGAAAAAATACTTCCTATTAATTATGTAATAACCAGCTATATTTTTGTCTGTGGAAGCAACCATCCTGATAGCTAAGATGCAGCATGGATACCAAATATAGTATCAGAAAGGCTAGGATGCTATGAAAAATGTCCTTAGGTAACTGAAAAAAATGGGCAAAATTTGTCAAGGAGAGTAAGATTTGGGGTTGTTTTTGTTTCTGTTTTTTTAAAAAAAGGTTAATTTGAGCATATATGAGCCTTCTTAGATCAGATTTAAGAACCTACCTAGTGATGGCCAACCAGATGTAATTGAGAAGCCCAAGAAGAAAGGAGCAAGACAAATTCCAAGTGGATTCAGGATAAATCACAGAGGCACCCAGACAGTAGCCTCTGTATATTGATTTGATCCTTCTTCAAAATACTTCAAATTGCCTGCCATCATCCTAACTGAGAACCTTTGTCCATATAATAGTTTACATATCTTTACAAGTTGGGCCTTGTGGTTTTGGCATAGAAGAATGTTCCAATCTATCAGGCCCAAAATTGTATCTATTAGACCAAAGTCTTTCTAAAGACCATCTATTCCTATAGATATCTTTAGGAAACAGGAAAGTCATAATCAATCATGATTCCTGGTACCCAGGAATTTCATATGAAGGTCTACTAATTAGAGATAGACAGAGATACTTTAGACCATATTAATGGTAATATTTGTTTGCATAGTAATCAAGTTGGTTTTGTTTTATCCAACTCAGAAATCTGCCATTTTGATTAACAGATCCAAACTTGCAGCAATTTTCTGAGATTTTTTTTTTATCCTTAGACACTTGTTAAGTTTGTTTCCAATGCAGTAGTCTTCCCCACCTGGAGGAGGTAGGACTTCAAAAGTCTGCTGTAGTGGGATTTCAAGAATTTTCTTGGCCATACTGATTTGGGATTACTTCTTATACAAATGGAAATAGGAAGAACTGGAACACAGCTTTTCCTTTAATGAAGGTTGGTATGTTAGGTTATTTAGAAGTCGTAACTGTGGCTCCTTGTGAAATTGTTTTGCCCCCATGTCTTTCCTGTTTAGATTGACAGTCAGAGAATGGCATTGGTTGAGATCTATCCCAAGATTTGCTTTTGCTTGGTAGACACCTGCTTTATTTGCTCACAATACTTTCAAGCAGAGATGAAAGATGGAGGAACACTATTTCTTTTGTCCTGAGGGGGTTACAGCTCACAAAAAAGTCCTTGTAACTCCTTACAGTAGTTATTTGATTTTGTAGAAAAGACTGTTTGAACAATATTAGATAGCACTCTTCAGCTTAATTTTGAAGCAGTTATGAAGTTAAAGAATGAAGGGCAATGCAAGCGGACTTACATTTTAGCTTCAGGGCAATTGTGTTATTTTTTTTGTTGTTGTTTTTACACTTAAAAAAAACTGGAAAGACACTCATTTTTCCCATCCCAAATCCAATTTAAATTGAAATTCAGATTTAAAAAACGTAAAATGCCAAGCAATGTGCGAGCCATCCATTAACAAGGCCATGACAGAATACTACTTGCTCCATAATGGCAAAATCCATTCCATTTGTTAGGCAGACTATCTGATTTCATCTACTGTGAAATATACATATTTCTATTTAAATCTATATAACTATACTGACATTCACTTAGCCCACAGTTGTCAAACTCACAGCCCGAGCGCCGGATGTGTCATGCTCTGGCCACACCTATGCCGGTATAGCAAAGGGGAGAAAAGTCATGATATGTCACATGACAACACTGTGACGATGCAAGTTTGACACCCTTGACTTAGCCCATAAGAACATCTGTATCTTTGCAAGCATGCCTGATATCTAAAGGAGATAGGCTTTTTCAATGACTACAATCATGGACTACATTCAGATTTAGTACCCTATGAAAACATGGTTCTTCTCCATTACCATTACTAGTTTGATTTAGTTTAAAGTTGGAAAATTGAATTTTAATGTTTTAGATTCTTCTTCTTCTGTGTCAGAAGCACTGAAGTGTTTTCGTGCTGAAAGATTTTGCCAGTGACATCACCGTTGCCCAGGGTATGCGCAGATGGGGGATCCCAACTTGAACAGACTTGAACTGGGACACTGAGCCCCATCTAACAAAATGAAATTCAGTGTAGACAAAGTAAAGTTTTATGTACAGGTACAGATTAGGTGAAACCTGGCTCAATGGCAGTAACTGTGAAAGCAATCTTGGAGTCCTGGTAGACAGTCACTTAAATATGAGCCAGCACTATGTGGCAGCAGCCAAAAAAGGGGGATAGAATCAAGATCATGACAAGTGATACTGCCTCTTTATAAAGCCTTAGTTAGACCACACTTGGAATACTGCATCCAGTTTTGGTCGCTATATTATAAAAAATATGTTGAAATTCTGGAAAGAGTGGAGAAAAGAGCAACGAAGATGATTAAAGGGCTGGAGGCTAAAAATATGAAGAACGATTGCAGGAATTGGGTATGGCAAGTCTATAGAAAAGAAGAACATGATAGCAGCGTTCCAGTATTTGAAGAAGAGGGGGGTCAACTTATTTTCCAGAGCATTAGAAGGGAAGACAAGAAACAATGAATGGAAACTAGTCAAGGAGAAAAGCAGCCTAGAACTAAGGAGAATTTTCCTAATAGTGAGAATTAATCAATTAACCAGTGGAAGAGCTTGCCTTCAGAAGCTGGGGAGTGTTGGGAGCTCCATAACTGGAGGCTTTTAGCAAGAGACTGGACAGCCACTTGTCTGGAATAGTATAAGGTCTCCTGCTGGAGTAGGAGATTGGACTAGAACAGTGATGGCTAACCTTTTTGCCGTCATGTGCCAAAAGCGGGGGGAAGGTGGGGGTCATGTGTGAGTGTGCACATACCCATAATTCAAAGTGCCCCCCTGTTCCCCCCACTTTGGCACATGATGGCACAGTAGGCCAAGTAGGCCTGTTTTTCGCCCTCCCCAGGCTCCAGAAGCTTTCTTGGAGCCTGGGGAGGGTGAAAACAGCCTTCCCCATGCCCCCCGGAGGCCCTCCAGAGGTCGGAAACAGCCCATTTGCCGACTTCCGGTAGGACTGGAAGCCCCGTTTTTTGCCCTCCTCGGGCTCCAGAGGCTTTCTAGGAGCCTGAGGAAGGCAAAAACAGGCCTTCCCCACCCCCACAGAGTCTGGAAATGGCCCGTTTGCCTACTTCCGGTGGGCCTGGAAGGCACAAAAATCAGATGCACACGTCGGAGCTGAGCTAGGGCAATGCTCACATGCCCACCGTTATGGCATCATGTGCCACCGGTGGTACGCGTGCTATAGGTTCGCCATCACGGGACTAGAAGATCTCCAAGGTCCCTTCCAAGACTGTTATTCACCTTTTATGTCCCCATGAAATTGCCTACCTAGTGGTACCCATTTATCTACTCACAATTGCCTGCTTTCAAACTGCTAAGTCAACAGGAGTAGAGCATGTGAAAGGAACTCACCCCCCACACATCTTGAATGCAAGCCTGCCAATCATCAGCCCAGCATCCTAACCTTGTTCCTTTGGTGTGATAGATATGATATTCCTATCATCAGATTTTTTTATTTTTTATTTTTTTATTTTATTGAATTTCTATACCGCCCTACTCCCGAAGGACTCAGGGCGGTGCACAGCCATGAAATAAAACACATAAATATACAAAATTTAAGATCAAATAAAAATGAATTAAATAAATTTGGCTGAATTAATACTAATTAAAAACCCATAATTTTAAAATACATTTAAAAATTTAAAATTTACAGTTTAAAGGGAGAAGAATTAGGCGAGGCCGGCTTGATGAAATAAAAGCGTCTTCAACTCACGGCGGAAGGTGCGCAGATCCGGAATCCTCCGTATCTCTGGGGGGAGCTCATTCCAGATCGTCGGGGCCCCCACAGAGAAGGCTCTCCCCCTGGGGGCCGACAGCCGACATTGTTTGGCCGACGGCACCTGGAGGAGCCCCTCTCTGTGGGAGCGTACTGGTCGGTGGGAGGCTGTTGATGGTAGTAGGCGGTCCCGTAAGTAACCAGGTCCTAAGCCATGGAGCGCTTTAAAGGTGGTAACCAGCACCTTGAAGCGCACCCGGAAGACCACCAGGAGCCAGTGCAGCTCGCGCAGGAGAGGTGTTACATGGGAGCTCCATGTTGCTCCCATAACCACCCGCGCGGCCGCACTCTGCGCCAGTTGGAGCCTCCGGGTGCACCTCAAGGGGAGCCCCATGTAGAGAGCGTTACAATAGTCCAGACGAGAGGTGACGAGGGCATGAGTGACTGTGTGTAACGAGTCCCGATCTAGAAAGGGACGCAACTGGCGAATCAGGCGAACCTGATGAAAAATCCTCCCGGTCACGGCCGTCAGGTGTTCTTCTAAAGACAGCGGTGAATCCAGGAGGACGCCCAAGTTGCGAACCCTTTCCGTGGGGGCCAGTGATTCGCCCCCAATAGCCAGCGATGGCGTCAGCTGACTATATCGGGACGTCGGAAACCACAGCCACTCGGTCTTGGATGGGTTGAGTCTGAGCCCGTTTCTCCCCATCCAGATCCGTACGGCCTCCAGGCACTGGGACATCACTTCAAGGGCATCGTTGGGGTGGTCCGGGGTGGAGATGTACAGCTGGGTGTCGTCAGCGTGCAGATGGTACTTCACCCCGAAACCACGGATGATCTCGCCCAGCGGCTTTACATAAATGTTGAACAGAAGGGGCGAGAGAACCGATCCCTGCGGCACCCCGCATATAAGGGGCCTCGGGGTCGATCTCTGCCCCCCTGTCAACACAGACTGCGACCGGTCAGAGAGAAAGGAGGAGAACCACCGTAAAACGGTGCCTCCCACCCCCAACCCCTCCAACCGGTGCAGCATGATACCATGGTCGATGGTATCAAAAGCCGCTGAGAGGTCTAACAGGACCAGGACAGAGGAACAACCCCTGTCCCGAGCCCTCCAGAGATCATCAACCAACGCGACCAATGCCGTTTCCGTGCTGTACCCAGGCCTGAAGCCCGACTGGAACGGATCTAGGTACGCCGCTTCATCCAGGTACTGGGGTAGCTGTCGCACAACCACAGTCTCAACAACCTTCGCAACAAAGCAAAGGTTGGAGACTGGACGATAATTAGCCAATATTGCCGGGTCCAGGGATGGCTTCTTGAGGAGAGGCCTTACCACCGCCTCTTTCAGGGCGGCGGGAAAGACACCCTCACCCAACGAAGCATTTATAATCCCCTGGAGCCAGCCTCGCGTCACCTCCCGGGAAGCCAGCACTAACCAGGAGGGACACGGGTCCAACAAACATGTGGTCGCGTTCAATCTACCCAGAATCCTGTCCACGTCATCTGGGGTCACAGGATCAAACTCATCCCAGATAACAGTCTCAAGACCTGTCTCCATCACCCTCGCTGGATCTATCCCGTCAGAGTCCAGACTTGCCCGAATCTGAGTGATTTTGTCATACAGATACTGAACAAAATCCTCGGCTTTTCCCTCCAAGGGGTCCTCCCGCGCTTCCTGATGGAGCAGGGAGCGGGTCACCCTAAACAGGGTGGCCGGGCTATTATCTGATGACGCAATAAGAGCAGCAAAATGAGTACATTTTGCTGCTTTTATCGCCACTAGGTAACTCCTAATATGGGATCTTACCAGTGTTCGGTCAGATTCAGAAAGACTAGCCTTCCAACAGCTCTCTAGGCGTCTTTTCCGGCGCTTCATCTCCCTCAGCTCCTCGGTGAACCAAGGAGCCAGGCGAGATCGGCACCAGGTCAGAGGCCGCAAAGGCACGACTCGATCCAGGGCTCCAGCAGCCGCCCTATCCCAGGCGGCCACTAGGTCCCCAGATGAGGCGTGAGCCAGAACCTCCGGGATTGGCCCAAGCTCCCTCTGGAACCTATCAGGTTCCATCAGGCGCCTGGGGCGGTACCATCTTACCGGTTCCGCCTCCCTGCAGCGGGGTGCCGCGGTTCGAAGGTCAAGGCGAAGGAGCGAGTGATCTGACCATGACAAGGGCTCGATGACTATATCCCCTATCTCAAGATCACTCAACCACTGTCCAGAGACAAAAACCAAGTCCAGTGTGTTTCCCCCAATGTGCGTAGGGCCATGAATTAGTTGGGTCAGGTCCATGGCCATCATGGAAGCCATGAACTCTCGAGCCACCTCAGACGCCTCACCCACGGATGGCAGGTTGAAATCCCCCATGACCATAAGTCTGGGGGTATCAACCGCCACCGCGGCAATAACGTTGAGTAGCTCGGGCAGGGCTGCCGCCACGTGGCAGGGAGCCAGGTACGTGATCAGTAAACCCCTCTGAACCCCATGGCCCCACTTCACAAAGAGGGACTCACAGCCAGCTGTCTGAGGTACAGTGGTCTCCCTCAGCCTAAGGCCTTCTCTAATAATAACCGCTACTCCCCCGCCCCTCCCCTGTGGCCTTGGCTGATGGAATGCGTGGAAACCTGGTGGGCACATTTCTACCAGAGGGACCCCTCCCTCTGGGCCCAACCAGGTCTCCGTAATACCCGCCAGGTCCGCTCCCCCCTCGTAAACAAGATCACAGATGAGGGGGGCTTTATTTACTACAGACCTGGCGTTGCACAACATCAGGCGAAGGCCCGGGCCCTGAAGGTCTGTACTACCTGGAGCATGGGTGGAGCTTTGGGGGCCGGAGCACTCTACCGCTTGAAGACAGCGGGCGCGTGCTCCCTTAACATGATATGGCCCCCTGCTCCCGCCATATCTACCTCTCCCACACACAGTACCAATGGTAGAAACACAATCTGGACCAGCTCGACCCCCTCCGGATTCCCCACCACCCCCGCCGGACGTCCTGGCCAAGCCCGACTCTCCCCCTAGTGGGTTATCCCCCAAACCCACAACCCTAATTTCAATCCCACCCCCCTCCCCCCTCCCCGAACCCCTTAAAAGATGATCATCAGATCTCTTCAAGATTCAGAGTTTGGTCTTTCAGTACTAGAAAGGCCTCCATTAATTTAATAGAAGATCCACTTAACTATAATTGTGGTGCCCCATGTCACAACTTCCCTCTCCCCGACAATTTAATTATTGCAATACTTAATCTGCTGGAGGGTTGTCTTCATACATATGGCCAGCTACCTTCTGGAAAACAGCCAAACACATGTCATTTTACCATGTGTTAGTTGTCCTCCATAACACTGTTAGACACAACTCAAGAATGGACCCCCACACACACAGGGGCATGGAAGAGAGTACTATACCATATTTTACAGAAATGTTTTCCCAATAATTGATATTACCTAATGTCATGATAATGGTTTGACTGACACTTCTAATTAACAGCATTTTAAGAATTTTCAAAGATACAGTATACAGTATGTTAATAGCCCTAAAAATAAAATGCTATGCCAAAAATTTTAAAGCAAAACTAAACATTCCTACTAAAAGATTCTCAGTTTTAACTGGGGTTAAGAAATTTATTTTGAGCAGGTAATAAAGTAAAATAGATTTATAAAACATCATTAATCTTCTCTAACATAATTTCATGTTTTTCTTTGACTTGCCCAGTAAATATTTTATTACAACTTTCCAAGTTTATGAAATCTATTAGACTTGTAAAAAGGTTGAATAACTGGAAACCAGCAAGTGCTATTTAATCAAAGAAATTTGGGGGGGGGGTGTGGTGTTTATATAAGAGATAGCTCAAATATTCTCTTAGTATTGGCAATAAACATTTTGGGCTAGAGGTTATGGTGGGCTAAAAATGTCAGACAATGAACATCAAGGAGTTAAAAAAGGTAAAACAAAACATTTTTAAAATATGTTAAAAAATTATCCAGAGATTTGCTGGCATTTGCTCAGAAGGTGAGCTTCAATAATTTAATTATTATGGTACTTAACTGTTATTTCTTGTTGAATCATACAAATAAATTGTTCTAGCTAAGTAGCTTCAGGTAATTCTCAAAACAGGATTTATATAACTTTGGTTATGCATTGTAAGAGTTTGGTTAAAACAATTCAAAATATCATAGATGGAGTTAGGCTTAATGGAAGACTTAATTAGTTTCATATCAGAATGTAGCTTCTTTCTTTACTTGCTATCTGGAAAAGATCATCTGGAATATGTTTAGTTGGCTCAGACTAATGCAAAAGCTTGATGCCTCTAAGATACATGAACTTCAAGTTCTAGAATTCACAGTTCTGTCTAGTGAATTCTTGGGTTCAATTAAAGAACAGAATTATGAAGTTGACTGAAATGATCGTTTCAACATCCCCAGTGAGTTTCATACAGTAGATGAGTGGGCATTTGAATGTATGCCTTCCCTTTGATGAACCACTTCTAGAACTTAACCCCAAGAACTCACTAGCCTGTGAATTCTAGAAGTTGAAGTCCATATATCTTATAACTTGGGGCCTGAGTCCCTTAGAAGAAATGTCTCTTAAACTTAATGGCATTCTAACACTTGGGTTCCATTTGTTGATATTGGGTCAAAATCTGCTTCCTTCTAATTCCCAGTTTGCTTTCATACCTGAGATGGGACTAGAATTCACAGTCTCCTGGTGCCTAGGGCAACACCTTAATCACTACAAAATGCTGAAAGCTAAAATTGAGGGTGCTGTCCTCTGCTTAATGCAAACCTTATCACATAACCTCAACAAAGCTCTAGAATTGCCAAAACATCCTTCTAGAGTTAATGGGCAATGACGGCAACAGGGTTTCCCTGTTAAATTGGTTACTAACATCATAGCCTTTAATCTATTAATTTCACAAATCTTATTATAGGCTCAGTAAATAGGGTGGCATTTTCTCATAGTGATGATCACGTCTTTCTAATTTGGGGTGATTAACTGTTTGTGGAACAACACTGGCAGGCCAGCACTTGACATTCTCCAAATGTCTCTTTTTTGACCCCTATCCTTTTATGGATATAGTTCAGCCCCTAGTAGCATACAATAGACAGCAATGGGAAATATGCTAAGGTATGTCAGACATGACCTCTTCGTCACTTAAATAATCTGCACCAGGGAGACTGATATTCTGTTATGAGCCAAGTAGCCAAGCAAAGGATATTCAGTAGTTCTCTCTCTCTCCCCCCCTCCCTCCCTCCCTCCCTCCCTCCCCCCCCTCTCTGTGTGTGTGTGTGTGTGTGTGTGTGTGTGTGTGTGTGTGTGTGTTGAACAAAGATTTCAGTGAAAACTTTTACAAAGCACCTCTTTGAAGCTGCTTTGTGAAACAACAAGACCAATTCAACAAAGTTCTTCAATTACTAAAAGTCTTCTCCATCCATTCTTGTACTCCCAATTGCTGAAGCTCCCAGACTAGATCATGGAGTGGTGCTGTGTGCCTCTACTGTGAGGTCTATTACAGGTCATAAAATCAGGCATGACTTACTAAACAACTTCCTTGCTTAGCAATTGAAAATTCTCAGCCAAATTGTGAATATAAGTCAGGGACTAATTGTAAATTCCAGTCACTATAATAACTTGAGACTAAACTTCTGGAGTCCATGTTCTTCCAATGGTTCTTTTTAAGCTTGCCTACTTTTCATTGAATATTATTGCCATTAATGAAGAGTGACTACCTGGGCAGGTCAGGCAAATGTGTGTGAAAGCAGAGATTTGCCCCTGTGAGTGTATTGAATTGTCTGCCACTATTCCAGATGTGAGACAAGAAAGTCTTTTACTGCCAATGATAACAAGCTTGAGTGGTCCTGAGTTTTTAGTGAACTGATCTCATCTTTCAGAAGCTGCAGAGTTGCAATAATGAAATCATTCAATACAGTGATTCAGTTGAGAAAGGAATGTTGGTATCGCAAAGATGTAGTGAATTCCCTTTCTGGCAAACAGAAGCTTAAACACATCTGTCAGCTGGGAACATCTGTTTGGTTATTACTCTGACAATGAACAATTCAAAATATAGGGGCATACTGCCAGCTACGTAGCAGGCAATTTAAAGTGCTTTTGTCCCCCAGAATCGCATTTGAGCCCCCAAAATCATCTATCACATTTGTTGAAAATTAGTGGCAATAATAATCACAAACTATTATCCATAATAAGAGTCCTAAAATAGGCTTAATATGGCTTTAGAAACATCCACACCGCCATTAAACAAAAACAATATTTACCTCATGGCCCTTTTCTTGTGGAGCTTGCCTCTTCCCAAAATGTCAAATGTAGCACCTGGTATGGGTGAAATCCAGCATGTTCTTGGAGAACCAATAGTGGAAATTTTGAGTAGTTTGGAGAACAGGCAAATACCATCTCTGGCTGGCCCCAGAGTGGGGTGGGAATGGGGATTTTGCAGTATACTTCCCCTGCCATGCCCACCAAGCCAAGCCCACAGAACCTGTAGTAAAAAAAATTGGATTTCACCACTGGTCCCTGACCACCAAAAGCTGTCGACCTGTGACTTCTTCAATATTTAATAAAAAGGAGAATTATTACTTTTACAAAGGGTAGCTACATCTGTACAGTCAGGTGAAGTGGGAGATTTCTATTGAAATACTGCAGGGCTGAGATGCTAATTCACTCTTGTAAAAAAGAGAGGGGCCTTCTACACAACTTTAAAAGGGACAGGTGCCCTAGCCCATATCAAATTTGACATCTTGGAATGTAAGCATATGAAGCAGGCAAGGGTACACTAAGTGTTTTAGACTTCTTGGCAATATCTTGATTGTTTGGCTTTTGTCTGATGTCAAATATCAAATGCCATGAGATGTCAACCATCAAAAACTGTCAGACACTATTAGATATTGGTTCATTGTTGTGAAATACTAAATACAATTGCAAGTCAGTTATCAAGAACTTTGCATGACATCCTTTTTGGTACGGCGTAATGGGATATACGATACAGGATAGTCTTTCAAGAAATATGAAGCAGGGGATAGAAAATGTAATAATTATGTAGGTAAAATGCTTAATTTAAAGGTATGCTGCCAAGATCAATCAAGTACTGTAATGTGCTAGATTTTATTGCATCTCAACTTAAAACAGCTCTTATATGTTCCAAAACATATCAAATAGTCAAACTCTAATTAAATCATCTGTCGAACACTGACAAATATTCAGAGAATATTTAAGATCAGAATTTCTGTAGAGTTCTGAATTTAATTTGTAAACAAAATTGGTTTTGCCATGCAATGTGTTGACTTTGTACAGGAGAGTCAATGTTTCTAGGGCTGTCTAAACACAATTAAATATCCAGTGTTGTTTCCATCTTTGCTAAGGTTTCCACCAGAAATACTAGGAATAAATCTGAATGACTGGTGGAAAAATTCCTGGAGTTAAATATCTAATGGGTACACAGGTTTCAGTATGCATTGTTTGATTTCTTTTTCATATATAAAGAGAAGAAAGTATCTGTCTTTATGAGATCATCATATCATATCAAACATCCTTTGAATGCTTGAGACAGACATCTGTTTCCTTTTGTCATTTGGTGACAAGATCAAACCCGGAGATTGTATCTATTAATGGATGATAGAGACAGAGGTACAGGAGACAATAAGAGGTACAGGTGTGATTTGGCTTCCCTCTGAACTTCATTAGGCTCTTAGCCAGCAAGGTAGAAAGAAGCAGAACCCTGAAAATGGGCCCCAGCATTTCTTTCTGCCATCTGGGGGTGGGGGGCAAAGTGTGAATGGTCAGCCAAATTCATTTAGTTCCCTTTACATGTCTGTCAGTTTCACTCAAGGCAATTCCTTCTCCTTGATTGCAAGGGGAGAAAGGCCATTGTTGTTGGCCTGTTCGCTTCATCACATCAAAACCCACTGGATGGGGCTGACAGTAACGGCTTGCTAATTAGACAAGGTTTTGTTGTGTCATTGGTTTCCTTGAAACAATTTGGTGATTGTTTTATGAGAATATTGGGCAGTCCAGATTCTGCACTTTCACTCCAATTAGCCCCCTTTGGCTGTCAAGGCCTGGAGCTGCTCTAGTGGAATGAAGAGAACATAATCTGCTCAACAGCCCCTCCCTGAAAACCACTATTACTGTGCCTGGAAAGCAAGGCTGCCTGGCCTTATTTTTAATGCACTCAAGAGCCCCATTCTCAAGATTAGGGGTGTCTAATCTTGGTAACTTTAAGACTTGTGGATTTCCACAAACAGAATTCCCCAGCCAAGGAATTCTAGGAGTTGTAGCCCACAAGTCTTAAAGTTGTGGGCTTCACAACTGCTCGAGATTAAGGGATGTTTCCCTCTTGCTTTCTGGGATTTATAGCCATGACTTTTATTGATGAAGAAATTACACAGAAGCTAGCTTTTTTGACTTCGAGGACTACTGTGTATGTACACACACACACACACACACACACACACACACACACACACACAAATATATACACACATATATGCACTAGTCCTCAATTTACAACCATTCATTTAGTGACCCTTCAGAGTACTTAGGTACTTGCCATTTGAAACTTTCCTAGATGGCTTCTGACAAGCAAGTCAATGGAGGAATCTGGATTCATTTAATAACAGTGTGATTTACTTAATAACTGCAATAATTCACTTAATAACCACGGCCAAAACAGGTAATAAAATCAGGCATGACTCATTTAACAACCATTTTGCTTAACAATGGTCTCATATGTTGAAAATCAAGGACTAGCTATATATCTGTTAATCCATGTACATCCAGAGATGGCTAGTTTAAGATGCTGGGTTAGCCGAAGGTTTCAGCATTTTTTTTCCAGATTTTGTTTACAAATTGCAATGAAATAATTTCTCATTCTTTTTCAAGGGAACCAGCTGTGGCATTAAACAGGTATAGGCACACATATAGTCCAGATATTAAGTCTATATTTATGCATCCAAATTCCTAGATCCTTTTTTAAAATATTCCTTTTTAAAAAAAAAAAATCCTGGGGAAACCTTTCTAGACACATGACTTTGTAAAATAGAACAAATGTAGTTGCCCTATTAATATTTCTTGAATGATTTTGGTTTGTAGCTCTTGGACCATTGCCTGGATATCTTCTCCTGTGAAATATCATCAGGAGCTGTCTGATTAATATAGTCTGTCTGTCTGATTAATATTGGTTAGAAAAATGACAACCATGTTGATTTGACTATCAAGTAAAAAAATATGAGTGCTTTTTTCACAGACCAGTATCTTCTGATTCAGTAAAGACGTAGTCATGGCCACTAACTTCAGACTTTAATACACGTTTGAAAAATAAGTTAAGTTAATGTATGTCATGGAATGAGTTCTATACCCAACTATTCCTGACTCAGACTTCTACAAATTTGTCTGCTTTAAGTGATTGTCCAAGGCAGATTGATCCATGAAGTGAAGGGCAAGTACCACCTTCTCCTTAGAATTACCAAGTAGACAAATAAAATTATAGATGAAGAACAATGCAGAAAAAATCTCTCTCTCTCTCTCTCTCTTTTTTTTTTTTGCAGATCAGCAAGCTTCGGATAACCGGACATCTAAGATTAGGGCTGTCAAACTCGTGGCCCATGGGCTGGATGTGTCTCGTGCTGACCATGCCCACACCCAGTTTAGCGAAGTGGGGGGGAAAGTGATACGTCATGTGATGCTGCTATGACGACACGGGTTTGACACCCCATCTTAGATAATACTTAGAAAGTACTACTTGACACAAGGAGTAGTGGAAGCTTGGAACCAAGTAGAGGTAGTGGGTCAATTATCAGTAAATGAGGTTAAACAGGCTTGGAATAAACATATATCCATCATCCAACAAAAATAAAAAATAGTAAAATATAAAAACAATCACTAGAAAATTATAAATAAATAAAAACAAATAAACAAATAAACTCGAAGAGCAGACTCTAGGTCTGGGGTGACTAGGTCTTTTTCTACCTCAGTTTTTTGTTTCTATTCCCAGAAGGGTTTAGGGATTAATGCCTCACCTTAACTTGAGCCCAGATTTTTCAATGAGGACTTCATACGAACTCTGTATCAAGATGGTCATATATTTTTTTATATCAGTTACCTCTTCCAGATACTTTTTAGGTGATTCGACTTAAAGCACATTGTAATGATCAATGTAAAATGAAAACAAGTTACAGATTGATGTTATCAAATTTAACCACCTTGCCTGTAGTCTCAAATGAAGATAGGAAGCAAAGCATGATGGTAGATGAGGTGTGTTTGTGTAATTTAATTAGGGCAACAGCATAGGGATTATATTTTCTGATGATTGATTGATTGATTGATTGATTGATTGATTGATTGATTGCCTTCAAGTCTGCTTTGACTTCTGGCAATTGCTTGGAGAAGCCCCTGCAATTTTCTTGGCATGATTTCAGAAATGGATTTCCATTGCCTGCTTCTTAGGGCTGAGAGGAAATGATTGGGCCAAGGTCTCCCAGCCAGCTTTGTGTCTAACCTAACAAGTTGTTTCTCACCTTTTGCTTTAACTACTACCACTAGACAGGCTCTCCTGGGGAGGGAGATAGTGGCTCACATTTTACAGGGTTTATCCACAATTGCTTGCACAGATAAGAGTAGAAAAGTATGTGATTAGGGCTTCCCTTTTCAATATTTCCAAGTTTTTTCAAATGTGGAAACAATGCAGATATTTGGCAAACGTGTACACAGATTTTTCATCTGTACCCAAGGAACAAATATAATTTTGCCTGGATCTAAGAATCAGACAGGGACACGGTGGCTCAGTGGCTAAGACGCTGAGCTTGTCAATCGAAAGGTCGGCAGTTCAGTGGTTTGAATCCCTAGTGCCGCGTAATAGGGTGAGCTCCCGTTACTTGTCCCAGCTTCTGCCAACCTAGCAGTTCAAAAGCACGTAAAAACTGCAAGTAGAAAAATAGGGACCGCCATTGGTGGGAAGGTAACAGCATTCTGTGCCCCTTTGGTGTTTAGTCATGCTGACCCCATGACCATGGAGACATCTTCAGACAGTGCTGGCTTTTCGGCTTTGGAACAGAGATGAGCACCGCCCCCTAGAGTCAGGAACGACTAGCACGTATATGCCAGGGGAACCTTTACCTTTACCTTTTAAGAATCAGAAATAATGGCAAAGAAAACACAAATCAACTCAAGTTGCTGACTTCATCCCTTCAATAGAAAACTCAAACTATTTTAAGAGGGAACAGTACAACTGTCGCTGATACCAGTTTGTGAAGTTCAGTTTATAAATTCAAGAGCTACCAGCTCAAATACACTGGGTTTTTTTTTCTTCTCTCGAGAGGAATAACAGGGGGCCACTAAGCAACTTCAGTTATGGCACAATATCTTCTCTGTTGTATTTTAGTAATATCTCTGTAGGCACTCTGAAGAAAAAAACAGGCATTTTGCTTAAGCAACAAGAAGTCCTTAAATAAATACATATCCTGGAGTGGTCAGAAAAATCTCTGGGGAATCCCACAACCTGCCTATTATTTCCTCCCACGTGGTTAAGAGGTTTAGTGGATAACTCAGACCATTTCCTCACTAAGGACTTTAGCTCTTATAGTGTTATTCAGCCATGCTGGTCCACTATATTGGTAATGAAGACAGGATTTATAGTGACTCAACAGTGGTTAGGTGATGCTAAAAATTGCTAGTGAGAAATAACTACTGTACTTATGTCCAATTGGCTGATCTGACTTAAGATTTCTAGCCAGACTAGTCTATCCATCTAGCCAGAGGAGAGTAGATTCAAACACTGGACATCAAAGGTGCCAGTTCTGTGACTTCTAAAGGCAGAGACAACGCTTCAGGGAAGCTTTCCTAAGGCATTACCAAGTTGTAATTGCTAATGAGACAAATAAGAAATTAATAAACTGATAGCTGCAAAGTAAGCAGATTCACAACCTTTAATTTTCATTAAATGCAATGCAAATGAAATTAAATCCAATTTCACTTTCATCCTGGCACTACCCTGCTTTTTAAAGTAGCGTCCTGAGCCCTGGCATATCCTTCAACCCCCAAAAAACTGACTACTCTGCAATTCATAAGGAATATTGGGATTAAATTATTCAATTGCAGAAGATGTCACACACAGTCATGTCTAGGGGATGGGCAAAAAAAACTCAAGATGACCAGGTGATCAAAGCCTCCTTTTTATTTGGCCGCTCACCTATAAACATGCAAGTTGTCGATATGTATCCAGTCTGTGATATGTTGAGTAAACCAATATTTTTCAACCTCAGCAACTTTAAGATGTCTGGACTTCATCTTAAAACTGCTGGCTGGGTATTCTGGGAGTTGAAGGCCACACATCTTAAAGTTCTTGAAGTTGACAAGAGCAAGCCATCTACTCCTCTTCTTAATCATCTTTCTCTATTGCAATAAATACTAGCTGTCTTTTTCAAACAAAACCAAACTCTCTATTTCCCTCTGAGCTTTGATCCAGTTGTTCAGACTCTTCCAGTCCCTCTTTGGTTCTTGCCTACTTCACTTCCTGCCTGGTTTCATTCATTTCCCAATCTGTAGAACACAAAGCTATCAACTCCTTCTATGTTTGAATTTTTGGGCAATCCTGTCAATCACACACCTGACATCTTAAACAAATGTTAGGCTCCCAAAGGTCATTATTGATCTCAGCCTGGAGTCCTTCCACCTGATAGCTGTCATTTAATTCACAGTTGTGTCATATCTAAGCTCTAAAAATCTGGAGAGGTACCTGGTGGCAGCAACGGGTTATGAAAAACTCTGATTTCTTTATTTTCATTTAATGAGTTCTCTGGTTTTTTTTCTTCAAGTTACCATTCTCCCTAATCAGAAGCTTTCTTTAATGCCCAGCAGAATCCCTGCCTCTCATGACTTTGTCAAACAACCATCTTCTTTAAAACAAATGAAATAAAAATCTACAGGCTACAAAATTCTTCTTAAAAATGGGCCACACTTGACTGGTCCTGCCCATTATGACAGCCGTTCTTCCATTGCAACTGATTTTAGAAAGAATCCACTACATCAGGGAGGTCAAACATGCAGCCTGCAGGCCCGATGCACCACACCGAAGTGAAGGAGAAAAATTTCACAATACGTAACATGACGCCGCCGTGACGATGAAAGTTTGATGACTATGTACTAGATGCTCTCAAAATTCCCACTGTACCCCATATGGCACCAAGGCATTGTGGGAAATATATATATTACTGGTAGTTACATCCCTAATCTTGATTGAAATACTGCAAAGCAAACACACAAAGGAGGCAGATATGTTTTGGGAGTCAAAACAGGCAAGATGGCAGTCGCAATCTTGGGATCGAAGCCCAGTTGATTTTATGTGCTTTACGTGTATAATGCATGAAAGAGCAGATGGGGCTTCTCTTGTTTAGTCATGGCTGTCATCCTTACTTTGTTGAAGCCCCCACAGATGCCCCTTCAAGGAGAGGAATTTGCTGAGGGCCCCTTCAAATTTGGCACTCATTAATTTTAGCCCTTGAACCATAAGGGAGTTCATTTAAGATTCCACGGTTCCCTAGAAAATTCGTTTGTTCCATCCATTCATGTGAATTCAATGTGAACAAAATGTATAAATGTTTTTTAATGCCATGATCAGCCCATAATTACTAATGCTTCACAAAGTATCAGTTAGTAATATGGTACATTTTCTTCTTTGTACAAGGCCATCAGTAGACTTTAGAAGAAGTCTGACAAAGTAGGTATCTGGAGACAATTCAGGTATCCTAGACTACAATTCTCATAATTCTCTTGCCACTGGTGATATGGGCTGCAACTGATGGGATGGGAATTGTAATACAGTAGTCCTTGACTTTCAACCATTTGTTTAGTAACCATTCGATGTTACAATGGCATTGAAAAAGGTGATTTATAACCGGTCCCTGCATTTACAACTAGAGCAGTATTCCCACAGTCACATGATCAAAATTCAGGGTTTGGCAACTGGCATGCAGTTTTGACAGTTGCAACATTCCAGGGTCATGTGATCAGCCTTTGTGACCTTCCTAGCTGGCTTCTGACAAGCAAAGACAATGGAGGCAGCTGGTTTCATTTAACAGTCTCTTGATTTGCTTAATAGCTGCAGTAGTTTGCAGAGTCAAACTACTCTGACAAGGAAAAGTAATAAAATCAGGTGCGACCCTCTTAACAATCACTTTCTCAATTGTGACATGATTATAACTTGAGAACTATTATACTCGTTTATCCAAAACAGGGGTGTCAAACTCAAAGCCCACGGGCCAGATTCGTGGGGTGCTTAGATCTGGCCCGTGGGGCAGGCCTAGAAACAGCGAAGGACCAGCTCGCGGTGCCTCTGCCATTGAAAACAGACTTCAGGGGAGCGCTTCACTGGCAAAGGGCTGCAGGAGATTGTGGGTCCGAAATGGTGATGTCGAGCTGGCCATGCCCACCCTGGCCATGCCCACCCAGCCCCGCAAGGTCAAACACAACCCTGATGTGGCCCTCAATGAAATCGAGTTTCACACCCCTGATCTAAAATCCCTGAAGACTCAGTTCCTTTCTATGGTATCCATCTTTTTTCAACAGTAAATATTAAGAGGCCCATTACAGCTCAATTGCCACTATTAATGATAAGATTTACCTCAAAACCAGTAGTTGCAATAATGGTGGAATTATGGAATCCCTGTTAAGAATTTCATTCTCCGCACAAACAGATGGGATTATGCTCTTCGTGCTACCTGTGGGCAGTGGAAAAATACCACCACCCCAATAATTACTCAAAATGCTAGGTAGACAAAACTTGAGTTAAATATTTGCAGAAGGCAGACAGAAAGGTGCCTTTGGTACATTCGCAATTGCTTTTATTTCTGGCACTCTCGGGTTGTAGCTATAATAATAACCCTGGGACAGCATAATTCTCAGGACAGAAAAAGAGATGCTTATTTCTGGTCATGGCTGAGACTAAATCTCAGACAGGAGATATTTAAAAGAGACCCACAAAATGCAGCTACTTGCAATCAATAGAGTGGCACAAGGACATTTTCCCAAGGCAGTCTAATAGTGGATGGCAACTGATGGGGAGAGCTTCACTGAAGACCATAGGAGGCAAAGGGGTCAGACAGTGCAGTGGCCAGATTCAGTGGAAGAGTGACCCAATCCCCCTCCAGTCCAAAAGTCCCAATTTCTCCAAGTACTTCCATTTCCTTCTCTGCAGCACCCAAGGAAGGAGAATACTTAGGTTTTCCAACAAGGACTGTTCATGATGGTCAGGAGATCTACTCACCGTATTCCAATGTTTGACTAAGATCATTAGGAAAAGTCCTTAACTGGAAAAGGAGATTGAAATTTATATTATGTTAAAATCTTAGCGATAATTTTTTATTAAATGATATGTAGATGGTTTTTATCACCAGAAAGACTGTAAAAATGTATAAAGGGACTTCAGATAAGTGTGGGAAATGTAAACATCAAGAAGGAGTTTCTACCATTTTTGGTGCAGTTGTAAAAAATCTCAAAAATTCTGGGCTCACATACATATAGTGGCAAATATTTGTAGCTCAAATGTAGAATGAAGATGAAGGTTCGTTCTCCGAGCTTGTGGGTGGGTTCCCAAATGTTTCGTTACCAGGTTAGGTAACATCTTCAGCGGAGTTTAGGAGACTAAACCTTCATCACACACACACACACACACACACAGACACATATACAGTATATATACTGTATATGTGTCTGTGTATGTGTGTGTGTGATGAAGGTTTAGTCCCCTATATATATGTATATATAGTCCCCTATATATATGTATATATATATATATATACACACACACATATATATATATATATGTAAAGAAAGAAGCAGACATCCTGCGAGCTCCGGAACTTAAAATTTTAAAATAATTAAAATTTTATTTTACTAAGATGATGAAATCTTAGTAAAATAAATTTTAAAATTTTAAGTTCCGGAGCTCGCAGGATGTCTGCTTCTTTCTTTACTAATATACCTGGAACTCGTATTTTTAGAATAGTTTGTAATGTATGTATGTATGTATGTATGTATGTATGTATGTATGTATATATCTTCAGAAAATTTTGAAGATCAATATGCAGTCGAGATCAGACACTTTTCCTGCTAGAGATGATGGATAAAAATTTGGAAAAATAGCATGGTATTCTGTTCCTCTATATGATAGCAATTGCACTTAGACTTATATATTGCTTCACAGTGTTTTACAGCCCTCTTTAAGCGGTTTACAGAGTCAGCATACTGTTCCCAACAATCTGGGTCCTCATTTTACCCACCTCAGAAGGATGGAAGGCTGAGTCAACTTTGAGCCTGGTGATAATGGCAACAAGACTTTTACATGCCTGATGTAGACAAATTGGTCAACACCTACAATGGAAGAACAGTTGGTAATGCTGATGAAACTGACTTGCAAAACTGATGGCTCTGATTAAGAAAGGCATTTGACTAATGCTGAATGGAAGACTCTTTTGGAGTTTTTGCACAAAACATTATTTTTGCATAGAAAATGAAGTTATGATATATGGGTTTGGGGCCTTGTAATATTCATAGATTATTTCTTTTTAATGATGCTAACAGTGGAGCAAATATCAGTTTTATTTATATCTCCTGTAAGGGAAGTTGGAAGTCATTCTTCTTTTATTTGTATTTCTGTTTTTTTTTCTTTATTTTTTTTATTTTGCTGCACTTCTATCCACTATTTCTCTCTTTACTCTTTCTTCATTTCTATTCTCTTTTTTTATTATTAGTTCTTGTTAATTTTTATCTTCCTACAGGTAATCTTCCATTAATGACTGGTTGCTTCAGAACAGACTTCCCTAGGGGTACTTAGTGATTCATTTTCAAAGTTCCAATGGCCACATCGCCATGGTCCCACCATCATATTTTGAGTACTTGACAACCAGGTCTCATTTATGGACATCTGTAGTGTTCCATGGTCACATGCCCATGATTTTCAGCATGTTTTCCCAGTTTCCAACAATTTTTTTTGTATTTTTTTTTTATTTTTTAAACACACAAACAAATATACAATACATCTTTTCTGAACAGAATATTGGCCTGGTCTTAAATTTATACAGATTTTTGTTCATCTTTAACACACTTTTATATGTTTAATTTTTCTCATAGCATTTATTCTCTTTGATTTTAAGAAACCAATATTATCCTTCATCTTGACTTCTCATCCTATTATAGCTCAATTTTTCTTTTCCCTCCTTAAAATTTGAACCCTTAAATTTAAATTCACATAACATAGTAGAATCCCCAATTATTTCCTTAAATTCTCCTTTTCTAATCATCAATGATTCTTTTATCAACTATTCCCAATAATACAATTCAACATATTAATAAAAACCAATTAACTATATATCTTAACCCAAATGTTCCGACTACTACAATTTCATGTATGAAATTTCTTATTTCTGGGTCTTATTTTCAAGTCTTAAACATCCCTACATTTTGTCATATCTTCATATTGACTTAAATAATTCATTATTATCAATATATTATTTCATCAGTTATTTATATTCTTATCTCTTATTTTAAAAGTAATCCATTTATCATAATTTCACTAATTAATAAAACATATTCAATGAAAAATCAGTTAAATATAAATCTTACTCCAGTACCCCTCAATTTAAACTCATACAACATAATACAATTCCTAATTATTTTCTTAGAATCTCTTATTCCAGTCTCAAATATTTTTTTCTTTATCAACTGTTCCAAATAGTACACTTCAACATTTTTATAAAAACCAGTTAATTATATCTAATTCATTCATAATCCAATATCATTTCAACTTTCTTTTCTTATTTAGTTAAGTTCCAAATATGCAATTAAAAATATTCCAGTTATTACAATCCCCTTCATTAATTAAAAATATTCCAATTATTACATTCATCATACATCCATATAGTTTAAAATCATTTCATTAAAAATACAATTTCATCTTTTCTCTAAGATTCATTTCATTTACCCTATATTCCTCTTCCATTTCTCTCTCCCTTTCTATCTTTATATTTTATTTTATTTTTCTTTCCCCTTCTTTTCTTTTGTATTTTAAAGTCCTGAACTCTCTTTTCCCTTTTTCTTATTTTTCCACTGTTAATCCCAATACAATCATTTTGTTTTTTAAAAGCATACACTCTTCTATTTTGCTGTATCTTTTCCATTCTTTTCCAACCGTTTTCTCTTTTTCTTATGTTCTCACTGATAATCCCAGTGTAATCATTTATGTTTTTTATATTCTTTCTATTCCTCCCTCTTTTCTTCCTTTGTTTGTTTCCTCTTTTTCTATTTCTTCCATTGTTAATCCCAATGTAATTTTTGAAATTCTCCTTTTTATTATTGCTACCCACATAATCATTTAATTTTCCATAATCAATCTCCTTGTCTTTGTCTTCTTTATTGTCAGTCTCTTTTTCTTGCTTCTCATTAGTTGTTTCTTTGCTAGCTTGAATGTATCTTAAGTCAGTTTTTTGGTCATCAAGTTTCAATTTTCCATGCAAGATTGTGGTCATTTCCCTTATTTCTATTTTCAATGATAAGCACATCATTTTCATCATTTCCTTAAATTCCTGCACCATTTTGCTCTTTCTAGGTTAATATTATTCCAATTGAAGTTACGTTACAATCTTCTTCTTTTTTTTCAAAGCCAAAACACTTGTGAACAAACAAAGTCTCCTTAAAAATTCTCACATGCTGTTATCCCTTTCAAGGTCCAAGCTTTTTTCCTTTCCAAAACAAAGATTCAGTGTTGCAATATTTTTTTTTCTTCTGAAGATGGCTCTCTGTAATCCACAATTACAACCAACAAGCTGGAAAAGTATCCATTTTGTTTGCTGTCAGCTTTAAAAAATGTTTACTTATTTAATTTTTCTTCTTCTTTTTCACCTTTATATGCACCAAATCAGTTTAAAGTTCAGTCCAAATCTGCATAGTCCAAATTCAATGTTACATTCCAGTTTAGTTTCAATTTAAAGTCATTAACCAGTCTTTTTTGTTACAAGCTTTTCTTTCTTCTTTATCCTTCCTCTTTAAAGTTCCCAAATTAAAAAAGAGTCTTTTCGGGTTCTTAATTCTTCTGATTTTTTTTTAAATTCTCCAAATACTTAAATCCAAGAAAATAATTTTCAGATCAAGTTTTATCACTTTACAGTTTCTGCCTTAATCTTCTTTTTCCATCCTTTCCCATGCCTATTAGCTTCTGTTATCACGCCAGGACATTTACAATTGTTTTTAAAAATCCTCTTTTTTTCTTTCTGCCTATGAGTTAAATATCACTCACCCAGCATCAATATTCCGCTCAATTCTCCACTCCTGCATAGGGCTTGGTCCGGTTGCCCCAGTTTACTGGCGGTCGTAATGGCCACCGCCCCCTGCTGCAAAGTCAGAGAGAATTTCCTCTGACCTCTGAGGAACTTGCTTGTTCCTTTTGGTCTTCCGAGGTGCCTCTCTTTCTTCCCTGTCCCTACAGGACAGATCCGGTCCAAAGATCCCTCTGCAGCGGTTCATCAGCCCAGGATTTCGTGGAGCTCATCAGAGCCTGCTAATCCCCGACTATCTCGCTGCAATGCTTCTGGTCAACTCCCCAGTTTCCAACATTTAGTACCAGTTTCTGGCCCAAAAAAATTGACATTGGTGAAAATGGGTTTGCTTAATGATTGGCTTAATGACCACAGAATTTACCTAATGACCATCACAAAAAAGTTTGTAAAATTGGGCAGAGTCACAGGATGACTCACTGAATGACTGTCACAACATATGGCTGTAATTCCAGGCTCAGTTATGATCATAAATCAAGGATTAACTGTTCATTAAAATTTAATACAATTCTTAAAAAAGGAAGAGTCCTTAAATGAACATTATAGCTGACAGCAAGGCATTTGACCATGGATGCCACACTATGGATGGGTTAATTTATTGTCTCTTTCTGGGAATGGACCACCAGAAAGATTTTGCTGGTTAGTCTTACCTGAATTAGGTGATCCCTTCTATCTCAGCCACATTATTGGCAGAAATCCATCGATCAGAAATATCCACAAGATATGGTCAGCCAAGTCAAGGTGGCAGCTACAAAAATGAAATCAAAATTGTACCTAATTTTTGTGTACATCAACATGCAGTACATGTAGGAACTAGGCAAAGTTTTGATTGTATCTTTTGGGTTGAAATTGTTTGACAGGGTCACCATTTTTGACCCTATTCTGCAGACGCTTCTATCAGTGATGGACAATCTTTTTCTAGAGATCATGGTTTCTATGCAGTGGTGAAATCTAAATTTTTGTACTACCGGTTCTGTGGCCATGGTGTGGCTTGGTGGGTGTGGCTTGGTGGGCGTGGCAGGGGAAAGGATAGTGCAAAATCTCCATTCCCACCCCATTCCAGGGGAAGGATACTGCAAAATCCCCATTTCCATCTCACTCAGGGGCCAGCCAGAGGTAGTATTTGCCGGTTCTCCGGCCAATAAAGAATTCTATTCTATTCTATTCTATTATGATTAATGTGGTATGCATATCTTAATCTGTAAGTGAATTAAAGATTCAGAATATAGAATAACAAAGTTAGAAGGGACCTTGGAGGTCTTCTAATCCAACCCCCTATTCAAGCAGGAGACCCTATACCTTTCCAGACAAATGGCTGTCCAGTCCCTTTTTAAAAGCCTCTAGTGATGAAGCACCCACAACTTCCAAAACAAAGCCATTCCAGTGGTTTTTTGTTCTAATTGTCAGGAAATTTTTCCTTAATTCCAGGTTGCTTCCCTCCTTGATTAGTTTCCATCCATTACTTCCTGTCTTGCCTTCTAGTTGACAAAAATAGGCTGACCCCCTCTACTTTGTGACAAATATTGGAACACTGCTTCATTCACTAAATTAGAACTGTAACAAAGCTTAAAAGTTTTCACTTCAGAAGACATCCTGTCTCTTCTTCTTCTACTAAAAAAAACCATTTATTTTCTAAATAATGGCAAAAGCATATATGAAATGCAACCTCCCCTTTCCTTTCAATTGTTCTTTGAATGAGGCCAACTCACCTGTGGAATTTTGTAGATGCATAGAATGCTTGCCATAAAAAGGCAAACATTACTGTTAGGACCACAAATAATGGCGGCTATATGGTCTGGACATCACACTTATACTTCGGGATAAATTTCCGCTACCGGTTCTCCAGAACCTGTCAGAACCTGCTGGATTTCATCCCCGTTTCTACGTCTCCCTAAAGAGCTTAGCATTTTGAACCAATATTAGGGCTAATATAAAAAGTAATGTATAAAACAGCTGACCAACTATACAAGTTTCTATGAATGCATGTTGAACAACTTAAATACTTCGTGGCTTCCAGCTCTCAAATCCAATTTCAGCTAGCTGCCCAAATCAAATTGTTTAATAAGCCTGTTTGATTGTAACCAGGCTAACAGAGGCATAAACTGCTTTAAATGCTATTTCATTCCATTGGGGCCCTTTGCTTAGTTTGATTTGTTTCCTTTTATCTTCACTCAAAATGATCCCTTGGCATCAAACAGAATTAATTCCACTCTCTTATCAGCCTGTGTTGGAGTGGATTTCTGGTGAGTCGTTTCCCCCACCCCCGCCCAGTTTATATATCTGCATTTGAAAATGAAACAATCTGCATCTTCTCAAAAGAGATAAAAGTGCTAGAAAATAAATGCCAACACATCTTTTTTTTGGCACATGGATGACATGTTTGCAATGGCTGACTGGTGCCTCCCTAGGCTTTGGATGCACCCCTCATTATCTAGTTAGCCGATTCCTATTTTCAGCACATAAATGAAAACTACTTAAGACTGGGCAGTGGGTAAGGTTGGGAGGGCAACTTAAATTAAGTGAAAAAGTCAATGGCATTTAACCAAAAATATCTCATCCTCTCTCCACTCTCATCTTGCACTACCTAAGGACACTTTCAATATACAATCTGATGCAGTTTTGCATCAGAAGACACATTAAGTTGCATACAAGTGTACTAAGAGTTCATCAATCTTCATGAATTTAGGTAGTAAACAAAAAGATAATAATTAAAATAATTAAAAATTATTATTACCAATTAAAAATTGGTAGTACAGTGGTCTACAGTGTTATTAAGACCAGCTGCCTGCAATTACTGCAGGTTCAAATCTCGCCAGGCTCAAGGTTGACTCAGCCTTCCATCCTTTCTAAGGTAGGTAAATTGAGGACCCAGTTGTGGGGGCAATGAGCTGACTTTGTATAAATATACAAAAGGATGAAGGCTATTGCTTAGCACATTATAAGCCGCCCTGAGTCTCCGGAGAAGGGCAGCATATAAATCAAATTAAAAAAAAAAACACTTGATATAGTGTTACAGACAAGATATAGTCTTTCAAAAAGTCCCAAGGGTGCCTTTTTTCAAGAGGAAACTGGAGTTTGGGAGTTTTTTTTAAGATATTTAGCTTCTCATCCAAAAAGCTTCTTCAGCTCTGACTGGATGGACTGGATGGTAAGGAATGGAAGGAATGGAAGGATACATTGGGGCAACAAAACAACCAGTTCATAAACACATGGCACAGCATAGGAAAACAAACACATCAGGAATAGACTCAGCAGTCCATCTGCATTTAAAAGACACGGGCCACTCTTTTGAAGACAACAAAGTCCATATTTTGGACAGAGAGATCGCTGGTTTGAAAGAGAGGTTAAAGAGGCCATCTATGTCAAAATTGAACAGCCCTCTCCCAACAGAGAGGGAGAGATATGACATCACCTATCTCCAATCTACAACACAGTCCTTTTAGCAGTTCCAAGAAGGCTTCACACCAATTTGCACCTCTCAAGTGACCCTGATGACACAGATAAACCTCCAGGTGGCCTTAATGAGTCTCTAAAAAAATGCAAATGACCAGCTGTCTGCAAGAAGTATAAATTCTTCCATTCTCCCCATCCAGTCGGAGCTGAAGAAGCTTCTTGGAAGAGAAGAGAAATGTCTTCAAAGAAAGAAAGTCCAGAAAGTCCAGTTGCCTCTTGAAAAAAGCTCCATTGGGACAACCATGACCTGGATGACTGAGAATCTCCATAGACATCTTTCAAAACGCTTATTCCACTGGTGTTCCAAAATATATGCAGATACTCTTTGGAAAAAAAAGTCCCTGTGACAGTGGAGTAATAGCACTTCTTGTTTTTTTAGCAGAACTTTGATTATAATATCATGGCCACTCTCCTCATTTTTAAAATCATACCTGGAAACCCTAACTTGTAAACACATCAGCAACTGTAACAGTTACAGGTAGTACTCTATTATTAATTCAGAATAATTCTTTTGGTTGAAGTTACAATAGCACTGGAAAAAGTGATTTATGACTGATCATTGCATTTATGACTGCTGTAGCATCTCCAAGATTGCATGATCGAAATTCAGGCACTTGGCAACTGGCATGTATTTACAATGGTTGCAGTTCAGTGGAGTCTCTTGACTGCCATTTGTGACCTTCCCAGCTGGCTTTCAACAAGCAAAGTCAATGGGGGAAGCTGGAGGTACTAATACCACTCTATAAAGCTTTAGTAAGACCACACCTAGAATATTGCATCCAGTTTTGGCCACCACACTTTTAAAAAGATGTTGAGACTCTAGAAAAAGTGCAGAGAAGAGCAACCAAGATGATTAGGGGACTGAAGGCTAAAACATACAATGAACAGTTGCAGGAACTGGACATGGCTAGTCTAGTGAAGAGAAGGACCAGAGGAGACATGATAGCAGTGTTCCAATATTTGAGGGACTGCCACAGAAAGGAGGAGGTCAAGCTAATTTCCAAAGACCCTGATGGCCAGACAAGGAATAATGGATGGAAACTGAACAAGGAGAGGTTCAACCTGGAAATAAGGAGAAATTTTCTGACAGTGAGAGAATCAACCAGTGGAACAGCTTGTCTTCAGAAGTTGTGGGAGCTTCATCACTAGAAGCTTTCTGGACTGCCATCTGTCAGAAATGGTGTAGGGTCTGCTTGGGTGGGAGGTTGGAGTAGATGACCTACAAGGTCCCTTCCAAATCTGTTAATCTGTATCTGGATTCCCTTAACAATCACATGATTCTCTTAACAACTTCAGTGATTCACTTAATAATCATGGGAAAAAGTTTGTATAATTAGGCACAATTCACTTAACAGTCTTATTTAGCAACAAAATGCTAAATTTTGGTCTTAATTGTGTTCATAAGTCAAGTACTGCCTGTATATTTCTGGCAGTACTAGATGTTTTCATAAATATTCTTAAATGACAGGACTCATATTACCTAATCAGAAAGCAGAAAGCATGCTGAAGTGGGAAATGGATATGTATTAATTTAATATTTATTAGGTGTTTTGTTAATTCATGCTTCATCTTAGAATATCAGAAGCATGCATATGAAAGTATGTTTCAATATAATACAATCCTATAATGACATTAAATAATGAAATTATAACAATTACAGAGGGTATTCTGGAAAAAAAGGAGAAAATCCTGTAATTCATGTGCAATTATGTAGGTTGATATGATTTTGTAACTGAATTTCTCACATCTGCAGTTTTTACGGTTTGGGATCATAGAATTCATTCTGAAGTTTAGGGGACAGTGCTGAAGATTGAAGCCATAGGTTACATCCTTTTCTATCAAGCATATAAGTTTGTATATGAAGTTGCCTGTGGTTAACCACATGGCAACCCAATCCATATAATTATTCTCCCTCAATAATGCTGTGCCAAAGTTTTCTTTTTCCTGTAAAAGAAGCTTCTGGATGTCTACCTGATTGTCAGGGGCCTTGATAATCGCTTTTTAATTCTTCTTGGTGGTCTTCTTTGAGGAGTTGGTGGAACAGATTAGAGCTTCTATTACCATCCAACCGAAAATGTCCTAAGTTGCCCGCAATTCACAATCTGAAGAAATTTCCTCATCATGTCTTCCCTTGAGATTTAATAGAAACATGAGAAGGTTTGGAAACTGAGGATGACAAGGAGATGATTGAACAATGAAATACAAGATATTTATCCCTTAGCCAGCTTCAAAATCAACAAATGAAAGAATCAAAACCCATTCAGTCAACCTGAATGAGAGATTCAGTTTTATTCAATGCTGAACAGAAACGTGATGGAAAAACATGACGAAGCGGAAATCAGGTAGGCAAAGAAATGCTTGGTGAAAGCAAGGGCCTGGGTGGTGGTGGGTGGGGCAAGCTCCGCGGCACTGCAATGGTGGAATCGGCAATGGAGCGGCCTTCTCTTCTCCCTGTTCATCTTCCTGCTTGGGGGAAGCAAGGGTCTGGGTGGTGAGGGTGGGGTTAAGCTCCACAGCGTGACACTGCAAAGGAGAAAATGGTAACAGAGCAGCCAGCATTAAGAAAGGAAGCCATTTTTCATCTTTCCTTGCTGCTCATCTTTCCCTCGTGCCAGCTCCCCCTTCCATTTCCCTATTGAGTGCAGCTCCCAGGATCTTCTTTGATAGTGGGTGGGTGGGTGTAATTTAGCAACCGGGCTCGCACCAGACGGACTAAAAAGGCCCAGATCTTTACACAGGTGGAGGGTAAGGGGAGGTGTTTTGGCACAGGAGCGTCACTTGGGCCACCCGTCTCTGCCCATTTGTGGCAGAGCAACTTCCCCCTCACTAGGCATTAGCCAAGGAGAAGCAATTGGAGGAGGGTGAGGCAGGGAAGCCTTGTGCAAAAGCACACAGGCTGGGGAGGTGAGTTGGAGATGGAAGAGGGGTGGCCCAGGCGGGTCTCTCGCTTGCCGATCCCCAGTTTATTGGGGCAAGAAGGGGCAAGAAGCAGGGTGGAGAAGGGAGCAGGGCGGCCTCCTTTTCCATGATTGGAAGCAGCCAAAGTCCGCTTCCTCCTCAACATTCTGCCTGCATTACAACACTTACGGGAGCCGCACCCAAGAGACCTTGGTGGCACCCCAGAGTGCAAAATTGGTTTTCATTTTTTTGTGCAAAAGGGGGGGGGGAAGAGCATATAGGACGCGGACCTGCTAATGTGCGATCCCCAAAGTGGCCCGATTGTGGGGCAGTGGAGCCCTCTAAGCCAAAACGGCTGGTTTCCCAACTTTTTGGAGCTTTGCCTAGCACTCAAATAGGGGTGCGAAGCTGGATGGCTGCATATCAGCCTGGCTGCAGTTAGGAACCCAACTAGGACTCGCTGTCTGTCCCCAACACCGTTATCCTTATTTTCTCAGGCCAGGAGAGGAGTGGCTGTGAGGGGTGGGGCCAGACATGGCACCCCTCAAAGTGAGTGACGGTGAGTTAGCCACACTCACCCAGTCACATGACCACCCAGCTATGCCTACCCAGCCAGTCATTAGGGCAGAGAACCAGTTGTTAAATTATTTGAATCCCACCACTGCATTCATCCCATTGGAACCTCCTTGTTTAGCCTTTTTAAATCCATGAGTCCAAAACAGTTTTTTAATTTCCATCATAATTTCTTTCTCATTCAACTCTTAACTGTTCCTTGGCCTCCTTGAATATATTATTGCCAATACTTCTTTCTTCTCCATACACATTATACAATTTCATTTTACTGAATTCAGATCTTCATTTCTTTTTTCATTTTTTTGCAGCGGTCAATACTTATATGCATCTTTTTTCTTATGTATATCTTCAAGGTTGTGAAAACATAATCATGTCTTAAATTCCATTGATTCCCATGCAAATTAAATTTAGATTCAGTCAAGTATATTTACAACTGACACAATTACTTACGGCAGGGGTGGGGAACTATGGCCCTTTTATGACTTGTGGACTTCAACTGGCTCAGGAAACCTGGGAGTTGAAGTCCACAAGTCATAAAGGGGCCATAGCTCCCCACCTCTGACTTAGGGAGTCATAATAAATCCCATCTTTTAATATAAGGATAGGGATTACAGCATTTTCACCTTTGGGGATTAGTCTAAAATTAAGATTAATTTGGAAGCATGAATGGGAATAGCAAATTTCAAATTATGATTTTAGCCACATACAGGTAGCAACAATTTCATTTAGTCACTACCTCATTTAGTGTCCATTTGCAGTGATGATAGTGATGAAAAAGTAACTTTACAGCCAAACCAAACATTTATGAACTTTTCAGGTCTATAAAACAGTGGTGGGATTCAAAATTTTTTACTACCAGTTCTGTGGGCGTCGCTTGGTGGCCGTGGCAGGGGAAGGATACTGTAAAATCTCCATTCCCTCCACACTCTAGGGGAAGATTACTGCAAAATCCCCATTTCCTCCTGATCAGCTGGGACTCAAGAGGCAGAAAATAGATGGGGGTGGGGCCAGTCAGAGGTGATATTTACCGGTTCCCCAAACTACTCAAAATTTCTGCTACTGGTTCTCCCGAACTGGTCAGAATCTGCTGAAACCCACCTCTGCTATAAAACAAAAGAAAGCTGAAATAAGACCATAAGCAAAGGAAAATTTTCACTTAGCAACTGCTACACTTAATTACTGATTTCCTAGTCCCAATTAGTTGCTAAACAAGAACTACCTATATTCAATCCTAAATTTATGATGGGCCTAAATCAGCCTTCTTTAGAATGATGTGTTCCAGTTTTGTTGCAATTCCATGCATCAGTGAAGAATGAACATATTTATTAGTAATAATAGAAAAATTGTACAATGGGTATATACCAACTGAATTATACAAAAGAAAAATAGGAGGGTTTTTATAATAAAAGTAGCCAGAGTGGGTAGAAAGTAATTTGGATTAAAATAAATCAAATAACAAATAAAAATAGTGCTGTTCCACAAAATATATTTCAAATAAGCATGAAATGTAATGAAGAATGTCAATTAATCTAATATGTATTGGCAAACAAACACAGCCAGGCAATCATGACTCTTCTGCAAACTTCCTGATTTTCCTTATTTACAATTTTCTCTTTTGAGGGGAGTGGAGGGTGGAAGAAGATACAAGAATAGGCGCTATCCTTGGCTTGTTACTAATCAGAAGAAAAAAAAAATTAGTTAAGAAAATTAAATAAGAAGAGAAATGGGGATGGGATGGGGAAGTAAATATCTCAAAGGTGATTTTTTTAAAAGGTAACTGGACTGTTTCTTAGAATGAGGAGGAGGAGGAGGAGGAGGAGGAGGAGGAGGAGGAGGAGGAGGAGAAGAAGAAGAAGAAGAAGAAGAAGAAGAAGAAGAAGAAGAAGAAGAAGAAGAAGAAGTAGTAGTAGTAGTAGTAGTAGTAGTAGTAGTAGTAGTAGTAGTAGTAGTAGTAGTAGTTTTGCTTCTCATTCAAGAAGTTTCATCGGTTCATCCTGCCAGAATTGATGAAGTTTCTTGGATGAGAAGGGAAACTTCTTCTTTTTCTTCCACAAGGAAAAAAAACAGTCCAGTTGCCAGTTGAGGTACAAGTTATCTAAGATGAGTAGAAAGTCTGCTTTTAAAAGGGACTATTCTTTTATTAGAACTCTTCCATGATTACTCTTCAATTGTTCTACTTTTGCTATTCATTTTTCTGTCATTGCTCTGATCTTTACATTTTTTTTATTTTCTAGATTTCCCCACTCAATTTGTTGAGGATTATTTTTCCTGTTCCTCATTTGATTAAGGTTGGAAGTTTACATTTAGCCTTCATATGTCTTTCTTACTGCTCAAGACTTTCATTGTCTATCTTGATATATAAAAGCCTAAAGGAATAAGATAGTGTGACTTTTGGGGGGGGGGTTGTAATTAGAGGAGTGCCTTCCAATCTCATGATTTGGCCTCAAAACTTGTCTTAATACTTGAGCCATATCTATATGTTTTCTTAGCAACAATACAAACTTGTTTTGTTAGTCTTTTCTTTTGGATTTTATTTTAATTTTTATTTAAGTTAAAGCTTTAATTAAGCTTGATTTTACTAGAGGCCCAAATATGTGTCTCCTAAGCTACTGGTTTAAGTCAGTTCTTTTTCAGCTATTTTATATAGGATACTTCCATCCCTTGACCTAATGAAATACATTCCCATTTAAGATTTGGTGACTTTTCCATAGAATACATGATTTTCATTGACTATGAAAAACTCTACTGAACATAAAACAGCAGATCTTTGATTTATAGCTACACAAAGACTTAGGCTTCACTTTAAAAATCAATCAATAAATTGATCAATATTTCAACTATCTGGGCTATACGTTTACATGTTAAGTCTCTGAGTTTTACCATTCTGCAATCATTTGCTTAACAGCATAGCAAATAATTCTGTTTCCTTTGGATATTTTGTAATACGTTTTTGTTTTATTTAGATGTATTTCCTTTTTTGTTTGTTTCAACTGTCTTTTTGGAATTGTGTGCATTTTGAGTTACTGACCACATAGAGAGTATTTAAAAATAATTAAAGGCATATAGAAAACACATGTATTTTTATTAGCTGTTGGAATAACAAAGTACCAAGTAAAATGCATATGCTGGAAACATCTTGGGCAATTTACATTCTTTGTAAATTCTTCTATGACTATGTGTTTTAACCTCCTTTTTAAATAGAATGTAACTATATACAATATACATAAGAGAAATCAACAGGCTTTGGAGCTGAAAAAAATTACCCCACATCCTTTTCTAATTCCAAGAGCTGAAAAAAGTAAATATCTCATATATAGTGCTCTTTCAGAAAGAAACCAAGCACATATAATAAGTAATCTTAACGTGGATGCAAATTACAGAGCACAAGCCAGATTCACTGCTAAGAATGTTTAATTATGTGTTTGCTCTAAAGTGTGTGTGTGTGTGTGTGTGTGTGTATGTATGTATGTATGTGTCTGTGTGTCTATGTGTGTAATACATAATTAGACTAAACTAATCTTCTCTTTAATTTTCCTGCTTAACTCCCAGCTGCATTTACAGTAACTGTGAAATATCCTGAATAAAAAGCATTGTAAGAAGAATATCTGGTACTACTTTTGGAATCAAGGTTTCATTCTCTTAACAAAAATGGATATAAATGCATCCCATGTGTTAATAGTATTTTTTTTCTGTGTTGCCTGTTTTTTCCTGCTGTTAAATAGGCTATAAACAGCTGACCAAGTGAGATGTGTCATTTTATAAGCTGTGCCACCACCAAGGAACATTAAGCTCCTTCCTTTATCATGTTGTGTCCTGCCCAACAGCAGATGTTCCTCAGCCATTCATAAGGCTTTTATCTACAGTACTGGGGAGACACATGAAATAAAATCAACCCAGAAATTCCAGTCCAGAAAAGAAAGACCAACATTTCTAGTGTTTAGAATATAAAACAATGTTTTCCCCCCTAAGAAATACTTTAAAAGTATTTTACTCAATCAAGAAAGAATGAATGAATGATCAACAGAGGGGAAAAAATTAAATCAATTCTGCTGTTGCCTTCCAGGTTGTATCTTCCATAAGCCAGTAGAGGCACAGGCATTGCATGGCAAATAATTTTGTGAATTTTTGTGAGAGGTTTCTATTAATGCTATAAGGATAAATGAACACAGAAAGCTATTTGAATGAAAGTAGTCCTCAACTTATTACTAGTTGCTTAGCAACCTTTCAAAGTTACGACAGACCCAGAAAAAACTACATATGACATGGTTTCAAAGTTCTGACATCCAGGAACATGGCCATATTTGGGGCACTTGGCAATCAGACTACATATATGGCCATTTGTAGAATCCTGTGGTCATATAGCAATAGCACTTAGCAATAGCACTTAAATAATGCTTCATAGTGCTTTATAGCCCTCTCTAAGCGGTTTACAGAGTCAGCATATTGCTCCCAACAATCTGGGTCCTCATTTTACCCACCTCTGAAGGGTGGAAGGCTGAGTCAGCCTTGAGCTTGGTGAGATTTGAACTGCCAAATTGCAGTCAGCCAGCAATCAGCAGACGTAGTCTGCAGTACTGCACTCTAACCACTGCGCCACTGCAGCTCATGACTGATTTATGATATTTTTGCTCAAAACTGGTGTTCACTTTCAGTTTCTAATTAAAACTACCCATAGTGAACAATGAGTTTGCTTAGCAACCACTATGTTTGCTTAACAACTATTGCAAAAAAGGTTTTAAAATGGACATGATGACCCACTTTATGACTGTCACAATTGTGGACTCAATTATGATCATAACACAAGGACTGCCTGTAATACAGAGGTTGCATAGATATTCTCAAGATACAGAAATACATGTATTGGGAGCACTAGAATCACAAGAATAGCTACTCAGATTTTCCTTGATTAGCTTCCTTCCTTGCTTTTCTTTGAGAAATCAATTCTTCTTCTCCTTCTCCTTCTCCTTCTCCTTCTCCTTCTCCTTCTCCTTCTCCTTCTCCTTCTCCTTCTCCTTCTTCTTCTTCTTCTTCTTCTCCTTCTTCTTCTTCTTCTTCTTCTCCTCCTCCTCCTCCTCCTCCTCCTCCTTTTCCTTCTCCTTCTCCTTCTCCTTCTCCTTCTTCTTCTTGATCCAGTATTTTCCTCCTGTTTTTGTGGCATCCTTTATTCCTTTTCACGTAACTATAAATTTGATTTCCAATTATGCCCATACGTAACTTGCAAGTTGTTGACAAACAGGATATGGGTCTGTAGTTTCCAGGCATATTTACTTTCTCCTTGTCCTTCTGAATTAGGAATGTCCTTGCAGTTCTTAACCATTTTTTGATTATTCCAAACTTTTATTCAATTTTGAATCTAGACTTGTCAATTATTTTAACCAGAATCCATGGAATTCTTATGATCTCAGAACATATATTTTTGACCTTTTTTTAATGTTTTTGTCTCGTTTTCTCAGTTATCCTAATATCTTCCGAGCTAGGTACTTTTACTGTATTTTCAGGTTTCTTGATTCATATTGCATTCCTGCCCAGAGTTACCTTAAAATAAGATGTGTGGCAAACAAATGAACAAACAAACAAACAAACAAACAAACACCCTATTGTGACTCCTATTGTTTTCCTATAAACTTGTCTAAAGATTCAGAGCCTCTTCTTTGTCAGGTTTTTCATTATTTGTGGTCAATTCTTTCCCATTTTCAAAGGATTTTTAGAATTGATACCAATTTGTCCTAAACTACAAATTCTGCTAGAATTGGATGGTGTCATATTCTTTGATCTTTTGAAATAGCCACAACACTTTGTTTCAATTGTTCTATAATTTCTACAATTCGTGTTATACTTCATGTACAGGCTAGTTTTGATATTCTTATTCTTCAAATTTCCTTGCCTCAAATTCTTCAAATTGTTTAAATCCATGCAAAGTTTCTTTATCTTCAAATCCAAGCAATATTCTATTTAGGTTTTCCATTCTTTAATGGCTTTCCTTCGTATTTTAAGTCCCAGTTTTCAATAGTTACATAGGCTATGATACCGGCATACATCAGCTGGTTCAGTTAGATCAATGTTTCAGTTGGAATTTGACAGCTTCATTAATATTCTTCCAATTGAGCTTTGGGAAAGAACTTGTGTTTCAAAATTACATACCTTTGGCCTATAAGTCTCTGCACATTAATGTCTAAATCCAGATGTCTTTCTTTCCAAAGCAAATTTGCTTTTGAAAATCTGTGTTTCAATGGTTCTGACTGGTAAAAACATTTCTTAATTAAGTAATTTTCTTCTTCTGACCAATTATTTTGCTTTTAAATATTTTCCAGTAGGCTTTCAGTTCAACACCTTGGTTGCCTAGCAGAGGGAGCTGAGCCTGTAGCACATTTTTCAATGAGTGCCCAGGAGATATAGTATTCAATGCAACTCTTGTTAATCTAGGCAACAGTCAATCCAGCATGAAATTCAGGCTGTGTACTCTTTCTACTCCTCCTCCTTCCTGAAAGACATTTTTGATTCAAAAGTAAAGTATAGCAAACTTTACAGCACAAACAGAGGTGCAATGACACTCCAAGGCTTCTGAGCTATAATTCTCGGCATCTACCATGATTCTCCATAGTAGCAACTGCTGTTGGGGATATAGGATAAATCAGTGGTGAAATCCAAATTTTTTTATTACCGGTTCTGTGGGCATGGTTTGGTGGGCGTGGCAGGGGAAGGATATTGCAAAATCTCCATTCCCACCCCACTTTGGGGCCAGCCAGAGGTAGTATTTGCCGGTTCTCCAAACTGCTCAAAATTTCCACTACCGGTTCTCCAGAACCTGTCAGAACCTGCTGGATTTCATCTCTGGGATAAATGTAATTGAAAATTCAGTTGAAATGCATTTTACAGCAGAGATTAGTACTTTGCAAGCTCTCCTTTTGAACCCTGTTTTGTGACTGTCCAGAACTTCCAAAGATCATACTGCCAGAGTGTAGCAAACTGCAATAAGTTGCATCAGGTGTCAGGCTGTTTCAGTGTACCTAAATCCAATACAAATAAATCAAATGTTCCAAATGTCTTTCATTCATATGATACCATAATACAGTTAATCCTGCCACTGCATCCCTAGAACTATACTGTACTTATTTTATTGTATTTGTATCATTATTTTGAGAAAGAACTCAAGGGGGCGAATTTATCTAACACACCTTTCTTCTCCTATTTTTCCCCACAACAACAACTCTGTTGGATTGGGTTGAGAGAGAATGACTGGCCCAAAGTTACCCAGCTGGCTTTCATGACTTAGGCAGAACTAGAACTCATAGTCTCCCGCTTTCTATCTTTCAATATTTTTTCTATATATGATTTTTCCTTCCTTCCTTCCTTCCTTCCTTCCTTCCTTCCTTCCCTCCCTCCCTCCCTCCCTCCCTCCCTCCTTTCTCCCTCCTTCCTCCCTCCCTCTCTCCCTCCCTCCCTCCTTCTGTGAATATCCCTGACTACACAAAACCTGTCCCTTTTTACCTTTAAAAAACAGACCAAGGAAGTGTGATGGAAAGTTCCAGCTGGTGTAATTTTCCACTGATTTCTTGGAAATCTTGTTTTTACACTGCCTTCTGTATAGAAATGAGCTCCTTTGAACTGAATAGGACTCCACTCTATAAGTCTGAACTCTAATTTTTCCATTGAAAACAGTGAAACTTAACATCAAAAGTATTACAGGCAAAATTCCAGGTAATCCCATTGCTGAATTTCTTCCTAATGCTTTGAGGCAGAAGAAACTATGTGTCTTTCCTTTCTCATTTGAATGGAGAATGAGATTCTACATCTGACAAAGCAGAATATTTAAATAGCACCCTTACAGATGGATGAGAAAAGACTAAGGGTTCTTTCCCCCCCAGTTTGCATTCTTTATTCAATGAAACTCTCATTGATTGCTGTGAATTATGCAACCAACCTTTTATCTATCTTAGCTATTTGTTCTATTTTGGTCAGTCAGTTCTCTTGTCTGCTTGGTGTAAATGTTTTATGTGATTGTTATCTCCTATTCAGCTCCAGCTACAAGGTTATATGCTTTGGAAGGCAAATCAGCTCAGTTTTCATGCTAGTACTGTGAGGTCAGATGGGCAGAGCTAGTAGGTCTGGCATAAGTCCTATGGCTCTACAAAGGGCTGTATCTTTTGAAACACATCCAGTCATTCAGGAAAGGTCAACCAGGTCACAAGAAACTCTTTTACCACATCCTCTGATCAGGCTATCAAGTTAATACAGTGTGTTTGCTGGAAATTCAGCAATGGGATTACCTAGAATTTTGAAGTAGGGACAAACTGATACAGTAGTGTTTACCAGTGGTGAAATCCAATTTTTTTTACTACAGGTTCTGTTGGCGTGGCTTGGTGAGCGTGGTGTGGCTTGGCGGGCATGGCAGGGGAAGGATACTGCAAAATCCCCATTCCTACCCCACTCCTGGGAGAAGGACATTGCAAAATCTCCTTCCCCCCCCCACTCTGGGGCAAGCCAGAGGTTCTCCAAACTACTCAAAATTTCCGCTACCGGTTCTCCAAACTACTCAAAATTTCCGCTACCGGTTCTCCAAACTACTCAAAATTTCCACTACTGGTTCTCTGAACTACTCAAAATTTCCACTAGTGGTTCTCCAGAACCTGTCAGAACCTGCTGGATTTCACCCCTGGTGTCTACCCTAAAATCATATTTATGGAGATTCTCAGTCATCCAGGTCATGGTTGTCCCAAAGGTGCTTTTTCAAAAGATAACTGGACGTTCTTGTTTTCTTCAGAGCTGAAAAAGCTTCTTGGATGAGAAGCAAAACATTTTCAAAGAAAAAACGAGAAAGTCCATTTGCCTCTTGAAAAAGCACCCATGGGACACCCTAAAATATGTTTTATACAGTGGTGGATTGCCCCCAGTTCACACCAGTTCTATAGAACCAGTAGTAAAACTGGTGGGAGGCTCCACCCACTGATCCTGACATCATGAAAATGCTTCTGCGCATGCGCGGCCCCATTGCGAACTGGTAGTAAAGGTAAGTAGAATCCACCCCTGGTGGACTTCAAATCCCAGAATGCCCCAGCCAGCAGTGGAAGCAGAAGTAATCCTCCAAAAACCAGAAAAAGGTAGGCCTAGCCCTAAAAAATGATGTCTCAATGCCCACTTTGCATCTCCACCCTGATGTTTGTACACCACTATTACATTATGTGGAGTCCTCATCCCTCCCCAAAAGTAAGAAAGAAGATAGGATTGGTCTTGAGATGCTCCATCCCCTGGAATGGTAGAATTCGCCACAGCCAACTCATCATAGACTACTCGCCATGGTCAACTTGCCATGGCCAATTCACAGTTGCCAACTCATTATAGCCAACTTGCCACGGGACAACTTGACATGGCCAATTGGTCACAGGACAACTCGCTGCTAGACCATTCAACAAATCAATTTAATTATTTAAAATAATTTTTTAAAAAATAAATTTATGTCATTCGTATTTCATTTTGTCATTCCTTTGGCATCCTTTCTGTAATGATTCTATTTCTTTGATATTAGTGTAACTTTTGTCCCTTGGTGAGTTGGCTGTGACAAGTTGTCCCATGGTGAGTTGGCCACAACGGATTGGCTGCAGCAAGTTGACTGTGGGGATTGTTATAGACCCCTCCCCATCACCATTGACCATCTAAGATGGCAGATAGATTAGTTTAGCAATCATCCCTGGTCAGATGAGCTGAACTGTATTTCTATTTAAATTACAAGATTTTTGAAACTGCATGTTTACACAGACATTATGTACACAACAGCTGAGTAGTTGCTATTATTAGGTTGATCTGCTAACTCTGCAAGCAAGTTGCAAACCGAAGCACTCTTCCAAAACATTGTTTATGAGGCTTCTAAATAATGCTGAGATGGTGCCCAAGAGGCTGAAGACAGCTTCTCTTAGTTATATTAGATCAGGAGCTCCTGTTCTCCATAGGATGCTGGGTTACATAAGGAGCTTTTGTATGGAAAACAGGCACTGAGTCTGCAGTCTCCAGTCAAACATAGGTGTGGTGGCAAATGGCATAATACCTTCCATCTCACACCCCACTCTAAGTTGCTCCTTGCTCTGGATGGAGAAAATGAAGCAAATGCCCTATTCCCCTTTCCCAGCCTGGGAGGGCAACATTCCTAGGATCTCCTTCTCCCCTCTCCCCCAATCTCTAGCTGTTGACAACAACTGAAAAATTGCTTTAGCAAAATAAAATAAAATATAAGCTATAATAAAATATAAAATGATAATAATATAAAAATAGAATTAAAAGGTAAAGGTTTCTTTCGCACCTATGTGCTAGTTGTTCCCGACTCTAGAGGGCAGTGCTCATCTCCATTTCAAAGCCGAAGAGCCAGCGCTGTCCGAAGATGTCTCCGTGGTCATGTGGCCGGCATGACTAAAAGCCAAAGGCGCACGGAACACTGTTACCTTCCCACCAATGGCGGTCCCTATTTTTCTACTTGCAGTTTTTACATGCTTTTGAACTGCTAGGTTGGCAGAAGCTGGGACAACTAACGGGAGTTCACCCTGTTATGTGGCACTAGGGATTCGAACCGCTGAACTGCCGACCTTTCGATTGTCAAGCTCAGTGTCTTAGCCACTGAGCCACCGCATCCCTATCTGATTCTTAGATCCAGGCAAAATTATATTTGTTCCTTGGGTACAGGTGAGAAATCTGTGTACACGTTTGCCAAATATCTGCATTGTTTCCACATTTGAAAAAACTTGAAAATATTGAAAAGGGAAGCCCTAATCACATACTTTTCTACTCTTATCTGTGCAAGCAATTGTGGATAAACCCTGTAAAATGTGAGCCACTATCTCCCTCCCCAGGAGAGCCTGTCTAGTGGTAGTAGTTAAAGCAAAAGGTGAGAAACAACTTGTTAGGTTAGACACAAAGCTGGCTGGGAGACCTTGGCCCAATCATTTCCTCTCAGGCCTTACGCAACACTAGCGATTGAAACCACTGAATTGCCGCCCTTTCGATCGACAAGCTCAGCGTCTTAGCCACTGAGCCACCACATAGAATAGAATAATAAAATAAAATAAAATAATAGTATAATTAGAATAGAAATAATAAAGTAAAATAAAGTAAAATAAAATAAAATAAAATAAAATAAAATAAAATAAAATAAAATAATAAAATAAATAAAATAAAATAAAATAAAATAAAATAAAATAAAATAAAATAAAATAAAATAATAAAATAAAATAAAATAAAATAAAATAAAATAAAATAAAATAGTAATGAGTTGTATCCTTGGAAATCTGAACCTAAATGCCACTACATTTTTTATTTCCAATGGTGATTTATTTTTAATTTCTCTCTCTTCTCTTTCTTCTTTCCTTCTTGCATATCAACTTCTGTCTTTTTTAATCACTTGTTCCCTTCCCCCACCCACCTCTTTATAATCATTATGTTGTACCGGCGCTGTCTCCTTTTGTGTTTGCTGCCTGCTCCCTTTCCTTAGCAGTTTCTGCACAACCCAGGATGGAAGCAGACACTCTGCCAGTTTTGCCTCCAGGTTATATTTGTTGGAGCCACTCACATGCCATGCAAATTGTCTTCTGAAAGAAAAGGCAGATTCATCAGCCACCAGGATTGCCAGAGAGTTATTTGACTGCTGATATCAGCTCAGCCTGGTAGAGCAGGCAATAGACAAGACCTGAACACAGGAAGACCTGGGCTGAGTCTTCTCCATGGGGAAGACTTGCACGGCATCTCAATTTATACAAGAATTAATCTTTTCAAATTTGCATGAGATCCAGGTCCTCTTTGGTCCCCTTTTTTATTGAAAGAAATAAAATGAACAAGAGAAGCAGAGGAAAGAAAAGAAAAGACAGGAATATAAAAGGTACTTATCAATTGGAAACAAGGAAATTGATAGGTACCAACAAATATAGCCACACACACACACACACACACACACACACACACACACAAATGCATAAGCATCTAAGGCAAATACATAAGTGTATACAAGTATACCTCGACTTACGACCACAGTAGAGCCCAAAATTTATGTTGTTAAGTTAGACGTTTGTGAAGTTTCGTCCCATGTTATAACATTTCTTGCCACAGTTGTTAAGCAAATCACTGCAGTTGTTAACTTAGTAACAAGGTGGTTAAGTTACTTTGCTTGTCAAGAAGGTCGCAAAAGGTGACATGACCTTGGGACAGGGGTCCTCAAACTTTTTAAACAGGGGGCCAATTCACAGTCCCTCAGCTGTTGGGAGGGACTGAGGGTGAGTGTAGCTAGGTGGTCATGTGACTGGGTGAGTGTGGCCAATTTAGCAGTCCATTAAACAAGATACACAAATTAAACTTTAATTTGTTATGCTCCTGGGGGTGGAAAGCAGGTTAGTGAAGGGATGTGGCTGCCTTGGAGGCGGTTGAGGGGCTTCTGTTTGTTTGTGTGTCTCTCTCCCTCCTTCTTTCCCTCCCTCTCTCTCTCTGGAGGCTGGGACCTCCTTGCATCTCATTTTTGGCCTCCTTGTCCTCCAGAAGGCAGGTGGGGGACGGTGGGTAGGTGGGGTGATGTGGGCAGGGCAGCCTCTTGGTCCCACGTGGGGCAGACTAATAGCTTCAGGGGGCCATATCTGGCCCCCAGGCCATAGTTTGAGGACCTCTGCCTTGGGACATAGCAACGGTCATAAATAAGGACCAGTTGTCATGCATCTGAATTTTGATCGCATGATTTATGGGGATGCTGCAAAGGTCATAACTGTGAAAAATGGTCATGCCACTTTTGTCAGTGGTGGTGTAACTTTGAACAATCACTAAATGAACAGTTGTAAGTCAAGGACTACCTATATCTGTTTATCTATCTAACAATCATCTATCTACCTCAAGAATATAAATAGAAAAATCTGCACCATATTCATATGTAATATTCCTACCTAGAAAGCCCTTTACAATCAGTTTTGTCATCTTTTGGCTCTTTTATAGAAGAGGCCTGCCTGGTTGTTTATGATAATTAAGCTGGCCTTATGTTGGCATTTTTCTGTCCTTTTTTTCTTTTTTTTCCAGTTGGGCCACAGAGAGACTCTTGATACTGCCCAACAGTGGTATAGAAGGCCTTTGAGAATCAGTTTGAATTATGGCAAATTTAAGCATGTAGGAAAGCATCTTATGCCTAGTTGGACCATGGTACCATTACTGGTGTTGATGATGGGAGCAAATTTCCAGTACATCTGAAGGATACCATGTTGAGGAATATTGAGCTAACTGGGATATGTGACTTTATTTTGGACAAACACCTGCATATCTGCTTTGAGTGACCCAGAGGGAATAAATGGAAATGGAACAGTACCAAGTGAGCAGGACAAGAGAAAAATCTAACTGAATTTACAGTTCATTAAAAATGAAATTAATTAATTACAGTCGTTATGTGTATTAAATACTTGGAAAGAACATTGTCTCCTCCTCTGACATTTAAAAAGTACAACTTGGGAATTTCTGAGGAACACTGTAGAGTAACTAGAAGCCGTAAGTCCTGGGTTGAACTCTGCATAAGGAGGATTCCATTGTCCATCGTCAGGGGTGGGTTCTACTTACCTTTACTACCAGTTCGCAACAGGATCGCATGCAGGCACTCGCTTTGCTTACGCACGTGCCTTGTTTCTGCGCATGCACAGAAGCTTCTGCGCATGTGCAGAACGCCAATGACAACATCCGGGGCATTGGACGGAGCCAGTTTTATTATCGGTTTTTGTGAACCAGTCCGAACCACGGGCAACCCACCACTGTCCATGGTCCATGCCTGACTTTTGAATGGCATGTGGATGGATAGTCCATATGTTTCAAAATCAGTCAGCTTTTCATTTCCATATAAATGGGTCTTAGGTTTCAAATAATTAAGATAGGTATTCTTACCTTTTGTATTTTATCATTTTCCTGTTCTGTCACGCATTTAGCCACAACTTACTTACTTACTTACTTACTTTGTTTGTTTGTTTGTTTGTTTGTCAACAAGTACAATGAAGCAAGTAACAGTATAGACATATACATGGACACATGAAAAAAAAGTGGCACAAATAAAAGGATATAAATAGGCAAAACATAGCCATAAACACACAGAATGATTACCTATAAATGGGGACAGTAGGACAGGGGGGGTAGGCACACTGGTGTGCTTATGCATCTTAGGGACCTTTTAAGAAACTGAAAGGTCCACAGTAGACAGTTTAAGGTAAAAGGGATTTAGCGAGACTAATAACAGGATCAGGTAGAGTCTTCCAGACATTTACTACTCTATTTCAGAAGTCATATTTCCTACAATCAAGATTTGAAGGGGGGTCTACATACAAATTCCTTAGGCTTGAGCTGAGAAGTCCTTGGTGTTCTCTGAGCTTGGTTGTTTTCCTGAAGATGTTTCATTACCAAAACCAGGTAACATCAGCAGTGTTAGGATTGGGCTGTCAGGATGGGACTCACTCTGCCCTATACTAACTGGCAGCCGTTTTCAGGTTTATCTGCTCTCAGGCACTTCATCTCAGAAAACCTTTGCTGCGCCACTGAGCTTCAGTCTCACCCAGATTCCAGTTCCAGTTTCAGTATTGTTCATTCAAATCCGATCTGATCTGGAATCTGATCTTCTGTTATTGGCTTGTTTCTGAAGCAACAAAAGCTAGTGCAGGCTGGATTTTTTTTAAAAAAAATTAAACATTAAAAAAAAAACAGGAAGGAGAAAGATTACTTCTTTATGCACTGCAAGAGTAGAGATGGAATCGTGTCAGCCTCTCCTTTGTGCCCCAGAGCTGTTCCCCCACAGCTAATTCTATTTCTGAGGACGAGAGCACGACGCAGCCAAGACCCAGCACAGAAGAGACTTCCATAAAAGATGCATGGGACGAGGTCATTCTGAACGTGCCCTCTCTGTCTCTCTCGGGACCGGGTTAACTTGGCGCTTAAGTGTCTTGAGTGGAGTATTAGGCAATCTTCATTACCACACGGGGCTCGCCTAACCTCTCAAAAGGAGAAGAACCTTTCAAAATGTAATAGATTAATAATGGTTGCCCTTTGTTTAAACCAAAGACGCAGACAAAGTGTCTCCAAGCCTACAATGTTTCTGAGTGACACATCCCTCCTGAGTCTCAGCCAAACTGTTCTCACTAAATGGCTCTTTTTGTAATTTGTTTTCAGGGTGGAGTCAACATGCGCAAGGCAAGGCCCGCATGCCATTTGGGGACTGCATTGTGCAGGAGACCAGTCTGGCTGGAGCTCCTGGAGTCTGAGAGTGGAGCCATCAGAAAGCCCCAGTCTGCATCTGTGTTGCTGATGCTTTTCTGAGTTTGGGGCAAATGCTCTCAGAGCAGTAATGGAATTGATGCCCCTTTTGTGGATAAAACAGAAGATAGAATAGAGTAGAGTAGAGTAGAGTAGAGTAGAGTAGAATAGAATAGAATAGAATAGAATAGAATAGAATAGAATAGAATAGAATAGAATAGAATAGAATAGAATAGAATAGAATAGAATAGAACAACAGTGTTGAAAGGGACTTTGGGGGTCTTCTAATCCAACCTCCTGCTCAGGCAGGAAATCCTATATCATTTCAGACAAATGGTTGTCCAATCTCTTCTTAAAAACTTCCAGTGTTGGAGAATTCAAAACTTCTAGAGGCAAGTTGTTCCACTGGTTAATTGTTCTAACTGTCAGGAAATTTCTCCTTAGTTCTAGGTTGCTTCTCTCCTTGATTAGTTTCCACCCATTGCTTCTTGTCCTGCCCTCAGGTGCTTCAGAAAATAGCTTGACTCCCTCTTCTTTGTGGCAGCCCCTGAGATATTGGAACACTGCTATCATGTCTCCCCTAGTCATTCTCTTCATTAAACTACACATACCCAGTTCCTGCAACTGTTCTTCATATGTTTTAGCCTCCAGTCCCCTAATCATCTTTGTTGCTCTTCTCTGCACTCTTTCTAGAGTCTCAACATCTTTTTTACATCGTGGCGACCAAAACTGAATGCATTTTGCATTCAGTTCACACTTGGTAAGTGTGGCCTTACCAAGGCATTATAAAGTGGTATTAACACTTCACGTGATCTTGACTCTATCCCTCTGTTTATATAGCCTAGAACTGGGTTGGCCTTTTTGGCAGCTGCTGCACACTGCTGGCTCATATTTAAATGGTTGTCCACTAGGACTCCAAGTTCCCTCTTACAGTTACTACTATTGAGCAAGATACCACATATACTGTACCTGTGCATTTGATACCCAGAAGTTCACAATCTTCTGGAAAGATAGGGAAGGAGACAGTGCCCTTTGTGCAATGAGATTAGGTGAACCTGCACTTTGCTAAGCTGGTACTGGCAGCAGGACTGTTTCAAGAAGATCTTCTGATACCATCCCCATGACTCCATCACCCTTCATAATGCATTTATTTGTTAGATTTCTATCTCACTTTCCTCCAGGAGCATTAAACCCTTCTCCCTCCTGTTTTCCCATGGATAGGTGAGGATGAGAGAGATTCCATCCGTGAACCCCAGCCCACCTAAGTCCCAAGGCCAGCATCTGATCTACTGCATGGTAATGGTATACATGACCCTTTCCCAAACAGGTAGTATTTATATATGAACTCTTTGAGATAGAAGGACCTCTTTACACCATTAATTGTAGTTTCTGCTTGTACACATCAAAGGAAGCAAAGCCCGCTATTCTCCTGGGCATATTGCAAGCACAACATGCAACAGACATTTTAGGAAGTCAAGCAGGGGTAAAATCCAGCAGGTTCTGGAGAACTGGTAGCGTGGGAATGGGATGGGTGGGAATGGAGATTCTGCAGTATCCTTCCCCTGCCATGCCCACCAAGCCATGCCCACCAAGCCATGCCCACAGAACCAATAGTAAAAAAAATTTGATTTCACCAATGAAAGGGCTTTCTGCTGTAGTTTTGCGTCTCTCATCAGCAGAATGTTGCATCAAAATGTCAGTGTTGTGGATCAGATAGAAGGCAGCCCTCTGAACCCCAAACATCCCAAATTGTGCTGGTTTTTGTTGTGGTGGTTAGTAGAGTGGTTTTTGGCATGGAGAGCAAAACAAAATCTACCATTTCCACCCTATCAGTCCCGGTGACAACACTGGAAACATTCCCTGCAGCCCTTAGAAACCAATAAAAAGAAGAAGAAGCTCTGCCCTAGCACATTGTCAGAGAGTAAAACATAAGGACACACACAATTACAAAAAATGTTTATAAAGGCCATTAGCTGCCTTCAAGAGCACTCCAATCTGCTTTCTCAGAAGTAAGTCATGCTGACTCAGAATTCATTCTTTTATAGTCCTTACTCATTAGGTGGGCATGAAGATGGTTAAGCTAACACAGACCTTTGCCACAACCAGGCAAGTTATTGGCTTTATCACTACAGCACTTCTTTAGATGATGTGGGCTACTTATTCAGTTTCCTGGAATGTTTCTTGCAAGCTAGCAAACCAGATACTGCTCTGTAACAGTTAAATGCATTGTTTTATTATTCACTGAGCTGAATTGTTGTTTATTGTAGCATATGATAGACCAACATTGCATGATTAAGCTGGTGAAAGAATTGCCAAAGGTTACAGTGAAAACAGCCTGGGTGGGGAACTCCCATATTTTTTTCCCATGTATAAATGAACATCATTGTGTATCTGGACAAGAGAGATGGTCTCCTGGGAAAGAGACTTCTGTGTTTTGCTGGACAGAGTTGAGAGATGGGGGGGAGGGAGGGAGAGAGGGAGGGAGGGAGGGAGAAGGAAGGAAGGAAGGAAGGAAGGAAAGAAAGAAAGAAAGAAAGAAAGAAAGAAAGAAAGAAAGAAAGAAAGAAAGAAAGAAAGAAAGAAAGAAAGAAAGAAAGAAATGAAAAGAAGAATTCTATAACCAGGCAGAGGCCAATTCCACGTTATAGCCTAAGCTGCTTTCTTCCCAATGACCAATGAAATCAATCCTTCAAAGTGACAAACCAGTCACTATGGGGCATTGGATAGACTTCTCTTTGCTACCAAGAAGAAAACTGAATTCAAGGCTTAGGCCAATCATAAAATGTAGGCTTAGTCACCTACCCAGCATAGAAATTCTCAATTTAATAGCTAGGCAGAATTTCATGGAAGCAAAGGCCTACTTGTATCTTATATCCATCCTTTCGAGCTCAAACTTTGCAAATTCTTTCTGGTGGTTCATGGCTTAAAAGATTCTCATGCCAGGCTTCATATTGTCAAAACAATGACTGTGGGGTTTTCTCACTGTTATTATTGTGGGCTTGTTTGTTTTGGGTTTTGTGGTGGTAGGGAGTTTCTGGATTTTGTTTCCATATTCTCTACTGATTTTGGGTTCATGTAGTTTTCAAACAGCTAGCTAATTGGGCCTACATCCCAATGCAGGATGCATGTAGATATTAGTTTTCAATATTATATGAGCAATGCAGGAAGAAGCTATAATTTAACCCTTGTCAACAGGGCAGGTTTCAAAACCCATTGCTACCAGTTTGCTAGTGAGCACGTGCATGCTCAATGCTTCTGCACATGCGCAGAAGCATCCGGGTGGGGGGCGGAGCCTCCCACCGCCACCGCTACTGGTTTGCCCAATCTGGGGTGAACCACTAGCAACCCACCACTGCCTGTCATGCTGCAAAAATAGAATGAAATTCAGCTCAAACATTTCCTTGCTTTGCGTTTGTGACTTTGAATGTGATATTTTGAACCTGAAATCCAAAAGGCATATGAAATGCCTCCATATTAGCTCCATGAAATTGTATCGCAGTAGTGATTAAAATATTATGTCAAAAATTTTGCATGTTGCTAAGCAATTTATTTATTTATTTATTTGTCAGATTTATATGCCGCCCTTCTCCCGTAGGATTCGGGGCGGCTCACAACAATAAAACAACCCAACAATAGATAAAGATTAAATAATATTAAAAACCAATTTAAAATCCACAAATCCCCAAGTTAAAATCCACGGCAGATCAGGGAAGTTGCTGAAAGAGCCATGTCTTTAGATCGGCGCAGAAGGTGCGGAGGTCGGGGGCCGTCCGGAGCCCGGTGGGCAACCCATTCCAGAGAGTCGGTGCGAATCACAGAGAACGCCCTCATCCTGGGGACCACCAGCCAACACTGTCTGGGCGAGGGGACCCGGAGGAGGGCAGTCCTATGTGAGCGCACTGGGCAGTGGGAGGCCGGTAGGAGGTGATCCTGCAAATACCCCGGGCCCATGCCATGGAGGGCTTTATTTATTTATTTATTTATTTATTTATTTATTTATTTATTTATTTATTTATTTATTAAATTTATATACCGCCCTATTCCTAAGGGACTCAGGGCGGTGAACAGCGAACGATAAAAATACATGTAATACAAACGTTAATAATAAAAAACCAATTAAAATATACTAAACATTCTGGTCCTAGATAATTCAAGACATCCTAGTTTAAAATAAAATCAAAAAGCAATATAAAGGGAAAGTTAGGCCAGGCCGGCCTGCTGAAACAGGAATGTTTTGAGGGCACGGCGGAAAGTGCGCAGATCCGGAATCTTCTGTATCTCTGGGGGGAGCTCGTTCCAGATGGTGGGTGCCCTCACAGAAAAGGCTCTCCCCCTGGGGGCCGCCAGTCGACATTGTTTGGCTGACGGCACCCTGAGAAGCCCCTCTCTATGGGAGCGTACTGGGCGGTGAGAGGCTATTGGTGGCAGAAGGCGGTCTCGTAAGTACCCCGGTCCTAAGCCATGGAGCGCTCTAAAGGTGGTAACTAAGACCTTTTATAGGTGAGTACCAGCAGCTTGAAGCGGATACGAAGGACCATCGGCAACCAGTGCAGCTCGCGTAATAGTGGTGTTATATGGGAGTAGTGGGACACGCCCGTAACTACTCGTGCGGCCACATTCTGGACCAGTTGGAGCCTCTGGGTGCACCTCAAGGGCAGCCCCATGTAGAGGGCATTGCAGTAATCCAACCAAGAGATAATGAGAGCATGAGTGACTGTACGGAGGGCGTCCCTGTCTAGAAAAGGGCATAACTGGTGCACCAGGCAAACCTGTGCAAATGCCCCCCTTGTCACAGCTGTACTGCATTGCAGTACTGCAATGTGTCCTGTATTGCAACCTTAAGATTTTTATATTCACTTTATTAATATTTATTATTTAATACAGGTTGTCCTCACTTATTGGCCACAATTGGAACTGACATCTCACTAAACGTCACAGTCATTAAGTGAAAAATTATGTATCTGTCCCAGACTTATGATTTTCTCTTCCATTTCCATTGTTAAGTGAATCAGTTTGGTTGTTAAGTGAGTCATCATGTGACTGTTCCTTACTATTTCCTTCCTGCACTCTCCATTAATTCTGTGTGAGTTCCTGTATTGTATTTGTAACTTTTCTCTGGATTTTTAGAGGGAGAACATAAACTCTTGGCTCCATATTAGTTTCCCTGCTTATTATTGCAGGTAGACTGAGCGGAGAGATAGCAACTTCATTAAGCTTATCCACCCAGATCCCTAATTAGGGGAGGAGATATCTAAACATCTGCATATCTTCACCAATTTTTGGTCATTTTGATGAAACAGAACTTTCTTTGGAATTTCTTTCTGAGAAGAGAATTTAGGTGAAATTGTCCTAGGCTGGATATTGGCCCTTTGGCCCTTTTCTTTTATTGCAGACTGGATTAAAGATAGCAAGCAAAAGATTTATTTCAGTATTTCTCAACCCGGGCAATTTGAAGATGCGTGGACTTCAACTCCCAGAATTCCCCAGCCGGCTATGCTATGGACTTCAACTCCCAGAATTCTGCCCAGATTAAAAAACACTGATTTATTTTGTTTCTCTATCTCTGGTCTGATTTCCTCTTACCCGAAGATACTTGGGCCTTCAGCTTACTTCCTGCAAAACAAAAATTCTTTCTCTTCCCTCACAACTAGGCTAGACACAGCAAAGATGGAGTTTTTCAATTACACTTTCTTAATAAACTTTCTTTCTGGTGTATCTTAAAGCACCTGTTTTTAGATCTGTTTTTAATGGCCCTGATTCTATTTGTGTGTCTCTATTTTGCTGAAGCTGGAGCAAAATGGTTCAGAGTTCTAAAACAGTTTCTCCATGAGAAACAATGTTTAATTTACATTGGCGATCAGGAAAAAAAATTCCCAATAAAAAAGCTGTTTTGTAATAACTGTAGCAGAAAAAAATTGCTGTGAGATTCTTCTTCCTCACTAAAGGTCTTTAAACAGAAGCTGGATGGTCAGTTCTTAAGGTTGTTGTAGTAGTGGATTCCTGCACTGAGTAGGAGATTGCACTAGAATCTTCCAATCCCTTACATCAGGGGTGAAATCCAGCAGGTTCTGACAGGTTCTGGAGAACCGGTAGCGGAAATTTTGAGCAGTTCGGATAATCAGCAAATATCACCTCTGACTGGCCCCAGAGTGGGGTGGGAATGGAGATTTTGCAGTATTCTTCCCCTGCCATGCCCACCAAGCCACACCACACCACGCCCACAGAATCGGTAGTAAAAAAAAATTGAATTTCACCACTGCCTTACATGATCTGATGCAATGTATGAACTGAAGGATTCCAACCCAGGTTCTGTCAAAAAATTTCCCTGCAGTGGCAAAAAATACAGAGAGAGATGGAAAACTGGAAAAAATTACAATTATCCTTGTTAGGAAGAATAGCAGCAGTTAAAATGAATGTTTTGCCTAAGTTTTTGTTTCTTTTTCAAATGATACCAATATTTAAAAATGATGAGAATTTGAAGATATGGCAGAAGGGTATTAATAATTTTGTTTGGGTAGGGAAGAGACCGAGAATAAAACAAAAAATAATGCAGGATACACGTGAAAGAGGAGGTCTCAAAATGCCTAACTTAAGACTTTATTATGAGGCAGCTGTTCTATCAGCAATGAGTGATTGGATGAATTTAACAGAAGAAAGAATATTGAATATTGAGGGATATGATTTGGTTTACAGGTGGCATACTTATTTATTATATGATAAGAAAATGGACAAGACTTTTAAAAGTCATATATTAAGGAATGCTCTATTGTGTGTCTGGAAAAAGTACAAGTATAAACTAAACGAGAAGTTACCATTGTAGGCAATACCCAGACACGCGATAGAGAATATAAGTGTAGAGCAAAGGCAGGATGTGATTACATATAAAGAGCTTCTTAACAAGGAAAGAGGTATACTACAATTAAAATCTTTGAATCAACTAAGAGAAGAAAGGACAATTCGAACATGGTTTCAATATGTACAGTTGCAAGCTAGATGGAGAGAAGATCAGAAAATTGGTTTTCTGCAAAATGAGGAGAACTTGGTAAAACAGATTAGAGATCAAAGTCAAATGTATATAAAAAGGTTGTATAATGCGTTGGTAGAAATAGATTTAGAAACGGAGTTAGTTAAAGACTGTATGATAAAGTGGGCACAAAATATTGAAGAACCAATAGTGATGGAAACATGGGAAAAAAATATGGGTTAGAAATGTGAAGTTCACGCTAGCCCAAAACATAAGAGAGAATTTTTATAAAATGTTTTATAGATGGCATCTGGATCCTAAAAAGCTAGCCTGTATGTATCCAAGTGTGCAACCTAAGTGTTGGAGATGTGAATATAATGATGCCACGTATTATCATATATGGTGGACATGTAAAAAAATTAAGGCATTTTGGATAAAAATATGGTGGATTATTCAAAATATTCTCAAAAAGAAGATAAAATTTACTCCACAGTTCTTTTTGTTAGGCATAATTACAGATTGTACTGTTATAGAGACTAAGTTGATTTTAAATTTAATAACAGCAGCCAGACTCTTGGTGGCACAGGACTGGAAGAAGGAAGACTTGCCTACTATTGAAGAATGGACACTAAAAGTAGTGACTTTAGCAGAGATGGCTAAGATTTCAGCATATTTGAAGGACCATTCAAATGAAAGATATATATTGGATTGGAGAAGATGGATTGACTATATTCAAAACAAATATCGGACTAAAAAGTTTCAAATAGCTTATGAATGAAATCTATATTTCCTTTTTGAATATGTTTAGTTAGTTGAAAGGGGAGTTAAAGAGCAAGGGGGAGTTTGGAGACCACAGAAAGTTAGTCTGTTTTAGCTTATGTTTGTTATGCTATACCCTGTTTTTGCTCTGGGAAGTCCGGGGGGTGGGGGGGTGGGGGGGTGGGGGGAGGGGGGGTGGGAGGGGGAAAATTGTTGTAATGATTGTTAAAACTTTTTAAATAAAAAAAAAATTCCCTGCAGTAATAAGATGGCCAAAAAATGCAGGTAGTCCTGCAGGACGCTCTGCCTACCTGCCCTGACATCATCACGTCCCGTTTTTGACGGTCTGTGCATGCGTGGAAGATTAGGGGTGAAATGCTCCCGGATCGGAACAGAACGCTTGATCCGGTAGCGATTTTGGCTAGTGGTTCAGCGATCTGGTAGGGACGGCAGAGCAAAGCTCCGCCCACCCACCCAAGTTCTTACCTTCTTGTTTTTTACCTTCTGCGCATGCGCAGAAGGTTGCGTGTGCATGTGATGCATGCACGCGCATGAGCGAGCAAAGCAAACACATTCACACAGCACATGCGCTTCCGAACCGGTAAGGAAGATGAGTAGATTTCACCCCTGCAGAAGACCCTTCTGCAAATAAGAGAGAGCACTCCCATTTGCAAACTGGTAGCAAAAGGAAGTGAATACCACCCCTGGTCTGTTGTAACTTTGAATGGTCGCTCAGTGATCAGCTGTAAATCGAAGACTACCTGAATGCAATTGGCTTGTCTTTCGTTGTTCAATCATCTTCCCAGCTCTCTAAAAAAAGACATCGTAAATGAGTGGAGGAAGGAAGACAGACAGCCTTTATATTATGTCAGGTTCATCTTTTCAGACCAGGAAATCGGTCACATCAGGAAACTTTGCAACAGAAAATGACATCATGATAGCCATTTCCACTACTTCCAGATGGTCACTAGGACATGGGTGTGAAACTCAAGGCCCGTGGGCAAAATCCGGCCCACAGGGTACTTGGTGGAGGGCCACAGGACGTTGAGCTGGCCATGCCCACCCTGGCCACACCCACTCAGGCTCCCGAGGTCAAACACAACCTTGATGCAGCCCTCAATGAAATTGAGTTTGACACCCCTGGACTAGGAGAAACCCAAAAGTTCTTTTCAAGCACACTGATTAAAGTAGAACATCAGAGGCCTCTTTTGCAGGGTAGCAAAATGTTGAGAAGTTGCTTAGCTTGAATATGTGGCTGCCCAGCCTGTTCAGAGACTTTTTAAAAATTCTCTTCCAATTGCACGCAACCAATGAATCTGTCTTTCTAGAGGCTTGGGATATTTATCTGAAATAGTGAGGGGCCAGCAAAATTGAACCTTAAGATAGACATTTTCTTTCATATATGGGTCTGATGTGGGTAAGTGATTATATTAGACTGAGAAAAATTGCCTGCAACATCTTTCCAAGGCATCTAAATTTGGTCTCTTTAAATGGAATGCACCACACTTTTTATAGATTACATATGTATTCCTAGCTGGTTACTGACAGTTCAGCCTGGCTGGGGGCAAAGATATCAACCGCCCCTACAGACTCAGTAGCAGGTTAGCCTTTGAAGCTTTTGTTTGGCAGGGATGCAGTTATCACTGACCTTGACAGAAAACATTTCAGAGTACACACAGAGAGACATTCAGGGTCTGTGCACACAAGCTTGCCTTCCGTAACCTCAGAAACACAAGCAAAGCAGAATTATGGTAAGTGTATAAGCAAGGAGGTCACAAGGTTAATGTCTACTTAAGCCATTCCTGAAAATACCCATCAAACAGGAAAACTGGCAGATTGCATGGAGGTCCCCTAAGAGCAAAATCAAGGCAAACAAACCAAACAAAAGTTTGATACCCCTTCTTTGGAGAAGTGGTAAAAAATATATACCTAATTTTTGTTTTAAATTGTTAAAGATTAATATAACAGCCCCAGAATTTTTGATCTAGTTTCATGTACTTCTAAATTGCTTTTAGAACCAATAGAAAAGGAAGGGCTGTTCAGATGTTGTATTTGAATAAAATAGATTTGGCTGAGGTGTCAACAGCTAGAGGGTATATGAAATTAGCATTGGGCTAATGTCTGTAACTTGATCTGCAATTGGCATAATTGCCGGCTTTCCCAAAAACTCTTAATAACAGTGGAGAAGAAACTTGCTTAGTTCATATTTAAATGCAAACTAACTGTGCATTTTTCAACTAACACAGGAATCAAAGAATAAATTACCTTGATATTCCCTCTTCAATTTTTGTAATGCAATTTACTCGTCCAAGGAGGAAGCCTGCACAAACATGCATAATGTCCTGAAAGTAATGTGCAAAACCACAGTAGACTGGGAAATATTTGGGGGAAGAAAAAAAAAGGACATTAGACAAAACTGCAAACAAAAATATGTCTGGAAGAAAATGCTTCCAAATACTATTTATTTATTTTTGAATGCTTTTAAACGGCTTCAGTCATTCAAGGCCCAGTGTGCATTTTAATGAGAATGAAACAAACCAAACTGAGAATCCAAATGGATAGATTGGATTATCTCTAGACATAGTCCCGGCTTCCCAATGTTGCTCCCTCCCAGGCGTATAATTTTGTTGCTTTGGAAGGTCATCTCAACAAAGATGTGTGTCATTCTCTTCAAGCCTTATTGATGAGAGAAACCAAAAGTCCAAAAATTCCTGGCTGGGAGGTTTTAGTTGGAAAAAAAAGAAACCAATATGGCTTATCAGCTAAAAGTAACTAGAAGTAAGCATGTATCTAATTTAAATGTTTGCGTGATGGAAATAGCTAACACTGCTTTCATCAACTGGGTTTGTTTGTCTTTGTGATTTGTCATGGCCCTCACAATCAATGTGTATCAACCCCGGGTTGACTAAAGTACACGTTGCAATGATAACTAGAGCTGTATTTCCAAGCTTGGTGCCAGAACAGTGTAATAATACTGTATTCTCCAACTGAGTTTCTAATATGTGCAACCAAGAGTTTTAAATAGTTAAAGACTTTAGGAAAGTTTGGAGTCACACATGAAGTGTGTCTCCAACACACACACACACACACACACAAACACGGTATTCACTGGTCCAACAAATCTAAAAAAGCCAAATATGTAACAGTTTATCAAAATATGTAGCAGTTTAAAAGAGATAGACTTATGCTTTAAAAAAATAAAAAGCTCCAGTGACTCTCCCCTCTTTCTCCTACAAAGGGATATAAATTCTTATCTAGAAGCTGCTCATGTCTAACTGCCCAGTTTTCTCAGAACAGTTTACTTTGGCAGCTGCCTTAGCTTTGCCTCTCTAATTAAATGATGAGATCATAGGAAACGCCATCTTATCACTTTGCCTTCTATTTACATTTTTCTTAATGCTTTGGCCTTTTCCATCCAATCTTCCCCCTCTTTCTCCTTCACTCCCAAAACAGGGGGAGTCACATTAAACTCATCCACGGCCTTATGGATCACTTGGTAACCCCATCCTGTGCCTGGCACACTGATGACCCTACCCTCTCTGCAGAGCAAAACAGGTACTCACTCCTGTGGCTGGAACCAAAATGCAGAGTCCCTCTAGCCCAGTTTTTCCAACTCTGATGGGCACGTTGGCAAGCAGAGTCTGCCATTTCCATGAAACTATTACCCAACCACAATTTCAACAGCATTTTACGCACTTGATTCTTGAAAAATCATTGTTACAGATTTAGCCTGGATAAGCAAAGGTGCTGAATACATAAAGGCCTTCCCAGTTTTCACTGGTGCGTCCCAGTAGTTACTACCCTGTTTCCTCCAAAATAATACATTCCCTGATAACAAGCCCAATCAGGCTTTTGAGTGCATGGCAATAAGGCCAAGCACTTATTTCAGGGTTCAAAAAAATATAAGACAGGATCTTATTTTCAGGGAAACACGGTGTAGATGTTCCTGAATTTATAATTGGTTTCTTAGAAACCATCAAAGTTATAACAGATCCCTCCAAAAGATCCCTATGTCCTGATTTCAAAGTTACAACAGTTGCGATCACACACTCTCAGTGATATGATTGTATTTGGCACACTTGGCAACCAGTTCACTTTTATGGCTGCTGGAGATGTCCTAGGGCCACAGGACTGCAATTCGGAATTTTGTTTTCTGATTACCAGCAATTATTTCTGGCAAAAACCACCCATTGGAAAAATGGATTCACATAACAACTGCAGCACTCACATAACCACTGCCACAAAAAAAAAATGTTGTAAAATAAGAGTCTGGTCACATGGTATCCACTTAACAGCCACAATATCTAATGACCATAATTCTGGACCCAATTACGATTGTAAGTCAAAGACTACGTGCATTGAAGGAAGGCAGCCTGGTTGCTAGCAAATTCAAGGGGGATGGGATGGGATGGGAGGGAAGGGAAGGGAAGGGAAGGGAAGGGAAGGGAAGGGAAGAGAAGAGAAGAGAAGAGAAGAGAAGAGAAGAGAAGAGAAGAGAAGAGAAGAGAAGAGAAGAGAAGAGAAGAGAAGAGAAGAGAAGAGAAGAGAAGAGAAGAGAAGAGAAGAGAAGAGAAGAGAAGAGAAGAGAAGAGAATAACAGAGTTGGAAGGTGTCTTGGAGGTCTTTAGTCCAACCTCCTGCTTAGGCAAGAAACCCTACACCACTTTGGACAAATGGTTATCCAATCTCTTTTTAAAAACTTCCAGTGTTGGCGCATTCACAACTACTCCCAAAGTAGAGCTAAATCAGACTGATGTGGCAAATCAGTCTGTGGCAAATTCAGGTAAAATTCAGAATGCCTAGCAGAAGTAGGGTCCATGATAGATTTCTGAAGCTAGTGATTCAGCCCCACCTTTTGAGGAGGTCTGTAATAGAGAAGAGATATCTCATGCTTTCTCTCCTCCTCTTCATTATATATTTACAGAGAGACAGAGTACAAATTATTGAGGAGGAATTAATACTGATGTGCTTAGGTTTTTCTTAGATAATGGAATTCAGCAAAAATTGAGAGTCTACAAATGGCCCATCACTGCTATAAGAAGACCTCTGGACTAAATTATCACTTCTCAAAATATTCACCTGGTGGAATGGGAAAGATGGTCCCTAACTTACTTCTCCTTAGCAGGCAGTGATTTGCATAGAGAATTAAATTACTGTGAATCAGGCCAAGTATGAGTTTTCTTCCCTGCTTCTGACTGCATGCAGTGTTTGTTTACAAGACGGCAGGCCTTTCAAGTATGTGTATCTTGGCCAAAGTTGTATTTTCCACTATGGAACTAGTTCAGAGCTGCCCAGGCTGAACAGTTGCAACACGAGCATGGAACATGGCTGCCTGGGGAATTTGGGGAGTTGAAGTCCATACAATTTAAAGTTGTTGTGATTGAAAAACACTGATGTAGACCCCAAACCAGGGATCAGCAACCTGCGGCTCTGGAGCCGCATATGGCTCTTTCATCCCTCTGCTGCGGCTCCCTGTTGCTGGTCAGCGCCACAATTTTGAAAGGAGCTTCTGGTTGCGGGGGGGAAGCATGGCGTGCCAGGAGGAGACTCTGTGGCACGGGTTTTCCAGTCAGATCCACAATTGATAGGGCTTTTGGTTAGGACAGGTAGAGGAAAAAGGACACCGCACTAGGAGAAGACTCTACGGTGGGGGAACTGGACTTCCGGTTGGCTCCAGAATTGAACGGGGGCTCCAGTTAGGACCTTTATGGCTCTTTGAGGGTTTGAGGTTGCCCCAAACTCTTCAATTCATTGAGCCCGACAGAAATTTCAACTTGTTCCTATCCTGCAAAAACTTACTATATGAAATAATTTAATAAATACTACTTGAGCTAATTGCACTTCTAATAATAATAATAACAGTGGATAATCTCATCAACTTTTGGAGAGCTGATTTAGACCTAGCTCTGTTGACACTCCAAAAGGAAATGAATATAGGACTGTAATTGTTTTCATTTTAAACTTGGGGGGGTTTGTAAGTGGTGGTTTTTGACCCATTTAATGAGGCGTATGCTTCTTCCAAGACATTGAATATGTTTATTGGGCCATGGAGATTTCCAGCAGGAGAAAAAAAATTATAATAAAGCACATTATATAAATCAAGAGATAATGCTGCAGTTATGGGTTTTTTTCAATCACTGACATTATGAACATTGTTGGACTTTTTTATTTAAAGCAAAAAAAATGGTGTTGAGAGGATCTGTAAATAAGGCTTTATTGGCATTGCAATAAAACATGGTACTTCAGATTAGCTTAGATCATACAGAGTAAATTAATTTTTACCAGAGGAGCCATGGAAGCCCAGCTCAGCCTATAAACCCTTAATCAGTTTGGGCTTTAAATACCTAAGCAAATACTTTTAGACTGTACAAATAACTGTAAGAGCTTTTACAATCGCAGTTGCCTATCTAGATGGTCTGGCTGGCAGACTTACTGACTGAGAGAGACATTCCGCAAGTCATAGACTCTAGCAAAATATAATTTGGGTGGAGGGGCAGATATAAATGGAGACAAACCCACCCACCCACCCCCTGAGCTTCTGCAGATTTGGATGAGCCCCAGAGTCACATCATAAGTTGCTAGCAAATGACAATTCTTGGATAGGTTCATAGGTGCTGTTAAACCAGGGGTGTCAAACTCAAGGCCTGAAGGCCAGTTCCAGCTCACTGAGCGCTTAGATCTGGTCCATAGGTCCACCCTGGAAACAATGAAGGATCAGCCCATAGTGCCTCTACCAGCAAAAATGGAGCTCAGGAGAGCACACAGGAGGGCGCCACTGGCAAAGCTCTTAGGCCACCACAGGCGCCCCCAACACGAGTGAGGTTGAACTGGCCATGCCCACCTTAACCACACCCATTCCACACACACACCCAGGTCAAACACAACCTGATGCAGCCCTCAATGAAATCAAGTTTGACACCCCTGTGTTAAATAATCATGTTGTTTGCTTGATTATGGATCCACGCAGCTAGTAAGTATACTTAGTTACTACATAGCTTAGCAACTGTTCAATGTATTTACCACTCAGATTTCAGGTTCTGATGGTTCTCTCCCTTCTGGATCACATGACCATACTTCAGACGCTTAACAACTGTAATGCATTTATAGCAGGGATGAAATGCTCCCGGTTCGGACCGGTTCAGTCAAACCGGTAGCGATGGCGGCCAGTGATTCGGAGAACCGGTAGCGATGGCAGTGCAAGGCTCTGCCCACCTGCCTGGTCATCGCTACTTCCTAGTTTTAACCAGGAAGTAACCTGTTTTTTACCCCACGTATGCACTGAAGGGTTTGCGCATGTGCAGAGGGTCTAAGTGCACATGTGCACTTCCGAACCAATTGGGAAGGTAAGTAGATTTCACCCCTGATTTATAGCCATATGTAGCATTCCAGGATCACATAATCATATGATGGTTTTGCCAAAAACTGGAAATTACTTCTGGTTTTCAGCAAAACTAGCCCCTTAGCAAACATTGGTTAGTGTAAGAGATGAGCAGGCTGAACCTATGGAAGGGGTCAACTGCAACATCATTTTGGAGTCCTTTCATGTCATGAAAGATCTAGGTCCAGCCCTCCTTGAATTCCTCTTACCTACCGCCAACTTGCTTTGACTGCTAGTATTTGAGGTTCTTGTTGAGAGATAACATGGAATAAAGTTGTATTCATTTGAACAACCCTTGTTCCTGATTTCTTGCACCTGACACCTTAATGACTGTGGCTTTTCCTTAATGAGCACTACGGCTAAGATTGTAAACTTGGGTTGCTCATATGTTTTATAACCATTATGACTTATGGCTAAAATGGGCAGGATCCATTACGGTCATAATATGAGGACTACATGTATGTTCTGTGTACACAGCCATCGTGATTTGCAAGCCGTGATGGAAATTGAACTATTCCAACTGGGTATTAATTTGGTAAAACCTACATTAGAGATTTAATCTTGCTTAATTGTCTTGGATCTCTCAAAATTTGTTATTCAGAAACTGTGGAAGAGGACAATCTTTGACAGGACACACTACTTTCTAATAAAATTATAATCCTCATAGTTCCCCCGTGAGACCTCTGGATACCAGGCTGCTTAATACTGAGGTGAAAACAGCACAGAAGAATTACCTTCATTAAATATCCCCCAGCAAATTTAAGCAAAGGCAGCTCAGACTATTCATGATTATGCAAATTATCCCTATTTCTCTACGGAATTACCCCCTCCCCTTAAATGCCTTAGAGTTTAAAATGCAATGTGGCTTTTTGTTATTGTTTTAAGGAATTGGCTTCTCTGTTTCAGAAACAGGCACAATTCTTTCTGAAGATGAGAGAAAAAGAATTAAGCTGCCTTTAAAGAAAAGAGTAGGGGGGGAAAAACCTACAATGAACATCAGTTCCAGGCCTTGGTGATGGATAACCCATAGGCAGTTTAGTCCAAGTTAATTGAGCAGCTCCTTCTTCTGTCACGTGTGTCCTGCATTCAAATGTCATTAATAGAGATTTTTCCACAGGTCTGCTAGAGATATCTGTGAAAACTGTTCCCTTCCACCTTCCCACCTTCCCACCTTCCCTCTCCCCCCCGTTATGGGACTCATATGTAATAACTTTTAATATTTTACCCTATTTGTAATTGACTTTGCCAATTACAAGTTAACTTTCTATTGTCTGATACTGTTTTTATTTGTTTTTGTTTGTTTGCTTGCTTGTTTATTTATTTATTGCCATGGTGGAGAACTGATTAGAATGCAGTCCTGCAGGCTACTTCTGCTGATTGCTGGCTGCCGGAAGTTTGGCAATTTGAATCTCACCGGCTCAAGGTTAACTCAGCCTTCCATCCTTCTGAGGTTGGTAAAATGAGGACCCAGATTGTTGGGGACAATATGCTGACTCTGTAAACCGCTTAGAGAGGGCTCTGTAAAGCTCTGTGGAGTGATATATAAGTCTAAGTGCTATTGCTATTTATTTATTTATTATCCTGTTCCCCTCCCCCCAAATAAGACATCCCCTGATAATAAGCCCAATTGGGCTTTTGAGCGCATGGCAATAAGGCCAAGCGCTTATTTCAGGGTTCAAAAAAATATAAGACAGGGACTTATTTTTGGGAAAACACAGTATTTCCCACCTTTATTATTTTTATAAATAATTCCTAAAGTGGGATTAAAACTCACAATCTCCTGGTGATTGGCTTTGATGTCTAAACTGGGATTAGAACCTAATCTCCTGGTTTCCAGTATGATGCCTTCACCACAAGGAGGCCCATTTAAATAGGCTTCATAAATTAGTCAAATGAAAGCATAATTCCTGGATGAGCCTTTCAATGTATCTTTATAGCAATAGCACGTAGACTTATATACCTCCCCATAGTGCTTTACAGCCTTCTCTAAGCAGTTTACAGAGTTAGCATACAATCTGGGTCCTCATTTTACCGACCTTGGAAGGATGGGAGGCTGAGTCAATCTTGAGCTAGTCAGGATCGAACTCCTGGCAGTGAGCTGAATTTTCCTGCCATACTGCCTTCTAACCACTGCGCCACCATGATTCTAATTATACAATTACCGGGTGTGTTTTTAAAAAAACAAATACATGAGTAAAGAAAAATGAAACATTAGGAAATGTGTATTGGGTTTCCCTCACCTATCTCTAACAAACCAGGAAGACAGTAAAATAAAATAAAATGAAACAACAAGGCTTTATCATTCTACCTGCAGTCATTCCACCCCTGGGCAGAGGCAGTATCTCATTATAGCCCAGACTGCTTTTTTTTTTAAAAAAAAACCCCACATGGTTTGAGCTAAAACCATTCCAGCAAACGACAGACGAGATTTCCTGACTCTTGGCAGTTGCACCTTAGAATTAGCTGGCTATAAATATATGGGACCATCATGACAACTCCATGCTACATTTCAGCTTTCTTTCCTAAAATGCAATTTTGAAAAGCACAGAGGATGGCAAGATCCCCTTCTCTCTCCTGCCCCTCCCATCCGTCCCTTTGGTAAGAGGAAGTTATTATCTGCGATAAAAGCCGTTGTTGACATTAGAAATACAGATTCAAGGACCCAGACGGGAAATTTAATAAAAAGAAAACAAATGTCTGAGGGAAAGGGGAGGCTAACAGTATGCCAAAGCAAAGCCAGATGCAGTCGTAAAAACCTGGCCCCAGGCAAACTGGGGGCGCTGCCTTTTGGGCCTGGATTCGTGGCTGGCTTCTTCGTTGACTGGGACAGGGATGATGATGATCAGACAGAAATGGGGGGGCAGGCGGGGGAGGCATCAAAGGGAGGGGGTGGACTCATGCCCTTGGGCTGCAGAGATCATTATGTCTCTCAAGCTGATGTATGGTGTCACTCAGAGGAGGGAAGATCAACCAAAGACACGTTTTTCACCCTGTGTGGTTTCACAAAGTCTTCCCGGATTCACTTTCCTTCTCGGCGCCCCTCCCCCGCACAAAGCCCCCTCCCCTTAGCTATTCCTTTATTAAGAGCTTCTGTACCCAGAACTCTTAAAATCTTAAAGGCGGACTTTCCCTGAGGAAAGTACTAACAGCAGGATGATGATGGTTTCAAATATCTCCCAGTCTTTATTGCATTTATGTCTCTCGCATTCCTACCAGCAGATCAAGGCTAAGCGGAAGATTCTTGGGCCCCCATTTGCAGTTATGCATTTTATCCTCAGAACAATCCTGACAGGTAAATTAGAGAGAGGGAAAAAAGAACAGCTCTCTTCAGATCATCCTGGCTGTGCTGGGATTTCGTCATAAAGTAGGATGAACTTTTCAGTTTACCCTTTTTTTTAATGTTAAAGAAGATCAGCTAACCTTCAAACAAAGAATTTGCTAGGGCAAACTACATTTCCTCCTCCCCAAACAAACAATCAAAATAAAATTTAATATTCTCCAAACAAAAAAGGCATCTTAAAAGTACACAACATACAAAAAGAACAGTAATGCCATTACTAACACAAAAATGCTTTATTGGCAAAAGAAACCAAATGTTAATTAAAGAGTCTCATGGCAACTTGAACAAAGAATTTATAATGAAAGGCCCAGGAAAATAAAAATGCCTTTGCTTAGTGTTGAAATATTAATAAAGGTGCATGGGGCTACCACTGTGAGGGCCCTACCAACAAGTCTTCCGGTTGTATCGAAGAATAAGGAACTTTGAGTTCAGATTTTAATGTAAAACAAGAGATGTTTTTCTGATGCTTTCATTCTAAACTGCATGAAGATAAAGATTTTTGCAGGTGAGTAAGCTTTGTGGAAACCGTGCATATCAAGACGGGGTCACAAAAATAGTGAACAAGGCCAGGAATTTAGGAATCTACTTCCCCTGCCCCCACTATTCTGAAATAATGGCTATTTTTTTGCCTGAGAGCTATAATTCTTTTGATTGATTGATTGATTTTACTTATCACATTTGTATAGCTGCTCATCTCACATAATAGCAATTTGCCTTTGTGCGACAATGTACAAGTAGTCCTTGACTTATGACAACAATTGGGATCAGAATTCCCATTGCTTAGCAAAATGGTTTGCTAAGAGAGTTGAGGCCAATTTTATGACCCTTTCATATGGTTGTTAAATGAATCACTGTGGTTGTTAAGTGAATCATACAGTCATTAAGTGAATCTGGTTTCCCCCCCCCCCCATTAACTTCGTTGGTTGGAAGCTGGCTGGGAAGGTCACAAATGGCAGCCCCATGACCCTGGGGTGCTGCATATGTCACAAATACAAGTGCCTGAATTTTGATCAGTTGACTGTGGGGATGCTGCAACAATTGTAAGATATTAGATTATAGGTAGTTCTCGACTTATAACTTACAATGTTTGAAGTTACAAATTCCTAAGCTAATTTAATACTTTTTTGAGAGAGGGGGAGACCTTCACAGAAAAAACTACAAGTTTATATCCAAAAGGTGCTTTTTCAAGAGGCAACTGGACTTTCTAATTTTTCTTTGAAGACACTTTGCTTCTTACTTCTTGAATAAGAAGTAAAATATCTTCAAAGAAAACTCAGAAAGTCCAGCTGCCTCTTGAAAAAGCACCTTTGGGACAACCTTGATCTGGATGACTGAGAATCTCGAAAGATACAAGTTTATATGTATGATGAGTCTGCATTTTTCACCTATGTCCCATGATTAAGTCGAGACCTGTCACCAAATGGTTTGCAGGCCTTTGAGATGGTGACATCAGCAGAGAAGACAAGGCAATACTCTTCAGTCTGGAGAAATTCAGACTGAGCAGTATTTCTAATTCAAAAATTCTAATTCAAAATTAGAAACCCAGGATCAAGTCCTTGAAAGTCCACTGAGTTACTGTGAAACAACCATTCTATTTCAACCCAATCTACTTCTCAGGTTAATTTTTCTGCGTGTGTTGGGCTGGTCAGGGGGGAAACCACAGAAAGAAATGTCGTATCATGACCCTAAGGTCTTGGGGAAAAAACATTACATAAATAAAACAAATTTTTAAAAAGAAAATTCAACACACCTAACCCCCCAAAAAATTATTGCAAATATTAGCAATGCAATTTGGGGGAGGATTTTAGGTTTATAAGAAAGGATTCAGAGGCTACAGAAGGCCTTCCATATGGTGAGGAAAGAAAAATAAATGATGTTTTCTTTTTTTTCCAAAAGACACAATTGCATGCCACTACTCCAACTCCGCATTTTAAAGATAGGTCTAAAATACAAAACCACTCTAGGAGGACTCTGATGAGAGTCAAGACTTCCCATCCCTTCATACAAAGAAAACCAGATTCTATCATTCGAAAGCACATGCTACCAGGCAAGATTATCCCTCATAAATTGCCTTATCCAACTCCATCTGGGAGCACCTTGCTTTTGCTTGAGACTTCAAACAAACTTTATAAAGAACAGCTCTGGATCCAGGTATTGAGTGCCTTTGCAAGTTGCCTTCTGCATCTGGATCTTGAAAGCATGTCCATATACATTAAAAGGATAAAAGGTGTGACGTCAATACACGGCTGGTTCTTGAAAAGATACTGAAACTCTTAAATCCTGGAAACGAGAGGACCAAATTAAATGTTAGATCAGGCTAACTCCCCTCCCTTTTTCCCCATTGTAAAACTTGAAGAAAAAGCAAAGCAGGAGAAATGTATAATGTTTCTGTCGCTGCTCTAATCCAAAACCTCCTACTTTCCCTCAGGGCTCTAAAAATGGTTTGTGAGACTGGAAACCAAGTTTAGAATGAAAAGGATAAAGCTGTTAAGAAGTAGGGCAATTAAGCATAGAGGATTGGCAGCGCCTCATCCGGTTCTCACTTCTTTTGCTGGCATATTTCCCTGCCCTTAACTTTGACATGGAATGAGTAATTTATTTGCTCAGAGATTCTGTTTGCTTCCAACACAGATTACTTCTTTGGGTTAGCTTGCAACGTAAGAGCACAAATATAGAAGGGACAGAGACAAGAATCGCCATATTAGAAGATTAAAAATATGTAGAACTATACTTAAAGTCTGTAGGGATTCTCAGTCATCCAGGTCATGGTTGTCCCAAAGGTGCTTTTTTCAGGAGGCAACTGGACATTCTTGTTTTATCTTTGGAGGCGTTTCACTTCTCACCCAAGAAGCTTCTTCAGTTTTGACAGGATAGTGGGGAATAGAAGGATTTATATTCCTTGCAGACCGCTGGTCATTTGCATCAGTGGTGGGTTGCTACCAGTTCGCCTTGGATCGGGCGAACTGGTAGCGGTGGCAGCGGGAAGCTCCGCCCACCTGCCACGATGCTTCTACGCATGTGCAGAAGCATCGCGTGTGCAAGCGGGTGCACACCCATTAGCAAACTGGTAGGGATCAGTTTTGAAACCTGCCCCTGAATTGCATCCTTTTAGAGGGTTATTGAGACACTTTAAGGTTTATCTCTGAGGACACAGATTCTAATCTTGTTTCATTGACATGTAAATGGTATACATATTAGTCCAGAGGTGGACAATCTATAGCATCAGAGACCACTGCTAGCATTTCTTTTTCTGAGTTTATAACTCCCTCAAATAATGCTGTTGAACATTTTGTGACAGCACAACTGATGGTAGTTTTTTTTAAACACCCCCCCCCAAATTAAAAACCAAAGAAATGCATGATGTATCCCAATGAAGGCTGTATGCAAATAGGCAAACAATATTGTCTGTCCTTGTATTTGTTACATGGAAGCATACAACCAGATTACCTGGAGCAAAAATCAGCCTTCTAAGCCTTACACAGTGTCATTTAATTTCCAGCCTCCTGATAAAAATTATTGTAGTGCTGCAAAAGTAGCTATGGACAATCCAATATTATTTATTTTATTTATTTTATTAGTCATATTTCTATGCTGCCCACTCTCCAAGGACTCTGGGTGGCTTACACCAAAGACAGTATACTAAATAGCATATTGCCCCCAACAATCTGGGTCCACATTTTACCCACCTCGGAAGGATGGAAGGCTGAGTCAACCTTGAGCTGGTGAGATTTGATCCGCTGATCTGCTGAACTAGCAGTCAGCTGAAGTAGCTGCAGTACTGCACTCTAACCACTGCACCACCTCGGCTCTTTATAATACAATATAATACAATATAATACAAGTCTGGATAATCTCCAAATCTTGCAGTTCAAGATAGAAAGTTTGGTTTTGAAAAAAAAGAGGGATATGATTGGCAGCATATCCACGGATTTTTTCAAGAATCAAATGTGAGAATCAATTGAAATTAGCCATCCTTTGGATTCTGCTTCAGAAATTATGAAACACAATGTTAGGATCAATTGTTGTGGAACAAAGCTTTGATGGCGTCCGCATATTTTATGTTCTCCAGAACACTGTTTTTGGTTTCCGTAATGTTTAGCAGGCATTGGTTGTGTTGGCTATGGCTTCTGTGAGTTGGAGTCCGTACTTTGAAGTGTAGAAGATAGGGGCAGACTGCTTTAGAGAATAACATCAGGCATCTCTGTTTAGGAAAAACAAATCAAAAACTGAGCACCAATTACTATCCTACATAACAGCATTATTCACACATTGGCTAGGAGCTTAGTTGTATATTACACAGGCAATTCATAAATGAACTTCCAGATATTTTGTTCTTTCTAAAAAAGCAGTTTTGTGTCCCACAACTTAATCAATATTATAGTTCAGGAAAACAGGTATCTTACTCATTCCCTTCCCAACTCACATTCAATTGGTATAGGCATAGGTACAGGGCCGGATTTTCCTATAGGCTAACTAGCCTTCAGCCTAGGGCCTCAAGATCAAGAGGGGCCTACATTCAAATTGTTAGCAAAATTAAAATTACTATATTTAATAATCACTATAGGTGAAAGGGCCTCATAAGTGGAATAGCCTAGGGCTTCTTTTCATCTAAATCCGGCCCTGCATAGGTATAATGCAGTGGTAGGTTTCAAAATTTTTTACTATCAGTTCTGTGGGTGTGGTGAGCAGGGCATTGCTTGGTGGGCGTGGCTTGGTGAGCGTGGCAAGGGAAAGATACTGCAAAATCCCCATTTCCTCCAGATCAGCTGGGACTCGGGAGGCAGAGAATAGATGGGGGCAGGGCCAGTTAGAGGTGGTATTTACCGGTTCTCTGAGCTATTCAAAATTTCCGCTACCAATTCTCCAGAACTGGTCAGAACCTGCTGAAACCCACCTCTGGTATAATGTATGGGTTATGTTTGCCTCTCCACAACTAGTAAAAATTTAGATGCTTCAGACTTCAGAACAGATTTGTTCCCTGTTAGTTTTCCCTTTATGTTTTTTTTTTTTTTTTTTTTTGAGAGGAAAAACAAAATAGGTTGTTTCCAACTTGACACATCTTTAATCAACTCTATTTAGTGGAATGTACTTTTACGGCATTTTTTGATCATTTTGAGCATTTTTGCCAACTGAAATTTCATCTGTCCAGAGTTCAGGTTCGATAATCAAATGCAGCCAGAACTAAGAATCCACAATTCTTTTAAGAGCAATATGCCATGACTGTTGTTTTTATACAGATACTGTAGGAACAAGTCTTCATTAAAAGAATGAAAAGGAGATGAAATTAGTTCTGCAATAGCAGTTAGTTTAACCACTTTCTCTCTCCTGTAATTATTCACATAATGAGTTTTGGATTTAAAGCTCACAAATAAAAATGGCTTTGGAAAATTACTCCTCCCTTGCAGGGGTGAAATCCAGCAGGTTCTGACAGGTTCTGGAGAACTGGTAGCCGAAATTTTGAGCAGTTCAGAGAACTGGCAAATACCACCTCTGGCTGGCCCCAGAGTGGGCTGGGAATGGAGATTTTACAGTATCCTTCCCCTGGAGTGGGCTGGGAATGGAGATTTTACAGTATCCTTCCCCTGGAGTGGGGTGGGAATGGAGATTTTGCACTATCCTTCCCCTGCCACACCCACCAAGCCACACTCACCAAGCCACACTATGCCCACATAGCCACGCGCACAGAACCAGTAGTAAAAAAAATTGGATTTCACCACTGCTCCCTTGCCCTACCTTAGAGGCTCTCTTCCTCTAAATTGCTGCTCCACTGAAGAAGGCATGAGTCAAGGAGCCCACTGTAATGGACTGTGGGAATAATTCAGGCAGAGGGAAGGAGGAAAATCCACAGCCAGGGAATAGTTGGACAAGAAATATCTCAGCCCACAGAAGGAATAGGGTGAAAAAAGCGCCTCAGAAATACCTTCCTCTGCTTAGCGACAGATCAAAGTTCCTTCAGTTGCCCCTTCCCCCACTGTCACGTGGCTGAACTTTGGGTGCTCAACAACTAGGCCATATTTATAGCCATTTGCAGTGTTCTCTGATCATGTGATATGCTTTGCAATGGTTTTGCCCCACACTGGCACTTACCTCTGGTTTTCAGCAAAATTGTGTCCATAATGAACCATTAGTTTGCTTAATGATTACGGCATTGACCTCTTTAGAAGCATTGGGTTTGCTTAATGACTGCTGCAGAAAAGGTGGTAAATCAGATCGGTCCTGTGACTGACCCATTTTACAACTGTCATAACTTATGCCCTTATGGGCAGAGTCTAGGACTATCTGTACTGTAACCTTACAATTAAGTTAGTGTTAGTGAGGGGTCTATGGTGCTCTCTGAGCTTGGTTGTTTTCTTGTGGACGTTTCATTACTCAAACTAAGTAACATCATTGGTGCTAGTATTCATGGTTTTGGTTTCTTGTCCAAATTACATCAGCACAAAAAAAGAAAAGAAAAGAAAAGTAGCCTTATATATTAAAGAATCCATAGAATCTAAACAGATTTACTCAGATGAAGATGGAAGAATTTTGATGGTGGAAACCATGATTAATCCAAAAAAAGACATTGATATTAGCAATGTATGCACCAAATAAGAAGCAAGAAAAATTCTTCCAAGCATTACACAAGAAAATATTGGAAATGGAATATCAAAATACTTGTCTTCTAGGAGACTTCAATGCAATTGTGGATAAAAAACTAGATTATAAAAGCACTATAATAGGGAAAAAAGGGAGAAAAAGATTACCTAAGACATTCTTCAAAATGACAGAAAAAAATTGTATACAGGATGTCTGGAGAGATATAAACTCGAAAAAGATTCAATACACATTTTATTCAAACAGACACAAATCATGGTCTAGAATTAATATGATATGGATGTCCCCTGAATTAAGAACCAATATATTTGAGGTGGAGATAGAACCTAACATTTGGGTTGACCATAACCCAGTAAAATTGACTTGGCGAAGAGTAAAAAAGAATTCTAAGTGGACATTGAATCAATCCATATTAAAAGAGAAAGAATTCGCCCAATTATCATGAAGGGTTGACATTTTCCCCTCCTTCCTGAATCTTATCCTTGGCATATATATGGAGTGGCAGATAAACAGGAGGTCCCAGCATGTTCTAATCGCAGGTACATTCTTGGGACACCAGTTAACAAAAGGACAAGCCATTGTCCATTGTGCAGCAGGTTCTTTATTCACACAAACAAGGAGTCTTTCTGAAAATATCTGCACTGACTGGTGACAGCTCTCCAGAGGTACAGAAAAGAGAGACTTTCCCAGCCCTACCTAGAAATTCATGTAGAGCAGGTTCTATACTACTGAGGTTTAATTACAAAAGTTCATTAATTATATGCCTTGTACTCAAGTCAAGGGATTGTAATTTTTTAAAAATAATAATAACCTGGTATACAAGAGATTGGAGTAGAGGAGGAGATTAGCTCTTTCTCTCCAGCAATAATATTAATGACATATTTGCTATATCCTGTATATCGTGATTTTAATAGAAATAAAAAATTATAGGAATGAACTGTCCCAAAGATGCTTTTTCAAGAGGCATTTTGCTCCACTCTGAAGAAACTTCATGGATGAGAAGTGAAACGCCTTCAAAGAAAAAATCAGAAAGTCCAGTTGCCTGTTGAAAAAGCACCTTTGGGACAACCATGACCTGGATGACTGATGTCCATCCATAGACATATGAATGGACTGGTACAAGTGATTTTTCATGGAGGAGAAAACAGGAAAGTGGAGTAAATATGCTTCTCTTCTTCACAAACTCCAATCCCAAAAGAATCTCAATCTTTTTAGGGAGGGAAAGGATCAAATATGGGAAGAAGTTTCATATTTGAAACACTAGAAAAAATGCATGCTGTGCAGGCAACAATTTGCATGCTGCAAAGGCCCAGGTAATCATTGGATGGCAGGGCATTCAATGCTATTTATCCTTTGGTGGCCACCAGATCTTTGCAGCACATCTGGGCGTCATTGGTATGGCATGACTTTCCTCAGTTAACCACCTGATGAGAATTCAATATAATGTTTAAATTGCTTGCCTTGAACTAGGAGCCTATGACATCTAGGCTTCCCTTCGGCATGAAAGCCAGCCGAGTGACTTTGGGCCACACACTCTCTCCTAGCCCAATCTATTCTCACAGGGTTGTTCTGGGGAAAATAGGAAGCGGGAATATTAGATATGTCTACCATCCTGAAATATACACACAAATTAAGCTGGGATTTTAAAAAATCTAACAACAATTGATTTAAGAAAGGTTTGATTCCCTATCTGGAATGGCAATGGAGTAAGGGGTAAATCCAGATCTGGGAGCTTTATATTTGGTACAGATATTGTCCAAAGATTCAAAATCTGATTTATTCATATCTCTTCCTCCAAATTAGTTGAAGTGGATAGGGGGGGTCAGAAAATGACTATGGACACTTTGCTGTCTGTATTGCCCCCCCTTCCTTTTTTGACCAAGTTTAGGCCTTTTGGCCTTATTATGGTCACCGCTACCCTGCCTATCCTGGTCTGCTGAGTGACTCCTACTTCCCCCAGTTTCATCAAGCCCTCTCTGAAATCCCATCGCTGCAAGATTTCTCCCCGTACTAAATCCTTCTCATGAGCTGGGCTCCCTGACTTTTCTTCTACCCATATGGGGAACTAGATCTGGGTACACAAATCTGGAGGGAACCGGTGTATGACTGTTCTCACTACCGGTTTTCCATCAATCCATTTGGATTATTTAAACTGGATCGGCCTTGTGAGAGGATGGCTGGTCCAAGAAATTACCGGAAGTCGAATAACATGTATTCCCTCCCCCCCCCATTGCTGTGAGAGGGCAATGGAGTCAGATTGTTTGCACCTGGATTGGAACTTTCCCTTGTGGACTATAATATCTCGATGGTCTCCCGACCATGGACTATTTCACCCTAATGAGTGGATGTATTCAGTGCTTGAGCTCCTCGCCCCCTCTCGCAGGTTTGGCCCTCCACTCTATCGAGGGCCTATCTCGATGACGGACTTTGGAGTCCTGAGAGATGGCATGCTGCAAAAAGAGGACTGTGGGGTTTTTTAGGGAAGTTTTTGAACAAGATTTTAAAGGATTCTGGGAGGGGTGGGTGGGCTGCGTGGGTCTGGGGAAGAACCCGCGGGAGAGGGTGCCTAGTCCAGCTGAGGAGCACAGCATGGGGAGTGTGGGTCCTGGGGTCACGGAGGGGGTTAGAGCTTGTGGTGCGGATGGCTATGACATCGATACTGTAGGTGGGAGGGGCAGATATGGCAGGAGTAGGAGGCCACATCATGTTGTGGGAGTGCATACTCACTGTCTTCAAGAGGTGGCGCACTCCGGCCTCCAATGCTCCTCTCGTTCCCCAGGTTGCACAGATCCTTGGGCCCTGGGCCTTCGGCTGATGCTGTGAAACACCAGGTCCGTGGCAAATAAAGCCCCCCTCATTTGCGAGCTTATTCAAGAGGGGGGCGCGGACCTGGTGGGTACTACGGAGATCTGGTTGGGCCAGAAAGGGAGAGTCCCTCTTGTTGATATGTGCCCACCTGGTTTCCATGCATTTCATCAGCCAAGGTCACAGGGGAGGGGCAGGGGGTGGCGGTTGTTATTAACGAGGATCTTAGTCCGAGGGAGGCCACTGTTCCTCAGATGGCTGGATGTGAGTCCCTCCTTGTGAAGTGGGGTCATGGGGTGCAGATCACGTACCTGGCTCCCTGCCACGTAGCAGTGGCCCTGCCTGAGCTGCTCGACGTTATAGCCGTGGTGGCGGTTGATACCCCCAGGCTTATGGTCATGGGGGATTTTAACCTGCCATCCATCGGAAAGGTGTCTGAGGTGGCCCGGGAGTTCATGGCTTCCATGACGGCCATGGACCTGACCCAGTTAATTCATGGCCCTACTCACATGGGGGGAAACACGCTGGACCTGGTTTTTGTCTCTGGACAGTGGTCGAGTGATCTTGAGATAGGGGATATAGCGATTGAACCCTTGTCATGGTCAGATCACTCCCTCCTTCGCTTAGACCTTCAAACCGCCACACCCCACCGCAGGGAGGCGGAACCGATGAGGTGGTTCCGCCCCAGGCGCCTGATAGATCCAGATAGGTTCCAGACAGAGCTTGGACCACTTCCTGAGGCTCTGGCACATGGCTCGGCTGAAGACCTAGTGGCCGCCTGGGTTAGGACGGCCACTGGAGCTTTGGACCGGGTCATGCCTTTGTGGCCTCTGACCCGGCGCCAGTCTCACCTGGCTCCTTGGTTCAGCTGAGGGAAATGAAGCACCAAAAAAGACGCCTAGAGAGCAGTTGGAGGGCTAGTCGTTCTGAATCTGACCAAACATTGGTAAGGTCTTATATTAAGACCTACCTGGTGGTGATAAAAGCAGAGAAGAGTAATTATTTTTCCGCTCTTATTGCATCATCAGATAATCACCCAGCTGCCCTGTTTAGGGTGACCCGCTCCCTGTTCCTTCAGGGAGCACGGGAAGATCCCTTGGAGGGTAGGGCTGAGGACTTTGTACAATATCTGTATGACAAAATCGCTCAGATTCGGGAACACCTAGACTCTGACTGGGTAGATCCAGGTGGGATGACGAAGCAGGTCTTGGGAATACTATTTGGGAAGAGTTTGATCCTGTGACTCCCGAAGGTGTGGACAGGATACTGGGCAGACTGAATGCGGCCTCATGTTTATTGGACCCATGTCCCTCCTGGTTGGTGCTGGTCTCTTGGGAGGTTACACGAGGCTGGCTCCAGGGGATTATAAATGCTTCTTTGAGTGAGGGTGTTTTCCCCGCCGCCTTGAAAGAGGCGGTGGTGAGGCCTCTCCTCAAGAAGCCTTCCCTGGACCTGGCAGTGTTGGCTAATTATCATCCAGTCTCCAACCTTTGCTTTGTTGTGAAGGTTGTTGAGAGTGTGGTCGCGCGACAGCTGCCTCAGTACCTGGATAAATCGGCTTATCTAGATCTGTTCCAGTCAGGCTTCAGGCCTGGGTATAGCACGGAAACAGCATTGGTCGCATTGGTTGATGATCTCTGGAGGGCTTGGACAGGGGTTGCTCCTCGGTCCTGGTCCTTTAGACCTCTCAGCGGCTTTTGATACCATCGACCATGGTATCATGCTGCACCAGTTGGAAGGGTTGGGGGTGGGAGGCACCGTGTTGCGGTGGTTCTCCTCCTTTCTCTCCGACCGGTCACAGTCTGTGTTGACAGGGGGGCAGAGGTCGACCCCGAGGCCCCTTGTATGTGGGGTGCCACAAGGATCGGTCCTCTCGCCCCTTCTGTTCAACATTTATTGAAGCCGCTGGGCGAGATCATCCATGATTTCGGGGTGAAGTATCACCAGTACACTGATGACACTCAGCTGTACATCTCCACCCCGGATCACCCCAATGATGCCCTTGAAGTGATGTCCCGGTGCCTGGAGGCCGTGCGGATCTGGATGGGGAGGAACAGACTCAGGCTCAACCCATCCAAGACCGAGTGGCTGTGGTTTCTGATGTCCCGATATAGTCAGTTGGTGCCATCACTGACTATTGGGGGTGAGTCGTTGGCCCCCACGGATAGGGCTCGCAACTTGGGTGTCCTCCTGGACTCATGGCTGTCTTTAGAAGAGCATTTGACAGCTGTGGCCGGGAGGACTTTTTATCAGATCTGCCTGATTCACCAGTTGTGTCCCTTTCTGGATCGGGACTCATTACGTACAATCACTCATGCCCTCGTCACCTCACGCCTGGACTACTGTAATGCTCTCTACATGGGGCTCCCCTTGAGGAGCACCTGGAGGCTCCAGCTGGTCCAGAATGCAGCCGCGCGGGTGGTTATGGGAGCGACGTGACGCTCCCATGTGACTCCCCTCCTGCACGAGCTGCACTGGCTCCCAGTGGTCTTCCGGGTGCACTTCAAGGTCTTGGTTACCACCAAGAGCACTCCATGGCTTAGGACCAGGATACTTACGAGACTGCCTTCTGCCATCAGTAGCCTCTCACCGACCAGTACGCTCCCATAGAGAGGGGCTCCTCAGGGTGCCGTTGGTCAAACAGTGTCAACTGGCGGCCCCCAGGGGGAGAGCCTTCTCTGTGGGGGCACCTACCATCTGGAATGAGCTCCCCCTGGAGATACGGAGGATCCCAGATTTACGCACTTTCCGCCGCGCCCTCAAAACATTTTTATTCCAGCAGGCTGACTGGCTTGACTCTCCCTTTTAATTTACTTTTAAATTTTATACAAATTGAGTGTTTTTGAATTCGTTTTTTTGGCCAAAATTATTTAATGTACTTTTAAATGGTTTTTAACTTTTATATGATATATTTTTATCTCGTGGCTGTTCACCCCCCTGAGTCCTTCGGGAATAGGGCGGTATATAAATTGAATAAAATAAATAAACAAAATGGAAACATGCATGTATTTCTCTTTAAAATGCAGGCCGCATTGTAGATCTTTTCTGCATTTTTATGCCAAGCAGGTATTCTCAAACTAACCGTTTGGGGGAAATGTGGGCAATTCGGTTTACAACGACTTTAACCTTTTGTGGAAGTCTCCTCCCTGTTTTTTCTTCTAGAATGAATCCTTGCTGGCTTGGCAGCATGTTGGATTCAGGAATTGAATATTTCAGACTTAATCCTCCTGCTGGCAGTCACTCTCCCCTCCCCCCCCCCAATCTGCCATCATCTCACAACTGGGCAAGCTGTGGCTTCACGAATGAGAACTTCAGCATGGCTTCTAATGTTAAATTACAGTTACCGAGCCAGGTATGGGGCAGATCAGTTGAACTAAAATGTAAAACTGAATAAGTATCTGGTTAAAGATTTTTCTTTTCTAAGTTGAATGTTTTAAAGTATCTTGTGACACTGAAAGAAGTACAGCTACAATCTTTGGCCCACATGCTCAAAGCAGGACCACTGTTTTATTAGCTTCATGACACATTCCACTTGGCCTCCGTTTTGTTAACCTCTTTTTTTATATAAAGAAAATATATGCTGAGATTGAAGACATGCTGCAAGATTTATACGGGAAGTCAACTCCAGGGCACACAGAAGTGAACATTTTCCATACTCTGTGGATGTATTTTGTAAGTATCTATATACTCTCCTGCTTACAGGTAGTCCTTGAATTATGACCACAGTTGGGACCAGAACTTCCATTGCTAAGTGATGCAATTGTTGAATTGCACCCAATTTTACAAACTCTTTAGCTGCAATTTCTAAGCAAATCATGGGTTTGTTAAGTGAATCATGCAGTTGTTAAGGTATACTCCATTGACTTTGCATGTCAGAAGGTCTCTGGGAAAGTGACCCCAGGATGCTGCAATTGTCATAAATATATGCTATTTACAAAGCACTCGAATTTTGACCACTGACTAATGGCTGTAAATCACTTTTTCCAGTACTGTCGTAACTTCAAGTGGTCCCTAAGCAAATGGTTGTAACTCTAGGGCTATCTGTAGTGCATTTTTAAAAAATATACAGTAGAACCTGATTTGTTAATAAACTGCTTGAAGTTTAGCCACTGAAGTAACTCTTTTTACATTGGAGTATGTTGTGGAGTATATAATACATTTCCTCAAATATTAATCGAAATGGAAGCCACAATCTTGAACATGCAAGGACTTTCATGAATAGAACAGCCCAACCCTTTAGCTGCCTGTTTCAGTTTCTGTCTAGTAATAGTCAAAAGTGAGACAATGGCAATGATGGGTTTGTCCCCCATGTGAAACATTTGCAGTTATGTTTAATAATGAAACCACCAGCCTCTTTTATCTACTGAAGTGAGCAGTGATGTGAAATGAGGGAACAACACTGTGCATAAAACTTAATGTTTCTCTTGATGAGTGTTTCTTAGCCTTGACAACTTCAGTTCCCAGAATTGGCTGGTTGGGGAATTCTGGGAGTTGAAGTTAAAATATTTTCCTATTGCCAAGGTTGAGAAACAACTACCAGTAGTTAAGGAGAAGTTGGATTTTTAAAGTATTCTGTAAGTGCCTTGTGTCTGCAAGATTTGTTTTTCCAAAGAACACCCCCAAATAAACCATAAATGGGTCAAAATCTTCAGCCCTGACTACTCTGGATGAAAATGAATAGTGGTAACAGATTTTGTAAACAGGATATCTTTGGGCCATGTGCCAGTCAATCAGGGGTGAAATGCAGCAAGTTCTGACAGGTTCTGGAGAACCGGTAGCAGAAATTTTGAGCAGTTCAGAGAACCGGCAAATACCACCTCTGGCTGGCCCCAGAGTGGGGTGGGAATGGAGATTTTGCAATATCCTTCCCCCAGGAATGGGGAGGGAATGCGGATTTTGCAGTTGTCAGATATTGCCTGCATATGATGCACCAGAGACTAGAAGGGGTTAAGTCTTTACAGACATCACATGTGACTATATCAGCCAATGAACTCTCTTATTGGACTCTTATCTAGAAACCACTTGGATATCTTCCCCTTTTTTGTCTCTCTCTCTCATCTATCTCTCAGTGAGACAACACATGAACTTCTCTCTCCTCTCAACATCTGAGTCATACAGTTAGGGTAAAAATGTAACAGGACACCCTGTTCATTATCGTATGCATGTATATATTTGTAAAAAATAAAAATAACCTTTTGAACCTGAAGCTGTATTGACCAAATAACTTCCTCATAGAATCAAATGAGCACGACCATCAATATATATCTGATAGCAGTATCCTTCCCCTGCCACGCCCACCACGCCTACGAAGCCATGCCCACAGAACCGGTAGTAAAAAAATTTGGATTTCACCACTGTACTCAATCCTATGAATTCCAGGCAAACAGAGAGAAGTATAAGGGTAAAAACTATTGACTTGTTCCCACCTCGTTGCGTGAAACATGATGAAGTTCTTGTTATATCCATCACCTTGCAAAGCCATCCTCTTTGTTTGAAAAGGAAGGTCTCTGAAAAGAGAATACAGAGAGTAACAAAGGTTAAGAGCAACATAGAAATAACTTATCATTTAATAACTCATCATTATCAAGATGCATCCTGGAAAGATGTCAAATAAGATAAATGTACAGCCATGTTTCCTTATTAAATAGTCCTTTTTACCATTAAGCTCTGTCTTCCTCTTACGGAGTTGTGTGGGGATGTGTATGTTTGCGTGTGCTTTACAAATGAATCGGAACACTGATTCATAAATAGCCTATAAAGGCTATTTATAATGGTAACGCTCTGAGCCTTCTTCCCCCCACCCCCCAAGTTTTTATGGCAAATGTTGCTTTGACTTATTCTATGTATATTTTCACAATTCACTTGTGATACTATCTTTCATGATTAAACATACCCACACACCCCCGCAGTGAAGTATCAGGAGGACACAGAGCTGCTGGACGCCATCCAGCAGTGGCACTAAATAACTTATGAAAATGGTTCGTTATGTTTTTGCTGCAACTGAAACTAAATCTGGAGGTGAAAAGACAATCAACAAAGCCGCAATGTTAAGGCGGCTGAAATAGAAAACAGCTGTCTCCAGAGAAAGCGGTGGATAGATCACTTTGGGGAGTAGATAGAGGCAACAGAAGCAGCTTGACTCCAGCTATGATTCTCCAGCCCAAAGAACCTTCAACTAACTTGAGGCAATTCTCACCTGAAGTGTCTTCAAGAAAACAACCAAGCTCAGAGGGCACCAAGGACCCTCTGAGATGAAGGACAGTTCATCTCTACAAATATTCTGTTCTACTGGTACATACTACCAGTAAACAAAAGCACTAAATTCTTTTTAAAAAATATTCTTAGAAACACCACTACTAAAATGAAATGATATGAGGGGAAAAAAATCTCTTTATACACTACCTTTAAATACTTAATTAAAATAGAATTAGTTTTAATATAATTAATTTGAATTCATGTTTGTATGATAAATATTACTGAAGAATAATATTCTTAGGTACTTCTCAGTACTTGAGTACCTCAGGTACTCAAGTACCGGTTCTTATTTTTGCCAATAGATACTTTCCTAATCAAAATTCTACATTCTCAACCAAGCAAGCTCATCTAACATATTAAATGCACCAAGACCCAATTGATTAGTTGCACCAATAACTGCCAAGGCCAGTCTACAAATATGTTTTTTAAAAAAATCAGTCCAAGTCAAAGCCAAAAAGGATGACAATATTGATCCACTTGTGAAGTAAGATGGCAAAACACAATAAGAAATGCATGCATCTCCTCAGAGAATGAGGTTAAAGTGATGGCTATAACCAAAGCTGTTAATTTAACAACAATAGCTAAATTAACAGCTCTTGTGAGAGAAATTTATCTACAACTGGAAGCCTTTTGTGGATGTTTTGCAAGAGATGAGGAAAATCAAATTATGACATATGAATTTGATGATTGTTTAAACTATTTTATTTTTATTTTTTGGCAAATGACCACTATATTATAGTGCTGAATTAAGAGCTGAATGTAAGTGTTTCTTATATCCTTGCAAGAAGAAGGCAGAAGTCATTCGTTGTATATATTTATGTTTTCCTTTCTTTTTTCTTTATATCTTTCTGCACTTCTATTTCTATTTTCTTTACCCTTATCTCTCTTCTAGATTTTTAGTTTGTGTTTGGTTTTATTTGTACATTTTGTAAAAATTTAATAACATTGTTATAACAAAGCTGCCCCCTTTTGTAATCAGCTGCTTGTGGAGACTCTATCTCCCTATCACTATTGGTTGTCTGTTTTGTATTCTGTTAATCAGCATGCAGGAAAGGGTTGGTAGTTTTCAATTTCTGGGCATTTATATCTCGAAGGACCTCTCATGGACTATGAATGTTAACATGCTTGTGAAGAAGGCACAGAAGAGGCTGTACTTCCTGAGAATGCTCAAGAAGATAAATCTATCTCAGCATCTACTTCTGTCCTACTATCGCAGCACCACTGAGTGTCCTGACATATGGCATTCTTACATGGTATGGAAAAACCTTTTGGGCATTAGGGACCAGTTCTGTGGAGAGAGATTTTTCCGTGGACTGGAGGGGATATGGCTTCGTGTGCTGCCTGCATCCCACAGATGGGGCTTCACTTGTTTTCATGGTCCAATTTCTGGCACATCACAGACAGGTGCAAGTCCACATTCCTGGGGTTGGAGATCCCTATTTTAGAGAATGCAGTTGTAATCCTTTACCACATGTAATCTGGGATTGTGTGGTGGGAGAGACATTGCTATCAATGGATGAAATCAGACAATGGCTTAGTATGTTTCACAGGAAAACCTGGTAGGCTTTTGTTTATTTTATTTTGTTTATTTGTTGACATTGTGGTGGTTCTGAAAGGCTTGGGATAAATCAGTAGGGATCCTACTTGGAAAATGCTCTACAATGAAGGCCTCCTCAGTATAATATAGCAATCTGGGGAAATTGTTCGGTTCAGGGGCCTGGTGAACATTGCATAACATCCAAATCTTAAAACAGAAAATGCATTAAAAAGCAAAGAAAGCTGCATTATTTTATATACAATAAATACAATCAAAGAAAAATATGTTTTCTTTCTATTTATACAATGATGCAGAGAAAAAGTCTCTCTTTTCATGCTAAAAGTTAATATGAAGTCTGTATAATTCATGAAATCCTTGTTGTCTTCTATTCTGTCTTCCAAATTAGAAAGGTTTACTAAAATGATTCTAAAAGTGTCATAAAGTAATGGAACAGTTATAAGTGTTGCTCAGTGATACAAGCCACCAAATGGGAGAACTAATTTTACAACCAATAATGGTCCAGCTCATTATAACTCTTTTATTCTCTTTTTTATTACTTATTTTAAAAAACCATTACTGTCTATGCATCCTCTACTTAGGATATATTTCTGAACAAGCATGCAAATAATTAGACTGCAGAACAGTTATCAAATTCAAACAAAGCAGGGAATTAATGCTATAAATATTATTGGAAGGCTAATATTAAAGTCTTGGTTTATTTATTTATTTTATTTATTATTCATATTTCTATGCCGCCCACTCTCCGAGGACTCCTGGCGGCTTATACCAAAGACAGTATACTAAATAGCATATTGCCCCCAACAATCTGGGTCCTCATTTTACCCACCTCAGAAGGATGGAAGGCTGAGTCAACCTTGAGACGGTGAGATTTGATCCGCTGATCTGCTGAACTAGCAGTCAGCTGAAGTAGCTGCAGTACTGCACTCTAACCACTGCGCCACCTCGGCTTGGTTATAGTTATCCCATTTTTTTTCCAGTAGGATTCTGGAGCAATTGTTCCAGGAAAAATACAATGAATTTGTTTGATTCTATTTCATATTCTGTCTTTAAAATTCAAACACTGAATTTTAGAGACTATGAAGGATGTGGTTATCTGACAAATGGTAGACCCCTTTAATAATGTCTATAATTTAGAAATAAGATTTTAGCTCCAAAATTGCCAGAAACTAGCAAGATTAGACAGGATCATCCCAGATCTGAGAGTATGAATTGAAAGTACAAAACATCATTTTTGAAATGAATTAGATCTTGAAATGATCAATGATGAATGTTTGGATTGGATTGAACCATGATCAATGGTTGGATAGGTGATTCAATCTCATAATGGAAAAAATAGAAGTAAACATAAGAAACAAAGAACATGACATATGTAACATGATAGAACAAAAGAAGATTATTTTCCACGTTTTTAACACATTAATTAAACCAGTTGGATATCTGTTTTTTTTTAATGCTTCTTTCACATCTGCCTCTTAGTATCTTTGTGCTATAGTTCAATTTATTCTCATTTTATTATTATAATTTGTTTTAACCATTCATGAGATACTTTGAAAGAACAGACTATCAGGAAGGTGGAGCTGAGGTCTACCTAAAAATTAACAAAAGTCAGCACTGCTCCAAAAATGAAGAGCACATACAAAACATTGGAGCCAGTTCATTTTTCCTTGTTATGTTTAAGGTCCTATATATGCTCTTCTTTTTGTGATGATTTTGCAATATGAATTGAGAGAATCTATTGAAATAGTTGTGGTAGTTCTCAGCCACATCAACACTAAAGTTTCCCCAAGCTTGGAACATCTTTCCCAAGCTGGCATCTTCCAAATGTGTTGAGTTACATGTCCCATCATCCCCAGCCAAATGAAGATGTCTAAAAGATACTGGGTTAGGGAAGGTAGGCCGAACCTAAGGCATCCTCCTGGCTCATTGCTATTCACTTAGGCAAGACTTAACTTCAAAGCTGCGCATAGAAAATGAAACCACAGGAAGCAATCTTGGAATAAAAATAGGTTTGTTCTATGAAACAATGCCTGTTTCCAATGGGTTTCATAAAATTATGCCAAATAAGATGCATTTGCTTCGTTAGACCAAAAGGTTGAGGAAACCATAGGAAGGGAGGGAAATGCAGGGAGATTATATGTTGTTCAAAGGCTCAAGATGAACATTCAAAGGGGGGGTGGGATGAATATAGCTCAAGAATGTCTAAATTACTCTTGGCTAAAATGTTTGGCTTACCACTAAAATAGTATAATTACAAAGCTAGCATGAAGCAGACTGTGGATCTAGTTACTAGTTCCTTACTAACAATAAAAGCAACTTCTTTTTCTTGTTTTCATTTCTCCCCACCCCCACCCCCACCCCCATTATTTTATTTTATTTTTTTGTCAGTAGCAAGACTCTTGACAGAAACCTTGTGTCTTATACATGATGTGACTTACAGAAAACTGTTTTTAATCAGGCAAATCTCGGACTGGTATGCAGTTGTGGTCTCTACTCAGATGTCAAGCGGAACTAAGAAAGGGAGGGGAAGGAAAGCAGGGGCATGCATTCTGTTTCAAAATTTGCCTTCCAATGCCCCTTTATATCAGAGCAATTGAGGCAAGGATAGTTTGATTAGGCAATAATATCATCTTGAATATACACCCATGGATGGAATGTTTTTTTTAACTTCTTGGTTTTCCCTAAATCTACATCCTTTGCTTTCTTTTCTTCTTTCATGATCCAACGACAAACATAAAAAACATGGATTTTTGGGTCTACATGGTAGGATTTTCATGGCTCCCATCCTGACTATTTTGACACCTTCAACAAGAAGATTTGATATTTACCTGGTTCTCACTAATTAATCCTATTTGTCTAAAGCTCTTTGGAAGAGCTTTATAGCTCCCTCTGCCTTAAGAAAGTTCAAAACATTCTTAAAGATCCATCTCATCCTGGGCACCCTTTTTTTGAACTATTACCATCTGGGAGACGGTGCAGGATAATAAAAACAAGGACAAATAGGCTGAAAAACAGCTTCTATCCCAGGGCAATAACCATATTGAATTCTACGGTACAGTGCCATATCGGGTTTTCAATTTCAATTATATAGAAGGATGTATGTTTGAGTTGTTATTTTTATAGTTATAATGTACATGGAAGACAGCATTTAATTTCATTGTACCATGTGCAATGACAATAAAGTAAACTAATTAACTGAGCTGTGGCAGTATAGATGGACAAAATATGTTTTTAGAAAGGATGGATCAGGAGTGTCTTCTATTATTGGATATTTTTGAAACAAACACAATTTTAAAACCAGTACAGAAATCTCAGGGGGAAAAATAGTAATGGATGTACAGACCAAAGTCAACCCTTATCAGTGTTCTCCAGAGACTCAGGGCGGCTTACAATGCGTTAAGCAATAGCCTTCATACTTTTGTATATTTATACAAAGTCAGTTTATTGCCCCCACAATCTGGGTCCTCATTTCACCTACCTTTGAAAGGATGGAAGGCTGAGTCAACCTTGAGCCTGGTGAGATTTGAACTTGCAGTAATTGCAAGCAGCAGATGTTAATCTGTTAATAACAGTGCTTTAGTCCATTGTACTACAGGCTCTTATAATCTATAAAATTATTATCCATATAATCCCCAAATATATTGGCTCTCTTAACATTTACGGTGTAATATTCCCTATCTTTTAATGTTGACACATACATTGACAGAGAAATGTTTGTCTTCTTTATTTTTTTTTTCTTGAGATATCCTCAACATTGAGTTGTTTCTGATCACTAAATCACACCAATTATAGAATTCTCAAAGCCTTATTATTTTGATTTCCTAATTTATACTGTGCTTTCACAGTTTAACAGAAAATCATTCTTCTCCTTCTTGTGCCATATCCTCCTGTCATCGGACATTGGCGATCATGTTGGCGATCCTATTTTTATCAGCAGCTGCACGAAAAAGTGCTGTTGAGTTTTGTTCAAACCAGTCCCTTAGATTTTGAAGCCATGATGTTCTTCTTCTGCCTGGACCTCGGTTGCCTTCAATCTTTCCTTGGAAGATTAATGCTTAATGCTTAATTAATTAATTAAGAAAATCATTACAACTGTATATAATACAAATATTATTTAATTACATTTCTAATACATTTATATAATTATTATCTTTTAACACTGTATTTTGTCTAAATATACTATGTTTAATGAGTACATTTACACATGCTTAGTATTATTAAAAAGAGCCTTAGTGGTGCAGCAGACTAAAGTGCTGTTAAGTAGCACCAGCTGCCTGCAATTACTGCAAGTTCAAATCTCACCAGGTTCAAGGTTGACTCAGCCTTCCATCCTTTCGAGGTAGGTAAAATGAGGACCCGGATTGTGGGGGCAATAAACTGACTTTGTATAAAAAAGAACACCACTTAGAGGGGGGCCGAAAGCTCTACTAAGCAGGTATATACAAAAGTATGAAGGCTATTGCTTAATGCACTGTAAGCCGCCATGAGTCTCTGGAGAAGGGCGGCATATAAATCGAACCAATAAATAAATAGATAAATATTGTATCAGTTGATAATATAATCTTTTATGAATAAGCTAAACATTTTCTATAATGTTTAAATAATTATTACCCTTAATTTTCAGTAGGGCAGAAGTATGAGTTTCTTAAAAGCTAAATTACTACACTGCATTTATTTATCTTTTCTTTTTTTTAAAAAAATTGCACTGTTGAAACATCCCCAGTTATATTAAATAATTTTGTCATGAATTCCTTTGCCATTTATCTGGTAGAACTGCATGCCTTTCAAATCATGAAAAGCTGCTTTCTTGAACAAATTAAGCACACTATAGACTATATGAAATTAAATCTTTATCTCCCTCTATTAATTAAATAATGGAATGCAAGAGAGATGATTGCTTGACAAAAGAAATTATGGTGGATCCATTGATCCAAACAAGAAAGTTAAACAAAAACTTCAGAATTTTTCCTCCTACACATTCTGAAACAAAGTGATTATTCACTGCGACAATATAAAGGATTCCTTCTGGAAAAAAAGGGCCAAGCAAAGAATAAAACAAATGGTACCTCTGAAAAAGACAATGAGTAGTCAAAGAAGTTAAAGTGAGAACCTTCCTCTCCTTCAACATCCAACATCCACATTCAATAACATCTTCCAAGTTGTTCCAAAGGTGCTTTTTCAGGAGGCAGCTGTATTTTCTTTGTTCTTCCTTGAAGACATTTCATTTCTCATCCAAGAATCTTCTTCAGTTCTTAGAATCCTTGGATAAGAAGCAAAACATCTTGAGGAAAAACAAAGAAAGCCCAGTTGTCTGTTGAAAAAGCAACTTTAGAACAACCATTATATGGCTATTTCTTGAGTGTTTTCCAATCTGTGTTTTTCCCTACCAGTGTTTGAGTCCCTTGATTATTATCAGCAAGAATGAAATGGAAAAGAAAGTTGGACTCAAGAAAATATCCAAAATGTTAGTAAAGCACTCACAGAATATTTTTATCTCATGTTTTTGTAATGTGGAATATGATAAGATTTGTGCATGGCCAGGACAAAATAAGAATCTGTAGGAGTTCCTTTGCTTTTAACTCACTTGGAATTCTATCAACACTCCATCCATTATATGATGGTGGAAATCTGGACTATGCCACGGTCAGATTTGAAGTGAGAGAAAGGTTCATATACATTTAGGGAAGGAAAATAAATATCAGTCTCTCCATGTAGAAATTAATAAGAAGTTTATGATTTTAAAAAATGAGAGAGGCCTTCCCCACATTCCTCACATGAACTTATCTCTATAAACATTTTTCTACCATGTCCTCACAACTTTGCATGTCTTATCCTGGGCCCATACATAGCTAGTTTCTGTTACAAAAAACAATGATCTCTTGTTCTATAACAGGGCTGTCAAACTCCGGCCCGCACGCCAGATGTGTCATGTGCTGGCCACGCCCACAACCAGCTTAGCGAAGGGGGGGAAGTCCCAATACGTCATGTGACGCCACCATGACACCATGAGTTTGACACCTCTGTTCTATAAGAACAACTTATCCATGGTGTATTATGAAGCAACAATCTTCAGAATGGGAGTTTCCCTAGATGAGATTTGTTCATCTCAAGAAAAAAAATAGTGATGTCAGTTAGAGTAAGGCTGGATATCATTCTTCCAAGTAGGTTGGACTTTAGGTCTCGTATTGTTTGGAAGGGAAGATTGCACTAGATTATATTTATTCATATAAACAAACTCTACTTCTCTGGACAACACATTTAAAAGGGCAAACACATACTTATATATAGGTTGCTATTCAAGGACCACATTAAAATCTCATACTATAGCACCACTTGTAGGTCCTAATTTTAAGACTAATGAAGTTATTTGTTCCCACAGCTAGTTTGTAAACAAGCAAACCCTATTTGCTCATGTGTTGTAGATACAAATCTGACCAGCAAAGAAATTAATTAACATTTCCAAAGTTGCAGAGATAGAATCTTTTTAAAATTGTTGGGAACAGATAGTCTTATTGGGCTGTTGTGGGCAGGTGAGTTTAGCAGGGTAATATATGCTTTTCCTTTGTAACAATGGGCTTCCTCCAACCACATCCAGCGCATCCTTATGAACATTAGGCAGCCTCATAAAAACCCAATTCCTTAATTTGGTGCTTCTCCAACATTGTGATACCACGTACTCCTAAAATGCTAAACATTCCCCTCCAATAAGCAAAGCTACATGATAAATTATAAAAATTGTTCTGGCAGATGACTGGTCCCACAGAAGGAGCTATCTCCTCCAAAGCATTTGGGGTGTTGCTCTCTGCTTTAACATGGGTGGAATTCAGCTCCCAGAATTCCCCAGCTAGTATGGGAATTGAAGTCCACCCATTCTAAAGTTGTCAAGTTTGGAAAATATTGTTCTATAGGGTTATGTAACCCAAGATTTGAGAATTTTATCCTAAATTGTCTTCTTGCTATTTTTTATTTATCATGCTCCCTTACAAACCCTGGCTTGTAGCCGAGTGCACACAGTATTGTTAAAGTTGACAAGTTAGACTATCTTTATGCCAAGTCCTGCTCTTTTACAAACCAGTTTCAAAGGGACTTTCATTCTAATGATTCATTTGCCAATTTTGACGTAATACTGTGGATGCTGCTGAAGAATTGCTTCACACACCCATTAAATTGGAATGTTGATATGGTTTTGCTTAGCATGTTGTGCGAACATGGCCACTGAATTCTGCAAAGGAATCTTTCAGCATAATGAACTATTATTTGAACTCAGTCATTTGTAATTTAGACATTAAACCATGTTCAAACTAAATTTATCATTATGTGTATGAATGGTTGCCTCTCTTACATTGACTTTGCCTTCTTCCTGCATTGGAGGATCCTGAGATTTGCAAATATGAGATGCCCATGTCCTTTCTCTAGAGGGCTGGTGGGATTCAAGTAATTTAACAACCGGTTCTCTGCCCTAATAATTTCTTCCAACAACCAGTTTGCCAAACTGCTTAGAAAGTTAACAATCGGTTCTCCCAAAGTGGTGCGAACTGGCTGAATCCCACCACTGGCTATACCTGCATTTACTCCGAATTACAACTGTGGTTTGTTTTAACTTCAAATTGGTAGCACATTTACATCTTCTGAAATACAGTAAGAGAAGCACCTGCCTTTTAAATCAATAAAGACCATGCTGGAAAGGTGTAATTACAAAAATGTGTGTCCTATATCTGCTGGTAAACATTTCTCAAATGTTTTGCAAGATGACCAATAAAAATCCATTTTATTTCCCTTTGCTGGAGGCTGTGCAAGAGAAACAAAACAGATTTTCCACTAAGGACACAGGGATTCCTTCATCTATCTCTCCAGTTTTTAATTAATTGATTTATATTAAAATATGAATGAATTTCCTTGAGACTAAAAGAGGCCTTAGAGACAACAGACAACTTAAAAACTATTCTGGAATAAAATGTAGACTAGTCATCTATAAGAAGCCAAAAAGCAGAACGAAATATTAAACATTCATTTAAAGCCTAAAGCTGACTCCAGTCAGATCTTTGTAAAGCAAAAGTATCAAAATGGAGATGCTACCACTAAAAAGGCCCTGCCTTATGGCATTACTGCATTAACATTAATTCTTCTGAGTAATCATGAGTTGCATAACATGGATTCTGGAGAAGATTGTAACTTAAAGAAAGGAAGATGTGACTTCCAGATTCCTTAGATTTATTTCCAGATAGTCTCAAGACAAATATCCATCCACAGTGGTAAACAGATGCTTCAATCTTTATCTAGAGTCTGGATATATGGTAGTGGAACATCTGTGAGCAATCCAAATTACCATTTCATCCTGGCTTATTAATGATGGTTCATATGATTTTATAGGAAAGCCAAATTAGCCTATAACAGCCAAAAATAAGGAGTCTTGTAGCACCTTGTCAAACTTACAAATGCTATTAAGTTTTCATTTCACCTGAAAAGTAGTATCAATAACAATAAGTACCTTGGATGTAATCCAGTGGTGGGTTTCAAAAATTTTTACTACTGGTTCTGTGGGCTTGGTGGGTGTGGCGTAGCTTGGTGGGCATGGCTTGGTGGGCGTGGCAAGGGAAGGATACTGTAAAATCTCCATTCCTTCCCCACTCCAGGGAAAGGTTACTGCAAAATCCCCATTTCCTCCTGATCAGATGGGACTTGGGAGGCAGAGAATTGATGGGGGCGGGGCCAGTCAGAATTTTTACTATCGGTTCTCTGAACTACTCAAAATTTCCACTACTGGTTCTCCAGAACTGGTCAGAACCTGCTGAAACCCACCTCTGATGTAATCTCAAAATAACTGGAGTATCACTTGAAAAACACCATCAGACAATTGCAAAAGGCAGTTTTACTTGGAACAACTTGTATCTTGGAACAATACTTTTAATATTATTAAACAACATCTCCCTAGCCCATAATCTTAAGAAGGACTAGATAGGTGGATAAAAAGGCCAAATGCAGACTGAACCTCTGGCTGATTGTGCGATCAACACTAAGTTAGTATGATTACTCCTTGTGTTTTAAATAACTGTCTCCTATTACATTTAAAATTCCCATTTGGCATTAATTAATGTTAATTTTATTTAATTAAATATGATTAACACGGCTACCCCTCCTTCGTGTATTATTAATAATTTTCTTCTTGCATCACATTCTAAATTATAATTTGGCAGTAATTTTTGGAAAGGCTCTTTTTGTAGAGGAAGGTGAGTACAATCCTAAACATGTATTTGTGGGCCTCTGCCTTAAGGTTATTCCTGTAATTGCCTCTTCCCCCCCTCCCCGCCCAAAAAAACCAACAAATCTTGGAATCAATGTTAAGAATAGCTGTGGGGCATCTAATTCTAAGTACATGACTTGTGTGTCAGGCTAAATGATGCACTGATGGTCACCACTTAAAAGGGACTAACTCTATGCATTACTTGTCGTGCTGAAAGGGAAAAGGGGGACCAGGATTCTCCGATAAAATGGTCACATTTAGCAGATATCATATATGATTGGGTAGAAAGGAAGAACCCAGGAAAAACATCTGCTTCAAGCACAGATAGTAGATTCCTTGGAAAGAGAAAGCTTCCTTTGATTTAAGACTTGTTGATGGACTAGGAAGGCGCAGTGATTAGAATACAGTGTTACAGACTAATTCTGCTGACTGCTGACTGCTGGCAGTTTGGCAGTTTGAGTCTCACCTGCTCAAGGTTAACTCAGCCTTCCATCCTTCAGAGGTCAGTAAAATGAGGACCCAGATTGTTTGGGGCAATATAAAGCACTGTGAAGCAGTATAAGTCGACCTTATATATTATATATTATATTATATATATTATATGTATCCTATAGCAGTATGTAATACACTACCTGACTCTGGTTTCTTCCCCAAACCCCCAAACCTTTAACCTTAGACTGTCTACTGTTGACCTCACCCCATTCCTAAGAGGTCTGTAAGGGGCGTGCATAAGTGCACCAGCGTGCCTACCGTCCCTGTCCTAATATCCCTTTTTATTTGTATCCATTTCATGTATTAATAACCATGTTTATACCTATATCTGTTATCTAATGCATGCTTGACAAGATAAATAAATAAAATAAAAGTGCTATTGCTATTGCTATGATGTAGATTCATAGAATCATAGGAAGGAAGAAACCTTGGAGAATTTTTTGCACCAACCCATGGCAGGAGACTCTGTGTCATCCCAAACAAATGGTTGTCTAATCTTTTCATGAAAATTTCTTGAAAAAAAGTTTTTTATTTTATTTCTTATAAACATATTGTAAACGTACATTCTCTTATTCATAATTAATCACACATATATTTTCTAAAGAAAAAAAAAGATTTTTTTAATTATATTCGGGGTTGCTGTTCTACCCTTTCTTCTCCCTTATTTTACAACAATCCTTCTTCTCCTTCTTCTCTCTTTCCCTTCCCTGTCTTCTTCTATTCTATTCTTTTCTACTTTCTTCTTTCCTCCTCTCCTTCCTCTTCTCTCCTTCCCCTTCCTTTCCCCCTTTTCTTGAAAACTTCTAGCAATAGTTCACCCACAACTTCAGGAAGCAAGCTATCCCATTAATTAATTCTCACTGTCGGGAAATTTACCTTAGTTGTATCTCTCTTTAATGACATTCCACCCATTGCTAATTGTCCTACCCTCAAGAGCTTTGGAAAATAAGTTCCTTCCTATTTCACTGTGGCAGTCCCTCGTGTACTAGAAGACAGCTAATTCTTCTATTCATTAGGCTAGACATATATAGTTCCCTTAACTGTTCCTTGTACAATTTATCCTGGACACACCCTAATCATCTTAGTTGCTCTTCTCTGCATTCTTTCTAGGAACTCAGCATCTGTTTTGTGACCAGAACTGGGTGTGGTATTCCAAGTGTAGCCTCACTAGTGTAGTATAAAGCAGTAGTATCATTCCTCATGATCCTCATGGTATCCCTCTGCTGATGCAGCCTAGGACTGCATTAGTAGTTTTTGGCAGCTACAGCACACTGCTGGCTCATACTTAAAGTCAGTAGTGGGTTTCAATTTCGGCTGCTACCAGTTTGCTCACATGCACGATGCTTCTCTGCATGCACAGAGACGTCTGGGCAGGTGGGCAGAGCTTCCCGCCACCACCACTACCAGTTTGCCCAATCCAGGGCGAACCGGTAGCAACCCACCACTGCTTAAGGTGTATCTAGGTGTTCACTAGTTCCTCTCACAGTTATTATTGTTGAGCCAGGTAGTGTCTATTCTATACCTGTGCATTTGATTTTTCCTGCCTAGGTGCATCATCTATTTCTCATCACTCATCACCTGTTTCTCATCACTGTATCTAGCTAGCTTGGGCCAAATGCTCAAGTCTGTCAAAATCCTTCTGAAATCTGAGTCTATCCTCCAAAGTGTGAGCAATTATCCCCAACTTGATGTTGTCTGCAAATTTGATGAGCTCTCCTTTTATCCTCTCAACTAGATCATTTATGAAGATGTTGAGAGAACTGGTCCCAAAAGATACTTGAGGTATGCCAGTGCATGCCACTATCAACTGTGAAGCCATCTGTCTATCCCATATAGTTCCATCCAGAAGAAGTAGATTCAGTAAGGCATCTATTTTGTCAAATCCCTTACTGAAGACTTTATACCCACTATATCAAGAGTGTTTCCCTGATCCACTAATTTAGCCAATTTATCAAAGAAGGCAATAGGGTTTGTCTGGCATGATCTATTTTCAACAAAACCATGCTGACTTCTAGTAATTGCTTTGTTCATTTCTATATGTTCATAAATCTGTTGCTTGATTATATTTTTCCAGAATTTTCCCAAATATTGATGCAGAGCTGATTGGTCTGTAGTTTCCTGGATCCACTTTTTCCCCTTGTTTGTAGATTGGAACCACATTAGCTCTTTTCTAGTCTTCAGACAGTTCCTCTGTGCTCCAGAAACTGTGAAAGATTTTGTTCAGTAGTTCTGAGATCACATCTCCCAGCTCCTTCAGAATCTTGGGATGTAAACCATCTGCTCCTGGTGATTTGACTTGTCTAGACTGGATAGGTGTTTTCTCAACATTTTCTTGACTATTTTGACCTGCATTCCTGTTATCCCCTAGCTTTTGGTAGTTTAGATTATTTTTTTTTCCTTTTGCATGAAGACAGTTCTCCTTTCTCCCTACTATTTGTCAGCTTCTTGCCATCTTCTTCCAGTAATGGACTAATCATTTCCTTGACTTTTTGCTCCTTCCTTACATTTTGGGGGGTTATTTTTTTATATTTTTGTAAGCCTTACTTCATTCAGAGCCTTAGCCCTCTTGACTCTGTCTTTGTAGATTCGAGCTATTTGCTGGTATTCTGATTTGGCTATGTGTCTCTATCTTTCCATTTTTTTATACTTGTCCTTTTTTCTGTCTCTCAATTTGCTAGAGAGTTCTTCCTGCACCCATGCTGGTTTTGTCTGGAATCTCTTATTTCTGTTTCTCTTGTGTCTTATAGATCCATTAGTTAATTGGTCTCTCAGACTCATCCTCCAATGAGTTGCAGGTTACAAATGCACTTCTTAACTTCTATTCCCATTCAAGTCTTCTTTAGGATTCTTTTTTATTCTGCCTTAAAACAACAATAATGAAACCACTCTGGAGCTTTTCATAGTTAATGATTTCCTCTTTTTGCTCTACTCACCCTTCACGATATCACGAAGTATATATTTTCCCATCATTCATCATTTCAAGTGTTCAAAGAGTCAAGATCTCCACATATTTCCAAATTTAGGACTAATGTTCTCTTTTCACCTATAAGCATTTCTTCCATTGTTTGTTTGTTGTTGGGATTTATTTATTTAACTTTTGGGATCATATTACTTTGGCTTCTGGGACATATATAATAGATGGCAAGACTAATGGCTAGGACTTTGGACCAGGAATACAGGCCATGAAATGAGTGAAGCGTGGGGGTATGTAGTTTAGAAATCCTGAGCTCAGCATGACCAGGATCTTAAGACTGAATGTAAAACAGGAGATGCTTAACTACATTTGGTGCTTCTTGGTGCTAAGCTACTTCCATCTTGACAGATGAGAAAAAGTAGGATCTAAGGCAGGGGTGTCAAACTCAATTTCATTGAGGGCCGCATCAGGTTTGTGTTTGATCTTGGGGGGGCGGCGGGGGAGGGCATGGACAGGGTGGACATGGCCAGCTCAGTATCATTCATTGAGGCTCCATTTTCGGCCACAATGGCTTCCTGCAACCCTCTGCCAGTGAAAACGTAGCACGGGAGGGCCACACACGTGGCCCTCACGAGCGGGCCAATCCTTTGCTGTTTCCAGGGCGACTCTGCAGGCTAGATCTAAGCATCCCACAGGCCAGTTCTGACCCACAGCCTTGAATTTGACACCCCTGATCTAGGGTAATGGTGATGACAGCACCATAGGTGTATAAGAAAAATAGTATTATACCAGGAAATTACAGGTAGTCCTCAATTTATGATCATAATTATGACTAGAATTTCCATTGCTAGGCTAGGTGGTTGTTAAGTGAGTTATGCCTGATTTTACTACCTTTTTTGCCACAGTTGTCAAAGGAACCATTGCAGTTGTTAGGTGAATAACATGGTTGTTAAGCAAATCTGTCTACCCCCATTTACTTTGCTTGCTGGAAGCTAACTGGGAAGATCACAAATGGCAATCACATGATTGTGAGGTTGCTGCAACCATCATAAATACACAATGGTTGTCACGTAGCCTTGGCTAAGGGGAATGCTATGGAAGTCATAAGTGCAAGGACTAGTCATAAACTTTTTTCAGTGCCATTTTAACTTCAGCCACTAAATGAATGTTTGTAAATCAAGGAGTACCTGTATTCAAGAGAACAATCAAGGAAATAATTATAAATTATTATGTATCAAATTCAGTCTTGATTTTGTTCCCTTTTGATATTGCTGATAGCATGCACAGTCAATCAACAAATATAGAAAGCAATTCCCTATTTTCTAGGGAATATTTTCTAGAGTATAATATTTCTAGAATATTTTCTAGAAGATAATACACCCCAAAACTACTTTATGACCCAGTTCACTCCATAGCAAATAATGGGTTTGCTTAATGACTGTAGCATTTGTTTAATGACCACTGCAAAAAAAGGGGGGGTCATAAAATTGGGTCAGACATGTGATGTCCTGTTTTATGAATATTATGACTTATGACCATAATTGGCAGGCTCCATTGCAGTTGTCAAGAGTTACTTGTAGTATTCAATACTCAATACATTCAATACTCTTCCTGCTTGAAGTGTTAGAACAGCTTATTATCTGCAATTATCTCCCATCTGCCTCAAAGCCTATCCCCAATTGTCTGTGTAAGTGTGCATCTCCAGAGGTTTTGCAAAGACAGAGGTTGTCTTTGAAGCAGCCATGTGAACCTTGCAAAGGCTGCACTTCTTTTACATTTCAAAGAGGAAAGTTTCACACTGGCACACTTTTTTCAGAGCCTCTCTTTGGGGCATTTTGCACCACACACTTGTTTTCTGTTTCACATCGTCCCTTCCCTTCCCCTGAGCTTTAGGTGAAATGTGGGAAGCCAAGGAAGCTAAGACTGCTGAGATGATGATTGAACAAGAAAGACAGAAAACTCACGTACACACCCTATAATGAAATCTGGGCATGAACTCCACCTATGAGCATTTCATCAACATTCTCTTCCTTTGGAAAGAATTTTTCAGAACAAGTTCTTTTTCAGAAGAGAAGAGCAAAAATGTGGAGAATTCATGCATCGTATCAAAGATCACAAATTCACAATATTAATAACACAATTCACTTTTCTCTCTGTTAAAAAAGACATTGACAACACGTTTACAGCCTTGTTGTTTTATTCAAGATTTCTGACACATAGCCTTTAACATTGAACAGAGTTATAGCTAGGATCTTGCTATTGTTTATAGCTAAGAGAGTGGAATTGGGACACGAGTGATATGATGGCATTCTAATTCCTTGAAGACTCATAGCTCTTTCTGAATTGGCAGCTTGTGGCACTAAGGAAAGTTGCAATGGAGTTGGAGGCAAGAATCCCCAACTTGACCAGAGGCTCTTTTAACAAATAGCAATCTGGTCTAACTAAGCTGAACCCATCCAACATTTGGCTTTCATGTATTTCGTTAATAATATGTGAATAATACCTGGTTTCTTGTGAGAAGAATGTGTATTTGTGCAAGGCATGGGCTGCTGAGGTTAGTGGTGCAAATATTTCCTCAGTAAGTGAGCAGTGAAGCCAGATAGTCCTCCAGCTGGGCTGTTGCCATCTGTTCATTCATCCAGCTCAACCCCTGAGATTACATCATGCAGCTACTCTAGCATTTCAAAGCAAGCAGAGTTCAAAAATCAGATCTGGTTTGCCAGAAGGCACATTCGTGTTCAAAAGTGGGGATTGGTTTTTGTCTCTTTCTTTTCAGAAGTTCTGTTGAAGAAGAGGACTTTATGCAGGATAATACATCAGGTCAACACCTGAAAAACTGATTTAGATGGCTTTTTGACCCAGGAAACTCCTTTGCCATTAGCTTGCAGATCAAAGCAAAAGGGACTTTCTGTACTTTGTTCCATGTAGGATTATTGAATTAAAAAGGGTTAGAAAATGAGCATGTGAACTCTTGACTTGGAGAAATTGTGGCAAAGGGAGTTGTTCTCAGAAGCAAAACAAAAGACATTTATTTATTGTAATTATTTATTTAAAAGGTACACCAAAGAAACAAAATAGCTGCCCAGATTTTAGCATTTAAATTCACCATTCTGAATACCAGAAAAAAAAGGGAGAGAGGGAGGCAGGGAGGGAGGAGGGATAGATGGAGGAGAAGGAAGGAAGGGAGGGAGGGAGGGAGGGAGGGAGGGAGGGAGGGAGGGAGGAAGGAAGGAAGGAAGGAAGGAAGGAAGGAAGGAAGGGAGGGAGGGAGGGAGGGAGGGAGGGAGGGATATACCATTTTTAGCATTTCTTATCAATTGGTCAATTACTGCCAAAGCCATGGTATAAGGATAAGGATTTGATGCATCTGTTCAGATCATGAAAACCAGTATCATGTTCAAAACACTAATAAAGGGAAATGTGGTTGCCAACTTCTAAACAACAAAACCCATAGAATGTATTGAATTCCAAGTTCAGATGCCATTACTACAGATATTGAAAAGTTTTGCTATAAATTTGAAAGTCTGCAACACCATGTACAGGTTCATTTGAGAAGATCCCTTTTATCAACCATCGTGGAAGAAAGGCCAGGATATTAGTCCTTTCAGGTAGTCCAGACAAGAAGCATGACCACGAGTACTAACTCTAACTTTATTGTAAAGTTGCATTAATAGAATCTTGCAAGCCTGAAAGTACCCCTCCTCTCCCTTATTTGTACTCTCCTTAAAACTAGGAAGGGTCTCTTTTTTGACATTTTCTTCACATCACCCCTCCATCAGGCTCAGGTTTCATTTATCAGGCCATTATCTAGACTACAGTGTTTCCTCCTGTCTCCCAATGTCATTTCCACATGCCATTACAAAGGGTCAAGCAAGTCAAACCCCAATAATTTTTCTACTTTATTGAAATAGGGTGTCTGCCAATTTTCTGGACATCCCACTTTGAGAGAGAGTCAAACTGCAGGAAAAGAAGGCTGAAAGACCTATGGTTTTATTATTCAGATTTATTTCACATCATTCATCTGAGAACTCACCTTAATATACATAGCAGTCCAATTTCATTCTCACAACAATCCTTTCAGGTATGTATGCTGGATAAAGAGATAGCAACTGTCCCATGGTCATCGAGTGAAGTTCCATGGGACAGTTGCAATCCCATACAGTTCCATGATAGTGAATTGGGTTGTAGGTCTCCCAGTGCTAGTTCATTAATTTAACTTCTAAGCCAAAGAGAAGACAACTGCCATGGCTATAAAGCGAATAGTCACATTAAGTAACAGATCTAGGGCAGATTATGGTAGATCAGCATTTAAGGATAAAACAATTGTTATGCATCCTATGGAGGAGGAAAGTTGTGTTGCATGGAAAGCAGGCTGTGTTAAATGAAGATTTACATGCCTGTCTAGTAGGAGAGATAGTTTGTCCTTCGCCTCGGGCAGCAAACTGTCTTCTCCAGCTTAACCAGGAACATGAATGACAGGACTAGTGAACAGACATAAGTTACGTAAGTCTAGATTTCTGGTAAACATTAGGAAGAACATTTTAAGAGTAAGAGCAATTCAACCTCAGGGAGTTAGAAGTTGTCCCTCCTGGGAGACCTTCAAGCAGAGCCTGGGAAATCATCTCCTGTAGAGCAAACCTACATGAGAATTTGTAGCAAAATTTGTAGCCAATTTGGTTGGAAGGAAGGAAGGAAGGAAGGAAGGAAGGAAGGAAGGAAGGAAGGAAGGAAGGAAGGAAGGAAGGAAGGAAGGAAGGAAGAAGATGGAGGTGATGGAAGAAAGGAAGAAAGGAAAAACAATACCATGTTAAGCACCTCTTATGGAAGTATCTGCAGTGTTACTGCCAAGAGGTAAGAATTGTAAAGCATCTGCTCAGATCACTAAAACTAACACCCTATTCAAAAACTCATAAATTGTCAAGCTAGAAAAATGTTGGAATCGCTTAGCAAGAGAAAACATTTCCAAATGTTATGCCACATCCCCAAATCCTGGACACTTTGTATTTTGGCAAGAGCATTTCTCGTTCATGCTTTTTGTAAAAATGTATTTTTGCATACTGTAAGATGGAAATGACTTCTAAAAAACACATCCACATTTTTAAAAGTATGTTATTAGTAGTTCCCTCATTTATGCTTCCAGTAAGTGGTTGAAATGGCATTACAGCCAAGACAGCTTCATGCTGTAAGCAGTTGCTAATTGCTTGTTGCAAAGGAAGAAAAGGAAAAATCACTGCTATTAAATCCAAGCATGCAAGGAAGAAGAAATTCATATGCTATAGAAATGATGCACTAGTGAACTAAAAACATTTTCTCGAATGGGTCACTTTGCAAAGAAACAAAATCAACAATTAGACCATCAAAACTTTTCAACAGATAGATTCCAGACCTAGCAAATGTGCAGGTTTTCATGTAAGTCTAACATTATTTAAATTAGACATTTTTCCTTCTCTTCACACCCTGCAGCCCAATACATACATCTCCCCAAAGGTTCTCCAAACTATGGAAGGTCATCTGAATGAGATATCGGTGTTTCTGAGTTTTGGAAAACAAGCGATGTTTGTGAGAAAGCAGTGGTGTCCACAGGATGAGACTCCAAAAGTCATGATGGCAACCACACAATGGTGCAATCAAAATATTCCATCTGTATTTTATGTGTATCATATCAAAGAGATTCTTGTTTTTGTTTTACTATAACCCATGGATGCCCTGGTAGATATACTAGATATATGTTGCAGCATCCAAATTTGATAGCCCAGTGCCAAAGGGCCTTTTTTTATATGCAAGAGGAAGGAAGGAAGGAAGGAAGGAAGGAAGGAAGGAAGGAAGGAAGGAAGGAAGGAAGGAAGGAAGGAAGGAAGGAAGGAAGGAAGGAAGGAAGGAAGGAAGGGAGGAGTTATTACCATATACATTGGCATCTTCAACTTATATATAGATCAGTGGTGGGTATTTACTGGTTCACCCCGGTTCGGGCAAACCTGTAGTGGCGGCAGCGGGAGGCTCTGCCCAACTGCCCAGATGCCATCACGGATGCTCTGCGCATGCATAGAAGGTTCTGCGCATGCACAGAAGCATCGCACGTGAGTGAAGCGAGTGCATGCATGCGTGCGCTCACAGTTCCAAATCGGTAGCGAAGGTAAGTGGAACCCACCAGTGATATAGATTATCTGTCTGTCTGTCTGTCTGTCTATCTATCTATCTATCATCAGTTCCTTCTATCCAAGCTGTAAGTACTTGGGTGTTTGACATCTGCAAATCTTATGTAAGTAGAAAGAGGAAGGAAATAGGAAAGCTGTAGCGAAAGATTGAAAAATTGAAATTATCATTACCATATCTATCAGCATCTGCAAATTATCTACACACACATACATACACAGAAATGCACTTTTAAATACATCCTCCAACCAATGTTTGTGTTTGTATTTTGACCTGATACAATCCGCTCTGTGTCTAAAACTAGCAAAAGTTCTTATTTTCCCTAGAAGCAAATCTTTAAAGTCCAGAGGATCATTGAAAGTCAGATGAAATCGCTCTGGGGGATCAAGCCAATTAAAACAACTTTTGCCTATGTCAGAGATGGGATTTAATGATGGTACAGTTTGAAACACAGCAATTGTTGCTCTGGGGAGGGGGAACTTTCATTCTGCATTTCAGGAACTTGACAGGAGTCTTTGAAGTCTTAAAATTAAAATAGTGAATGCGGCGGGGGGGGGGGAGTTTATGCCATTCCTCCCTTTTCATTTACCTCTCTGGCCTTTTCTTTTTTTCTTTTTTAAATTAAGAACCAGTACTTCTTTCTACAGGTTTTCACAAGGAAGATTCTACATTAATTAACTGTAATCTTCAGAGATTGCGTTTTCCTCAGAGATTTAAAAGCTAGCAGGGGGTTGTGTCTAGGCAGAAAGGAGATTATTAAAACTTTAATAATGTGTGCCTTTGAACCTTCCCAAATTCTTTACAGTTTTTCCTCACATCTCTGCCCTAGATGTCTGCATTAAAAAAAATAAAATACCAATGCCAGCAAATTAAAACTATTTGTTTATGCTTTTGTAGATCTTTCAGCGAAGATTCTATTTTAAAAGTGGTTGGAAAAAGAGTGTCTGGAGTTCACGAGGATCTTGGCAACACTAAGGGCTGCTTCAGACAGCCGTATTACACAAAGTTATGCACCAGTCCTTGAGCTGGCAGGAAAAAATATGTCAGCATAAATTGTGCTGCCCCATTGCCTTTCCTTATGGCAGAACAGCTACACACCTGTCCTTACAAGCTGATTGGACACCAGGTTAAAGGAAAGGGTGGGTGGGAAGTGTTGTAACGCGGGAATAATGAGAGGCACAAGCAGGCTAGTAACAACAGCTCTTTAATTCAGGGTGAGACTTCAGCAAAAGAACACAGGCAACAGCCCTCTTTATATACTTTTCCGAGGTGACCAAGAACCAATCAGGATTCACTGTACATTTGAATTTCCCGCACAAAATAGATACATACATAACACCCCTCCACTCCCAGAAGGCACTTATTCTATCTATTTACATATTTACATACAAAATCACGCAGGTGACCAGGGCGTGTCTTAATCCTGGTTGACCTGCGCAGTTCAGTTGTTGGCGAGGCGTCGAGCCGGTCGGAGGAACCTCCTGTCTCTCCCGGCTCCGCCAATGGAACCTCCTGGATTTCTCCGGAGGTGTGGCTATCTCCGGCTGGGAGTGTCGGCTCGCTGGGGCGGCGCTGGAACTCAGGGTTGCCAGATAAGTATTCCGGCTTACTCGGGCTTGAGGTAGCTGTGTCAGGAAGACCTTGAAAGTTAGGACATGAGTTTTCGTTTTGTAAACGTTTACGCAATTGATCTATATGCCTCCTCCAGATTTTACCATGCCCTATATCGACTGTATATGACTTCGGGCCGGTAATTCCCACGATGGTTCCCTCTACCCATAAGGGCCCATTGGTGTAACTTCTAGCAAAAACTGGTGTTCCTACTTGGAATTGTCTTAGTCCTCTCCCTTCCCCCTTGAAGCTATCGGGGGAGTAATTGGGATGCAGGCGGTCGAGAATGCATCTTAGTTTTCGGCCCATTAAGAGCTCGGCTGGGCTGCAGCCCGAGGTTGGGCACGGGGTGGCATGCTGTACCGCCAAGAACTCATCTATTCTAGCCTGCCAGTCCCCTGCATCAAGCCGGGAAAGAGCTTCTTTGGCCGTTCTTACAAATCTTTCAGCAAGGCCATTAGAAGCCAGATGAAAAGGAGCGGATAAAGCATGTCTTATGCCTAATTCGGCTAGGTAGCCTTCAAATTGAGTTGCCGTGAATTGGGGCCCATTGTCAGATACCAGGGTGTCCACACGGCAACCCGTGTGTTGCGAATAGTTTTCTGAGTACTTTGATTACGGCCTCAGAAGTGGTAGATGGCATTAGGGCAATTTCGAGCCACTTAGAATATGCATCTACAATAATAAGAAAGTTCTGGCCGTGGAACGGGCCAGCGAAATCAATGTGAATCCTCCCCCACGGCCCTTTTGGTTTTTCCCATTCGCAAACGGGAGCTATGGGCGGATCTGGGCGGGACTCCTGGCAGGGCCTGCACTTCCCCACCCACTCAGTGACATCTTGGTCGAGATGTGGCCACCAAACATAACTACGAGCTAGGCCTTTCATGCGAACAATACCAGGATGTCCCTCATGCAACATTTCCAGAACTCTGTGCCGTAACCATGAAGGAATGACCACCCTGTCTCCCCACAACAAGCACCCCCCCAACATTGACAGTTCATTTTTTTTGTTAAAGTACAATTGAAAGTCACCACCGTCCATCTTGGTAGGCCAACCCCTCGTTACCCAGCCCATTACAGTGCGCAACACAGAGTCTCTGGCAGAAACCCTCGCCACCTCGTTTGAAGAAATGGGGCCCGGGGAAACAATGTCAAGCAGTAAAACCGGGGCTTCTGGGGTCAGGTTATCCAATAATTCAGGCAAGGGGCATCGGCTGAGGGCGTCAGCATGTCCTAAAGTTTTGCCCAGCCGGTGGAGCAGTCTGTATGAGTACGCGGCTAAGAAAATGGACCATCTGGTCATCCGGGAGGAAAGAGCAGCCGGGGTCGGTTTGTCTCCAGCCAAAAGTCCCAAAAGAGGCTGGTGGTCCGTAATAAGTTCAAAAGTGCGGCCAAACAAATACTCGTGAAACTTGTTGACCCCAGCTACAGCCGCTAGTGCCTCCCTATCTAGTTGGCTATAGTTTCTTTCAGCACTAGACAAAGTGCGAAAGTAATAGGCGATGGGCGCCTCTAACCCATTCGGCAGTCTATGGCTTAAAACCGTGCCTACACCAAAGGGGGACACGTCACAGACCAATACTAGAGGTAGTTCGGAATTGTATTGGATGAGGAAACTGTCCTCAGACAAAAGTTCCTTTACTGCATTGAATGCGGCCGCTTCTCGCTTGCCCCAAACCCACGGAACGTTTTTTCCAAGGAGCCTGTGCAGAGGCTCCGCAACGGTGGCTTTGTGTTTCAGAAACATCGTATAGAAATTGAGGAGGCCCAGGAAAGCCTGCAGTTTGGATTTTGATTTGGGGGTAGGTGCGCTTTGGATGGCCCTAACTTTGCTTTCTGTGGGGTGAATGCCCGTGCCGTCGATTCTGTAGCCTAAGAATTCCACTGATGGAACCGCTATCTTGCATTTAGTTCGCTTGAGTTTAAGTCCTGCTTCTCTGAACCTCGTTAGGACTTGTCTAACCCTCTGGCCTAACTGAGTCTCGTCTTGGCCACTAATCAAAACGTCGTCGAAATACGGGATGACACCTGGGAGGCCTTGTAGAAGGTGCTCCATTGTGCTTTGAAAGAGTCCTTGGGCGATGCTGACCCCAAACTGAAGCCTGGTGCATTTAAAGGCACCTCTGTGAGTTACTATTGTCTGTGATTCTGCCGTAGCGTCATCTACTGGCAGTTGCTGGTATGCCTGCGCAAGGTCTAGTTTTGCGAATAGCTTGCCAGGCCCCAGGGAATGTAGTAGATAGTGGACTATCGGAACCGGATAAGCACTCTGCTGCAACACCTTGTTAATCGAACATTTATAGTCGGCACAAATTCTAATTGAGCCATCCGATTTGACTGGCGTGACTATTGGGGTTTCCCACTTAGCGTGATCTACGGGAACTAGCACCCCTTGCTTAATGAGCTTGTCGAGCTCCGCATCAATTTTTGGCTTTAAAGCAAATGGAACTCGTCTTGCTTTTAGTCTGATTGGCGCTACGTTGGGGTCTAAATTAAAGGATATAGGGGTCCCCACATACTTGCCTAGAGTCTCTTCGAAAACGTCCTGAAACTCGTGGAGCAGGGTTTCTTTAAGTGATGGTCCGCTGATGCTGTGAACGCCCGTGAAACCCATGCCAAGGGCCCGGAACCATTTCATGCCCAGTAGACTTGGTAGAGGCTTACTAACAACGGTCAGGGGCAGCTTTTTCTGGAACTGGCGTAGGTGACCCGGAACGTGCCCATGCCTTCAACGGGAACTCGGTTTTCCTGGTAGTTGAGTAGGCGGATTTTCTGGTGGGACAGCTGGTTCTTCTGAAGCTGGGGCAGGAGTGCCTTGAGTGTTGACCAGGACATGATCGATAATGTAGACCCGGTGTCAATTTCCATTTCGCACGATTTGCCATCGATTTCTACTTTCGTGTAGACTTTCTCATCGTCGGTTGTGCTGGCTTGGCTGATTCTAATGCTGTAGGTCTCCCGCTTTTGAGGTTCGCGCCGTTTTCTCACGCCGTCATCTTTGATTGGCTGTTTTGAACGAGCCGGTTCTGGTTGGTCGCGGTAGTCACGTGACTTTCGACTACGCGGAAATTGAGCTCTGCAAACTCGTGCTAGATGGCCTTTCCTGTCGCAACGCCTGCAAATGGCTTCTCTGTATTTACACGAATGTCTCTCGTGATTCCCGCCACAGCTGGGGCAGTTCTCGTGGCGGCGGCTTTGTTCGCTCGATTTCTTTTCTGTATGGAAGACGTCCTCATCCAACTCTTCCTCTATGCTGGTTCACACCTCTTCTCTGTGGACGGGGGCTGTTTTCGGCCCATCTTTGCTTGGACTGGGTTGCTGCAGCGCTTCCGAAGCTTTTGTTGATGCCTCATGTGCTCGGGCTTCGTCTAGCGCGCTAGCTAGCGTGAGGTCTGGCTTGCTAGAAGACACCTTTGTAACCGGGTATCTCGAACCTCACAAATCAGTTGTTCAAGCAACGCGTCGTCTAAGTCTCTGTAGTCACAATGCGTTGCGGTTTTTCGAAGCGCGGCCACATAAGCACTGACCGGCTCTCCTTCTTTTTGAACTCGTTGCCGGAGTTCGTAGCGCTGAATGAATTTAGACTGAACTGGAGCATAGTGGGCTTTCAGGTTAGCCTGAAGGACGTCCCAGGGGACCGTCTGGACTGGGGTTGGCTCGCAGAGGGATTCGGCCATCTCGAATACGTCTGGCCCGCAGTGGCTTAAGAACAGAGCCCTTTTTCTGTTCGCAGAGAGCCCTTGCATTTCGCTCGCTTCCAGGGAGCACTCGAACCTGGTCAGATACGATCCCCACTTCTCTCGGGTCGGGTCGAAGGGTTTTGGCGGAACGTAGGCAGACATGCCGTGTCTCCGTGTTCGCTAGTCACCCTGGCTGAAACTCCAAGCTCTTTTGAATTGCCTCTTGTGTCCTCTATCCCACCTTCGTCGCCAATGTTGTAGCGCGGGAATAACGAGAGGCACAAGCAGGCTAGTAACAACAGCTCTTTAATTCAGGGTGAGACTTCAGCAAAAGAACACAGGCAACAGCCCTCTTTATATACTTTTCCGAGGTGACCAAGAACCAATCAGGATTTACTGTACATTTGAATTTCCCGCACAAAATAGATACATACATAACAGGAAGCTTTATTTCTTGTACCATCAAACATGAACAGAATGCGGCCATGCAGGGGATTATGGGAGTGACGGGGCGCTCACATATGACACCTCTCTTGCGCGAGCTGCACTGGCTTCCTGTGGTCTTCCAGGTGTGCTTCAAGGTGTTGGTGACCACCTTTAAAGCGCTCCATGGCTTAGGGCTGGGGTATTTGTGAGACCGCCTTCTGCCGCCAATAGCCTCCCACCAACCGGTTCGCTCGCACAGAGAGGGCCTCCTCAGGGTGCCGTTGGCCAGACAGTGCCAGCTGGTGACCCCCAGGGGGAGAGCCTTCTCTGTGGCAGCACCTGCCCTCTGGAATGACCTGCCCCCTGAGATACGCACGATATCAGACCTCCAGACTTTTCGTCGGGCCCTGAAGACACACTTGTTCCATCTAGCTGGGCTGGCTTGATCCCATCCTCTCAGTTTTTAATCGAACTCGGTTTTAATTGGGTTGTTTTAAATTTGGGCCAAAATTATTTAATTGTTTTTTTAAATGTTTTTAAATTTTATATGCTATGTTTTATCCCGGCTGTACACCGCCCTGAGTCCTGCAGGAGAAGGGCGGTATAGAAATAAAATAAAATAAATAAATAAATAAACAAGTGGCAAGAAAACAACCACAGATCTCAGTTACAAGGAAAGAGTTATCCAGAGCAAGCTCATTAGGTGAGCTCCATCCTATCTCAACTTATGACCTTCCCTTCTGTGACTTCTGTTCAAAATAACCCAGGTGACAAATGCAGTGGATGGCACAGAGTGATGAGGGTGGAACAAATGGAATCTGAGCAAGTAATAATCACAGACAGACAGACGCTGGTATAGACTTTCACAGCTGATATCTGTTGAGCAGTATTGGGCTTCAAGATTTAGTGATCATCAGGAAAACCTTCGTCTAGACTGGGTGTCAGCAACTTGCTGCTCCAGAGCCGCATGTGGCTCTTTGGGTCCTCTACTGTGGCTCCTTGTTGGGTGATCCCACCATTGGCTGGCCCCACCCCTCGCCCTCTCCTTCCAGTCACTCCTTACCTGGCCTGAGAAGGTAAGGGTGACAGGAGGGGATGGAGAAGTGGCCAGGGCAGATACAGGGAGGAGGGGAGAGATGGAGGGAGAGAGATGTCAAAAGGGTTTTGTGATTCCTGGTGTTCTTTAACAACCAGTTCTCTGCCCTCATGACCAGCTGGGTACACGTGACTAGGGGGTCATGTGAGTGGTAGAAGTGAGTGACATCAAGTTGGCCATGCCAGGTTTTGTGGCTCCCAGTGTTTTCTTTTCTGTGGGAAACAGGTCCAAATGGCTCTTTGAGTGTTTAAGGTTGCAGACCCTTGTGTTGAGGGTAAAACTGCCCTCTGCAAAGTGGTGCAATGGACCAGACATTGAATAGATACGTTGCTTAGCAAAACACACAGATACTCACAGACTCTGAACGTTTAGAGAAAAATAAACAGTCTTTACTTGTAGTAAAAAAAACAAACTTGGCTTCTCAAAACAAAGATAACACTTCTTCAAATCACGGTTCAACACAAAAACATAGTTTGCTTACAATTCCGGGTCTCTTCAGTAATACAGACACAGTTCCTTTCAGCAGTTCAACCTTCTAATAGCAGGAGCAGAAGTGAATGAACTTCCTGCCTTCTTTTATGTCTGCTTTGCACAGCCAATTAGTCATCTTGTTAGCAGTTTAAGTCACAGAACATAGTTTTCTATATATTACCTACCCAACCATAGGATAAGCATCCAACACCTTGGTCTAGACTATGACAAAACCCTGAAGTCCAACACTGCCTCAAATAAATAAACAATGGGAGTCAGCCCTATGGTATATAATGTTGCTAAACTAGATCCCTCCAAAGTGAGCCAAGTAACTGTAGTGCCTTGTATAGATAGTCATGTGAAGTATAGTGGTGAGAGGGTGGTCCTGGGAGTGTTAGCCAGTAAAGATGGCAGTTGTATTGTTTGTGCACAAGTATTTCAAAAATAAAATTCAAAAACAGAATGAACGGAATGAAATGCATATATATATATATATATATATATATATATATATATATATATATATATATATATATATCCACGTAAAACTTCTCAGCATAAGTAGGAAAAACCTTTATTGCAACCAGTGAGACAGGACTGTCAACATACAGTTGGCAGAACCTGGCTTTTTTCCAAGCTTATATTGACCTTTGGTGCAGCACAGGGCTAGCACCCTTTTGAAAGGACTAGATCTGTGTTTTAAATGTGGCTTTAGCATTATTTTGTGTTTAGAAAACATGTTTGCAAGGTGTCCATCTAGGACCGTGATGGCAAACCTAAGTCACGCATGCCGGAAGTGGCAGGCAGAGCCATCTCTCCAGGCACACGAGCTGTCGCCTGCTGGTCTTCTGGGTTCCAGCACATGCGCACTGGCCAGTTAGTCTTCACATGTGTGCACCAGGAACCAGAAGATCACTTTCCCGGTGCACACATGCGCACCAAGCAACTGCTCTTCCGGTTTCTGGCATGCTCTTGAACACTGGCCAGCTGGTCTTTGCACATGCATGCATGCCAAAAACCAGAGGACCAGGTGGCCGGTGCACATGTGTGTGCCAGAAACTGGAAGATCATCTTCCCAGCGTGCGCATGCGCATCGGGCAGCTGCTCTTCCGGTTTCCGGCACATGTGCACCAAAGGTGGGTTTCAGCAGATTCTGACGAGTTCTGGAGAACCAGTAGCTGAAATTTTGAGTAGTTTGGAGAACCGGTAAATACAACCTCTGACTGGCCCCGCCCCCATCTATTCTCTGCCTCCTGAGTCCCAGCTGATTGGGAGGAAATGGGATTTTTGCAGTATCCTTCCCCCTGCCACGCCCACCAAGCCACACCCACCATCTTTCGGACACCCATGACCTGGATGATTGAGAATTTTCAGACAACATCTGTGATCCAACAGATCTGGAAGACAGGAGGAGAGAGACAAACAGTAAAACAGAATTAAGAAACTCCCAAGTAAATTTACAACGGTAGTTTCAAAAGTGCTTTTCCAAAAGGCAACTGGAATTTCTTGTTTTTTCTCCTTAAAAACAAAAGTAAAATGTTGCCTTTTGGAAAAGCACCTTTGGAACAACCATGAATTGGATAATTAGGAATATCCATAGACATTGAGGGTCTTTGTACTGTAAGTTCCTTTTCACTTCAAGTGGAGTCAAGAGTTTTCCTTCCCTAAGGTATCAGACTGGGGCAGGTCTGACACTCACTGAGATTGGAAACATCCAAATTTCCATGTGAAATTTCAAGGTTATTTCATGAAAATGTGTGGGGGGGGGGTTTCCCAAGTATTATTTAACATCACAATTAGTTTGGGAATGTGTCCTAATTCCTACCAAGATTATGTTTTATGCTCCTATACTGGAAAGATTGAGTTTAAATTTGCTAGCCATGGCCAACTAGCAATAGGAATCTCATTTAGACTTATATACCACTTTACAATTCTTTCCAGCCCTTTCTAAGCAGTTTACAGAGTCAGCATATTGCCCCCAACAATCTGGGTCCTCATTTTACCCACCTTGAAAGGATGGAAGGCTGAGTCAACCTTGAGCCTGGTGGGATTTGAACTGCCAAATTGCAGGCAGCCGGCAACCAGCAGAAGCAGCCTGCAGTACTGCACTCTAACCACTGCGCCACCAAGGCTCATAATACATTTAATTGGCATCTCCTGATTTCCAAAAGAGACACAAGACATCTAGATCAGGGGTCCCCAACCTTGGCAACTTTAAGACTTACGGACTTCAACTCCCAGAATTCTTCAGCCAGCCATGCTGCAGGTTGGATAACGTGCTGGCTGGCTAGGGAATTATGGGAGTTGAAGTCTATGAATCTTAACGTTAGGAAAGTTGGCAATTGCTGATCTAGATCATATGTGCGGTTGCAGAAGGTCTGTTTGAGGTCCTCCCCTTTTTTATTTTAAAAAAGAAATCTTTAAAGAATCATTAAAATATCCTGGTGTCTGTGGCATCATCCAAAACTGTGCAAAAGATTGCTGAACCGGATTTCAGGCACAAAGGATTTAGAGTACGCTACTTCCTTACTTATTTCATGATTGTGAAAAACTGAAGCTAGGAAAAGAGAAGGCAAGTCACTACAGTTCCCTGAAATATCTCAGCCCCTAAAACAGCATCACAGACATGTGAGACCCTGTTCACATTCAGACAAGGAGGGGGGGGAATGATTGACAGCAGGCATTCTGTGTCTCATCAGATTTTGAGGGAACTAAACACCATTATGCACAAACCATGAAGCCAAACTCCCATAACAGCAAACTTGGGAAAATAATCAGGAGATTTAAAATGTTGGTTCTGGAATGTAATTATAGGGTTGGGTTACCACCCATTCATAATTTTTATGCACAGTTCATATTTTGGGAACTCTGCCCAAAGTAAGTAGAAAACTTCATTATAAACAGAGTTTGTTCTCCTCCCCTCATCCCCCTTTTTTGTAAGTTTTATAGACCGACAACCATTTTTTTGAGAGCTGGAAGTGGTTTGAGAAACATTTCACTTCCTATGGATTAAGATGCATTTCTTTTAGCTGACTGTGGTCTTTGACCAAACAGGGTTGGCAAGGATCTCAAGCATTATCTGCAAAATCTATTTACCCGAGCAAAAATGAGATGAGTAAATATTTTACTGTATGAGCTGTGATCTCTCTTTCATACCATCTTCAGTTCAAAATCTGGAGAGGAAAAAAAGCATTTTCTCTTGCCTTCCAAGCAGTAATCAGCAGAAAAAAAGAGGAAGAGGACAATAGAATTCTCCTTTATCAGAAGAGGACAATGGAAGGAAAAATTGTCTGTAAATTTATAAAGGGTTATCACATGTGTCACATAAGACAATGATGATGTTAGACAGACTTCTCCCTTCTAGATTTCCACCAGATCTGCTGGCTATTAACTTCCATAATTCCTAGCCAACCTGGAGAAATTATGACAATTTAAATCCATAGTCCAACACACAAAACACATAGGTTATGAGAAACTGTGTGAAACTTTAACAGCTAGTCTTCTAGTACCAGTTACATAATCACTGCAATAATATTTGGCATTAATATAGCATTCAACAGTGTATGCATTATCATACAACACTCCTTGCAACAACCCAGGAAAGAGCAAAGTTATTTTCCCTGTGTTGCTGCTGTATGAATCATCCATAGTGAGTAGATTACCTTAGGTTACAAATAAGTTCTTTAAAATGTAACTGGGGATGTCTTACTATATAATTTAGATGACATTTCAGTTTTTTCTCCGTTTATTCAATACATACCTGAGATGTACATCATCTACTCGCTACAGCTGACTCATACCTATTAAAAAATATAGGTACTTTTCATTAATATCCCACCTCTTCTATTTATCCTAAAACCTGTTCATCAGTATTTGTGTTGTCTCACCCCTGAATAAATTTAACAAGCATATTGCCAAAATGTTGATTTGCATTGCTAATGCATTTCTTCCTGCATCTCTTCTAAGTCTTATAGAAGACTTATGTAATTGCTTGATAAAATATAAATAAGCTCAAAAAATAGTCATATCGAAATCACACAGATAGATAAACATAGCCAGCAGTCTTTTCCTATAATAACCACAATGACTATGGGAATACTGTATACCAGCAGGATAAGATTCAATACAATGTCTTCCCTCTGATTCTGGATGTTATTTTTAGCCATCATTATTAGCATAGATAGATAGATAGATAGATAGATAGATAGATAGATAGATAGATAGATAGATAGATAGATAGATAGATAGATAGACAGATAGATAGATAGATACATACGATGGATGGATGGATGGATGGATGGATGGATGGATGGATGGATGGATGGATGGATGGATAGGGGGTGGGTGGGTAGACAGAAAGACGGACGGACAGACAGACAGACAGGATAGATAGATGCCCAGATTCACTTTGGATAGTGAGATGGGTAGCATATAAATTAAATAAATAGTTATTAAATTTTCTATTCATTTTTAATAACATCCAAAATTGGTGGCCATCATTATATTTGGAATAGCTACTTCCATGATTTAGGCAGCATACTGAAGTGAGAATTTCCCACCATTCTTGATTTTCAGTGCAATTTCATGGGGGGAGGGGGTGTTGGGAGTTCAAAGTAGTCCCATCAAACACAGAAACAAATTCCAAATTGATTGCCAAATCAATTGAAAAGCTAAGGAACCTAAAGGTCACCTGTATTGAGAATAAGACAAGCTGAAATGAGTATTTTGTGTTAAAAAAACAAAAACAGAAGGTAGAGAAAACAAAAGATTTAGGACAAAAGATTGCCTTGACTTTAATTTTCCTCCAACTGCCTTCTAAGATACACGTGTCATTCAGAGAGAAGAGTTCTTTAATAAAAGAAATTCTATAGACAACTTTTCTTTGGTCTAGTTGCCAGCAATCTCCTGGAGGGAGTAAATAGGAAGGAAATTAAGACTGATTTCACACTGTTGGAGTGGAATGATCAAACACAGTAGTGCTTCATTGGTGTGAGCATTGCTTCCTAAAGAATTCTTTTGATCCAAATGTCTCCAAAGAAATTGGAGGGTTATTTGGGACCCTCACATGTAGAAGAATCCATCCAAATATGGTTCTATATTTCAAGTGATCGGATAGATCAATAATTGTAACCTAAAACCAAAAAAGATCCCTCCTATCTAATTCAGACATAATCCCAATAGTTGTTCCAAATATAATATAAGGGGTTATGTGGATTAGAGATTTTTAATGTTGTAGGCTGTCCAGATACCTTGTGTGAGAGCCAGCCATTTAAATTTGATTCATAAATAAATAAGAGGTTTCCTACATGAGTGTTTACTGAGTCACTGATTTCAAGGGGCAATAAAATGGAAGCGAAAACACCAAAATAAATTGCAGAAAGAAAAAAGAAGAGGGAGGTTTAAATTATTATTCCACAGACCCCCAAAATCTGTTAGGATGTCTTAGGCCGCAGGGATGTTAAACTGGCAGCCTGCAGGTCAGATGCAGGGAATTAGTTCTATCCTTAATAGCAGCACCAATTCCCATGAAGAAGCAATAGTGATTTTGCCCATTTTAAAAATGCAAGATGAAAGCGATGCTCATGTCTTTTATAACTCAGTCAAAGCTCTTCTGTCATCCTTTTACTGGAGGAAACTTGGGATCTTGATTTTGTAAACATGCAGAATGCAAGGGTACCACACAGATTCCAATTCTTAAGCGCTTTCTAACTCTTCCTTTCATGTTAATTCACAATTGGTTAGGGGAGAAAAAAAAACCCAAATTGACTGCTGTAATTAAAGGGGAAAATACAACAAACCCAGCTCAAAGATATCAATAAAAGCAGTACATTTTCATTCTAATTGGTGCCCATAGAGGCTTCTAGACCCCTCCTATAAAACACTCTGCTGGTGTGTGATTTCATTAAATGAATAGCTGACTTGCACAATAATTACAACCTTTCTCTTGTTTAAATTTTCTTTCAAGTTTACCACCTCCCCAAGATGATAGGTTTGTAACCTCTCTTCCACTCAGCCACTCGTCTCTACATTTCCAATCAAAGGATGCCATGGAGTCATTAAAAACATAGTTTGATGTTATCATGCTCTGAATGGGGGTAATTTGGTACAGAATTAGTAGCTGTGCCTGTCAATTTAAGCTTTATTTCATCTCCCAGTCCAGGTGGCAATCTTGATTCCTTAATTTTATGGAAGAAACACCAAAGGATGAGATGTGAAGTTTCTAATGAATTTTGTTTAGGGAAGAGAAATTAAGCCATCTAAGAAAACTACAATTAATGGCATAGCAAATGCAAAATACTATATTTACCTAAAGTCTGTAGACATCATTGCTAAGGATGCCTTTGGAGGATTAACCTCCCAGCCAATTTGAAAGAAACAGGTACATTTACTGCTAGTAAATGTTAATAATTTTCAAAGGCATAAATCTTGGTTGCTGTTGGGATTTTATTTTTATTTTTTTATTTTTTTTGCTGTTGTTGTTGTTTTGGCCTTCTCTGGCTATTGACCTCTTCACTTGGCTTCTTCTCCACCCAGTGTTGTTTCCCTTTTCTCTTTTTCCCCTTCTAGTGAAGCCTCCCTTATCCATTTAAGCATTTCGCTATATCTGTTTTTCTTTCTTTCTGCCATTTCTACTGGAAGAATGAATGAGAAAGAGGAAATGCCAAACCAAAAACAATATCAATTGTGTTTCAGGAATGAGATTATCCATTTTATTTTCACCTGCTGAAGCAAGAGAAGAAGATGCTGAAAGATACTGACACCCCTCAGATCAAGTTGATGGAACATTTACAGCAGGTAAGTTATGGGTGTATGTAATGTACTCAACAGCATGCATGAGAAGAAGTGCAAGAAATGAAGAATGATAAAAAGCATCATGAGGCAAGTCACATCACAGTCCACATATAAAAGTCAAAACTTGCAGCCCAATGCCACAGGACCTTTTTTTTTTCCTCCTTCAGATGAAAGCAACAGTTTTGTGCATGAGGTCAACATGTGCCTGGCTGCAAGTTCTGTCCCCTTCCTATTTAGGTTCATATCCCATAAGGCAGTGTTTCCAACCAACATTAAAACGTATGAACTTCAACTCCCAGAAATCTCCAAATTGCCTTGCTGGCTGGAGAATTCTGGAGGGTGGGACTCACACATGTTAAAGTTGCCAAGGTTGAAAAATACTGCAACAGGGACTCATCTAATCTGTTTCTGACTGTAACATCATAAACAGAAAATCCCAAAAAACCTAGCTGGGGCTATAGCCGCCATTCCTGAAATGTTACCTTTCAACAGGTAGGGTGGGTTTTCTTAATATTAAGAAAAATCTATCTGATTGATTGATTGATTGATTTTTTGCCGAGAATATTTGTATGTGCATTCCAAAGTCTGTAAAATATCAATAGCACATGATTCTCTGACATTTTTGAGATTCACTGTCAAGCTGTGTTTTTAGTCTGGATCCAATGGCTTCTGAATCTTGTTAATATTGCACAGAAAGAGAAGAGAAATATTTTGCAATGGAATGAGCTTTTGAGGCAATGTAGTAGGTTAATGCAATTTACAGATGCAGGAAATACCAAACCAATACACACACACTCACATGTCTATATATATCACATTGTTTCAGAAATGGAAAAGTCTGTTTTATTTTCTAGCACCAAAGCAACAGAAGGAGATGCTGAAACCCACATACGCATCAACTCAAGGTGATGCAACAATTGTAGCAAAAGTAAAGGAGAGTGCTGGGAAAATTTTAAACCCAAATTAATTTCTTTCTGCTTGAACTAACCACTTACTTCTCTCTAAAACAGTTTCACTTCTGCTGTCATCACTCCCCGCCACTAATTAACTTGCATCTGTTTTGCATTTGAAATTTACAACGCCTGCTCTAGCTATAGTAGTTTGCATCTAGCACTAAACATGTGTTTGTGTTTACTATAGACAAGGTCTGAATCCTTTTGACTTCCAACAGCATGCCTTTCATGTCCCCAGCAAGAGAATATTTGTGAGAAAAAGCTTGGGTTTGTTAAAAATGGTGGAAAGTGGATCCATTTGGATGCCAACACATGGCTACATATGTACAACTAATAGCAATATCTGACAGTTTTGGTGCCACTGGAAAACAAGTCTGTAGGATATTCTGCAAAATATCTTCTGGAAAAATTACAAGAACAAATGATCTAAGTGAGATATTAAATTCTGAATCAACACTAGATAAAATAGCCATGCTCCAATGGGAATTTTCTTCACCATGCCAGTATTGCTGGAAATGAAGGAGTTATGGTCTGGAAGGCACATGGTTGGGGAATGATAATGTAAGAAAATACAGCCCAATTTTTTCTGGACAGCTATTGTTATCAATGTTGTTGGCATTAATATTATGTGTCTATGGCAAATGATTGTTTTGCTTTACCAATTTCTTAGGTCACCTGACAGAAATGCGAATCTAAAATCTCAAGGCCAGATTGTATGGGGAGATTTTCCAGTCTTAATCACATGAATGACAACATTTTGGGTGGGTGGGTGGATGGGCACAAATCTTTCCCTTAGTTTCCCATTTGTAAATAAAATGATATTCATCTTATATAATTTTGTTAAACTAAATTAACATTAAATTAAAATTAACATATTTAGAGCTCAGGTTAGCATACTATATGTAATCCATGCCTTGTTAATCATTGTTTAAAACAACTATCAATCTTTTAATGAGCTCTACTGTTTTTTAAGGGATGAACATGTAAATGCAAGGCTTCTTCAAGTAAAACCAAACTCCTAGTAATCTCATGGACATATTCATGTTATTTTCTTATTTAGCAATGCCTTCTTCTAGAAATTGGATGTCTTGGTCTAACCCACAATCTTGGGATTCCTGGTAATCTCCCACCCAGGTGCTCATCTGCCCCAATCCTATTTAGCTTTTCAAGATCAGCAAGGAAGACTATGGGCCTTCTCATAACAAAGAAAAATCATAATCTGTCTCTGTTTGTACCTGTCCTTGAGTTTCAACACATTTCAGGATAACTGAGTAATAGCTTTTGCTTTTTTAAAAAATGTTATTTCTACAAAGGCAGGCTGCTTCTACATTTTAGATTTTGGAAGCAGGATAATTTCTCCAAATCCATCTCCAGATTTCAGGGGATTCAGCAATCAATAGGAAAGTGAGAAGGCTATTTGTCCTGGGTTGGGCACTTGTTCTCTTTCTGTTCCTTGTGGAGATGCCCCCATCAAGTTCACAGTCAAAATATACATATGCTAGATATGTTGTGAAAGATGCCATGGTGTCACTTCATTGTGTCTGAATGAGAGCCAATTTGGTCTGGTGGTTAAGGCACCAGGCTAAAAAGCAGAAGATTGTCAGTTCAAGTTCCATCTTAGCTATGAAAAGACATTGGACCATTAGTGTTCTAAGATCTAAGGGGCTGCCATAAAGAAGAGGGAGTCAACCTATTTTCCAAAACACCTGAAGGCAGGATAAGAAGCAATGGATGTAAACTAATCAAGGAGAAAAGCAACCTGGAACTACGGGAAAAAAATTCCTGACAATTTGAACACTTAATCAGTGGGCACTTCAACACAGGAAGTTTTTAAAATGAGCTTGGACAGCTTCTTGTCTGAAATGGTGTTATTCTGTTATTTATTCTGTTATTCAGCCCAACTCACCTCACAGGATTATTGTGATAAAATAGGAAGAAGGTGTGTTAAATATGTTCATCACTTTAGGTTATCTGTAAAAATAATAAAGACAGGATACAAACAAACAAACAAAATGTCTTCTCTTACCAGCCCAGAGAAGAGAATCTGCAACAGGTTGTCCCTGCAAGAAATCCCTCCAAGGAAACCAAAGGCTCATTTAACTACAGAAGACAGGCTGCTTGTGAATTACTCTAGTATGAATAAGAATATCTGCTGTGGACAGAAGCTCTTGGAACTAAGATATATGTGAATAATTTATTTCATGCAGCAAAACCACTTGCCCTTCATTTTCGAACTGGGTTTGGTCTTCTTTTGCTTGGTTTTATTTTCAATTGCTCCCCCCTCCTCACCTTTAATGAGTGAATGCATGGATCCCCAATTTTTTTTTTTACTTGTAGACAAAGAACAGAAATACTCTCAGCAAGAATTGCTGATGTGTCTCTTCAGCTTCCTGTTCTCTCTCTCATTATCCTGTAATTACTTTTTCCATGTTGCTTTATAGAAGCATATTCATTTTCATAATTGCCTTGCCATGCCATTTTTCTCCTGTTTTCCTTAAATAAACATGCAATATTTCATTTTCCTGAAATGATGCTTAACATTTTTAGGAATCTACTTCCAAATTTACTTATGACACAAGTTTGGCCAGATACAGAGCAGGGTGGATATGCCTTTTGGATTATATAATAGTATTATTTAATCTTCTTGAACATCTTACTTCTTCATATGAATTTAATGGATTGGTTGATTAAATGTGCATGTTTTGTTTATAAATAAAGCCGGAAATAATTTTTCTTGGGAAATTTTAAAGGAGACATTCTCTTCCTTTAAAATTTCTGCTAGTAGATGAGGGCATCCATGAGAGCCGGTCAAAATCTGCAAAATGACAGATGTGATGTTGTGGTTGAAGCCCTGTCTCTATAGACCAGTGTTTCTCAACCTTGGTAGCTTGAAGATGGGTGGACTTCAACTCCCAGAATCCCCCAGCCAACAGCACTGGCTGGGGGATTCTGGGAGTTGAAGTCCACCCATCTTTAAGCTACCAAGGTTGAGAAACACTGCTATAGACCATTCAGAACTTCTATCCACGTAGAACTTGATTCAACATGCTGCACCTGCCATCTTGTAAATCTTGGACATCTCTATAGAAGATACTAGATCTATTAAAATTTTAATTTGCAAAATGTTAGTTAATTATTCAGGAATATATTCTCATTGGTCAAAAATATTTATATAGGAAAAAATATGGGAAGTTGACATGAACTAGACTAAACTCAATCTACTTGGTGACTAAGTATATATTTGCTATATAAATGCACATTATTGGAAGTGATCTCTAGTTAATGAAGCATGCTGTGATATATTCTTTACAACCAGCATGAAGCAATTTCATCTGGCCCAGCTAAATTCTTCCATCCACTCTAAAGTATCTCCATTCTTGAAAAGTTCAATACTGCACTGAATTTACTTTTAAAGGCTAAAGTTATGCCCATTCAGGGATTTCCCATTCCAAGAAATATAGGAAACCAAACGCTTCTGATTTCCAAAGCTTGTGTTTGAACCCTACTTGGCTAGTCTATGGATCACACCAAATCAGATTAGATTGAGCTCCAAATTATCAAATCATGATCCAAACAATATTCTAGATACAGTAGACATCTCTCTTATCTTTCCTGATTCACAAAAGTGCAGCACAACTGCAATAGGACATTTGCTACCAGCCCCCTTTAAATGTTAACGTTATATAGATTTCATTGGGGAAAGTGCCTTCACGTCAATCCTGACTCCTGACAATTTAACAGATTAACAGAGTTGGAAGGGAATTTGTAGGTCATCTAATCCAACCCCCTGCCCAAGCAGGAGACCCTACACAATTTCTGACAGATAGCAATCCAGTCTCTTCTTGAAAGCTTCCAGTGATAAAACTCCCACAACTTCTGAAAGCAATTTCTGTTCCATTGGTTGATTGCTCTCACTGTCAAAAAAATTCTCCTTATTTCCAGGTTGAATCTCTCCTTGTTCAGTTTCCATCCATTATTCCTTTTTTTTTTTTTTGATACAATTTTTATTGATTTTTTTTTTTACACAAATAAAATATAATAACAATTCTGTTTAACATCGGATTCGCAGTGTTTATACATATATACATGAATAAGTGTCTGGTGTCATTTATACTATACATTTCTAATTGATTTCTGCACCTTTTATTTCTTCCTTAATTTTATCATCTATCCATTTGTACCATCTTCCCCACACAGTATCATAGTCAGAATTTTCATCATCATTTATCTCGTGAGTTAATTTACTTATCTCTGCACACTCTAATATTTTGTTAATTATAAGGTCATCTGGTGGTAGGTCTTTCTTTTTCCAGTATTGAGCGTATGCTAGTCTGGCAGCTGTAGTTATATGTATCAGGAGGTGGACCTTTTCCTTTCCGTACCCTTTCTTTACCATTCCCAGGAGAAATATTTCTGGGTTCAGATCAATGTCTTCTTTAAGTATGTCTTTCAACCATCTCCAAATTTTACTCCAGTACTTTTTTGCTTCGGGGCATGTCCACCATGTATGAAAGAAGGTGCCATGACCATGGCCACATTTCCAACAATTTGGCTGCGCATTGGGGAACATCTTTGCTAGTCTTGCAGGTGCCAAATGCCACCTATGAAGCATTTTGTAGTGATTTTCCTTATATGTGGCTGCTCTAGTTAATTTATAATTTTTATTCCAGGCTTCTTCCCATTCATTAAAGTTCAAACTGTGTCCAATATTTCTCTCCCATGCTCTCAATTGATTTCTAATTATATCCTCGTCTCTGTCTTCCTCTAATAAATAGTTATACAACTTGGCCAACGCTTTTTTCCCTGGTCCCATCAAAATTTTGTCTAGTCCCTTATATCCTAATTCTAAGCCATACTCTTCTTTATCTTTCTGGTATCTTGATTTTATTTGCAGATAAGTCCACCAATCTAAAATTATACCTTGATCTCTCAGGGCTTCATTTGATTTAATATTTCCCCCTCCATCGATAATATCTTTGTATCTGCACAATTTCTCCATTCCCCACCTGTTGGGGTAAATCATTGCCTCTGCCGTGGAAAGCCAGTTTGGGACTTTTGAATAATATCTCTGCCTAATTCCCACCCACGTTTGTATTAGGGAGTCTCTAATTTTATGCCTGCGGAAGTAGGTTTTCTTTTTATTGTCTTTGTCCCATAGATATGCATGCCACCCTTTCTGTAGGTCATGTCCTTCTATCACTAAGATTCTCTTATTCTCCAAGGTGATCCAATCCTTTATCCATATCAGCTTTGCTGCTCTGTAATACATTTCCCAATTTGGGAGTCCAAATCCTCCCACATTCCTTTTTTCTTGTAGAATTTTGAGTGAGATCCTTGATTTTTTTCCCTCCCAAATAAATTTCCTAATGGTCTTATTTAATTCTGAAAAGAAATTTTTCTTTAAAATTACTGGTAAATTTTGATATAAAAATAGGATCTTGGGGAGGATGCTCATCTTAATTGCCGCAATTTTGCCAATAAGTGATAATTTGATCTTTTCCCATCTATCCAGATCTTGTTTTAATTTATTAATTAATGGAGTATAATTATCTTCTTTTAGAGATGAGCACCTTTTGGTTAGCCAAATTCCTAAATATTTTATTTTTGGAACAACTTGTAAGCCCAAGGTTTCTTCTATCTCTTTCTTCTGCATCTCAGTTACATTCTTAGTAAGTATTTTGGTTTTAGATTTGTTCAGTTTAAAGCCTGCCACCTCTCCATATTTACCCAATTCCTCTAGTACTTTTAGTCCAGATATTAATGGATCCTCTAATATTAACGCCACGTCATCCGCAAAGACTTGCGTTTTATAAATCTCTTTTCTAATTTTTAGGCCTTTGACTTCCTCGTTGTTTCTAATGTTTCGTAGCAAAACTTCCAGAGCCAAAATAAATAATAGCGGTGACAAAGGGCAGCCTTGCCTTACACCTTTCTTAATTTGAAAAATTCTTGTCCTGTCACCATTTACTAAAATGCTCGCCCTCTGATTTTCATAGATAGTTTTAATCATTTTTTCGAAGTTTTGCCCGAATCCCATTATTTTAATTTGCTTGGTCATAAAATTCCAGTTTAGATTATCGAATGCCTTTTGGGCATCCAAAAAAATTAAGGCCAGCTGCTTTTCTGGATGTTCTTCGTAGTATTCTAGAGTATCTAATACAATTCTCAAATTGTCCCTAATTTGTCGTCCCGGGAGGAATCCATTTTGATCTTTATGAATCCAATTATTTAATATTTTTTTGGTTCTTTCTGCCATTATACACATAAATAGCTTGTAATCAGTGTTTAGAAGTGAGATCGGTCTATAATTTTGAATTTTTTTGGGGTCGGCACCTTCTTTCGGCAGTAGTGTAACATGGGCTTCCCTCCACGAGTCAGGAATTTTTGAGCCTGTCAAAACCTCATTAAAAATTTCCATTAATTTGGGTTGTAGAATTTCTTCCAATTTTTTATATATTTCTCCTGGGAATCCGTCTGGGCCAGGTGATTTATTGTTCTTGAGTTTGGAGAGGGCTTTTTTAAACTCTTCAGTTGTTATCTTAGTATTTAACATCTCCTTCTCTTCCTCCGTTATTCGCGGGAGCTCCGCCTTTGCCAAATATTGATCTATTTTTTCCTCCGAGGTCTCCTCTTCTTTGTATAGGGATTCATAGTACTCTCTCGCTCTTTCTAGTTTATCTTCTTCTTTGTTTAAGAGATTTCCCTCAGCGTCTTCTAATATCTGGATTGTCCCTTTTTCATTTTCCTTTTTTAATTTATAGGCCAGCCACCTGCCCGATTTATTTGCGTTCTCAAAATAGTGCTGTTTTGTTCTTTTTATTTTTTGGGCTAGCTCTTCTTGATCTAGAATATTTAATTTATGTCTCCACACCAACCAATTTTCTTTTGCCACAGTATCTCCAGGCATTTTCTGGAGTTTCCTTTCTGCTTCACCTAGCTGTTTGATAAGATCTTCCCTGGATTTTCTTTTTAGTTTGTTTTTATATGCGGTGTAGGATATTATTACCCCCCTCAAATAAGCCTTCATTGTGTCCCATACTATTTCACGGGGTGTCCCTTGGTTCTCATTTTCTCCAAAAAAAGTCTTTATTTCTCCTTTCAGTTTTTCTACGCATTCTTTGTCACATAATAGTTTTGTATTGAACCTCCATCTCTGTTGTTTCTTTCTCTTTACATTTCTCCATTTTATTTCCGGGGGGTTATGGTCTGCCCAGATGTTTGGGCTAATTTCTGCCATCTCTATTTCTAACCCCAACGTCCTGGTAACCCAAGCCATATCTAATCTCGACCATGACTGTTGCGAGTTGGAATAGAATGTAAATTGTCTTTCGCTTGGGTGCAGAGTTCGCCATATATCGATTAAATTCATTTCCTCCACCAAATCGAAAAAGGTTTTTGGTAAAGTCACTCTTTTATTTTTATTCATTTTATTACTTTTATGGTCATTATCTGGATCTACAATTCCATTGAAATCACCTATCATGCAAATTTCATTATGTTCCATATTCTCTCACGTAACTTTTGAAAAAATTCTCCTTGTTTTTTATTTGGAGCATAAATGCCCACTAATAACATTTTAGAGTTTTCTATCGTAACTTCAACCATAAGTATTCTGCCCTTTGTATCGTTATATTTCAATTCTGCTTCAATTCCTTTTTTAACATAAATTGCTACCCCTCTCTTTCTTTTTTCTGCTAATGAAGTAAATAGTTTACCATATTTTTTATACTCCAAACATTTGCCCTCATCCTTTTTTATATGGACCTCCTGTAAGCAAATTATATCCATATTTTGTTTTGCTAGCTTTGTAAGTGTTAATTTCCTTTTTTTACTATCGTTTAAACCATTGACATTTACTGAGATTAATTTCAAATCCTTCATTCCTATTTTCCTTGCTCGGTTTTAGTTCTTATTTAGTCTTACGGCTCTTACTGGTCTTGTTTTTTTCTCCTTGGCTTCTTCTTCGGTCTTCTTCTCCTCCGCGGTTTCTTCCTCTCCTAGATTTGTCGCCTCTATTTCCTCCTTACTACTTTGTTCTTCTTCTGCACCTCTTAATTGGTCGAGAAAGTCTTGTGCTGTGCTCAAGCTGTCTATTTTTATTTTTCTCCCCTGCCAGGTGATTAGCATCCCCTCTGGCAGGAGCCATCTGAATAATATATTTCTTTTATTCAATTGCACAGCCAAAAATCTGTATCCTTTTCTCACCTCCCTCACTCTTCTCGGGATCTGTTTTAGTATTATCACTTCTTTTCCTCTGTATGTTATTTGTCCATCCCTCGCCATGCTGTATAAGATGTCTTTTACTTTTTTTCTTGCGAATCTAATGTGGACTTCTCTGGGGAGCCTATTCCTCCTCGCATAGTTTGTTTGGACTCTATAGGCGTCGTCCAGTTCTCTAATAATCTCGTGTTTGTCTTGTTGGAGTACTTCTGCAATTAGTTCTGCCATCTTCTCTCCCAAATCCTCGTCTTTATCTTCTTCCACATTTTGAAAGCGCAAGTAGAACGACGCCCTGTCCATCTCTAATTGTGTTAATGAATCTTCTAATTCCTTATTTTGCATCGTCAACGTCTGATCTACCATGTCCAATTTCTTCTCATTTTGTTCTATTTTTTGCTCCGCCTTCTGGATCCTTTGCTCGTTGTTCGAGATTGAGACTTGAATCTCATTCATCTTCTGGTCCAGTTGGTGGATATCTGTTTTTAGTTCGGTATGGTTATTGGACATCTTTTCCTGCATGGCCATCATCGTTTCTTGGATTAATGTCAGTGTTGACTGTACTGTTAGTAATGTTGGTGTTGCTATGGCCTTGTCCGTTTTTTGTGATCCTTCCGTTGATTTTTGGGTAGCCGGGGAGGTCATGGATATGGTGGGATTTGAGGGGGTCTTCTTCCCTGTTTTCAGGATCGTTGATGACATGCTCGTCATTTCTTTCAGAATTATTTTTTGTTCTCTAATTATTTTCTCGATATTTCTCCAAATTTTCATACACTGGCTGTCACCTTTTTTTATACTTCCTCAAAGTATAGGGGGGAGATTTTTTTTTTCCGATCAATGTCCAAAATCAATGTCTATTTATCACTTGTGTCACATGTATCACTTCCAATCACTATCTTAAATAGACTTAACAATATCAATTCATCAATCTATATTACTTCCAATCAGTGTCTTAAATAAATAACAAGAGTTGATTTATGACTTATAGTTATGTAATTATAATAGTAATTAATTAGTGTGTTAAGCAAGCAAGACCTGGTAATTTTAATCACAATAACCCGTTAACTCCTAAGTAAATCTATGTTCTATAACTACAATTCTTATATCTAAATTACTGCTTAAAAAAAGTATTAATTCAAATTTCTATACTTCTGATTACCAATAAGTTAATATATGTAGGAATTGTAATTCTAATATAGCAATATATCAATATATGGAAATATTATTTGTACAGATAAATATAAATGTAAATAGATATAATTAAATACAATTAAATGGTTGAATAAATAGATGTAGATCTAATAAACTTTATAAGAATATATCTTGTATATAAGCAATTAATTAATATAAAGATCTAGGCTTCTTGTTGATAACAATAATAATATGCAGAGAATCAAAATATTAAAAAAGAATTTTTCCAAAGAAAGAGGGAAAAAGAGGGGGAAATCTCCAAGTTTTTAGTTGGGGGCAAGCAATATTTTCCCAAAAGCAAAGGGGTGATATTCTTTCTTTCTCACTCAGCCGCCAGTCTCATCCAGTCCTGTCTTCTTCTCACGTTTACTTTGCCACTGTCAAAACTCTATGGTAAGCCTCGAAGCTAGATCGTCTCCGTGCCTGTCCTTTTCAGTTTGCTCTGTCAGACTTCTTCAATGGCTACACTTCCTGTTCTCTGGCACAATTAGATAGAGTCCAATCTCCAGCTTAGTTCATCTTTCTGCTTTAACCAGCAAATAGAGAAAAAAAGAAGTTCTTCCGAATTCTTTTAGCTTCCTTACTCCCTATACCCACCGATCCTCTTCTTGCGCAGGTAATTCAGCGACCTCAATTTCTTGTTCTCTACGCCGGCTTGTCGAGCTCCGTGGTCTATCAATCTATTCTCCACTCTCCGTCGCCGCTCTTTTCTGTTTAAGCCCTTCTCGCCCGACTCCGCCGGCCCCTTCCTGATGTTCACTCTCACATAGGCAGGGAGGACACGGTTCAATCTCGACACTGCAGCCTCCGATCTTCCTTGCTTCCCGTCTGGTTGTCAGCTACCACAGCTTCGGGTCAGCCATTGAAAGGCTGACTTCACACGCGTTGGCTTGACAGAGCCGCCCGGTTTAGCGAGAAGTGTGTGCGCTTCACTTTCTCACTCACCCGGCTCTCTCTATCGTCCGCGGGGCTCTCCAGGACCCGCGCCCCCGAAGGGATCCCCAAAACGCGGTGACAAACGGTGTTGAGGGGTGACAGTCACACACTCAGCACCATGTCGCTGCAGCTCGCCAACCGGAAGTCCCATCCATTATTCCTTGTCTGGCCTTCAGGTGCCTTGGAAAATAGCTTGATCCCTTCCTCTTTGTGACAGGCCCTCAAATATTGGAACACTGCTATCATGTCTCCCCTGGTCTTTCTCTTCACTAGACTAGCCATACCCAGTTCCTGCAATCATTCATTATATGTTTTAGCCTCCAGTCCCCTAATCATCTTGGTTTCTCTTCTCTGCACTCTTTGTAAAGTCTGGATAAGTCTCTGCAGTTTTCTTGGCAATATTTTCAGAATTATTTGCTTTTGTATTTGTGTTCTGATGACTGAAAAAAGGGGCTGGCCCAAGGTTACCACCATTTGGTTTTGATTCAAAGGCAAGATCAGCACTTGCGGCCTCCCAGTTTCTAGCATAGAGCCCTTAACCCAGTGATTCTTAAACTGGCCGTAATTACCCCCAAGAAGTAATGCAAGCTTATCATGGGGTTAATGGAACCCGTTGTAATTACTTGTCTGTGAGCACACCAACTAGTGTGAGACTTTAGCTGCTCTGTATAACAACAGAAAGTGGGGTAATGATGTTATTCAAGACTGGGGAAAGGTATAATTGTGGTAAATAGTTGAAGTACCACTGTTTTTAACCATTGCATTTTATTTCTCCAGATGTTTACATAGATTTCTATTCTAAAATCATAGGTCCAGGTCTATGAAACAGAGGTCTTCATTTTCAGCTTTGAAAGCTACCAAATACATGTGGTCATTCATATGTAAGCAGTTATGTTTTGATCCTGAATCACATAAGAAATTATCACTGTGGAATAACCTAATTCTGAAAGTAGCAGGAAGCAAGGCTTTGCTGAAATGGTTGGACTAAACAAGGAGCCAATGCTTTTGATCGTTGGTTTTTAATGATGGTTTTAAGGTCTTTGAGAAATTGCACACTGAAGTTACCTGTCTACAGTTTGCATTTTGCAACATACATCACTGAAATATGTACTAATGAAATGATATGGCATGGAGGCTTTTGCATCCACAGAGGGTCTTGTAATTCTAGGGTCCTTAAGACCTGTGGTGCTTGAACTGGTAACAATAATTCAATTTTACATTATTATTATTATTATTATTATTATTATTATTATTATTATTATTATTATTATTATTATTATTATTATTGATTATGTGCCACCAAGGAATGCTTCTAGCAATCACATAGCTTTCCCCCCATATGACCTTTTCCTAATCTGTTCCTTCAGGTCCTCCAATGTTGCACCCTGAGTCTGTACCTGAATCCATTCTTCTTCTCTTTCCTTCTATCTTTTACAACATTAGAGCTTGGATTTCATATGGTAGTATAAAGTTAAATGATGGTTAAAATTAGTTACATCTCTGTGAGTTCCAGAATGAAAAATTGGAGTATCCAGACATGGAGAAACAATGAGTCAGGCATTAAGAACTCTGAAATAACTTATAATTTTAAAATGAAATTATTTCACCTGGAAATATTAGTTTGCATTTACATGACACCTCCTCCCCCAAAGATTGTTTAAAAAGGAATGGAGATTAGATTTTATTTTTCTGTGTGTTGGCATTGTGTGGCCTAAAAAGTGTGACGTTTCTGCCATTCATATGATCTGGTCTTGTTACAAGTTCCTTGGTCATGTCATAGAGCAGGATCCTCAAACTTTTTAAACAGGGGGCCAATTTATGGTCCCCCAGACTGTTGGGGGGCCGGACCGGTTGGGTGGGTGTGGCTAGGTGGTTATGTGATTGGGTGGGCATGGCTAATTTAGCAGTCCATTAAACAATACACACAAATTAAACTTTAATTTGTTATGCTCCTGGGAGTGGAAAGCAGGTTAGTGAAGGGATGTGGCTGCCTTGGGGGGGAGGGGGTGCGTCTCTCTCTCTCTCTCATTCTCTCTCCCTCTCCCTCTCCCTCTCTCCCTCTCCCTCCCTCTCTCCCTCTCCTTCTCTCCCTCTCCCTCCCTCTCTCCCTCTCTCTCTCTCTCTCTCCCTCCCTCCCTCTCTCTCTCTCTCTCTCTCTCCCTGGAGACTGGGGAGGCCAAAATTAAGTCCATTTTTGGCCCCCTCGGCCTCTAGAACCACTCTGCCGCCCCATTTTTGGCCTCCTGAGGCCTCCTTGTGTTCCGTTTTTTGCCTCCTAGGTCTCCAGAAGGCAGGTGGGGGCCAGCAGTAGGTGGGGCGATGTCAGTGGGGCAGCCTCATGGTCCCTGGCTGGATTAATGGCTTCAGTGGGCCATATCTGGCCCTCAGGACCCCTGTCATAGAGGATGCTGGCCTGCCAAACAAATTCATCAGCACAATAAAATTTTGCATATCTGTATTGCAAAGCCCATACATTAATCATGAGTGTCACAAGGGGTGATTAAAAAAAAAAAGTCAAGATGGCAGTGAAAATTCATCAATTGAAACTCTGCCTGTTTTTTATCTTTATGGCACTAATGGTGCTCCATTGAACTGCTCTGAATTCTTGTCATCGATTTGATTATCTGTGAGGTCCTTGGTGCTCTCTGAGCTTAGCTGTTTTCTTGCAGACATTTCGTTACCCAACAAGCGTTGATATTACCTAGTTGGGTAGTGAAATGTCTGTAAGAAAATAACCAAGCATAGAAAGGACCCACAGTTTAACCTCTTAGCTACCAATGTTCTCTTCTATTGGCAATTGTTTGCTTACCTCAGAGTAATTCAGTACTAGAGGTACTCATTTATTTATTATCAAATGTATACATCTCCTATGTATTAAAGGTGTTTAAATTAATCAAATTTGTACACCTTTAATCAAATTTATACATTTAATTGCAATTTACAATTAAAAATCTATAAAATCCACCTCAAAGTCCACACAAAAATAAAGTTAAAAAGACAGAGAAAATCCCCCCAATTCAGTTGCTGCCGGTTTGGCATATTACGATCTTTGTGCACCAATGGGAAGTATATACTGGCTAGTCCAATGGGCACAGAGTAATCCACTTTGAAAGATTGAGGCAGGAACTGGACTCTAGCTTTATACACTTCTGCTTGTGAAACATGCTTTGGTTCATTAAAAATCTAAGGAGCCTGATGAATGACAATAATTCACTGCTGATAGCCATGGAAAATAGCCAGTAAATCAAAGTTGCATAAATCTTGGGAAGGGCTCTGAGGGAACATATACAATTCCACAGAGGGTACTAAGCAACATAGCCATTTCAGAGAAAGTTTCCTGCATTGTGTAAAATACATTCAGAAGGAAAAAAGACAACTGACAAGATAGCTGAGCTATTAGCTGCATTGGGTTTCTCTTGTTATTCCCAGTTGATATGAGAAAGAAGGTTCCACATGCTTGCTGGGGCCACATTTAGAGAAAGCTGTTAGAATAAGTATCCCAACAGCATATCTGTTATGTATGTAGATTTGGGTGGGCAGTTTGAATTAACTGACCATCAGCTGATTGGCTGACCACCACAGCTGCAAGGTATATAAAGGGAGCTGTTTCCCCTGGTCAGTTGCTGGGTTCTCACCCTACAATAAAGAGCTGTTGTCACTCACAGCCTGGCTTGCTGCGTCCTCATTCACCCAACTTAACAATATCTGTTCTTATTTAGTACATATATATATCCACGTGCAGCTTCTATCATTTCATAAGAGAAGACAAATATAGGCAATCCTATAACTGGGAACAGCAACTTGGTCATTAAGTGAAGCAACCTCTAAATGAAATTGGAGCAGTGCATACTTTAATTTTTGTTTTGTTTTGTTTTACAAGGCTGAATCCTGAAATCCAATTCAGGACGTGAATGTTGGATTTGGACTATTTTATCAAAAACAATTCTAATTATCACCTAATTCCGAGGTGGGTAAAATGAGGACCCAGATTGTTGGGGGCAATATGCTATTTAGTATATTGTCTTTGGTGTAAGCTGCCCAGAGTCCTCAGAGAGTGGGCAGCATAGAAATATGAATAATAAATAAAAATAAATAAATAAATTGTTCTGATCTTGAGTTTGGTTTTCCAAATCGACAGATTTACCCACTTCTCCTAAAAAGTACTTATTTCTAAATGTTTATATATAAAATGATTGTAAGGTTTTCGGAGGGGTTTTTTAAACCAATTTTTATTGGTCACACTACACAGGTGACACTTCATCTGCTCTTATACCTCTATCCTCTCTTTAATTTGTCCTGTGGAGGACATTGGATTTGTCCTGTCCTGACTCCTTCCTTCCTTCCTTCCTTCCTTCCTTCCTTCCTTCCTTCCTTCCTTCCTTCCTTCCTTCCTTCCTTTCTCTTCCTTCCTTCCTTTCTCTCTCTCTTCCTTCCTTCCTTTTTCTTCCTTCCTTCCTTTCTCTTCCTTCCTTCCTTTCCTTCCTTCTTTCCATCCATCCATCCAGCTTGTTTACATCAGATAGTTAAATATGTACATCACATTGTCTCTCTTTACAGTGCCTACACTACTCTAGCATGAGATTCTGTAAACATTCTGTCCTTTTTTTTTCTGTATGTGTGTTTGTACTCATATTTTGATCATAAGTTACCCTGCAATGTTTTATTTTGAATAGCAAAATACTTAAATACTTAAAACAAAATTATACCACTAATAATAATAATCCTGGAAGATTTATCTAACAAAATGGCTCTCGGTTTATGTTTTGAAGAACAAAGGTTTTGTGTTCAATAGCCTGCAAGAAGGGAAGAAAAAAACTTGAGCTGGGGTGGGGGCAGCTCTCACTCTCTTTGTCCTAAAACAAGGAAAAGCAGAAACTCCACCTTGAAGTTTTCATGCACTGATGCTGATCCTTTACAAGAGAATTAATCTGGACTGAATTTATTGGCTTTGGCAGCTGTAAACACTGGAATACCAAGAGCCAGCAAACCCCAGATTCGCCACCCAGATAAGTCTACCCAGCGCCCCAGCTACCAATGGAGGCTGGTTATTTTCAAGCTCCCTGTTCAGCTTGTAATCACTCAGTGCTGTATTGAAACCAGATTTACTGGCCCTTTTGAGGAGGGGAACTTTGTGATTTCCACAGCAGACACAGTTGGAATTTCAGAAGAAGGTCAACCCACCCCCACCTCATCCCACAACACACACACAAGGTAGGTGCTTTTTAGCAGAACCAGTTAGGCAGGAGTGAAGAAGAGAGACACAATTGCTGAAGAACCTGGAATTAGCAGACACAAGTATTGTTGCCTTGGGAAAGAAAAACACAAAAATGAAGACAGAGGTAGAATTGAGAAAAGGGACACTAAGAAGATATGAAGTTATGTTCATTTGCAAGCAAGTCCCAAGAAACTCAAAAGGGCAGTAAAAATATATTTCAAGCCCTGGAAAATTAGTTTTTTTGCTGAGATACCCAGTTCGTGGGTATAAAAACTCACTCCTTGCATGCGATGTCTAGCACTATTATCAATTCAGCTTGTTTTAACTTTTGAGGAAATTATATAAGAGGACTATCCACCTAATTAATAATTAGATTGAACTCATGATTATGTCCCATTTTATGCCTTGCATTCAGGTTAGTGAGTCTGTGTTTAAGAAAACATTTGCTCTATATTATGGTTTTTTAAACTATTGTACATCTTGCTTGATCCTTTAGCTTTCCTATGGTAGATTTTTAAATCAGCTTCCATGCCTGCTCTGGGTCTGTGGAACCCATGGATACAATTGTTATCCAAACCACACAATTGGCTGTTTTTTAAGGCCAATGAAAAGTCAGGGAAGCACACGGAAACCTCTTTCCCACTAACCTCTTTTTCATATTGTGTGATGCAGTTCTTGTGCGTAACAGCATAACTTTTTCAAGCTTCTCTTGATTTGTGCAGAAATAGGCATCTAGAGATAGACTACTAGCTCCTGTGAGAGATCTTGGAAGGACTCAGGCAAAAATCTGATGATGGGAACAACTGCCCAAGATCTGTAAATCTGTGACACTAATAATGTAAACTTCTTGGTACCATTTCTTTTTTTAATTTTCCAAAATATTTAAAATGACTAATGTTGCCTCTATGTACTCTGGGATTTTAGTAGGTTGATTTGCCTCATTTTAATAATTGTGCTGATTTCCCTCATGCCTTTGTATGCCCCCTTTTTCCTTGCAATGAAAGATATTTTAGGCATATCCTATTAAGATAAAATAAAAAATAAAATTCTACCTCCAGTTCCAAAGTTTAATTATTTGCTTTGCTGCTGGCAGTTCTGCTCCAGAGGAGGAATAGTAGCAAAGCAAAATGATGAAGGCAAACTTCATCACTATGCAAACTTCTGCCATGACCCATCTGGGACATCTAAGTATGCAAGCCATGGTACTTGAATTGTGAATATTGTCGTACATATTCAAGGATTCTCCACCCCTTCACTTTCCCATGCACTCTTAACGGAGATAGGGAATCTGCAGCCCTCCAACTCTTGCTAAAGTGGGACTCCCAACAGCTTTCCTCAGCTCAGTCAAGGAAAGCTCTTCAGGATTATCCATTCTTGTGGCTGAAAACGGAGTCCCCCAGCTAATTCTAGAGTTTTCTCTATATGTTCAAAATGAACAAAATTGTTTGCGTTTCTAGATTACAGTCACACGATGTTCCGAAAGGCATCCTATTCGGTACTGTTTTCTACAGATATTGTTGCTGACGAAACTACATAGAAAGAATAGCAAGTTTGCAGGCCTACCTAAAAGGAGAAGCCGCTGAAATAGATGGCAAGGCCTGCTCTATTTAGAGTAAAAGAGATTCACCTCAGGCCACGCAGCTCAGATAATTTGTCCTGTTCTGCCAAAAGCAAAGCAGTTTTTTTGATCCACTTCTACCTATAAACATAGTCAGGCCATAAAAACCTGGTTGCATTGTGTGTCATAAAACCAAGCAATAAAGCTGTTCCAAGATACAATTGGGAGCAATTACCTCTTGTTCTAGTGGTACGAAAAATCCATGAACAACAAGGCTAATTTTCTTCCCGACTTACTTACTTTTTATATACCGGAATAAGTCTTGAGTGATGACTTGCAGGCCAGGTCCTGCCGTAGCAATGCATTTAATTAGTGTTCTTGCATTACAGTTAATTGTGTCATTGTAGTCTGGAAAGAAGGAATCCTGTTCATCTGTCTCTGAAAAATCCTTATTTCAGTTTTGGCCCATCATTCATCCAAGAAAGATTATTTTTAGTCTCACATCATGCAGCAGCCAGCTTCACACAACCATTTTAATGTAAAATGGAGTTATGCAGGTTTTGGTTCAGCATGCTATGCAAACTAGGTTATGTTATTTATTTAGGCAGTTGAAAAGAGCAGTTGAAGTCTGTTCACTGTGCATGCATGTACATGTGTGTGTGTGTGTGTATGGGGATGGGGAGAAGTTGCACTGCCTTAGTCTTGGTCTTACCACACAAGTTACTCTTTAACCATAGTTATATGTAAATTCATACTAACCACAAGCATTTCCCCCCCAATATCCATTAACCTTTTCGGACAAACAATGTCAAAGGTCCAAGAGTGTTCAATAGCCTGGATTCTCTTTTTCTTTTTGGAAAGTAAGAGTCTATCCAATTTAATCAAAATATTCTGTCCTAGAAATCTCGGAATATCTCTTTGACATTAGAATGTACATTCAGTATGATGCAGAAATTGTAATATTTATCTTCCAAACTATACCCCCTCTTATACATAGAATGAATTTGTCCATCTTTATAGCCAGAAAATCAGTGACTGACAAAAGAAAACTCTTCTGATTGGTCGAAAATAAGAGGATGCACGTTAATTTATATGGGCTTAACAGGTCAAACTGTTGAGAGTGGAAAATCTATAAAGAAACTGTACAATCGAGGGACTGTTCCCTAGAGTAATAGTTTATCCACAATACTACAAAATAAGTTTCAGGCAAAATAGATATCTATATATTTGTGTGTTTTTTAAAAAAATCTTTACATCAGAATGTGCATACCATTTAATAGTATAATTACTCCACCCATTTCCCTACAGTTCAGACAACTGTGGTAACAGCATGTACATCTTCTCAAATTGGCTTTCATAATTTTAAAACAAACAATACATCAAGTGTATTTACTCTGTGCAAATAAGAGATCTCTTTTGGAATCCTTCAGAAGACAAATCCAATGTTTCATCTGCAGAGGTCCTTTTTTTTTTTTTTTTGGACTAATGACTGTAGGCTTCTCTCCCACTCCCATATAAAGTGCTCCTGTCCAGCAGAACCCAACAGCCTTCGAAAAAAAATCCTAGTAATTTTAGGGACAAAATTTTAATATATATATACTGATATTTTAAAAAAGCAGAAAAGAAGTGATCACACAAATTCCAGCTTTCCATGCCCTCCATACATGCCCCAGTGGACAAGTGAAAGTATTCTGTCATTACTGAAGTCTGGCTGTCGCATCTTCTCACAGGTCATGCAACAGTTCTCAAGACCTGTGACAGGCACCATGCATTCCAAGTCTAGCTTCGCCATTTGTCCTTTTTTGGAATGATGTCCATGGAAGCTGTAGTGCAACCGCGAGAGCATCTGTTGCCGCTGGTCCTGAAGTTGTTTATTTTCACTTCTGAGCATACGCAATGCTAGCATGATGAGAAGCACCAAGATCAGTCCACCTGCGATGGGGACAGCGATGACAGCAGCCCTGAACCACAATTCCTTTGAGGAGGTAAGTTCCTGAACTTTAGTGAGGAGGTTTCGGCTATTGTCATGTTGGTATCTGCTCCCTTGTCCTGCAAAGAAGGAAAGCGGGGGGGCCAGGGTGGGGGAAGAAGGACAGGAGATTTAAAAACTAGTAAGACACATTGTTCAATGAATATACTAGAAAAACTTCATTATTAGTCCCCATCATTTGAAATCACAGGTATTACAGGTAATCCTTGATTTATGACAGCAATGGAGCCTACTCACTACCAGCCGCAAAAATCATAAAGCAAATCATTCCATTTTAGGACCCTGTTTTTTTTTGCAGCAGTTGTTAAATGAATCACATTAGGCAAACGTTGTGGTCATTAAGTGAACCCAATGTTCTCAAACCAGAAGTAAGTCATAGAAAAAAAATCATAAAACTGTGATTTGTTGTTATAGTTTATATTATTATGGAAAAGTAAAAAGTTTTCCATAAACTTGGAACTTGCAACGGAGGGAGTTGAGTCAACTTTTTTTTTCTTTTCTCCCTCCCGACCTCACTTTTCCTTTTCCGCTTCCTTTTCCTCCCCACTGTGTCCTCCTATTTGCTTTTGTATTTTATTCTATAATCTAATAAAATCTTTAAAGATGGGGGGGGGGTGTTATCATAAACTGCAATTCCATGACCAAATGTGGGCAAAATATCAAGCATTTGAAATGTGACCATAGGGACTTCATAACTTTGGAATGTGTGAATATATTTTGGACAAGGTGATCCATGGCTGGTCATAACTCAAGGACTACCTGTAAAGGTTTCCCTTTATAATTTGAGTACTTATTGTATGGCTCCAGAAACACTAGATAAGGATGCTGCATCCCAGGTTGTCCTATTTGAACAATGCACCCCTGTAAGCAGAAGTATAGCAAATTGGAAGGAGAGGGAATTTCAGTTCCATCTTCTCAATAAATTATATACACCTTACTGAAATGCAAACAAATTATGTATCTAAAACAAAAGTACCCATTAGAGATGCAATAACTAGCTGAAGCAACTTGCTCTCTTTCTGTACAAGCAAGAAACCCAACATAGTTTAGGGAGTCTGCACAAGTTGCTGTCTCAGCCTGATTTGATTAGAATGATAAATTAAATATGTGAAATGGTTTGCAAATTAAGAAAGCTTTAGATTGCATTTTAGAAGAACTCGAACATGACACTACAAAGTATTTTAGCAGTGATTCTTTAACCATAAATAATTACATATAGCATAAAAGCTCAAAAGGAATTGGAAATCCCTAAAGTGTTATAGGTTATTAAATTTTATCTTCTGTAAACCAGCACAAATGCAGATTTGTGCCTTTTCAAAATTAAAAGGTTCAGCATTGTCCTAATTAAATTAAGCTTTTGCTTTATCAGCCCAAAGACAACCAATTATGATTATTACGATTTTTTTAAAACAAAAATGACAGTTTCTACATGATTTATAGGGTTCAGGATTGAAATAAAATTAATGTAGATCTAATTGTCACAGAGAATATCTACAGCATGTGGTTCCTAAATTGACACCAACTTGATAATAGATGATCAAAATAATTAAAAAATCTAATTAAAAAAATTTAGCTATCAAGTCTCTACATTTTGCTGAACTCAACAGCTTTTAACATAGCTGCAATGTTCAATTCAATAATATGAAGAACACAGTTTCACCCTCTTTTCCCAACCGGATATATTTTAGTTTGTAACTTCCTTCATGATATTAAGTAAAACAACATAATGTGACCCACATGAAAATCCAGACATTTAGAGAAGAGAATATGCAATTGAGGAAAATAATCACTAAATTTGAAACAATTAAGAGGCATCCTTGAAGACTGCAGTTCAAGTAATGGATATTCTTCCATTTATCAAAACATCAATGATGTTGCTGGGGATACAGCATCAATTTAAATGGATATCCCAGTAACTATGAGACACTGCACTTCTTCAATCTGCAAAGCAACAACAGAGTTGCACCAGAAGTTTTGTTGGGTCAAATTAATTATTTCTGTATTGTTAAATTTCTTCAGTTACCTTTTCCTATCTCTGATCTGTTTTAGCACTGATTAGTACAAGAAGCTGAGCTCCATCGTTAGAAAATTAAAATTTTGGTTATTTCCTTTTCATTCACATTTAACATACTGTAATTAATTTTAGTCTAATAGTTTATTTTATCCAGTCTAGAATGCACTACATTGTGATGAAAGCAAGCACTCCACCCAAGACATGGATCCTCTGGCAAAACGCCAAGTGAGATACAAATAAAAAAGCGCAAGCTTTGTGTCTGATGCAAATGCAGATGTAAAAGCTTCTTGGCAAAGGTTTCCCTGCCACATGCTTCCTTCTCCGCTTTGCTTAAGCCTAAAATCATTAGTAGGCTAACAAGATCTTCTCTGTTGCCAATACAGAATAAGAATGTGACTTACCCAATGGGTCACCTCTGGAAGTAGACAGAACATCATAGAGGCCTCTGTAATTGCACATATCCTCATGACAACACTCCAACGTGGGTATGGCAATGCCAGAGTGGTTTTGGGCTATGTTAACTTGACAAATATCCAGGGTGCTTGCAAAGGAGTCCAAGCAGCCATGAGTCAGTGGAGAATGGCTGTTTTGTGGGTCAAGCAGTCTAGAGAAGCAAGCACTCAGCTCTGATTTGCACATATAGCCTGTTGCAACACAATGTGCAGCATCACAATAGCATCTGATTTCACCTGTTACAAAATAAAAAGGGAAGCTCCCCGTTAGCCAGCAGGTATTCAGAAGTGCTTGCTTTTATAAAAGTCTTTGCCAAAGACTGAGGTATTTATTGCATTCAATACAGAAATGTTAAGGAAAGTGTACGGCAATAGAATAGCATAATTTCACTGATAGATTATTATGAGCCATCAATCCTAGGATCACATAGATAATGACGGATCTATCCCTAACCAGTTGTTTCAAGTCTGCCAAGGTGAAAGTACAGTAACTATCCTCTTTGAAATAGTTCTGGGTCAATTTACACCAGCGTGGTACTTTCATGATACATTGACCTAGAGTTCTCAGAATTCTTGGTCAACAAAATTAATAGTTCTGAGAGTTTTAATCCCAGAGCAACTGAGGGGATGATTTGACTTATGTGGTATGAGCAGGACTTATGTGGTATGAGCAGGACTTCAAGATACTATAATTGGAATGTCAGATTTCAGTTTTTCCACCGTAAATAAGCGATCTATTATTGGCACACAAGCATGGATTAATGATGATCAACAATTAAGACTATCTGCTAAAGTATTTGAGGCATTCTTAGGGAGCTCCATGGAAAACAAACTGATACTAGTGTGAAGTAAGTATGATGTACAAATACTAGACAGAGAAGAAGAAGAAGCTGGTACATTGACAATATTTGCTATTTCCAAACCATAGAATCTGTGACATACATATATAGGCCACCCAATCAAACAATGGAACAAAGAATTATATACAAATAGTGTCAGAATAATTAGGGGTTGTATGAAAAGGATTTAAGGGTTTCTAATAGCACTAGAAACATCCACATATACTTCAGTTGTTGAACCCCAGTAGCAGTTTAAGTTCTCACAGCTCAGTTGCATACAAAGACCAAGTTACTTATATAATATGTCTTACAAAACAGATTCTCCTGGTCAAAATCTATTAAGCAGGCCACTTATTAACATTCAGTATTTCTGTCTGGGTGCATAGGATTGCACGCCCTACCTACTTATTATTTGTATCATTTTTCTATAATGGCAGATGCATCATAGCATCCAGCATTAAATCTAAGATCCATTAAGTTAATTCCAAAGTTGATAAAATATGACAGGATTTACGTACTGAAGACACCATGCTAGAAGACCGTAATCCCACCTTAAGCATGAAAACCAGCTTGTGATTTTGGGTCAGTCACTTTTTCTTACCCCATCCCTCATCACAGGGTTGTTGTTGTGGGGAAACAGGAAGACGAAAAAATATATTAGGTCTGTTCTCCACTTTGAGTTATTTATAAAAACAACAAAGGTGGGATAAAAAAATTATATACACACAATGGACATTGCATTCCTCACAACTATATATCACTGTATAACACATGAAAAGAATCTAAACAGAGAAAAATCTACAGTCATCTTTCTGAACTTAACTGAGAACTTTGTCCCTAAAAAGATATTGAGAAATTCATCTGAGACAAAAAAGAGAAGCATTAGGTTCAACACAGAATCTTTTTTTCAAAAAGGAATTCCTCGTGTAGAAGTGCTTTTAACTCCATTTTAAAACAGGAAATTTTGTTTACAAGTGTAGTTTCTACTTGCCAAAATCAACTTCTTTCAATGGAAGGAAGGATGCAATGGTAAAATTAAACTTTCCTCTACCACTACCAGTTCCTCATTCACTCAGTCCATCATGTGGTCAAAAAAGGTAAACATTTAACCTGAAAACCCTCTGCTCTTGGACTAAAAGAAAAATGCACAGGAAACCACAAAGATTTATAAAGGAAGTTAAAAAAAGTTCCCTTCATAAAAACATCTTCGTTTCATAGTCTTCAAAAATGAGATTCATTTTATTAGACACAGAAATGTTACTCTTTTTAAAATATTTTGGTTTAAATCTGAAAAAAAGTATGAACAGAAGTGGGAAGAAAAGCTGGGCTATTCTCAACTTTCAGAAATTATCATTATTGAAAGAACTATATGTTTTTCTTAACCTTTTTTAAAATCAGCTATAAAGACATCCAATACATTTTTTTTAAAAAAAAGGCTTCAGAATTCTATTTTACAAAGCAATTAAGAGATTACAATGCACATATCCATGCACATCTTACTAGAGAGAAAGAAAATACACCGGCAGCCTTTTTTTTTTTTTTTTGAAAGATGTAATATCAAGTCCATTGAGTTCTAAGCCTTGTGTGTTTCCTGTGTGTATCATGCTCTGAAGTCTTCCTGTTAAATTCACGGAAGTTCAAAAACTTACAACTAGCATTTGAAGAGCTATTTTGACAGAAAACATTTCACCTCTCCTTTGCCTGGAAATTGGTAAGCAAAACAAACATTAAGATTCTTCACCCAAATGGATAACTGTAATAAGAAAAAATAGAAAATAAAAATAGAAGGTTGTATACAATGCGGGTGATAAGTTAAAATTTATCAGATCTTATTCCTGATGTCCTGATGCTAAAGCCCAGTTTCCCTTATCTTATCCCCTTATTCCCTTATACTTATCTAGATTTTTCTCTTTCTCTCAAAGTTTTGTTTTCCCAATTTTGCGTCCCCCTTTTTTAAAAAGGTAATTGAAGCAAATGTTATCTAGCAAGCAGACAACTGAACATCTTACACTGACAATCCATGGATAAATATAAAAACATTTAAGAGGGAAATTGCACAAGTGCCCTCTCCCCACACACTGTCTCAGGAAGTAACATGCAAAGGAAACAAACCATAAGACCCTGTTTCTGTTTTAATAGCTTATATGACCCTCTTTGAAAAACTTATCTTTTCTCTGACCCCAAGGCTGGCTCATAAACAAAACCTGATAGAGCAGTCATCAAGTTATTACAGTTCTGATTTAATTTGACTCAGGTTTTCGTATTTGCCTTTTTTTTTTTTAAAAAAAAAATTGAATGGAAAAGAGCAGAGATTTTGTAATATTGTATTTTGGGGGGAGGCATAGTTATTTCTGTCAATTCATAAAGATTCTTTCTGAACTATGCAAAAGGCCAGAGAGGGTATTTGGTATTTTCAAGAGGTGAACAATGCCCTTTCTGTTCACCTCTTCTTTCTTGTTACTGTATGTAGCTATTAAGGAAAAATGTCTGCTTTTAGTCAAGGTGGCTTCAGGAGAGACTGCAGGCTTCTCTTAAAGCGTTTGAAGTCGACAGCAGCCAGAAGTCTGTGATCCCCTAATTATATCATTATCAGGCACATAGTTTCAGTATCTGCAACTGTACATTATTCCCAGTCACTCCCTTCTTAGTCCCTCTTTGATGGGGCCAGAAAACTTCCCTCTGCTGGCTTCAAGGGCTGTTATTTGGGGTTAATTACACCCTTCTTTCCAAAATAAATAAATACTATAGCACATCAACCCTGTGCTTGCTTATCCTTTAACCTCCTCTCCATGAAACATGGCAATTATGGGAAACGTCAACTTTCCCATTCTCTCCCCTGCTTCAACAGTACCTTTTATTTCTAAAAAGGGAGGAGGAAAAAAAATGTTTTGTGCTGACTGTTGTAGGAACACCCCAAAACTTTTGCCGATTGTCTGAGAAACAATTTACCCTTAAATGCTGCCAGCCTCACAAAATCGCTGAGTGGTGTGGAGTTAATTTATTTCAAGCTAAGCCTCTGGCTAGCCAACATCAAGGAAACTGGTAAGGGATGTCAGTCTGGAAAAGACTGGATCTGCACATTACACTGCCTGGTGGTTGTGCCATAAACAACCATTTATGGCATAAATTCTTGGCAGGCAGGTTTCCCCCTAAGCCAAAACAAAGCAAATTATGTTTGACTACAAACTTGAATCTAAATGATTTTTAGATGGATCTGCCCTTCACTCTCCCCCTTCCAGGGAAGCCATGAAAGAGAAAAGGGTGCAGGATTCTGCCTTCTGGCCAGTTGCTCCTCAACGACAGGAATCTCCTGCTCAGCTTGATTTGGGAGGTTGAAATGTGTGAGAAAGAGAATTAACCTCTCAGCTCCAAAGAGCCAGGCTAAAAAAGTTCCGAAGCACACTAAAGATGGCCTAAGCAAAACATTTTGACAACCGCTTGCCCCGAGGGTTGTTTCGCATCAATGAGGCCGGGGGCGAGGAGGGAGGAAGCCACGCGGGAGGCGGAGAGGGAGCGCAGGAAATCCAAGCCCGTCACCACTTCCAAGAACAGGCGAGCTTGTTCTGGCCTGCGCGCCTCGGCCCGGGAAGAAACCCGACACCCTCACAAAGCCTTGGCAGCCCTCTTCAAAGGCCGCGCTGGGCCCAGCGCATGCAGCTCGCCAGCCGGGGAGGGAGAGGCCGAACAAGAGAGGCCAGGCCGGCCAAGGGGAGGGGAACTGCCCCGGGGAAGTGGCGAGGCTGGACGGCTGGCGGGATGCTACTGGATTTACCCGCTGCGAGGGCGGCCGCCGCCACACTGGCAACCCCGCCTGGTCCGGCAGAAGCCACTGAAGGGCGGCGACGCACGACGCAGACCCTTTCCTAAGAAAGACCCTTGCTCCGAAAGTTTATGGTTTAAGGGGAGAGGAGGGAGACCGGCCCCTTCGGATCTTCTCTTCCTCGGAGCTTTCCAAGTAGCCTTAGTGGTCCGCCCGCCACTTAGCATGACTGCTGGCCAGGAAGCCCGGCTGGCTTCGCCGGGTCGACCTTGGAGGATCCCGAACTGTCGGCGGCGCTACAGGGTTGTGCGCTTCGCCTCATGCATCCTTGAGAGCAAGTCCTGCTGCGCGCCCAGGATTAGAAGATAGGGCCGCAGCTTTGGAAGCCCTTGGATGGCATTAAGAGTCCCGACCCTCCCAAGGTTCGACAGGTTTACACAGGAGGCAAGACCTTCCCGGGCTTTAATCACAACCCAGAACCGGAGGTGCGGGTTGAGCCTGATTTCAGATCCTCGGGACTACACTCCCTCTGCTCCCAAGGCGCCCTACATCTTAGACTGGCCAGTTTCTTAGAGTCTTTGATCACGGGAGAAAGGCATTCCCGTACTCAAAACGCCCGCCACCTCCCCAGGCAACTCCCCAGTGATCTTCCCAGCCGTTTTTCAAAGTTCTCCTGTGGAAGCGGCAATCGGGTTTAGAGTTGCAAAATCTCATCCTAAACCCTCGCTGACCATTTCATTTTCTCTTCAGGGGTTGCCCTAGGTCCGAGCGCCTTTTGCAGAACTGGCGCTTTTAAAGAGAAAGTACCTGTCATATGGGCGCGCGCAGAAGCCTCGAAAACCCCCAATTTGGGACAGGTTGGTTGGACGAAGGCACCGCCACTGCTTTGGCACGCAGGACCGTGGTTACCTTCACTCTGCACAATTAATCCAATTCTCAGGTTTTCCACCGTGCAACAAAACTACATAAGAACCACACCGACTGCGTTCCAACCATGCACCGCGATGAACGATGAAAAAGTCTTAAGTTTAAAAACAAGTTGGGCATGGTAGGGAACGCAGTCTCTACCCTGGACACGATTCACCCGCTGGTCAGCGAGTGACGGATCGCCCCTAAAGAGGGAACGGAGCATCGGCCTTCAGCCACCCACTTCTCCTCTACTCAGCGCCCGCCCCGCAAGCGCGTTTCTTTCCCTTCCAGCTTTCCCTCGCTCTTTTCGCTCCAAGAACGGCCCCGCCACGGACCCTCCGCACTCCGAACCTTGACCCAGACTAGGAAAAAGAGGCATCTCCAGCCCCTGGCGATCGGGGGAGCTTCCCTTGGATGCCTCGTCTTTCCGAAGCGCTCCGGCTCTGGAGCTCACCTTTGGTCAATAGGATGGCCATGGCGCACAGCTCCAGTTGTAGCCAGATGAAGAAGAAACTGGAGTGACGCTCCATTGAAGACTCCCCTGCTTGGCTTTTTTTTGCCGCCGGACGTCCCGAGATCGCTTCACCTTGCGACACCGCAAGGAAAGGCTCCGATGGGGAAACGCATCGACTCTCCCGAAGAACGAACCGTCCGCCCGCGTCGGCCGACCTCCAGTCCCAGATCCCAGCAGAGCCCGCCGGACCCTGGAAATGCCGGACTGGCGAGGAGGAAGCCCCTTCAGCTGCAATCACACCGGGCACGCGGAGAACCGATCCCACGGCTGCTGCAGCGCTCTGCCCCGCGCAGACCTTGTTCCTCGCCACTTTCTTAAAGCCAGTGCGCAGGGCAGACGGTACAGCGTCCCCACTCCCCCTTACGCTCCAATCTTGCTCTGTAAATAATGCAGCCGCCCCGCCGCCTGACCCCACCTCGGTCCGCCCCTCGGTCCGCCCACTGCCGTTGTCGTAGGCGGGGCCGAAGTGGCGCTCAAAGTAGCGGAGCTTAACGATCGAAGGGTTGGAAGGCTGACCCTGGAAGAGGGACTGTTCCCACTCACTTTCTCCTGGGTTTTTAGGGTCGGAATTAGCCGTGCAAATGGGCAGCGACGTTTAGTTTAACCAACGGCCGGGGTTGTGGGAAATGCACGCTCTGTCCTTTTTTTTTTTAGTTTGCATTGTATTTAATCTTCCACTAGTTTAACTTTCGGGGCGGGGGTCAGAATCCCCCTAGCGTGCCAAGTTCTGTGCCAGGAACGTCTGCTTCCGGCGAAATAAAACACGCGGACAGGTTGCTCCTAGGCTTTTATGGCCTAGAAATCCGTAAAATGATGTCCAAGATAAGTAAAGGGTAGAGGGAGGTAGGGAGGATGAAAAGGGGGTTTGGAGGGGGAGGCGGGCGGCCACCTTGAGAAGTTCCACCGGTGCCTTCCCTTCCCTGGAAAGGCGACAGGAGCGCTCCCACTTCCCCTCCGTGCGTCCTTCCCCTAGGATCGATAAAGCCTCGTCGGATGGAGGGTTTGACCAGCAGGAGCCTGACCGCTCCTTCGGATATAGCTGCATTGGGAGTAGCAGGCAGAAGACAGTTACTGAAAATTAGCAAATGCAAAAGCAGCAGGCGCCAGCAGGGCGACGCAGACAGAGACTGACACTCAATTATGCCCCCAACAGTCCCAGCAAACAGGCAGCCTGGGCCCGATCAATATCAGCCCCAGAGCGATCTTCTTACTGAATTGCTAATTCATTTATTAGAGAACTCTCTCATGAAACAGGCAGGCCAGGCGGGATTTTGGTTCTTCCTTTGTGCAATTGTTGCACTAACAATTTTGAATTTACCTCCCCTAATTATGTATAGGTGAGCAAAGGCTCAATCCAAGCATACATATATCTCATTTTTTTAAAAAAACCGAAACAAAATTCTATACCTCTTTGGCGAGGGAGACTCCCTCACTTCATTCAGCTTCGCATTTTTTAATCTTTACGTTTTGTTGATTTATTTGGAATTTCTTTCATTATTGTGAACTCGGCAGAATCATTTGGGCAGGGTAAAACTTTAAATGATTATTCTTAATTTACATCTATTGCAATTCTCATATTTCCTTGCAGAAATGTGTTTACCAAGCCTTGGGGATCTCATGCGGGGGATACTGTGTGATGGTTATGTTTTTTATCAAATTTATATACTGCCTGTCTATCAAAGTAATTGGGTGGCCTACAACACAATAAAAACAAAAATGCAGAAACATTAAAAACATTAAAGTTAACAGAGAGAAGCTAAAACTAAGAACTGGTTCATGAGCAGTATGGAGATAGGATCTCCTCGTTTCATCAGAAGAAGACCCTTCTGTCTTGCAATTACAATAATGGAAGGATCTGTGATCCCATTAGTAGAGCATGATGCAGCTATGTATGTGCCTCCCAGTTGGTTTTTGACTCTTGGTGATTGCCTGGAGTAGCCCCTGCAGTTTCCTTGGCAAGTGATTTGCCATTGCCTCCTTCAGTAGAGTTGAGAGGGAGTGACTGGCCCACATTCATCCAACTGTTTTGGTTCCTGTTGTCCAACCTAGTGCCTTAATCCAAAAGGTGCTTTTTCAGGAGGCAACTGGACTTTCTTGTTTTTTCTTTTGGAGATATTTTGTTTCTCATCCAAGAAGCTTCTTCAGCTGGGAATTGGCCATGGAACTTCCCTTTACTGAAATTTCAAGTCTACAATATTCTCTTGTATTAGAAGCTCATATCAGCTTCAAAGGGAAAATGGATAACTGTCCTTGAAACGGGTAGAAGAGACGTGATGGTGCAGTGGTTAGAATGCAGTCCTGCAAGCTACTTCTGACTGCCAGCTGACTGCAGTTTGGCAGTTCAAATCTCACCAGGCTCCAAGTTGACTCAGCCTTCCATCTTTCCAAGGTGGGTAAAATGAGGACCCAGATTGTTGGGGGCAATTTGCTGATTTTGTAAACCACTTAGAGTGGGCTGTAAAGCACAGGGAAGGGGTATATAAGTCTTAAATCCTATTAGTATTACACTCCTGTCAATGCTAATAGGACCTTTCCTTTGTGTTAACCTCGCTGTACCTTGTATTGCAACATCACGCTCAAGATTATATCAACTATTGTATCTAGCTGGTTCAAATTAGATTATGAAAAGAATCACTCAACAAATGATATCCCTTCCACTCTCCGTTCTAAAATTACATTTCTAGAATTCTGTCCTGTGAGAATATACTTAAAATTTACTCCTCTTAAAGTCTCTGCAAGCAGGATGGATGTGTAGGTACATATACCAATGCATTTAGATATTTATCACATCTATGCCCCCTATAATTGAACAGATACAGATCTATAAGTTGGTGACAAAACATTTTGGCCCTCCCAAACTACGCCCATCTCCATTCTGCTTTGGTGGAGCATCTAATTATGGGTTAGGTAGTACTTCCCACTGCCACAAGCCCCTCACATGGCTTCTCCTTCTTTACCATAGTGGGAAGAGACATGGACTCTTCCAGCTTGAACAATTTATTTAGCAATAAACAGAGCCTTATGATAAGATCAGCAATAGATCCGCTCATCTGCATGTTGCCTGAAGATATTCCTTTCTATGACTCCTCCCAGCAATTTAGCCTTTTTTTCTTTTTATTCCCAGGCCTATAAAAGTGTTGCCTTAACATTGATGTGATCCAGGCAAATTCCTGGCTTAGGTTGCCTGGAGCAGTGCTTATCAACTTTGGCAATTTTAAATGGGGTGGATTTTCAATTCCCAGAATTCCCCAGCCAGAGCTATAGAATTCTGGGAGTTGAAGTGCACAAATCTTAAAAGTTTCCAGCGTTGAGAAACTTCAAGGCTATGTCTAACCTTTAGATCCTATAACCTTATGACTGTAGCAGTATCCCCAACTTTTCAGGCTCGGGGCCGGTGGCGGAGGCAGCAGCAGGGGGGAGGGGATGGTTTCACTTGCACACGGTTCTTGTGCAAATGCGGCTTCACATGGCCATGTGCTCGCCTGCCGCTTAGGTAACACAGTTCCCAACAAGCCGTGTCCCAAGCAGGGTGTGGCCTGAGGGTTGGGAACCCCTGAATATAGGATCCATTTGTAGAAATGAAATGAAACAAATTTTAAATATTAACTTTTTTTCTCGCTAATTGTTTTTCTGATAATTTAATTTAATTTAATTAATTAAATTTATATGCCGCCCCTCTCCGAAGACTCAGGGCGGCTCACAATACATTTTTAAAAATAATTATAAAAAAAAATGAAAAATTAAAAACATTAAACGCTCATTCACGCCATTCATGGCCGGATCTTGCCAGATCACAAGAGCGAGATCAATGGCCCCAGGCCTGCCAGAAAAGCCAGGTCTTCATCGCTTTTCGGAAGGCCAATACGGTGGGGATGGTCCAGACCTCAGGAAGTAACTTGTTCCAGAGAGCTGGGGCAGCCACAGAGAAGGCCCTCCCCGCGGGCCCACCAGCCGGCATTGTTTAGCTGATGGGACCCGGAGGAGACCAACTCTGTGGGATTTTACGTTGGGAGCTATGCGGCAGAAGGCAGTCTCGAAGATAAGGATCTCCAAGCCTAAGAAATACACTGAGCTGCTTCATATATGAGAACTAATGCTAGAATAATCTACACTTGCTGGAAATAACGTTCAGTCTTTTCATTAGAGATTTGGCAAGGTATTGCTTAGGAAATATGCATTAGTGTCAAAATTAACTCCCTATCTGAAAAAAATAAGTCTGATACTAACTTTCACTTAATTTGGAAACCATTTACTTCATAGACTATATTTCTGTACATAAATATCTTTCTCAAAGGTGCTTTTTCAAAAGGCGGCTGGACTACACACTCCAGCTGCCTTTTGAAAAAGCACCATTGAGACAACAGTGATCTGGATGACTGAGAATCTGCCTAGACAACCATCTATCACACCCACCATCCACGTTTCTTTCAGTATAAGACCCTAAATTCCAAATTCTGTCTGATTGGTCATATATAGAGTTAAGGAGGAATATTTCAAATTAAAGGGACATTCTTGTTAATTCCTATAATTTTGACTGATAGTTCTCTTCATTGTGCACGTTTCTGTGTTCTGACTTAACAATATTAGCATTAATTCATAAAGTGCCAAACAGAAATGTGATTGTATCTCTTCCCATTTAACACTGCTAGTAACAATAACAGAAGAATGTTTTCCCTTCTTTTAACATTATGTAAATGATTGCACAATTTTGTACATCTTTAATATATTCCCTTTTTATTTCCAACCCCCCCTTTCCCTTCCACTTCTTTTTCCCTCTTTTTCCCTTTTATTCTTTTATTTTAGGTAGTTTTAAAAAGCAAACATTAAAAAAGTGCTCAAAAGGCAACATTCGATACAGCGATTCAGAAAGGCACAAATACAGAATAACATGGGCATATATGTGTAATTATCCCAGACACATCACCACCAAGCTGGAGATGGGAGTAAAGACAGAGATAATGAGCAGCTCCGTCCCTGTTCACCATCACTCAAAGAAGGCAGATTTCAAGAAGATCCCTGAGCGAGCGAGCGAGCTTCACCTGCCTCCTCCATTCTTCCAGATGAGCTGAGTATACCCAGAGGCTAATTGTAGCCACCTGTGCAGCCAGTCTCAAAGCAACAAAGCCCTCATGTCTAAGTAGGAGAACACTTCTTGTTTTTGTCCTTTGAAATCTACTGCAGGGAGGATTTGCAGACTGTTTTATTGCAACTGCTATTATGGACTGCCATTCTGAAGCCAGCCCGTGGGTGTTTCTTGTTCTTGTAGGGGATAGCAACCAAGTTTATAAACTAGTATCAGGACATTTATTTTATTTTATTTTATTTTATTTCATCAAGCATGTATTTTATGACAGATACAAGTGTAAACATAATTATAAATACATGAAAAGAATACAAATAAAAGAAAACATTAGGACAGGGACGGTAGGCATGCTGGCGCACTTATGCACGCCCCTTACAGACCTCTTAGGAATAGGGTGAGTCGACAGTAGACAGTCTAAGGTTAAAGTTTTGGGGATTTGGGGAAGAAACCACAGAGTCAGGTAGTGCATTCCAGGCATTGACAACTCTGTTGCTGAAGTCGTATTTTCTGCAATCGAGTTTGGATCGGTTTACCATGAGTTTGTATCTATTGTGTGGTCTTGTATTGTTTTGGTTGAAGCTGAAGTATTCATTGGCTGGTAGGACATTGTAGATAATTTTATGTATTATGCTCAAGTCAGACCGAAGACGCCGAAGTTCTAAATTGTCTTAAGCCCAAAATTTAGAATCTGGTGGCATGAGGTATTTTGTTGTGAGCAGAGGAGTGGAGGACTCTTCTTATGAAATATCTCTGGACTCATTCGATTGTATTAATGTCTGATATGCAGTGCGGCTTCCACGCAGAGGAACTGTATTCAAGAACTGGTCTAGCAAAGGTTTTGTATGCCCTAGTTTGCAGTTCAATATTACCGGAGAAGAAACTACGCAAGATTAGGTTAACAACTCTTAATGCTTCAAATCAAATCAAAAAGAATCAAATGATTCTTGCTGGCCCCATCCAATTCAGCATTCTCTGGCACACCAAGGCCAGAGAGAGGCATCTGGTTCCCCAGTTGGTATTTAAGACATGCTGCCCACAATTCAGTGAGTAACAGATAACCATCAAGACTAGTTTACTATTGATAGTCTTCCCTCGTGTTTGTCTAATCCTCTTCTAAAACTTTCACAGTGTCTGGTGGCAGCAAATCCCGTAGTTAAATATGCATTGTGTAAAGAGGTTTTATCAGATCATTTCTGTCTACATGCTGAAAAAGGCCATTCAGACTTCCCCTGCAGCGAGGACAGATGCCAATAATCGATTAAACTTCTCTGCAGTTTCTTTGTCTTTCCTGAGTACATGTTTAGTGTCCTGTACTTCAACAATCCAAACCCTGCCTAGCCGGTTTCCTGGTTGGAATATTTCTAAAGGTCTTTCCCCCCCCCCCTCCTTTTTTTTTTTTGGCCAAATGCTCCTAAAGTCTTTCTACATATTTTACTGTACGCTCTTATTTCTTTTGTCAGTGTCTGTATGCTCTTTTTTATTTTCTGGTTTGTGCAAAACTTTGAGGGAAGCTGCCCTACCTCTAATTCAGGTAGTCTTTGACTTACAACCACATTTGGGACTAAAATTTCCATGACTAAGCAAACCAGTTGTTTACTGAGTTGCTTCTGATTTTAAGACCCTTTATGCTATGGTTTGTATGTGAATCATTCTGGATGTTAAGTGAATACAGGTAGTCCTCGATTTACAACAGTTCGTTGAGTGACCACTCAACGTTACAAAGACACTAAAAAAGGGGACTTATGACCATTTTTCACAGTTAAGACCTTTGCAGGTCCCCCATGATCATGTAATCCAAATTCAGATGCTTGGCAATTGGTTCATACTTATGACCGTTGCACCGTCCCAGGGGTCACGTGATCCTCTTTTGCAGCCTTCTGACAATCAAAGTCAATGGGGAAGCCAGATTTACTTAACAACTGGATTACTAACTTATCAACTGCAGTGATTCACGTAACAACTGTGGCAACAAAGGTCGTAAAATGGGGCAAAACTCAATTAACAAATATCTCACTTAACAACAGAAATTTTGGGCTCAGTTGTAGTCATATGTCGAGGACTACTGTCCATGATTGTTAAACAAGCCCAACTTCCCTCATTGACTTTACTTGTCAGAAACTGACAGGTAAGGTTGCAAATGATGATCCAGTCCACTGCAACTGAATATCATGAATATATGTTGGTTGCTAAATGCCTGAATTTTTATCCTGTGATGGTGGAGATGCTAGAATGGCCAGAAGTACAAGTGACTGGCCACGTCACTTTTCAAAGTACTCTTATAACTTTAAACAGTCACTAAACAAATGGTTGTAAGTTGAGGGTTACCTGTACAGTGTTTCTTAACATTGGCAGCTTGAAGATGTGTGGCCTTCAACTCCCAGCCAACCTAATTTCTGGGAGTTCATGTCCATGCTCTTTTAAGTTGCCACAGTTGAGAGACACTGCTCTCCAATAGTTTCCCTCTGACTCTTTTCTCTTTTTTTAGCAAGAAAATTATACAAAGACATAAAAATGGAAAGGGGCTGATAAGTCCACAGCCAGAGCCAATAATCTATTTAAAGACAGTTGGGCAAAACTTTACAAATGGACACATTCGTTTGATATCGTGTGCTTTTAAATGTACATATAGTCTCAGACAAGACAAAGCCTGTAAATCATCTTCTCCATATATTAATCGAAACACATATCCATAGTTGTCTTGTTATTCCACATTGATTAGGGAAGGGGGAGAAATAATGTTAACACGATCAAAGCCTACCCTTCGTATGCGCAGGTGACAACACCCGTACAAAACAGGCAGGGCTTCAGTTTGCTGGCCTTTGCCATTTTTAGAATTTTAGTCTCCACCTGACAGAAATGCACACCCAAATCCTACAGTTTCTCCCTAAAGAGCATCTCTTCATTTGCGATCATTGTTGTCATCAGAATCTCTTATTTTATCTTTGTTCCCAAGACAGTAGCTTTATCTCCTCCTAGATCAGTGATGGCTAACCTTTTTGCTATCGCGTGCCAAAAGTGCGGGGAGTGCGGGAGGATCGCGCACGTGTGTGCCCACACCCATAATTCTATGTGCCCCACCCCTGCGCTTCTCCCATTTTTGGCACATGATGGTACAGTGGGCCCGGTAGGCCCATTTTTCGCCCTCGCCAAGCTCCAGAACCTTTCTAGGAGCCTGGGGAGGGTGAAAACGGCCTTCCCCACCCCTCCGGAGGCCAGAAATGGCCTGTTTGCCAACTTCCAGTGGGCCCAGAAGGCCCTAAAATCAGCTGGAGTTGAGCTCACGTCCCATCAATATGGCTCCACGTGCCACCTGTGGCACGCGTGCCATAGGTTCGTCATCACGGTCCCAGATCTTATTTTTAATTTGCTGCTTTTTGTACTGCAAAACACCAATGGGTTGAAAAACATAGAATAACAACTAAAAAAAAAAAACATAGGACACCCCACGGTTTTTCTTTCTATCATGACCCAAGTCAGGACACTAAGCTGGACTGAACCAGGACTAGAGGCTGGATTGTGGAGAAGAAAAAATGTCTTGGAAAAAGACAATAGCCAACTATCTCCATCTTTGTTAAGATCATAAGAACGCCTTATGACAATTTGTTCACTTGGTACTTCTGAATACTGCCTATCACCATGTCAAAACTGCAGTCCCTGGTCATCTACTGTGAACACTGATATTTCCTTGCAGTGTTGGTCAAGATGGGGCTTACTTGTTATTTTATTATTTATTTATTTTAATTTAGAAGCCATTCATCTCCACTATTTTATTATTCATAAATCTCTCCAGCTTCACTCTATCCCACCACCAATCTACTAACAGGGCTACTTCTAGGGCACTTTTCGGAGAACCCTAAACTTTCAGAAAATGAAAGACCATGTCCTGATTGGCCCACTGGCACAGAGCATCTCAATTAGTGAAAGAATAACAATGAGTGGAGTAGCCCAGTCTAAGACGCCAGTCAGGCCTAAACAAAAAACCTAACTTCCAAGGTTTGACTTGAGCATGTACCAACTAACGCAATTCTAGTGCAATGTTACCAAATTGCTCAGTGCACCCAGAAATCCAGTTTGGGAGGGGGGTGTTCTTACTCATTTATTTATTTATTTATTTATTTTATCAAACGTACAAGATAACAGGTATAAGTATAAACATAGACATGAACAATAACTCATCCCATAACTGGAAGAAAATATTAGGACTTTTTAAGCCTCTGGAGAAAAAACAAAGGAGAATAAGCTTCCAGAAAACTTTTTTAAGGGACTGGGAAGATCTTATTCAACAGATAAACAGATAGATAAAATATGTATCTAAATGGGAATCTGACTGAAGGACTGAATCAGGGGTGGGTTTCAGCAGGTTCTGACCAGTTCAGGAGAACCGATAGCAGAAATTTTGAGTAGTTTGGAGAACCGGTAGTAAAAATTCTGACTGGCCCTGTCCCCATCTATTCTCTGCCTCCCGAGTTCCAGCTGATCGGGAGGAAATGGGGATTTTGCAGTAACCTTCTCCTGAATTGGGGACAGAATGGAGATTTTACAGTATCCTTCCCCTGCCACGCCCACAGAACCAGTAGTAAAAAAATCACTGGACTGAATATGCAATGCATAAGCAGAATGACTAAAATATATCAATATAAGTAATATGATTTCTCCATGGGGAATCTGCCTCATACAGTAAAGCAATGGCTTTGATTTATATCTTAAATTGGAAGCAACACTCTGCTATTTGGGAAGATCTTTCGGAAAACCCTGGAAAGGAAGGAATAAATGTCCGTGAAGTCAAAAAAAGGAACGCTTATAGTTCTCCAAGAAGAGAAAATTGAAATCTCTGGTGCATTACCGCCATCTAGTGGATTCTGGAAAAATGGCAATGAGACAGCAACTGCGATAAAGAGTTTCTCCTCATATCTCTTGCTTTAAATACTAACCCATTTTCCACACACCCACAGTTTTATTTCTAATATGACAGCCTTCTGCTACCTGGTTAGAGCCTTCAAAGTATAGAAAGATTAAGAAAATTTCTGGGAAATGACTGATCACCATTGTCCACATTGCACTCAGGCCAGGGGTGGGTTCTAATTTTTTTTACTACCGGTTCTGTGGGCGTGGCTTATTTTGTGGGTGTGGCTTGGAGGTCATGTGACTAGGTGGGCATGGCTAGCTGGTCAGTCATTTCTGGAAGGTCCTTGCACTTACGACCCAACTCATTTGTTTGCTTTTAATATTGATCAGCTGTAGGACGGCCCTTTGAAGCCCCGCGGCAAGAGTTTAAACAGTTTTTTTCCCTCTAGTCATCAGCTGGGACTCAGGAGGCAGCAATAGATTGGGGGTGGGACCAAATAAAAGATAAGAATAACGTGGGAGGGGGGGAGAACCGGTTCGGTGACATCATATTGTCACTACCGGCTCGGCCCGAACCAGACCAAATCGGGAGGAACCCACCACTGATTCAGGCCCATGAAAAAGCCAAAAGTTAATAGGCATGAATTCACTTCTAAAAATCTTGGCCTATCAGTGTAACCTACTTTCAGCCAAGGCAATGCAGGTAGTTCTTGACTGACAACAGTTTGCTTAGTGACTGTTCGAAGTTATAACGACACTGAAAAAAGTGATGGCCATTTTTCACACTTACAACTGTTGCAGCATCCCTATGATCACGTGATTTACATTCGAATGCTTGACAACTGATCCACGATGGTTGCAATGTCCCAAGGTCATGTTACCACCTTTTGTAGCCTTCTGACAAGCAAACTCAATGGGGAAACCAGATTCACTTAAACGCCATGTTAATAACTTAATAACTGCAGTGATTCACTTCTTAACAAATGTGGTAAGAAAAGTCATATAAGGGGGCAAAACTCACCTAACAAATTTCTAACTTAGCAATATCTATTTTGGGCTCAGTTGTGGTCGTAAGTTAAGGACTACTTGTATTTAAAGAAAGAGCTTTGGCCATTAAGGTCTAAACCAACACTGAGTGTCTTGCAAACATCAGGTTGTTGAAATGGCTGGGCAAGAATATTTTTAAACAGAAAAACACCTGACAATGAGTGTGACTCAGGACCATTGAATAGCCTTTACCAGAGCAAAATTTGAGCAGCTGTGTTTTATGGTTAAATATGAATGATTCAACAAGTGCCATACCTTGAGACAATGTATGGATGTAGAACACTTGGTATAGAAGATACACACCTGATTCAACTCCCAATTATGTCCCAACAAGAGCCCAGTATTTATAGACACTTTATTTTATTGCATCTGATGCTTATTTTTTCTTCATATTGTCAGCTAAATAATCAATAAAACTATATTAAATGATAGCAATGCTTTTAACAAACAGCTTCTGATGAATTGATTCATTGTGACCATTGATAAGACAGACATATGAATTAACTAGATTTATAGCTTATCTTTCATTCAGGAACTCAAAGTAATATAGCTCTTCCTTGTTGTCATCTCCTCGCAATCATATACTTAGATGTTATGAATATCCATACTATTACCTTGAAATCTCCATCTTTTGAGCCACTAAAAATGGTGATCTCGGTTTGATTGAAAACTACACGCCCATCTCCCTGTTACGTTACATGCAAAATCATGCCATCAGATATAATGCAATCAATTATTCACCTTTTAGAGGAAAATGACTTGTTATCCAAATTTACAACTTTTGCATAGTAAAAAAATATTTAGGTCACATAAACTGATTATGTAAAATTGTTTCATATTACTGAAATGCTTTGCAACATGACATTGATGGTGTCTTCAAATGGTCATCCATTTAGCAACTCCAGATTTCAGTTAAGAAATGTTCAGTTTTGCATATTGGAAAACAATATCAGAATGTAAAGGATAAATTAGGCGGTATTGATCTAGTACAGGGGTCCCCAACACCTGCTCCATGGACTGGTACCAGTCCACAGCCCATTGGGAACCAGGCCACACAAGTGGCATGCATGCATAAAACCACCACCACCCCTGCCGCCAGTCCGTACAGCCAGAAAGGTTGGGGACTTCTGTTCTAATAGATAACCCTTATTTTGTTAAGGATCTGGGCGTGCTCATTTTCAACGATTTATGTTCTAAAGTTCATCGTAACAGAATTGCTAAAAACCACTAAAATTGTGAACTTAATTCTATGAAGTTTTTTTCCCCTTGGAAATATTGTATTGCTCATTAGAGTGTACAAAATATGTTAGGCCAATCCTAAAATAGTGTTCAACTGTCTGGAATCCTTACCATATATTGGACATTTAATACCATCAAGTGAGTCCAGAAGTACTTTGCAAGAAAAGTCTTGGATTCTTCTGTCCATAATAGAATACCTTACGCTACTAGGCTTCAAATTCTAAGTTTGGATAATTTAGAACTACGACACTTGCAGTCACTTAGGGATTGTGTACAAATTGTGCATAGTAATGCTTTACCTGTAAATGACTTTTTTAGCTTTAATCACTCTGTTAACACATGCAAACTGCTTTAAATGTTGATTTTTGCAACAGAATTGTCATAAGTCTACCTGATTCAGTTGTATCAGCTATTAATTTTCAGATTTAATTCCAATTTAACTTCTGTGCGCCTTTCGATATTTAAGAGGTCCCCAAGGGAGCATGTGTAAGTGCACTGGCATGATTACCATCCCTGTCACTTTGATTTTATTTTGTTTGAATTTGTAATTTTTGCTTGATGAATAATGTGGCGATTCCTGGGATTGGGATTTGCAGGTGGCATCAGTCTTCCTTTGGCTAGGTTACAACCCTCCACCTAGTATAGATAGGCTAGGCAGGAATGAAGTTCATATTAGAAAGGCAGGTAATGTTTCCTTTGATAGGAAGCTGGTACTGTATATCATTAGGGGTTAATTTTAGTGATAATTAATATAGTGGTATGTAGAAATGATCTTGGGGGACAGGAAGCAGCCCTTAAGGGGTAGCTGCTGAATTTGCGGAAGAAATTGAGGCATGACAGAATTGGAAGGGACCTTGGAGGTCTTCTAGTACAAGCTCCTTCTCAAGCACTCAGAAGATCCCGTCTCTGGTTTCTTGGATTATAACGAAGGGGAAAGAGATGCACTTTCAGACTTTGAAGACTCTGTTAATGTAATTTTACAATAAAGATAAAGCTAGTAATTTTGGGTGTGCTTCTTGTCTAGATTACTTTACAAGGCTGACATTAAAGTAATAAAATAAGAACAAATGGAGTGAAGCACTACATAACAAAGGACAAAGGGCTGTCCCACAGAAACTGATGCAACTGGGAAGCTAATTTTATCTTACAGAGCAGTTGGATGAAAATTCAATTCTCCATTTTTAAAAGCTATCTGAAACTTGTCAATTCTTTTGTCTTCAGCATGCCTGTGTAGAGGACTCAGAAAATTGAAACAGAATTTAATCTTGCCTTCAAAAATTAATGCTTTCAGCATGTGACATTTTACTGCTTATAAAATGATGATCGTGTGCTGTCAAGTTGTTGACTATTGGCAACTACATAAATTCTCATAGAGGACAATCTGTCCCTAGCCTGGTTCTTTAGGTCTTCCAGTGGTGCATCAATTGCCACTATAACTCAGTCCATTTAGTTTAGGTTGTCATCTTCTTTCTTTTTCCATTCCCAGCATTAGAGCCTTCCCCAGGGAGGCAGGCATTGAAAGGTAAAGGTTTACTCCTGTCCAGAGGGGATGAGTGCTCAACTCAGGGTGGGTGGGTGCTCAACTCAGTTTCTTAGCTGAGGGAGCCAGTATTTTCCAAAGACAATTTCCATAGTCATGTGGCCAGCATGGCTGTATGCCAAGACACATGGATCACTGCTAGGTATTTACAAAATATATAAGTATAATAAGATAGTAGAGAGGCAAACTTGATTAGGCAAGTTTGATATCTGAAGGACAATTGAGGGACCCAGAAATGTTGGGCTAGTTAAATAGGAATTTGTCAAATATCACTGACTTTTCAAACTTGACAAAGACACATTTTTAATCTAAGATGGCATCCACAAGGCCAACATTAAATTAAAAAGCAAATTATTGTAACATGAGGTTGCCAATTATCAGGAAGTTTTGCCACCACCTGAAATTATATGAGATTTTGGATAGGAACACAGATTTGTGATATTAAGTGATTGCCTGAGATTTTGAACATTTTTAAGTATTAAAAAGGTATTTGTACTACTAGATAATGCAAGACATGCAATCTCAATCAGTTTGAGAGCTACACTAGTTTTTGTTTGGCAGTTCATTGAGCAAAAATCACAATCACAATACAACACTAAAATTTAAGGAAATAAAGAGTGCTAAGAGGCACTCTCTGGAAATTTCCAATTTGTGGTTGTAGAGATCTAAAGGGATTTTAAAAATCTACCATTTTCCCCCTTAAAAATATTTTAAATTAGTATCTTTTGAAAAGAAAAATGAAATAGAGCTGTTGTTCCTGAACATGATATATTCCTACCTCTTGCTGGACTGCCTTTTTCAGAATGAAATACTAATTAACGTTTTTCTGGTTAACATCAATTACATGAAATTTTGACTGCTCTTCTTGTTCAAGAGAACAGAACAAATCAACAGAACTTTAGAATGGGAAAACTCCTCTTTGCCCTGTGAATCTACTCAAGATCCACAAAGAACAGAACAGCACAAAGAAGCTGACCCATAAACACTGTCTTTATTGAAACACCAGAATTCAGTGTATTAAACTCTATTTTAACTACATTAATATATTTCCATAACTTATATAAATTATTATTTTTTTACTAATCTGTTATACTGTTGCATTATCACCCACCTAGATGCACTTTTAATTGTATAAATCAACCACTTTCAATTTTCATCAAGCAAACATGATTTTATGATATCAGGTAATACATAATACATTTTATGCTCTTAAAATAAGAAAGTGATTGTAAATTAGTAAACAGTGCTATAATAAGTTTGTTTGTTTTACAAAAATAGCTTTTTTTTCCTTTTCTGGATTTAAAACTTTTGGAAATATTACATCTTCTTTGAGGTCTCTATCAAGCGAAATCATTTTATAGAGTGTTTTCATTTTACAGTGTGTTATCAAGAAGACAAAAAGATAAGAACAGATTTACAAGCAAATGAGGAAGCATACATAAATAAGCAGGACTCTGTTTTTCTGAGGCAGTTGCATCTCTGAATGAATTTAAGTCAATACATCAACAGTGCCACAGCTGGTTTGCAAGTTGGCCATTTTTCCGCATGACCTAAATTTCTAATCAGACTTTTAAGAATGTATAAAGACTTAAACAAAGGTTATCATTATTTTTTTTGGAAAAAAAACCCAAATTTATTTTGTAGTAGCAATAGTTTCTTTTTTATTTTTTAATATACTTTAGGAAACAATATACAAAGCTGAGCTTTCCCACCATTTTCAAACAGTGAGACACTCCAATTACACAAAGTCAGCATTTTGTGATGGCTAAGAACAGCAGTCAGCACCAGACTTGAACAGTTAGCTACAACACAAACATCCTTTCAAATGAAAAGTCATAATAGCAAGACAGGTAAAAACCAGGAGTTAACATATGACAACTGTTGGGAGGTGTCACTGATCCTTGTTGAATGTCATTAAATATTTTATACACAATTACAATTTTTTTTAAACAAAACTTTCCAGAAGGACTTATTTTTAATTAAGTAAAAAAGTATTCAACAAGAATAGCTTTGATGAAGAATCCCCAAACAGTCTAAATTGTAATATGTTATCGACAAAGGAAAAGAGAACCAGTGGTTTTTTGTTTGTTTCTTTGTTTGAAAACATGTTTATTACAACAGATACAATTCACATCTGACTAGCTTTTTCCTTCCTTCCCTCCCACAACCATGTTGACATGTTCATTGGGCTATTTCCTTATAATCTGAGAAAGGGATGTACTTTCAAACACATATGCCCAGTAGTAGTATCAGTCCATTCTTTCAGGGTGCAAATGGAAATACATTTCAATAATTTATACAAACAAGTGGGTTATGCTCAATCACTGCAATTTTAAGCTACTGTACACAGGAATGAAAAGATTATAGAAAAGTGCCATAGCAACAGTGCCTTATGAAATGAAGAAATTAGAAGAATTAAAAAAAACCCTATTAAAATCAGATCTAGGAATTTAAAAAGAAAATGAACACAGAAAATTAAGAACACTGCTCTGTAAAACAGAAATGGAAAAGCACTGCTGTTGATTAGGTGCAAGTGTGGAAACAGTTGTTTCATGATATTTTGTACATTACCCTAACTGTTTCAAACTGTTGCAGCTTTGAGACACAGATCACCTGGCGCTTGCATTGTATTTCAGGAAATGCAAGATTTTCTGAACGATAAATTAACTAAAAAAAGAGAGCTAATTTTGCAGACAGGTTTACATGTAAAAGGCTAGGTATTTAGCCATCTCAGCATTGATTAGTTTTGGATGTCTAAGCTGATACACATGGCTTCCCATGGCTTCACTCTACAAAACATATTTACAACGTGAAGAATACATCTACAAGAAATCTACATTTCAAGGGTTTTACAAATCATTCTTGTATTTTTCCCCCGAATGACTTCCTTCCTTTCCCCTTTCCCCTTTTATTTTGTATTGCCCAACTCAACGGTCCAAAGTCTACTCAAATGCAGCTGAAAAAAAGGTTAAGACTGGGCAACTAGTTTTACAGTCTTGTACTTAAAACCCATGTGCAATTATTCAATATTTCACACCATGAAGGAATTCTGATTCTTTAGTTTTTCAAGTTCTTTAATTTGTTGTCTCAAAAAGAGTATCCTATAAAAGAAAATAATATAATTAGCATCTAAGATACCGAACTGATTCTTCAGTAAGAAGTTATACTGTGATAAACACAACTAATTATATGATTTATTAAACTTTTTTTAAAAGGATAAAATTCTTGGGCCTGGAAATGGTTGACCTACCTTAATGGTACACATAATGGACTAAATTATTGTTCAAGATCCGGAGCACACAAGGGTACCTTCAGTAGTTCAATGGCTGTGGAGGGAGGTATTATGCCTGTTTCAGTCAGCATCATCCTGGTATTAAATTCTAACAGTTCCTAGCCCTTGACTGTGCACTAGGGAATCCTCCTACATTTATATAAAAGTTGTACAAACAAATATAACCGGAAATTTGGCAAATCAAAAAAATGCACCCAAAATAAATAATTACCTTTGCTCACGCAAAGTTGCTTGAATTTCACATACTCGAACTAAAGATCTTAAGTTTTTTAATTCAGTACAAGTTTCAGACATATGGACACTTCCTGTATTATGAGCTTCTTCACGCAATCTTGATGCCTAAAAAATTAAAAGCAACTATTCAAAAACGTATTTCATTTATTAGACAATTTAGACAAAAACGAATACCTACTATAAAAGCTTACAGTATTAGTGAAAAGATGTCTATATGTTTAATAACATGAAGTACAGTTGGGAGAAAACCCAATTTTCTGGCACCCATAAAATAACATTTTTCAATTTTACCATATGACAGCAATCTAGACTTCAGCCTATTTTTTTCACTAAATTTTACATATCACTGAAAAAGTTTGCCTTTTTTTCCAGCCAAACCACTTAATTTTCTGTCATAACAAAACTATAGTGGAATAGCATTGGTTGTAATAATGGAAAACAGTTTCAATATTTTGATTCATTATTGATAATTATATGAATAATTCTCAGAGACTAATCATGAAAATCATCACTTAAAAATATTTTGCATTCTTAATTTCTTACAAGAAAAAATGAAAATCTAATAATTCTAACAATTATAAGGTTTCATATATTAAAATAAAAATCCTTCCCTTAAAATCTGAGTATGTAAACTCTCTTTCCATACTTATTACATCTGCAATGCTGAATGAGAACTAGAATCCTAAAAATAAACAAGCATACAAAGCCCTAAACTGTTGTTTTATAGTTAATTATCCTGCTGCATTGTGATACTTCTTTGACCTGCCAACTGGGGTAGACTATTAAAAAACAGATTAATTTACTAACATAAAGCAATCACAATTATTCTCCTATCACCCAAGATGTTCTTGAATGCTAATAAATAAATAAAATGTAAGTTTGCTGCAATCATTGTTAGTTTTATTACATTTACTTGGCTGACATGAAGTAATCTTAAATTCTCAAACTCTGAACTGAACAGGCAGAGCCAAGGCAAGGCACTGTAGGGAAGACTGCAAAGCAAGACAATGAAAAGATAGCATTATATTATTGAAATGAAGCCAATTGTGTAATTTTGGGCCAGGCATTCTATCTCAGTCCAACCCATCTCATCAGGCTGTTGTGGGGAAGAAAGAACTTCACTTGTACAAAATAAAAGGAGATTCAAATAAAAAGAAAATATGCAGAAAAAGTATTATGGTTGGAAATCAAGAATATATAGAATATAAGCAGAAGCCTAGCAAATGTCACAATTACTATTACTCAAACCCATATGACTAATGATAGGACAACTATATATGGGCAAAGAAAGGTTTAAGACCAATAACCTACCTTGCCCTTTTCCAAGTGAACTACCTTCCTAACTGCCAGAAAGACTAGAATCTCTCTTCCCATCTTCTTCTGAATTCAAGCAACCCTCTCATGATATAAATTTTTCAATTTTTGTAATTTTGGGATTATCAGAGAGAATTTACTCCATTCAATCCAATTCCTTGATCAGTTAATAAATCCAAATTAAAGAATTAGTGACTGATCATTGTCCATCCTCTCAGTATATTCAGGAATGGAACCTTACCTCCTTCCTGAGTAATTGGATCTATTGTTAAAATACTCTTAAAGAAGAAAGCTTAGATAGGAAATTCTTAGGAAATGAGAAACTAAAAGCTGAGATAAAATCACATATGTCCCCATAATCTATTTTCTTCTAGAACAGGGGTCTGCAACCTTAAACCTCAAAGAGCCCTTTGGACCCATTTCCCACAGAAAAGAAAACACCAGGAGCCACAAAACCTTTCCTGTGCCTGACTATTTCTTGAGCGGCCACAAAACTAGCATATGTAGTTGAATTAAATATTCTGTTTTCTTCTGAAACTTTTCTTTTCTTGGATTTATCCATGGTTGGCCTACCCGGGGTTGAAAATCTCAATAAATCGCATGCTGGTGGGTGTCACACTTTGGCGGTTGTGACACATATTTTGAATAACGGAGCCGCAGCAGAGGGATGAAAGAGCCAGATGGGGCTCTAGAGTCGCAGGTTGCTGACCCCTGCTCTGGAAGATAGCAATTTGTGCCTTCCAAATGTAGTCCACATTTTTCCAAAAGTAAACTTTTCAGAATAGTAAGTAATTTGCTATGATCCAAGAATGTTCTGTTTTCATGGTATAACAAATTAATCTCAGAACTTCCAAATCAATGTTTCCTGAAATATTCTGGGATATTTATACACATCTAAGTAAAAAGCACAGATGTAAATAATTCTAGCTGAAAAAAGAAGAAGAAAAAAGAAAGAAAAAGAACGGTGCTTATTGAAAAACCTAAAAGCTTACTAAACATCTAAAAACAAAACAAGTTAATATTCATGCAATAAGGAAAAGGAGGTTAAACCAGGTCAGCAAAAAAAGAGCACATGCAAATAGCCCAGAATTATAAAGAGGGCATCTGGCTAAAGCTTAAAATGAAAGAAAACTTGGCTAATTTTTCTAACAACTGTATTAAAACTTTCTCGGGTACATTTGAAATAAACCTAAGAATCAGTATATTAACTGCTCAAATGTGAATGCAAAATGCAGAGGTAAGAAAGAGAAGGCAGAACTATTCAAATTATCACAAAGAGAAAGGACAGACCAATTTAGGACAAGTATCTGAAAGTGGGACCTTTAGTACAAATGTTGGTAAATGTCACAATCCTGCTCAGTGTTTTGAGAAATGCTAAAAATAAATGGTTAAGATTCAGCTGATAATACTTATATTAAGCTATGAAATATACTGACTGGATTCACATTACACTGAATCAAAATATTGTTTGTTTCAATAATCATAGCTCAGGGTTAAAATGAGGGATTGTTGGTGCTCTCAGAGCTTTGTTCTTTTCTGGCATATGTTTTATTATCCAAACTAGATAACATCATCAGTTATTAGTTTGTTTCTATCTTATAGAAGTTCAGCCAATTATTATTATTTAATTAATCTTAATTAACTAAATTATATTATATAGCATTACAAATGAACCCAGAAATTATATGATCCTATTATCAGTGGCCCAGTGTGGGCCTAAAGATTAATCAGATTTTATTTTATATCTAGATTATTCCAAACTACTGTGCTGACATATGCTGCTCATTCAATTCTGCTTGGTTTCTTCTGCCAGCAAAAAATATTCCCAAAGCATACATGGAGTGCTTAGTATTAAGTCCATGTGAAATTACAGATTGGTTATCAAGATCAATCTTTCCCACAGCTTCATAATGTGAATCAGAAGTCCATCGACAGAAGACCTGAAAATATACTACAGTGTTACCTGGACCATAAGCATAGGACTCTTACCACTATTTCTGCTTTAAAGAGCTAGAATATTTCTCAAGCTACAGACAAAGTTAACTAAATTTCCAGGTCATACAACTGCTGAGGATATATCAAGTAAATTACATAGCTATTTTAACATATATATTAAATTATATATTTAATATAACACTATGTAAACATCTATGTAAACAGAGCTAGAATGAAAACAACAGTTAACTCCTCGAGGTTATATAATACTTTTTTAAAAAACTACTTCTGCTGTTTCTACAGCCTGTTTCTTCCCACCCAAAGACATGATTCTAATCTCTCTCCATTTCCAAAATGGAGTGGAACGTTATAAAAAATATTAACAAAAAATGCTTACTAAATATTATCAGATACAGGCAGTCCTTGACTTATAACTGTTCTTTTAGTGACCGTTCAAAGTTACTACGGCATTGAAAAAAAGTTAACGTATGACCATTTTTCGTACTTATGACTATTGCAGCATCCCCATGGGATCAAAATTCAGATGCTTGGCAATTGACTCGTATTTATGACATTTGCAATGTCCCAGGATCATATGATCACCTTTTGTGACCTTCTGAAAACCATAATCAATAGGGAAGCCAGATTCACTCAACAACCATGTTAGTAACTTAACTTTGGTGATTCACTTAATAACCATGGCAAGAAAGATCTTAAAATAGAGCAAAACATTTAACAATTGTTTTGCTTAATAACAGAAATTTTGGTCTCAATTGTGGTCGTTAAGTCAAAAACTACTTGTACACAAATTTCTAATAGAACTTATCCATAACATACAAGAAAACCACTGAATGTATAATCACCTGCTTTTCTGCATGATCTGCAGGCCATCCTTGGACATGCTTTATAAGATTCTCATTGAAATGGCCTGCTAGTGTAGGAGTTAATGAACATGTAGGCCGTCCAGATGCATTCTGTGGTGCTGTTGTGTTTGAAGCACTTGTATTGGAGGTATGATTTGGACCAGGAGATGGACTACTAAGAAAAAGAATGAAGTGTATCACTGTCACATTAATTCATATAATTTTTAAATCTTCTATCTACCATATTTTTTGGAGTATAAGACGCACCTTAATTTTGGGGGAGGAAAACGAGAAAAAAAGAATTCTGCCTCTGCCTACCAGCATCAGGATCAGCGGCGTCCTCACTTTCATTTGGATTTTGATAACACGTAGCACAGATCTTTTTATCAGTTTAAAACAAATCCTATCTATTTAACTGGAGTGGGTAGAATGGGGTGGGGGATGATTTTCATGGGGGCAGTTATCTCAGGAGGTTAAGGAGAAGTCTGCTGTTGTAGGGAGTGGGAATCTCCAATCTTCGCACAAGTTGCGAAGGCAGCCGTCAGAACTGCTAGAGCTGCTTCCAGGCAAACCCTGGGAGAACTCGGAGCAATCAGTGGCTAAAGGAGAAGAAGAAAACTATGGGCACGTTGAGAACACACACACTCCTGTTGCTGGAAGAAGGGGAAAGGGCTGCTTCTCCTGCAGTCTCTCCCACCACCCATCCTTGCACCTTGTGCCTACACTCCTCCCTCCTCAGCCACCTTCTCCTCCCAAACGGTCTTCATGCCCAGAGGGGCTCCATCCGCAGTCTAAGTTGCCCCCCCCCGCTCTCTTAAACTGAACTGCACTGAGCAGCTGGGGGGGGGGGTGGCATGAAGGAGAAATGTCTCAGCTCCCCACAGCCACTTGGCATTTTGACCACCCAGAATGGATCAACGCCTTCTTGGAGAATGTGCTTTCTCAACATGCCCAGTTTTCTTCTTCCCCTTTAGCCACCAAGAAGGAGGAGGGCGCTCAGCTCTGCAAATTGCACTGGAGAATCGGGGAGGAAAATGCCAGAAAATGCGATGCACAGAGGCCGACAGCCGCCCAAGGGTGGGGGCCAGCGGGTAGGTGGGCTACATTCGGAGTATAAGATGCATCCAGATTTTCACCCCCTTTTGGGGGGTAAAAAGGTACGTCTTATACTCCGAAAAATATGGTATATTTCTTTTTCCTACTACTTTGCCAGCTATTAATGAATATGGATTTATATGAAAATATATATATATATTACACAAATCTTTTCTTAAATTTATGCAGGTTATGCTGAATTATTTCAATAATCACTGACATAATTTTAGTAATAAAATGTTGATTTTAAACACCGACTATCCTTAAAGAATCACCAAAGGAATAAAAGAATTATTAGATTACATATGTATTTTATACTCTGCTTTCCATAAATGTTTAATTTGAATATTTGAAGAATAGTTTTTTAATTTATTCCATTTGGAGCTTTTGTAGTTGAGTGACATAGCAATAGCAATCACAATACTGCTTAGACATAAGGCTTTTATGTGCATATTCTTTCTAGCCAGGTTTTACCTACGTAAACTTAGTTGTTCTACAGCCCTAGGTTCTGTGAAATCTCATTCACAAGTTTCTGGACCTTTTTTCTGCTGACAAACTGCAACTCTGTGTTGCTCTCTGGGAGAGAGTTAAGAATCTTCAGCATAAAGATTTAGAACAATTAGAAGAGATTTATGCCAGTGAAACAGAAAGGTCTTAAGTGCACGATTGAAAGTACGAAGATCTGGGATCATTCGTATCCCTGGGGGTAACCTGTTCCAAAGGGTAGGTGCCCCCACAGAAAAGGCTCTTTCTCAGGGAACCACCAGTCGACATTGCTTTAGTGACGGCATCCTGAGCAGGCCCACCCTGTGGGAGCATGCTGGTTGGTGGGAGGTTATTGGTTGCAGAAGGTGGTCTCGTAGGTACCCAGGTCCTAAGCCATGGAGCACTTTAAAGGTAAGAACCAACACCTTGAAGCGCACTTGGAAGACCACCGGGAGCCAGTGCAGCTCGCGTAAGAGAGGTGTTACATGTGAGCACCATGTCACTCCCAATATCACCCGCACAGCTGCATTCTGGATCAGTTGGAGCCTCCGCGTGCACCTCAAGGGGAGCCCCATGTAAAGAGCATTACAGTAGTCCAGACGGGAAGTGATGAGGGCATGAGTGACTGTGCATAAGGAGTCCCAATCTAGAAAGGGTCGCAACTGGCGAATCAGGCGAACCTGATAGAAAGCTCCCCTGTTATTTTGAAATGTATAGTATAAGGGGGTTATAATAATATTATTAGAAAGAAAGGGTCAGTATATGGGGGATGGAGTAAGGGGATGGTAAAGTATTATATAATCTGTTATGAATTTGGGTTTTATTTTGAAGAAGCCACAGGGGGAGGGGAGGGGGAGGGGGGTTAGGGAGGAGGGGGGAAAGGGGGGGGGAATTTATATTTGAGAATTCCTTCTTTGCTGTTTATTATGGTAGAAATAATGTGCAAAGCTCAGCGGAATTTCACAAATTACAGGAATTATGGAATAAGTGATTCAGCAACTGAAACATGGTGTAGCACAATGTGTCTCCTTCAGAACAATTAGAAAAGAAACCCATTTTTCAGAAGCAGGGAAAGCAGAATGGAAAAAATATAAACAGTTGCATAACCGTTGCGGATCCAAGGATTTAGCTGTTTGTGGAACTGAAAGTTGATAGCCCGCTAGCAAAATTGAAAAGAGGCTAAATACTGGAAAAATCTGCTGACTTGATTTTGCTAAATGCTCTGACAAGCTATGGATCTACTCGCTGAAGCAGAATTTAAATGTCTGGCTTATTAGCTGGTTACTTATGAAGACCAAAATAAGGCATATGCCTGTTATCCTTCCTTAAGCCTTTCATTGTCAGGAAAAGCACACAAAAAATGGCAACTAATAGATGTATGAATGAAAAGTAGATATTTACGAAAGCTCCCCTGGTCACGGCTGTCATATGCTCTTCTAAAGAAAGCCGCAGGACAACACCTAAGTTGCAAGCCCTCTCCGTGGGGGCCAATGACTCGCCCCCAATAGTCAGCGATGGTATCAGCTGGCTATATCGGGACACTGGCAGCCACAGCAACTTGGTCTTGGAAGGGTTGAGTCGGAGCCTGTTTCTCCCCATCCAGATCCACACGGCTTCGAGGCACCGGGACATCACTGCAAGGGCATCATTGGGGTGGTCTGGGGTGGAGATGTACAGCTGAGTATCATCAGCGTAAAGATGGCACTGCACCCCAAAACCACAGATGAGCTCACCCAGCGGCTTCACATAAATGTTGAACAGAAGAGGTGAGAGGACCGACCCCTGCGGCACCCCACAAATAAGGTGTCTTGAAGTCGACCTCTGCCCTCCTGCCAACACAGACTGCGACCGGTCAGAGATAGGAAGAGAACCACCGTAGAAAAGTGCCTCCCACTCCTAGCCCCTCCAGCCGGCGCAGCAAGATACCATGGTCAATGGTGTCAAAAGCCGCTGAGAGATTTAATAGAACCAGGATAGAGGAGCAACCCCTATCTCGAGCTCTCCAGAGATCATCAACCAATGCAACCAATGCCGTTTCAGTGCTGTAACCAGGCCTGAAGCCGGACTGGAATGGATCTAAGTAGACAGTTTCATCCAGGTACTGCAGGAGTTGCTGTGCCACCACACTCTCAACAACCTTTGCCACAAAGCGAAGGTTGGAGACAGGACAGTAGTTTGCTAGAATAGCCGGGTCCAGAGAGGGCTTCTTGAGGAGAAGAATTATAAGAAGAATATAAGTATATTCTTCTTATATACCACTCCATAGTGCTTTTCAGCTCTCTCTAAGCAATTTACAGTGTCAGCATATTGCCCCCAACAATCTGGGTCCTCATTTTACTGACTCTGGAAGGATGGAAGGTTTGAGCCAAATTCTTGGCAGTGAGCAGAGGTAGCCTGCAATACTGCATTCTAACCACTGCGCCACCATGACATAGAAATATTGATAATAAAACAAAAACAGCAGCCAAAAAAAGCAGTTTTAGAAAACTATCTGGACTTACATATAAGAAAAAAATATTACCATCTATTAAATTGCTGTTTCTCTGAAGAGTACATATTTACTATTGTTAACGCCAGCATCCACCTTCTTCCTCTGAGAAAGAGTTGGGAGAAGGTAAAACACGTGGCTTAGTAAGACATGTGTAATTTCTTTGAAATGTTTTGAAGTCAAATTGTTTCTTAGGTTGTACAACAAAGTTTGCGTTCATGAGGTGATGGGAATTATTTTCATAAAAATCAAGGGAAATTGGGCAGGGGGATCTTCCCCTCGTTTTAAAAATCTTACATCGCTCTCTGATATTTCCAACTATGTAGTTGTTCAAATAAAAATGGAATCTGAACATTTTCTATTGTATGGAAACAAATGAAATAGTTCTTATAAATTTGATAATTTAGTAATTTCATTCTGTATTTTACAATTAGCAATATTTGGGTTCAAAGCTGAAAATGTTTCTGATTCAAAAGAATCCAAATGTTTAATATAAGACTACGCGCAAAGCACTTAGACAAATTCCTTTGTTTAGGTCCAGCTGAATGGATCCTAGTGTTCTTCAAGCCAACTTGTGAGATGTAAGAAAAACATTAACATATATTGGTGGTTAAATTGAAAATTTAGCAATATGATTAGTAGTCTGCAGGAGATATATTTCTTATAAGAAACAGAATGTTCCAATAAGAAAATATAACATCTACAATTATTATTTTTGCAGTGCATAATCCAAACTTTAATTTAAAAACCCTGACTAAGATGTGTAGATGAGAAAGCATGCCATCAAAATGAGTATACAATATAATCAACATTTCTATTACAATGCATGATGAAATCAATTATTTCACTAATGTAAATTTACCTTGAACGCTGAAGACTTCGAGGAGAAGCAGGTTCATGACCTTGTGGTTTGTCAGCAGCCACAGGCTGTTGAGACGTTGACTGTAAAACTGGTCCTTGCTTAATACCTGAAGTAGTAACCTGAAGTTCAAAACTTGATTAGCTATCTACATTTGTTCAACAGAATGTCCTTCATCAATACTTATGCCAGAATAAAATAAACCCTACTGTTATATGACACTGGGACTATTAGCTAAATCAATAACAAAATAAAACTTGTCCTGAGATGTTGTGGCTCATTCTGATAAAAGCAACCTAAATGCAGCAACAGTTGCTTAACACTATGACTTCCTGGTTTGCTGTAGCAAGGCATCTATTTAGCACCCTTTGGCAGTATACTGGAAATACAAGAGCCTAAGGAACTTGTGAATATTCAATTGCCAATTAAGACCTATTTGGTCTGAATAATTACTGATTCAATATCAGCTAGAGAAGCTACATGAACACAAAAAGCAGTCAGCTGGAGTCTTTGCTGTAATGGTTTACAACCTTGCTTTAGCCATCGTTAAAGGTTATCAACTGAATGTTGTTGAGAATATTTAAAATCTGCAGATGACATTGTGGTGAAACTTTTAAGAGAGACAGATTTCAAAATCTAGACATAATATGCTGAAATTAATAGGATGAAATTGAATAGAGGGAAATGTAAAGTCCTGCATGGAGGTAAGAAAAATTAAAGGATATTCATACTATGTGAAAGACCAGTTGGCAACTTTTTTGAAAAGGTTTTGGGTGTCCTTATCAACTACAAGTATAAACCAGCATGTGATGGTTTATGATTCTATGAACCTACTGCAGACTAACAATAATAGAGTTATATTCTTACAACAAACTTACCTTTGGCTGTGATGATACAGGAGGTGTACTAATCAAAGGTTTCAAAGGAACTGTGTTAGTCTGAGGCGTGCTTATTCTTGGTGATACGTATGATCTTGGTGATGAAGCATCAGATGTTAAAGACATTGGGGACTGATTAGATGGCTGAGCTGTGAATAAAATCATAACAGTGATTTATTATTATCGAATGAATATTTGTAAAGAAACAGTATTTTATGAGTTAAGTCAGACAACCCTATAAATAAATTTGCTGCTGTCATTAACATAAATAAAGTCAACGCAGGTACTACTGCATCAATCAATAAATCTTATGGTCACAGACCAGCAAATTTACTGCATCAAAGAATGAAAATCTTACATTGACAAGGTACATACAGCTATTTGTGCCAAAACAATCAATGGGATCTAGGAAAAACTAGACAACCCATGTCCTGTTTAGTCACTTTTTCAATATTTTCTTAATTAAGCAAAGAAACAGAATGCTTAGGGCAAAAAAGCAGTGGGAGCAGGAGAGTTTTTCTATCAAGTTCCCTTGTGTGGAAGTTGGCATGGAGCATCAGAAACCTTCCTTTTTTTCCCTTCCTAATCTCCTTTCCCTTTAATTCCTGCTGGTTTTTCCTTTTACTTTGCTTGTGGAAAGCTTGCAAGGAGAAAGTCAGTGGGGAAGCCAGCATGAAGTTGCAAGCCCAAGGCTGCTACTGGGTGGGAAGAAATTACTGTGAGACTGGGAAACTGTCTCAGAATATTGAAAATGAAGATCACATGATCAGCAGCCAATAGCACTGAAGCAGCCACAACTTCCCCAAATTTTATTCCCTCAGAAGCCATGTATCCCAGATTTTTTATTTATTTTTTATTTTATTTTATTAATTCGATTTATTTGCCGCCCTTCTCCGGAGACTCAGGGCGGCTTACAATGCATTAAGCAATAGCCTTCATACTTTTGTATATACCTGCTTAGTAGCGCTTTTTGCCGGCCTCCACCCCCCGAGCAGTGTTCTATTTTATACAAAGTCAGCTTATTGCCCTACAAACCGGGTTCTCATTTTACCTACATCGAAAGGATGGAAGGGTGAGTCAACCTTGAGCCTGGTGACAATTGAACTCGCAGTAATTGCAGGCAGCTGGCAGCTAAGTGCTACTTTTAACAGTAGTTTAGTCAGCTGCGCCACCAAGGCTCTATTATAAGTTAAGTTAGTTCATTTGGGATATCTCAGCTGAAAAAATTATTATCCTATAACGCATTGTTTCAACCAGTTTAAAAGTCATGACAACGAATGCTTTTGTAGTATATAGGTAATTTGTTTTCAACAGACTGTTTGGAATCAAGAAGTACATAAATTGCAGCAAATAAGTAAATAAGCAGACAAATGCATGCACTATGGCTAGCTTTTTATGAGAGCAATCTCCATAACTTTAACCTAAAAAACTAAGGACACAATATATAAATATCAAATTTATTCTTGCATACATAAGTGTACTAATTTATTTAGAAAATACTGATACATAAGACATTCTGTACCCAAAACACTGAGCCATAGGCAGTTTGTACCAAGATTGAAAATCTGAGCACAAACCTGAAGTACAGGTAATCCTTGATTTATGATGACAATTGAGCCCAAAATTTCTGTTGTTAAGCAAGACAGTTGTTAGATGAGTTTTGCCCCATTTTACAACTTTCCTTGCCACAGTTGCTAAGTAAATTACTATAGTTGATAAGTTAATAACCCAGTTGTTAAGTGAATCTGGCTTTTTCATTGATTTTTCTTGTCAGAAAGTCACAAAAGGTGATCACATGAACAAGGGACACCACAACCGTCATAAATATCAGCTAATTACCTAGAGTCCAAATTTTGATCATATGGCTGCTTATCTTGATTTAAGACCTTTTTCAACTGATAAATTTGAATTTCTCTCTAGTTTTGCTGCAAATCAAGCATTACAATTGAATATTTGGGGTAAGATAAACATGACTTGGCTTGATTTCAGTTATTATTTGGCCTACTGAAATCCTGGCAAATACTGAGATTCCTGTATTAATGATACAAGATATGTATGTTTATAGGTAGGTGTGTAAAATAATGACTCAATTATTTATGAAAATCTTAATAATATTGTATAATCCTGGTTTAATTTTAGTGGATACTTTTAATGGGGGCATTAAGATGGATCTTCTATATTATTATTGCTAGGCATCAGCTCAGCCCCATGGAAGCTATTTTAACACTCTTTTCAAACTGAACAACAAAACAAATTTGACATATTTCTCAAATGCTTCTTGCAATTTTGTTGAGCTAAAGTATTAATTATTTAGTTGAGTTGCTACATATGTTATTATTGCTACTTCTGTTTCACAATAGCTTTAATTTTGAAGAATTTCTAAAGTGAAATCTTTTAAAGAAAATTTATGAATCTGATAGTAATTATAAGATCTGTGGAATAATGAGCTTACGTTTTCTGATAAACCTATGGAGAAAGCACTTTAATAATTACTTCTCTATTATTTTAAAATGAGACTGATACAAAGAATATTTCTTAACATAACACAAATACACAGTTACAATCTTATATATAAGGTGTAATTGCCTAAAAAATGGACATCTACATAGAAACAGTAATTCATATGGCTGAACCAGCTATAACTGCCAATTTAGGATTGAAATAAATAGGATAGACAAGGCTTTCAATCAATTTTTCCTGTTAAGGATAGCTATATTGCTAGTATTTGATATCTATGAAAATACACAGAAATGTGGGTTTTTAGGGCATAAAGATTGACTAGTATAATGGTCATACAAACTTGAAAGGATTAATCTACAACTGATTTTCAGCAATAGATCATTTTTATGTCCACATTTAAATTAGATTTTGGGGCGGGATGGTGTGCAATGTGCATGTGGGGTTTTTTGGGTTTTTTTTTTGTTGTTGTTTTTTTTTGCCAAAGTGGCAAGGAGAAAACCTTTCAATGGTAAAGTCAAAATATGTTCAAATTATGTTTACAATGTGACTTTCTAGGATTCTTTATTTTTTAATATCATGATGATTAATCTTGAAGCTACAGTTATATATATATATATATATATATATATATATATATATATATATATATATATATATATATATATATATATATATATATATAGTGTACATACACACACACACACACACACTCCTCAGTTAATAACTTCTCATTCATGACCATTCAAAGTTGTAATTGTGCTGAATAAGTGGTATCTATTACTGGTCTTCCATGTTCTAACTGTTGCTGTGCCCCCAAAATCATTTGATCATGATCTAGGCACTTGGCAACCAGTTTATACTTAGAATGGTCACAATATCCCAGTGTCACATCATCACCATTGTGACCTTCCATGCCAACTTCCCACAAGCAAAGTCGGTCAGGAAACTGGCAAGGAAGGTTGTAAGTCATTCCTGTTTTTTCTCCTGAGGAGCCCCACTATAGACTATGACATCCCAGGGATCTCTTTCTTCATAGCACACACTCATTCTGCAGCACCCCAGTGCTTACTCAGCACAGCAGCAACCCTTCCTCAAATATACTCACCAATCCCGCAATCCCGCATCTCACTCTATAGTACTCACCTACCAATGAGCCTGCTTGCCACTCTCTAGAACTTGCAACTTTCTGTCAACTTTTCCATTAACTTTATTTTTGGGAAGGCAGCAGGAGTCACAAATTATGGTCACATAAGGTTCCCACTTAGCAACTCACAATCCTCACTTAAGTATTGACAACAGGAATGGCTATGATTGCCATTGCTAGGCATGATATAGCACTTTACAACTGCATCAGTTAAAACAAAATTCCAGTCCCAATTACTGCTATTAAGCAAATACTACCTACATGTTTTCTATTAATTAGAGTAATATAATAAAAATTACCCAATCCTAGGTACTAGAAGCATCTGAAAATATATATGTATTTTCTCTACTGCATAAACAGTAACTTTATTTTAAACTGAATCATCAGGGTGCATATAGCTCTGAACAGATATACCATATTTTTTGCTCCATAAAACAACACTTTTCCCCCCAAAAAGTGGGTGGCCACAGTGGCGGGGCAGCAACAGGCAGCAGCGGTGAACGGCTTGTCGCCACCGCCGCTGCCACCTATTAGTGTTGGATCGACCTCCCGGAATGCCGCCAATCAGCTGTTCCAAGCGTCGGGGATTGCTGCCGCCGGTGAGTGGCTCCGGGCAGTGGCAATAGCTGGGGAACACTGGTGAAGGCTCCAGCGTTCCCCGGCAGAGGCAGCAGACACAGAAGAGGCAGCAATGGTGCCACTTCCGGTTGACCAGCCGGTGATCGGCGGGGCTACGGGAGGCTGAGATCCAGTTGTCACTCAGCTGACTGGTGGTGTGGGCAATGGAGCGTAGCCCTGACGAGCCATATGCTGGGGCTGTAAAACAGAGGCAGATTTTTTATTTTCTTGTTTTCCTCCTCTAAAGCTAGGTACGTCTTATGGTCCGGGGCATCTTACGGAGCGAAAAATATGGTACTTTTCACATATCATCAGCCCTTTGAGATAGACTAGACCAAATCTCAAAAATTATGAATATTAGTATCATTCGAATTGCAATGTTAGAGTAATAGAATCTTGCAAAAAGCCTTTCTCCTTTTACATTTCAGAGAACTTGTGAAGGCCAACTCTGAGATGTTTACTCAAATTACATTTCCACTTTGGACTCAGATTTTGCTTATCTGACCGTTGTCTAGGCTGCACTCTTCTTCTTGTCTCTCAAGGTTACTCACACAGCCCATTACACATACAGAGCAAGTCTTGATTTCAATATTAAAGAGGATTTCTAATGATAACCAAGAATTCACCTATGACACAGATCCAAGATAGGATATGCATCTTCACAAGCAGGATGTGGCTGTTGGATACACAGTGATTACCCAATGATTCCTTCTTAGAAAAAACCTGGTACTTTTAAAACAACAGACAGAACTTCAGAAGTTATGAATGGAGGCTGAGAAAAGCAGATGCCAGTAATCCACAGACTCCAATTAACATTTGGAAATTCTAGTTAACTGAAGCAAAGGAAACCTGTTTCCAGAGTATATTCTATTTCTGGTAGAAATGAGTATAACAAAGAACTGGGAAATTGCATGAAGATTAATTTTGTTTCCATATTGTACCAAGTCAAACTTTTAAGTCTAATATTCTTATTCCTATCTTAAATTATAAAAGTTTTGCTTATTTGTGAATAAAGTACACTGAACACGTCTTCTCTAGACACTTGGTATCGTTAATTTGAAATACCTAGTAACTCTAAGGTTGCATGGGGCACAAAGTATGAGGCATTTATAACAAACTAGGCCCCTCTGGTCACCTGCTCTGTTCTTTGAATTTATTTTACCCCTAATTGTTAATCATTCAACAAAATTAATAGGACGTTACATGAAATTCAAAGTACTTTAGTAAAAAGCAAAAATCTAATCTTTAAAAAAAAACTTTATGTGTGCTTTTGAGTCAGTCTTGATTTTTGATAACTGCTTGAAAAGTCCATGAAGTTTTCTTGACACATTTTCGAAAGTGATTTGCCACTACTTTTTTCCTAGGCTGAGAACATTTGACTAGTTCAAAATCACCAAATTGGCTTTGTACATAAGGCAGAATCAGAATTCACAATCTCCTGGTTTCTAGTCTTGGCCTTTATATCAAACTGACTCTCCGCTCATTATTAGTTTTAAGTGTTCCCTGTCAAAATGCTATATGAAACAAGACAAAACAAAAAGTAATAAATAATATAATTGCAAATGCAAATGAAGCCAAACAATTTGGAAAATGGGAATTTAGTTGTCAGTAGATAATCAGCAGGACAATCATCGGATAAAATTATTGCAAAAAAATTTATACTGTTATCCTTTCCATTACTGAATATATTTATTCTGGATGCTATAAGGGCATTGATCACTTCCCACAGTTTACCTCAGATAAACTTAGATACAAACAGCGCTTCTCTAGAAAGTAACTTTTCATTATTTTGGTAATTATAGTTCATCGGTCAAGCTCACATGAAATACAAAACATCACAAAGATAGCAACAAGAAGCGTCCAAATTACCTTGTGTAGAAAGCTGTGTTGCTTGAGTAATCAGGGAACTTATATTAAAAGATGGTCCGGCAGTGAGAATTTTATGCAAAATTGACTGCAGAGAAGCTTGTGTCACAGCAGCTGTAAGAACTAATACAAATAAAGATTGTGAAAGTATTGTTCCCTAAACCAAAATAAGTTAAAGCTATTTTATACATTTATGATAAATTTAGCAATTGTATATATAGACACAATAATTTCCCGTTTCCGAAAGCTTTAGTATAGATGTCACTAGTAGTTTCTTCTTGAAAATATCCAATTGCTCTCTCTCAAGTCAAGAACTTGTTCTTTTTTTTTATTGCAAAAGTTTTACAATTACATTTTCACCCCATTTTTCCCCCCAACCCACCCCATACTCCCCACCCTAACCCCCCCGAACCGCCCCTGACCCTCCCCCCGACTTCCACAGAATATAATCCCATCAAAATCCCTTTTATAAAACCTGAATCTCTCAAACCGCCTTATAATTTTTCATCTCAAAATTCATACATTTCTATTTTTATATAATACTTTCAATGAAAAGCTATTTGATACTTCCTAGTTTGATATTTGTTCTGCACATAATCTATCCATTTTTTCCATTCCCATTCATAAGTCTCTTGTGAGCGATCTTTTAAATATGCTGAAATCTTCGCCATCTCTGCAAAACTGGCCATCTTCAAAGTCCATTCTTCAATAGTGGGCAAAGCTTCATTTTTCCAATATTTACCTATCAATAATCTCGCTGCTGTTATCATATACAATATCAACTTAGTTTCATCCAATGTAAAACCCTTTACTATACCCAATAAAAACAATTGTGGAGAAAATTGAATTTTTTTCTTCAAAACATTCTGCATAACCCACCATATTTTTATCCAAAAAGCCTTAACTTTCTTACAGTTCCACCAGACATGGTAACATGTAGCCTCTAAACAATCACATCTCCAACATTTTGGCTGAACATTAGGATACATACAGGATAATTTCTTGGGATCTAAATGCCATCTGTAAAACATTTTATAAAAATTTTCCCTCAAATTCTGCGATTGTGTAAATTTAACATTCTGAACCCATATTTTTTCCCATGTTTCCAACATCACTGGTTCTGCAAAATTCTGTGCCCACTTAATCATGCAATCTTTAACCAATTCAGTTTCTGAATCCCTTTCTAACAAAACATTATATAACCTTTTAATATGCATTGGACCTTTCTCTTTTATATGTCTAACCAATTCTTCCTCATGTACCATTATACCAATTTTTTGGTCCTCTTTCTATCTCAATTGAAGTTGATTATACTGTAACCAAGTTAGATTAATCCCTTCTTCCAACAGTGTCTCTAATGTCTTCAGTTGCCATCTGCCCGCATCTGTAAAAAGAACCTCTTTATATAAAAACCCCCCGAGTGACATTATATTTGTATTCCACATAATATGACCAAGATCCAGCCATAGCGGTATTTTGTAATCCCATTTGAATCGGTGCTTCTTCCAAACTCTCATCAAGGACTCTCTAAGTATATGGCTTTTGAATACTTTATCCACTTTGTTTTCATAAAATAAGTAAGCGTGCCAACCAAATTCAAGATCAAAACTTTCTATATTCAATATTCCAGTCTTTTTCCTTCCAAACCAATCGCTTGCTTGAGTCAAAGCTGCTGCTTCATAATATAACTGTAGGTTTGGAAGTTTAAGACCTCCCCTTTCTGGAACATCTTGCATAATTTTCAGTTTCACTCTCGGTTTTTTCTCGTTCCAGACAAACTTATTCACTCCACTTTGCCATTCTTTCAACTGTTTATCACTTTTAAGCACCGGAATCATTTGAAACAAAAAAAGAAATCTTGGCAAAGAACTTGTTCTTGAGAGAGATCAATATCATTCAATTGTTATTAGGATTCATTAATTTCCAGAAAGATGCAAACACAGGAAGTCTTTGGTTAATGATTGCTTGTTCAGCAACTGTTCAAAGATTCAGTGCCAAATGGCACTGAACAAGTGGTATTTATCACCAGTTCTCAAAGTTGTGGCCATCGCAGCACCCCTGTAGTTATGTGGTTATAATTCAGCTATTTGGCAACTGGTGTACAATTTTGTTGATTGCAGCATCCCAGTCACGTGATACATGAATGTCCATAACAGTCATATGATTGCCAATTGTGACCTTAATTGATAAGTTTCCAACAAGCAAAATAAATGGTGAAGCTGGCAGGAAATTGCAAGTTGTGACCATATGACTACTCCATATGACTTAACTACTGCAACTGGAACTGCCATTGTTAATTTAGAGCAGTCATATGATTTATTTATTTATTTATTATTTGCTTTTTGATCACATTACTTAACAACACAATTCCCAGTTCAAATGATTGTAAACTGAGGACTATCTGTTTCTATATTTAGAAATAAGCCCTACTGAATTCAATGGTGATTACTTCCAGGTAAATAACTCCAATCTCTTAATTTATGAAATGAAAATATTGGAATAAAATATTCCTTGTCTAAAATGCTATTTCATGACCTGGTTTTCGATTAAACTGATGTTAAACAATTTACTATACAAAGAAAATGTATAGAGCATTCTACAACTCAAGTTTAAAAAAAACCTGACCTAGTTTTAGCAGTGATAGCAGATACACACATTAGAGACACAAGATTCCTACCTTAGCATCAGTGAAGGAATAGAATATTTGTAAAGAGAGCAAATAATATATAGATAATATTTGCATACTTCCTGATCCTCAGTTGCAAATGCTTCTCTCTCAACTATTTTAAAGCCATATGCTCTCAGTCATTCTCTGAATGAAAAAGTCAATTAACAAAATGAGCCCAACACCTTCCCAATGAGGAAAACTATTTAGGAATCTTTTTAGTTTGGAAGAAAGGTGATTAAGACAATAGAATAAGAACAGACTTGGAGATCTTCTAATCTAATCTTTTGCTTGAGCAGGAGACCCTATATCTTTTCAGACAAATGGTTGTCCAAATGGTTGTGGGAACACCAACTTCTGGAAGCAAATCATCTCACAGATTGTTTTAATTGTCAGGAAAAAATCCTTAGTTCTAGGTTGGTTCTGTCCTTGATTAGTTTCAGTCTATTGCTTCTTATTCTGCCTTCAGGTGCTTTGGAGAATAGGTTGACCCCCTTTGTGGCAACCCCTTAGATATTGGAACACTGCTATCGTGTTATCCTGTAGTCTTTCTTTTCACTAGACTAGACATAACCAATTCCTGCAACTGTTCTTCGTATGTTTTAACCTCCAGTCCTCTAATCATCTTTATTGCTCTTCTGTACACTTTTTTAGAGTCTCAACATCTTTTTTATATTATGGCGACCAAAACTGGATACAATATTCCAAGTATGGCCTTACCAAGGCATTATAACGTGGTATTAACACTTCATGTGATCTTGATTCTATCTCTGTTAATGCAGTCTAGGATTGTATTGCTTTCTTGGCAGCTGCAGCATAATGCTGGCTCATACTTAAATGGTTTTCCACTAGGATTCCAAAATCCCCTTTTGCAGGTACTAGTATTGAGCTAGATACCACCTATTCTATACCTGTGCGTTTGATTTTTCTTGCCAAAAGATAAAACCTTACTTTTCTCACCACTGAATTTCATTTTGTTAGATAGGGCCCAGTGTTCAAGACTATCAAGATCCTTCTTCTAGAGCAGGTATGTCAAACTTGATTTCATTGAGGGCCACATCAGGTTATGCTTGACCTCAGAGGGCCAGGGTGGGTGTGGCCAGCTTAACGTCATTCATGTTGTGGACACCTATGGTGGCCTAAGCGTTCTGCCAGAGAAAATGGACTCCTGAGCTCCGTTTTCAGCTGCAACCGATTCCTGCAACCCTCTGCCAGCGAAAATGGAGTTCAGGAGGGCTGCCCCCGGCCCTCCTAAGCTTTGGCTGCAACAGCCTCCTGCAACCCTCTGCCAGAAAAAAGGGAGCTCAGGAGGACCATTCAAACTCCGTTTTTGCTGGCAGAGGCACCACAGGCCAGTCCTTTGCTGTTTCCCACAAGCCAGATCTAAGCATCCTGTGGGCCGCATTCAGCCCGCAGGCCTTGAGTTTGACACCACCATTCTAGAGTGCTGTTGTGACTCCGACCCCCGAGCCAGTCTTATCAGAGGGAGAAGATTCCGAAAGTGAAGGAGAGGAGTTGGCAAGGCCTCCCTCTCCAGGACCTTCCTCTCTGGCAATGCCTCAAGTGTCCTCCGAAGGCCAAGAGATAGGCCAGGAACCAGGCACTTCCGAGCAGCCGCAGTTAGACAGTGACGGAGATGAGTCTTGGCTGGATCCCGACAGCGTCAGAAAGACAAGTGCGCGCAGCAGAGAAGGAGGCGTGCCAAGATTAAGCTGAGTCACTGAACCACACCCCACAGGGGATAAAAGGGGGTGTGGTGGCCATTCAGGCCTTGTGATGGACAAAACTGAAAAGCTAGCAAGTCATACTGCGTTTCTGGAACTTCGTTATATGCCCTCCTTGGATTTATTATGGACTGGACTTGACAATTCTTTGGCTTTGTGGACTTATTTTGGTGTATCGGACGGAGGAGAAAAACCTCCCTTTGTGAGTAAAGTCTTTGGCAGGCAGCTACTGGGTTGCTGCCAATTCTGTTATCTCAAAGGAATTCCTGACTGCTGGTTTTATTAACTCCTGGTTGACTGTTTGTGTGCGTGTATGAGACGGGAACAGAACAAGTGCTGGCTATTCCTGCCAGCTTGGTGTCGTTTGCAAATTTGATGAATTCTCCTTCTATCCCCTTGTTTAAATCACTGATGAAGATATTGAAGAGTACTAAGGGTCTAAGACAGAGCCTTGGGGTACCTTACTGCATACTTCCTTCCATGTAGGTGCAGTTCCATTAAGAACTACATGTTGAGTGTGGTTGGTCAGCCAGTTACGAATCAACAGTGGTAATGCTGTCTAACCCACATTTTTCTATCTTATCAAGGAGTAGGTTGTGATCTATTTTATCAAATGACTTACAGAAGACCAAATAAATCATATCCACAGTATTTCACTGGTCCACTAATTTTGTCATTTTGTCAAAGAATGCAATAAAATTTGTCTGACATGATCTGTTTTTCACAAACCCACATTGCTTCTGGTTATCACTTTGATTGCTTCTAGTGTTCACAAATTCGTTGCTTAATTATCTTTTACAGAATCTTCCCAGGTATTGAGGTCAGGCTGATAAATCTGTAGTTTCCTGGATCCATTTTTTTTCCTTTTTTCAAGTTTGGAATTACATCAACCCTTTTCCAGTCATCTGGCAGTTCCCCAGCACTCCATAATCTTTTGAAAGATATGGTCCATTGGTTCCGAGATTACGTCTACCAATTTGAACATCTAGAGTAGATAGGTATTATCCTACCATTTTCTTGATTTGACTTCTTATGCATTCTTAATCTGCAGAGGGTTTTTTTGATAGGTTGCACTATATTTTTCCTTTTATGTAAAGACAAATGCAAAAAATGAGTTAAGCAGTTCTGCTTTCTCCCTGCTGCTTGTTACCTTCTCCCTCATAGACCAATTGTTTCCTTGACATTTCCTTTTTTACATGTTGAAAGAAGGGTGGATTGATTTGGGTTTTTTGGTTATTTTTGACTTTATTGCAAGCCTTAGTTCATTTTTAGCCTTAGCTTTCCTGACTTCATATTTGCAGGTTCGGGCTATTTGCTGATATTCTACCTTAGTCATGTGCCCCTCTTTCCATTTCTTTCCATGTCTTTTTGTCTTTCAATTTATCAGAGTTCTTTGTGCTGACTTCTTTTGAGATCTCTTTATTTTTCTTCTTCATTGGAATATTACTAGATTAGAATAGGATCAAAATGTATAGGAATGGACTTCCGGTTTGGTTCCCGTCGTCGCCAGACGGTCTTTTTTTTGACCGCCAGCCCCGTCGCCTGTTAAGAGCCGCTTCGATAATTGAGAAGCGGCTTGGAAAACTCCGAATTCCAGAGGAATCGTGAGGAGAGCTGGCGAGACTAGGTAGAGCCCCTGCAAAGCCCCCAGATTGTCTTTTTTGCTTCTGGGGAGGAAACAGGCGAGGCTCCCTATCCAGCTCGCCGAGGCTCCGGACCTCGAGGACAACTCTACACTTCGTAGAGCCAGACGGCTTGACCAACCTCACCAGTGAAAACAAAGAGAATTTCTAAACAAACAGGGTGAAATCCGGACTTGAACTTCAAAACAGCAAGTATCTGTGTTAGCCCTGTGATTAAACTTTAAAGTGAAAGATTGAAAGTTTTCTGAAAATGGCGCCCGGCTTCAGCGCTAGGAAAAGCTGAAAGCGAAAGTGGATTTGCATAATTGTTTCAACACGCTACAAAGTAACATTGTCTGCTATAAGCAAAGAGAAAGGAAAACTTTTTTTAAAGTGATCCTGATCTTGATCTAACCTCACCTTTAATTTGACTAAATCTGGGGAAATTTTTTAGAGGATTTTGTGGAGGAGGAAAGGGAGAAAAGACTTCCTTCTTTGAAAAAGTTAGATCACGAGGCAGAATGCTTCAAAACAGACCAAGCCAGATGCGAAAGTGGCAGGGGGGGGATCCCCCACGCACAAGTCACAACAACAGCCTCCTAGCCAGACACAGAGCCAGAAAAAGGAGATTGATCTTGAAAATTTAAAGGAATTTATTATTCAGGCTTTGATGAGGCAAGAGGAAAACATGGATGAGAAGTTTAAAAAATCTCAACAGGAAATTAAGCAGGAGATTAAAGAAATCAAAGAGGTGGTTCAAGAAAAGTATGACAAGGTGACCAAAAAGTTAATGACAGTTGTGACTGGCCTGTCAGATGCAGTTGTGCAGACTGATAAAAAAGTGGAGGAACTTAGATCAGAAGTAGATGTTAAAATGAAGGAGGTTGACCATAAAATTTTTAATGTTGATAATAAAGCACAAAGGATTGAAAATGAGGTGACAATGATGCAATTCAGATCTATGGAATTTGCTGTAAGACTGAGAGGTATAAAAGAGAATAACAGAGAAGATTTGAGAAGGATTTGTGCTGATGCTTTAGCCGTGATATTAAAGATTAGTCCTGAAGAAATTTTTTGTAAGATGGATAAAGTTTACAGAGTAAATTCTTGGGTGGCCAAACAAAGGCAATTGCCTAGAGATGTGGTGATATATTTTACAGACAGAAGAATAAGAAATGATATTTTGCAAAGGTCCTTTGTCTCTACTGTACAAGTGGAAGGAAGGGAAATTGGAATTTATAAAGAGCTGCTGCCTAAGATGTTAAAAGACAGAAAGGATTTTGGATTTTTAGTGACTGAATTAAAAAAACAGCAAATTCCATTTAAGTGGGATGCTCTAACTGGCATAATATTGAGGTTTCAAGGAGAAAGATATCGATTAAATACTGTTGAGAAAGCGGAAAAAATTTATTTCAAAGTTTTTAAAACAGGTTCAATATCCCCACGTACTTCTTCAGTCTTAGAGATAAAGGAGAGTGATAAGGACAAGCAATTCGAACAAGAGACTGAAGAGCAGCGTAAGCAGATGGAGATGGAGGCAATGGAAATGCAGGGAGCTACAGGAGGATTTCTGGATGAGCCGCTGTTGGATCTCCCTTCAGAAACTATAATTGGACCACCTAAAAATACAAGAGAAGTGGCTTTGGAGCTAGCCTTGATGTGTGAAGCTAAAGATCAGCGTATAACTCGAGCAGTTTACAAGCAAATTAAAGAAAAACAACAACAGGAAAGGTCTAAGCCACAGCAAAACAAGAAGGGAGTTAAGGGCAATGCACAAGAATGTGAAGCCATGGGAGGAGATAAGCCGAAGACTACCGACTTGGAAGAAAGCCTTCAGCAAATGTTCTTATCGCTTCAAGAGGCTCCAGATGACAATTAAGCTTTTATCTTGGAATGTGAATGGACTAAATTCACCACAGAAAAGGAAGAAGTTATTCAATTATTTGAGACAATTTAATAATGATGTTATTTGTTTACAAGAAATCCATATTAGAATACAAGATCAAAAATACCCGATAAACTCCAGATTAGGAGCACAATTTATAGCCTCGAATTCGGAGAAAAAGAATGGTGTAGTGATTTATATAAATAAAAGATTGTCAGCTAAAACTATAGAAGCAGATGACTGTGGGAGGTTTATAGCAATTGAACTTTACACAGAAAATGGTCCAATTTGGAAAGAATGGAAAGAAGATCAAAAAACTGGTATAATGATGCACGAAGAATTGGTTAGACATATAAAAGAGAAAGGCCCAATGCATATTAAGAGGGTTTATAATGTTTTGTTAGAAAGAGATTTGGAAAATGAATTGGTTAAAGATTGCATGATAAAGTGGGCGCAAAATTTTGCAGAACTAGTTATGTTGGAAACATGGGAAAAAATATGGGTCCAGAATGTTAAATTTACACAGTCGCAGAATTTGAGGGAAAATTTTTATAAAATGTTTTATAGGTGGCATTTAGATCCTAAGAAACTGTCATGCATGTATCCTAATGTTCAACCAAAATGTTGGAGATGTGATTGTTTAGATGCTACATATTATCACATATGGTGGACTTGCAAGAAAGTGAAGGCTTTTTGGATAAAAATTTGGTGGGTTATGCAAAATGTTCTGAAGAAAAAACTCCAATTCTCTCCACAATTGTTCTTATTGGGTATAGTTAAGGGTTTTACACTGGGTGAAACAAAGCTGATATTGTATATGGTGACAGCAGCTAGATTATTGATAGGTCAATATTGGAAAAATGATGCTATGCCCACTGTTGAAGAATGGATTTTGAAGATGGCCAGTTTTGCAGAGATGGCGAAGATTTCAGCATATCTAAAAGATCGGACTCAAGAGACTTATGTATGGGAGTGGAAGAAGTGGATAGATTATGTACATAATAAATATCAAACTAGGAAATATCAGATAGCTTTTAGCTGAATGTATTATATAGGGATAGAATAATTGGATGTTATTTACGAAGAAATGAATAGCACACAGGGGGTGGAATAGTTAGGGGTTAAAGTATTATAAAATGTGATTTTGATTTGGATTTCATCTTGAGGAAGTCATGGGGGGAGGGGAGGGTTAGGGAGGGTTTGGGGGGGGGGGAAACCGGGGGGAAAATGTATTTGTAAAACTTTTTAAATAAATAAAAAAAATTTATAGGAACAATTTTTTTCTCATAAAAAAACTAGGACTAGATTCATCCACTGGCACTGACAAAAGGTCATGCAAAACAGGCAAAATTAATGTGCAGAACATTAAGTGCACAATGTATTTGTTAATCTTCTGAATTCATCAATTTATATGGTAAGTTACTAGCTTTGATGGCTTTAAAAAGATATTGGATAATTCATGGACAACAGACTTATCAAAGAGCTACTAATCTTGATGATACAGTGAGCAAATGTGAAAAGTAAAATAATAGCTGTATATAGACCCTTGGCTGTTTCTAATGTTTCAAGATAGACACTAGGTTTTTAAAAGGGAAAGAATAGGAAGAAGTGTTGTCTATAAGATAATCAAAAGTAGGATTCAACTTTGAGTTCTGCTTTCACGCAATTCCTCTGCAAATATTGGATTCAAAATCTGTTTCCAGGTATTATAGAGCACCATCTCAAGTAATACACAGTATAATTAACCAGAAATACCCTTCACAAATTTCTAACAATATACTAATCTTATTCTATTTCTAACACTGTATCTTCTTATAAAAATAGAATTCCCCAATCAATACATTTGGATAATTTTAAAAAATTATAAAACCAACCTACCTTCATTTATTTTGGATATATCTACGCTAGAATTATTAAGCTGCAAGGTGGCTTGAAGAGCAGGCAGTAACTGTCGAAGGAGATTGGGATCCTGGAGTAATGGAGGAATTGGTGATTGCGAGACAGGTGAAACAGGGACAGTAGAAGCAGATGAAGTTGGTGCAGAAGGTAGATTTAACCCAGAAGCAGATGATGTAGAAGGAGTTGTACAGGTGTGGGATAGAGACTTGTCCAAAGATTCTGAAAATAAAGGGAAAAAAGTTGCTTTTTCCAAAAAAACTCTGTCACTTACCATGTATCAGTTACAGGAAATTGAATCACCACCCCTTTGTAAGATGTCATCACGAGATATGTTTTAAGTACATAAAGTTGCATTCCCCGAAATATGACCTCTTGTCATCAGTTGTGTCATCTTCTACTCCCTAAGTGGTCCAGGAAGAGAAGGTGTATAAAATAGTTTGACACATTATCAAATGTGTCAATTATTATTCTAAAATAATAGCCTTGGTAGTACAGTGGTCTAAAGCACCCTGTTATTAAGACCAGCTGCCTGCAATTACTGCAGGTTCGAATCTCGCCAAGCTCAAGGTTGACTCAGCCTTCCATCCTTTCTAAGGTAGGTAAATTGAGGACCCAGTTGTGGGGGCAATAAGCTGACTTTGTATAAATATACAAAAGGATGAAGGCTATTGCTTAGCACATTGTAAGCCGCCCTGAGTCTCCGGAGAAGGGAGGCATATAAATTAAATTTAAAAAAAAAAAATTATCATATGACCAAACTTTAATTTCCCAAAGTAGTTGACCAAAGAAAATAATGCTGTTGAATAAAGTTCAAAATAAAACACCCATTGGATGATAATGAATTTATACAAGCAGAAAGTAGTAACAATCTAATTTGAATATATAAATCGACTGTATCAAAACAGAAGCTCATCTGATCAGATAGTACCAAATTTTAGAATACATAAAATATGAGCAAATATTTTGCTCTTTTGCCTTTTGAAAGTTTATAAATCTCTTGGTTTCACTAAGATGAGTGGTGGCCCAGTGGTGAAGATGCTTGCCTCTCACTTGGAAAGTCAAGAGTTCAATCCTAGGAAGAGGCAGATGTTTCTCTCCTAGGGCAGAAAGAAATGTCTTTCTTTCAAGGTCTGAGAGTCAAAACATATCAGGAAAAATTGGAGGAACTGTATATGTACAGCCTGAAGGACAGAAAGGAAAGGGGAACATGATTTAAACCTTTAAATATATTAAGGGTGTGAATCAGGCAGTATTTTCAATGTTAAATAAAAATCCAAGAACACAGGGACACAGCTTCAAACTGATAGAAATTAAAGTTAGATAGTTTTACTTCACAGACAGAGTACTAGAAGTTTGGAACCAACTCCCAGTGTAGGTAGTGAGTCAATCATCAGTCGCTATCCTAATATGATTAGGATAAGCACCTGCCAATCATCCAACAAAAATTAAAAAATAAAATAAATTTTAAAAAATGAATAAATAAATTAAAATTTGAAGGGGCAGACTTGGTGGACCATTAGGTATTGTCAGGTATTGTCTGCCACCAATTTTCCATGTTTCTAAGGTTAATGAAATATTTCATAGTACTTGCTTCATTTTCTCCAGAACCATATGGACTTATTTCAATCACACTTTAATGTGCAATACTCTATCAAATCTAATGAATGGCCAAGGCAAATTTATCATTAGTATCAGTGCTATTAGAGCCACAGTTCTGATCACCAAATCTTACTACATATTACATTATGTTCCTTTGGCCCAATAGGTAAATTTCAGTGGTTTCAAACTAACCTATTTTACAAAACATGTAGAAGAGTTTCATTTCTTCAGCTTTCCCACTGTTGATAGGAGTTTCTCCAGATTCAGTGTGGGGGTCCCTTATTTGTTTTCTTTATATTCTTTTCCTTTATGATTTTGTATTGTAATTCCAACCACCATGCATATACTGACAACTTTCAAATTTATTCACCTGTCCCTACCTGTTTGGCACAGTATAGGGTGGGTGTCAGCAACGTGCAGCTCCCGAGCCACATGCAGCTCTTTCGTCCCCCTGCTGTGGCCTCTGTCGGCTGGCTGGCACCGCCCCTCGCCCTCCCCTCCCAGTCACTCCTCATATGGCCCGAGAAGGTAAGGGCAACAGCGAGGATGGAGACTCGCTCCATATTCCAGAGAGGGAGGGAAGCGCCCCTGTACTTGCCTCTCATCTCACAGGCACTTCTGGCTGCTGCATGCACCTTGGTCACTCGGGGAGACACAGGACTTGATTTCCACTCCGAGACACAACTGGCCCGGTTGTGTCCAATGCACAGGAGGACGGGACACCGTCTCCCCCATTGTGAAGCATGCTAAATTTAAGTGTGCTGCGCAAGGCCCAGCGAGAGCAGCGAACAGGCCATGGAGGTGGCAAGAGCAGCAGAGTGACATGCGAGGAGTGACTGGGTGGGGAGGGCAAGGGAGCTTCATTTATCTGGAAACCTGAAATGACTCTTGATTTAAATCATATGGTAAAAAGCACCTAAAGAAGAAGGAAGAACAGGGGGAAAAAACCCAACCCTGTTTTTGGAAATGGTTCAAAAGGGAGCACATACAAACACACAAGAGAGGGGGGAGAGAGACAAGGGAGGAGAGAGAGATGAGAGAAAGAAAAGAGAAAAAGAGAGAGAAATGAGAAAATGATGGAGGGAGAGAATGAGAGAGGAAAAAGAGAAACAAACAAGAGAAAATGAGAGGGAGAGAGAAATGAGCTGGAGGGAGAGAATGAGATAGAGGGAAAAGAGGGAGAGAGAGAGAGAGAGAGAGAGAGAGAGAGAGAGAGAGAGAGAGAGAGGAAGGAAGGAGAGGGAGGGAGGGAGGGAGAGAGGGGGAGGGGAGGGGGAGGGGGAGGGGGAGAAGGAAAAGAAATAAACAGGAGAGAGAGACCCATTTCGCACAGAAAACATCCAGAGCCACAAAACCCGGGTAGGTGTGGCTGGGACAGGTCATGTGACTGGGTGGGAGTGACATTGAGTTGGCCACACCCACCCAGGTTTTATGGCTCCCAGTGTTTTCTTTTCTGTGGGAAACGGGTCCAAATGGCTCTGAGTGTTTATGGTTGCAGACCCCTGGTATTTCTAATTGACCAGGCACAATTTCAGATTAGGTGTGAAATTGTTCCCTTGTGCTCCCCATTTTAAACTGACCAATGGATAAAACTTAATACAATGCTCTACTCTGATCAAGTTATGTCGGCTGGCGACACCCAGGGGGAGGGCCTTCTCTGTGGGAGCCCCAGCCCTGTGGAATGAACTGCCCCCGGAAATACGTAATTTAATTTAATTTAATTTAATTTAATTTAATTTCCAATTTATATACCGCCCTTCTCCCTGAGGACTCAGGGCGGTGTACAGCCAAGATAAAAAACATAGAATACAAATATTAAAACATTTAAAAATATATATAAATTTGGCCCGAAAGTTAAGGATCACAGACTAATTAAAAGAATTTAAAAATTTCTTCTTAAGCCAATCGGTAATATCTCCGACCTCCGGGTGTTTCGTTGCACTCTGAAGACCCTGTTGTTCCGCCAGGCCGGGCTATTAACATAACGTTTTAAATTGGGGTATTTTAAATTTCTGGGATTTTAATTGGAGCCTAATTATTTAATGATTTTAAATTTTAATTGTTGTTTTTGTTTCTGTGTTTTTAAATAGGCTGTACACCGCCCTGAGTCCTTCGGGAGAAGGGCGGTATAGAAATAAAATTATTATTGTTATTATTATTATTATCATCCCTTTCTGTAACTCACATTGAGTTCAAGGTTGTCAGTCTAACACTGTTCATTAAAAATTGTTAAAATATGCTATTTCCATTTAAGTAAATGTTTTCTCACAATTGAGAAGGCTTGGCTCATCTTACTTGTGTCATACTTGGAATTGCTATCTGAATTATACAAGAATCCACTATGCTTTCTGATGTGGTCAGAATTTGTATACATTATACTAGACGTTGCATATTTTGTCACTATCGCTTTATCACCAGCCCTTCCACGATTTAGAAAAAGATACTATTATTAATTTATGGTGTTAACACAACATGCTTTACTTATGAACATATCCAATATTTGAATGACTTGCTGGTGTCTGATGTATTTCTGTGTGTAACCTGACTATCAAGTCAGAGTTATTTAGTTTTACTGACATTTGAATCACTATATCACAGTTTAATTCTGGATCTTTGGAACAGATACGTAACTTGGAATCAAAGCACTACAAAAAAATTAATAACCACTAAAATGCTAATTTTTCATGGGGGGATTATGAACTTGCTTAAAAATAAATTCTCACCTATAACTTTGAATGTGTAGAGCTTAGTATCATTATAGGGCAGCGGCCCCCAACCTTTTGGACGCCATGGACCAGTTCCATGGAAGGCAGTTTTCCCGCGGACTGGAGGGTGCGTGGTTTTGCATGCTGCCTTGATCCTATGTGTAAGTGGATGGGGCTTCGCTTGCTTGTGCACCCCAGTTCCTGGTGGGCTGTGAACCAGTACCAGTCTGAGGCCCAGGGGTTGAAGACTCGTGTTATAGGACGCAGACCTCTTATTACAGAAGCACTTTATTATGTAAGACTATAACTGGCTGTAACATACTGTTCTATCAGCTGATTTAAGCAATGTTTCAACTACAGTTAGTTTTAAGCACAGAATAAATAAATTACTACCACCACAGGCTGTTCACACTTCGTCACATACAATTATGTGTGAGCTGGGTGGTAAATAACTATGTAGAAGAGTGCTCACCAATGGCTGTCAAAATAAAAATGGGAGATCCAGTAGGGCTTCACATACTCCATTACCGGGCCCTGTACTCTTTTACATGGCTAAGTGAAATAAACACTTAACAAATATGTTGACAACATAAAATAGAGTGAAGGAGGAGGATTGAAATAATTGAGTGCAATAAAACCACAGAAGGTTATCTCAATAGGTTAGTGAAACAAAAAAAACTAAAATCTAACAGAAATAAATGAAATATTATGCACTTAGGAAACAGAAAACCAATACATAGGCGGGGGCTCTCTGTCTTGAGAATATTACTTCTGAAAAACATTTTAGAAACTGATTACTAATAATATGGTTCCTTAAACAGAAAATGCAATTTTAAGTTGCATCAATAGAAATATAGTTCACAAATCTCAAAAGCTAATACAGGTATTCCTTGTTTTATGACAGTCCAAAATTTCTGTTGCTAATTGAGACATTTGTTAATTGAATTTTGCCCCATTTTACGACCTTTCTTGCCACAGTTGCTGTGAATCACTGCAGTTATTAAATTAGTATAACAGCTGTTGAGTGAATCTGGCTTCCACATTGACTTTGCTTGTGAGAAGGTCGCAAAAGGAAATCTTGTGATTCCGGAACACTGCAACCGTCAAAAATATGAGTCAAGTTACCAAGTATCCAAATTTTGATCATGTGACCATAGGGTTGCTGTACTGGTTATAAGTGTGAAAAATGGCCAAAAGTCACTTTTTTCAGTGCCGTTATAACTTTAAATAGTCATTAACAAACTATTTTAAGTCAATTAATTCCTGTAATTATGTATTGTTTTGCATTGGTCTGAGCACCTTAAGTACTATATCCAATTTTGGGCACATAACTGCCCACCTAGTATTGAGCTTCAAAGAATAATAGTGATCAGTAAGTAGTTGACTAGTACACATCTTCAACTACAAAACACTTACATTATAAACTATAGTATAGACAAAAAATGTGACATATGAATGAACATCCCTCTGCATTTAGCTACCTCATTTCTATTACAAGACCAACTCATTGATCAATGAAGACTTTGTTAACTAGTTTCCTGCTACAAAGATAAAAGTAAATTAATGGCTTCTGAACAAGGCAAGATATAAAGCCAATCATTAACAATTGCTTTGTATCTTGATATATTCAAGAGCCAGTAAATCTAAACGCCTTGTTCTCAGATTTTATCTACTGGAAAACAACCTGCTATTTGTATGCTAATGTAAAAGTATTATCATTATTAGAAATGACTGAAAATTCAGCACATTTACAGATTTTCCATAAACTAAAATCATGTAACACATTTAAAAACAAGTTTTCAAAATAGAACAAAGATGATACATAAGACAAATTTCTCAATTATGAACATAAAAAAGATATAAAGTAAAAGCAAAATACTCTTGGCTTTGAAGATAGGAATGTACTGTTTTCTACAAAGTCAAAGACAATTAAATCTATTTAGCTCTGGACTAAACAGAAAATAAAGCTGGGGAGAACAAACTTGTTGAACTTTCTGTCCCCTCCCCCAAATTAAGTCCTGAAACTAAATTCTCCATCTCTGCCCTCCAATCTTGATCCATTTTAACCACCTCATTTGCTAAATTGACTACACATCTTACCATGATGAGTGACTGCCAGGCTGAAGAGTAGAGGAAATGAAGGAAGCAAGCAAAGAAATTTTTTCTCTGATCAGCTAGAGCACATTTCCTTTAAACTGCCAGCAGGAACAGAAGGTGGGTCTCAAGGACTCAACTGCTGCGGTAGGCCATTTGCTGCACGTGTTGTTCTCTAGCTAGCTGAACTTTTTTTTTTTATTACTTTTCAGCAGAGGCTGAGTCCTTAGAAAGCTTTTTGTTGCTGACTGACTCCCTTTAGGACCCAGTAGGGAGTCAGACAAATAACAAAAAGCTTCCCAAGGATCTAGCTTTCCAAGGACTCAGCCTCTGTCTCAGTTGGCATTTATTGCAAATGTTGAGCTCCAGCTGACCAGATTCCTTGCTTCCTTTCCTCTACTCTTCAGCTTGACAGTCACTCATCGAGGTAAGTAACTCACAGATTTTGTCACCCACTTTCCAGGGTGGTTAAAAGAGATCAAGATTGGAGGGTAAAGATGAAAAATTTACTTTCCGTATCTAATTGAGCGGGGTGGGGGGGGGGGAGAAAAATCAACAAGTTTGTTCTCCCCAGCTTTTTTCTGTTTTCTTTATTAAGAAATGTGGGTTTCTTGGGGAAGGAAGGGATTAAACAAAGAAAATGTTTTGGGAAGATCGTCCTGAAGCTTTACATGCAAGCAGTTGGCTTACCGAAAGCTAGCAAGAATCAGACATTTCTCTTCAGAGGCAGTCTCCGAAGAGATCAAGGCAGAGGCCCAGCCCACAAGCATGGCTTCATCATTGACCAAGCACAGAGGCTTGTTTGGAAGCCTCTCTAGCATTGGAACATAGCGCTAGGCCCTAAACTAGCAGGTCTCTTCCTCCCCGCTGGGCTGCTTTTGGCTTTGCAAAGCTTTTTGCTGCTTGTCTACCTCCTTTACGGTCCCAGTTGGGTATTTGGCCTCAGAGAGCTCCCACCCACCCATGAGGAACCCCATGCTTTTCTTAACAACCCACATGTTTGTTTAACAGGGGCATTTGGAAGAACAAAGAGTGGAAATTGTTAAATGAGGCTATCTCACTTAATGGCCATCCATACTTGTGACCATAATGAGGTGGTTCCAGAATATACAGAGAGCATAGTCTATTACTGAGCTATTGCACTTTTCCACAATAGTTCAGAATTACAGTTCAGAATTAGGGATAAATATCCAGAAATTTTGAAATCAAAGAGAATGAAAAAAAGGCAAAAATTGTAATAGGTGCAATACCAGCCTAAACCTATTTCATTATTTTAGTAACATTAAAATTGTAATAACTTGACCAGTAAATCAATGGAGAAAATAAAATTCATAATAGCAAACTCAAAATATCATTATCTACAGACAGAGATCCACTCATGGGATTTTTCCTAGCCACCCTGCCACAAAACTCTGTTATATTTAAAAATGTGTCTTGAAAATAAAGACTTTGAAACTTATCACATGATCAGTATATCACATCACATCACATGCACACGAGCAGACTGAAGAAATGAGGAATGCTAAGAAGTCTTTCTCATACAGTATACTTCTATATTGAAATTCCTAGAAATTAATGAATTCAACAATAGGGCATATGAGATTTACTACTTTGTACTAAAATGCACACATGGAAGTACAGAGTTTGTAGTTAATAGAAAACTTCAGGTTTCCTATTAAGATAGAGCAGACTATTATTTTTAAAGATACAGGTTTCAGTCCCAACATTCAACACAAAATAGATTAATACACACCTGACAAGCTTTTTCTCTCTGTTTTTTGTGAAGGGATGGAAGAAGTGGGTGTAGGCAGTTTTGATAAAGAAGATGCCCCATTTGCATCAAATGATTTCTTTGGCTGATGATCTGACTGTAAAGAAAATGGACTAGGAGGAACAGAACTTGGAGTAGTAGAAGGGTGAACCACTGTTTTGATGGGATGTTGTACTGGGGTAGAACTACTGTGAGTTTCTGTCCTTGGCAGTCTGTAGTCTCTATCATTGTGTCTACTTGTCTGAGACAAAATATTCTGTGGAAGCATGTTAGCGGCATCACTGGAATGCTTCTCTTCCACTTTATCATTCACAAAGTTGAAAAGAGAAATAGAAAACACCAAGTTAGTGCTTTATTAATATACTGCATTTACTATTTCTTTCTATTTCAACATCAACAGAAATTAGTATACAATATTTTTTTAAAAAAGTACTTAAAATATTGCTTAAACCAAACTGAAGTTTTGTAACATCCCCATGATCAAAAAACAGTAAAAAAAAAAGTTTGAATGTTTCAGCAGAAGAGTAGGTATCTATGAATATTTCTGAGAACTTGAAATTCAATAGGCTGTCATTATAAAATCTACAAGTAGTCAACATACAATCACAATTGGGACTAGAATTTCTGCACCTAAGTCATTGCGGTTTTAAAGGTTATACAGCCAGTTGTTAGGTGACTGCATCTATTGATGATGGCTATCCCTCTTCTCCCTGTTGTGGTCAGTAACTGCAGGTTCTTAAGTGAATTCCAACCCCAATCCAAGCCATTCTGGCCTTAGTCCTTCCCAGTCTCAAGCCTTAGTAAGGCAAGGGGCTATCCCAACTCCGAAGTTTCCAAAGACAGCACAACTTTAGTCTCCTTGGAAGGTGGGGAGGGAGAGATGTTTGTGAACACACACAGTTCTAGCCACTTTGGAAAGCTGTTCTGCCTATAGAAGCCTCCCTCTGCAATATCCAAACTGATTTAAAGCTGTGTTCTCTTTGCAGGCCTTCCCTACCCTCCATTTCCAGAGTGGCTAAAGCTGGGTTGCCTTTGCACATCTTTCTGAAAACAGTTCAGTCTTAGCCAACTGTAGGAAATGTTTGCCAGAAAATCTGGGTCCAAAAAGTAGACAGCAAAAGCAGAGAAATTCTGGGTGCAAAAGGCAAAAGATTGATGTAGGGAATTGGGAAAGAAGGAAGTTGGGCAAACGAATACTTGTTGGCACTTGCAGAGAGTGAAGGAATGCTTACTGGTTTGTTTGCTGCGATGTATCATGTGGGGATGGAAGAGCTGGGCAAATGAATACTTGCTTGTGGTTGCTGAGGCTTCCTACGGTACGGTAAACAGTGCAGAGCCATGTGTTTTAGGGCTGCTTGCCGCCTTGAATTGCAGGATCCAGGCCAACCAAAAGGGCAGAGATTGGCAGTGGAGGGGAGATAAGTAAGGGAGACCTGAAATACCCCTGTAGCCAAAAGTGCAGGAAAGTTGCCAAACACCTGCATTTTGATTAAGTGAGTGCAGGGCCGTGCAAAGACTGTAACTTCATGATCCATTTTTTTCAGCACCATTGTAATTTTGAACAGTTGCTGAATAAATGGTCGTAAGTATATGTATATACGAATGTATATAATTTGTATTTTCATTGCTATCACAGCATAGTACAGGGGTGTCAAACTCAAGGGCAAGGGTCAAATCCGGCCCACGGGGTGCTTAGATCTGACCCATGGGCCCACCCTGGAAACAGTGAAGGACTGGCCCACAGTGCCTCTGCCAGCGAAAAGGGAGCTTGGGGAAACCGGGCACGGCCCTCGTGAGCTCCCTTTTGGCTGGCAGAGGGCTGCAGGAGGCCATTGCAGCCAGAAATGGAGCCCAGGAGGGCCGACGTGGTCGAAAATGGAGCCTTGATGAGTGACATTGAGCTGGCCACTTCCAGGGGACCGGGACCTGGCCCCGATCCCCCAAGGTCAAACACAACCCTGATGTGGCCTTCAATGAAATCGAGTTTGACACCTCTGCAGTAGTACAAACGAAAGAAAAAAAGCTTTATTTTCTTCTGTTGATATACAATGTATAGTTTTCAGTGAACATATTAAAAAACTAAATGTTAAGGGAAAGAAATACATATATTTCTGACACATATACATGACATATTTATAAAATGTGGTCGACTGAAGAAAAATAATTTCAAAAAGAACATGTGCAGGAATATTATTGCGTAAAATAGACATACTTCCACTAGCAAACCCACTAGCAGCAGTCGCTTGCATCACCTCTCTTCTGTAATCTCTATCTTTTGGAAAACTGTTGACAGACATTTTGCTTGCTTCTTTTTGTCTCTGCTCTCTGGTGTAAAAAAAAATTAATTAATTAATTAATTAAAATGAAACCATTTGGTAAGTTTACTATTCTACAATTTATATTTATATTAATTACTTACCTTTCAAGCCATTCTTTTGGTTTTTCCCACTGTGAAACTTCCGTTCGGCAGTTGTAGTAATATTTTTTGCCAGAAGAACTAATGTGCTCAGACCAGTCATCTGCAGAATCATAAGACTAAAAAAAAAAATATTGCAATTAACCTGATGGGATTTTAGAAATATCAACTTCTCAGTTTTGAACATTAACACACATTTCATTGAAAATATTCCTTTCAGAAAAATATCATAACAGGAGCACAGTGGTTAGAATGAAGTATTGCAGATTTATTCTGCCATCGGCCAACAGTTCAGGTTCGATTCTCACCAGGCTCAAGGTTGTCTCAGCCTTCCATCCCTTCGAAGTAGGTAAAATGAGGACCCAGATTATTGGGGGCAATATGCTGACTCTGTAACCGCTTAGAGAGGGATGTAAAGCATTGTGAAGTGTTATAAGTCTAAGTGCTATTGCTATTGCTATTTTATACTATAATTTCTAATAGGCCTCAGATGGAGTCACTTTGGTTATTTGAATCTTCCAGTATGGGTAATCTTCCATTTGTTGACCTTGAACGAAGTGGCACTGCCTTAGACAGACCCAAAACATACACTGAGCCTTAAACAGACCCAGTGTATGATTTGGGAGTCATAGTTCCTGCTCGAAGAACAGGTAGCAACTGTAGCTAGGAGGGCCTTTGCATACCTGCGGGTATATGCCAGCTGCACTCATTCCTGGAATTGGGGGGGGAGGGAGAATGCCCTCATTACCTCTCACCTAGATTACCGCAATGCACTCTGCTGTTCAATCTCAGTGCTTCTGGGTGCAATTCAAGGTACTGGATGTCATCCATAAAGCCCTGCCTGGCTTAGGGCTGGTTACTGGAGGAATTGTCTTTCACAAATTATTTTACCTGTACAATTCAATCAGGCAAGATGGGTATGCTTCAGATTTCATTGGCCAAAGAATGTAAATTTGCAGGGCCTAAAAACCTTTTCTGTCTTAGCATCCAGTTTATGGAACATCCCACCTCTGAAGATCAGGATAGCCCTGACACTGTTGGGCTTTCATAAGACCCTGAAGACTTCTGTACCCAGGCCTGAGGTGCTGAAGATTTGCAGGAATTAGGTTCTTGGTTGGCTAATAATTTCAGTTGATGCTGCTTGGCAGTTTTCGCGGGTGTTTGTATGTCTGTCTTTGGTTATTCGGGTTTTCTCAGGCGTAAAATTGGAGGTTTCTTGGCAACGTTTCGACGAAGTCTCATTCGTCATCTTCAGGTTGGTGTTCTCGGCTTCGTGCCTCCTGGAAGCACGAAGCCGAGAACACCAGCCTGAAGATGACGAATGAGACTTCGTCGAAACGTCGCCAAGAAACCTCCAATTTTACGTGGGAGAAAACCCAAATAACCAAAGACAGACAGACAGACAGACAGACAGACAGACAGACAGACAGACAGACAGACAGACATATATATATATATTACTTTAACTTATTGAGATGGGCAGCCATATAAAGTGGGCGGGTGGGTTGATAAGCAGATTAATTTAGAAATCGTAACTGGTTTAAGAACATAACTCAACAGCTTTTAAATGGTAACAGAGAATTTAGTTTCATTAATTAATTCTCTTAATTAAACTAATGCTGATACAATGACATCCAAACTGCTATTTTTAAACTTTGCATGTGTTTTGAACTGAAATATGAATTTATCTCAAACTTAAATTACGTAGAACATAGTATATGCAATTTTGTTTCTTTGATTTCTATTAAGTGTAATTATCAAGAATTTCTTGAAAAGGGAAGCAAACTGTATGCAAAATATAATAAAACAACTTAATTGGGCAAATTCAATGTAAGTACTTACTGCATCAGATGTTTTGCTTGGATTATTGCTAGGATTAGAAGTATGTGAATTTGAGCTATGAAGAGCACTGTGGTTATGAGAGTTTTCTTGTGGAGAATAACTGGTCCCTAGAAAACAATGATTTATGTTATTTCTCAATTATTTAAATTCAACATTTTAATTTACTTTGGTGCAGAAAGGTCAACCATCATGTATTTCACACACATACAGATACAAGCAAACATACATACATACATACATACACTTTGTTCTGTACCAATTTGCCACTGCAAAAAAATGGCCTCTAATATTTTCTAAAGAAAGAAACCGTTTTTGAATTGAAATATAAAACAAACAATAAAATATTATGTATGTAAAAATCATTAATAAAACTGCCTCAGAAAAAAGTTCAATCAGAACAGAATTCAAAATTTCCACAACCAGAATTAAACAAGTTTTCTAAAACATTACTTGAAAAATATGCTAAAGTATAACAGCCATGAAATTAACAACAAAAGTTTCTACCATCCTACAATCCATCCATCTATCCATCTATCCATCCATGCTAACAATACCTCCAACTCCCAGCCCACAAGAGGCAGTCCAGGAAGGTACCATGTTCAATGGTATCAGTAACTGCAGAGATGATCAATTAAGATTAGGAGATGGCTATTCCACCCATGCAAAGTCCTGTGAACAATAATCCACTAGAGTGACCAATGCCATTTCAACCTATATGATTTTAATTTAAATCTTGACTGACAGAGATCTAGATAATCTGTATGTTCTGGCAGTCTCTGAAATTGAATCACAATCCCTTTCTCAACAATGCAGGTAGTTTTTTTTATTTTTTTATTTATTTTTATTAGATTTCTATACCGCGCTACTCCCGAAGGACTCAGAGCAGTGTGCACAGCCAAACAATAAAAAACACATACATACAAAATTTAAAAATAGAATAAAATCAAATTAAATAATTTTGGCCCCGACAAATTTAAAACCCCAAACTTTTAAAACCAATTTAAAATTGAATATATAAAATACTAAAAGATATTTAAATTTTTAAAAATCTCTTATAAAAGAGGGGGAAAATTAGGCCAGGCCGGCCTGGTGAAATAGTAAGGTCTTTAAGGCGCGGCGGAAGGTGCGCAAATCCGGGATCCTCCGTATCTCTGGGGGGAGCTCATTCCAGATAGTAGGTGCCCCCACAGAGAAGGCTCTCCCCCTGGGGGCCGCCAGTCGGCATTGTTTGGCTGACGGCCCCTCGAGGAGCCCCTCTCTATGGGAGCGTACCAGCCAGTGGGAGGCTATTGGTGGTAGTAGGCGGTCCCGCAAGTACCCAGGTCCTAAGCCATGGAGCGCTTTAAAGGTGGTAACCAGAACCTTGAAGCGCACCCGGAAGACCACCGGGAGCCAGTGCAGCTCGCGCAGGAGGGGTGTTACATGGGAACGCCATGTCGCTCCCATTACCACCCGCGCGGCCGCACTCTGCGCCAGTTGGAGCCTCCGGGTGCTCCTCAAGGGGAGCCCCATGTAGAGAGCGTTGCAGTAGTCCAGGCGGGAAGTGACAAGGGCATGAGTGACCGTGCGTAATGAGTCCCGATCCAGAAAGGGACGCAACTGGCGAATCAGGTGAACCTGATGAAAAATGCTCCTGGTCACGGCCGTCAAGTGCTCTTCTAAAGACAGCCGTGAATCCAGGAGGACGCCCAAGTTGCGAGCCCTCTCCGTGGGGGCCAATGATTCACCCCCAATAGTCAGTGATGGCGTCAACTGACTATATCGGGACGTCGGAAACCACAGCCACTCGGTCTTGGATGGGTTGAGCCCGAGCCTGTTCCTCCCCATCCAGATCCATACGGCCTCCAGGCACCGGGACATCACTTCAAGGGTAGTCCTTGATTTACAACAATTGGTTACTTAATGAATGGTTGAGGTTACAATAGATACCTCAAAAAGTACTTACAACCCAGTCCTGAAGTTACCATATTTTTTGAACTATAAAACACACATTAGCTTTAGAGGAGGAAAACAAGAAAAAAAAATCTGCCACGAGTCATTGGTAAAATAGAATTTAGAGGTAAGCAAGTTTACCAACAGAATATGATCAAAAAGGCTTTTTTAGAATTTTATACAAAGTTATATGCTAGTGACTCAATACAAGGTATAGATATAGATAGATACTTAGAGGAAGGGAATATTCCTGAATTAACTTTGGAACAGAGGGAAGGATCGAATCAACCAATAACTTCTGATGAGATTATTGATGCAATTAAGCAATTAAAAGTAGGGAAAGCTCCGGGAACAGATGGATTAACAGCTGTTTATTATAAGAATTTACAGCTTGAAATGGTAGAACTGCTTAAGAGTTCTATTTTGTAAAATTCAATTAGGGGGAGGAGTCCCACCCTCTTGGCGAACAGCTTTTGTTTCACTGATCCCGAAGGAAGATCAAAATTGTACTAAACCTGAAAATTTTAGGCCAATTTCACTTTTGAACACGGATTATAAAATTTTTGCTAAGATATTAGCGAATAGACTAATGCCAGTTATGCAACAAACAATTCATAATGATCAATCAGGCTTTATAAAAGGGAGGCAAATGAAATATAATGTTAGACAAATTATAAACCTATTGGAATATTTGGAAAAAAATAACCAGGTCCCTGCAGCATTCATATTTTTGGATGCAGAGAAAGCATTTGATCGATTGAACTGGCAATTCCTGTTTAAGATAATAGAAAAAAATGCAATTTGGGGAGTATTTTATACATTCAATTAGAGCAATATATCAGGAACAAACAGCACAAATAATAGTTAATGGAGGTTTAACAGATGCGTTTAAAATTGAGAAAGGTAGGGTTGTCCCTTGTCACCATTGTTGTTTATTTTAACTTTAGAAGTTTTGTTGAATAAGTTACGTGACTCTGATAAAATAAAAGGAATTGTAATTAGACAGCAGGATTATAGATTAAAAGCGTTTGCAGATGACCTGGTTCTTACTTTATCTCAACCTATAGAAGCAGCTCCCTATATGTTGGACATAGTACCTCAATATGGCAAAGTATCTGGATTTAAAGTAAATCTTCATAAGACAAAGATGATAACTAAAAATATGTCCATAACTCAAAGAGAAGATTTAGGGAGAATAACGGGGTTTGAAGTAGTTAAAAAGGTTAAGTATCTAGGAGTATATATTGCAGCCTCAAACACGAAATTGTTTAAAAATAATTATGAAATTCTTTGGCAAAAAGTACAGAAAGAAATGGAAAATTGGAAAAAGTTACAACTATCATTACTGGGAAGGATAGCAGCAATAAAAATGAATGTACTACCTAGATTTTTATTTTTGTTTCAAATGATACCAGTGCTTAAGAAAGATGGAAATTTGATGGAATGGCAGAAAGGGGTTAATACTTTCATCTGGGCTGGGAAGAAACCAAGAGTGAAACTGAAAATTATACAGCATATACGTGAGAGAGGAGGTCTTAAAATGCCTAACTTAAGATTGTATTATGAAGCAGCTGCTTTATCACAAATTAGTGATTGGTTTAACTTAACTGAAGAAAGAATGTTAAACATAGAAGGTTATGATTTGTTATATGGATGGCATGCTTACTTGTTATATGAAAAAAAAGTGGATAAAGTGTTTAAGGGTCATATACTCAGAAATGCGTTGTTGAGGGTTTGGAAAAAGTACCAATATAAGCTAAACTATAAGATACCCATATGGGCAAATCCCAGACATGCAATAGAAAATATAAGTATAGAGCAAAAAACAGAGGTGATTACTTATAAAGAGCTTCTTTTTTTGGAAAGGGGTAAGCTGCAACTGAAATCTTTAGATGAATTAAAAGAAGAAGGGATAATTTATACTTGGTTTCAGTATGGTCAGCTTCAAGCTAGATGGAGGGAAGATCAAAAATTTGGTGTTATGCAAAATGAGGAAAATCTGGTGAAACAGATTAGAGATCAAAGCCAGATGCATATTAAAAGGTTGTATAATGCATTATTGGAAATAGATTCAGAAACGGAATTGGTTAAGGATTGAATGATAAAATGGGCACAAAACTTTCAGGAACCAGTGATGATGGAAACGTGGGAAAAGATTTGGGTCAGAAATGTTAAATTTACGCAAGCACAAAATTTGAGAGAGAATTTTTATAAAATGTTTTATAGATGGCACTTAGATCCTAAAAAATTATCATGTATGTACTCTAATTTGCAAGCTAAATGTTGGAGATGTGAATGTAATGATGCAACCTATTATCATATATGGTGGACCTGTAAGAAAATCAAGGCATTTTGGATAAAAATTTGGTGGGTGATGCAGAATATTCTGAAAAGAAGGTTGAAATTTACTCCTCAATTGTTCCTATTGGGTATAACTACGGACTGTACAGTATCAGAAACTAAATTGATTTTGAATCTAATATCAGCAGCTAGGCTGTTGGTAGCGCAATATTGGAAGAAGGACTCTTTGCCTACTATTGAAGAGTGGATACTGAAAGTAACGAACCTAGCAGAAATGGCGAAAATCTCAGCGTACTTGAAGGACTATACACAAGAAAGATATGTATCGGAATGGAGAAGATGGATTGACTATATTCAAAATAAGTATCAGACAAGAAAATATCAAATAGCTTATGAATGAACGTTAAGTATTAGAAGTATTATGTTATCTATAGTGGAGTTAAGGTTTCAGGGGGGGAGTTAGTAGTCTGAGGATAAGTAGGTTAATCTATCTTTTGATTGTTAAATGGAACACCTTGTATTTTGCTCTGGGAAGTCTGGGGGGGAGGGTGGGATGAGGGGAGGGAACGGGTGGGGGGAATATGGGGGGGAAGAAAATTTTTGTTTCTTGTAAAACTTTTCAATAAAAAAAAAAGAAAAAAAAACTGCCTCCGCCTCCATGGCCCATTTGCCACGGCCGCAGTCCATTCGCCAGACATCACCTATTCACCACCGTTCACCACGAATGGGTGGCGGCAATAGGCAGTGGCGATCCCCGCCACCTAGAACAGCTGATTGGCATCGCACCAACCCCCCTCTCCCCCGCCACAATATTCGCTCTATAAGATGAACAGACATTTCCACCCACTTTTTTGGGGGGGAGGGGAGTGTGTTTTATAATCTGAAAAATATGGTATGTCTGCTGCAACACCATTGTGGTGGTTTTCCTTATGATCGACCATAGAGATGCTGCAGCACCTCCACACCTATCCCCCCAGGTCTCCACAGGCAATGAGCCTACTTTGTCTCCCCACTGAGTTCCATACTCCACCCTACCCTTGGTTACTGATTGCTCAGTTACCTTTTGAATATCTTCAGAGATCAGGTTGGAAGGAGGGCAGGCCACTCTATTACTGGCCAGATGGCACACTCCCACAAGTGAATGTCTTTTTCTGAGTGAAAAATAATTCGGGAGAAGATGTTTTCCTTTCCTCGCTAAATGACAAGGAATCTAGTGAGGATTCCTTACTGTCTAGTGAAGAAGGAAAAACTGACATGATTTCTTCTCACTTCTAGCACTTCCTTTAATTCTACCAGCATTAACAAAGCTCTCGGTTTTCCTTTTCTTGCTAGAAATGAATGGAGCAATCCACCCTCCTTCCCTACCCTGACCTCCTGAGCTCTGAAGACTTTGAAAAGGTAAATGTGCTAAGGTGACCGGGTGGGGTGGGGTGAAGGCCTAAATGACTATGGGGATCTCAAGGGGCAGAAAGCGTATCTCAGAGGATGAAGGCCGCCTTGGGAGGCCCAATTCAGGTAGGCTTGTGCCTGCACTTAACTCCCCGCTCAAGGTACCTCATGCTTCACTTAATGATCTGCATGTTCATTTAATGAATGTGTTGGGGTCAGCAGGGATGGAGATGGTTTACTTAATGGCCCTCCCAATTATCAGGCTCCATTACAGTCATAACTCAAGGACTACCTTTAATTCCATGAAAGGAAAGGTTGGAGAAAGTTATTAAAAATGTATGGATGCAGCGAAAGTTTCTTCAAGGGGGAACACAACTATCTATTTTAAAATTATTTTATCCTTCAGAAAAGAAGTGACAATTTTATTGATCCAAAAAGTCATAATGTGCCTGGCTCCTGAATGAGTTGGAAAGGACGTGGGTTCATGACAAAAATTGTAAATAATCCTATCCATTTCCTCAGGCAAAATAACCTCAGAAGTCTTGCTTATTGCATTGGTTTCTATCCAGTTAGTAGGCTTTCCAGGATAAATGAAAAATGCTTTAGCCACCAAGATACCCATATGGTCACCAGAATTTTTAACAATAGAGGAAGATTGGAGATAGGTAAATTACGTATTATTCTTTTGCTCCACTGACATTCCCAATCATCTATAACAGTGATGGCTAACCTTTTTATCACTGCGTGCCAGGAGGGGGGGGAGGGGGGTCATACGCACGCGTGCCCACACCAATTCTATGAGCCTCACGCATGCACGTGTGACCCCACAGCTCCCCCCCCGCGCTCCTGGCACGCGATGGCCCGGTGGGCCCGGTAGGCCCTTTTTCTCTTTCCCCAGGCTCCAGAGCCTTTGTAGGAGCTTGGGGAGGGTGAAAACGCCCTTCCCCACACACCCCCGGAGGCCCTCCAGAGGACAGAAACGGCCTGTTTGCCAACTTCCAGTCCCACCGGAGCTGAGCTCGCATGCCCACCGATATGGCTACGTGTGCCACCTGTGCCATAGGTTCGCCATCACGTATCTATAACATGGATGTCAAACTCACTGCGTCATGTTGCAGGTACTTCCTAACCATGCTGCCATAGCAGTTGATATCAGTTCAAGCTCAATTCTAAGGCAGTACCAACTTTGTTTTCTTTACATATTTTCAGAGATCTGTTTATCCAATTTCATAAGAATTATAGAATTTTCAACACATTCATTCTGTCCCAATTTAGCTTTGTAACATTCAACATTGAATTTATTAGGTCAGATATTTACTGTTTTTATTTAAATACGTTATAAATATAAATTGCTCGTTTTAAAAACTTTTCCTCAAAATACAAGCTGCTTTTGTTTCTGCAGCACAAAGGAAATATCTACATTCTTTTCATGAATAGGTGTAGTTATTTAGGTTGTTAGATGTCACTGTGGAAGTTTTACTTTTTCACAAAATGGCTCACGCAATATTGATTTAGGAAAAAAATGGGAGGATAAAGGAGAGACAAAAAGAAACAAAAAAACCCAAAAAAACACACTCTCAAAAAAGGTTGGAGAGCCATATATGACTCCATAGTTTTCAGCTTCAGCATCCTATTCACAGAAATCAAATGGATAAAATTTAGTCATTAGAAACTTGGCTAAGAACTGAATAAAAAGCATAGGTAGGACAAATCCCCAAATGTCACAGAGAAATAACCATTTGGCAGTAACATTTGGCAGGAATGTTAAGAGGGATGTCCCTACTAAATATTTCTGGTAAGTAGATAAAGTATAGTCAGCTAACTAGAGAAATAAATTCCATCCTATTGCTGGTGCTTTAAGAAACAGAAATGAAGATGTATGGACATAACTGAGTTGTGTTTGCAATGTTTGTACTGCATTGGTATTCATCCTTGTATGTGTCTGTAGCAAGTGAAAGCTCATAACAGTACTTGAAGAAACAACTCAAGATATCTAGAATAGCAAGGAAAAACACTTCAATGATGAATGAAGTGATGAAAAATTATCAAATACGATCTACAATATGAATGATGTGTAAATGTGACCAATAGATGAAAAGGCCAAAATCAAGTAATACAAAAGATGTTTTGTTCTGTTTGACATCAGAAAAAGTTTTTAAAATCAGGGGGGGAATCAATCAAACATCAAAGGTTTCACAGAAAAAAAAAAGAACCTGAGAACTCAGTACAATAACTAGCATTCCATAATAGAAAAAAAGCTAACTTCAAGATAGAAGGGAATTCCTAAATAAGAGAAAATGAAAGCACAATTTAGACTATTCCAATGTAGAAAAAACAAAGAATGACAGAATCTACCAATGTGGTTTTACACAAAGATAATGGAGATCTTAAAACATAATCACTATTACACATAAACCACTAAGAAACACTAAATATATAAATGTACAGATGATATACTAGTTTAATAAATTATTATGATTACCCAGCAAAGGGAAGCAGGTACCTGAGAAAAATGAGAGAGAAAAATGTGTAAACATTATATAAAGGCTTAAAATTAACCCACAAAAGGGAGGAACTCATGCCTCCTGATGTTAACCATCAAAGGCATGTTCAAAAATGTCTGCAACCTCTATTTGTTTTTGATAGCATCAGATATTCCTCTTGGTCTGTTGTGTGGATTTTTGGGTGGTTTGGGGGTGGGGAATTTGTGGTGGGTGGGGGGTTGTTTGGGGATTGTTATGTGTGTTGGACCTGGTCTTCAGGTGTTAAGTGAATTTCGTTGTATGGGTATACTGTGTATACACGTATAATGACAATAAATTTATTATTATTATTTTTTATAAAACTAATTTAGTGAAAGGAACACCTCTCAGTGATATAAATGCAGGAATTATGACATGAAGCTCATAAAATCATTCAAAGAGATTGGGCTCTTGCATTTGTGTAAAAATTCAACCAATAACCAATTTATATATAGTCAGCATTTTGTTTGAGTTTCTTTCCCGTTATTATTTAGTTTTCATGGGAAGAAAGTGGTTCAAATTGGCTGTTTATTAATTAAATTTGTTTGCCGCCCATGTAATTGCATGATAACTGGGCAGTATACCAATCCAAATAAAACTAGATAGATTAAATTAGATAAAATTGGTAGATGATATATAGATAAGTAGGTAGGTAGATAGACACTCACTCACTCACTCACTCAAAGATGGGGAAGAAGGGAGCAGAATGTATGGGGGAGGGGAACTGCTACTAATTAATAAACCACATCCACTGTAGTACTCTCCCATTGAGGCCCCATTGGGGCAGTACCACACCGGGGGTGGTTGATTAACCTTAAGTCAACTGGCAGAGCCAGGTCCTCAGGCTCTTGTGGAAAGTCTGGAGAGTGGGAACCGTTCTCACCTTTGGGGGCATCAACTTTTTTTTGAACAGGTATATTAAGGAAGACTTAATATTCTGCTTAACAGCAACATTCAATTTAAACATGTTGAATATAATTTAATATATTTTAGTAATCATTATACTGAACATAATTTGTTATTAATATGAATTATGCCCCTCATTATTTTAATCTCACAATGGCATTACTCTCCATCAAGTACATTGTTCTCGACTTCCGGTTTACTGCTTGTCGCCGCCAGACGTTCTTTCGGGATCGTCAGCCCCACTGCCTGTAAAGAGCCGCCTTCACAACGGAATGGCGGCTCGAAAAAACTCCGTTTCCATGAGGAAATGGAGATAGAGCCGGCTAGGGTGGGTAGAGCTCTCTGCATAGTCCCAAAAGTTTTTCTTTTACTTTTGGGACGGAGCGGATGAGACTCCACATATCCCCAGCCGCTGCTCCGGGCTTTGGGAGACCTCTGCTATATGCAGACCTAGGCGTCAAGAGCAAGCCTGCAAATTTAACAGAGTAATTAAAGAAGACGTGAGCTGGACCTGTGATCCTGAATCGCAAGTATTTTACTTATTTTTCAAAAGCTATTTAAGAAAGAAAAAAAAAAGGAAAAGGAAAGAAAAAAAAAGATTTTTAAAATGGCGACTGCCGCGGCTTGAGGAGAGGCTGAAAGGGAAAGTCCTTCCGTTTTCTATTATTACAATGTAGCGGAACAAATACCTTTGGCTACAATTGAAGACAATACTTCACTTTCGTGTTTTGTTTTGTTTTTTCCCCTGGAGTGCTGATATTGCTCTTGGTTGGAAAGAAGTTTTCTTCTCTTTTTTAATAAAGTTTGTCTGGGCGGAAACATGGCATTGAGACTTATAAAGTCAGACAAACAAGCAGTGGGGAGGGATTCCCCCATTAACAAATTACAAGAACAAGTCTTAAGTCTCCAGTCTCAGAAACCTGATTTTAACATAATAGAATTTCTTTTAGAGGAGATTGTAAGAAGGGATGAAATTGTGAATCAGCATCTTGAAAATTTTAAGCAGGAAATTAAAGAATTGGTGAAATCTAAGTTTGATTTTTTGGAGCGAAAGATTTTAAAAATGGCTAACGGTTTTTCAGAATTTATGATCCAGTTGGATGCAAATACTAAGTTATTAGAGTCTAAAATGGAAGAAACTCAGGATAATTTGGACAATAGAATCCAAAAAATTGAAAATGATTTGACAAATACTCAAGATAATAGCTCAGAAGAAAAACCTAAAATGGAGGCTGATCAAAAGACTGGTAATGTAGAAAATTTGCAACAGAGGATTGAAAGAGAAGTTTTAATGATGCAATATAATTTCACTGAATATGCGATAACACTGAGAGGTTTGCAGGAAAATAATAGAGATGATTTAAGAAAAATATCTTCTGAAATTCTGGCTGGGATTTTAAAGGTTCAACCTGAGGAAGTGTTTTGTAGGATTGACAGAGTTTATAGAATAAATTCCTGGATTGCAAAGCAAAGGCAATTGCCTAGAGATGTGGTGATCTATTTTACAGATAAAGAAATTAGGAATAATATTGTGCAAAATTCCTTTAATTCTACTTTGCAATTGTATGGAAGAAAGATTTGGATCTACAAAGAGCTCCCGCCCAAGATGTTAACGGAAAGGAAGAAATTTGGTTTTTTGGTGACTGAGTTAAAAAGAAGAAATATTCCATTTAGGTGGGATGCCCCAGTTGGTATAATATTGAGATATCAAGGAGAAAGATACCAACTAAATACTGTTGAAAGAGCGGAAGAATTTTATCAAAAAATTTTGAAAATGAATTTAACATCTTTAGGCATAATACAGGATAAGCAGAAGGAGTTGGAAACAAAGGGAAAACATCGAATTACAGAGGTTGTGGTAGACAAATTGCCTTTGGATTCTTTAGATACCCCAGCTGGATTACCTACAAATATGAGAGAAGTGGCATCTGACTCTAACGTGATGATTCATCAAGTCAAAGACAAGTATGGAAACCAATTAGCTGATATACATTTGGCAAAGAAGAAATATGAGATACAAAAACAAAATCAACAAGACCAACTTATAAAGCAGAATGAAAACCGATCAGTTGATATACAACTTCTAGAAAGGAAACCAGAATGGAAATTAAACCCACAAAAAGAAAAGAAAAAAAGAAATAGGTCTCATAAAAATAGAAATTTCTAAATCAAGCAACAGTGAAGCCAGTGATTTAAAAAAAAATGAATGAATATGCGAAAAGATAGTGGAGGCGAAGTATTGGTTAATATTATCCTGAGGACTGTGACAGACCTCTGCAATGCCGTAATTTTGGGATGTGAAAAGAGCCTTAAATTGTTGGATTTGAATTATCTACCTTGGATTTCTTTCTTGTATCGATAAATATATTATAATTATCCTGAGATACAAGGCAAGAGAGTTACGCTGCGGCATGCAGAAGATCTGGTTGTTACCCACTAGGATGATGGGAATTAATAATCCTGATGAAAGCCACAGTTACAACTATATGGAATATAATCATAATGTCACTCGGGTGGTTGTTTTTACTTTTATATATATATATGAGGATATTTACTACTGATGGGGGCAGATGATGATTGAAGATTTTGAACAAACTGTTGCATCAGGAAGCTATGTTACCCTATTATGGATGATGGACTCAACAATCCAGTGGAAAGACATCAAAGAAGATATTATATGGATTATAAATTTAAAGTCATTGTCCTTTTTTTATATATATAACGGAATACATACACACACACACACACACACACACACACACACACACATATATATATATTAGTAGAGTGGGCAGTGGATTAAAGATATTAAGAATTGTTGTGCATGGCAATTTTGTAGGAAAGTGGGTGGAAATAGGTTAGTTTACTGATTGATTAGTTTAAGAAAAGGGATGTTTAAGTGATATATCTAGGGGAGTGGAGGAATGGATAGAGTTGAATAAATGTTAAATTAGGATTTATGGGGAAGGCTGCTTTGAAATGTTATATTAATATACACAAAAGATTAAATGTCAAAGTAGGATTCATTATATAGTTTTAAAGTGGAAGGTTGTTTTGAAATGTTGTAATAATATACAGATATAAGTTTGGGGGAGGAGAAAAAGGGCAGATTATTGCTAAATTGGGAGTTATCATACAATGTTATAGTAGACTGTTTTTTTTGAAATGTATGGCAAAAGGGGGAATTAACAATATTAATATTATTATTAGCAAGCAAGGGTCAGTATTTAGAGGAGGGAGTAAGGGGATGGTAAAATATTATATAATCTGTTATGAATTAGGTTTTTGTTGTGAAGAAGTCACAGGGGGGATGGGTGGTGAGGGGGGGTTAGGGAGGAGGGGGGAGAAAATGGGGGGAAAATTTGTATTTGAAAACTTTTTCAATAAAAAAAAAGTACATTGTTCTCTAGCATTGTTATTACTTATGTACATACATACTTTGTACATATATACAAAATTGTATTATGTGATACAATTTTTGTAGCTGTCCATTTCATGGCAATGAATCTGGGTAGTACACAAGGATTAAAAGCAACAATCAAAATCAACAATCCAAACAACGAACATCTAAGGTTGCACAAAAATAATGTAACGATAGGAAAAAAATAAAGAGCAATTAAGTAGCAGTCTAAATGCCTTGAGGAGCAACAGCACTGCTAAAGCCTTACAAACATCTAACACAGGCCCATTCAGATCTGGCAAGATGACATTGCTTGAAAGAAGGGCCCAGAGAATCCCCTCCCTGCTAGTTCTGGTGAGGAAGCAGAGGCAAGCAGTCCTCAAAATACCTTGTTCCTATCCTACATATGGGCTTTATAGGTGAAAACCAGCACTTTGAATTGTACCCAGAAGCCCAGTGGAGATAGAGCAACTCAACAGAGCTTCAGTGTTACACAAGCATAGCTTGGAATCCATGTCACTGTGTTCCAAATCAGATGCAGCTCCTAAATGTTCTTCAAGGGCAGTCTCATGTAAAATGCATTAGAGTAATCCAGATAGGGGGTGACTAAAGCATAAGTCACTATGAGAAAAGCCTCTTGGCCCAGGAATAGATACAAGTACTACATAAGACAAATCTATGCAAAAGAGCCATGGCCTCTACTTGTTCTTTCAGCAGGAGTTGAGAATCCAGAGAACCCCCCACAGTCTGCACTGTCTGTCTGGGAAGCGTAACCCCATGCTGAGTGGAAGAGATTCCTCAGGTCTTTTATTTTTTAATTGGGGGGGGGTGTTCAATGTTTCAAAACCCACAACCACTTAGTTTTGCAGGGTTGAACTAAACCCTATTATCTATCTCCCATTGAAACCTCACAGCTTACAGACATTAAGAATTTTGTTAGTCCTATTCATTTAAATATTCAAAAACCACTACCTACAGAATACTGCTTCTCCTGCATTAAATTTGCTTTGTAAAATTTCATCAAGTATCAACATTTTCCATTTAACCTCTTCTTTGGAGCATAAAATCTAGTAGTCGAAATCTTAGAAAAGAACAGCCTTTATGTAAATAGTTACCACAATTTTACTTGAAAAGTATACAGGTAGTTCTCGACTTATGACAATTGAACCCAAAATTTCTGTTGCTAACTGAGACAGTTAAGTGAATTTTACCCCATTTTAAGACCTTTTTCCACAATTGTTAAGTGATTCACTGCAGTGAATCTGGCGTCCCCGTTGACTTTGCTTGTCAGAAGGCTGCAAAAAGGGGGACCCAGGGAGTCATGCAACTGTCAGAAATATGAACCAGTTGCCAATCATCTGAATTTTGATCATGTGGCCATAGAGATGCTGTCATAAGTGTGAGAAATGATAATAAGTCACTTTTTGTGCACTTGTAGCTTTGAATGGTCACTAAACAAATGGTTGTAAGTTGAGGACTCTCTGTACTGTATGTTAAAATTGCCAGTATTCAGGAAAAAACAATATAACCTCAAAATGTGGTATCTATAAATCCTCAAACAACATACTTCAGAATAACTAACATGCAGGCATAAAAACTTGATTACAAGCAGACTTCATCTCAAACTTCTCTACTAATATAACTTGCTCTAAAAACTTCCAAGATTGAATCTGTATGATCTATCACCTTTTTTAAAAAATTGCATTATTTTACTCACAAGGCAATTCTGTTCGCATCAATCCTAAAATATAAGCAAAATCTTACATTAACCACTAACAGTTTTTAACTTTAAAAAAAACAACTATATCATAAACATTGGAACTATTATTAATACTGAAAAACACTACCCACTTTCTTAGCCAATGGGTGACTCTACTGGAGCAACAGAGAGCAATGTCATTAATATGTCACTAACACCTCACTATAAAAGTCCTGATGGCTCAACCCAATGATTACATATAATGTTAAGAGACAAGATAGATACAGGTAAAAGATGACTGCCTGAATGTATTGGTTAATGCTCAGCTGGATGAACTTCTCATGTTGAGAATATAAACTGGATTTAGTAATCATTTTTTTTATCTTGTTATATCTTATTGGTGCAATCCACCAGGACAATACATCTGCCCTATCCCTACAAGGCAGTGGTGGGTTGCCCCCGGTTCAGACCGGTTCTACAGAACCGGTAGTAAAACCAGAGGGAGGCTCCACCCATCAACCCCGACATCATCAGAACGCTTCTGCGCAGAAGAGCATGTACACACGGGTTTTACTCATGCGCGCAGCCCTATTGCGAACCAGTAGTAAAGGTAAGTAGAACCCATCTCTGCTACAAGGTAGGCCAGATAAATACCATAGTTAATGTTTTCAAAAGCAGTCAAGTGATCCAAACAGCTACAATATCATCATTCAATTTTGAATGATTAGCTAATACAATTCTGGCTCATATTTGTTATGGATATTTACATTTATAGGCATACAATATATATTGTGCTTCTTTTAACAATGCTCTCCATCACCAAAAAATTACACTTCAATGAAGCTCGTATGATTATTAGCATTTTTTAGCCATAGTTTTTAATTAATGCTTATACATTACCTTTCTTAGATGTAATAGTGGAAACATAACTTCTACACACACTGAGAAATCAAAACATTAATGTGACCTATTGCAATACTTGTTTTCTGTGGTGGTCTGGAACTGAGACCGCAATATTTAGTTATCATATTTCTATATAAATAAAATATAAATATCTCAAAGGTGTACCTATATTTGAATTGTCTGTATTTTTTACTCCTACAGAGCTTCCATCTCATATTAATAATATTTTGGATATCTGTTATATATATATATTTTAATTGTAAAATGGCAGCAGTAAAAGTAAAATATGAGCCTTATCCCATAAAATATGCATATTATTCATATTTTAATTGTGTTTCTATCTCATAATTTAAACTGCATAAGCTTTGACATTCCAGAAGTGATACAAGATAGTAGAAACTCCTTCCTTCTCTCCTTTTCCCCCACAACTATCATCCTGTGAGGTGAATGGCCTGAAAAAATGACTGGCCAAAAGTCACCCAGCTGGCTTTCATGCCTAGTGTGTGGCTATAATTCAAGTCTCCTGGTTTCTATCCTGTTGCCTTAACCATTAGATCAAATTGGCTCTAAACCCGTTTTAAAATAATAAAATGAAAGATGAAAATCTGAAGGATTGCCTTTCTTTTTTGCTTAGGTCAACAAGAACCAACTAAAGATAACCATATTATTATTTAGATACAAGTACCTTCTATTGGAAAGCGTGCAAGCTCAATATTGGCGTGTTTCATTCAATATTATGGCTGCTATCTCTCTCAGAGATTAAGCTCCATGAGAGGGAATTCAGGCCTAAACTGTATGATCCAAAAAAAGGATCATCATACAAATCAACCCAGAGTTCTGAATCAAGGCACAAGTTCAAATTATCCTAATTCAAACACATCATGCAAAGATCTGGCTCTCTAGAGAAGGCTCTAATGGGGGAGGGAGAGGCGAAGAAAATGTAACTAGGGAAGTTGAAGAAAAGAGGATGATCAACAGGCAAGTGGATGGACTCAGTTACACTGATAATAAGTGCTCCATTCAAAGATCTGAAAGATGTTACCCCATTTTCCCCAAAATAAGACATCCCCTGATAATAAGTCCAATTGGGCTTTTGAGTCCATATCAATAAGGGCAAGTGCTTATTTCAGGGTTCAAAAAAAGCTAAGACAGGGTCTTATTTTCGGGAAAACATGGTAGGGACAGATCATAATGGAGAAAATATACCTATGTGATTATCAAGTGTCAACAATTACTTGATGACATGTAATCAATCAAACTGCACTTTTATTACTTATGCAGTAACAGCAGCACTATCTCTTCTTCTAGTGTTATTAATATCTCAATGTCTAGGTTTTTAATTCCCCCACCTACCCTTAATCATGTGTCTAAATGAGCTGATACCAAAGTAATGAACAAATGTGGGAGGAGCTATACTATACTGTAATAATACAACCTGGTATCATTCAGATGCATATACCACATGAAGCTCAAAACGCCATAGCTCAGTATTATTTGCAAACAGGATAACAATGATTACTATGGATTTTTCTCTCTCTTTTGACTGTTACTGTCATATCATATCAACAAGTTCAGGGCTATGAGAGGATCTACCCTAAATTCTCCATCATTTGCATTTCAGCTACCAACCTTCTCATTTCATCAATTTCAAATTCCGAGAATTTAAAGAGATTTTATCATATAAAAATACCCAGGAACCCTCATATGGATAGTCAAAGCCATTTCTTATCTCCCATAGATCAGATTTCCAATATATATTTATTTAAATCTTCACAGATTTGAAAATGAACAAATGTTTTTTCATTTTTGTCTGAATTTTAATTAGTGGTTAATCACATCCATATGAAACACATTTATTAAAAAAAAGCCAAGGAACATGTTTTCTAAGTATTCATATAGTTTTATGCTCCTTGTATTCCAGCACTGGAATTATGAGGCACACATATATGTTGCAATATAGTTCTTTTCATATATTTCAGATCAATCACTTCTGCAATTAAATGTATCAAGATTCCATTTTCTGCTATTTTATTATAGGTCAATCTCCATTTTATTTGTTAAATTTATTTGCCTCTATCTCGCAGTGGGAATACTCTAGTTGGCTTACAATAAAAATGGAGAAAAGAAAAGAAGTGAATAAACTTAACAGTGAATAAGAATAAACAATGAAACAAACAATAGAATAAACAATGAAAAAGAAAACCATGAGAATACAGTGATTATGAGAATAAAAGATGGGCAGGTGGGGAAGCAGGGAGGACGGAAAGGTGCTATCAATCTAACAGCCACCTCTAGTGTGATATTGCCCCATTGGGTCTCCAGGCCAACTCAGAGCAAGGCATTCAGCCTTTTACATAATGATACAAGGATGGAAGCAGATCTCATATTGGAGGGTAGGATGTTCCAAAGGACAAATGTTACAGCAGAAAAGGCTCTTCTTCTGGATCCCAGTAGTTGGGATTCTTTGACCAACAGAATCACAGTAGGCCTTTTCTCTGTCGACCATTTATATTTGCCATTTCTTTTTCACATTGCCCTAAAGGATTTTTTTTACTGCCAATCAGAACTGAGCAGTCCACTTATTCTTCTCAATTATTAACACATTAATAGGAGATCTCCCAATCTAGTTGCCACTATAAATTCTGGCTAGCTTAAATCAGTGTTACAGACATGCAAAAGAAATCCATCAATCTGAGAGATATTTTCTCTTTACGTAATTTTTTATCTGTATCTGACATGAGCCAAAAATAATATGTCAGTGATCAAAGATGTTGTATTTACAGTCCAAAAGTAGTGGGGAATATTTATTTAATGCCACATTTATAACAGAAGTTCTGCTACCTATATAATTGTCCCATTCCCGTCCCAGCACTAAAATCTAATACATGGGAATTGGAAGACTCCCAAGGCCCCTTCCAGAATATTGTATTGTATGATTCCAAAAAAATCCAAGATAAAAAAATTTTAAGCACTAAAACCAGTAATGATCATTTTAAAGAAACTCTCCAAACCACAAACCCAGTATTTCAAGGGAAATGTAATTTCACTGAGGACCAAAGGACTCATCTTGATCAGCTAGTTTTACAGTCCAAAACATCATTGCATGATCTTAATTTGGAGCTCTGGACACCTATTTAAAAATTCAAAACTTGAATGGCCTGGAGCACGGGTCCCAAGCCCCCAGGCCACAGTCTGTTCAAAACTGGGCCGTGTGAGCAGTGGGCAAGCTTGCAAGTGCAAAGTTCTACTCATGCACGAAGCTTCACTTGCACGAAGAAAAGGTGCTTGAGTGAAGCGCGCTTGTGTGCAAAGCTACACTTGTGAGAACAGAGGACACTCACACATGAAGCTCCATTCACGCGAATGGAACTTCGCGAGCAAACACAAGCACCCTCCACTCATGCAAATTTTGTGCGCAAGCACAAGCGCCCTCTGTTTCTTCAAGTGGAAGTTCACACATGAACACAAGGGCCCACCACTCATTTGCAAAGCTCCATTCGTATGAGCAGAGGGCATGCACGCTTGCTACTCGCAACAAAGGAGCTGTGTGCGCACATGCACCTGTCAGTCACATGCCCTCCCATGTACCGGGCCACCAAGGTGGAAAGGTTAGAGACCTCTGGTCTCAAGCATTCACTATGGTAACACTATGATATAAATCTCCACATAACTTTCCCCAGTGTTTTCAGTAATTGCTAAACAATATTGGAGAGAAACTGATACCAAAAAGCATATTTTAAACACCAAAATGTGAAATGGAAAGAGATCAACACTTGTGAACCAATCCTGCAAAGCCTACAATGGAAAGCTTTTAAGCCATGCCTGATTAAGGGGTCCAGAATTACACTAATGCACTATTTCAATGATAGTACAAAAGTTGGCTTGAAACTTGAAAAGTTAGCTCAAAAAAACTAAGATCATGGTATGATTACTTCCTGATAAAGAGAAGGAAAAGAAATGGAAGCAGTAACAATTTTATTTTCTTGGGCACCAAGATAACTGCACACAGTGACTGCAGCCATGAAATTAAAAGAAACTTGCTCCTTGGTAGGAAAGATATTGCAAACTTAAAAAGAATATTAAAAAGTAGAGATATCACCTTGCTGACAAAGGTCCACATAGTCAAAGCTATGGTTTTCCCAGTAGTAATGTATGGCTATGAGAGCTGGACCATAACAAAGGCTGAGCATCGAAGACTTGATGCTTTCAAATTGTGGTGCTGGAAAAGACTCATGAAGGTCCCCTGGACTGCAAGATCAAATCAGTCGATCCTAAAGGATATAAATACTAACTGTTCCTTGAAAGGATATCTACCGAAACTAAAGCACAAACACTATGGCCACCTAATAAGAAGAGGGGACTCATTAGAAAAGACCCTGATGTTAGGAACAACTGAAAGCAAAAGGAGAAGAAGACAGCGAAGAATGAGATGGTTAGATAGTGTCATCTATGTAATGAACATGAATTTGGGCAAACTCCAAGAGACAATGGGGAGCCTGGGATGCTATGGTTTATGGGATTGCAAAGAATAGGACACGACTGAGAAATTGAATGAAATTATTTCAATGAAATCTAGCAGAGTTCAACTCAAAGACAAATGCTTGCCATCCCATCTTCCTCTAGTAACAATACATAACTTTTCCAAGAACAGTACATATGCGAGTTTCTCCTTGCTGATCATCAACCTCAAGAGATCAGTCAGTCATTTTGAAGGTGTATATTTTCTTTTTACTTTTCTCAATATCCAGCTTTCACAACTGTATATTACCACTGGGAAAACTATTTTGATTTTTTTTTTCTTGTAATTTAATGTCACATTATTTTTCATATTGCTTTTCATATTCTGTCTGAATTAGTTATTGTCTTCCTCTATTTTAACAATTTTATTTTTGTAGCCCATTGTCCACCTCTATTCATAAAGGCCTGAAAGCACAGCATGTCCATTAGGACTATACTCCCACAATCTCCTCTCCAATTTCAGTTATCTACTACAATATTCCAAAGCATTTATTTCCTGAAGCCAGATCAAAATGTGAATTGTAATGTATCAAAATAACAATTTCTTAAACTACAGTCTAAAATTGGAATAGCTTACTTAGAATGTTTTTCCAAAGAAAAATTATAGTAAATTGACTGACATTTTAAGTATGGGACTACTTATTGTCTAAATATGTTTGCAGGATTGTAGTACTGACCTTTAAAATCCTCAATGCTTGCTCAAGCAAAATAGTACTGGGAAAATATGCATTAGAACTTATCCCAGCAATTAAGAGCATTTTAATATAGTATTCAATTCTAGCATATCTGGAGAGTCCCAATTTTTAAATAAGCCATTTAGAAGATATAATTTATTTTTTAAAATTACCAAGCATTTACTTCTATTTTAATTCACCCACCATCTGGAACGAGCTCCCCCCAGAGATACAGAAGATTCCGGATCTGCGCACTTTCCGCCGTGCCCTCAAAACATTCCTGTTTCAGCAGGCCGGCCTGGCCTAACTTTTCCCTTTATATTGCTTTCGATTTTATTTTAAACTGGGATGTCTTGAATTATCTAGGACCAGAGTGTTTAGTATATTTTAATTGGTTTTTGTTTAATTAACATTTGTATTACATGTATTTTTTATCGTTCGCTGTTCACCGCCCTGAGTCCCTCAGGAATAGGGCGGTATATAAATTTAATAAATAAATAAATAAATAAATAAATAAATAAATAAATAAATAAATAAATAAATAAATAAATAAATAAATAAATAGAATATATATTGTACATTAATGACTACAATTTTATGTTGAATATATTCAATTCTGTAAATTAAATCGTTTAACTTCAAAACAGAGTAGCAACTCCTTATTGTAGAAAGTTATAAAGGGGTTGAGGTATAAATAAATAAACAAATTTATTTATTAAATGTTCATGCTACCCTACAAGATGACTCTAGGTAGTTTAAAAATACAAACAAATGAAAAAGTTAAAATACTAAAATGAACCAACATTTAAATATTAAAAACTGCGCTAAAAACACGTCCACAAGAGCCAAGAAACAGATGGGACGGGGATGAGATCTTATCCCATCGGTCACCTCCTGTGTTTTGATACCATTTCAAAAAGCCAAAAGAGAGGGGGCAGTTCTCACCTCCAGTGGAATAATGTTCCACAATATCAGTATCATTTGGACTAAATTCATTTCCCATCCAATTAGATTTCTATACATATATGTCCCTATCCTGTACAGTGCTGACTAGGAAAGACTGAAGAGGGTTCCAAAGACAGAAAAAATAAGAACAATCCAACTCCCTGGTATCTCTGGCCCAATCCACTGAATCAGCTATGCCCACTATATAGCCCCCCAAAGCTATCTGAGAATATGTCATTTTAACAGCTAAAACTTTAAGAGAAACTCAAATGTGCCCTCCCATTAAGGTAAATGGCAAAGGAAACAGAAATATTCTTATGATTAGTTGAACTGACAAGTTAGTCATTTCATTTTTTTAAAGTCTCACTGTGAACATTAATAAAAGTTTAGACTTATTGGCAAATAAATTGTATGATTTTCTTCTGAAATAAATAACTCTTATTGATTCACAAATTAGAAGCAAAGTATAAATGATATGCCCACAATATTACTGACATAAACAAAATATAAACAGCATTAACTTTGTTATGCTTTGTTATGCTATATATGTATAATTACATATATTATATTATCCTATTACATTATAATACTATCTGCAACCTAGCTGCTAGATTTGTAAATACCCAACTATCTCCTTATCCTGGCTCTGATGAGCAAATGAAAAGACTCATAACAATGAAATTAAGCTTGTATCTGAACAAATATATTGGTTCACACAAGAGATTTACAGAGAATCAGTAAAATAAATGAAATTAAAGTAGTGCTCGGAGGGAGATAATTTGACTTTGCTTATTTTAGTCTCCTTCACAAGATTTTGGGTACTTTAAAAATTATTGTTTTTAAATTGAGCTGCATTGTAAATATACAAAATATATTATTAGCTTAGAAATTGAATTTCAAATATGAAAAGCTAATTTAAATATTCAGTCCTAAATAATTTAAATTTCCTTTAATATTCGATTATACATTAGATTAAATCCTAGTGTTACTTACTGTAAAGTATAAGATTACAACTGTAATTCATAACTATACTTAGAATCATTACAAAGTTTCTGCTACCCAGCTAAAAGACATTATCAATTAAAAATATTCTGGTTTATCTTATTAAAACAATTATATTCAAAATATTAAAACTGCTGCTGTCTACTAGTGAAAAAAAAGATTAGAACTTAGAACACTGGGATGCTTTTATTAAAGTAATTAAGCCATGAAGTTATATAAAAATCATTAAAAATTTTCCCCTAGTAGCACTTTACCATATATTTGATGATACTCATGGTATAAAGGCAGTATCAACACATTTGTTTATTTTTTTTTTCTTTATAGATAGCCAGTATGGTTAAGTCATCTTCAGAAAAAAGTGGGCAAAATTATTTGCCAATTCATATAACAAACTATTGATGTATTCAAATCTTAAGGATTATGTTCAAAATATATATTTTTAGGATAGAAAAAGTAATAAAATTGACAAAGATAGCAAAATTGCTTTAAATTTTGAAGGAAAGAATGAATCCTTATCTTTCTCTATCCCTTTATGATCTTGTATTTTGTATTTTACACTATAATAACCTTTAATCAAAATGTATTTTTAAATCAGATTACAATCTTTGCAAATTATTTTAAATACAAATAATCTGAAATATCCCTTACCTGCATACATGTAGAATATATTCATCAAACCCAATTGTAAAATACTATTAAATTACATCTAAAATCTTATATAAAGTAATTATGAAAATATTTCTGAATTTGTAAAGTACAAATAACTATGCCAACAAGCCAATATGCAAGACTGTTTTAATGTATAACACTAATTTAATTTATCCAATTTATAAAAACCCACTATACAGTATGTGACAATATAACCCAATTCTTAATTTTTCTACAACCCTGAATATTTGAATGTAGATGAGAAAAAAATCCTTCAGGGTTGAATGGTGGATTTGATGCCAAAATTTACAAGTTACAATATTCAGTCAACTACACTACTGAATGTCTAGATCCATATGAAGACATAGTTTCCTGAAAGCTATGAAATAGCATGTTAACGTTTACCTGATTTCAATGTTTCTAAACTGCCCAGAGTTGTCTTTAGACAAGATGGGCAGCACACAATTGAAATAAATAAATGAATAAAATCTCCAGGTAGGAATATTTCACAAGTCTGGTTTTATTTATACTTCTAAGGTAAACAAAAATAAATTAATATTTTCAAGGACAACTGCAGTAGCAAAATATCTAGCGTTTTGCCACGGAAAGCATATTCAAGTTTCTAATCCTAAAATCTTTTAAACTTCTAACATATAATGTTTAAACGCCTTTATGTTCCTTTCCTATTTATTTTTTTCACTCTTGTTTTCCTGATTTCCATAAGCACCCATACATCTCTACTCTAGGAGAAAAAAACCAGTAGTTTACACAAACAAGGAAAATTGTGTAAGTTACTTGAGTAAATTCACCTTAACTTAAGTGAGCCATTAATTTACAGAATCCCAAGCTAAGCCTACCCTCTTATTTAATTCAGAATTGCTGGTTTTACATTATATTTTACAATAATCTTAAATAGGAACTGAGATATATTTGAAAATATTTCAGATTTAATCATTTCTAAGAATAAATTAACAAAAGCTTAGATCGCCAATAAGAATTATATCATAAAATGTATATATACGTGTCTTATTTTCAGATTAACTGTAATAAACTGCCTTTTTTGACATACATATAAACTTGAGTTGAAAATTGCTTAAACATAAACACCATGGATGCTTTAATGAAGCAATAAGATTTAAAAATAGCAATTAAAAGTTCTACTGAAGAATTCAAGAAAATCTAGTAAGAACAAAAACCCCTATCTAGATCACGGCATACAATATAGAATGCTGCCATGTATCTACACACTAAACCAAGCTAGATGATTAAAAGGGCTCTGCAAAGTTCTCTTTATTTCTAAACAGTTAAAGCAGCTAAGAGCCTATGTAATGGATTTATCATATTTATCTCAGATAGCACACCTTCATATACAAAGCAGTCAGCAACTTTGTAGCATGCCGTCATATTAAAAAATATGGGGTGCTTTGTACTCTGAGTTTGTTTTCTTGTAGACATTTGCTAGTACTGATATTATCTAGTTTGTTAATGAAACATCTGCAAGAAAACAGCAAAGCTCAGAAAGCACCAAGAACCACAGTTCAACCCTGTGTTACAAATTCTCTTCTACTGATAGTAAAAAAATATCAGAAGTGTGTCCCCAAATTAGCATGCTAGTTAGCATGCTTTTTGAACTTTTTATATTTGTAAAAAGCTTTTCAGACAGCCAATGCTATTTTTATGTTTTGGCTAGTATTAGATGTAATGTGCTAATATATCTTGTTACTGGATTTAGCTAATTTTCAAAGGAATTCTATCAATAGTAGTAACTTAAACATACTTAACATATATACACAAAGTAAGATGGAGATTTCAAAGAAAATACTTCAACTTGCCAGATCATGTTTCTTAAATATAAAAAGCCAATAATCTGCTTATGATAAAGATAAAAAAAATAAAAGTACCATGAAAAGAACTATTAAAAGCCTATTTCGTTGTTATGCAGTGTATATGTATTTTATGTACGGTAGTGTTGTGCCAAGCTGTAATAATGGTGAGGCAAAATTATTTAAATATTAAAATCATAGTTGAATCAAAGGTTAAAGAAAACTCACCACCATCCCTCTCTCTAACTCTATGAGTATGAATGGTTTTAGCTTTATTGTGTCCACTATTGTCACTGTATTTGTTTTCAGGACTATCGGATCGCCGCAACATTTTATTTGGCGGTGAAGGGTCTGTGGCATCTCGCATCTTGTCATGCCGATGATCACCACCACTGGGGTGACTCTTTGATGTGTACTTAAGAGCCTGTAAGAAAGTTAAAAAAAAATTTTTTTAAGGGAGGCATTATACCTAGAATTTACAATGCTTTTATTATCCAGATTTTTAAGGTAGTATCTGACATTTAAAGTATATACGTAGGCATATTCTAGATTAGTATTATTCTTGGACACAATCTCTATGCTATATTACCAACAGTTTTTCAAGCAACTCAATTCAAAAAGGTTCCAAAATAGTTTGTGTTGCAGTTGTCCAAAGCAAACCGCAGATCTACTTAAGAAGTTATCCAGAATGTGACCCAATACTGATACTGGATGTTTGATTTTTATTTTCTGAACTCTACCACTTAATCAAAACAGACAGTGATCTGTACATGATTATCTTTAACATATTGTAACATATTATAGAACATTTTCTTACTTCTATTTAAGACAGCTAACTTTTCAAACATGGATGTAATATAGTCATGATCTTCTCCTTAAAACACAAACCAGTTTAATAAATAACTCTTCATTTTATCACTCCTAGATGGATACTGTGTTAAGAGACATTTCATAATGATACTTTGTATCTATCAAAAGCTTATTTTTATAGTTTATCCAAGTATGTAATTTTAAGTATTTCTACTTAAAAAATTAAGCAGAAATACTTAAAATTAAATACTTGGATAAATCAAGAATTTGATTTATTTGATTTACGAAGTAAATCAATAAGATGTTATTTGTGAAGACAGCAATTATGTATTTTGCAGAAACAGGTTCTTCAGAGACTACAGATTCAATAAATTCTTAAAGACAACTGCTGCACCTGTACTTTCATGGCAAAATCACTTTGTGCTGTATTGAGTGCAACCTAGAAAGCAGCTTTAGTTAGGAGCTCTTCATCTGAACTGTTTTGGAGTGTATACCTTTTGCCTAGTGGGTTAGGTTAGGTTAGGTTGTTACCTACTACGGCCTCCAAATATTAAGCTCCTCTTGATACCGGACAGTACTTTTAAGGGCCATGTAATTATTTTCATCCCATATTATCCCCATTGTTTGGTGAAGCAAAAATGCCGGGCAGAAAAAGCAAAGTACAAACCAAACTCGCCCAGGAGTTTCCAACATCTGCCCGAATTCCTCCAACACCACCACCACCACTCCCCAATTTGCAAGGCTTTTTATGAATAGGAGGATTGAAGAACTAGAATTCCCCACAGCCTTTTTTTTTTCCCCCCTACAGGTCAGGGGCCCAGGGTCCTTTATTGTCTTAGGGAAGCGTTCCTATAAACAGCTGCCCTCTAAATTAAGACTCCAGCGGAGCTGCCTTAGCGCCATCCCACCGGTTTCCTACGGAGGGGGAAGGAAGGGGGGGAAAAAAACAAAGCCGTCCTCCCGCCCCGCATTGGGCCTAGGCTCCGTTTCCTTGCCCCGCCAGGCCTTTGCCGCTGCCTCCCTCAGGGGCGCCGCGCTTGGCGAAGGAAATTCAGCCTCAGCCGCCCCCTCCTCCTTTGGCCACCCGCCCTCCCCCCCTTACTCGGGCCGGCCGGCAGGCCGGCCGCGCGCGGAACGAAGGGAAAGGGAAAGGGCGGCTCGCGTGCGGCCTTGCAGCGGCGGCCGAGGCCTGCACTCGAGTACTTTAGCTCGCCCTCCCACACTTTAGTTGTTGCCGCCGCAGGGCCTCTCAATGTGGGGACTGCGGCGGGCGAAGAAGTCGGTACCTGATAGGGCTGCGAGTCCCCCTTGCGGTCGTGACAGCTGGAAGAGAAAAAAAAAAGAGAGAGAGAGAGAGAGGGACAGAAACGCAACATTAGCGAGCGACCGTTACTGGCGGTTGGCATCGGGGGGGGAGGGGGGGAGACCGACATAGGCGCAGTCGGGGAGGGCGGGACGCGAAAGGGGTATTTACCCATCATTGAGTCTTTGCTGTTTCCTCGCATACATTACCATCAATGCCCGGCCTGTGTGAGAGAGACTGAGGGGACCAGGAGGGCGCGGCCGGGCCACGGGCGCCGCCGAGGGGGGAAGGGGAAGCAGCGCTCCGACCGGGGACGGGGAAGAGGAGGGGAAGGGAGGGAGGAGGGGCGGCTCAGGCAGCTCGGCTGTGAGAGGAAGCGGCGCTCACGGGCCCATCTCCTCTCCACACCCGCGAGGAGGAGAGGCGGCGCCGCAGTTCACGCACACACAGAGGAGCGCGGAAGACGACGACGTCCCCGCCGCCCCCGCGGTCCGCCTTCGCTCGCCCGCCGCTGCCGCCGCCTCCCCCCCCTCCCTCAGCCACTGCTCCCAACACTACCGCCGTCCGATTACATCCGGGAAACTGGGACGCCACCGCCTTCGCTTACCGTCGGCTGTGGTCGGCTCTTTCCGACCAAACTCCTCCCCCCTCCTATGGCTTTTTTATTTATTTATTTATTTTTTTAATATCAACCTTCCTCTTTCTTAGGCCTAAACCCCGCCTACCTCCCCTCACAGATTCTGAGAGCCTCTCTTCCGAGAGGCATCGGCCGTTTCCGCTCAATGCCGGAAATCCCTTGCTGCGCTCGCTCTCTCGGCTCACGATTCAGAGTCGGCGCCTTCGGAAAATATCGGAGATCTCCGTCAAGCCGACGGCCAGCTTGGATGCGATCTCGGGTTTTTCCGACGCTAGGTGTTTTCCCCCTCGGCCTCCATATCTGCTGTTCTTTCGGCCATTTCCGTAAACGAAGCGACGAACGCGTCCGATCGGCACTTTCCGTGACTCTTGTAAGACTCCCGAGAACGCTCCAAGTGCCGCGAGCAATCCCTGGCCACTGATTGGCTGAGCGCTTTCCCTTCGTTAGCTCCTTTGACTTTAAATGCGTTGCCTGCGGGAAAGAGATGCTGCGAGGCGGAAGTTCGCGAGGTCGGACTTAGTTGCAGTTTGGCTGAGGACGTAAAGCGGTAACGCCTTTGGGTAAGAGTTTGGCTTTATTTTCTCATTCTAACCCAGGACTTTTCCCTGCGGTTCTGTCCTCACTAAAAGTCTTCTTGTTCTTTTGTTGTTGTTAGTTGCGAAGTGTTTTTCCTCTGCGGGACGAGATTAAACCGGAGCCTGAAAGGATACAGCGCAGCCCCGTTCGAAAAGTAAGTCCTGTGGGTTTGCAGCAATATTTGTTTGTGGGGCGTAACTTGGCGAGCTTTCCGTGCATTGGAGTGCAACTCTCGTCATCCTGTGGAGTTTTTGATGCACAGGCTATTTCAAGCACCGGAGCTCCTGGATTTTAGCGGGGTTGCTGGCGAAACGCCCACAAAGAAGCGCTGGAAGCCGGCAGCCGCGCACACAGGCCGTGGGGAGAGGATGAACGAACTCCTGTGCACCTGGCTGGGTCCCCCCATTTGTTGGGGGTTTGCTTTGGGAAAGGGCGGTGGGGTGAGAGAAGAAGCAGAAACGCGGCGTCCTTAATTTTGAGCACCGCGGAGGTGAAGTTTCTCAGCTGCGCCCGGCGCCGGAGCTCGTTCGAAGTTTTCTCCCGGCTCCTCCGAGGTGCTCGGGGGCCATTTCGAGGGAGCCCCTGCAGCGCCCGAGACTGGCAACCAAGCTATTCTGGATGCGGGGTTTTTGGGTCCAAGAGTAGGGAGGCTCGGCAAGAGCGCTCTCGTCTTTTCTGCTCTCACATTAAACCGTATGTGTACAATGTAGGATTGCTAAGGTAGCAGTTTTTCTTTCTTTTCTTCCCTAAATGAATTTAGGAAATTGGTGAGGATATAACCAGCAGAAGAAAGGACCCTCATCTCCCAAGGAGGGTAAAGTCAGCAGGATGACTCAACAAGGAGCTATTCTCCAGGGCTACAATAATGAACTTGTGAAGTATATGGAAACATTGTTCCTTCGGAAAAAAGACATAGACCAGCAAATTGGAAAACTGATAGAAGACAAGACTGAGATTCAGAATGAAATTGAGATCTTAACCAAACAACTGGAAAGTGTATGTGAAAGTTTACTTTGGAAAAATACTGTACAACAGAAGCTTGATAACATTCTTGTTGAAGGAATATTTGCATATGATAAGATTTTGGATAGTTCTAAAACGTTGCTAATTGCTTTGAAAACAGAAATGGAGAATTTAGACAAATTGTTAGAATTGAGAAGGCTATTCAATCAATCATCATGATGTACTCAGACTAAGCCAATGCTAACACTGGGAAACGAATTATTTAAGAAATGCCATCTTTTGTTTTTCTATTTGCTTTACTAAGTGATCTTTATTAATGGGCAAGGAAAGTAGTTCTCAAATAATTAGAAATAAATCATCTGAAAACTCGCTAAAGACAAGCTATTAAAAATGAAAGGTGGGGACCAAATGTTTTTATTTTAGTTAAAATAAGATGTAATTCAGATGATAAGGCAGGAGATTGAGGGATGATATCACTGCCAGAAGTTTTCCTTTGTTATTCCTCTAGAAGAGGCTAGGCATTTAACCATAACTCCTTAATAATTTTCCTATAAGTCTTATAGGCCTGTTTCCAGTAAATATGCAGAGGTGTAAATCTGAGAATGTAAAGTGGGAGAGTAGTCCATTTTTCTCTTTCCATATTTAATTTATCTTATCCCTGGTGGATCACTGCTGACTTTTTGTTCTGTAAAAAAGGATATGCCCAAATGCTGACTAGTTTGCTAGAGAAAGTGAAAGTAACTTTGTTTGGATAATGTGTTTAGTGTGTGGTCTGAATGTGACCAATTTGGTTTTGTTCGGTATGAAGTGTGACCTAAGTTGTTAAAATTTGTAAGCCATGGTTAATGGTTTACTGTAATATGGAAATATAGCTAATGCCTGGATGTGCAACAGTTTAATAAATAAACTATTTTGTTTATTAAATTTATATCTCTTTATTTTGTACAACTCCTACTCCGCCTGCTTTCGTGTCTACTGGAGGACTAAAACTCTAAAACAATCACTCTGTTTCTAGTCCAGTATCTTAACCTCCCACACCAGAGTGATCTTTTTCCCTTCAAAACATCAACTTACTACATACATCAAATGAAGCAGTTACATAATTGTTGATTTTATTTTCAATTTCTAGAACTTTCCTAACAATAAAATGCTAGTAACACATAAGTGAAAAACCCCTGATGCCAATCTGAAAATCCTTGGTTGAACTGAGTTTTAGGGTAATATTAAAGCACTGAGTTTTTAGAATTTAAATTTGTTCACTCATTGTGTTTTATAACACTAATGTGATAATTCTTAGTATTTGAAAAAAGGTACAAAAATTTGGTCATTTATTCACTCTGTAAACACACACTCAGAATACACAGCTTACATAAATAAGTGTAGGAATAAAATGTCCTTATTCGTAAGTATTCTGGAATTCTCTCCTGGAAGTTTGAAAAATTGGGTTAACAATTTTATTAACAAAACAAGGTTATGCAGAAATTGCTGTATTTGATTATGGCACCTGTTAAACATCCCTTGAACATCCGGAGAGGAAAATTTGCATACAACTCCAGGTTATCCAAGATGGCGCGCCGAAGGCTGCCTCGGTGAAATGCTCTCTAATGGTTTCTTTATTTTTAATTATTCTCTGCGACTCACTACAGATTTCTTACTCACGAGACCATCTGCTAAAAATTAAGCAATGTTTCTTTAAGGAGCAGCTTTCTGTGATCTCACCCCCCCCACACACACACCCCTCTATTTACAAACGCAGAGGAGATTCTAACACAGGAAGAAGCAATTTTCCTGGTGCCATGGATTACCAAAAAAACCAAACTGAGGAAATGGCAAAAGAGAGGTAAAAGGGTGGGAATTTTAATCAACCGAAGAAAGAGGAGAAATAAAACTCCTCTGCCTTTAATTTTCCTAACCAACGTATGTTCACTTGCTAATAAGATGGATGAAATACTCCTTTTAAATATACAATTCTGATTTTACAATTCAGCAGTCCTATGCTTCTCTGAAACCTGGTTAAATGAATCAATTGAAAAGGCAGCCTGCATATCCCAGGGTTTCAGATTCAACGATCAGACAGAATTGCAGAAACATGGTAAAAAAGGGAGGAGGCTTATGCTTATATATCAACAACAGCTGATCTCAGGATATAACTATAATATACAAATTCTGTGACAAAAACCTAGAGACATTAATTATCAACTGCAAACCATACTATCCACCTCGTGAATTTTCCTCATTTCTTCTAATTGCTGTTTTTTTCCACCACAAGCCTCTGTAAACAAGGCATTATGAACTCTAGCTGACCAAATTATGGACGCTGAAGCCAAATACCCCATTCACTGGCCATTATTCTGGGAGATCTAAACAAGGCAAACTTAAAGAAAGAGCTACCAAAATACTTTCAGCATGTCAATTGTCCCACTAGAGACAAGAATACTTTAGGCCAGTGGTTACCAAAATGGGTGGTACTGTCCCCTGGGGGGCCCAGTGGGATGACTTAGGGGGGCGCTAAGAGGCAAGTGGGGTGGCAGGGGGGCACAAAGAGGCAAGGGGTGGCAGAGAAGTCCTGGAGGTGGGCTCGCGCGGCGTCGGCCATTCCTCTTCCAGGTTCCCAACCCAAAGCTCAGATCATCAGACTAGCTGGCCAGTGTGCATGCGTGCACCAGAAACTGAAAGTTTGTTTTCCGCCGCACGCATGCCCACTGGGCAGCTCCTCTTGTGTGAGGCCTAACTGTTGGATGTTTTTTTATTGCTCTCCTTGCTTGCTATCAGTCGCTGCTTGCCCGAACCACCCAGCCCAGGCCCAGCTGCTCTGCTCCTCACTCACTTGACTGCTGTCACCTTCCTAATTTTTGGTAAGTTGCAGGTGGGCTGCCACAGGGGGGGAGTGGGGAGGGCCTGGGGGTGGCATGGCTGTCTGGCTGCTGCTGGTGGTGCTGTGCCGTGCCACTCAGGAAGGAGGAGGGCTGTGGTGGGGAGAGGCCTGGGGAGGGTGGCAGGCCTGGCTGGCCGCCGCTGGTGCCGTGCTGCCCAGAATCAAGGTAGGCTGCCATGGGGAGCGGGGGACAGACCTGGCTAGTTGGCTGGACACATACTAGCCATCCCGGGAAGGCCTCTGGTGACATCAGGGTCAGCGGCAAAGCTCCTGATTTCACCGAATGCCTCTTTCTTACTGTGGTAAGGGGACGGGCTGCAGTGCAAAATGTCAGCAGCTGTTGTGCTGCTGCCTGCACTGCTTACTTGGAGCTGGTTTGGAAAGGGAAAAAATGCAGCCGAATTAGGTGGGACATGCCCTACCCAGATCCCTCCAAACAGGTCTCCCTATGGTAGCCTCCCCGCTGAAAAGTGCTTCACACTTCTCCTCTACCTTCATGCTGTTACAGGCTCTGCATCCAGGTAGCGGCTGGTGGCCCTGGGTAGTGTTGTCTTGTTGGTCTTGGAAGGTGCAACAGCATGCAGGTAGAGAAGCGGGAAGCACTTTTCGCACCCCCAGCTCATTCGCTGCAAGAAAGAGCGGGTGCTCGGAAGAGCGGGCTCCGTTTGGATGGACGATCACTTTTGGGTCACATAGTTCAGTGGGGAGGCTACTGAAGGGAGACCTGTTTGGAGGAATCTGGGTGGGGCGTGTCCCGCCTAATTTGGCTGCATTTTTTGCCTTTCCAAACCAGCTCCAAGCAAGCGGTGCAGGCGGCGGCGCAAGAGCTGTTGAAGTTTGTGCACCACTTGCTTGGAAGGAAGGAATATGGTTGATTATGGAACTTCAAAGAGGCCTTTTAAAAAAATACTAGCCTCAATCTCTGCATTATTAAATTTGCTAGGATATGAAAGGAAAGTGTAGCAGAGGGAAATACAATGTGCTGAAATACATAAGACCTTAGAACATGAATACATGTTTAGCTTCAATAATGAGTGTCCAACAGAAAGATGATAAATCAAATTATCTTCCTATCTAATATCAATTATTTTCTGAAAGAATGCAGAATGATTAAGAATTTTGGTGGATGAACAGTTCCAGTCGTACAGATTTTAATGTCCCCGCATTGTTTCAATGTTTGTATCTATGCTATGAAACAAGAAAAGATCAGTCCTATTTAGGGTGAAAAATGGAGGGGTTCTGTAGGGTACAAGTTAATCCAAGACTCCTGCCAGAAGAGGAGATGGAAGGTCCTAAATTTATTCCCAGTAAGAGAAAACAGCCATGCTGAAATGTAGGTTATGTTATGGCAGTTCTTTGCTAATCTTCAAAAAAATTGGTTAGTACTTGGATGGGAGACCATCAGGAAATCCCTCGATTTTAGCCACATGGGAAGTTATCAGAAAAAGGCAGTATCACAACATTTTGCTTTAGAGCCCAAACCCCCATGTGTCCATCTTCCTAAAATCACCAGATGTTGAGCCCATTATAAAGGAAGACAAAAGGCTTTGCATTTTCTAGGGGCTGATGTTTTTCAAACTTGGCAATTTTGAATGTGTGGACCAGGGGTGGGTTCTACTTACCTTTACTACCGGTTTGCAACAGGATTGAGCACACGCGCTTGCTTTGCTCACATGCACAGCTTGCTTCTGTGTATGTGCAGATTGCTGATGATGACATCCGGAGCGGTGGGAGGGGCCTCCTGCCGGTTTTACTACCGGTTCTTGCGGTAGGGGGCAACCCACCACTGATGTGGACTTCAGCTTCCAGAATTCCCTAACCACATGCTAGGCCTTTGGCTATCCACTGGAATGCCCTGCTTTGCTCTCCAATGTTAATGGGACATGTACCAAGGCTATAGCCCCTTGATGGTGAACCTATGGTACATGTGCTGGAAGTGGTATGCAGAGCCATTTTCCCAGATACATGAGCTGTCGGCCAGCTCACCTGCAGCTGCGCATGTGAGTGTGCGCCCCGGCTGGTGTTTGGGCCTCCGGTGCACATGCACGCAATTCAGGGAACCCAGAGGAGCTCTCCTGTGCATGTGGATGTGTCTACGCATGCACACATGAGTACTGATGTGGTGCGCAGTGTGCGCATGCACAGATGGCATTCATGCACATGCATTGCACATGCAAAAACCATGTGCATGCGCAGATGGTGCAATTGCGCACAGAGCGCACGGGGAGCTGCGCAAAACCTGCACACATGCACAGATGGTGTGATTGTGTGCACAGTACGCAGTGGGCATGTGCAAAAGCTGTGCGCATGTGGAGATGGTGTGGTTGTACACACAGCACATGGTGGGGGCGCGCGAAAGCTGTGCGCTTGTGCAGATGGTGCAGTTGTGCGCACAGCGCATGGGGAGGAGCCACACGATAGCATGGACAGCACACGCAAAGCACGCAAAGCACATACCTGTTCAGCACTCGGTGAGTAAAAAAGTCTCACCACCATTGCTATAGCCTGTATAGAGCGAGGACAAGGTTGTTCTTTCAGTGTATCTTTTCCTCAACTGAAGAAGGAAGCAGTGACGCTATGGAGATAGATAGTAGGATCAAGAAGGCAAGGTGCCCACAGACAAGAAATTTCTGAATCTGGCATCCAGGATGTCCCGGCTTAACCCAGTTAGCCTCTGGAGATTAAAAATGCCAGCTAATGATTGCATAACGTTGGCTGGGAATTATAGCAATTGCAATCTTGAGATCTATGTTAGAATATTGATTTATAAAAATGGAACATCTGTGGCACTGATGCCCTGTATACATCTGTCTCAGTCATTGATAATGACATGCTCTGGACCAGTCCTTTTCGGCCGTGTTGAACCTCAAAGCCCTGTTTATTTACTTATATTCTGCTTTGCTTATTTTCATAAATAACTCAAAGTGATGAACATAATAGTCCATCTTCCTCCTATTTTTAATATTATGGGATACAGTTAACAAGCAATAAGCAATATTGATTTAGGATAAGAGCAGTGACTATTCAATACTAATGGCTTGTTAGGCAAAAATGAAAGAAGAGACAAGGGAGATCTTCTTTTCTCATTTAAACAAGAGAGACATGACCTTAAGATGTTCCCAATGAAATTAATGAATGCTTAGTTAGACAGGGACAGCATTTTGCATATTGTACTGGTGCCTCAGAATCAACAGAAAGCAAAGTTCATTATGAAATACCGGTCTGTCTCCTCAAAGGTGACACTTGTGTGAGGTCAGCTCATAGGCTCCAATGCTCCACATTGCTGAAGTGTCCTGTTTCTTTTTCTCCTCTCATATACCAAATTAAATCCTTTGACGGTTGCTGCAGTTCAGATCTTACTGGCTCACAAACAAGGATCTGAAGGAAGGAAACAGAATCACTGGAATTCCTTCTCTGAAAAAGAGAAGAGGCAGAGAAAAATCAAATATTAGGGTTCTGTCCAATGCCCTAATTCAGTGATGGCTAATCTTTTTGCCATCACATGCCAGGAGGGGGCATGGGGGGAGGTCACACATGAGTGTGCCCACACCCATAATTCTATGCACCCTGCCCCCGCGCATGTATGCGTGACCCCCGCCCCCCCGTCCTTCCCAACTCCTGGCATGCGATGGCCTGGTAGTCCCGTTTGTCTTTCTCACCTGGCTCCAGGGCCTCTCTAGGAGTCTGGGGAGAGCAAAAACGACCTTCCCCATCTCCCCGGAGGTCCTCTGGAGGCCGAAAATGGCCCATTTGACAACTTCTGGTGGGACCGGAAGGCCCATTTTTTGCTCTTCCCAGCCTCCAGGGCCTCTCTAGGAGTCTGGGGAGAGCGAAAACGGCCTTCCCTCCCCCACCCCCAGAGATCCTCCAGAAGCTGAAAATGGCCCGTTTGACAACTTCCAGTGGGGCCGGAATGGCAAATAGGTTGTAAAAAAAAATGTGTTTAAAAGTTAAAAAAAAAAAAAAAGGCTCTGACGATCCCAGCTGAGCTGCACGATCATCAGAGCCTTTTTTTTTTACCTATTCGGGGAAAAATTGCTTTCAAAAGTTAAAAAAAAAGGCTCTGACGATCGCGTGGCTCAGCTGTGAGCCTCGCCATGGAGGACTCCCTCCCTCACCACCAGCATCGGCCTTATCTTCTAGATCTTCCACGCACCTCTGAAGAAAAGGCGATGGCGATGGCAGGAGACGGTAGCGGCAGCCTCAGCAGGAGAGGACAGTAGTGGTGGGGGGAAGGGGGAAAGCCAGCAGCCTCGGTGGCAGATTTGGGAGCTGCTGGCAGGTGGGAGGGGGCCTCCCAGCCCAGCAAGCTTCGCAGCCATGAAAAAAGCTCTGCCATCGTCGCCATGTTCTTCGCGCATGCACATCCCATTGGACTTGCAAGGCAATGGGATGCGCGTGTATGAAGAACATGGCGGTGATGAACATGGCAGCTGGGGTGAGCAAGCGGCAACCGGGGGACCAGTTCAGGGGCATGGCCAGCCAACCATTACTACTGGTTCCGCGACTGACAGCAAATTTTTACTATCACTTCTCCTGAACCGGTCCAAACCGGGAGCAAGCCACCACTGGGGCCATACCATTATGAGGTGCAATGCATCCTCAACTTGAGGTGGCACAGGAGGCAGCTCCAATATCTAATCAAATGGAAGGGCTACCCCTTATCAGAAGTGTCTTGGGTAAAAAGCAGAAACATCAAAGCTGACAACCTCATAGCTAAATTCCATGAAGACAATCCAACAAAACCTGGAGGGGGGTCGCACCCCTAAAATCTATACCTGTACTCAAACTGTTTTTGCTTTCCACATATCACCTTCAGGAAATGGCAGAAGCCGAATGTCAACTCGTGAAGCATTCCTGACCTGCTCTCAAGTTGCTATAGACAGAAGGATGGGGAATCAAGCCTTGCAGTTGCATTGAGGAACTTGCATTTCAGTCAAAACAAAGCACATTCCAGCTGGCAACGTAAAGATCATCTTCAGGGTGACCCACAATGACCAGAGGGAGTGACTTCCACAACCTGAGAAATTGCTTCATAGGGGAATGTGACTGATGGCGAATAGGTTGTTAAAAAAAATGCTTTTAAAAGTTAAAAAAAGAGGCTCTGATGATTCCAGCTGAGCTACCTGATTGTCAGAGCCTTTTTTTTACTTTTAAAAGCATTTTTTTTACAACCTATTCACTCAAATAGGTTGTAAAAAAATGTCCCTATTCCCCTCCCCAAGGTGATGGCAAGAATTTAATACTACTTGTAAAATTTATAACATAAAATCCTAACGATAACAATAAGATTATTCAAAGCCAAAGTATTAAGACTTCTGCTGAATGGCACATAATATACTGCAATAGGGAATGGGAGGGGAGGAGAGGGGGGGAAGGGAGGGAGGGAGGAATGAGATGAAAGGATGGAAGGAAGGAAGGAGATGGGAATGAGAGGGGAGGGGAGGAAGGAAGGATTGTATGTGGCCCCAAATAACTTTTAGGAAGGGAGGGAGGGAGGGAGAAAGGGAATATTCTAATGCATTATTACTAGTATGTTTATTAAGAAGATACATTCAAATATTAAGAACTGAACATCTTTCTTTCTTTCTTTCTTTCTTTCTTTCTTTCTTTCTTTCTTTCTTTCTCTACTATATTGTTTTGCTCATTTCCACATTCTTAAAAAAAAAACCCCTAAATTCTCTAAGCCTTGGCTCAGAGCTTGCCTGTTGTGCAGAGTCACTGGCAGCAGCCTCAGGCTCATTCTCCTTCTGGTGGGTAGAGAAGGGAGGCTTCATTCCCTTCTGCATCTCCTCACTTCAAAGGGCTCGGTTGCAACCCCCCTTTTTTTGGGCGGCACAACGGCCCCTCATCACAAAGGGTGGTTCAGTCAAATTTCTCTCCCAAGGGTTCCATCAGAGATTTTGGGAGTCTGGCCTGCTCCCAGTCCCTCATCCATTCTACTCTTCCTAGCTCGCTCAGGGTTTTCCCCCAGTCCCGTGCGCTAGGGTGGGGGAGCTCAACCTCAGCCATTTTAGGGACTTTTTCCCACCAATACTTACTCCTTTTCATTTCGGTCACTGGGGTAGGCATCTCGGCTGTCTTGGCTTTGATGTCCAGAGAGGGCTGCAATTTGGTTCCAATTGGGCTGCTGGTTACTAGAGTTCCCTGGGTGGAGGCAAGTTCTGCCCCACTCTGGGTCACCAGGAGCAGGCTCTCTTCGGATAATTGCCCTCTGCAATGGTAGCCTGAGTTTTTCTCTACAACCCCAGGTGTCGGGGAGCAAATGGAAAGCCTGGGACTCAGGAATTTTGATCATTTTGATAGTTTTGACAGAGTTGGCTTGCTATCTGATGCCCTAATGAAATCATGAGCCTCAATCCAAGCTTCAAAAGAAATCCAGTTATTTATTAGGAGCTTCAGGTCGGCACGAACCAAGTGAAGCCAACTCTGACCTCATTTAATTCGCGCCTTGGCTCTGACCCTGTTTCCCGCTCCCCCCAAGGTGTGTCATCAGCCACATTCCCCAAGGAAGCAATTTTGTGGGTTGTAGAAGTCACTCCTTCTGGTCACTGTGGGTCACCCTGGAGATGACCTTGATGTTGCCAGTTGGAATGTGCTCGATGCAGCTGCGAGGCTCGATTCCCCTTCCCCCTGCCTATGGCAACTCAAGAGCAGGTCCGGAATGCTTTGCGAATTGACATTAAATCTATATCATAGTATTGGAGTTTCACATTTTAAGTGATTGTGATTAGGCCCTGAGATATTGTTTAATTAACTTATCAATGTTAAAATATGGAAGACAGTTTTTATTGTTGTTAGAAGACATGTGAGACCAGGTTAGGGAGCAATTGCCATGGAGAAAAGCTAGCTATGGGCTCACTAAATATCAACAGAATACAGATACTCCTCGACTTATAATACTTTGTATAACCATTCGAAGTTACAACAGCATTGAAAAAAGTGACTTAAGACCATTTTTCACTCTTATGACCCTTGCACTATCCCCATGGTCACATGATCAAAATTCAGACGCTTGGCAACTGACTCATATTTATGACGGTTGCAGTGGCCTAGAGTCATGTGGTCATCTTTTATGACCTTCTGATAAAGTCAATGGGGAATCCAACAATTGTGACACTAACTTAACAACTGCAGAGATTCACTTAACAATTGTAGCACGAAATATCTTAAAATGGGGCAAAATTCACTTAACAAATGTCTCACTTAGCAACAGAAATGTTGGGCTCAATTGTGGTTGTAAGTCAAGGACTACTTGTATTTCTCTCCATTCTAGCCTCTTCCAGAAATGTTGGTCTACAATAATCAGCCATTCCTGAGAATTACATTTTGTAATTCTCAGGAATGGCTAATTTGTCCCAAGCAATTTGTCCCAAGCAATTTTTAACTTGTATGCACATAACATGCTAAGCCAAAAGGCACATAGGTATCCTCCATTTTGCAAAAACAAGAGATAAAATCTATATCAAGAGCAGGTTTGTACACATCCAAAATTGTCACCACCTTAGTTTTCAGAGGAACTTCCAACACTGATTAACAGACTGGAGGTTATGAGCAAAAAAGATATTGGTGCCTGCATTCTCCTTAATATTTTTCTGTGGTTTAATCTTCTCATGTAATGCTGAACCTACATGAATATTATAGGGTAGTCTATTAAAAGATAAGGCAGACCAAAATGTAAGGGAACACACCTACTGTGCAAGAAACAATTAAAGATTAACACTGTAATATACTCTACTGGAGTCAGTAGGTGGAAAGCTGAAGGGATCTGGAAGCAGATGAGTCTCTTATCTTAGCCCTCAGAAATCCAGATCCTTGCGGCTTAGCAAAGATTGCTCTGCATCGCATTTCATTATTTCTGTTTGTGTGTTGGATGGTTTGGGTGACCTCTGTGGGTTATCCCATTTAAAGAGCTTATAAATGGCACATGAGATAATTAGGTTTAGTTCTTGGATGATAATATTCTTATTTTCATTCTCTGCTTGCAGGTGTCTATCAAAAATGTTGTTTATAACCAAGCAACATTTCTAAACAAACATTGTGATATATGCCAACTATGTATATGTTGAAGATTCATATGACCCATTCAAATGCCTCTGGGTTTACATTGTTTGCAAAGCCATGGTTTACATAACCATGGTGTATTTAACAAACCATGATTTATTAAATACACCATAATAGCTTACACTGTGATTTGCCACAAATTGTAAGTCCTACCACATATTAAGCTGTCAACTTTGGTTTACAAAACACAAGGCCTAGGCATACACATGTTTATTGGGGAATTGAAGTCCGTAAAATTTAATTGTTAAGTTTGAAAAACATGACTTTAGAGCAATTGGTAAAATCACACATAAAATAGAATGGGAGGAGGGGTGGAATCTAAATTGGATGTGCAGTGGCAAGACCAAAACTAATTTCCTCCTCAACTTGATCTCACTGTGCTTTGCAAATCTGAATATTTTATCCTCTTCTGAAAACAGATTCATACTGAGAATGAAATTGCCAAAGATTAGGGATTACAATCAAGTGCTTTGCTCCTCTTTTCTAAAGGATCCATTTTTGCAAAGAATCAAAAGTGATTTTGTTGTGGATTTAATAAAACAAACACAACTTTTGGATTAATCAGAGACAATTTTATATATTGCGCAATAGGTTCAAGGCTCTGTACATGAAGCGTTGAACAAAGACAGAAATTAGGTACAATGGTTTTATACCCTTCTAGACAAAGGATTCTGTTAACTCAGCAATTCATATGGTCATATACATTTGTCATTTTTAATTGACATTTCCTAATTACTGAGTTTCTTTGCAAAACAGTTATAATTCTTTTTGTAGATTACTGAAGCATAGACTCAAATCATCTTCTGACGATAGACAACTTTTAACTCATGTGGATCCCCTTGACCTAACCAACCTTTAAGCTGTATGTCATTAGAATGTTCCTTTCTTCTGACAACTTAGAGGCCTCCTAGAGGAACCAGAAGGATTTTGGCTGAGTTTGTACTTTTTCCAACCGGATGCATTGCTTTTTAGAATAGAGTGAATAGAAAGTTATCCAGTGGTCATCTATCAGAGCCCACTTCATTTACATTAATTTGAAAAAAAAAAGGTTAATAGCTATTTTGCACCTTATTATTTTTAATAGAAAGTGATGTCACATCACAGATTTGCCCATGAAAAACTTAATCATGGTTTTCTCAATGAACTTAATTTTCTGAGCTTACAAGACCAGTGGTGGTATTCAGCCAGTTTGCAGTAGTTCGGGCAAACCAGTAGTGGCGACCTGCAGGCCATGGTGGGTGGGCCCAGCCCGGCCCTGCCCACCTGCCCCAGCGCTATGCCATCCTATTCAGCCACGTTTTCTAATCTGCATGCATGCGTACAAGCTGCATGCGCGAGCAAAGGGCATGCACGGAAGGCTGCACACATGCACGGAAGGCGCACATGCACATTTTCGGTGCGCAGTGAATAGGTGGTAAAATTATGGGAAACCTACCTCTGTGCAAGACACATTGGGCCATCATCTAACTACTTGCTTTATTTGACTGTATTGAAACAATTGATTTTGTAGTTCAGTGTGGCATGAAATCATAGCTAGGCTGAGACAATTTCATGGATTCTCCTGTTATATACAGAAGCATTTCCCATTATTAGCCCCAAACAGCCACACATTTAGTTTCAATCAGCTATCCTGATTTTTAAGGTTAAGGATATTTCCAGACTGAAACTGGTTTTGTCCCTCTTCATCCATGCAACAACAGCTTCAACCTAGAACCATTATTTAAAAAACGCAACAAAGAATGTCCTTCCTTGGTCAACTCTGGAAGTTCAGACAGCCCCGGGACCTATTGATACAGTTTTACAGAGGAATTATGGAGTCTATCAGAATCAGAAAGTTTTAGGATCTCTTAAATATTGTATTTATACCATTTCCACTAGAGCAGCAGCAGCAGCAAGTTAACTGCCTCAGCTTGGGAAAACCTCCAGAAGCCTCATAACATCATAGGGAAATGATGGTAATCCCAGATTGATGCACCTGTTATACATGGGTGGCGCCTTAGGGAGACGGATGAAAACTTCATTCTATCCATTTTTTCCATTCCATGCATAATTACACACACACACACACACACACAGAGTGACAATATGCCCCACCCTTGATTTATGATGGGAACAGCAACACTAACAGTTGCACCACTTCTACTAAGTAGCATAAATGTTTATAAAAATTCATAATCAAGTTTGCTCTCTACATGAGGATGTTTTGTTTCCCCTTAAAAAAAATCATCTACCTGTGCTCATTCTGTGCGGTTGCAAGCTTGACCTCAAATCTTTCTGTGAGACCTTTGATTTCCCACACATTTCTTTCAATACTCCTTGTTCAATGCCAGTTCCCTGAGCTGGTCTAATTTACAAGCAGCCACTTTCTTTGGGCTAAAAAGAGACAGGCTTTTGAACAGTAACAATTGTACAGATGATTCATGCTGTGCTTGCTTCAAATTGGTAGACAGTTTTGTTTTTCCTTACTTAACTTCCCAACCACCACCTTCTGAACAACGGGTACAAAATAAATAGCTGCAGCTGCCTTCCAAAAACTTTCTTGAGACCTGACCTCCTCTTCAATCAGGGTCACAGCCACACTTTATTTTTTACATTTGACTTTCTACAAAATCAAAGCCAGGTTTCCTCCTGAAAGCTTAACTCTTCTCTCTCCGGATTCTTCGCCATCTCTTAACTACAGTACATGGCTCCACGGTTTGGTATTCCTTCTCTCCTGACAGTGAATAAGCTATTAAGAAATGCCAATGAATAAAGAATGCTAATATAAATAAAGAGAGGTGATTATCATTTTAAGGAAGATAGTGGAAGTGGTATGGTAGAGGCTTCCTTCTCTGCAGAGTATTTGCCCATTTCTTTTGTTATTCCATTGTTGTCAAGTCCAAAAGACACGGTAATTCTTCCCAGCAGAGTTATTTATTGTTTCACACCTTTAGATAAAATCTTTCCATCCACCCTGTTGCACTGTATGGCACTGAATGCTGGATAGCAACAACAGGGACCAAAAGCTATCTCCATGGCATGGAAATGCGAATGTTCCGTTGGATATCGGGCATCTCCTTTCTTGACCATATCACAAATGACACTATTTGACAACATTTTGGTGTGGCACCAAAGATGAGAGAAGACCAGCTCCGCTGGTATGGACATTTTATTTATTTATTTAATTTATATACCGCCCTTCTCCCAGAAGGGACTCAGGGCGGTGAACAGCCAAAATTAAAAAAACATACAAATACAAAAGTTAAGATAATTAAAAAGAATTAAATCGCTAGCTTCCAATTTAAAACCCCCAAATCCATAAAATTTAAAATCCCAATTTAAAAATCATTTAGGCTAGGTTGGCTTGATGGAATAAAAACGTCTTCAGGGCTTTACGGAAGGTATGGAGGTCTGGGATCAATCGTATTCCAGGAGGCAGCTCATTCCACAGGACGGGTGCCCCCACAGAGAAGGCTCTCCCCCTGGGGGCCGCCAGCCGACATTGCCTGACCGACGGCACCCTGAGGAGGCCCTCTCTGTGAGAGCGTATTGGCCAGTGGGAGGTTATCGGTAGCAGCAGGCGGTCTCGCAAATACCCTGGCCCTAAGCCACGTCCAGAGAGCAGCACCTTCCACCAAGACTGCTTACTAACTAGAACTCAATGGCCGGCAACCTCGCTGGCATCTAAAACAGAGATGGGAAGACACCATTAACAAAGATATGCAAGCCCTGGGCCTGCACCCTGGAGATGCAGCTGACCATGCAAGGTGGATTTCAATGATCCGAAAAGTGGACCCTGTGCCTGCAGGAACATGCGAAGAAAGAGAAGGAAAAGGGGAAGGGGGGAGGAGGAGAAGGAGGAGAAGGAGAAGAGGAAGAGGAAAAAGAAGGAGGAGGAGGAGGAGGAGGAGGAGGAGGAGGAGGAGGAGGAGGAGGAGAAGAAGAAGAAGAAGAAGAAGAAGAAGAAGAAGAAGAAGAAGAAGAAGAAGAAGAAGAAGAAGAAGAAGAAGAAGAAGAAGAAGAAGAAAATCTTCCCATACTGAAGACTCTACTACCTGCATCCACAATATACTCTGAACTGTTGGTGAAGCTCTGTCTTCACCCCTTTATCTCACACTTAATATCCTGGCTGAATTGCATCTTATTCCTCTGGAATGCCCCCCACCTTCCAGGAGATCCATCTCCTCGCCACATTCCATCACATCTCTTCTATTGTTTCTGGAGACAAAATTGAGGCAAAATGGGTTTCATCTGGAATCACTGAAGGATTCAGGTTCTTATTGACCTGTAATCATAGACTAGTAATAAGTGGGATAATGGAAGAGGTTGTGTGAAACAGAGAGGGGCCTAAAGGCTTATGTATAGCCACCAGATATGTTGTTCTCAAAACTATAGTTTTTAAATGGAAAGAAAACAAAAAGGACTACATACACGACTGAAAAGTAATTATTTTAACAGTTTTAATGAAGTGCAGTTAATTGGCCCACCACTCAACGGCCAAATCCTTGACTTTGCAAATCTGCCCACCCCTGTATACAATATACAGCCTACTTATTCTGTAGTAGCCCAAAATTAGAAGGAGCTATTAGCTGAGAAAGGTGCTTCCTGATTGCTTCTGATTTTTGACATCCCTGCATTAAATGGAACGAGTAAAAAGTGACAGGCTGGTAACGCCATTTCTAAGAGCTGCACCGCTTTTCAATGTGATTAATTGCTGCAATCACTGCTGTTCCTGAGCACTCTTCCTTCCCTCAGCCTCCCTGCACTCATAACACACTGGAGCACCCCACTCTGCCAACCCTGCATTGGGCCTCCCCTTTACCCCCTGTGGTACCCATGTTTTCCTAACTCAGAACTCCTGCTTAATAACCTGTGCATTTCGGGTTTATAGTAACAATGGGGAATCTCTGGATTACCATCGTTAAGCCATACATTCATGTGACATTCATTCGCTAAGTCATATGTTCATATGTTTTACAACTGCATCTCTTAGTGGCTGCAATCCTAACTGTGGTTGTAACCCAAGGACTTCCTGTGCATAGAATGACTTAGAACAGGGGTATCAATCTGGCAGCCCACGGGCCGGATGTGTCTCATGCAGGCCATGCCCACCCCAGCATCATGAAGGGGAAAAAAGTCACGAAATGTCATGTGACCGCAATGTGTACGCCATGAGTTTGACACCCATGACTGAGAAGATGCCATCTTAGGGACCCTTTTAGATACAAAGAATGTCAAAGTTAAGAAAAGCATGGATAATTCTCATCCATTAAACTTGAGGCAATCCTTGCTTTGGTCTCCTTGCACACGTAGCATATCCAAACCTCATCTGGAGATAGGTGAGGCTTTCTGCCCCCTTTTTCACTGAGAAACCCTACCACCCATGAAGCAGTGGTGAAATGTAAAATTTGTTACTACCGGTTCTGTGGGCGTGGCTTGATGGGGGGGGAGTAATGTGACTGGGTGGGCATGGCCAACTTTTTTTTTTTTTACTTTTTTAAAGCATTTTTTTACTTGGGCGAATAGGTTGTAAAAAATGCTTTTAAGAGTTTTTAAAAAGGCTCTGATGATCGCGTGGCACAGCTGTGATCGTCAGAGCCTTTTTTTAACCTTTCAAAATTATTTTTTTACAACCTATTCACCCAAATAGGTGGTAAAAAATGCTTTTAATAGTAAAAAAAAAAAGACTTTGACGATCACAGCTGTGCTGCGCAATCATCAGAGCCTTTTTTTTACCTTTTAAAAGGAGGAAGTAATGACACCCGGGCAGGTGGGCGGAGCCTCGTGCCGCCATCACTACCGGTTTGGCGAACCACCTGCCACAATTGCTACCAGATCACCCAATCTGGTCTGAACCAGGAGCATTTCACCCCTGCCATGAAGCACTTCCAGTGTCACTTCATCCTCATAGATAAAACATTGGGATAGAGGACCGACTGAATCAGGAGAAGAGACTCCCCTTTTGGTTTTCTGGATTTTTCTCTACCCCTTCCGAACGCTGATCTGCTAAACAGAGGAGGTGACAATGCAGTGGTGAAATGTAAAATTTGTTACTACCAGTTCTGTGGGCATGGTTTGTTGTGGGGGGGTGGTAATGTAACTGGGTAGGCATGGCCAACTTTTTTTTTTTTAATTTTTAAAACCATTTTTTCTACAACCTCTTCGGCCGAAGAGTTGCTCTTCAGCTAGTTGCCTGATCAGCAGAGGCTTTTTTAAAAAAAACCTCTGATGATCCCAGCTGAGTTGCCTGATCGGCAAAGGCTTTTTTTTTTAAGGCTCTGACCATGCCCAGCTGAGCTGTGTGATCATCAGAGGCTTTTTTTTAACTTTTAAAAGCATTTTTTGGCCGAAGAGGTTGTAGAAAAAATGCTTTTAAAAGTTAAAAAAAAGCGTCTGATGATCACGCGGCTCAGCTGGGCATGGGTGGGTGGGTGGAGGCAAGGATTTTTGCTACCGGTTCTCCAAACCACCCGCCATCGCTACCGGATCAGGCGATCTGGTCCGAACCAAGAGCATTTCACCCCTGTGACAATGGTTGGAGATGTGGTAGTGTGTCACTTCAGCTAGCACCATTCCTAATGTGGTGTGTCAGCAGCCATGTGGGCAGATGGCTCCTGGGATGGAGGTGCTGACACCTCAACCAGTGCTTACCCCTGCCTCTTACCCTGCCTGCCAACAAAGCGTGCCATCCTGCAAGTGAACCCTCTCAGAGCATATGTGAATGGAGGGAAATATGATGACTCCATGCATCTGTAACATGAAAGTCAGTCAGCTATTACTTCACAGAGTCAGAGGTGCGATTCAGCCGGTTTGGACCGTTTCGGGAGAACCGGTAGTGGAAATCGCGGGTGGGTCTGCCCACCCACCCTGGCTCTATGCCGTTCTATTTAGCACATTTTTGAGGCTTGGCACATGCGCAGAAGGCGTGTGTGTGAGCAAAGCGCTTGCATGGAAGGCCAGACATATGCGTTGAAGGCCCACACTGCGAACCAGTGGTAACAAAATGTGAAACCCATCGTTGCACAGAGTAATACCATAATACTTTGATCGTCAAAAGCCATTCTCAAATTCTATATGCAGCAGTACTATACTTACACTATAAAAGAATTTAGAATTTTAGAATAACAAGAGTTGGAAGGGACCTTGGAGGTTTTCTAATCCAACCCCCTTATCAGGCAGGAAACCCTACACCACTTCAGACAAATGGTTATCCCACATCTTCTTAAAAACTTCCAGTGTATGAGCATTCACAACTCATACAAGGCAAGGCAAGTTGTTCCATTGATTAATTGTTCTGTCAGGAAATTTCTCCTTAGTTCTAAATTGCTTCTCTCCTTGATTAGTTTTCACCCATTGCTTCTTTTTTTTTTTATTGAAAAAGTTTTCAAATACAAGTTTTTCCCCTTTCCCCCCCCTCCCCCTCCCTAACCCCCCCTCCCCCCTCCCCCCTGTGACTTCCTCATAACAAAAAACCAAATTCATAACAGATTACTTACTCCCTCCTCTAAATACTGACCTTTACTTACTAGAAATATTATTAATATTATAACATCCCCTTTTAACCATACATTTCAAAAAAGAGGGAAAAAAAAGGAAAGAAAAAAAAAGAGAAAGAGAAAAGATTCTACTATGACATTATATGATAACATATTTTTATAACCCCCAATTTAACAATAATCTGCCCTTTTTCTCCTCTTTCAAACTTTTATCTATATATTATTTTACAACATTTCAAAACCACCTTCCGCTTTAAAAATATATAGTAAATCCTGCTTTAACATTTAATCTTTTGTGTATATTAATATAACATTTTAAAGCGGCCTGCCCCATAAAACCTAATTTAACATTTATTCAACTCTGTCCATTTCCTCCACTCCCCTAAATATATCACTTAAACATCCCTTTTCATAAACTAATCAGTCTGTAAACTAGCTTATTCACCCACTTTCCTGCAAAATTGCCATACACAACAATTCTTAATATCTTGAATCACTACCCACTCTGCTTAAAAATATATATATATATATACGTATATATTCCAATATATCTAAATAGAAAAGAAAAGACAATGACTTTAAGTTTATAGTCCATATAATATCTTCTTTGAAGTCTTTCCGCTGGATTATTAAGACCATCATCCATAATAGGGTAACATAGCTTCCTGATGCAACAGTTTGTTCAAAATCTTCAATCATATCTGCCCCCATCAGTAGTAAATATCCTCATATATATATAAAAGTAAAAGCAACCACCCGAGTGACATTATAGTTATATTCCATATAGTTGTAATTGTGGCTTTCATCAGGATTATTCATTCCCATCATCCTAGTGGGTAACAACCAGATCTTCTGCATGCCCCAACATAACTCTCTTGCCTTGTAACTCAAGATAGTTATAATATATTTATCAGTACAAAAAAAAAAAAATCCAAAGTAGATGATTCAAATCCAACAGTTTAAGGCTCTTTTCACATCCCAGAATTACGGCAATGCAGAGGTCTGTCACTGTCCTCAGGATAATATTAACCAATACTTCGCCTCCACTATCTTTTCACATATTCATACATTTTTTAAAGTCACTGGCTTCACTGTTGCTTGGTTTAGAAATTTCTATTTTTGTATGACCTATTTCTTTTTTTCTTTTCTTTTTGTGGGTTTAATTTCCATCCTGGTTTCCTTTCTACAGATTGTATATCAACTAATCGGTTTTCATTCTGCTTTATAAGTTGATCTTGTTGGTTTTGTTTTTGTATCTCGTGTTTCTTTTTTGCCTCTTGTATATCATCTGGTTGGTATCCATACTTGTCTTTGACTTGATAAGTCATCACGTTAGAGTCAGATGGCACTTCTCTCAAATTTGTAAATAATCCGGCTGGGGTATCCAAAAAATCCAAAGGCAATTTATCTGGTACAGTCTCTGTAATTCGATATTTTCCCTTTATTTCCAACTCCTTCTGCTTATCCTGTATTGTGCTAAATTCATTTTCAAAATGTTTTGATAAAATTCTTCTGCTCTTTCAACAGTATTTAACTGGTATCTTTCTCCTTGATATCTCCTTGATATCTCAATATAATACCAACTGGGACGTCCCACCTAAATGGAATATTTCTTTTTTTTAACTCAGTCACCAAAAAACCAAATTTCTTCCTTTCCGTTAATATCTTAAGTGGGAGTTCTTTGTAAATCCAAATCTTTCTTCCATACAATTGCAAATTAGAATTGAAGGAATTTTGCACAATGTTATTCCTAATTTCTTTATCTGTAAAATAAATCACCACATCTCTAGGCAATTGCCTTTGCTTTGCAATCCAGGAGTTTATTCTGTAAACTCTGTCAATCCTACAAAACACTTCCTCAGGTTGAACCTTTAAAATCCCAGCCAGAATTTCAGAAGATATTTTCCTTAAATCATCTCTGTTGTTTTCCTGCAAACCTCTCAGTGTTATCGCATATTCAGTGAAATTATATTGTACCATTAAAACCTCTCTTTCAATCCTCTGTTGCAAATTTTCTACATTGCCAGTCTTTTGATCAGCCTCCATTTTAGGTTTTTCTTCTGAGCTATTATCTTGAATATTTATCAAATCATTTTCAATTTTTTGAATTCTATTGTCCAAATTATCTTGAGTTTCTTCCATTTTAGACTCTAGTAACTTAGTATTTGCATCCAACTGTATCATAAATTCTGAAAAGCCATTAGCCATTTTTAAAATTTTTCGCTCCAAAAAATCAAACTTAGATTTCACCAATTCTTTAATTTCCTGCTTAAATTTTTCAAGGTGCTGATTCACAATCTCATCCCTTCTTACAATCTCCTCTAAGAGAAATTCTATTATATTAAAATCAGGTTTCTGAGACTGGAGACTTAAAACTTGTTCCTTTAGCTTGTTAGTGGGGGAATCCCCCCCCCACTACTTGTTTGTCTGACTTTATAAGTCTCAGTGCCATGTTTCCGCCCAGGCAAGCTTTGTAAAAAAAAAAAAAGACTTCTTTCCAACCAGAAGCAATATCCGATCCCCAGGAAAAAAAGAGAGAGAAAAAGAACACGGGAGCGAAGTTTTGTCTACAATTGTAGCCAGTGGTATTTATTCCGCTACATTGTAATAATAGAGAACGGAAGGACTTTCCCTTTCAGCCTCTTCTCAAGCCTCGGCAGACGCCATTTTAAAAGTCCTTTTTTTTTTTTTCCTCTTTCCTTTCCCCTTTTCTCTTGAATAGTTTTTATAAAATAAGTAAAATACTTGCGATTCTGTATCACAGGTCCAGCTCACATTTTCTTTAATCAATCTGTTAAATTCGCAGGCTTGCTCTTGTCGCCTGGCTCTGCATATAGCAGAGGTCTCCCAAAGCCCGAAGCAGCGGCTGGGGATATGGGGAAGCTCATCCGCTCCGTCCCAAAAGTAAAAGAAAAACTTTTGGGACTATGCAGAGAGTTCTACCCACTCCAGACGGCTCTATCTCCGTTTCCTCATGGAAACGGAGTTTTTTCGAGCCGCCATTCCGTTGTGAAGGCGGCTCTAACAGGCAGTGGAAGCTGACGATCCCGAAGGAACATCTGGCGGCGGCCAGCAGCAAACCGGAAGCCCTTTTCACCCATTGCTTCTTGTTCTTCTTGTTCTCAGGTGCTTTGAAGAATAGCTTGAATCCCTCTTCTTTGTGGCAGCCCCTGAGATATTGGATCATGTCTCCCCTAGTCCTTCCTTTCATTAAACTAGACATACCCAGTTCCTGCAACCGTTCTTCATATGTTTTAGCCTCCAGTCCCCTAATCATCTTTGTTGCTCTTCTATGCACTCTTTCTAGAGTCTCCACATCTTTTTTGGCGACCAAAACTGGATGCAGTATTTCAAGTGTGGCCTTACCAAGGCATTATAAAGTGGTATTAACACTTAATGTGATCGTGATTCTATCCCTCTGTTGATGCAGCCCAGAACTGTGTTGGCTTTTTTGGCAGCTGCTGCTCACTGCTGGCTCATATCTAAATGGTTGTCCACTAGGACTCCAAGATCCCTCTCACAGTTACTACTATTGAGCAATCTATTCTATATAGTAAAATCATCCTTAATCGTCAAACCTTTAAATAGTTCAGATCTTTTGTCTTAACTCTTATTTGGGTAACCAATGTGATCTAGTGCTTAAGATATTGGAACAAGAGCCGGAAACTCCCAGTCCTGCCTCAAGGTATGGAAGCCACCTTGGTGACCTTGGGTTGGTCACACTTTCTTATCCCTCAGAAGACAAAGGCAAAGGCAAACCACTTCCGAAGGTCTTGTCAAGAAAACTGTAGGGTCCGGTGAAGGTATTTTCCAGGTGCACGCACACCCATACACACATACGCATATAGACACATACACATGGGTATTCAAAATCAGTATAATGTGATTAGGTTGAATAGTCAATTTGAGTGAAATGACTATCCTGTATTTCTTTGCCAACACAGCCAGTCTTCAGTTTAAAACAATTCATTTAGCAACTGTTTGAAGTTACAATGACCCTGAAAAAGTGATTTACACCAATCTTCACACTTTCAACCATAATAGCATCTTCACAGTCATGTGATCAAAATTCAAGTGTATGTATTATGAAAATTGCAGAATCCTGAGGTCAAGTGATCATCCTTTGTGACCTTCCCGGACAGCTTTTCATGAGCAAAGTCAATGGGGGAAGCCAGATTCACTTAACAACCATGTGATTCACTTAATACCTGCAGCGTTTGCTTAACCGCAATGTCCAAAAAGGTTGTAAAATCAGGCAGGCCTCCCTTAACACCTGCCTTGCTTTGCAATGGAAATTTCCAGTTGTGGTCATTTAGTCAAGGACTACTTTATATATATATGTCTATTTAAAATGTAGTGGTAGTGGTGCCATTATTATTTTTTATTATTGACATTTTGATCAGTTCAGTGAGCAGAACATCTATTTCTTAAACAGGATATTTTCAAGCAACCATCTGTGTTAAATCTAATTAGACCAGAGGGATAATTTCTTTTTCACTGCAATGTATTGTTTTCTGTAACAAAATATGCCTAATTACAGTAAATACAATAATGTCTGCAGTAAATTAAGTTCCACGTTTGGAAGCACAGATGGAATTGTTTGCACTTCTCCCTTCAACAAAAATTGCTGAATTTTCCATAGTGAAAGCAGAGAAATTGAACACTTGGCTTATTTTGAGGCATTCATTCAGCAAGGAGCATTGCTAATTTGCAAGCAAAGGAACTTTGATTGGAGAGTTCACTTGCAATCAGCGGAGTAGGAACCAAGATTTGTTTGCAATGATTCTACTAATTCACCTTATAAATCTATACGTCTGCAATAGAATTTATAGAAACGGATTTTGAGGCAATGTACAAGTAGTACTAGACTCATAAGTGGTCGCTTACAGGAGATAGTATAGTTCGGGGCATGGGTGAAATGCTCTCGGTTCGGACTGGATTGCCCAATCCATTAGCAACGGTGGCGGGTGGTTCAGAGAACCGGTAGCAAAAATCCCTGCCCTCCCCCGCCATGCCCAGCTGAGCCGTGCAATCATCAGAGGCTTTTTTTTTTTACTTTTAAAAGCATTTTTTTCTACAACCTCTTTGACTGAAAAAATGCTTTTAAAAGTTTTTTAAAAAGCCTCTGACAATCACACGGCTCAGCTGGGATCATCAGAGGCTTCGAAAAACATTTTTTCTGCAACCTCTTCAGCCAAAAAGGTTGTAGGAAAAAAAAATCCTTTAAAAGCCTCTGGCGATCCCAGCTGAGTTGCCTGGTAGTCAGAGGTTTCTAAAAGCATTTTTTTCTGCAACCTCTTAAGGTTGTAGAAAAAAATGCTTTTAAAAGTAAAAAAAAAAAAAAGTTGGCCATGCCCACCCAGTCACATTACCCCCCCCCCACAAAGCCACGCCCACAGAACTGGTAGTAACAAATTTTACATTTCTCCACTGGTTCAGGGGTATCAAATTTCATTGAGGGCCACATCAGGCTTGTGTTTGACCCGGGGGGGGGGGTGTAGTGGGCATGGCCAAGGTGGCTGTGGCCAGTTCAACATCACTTGTGTTGGGGGCACCTGTGGTGGCCCGAGCGCTCTGCCAGCGAAAACAGGCTCCCGAGCTGATTTTTCAGCTGCAACAGCCTCCTGCCACTCTCTGACACTGAAAACAGAGCTCAGGAGCCCTCCCGAGCTTCATTTTCACTGGCAGACTCACCACAGGCCACTCCTTCACTGTTTCCAGGGCAGCCCCATGGGCTGCCAGATCTAAGCACCCTGCGGGCCATCTCCGGCTCCCGGTCCTTGAGTTTGACACCCAAGGATAGTTGAATAGATATTTTTAAATTGGGTACAGGATTTTTCTTGTTGGTCTATTATTGGATTGTCTTATTATTGTGTTATTATTATTGCCATTAGCCATCCAGAATTGTGTTTCACAAGATGGGCGGCCATGTAAACATTTAAAATTAAATTAAAATTAATTAAAATTAATTAAGATTAATATTGTAATTTATTCATTCATTTATTGGAAGTCTTCTATCCCATTCTATATTTCTGCACAGCTATGCGGACTTTCCCTTTCTCAGACTAAAGCAGGCTTTGAATGTGGAACTTTTGGTTTTAGGTTCTTCAGCCCAAAGTCATAGAAAAGTCCTACTCTCTCCAAAGCCTCTTTCATTGCTTAAACTACACACATTCCAAAAAGAAAAGTAGAGGAGAATTCTACAGGCTGTCTCTATCTGCATAATACTCATTCTTAACACCACAATCTCTGACTAACTGAAGAAAAACTGCACTCTTCTCTAGGTGCACCATGGAAGAGTGAACATTCGGTGGCTTGATGGCCCAGTTTTGGTGGCTGAGATATGCAGGAGGTAAGAGACTGATGCAATATAGTCATGGCCATAGATGCATATGGGACTATATATATATATATATTTAAAAACCTACTGTCATTCAGCCAAACATAGTCACTTGCTTCATCCATTCTTCTAACCCAAGGGTCATTATCTATGGGTTATTGAATAAAACAAAATTGGGGCTGTATAATGCCCAAACCAACCATGTATCCATTTAATGTACTGCATGAGACTTTCCATTCAGATTTCACCTTGAGACCTTCTACATCAGCCCCCAACCTTTGCAGCTTGGTGGCCGGGCAGAGGTGGGTGGAGAGGGGAACCAGGTCCCAGGAGTGGCAGGCCAGCACACACATGTGTGTGCCCGCAGCTCGACTTGTGCAAGTTGAACTACATATATGTGTGCACATGCGCCAACCTGCCACTCGCACAAATCAAGGTGTGCACACACATGCGCTACTCATGCGACCCGGTTGCAGATAGGCCACGGCCAGGGTGTTGGGGACGCCTGTTCTATATCATGGAGTTTGGGAATGGATCCAAGAGGAAGAAAGATGCGCAGCAACTACATGTTTCCCCCCTCTGTGTCTTATTTTACTTCTAGAAGAATTTTCTGTTCTCTACAGATCTGACCTTTCGTATTCTTAAAAAGGAAATGCCAAGTCGGCTGCAGCGCAGGGATTAGAGACCCCTGGCCTAATGAACAGTCAGATAGGAGATAGCATAGTCTGCAGCTGAATAATGGATGGGATAAGAAACCCAGAAAAGACCCTCCCTAATTTCCTGGTGTGTTTAGGAGACAGAGGGAGAATTGTACTTTTAGCCTCGAAAAACTCTGTTAATATAACCTTACAATAAGTAGAATTAGCTAATCTGACTCTGTTTTCTATCTAGTCCACCTGGTGACACTGACAATGATGGACCCTTGTGTGATTCAGCTAGTTGCAGTCTTAACCAAACTGCTCTGAAAAGAGGTCTCCTTTGCCTGTAATGCAAAGCATGCAAATTCAGGGTTATAAAAAATATATATATAGAAGATGCAAATTCTGTTTCAAGCATGCTCTGTTTACATCTTTCCCTGACAAATTGAATTATTAATCCCCCTCTTCTCCAGTGCAAACTCATTTTAATGAGTGTAGTTATGGAATGAAATGTGCCTAACAATAATCCTGTAAGGATAGAGCCAGTGGAAACCCCAAAGAGCAAATGTTCTATCAGCTGGAATTGCATTTTGCTCTGTTTGTGAGGAAAGATTGGGCTGGGTTTACCTAACAGTAACACACTAAGGGTACTTAATGTTAACCTTGATTTGTGTTTATTTAATTCTTTAGTTTTTCACGGCTGAACCTACTGCACATTTCATTAGCTTGTTAGACAACATATTGTCTACACATGGATTAACTAGATAACAAGACTTTTAAGTGAAAAGAGCCAACATACAGAGAAAAAAGACATGGCCCTTTTTAACTTTTAACAATGTCACTGAGTAGAACAGCAGGTGGCGCTAAAATATCTGTAGCTATTTCTTAGGATGCTCAAAAGAGTTACACTTCTTCAAGACCAATAGGGAACATAACAAAGATGTGTGACTAAAAGTGAAAATGCACTCCTTTCCCCACCAAATTTCTTGGAGCATTCCACCAAAATTTGGGGGAATTCAGGGAGATGAAGTGAATACGTCTTAAAGTTGCCAAAGTTGAGAAATACTTTTTCTAGGATGTCAAGACTGTTCGCTCCTGTTTTAAAATCCAGTTCCGGGTGTTCTCATTATGTTTCTGGAGGAGACCATGCTGATGAAACCTGCTGAGTGGGTCAAATTGTGCAAGCAAAGCAGGTTTAAACCAGTAGGTTTTAGAAACAGATGTGCCACAGGAAACCACTTGCTTTCTTAAATAAACGTAACACTGTGCCATCATGTGCTAACCTGATGGAATAGAAGGAATACTGCTTCCTTCCTTTAAAGAAATATTTTATTGGTAGTCCTTACTTAATGACCAGTTACTTAGTGACTGTTCAAAAGTCACAGATCTCTCCGGAGCTATTTATGACATAGTCTTAAAAGTTCCAATGGCTGCCCTTGGTAGTCATGTAATTGTATTTTGGGAGCCTGACAAAAGATCCCCATTTACAACAATTTGTAGTGACTCGCAATCAGGTGAATGCAATTCATGTTTTTTTGCTGGAAACCTGCATTTACTTCCAGTTTTTGGCAAAAAAACAACAATATCCATTAGATTAAACGGGTACACTGAATGATTGCCATATCCACTTAACAGAAGTGGCATTGGTTTAACAACTGCAGGATTTGCTTAACAATGATTGCAAAAAGATTGTAAAATTCGCTAGTGCCCTGCTTAATGACTACCATGATTTACAACCATAATTTCGGATTCAATTATAGTCATAAATTGAGAATTACCGGTAAAAAGAAAAAGATAGCTTTCAATTCAGAACGAAATTTGAAATATATTTTAAATTGAAATATAATGGTTTCTAGTATTCTAATATTGAAGTCTTAATATTATAGTAACTTTAGTTATAACAATTAAGAGCATTTTCTATTTGCCAATGCCTATCATTAAATAAAATTCTTATATTGTTCCAGATAAGCTTTTAAAATGTTTTCTGGAGCTAATGGAATTAGTAGTTCCTTGTTATTATCCAATTTGGAGGTATAATGAGTAAAATTGGTAAGCAATGGAATTTTTCAGTGCCTATAGTAACTTAAGTTCAAGTATAATCTATATATGTTGTAATGTATACAATACTATGTTATGTGATCTATTAATTTCAGTAGATAACATTTAAATATTTAGTTCATTGGTTCACTACAATTCAAACATTTAAAACTCTAACTAGCTGAATCACATTCTTGTTAGTCAAGGGATAGCAAATCAATATATAAAATGAAAACATTATTCAGTATTTTTAAACAATCTTTGTAGATAGTTATATCTTCCAAGGCCAGGGTATTTTATCAAACACAATTAAGTAATGATATCTGAACATCCCAGTGAAATTGTCAAACACTGGGGAAATCAGGAGATTCAGGCAATTCAAATGAGTATAATGATATATTTGCAACCTTAAGTTCTCTACAAGAATCTGAGCTACTACAATAATGATCAAGGGGAATTTGTGGAAGTTAAGAATAGAAAGAAATTCAAGGTGGGCTGGATTTAGATCTCTTGTGGGCATATAGGGACTCATGATAGATGATGCATTTGACTCCTCTCTCGGGCTCATCCTGGTCATCTCTTGCAGAACTAGTTTCAGCCACTTGTTAAAAAGGTTGTTTTCAATTCAAAAGGAGATACAAATATAGTTGTCCAACATATTAAGGCTTTTACTTAAACATCCAGAATGACCTTGGAACCTTCATCCTCCAGCAGAATGCAGATAAAGTTCAGTGTCACAATCAACACTTTGTACTCATGAAGTTAAAATATATGTTGAGGAGTCTTGCACTGAATTCTGGACCAGTTGCAGCTTCTAGATAGTCTTAAAGGGTAGCCCCACATGGTGCACATTGCAGTAATCCAAAAAAGCATCTGGTTAGCATAATGATTGCAAACTGAATATGATTCACCTGCAAAACAAAACAAAAAAGGAGTTTCCTTTTTGCCTGCATCAGCAGAAATATAGTTTCCGTAACATAAAAATTCTTATAGGAGAGATCTATGGAGACTGTAGGATTTTGGATTTATCAGGATCAGAGACCTTAAAGATTTTGAATTATCAGAATCTAAGGTTTGCTGACACTTCTGCCCTGGTTTGGACAAAACAAAGCAAAACACAGATCAGGGTGGTAGTCATAGTACAGTATCAAAATACACACTTCAAAGCCTTTGCTTTCTTTGCTCCAGTTAAGAGTGCATAGAAATTAAGCATCCTTCACATGGAAAGGACCTAACAGAATGACACTAGTAGTAGTATGCTATGTCTTGAAATAACTATTCCAATCATACTGTCATTCAGCTACATTTATCCAGTTAATCCTCAAAGACATTTCCCCTTGAGGACGACTGAAAAGGGTCATATAATTCTATTCTTGCAGTTAATACATCTTAAGATGACCATGGAGTCTTCTGACAAAATATAGCTAGAAATCTAGCCTTTTGTCCTTGCTTAATCAACACAGCTGAATATTCTGCCAACTCAGTTTCTCAGTGTGTATCTATTGGCTTGTGATCCTGGCTTAATTTATCTTATGATTTGCTTTGCTCTCAGTCATCCTGAGCCCCGACAAACAGAAATTAATTTTGTACACAGTACCTGCAGTCTTAAATTAATCATCAGTTAATATCATTCACCTTCAACTACACAGCAGATGCATGTTTAATTAATTATGTCCATGCTTTTCATCACCCTTAGTAATCAATATGAGGTGAAATTCTCCATAAAAGTACAATATCAGAGTGGGTTGAACTATAATGGTGATGGAGCCTCAAGTTCCACTCTCATGACTAGTTATGTTCTCATGATTTTCTTATTTGCTTAGATCAGGGGTGTCAAACTCGATTTCATTGAGGGCCACATCAGGGTTGTGTTTGACCTTGGGGGGCCGAATGGGTATGGCTGTGGTGGGCATGGCCAGGGTGGGCATGGCCAGCTCAACATCCTACAGCCCTCTGCCAGTGAAAATGGAGCCTGGGAGAGCTACGTGTGGGCCTCCTGTGCTTCGTTTTCGCTGGCAGAGGGCTGCAGGAGGCCGATGCAGCTGAAAACAGAGCTTAGTGGGTGGGCCGCACATGGGCCTCACAAACTCCATTTTCACTGGCAGAGGCACTGCGGCAGAGGTGGGTTTCAACAGGTTCTGACCAGTTCTGGAGAACCAGTAGCGGAAATTTTGAATAATTCGGAGAACCGGTAGTAAAAATTCTGACTGGCCCCGCCCCCATCTATTCTCTGCCTCCCAAGTCCCAGCTGATTGGGAAGAAATGGGGATTTTGCAGTAACCTTCCGCTGGATTGGGGTGGGAATGGAGATTTTACAGTATCCTTCCCCTGCCATACCCATCAAGCCATGCCCACCAAGCCATGCCACGCTCACCAAGCCACGCCCACAGAACTGGTAGTAAAAAAATTTGAAACCCACCGCTGCACTTTGGGCTGGTCCTTCACTGTTTCCAGGGTGGCCCTGTGGGCCAGATCTAAGCATCCTGCGGGCTGGATCCGGCCCACCAGCCTTAAGTTTGACACTCCTGGTTTAGACAAACAGCTTAGCTAGTCATTTTATTTTTACATTATTTCATTTAACAAACAAATTCTCTGCAAGATTTCTCCCCAGAAAAAAGATCTACTTGGCACCATTTATGATCATTGCATGGTTGTGGCAGCTAGAGAGACCACAAACTATCACTTTCAGTGATCTCTCAGTGATAAGGCAACATGGACCAAAAATAATTAATTGCTGATAATGTTAGACTAAAGATCTGGTGGGACACGGTGGCTCAGTGGCTAAGCATGTTGATCAGAAGGTTGGCAGTTCAGCAGTTCAAATCCCTAGTGCCGCATAATGGAGTGAGCTCCTGTTATTTTTCCCAGCTTCTGCCAATCTAGCAATTCGAAAGCACTTGTCAGGTGTGCTTCCTTCAAAGTCCAGGAAAGAATGACCCAAACTCCATGTTTTATAGAGAAAGGTACTTTTACTAGAAATGAAGTGAACGCAACCACGGCTAAGCTGAAATTAAAGCAATAGGTGTGAAAAGTGCATATAGAAAGCATCCCCTCTCACTGTCCATCGTAAATCATCCAATCCAAAGGTCTCCCAGGGTCAGGTGGAAACACGTCTGGCAGCGTCATCAATCAGGAATGCCACGACGGTTGACCCGAGAGCCACTTCAAGGATTCAGTTTCATTTCTTCCAAAGCCTCGCCCCTTCTCCAAGCTCCCCCCCCAAGCTCCCCCCCCCTCCCGGTTCCTATGGCAGCCAAAGCAGCCAAAGCGGAGGCTGACAGCACTTAAAAAATGCAAGTAGAAAAATAGGGACCACTTTGGTGGGAAGATAATAGCGCTCTGTGCGCCTTTGGCATTTAGTCATGTTGGCCACATGACCACAGATATGCCTTCGGACAGCGTTGGCTCTTCAGTTTAGAAACGGAGATGAGCACCGCCCTTAAAGCCGGAAACAACTAGCACACATGTGCGGTGGAACTTTTACCTCTGAAAGGCCCTATTTCACTTTTTTTAGCAAGGCTGGCTGATTTTATGATCCTTAACTGAGGACAGCAGAAGTTCAAGTTTAACAGTACATGGTTTCACTGCAAGAGACCAACATCTCCAGGTGTTTCTCATCAAAGATCATGGACCCAGAAACCCCAGCACTGCTTGCTGCCTTTGAAAGTCTTAAGGACTTTAGAGACTTCTAAAAATTATTACCAAATTGTAATTTTTAATGTGACAGAAAAGGAAAAATACACATTACATGGATGGAGAATTGAATCATAAATCATAAATTTGGCGGAGACAGTTAGACATTCAAGCTCAACCTGCTATTATGTGCAGGAACCCAAGTTAAATTAAATCTAAGTTAAGGAGTTATCCCAGACAGCTGCCTAGTTTCCATCTGAACTTATGCAATTTAGCGAGCCCACATACCTAATAATGGTTTCAACAATGAGGTGTTCTTATTGCAAGGAAGCTTTTTTCTAATATTCTGTCAGAATCTATCCTCTTAAATAACACAGAAGATATTTTCTCTTTCTTCTGTATTTATATTTCTTCAGATATGTGAAAAATGTTGCCAGGTACCTCAGCATTCTCTTCTGTAAGGCAAAATATTGTTCACTTCCCTAATTTATCTTCAGAGGACAATTTGTGATGCTGCCATCAGCCTGCTGGCATTTTCTGAACATGTTCCAATTCGAATCCATTTTCCAATTCGAATGCACTGCCCCAAACTGGACACAATACTTGAGGTAGAGTCTGAAAAATGTGGAATAAAGAGCATGGTTGTCATCCATAAGGAAGAATGTTAGAATATGAACCCAACTCTTCCTATATTTACTTTGCTGATAACAAAGGACAAAGTTTGCATCCCAACATTCCACCCCCTCCACTTCTCAATGGAAGGATTATCCTCAGAAAGAACAAATTGTGGTGAGTATGTAAACCATTAAAGGGTATTCCAAAAAAGCAATTTACTGAGATTTTTTTGTTATTTTTTACAAAGGTGAAAGAGAAAAAGCTTTAAACATAAGTTGATGTTGCATCCTGGAAAGGATAAACAATTCTGGAATTAAAGAAGCACTCCATGTTACTCAATGATGGGTTTCAAAAAATTTTATTCTGTAATTATTTACCCAGTTCTGTGGGTGTGGCTTGATGGGCGTGGCATGGCCTGGTGGGTGTGGCTTGGTGGGCGTGGCAGGGGATTGGTGGGTGTGGCTTGGTGGGCATTCTCTCCCAATCCAGGGGAAGGGTACTGCAAAAACCCCATTTCCTCCCGATCAGCTGGGACTTGGGAGGCGGAGAATAGATGGGGCAGGGCCGGTCAGAGGTGGTATTTACCAGTTCTCTGAACAACTCAAAATTTCCACTACCGGTTCTCCAGAACTGGTGAGAACCTGCTGAAACCCATCTCTGATGTCACTTTAACTAACTTGGATGGTAGCCTAATGGTGACAGAAGTCCATCTAGGAGGCAAGGAAAATGCAGACAAGAGGGATGAATCATATTTCAGAAAACAACAAATTGCCTGCCTCTCTTCTTATAGCTGTTTCTTTTTAAACTTATCATCTTTCAGATGTACTGTCCTCCCACCCACCACCCATAACCCTGCTAATAAGAATGATGTGGGTAGCAGTTCAAGGCACATGGTGAGTACCACGCTGGGAAGCTATAACTATTCTCATCCACTCTTCACCCTCCACCAAAAACACTTGAATGCTTTCATTGAAAGCTTCTGTATTTTTTAATTAACAACCCAAGAGAGCTAAGGAAAATGGATTTAGAACTACATTCCCACTGATTTCAATGGATTTTGTGTTACTATTGGCATTTACAGAGGTTCCTCTGAAATTGACACAACATTTTTCAATGACTAGTAATTCTCAGGCATTTCAGATAATAATAATAATCTTAATAATAATAATCTTGGGAAAATGAATTAGAGTCAGTGGCATATTAAATTTCTAAAAAGTTGTTTGGGTAATATGAATTAGGAACAACTCACTTACATTTGCCTTCATTCATGAGAAACAACACTTCTTGAACTTTGTGAGATATTCTTGCAATGAACAGGAAAAATTATCCAGTAAATCCTAATTCAACTCATTTGCATAATGGATTTTGTCAGAAGGGCTCATGGAAATACAATCAGATTCCTAATCTTTTAAATTGTGTTGTCTGTTGAACTATGGGGATGGAATTTAAAACTGGCTTAGGTATCTCAAGTTTATTTATTTTATTTATTTATTTGTCATATTTCTATGCCGCCTACTCTCTGAGGACTCTGGGCGGCTTACACCAAAGACAGTATACTAAATAGCATATTGCCCCCAACAATCTGGGTCCTCATTTTACCCACCTCGGAAGGATGGAAGGCTGAGTCAACCTTGAGCCGGTGAGATTTGATCCGCTGATCTGCTGAACTAGTAGTCAGCTGAAGTAGCTGCAGTACTGCACTCTAACCACTGTGCCACCTCGGCTCTTATCTAAGTTACACATAGATGTCCAGCATATCTCTCACCACCAGTCTGTAGCAAACATTCTCTGAAATCATGGAATGAGAAGCAAGATATGGTGCTCGTTTGCTTGGTTAAAACTCGATCAGCAAGATCCAGTCTTTAACATAGGAAATATGGTGTATGCCCATAACTACACCAGGGGTGCTCTCTGGGTTATTACCTGCCATACAGAGTAGAGTTAGAGGATGGTTGATTATGGCGGAGGCATATTGACCAACTCTGAGGCTGATTAGGCAAACCACTTCATCCACAAAAATCGGACCTGACACCAAGTTAAAACAACATCCCGAAAATAACAAAAGTCCCGAATTCCCAACAGCAGACTCAAACCCAAACAACCAATGACTAAACGTACCTGGAGAACTGGGAATCCAGCAAAGAACCATCCGCGAATCGGTTCCAGGAGAGATGACCATGCCCAGGGCTGAATTCCAGAAGGCTCCATTGGCTGAGCAAAGAGCAGCATCAGATCCAACTGATCTGGTCACCACCACTGCTCCAATTGAACTGCACAGGTCGCAGCAAGTCCATTGATGCCCCACCTACTTGCGTGACTACATCACCTAACCAACTCCCAATTGGTCAATAATCTATGTAGGTGGGGCAGGGTGTTGAATACTCAATTAAGGGAGTGAAGCCGAAGAATAGGCTTCACTCAAGTCCGTCATCTAGGCAGGAAAAATAGTTCAAGCCTAGATGGCTAAGCCGTTTGACAGCCCCTATAAAAGGGCAAGCTGTCAGACAGAGAGTTGCTGGGTTTTACTTGTATAATAAAGAGTTGAAGTCGAAAAACTGCCTCTGTCTTTTCAATCTCCTACAATCTAACAATAACAATAAGCTATTATTGTTATTTTCGATCTTTTGTGGGAATCAGTCCATAATGGCATTTTCAACAAAGTTTTCTTTCAGTCAAGTTTGACTTCTGAGGACATGTCTAGGTCATTTTCTTGGCAACAATACAGAAAGAGTTGGCTTTGCTGTCGTGATCATGATTTAAATATCTAGTGAGTCTGAATATAAATACAAGTTGTACAGGAAAAGATATTAAAGCAGTTCTCATTTAAGACAGAAGAACTTTCAGAAAAGTTATAGGAAAGTTACTCTTAGCATTGTCATGTCTATTAACGCCTTCAGAATAAATCTCGCTGAAGTCAAGACAACAGTTCTGCAGGTCCAATATGTTCTGCAGAAAGGAAAACATGTTAAGTCAATGTTTTTATAACTTCACAATTATAAGATACGTGCACTTCAGCCAGCTGGGGGATTCAGGGAGTTGAAATCCACATATCTTAAAGTTGCCAGGTTTGAAAAACTCTGTGTTATGTTACTCATCATAAAACCAAAGAGTTTTGATTTGGGGAGAAAATCAATAAACAGGCTGTAATTAATTCCAAGGTCTAGGAGAACAAGTAGAGTTTTAGTCATTTCCTAAATATTATAACAGTGAGAACTGCACAGATCTTGGGAGGGATATTGTTCTGGGGGTAGATACTGCATCAGAATTAAGGTCCTGTAAAATGACACTGTTTATTTGTCAGGACCTGAAGTGCACCTGCTTTGTCTGAACATATCAGATGGACAGAGTTTGTGGGAGACAATTAGATTCACATATCAGGCGATGGAAAAATGAATCAACGGTTGGTCATAAATGGAAATTAGCTGTTCCCTCCCACCCCCAGCCTTGGAAGCTTCATGTGCTTTCAGTATTGTGGGTGAGAGCTTACAATGGAGCATTTCATTGCCCTTCTAAGGGTGAACTTCATAAAACTCTGGTTCTTTTGAGCCACTACTAAAAGCTCTTCATTGGGGGAAATCTCTGTGCTCAGCATTTGAAGACATCACAGCCCAGTCTTTCAATTTGAGTTCTTTGAGACTCAAAAATTTAATCACAGTGGGCAATGATTAAAAAAAAATCTAATTTCAGCAACTTTCTCAGAAATGGGAGAGTTGCTACATGTTCATAGGTGGCCACAAAGTGCAGGTGTTTAAGTGCAGCAATTCTTTACATAATGTTTGTAAACATTTTTATAATGTTTTATAATGTAAACAACATTTTTATAATGTTGTTTTAAGTTGTTATTTTATAGGCATCCAGCTATAGTTGGTGTGATAGGATGCCATAATAGTCACTGCTCTATAAAGAAAAGTTATGGTAGGGAAAGATATTGACATAATTCACAATGTGCTTTATTGGGTATAACGGTAGGACTCTATCAAACTCACAATAAATTGTATTCTGTCAGTACTGTCTTAAATTATAACTTGTTCAGTGATGCAAGAATTCATGAAAGGAAGATAAAATAAAATAAATCTAAAGTCAGAATGATTCACATTTACCTGTAAACATAAAGAAATAACGCGTCACTATGAAGCTCATTTGCTCCATTCAGACAGGAAATAAATACCAGCTTATCACAATAACATGTGAGAGGATTTGACTCGCTGTTAGGAAACTCATTAACCTTGAGGAAATAAAGCCATGGAGTGAGGGAGGGGGGAATTGGGTGGGTACCCTCTTTGTTCTTGGCAATTCAAGGGGAGCCATTGTCTGTTTAAAGAGGAAAGCTGCTTTGGTGTTTAAAGGGAACATTGATGTAAAAAAAAAAAAAGTTTATTCAGGGTGTTCCGTCTCAATCATCAGAACGTGTTGAATTCCAAACTGTTTTCCAGAGAATCCACTTTTTAGATAGGTTGCTTTAGATGTGACTGTGTGAAACAGATATACATTAAATCAAATTGAACTGTTCCCCCTGTCCTTTTTGCAACACACAACATGCATAGAAAGCCTGCCGTGGCCTGTTTCTCAACTTATGAACTTTTCAGATGGAGGACTCCAATTCCCAGAATTCCCCAGCCAGCTTGAAGTCCACCCATCTTCAAGAGGTTGAGAAACACTGCCTTAAGCTTATGAAATTATACCTATGTATCCTAACTATCATTTATAGAATGATAAAAAACAATTGCCAAGTTACATGTAAATCAAACAAGCCGGATTATGGTTTGGCATGATATGCAAATCAGCGGTGGGTTTCAAATTTTTTTACTACCGGTTCTGTGGGTGTGGCTTGGTAGGCATGGCATGGCTTGGTGGGCGTGGCTTGGTGGGCGTGGCAGGGGAAGGATACTGTAAAATCTCCATTCCCACCCCACTCCAGGGGAAGGTTACTGCAAAATCCCCATTTCTTCCCGATCAGCTGGGACTTGGGAGGCAGAATAGATGGGGGCAGAGCCAGCCAGAATTTTTACTACCAGTTCTCCGAACTACTCAAAATTTCCACTACCGGTTCTCCAGAACTGATCAGAACCTGATGAAACCCACCTCTGATGCAAATGTAATGGCCTGTTCAACAATAGTTTCCCCTCACTGAAGGATTCTGCTTCTCCCTTTGACTATCTAATTTTTGAGGAACTAATACTTTAATTGAGCAGCCTTATTTATTTATAATTTACCGTCATAAAGCTGCCCAACCCAGCATGGACTCTGGATGGCATATAAATTAAAATTTTACAATTCCTAAAAATGAACAAAAGTAAACACAATGATAAATCTAATTACAACAGGGAAACCTGCCTACTTTAGCCAAAGCAAACATCACCTATCAGATGGGTACACCCTGACCTATCCCAGAGCTTGGGCAAAGGCCAAGTTTTTCAGGATAATCTGTCAGAGACAAAATGATCTGAACCTCTGAAGATAAACTATTGCAGAAAACAGATGCCTTGACAGAAAAGGTACGCTTCTTAGGTCCAATCAGATGAATTTGGGTGACAGAGAGGACCCAAAGTGTGCCTGCTATGTCAGCTCTTACACAATGGACACAAATGATGGAAGAGAGGCAGTCCTCATATATAAGATGACCAATCGTCCTCCTTTAGGGAGGACAGTCCTTCTTTTGTAAGTTCTGTCTTCTCTCGAAAAGTGTCCTCCTACATGTCCTCCTTTTTGAAATTTGAAGACTAATATGTAAATCTCCGTATTTGATCGATGCCGATCCAATCTGTTACATATGATGTGATGTATTTGTATTTGACATGACGATTTGTCAAGGCTCGGTACAGTGCAGCGAGACGCGATTATGAGACACATGTGCTCCGCACAGGAGAATTATTTTGAGAGAGTGTGCCATGCGCAAGAGTGTGCCACGCGCAAATGGCTTTGTTTACTTCTTACCGAAACAGGACATGGCACACACACATGTATTAGACTCCAAATTTATTTGTGTCCTCCTTCTCATTGTAAAAAAGTTGGTCACCTTATTATATAGCCAACCCTTTCGCTATGATGCACTTCATATATGAGAACCTTGAACTATATCCAGAAATGCAGTGGTGATCGATGCAGTGTTCAATGTGCAAATTGAAGTGTGCCTATAACTGCTTATGATGTTGCCTTCAGGATCAGTTGTAGCTTTCAAGTAATCTTCAAAGAAAACCCCATGTACAATCCTATAATTCACACCGAGAGTAATTCAAGGCATGAGTTACTATGATAGGTGATTGTCGGTCCATGAATGGGTACTGTTGTGAGCGAGGCGTACTGAGTTATTAAAACACACGAGTAATCCCCAAAACCTCTTTTATTGCAACAGCTGTGAATCACTTTCATTCACAGCTGAGTCCCAATTAGTTGCAAAAAGTTCTTCGGGATAAATCCTTCGGGATAGTCACCAACTTTATCTCCCTTGACACGCTGCCAAAGATCTACTTGGCAAAGTCACACGGAGTCCAGAATCATAGATGCCGACTGGGAACAGAATTAATAATGTTGCTTTCCTGCAAAGGTCCCACGTGCCTTTGCCTCTCTTTTAAGCCTCATGGGAGGGGCCAATCATCTCCAGGCCTTACTCCCGAGTTGTCCCTTTTATATTAACTGTTCATGCCTTCTGGCAGCTCTGCACATGTGCGCACTAGGATCAGGCTCCTCCTGTTCCTCTGCCTGTCTGCTGTCCAACCCTGGAGGCTCCAGAATCTGCACATCACTCCCAGACAGCCCTGGCCTCATCACTGTCTCTGATTCAGAGCCCTCATCCAGGCCTTCTCCAGACTCCAGGACTGGCCCATATTCCTCCCCAGCCTCCTCACTGTCCGACTCCACTGCCAGCTCTGCAGGCTGCTGGCGGACCACAACAGGTACAACTGGTGCACCAGATGAAACTGGAAAGCCTTCCTAGTGATAGATACCGTTTGCTCTTGGAGCAGGAGCTGTGACATCCAGAAATGGCATACCAATTCTAAACAGGGGCATGCAATTCCACTCAAAACCAAAGATGGAATAAAGATTGAACTCCACAAAAACTATACTCCCATAGGCAAGACTTGTCAAGACTGAGTTTCAACTTGTTCTCCCTACTACCACCATCACCAATACAGATGCAACAGCCTCCAAGCACTGGGGCATGGCCCCCACATTATCACCTGATCACCATGAATTTAAATATGCAGCTGATGATACTTGACCTCACATAAATGGACATCTTCATTGAGAAGTTTCATGTAGCTGTTTAATGGGAAAAGCAAAATTGTTGAGTTGTGAGGCACCCGGCTGCACTGTACCTCTTGTCACCTATCAACACTGACTGGAACCAGCCAGGGGCAAAGAAGGAGAACCACTACATGCCTTGTCTTCCACCTTGCAAACACTCCAGGACTATACCAAGCTCAGTGCTATTAAAAGCTGCTGAGAGATCAAGAATCAGCATCACTGTATCACCCCTGCCTAGTTTTCCAAAGGTCATCAAAAAGTGTAATCAAATCCATTTCCATATATGCCCTTTTCTGAAACTCAGTTGAAACTGGTCCGGGTAATCCATTTCCTCCTGGGTCCTCTGGGGCTACAGCCCAATCAACAGGCCAAAAAGTAGCCAGGGACTGATCTGACCAGGATAAAGAGTGATGAAAATCTCTTCCACCTTAAGATCATGATGCAACTGTCCTGAGATAAAAACTAAATTAAGCATTTGTCCACCTCTGTGTGTTAGGTCCTTGATAACTTGGGTCAGATTTATGGATCAGTGGCCAGGAGTTTGCATCGCATGAAGCAAGTTACATTTTTCCAGAACTATCAGTCTTGGAGACTTCACCACCAACTCAGCAATGGAATCAAGCAGCTCAGGCAAGAAGGGGTTGGGCAGCTCCTAAAACCCAACCTTTGACTATAGGCTCTCAAGTCCATTTAACTGCTATAGCAGTGATGGTTAACCTTTTTGGTGCTGAGTGCCCAAAGCATGCAAACAAATGCAGGAATGTGTGCGCGAACCCCCAAAATGCAATGCAAGTGCCCCCTGCGCATGCAACCCATCCCCCGTGCATGCACATGCGTTCCCCGTTCATGTCCCCCACCCCCCATGCCCCATTTTGACTTCCAGGTTGGTCCAGGAGACTTCCAAGGCCAAAATTGGGTGTGTGGGGCACGCACAAACCCCCAAAATGCAATGCGATCGCCCCCCATGCATATACCCCACCCCCCGCCGGAATTAGACCACCACCATCTCACCAGGATTCTTGCTGGATTTCATCTTTTCCCTACAGTTCTAAAGTTTGTTCTTCTATCCATCAACTGGCAGAAAACTCTACCAGTGCAGTGTTTGCTATGCCATTCGCCAACCCAGTCCTGCTTTTGTGTTTGACTTGCCACTGGATGGTGGTGGTCTAATTTCCGGTGCACATGGCATGTTAAGAAAGACCATCAGTTCAAATCTTCTGCCTTTGCTTTCCTTTCCTTTTCTCAATAGCAGCACACAGCTGAGAAACAGGGTTGTGAGCGATAGATGCTTTTGTCAGATAGTGAGACCTTTCAAAACTCACCGGTTCCTGAAACCACCAAGCAGTGTCATTTCCTCCCAAAAAACATGTTTTTAAAGAATATGCTGTATTGTACTGCCTAGCATATGGTGATATATATATGGGGTGAGATTAGAATATAAATATTATTACTATATAACATTTTCAAATATTTCAAATTCCGCCGCGAATTAAAAACATGGCTGTTCGCGGCGCCTAACCTGGACTGAGGGGATTTTCAATTATTTTAATGGGTTTTAATATTTGTTTATCTATGTATTTTATGTTTTTATTGGTTTGTTTTAATTGTTGTGAGCCGCCCTATGGAGATAGGGCGGCATATAAATTATATTAAATAAATAAATAAATAAATATTTTGAAAGATATATATCGATACTCCTCAACTTACAACCATTTGATTGGTGACTATTTGGAGTTAAAACGGCACTGAAAAAAAGGATTTATGACTGATTTTTACATGACTGTTGCAGCATCTTGTGATCACGTAATCAAAATTCGGATACTTGGCATGTATTTATGCCACATCCCAGGGTCATATGTTCAACTTTTATAACCTTCTGACAAACAAAGTCAACGGGGAAGCCAGATTCACTTAACAATAATGTTACTAACTTAACAATTGCAACGATTCACTTAACAATTGTGGCAAGAAAGGTCACAAAACAGGGCGAAACTCTTAACAGCTGTTTTGCTTAGCAACAAAAAATGTTGGATTCAGTGGCCATAAATCAAGGACTACTATCCTTTCATTTAAATTCATATGAAGTTAAATGGTAGGGTTAAAAGGTCAGTGTTTATTCAGGCTATCACTCACAGATTTCTATCCATTTATTCTCCACAGGACATGTGTAATAGGAAGGAAGATGAAGGTGGAGTAGAACAGATATGCTGACAGGCTGAGGAAGTATGGAACATCTGTGGCCATATTAAAATAATAGTAATTATCAGTGAGCATAGGATATTCTCCAAGGGGGAATGGCAGGTGCTTGACTTAAAACATAATTTGAAAAGCATTTTTGGAACATATTTCAGAATATTGTGCAAGAATCAAACTTGATCAAGAAATATTGTAAAATTTTGGAATATATTAGCCTACATTAGCTACTCTTAAAGTAGACAGAAATCAGGATTCTAAGAACTGAGTTACCAAATATAAAATCCAAAGTTGTTTAAGTTGCAGGGGAGCCCTTTGGGCCTTTACAGCAATCTATATAAGATCCTTTTAAAAAATTGACATAGAATGTTGTTTTATGACTAATAGTGTCTGTAGGCTTTTTCTGATTCTATCAGAATGGCAAAAGCAGCATTTCTTGGCTTCATGTACAGTGCTTTTGCCTGGATTTTATTTAGCACACGGTGTAATGCAAATGTATTATGCAAATTGTGATGTGTTATTTATTTTAGTTGTTTGTTTCAATATGCCTGCTTGGTTAGATCATCATTAAATAAACTATAGCTTTGTGAGATTTATGAACTTGACCAGAAAAACATACCTGTTTCTGAGAACAGATGCTTAGAGAAAGAGGCTATTGACATCTAAACATGAAACAGCATTTATTTAAATACAAGTTTATAATTATTTTCCCATTATTCCAAGAGCCATTGCTGAATGAAGGTATTCAATTATCTATTTTTTTTTTCATTTAAGAAGAGCTTAGGCAAGTGGTGTGGCTTTAAACAGCTGTTACCAATCAGAGGACACAATGGTGTGGCCATTGCTTTTTCCCAGATGCTTTAAAGCAGGGGTGTCAAACTCGCATCGTCACGGTAGCATAAAGTTAGGTATTGTGATTTTTTTCCCACTTCGCTAAAGCATCCGGCCCGTGGGCCGTGAGTTTGAAAGCCCTGCTTTAAAAGAAATAATATGGTTGTCAATGGCATTTGGTTTTAACCAAGGTGGGAGCTTGTTACTAGCCTGGATAGCTCTGCAGACTAAGCACTGTAATTTAACATCAGCTGTCTGCAATTACTGCAAGTTCAAATCTCACCAGGCTCAAGGTTGACTCAGCCTTCCATCCTTTCTAAGATAGATAAATTGAGGACCCAGTTTGTGGGGGCAATAAGCTGATTTTGTATAAAATATACAAAAGTATGAAGGCTATTGCTTAACGCATTGTAAGCCACCCTGAGTTTCCGGAGAAGGGCGGCATATAAATCAAATTTTAAAAAAATTAAATAAATTCAGTCTCCACTGATTTACCCTTTTCTGTCTCCCTCCTGTTCTTTGCCTCTGGTTACAGACTTTTTTCCTACCAAGAATAAAGCTGTGCAACAATAGCTCAGACTGCATCTCTGCCCCTAAATCCTCCCCCAATACCAGGTCTTCTACTTTACTAACTTAGTTCAGGTTTCAGCATCAATTCCTAGGAAAACCAGTATTCAATCCCTCCTGTCTGCCATAACCATCCCCTGTCTGCCATCCCTCTTTCTGGCTCATGTGAAAGAGTGAGTGACATTGTCTCGGCCACCATATGCTGTTTGTGTGCTAACACTGTCCCCTCTAATGTGTTTACTATGTAGTGCCTGTAACCTTAGTATAACATTGAACGGGATCACAGAATAACAGAGAATGAACTTTTCACCTGAAATAGGACTGACTCCCAATACATCAACTTAAATAAATCAGAAAATGAACTATACTGGATGCTCGTATTTCTGAGGAACTGTTGTGTCAGAGGGGTGGAATTTTTTTCCACCTAAAAGGAACTGCTGCTTGGTTGCCATGATTTAATGAAAGCAACAGATTGTTTCCTGTGTGATCAACTCTTAGTGTCTCAAAAGAGAAAGAGAAACAGGCGGAGTTGAACAATCACAATCATTTTTTCCATAATCCATAACTCTGAACCAGGAATTATAAAATACAACTGCTCCATTTGGATAACCTGCACCAAAATGTGACTTTTTAAAATCATAATTTTATTAGAATTTTTTTAAACATTTAAAAGGCAACAATGAGAAATAGAAAGAAATTAACAGAAAAGGAAAGAGAAAATACAGTAGACAAAGAAAAATGTTTAAAGAAGTGACTTCTGATCTTCCTTAAAGAGATTACATAGATATTGTATACAGTTATAAACATGCAGGAACAGCCATAAAGGACTCAGATGTCTATACAATAATGCTTGAAGTTTGAGAAACGAACAGGGTGAACTTGATTGAAGCCAGCAAGTGACTAAATTAATGGATAAGGGAAACGCTGTGGACATATTTTTCTTAGACTTCAGTAAGGCATTTGAATAGTAAACCACAGCCTACTTCTTGGTAGTATAGAACAATGTGGGATAGACAGTACAACCACCAGATTAATTCACAATTGGCTGATCAACCACACTTAGCAAATAGTTCTCAATGGAATTACATCTATGTCAGGAGAGGTATTCACTTACCTTCGCTACCAGTTCGCAAATATGAGCGCGTGCCTCCTCCACACTCTGCACCAATGCCAATTTTGTCATTTCTGCTAATTCTATCATATTTACAATACAGTCCTACATTGTGAGTAGTTCTATATTTTTCTTTCTTTTGCACTAGTTTAGTGCAAGTTGCACTAGTTTTGCATTTAGTTCCTTAATTGCAATTACCATATATAAAACCAGTCTTCTGTGCCTCTTCTGTTCTGACCCAACCTTTGCAAAAGCAAGAAACAGACTCCTTGTCATGAAAAACCCCTCTTAATTTACCTCTTGTGAATTAATTGCATTCACGCACAGAAAAGTCCCGGAAAGAATCCTTCAAGGAGTTAACTGCAGTACAGACCTTATCAGTTCCTTGAGATAATTGCAAAGCCATGAGCTCTCAGATAATTGCAAGGCCATGAGCTCCCAGCCGAAAGGCTGCAAATTAAGTTCTGGCAAGCAGTCTTTGTGGCACGAAACACAATGAGCAAAATCTTCAGAAACACAAACTGTTGTCTCCTACGACAACCACTCCCCTTTCCTTCTATTTATTCCCCAGCAAGGGAGGAGCCATTCAGTGTCCAGGTGTGCTTTGCTTCCCAAGTCGACTCCTTGTCCTCCGTTGTTGACCTCTCCTAACTGCTCTGCATATATGTGCATCTGGAACAGGCCCCAGCTGTTCTTCCTCCTCTCTTATATCAGCCTCCAAAGGCAGCTGCCTCTCCAGTGGCTGGGAAATGTTGGACAGTCCTGGCTCTATTTCTGCGTCCGATGCAAAGCATCCATCAGAGCCTTCCCCAGACTGGCCCAAGTTCCTCCCCAATCTCCTCATCGTCTGAGACTGCCGCCAGCACTGCTGGCTGATGGCAGGCTACAACATCTTCTTCAATTGCTATCCATACATACTAGTAGGGAAAAAATCTTGTTTCATATGAATGTTAATTTTTAAATTTCTCTGCATCATTATATCTATTTGTATTCTTTTTCTCCCTTTTTCATAAGTCCACTATGCATGGTAAAATTTTCCTTCATTCTTTTCACATTTCCAAAAACTATAAATATTTTTGTATATTTTAGATAACTTTTCTGCTGACACATACCAGCAATATTTAATTTTTCTCTTATAAGACAATGTGAACCTAATCATATTCTTTTGTTTAATTTCTTCAGACATTTATTTTATAGATTTGTTAAAAAAATTTTTATCTTTTTTCCCCAAAGTTGCAAATCTCTCTTCCATTCATCTTTTGTCAAGTCTCTCTTGACAGATTCAGTAACTGAAGCACACTGAATCTGTAACATTTTTTCCCAGCTCTTCAAACATCCTTTGTAAAATGTCTGATACCTTCTTCTGCTGCTTTAGACATTTTTATCTTTAAAGTTCTAATTCAAAGGGTAAAGCAACAAAAAGAGCTTTGTTTGCTTGTTTGTTTCCTCTTAGTCCTTAACTCTTTTTCAGTTATTCCTTATCTGGAACAATCTCCACTCTAAAGTCATCTCCAATCAGTGGAGACACATCAGCTTGTCATTTCCCCCCCACCTAGAACTCCATATTATGGCTTAATTTGGTGGCCATGCTACGACCACAACAGTAGTGGGTTGCTACCAGTTCGTCCTGGATCGAGCAAACTGGTAGCAGCGGCGGCTGGAGGCTCCACCCACCCACCTGGACGCTTTTGTTCATGTGCAGAAGTGTCACATGTGCGCTTGAGCGCGCGTGCACAAGCAAACCAGTAGCAAACTAAATTGAAACCCATTACTGGATCACACATTATGTTGAATCATAAAACAGTAAACTATATTTTAATCTAGTTAATCCTGATGTGTGAACTCACCCGTATATGTTTTATTAATAAGAGTTTTAGCATGCCCTGTTGCACTGTTTTTCAAAAATCTGGTGTAAGGTCCTTGATGCTCATCATCAGTGCTAGGTGATGTTAGTTAGTTGGGAAATGAAACATCTGCAAGGAAAGCAAAGTCAGAGAACACCAAGGACTCCACAATTCAACCCTGAGCTACAAATACCTTTGCTATTGAAAAGCTGGTGCGTGCGGCTTTATAGCTAGGCATGAATGCAAACTTACAGCCACATTATTATGTAAGTATACAGTCAAGCAGAAATAACACCCCTCCCACCAATACAATAAGCTGACTTTGTATAAATATACAAAAGGATGAAGGCTATTGCTTAACGCACTGTAAGCCGCCCTGAGTCTCCGGAGAAGGGCGGCATATAAATCAAATTAAAAAAAAAAAAAATACATGGACTTGCAAATCTCTTCCCTCTGCCAATAACCAAAGGAGAAGACAGGAAGAAATGTCACCATTTTTTTTTTTACAGCTTTAATACTACTCCCATTGATAGAACTACTTGTAACATTATTAACTTAGGCTGCATAATGATGGGAGTCTTCATTATAGGTGGAAGGAAAACAAATTTAGTAAACAAGATAGCTTGAAGAATAGTTTGGGAATGGGGTTGTGTGCCACATGAATAAGCCAGACATCACAATATGAACTGCTAATATAGAGGCATGATCCTCTGGAAGTTAATAAAGCTCTAGGCTTTTTAGCCAAGAGATGGCTTCACTGGTTGAATGAACTATGCTGCGTGGGGGTGGGGAGGTACACGTAGAAAACAGGGATAGAACAAACAATTTTGAAATCACTTGCAGGGAGGAGTTAAAAGCAGAATAAATGCAAGACTATAAAGCTACAATAATTCTGGAGCATGAATGCTTTGTACATAGTTGAAAGACCAACTGAATGTGCCTTTAACCTTAGGGTATGAATATACAAAACTGCAAAGCCAGGTGTGACACTTTGAAGGCTCCAGGGGGAATACCTAGGCAGAAGCAGGTGTGCAGATGAAAGACTTTGTTTTCCTACTCAAGGGCAGAAAGAGAATCGAGCAGTGAACAGGAAAATGCTTAGAGTTAAATTTAGGATCGAGAGTCTGACTAAGGAATTAACATTATCTTCCACAATTGGAAACCATGGTTGTTTATGCAGATTTTTTTAAAAAAAATGCTGTAACTTTAGAACATTTAATTATTATATTTAGAGCCAGCCTAGTGTAGTAGTTAAGCTATCAGGCTATAAACTAGGAGACTGAGTTCTCATCTCATAGGGTTATTGTTGATAATAGGAGGAAAAAGGAGCATTAGATATGTTTGCTTGGTTATTTATAAAAATAATAAAGGCAGGATATACGTAACCTTTTTTTAAAAAAAAACCTTTCCATTTATTCTTTTTTAAACTCATCATCTTCAAGCTGGTGTCTTCGGCTTCGTGCTTGTGCGAGCAAAGTGTGATTGGAGATGCCATCTCTCTCTATATACTGGTGGGGAGGTGTGGAGTGCTGGCTTTGTTGTTGTAAGCGGGTTGGTTGGCTGTGTTGTTACATCGTGATTAGTTGATGGAGTTGATGTTTGCAGATTAGTCGGCTGTTTCGTAACATCCTGTGTGGGCGAGGTCCTAGCTGTGTGCCCATTAGTCTTTTGTGTTGTAACGACCTGAGTAATGGATTGTGTGGTAACATCCTGAGCTCTAGTGTTGTGACATCCTGAGTCCTGTGCTGCAACATCCTGGGTAGTTGGCTATGTTGTAACATCCTGAGCTTTAGCGTTGCAACATCCTGAGTTCTGTGATGCATTGTCCTGAGCAGATGGCTGTGATGCAACATCCCGGGCTTTGGTTTGGCTCCAAATCTGAGGTCTTGTTATGTGCTCATGGCATGTGTTAGTTTGCTTTGTGTGGGGATCGGAGGGGGGGTGCAGCAGCTGGCGATGCCACTGTGGTCCAGCCCCTGGACTGTGGTTGCATTTCATCTATGGGATGGGATTCGGTTTGAATCTGGTGAGGATGATTGGTGGTGTGTTATCCTGGGTCTGGTGTCAATGTTTATGGCTGGGGCTCATTTGTTGACTAGGGCTAGTTTCCAGATGTCTGGTAGGCGGGCGGTATCATCACGTTTATTCATGTTCATGGGGGTGTTTCTCTATTTCGATGGCTTCCATAATTATTCTCTTGTTGAAGTGTTCAGTTTTGGAGATTAATTTGGTTCATGTCCTGTTGTTGGACAAGGTGCTGGAAAAGGGAGGAAGTTTTTTCTTCTTTTCTGACTGCGTTCTTTTTTTTTTTTTTTTTGGGGTAGAGTCAGATACATAATAGTTATAGTATCAGCATTTTAATTATATCAAATAATGACTACTAGCTGTTTCTATATCAGTATGCTGCTTAATTGTCAAAACCCAAAGTCAAAATTTCATATTTTTCTCTTTCATGCGGAAAGCCCAGGAGTAGCTTCCAAGTAACCACAAAACTGTTTACATTTTTGTCCCTAATTAGTGTGGTCCATTTCAAATCTCCATCAATTCCATCATCTTTTCAATCCATTCCTCCATTGTGAAAGTTAATGCTTCTTTCCATTTCTGGGCATATAGAATTCTTGCAGCTGTCAATATGTACAGCAACTAAATTCTAATTTCCCACCCACCTGCTCCATTTTTTGATCTAATAGTCCTAGTAAAAACCATGCTGGTTTGCGTTGTAAAACCATTTTTAAAATTTTCTGAATTAAACCATGGATTTTTATCCAACATTTCTTTGCCTTGTCACGTGATAGAAAGTACCTTCCTTATCCTTGCATTTCCAACAAACATTTGAAACACCCTTATACATCTTTCACAGTTTATTTGGCATTAAATACCACCAGTACATCATTTTGTAGAAATTCTCATTAAGATTATAATTCAACATGAAGTCCACATGGTTTCTCATCCTCTAACATTATAACCAAAATTTCTTGCCCACTGAATCATACAATGTTTAACATATCCACTTTCTAGGTTTAATAGTTACATCACTTATAAGCCATAACTATCAGATGTTCAACATTAGCACTAATGTTGAATTTCCAATTTATTTTTAGCAGCTTCAAAATTAGACTTTTTTTTTGCAAAGTAAAAATAATAATAATTATAGATAGATAAACCAGTGACATATGACCTTCTAGCTTCAAATCAAATTCTTCTGATTTGAGAATGGGTTCATCTTGAACAAAGGATACTATTTCACTATAAACCCAATAATTAGGGCTCAGTGTCACTTCTTTTTAAAAAAGGGGTGACACCCAAAGAGGTGTTTTGGGGGTGGGGACCTTTTCTTTGTATTTATTCCAAACTCTATACATTTTTTCTATACAAACTCTATACAAACTCTATACAGTTTTTTACATTTCTTAATTGCAGATAAAAGTCTTTTAGATTTTTAAAAGATGTATGCAATCTAATAGATTTTGTATATCCTTTTGAAATATATTGTCATCCTTCCAATTTAAGTGAGGTCAAGAGAAAGAGACTTATAACGCTTTATTATAAGACATAACAGAAACTTGAAAGTCTGTTTCCCTCTGTCCTCTTTTATGCTATCAAAATTAAGGAGAATTTTTTGCTCTTGTCTGCTTTCCCATAACGAGGGGATTGCAGCATAGCCCTGATGCTCCATTCAAATGACACTGTAGTGCAGGGATGTCAAATTTGGGTTGTTACGACGGCATCACGTGATGTATTGTGACTTTTTTCCCCTTCACTAAACTGGGCATGAGAGTGGCCAGCACATGATGCATCTGGCCTGAGGGCCATGAGTTTGAGATCCCTGCTGTAGTTCTTTCCAGAATATCAATAGACATTAAAAGAGAAAACCAAGATTATGGGTTTTTGCCAAAGGTCCAAAACTCTATTTATGGAGCGCTAATAGCCATAAAATAGAACAATAAAATAAAGTAGAATAGAATAAAATAGAACAAGTGATTAGCTTTAAGTACTCAGGAGCAGTCATGCTTTCCACTGGCTCAAGGAAAGCTACTGTGAATATCTTCCCGTTATTGGGTAAAATATTTGCCAAAGCCACCCTTAGGTTTTTCTGATCCAAGGGAAGATATTAAATTTCAGCCACACTTAAACTATTTCAGGCTAAGCCACTAGGTCAGTTTCTTTATGAGACTTAAGCTGCCACCCCACCCCACTTCATTTTTCAACTCCCTGAAGAAGATATAATCGAAATTCATAAGGGCAGTTTTCCAGATACTGGCTGTGTCCCAAGCGCACATCTACTGTATGACTGGAGACAAGCATAATAAAAGTTGACTCAAGAGTGTGGGTGACTTCTGTGAACCTTTGGCTGAAGCTTAACTTCTATCCTCAAAGCTTAACACCATTAATTCTTCAGGGCAATTTTCAATCCACCTGAATCAAAGCTGTTACATCTGATCTTTTAAATCAAGGCTATCCTCAATCCTCAGTTCTTAATATGGAATATGATCAGGTGACACTAACCCTGAAACAAAGAATAAAAGATATAGAGATGTAAGCAAATTTCCGGAAGGCTCCACCTGTCATGTCATCAGTACATCACAGATATTTTGTCATTGCTCCCAGTACCTTACACAGCTAGAAATACCCAGCTATTAGAAAGCTTTCTCTCTTGCCCGATGCCATGCTCTCCCTTGCCCATCCATTATTGGATGGAAATTATAAATAGATGCCATTGGCTGAAAGGTTTTGACAGAGCCTTGGTGGTGCAATGGTAAGAATACAGTACTTCAGGCTACTTGTGCTGACTGCCGGCTGCCAGCAGTTAGGCAGTTCGATTCTTATCGGCTCAAGGTGGACTCAGCCTTCCATCCTTCCGAGGTCGGTAAAATGAAGACCCAGATTGTTGGGGGCAAGATGCTGACTCTGTAAACTGCTTAGAGAGATGGTAGTGAAATGGTATATAAATCTAAGTGCTATTGCTCTAAGCGATTCTACTCTTCTTTGTGCTCTTTTTATGAAGGCATCCGAAGCAGATTCATACTACCTTTGATTAGTACATATCCTAATGTTTCTGATCACCATGCTCAGATGCTGTTTGTAGGTGAAGTACCTCTTGTTGCAGAACATGTATCCATGATGGGCATCCATGATATCCCACAAGGCATTTTTTGTAACTACAATTTACTTAAATTTTAAATATCGTATTACTTTGCTGATACTAATAGTTTTAGATAGTATTACTTTGTTGTAATTTGGTATATCATAATGTTTAATGCAGTTTTAATGCTTATATTTTAATTAATATAGTCTACATCCTAAACCTCACTTATCGATGTTAGTTAGGTTATTTTACAAATGTGTGTTAACTCTGTCCTAAACTTCATTTTGCTTATCAGCTGTAATGGTGTATGACTGCATTTCATTCAGTTGAATTGAGTTGCTCTTGTGTGCTTCAAGATGTGGATTATAATATGTCAGAGCTTCTTTAAATCCTCCCTTAATGGGAGGATTTTTATACTTTTATACTCATCTCTAAATTCCTTAACAAGGAACAACATTGAGTGTTGATGATGATGACAGGATCATTCTTGATTTAAAAGACAGAATGTGCTCCTTTTTATGATGAGCATAAGCTTTGATCAATTAATGTTATCATTGCATTGCATGGAGCCAATGCTCCATGAAAGTACAGTAGTAACTCTGAAGAATATAGGTTCACCTATATGGTTACTCCTGGAATATATTTATTTATAATTTAAATGGGTAAGACTGTCCAATTTATAGAAATTCTGGGTGTCTTAACTAGAGCTCCAAAAATGCAGAGACACTATAGGTACTTACTGAAGCATTCCTGTGATTGCAAACTGCATAACACACAAATAGGTGTGTACTTATTTAATGGAAGTTTTTCTAGGCAAAGCAAGAATATAGGGTAAAAGCCAATTGGAATCAGGCTTATCCTGATATGCTAGTTTATAAAAGCAATTACGGAACACACACCCTGAAAACAAAAACCAGTGAGTCAATAATCTTGTTTTATTAATTTCACTCTGACTGTAATTGGATCCCAATCTATTCTATGACTTTTTTCAGAATCCCCCCCCCCCATTTTAATAACTTCTTCCTGTATGTTTTAGAGGAATCACTGACATTCCATAAATTCTAAGGCAAACACATTACCCTTTGCAAGCCAAAACTCCTTGAAAATTTAATAATTGGTTTACAGCAGGGAGGCTTATAATGACAAAAATTGTTCACAGTGTTGTTCACTAAAAGAGGCACGGTTTCACGCTAATTAGAAGTTCTAATGAGAAAAAAGAATATGAAGTACTTTCATTTACAATGTACCCAAAGCATTGTTTTCCTCTACACAATCTAGAACATTATTTTTTCAGCTATGGCAACTTTTTGCGAACTTCAGCAATCAGAATTCCCTAGCTGGCTTGCACTTTAGCTGCACTATCTTGTCAATTTTCAAACAGCTTTGCTAGTATTTAATCGTCCTGCAGCTATTAATAACATTTTCAATCTTGACAACTTTAAGATGTGTAGACTTCAACAACCACAATTCCCTAGCTAGCACATATTTTAACTGCACTATCTTGTCAGCTTTTAAACAGTTCTGCTAGTATCTCATTGTCCTGCAGCTTAGTTATTTCATTTCCCTTTCCAGAATGTCTGGCCCTAACTCAATATCTTCAATTTTGAATATTTTTTATTTTAATATATTTATATAAATCTTGAGTAAATTTTCTTTGTGTCTTTTTACTCCTTTGTCTTTTCTTGCACCCATCTTTGCATAAAAGGTTCCCCTGATTTCTGATTTAAAAAAAAAAAATCTCTTGTCATCTTCAATTTTTGTAGGCTACTGACCTACAAAGAAACCTCATTAACTCAGCTGTTTGCAAAATGAAAAGAGACAATTCTCCCAGGCTACGGCTTGACTCACAGACTTAATTAAGACATAATTTAGTTTCTTTGGATTTGATTCAGCTTCTTTCGTGAACTTTTAGTTGTAAGCCAACATATAACATTTCACAAACTGTGTGAACGCAGCTAGTTGTGATTAATAGACAATCATGTTTGAACAAAATATAGCTTTCGGAAATAGGGAGAAATGGGAATAAAGATTATAATAGTAATACCTGAAGCTGTTTCGTTTCACAAAATGATTCTCGGTACACATTATTTTTCCCTTTTGAACCTTAAATGCAAAATTATTCCCTGCTGCAAGTTCATAATTCTCAAAAGCAGATTTTTTCATCCTTGCAATGTTAATATATGTGCGCTAGAATATATGTCCCAGAATTCCCTGGCCAGCATGGCCAAGGTCCTTAGCTCTTAAAGACCAAGGTTGAGAAACATGGCTCAAAAAGAGCAGCTTTTTTCCCACGTACTTGTTATGTTATTTGAGGTGTGCATGTAGTATCATGTCTAATTCATGGATAATATTATGCTGTAATTTAACATGAAGCAACGTAATGAGCGAGTGTTGGTTTTTTAAATATTTTGCAAAGCAAACAAGCTTGTTCCATTCATATCTCAGCATAGCAGTCCCCAATTGCTGGTGTAGAAATGAAATCCTCTTCTAATGTTAAGCGAAAAACCAATTTCTAGTTTTTAAAATAATTTTTACAATACTTAAAACATAGATTTCACTTTTCAGGAGTGAAATACGAGGGATTCGTGGTGTGCCAAAAATAAATAAGGAAAAATATCCTTAGACGGTCAGTTCTTGTGATGGGAAATGGGTATCAAATGATATGAGGCTAAATTAGTGGCTACTAATTATTATAATATCAAAAAAATAATACTAATAATAGAAAGAGCGAACATGGTGATTGTAACTGAGCACATGGAATTCTGCTGTAAAATAAAACAGGGATTTTGGTGCACATGAAAAAGGAACAGAATTTTGCCATTCTGACTTTTTTTTTTTAGTTTTGCCCTTGCTGATGTTTCTATGCAGTATCATTCCCAGTTGTTGTTAAATGGGGTGTGAAGATGCTTCTCAATGCCCATCTTGCTTTGGAAATTGCCAGAAGCATAGGATTGCCTGCTGTAGACTTAGAGCCAGTTTAGGCTCATGGAATTATTTTAATCCACATAAACAAAATTATGTTTTTGGCTTTTGCTACAGGATGAAGACCAGGGGTGAAATTCACTTACCTTCCCTACCGTTTCACAAATGTGCGTGCACATGCGCATGTGCAGAAGCTTAAAATCATTGCAAAAAAGCAACGCCAGGACGTCCAGGCGGGTGGGTGGAGCCTCCCACAGCCGCTGCTACCGGTTTGCTCGAGCTGGATAGAATCAGCTGAATTTCACCCCTGGTAAAGACCCTGATTTGTGGAGGCAGCCATGTCTCTGAGACCTGGCCTTTCATTCATTAATTGGGATATTGACTTTCAGGATGAACACTGTACAGGTAGTCCTCGACTTACAACAGTTCATTTTAGTGACTGTACAAAGATACAGCAGCACTGAAAAAAAAGACTTATAACAGTTTTTCACACTTATGACCATTGCAGCATCCCCAAGGTCCCGTGATAAAAATTTGGGTGCTTGGCAACTGACTCAGATTTATGATGGTTGCAATTTTCGGGGTCATGTGATCAACTTTTGCGACCTTCTTACAAGCAAAGCCAGATTCTCTTAACAACGGTGTTACTAGCTTAATAACTGCAGTGATTCACTTAACAACTCTGGCAAGAAAGTTTGTAAAATGGGGCAAAATTCACTTAACAAATGTTTCACATAGCAACAGAAATTTTAGGCTTAATTGTGATGGTAAATCCAGGACTGCCTGTATGTATTTGGTTATAGTACATCAGACTAAATTAGAACCCCAGGGGTACCCTGGTCATCCTTTTATAAAAACTTTATTAGATGATGCCTGTAAAGTGTTTTTATTTATACATGTTTCATGCCTCACAGGGGATGGAGGAACCAGAGACAATAATTTCTTGCTGGCAAATTTGAGTATTGGTTGTCCTTGACTTAACTGACGATTAAGTTGAATTATGGATGTACGTTGTGATAGTTGCTATAAGTCACTCCGTGGCCATGCCTGATTTTATGACCTTTTGTGTGGCAGTCATTAAGTAAACATGGCAGCCACTAAGCAAAAGTGGGGTTCATTCATTAATATTGTGGTCATTAAGCAAACCCCTTTGTTTACTATGGACATTTTTTGAAGGAAACCGGAAGTACATGCCTGTTTCCAGCTCAGTTGTTATTTGTGTCATGTGACTGCAGGATGCTGCAAATGGCCATAACCAGGGGTGGGTTCTACTTACCTTTACTACCGGTTTGGAATGGGATCGTGCGCGCACCAAGCTTCTCCACATGCACAGAAGTTGCTGCACATGCGCAGATTGCTTATGATGACATCTGGAGCGGTGGGTGGAGCCTCCAGCCGGTTTTACTACTGGTTCTTGCGAACCGGTCCAAACGGGGGACAACCCACCACTGGCCATAACTGTAGGCCAGTTGCTGAGTATCAAAAATGCAGTCATGTAACCATGGAGGAACAGCCATTGGAACTTTGAATCTGGGTCATAAGGACCTGTTGGGGAGTCCATTTTAACTTCAAACAGTTGCTAAGAGACCATTGTAGGTTGAGGGCTGCCTGTAAGATAATGGAGATGGATGTGAAGAATATTCCTCCAGGCCAGTAGAAGGCACCTTGTTTCAGATTCAGAGTTTCACCTTGTCTTTAGGTCCTACCCAGAGGTGGTATTCAGCAGGTTCTGACCAATTCTGGAGAACCGGTAACAGAAATTTTGAGTACTTTGGAGAACTGGTAAATACCACCTCTGAGTGGCCCCGCCCCCATCTATTCTCTGCCTCCCGAGTCCCAGCTGATCGGGAGAAGATGGGGATTTTGCAGTAACCTTCCCCTGGAGTGGCGTGGGAATGGAGATTTTACAGTATCCTTCCCCTGCCATGCCCACCAAGCCATGCCCACAGAACTGGTAGTAAAAAAGTTTGAATCCCACCACTGGTCCTACCTAGAGAAATAAAAAGTTACAACGATGGGTTGGGAATAGCCTGCAGACAATCCCCTCCTACTTCAGGCAAAGGTGGCTGAAAAATTCAGGTCTATAGTATGGGTCAGGAAAAGAAGAGGATCAGCCTGAGGTGAACCGAAGGAAGGAAAGGGAAAAGATACAGGTAGCCATTGGGAAGATGGAGTGACCACACAAAGTTGCCTGAGGAACAAGGGCTGTATTAGCACAATGCCCAAAGCTGGATTCTGGTTTTTTAACTGCCTTTGAAACATGTTGTGTGAATTCATCCAATGGAGGTTGTAAACCATAGGTGAAATGTAAAATTTGTTGCTACTGGTTCTGTGGGCGTGGCTTGGTGGCTTGGTTGGGGGGGGTCATGTGACTGGGTGGGCATGGCGAACTTTTTTTTAAAAAAATTTAAAGCATTTTTTTACTACCAGTTCGGGCAAATAGGTAGTAAAAAATGCTTTAAAAAAGTTTTAAAAAGGTTCCGACGATCGCGTGGCACAACTGATTGACAATCAGCTGTGCCACACAATCCTCTGAACCTTTTTTTTTTTTTTTACTTTTTTAAAGCATTTTTTAACTACTGGTTCACCCGAACCGATAGTTTTTAACCCTACCGATAAGCCCAAACCGGAGTGAACCAGTAGCATTTCACCCCTGTTGTAAACCCTGTTTATGGTTTTATGTTCTGTATGAACCTAGCTTCACTGTTTGTTTGTTTTTTTCAATAAATCAGGATAGATACAAGCCACAGCTAATGGCTATATATAAACTCAGCCAATATGAAGTCCTATCCCCAAAGAACTAGGCATAAAGAATTATTTTTTGAAACCTCTATTTGAATAGAAAGAGTCATTCGGGAAAATACACTATGTTGAGGAACAAAATCTTGCTACCCATTTTAGGAAGGAGGGAATTTTTCTATATGACCATTTAAATTGCCTTTATTGGACCTTTTTCTCTTTTCAATCTAATGGTTGTGGGGATTGTTCCAAAAAAATATGCTCCTTGATCTGATTTGAACAGGCAGCCTAAACTGTACAGGACTGCATATCTTTGGTTACAGACTGAAAACCACAACAAAAAACAGATGAACTCTTAAACACAAAATATAATCATCCACGTTTTCCATTTCTCTTACTAATTCACTTGTTTTGGTATATTTTTTATTAAAATCTTTTAAAAAGAAGGTACAAACTGGCACAAACTAATAGACAGTAGAAAGGAAGAAAAAATATTAAGTTTCCAATATTCTTCACAGCGGTTATAAGTACAAATATATTTTGACCTTCATATTACTCTTCTCTCTACGATCTATCCCAGGTAATCAACAAAATCATGTTAGAAGACCTGAAGGGACAGACTGTCATGGAAAAAAATATGTACGGTTATTAACAATTAATATCCCCTCAATAGGATATAATAATTTCTAAATCAGGTGTAGAGTTGATGATCCTTTTGATCTCACAATAACAGTAATAGCTATTAGAAGTATGGAAGTGGAAAACAGGATGCACAACTTAGGCACAACCACACATCATGTTAGTAAATGCATGAGTGAGAGCAGAATTGGATCTTGGTGGGAAGAATTTTTGGTTTTCAAATCTTTGGTGCAAATTGACTATGACCCCAATGATGCCCTTGATGTGATGTCCCGCTGCCTGGAGGCCGTGCGGGTCTGGATGGGGAGAAATAGGCTCAAGCTCAACCCGTCCAAGACTGAATGGCTGTGGCTTCCGGCGTCCCGGTATAGTCAGCTGGTGCCATCGCTGACTATTGGGGGTGAATCTCTGTCCCCCACAGAGAGGGCTCTCAATCTGGGCGTCTTCCTGGACTCACGGCTGTCTTTAGAAGAGCACATGATGGCCATAGCCAGGGGGGCTTTTTATCAGGTTCGCCTGATCCACCAGTTGCGTCCCTTTCTGGACCGGGATGCCTTGCGCACAGTCACTCACGCCTCATCATCTCCCATCTGGACTACTGTAATGCTCTTTACATGGGGCTCCCCTTGAAGAGCACTTGGAGGCTCCAACTGGTCCAGAATGCAGCCGCGCGGGTGGTTATGGGCACACCTCGTTACGCCCATGTAAGACCTCTCCTGCGCGAGCTGTACTGGCTCCCAGTGGTCTTCCGAGTGCAATTCAAGGTGTTGGTTACCACCTTTAAAGCGCTCCATGGCATAGGACCAGGATATCTACGGGACCGCCTTCTGCCACCAACAGCCTCCCACCAACCAGTTCGCTCCCACAGAGAGGGACTCCTCAGGGTGCCGTCGGCCAAGTTATGCCAGTGGCGACACCCAGGAGGAGGGCTTCTCTGTCGGAGCCCCTGCCCTTTGGAATGAATTGCCCCCGGATATTCGAAACATCTCTGATCTCCCGGTCTTTCGCTGTGCCCTCAAGACCCTACTTTTCCGACAGGCGGGGCTGTCTAATTGAATGATTTTAAATTGGGTTTTAACTTTGTGTTTTAAAATTCGGCCAAAACTATTTAATGATTTTAATTAATTTTAACTATGATATTGTATATTTATGTTTTAATTTTGGCTGTACACCGCCCCGAGTCCTTCGGAGGAGGGCAATATATAAATAAGATGATGATGATGATGATGATGATGATGATGATGATGATGATGATAATGATGATGATGATGATGATGCTAGTACAAACTTCTCCCTCCCCTCAATGAAGTGAATTTTGGAATGAAAATGATCAATTGCAGAATAGCAAGTTCATTCAAAGAAGGGAAACCTGCATATAACTAGAGTCCACTCTGAGTGCTTCATATTTCCTTAGCACTGACCTCACATCTGGAGTCTGAACTGCAGCTGTATTGAGTGTCTGGTTAAGCACTTTCTTTTTCAAGGATTTTGCTTTTCCTTGTGACCTTAGAAAACCCACTTCTCAGCAACCTTTCAAATGTAAACTGATCCAAGCTGCAAGCAGAAAGCCCAGAGAATGCATTTAAATAGTGTGAGTGTCACCTGAGAGTTGACTGTTTAATTATGCAAGAATCTCAGTTATGCTCTGCCAAAGCATCAGAGTTGGAAGGTTATGGGGTCTAGAACATTATCTCCATTGAAAAAGAAAAAAGACATTCCAGAGCCAAGTATACACTTGCAAACAAAAGTTTCAGGCTTCATTCTGAAATCAGGAAATTCTTACTGACAAAGAAAAAAAGAAACCCAAATATTTATTTACAGCACTGACTGCAGATTTAGAGTCACACATTCTTAAACTCTACTGCCTTCAGTAGAATATAAACATGCATAGACTGTAAAATGATACTGGAATAAGTTAACCAATCACTGCTGACAAACTTAATCTCTCCTCTCCAAAAGGCCTTCCCTCAACTGCTAGTGTCCTGCAAAACGCACATGATATAAGGTGCTTAGGTATGTGTATATGTATTGGATCACTAAATATAGATGGTTGGTTTGGTTTGACTTAATGTGTTTTGCAAATCCACTGTGATTTGCAAGCCATGGTTTATGGCTTAGTTGTAGTTTAATCAGTAAATCACGCTTAAATAAATCACAGTTTAACACAATCTGTGAATTTAGGCATAGTTCTGTTCTATTCTCTGGTAATACATTATAAACACAGGACAATGTTTGGACTATTTTTCATTAGAATGCCAAGGTAGTGAAGAGAACAACAATTTTAAGCTCCCATGCTTCTTAGCAGCTTATTGAAGACAGTCCAGAATTTCATTCAGAAACTTATCTGAGTCCTAGAGTAAGATCTGTGTTTTTCCCTAACTTCCTCACTAATACAGGTCACCCATAACTTCCTGATTGCAGGAATGAAGGACATTTTCCTCTTCCCCCTCCCAGTCCATTGTTTTCCTGCTTTGCTTCAAAACTGCTGTTTTCCCTTTTGAACTGTCTTCAGCTCTTCAGAGTAGATGGTTTCCAATGCTTTGTTCCGTTCTAGTAGCATCCTCAGCTCTGATTAGCTCCAGTGCCTCCAGTGGGTTTAATCAACGCCTGGGCATCCATTTTGTGCTGGGCTGGATGTTCCCTACAGTTAAAATAAACTTGCAGTTTTCAAGCATGCACTATTGAGACAATAACCTGTTCTCAGACTTAGAAGGCCATACGTCATTCACTTATTATTTTCCTGTGCTTACTGGTTCTGTGGGCATGGCTTGGTGGGTGTGGAAGGGGAAGGATACTGTAAAATCTCCATTCCCACCCCAGTCCAGGGGAAGAATACTGTAAAATCTCCATTCTGTCCCCAATCCAAGGAAAGGTTACTGCAAAATCCCCATTTCCTCCCGATCAGCTGGGACTTCGGAGGCAGAAAATAGATGGGGGCGGGGCCAGTCAGAATTTTTACTATTGGTTCTCCGAACTACTCAAAATTTCCGCTACCAGTTCTCCAGAACTGGTCAGAGCTTGCTGAAACCCACCACTGGTGCTCATGCTTTCTGTTTCTGCTCAGGTAGCGTGAAATATCTTGCTCTCCCATGCCACACTCACAGTACCACAAAGCTTCCCTTTATCTTCTTAAAAACATCTTTAGGTCTCAACAAACTTGCTTTGTTTCTGTTAAGTTTTTCCTTGCTCGAAAGTTTTCATGAACTTACAGAGGCACCAAAGAACAAGGTGTTCCCTAATGCTTTGATTATTGTATCAACTAGGATGATATATTAGGAAAAAGGGGAGGGAGTCTGTGTTGGTGTCAAATGAGATAAATGTTGGAAAGGGCAGTGAATGCATCCATGTGTGCAAATAACTGGGAAAGCAAAGTAAACAACAGGGACTAGTCAGAAAGGAACAATCCCTAAAATGGAAAAGACACACACTGGTAGAGCAGTCTACACAAAAGCCAGTCAATTAGGGTTGCTTTCCTGAATGAATAAGTGAGGCCAAAAAGCAGAGGGAACAGCGAATCCTATACAGTATTGTGGTGCTTGGACTCAGCATCACCTCACTGCAAGCTGCACTGAAATTCAATTTTCTGAAGTAGGTTTAAGATGTAGCAGGGGAGACCAGCAGGCTGCAGTACAGAATTGTCCTTAAAACAAGTATGTCCTCCTGAGTCATCTGTTGGCCCTTAACTGTGGCTCTGTCCTTGGGGACTAGCCAATATTACCTCTGAGCTTAGCGTTTTCTATGTTAAGATTGCCAAATCTGGATCCACCAAAGTGTATGTGGGTTTCAAATGCTGCTGAATGGAAGCTTTTAAATTAAATGTAGAGAAAATAATCCAGTTATCTGTAATTAATGGAACACTTTTTATCATTTTTGTCCTGGCATAATTCCCTTTCTTGGAATGTATTCACCAGCATGTGATGTGATTCACAACCCAAGTGCAATCTTCAGTCTGACAAGGTTTACACAGCCGTCGCCATTCGTACATTAAATGTAGAATGCTTGAGCATCAAAGTCCCTCAACTCCTATGATCATTATTTTAGGGCTTTATATCTCTCCATTGTTCTTCTTAGATAATAGGCCATTAAGTTTGCATGCTTAATTTATTGAGGGCATGCGATAGGCATGTACCAGCTGATAATATGTCATGTAATCACAACATTTAGGAAGTTTGTTATTTATTTATTAAATTTATATGGCTTCCCATTCATTTGCATAATTAGGCAAGTAACACTTAAAAACAAAATAAGTTAATAAAAAACAGCCAAATTTAAAAACATAGAAACAATATAATACAGCAGCTGAAAAACTTAGTTAACACAACCAAAATCAAGAAATAAGTTCACGTATACTATCATAGCGTCAGGCTTTATGGCAAATCCCAGGTTTTTAATATCTTGTGAAAGGATAGGTCAGGGAAAGTCTAATTTCTAGGGGAATTATGTCATAAAAGGGCAGGTCCCAGGGCAGAAAGCTGTCTTCCTAGACCCTGCCAGATAGCACTCTCTTGTAGAAGGGATCTAGAGCATGACTTTCCTGCCAGATCTGACAGGATAGGTAGCCATTATTGGGGAAAGACAATCCCACAGGTAGCCAGCCCCCAAGTCATGATGGCTTTAAAGGTATCCACCAGCACCATTAGTTGTACCTGGAAATATACTGTAGCAGTGGTGAAATCCAATTTTTTTTACTACCGGTTTTGTGGGCGTGGCTTGGTGGGTGTAATGTGGTGTGGCTTGGTGGGCATGGCAGGGGAAGGATATTGCAAAATCTCCATTCCCTCCCCACTCCAGGGAAAGGATACTGCAAAATCTCTATTCCCATCCCACTCCAGGGGAAAGACATTGCAAAATCTTCATTCCCACCCCACTCCAGGGAAAGGATACTGCAAAATCTCCATTCCCACCCCACCCCAGGGGAAAGATATTGCAAAATCTCCATTCCCACCTAACTCTGGGGCCAGCCAGAGGTGGTATTTGTTGGTTTTCCAAACTACTCAAAATTTCCGCTACCGGTTCTCCAAACTGCTCAAAATTTCTGCTACCGGTTCTCCAGAACCTGACAGAACCTGCTGGATTTCACCCCTGTACTGTAGCCAATTCATCTTAAGCAGTCACATGTGCTAAGCAACTGGGGCAACATTTTATACCGCTGAAGTTTTGCAGGAATTGCAGGAATCCAAATAGTGCCATATTGTGGCCTGAATTCACTAATGTGGTATAATTGATATGATGTTGGGCTAGAATTGAAGTTTACTTCAAGTCTACTCAAAACTCAAGCCATCAAAACTCAGTGTTCTCATTGGGTTATTGTGGTGGGGAATGATGCCAAATGCCACTTTGAGTCTTAGTCATAAAAGTAATTCAATACAACATACAGTAATTGAATTACAGTTGTACCTCTTCTCTAAATGCCCTTGATTCTATAATAGTACATGATGTTATTACAGATTGGATTTATCCACATAAATCAATATTTATTATTTCATTTTATTGATTTTACTTGGAACCACGCATTATTGACTCTTTATGTATTGTAAGATGGCTTACAAATAGGCTGAAGTAAAGTTCAATTTCAACATGTACATGTGCTTAAGACCATTAATTGACTCTTTTATTGTAATTCATTTAAAATAGTCTGACATAGTAAAGTCAAAGACATGACATTTAAGATTTGTTATGCACAAGAATATTTCTACTGCATTGTAGGAGTTCATTGTTTTGCCAGGTCCTTGCTTATCTGTATATTAATAAATAAAATACTTGGGTGGGCAAATGTGTGGCATCTGAGGGGATATCAGTAATATATTTCACATATAACCACTTCTCTTCTCTCTGTATACCAATGACTGCATCTCTAACGATCCATCTGTTAAACTACTGAAGTTCGCAGATGACACAACAGTGATCGGTCTCATTTGAGACAATGATGAATCCGCATACAGATGGGAGGTGGAACAACTAGCCTCGTGGTGCGATCGGAACAATCTGGAACTGAACACACTCAAAACCATAGAAATAGTGGTAGACTTTAGGAGAAACCTTTTCATACTTCCACCTCTCACAATACTAGACAACACAGTATCAACAGTAGAGACCTTCAAACTTCTAGGTTCCACCATATCGCAAGATCTAAAATGGACAGCTAACATCAAAAACGTCATCAAAAAAGCACAGCAAAGAATGATCTTTCTGCGCCAACTCAGAAAACTCAAACTGCCCAAGGAGCTGCTGATACAGTTCTACAGAGGAATTACTGAGTCTGTCATCTGCACCTCTATAACTGTCTGGTTTGGTTCTCAACCCAACAAGACAGACACAGACTTCAGAGGATAATTAGAACTGCAGAAAAAACCATTGCTACCAACCTGCCTTCCATTGTGGACATGTATACCGCATGAGTCAAAAAGAGGGCTGTGAAAATATTTACAGACTCCTCAAATCCTGGACATAAACTGTTTCAACTCCTACCCTCAAAACGATGCTATAGAGCACTGCACACCAGAACAACTAGACACAAGAACAGTTTTTTCCTGAACACCATCACTCTGCTAAACAAATAATTCCCTCAACACTGTCAAACTATTTACTAAGTCTGCACTACTATTAATCTTCTCATCGTTCCCACCACCCATCTCCTCCTACTTATGACTGTATGACTGTAAGCTTGTTGCTTGTATCTACAATTTATATTGATATTGTTTCCTGATTGCTTATTTGTACCCTATGACTATCATTAAGTTTTGAACCTTATGATTCTTGATGAACGTATCTTTTCTTTTATGTACACTGAGAGCATATGCACCAAAGGCAAATTCCTTGTGTGTCCAATCACACTTGGCCAATTAAAAAAATCTGTTCTATTCTATTCTATTCTATTCTATTCTATTCTATTCTATTCTATGGGCAGCAGCAGCTCATTTAGCTGTTTCTATCTTTCTTAGTCTTCGTGTTAGTTTTAACAATGCTTATAACCAGCTGAAAATTTGTAATCCAACTTTGGGCATTGCACCAATGCAGCCCTTGTTCCTCAGGCAACTCTCTAGTCATTTCCCAAATTTCAGTTGGAATTACACAACTTGAAAAAGTTGAATGGAATTTATCCAAGCCAAAAGCTTTTATTCTTGCAGCTTCTCACTAAAGCAAGTAGCCACCCTGAATGACTAAAGAGAATGCTACACATTTACTAAATTGGCTTGATATCTTAATACACTGGGCTCAACCACACTTGTAATTGTGGCTGGATTTACAAAACATGCTGAGGCAAAATCCACATTTTGACATGTAGTTTTTCTCGTAGTCAAATCCAATCCTTTCCTCATGAACAAACAGTTGCTTAACTTTAAAGTTTTCCTTAATCCAGCTGTGTTGCTTCTTGGCCGCCCTCTGGTGATAATCCAGATTTTGGTAGTGCACATCTGCTCCCCCATAACCCTAGATTCGTCTAGTTTCCATAGAATATGTTTCATACATAATTTATTCTACCAACTGTGAGAGACTACTGGATTTGTGAAAAGATAGTTCAGCTTCAGGCTTCTCAGGCTTATTTATGAGGCTGATGCCCCACCTTAAAGAGAAATTCAACAAAGTTGAACAAATTTCCTCTTCCTCCTTTTTTACGGCAGCCATTGTTTTCATAGTATTTTAAGGTAAGTTTATTAAATTGGGGGTCCATTGCATGGAAATTTAGCAGTTCAAAAAAAATCTTATTAATGTAACAACCCTCAAGAACAGCAACCTGTTACAACATTTAGAACTAGGGGCAGGGTTAGAAATCGATTGTTGTAACTTAACACGTGTTTCACTTTATGCTTTCGCGTCTACAACTCAGTAAAAGAAGGAAATGTCCCAAATATTTTTTTTTAAAAAAAAAATCAGTCCACACTTAGACCATGGAGTAACCCAACATCTCCACAAGTCCACGCGCAACATTCCACCCGCGCGCTACCGCGAGTGCTAAAACGCCCTTCGGGCCGTCAATCATTCCCCAGATTGACATTCTCCTCCTCCAATCAAGCAGATTTCCAGCTGGCGGGAGGCGGAGTGAGCTTCGATTTCCCCACTCCCGGCAGGCAAGGGCCAATCAGGGCAGTGGCTACAAAAAAAATGGGGGCGAGTAATTCGCCGCTCCCGCTCTCTCGGCTTTAGAGCTCCGCCCCGGTTGAATGGGGAGGAGGCGAATGGACCTCGCGCGGTAGGCGAGCGCAGCCTGTCGCTACGTGCGGTGCCCGGGGCAGGTGGAAGGAGGGACTGCGGGGCCGCTGCGGCTTCCCCCCACGCGCTGACTCGGAAGGGTCGGTGCTCGGCCGGTGGCTGCGGTAAAAGCGCCGGAGAGAAAGGAGATTGGGCGGGATTCGCCCTGCCCGGCTGCAGCCTCCCAGAAGTGCGGACCGACGGAGGTCTCGAGGGTCGTTCTTCTGCTGCGACAGCGGCTGGCGGTGGAGCCCAGCAGCAGGTGAGGCGACCGAAAAGCGACTGTGCCGCGTTCTTGCGCTGGGCTTTACAAGAGACGGCGGAGTTTAGTGGTGGCCCGGCTATAGCAAAGGCGGACTTGGGTTCCCACGATCCACCGAACCTCTCCCGACCTGACCCGCATTTTTGGAATCCCAAAAAGATACAGGCTTAGTTTGACTCGATGTGTGTGCTATGTTAACTTCCTGGGTTGATTTGGCGCGCCATAGTGGTGGCTAAATTAGCCACGGGTATAAACGTGTAAGCGTGATGTCAAATTGGTCGTGAGAATGAGGTGTAGATGTAGATGGTGAAGGGTTTAAAGGTGTGAGAAAATGTCTGGTTTCTTCAGCTAGTGACACCGTTACATAAAGGAAGAGGCTCTGAAATAAAAGGAGGCAGTAATGGGAGTTGTGAGTGGGGTGTCTCTCCTCTTCTTGCATCAGGCACATGCAATTTGGTCTTCAGCCTTGAATAAACGATGCAAGATATGCTTTCACCCCTAAAATATACCTTTAGCAACAGGAGATCTAGTAAATATATCCTGTTTTAAATTAATACCAGCCTGTTCATAAGGCATTTATTCAGTGCTAGAGTATAGAATGGGACTGAATTTCTTACTGCCCAAATTCTTACCCTATTGCTTTCTATAGTGTATTAAGTATGATTTTTATACTTTTTAGCATGCTTTTACATTTAAAGATGAAAATACAAGATAATAAAATTTAATAGTCAGCCAGAGTATAATATTTGGCCTAGTTTCCCAACTAGAGTTGGGTTTGCAAACATACTAAAACTATGGGTGATTTTTTAAATTTATGGCTCAGTTATTGTGCAAATCAAGCCATATGATATGTTTGATTCTTTTGTGTCGTCAAATCCAGGCTGATCAATTTACTATGTAACCCATGTCTTAGTTCACTTATGGCTTAGCATCTCCTTACTACCACAGTAGCTAGACTACTGTGACTTGTTCAGGACCACATAATTCTAAGAAATCATGCATTTATGGGAAATAGCTGTTTATTCCTGCAATACCCAAGAAGCAACATGATAAGTGGAACAGTATTATTCCATATGGTTTCTTTCTTGGGCAGTCTGTGTGATGTTTTTATATGGAGGTACTCCCACAATTATTATGTTTATAGTGGTTTAATATGATGGCATTGTTTTAATTATTGTTGTACACTGAAATATGTTCAGTGGGATGAGTGGCCATATACATATAAATAAAGCAAATGAGGACAAGAGTGGAATTAACAGCTTTCATGATGGTGATCACTGTAATGGTATTTTTTCACCTGAAAAATGTCCCTAACACTGATACAGACAGTAATTATATCTTTATTTTGTAAGTATAGCAGTGCTTTGCACTACTAAAACCAAACACATTTTAGGCACAAGATTATATAACTCCTGACAGACCAGACATGTTTTCTCTCATAGGTGTCTGAATGATGGAGAGGAAATTGTTTCCAAGAGCATAGGACATTTTCAGATTTAATATTGATATTGCATCCTGTATTTCTCAAACAACTATGTTTATAATGTTTAGTTACAGGGTCAAATTGTGTTTTCATTGTTTAATCTGCAGCACAGAAAGCAGATGAAGCAAAATAGTCACAAATCTATGTGGCAAAAGGTTTCTCTCTCACCTGGAAAGGTTCTAAGAGTGCCTGCTATGATGCGTAAGCTTAAGACCCTATCCCCTTTTTTTCCTGCATTATTTTAATGACAACATATTTATGCATATTTAATTAGATAAAGGCCGAGAATGTTAAGGTACACTTTAATACTAAAGGAATTAATTTTTCAAATGTCTACTGTCCATAACTGTCCTATTTTAATTTTAGTATTTTGTTTAATACAGTACAGTGTTATCTTTCTTTCAAAAAGAAATTATCTTTAGCTTGCTGATTGTAATGTTTTGTTTATCGATATGAAGGATCCAAACCTACATTTTTATATAGTTGAATATTAATTTTAATAATCCATCACATCATTTAGCAGTGAAAGGTTTTTCTTGTAAAATTAAAACAGGCAATACTGGAAAACATACAGCATAGTTCAGGAGCTATATATTTTAAAAGTTAAGAAGAACAGGAGGAAAAACCTGTTTTAAGATCTGACAAAACATTACACATTTTGAATCATAAAACTAAAAATAACAGCAGAGAAACTGTTCTTTTTTCACTTGCATTCAAAAAGGGGCAAGGAAAAGAGTAATTTTAAGTTGTGTAAGACAAAACTGGAGATTTATAAACGTAGAATTTGAAGTAGATTTCATTATTTAGCAATGGATACAAATATTGTCTGAGGTCACCTTGTACTTAATGTATTTAGGGCAGGATTGTGCATCCAGATTCATCTCAAGAGCCAGGTTATTGCTTCAACACATACACACTTTGTGGCTCAATATTGGAATTTTTGAAATATCTTTTGATATTCCATTTTCCATTAAGACAGACCAAAGGGATTGTTGCTTTCTTTTGCAGTAAGGATCTTTACACTTTTTGGTATTGGATTGGATCATTTAGGTAACAAGTCCTTATACAGGTATTCCTCGAGTTGTTATCACTTGTTTAGCAACCATTCAAAATGAACACTGAATGAGAGAGGCTTGTGACTGGTTTGTGAAATTGTAGCTATTGCAGGGTCCCCATGTTCATATATATGACCTTGTTCTGGGTGCTCTGGCACCTAGATTACGATTACGAAGTTACAGTAAACTGCAGTCAGGGGATTGCCATTTGCAGCCTTTCTTGCCTGCTTCACACAAGCAGAGATTTTCCCATAAGTCTGCTTTTTTCTTTCAGAAATTGTGACATTTCAAGGAGTTCCACTGTGGAGTACAAGATCCATAGCACCCTGCTTCTGGCCCTCACTGACCTACTTACACTTCTCATCACCCACCAATCGTCTTTTTTCTTCATTGGCCTACCTGCACTGCCAGTGCCTGCCTGTGGCATCCCACCATGCTCCTTATTTAGGACTCCAACCTCTTCCCACTTAATGACCTGAACATTCTGGGGTTACGATAGCAACAGAGGCGGCCTGAATTGCCGTTGCTAAGGAGTGTGGTCATGTGACATCATGCTTTATGACCACATTGCTTAATGATGGCAATTGCAATTCCAATTTTTGTGAGTTCCATGGGATATATTGTAGCTTCTCCAGTGTGGATTTAGATAGGATTACATGGCAGGGTTAGCACTGCATCTGTTATCTGGCAAGAGTAGAGAATCAATCAATGTGATCTGTTGTGATCTCTGCCCTTTCATGGATTCTGTCCTTGTCTTTTAAAACTTTGCTGTATCTAGTTCAGTTTAAAAGGGGGAGGGAACCAGTGACTGACTTGCTCCCTGTTGCATCTGACATATTAATTCTTCAAGGAATTTTTTCGTGTATTGCCTAAAGCCTTATGATGGTGACAGCATGTACACATTGTAAAATAAGTTATGACATTAGAAGAAAGCCAGAGAATTGTCTGTCAAAGAAATTGCACATTCACTCTTTTCTTCCCTGTGACCTATTATATATTTCCCATTGTGCTTTCCATTCAATGCTGTTGCAGTGTTTTTCCTGCCAAGGAGCTACAAGAAATGTGGGAACTGGTTATGGAGGTAACTTTATTTATCGTGATTGTAACAAGATGGAAAGTCTGAGTAACTACTTGGTGTATTGAAATATAAACAGGTGGTCCTTGCTTAACAATCACACATTCAGCGCCCTTTCAAACTTAATAACAGCACTGACGGAGTGATATTTAAGACTTGTCCTTGTACTTAGGATGGTCATGTAGTTGCCATTTGCAACCTTCTTTGCTGGCTTCCTACAAAAAAAAATCAATGGGGAGCAGGGTGGATAAAAATCAATGATTTTTTTTAAAAAATAAAAAAAATCAGATTTTTTTTATTTAAATCGGATTTTTTTTTTAATCGAATTTATTTTAATAAAAAACTTTGGGGGTAAAAATCTATCGTAAAGTAATTTTCTATTTAAGATACATAAATAATTTAATTTATTCAGCATGAAATGGAGCTTAGTTATGTAGCATGAGGCTGTATATTCTGCAACACTAGGACTATCAGTGAGTCGACAGTGGGTCAAAGGAGTAGCAGAGATGACAGTTGCTCTTTAAAAATTATGACTTAAATCGAGTTGATTTAAATCAAGCCTTTTTACTAGTGATTTAAATCATGATTTAAATCGTGATTTAAATCAACTCGATTTAAATCAAATCCACCCTGATGGGGAATCTGGAAGATGCTGGAAGATGCGATTCCAAGAAGGATTCTCTTAATGGCAACTAGAATGCTGGAGTTTCCCTCACTAAAGCAATGTGGTCATGTGAATTCGCACTTTACAATTGTGTCACTTAGTTATGGAAATTCCGGTCACAATTACTGCTGTTAAGTGAGGACTAACTGCATGGAGAAGTAGTATTTCTTTTCTTTTTTTAACCCCTTCCTCACATTTAGTTTGTTTGAGCCTAATGCTCTCTCCTTACCTGAGCAATTTGAACTCTGATTCAGTGGTGAAATCCAATTTTTTTTTTACTACCAGTTCTTGGTTCTTGGCTTGGTGGGCGTGGCAGGGAAAGGATATTGCAAAATCTCCATTCCCACCCCACTCCAGAGGAAGGATATTGCAAAATCACCATTCCCTCCCCACTCTGGGGCCAGCTAGAGGTGGTATTTGCCAGTTCTCCGAACTGCTCAAAATTTCCGCTACCGGTTCTCCAGAACCTGTCAGAACCTGCTGGATTTCATCCCTGCTCTGATTGTCTTCCTTTTATTTCAAGGCATCCAAGCCATTCTATTTTCCCATGTAATCAGTGCCATTCCCATTTCTTTTTTCCTCTGTTGAAATAATCACTGGCATTGATTATGGGTAACAGGGATGAAGTTATGGAAAATTGCTAGAGATGAAATCAAAGGCTGTGATCCTATATATGTATTCCTGGAAATAGTTCATGGGGCAAAAATGTAGAACTTTATTCTCCTCAGATGCAAAATAGTATTTGTCACTTACATTTTGACATAACCCATATTACGGAGTGGGTGAAAAAGATTGCTACCTTAACTCAGTTCAAAGAAAAAAGAATGACACAATAGATGAACTTGTAGATGTTCATCTGCAAGTATTATTGATAGTCTTTCATTGAACAGGGCAGAAGAACCAGTTTTCTTAGACACTGGCCTTTGCCAGCCCAATTACCTAAGATCTTTTAATTAGAAATGGGTACGTGAGATTAAATATTACTTTTATGCACAACCAACAGGTTCATCTCTAGGTTTTCCTGAATATTCTTTATGGGCAGATTTAATTCACATCCTTTTAAAACGTAGCTGACATCTCTTATTCATGTGTGATATTGAATAGCTTTGTGTCAGGTCAAGTCGAATGATTCACATTGTTACAAAGCTATTGTGTTAGGTATAAAGTAAAATTCTCTATCCATTTGCGTTGTTCATCTTAATAATTAATGGATATTGTCTCTGGCAATTTGTGCACTGTATTTCGACCTTTGTTTGCCACGGTTGTTAAGCAAATCACATAATCATGAAGTGAATCTAACCTTCCTCATTGATTTTGTTTGTTGAGAATGGCAGGGAAGGTAGCAATGGTGATTAACTGACTCTGGGATATGGGAACTGGCACAAATCGTGACTATGGGGATACTGTGAGAACTGGCCATAAGTAACTTTTTTCAGTGTCGTAACTTCAAATGGTCACTAAACAAATGGTGGTAAGTCAAAGACTATCTTTTTCTTTTGTTTTATCCACCATTGCTGTTTCTGGCGGGGAAAAGATAGAGATTTCATTTTAAAATGGTTTATGGTGAGTTTTTCTTACCTTCAAGTACTTGAAAAAAATCTGTAAAATTAGGAAGAGGATAGCCAGGTAATTGGTAAGAGGAGAGGCAGTCAGCTATCTATTGTTAAGTGGGATTCTGCTTTGGTGAAGTGGTAATTGATGAGCTTTTATAGCTACTGAAAAGTGGATGAGCCGAGAATACAGCACTATTTCATTTATTTATGAACTGAAATATTTGCAAGGAGAAGACTGCTATTACCTTGTAATTTACAGAACTGTGTTTTTTTGCACCATCCAAATTATGCAAAGTAACCCTTGATCTATAAATGAATGAAACAACTTCTACCAGACTCTAGGAATGGAATCAATGACTGATTTTAAATCAATGAAAGCAACATTTAAGGAGTAGGAGTATGGGTGCATGTATTCCTCTAGTAAAACAGCAAGGTAACATATTGATCTATAGTCAACTTGTCTTCCCTAAAGCTGACTTGTTTTTATCGGTAGTTAGAAATGTATTTCATTTTTATTTTATTTATTAATTATTTGTAACCAATCCAGAAGCTTTTGGAAGAAAATGCATGCATATATTTTATCGGAACGCTTGGAGACCGATCCAACAATATTTGGAAAGATCTTTAAAAAATGAAACAGTAATAGAATAATTCTTGTTTTTAGGAATTTGGAATGTGTAATTAATATATGCGAATAAAGATATTGTAAAGGGAGCCCATCTGTTTCCCTTACTTTTTAGTACTTCAGAAGTTATCAAGTTAGTACTAGAAATTTTTCCCATCTTTAATGGTTTAATTTAACAATTCCCAGATAGGAAACAGATAGCCAAGGAAGAATACTGTTTCAAGGATGCAGTTAGATAGTTATTGGGGAAGAACCTATATTGTATAGCTTGGCTTGCTGTAAATCTCTTCCATGTTTTGAACAGAAACTCAGTTTCAGGCTAAACCATCCTATTAGGGGAACAGCTTGCAATTACTATATTTTTGAAAAAAATAACTGACTTGATATAGCATTTTTCTGTCACTCTTGTACTTTAATTGCTATTGCATTTCCCATGCTAATCAACCCACTAAAATATAAAAGCAAAACATGATAATTTTATGTTGCCAAAACCAGAGGTTAACTTTAGATAACAGTAATCATTTTTTTAAAAGAGTTAAGATTTAGTCTCACATTCTTAAAGTCCTTCAGATAGGTTTTTTAAATAATCATCTTGTTATAGATCTTATTCCTGAATGGTCATATTAGCTATTTAAAGCTTTAAAGCTTATTTAAGAGTACAGAACAGGTATGCTATCTTTTCTGTCTCCTTTGGAATGCATAGCATCATTGGGCAACAGTTTTTGAATCAAGATACCTCAAATGGGAAAACTTGCAAAATGGATCCAAAATCTGATATCCATGACTCCTGTGGGATTGAAATTTATCAAATTTGTGGAAACTTCAGTGCTGCTATGTTGCCATGTAGTGGTTCAATAGTCCTGCCCTAGCCTTTTGGAGGCCAGATTGATTGGCCCCTCCTTTGGCTGGTGGAGATAATTAGACTGATCCTGCCCTAGCCCTCCAGAAGACCAGTAGACTGGCCCACTATTAGCTGCTAGAGGCACTGTCAGCTGGTCAAGCTGGTAGGAAATCAGAAGTTGCTGCTACTTGCACTGGTTTTTTTGCCCTTGGCCATTCGGTTTCACTGTTTAGTTAAGAAAATATCTCTGAAACAATAATCCAATTGAGCCACAGGTTGTCCATAAAAAAATAGCTGGCAAGAATTGGTTTGATAAAAAGAAAGAAATAAACCCACATAACCCAACAGGATATGATTCACAGTCACCAAAAATCTGGGTAAAGAACCATTTTCAAGGCCCTTGGAAGTATCTGCAGCATAGGGCCATCTGGATCTTGGGTGGACCTCATTCTAGAGCCGTGATGGCGAATCTATCACACGTGTGTCACAGCTGGCACACAGAGCCCTCTCTGTGGGCACGTGAGCCATCGCCCAGCTCAGCTCCACCACGCATGCGTGCACTGCTACAGAGAAAGCTCGTTTAATTGAACTCTGGACTCCATCAACCCTGTTAGATGGAGTTGGTCAGACAAATAATAGGCAAACCCTCAAGTAACCATTATCTATGCTATGTAGGGCTTCATAGGTAATAATCAGCACTTTGAATCATTTTGGGAGCAAACTAGCAACCAGCACAACTAAGCAGTGCAGCTTGTGAAGCAGAGATGTTACATGGGCACATCACTGCTACATTATTGTATCCTGGAGCATTTGAAGCTTCCCAATGGACTTCAAGGGCAGTTCCATATATAATTTGTTTCCAAAGTCAACTTGTAAAGTGACCAGGGTGTGACATGGTTGCATTTTGGATACTTGACAATCTGTTCACATTTACGAGTGGTGTCCTACTATCATGTGATCACCATTTGCAATCTTCTCTGCTAATTTATCCGGTAAATGGGGATACAAGCGGGTAAGACTGCAAGTGGAGGGCAAGTTTTATTTGAAATCTGCTCCCCAAATGCATTGAGGGATTTCTCTTCTCTTCCGTGAAGGAAGGGGAAATCCTTCTAGCAAATATGCTAGTGAACTATATAGTAGCATTCTGAGCCTTTCAGAGTGCTGGCATATATTAATATTTTCCCCTCTGGAGGGGAGGAGAAAAGGCTAGTGAAGCCAGCATTCTTAGGCGTCCAGAATGATGACATTTGTTAGTGTTTTCACTGGATTTGAGATGGTCTTCCAAAGCAGAAGGATTTCCGGAAATCACTCAACACACTGGAGGAACAAACCTCAAATTCAGTAAAAAAAATAACTAGAGAACACCATTGTTCTTATAATCGTTCTCCTTGATGGATAATCCCCAGTCCCTTGGTTAACAACCTCTGTGGTCATTTAACAATTACAACTGGGAGAGTTGGGGTTACAGTTGTTGAGCAAAATGATCACATTTTATCATGTTTAACAATCACTTCACTCAACAACCAAGATTCTGGACCCAGTTGTGGTCATTAGTAAATACCTGTATTTGAATATCCCCACAAAAGATGAGCTGCGAGATCAATCTCTCTCTACCCCCAATCAATATTGATTGGAATCAGATGTGGACCACCTTTGAATGGTGGAGCCAGTCCTCAACCGCACAGAGCTTGTTCAGAAGCATACCATACTAGTATATCAAAAACTGCTAAGAGATCAAGGAGCCGAAGGATGGATGTATCATCTACCACACTTTAGGTCATATACAAGTGTGACCAAAGCTATCACAAGAGTACGCCCTGGCATGAAATCTGACTGAAAAGGCTCTAGATCAGGGATGGGCAAATGTGGCCCTTTACAACCTGTGGACTTCAACTCCCAGAATTCCTGAGAGCTGTCTCCACAATTTTTATCAAATGCACACCAATCACCTATCAACAATCTGCCCCAGAAAGGAAAGGTTGGACATAGTTCAGATATAGTTATTGAAACCATTGGGTCCAAGGATGGCCTCTTGAGGAGGGATACATCACCATGATGTTCAAGGTAGGAGGCATCACCCTCTCCATTAAGATTGTACTGAACTTGTCCAGAAGTGGGTCACTTCTGCAGTCATTTTTATGGGAAGGATCTGCATCCAATAGACAGATCGCTGAACTACCAACACAGGTAGTCCATAGTTCATTTAGTACTGTTCAAAGTTACAGTGACGCTGAAAAAAGTGATTTATCGTTTTTCACACGACTGCTATAGCATCCCCATGGTCACATGATTGAAATTCAGATGCTTGGCATCTGACTCATATTTATGATGATTGCAATGTCCTGAGGTCATGTGATCCCCTTTGGCGATCTTCTGACAAAGAAAGACAATGGGGAAGCCAGATTCACTTAACAACCATGTGACTAACTTGACAACTGCACTGATTTGCTTAACAACCATGGCAAGAAAGGTCATAAAATGAAGCAAAATTCACTTAACAAATGATTCACTTTGAAACAGAACTTTTGGGCTCAATTATGGTTGTAAGTCAAAGACTACCTGTATTTCCTTAGGAAGCACTGGCTTAAGCTCATCCCTCATCATACTACCAGATTGTGTTTTTTTTTAATTTTTTTTAATTTTAATTTGATTTATATGCTGCCCTTCTCCGTAGACTCAGGGCGGCTTACAATGCGTTAAGCAACAACCTTCATCCTTTTGTATATTTATACAAAGTCAGCTTATTGCCCCCACAAACTGGGTCCTCATTTCACCTACCTTAGAAAGGATGGAAGGCTGAGTCAACCTTGAGCCTGGGGAGATTCGAACCTGCAGTAATTGCAGGCAGCTGGATGTTAATAACAGGCTATTAGTCTGCTGCGCCACCAGGCTCCTGTGTTGTCAGCCCTTTGAGGTAGATCAGCAGGAAACACAGATAAGCTAATTCTACTTTATTGTAAAGAGAATTTTGCAAGTCTGAAAATACATCCCCCTACTTTTCCCTTTACAGCACAGCCCAAGAAACTATGGAGGGTCCCTTCTGAACTATTTGTCCTGCTTGCATTCTTGTTGCAAGTTAAGTTGCCTTTTATCTGATCATTCTCTTAGCTGCATTTCTTTGACCTCTCTTCTGAAGATCATTCCCACATACCATTATAGCAACCTAGAAACCTCCTCCTGTGTTCTACAGTCATAGTTCAAGTCGGAATGAATTTGAATGATTTCATCCACCAGATAATCTAGCTAATCCTTACAGCGGTCCTGGGATTAGGTCATCCGGAGCAGAGCTGCAGATGTAATAAGTATGAAGAAATATTGACATGTTGGTTTTCTTAGCCTTCTTCAAATGGTATTCCGAGCATCTGTCCTGGTATTTTATCTCCCAGTAAACCGGAGAGTAACCCAAGATAGGTGCACATGCAGAATTTGCATAGGGGTGAAGCAGTCCTTGTCCTTGATTCCATTCTAGGCAGTGCTTAGAAACTTGGTCGAGTCACCTACCAGATCCTCAAGAAAAATTCCAACCTCTTTTTTGGAAGCCCCTTGGGTCACTTGGGGGCAGGCTAATCAAACAGGCCCGCTCTCCCTGCAGGAGGGAACAACACCAGTGAATCAAAAGGCAATCAGAAAATGATCTGCCCATAACAACGGATTGTTCTCAATATTTCTCCACTGCTAGATGACTTCTCAATTGCCCTCAGACTAAAACCATATCCAAGGTGTAGCCAATGGTATGCATTGGGCCATCGGTTACTTGAAAGAAGGCCATGGTTGCCATGGATGCCACATTCTCTTTGCATGGACTCAGCAATACCAGACAGACTAAAATCTTGAAGCACCAACCTCCTTGGCGATTCTGTTGCCAACCCAAACTAGGGGCTTAGTTGATGGGATTCAACCAGTGTAACAACTGGTTTGCTGAGCACGTGCGCTTCACGCGTTTGCGGTGCATTTGAATTAAGTTCTATAAGTTACCTTCTACTGCAGTCCCGGTGAGTAAAACAGCTGAAGCGTGGCAATCCGCTCTGCCGCTGATCAGCTGGGCTTCAAACAAAAGAAATAAAGGTAAGTAAAGCGCAGGAGCGGGTGGGTGGGCCAGCTGATCGTCGAAGCTACCTGTTCGCCTGAACCGGTCCGAACAGGTAGAATCCCACCCCTGGGCTTAGTAAAATTGAAGGGAAGTTAAACATGGAATGAATATGTAGCGCAATTATATTATTGATAGTGAACATTTACCAAACAGTTTTTTCACAGATCATTTGAATGAATGAATGACCCCATGAAACATGCATACTAAGACAGAATTATCTGTATCTTCTTATGCTGTAGGAAATTATCGAGCCTTTTGATTAATTGCAGCGTATGGCTGCCCACTCACTGCCAGTGACTCTGCATAGCTTACAAAAAGAAAAACCCACTAAAAACAATAAACAATAACACATACACAGAAACACACCGATCCCTTGCTGGTGAATAGACCCCTTCTTTTTCTTTTTCTTTCTTTCTTTCTTTTTTTTTTTTGCTGCCATAATTGTGGAATTGTTTTATTGTTTGATAATCTGTAAAAGAATTTCTGAATTGAATTGCAAACTTACAGTATTCTAGTATTGAAGTAAAAAATAAAACTAGAATTCAGCTGCAGTACAGTTTTAACGTTTAGTCATTATGTACAAATACAACAATATTGCAGTCAGAGTTATTAGCTTCTACAGCAACCATTATGTGTGTGTGTATGCATTGGACCAAAACTTATTTATATAATTTATATTGTACATTGTAAATAAGGATGTAATTATATATTTGTAATAGGATAATAAATTTAATGTATCAAAAATAGGGTTGAGAAATATTTCGTCAGTACATTGGGAAATGCACTTAGGAAATTGTGCAATTTATGAACTATGAGCTCCCTCTCCTGGTAAAAACTGATATTCTTTCTGTAACCACATGTGTAATATGGAAAGAACTTTCAAAGTTAATAAAATGGATTTGAATTAAAGGCTACGTTAATTATGTTGACATTGTTTCCCTAGTTATTCAAAATTTCTAGCAGTGAATAGCTTTATATTTTCTATGTATAACCATTCATTAATAGTCCGTAGACATGTGAGCAAAACCTTAAGGCTTAACTACTTTGAAGATTCTTAAAAGTTAAGTTGACTTTATGAAATAATGCTTTCTAGCTTTTGGATTTTGAAAATGAATGTTGGAATACCCTTGATCTTATTTTTAGCACAGGCTGGCAACAGTCCTATGTACTACAAACTTGCATTTGTTGAAGGGTGGCACCTCTCCAAATTGCATTTGGTTATTAATTTGAATTTCCTTCCATAAACAAGCATCAATGCTGTCTAAAGCAGGTAAAAATATTAATAGCAGTTTGTGGAGCAGGATGAGGTAGTTGGGCTACTGAGCACTCCATTATACGATTTCGAGGGCTCAGGGTTTTTTTTCCCCTCTAGTTGTCTTTAACATGACAAGACCCCAATCTGACCACTCTGCTAATGCAGAGTTAAATATGACTAGGTAGGTGTCATTCAGATGACACCTACCTAGGTATTTGCAACTTGGGTCAAATGATATAATGGTGACCTCACTTGGAATAAGGTAACCTGAGGACCATTCTCATGGCCTCCCACTCTACACAACCAGAGGTCACTTATAAAATGTGCCTGGCTATAATTAAATACAATGAGAAGGGATACAGGACTGGGCATTACCTATGGGGCACCCCTCTCTAGGACTGTTCAGTACTGTATATTGGATGAATACTTTCAATATCTCTTTTAAGTATTGTAAAATTGATGTTTTATTCCTTTTTGTAAATAAGATATACATTCATGTTTGAGGAAAGACATCAGTCCAGAATTTGGTAAGATGGTAGAAAAGGGGAAAAATAGAGAGAATGGGTAATTTAAGTTAATAATTTACGTTAATCACATGAATATGTAAAAAACCAGACCATTCGAACAAACAATCAGCAAGAGAACCAATCAGCTGCTCAGAATTTAAATATAGGTCCAAATGAACAACCAATCAAACGACCAACTGACCACACTGGCACAAAGGACCTACGTAAACTAAAGAGGAATAGGACAAGAAAATCCTGTTGATAATGTTACCTAGTCTGGTAACGAAATGTTCAGAAACTACATTGAAACAAGCTTGGAGCGCATTTTCTATTATTTCAAATATAATTTAAGTTTCTGCTATTAATAGAAGTAGCTGTAATGGTTCCTTTGTTTAATGAAAATGGAAGTTTGGATTTAAAGTTCATTTTAATCTGGTGGTGATAGTGGTGGTAAGGGAACCTGAACATTTAAATGCTCTCACTGTAATGTTTTCACTGAGGTAAAATTTGTGCTATTTGTTTTATTTAATCCATTTATATATTCAACCAACTTACAAGGTAGTAGATATATGCTTACTTATGGAGTAAAGCCATGGTGTGCCCTGTGACATTTTATTGAAGCAAAGTTGAGCTTTGAAGAAGCAGGAAGAATATTGATGCCTTTTTAACATCAGTTGTTGGACAATATACCTTAGAACACTCTGGACAGATAAGAAAACAACCTATGAATCAAACAAGTCAAACCAAACGTCTCACTCAAATTATCCTGCTGAAGACACATTATGCGAAGACCTGGCTCTCTGGAGAAGGCTGTAATATTTGGAAACATGGAAGGCAAGAGGAGAAAAAGGTGGATGGACTCCATTACAATAGCAAGGAATCCACCATTGGAAGACCTGAAAGACCAAGTTAAGAATAGATTGTCTTTCAGAAAATCTATATATCATTAGAAGTTAGAATAATTTAGTGATAACATAATCCAAAAATTAAAAATGGAATATCATTAATAAAGTTGACCGAGGAAAGAGATGAGGGCACTTTTTGACCTTTCTTGCCACAATTGTTAAGTGGATCAATGCAGTTGTTAAATTAATAACACGGTTAAAAAGTGAATCTGGCTTCCCCATTGATTTTACTTAGTAGAAGGTCACATAAACCGGGGACCTTCATAAATATGAGCCAGTTGGCAAAGATTAAATTTTGATCATGTCACCATGGGTGTACTGTATTTTTCGAACTATAGGACACACCGGTGTATAAAATGCATGAAGATTTTGAAGAGGTAAGCAAGACAAAAAAGATTTTTGCCCTCCCCGGCCCCCAGGAGCACTCTGCAGGCCTCCCAAACCATCTGTGCACCCTGTTTTTGTGAAATATGGGCCCATTTTTCGCAAAAATGGGACAAGCGGGGCGGGGCTTCAGGAGTCCAAAAATGGCTGTATTCAGTGTATAACACGCACTAACATTTCCACCCTCTTTTAGGAGGGAAAAAATCCTCTGAAAAATACGGTAAGTGAAAAACCGTTACAAGTCACTTTTTTCAGTGCTGTTGTAACTGTAAATGTTGTTGTTGCTAGTTGCGAAGTCATGTCCGACCCATCGCAACCCCATGGACAACATTCCTCCAGGCCTTTCTGTCCTCTACCATCCTCTGGAGTCCATTTAAGCTCACGCTGACTGCTTCAGTGACTCCATCCAGCCACCTCATTCTCTGTTGTCCCTTTCTTCTTTTGCCCTCAATCTTTCCCAGCATGAGGCTCTTCTCCAGTGAATCCTTCCTTCTCATTAGGTGGCCAAAGTATTTGAGTTTCATCTTCAGGACCTGACCTTCTAAAGAGCAGTCAGGGTTGATGATCTCTAGGACTGACCGGTTTGATCGCCTTGCAGTCCAAGGGACTCGTAGGAGTCTTCTCCAGCACCAGAGTTCAAAGGCCTCAATTCTTTGGCGCTCAGCCTTTCTTATAGTCCAACTTTCACATCCATACATTGCAACTGGGAAAACCATAGCCTTGACTATATGTGCTTTTGATGGCAGGGTGATGTCTCTGCTTTTTAGAATGCTGTCTAGATTTGCCATAGCTTTCCTCCCCAGGAGCAAGCGTCTTTTAATTTCTTGGCTGCAGTCCCATCTGTGGTGATCTTGGAGCCCAGGAAAATAAAATCTGTCACTACCTCCATTTCTTCCCCATCTATTTGCCAGGAATTGAGAAGGCTGGATGCCATGATCTTAGTTTTCTTAATATTGAGTTTCAAGCCAACTTTTACACTCTCCTCCTTCACCTGCATCAAGAGGCTCTTTAGTTCCTCTTCTCTTTCTGCCCTTAGAGTGGTATCATCTACATATCTCAGGTTGTTGATATTTCTCTGTAAATATTCACACATAAAAAATTGTAAGTCAAAGACTCCTATATGCAGCATTTAGAGCTGATCAACTGTTGTATCATATATTAAAGGTGGCAATCAACTGTTTATCTGGATGTTTTCAGATAGTATCCGAATTATCTGGATGCTTTAATTTGGATTCCTTCATTGAGCAGCAGGTAGCAGACATTGCCCTGAAAAAGCCCCTTCCAATTATGGTTTTATTAGAAGATGTTGCACAAGCCCACTTAACCACTAGATGGCATAGGTACTACAGGAGCCTGAGAGGTTACTAAGGGCCTGGTGGAAATTCAACATTCTGTTGAACTACACATATTTCACTGTTTCCACATGGTAGCTGCCAGAAGAATCTGATACAGTGTGATATAGAAACAAGATATAACTGGAATAATGAGATTTCTTTCTGGTTTTTTTAAAAGCCCTTTAAATGTCTGGTTTTAACAGTCCTATTGGGCACTGTAAATGCCTCAGGTGCAGTTGATATTCCTTTTACATTCCTGGCTTTTGGCTGTGTTTTTATGGAAACACATATTGAACTTCAGTTGAAGAATAGTTGATAATCCCTCTTAGAACATACTATAACAGCTGGTATTTCTGTGTTGTAGCAAATCCGTTTTGCGGAGTAGTTAGCAACACCATAAACTGTATTCTGCTGCAAAATAAAGTATTTTTAAACCAGTTCCGCCAAAGGAAACTTTAGTTAAAAAAAACCCCAATAACTTGTTATGTGTTTTGTGGGGGGGAAATATTTATTTAATTTTAAGCTTTTTACTGGTAATGATTTCGGCAGGTCGTTTACTTTTACTATACTGCTTATACACTGCTAAACCACACAACTCTTTAAAATAATAGATTCTGAAAGTAACTATTACAGATTTTAACCAGAATAAAAATAGTAAATAGTATCTATTCTTAATACTAGTTATTTTCTAAATTCATAGAACTTTCATTTTTAAAATAATTTTTATTAACTTTGAGGGGGGTAAACCCAACAACAGCTAACAAGCTAATGAACAATCCAGTGAGAAATAATGAAAAGTTGATTGGATTCAATTAACATTTTGATTCCTTAATAACTCTATAACTTTGGGTCCAAGTTTTAAATTTTATTTTTTTGGCTTTGCTATGTGCATGTTACATTTATACCAGGAAAAGTGAATTGATGCTTTGCAACGCTTGTACGCTCTGTCCTTGGCCTGATTTCAGGTAACTTTTAAAAACTTAATCTGTAGAGATATTTATACAAGGTTAATGGAGTTGTACGTAACCGCTATAACTCAGTGCAGAATTATGCACACACAAGCAAACATGCATAACAGCCATATTCAATGCAGAATTAAGTACACATAAGAAAACATACTTAATAATCCATAACATGGAGCATCTGCCTCTTGAATGTTCTGTATTCCGTTTTTTAAAAATCTCAAGTTGAAAATGTTTTAACTTCTGTTTTATAAACGGTTGCAAGGTTGCATATGAAATAAGTCCTAACTATTTTAGAAGCTATTAGAAAAGAGTATTCAGATACTGAAAATAATTATTTAGGAAAACCCAAAATTACATATTTGCACTTGTTTGGAAACAGTACACAACAAGTAAGGTGCATCATTTACAACGCATTAATGCTAATAAATTAAGTAATACAATATGAATGTGGCTAAAATCTCCCAGCTGAGAACATATAATGCTCGAGTTAGCCTGGGGATATATATTCTTAGTTTCTGTTGACATGCCAAAAAAAGTTTATACTTTTGGCTTCATTCTTAACTCAGTGATTATTCTACTTATAAGATTTCAATCTGTATAAACTACATTTTGGAAGTATATTAATATTTTAGTCTGATGGAAGTAGTTGTAGTAATTACTTCTGACTTGGCCCACCAATATGTTCCTTGGTGCTTTCCAATGTCCATGCTATGTATAATCTACATAACTGAGAATGGAACAACGTGATTGTGCCATTTTTTTCCCCTAAGAGCCCTTTTAGAAAGTGAAAGAGCCTTGGTAGTACAGTGGTCTAAAGCACCCTGTTATTAACACAGCTGCCTGCAATTACTGCAGGTTCGAATCTTACCAGGCTCAAGGTTGACTCAGCCTTCCATCCTTTCTAAGGTAGGTTAAATGAGGACCCAGTTTGTGGGGGCAATAAGCTGACTTTGTATAAATATACAAAAGTATGAAGGCTATTGCTTAATGCATTGTAAGCTGCCCTGAGTCTCCGGAGAAGGGCGGCATATAAATCAAATTTAAAAAACAAAAAAACTAATTATATTGAATTCAAGGGACTTTTTCTTAAATCACTTGCCAAAAAACAAGCTGATTTTGAAAATGTACAGATCATAACAGGCGGTTGTTTATGGTGATATTGAGATATTGACTTGTTAAATCAAGATTTCCTTGCATGTCCCTAAACACACCGCATCCATATATAGACTTGAATAAATGAAACATTGTAAGAATAATGCATATTCTATTTTAGGGTCCTATAATGATATTTCGTAATGGTTTAAAGAAATGTATTTCAAATTGCTACCATTTAGTCACTTGCAATTTTTAGTAATCTTATTTATCCATATTTGTATTCTTTTCAGGGCACTTTGAAATTGCCTAAATCTTACTGAGGAAGGTGCCTGCCAACAATTGAAGGGAAGTTACTGCCTTCTAGCTGAAATTCTTAACAATGCCAGCTTTATCAACTGGATCTAGTGGAGATGCAGGTAGAGTTGTTCGTTTTCTATACATAATTAGCTTTTATTAAATAGTTTGGTAACGTTTATTAAGTCCTGTGTAGCTATCTGAATATCCACTATCTCATGGTAAACATAAATATGGGTAAGCATTTGCATCCATACCTAGATACATTCAACTGTATATCACACTCCTGTAGAAATAACGTCCCATATGTGGTTCTCTTTTGCTTTATTGCATTAAGGTTTATGTATAAGAAACCAATTCTTGTAAATGAAACAAGTTTAATGTGACTTTTTTCTACCAATTAGATCAACTAATTTAAAATTAACTAAAAATTTAAGGAAAATTTGCTGGTTATAATGTTATATAAGACTAACTCATGCTATATTTGAACTTGACTAAATCAAGTAAATTGTTTTTAAATCCTGTATTTTTAGAGATTGTTAAAAAAAAGAAATCTGAAGCAACATTTTTGAGTGGTTTCATGAATACGCTCATTAAGCATGTATGATGTATTTGAATTTTAAACTATTTGGAACTCAATTTTTTTTTCCGGAATGGTAAAATCAATGCTCAGAGCAGCTGTTTTTACGTTCAAATTGGGCATTTCAAATTTGAAGTACTTTGAATTCAAAATTTGTTGGATGCTTCTGTAGTTTTCTTATTGTTCTGCTAGGAACAATATAGAGATGGCTTGCTACCAATTCTTCCTTAATGGGTGCTTGTTTTGTAATTAAAGCAACTTAATAGTAGAGCTCAAAATTTTTAAAACACATATCAATTTTAGAAAATAAAATTACAGCCTCTAAACAAAAGCAGTATAAGTCAATTGACACTAAATCTCCTAAAAATAGGACTCATCTGAAAACTTTCTGAAATTATTATTATTATTATTATTATTATTATTATTATTATTATTATTATTATTATTATTATTATTATTATTATTATTATTAATTGAATTTGTATACCGCCCTACTCCCGAAGGACTCAGGGCGGTGAACAGCCAAAAGATAAAATACATATAATACAAATGTTAAAAAACCATTAAAATACAATTAAATAATTTGGCCCAGAAAACAAAATTTAAAACACCCCAAATTTATAAGACAGGCCGGCCTGCTGGAATAGGAATGTTTTGAGGGCATGGCGGAAAGCGCGCAGATCCGGGAGCCTCCGTATCTCCAGGGGGAGCTCGTTCCAGATGGCGGGTGCCCCCACAGAGAAGGCTCTCCCCCTGGGGGCTGCCAGTCAACACTGTTTGACCAACGGCACCCTAAGAAGCCCCGCTCTATGGGAGCGTACTGGTCGGTGAGAGGCTACTAGTGGCAGAAGGCGGTCTCGTAGATATCCTGGTCCTAAGCCATGGAGTGCTCTAAAGGTGGTAACCAAAACCTTGAAGTGCACCCGGAAGACCACCGGGAGCCAGTGCAGCTCGCGCAGGAGGGGGGTCACATGGGAGCACCACATCGCTCCCATAACCACTCGCGCGGCTGCATTCTGGACCAGCTGGAGCCTCTGGGTGCTCCTCAAGGGGAGCCCCATGTAGAGAGCATTGCAGTAGTCCAGGCGGGAAGTGACGAGGGCATGAGTGACCATATTTAACGAGTCCCGATCCAGAAAGGGACGCAATTTTATATTAATAAATATTATTAATTGAATTTTAGTTAATCTATGTAAAAGCAAATTTACAAGTTAATATGTTTTGATCTATTCATTAAAAATTCATTGGGCTTAGTGATATGTTCTTTGAGTTCATTACCACAAGTTACAATAACATTGAAGCATTAGTTTGGCATGGTTCAAAAATCTGATAAGGTAATTAACAAATAAAGGGAGATAACCACTTGTCATTGTATTGATTTAAAATCTCCCAGACATGATTGTAGTACATAAAAGTGATGGAACAAAATGAACATATTTTTTTATCGTTTAGGTCTATTTTATAGCTTCCACAGACTTGTTCTAATAATGAAGCTATGAAGGATATGACAAAAATGGTGATATTAAATTTCTCTAGACTAATAGTAAAATTTTCCATTCTGATGTCAAGAATGTTGAGCATCTGGACTCTTGAGTAGTTTACCACGTGAGCACTTTCCCCGTTTTTTGGGGTTTTTTTTTAGCCTTTTTTAAAGAACTTTCAGACTTAGGTAGAAAATTGCAGTAACAGAAACTAGTTTTTAAAATTGGAAAATATATTTTGTGTTGATCATTTTCCAGTATTTGTAAAAACTATTTTATTATACATCTCAAAATATGCAAAGGTGTCCATGTATTCAGTGAAAATATCACATTCAGAAATTGGTAGTTTAAATGTAATAAAGGTAATGTTTACCATTCTATGTGGTACTATTGTTTTGTTCTCTGAGCCCTCATCCTGTCCCCAGCAAGTTCCTGTATTAAACTATTTCCAAAAGCTACATGTTTTGTTGAGGCAAACTTCTTCAGGCTTATAAAAGCAGTATTATAGTGAATATTGAGTGCAGATTACATACGTTTTCAATAGCAGAAGAAGTATATAACTTCTTTTGCTGTTATATTTCTATCAATGGACTGGATTTTGTGGCTAAAATTGCTGAATCAGTTCTAAAAAAATTCAAAGATCCTATAATTCACTTCTTAAATAAACAGTAATTCTAGATGCTTATGTTTATTTAATGATTAAATATATATATAAAGATACAGGCTGTTACCATTCCATTGTAAGTGTAATAGACAAAGCATTTTCCTTGTCCTCTCAAATTTCCTTTAGCCTTTCCAAGACTGTATGAAAACCTCTAATGTAGAAATTAGATTTGAGATATCATAAATGTTAAGTTCTCTAAATGTTTTATATGAACCACTCGGCATGTGTTCAAATGGACAGCATAAATTGCTGTTAATAACCAATCAAATATTTGTTTTGGTTTCAGATGTAATTAATAAAGCATATAAAAGACATATAGGATCTTTTCTGTGACAAAGTTAGAAAATACTTCTAACTAAATAGAGTACTAACAAACTTCAAAAGTTCCATTGCTGGATTATAATCCTTAAATAAGCTGTCAAACTGTGTCTCAATGGTATAATTATAAGTAACAATGAAATGTGGTTTTGTTAAATAGTTTATATATTGAAGACTTGATAAAATATATAATCAAGAGCAGGCTTAATATTACTTAAAGCAGGATTCAAATAATTCAAAATAATATCCATCATACATATTGGGTGCTAATCCAAAAAGTTCATTTTGTTTATTTTTAGTTCAACTTAATAAAAGCTAATATATCTATATAAAAGCAGCTGCCTCACTAAGAATGTATAGACTGTGGATAAGCTTTGATTTATGGCCTGATGACTGAGAGTATTTCAGGTAGTTGATTATTTAGATTTCTAAAACCAAAAATGGACATTTAAAATTTTAAATATGCTTTCCAGCTTTGGGTAGCTACATTTTGATGGAATACATAAACTAGCTCCTGGACCATAAATGAATTAAAAATTGAGAAAATCCTAAGAGTACTGTGAATACGAGTCTCATTTTTCCAAGTCAACCAAATGTTGAGAAATGTGTTAAAGGATTTAGGATTAACAGTCCAATAGCAGTGAAGATGACATGTCCCCATCAGAGCCTGAATCTGTGAAGGAAGATGAGCTGGAGCTGGAGCTGACAGAGATTAAGTGGGTGGCTTCATTGGCTTCAGAGGAATTGAGGAGGAGCAGGCCGAAGCAGCTCAGGGCCCTTCAGGATGGAGACAGCTTGTTAGCAGAGAGGAACGGGAGCAAGATGACAAAGAGAGGGCAAGCAGTGGACATGAGGAGCGACGGAGCTTAGGCAATGAATAAGGATTTCCCCCTCCTGATCCCTGAGCACGGAGAGTGGAGAGAAGGCAGAAACAGCACAGGCCAACCCGACGATTCAGGAGGAGAGCGCCCTCCTCCTCGTCACAAGGCACAGCTGAGGATTGAAATTTAAGGAGACTATGGGGAGGGGCATTTGTCGGGAACAAATGCTGAATTGGTAGAATTTGGTGTGCTGGTACAGACATTTGGAGTTTGCAGGACTGCTTTCTTCTTCCTGACTTCATGGACTCAGTACGTTGTTCCTTAGTTTATGGGCTCATTGTTTGTTGGTTCGTGGACTCATTTCCCTGTTCCTTTGTTTTGCTGGATTGGGTGCAGCCAGAGGCGGCTGCTGTGTGTGTGTGTGTACGCGCACTTTGCTCTGGGACTTGCCAAGAATGTGGGCCAGATCTTATCAGGGCTGTGGATTAAAAAATATTACCCCTATGGGAGAGGCAATTGAGCGGCAGCTCAGAATCTGCTCATCCCCACTTTAAGATAAATTCCCTGACCATGTGAGCCAGAGCTGAACATATAATGCCACTTCGTGCTTCCTGTTGCACACAGATTCACATACCCTTAGAGGCTACCTGAGCAATATATGCATGCATGCGACTTCATTACACAGCAACTTTCTACCACCATTGCTGATAGAAAGATTGGAAGAAATTCTAGAAGCCAGTTCTTACATGTCTTTCCTACCTTGTTGATTCTGAATCATGCTGAATTATAACACAAATAACCCTACTCCCTGATTTTCACAGATATATGTATGTGTGTGTGTCTTTGAATGTGAAGGTGTCAAATGCCTGTGAAAAAACTTCATGTCCTTGAAAATGGAAATTTTGATTCAACATTATTCAGGATTTTTATAAAGAATATGAAATGAATGGAATACTTCTAACATTAGTGAATTATGTCAAATCCAGGACTGATCTGAACATTGGGTCAGTTCTAGCAAGATGTTCAGTTGCGATAAATGTGAAGTCTTGCAGATTTAATGTCTAGGATTTGAGGAACTTCATGTGAAAAGGATATAGGAAAAATAGCGAAGCACCTGCTGAACGTGAGCAAGCAAATAAGCAAATTCACCTGTGGTCTGCATTAAAAGCAATGTTTTGGTATCATGAAAGATACTTGTTCTTTGATAATGTAAATTGATTGCACCAAACATGGCATAGTTTCCAGGTGGTAAAAGCTGTTGAACAGTGGAACCGTCTGTTCTCCCTGCAGGAGATCTTCAAATGGGGATGGATGGCAGTCATATAGGGCTTAGTTGACTTGTCCATTGAATGTAGGCTGAACTAGATGACCTATGATAATTCTTCCAACTCTAATATTCTATGATTCTTTAAGTAATCATAATTTCTTGTTTAATCCATTTTAGATAATTCAGGGCAGAAATCTTCAAACTGGAGTGAACACTTGAAACCAGGTTTCATAATACAAAATATGCCATAGGCTTGTCTTCCATGTAACAACCCATTCTCAAACATTTTGGTGGATTTTTATTACCAGTGTTCTGAAAAAGATTCTGTGATGTTACTAACATGATCTGTTCACCAGGGAAAGAACAATGCTAGAGAGGAAGTCTACACCAGAAACTTAAATTACTTTAACAGGTTCTACTACTCCTTAGAGAACTTTAAAACTCTAGACCTATAAACAAGACTAGGAATTTCTAACTTTACCAAACTAGAAATTCACAACAGTTAAATTAATTTCAAGCAAATACAAATTTACAGAACACAGCAGTGGACTTCATAGCTTCCCTTTTTCCCCTCCTGTGGCGAGCCTCTTATTTCCTCACTGAAGACATCAGTAATGATGGGCAAGTTTTACTACATTATATGTGCAGTGCTAACCACAGGACATTGGATGTGCTCTAAAATGTATTGTTTATTCATTCTGCTTCTGAACAATGGCAGTATGTTTGAAAAGCTTGGAAAAAGAATCTCCTGTTTTCTGGTTCTAACAGCATGCAATATGCTCTCTTGATACTTACCTATTTTAATCTTTTATTGTTTTCTTTCAAAGAACTGAGAAGACTTGATCTTGCACAAATGACTGTCATGACAAATATGGCCTGATACAAGCAACAGTTAACAAAATAGTTCCTGCCGTCCCATCTCGCAGGATGCTTCTTATTATTTCTGTTTTTTTTTTCCTTCTTTCTTTCATGCTTTTCATGGGGAGATGAGTGTCATGCCAACAAACCCTGGGCTGCAGCTGTCATTCATTTTTATTTTCTAACATTTGGGTCCCGAAGGTTTTCTTTAAACTTCTGATTCTGAAGTTTTGTCCTTTGCTTTGCTGATTATAAGCTTCTTTTTAAAAATAGAATGACCTTTTAAAAAGTAAAATGTCAAGTAGGTAAGGAAGGAAACAAGGGAAGGTCATAAGTAAGTTGGCGCCACTTTAGATTTAATACCTATCTGAAAATCCTTTTAAACTGATGAGGTAGGAAGAATTCTTTGTCTGCAGGGATTATTTACTGTTGTAAAAAAGCAATCCAATACTATATTTCCTTTTGCTGAGTTCTTGCTGTGTTAGAAACTGTTGCAGGAAGTGCAAGCCGCAGCATATACTTCAGACAAATATGATTCTCTCTCACTTTGAAATATTTAAGTAGCATCCATGTGCAAGATGTAGGTTTAGCCATCTAGTACTTCCCAGTACTTTTCAATTGCCATGCTGAGTAAGCCTTACAAAAAGTCTTACAAAAACTATAATGTGAAACAGATGGAAGGCACTTTGTTGCCTATCGCTCTTACATAAACTTTGCACTTAGTGCTTTGCTTCTGTAAGTGACTTGGCTGACCTGAAGTCTGAACCTGTAATCTTTTAGTGCAGCGAATGCTGTTGGAAGAGGTTCATAGTGTAGATTCAGTGCTTTTTATATTCAGGAAAAGCTACAGCAATGTGGGCATTCTATTTTTATGCTTAAAAGTTACTATAAAGAAGATTAGCTTTAAAATAAATCAAAGTTTGAAATATGAGCATTGCCTCACAAAAGACCATAGAAAATTATGTCTGAAAGGATTTTTTTTCCTAGCATTTTTTATTAAATAACAACAGGAACAGTACATTGCTTCCAAAAAATTCTGTATTTAATTTTAGAACCATCATCCAGTGCCTCAGAAAATTGTTCAATGGTGTTGACTCATTGAGTTTAAGCTATAGTCTTCAAGGGAAAATGATCCCATTTATAGATCATTCACTATAACTTAGTAGGCAGTATAATTTAATAAAATCAATGTAATGTAATACAATATAATTTAATAGGCAATCATTTTGGAAAGGTATTTCTTTGGTGATTACTTTGGAAAGCTATTACTGTAGTGGATAGTGCTTAGTCTGATCATAAAAAGTCACACTTGTTTAATAGACATAATATTTTAATAAATTCAGGATTGCCACAATGAAAGAAAAATAATTTTTGATCATCTATATTGGATTAGCCAAAAAGGCATCAATGCTTGCCATCTAAAAGATACAGTATTGTATCTTTTAGCCATAAAAATTCCCCACTGGATAAACATGCTATTAATAGGCCAAGTCTTGGTGGGAAAGTTCTGCAAATCACATTATTATATTTTTTGGACAGCTTTTTGAAGGATAATATTATGCTACCTGGTATTGAACCTATATGCTACTGCATGTCTCAAGAAATTGTCATGGGACGTGACCTAAACAAACTGGGGCAGCCATTGCTTTAATCTCTGTGAAGGAGTTTGGAGAAATGCTCTGCAGGTGCACTCTTTTTAACAACAGCAACAATAAAAAAAATTAAACATACAAGGGTTTTTTTCAGGAACTTATTTATCCATGCATCTGTTATACCCAAGATGATTTTAAAAAGCAATGTATCAGAAGTATTTAAGAGAAACCGCAAACTCTTTTTAAGGAACCACCCTATCCATTTTCTATACTTACAAGGATGTTTTTTCTGTTCATGATTCATTTCACTCCAACATCAAGGGAGCTGGAATAACGATTAAGCTAAGGAATGCATGTGTTTCTGGGTTTTGTCCCAAAAAGCTTTATGAATTCTTGATTCAGTGTTAAATAAATATATCGCCCATAAATACTTTAGCCACTGTTAATAAAGTGAAAGAATACTACACCACTACTGCAGCTTCTTTCTCTTTTAATCCGAATCTCTCTCACACACACACACTAATGAAGCAATTTTCTTCATTGCTTTATTAGATATATCCATACTCTATATTGTCTCCGTATAAAGTGGTATAAAGCAGAAACATAACAGTGTCTAAATGAAATCAATTTTAATTTTTACTTTGTGTTCTATTTACTCTTTATAGGTCTGTATGAGCTGCTGGCTTCATTGCCAGCCCAGCTGCAGCCACATGTGGACAACCAAGACGACATGACCTTCCTCTGGGATATGTTTGGTGAAAAAAGCCTTCATTCTCTGGTAAAGGTAAACCACACTAAATGCTCATTCTTTCTGAGAAACATGCATGGAAAAACGTTTTGAACAACCTCTAGTATACCAAGAATCAGTTACTCTGTGGAAACAAAACAGCCTTGTTTCGCTTCTGTGCTTCTGTGAGGGATGGAAGTTGTTAAAGGTTTCTACCAAAAATATTGCAATGATTTCATTTAATAGTGATGTTTTGGCAGAATGCATTAATATAACAAACATATGATGTTTGCCCTTGTTTAGAACGAGGCAGCATAAATTAGTAGCAGGAAATCTGAGACTCCTTCATGGTCAACATTCATGGCCTGGAGTTTAGCTTACATAAACAAATGTTCACAGCAGAAATTAGATGGCATATATTTTTGAGGTAAAGTATGGCAACTATTCAGTAGCCACATTAATTTAAAATAATTTCCTTTAACAAAATCAACTGAAATTATAGTTGGTTCTTTAATTGGCTTATATCCATCAAAGATTGTGTTTTGTATATAAATATACTAAAGTTGCATGGCTAAAATAAGCTTAGTGAAGCAATTGAAGTGACGTAATTAATGGACATTGTATCATCAAAACTGGTAACAGTTCATGTATATTGTACTTTATCATTTACAAAATTATTTGCACTTTTGGTTTCATAATTCTCATGAAATTGGAAATTAGACTTGTAAAGAAATGTGTAAAACAAGCCTGCTAGTTGGATTTTATACTAAATTTGGGGTCCCTAGCTGCTTGAAGAAATCTGCATTTATATAGCAGAAAATGGGGGGGGGGAATATTCGTTTAGACTGTGACAATTCTTTATATGCTGATTTATATATTTATAAATTATTTGTATGTTGTTGGACTCTAATGAATTTATAGTTGTAAAAATACAGTAACAAATAACATCTCACAAAGCTGCTAGTTGGCTTAACTGAAATTTTTATCATGGTGTTCATGCCTTCATGAATATTAGCTTAGGGTGAGGGATGTCAAATTGTTCTACAGCGAAGGGATTACTGCTAAGAACACCATCCTTTAGGTCAGCGGTTCTCAACCTGGGGGTCGCGACCCCTTTGGGGGTCAAACAGCCATTTCACAGGGGTCGCCAAAGCCCTCTCTCACCCCCCCCACGCTTTCACTCACCCTCACCCTCTGCCTCTGTTGGATCACCATTCGCTTACCCCGCCCACTCCCAATCTATTGCTGCCTCCTGAGTCCCAGCTGATGGCTAGAGGGAAACAAACCAATCCTTGCCGCGGGGCTTCAAAGGGCCGCCCTACAGCTGATCAGTGTTAAAAGAAAACAAATGAGAAGACCGGTGCCTGCAAAAATAGAAAAAAGCAACCCCTTTCAGCTTCAGCATAGGTTAATTACCGTAAGTTGATTTGATCAGCCTCCGGACTCTCAGCTGATTTGCTCTCAGCTGTTTTGCAGAGGGCTCTGTTGCTAGCTGCAAAGAGAGGAGCAGATTTTTCCCCCCCTAGCTATGCTGAAAAAACGAAACTGAAAGTAAGCAGGGTCGTTGCTGCAACGTGACAAAATGAGGCAGAGAGATTTCTTTTTCTTTTTCCTCACCAAAAAAGGTAGGTGCAAAACTGCAAACAATGGGAAATTTAGGGCAAAAGAGGAAGTTCAAGATTTTAAAACACAAAAGAAAAAAAGCTCTATTTAACTAGGGAATTGTAATAATTGAGATACTATTAATTGTATATTGTATTGAAAGCAGAAATGGTTAAGTTGTGGTTTGGAGGAATATATGGGGAAAATTATTTGGTTTATTATTATTGGTAAATATAATTAATTGATTTGTAAGAAATTGGATTGCATGGAAATAATTGGAATATTCATGTTCATATTGATTGATATACAAAAAAGATAGTTATATAACTAATTGATTTATATTAAAATGTTGAATTTGTATTAAACAACTGTATTACATAATTACATAATTAACCAATGTGAGGATGGATATAAAAATAGATGACAATGGGAAGAGGTTTAATATAGAATAGAAGGGAAAAATTGAATTTGATTAAGATTAGAGATGAGGATGAAGGGTAATATACAATATACAATTAATAGTATCTCAATTATTACAATTCCCTAGTTAAATAGAGCTTTTTTTCTTTTGTGTTTTAAAATCTTGAACCTCCTCTTTTGCCCTAAATTTCCCATTGTTTGCAGTTTTGCACCTACCTTTTTTGGTGAGGAAAAAGAAAAAGAAATCTCTCTGCCTCATTTTGTCACGTTGCAGCAAAGACCCTGCTTACTTTCAGTTTCGTTTTTTCAGCATAGCTAGGGGGGAAAAAATCTGCTCCTCTCTTTGCAGCTAGCAACAGAGCCCTCTGCAAAACAGCTGAGAGCAAATCAGCTGAGAGTCCGGAGGCTGATCAAATCAATTTATGGTAATTAACCTATGCTGAAGCTGAAAGGGGTTGCTTTTTTCTATTTTTGCAGGCACCGGTCTTCTCATTTGTTTTCTTTTAATACTGATCAGCTGTAGGGCGGCCCTTTGAAGCCCCGCGGCAAGAATTGGTTTGTTTCCCTCTAGCCATCAGCTGGGACTCAGGAGGCAGCAATAGATTGGGAGTGGGCGGGGTAAGCGAATGGCGATCCAACAGAGGCAGAAGGTGAGGGTGAGTGAAGGCGTGGGGGGGGTGAGAGAGGGCTTTGGCGACCCCTGTGAAATGGCTGTTTGACCCCCAAAGGGGTCGCGACCCCCAGGTTGAGAACCGCTGATGTATTGGCTGGCGATGATCCTAGAAGTAACAAGGCAATATTTATGGCTGCATTTCTGCCAGAAGACAATTAAAAAAAATACGAATCAGTAACTTTAGAATGTTCTGAGTTGATAAATCTTTTCTTAGTTTGCAATAAAGGAGTGCTTTGGGATATATTACTGCATCAGAAAGATGCTTAAACATCTTTAACTCCACTTGGCCAGATGGTTTACTCGTTATATGGTAATGGCAATCATTAAAGCACTTAAAATGTTTTTTAAAGGTTAACATCGTATTCAATAGAAGGCTAATCTGGAAGAACCACTTCTGATTTTTTTTAAAAAGGGAAATTTAGCTAATTATTGGAGATTTATTCAAAATGGAACATTTCAGAACATAATCAGAACATGTTCAGATTATATACAGTCATGTATATAATGACTCTTTCAGACAAATTATTTCACCCCAATTTTGTTCTGGCAGATTCACTGGTATTGAGATACTTATCTTCTTCTTCTTTTTTTAATTATATATCAATGATTTGGAAATTAACAGGGATGAGAGCCAATGTGGTACAGTAGTTAAAGTGTTTGACTAAGAGTGTGGGGAAACCCAGGCTCAAGTCCATAGTCAATGACGGAAGCTTACTGGTTAATTTTAGGCTTGGTAACTTTTCCTTAGTTCATCATAATCTCGGGGTTGCTCTGTGGGAAAAAAGAGGAAATGTTATCTCCATATACATCATTTTGTGCTTTATTAGTATAAGCCCAGATACAAATATAATAAAAGGAAAGATAACAGAGGTGGCTGTTGCAGTTTTTAGGGTTATAAAGTATTAGACATCTTTCCCAATCAATACTGAAGAATATTTATAGCTCAGGGTTGAAATGAGGGGTCCTTAGTGCTTTCTGAGCTTGCAGTTTGGGTTTCAATACCCAAACTGGGTAACATCATCAGTTGCTGGTCAGGAGTGGGCCTTCTGACAAATTAGCCATCAAGAAACTGCCAAAGAAGCAAACAGTAAACAGCCCAACCAAAGAGTCTCTAAGATCAACCCCGCCAACAGTGACAGGGCAAGATGCTATAATATAAATTTAGAGCAAACCCCACTCCTTGCCAGCAATGATGGTGTTACCTAGTTTAGGTAATGAAAGATCTGCAAGAAAACAAACAATATGCTTTCTCTGACATGGATGTTTTTTATTGATTGATTGATTGATTGATTGGACTTATATGCCGCCCTTTCTCCACGAGGACTCAGGGCAGCTCACAGCAATAAAGCAACAAGAAGTCCAGATTAAAATTCAAATGATAAAAGAATCTAAAATTCCCATTAAAACCCCTTCAGTCTAGGCCAGCCTGGCGAAACAACCATGTTTTAAGGTCACGGCGGAAAGAGCAAAGGTCGGGGGCCACAGGTGATCCGCCAGATACCCTGGGCCTAAGCCATGTAGGGCTTTATAGGTAATTTTTATTTGTTCTAAGAATAAAATGCATGGTTTGCGCTGTTAAAATGAGACCCTGCCTTGAACCAATTCCTGATACTGTAAGATGCTCCTGTTCCCTATTACTAATACTCAATTCCCCTTCTCTACATGTCACACCGTCTGAGGTGAGGCAGTTAACAAAAAATAGAGGTAATATTCTATTCGTATCATATTATAGGCTTTTGCCTAGTTACCATTTACATAGTTATTTAATTTGTAATCTTTGAAAAAATTATTAAAGACATGGCCTTAGTTCACCGAGAACTATTGTTATTCAAGAAGATAGTTCTCTGCCAAACAAACATATTATGTAAAGGTCCACTATGGCCATTTAAATTATTCAGGAGCCTCATAGGAATGTAGCTCCTGAATAAGCAAGTAGTATTTCAGGTGTGCTCTCTGTGATCAGAGAGGTAGAAAACATCTTGATCATCATTGGATTTGTCTGGTACACTTTAAAATAGGCTAAATTATTGATACTCATCCAATGACAAAAATTTTCACAATTTAAACAGGTACACAGAATTATTTATTTTCACAGCTTGTATGGTAATCTCGTTCTTCTGTAAAGCCCTTCTGCAGGATGTGTTTAGAATTTTTCCTCCCACTTCCTGAAGTTGTTCCTCTGAATCTCAATTTTTTTTGTTACTGTCCTAGCTAATATGCTGTGATAGATCTTTCCCACATGAATGTCTCTTAATTGCATGATAGAGGCCCCTAAGGCTCAAAATAGACATTAATTTAAATAGTACCATTTTCTATTTAGCATGCTTGTTTTAAAATATAAAAACAATCATTCCTCAGAGAAAGTCATGGTAAGTTCAGTATTCCAGTTGCATTCAGTGCCAATTGACAGTCATAAATATCTTCTTTTGAATTGTTGAAAATACAGGGAATATATTTTGTGGAAGAACACGTTTTGAGCGCTCATATTTTCTTTTTAACATGTTTATCAACTAAACTTCAATTCCTGTATTTGAATATATTTGATGCTATTACTTTGTGTAAAGGTGCTTTTATCTCATTCTATTCTGCTATCATATTTTATTATTTACGTGTATCGAATGTACTACATTATCTTTAGCTCTCAGTCTTTCAATCTGGAGTCTGAGGAAGAGTTGTAAAGCAAATATTTGTCAGGCTTTTGTTCTCTTAGTTTGCAGTTAACATTCTTGTTAAGAAATGTCTGAACTGCAATATTAAAATACCTTTGCAATTTTGCTTAATATATTTGCTGTGTAGATGACATGCACAAAAATCACCTTCAAACTTTCATTTTATTTGCCAATTGTGACATGGGGTATTTATTTTTATTAAGGCATATAGTCCCCATTCATCCTAACAAGAAGCTAAGTAATTGTTGTTAGTTGCGAACAACATGGACAACATTCTTCCAGGCCTTCCTGTCCTCTACTATCCCCCGGAGTCCATTTAAGCTCATGCTGACTGGTTCAGTGACTCCATCCAGCCACCTCATTCTCTGTTGTGCCTTTCTTCTTTTGCCCTCAATCTTTCCCAGCATTAGGCTCTTCTCCAGTGAGGCCTTCCTTCTCATTAGGTGGAATTGCAATAAGGAATTGTAAACTATAATATCTATGTTGCATTTCTAGCAGTTCTACAGTCCTTCTGAAAGGCATCGAAACACTTGTAATTTGAGTTGCATATCTCTCTTTTTAAAATCTGTTTTGTCTTAGTTTTGTATTTTGGATGTTTCTACTATTGTCACATCTCAGATTAAGATCCACCATACTTTTCTTTGCATTGTCTATTATGAAAATATCTGTACATTAATTGTCAAGGCCAAAAATACGAAAACCTAGGAAAAATAGTTCTAGATGCCCATCATGTTAACAGCATATGAATTATTTGTTACTTATGAAGGTTAGTAACAATGATGTCATTTCTTTTTGCCTTCACAATTTTTCCTATAACACTTATGATACTAGATCACATTAGATCTTCTTTTTGAGTTGCTAACAAAATTATGTTCTAAAATGAATATCTGGCTCTGAATTTTATGTAACAGTTGGCAATTAAACTGAATTTTGAAGGTGATGTGAGTCATCATAAAACAGTTTTTTAACTTATTTGAGTTATTATATTTTAACACAAGATACTTTGAGCGATTGTCATTTCTATAATCTGACTTTCTTTTTTGCTTGGCAGTCCCCTGTAATTGGGGAGATATCCCTCCCTGGCTAATCTTTGAAGCTTCATAGTATAGGCTTTCCTGTCATAGCATTACTTCTTGAATAATTTTTTATGCAAACAATTGTTTACACAATTCTTTCTAAAAACATAATTCTCCTAGCGGAGAACTTTGTTTCTCTCTATGAAATTATGCCAGTTGTGCTAAGCCATACATGTTGGAAATATTACTGTACATTTTTTTTTAAACATAGCAATTTCATATTTAGTTGTAAGGTCTCCATGCCACATCTATTTACTTATTTTCATGAATGGAACTACAAAACAAGATTGTACCACTAGCTTCCCCTCTTCAATTATATCCAACTTTCAGAGACTTCATATATTTAGATCTCTCTTGATAATGTTCCAGTATTTTTCAACTTCGTTTAAAGTTTCTAGATTTAAATCAGCATATCACTTGACATGCTGATGTTCTGTTTTAACATGTTCTGTCCTGCACCTCCAACCATTCATAATCCAATTTCTCCAAGGAATCAAATAAGGCATTCGTAGTTTGGTAATCTTAATCCCAATGATATATCCAGTTTGTAATTTCATTGTTTGTTACATTTGCTGCCTGAAGCTTGAAGTGTCATAATCTGAAGAAGTCTAGTTTCCTTCTATCTGCTTTTTAAACTATTATTATTGTCCAGATCTTCTTAAAGTTAGTCATTGAAATGTGCACAAATAATATTCTGCATTTAATTTGGGTCCAGTGACTCATGTTAGGTAAATTTTGGAATAATTAAAAAAAAAAAAGAAATTCTGGAATGATTCAATTTTTCATTGTTCATATCATGATTTCTATGGTTGTGGAAACTTTAGTCTTCTTGACATTTAAATGCAATCCATCTTTTTTACTTTCTTCCTTGAGTTCTAGGATAAATTATTTTATACACTCTTTGTTTTCTGCCAGTAGAATGGTGCTGTCTGCATATCTTAAAATATCAAAATTTCTGCTACCAAATTTGATTGCAGTCTGATTCTTTTAAATTAAAGTTACCTCAAAATGGTCCCAAAGGTGCTTTTCAAAAGGCAATTCAACTTTGCTTTTTTCCTTGAAGAAATGTTGCTTCTCATCCAAGAAATTTCTTCAATTCTTGCTGAATGGTGCAGAATAGAAAGATTTATATTCCGTGTAATCATCATCTGATCATTAGCACTCTGAAGGTCAGTCCTTATCTTTCTGAGAGTTGTTGAGGCCATTTGGGGGTTATCTGTTTCCTCAGGGTCTCCTGAATCAGAATGCAAATGGGTGTGGAACCTTCTTGAAAGAACATGGAGAATTACATCCTAAGAATCATTTTCTAAATGCCTCTGGAGCTTTTCTCCCTTCTAGCCATATAAATAATGCATTTCTGAAGATTTTTCACAACTTGCCTTCTGCTTCTACCACATTAGAGAAGATTGGAGCAGCAATCCAACACACCTTTATACAACCAGCTATTGAACACAATGCAAAATAGGTCTGCTGAAGAGGGATAAGAAATATTTCATTTTTCTATGAAAGTACAAGTGAAGATATTTTTTCCTGCAAGATCTGTACAGCCCAAGGACATGAAATAGTTTTGTTGTTGTTGTTGCTCTTTGTCTTCAGCAATGAACATCTGGCAGTGGGTGCTTTTGAGAAATAGGGAGTGGAACAGGTGCCTCAAAATTGCTTCTGTGTATTAATTAAATAGATCTACGTACCAATGCAACCTTGTTACACTCCTTTTCCAGTCTTGAAGCAGTTTCTGTTCAAGTTGTTATGGCCCTGGGTTGCATATGCAGTAATTAATAAACAAGCCTATGAATATGTATTTTGAAAGATGTATTCTAATATATTTACCGTATTTTCCGGCGTATAAAACGACTGGGCATATAAGACGACGCCCTACTTCTCCTGTTAAAATATAGGGTTTGGGCTATACTCGCCATATAAGACTACCCTTCTTCCAACACACACCAAATAAAAATTAAAAAAACATCAGATTTGATTTCAATATGGTAATTTTAATTCAAATGCTTATGACATACAGGTACTTAGCAGGAAAACTGTCACTTATAAACATAAGGCTGTTTGTCATCAAACATGTAAACATAAAACAGTGCAATTGGATTAAACTTTTTCTAATTCATTCTAAAGCCGAAAGGAAGGATAAGACAATAAACCCATGGGAGCTGCCATGCTGTTTGTTTTCTAAGCTGTCAACCAAACTGGAACTGATGATGATAGGAGGAAGATAACAAACAATAGAGACAGATCTGCCGTTCCAACATTAGAATTGACTGAAGTGCAGATGTTCCTGATTTCCCCTGCCTTCCCTCAGAATCGCCAATCCAATCCAGTATACAATAACCAGCCAATCACGGCAAGCGATGTATTTTCTGTGCACACTGCATACAAAGCCTGCTTGGATTGGGTGGGTCAGCTCTCCCTGCCTGCCCAGCCCGCCCTGTCTCCAAGACGATCCAAGCGGTAGTACGCAATGTGATACTGCCGGCATGAGAAAACCACTGAGAGCAGGGGGAGGGGGCTGCTCCAGGAGCGGCTGGCCAGGATGCAGTGCACGGTGGCTCAGCTAGAGGGCACCTGTCCCTGAAGCTGGAGAAGGACAGCTTCTCCAGTCCGGCTCGGAAGTAAGTTTCAGTACGCCGTATACCAGCTTATAAAACGACACCCGGCGTATAAGATGACCCCCGACTTTTGAGAAGATTTTCATGTGTTAAAAAGTTGTCTTATATGCCGGAAAATACGGTAAAGTAAGAGAGCACGGTATCACTATATAGCTGTTCAAAGACTTCAGGTTTTAGTATGTGGACTGCATTTATAAAACAGGATTGTTACTAGAACCTCATGTTTCCATGTCAAAAAAGACAAGATAAGAGTTTCTCTTCCAACTTTTGAATACTCTGAAAGTGTCCAAGTTATATAAAAAAAAACCTTGAGATTAAAGTACACACAAAAACTCATCCAATTTTGAGAATAGTTTTTTCAGCAGCTGAGCAGGGAGTTTGGCTGTAAAAGCATAGAGAAATTTATCTTGGAGGAAGGGTAATTTGTTTGGCTTTAATCTGAATTTCCTCTATCCACCATGGGGACCTCTTCCTATAAGCAGAGTCATCAAAACACTTTCTCCTTATTGACCAAAAAAGTTCATTTGAATGAAGTCTCTGAAATCTCAAATAATAGCTGCTTTATTTTGTTATATGAGGAACAAAGAAGTCAGTTTCTTTCAGAAAGACCAATATTTGGTTTTTAATGAGACTGTCCAAGGAGTGAGGGGTTTATAATAGTATTTAGATTATACACTTGCAAAAATAAAATAGTTTGAATAACTTAACTATTAATTCAGAAGATGTTTAGATTTTTCAGTTATATTTAAAAACTGAAAATTGAAAGGGGAATGCAAAATAAGATTGCAGGTCAGGTAAAGCAAATACATTGAATTAGAAGAGAATTCCAACATTAATTTTAATGAATTGAACAGAGTACCATTTTGCATATAAAACTATAATCCTAATATTAATAGTTTATAGTTTAAAACAAAATATTTAGTATAATCATTTTTACAATTATAACTTTATAAATACAGCTAATCAAAATTTTGAAAAGAGCTTTAAATTCTGAATTCCTGATATAGTTAAATCAGGATTAACACAGTGGTTAAAATTAATGAGAACTTTAACTACTGTTAAACTTAGGGAAATTTTTAGAAAAAGTAACAATTTCTTAAGAGTTCCCCAATCTCCCTGAACTTGTTGACATATTGTGCAATTTTATAATTTGTTCTGAGAATTATACACATTTAGAAAATGGTGGTTTACAAGAGTTATTGTATAATATTTTATTATTTTATAGTAACTCTCCTAAACCACCATTTTATGAAAGGAAAGATGGATCGTGTAAGCAGTTTCTCCTTTAGAATAAAGGAAGTGCTTTTTGAAATAACTTGCAAATTTGGTTTCTGGGTATGGAAATATAATAAATAATAAACTTACAAATTTTATTGCCTTAATATAAATGTACCAAGATAAATCAAATCCATCTTTTTCAGATGGCTTCAAAATTGGTTTGGACAAATCATGCAGAATTAATCACATCTGTGATAAGTAAATAGAAATCATATTTAATAGCAGTATGTTTTGGGAAGTGGAGGAAAACATGAAGGTGCGTTCTTGCAGGTTTTCCAAACATGTTATTAAGTCCATTTTTGGCAGAGAAAATGTTAAATTATATTGACTTGGTGCAGTCCAACAAAAAGTTATATAAATAAGCAATTTGCTTATTGAAATGTTAGCAATCTATCGCTTTCTTCTCTTGGTTATTTTTTAAAAAATGTTGCAAAATGTTCTAGCATGGAAGAAACATTTTATGCAAAATGGAATGCTTGCAAATCATTGTGACAGAATGTCTAGATTTTATAATCAGACTGTAAACAGTCATTACTTGATTGTGTTGAAATATGAGGAAATACTAATGTTAGTTTGTTTAAATGCAGGAATATGTTGTATGTTTAAATGACTTGATATTGTATATGTTTTAAAAGACTTGAAGAAACGACCTGTTTACATCTTCTTACAAATGTATTTTATTCCATAGCTTGTCGAAAAACATGTAATTGTATATAAAGGGGTTAAAAACAGATGGTTGTGACATGGCTATTAAAATCTAAGAAACATGATATCTAAGTATATTTCGCTGAATAAATATTAGGAAAACGATGTAGTTCGTTGTTTGTTTATATTGCTAACTTCAGAAGTTTTGGTGGTAAAGTATAGCATGTTATGTATTTTTGTTTTGAGAAAAATTATAATATCTAAATCATAAGTAAGCTGTAAGAAAATATGTGAGGACAGATAAAGAACAGATAAAGACGTAAAAAACAAGGGAAAGAAAAGTGAATAGGTTAACTATATTAATCTACAATATTCAGTATACAATATACAATATATTAATTTACAAATTAATATTAATTTTACAATATATACAATAATACAATATATTAATGTAGATTAATATATATACATATATATTAATTTGTAGATTAATATAATTATTAATAAATTAATTATTTTCCCCCATTTGACCTCATAATTTTATCACTTCACCAAAAGGTGATGATGAATTATATCTACATGTTAACTACTAAATGCTTCCGTAAAATGGGAAGGGTTTTTTTTAACTTTTTTTAACAGTTGTTTAACTAGCCAGCATACCATGTTTCCCCCAAAATTAGACCCTGTCTTATATTTTCTTGCCACCAAAAAAGGCACAAGGTCTTATTTTCGGGGGGATTGTTATCCACTACTCACCTCATTTGCCTGCGTCACCCTGGCCTCCTTTTCGCTGTCAAAGACCTTCAAGAACTTCTTCGGCTTCAGATAGTTGCAGCCAGGCCTCACACATCTTGGCCTATTTCTTTTGCAGCCAGCAAGTGTTTCCTGTAGGCCTCTCTAGCCGATAACAGAGCTCTGGATCAATCTGGAGCTCCGTTATTGGCTACAGAAGCCTTCAGGAAAGCCTTGCCAGCTGCAGCAAAAGAAATGGGCAGAAGTGTGCGAGATCTGGCTACAACTATCCGAAGGTAAATAGTAGGGAAGCTTCACTTCCCCAACCCCACCCTAGCTTAATTTCTACCCGTGTACCTGGAGTGGGCGGGATCTTAATTAGGACTTATTTGGGGGGGTACGGCTTATATTGGGCACACATGTAAAAATCAAGCTAGGACTTTCTGAGTAAGTCGTATTTTCAGGGAAACACAGTATATCTCCAAAATATATTTCTGCTGCTAACTAAACCTTTTTGTTCCATTATTTCCTAGATTCATGAGAAATTGCATCACTATGAAAAACACAGCCCTGTTCCCATGTTACACGGTGCATCAGCTTTGGCAGATGATGTAAGTGTGTACAAAATGTCTATTAACATCACAGATTTTAAAGACTGAAAGCAGTGGATATGAATGTTCTACTACGTATGAAGTAGATCATCTGAGAAGAATAGAGAAAACTTTCCAAAGAACTATGATCATAATATTTATCATCTTGTTTTGAATTGTATTAAGTCTTTAATTCTAGAAACATATAATTTAGAATGGTTCCCATTCTGCCTTGATAACTGAGATAAATTGTAGGTAGCTACATTTTATCTATCTTGAAATTTTTTTTTTGTTACCATCTATATGCTAAGTGAAGAGTGTTGTTATTCAAAAATACATATAGATGAAATAACTAATAAACTGAGAGAATAAGAGAAAATACTTATAATAATTAAAGAAATGAGACATCTTTACTAATTGCTTTCATAATTAAAAATGAAATTATGTCAAATGGCATGTTATTTAATTTATTGTTACTATAACTTTATTGTAATTTATCAAAAATTACAATTAAGAAAATAAAAACTAGTACAAACTAAAAAATAAAGGAATTAGAATACAGAATGGTGCAGAAAATAAAAATAGAAAAATAGAAAAAATACAAAAATAGTAAAGAAAAAGAAATGAAATATATATATAAATACTTCCCCTTCATCAATTTTAGTAATTTTATCTCCTTTTCTTAAAATGCAACAAATGAGCTCTTCTTTCCATATCCCATTTCTTATCTATAAACAAATCCTTAAAACCTCATTGTTCAGTCCATATCAGCTAAAGTCCATTAAGGTTTAGCAGATATAACAACATACCAATTTTAACCTTGAGCAATTAAATCAACTTTATATTCCTTCCTTTTGCTTTTAACAATCTTGATCTTTAATCCTTCCAAATAATGTCCTAGAACTTGATTTCTTTTCATTTTTTTGGTCCCTTCTTATAAAATTCTTAGAAGTTTTATGTCTCTTTGTGAATCCAATATAATAATCCAATATAAGAATGTTGTCCAGGTCACTCTCTTGGTTTGTTATTTGTGTACCCATTTTAACTACTAAAACATCAACTGATTTTATTTGTATATCCTTGTAGCATCTTTTTCCATATCATTCTTGTAGCCTGTCATTTTTAAATCCATTTTCAGATCAATTTCAGTCTTATCCAGTAAAAATTGTTCCTCTTCAATAACATATTTAAACAGTAGACACCGTAAAATTAACTCCTTGGTCCATTGTTGAAAAATATCTTTCAATATGCCTATTGTAAAATATTTTGCTCCACCCTGAACTAGCAAGTCAAATTTAAGGAGCCTGAGTGGCGTAGGAGGCTAATGCCTCCTACTGAGGCAGCATTTAACATCCAGCTGCCTGCAATTACTGCGAGTTCAATTCTCACCAGGCTCAAGGTCGACTCAGCCTTCCATCCTTTCTAAGGTAGGTAAATTGAGGACCCAGTTTTTGGAGGCAATAAGCTGATTTTGTAAAAATATACAAAAGTATGAAGGCTATTGCTTAACGCACTGTAAGCCGCCCTGAGTCTCCAGAGAAGGGCGGCATATAAATCAAAATAAAAAAAAAATTGTTCTTCTATTTTAATTATAATCTTTAGTTCCTTCTGGTTCTGTATTGTGTCCAATTTTCAAAGCTCCATTTTATATTTTTTAAAAAAAATTAAAATAAAAGTATTTTTCATGTGAAAGATCCTGAAAAATAATTCAAAAATCTTTTTTCAAATCCATCTGGACCCTTAGTCCATTTATAATTTTTCAAAAGCAAAGATCTAATCACTCTTTTGCTGTTGATCCAAAAGGGGTTTTTTTTTTAGTTCTTGTATTTAACTTCTTTCATGAAGGATTGAAGGAAACTCACTTAGTATTGTAAACCTTATCAATCGTACGGTTCCTAATATCTGAAAAGCAGTAGACAATCAATTTTTGAAAATTATCTGAGAATTAAGTATCGGTAGTCCTTGCCTAAGGATTGGCTGTTTAATGACTGTTCGAATTTAACAATGGCTCATAAAGGGTACTTTATAGTCCATAAAGCATTTCCAGCTATTATAAAATGCCAGGCCTCTCCCCATGGTTGTCATGTGCTTGACAACCTATTCACACAACCAGTTGCCAAGTGCCTTATGATCATGTGATCACAATTTGCAGTCTTCTTTGCTGACGTCTTTAAAAAGTCAGTGGGAAAACTGTCGGGGAAAGTTTCAGGGTTTCAAAGTGTTATTCCCTGCCTCCCTTCCCCTGCATAGGGGGTACGGAAATCCTTCATCTGGCAGAACTTCAAGAGTGCAGGAATTTGTTTACCCCACCTCATTCATGCGTGGAAGAGAACTCCCGGGCTGAACTGGAAAAATGAAGTGGGAATCCTGAAAATCCAAGCTCCATTTCTGTGCCACACCACAAGAGTTCCCTTCTGCTCACCAAGGGAACTTCCTGATCTCTTTTGCTTCATGCACTTAACCTATGAAGTCGCTTTATGACTGGGAGAGCCAGGATTTTAGCTATGGAGCAAAGAAATCACATGGCATCTCACTGAAACAACCGCCTTGCCACTGATGGAGATGCCAATCCTAGTTGTGATCATAAATTGAGGATTACCTATATGCGAACCCAATGTCGTTTTAGATATGCCAACCATGGTTCAAGCAAGATTGCTGTTTCTTCATCTCTCATTGAGTAAATCCATCAGAGACTACTCTCTGGAAGTCTTTGTGAAGATCTACTGTCTGGAGCACTTGTGGGTGACCTCCTTGTTTGGATAGGAATTATAAAGAGCCAGTTTGCTTTCCAATTCTTCATACCAATCTGTTTATTAGCTCTGCTTTTAGCAGGATTGTCTTCCATTTACCATTTCTTCCCTGGTGTTTCCTAGAATTTTTATTGATAAAAATCAATTCTGTAGTTTCTGACTGCGTGCATAGTTATGTAAATTATGACAAAACACGAGGTGCTGGGAGAAAAATTAAATTGATTTAAAGGAAAAATACATATGGTGATGCATATCTAATGACAATTCTTGTTCCAGTGCTGTATTTTTATTGTAGGCCGACACTTTCATGTATTTTTTAAAAAACATGTCTAAATAGAAATGAGTGGAGAAGGTGTGAAAATTACCTTTTTGTTTTTACAGATTCATAATCGTTGGACTGGATGATTCCAGAATACTAGCTCCTATTATGAATTTGCAAAAATAAGTTCTTTTCCATAGCATCTGTATTGCTGTATAACAAGAATGCAGTCATTGCTTTATGAAGTTAGAGCTTCTTGCTTTATTATCTAGAACACTGATTTGGATTATACTCTGACATAGTTGACTTTCAACTATCTGAAAGACCGTTCAGGCTTTAGAATGCTGGTGATTTACTCTTAGCTACATTTCTGTGATTCACTTGTCATACGCTAAACAAGACATTTGCTTCTTATATGCAAACATAATAAAATCTGGAGTAGTAACACAACAGAAGCACCATGATTCTGCATTTCAGCTCTAAACAAAAAAGCTACTGTGGGTTTTTTGGAAGCAGTATATATTTCATCTCTTCACTCACAAGCTAGTTTTTATAGACCGCTATAAGTTTGATCCAGCCATTTTTACAAGCAGTGCTTTGTTTGCATGCAAAGGACCATTCACTTAGATGACTATTCTGGGATTTGCTCTTATTGCTATAAATCAGAATGTGATCTGGGTGCTGCTGCCAGAAATGGTCAGCTTAAGTCAAATTCAGTTGAAAGACTTGCCCAGAATATAGTGCAAAGGACAGAAAATGAAGAGCAGTGATTGATTATCTGTTTTCCTTCATGCTAAAGCTACTTGAAAGTAATAAATTTGAACAAAACTGATGTTGGGTTGTCATCAACACATTGAATAAAACAATGTATTGGCTAATGTTCTTTGGGTTGTTTTAATTTCCTTCACAGCTGGCTGAAGAGCTGCAGAATAAACCACTAAACAATGAGATCAGAGAACTCTTGCAGCTGCTATCCAAACCCAGTCTCAAGGTAAGGGTTTGTGGTTTGTACCTGTTAACCTGCAGAATTGCTCACTTCTCAGTTTTCAAAATATGGTGACATTTCTATTGACATTCTTTATCCATGTGTACATGCAGAATTGCTAGAATAAAATGCTGAAGGCAGTTAGATAAAAATATCTATAATATAGCACATTGTTTGATTGTAGTTTAATGATATATTTTATATCTTATACCATACAGAAATATTAAAAAGCAATAAAGTATTAAACATAAATATAAATATTTATAGCTAAAAATTCATTTCATTGCTACCATACAAAATCCTTATACAAAAGACTGTCGTTATTGCTATTAAGCCAAATCTTGCTACATTCTTAAGAGTAATATCAACTTTGGACAGGATCTCAGGGGTCATCTGCTTCAAGCAGTGGTTCAATGTAGGATCTGCTAAAGCAGCTTGGACAAATGGCCGTCCATTTGTGCAGATCTTACTGTGGTGCAAGACACATCCAAAGGATTTACCAAAACAACTGAAGAGAATCCAGTCAGTTTATTCAATCCTATAAGTCATTCAACTGTGTCTTGTAGCAAGGAACCTCAGAGTCAAGTTAACATAAGTATGTATATATGTAAATGTGTTACACACATAAATGCTCTCAGTGTATCTGCATTTCTTCCTTCACCTTGGTTTGTAAATGTGAAAATGACCATTGCAGTTATTGCAGTTCACATTCGGATACTGGGCTCTCACATTGCATAAGCCATAATGTCATTTGTTTTGGCATAGCAGTCTGCCCAAATGAAAAGTAAACAGTATGTGAACCTTGCCAATTGTAATATATTAAATAAAGCAAGGATAAATAAACCATGGTTTATGATGTGTTAATCCAATTATTGTGTTGGATCTCAATTCGCTCTTACTACCTTCTCACTGGTTTTCATTTCAACGAGAGCTAAGTTCAGTTTGTAATAAACTAACTTTGTCTGCATTAAACTATGCTATCACTCTCACAGGTATACAAATTTATCTGGGCTTACTGTAAAAGCTCGGCAGGGTGGGGCGGTCTAATAGGAGACCTCTAGGAATTACAAGGATTGTTGGCTGCACTTGGAAATGACAAAGTCATATTTCCGTATTTAATATTGCTGCCAAGAAAACTGTCGGAATATGTCCATTTTGTGGTCCTGAATCAAGTTCATTTCAAAAAAGATTTCACCTTTTCAACTTTTTCAAATTTATCTGGTAAGTTCTTCCTTGCTAAACCCCATCATGTGGTGGTGATTGTGTCTGGTTTAGAGTGACCTACTTTGGGGGAATTCTTAGCTAATTGGCTTTTGCAGTTTCTGCTGAAGTTGAAGTTTCTGCTTCCAAAATATGTGGATTAAAATAAAAGTTGTGAAAAACGGTAGAAACAGTATGCTTCCTAAATGCAATTTGGTGAGGTACATAGGCCAAAAGCATAGCATTCAGATGAATCTTTTGAGGCATTACAATGATAATGGGATTGGTATGTATCCAAAGGAAAATTGGCTTGCGTGTGGCTAATGTAGAAGACTCATCATGCTTTCCTGCATCAGTGTTAATAACAACTGAAGCATTGCTGCCTCGTGCGATTAGCAGTACACTGAATTAATTTTATGTTTGAGGAAAGAGAAAGAGATCTATTTATCAGGGCGAAATGTTCCAATTTGGTTCCACTTGGTGTGCTAGAGGAGTAATTCAGGAAAAGCATAGACTTCTTATATCACAATTGTTAGATAATTGGCAGTCAGGTTGCTCTAAATAAATTTGAAAATCAGTGCAAATAGATCAAGCAACAAATCTTAAATTTTGAGAATGGCAAAAAGCTAAAAAAAAAAAAATGAATCAAGCAGGCTTCTTGAAGTTGCTCAGGGAAGAAAACCAGAGAAATTCAATTCCTTAAAGTAAGTAAGAAAAAGAAAAGTAGTTATTTTTAGGGAGCAATGGAACAGTGGGTTTTTTTTTTTAACTTTTATGCTATCTTGTTCTTTTCCCTGCTTCAGCAATGTAATTTGATATCCATGCAAGTTTATTATCTTCCTGGTTATAGTTGCTTACCCATTTCCAGTAAGTGGTTTAATGAAATAAATTTGAACATAATATGGGTATATGCTGGACTACTGTCTTATCATGCCAAAACATATTATGAATCTTTATGTTTAAAAGTTTCTAAATGAATACTGTACAGGTAGCCTTCAACTTACTACCATAATTGAGCCCAAAATTTATGTTGCTAAGTGAGAAATTTGTTAAGTGAGTTTTGCCCAATTTTTTGACTTTTCTTGCCACATTTGTTCACTGAATCACTGCAGTTGTTAAATTAGTAACAGGGTTGTTAAGTGAACTTTAACAGAATAACAGAGTTGGATGGGACCTTGTAGGTCATCTAGTCCAAGCAGGAGACCCTACAACATTCTGACAGATGGTAGTCCAGTCTGTTCTTGTTTGTCAGAAGGTCACAAAAGAGGATCGCATGACTCCGGGACACTGCAGCCATCATAAATGTGAATCAGTTGTCAAGCATCTGAATGAAAATCACATGACCATGAGGATGCTACAATGGTCATAAGTGTAAAAAATGACCATAAGTACCTGTTTTCAGCGCTATTGTAACTTCAAATAGTCACTGTTGTAAGCCGAGAACTACCTGTAGTCAGCCTGCATATATGTACCAAGACAAAAAAAAAATCCCTCCCTTTCTATCTATTCATCCATCCGCCATACTACAGTACAAAGTTTATTTTGTTTTATTCCCAGCAATTATTCTTCCTGTTATCCCATGTGGTTCTTCTGTTTTATTCTCTACTCAATTCTATTTTATTTACTATTCTATAGTCTGTCCCATTATTACAATACTGTGTTCTAAATAAAAAACCCTCTAACATTGTTTTGTACAATATTTAATTATTTAAATTATCCAAATCTGTTTTTCCTTTGGTCTAATTCTCCTAGTCCTTTCCATCCACACTGTCCCATAGTTGTGTGACAGGTAGTTCTCGATTTACAACCACAATTTAGCTCAAAATTTCTGTTGTCAAGTGAGACATTTGCTAAGTGAGTTATGCCCCATTTTACAACCATTCTTACCTCAGTTGTTAAGTAAATCACTGCAGTTGCCAGTTGTTCAGTGAATCTGGCTTCCCCATTGACTTTGCTTGTCAGAAGGTTGTAAAAGGTAATCACATGACCTTGGGACACAACAATGGTCATAAATATGAACCAGTTGTCAAGCATCTGAATTTTGATCACATAATCTTGGGGATGCTGCAAAGGTTGTAACTGTAAACAACAGTCATGAGTCACTTTTTTCAGTGCTGTGGTAACTTTGAATGGTCACTAGATGAACTGTTGTAAATTGAGAACTGCCTGTAGTCTGGATACTGGATGAAAACTGGTTCCTGGAGTCAGTTACAACATCACCAATCTAATAACCCACTTGTCTGTTAGTCAGGAATGTTATCTGTTAGGGGCAGGGCCAACTATCCAAATTTCCTGTTACTCTCTCTCACACAAGCAAAACTGCATTTTCTGATTTTGGCTGCCTTTTTGCTATTTATTTCTGTTGCATTTTACTTACCTGTCCTTCAGCTATCTTTCCTTCTGTTTTGTGGACTTGTTGTCAACTTCAAACCGAACCTGGCAGAAGCCATTTTGTGGTTTCTCAGTTGCCACACACTATGGGGGGGGAGCGGGCGGGCAAAGGAGAATGGAATGCATTGTCACAGAACCGTCTCGTGGGAACCAAGGTCATCTCCACAGGTGTCGGATGAAGTTGGAGAGGAGTGCCTAAGGAGCCTGCCAATTAACCTTATTGGACAATGTGACCTGTGACACTTGGGGAGGAGATCATTTACTATTTTAACTATACTGAAACTGCGGGGAATATTTCGAGTTGGTTTTACATTTAACTGTGCCAATATGATGTGCCAGTAAGTTCTTTGAAAGAGATCTCAGTCTCAGAGTTCTGATTTGCTTGGGGTTCATTAGTGGGAACTTTGACACATGTCTTTTCTTTGGATGTTCTTCACATAGTTCTTGTTCGTTTGCTGAACAATGGCTTCAACTGCTGCTCTTCCTTCTCACCCCATTCCTCCTGGAATCTTGCTGACCTCTTGCAATTGGGGACCAAAAAAAGGGAGTGGGGAGGGAGGGAGCACAGTGGCTTGCCATTGGACCACTTTCTCTTTTTCATACTATGTATCCATTAGGTGGCTTATAATGGGCATCTGTTTCAAATTTGCTTCTGCTTTTTAGAATTTGTTTTCAGTTTTTCTCCTCTACCATTTGAAAGCTTTTTTGAGAATTTTAAAAATTGATTAACTAGATGTTGGTACAGCAGTATCATCTGTCACGGTTACTCTACTGTTGGAGAATTTTAAAGACTCCCTAATTTAATTGTTTTTATTCGAAAGACTTACTGATGACCTTGTGTGGGCTCAGAAATCAGAAGGATGAGGCACAGTTAGAGCTTGGAAGGAAGACTTTTAGGGATTAACAGGACTGTAAACTAGACTGGAAAGCTGAAAAAAATGTGGCAGCCACCTTTGTATCATGTTTATGAATCATCAGGAGATTTTTCTGTTTGAAGCAAATGGATCTGATTAAATAATTTTAAAAATCCTTCTGAAAGTATGGATTGAATTAGGAAGGGAGGAAAAAGAGGTGCCATAGAAAAGAAAATGAGTACTGTAACCAGATGGCATGAAGTAGCTGCTTCTTTGAGTGGATATTTAAAAATATGTAGACAATCCAGTGTCTCCTGATATTAACAATCTCAAAGAAGAGGAAACGAGTTTAAAGAACGAGAAAAGCGCTTAACTTCGTATGTACTATATTTGTATTAGTAAGAGCTGCAGACCAATTCCCTGGCACAGAAGAGTAGATATTCAGTGTTTAAAACTTTCAGTGCAGGAAATTATCTTTTTTTATATATATATATATGTAAAATTAAAATTACCATGATAAGGAAAAATCACTGTAATATTATTCCAATTAGCACTGTTTGAGCAGCAGTCATTGTTTTAAAAGGATAAGAATATCATGTCATCTGGATGGATATTATTGAGCTGCATTAGTATGTAACTTTTGTGCAAAAGAGAGAGGATGGTTAAAAAAGACTATGTATTCATATCTTGGTTAGTTAATTGTAATACTTTTGGAACGATGATGATGATTGCATTTTTTTCTTGAGTTCCGAATTCAGTTTAAGAATAGATTTTAATATATTTTCTTATACATTGAAATGAGAATTGGTTCCAGTGCATTTTGTGCAAAGAATATTGTACATCAACTATGTATGATATGGGATTTTCAATGTTCCATTTTGATCAGGTATATAAATCCAATATCAATATTTATATTAGGTTACACATGAATCATACTAGCTTTAATATTCTAAATGTGATGCAGGGTTATATTAATGAATATACCTAAAAACATTCTTCTGTTCATATGAATAATAGCTTTTAGATGGTGAATCTGGAAAAATAACAATCCTGTGAAGACAAGATCTCTAAAATACGCATAACCATTAAACATTTTCTTTCTTTTCATGAACAAAAAGAATCCAGTTTTCTGCTTCTCTTCACTGATGTCTTAGAAGTTTGTGTTTGTATTGCAGTTTTGTTAAATTGAACAAATACATCCTTTCAACAATACAGAATGCAGCTCCTTTGATTTTATTCTGGAACAAAGTACTGTTCCTAAGTTATGAGGGACACTTCGTGCCAAATCACTGCTGATGAGATGCAAACTCTATCTAGGTCTGCAACAGTAATGGTAAATTACCAATGCAGATATGTTTTATGCCTTTTAGTTGACAGTTGTTTTTAAACCCCCCCCCCTTTTTTTTTTGCAGGCTTTGCTTTCTGTGCACGATATTGTTGCTGAGAAAAGCTATGATCCTGTATTGCCTCCCATGCCTGACGATATTGATAATGAAGAAGACTCTGTGAAAATCATCAGGCTTGTAAAAAATAGAGAACCCCTGGTATGTTTTAGCACTTAAATAATAATAAGCAGCAGCAATAGCAACAGCATTTGGCTAATATTCTAAAAATGAGTTGATGGCATCATATGGTTTTGTACTAACCAATAGCTGGACTTCATCCAAACTTATATTATTTTCATTCCTTGCCATACAATTCAGTGTGAACAGTTAGTCACATTTAAGCCGTGCTGATTCTGTGCAGCTAGCTAAAGAAAAAATCAATGGAATCAGAATCCAGAATCTGATTGTATTCTGCAGTTTTATTTTCAAAGAGAGCCAAGAAGACCAAAGAGACCATTATGTGTTATGTTGTTTTTATGATCTTCTTCACAAGCTGATCAGTCTGTATGATCTTCTTCACAAGCTGACTTTATGATCTATTGTTTCTTCTGCTTCTTGCGCAATCTATATTTGAATCATTAGATGATTTTTCAGTTCCAGCCTTGATTGCATTAGTTCAGATGGCTTCAACTTGAACAGCCAAAATAAAGCCTTCAGTTTCTTTTTTTAATTCCAGTTATCAATCATTGCCAGATTTTATCTTTTATCTACTCCCTCCCCCTCATGATTGAACAGTTAAATCAAATACCTTTTATAATCAATCCATAAAAGCTAAATTGGTTCGTTAGCTTTTGCAGTTCTCCAAAATCAAAATATCTATCAGAAGTTGATTGTTTGTGCCTCAACATTTCCTTCTATTCCTGTTCTGTTCTTTAGAAGAAAATGTTATCATTTTCTTCTAAATAATCATGGATGTTGTCCACTATTATGCCAAATTCAAGATAAAAATCAAATGGAAAAACTAATAATAACAGCAACAATAATTTTAAAAAATTCAAGTTTCCAAAAACAGCATCTAGAAAATTGTTTTATGTGGTTCAACTTTAATTTCATAGTAATTCTTAAATTTATTTTTAAAGGGAGCTACTATTAAAAGGGATGAAAACACAGGAGCTGTTGTTGTGGCTCGGATAATGCGTGGAGGAGCGGCAGACCGAAGTGGTAAGAATTTTTAAACTATGTTAACAGGTATTAAATGCAGAATTTAATTTCCAAATTTTTAAATGTTAAATCAAACAAAATCTATTAATTGGATCTTGCTGTCATGGAATATACCGTATTTTTCGGAATATAAGACGCAGCAGAGTTTAAGACGCACATACCTGTCTTTAGAAGAGCATATGACGGCCGTGGCCAGGGGGGCTTTCTATCAGGTTCGCCTGATACGCCAGTTGCGTCCCTTTCTGGATCGGGACTCCCTATGCACAGTCACTCATGCCCTCGTCACCTCTCACCTGGACTACTGCAATGCTCTCTACATGGAGCTCCCCTTGAGGAGCACTCGGAAGCTCCAGTTGGTCCAGAATGCAGCCGCGCGGGTAATTATGGGGGCGACATGGCGCTCCCATGTTACACCTTGCCTGCGCGAGCTGCACTGGCTTCTGGTGGTCTTCCGGGTGCACTTCAAGGTATTGGTTCTCACTTTTAAAGCACTCCATGGCTTAGGGCCCGGTTATTTATGAGACCATCTTCTGCCACCAATAACCTCCCACCGGCCAACTCGGTCCCACAGAGAGGATCTCCTTAGGGTGCCATCGGTCAAGCAATGTCAACTGACGACCCCCAGGGGGAGAGCCTTCTCTGTGGAGGCACCCGCCCTCTGGAACGAGCTACCCCCAGGAATACGACTAATCCCGGACCTCCGGACCTTCCGTCGAGCTTCAAAGACTTTCCTATTTCAGCAGGCTGGGCTGGCTTAAAATTTAATGGGTTATTTTAAGGGTAATGGGTTTTAATTTTTGGGAAGCCAATTCGATTTAATTCTGCTTTTAAATTATTTTAAATTTTATATTGTATGTATTTTAATTTTGGCTATTCACCGCCCTGAGTCTTTCGGAAGAAGGGCGGTATACAAATTTAAATAATAAATAAATAAATAAATAAATAAATAAATAAATAAATAAATGCTCTGCCTCTGAGCATTTTTGCCGCGTTGCAGCAAACAGCCTGCTTTATTTTCATTTTCGTTTTCAGCATAGCTTGATTAGCAGAAGGGAAAAAAAATCTGCTCCAGCAATTTATCTCTTTGCAGCAAGCAGCAGAGCCCTGTGCAAAACAGCTGAGAGCAAATCAGCTGAGAGTCAGGAGGCCGATCCAATCAACTTGTGCTAATTAGGCTGTGCTGAAGCTGAAAGGAGCTGTTTTTTCTTACTGTTTGCTTGCAAGAAGGAAACTGCTGCGAGGCAGAGCCAAAGGATGGGGGCCAATGGGTGGGCAGGGCTACATTTGGTGTATAAGACAACCTAAATTTTCACCCCCTTTTAGGGGGGAAAAAGGTACGTTTTATACTCTGAAAAATACAGTAATTCATCTTTTATATAGGTATAGATTATTGGAGCAGATGTACAACCATGATATTGTGCATATTATGTATGCAGTACTTTAAAAAAAGGAAGGAAAGGATGATGTTATTTTTTTCATATTATGACAGTTTGTAAAATCAGTTTCTACATTTAAGTATCAAGATATTCCTGCCACTTTACAACAATACATCACATTTCATGTAGATTGTAGACCTAACATATTAATAATTAGAAATTCTGCTTGATAACGAACAAAAAGGTTTTTATAAACTTGCCAAAAGAATACAGTATACAGTATACAGTTGGAGAATGTTTATTGAAAAAGAATTTCACTATCTTTGGTTCTAGCTAATGTCATTCCATTAATCAATGAAGTTTCTTCTTCTGTAGATAGAGCTCCATTCTGGAGATTTCTCAGTTTTCAACTCTGCCAAAAACAATCACTTTCATAATTGCCTCCCAGTCCTTAAGAAAACTAGTGCAGGAAATTTTAGGGGCTGCCTGGTGATGAAGTGGTTAGGGAAGTTCATCAGCTTAATGTTGGATATAATTCATTGTTGATATAGACACACATGAGCACATATGCACACACATATATAAATCATCAGTACGCAACTAGGCTTGTGAAGAAGTAAAGCTAAAGTTTAGTTGGAAAGAGCATGACTTGAAAAAATGTTCAGGTTGCAGTGGTTCATTTAACATAAGAATTATTTGACTGGTACATAACCGTGTTTCGTAGGTCTCATTCATGTAGGTGATGAGCTGAAGGAAGTCAATGGAATTTCAGTGGAGGATAAAAAACCAGAAGAAATTATACAAATTCTGGTGGGTTGAAAACAGAATATTTAATTGAAAAACACAGAAGACTAATTTTTCAATATTGATGTTTTTGATGTTATTGTCTGAAGTTCCTAGTAGATGTTTATTAAAGAAAAGAGTATAAAGAGAAAGAGTATAAAGCATACTCATATAAAAAAGTGAAGCAACTAAGTTACTTTTTGGCAAAAAAACAAAAATACAAAGCTAATGATATTCCTTTTACTTGCATAAAATATAAAATAGATATATTGAGACCAACACAAAAAGTACTAATTTAAAAGACGTCTCCTCCCAATGTTGTTCCTTAGGTTAAATTTTGCGCTCTACAGTGTAAAAAAAATTGGCTCATATCACATGTGAAAAATCCATTATTGGCTTTTGGAAAAGTTGTACACTCTCAAGTAATAATTCCTTCTATATTCAATGCAGACTTAAGATTCAAGGAAATAATTTATTGAGTAAATCTTTATAGCATATTTATTGTATATATCTGATAAACAGCTATAGTCTTCTAAATTATAAACAAATTGCATTATATTATATAAATATATAATTCCCTCTGATAGAAAATAGAATATTTAATTCATGTACAATAGTTCAAAATTGTTTGCTATTAAAGAATAGGAATTGGACTGGAATCAGATGCAGTTTCAATTTATTATGTCTTTTTTTGATTTTAAGTACATAATTTAGTAATTTACATTTACATATTTTAGTCTCTGTCCCAAGGAGCCATTACGTTTAAAATTATACCCAGTATCAAAGAAGAAAACTCATCAAAAGAAGGCAAGGTAAATACTTGTTGGATTCAACTAAGATTCTTCATGTGATGGCTGTGTAAAATTTATTACTTACTCACTCATTTAGGCTTAAATGCCAGCTCAATCCAGCATTCTTTCTCTGTATGTAAATGTTTTTATCATGATAGGTAAACTTATTTTATGCCAACAAGCAACAGTAATAGAATTCCTTAGATTTTAAATAATTCAGTGTAGTTTTAAATAATTTAAATAGTTGAGTGTATTCTTTTCTGCAGATCTTCATGAAAGCTCTTTTTGACTATAATCCCAATGAAGATAAAGCAATTCCCTGCAAAGAAGCTGGGCTTCCTTTCAGAAAAGGTGATATTCTTCAAATCATGACCCAAGATGATGCAACCTGGTGGCAAGCCAAGCTGGAAAGTGATGCCAATCCCAGAGCAGGCTTAGTTCCTTCAAAACACTTCCAGGAAAGGTATGTTACTGCTGATCCGATTCCCCAACCCTCACTCCCCAACACTTAAAAATGTGATCAGTATAACCATTAGAGCTGCACTGGAATGCAGTACAAAGCCTGAACTCGGTATGCTGGCTAGGGAATTCCGTGAGTTCTTAAAAGTAGCCAAGTTTGAAAAATAATGGTTTAAATTGGATGTTATTATTCAGCTGCTTATATTGATAATGACAAAACCTGACAGAACATTGATAATCTTTTTTTGCGGGAATAAAACAGATGGAAAAGAGGACACCAGTATCTACACAACTATTTATAGAACGTGCTGATGTGTTAAGACAATGTTACCACTTCCTTAAAAAGAAGAAGACTCCGGAATTTATTTTAGGAGAATTTAAATAAACTGCACTGTTTATTAAAATTCTGGGTGATTTAAAAAAAACAAACAAACCCAAAACAGATATACAGATAGTCCTCGACTTACAACCATTTGTTTAGTGACAAAATGGCCCTGAAGAAAGTGACTTATGACTGCTTTACAACCCTTGCAGCATTCCCATGGTCATGTGATCAAAATTCACTGATGTAATTAACTTTTGCGGCCTACTGACAAGCAAAGTCAGTGGGAAAGCCAGATTCATTTAACAACTGTGTAACTAACTTAACAACTGCAGTGATTCACTTAACAATTGTGGGAAGAAAGGTCATAAAACAAGGCAAAACTCTCTTAACCATGGTCTTGCTTAGCAATAGAAATTTTCGGCTCAATTGTGATCATAATTTGAGAATTACCTGTACATATTTATTGATACCAAAAGAACATTAAAAATAAAAGAGCTTAAGTTTTGTTTTCTTCCCCTCCTCAAATTACTTGATAGGAGACTTGCTTTAAGAAGATCAGATGTACAGTTTCAGCCCTTGAAGATTTCAAATAAGAAATCATGTAAGTCTGTTGCTACACAACTTGCTTTTTGCATTTACAAATTACTTAGGTCCATGCTTTAAGGAATGATGCTATTCATTCTTTAGGCCCAAACCTCTACTAGTATAAGGAAAAATTGTTGGTGTTGCTTCTGTTACCAGACCTTAAAGTATATGCTTTTACTATGGTAAACAAAGTAAAATAGATGTAGGAAATAGATTGTTTAAACAGTTCTATTAATGTACCACTCTTTAAAATTCCAGGTTAGTTTTAGTTCCAAAAATAAACATTCTGTAATGTAATTACGCCAGGGACGTGGTAGCTCAGTGGCTAAGACGCTGAGCTTGTCAATCGAAAGGTCGGAAGTTCAGCGGTTAAAATCCCTAGTGCCGCATAATCGGGTGAGCTCCCATTATTTGTCCCAGCTTCTGCCAACCTAGCAGTTCGAAAGCACATTAAAAAATGCAAGTAGAAAAATAGGGACCACCTTTGGTGGGAAGGTAACAGCGTTCCGTGCGCCTTTGGCGTTGAGTCATGCCAGCCACGTGACACAGAGATGTCTTCGGACAGCGCTGGCTCTTCGACTTTGAAATGGAGATGAGCATTGCCCCCTAGAGTTGGGAACAACTAGCACATATGTGCAAGGGGAACATTTACCTTTACCTTTTTAATGTAATTATTACTAAATTGCAAATATGCACTATTTTTTTTTAAAAAAACTCTTGTTATGATAATATTTATCACACCTAGAATCATTTCATATTTGTGTATTAATTTTCCACTTCACTGACATGTGCTATTAAGAACATTGTAAATAAATGATGGTTTGCAGCCATATTTCCACTCTTCTTCTTTTCCATGCTGGAATTGGTAGAAATACTTCATCAAGCCTATTATTATTATTCCGTTTTCCTAAAGCTTTTGTTCTATATTGTGAAAACATTTAATATTTGAAATAATCTTTGGTTTATTATGTTCTCATTCTCATTATCTACCTCAGCACCATGCTCCATGCTTCAACAATTTTCATTCTGTCATCATCCAAATTTGATGGTAGGATATAAGAAAATAAGAGGTTTAAAACATGGGTGATTTGATGAAGCTAAGCAAGCCATGCTTAAGAACAGATTCTATAAATGAATAAACATTTTGAGATCAAGAGATATTTATTCTTATTTTCCTCACGCTACCAGAATTAAAAATAAGTAAATAAAAACTTCTATTAATTTATGTCATATTATCGCTAGCACTGATGGTATTACCTCGTTTGGATAATGAAATGTCTACAAGAAAATGACAGCTCAGAGAGCACCAAGGACCCTTATATATGTTACACAGGAAAGAACAATAATGATACCAGCCTAACAAGCGGTCAAGCCTCTATCATTTGTCCAACTGTTACTAATGTTTAATTGAAATTCTGGATTTGAAGAAATAAATCGTGTTGATTTTCAGATGAGGTCTGAAGAGTAACTAAACCCAGGAATTGATTAATCACAAATTTCTGGAAGGTACAGTCAGCCAAAAAAAAAAAAAAAGATTCAGAAACTTATCAGGCATAGTGGAACCAGTTGTAGATACTAACTCTTTGCTTTATATAGTAGCACCTAGTACCTAGATCCTTGATGGTGAATCTATGGCATGCGTGCCGCAGGTGGCACACGGAGCAATATCTGTGGGCACGTGAACATTGTCCTAGCTCAGCTCCAGCGCTCATGTGCACGCAGGCCAGCTGATTTTTGGGCCTCCCAGGCCCACCGGAAGTAGGGAAATGGTCCGTTTCCGGCCTCCAGAGGGCCTCCGGGGAGGTGGGGAAGGCCGTTTTCACCCTCCCCAGGCTCCAAGAAAGCCTCTGGAGCCTTGGGAGGGTGAAAAATGGGTCTACTGGGCCCACCGTGCCATTCTGTGCCAAAAGTGGGGGTCGCACGGGGGGTTGCACGTGCATGCGCAAGGGGCAGGGCGCATTGAATTATGGGTGTGGGCACATGTGCGCACGACCACCCTGCGCTCCCCCCGCTTTTGGCACGCAATGGCAAAAAGGTCAGCCATCATTGACCTAGATTCATGTATGTAAATATGTGGTGTCTCAATTGCATGTTATCCATTTGATGGTTTCTCCTGAGGACTTGGATCTATAGTTCTTACAGTCATTCAGCATAATGATTCTTTCTTTTTGTTATAATTATTTTAGATTTCATGTGCCCTTTAAAGAAATAAAAACAATTCATAATTTGGCCAGATCTTATTTCATGAGCAGATGTTAAATTCAAGGGGCAGTATTCAAACAAGAATTAAAATTACATATTTTATTAAATCTGAAAGAGTAACACCAAATGTATATGTTGGCATTACTGATAGTAATACGTCTATTAAATTTTAGAATCTGTTAATTCATTTTTCTTAGTAAAATACTGTTTTGTTAGTTAGCAAAATATCCCTATTATCTCAAAAATGATATTTTCCTCCTATTATTGAATTGAGGTTTTTTTTTCATGTTTATGATTATAGCAAAATAATTTCAGCCTGATTCCCCGCCTCCAATTTGATTAGCACTGTGCTAATCCATTAGCACTGTGCTAATCATAAGTGTTCTCTTTTTAAAAACATAGTATTCACCCTTTTGATATTTTCTTGCACAAATTGTTTTTGTGACCAAATTGTAACATTTATGTTTTGAAAATGTTTCATTGTTGTCACTAAATTGAATCATGTCTCTAAAGACTTTTAAACTTTGTCTAAGATCCTAAAATTTCACTACAGTCTGAAATATATTTTTAATGCTTTGGGTACACATGCTCTAGATTGATTTATGACCCTTGTGGATTGATACTCAGTCATAAAATATATTATAAACTAGAAGACACTTTTACTTTTCCTAAAGTTTATTGGGAAAAGCTTATACATCGCCCATGTCTTCCAAATGGTACATGTGAAGGAAATTCTTAGTCATTCAGAAAAACGAATTGGTCTGGAAATGTTGTTTGTTCTGCATACAGAATTATCTGTCTGATCCCTCAGAAGACATTTGTATTTTAAAAATAAATTGTGTCAATGTCTTTTTAAATAATGCATGGGACATTTGTTTAATCACATTCTTTTATTCATTTCATTTCCTACCCCACCCTCTTTTTTGGATATTTTTATTTTATTTTATTTTAATTTGATTTATATGCCGCCCTTCCCCGGAGACTCAGGGCGGCTTACAATGCGCTAAGCAATAGCCTTCATTCTTTTGTATATTTATACAAAGTCAGCTTATTGCCCCCACAACTGGGTCCTCAATTTACCTACCTTAGAAAGGATGGAAGGCTGAGTCAACCTTGAACCTTGGCGAGATTAATATTAATTTTTCTTCTAATTCTGTAGAGATTCTTAGTCGTCCAGGTCATGATAGTCCCAAGGTATTTCTTCCAAAACAAGGACTTTCTTGGGGTTTTTTTTCTTTGAAAACATTTCACTTCTCACCAAGAAGCTTCTTGATTCTAAATTAAGCTAAAACTGAATTGAAAAAGCTTCTTGGATGAAAAATGAAACATATTCAAAGAAAAGAAGAAGAAAGTCCAGTTGTGTTTTGGAAAAACCATATTGGGACTTCTTTTCACTCATTCCAACAAAATGAGCTCCAGTATAGCCTATTGCCAAATATTAGTTGACAATTCATTGACAGCTCTAAATATGGAAACAATAAACATCTTCAGAAAACAGGTACCGAGTTAGTGATATAACTGTATGGCTCAAGTCCCTATTAGGAACTCTTTGTACAGTCTTGGCCTGAGAAATTTGAACATGTTATTTGAATTCCAGATCATAAGGGGGGCAGTATGGTAATGAATTAATCACACAATTATTGGATTGAAGTGCCATAATATCGGTATAATACTCTTGGTAATTCAACATCCTAGTTAAACAAAACAAATGACAATTTCCGCCAAAAGAATTAGCTACCTTCTCTTCTGTCTCAGCTGAATGCTTTGTTAACGAGAGAAAACAGATTCTGGCAAATTTAGCAGAGGCTAAACATTTCTCTAGTACCGGCTGTCCTACAACAGATGTTGCATCAATTAAGAAGAGCAAACTTTGGGAACCTACTTCCCAATGAAAACTACTTAGAATTATGTTCTTAATGCATTCTCAATGCTACTCAACTATATGTTTTCTTCCATCGTTTTATTATTATTTGCTGAAAATATTATTTTAAATAAATCGTGTCTGCTTGTTTGTTTTTTGGCTCTCCTAAGCTGAGGAGACAGTTGAGTGTGGTAGGTGTTTTTCTTCCGAGTTTTAAATTTTTATTCTTTTATTGTGTTCTCAGTCTGTATAATCTTGCCTCCTGTTTTTCCCCTCTTGCTTTTCAGAGAAAATTGAAGGTACACATGTAAGTTTCGCTGCTTGGTGGTAGAGATGGTCTGAAAGCTAGATTAATTAAGGCATCTCTACTTTAGAAGCAATTAGAAAAATAAATGTGGCTTGTAACCGCACATTTAGTGATACAGACTAGCAATTTAGCTAGTGCAATACAGTTCCAAATCTGAGTTGTCGTGTGCTGTGAAGGCTGTAAGCAAGTTGGCCATGAGCGCAAGGTAACATGCATGCATGAGAATAACTGGGGTAAGGCATGGGGTATTACTCATTGCCGGATGTGCCTTTTCTATTTATTATTCCCTCCACATTTCTCTTCCTGCCCGCTCTGGAAAGAAAAAAAATCCTCCTGCAGAAATATGTTTTGGTGTATGGATTGAATTTGCAGGCTTTGACTAAATTTGTGGTAATTTATTTGAATGTTACTGGGAAAAAAACATAAGATAATAAGCAGGGTGCATTCATTCAAAACATTACAGTTGGCCTAAAGATAGAGTCAGTGCTGTTGCATGATTCTAAAAGAATTCATTTTTAAAAAAGTCTTTTTCCATTGCAGATTTCAGCAACTTAATTTTAGAACCTATTTTCTCAATTTACAGGGGTGTATTTTTTTCCTTCTTCTTAAACTGCTGTGATGCTGTCATTTGCAGAATACATAACAATTGCAGGTCATTAATTCACCAAATCAACCGTTTATTGTAACTAAAAAAACTATAACCTGCTTTGTCAAGAGAGCTCTGGCATATTATGACAAGCATGAAAATATTTTGGATTGAGCAAATGGGCTATATGTTCATCAGAAACCCTTTCTGTCTGATCCATTGAGCCAAACATAAAACCTCTTTGATATTCTTTGTAAATAATTTCATCTTTGCTTCAGCTACTGTAATTTTTATCTTCCAATAAAGCTAAATAGAACATCTTTAATTTCTATTATGAAAAGGCAATAAAGACACGGAATATGCATGTTGCTGTGTTGCAGAATCTTTTATTCAATTATAGAAAAATATGCTGATTTATTTTTAAACAATGGTTTATCGAAGGCTTTTCATGCTAAGCTTTATATGGTTGTCATTCTGAAGTAACTCTTCTTTTGCATTTATGGCTGGGCATCTAACTATTCTGCTTTATTTCTTGGCTTTTGTTCTGTATGCTTTTACACTTCATCCAGAGGAAGTTGAATGTGCTGGTCACAACAGTGGAGCCCTTATAGGTGAGCCGTTGCTTACATAAGACTCTTTTCTTTCTCAGCTTTTTCCTGGATGGGCTACAAATTTGCAGGTAACAAATTGGCATCACTGCATGTTGTAAAACTGTTAGAATAAAAAAAAATGGCTCACTGGATTGGACACAAAGGATCAATCTATTAAAAGTAATCTACTTTATTAATTTAGAAATAGGGAATTGAAATATTTTTTTAGTTTAATTTGTGAAGAAAGTGACTTACTTTTTTTAGAATTATTTATTACAGCATTTCAATTACATTTGAAGCTAGCATTGGTCTGACTCATCCTTGCCCCCCTGTTTCAGGAAATACTATCATTGGCAATTCTTTCAGCGTTACGACCAATACCTTGTTTGTTTTTACACATGTATTAGGAAGAAGTTAGGCTTGGAGACAGTATAAGAATAATTTAATTAAAAGCGTGAGAGGTCTCTTAAAGACATAAGTTTTTAAAGCAATGGACCTTTGGGGGACCATGATGTCACAAGGGATCCGCTAAGGCATGAAGAAATGTTATGATTTAAATCTTAAATCTTGGTGGTCTGTGGTGTAAAATGTATTTAAAGGGCATCCGTGGTGAAGAATAGGTTGAGAACTACTGATGTAACAGAAAATTTATGCAGAATTAGCTTGCTGTAGCAAATGAAGCAGCTAACAGAAACTAGCACCAATATATGAAGAAGACCATATAATGCAAAGGAACTTTTTTGTCATCATTGCCAACCTATTTTGTACCATCCTCCGTGAGTTGATACAACATTGTAGCATATAAATACCATCCTCAGTGAGTTGACAAACATTGCTTCTAGCCCCTTTGTTTTATATGCTTGGCACAGTCAAACCTATCATACTGTTGATGAATGAATTAAGGAACTGGAAATGTGCATCCAAAGTACATTTCATTTTCTCCAAATAATGTATTAAAATCTCAACCAGATTCTACAAGATGCCACAGCTTTATGACTGTCTCTGTATTTTATCATGATGCACGATGCAGTCAAACATCTGATAATAATATATTGTGTGAGTCTCTTATTTGTGAAATGGCAGAAAGTTCAGGATTCTCCCACCCTTTTTCTTCTGGAAACAAGCTTTCTAGACAGTTTAAAAATTAACTGGAGAATATGCTGAAGAAGGTGATGGTCCTTTTTTTTTTTAATTTTGTTTGTTTGTTTGTTTGTTTATATACCGCCCTTCTCCCGAAGGACTCAGGGCGGTGAATAGCCAAGATCAAATACATAACATATAAAAATTAAAAACAATTTAAAACCAGATTAAATACTTTGGCCCATAATTAAAAACATCCCATTAAAATCCAATTTGAAATTGAAAACCGTTAAAATTAGGCTAGCCTGGCTTTCTGGAATAACAAAGTCTTCAGGGCACGACGGAGGGTGCACAAGTCCGAGATCCTCCGTACCTCTGGGGGAAGCTTGTTCCAAAGGGCAGGAGCCTCCACTGAGAAGGCTCTCCCCCAGGGGGTCCCCAGTCGACATTGTCTGACCGACGGCACCCCAAGGAGCCCCGCCCTGTGGGAGCGTACTGGCCGGTGGGAGGCTGTCAGTAGCAGAAGGCGGTCCCGTAAATACCCCGGTCCTAAGCCATGGAGCGCTTTAAAGATGTTAATCAACCCCTTGAATTGCATCTGGAAAACCACTGGGAGCCAATGCAGCTCACGCAGGAGAGGAGTTACATGGGAGCGCCCCGCCACTCCCATAATCGCCCGCGCAGCCACATTTTGGACCAGCTGGAGCCTCCAGATGCTCTTCAAGGGGAGCCCCATGTAGAGAGCATTGCAGTAGTCCAGTCGGGAAGTGATGAGGGCATGAGTGACCGTGCGCAGGGAGTCCCGATCCAGAAAGGGACACAACTGGCGGATCAGGCGAACCTGAAAAAGCCCCCCTGGCCACGGCCGTCATATGCTCTTCTAAAGACAGCCACGCGTCCAGGAGAACACACAAGTTGCGAGCCCTCTCCGTGGGGGCCAATGACTCGCCCCCCAATAGCCAGCAATGGCACCAGCTTGCTATATCGGGACGCCAGAAGCCACAGCCACTCAGTCTTGGAGGGGTTGAGTCGGAGTCTGAAAGGAGAAAGGAGGAGAACCACCATAATACGGTGCCCCCAACCCCCAGCCCCTCCAGCCGGCGCAGCATGATACCATGGTCTATGGTATCAAAAGCTGCTGAGAGATCTAACAGGACCAGGACAGAGGAACAACCCCTGTCCCGAGCCCTCCAGAGATCATCAACCAATGCGACCAATGCCATTTCTGTGCTGTACCCAGGCCTAAAACCGGACTGGAACAGTCTAGGTAGACAGCGTCATCCAGGTGCTGGGGAAGTTGTCGCGCAACCGCATTCTCAGCAACCTTCAACACAAAGCGAAGGTTGGAGACTGGACGGTAGTTCGCCAAAACAGCCGGATCCAGAGAAGGCTTCTTGAGGAGGGGCCTCACCACCGCCTCTTTCAAAGCGGGAGGCAAGAAACCCTCACTCAACGAAGCATTAATGATCTTCTGGAGCCAGCCTCGTGTAACCTCCCGGGAAGCCAGCACCAACCAGGAGGGACACGGGTCCAATAAAGGTGGCTGCGCTAAGCTTCCCCAGAATCCTGTCCACGTCCTCAGGTGATTTTTTATTTTTATTGTGATTTTTTCTTTTCCAAAACATTAATAACAAAACGTTTGCTGTCCTTTTTTTGCTCATTTCTGCACCTCGCCTCATTTTAATTGCTGTATATTTAATTATGTGTTAGTCCTGTTTTAAGCAAAATGCAGGATCCCATTTGATCAGATGTGACAAAAGCAGATTGTGATTAAAAGTTAATCTGAGATTTTTAGTAAAAAAAAAAAAACCTATAACCATGGGTGTCCAATATTTTGACCTGCCTGGGCTGCATTGCATGAAAGAGGAATTGTCTTGGGTGACATATAAAATATATAATATAATTAATGTATATAAACATCACTAAAAATCACAGTAATATTAAAAGTTTACTATTTTGTGTGGGCGCAGTATTACCGTATTTCTCCAAAAAGAAGGCCAGGTCTTATTTTCTTTTGACCCCCGAAAAAACAGCTAGGACTTCTTTTTGTAGGGTTCTAATTATTGACTCACTTCGCAGAGGTGGCACCGACAGCCCTGCCCAGCAGGAGCCCACTGCTGGCCCACTTCTGCAGCCACTTACCACCACTCGCACGATTGCCCTGGCCTCCATTTTGCCTTCCAATGCCTGCTAGAAGGCATCTGCAGCCGATAACAGATTTCCGGATCAATCCGGAGCTCTGTTATCAGCTGCAGATGCCTTTCGGAAAGCCCTCTGCAGCTGATAATAGAGCTCCGCACTGATCTAGAGCTCTGTTATCAGCTGCAGATAACATATGCCAGGCATCTGAAGATGAAACGGAGACCTGGGCAATGTGTGCGAGTGGCAGCAAGCGGCCTCAGAAGAAGGCGAGGCACCCTAACTTATTTTTTACCTGTGTGCTTCGCCCCACCCCCTGCACCCCAGGGTGGGCGGGGTCTTTATTAGGGCTAATTTTGTATGTGGGGTTAATTTGATCGCATCCGCTCAAAAACATGATGGGCTTCTTTTCAAAGTGGGTCATTTTTTTGGAGAAACACGGTAGCTATCCACGGCTGCGTGCACCCATGGACCACAGATTGTACATTCCTGTTCTGTATCAATCAATGGTAGAGCTTCATTGAAGGGCTTCCATGGTCCCTGTAATTGGTTGAAGATGTAAATGCCTATGCAGTTGTTCAGCTGTTTATCACTGTAAATCAAAATGTTTCAAAAATAATGCATTTGAATAACAAAGTGTTGCTATTTGTTTGCATCCTATCTTAATCATCCAATAGGAATGTTGTACATAGTGACTAGTCCCCCTACTAGTCCATTTACCAATTCATTATATTTAGCCATACTTCATTGACTACAACACTATTGGTTCAACAATAATGTTAAGTACTATTGATTGACTGCCTGACTGACTACAGTGGAAAAATATTCCACATTTGCCAATAAGGGGGGAAAATGGAATAGTTTGTTCCTTTCCTCTTTATAATCTTTACAAGCTGAAGAGTCTGTCTTAGAGGGCATGATGATCATCTAGAACAGTGTTTCTCAACCTTTGTAGCTTGAAGATGGGTGGACTTCAACTCCCAGAATCCCCCAGCCAGCAGTGCTGGGGGATTCTGGGAGTTGAAGTCCACCCATCTTCAAGCTTCCAAGGTTGAGAAACACTGATCTAGAACAATGTTTGACCACTGCAAAATAGGGGGGAAATGGCTGCTTCCTTTGTGTACCTGGTGTTAAGTTTCTGTTGGATAGTAATCCCATATATGGAAGAGACGTTCTTCCACTTTTCATAAAATAAGTGGGCAGGTTTGTTTCCATTTGAACTTATCCATCTAATAGATATATGCCACTGGTCATATAGCCATAGTCCTATTTAGGTATTAGAGATTGTTTCTTCTCCCATGTAATAGATATTTTCTTCCAAACTGAGATACTGGTACTTACAATATTAATTCACAGTTTTTTTCTTATTAGACTTTCTTAATATTTAAAGCAAAATGATTTTTCACTTGCATTACGTAATACTTTGTGTGTGTGTTTATATATAAAGCTGTGATTCAGTTTTCTATTATGAATATTTGCATACATGTTGCATTTTGTGCATTTTTGATGCATTATTATCTCAATGAGGGTAATATTTTTATACGTTAAAATTATAAAGATTAAAACCTGTGCCCTATTGTTTATTAGTAGATAGATGATCAGTTAAACCAAATATAAAGCAACAGTAAAATACATTATTACACATATCCTGTAATGAGGAACCCAGTTTTGTTTTATCATCATAAAACTTACATTCCTAGCATGAAATCTTAGAAGATAGTTTTTAAATTGGAGTGATTTTTGTTTATTCTCAAATTTGAAAGGTTTATTTATATATTTATTTCTGTATGGGATTCAGTGTTTAAATTTAACAGTTCTCCCATAATAAATCTTGCATTTTAGTAAGAGCTGAGCACGTTTAATATATTGTTTTGCTGTGTTTGGGTATATTGTTTGTCATGAAAGGCCAAAATGTCAAGTGTGCAAACTGCTATTGGTGATATATTATTTTAGATTTCTATGCTCATGGGTGCCTATGTGTATTTATGCACACTTCAAAGGATTCTTGAGATCTAAGCTGCAAACCTAAATGTCATCCTTTCTGAAAACTGGAAAATGTTTAGTCTTGCTCCTGTTCTTAGTGTCTGAATTATTCATATAACATTTTTTTAAAAACCTCATTGGATGTATTGGCTGTGAACTGTTAGTCGAAAAGCAGACATAAACATTCTGTAAAATCTGTTGTGCTCTAGGCTGCTGGAGAAATGGGGGCCAAGGATGAGGTTTCTGCATATAGGAGCTGACTTTTCAGGGTCTCTCATTGACATTATGTGGGACAAAGCCCTTTAGGGAAGAGTTTGCTTTTCCTCAGCTATGCACTTTAGAACTGGCAATGAGCCTAAACTTGCAGGAATAGCTATACTTTCTGGAAAGTTGAGGCCAAATGAAAAAGAGAGAAGAATTTTCATGCTGGGACAGTGACTTATAGGATCAAATTGTAGCCATTTTCTTTTTTTCTTTAAGCATAATTGCTTTGCTGTTGAAATTTGGATGGGGTTGGCAACAGTACCCCTTGCCCCCCCCCTCCCCAACGATGCCTCAGGAATTACAGTATATCATGAAGTAGCATTGTAACTAAGGCACTATAGAGAAGTGCTACTTAAGTAGGGCCTGGTGGCTCAGCAGACTAAAAGCATTGTGATTAACACCAGCTGTCTGCAATTACTGTAAGTTCGAATCTCACTAGGCTCAAGGTTGACTCAGCCTTCCATCCTTTCTAAGGTAGGTAAATTGAGGACCCAGTTTGTGGGGGCAATAAGCTGACTTTGTATAAATATACAAAAGTATGAAGGCTATTGCTTAACGCATTGTAAGCCGCCCTGAGTCTCCGGAGAAGGGTGGCATATAAATCAAATTAAAAAAAAAAAAAAAGTTACCATTTTGGTGGTTTTAGAATTTATTTCCTCTGTTGCATTGATTGATCATGTGCTATGAAGACAGAGTACCTACTCTTAGAAACCACATAGATTGTTTTTTACGACAATCTGTTCCCAACCTGGCCCTTCAGATTTTCTGGTGATGTGCTCTTTACCACTATAGTGAGTTCCATCCACCTTGTTGCTGACCATCCTCATTTCCTTGTTTCTTAGACTAGCATTACAGTATATAAAACGGTTTTGACTTTCTACTACAATATGTGCTGTCCCCAACTGAAGTTTTTTTTTTTATTTCTGTGTTCTCTGTTTAAGTGAATGATAGACTGATAATTCATTTCTGGGTATAAAAGAAAAGTATAACTCTTAAAAAACAGTTGAGTAGAGGGAATATTTGGCCATGTTCACTCACCCTCAAAGATCTTAGCTTCTCTGAAGAGTGGTGTTCACTTTATTTATGTAGAATAACATATTGGTTCCTCCCACACACATAGACACAAATATCTTTCCTATGTTGTTAATAATAATAATAATAATAATAATAATAATAATAATAATAATAATAATAATAATAATAATAATACTTTTTCTAGCTTTAAGATGTGACATCTTCATCAGATCTTGGTTGTAAGTTTCCATCAGCTTAAGCTTTCACCAATAAATACCTTGCCACTTGAACCTCTACAGCATTGATTTGGCAACAATAGATTATGCAGTTATTTTTATTGATTAAATATAGAGCATGGCTACAACTATCATGCAGATAAATGTCTAAAAATTCTCGTGATTTCAGTGAACACAAATCCAGCAAAGAAAGAAATGCACAAATGAATACTAACATTTAGTAAGGGCCTAACTATATCTGTGGCTGCTACTTTTTTCTCCTGCTATGATTTATTAAACTGCAGACGTTTTCCCATGACTGATCAAATAGGAAATTATTTTATTCAAATTTCTCCAAACTGAGGCCTACCTTCAGGTAGTCTTCATGTAACAATGGTAATTGGGACTGCAATTTCTGCCATTAAGCAAGATGATCGGAAAGTGTGGTGTCACATGACCACACTGCTTAACACGGAAATTCCAGGATTTCTGGTTGCCGTCATTATCAAATTGTTCTGGATCTTTAAGTGGGGACATCATGTGAGTACCATTTGCTACTTCCCGCCAGCTTCCCCATCAACTTTGCTTACAGGAAACTGGCAAAGAAAATCGTAAATAGCAAGTTATGTGATCATGAGGATGCTGCAACTAACATAAATAAGAGGACTGGTCATGAATACCACTCACTTAGTGCTATTGTGAGTGGAAATGGTCACTGAACAAGTGTTGTTCAACAAGGGCCATCTGTATTTCTAAAATGCATAATATTATTTGCATTCTGACTATTACCAGAAATAAATCATTCATATTCTTTGTAAACTCCATGTATCACCTTGAAAGTTTGTGCCTGTGCACATCCGTTCTACAACAGCTGGTTCTGTAACATCCTTAAGCTACGATGGAAACGCAAGAGCTTCATTCACTAACTCCCTAAATTCAGCCCAACTGCCAAAACCTCTTTAGTTTTTTCCACAACACTGAAAAGTGTTTGCAGTTCGCCTACTCCTGATCTTTTCCCCCCTCTCATTTCCTTTCTCTTCTGGATTTTTTAACGTAATTCAGTGTTTTGTCCTTTCCCAAGTTTCTTTTGGAAATCCCTTAGTTGTGCTGTATCTTGCTTTTGAACTATTTCTTTTAAATGCTGCAACTTTTCCTTTTCACTGATGGTCACTATATATTCCTATTTCAGCTTTGTGGGACACTACATTGGAATGCATGCCAAAATTTCATGCATTCGTGTTTCGTTAGAAAGGCAGCCTATGAAACAGTCAATTAGGAAAGAACTTCCAATTCTTAATTATTTATTCTAATAAATAATATTCTAAATTTTATTCAAAGCCCTGTTCAAAATTAAAGTGACCTCTAGCAACCCCCTCAGCACTATTATTATGGGTCTCCCAGAGAAGCACCATTCAAAATATATTTGGTACTTAGTGCTACAATACTATGGCTGTTCCATCTTCACAAAATTTCATCTCACTTAGGATTTCATTGGGTTCATTATGTTTCTGATAACAATGTGTTGGCAATATATGAGCCATCTTCTGATGTAGTCTGTTCAGCAATATGTATGCCACATGTTTCCTTATCAGATAAAATTACCATCATATGAAACAATGAATCCCAGTTGGGGAGTAAATAGTCTGTATATTTTGCAGATTTCCTACCTTTAAAGCAGGGGTGAAATCGAAAAATTTTCACTACCAGTTCTGCGGGCATGGCTTAATTAGTGGGCGGGGCTTGGTGGTCAGGTGACTGGGTGGGTGTGGCTTGTTGTCAGGTGGGCGGGGCCAAGTCAACATCACTTCTTTGCCCTTTTTTAACCTACAAAACACAACACAGCACAACTGGCTCACCCACAATGTAAAAGTAGCTGTTCTAGACCCAAAATGGCCCCTGCAACAAGCAGGAACCTCACACAGCCACAAAAAGCCCAAAAAACCAACTTTCACACTTCACACACACACAACACAACACAACTGGCTCACTCACAATGTAAAAGCAGCTGTGCTAGACCCAAAATGGCCCCTGCAACAAACAGAAACCTCACACAGGCACAAAAAGCCCAAAAAACCAACTTTCGCACTTTACACACACACAACACAACACAACAGGCTCATCCACAATGTAAAAGTGGATGTGCTAGACCCAAAATGGACCTTGCAACAAGCAGGAACCTCACACAGCCACAAAAAGCCCAAAAAACCAACTTTCACACTTTATACACACAAAATTCCACATACAGCTTTGTGAGATTTTGTGTGTTTGTGTAGTTAGAGTGAAACACTACAGAAGCACACAAAATCTCAGAAATATGCTGCACAAATGTTATTTTATTTTATTTTTATATAAAAGCAGCTAAACTTAAAACTTCCTAAACTTTAAATGGCTAGGTCTAAAAAAAGAACAACTAAAAAAAACCCCAATTAACAATTTTTTTTAAAGCTCCCAAAGGGGGAAAAACTTGCACAATTGAAGGGACAAGGCAGGCAGATATAGCTGCTCACCAATGAGCTTGATTGCAGGCAGAGAGATTCAGTTGCTTGCTGATGTAATGGATTGCAGGGATTACAGCAAGCGAAGGAAGGCAGGCGTTGCGACCAGCAGCTCAGGATTCGGTCCGAAGAGCGAAGGTAAGCAAGCTGGAGACGGGGTGGGGGGGAGGGATTTTTGCTACCGGTTCTCTGAACTGCCTGCCGCCATATCGACCTATTCACCCGAGCCAGTCCGAACTGGGAGCATTTCACCCCTGCTTTAAAGTAATATACAGATAGACATTGTTTAATTACTTGCCTCTTTAGCATTCAAAGTTAGAGCAGCACTGAAAAAGTAATTTTATGACTAATCCTCACATTTAACAACCATCAGTGTCTCCATGGTCACGTGATCAAGAGTTAGTCATTTCGCAACCATTGGTTGTTTATGACATTCATACCGTCCTATGGTCATGTGATCTCCAGTAAAAGATTTGGACCATTCATTCTCTCATCCCAACTCATCTCACCAAATTGTTATTGTAGGGAAAATAGGAGATGGAAAGAATATTAGGTGTGTTCAATCTCTTGAATTGAATATGAAAAATAATGGGATGAAAAAATCTTTTGTACATAATTTACATTGACTATTCTAATTTTTTTACTCCTTTTAATTTCAAAACTATATTACATGATAATTTCCTTAGTTGTTCTTTGTCTCGTTTAATGAATACATTATGATTTTGTTGTTAAAACTTGCTTATGGAACTAGGCCATGGCATTATTAATCCCTATCTATAAATATACAGTATGTCACTTTGAAGCAGGATGGATAATAACTACAAATTTTGCTGGTTCTAATAGGCATATATAGATGATCAAGCCATGTTAAAGTATTCTATGTGTTCTATGGTTACTTATTTCAGTTCTGGGTATCTTTCAGTTAGGGTGGGGGTTTTTTTAAGCAAATTGTGCAGATTTGAGGGCCAAAATATGTTCTCGGTTTGAGTGTATGACAAATATGCCTCATGTGAAACTGAACATTCTAAATTTTAGAAAATGTCTCTAATTTTAATCTATAATACATATTTATAGAATAAGAGACTCAAGAAAAAATAACTGAGTATATCTCTTATACATATATAAGAGATATATTAAAATAAGAAAGAGAAATGTATACATATAAATATAGATTACTGGTGCGAAAATGTTGAAAAGAAGATGTAAAGACGGATTTTTGTTTATTTGTTTGTGTGTTTTGTTGTTTGTTTGTTCGTATTTAAAAAATGTTTAATAAAAATTATTTTTTAAAAAAAGAAAAAAATAACTGAGTAATCCAAATGAACTGAAGTATCTTCAAAGTATTTTCTTATTAACAGGTTTTTGTTTAAAAAAACATTTATTTCAGTGTCCTAATGTATGACTATGCATGAGCAAAATAATATGTGATATTTGGAGGATTAGAAGCATTTTGTACTATAGTCTATATACTTATATGAAGCAATAATGGTGAAAATGTTGATAATACAAATAGTAAATATTTTGCTTGAAGGAACATTTGTTTTAGGTGGTTTGCTTTATTGGCTAGTAACATTTATATTCGCTTCTTTTTTTAAATGTAACTACAGCGGGTTTTAGGAGAAGTTTTCGCCTAAGCAGAAAGGATAAAAAAACAAACAAGACAATGTATGAGTGCAAGAAGAGTGATCAATACGATACTGCAGATGTCCCTACCTATGAAGAAGTAGCAAAATATAGGAGGCAACCAAATGAAAAATACAGACTTATTGTCTTAGTTGGTAAGTGTTAACTCAGTTAAGTGGTTAAGTCAAATGATGGAACTTGGACTGTGTTGTTTTTAGTTTTATTATAATTGTTTTTCATTGCCATGCTTGTTTTGTGTTTTTAAATTTGAAAAATTTAATCTTGAGCAAAAACTGTTGTATATGGATGTCAGAAATATTTTAAATTTCAACCTTCATCCGTCTGTTATAATTACCTGCTTTTGAAAAAATTAAATGAATATTATAAATAATGCAGTAAATTAACAGGTCAAGATAACTACTTGTTCTGTTCTTAAGGCTTTAAGAGGCAGCTGAATATTAGAATTTTCACAGAAAGGGTTTTCATTGTTACAATTGCCAATATTTAAGGTCCTGCTCTATATTAAGCATTTCACTGTTTGAAAATTAGCGTTTCCAAGTTTTTCAGGAACTTACAGCTTTTTCATTACAGCCTATATGTATAGTTTACACAAAAGGAAAGAGCTGGATTTCTGCCTAAGAATTCTGAATTCTACTGCCCCAAGACTTCGAATAATTTCAATACCCCCCAAAGAATCTCTCTACTTTTCCTTTCCCAAGTCAAGTTACCTTGTTGCTGTATGCTTACTTGTTGTTGGTCATCTTCACCCTTCCTAGAGCAGACCTGTTCATATCTCTTCACCCCTTCAACAGTCCAGAGTGCCCATTTTTTTCTTGAACGCAATAATACATCATTCAATCTTTCAGTTCATCACAAATACATCCCTTGCCCAGGTTTTGAAGTTCCACTTGAACTGCTTTTTTTCCCCATCATAAGCCTTATTATAAGCCCTTCCAGGCAAATGGTCAACAGCACTTCTTTCTATCCAGCTCCAATTAGCTACAGTACCTGGCTTACCCTCTTCTCTCATGTGGTTGGTTGGTCCTGCTCCCATGCAACCATTTTTTTTATCCTGAGCTGTTACTCTGCATGTTCTTCACTGCTCATCCATCACATTTCCTCCTCTCTCATTATTTTCATTATCATCTTGTGGTTGATGCAATTATAGCAAGTTAAAATGAACCTTCTATGTTTTTCCACTTCCTCTCTTTACATCTTCTATTTCACAATGGGCAAATTTCTTTCAGTTTCTGACTCTGCTGGGTAAATAATTTCCCCCTTGTTTTTGCAGACTGTAAAGCTTCCCTTCCACCCAAATCTGTTTTAAGTTGCAGCATTGTCACTTTAGAATAAAACTACAAAGCTTCATTAAACTTACTTCTATAAAGCTGAAACATCAGTTCTTCCTCCCTAGACATTTATCTAGTCCCACAGTAGAACATAGAAACAAAGAACACTCTCCTTGCCTGGAATATTGTTGTATCAGACCACAATGATATATTAATGATTTGCATTTGTTTTATTGTAAGCTGGCTAGAGTCATGTAAAATGAGATAGACCAAGATATAAAATAGATGGATCGATGGAGGAAGTGACAGTGTGAAGTGATAGTGTTGAAAAAGAAAATATGGGAAGGAGTATGAAGAGTCTGTGGATGCAAACCTTTGGGAAAGCAAAGAAAAAGCATGTCATTTAGTGAAGTGCAGATATTCCCTCAAAGGAAAAGGCAGACACTGGATGACCCATTCAAACATGGGCCTGTCAAGACAGATTTGCCTTTTCTCTGTAGATGGGAAGGGCAAAAAGCCATTGTGTGATTGCTCAGGGCAGGTTAGTGGTGCCCGTAGTCTGACCACCAGCCCATTGCAATCCAAACTGGAATTTCAAACTGGCTTCAGGAACATCTAGTAACTTAATCTGCAATATGTAATTGCTTCTACTGTCTTAATTTGTTACTGTTCACTAAATGGGCCAATCAGCCATGTTATGTAGGATTCCAAATCTCCGCCCACCCCGCATCTCCGCAAAAAAACTAAAATACTAAAAACTAAAACTAAAATAAAAGTGGCATAGAATAACTTTCGTGGTAGCTTTTATAACTTTCATCGATTACTCTTTCCTTAGGATGTCATGTTCATATCATTTCTGTGACTCAAGGGTAAACTGCTAGAATTTTATTATGTGCTACTAATAATGCTCTCTATTCTTGCATAAATTCTGAAGCTCATGGTACTTTATAATAAACAACACACCAAATTCTAATACTATGCTATATAAATATATGGATCTGAAGATCAGGGATGTCAAACTGGTGGCCCACAGGCCAGATGTGTCATGCATAGGCCAGCTCTGCAAAGGTAAAAATGTCACGATACATCACGTGACGCGATCGAGTTTGACACCCGTGGTCTAGATATCCGGTGAATCTTTATTGCATTTTAAAATTACCCAAATTGCTCTCTCATAAGTAAGTGGGGATTGTTAGTTGCCTGTATAGGTAGAGGTGCTATTGTGCTTGCTATTGCTATATTCTCCTTATAATTAAAACCATTAACTAAATTGTTCAAAATCAGCCATTGGAATTAACTGAGCTAAGTGTTCCAGAACATAGGTACTTGAATTTAATCAGTTACAAAGTGAAGTATAGTTTAGAAACCCTTAGTGTTTTCACACGAATAACAGCATTGTTCTTTAAGATATTTTCTTAATTTAATTCAAAATCCAACATTTTCAACTCTTCTAGTATTCGTAGCGTTACATTTTTGCTGTCCAGTGCTTCATTGATAGAATTTTTCCATTTAAAAATCGCAAACCAGAAGAACATGACCCTCTATCAGGGACTATTACAAACTGTAGTGTTGCTGTTTTTATAAAGCTTATTTCCAAGGGGACACTTAAAATCAGTTTTAAAAACAGCTTTTCCATTTTCTAATGCACAAATTCAGGCACCTACTCCTGTGAGCAAGAAATTGTGGGTTCTACACAGTAAGTAATAATATGGTTGAGTTGCTTTTACACCTATATCAACAGAACCCTGTGAAAAGGGTGATAAGTAGATATAACAAATCACATATGCTAACTCTAAGAAATAACTAGAAATTTTATTTTATTTTGGAAATAATAAATCAAGTGAAGAAAGTGTGCTTTTACAGTAACAAAAGCAGTTCACAAATTTATTGCAGACCTCAGTCATTTTGATGTTTTTTTTCCTCTTGGTATTAGAAACGGCATTAGTCTGGCCAAAATCATAAAAGTGTCTTAGGTAAAATGTGGAAAAACTGGCAATATTAATTGAAACATAGTACAAATTATCAGATTTTTAAAAGCTTTATGTGAGCTAGTAGTAGCATCCAATTATGACTTGTGAAATAAGTTTAATATTATTGTCAAGGAACAGAAGGTCAGATAATTATTTTTTTCATATAGTTGGTTGAGGCAAAACTGGATTAACATTTTTGTTGAAATCTGTTTAAAAATATTACCTAGCTGTTTTTAATTAAATTTAGTATCCTCACCGAGCATAACCTTTCTATAACAGGATTTCAACTTTATTTGGCCCTGTTTATTTAATAAGAACATTGTCATTTTTAAATTAAACCTGAGTAGCCTTACTAATTTCACTGTTGGTCTGCAGAAACTATGTGCTTGCTTTTTTGTCCACTTTCTGTTCAGAGTTACAACAGCATTGAAAAAAGTGACCTACGATCATTTTTCACATAACCACTGCAACATCCCCATGGTCACGTGACCAAAATTTGGATGCTTGGCAACTGGTTCATATTAATGACGCTACAGAGACATGTATTCCCCTTTTGTGACCTTCTGACAAGCAAAGTCAATGGGGAAGCCAGATTCCCTGAACAACCATATTACTAATTTAACAACTGCAGTGGTTCACTTAACAAATGTGTCAGGAAAGGTTGTAAAATGGAGCAAACTCACTTAACAATGATCTTGCTTAGCAGCAGACATTTTGGGCTCAATTGTGGCTGTAAATTGAGGATTATCTGTACACTACTTTGTCTTGGTTCTTGAAAATCTCACTAGTGCAGCCTTCTGTTTTGTTGGATTGCAACCCTCTCCCCCCTTATTCTTCATTACTATGGGGATAGTAATAGCAGTGGAGAAAGGCCCTCCATGTCTTCTTCTCTGTTTTTATTTCCTTTTAGAGGTGTATTTCAATCTATTGAGGTGGAGTGGGATGAAAAAAGGTACATTCTTCTTTCTGTTTTATCATTCTTCCAATACATAACTCAGCTTTTAAAGTGGTGTGTGGAATGTAGATGGTTTTGAATTTGAAATGCCCTGTTGCTGCGTATGAAACAGACTGTTTCAGAAGTATTTTTGGCTTGAAACTCTGAAACATAGGGATGTTTGAGAGTTTTAAAATAGTTGAAACAGCCTCTTTTGCACTTAAAATATTTTTTGTGTCATCCTCGGAACAATGCAAAGTTGAGACACCACAAATACGTTTATCCCATTCCATGCCAGGCTGTTTGTTTTTTGTTTGCTTGCTTGTTTAGTTGCTTTGGCTGATGACCTTGACATAGGCTTTAGTCATGTCTGGCCGGTGATTTTATTATATCAGGAAGATAACATCCTGATATATGGAGTAGTACAGGTCTAGGACCTCTTGCTGCAGCCAACTCACCGTGGCCAAGTTGCTACGGGACAACTCGCCCCAGCCAATTTGTCACAGGACAAACTCAACGTGATAAATATTATCCGCCACAAAATATTGTCCAGTTCCACAAAAATGAAAGTAATATCAAAAAAACAGTGGCAGGTAATATTTATTGCATTGAGTTATCCTGTGTGGAATTGTCCCACAGCGAATTGACCACAGTGAGTTGTCCCTTGACAAGTTGGCTGTGATGAGTTGTCCCTTTCTGGAGTAGTACTGAGACTAATGAAATAGAATTGCCTCAGCTATTATCATTAGGTCATTTCTCATGATGTTCCAAATAAAACTTCCTTCCTGTTAGTTGAGTCTGCACACACACACCCATATTCCGATTGTTTAGTTGTTTGCAGGTTTAGGATTTTTGTTTGTTTGTTTGTTTGTTTGTTTGATAGCTTGTGCACATACCATGCAAGCTACTTATTCCCAGTGAATCAATTTTAGAAATAAAATGCCAGATTCTTAAGCAAAAAGCAAGTGGCGCTGAAAGAAGGAATTCACAGAGGGATCTCTTCCATAGATACAACAGTCTTTCTGCTTATATAATAAAAAGTTGAGATCCAAGCTAAAATGTTTATTGAATTCTATTTGAAATATTTGCCCAATCCCCAAATAAAATCACTTGTTATCTTCCTGAGTGATTTCTGACAGTCAGCAAAACATTTAACACAATTATCAAATATGCACTGATTGTCCTAAAATTTTCTCAGCAAAACTGGATATGTGGAAATCAAAATGTCAGCCCCAGCCCTGCATAAAATATATGCATTTCTGGGGAGAGCTTCAGCAGCACATGTATTTCTTTTTCTTATCTAAATATATTTATATTTCATCCTTTAAATATAGCAGTAACTACTGAATGACCTGAAAAATAGATAATCAGTTTCATTTAGTTATTTGCTATCAGATAGAAAAGTAATAGTATGTGGTGCCATTTCGCAGAAACACATACAATAAAGACATAGCAATTGGACTTTGGGGGAAGAAAATTTAAAATTTCTTAAAAATTTAAGAATTTAAGATAAAATTTAAGAAGAAAATTTGTCTTTCTTCATATGTTTTATAAGCCATTCTGAAAGGATAATAGATCTCATCAGTTTTTAAAATTTTCTTACTCTCAAGGGGGATGCATTTCCTGATATTAGCAAAGTGCCCTATAACAAATCACAAGTAAAGTGAGAATTCGTTGTCATTAATTCTTGGCTGATTAGTTTAATTGTATGGGAGTTGAAGTCTATCCATCTTCAAGATGCCACGGTTGAGAAACACTGCTTTATACCACCAGAACTTTGTTCCAAATAGAGAAGGGGAAAATACAGCAGGAGCCAAAGAAAAGTTGGAGAGAGGGGAAAACCATGAAATACTATTTGTACCTTATATGTCAGTGTGCTTGAGGGCACCTTGAATAACTTATGGGGATCCATAGCTCTTCAGATAGCTGTAGCTAAAATGTATCATCATCATTAGACTTTTATAATACATTTTAACTTGTCAGTATTCCTCAATAATGTGTTTCATGTGTTGATCTTGCCTAAAGGGACCGCCCTGAGTCCCTTCGGGGAGAAGGGCGGTATATAAATTCAATCAATCAATCAATCAATCAATCAATCAATCAATCAATAAATAATTCTTGCATAATTTGGAGTTTTGTTTGAAAGTGTATTTCTTTCTGAACATTTTCATCTAAGCCCAACAAGTAGATGAACAAAATGCATTCCTGGATAGCGCACAACTTTTATTGAGGAAAACCAAAGATTTCTGAAACAGCTTCAGATATAATCATACATTGCTATTTTAAGTCAAAGTATGGTACATATTAAATATACTGAGAAAAAAGGAAGGATATAACATCATGAATTTTGAGATTAGTACCAGCTTAATCTTCATATTCCATCAGCATTCTTTTTTAACATTAGCCAATTGATCATTCAACGTTGTGTATCTTTGGCAGAATAAATGACAGGCTATCGATTTCAGAGATAGTGAAAAGCCAAAATTTGGGAAACCCATAGACTTTGGAAATCCTATCCGCTCCAAGACACTGGAGTTCTTCCAATAGAAAACCTTTGAGTAACATTTTGGATTTCTAAACAGAGCTACTGTACTATGTTATAATATTAATAATCAGAACAATTAACTGGAATACATTTAAACTTTCAGGTCCTGTTGGTGTAGGACTCAATGAACTAAAACGGAAATTGTTAATCAGTGACACTCACCATTATGGTGTAACAGTTCCACGTAAGTGAAGAAGTCTGCTCTATAAATTACTGATGTATGATTCAGCTTCCTTTTAATTAGCATAAATATAATCTGCTTGGAGTTGAATAGGGGAAGGATATCTGAATTAAGTTTTTTTTAAAGAGTCTTTCACTTTATGAGGAACGTAAATAAATTGGCTCTCTTTCTCTAGTATTTATAGGGATGCAGTGGCTCAGTAGCTAAGATGCTGAGCTTGTCGATCGAAAGGTCGGCAGTTCAGCGGTTCGAATCCCTAGTGCCGGGTAACAGACTGAGCTCCCATTACTTGTCCCAGCTTCTGCCAACCTAGCAGGTCGAAAGCATCGAAGTAAAAAATGCAAACAGAAAAATAGGGACCACCTTTGGTGGGAAGGTAACAGTGTTCTATGTGCCTTTGGCATTTAGTCATGCCGGCCATATGACCACAGAGACGTCTTCGGACGCTGGCTCTTTGACTTTAAAATGGAGATGAGCACCGCCCCCTAGAGTTGGGAACGAGGGGAACCTTTACCTTTACCTTCTCTAATATTGCATGGTGAAAACAGCAAAGAGCTTTTTTAAACATGGTGCTTGTCTTGTGTCTTCTTGTTTTGTCAGTCTTCTACCAACTATGGTAATCACTAGAAAGGGAATTTGACATCAGAGTTAGAGTAGACTGAGTAATCTAACATAATAGGCTTATTGCTTTGATATAGAAGGTGCATGACAGCAAGGAGAAGATATGTACCAACCAAAACCCGTTCCAGATTAATATTTGAGAAGAGAGGCTAGATTTCTTGTATTTAAATTTTCACACAAATTTCTGAGAGTTGAATTCCATCTACTTGAATTTCAACAGTTTGTTGGTAATTAAAACCAGTAGAATAGAACTGTTTGTTTTCATTTATTTTCAAAGTGGTTTTTAATGTTCTTTCAATAAAACCAGACACAACAAGACCTCGAAGAAGCCAAGAAAGTGATGGTGTTGAATACACTTTTATTTCCAAGCACTTGTTCGAGACAGATATACAGAATAACAAGTATGTGGGAAGCACGAAATCCATGTCTTATTTTTTGTGTGTGTGCCATTTTGCATTGCTAATGTGAGAATGTTCCTTCATCTCAGTGTTCTGCCAGATGCCAGAGTTAACTTGATGAGAATTCTTGGATGCCAAAAGCATAGTTTAATTTCAATTTCTAGCACAAGCCATATGTATTGCACCTCAGTGGGCAACTTGAACACTGAGCAAAATACACATTACATGCCATCATTTGAAATTAAGTTTTGTCCCAAGACAAACACAAGATGAATCTATCAGAAGTTCCTGTATTTAAAGGGTATTTTGAAAATAGAAAAGAATTAATCATACTTGTTTTGTGTCCAACATACAGTGGGGCAAAAAAGTATTTAGTCAGCCACCAATTGTGCAAGTTCTTCCACTTAAAAAGATAAGAGAGGCTTGTAATTTACATCATAGGTAGACCTCAACTATGAGAGACAAAATGAGAAAACAAATCCAGACAATCACATTGTCTGATTTGGACAGAATTTATTTGCAAATTATGGTGGAAAATAAGTATTTGGTCAATATCAAAAGATCATCTCAATACTTTGTTATATATCCTTTGTTGGCAATGACAGAGGTCAAACGTTTTCTGTAAGTCTTCACAAGGTTGGCACACACTGTTGCTGGTATGTTGGCCCATTCCTCCATGCAGATCTTCTCTAGAGCAGTGATGTTTTGGGGCTGTTGCTGGGCAACACGGACTTTCAACTCCCTCCAAAGGTTTTCTATGGGGTTGAGATCTGGAGACTGGCTAGGCCACTCCAGGACCTTGAAATGCTTCTTACGAAGCCACTCCTTCGTTGCCCGGGTGGTGTGTTTGGGATCATTGTCATGCTGAAAGATCCAGCCATGTTTCATCTTCAATTCCCTTGCTGATGGAAGGAGGTTTGCACTCAAAATCTCACGATACATGGCCCCATTCATTCTTTCCTGTACACGGATCAGTCGTCCTGGTCCCTTTGCAGAGAAACAGCCCCAAAGCATGATGTTGCCACCCCCACGCTTCACAGTAGGTATGGTGTTCTTTGGATGCAACTCAGCATTCTCTGTCCTCCAAACACGATGAGTTGTGTTTCTACCAAACAGTTCTACTTTGGTTTCATCTGACCATATGACATTCTCCCAATCCTCTTCTGGATCATCCAAATGCTCTCTAGCAAACTTCAGACAGGCCCGGACATGTACTGGCTTAAGCAGGGGGACACGTCTGGCACTGCAGGATCTGAGTCCCTGGCGGTGTAGTGTGTTACTGATGGTAGCCTTTGTTACCTTGGTCCCAGCTCTGCAGTCATTCATTAGGTCCCCCCGTGTGGTTCTGGGATTTTTGCTCACCGTTCTTGTGATCATTTTGACCCCACTGGGTGAGATCTTGCGTGGAGCCCCAGATCGAGGGAGATTATCAGTGGTCTTGTATGTCTTCCATTTTCTAATTATTGCTCCCACAGTTGATTTCTTCACACCAAGATGCTTGCCTATTGCAGATTCAGTCTTCCCAGCCTGGTGCAGGTCTACAATTTTGTTTCTGGTGTCCTTCGACAGCTCTTTGGTCTTCACCATAGTGGAGTTTGGAGTGTGACTGTTTGAGGTTGTGGACAGGTGTCTTTTATACTGATAACAAGTTCAAGCAGGTGCCATTAATACAGGTAATGATTGGAGGACATAGGAGCCTCTTAAAGAAGAAATTACAGGTCTGTGAGAGCCAGAAATCTTGTTTGTTTGTAGGTGACCAAATACTTATTTTCCACCATAATTTGCAAATAAATTCTTTCCAAATCAGACCTTTCCAAATCCCAACTCAACCCAACCCAATGTGATTGTCTGGATTTGTTTTCTCATTTTGTCTCTCATAGTTGAGGTCTACCTATGATGTCAATTACAGGCCTCTCTCATCTTTTTAAGTGGGAGAACTTGCACAATTGGTGGCTAACTAAATACTTTTTTGCCCCACTGTATATATACTGTAAAGATTTACACTAATTGTTCTAGCATTGTTTAAGGTTTGGAAGCTGGAGAAATCAAGTTTTGAAATAATTTGAATTTGAAATAAGATATTTGTAATAATTATGATTTTTCATCCAATTTTTAAACATCTGGATTTCTTTTAAAAATGTTGGTTGGCCCTTGATTCCTTAGGTCATCTTTGTCAATAGATAAAGTTATCAGATTACCTTTTTAAAAAAGACATGTGAAAATAAGATTTGTAACAGAAATATAAGATACTATTTTTTATTTCAGATTTATTGAATATGGGGAATATAAAAATAATTACTATGGTACCAGCATTGACTCAGTTAGAGCTGTTTTGGCAAAAAATAAAGTTTGTTTGTTAGATGTACAGCCTCATGTAAGTAAACAATAAGTATTTAATTTTCCTACTATTAAGCTGATATGTTCTGCACTCTCTATTAACAATTCAAGGGGGAAATCACTAGTGAAAGAGAATTATTAACTTCCTAGCAACTGTACTAGAACTGTTAGCAAAATGAAAGTGTGGAACTGAATATTCAAATACACTCTGTTTAGCCTAAAATCTTGTTCAGAATTTACAGCATTCCTTATTCACATTTCAATGTTAAAGGTACTACAATACAGGACCAAAAATGACTAGCATTTCAGCAAATTCTGCAAAGAATCATTTGAATGAAACATTGTATGTTATGCTGAACAATTAAAATGCTATATAATTCATATTTAATAACAGTATTTGTTATCAGAGAGGAATACCACATAGAAAGTAGAGAGGACTTGTCTTGTTTCAGAGTAAATAAATTTTAAAATAAACATGTTCACCTTAATATTTTCATCCCTCCAGACAGTGAAGCATCTAAGGACTTTGGAATTCAAACCATTTGTGATATTTATAAAACCTCCATCAATTGAGCGTTTAAGAGAGACACGAAAAAATGCCAAAATAATTTCAAGCAAGGATGAAAAAGGTGCTGCCAAGCCTTTTCAAGTGAGTAAATTTTGCTTTCCTAGAAATATGAAAATAAATCTTAATTTTTGTACCTTTAAGATTTGGTTATTTAAAAATACAGAACTTGGGCAGTTTTAGTCCATTTCAGCCATGATTGCAAATTTACTTGTCAAACTGGGTTTTTTTTGCAAATTAAGTATGTTTTTTAAGATTTCTGTCTTAATTTTGAATGATTATATTCAGTTTTTCCAAAAACACTGACATAAACATATTGAATAAGCTGTAAAAAGAGACCTAGGAATCTAAAAAGAAGGATTCTTTGGATTCTTTTCAAAATTCCAAAAATAAATATAGTCTCTTCCTTACAGCAGACCTAATTTTAGGTCATATGCATCTGAAGGCATCATTCATACAAACAGTTTATATACATTTTTCTAGTTCTGTTTCTGCTATAATTATCGAAGTCTGATATGTATGACAATGGGGTTATTTGGACGTTGGGCAGAATAAAATTCAAAATAATTTGAGATAACATTTTGTGATAATTACAATAATTGCAATTGTTTATTAATTATAATTTTAATGAGCTATTAAATAATGTTAAATTCCCATCTTAAAATCAAATAGCAGTACTGAAAGATACAGTGAGAAGAGCCATTGATTCACCATCTCTGGCTACTGAAATCTAAATACTGGACTATTGACAGCAGGAGCAGTAGATTGTACATTGCCTTATACAGGTATTCCTCGACTTACAACAGTTCCTTTAGTGAATGTTCAAAGTTACAATGGCACTGAAAAAAGTGACATGACCGTTTTTCACACTTAACAACCATTGCAGCATCCTCATAGTCACGTGGTCAAAATTCAATCACTTGGCATCTGATCCATATTTATGACAGTTGCAGAGTCCTTTTTGTGACCTTCTGACAAGCAAAGTTAATGGGGAAGCCTGATTCACCTAAAAACTGTGTAATTAATTTAACAATTGCAATGATTCACTTAACAACTATGACAAGAAAGGTCATAAAATGGGGCAAAACTCACTTAACAAATGTCTCACTTAGCAACAGAAATTTTGGGCTCAGTTGCGGTCATAAGTCGAGAACTACCTGTGTAGATATTTCTATCCTAGATATAAATTATAATTTCCTGTAAATCTAATAGTACTGTAACTTGACTTGCTTTTATATTTGACTAATTGCTTCTCTTTATTTAGGAAGAAGATTTTCAAGAAATGATTAAATCTGCCCAGATCATGGAAAGTCAATACACCCATCTTTTTGACAAAGTTGTAGTGAATGATGATCTTACCACAGCATACAATGAATTGAAAACAATTTTTGACAAACTGGAGAGAGAAACATTTTGGGTCCCAGTCAGTTGGGTGCATTCCTAATACTGCACAAACGTCTTCGTAGTAGTTAGCTGTGTCTAAGTGGACATATTGTTGCTGGGTCTTTTTCTAATTTTGACATGTTAGATGAACATTGCAGGAGACGGTTGATCTTATTTTTAATGGGTTGATAATACAGTTTTCTAGGCAGAAGAACAAAGTGAACCCTTATTTTTATTTAATTGTTTTTTATTATTATTTTCTTGTTTTTTAAAAAGCATCCTCAACTACTATAATACCATCTTTCATAAATAATTTGCACTATCCATGACATTTCCTTTAAGCTAAGATTTAATAGAAGATCTTAACATTCAAGATCTCTGTTAGTACTATATCTGATTTTGGTTAGCACTTGAGAATATATTATAACTGGAGCATTTATTTTTTAAGAATATAAGTGTCTATTTAGTACTGATCTATAATGTAAAATGCAAATTGCTCGTTTATATTCATCTTGACATTGGGTAAATTTAAGTTACTTTGGTGGAAAAATTAACTATTGAAATTTCTTTTCAATAAGAAATATGTCATATTTTACATCTTAAGTATTTGTATATTGTCTTGTTGGATTTAAGACAATGGGATTTTCATTTAAATCAAACTTGAAATCGTTTGAATAATTCTTACATAAGAATAAAATAATGTGGTGGAGGATCGTAGCCTTTGTAATTGAGTCGGTTGTATACATATATTTATATAAATACTTTATTAATTTAAATATGTATCTTTCTAAAACTGCCTTTGAGAAGAACCAACCAACTGTGTTTCAGAGTGAAAAACCTGTAAATCATTCCCATTTTACATGTCATGGGTAATTAATACTTAAAGCTGTATTTTCTCAAATGAAGAAAGAAACTTTAAAATTTTCTGTTGACACCAAATGAATTACTGGATGAGCAGAAATATATGTTATGTGTTAGTGAATCTGTCTTACCAAAAGCATGTGATGATTATGCATCATAGCCTTAGCATGCAAAGAGGAAGCTCAGTTATTTTATGCTAACATATAGTGTTAGCGTCTTATATAAAGGCAAAAGAATTTAGGAATGTATAGATATATATACATATTTATGACAAAAGATCTAAATAGATTTTTAAAATATTTCTTGATGCAATTTATTAAACAAATCCATTGGTCTTTGTGGTTTGAACACTGGCTTGACAGTTCAACATTCCATGTAAATATTTTAGTTTAGGTAGAGAAAACTCACCAAGCCTTTGCCAAAGTAATATAAATAGGCAGTTGCATTTATGTTTTCAAATTATATTACACACAGGAAGTGCCAACAATTACCATGTAGTCTTGGAAATATACAGTAGTTGACACATCTGTAACTTGGCACTGAACATATTCAATGTACTCTTCAGTGTCTCAGGCTTTCTCGTATTTGGTGAATTAAATATGGTTGTTTTCAGTACCATTTAATTTGCATGAAAATACTGATCAGGATTAAAGGTAGTCCTTGATTTAACACCAAAATTTGGACCAGAATTTTGGTCCCTTAGCAATGCAGTTTTTAAGAAAGGCATCACATAACCAGATATGATTATATCGCCATTGTTACCTTGATTGTTAAGCAAATCATGTGGTTATTAAGTGAATTGTGCAGTCATTAGGCAAATCTGTCTTCTCCAATTGATATTGCTTAATTGGAAGCGTCAAAGGTCCCAAAACAGAATCATGTGACCGGAAGATACTGCAGCTGATGTAAATGCAAACCAGTGGCTTATGGGCCAAATTCCAATCACATAACTGGCGGGTATGACAGTTGCAACTTCAAAGACAAAGCAAATTGAATGACTTTTCCTCTCTCACACCAACTCTCCTCACAGGGTGGTTTTTGGGAAAATAGGAAGAGGAAGGTATAGTACAAATATTTGCCACCTTCAATTATTTAAAAATAACAAAGGTGGGATATAAATAAAATAAATAAATTGTAAATCAGTTTTTCTCTGGCACGCTGCTTGGAAGAATCCAAGAGCGTGGGTAATATCCCTCAGCTTGCCTGAAAACACTGAGTGCATGTCACTTTAAATTATTTGTTGACTCCTCCCCTAGGGACTGGCTGAGGCTCAGTTCCTTTCACTCAGTGCAGCCTGAATGAGTGTTTTTTGAGATTTCCTCCTTCCTTGCAATCCAATTCTGTATATTTTATTTTTAATTATTTTCATTTATTTTCCTGCCTCCTCCCACCTTCAAAACTCTGAGTTTTTTACTGCACTCCAACTTCCTCAATTTGTAAGGCAGCATCGTTCTGAAGGCTCTGGCCTTCCGACGCCCCTCCTGGGCTTCTCCCTGCCGCAGGGCTCTGCTTGCCACCTCGGCATCCCTGTGAGCTTGCTGCCTTGCCCTATATAGCCCTCGCCACCGAGCTCTGCCTCCAATTGGCATCTCTGCGTGCTTTACCAGCTGGGCGATCGGGAGACGTGATTACTTGCCGCGGCCTGATTCATCTGTCGCCCCCGCACTCTAGCTTCGCCTGATCGCAGGCACCTTTTGGCAGCACTTCGGGAGGCGTTAGGAGCGCTCGTTAGCGTTCACATGCAACGGGAGATCGCTTTCCGCGGCCCGATTTATCTGCCGCCACCCCGCTCTAGCTTCGTCTGATCGTGAGCACCTTTGGCAGCACTTCAGGAGGCGTTTGGAGTGCTCATTAGCGCTCACACGCAATGGGACGCCTTCTTCGAGCGCGGAGGCGATCCAGCAGTCCCGCAGCCTCTGACAACAACAGGGAGGCCTCCTTTACTGGAATTTTCGAAAGCAACGCTCTGCAGGATGTTTTTTCCCGCGCGGCTGCCATTTTGTGATCGCCGCCATTTTGTTTTCCTCAGAGCCGAGTCTCAGCGGCGCTCCTGGACGGTTCTGACATCATACCTCCATCTAAGTAGGAGCCGGCTGTTTTCTTGGGGCCTTCCTTTTGGGGCGAGACTTCTTTAAACTACTCTCGAGTAGCCCCTTTACTTACCTTGGATCCTCTGACTGCTCCTTCCTTCCCAATCGGTTCCTACCCTTGGAGGACTTTTTGTGCGTGGGGGTTGTAAAATAAAAATAAAAATTTTTCCTTACCATGGGGGATCCAGATCTTTCTTCCGACCTGGAACAAGGCCAATCTTCACCTCGGCCCAGGGACTCGGATCGGCCTTCGGAGAAGGCACCAAAGAAGGCGTAAAAAAAGTCATCACGTTCTTCAAAATCTGACTCCTCTAGAGGTCACAAACCTTCCTCGGCTGAGGTTAAGGCTGCTAAACGTCGCCATGATGCTCTTGAGCGTCAATTTCAACAGGCGTAACGCAAGGCTCCTACTTCCGCGCCACAAGTCAATATTCCTACGGAGGGACTTGCATCGCCACCTCACATCGATCCTTTGCCTCCTCCGGTTCCTTCTCAAGGGATGGCGACAGGAGTCGACCTAGCGACGCAGGGGTCCATCTATTCCCAACAGACTGAACCCCCTGCTATTCCTTCAACTTCAGCGGCAGTCTACCAGCCTTCTCATCTTCCTCGTGCGCCTGAGGCTATGTTCACACCCACCGCGGCAGGCCTCCGCCCCCTAGAAGGTGCCCAACCATCTTATTATGATATTCAGGCAATGATTACGGCTACAGTATCCAGAATGATGGCGGGAGGTTTTCCTCAGACTTTACCACCACAAGCCGCTTACCTCCAGGGGTCTTCTCAGCCATACATACCTGACCAACCTAGACCGGCCGCTCACCACCCCGAGGTCGACCCTGGGGACTATTCTATGCATGAGTCGGGCCATAGTGACGACTCTCAGTTTGACTGTGATGAGGCAGGGGATATGGAGCTCTTGGAGGACGAGGACGAACCACCTGAGAAGCCCTCGTTGGCGGGGCTCTTCCGGCCTTCTCTCTTCAAGGCTCTGCTCCGCAAGGCCATTGCTACAACACAATTGGCATCTCCCATGGCCTTGCCAGAGACTGAGGGGCCCTCTAACCCCCATGAAGCCCTCTTTGCCATTCCACAAACCGACCAGGAGTTCAATCCCTGTCCGCAACTGTTTTCTGAAACCGTCCAACGACCATGGGCCCAGCCGGGAGCGCTCGCAGCGCCCAATGGCATTGACAAAAAGCTGTTCTGCTCAGTACCCAGTTTTCAGGTATTACTTGAACTCCCATCGGTCGACGCCCCCATTGCCGCCCTGACGTCCTCCATGGTGTTATCCAACGACATCACGGACGGATTGCGCTCTGAGGACAAAAGGGCCGAACTAGTGTTCCGCAAGGCCCATCAGACTGCGGCTTGGGCCATACGCGCCACCACGTCGGCGTCTTTTTTCAACCGGGCCGCCCGCCGGATGATAGGCGCCTCCACCAGGACGTTAACAAATTGGTGGCGGCCACAGAATACTCCGCGGATGCGGCTCTTGCAGCGGCCAGGTTCGCCTCGCGGTCTCTGGCATCGGCCATTACCTCCCGCCGCCTCCTATGGCTCCGACATTGGCGTGCGGATGTAAAATCCAAATGGAAACTTGCCTCTGCCCCATATAAGGGATCTTGATTGTTCGGGGAGGCGCTAGATCCTATCCTCATAGAGGATAAGGACAAAAGGAAGATCATGTCCTCTTATCGCAGAGCGGATCATCGCTACTTACCATACAACCAACACCCTTCCTTTCGGGCAGAACCTGGTCCAAGTAGCGCCTCCACCTATCGCCCCTCGTCCTTTTCTTATGACCGCTCGTCTGACAGACAGTCCTTTCGGGACTGCACCAAGCGACAACAGTCTTCAAAACGCCCCTTTCGTGGAGGCACATCTCGTCCCTTCAGGAGAGGGAAATGACTGCTCCGAGACCTACCCTATCGGCGGCCGCCTCAACCATTTTTTCCACCAATGGTCCCTCACAACGACGGACGAATGGGTCCTCCAAACTATTCGTCTGGGTCTCACCCTGGAGTTCTCCTGCCCCCCTCATCGTTTCATCCGATGCCCGGTCTCCAGGAACCCCGAAAAGAGATGCCTAATGTCCTCCAAAATTCTCCATCTCTTGGACATTCGCGCTATAGAGCCCGTTCCCACAGAACATCGTGGGACCGGTTTCTATTCAATATTTTTCCTGGTTCCAAAGAACTCCGGGGGCTGGAGGAGGATCCTGGATTTAAAGGAGTTAAACAAATTGATCGCCTATCACAAATTCAAAATGCAGTCCCTTCATTCAATTTTGGCCGCCGTCAGTCAAGCCGACTATATGACTTCCATCGATCTCAAGGAGGCCTACCTCCATATCCCGGTCAGACCCTCCCATCGGCGCTTCCTCCGCTTCTCTTATGACAATCAGGACTTCCAGTACAGGGCCATGCCGTTCGGCCTCTCGTCTGCTCCCAGGACCTTCACGAAGGTCCTCGCAGTAGTGGCAGCTTCTCTTCGGCTCATCCCCATCAGAATCCTCTGCTACCTGGACGATATCCTTATCCTGTCCGACTCTTACCAAAAGGCTCTCAGGGACCTGGAAGCAGTTCGAAACACCCTACAATGGCACGGCTTCTCCCTAAATCTGGAGAAGAGCCACCTTCAGCCCACCGATCATATTCAGCACCTCGGAGCCATCATCGATTCGGCCTCGTGTCACGTTTTCCTGGCCCCGGATCGTCGTCTCAGCATTGCCACGGCAATTGCCCAGATTCAGGCTTCCTGGACAGTTTCTATCCTACAATTGTCACAGCTCCTCGGGAAACTAATCTCATGCATCAACATCGTACCTTGGGCTCGACTCCATTCTCGCACCCTCCAGTGGTTCCTTCTGCCTTATCAGAAGTCCCTGGGCAGCAATTCCAACTCGAGGGTCAGGCTCCCTGGTCCAATCCTTCGATCCCTGCGTTGGTGGACTTCCCCCACGATCTCGAGGGGGTGCTTCTTTCAGGAGCCAGAAAGAATAACTGTGACAACAGATGCGAGCCTACTGGGATGGGGTGCCCATCTGTCCGCCAAGATGGCCCAAGGTCTTTGGTCGCCCAAGTACCTACAACACGATATCAATTGGCTGGAGCTGAGGGCCATTCACTTAGCCCTCCGGCATTTTCAACCCGACATCCAAGGTCAACATGTGCTGGTCTTGACCGACAACACCACGGCCAAGGCACATCTGAATCGAGAGGGCGGCATGCACTCCAAACTGCTACTGGACGAGGCGATCTCCCTCCTTTCCTGGGCGGAGGGGAACATCTCGGCTCAACACATCTCCGGGACAAACAATACTCGGGCGGGCTGGTTGAGCCGATCTCAGATCGATCATGCAGAGTGGTGCTTGGACCCAGCTCTCTTCCGGCTTCTGTCAACCAGATTCGGCCGTCCTGTTCTGGACTTGTTTGCGAGCCCCTGCAACACGCAGCTTCCTCAATTTTTTTCCAGATTTCCCAGCCCGGGGTCCGAAGGGACGGATGCCCTGCGATGCCCATGGCCCTCCGGCCTGCTGTACGCTTTCCCTCCGATCCCTCTCATTCCGAAGGTGGTGCGCAAGATCCTGTCAGAGGGCGCGGAGGTCCTCCTGGTCGCCCCGCACTGGCCACGGCAACCGTGGTACGCGGATCTGCTGGAACTCTCGATATCCCGGCCCTGGAGGATCCCCCAGGACAGGGTCTCTCTCAGCCAGGGGGCCATCATGCACCCGGAACCGGAGTGGCTCCAACTGGCCGTCTGGCATTTGAGAGGGCCCTCCTGAGGAAGGACAACCTGTCGGGGCGGGTCATTACCACCATGCAAGCCTCCCACCGAGCCTCGACTGTCCGGATTTACAAGGCTACCTGGCAAGCCTTTCGCCGCTGGTGTCGCAAGAACAACATAGACCCGGCCGGAGCCTCTGTTCCTGTTCTCCTCGAATTCCTCCAGGACGGATTGGACAGCGGCCTAGCCCCAAATACCCTGAGACGACAGGTAGCTGCCTTGAACTCGGTTTTGTCAAAGTCAGCAGACCGCCCACTGTCCTTGGATCGGAGAGTCCGAACCTTTCTTCGAGGGGGCCACCAACCTGCGTCTGCCAGTAGTACACAGGTATCCGTCCTGGGATCTGCCACTGTTGCTCCAGGTCCTGATGTCTCCTCCCTTTGAGCCCCTGTCTTCTATTTCTCTTCGCTTCCTGACTCTAAAAGTCATCTTTCTCGTGGCGATCACGTCGGCAAGGAGGGTCTCTGAGTTTGCAGCTCTGTCTATCTGCTCAGACCTTTGCATCTTTCATTCAGATAGAGTAATTCTCCGACTTGACCCCGCTTTCGTGCCCAAAATTAATTCGCTCTATCATCGAGCTCAAGAGCTAGTTCTGCCGGATTTTTGTCCGCAGCCTCGCCATCACAGAGAAGCCCAATGGCATAACCTCGACGTCCGGCACGCTCTCCGGCACTACATCAAGCGGTCTTCCCCATTCCGGAAATCGGAAGCGCTCTTTGTATCTTTTCTGCCAGCTTTGATGGGGCACAAGGTCACGTCGTCCACCATTGGGCGGTGGTTCAAAGCTTGCATTTCTACGGCATACACCCTTCGCAACAAGGCTCCACCTGGACGCGTCTTGCCGCATTCAACAAGGAGCGCCTCGACTTCGGCTGCGTGGGCTACACAGGCATCCATCCTGGACATTTGTCGAGCAGCCACCTGGACTTCACTCACGCCTTTTGTGCAACATTATAAAGTTGACTCCTTTGCCTCGGCTGAGGCGTCCTTCGGACAGCGGGTTCTGCAATCTGTCATCTCTGCTACAGCCAACCGGGAGCATTCAGCCTCCTCTCCCATCTAATACTTGCTTGGGTACATCCCACACTCTTGGATTCTTCCAAGCAGCGCGCCAGAGAATGGATGCATCCTTTCTGGGCGCGCTGCTGAAGAATCCAACCCGCCCTATACGGCTTCTGCTTCTTGTTCCCGGATGGACTTGACTCTTCGTTAGGACATTTTCGTGAAAGAAACTGAGCCTCAGCCAGTCCCTAGGGGAGGAGTCAACAAATAATTTAAAGTGACATGCACTCAGTGTTTTCAGGCAAGCTGAGGGATATTACCCACGCTCTTGGATTCTTCAGCAGCGCGCCCAGAAAGGATGTTCAGGTAAGCAACATCCATTCCAAGGCTGTTGTAACTTCAAGCTGTCATTAAACGAACATTTGTAAGTGGAGGACTACTTATCTTATTTCAGCTGATATGTTCCATTTTAATTTACGTTATTACATCATTGTGGTTCTCCTAACTTATGTCCTAAGTGTCTTTGATTAGCAGTGGATACAACAATATCCAGAGTGCTGAAGTGCCTGGTATCTGACAATGTCTACATTTTGTATATAAAATAATCCAAAGTGGTTTTTTAGAAATAGATTTTTCTCATTGGATATAGCATGAAAGGCTATTCTTAAATTTTTTTTTTGTTGAGAGTATTTGGCCTATTACTACAAAATATTGTCATAGCCCAGAGAATGAATCTCTAGACACATAAACTATACCAACATTGTGTTCATACTAGTGATAGTGAAAATTATTAATCTGTACAAAGGGATTCCTTTGTTCTCTGTTTTTTGGGGAAAATTAACATTTCGGTAGCTTGGATGGAATGACCCAAGTTTGTTGATGGCTTTGATGTTTATTTTAATGAGAAAGTAATTGCCTGAGTCCAAGAGCACAGGTATCTGTGCAGCTTCTCATAAGTGAGTTGTGGGGTTTTTTTTAAGCACTGTGGAATCCTCTATGCATGCAAATATGGACAATGTGGTGCTTTGGATCATATACTTATAGCATCCAGAGGTTTGAATAAATGACAGAGACAATAAAGTCAGTTTTGCTAACTATGAAATTGACTGTTTTACAAGCCTCAGCAAATTGTATTGCATGGTTCTTGATAATTGTTTTTTTATATACTAAGTACAAATACCTGTATTGTATTTTTGCTGTTTTATCATTGTAAAACAATGTTAAACTTTTTATACTGCTGGATTCAGAGCAATACTTGAAGTTGTCATCGATTTCACTTAAACTGATAATGTGCCTGACATACAACTCTTTCACCAGAAAACAATAAATTATTGATAAAGTTTACTCAAGAAAGTTTTGGTTCTTAAAACACAACATCTTATTTTCCTGGTTTTCAAGTCATTTCACTTAATAAAACTATAAAAGTAAAATAAAATTTCTATTAGCTACTCCCCTATAAAATAATTATAAAAGATTAAATACCTAAATTTAAGCCACAGTTCTCTGGGAAGGAAAAGAAATGTATTAATCGACACCCACACGAGTCAATGCTACACTCATTAAAACTTCAATCTGTGATTTTATAATTAAAAGTTGAGACTAATTTTCTAAATAATGTATTGTTTTCCTATAATTCATATTCGAAGATGGGTCCAAAATTAAGAATCTAATTAGGAACAAGCAGTGTCTATTCCCACTGTGAATAAGTGCTTTTTCCTGCAGTTTCTAAGAATACTAATTGGTTTTGGTTGTGTTCTGTAAAAAGGGGTCACCTGCAAAGGCTTCTTGTCTAGTACTAGAGCAATGATGGCGAACCTTTTCAGCACCGAGTGCCAAAAAGGGAGTGTGTGCGCATGCATGCGCCAGAGCCACAACCTGGAAGAGGAGCTGCCCAGGGCACATGCGGATGCATGAAAATGAACTTACGGTTTCCAATGCACACATGTGCACCGGGCAGCTAGTCTTCTAGGTTTCTATCGCGCATTTGCACGCAACAACCAGGTGGCTGGTGTGCATGCTCATGCAGGAAAATGGAAGACCAGCTCTTCCAGTTTCTGGCACTGCTGCACGCAAAGAGGCCACCTGATTGTCACACGCGCATGCGCGCCAGAAACCCAGAAGAGGAACGGGCAATGCCATGTATGCCAGGCAACATAGCTCCGCATGCCACTTCGGCACACATGCAATAGGTTTGCCATCACGATACTAGAGTATAGTATTTTTATGTGCTGCGCTACAATAAAATATGCCTTTACATCAGCCAGGTATCATGGCTTTCTACCTATTTTCTTTGAATAGGTAGAGTAATACCCCCAATTTGAGATTACCTTTATTGTTAACCAGCTAGGAAATTCAGGTCACACATATATTACTCCATTTCCCATTTAAGGTGCATGTCCTTTGTGGTAGATTGCCGTTTAATCAAAGACTGATTTAACAATGTCCTTTGTTAATCAACCATTGCAAGAGATCAGATGAGAATTATTGTATTTCGCTGCTAGATGTATGGCCAAATTCTGTCCCATTTATGGTATGGTTCTTAAGAGATTCTTGGTAGTGTTTTCAAACCTGAATTTTGTATACAGCAATATTTTTAGAAATCACTTAATCTTGGGCACTTTTTAATTTTTGTACATTTTCTATAACTCTCCTACAGTACACACGAACAGCACAATGTGATTGCGGGGGCCCCCAACAGACTATCCAACATATAGTGAGGGAATGCTTTAACAAGGTATCCAGGAGATTTTAGGGACTTCCTCTGCGTAACAATGACAGCTACTGACTGGATCTCCAAACTCGACATTAAACTCTGAAATGTTATTTCTGTTTTCCTCTTAGGTTTTCTTACTGCTCTTTTTTTAATTGTTTTAATTGTTTTAACCTGTAAAAATGAAGTGTTTTAATATTGTGTGTGACCAGCCATACGCTAAATAAATAAATAAATAGTACACACACACACACAGTTTTTCCTATCATGTCCAACTTGAGGGTACTGTGCTCATCTCCGTTTCTTGGGCAAGGGAGCCAGTGTTGTCTGAAGACAATTTCTGTGGTCATATGGCCCAACATGGCTATTTGCCAAAGGACACGGAAGGCTGTTACCTTCCAACCAAAGTGGTACCTATTAACCTATTTGCATTTGCATGCTTCATATTTTTGGTTCTTGACTTCAAATCAAGTTGAGTTAGCCTGGCAAAGATACATATTATTCACAAGTAAAACGTTTAACAGAGCTTGGGAAACATAATAATATTTCCAAAGACACTGCATTTTCTTATGTTATTAAAACTGATGGAATTTGACAGAACCCAGGCAAAATATTTCTACTCCAAACTCAAAATGAAATTTGGGCAGCCTTTAAGGCAAATGTTTTTATCTTTTTTCTTTTAACAGGGACCTTGTATTATATATAGCATTGGCCAAATACAATGAAATATAAACCTTTGAGGAATTGTATTAGAAATAGGCAAAACATCAGCATGCTTAATTCTGCTTAGAGCTCATCTAAAGGAATCATACAATTTTAAGTTATTTTTTTGTAGCACTGAAGCGGAACAGTAAAGAAGGGCTGCCGAGTTAAATGTGCAGTCATGTGAAAGGAGTGTAGGAATGGAAGGATTTGGTTTAAGAGTTAGAAATGCATTTAATTATATATTTCCAGTGATATCTGGGATAGAAGTAATTTGTTCTAGTGGTTAAGGTATCAGACTGGAAAGTAGAAGACCATAATTGTAGTCTTGCCTTAGCCATGAGAGCCAGTTGGATAACCTTGGACCATTTCCTTCCCTTGCAGATTGGTGGTTGTAGGAAAATTAAGAAGAAGAAGGTGTGTTGGGATATGTTCGCAGCCTTGGGTTATTTGTAAAAATAATAAAGGTGGAATACAAAAATAAATAAATGTCCTGCCTGAACTATCTTGCAAATTTGATATGAGGTCATACTATCATGTGAAAAAGAAAGTGCATCCTCTTTTAATTCTATGGTTTTACGTATTAGGACATAGTAAAAATCATCTGGTCCCTAGCAGTTATTAAAAGTAGGTAAATACAATCTCAGATGAATGACAACACATGACATATTACACTATATCATTTGTTTTACAAAAAGAAAGCCAAAATGGAGAGGCCATTTTTCCCCCATATCACTCTTGCATCTTGTTATTTTAAATCCACTTTCAAATCAGTTCCACTCCTATCCGGAAAAATTGTATCTCTTCCTCTAACATCTTAAAAGCCATCTATCTTTAATGGTAGACACCTTTAAAATTAATTTCTGATCCATTGCTCACAAATATCCTCAAATATGTCCAATGTTAAAGTATTCCATTCTCTTAGTCCATTCTCTTCCATTCCATTCTCTTAGTCAAATTTAAGTGTTCTTGTGCTTTAATTATAATCTTTAGTCCTTTAGGTTCCCTTTAGTGTCCAGTGTTCAAATTCCCTTGCTATCGTGCTTTCTTCCAAGAATACAAAACAACAGAATTTTTCCATGGAAAAAATTCCCATCATAAATTTCCAAAATCAAAATCTTATTTCAAATCCATTTGGACCTCTAGTCCATTTTTAATTTTCCAAAATCAATGCTGATCACCCTTTTGTTGCTTATTTTAGAAAATTATGTAATTCAACTTATCTTTTTTTTTTTTTTTTTTTTTTTGGTTAAGGATTAGAGGAAGTTTACCATGTTCATCTTATAAATCTTGTTAATCAAGATGTTCTTTATAGTTGAAAAGCAATTAATAAGCTATTTCCAAAAGTGATTAAGAAATGAGGCTCAGCAGCACAGTGTATCCTCAAGGCTATGTTATACTGAGTTTGGTGGATATCCCTTGACTTCCAGCCATTCAATTCACAAATTGGCTATAGAAACTTCAGATCCCACAGTTTACTTACAAGGAGAAGCTGTCTGGAATGCAAGTGGGGATTTCACAATCTCTCCTTTATCCAGAGAGATTTGGTTGGCCAGAAAATGACAATTGGCCATCAATCACCCCTACACCATCTCCACTCCCTCAGAGACATCTAATTTACCATGACTCCTCACCAAATGTCCAAAGTACAATAATATTTTAATTCAGTGAACTAACATTTTTCTATTTGGATTGCTTATACCTTACCCATCCAATTTTTTTCTTCACTTTTCATTTCACAGCCATGGATTTTTTCCCCAACCATTTTCATGCTTCTCAGAAACCATTCCAAGTTGACTGATGGTTGATCTCTCTTTTTGTAAACTGCTATTTTCTGCCTGCCTTCCCACCTTCATCATGATGGTCTTCAATCTGCAAGAGCTAGTAGAAGATAAACTTGTCCCTTTGCAAATAGATGCAACTCGCTTTGTGCATTTCAGTTTTAAAAGGGGAGGAGGAACATTACCTGTTGTGTCGTGACTTCATGCAATTTCTTCTTTAAAGAAAACACATCTGCTAATATCCAAAGTAATTAAAACATCAATGCATCCTATTCTGGTTGGAATCTCTGAACAGTAACCATATTTAATTTATTGTCCCAAATATTGTTTCTAATTTAGCAGTCATTCTGTATTTATTCACCCATATGCATGCATACATCCACACACCCTTTACAAATCTAATAAAACATATTGCTAGTTGACAGTATGTCCAAAACAGCCTAGCAGACACATGCTAACTAAATATACTGAGCAAAGCTGACAGAAGTTTGGCCCAAGGAATGCTCCAAGCTTTATTCCTGTAACTATTTAAAAATAAGTGTCTGTGTCAGACACGGCCCTGATGTCACCTGAAAGAACATTTTGAGCTTGCAAAACTGACACTGAAATCCTCTGCAGTTGGAAAAAATTCTCTGTGGCTAGATCAACATTGCTGTAAATCTCAAAAGCTGTTTTGTGGAATGCAAGCAAGATGTAGTCAGAAAGGGAAAGTACACCTTATCCAGAGTGAGAACACAAATGTCCTGGTTTATTTGGAAAAGAACAGAGGAAAATATTAAAATAGCTGCTTCAACTGTACTTGGTAGGTTTGCTTTCTCTCCTTCCCTCACATAGAAGTTTATACTGCATTTTTTCTCAAGAGATAAGCCTGGAATTCTTACTTGAGTCTGCCTACTTTACAAAAATGTCCCATTTTTAGCTTGGCCATGCCAACTTTTGGCATATAACACTTTTCACTGCCGACTTGCAGAATCCAGAAAAGTGTTCATCTCTTACTTAACAAAACATGTCATTTGCCCTTCTGATCTTCACTTACTCTTGCTTTCCCTTTTTCATACCAAAACTAGATCAACCAAGTATGTTTTCATACTCTTGGCATACAATAAACAAAGTAGCTCCTTCGTGATCGTGTCTTGAGATGCAATCTTGTACTGCCAGCCTGTTGATCCATTGATCATTAATAAGATGCTACACTAGAAATGAGGAGCCTGAGCTCGGAAGCTCATTAATGACTTTGAGCCCGTTTTTCCCTCTCAGCCCAATCACAAGACACCAATTGTGGGTGAAATAGGAAAAGCACTGTACATCATTGAGTTGTTCAAAATACAGTACATAAATATAATAAATTGGTGCTGATACTTTCAAAGTCCGGAAAGCCATATCTCTCGACTGAGAAACGGTTGAGGTGGAAGATGATTCTGGTAGAATCCCATGCTAGGCCCAGGATTAAATGTAACTCTTCTATCTCCTTGTTTGGGAGCATAATGACAAGAATTAAGAACCAAAGCATGGAATATCCCAGCTGGAGAGTAAAAACAATGGGCACTAAGTCCCAGGGATGTTCTCCAAATGCTTTAAACTGTTCACTGTTTGCTTGTTTTTTTCCAGAAACTGAGCAAACTCCCAGTTATGTCCGCCAGACTGGACTTAGTTGCTGTATGTGCTCTGATACCAACCAATGTCTTATTCTATTCTTGTTATTTGTGTGTGCTTTGCTACCTTCAAGTTTTTTTGTTCTTGTTACTCTTGAATGATGGTAGTGATGGGAGTAAACATTTTAACCATTAATTAATGAGTAACATCTAAAATTTTGCAAAAATTAAACTTTTAAGGTGATGGGTACATTGTTGGAAGACCTAAAAGACCAGTTTTGTGAGACATCATCATGAAAAAAAAATTATATGTGGTTGCTAAAACGTTGATACCAAATTAATGGCACATAATCAGCAATTAATTTTTTGCTGATTATGGATTTTTTTTAATGTGTTCTATCATTGCTTTTAAATAATGACAAAGAAGTGAAAACACCCTCCCACAACGATGAAAAAAATGCATTGTCAAAGAAAAAAAATATAGTGTTTTTATTTTTAAAAAAGTGAAAAAATGTAACAAAAGAAAAAAGATATATAATTTTAACTAAAATTATAGTAATATAAATAATATAGTAATATAGTAATTCTATATTACTTATTTAAGGCAATTATTCAAGTACTTGCATATTTCGATTTGTATAACTCATATTTCTAACCTACTGTATTTTGTATAAATGAATCCCATATTTCATTATATTTACGCATACAAAGTCTATATCTCTAGATTATCCGATCATAGATCTTTAATCCATTGAGTGAAAATATGCATACCTCTATTTTTCCTGCTAGCCCCATCTTTTACCAATAGAAAGGGCACAGAACATTCATTTATAGTGTTCCGTTTCAAATGCCAAGTACTAGGTATGTGGTTCATCTGAAACTTCTAGCATTTGTTGCACAATTATAGATATAGAATCCAATACTTTCTCCCAAAACTTGGTAAACGTAAGACATTGTAAAAATATATGTTTTAAAGAAGTATTAATTTTATTACACCTCCAATAAAATGCTTCTTTTGATGGTCCTTTTTTCTACATAAACATAAGAAAGAGTCAAATAAAGTCTAAATATAAGTCATGGTTTTAGGTCCATTGACATTCTTGTTATAGAAGTTAAAATACTCTCCTATTGTCTAGGTAATATAAAAGGAAATTTTGATTCTTTATTGCATTCAGTTCTTAACAGCTCCAGATAAAATTGATTTATTGATAATAAATATCTATAGAAACTAATAGTAGTTTTTTAGTTTTAATAATTTAACTAATTGTTCTAATATCTCAGGTGCTAGAAAATGCTGCTGTTCCAAATGACGTTACTAACTAATGTTGTAATGGTAAATATTGCCATTTGTCTCCTAATGCATATCATGTTAAGAATTTATCTTCATCTATTGATTGTGTTACTATCCATACTTCCCTCCAATTTTTCCATATCACAATCAATTTGCCAATTTTTAAAGCTGGGTTTCCCTGTGCAGTCAATTAATATGGAGAAAGGGGTTGAATCTTTATTAGACATCCCATTGTTTTCTAATGATGTGATTGTTTCCAGAGATACTAGAGTTGTAGTATGTTATACTGTAATACTGTCCATTCAACCAAAGGTGCTATATGTATATTCCAAGGTTGCTCAAATCAGAAAATTAAGACCAACTGTTGGGTTCCAGATCAGTAATCAAGGTTTTTAATCATTTTGCTTATTAACTTTGGCAAAAAACTTTGTTACTTTTGGCACCCGAATTACTGCTTTGTAAAACAGGTCTAAAATTTCTGGATTAAAATAGTAGCCTGACATTAGAGGAACAAGTAGTTTTAAACAAAACATACTCTTTTTACTTTCTTCACTATGTGTGGAAGGAGAGGCACGTGTTTGTTTTCAGCAGTCTTCATCTTAATTCCCTAAGACACTTATGAAAATCCCTTAAAACCAATGTTGATATGAACCTGCACTATATTATAACCTCACACATTTTAAATGCAAGTAAAAACAGAATGAGTTTCTTGTAGAAATGTATGCAAAGTAAAATAAAATATACACCATGTTGAAAGAGTTCTGTAAGAAAGGATGTTAAATCAGGTTGTGCATGCTTCAGAAATGATTTAGCATGACTACAGCACATTTCTGCTATTAATTAAAGCATCTATATCTTATTTCTGTGTGAGCCTGAAAGAAGAGGCACAGTTTTATTTAGAGTTGCATTAATTTTCCCAAGTTAATTCCTTAAAGTAGTAGCATTTTTCCCCAAGACTTATGCTGAAGCCTAGGATAGATTGGGCTGCTTTAACTAAAAATAGAAAGATGTGTGTCTATCAAAGCATTTTGAAGCAGTCCTAATCAGGGGTGGGTTTTAATTACCTTTACTACTGGTTCGCATTGTGCCCACACGTGCATGTTCATTTTGCTTGTGCGTGCGCTCTCTCTTCTGCGCAGATCATTTCTGATGACATCCGGGTCAGTGGGCGGAGCCTCCTGCCAGGTTTACTACCAGTTCTATAGAACCGGTCCAAACCAGGGGCAACCCATCACTGTCCTAATATTTATTATAAATAGTCCTATTGTTATCATTGCAATGAGACTACCCATCATGATCATAACTGATTTACTCATTTTACAAACTTTTTCAGCAGATGTTGCCCGAATCACCCTGGTGGTTGGGTGACTCTGCAGTCATTAAGGACCACTTCATAGGTGTATTCACATTATTTGATTTTCCTCCTCTTCCTCCTGTTGAGCAAGTTTTATGGAATTCCTTGAAACATCCCTCCATATCTAGCAATTGGAATTCAAACTCAGTGAATTCTTCCCAAATTCATAGTTTTATTATTTCATGTATGACAACTTGGATAAAAATTAAACAAACCATGGTTAGCTTGATCATTTAAGCATGTCAGAAAAGCACGGTCTCAAATCATTTCAGTGTCCTAACATACCTTGTATTTTTAATACAATTAGGAACAAGTGTCTATTTGCTCCACATCGAATACATTATTTATATGTGTTCCATTTTTTGTAAAGTACATTCTCTTTCCATACCGATGAAAGCTTAATTTGATGTTCCTCATATAAAAAGGATAATTTTACTATCTGGCAAAAATACATTAAGCCAGTTTTACTATTAAACCTCCAATGCCATCATTTCAAGCAATTCAGAGTAAATAATTTTCTGGACCTGGTTATATGACTTCTCGGAACACCAGAAATAAACACTGAATAAATTCATATCCACATCTTCACTGCATTGCTGAGCACCCAGTGAAACAAGTCTAGGAGCAAATTACTAGGGCTCTGTAAACTCTTCAATTAAAAAAAAAAAAAAACACCATTAGATCTGGTTCTTTCAACAATAAAACAAGTAGCTGCCAAACCTGGAAGGCGTTGGCTCCTTCAGCATGGTAGCATGGCTCCAGTTAAAAAACTTGATTTATATGAGTTTTACCAGAAAAGGAAATGGGGGGGAGTAAATATACTCATATGGACAATTGGAATATCCATGGCAGAAACTTTAAAAAAAAATAACAGAAAGTTGGCTGAATGAGGAGTATCAGAATGTACACTATGCAGGGAGACACGTATTGTAACACTAAGTTCTGCTTTGGTTAAACAGTAAAAGAAACCATGTTGATAAAAGGATAACTTTTGTCCTGTAATTTGGCTAACTACTTGAGATAGATGTAAAGTAATGTGTAGCCTCATTTTTAATTTCCTTCTCTAACAGTGTACATCTGTCATCCAAAGCTGAGCGTGTTAGTATGGGGGCAGGGAGAATATGTATCCCTTTACTTTAAAATAATATTTCTTTCTGTTTTGCTTGACTGCTGACATAATATGATCAGGATGGTGATGGAAACCAGATACAACTGCAATAGATTTTTCCCCTCTCAGTAGCTGAACTTCATTTAACCAAGCTGCATTCAGTCCAATTTATTTTAGAACCTGTTTTCTTAGAGAAAATAAAGGTTGATTTTGTCATCACTGGCTGTGGTTGCACAACTACAGTTTCTGTTCCAGGTCAAGCAGTATTCAAAACATGCTCTTAAACCTCATCATATTTCTATTTATTACAAGTGGATCAGATATTTAGATTTAAAAGTCATTGGAGCTGGGGCTTTTTCCTCTTTCCCCATTTTTTTATTAAGTAAAATTTCTTGCCTATTTTCCTTACACGAGTTCTTCCCTCGCTTGCCATTTCTCAAGGAATACTTTGAACCATCTTTATCACATCACAGTGAAGTGATATAATGCATCGCTTCATTATCATTATTGTTATATTGGCACAACAATCGTTTATGTATTTGTTTGGTAAATTTGTGTAGCAGCCTATTTTACATATGGGATTCTGAGTCAGCTCCAAAGTTGTTGCTTTTTAAAAAAAAAACATCAAAAACAATATAACCAAATAACCAAAAAGTAACCACACAAATCATTAAAAATATTAATCTGTGAGGTAGCACACTCATATGTGGCTCATGGCTAAGACACTGAGCTTGTCCATCAGAAAGGTCGGCAGTTCGGAGGTTCAAATCCCTAGAACAGGTCTGGGTGAGCAGGGGGTAGGACTAGATGACCTCCAAGATCCCTTCCGACTCTGTTACTTTTACTTATTTTTCCTAGTAATACAGCTGTTTTATAGGTGTCACATCCCTGTTCCCAAATCCCCAGGCAGATAGCTAAGCCACTGTTCAGCAAGATTGGGACCAATTTGACACCAAGGGGGAATCTTATTGTTTTATTAAATATATATGCCACCAGTCTCATTGTTGAAGCAACTCTGAGTGGCTGTATAATTATATTCTACAGAGTGAATGCAGTAGAAAGGCTTTCATCCTGGTCCCCACAAATGACATTTCTTCATGGACAGAATCCACAACATGTCCTTTCTTTCAGATCTGACTTTTCCAATTGATGAGTAGAAAGAGCTAAAGATTACAAGCGGGGAGAACAAGCCATGCATTCTTTTAATGGCGTATGAGAATGATCTTGAGGGACAAAGGGAGGAGATGTTGCCTAGGAAACCATCAGACAAAAAAGAGAGGACTTAATGGCGGGAGGAAAAAATTCAGGAAGGACCACCCTAGTTGATTGGGTGGTTAAAAGGGATGATGGTAAATTTGTAATTTCAACTTGCAAGATTCTGTTAACGTAGCCTTACAAATAAAGGAGAATTAGCTATAAAACAAATTGTGAATGCCCAGTTTGGTTAACTGATCTATTTAGCAAAAATCTCTGTGAACTTCTACTAGTTATACATTCTACATTTTAAGTTCTCCAAAAGAAACAATATATTAAGAGGACCAGACCATTGTAAGGTTTTTGAGTGGAGCTCAGAATCTGATAAATCCAATGAAACTCTGAACACGAGGCAACTGATAATCAGTTTTATTTTTGATCAGAAAGCAAAACTGGGCAGCCTTTAATCTCCCACCTTAAATAGCAAAGCAGAGAGAAAAGCAGGCATGCGCGCTAACTAAAACTTTTTTCCTTTTTATATTCTACACATATTGTTTGCATAGATCCGTGATGGCAAATCTATGGCACATGTGCCACAGGTGGCACGTGGAGCCATATCTGTGGGCACACAAGCATTGCCATCGTGTGCCAAAAGCGGGGGGAGCGGGGGGGGTCTCATGTGCATGCGTAGGGGGCAGGGCGCATTGAATTATGGGTGTGGGCATGCGCGCACGACCCTTCCACACTTCCCCTGCTTTTGTCATGCAACGGCAAAAAGGTTAGACATCACTGACATAGATCGTCATTGCTATAGAAACATTATTTCATATCCATGGTTCATGCAAACCTCATGATTTTCTTAGTGCTCTGAAAACAATGGACCTCAGAAAGGGGAAGGATACATTTTCTGGCATATAGCCCAGAGCTTTGTTAGGGGTTGCTATCTCACATTAGGTTGCTCACAATACACATTTTAAGTTACAAGCAATACCCCCCTATTTGGCAATTAGCCTTTATCTAAAAGGCTTTATCTTTGCAGGTAGTACACTATGGAACTCAGCTCTTCAGGGAATTAAAAATTGAGTTAGGTACACTCTGTATATGCTCTAATCTTTTCACCATAATGCTGAAAAGAGATTCGTAGATTGTTTTTACAAAGGTGACCATACTGATTTTAATACCACCACTATAAGGCATGTTTCTATAGGTCATCATTCCATCAAGGACAGAAATGAATCTTCTTCAGCCATAATTTCCTCATTTGATCTTGTTTGTCACTCTCCTTTATAAAAGAGTTGCTGAAGTGATCTGTTTTATGAAGTCAATAGAGCCACAGAGCTGAGAAGCTGGAAAACAAGCACAAGATGCTCTTCTGATTTAATCTCCTTCTCTTTTACTGGTTAAGTTCTTCTAAATCACATTAAATCTTGGACACTGCATTGCCATGCATTCCCATCTGGAACCCATTTCTCCAAGTGTCCTGCAAAATCTCCTGCTCTGTCATGCAGAAGAGAAGCAACTGCCTGAGTATTAATAAATCCTTGATTTATTATCCCCCCAAAAGTATGTCTCACTTCAAGCAGGCCTTTTTTTCCCCTTGCAGATTGTTGAAGGCATCATCCCTTGGCTAGACAACTTGCTCAGAAAATCACATACTTTCCCCATGTCACACTAAATCCTACCGAAAAAACTTTTTTTCCCCACTGCAACCAACTTAATTCACAACTGAGACCATTTGTGTTTTGGTGTTCTGTCTTTCAAACTGCCATCCCAAACTGACTGTTCTTGGATGAGGTGGGAGTTCAACTCCTAGAATTTCCATCCAACAGAAGCCAAAGAATTTTCAGCAGATCCAACAGGTCAGGAATCCCACAGATTGAGAAATAGAGCCTTAAAATATTTGGGTCTGTTTGGTTCTTTGCTTTATTAAGGACCACAATAGTAACATCTGCCTATTTCTGAGAGATGCTGCTATAGGCCTAATTTTATAAAGATAAAATTAACTAAAGCTGACAAATGCATTCTTTTCTACCATATTTAGAAAATGTTTAGGATTAAATTAATTCAGCTTCCTAGTTAGTCAATTCCTGAGAATGGGCAGACCCAACTGATTCATTACTGAGTCTTCTCTGGTGTTTTTGAAACTAGCAAAGTGAGTGATTTCTAAAGAACTGCTATGACTCTACACAGTTTGAGGGCAACTTTCTTTCTTCTTGGAGGAGTCATTGCTTCAGTGTGCCTCTTAATGTCTTAATGTCTGATTTTAACTTTTTATGTTTAAACTTATATGTAACTGTAAGCCACCCAGAGTTACTCTATGGTAAAGTGGGCAGCCAATAAAATTTATAAATAAATAAACGAACAAACAAATAAATAGTCCCAGTCACCATCTTGACTTTTTTTTTTTTTTGCCTCCTCGTGAATGCCCTGAGGAATTCAGAGTGATAGGATTTTTGTTAAAACAGGGCTGGCACTAGCTCAGACATCTTCCATCTTCTATTTATAAAAGCTACGAAACACAGATTTGTTCCTGGCAGTCATTTTGAAGTCAATAAAGTTAAAATTAATAACAGGTCAATTTTAAATGCTTTATGAGGGGCTGAGATGGGAAAGTCCGTCCAGGTGGTTTTGAAGCATCCCAAGTCTGATGATCCACCAAAATCAAATAATTGAGCTTATTTCATGAGATGGTCATCCTGTGCATGTATAATACAATAAAATTCCTTCTGTGAAAGTAATTAATAACATTAAACCAGGCATGACATAATTCTTAATTAATTTAGGTAGTAGTCAGCTTATTATTGGTCATTTTATCAAAGTTACAACACCTGCAGAAGAGATGTTTTACAGCACTCTTGCCATGGTAAATGGCTGTGCTGATGATCATGGAATCGCATGTTGGGCAGGTGAGCGTTATGACTGGTTGCAGAGTTCCCCTGCCATGCGACTGTGATTTGTGATGCTTTTTGCTGGTTTCTGGCATTTTGTGTCAGTTTACAGCAAAAAAACCTCATTCAAATGAATTGGTGCTCTCTTGACAATTGCAACATTTGCTTGACAGCCACCACTGAAAGTGTGAGAAAATTATTTCCATCATGTGGGTTCCTTGATGTATGATCACGACTTAAGACTACATTTCCAGTCCCAATTCTGGTTGAAAGTTGAGGCCTACCTAATTGCATTTAGGCAATTGGCTGTTGCCAGATTTGGTTACAGCTAATGAATTAAAAAGTTAAAAAGATGAGAAGATAATAGTAATACAGTCCTACTACGTGCCTAAGGATATTTACCTATGTACTAGGGCTATATTACTATCATCCTTCTCATCTTTCCTATTACCTTCTCATATTGGTATCTTATGATTATATCACTTTGTTGTTTCTATATGTACACTGAGAGCTTATGCCCCTGGGAAAAATTCCTTGTGTGTTCAATCACATTTGTAAGCATCCAAGGTTATTTAGATACGTGAACCTTTTTGTCCAATCTAACAGCTTCATTTCATAAATGTGCTCTGATACGATTCTTCCTTGAAAGTGCTTTAAAAACAGCAACACTAAACCTAGTTTACTTAGGGTGTAACAGAATAAGCTTTAGGTTCATAATTATCTATATATGTACAGTTTTCCAAGAATGAAATATGTATGTAATACTACCACCTCATATATCAATTTAATTAAGATATTCTTTTATGACTGTTATTTTTGTAAGTGGGATTGAAATCTTTATATCAAATAAAACTAGGATCTGAGCATCTTGTAGTTTGATTAATTGTCTTGGGATCACATTTTCCCCAAAGCAGATTTACAAGTGGTTGATCTCCAAGTTGAGAGAGCTAAGATGGAGGACAGGCAGCAACGGCTGTAAAGAGCTCTTCCAAAAGTAAATCAGGTCTCTGTTTTTCTTTTATATATATACAAGTATTTTTATATTTTAAACTAATTTTTAATCTATTTTTAATCTATACTGGACTTTTTACAAAAGCACATATATTGTGGCTACCTTTTGTTTTATATACATTTTAACAATACTACAAGCCAGGATTTTTAAGAATGGGGAAAAGGAGAAAGAGACAGCAGAGAGTTCATCCAAGCCATTGAAGCAGCAGAAAATGGAAGGTTATACTGCAAACAGACAGTCTGTTCCAGTAAGTAACTCATCTACAGTCGCCTTATCAGATAAATTTAATTTATGTGACTCATTGGAATGGAACTTACAAAACGAACTTGAAAGCAAACAACATGTAGAACTATCTTCCTCTCTCTCAGAAAATGGTTCCCCTCCTTGGAACTCAGCAGCAGCTTTCCCTGCACAAGAGGGAGATATAATAAATTTAAAGGAGGGAAATGTGACAGATTTCCTCTCTAGACAATGTTTGTTTACAGCTCAAACTGTAAACTCAATCTATGAACTTTTATCACCTGTCATAAACAAGGTTGACTGCCTGAAAGAATCTTTTGCAAATTTATTAAGAGCCACCCAAATACTGCAGGATTTAGGAGGACAACCAGGGATAGATATGGGATGGTTAATTCAGGAAATGAAACTGGAAAGGCCCTTGTCTTCCTTCCAAAAATGTGAACACTCATAAAGAAAACGCTCAATCAAGTAAAGGCCTAAGAGGTGACCAATATAACTACAGTCTGCAGACTAACCAGGTTACCTTGCAAATTTATGACAACAAAATGAATAGAGGGCATTGGAGTGATAGAGAAGCTGTTAGGCTGTCCCTGAGCCAGCTGCTCCACTGTGAATTCCCTCTGATAGATCTACTACACACAGAGTGGCTGCCATTGAGAAGGCAATATAAGAGAATTCTCCTATCGTTCAAGCAGCCCACAATTCCCTCTATGGTCTTTAGAATGAAGCCCTTTCTGAGCAGCTTTTCAATATTTCCAATATTGGTTAAAGCTATAAAGAATAAAAGCATTAAAAATTATAAAATACTAAACTTTGATTGGAATATATATATATATATATATATATATATATATATATATATATATATATATATATATATATATATACATACACATACATACATATATACATATACAGTACATATATATATATATATAAAACATTCTATGAAGTACTGTAAAGATACTATCAGATTTATTGCAGTAAGCATTGAAATTATTGGTATAGTATTCTAAATGCTTCTATTTCATGTTGATAAATTACTTAAATAGGCTCTTAAAACACTTTTTTATTTAAAAAAAAAAACTTATGAAGCCACAATAACATTCTTGGTCATATTTCCAAGGTTTACATTATGGTTGTGCAGGTATTAGAAAATGTTTTGGACTGACCATTGTATACTACTAGAAAATGTTTATTGTTTATTACATTTATTGTTTCGTTGTTGACATTGATTCACATAGTACTGTATATTTTATATCTACCAGTATTGCATTTAGTTCTAAGCCCATACTAAATAACATTACTACTACTATGAACATGATTCTTCTGATATTAAATTCTATTGCTAATAACCTGATCTAATCCTATATTACTGTTATATCATGGATAAATGTTATGTTCTGATATTTATTTTTATTCTAGGGTGGGGAGGTTGGCAAAGTTGCTCTATTTTGGAAAAGTTAGCTATTAAGGGATCAATGTTTATATTTAAAGTTTAATATTATACGCTGCCCAGAGATGTTCTGAATGGTGTCATAGAAATATTACAACATAAATGTAATAGAAACATCTGAGCAACTGAAATTTCAGAAGCATCCCATGACCCATAAGCTCAGTAGCAGTCAAATAAATACTCAACAAGCCATAGAAATGTCAAGCAATGAACCAAATCTTAAATTTATCTTTAGATTTGGTGTTCCTTCTTTTATCAGTGTCATCTAATTGGGAACCAGTTAGCAAATCACAATCATCTGAGAAATCAAAAACTGCCTTCATCACTGGGTATTTTATTTCTTTGTCATTTTATCTTAAGCTAGCTGATAATGCAAAAATGTTTTAGATTTCAATTGTCATTGTTTTAGAGTGCTGCTTATTTATTTATCTATTTTTAAGGCTGACAAATGCATAACATTATTTTCTAGCTACGGCTTTCACTATGTACAATGTGCAGGCTGAGAAAAAGAAACCTGACTAATAACAGAATGGCTGCTTTTCTGGCAGAATATAATTTTCTTCTGATTATTTTGTCTTAAGGATTCCTGGGAGTACAGGGCCAATCAGCCTTGCTAACTGAGCATATTTGGGTAAACACATTGTAGGAGATCAGAATGAGGCAGAGAACTTAAATCTAGGCTGGTTTCAGGATGAGACTCCATGGAGCTCTTTGCTGTAGAGTGAGATGAAAAGCGATGAAGAGCAATATACTCGTATAAGGCTTTCAAGGTCATCATGAGTCAAGCAGTGATGAGCTTTATGCTGAGTGGCCCTTGTCTAGTTTTTTTGTGTCCTGATGTTTCAGTGGCATTTATGGCTGGCATCTTTTTATAAAGCAGAAATATATTATTTCAGACTTTTAAAATTGGAGTTAAAAAATTATAAATCTGAAGCACAATATTTTAAATTTTTTCTAAAGGAAATAAGCATATAAATATAGGCAGGCTGCTGTGTGAATTACATTTCTTCATCTTTATTCTATCTATCTATCTATCTATCTATCTATCTATCTATCTATCTATCTATCATCTATCTTCTATCTCTCTCATCTATCTATCTATTTGTAAAATTTATTGGCTGCCCATTTTACCACAGGGTAACTGTGGGTAATTTACAATCTTAAACAAGCTTTTTCTAACAAGCTGATTTACATACAGGCATTTGTAGCATTTGCTACCCTAGATGAATCAAAGAAAACTATAGCGGCCACCTCTGTTCTGAGTTTACAGCTTCCAAGAATTATTTTACTTACAAATAGATATAAATACTTGTACCTAATGAAGAATTTAAGAACTGTCATCTCTGCATTTTCTTATAACATTAGGCTTCAATTCTTCTGAATTCAGCCCTGTCCTTTGTGCAAGTAAATTAAATGCCAATCACTTTCTTATCAGAATGCAATAAGTCCTAAAACATATTTAAGTGGATTTCCATGCTTTTAAAGAAACTGGGAGGATTCATTTATCATCAGATGTAATGCAAGAGTTATTCAGTTATACAGAATTGCGCAAGATCTCCGACCTCCATGTATTTCGTTTTGCCCTCAAGACCCTGCTCTTCCGCCAGGCTGGGCTAGCAATGTAAATGATTTTAAATTGGGTGTTTTAAATTTTTGGGTTTTAATTTGGGCCGAAATTATTTAATAATTTTAATTATTTTTTAATTGATGTCTGTATATTTTTGTGTTTTTAATAGGCTGTACACCGCCCTGAGTCCTTCGGGAGAAGGGCGGTATAGAAATAAAATAATAATAATAATTCATAGGCAAAGCTTCCTTTTATGAAACTCTACTAGAGAAAAAAAGTGGGTAAGGTAATATATTTATATAAAAGAATTGGCAGCCTAGGCTATTTAACAACTTTATACTGCTCTATTTTTTTATTTAATTTTAGATCATATTCCAGTACAGCTAAATATAAATTATTGTATTTAGAAATCTGGGAAAAGAATGTAGATGGATTTTTGGGACATAAATCTCCTTCTGATTCCACATCATTCTTCCATATAAAACTTAGCAATGTATATATAGTCCTATATCAGCAGAAAGCTTCATTATTTTTATTTATTTATATATTTATATTTAGCTTAATTGTATTCATGTCAAAGTTCTATAAGGTTACTGTTATTTTGGCTGCAACAAACCTCGTATGATAGCTACTACTCTGAGGAACTAATTCTAATAATCATGGAAAGAATTTTCAAGGAAAAAAATAACTGCTTATTTTTGGGTAATGCAAATATAAATTATATATATAATTTATAATCACACCTAAAATTTCTTTAAAAAGCTACTGCAAGATTTAGAGCATTTGTAGATATAATAAAAGCTGTCATGTTATTGATTACTTTTAATTTAAACTAAATTTGTATATCAGTGATTGCGTAACCTCTGTAGATGCCATGAGCTAAATAAATAAATAAATGGTTAGTTTGAATGTATATGATACAAATATGAAATATAGCAAAATAAATTCAGTTTATTTTTTTCAATGAATACACTTTGAAGTTTGCTCATATTTTTTAAAAAAGAAAACAGTCTTGACTAAATTAGGCCCATTGTTGGGGCTCAAAAAAGTGTTCATTTTAGAATTACACTGTATTTTGTTGAGTACAGTTTAAAAAAGAAAAAAATATATTTAACTTGATAAGGATTGTTAATGAAATACAGAGAACTAACAAATATATGACAGAAAATGCTCTCATATAAGTACTTCTTTCAGTAAAATTAATTTATAAGGCAGTATTAAATATAGCAGATTTGTAAAATAGTTAATTGGAAATCATATTCCTTTGGCAATCCTATAAACATATTTAAGCTTTTTTAGAAAAGTAGATAGGATTTAAAAAGTTATAAATTTCATCCTGCCCCATATTAATGTTAATTTAAAATTATAATTTAAGTAGCATGTGTAATTTACAGTTCGAAAACAGTTATATAACAATTATATAATTGACTTATCTTGGGACATAAAAGACCATAGAAATATATCTTTTATTTTATCTTATTCTTTCCCATCTTTTTAAATTTAAAGCAGTTGTTTTCTAATTGGTTTGTATGTGTTTAGTCTGCTTTATTTTGTATGCCGCACAGAGTTACGAAGAGCCAAGCTCCTACTAATACTGTAGGACTGCCCGAATTAATCCTAGTTCTTTTTTCGACATGCTGCTTTTTAAAATATTTTGCATTGCAACGCCCCTGGCTCTTGTCCATTTGATATGCTGACCGGGGATCATGGGAAGTGCATTCCGTCTCACGCAGCCTCTGGCTTGCTGGCAGCCATGCCATTCGTTTGACGAAGTCACTGAAATAGAAGATAACAATAAATGTCAGTTAGGAAATCTGCAAAACAAGACAAAAAAACAACAAAAAAAACCCCTGCGTGAGCGTGCATGTAAAGGCGAGAGGGAGATGATTGACAGCTCAAACAGTCGGTTAAGGAAGAAAGGAAATATGATGGAGCCAGACAGTCCCGAAGGCGGCGGATCCTCGTCTGGGTAGAATCCAAAACAACCAATGAACGCCGGGGAAGAACTCCGGCACGAGACAAAGGGGACGGTCCAGCCTACCACGCGCGTTGTTTACTACAGGAGAAAGCTCCTAGCAACCGAAGAACTAACGTCCCCATGGCAACCAGCGGCGCTAGCTCTGCAACAGAAAGAGTGGGGGACTAGGCCGTATCTTCCTAGATTCTAACAATTACGGAGCGAACCGGCAATCGGCTCAGTCTGGTAAGCAGCTGCGAACAAGTAGGTGTACTGTATATTCAACATAACACACTTTGGTCTGCAATGTTTCTTTTCTTGTTTTTAGCATCTTTCTGCCAAGACTCTGGGATGCTCAAAAGCCATGGGAGTAGCCTTGACTAGAGCAGCTCAGTGGACCGCGGCTGGATCTGGAACGGGCACCTTAGAAATTACTCCCCTGAACGAATCTCTTTTGAATGAAATTATCAAGTTCACAGAAACGTTTAGTAGCAAGCATCCCCAGGAAGCAGCTTTTGTCTTTAAAGAACCTCTTGAATGGCAAACAAAACTAGAACCATCTGCATTTGAGGCAGGCTATGAAGTCAGGTAAGACTGTTGGCCAGATCACTCTTCTCAGAATGTACAGTATAAGAACAAAATAAGTCTTCAAGATACCTATAAAGATTTTTTTTATCGGTGCAGATTTTGTTTCCCCCATTTCCTAATGGAAATATTAGGATGCGATTTGGATCTTTTTGTCCTGTGATGTCTTAATAGATGTGCCTAACTTTGCATCTGCAAATCTTCAGATTAGCAACCTGTTTTATTGGTCAAGATAATTTGAAGGGATGTAAGGAACATAATTATAATAATAGGTGGAGTTTGACAAAGAGACAGTTTGATATAATGACTAAAATGCTGAGCTAGAAATCAGAAAACAGCGAGTTCTAGTTCTCCTATAGGCATGAAAGCTGACTGAATGGCTTTGAGCCAATCATGCACTCTCAGTCCAACCCATCTAAGAGGGTGGCTTCAGGAGATAGAAAGAGATAGGAGACAAGAGATAGAAACATTAAGTATGAATGCTACAGCTAGTCCTAATGTTACAATGGAAATTAACGTCAGGATTGCCATCACTAAGCGATGCATCATACAGTGTCACATCACATGACTGTGTTGCTTAGTAATAGTAATACTGGCAATCTCCATTGCGTTATAACCCCAGAATCATCCAAGTCAAATGGGAAGAGGTAAGGAGTGGGTGGATGCCATGGATGGGAAGGCAACAGCAACAGACAGGTACAGGGAATTTTGTGTGTGTGTGTGTTGTGGGAGGGAAGAGTTTCGCAACAGAGGATAAGAACCCTGGGATCTTCTATTCCATAGTGGAAGAAAAAGCAGCAGGAGCAACTTGTGATCTTCCCTTCAGTCTCCCACTGACTTTGCTTGTGGGAAGCTTTACTTTAGAATGAATGAGCTGGAAGGGACCTTGGAGATCTTCTAGTCCAGCCCCTGCTCAAGCAGGAGAACCTATATTATTTCAGATAAGTGACTGTCTAGACTCTTCTTAAAAACATCCAGTGATGGAGCGCCCACGATTTCTGGAGGCAAGGTGTTCCACTGTTTAATTGTCCTCACTGTTAAGAAGTTTCTCCTTGATTCCAAGTTGTTTCTCTCTTTGATTAGTTTCTAACCATTGTTTCTTGTCCTGCCCACTGGTGCTTTGGAGAATAATTTGACCCCCTCTCCTTTGCGGCAGCCCCTCAAGTACTGGAATATTGCTATCATGTCCCCCCCTAATTCTTCTTTTCTTTAGACTAGCCAAACCCAAATCCTGCAGGTGTTCTTCATATGTTTTAGCCTCCAGGCCTTTGATCATCTTAGTTGCTCTTCTCTGAACTTTTTCCAAAGTCTCAACATTGTGAGCAAAATTGGTTGCAGTATTTCAGGGGTGATCTTACTAGAGTTTTATAAAGCGGTACTAATACTTCACGTGATCTTGCTTCTATGACTCTGTTTATACAACCCAGGATTGTATTAGCTTTTTTGGCTGCTGCTGCACACTGCTGGCTCATATTCAAGTGATCATCCACTAAGACTCCAAGGTCCCTCTCACAGTTACTGTTTTTGAGCCAGATCTCTCCTAATCTATACTTAAACCTTGGATTTTTCCTGCCTAAATGTAAAACTTTGCTTTTCTCCGCATTGAAATTCATATTGTTGGATAGGGCCCACTGTTCAAATTTGTCAAGATCTTTTTGTATCTTGAGCTTGTCTTCTGGGTTGTTGGCTACTCCTGCCAGTTTAGTGTCATCTGCAAAGCTGGTAGGGAAGGTTGCGAATAGCAATTACATGGCCACAATGCATTGCAATGTTATAATCACAAGGTGGGCCCAGGCACCCTGATCACAATTGTGACTGTGGAAACACTATGTTGTAATTTGTGGACCAATCACAAGTCCCCCTCATTCAGCATCATAGTGATTTTGAATTGTTGCTGAACAAGTGGTCATAAGTCAAGGACTACCTGAAAAAATAAAGTGGGATAAAAATCTAAAAAGAAATAAATTTTAACTTTGGCTACATATGCCTACGATGCATTTCTGTGTACCATGTATACATATTGAAGAGTTCCTAAATTAAAAGAGACTTATTGCCTACAATGAACTGTCATAAAATATTGCCAAGAAGGGGACTTCCGGTTGGCGATTTGCTGTGACAGGGTGTGAGTGAGTGCTTACTGCTCCTCAACACCCTTTAGCATCGCGTTTTGGGGATCCCCTCGGGGGACGCGGGACCCGGAGAGCCCTGCGGGCAAAAGAGGAAGCCGGACGAGCGGGAGGTGGGTGCGATCACCTCTCGCTGGACCAGGCGGCTCTGCCTAGCCAACGCGGTGAGCGGCCATTCATGGCGGGCACGAAGCAGCAATAACCAACAAAGACGGGAAGCTTAGAAGAAGATCGGAGGTGCGGTGACGGATTTAAGCCTATTCCCCTATACCTGAGATCGTGCGGTAAAGAGGAGGTCGGTGGAGCTGGGAGAGGAGCGCTCAGAGCGGCGAGAGGCAGTGACAGAGAGGACAGAGCAGCCTGTACTCCCGGCGATCTGATCTGATAAGCTGAAGAGCAGACGAGGGAGTGGATCGTATCTGTAAGGAGTTTTGGAAGGTGCGGTGTGGCGAGGGAGCAAAGGAGAAAAGAAAGTCCATTGCTGGGACTGGCTTTTTATATCGGGATCGAGTGGAAGAGAGCAGGAGCAATACAGTGACTGGCTGTTTGAGGCTCCTATCAAACAGGAAGTACGTCCATTAATCCGGAAGAGTGGAAGAGCAGTGGTTGAACAAGAAGACGTTCTGGCAGAGACTAATATCATAGAGTTTGGCTGGATCCCAGCAAAGCGGGAAATTGAAGAAACTGAAGACCTCCTATTTATACCCCATAACTCCGTAAAATAACACACTTATACCCACATTTCCATATATGTTAACATTTTCTTTATCCTTCTCTTGAATATCTGGGATAGTAATAATTGAACTCTGTTTCTCTTTTCAAATTGATAAATATTAAAAATTAGATTTGTTAAGCTATCTTATAGATATAAACAAAAGGGAAAAATTACAGATATATATATATATATATATTTAATATAAAAAAAAGGGGGGGGGTTGATTATATATGAGAATTCAGACCTCTATAAGTATTACTAGATAAAAAAAAAAAAATAGGGTCTGATCATATACAAGAATCGGGAATTGTATCCTACTAATTAATTATTATATAGTGTTTATATTCATAGTACAGTATTATATAGTATTTCATATTTATTTATATTTATTGTAATCTATTCCTATTTATATTTATCATATTTATCTATATTCAATTTTTATTAAGACCTGAACTCAGACTTCATTAACTTATTGTATTTACCTACACCAATACTCTTTACTAGGATTAGAACCTAGAATTTATTAACTTAAAATAATTATTTGTACAATCTATTTATATTACTTATTTTATATTTTTATTTTTTATTTTTATTTTATATTGGATTTCTATACCGCCCTTCTCCCTGAGGACTCAGGGCGGTGTACAGCCAGATTAAAAAACATGCAGAACAAATATTAAAAACAATTAAAAGATATATAAATTTGGCCCAATTAAAACTCATTTACCAATTAAAAACGTTTAAAACATTTAAAAACAGTTAAAAATTTCATCTTAAGCCAGCCCGGCTTGTTTAAATAAATGGGTTTTAAGGGTGCGACAGAAGGCACTGAGGTCTTGGATTCTCCTTATCTCTGGGGGGAGCTGATTCCAGAGGGTGGGAGCCCCCACAGAGAAGGCTCTCCCCCTGGGGGTCACCAGCCTACATTTCTGGCTGATGGCACCCCGAGGAGGCCCTCTCTGTGGGAGCGCACGGGTTGATGGGAGGTCGTTGGTAGCAGCAGGCGGTCTCGAAGATAGCTAGGCCCTATGCCATGGAGCGCTTTAAAGATGATAACCAACACCTTGAAGCGCACCCGGAAGACAACTGGGAGCCAGTGCAGCTCGCGCAGGAGCGGTGTTACATGGGAGCACCATTCTGCTCCCGTCACTACCCGCGCTGCTGCGTTCTGGACCAGCTGGAGCCACCGGGTGCTCCTCAAGGGGAGCCCCATGTAGAGAGCGTTGCAATAGTCAAGGCGAGAGGTGACGAGGGCGTGAGTGACTGTGCACAGGGAATCCCGATCAAGAAAGGGCCGCAACTGGCGAATCAGGCGAACCTGACAAAAGGTCCCCCTGGTTACAGCCGTCAGATGTTCCTCCAAGGACAGCTGCATATCCAGGAGGACTCCCAGATTGCGAGCCCTCTCTGTGGGGGCCAATGATTCGCCCCCAATAGTCAGTGATGGAGTCAACTGACTATATCGGGATGCCGGGAGCCACAGCCACTCAGTCTTGGAAGGGTTGAGCTTGAGCCTGTTCCTCCCCATCCAGATCCGTACAGCCTCCAGGCACTGGGACATCACTTCAAGGGCATCGTTGGGGTGGCCTGGGGTGGAGATGTACAGCTGGGTGTCATCAGCGTACTGGTGGTATCTCACCCCAAAGCCACGGATGATCTCACCCAGCGGCTTCACATAAATGTTGAACAGGAGAGGCGAGAGGACCGATCCCTGCGGCACTCCACAAATGAGAGGCCTCGAGGTCGACCTCTGCCCCCCTGCCAACACAAACTGCGACCGGTCGGAGAGAAAGGAGGAGAACCACCGCAACACGGTGCCTCCCACCCCCAACTCTTCCAGCCGGTGCAGCATGGTACCATGGTCGATGGTATCAAAAGCCGCTGAGAGGTCTAACAGGACCAGAACAGAGGAACAACCCCTGTCCCGAGCCCTCCAGAGATCATCAACCAACGCGACCAATGCCGTTTCTGTGCTGTGCCCAGACCTGAAACCCGACTGGAACGGATCTAGATAAGATGTTTCCTCCAGGAATTGCGGAAACTGTCGTGCGACCACACTCTCAACAACCTTCGCCATAAAGCGAAGGTTGGAGACAGGACAATAGTTGGCCAATATTGCCGGATCCAGGGACGGCTTCTTGAGGAGAGGCCTCACCACCGCCTCTTTCAAGGCGGTGGGGAAGTAACCCTCACTCAACGAAGCGTTGATAACACCCTGGAGCCAGCCTCGTGTAACCTCCCGGGAAGCCAGTACCAACCAGGAGGGACACGGGTCCAGTAAACATGTGGCCGCACTAAGTCTCCCCAAAATCCTGTCCACATCATCAGGAGTCACAGCATCAAACTCCTCCCAGATAACATTCTCAAGACTATTCCTCGTCACCCTGCCCTGATCTACCCAGTCAGAGTCCAAATCCCCCCGGATCTGGGCGATTTTGTCATACAGGTATTGTCCGAAATCCTCCGCCCTGCCTTCTAAGGGATCCTCCCGCACTCCCGGATGGAGCAGGGCGCGGGTCACCCTAAACAGGGCGGCCAGACGATTCCCTGATGACGCAATAGAGGCGGAAAAGTAGTTAGACTTTGCCGTCTCTATCGCCACTAGGTAGGCCTTAATATGCGACCTTACCAGTGTTCGATCAGATTCAGCGAGACTGGCCCTCCAACCGCTCTCCAGGCGTCTTTTCCGGCGCTTCATTTCCCTCAGCTCCTCAGTAAACCAAGGAGCCGCACGGGATCGGCATCGGGTCAGAGGCCGCAAAGGCACAACTCGGTCCAAGGCCCCACCAGCCGCCCGATCCCAGGCGGCTACCAGGTCCTCGGCCGAGTCATGTGCTAGATCCTCAGGAAATGGCCCAAGCTCCGTCTGGAACCTATCAGGATCCATCAGGCACTTGGGGTGGATCCATCTAATTGGATCCGCCTCCCTGCGGCGAGGGGTCGCGGTTCGAAGATCTAGGCGAAGGAGTGAGTGGTCAGACCGTGACAAGGGTTCCATGTCTATATCCCCTATAACAAGACCACTCAACCACTGGCCAGAGACAAAAATCAGATCCAGAGTGTGACCTCCCCTGTGAGTAGGGCCATGAACTAACTGGGTCAGGTCCATGGCCGTCATGGAAGCCATGAACTCCCGAGCCACCTCAGACGCTTCACCGACGGATGGCAAGTTGAAATCACCCATGACTAGAAGCCTGGGTGTATCTACTGCCACCGTGGCTATCACGTCGAGTAGCTCAGGTAGGGCTGTTGCCACGCGGCAGGGAGCCAGGTACGTAAGCAACAAGCCCATCTGAACCCCACGGCCCCACCTCACAAGGAGGGACTCACATCCGGCTATCTGAGGCACAGCGGTCTCCCTCGGATCCAGATCCTCGTTAATAATAACCGCCACCCCCCCGCCCCTCCCCTGAGCCCTCGGCTGAGGGTTAAGAGTGAATTTAGACCTTTATAAGTGATTAATTGATTAGGATTGATATTCTGTTTAATCTATTTAGAGGAGAACTATATAATTTTAATTACATAATTATATAATTAGTGACTGTTAATCGCTGGAAAGTGTATAGTAGTCTACCACAGTAACTTAGAAACTTAGAACTTACTATTAAGTGGGAATTATTGAGAGTGTAGGGAGGACCAACAAAGGAGTGAAATAAAGATATAAGAAAGCTCCTCAGAGAAAAAGTGGCTAGGGCCACTGGATGAGAATCTGGAGAAAGATAGAGGAGATATTAAAAGACCAAAAATCGGTCCTGAAAGATATGGCAAGTTTGACCTCCACAATTGCGAAAACCGGTAAAAAAGCGACATCTATACCTACCCTAGCAATGTCTTCCCCAGCTACCCAGAAATCAGTGGAAGGTCTTCAGAAACTAGACAAACCCCCTGCAACTCCTACATTGCAAACGGTGCAAACATCCCTTCAGTCAATCCAAGAAACAATGCTTGCGATGCAAGAAAAACTCTTGAATAGCCACTCTGAACTAAAATCAGATATCCATGCTCTTGATTTTAAAATGAACGAAATCCAAAATGCTATTGCTAGTAACGAAAACAGAATTCTAAAAGCAGAACAAAGAATTGAAAAAAACGAGAAAAAACTGGACACAGTGGACCAAACCTTGTCGGCACAAAATAAAGAAACAGAAGATGCGCTGATCCAACTTGAGATGGATAAGGCCTCGTTTTACTTGCGTTTCCAGAACATCTCGGAGGAAAAAGAGGAGGACTTAGGTGATAAGATGGCGGAATTGATTGCAGAAACTCTGCAGCAAGATAAGCAGGAAATAATTCGTGAGATTGACGAGGTGTACAGAGTCCAGACGAATTACGTAAGAAGGAACAGACTCCCCAGGGAGGTCCATGTGCGTTTTGCTAGGAAAAAAGTTAGGGACATCCTGTATAACATAGCCCGGGAGGAAAAAATTACCTATGGAGGAAAAGAAATTAATATTCTGAAACAAATTCCGAGAAGAGTGAGGGAAAGGAGGAAAAATTATAGGTTCTTGACAAACCATCTAAACAGGAGGAATATAATTTTCAGGTGGCTTTTGCCAGAAGGATTGCAAATTTCCTGGCAAGGGAGGAAAATAAGAATTGACTGTCTAAGTGATGCTCAGGACTTTTTAGAACAACTAAGGGGAGGAGAGGAGGAACAAACTAGTAAGGAGGATAACGAGATAGTAAATACGGAAGAAGAGATATCCCAAGAGCAAATTACTAGAGAAGATATAGAAGAGGAGAAGAAAAAGGAGGATACTGAGGAAAGAGGAAAAAAATCAAGACCAGTGAGAGCCGTAACTTTAAAAGGCAAATAAGAACAAGAGACTAGAAATTAATTTTAGAAATGAACGATACTAAGATCATATCGGTAAACGCGAACGGTTTAAACGATTACAAAAAAAGAAGGATAATATTGTCAAAATTGGCGAAACAAAACCCTGATATTATCTGCATCCAAGAAGTTCATATAAAAAAAGATGAGGCTGATTATCTAAATTATTGTAAATTTGGTAAAGTATTCTCCTCATTAGCTGAGAAAAGAAAAAGTGGGGTCGCCATCTATGTTAAGAAAGGAATAATGGCAGAATGCAAATATAAAGATGGAAAAGGGAGAATACTTATAGTTGAAATAACGAGAGGCAATGCTAGGCTGTTATTGGTAGGGGTTTATGCACCGAATAAAAGACAAGGGAAATTCTACAGGAAATTGCAGGAACAGTTGGCAAATTGGGCACATCTTGAAATATGTATGCTAGGGGATTTTAATGGAATTGTGGATCCAAAGCTTGACTATAAGAGCGATACAACAAAAAAGAATAAAAGATCTCCCCTACCAAAGACTTTCTTGACTTAATAGATGAGATAAATTTAATTGACATGTGGCGTACCTTACATCCCCAGGACAGACAATTTACATTTTATTCCATCCCACAGAACTCCTGGTCCCGAATTGATATGGTTTGGGCTACCAGAAAATTGGCTTTAGAAATTAAGAAAGTTAATATAGGCTCTAATACTTGGGCAGATCATAAGCTCCTAGAAATCAGTTGGTCCCACGATATGAAGAAAATACAACAGAGATGGAGTTTAAGGACCAATCTCTTAAACGAAAAAGAGTTTACACTAAAATTGAATGAAGAAATCAAACGCTTCTTCTTAGAAAATGGGAATCGAGAGACAGCCAAAGAAGTGGTGTGGGACACTATGAAGGCGTATGTCAGGGGAATAGCTATTTCATACACTGCCTTTAAAAATAAGGAAAAAAGAAAGAGTAGAGAAGAACTTACTCAAAAATTATTACAAACTGAGGCCGAATTACAGCAACGACCGGGAGACGAGGCGACGAAACAACAGTGGTTGATGTTGAGACACCGATTGAATTTATTGGACCAGGAGGAGATGGCTCAAAAAATAAGAAGATCTAAGCATTATTGTTTCGAGAATGCTAACAAGTCGGGGAGATGGTTGGCGTATAAATTAAAAAAAGAGAAGGAAAAAAACCAAATACTAGCTTTAGAAGACCCGCAGGGCATCTTGTTGACAAAGGAAGAAGATAAATTAGAAAGTATAAGAAAATTTTATGAGTGTCTTTACAAAAACGAAGGAATTGAGCTAAATAAGGTTGAACAGTATTTGTTGGAAGCCAACCTCCCTCAAATTTCGGAAGAAGAAAAGGAAATGTTAAACGAAAAGATCACCATAGAGGAGTTAAGATCTGCCTTATCTAAAACAAAGAAGAATAAACCCCAGGCCCTGACGGTCTCCCTGGGGAACTATATCAAAAATTTGATGATGCCCTGAAATTGGAACTGCTAGAAATTTTAAATGATGTTATTGCTGGTATAACAATCCCAGACTCCTGGAGGGAAGCCTATCTGACGATCATTCTGAAAGAAGGTGCCGACCCGAAACAGATTTCCAACTATAGACCCATCTCACTGCTCAACGCAGATTATAAATTATTTATGACTATAATTGCGGAGAGATTTAAGAAAATTCTAAACCGATGGATACACAAGGATCAAAATGGTTTTCTCCCTGGGAGACAGATTAGAGACAACTTGAGAACAGTCTTAAATACTATTGAATACTATGAACAACACCCTGGAAAACAGATGGCTTTAATGTTTGTTGATGCCCAAAAGGCATTCGACAATTTAAACTGGACCTTCATGATAAATCAAATAGATTTAATGGGATTTGGGACTAACTTTAGGAGGATGATAAAGAATATCTATCATAATCAGAGGGCAAACATACTAGTGAATGGAGACAGAACTCGGACATTTCAGATCCAAAGAGGAGTCAGGCAGGGATGTCCCTTATCCCCCTTACTTTACATTCTAGCACTAGAGGTCCTGCTTAGAAAGATTAGAGCAAATGAAGATATCAAAGGCCTAAAGATTAGGAAGGAAATATTTAAAACCCAGGCTTTTGCGGACGACGTCGCCTTTATAATTGAAGACCCATTAGACACCGGCTCAAAATTAATGCAGGAAGTCCAGAACTATGGAGAAGTCGCGGGCCTTAAACTTAATAAGAACAAAACTAAAATAATCGTGAAAAATATGACAAACCTACAAATGAAAGAATTAGAAGATCTATTAGGCCTCCAGGTAGTTAAGAAAATAAAATATTTGGGAATATGGATTACCGCAAGACTATCTTCATTAAAAGATGATAATTATATTCCCCTATTGCAGAAAATCAATCAAGACCTTGATAGGTGGAGGAGACTTAAATTGTCCCTGACTGGGAAAATTGCGGCGATCAAAATGAATATTTTACCAAAATTTCTATTCCTATTTCAAAATATACCGGTATCATTGGATAAAAAATTCTTCCTAGATTTGAACAAATATATCAGGAATTTCCTGTGGGAGGGTAAGAAATCAAGGATCTCTCTTAAGACACTTCAAGGGAAAAGAAATTTGGGAGGGTTTGGGCTCCCTGATTGGGAATTATACCAAAAGGCGGCAAAAATAATTTGGATAAAGGAGTGGATTAAATTACAAGAAGGGAGAACTCTGACACTAGAAGGACATGACCTCCATGAAGGATGGCACGCTTACCTCTGGGATATAAAGGATAGGAGGAAAACGTATTTTCATAAACATAAAATAAGAGAGACATTGATTTGTACGTGGCTGGAAATTAGACAGAAGATATATACCAAGGTTCCTAGTTGGTTGTCGATTATAGAAGCTCTAGTGGCCCCAAATAGGAGAGGAAACTATAAACTGGGCACATATAAGGATATCTTGGACGAAGAAGGGAAGCTCAAACCTTTGGAAGCATTGAGGGACCAGGGGTTCAATCTGGATTGGTGGAACTATCTCCAAATTAAATCTAGATTTCAAGAAGATAGAGATAGAAGGGGTATTGAAATGAAATATGGATATTTTGACAAAATTATTTGGGGTCCAGAAAAGAAAATGCTATCCAAAATTTATAACTTTATATTAGATGAGGATAGAGTGGAGACGATAGCCAAAAAACAGTTAAGCATTTGGGAGAAAAACTTAGGATATGCCCTCAATTTCAATGACTGGGAGACAGCTTGGAACAGGAATCTCAAAATAACAAAATCAGCAACATTCAGGGAAAACCACTACAAAATGCTGCATAGGTGGTATCTAGCCCCGGACAGGCTGGCTAAAATATTCCCAAACTCTTCTGCTTTATGCTGGAAATGTGGAAAAACGGTCGGCACCTTTTATCATCTTTGGTGGACCTGTCCTGAGACCAAAAAGTTTTGGTTAAAGATCCGACTCTGGCTCTCTGAAATAATGGGACAGGAGATAGTCCTGGCCCCGGAATCTTTTCTCTTAGGTATGACGGAAGATGGTCTCAACAATAATAAAACCCATTTGGCAATCCAAATTATTACTGCGGCTAGAATAGCCTTTGCGAAACTTTGGAAATCTAAATCTACCCCCTCTGAGGAAACATTAATAAATAAAATCCTAGAGTGCGCAGAGATGGCTAAACTGACAAACGAGCTAAAAAATGAAGAAAATTCAAAGCACTATGAAGTATGGGGAATTTGGTATAACTGGTTAAAGAATAGGATAAAAGTATGATAATAGGCTATAGTTGCTTAAACACCAGAAATGGACTCAATTGTATAGAAATGTAGAGAATTATATAGTATTGTATAATATAATGTATAGTGATAGTTATGGATGGAATCCATCCAATATTTGACTTATGAAATGTGTATACACCGTACCCCGGATCAAGATTGAGATTGTATTTTGTCTTTTTAAATACTAGAAAACTCAATAAAGTATATTAAAAAATAAATAAATAAATAAATTATCTTTCAACTGAAGAAGGAGTTGGAAAAGTGCACATGAATGTGACAGAATAAATAATATTTTGGAATAAAAAAAAATATATATTGCCAAGAAATACTGATCAAGGATCATGAGAATTATCATCCAAAATTCTGAAGAACCCAGCATTAGAAAAGCTGATCCGGTATATTCCTTTTGAAAAACCAATAAATGCTATGTAATTTCTAGATTCTGTATAAGAATTAATGGGATATTCAATGTTTTGTTTAATGAATCTTGCAATATTTCCTGTTCAGAAATAATCATCATTCAAGGCTGTTGACACTGACAATAATAAAAAATACAGAAATGCAAAATACAAAAAAGAGCAAATTGAGGCAATTTATGTTTTATTATTATAAAACATAATAATGGATAATCTCTTAGTTTAAGAATGCATAATTTTATTGCATAACCTATTCTTAGCAAACTTAATAGCATTTAACATGATCAAAGCAAAGAAAATAAAAATCTAGTATGTAAAAAATAATGAATTTAAAAAGTTAACAATAAACATGATGGGTATTCATTCAAAACTAAGCAAACTAAATTAAGGGCCAATACACACACACTGGAATAAGATTGATATATTTATGAAATGTTAGCAAAATCAAAGTCATCTGTACCTCTGTGCGGACCTTGTTCCACAAAGTGGAAGTAGCTACTAAAAAGAATTGTCAATCCTTGCCCCATGGACCACATGAGGAACATGAACCTAAGTAGGCCTATTTTTTATTTTTCTCCTACAACAGGAGAGAATTCCATTCTGGCAAGTTGCTGCCTGATATATCCCATGATGTTTTTTAAAGATAATGACCAGTATTTTAAATTGAATATTCAAAATTTGAATATTCAAATTGAGTATATTGAGTATTTGAATCTCAGACGCCAACTGGCAACTTAAGCAGTGACCTCAAATTAGATTTTATTCTAGCCTGATGAAATTGACCCCTAAGGAGTAAAGCTTATGTATTTTGTTCCTGCTGTAGTTTCCACGTTGTATTGTGGGGAAAATATTTCGACTTCAAACATGTATATTCCAATAAGTAAATAGGCACTAAGAATTTTCTTTGTGAAGAAATATTTGGAGAGAGAATGTAAAGGCAAAGGGCAACCAATTTAGAATATGCTGTAAGGAAATGTTACTTCCCCTGGAGTATATAAAATAAAGATGTTCAGATGTTGATTCTGGTTTAATTTGCTACAAAAATATCCCTTATTAAATTAATGTAATCCAAGCTATTAAAAGACAGCTCACAATATTTAATAGATTAATTCTGTTAAGTTAATAAAAGAATTAACATTCAAACCTAACACTATTTTATTGGAAGGCAAGATCCTACTGTTAGATGGATTAAAATCAGTTTGAGAAAATGATTTACAAATGGCCATTGAGAAAGAGGATTTGGATTTATGTTTCAGTTTCCAAGATTTCAGTTTTACATCCTCTGCCCAAATTAGAAAAAAATTACATCAAAAACACTATAATGTATATGACTGATGAAACTGGTATATATGGCTAAAAATTGGAATAACTGCAATGAAAAATAAGCTATGTTTATTTATTAAGAATCACTGCATTATAAATTATTACTTTATTCTTTCAGTGAAAAAACTGCTCAGTCTCAAGAAAAAGACAAAAATGGACAGCCACTTCTCCTCCTTAAAGGATCAACTATTAGTGTTCGCAGTTTTGGGCAGCTGTCTCATTTACTTTCTTTTGCTGGGAAAAAAAGACTAAAAGAAGCACAGGCATGTCTTGAAGGTATTCTGTATACTCTTTCTCTGGATATTTCTGAATTACATGATAATTAAGATGCCTGTTCCCAGTTCTTGCCTTGTTTGGCCTTGTTCTATTTCAATAATTAGTTCAGAAGGAGAATTTGTTGCTACTCAAACCTAGGCGAGGTAATTTATCATGATTCAAAATCAGAAATAGGCTAAATAATGCTAAAATTAGGTGTTTTACAACTAATGGGATAATGTTCCATTCAAATTCATATTTATTTGTAATTAACCAAGACCTTCAATAACTCAATCTGAGTTTTTTATGTAATGTGAATTACTTATAGCCAATAGAGATCCTATTGTGAAAATTCTTGGCCCTGGATATGGAACAATTGAAGGAGAGGATTTGTCCATGCTTCGTTTACTAGACAAAATTAAAAAGGATGATACATCAGACAATGAAATTAAAATGAAAATTTCCCTACTACTTCAGCAATTGGATATGCAGTTGCTCAACAGCTCGCTGAAACAGATATCACAGTGAGTCTATTTCAGATAGTATTTGTTTATCTAAAATGAATTATGCCCTCTCAGAGGGCAAATCTTATATTTTTACATTTTTAAAAATAAGATTTATTTTTGCATTTACAGTATTAACTGAAAATTCAAATAATTTCCAATAATTTGAAAAGGAAATGTAATAGAAAATAATTTTGAATTTGGAGCTTCTGCACTTTACTCTTCAAATATTGTCACATACAGGCTTTCATCTGAGAATAAATTAAGAAAGTACATATAAAGATTTCTGTCTTGCCCCTTTGCCTTCCTCACAAGTAATTTGGGGACATTGGGTGCTATCATAGACAATTAGTCAGAGGAAAAATGGAAGGTTGTCAGAAAACAGGAAATCGTTTTTCCAAAATGTCATATGTTAACCTGAAGTCTAAGCCTAATTTTTGGTAGTTTCCTCTTTGCCCAACAGCCTTGCCTATTCTTTCCCAAACCAAATGGTCCAGTTTTATGTATGAGAATTTCTGCCTTAAAGCTAATTAGCCAAGCAGTTAATACTCTTTCTGTGGAATATGGAATTGCTTTGAAAAAGAAACCCAGCATATTCTTTGATTGAATCTTTAAATATTGTTAGAATGTAATTAATTTATTCTAATTACAGAGAAGTGAGATTAACACCAGCTGCTGTGAAAAATGAAGTAGAATTGCTTAAGCATTTCTGTGGACCAATGGAAGATGCAGTCCTTGAATCACTAGACTATATATCAGGTTCAAATTGTGTTTTTTTTATTCTTACCATTTTTTAAAAATTGTATATTAAATATATATATATATATATATATATATATATATATATATATATATATATATATATATATATATATATATATATATATATATATATATATATATATAAGCGAAACCCACTCATGCATTAATCACGAAATCTCCAGAACCGTAAAGCCTACAAACTTGAAATTTGCCACGTATGTTCCTCTTGGCTTCTAGGTGCTCACTAAGAAAGGATTTTTCAAAATGACCATCAGAGCATTAGTATTTCCTATATTATTATAACACATTCTGGTGCTAATTAGTTAGATGTTCTACTCCCCTTCCCAACTTGAAAATAACTCTGGAGAGAATAGGATAGCATAGGACAGGCTTCTGTGGAGAGAAGGGGTTAGAAAGCCTGAGGAAGAGAAGGGTATAGGAGAGGAGAGGATCTATGGGGCCAAGCCTGAGGGAAAGAAGGGGAGAGGCTTCTATGGGCAAGCCTGAGGGAGAGAAGGGAAGAGGAGAGTATCTATGGGACCAAGCCTGAGGGAGAGAAGGGGAGAGGAGACTATCTATGGGGCCAGCCTGAGGGAGAGAAGGGGAGAGGAGAGGGTCTCTGGGGCCAGCCTGAGGGAGAGAAGGGGAGAGATCTATTGGCCCAGCCTGAGGGAGAGAAGGGGATAGGAGAGGATCTATGGGGACAGCCTGAGGGAGAGAAGGAGAGAGGAGAGGATCTATGGGGACAGCCTGAGGGAGAGAAGGGGATACGAGAGGATCTATGGGGCCAGCCTGAGGGAGAGAAGGGGAGAGGAGAGGGTCTATGGGTCCAGCCTGAGAGAGAGAAGGGGAGAGGAGCACTGGTGGGTCTGCCCGGTTCCGCCGAGCCGGTAGCCATGACGATATGATGTCACTGAACCGGCTCTGCCCCACCGCCCTCCCACCCCCCGTGTTATTCTTACCTTTTATTTGGCCCCACCCCCAATCTGTTGCTGCCTCCTGAGTCCCAGCTGATGGGCTATAAGGAAAAAAATTGTTTAAATTCTTGCCGTGGGGCTTCAAAGGGCCGCTCTACAGCTGATCAGTGGTAAAAGGCAGTTTGGTGGTAGACTGGTGCCTCCAAAAACAAATGAGTAGACCAGTGCCTGCAAAAATAAATGGGTAAACCAGTGCCTGCAAAAATACATGAGTAGATCAGTGCCTGCAAAAATAAATGGGTAGACCAGTGCCTGCAAAAATACATGAGTAGACCAGTGCCTGTAAAAATAAATGGGTAGACTGGTACAGCTCTGCAAGCAGTTAAAAGCCTGGTAGACTTCAAAACAGCTGCATTTCCCTTACCTCTGCTAAATCCTAAAGAATTGTCACATTACCATCAAGCCATGCCCACAAAATAAGCCATGCCCACAGAACCGATAATAAAAAATTTTAGAACGAGTTTTAAATTTTAGCTCACTTAGGGCTGTAAAGCACTGTGAAGCAGTATGTAAATCTAACTGCTGTTGTTATTGCTATAATCCATAATATAAACTAGGAAAACTTTACAGACAATGTAAATGTAAATTTAATGGGCTCTATATTTCCATGGATCCCCGGGCCTGACAACTTCACCCAGTATCTTTTATATGGTTAATGTTAAATAGGAGCAGACAGAATACCAAGCCTGGTGGCATGTCACATAGTAGGGGTAAGGGAATAATCTGTCATTGCCAATAAATACTGACTGGAACCTGCCTCAAAGGAAGAGAAGCAACATAATACGGTGCTGCCCACTTCCAGCTCCCAAGGCTGCTTGAGATAGATACCATGATTGATATATCAAAAGCTGCTGAGAGGTCATCCTTGAGCAAGGATAGATGCATGACCTCTATCTTGTTCTCATTAGAGGTCATCAAAAAATACAATTAATACTGTCTCTGACCCATGCCCAGTTCTGAAACCTAATTGAAAGGGCTGAAATAATTAGCCTCATCCAGAATTCTCTGAAACTTTTGTGCCACCATCTTCTCAGCAACCTTCCCTAAAATAAGAACATTGGATACTGGACGAAGGTTGTTCAGTATGGTGGAATCTAATCATGGCTTCTTGAGGAGAGGACGAGCTAACACCTCTTTGAGGGTCGGAGGAACAACTACCTGTCTTAAAGAAGAATTCACCATCTCCAACCACAATTCATTAGCTTAGCAGCCTTATCCAGTCAGGAAGTATATAGATCTAATGAGCAGGTAGTTGAGCTCACAACAAATGTAAATCTAATAAATAATTAGTTCTCCCTTTTTTACTTGTAAACTTAGTCTCATTTTTTTCATTCTTTTTCTTAACATCCTTGAAAAGAACTTGCAGATTCATTATATTTTCAGTTATCAATACAGTTTCATCAGTATAGCACAGTTTATTAAATGTTTCTTCCTTCAGTATTAAAACCACCCTCATATCTTCCCTAATATGGCACCAGACCTAGAGATAGTGCTGGCATACCAACTGCCTCATTCAGCAACCATTTAAAGTTACAATAAAAATAACTTTATGACCATTACCCTCATTTATGACTTTTGAAGCATTTCTCAGGCACATGACCACCATTACAGTCAGTATGCACTGTTCTGTGCCTGATATATTGTTTTTCTTGTGATTCCCTCTTTGCAGAATAGAGAGATTGGAGAGGAAGGGATAACAAAAGAATAACACAATGGGGAATACACCAGTCTGTTTGAATAGAGTGTGCTGCTCATGGCTGCTGGTACCAGCACTTGATTTCATTGTGCATTCCCTATTGTATGCCTGCTTAATCTCTTGTAATCTCTTCCTCTCCAATGAATCCAAATGGTACAATCATTAATTCCTTTCTTGTTAATTTTCCCAGGGCCAGAGTGAGCATTCTAAAGGTTGGGGGAGTGGGGAGGAAAGTACAATTACATTCACTGGATTTCCCCCTTAGTGACAATTTTGGTCAACGATGAAGTTGCTGGTCCCAATTGTAGTCTCTAAGTGAGGATTATCTATAGATGCTTCATGCTCAGGCTTGGTATATTACCTATTTTACTTGATATTGTTAATTTTTATTCTGCAGGGTCTTAAATTGTTGATGACTTTTTTACCATTTTTTAACATGTATCTTAGAATCAGTGTTAACTTTTGACAACTGCCTAGACAACTCACTGCAGTTGCAACTCACTCACTTGCAACTTTTTGCAAGATTTCAGAAGTTGTTTGCCATTGCTTCCTTCCTAGAGTTGACTGAGAGTGATTGGCCAAAGTCATCAAGTTGATTTAGTGCCTAAGGTGGAACTGGAATTCATAGTCTTATAGTTTCTATCCTACTGCCTTAACCACTACATCAAATTGGCTCTTTTTTACTAATCTGCACTGACTGAATATGAAATGTTTCATTTGCACTAACATCACAGTGGAAGTTGATTTACTACCTTTTTTCCCTCTGTCGGGTAAATTAAAGTGGACTAAAACATTGCTCTTGTTTTTTCAGACTATGAATTCTTCAATGGATGTCGCGCCCCACCTTGGAGACAAGTACATGGGGAAATTTGTTATTTGTCAATTAAACCACGTGACACAGATGTTATGTTTGTTACTTGTAGCACAGCAGGAATATTCTTAAATGGAGTAAGTAATTAAAGCAAAGCATCGTGGTATTTATTTCAGAGATTGGGTCTATGATCTAAATAAATGTTTGCTTGCTTACTGATTAAAACTGTTGGGCTAATTGGAAGTCAATAACATAAATACTTTTCTTTTAATAAGATATTCAAATGCATAATTATCTTAATCTTCAATTTTTGCACCCAAATAATTTTCTGGTGGTCCTGTGCACCTACATTCTTTTTTTTTTTTTTTTTATATACTTTATTGATTTTTTTTTTTTTAAGGCAAATAAAATATAATAGCAATTTTGTTTGACATCGGATTCGCAGTGTTTATACATATATACATGAAAAAAATATCTGGTGTCATTTATACTATACATTTCTAATTAATTTCCGCACCTTTAACTCCTTCCTTGATTCTATCATTTATCCATTCGTACCATCTTCCCCATATCATATCGTAATCTGAGTTTTCATCATCACTTATCTCGTATGTTAATTTACTTGTCTCTGCACACTCTAATATTTTGCTAATTATAAGGTCATCTGGTGGTAGGTCTTTCTTTTTCCAGTATTGAGCGTACGCCAGTCTGGCAGCTGTAGTTATGTGTATTAGGAGGTGGACCTTTTCCTTTCCATGCCCTTTCTTTACCATTCCCAGGAGAAATATTTCTGGGTTCAAATCAATTTCTTCTTTGAGTATGTCTTTCAACCATCTCTGAATTTTGCTCCAGTATCTTTTGGCTTCGGGGCATGTCCACCACATATGAAAGAAGGTGCCCTGACCATGACCGCATTTCCAACAACTTGGGTGTACATTGGGGAACATCTGTGCTAATCTTGCAGGTGCTAAGTGCCACCTATGAAGCATTTTGTAATGATTTTCCTTGTACGTGGCTGCTCTAGTTAATTTATAGTTTTTATTCCACGCCTCTTCCCATTCGTTGAAGTTCAAACTATGTCCGATATTTCTCTCCCACGCTCTCAATTGGTTTCTGATTATGTCCTCATCTCTATCCTCATCTAATAAGTAATTATACAGCTTGGCCAACGCTTTTTTTCCTGGTCCCATCAGAATTTTGTCTAATCCGTTGTATCCTAATTCTAAACCAAATTCATCCTTGTCTTTCTGGTATCTTGATTTTATTTGCATGTAAGTCCACCAATCTAGAATTATGTCTTGGTCTCTCAGGACATCATTTGATTTAAGGTTTCCCCCTCCGTCGAGGATGTCTTTGTATCTGCACAGTTTCTCCATTCCCCACCTGTTGGGATAAATCAATGCCTCTACCGTAGAGAGCCAATTTGGGACTTTTGTATAATATCTCTGTCTAATCCCCGCCCACGTTTGTATTAGGGAGTCCCTGATTTTATGCCTGTGGAAGTAGGTTTTCTTTTTCTTATCTTTATCCCATAAATACGCACCTACATTCTATTCCTGCTGTTCCTTTATATACTGATATATGTAATTTTTTTTTTTTTTTTTTTTTTTTTTTTTTTTTTAATTTGATTTATATGCCGCCCTTCTCCGGAGACTCAGGGCGGCTTACAATGCGTTAAGCAATAGCCTTCATTCTTTTGTATATTTTTATACAAAGTCAGCTTATTGCCCCCACAAACTGGGTCCTCATTTCACCTACCTTAGAAAGGATGGAAGGCTGAGTCAACCTTGAGCCTTGGAGAGATTCGAACCAGCAGAAATTGCAGGCAGCTGTGTTAATGACAGGGTGCACTAAACCACTGTACTATCAAGGCTCTTATTCATTTTAATTATGAATTAGAATACAAATTGTTTTCTTTTATTGTAGAATAAAAGTCATTGTGAACTGGATCACCATTATGCATATAGAGAAATAACACAAGACATTTTTAATATAATGAGCTATAATGCTGCTGAAAGAAATAAGGATTATAATTATATAATAGTATTGAAACAGAAGAAAATAAATAATAAATAAATTTATTGAAATATAAATAATATTGAAATCAATGTGATAGCTTCACTCACTCTAAATTTTAAGAGATGTTTCAAAATAGAATGGATTGAACCAACTTAAATCATGCCAGAGGTGAAGATTGCAATATGTAAACCACCTGGAAATAAATTCCATTAAACTCCGTATGACTTACCTAGAAATGAGTATAGCTCTGTGTTTCTGAGAAATGTGTGGAACAGTTGAAAATTATATAAAACTTGGTTTTCTTATAGGGAAGGAGCAATGAGAGAGATGAAATTGATTATGAGAGGAAGAGTGACATATATAAAGATCTTGTCACATTTTTAAGAGAACGATCAGCAGCATTTGTAGATAATATGGTTAAACAGGTATGCATTTCTTGTTATTATACTTCTAGTTCTCATCTATACTTGAAAGCTCACATATCTAAGTTATTTTTATGTGATTTTGTATCTTATTTTGGTTTGGTCTGTTTATGCAATATATATTTATACATGCACACATACTGTACAATCACACATTGGACAAGTTCACACATATTAAGTCACAGTCTGTTGGTTTATTATGTTGTGTGAATGTTGGATTAAATGCAGGAAGACTTAGGTTATAGTCTATCCTCATCAATGGAACTCACAGAGTGACTTTAGGTCAGTGATTCTTTCTCAGACCTCATATAAGGTTGTGGGGAAAATCTCTGTTGAGAGATTAGAATAGAATAGAATAACAGAGTTGTAAGGGATCTTGGAAGTCTTCTAGTCCAATCCCCTGCTCAGGCAGGAAACTCTATATCATTTCAGACAAATGGTTGTCCAATCTCTTCTTTAAAACTTTCAGTATTGGAGAATTCACAATTTCTGGAAGCAAGTTGTTCCACTGGTTAATTGTTCTAACTGTCAGGAAATTTCTTCTTAGTTCTAGGTTGCTTCTCTCTTTGATTAATTTCCATCCATTGCTTCTTGTCCTGCCCTCAGGTGCTTTGAGAATAGTTTGACTCCTTCTTCTTTGTGGCAACCCCAGAGATATTGGAACACTGTTATCAGATCACCCCTAGTCTTTCTTTTCATTAAACTAGACATACCCAATTCCAGCCGTTTATATGTTGTTTATATGTTTTAGCCACCAGTACCTAATCATCTTTGTTGCTCTTCTCTGCACTCTTTCTAGAGTCTCAACATCTTTTTTATATCGTGGTGATCAAAACTGTATGCAGTATTTCAAGTGTAGCCTTACCAAGGCATTATAAAGTGGTATCAACACACTTCATATGATCTTGTTCTATCCTTCTGTTAATGCAGCATAGAACTGTGTTGGCTCTTTTGGTAGCTGTAGCACACTGCTGGCTTATATTTAAGTGATTGTCCACTAGGACTCCAAGATCTCTCTCACAGTTCCTACTATTGAGCGAGCTCCCGCCTATACTGTACCTGTATGCATTTGGTTTTTCTTGCCTAAATGTAGAACCTTATTTTTTACCATTGAATTTAATTTTGTTAGGTAGTGCCTAATGTTCAAGTCTGTCAAGATCCTTCTGAATCTTAAGCCTATCTTCTGGAGTGTTGGCTATTCCTGCAAATTTAATGAGTTCCCCATCTATCCCCTCATCCAAATCATTGATGAAGATGTTGAAGAGTACTGAGCCTAAAACAAAGCCTTAGGGTACTCCACTGCATACTTCCCTCCATGTAGGTGCAGTTTCATTGAGGACTACTTGTTGAGTACGGTTGAGAGCCAGTTACAAATCCATCTGGCAGTGATGTTGTCTAACCCACATTTTTATGTTATCAAGTAGTAGATTGTGGTCTACTTTATCAAATGCCTGGCTGAAATCCAAATAAATTATATCCACAGCATTCCTCTGGTTCACTAATTTTGTCACCTTGTCAAAGAATGCAATAAGATTTGTCTGGCATGATCTGTTTTTGACGAATCCATGTTGGCTTTTTGGTTATGACTTTGTTTGCCTCTAGGTGCTCATTGATTCATTGTTTGATAATCTTTTTCAGAATCTTCCCAGGTATTGAAGTCAGGCTGATAGGGCTGTAGTTTCCTGGATCTATTTCCCTCCCCTCCCTTGTTTTTTTGAAAATGAGAACTATATCAGCTCTTTTCCAGTCATCTGGTAGTCCCTGGAGTTCCAGGGAACTGTGTGTACTTGGATTCAGTACCCCCCAAAATGGCATGTAAATTCAATAAAGCATTGTTAAACAACTATGGCTCAATGCAACATGTAAGTCCACCGACAGGTTCTTTGACTAAGTTCTTTTGGTGATTTACAGTATATATGAAGACAAATTTTAATTATATCAGGAGCATTGCCCAGAATTGTTAGATCTGGCTGATACTTATATTCTGCTAAAGAAATATACCTTTTTAATGGTTTGAATCATTGTTATATTATAGACTGCCTTATTTGTGCTTTCCTAAACATGAACGCACTGATCAAAAATTATATTTCAAAATTTATTTAGATGATCTAATGCTGAACTAAGTCACTTAGAAGTGAGAATAGAGCAGATAATATAAGATATTCTGAAAAGCTTTATAGAAAATTGGAACTTTTTTGATGATGAAAATCATTGGTAAATACAATCCTCATTTCACTGTCAATAGCCAAATGTAACAAAGTATTTCGAATGAAATTATTAGGAATCAGTTTTTAAATATTTTATCTATAATTTTTTTTCATTTGTGCATGAACCATAAAAAATATATATGGCTGGTTCAGGAATTTATCTATAAGTCTGGAATTTTGCCAGTAAATTTATTTCCTAGATCCTTAACACACTTATTTGGAAGCTGTTTTGATTTTAATGGAACTTATTTCCAAGCTTAGGACTGCAGCAGTTGGCAAAAAGTCTCTGCTCATCTTTCTACACATGTTTTTCCTTTAAGCAGTAGTATAATTTTAAAGCAGGAAAATATCATATTTTAACAAAAAAGGTCAACTGTCTTTGACAATGCTTTAAATAATCAGAACCATTCCTCTTTCTAACTTCATCTCTTATTATTTGAATAAAAAGAATATTCATTGTTTTTCAGTTTTCTTTTGATTTCAACATTAGGGGTACTTCAAACTGACACAGCACGTATGGCTGTTGCAATGTTGCAGCTCTAGGATTTTAATATTGCTGGCAAATCAGAATAATATTTTTAATAAAATATAGCAGCTATATGGCATTTATGGCAAATCATTCTCGCAGAAGGCTGCGGAGTGGGTCAGGAGTGGGATGATCCAGTTGGTCTGGCCAGTCATTGAGTCGAATAGTTTTGGCCACGCCTCCTCGTGCCTCCGTCGCCTCCAGTTTTATTTGACTCAGTGATCTGACCAGACAGAATTTTGAGTCTTCTCACTCCTGACACACTGTCAACATTAATTTTTCTTAAAATTGAAGATTGAGGTTTCTGCGCTGTGCGAGCTGGCCACTTCAGTTTTAGGCTGAAAACGCCACCGCTGCTGCTGCTGCCCGCCCGCTCCACAGCTGATTGGCGCTAGTGCTCCCATCGCTTCGCCGCTTGCATTAAGTGACGGCTATTTTTGCAGCACCAGCAGGCGATTCGTTTCCTCAGCGGTTCCCTCAGCCGATAGCTGCTGGAATCTCACCAGCGGTGGCCATTATCGCGCCTCCTATATCGCGCCAACGGTCGCCATTTTGAATTGATGTTTTCGGCGGCCATTTCTTTGTAGCGCAATCTCGAAGGCTGTCACACTCCTACAAAGGAGTTCAACCCATATCAAGGGGTTCTTACCTTGCTGTTGTTGGCGGCCAACGTAGCCTTTCGAGCTGGGAGGTCAAGCCTTATTCCGGAGTGGCCATTTCAAGGCACGGTGAGTAGAATCACCGTGGGCGGCCACCTTGCTTCCTTTGGGGCGGCCATTTTGTTACCACATCTCCATCTCAGGCAGCCATTTTAAACAAAAAAAAATTAAATTGCAATTCTGCCACTGCAGTTTGCTTTCGGGCATTCATCAGCCCCTCTGGTACAGGTGTGTCCAGATACCTGGAGAAGCCGTCAGTTGTTCATCAGGAGCACAGGCTTTTGTCCTCGCCCTTTTAGCCAGCATCTCAATGGTGGAATGGTCATCTGCTAACAATACTGAGACCAGCCGCAAGGCCACATCAAAGTCTACTTCCAGCAAAAAATCTCAATCGCAGACTGAAATTAAAGACCTCCAATGTTGCCAAAGGGCACTGGAACAACAATATTTGCAAGCAGAAAGGGATAGAGCTGATCTTGAAACTTCCACTGCAAGTGCCCGCTTTGGTTCTATTGACCCGGACGCTGATGATAACCTTGACCTCTCCAGAGCTTTGTCCCCAGAGAGAACTGACCAGCAATGTTCTGATTCTCCACCTTCCAAGAACCAGAATAAAGGGGACCTCTTCGCTTGCGCAATTACCCCTCAGGAACCACCGGCACCACCGCCTGCCCAGCGTTCTAACTCGCTGGAATTGCAAGATCTGCCGGAGGCGGTCCAAAATCTGATTGCCAGGGCCATCTCACATGGCATTGCTGCGGGCATCCAGGAACACTGCTCAGTTTCTGCGGTTTTGGAAAGCCTTCATTCACAACACACCCGAGTTTCGCCTTCTGCCAGGCTCACTGGATCCCCTGATAGGTCCCCAACGAGATCTAGCGGCAGCGCTGACCTCGGCCTGGATGAGGAGCCACAGAGAGATAATGATCTCTCTGATGACGAAGGTGCTTCCCTGGATGTTCCGGCCTTCACGGGCCTTTTTCCTCAGGGACTCTTCAAGTCACTGCTGCACAAGGTAAAGGTCACTTCAGGCCTATTGGATCCCATTACTGATTCTGCTTCAACTTCAACCGGCCACAGAATCTTCTCCGAACCAGTTGCCAAACAACTTTTCATCCCGGCACCCAAACTGTTTATGGACATGGTCCGAAACCAATGGGCCAATCCGTCATCTCTTCCTATGCCCAGCGGCACTGACTGTCGCAATTACAATATGGAGCCTTCGCTGACACCATTCTACAGGTATCCTCTGTGGATGGCCCTGTGGCTGCCCTTTCCTCTCCTTCCCCCTATATCTTGGATGACACGTCTGAGGGCCTTAAGCCTGAGGACAGGAAATTTGAACTGTCCTTTAAGAAGTCACATCAGGCTTCAGCCTGGGCAATACAGGCCGCGACTGCAGGCTCTTTCTTCACCCGTTCCTCACTACTATGGCTGCAACAACTGCAATCACGTTTACCCACCCAAGAGGTCCGAGTCCACCAGGACCTTAACAAGATCATTGCAGCCACTCAATTTGCATCCGATGCCATTCTCAATGCTGCCAAATACGCATCAAGAGCGATGGCATCATCAGTCACCTCGCGACACCTATTATGGCTACGCCAATGGCCAGCTGACCTAAAAGCATCAGCCCTGTTCACGGGTGTCTAAGTTATTTGGTGACTCCCTCGAACCTTTATTAGTTGAGGACAAGGACAGAAAGAAGGTTTTGCCTTCCGCCATTAGGAGGGCGGATCGCAGGGCAACCCCATACTACCGCAGGCAGTCTGCCCGATACTTTCCCCAGGAGGGCTCTAGCCAATGCCCTTATTCCCAGGGCTCCTTTTGCCAACAGGACGGGTTCCTTTCGGGACAAGCCAAAGTCATACGGCTCTTCAAAACAGCTATTTCGCGGGACTGGCAACTGCCAGTTCCGTTGTCAGAAATGACTCACCTCCCTCTCCCCCCATAGGAGGCAGGCTGAGCCTCTTTGTAGACAGGTGGGCTCACATCACGACCGACTAATGGGTCCTCCATACCATCAAATTTGGACTTCCATTAGAATTCCTTTCCAGCCCCCCGAACCGCTTCGTACCATGCCCTGTCTCCAACTCCCTTCACAAGCACAGACTCATGGAGCTTGCTATCCAACATCTCTTAGACATCAAGGCCGTGGAGGAGGTCCCCCCAGACCAATGGAGGCAGGGATATTACTCAATCCTTTTCATGATGTCGAAGTCCACAGGGGACTGGATAATAATAATAATAATAATAATAATAATAATAATAATAATAATAATAATAATAATAATAATAATAATTTTATTTCTATACCGCCCTTCTCCCGAAGGACTCAGGGTGGTGTACAGCCAATTTAAAAACACAGGACACAACAATGATTAAAAATTAAAATAATTAAATAGATTTGGCCGATTTAAAACCCCAAAAATTTAAAATACCCCAATTTAAAATTATTATGTTGACAGCCCTGCTGTCTGGAGAGCGATACTCAACTTAAAATCACTAAATACCCACCTTGTCTACAGGAGATTCAAAATGAACACTCTGAAGTCCATTCTAGAGGGGATCAGGCCAGGAGACTTCCTAGCTTCTGTAGACCTTTCCGAAGCCTACCTACATATTCCTATCTCACCGGTCCACTGGCGTTATCTCAGATTCTGCTACTCAGGGTGACACCTGCAATATCGTGCCCTCCCATTCGGCCTGGCATCGGCACCGTACAGCTTCACAAAGGTCCTAGCGGCCCTGGTGGCGCACTTACGCTCCGTCCCGGTACGCTTCAAGCCTACCTGGATGACTTATTAGTTCAGGCCCACACTCTTCCAAGGGCGCTAGCCGACCTACAACTAACCTTGCAGGTCCTACGAGAACACAGGTTCCTAGTCAACTTACTCAAGAGCCAATTGCAACCCCGAACCCGCTTAACACACCTCGGGGCAATAATCGATACCCAGGCGGGACAAGTGTTCCTCTCTCACGAGAGGAGAGATAATCTCAGACTACTCATCCGTCAAATCCTCCTGGAGCCAACGGTGTCCAAACTCACCCTCTCAAAACTGTTAGGGAAACTGGCATCTTGCATAAATATTGTGCCTTGGGCCCGGCTCCATGCACACAGTCTCCAATGGCTCCTGCTACCGTATCAACGGAACAAGACTGCTGCTTCTCATACCAAACTGAAGGTGTCTCTGTCGGTTCGCCGGTCATTACGCTGGTGGATATCCCTAGCCCTGGACAGGGGATGTGTATTCACAGACATTCGCCCGATAGTCATTGCGACAGATGCCAGCCTCTAGGGATGGGGAACGCATCTGGACAAGCAAGTAGCTCAGGGTCGTTGGTCCTCCAACGAGATGCAGTACAACATCAATCTACTAGAGCTTCGAGCAATTTACATGGCCCTTCAGACCTTCCAACCGACCATATAGGGACACCATATTTTAATATTTACCGACAACATGGCGGCGAAAGCCCACATAAATCACCAAGGAGGGACGAGATCCAGGTCACTCATGCTGGAGGCTCTCAAGGCTCTCGCTCAGGGTGGATCACATTGCCAGCAAGGACAACCTCCAAGCGGACTTCCTCAGTTGTAATATGGTGGAACCATCGGAGTGGCGTCTCCACCCCGGTCTCTTCCAAGAGGTTTGTTACCGATTCGGACAACCCCACGTGGATCTGTTCACTACATCAGCGAACACTCAGTTTCCACGCTTTATCACTCGTTACCCATCGTTGGGAGTGGAGGACACGGATGCTCTCCATTGCCCCGGACACTGGGGCTCCTCTATGCGTTTCCGCCTCTAGCATTAATTCCTCAAGTGATACCCAAGATACTAGCGGAGGAAGCAGACATAATTCTCATTACCCTCCACTGGCCGAGGAGGCCTTGGTTCTTGGACCTTGTGGCCCTCTCCATAGCGCGCCCTTGGTGGTTTCCAACCGAGAAGGTGTCTCTCAGCCAGGGGGCAGTCAACCACCCGGAGCCCCAATGGCTCAATCTCACCGCCTGGCGATTGAGAGGCTCCTTCTGAGACAGCCACTCTATTCCGAGGACGTTATTCATGTCATGCAGGCAGACAGGAGACAGTCCACCATCAGATTCTACAATATCACCTGGAAGGTATTTATTTCTTGGTGCTCTGCACGCGAGATTAATTCCCTTTCAGCTTCTGTTCCTCAGGTCCTGGAGTTCCTCCACGATGGCTTCCGTAAGGAACTGGCGCTCAACACACTTAAACGCCATCTTGCTGCGCTTTCCATGGTACTGTTGCACAGGGATGGAGCGCCGCTGTCTCATCATCCGTCCATTCACAGGTTTTTACTGGGGTTCGGAATATTCATCCCCCAGTAGGTCAATGGTATCCCTCCTGGGACTTACCACGGGTACTAAAGGTCCTCACCGAACCACCATTCGAGCCTTTACACACATCGAGTCTCAGGTACCTTTCTCTAAAGGTAGCCTTCTTGGTGGCAATTACTTCCGCCTGCCACATTTCGGAGCTGGCGGCCCTCTCTATCTGGCCTGACCTATGTATCATCCACACGGACAGAGTGGTCCTCCGACTGGACCTGTCCTTTGTTCCTAAAATTAATTCATGATTCCATCGGGGACAGGAAATTATTCTTCCAAATTTCTGCCCCAGACCAGCTCACCCACTGGAACACAAATGTCTGCAGAGCTATTAAGATCTACATCTGGACTACTGCAACGCTCTCTACATGGGGCTCCCCTTGAAGAGCACCCGGAGGCTCCAACTGGTCCAGAATGTGGCCGCACGGGTAGTCACGGGAGCCGCATGGCGCTCCCATACAACACCTCTCCTGTATGAGCTGCACTGGCTCCCAGTGGTCTTCCGGGTGCGCTCCATGGCATAGGACCTAGTTATCTTTGAGACCGCCTGCTGCTACCGACAGCCTCCCATCGAACTGTGCACTCCCACAGAGAGGGCCTCCTCAGGGTGCCATCAGCCAAACAATGTAGGCTGGTGATCCCCAGGGGGAGGGCCTTCTCTGTGGGGGCACCTACCCTCTGGAATCAGCTGCCCCCATTGATAAGGAGAATCCAAGACCTCAGTGCCTTCCGCTGTGCCATTAAAACCTTCTTTTTCCAGGAAGCCGGGCTGGCCTAACACTTTTAAAAATGTTTTTAATTGTTTGTTATTGTTTTTAATCATGGGGCCAAATTTATATATATCTTTTTAATTGTATTTTAATGTTTGTAGTTTATGCTTTTACTTGGCTGTTCACCACCCTGAGTCCTTAGGGAGAAGGGTGGTATACAAATCTATAAAAAATAAATAAATAAATAAATAAATAAATAAATAAATAAATAAATAAATAAATAAATAAAAAATCTCACGCACGGCCACTTCCAGGCGCTCTGAGGCGCTATTTGTATAATTTCAACCTGCCTCACTGAGATCTAAGGTATCTTCGGCCACCATAGGTCGCTGGCTTCGGGCTTGCATTGCCTGGGCATATGAAGCACAGTCTATCCCTCCTCCGAGGCGTGTCACTGCTCACTTCACTCGCAGTGCAGCTACCACCGCTGCTTGGGCCACGCAGGCCTTCCTCGAGGAAATTTGCCGGGCAGCTACCTGGACTACTCCTGTTACATTCATTAAGCACTATTGTTTGGATGTCTTCGCATCTGCGGAGGCTTCTTTCGGCAGAAGGGTCCTCCAACAGGTACACCGGGCCTCGAAGCCTCCTAGTTCGCAGGCTTCCCACCCGTAGGGCTGACGAGCTTGGGTATGTCCCACTCCTGACCCACTCTGCAGCCTTCTGGGAGAAGAGGCGGAGGACTTACCGTGAACACCATTTCTCCGGGGGCTGCGGAGTGGGTCAGCCCTTCCCGCCTGCAACTCTTCCACAACTTCTTGCTAACTCTTGGCAGAGGCTGTCTTTTAGAACTCGCTTCGTTGAACAAAACTGGAGGCGACGGAGGCACGAGGAGGTGTGGCCAAAACTATTCGACTCAATGACTGGCCAGACCAACTGGATCATCCCACTCCTGACCCACTCCGCAGCCCCTGGAGAAACAGCGTTCACGGTAAGTCCAACGCTTCTTTTCTTCATATTTTTAGATGTCGCATTTTCAGAGGAACATTCATTGCAAGTAAACTAAAAATGGTTAGGTTTTGAGGCAAGGGAATAAAATGCTAATTCTCATAATCCATAGAGAAATAATGACATCAACAAATAAAAATCTAAAATAAACCTGCACACTGACTGGAAGGCAACAATTTATTCAAAGAGAACTGACTCAGCTAAAAAGAAAGGGGTGTTTCATAGAGCATGGAAATCCTGCCAAGAGTGTTTTGGATAACAATAAGAAAAACAAAATACAGTAATAAGAATTTGTTGTAGACCTCCTGAAAAAGTAGAAAGTAGGGATGAGGTGTGTTGTGTCAAATGACTAAACATTTAAAGGGGCTCATAATTGTAACAATGGGAGATTTGAACTTTCCTGACATCTGCTAGAAATATAACTCTGCCAAAAGTCAGAAGTCCAACACATTTCTGCCCTTTCTTGCTGACAACTTCATTTGTTAGAAGATGGAAGAAGGAACAAGGATTTACTATCCCAAATCTAATTTTTACTAATAGATAGAAATTTTTTGAATAACTGAGGAATCTGGGGTTGCTGTCTTTGATTTCATGATAGCAAGGGGAGGAAGAAGAGTCTTGTATGCTGGGCTTCAAAATAATAAATTTAAACAGATAAACAGTAAATTTAAACACATGGTAGTCCAGTTTCGATGTCTTTACATCCTGAAAAAATAATGTGTTAGGGAGGGATGAGAGATCCTCCAAAATATGATATTGCAGTATAGGTTTATCTGCAAACAATTCCTATTTAAAAGAAAAATGGAAGATATTTATTGGGACCATTCTGAATATACATAGTACTTTCCAAATTGATGCAAAGAAATCGACTTGTATAGCAAATGGCCAGGGGGTGTTTATTCTATAAAGGACACAAAGCAGTTGTCAGGTTCGATAGGGGCTGAATCAAAAAAATGTAAAGTGAAGAAATGTCCCAAAGAACTCAGAAAACATTTTCAGAAACATCAGAAAGAAATGATTGGTAACAGGTAATGACAAGAAGGAAGCATTCTTAACTTGTCTTTTATGTCTGCTCTAAGAAGGGAAACAAATCTTTAGTTGGTCTCACTTCCAATAGAGGAACTCAGGCTAATCAAGGAAAAGGTAAAATATCACCTAGATAATTCAATGAATTTATGTCTCCAGGGTCAAATGAATTGCATCCTATCATACTGAAAGAACTAGGAGAAGGGATTTCAGAAGTACTAATTTTATTTTTCGGAAGTCCCGGAGAAACATAGAAGACTGAAGGAGAATAAATGTTAACCCAGTTTTCAGAAAAAGGAAAGCAGGGTTTTTACAGGTTGATAACTATTCTGGCCAAGGTCCTCCAGGAGATAATTAAACAGCTTATTTGTGAGCACTTAAATAGGAGTGCAACAATTAGGAAGTTAGCTAAAGGTAAACAAATTAACCTTGTCTCATTTTTGACAAAGTTATTAAGTTGCTTAAATTGGGTGAATGTTGTGTGCCTTGTTCTTACCAAGAAACACCAAGGTAATAAACTAGGCGGGGAAGAAAAAAATAGTCTCATTAATAAAATGGTGAAAAATGGCTAAGTGAATAATTTAAATAGCTCCTTGTTGGATTGGGAGGTAGAATTGAATCAGCTATGTCTTGGGCATGTTCCAACATTTTATTAGTGACAAGAGTAAGGGGATGATAATCAGATTTGAAGATAATATAGTATTAAAAGGTATAACTACTCCTTTGGAAAAGAAAATAAAGATTCAAAGAAATGAGCTGGGACAATGAAATAAACAATATGAAATTCAGCAGGGATAAATGTAATGTCTTTCATCTGGGGTGAAAAAAATGAATGGTAGAAATATAGAATGGCAGAGATCTGATTTGGTAGTAGTACTTGTGAAAAGGATCTGGGTATTCCAATAGATTGCATTAACTATGAGCTAAAAGATTATGAACTGAAAAGTAGGTAATGTTCTGAGATTTCTTGACAGGAAAATATTTAAATAGAGACTGAACAGTCATTGTTTAAAATCAGATTATGCACCAAATTCAGAGTTTGCTTAGACAATCTCAGGAATTCTTTCCAGCTTTATGATTTTATAAGTATGTTCGCCACCTTAGGGAGGGAGGGAAGGAAGGAGACAGACAGACAGACAGATAGACAGACAGACATTAACTTTGTCTCAGTTTTTGACAATTTGGTTGAATGCTATGTGCCTTATTATTATATATTAAAAACACCATGCATTATTATATTTAATATATCAAATATTGATATCAAAATATAAAAGAAGAACATATATTTAAAATAGTTATATATAACTTAGTTCATTATTAATATTTCAGAAAAATGCAACATTTGCAATCTCAGTTTTTATGAGGTTTAAAATAGCTTCCTTGCTAGCCTTAAGTATCCTATAGAAAATACCAACTTCCACTTGTTTCATAGACAAGGAAATTGAGATTTTCTTGGTAGGTAAATAATACATTCAATATTGCAATATTGCAAATATTGAATGTTGCATATTCTAGTAAAATCCTTAGCAATATTTAGTGCAGTTTTTATTTTCAATAAGTGGCTCACATTTGTTTCTATTACAGATTTTTCCTACAGTTCAATCTTTTTCTTTTGAAGACTTAAGATTTTAGTAGCAAAGTGATTATCTACATAAATATCTGCTATGTAGTTCATACAGCAAAAGTTATTTAATATATTCATTTTCAGACCATTAAATAGGATTTTAGCTAATAATTGTGTTTTTTAAAATACAGAATTAAGTATACATTTTTAATCAAAATTTTAGTTTCCTTATGGCTTTCTTTTTTAAAATCAAGAATTGTGATTGACAACTTTTATATGCTAAGAAAATCAAACTACCTAGCTATCCTCTGATTTACTAATTTCTTAGCATGTTTTACTCATTTGGAAATATGACTTTTTCCTAAACATTTTCGTCTCTTATTAGAAATATACATTTTTTGATGAACCAAAGTATGAAAAGCATTATCAACATATGGAAGCAGTTGAGGGAGATGAATATGGCCAAGCCCCAAAATTTTACGACTATGCGGAAAAGAATGTATTTGAAAAGCCTAAGAGTCCTCTTGTAAAAAGTAAAACTCCTGACAGCAAGAAATTAGAACCATCTCTTAAGTGGAAGGCTACAACAGGCACTCGAGAGTATGTAATTCTTTTAGATTTTCTGACAAATATAATTAATTAACCTGAATTTTTGCAATGTAATATTGTTGTCATTATTTTTTTTTTTAAAAAAAATTGAATTTAAATTTGCTTTAATTTAAAAGCTTTATTTAAATAAATTGTCCTTTCCAAAATGTTATTTTTCCTTATTTTGTGACTTCCCAGCAACTAGAAAAGTTTGTATTCAAATCATATTTCTTCAATTTAAGTATATGCCTCATAAACAGGCACAGGATTTACAAATGTAGGTAGAAACAACTGTATCTGTATGATTTAGAACGGAGCATTTAGGATCCAAGAGGTAAGCTTGTGGCTCCAAATTTTCACATTTGATAAGCAACTTAATGATACCTTGAAATTGTAATGCTTTGTATTTGGCCAGTATAGCTAGTTGTTTCATTTATATCATATTTTCTTTTGACAATACAAGGCAGAATATGTGTTTGTTTCTTTCCCTCTAAGACGTGAGGGCAAGATGGAGAAGAATAACTGGACAAGACAATAATTATTTTAACTTTGCTTCTGAGAATCTGAAATTCTAATGATTATACCAGAACAGGTTCTTTACCAATTACCATTTCACAAAGAGAACAAGATATGTGCAGATAATAGAGGCAGTATTTTGCTCAAACAGCAAGACTAATGTTGATAATTGGTGACTTGGCTATTCACAAGCTAGGTTGAGGTTCCACCCAGAACCAATCAAAGTAGAAGACAGGAGGAACTAGTGGCTTGGGCTACAAGCTCAAAAAAGAACCTCTGAATCAGAGCCACTGGGAGTTGAGCAGCATACACATTTAATACATTATTTGTAGTTGGTTACACAGATGATGATAACTTAGATATGTGCCATTTTTTCTCTGGATCTCTAAGATGTTTTAATTCCATTTGATTGGTAATATATACAGCATAGAGAAAAAACCAAATCTAGAAGCCCAGTAAACAGTAAAATTCAAATGTATTGCTATTGATTGTATATGTTAGCAGGTAATTAAGCAAATATACTGTATCTTCATTGTGGTTACTCTTATACAAAGTATTATTTTATTGGTCCTTTTGAAACTAAACGTTTAACAAATTCAATATTCTAGGACTATATGAAGATTGATATATCATAAAGAATTCAGGTAGAGGAGAGAAACAAGTGCCTCTCAAGATCTCTTGGGCTCCAGTAACTCTAAAGTCTGCATATCTATGGTCTTGGGAGTGAAAGGAGGTTTTAAGGACCTCAGTTCTTCCAGCTCAAGCTTGTATATCTTTGAAAAAAGGAATTGAGAGGATTAATAAAGCAAGTCTTCTGCTAAAAAAGCACCATTCAGAGGCTTTAGAACAACCACATTTTGTCTATGATATCCAATTGGCTTGCTTAGTGGAAAAAGGATTCTGTATGCACTGCACTTAAAAAAGTAGAGGTAGTTGTTGATTTACAACCGCAACTGAGCCCAAAATTTCTGTTGCTAAGCAAGACAATTATTAAGTGAGTTTTGCTCCATTTTATGACTTTTCTCACCAAGTTATTAAGTGAATCACCGCAGTTGTTAAGTTAGTAATATGATTGTTAACTAAAAGTTAATCTTGCTTCCCCATTGACTTCGCTTGCCCGAAGGTTGCAAAAGATGATCACATGGCCTTGGGACACAGTAGCTGTCATAAATATGAACCAGTTGCCAAGCATACAAACTTTGATTACATGACCATGGGGATGCTGCAATGGTTGTGTAAAAACGGTCATAAATCTATTTTTTCAATGCTTTTGCAATTTCAAACAATTACTAAATGAATGGTTGTAAATTGAGGACTACCTGTATTACAACATTTAATTATGTGTGCAATCTAGATTTTCACTGTGACAGTATATTCAGCATCAGTGATCATTAGTTGTAATGGCCCATCAGCTAAATTCAAGAAAGATCAGAGAAAGGATTATAGGAGGTGCTTATGCAGGGCCGGATTTAGATGAAAAGAGGCCCTAGGCTATTCCACTTATGAGGCCCTTTCACCTATAGTGAAAGTGTAATTTTAATTTTGCTAACAATTTGAATGTAGGGAATGTAGGCCCCTCTTGATCTTGAGGCCCTAGGCTGAAGCCTAGTTAGCCTATAGGAAAATCCGGCCCTGTGCTTATGATTCTTATCAGAGATATATTATTTATTGCAAGAATTGCAATAGTTATCCATACAAGTTGTGAATTGCATCATGAACTGAAATGCATTACAGTATTAGAACATTAATATTTTCATTGTAGCTCTTGCTCAGCTTCACACAAATGTCTGTTAAAAGTAATTTTGAAAAGTCAAATCAATAGCTGCAGTAAAAAAAAAGTTTAAAGAAGAAAAAAGTCTGAGTCTGCTTTTAATATCAAAATGCCATAACCGCAATCCAAGAGAGAATTAACTGTGCTTAGGTCCATTGAAATCATTAGGTTTATTCTTTGCTGCACTTAACTGAGCTGAATTATGGCCCATTTATAATTCTAGATTCAGCAAATTTTGCTGATAATTTGTGATGACATCAGTTCTTTATGCTTCTTTAACACATTATTCAATCTAAATGGTATGACATTAATCAGTTTTAGCCTTTAATGGACTTAGTTCAGAAATTAAAACGTTTTTTATATATTCATTATATCCTTAATTGTCAAAGAACAAATGTTAAATCTTTTTAGAGGCAAAGCAGCAAGAAAATCCGATGAAAAAGAAATCAAGCATGCCACTCCAGAAAGCAAGAAAAGATCCAGTGGAACACCAACTGCTTCTCTTAAAAGGTACAGAGTCTTAATAATGCATAATTTTCTTTTGCTTGAATTAAAATCACAATTTTCCAACATGAACAAGATAACAACAAGTAATTCCAGCATCGCATATGAGCAAACTGAAATGATTGAATTGTATTTGATGGATTTATTTTAAGGTTGTTTTTTTTTTTTACTATTTTTATGTACAGGAGTCTGTAAAATCAGTGTTAGTCTCAGATACGAATCATACTTATTAAGTTTTCAAATGGAAAATTTTCTGGTGTTCCCACTTCTCTGCATGATCAAACAGGGAACTCCCAAGCTGAAAATATAAACCTGTTGGTTCTGGCAGAATTGTGTTATATTTGCATCTGCTACCATTTTTCCAATCACAGACAGAGAAATGATGATTGCTTGGCTTATTGTTCTAGTAACTTGGCTCTTAATAGACATTTCCTTAGCTCACATTTCTTAAGCAGTGTACAGCAACAGATCTCAGTTTTGAACAGTGTGCCCTGAAATTTAAATACCTGTTTGGAGAGGTTTTTGTATTGTTTCGTTTTTATTTTTAGTAATCTTGCTTTCTCTCTTCTTCAGTGTTCTGGAACCAAGTTAGTATCAAAATTTGAAAAGCAAACAAATACATCCATTCCAACAACTTTCATAATCACATTGTTTCTCCAATTTCACAGAATTCCATCAGCAAAAAATCATGCAGGTTCAAACAAATGATTTTAATTTTTTTTCAACTCTCTGTCACTTTAGTGGATTATGTAAACATGATGTAATTCAGTTCATTATAAAACTTAGCTAATTTGTTTATAATTAGATAAGAATTGATATCTATTAATGAGGATATTAATACACAGTTTTGCATGCTAATTTTATAAAATAATAGCATAATACAGTGAGAACATATTACATATGATACATAGGACACATATAATGTCTTCTGATCATTTTTTAATTATTACTATGTTGCAAAAGATTGTTCCAAATATAATTGAAACCACAAAGGTTGCTTCATCCTTCTTCTTTTACAAGCTGTTTTTATACTGAAAGTTGCACATATATTAATTCTTCAGTTGTTGTTCCACATGAAGAAGAAAGCATACATTTAGCTTCAGAGATAAGGTGCTTGCTTAGCTTTGAAAAATTGTTCAAAAGGGAGAAAAAAAATACCTTTGGAAAAGGACTCAACCCATTTCCCAAATTCTTCAATCTACAACTATACTAAAAACAAAAAATCAAAATTGGAAATGTTTTAACATTTAGTTTGTTCATATGAGATGATAAACCAGTCTCTGTAATTTCATCTCACCATGTGGAACGGGGTAATAATATTGATCTATCTTATACTTTCTTAACAGTGTTTTAGTTGAATAATTTCAGGAAAATTATTTTACTTTATTGTTCAATTTCTATAACATATTACTCTGGGCAGCTAACAGGAAATAAAAACAAGATATATACCTTGGTGTTCAGGAGGAAATGATTCAACGGCATAAGTGTTTTCTGATTAAATAGATGCTATTTATTCTTTATGAATTGTATGCAATTAAAAATGATTTGTGAAATATGAGAGCAGGTGCATAGCTTTTCTTTAAAACAGTGGTTTTTTCCCAGCATCAAAATCATATGTGACTATTTTAATGAAATGTTTTAAAAACACAATTATATTAATAAATTGGGTCATTAAAGAGATGCATCTTGTATCTTGTATTCTGACTTGGAAAACTGAAAAAAAAAAGACTGTTTTAAAAGATGCTGCAATCATCAGTGGAGCAACTCGTCTCCAAAACTGGTGGATGCTCCAACACTGGAAGTTTTTAAGAAGAGATTGGACAACCATTTGTCTGCAATGATATAGGGTTTCCTGCTTGAGCAGGGGGTTGGACTAGAAGATCTCCAAGGTCCCTTCCACCTCTGTTATTCTGTTACTCATATTGTCAACTGTTATGGAGCACATTTCCAATATTTTTCAATACATGCATAGGTGATCTTAGTGTGGCTTGCATTAAATTTTTGTCTCTTAATAATTTCAAATTCATATACTTATGTATTCTGCTTTTGGTTTAATGTAGTTATCATTTCTAGCTTATTCATTGTCCCTTTCTTGCTCCACTTTTCCTTCTTTTTTTGTTTAGTAAACTTCCACCGAAAAGTGAAGATGTAAGTGAAAGTTCTTCTGAGAGTGAAGAAGAGGATGAACAGCCTGAACGCCATCAGGAAATTAACACTGATTTGCCATCAGAATATTGGCAGATTCAAAAGTTAGTGAAATATATAAAGGTAAAAAAATTAATTTTGAGGAAAGACTGCAAAGGATCACATTGCTTCTCTTCTGATTAAATTATAAATTCAAAATTATTATTCCACAATCTCTTCATTTTGTTTTTATTTCACTAATCAGTCTGCATCCTACAATCTTTTTGAACCTTTTGAACCTCTGTTGTAGTAGATCTATAGAATACAATTTAGTTTAGTCATAACAATACCCTTTCAGCCCAATGTATTGCAAAACAGACAGGTAATCCAGTGCAATTTATTATAAAGTGGCAAAATATTAAATATTCTAAATTCCATGTTACTTATTTATTGAATTTATATAGACATCCATCTCAACGAAATGTCTCAAGCATCCTTCAAAGTTGTGACATAAAAAAAAAAAAGAGAGTAAAAACTTGACCTAAAAGTAACCATATCATGTCTCTGTGCATGATCGCCTGGTCAATTTTATTTTATTTTATTTTCACTTTGTTGGGATTTATTTATTGATAGGTCTATAAATTTAAGAGATCATTTATGGCTTTTGTTTTTATACACAGTTCCCTGCTGGGTTATTATGTTTGTGCATATGAACCATGTTATAGAATATAGTACATAGAACAGAATTGGAAGGGACCTTGGAAGTCTTCTAGTCCAACCTCCTGTTTGTGTAAGAGACCCTATACTATTCCAGACAAGTGGCTGTCCAGTCTCTTCTTAAAAGTCTCCAGTGATAGGGCCCCTACAACTTCTGAAGGCAATGCATTAATTGTTCTCTCACAGTTAGGAAATTTCTCCTTAGTTCTAGGTTGCTTCTTTCCTTACTTAGTTTCCATCATTGTTTCTGTTCTTGCCTTCTGATACTTTGAAAAATAGGTTATAATTTTGAAAATAATTTTATAATTATAATTTTGAAAATAGATTATAATTTTGAAATTATCATATTTATGCAATAATATAATTTCAAAAGACTAATTCTGAAAGATTTAATCCTACTCAAATACCCCAAAGAAGCAGCTTGATTCTAATAGTTCTTGCTTCTGAAGTGGCTCTTCCAGTAACTACAGGGATTCATATAGCCACATTAGGTACAAAAAACTTCATTCATTTATTATATAATAACATATAAAAGCAAAAAGAATATTTCCATAAAAATAAAGTTTCACATCACATCAATTTAATTGCTCTAATGGAAACCAAAAGAATGTTTAAAAAAATAGCAAATCCTTTATTTGTTTCATTTTACTGAATTGTCCACAAGTTGCTTATGAAAATGCTATAGAATAATTTCTATTAAATTTAAATAATATGACATATTTGGAAGACTAGAAAAAAACAGTAGACTTGTTTTCTCTTTGTGTTTATATAATTAATTCCAGAACACTTCTGCTTGAATATGAGAAATGTATTAAAATAGCATTGGATTTTGAGTAAAACATTATCTTGTATTAATAAGCTAGCAAATAACATACTGTGTACCCATGGGTGGTCATTTCATCCTTTAATTTTTTTTAAATGAACCTTAATGCTTTTGCTTAATGCTTGAATATTGTTTTAGATTGTTTTTATTTAGATTGTTTTTGGCTGTTCCATTGTAAATCACTCTGGGCACCATCAGAAGGAAAATTAGTATACCATTATTATCTTCACAACAATGTAAAATCACGACTGCCAATTCTGTAGCTAGTGTTGGCTTTCCTACACACTGAGTTCTTCTCAAGAACCTAGGGTATCATAATGTATCAGCATAGCATATGTAATCATCCAAGTAGTGTGGTCTTTTGCAATTGACAGATGGAAACGCACAAATTTTTCCAAATGCTGTCTAAGATGTTTTGATATAGCAATTAAAACAATAATATTATTATTAACAATCTCATATAAACTGAGAGACAAATTAATAATCTGCAAATGGACACAAATAAAAATGTACATTAAAAATGTACATTATGAAGAAAGATCATCTCCTTTTCCTCTATAAATGCAATGCAATATATGTAATGATTTATTAGCTCCAAGAGAAAAATGGCAATAGTTATGTTGTAAGGTCTTTGGAGTTATTCAGTGTTTCTAATTAGGTGATGTATCACTGAAGCTTTCCAAAATAAATATTTGCCCCTTTTTATCTATTTGGATGAAGAACTTCACAATCAAGAAGTAGAAGTGAATTGCTTTAGATTGGCTTACAAAAAAAATTTAAAATAAAACATCAGACATCTCTTATATGCGCCCATAAATGTCAACAGTTACAAAAGGCTTTTTAATTTGTTTCATACTTTTGTTGGATGAACTTTTTGAAATAATGTTGCTGGATCAAATTAGTTATTCAGATAACAGCTGGAAAAGTGACTTATGGAAGGGTTGTATTAGAAAGAGTTCTTTTTATGATCTATTAACGATAGAAAATAAGTATCATTGATCGTGAAAACTGTACAGGAAAAGAAAAACAAACTTGGAGACAAAAAAGGGCTGCTGGAAGGGAAAAATACATATGAGAAAAGAAAAGGGATATATGATAAGTAAATATAATTAATAATACACCAGCTGAACTATACACCTAACCAAGCAACTGTAGCCATGTTGACCAAAAACCTAAACTTTCGGCACAGATATAACCTTACCCTTCCTTTGAACCATCACAATTCTCCTATGCATACAAGAAACTAACTTACTCATAGCTTCCCTATCATCGGCAGCAGTAGCATGTTTCTGTGATGAGAGGCTATAGAAAGGAAGGCCACCTGTTACAAAACAAAACATCCAAATGCATCATCTGTTTGTTGCATATAAAAAATTTCAAGAGTGAAGTGATAATATACCAACAAATTGCAATCACATATAAGGCTGGCAGTATAAATAATATAAATAGAAGTAGGATGGTGAATTTCTACCATGGCAGGAAAAAGTTGGAGAGAGAGAACCCAGGAGCTGGAGGGAGAGAAGGATTACTTGCAAAGCTACAGTATTTCAAAGGAATATCAGCTTTCTTCAGATTCAAATAAACCTCAACAGACTGAGAAAAAAAATAAAAATTGGCCATCAAAAAGCCAGGCAACATCATGTGATCAGCTCCAAATTGCTGTAAAACCTTCATACCCAGAAGTCTGATATGGTTACTATTAGGTCAAGATGTTACTTTGCTGTTCTCGCTGTCACAACTTCGAAGGTGCTGGAGACATTGGCTTAGTTCATCAATAGAAGAACTAGAATAGAGAGCTTGCCTTAGGTAATAAAAAGATGTAGTTTTTGAGGTACCGGTGCAGACTGGTGCTTATATTCTATTTATGCAGCTGGTGGTGAAGGGGACTTCACAGTCTTACCCCCCTGCCCCCTGTGTTTGAAAGACAAACTATTAAGCAGCAGATGCCAACTAACCAAAGTATTACCATTTCCCTGGACAGACCAAAAACCACATAAATTACAACCCATAAAGTAGTAGCTCGATATCTTTATCTATAGGTCTGCATTATGGACTCAGTCTTTTATTTAACACTTACCTGCTAGTCACTCCAAAGCCTGCATGCTGTCTTTTAGAAATTATTCACCTTGCTGGAATGTATGAATAACACCCATTCTGTGAATTTAAGACATTTGCTTGCTGATCTTGTTTATTCTCTGAAAGCATTGCTCCCCTCATATTTGAATGCTCTGTTCATATGGTTTAGTTTTTCTTTGGAAAATCTGTTGGCTTTACTGCAACTCAATTGCCCAACTTTTTATTCAAGCTCAGCTGCTTGTTGTTTTCTTGACAGTCTGAAACAGTGATGGGTCTTCCCAGATTAGTCTTGTTAAATGTCTTTTGCAGACATTATTTCAGGCCCAGCCATGACCCCACACCCACTTGTAGCAGCTGCAACTCTTGCCAGATACTAAGAGCAGAACTTCCCCAGATTCCACTCTATTATCTGCTCTATTTTGAGAAGAATTCAGCACTTTCCTCTGGTGTTTGACATCAAGCAGAAACACGGCCAGGAAATGATGTGCCTTCCATACGTTCTGGTCCTGGAGAGGGAGGGAAGGTGGAAGAAAAGAGGTTACTGTTAAAGATCTATTCAGTGTAGCAGCCATGCTGACTGGTGCAGTTTCTATATGCCATGTCCTACAAGTTATGGGTAATGTATACTTTAATTGTTCCTGTAAAATGAAGACAGGCAATGTGGATATTTACCTCCTTTCTAATACTCTGTGATGACAAAGAAGAGAGTGGAAAAAACAAACTGAAACAAAGGAGAAAGCAGCATAATTTTGTGTTTTGCTTTTCCTCAAAGTCCATTGTGTCTTTTGAATGTTGATCCCTTCTCACTTAAAAAACAATATGGAATTGATGGATGGGCATAGTGAGGCTAACTTTACTTATTTATAGTAGCTCTCATTTTTTAAAAACCAGGCTGAATGAGTTTGTGGCTTTCTTGATAAATAAAATCATTTTTATTCACTCTGGGCTGGATGTTAATTTGGTAGAGCCCGTGGGGTGAGTGGGACAGCATTTTATGATGTAATTTACATTTTTTTTTGCACAAGTATAAGAGTTCTCTGTAATTTGAATGTTGCTATCTGTTGGCTAGACCCCACCTCTCCTCCCCTTCAAGGTGTTTAACAGGGTATGACCAGCTAACTCTAAGAGGTAATCAATGTGGTGGGTTTTTTTTTTTTTTGGAGGAAGAGAGCTATTCAGCTTTGTTTGAAGGAGGAAGTAATCTTCTTAAAAAGGTAATTCCTTAAGACAGCTGTGTTTGCCTAGTCTCTAACTCTTCCCTTTGAAGCAGGTTTGGTATGAAGGCATTGGGAACCAGTTACAGAAGATTACAGAGGAAACAAATTACCTACATGATTTTCAGTCAGGATTCAGGCCAAATCATGGGACATAAACAGAATTTGTCATTCTAGTACAGGGGTGTCAAACTCATGTGGTCACATTGGTGTCACGTGACATATGGGAACTTTTTTCCTCTTGGCTAAACTGGGCATGGGCATGGCCAGCTCGTGATGCATCCAGTCCATGGGCTGGGAGTTTGGCAGCCCTGCTCTATTAGCTGACTTAGATAGGGGAATACATTTTTTGATCCTGTGAGACCTTTCAACTGGGAGTATCCTGGATCACCTACAAGGGTTGGCAGTAGTGAACACTGTTTTACAATGATTCTGTGGTTCCTTGTTCATATATCCTGGAGGAAAGTGTTTGAGATCATGAGAGGCCTGCAAAGAGTTTGACAGGCATCAGAACTCTTTCCCGTGTTGTTTTAATGACTTGTAAAACTACTGGGAAAGATCATCTATCAGATCAAGGTGATACGTTATTAGTATTACTAGACTGATGATACTTACTTACATGTTGCTACCTTGGGCCAAACCAGCAATGCTCTGGAAGCTCAGAACTGGTGTCTGGAGGTTATAAGGATCTGAATTGGACAAAACCATTTCAGATTAAACCACATCAAAACAGAGTTACTTGTTTTTAGCAAGCAACTAGTAACATTGGATTATGTGCTAGATGACACTCTTTTTCTGTAGAGGCCGATACTGTATGGAACTCTGTCTTCTCTTTTCACAGAACTATATTTTGATACCTTTGAGCCCTTGGCTCCTGGTGGTCCCAGTGGTATTATTCACCCTTTGTATTTAACTTTTGGATTTTAGCATTACATATTTTTATTTCGTATGTGGCTGTATGTGTGTGCCTAAAGACATCAGAGATTGGGCAGATCATAAGCATTGTAAACATTGTACCAAAAAACAGGGAAATAATGATTCAAAAAAGAAATAGCAATTAGGAACAAGATAGATCATGTGTCAAATGCTCCAACAGCAACATGGGTCAGTATTCCAATGGGATGTAGACTCAGATTTTGCCTATATAAATACATTTGCAGCTTTACAAAACTAAGAGGTCAGAAAGTCAGGATGTAAAGAAAATGCCTGAGAGAAGTTTGAGCAATAGTGCAAACGTACACTCTGAACCAAGTCTGGAATTTTTTCCCCTGTATCATGCAATTTTGTTTTCATTCTTCATTAAAAAAAAAAACTGGTGATGGTTTTAATTTGAAGTTTGCTCCATGTATTCCTTTGTTACTGAGACATACCAGGCTTGACGGTGTCAGTGCTTAATTAGCTCTTAAACAATACTTATTTTCCACGCATTACAGACATGTAATGTGAACATTATGGAATCTGTGATTTTTATCATGGTTATGATTTTCCACTGGCCCTGGTTATTTTAATCTCTGTGTTTCATTCACTGCCAGGCTATAACCCAAGAACTGCAGAGGATTCAGGAAATGGGACAAGAAGTTATTCCATAACTCTGTAATACTCCTCTATAACTCATCACTAACAAGTTGCAGCTTGACCTGTGTTGTGTAAAACAAAATGAAAAGTTGGATCAGACAATGAATATTTAATAAGATATTATTCCTATTAAAAAATGCACCATAAAACCATAGCTGAAGTAATTGTGCCTTTATTCTAGCAAGTAACAGAAGCATATCCAATAAAGGAGACTAGATCATCACAAGCATATCCACCTGCTTAAATCAAAGTTATGTAGGACAACTAAATGAGAAACCAATATGCTCATAATTTTAATACAATATATTCGACTTAATAGTGTATTTTGTTTCAATATAATGAATGGAAACTGAATTAAGCTACCTACAAAAATTCATTTGTAGACAACAGGTAGTCACAAGTTAGATTTCAAGCAATAATCTAGATTTTTCAGATTCATTTGTAAGTTTAGCTTAAGACAACTTGACATTAAAATTGAAAAAATCTGGTAGTACTGTAATAGGACTGCTTGGGAGGTTAGAATGTGAATGAACTGAAACAGTAGAATTATCTGCCAGGTTTTCTTGGCTTTAGTCCCCAATTGAGTCAAATACCAAGGAACAGAGGAATATCTGTTTCTTTCTTGGGCTTTTAAAAAATGGCAGATATTGTAAGGATAAACCAATGGTTTGTAATGTATTCCTGCAAACATTTTGTATGTTTGATGCCCCCTTTTAATAGTCTTTGCCTGGCAAAAGTAAAATATGACTAATTATGGAACTTGTTTTGTACTAGGGGTAGAAAGCTGAGGGCAATGTGGTTGAAAACAAGACATTTAATTTCTTTTTTGGATGGGATTTGGATGTTAGATAATACCCTAAACAGAATTCTGCAGGAGCCATATGGACTCCAAGGAGTCTGTGGAGCTTGTGAACTAGTCCCATTGTATTAACTGACAGAAATTTCTGTAAGGAGAAACAGGCCTCTTTTTTCTATTTCCCCCTCTTAGTTTGGCTTTTTCAGAAGAAAAATAAGTAGGCCAAATTTAGATTTGTAATTGTTTTATATTAACTAATGTTTGTGATGTTATCATACACCTACCTACTTTTTTTTTGTTTTAGTGGAATCTTTGTTATTGTTCTTTAAGCTCAGTGATGAATCAAATGAAAAATGTTATAGATCTCATCTCAGAAAGGTGGTTTTTCTTTAGTTATGGCTGTTACTTAGTATAATTCTGAACTTCATCTATCATCTAAAAAGTGCCTAGATTTTTTTTCTCCAAATATGCCTTTAATTATTTTTTGAGTTTATATTTTCTTTTCATTTCAATTTGTGGATATTTGTGCTGAAGCATCCTATAAGTGGAGCTAGATTTTTAGAAATAAAATCTGCCTTTAATTTAAAGCTTTAAAGTTAAATGTTACAGTGCCATAGAACCTATTTCACATCCATCATATTATATCTAGTTTCAAAGGTTTTAACAACATGATGCAATTTTTGTGTACATTTAATAGGGAACTAACAGTTTCCATGTTGATTAAAATCTACTGTTGAAAACTTTCTCTAATAGCTACTAGGCAGAAAAATAATTGTTATGGTAATCAGTAGTAATGGTTATAATGTAGCACAAATGTATGAGAGTATATGAAAAATATTTTATGGGTTTGTTTTAAAATGTATATTAAACAATGGAAGCAATTTTTTGCATACAAATTTTGTACAAAAAATCCCCAGATTCAGTCTTACAAATGTAAAATTAAAAGAAACTTTCAAAAGTTAGAATTGTATCTTCTCTTCTTCAGTTTATTAAAATATTTAGCTGATTTATCAGTGATAATTTAACAGAAATAGGCTTTTCTTCTATTTGCCTCACTAACAAATACCACCAAATTGAAATATGCACATTGCCCTTATACTTTTGCTGTATATATTTTTTTATCTTGGTGTGTATATTCAGTAAAACCTATAGTAAAACCTATTTTACTCTATATTATATTGATGGTCTCATTTATAGGCAGGTAACCAGACGGCTACTGTAATTGCATTGTGTTCAATGAGAGATTTCAATTTGTCTCAAGAAACATGCCAGTTGGCAATTAGAGATGTTGGAGGTCTCGAAGTGCTAATTAATTTACTTGATACTGAAGAAATCAAATGTAAGGTGAGTTAGTTGCATAGTGAGCATTATTTTTAAGGATTCTACTAGTTTTCACACAGGGTGTCCATTTTGACTTCTAGATCCTTCTCTTTCTTTTAAAAGCTCTGTGACTATCACTCATCTTGTAACACTGTGTAATTTAATTGAAGCCTCATAAAGAGTCAACATTTAAGTCATGGGGGAAATTTAAGGAATTAAAACAATTAAGAACTTATGCATGAATTACAGAGAAATTTTGAGAATCCTTCTAGCTTCCATGTAGAGAGATAATGGAAATCCCAAAGATTTCTTTGGCTATTTCCTTTTTGCATCCTCACATAAACTTTCTTTAGAGGCTTTTGCTATCATATCTAGGAAGCAAAAGAATTTCCTTCTTCAGCTTTGTCATCACTTGCACTCATCCACATCATAGTCATGATCGATAGTAGCAATTTTCTATTTGACGGCATGATAATACCTTCTTTTCATCCCATGAGTGAAACAATCATCCTTAGGAATACTTAAGTTTTAAAATAATATATTACACTTTAAATCAGTACCATCCCAGCTCAGCTTCAAGGTGTATGAAATCTGTAATGCTTTGTTACCCATTATCTCAGAGGCAAGGTCATCTGATAAGGAAGATTATAGGAGTGTTTGGGTATGGATCCACTCCCAATAATCTGCTCATTAACCAGTCCCTGCTACAGCTACTTCCTTTATAGGTTTTGCCCTTTTCATTGGTATTATGTTCTTTTCATCCTTGTCACTATTCCTCACCCTTACCTTTCACACCAACTTTTCTCCAGCTTTCTAAAAGATAGAGCAAAGAAGAGCAGACTGCCAGTATTTCATTTTCACAAGAGAGGATGGGTGTTATTTTGTTTTCATTTGTCCCTTACAATAACTCTTCCACTCTTCTCTCAAACTAAGAGTGTGGTCAGTTTCAATTAGTCAATTTCAGTTCTTTGGCAATATAACTTCTAGCCAATTCTACAGTTCCAATGGGCCCTGTGTCGTCTTTTCTGTTATTATTTCTGTGCTGGCATCATTCTGTATTTTATATTATTCGCTATTATTTTAAATTTGGGAGATAATTTAATCATGTAGGAGGAGTAGACAAGGATAAGCCACAGAAGAGAAGCACAAAACCTCTGTTTTCTCTGCTGGCTGGTTAAATTTTATAAGGGGAGAGCAACAAAACCAGAGAAGAAAATAATCACCCTGCCTACAATAAATAGCACAACCCCCAGTCAGAATAACACCACTTGGTATTGATTTAGACGAGGTGCTGTAGAAGCAGAATATGAGTTGGCAGTGCTACCATTGTTCGACTCCTGGATGGGTGGTTTGCCTTCCTTCTTTTCCACTCTGTAATCAACTTGCATGGAACAAAGAAAGACAATTAGCATCTCCTGTGGCATGAACATCTGTGTATTACAGGGAGTCTTCAACTTACAACAGTTTGTCTAATGACCATTCAAAGTTACAAAGGCAGTGAAAAAAGTAACTTTTGACCTTTCTTCATAGTTACGACCTTTGCAGTATCCCCATGATCATGTGATCAAAATTCAAATGCTTGACAAACTGGTTCATATTTACGATGGTGACAGTGTCCCAAAGTCATGGGATAACCTTTTGCAGCCTTCTGACGAGCAAAGTCAATGGGGAAGCCAAATTCACTTAACAACCGAGTTACTAACTTATCAGTGCAGTGATTCACTTAACAACTGTGGCAAGAAAGGTCGTAAAATGGGGCAAAACTTACTTAACAAACATCTCAGAAAGATGTTTTGGCTTCAACTGTGGTTGTAAATAGAGGATTACATGTATAAAAAACTTTTTTAAAAAATTAACCTGTACTCTAAAAGAAAGCAATCCATAACCATGCATTTTTTCCCATTAGATTGGTTCATTAAAAATCCTGAAGGAAATTAGTCAAAATGCTCAGATAAGACGTACAATTGCTGATCTTGGAGGATTGCAGATCATGGTTAATATACTTGATTCTCTAGATCAAGATCTGAAGTGTTTGGCTGCTGAAACAATAGCTAATGTAGCTAGGTTCAAACGAGCCCGAAGAACAGTCCGTCAGCATGGTGGAATCAAGAGATTGGTAAGTTGTTTATATACTCATGTAAGTTTTGGTTTCAGAATTTTATCCTAATTGTGTCTTATTTCCTCTAACAGTAATGGCAAATTATATGTTATATACCAATGTGGTCAAATAATTTCCTTTTTCATGTGAGAAGGTCACTCTGCTTTTTTTTTTTTTTAAATGCCACTATAGGGCATTGCATGCCAAAACTATTAGACATAGGAACAGTTTTTTCCCTTGTGCCATCACTCTGCTGAACATCTAATGCCACAGCACTGTCTTATGTCTAAAGATATTTACACATGTGCTAGGGCTGCATTACTAATATCCTTCTCATCTATTACCTTCTACTACTGGTATCTTATGATTATATAATTTTTTTGTTGGTATGTACACTGAGATCTTATGAACCAGAGACAAATTCTTTGTGTGTCCAATTACACTTGGCCAATAAAGAATAGTTCTGTTCTGCTCTCTTCTCTTCTCTTCTCTTCTCTTCTCTTCTCTTCTCTTCTCTTCTCTTCTCTTCTCTTCTCTTCTCTTCTCTTCTATCTTCTATTCCATCCCATCTTATCCCATCCCATCCCATCCTATCCCATCCCTACCCTACCCTATAACAGATATTAGCAGAGCTGTGGTGGCGATGTGATTAGAATGCAGTATTGCAGGCTAATTCCGCCAACTGCCAGCAGTTTGATTCTCATCAGGTCAAGGTTGATTCAGCCTTCCATCCTTCCAAGATGGGTAAAATGAGGATCAAGATTGTTGGGGGCTATATGCTGATTCTGTAAACCGCTTAGAGAGGGCTGTAAAGCGGTATATAGCTCTAAGTGTTATTGCTATTGTTATGTTTGTGTAGCATTCCTTTAAAAGAAAAGAAAATGAACAATCCTCAATCAGAACAACAATTATTTTTAAAATGAATAATAACAGAAGCATCTCTCTGAAATTCTAAATATTCTGTTTAAACTGACAAGATCAGTATAGCATTTCAGATTACAAATATCTCCTGAAATAAAGATAGTTTTGCTTGCATTCTAAGCCAACTGAGAAGTGCGTTAGCAGGCATTCCTTCCAGCAGTTTGGAATAACTGATTAAAAGCTCACCAGATATACTTCTCACTTAACTGGGAGATGTAGGAGGGTTTGTCATGATTATATAAATGGAAACATTCCCAAACTTACCCATTTTTTATAGTGCTAGTAGTGAGAGAATCCAGGGGTAAACCACCTTTTTGTGGTATTGAAGAGTTTTTTTTATTTTACCACAACTGCTGAAAATCACCAGGGCTTTACTTGCTATTTTGAAGTGGAATACAAACAAAAACTCTAAAATAGACCAAAGATAATTTTGTAGAAAAAAAGCCTGCAACCCCCAAAAAACTATAAATTTCTTATTTTAATCCACGTGTGATATATACCAAAAAATCTGCATCCTTGACCAATCTACAGTCTCTTTGCCTTCCCTCAAAATCTCACACGGAACTGTTCTCCCCCTGCTCCACCAGAAGATTACAGACTTCTTTACAATCAAAATCTTATAGGCAGTAAGATCTAAAACAGGAGTAAGACATTCCCTTTCATTTCTAGAATAAGTGTTGCAGGCAGAGTGGTATCTTTCAGTACCAGGATGGCATATTTGATTAGTGCACATTAGCGTGTACTTGGTCAACTTTATTTGATTTTTATTTATTACCAGGTTGGACTGTTAGACTGCTCTGCAAGTCTCAATCAGCTTCAGGGAAAGGAAATTGAAGTAGCACGCTGTGGTGCTTTGGCACTTTGGAGCTGCAGCAAGAGTGCTAGGAATAAAGAAGCAATCCGTAAAGCTGGAGGCATCCCCCTGCTGGCTCAGTTACTGAAGTCTCCTCATTCAAATATGTTAATACCTGTAGTAGGAACTTTGCAAGAGTGTGCCTCTGAGGTAAGCAATGTCCCTACACTTGAAAATTCAAAAGACTATCCTCCGCAGGTCAAATAGAAATCAAAAGTAGACAATGACTTTAAATTTCAGGTGCATATGAAACAATATTCTGTCTGTCTATCCATTCATCCATCTATATTCATCCATCTATATCCTCTTCAACACATTCTTCAGTTCAGTCTTTGTTAACAGCAATAGCTCATGCCCAGTGGTGAAATCTGAACTGGTTTGCCACCGGTTCACTGGCCGCGCATGCGTGCTGTGTGCCAAACGCTGTGTGTGATGCACAGTACACACCAAAAGGAGGCTTGGGAAGGTAAGTACAACAGCGAGGGGGGAAATCAGCTGCGCCGCGTGATTTAGATTCACTAAAAAGCAGGATTTCTTACTTTCTAGCGATTTTAAATCGTGTGGCACACTGATGATCGGAAATACTGGTTCGGGGGAACAAGTAGCTTTTTTTAACTACTGGTTTGCCCAAACCGGTAGTTTTTATCACTATCGATTCACCCAAACCAGTGTGAACCGGTAACATTTCACCACTACTCATGCCCCACATTTCCTAGTTGTACCACAACTAATTGCAATGATCTACTACATATTGATTTTACAGAAGATAACGTTGAAATGGCACTACACAACCTAAAACCATCTATCTATTGGCCCTGATGGATTATGTGCCTACTTCTTAAAAAAGCTTTCCACTGCCATAGCACATCTTCTAAGCACAATCTATGAGTTATTTTTCAGAACCAGCTTCTTGCCTACCCTATGGTCATTAGCCACGGTCATTCCTATCTTCAAAAAGGGAGACCCCAGCCTAGCTGAAAATTACAGACCAATCTCACTGTGTTGCATCACCTGCAAAGTCATGGAATCAGTCATAAACCAATCCATTACCTTCCACTTAGAGTCAAACAACCTACTCTCTAACAAGTAGTTTGGTTTCAGGAAAAAATTGTCCTCTAATTTGCAACTCCTGCACTGCAAAAATATATGGACTTCACAAATCGACTGGGGTAAAGCAATTGATACAATTTTCATAGACTTCCGCAAAGCCTTTGATTCAGTGGTACATGACAAACTACTTCTAAAACTAAACTCTTATGGCATTTCCGGATGCCTTCATAAGTGGATAGCTGCGTTCCTGTCAAACAGGCAACAAGTAGTCAAAATAGGGAGAGCCCTATCAAACCCTGCACCTGTTGTGGTCCGCTGGCAGCCTGCAGAGCTGGCAGCAGAGTTGAACAGTAAGAAAACTGGGGAGGAACATGAGCCACTCCTGGAGTCTGGGGAACGCTTGGACGAGGGCTCTGCGTTGGAGGCACAGATGGGGCCATCTGGGAGTTTTGTGCTGACTCTGGAGCCTCCAGAGTCTGACATCAGTGAGGCAGAGGAACAAAGGGAGCCTGTTCCCAGCGCGCGTGTGCGCAGAACTGCCAGAAGGCAAGAACAGTTAAGACAAAAGGGGCGACTCGGGAGTAAGGCACATGAGCCTTTGCCACAACTTTGTTCATGCTGGTCAGTGTAAATTCTGAAGCTCCATTTTGACTCTGTGCTCCGTGTGGCCTTGCAAAGCTAATTGCCAATTAGGTCTTTAGCAGCGTGTCAAGGGAGATAAAGATGGGTGCTTATCAGCCTTATCCCGAAGGACTGTGGCAGACTTCTGTCAGACTCTTTATAACTATGTGTGACTCATCACGGGCTGTCAATGAACAGAATTCACAGCCATTGAAATAAAAAGAGGGTTTTTGGAACTAATTGTGTGCTTTTTACTGTCTCAGGAAGCATAGGTCAGAAGAGCACCAGTTAACAGTTGTGTCCCCCAAGGCATCGTTTTAGGACCCACACTCTTTATACTTTATATAAATGTCATTTGCAATCATATTATAAACAGCTGCATCTTCTTCACTGACGAAGTAAAACTATTCAACACCATTGACAATGGTGCTGCCCTACAAAGCGACCTTGTCTATGTGTCAGAATGGTCAAACAATTGGCAACTCCAAATCTCAACCAAAAAATACTCCGTCTTACACATTGGCAAAAAAATTCAGTACACTAAATACAAGCTAGGTGGATACGACCTCATAGACAACCCTCACTCCGCAAAGGAACTTGGAGTACTCATCTCAAACGATCTAAGCACCAGAGCTCACTGTAACAGCATTGCCAAAAAGGCATTAAGAATTGTAAACCTAATCCTGCAAAGCTGCTCCGGTAACATTATACTGCAAACTAGGGCATACAAAATCTTTGCTAAACTAATTCTCGAATACAGCTCATCTGCCTGGAACCCGCACTGTATATCGGACATTAACATAATTGAGCGAGTCCAGAGGTATTTCACGGGAAGAGGACTCCACTCCTCTGCTCGCAACAAAATACCTTATGCCACCAGGTTTGAAATTTTTGGGCTTGGACAACCTAGAACTACACCACCTAAGGTCCAACTTAAGCATAGTACACAAAATTATCTGCTACAACGTACTACCTGTCAATGACTACTTCAGCTTCAACCCCAATAATACACGAGCACACAATAGATACAAACTCAATGTAAACCGCTCCAAATTCGATTGCAGAAAATATGACTTCAGCAACAGAGTGGTCAATGCCTGGAATACACTACCTGACTCTGTGGATTCTTCCCCAAACCCCCAAAACTTTAACCTTAGACTGTCTACTGTTGACCTCACCTCATTCCTAAAAGGTCTGTAAAGGCCATGCATAAACGCACCAGTGTGCCTTCTGTCCCTGTCCTACTGTCCCCATTTATTCGTCTCCATTTCCTGTATTCATATCTATGTTTATACATATTCCTGTTATCTCTTTCATGTTTGACAAACTAAATAAAATAAAAATAAAATAAAATATATACTAACCAATCACAGTGATATAATTGACTACAACATAAGGTAGTTTCAGTGAACTATCATTATATAATAGGAGCCTTGGTAGTACAGTGGTTTAATGCACCCTGTAATTAACACAGCTGCCTGCAATTTCTGCAGGTTCGAATCTTACCAGGCTCAAGGTTGACTCAGCCTTCCATCCTTTCTAAGGTAGGTTAAATGAGGACCCAGTTTGTGGGGGCAATAAGCTGACTTTGTATAAATATACAAAAGTATGAAGGCTATTGCTTAACGCATTGTAAGCCGCCCTGAGTCTCCGGAGAAGGGCGGCATATAAATCAAATAAAAATAAATAAATAAATAAATAAATAAAAATATTCCATTATATTTTAATTCTTCTTTAAATTAATACAAATTATGGTATTTACCTGAAAGGAATATAAGTTGTTCATTTCCAAATAATTACAAATAGAAATAATTGAATTTTATGTTTGTGTGTGTGGTGTGTGTGTGTGTATGGAGCAGTGGTGGGTTTCAAATTTTTTTACTACCGGTTCTGTGGGTATGGCTTGGTGGGCATGGCATGGCTTGGTGGGTGTGGCTTGGTGGGCGTGGCAGGGGAAGGGTACTGTAAAATCTCCATTCCCACCCTACTCCAGGGGAAGGTTCCTGCAAAATCCCCATTTCCTCTTGATCAGCTGGGACTTGGGAGACAGAGAATAGATGGGGGCAGGGCCAGTCAGAATTTTTACTACCGGTTCTCCAAACTATTCAAAATTTCCGCTACCGGTTCTCCAGAACTGATCAGAACCTGCTAAACCCACCTCTGGTATAGAAGGCTGGAGGATGTAGTAGTCACTCTCAAGTGATGAGCTGATCAGTCAATTCCTATGGCAACCAACAGGTCCACACTTAGTTGATAAAAAAACAAAAGTGGATCCTGCACTTGTAGGAAAATGCTAGTGGGGAAAAAAAATCACCATCCCAAAGATCTTATCTCCAGATTTTGTAATCAATCTATCTGAGCAATAACAAAGTATTTGTAAAGCAATATGGGTGCAAGTGGGAGATCAGTTAATTTTGAAACTGGGTTGTCTTATTTTATAACCTATGAATTGTATCAATGTTTTTTGGCCCAGTACTGCTTTTTTCTTTTTTTAAGAGAAGTTTCTGACCAATGTGTACCGATAGTCCTCAACTTACAACAGTTTATTAGTGACTGTTCAAAGTTACAATGGCACTGAAAAAAGTGACTTATGACCATTGTTCACAGTTATGACCTTTCCAGCATCTTCAGGATCATATGATCAAAATTCAGATGCTTGGCAACTGGTTCTTATTTATGACTGTTGCTGTGTCCCAGGGTTATGTGATCACCTTTTGCGACCTTCTGACAAGTAAAGTCAATGGGGAAGCTGGATACATTTAACAACCAGGCTACTAATTTACCAACTAGAGTGATTCACTTAACAATTAGTGGAAGAAAGGCCATAAAATGGGCAAAATTCACTTAACAAATATCTCACTTGGCAACAGAAATTGTGGACTCATTTGTGGTCGTAAGTTGAGGACTACCTGCATTACACATTCTTATGCACAGTTATACAGTAGGGAGACAGCTAGACATATAAACTCCCTGATTGGTTTTGACAGGAATTGTCAGCCTTAACTCACAAGAAAAGGAAGCTTTGCAGTATAGAGGAATATTTGCTGGTTTTATAATCTTCTTTTAATTTTCATTGGGGGGTGGGGCGGGTGGAGGGCAAAGACAAAAAAAACATTTAACTTTGTCCACATTGGTAATTCATTTTCTGAAGGTCTTTTCAAAACCCTTTCTAATGGGTGTTTATTTGTAGCCCAGCTACAGACTAGCAATCAAACACGAGAAAATGATTGAAAATCTTGTGAAAAATCTGAACAGTGACAAGGAACAGTTGCAAATGCATTGTGCCAGTGCAATCTTTAAGGTAAGCATTAATCTTCTGAGACAAAAAAGGTTCTCTGCACACTATTTCTCTTTAAAAAATGGGACAAACTGGATAATTATCTAAGAAAAAAATAGTGGGATTTCTTCACCTGCTCTTTATCACAAAAACTGAAATAACTGAACTAACACAAGAGCCTAAATCATTGTTACTTATGAGAAAATATATACAGATGGGCTAGAGTGAGAAGGAGCAATAAAGAAATACTAGGTAATTGAATTTGTAACATGCCAAATTTTACTATAGATCAATTTATTGATTTTTGAAGGTATTGCGAGTTATCTTGCATTGGTGGCACAGTGATTAAAGTGCAGTATTGCAGGCAGTGGTGGGTTTCAAAAAATTTTACTACCAGTTCTGTGACTGTAGCTTGGTGGGCATGGCATGGCTTGATGGGCATGGCTTAGTGGGAGTGGCTTGGTGGCCATGGCAGGGGAAGGATACTGTAAAATCTCCATTCCCTCCCCACTCCAGGGGAAGGTTACTGCAAAATCCCCATTTCCTCCCAATCAGCTGGGAGTTGGGAGGCAGAGAATAGATGGCGGCGGGGCCAGTCAGAGGTGGAATTTACCGGTTCTCCGAACTACTCAAAATTTCCGCTTCTGGTTCTCCAGAACTGGTCAGAACCTGCTGAAACCCACCTCTGATTGCAGGTAAACTCTGCTCATAACCTGGAATTTGATTCTGACAGGGCTCAAGGTTGACTCAGCTTTCTATTCTTCTGAGGTCAGTAAAATGAGGGCCCAGATTGTTGTGGACAATATGCAAATAATGTGTATATTGTAAACCACTCAGAGAGTGCTGTAAAGTGCTATAGGGTGGTATATAGGTCTAAATGCTATTGCAATTTACTGTAGTTACAAATCCTCTAACATAAGTATAGCCTTATATTTATAAAGTTCCTGTTGCATTACAGTCTTACTATCCTTGGGATTGTGTTCTAAGAGTGCTTAATTTGTCAGGATCATCCCCATGAAGTTGCATAGAGGCCACTACATCTGCATTGGAAAATGCAGTCTTGAATAACTTTGTTTACCACCCTCTATCAGCTCTGATGTCTCCAACTCTGATACCGCGAAACTTTCAAAAGAAAATGATAATAAAAGCTTTAGATCCAAAGGAAAACTAGCCCTTTAACTTGGATAGTATTAACTCCAAACTCACCCCACAAATTAACAATTTAAAGAGGATGATGAATTCTCTATTATTCTTCCTATGTCATTCTAGTTATTACTATAGGATTGCTTTGTAAATAGCTTGCCATGTTTTTTTCCTGCTTATCTCCAGTCATATGTTTGCTTGCTTATTTATTTATTTATGAAATATATATGGCTATTCATCTACCTATAGGAAAATTGGGATATTGAACAAAAATAAAAACACTATAGACACACAGAGAGTTTTAAACCATTAAAGCAAAAAAGACAATGCTGAGGCCCCAATGAAACTTACATCTATGGATCAACCATACCATGCCAGCCTCATCAACATCCTGGCTCCAGTATCTGGAGGAAAAACCATTGTTTTTCTGAAGGCCAATAATGTCAGGCCATCCATATTTCTTGATTAAAACTGTACTTGCCAATGTTCATTTTGAGACTTTTCACTGGAGTGATGAAGAAATGGGCTTGAGATCTATTTATTTTAATAGGATTTAAGCCTATACCATTTCTTTGCATCCTTCTAATTTAATTTAGGAATCTAAATATTGCTTCTAGGATTTTAAATTTAGTCCATTTAAATCACAGTGCTGTCTCTAAACTGAAAAGGGTAGGGATTGATCTGGATATAAAACGTGTTTTCAATGTATCTTTATCTTTATATTTTCTTTTGTTTGTTTGTTTTTACATAGTGCGCTGAAGATCAAGAGACTCGTGACCTTGTTAGGCAACATGGAGGCCTGAAACCTCTTGCTACTTTAGTTGCTAATTCTGGAAATAAAGAACTTCTGGCAGCAGTGACAGGAGCAATCTGGAAATGTGCAATCAGCAAAGAAAATGTGACAAAGTACTTGCAATATTTGTTGTCTTGAAATATATATATTGCAGTTAGCACCTCCTGCCTATAACTAACCATAAAATTTTACAATCATTAGGATTTAAAAACCATTAGAATTTAAGAATATGTGTGAGTAACATCAGGCTATTTAAGTGTTGTGTATGCGCTTTAGATGGGGCTCTATCTAACTGTCATACTGAAACTTAAAACATGCTGAAATATTTATTGGATTAGTTGGCAATCTAATAATATAAGTTTAAGCCAACATTTACTTCGCTAGAATACCTGTAGTTATCATCGACTCTATTCTCTATCTTAATGTCAAACTAGATATATTAGAGTAAAAATTAGTTTTTGTGCCATGTTGGGTAAGGATAATGGGAAACACAGTCTAATCCATTTTACAGATCACTAAATTGAGGAAGGATATCCAAGAGCTATTGGTATCTGCAAGCAATGACAGGTCTGCTTTTTATGCATTTATGTGCAGTGTTGTGATACAAATATGAAAGGGTGGAATTTGTGTCATGGGGCATGATGGACAGTTTGGCATCATAATAAATAGGAACAGATGTGCCTGGAAGTTAGAGAATCACAATTTGTGATGTTAAAGCAAGCAAAACACCCTTATAAAATAAGCCATATCAGAAGTAATTATGGCAGTAATGTCAAGATTTGGCTGAAATCAATTTGTGTATACATATATTGCCAGTTTCAAATCTGTTTACGAATCTTGAATTCCATGATTCCTAATTATAAGACACAGTCATGACTCAAAACTATAAATTTTGGAAAATACAGAAAGCACAAAACTTCTACTATATTTATTTATTTATAAACTTAATTCCTATTGTATTGTAGAATGATGCCATTAAACCACCCAAAATATGAGACAGAATAATAAAATCCAAATTCTTTGAATTTAATTAAACTTGGAGTAAGTCTATTGACAAATATTATATTTATATTTATAAATATTTATATTCATAAAACTTTTATTTTTAGATTCCGGGAATACAAAGCCATAGAAGCTTTGGTTGGCTTGCTAACAGATCAGCCAGAAGAAGTTCTTGTAAATGTGGTAGGTGCCCTTGGTGAATGTTGTCAGGAACAAGCCAATCGGACCATTATCCGTAGATGTGGTGGAATCCCATCTCTTGTTGCCTTACTCACTGGAACAAATCAAGCTCTTCTTGTGAATGTGACTAAAGCTGTGGGGTCTTGCGCAACTGAACCAGAAAATATGGCGTAAGTTTTTCTCTTTAGTATATAATATATACACATTGCCATATTTGTCACATTTGAAATTAGTGCTATGAAATCATGTCATAAATAAGAATTACATTTAGCAAATAAAGGATTTCAAATAAACAACATTTGAAATATTTCAATAGCTAAAACATTAAAATTAAACTATAAACTAAGCTGCACAATATTTTTGAGGCTCTTTTTCTGTATTCATTGATGATTTTATGGTGGGCTGAATATGAAATTACCCTCCTTGCTTTGAATATGGTATTAGCAGAATGTAGTCAATGGAATTTTAAATCATGATTTTTACTTATATGGGAGCATCAAATGCCACAAGTTGTTTAGTAAACTCATGTTGTTTCAAAGTCTTTTCTAAAATGACATTCTAATGAATTCCTGCTTCTGGTTTCAGAAACATTACTAGAACTGTGGGATTTTGTACAGTTTTTTGGATCTTGAACTTTTATGTTAATTATGACTTAATATAGGGGTTGATAACTTGTAGTCTTAAAATCATAAAGAGATCTTGATATAATGTAGCTTTCAGTTAATTTCAGAAGCTTTTTACAAGAGTGATTTCCTCTTCCTTGCTGTGACCAGTCTATCCCTCTTTTGGAGTCTTCTGTAAGGGGACAAAAGATAATCAAAATAAGTTATCTTTGACAGTGTTTTGTGTATGAGAGGGAGAATGAGAATGTGAATGGATCTCGGTGGCTTTTCAGCTCCACCATTTATTTATATGTGTTGTGTAGGAATTAAGAAGAATGAAGCCACAATGACAAAAAACAGGTTGTGTGTCCTTTCCTTAATAAAATCCTAAAAACTAAATTGGTCTCTTAATGGAAAGGTTTGGGCAGGCCAATAATAATCTATTTTATATTCTGTATTATTTTATTATGTTAATATGGAATCATTTCAGTTATAGTGATATCAAGTCTCAATTTTAAAAATACTGAGTAGATTATACCATTTTTCAAAACTCTGTATTCTTTGTATTCCGTAATATATTACGGAATATACCTATATTTCATAATAGGGAAAGGTAAAGGTTCCCCTTGCACATATGTGCTAGTTATTCTTGACTCTAGGGAGCGGTGCTCATTTCCGTTTCAAAGCCAAAGAGCCAGCGCTGTCCGAAGACATCTCTGTGGTCATGTGGCCGGCATGACTAAACGCCAAAGGCGCACAGAACCTTCTCACCAAAGGTGGTCCCTATTTTTTCTACTTGCATTTTTTACGTGCTTTCGAACTGCTAAATTGGCAGAAGCTGGGACAAGTAACAGGAGCTCACCCCGTTATGTGGCACTAGGGATTCAAACTGCTGAACTGCTGACCTTTCGATTGACAAGCTCAGCATCTTAGCCACTGAGCCACCGTGTCCCCCTTTCAATAGTCACATATTTAGAAATAACTGTATAGCAACTTTCAAAGTTTAAATAGTTTAAGGCTGATAAGCATATGAATGATCCTACATTTTCTTCCGAGGCAGACCATCAGGCTCATTTAGAACAATTTCACTTCTAAAGTTTGAGGTAGAAAGTTGGATTTCTGGATGAGATTCCAGGATCTTCTGAATACAAACTCTATCCTTCACCAACAAATTGTCATTCCTTCTTTGATAATATTTGAATCCTAACTCCCAAAAACAATTATATATTTCTTTCAAGGTGTTTTAGGGCAAAATATGTTTCTCCTGCTTCTGGCCATCTAGGCTTTTAAAAAACTTTTACATAGTTGGCATTATAAGAGTTTTCCTGAAGTATTTAAAAATTTAGTAGCTGTGCATGGAAACTAAAAAATATGAAACCACATTTTCTTTTTCTTCTTCCCACATTGCACTCTTACACGTAAACCAAGTTATTGGTTTTTGACTTTTATAATGTAAAACTTAGATCTGAGATTTAAGCATTTCCTTTTTGGATAAATGTTTCATTAAAAGCTTCGAATAATATTTTGCTTTATATGGAAAAAGTCTTGACAAGGGCATGTAGTTCTTTGCTTCTATACAGCCAAGACCAAATGCATACAGCCCTTGTTTGCTCCCACTGTTTTATTTTGCCTCACTTGCTTTTCTTAGTGCAGTGATTTAATTTCCTTGAAAGCACCATTTGTTTTCATGCTTTGGCTGTCACCCAGTGGCAAGATAGGGCAGAAATGTAAATATGGCATAGAATGAATGAAGCAAGTTCAATGGAAGAAAGATATGCATAGAATTAATCATTATTATATCATATCTCATAAATAATGGTTAGTTCACATGTAATTTTTGTATTAACTGAATACTGGTGGTAAAGTCATAAATTGACAGTGGAATCCAAACAACATATTGTAGAGCATTAAGCAATAACACACTGCTTGGAGGCTACTGCTTTTGTCTCCAGTTTTATACTAGAATAGACAACATATGACCTGCTTGAGCATCATTTCAGAAATATTTTCTTACCCAGTTCCTCAATATCTTCAACAATGGCTTCTAATGTATTGCCTTTTCTGAAAAAGTTCTTAAAGATTCTGGAAGATATTGAGAGATAAATTGATCTTGAAAATAGCTCATGTTGAACTGTATAGGATAGTCATACTTCAGGAATTAATTCCAGGATTTTTAAATGATATTTTGAACTACATCATAAAATGTTTATGATAAGTTTTATGTCATGAAATGTTTTATAAAATTTGCAATATTACAATTCTGCAGGAGTCGGGGGTTCTGGATTTTGGACACATTCTGTAAGCCCATTTGAGGTACCTTGGTCAAAAACGTTTTGCCCCATGATATACTGTTTGCCCAGTTAAAGGCAAATTTTAGTAGTGAATAAAAAGAATGTTAAAACATGGTAGTGAATCCAAATAAATACCTAAAATTGTGATCTGAAAGATATCACTTTATTTAAACAAAAGGAAAGGAACTGTTGAACATTTGACTGGAATCAAATGATTCTTGAGTTAAAGTATGTATTACTCCTTAGTTTATTTTGTTCTTCCAATTTGATTCTTCAATGCAAGACCATTGCTGAATGCTACCTCCCCCCCCCCACCTCTAATGATAGCTGAAACTTTAAACAAAAGGTACAGCAAAGAACATACAAAGGAGAATATTCAAACATCCTTTAGTTTGTGTCATCAAGAGTGGTTGAGTTAGCTATGTTTAGCATATTCTCAGAGGCCCTACTCCAGATTCTCTCTCATGCTGTGATGTAGCAAATGGTTGTCAAGGAGTAGGCCTTCTTGGTGGTATTCCTTCAGTTTGAAATGGCTTCCCAAAGAGTTTGTCTGGCTCTTCTGGTTAAAGGCAAATATATTTTATTTCATGCTGCTAATATATTATTTAAGTTTTATTACTGTACTGACACAAAGGGTGTTTTTTATAATCAGTCTGTGTCTAGGTATCTTGTGTTAACATATGGTAAATATGCAGTGGTGAAATGTAAAATTTGTTACCAGCAGTTCTGTGGGCATGGTTTGGTGGAGGGTGGGAGGTTAATGTGACTTCGGCTGAAGAGGTTGCAGAAAAAAAATGCTTTTAAAAGCCTCTGACGATCCCAGCTGAGCCGCACGATCATCGGAGGCTTTTTTTTTTTTTTACTTTTAAAAGCATTTTTTCGGCCGAAGAGGTTGCAGGAAAAAATGCTTTTAAAAGTAAAAAAAACAGCCTCTGATGATTGCGCGGCTCAGCTGGGCATGGGGGGGGGGCAGGGATCTTTGCTACCGGTTCTCCGAACCACCAGCCGCCATCGCTACCAGATCGGGTGATCCAGTCCGAACTGGGAGCATTTCACCCCTGTAAATATGCAACAACAACAGCAATAACAATAATCATTTGGCTTAGAGAAATGTACTACAACTGCAATAAATCAGGGTAAAACCACAACAGTAATGGAATTGAAATACTGAATGGCCAAATCATCAGGAGCCATCAGATGAACCCCTCAACTATTTGGGCATTTTACAGTTGGATAACACCAAGCATAGATAAATTAAATTTTTGATGAATAAAGAATACACCCAAAGAGTGAGAAAAGAAAAAAATGAATGGTGGAAATACCATCAAAGTAATCAATACTTGGAATCATTGACTGTGGACAAGCTGAACTGGACAGTTTGAACCACAAAACAAGAAAGTTAATGATTATTCACTATGCATTATATCCCTGTAGTTATATTGATTGATATGAACGGTGTGGTGGCCTAGTGGTGAAGACTCACATTTGAAAGATTGAGAGTTCAATCCTAGATAGCAGATGTTTCTTTCCTAGGGTGCAAAAAAAAAAAGTATCCGCTGCTAACTCCGCATGGCATCAGGAAGGGCATCTGGCTAATAAATACTCAGATCCATCCAGATCCATCTCTGACTCTATCCCAAATTAAGGGATTACAGGGTTGTAAAAAGGGAGTTATATTGATTGATATATCTGCCCTGCAGCAGTGGAGGCAGAGGTTTACTTCAAATTAAACAATCTGTCCAGAAGAAACACATGCATTGGCTTTTACATAAAAACAGTCCAGAACAAGATTCAAAAATTGAAATTTACTAAATGTGCAGGAAACAAAATATGAATTTCAAAATAAACTAATAAAGCCACAAATAGAATGCTGTCAATGTTTTTATGTTTTGATTTTGTTTTTTAAAAAATAAAAAAAATTCTTTAAAAAAAAAGAATGCTGTCAATGAAAAGTATTATGTGATCAATTTCTAAAAAAAGAATAAAGGGAAAGCAGATAAAGATAAAAGTTGATAATGGCTTACAACTGGAACATAAAAAAGAAAGAAAGAAAAGAAACTGAAGACTTGATTTTGCCTGTTCAGGCTATTCAAACTAATGCAATCAAGGCCAGAACTGAAAAATCATCGAACGATTCAAGATACAGATTCTGCAAAAAAACAAAAAGAAACATTGCATTATTTGCTTAAATCATACAAGGGGATCACAGAAGGTGATTATAAACAACAATATAAGACAATTACCAGAATTTACTGGAACATCTATAAAAATTATATTCCAGTAATGAAAAATTGGTGTAAACATAGAGTTAAAAAAGTATTCAGAAATGAGCAAGTTACAATATTGTGGGATTTTTGAATACAAAATGATAACGTCTTGGCTCATAACTGTATTTAATTGTAACTGAAAAGAAAAAAAGGATGGGTAATTGATGTGGCAATACCAGAAAATAGTAGACTAGAAGACAGAGTTGGAGATCACAAAGTATTAAGAACTGAAAATCAAAATTGAAAGATTTTGGTATAAACTGGCTATGGTTACCCCAGTGAATCTCCTGATTAGCTGCTGCATGAAGATTGCACAACAAGCAATGGCATGACAAAGTAGCAACAACAGTGCATTGGAAGATGTATAAGAAATGCCATTTGCCTGCAGGCAAGAACTAGTGGCATCCTAAAATAGAAAAAGTCATAGAAAATGAAGAAGCTACCATATTTTTCGCACTATAAGACATACTGGACCATAAGATGCACATTAGCTTTAGAGGAGGAAAAAAGAAAAAAAAATCTGCCTCTGTCTCCCAGCATCCATCTGGTATTCATCTGGCTAGCTTCCTTGCAGCAAACAGCTTGGTCAGGTTCAGCACGTTACTACAGCCCCAGCACATGGCTTGTCAGGGCTCGTCTCCGTTGTGCCCACCACCGGTCAACTGAACTGAGCTGCTGCCACCGCCGGAGTACACTGGAGCTTTTGCTGCCAAGCAGCTGACTGATGGTTGGATCAGCCTCCTGGAATACCACTGATCAGCTGTTCTAGGCGGCAGGATTGCCATCGCCGCTGATCACTGCCGCTGCTGATTGCCGCCATCACCGATTGCCACCTCTGATCGCCGCCGCGACCACTGATCGCTGCCAAATCTAGTCTAAATATCTAGCTGACTGTGCGATGAACCAATAATAATTCACATAACATAGTATGCAATAAACAATTTGTGACAGGGTTCAAACATTGCACTAAGCCAAATGAAAAATGCACATTATTTCTTAGTACAATATGTGAATCAAGCCATAGCTTGTCACATTTTTTCTGGATTTATTAACTTTCCAGTTTTAATTTAAGAAGGATTTTAAGAAGGGACTTCCGGCTGACATCTTGACACTACCAGTCACATGCTGGCTTCTCCCTGTTTCTGGGCTCCAAAAGGAGCCAAAGCCGCCTTGTAGGGGTGGCAAAGCTAAGGAGGGGCGCTCTGAGAGATCGCAGGAGAGATCTCCTCTCCTGCTGAACCCCAGAGCTTTTTTCCTTCTATGCCACGGTGAGGAGAAGAGGCAGTCTAAGATGGCTGCCACAAAACTGAGACAGCCAAGGAATATCTAAGAATTGTGCTGGAGCAGAGTTGGTGAACAGTGTCTGGAACTGGATGAGAAGAAGAATCCTTTTTATTTAAATTTTAACCCCAAAAGAATATCCAGGAAAAGAGAGGTTCATAACTATTTTTAAAAGCAGCAGCGACTTAACACTCTGAGGAAAATTTCAAAACTGAAGGCATAAGAATTAAAGGGGAAAAGGCAAAAAAAAAAATCATTAAAAATATAGAAAATTGGACTTTTAACTTGGACAGGCATTGTTTTGGATAGGCACTTTGAAATGCTGGAATTATCTACTTAAAAAACATTATTTTTATATTGTGGAAAACTGGAAAAATTGGTTAACATTGAAATCTAATCAAAAAGTGCTACCTGCTGACGAAAGGAAGTATAACACATTCCCAAAATCTTGGAAATACTTGATTACAAGAGACTTAAATGTGAGAATAAGAAAAACATTATCATTAAAATGACCCCTGAAGATTACAACACAAGACGGAATCTATAGAGGGACTTAAGGAGGTTCTGGAAAACTTATGGGACTATCCAGAGGAACAGGTTGATCAATTGTGGGATACAAAGATTTAAGAATATTGAATTTTTTGAGAAGTGACTTTAGGCTTGAATATATGGTTTTTGGATTATTGGACAAAACAGGGACACAATAAAATTTAATGAGATGCTTCATCAAGAAGAAATGAGTGGAATTTGGGAAGAGATGGCATCGTTAATTCAAAGTACAAGGGAGATACTGATGAACCGAATCGAGAGCATAGATGAAAAGTTGGGAAATATAATACAAAGGGCAATGAATGATCAAGATGCCCAGGAAGAGGAGGAGCCAAATGAAAGAGTAGATGAAAAAACAGAACAGACAAAACAAATGAAACAAGATGATAAGGAGGAGATAATAACAAAAATAATAAGGATGATGAAATAAGCCAAGGGGAGAGTATTCTAAAGGAATTAAAAAAGGAACCGGAGAACGAGGAAGATTTTTCTGGAAGAGAGATAGGGGCAAGAGTAGATATTTTGAAAGCTAGACAATGGAAAAGGGCAGAGAAGGGAGAAATGTTTAAAATGAGTAGTCAAGATGTGGAAGTAGAAGAAGGATTTAAATCATGGGATTATACTAATCTTTTAGAAAGGATACTTTACAAAATACAGGTAGTTGTCAACTTACGAACCACAATTGTGCCCAAAATTTCTGTTAAGTGAGATATTTGTTAAGTGTGTTTTGCCCCATTTTATGACTTTTCTTGCCAAAGTTGTTAAGTGCATCACTGCAGTTGATAAGTTAGTAACCTGGTTGTTAAGTGAATCTGGCTTTGCTTGTCAGAAGGTTGCAAAAGATGATCACATAACCCTGGGACACATCAAAGTTTATAAATATGAACCAGTTGCCAAGCATCGGAATTTTGATCACATGATCATGGGGAGGCTACAAAGGTTGTAACCATGATAAATGGTCCTAAGTCATATTTTTCAGTGCCATTGTGACTTTGAACAGTGACTAAATGAACAGTTATAAATTGAGGATTACCTGTATCCACAAAACCTGTTGCTCAAAATGCTAAGTGTCTCAAATTCTGGATCTGGAACTATTTGTTGTACATGCATACATGCATGTGCTCAAAAAATGCAAAGAGTTGGAAATGGCCACAATGAGTCATTGGTAGGAAGTGACAGCTCAATACTTTGGGTTTAAAGAGGCGTATGGTGACATTTTCCTCCAATAGTATGCACAATCCTACTAATTGGAATATTTCAGCAGAGTAACAACTTTATCTGAATGCCAGTATGCGAAATACAGGCTTGAATCTGATGATAATATCTTTTGTTACACAGATACCTCAGGCTGATAATAGAGCACAGGCAATAGTGCATGTTGTTATTAATTCAACAGAATGCTCTTTTGATTTATAAAAGTTATATAACTCACCCAGCTTTCCGTTAAGTAGTTTTTTACAGAGACCAGCCTTCTCTAACCTGGCATCCTTCAGACTTCTCCTAGCATTCTTAGCCAAATTGACTGAAAAATCTGGGAGATTTTGTACAAAGCATTTGGTGAGTACTAAATGAGCATTTAGTGAGCATTTGGTCACTATAGTCTAGAGGCTGGTCTAGACTATGTAAAACATGTTCTTAGAAAATGTTCCCCAGTGTATTTGTTTGAGGGTGTTTCTGTTTGTTTACCTATCCTGCACAATTACACTGTAAATTTTTAAAAATGCTTTATGTTGTATTTTATTTAACTTCAAACCACTTTATCAGTAAGTCTTATGCACTAAAATTTAATATTCGCTAAACCAACCAGATGTAGCTTGACTCTCAGATTTACAATACTATTTATCAAAGCAGCTTGTAACTTTTTGTTTAAGTTTACAAGAGTTGAACTGCGGTTTTCCAAAAGATGAGATTGTGCTTTGTAAGACTTGAAACCTGTAATCTTACCAGGGAGCGCAATATATATATTCAGTATAACACTGTTTACATTTGTGTATGTGGTCTCAATTGGCAGGAGATGCAGTCAGACTTCTTGAGAGTCCTGGCATATACTGGTGTAACAAAAAGGATGATAGCTATAAGAAACAGATGTTGAGTGTGTGCATGTGTCTTTGAGAAAGTCTGAGGCTTGTTTACCCTGGAAATATTCAATATCAAATTATTAAAGCACAAAACTGGCTTGCTTTAGATTCACTTAGAACTGTTACTTTGGCAGTAAAACAAATGTAACCCTGCAATCCTTTTTTTTTAATGAGCTCATGTATTAGTTTAAAAAAGCAATTGCATAACCAACAATAATCAGGGTCTAGCAGACATATTCCAGTATCAATTGCAAAAGTAATCAATGTGACCAAGATTGTTTTACATACACAGTATTTTAGGAAACCATTAGTGTTTTGTAGAATGACTGGCCTCCAGATTTACTGTTCAAAAAGTTTGTTTTCTCTTCTTGTTTAATGGTTTTTCTTGTGTGCAAAAGTAAGGGCGGGAAAACACAGGAGTTACAATTCTGAGGTTATAGTGGATCTCTCTTGAAGATGATTATACTATAGATGGCCCTTCTGGAAACAACTTCACCCAGTGAGAATGATAGAAAAGTAATGGAAAGTAATCAAACTAGTCTTAATGGGAATAGCACAAATTCTGGAGAATAATGTTCTAGGAGCTCAAACATGTACATACGATTAAGGAACAGCTCAAGCTCTTTAGGAAAGGCAAACAGATACTGTTTGTCATAGCTATGTATTCAGGTTATACAATCAGATCAAATGAAAGCAGCAGAGATAGATCCTTTACAGTCAAACTACTGGTAGCGCTCCTTTAATGATCATTCATTCAGTGACAGTTCAAAATTACAGTGATGCTGAACAAAGGGACTTATGATCCTTCCCTAAAGTTATAACCACTACAGGTTCCTGCGGTCACATGATTGCAATCTGGGCGCTTGGCAACCTGTTTGCATTTAGGACTGGCTGATATGCACCCCATGATCATGTGATTATCATTTGCAATCTTTCCTGTCAGCTTCCCTAGAAAGTCAGTAGGGAAGCCAGTGGGGTCACAAGCCATGATCACTTGCTAATTTTCAGTGGGCATTCTTGACTCTGTTTAGTATTACAATCCAGACTTCAAGATTCCATCTAAAGGGGTGTCCTTTCCTTTCCTTTCCTTTCCTTTCCTTTCCTTTCCTTTCCTTTCCTTTCCTTTCCTTTCCTTTCCTTTCCTTTCCTTTCCTTTCCTTTCCTCTCGTTTCCTTTCCTTTCCTTTCCTTTCCTTTCCTTTCCTTTCCTTTCCTTTCCTTTCCTTTCCTTTCCTTTCCTTTCCTTTCCTTTCCTCTCCTCTCCTCTCCTCTCCTCTCCTCTTCTTTCCAACATTCTTTAATTTTTTTGTCTATGACCATAAGTAAATGAAAATTAATAATCTTTCAATTCCTTAAAAATAGCTTCTTTTTTGCAATCTAAGAATATTTTTGTCCATTTCTTTTTATAGTATTTGTCTCTTCATGCTTAAAATTCTATAGCTGGGTCAACAGGAAAACATACGACTTGTATTAAAATATGTTTTGATTTTGCTATGGCTTTCAGCATAGATCAAAAGCTGCCTGTCACTTGATGCTTATATAGGAGACAGTTCATTCTAAAACCAATCAAGCAAATTTGTCATTTTTGTCTTAGAGGAACCACTGTGCTTGGCAAGGCAACAACTTTTCCTTCTAGTCAAGTAACAATGAGCGAAGGATTTTAGCAAAGACAAGGTCAGTTAGCAGTTCAAGAGTCAGCTGAGGTAGCAAAACTGTTCCATACTCTAGAGTGCAAAGAGCGAACTGAGTCTGCTGCATCCAAATAATCAGACTAGAAAATGAGTCAATGTTTCTGGCAACTGGTCATAAGAATGTCAAGATGAAGACATTATTTGTAGCATTAGTTTATCTCTAACAGGCCAGTTGGACAATTCAGGGTTTGAGCTTCCATCTTAAACCATCTGGATTGTATTGCTGGTCTCAATAGCAAGGCCAGCATAAATCATTTTAAGGAGTCTTTCTGTTGAAAGCTTGTGGGTTCTGTGCCTTTCAGCCCTCTGGGTCTTACCATTACCTTTGTGAAACGTAAGAATTAGACCTCCAAGATACTCACGCCTAGATAAATGGGTAGAGAGTAAATGATACCTTAAGGAGAGTGTTATGATTAAAAAATGAGTAGGAAGCAGGAAACTAGGTTCATCAGAAGCAATTCTGGATATCTTACTTAGCCTGATTGCATTACTTTTTTATTTAGTGTATGGCATATCATACATGGACTACCAATATATATATTAACATTTCACCTAGAATGGCAAAACATAGTAAAATATAAATGTTAAAAAGATCTATATTCAAATACCAATGTCTAGGCCGTCTAAGTGCAGCATTGTTTATATTTTTTTAAAAATCAGTTACTGGTCCAGTATGTGCCCTTAGCATACAATAGGTCATAATATGATCTACAGTTTGATGTGGGACCCCACAGTCACACTGAGGGGAAGATACTATGCCCCATTTATAAAGTGAGCCCCAGCGGATGCCGTGTGAGATGCAAATCCTATTCAGAATTGCTGGACTTGTAGTTCAAAGCTGATTGCAAATGAACTTGTACAGATAATGAAAGTCAAAAATGTGAATAGAAAACAGTGGAGATAAGGAAGATAGAGTAATGTAATGCTGTACCAATAGCAACATAATTTTTCAAATCTGTAACTGGATGGGCTGTAACAAATCAAAAAAGTAAATCTTTACCTTATTAAATAGTAATATGGTACAGTAGATATAATGCAGATTTTTGATTAGAAGATATATCTGGAAACCATTGTCATGTAGGGCCTTGTTGAGAGATCTTGATCAGATTACTTGTCAGGCTTGGCTGCCTCATTCTAAACTGCTAAAACTAAGATCTGGATTTTAGAAGTAGAATGGTTTAAGAGATAATTAAACAGACATTGTAACAATGCTATTCAATGTGTGTGTGTGTGTGTGTGTGTTGATTGTCAAATGTTACAAAATATATACATGTTTGTAAAATATTATCAAACTATCTGAAATATTGGACTAGAATTAGAATTCATTAAATAGATTTTAGTGTTCTTATTTATCCTCTATCACATGTTTCTTAAATAGCTTTTAATTCTATTTCTATCAACTTTTTAAATTATTTGTTAGCCTAAAGTTTTATTTCCTATTTTTCAGGCAAAACTTTTTTTTTTTTTTGCATTATCTGTGCTGGCAATATAAATTTGTCTGCATTATGTAATGTTTGAAATTGACAGTAGCTCTCTCCAACAAATTAATATTAGTCTTTTCCAAATTACCTGAATGTTAGAAACAAAGTTATATAACCAGATTGCATTGATTTAAGTAAAGCTGCAGTTACATTAGACAAAATTGTGCTTCCTAAAGCATTCTAGCTGGGTTATAATAAGTGTATGATTATCTACTAGGTTGATTCTGTGCTTTTCATTCCTTGCAAACTCATTTTACATAATGAACATAAATTTGATGTTCTTATTTGAGTTCTACATAGGTAAAATATCTATTTTATTTCCAAAATAATGTATTCACAATTAGAGACATGGACGAACCTTAAAATTAAACATGAGGTTATAAATCAAAGTGTGTTGGAGTCTTTTTATCTTCACCTCATCTGCTTTGAATTTTGCATATCTTCCTGAACAAAACTAAGTTTGTAAAGGATATTAAGTTTTGTTTGGTCTTCCTCTCCATTTTAAAGTACTCTGTGGATTTTAATATGAAGTTATGATCCCCTAGACTGATTGATATATAAACATAAGACAGATGGTTTAAAGATGGCTCTGATGATAATTCATTTTTCAGCTAGACATGAAGATACTTTGATTACAGTATGTTTAAGCAATTATAACAGAGTATTCAGTGTTAGTCTTGTCTTAGGGAAAGCATGAGAAACAAGTTGTACGTTATTCATACTCAACAAAGAGTGCACTGTGGTAGTGTGACCCATTTTCATTCTGAATGTTAGGTGAGCACATAGATATTTAAAATATGTCATAGAGCAAGTTAAATAAATTAAGCATAGACTCAATATAAAGTACATAGCTTTTTGGCATAAATATTTGTTTTGGAAAGTATTTATTGCTATATGAAAGAAACCAGTATGTTTCAATTTTGGTTTGACTTTGCATAAAGCTTGTTAAAAAGTCACATGGCTTGTTTGCAGTTTACTGGAGTCCATCTATATAGTATCATTTTATTTTTATTTTCATGAGGAATTATTTTTAAGGCAAACTATTATGAAATTGTATATCTTACTTATCAGATACAAAGTATATATTTTTGAATACCTACAATTATATTTTTAAATGATGTATATACAACCATCCAATTATTAAAAAATTAATTTATTTCTATTTAAAAATTACTATAATAAACCTATTCATAAAGAATATCCATAGTCTTAATGATAGAATTGAATAAATTGAACTTGGATAAATAAGCTATCATTCAATTAATCAAACACATATTTTTATCTTCTAATTTTCAGTTAAATATTTTCTATGTTTCTGTTTGATAGGATAATTGATCGCTTGGATGGCGTTCGCTTATTATGGTCATTGTTGAAAAATCCTCACCCAGGCGTTCAGGCCAGCGCAGCCTGGGCTATTTGTCCTTGTATTGAAAACGCAAAGGTAAATGAATACTTTGAAATTCAAATCTAAATAACCACCAAATGTTGTGAATTAAATAATAAACAACCAAAAAATTAGTTTATTTCCTAGCAAACCATTTGACAATGTATTGGTGATATTCTGATTAGCAAGTTACTTAGTGTTGGCTGAATAGTAAGACAATTAAATGGGTACATAACAAAGATGAACTGTGCCTTATCAAACTGGAAATAGTTATTAAAATATTGAGTAGAGTATCACAAGAGTCAAGTCTTGATGCTCAACTAGCACCTATTGCCAATATTTTCAGTTCATAATCTTTATTTATTTATTTATTTATTAGATTTATATTGCCGCCTATTCGCCTATGGCGATTCAAGGCGGCTTACAGAATATAAAAAACCACATTTAAAAAACAGTAAAACTCACAAAAAAATCAAATAAGTTAATGTAATAAAATCATCCCTGACCCCCACCTCTCGTCCCAGCAACAGCCGATCACATGAGCCATTTAATGGGCTCCATCCTGCTCTGGGTTCCCCAGGCCCGCTGGCAGAACCAGGTCTTCAGCACCTTCCAGAAGAGAATTAGGGTGGGGGCCGTTCTAATCTCTGGGAGAATGATGTTCCAGAGAGAGGGAGCCACCACACAGAAGGCCCTTCTTCTGGGTCCCACCAGATATATCTCCCTCGGGGATGGGACCTGCAGCATTCCCTGCCTCCCCGCTCGAATGGGTCAGGTAGATGTGACCGGCAAGAGACGGTCCCTCAGATAACCTGGTCGCAAGCATGAAGGGCTTTAAAGGTGACAACCAGCACCTTGAATTGTACCCAGAAGCAAATCATCAGCCAATGCAGCTCCCGCAGGAGAGGTAATATATGTGCACACCAGGGTCTGCACAAAACCGTGCGGGCCACTGCATTTTGCACCAACTGGAGCTTCCAGATGCTCTTCAAGGCCCCATGTAGAGCGTGTTGCAATAGTCAAGATGGGAAGTGGCATGAGTGACTGTGAGTAGGGATTGCTGGTCTAGGAAAGGGCATAACTGGCGCACAACTCACAGTTGCGCGAAGGCCCTCCTGGACTCGACCGTCACCTACTCTTTGAGCAGGAGTCGTGAGTCCAGGAGAACCCCCAGATTACACACAGGATCTGTTTGGGGTATTGCCACCCCATCCAAGACCAAAGATGCCAATTCTCCCTGAGCCAACGAACCCCAAACCCAGAGCTACTCAATCTTGCCAGGGTTTAGTTTCAACCCATTGTCCCCATTAAGCCCCTAACAGCCTCCAGGCACTGGGAGAGGGAGGACATCACTTAACTCACCACAGGCTGAGACATACAGCTGAGTATCATCAGTATGTTGGTGATACCTCAGTCCATGATGACCAATGATCTTACCCAGCGGCTTCATGTAAATGTTGAACAGAGGTGGAGAGAGTACCGAGCCCTTTGGCACCCCACATAGCAGTGGGTGAGGGCTGGATCTCTCCCCTCCTATCAGCACTGACTGAGAGCAGCCGCAGAGGAAGGAAGTGAACCAGGATAGCACAAGGCCTCCTACTCCCATCCCCCGAAGCCGCTCCAGGAGAATACCATGGTCAATGATATTGAAAGCCACCGAGAGGTCAAGTAGAGCAAGGATGGATGCAAAACCCCATCCTGCTCCCACCAGAGAACATCCAAAAGAGCAACCAATGTCGTTTCTGTCCCAAATCCAGGCCTGAATCCTGACTAGTAGGGGTTGAGATAATCCATTTCATCCAGAAACCTCTGGAGCTGCCATGCAACCATCTTCTTGACAACCTTCCCCAAAAAGGGAAGATTGGAGACAGATCGGAAATTATCCAACTGGGTGGAGTCTAGCGATGGCTTCTTAAGAAGAGGGCAGACCACAGCCTCCTTAAAGTTCTGGAGCACTGCCCCCTCCTGTAGGGAGGCATTAATCACTGCCAGACTCCACCCGCTTGTCACCTCCTGGTAAGGTTTCACAAGCCAAGAGGGACATGGTTCTAATACACAGGTGCTTGCGCGCATATTCCCTAAGATCCTGTCCACTTCCTCGGGAGTAACAAAGTCAAACTGTTCCCAGATAATAGGGCAAGAAGTTGCCTCAAGGGCTTCCATCGGACCAGCAACCACGCTGGCATCTAACTGGGAACGAAATTGAGTGATTTTGTCTTCCAGAAAATCCGCAAACTCCTCAGCTTGTCCCTTCAGATGGACCTCAATCTCCTTTCCCAGGAGGAGATGGCCCACCTTAAAGAGAGTCACTGGGCGATTATCTGCAGACGCAATTAGTATGGAGAAGTATTCACACTTTGCTCCACGAATCACCACGTGGTAAGCCATAATAGCAGCTCTTACCCGTGTTCAATCGAGTTCATCTCCTGTCTTCCAACAGTGGCGCTCTAGATGTCTCCTCATGCGTTTCATCCCTCTCAGTTCCTCTGTATACCACGGGGCACAATGGATTCTTATCAAACATGTAGATGGTAAAAAAGGGGAAAGATAGCTAATAATCTAAAAAAAAATACAAAAAATTCAGAATAATATTAAGTTACAGAAATGGCTTAAAAATAGTATAATAATTTGCCAGAAAAATGCACATTTTAATATAGGGGAAAAAATGCACAGATACAGGATAGGAGATACCTGGCTTGGTAACAGGATTTCTAACAAATGTCATTGACTGCAAACAATTGACTGCAAACAGAATATGAATTAGGAATATAATATGGCTGTTGCAAAAAGACAAATGCAACTTTAGGCTGCATGAACACAATCACAGTATTATAGTTCTATTTTATTGTGTTTTGGTCATACTTTTAATAAATTTGATTTCTCCTCCCTCTCCAAGGTGCTGTTTTTTGAATCATAGGTTCTCTAGAATTATATTAAAATGTTAGCTACACTAGATGAAACAGCTAAAAATCTCTTTTGCTGGTTAATTAAACTTTAAAGATTCGCATTAGATTGATTTTTTTACCCTACTTTATTGCTAAATTATTTGCATCCTGTGTCAGTGCACTCTGTGTCTCTGAGTTGGTGAGATGCAGATAATATCATATTGACTTCCTGAGTTAGGGATTTTAACTTGCATGGAATAACATGAACGTATCTGGAATAAAATCAGGCTTTGGGTTTACTAATGATGTACTAAACTACATGTGCTAAAACTGACCAGTATTGACCTTATCTTAGTAGGGAAATTTACATATGGGACAGGTGTGATTAAGACTAGATATTAAGTCTATATTTTTACTATTTTAATAAATGTTACATGAAAGCCTCAGTTAATCAAACTCATGATGGATCATGGAGATTAGTAAGGTTTTTAGGTCCATCTGGTGATGATCAAAGCACATGGAATATTGTGTCTTGGATATAAGAGAAGTAAAGAATATGAATTAGCTAATTAAATGAATAAAGAAAATAGACGTAAAATTAAGGATTAAATAGAACTGAATGAAGATGATCTTATCTTCTGGAGAAATGTTGTCAATCATTTAGTCTTCTCTATGGATTAGTACTACGTGGAGAAATACATAAGTATAGGATCAATTGTATGAAAAAATGAATGAAAGAGCTAAGATATATGTCTAAAGTATGAATTGATATCATCTGGGTTATATTGTACTTTCATATGTACATACTTTTTCCTATGCATGATATTGGAGATATATGGGTATGATGTTCAGCTTTTTTTCTGTAAACTTATATATTACATAATACATGCAATAATATTCTAACTTTATTCTGCTTAAAGGATTAGATATATAGTATTAGCAGGGGTGAAATGCTCCTGGTTCGGACTGGCTCAGGAGAGTAGGTAGCGATGGCGGCGGGCAGTTCGGAGAACCAGTAGCAAAAATCAGTGCCCCCGCCCCCCATGCCCAGCTGAACTGTGCGATCATCAGAGCTTTTTTTTTTCTTTTAAATGGCTCTGATGATCCAAGCTCTGACGATCTCAGCTGAGTTGCCTGCTAATCAGTAGCAAAAATCCCTCCCCTTCCCCCCCTCAGCTTGCTTACCTTAGCTGCTGGTTGCAACGCCTTGCTGTAATCCCTGCAATCCATTGCATCAGCAAGCAACTGAATCTCCCTGCCTGCAATCAAGGAGGCAGGGAGTTGTGGACTTCAACTCCCAGAATTCCTCAGCCAGCAAAGCAAAGCTGGCTGAGGAATTCTGGGAGTTGAAGTCTACAAGTCTTAAAGTTGCCAAGGTTGGAGACCCCTGTTCTATTGGGTAAGTTTTTTTCCCCTTTGGGAGCTTTAAAAAAAATAGTTAATTGGGTTTTTTTTTTAGTTGTTCTTTTTTTAGACCTAGCCATTTAAAGTTTAGGAAGTTTTAAATTTAGCTGCTTTTATATAAAAATAAAAATAAATTAAAATAAAATAATATTTGTGCAGCTTTCTGAGATTTAGTGTGTTTCTGTAGTGTTTCACTCTAACTACACAAACACACAAAATCTCACAAAGCTGTATGTGGAATTTTGTGTGTGTAAAGTGTGAAAGTTGGTTTTTTTGGGCTTTTTGTGGCTGTGTGAGGTTCCTGCTTGTTGCAGGGGCTATTTTGGGTCTAGCACAGCTGCTTTTATATTGTGGGTGAGCCAGTTGTGTTGTGCTGTGTTTTGTAGGTTAAAAAAGGGCAAAGAAGTGACATTGACTTGGCCATACCCACCCAGTCACCTTACCACCAAGCCCCACCCATTAATTAAGCCACACCCACAGAACCGGTAGCAAAATTTTTAGATTTCACCCCTGAGTATTAGTCACATATATTATAAGATTCCTCTGAATTATATTTTGGATTTGCACATATTTTATATGGGTGGCAGTTGATTTTCATATGAATTAAATCTTTAGTTATTTCTTTAATATGTCCTAAATAGGAGTTCAAGTCTATAGAGCTGTTAATCATGCTTGATCAGAGTGTCACATCTATAATCATTCTCTTGCAATGATCACATTATTAGTCATACTAAGTTTCTATCATGACTACATCACTGAGAAAATAAAACTGGATATGAAATATTCAATTTTGATTCATATAACAAATTTTAACAAGAAGGGAGTTTATCATTTCCCAAAAGGGACAATATTTGACCAACTTGCTAACTTGTAAATTGAAATTTCGTGATTACCAAATTCAGAATATGCTTCCAAATTAGAAAATAGTTTATTTAGATTTTATTCATCTATTCATATGTTTATCCATACACTGAATAAAAATATTGAGGGGGGGGGGACTATTTTGAATACAAATAAACCATAGCAAATTTGGCAAGGGCAAAAAGGGAAATGAGCAGCAAGTCAAAGACACGCGCACTTGAAGAAATTGGATATGCTGCTTAGTATAAGAATAATTACCAGAATTCTGATAAAACATGCACCACCTCCAAGAAACAGGAGATGGAAAGACACAGTGAAACATCAGTTGGATGGAAGGATGGAAATGTTAGGGTGTGTTGACACAAAAGAAGATGAGAAATTAATATAAGCCAGATACACATGAAGGAAACAGAACAAGGTTAGGAAAAGGGAGCCAAAATGTAAGTAATACCATGCCAGAGTCAACAAGGGTAATGTTTAATGAGTTAGGCTGAAGACGAAAGACAAGGTATGTTCAAATGGCTATTGGCTTCTTTCCCAAATATCAGTGCTGTTTACACACTGTTGAATGGTACTCTACATGTTCCTCCCACCTCTATAAGTTGGCCAGCACTTGCTCCAGCTGTCCAATGTAGGAAAACAGTGGCTAGCTGATGCTCCGCCCCTTTATCTTGCTCCTCCTTTGTTCCATTTGCTTCACATGATTAAAGAAAAAAAGAGGAAAAAGAGGGCAGGGCAGATGTATTCCTCCCAGCAGAGGGGAGGTAAGTTGGGTTGAGAGAGAATGACTGGCTACAGTCATCCAGCTGGCTAAGGTAGGACTTGAACTCATGATCTCCTGCTTTCTAACCTGGTGCCTTAACCACTAGACCAAACTGGCTCTCTTTTGCTCAGGAGGGAAGTGGAAATCCCTGAACATGGGATGAATTGGGAGTTCTTGCAGTAAATAATTGCCTGTCCCACATTGCAGAGGAAATGCAGCAAATGTAGCCCTATTATGTTTCCTCTGAAGCTCATTAACTTCTGAAGAGAGAACATATAATTCTCATACCAATATATACAGTATCAGCATTGCCCTCCAGTTATAGAAGGGTCCAGAATTTGGGAATGGAAGCTAGAGTATGAAATTTGTATCTTTTAAGATAGAGGCTTTTTTTCGCAAAAATCTATTAGGGAACACAGGAATTTATCACTGGGTTTGTTTATCTTATTAGTTGGGAATTATCTTTAATCTTACATAGGAATATGCAATTTACTTTCTATAGGCATTGCCCATTGAGTGTCAAACATTATAGGACTATTGACTATTGAAACCTAAACCTGAGTTCTAGTCAAATGCTCCAAGATAGTACAAAAAGAAAAGTGAGGAATTGATTTTCTTGATGAGCAAAGACTAAATTTATTTTTACTTTAAAAGACATCATTTTAAAAACTTGCTTTAAGGTTAGCAGCATCAACAGTTGGGCTGAATAGGGTCAAAAAGGATGTTATGGCAACACAATCCAAGCTCACCCATTTTATGTTCTTTATCTGTTATTCTGTATATTCTGCATTCTGTGTATTCCCCATGCTTTCTGTATGTTATTCTTTATTTTTAGAGCTCTGAATTAATAAGTAAGCAAGGAATATGAAGTTTATATTTTCCAATATCCCTCAACTGCTAAATAGAGAATAAAATCTATGCTTCTTCTGCATTAATATAAGAATTTTGCCATTTCTGATACTGTCCTTCTCTATCTTAGACAGCAGGGAAAATAGATTCTATGAAGGTACTAGCAATGCCAGAGGAACATACTTTCTCAGTATCAGAAAAAAAGAAAAACAGCTTCCTTTTGCCCTTTATTAAATGACTTAACTAATAAAATAATTGCCCTATTAATTTTCTTTAATATTTTAAAGTATTTAGAGTGTGCACATAGCTCTATGGAAAATCACTGGAGTCAGTGGATCTCTAGTTGTCATCACTTGTCCCTCTTTTTAATTTTAATGTAATTATCATATTACATCGTATTTGAAAATGAACCATCTTTGGAAGACTTTATTACAATCCCACACAATATATATATATATATTTGTAAAAAAAAAAATTTCCCACAAACATAAACATAAAATACATCTTTTGAGAACAATGTTTTGATCCTGTCATTGAGAGGTACATCACTTACAATTTCTTTAACAGCTCTTTCCAATTTCTTCTATTACTTCTTTCAATATCAAAATCAAAACACAAATTTTAACAAATATTCTAGCATCATTATTTAAACATTTACCATTATTTTATCACCACTAATCTAATTTCCAGATAAACACAATTCTTATATCCATTTACAAATCCCATTCTATATATCCTCCTTCATCTCTAAACCCATTTCATCAATTCTATTAATTTTAAACTCCATTAATTAAAACCTGATTTTCTTATATTTATCATCTATTACATTTTCTATTTAACACAGAATCATTTTATATTCATCTCATTTCATATTAAATAAATTTCTCCTCTTTATATCTCCCATTATTTATTTCTCCTCCGTACCTCCAACTATTGTTTGGCTGATTCCCAGCATTTTCTATTTTGGCTGATTTCCAGCATTTCTCCTCCATACCTCCCATTTTTGTTTGGCTGATTACCAGCATATTTGTTTTGGCTGTTTTACAGCATGTTCTCCTCCATACCTCCTACTACTGTTTAGCTGATTCCCAGCTTCCCAGCATATTTGTTTTGGCTGTTTTGCAGCATATTCTCCTCTATATCTCTACCTATTGTTTAGCTGGATCCCACCATATTTTATTATAGCTATCTTCCACCATAATCACCTCAGTATTTCCAATTGCTTGGCTGATTCTCAGCATATTATAAAAAAAAAGAAAAAGGGGTAAGAGAGTGGAGGGAAAAAAAGAAAAATAAGAATTAAAAAAGTTGGAGAGAAAGAGAAGAAGAAAAAAAGAAAAGAAGAAGAAAAAGTAAATAACAAATAAAGCACATCTTCACCCTACTCCTTCTGGGTATTTCCCAACATCTTCTAATAATAATCAATTCCAAAGTATATCAGTCTTATTTTACTACTTAAATCTGTGTTACATATTTGCCTTCCACCAGTACATTGAACATTTAGTATTAAAACATTCCATTCTCTATTTTAGTTACAATATAACATTGAGATGTTTTACATCAGATTTATTTATTTATTATTATTATTTATTTATTATTCGAATTTCTATACCGCCCTTCTCCTTTCGGACTCAGGGCAGTGAACAGCCAAAATAAAAACATTTATACATAAGTACAATTAAAAATAGATTTAAAATAATTAAATTTGGCCCATAGTTTAAAATTATCAATTTAAAATCCGTATCAAAATTTAAAACCAACCATAAAATCAAGAGAGACCGGCTAACTGAAAGAGATGAGTTTTTAGGGCCCGATGAAAGGTCCGGAGGTCGGAGATCACTCGTATCTCTGGGGGTAGATTGTTCCAAAGGGTAGGTGCCACCACAGAGAAGGCTCTCCTCCTGGGGGTCGCCAGCCGGCATTGTCTAGCCGACGGCACCCTGAAGAGGCCTTCTCTGTGGGAGCGAACTGGCCGGTGGGAGGCTATTGGTGGCAGAAGGCGGTCCCATAAGTACCCTGGCCCTAAGCCATGGAGTGCTTTAAAGGTGATCACCAACACCTTGAAGCGCACCCGGAAGTCCACCGGAAGCCAATGCAGCTCGCGCAGGAGAGGAGTCACATGGGAGCGCCCAGTCGCTCCCATAATCCCCCGCGTGGCCGCATTCTGCACCAGTTGGAGCCTCCGGGTGTACCCCAAGGGGAGCCCCATGTAGAGAGCGTTACAATAGTCCAGACGAGAGGTGACGAGTGCTTGAGTGACTGTGCATAGGGAGTCCCGATCCAGAAAGGGGCGCAACTGGCGTATCAGGCGAACCTGATAAAAAGCCCCCCTGGCCACGGCCGTCATATGCCCTTCTAAAGACAGCCGTGCATCCAGGAGGACGCCCAAGTTGCAGGCCCCTTCCATGGGGGCCAATGATTCGCCCCCAATAACCAGCGATGGCGTCAGCTGGCTATACCGGGACACCGGCAACCACAGCCACTCGGTCTTGGAAGGGTTGAGTCGAAGCCTGTTTCTCCCCATCCAGACCCGCACGGCCTCTAGGCACTGGGACATCACTTCCAAGGCATCGTTGGGATGGTCTGGGGTGGAGATGTACAGCTGAGTATCATCAGCGTACTGATGGAACTCCACCCCAAAACCACGGATGATCTCACCCAGCGGCTTCACATAAATGTTGAACAGGAGGGGCGAGAGCACCGACCCTTGTGGCACCCCACAAACAAGGCGCCTCGGGGTCGACCGCTGCCCCCCTGTCAACACGGATTGCGATATATCATCTTATATTCATTTATGCTCTTATTCTATTAAAAGTAATCTTTCCCCACCTTAACAATAATTTTAAATCATCTTGTTTTATTTTCCATTTGTATTATTCTATATATGCCTCCTGTTTATATTAAAAAAAAAAAAATTAAACATAGTGTTTCCATTTAATCAAATTATTTTATATTATTATCTCACAATCAAAAATATTTTATTTTTTCCCTTTCCTTATCTGTCCATAGGCACTCCATTTCAAGTTCAATATTGCCAAGTTTAAAGTTCTATAAATCTTTTTAGTTCTTTAGTTGTTTCTTATTCCATGCAAATTCATCATTTTTTCTTCTTTTATTGCTGCACCATTTGCCTTCTTTTGTTCCTACACCACTTCCGATTTTAAAAACTCCACTTTATTTCTTCTTTCTTTCATCAAGTAAACCACCCACAGACAGAATAAAAATCTCCACAATTCAAAAAAAGCCTTTAGTTGTTTTCAAAGTAATCCAAATTAAACGACCAGTCACTTTATTTCTTTTTCAAACAAGAGGCAAATCTTCGTAATCAACACTTTCCCTTAGTCTCGGCATTCTTCATTTTGTTATAATATGTAGCAGTTTTCAGCCAGTCATTGAGCTCTCTCTGCTTCTAAATTTTAAAGGTATTACATCTTTTTTCCCCTCTTTTCCTTTCTTCAAAAGAAAAAAAAATCCATCCAGTTTCAATTTAAAAAGGGTTTCTCCTAACTTCCAACATGTCTCGATGTTCAATTATTCCGAATCAATCTTAGGAAAAAAAAAACCAACCTTAACGGGTCTTTGTTCCTGTTGTTACTTTATTGACTCTTCATGCCCCACTAATCCACAGCCACTATTTATGGCTAGGGGTCTTACAGTAATAGTCTATGCTCTATTGTTGTTTCACGTCTGGGTTGGTGTCACTCACCCGGCTTCAAGCACATCGTTCTCGTCTTCTCTCCTCCTGCACTATTCTTTTTGGTTTGTCCCAGCTTCGTAGCAGCCGCCGTGGCTGCCGCCCCCCCCCCCCCGCCGATTCACAGAGGCTTCCCTCTGACCTCCGAGGAACTTGCCTGTTCCTCTCAGTCGTCCAAGGCACCCCTCTTCTCCCCCCATCCCTGCAGGATGGGTTCGGTCCGAAGACCCATTGGCGGCGGTTTGGCAGCCGGGGTTTTCGTGGGACTCCTCAGAGCCCGCTATTTCCCTGACTGTCTCGCCGTGACATCAAACCGGAAGTCCACCATCCCACACAATATTATTGAACTGATAGATCTCAAAGCTTTGAATGCAGGATTATATAAAAAAAACATGGAAAGTTGCATAGTTGACTTGTAGAAGTTGCTGGATGCTAAGATTAATTTACAGGATCACTTCCTTAATGTCAAACTAGGGAATAGAGCCAGTGTTATAATAAATGATACTTTGTGTTTATGAGGAAGCTTTCCTTTTTCATCACAGTCAAGCAGATCCAGGTGTACTTTGGCTGCTTGCATTGGGGCATTGAGGAATTAAAAGGCATGCTGCATGGGCAATAGAAGAGCATATCTGTACATCACGGCAAATGTTGATCCTGCATGGCATTAATGATTGTTTTTTGCAGTGGTAAAGTATATATCAGAATTAATCATGTATGTGTGTGCTTAAAGAGCAGTATTGAGGCAACAGAATCTTCTTAACAGAAGTAGATTTAGATTAATTAGCCGGTTAATTCAATAGCTACAAACCATAACGGTAGAAGTAATTGCTGTGACAGAGTGGAAGTATATTAGCCAATCTAAGCAAATAATTATGAAGAATTGCAGTGAAAAGTGTTCTGAGCTCTGTTGATATTGGAAAGTCAATTTGTAGTCATGATACTACTTATTCCCTGTGGTGAATAATGTAAACATTAAAAAAAAAAACATTCAGGGATTACAAAGTCTGCCTTGTTAGAAGAAGGTTGCCATGTTGATCCTAAACAAAGACTGATAGGTTCCAAAATGATTCAGGCACTTTTGAATGTGGATAGCAATCTGATAAATTTTAACAAAGACCTTTATTTAAGACAATAAAGAAATTTATCACAACCTGCATACACAAAACAATTTTAACAGTTACTGTGATTAACTTTAACTTTGTGGATCTTCAATACTTCATAAAGCTATGAATGAAGATCTAGTTTGTGGTAAGAAGAGCTATGTTTGACAGCCTGGGCACATGTAATTGAAAGGTAGAGTATGTAATAAATTTGTAATCTGATTATTAAATCTTATGAAAGAAATACACATTTTAGCTATTAAAATTATTAAAAGCATATGTGCTAAATCTACAGTGAAGTTTAGGGGCAAACAGAACTATGTTTTTGTTTATGAATAAATAGCTACTGAAGTGATACATGAAGGAACTCAATCGTTCATTGGGCTCTTAGAATCTCAGAGAATCTCAGAGAACTATACTTCAATTGAAAGAAGCAGATCATTGTTCTGATCAGAGCACTTTGTTATTACTATATATAATAAATATACTTTATCTGACTTCATTTATATATTTCTTCTCATAGAGTTTTCAAATTATTTATTCTTCTCCTTGTTTGCTGTCCCCATGTGACTGAAATGTAAAACTCCCATTACATTTAAGTTTTTAAGTACAGTAATATCTTGCCATGATCAAGTTTTCTTCAGTTCTTCTTATCTAATAAGTGTTAACTAACCACCAAATCTCTTGTTGCTGTCTTACTATTGTTAGAAATAATCTTGTTTAATATTAGAGAGTTGTTATACATAATATATATGGCAAAATTATTTTGTGTGTTTGTATTTCATTTGCCAATATTTTTGTGTTAATTTCCCTGATTTTATCAAAACCATTGCATTAAAAAATATGTACATTATTTAGGATACCAAAAATACTCTACATTCTAAAGCTTATTTGGTATAAAGTATTAGTAGGTGAATTAGGTCAAAAGAAATTATTTGGGGACTGATATAAATGTTTCAACTAATCCTTAGTATGTGAAGGTAACAGAAAATATATTTTTATTTTAAAACATTAAAAAGATGCTGTAAAACAATAATTAAGTTTAATAAATTAAAGGCTGTAAACTAAAGATCTTGATTGATCGTATGGTGATGGCCCTCCTGCCTTGTTAATTGAGAAGTCTTTTAATTGAGGCTTCTAGCTGAAGAGAATATTGGTTTACTTAAATTGAAATTCTAAGCTGTTCCAGAGACTTAGAATATTTGGAAATAAACTAAAATTAAATATAAGATAAATTGAACCAATGATAAAATGATGAGAAATATATGTACAGTATTTCTGATTAACTCTATCTTGAGCCTTTTCTGTACATGATTGGCTTTAGCTTTTGCAAGCTGGGACACAGACAATGAATGCATTAAATTAACAGAATTAGTACATTCATTTTTAGCTGTTATTACCCAACAATAATATTTTTAAGGACCAGAAAATGAATATGTGTTGTTCTGATCTGTGGCAATTGTACTAAATCTTAATGAAACTTAAAATATTTCCCTATAATTGTACATAAAATATTTACTATAATGTTTGCATTAGTAGAAAATCATATGTATTCATGTTCCATAATGGTGAAGTCTTTATAGGTAGACAGTATTAACCTTCATAATAGAACTCATTTTGTATGGCATCAGTCTGGACTAACAAAATGTTGCTTCAGAATTACATTCCTCAGATGTGTACATAGTCTTTTCCAAGATGGTTGGCTCACATATTAATTACTTATTTTATGTTATAAGCTCATTTTCTTATATAACAGTGTTTTATGAAATGCAGAAAAGACATGCTGAATTTTCTCTTTTTCCTATCCTCCTGTAAATGGACTTTAAGATGTAGGCAATGGAATTGGACAAGGACAGGTTCTCCAGAAGAAATCATAGTCCACAGAGGATTCTTGGTAACTCAGGTTTATTTGCACAGCCACACCATCACATTTTTGGGCAAAAGCAACCACAGTTGATAAATTGGCTGTGACATCTTAAGCTTTCTAAGATGCTCCAAATGGAAAATACTACTATTTTTTTGGTATGCTTTTATCTGTAAGGGTATAATGTTTATAAACAGAGTACCTTTTCAAAGCAGCATTTAGTTTATAAGAGTTCAGACTAATATGAGATGTAAAATTATGATTCTGAAACATGAAAGAGATACAACACTTTAGTATTTTGGCAGATAAGTATGTTTTTCATGGTATGTTCATTTGAAAAGCAGTAGCTGTAATGATCTGGTATCATAAATCACATGCAATTCAGAGGTGTGATTGTGAAGTACATAGAGCTACCATACTTTTGAAGGTAGAAAGTAATGATTTCTGCCATGATGCTAGAAAAACCTGATCATCTATGAAGTAGATATTTCTGTCATACCTAATTGCTGAGATTTAGTTATAAAATTGCTCACAGAAATAAAATTTTATAATTTGTCTTCTTTTCACTTAGGATGCTGGTGAAATGGTTCGTTCATTCGTTGGTGGTTTGGAACTAATTGTTAATCTTTTAAAATCTGAAAATAAAGAAGTTTTGGCAAGTGTGTGTGCTGCAATCACCAACATAGCAAAAGATGAAGAGAATTTAGCTGTTATAACAGATCATGGTGTTGTTCCTTTATTATCCAAATTAGCAAATACAGTAAGTAAAATTTTGTTCTTGTTGCTAATATTCTGGAATACACTGTATGATGTCATCTTTTATATTTCTTCTGCAATTAGATAAAATGTTATTTCAGAATCTTTATACTCTGATAAAAATATAATTGTTCAGAGTTCCTAAATATTTTTTTTTTAAAAAACTGATGTTAATAACCAATAAAGCATTGAGAACAAAGAAACCAATCCTTTTTAAGCTCCTTTCATATTTTTAATGGTTGCTGTTATGTGAAGTATCTTCCATTAAGATATCAGGGGATGCATTTTTTTAATAATTTATTTTGCCTCTTGGTTTAGAACAATGACAAATTACGACGGCATTTAGCTGATGCCATTTCTCGCTGCTGCATGTGGGGAAGTAACAGGATTGGTTTTGGAGATACTAAAGCTGTTGCACCTTTGGTACGTTATCTGAAATCAAGTGATCCAGAAGTTCACCGAGCTACTGCACAAGCATTGTATCAACTGTCAGAGGATCCCAACAATTGCATTACCATGCATGAAAATGGAGTGGTGAAGGTAAGATAGATAGATAGATAGATAGATAGATAGATAGATAGATAGATAGATAGATAGATAGATAGATAGATAGATAGATAGATGGTAGACAGACAGACAGACATTCAACATCATTTATCCCTTTTATAATCTCTTGGGATTCTTTAATGTATTATTAAAAATAGTTTGAAAAGTGCAATAAGCTAAACTAAAGTTATTAGGTCACTAACTTAGATTGATTAATATGTTTTGAAATGCTAGAACTTTATAAGCTGAGTGGCTGGCTCTCAGTCTCTTCTAGGACTAGTTCAAAGAACTGGTATTATCTGAAGATCCAAGTACTGATTCTAAAACATCCCCTCCCAAATGCGCCTAGCTAGCTCTTTCGTTCATCTTTGGTGGTCCAATGCACTTAGGTAAATGACTATCAGAAATGACATTCTCTATGGTAGAATTCAAGTTACACAATATTCTTGCTCCCAGGCACTTAACAATGTTCTCTTTGTGCCTATCTACTTGGCATTTTATACTTAATGTAGTATACCTTTTATGTTAGCTTTTACCTTTTTAGTTTCTCTGCATTTAACTAGAAAAAAACAAAAATAAAATATGTGACTCTGCTAACCCTCAGAATTCCTCATTCCATTGTAAATTAGCTAAACTGTATTGCACTATATTGTCTCACAGCAATATTTTCATACTTAAATGTCTGAATAGATGTAAGTAATTACTGTAAGTAATTACTACTAAAAGAATTTTATAATTGACTCAAAGGCTTAAAATCATGTTACATAACATTCAGCTTTGGAAGACTCAAAATAATGAATAAGTCCTTTTATCCTACTCTCAATAAGAAAAATGGACTTTATAGTATACATGTAAGTGATTTTTAAAACTTTTTAAAATGTGAAAATCATGGTTTCTGGCACGAGATAGGATGACGATTTTCCACATTGTTTGGGAATTATTTAATTTTAATACTTTTATGCCTTCTTTTGTTTGCTTTAAAAAGTTACAGTTGGATGCTGCATATAATTTGGGAGACTTTTTGCAATAAAACATACCAGTAGCTATGAACATTGTATAATAATGGACAGATAGTGGTGCTGCTGTCCTACGTACTAACAATATTGATAAGTAGCAGTGATCTGTCATTTAGGCTGTGAAACAGATGGATGGTTGGCTGAAAGAATTGATGGAGCAATAAAACTATAGGAATATAAATTATACACAGAATAATCATGCCTTATGCAGACCTCTTTTTAATTCAGGATTCAGTAGATGGCAGTAGCAAATGACTTTGTCTTATCTTTAAAAAACTCTGCAGGGTAATATTTGGTTAGTACATAGATGGGAGACTATGAGAAAAATCCTAGGATTGTAGCTTAGACTAGAAAATCAAGAAATCATCAAGAAATCATCAAAAGAAGGCAATGACAAATCCTTTTCACATTTTCTGGAGAATATTATACAGTAGTGGCCAAAATTGCGGAAACCTTTTGGGAAAAGTGTATTTTTGAGGTTTGATGGCTAATAACACCACTTTTTTTGACTAGTACCATAAAATTATATATCAATGGAAAGATAATTTAATGAAGAATGTAATACAACAAGGTTTGTTCAATTATCTGTATTTTATGAAAAGTTATAGCCAAATAACCAGAAAAAGTAAGCACAACTTGGTTGATATCAGGTAGCTTTCCTTCATCTGATTGTAGCCAATGAGCACGAGTGTTTAGAGAGCCAATCAGGTGTCATCTTGTTTTGACAATGAGCCAATCAGATAACAGTAGGATTCAATTATTGATGTCATGTATTGAAGCTGACTGGAGGACATTTGTCAGTGTGTTATGTGATCACTATCAAGTTGGTTGGGTTTTTTGTGTTCTTTCATTTAGTGAGCTTGTAAAACATAATAAAATTAAAGTAATGGTGCAAAGAGTTGACTGGTCGCCCAGAAAGTGATGTAAAATAATATTATTAAGGCTACAGTTATAAAGAAATTAGGAGAAAAATTGGTGGAAATTTAACCAAATGTGGCATTTCTAAGTTTTTGAAGAGGTATATGGAGACTCAGTCACTACAAAACCACACTGGTAAAAGCAGGAAAAGGTGCACAACAGCAAGTGATGACAGAAGAATTAAGAGACTGTGCCTACATGACAGAAGAAAATCATAAGGGTGTATTCAAGATGAAATGGTGCAATGCAATGTGAAGTTGAGTGAAGTACTGCAGGAATTTGGCCTAAAATCTAGAATTCCATGAAAAAAGCCACTTTTATCTCTCAAATAAAGGTTGAAAAGCATTAAATTTTTGATTAAATTATCTCTCCATTGATATATAATTTTATGGTACTACTCTAAAAAAAAGTGGTGATTTAGCCATCAAACCTCAAAAATACACTTTTCCCAAAAGGTTTCTACAATTTTGGCCACTACTGTATATGTTTGGGTACAGTAATCACAAATTAAGCTAAATTTTGAAGAATTATGTTGTCATATTTTTGTTAAGTATATAACACATCCTAGAATTTTTCTCATAGTCTCCCATCAAGTATTCATAGTAATGAAGACAGAAGACAAATTCTGTCTTTATTATTATTATTATTATTATTATTATTATTATTATTATTATTATTATTATTATTATTATTATTTATTAGATTTCTATACCGCCCTACTCCCGAAGGACTCAGGGCGGTGCACAGCCAAACAATAAAAACACATACAATACAAAATTTAAAAAATAGAATAAAATCAAATTAAATAATTTTGGCCCCGACAAATTTAAAACCCCAAACTTTTAAAACCAATTTAAAATTGAATATATAAATACTAAAAAATATTTAAAATTTTAAAAATCTTTTATAAAAGAGGGGGAAAATTAGGCCAGGCCGGCCTGGTGAAATAGTAAGGTCTTTAAGGCGCGGCGGAAGGTGCGCAGATCCGGGATCCTCCGTATCTCTGGGGGGAGCTCGTTCCAGATAGTAGGTGCCCCCACAGAGAAGGCTCTCCCCCTGGGGGCCGCCAGTCGGCATTGTTTGGCTGACGGCACCCGGAGGAGCCCTTCTCTATGGGAGCGTACCGGCCGGTGGGAGGCTATTGGTGGTAGTAGGCGGTCCCGCAAGTACCCGGGTCCTAAGCCATGGAGCGCTTTAAAGGTGGTAACCAAAACCTTGAAGCGCACCCGGAAGACCACCGGGAGCCAGTGCAGCTCGCGCAGGAGAGGTGTTACATGGGAACGCCATGTCGCTCCCATTACCACCCGCGCGGCCGCACTCTGCGCCAGTTGGAGCCTCCGGGTGCTCCTCAAGGGGAGCCCCATGTAGAGAGCGTTGCAATAGTCCAGGCGGGAGGTGACAAGGGCATGAGTGACCGTGCGTAAAGAGTCCCGATCCAGAAAGGGACGCAACTGGCGAATCAGGCGAACCTGATGAAAAATCCTCCCGGTCACGGCCGTCAAGTGCTCTTCTAAAGACAGCCGTGAGTCCAGGAGGACGCCCAAGTTGCGAGCCCTCTCCGTGGGGGCCAATGATTCGCCCCCAATAGTCAGTGATGGCGTCAACTGACTATATCGGGACGTCGGAAACCACAGCCACTCAGTCTTGGATGGGTTGAGCCTGAGCCTGTTCCTCCCCATCCAGATCCGTACGGCCTCCAGGCACCGGGACATCACTTCAAGGGCATCGTTGGGGTGATCCGGGGTGGAGATGTACAGCTGGGTGTCGTCAGCGTACTGATGGTACTCCACCCCAAAACCACGGATGATCTCGCCCAGCGGCTTCACATAAATGTTGAACAGGAGAGGCGAGAGGACCGACCCTTGCGGCACCCCACATATGAGGGGCCTCGGGGTCGACCTCTGTCCCCCTGTCAACACAGACTGCGGCCGGTCAGAGAGAAAGGAGGAGAACCACCGCAACACAGTGCCTCCCACCCCCAACTCTTCCAACCGGTGCAGCATGATACCATGGTCGATGGTATCAAAAGCCGCTGAGAGATCTAACAGGACCAGGACAGAAGAGCACCCCCTGTCCCGAGCCCTCCAGAGATCATCAACCAACGCGACCAATGCCGTTTCCGTGCTGTACCCGGGCCTGAAGCCCGACTGGAACGGATCCAGATACGTCGTTTCATCCAGGTGCTGGGGGAGCTGTTGCGCGACCACACTCTCAACAACCTTCGCAACAAAGCGAAGATTGGAGACCGGATGATAATTTACCAACATTGCCGGGTCCAGGGAAGGCTTCTTGAGGAGAGGCCTCACCACCGCCTCTTTCAAGGCGGCGGGAAAGTCACCCTCACTCAGCGAAGCGTTTATAATCCCCTGGAGCCAGCCTCGTGTCACTTCCTGGGAAGCCAGTACTAACCAGGAAGGACACGGGTCCAATAAACAAGTGGTCGCGTTCAGTCTACCCAGAATCCTGTCCACGTCCTCAGGGGTCACAGGATCAAACTCATCCCAGATAACATTCTCAAGACCCGCCCCTGTCTCTCCCCCTGAGACTACCCAGTCGGAGTCCAAGTCTTCCCGAATCTGAGTGATTTTGTCATACAGATACTGAACAAAATCCTCGGCTCTACCCTCCAAGGGGTCCTCCCGCGCTTCCTGGTGGAGCAGGGAGCGGGTCACCCTAAAGAGGGCGGCCGGGCGATTATCTGATGACGCAATAAGAGCAGCAAAATAACTACATTTCGCTGCTTTTATCGCCACTAAGTAATTCCTAATGTGGGATCTTACTAGTGTCCGGTCAGATTCAAGAAGACTGGCCCTCCAACTACTCTCTAGGCGTCTTTTCCGGCGCTTCAACTCCCTCAGCTCCTCGGTAAACCAAGGAGCCAATTGAGATCGGTGCCGGGTCAGAGGCCGCAAAGGCACGACCCGATCCAGAGCACCAGCAGCCGCCCTATCCCAGGCGGCCACCAGGTCTCCAGTCGAGGCGTGTGCCAGAACCTCAGGAAATGGCCCAAGCTCCGTCTGGAATCTGTCAGGTTCCATCAGGCGCCTGGGGCGGAACCATCTGACCGGCTCCGCCTCCCTGCGGCGGGGTGCAGCGGTTTGAAAGTCGAGACGAAGGAGAGAGTGATCTGACCATGACAAGGGTTCAGTAACTATATCCCCTATATCAAGATCCCTCAACCACTGTCCAGAGACAAAAACCAGATCCAGCGTGTTTCCCCCTGTGTGGGTAGGGCCATGAATTAACTGGGTCAGGTCCATAGCTGTCATGGAAGCCATGAACTCCCGAGCCATCTCTGACGTCTCACCCACGGACGGCAGGTTGAAATCCCCCATAACCATAAGCTTAGGGGTATCAACCGCCACCGCGGCGATGACGTTGAGTAGCTCGGGCAGGGCTGTTGCCACGTGGCAGGGAGCCAGGTACGTGATCAGCAAACCCATCTGAACCCCATGACCCCATTTCACAAAAAGGGATTCACAGCCGGCCGTCTGAGGAACAGTGGCCTCCCTCGGTCTCAGACCTTCTTTAATGATAACCGCTACCCCCCCGCCCCTCCCCTGTGACCTCGGCTGATGGAATGCTTGGAAACCTGGCGGGCACATTTCAACGAGGGGAACCCCCCCCTCCTGGCCCAACCAGGTCTCCGTAATACCTGCCAGGTCCGCACCCCCCTCCTGAACAAGATCACAGATGAGGGGGGCTTTATTTACTACGGACCTGGCATTGCACAGCATCAGCCGAAGGCCTGGGTCCTGAGGGTCTATGCAACCTGAGGAGCGAGTAGAGCCTTGGGGGCCGGAGCACGCCACCGCTCGTAGACAGCGAGTGCGCACTCCCCTAACACGATATGGCCCCCTGCTCCCGCCATATCTACCCCTCCCACCTACAGTACTGATGTTCAAAAAACTATCCGGACAAGCTCTAACCCCCCCCTCGATCCCGGGTCCTCCATCCCCCACACCACGCTTCACTGCCAGACCCGACCCTCCCCCTTGTGGGTTATCCCCCATACCCACAGCCCGAATTCCAATCTGACCCTCCCCCTCCCTAGGACCCCTTAAAAATTTGACTAAAAATTTTGTTAAAAAACCCCTCAATCCCCTCGTTTTCACATGCCACCTCTCTGGGTCCCAAAACCCTTCCTTGAGGTGGGCCCTCGATAGTGAGGAGGGCCACATCTGCGAGAAGGGGGAATCTCGCAGCGCAAGAAGATCTGCAGTCGTATACATCTCCAAAATGCAGCGATGGAGGCCCAAAGCTCAGACAGGGGACTTCACAAAAGATGTAACACAGCCAATTGTTCATCGATGTGCTGTTGGTGTCTCAACTGTCCTCCCACAACAGCAGGAGGGTCTTATTTTTACAAGATAAAATTCTATCATTACTTATGCTTGTGGGGGGAGCTATTGCACAATTATAATTTGGTAGAAAGAAGTACAAAGTATTACAACAATGTATTTTTGGCAACTTCTTGGTATTTTATTAATGCTTCCTTTAAACAGTGGGATGTCTTGAATAATACTACTAGCTTTTCATCCTTTGTCTACCCGTTTCCTTTTTTAAAATTCTCATACAATGACTGAAATGTTGCTGTCTGCATTACTGCTAGATTCATATCATGTAGATAGTGATTAGTTTAGTAGTTGTTGAGGATCATGGCTTGTGACTAAGCAGTTTACTAAGCAGTTTAAATCTGCCTAGCCTATCCATAAATAAAACCACTGTGACCATGTTCATGACCTTCAATGAGCAGAAAAATCTTTCTAATGCAACCCAGTGCTCCGCATTCATTAAAACAGATTGATGATCACTGACCAAGCCTTGACACTGACCACATGTTTAATTAAACCAGTTCAGTATTCATCTCTATTGAATATTGTTCGCAGTATTCAAGATCAGCTCTGAAGATCAGATTTCCAAGGGATGTATATATGGTAAATTGAAGATGATTCTGAAAAAAGAGCCAACAAACAGCAAAGATCAAGAAACCAGTGAATAGATTTGTTCCTTGGAAACATTCCTGATAAGGAAAGGATGGAAGATTGCCCATATGTGTTCTGGATAGCTTCTTCTCATAACGAGAGTACAGGACAGTATACACCCAATTTTACGATATTTTTTGCTGCTGTCAGTAAGCGAATCAGTTGTTAAGTGAGTCATGCAATCATTCAACAAATGCAGCCTCCCATTAACTTTGCTCATCCAGAACCCCCTGGAAAGGGAATAAATATCAATCACATGATCCCAGCACGTTGAGATCATCGTAAATACATACCATACTTGTCAGATAAAATTTGTTCTATCTTTCTCATTTCTTCAATAACATTTACAGTATAGGTAAAGGTAAAGGTAAAGGTTCCCCTCGCACATATGTGCTAGTCGTTCCCAACTCTAGGGGGTGGTGCTCATCTCCGTTTCAAAGAGCCAGCGCTGTCCAAAGACGTCTCCCAGGTCATGTGGCCGGCATGACTAAACGCCAAAGGCGCACGGAACGCTGTTACCTTCCCACCAAAGGTGGTCCCTATTTTTCTACTTGCATTTTTTACGTACTTTCGAACTGCTAGGTTGGCAGAAGCTGGGACAAGTAATGGGAGCTCACCCCATTACACGGCACTAGGGATTCAAACAGCTGAACTGCCGACTTTTCAATCGACAAATTCAGCATCTTAGCCACTGAGCCACCACGTCCCTTATCTACAGTATAACCTATCTATAGAAGCAGCTAACTTAACTGACATTGTTAATATTGTGGCTACTAATTTCTGACTGCATTGTTCCAAAATCTCTTTCAGCATTTTCACTGTAAAAATGTTTCATTGTAAAAATCCATTGTAAACTTGGATATTATAGGTTTGTATCTTTTTTTCTTTACTTCATATCTTTAATCCCCAATAATGTCCAGTTTTCAAACCATAAAATTGCCTATTTCTGTTGTATCTTCCAAAAATCTGAACAGGTTTCCTATTATAAGCTGTGTGTTCTTTATAATTAATTCCAAAATCTTATTGTAAAAGGTTCAATATTCCAAATTTATCTGGACTCTTAGTTAATATAAAACCCTTACTTTTATAACTCTCTTAGATCAAATTTTTATTTATCCTTTTGCTATTTATTTCAGATTTTTTAAATTCTTAAACTTATAATTATTTTTTCTTTTGTTCAAAATTGAAGATAAACTCTCACTTAATGAATAGTTTTCAGTCTTATTGTTGTGAAGAGACAATTGTTTGTAATGTGGGAGGAAATATACAAAGAAGTGACTTCCAACCTTCATTCCAAACAGTATAAACATTAGTGACTTACTAATGTTTATACTGTTTAGAATGAAGGTTGGAAATCACTTCTTTGTATATTTCTTTTCTCTATATTTTTACTTCTTTATTCTCTCTTCATCTTTTATTTTTCTTGCAACATTTTTCTTCTTTTCTCTTTTCTCTATGTTTAGTTTGCATTAGATTTTGCTATTATAATAAAAATTCATATATATAACAGACATGCCAAATATTTCATTAAACTTGTGTTGCTGTGACTAAATTATGTGTTTCAGTCAGGTTTTGCCTGTAGCTATCACAGATTTTGCACTGATAAGCTGACAAATACATTTAGTATACATCATTATTATTTTTTTAATGATAACATACCTGGGGATTGGTTTACAAAAAATTCTTCTATATTAGATAGTGGACTTACTCCAGCTCCCTGCTATTAAATGTTGATAAGAGTGAAGAAGTGAGCATTTGCCAAGCTTACTTCTACCATATAGAACAGCTTCTCCCTTGAGATACATGTGTGTGTGTGTGTGTGTGGAGTGTGTAGATGTGGATGTGAGTGTGTGTATGGCTTGCACACATGCTGTTATTCTTTTCTTCTAGAAAGCTTTTAAGACTTGGCTTTTTCCTCCAGTATTGGACCAGGATGGTGAAGTCAGAACAGCATTTTTGCCATTGATGGTCTGTTAAGAGGTTTTAAGAGATTATAATTTTATCTATTTTATTATTTGTATACCTATTTGTTAGCTGTGTAACAAATATGGGTGGCCATATAAAAACTATTCTAATCAATAAATTAATAAAGTATGACTCAAAGCTGATTTACACAAGCAACTAGGCCCTTTCAGATGTAATTCTATGGAGAGAACATTTGCATTAAATATCATCTTTAAAAAACTTTCTTTTTGGAGCAGGGTTTAGAGGGCAAGTTTCAAGTAAACAGCAATAAGAGCATATGTGAGACACGTTATTTCCAGTTTAATTCCTAGTAAGGGACAATAATTTTGATGATTTTATTATTGTTGTTAGTTTCCCCTTTGGTAACTTTTTAATTTAGGAACATTTGGGGGGGGGGACCTGAATGTTGGCATCCTCTACTTGGCATGTTCTGAATATCTTTTAGTCTTCTAAAAAGAAGCCCATCCCACTAAGCTGTAGGTTCGTTGGAGCAGTTCAACAGAAGCTGTGCCCTGCAGCTCTTTTAGTGATAAATGAGCCATTTCAAATAAGTGGAGCTGCAGCCAATTTATGCAGAAGGAATCATTAAAGCATTTTTAAATAGATAGTTTTGAAGGTTCAAAATGTATAAACAAGGTATGCTAAACCCCAATATATACTCCGAATTTTAATGGAAAAGGTTGTAGCTCTTTGACTCTTCCAACTTTAACAGAATTTGCCAAAAAACCGAAGAATCTGGCATGAGCCATAGATAACAGTTCCATCTTTCATCTAGGTTTCTCTTCTGTATTTATCTTGCTTTAGAGAATGCAGGGAATGTCCTTTTTTCTGACTTGGCACTTTTATCCAAACCACAAAAAATACATTGAGCAGCTTCTTGCAATTGTCTAAAAACAAATTCCAGTTCAGGAGACTTTGTAGAAAAGTCAGGCTGGGATCCAGAGATCCCAGTGCACAACTGGAAAACATTTCTACACATCCATAGAGTCACTGATTTTCCATACAGCCACAGAAAATCCCCTGGTCCACATATGTAGCTTTTTAGGAGCAAAAAGGAATGTTAGCTATAAGAAAACCCACTATGCAATTGGCATGCCTGTCTCAATTAACCTGAGGTAGGTGAAAAGCAAAACTCCCTGAGGAATACTATGTGTAAACAGTGCTACCTTAAAATATAATTGTACAGCTAATAAAATGAATTTCTTTTCACTGGCAGATAGCAGACTAAGCACACTGAGGCAAGGTGCCAGGTAATTATTTTTGGCAATGAGCTGAGCAAAAATAGGGAAAAAAAGAGCATTCACAGAAGCTGAACATAAGAAAAAACAATAATAATGTATTTCAGACTTCTTGACTAGCCTTTTTGGCAATCATTAAAAATATGATACATTTCTGCCTGAAAACAGCAAGTTTAATTTTACCAATTAGCTGAATATTGTATGTATTGAATTAAAGGTTTGGCCGCTGGCTGTAGTAATTAACCATCAGAACACACTTGTCAATATCTTCTTTCAAAACGGCTTGCTGTGTTCTTGGTAACATTCCTATAGACACTAGATTTTACCATTTATTTGATAGTACATCGTATTATAGGATATTTTTACACATTTCAAATGTTTGTTTGTTTTTATGTACCAAAAGCAGCTGTTAGACATTTACTTTTATACAAAGGAAACTGGCGAAGGAAGAGGTTTTATTTTTTAGAAAAATTCTTCATGCCTTTGTAGATGCAGAAGAAAGGAAGGAATGCATTTCATTCCTTGTTGCTTCTTTGCCGGCTTGTTGTTTGGCAACTCCAAGCAAATGATGGATGTACATTTATTTGCAGTCTTTCGGTCATGCAACATCTTTAAAAATCTTCAGTCTTGTATGAGTGTTGAAATGCAGCAGCTGGTAGGGCAATTTAGGGCTGAATAAGGCCACAAGATGGATTTTGCAATGCTTCCTTTCAGAATTAGTCTACAGATGGCAGAATTTTCTCATAATATTTGTGATCCCTTAAAGTTGGAAAACTTCACAATACCTGAATTTGATTTTTTTTCAACTTGTCAATTTTGCATAAATTTAAATGATTTTTTTTCCCTTTTCCTTTCTTTTAGTATCAGGATTTTTTGATGTCATAATTTTGTTTATGCATATTGCGGGGTCAGATACATGGTTGCTGATTATGTGCCCTCAAATCAATGTTGAATTTTATTTACCATGGAGATAGAACTTCTTTAGTATCCTCAGTCTGCCTATTCAGTCTTCCAATAATGCACCATCACTGCTTCAATCAAGACTATAACATCCTATTGTTAACTGAGCTATTGATTGAATCACCACATATTGTACACCATATATTTTAATGCAGGTTTTTACTGATAGTTTTGTTTTAAAAATTGTTAGTTTAATATTTTACCCAGTTGCATATTTTATTATACATTGCTATAGGGCACCAGGTAATAAAAGTAATAAGTGAAAAGTAATTGTCCAGCTTGAACACAAATAATATTTTTTCTTAGCTTTCAAAATTCCTGAATCTCAAGTTTTAGAAATGAACCTTAATTCACTTTTACCACCATTAGCAATATTAGTGAACATTTCTTAGCTCATAAGAAAGAAAAAAACAGAAGGCAACCAGCCATCTCCTGCTTATTATAGAGTGAAGAATTAACAACATTTTGGTTTAACTGTTCCTTAGATTATATGCCAAAAGTTAGGTTCCAGCCCACATGGGATTTTCCCCGTGTCCATTTTCAACTGGAATCTGTTCACTTTTGACCATGATATTTCAAGGCCAAGTTCTTTCAACAACATACAATATATATTCCAAATATTATGTTATCCTTTTATTAGTTGAGAAGAAGAAAAAGAATGGAGTTAACTAGCAATGAAATGGTAACTCAGTTCTAATCCTTTTTAGTTTTGGATTATGCCACATGTATTATTTATCATTTAATTGAAACAGAAGCTTTTAAGGAGCAAATCATATGTGTAAAATAACATATACACTTGGATGTCTCAAATAATTCCAGGCTTTCGTTGCTGAAAACAAGCACAGACTCTATCTAGATTGATACTTCTTTGGATGGATTTTGACCATGTGTTTTTATTCAAGGCAGGTTTTTTATGTATGTAACTTTTTGGAATACAGCTAAAAAGTCCATTTCCTTCCTAATTAGAAAGTCAAGGAATTCAACATCTTTGAGCAACAAGCAATCATTGAATTGAAAAAGAAAAATTAATATAGTAATTCCTAGCATCACTTAAGAATAATAAGCCTCAATTGTATCTATTTTAGGCAATATATATAATATTATATATTTATGAAGCTTTCTATTTATAAATTTATAAATTCCTTGATGAGGACATGGTATTTATTTAGGTAGCTAAGTTACCTCTGATTGGTAGTTTTCAGAAAAGAAAGTTTGTCATACAAAACAGAGATTCCAAGGGACTAAACTGGGAACATTTTGCATGTAAAATCTGTATTTTCCAGGTTATCAGTGGTTCCTCTCTAGATTCAATCTTTGCCTGTCAAATCAAAACAAACAATTTTTAAATTGTATTAAAACAATTGTTTTTTTAAATAAATGCATTTTAGTTATGCATATAATATGAAAAGTAACAAGAAAGTGATTTAATCTGCATTTCTAGTTTATAACATTCTCAATCTCCTAATATCTTGGATCCAAGCTCATTCCACAATAGGCAGACATAATTCCTTTGAAATAAAGACTCCTTTAAAGCAAATCTCATCTCAATTTCTCTCCCCTACCATTGCATTTGTTCATTGTTTTAGCAAATTTAACAAAAGAGACTAATTCAAATTAGAAGAGATTGGACAGCCATTTGTCCAGAATGGTATAGGATCACCTGCTTGAGAAGGGGGTTAGACTAAAAGATCTTCAAAATCCCTTCCAACTCTGTTCTTCTACATTTTGTAAATTGCATTTATTCTCCCATTTCCTCACAGAGTTTATTTAGCCATAAGTGGAAATTTTGTTTCTAAATTTTTCTTTAACATTAGGATTTATAGATTGGCTCTAACATTTTACATATAAAGTTATGGTAGTAGTACCCAAATATATTTCCAGCTCTCTATATAAAATGAATTCATTAATGTATAATCTATATAATGTGTATAGATCTACAAAAACTGTAGAAGATATAAATGAGGCATGTTATTTTGATAAAGCTTCACACCAACTAAAGGTTGGCAATTTTTATACAAATTTATTAGATGACTTTATCAATTAACTCTGGTTGATACTCTGTTAAAGAATAATCCCTGCTGAATGCACCACATCACATGCTCATTAAATAACTTTTTCAAAATTCTAAAATACATTAGATGTATTTTTTTAAAAAAACCTGGTAATCTGGAAAATAAATGAGATAAATGGAATTATTTAAAAAAGACTTGTCTGGTAGTCCCAAAAATGCTTTTCAAAATGGATTTTCTTGGTTTTTCCTTGAAAATATTTCACTTCTCTTCCAAGAACTTCAGTTCTCTTCTTCTTTTTCTTCACTTCTTCAGTTTCTTGGAGAAACAGCGAAATGTTTTCAAGGAAAAAAAACAAGAAAGACCAATCATGACTTGGATGATTGAAAATCTCCATAGAGACTTGTCAGATTTTTTTAAAAAAACATTTCCTTTAAATGTGCTAAATAACATGTTTTTAGAGGAAGAGAAATAATAATGCTTTTGATCACAAGAATATGATAAGAATATTTTAATCCTGAATTACAAATATTCTCTTTTATTGGCACCACAATATATATAGCAGAATGGATTTATTATCAAGCCCTCAAACACTGAAAAGAGTATTATTCCAAAAGTTATGTTTGAGATTTATTAAGATACTAAGAAAACAAAAGATGATATCTGAATATACAGTCTATAATCATAAATAGTATTTTACTTGTTGCATGTCAAAGTTTATGGAAATCATTGTAGTTACTCTATGTACATACATAACTTTGGTTTTAAGTCAGACATATGATTATATTTCTGCCTTTAACTCATCTATTGGATTCATAGGGAAATTGCTTCATGAAGCAATATGCAGCAGTTAAAAGCTCATCAGAACTGCAGATTGTGGCAGAAAATAAAAACAGGAGGTGACTTTCAGGAACTGAATGGAGGAAGGCACTTCAGAAAACACAAGTTGTGCCTTACATTATCCATCAAGGAAGCATAGCAATGCCAGGCTCTTAAAGCACCATATTCATGTCATTGATAAAATTCAATAGGCTCTGTATTTGGTAAAACTGATTTGCAACTCTGGAGTCATGTTCATTCCATAATAACAACAAATTATTAACAGCTGTGCCTTGATTAGGAGCCTGTTAGTTGGGTTCATATAATTAGTGTCAAAATCAATTTATTTGTGTATTGCATTTTTCACAAACATATTGAGTTTGAAGGTTGTTCAGGTACAAATACCACCATGTATCAAACAGATTACTTTAATGTAATTACTGTCCAGTTGAAAGCGTATCAATGTTAAATAATCACAAGACAAATCAGTAGGCCAGTTAAATATTTCCATAGCAATAGTAACATTGTACTCAAAATGCAGTTCATTCAACTCTTCACATGTTGAGGTTTTCTGCATAAAGAAGTTAGGTGAGCCATGGAATGCTTAGTTAACTCTCAATTTGCATACCATCTCCATGAGACAACCTCCCCAAGTTTAATGATGATAAAGTTTTCTGTAATTGAAAACATGCAGTTTTCCCCAGTCAAGCACACCTCTTGTAGGCTTCTTGCAAGTTGTATCATTCCCAGTCCTTGAGGGCAATACTACCAAAAGGTGAGGTCTATGCTAACTCTGAGATCCAATTTTTCCTCCAAGGAGTTTATTTTTCTGTGAGTGCAATAAAGGGCTGTACTCAAACCCCCATCTCAAACCTTTTCAAAGATTAGCTTCAAATAACTGAACCAGGTTCCATAGGCTGTGTGCACTTCTATACAACCATATTGTTCTTATTACAATTACCTTATGTATCAACAGCTTGATCATACATGTGTAAAGGAGAAAGAAACCAACTCCTTTCTTTAGAGATGAGTATTGACTGTATAAGGATATATTGTATATACTACTCTATTCTCCGTCATTTACCAAATCATTTTTCAATAGACATATTTTGTGAACAGTTCAAGAAGGGAGATGGAGAATAATTAATGAATGGTTATCTACAAAGGACCTTATAGCTATAGATCATAAATCAAAGTGTCTTGCTTTACATCTCAAAATATTTCAATATCAGTAATTGGGAGAAATTTCAAACACAAGTAAATGAATTGCCTGATAATCTAAGAGTTTTTGACCTTTCTTTATCAAGAAGAATATAGAAAGGAATAATTTATCCATTAGCTGAAGCCAGAGTTGGCCGATCAATTCCTGATACCCATCAATTGTCACTAAGTGCTTGGTGTTGTTTTAGGCTCATATACGGTAAATAACATTTTTAATCACTTGATTTGATGCTTTGACTCATCTGAGTTTTGTAATTCTATTGCTACCGTAGTATCTTACTTCCTTATAGTAATGTTGGCATTTGCCCTTGAATGAAGTCTGCTGTTGATATTTGGGATTAGAGCAAAACCTGCTTTTTCTCATTCAAATTAATTCAGCTGACTCAGGACAAACAATATCTTGTTCTGAAAACTTCGCCTCTCAAAATCCTGTGATTCTGTGAACTGCGTTACAGAAGTTTGTAACACATGTAATACAGGTAGTCCTTACAATCGTTCAAAGGCACTGAAAAAAATGGCTTATGACTGTTTTTCATACTTACGACCATTCCAGGATTCCATGACCATGTGATCAAAATTTGGGTGCTTGGCAGGTACTCATGACATGCGCGGTCCTACGGTCATGTGATGTGTTTGTGACCTTCCCAGCTGACTTCCAACAGGAAAAGTCAATGGGGAAAGCTGGACTTGCCCCATTAAGTGAATCAACAGCATGATTCACTTAATAACAGTAGTGATTCGCTTAACAACTGTGGCAAAAAACCATCGTAAAATCAGGCAAAACTCACTTCGCTGCCTTGCTTAGCAATTGAAATTTTGGGCTTGGTTGTGATTGTAAGTCAAGGATTATCTGTTACAATTCTGTGGTAAACATGTACAAATTAAACAAATGGAGGTGAAGTAAAATGTTTTACAGGTGACATCTAGAGTTCAGAGAATGAGATGTGACTGACAAGATGCTCACATTCTACACAAATACTTCCTAAAATATAAAATTGATCTTCATAAGCATATCACAGATGTGTGCAGTTAGATTTCCTGTCTCCCAACAGTTGTAAGGCTAATGAATGGTAGTGATTAGTATTTACATTTGTGTTAACTTTCTGCTTGCATATGTAGCTGCTCATAAAGTTACATAATGCAGCACTATAAAAAATATGCATAAGCATTGAATGGTAACATGTTTTTGTGGTTGAGTTCAATGTTGCTTATATTCAGAACACTAAAAGCTACAGATTGAAAAATAATTTTTAATTAAGGCTACATGCTTTAAAATCCTGCGGTTGCCATAATAAAAATTTAGGAGACTTTCTTAAATCTGAATTGACCACACTGCTTTCCACGAAATGTTTATATTGGGTGATGAATATGGCACACAGTTGCAGTGCATGCCTGAGATTATAATGGATAGCTGATTTAAGCAGAGTCCCTCATAATCCTTATTCTTGTACTCTCACCCACTCCTGTGAAGAGCTTGTTTTGGAGGTGGGCTGCTACTCTTTTTACAGAGAAAATCTCTTTGTGTACATTTATTCAGGAGCAAAAGAGTGGAAACTTACCCTGTTTTCTTGCCATTGTATAGCCAGCAGAGGGGCTAAATTTATAGGCTTACATAGGTAAGTCAAGATAGTGGCAGAATAATGGGTTTGTTCCTAGATACACTAAAAAGTTGGAAGCTAAATTCCCAATTGAATACAAAGGTTTTTGTTTTTTTTTAAATTTAGAACTCAGCTGAGATTTGAAGAAAATGGGAGAAAATATTCTCACTCCTGCAGGCCTTAATTCATAATCTTTCAGGAAAAAATGCACACAAACATGCTAAGCGATAAAACAAAATAAATCTAAAAAAAGAAAGAAACAGTTCATATCAGACTATAAGATAAATTTATTTCCTTCTGATTTTCCAATGTTTTGCTGGTTTGGGGTTTTTTTTTCTTCTTACCTACCTGGAACAGACTGATAAACCCCACTATCTTCTTTCAGAAAGAAAGACAAAAATAAGATAACTGGGTTTTTTTGGTTATTTTGTCATTTTTTAAAGGTCCCTTTAAAGATTCCTAGTCCTGACAGATTGTTCAGAGTTTGAACAGAGTTAGTAGTCTCTGTACACTGTCTAAAATAGATTTAGGTTTTGAAAGATCAGAATGCATTTCAATCTTTGAGACTATTTACTCCCCATACACGACATAAATCTATTGGCCAATGTTCTAACAAAAACCGGATTGAAGTTCTATTGCTAAGAGCAACAGTTTTTTAAATAGAGCGATTAATATACAGGAGCGTCTAAACTCTCAGAATGTTTCCATTGGAAGTGGGAAAACTTGGAACTTTGTTGAAAGGCCAATATTCAAAATGATGCTGTTTAAATGCCAATCCTGAGCATTTGCCACTACAATACCAATGTAATATTTTGATTATGTCTTTGTGAATAACAGGATTGGTCTGAACTTTTTTTCCTGATACGCTTATCTTAAATGTATCTATTCCATTCTTTTTAAAACGTGTTGTGCTTTTGGCTAGTGTATTTTCTCTAAAGAGGCTATTGAGAATCCAGCTTTGAGCAGCTGATTCCAGAATGTGGAACACATGGCTATTTTCATTCATTATTGGATGGATTTCTGCAGGCGTGTTATTTTAAAATAATTTATTTTTAGTGTAATGTTTTTGGTTTGGAACCCTTTCTCATTTTTTTTCCCCTGCACTTTTATTTTTAACAAGCTTCTGCTGGGTATGGCAGGCTCTACGGATGAAACTCTTCAGGAAGCAGCAGCTGGTTGCATAGCAAACATCCGCAGGCTGGCTCTGGCTACAGAGAAAGCTAAGTATGGCTGAAACTCCAAGCGGCTTTTATCAGGGCCCTGTCAGCTTTTTCTGTCTAATGTACTGTATGCTAGCTCAGATTGATGGGCAAATGATGATTGAGAATGTCTCAGAAATCTATATTTTCAGTTATTTGTACTAGTGTGGCATACCTAATCAAAAATAAATGGCTGCAAAAGTGAAATATAAAGTCAAAAGGTGCATGATATTTTAGCATTTTCCCTTATTATTGTATTTTAAAATTTATTTTTATTATATTGCTTCCACTGGATATATTTGGCATAACCGAAATACATCACTATATGTCCAAAAGTGTTGTAAATCTAATAATGCTTCCTTCTTGTTTGGAATGCTATAACAAATGTATTTCCTTTCATTGTATGTGGCTGTACAATTTTTTGTTAATGTGTTGAGCTAAGTCTGTCTAATCATTCCATTATTATGATTTTCCTTAGTTAAGGAATCTCAAGAGGACTACATTCACATAGGCCAGTTTCACACCTGGAACTATACAAGGACTTCAAGCACATGGGCTTTCCGACATGCTCCCAACATTCCCTCAAATACCTGTACTTTAATACTAACTGTACCAACAAGGTCAATTAATTTGATTAGAAATACATACCCTGTTTCCCCTCAAAACAAGACATCCCCTGCAGGGGTGTGTTCCACTTACCTTTACTACTGGTTCACAGCGGGATAGCAAATAGGCATTTTCTTCTTCATTACACTATCTTTGGTGATGTCCTGTTTTTAACTCATGGTACTGCTACACTGCAAATCCAGTGCAGTGATAATCAATTTTAGAATCATGGCTTTTCCCAAAGAATGTTAGAAATTATAATTTGCAGAAGGTGTGTACAGATCGTTGTTCCATGTTTCTAGATTCCCTCAAATTTCCAAGATCCCTTAGGGATTTTCTACCGGTTTCAGTCTGTGATGTAGCCATATCCATAATTAACTTCCCTATGGAAGTAGTTGCTACTGATACAATTCCTGTTGACTAGCCTTTTCTCTATATTGTATGTAGGGAAAATTATAAATATCACTCTACATTAGCAATTCTTCCCTAAAGACTTCAGCCTTATCAAATATGTCAAATGGACTGTTATTCGCAAACATTAATTTCCTTTTCAATTGCAATAAATATTTTTTCTTTATCAACCTTGTCAAACCATTGAAAGCCTAACTTTTTAATATCTGCTGTATAAAGATTTGTATCAGATCATATACTTTTTGTCCCCGGAGATAGTTTAAGTATTTGGAAAAAGATGAGTAAATTTTGCAAAATGAAATACAGTAATAAACTGGCCTTGACTGGCTGTTTGATTGATTTATTCTCAAACCATATATCAGCCTTCTCTAAGATCATGCCCTCCAGAGTCCAGATGTCTTAGACCTGTAGCTCCTAGCTTCTGGGCACACTGCCTGAGAATTTTGAGTGTTGTGATCTAAATATATCCCAAATAATTGCAATGGTCAAAGCTGATGTGTAGATTATAATCCATATAAAGTATACATGAAAGGAAGTAATTACCCAAATATTTAAGTTTTATAGGCTCCTGTAAAATTTTCCTTCTGTTATAGCAATCTTGAGGTCCAAAGCAACCTATCTTGAAATATATGACACTCTGTTAAAAAAAAATACAATGCCTGATCAAGAGGCAATTTGGAACATGTGTGTCAATGGCAGGTTGGCAATATTTTATTTTTCACTTGGAGCTCAAGCTTTCAAAATGCACTTAATAGCTTTTCCAATTTGGTCATGGTCAGCTTCTCAATGAGTGTAAATCAGCTACTACCCTCCTGTAGATGTCAAGAACACTAAAGTGCACTTTCGTTAAAATGCTCATGGGGGAAATGACTTTACCCAACCATTCTGCAAGGGAAGTTCTATCCACTCCAGGAAGAAAGCTGAGAGAGAGAACCTGCCTTTCTTTGAACTGAAAATATAAAGTTTTCCCTGCAAATGTCTGTCAGCAGACAAAAAAGGCTTTCTTTATCGTTTCCTGAATGTATGATTTATTGCCTGATGACAGACACTTATTATCAACTAATCAATTGTCCCAGGATGCTCAACTAGGCACTGAAATGTGAGCTTTATATTCATTTCCTGCTAAAGTTCAAGTGAATGAAAATATATGTTACAGGCCACTTACACATTGTTTTAGCTTCCCCCCCTTCCCTCCCCCAGTCTTACTTGTTAAGCAGAGCCCGAATGTCTATGTATAACAATGTATAGGTTCACAGGCACTAAATTGTATTTAATGAACTATATTTTTAATTTTTAAAACATTTGGTTTTGTTCTGTTTCCTGAATGCATAGTATGATGGGCTACTAGATATTATGCTTTATTTATTTATTTATTTTGGGTTTTTTATTTGTTTGTTTCCTGCCTTTATTATTTTTACAATAACTCAAGGCAGTGAACATTCCCTATAACAACTTCTTCCTTCTATTTTCCTCAGATTAGCAACCCTGCGAGGTGGGTTAGGCTGAGAGAGAGTGACTGGCCGAAAGTCACCCAGCTGGCTTTCATGGCTAAGGCAGGATTTGAGTTCAAAATCTGCTTTCTAGCCTGGTACTTTAACTACTAGATTAGACTGGCTCTTATATATTGCTGGCTTTTCCATGCTTACACATTGTGTAATAAGTCATTGCTTAATGATTTCTTCACTTATGGATAAACATGGCCTGTACTTATATAGCTACGGAATTTAAGTGAGATGGGAAGGCTGAGCTGTTCGTTGTGGGACAGCCAGATCCAGCACCCATTCATGGGAGGGGGTTCACCTTTGGAGGCACTTCTGGGTGTCCTCAACCAGCAGACAGTCATGTCCATCCTGGTTGTAACCTGGTTATTTCCCCAGGTAAACTTTTCTGGCACCCAAATAAAGTGAGGCCCTTTTTTTGCTCCTTATTACCCTTGATGTTGTTGTTGTATTTTGAACTGCAGAAGTTGTGGGATATAAATCTCTAAGAAGAAAAAAGAACAAAGTTTTGTTTGAATGAGTGGCCGCAAAAACACCATCAACAACCAAAAAAAAATTGTCTTGACAAGGATTTTTTTTTCTTTTACAACAAAAATACAAACTTGGCTGCCCTATTTAATTACTCCTTTGGGATAAACCAGTATTTTTTAAACTTGGCAACTTTAAGATGTGTGAACTTCAACTCTCAGAATTCCCCAGCCAGCATGCCATAAGTCAGATGGATACATGGATAATATGGATGAGATACACGGAGAAAGCAAAATAGAAAAGCCTTTTTCTGTTCCAGACTGGTTATCGGCCCACTGATCCATACGTTTTCCCTATGCCCATGGTGGCGAACGTATGGCACGCGTGCCACAGGTGGCACGCAGAGACCTCTCTGTGGGCACGCCAGCTGTCGCCCCAGCCCAGCTCCACTATGCATGCACGCACGCTTCCTGCCGGCCAGCTGGTCTTTGGGTCTCTGCTGTGCATGCGTGGAGGGGGCAGGGCACATGCAGGGATCCACACACATGGAGATTGCATTCGCATGTGTGTGGGGTGGATGCATGCATGGGATGCATGGGGATGTGCACGCACGTGGGAGATTGTGAGCATGCGTGGGAGATGTGCGTGGGCGGGAGATGTGCGTGGGCGGGAGATGTGTGGGAGATGCTCACATTGCATTTTGCAGATACACACCACATGCATTCACACACATGCACACACACTTTGGGCACTTGGTGCCAAAAAGGTTAGCCATCACTGCCCTATGCTTTTGCCTAACCCCATTTTGCACCCATTTCAGAATGCTGCCTTCATTGCTCCTAGGAATTGAATGCCCCCGCTATCCCCTTCCCTAGCCATTGTACCCAGCCTTCTGTTTAATCTTTCCCGGATTCCAAATGTGTTCCATCGGCATTAATCTAGTGCACTTCTCTGACTTTTTTTTTTACTTTTAAATAACAAAGTGGCAGTCACACATTGCCTATAGCTGAGGCATACTGAGACTACTCCACCTTAGTACTTTGATGCTGATTTTACAGATTTGAAAACAGACTGTTCCCTCACTCCAAGTCCTGGTTTCCTTGTCTGTCAGCTCCTCAGCTTTCCAGCATGCTCCCTGGGACACAGGAACAGTAGATGGAGTAAGAGATTGAATAGCTCAGCCAGCCCAGCAAACTCTAGAGTTTTGATGACCTCCCATTTACCTTTAAGGGGCCAAATCCTAGGTTAGTCTCACTCCACCAAAACAAAAACATTCCCTCTTCTGGAACTAAGCCAGGAGAAATTTTTGGCCCAAATGTAGCAGGCAATTGGGAACCATTTCTGTTGCCGTTACTGTTGCGCTATGTATATAAATATTCAGAATCATATTTTACTACTTTGGCTCACTATAATGTTCACTGCTACTCAGCAGGGTTTTTTTTGGGTTTTTTGGTGTCTTTTTTTTTTTTTTTTTTGTGCTATTATCAAGATGCTGATGTGAGTACACTGCCACAAAGCAATTGGCTCCTCTCAATAGGTAAACCTTAACAAGATGGTTTGGAGTCGTCTTTCAATATACAGTCTCCAACTTTAGAAAATTTGCAGGAAACATACCTATCGTAGGCACTGGGCAATCATGCTTTGCATTAGTATTGTGTTTTTATTCTGTTTCTTTGCTCGGTGCCTCTGATGGCTAGTTCTTAGCCAGTTCCTGCTGGTTATGAGAAAAAAAAATTTCTAACCAAGTCTATACTCAGTTGTGTTTAGAGCCACAAATTTGCTTTTCTTCCAAAGGTCTTATACTCCACCCCCACCCCCAGAGTATCAGATTGCTTGATGCTGGGTTGATATTGACCAGGCCCTGTGAAGGCACTCAGAGGAAGCATAACTGGGGCAGCAGGGAACAAATCTACAAGATTATTTTGAGGGGGGCGGGGTTTAAAATCAAAGCAATTCAGTGGCTATATGGGAAAGTTGTCTTGTAAGCAACAGTTAAAAATAAAATTCTTTGGCATGAAAAAAAACCTGGGGTGGGGTAAAGCACGTTCCTTTGCATCAAATGGCATGGCTTGATCTATACGTTAGGAAACCCACTGTCTTTAGTGGCTTACAGCAATACCCAAATAGTGTAATTCAACTTTTCCTTGGCATGCTAGCTGAGAATGATGGACATTGCATTGTTTATTTATTTATTAAATTTATTTGCTGCCCGTCTCATTTCAAATGATTCTGGACAGCTTACAGTAAAATAAACATTAAAAACAATATCATCAAATATAAAACGAAGGACAGATAAAATGTTTGAAGGATACCCAGTTGAAAAAAGTTGTGGTTAGTTTCTCCTCCTTTCTAACCTGCCTTCTTTAACCTTTGCTCTTTTAACACAGTTTATCCTCTTACTTTTTTAAGGCTTCAGTTTGAATATTAGGGCCACACAGAGCTTTGGTTTAATGCCATAAAAATATTTTGTGAGTACAAAAGGTATGAACAGCTGTTCTCTGCAGCTCTTCTCCAATGGCAGCTGTGGAAAGCAGGCTCACAATCCCAGACAAAACACAACTGCTTTAAAGAGTTGTAGATATGTGCTGCTTTTGGCATAAGATGCTTTCCAAAGCACCCTTTTCTCATCAAATCCAAAGAACTGCAACAGCCCTATTAGATACTGTGATTTGGATCCTGACATCTATTCATGGCAAGCATTGCAGAGGAAGACACATTACTGCACATTGGCCACACACAATAAATTGCATACTGTGTTTACAAGGCAAACTAGTATCTTGTGTCTTGTGATGATTGTTATGAGAAAAGTAGCAACAGCTGAAACAAAAAATATATAACATTAATTTCATCATTTCTGTTTTTAACTTGAGTGTATGACATGAGCGACCTACAGAAAGCAATTGTGGAAGGAAATTGAAAGAGGTCAGGCTGCTGAGCTGCTGTTTAAGAATGCAGATTTCTTTGTGGAGGTGATTAAGCCTCCAGTGCATTTATACGCTCAGTGGAATTGAATATATTTATACCTTTAGTTTCTCCTTCATCCATGCCAGTATGCCAGTCTTCAGTTTTTGACTGTCTGATAAATACATTTACAGGTATAAAAATCAAAAGTTGGATCCATAGATGCCTGCAAATTCTCTACCTCCTCTTTCCCCCCCAACACCCCTATTTGAGATAAAGATGTAAAAAAGGTTTGCCAAAAAAGTTCTCTCACTTTAAACCCAATCTCCATGGTGAGCTATCAAGTTTTATGTCACTAAATTAGCACACAAATAAGTCAGTCCCCTCAGGAAACAGCTATCACTGAAAATGGCGAGTAAAAGGGAATAATAGCACCCAGGGGACATATCGGAGAGAGTGTCATGTGAGTGAAGCAGATATCACTATATTGGGATAAAAGATGGGCCCAAAGTACAACCCCATGCCTGCTACTTGCTCATGCCTGGTTAACAATTCTCATTTTAATTCAAGAAATGAGATGTTAACAGCTAACGCTGAAGCACTTTTTAGCTGCAGTGAAAATAATTCCTCTGAAAAAATGTTGCTCATATATTAAATGGACCCTCAGGCTGCCACTGCGCCTTCTGCTTCTAATAGAAAAAATAGTATCCAACAGAGAATGTGTTCATTGTCTGGTGCAATCAGCCCAAGTGTTCCTTCCTTATGAGCTCCCTAAATTCTTATGTGGCACTGTTTCTGTTTTAATTCCTCAATGAACAATTCTCTTTTGTGTTCTTCTCATCCTGTTTGGGAAAACAAACATGAGAGGGAAGGAAAATGGTGTTTGTGTATATTCTTTCCTGGTATTTGCATAGGAACGGAGCCTCAAACACTTAAGTAGTTTGGAGAAAATCTGATGAATGGGTCAGCCCTCTTGCTGTGAAGAAGTTTAGGAACAGTTTTAATAACTTGGGGCCATTTATGGTTATGTTTTAATTCAGCCTTCAGACAAACACACTCAAATCCTAGGGGGTGCACCATCAAGGATAAAGGCAAGAAATTTGATATCTCTGTTTTGAATTTAAATTCAGCACTTTGCTTGTGACTGTTGTGTCAACAGAGAAATGAGTGCAGTTCAAAGAAGGGTAAAAAGGATGGGAGAATCACATATGTAGCTTTCATAACCCTTGTTTCAGGCCACATGGGAATATTCTCAGGACCCCCTCTTTACTAGAGCGAAGTATAAAAACTACACACAACAACTACTAGATACTTGGAAGTACATAGTTCCTCTTAATATGTAGTACAAGACTTTTGATGATCACTGAGAATTTGTCTGAGAAATAAAATAAAACTTTGCCAAAGAAGGTAGTGACGAACATGTCCAAGACAGAGGCAAGGAAACTGTATAGATGTAATGACCAAACCCTGAGCCCAATTTGAGACTGACTTCTTTACTTTTAGGATGTCATCCAAAACATTTTGAATCCTTCTTTCCATCTATAACATTTCTATCCCTACTCCCTGAATTATTTTCTGTTGTGAAAGAATGTATCCTCCTCAACCTGTTTTTGAGGTACCACCCCAGACAATCCAATATGTTCCTCACCCCTGCCCTGTTGTGAATATCATGTGCATAGTTCTGGTTTTAATTAATGGTCTCAGACAATCCTATTACAGATTGTTGTTCTATTTAATTTTGAAGCTCGCTAAAACAATGGCTGCCTCATTAACTTCTAAGGAAATGTAAAAGGCAGGTGGATAGCTGTCTGTTCCTTAAGAAAACTTTTGACTCTGTTGGACTGTCTGTATTTCTCCAACAGTAACAAGAGGTGGTGCTGTCTCTTCCTGAGGGATGATTGTCAAATTATAGTTACCAAATAACAGTGCTTAGAATAAGTATTATGTATGCCAACTGCATAACTTTAGCAGATTGTTCAATTTTATTTGAAAAATTGTTTGGTTAAACTTTAGCAATTTATGTTCATACCCCAGTCATTAAATAAGTATTCAAGCCAAACTGGGTTGACAGAGCAAACAATCTTTGTGAAGAAGTTGACAATAGGATACAAAGGATAGGATGCCCATAGAAAAGTGTTTTGGCAATTAACACTTGATTTCATGTTTGAATTTTTTAGTTAAATAATAATAGTGCTGCAAGAAGATTGCACAGACTAACTATAAACAATGGCAAGACAAGTAGCAACAATAATGCCTTGGAAGATCTGCAAGAAATACCATTTGCCCCGTAAGCAAGAACTGGTGGGACCACAAAATAGACAAAGTAATAGAAAATGAAGATGCTAAAGTGATCTAGAATTTTAGAATTCAGATAGACAAGCACCTGCCTCATAAAAGTCCAAACTTATAATTGTTAGTAAGAATGACCAAAAAAAAAAAAAATCTGGTTAGAGACATGGCAGTACTCAGAGACAGCAGAATAGAGGAGAAAAACGGGAAAATTGCAAAATAAAAAAACCCTGCAAATAGAAATAGAATGATTGTGGCAAAAGAAAGTAAAGATAGTACCACCTGGGTGCAATTCCAAAACATTGGGAACACCACTTGAATACTATCAATATTGACAAAATCTCACCTGTCAATTACAAAAAGCTTTTCTTGGAACAGCTTACATTCGGTGACTATACCTTTACCATTATCAATAACATCTGCCTATCCCTAGTCCTTGGGAAGGACTCAATAAGTGGATAAAAATGCCAGGTACACTCTAAAAATCTGGCTATAATAATAATAACAGGAGGTGATGGTGATAATTGTAATAGTGAGATAATGGCAACCTGCAAATCCTAGGGGTTACCAAATTCCAATATATTTTTTTAGAAAAATGTTTCAAAGTTCCACATAAAACAAAAATGGCATTGCTGAATTGGTAGTTTGAAAATGTGCCTATTTTTTAGAAAGTAAACTAGAGAACCTCCCAATGGGGTAAAATGAGGAATGGTCAGCCTCATCAGTTTCAGGATGTTTTGTAACTGATGATAAAGTCTTTCCTGATGTGTTTACTAATCCATGGTTTGCTGATGTGTGGTTAGTTGAATAAGTCAACATTTATTGTATTCTCAGAATACAATGCATGCTAAGCCATAAACTGTGATTTGGATAGATTCACAGAAAGGAACAATCTTTAGAAACAACTGATGAAACTTCATTTTCTTCCTCAAGGGAAAAAAAAACCCTGTCCAGTTGCCTTTTGAAAAAGCACCTCTGAGAAAACTATCTTTAGTGTGCTAGAACCCATCCAGTAAATAATTGAAATAGCATAGTAGGGGGAAAAAATGGAGGTGAATGTTTTCTCTTGTTGGTATAAAAAGATCCCGCACCGTTTTGGATCTAAATGATTGTTCTTCAGGCTTTAAAGCACCTTTAAAGCCTTGGTGGCACAGCATACTAAAGTGCTGTTAACTAGCACCAGCTGCCTGCAATTACTGCAAATTCAAATCTCACCAGGCTCAAGGTTGACTCAGCCTTCCATCCTTTCGAGGTAGGTAAAATGAAGATCCAGATTGTGGGGGCAATTAGCTGACTTTGTATAAAAAAGAACGCCTCTTTGGGGGGGGTGCGAAAGCCCTACTAAGCAGGTATATACAAAAGTATGAAGGCTATTGCTTAACGCATTGTAAACCGCCCTGAGTCTCCGGAGAAGGGAGGCATATAAATCGAACCAATAAATAAATTAATAAATAACAAGGCCTCAAACAGTACAGGGGTTGTCAATGCACATTCCCTGCTTTACTGAAGGCATACTTGTAAAAGTGTGGAATTCATAATATGGAATTCATGACATGATTTTGATATCTTTGTTGCTTTATAAGTGGACAGAAATCAGAAGAAAAGCAAAGGAAAGTCAAACAAACCACAGGAAATGAGGAATGGATGGTGAGCAGAACACAGCGATGTAGATGTCAAAGAGATGGAATACCAGGCTGAACCAGGAAGTTCTTGTAATAAATCAATGACATCAGCCAGTTCAGGTTCTATACCATAGGAGTTCTTGGCTGAGCCTTTAATAGACTCTTCTGTTTTTCACCGAGAGAGAGTGTTGCTTCACAAGCTTTAACGGAACAATGCTGGAATTGCATAAAAGATTACTAGGTTTTAGAGACTTTATAAAGGCCCATTTGGCGGGACCTGTCACTCTGTCACTTTTTTTTCCTTTCCCAGGTTCAGCATCTTGTTAGATAACTAGCAGCCAGAAGAGAACAGCCTGATGAAAGAAGGCATGATTTATAACTTGGGACTTTGCATAACTCTGTTTCCTTTTTCCGAATATCTCACTACCCTACAGGCACTCATCATAATATTTTTCTTTTATAAAACACTTAGGAATCCTTACTAAAAAACAATAACAATAAACCGGAGTTGCCATCCTGTTGAGCAGTTGGAGGTGTTGGGATGAGATTTCTGATGAGACATTATCAGGAACTTAGAATCGTAGGGTTAGAAGGAGCCTTGGAGGTTTTCTAGTCCTATTGCCTCCCCAGTGCAGGGAACCTTATACTATTCTGGATAAACAGCCAACCAGTCTTTTCTTGAAACTTGCAGTGATGGAGCACCCAAAACCTCAGAAAGCAGAATGTTTCATTGCTTAAGAACTCTCAGTCAGTGGTAACTGACTGATTTATACATAGTCCTAAACTTTGGGAGAATTTCCAGCAAATACATCTGAAAAACATCAGCCTGGGGAATATTGCAATAAGGCTTCCTTAAAATGGAACCAAATAAATATATTCTTGGAGATCATCTGTTTGAAGATGTATGAACATTTGGTGAATCAAATTAATACTCTACTGGACTTTTTATGGCTCTTTTCCATTGTCCTGTTCCTTGTTTAGAATGAACATTATATTGTACTAGCATCCCAAACCATAGACCAGAGTCACTCACCCTGCTAAGCCACAGTTTGCTTAACTATAATTTATTTCTTGAATAAACCACAATTGACTAGTTTGCTGAATACACTAAATCACAAACCAGGGTGGTAAGTTCACAAGTCACACTAAGCCATAATGTGGTTGGTTTGGCCTACTATGATGTGAAAAGCCATCTGTAATGTAGATTGCCAATTACATTATGGTTTGAAATAAGCACACTGTGGGTCTTTGACATATTCAGAGACTGTCCTGCAATAGCTGTTGTGACATGTCTTCAGTGCAAAGATTTTGCCATAAGTAGTAAGATTTATACAAGTTAATCCTTGCCACAATGCACTGAATAAAAAATGCTATAATTCAATTCCAGTAAAGAAATATTGGTGCTGCTGCTAGCCAATAAATGGAGTTCAACTGGGAATAAAATAGCTATGTTTAATAGCACAGTCATGCCTGCCTAATGGATGAAATGATATACAAAGTTCAGTTCTCACCTCTTTACCCTTTTAATAAGAACAGTCATTTGCCCTTATCTTTTCTAAGTATTAGCAAATTAGCACTGTAACTCATATGCCATGTCCTGTTTTTCATTTTATAGTGCTTCCCCACTAGGTGTCCTGATTTAAAAATAGTTATTTCCCCCTTAAACCAGAATTATCCCACCATAATACATCTTCGAAGTGTGTTAAATCTGGAACATGTTGTCAATCAGTACCTTTTAGGCAAACTTAGCTACCTTATGTTGGGTTTGATCAGAGTCTCTTGCCCAACATGTGTTTTTGCCAAGGGTGCTACAATTCCTGAGGGACTTTCATACTTGTTGCTCCTTCCTCAATTTCTAGAAGAGAAGAACTCTACTATTTTATTTAGAATAAAAGAGGGATAGCACACATACACACATACGCCAACCTTCAACAGTATTCTGAATTATATTTTAAGATGCAGCAGTCTTAATTTTTCTCATTGCAATATCCAGAAATTATAAAAAATGTATTAAAACTTTTCCAAAGCTTGTAGAGAGTCTTTCAAGCTTTGAGTTCCACACCTATTATTGAGGCTTCAGGCTGGGCAATCCTAAACAAAGGAATGAGTTTTTCTAGCCAACACTTCAGACCTCTGAGTTCCTTCATACAATGATGTATAGAATATTTTCTTTTTCTTTTTTTTTATTAAAAAGTTTTATCAAGTATTATAACAATTTTTCCCCATCCCTCCTCCCCCCTTCCCTCCTCCCCCCACCCCTCATCCCCCATCCCCCCTCTCCCTCCAACCCCCCTCCCCCCACCCCAGACTTCCCAGAGCAAATACAGGGTATAGCATTTAACAAACATAAACTAAAATATGCTAACTTTCTGTAGGCTCCTAATGCCCTCTTGCTCTTTAACTCGCCTTTCAACTAACAAAACATAATTCAAAAAGAAAAAGTTGGTTTCATTCATAAGCTATTTGAAGCTTTTTAGTCCGATATTTGTTTTGAATATAGTCAATCCATCTTCTCCATTCCGATATATATCTTTCATTTGAATGGTCCTTCAAATATGCCGAAATTTTTGCCATTTCTGCTAAATTCACTACTTTTAGTGTCCATTCTTCAATAGTAGGTAAGTCTTCCTTCTTCCAGTACTGCGCCTCCAAAAGTCTGGCTGCTGTTATTAAATTTAAAATCAACTTAGTCTCTATAACAGTACAATCTGTAATTATGCCTAACAGAAAGAACTGTGGAGTAAATTTTATCTTCTTTTTGAGAATATTTTGAATAATCCACCATATTTTTATCCAAAATGCCTTAATTTTTTTACATGTCCACCCTTAAAACCTTTTTCCAGCAAGCCGGGCTGGCTTAACATATTTTTAATTTTTAATTGGTTTGTTATCTTAAACTGGGGTCAAATTAATATATATCCTTTTAATTGTTTTTTAATGTTTGTATTGTATTTTTTTATCTGGCTGTACACCGCCCTGAGTCTTTCGAGAGAAGGTGCGGTATATAAATTTGAAATAAAATAAAAAATAAATAAATAAAATATATGATAATACGTGGCATCATCACATTCACATCTCCAACACTTGGGTTGCACACTTGGATACATACAGGCTAGCTTTTTAGGATCTAGATACCATCTATTAAACATTTTATAAAAATTCTCTCTTAAATTTTGGGCTTGCATAAACTTCACATTTCTAACCCATATTTTTTCCCACGTTTCCATCATTATTGGTTCTTCAATATTTTGTGCCCACTTTATCATACAATCCTTAACTAACTCCGTTTCTGAATCTATTTCTACCAATGCATTATACAACCTTTTTATATGCATTTGACTTTGATCTCTAATTTGTTTTACCAAGTTCTCCTCATTTTGCAAGATACCAATTTTCTGATCTTCTCTCCATCTAGCTTGCAACTGTACATATTGAAACCATGTTTGAATTATCCTTTCTTCTCTTAGTTGATTCAAAGATTTTAATTGTAGTATACCTCTTTCCTTGTTAAGAAGCTCTTTGTATGTAGTCACATCTTGTTTTTGCTCTACACTTATATTCTCTATCGCATGTCTGCCCACATTGGTAACTTCTCGTTTAATTTATACTTATACTTTTTCCAGACACGCAATAAAGCATTCCTTAACATGTGACTTTTAAAAGTCTTATCCACTTTCTTATCATATAATAAAAAGCATGCCACCCGTAAACCAAACTGTTGAGTTCATCCAGTCGCTCATTGCTGATAGGGCAGCTGCCTCATAATATAGTCTTAAATTGGGCATTTTGAGACTTCCTCTTTCACTTATATCCTGCATTATTTTTTGTTTTATTCTCGGTCTCTTCCCTGCCCAAACAAAATTATTAATACCCTTCTGCCATATCTTCAAATTTTCATCTTTTTTAAGTATTGGTATCATTTGAAAAGAAACAAAAACTTAGGCAAAACATTCATTTTTACTGCTGCTATTCTTCCTAACAAGGATAATTGTAATTTTTTCCAATTTTCCATCTCTCTCTGTATTTTTTGCCACAACGGATCATAGTTATGCATAAACAATTTCTCATTTGATGTCATAATATAAACCCCCAAATACTTAACTTTTTTTTACTATTTCAAATCCTGTTAATCTTTCTAATTCATCTTCTTGATTTGTAGTCATGTTTTTAGTTATTATCTTCATTTTCCCTGCATTTATTTTAATTCCAGATACTTGTCCATATTGCTTAATTATATCCATTAAACCTACAACCGACTGTAATGGTTGGGTTAAAGTAACAACCAAATCGTCTGCAAATACTCGTACTCTGTAATCATACTGCCTAATTTTAATTCCATTTATTTTGTCCGATCCACGTATCTTACTCAACAAAAATTCCAAAGTCAAGATGAACAATAATGGAGACAAGGGACATCCTTGTCTTGTTCCTTTTTCTATATTAAAAGTATCTGTTAAACTACCATTAATTATTATTTGCGCTGTTTGTTTCTGATATATTGCCTTAATAGATTGTGTAAAATATTCTCCAAACTGCATCTTTTCTATTATTTTCAATAAGAAGTGCCAATTCAATCAATCAAATGTTTTCTCCACATCAAGAAATATTAGCACCGCAGAGATTTGGTTGTTCTTCCCCAAATACTCTAATAGGTTAACCACTTGCCTTACATTACTCTTCATTTGTCTACCATTTATAAAACCAGTTTGATCATTATGAATCATTTGTTGCATGACTGTCATTAACCTATTTGCTAGTATTTTAGCAAAAATCTTATAATCTGTATTTAAAAGTGATATAGGTCTATAATTTTTTGGCTGAGTATGGTCTTGCTCCTCCTTTGGAATCAGAAAAATAAAAGCTGTCCTCCAGGATGGGGGTACATCTCCTCCAGATTGTATGTTAGTAAATAACTCTTTGAGTGGTCCCACCATTTCTAACTGCAAATGTTTATAATAAGCAGCTGTCAAACCATCTGTCCCAGGGGCTTTACCCACTTTCAACTGCTTAATTGCAGACATAATCTCTTTGGAAGTTATTGGTTGATTTAAACCCTCCCTTTGCTCTCTTGTAATTTTAGGAATATTCTCTTTCTGTAAGTATCTATCTACATCTATACTTTGAATTTTATCACTAGCGTACAACCTCGTATAAAATTCTAAAAATGCTTTTTTAATCATATTTTGCTGATAAACCTCTTTACCTTTATATTCTATTTTCTCTACGGTCTGTGACTTTTGTTTTTTCCTTAACAAATATGCTAACCATCTCCCTGGTTTATTAGCATTGCAAAAAGTATTATGTTTAGCATATTGCAAATTAGTTGCGACCTGATCTGCCATTAGCATATTAAATTGCCCTCGCAATGTTAATTGCCTCTTTTATTTTCTTGTCTGCTGGGTTCAATATCAAAGCTTGTTTTTTTTTTTAAATTTCCTCTTCTAAGTCCTTCCTTTTTTTTTCTTGTTTATGTCAATGTTTATTATTCAAATATATGAAAATACCTCTCATATATGCTTTACTTGCATCCCAAAGCATTTCCATAAATGACCCTTATGCATATTTATAATGAAAAATTCTTTCATAAATTTTTTACATTCTTTTACATTTTCCTCATATCTAAACAGATTTTCATTTAACCTCCAAGACCTCTTAGATCCCATTCCATACTCTAGTTCCATCCAAACTGGACTATGATCCATTAAAACTCTTGGGCAAATCTTCGTCTTCTTCGTCCTAGAAAAAAGATCATTAGTAATTAATATGAAATCAATCCTAGAGAAAGATTGATGTCTATCAGAAAAAAAGTAAAGTCTTTTTCTTCAGAGTTCCTCTCTCGCCAGATATCTCTCAACTCCATATCATCCATCATTTCAAAAAAACGATTTTGGCAATCTAGCACGCGTTGAGATATTTTGCAAGAGCCCCTTCTTATCTTTTTTAGTGTCCAAAACTCCATTCCAATCTCCCAATAAAATGCATGATTTGTAATCCCATTGTAGTAACTTGGAATGTAAAAACTTATAAAATTTTTCCTGTTGTTGGTTCGGTGCATATACTCCAATTAAAAGTATTTTTTCTCCTTTTATTAAAAGTTCAATTGCTATAAATCTTCCTTGATCATCTGCTTCAATTAATTTGGCAATTAAGTCTTTTTTTAGGTATATAACTATACCATTTTTCTTCTCGGGAGCAGATGCAACAAAATGTATACATAACCTTGCATTTATTAAATATTTTTGATCTTTGCTTCTAATATGAGTCTCTTGTAAACAGATTACATCATTTTTAAACTGTTTCAAATAATGAAATATTTTTCTCCTCTTTTGTGGTGAATTTAGGCCATTAACATTCCAAGTCAGAAATCTAGTTGCCATTCTTGGCCCCCTGAAGCTTTTGGAGCATCTGCTGGAAATCTCCATGCATTTTGCTTTTTGGCCTTGCTCCTCCCACTGCTTCTGTTTTTGTAGTTTCTTGAATCATCTGAAGTTGCTGCACTCTTAATTCTTCTTGATGCTTGGCTGCCGCTCGGGTCTGTCTTTGATCCTTAGGTTCTTCTATCTCCAAGGCTTGAACAGTAGTCAAAAGTTGTATTAAATCTTCTTGAGTAATCAAAGCTCTCCTTTGGGCCTGTGTCAACAATTCTTCCTTCTCCCCCTTTCTTGCCCCCTCTGCTTCCGTCTTCCTTCTAGCTTCTGGGGACTATGGGCATCCAGCCTTTAGTACATTGGTGTAAAAATCTCTTGCCTTCCACACTGAGTTAAAACAATATCTCTCTCCAGAATAGTTCACCACTAGTCCAGCTGGAACCTTCCATCTGTACTGTATCTGACAGTTTCTCAGTTCTTCCACCAGAAAGGCATAATCCCTTCTGGCTCTCAACATTTTGGGTGGGATTTCTTTCAGTATTAAAACCTCCTGCCCCTGCACTTGTAGTTTATTTTTAAAGGTGACTTGTAGGATTTCATTACGTATTCCCTTTATTGTAAAATAAAGTACAATGTCTCTTGGTAGATATTTCTGTCTGGCAGCCCATAAATTGACACGGTAGATTTTGTCAATTTGCCATTCAAGATTTGCTTTTTGATCTCCCATTATCTGTGCAAATGCTTCTGAAAAAATCTCTCTCAAATTCTCTTGCTTATTTTCTTTGAGGCCTCTTATTCTCAAAGCAGATTCTATATCTCTATATTGTATCATTATCACATCGCCACAGCTCTTTCCATCTTATTCTGGACATCTCCCATTTTATTTTCCAATTTCTCATTAGACTGCTTAATTTCTTACACTTTTTCATCTATTGTCTCAATATGGCCTGCCAGACCTTGGACTGCCATGATAATATCTTCTCTAATTTCCTGATTTCATTTTTGAATAAACTCTTTAATTTGAGCTGTCTCCTCAGCAACATCTCAAATTTTATCCTCAAACATCGAAGTAATTTTTTTCTATAGCAGAGGCTTGTGTTTTAAGGGCTTCCTGCAACATTAAGTAACATCATCAGTGTAGTAAGGGAGTAGGGTTTGCTCTCTTTTTATGTACTAGTGCCTTGCCCTGTCAAGTGTTTATAGGAATGGATTTGGTGTTTCCTTCAATGGGCTTGTTTCTCTGAGTTGGTAGTTTTTTGATTGGGGTATTGCTTGCTTCTTGATTGTTAGTCTAATGTTAATCTTGGTGTTAATTGCTGATCATCTGGATATTGGTTGCCCATGAGGAGCTGTTTAGGTCTTTTTGGCTTTTTAATTGTCATTTTTGAATGGCATGTAGATGTTGTTTACCATTATGTACCTATTGATAACTGATGCCATCAATGGATACTTTTTTCCTGCTATATGACTCTAGTTAACTATGGTTTATTCCATTGACCCATTTTTGTGGATTTATAGTACACACTCTCAATAGGCTCTGTTCATGCACCATGCTGAGTTAAAATGAAGTTGGCTACTTTCAGATGGGTGGTTGTCTTGCACTAAATCCTGGTTTGCTGCAATATGATTTACTGCACTAACCCAATTGGATTCTCACAATACACTAAAATAGCCATACTGGCTGCAAAGTGTTGAACCATAAAGCAGCCAACACATTTTACTTTAGTAGGTTCTGCAGAACCACTGTTGTTTCAAGATGTCTCTGGCTTTTTGGTTGGTCAGCATAAAGCAGAGGCAGATTAACAAACAAAGATGAATAAAAGAACAGAACACATCAGAGAATGTCATTTCAGGTAACAACCTAAATACTAATATGCAGTATTCTAACGAAATAATTGTAATCCTAAAACAAAAGTCTTAAAATATTTCAAAACTAAAAATCCAATCCAATCAAAAACTTTAGGTTGGAATTTGGGAAAACATATTAGTGACACTAACGTTCTGAATTGAAAGATATTGCATAAACTATGCTCAAGGGGAAGTATAAATCCTCTGGATAGCATGAATGCAGAACTGAAATCCTTTATTGTCATTTATTGATGTATTTATTTTGGCTAGTGAGGCAAAGGGGTATCACAACTAATTTGGAGGCACAGGGCCACATTTGGGGCGCTTATGTTCTTATATCAGCTTTCTAGTATAACTGATGGCAGTCTTGTTGTAGGGTTGTTGCTTGGTTCCCTGGCCTATTGTGATAAAATAGAGCCCGTGGTAAACCTTGTCTAAAAATTCTTGCCTTATGTGTGGCTTCATTAATTCAAGCCTTTGAATATGGATCACTTTTCCACAAATCTTTCATAGTTCTGAGTAATTTTTTCCCCAGTGGGCCCTCCCACTCATGCCCCCCTCCCCATTGGGGGAGAGGAAGATATATATGGTAAATGGGCCATAGTTAGAAACTGATTTTCAATGCCATTTTGGTAGAGTACTATTAATTAAAAACACATCTCTATTCTGGATCCCATGTTAAACAAGTTCTGAAAATAGAAACAGGAATTAATCTTGTTTTTATTAACAACTTTGTTTTAAATGGTGATTTAAGGAATGTAATAGGGAAATGAATAGAGGATGTATGTGTCCACAGCAAAATGTTATATGGGATTATTTGGTGGATCTTAAAATTGCACTGATGCCAATTTCCCTTCCTGCTCCACTGTTATTTTGGGCATATCTTTTTCTGCACAACTTTTGTTTGCATTTTCTTTTCCAATTTGATTTTCAAATATTGAGCCCCACCTTCATTCTTATCTCTTCTCAAATTTCTTTTCAATCCAGTAATGAGATTGATTCAGTATTTGAATGTTCATCTGTGGCCACCATCTGCCCATCTATCCCAACCTGTTCTCCTTCAGCTATGTTAAGCCTGCAATCCTCAGAATTTCCAGCTTTCAACCATCTGCCTGGGCTTTATAGAAGTTTACTCTCAGGTAGGAGAGATGAAGGTTGATCAGTGTGAAAAGCATCCTGAAAGTAAAAGGCTGATCAAATAAACAAGACTCCTGACTCATTGGGAAGTCCATCTGCCTGGAAGTAGAACCAAATGTTATGATTCTACCAGCAAAGTATTGTCAATTCCATCAGGTTCCAATGGAATTGCATGACAATGACAAATAGTCACAGAGGTACAACTTGCTACTGGTATCTACGAGCAGACTGCGAGTTTGATGAAACAATTATAACAATAAGAAGAAGAACAGAGTGATGCTGACAGATTCGATGGTATATGGCAAGTAAAAGAGCATAGATGGGCATGGAATGTTGCTAATATGCCAGATAGTTGAAGAAGCAAAATGGGCATTGGAATAGCTGAAGGACAGTGAAAATGTCCTGAAGCTAATAGACCATGGAGGCTTACTGAATATGAAAAAGATCAGGGTGGCCGGTAAGAAAGACCAAACAAAAATAGAAAAGATACATGGCAAGGCAAAGTATTCCATGGTGAGTACACAAAGGCAAAGTAGATAACAACAAGGCAATGGCTAAAAGCAGGAAAGTTAAAAAAAAAGAGAGAGGGAGGCTAATTCTGGCTGCACAAGACCCAATCTTGAGAACAAGACCCAATCTTGAGAAGCAACAGGCAGCAAGTGCCACCTCTGCAAATAACCTGAAGATACAGTGGAACACCTGGTTAGTTGTTGCAAGAAGATCACATAGATTAATTACAAATAACAGCATGACAAAGTAGCAACAATGATGCATTGGAATACCTGCAAAAAATCAATTTGCCTGCAAGCAAGAACTAGTGGAACCGCTAAGTAGACAAAGTAATAAAAAATGAAGAAGCTGTGGGACTTTAGAGCTCAAATAGACAAACATTTGCCACATAACACTCCAGGCTTAACAGTTATCGATAAGAAAGACAAAGAAAACAATCTTAATCAATCTTAATAGGCGCCTTGGTGGCAATCCCAAAACATCTGGAGCACCACTTGAAAATGATCAGCATTGACAGAATTACTATTGGTCAATTGCAGCTTTACTTGGAACAACTTACATCCTGCACCCTTTAATATTATTAACAATAACATCTGCCTATCCCAGGTCCTTGGAGAGGACTCAATTGGTGAATAAAAAATGCCAAATTTAATCTAAACATCTGGCTGACTATGTGACCAACCTTAATAATAATATTCTGGGCAGTTTAAAACAAAACAGTGCAAAATGAAAAGGAACAAAGATAGCAGAGATAACCAAAGATGGGAACAAAGACAAAGTGCCTTCATTCTTACTTACCAAATGCCTGGGTGAAGAACCAGGTCATAGGACCTTTCAAAACACAAGTTCAGAGTTTAAATCTCATATAATGATTTAATGTTCCAGAATCTCATGCAAAATTTGGAATGGCAGTGTCTAGCATCTTTTGGTAAATCAGAGTCAATGCCCAATGCTCAATGCTCAACATCAATGCTCAACATCAATAAACTCTGCCAATTTACTGCACAGAAATATATGATTAGCACACAGTATGGATACAACCAAATTAGAAGGGAAATCTACACAACTTGTCCCAACATTTAATATTAGCACTTTAGACATGGATCTTGTGTAGTAAGCTCAGAAAATTAGCATGCTCATGAAAAAAAACAAATGAAAACCAAAGCAAGAAAATGTATAAATAAGATAGGGTGAATGAAAGAAATATTCTACTTCCAGTAATAGCAAAAAAATATTCTGCTTCCAGGAGGTATTAAAGAAGAGTATGGAACAGCAGTTTAAACAATACACTCTCTCATATTTTTTTTCTATTAATGTCCTATATTTTCCCCTTAAAACTGAAAGTGAACTTTCATGAACTGTATATATTTTCACTTTTAAAAACCCATGGAATCATTTGAAAATATGAGAATAGTAACATTTAAAAGCTAGATGAGTCAGCTTCAAATATTTATAGACAGAATTCTTTATTGGTCATTGTGATTGGACACACAAGGAATTTGTCTTTGGTGCATATGCTCTCAGTGTACATAAAAAGAAGAAAAAATACATTCGTCAAGAATCATAAGATACAGCACTTAGTGATAGTCATAGGTTACTAATAAGCAATCAAATCATACTAGGAAACAAATAAAACAATATAAATCGTAAAGATACAAGCAACATGGTTATAGTCATAAGTGGGAGGAGATAGTGGAAGGATGAGAAGAATAATAGTACTACAGTCTTAGTAAATAGTTTGACAGTGTTGTAGAAATTAATTGTTTAATAGAGTGATGGCATTCAGGGAAAAACTATCCTTGTGTCTAGTTATTCTGGTGTGCAATGCTCTATAACATTGTTTTGAGGGTAGAAGTTGAAACAATTTATGTCCAGGATGTGAGGGGTCTGTAGATATTTTCACAGCCCTCTTTGACTCGTGCAGTATACAGGTCCTCAATGGAAGGCAGGTTGGTAGCAATTGTTTCTTCTGCAGTTCTAATTATCCATTGAAGTCTGTGTTTGTTTTGTTTGGTTGCAGAGCCAAACCAGATAGTTATAGAGGTGCAGATGACAGACTCAATAATTCCTCTGTAGAACTGTATCAGCAGCTCCTTGGGCAGTCTGAGCTTTCTGAGTTGGCGCAGAAAGAACATTCTTTGTTGTGCTTTTTTGATGATGTTTTTGATGCTAGGTGTCCATTTTAAGTTTTATGAAGAGTGGGTTCACCAATAATTTCTAAGTTATTCCATCTGTGGTAGGAAATGGTGCCAGATACATGGCACATATAACTCCATTACCATGTGAGCTGCACTGGTCACCAATGTGTTTCTGGGTGCAATTCAAGGCACTGGATGTCACCTTAGAACCCAACCTGGCTTTGAACCAGGTTAGCCAAGGGATCATCTTTTTCCAAGAGTTTCTACTCATCCAATTCGATCCAGCAGACTGGGTTTGCTGCAAATACCCTCAGCCAAAAAGTATCAATTGGCAGATACTAAAAGACAGGCCTTTTCTGCTATATCCCCTCCAGTAGTGAAATCTAAAAATTTTCCCTACCGGTTCTGTGGGCGTGGCTTGGTGGGGGGTTCCTGTGACTGAGTGGGCGTGACCAACTTAATGTCACTCACAGCCATGCCCACTCAGTCACATGACAACCACCCCCACCAAGCCACCCCCACAGAACCCAGCAGGAAATTTTTTAAAATTTCTATTTTCTATTCTAAAACCCTATTTTCCCCTGTCGCGAGATGCCTGCAGCTGCAGCCTCTTTTTTTCGGTGCGCCTATTGTGCTGAAAGATGCAGTGGCTGCAGGCTTCTTGTAGCTAAACTTACTGGAGCCATGCTTCTTAAACGCGTGGGGAGAGGGACAGGCCTGGCCGTACTACCGCGGAGACGGTGGCACTTTCCTTCAGCCTGGGCGGCAGTGCTTACCCAGCTGGGTTAGTGCAGGCAGTCCTTCATCTTACCAAAAACCAGATTGGCACACTTATAGTCATGTGGGTGGCCAGAGCAGGACATGGCACAGGTAGAGAGGCCAATGCAGACCCCGCTGAGGCTGCCCTGCTGAGCAATTGCAGTGCCTCCGCAGTAACTGGTGCACTGTAGCCGTCTTGCCCGCCTTCACCTCCATGCCCTGCCTGGCTGCACAGTGTGCACGAATCCGCCTGCCCTCCTGAAGCAACCCCACCACCATTCGCTTTAATTTCACGGTGGGAGAAGGAAGAAAGTGAACAGTGCCACTGCAGCACATGCAAGACGCTCCCCTTCTTAAACGCACACTGTGTTCTGCCCCAGCTATGGACCACAAAGAATGCAGCACACACAAAGTCCATACAAACCTTAGTTTACTAATTAAGGACTACTAATGAGCTTTCTTAGTAATTGTTCAAACACAAGTACAGTTTAAATCAGTCTTTTCTGAACAAAGGCTGTTAATTTAACTTCATTAACAGCCGACAAGAGTCCAAGGAATAATAACTCAATTCTGAGGCACAGTCTTTCAGATAACTGTAAACTTACTGTGGCTGGCAGAATGCCCAGAAGCAATTTGCAGGAAAAATGACAAGGGAGAAGCAAGAGCCGATCAGACGTTTCGGGAATCAATACACGAAGGAATATGAACGAAGTTGTTTTCTGTAAATTGCCTCCGTCGTCGTCATTCCTTAAATAGGCTAGGGGAGTGGCCAATTAGCCCCAAGCCTTACTCTCGAGGAGACTTCCTCCTGAGGAGCCATTCCTGCCTTTTGGCAGCTCTGTGCACCCATGCATTGAGAAGAGGCTCCTCCTCTTCTTCCTCTTCACTTATAGGAGCTTCTGGTGGTTCTGAAGGCCCTGGCTGAATCCCGCCTCTAGCACCAAATCTCCAGCCTCCTTATTGTCTGTCGCAGGTGCCAGCTGCACAGGCTGCTGGCGAATCTCCACACAAACCTCCTCACTGTTGGAATCAGCTACCAGGTGCACAGGCCGCTGGCGGGCCACAACACACTCTTGCCTGCTGCACTGCTGATGAAAGCGAATGGCAGCACCACGGCGGTGCTCCAGGAGGGCAGGCTGCAGCCACAGACTTCCTGGGGCTGCTGCATATGCACACATGCATGTGCTGCGGTGGCGACGTTCGCTTCCTTCTTCCGCTGCGAAATGAAAGCTAACGGCAGTGGGGTTGCTTCGGGAGGGCAGGCGGACATGTGCACATTGTGGAGCCAGGCAGGGAGGGAGAGAAGTGGTGGCAACCCCTTCCAAGCGCAGCGCACGGAGGGAAAGGCAGGCAAGGCAGCCGCGGCACACCTGTTGCTGTGGAGGCACTGTGATCGCTCAGCCAGGATGGCCTCAGTGGAGGCTGCATTAGCCTCTCTGCCCATGCCATGTCCCACTCCGGCCGGTCACGTGACTATAAGTATGGCGACCTGGTCTTTGGCAAGATGAAGGGCTACCCATACTGGCTTGTCCGGGTAAGCACCACCACCCAGGCCAAAAGGAAAGTGCCGCAGACTCCACAGTGGTGCGGCTGGGCTTGGCCCTCTCCCCATGCAGGGGGCTGCTGCCCTGCCAGCCACTGAAGGCTTCTGTGCCTCTTGCTCTGGGTCTTTGCTGGCGGGAAGTGGCACCACAGCCAAGCCTCCTTCCCCCAGAGCGCCAGATTCTGTGGGCCAAGTTCTGAAAGTGGCACCAGTTGTCAAAGACAGCAGGCAGGTCGCTGGGTGGGAAGCCAGTGGGCTGCTTCAGAGCCCCAAGCCCCGTGGAGCTGGCATGGGAGGCACCCAGGCCCGGGTGGAAGGCAGCCTTTTCTGCAGCATCCCTCTCCCATCTTTGGATCACCCTGCAGTGGAGCCTCTGCCTTTGGAGTAACGGAGCAGGCGCATGTGCAGCAGCCTAGAGATGTCCGCTTGCTCTCTCAGAGTACCGCCGCCGTCCCTCTCAGCCCTAGCTCAGCTTCTGTGTTTCCACCAAGGGCTGCCCACCCACCCACTGGCTGGGCCAGGCTGGTCCCGACCTTGGAAGGCAAGCAGGCATGGGGGAATGCCGGGAAGACAGCGTGGAAGGCAGGCAAGCATGGCAGAGCTGCGGGGAAGGGAGTAGGTTGCTAGCTCCCTTCCCTGCAGTCCTGCCATGCTTGCCTGCCTTCCCCGTGGCCTTCCACTTGCCTGACTTCGCAAGCTGGCCATGGGGATGCCAGGAAGGTCACATGGAAGGCAGGTAAGCATGACAGGAACTGTGGGCCACAGACCGGTTCGGGGGTGTGGCCAGAGGGCAGTTGTTACCGGTTCGGCCAACCAGCCCCAATCTCTGCTACCAGTTTGCCCGAACCGGTCCGAACTGGTAGCATTTCACCCCTGATCCCCTCCATTGTAGAATATTCTCTCCTTAGAAATTAAAATGACCCAACTCTGTTGATCTTTGCTAAGGCTTTAAGAATTTGGCTGTGTACCAAAATTGTGTTCAGGGCTCAATTTCGTGTCTTTAATATTAGTTGGTTAATTATTTTGGCGCCTGTATGTATTTATTGTTTGGATGTTTTTATTGTTTTACATTGTTTTAACTGTTTTATAGTTTCAGAATTGTCAGCTGCCCAGAATCACTTGGCTCAGATGATTGGCTATAGAGATTGATTGAATAAATAAAGACATAATTGGTACCAAACTCTCCTTAGAACAGTGTAGATACTAGCACATTAAAACTTTAATGGATAATATTTCCAGTCTCATTTATTTATAATTGTGAGCTCAAGGTATATAATTCATCTCTCATAAACTGCTATCTGAATAGTTGTGCACTTTGCCATTTACTCCATACATTGACTAATTTCAGCCTCTTCAGCAAACTGAATAATTATGGACCAGGCTGCTGAAAATACCCAACGACTGCCAATTTCCACAATACTCTTAGTTGGAATTAAAAGCAATAATAGTTTAATAACTGGGAAACTGGCAGAAAAAGCATTGCATGGGAAGAGGGGGCTACTGTACATTATGTACCATTTGAAAATACTATTGTAGTCTGAAAGGGTTTAAGTTCCATTTGTTTGACATAAAGTAAAAATATTTATTATAGGAAATACTCATACATTCACCACTTTTGCAGAATAAGACTCACGTATCCAAGGATAAAGTGATTTGTTTACTTATGTATTTATTTGTTTAATTGTTTCTTTATTTGCCCCCCATCTCATGATCAAGCTACTCTTATATATTTTGGTTTTATATTGCAGGGGAGGGTGGTATGAAAACTTGTGAACAATCCATATAATCTCTGAATTAGAAGACCAGAAGACCTTGAGTTCTAGTCCCACCTTAGGCACAAAGCCAGCTGGGTGACCTTGGGCCAGTTCCTTCCTGTCAACCCTGGGAAGGAAACAATGGCAAACCACTTCAAAATTTTGCCAAAAAAAAAACCCAACAGGAACTAGTCCCAGGCAGTTACCAGGGCTCAACAATGGCTCAAAGATGCGTACACAGGTGCACATGTGCGTGCGCGCACACACACACACACACACACACACACACACACACACACACACACAGAGAGAAATATATATATAATCCAGTACTCACTTTTTCACTAATAAATTCATTTTTATACCCCTACTAGCTTTCATTGTTGTAACTTTTAGCAAAGTATATAGAAAAGCTGTGCGGTTATTAAAATCATGGAGAACTTATACTTCTCTTGATGCTGATAACCACAAGTTCCAGTTTCTTTTTCTCTTGACAATGCTGATGGATTGCTGAGAGTTATAGCTCAGCAAAATCTTTCTAGACATCTCTGCTGGATAAAAGCATGCAACTAGACTTGCTTTACTTCAAGAAGGTGGTTTCCTCACTTCCTATGGATCGTTCCTTGAGGAAAACATCAAATCTCATGCAAGGACTACATCAGGATTTTCTCACTCTGGAAAACTAACATAGAATTTCCCACTCCTATGAGAGTTTACTCATCCTAGTGAATTCATTAGGGCTACTTATAAACGTGTGCATTTAGGATCACGGCCTTTTTTGAATTGATGCCCAATTCTTTCCCTCCTTTCTTTATTAAAGCTTATTAGAATGATTCAAGAGTAGTCACACCCTTTCATCCAAGCTACGCCATAGCATTGCTATGAAGAAAAAAATTGAGACCTCTGTAAAAGCCACTCTTTGCTTCTGGAGGCCAAGTAGGATATACTGTACATTAAATAATACAGTATCTAATTTAGTGGAGCTGCTGAATTCAGTCAGTGGTGATCCATATGCTGCTTATCTGCTGATTGGTCAAGGACAATCCTGTACTTCGAACCAACTTTCCCACCCACCAGTGGACTCAGTAGAAACAATTTAAGAACAACTTTTGAAGGAAGTAAAGGTTTCTCAGTTAAACTCATCCACCCCCCACCCCACCAGGTCCCTGAAGTCTAATACTTTTATTTCCTCTGCCTCCTATCCCATCTTTTGGAACATGATGATTTGTCATCATTTCTGCAACATGGTTTAAGCCTGCATTTCAGCCAGGCTTTGCAGACATGAAAGTCCAACATATCTGGAGCACACAAAGTTGGGGAATGTTGATTTAAACTTTAGTTGGGAGAACTTGTATTCATGTTATGACAGCATATGTTGTTCAGTAAATCCAGTATAAGCAAGTGTGTGTCGGCCTATCATACACAGTCATACTCAAAATACCTTTATATTTTGGAGGACATATTTAGGAATACAGTGATGGTGTCCTTGTCGAATAGACTTATGAATGAACAAATAATTGGGTGGAAAGACAGATCTCTGCTGCCCACCTCCTTAACAGGTGAAGATCAGTTAAAAGTGACCCTTTGGTGTTGCTAAATGACTGAGTCCTTGAATCACTTTTGGTTGTTTCAATCTCCCTTCATTCCATCTCCAAAATGAGCAAAATGTGCTACTTTCTCCAAGGTTTCCAATGGACTCACAAATCAGTGTAAAGTATATAGAAACAAGTTACAACTTGAAGAGTTCACTAGCTTCCTCCATAAATCTATGTATTTAATTGGTTCTGATTTAGCTCTTTTGAGCTGAAAGAAGCCAGGATCTTGGGAACAGGTAGCATTAAACTGAATAAGGTTACTTCGGAGTGGCCATGTACTGTTAGGCATCCAGTAGCTGGGCAATCACCTCCTGCAAACCTTTCCAGATTGGGTCTCTCCCAGACTGCAGCTTTTAGGATTCCCATATTATGTTGCTCTTCATCTTTTAGAATGCCTGAGGATTATGGGCCCTTGTGCCCAAGGCGATCTGGAAGGTAGTAGGTCGGGAAGGCTACAGCGACACAGTGAAGTATCTCCCGTCTCTCCTTCAGCTTTTTGAACCTCCTGGCAGATAAATCTATGTACCAGAAGGATCATGATTAATTTTCTTTTCGGCCTTTGTCCGCCTTGGACAAGACAGGAGTCGCCTCAGGGCATCCAAGAACCGCGATCCTCCGCCGTGAAAGGATCGGTCGGTCCACGATCCCGCCGCGCTCTCCACCTCGCCTCGGTCCCTCCCTGTCCTTTTGACAGACACCGCCGGGGGCTTCGCAGACCGCCGCGGCCCCGGAAGCTGGATACGACAATGTTACGATGTTCGCAGACTGAGCTAGCCAAAGGGGAAACATGAGAAGACGCGGCTATTCACGTTCCCGGGCTAGGGCGCTCCGGTCTGGACAATAAAGACGAGCAGCCTCCGCCGCCGCGGGGCGAGAACTCTCGCGAGCGGTGTGCGTGCCGAAAGCGTGTGGCGGGAGCTGGGATGGGAGAAGGGAAGAGCGGAGCCAAGCAAACCAACGAACAAGCACGCAGTCAGACCGAATCCCGGCCCCGCAGCAATCGCAGCTCCCAACAGCCGCCAGGTACTGACCGCTGGAGGCATCCCCGGGAATGGGAGAGGAGGCGCGCGCGCTTGTCGAGCTTGACCTGAACCAAGGCAACGGGAGGGAAGGGGCCCTTCCCCGCAGACATACCTCAACCTCACCTTCGGACACCAAAGTGGTGCTTCTGTCCCGGCAACCTCTCGCCGCCCCGGTTTTCTTTCAGTCTTCCTTTTGCAAGAGATAATGGCTCTGTCCGCAGCTGGTCTCTCTCTCTCTCTTGCGGTTCCGACAGGGGAAAGAGAGCGGGAATCCTGTCAGGGCGCTGGGTCTGCAGGTGAAAAAGGTCGCTAAGGTTTTGCCGTTCCAAAGGGAGAGCTAATGCGTCCGCCGGCCGTGTCCATCACGTCCGCGGTCTTCGTAAGCGCTCGGTTTCTTCGCCGCCGCTCAGCAGTCCCGCTCGCCTAGCGCGCGCGCGACTTCTCTCCCTGCTCCCTGCTGAAACGAATCGCGTCCTTCAAGGAATGAGCGCTTTCTCTCCCCAAAAACAATATTAATGAGAATACAGTCCGGACTCCTTAGCTGCCAGAAGGATTCTCCCCCCGCCACCCCGCCACCTACACACACACACACCAAGTTATTAAGATTCATAGTAATAGCAATGACAGGCTATGAGTACTAGGTACGCAAAAGATCCTAAGGGAAGAGAGCGTTTTTATTTTTGCCTTTTCCGTTTGCTGAATGGGGGGGCAGGTCCGGCGCTTGATCTCGTAAACCCATTGCCACTAGTGGCCCAAGTGAACTGCGCCTTGTCCCATTTGTGAGCGGAACTGCCGCATCTCTAATTAGGCGAGTTTGGGACGCGCGGACCCGCAGGAGAGTCAACCGAGGCGAAGCATCCTCCCTTAGGCGCCATCTGTTCTCCAGAGTTGCGCATCCGCATTTCTGCGAAAGTTGGTGGGGCCTGGGCGAAGGAGCGCTTGCCAGCAGCGGGTTGATGGCATTTGCGCCGGCCTTTGGGGAAACTGGGTCCCGCTGCGGGAAACGGCGGCCGCCTTTTCCTGCGTGCTATTCTCTCACTACTTTGCCAATGACCCGTGTCTTTTAAGCGCCGTCTGTATTGTGCCTTAAACAAGGAACTTGAGAAGTCTAGACACGGTTGAAGCGACTTTCATAAACTGAATGTTCTCTGGATATTTGAAATTCATGTGCTGTAAATTTTAAAATATGCGTGTTTCGGCTTAATTAATTATTCGAAACTATTTATATTTCGGCAGTGGCTTTGGGTCCCTGGTTACAAATTGCAATAGGATTATTATGGCCCCTTTCTCCCTCCCAAGGGACGGGCTTGTTTCTAACTTCTTTTGGCTCTGCCGGAAGGGGACCTCTCTGGTTAACCTGGAGAACGCGTGGGAACGCCTCTGTCGGGAAGAGAAGAGTCCTGCGAACGCCTGCCAGACCGTGGCCTTCCAGTGGTGACGGCTTCAGAGGAGGAAAGGAAGGTTCTTGGGGCGTCCTCGGAGGCCAACCCAAGATGCTACCCTTTAACTTTAGGGAAAGTACCGACGATTCAGCTGAAGCCGTCTTAATGGGGTAATTTGATGGTGCCCGGAGGCTTTTCTTTCTTTTATCTTTTTGTAAAAAGTCTCATCCCTGAGGCGTTCCCACCAGTGGAAGACCCGTGTGATGCTTAAATACGGCGGTGGTCTTTGAGGTGCCAGATTCGATCTTGGGAAAAGTCCTGAGGACTGGCCTGCAGGCACCTGGGCGAGGGCTGACGACCGGAAGGGGCTGTGGGGCGCCCGAGAGTTGTTTTCTGGGCCCAGGTACACGAGCGCCGGCAGGTTCTGGTCCTCTTTTGGCCCAGTATCGCTTGTCGCCTTGCCTTGTAGGCTCTAGTCCCGCGCCGACCCGCAGAACAGCCAGCCAGGTTGACGCGAGTCCACGGCGTATTTTTTTTCCTGCGGACAAGTCCGAAAGGAGTCTGAACAACATCCTCGCAAATATTGACAGTGGATACTCCAAACGTTTTTGGAGTGGGGAGAAGGCGACGCGATTCCTGGAGGTGGCGAAGACTTAGTTTGGGGTGGGGAAGCGGGATGGCACGGGCTGTGTGTGCTGTTGGCGCTGATCTCTTGAGTGACTTTGGTCAGCAGAGAGGCCAAAGGGAGCTCCGGCCGGGAAAAACTGCCTGAGTGTGTTGTGACGAAGCGAAGGCGAGCGAAGGTAGCAAAATCTGCCAGACTAAAGGTTGGGCTGGAATTAAGGGGTGGGGGTGCAGCACCGGAGAGGGCGAGATGAAGCAGAACAAGGCCGACGACGCCACCCGGGACTCTGCTTTCATCTCTCCGCTGCTTTCATCTCTCCGCTTTCCCCCCACCCAGAAACGCGTAGATGTGAATCTGAAGGCGCTTATTGCTTGAGCGATGCTTCGTTTTCATGTTCATGTATTCGAGCGGGCAAGTTGACAAACTTATCTCGCCTCTCAAACGGGGCCCCTTCAAGCCTCTCAAAACCCATAACGCACACGCGTTTCAGAAACGATTTTTCCAAGTTTGTTTGGCTGCATCTCTTTCTGCGCATCTTTTACAGAATTCGCCCCTATTCCTCTTCCTGTCCTGACATCTCTTTGGCTGAGTTCACTCAACATGCTAAACCAGGATGCCACTGGAGGGTGGAATGGTATGTGGTTGCAGTTTCACCTGCATACGCAAATCATGGTTTGTTTAACCACGTTTTACTAATAACTATCGTTGGTTTGCTTCACAACGACCTTGAATATACCGATAGTTATTAGTAAGACGCGGTTAAACAAGACATGGTTTGCATATGCAGCTGAAACTCTAATAAGCCTTATCGCTAGAAATGAGCACCCATAGGGACAGGCAACATCACGTGTCTTTCTTTTTCTGATTGGGAAGAGCCCACCTCCGCCCCCGCCTCCAGTTTCTTCCTCTAAGTAGTTTCCATCGTAGCCCGGTCTAAGTCGTCTCTTTTCTATTTCTGATGCCCATCTTCCTCTGTCCAACTGATCTTCAAAATTCAGAGGTATGTGATATTTGATCACAAATTTTTTATCCGTATTAGTAAATTATACGATGTGAACGCTTATGGACATGCTTCTGACCCTGTCCGGATTGATCCGGGGAGCTTGAATCAATGGCCCTATCTACAGGATGCGAGAAAATTACCAGCCTTTGATTTATTTGACTTAACCTGTTTTCCATAGACTGGCACGCGTTAACTTGCGGTGTGTGAATGGTGAAGGGGAGGAGGAAGTTGAGGGGTATGGGGAACCTACCAATGGTATCCAGTGCAGGTTTCGTTTTAAACTGAAATAGCATTTGGCTACAATCCAAAAGTCAGTTGCTTGGGGCTAAATCCCACTGAATTCATTGAGTCTTGCTTTCTGCTAAACTTGCAAAGGTTGACCTTGTTTGAAGAATTTCCCATCACAAAAGTGAGATCTGTTTCCAGTGACTTGTAGGCACGTGCATGGAATGTTCTTGGGAGCAGTACAGTAGTTTGCCTTCCTTTTTCCCCCCTGAGATTTCTTCCACACACCCCTTATTTCTCAGCCTGCAGTCCTGGGATTTCCCCATAGTCTCCCATCCAAGTTCTAACAAGGTCTGATCCGGCTTAAGTTCGAATGTAGACAAGGTCAGATCTAAACGTGTCGCATATCTTTCTGTAGGTGTTCGCATTTACGGTCAAGAAAATTTTAAACCCGGTTGTTTAATTGAATAACTGAATATTCAATTTTAGCTTTGTTTTTTTCCTAATTTGCATCGAGAGCAGAGCGGAATATTTTAGGCTTGGGAGAGATGTATTTGCTTGGTATACAGAATCCTCGAGTAGTTTAAAGCACATAGGAGAAAAAGATCCCATGCATTCATAAGTCTATTCACACACCGCAAGTTAACGCGTGCGAGTCTATGGAACACAAGTTAAATCAAATAAATCCAAGGCTGGTAATTTTCTCGCATCCTGCAGATAGGGCCATTGGTTCAAGCTCCCGGGATCCATCCGTTCAGGGTCAGAAGCATGTCCATAACCGTTCACATGGTATAATTGCATTCACATGAGATTTAATGCCTGTGCATTCTCAAAAGTAAGGGGGGCAAGCACATCCTGGCTTGGAGGATGCTCAGGATTGCCTTTGTTTTTCTAAACCTCCATCAGAGTGGGAGAGTCTGCTGTTTCTGTTCTTTTCCTTGAAGCAACAGTTTAGATCCTAGATCTGTTGGTGGTCTTTCAAGAAAAAATAATGCACATTCCCCAACCATTTGTGCTTATAAGAATTTCTTCATTTCTTAGAATGGCCTCCCTCCTTTTCTGGGCAAACAGCGCTTGAGGCTGCTAAGAGTAATAAAATACAGACCATTATCCCATTTTATTAGTAAACTATTGGGGGGGTGGGGCTAATAAAATAAATAAATACATAAAAACAAATAAATGTGTAAGTTAGGCAAAACAAGTTCCCAACCTTGCATTAGCCAAGCGGGTACCTCCATTGCAATACCTGTCTGCTTCTCAGGCAAAGAAAGAAAGAAATTTCAAATTTGTATCAGATGTAATACTTGGATGAGAAAACACCAGGAAATCTGGGCTGTAGATTGGGAAACAAACCAACAACAACAACAACAACAAAAGATTACAGAAAAAACCAGTGACAAACTATTTTTGAACAACATGGAGACGTCGCAATCCGGCTGGAAAAGAGCTGTTTGTCCCCCCTTTTCCAGACCGATCTTTCTATGTGTACGTGTGTGTCTGTGTGTCTGTGTGTATGGGAGGAATAGTCAAATTATTGCTAAAACTCTCTCTGGCGAGTCCCTCTTTCTCTTGAAGAATTGGTCCTGTCACTAGGGGGCGTGCAGACAGGTGTAAAGGAGGCGGGGAACGGGACCGGCCGTGCGCTAGCCGGGAAGGGGAGCCCCAAGACACCCATATCAGCTACGCCCTCCTGACCAAGCCGCCTGCCCCCCCCCCCCAGACGGAGCTTCCGTCTCTCATTCGCGGACAGGACGGCAAATTAAGCAGGTGATGCTGGGTTTTCGTCTCCGATTCGGTGGAAGAGAATGATGCTACAAGGGATGGAAATAGCCCGGTAAAAGGAGGCGAACTCCGCAGAAAGCCCTTAAAAACCTCATAAACGCACACCGAGGTTAGAATCGGTCAGCAATACAGCAGAGCCGCCTTTCTGATTGAAGCGCGCCGCGTTTCCGTCTCTCTCCGAGCTGTAAAAGCCTTGCTTGGAAGAGGCGCAACTTTGCGCCTAGATTCGTTTTTCGCTCTGGTCAAACCGCCCACGAGATGGCTTGGTTGGCGGGACATGTGATGCGGGTTTGGGCTTAGCTGGAGCGTTTCAGAGAGCGACTGATGCCCGCTCTTCAATACTGTCGATTTTTCGATCGCCCTTCTCTCCAGCCCCGTGGCGGGGGGTTCAAAGGGCGCGCGCTCCTTCGGTAGCCCTGACGGCTACTGCAGCTGCTGCTGGAGGCTCTCCCTTCGCGAGAAAGTTCTCGTCCTCGATCTCGTTGGTCCCCCTCCCTTCCCCCGCGATGCGTCCGGTGATGTCCCGGACCCCGAATAACACGAGGTTTCTCCCTTGCAGCGCGCGCCTGTCCCCGCTGACCGGAACTGCCTGCCCGCACCCAGCCGGCCTGCTCTCGCCTGAAGGACGTTGCCACCCGCCAGCCATGAACACCATCGTCTTCAACAAGCTGAGTGGCCAAGTGCTCTTCGAAGAAAGTGCCAAGGAGCACGAGAGAAACAGCAGCCGGCCTTACGGGCCAGTCTTAGAGGTCACCCCTCGCCCGGAGGTCCTCCTGCCCGACCGTCCTCCCAATAAAGACAACCTCACGGTTCGCCATAAGAAGACTGGGTAAGCACCTGCAGGCTGCTGGCTCAGGGCTTGGAAGGCAGGTGGGAGGAAGGGAGGTTTGCCTGGACAGGAGAAGCGAGAGGCTGGAGCATCAGTTGAATTACATTCTGGGGTTGCTGTCCATCTCCACCTGCCTTTGCTTTTCCTATCAGGGGCCTTGGGTGAATGATCCAACCAACCCAACACTTACGCCCTTTTGGCAACACCTTAACTTCCAAACGTTTCTTTTTAGACTCAACTCAGGTTTACTTAAATATTGTTCCACTGAATTACTTCCACACTCTTTAAAAAGGCACAGGCATGTTTGGAAGATGAAAATCCCACTGATAGGCTGGGCAGCTGGCATTGTAGCAACTGTGAAGCTGACATGAAATGGTGGTTTGCTGGAAACCATCACCTACCTAAGTATTGTGAGAATAGGAAAAAATTGTGCCAGGATAATGACTGAAAATTGAAGTGGCTAAGCATTTACCTAGAAGAAAGAGAGACCTCACTGGGATTTATATCTGAGCAAACTGATGTTGTTTTCAAACAATAATAGTTTGAAAAGTAAGGAAACTAGCACTATCTATTAAACAGTTTTATATTTGAGAGGCAGCTAGAGACAATAATCAATACGGTGTCAATTAATTAATACAGAATTCCTTTGGTTGTGACTATTTTAACCATGCAAAGCAAATTTACTGCTGTTTATGATTGCTTTTCATGGATAAAATGTGTTTATGGGCCTTGCAAATTTATTCAGACTTTGTTTGGTTTTTAAGGAATGCTTTTGTACAATTATTTTGCAGTTGACTGCCACAATGGTTATTGTGTTCACATGTAAAACCTAATCTATCTGTTGTGCCTACATTAGGAGTCCAAAGGAATAAATATTTGCCCCTTTTGTTCAGAAAGAGGCATAAAATGGGTGGGTGGGTCAGTTGATGGTTGGCTCAGTGGCTAATCAGAAAGGTTTGGTGGTTCAAATCCCTAGTACAGGTCTCCTGTGTGAGCAAGGGGTTGGACTAGATGACCTCCATGGTCCCTTCTAACTCTGTTACTGTTACCCTTTCCACAAGGACATTCATTAGAGGATCATCAATATCTTCATGAACAAAATGAGACAAGTCTAAGAGTAATGCACGTAGATCAGAATGCTCATTTGTGAGAAATATCTTCATCAGAAATTTAAGGGATGTCAAAAAGGAAGAGGAGATTCTTTTTCTCTGAAATGAAAAGTTAAAAATCACATCAAGTTTATACTTACAAAATATTTAAGGTTATCAGAAGAATGGCTGTGCTGTGCTGAGATGCTACTACCAACTGATTCATATAGAATTACATTTCAACAATAATAGTAACAAGTAAAAAAGACCAAAAAGAAATTTAAAAAGGGGGAAGAAGGCATGGGGGGGGGGGACAGGGAACAAGCACTGTTTGAAGGCAGCATCTTTGGAGGAAAATAGCATTACAGGATCACACTCCAACATCTTAACCAGAAACTGGCACCAGTTTGGAAGGGCAGGTTCTGATATTTTTTGGGTGTTGTGAAAAGGCCAAGTCCAGTTGCTTGATTTGTGTACTTGCATGCCCATCTTCTCACTGGGGATACCAAATGTCCTGGACTGGTTTTGAGGGGAGAGCAAACCTGCCCCTGATTATAATCTGTTTCACTAATGATTCTCCTTTGTGTCCTGATTTTGGATACAGTGGATCCAAACTTATGTAAACTTGCCTCTGTGTAAATTCCATGGAACTTTATTCAGTAAAGCTTCTTTCCATGAAGGGGGACTGCATATGGTTAGGCTTTACATTAATTAAACAGGACATGCCTAAAAAAACAGCACATGCCTGAGAGACGAGACGAAGTTGTTCATGTCTTCCATTGGATGAACTTCTGTTGGGATAGGAATGTACAAGCATCCCATCAGGCAAACATTTATCTTTGCCTAGACAAAAATCCAGAGTGCAATATTATCTATCCATCAGCCATTATTTATATCTAGAATACTAATTGCTTATCAGTACTGGGTTGTCTGCAAAGGTCAAATTTAATTTCATTTAAGATTGGTCAAGTGCAGAAATTACTGTCACGTGCTCCCCTTAATAATTAGTTATAAACCGATGTAAGACTTTTAGAAGTGGGAAGGAAGTTATTATCCGAATATCTTGAATAGTCAAATGTGTAAAAATTGCTTGATCTCAAAACCAGGTCCCATTAGCCACACTTGGTTAAACCAAGTTCCTCACTTTGGGGAATTGGCTGCCCTGTTTTGGAATTGTGGGAATATGCTGGAATGTTTTCACAAAATAATTCTCAAGAGAAGGTTTGCCCCGAGATAAACAATATGCAAAATATTTGTGTTGTGTTATCAGAAAGCAAGAATAGTTAGGTTGCTTCCCATCACACTCTCTTGTCCTGCAAATTGATCTCAGCTTCCTGGTTCATGTCTGGGGCTCATAGCCAAACTGAGACTTTGCTTTGTAACATCTTCTCCCAGGTCCTGGACTCTTCATGCCCCTCTGATTATATATTTACCAGTTGGCTTTGGGAGTTTTGATCTGAGGTCTGCTGTCTTCTTTTAAAATACAAGTAGAAGCAACTGGAGAAAGGGATATGTATGTGTAGAATTTAATTCTTTATCTCCTGCTCCAAACTAGTGAAAACTTTTCCTATGAAGACATTGTTGATCTTGGGAGGACATCCCCTATTGTTACCTACCATAACAGAGCCATCTACTGTCTTCAGCTTGGCTCACAGTGTGTTCAACAAGCATATTGTATAATGCAGCTGTGAAAATGAAGACTGTAGAAACCACTAAAACCTTGGGTACACCCCTAGGTTATCTCCAAATATTAATACTAAATATTAACTGGAATAGAAGGAAAGGAGAACGTATTATGTATAGAAGAGTGATATTGACTGTATATAATTAAATTTAACTCTACTTATAATACATGTTTTTCTCTGGTCCAGGATAGTTTTGCTACTCTTATTCCTGCTCCTACCTTGGCTTCCAGCGCATGACTCAAAGACTACATGGCTGCTTAGCTGCCCTGCCTGCCTACCAGATTGTGAACTCTAAAGCAGCAGTAGAATAATGACTGAAAATAAACTAGGTTTCTTTACAAAAGCTCATTCAAAGAAAGCATTCATTTTAGATTTGGTAGATTTTTAACCTTGCCTTTCTTGTACCAGGTTTTATTTTAGTTAAGCACAGGTTAATTTAGGTCCAGTTTGCTTTAAGCAGCACATGGTCCATGATGTAACTTACAAAAATGGTGTGCCTGGGAATTTACGTGTGGTCTCCCACTGAGACAGATTTGCCTAGTTTCAAATATATATGAAAATGCTCAATTGCTTAAGGAAAAGTGGAGAAGATGAAACTGTCCCTCTATACAGGGTTGTCAAACAGTGGTGGGTTTCAAATTTTTTTACTACCGGTTCTGTGGGTGTGGCTTGGTGGGCGTGGCATGGCTTGGTGGGCATGGTTTGGTGGGCGTGGCAGGGGAAGGATACTGTAAAATCTCCATTCCCACCCACTCCAGGGGAAGGTTACTGCAAAATCCCCATTTCCTCCCGATCAGCTGGGACTTGGGAGGCAGAGAATAGATGGGGGCGGGGCCAGTCAGAATTTTTACTACCGGTTCTCTGAACTACTCAAAATTTCCGTTACCGGTTCTTCAGAACTGGTCAGAACCTGCTGAAACCCACCTCTAGTGAAATCTAGTCTAGATTTCATTGAGGCCTGCATCAGGGTTGTGTTTGACCTTGGGGGGGGCAAAGTGGGTGTGGCCAGAATGGGTGTGGCCAACTCAACGTCACTTGTGTCAGAGGCAGCTGTGGTGGCCTGAGCACTCTGCCAGCAAAAATGGGCTCCCAAGCTCCGTTTTCGGCTAGCACAGCTGTGATCGTCAGAGCCTTTTTTTAACCTTTTAAAAGCATTTTTTTACAACTTATTGGCCCCGATAGGTTGTACAAAAATGTTTTTAAAAGTAAAAAAAAAAGGCTCTGACAATCACGCACCAAAGCTGTGATTGTCAGAGTCTCCTTTTTTTACTTTTAAAAGCATTATTTTACAACCTATTCTGCCAAATAGGTTGTAAAAAAATGCTTTTAAAAGGTAAAAAACGGCTCTGACGATCGCGCGCCACAGCTGTGATCGTCAGAGCCTTTTTAAAACCTTTTAAAAGCAATTTGTACAACCTATTTGCCTGAATGGGCTGTAAAAAAATGCTTTAAAAAAGTAAAAAAAAAAAGTTGGCCACGCCCACCCAGTCACATTACCCACCACCACCACCAAGCCACACCCACAGAACCAGTAGTAACAAATTTTACATCTCACCACTGGCCAGATCTAAGCATCCCACAGGCCAGATCCAGCCCCCGGGCCTTGAGTTTAACACCCCTGCTCTACACCAATGTTTTTGAAGGTCAGCAACTTTATGAAGTATGGTCTTCCGCTCTCAGAATTCCACAGCATGCTACCTAGGGAATTCTGGGAATTGAAGTTCACACAGCTTTAAACTGCTGAGATTGTGAAATACTATCCTACATGTCAGTGGTGAAATCCAATTTTTTTTACTATGTGGGCACGGCTTGGTGGGCATGGTGTGGCTTGGTGGGCGTGGCTTGGTGGGCGTGGCAGGGGAAGGATACTGCAAAATCTCCATTCCCACCCCACGCCTGAGGGAAGGAAATTGCAAAATCCCCATTCCCTCCCCAATTTGGGGCCAGCCAGAGGTGGTATTTGCCAGTTCTCCGAACTACTCAAAATTTCCTCTACCGGTTCTCCAAAACCTGTCAGAACGTGCTGGATTTCACTCCTGCTACACGTCCCCATTATGGAGGCAATTATTAAAAAGCCCAGTCACCTCCCATTGATTGTATGGGTTTGGGAGTAAGATCCACTTACTGTTATTAGTGTTGTCTGTTGGACTGATACTAATTCATGGGCAATTCTTTGTGCTTTTGTGCTCTCCTCTTGCTGCTTCTACTGGGGTGAGTTGCATCCTAATAGTATCCATATTGCTAGATGCTCAGGGTAGTAGATCCCTTGTTTAAAGGTAGAATTGAAAGAACAGTGCAGGAGAGAGTGTTGATTAAGCCAACTCTTTACTCTTCACTGCCCTGGAAATAATGGGATGGCAACTTCTGACATTTTCTCCAACATGACTGAAAAGGTCTACATTGGAGAAGATTGCTGAAGTTGCTTACTTTGGCTGCATCTCTATCCCAGTGGAGAGAAAAGCTAAAGGCTTGTGTCAAATACCAAATGTTTTCTGTTAGCAAACACTGTTTTGTCTGCATTTTTTTTTCTTCTCAAATCTCCCTTCCAAGGTCAGACAACATTTTAACAGCTTCCTTACTTGAGAAAGATCTTTTATCTTCATAAGAAGTTGAGATAGTATGCAGGCCAGAACTGGACGATGGTATTTAAATTATCAAAGCCTCCAATTTGGCAACTCCTTTTTTTCTCCATCCCTTGGGGCTGAATTTTGCTCTTGCTTCGCATGCTTATATATTTGCTTTCTGCAATGTTATTTTGATTTTATGAATGTGTGGAGAACTATCAAAACTGTTATAGCTAGTCAAGATGGTTTTTTTTTTTAATACAGTTAGAGAGGTAAACATGTTAAGGAATAAACAAGCTCCTCTCTGCTTATTCTTCCATAAAACCTGAATAAATGATTATGCATAGTTTGTAAATCCACACTCCCTCATATGTCTGTATTTGTGGGCTGCTCTGAATGCCTTTAGATCTTTGTTTAAAGAACTGTGGCCTTCATGCCTCAGTTGGCCCATATGTCTCAGAGATCCTTCTGGGAAATATTTGGAATCAATTGACCTTTAGTTTAACCAGCAGGGCTCTCCTTTATGTTGCTTGTAATTACCATTGATCATGTACAATGACAAGAATATGTTAGAAAAGACTCCAGAGTATATTCCCATTTATCATTGTGACTTCTAGGATGGTACTGATAATCCAGCTGAAGTTGGAATTATTTTAATCACATTCAGTGGTGGAATTCAAATTTTTATGCTACCGATTCTGTGGGCGTGGCGTGGCTTGGTGGAAGTGGCTTGGTGGGTGTGGCAGGGGAAGGATACTGCAAAATCCCTATTCCTGCCCCACTCCTGGAGGAAGGATATTGCAAAATCTCCATTCCCACCTCATTCTGGGGCCAGCCAGAGGTGGTATTTACTGGTTCTCTGAACTACTCAAAATTTCTGCCAGCGTTCTCCAGAACCTGTCAGAACCTGCTGAATAGCACCCCTGATCGCATTCCTGTGAAAAGACAGTTGCTTGACAGCAATAAGACATTCCAAACCTAAGAAGCCAAAACAGACAAAACCAATGGAGCTGAAATTCAGGGTGGCTGTATCCATAATTCTCAGGGGTGGGTTCTACTTACCTTTACTATCGGTTCGCATCGCTCACACACGCATTCGCATGCACAGATCACCTATGATGATGTCTGGGTCAGTGGGCAGAGCCTCCCGCTGGTTTTACTACCGGTTCTTGCAAACCGGTCTGAACCGGGGGCAACCCACCACTGATAATTCTGCTGTATCCATATTCAACCCCTAGCAAGAGAAAACTTGGAGGGAGGGGAGAAGGGAAGCTCCTATTCACAAAAAGAATGATGTATTATAGATACAAGACGTCCTCAGTTTACAACAGTTCACTTAGTGACCGTTCAAAGTTACAACATCACTGAAATATGTCATGTTTTTCACGCTTACAACCATTTTAGCATCCCCATGGCCACGTGATTTACATTTGAATGCTTGACAATTGACTCACATTTATGCCAGTTGCAGTGTCCAGGAGTCATGTAGTCGCCTCCTGACAAGCTAAGTCAACGGGGAAACCAGATTCGCTTAACAAGCATGTTATTAATTTAACAACTGCAGTGATTCACTTAACAAATGTGGCAAGAAAAGTCGTAAAATTGGGCAAAACTCACTTAACAAATTTCTCATTGGACAACATACATTTCGGGCTCAGTTGTGGTTGTAAGTTGAGGACTACCTGTAGTCCTCCACTTATGATCACAGCTGGGACCAGAATTTCCATTGCTTGGCAAGGCAGTTGTGAAGTGAGTTTTGTCCCGTTTTATGACTTTACTTGCCATATTTGTTAAGTGAATCACTGCAGTTATTCAATGAATCATGCAGCCATTAATGTAAATCCACATTGACTTTGTCACAAGATGTCTGTGAAGGTCGCAAATGGTGATCACGTGACCCTTGGACACTGCAACCATTGTAAATATTGCCAGTTGCCAAGTGTCTGAATTTTAATGATGGGACTACGGAGAGGGTGAAATGGTTCCTAAGTGGGAAAACTGGTCATATGTCACTTTTTAAGTGACATAATAGCTTTGAATGGTCATTAAATGAATGATTATAAGTTGAGGACTGTTTTTAGTTAGAAAACAATACAATTATTTGTGTTATGGAGGGCATAAAGAGCTTAGTCTCTGGTTACGTTAGCATTAACAGGGCCTCTAATGGGAATCTGTATATGGGAAGCCATAATGTAGCTTATTTGATTCTGGCATAGGCTATTGCTTGAGCCTGCCATTATGATTTATGGCTTAAATTTTTTCTGCTAATCCTGAGAGCTGTATATTTAACAAACCATAGGTAATGTTGCCATGTCTTAAAGTGTGCTGTGAAGCTAGCCAATACGTTAAAAGTTAAATAGTCCTAAATTGTTTTGAATCACTTTTATCTTCATAGTCATAAGATAAAAGATAGGAATATAAGATAGTCCATCACACACTTAATTTGGACTATATCCTTCATAAACTTGTTTAGTACAGTTGCCTTTGGATGGATTGAGTATTAAAGCCATTATCTGAGCATTAAAATTGCTGATTAAATACAGTATTTTAAAATATAATTTTATTCATTTATTTATGAATAATTTATCTAGCTACCATCTCATAAAAATAACTCCTCATGGTGTATAACAAAATATTTTATGTGCCAAGGGTATTCCATTTGAGGTGCGTTGATGTCACAAACAATGGAAAATCATCACGATAGGTACCAGAACCTCTATAAATTCACATGCATTTATTCAAAGCCATAAATCAATTTATCCCAACCTAACATTCACCAACATGTTTAGGAGGGGTTGTAATCCAATCCCCTCCTCCATTGGAAGGATAAACTAGTTGGGAAAGGCTGAATTACACCTTTAACGTTTACACTGAGTGAATAAAAGTAACTCCTTCCACATTGATTAGAGTCTATGTCTGCTGTTCTGACTTGGGGAAAGGGAGAAGCTATAGATCAGTCTTCCACAAACGAAAGCCTAGAGGTCATTTTTGCAGAACATTTGATCAGTTCCATTCTCAACCCTGGATTGGAGTAGCACATTGGGGAAACCTGATACATACAATCATGAGGAACAATTCCCTTTCATGACTCACTGATGCTCTTTTTCTTCTCCATCCCATGACTGGTCGTATGAATGCATAGCTCTCTTCCCTTTCCTCCTGAAACCTAGGAGGCAAAGAATCTCAATATACCTCTTTCTCTCCCCTCTCTCTTACCTCATTCACAGCGCCCGGCAGAACAGTGGGAAGGTGAGACACAAGCGCCAGGCTCTGCAGGATATGGCACGACCATTGAAGCAGTGGTTGTATAAGCACCGGGATAATCCCTACCCAACTAAGACAGAGAAGATCTTGCTGGCTCTTGGCTCCCAGATGACTCTGGTCCAGGTAAGAAGAAAATACTCTGTAGACTCTGATTTAAAAAGTCTGATTGGTTGCCATCAGATGTACCAGCAAGTTATAAACTTTTTTTTTATGTAATAGAAAGAGGAGGACTAATAGAGAAGAGTAAAAATGTGTTTACGTAGGAGTGGCACTCCAGAATGCTCCATCTCCCTTCAGATAATCCCATTCAGGAGGTTTGTTGATTTCTGGAAGTAAATTCTTGAAACCAGACTTGGAAGATTTACTTTCAAAAACTGCCAAACTTCCGTAAGACAGGAAAAGTTTTGGCATGTTTCAGAAGAATACTTGGGAGCTCTCTTGAACATTCTGTTCCTAGAGTGACAAATTTTGCAGGGCTGTAATAATTGGAGAGTAATATTAACCATGTTTAATTTTAGTATTATTGAGAGTATAACCCAGATTGCCATTCAAAGGTCAAGTATGATTTTCAATCTGGAAAGATGCACATCTGTCCTATAAGTTTCCCCCAATCTCGTGTCTTCCAATGGTTTTGAACAAACAACTGGAATTCTAAGTGCAGCTGGAGTGTACTTCAGCTGCTCTTTCATGTACATGTAAATTTATTTTTCTGTCCAATTAAATGGAAACCGAATACCAGCTATTTCGTTCCAAAAAAGCAGCAGCCACAAGCTTTTATCTGAATATTAATCTGATTTTATTGTTTTGCTCTGTTCCAGAAATAAGTATCTATCTACCTCTGCCTTAACACTATTGATACTGGAAGAAAGTTGGTAATTAAACTATGGCAAGAAACCATTATTGTATGAGTAAATTAAATAATTCCTCTAGAAACTAAGATAGCTTGATTTAGGCTTCCAGATGACATTTATTACATCAACATGACTGTCTATATATGTGGGACTGTAGCATCCATAATAGTGTTTGGTTGGACGGAGCTCACTTGAACAGGGTGGAGGAAATTAGGTTGGGGAATACTGCAGTAATAGTAAATCAAGTATTTGATTTCTATGTTTTGGCTTTAATTGTGATTTCTTAGCAATAACAATAGTGCTTAGACTTATATACAGCTCCATAGTCCTTTACAACCCTCTCTAGGCGGTTTACAGAGTCAGCATCTTGCCTCATCAATCTTGACTCCTCATTTTACCAACCTCGGAAGGATGGAAGGCTGAATCAACCTTGAGCCTGTCAAGATCAAACTCCTGGCAGTGAGCAGAATTAGCCTGCTTTTCTAAACACTGCGCCACCATGGCTCCTTGGGAATTTTGTTGTATCAAGTCTATTTTGAAATGGTGTATAATAAAAGTTAGGCAGGTATGGAGATATGTGTTTATTCTAATCAACCTTATCATTTGACTTCTTTGGCTGTTTAGGAATAAATTGGATACTCCTAGTGGTGGGATTCAGCCAGTTCACACCACTTCGGGAGAACCGGTTGTTAACTTTCTGAGCAGTTTGGTGAACTGGTTGTTGGAAGAAATCATTAGGGCAGAGAACCGGTTGTTAAATTACTTGAATCCCACCACTGGATACTCCCATTAATTCCCCCCCCCTTTTTTTGAAGGACTTTTATTAAGTGTGGTCGTTTGCCGTCTTAGCTTTTCATGGCAATATGTTCCACAGAAATTAAACTGCATATTTGGTTAACAAGAAAAATGCTTCATTTTATTGTCAATCTATCTTATTTGACAGAAGCACATGGTCTGAAAACAAACAAACAAAAAACAAACAAAAGAACTATAATAAAACATTACAGATGCTTCTTCTATGCTTGGTCCAGCAATCTGCATGAAGGGAAAGAAAAGGAGAGAATGAATTGTGGTTGAGATCTGATTATTGATTATAAGAAGCCAATCTTCAAGAATAACAAAGGCAAATTTCAAGTCACACCTGAATGTAGAATAATTTCTCTGCAACCACACCAACTCAAACCGACATTATTTTATCTTGAGAACTGGGTCATGTTTTAATATGCATTTGAAAAATAGTTCTCATTCCTTGAAGCTGTGCATTCCAGATGATCAAATAGTGTTGGGTGACTGACTTTAATCTAGGATTGTTAAGTGCCAGGACACTTCTGGAGTTGACCAAAAAAAGTGTTCTCATGATCTGCATTTCCTTGTCATGCATTCCATGTAATAAGGTTGACCTTTTCCTTTGCATCATTCTGTCAAATTCTGTAACACGTTGCTATGTTAGTTTTATTTGGTTAAATTGATACAGCGTTAGAGCTACGGTTTTATTTCAGTTTCAGTCAAATCTTTCTTATGATGGGATTGGTGCCAAATTGGGAGGAAAAAAAATCCTCTCATAACCCACCACAGTTGATTATTGTTATTAATTGTAGCCAATTTAAATTGCAATATGAAGCCGATCTGCCTTGTCCTAAAACCCACTGAACTTAGTGGAATTCGGTGCTGGGTAAATATGAGTAAGATTGCATTAAGACTCCATAAATATGAGCGTGAAGAAAAAAAAATCTCTGAAATAATTTGCCTTGCGTATAAAGGAACTCTTTATATTTGTGGTGAATCTAAAGCCCCCTAAGGACATTCCTAAAGTTATCTCTCATAGCCTCTTAGCTTTATGTCTTAGACTTAGTATAACATCCCTGGAGGTCCATATTATGTTATTTTGGATCTTCGATCTTCAGTTTAAGTTAAAATAGAATAACAGAGTTGGAAGGGACCTTGGAGGTCTTCTAGTCCAACTCCCTGCTCAGCAGGAAACCCTATACCATTTCAGACAAATGATTGTCCAATTTCTTTTTAAAATTTCCAGTTTTGGAGCATTCACAACTTCTGGAGGCAAGTTGTTTCACTGATTAATTGTTCTACCTGTCAGGAAACTTCTTCTTATTCTAGGTTGCTTCTCTCCTTGATTAGTTTCCACCCATTGCTTTTTGTCCTGCCCTCTGGTGCTTTGGAGAATAGCTTGACTCCCTCTTCTTTGTGGCAGCCCCTGAGATGTTGGAACACTGCTATCATGTCACCCCTAGTCCTTCTTTTCATAACACTAGACATACCCAGTTCCAGCAACCATTCTTTATGTTTTAGCATCGAGTCCCCTAATGATCTTTGTTGCTCTTCTCTGCACTCTTTCTAGAGTTTCAACATCTTTTTTTACATTGTGGCGACCAAAATTGGATGCAGTATTTCAAGTGTGGCCATATCAGGGCATTATAGTATCAACACTAGTTACTGCATTCATTATGTGTATTATATATATATTTGAATATTTAATACAAGGGTGGAAAGTCTTTTTAATCATGTCAATTTTGCAGTCTTAATACAAAGAAATCATACCATGTAAATATTTTCCTATTAGCAATGCTTGTTGTTGCTTCTCTTTCTGAATGTTTATTACTTCTGTTACTTCTATCAGAAGAAGATTGTATTTATAATCTCTTATCTGGGATTTGGGATTATGCAACCAAAAGAATGCTAAATTGTAAGCAAAAGATAAGTTTTCTGAATCCAGCTGGGGAGGAGCTCTAATACTTCTTACTAGCCTTTTTCTTTAGCTAACAATTTTCTAGCTACAGATGCTTTTCCTTTAATCCCACAATCATACGCAACTTATTAAGTATAACTAGACACCACTGACCATGTACTAGCTTGGGACATTTAGTTAGATGGAAATCCTGATGAAGTAAAAGTAAAAGTAGACATTATAGAGTGACAGAGAAAGCAAAGGTTTTGTACACCCTCTCAATTTTATTCACTACAAGTAAGTAAATAACTGGGTAAGTAAGTAAGTAAGTAAGTAAGTAAGTAAGTAAGTAAGTAAGTAAGTAAGTAAGTAAAGTACCACATGCATTACAAGCAAGTTGGAAAAATTTACATTGAGTTTCTCGTGGAAAACAGAATCTATTGTTTTCCCAATAATCTATTTCCCAATCATGGCATTTTAAAGGTGAGTGGGTTTCAACTCCTAGAATTTTTGGCAATGGCTATGCTGGCTGTGTAATTCTGGAAGTTAAAGTCCATATACCTGAAAATTGCCAAGGTTGGGAAACCCTAATTTAAGATGATAAAAGTAGTAAACTAGGACTTGGAGATCCAACTTCAACTCAGCCATGGAATTTCACTGAGGGACTTGGGGCCATTCCTTCAGTCAATCCTGCCCCACAGGAGATTTCTCTCTCTCTCTCTCTCTCTCTCTCTCTCTCTCTCTCTCTCTCTCTCTCTCTCTCTCTCTCTCTCTCTCTCTCTCTGTGTGTGTGTGTGTGTGTGTGTGTGTGTGTGTGTGTGTGAGAGAGAGAGAGAGAGAGAGAGAGAGAGAGAGAAATGATGCCATTTTCTTGTCTGAGTTCCTGGTAGCATATTAACCAACAAACAAGCAAATTGTCCCTATATTAGCTAATTTTGGCTTAAGAAAAGGAAGAAGGTTTCTAATAGAAGATTTTTGGGGGAAATCTGAATAGCTGAAGTGCAGCTGAATACGGTGCCTAATTCATGTAACTTCTAGACTCCCTCTTCTCCCATTTGCTTTAGAGCCAGAAACATTATACTACGAAACTACAGAACTAGAGCGGGAAGCCATATTCAACTAAAAGCCGCAGCCTATATTTATCTCACCAATTAGCCCTCAATTTGGAGGCTAGCAATTTGTCCTGCTAATTTGCAATGAATGCTGTATGTCATGTTTTCATTTGCACTATTCCCGTAGGGGTGGATTTATTTTATTTTAAATTTGGTTTTAGCCATTCCTAGGAATAAAAAAAAAAAAAAGCTGAACATTCTTTCCAGAAGGAGAAATATGAATGGCTTTATTGTTGAATATGATTTGCCACAGTATGACTAATGGCTTACTTTTGAGCTTCTGGGGCTCTGGCAATATTCAGCTATGCAAAAGCATATACTGCATAGGATATAATTTACTCAGGAAGAGAGAATCACTTAGGTGAGCCATCTTCTCCCTTTCAATCATCTCCAATCTTCAGATGTCTTGAACTTCAACTCTCAAAACTTTCAGCAAAACTTTCATTCTATTATTGACCCACACATCTGGAGAACACAGTTTGGAGAAATTGCTCCTTTAGATGTTTATCCTTGTGCAATACGATCTGCAATATCCTAGTAATCTTTTCCCTTCAAAGGAGATAAAGATAGGAACGTACTTTATGATTTATATTTTAAGTATGATGTTTATTTAATGCATTGGAAAATGGGAGACCTGCCCTAAAACCACCTGAAAAATACATTTGCTGAGTAGAAACAGTTTATCATAATAGTAAATAAGAAGAAGGAAAAAAAAGCAAAACAGAATGAAGGGCATGTAAAAAAAAATTCTTAGGTTAATCCACACTTTCTCCAGCTTCAGAGCCTCCTGTTTTGTGAGAGCACAGTGCATTTGGCCCTGTTGCTCAGTAATTATGGGAATTGTGGCCCACAGTGTTTAACATCATTCCAAGTCTGAACAGCTACAATTTTCCTAGTCCAGCTAAGAACAATTCATCCTTCTAATTTTATTTGCTCTGTTACGGCATTTTGTAACCTGCCTTTTGTTCCAAGATGGAACTAGAGGTAGCCCATACAGGATTCCTAAAACTGCTTCATCATTCTAGGTATTCATGAAATGCAGAAATTTGCTGCAGTACACACTTGCAGGCCATATCATGGAAACGGAAAATTATTTGATAACAGAGAGAGAGAGGGAGGAAGGTAGAGGTCAGCTATGTGTTTGGGTCCAGGACAATCAGGGGAAACTACAAAGCTTAAACATGTGCTTCTGGCACCTTTGGAAGCTCTGATGGACGCCCTAGTTAACAATCTGGTGGTGACTGTGGGTTTGAAACTATATGCAATTGTTTTATTTCAGGCTTTACATGCTTCTGGAATAGGACCAATTCATATGAACAGAAATGTAGTATTTTTAAGAAAGTTAGAAGCCAAACAAGAGATGGTAATGACAGTCCTGAGAAACCAATAACTAATGCAGTATTTATCAACTCTAAATTGACTGTATTGGTTGAGTGAAACGGAATACTAAAAATAGCTCCTTAACCAACTATTGCCGTGATGGTGAACCTATGGTCATAGGTGGCACGCAGACCCCTTTCTGTGGGCATGTGCACCATCACCAGCTTCTCTTCTGGTTTCGGGTGCGCACATGTGCACCGACCAGCCGGTCTTTGCCGGTGCCGGAGCACCAGAAAATGGCCTCAAAATGGCCTGAAAAACAGCCAAAAGCAGCCAAAAAACAGGGCATTTTTCAGGCTGTTTCCCGGCCTTTTCTGGATCATTCTCAGGTCATTTTCAGGCCACTTTTCAGGTTGTTTTCGGGCCATTTCCAGGGTGTTTCTTTGTCCAAAAAACCAGACTGAAAATGGCCTGAAAAACGGCCTGAAAATTACCCGAAAAAGGCGCATGCAAAGACTTACTGGCCAGCATGCATGCATGTGCCAGAAACCCGAAGACCAGCTGGCTGGGCGACCGCATGTGCACCGGCCAGCTAGTCTTTGGGTTCCCAGCGCTCAGGCGCTTGCCCACATGCACACGTTCCAGTTTGGGCACTCAGTGCCAAAAAGGTTTACCATCACTGAACAATTGCATCAAATACAGCTTTTTAAAATTTCTATTTTTTGCTACAATGCTTGGAGTAACCACTTCTTTTCTCCTGTTCTAGGCCGTACGAATTGTGAGCTTATTTCCTTTAGTTCCTAAATGGTAAAAAATGACGATGATTTCATAATTGTTTTGATGAGGAAAAGACAACATCCAAAATTCAAATATTTGGGGGTTGAAGATACTTTTTCTTAAGATAACCCTATTTCATGTTGGACTTTACTGCCTGCTGGAACACTTTGAAACAGGGAGCTGTTCATATTCATGTGAATAATGCTTGCTATTGACATGGAAATCTTGAGTGCACAAGGCTTCATTTTGGCTTTTTCCATGAAACGGAGGTGCATGCATATAAATCACGCTAGTTTTATATTGCCTGTATCAAGAGCTACGTGGATAAATCTCTTCACGTGACAGAAGATGCTTATGCAGCTATTAAGCCAACAAATCTTTCTCTCTCTCTCTCTTTACTCCCCCCTCCCCAAAAATAAATGGTACAATCATTAACACAGACTATTCAACAAAGAATTCAGAAAGTATATACAGTCCAAACATTGGTTCATCTAAATTTGTGTTGCAGAATAATAAGTGTTCCTGTGCTGATCCCATGGTACTTTTTGGCATAAGGAATATCCATTAGTGGGTCGTGATCAGCAGAAATGGGAAGCTGATATGGGTTATAGGAACCAGAATAACTGATCTAGCACTCTGAAAGCCTGAAAAATTGCATCTGTCTCTTGCATTCAATAGCCTAGTTATATAGCCACCCACTTCCTATTTGGATGTGGGATTCTGCAATTTAAGGTTCTATTGTTGGTCATTTTACAGAAGTAGGTAGCAGGTGGCTCTCTGGATATTTTTGAGCTAATTCACATCTTTTTTTCAATATATGCTGTTTTTTTTTACCAGAATTCAGCAAGACTTGCAGGAGCACAGATTGACCTTTTATTTAATAATTGATAGATATAGAACTTGATATCATGTTTTTCCAGTGCCCATATAATTGTTGTTGAAATAGAACTATGAATCATTTGTCTGCCTTTTATACTTCTTTCATCGCATTTACAGAGGAGAAAATCAGTTCTCAATGTTCTGGGTCAAAGACAAATTTGATGCATTTGTCTTTTATTTAGGTGTCTAATTGGTTTGCCAATGCAAGGCGGCGTCTTAAAAATACTGTCCGCCAACCGGATCTCAGCTGGGCTTTACGAATAAAACTATACAATAAGTATGTTCAAGGAAATGCTGAGCGGCTTAGCGTAAGCAGTGATGATTCATGTTCTGAAGGTTTGTTTTTGATACTTTCAAGTTGTCTCTATAAAAAGTCTGTAAAATTGAAAATAATTATTATTTCTCAAGAAGTCAGTATAGTCTTGCATGCTGTTTTTGCCTTGATCTGTGCTCCTCAACTATGTCCAATAAGCAGCATCTTCCTGGACTGAAGAAGAATGAATGTCTCTAAAAAAATCACTTCAAAGATTAAAAGCCTATATATGTCCAGATGGACTATATTGTTTGCTTAAGATGCAATGATGGTTTTGTAGAAAAGGAAGAAATCTTATGCCCATTTGATGCCCTCTCCTGCAAGAACTTCTTCCCAAAAGTTAAGTTTGGCAGGAGAATGTCAATTCTTTCTGAATTATTTGAACTAATCTTTCTTAAAGCCCAGTTATAAATGTATTAAGAGACAAGAGGGAGTTCACTGTATATTTACACAAAAATATTTGTCTTCTATAGCAATTGCAGCAGTCCCACTACTGCAAAGATAAATTATGTATGAAATGAACCCTGTCTTGTTTCTTTGGGGAACTGCCAAAAATATAGTACCGTAGTAGATAAACCATGTAATAAATTGTTTCTTTTGGGGGGGGTTGTTTCACTGCTTTTAAGGGGTGAATCTCATATATATATATGTAATATATAAGTAACCTTCGGTGGGAAGCACACTTCACCCATGTGGCTGGGAACTGGGAACTGAGGATGGGGCAGGTTAGAGAAGTCTATGTAAATGGATTTTAGAAAAGACTGTCATGATAATGTCATCTGATCTCCGTTTTCCACCAAATGCTTCTTTAGGAGTATAAAGATACATAAGAAAAGTTTCTGCTTGATCATTCTTCTCTTTGCAGATGTTGAAAACCCTCCCCGAAATGAAGGAGAATACAACACCCAGGTTCACCATGCTGTGATTAAAACAGAAAATCCTGTCATAAAATCTGGAGCAAAACCAGAAGGAAGTGCCAGTGAGGATTATGTAGCCCCTCCTAAATACAAAAGCAGCTTATTAAATCGCTACCTGAATGATTCGGTGACACATGTCATGACCACAGATGCAGACCTGATGGAAAAAACAAGACAAAGGAATCATTCTGGATCATTCAGTTCTAATGAGTTTGAAGAAGAACTGGTGTCGCCATCCTCCTCTGAGACTGATGGAACTTTTGTCTACCGGACAGGTATGTGCCTTTCCCCAAAGACTCTCCTCCTTTTCTGGTTCCTTCATAATTATTCCTATTTTTGAAAGAAGGCTATTTTAGGGTGAATGTGCTTGTAATATCTCAGAGTTTAGAAGGTAAAGGTAAAAGTTTTCTCCCTTTCCAGTCATGTTCAATTCTAGGGGACAGTGCTCAACTCTGTTTCTTAGCTGAGGGAACCAGCCTTGTCTGGAGATACTTCCATGGTCATGCAGCCAGCATGACTATACACCAAGATGCACAGAACGCTGTTACATTTCCACCAAGGTGGTACCTATTTATCTACTTGCATTTGCATGCTTTCAAACTGCTAGGTAGGCAGGAGCTGGGTCAAGTAATGGGAGCTCATCCCATCGTGCAGTGCTTGGGTCTCGAACCCGATCTGTGTCTTTAACTGCTGAACCATTGCACCCCAATGCTGATGCTAATATCTCAGGGTTTAGAAGACTATGCTGTAATTAATATTGTAGTTCGCTACTTCTAGCTGTTAAAAAAGTATCTAGGTTTCACTGAGGCTAGAAAGCCAACTTTAAAAGAATATGTTCCACCATAGAAAAAGAAACCTCAGTTCCAATTGGTGTCCTTGCCAATACAATAAGTCTTGTTAACAGGATTCCTTGGATAAATTAATGGGGCTTTAGGGCTTTCTTAAAAGGAGACATAGATTGGGTCTGATACATTTGAAATGGCAAAGCATGCTACTTGATATGAAGCTCCACAGGAAAGACTGTCTTTTTTTCTATTTTGGATGAACTTCGTAGAACTCAGGGAAAGTTAAGAGGGAAAGGTCTGGAATCTGGGCAGATTGTCATAAGAGAAGAAACTTTTTCAATTTTTGATCCCAAATCAAGATAGGTTAGCTCCATCCTGCTACTGCTTAATCTATTTACACCATTCTGCTATTTGGTTAATTGTTCTGAAGGCCTTGGAGTTTGGCCCAGATCTTCAGTGCCAACAGCTCAAGTGATTTGGACTAGTGGTTTGGCTCAAAGTCAAACAGTTCCATATGAGAAATCCTCTTCTTGCCTGCTTTATTAATAAATATGGATCCTATATTTTTCATCTGTTGCATCATGACAAAATTATGTTCCCCTAAGCTGCGCTGGTCTATTAATTTTGGCCCTACCATGAACTGCATTCGTATGCACTTCTGAATGAAACCTGAACATCTGAATGATTCCATGGATGAAACTTCATAATGAAATCCATGTTTTTACACTCATATATGGGATCATTCTTCAACCCTCACATTTCTTCCACAGTCCTTTCTTCAAAGTCTTGCAATCTTTTCACAATTTTTGTCACAACTTCCAGGATTTTGCTTTAAAGTAAATCCCAAATTAAAGCTTTCTATCCTCAGGGACAGAAAATAAGTTTGCTCTTCTTTGAAAAAGGCTTTACTTTTTTCATTCTCTTGTGTCCATCCTAATGTACAAGTCAACTAAAAGACATACCTGTTAGTTATCATCCAGTTTCTTCCAACCTTCCAATCCCCGGGTTTTCTAATTTTCCAAACATATCAGACAAACCGAAATACATCAATCATTCCAAGTTTAATATGTGTTTACATTTAAAGCAGGACAAGATTCCTGGAAAGTTAAATGAAATATCACAAGATGTTTTGGAAAGGATTATGAAAAGTTGGTAATAGAAGACTGGACAACAGACCGTAGTATGGTGAAATATGAAGTATCTTTTTTAGCTCAAAATATATATGGGTGAATGATGGGAATGGGCAGGTTAAGAGTAAGAAAAGTCAAAAGTAATGTCAACTACGAATTCTGAAGTGATAATTCAAAGTATCTGTAGGATCAAATTGGAGAATACTATTAGAGATAATCTATATCTGGATTCCTATATTTTCAAAGAAACTTTCAAAAAGTGTATTCCTTCTTTTATTGTTTGGATAAAAATAAATAATAATAACTCATCCCTTTGATCTCTTCCCCTGAGTTTCAGTCTTATGTAGATCTTCCATTTAAGTTAAAATTATTGTGTTTTCCTTCCAAGTCTTGGGCTGAGCAATGGACTTTCCTTGAAGTGTGTAAAATAGGAGCTGTGGTTGTCTAGTTTAAGTGTTTTCCAAGTGAAATCTCTTGGTTTTTGAATGCTGTTTTTCAGCATTCCAAGTGCATTTGGTCTACATTACGCGATAATCCCCTGCCAAATTTTAGTTTAAAACGATTGTTGCTCAAATGAGAACACAGTGACTTAAGACATGTGAACTTCTGGTTTTTGATACTTATACAATTGGAATTTAAAAATGGGCATACTCTTGTGTAATAGAATTGTTACTGGACTTGGCCTGTTTTCTGCCAGCTTTTTAGCTTTGACTGAGAGCTGGAGAAATTTCCTGAAATGGCTGAGGCATCCGTATACTAACCACTACATCAGGAACAAGCCGAACATTTGGAAAAACAAGCTATAAATTGTTACACAATCATGCTAATGTCTCTCTATGTGTGCAGAATTAGGCTTGTAGAGACTTTTTTCTTTGAATGTACTCTTTAAAAGCATAAAGCAACATGTTTAAATAGACAAATTTAACATTCATAGGGACATTTCTTTTTACTGGACAAATTTAATTTGCAAGACAAAAAACATTATGTAATGCACCACAGTTACTTTTAAAGCAGGGATATGCTTTGAAGAGGGAAAAGGTAAGATCCCCAGTAGCCATCCTGGAAGCCATCTGGATGAAAAATGTTCATGTTGAAAGAGATCAAAGAAATGGGTGGGTAAAACTTAGTTTAATCAATGAGATTACTCTTCCTGTTTATTTAACATTTCCTCCTTTAAAATTAGCATTTGGTACCAGTATTTTAAAGAATTTTGTGAACTCATTCAAGTTATTAATGAGGTATAGTGCAAGTGGCTCTGGGGCCTTAAATTGTACAACCCTAGAAACTAAAAATCCCATGCATCCAATTTCTAAATATGTTCTATAATTCCACTAGCTCTCCTACAAATGCTGGGCCAATAATTTAAATTTTCTGAAAATGTCTTAGAGCAGCATTTTCTTGACATGTTATGATTTTTTGGCATCTTTCATAACTCTGAATATGAGAACACTGTTAGAAATGAAAAGGGTCAAGAAGACATGAAGTTCTAACATACTTCTGTTTAGGTAATTCAAATTATATAACAAAATATATATAGTGCTGATACAAATATTTAGTTTATGTGCATCATCAAGTTATGTGGGGTTTTGTCAGCTGCACTAAGTAGGCCAGAATTCAGGAATTCGGTGCCATAGAAGACTAGAAGATCTACTTTGGCTACATTAACAAATTTTGCAAGTTTGGCTTTGCTATCTGTCCACACAAACATTCCTGACATTCGTCCCTTCAATTCCCAAGTGAATCAGGGAGGTGTCTTTCTGAGCTGTTTCTAAATATTATTTTGTTTATAAGGACTTAAAAAAAACGTTTCGGTTCCCTTTGGCTAATTAATGGTTCTTGCATTTTTCCAACAAGGTCATCTTCCTTATTCTTTACAGACTTCAAAGGACCAAGTAAATATTTTCATACACTGGTACTCCAGGTTCAGCCCTCCCTCACTCGGGACCTCCAGATACAATCAATTTTAATTCCTATTGTCCTTCAGACAGCTGTCTATGTTGCCCTAGAGTGTTCCAAGTGTATTGTTCTAATTAGTCTGTAATGCAAAACAGAAAATGTGGACTCCACTATAAGGTGAACAGACCCATATTTTCAGGAATATGCAAATTGACTTTTAACCAATTAAAGTTTTAACCACATGCAAATCAGAATGGGGCACTGCCAGCCCGTTTAAAAAATAGGAACCAGTTATTCCAGCATTTATTTATCTGAGATGTCTTTTCCCTAACTAAAAATGGTTCATGCATATGCATGTTTTATTTTTTCTTTCCTGTTCATTTCTATATGCAATTTTCCTCAGTGTGAAGAAATATTGAGAGCATGTGCCATATTCAACAGTACATGAATGTGATCTGATTTGAGATGTGCCTACAGATACCTCCTTTGGCAACCATCAAGTTCCTTGCCATATCTCCCTTTTAAAAAATATTTTTTAAATAGGAAGTTGGCATGCAAAGCACTAGAGTTTTTCTAATTTGGTAACCATTTGAAATTAATAAATAAACAAAACATTTCTTTTTTTAAAAAATAGTTTGAACATTTTCCAACTTTAAAAACCACAAGTAAAGAAAAAAAAAGAAATAATAAGATGAATACAAACAAATAGAAAAAACAAACAACACAACCGTATTATACAATTTTACAGCTTTCCATATCAGCATGTATATTCTGCTTTTGTACTTCACTATTCAATATTTGCCTTCTCATAGATTTTAACAATTCTAGTAGAAGTATAGTAATTATATTATAATTACTATACTTATATTATATATTATATATTATATATTATAATATAATACTAATTATAACCATTCTGATTGTACATATATACATTTATCTTTATCTTATAGTCAATAGTTTTTAAACATTTATTTCTTGTTTTGGCTTCTATTCTCTAACCACTGTACAGTCTACGGCAAATTTTATAATAATCCGATTACTCTGTTTCTTTTAACTCCATGGTCATCCTGTCCATTTCAGCACATTCAAGTATCTTTCTAATTACCATTTCATCTGAGGGGGTATTTATTTGTTTCCAGTTTTGTGCAAAAGTAATCCTAGCAGCGGTTAGTATGTGTAATATTATGTATTGATAATTCTTATCCATTTTTGGATCTAGTATGCCTAATAGACATAATTCTGGTTTCAATTCTATCTTACGTTCTGTGATTCCTTCCAGCCATTCTTTAATTTTGAGCCAATATTTCCTGGCATTGGGACATGTCCACCACATATGATAAAACATTCCAGATTTATGTCTACATCTCCAACACTTAGGGATAAGTTTGGGAACATTTTGACCAATCTCACTGGGGGTAGATGCCATCGGTAGAACATTTTATACAAATTCTCCTTATAGGCTACCGACATTGTGAGTTTGTAATTTCTTTCCCACAATTTGTCCCATTGTTCTAGCTCAATATTGTAGCCAAAATTCCTGGCCCAGCTTATCATTGTCTCCTTTACTGTCTCTTCCTCCATTTTATATCTTAAAACAAAACATTTCCATTGCTGTTTCTGGGCCATGCAGAAGCCATATTGGAATTCCTGGAAAATGAAGTAGTAATACCAAAATGTGCCCTTCTATCCGGAAAAAAAAAAAGACAAGAGGTAAGCCAGAATGCTAAGAAGCATCATGAAGAGCTAGGTGGAGTGGCAAGAAGTAACATCACTGTTTGCTTTTAGTAAATAATAATTTGTAACTGACCAGCCTACCATGACAGCCCTTTTATGAGGAAGCTACAAATGTTCTCCAAAGCATTGACTCTTTCATATTTGCATCACTTCCCCAACCAAATTCATTCCAGATTTTTTGACCTTCATATTCCAGATTCATATCTCAGTCAACCTACCCTATTACCCCAAAATTATGCTTTGCATCAGTAGTGGGATTCAAACATTTTTACTACCAGTTCTGTGGGCGTGGCTTGGTGGACGTGGCAAGGCGAGGCTTGATGGACATGGCAGGGGAAGGATACTGCAAAATCCCCATTCCCTCCCCACCCCACTAACCTGCTTTCCAGTTCCGTTCTCCTGTGCAGGGCAACAAAGGAAGACCCAGCCAATCAGCTGAGACTTGGGAGGCAGTGAATAGATTGGGGGCGGGCCCAGCCAGAGGTGGTATTTACGATTCTCAGAACTACTCAAAATTTCTGCTACCAGTTCACCAGAACTGGTCAGAACTGGCTGAATACCACCTCTGCTTTGCATGCATTATAAGCTATATTTTAACTACAGAGCTTTTTTAAATTTATATTGTTTTTTCTCCTTGACTGGAGTAATGTATGCATGTAAGATAGAGACAGAGAGACAGACTATATCAGTTTCCATGGCACTTCCAGGCATTTGCTCAGAAATTAGGCATACTAGTGTTTGGTTCACATGAAATACTTGACCATGGATCCCATTGGAAACTAAATGGCTTCAGTATCTCATAACAGAGTTTTAAGAATTCCTTTGTTGAGCGAGGATGAGCAGGGCAGCAACAGAAGCAAAGTCTTTGGCATATTTGTATTTGTAGTATTTAAGAAGTTCAGGAATGATGACATCTGGAAAAAAAACTGCCCTCAGAACTGATCAGTATTCAGAATTTGAAAGTGGTGGTTTTCTTTTAGGTGTTTATGTGGAGTAGAATTTTGTGGGCTTCAGGAATTGTTTTTCTTACTTACTCCTCAACTCCTCTTTCACTCTATATTTTGCTCTTAAGGTTATGATGTTGAATCTTTAGCGTCTTCCATTGCAGGAGATTGAAAACCACAATTCCCAACAGCCATTCTTAAAGGTTAGATTACTTTATGTCTAACTGGTAAACTTTATATTATGTATCAGATGTATAGATATTTTATCTTGTTTAGCTTGCCAAAGTGTTTTTTTCCCTTTCCAGTTAATATTTGTGAAATGAAACATCCACTTTTTTTAAAAAAAAAAATGTGGCTGTAAAGTGTATTCTTCTTTTACAACTGTTTTAGAGTTGACAAAAATCTTCATATGAGCCACTTTTGAAAATCTGCACTGTATTTTTGTGGAATATGTTGCAGATTAGTCTATAAAAAGCAGGAATGGAGATAAATGCCTAATATTACAAAATGAAAAGCACTAAAGCAAGATAAGCTTTTGAAAATCAAGTACAGCAAAATTCATATTCCTTATAGGTATAGTACCTATCTAAAATACGGCAGAATCAACTGGTTAAAAGATGTGGGTATTTATGCCATAGAGGTTTTTAAATTATCTCTTTAATGACAGTTAGGATTATCATGATCACTGATCAGTTTTAAGAGATACATACAGCCTCAGAGGGGGAAAAATACTTTTTATAGCATTGATGATGGAGCCATGTTTAAATGTATACTTCTATTGCCTTCCGTTTTGGTTTGGCCCAACTAAGCTGCTTCCTTGGGACTTAGTCATGCTTTATTGCTTCTGAACTGGAGCCAAGAAATATTCTTGTAATGTATATCAGGGCAAGGAAGCCAGTGATCCAGACAATAAAGCACGATATTCTAAAATTTCTTATGTTCTTACTGTGATGCTGGCCTATATGAAATTTTCCAGAACTTAAGACTATTTTTAGGCCAGTGGCCAATAAAATTAATAAAAAGAAATCAGCAACATAAAAAATAGGATATGGTATTTTAAAAGTGTGAAAAATGGAAAAGAAAATGAAATCTTTTATGAACAATAAAAGTAGCTGATTTAACTTTAAACCTGCTTTATGGGTGACTAGGGCAACAGATCTGACTTGTGCCAGAGGCAAGATATTCATTTTCTACGCTGTCAGTCAAATTTCTTTTCAGATCTAACTTCACACATATCCATCAGATTTTGAAAATGTGCTCCTTAGGATGAGATCAGGACAATCCTGTTCTGTTCAACTATGGTTACAAATAACTCTTCTTTCATCATATTCTTAGCCTTTGCCAATCTACATAAAATGTAGTATTATAGTAAATAAGGATGAAATATATTATAGTCCAATACATGCTACTGGTATGATGGTGGTGCTGTTACTTCACTCAGATCTGTATCAGTAGGGTATTTATATGGTCAATAACCAATTTGACTTAACTGAAAACCTCAGTACAGGGGAGGATATATGGATAGGTTTGTACCAAGTATAGTTCTGACGAAAATTTACCTCATTCACTTGCTATTACACCTGGAAAAAAATTATCTGCTACCAGTAAGATTTTATTTGATTTTATTTGTCCTTTCCTTTCCTTTCCTTTCCTTTCCTTTCCTTTCCTTTCCTTTCCCTTCGTTTCCTTTCCTTTCCCTTCCCTTCCCTTCCCCTCTCTTTCTCTTTCCCCTTTTCTTCCCTTCAAGATTCTTTCTTTCCTGCATGCTTTGAAACCAAACTGTTTGCGTTCTTTCTTTCTTTTTTTAAAAAAATACTTCGAAATTGATTATTCTCCTCTACCTATGATTGACTTGAGTATTTCAGTTTAGTCTTTCAGATGAGGTTTAATGCAGTGTTTTTCAACCTTGGCAGCTTGAAGATGTATACCACTCCCAGAATTCCCTAGCCATGCCTCTGGTTTAATGCATATCTTTTCAGCACTGTATTCCCAGTCTCAACGGCTAATGTCCTTCCCCACCATCCCCTAAATTTCTTTTATCAAAGGCTTTTCTGTAAGGGAATGTTGACACTCATTCAAGTGTGAACCATTCTTTGCAAACCAGAGAGATAATCTCATGCTCAGGAGAATTAAAGTGAACCAAAAACATATACTAGAACAGTTTTGCCAAATCTTATTCTTTCCAAGGAGTTTGGAATGTCAGTTCTTAGAATTTTGCCTGGAAGTTCTGGAAACTGTAGTCTTAATGTATTAAGAGGGCACCAGGTTGGGAAAAGCTGGTTTGGAAGCAAGGCGTACCATTAAAGTAATGCCCAAAAATATAAATCCCATGAAAGAGGATTGGTCTGGAATAAGGGATCTTGTATTTCTTGGCAGAATACTTAAGAAAAGGAAGTGGGGGGGCATAAAAACTTATTTATTTCTGGAAAAATGTCTGACTTCAAACCTAATATCTGGAATGGCATCCCTTGTGTTCCAGGTTGTTTCCATTTCTTAATGTAAATAAAACTTTTGCAGCTCACAATCTGGTAAATTCTGTCCGTACCACTGTCTGCCAGATCTGTCCCTACCTTTAGTGTAATATTAGCCCATCACAGTCCTGTTCACTCTTGTGTGTTTAAAGTTGTATCAATATTTCCATAAAAAAAAGCCTTTCTAAAACATACACAGCCGAGCTTTTCTGATCCAGCTGTAAAAATTCAGTCAGGCTTGAACTTGGCAAAGCAGGAGACACATTCTACAATTTACATGAAGTGGATTTACACAGGTATGTCTCTGATACCAGCATTTGCATTAATGAAAGCAATTTAAAGGGAGGTACCTGAAAAAGAGGGGGAAAAAAACCCTCTCTCGCAGATCTGATTATAAAACAGGAGTTTAAACAGCCTTTATTCTAGTGCAATGGCTAGCAGAACAGATTCAGTAAAATGATGGCAATTGGTGCTGTTTATTTCAGTTTAAATGAAAGTGGTCTTCATTTGTATTTCATTGTCGTTTGCTTTGCTTTCATTTCTGTTGAGTAGATAATTTTTTCTTCTTCTGTCAACTGACCCTTATTTCCGTTTTCTAATCCTCCTGTATTAACTCACCTATGAATTTAGAGAGTTCTGTTTTGGTGTGGTGATTAAAGCACTGGGCAAGAAACCAGGAGATCCTGAGTCTTAGACCCATCTCAGATATAAATCCAACTGGGTGGGCTTGAGCGAGCCACTCTATATCAGCTCTAGGAAAGAGGCAACAGCTCTTTCTCAGAAAAACTTCACCAAGAAAATAGCAGGAACTAGTTGATGCAATCATTAGGAGTCAAAAACTGACTTGAGGGTGTCTGTTATGTGTATGTGTGTTTGTGTTTGTGTGTGTGTATCAATTGAATAATTGCAAAATTATTCTGACTGTGAATGCCTTAGACCAGGAATTTCTTTTCTCGAATTTCTTCCACAGCCTTAACCTTCATTCTTGGTGGTCCCAGTGGGGATGGTTATGATCAATTTCAAAAAGTACCAGAAATGACCCATAACTAACTATGATAATTGTAAAAACACCTGGCATAAGTTAATCAGATACATTTGCATCTAACAACACTTAGTTTTAAAAAATTAAGCATTATTTCATTTTAAATTGTTCTGATTGGTTATATAACCTTTTTCAATAAGAGATATTTTTCTGGGGTTAGAAAAGCAACTCAGAAATGTTTTATAGTGATTTTAAAGTTTTAAAAATATTCTATCAAGTAATAGAAACATGTATTTTTTTCTCATTTCTCATTTGTATGTTTTGCTGCCGCAGAATGGTTATTAAAAACCAGAGGCAATAAAGAAATATGGTACTGTTTGTGCTAATCCTGCTTTTCCCTTATGGATTTGTGGTTTATATTTGATTTCTCATAATTGGGGGGGGAGGCGGTGGAGCAATTAAGTATTTCCTTGAAATTGGCCATTTGTCCATAATCATAACAGCAGAGAGACCTGATGATGGAAGCATTTAGCTAAAACTAGAATTCTTGTAGTACATATCCATGTGCCTTCACACTGATTTATGATGGATTCTAAAGAGGATTTATGAATGACCTCTGATTGCAACAGAAGCTTCTGACCAATCTTAATGCATCTTGACTGAACCACAAAATTAAAATGGGGCAGAGGTATTTACCTTCCGCTTTGTGTTCTAATTGGCAGTATATCAAAACCATAAAACAATATATACCGTCTGCAATAGCTATTGGTTATGTTTTTATAGGAAATTACTTAAAACTCAAAAATGATTGACTCTCACACAAGTGCATAGATTGATGGGTAATATTAGACAGGCAGGCAGGCAGGCAGGCAGGTAGATATAGATAGATAAGAAATGAGTGCAGCTCTGCTTTACATGTTCTCCTTATCCATTGATGGTTTAGGACTTCATACAATTTCCAAGACTGATTTATAAACTTATCAGTCTAAAAATCTGAAAGTCTCTGGGACACACAGACAGGGAAATGTAAGCAGACTTCTAGTAGCGGCAAACTCAAGGTAGCAATTCCCGTTTTCATCATCCAAAGCAAATTGAGCTATAGTTCGTTCAAACAGAACATGAAAGTACAGCTCATTGGCAGGGTTTCCTTAGTTACCACTGTTGACATTAATGGAATTCACATGTTATTTCTTTTCATTGAACATGGTTATTTTAATCTGCATTCAAACATAAATTGGTCCACCAAATGGACTGTTCTACATATCATATTTTTATTTGTTAAGAAACTTGTATCAGGTGACTTTTTTTAATATCGTTTATCATTTATTATCATCTAAATGCATAATTGCAGGATATTTTCTTATTTAACAGTTCTGAAAATTAGTGATGATCGAGGCTTTTCATGGATTGGCTATAAATTACCAAATAAATGGCTATTGTTTACACTGAATTTACAAATCTGTCATTATAGTAATTCCTGTAAATATTTAGATTTTATGTAGCTGTTAGTTCTATTGAGACTTAAATATTATTCAACCAAACTTGATAAAGGAAGAATTATTCTTTTTTCTGGGCTTATATATAGTTTTTCTGTGTTAAAAAATAGGAATACTAAATGAGTAAATAAAAACAATAAAATAAGCAGAACACTAATAGCTAATGCCAACTATTAAATAACTCAGAAATATGTTTATGTAGTTAAAATTTTATTTTGTACTTTGCTTTTCTACTCATAGTAAGTCAAGAAAGATTTAGAGAGATAAACGTAGCAGTAATTTTAGTTAGTAAAACCAGCTAAAATTACCACTAATTTTAAAAGAATTGAAGAAAGTATATTCTGACAAGAGAGAACATCTAAATGTTATTCGCAGTTTGATGAAATCATTTGCCTGTGATTTTTTCCTGAAATCTCTACAAATCTCATTTTTCTATAAGCTTTATTGTATCCGTGAGGTAGAGATTTTGATGCCTAGAATCTTTCATTCTAGTTCATATTTACTGTGAAGACTTTAGTGGACCTGTCAATTGTACTCTGCAAATGTCTTACTGAATTCAAAGAAAAGACAGCATCGTATGATAGAATTTCAATATACAATATACTATAACAATATAAACAAAAAAGGATATTGATTTTAAAAGATATGCCTTAAGTCAGGGATAATAATTATCACACTCACAATAGAAATTTTCACGATTTACAAATAGTAAATCTTAAGCAATTTTGAAATTGTATGTTTTCATGCTTCATTGAGTATGGTAGATTTAGATTTTCCTTTTGCCTTTCCACTTAAAACAAAAATATTTTATATCTATGCAATTCTTAAAATTTGAACCAACATACCATTTAACTCAAAGTAAAATTACAAAAGGTATGTATTCTTTTCTTACCTACTTTTTATAAACATGTCCCTATCTGTCCAGTAATTGAGTCTTAAAAATCTGTACCAAAAATGAAGCAAGAATTGTATGCAGTAAGACAATGGCATTTGCCTTTGGACATTGCAAATGGAGATCATGTAAGCATCAAGAAGAGAGGAGAATTCTGAATACTTAATTTTCCTCTTGAGCAGTTTAAGCACTAATACTTCTCCTCCTATCAGTCACTGTTGCTTTCATCCTTTGAATTCCTCACTAGCTCCCTCCCTCCCTCCCTTGTACCTGATCGAATGATTTTGCCAGCCGTAAAACTCAAAGCTTCCTTGGCCGTACTTTTGGCTCGCTCTAGCAAAGCAGTGATCTAACGGTGAGAATACTTTTTTCAAGTTTTTCCTTTTCCCCCTTGAGGACAATACTTCAAGGGCAACCTGCTTGTCCAGCAAATGAACATGTGGAAAATCCACTTGAATGCAGTAATGGTTTTCAGATGGCTCATTGTTCTCCCAAATTGTCTTCAAGCAGCTGCTGCTTCGACCCATCTTGCCAAGGTGGGACTTTGCAGAAAGCCCTCTATTTTCATTTGCATCGTGGTGAAAATTGCTACGTTGCACATACCTGACATCAAATAATTTAATCCCAGAAAATGAATAAATTTTTCAACAAGGGTTAGTGCTTAACGTGTGCTAAGGATAACCAACCTTTTCATTTCTGCTTTCCTGCCGAAAAGCTGGAAAAAGTCTGGTGGGGCCAAATATTCACAATTGCAGTGGCAAAAGCATCCAAAATATTGTTCCATAAATGAATGATTTTCACATATTTTGCTTTAAAGCCCGAAGAGACAAGGAGTGAAAGAAGAGAGAGAAAGTTTCTCCTCCTAGTCTGGCAAGGGAAGAATGTATTTTATATTTCAAAAAGTTTTCACTGTTTTCAAATCCATTTTTTCCCTTTAAAGTAGAAGCACATTCTTTATAAAGAACTTCCTCTACTGAGTTGTTAATTAAAGACAACATTTTCTTTTAATTTTAAAAGGCTTGACTTGGATTAAAGTAACAAGAAGTATTGCAAAAAAAAAAAAAAAAAAATCTGTCAGATGCAAGCTGAAACCACGGAGCCTGTAGTTAAATGCCTCACTTCATTAGACAGACGGCAGATTGTTTTTGTGGTCAATAGCGACTGAGTTTCTGAATGCCAATCAACCAAACAAGCTAAGTTGCTTCTGTGGAGTCATTCCTCTCCAGAGCTTTTATTCTTGAATGGTTTAAGCCTTGTTGTCTAATTGAATATGTTGCCAACAACATAATTATGCAGAGATTTTCTCCTTTCCATGTCCACTGAAGAGCAATGGATAGTAGGAATGATAAGAGTTACAGAGTTGGGAGAAGGGAGAAGGGTGAAAGAAGCAATGAACGAGGCCAAGATTTCTAAAAAGAGCCGTGCAATTTGGAATAAGCAGGGTTTACATTACTGCAACAGTTCTTAAGAAAATGGAATGGAAATTTGTATTTGTTTGCAGATGGCTCAACACATAAGGCTTTGCTATATCATACACGACAATAGAAAAAGGTAATTAATTCATGAGATTTTGGTGTACAGATTGTCTTTAATTGCCTTAACTTTTATTACCTATTCTTGTATTAAAATGAATCGTATGTTTGATGATAATTCATTCTTTAAGTGGAAAGGCAGTTTTGTTAGCATGCTTGTCAAATGAGGTTTTGGTTGTCTTTTCACACACACACACACACACACACACACACAGAGAGAGAGAGAGAGAGAGAGAGAGAGAGAGAGAGAGAGAGAGAGAGAGAGCGCATCTTGTATTCTGTATTTGTCTCATAAGACATAAAAATAGCAGTTCATATTGGTGGTAAAAAAAAGGGAAAATAATAAGCTGCATAAATTTATTTTGCACAAGAAGAAATTCTTTTTACAAATCCCCCTTGAAAAATGATAAAGATTATTTTCACGGGTTCTGTAAGGTAGAACCAATAGAAATAATTGTACTCATTTTTGTGTTCCTCTGAACTAAAAGTACTGGTTTTAAAAATATTCAGGTAAAATGGAGGAATAAATGAAGGGTAATCACACTAAGAAGTTGGCCGACTGGAGACCTACTGAGAAGTGAAGGATGGATCTGTTGTTTGGCATGGTTATGTATGTGCAAGTAATGTATGTGTCTGTGAGTTCCAGAATAGATAAGAATATTGTGTACAGTTGCTTTTCCCTATTTTTGCACGTGTACAAAGTTAGGGTTTTACTGTTTATAAACTCAGCCAGCATAATTGATTCTTATGCTTTTATGTAGATTGCAATTTATGTCCAGGCTATTCAGAAAGCAAACTGTGTCTTATTTCAGGTGGACTTTTTGAGGATGAGTCAGTTTTTTCAAGACCATGATAACTTTGAACCACCATTAAATGAACAGTCATAAGCTGAGGACCGTCTGTGGTAGCAGACCGAATTTTACCATATTATTATTCAGTTGCCCTTTATAGAATCAGTTTCATTTTTTGACATATTGCCTATTCAGAGGGCCCAGATTTAGACAAAGGATTTATTTTGCCTTTTTCTCATTTACATAAATCAATGTATTTGAATTTATCCCGACCAGTAAATTCTTGCAGCTTTTTGTCTCAGCATGCCTCAAATCAGGATGTGTGCTTAGCATGATGAGAAACCTATACTTGACTTATATTGCACAGGCGTGCAAGAAATATATGCTAATTTTTTTCACTGTATAAATATCTTCCAGCAAAGTAAACAGCTATGTAATTCTTAGACTTTTACTCTATATTTTTGTCTATGTATAATTATACATTAATGATCTGGCTCATGGATAATAAATGGGAAATTCCTTTTAATTATTATAATCTAAATTTAAACGTAGAAATCAGTCCTTCTTCCTGATCATTCTACACAACGTGGATTATACTTCTTAATCAACATGACTATTCAACTACTAGTGGTCTGATTTAACTGTTCCTTCAATTATCTGTGGAGATTCTCAATTATGTAGGTCATGTTTGTCCCAAAGGTGCTTTTTCGAGAGGCAACTAGACTTTCTGGTTTTTCTTTGAAGTCGTTTTGCTTCTCATCCAAGAAGCTTCTTCAGCTCTTCCCTTTCCAGTCCCCACCATCCAGTCAGAACTGAAGAAGCTTCTTGGATGAGAAGCAAAACATCTTCAAAGAAAAACCAGAAAGTCCAGTTGCCTCTTGAAAAAAGCACCTTTGTACCACCAATTGTTTCATATGTGAGGATGAGCTATTAATCCAAACTAAATTCATCACACAATTAATGTTTTAAGCCTGTTGCATGGCCAAGCTTCACTACCTTTTTTTTTTTTCACTTTCAGCAAAATAAACAGGGTCCTGGTTAAGATTGATGTATTGAGCTCTCAGAGAACATATAAGCTATTTTTATTCCACTTCCAGTGGTAATCAGTAACATAGGTTTTCAATCCAGATTCTTTTCTTAAGTGGTAGCTGGGTAATTTATCTTTACCGAGAGCATTTTATGATTCACCAGCTTTGTTTTGAAAAGAAGTGAAAGTCGTCATTCTTGGGACATAGTGCTTCTCTTGCTGTGCCATTATTTTTGAAGTGGAGCTTTTGAAATTTATTGGGAGATAGCTATTAGCATTCATTAGTTTGTGGCCCCAATTCTCTGATTATTCTTCAGCAATCTATGATACAATATCACTAAACATAGAAACATTTAATATGAATAAGGCATGGAGGTTAGAGAGACTAATCTCTTGTTCAGTAAAAATATTTATGTGCAACTCCCCAAAATGCTATGAATCATTTTTGGTGTTTTAAAGTCAGGATGTAGAGTAAATTATTCCAAAAGTTCTGGTAGCCAAATACTCTTCCCTCCAAAGGTTTGTGTAATATCTGTTTATCTGTGGTCAGATGACTGCCATATATAATTAGAGGCAGACTTTGTCAAGATACAGTTGCGTCAACTTAGCTGAACATAAGCATGTTGAAGATACTGATGTATTTCTTTTTATTTGCTACCAAAATTCCAAGAGCCTTTAAGAAGGTTCCTTCAACTGATTCAGAGCCAAATTCTGCCAGATCTTTGAGTTTTGAGGTTAATATTTCACAGCTTACGACCTGCAAACGTGTTGGACTTCAATTCTCCTAATTCCCTAACTGGAATTAGAAAGATTTGAAAAGGCTAAATTATGAGCCAACCCCGTCCCCCAAGGACAAAGCACAAAAGAGATGGGCAAATCTGCAAATTGAAGTATTTTTTAAAATGGGAATGACATCAAAAACTGGTTTGTTTTTTCATAATGTTGAAACAATTCTTAAAAAACAATAATGTTGTGCCTCTGTTTTCCTTTTCTTGGGGTTCCTCTGTTGCTACTACTGAGGACAGTATATTGTTTTGAAAATCTGGGGCTGGAAGGGGGGAAAATGGTTCCTGCCCATGGTCTCTACACCCCAGCTATTTCTCCCCTATCTCATTGAGCTGTATGAATGGCAGCAGTATGAGAACAGGAAGATTTAAATCAAATAATTTTTGTAGGCTGTCTAGAGGAACTCTCTCTCTCTCTCCATCCATTCCACCCTCTCTCCCTCTCTCTTTCACACACACACACACACACACACACACACACACACACACCAAAAATCACATATATGTATATGAAAAAAATAGGAATCAGAGGTTTCATACAGTTGCCAGCATTCAAAGGTAAAAGGTAAAGATTTCTCGTATCCAGTCATTTCCGACTCCAGGGGGAGGTACTCATCTTTGATTCTTAATCGAGGGAGTCAGCTTTGTCTGAAGGTACTTATGTGGTCATGTGGCCAGCATGACTATATCCCAAGATGCATGGAACTCTGTTATTTTCCTTCCAAAGTAGTACTGTGTTTCCCCAAAAATAAGACCCTGTCTTATATTTTTTTGAACCCTAAAATAAGCACTTGGCCTTATTGCCATGTGCTCAAAAGCCCGATTGGGCTTATTATCAGAGGATGTCTTATGTTGGGGGAAACAGGGTACCTATTTATCTACTCCCATTTGCATGCTTTCAAACTGCTAGGTTGACTGGAGATGGGGCAAGTAATGGGAGCTCACTCCATCACATGGCGCTAGGGTCTCAAACCCAGGCTGTCAGTTTTCCAGCTGACAAGGTCAAGGTCTATAACCGCTGAGACATTGCGCTCCCTCCCAGCATTCAAAACCATATGCAATTGTTCATGGCTTTCCCCCTGCTAAATGAATGATTTAATTGCCTCTTAATACCCCTTAAAATATCCTGAAACGGCCTCAAATTGCTATTTGGGAAGATGATGGCCCCCCCTCTCACTTTTTTTCAGAAGGAATTATGTGTGAGAATGTGAAGAAGTGGACAGCTTCTGGAAAGTGAAATGCTTCCATGACTTAACAGAATAAAAGAATAACACAGTTGGAAGGGACCCTGGAGGTCTTCTAGTCCAACCCCCTGATCAGGCAGCAAGCCCTATACTATTTCAGATAAATTATTGTCCAATCCTTAAAAACCTCCAGTGTTGGAGCACCCACAACTTCTGAAGGCAACTCATTCCATTGATTAATTGTTTTAACTGTTAGGAAAATTCTCTTTAGTTCTAAGTTGGTTCTCCTTGATTAGTTTCCATTCATTGGTTCTTGTCCTGCCTTCAGGTGCTTTGGAGAATAGATTGACCCCTTCTTCTCTATGGCAGCCCCTTAGATATTGGAACACTGCTACCATATCATCCCTCATCCTTCTTTTCATTAAGCTAGCCATACCGAACTCCTTCAATATGGAGGATATTCTCCAGTCCTCTAATCATGTTTGTTGCTCTCTTCTGCACTCTTTCTAGAGTCTCCACATCTTTTTTACATCATGGTGACCAAAACTGGATGCAGTATTCCACGTGTGGTTTTACTAAGGCTTTGTAAAGCAGTACTAGAACTTCATGTGATCTTGATTCTATCCCTCTGTTAATGCAGCCCAGAGTTGCACTGGCTTTTTTGGCAGCTGCAGCACATTGCTGGCTCATTTTCCCCTTCACCTCTTCCCCACAAAGAGGAGATTTTATGGCTGATACCAACATTGTTCAAGAGAGATTGAAGAGCCAACCAACATCTGCAAAAGTTGTATTCACATCAGGAATTAAAAGCTACAGTTCAAATTCATTTTCCTAGTTCTGACAAGGAATTGGGTGCAAGGATTTTGTTCTATTGTTCTTTTTTGCTATTTGCATCACACCAGTTCTGATTGACACATGCCTTGTTGGCTGTCATTTCAGAGAGTTATGCAACCAACATGGTGGGCTTTTTCAGTGAGAAAAATCTCAAAACTGTGTCTGGTGCGAATAAACATGTCTTCTCAGTCATTCTGTTAGCTGAGGTGTTCAATTAGTCAATGTCAATGTAGCAATTCATTAAAGATATTTACAGCTAATGTTCTACAAAGAAGGCTGTCTAGACGGTAAAATTTGGCAGGAATAAAAACAAAGTAAAGAAGATGACTTGTAGCATTCAGGCCCTAAAGTGACATTTTGGCCCCATGGAAGAAAACGTGTAATGGATCCTATTTCCTCTTCTCTGCCCACTTCTGACCTTGACTTCATTCCAGAAGAGACCCATCTGTAATTATCATTATGTCTTAGTACTGTTTTTAATACAGCACTTTGTACTTTGCAAATCATATTTCATTCTTTTCCCTCTGTCCTGGATTTTGCATCTAGGGTGCAGTTTAATGTAAAGTTAAACATGCATCAGCTAATTCATTTCGCTAGGCTTGTGCTTCAGACCCAGCACAACAGCCATCATGGGGAGATCTCAAGGCAAGAAAATTTAAACTCTAGAATCTGGACCATAACTTGACACAAATACGGAGGGCCAAAGTAGTACCTAAGATTGTACTCTTAGACTCTTCAGACTTAACAAGCTAATTCAATTTATTAGCTAACTGAAATGAATAGAATCAAGGCTCTGGTCTTTGTCATACATAGTAAGCTTTAAAAACATGTTTTTTTGTGAGTTGAGCCAACAGGAAGAGTAGAAAAGCAAGACAGTTCCATTATTTTGTCATTTAGCTCTGCGTGTGTGTGTGTGTGTGTGTGTGTGTGTGTGTGTGTGTGTGTGTGAAGAAATTAGGAATAACATTTTATGAATGTCTGCAAGTTTTAAAAAGTAGTAGTGATTCTGCCATGGTGACCCATGAAATCTATAACTGCATATTCTAAAAAAGAAGGTAGCAGAGAGACTGATTTATCCTATTTTAAAAGGCTGTTGCGCCTATGTTGGTGGAAAGAAATGCAATCGATTAAAAATTGAGGGGGAAAATGTTGCCTGCAAGAATATTGTATGTACTTCAGTTTTTCCTTTCTTCTGAATGAGATTTTTCTTTTCTGAGAGCAGGACTTAGTTGTGAAACAATACAAAACGTCAATGCTCCGAAATTGGTGCACTTCTTTCGTGAAGATGCCCTTTGTGGGTAGCCAATGGTGCACAGCCTCAATTAAATGGCATTATATAATTAAGGAAACTAATGGAAATGCTTTTTTATATGATTACATTTATATCCCACTTTTTTTTTCATAATAGCAATTCAGGCAGCAAATAAACATTACATCAGCCTGCTGACTAATCAGGTGAACTCAGTCTAGATTTTTTTTAAAAAATTTCACATTTCAAATGTAAATTCAAATGTTATATAGGTTTACTTTTCTTCAGTCCAACGTTTTTCTATGACTTGAATAGATTTCTGATACTAGAACATTAGAGATTTTAGCCATATATAAAAAGTCCCCAGGTTTTCACCCTGAAAAATTAGGAATGTATATATATTTGGTAGACCTGATGTTTAAGCTTTAGTTTTATTAAAAATAGTAAAGCTGTTCTTTGATGCGGTCAGGTATTTGTTTTAATTAAATGTATAATCAGATACAAAATCTTCAATTTTAAGAACAGTCAATTCCAAGAGTGCTAGTACAATTAAATTAACTTCCAAAATTAACTTCCAAAAATGGATTTTATTAATCAATTTTCAGCAGGGTAAAAGTTAAGATTCAAAATGCCCCCCAGTACAAAAAGCTTTACCTGCAGAATCCATTTTTTGCAGAATACTCCGAGGCTTCTAAGAGAAAGGAAAGATTTGTAGCTCAGTTATGGGATTTCTTCTTTGCATGCAGTGTGGTTTCAGATTTAGTTCTTGGCGCTCTAGGTAAGGTTGAGAAAGACTTCTGAAATCTAGAACACTGCTACCTAGTGGTGTGGATGATCATAGCCAGATGAATGGGGCTGTATAAAGCATCTTCCCATGTTCCTATACACAGGACATGAGATCTTATTTTTGACAAATCATGTGGAATTGTTAAATAACAATTTTTTCCACAAAAAAGTATATGATCCAATACCTTATTAGAAAAATGGGCAGGGCTGTTGTGCATATACTATATGCACAAATTAAATCACATCCTTCCTTACAGCTTTCTTCTCCCTCACCTGGAAAAATTCTTGTAGATGGCTTTGGGCTTGACTTCCTCACTGAAATTGAGGCTGGTAAGTCTTGGCCGAGAGATCTTCCAATAGGCATAAGAAACTTTGGACATATAGTTTAAGACAGACTGATGTCTAAGCTGGGGCTACAAGCCATATGATCCACATGCATGGAAGTTGGCTGAGACACCATTCAAGATGGCAGAAGGAGGGGGGTCTTTTCTTCCAAATAAAGAAAATCAATTGCTTGCCCAAGTTTTAATTCATATCCAGATTTTAATTCATTAAAGGTACATATATATATTAGTCACTATGACTCAAATTCTGTTTTTAATAAAAAAAATTATGAAGTTTCTGCAAAAAATAAAATATAAGAAAACAGAAAACTAAAGAAATGAAAAAAAAAGGAAGTCAGAAAAAAACGATTAGGAGTGCAAATGAGGAGGAGGAAAGGGGGGGGGGAAATAAAAGGAGTAACTTCTTTCTTTCATACAGATATACAAATATAAAATATAGTAATGTTTTGTCCTAAGTTTAACAGTAGTTCTCAGTATTTCTAAACAGTTCTAATTATCAACTCCCAAAATTAAAATATAATTTCCTTTAGTTTGAAGCAAAAATGAATAAATAACCAAAAGGGCTTTCCAGGTAGAAACAAAGCTACATAGAGAATTTTCTTTACTCGGAATAATCAGTTTTGCCATTTCTGCCAACTCTATTAGCTTTACCATCCATTCTTTCATTATGGGGATCTGTAAGCCCTCGAATGCCCTTTTTTTGATGAATTGCCAGATTTCAAATGCACACATGTTCTAAAAACAAGGCAGCCTAAAATAGGAATGTAACAAAACAAATAAAGAATTTTTTTATCACTAATATGTTGTTGATTTTAGACTTGCTATCATGTTGGTTAAGTTCCATTGAGACTTTATTTTTCTAATCCGCAGACACTTTTTCCTGTGAACATTCATGTGAGTTCCTTCCAACATAATGTAATTACATGAACTCCCAGTTAACTTAGATTGCCCTGTGAAAGTGTAGCGCATGCTTCATGCCTGCCTGCAAACTGTGGTTTGGGAGAACTGTAGGTAACCTAGTAAATCACATTGAATCAGCCGTATCCTGTTGTTTTCTTCTTCCCTTTCTTTCTTCCATTAGATTATTTGGAAAATCTGGGTCAATACAGTCATTTCCAACAGTAACAAAAAACCAATTCACACAAGATGAGTTGAATGTGCACGTGCCAGATTTGATAATAAAAATCTGAAGTGTTAGTAAACTGCCAAAAATTTCAAATGCGTAATTTACTTACTCTTCCTTCTTTGCCATTTCTTAGTTCCCGAGATAGCAAGTGATGCCTTGCTACCAGTTCGCCTTGGATTGGGCGAACCAGTAGAGGAGGCGGCGGGAGGCTCCACCCACCCATCTTGACGCTTCTGTGCATGCACAGAAGCGTTGCACGCGCAAGTACGCATGCAGCCACAAGCAAACCGGTAGCGACCGCAACCTACTACTGAGAGATAGCCAGTGTGAGGGTGCTAGAGTTGTCAGTCAAGACAGACCTGTCCTTAGAAACTGGTTTTCATGCCCTAATAGCTGTGAAAATAATTAAAATAGCCTGATTATTTAGATGTATTTTCAACTCGATTTAGAAGGATTTCCATGAAAACCCTGGCCACCTGGAACTGTCCATAGAACATACAGAGAAGAAAATGAATTTAAACTAGGAAAGAAGAGACTTAGTTTGAACTTTTAGGAGGGAAAGCATGTTGCAACATTTTGTTGAATGACCCATTTCCTCTGTTCTTCTGTTTTCTGAACATGCAAAGGTTTTGCAGTTCTTTTTCAGTAGTGGAAATGAGTCATGCCTTCTTTTGATGAGCAGCCATTTCAGGATATTTCCATATGTTAGATAAATGTTTATGGCAGTGGTGAAATCTACCGCATAACTCCCAATGACCGGTAAGATCCCAAGAGTTGGTCTCCTCCGGGTCCCATCAGCTAAACAATGCCGGCTGGTGGGCCTGTGGGGGAGGGCCTTCTCTGTGGCTGCCCCAGCTCTCTGGAAACAGTTACCTCCTGAGGTCCGGACCATCCCCACCCTATTGGCCTTCCGAAAAGCAGTGAAGACCTGGCTTTTCCGGCAGGCCTGGGGCCGTTGATCTCGCTCTTGCGATCCGGCGAGATCCGGCCATGAATGGTGTGAATGAGTTTTAATGTTTTTAATATTTTTAATTTTAAAATGTTTTTTATAATGATTTTAAATGCATTGTGAGCCGCCCTGAGTCTTCGGAGAGGGGCGGCATACAAATTGAATTAATAAATAATAATATAATAATAAATAATAAATAACTGGTTTACTACCGGTTCGCTGGCTGCATATGCACGCTGTGCACGCTCATGCACAGCGCGCACCATGCACCAAATGTGAGGTGCGCATGCACATGCAGTGCACGCCAAAAGGAGGCATAGGGTAAGTAGAACAGCGTAGTGGGGGGGGGTTGACCAGCTGTGGCGCGTATTTTTTATTTTATTTTTAAAAGCATTTTTTTAATAACCTATTCAGCCAAATAGGTTGTAAAAAAAATGCTTTTAAAATTAAAAAAAAAAAAAGACTGGCGATTCCGCAGCTCAGCTGGGAACGTCAGAGCCTTTTTTTAACGTTTTAAAAGCATTATTTTACAACCTATTTGGCCGAATAGGTTGGGGAAAAAATGCCTTTAAAAGGTTAAAAAAAAAGGCTCTGATGATCAGGCAGTTCAGCTGGGATTGTCAGAGCCTTTTTTCTAACTTTTAAAAGCATTTTTTAAAAGAAGCGGCAAGCGGGTGACCGGGAGATTGGGGGGGCATGGACGGGGGGGACAGGGATTTTTGCTACCGGTTCTCCGAACCACCCGCTGCCATTGCTACTGGATTGGCCGATGCGGTCTGAACCAGGAGTATTTCACCCCTGGTCTATGGAGATTCCCAGTCATCCAGGTCATCCAGGGTCCCAAAGGTGCTTTTTCAAAAGGCAACTGGATTTAGTTTTTAGCTTAAAGGCGTTTCACTTCTCCCCCAAGAAGCTTCTTCAGTTCTTCAGAACTGAAGAAGCTTCTTTTATGAGAAGCGAAAAGTCCAGTTGCCTTTTGAAAAAGGACTTTTGAAACATATGCTAGATATGAAGACGGTGCCTCTGCTGGGGCTAGGACAGCAATGTATCTTTTCTTTTTATGTACGCTGGGAGCAAATGCACAAAAGACAAATTCCTTGTGTGTCCAATCACACTTGGCCAATAAAGAATTCTAATCTAATCAAAGACAAGATGACAGATAGAATATCACAGTGCAAATCCCACATTTTTAGGGCCATGCATCACTACACTATGTTTGCTATCTTAATGATGTTGATCTCACATCAACCAGAGGTCATTGTATGGAGACATTATATAGGAAGCAGATCCAGAGTTATGGGTGATTACTTATTCAAGTATATGGCAACCTGGGCGTTTCAGAATGCATTGTAAAAAAAAAAAAAGCCCTATAAATAAGCTAATATTGCGGTGAGCTCTCAGGAGATCTAAGAGTTAAACAAAAATGGAAGCCCACCAACTCCCTCAGGAATGCTGTGCAGTGAATACAGTAAGTCCAGCCCTTCCTGCATTCTTACAAGTTTTTTAATATGCTGTGGGATTGAATACTAGCCAGACTTTGTGCTTATGGCTAGCATTCAAGCCTTTGTGGATCCCTAATTCTCTGTGTAGTGAAAATGTTACACTTTGACTTTCAGCCATTTTAAAAAACTACAAAAACGTTCAGTGAATGCTGAAACAGTTCTTAAGCATAACAGACATGTAAGTAAACTGCAGTGACAGTAGATAGAGAGCATATAATGAAACAAACCAAGGAAAAGAAATTGCCTCCATCTGATCTGCAAGATTAGCATCACACTGGTTTTTATGAGAGCCGTCTAAAACAGGGGTCTCCAACCTTGGCAACTTTAAGCCTAGAGGACTTCAACTCCCAGGCCCAGCAAAGCTGGGCAACCAGCAAACTCCCAACAAAGCTGGCTGGGGAATTCTGGGAATTGAAGTCCTCCAGGCTTAAAGTTGCCAAGGTTGGAGACCCCTATCTAAAAGACCACCATAGAAAAGGCCCTTACAGAGGAAAAGGGCATAGTGTCTCTCTCTAAAGAGAAAACAGGTATAAATGTACGTTTTGATGTCTGTTTTTTAAAATAACACGGCATCTAGTTGAAGAGTGTCTTATCTATCACCTTGGTCATGCCTGGAAAACTGAGAAGATAGTTAAAATAGTACAGGAGAGGGATGTTCTGCTGATCTGGAATTGAGACAACTCAGGAAATGATATTCTGTTCTGTGAAAGAAGATTGTCTTTGACAGGAAAAGGAGGCACATCTGGCATCTAATGTACACCCAAAGATGTATAATTTTTTGGATGAGTGACTTATTTAACACTTGCATGATTTGACCCAGCTGTGGCATAATTCAGTGCAGCATTATTCCATTGTTTAATTTTTTTTCTTTTGCAAAACTCCTGATTCTTTGTACCCAATTAATGTTTCTGGAGTGGTATGCAATGCCTAAACTTTCGAAATAAGCATTGCACTTGATTCCCAGGAGGCTTTGTGAGTGATACGTCTTGGATTTGCTGTTTGCTAAAGGAAATATAGTGGAAAGTCATCAGAAAATGAGGTCCCTTTCGCTCTCTCTCTCTCCCCCTCTTTCCTTAGCTTTCCTTTTTACACATAACAGACCCTTTGTATGTAGAGTCGCTTCCTCGTCCTTCTGTGCAGCTGAGCTGTTCGTTTTCCTCCCTTTTGAAGGATCTTTCATACAATGAGTAGGAAGTAAGGAAATGAAGCATAGCTCTGTAATTCATGAAAATTGTCCAAAAAGATGTTCATCTGGGGATAAGATACAAGGCTACTAATTAAGGAAAATGCTGTCCAAATCCAGAATACTCCAGATTTCACTGGCAATTTCTGAATTTCTCTTCTCTAGATGTAGCAACTGACTCATCAAAGGATTTACGGGAGCTGAAAAGATTCAAATAAGAAGTATTTTAAGAGGAATGTTGAAGTCTTAACCATAAATAGCAAAGTGGTTCCTGAACACGTTCACCTCTATTTTAGTTCTTCGTGTTAGTGGATTTATTTACATTCATTTGAGGCTGCCTCAGGGTTGTAAAGTTACTAAAACTTAAAGGCACAAAGACACAGCAAGCTACATCACTATGCCTCTAGGCAAAGAGGCAGTCCCGGAACCAGCAAAATCTGGGGGCTGCGCAGGGGACAGAATGTATCTGCCCTCAATATGGAAGGGATTGCCGCTCTTGAATTGGCCTTTTTAGTCACACTAGATGCTGTTTTAGGACCTCTTTCCAGAGCATGATACCATAGTCTTTTGAGACTGAAGGGTGCCAATGAACACCACTATGGAATTCTAATTAGGGCTTTTCTCTCTAAGAGCCTTGTGGAATAATGAGACTTCTATTTCTTCAGAATTAATCTGGATTTACTAACAGAAATCTAGAAATAGCATGGTAATATCTGAATTGGATCTAACATAATGCCTAATCAATTAATCAGGTAGAGAGACAGTTTGGTATCTTGGTTAAGACACCAGGCTAGAAACCAGGAGAGTGGGGGAGTTCTAGTCCCACCTTAGGCACAAAGCCAGATGGGCAATTTTGGGCTACTCATTTTCTCTTAGCCCTAAGAAGGAGGCAATTATAAGGCACTTCTGAAATATCACCAAGAAAATTTCAGAGACTAGTCCAGGCAGCCACCAGTCACTGCTGACTTGAAGCACACAAATATACAAATACATTTCCCCTATAGTGCTTTGAATAGTTTCCTCCACTTTTTAAGACCTCTTCTCAAAATAGTTCTAAAATAATTCTAGAGCAGGAGTTTGGTTAGTTTTTCTTTAAATTCCTGAAATGTTTGTGAAAGGGGCAAAATTCTATACAGTATCTGACTGCAATCTGACTTGTTATCATGCATTGTGGTTGTATGGAGCATGAGGGGGTGACTAAAAGAATTATATGGAGAAACTGTGGTATTATTCCAGACTATTAGGTATGCCAGCTTGAGTTCCTGAATAAAAGGTACGTTATAAATCAAATAATTTTTATTTTATTTTAATTTGAGGTTGTCCTTGACTGGAACTAGAATAATAAGGAAAATACTGTTGTAACACTGGTTACAACTAAAAATGACTTCAAACTGTTGCATTCATGAGTTAAGGACAACATGAACACAACACCATGGGGATACAATAGAAAAGAAAATATATATTATGGAACATCTTTGTAACATGGTTAGATTGCAACATAGCTCAGTATATAGCTCTTTTTTGAGGTGTGATGACTAGAAAATCACAATCTTCTGGCACCAATAAAATAAGGATCTCAGAAACAAGCAAGTTAAAAAGATACTACATCCAGAGAGATTTTAACAGAAAACAGAAAAATTGCTTTCATCATCTAGGTCTCTAGGAAGATATCATTTTCTTCATCAAACATGAGTGGCATCTACTTTCAAAAATGACTATCAAAGAGGCTGCCTTCCACAATGTTCTGAAATCAATCTAATATGAAGGCCTCCAACTTTTAAGAAATTGAATTCATCCAACTGTCTTCATGATAGGTTTCATGGTATTAGTAATGGATATTACATTCTGAGGAGACTACGCAATCATTTCTACATCCTTTACTGGCTCTAGAAAATATTTTTGGCATTATAACCTTTAATTTGATTTCACATTTTTCCACTTTCCATTTTTTACAACTCTGTCACTTATTGGCATTCACTTGATACAGATAAAACTGTTCTTTGGTCTTTAAATAAAAGAATGCATTTTTCAGTTACAGGCAGACTAAAAGCTTTATGGCATGTTTGTCACACAGAAGATGCTAATCATAGTTGCTACGTTGTTTTTGGGGTTCTAAATAGGCTCCTAGGCGTTTTTAGAAAATCAAACTGGAGAGTGGCTGGAAACAAGCAACTAACCCAGTAAAAGTATAAAGATAACCTGGACTAGGGACACTTTCACTAGTTGTTCATCCAGCAACTGGGCATTTTATAATTACAGGGCTCACTTATGAACATAACTCGAAAACTACCTGCATATATAATTCATAGCACTCTTGTAGGCGATAAACATTATTTAATAGATTAAGTGGTTAATTGATAAACATATCTTATGAATATGGATCTAAAATAATCCCTTCTACTGTACTAGAAAACGATGAGATGGAAGATTATGTTATTAAAAAAATTTAAGAACAAGATATTCTCAGGCCTATAGAAAAGATCGCATTTTGAATGGTACTTTTCAAAATTTTCTGACAGATTCTACTAAATGGAACAATAAATTTAGAAAGCAGAGAAACGAGAGATGTAGCTTGCTGAATAGCAACTTCTGCATTGTTTATATTGAACACACAATTCAACTATGCCAAAAGGAGGCAATGTATGACACTATCCAGCAACCCCAACCAGTCTAGCTAATGATGAGAGATGCTAGAAATTACATTTCAATAACATTCAGAGGTCGACAGGTTGATCACCAGGGCTAAGTAGATCAACAGCAAACTTCCTTTGATTTCTCCCAAGCATCATGCTTCACCTGGCAGTATTAACATAGCACCAGCTAGAATCAATTGACCCCCTTAGGTTCAATAAGAAGAACTTTGGCAAATGCATTGCTAATCATTTGAACTGAAGTGGGACAATTAGTTCTCTATGAAACCATCACTTGAAAGGGATACTCAGATTTAACTTTGATGAAGCAAAATACCCTTTTGAAATCTTCCACAGCTTCATTAGCTATCCCATACTGAACTTTCTCACCTGTACCTGGAGTACATTTAACACTTAATATCATTTCTTTAATGTCTCTCCTGCTCAGCTAGTATAGGATATTACGAAGGTCTTGCTTCTTGGGACCTTCATATCTGATAATGGGTCTGCTGTAAAACTTTGATTTAACAGATCATCTTGGATGAAAATTGTCCACTAAATTATACATATCAATAAATACGTATGTCATTAAGACATAAATTTTTTATGTCGTTTGTATCACTTTACACAATTATGCAAGTAGCATAACTTGATGGAAACCGTAAAAATGTCAGTTACGTAATTGTGCAAATAACACAGATTATAACAATTTTCTGGACTGCTGCAGAAACAGTGAATGTCATGTGCTGTTTGGAGTGAAATCGAAAGAAACAAATTTGTCCTAGGCATCCAAACTACACTGAGTGAAACTAGAAAATCATTTTGATTGTTTTGCATTAATTTCTCAGGCCTGGGTTTAACATACTGTAATGTTGCAAGCCCTGGTAGTTTTATTTAGTTTGATCTGTGTCACTTTTAGATGCTTTTAATCTGGGTTGTCTGTGTGTTTGCATGTTTTATCTGGTTTTATGGGTTGGGGTTGGTTTTGTCTAGAGTCCATTGCAGCTGGGAGGTTATATTATATTTAAATAAATAAATAATTTTAACTATTTATTTATTTAAATGTATTTTAACTAGAAAATGAGCAGAAGAGATGGAATTGAAACAAGGAATTATCAACTGTTAGAGAAATGTGTGCCTTTGGTGGTCCGTGATATGTGACATGCGATTCAATATTCATGCTGTGTTTGTTTTTGTTTTTCATGGCTCTCTTTTTAAATTCAGCAGGCCTTCCACTTTTGAAATATTTGCCCTAAGAAGAATAAGAAAGTTTCTTAGTACTGTATAGATTAGTTGTAACTGAGCAAAATGACAGATTTTGCCCACAAACAAATTATGTAATGGCTCACCTATCACAGGTATCCATAGGACAACATATACACTGGTGCTAGTGAAGAAAAAATACTGTTACCATCACCTAGGAGACAGGAATACATTGGCCCTGAATCCAAACACTTTTCAAATTATACATATGTGGTAAAGCTCTAATGAAAATAAATAATGGATGATATTAATAATCTTTACTTGTACCTAACAAACAGCCATGTAAAAGAAAATAAAAAGAAGCAATGGGTGGAAACTAATCAAGGAGAGAAACAACCTAGAACTAAGGAGAAATTTCCTGATAGTTAGAACAATTAATCAGTGGAACAACTTGCCTCCAGAAGTTGTGAATGCTCCAACACTGGAAGTTTTTAAGAAGAGATTAAATAACCATATGTCTGAAATGGTATAAGGTTTCCTGCTTAAGCAGGGGGTTGGACTAGAAGACCTCAAAGGTCCCTTCCGACTCTGTTATTCTATTTCTATTTCTAAGTTATTCCACGATTCACAATATGACTACTTGCTTTTTTCATGGACATGATTTTGCAGAATTCACAGTATTACTTAGAGACAAACAAGATGTACCTGTTACTTCTCATAGAGCAGTGCATAGCTTACTTCACTGAGCTCCTGGAGAAAATACAAGGTAATAATATAGCAAATAAGTAAGGTAGAGAAAGATGTATTATTAATAATAATACCAATAATAATACTGTACCTTTCTATGCTTCTCCATTGCTTCTTTCTACCCCAGCCCATTTCTACTGCAGTTCCACAAATCTGTATTTAGCCAAAGTAGCTAGAATGATACACTAATGAAATCTGAGTGGTTCCTGGTTTCTTCATCCTACCCAGCTGTGTGGGGCTTTACAAGACATATTTTAAATGAACTTTCTGAAGTGGTACCAAAGGTTCTGCAGCACAACTTTTAAACATCTACCCCCACCCCACCCCCGATGACCTCGTCCAAATCCAATTCTGTTGCTTTGCATGTACACTGAGTGTTTCTGTACCAGAGACAAATTCCTTGTTTTTCTAATCATACTAGGCCAATAAAGTATGCAATCCAATCCAATGCAATATTTCCATCTAAAATTTGGAATAGGGAAATGAACTAGTAGCAAAATAATTTTGAGATATGCTTCACATTAGAGAACTTTGTTTCTGTAGCTCAGAAGACGACAAGGATAGTAAAAAAAAAAAAAAAAAAAAACAACCTCAGGGATATCTGCATTATTTTCTTCAATTTTGATATGAGGTTTATCATGTGTAAAGTTGCTATTAGCACTGGAGTGTGCATTAATCTCACAATATTATGATTATACACATTTATCAGATAGAATGGAATGGAATGGAATGGAATGGAATGGAATGGAATGGAATGGAATGGAATGGAATAGAATGGAAGAATAGAGTAGAGTAGAGTAGAGTAGAGTAGAATTAACTCTATTGTCACTTTGAATACACTAATCGGCATACAATAAATGAAATTTCGTTGCATACAGCTCTCCAATATACACTACATAAAATGATACAATACATAGATAAATAAATAAATAAATACAAAATTATTCATATATTCATATATATTATATGACACAGAGAAACAACCTAGTCTAATTCAAATGTATACATGCACATGACGGGAAAAACTAATCTTACGAGTTTACCAGACGGATGGCATATGGAACGAAACTGTTATAGAATCTGGTAGTCCTGCTGGAAATACTTGAAAACCTCCTCCCAGAGGGGAGCAACAGAAACAGACCGTAAAGTGGGTGTATGGGGTCTCTAACAATGCTTTGAGCTCTAAGCACATAGCGCTTATAAGCAGTATCCTAAACAGAAGTGAGATTCCTATAATCTTCTCAGCTATCCTTACCACTCTCTGTATGGACTTTCTATCTGAGGCACTGCTGCAAATGAAATCATTGGATTGGATTCAAACCCACGTGAATTACAGTAAATCTGGAGTCAGTCCATAACATTAAACCAGGGACTCTAATAAGCCTACTAAAATCATTTTAAACATCTGTTGCTTTAAAAAATATACTAGTGCTAAAATGTTATAAAAATGGAAATTAAAAAAATTATTCTTTATTTTTTTCAGAAACTCTGGAGAATGGACCTAACAAGCGTGAAAGGTGAGTAAAATTTTCCTTTGCTTATTGAATAGTTCAAAAGCAAATATAAGTAGAGATTGTTGGAAGCAGAAGTCATGGACTTCATCCTGTTTTCATCAGAAAGATAACAAACTCGGAAGACATGGAAAACTTTGATGGCAGCAATTCCCTCACTTCGTAAGCTAAAATTAGGAAGGGGAAAAAAGGCAAACTTGTCAAAGTGGTGGATAAGCAAGAAAGAAAGTGATTGACCATACATGGACTCCAGCAGGAAAAAAAATATTGGCATCCCTACCCTGTGAAGAGCCTTTAGGGCAGTGATTCTCAATCTTGGGAACTTTAAAATGTCTGGATTTTAATTCCTAGAATTCCCCAGCCAGCATGAGGTCCAGACATCTTAAAGTTGCCAAGGTTGAGAAACATTGCATGCCTCTGCTGTCCACATGGTGTTCTCCTCTGTTTAGCACTTGACTCGTTCTTCTGCTTGGACTGGAAGCCTATGGGCCAACTGGGGAAGTTCCTTCTTGCTACCCTTCAACTTTTTGGAATATGGGGATGGTTCATTAGCTTCTATATGGCACTCTTTTAAATGAAGTACTGAGCTGCACCTACTGACCCTTATTATTTTCTAAAAAAGTCTTGGAAAGCTGTGTTGAGGAATCAAAACAGAAGGTGGCACTTAACAGCATTTCAAATAAACAAGCAAAATATTCTTAAAGTTAGGTGAAACTTAATAGATGTTGAGTTAAGCTATTCAAGAATTCTACTCTCCAGTCCTTCCCTTGTTTATTCAATTCAGTAAAAAGTCTCCATCAGTTTGAATGAAGAGGCTACTTTACAGAGCCACTCATAGGGAAAGGACAATGGGAGAAGGCTGTTGACCCAGATGCAGATATTGAAAGGCCATTGGATCTCATGGGATGACAGGGGCTGGCACCAGTTTTGGGGTTGGGGAAGTCAGGCTAAGAGAGCTAGTTGTTCTGGTGGTAAAGGCACTAATCTAGAAACCAGAACATTGCAAGTTTTGGTCCTGCCTTAGACAGGAAAGCCAGCTGGCTGATTTTGGGCCAGTCCCTCTCTCTCAGCCCAATTCATCTCACACAGTTGTTGGGGCAAAATAGGAAAAGAAAGGAGATACGTTTCTGCCTTGAGTTATTTATAAAAATAATAAAAATGGGAGAGAGAGGCATTCTTATTCTTAAATCCCATTAACCCTGAGAAACAGTGGTTTTGAGGCTATATGTTAGAAAGTCAACAGTTCTTTGGTTCAGTAGAATTTTGAGGTGCTGAGAAGTCTCAGAGAGGGTGCTGCATTCCCCAAGTCTTTCATTTGTTCGGTGTGTCGTATTAGCCCAAACAATTGTAGCTAATCCAATAAACCAAGTAAAATTGTGTCTTGTGTGAACCAGGTTAGTGTGCACAAATGCGGGAGGGAACTATGTCTGTATGCCTGTATTGACTTGACAAGAACAAGTCAATGGGAAGGTTAAGGATGAGTGAGGATGTCGTAATGTGAGACAGGAAATTTCAATAGATTAGGAAAAAATCTTAATTGGAAGAATGTTCCCTTCTAATCCTATTGCCCCACTCAGGTACAGTCCTATCAAGAGGACAGATACCATCTCTGTTCTTAAAACAGGCCAAAGATGCACCAGGAGAGACAGGCAGGATTCTTCCCCTTCTCCTGAACATTCTGTAGGAAATTCTTTTTTAAACAAACAGATTTTTATATGCCTAATGGAGACAAGTATTGTTTCACTGTTTGAGTGCATGAGTATCATAATAATTAACAAGCATGGAAACATTTCTTGATGTTTGTTTCCAGTGCAGTGAACAGGAAAATATCAAGCAAAGACGAGACGTATTGGAAGGAGATCAATGCAGCAATGGCCTTAACCAATCTTGCCCAGGGAAAGGACAAACTGCAGGGTACAACCAGCTGCATCATTCAGAAATCTTCACACATATCAGAAGTGAAGACTGTCAAAGTTCCACTGGTGCCAATGCCATTTTAAGAGAAAAAGTGATTTACTTAACTTTCTCTGTGTGGATTTTTTTTCATGCTGTTCGTTTTCTTGTAAGATCACAAAAGATCTAGAATAGGGCTTGAAGCTCCTATTGTAGTCTGTGACAGTAAGGACGAATAAGAATAAGTGTAGCTCATCGGAAAGGTCTCACCAGCAAGCACTAGCAAAATGATCCTGAGGAGGTTGTGTGGTTCTCGTTCATTTTCTTGTTTGTGATGTAAAAGCTATTCCCAATTAATTGTGTTCTGTTATGGTACAGTGATCAAGAAATATTCTCTCAGGCTAAATAGTTTGTTTCTTAAATAACTTGTCAAATATGGAGGGACATTCCCTGCTTTTTTCTTTTTAAGTCAAATTATTAACTTATTTTATTGTATTAATCAAGCTGCACATTAACCATCTGCATTGCTATAACAATAAGTGCCTTGCTTTCTTACAGTAAGCTACAACGTGGGCATAGCTTTAGACATCTGTGCCTCAAAATGTCAATAACCCAACACTTAACCTTGCATGTAGTTCCAAGTGCATCCTGACCGTTCGAAGCTGACGTCAGAAAGCATATTAATAATGTTATAAAAGCCCTCAAACTTTTGATTTATTTGAATTAGAGACCCAGCAATATCTAAAGTGAAATTGCTATATTTTACCATGAAAGAAAAATTGATTGATACCAAGCAATACTCTGCTTTGCTCAAGTGAAATCAAATTGCTATGTTTTGTTACCCATAGAATTATTTTGATAAGTGCAATATTATGGCTTCAAGAGCTTGAGATCCAGATTTAAAAAAGAAATAAACTTCATTCGTTTTAAGAAGAGCTCGAACAGCAAGGACATTTATAGAAGATGTGAAGCAGCCTCTCTTTGAGGTGCTTTGCAGTCTGGATGTTGTTGTCTCTCAAAACGATTTTAAAATACAGTGCCTCTCCTCCGGCTGACTGCTGTTTTGGCTCTTATTATTGTTGAGTGTGAGAGCAAGATAGCAGCTCACAGAGAAATTAAATCTCACCTATGAAAATGTTCCTCTTCTTAGCTTTATATAGTGCTTAATTTTTTTTTACATGAAAACGTATCCTTTGACAGCTTAAGTTGTTCTTGTTGCAGCAAAGCTATCAATAAATCCAATGTAGATCCCTTCCTTTTAAAGTCTCCTTTAGATTTATTGAAACTGTTATGTAAGTAAACAAAGCAGCTCACTTTTTTTGGTACCAAGTCAATCTATGCTTCAGTTTATTATTTACATTGGAGCTCTGTAACTTTCCACGACGGAAACCGTTATTGCCTTAATGCATCCAAAATGTTTTTTATTTTGGTATGGAATGTATCAAATGAAGGCAATCCCCATTTCAATGAAGGAAAAATGGCATAATGAAATCTATATATTATATAAAGTGAAAAGCCTGAATTAAAAACATGTGGGGTACACAGCAGACAAACAATTGTGGCACTGACTCAATTTAAAGTTAAAATAGATGCTAAATTAGGCATTAAAAACAACATTTTAAACCTCTAGATTTGACTGCCATTGAGTCAAGTGAATTGTATAAAATAGTTTTTATGGAGGTATATCAAATTTTTCTTCAACCATCCAAAAATGTTCTAATCAGGTTCCCTCCCCTATGTAAACAACAGTAAAGCCCCAAATAGTTTATATTGAGTGGTAAAAGAAAATTAGAGAAAAAAGTTGATTGCTAGAATTTAGTTTAGCAAGGTTGAAACCAAGCTTATTTTCCTTTAATTGCTTGAATGTTACATTTGAATAACAATATCCAGACTAAATTGTAAACCTAGTTTTGAGAAAATATCATTTAACCTCCAATCTTGTTTTTCTCCCCAGCCCAGTTATAGCCAATGAAAGGGAAAAAAGGAAAAATCAGTATATGTTAGCTGATATGGACAAGGCAGAATCGCTGTATAATTCCTCATGTCTCACCTGATAGCAATAGCAATAACACCTAGACTTATATACCGCTTCACAGTGTTTTACAGCCCTCTCTAAGCGGTTTACAGAGTCAGCATATTGCCCCCAACAATCTGGGTCCTGGAATGGAATTCTCTCTCTACAAGGAGTGGGTGACATGTACCCCATGCAGTCTTTAAATCTTTTTGGGCAGTATTTAAATCCCTCTTGACCATAATTGCCAAAAATGCAAAGCATCCTTCCCACCCCTTCCAAATGTAAAAAACATGAAAATGGTAATATAATTCCTAATATAGAAATATCCCATCGAAAAGAACAAGGGACAGCCCTTCCCTCCTATTCTGCCCTGACCATTTGATGGTCAGGGCATGGTTCCATCATGTGGCAATTATGTTGTGACCCCTTCAACACTGAGGTCCTTAGACTCCCTGAAATGTTCAATATCCACCAGAATGTTGCCTACTTTTACCTGATACTGTCAGGTTTATATATCCACAAGGTGTTCTTTGTTTACAGAACTCCCAGCAGAAGAGCAGATAAGAATGAATTAAGACCTTTACATGTTCATATAGTCTGCACAGAATTCTTTTAAGACTGTATTGCTAGTTTTCTGGACTCTTTGCAGTATAACCAATCAAAGTAAGCCAGATTTCAGTATTAAATCTAAAGTGGATTGCAAAATCAACCAGGTTTCGGTCTTAATCCTAAACTCCATTGGGAAGGTTAGGTAACCTTGTGGATAATTCAAATCTTTCTGTTTTAAACAAAACCTATCACATCTCTAAATCGACCACTTCTAATTTCATGAGCGCGGAGGGCATTATGTAGGGTTCCTTATATGGGGAAGATAAGTGGGGATTAAATTGTGCAAAATTTCCAAAAGAAGCTTTCTAAAGCAGGGGTCTCCAACCTTGGCAACTTTAAGACTTGTGGACTTCAACTCCCAGAATTCCTCAGCCAGCAAAGCTGCCAAGGTTGGAGACCCCTGTTCTAAAGCATGTAGCCATCCTGTACATGTGGAAGCAGTGGATATAGGCTACAGAAGATTTACCCCCATTGCGTTCCCTCTACGTAGAGGGAAGTTCCTAGAAATGCAAGAGGGACAGGGGAACCAACCCTTGATGAAGCTAACTTTCAGGTATGCAGGTTGATCTTCAAGTGTAGCCAGTTCCAATTGCACTAATATAAAGTAGCAGGTATCTGCCTTGATGTAACTTGTAGAATGCATCTTGATGTATCATAGCATTTTGTGATGATGGTTATTTCTAAACTGTATAGTTAAAGTGATTTGATATGAAAAATATATATATTTTGTACACAAATATATATATATATTTACTTTTTTAGGGAGTGTTTTCATTGACATGAAAAAAGCAGGAAATATACTGTATGTTATGACTGTATGAACAGCAGAAGTTTACTTTTGAATGACTTACATCATTATGCAAAAGAGATTTCCCCACATTTATGGCCTTGACAACCAACCTACTGGATTTCCTCATAACAATGTGAGTTTTTAAAATAAAAACAGAGAGTAAGCGCTTCGCTTTAGTTCATACTATTGTAAATTATTCTGCTATTAACTATTTTGTGAAAATAAATTGTGTTGCCAAACTTTTCTGTAAGATGTTTTCAGTTTTGTTTTGTTTAAAAAATTCAAGTGAATAACAGTATCAACAAAATTACTAATATGTGGAAGGAACAACCCAAAGAATAAATGTTACTATACAAAATAAGGCTGGTGTGGATCTCGTGGTTCCTTTTTGAAGAGAGGGGATAAAAAAAATATACTCATGTTTACAGACTCATGACAAGACTGTCTATTCTCGGGCATAGTCACCTGGGGATCTTGACATCTTCTCTATGATGGCCTGAATACGAATATAGAAGGTCTATGAGACCAACTGAAATTGCCCCCATTGTTACAACTTTTCTTTTGAATACCCTAATTTTGTGGTATAACTAAATATTGACACCAGCCAAGTTTATAGCATCTTCAAATTTAATTCAGTAGAGAAGCACAACTAAGAGTATTAATTCTGGATTTCAGGAGCAAATGCAAACTATGGTCAGTAAGGTCGGGCCATCCTAATCCCCAGAAGAACAATAGAGATAAAGGTAGAGCTTCTATAGTTTCTAGATTATTTGGAATAGAAACTATAATTTAACAAAAGCGGCAATATACAAAGAAAGCCAATATAAAATGCTATACAGATGGCACCTAGCACCCGCGAGATTAGCAAAAATCTATCCAAATGTAAGCCCCAAATGTTGGAAGTGTGGATGTCACCAAGGTACCTTCTTTCACATGTGGTGGTCCTGTCCCGAAGCGATGAAGTATTGGAGAAAAATTCAAAATTGGCTGCAAGACTCAACCAATGAAAAAAATGAATTGATACCTGAAACATTTCTCCTGGAAATACTAGAGACGAAATACTGGGAGGGGGGGAGATATTTAATCATACATATACTCACTGCAGCAAGAATAGCCTATGCTCAATACTGGAAAGGAAAGGACACACCACCAGAGGAACACATTATTCAGAAGGTTCTAGAATGGGCTGAAATGAACAAATTAATGTTAGAATTAAATGAGAAAGAAGACTCAGAATATTATATGGTGTGGGATGATCGGTACAGGTGGATTGATAATAGAATAAAGAATAGATAAAAATTGATATAAATTTTAAGATGCATATGTAAATTACGTTATATTACAATGAAATGTAAAAGAAGAATCTATCTAACCTGTGTAGAAAAATAACACTGTCTGATTGATTGTATTGTATTGTATTATAATAAATTTCAATAAAAAATTTTTTTTAAAAAAGAGATAGAGATAGAGATAGAGATGATAGAGATAGAGATAGAGATAAAGACTAAGGCAGAAAAGGCATACTTTTTGGAGGCCCTCAGATAGCATGGGATTTGGAGAATGTCCACCCGGATCAATTGGATGGCAGAAATAACCAGGTGGAGATGGTCCTTCAAGTATAAAATACAGAGAAAGAATTGATGTTGTGTTGTTTCATTCTTTTCTGTGCCTGAAGACAACTATGTCTGGACATTTCTGAACTTCCACTTAGATGAACAGATTGGATACTGCCAAATGATTTCTAGGCAATGAAAAGTAAATCTAAACATTTGTGTGATTTTTTCCCTCTTTTCCTTGAGTTTAATCCTTCTATTGTCATAAATTTAGGCATCAGAAGTATGCTCAGAACTGAGTTTTGGTTATTTATCGGCAAATTTGCTGGTCTTTGCTTCAACAGAAATGGCCATTTTAATAACATAAGCAACTTTTTAAAAATCCCTCATGCCAGTTTGGAAACAAATTTTGATTCCAAAAGTTGTTGATTTCAAATGCACGTTCTGCTTAGCTTGTTTCTCAATATTGGAGATACAATCAAACAGCAATCAAATTAAGCATGCAAAAGACCGCTGATTTCATAGGATTTAAGCACACTTAATTAGGTTTGGGCTGATAGCCCAGACGTTCATAAAGAAGTGTTTAGGGAATTAATGTTAGCAGGTAATAGAAATGAGCTTGCTTATAGCAACAAGTAGTTTCTATAATTTCTACATAGAGATTCTTTATATTTCCAAAACCCTAAGACATGTGGAGTAAAATTATTTCAGAATTATGCTCAAGTGTTTAAAAGATAAGAACAGTTGATGTTACGATACAGAAATATTGTGTCAAACCTTTGGGCTGCTTTAAAAGCATTGAAAGCACATGTGCATCATATTCTGATCTTTCATGTTTTTGGTCCTGGCTCAACAACACCTGGTTTGCTTTCAGAAGTTCACTGCCAGTTCAGTTTCATCATCCACTGTTCAAAAAAGCTATTACTGAACTGCACTGACCCAACTGCACCCCAAATTACCTTGCTTCAGGAGAGACGTGGCAAGTTTAGAAGAATAATGGTTCAAGAACACTGTGTAGCATATCTAGTGTTCTCAACATCTTCCATGAAGTTGAGGTTTCAAGGCAAAGAATCTTAAAATTCTATCTTCATTTCCACTTCCTTTGTCTCTTTCTGGCTTACCAAATAGGGCTACTGTTCCTTTTTTTTTTTTTTTTTTTTTTAGGGATCCATTATAGAGGTCACAAAATACTTGTAATGGAAAAATCAGAGATATATCTATATTTATTGAAAGTGTTCTATCTATGGTCACTCACTTTTCTAAAGGGAGGCTAATTTCCTGAAAGATCCATGCATGTCCCAGAAAGCCTGCTTGACAAAGAAACCAAAACATCTACAGAGAAAATGCTATGTTTGCATTCAGTTAATTGTCATTGATAGCAGTGCTTTGGGTGTCAATTAAATCAGGACAAGAGGTCAGGAGAATCGGGAACAGTCATCATTCTCATAAAATCATTCAGGTGAGACAATTTTATCAAATCAGTAATGACTACTGAATATAATTTGGGACAGATGAAATTTGGGATGAAGGCAGAGCTGACGTTTCCAGATTCTATTATCAATCACTAATTGATAGTGATTAGCATTAATTAAGGAAGTGGGGAAGGGGGAAAGGCCATGGATACACAAACTGACAGATTTTCCACATCTCAATTTTTAGTCTCCCCTCCTCAAATTCTTTTAATGTAACTGTCATATCAACTTGGTCAATTGGCAATGGATTAAGTTATTGGCAATAGATGTCAGGCCTAGCTCAATATAGCTATAAATCAGTGCACCTGAATTTTTAAGCTATTGAGGTCTGGTTCCATAATGGATGAGCTCATTCATTTGTCTTTTTGGATCTTTTTTCAGATAATTTTATTTTCCATCCTGTTTTTTGGATAGGATCCCAACACCTTGGGGTTTTTTTCCTCTGCCATTTTTTGGACATCTGCTAATGTTGCACAGGTTCTTTTAAGCTGGGTATCAATCTTCTGCAAAGTTTTATTTATAACTACCTAAATAGTTGTTATCAGTGCTCTTTGTTGATAGACTGTCTTCTTTCCAGAGAACATCATTTAAATAGCAGACTTAGTCTGCGAAAACAAAAACCCTCCTCTTATGTTCAGCGCAATAAAATTATTATCCCAGCAGATGCTCAGAAGATATATGTCTGCAAGTGTTTAATGTGATCAAGAATAACTCAGAAACTTTACTCAAGATGTCATTGTCTAAAGAGTTCACATCTTTTAGCCATTCTGGCTGGGAACAGGAATTTCAATCCCAACACATCTACAAGGCTGATTTATGGTCTTGTACATGGATTTTCAAACTTGGCAAGGAAGAATTCTGGAACTTGAAGTCCACATCTTAAAATTGCCTAGTTTGAAAAAACATAGCTTTACTATATGATATTAATAATATACCTCCCTCATGATCTGCAAGTTATTTTTATAACTCCTTTGAAATCAAGATGATGATGATGAATGAAGAAATACTATACATACAGCTAAGATATATACATATTTCTTTAAAGGAAGGAGGTCTCTTGAAATTTGACAACATACAAAACCCTGACTGGCAACTGACTTGTAGCGAGCCAGGGAAAATCTTACAGTGACTACTGTTCAGATCCATTCATGTACAGCATTCATGTAGATAAAATCTAGCCTCTTATTGCCACTGAAAGTTCATTTTTATAGCCCAGCAGAGCCTTCCTTCTCTTTCTCCTGTCATGTCTTGGCAGCAGAAGATTTGGATGTGTCAAAGAGCCATGTTTATTCATCCCAGTCCTGGGTCAAGTTCTTTCTTGCTAATCTTAGCCAACCAATTCTCAAAGTGCTAAGACATTAAGTGTGCACCAATGCAAAATTGCCTTGCCCAGCTTTTGCCCTCATCTATCACTCTGTACTTAACCATTAGTCCTTGTGGCTAATTTAACTCCCTAAAGGAGTGTCATTCTAACCATAACTACCTAAAACCTGCCAAGTGCTGTTTTATGAGCTGCTGCCGAGAGTTTTAAGGTTGATTTTTCAACAATTTTCATTGGCATTTGATGGTACATGCTTGATTTACAATGCTGTAAATAAATAACCACAAATAAGAGGCATTCTTTTCCTTTAGGATAATACAATATGACATTCTTTTGAGAGAGAGAGGAAAAGACAGATTTCTAAAGAGTTTCTGAAGTTTAATTCTGAGTCTGTCACGAACCTGTAGCAGGGCTATGAAAACAGGAACTCCTTTATGTAAAAACAAAAAACAAGCTTTGAGATATCAGGGAAAGCAAAGGGCTCTTCAAGATAAGGAAGCACCAGCTAATGATAAGAGGACAAAATATGGCCACTGAGAGATACAAACTGGTTGCCACCTCTGCCGAGAAGAGCTTCATCTGTGCTACTAGACAAGAATTTCTTATGGGTTTGTCCAGCCAAGTTTCTGTGTTTACTGGCCCACAGAATGTATAAAAGACACCAAATGTTTAGGAAAGCAATCAGCAGTTTCTTCATGACCAACATCTAAAAAGAGTTCAGCTGAAAAACAGGAGGAGAAAAGGGCAGATTAGAATATTTCATTTATACACAGCCTGCAATTCATGTAAAATGAATTAAGAGATACAATGCTGGTTATTCCAATTGTCCACTGATGAACTTAAGGAGAACAAATCTAGGCTCTGTTTGAGAAGGCTCTTCTGGAAGAGTTAGTTCTAGCAACTAACTTAAGCAACTGACTCTCACACACATACTGTACATTAGAACCCACATATGTATAACACATTATGCTAAACCATCATGAGGTAGGTTTGCAATTTACTTATAGTATTGTGTCAATCGTGGAATTATTATTGGTAAGTCAATGTTTATACCTTGTGTGTTAATGTAGATAATTGTGTCTTATGCAATAGACTATAATTGAACAAATGATGGCATATATATATATTTGTTTTCTGAGATTTTCACGGGTATTTGTATGTAGGTCTTTGGTTATTCGGGTTTTCTCCCACGTAAAATTGGAAGTGTCTTGGCAACGTTTCAACGGTCTCATTCGTCATCTTCAGGCTGGTGTTTTCGGCTTCGTGCTTCTAGGAGCAATGTGAGATCGCAGCTGTTTCTTCCTTTCTAACTGCTAGTGGGGGTGTGAACTGATTGGGTGGGAGCTTGGCTGTGTTCTGATTGGGTGAAGGTGTGTTCTGATTGGTTGGGGGTTTGGCTGTGCTCTTATTGAATGGGGGGTTGGCTGTGCTCTGATTGGATGGGGGTGTGTTCTGTTTAGGTGGGGGCTTGTTTGTGCTCATGTTAGTCTGAGTTGCAGGGGGATTTGAGCTGGTGAGCTGCATTGCTGTTGTTTGGCTTCACATTCGTGGTTGTGCCACATCTTCATGGTGGGTGTCAGTTTGCTTCATGTATGGATTGGAGGGATTTAAAGTGGCTAATGATGCAGCTGTGGTCTGGCTTCTGGTTTGTGGCCGTGCTTCATCGGTGTGGGTTTGCTTTTTGCATGGATGTGTGGTGGTGACATCCTGTATGGTTTTCATGAGTGTGGGTCTGGTGTCATTCTTTGTGTTAGGGACTCGTTTGTCAATGAGGGCGGGTTTCCAAATGGCTGGTAGGCGGGAGATAGCATCTCGTTTATTCATGCTGTGTGGGCATTTTTCTATCTCGATGGCTTCTCTGATTATTCTGTTGTTAAAGTGTTCAGTTTTGGCGATAGTTCTGGTCTTTTTAAAGTCAATATCATGTCCTGGGGCTTTAAGGTGTTGGACCAGGGAAGAAGTTGGTTCCTCTTAGCTGACTGAGTTCTTGTGTTCTTCAATGTGTGCACTTATTCTTCTGTTGGTTTGTCCGATGTATGTGGTGGGGCAGGCGGTGCATGGATTTCATATATTCTTTGATTTTCTAACTCAATTTTGTCTTTGGGGTTTCTTAGGATGGTGGATATTTTTTGGTTTGTGCAGAATGCTGTCTTGATGTTGTGTTTGTGGAGGATCTTGCTGATTCTGTCTGTGGTGCCTTTTATGTATGGGAGGAGGGCTTTGCCATTTTCTTGTTCTCTGTCTTGGGTTTTAGTGGGGGTTTCTTTTTGGATTAGCTTGGTAATCTTATTTCTTTGGAATCTGTTGCATGTTAGTACGTTAGTGAGAGTGTGTAGTTCGGTTTTTAGGTGTTGTTCATCAACTAATCATTTTGTTCTGGAGATGAGTGTCTTGGCTACGGAGTTGATCTGTGCTGGGTGGTGGTGTGAGAGTGCGTGCAGATAGCGGTTTGTGTGTGTTTTCTTCTGATAAATGGTGTGTCCTAGTGAGCCATTGGATTTTTTGTAGACTAAGACATCCAGGAAGGGAAGTTGGTTATTAGCTTCTGTTTCCATGGTGAACTGTATTTTGGGGTGTAGGCTGTTGAGGTGTGTGAGGAAGTTGTCCAGTTTTTCTTTCCTGTGTGGCCAGATTATGAAGGTGTTGTCTACATATCTGAGCCAGAGTTTGGGTTTGTGATCCGATTTTTCTAGAGCTTGGGTTTCAAAGTGTTCCATGTAGAGATTTGCAATGGCAGGTGAGAGGGGTGATCCCATGGGTGCTCCTTCTATTTGTTTGTATTTTTGTCCATTATAGATGAAGTATGTGTTGGATAGGCAGTGGTTGGTCAGATCTAGGATCTGCTTGGGAGGATTATATTTGTTTTGGCTTCTTTGATTGGCACTTGGGTGAAGAGGGATATGACATTGAAGCTCACAAGTAGGTCGCTGGGCTGTAAGTTTTGTTTCTTTATGATCTCTATGAACTGGAATGAGTTTTTTACGTGTGAGGTGATGGATTCTGCATAGGACTGTAGTTGTTTGGCAAGAAATTTGGCTAGGTTTTGTAGAGGTGAGCCTATGGAGCTGACTATGGGTCTAAGTGGGGTTCCTTCTTTGTGTATCTTGAGGAGACCATAGAGTTTTGGGCATCTGGATGATTTCTCTCTGGGAATGATTCTTTGCTGGATCTCTTCGCTGATGGGGGAGGCTTTTATTTTGGATCTAGTGGTTTTTTCCAGGTAGGTAAAATTGGAAGTGTCTTGGTGACGTTTCAACGAAGTCTCATTCATCATCTTCAGGCTGGTGTTTTCGGCTTTGTGCTTCTAGGAGCACGAAGCCAAAAACACCAGCCTGAAGATGACGAATGAGACTTCGTCGAAACGTCGCCAAGACACTTCCAATTTTACACGGGAGAAAACCCAAATAACCAAAGACCTACATACAAATACCCGCAAAAACCTCAGAATATATATATATATATATATATGTCAGACCGCAGCTGCATCATTAGCCACTTTAAACCCCTCCAATCCATACATGAAGCAGACTGACACCCACCATGAAGAGCTCGCATGGCCAGAAACACGAAGCCAAACAACAACAACACAGCTCACCAGCTCAAATCCCCCTGCAACTCAGACTAAGCTGAGCACAACCAAGCCCCCACACAAACAGAACACACCCCCAGCCAATCAGAGCACAACCAACCCCCCCATCCAATCAGAGCACAGCCAAGCCCCTAACCAATCAGAACACACCTCCACCCAATCAGAACACAGCCAAGTTCCCACCCAATCAGCTCACACCCCCACTAGCAGTTAAAAGGAAGAGACAGCTGCGATCTCACATTGCTCCTGGAAGCACGAAGCCGAGAACACCAGCCTGAAGATGACGAATGAGACTTTGTCGAAACGTCGCCAAGACATTTCCAATTTTACGTGGGATCCACATATTTCACTAAGTCATTATTTGTTTAATTATACTCTATTGCATAAAACACAATTATCTGCATTAACACACAAGCTGTAAATATTGACTTATCAATAACAATTCCATGATTGATACAACACTATAAGTAAATTGCAAACCTACTTCATGATGGTTTAGCATAATCTAATGCTATATGAGCCACCACAGAATCAGCCTATTAGGCTATCTGTTTACACATTATCTGCATTAAGAAGCAAAATTTATCCAGACACTTTTTTCTAACCCTTCCTGAAACTGTCAAGAAATGCACCTGGAATCTGCCTTTCCATGGAGCAACCTGTTCTTCTGAACATTTCTCCTGAAGCAAAAACTAGGGGCGTAAAGCAGATTATAGGATTTAGCAGTGCCCAAGTTTAATAAATATGCCACAACTGTCCTTAGCCACTGCCCACTCAAAAAAATTCCCTTTCTCACCTCAGGTTTGCAATCTAGTAATCCTAGATAAATTTGCAAGCCTCCCTTGCAAATCCACATTATCCTGGAATGCTATGGTTGAGGTGTAAGTTTCTTTTGTATTTTGGTGATGGAAATATAGCCCATGTACATTCTTGAGGATAAATTGTCCTATTGTGTTTGCTCCATAGCAAAGAACCCGATCAGTTTGAAATGCCTGCGGCTTTGTATCCAAAGCAGGAATGCTTGGCCCTTGTTTTAATTAATCATTGCAGGTTTTTGTTGTTATGGTTCTAACAAAACATTCAATTCCTCAGGAATATTCTTGGATTGGTCTGAGAAAAAGTTATTATAAGGCAGCGCAAGTTGTATAACTGGGCATTGCATTGTTCTTCACAAGATATAACTGGGTGGGGGGACAGAACTAACATAGGTGACAGAAAAAAGTAAAAAAAGCTGCAGGTATTCTGACAGCATTGTACTACGTATCCATTACTCTTATATGCTACCTTTTTCTTAAAGTTCATACTGGCTGGGGTTTTTTCCATGCTCCAACCTTCTGAGATGAATTGGCTGAGAGTATGACTGGCCAAATTCTCCTTTCTTTAAGTGTGGATCTGAACCAGGTTTCTTTTTCCTGATTCAAGTCCAACAATGTAATGATGTTATTACTTGGACTCTCAATTAAGAATAGAACTCAGTTTTCTGGGTGTTTACTCAGAACTAAGTTTAGAATGAGCTAAAATCTAAAAAGAACCTATAGGAATATAGACAAATCCCTCATTTCTAGAGCAGCAGTTTAATGATATCCACTAACACTCTACAGACAGTAGAACTAAACGGAGACTATTAGTGTCCATCTTGTTCCACTAAAAAAAAAACCAGGCAAACCACATACATGTGCACAAAATGTATATTTGTTTGTGAATGACATCTCTGACAAATGTTTATAAACTTTTAATGGTAGTTCCTTAAAAAAAATTATTTACATCAGAAGAAACACATAGTTTTCATTAAAAAGGACAATTTAATTTGTTTTACAAATGGTCTCAAGAAATCTATGTTAAAGATACTTATACTAAGGGCAATTTCAAACAAAACTGTTTTCAGATTTTCTACAAATGTAAAAAAAAAAGAACATTATAAAAATGATACTGTACTTTATGTCGGAAGCACCAAAGCACTTCCGTGGTGAAAAGATCAGGCCAGTGACATTACCTTTGCCTGGGAACATCCACTCGAGGGTTACTTTAATGTCCCCATTAGTGAGCCCACTAAAATGGTACCTATTTATCTACTCGCATTTGCGTACTTTCAAACAGCTAATTCGGGAGGTGCTTGAGCAAATGAAGGGTACTCACCCCATTACACAGCAGCACTTGGGTTTCGAACATGGAGTTGTATATTGTTAATCCAGCATTTTAGCAATGTCAACTACTGTGTTCCGGTAAAAAATAATGAGCCATAATTATACCATGCTACAAACACAAGTCTCAGAGATACCGAATTTATGTTGCTCTGCACAATTCTTACCCACTTACTAGGGATTCTCATGTATAATGGCCCTTATGTTGTCTAAGAAAGGAATGACAATGGTTATAAAACCTTTTTCTGTAAAAGCCATTAAAGGTGAACATTTTTCGTAATTTCTGCTCTGCTGAAACTCTGTTCACTTATCTCTTCTTTGAAAAGTCTGACATATTACGCAGTAATAGCCAATGTACTTAATGCAAAAAATATTATTGAAAGTATTTTTAAACCTTTAAAAAAATCCATCATATTATCAGTTTTGGGGAAAAAACCAATTTTGTTTATCAATGCTCTTTTAACACCTCTCAACTAAAATTAAAGATTTGTCCCTCACAAATCAAACTTAATATTAAAATTATTTGCAGCGGGAGAACTTTGAAACCCAAACACAAAACAGAACAGTGCTTTACAAAAAATCCTTACAAGGAATGGATGTGGGAATTCTATGTCCAGGTTATGCAGTGAAACATGCCTCAATGACTGTTTCACTGTCACACACACACACTCTAGCTTGAAAATAGCAATTGTTAAAAATTAAATTCATTGTGATCACAGATAAGCAAATGGATCATCAAACAAATTAATCAAGAGTTCTAAGTCAAGGCTCAATAAACAGGTTCAATTTATCCTACTTCAGATACATTATACAAAAACCCAGCTCTCTGGAGAAAGTTCTAATACAATCAACCAATGGAACAGAAGTTGCCTTCAGAAGTTGTGAGAGCTTCATCACTGGAGGCTTTCAAAAAGAGAATTTACAATGATAATAGGTGCACCACAGGAACACTTAAAGGACCAAGGTAAAGGTAAAGGTAAAGGTTCCCCTTGCACATATGTGCTAGTCACTCCCAACTCTAGGGGGCAGTGCTCATCTCCGTTTCAAAGCCGAAGAGCCAGCGCTGTCTGAAGACGTCTCTATGGTCATGTGGCTGGCATGACTAAACGCCAAAGGTGCACGGAACACTGTTACTTTCCCACCAAAGTTGGTCCCTATTTTTCTACTTGCATTTTTTATGTGCTTTCAAACTGCTAGGTTGGCAGAAGCTGGGACAAGTAACGGGAGCTCACCCCATTAAGCAGCACTAGGGATTTGAACTGCTGAACTGCCGACCTTTCTATCGACAAGCTCAGTGTCTTAGCCATTGAGCCACTGCATCCCGTAAAGGACCAAGTTAGGGACAGATATTTATGGAGAAAATCAATCTATGTAATTGCAAAGAGTCAACAACAAATTTGGTGTTGACATATTCAATCAGATGATCAAACATCAACTTTGAAAAGTTATTTTGTATTTAAAAAGGTATTTTGTGGGGTGTGGATTTATTGTGGACGATAAACATTGAGATTCATAATGAAACCAGTTTATACTTCACTACCATTCATTTGGAACTTTCAAATTAGCCAGAACAAAGTTATTTATTTAAAAATAACTTTCACCTTCCTACCTATGGTTTTATCAGAGTATAGCAGTCAGTGACATGGAAGGATATTGTTGATGAATTAAGAATGGGAACCCAACTTTGAGGCCATCTTTGTAACAGAAGCTCACTAGGTGATGTTGTCTAGCTGTTATCTTCTACCTTATAGGTTGCTTGCTGAGAAGATAACACTAGAAAAAGGATCCTAGGAATCTTTCAAAGTCTCTGAAAGGAAGCTTTCAGAAAACAAGCAGTCCAGTTGAATACTGTACCTGTTCTGTTCTGTAAAATTCACCACAAATCACCAATGTCCTAGATAAGTTAGAAGACAACAATTTTCAGTCTACACTGAATTGCACAAGAATGTAGGACTGTGTATAAAACATGGGGTGTTATTCAGTAGGTTTTGACAGGTTCTGGAGAACCAGTAGCAGAAATTTTGAGTAGTTCAGAGAGCCGGAGGGAATGGGGATTTTGCAATATCCTTCTCCTGGAATGGGGTGGGAATGAGGATTTTGCAGTATCCTTCCCCTGGAGTGGGGTGGGAATGGAGATTTTGCAGTATCTTTCTCCTGCCACGCCCACCAAGCCACAGCCACAGAACTGGTAGTAAAAGAAATTGACTTCCACCACTATATAAAACACTCTAAAATTATCAATGTGAGAAAAGATGCCACAGCAGGACATAACTCTGCCACCATAAGTTTTAACAAGAACAGAATTCAAAGGCAATTGCAGAGATTTCCTCTTCAGCGGAAGCATCTAGGGGAGTTTAAGTGAAACAGAAAGATTTACTTAAATAGGTAGTGTATGTTTGTTCTAAACATTTTGCATCAAGTTAGCTTCAAAGTCAAGGTTCATAGCTTAGGGGTTTTTTTTTCCTGGACATCCACATCAAAGGAACAAATAAATCATGAATTCAAGGTCTGTCTTCTCTTCTTTTTGGACCCACTGGGAATAACCTAGAAAGACTCAGGTCTTTACCAGAATGTGCATTTCTGATCAGCATCGCATATTTAGCTCTAGGCTTAAATGATAATCAATAATACGATTCCACTGCACCTTTCCAGCTTTGTCTCCTCTGCTGCTGAAAAGAGACAAACAAGCATTTTTCCAAAAGAACAAAAGTCAACGTGATGGGAAATTTACCAGAACTACTCTTTCCACTCACACACTTTCAGTGATCCAGGAAACCCAATTATTGCTATTTGAGTTGCTTTGTTCCTTAATCAAATTATTTCAGAATGGTCAGAGGACTAGTCTGTTGGAGGAGAATCTGCACACTGAAGTAATTAGGAAGATCTTTGATTACAGTGCAACAAGTTGAAATGTTCTTTGGAAAACTGTGCACAAGAAAAACACATGTTGCATGGAATCCTGTAGCTGGCCACATAGATTAGAGGTGCTGATGAACGGTGTGGCAATAGTTATGCATTTGAAGCGTAACGTTGGCAGTATGTCAGCGCAGACCTAGACATAGCATTTGAACATAGCAGACCTTCCCATAGTTTTTAAGATTAAGAACACAACACATGCCAGGATATATTTATTTAAATATTTCAGTTCGCCATTGTTATTTTAAATAAATAGAGAACTACAAAGAGAGCTATAAAGAAAAAATAGAAGAGAACACATACACTCTAGAATTGTGAAAAAGGAAACAAAGGCAAGTTGTTATACACAAAATGATAGAGCATAGCTGTATCTTACAGGTAAAATGATGTCTTTTTTAATATAATTTGAATTTTAGCCAAAAACTGCAGGTGGGTTTCATGGTTAGCCTGCAGAACTAATATAGAAAAAAATGATAATATTTTTCCATTCTATGCAAGCAATATAAATGTTGAATTATGTTCATGCAATGCCTGGACAGTATACATCAAGGTAATATGAAATAAGATTTACCCAAGGTTTACAAGCTATTTCTGCTTGAGCATTTCATTATTTCATACAATAGAAGCTCTTGCCAATCTTCAGTTCTTCAGATGATTACAACTATTATGATCTCTGAGCTTCTGGATAGACTGACTTGCAGGTAACAGGCAGGTAATCTTATCTGAGCTTGGAAACTAAGTAAAATCAGGCTGGATTCGACTTCAACTGGAGAAGACTTGGAAATATCAAGGTTGAAGGCTAGAATGGGAAGTTGAAAACTATTCCAGTAGGTGACAGTGGTAAAGCATTTCAATCACATTCCCCTCAAAAATGGCTGTATCTATCATCACTTGGTGCTGAGATCAACCTGAAGGAGTCTTGATCTTTCCAGTGTTCCATGTCTGAAGATACAACCCGAGAAAAGCTGGGTCTCTAGTTCTGCCCACATCCTCATCAAGAATTATAAAATTAGATACAATCCTGATTTTGCTTCTATTGTGGCTTCCAACCTTTCATGCATGCAAGAGTACAAATACAAAAGAGGTGATTCTACCCTACTTTCATCCTTCTGCACTCAGTGATAGTCATAGGATACTAAATAATCAATCAACATAAATCAACATTACATAAGTGTAATGTTTAAATGTTTAAATGAGTTTTAAATATAAGCAGGAGGTGTCTATGGAGAAATAAAGATGGAAACTAAAAGAAGGTATCTAAAATAGAAATTTGATGTTAAAGGTGGTTAAAAATGATATTTTTACAAAAGCATAAGAGTATATATTAATATGAGACAAACTTAAGAAAATTTATTAGACTAAGGGAGAATAAGTGGAAAATATGTCTAATGCAATATGTTGTAATTTTAAATTGTAAAATTTATTAGATTATGGGAGAACAAGTGGAGAATATGTTTGATGTAACATGTTTTAATTTTAAATGGTAAACAAAGTTGAGAATGGTAAATATGATTAAATGTGAATGATTAATGAACTATTGGATGATAAAATAAGAAACATAGACTTAAGTAACAAATTGCGATTGAATTTAATGTATGTTGGAAATGATCAACATTAAGAAATAGGTTGGGAAACACCCTGGAAGAGAATATTTGGAAATAATTAAATAATAGATAAATATACTGAAAAGAAAACACTCAAAATAAGATAGTCTGGGTATCAGCAAAACAAGAGGTGGAGATGTGGAGGAGAATATGCTGGAAATCAGCCAAAATAAAATATGCTGGAAATCAGCCAAACAATAGTTGGAGGTAGGGAGGAAAATATGATGGAAATCAGCCCAAAAAAAATTCTGGAAACCAGTCAAACAATAGTTGGAGTTATGGAGGAGAATATGCTGAAATTCAGCTAAAATAAAAATTGCTGGAAATCAGCCAAACAATAGCTGAAGATATAGAGGAGAATATATTGGAAAATAGTCAAATTAATATGGGGTGAAAAAGAATATGTTGGAAGACAATTAAAATGAAGTGAAACGATTTTAAGATTATTCTGTGTAAAATGAAATGTGTAATAGATGATAAGCTCAACAAAATTAAGTGTAAATTGACCAAGTTTAAGATCTAAAGATTGGATGAAATGGGTCCAGACATTAAGAAATACAGATAGAATTTTGATTTATAAATTGAAATAAAAATAGAGTTGTATATATTGGAAATTAAGATTTGTGGTGATAAAATAGTAAGGTAAATACTTAGATCAAGAGGTTATAATATTTCTTAAATTTGTGTTTTGATATTGATGTTAAAAGAAGTAATGGAGAAAATTTAGGAAAGAGTTAGAATGAACTTTGATTTATATTTGGATATAAAAATGAGTGGAGTTTATTTGGGAATTAAGATTTGTGGTGATATAATAGTATGGCCTAAATTAAGATGTTAGAATTTGTTAAAAAAATTTGTTTTGATTTGTAATTTTAAAAGATGCAATGAGGAAATTTTGAATGGAGTTTGTTAAAAAATGTAAGCGATTGTACCTATTTATGACCAGATCAAGACTTCGTTCTTAAAAGATATATTTTATGTTATGTTGCTTCTCTCCTTGATTAGTTTCCACCCATTGCTTCTTGTCCTGCCTTCAGGTGCTTTGGAGGATAGTTTGACTCCCTCTTCTTTGTGGCAACCCCTGAGATATTGAAGCACTGCTATCATGTCACCCCTAGTCCTTCTTTTCATTAAACTAGACACAGTCAATTCCAGCAACCGTTCTTTATGTTTTAGCCTCCAGTCCCCTAATCATCTTAGTTGCTCTTCTCTGCCTACTTCCTAAAGTCTCAACATCTCTTTTATAACGTGGCAACCAAAACTGGATGCAGTATTACAAGTGTGGTATTAACATTTCACATGATCTTGATTCTATCCCTCTGTTAATGCTAATAATAGTATGCTATTATTATAATAGGAAACATGAGAAGGATAGTAGTAATAGTAATACAGCCTTACTAGGTGGTTTGACATCCCAGGATATAAGACAGTGTTATGGGAATCTACATCTTCAATTTACATGGATGCTAAGCTTCTATGTAAATTTTCCATGATGTGAGCTGCTGCAATTGTGTGATATACAAGACTAGTGACTGCAATTAATTAATCAAGCAATTAATGCATGGGTTGTTTGACATACAAGTATCCATAATATTCAACTTTATGAGGGAAAACACGATTGATTGATTGATTGATTGATTGATTGATTGATTGATTGATTGATTGATCAAATATATTCTTAAACATCATGTTTGTATGTTGCCTGTCAAATATAATTCTGAATAAACCTTAAAGGAAAGCAAACAAATCACTTATTTTATCCAAGTCTCATAAGTAGATAAACACAAAGTGCTTTAGGTATACCTATACAAGACCCCAATCCCCAGTCCGTGGACTGCTACCAGTCCACGCCGTGTTGGGCACCAGACTGCACAAAAGGTTAGCCATTACTGCTTTAGAGCCATGATGGCGAACCTATAGCACGTGTGCCACAGGTGGCATGTAGAGCCATTTCTGTGGACACGCAAACTGTCCCCCTAGATCAGCTCCACCATGCATCCGTGTGCGCCTCCCACTGGCCAGCTGATTTTCAGGTCTCTGCCGCACATGCAGGAGACATGCACTCATGCCCATGCTGCCCCTCCCAGGAGTCTCCACACGGCCCATTTTTGGATGCCAGGTAAGTACAGAGCTCACCCGGAGGCTCTAGGAGGGTGAAAAACAGGTGTACTGGAAATCCGGAAATGGCCCATTTCTGGCCTCCAGAAGCTTCAGGGAGGTCTGCTAGGCCCAAAATGGGGGGCAGGGGTCGTGCACGCATGGGGGAGGGTTGGGGGAGCATGGGGGGGTCGCACACACCTGCATAGGGGGGGAAGGGCAGCACGGGAGGGGATTGCACTGACATGCGCAGTGGGGCGGGACATGCACGTGAGGCATTTATTATGGGGTGGGCATGTGCACACACGCTATTGTGCACATATGCACTTTTGGCACTTGAGGAAAAAAAGGTTAGCCATCACTGCTTTAGAGTTTAAAGATTTTATGTATATTTATGTATTTGCTATTCCATGTTTCCACAAACAAATAGCTTTCAGGACAGGCTGGAAACGATTGTAGAAACTGCAGGGGATATGTTATTGATATAAGTGATGGGATTTTTTTTACTACCGGTTCTGTGGCCGTGGCTTGGTAGTCATGTGACTGGGTGAACATGGTCAACTCGATGTCACTCATGTTGAGGGGCGCTTTGTCTCACCTGGCCTCTCATGACCATGCTGCAACAGTCATAAATGTGAAAAACAATCATAAGTCACTTTTTTCAGTGCCATTGTAACTTTGAATGGTCACTAAATGAACTGTTGTAAATCAAGGATTACCTGTCCAAAATACAAAAAGCTTGCAAAAAGCTGCCCTAAATACCAATCATTAGATTAGAAATACCTGCAAGATGGAGTTACAAATCAGGCAGGGTGCCAGAGCACCATGAGGAATTAAAATAGTTAAAATGCAATGGTAACTATCAACAGCCAACTCTTGCTCATAAAGTGAAACCCTTTAGAAGGGAGGTGATTTAAGCTCTCCAAAAAGAGCACATCCAGGAGAAGCAATCCTTAGATCCATTTGCACCACTTAAAGATACCAGCTGGTCTCACTCACCTCATAAGATATCCTAAGGAAATCATCCAGATTTAAGGAAAGATTTCTACTGCCCCAGAAAGGCAGTAAAAAAATCAGTGCCAGGCTTGCATTCTGCCTCTTGGAAGTACACCTCAAAAGGACAATGCCAAGAACCACTAAAGCAGTGAAGGAAGACCCCCTGCCCAGATAGAAAAAGCACTTGAGATAAGCCTAACTACAAAGAAAGCAATTAACACTAGAATGAAGCAAAGGAGCAAACACAGTAGCTGTTGCTTGTTAAACCAATTACCAGAACAAATAGACACAGAAACTAGCCAGATTTCTGAAGCTGCTTCTTTTCAGGAACAGAGATTAACATTTTTCCTTCCAAACTAAGCTGAATAGCGAAACTTATCCCATCAATAAGCACAGGATTAAACATCACCAAACACAGAATTAAACTTCACCAAAAACCAGTTTTAGACAAAAAGTCAAAAAGGGTATGTAAGCTCATGTTTGAATGTCAATCTTTCTAGCTAGCCAAGAAGCTGAATGTCACTCATCTTGGTTCCTTGTCATTAAAAACTTCTTTCTGGCAGCTCTGCTTCGTTATTCAATTATTTTTTCAAAGTGCTGATTGTTGCAGCCTCGCTGAAAGAACTCCAACAGGGGAATATTTCCTCCCAACAGCAGTGTAAAAAGCTTAAAACAACCCTTCCCCTTTAAGAAAGTCAAGCAAAGAACCACCAAAGAAAAAAAAGTACCGGCAAAAAAAAAAAAAAAACCTCTGGAGAAGCTCAGGAGACTGTAACTCTAGGTGTACTGCCAAGAATGTAATAAGGGTTAATGGAGAAGCAGTTTCTGTAAGCAGGGCAATAAAGATTAGGCTAGAAACAACACCAGAATGTTGTAATTCCTTACAGGATTAACTCTGTAAAGTGGGGGGGGGAAAGGAGATTTCTTCTAACAACCGGTTCTCCGAACTGGTTAGAAAATTAACTACCGGTTCTAGCGAATAGGTGCGAATCGGTAGAATCCCACCTCTAAGTTGAATGTTAGACTTTGAACTGGAAGTTGCAGATTTAAAAATTTATGGGATGATTTTGGTCCAATTGTTCTCTTGCAACCGGGCCTCACTCATCAAATTGTTTCAATCAGGTGTAGGTTTAAATCTGCAACCGCCAATCCAAATCTAATTGCCTTCAGGTTTTGTAAGAAAAAGAGATGAGTGCTGTTATAATCATACATTTGTATATACAATCACACACACATACAAACATACACCTTTTATGTGCACACAGTCCAAAACGTATACACCTGATGTATGCTATTCTGTATTCTCCATGATTTATTGCATAAACTCTTGGTTTGTTTGCAACCAAGAAGCAGAATCGAAGTGCTTGTGGGTCAGCCCAGTTGATTCTACTTCACTTTAGCATCACCACAGTTTTATGGAAATAAAAAACCAACCTAAAAGCATGCAATAAAATTTCAGAGCCCTAGAAGGTATTTGAAATCAAGTTTCCCACAACACCTGCTTACCCATTTTCACCTCATTTTCATGTCCCACTGGTTTAGCAGTTGCCTATTAAAACACTGCTGTGTTGTGGTTGAAAGAAGGAAACCAATGCACACTGTTATTCTGTCATGAATAAACTGCAAAGAGTGCTGACAAAGCTTTGCTCAACAGCGATAGCTTTTTCAAAAGTTCATGAGCTACAGTGGTCCAAAAGTCTTACTAACGCACAGCACCCCCTAGCACATGTAGCAAACATAACCAGGTGACAAAGTTAGCTGTGTTTCATTTATTAAAGCATGATGTTTAGTCCTATCAACTCTCCCTGAATTATGCTAAAAGGGAATCACACCGATGCTTGAAACTTTCAAGAATGTCACCCCAACTATGGTTACACTTGCCTAAATTTATTTGAAGGGACATATTGTATGTGAAAAAGTAATTAACTAGTGTTGGTCATATTTAATCTCTGCCATTAAAAAATTGTTGCTTAATGCCTGCTCTAGCTAGAATCTCTCTTTTGCACATTTTTAACTAGGGCAGTCCTGCCAAGCTTGTATGGACCTTTTGAACAAGTATTTGTTCTTTCCTTGGCTTGGAACTGTATAAATTGTTCATAGAAAAATCTGTAAAATCTTGCAAAGGCTGAGAAAAGTAGTTAAACCAGATATAGTCTTGGCTTTTGGTCAGTGTAACTTTAATGCCAGGTTTTGGGCTGCCCAAGAAATAATACGAGCCACTGTCTTCTAATTATGAAAAGTCAGTAACACTTGAAGGCCACAAAGAAAGAAATAAGACTGATTTTATTTTTCATGTGTATCTCAAAATAGGATAGGGAAAAAAATCCTTATGCAATGAAATAATAACAGCTTCTAGACAGGAAAATCCAGGCTGTTTGTCTCGGGCTAAGCTGCCACTGTCATGCTATCGTGGCTTAGATAGGACTTGGAACTGATCAGATATTAAAAATAATTCAAGACTTGTCCAAGTTTGGTTTCACAGGATTTGGAGAGGGCTTATTAAATTTATCTGCATGTAGTGTATGAGTTGTACAAAATGCTGCAGAGATGATAGAAACTTGTGGAACCATTTATAAAATGACTACAGATAGAAAGAATGCCCAGATTCATTCTTATATCCAAAGACTGGAATGTTTTGGAAACTACCTCCTCCTCCTCCTCCTCCTTCCTCATTCCTCAATTGCATTTGACATATGTCAGACAGCCATTAGCAGCACATAGGATAAAGCTTTACATTGGCTTCCTCACTTCATTAAGGCAAGGCTGGATATGACCCAAGGTGTATGATTACCAAGTGATGGAGATTGAGAAAAAGTTTGCCTCCATTTCAGGCTGCTTTATTTGGCTAAAGGTTTCCTTGTCCTGACATTTCAAATCTCTTCTTTTCTTTTCTTTTCTCTTCTCTTCTCTTCTCTTCTCTTCTCTTCTCTTCTCTTCTCTTCTCTTCTCTTCTCTTCTCTTCTCTTCTCTTCTCTTCTCTTCTCTTCTCTTCTCTTCTCTTCTCTCCTCTCCTCTCCTCTCCCCTCCCCTCCCTTCTCCTCTCCCTCCTCTCCTCTCTCCCTTCTCCCCTTTCCCCCTTTCGTCATTTCAAACATAGAAGCATAGACAACTGATGTCAGAAAAAGACATACTGGTCCATCGAGTCTGTTCTTTGAGGGTCTTTGGTTTTAATTAATTTATTATTTGTATTTTATTTTATTTTATTTTATTAATTTTTGTCAGATGATGGACATTTGTTTCCCCTTTCTTTTTCATGGTGCTGGACTCTTTTCTACCACAAGGTATGGGTATGTATGTACTTTAATTTCTCCCCTGTGCCTTTTGCACCATAAGCTACATTCTACTTCCTTTCCTCTTTTAAAGAGAAAGATGAGAAAACAAGCAGGGAAATTTAACTGATGTCTTAATGACAGGTGTGAAACAACACAAAATTCACCTACTTGTTCTTCTTTCTTTTGACTGTGTGAAAAGTTATGGATGGGTGAATTTTCCCCTTCTTTAAAATAAATCCACACATCTGGTTCTGCATTTGCTTATCTCTTGGCACTTTTGCGTCCCATCCATAAGTCTACACAAGAAACAACAAATTTGAGAAATGTAGCATTTGATAGATATCACCAAGGTGATGGAGGGAGCAGAAGAATGGAGAAAAGTAATAGTTATGCCGCTACTGAACCTCTCTGGTGGATGAAATGTTTCTTTTTTCCCCCTCCATCTGATTGGTAAGTTTGACTTCTTCAAGCGGATCAGCCTCCCAAAGAGATATTCACCAGGTATTGGCAAATGTTGCCCAATCCTCCACTAATGCTGTTTCTGTACCATCATTAACAGCTTGAAATAAAACTGCTTAATCCATGTTTCTGTTCAAAGCTGTGGAATGGAAGCTGTAAAAGTGGCACGTAGGATACACAGCTCCCCAATTCTGCATTTCCAGTTCACTTCTTCCTGCATCCAAGTTCTCATTGTCTTGCTTCACCCAACCAACCACATTATGATGGGATGAATAATATATTAAGGCAATGCACTTATTACATCAACTGAATCTTTAGTATGCAAGTAAATGATTATAAATCTAGACTAGAGAAGAATAGAGTAGAGTAGACTGGGGTAGAGTGGAGTTGAGTGGAGAGGGGAAAGGAGAGGGGAGGGGAGGAGAGGGGAAAGGAGGTCATAGTCAAGTCAAGTCTGTAACTTATTTTAAAGAAGGCAAGCTGGATCCTTATGGACTCAAAGGCATAATTGTTCATAAAAATGCTAGAGCTAGTGCCTTGTTTTGCCAATTTCTCATTTGTGTTTTTTCTAATCAACAGAATAAAAAAAATAATGTCAAATATCAAAGAGAACTTGCTTCTGATCAAAGCAGAATAATAGAGTTGGAAGGGATCTTGTGGGTCATCTAGTCCAACCCCCTGCCCAAGCAGGAGACCCTACACCATTTCTGACAGGTGGCAGTCCAGTCTCTTCTTGAAAGCTTCCAGTGATGAAGCTCCCACAACTTCTGAAGGCAAGTTCTGTTCCATTGGTTGATTGTTCTCATACAATACAATATTTCTAATACAAGTCAGTCACAGGTTCAGTCTGTAAAGATTCTGATACCCTCCAAATTTGACATTTGTCATCCACCCCAGTCACATTGGTTGCAAGAAGTTTGGGAGGGTGTCTAATGTAAATGACTTGTGTTGCTTTTGAAAATTCTGAACAATTTAAATTGCTAAACTGGAAGAAAGTTAGGCTGCAGTGGACAACAGTAAGAGCTATTATTGGCAGTGGTCTCTCCATTTATGGGGCTTTGTTCCAACAAGGCTTCAACACCTTCCCTCCATCAATGTTTTTTGCTTAAGCAGGCTATGAAACCTTATGGATTGGTGACTGCCTAATCAATAAATCAGCTAAAAAATAAACCTCTTGGTTGCTTGTTGATTTATATATTATGGAAATATAAATAAATATTTTATTTTGTAAAAACAATTCCAAGATTGGACATAAAACTAACAAATGTACTCTTTATGAAGGAATAGAAGGGAATCCTGTGAAAGCTAATTATAAACAGGTGAATATGCACATATTGTTCCAGTCCTAACCTGATCCAGGGCTAGAGAAAATGGAAAAAGGGATTAACCTTTTCCCTATTTTTCCCAACAAATTCCCCTTCTCTGGAAGAATCCAGAGATCCTCTAGAACAGGACCCTCCAAGCTTGGCCACTTTAAGACTTATGGACTTCAACTCCCAGAGTTCCTCAGTGGCCAAGGTAGGAGACCTCTACTCTAGCGGACAGCAGGTGCAAAACATTTTCCTGGCGTCTGATGTGTCTTGAATTTTGCAGTTTAGGTGCAAGTGTCTTGACTTCTCTTTGATGGAATTTGATCTACATGGAAGGGTGGAATCCTTGACTTACAATCATTCACTTTGTGACTATTCCAAGTTACAAAGGTGCTGAAAGAAGTGACTTATGACTGGTCCTTGCACTTACGACCATCACAGCATTCCCATAATAATAGAATCAAAATTTGGGTTCTTGGTAACTGTCATGTATTTATGACAGTGACAGCATCCTGGGGCCATGTGATTATGAGTAATGATCTTCCCAAAGGTGCTTTTTCAGGAGGCGACAGGACTTGTTTCTCTTATTTTTTCATTTGAAGATGTTTCATTTTTCATCCAAGAAGCTTCTTCAGCTCATGAAGCGAAATGTCTTTAAAAGAAAAAACAAAAAAGTCTGTTTGCCGCCTGAAAAAACACCTTTAGGACAATCATGACCAGGATGACTGAGAATCTCTCAGATGGCTTCCCACAAGTGTCAGCCTTGGAAGCCATATTAGGCCGGAAGCCTAATATGGAAAATACCTGTTTCCACGTCTTTACTGGGAGTTGGGGGTTTTCTGGAATGCTGACAACAAGCAGACTCAATGGTGAAATCTGGATTCACTTACTGATGACTTGATTCACTTAACAACATAGTAATTCACTTGACAAACAGGGTAAAAAAGTAGTAAAATTGGGATGACTCACTTAACAATGGAAATTCTGGTCCCAATTGTAGTTATAAATCAAGGATTACCTGTAACCTGCCCGGGTTGTTTTAAACTTGTTTTTTTAACCACATGCTCAGCCTTACATCTATTTTGAGCCTGAAATGCCTCTTTATTGAAATCCAGCAGAACTGAAGAGCACCATATTGGAGAAGACTGACCACTTTCTAAACCAAACTTGCAGAACTAAGAAACCATGTGATTTCCCCACCCCCTTCCAAAATTGCTGCCATATTAAGTACAAAGTGTATGTTTTCTCCTCTGAGTCAGTGTTGACTCCTGGCAACTGCCTGAATAAGTCCCTGCAGTTTTCTTAGCAAAGTTTTCGGAAGAGGTTTGCCACTGTCTTAGGGTTGAGAGACAGAGAAACTCTACCAAGGTCACCCAGTTGACTTCCAGCATTTAAATGCATCTCTGTTTTTTTGTGGTGGCTTCTTTTTAGACAGTAATTGATTTTCCAAGACTATGTTTGCCTTGCATCTACAGTATGTAGGGCACAAACGAGACTGACCGCCTTTTTTTCCTCTTGGCCCACACAAGGCTGCCTTCACCTCATCCTAGCCCATGTACAAGACAGGGAAATCATCCTTAGTTATGCTAACATGACAGCAGCATTGTCTCCTTAGTCCATTACTGTCCAAGAGCAGCCATAAAGCGTATCAACTCTGATTTGTTTTATCTCCCAACACCTTGGAGAGAAATCAGATAATGGTTGATAGAAGTAAGACAGAGACCAGCAATGGAACAGCAAATTCCATGTGATATAGTTGTTTATGGCTTAGATGGATGGGAATATTGTTCACTACGCTTATATATGCCTGTTCCTCCAGAAGTACAAGAAGGTTGGAATTATACATCATTCTGCTATTTTTTCCCTCGGCGAACACCATCCCATAGGATAGATTGCAAGTCCAAGAGAACAACTGGACCGAAGTCACCCATTTTGCTTCTGTGACTGAGGCTGGGCTTGAATCCTTCTGTGATACTGGCACTGCAGAGGGACCAACAGAGATCAGAGTGATGAAAACAGCATCAGTATGTCTCAAGGCAAGTCACATCCCTTTCATACCTGCATCACAACACTGTGCACAGACAGACCCTAAAAGTATAATAGAATATAACAGAAGGGAACAGAGTTGGAAGGGACCTTGGAGGTCTTCTAATCCAGCCCCATACTCAAGCAGGAAATCCTATGCCATTTCAAACAAATGGTTGTCCAGTCTCTTTTTAAAAAACCTCCAATATTGGAGCACTCACAACTTTTGGAGGCAAGTCATTCCACTAATTAATTGTTTACCTAGCAGGACATTTCTCCTTAGTTCTAGGTTGCTTCTCACCTTGATTAGTTTCCATCCATTGTCCTGCCTTTGGGTGCTTTGGAGAATGGGTTGACTCCCCCCCCCTTTTTTTTTTTTAAATTTGATTTATATGCCGCCCTTCTCCGAAGACTCAGGGCGGCTTACAATGTGCTCAGCAATAGCCTTCATCCTTTTGTATATTTATACAAAGTCAGCTTATTGCCCCCACAAACTGGGTCCTCATTTCACCTACCTTAGAAAGGATGGAAGGCTGAGTCAACCTTGAGCCTTGGCGAGATTCGAACCCTGCAGTAATTGCAGGCAGCTGGTCTTAATAAGCTTAATAACAGGGTGCCTTAAACCCCAGTACTACCAAGGCTCTTTATGACAGCCCCTCAAATATTGAAATACTGCTACAATATTACCCCTAGTCCTTCTTTTCATTAAGCAATTCCTGCAACCGTTCTTCATATGTTTCAGCCCTCAGTTCCCTAATCCTCTTTGTTGCTCTTCTCTGCACTCTTTCTAGAGTCTCAACATCTTCTTTACATCGTGGTGACCAAAACTGGATGCAATATTCCAAGTGTGGTCTTATTAAGGCATGGCTTATGACTCTGTTAAATAAGGCTCCTTTTGCTATCCTGACAAAAATAATGAGCGCTTACAGAATCCCTGCATCCACAAAGCCCTATCATAACCATTATAACATGTTGGTAATGAGGAAAAGCCCAAATTATGATCAACCTGGAGTGTGAAAAAGGCTGCCTCCTTGCTATACAACACAGGTGGTGTATTGCATGTTTTTTTTTTCCAGGCTGAAATAACTAAAACTTACCCCAAGAAATTGGTTTAATGGAGGTTAGTATGCTTCTGGGAGAACTTCAAGGGGTCTGCTCTTTCCTATAACTTCACTTGGCTAAAATCTAAGTTGCCGGCGATCCCACCGATATGAAGTTTTATGCATTTCTGAATAATCCATTTTTGCTGTCACAATCCATAGTACAGCTTTGTATTTCCTGGAGCTTGTGAGTGGAAATGACAGCACACCAGGATATGTTTTAAAAAGACTGAAATATGTGAGATTTGCTCATTGGATGACACAAGTGTCTGCACAGCGTGGATTAATAAAACGTTTTGCCCTGTAAATGACTGGGGAGAAATCCAGAATATCTTTTCTGTTTGTGAAATAAAGCAGCCTACTTTTTAGACAGTCAGAAATGCAGTTTATTCATTTATCAAGTCGAGCAACACATGCAACCTTTTTTATGAAGGAGTCTGATGGGGAGAAACGTATGTCTTGGCTCTGAAAACGGCTCATTCATCCAACAGAATGAAGGCTCGCAACCTCAAATCCAAGGCAGTAGCAGAATGCCCTGCTTTGAGACAGAACCATCAATGGAGACATAATCTACGACCATTTAAAAATTAAGCAAAAAAACAAAACCCTCTGTAAATTTAAATGATTTACATACCACTCCCAAATGCATGCTCTACTTTTTGGCACAGACTGCATATGTACAAGGCAATTGACAATCATGCTTCCATAAAACAAATTCAGCTTAAGTAGAACAGCCAGACCGAGCTAGGAAGATGCTAAAGGTACATGGAACACAACAACAGAAAGAGCAAGAGAATAACAAATTCTTCAGGTCCTTGTAAATGCTCATAGTTGTCTCGGCTCACTGGCTTCCCATCAACCAGGAGAAGGCAAAATAATAGTTGATTGACCAGGTACCATTGTTCTCCCATTGATATTGGGAGCCATGCTTCCTCAAATGCAGAGGTAACACCTATCCTTAAAAATAAATAGCCACAATGAATCTATCTTCCATAAATTAATTCATTCTCCTTTTGAAGATTGGTAGTGTGTTCCACAGGTTAATTATGAGCTGTCATTTGTTAGTTCTGAAACTCCTGAATTGATAGTCCTCTGGCTTAGAGAGACAAGACAAAATCTTCCTCTCCGATTTTTTTTTTTAAATTCCATGGCCCTTTCCTCATGTCAGGTCCATGTGCCTCACTGAAGTCTTTTTGCAATCCCTCTCCCCCGCCCCTTCCCCCCCCCCTGCAATTTCTCAGGTGCCCTCACACCAGAATGCTCACTTAAGATGTGTCTGTGTTGATCATTGTTGTGCATGTTAAAGTCACCTCCCGGTTAAAGTACTCCAATACCCTCTACCTATTGATTGATGGATTGATTGATTATGTGCCATCAAGTTGCTTTTAACTCTCAGCGACCATCAATACATTTTCTCCAGGACGATTTGTTCCTGACTTGTCCTTTCAAGTAGCTCAACAATGAGCACTCATCATCCCTGCAGTTGAAGCCATGGAAACAAGGAAAGATTTCTTCCCACTGAGTTTGTCTCAGTCACATGACTTTATTTTTACATACAACTCAAATCAAATCAAATCCTTAGAATGGTCATAGACCAGCATAAGAAGGATGAAATATGAACAATTAATCGTAAAAAAATATAAAATGCATGAAGTTAAAAACATATAGATTGAACACACACATACAGAAAATTAAAAAAGTATTAAAAGGGATTAAAAACATTAAATGAATATAAAAAACACAAAAGAATAGTATATAGCCAAAGCTATCATAATACAAAACACTTTTAACTAACAGATCAAAATACTCACTAAGGCAGGTTTGAGGCAAAGGTCATCATCGTCTGATGAATTTTAATCGCTGCTCTGCAGAACCTGGCAACACTGAATATTGGAGCAGGATTAGTATCTGGAAGCAGCAGAGAGGTATAAAACTGTGCTGTGTACGGTGGGTATTTATACAGTATTGGTCAGATGAGGCTGATACAAATATCTTTCTAGTATATGCACTGGAAAAACACATGTTCCTATATAACAGGGGCATTGGCTCTCTGAATACTGTGTTTCCCAGAAAATAAGACCCTGTCTTATATTTTTTTGAATCCTGAAATTAGCGCTTGGCCTTATTTATTTATTTATTTATTTATTTATTTATTTATTAAATTTATATACCGCCCTATTCCTAAGGGACTCAGGGCAGTGAACAGCGAACGATAAAAATACATGTAATACAAACGTTAATAAAAAACCAATTAAAATATACTAAACACTCTGGTCCTAGATAATTGCCATGCGCTCAAAAGCCTGATTGGGCTTATTATCAGGAGATGTCTTATTTGGGGGGAAACAGGGTAGGATTTTTCCTGTATTGGCCTTCAAAGAGGACATGAGTGAAGGTGGATAGGTACTTCAAGGAACATGGACCTCAGTTCTCCCAATAAATCCCCCTCTTCCTGGTATTTGCCTGCTTCTGCTCATTTGCTGCATCTAATCTATTTTCGGGCCAATCTCTTCAAAAATGAAGTGTGGAAAGCTAAGGTTCACAACGAACAAAGGCTTGTGACAAAAGTAAAAAATAACAACAAAAAAACTTCTTTTAACATGTTAAAAACAAGAAAAAAGTCAAGGAAACAATTGGTCCATTGCTGGGACAAAGTGGCAAGAAGGTGACATGCAACAAGGAGAAAGCAGAACTACTTAACTCATTTTTTGCATCTGTCTTTACACAAAGGGGAAAAAAACAGCCCAACCTATCAAAAACAGCACCACAAAAAACAGTAGGAACAAAATTAAAATAGCGAAGAAAATGGTAAGTGAGCACCTGTCTACCCTAGACGAGTTCAAATCACCAGGACTAGACGGATTACACGCCAAGGTTCTGAAGGAACTGGCAGAAAAGATCTCAGAACCACTGAACCAGGGATGAAATGCTACCGGTTTGGCATCTGACAAAGTAGACCATAACCTACTACTTGATAAAATAGAAAAATGTGGGTTAGACAGCATCACCACCAGATGGATTCATAATTGGCTGACCGAGTGTACTCAACGTGTAGTCCTCAATGGAACTGCATCTACATGGAGGGAGGTATGCAGTGAGTCTGTTTTAAGCCCAGTACTTTTCAACATATTTATCAATGATTTGGATGAGGGGATAGATGGGGAACTCATCAAATTTGCAGACGACACCAAGCTAGCAGGAATAGCCAACACTCTGGAAGATAGGCTTGAGATAGAGAAAGATCTTGACAGACTTGGACATTGGGCACTATCCAACAAAATGAAATTCAATGGTGAAAAAAGTAAGGTTCTACTTATTTCAATTTATCTCTTATCTATTTAGGCAAGAAAAACAAAATGTACAGGTACAGTATGTGTGGTACCTTGCTCAATAGTGGTGACTGTGAGAGGGATCTTGGAGTCCTAGTGGACAATCACTTAAATATGAGCCAGCAGTGTGCTGCAACTGCCAAAAAAGCCAAAACAGTTCTAGGCTGCATAAACAGAGGGATAGAATCAAGATCACATGAAGTGTTAATACCACTTTATAATGCCTTGATAAGGCCACATTTGGAATACTGCATCAGTTTTGGTCGCCATGATGTAAAAAAGATGTTGAGACTCTAGAAAGAGTCTGGAGAAGAGCAACAAAGATGATTAGGGGACTCAAGAATAAAACGTAAAGAACAGTTGCTGGAACTGGATACGTCTAGTCTTATGAAAAGAAGGACTACGGGTGACATGATAGCAGTGTTCCGATATCTCAGGGGATGCCACAAAGAAGAGGGAATCAAGCTATTCTCCAAAGCACCTGAGGGCAGTTCAAGAAGCAATGGGTGGAAACTAATCAAGGAGAGAAGCAACCTAGAACTAAGGAGAAATTTCCTGACAGTTAGAACAATTAATCAGTGGAAACACTTGCCTCCAGAAGTTGTAAATGATCCAACACTGGAAGTTTTAAAGAAGAGATTAGATAACCATTTGTCTGAAGTAGTGCAGGGTTTCCTGCCTAAGCAGGGGGTTGGACTAGAAGACCTCTAAGTTCCTTTCCAACTCTGTTCTTCCATTCCATTCCATTCCATTCCATTCCATTCTATTCTATTCTATTCTAACCCTACCAGTTAAGTTTTATAAACAATGAACACTTTGTTCCTTCCAATTCACACATTTATAGTGAGGGATCATCAGATTTGTCTTCCTGTGTATTGTCTCCTTAATCACATTTTTCGAAAGAATGTTGATTAAGTCTCATAAAAAGCCACTTGAATTGCAGCATTCAAGTTCCTGAGTTTCAGTTTGTTCCTTCTTGAGAGTAACCACTGAGACCTCTTTCTTCCTTTCACTACAGATTTACAGGACGTAGTGTCAAATCTGGCCTCCCTGTTTTATCCTTCATTGATTATATTGAATGAAATAGATTTTCAGTAATACATATACCACACATGTCACTGCAAAATCTAATTTGGTGTAGCTCCTGAAAATAAAAAAAAAATTGAAAAACTATCTTCCATTAAAGGACAAAATTGAACTGATCAGGAAGGAGTCAGTGGCCGCAACTGTGTGAAACACATAAAAAAGGGAGTGGCTTCCATGCGATGGTCATAGCATCTTGACTTTTTGATGTCCCTCTACAGGTGCCTTTTGCCCAGTATACACCTTTATGACAATCAAAGCATCTCTACAGTCACATGATCAAAATTCGGGCACATGTGAAAGAACCAGCATATATTTACAAGAGTTGTAGCATCCTGGGGTCATGTAATCAACAGTTGCTACCTTCCCAACCAATTTCTGATATGACATGTCAATGGGGGAAGCTGAATTTGCTTAACAACTGCTTGATTCACTTGTTAAGCAGTGATTTGCTTAAGAACCTTGGCAAAAAAAAAAGACTTTGTTTGTCGAAAGCCAGCTAGGAAGATAACAAATAGTGATCACATGACCTCGGGACTGTGCAACCGTCATAAATATATGCCAGTTGTCACGTGCCTGAATTTTAATCATGTGACCATGGGGAGACTGGAATGTAGTAAGTGTGAAAAGCAGTCATTTAATCACCTTTTTTCAGTGCTGTCATTAACTACAAACAGTCACTAAACAAATGGTTGTAAGTTGAGGACTATCTGTAATTTTTCAGAAAACCCACAAAATGTAGATCTTTTTCATCAGGCCTTGGAGAAGCTGCTAGATGGTTCTACGGTGCTTGGAAGACTGTTATTTTTCCGCAATCTTGCTTTTTATTTATTTTTATTATGTTTACCGTTTTAAGTGTTTTGATGGTTGCAATTTTGTTTTAATTATTATTGCATGCTGTACAGAGTCACATTCAGTGAAATGGGCAACCATATAAATTTACTAAATAAGTAAAGCAATTACTCATCCTTTTGACTCAGTTATTCTGCTCTTCCAATTAACACACCAGGGCTCTTTATTTTGTTTTATTTTTTTTGCCAGAGTGCTTTGCTTCACTCTGTAGCAAGGCCTCGTGACGGGTTTGACTCCATCCTCTGTTGAGGGACTGAAAAAGGAAAGGCAGATTTATAACAATGGTTGCTCAAGTCCAGGCCAGCTCCTTTGGCAAGGAAAAAACAGCCAAGTTTTTCAGAGCTGTTTTTGGACATTCCATTGTGAGTGCAAAGTGTCCACAAATTATAGTTTTGGAATAACCAGATGTTTCTGCTGTGAAAGAAATAGACAGGCAAAAGTGAAAAGATCAGGCCTGCTCTCAGGTATGTTTAAAACTGTCAGCTGTGCAATTAATGGATGACATCCTATTGTGTTAAAATGACTAACATTAAGTGATGAATGCACGAATTTTGTACTTTCAGGATATTTACAACTATCTAGCATCAGGGTGTTGCTATTTGCATAACATCACTGTGAAAGGTAAAATGGAGAAAAAAGATCAATATGTCATCTTCGTATCATAGAGCAGCTGTGGAAAGGTTTTCTTGAGCCCAGAGCTTTTCACATGAAATGGACTATTGATTTCATATGTTTCATTGGCAACTTGACCCGTATTATTAAAAACAAAAAGAAGTGGTCTATTTTCTTTCATGTCTTTCTGTTGTCAGAGAGAACTGAGGCTCAGCGGTTGCTGAGGTGATTTTGAATTTCACAATGACAAAACTGGGCAAAATAACAAGAGAAATTGACCCAACACTGATACATAGCTACAAAGGAAATCGCTTTGCAGTCACCCATGGTGATTCAATTGGAATTTTTCGCAGCCTGGTGCATTAAACTACACATCAAACATTAAATACAAATCCTAAATTCCAAGCCAACTTGTCCAAAATTAGAAATCCTGGAAGTTGTAATGCAGCCCATCAGGAAGGCATCCAGCAGGGGAACTCTGCTTTAATAATTGTCCATTACATGAAAAAACTGCAGTGGCCTGCATCTCCTAATCACTGAGACTGATAATGGTAACTTAAAAATAAGAAGTTAAATTTAAACTGAAAATTGAACACATCTCTCCTTCATCCCTCACTTAGATATCCACTCCTTCCTCTTCTCCTAAAGATAGAGTCCTCTTCTCCTAAACTTTTCCAATTATCAAGTATGACTGTAGCAAGTTAACTTCTTCACTGTCTATCCACTGTCTATTTTTCATAATTGACAAATCATATACTTTAAAGAAAGTATTAAAGGATTTTATACAGTAATAATAGCATACAGATTTAAAGAGGAGGAGGAGGAGGAGGAAGGTGAAGGGAAGGGAAGGGAAGGGAAGGGAAGGGAAGGGAAGGGAAGGGAAGGAAGGAAGGAAGGAAGGAAGGAAGGAAGGAAGGAAGGAAGGAAGGAAGGAAGTGTCTATGATGCTGATGGACCATAGCATTCAAGAGATAGAAAGACTGGCAGTCTAGGACCTTAGGCAGGAAAAGGGTGAATGGTAAATGAATCGTATACTTTTGTAGTTTCAGTTTTCTCTTTCTAGTGATGAATGTCTTTAAAGTTACAATAAAAAGTGATGATATAATGTTTAATTATTTTGTGGCAGTGCTTAAATGTTTAAAACAACAGTTTTCTCTGTGGGCAGAAAGGCATCTTGGAGTACTATTGACCAGACAAATAGGTAGAAGGAAAAGAGTTGATGACATACAGATGTTCTCAAACAGCCTTCATCTGCATTATTTCTGTCTCTCAAATTCATCCACCAACATGTGCTTGTTTTGTTTAAAAGGGTAGCCAAACTAACTACTTTGCTTACAAAGATTGGAGCAAGAATTAGAATAAAATTTGGATTGCAAAGCAGCACATAATGACGGGCTATCTGGCCCCAGGGCTCATTGTGATCCGTGAGTCCAATTTTTTGGGTCCAGGACCCCATTTTTCATTATGTCTGTTGAAGACTAAGAATAATTTCCCATTTCGTTGGAAGTGGCTCTCATTATGATTATGTGAAACTGTAGCATATCCCTTAAAATAAGCACATCACAATTAGAAGTTCAGCAACCCAGGCCATTTCACAAGTGATGTGGCCCTATTTACTTTATGGTTCTTTACCCCTCCTCCCCAAGTTAAGTCTGAGGTTGGCTCACCCAATATTCTTCAGTGACAAAATCCTGACAAAATCCAAGATTATATTTCTATGGAAAAATGAAGGCAAATACATTGAGGAATTTATTGACAACATTATTTATCAACAATCTATTTATTAACTATTACGGACATCTTGCATAGTAATTTAAAGAAATAGAGTAAGCTTAATGTTGTGGCAAAGTCCAGTTCCCTGTCTCTGAGTAGCCAGACTTCAAATTCATTGCCACCCAAAAACAGACAATTACACTCAATGTTGGGATGAAGAACACATATGTTGTTTATTAACTTTTCCTCTCCTTGGACAACTTAATAGTGCATCTCCCCCGATGGGTCCATGTTGCATCAGAGCAGGAAAATGGCTGCTTTTTGCTTCTGAGGAAAATTCTGGTCAGCTTGGCTTACTTGTCTTCCAAAAGAGCAGCAAAAATGTTATTTAAAATCTGGTTAAGATTATGTGTTTTCTGCTTTAGGGGGTTGCGTAGCTCCTTATAAAAGCCGAATGAAATTCCACAGTACATTAAACATTTTTATTGTTATGGTCTTCTATGCTTGGATGAGCTAATAGAAAATGACTTAGGCCACTGCTGGTCCAAGTGGAATAAAGCATAAGAATCCTACGAGCGTGAACATCAGCGCAGGGCTGTGACTACCAGTTTGGCTACTTGATTGCTTAGCTTAGCCCAAGAAAAGATTAAAAAGATTTCACTGTCCAAATTATTTACCATTATACCGAGCTGGGCAGAAAATCATTTTGTTATATATTTGAAGTAAGGGCAGTGCCAAAAAAATGTCTTCTGTGTTTTATTTCCAGTTTTCAACTTGATGGAACAGGAATTGTTTTCATTTGTTTTCCAAAGAGAAGAAATGCCAATGAAATTCATATAAATGTAAGACCAGGCCTGTCTACTGGGGTGGGGAGAAAAGGGGGGGGGAGGGGGAACAAAAAAGTCAAAACGGTGATCAAATGAAACAAGGATGGGTTTTGACTATGCAGGCGTAACTGCCATCTTGATTTTATGACATGGACATTTTTGCAAGCTATCAAATTAGGTTGCTTCCGTCGTATTTTGCTTTCTGTAGGCATTTGCAAACTGAAACTTAGGTGATTTGATTTGATTATCTGCCATCATGTTGGTGTTGACTCTTCACATCCACATAGGTTTTCTTCATCATTATCATCTGTCCCTAAATTGGTGTTTCACTACATCTAACGGTGCATACACTGCTATTATACATTAATTGAACCTATCCATCTTGTTGCTAGTTATCCTCTTCTTTTTCCTTCCATCTTTCCCAGCATTAGAGCTTTTTCGAGAGAGCTAGGATTTTGCATAAAGTGCTCAAGGTAGGATAATTTGAGCTGATCATGTTTGCCTTGAACGAGAACTCTGGGTTGAGTTGTTCAATGATCCAATGGTTTGTTTTCTTGGTTGTCCATGGAATTCTTAAGAATCTTTTCCAACCCTTAGTTTGGGTGTTGGCAACTGTGGCTCCGGAGTCGCATGTGGCTCTTTCATCCCCCTGCTACAGCTCCCTGTCGCCCTGTCATGGTGGTGGCGATTGCTGGAGCCTTATTGCAGGAGAGAAGCACCCCTGCGCTTGCCTTTGCATGAAACAGCATTCCGCCTTCATTGCGGTACATTTGCAGTTGTTTCCTCCATGGCCTGCCTGCTGGTCACAGCACCTTGCGCAGCACAGTGAAATTTAGCATGATTCATAATGGGGGAGATGGGGTCCCCCCCTCTTGGAGGCCATTACGACATAGAGCCACAATGTGACCCTGCCCCACTTGCCCCTGGCAAAAGCAGCGCCAGCGACGGCTCGGTCTCACCTCCCAGATGTCAGTTGCTTTTCCTGCAGAGCTGCCAGTGTTGTGATGCCTCACCTCTCCATCAACCAGCTGATCATCGGCGCGCTGCTCCTGGGTTCATCGGCCTCCAGATGTCAGATTCCCAGCACCCAGCACCAGTTCAGGGGTAGGGGAGAGGGGGGAGGGAGGGAGAGAAGGCGAGAGAGACAGAGAGAGAATGAGAGATGTTGTGTATTTTAAGGGTGAAATGTGTCCCTGAAAGTCCTGAAAGTAGTTTTGCCACTTTGCTCATCAACTCATTGAGAGAGAGGCAGAGATAGATAGAGAGAAAGAGAGAGGGGGAAAGAGAGGCAGAGAGGGAAAGAGAGATGGGGAGAGAGAGCGGGGGAGGGAAAGAAAGAGAGTGAGAGAGAGAAAGAGAGAGAGGGGAAGAAAAGAGAGAGGGGGGAAAGAGAGATTGAGACAGAGATAGAGAGAGGGGGAGAGAAAGAGAGAAACACAGAAAGAGAGAGAGAGAGAGAGAGAGAGAGAGAGGGAGAGAGAGAGAGATGAACAACATTTTTACGGAACTATAAATACATTTTTAGGCCTTTGAGGTGAGAGGCCAGGAGGTGAGGCCAGGTGTGACAAGAGGTGGCTGGGAGGGAAGGGATTATTTGCAGGGCGTTGCAAATAATTTAACAATGGATTCTCTGCCCTAATGACCATCTGGATAGGCATGGCTGGGCGGTTATGTGACTGGGTGGGAGTGAGTGATGTCGAGTTGGCCATGCCCATCCAGGTTTTGTGGCTCCCTGTATTTTCTTTTCTGTGGGAAACAGTCCAAATGGCTTTTTGAGTGTTTAAGATTGCAGACCCCTGTCCTAGTTGAAGGGTGTCAATACTCTTCTTATCCTGTTTTTTCAAAGTCTAAAAATTTAGTTACCCAATCTAAGACTATCTATTCAATTTCCCTCACTCTTTCTTTCTCTGTCCAATACTTATTTATTTTTGGCCTCTAAAAACCCTTCAGATGTCTTCATCCTTTCCCTCACATTATTAATTGGCCTGTAGCATTACAAATAAATTGCTGTTTATATATAAAGATGCTGGAAGCTAAGACACATGAAATAACAATGGCTTTAGGACCTGAAACCATGAATTTTGCCAAGGATGTGTATAGAGAAAGGAGGATCGTCAAAAAATCTCAATGACTTCACATAATGTTTAGAATGTCCCTTTGTACAATTCCTCATTCATATTTGCAGTGACAGCATTCCCATTAAAAATTGATGCAAACAAGCTCTAAAATCACACATTTTCCTCCTTTATCTTTACCCTGTCTACCCTCTCACTGGTTTTTGACCCTCTGGCATGTTATAAAGTTTGTAGTTTGTAAAGCCACTGGCATCCTAATAAAAAATATCAGTGTGTTATCTTTTCCATATATTATTATGCCTTTTAATGTCACTCACAGAATTGCCATAAAATATTTCAATATATCCAGAACTTTTGGTCCCCCCTCCTTTTCTAGTGATCTTTTCTATATTACAGAGACTAATTATGCAGTACAGCTATTTTGGGGTGGGGGGGACTTAATAAAGGATTGGAGAAATAATAATTACTTTTTTCTTTCTACTTATGTAGCCTTGCTTTTATAAACAGTTGCTAGGGGGAAGTCAGTCCCTAACCCTGTATTTCACAACCTTGTCAACTTTAAGATGTGTGGGCTTCAACTCCCAAAATTCCCCAGCCAAAATGCTGGTGGGGAACTCTGGGAGTTGAAGTCCATAAATCTCAAGGCTGACAAAGTTGAGAAGCGTTGCCCTGGCCTCTGCATTTTGTAGCTTTACAGCATTGATAACTCCATGCCCGTCTAAATATGGGAGAAAGTATTGAACTAAGTTTTTTTTATGATAGAAACTCAGAGGCTGATTAGATAATGCCTTCTCTTGTTTTTGTTTATTTCTTTTCGCTTAATTTCTGATTGTCCTATAACAGAATCTTCCTAGATTTCTTTACCTTTTTTTTTTTTTAGTTCCCCCCTCTTCCTGCCCTTTCTTTTCCTGCTAAACAGCCTTTGGACCGATACACAAAATATTAGGACTAAGCGTTCTGCAGTTTGTTTCCAGGTTGGGGGGGGAAACCCGCTATAAGAGATAATTTACATATGTACAATTATACAGAGACATTTGGGGAGAGAGCTCCCAATTTCTAATCAGGTAATTCATGTTTGTCAACTTGATGGCCTCCAAGCTTTCTGGAGTTCAACATTTTGAAGCCCAAGTCAGCTTCATTCATGCAAAGGATTTTGCAAGCTAAACATTCGACTGGACTGCACCAGTCTGCCCTTCCAAGATGCAAATCACTATTCCAGTTCATTTTTAAAAGGAATAGTGATGTGGACAGTTTTCTGTGGTAATTCTTTGCAGGTCTCTGAATAATTTCCATCAGAGGATTCAGGCCAACATTTTTTACACAATAATGTCCAGATTGCCTTAATCAGGTAAACAACCTCCATAGATTTCTTAGATGACATTATTTAAAATTTGTCCTGATTCAATACCAAGGAAGACCATTGTAGGTTCCATTTCATATCATATGTACTCATCACATGTGCAATGAATTAGCTGTAATAGTAATTGCACAGTGAAAGGTCCAAGCAATTGCTTTACAGAAATATGAACATGATGTGTCTCTTTCCTGATCACCATTGTGACATGTAATTGCCACATGGCACAGATCTGCCTTGAAAAGTGATTCTGCATTTGGCCAATCTGGTGTTGATTTTGACCTTGTGAATGTAATTTTTGTCTGTAATGTAATAACTACGATTGTATTGTTTTAAGCAACGGGACTGTATTGCTTAAACTGATCATTTCAAAGCACAAAACCTGATTGTTTCCTTGCACATTTTCTCAAAAAAATAGAATATCCGTTATTATACATAAGCTCTTTATTAATGTTGGAAAATAGTTTTCTGGCCTTGGATTCTTTTCAGAGAAACACTGAATGACCATGAAAAACAAAGACAACACTAGTGATTGATAAATTATGAGAATTGTGACTAGTCCTTTCTCCACTCTGAAAATAGGGCTTTGCAGCTCCTTCTGCACACAAGGGAGGTGCTGATTCAAGATCAGTCCCATACGCCAGTGGTCTCATGACACCAGGAAGCTTGCAGAAGTTTATTAGCACAACTCAGTTACTGTTCCAAAGGAAATGCTGCAGAAATAATTTTGAGCATATCTTCTAGGCCTGTGAGGTGGTCATGTTGGCTCAACAAAATGCTGTACTTAGGACAAAAATGGAGAATCTAGATGAAAACTTTGGGCAAGGCAATACTCTACAGCAGGGGTGTCAAACTCAATTTCATTGAGGGCAGCATCAGGGTCGTGTTTGACTTCAGGGGGCTGAGTTGGGCATGGCCAGGGTGGGCATGGCCAGCTTGACATCACTCATGTCAGGGCAGTGGTGAAATCTGAACCAGTTCGCTGGCTGCACATGCGCACTTTGCATTCGCATGCGCAGTGCACACCACACACACCAAAAGGAGGCATGGGGTAAGTAGAACAGTGCACAGGGGGGTGATCAGCTGTGGCCTGCAATTTTTTTTTTTACTTTTAAAAGCATTTTTTAAAAGAAGCGGCAAGCAGGCAACCGGGCGATTGGGTGGGCATGGGCGGGGGGGCAGGGATTTTTGCTACCGGTTCTCCGAACCATCTGCTGCCATCGCTACTGGATCGGCTGATCTGGTCTGAACCGGGAGCATTTCACCCCTGTGTCAGGGGCACCTGTGGTGGCCAAGTGCTAAGGCAAGACTTCCCTCAGACCCTCCCTTACTCTCATTAAAATCTCCTTCCTTCCTTCCTTCCTTCCTTCCTTCCTTCCTTCCTTCCTTCCTTCCTTCCTTCCTTCCTTCCTTCCTTCCTTCCTTCCTTCCTTTCTTCACAACACCCACGAGCTCCATTTTTACTGGCAGAGAGTTCAGGAGGCTGTTGCAGCTGAAAATGAGATGTGGGGGCACGCGCAGCCCTCTCAAGCTCCATTTTCCCTGGCAGAGGCATTGCAGGACGGTTCTTTGCGGTTTCCAGTGTGGCCCCATGAGCTAGATCTAAGCATCCCATAGGCCGTATCCGACCTGTGGGCCTTGGGTTTGACACCGCTGCTCTACAGAATTCTCTTAGTATCTTCCACCATGAAAAACTCTGGTCCATAGAAAAACCAAAGAACCAGTCTCTGGTGCCCAAAAGATTGCGGGCTGCTGGCTTAGAGCTATGACTTTGCCACTATCCTGAAAGTAAGCAAACATACTGTATATAAGCTAAAGAATAGAACAAAACACTTCTTTCAAAGTTCCACTGCTGAAGTTACCGAGCATGGTAATGAAACATTCGGGAGCTAACTGGAAAGCTCAGAAAGCAAGCCAGGAGATCCAGGCAGTTCAAATGGGCATAACATTTATTGTAAGCTTGAGTTCTCTACAAGAATCTGAACTACTAACAGCCAAAGGAAATTAGCAGGAGATAAGAGTAGAAGGAATTCAAGTGGGCTGAACTTAAATCTCTTATGGGCTCACAGGGACTTATGACTGATAATATGTTTGACCCTCCTTTGGACTCAGCCTAGTCATCTACAATTGTTAGGTGTATCATGAAAAGCAGAGAATCAGACAAGCCAATCAGGCATTCGTATCATAGTGAGGAGATGTTTCTAGGAGATCAGGAATGAAAACTAATTATTGTGAAAGGACCCTAAATCATGACATCCCAATTACAATATGATTATGCTGGGGGGACATAGAAAGAACTAGTTGTCAAAGTGTATTTGTAACTTCTTATGCATTGAGGCCTATTTATTCAGAGGCCAATGTCTGAATTTGCCTTTTGAATGTGTCTTTGGAATTACTGCCAAAATTTATCCCCAATTTGGAGATTCTCAGATGTATGGAATATATATCTGAATAACGGGGTGGCTCAGTGGCTAAGATGCTGAGTTTGTCAATCAAAAAGTCGGCAGTCAGCGGTTTGAATCCCTAGTGCCGTGTAATGGGGTGAGCTCCCGTTACATGTCCAAGCTTCTGCCAACCTAGCAGTTCGAAAGTAGATTAAAAAATGCAAGTAGAAAAATAGGGACCATCTTTGGTGGGAAGGTAATAGCATTCCGTGCACCTTTGGCGTTTAGTCATGCCAGCCACATGACCACGGAGACGTCTTCAGACAGCGCTGGCTCTTCGGTTTTGAAACGGAGATGAGCACCGCCTCCTCGAGTCGGGAACGTCTAGTACATATATGTGAGGGGAATCTTTACCTTTACTTTTATAAGCTTTTCTAGAACCCTTGCTCTACAAATAGTTTCTTGATTCAGAGAATAATCATTTTATCCAAGCATAAAAATTGAAGTTCAGCTCCTTATCTTATCCTATATAGGATATTGTCTACTTTAGAATGAACTATAGAATCAGTACTTCAACATTTCGCTTTTTTTTTTAAGCTGCTTCTATCCACTGACTGAGATTGGTTTTTTTTAAAAAATACAAGTTTACAGTGGCAATCATGGTGGTACTAAGGCTGGTGTAGTAATAGACATATTAAATTTATGGATTTTAAGGCTAGCAAGAACTCAACTGAAAAGTCTGTTTGGTGTGGAGGGAATAGTGATTGTTTTATAACTATCTAAATCTTTTCTTTTCTATTGTTCCTGCCATTATTAGTGTGTTGCTATAAAAGCAAATGAAACCCTTTCATCAGGAACAGTTGTCTGATATAATTAGTCTAGGAAGGTTCTGTCATTGATTCAGAATGTAGTCATAGTTGATTAAGTATATAATACAATATTATCAAGCCATCACCGGATGACCTCTGGTGGAGCATGAAGAGAAAAGCTCTAACAAGGAAAATGATCCTGAAATACAAGTATACAGTAGCTGCCAGAGAAAAGACCTGGGAGTCAACAGGTAGATATTCAAATTAATATGGGCTTGGGAAGTTTTATTTGAACTCATTGAAAGCACTGTTCTGTCCTGAAAAAAGAGAAGACAACTTTTTAGCTCTGTTCTTATCACAGCTAACCCAACCCCAGCCCAGTTAAACTTAGAGTAGAATCTGTTAAGTCTTCAAGAATGTAAATTATTTAAAAACAATTGAGAAGACTGTCCCCTTTGCCATTGTAGTCCTAGTTTTGTGAATTGGAAACCTTAGGATCATCCTGAACCAGCTGTGATTAGGGCTACCAAGCATCTGTCAAAAGGAGGATATGTTCCTCTTGTTGTTCTCATATCTTCCAGTGGGCATCTCCTTAAAGTCAGCTGCATATTGAAGACTTTTGCTGCCTAATCAACCTTGGCATATTCTTGTGATTGAAAAACCAGCCTTTCTGATGCTGGAAAAAGTAATTGCATATATATGTCAGCCTAAAAGGTGTTTTTTTTTTTTTTTGCAGTTTTCCATTGTAGTTTTTGTCATGGATGCCAAGAAAGTTAAACAGTTAATGTGTCTTCCTTTTCCCCATTTGTTCTCCTTTCCAATTGTCCTTGTTCTTCTCCAACTGTTCGTATATATGGCAACCTTAGCTGTGATCGGCCATACAAATTGTGGTGGGATATAGAGAGGGATAAATCTGACGAGAGGTTTTCAGCATAGGTGATCTTAAATCTTTACATAGTACATTCAAATGATTTAATAACTTGAAGCTGTAAAAGAAATCATCAGCTTTACAATCAGTGCTTAGGTATGATTTATTAATTGGGATGCAAAGACTGTGAAAACTGCCTGCTGAGGTAGGATATATATATATATTATTCTGGCTGTGATCAGGCTTAAATTTCAGATGTGTTAATTGCCAAAAATTTACCTGAAAAAAAATGTTCACATGATTATGCATTTTCTTTTTTTTTTTTTAAGGGGTGGTAGTAGTATGTAAAGATAAAAAAAAAATTGGATGGATTTCTAATTACTTGTTTATTTTAAGGATTTCCAATCCTCTCTCCCTTCAAAATCAGAATTTGAACAGCTCCCAGACTGAAACTAAACATGCTTACATAATATGTGATTTTATTGTTCCTGCACATCTGCAACTAGTCATGTAGCAATGCTGTTGGGTCATGCAAACTGATATGAAGCGAGAACTTTATTAGGACAATCCAATTGTCATATCCATATTCTGGACAGATATTCATATGTAAATAGATCTACTATGTTAATAAATCTAAATAATGTGCCGCAGTGTACATTTTCTATTCTTTGGAATAATTCATCTGAAAATAGTCATTAAACTTGATCTCAGCCTGGAAAAAAAAGGGGTGGAGGGAACCGTATGCATAGCCAGTTTTCACAATTTTTCCACAGCGCTACAAGTAATAACTAACACCTGACACTTGGGATCAAGTTCCATAAACCAGGATTTTGCAGTAAAATTAAGCAGATTGTGTGGTACTGGAGTAGAAAGTGTGTGCAATATCAAAATAAATAAATAAACTTGAAGGCCAAACAGATTCTGATAGAAGCATCCTCAAGGGTAACCAAAAGTCAAGATGGTGGACATGATTGCATGATCAAACACATGATCATGTAACCCCAACATGAAACTTTGGTTACATAGCCATAGCCACTGCCTTCTCTTTTTGGATCCCATCCTGGACAATGCCAGACTCCTGGTAAGCACATCAGAGACTCTGATACAGTTTCTAAGTGGGATAGCCCTTGGCCTATATAACAATTTTAGGCCACTTGAGACAATGACATCTAGGTTTCTAGAGCAATTTTTGCACACCTAAATGTGTCCCTGAGACTGTCCTTAGATTAGAGACCGGCTTGCCACAATAGTAAGTAGAGTGTGAGTAGCAGCAATGAATTACTGGTATAAGTTTAATGGATTCTGTTGTGTTTGACCCAGCTCATTTTGAGTTTTTAATCCAATTGGAAGAAGGCCCTAATCCAGGAAATACATTCCCGGCCAATTAGTGTTTATTGAAAAGAGACCAGGTTAATGAAGTGAGTATACAACACCTCCTGGATCCTGAACTATAATTTAATCTGATTCATTTTTCCAGCTTTTGCAAGACCCTAACTTCAGTTGATGGGAGACTCATAGCATCTTATCTCTCCTTCCTTTTTAAGGTGAGGTTGTTGTAAATCTGAATACATTAATATATATATTGTTTCAATACAATGAGGGGTGAAATGCTACCGGTTTGGACTGGTTCTCCCGAACCAGTAGTAAAAAAATGCCTGAACTGGTATCTGATGATCAGCTGGGTGACAATTAGTTATGATACACAATTTATATTAGCTAGAATCGTCGGATTTCCTGTTTTCTAGCTAATCTAAATCGTGTGGCACAGCGGATTCCAACCCCCCCCTTGCTGTCCTACTTACTTTTGCAGATTTGGAAGGCTTCAAAATATTCCTTTTTTAGCGCTGTGTGGCACGCCTCAGGTAAAGTGCGCGCTTGGTAGCAGACTCACAGAACCGGTAGTAGACTTCAGAGGATTTCACCTCTGAATACAATGATATTTATAAAGCATTGTTTGAATATTATTGGGTTTACATTAAATGCAATTCTCCCTTTTCCAAAGAGACAGTTATAGAATGATTGCATCAGTGATGAAATCCAAATTTGTGTACTACCGGTTCTGTGGGCATGGCTTGGTAGGCGTGGCAGGGGAAGGATAGTGCAAAATCCTTATTCCCACCCCACTCTGGGGCCAGCCAGAGGTGGTATTTGCTGGTTCTCTGAACTACTCAACATTTCCACTACCGGTTCTCCAGAACCTTTCAGAACCTGCTGGATTTCACTCCTAAATTGCATGGCCTTCCTAGTAATTAACAAAAACTTTCAGATCGCCTATAATCTCACCAGGCTTTACTGCTTAGCTTTGAGGATGTGTCAGAAGACACTTCCTAAAGATCAGGTTCCATCAGGTTTGATTTTTATATTTGTATGTTTATTTGTTCTGGCCATAATAAAGTTTATCCACCTACTATTTAATACATTTTTCTCATGTCAATAAATCAATTATTTTTCTGTAACTGAGTGTAATGTCCAACTAGAGCACATGTTTGTTGAAGAAACCACAGCTGGTTGGGTTTGGTCAACATGCTAAATCATAAACTATAGTTCATAAATTAATGTCTGGGCTAGTACAGTATAACATATTGCAAAAACACTACACTGTGGCTTGATGCAGTATGTGTGAGTTCTGCTTATATATGCTGCTTAGCATGTGTATAGAGTATTTTTTTTATCTCTTTAGTGCTATATATCTGTCATCTGGATTTTTGCAAACAAGATCAGGTAACCCTACTCTTAAAAACCAATTGTCCTCAACAAAACTAATATATAGTCCTCAACTTACTACCACAGTTGAGTGAACATATCCATTGCCAAGCAAGCCAGTTGTTAAGTGAGTCATGCGCAATTTTATGACCTTTTTGCCACAGTTGTTAAGCAAATCACTGCAGCTTTTAAGCAAATCTTGCAAGTGTTAAGTGAATTTGCTTCCACATTAACCTTGTTCGTTGAACACCAGGTTGGCAATCATGCGACACCTGAATGCAATCATTGTAAATACATGCCAGTTGTCAAGCATCCAAATTTTAATCACATGACTGCGGGGATCATTCTCAAGTCCCTTTTTTTAGCGCCATTGTAACTTTAAATGATTGCTAAGGGATTGTTTGTAAATCAAGGATTATCTGTATGGGCATGTCCAGCTCAGTTTCATAATGAAGAAGAAATGCTATCCTTAATGCATTCAGAGATTATACTACTCAGTACATCATATCTGATTAACATAAAAATTTCAGAAATAGACAGAATATAGGAGAATCTTCTGCTCTCGCTGCTCTGGATGTGATTTTCTGTTTGACTAGAAAGAGAGAGGCTGGAGCTTTCTATTCTACCACCCAGATGAAAGTAAAGATGTATTTAGGGCAGTCAACACTTCAACTGCATGTTTGCAGTTGCCATCTCTATTTTTCTTTTAACTGCTCCCTGAGCAGGCAATCCTGGATAAGAGCAGAATCAAACTGCACAGAGACAATGTTTGCCTAAAGTGTTTAAAACAGGGGTGAAATCTACTTACCTTCCCAACTGGTACAGAAGTGCACACGCCCCACGCACACATCCCATGCATGCTTGGACCCTCTGTGCATGCGCAAACCCTTCTGCGCATGCACAGAGGTAAAAGCCAGGATACTTCCTGGTTAAAACCAGGCAGTAACGACAACCGGGTGGGTGGGCAGAGCCTCGCACCACTATTGCTACCGGTTCTCCTTACCACTGGCTGCCATCGCTACCGGATCGGCCAAACCGGTCTGAACCGGGAGCATTTCACCCCTGGTTTAAGACAGGAAGCTGAAATAATTCTTCCCTGAAGAACTCAGAGATCCTCCTGGATTTCATTTCAGACCATTCTGAAGCAAAGTCCAATTGACTCCACTGCAAAGTGATCAAAATACTTTAAATACAAGTAAAATGAGAATATTCTAATACATTCAACTCTTTCTTCTTTTGCTAACAAAAGCAAGCATTTTTCTAATCTGTATTGTTCTTTTCAACCGCTTCTTCTGGTTTATTACTACAATTCACCTTTCTGGATATCTAGCAAGACACAGTATTGTCAACTTGTCAACAGTACACAAGCATCCATAGTGCACTCTGTAAAGTTTGTTTTTTACTGGAAGCAAAGTTGCACTCATAATCTTCCTCAAAATGCATTAGAACAGGCTGACTTGCAAATGTGCTACAGATTTTATGGATGATGGACTTTCTGTAAACAATTTTGGAGAAACCCTTACCATCCTTTCTAAGGCTGATTGTGACTCTTCTAATACAATATTCTAAAATCTTGTTGTTTTATACCTCTTCTTCTGCAAACGGCCTTGATTTTCATAGTTGCTGCCATACAAAACTGGATCCAGAGAACCAAATATGAGTGTCGTCTTTTGGGTGAACATGCTGTAAACTATGGTACACATACTTGGCAGATATTTTCTCTCCAACATAGTTACAAGTGAGTCAGTCATCCATCATTTGCATTAAGCAAAAGGTCATTGCAATAAACACATATAAAACAAACAATTACTTTTTAAATGAACCCTATTTAGAAGAGATTAAAAAATCACCTATGACATTTGTGGACTGAACAAATAAGTCAGCCATATAAATAGCATATGAGCAAGTACCTCTAATAAGCTTCTTCAAATACTTATTACATTCTTATCATAAAACAATACAAATTTTCTTCTTCTTCTTTTTTTTATAAGCAGCAGCCTAACAGATAATGGACAGCTTCTTTTGCTCATTTATCCAAAAAGCAGAGTTATGCTTTCAGAGAAATCATAAATGTTCATCCTATTTTGCTAGGCCTTGTTTGAAAATGTAAGTTCAGAGAAAGCTCTGCAAATCCAGGGAAAAGATAAAAACTCAAAATATGTTATTCATTCATCATAATTGACAGATCACACATTATCATCTTGCCTCAAAGGAAGCTCTAGACGAGCAACTAACCACCACCTATAAAGGTAAGATAAAGGTAAAGGTTCCCCTCGCACATATGTGCTAGTCGTTCCCGACTCTAGGGCCCAGTGCTCATCTCTGTTTCAAAGCCGAAGAGCCAGCGCTGTCCGAAGACATCTCCATGGTCAATTGGCCAGCATGACTAAATGCCAAAAGAATTTGACTAAATGCCAAAAGCACACGGAACTGTTACTTTCCCACCAAAGGTGGTCCCTATATTTCTACTTGCATTTTTATGTGCTTTTGAACTGCTAGGTTGGAGAAGCTTGGGCAAGTAATGGGAGCTCACTCCGTTACACGGCACTAGGGATTCAAACCACTAAGCTACCAACCTTTCGATCGACAAGCTCAGCGTCTTAGCCACTGAGCCACCGCGTCCCTCCCATAAAAGTACCTAGGCATTTAAATGATGTCCCTTAGAGACCAAGGCAAAAGTGAAGTGGGAACACATTCACTTTCAGGTACTGATACTGTGGATATGTGTTGCGAGCCAGTGGTGAAGGTGCTGACTTAAAAACCAGTAGACAGGGGTGTCAAACTCAAGGCCCGTGGGCTGCATTTGGCCCATGGGGTGCTTAGATTGGCCCGTGGGGCCACCCTGGAAACAGCAAAGGACTGGCTCATGGTGCCTCTGCCAGCAAAAACGGAGCTCATGAGAACCATGCACCCAGGGGTGGGTTCTAAATTTTTTTACTACCGGTTTTGTGGGCGTGGCTTATTTTGTGGGTGTGGCTTGGAGGTCATGTGACTAGGTGGGCATGGCTAGCTGGTCAGAGTCATTTCTGGAAGGTCCTTGCACTTACAACCAGTCCTCGCACTTACGACCCGACTCATTTGTTTGCTTTTAACACTGATCAGCTGTAGGACAGCCCTTTGAAGCCCTGCGGCAAGAGTTTAAACAATTTTTTTCCCTCTAGTCATCAGCTGGGACTCAGGAGGCAGCAATAGATTGGGGATGGGACCAAATAAAAGGTAAGAATAACGTGGGGGGGGGGAAGGGCGGGGGGGAAAACCGGTTCAGTGATGTCATATCGTCACCGCTACTGGCTCGGCCGAACCAGACCAAACAGGGAGGAACCCACCATTGCATGCACTCCACATCCAAGCGCTATTTTCACTGGCAGAGGGTTGCAGGAGGCCATCCCAGCCAAAAATGGAACTCATGAGCCCATTTTCGCTGGCAGAGCATTTGGGCCACCAGAGGCACCCTCAACACAATTGAGATCAAACTGGCCATGCCCACTCTGGCCACGTCCCCATGCCCCCCCCAAAGTCAAACACAACCCTGATGCGTCCCTCAATGAAATCAAGTTTGACACCCCTGCAGTAGACCATGAGTTCTAGGCGTGAAAGGCAACTTGGTAACATTGGATTAAGCACTCATTGTCAGTTCAGCCCACTTCACAGGGTTGTTGTGGGGAAAATATGAGAGGAAGGAGTTTTTTTTTTTTTATTTGATTTATATGCCACCCTTCTCCGGAGACTCAGGGCGGCTTACAATGCGTTAAGCAATATTAAGTATGTTCACCACCTTGAGTTATGTATTAACAAAGTAAAGCAGGATATAAATGATTAAATAAATAATAAAATGTGTCTTTTTCCTAAGGTAAATGATACTATTATGATACATGATACCAGTTCTCATTCTGCAAAATAACAAATGACTTTTAAAGGAGAATATTTGTACCTCAGAAGATTTGTATCTTTGACATGAGGGGTCCTTGGTGCTCTCCAAGCTTGGTTGTATTCTTCAGACATTTCATTACCCAAATTCGGTAACATTATCGGTGCTTAGTGCTGAAACATCTGCAAGAAAACAGCCAAGTTCAGAGAACACCAAGAATCCCACACAAATGACCTTGTTGAGCTCAACTGTATAAGTGACATCCCAAAGGTTATGTGAAACAGAAATTATAGAAAAAGAAGAGAAGTGCATGAAATATGTTTTCAAATTTACTGAAGGTTTGTGTGCACTGATTAGGAGTATACACTGCATTGAAGAGGCCCTCTGCTATATCTCAGCTTTGAACAAAAAACTCCTTCAGAGCAAGTATCACTCTTTTGCTAAATACTGAAAAAACAGAATTGTGTCTCTTTTAGGCATATGATTTTGTGCATGTGCAAAGCATGGCATGGGACTCTGTTATTGAAGCAAAGGAACTGATTAAATTGTCAAGGTTCCATGTCAGATTCTTGAACAGTTCCAAGTAAAAATCCAGAGTTGCTTTGGATAATGAGATGGGTAACATAAATTTAATGAGTAAATATAGAATTTTACAGAGTTTTATCCAGAATCTCACAGAGTTCTGTTTATCTGAGAAAGCAATGCAGTTTTAAGAACCCCAGCAGCTGAACTATTTTCTATTTAGAACCATTATCTTTTCTGTTTAGCTGCCATTTTGTAATCAGTCAACTAAGTGGGTCTCTTAAGCGATAATGAGGAAGTCTGCAGCTTGCATGTTTTCATAACGATCTTTAGAATTACTATCAATCTGAAAGTTAATTTTTAAATTTTACCTCAGTTCTGTGTGGAGAAATCCTGCACGAAACAGGACACCCCCTCACCTTCATAGCGTGCAACAGCATGGCCAATCTGCACAAGGTTAAGAGTTACCTCTGTTCCGAGAAAATATTCATGCATATGCCCGAATGAAATCAAGATGATGGTTTTAATTAGTTGGGATCCCATTGCAAACATCTGAGGGATAATGGAAAAGGCAAAAGAGTTCCAAAAAGACATTTATTTTTACTTTATTGATTATACTAAGCCTTTTGACTGCATAGACCACAACAAATTATGAACAGCTCTTAAAAACATGGATGTACTGGACCACCTCAACTGAAGAATTTGTAAGCTGACCAGGAAACCACAATATGAACAAAGTATGAAACAACTAATTGGTTCAAAATTGAGAAAGGAGTCTGCCAAGATTGTTACATATTGTGTCCTTATCTATTTAATTTATAAGCAGAAATGTGAAGTGCTGCATTAGGAAAAGCAGAAATTGGAATTAACATTGCTGGAAGAAATATTAACAACCTCAGTTATGTTAATGGTATTGTTTTCCTATTAGAATCTGAGGAAGACTTAAGTGACTGCTTATTGAAGGTGAAGTAAAGTAGAGCAAAAACTGATTCGCCACTAATATTAAACAAACTAACTAAAATTTATCAATTTCTAGTGCCAATTAATGTAAACAAGTGAAGAAGAAATGGAAGCAGTAACAGATTTTATTGTCCTGGGTTCAGAAAAAGCGATGGTGATTATGAAATAAAAATATAAGCTTTTTGCAATCATTTTTTTATCTGCTAAAATACTAAAACAGAGAAACACACTGCCAGGAAAGGTAGATATTATCAAGGTATACTGTATTTCCCAGATGTAATATATAAGTATGAAAGCTGTACTATCAGAAAGACTAAATATCTTGAAAAACAAATCAGATTCCTCAGCAAGAAAAATAAATGTATACTAGATAACCTAAAATAAAATGCTTCAATTTATTCATTACTCATTCTACATATAATTTGGAACAGTCTCTTGAGAAAATCCTAATACTTGAAAAAAAAAATCAAATCCAATACAAAAAGAGGCCAACAAAAGGCAAGAATTATTTCTTATCATGAGTATGAGCTTACAAAAATTCAAAGAAATGTTCCTGACTACCATCCTATTGAACTATGTCCATCATATCATAAAAAGTTACAAGCAATCGAACAAGTGATAAACAAAAATCTGTCCCATTGTTTCCAAAATAAGCCAGATCTGAGTTGCAGAATTCTGAATAAGTGTGAGATGGAAGCATAGAAACCCTAACTTTTTGCTTCCATTTATTGGTTTATCTAGATTTTTGCAAGCTAGATTTAGTTGCTCTATTTATATTTTTGAATAGCAAAATTAAAATATAATTACATTTAGAAATGCACAATTTATGAGAAAGTGCAAAGTAGGGGTGAAGTGCTTCGGACTGGATCGCACGATCCGGTAGTGATGGCAATGGGTGGTTCGGAGAACCGGTAGCAGAAATCCCTGCCCCCCCCCCCATGCCCAGCTGAGCCGCATGATCATCAGAGGCTTTTTTTTTTTACTTTTAAAAGTAAAAAAAACTTTTTTCTACAAATGCTTTTAAAAGTAAAAAAAAAAGCAAAAAAATTGCTTTTAAAAGAAAAAAAAGCCTCTGACGAATAGGCAGAATTCGGCCAAAGAGGTTGTAGAAAAAATGCTTTTAAAAGTAAAAAAAAAAAAAAAGTTGGCCATGCCCACCCAGTCACATTACCCCACCAAGCCACACCCACAGAACCAGTAGTAACAAATTTTACATTTCACCACTGATGTATACTTTTAAGTGTATATTTTGTGTTTGGATATTAAACAATGAATTTAGATATTTTTTTTAAAAAAGTGAAGATTGTAGAAACAAGACAAAATTGACTAATGAAAACACTCATGTAAAATTGACACTAAAATCGATTCACTGAGTCAGCAATGTTTTTATTTATAGTTCGTCACACTATCAGCCAGATGTTCAGACTAGATTTGGCATTTTTGTCTGCCTATCAAATCTTTTTCAAGGATCTAGGTTAGGCAGATGTGGATGTTGATGGTGTTACAGATATATATTATTATTATTATTATCATCATTATTATCATTATATCATTGAGAAATTGAATGTAGTTGTCCTTGGAATTTGTAACTCTTTATTTCCTTTGACTGCAATCATTGCTGGAAATAATAAATATTAAAATAAATGGGTTCCAGAAATGTTTATTATTCTATAATAATACTATGAATAAAATCTCATTTAAAAACAAAAACTAACCTGAAGAAAATCAGAGAGCATGGTGGGGTGTTGCTTGTCTTCTTTTTCAAAATAAATGTTTGCGATTATTATCCTCCAGTCTGAAAATCTGGTATGCCTAGAAACTAACTTTTTGTGGATATGCATCCAGCTATGTGGTTAGTAGCTAATGACACATTTAGAGCACACCCTTCCTAATAAACATTCAAACCATGTCAACAAAATATCATAAATCATAACCACAATTAGCCAATGCAAAAAATATTTGTGTAAATAAAAACAGATTTGAAAAGAAAAGCACCATTTCTGATGTTCGTCTGAAACAAGCATTTATCCCTTTTAACATTTATAGACTGACAGAATGGGAAATGACTTGTTAATTAATGTGTTGTTGAATTGCATTCAAAAGTTTGGAATTTGTCTCTTTCTGAAGAGGACTGTTGTGAAAAAGTTGCCTAAGAATTCCTGGAAGGATGTTTGTGTTCCTGACGCTAAAGGTTGAGTTGGTAAAATTTGTCAGCTCTCAGCCTGTGAACCAGTTTTGAAGCCACAGAGAGACGAGATCGTACATAACAATTCTGTTAAACAATTTCTATAAATAAGATATCATTTTCTGATCTTTAGAAAAGTAATGAAATTCTGAAATGGTCATTGTATGTACATATAGTTTTTTCCCCTCCTTTCATTTAATGTTTTCTTTCACCACGTATTACATGGTGAAAGAGTTCTTGGAGTTTTTTTTTTCAATAATCATAATTTTAAATGACCCAAATTTTCTAAGTTCTGAATTCTATCACTTGCATTGTTTAAAAAAACTCAATTAAAATAATTATTTTTAAAACTATGAAACAACGCAGCATAAATGTGGTAGCAACATCTGATAGTGGATAATTGTATGATGAGCCAGATTCTCTAGAGCAATTTTTTTCCAAATTAGAAATTTCTTGTGTTGGAACTATAATTCTGAGGGGATATTCACATGGTACATTAAGCCAGATCTGGGGCTAATCACAGTAAGCCCTGTACTTTAGGTAATATGCTAAATAGGTAATATGCAAGAACAGGGACAAAATTGACCAGTAGAAATAAACCATGAGTTGCCATGTCCTCCTTCATTGTATACCAAGGTTTGGTTGGATATCTCAGGTCTGAACCATTTACCTGTAGTTCTCACTTGCTATTAAGCAAGCAAATTGGACTGGGGTGGGGGGTTTTTTTTTCTCTTTTTTTTCTTTCTTTCTTTTTCTTTTTTTTTCTTTTTGGTATTGCAAGTTTGCACCATCCCAGTGGAATGTCCTCAGCCGAGCTACAGGAAGTGCAGCTAGCCTGATCCATCTGCGTGATAAATGGCACATTTGTCCAGGAACTGACCTGGGAGTTGTCTGTTATTTTAAGTCAATGTCAGGATATAATTTGTTGGATTTTTTGAATGTATCCATCCATTATATTCCTTGAGTATTTGCATCATGTGCTCAAATTTTCTCTTTAGGAAATTTAAAAGGTTATATTGGTTAGGTTTCTTGAATATTTATTGCAGTGATATTTGGTTAAATGCAAATAGAGTATGATTGGCCAACTAGCCCAGTTAGTATTAGTCCAGAGAAAGCTATTAAAGCTACCATTCCAATGAAATAAAATAGTTATTAATATACCGTTTTTCTCCAAAAAGAAGGCCGGGTCTTATTTTCTTTTGACCCCTGAAAAAATGGCTAGGCCTTCTTTTTAGAGGGTTCTAATTATTGACTCACTTCACAGCTGATCAGGAGCCCACTGCTAAGAGGTGGGTTTCAGCAGGTTCTGACCAGTTCTGAAGAACCGGTAGTGGAAATTTTGAATAGTTCGGAGAACTGGTAGTAAAAATTCTCACTGGCCCTGCCCCCATCTATTCTCTGCCTCCCGAGTCCTAGCTGATCAGGAGGAAATGGGGATTTTGCAGTATCCTTCCCCTGGAGTGGGGTGGAAATGGAGATTTTACAGTGTCCTTCCCCTGTCACGCCCACCAAGCCATGCCATGCCCACCAAGCCACACCCACAGAACCGGTAGTAAAAAAATTTAAACCCACCACTGTCGCTGCTGGCCCACTTCTTCTTCAGCCGCTTGCCGTCACTCACATGCATCGCCCCAGCCTCCATTTCATCTTCAGATGCCTGCTGGAAGGCATCTGCAGCTGATAACAGAAGCTCCGGATGTCTTCCAGCAGGCATCTGAATGCAAAACCAGGGTGGGGGCAATGCATGCGATTGGTGACAAGCAGCCACAGAAGAATGTGAGGCAGATTTCAGGATGTGCGAGGCCTGGTAAGTAGGCCAGCTCCACCCACCTCCATCCCCACCATAGGTTATTTTCTACCTATGTGCCTCATCCCACTCCCTGCACCTCAGGGTGGGCGGGGTCTTAATTAGGGCTAATTTTGTGAGTGGGGCTTAATTTGATTGCATATGCTCAAAAATATGCTTCTTTTCAAGATGGGTCATCTTTTTGGAGAAACACAGTAGTTCGTTTCAAACTAACTTCCCATAATTTGGTATATGGAGAAAATGAGCTGAAGGACAGGAAAGAGCCAGGTGATCAAAAAGGCAGATGTTGAAGATGTGAAAATCTAGTTTCTGATTTGCATCTCTGTGTTTGATCTCAGTTCAGTCTCCACCTGATGGCTGGGGAATTCTGGGAATTGAAGTCCACACATCTTCAAGCTGCCAACATTGAGAAACACTGATCTTATTTATAGTCCTGCAATATTCAGAAAGTTTCCTAACCAAGTACTAACCAAGCCTGACCCTTCTTAGCTTCCTAATCTAGACTCCATCAACCAATTAATACCATGTTTTAAGGCTCTTAGCTAGGGTTTAAATTCAATCTTGTAGAAAAAAATAAACAATAATTTTCCCTCAATTTTTGCCAGAAATTCATTTTATCAAATGCTAATTTTCTCCATGCCTTCACCATTTGCAAATTCAGTAGACTCAGGGTATGAACATACAATATGCATTTTCATTCCCAGTCCTTATATATTATCCACATTCCTTTGTGTGATAATTAGAACTGCAGAAAAAACAATTGCTACCAACCTGCCTTCCATTGAGGACCTGTATACTGCACGAGTCAAAAAGAGGGCTGTGAAAATATTTACAGACTCCTCACATCCTGGAATAAATTGTTCCAACTCCTACCCTCAAAACGATGCTATAGAGCACTGCACATCAGAACAACTAGACACAAGAACAGTTTTTCCCTGAATGCCATCACTATGCTAAACAAATAATTCCCTCAACACTGTCAAACTATTCACTAAGTCTGCACTACTATTAATCTTCTCATTGTTCCCATCTCCCATCTCCTCCAATTTATGACTGTATGACTGTAACTTTGTTGCTTGCATCCTTATGATTTATATTGATATTGTTTCCTGATTGCTTATTTGTACCCTATGACTATCATTAAGTGTTGTACCTTATGATTCTTGATGAACGTATCTTTTCTTTTATGTACACTGAGAGCATATGCACCAAGACAAATTCCTTGTGTGTCCAATCAACTTGGCCAATAAAAAATTCTATTTTATTCTATCTATTGTGAATAATTTAATGCATATATTTTCCATAGCAAATCTCATTACATTATTTTGGAAAAAATGCAACGTTTTGGTATATGTATATGTGTACACTTTCCTATATTTTGGTGCTCCATATTATGTCTTTAATGTTACATAAACTTTTTGGGCAGTTAATTTGTGCTTCATCCCTATAAAGAAAAAAAAATCTCATCATGGAGCAGAAAATAAAGTAGATGCCATGCTGGAAACACTCATTCTCTATTTCACATTATTTTTTCTCCTAGGTGCAATTTGGGTACCCAAAGCAACTGTCTTCAATTACAGGTTAAGTTGAAGAAATGACCAACAATTTGTGGGGAAAGTGTAAACTATGAATATGAGAAATTAATTTTTTTAAAAAATTTAAAAATAAAGAGTGGTTGAGTATAGCATCATATGTTCCTCATTAAGAACTATAAAAAGAAAGTTGTGGCACCTTTATTATGTTATACTGTGATAAGAGGGAAGCAAACAGTCATCTCTTCATGGTTTTCAACTCTTCTTTTCAAAGAAGCAGCAAACAACACAATGGAAAATGAATATGAAAAAAATAAAGATGAAATTAAAGCCTAAAAAATAACAAACAGCTACAAACAGAAAAACAATAGATGTTCAGTTAATGTAAAAACATCCAGAGTAAAAAAAAATATTTCGAAACACATATTAAAAGTGTTTACCTTCTCTAAAGTTAGCTTGATTCAAAATATTCTTTCAAGCGTTCTACTGGCAGTGAAGAATTAGTTTTCACTATTCTTTCTATTCTAATATATTCTGAGAATTTAGTTGAAGAGTTTATCAAATTTGAATGTACCTAGAACATAGTCAGTACTAACTTACCCATCCCCTCTTCAACTTCTTTGATTGGGGGAGTTGGGAGAAAGGAGAATGGTTGGACTTTTCTGATCTTGATGTTGACTTAAGAGTTGGCAACAGTTGGGTCAGAAAATTCAATCAGTTCAGTCTTCGATTTGATAAATAACAAGAGGTCCAAAACCCATGCATGTGGAGTGAGAATTATTTTATATTAATTGAGTTCCTTATGTAGGTTTTAGGTGATGTAGATATAAATTCCAGGTCAACTAAAAAACTAACAGATGTACTAACTAACTGGTTAACTAATTAATGATAATTGGTAAGAGGGTTTTTTTACTTAGCTTTTTTTCTGAGGTCAGTTAATTTGGCTAGTTTGTGATTTTAGCATATCATGTGAATTAAAAATTATCTATTCATTTATTTAAATTTCTTGGCTACGCAAGTCCAATGGATTTAATAACTAGTTTAGGTTTGCTATGGGAATACAGACATATTCAATTAACAATAGTGCTTTTCACATTCTTTTCATATTTCTACCAAATTCCTACCAAACTAACACATAAAGATGAGAATACAGTTGATATTTAGAGCATATTCCAGAAGGGAGCAGGCAAGAACAATACAATAAAACCCATCTTTTCAACTTATTAAGACTGAACCCTCAATTTGAAGATTAGTAAACCATGTTCCACTGTATTTACTTCCTCTAAATACAGTCCAGTAATAACTATAAAATTCTGAAAATTTTAGCTGCATGAGTAAATTCTTGTCTCACACTGTTTCAAAAGATCTCATGTCTGACCACCAGTCCTGCAATGAAACATACCATATTTTTCAGAGTATAAGATGCACCGGAGTATAAGACACGGCTTAGTTTTTGTGGAGGAAAATAAGGGGGGGGGGGTTTCTGCCTACCAGGTATTCATCTGGCTAGCATGCTCAGTCTGGTCAGCTTCAGCACATTTATTTGCTGGTTTTGAGTGCGCACGCTTGCTTGGGGATAAAAAAACCTTCTAAAGCACAGCTGAGAGTTGGAGGGAGCAGGCAAAGCTTGGAGATTGCTTCACTCGCTAGCGCCTCGTTAGGGCTGAAAAAAAGCTTTGAAAAAGCTACATTCGGAGTATAAGATGCACCCAAATTTTCAGCCTCTTTTGGGGGGGAAGTGTGTCTTATACTCTGAAAAATACGGTATATGTACCATCAGTAAGATAGAGAAAGGGTCCATTTCATATGAAGGACAGCTAGCATTTATCATGAAGGGGAAAACAAGGGCATCACAACTTATCATGAATACTATTAGTGATCACAACATAATAAAATGAGGAGAAGAAGAAAAGACAAGTGCCAAGGCCCAGGACTGGAGATATTGTCACATGGATCGTACTCATTCTTATAAACCAAAAATGGACAACCTGAAATCTAACAGCTGCTGCATGCCGTCCTTAAGACCAGACCTGGGCATTTTATGGCCCTTGGACCACATCTGGTCCAAGACTGAGAGCTCAATTCAGTCTTTAGCTGTCCCTGTCTGGCCCATGTGAAGTCAATTGGAAATTAGAAATCAAATGTAAATAAGCATGCAACAGGGGAAGGGGTGGGTTCTAAAATTTTTTACTACCGGTTCTGTGGGCGTGGCTTATTTTGTGGGTGTGGCTTGATGGTCATGTGACAATTCTTTAGGATTTAACAGAGGTACTGGTCTACCAGGCTTTTAACTACTTGCAGAGCTGTACCTGTCTACTCATTTGTTTTTGGAAGCACTGGTCTACCCATTTATTTTTGCAGGCACCGGTCTACTCATTTGTTTTTGGAGGCACTGGTCTACCACCACACTGCCTTTTAACACTGATCAGCTGTAGGGCGGCCCTTTGAAGCCCTGCAGCAAGAGTTTAAACAGTTTTTTTCCTTCTAGCCAATCAACTGGGACTCAGGAGGCAGCAATAAATTGGGGGTAGGGGCCAAATAAAAGGTAAGAATAACACGGGGGGCAGGGGGTGGGGGGGAGAACTGGTTCAGTGATGTCATATCGTCACCGCTACTAGCTCGGCGGAACCAGGAGGAACCCACCACTGGAAGAAGAAGCCAAGTTGGGTCTGGCTATGCACAGTCATTGTGTGTTTCTTCAGTCGGCTGGCAGCCCTAGGTGGGCACCTGCACATCGCTCACCCCTTGCCTGAAGCAGCTTGACGAGGTGGCAGTGGCAGTCATTGCGTGACGGGATCTGAGCTTTGTCACCCACTGCCGCCTTAGTCAAAGCGTGGCCTTGTGGGTGAGTGTGCAGAGCACAGCTAGGAGTTATTGGTTTGGCCCTCCACAAGAGTCCCAGTTCCTCATGTGGCCCCTTGGGGAAATTAATTGCCCATCCTTGCTCAAGATCCTTTCTTGTGCTCTGGCACCTCCTCCAAACATAGTTGCCAAAAATCACTGGCTATGATTTTTCGCATGATTGTAAAAATGGGAACCACATAAAACTTGCAGTCCTGGAATACTTATTTCCTTTGACAACCGCATAAATAAAAGACTTGACACTGCAATCTTGAATTCTTTCATTCCTTTAGAAACACCATCAAAGACATTCACACTTCTGAATAAGCTCATTGAGTACCAGAGAGAAAGTAGTTCCTTTATATTCCTAACCACAAGATCCAGGGTAGAGTTGTATTTCGAGACACATACATTGTCAAAGAGCATTTTCATCTACCTAATATCTATTTATTTTATATAATCCACAACAGCTGACTAAGGGTTTTTTTTTTTAATTCCATCAAAGAACACCGTGGAATTAAAATACAAAATCGTGCTCTGAAACTAAAGAGATGCTGGCTACAATAACCATTTGCTAAATGTAAATGTTGTGTGATGGATTGTGAGAGCTCTGGTGGTTTTACTTTCAGCTGTAGCCTGAAGAAACAACCAAAAAAAAAAAAAAAAGAATATAGAATATATATTTTCAACATTTACATATCCAAATGTCTCTTTTTTTGCTCTTAACTTTAGCATGTTGTTTGTGTCAGTTATTTAGGCAAAAGTTGATTTATGTAATTGATGCATTATCTGCTTAGATCAAGGGACCAGACATCCATTCATTCTCATATTTTTTCTAAAATGTGTAAAGAGAAACAAAATGAGATTTACCGTTTGGTGGTTACTGGAAACCTGTAGCAAGGCCATGTCATCATGTACTTTGGCAGTCAGCTGCACCTCAGCTGCACCTCCATTATCTGATAAAGTTGCTGCAAACAGTAGGAAACAGACACACTGAATGATACAGCTGGGTTTGTTTTTTTTTAATGCTTGCCCACTTTAAGAAGATTATGTGGAGAATTCTAAATAAAGCATAGCAGTGACATTTAATGTCACATGTGACAGGCTATTATGGGCTCCTGACTGGTTTCATAAAAGTGACCTAGCCATTTTTTCAAATAGTGAATTTGAAAGTGACCCTCCCCCTTCTATCAACTAACCGTCTTCAACAACCATTACCTTCAAATTGGACTTTTTTTTCTGAACAAGCCTACATGTTACAAGAAGTTGCAGCAACTACATTTTCAAGAATGTCCACTTTTCATGGGTATTGTAAAAGTATGGGATGTTTCATCAAACTCAGAGGTGGGCTGCTGCCAGTTCAGACCGGTTCGGACCAGGATCACCCAGCAACGGAGATGGAGACGGAAAAGGGGGTGGCATTTCTGTGTGCTCTCATTTCTGTGTGGCACTCTCTCCTCAAAGCAGCTGCCACTGCCCCCTTCCCTGCTGCTGGGGGATCCCATGTGAAGAAGGGGGCTAGCAGAGAGGGGAGAGTTCGAGGAAGCATCTGCGTCCGGCTTACCCGGCTTATCTTCTTCTCACAGTCAGCTTTCCCAGTCTCTCTCTCTCTCTCTCTCTCTCTCTCTCTCTCTCTCTCTCTCTCTCTCTCTCTCTCACACACACACACACACACACACACACACACACACACACACACAGGTTGGATCTTTCTTTCTTCGCCCCCCCCACCGGAGACCCCTGGATTCCCTCCCCAACCCTGCCTGTCCCATACAGGTACCACCCACACAAGTGACGTAGAGCTGGCCATGCCCACTCAGTCACATGACACCCCCCCTCCACCCAGCCATGGCCACCCATCCAGTCATTAGACAGAGAACCGGTTGTTTAAAAAATTGCAGCCCACCCACCACTGATCAAACTATACGGTTGAGATGTGACATATTTTGTGGGGGAAGGGGGCAAACAGCTCCTTTATCAAAGATGTAGATTGGTGTGAAGGATAGATCTGGCAATGTAGAAAATGGGAAAGTTCAGAGAAGAAAATGCAACCAACAAAGTAGTATGGGATATGACAGGTGGCAATTTTTATTAGAAAAGAAGAACCTAGGGGTGAAATGTAAAATCTGTTACTACCGGTTCTGTGGGCGTGGCTTGGTGGGGGGGGGTAATGTGACTGGGTGGGTATGGCCAACTTTTTTTTTTTTTAACTTTTCAAAGCATTTTTTCTAATGCTTTGAAAAGCCTCTCTGCCAATCAGGAACTCAGCTGGGGTCGTCAGAGAGGCTTTTTAAAAAATGCTTTGAAAAGCCTCTCTGCCGATCAGGGAACTCAGCTGGGATCGTCAGAGACTTTTCAAAGCATTTTTTACCACCTCTTCAGCCAAGAGGTTGCAGAAAAAAATGCTTTGAAAAGCTTCTGATGATCCCAGCTGAGCCACGCGATCAGAAGAGGTTGTAGAAAAAATGCTTTTAAAAGTAAAAAAAAAAAAAGCCTCTGATGATCATGCGGCTCAGCTGGGCATGGTGGGGGGTGGGGCGGCAGGGATTTTTGCTACCAGTTCTCCGAACCACCCGCCGCCATCGCTACAGGATCAGGCGATCCGGTCCGAACCGGGAGCATTTCACCCTTGGAAGAACCCCAGAAACTTTGGGATACATGCACGTGCACACAAACACACATACACAGGATTTGATGGTGAGCTTCATTGTAACTAAGTCTGCTTATATCTGCAATAAAGAATCAAGCTGAATCCATTACTTCTCATGAGAGCACCAAATTCCTTTAAAAAGGATTCCTGCAGCAATCTCTGAAATGGGAGAATTAATAAAAAAAACTTTGGAGGAGGACTTACTCATGGCAGCACGCAGTAGAGTGGTTTATTGTCTTTTAAGAAACACAACTATTTTAATGATTTCAAACCCACTGATGTGATACACTAACTAATCAACACTTCCCACTTTGGGTACTGGAGTGTACCCAAAATGAGCCTATGAGTACAATGAGTACAATGAAGGATTATTAGAAGGGAGTTTTGAAGGGATTACGGAAAATGGCAGCCAATACATTGGTGATTGCCAGCACTGTTCTCCAAAAACATTTATGGGATGAGATGAAGATGGCGTGATGACCAATTGGCAAGAATCCATCTGCAGCTGCCAAGAGTTTCATGGTTTCTTACATTGCCATAAGCAATAGGAAATGGTTATTTAAATTAAATGGTAATGGAGGAGAAGGAAAGGTTTTAGAAAATTTTGCTGTTCCTGGAAAAAAATTGATTAGCCTCTCAGCAAACAAGTCTTGCTTTACTTAATGGCACGCTTTAAAATTCTGTATACATTTAATTTCTTTAAATATATTAGGCATCTATATTCTTTTATAAAAGTCAAAACAAGGATAAATTTAAAATGTAACAGAAAATATTTTATATTTATATTACTATATAATATGAAAAAATACTAATATTCATTTAAAAGTATGTTTTGAAGTCAAAAATGCATTCCTTGATGATATTAGAACTCAGTTCCCAAGCCTTCTGTAAATTAGAGCATTTTTCAAGTATTTCAAGAAAAGCTCCATTCAATGTCTTGAGTAATTTGGCTTTTCTTGAATGGATAGATGCAATTTAAAAAATAGATTTTTTAAAAAAAGAACAATCTTAGAGAAGCATCCCCCCCAAAATGGGCTGTTTTTAAATATTTTTGGGCCCAATTACTGTTTTCTGTCTATAATAGAATAGTCTTCCTGTCAAAAAATTCCATAAAACTGTCCATGCATCTACCCAAAGAAGCAGTGATCCTCCAAAAAAATTGCTAAATAACAACTTCTAGCATTCCTCACTATTTGATGTTGCTCCAATCTCTAGAAACTGTGATATACAACATCAAAAAAAAAACAAAAAACTTCACATTGTTACTCTAACATAATGAAAAATCTTACAATAGCACTGAATAAGTTGTACTCATGAATGGTCCTTGTAACTATGGCCATTGCAGCATCTTCACAGTCATGTGGGTGCAACTAGCTTGCAATTATGACATTGTAGACTTCCACAGCGACATGATTACTGTTTGCAACCCTCACTGCTGGCTTCCAACAAGCAAAGTGTCGACCCTGAAGATTACATATATGTAACCATATTTTTTTGTAGCCTTTGTCTATTTCTTCTTAGTTTTTAGGTTGGCAAGTAAAAGAACTTAATAGTATTTCAGGCTCACCACCCTCTAACTGTTGAAAGGGGGGGTGGGTTACTTAGATAAAGAGGGAATGTTATGTCTAGGTGGCATTCCTTCCCTTGGGAACAGAGAAGATGCCTGTAGGAAGGTGGAGTTTGGAGTCACCAGACTGATGGACTGAGAATTGATTGGAGATTGTGACTTGGGGGGGAAGTTTCAAAATTTTGCTTTTTATTGGGTATAATTCCAGATCCTGGCCAGAGTTGGAATTACACCAAGTCCTTGCCAATTTGATATGTTTCTAATAAACAGACTTTGATGGAAAATTGATGCCTTGGACTTTATTTCATGGGACATGTTACTTGGAAGCTTGACAGAAAGTCAATGTGATGTCCCACTAAACAACAAAGTGGGATTTTTTTCATGATGGCAACTGGAAGTGCCAGAATTTATGTTATTAAGCAGTGTGGTCACACAATGTCACATTTTATGGCTACATTACTTAGTGACAAAAATTCCAGTTCCAATTGCTGGCATTAACCAAGGACTACAGAATATATAAATTCTTAATGGCAAATCCAGAACAATGCTGTTGGGCCAATGATAACGTCTGTTCTATATCTCATTATTTTAATCTCCACCAGAGTTTGGGGCCTGAGCAAACACACTCACATTTTACTGTGGCAGAGTTTCATCTTGATGATACTAGTCTTCCCTTTTGTTGATCAACATTGTCTTCATCTTTTTTCCAATCCATGAGTGAAACAAATTTAAGCTGTCATTAGATAAAATATTTCTAAAATTGTATTAACTCAATGCTAGTCTTTCAGTGTATAAATCCGTAACACTTTATCACCCATTACCTTGGAAGTACCTTCTCATGTGTTTATTCTACCTTTTTTTAAACTGGAGAGATGCTCATATGGGTTGGGGGACGAGGGGCTGACAAACCAGGGAAGAAAAAACTTAGATCCCAAGACAAACCAACCCCATAACTCCTGTAGCACAGTACTTGGATTGTTTGGCTAGCAATATGTTGAAAGGAACCAGTCACAAAGCCAGAAAAGAAAACCACTCGGCCAGCCAAAGATCAGTGGCCGGTTCACAAATGAAGACCAGATTGAGATAGGCAACACCAGAGACAGGACAGAAACTGGCAATGGAGCAGAGTAAATGTTATGGTGATTTCACTTGTGCCAACTCAAGGATGGATAGATAGTGAGTATCTTCCGGTTATGGTAAAAAAAGACAAGATGGTGGCCATAACTCTGCAAACAAAATACCACTGCAACACATAAAAATAAGTAGAATTTCAGTCACATCATCATCCCAATTGCCATCTTTGATGATAGTGAAAGGTCCCAAGACTTTTACAGGTCTCGACCTGAAATGGAAGATGAAATTGTAGCATAAGAATTGCCAGGAATATAGGTAATCTTTGATTTACAACTGTAATTGAGCCTGTGATGCACCCAGTTTTATGTCCTATGGTCATTGCAAATGACCATATAATGTTGGCCAGTTGTCAAGCACCAAAAATGTGATATGATTATGGAAGAGGGCAACTAGCAGAACATCAAGTTCAGGTTGTAAATAGCTCTCAGTAAGCGCATCATAACTTCAGACTGCTGTTAAGTGACCAATCATGAATCAAGGACTACCTCTATAGGGTCCATGAAATGCTAACTTTAAAGACAGAAATAAATGCCTTCAGCTGTAGATAAGATGATGATTACTTCTAGACCTAAAGGAAATGTCTAACTACCACAGAAAGTTAAATATGTATTGTTAATTCAAGATGAGATTTAAGAATTACTGAAAATGAGAATAAACTTGCGCCCACCAAATCTCTGGATTTCTTTTCATTATCTAATTATCGCAGATAATAAGCAGATTGGACATCCTTTGAAATAAATCATTTTTGTCTCTTATGTTTTGGCAGTTCCATGTTTCACAACTCAGTGCTCGGTGAAAGTATCTTTTGTTTGGAAAAATGCAGCACACTTTGAACAATAATTTTCCTTAGCATCATTAGAGAAAGGATCCCTTTGGTGTTAATTGGAAACAGGATTTATTTTATTTACTTTTATTACCTGATTCTTTTACTACCTGATAATTTATTTCAGAAAGTTAGTTTATAGTTTAGTAAAATTCACTTGTGGTCAAATGAAGAATGCTTTTTATATAAAATAAAATCCCATTTGAAAAGAATCAATCCAAGGTAATAAACTCTATTTACTTTTAAAAACTTAAAAACATGCAAAACATTAAAAGATTCATTTTAAACTTCTGAACAAGAAAAAAAGTTTTAAACATTATTTTTGCAGATACTTTCAAAATAGAGCACAGATTTTTAATTAAGAAATAGATTTTTTGCAAACTAGTTTTTTTTCCCCTTGGGTCTGTATTCCCTCCATCTAGAACCAAAAGAAAACTATGATGAATAAAAAGTTACAATATTAACTTTTGCACATTTTTGTTCTTACTAACATTTTATTGTACAATAGCATACTATATTTTTCATAGTTATCAAATCACATACTTTTTAAAAAGAAGTATTACAAGATTTTATACAGTAATAATAATATACATATTTAAAGAGAAAAAGGAAGAGGAGGAGGAAGAGGAGGAGGAGGAAAGGAAGGAAGGAAGGAAGAAAGAAAAAGGGAAGAAAAGAAAGAAAGAAAGAAGAAAGAAAGAAAGAAAGAAAGAAAGAAAGAAAGAAAGAAAGAAAGAAAGAAAGAAAGAAAGAAAGAAAGAAAGGGCTTCTAGTCTTCTTTACAGCAGCTACAAATAAGGTAAATCCTATTCTGAAATATATTAATGCTGCTAATTTAAAAAATGTTAAATCTTGCTCAATTAGCTGGGTTCAATTGCAGTATTCTTTTCCTAAAATGCTCCTTTACCGTGATGTTGTTATATAGGTATTAAATCTTGAACAGATATAAAGCATGAGAACTGAAATTCCTATTGGGACAATCACTTGACCTAGGCTTTGAATATATATCATTCTGAAATATATTAAGTCTATTAATATATAGGGGGAGGGCCTTCTCTGTGGGAGCTCCTGCCCTGTGGAATGAACTGCCCCCGGAATTGCGCAAGATCTCCGACCTGCGTGTATTTCGCTGTGCGGTCAAGACACTGCTGTTCCACCAGGCCGGGCTATCAATGTAAATGATTTTAAATTGGGTGTTTTAAATTTTTGGGTTTTAATTTAGGCCGAAATTATTTAATAATTTTAATTATTTTTTAATTGATGTCTGTATATTTTTGTGTTTTTAATAGGCTGTACACTGCCCTGAGTCCTTCGGGAGAAGGGCGGTATAGAAATAAAATTATTTTAAAAAATTATTAAAAATTATTATTGTATTTGAATATGCTGTTTTAAACAATATTAGAAAATGAATGATCTTGCTTTATCTATATTTAGGAACAGGATTTTTATTTATGTTACTGTTTCCAAAAGAAATGGGTGTCCTGTGGTTCAAATTTACTCCTCTGATCCTCCTATAGAGATGTTATCATTAATAAATATGGTTTTAATTTTGCAAAAGCGTGCCATCTGTCTTTATTAGGGATTAATTTATCCTTGAAAGGTGTAGCAGATGCACAGTGCAGCTTAAACCAAATATAAGCAATCTGCTAGCCTCCAGATGGTACTCATAAAGGGGTAGGCAAAACTACATTTCATTTTGCTATCAGAAGAAACAATGATTAAAATTGTGCCAAAACAATTTTGAGACTTATTGCAGTTTTCCAGTTATGTAATACAGTATGTGTATTTGCTTTCAATACAAAAACTGGATTTTTATTGATTGGTCCCTTAAAGGATTCCCAGATTTAATCATAATCATTTTAAAGAAAACAGCAGTACTCTCTGCCAGTTCAGTTCACAAACTCACACGTATTTATTTATGTTTCATTTATTAATAACTAGATTATTATCAAAGATATATACAATTGAGAATTTGTATATGTGAAGACTTTTCAAAAGGTTGAAGTATTTTAAAATGTAATGGCCTATAAATTATATATAAATTATAAAAATAATTTGCCATTAAACACAAACAATTCACTTACAGCATTTATTCCACCTAATGTTTATTCTTTCTATTCATCATTTCAGTATAGCTTAATCAATATAAGACAACATAATAAAACCATATTCTTAAAAACTGAATTTACTATACATACTTACTAAATCATATTCTATATAAGTAGGGATGAAGACAATTTCATATTATTTCTTATTAGATGTGCATACATCAATAGTTTATCCTTGATTAATTTGACCTTTGATCATACGTGCTTAAACATCCTGGTTGTATAATGCAATGCAGGAATGTCCTGACAGCTATTTTTTTCTATTTTAAAATGTACTTAATAAAACAGAAAAATCTATTTTTGATTGATTGCATAACTCTGATTAAAAATAGTTGCCCAGAAACATTCTGATCCTAGAAGTGAAATTTGGAAATTGTATCATTTACTCACATCCAAAACTTATTCTATCTAAAATGCACAACATTTCCCACAAAGTTTAACTGGTTCATTCAAAACTTAGACTTAGGCCTATAGAACCTTAAATCCTCTTCTTTCCGACTGCATTTCCAAATCTCAATAAGGGGAGCAGTATACCTGCAATGTGCATTTATTGTACAAATACTGTAACCTTTCCTTTAAAAATGGCTTTTTATTGACTTCCTTTGCATGTACCTGCTGGGTTTTCTTTTCTGTTTCAGTTTAAGAATATTACATCAATCAAACTCTTGTGGCAGTGAAAAAATATATTCAGGTAATGAATATAACTATAAGAATTAAGGATTTTCTCCATAAAAGTTTTGCACGAAGTAGCACAGCACTGCTGTGGGTGGCATCTTTTAACAAGGTTCTATATTTATGATTCCATTGAATTACAAATTATTTCCATAGCCTGCTTTTTCCTTCTTCCTCTTCTGTTTTTTAATCTCTCTCTCTCACTCTCTCCCTCACTCTCTGTTATTTCAAAATTAAATTCAGGCTTTCAGTTCCATTCATCACTTTGGACTAGGAATAATTTATATCTGAAACAGGAACATATGCACCTTTGGTCTCCTAAAGGTTGTCATCAGTAGTAGGTGATTATCAAAGCAAAAATGATTTCAGGGTCCAATAATCCGCACATCAAATTTGTAATGACTTTGATTAATGTATAAGGAACATTTTCTTTGAATAGGTTGGCTAAAATAAAAAAACAAACACAGTGTTATGACATGAGTAACATGTCCCATCTAAATAGGAATAAGAACTATTGCTTTCTATAATATCCCTATTATACACACCCCTCATTCCTACCAAACTGTAGTTTCAGTTAAGGAGTTTAACAGTAAAAAATAAAATAGAACCAATATACCTAGAGTACAATAGGGTCACACATCATGCTACTTATGGCTTGTTTAATCATTTCATTAAATCACATATGTTTCATTTTATTAAAGCAAGTACTAGTGCCTCTGTTCATACAATATGCTAATAATGAACTAGAATTCATTAATTGGTATGCCTTGCAGTCATACTACACACGAAGTCAAAACCAAATAAATCACATTATGATTTAAAAGGAGTTGTGAATCCAATCCATACTTCAGATGTTCTGGTTGAGGACTTACTCTGTTAATGGTTTGAGATATGAAATATTTTGAGCATTTTGGTCAATTCTTTTGATGATGATTACTCTGTTGCTTTGCAAGTACACTGAGAGATTTCACATAGTAGACAAATTCCTTGTGTGGCCAAATAAACTATTCTATTTCTTTGCCTTTAAATTTCCAATATATTAATGGATTATCATCAATATGTAGAATCAATATTACGAAAAGCACATTATAAACTTTGACATAGGTCATAGCTAAAGGTTCATATGATCATATGACTGCACACATAACCTATTTATGTACAGATTTATTTACTTGAAATATTACTCAGATAACTAAATGGGAAAAATCCATCCCATGGTGGCTTATTTTAAAATCTTACTAAACTCGCTAAACACTAATCACTGTAATATTTATTTTTATTTATTTTTATGTATTACTTTTCATTTTATTCAAATCCCAAATAGTTTCCATTTACACATTCAAAATGAATTATTAATAGCATAAAATAAAAACTCACAAAAAAGATTACATTTATAGGAGAATTTGATAATTTTTAGGGATAGCTGATAGAAAGCTAGTCAGAGGAGAAGATGTTGCCAAATAACACTTAATCATTGGCAAAAATATTATTCACTGGGGGCTAATTTAATATTGTGTTAATGGCAAATTAACCAAAGATTTGTTACCTCCTGAATATTAGTTCTCTGAAGTTTGAGCCTTATTTTTATAAATAGGACTATTATTTGATTCACTATACTTGCTGAAATTATTTTAGTAGAGTTGTTTAACTTCCATCAGTAAATGTTCTCAGTTTGAGATTTTCCTGTGAATGTACCTAAAAGATTCCAGTTCTGCTTGAGTAGATGAAGTTTATGTTTCTCTAAGATAAGTACCCGATGATGTACATGGCAATAGGTACACTGATCCTGGTTTGGTTCCCATAATTAGGTGTCATCATAGTTAACGTGGTTAGATTTAAATTTAGGCTGTTCACACATTGCTCTGTTACTTTTTATTTAATTTCTGTGTGTATCATACGAATCCAAGCATTGCAATTTATAAACCGTAGATTATAGTATTACATGTACCGCTACCCTAATCAGTTTTGGTTTATTCAATAAACCACAGTTAAAATTGGCACAGTAAAATGTGAGAACTAAATGCTAGAGAACATGCATTGAAATGGGAACTATATTAATCATTATTTACTTGACATTGATTACGATAATTTAATCCATGGTCTATTGGCTTATATGTTTTGAAAGTAATTAGTTAAGTAAAATATCAAGTCCCACAAATACTCAGTTACCTCTTTTAGCTGGCTAAATTATAATACAATAGTATTCTGACTTTTTTAAAAAAACAAAAAATCCAAAAACTAGTGAGTCCCATGTCAGGACAGATGCTCTTGATCAGTGATATACAGGCCTATTTTCACTGAAGACAAAAATGCATTTAACTGCCCTATTTGTGTCCCACAAATATCCAATGAATTAATCCTAAATAGAGTAATTCTGAATATTCTTCCATTCATAGTATTTTGTGGGCTAGGTCCTCTTTTCAAAGGAATTGACAATTGTTAGCTGTAGAACAAATTTTAAATGCACTCTCATCAGCCAATTCAGAATTATTTTCTAAAATTAATACCAATCAATATAACACAAATATTCAGAAGATTGGTCAATGGCTTTCATTTCCCTCTAGTCTTAGAACTGAGGTGATTATACCCAAGATTAACGTTCAAGGAATTAGGTAGAATCTTCCATAAATTAATGCTTACATTAATTTTACATTTTAAAATGCAAGGTTGTTCTCACATTCACCAAGATTTATTTTTCTGCTGTTTCAGGGAAACACATTTAAAGTTGTACAAATACAGTGCTGAACTATTGAAACTACTTAAAAGAAATAAAAACTGAATGTAGCATGTAAAAATACATGTAAAAATGTATAATTTTATACATGTAAATAATTTTATAAATGTATAATTTTTTTTATACATGTAAAAATGTATAATTTTATTTTCTATACCTAAGACTACCAACCCTTATACACATAAGTGAAGGTCAATTCTTTTAAAGTTAGTGGGGTTTATTCTCAAGTTTCAGATCTGAAGGATTGGGCTGTAAAAATTCTCAACTCTAAATTTTAATTGAGGATCAGTGTATTGTATTATGTTGTTGATCATGGAAAAGGAGACATTTGATTACTGCTTTGTAATTTAGATTTATTGTGTAGATTATAATTCTTTTTTTAATGTAACTTTACGTTATTCAATATTTTGAAATAATTGATCCCTTGCTCCTATAGCAGCACCCAACTGTCTAACCAGCCAAAAGAAGAGGGAGAATCTGTGAAAGAAATTTAGGGAGACAAATAATTGAAAAAGGAGGCAGAAAGTAAAATACCTGTTTGATGGAAATTAGAAAAGTCACAGAACAAATGAAAGTAAAACTTCTGTTGAGGTGCTTTTGAAAATGACTTCCATCAGCCTTCTTTCTCTCTGCATATTGTCTGGCTCTTAGATTCACCTAAAGAATTGCTGCCATCTTATGGAAGAGCATTTGAAAAACACTTTCCCCCCAATCCCATTTGCAAGCAAGTCTAAAACTGCAGATAAAATAATTAACATTGCGGTATAACTCCTTTGCCTCTAACTTTCTGGAAGACTGACTTCTATTCATTAGACCTGAGTTTAGGATTTTTTAAGAAAACATACTTCTGATGAATTAATTAATTTTAAAACTAAATAAGTCACAGTAATTTCATTTTTATACCCTTCTGAAGAGATTTTAGCAGTGGTAAAGATTCTCTTCAGCAATGCTCAGATATTTACACTTTATCGTCTGGATTCATAATAATTGTCTACATATTTTAGCTTAAGAAACTGCATTTGAGCTAGAGATGCAGTTCCTTGGACTAAAATATCAGATTTGATATTATATTTTCACAAGGCAACTAGATAAACTTTACAGCATATGTATAGGTGCCAGAGTTTTATGATAGCTTTCTTTTTTTCAAGCAAAGAATTCCGGTAATACCAGGTTTTATATTAAAAAGATAAAGAAACAACTTTTCATTTCAAAATTTTCATAAAAAAGGTTTTTACAGATTATGGTTTTAAAAAATGTAAAAGTGCAACCATCTTTCTCTCTCTCCCAATTTATCTTTCAATCTATATAATATGTGTCATGAATCATAAAATATGGGCAAAGTTTAGATTATACACTAAGTTGTAAATACCATTTTACTTTTTGGACTATATTCTGTGTCGACATTCATACTTCTAAGATTTTGCTCCTTTACATTTGTTCTATTTAAAAATATAGGGGGAAAGTCAACTTTTATCTTTTTGCACTTTGCTACCTTAATTAGACATTGGTGACGTCATCAAAGAGTCAAACGAATTCTAAGCAGCTGCTGCTGCTTTTAACAGCCATGAATAAAGAAATTCTGGCCAGAAATGAATGGTTTCAGAGCATCAAAATCAGACTACAGATTCTGACAGAAGTCAGTACAACAAAGAGACAGCAGTCTTTTTTCACTTCTTTATGTAATAACATGAAAAGAGGCAAGGTCTGCAAAGAAAATACAATGATCTCTGCTAAAAATTTGCCGAAGTAGAATTAGGCTAAAAAAGGTACTTCATTTCCTGAAGCATATTAAAAATGTCACTATGAATAAATTTGGCTGTATTTCGCAAATATCTATGAGTAGTATGAGAAACCTCTGAGTAGTTCAACTTCACTTTACTCTCAGTCTTTTCCGTAACAAGACTTCTAGGACTAGATTGGTTATACGCAGTGGTGGGTTGTCCCCAGTTCACACCGGTTCTATAGAACCGGAAGTAAAACCGGCAGGAGGCTCCACCCACCGACCCCGACATCATCAGAATGCTTCTGTGCATGTGCAGAAGCACGTGCGTGCACGTGCACCCATTGCGAACCAGTAGTAAAGGTAAGTAGAACCCACCCCTGGTTATATAGCATTCAAGAAGACAGTCCAGGAGGTCATACATCACAATAGTTCATGAATCTGGGCTGGTTCCATTGCATTTCTTTTGATTTTCCATTCTGACTTCCTTGGCTCTCTTTGATAGCAGAAACGTGTATGACAGTTTGGACAGAGTGTACACCAAATAAACTTGCATTTGGGCACTCTCAGGTGAAGACATATGTAAATAGCTACAGAAATGATCTTTTCTAGTGATCCAGAAAACCAAATGCAGATGGATGAACTGTGCTTTAACAGAGAAGAGAGTATATATAGCAGTTGAAATCAAGAATTAGAAATTGCTATTTCTTATTTTACCACAGTTCATTTTGAAGTTACAATGCCACTGAAGAAAGTGACTTATGACCGTTTTTCACACTTACGCCCATTGCAGCATCCCCATAGATAGGTGATCAAAATTCAGTGCTTGGCAACTGACTCATATTTATGAAGGTTGCCGTATCCTGAAGTCATGTGATCATCTTTTGTGACCTTCTGACAAACAAAATCAATGGGGGAGCCGGATTCACTTAATCACCGTGTTACTAACTTAACGACTGCAGTGATTCACTTAACAACTATTTCAAGAAAAGTCATAAAGTGGGGCAAAACTCACTTAACAAATGTTTTACTTAGCAACAGAATTGTTGGGTTTGGTTATGGTCATAAAGTGAGGACTCCATGTACGGGGGGGGGGAGTAGCTTGGTTACTATCTCAATTCTCCCTCTCAAAGGAAGTCGTCCTTAAAAAAAATAATGCTAAAACAGCATGAGAGAAAAGTGATGAAGTAGGCAGGGGAATTAATATTTTCCAGAGACCAAATGGGAAGAGGTTTTGGAAAAAGGAAAAGGAAAGTAGCAGTTTTATGTCAAATAGACCTAGATATGGGGAAATGGTGAATTTAATTAGAAACTGCATGCACAGAGGCATCCATGAACTGTCATTCCAGACTGATATAAGATTGTATCAGGCAGCCTGATTTTAAGAATCTCCTTCTTGCCAATCAATCAGACTGGCATCACTTTGCCAGAATTATTGCTCCTTTGGGGTCTTCTAAATTGAATTATCAATAACAGCATCCTGTCATCTTGTCTTCTATCAGCTTCTTTACTGAGTGCCTTTGATTCTTCCAGATATTAAAATTCTCTAAAGATTATATTTATATTATGTGTGTAAAATACCTACGGTAATCAGGGTTTCTAAAACTTGGGAACTTTAAGGCATATGAAGTTCAACTCCAGAGGTTCCCAAGGTTGAGAAACAATGACCTAACCTATTCCAATAAGCACATTGGTTTTTATTTCATCTTGCATAAAATTATTTTTCTTGACTTCCATGATATTCTCATATCATCAGCCTTTCTGATGATCCAGCTAGGACTAGGAAAACCATAGCTTTAACCATATATATCCTTATCATCAGTGTGATCTCTTTGTGTCTGAATATTTTCTTTAAATCTGCATAATCTTTCTTCAAGTGGGAACTGTGGCTGTCTGTTCCACTGCTCTTTATTCCATGGTTAGTTCATGTTTAGTCGTACCTATGAACCTCAGAAGATACTATTTCAAATATTCTCCTCCATTTGATTGGATTGGCATGACCTGTTGACAAAATCCACATTGTTTTTCAACACTGAATTACCCCACTATTTATTCCTTGCATTTGAAGAAATGTCCTTTTTAAGAATCCAAGACTAGCTTCAGAAAAATGTAGAGAAAGCAATACTTTACGTAAGTGCAATTTCAAAAGCTCAAAAAGAATTGAATCCTATAAAAAAAAAATCATTGTTACAAAATCACATCTCTAAAACCCAATTAACCCTAGTCTGTGTCCATACACTCAATGTACAGTAGAGCAGATAGCTACAACTTCTATAATTAAATGAGATTCCTAATCCTAAATCGCACCTTCTAAATCTAGGTTTTTTTGGTGTGAATCTTCTCTGTGCTTCAAATGCAACTATTACAAGAATAAGTTAATGAAGAGCTGTGGTGGCGCAGTGGTTAGAATGCAGTATTGTAGGATAACTTACTGCTCACAGCCAGGAGTTTGATCCTGACTGGCTCAAGGTTGACTTAGCCTCCCATCCTTTTGAGGTCAGTAAAATAAGGACCCAATTGTTGGGGGCAATTTGCTGATTCTGCAAACCACTTGGAGGAAGCTACAAAGCATTATGAAGAGGTATATGAGTGCTATTGCTAATAGTGTGCTCCTTTTAATAGGGTACCCTCCAGTAGTCAATGTTTTAAACAATTGAGCAGAGGGAAGAATCTGGATAAGTCATGAGGCAAGGAATCCTGGTTCAGCAGCTTCTAAAGGGGCAGATGTTTCAGAAGCTTATGTACAACTAATATGAGTGGTCTTCTCCCGTTGCTGAAGGTGGAGTCCAAGTTTTTTTCTTCCTCTTGGTGAGAAATGCCTTTGGTGAGCTGCTTCTCCTGGTAAACGGAGCTGTTATCTTCCATAAATATTAAGATTACACAAATTGACCCTGATGAAAGGATAGTACACAATGCACTCAAGTGCCATTCCCAGGAGCTTCAGTTCTCTCAACTAAAAGAAAATATTGTCTATTTCATTTCACACTGCTTATTGGCCATCTTTTTAACATTTACAAAATGTACATGTAAAGAAACAAGGTGATGTGGAGATAGGAACACATACCCACATAAATGGGGGCTGGAGAGAAATACCTAAAGACTAAAGGTTCAGTTGACTTCATTTTTTTCTGTGTAACATTGAAGCAAGAAATTTGCCATTACTTTAATGTTATTTTTGAAAAATGTAAACACTTTGGGTTTGTACAAGCATATTTTTCAGTGAGCATCTTGTCAAAACCAAATCTTGCATTACAGAAACTTGTTCATATGTTGTGCTGGATTGCATTTGTTCACTTCCTTACAGATGTCTACCCAGCAAAAGCTTTTATTATATTGTTCTGCTTATTGTATACCTATACTTTCTCTGATTTGCTACCTGCTGTTGTGCAGTCAGTTTTATCTATCTTCACAGGTAAGAGACAATTACCAACAACCATTTTACTGTTTATGGCTGTTAAGTCAAAAATTTTATTTTGCAGTTATACATCAGTTTATTGTCAAAGGTGTAGATGCAGTATTCCTGGGAATGTGGATTTTGGTTCAAAAAGTGGGTTCAGATGAACACAAATAAAAAAAAAACCTCTGCAAAACCAAATATTTAGAAGGTATGAGAAAGCAATTTTAATATTTCAAGATGTTAATTACGTCCAGAAAAACTACCTTACACATGTCATAGTGTTAAATCATGCCATTATTTCAAACAGATTAACAACATACTAGACTGAATCCAGTTTAGGGAAATACTTGAATCAGTATAGTAGCTCAGTTGCAACAAATACATACCAAAGACCACTGAGGACTGAAAATGTGAAGTGATTTTTATAACATAGTCATCCACTTGGTTGTACCGTTTTCCTTACTAACTAACCTAATTTAAATAGCTGGTTCTCCATATTTTTCAAAAAGGTGTTGATCTAAGCAATGGATTTGCTTAAGAGGCCAGTCTTCCTTCAAACTTTTAAAGTGATCAATAGGGGTTCAATGTCAAAGATGCCCCATTAAGGCTTATGAAATGAATACAACTTTGCGCAGCAATGCATGAATTCTGTTTGCTCAAGGGCTACATCAGCCTCTGAATGGCACATTGGCAAGGCCTGGCGTCATTTTCAGATGTAACCTCTAGAGATCAACAGATAAAATTAGCGCTTGAAACAAATATAAAGCTTCAACCATAATTTTATTACCTCAGCTCCCATTTTCCTGAATGTATGCCTTCTAGAAAAGGTTCTGGTAGGGAGTTTCCTTATGGATTTAAGACGTTATTGAAATTGGATTCTCTCATTTAACAGGATACTAAGGAATATAAGTGTATGACAATCAGACATGATTGATCAGAAGAAGAAAAAATTATCCTGGGACACGTGCATTTGCCTTCATTCATGAAAAAAGAGATAAAATGATAGTTAAACCTTACTTTTTACCTCAAAAACTGTGCTTACCCCCCTCCAATCAAATAGACAGAGACTATTTGCTGGAACAGTACATTTTCAACTTTGTATTAGGCATAATTATAGATGATATCAAACCATTTATTCTTAATTTCCAGAGAGGTACGTGAGACTTTGTAATTCTTGTATGTGTAACATCCCACCAAAAGATTAGTTTTGTCCATTTATATAGGTAGTGTCTAAGACAATTTTCAATTAGCTGTGGATTGGTTTTGTATATTCACTGATTAGAGTATGCAGTTTGGTGCTTTAAAAGATTTTGCATCTCTTTTTTCCAGACAAAGCATAAAAAAGCGTAAAGTATAAAAAAGTTTTATTATTTCTATAATTCAAAGGGTTTCACTTTTTTGGACACACAATTTGAGTTATCTTGGGGTAGAAAATGGGGATTTTGAAAAAAATGCCTATTACTCAAATTAATCCAAAACTTCAAGTGGGCAGAACAATATCAGAGGAAAACTTAAGCAAATAATCTGACTTTTTTTAATGGGATGGGTTTCTACTGCATAAACCTTTATTACAATGTTAAAAACACACTTTTCTACAATAAAATTTCATTCTACCCTTATCTGCATTACAAAGAAACATGCCCATTTGTTGACCTTTAATTTACTAAGCAAAGGAGATGGAAATTAAGTGGCATTATATAATGTGTAGCGCAATGCATTTGAAACTTCCAGAGTTATTTTAAATGCAATTTTTCATTAATGTAACTTCCATGGTTTTCTAAAAATGTAAAAACTGAAATATTATAAATATTATAAATCGGAACAGCAGTCTGCTCTTTGAAAAATCAACATTAGTTTGCAGCACCTAAAGTGTACAAAAAATTATAAACATGTCTATTTCTGTATTTACAGGAAATTTAAATTGCTTACTTGGATTATTTTTTAATAAGAAGGGGATGCCAGTATTGCAAATTATGGAAAGTGTCCTTGCATTATGATTTACAAAATTCATCCATACATGAGCAAGATATTCGAGAGGAAAAAAGAATACTGTCGAAAAAAATTTATTAACAATACAAGTTCTCTGAAACAAGCCAGCCACAGGCTGTTTGTTACAGCAAAACCTCAACAAAACAGCATATTCCTTACACAGACATACACATCCAGGAGATATTTTCCACAATTAAGGTTCAGAACCAATAGCTGCAAATGCAGCAGCCATTTAATTCAAAGCTTTCAAACATCAAGGCTCAATAGTTTTGGGGTTACTGAGTCCAAATCACACTAGTAATACACAGAAACGTTTAAAACTTGGCAAGGTGATTTATACAATGTGACTCTGTGAAACCCTTAACCAAAAAGCATTCTCCTACAAATTTATACCGTGAACTTTGTGATGCAAAGTATCGTTCCATGCTTTTCAGGGTTAAAACTCCAATGGCTACTTATTGCAGTGATCATTTAAAAAGTGATCCTTTTCCTTCCCTTGCAGTTCACAATCACCCAGGACAAGTTACAAGCTAAAAAAGGTGTTGCTTATAGCTAAAAAAAGATTGTATCATCATGCTATTAAAACAGGTAAGAAAAGCAATTGCCAGTAAGAAATGCAAGTTTTACTTCTATCTGCTTGCATCATTTGAGATGTACATCAAACAATCCTGTGATTTGGGTTAGAGACCAGTCAGAGTACACAGTCAACATAATAAGTTTTCTTAATATTCCATGATAAAGTTATGAAATATGAGTGTGCATGTTCCTAGCAAAATGGGATGCTATGTATATATTAAAAAAAACCAGAACGTTGCAATTTTGGCATGCTTATCACAGCTTTTCGCCATTGGACAAGCTGCAGGATACATTTTCCCAGGAAAATGTTCCCTGCCATACTACACAAATATGTGCAAACTGCAAGGTCCCTAAAATAGCAGATATGAGTTTATGTACAGAGGATATTTCTACCTCTTAAATAAGTAAATAATCCTAATAGAGTTTATAACACAGAACAATAGCCACCACAGGCACCCCGATAACCCTCTTCATTGTTCGATAATTTTACACCTCTGTTTTGGCTTTCACTTTCCCAGAGTCCAGGAGTCTGAATTATTTTCTCAACAAGTTCTTCAAAAGCGCATTGTACACCGTCACATGTTTTTGCACTTGCCTCTAAAAAGGAGAGAAGGTGGGGAAGAGAGAAGAAATTGTGGTAATGTTAAAGACTTCAGACATCACTATACATGTACATTATTGCAGCTTCTAGAACATGAAAAAAGTCATCCTATAAACCTGCAGCGTTTAATAAAATGCACCAGTATTGGAGGAATGTGTATACTTTTTTGGGTACGCCTATGGAGGGTTTTTTAAAATATATTTTTCCAAACTATGGAACTCAACAAACCCTGATCATAAAAAATTGAAAGACATAATGCAACCATTTTAGTCTTTATTTTAAAAGGCAAGCAGAAGAATGAATGACTGACAACTAGTAGCTTGCTACTCAATTTCAATACCACAATTTCATTGGTTGGCAGGCCCATATAAAAGGGCAGGAGCAGTGCATAAAGGCTGCAGATTAGCAAATAGCTTCTCTATTTGTTTGAGAGGGAAGAGACTACTATATGAAAAGTCAATCAAATACAAACCCATCTGGGGGACAAGTTTATTTCATGACAAACTAAAAATCTGTACTTTCTCTCCCCTAACAACCCCCCCCTCCCCGGCCAGGTTGAATTTTATGAAAATTAATGAAGTATTTTATTACTTCTATAGTTATCACTGTTTCTGTTTTCAATGGCCATAGCTTAATTTGCTATGTTGCTGAAGATTTAGAAACATATTCAGGTTAGACTACTTGGCTTCATTAGAAGCAATTTCATATTATCGCTCCAGTGAATATGTACTGCAGAGGAAAATATTTGAGGACAAGCTAAAAGGCAAGATTCTTCCTTAGTAATGCCTCCAGTCATTTCCTGATTATTTGTGAAACTCTTCTACGTTTGCAAGAAATTGAAAAAAAATAAGCAAGATTCTCCCCTGGGGAGTTTAATTTACAACTTAAAGAAAGTTCTAAGTAGGTATCAGTGAAACTAAAAGTCAGAAACTTCAGGCAAGTGAAACCATGAACAAAAATCCTTTCAATAGAATGTATTTAGATTTTGTCTAATTCATCATGACAACCCATTTCCAGGCTACTAGAAAACATTCATGAATTAGGCAGACAAAAAAATAATTCAAATGTTTGCTATAGAAAAGGACATAAAAGTCATAAAAAGTGTTAACACTTCAAAGACTGAACCTTTCTGTCATTTCACTGGGATTACCTTTCGTTACTTTAAGACCAAGCATGATCAGAGCTGAACACTGCATGAAACCAGGAGACTGCTATAGGTATAGGTAGTCCTCAACTTACGACAGGACATTTAGTGACTGTTCAAGTTATTGTTCAGTTACAATGGCACTCAAAAAAGTGACTTACAATCATTTATCACACTTAAGACTACTGCAGCATCCCCATGGTCATGTGATCAAAATGCTTGGCAACTGACTCATATTTATGACGATTGTAATGTCCCAGGGTCACCCTTTTGTGAACTTCTGATAAGCAAAGTCAGAAGTAACGGGGAAACCAGTTTCATTTAAATAATCAGGTTACTAACTTATCAACGGCAGTGATTCACTTAACAACTGTGGCAAGAAAAGTCGTAAAATGGGGTGAAACTCACTTAACAAATGTCTCACTTAACAACAGAAATTTTGGGCTCAATTTTAAGTTGAGGACTACCTGTGTTTTTCAACTTATGACCAACCATTCAAAGTTATAACAGACCTAGCCGAGGGCTATTCATGACCTGGATTTGAAATTGTAATGGTCGAAATAGCCCTGCCAGAGTCATATGACCGAACTTTGGACATTCGACAACTTGATCGCATTTACAGTCATTTGCAGCATCTTGTAATCATGTAACCATAGTTTTATGATGGTTTTGCCAACCCCCCCTCCCCTGTTTTCAGCAAGACCTAACCCTAACAAACCACGGGTTCACTGGGGCATTTCACTAGAATCCAGAACCATAGTGGCCACTTTATGATCGCTGCACTCACTTAATGGTTGCCGCAAAAAAAAAAGTAAAATCAGGTCAGTCATGTGACTGACCCATTTTATGACCATGGTGACTTACCTGTACTGTTATCACTACTTGAAGCATTTTGCTACAAATATGCACTATACAATAGTTTTGTAACAGCTATCAACTTTAGCCAAAAAATTCCCACAGCAAGTCATGATTAAGGAAGCTTTATATTCTTCTGCCATGTTTTATCATTTAATACTTTTGTTTTCCATCCAATTTCAACCTTATGAAAATTATCCAACTCATTTAATCAGGCTGTAACCGACATGGTCTAATGTCCTTTGGGATAGAAACAGATTACTTATTGTTTTGTCAGAAGAAAGGAGAATGTCTGTGCCTGGAAGAGACAGCAGGATCATGCATCCTGCTATAAGGATATTGAAACTATATCTTGATCTTTCCTGAATACTTGGAGTTTATATATGTTTCATCTATTAATTTACATAGTTCAGTCTACGTTATTGCTATTATATCATTTTTTTTGTACAAAATGATAATAAAATATCAGCCATGACAGCAGTATAAAAATTTGATGGCAAACTGCTTTACCATAGTTCATTTCAAGAACTCACCTATAAATAACATGGAATGTTTTCGGGCAAACTTAAGACCTTCATTTCTGTCAACTTCTCTATTTTCCTATAAAAAAAGTAGAACAATTAAATGATCTCTCTCTCTCTCTCACACACACACACACACAGTTTATATGCCACCGATAATTTTTAAATCGACTTACCTTATCTATTTTGTTTCCAACTAGCATTTTAACTATGTCATATCTTGTGCAGTATGTTTCCAATTCAGTTAACCAATTGTCTAGTTTAGTAAATGTGTCTCTTCTTGTGACATCATAAACTGAAATGAAAATTTAGATGGTTATTACCATAACAATTCAAGTCTGTGAACATTAAGTCAATCATTTTCAAATTCAAAATACATTACTGCCTTTCTCTTCTGTTTAAGATCATTTAAATTATTACATTACCAACATCGATAATCATTACTCAAAGCTATTTAAGCTGCTGTGAATTCAGTGAAGAAAACTAAAATGTGGTTAACAACCAAATATCTGGATAACCTCATTAATCCATATGTAGATACTGTCTTACACAATTATACTGTTGCTTATAGAGAGATATTCCATTTCTCTTTCATTATTGCATTTTTACAATATCAGCAAATCTGAACATAGCAAATCAAGAAGTCAGAAAATGAAAGGAGATTGAGAATTCTTTTACGATAATTTTTTTATACCAAGCTAACATTTTCTTCCAAAAGAACTATTCCTAGAGGAACACAAATTCCCCAAATATCAATTTTGAAGAAATTACAGTACAGATGGCAGGCAATTCCAGCAATGCCTTTCTTACTACATAAAATATCTATACAGTATGTAGCTTCAGATTAAACATACAAGCAATCAGTCAAGCAATTATTTCATCACCCTTCTGGTGATTTGCCAGTTCTACTTTTTCCTCTTTAGATATGCAAATTAAAAAGGAATTCTGAGCAAGGAATTTGCTGAGAAGGAATACCACCACCAAATACCACCACCACGTCAAACTGAAATCAACACCAGCTACTTTGCTGTTAAAAAGGAAAAGGCTTTCTTGAGTTTGCAGGAAAAACCACCTCCGGATGAGGACAAAGAACAGAATCAGGAACAATGCATCGTGAAGTACAGGTAGTCCTTACTTAACAACTGGTATCTTAGCAACTGTTCAAAGTTAAGAAGGACTTCCCCAGAGCAACTTACAACCCAATTCCAAAGTTCCAACGCCCTCCCCCCCCACACACAGAGAGAAACAGGGATGCGGGGGAGAGGGGGGAGTCACATGATCATATTTTGGGCGCTTGGCAACCGGCTCACTTTTACAGCCGTTTGTAGCATCCCATGGTCATACACTGTAGTTTTTGGTAGTTTTTGCCTATCTCCAGTTTTTACTTCATTTCCTGCAAAAAAAATCAATTAAGGAAAATGGGTTCCCCTTAACAATTGCCACAAAAAGTGTGACCCACCTATGACTAATTCTGGTCTCAAATATAGACATAAGCCGAAGACTACAAATATTGCCTTCTGGCAATTCTCATAGGACTGGTTTACTACTCTTAATAACTTGATTTACTTGATAAATTGACAGAACTAAATTACATAAAGTTGATGGATACTCTGCTAGAATTTCATCAAGGCAAAAGAGTTAAAAACTTAAGTCTTAATACAAATTAGGGTATTTTTAGATAAGCAGTGAGTAGTCACATGTTTACCCAATATAACTCCTTGTGCTCCTCTGTAATAGCTGGGTGTTAGTGTTCTGAATCGCTCTTGGCCTGCAGTGTCCTAAAAAAATTCAGAAAAATTTCAAAAAAATTCACCTCCTTAAAAAAGCTGGTGTCCATATAACATTTGAACTACAAACTAGTCAACTACATGTTAATCTAAATGAGAACCCAGCTTGTGTCATAAGTTCGTAACACTGGTTATGACTTTATTCAACCAGTTTATCTATGCCTCTTCAGGAGCAATTTTCCAGAAAGTTTCATAAACAATCGAAACACCTGATAACCACACTTGGCTCACCAACGCTAAGCTGTATGTGTGGAAGAAGAGTTATTTCGCCCAGAGTCCCTTGGGAGTTGGGCAGCATAGAAATTCGATAAATTAAATTAAATTCGATAAATTAAATTTCGAGCAAACCAGGTTAATGTAGGAAAAAAGTCAGTCCATGCCATAGAGGTCATATCAATTTCTAATAGAAGATCTACAAATTTGCCAAATTATTAAGATAATCCTTTAGGGTAGAAGTCTCAAATGTGTGTCAGATGCATGTTCAAGATAATTTTCTGCAACCGGTGCCACAATTACTCATGCAGCAGGAGTGTGATATCCAGCAGTAAGCCAGCAGATTGCTGACTATGGCTAGGCAGTACAGATTGTCTGACTAAAAAGGAAGAAGGAAGTGAAACTCTGAATGTGGAGGATGAACGATGAGTGGTAGCTGTGCATCTAATTGCTTATCCAACTATTGTCACAGCCCAGGTCAGGGATCGTCGGCTTCCAGGCCGAGAAAGATGCTACTAGCACAGATCTGCTCTGGCTGAAACAGGCATCTCTATTTGCCTTTAAATTTTCTCCCCAGCAACTTCAGCCGTTCCAGGGGGACAGGACGACATAGAGACTTTATGCTCCTTTGCTACTAGTTGGGTGGGAAGAGAATGGTTGGCAGCAATAGCAATGATAAACATTTTTCAGCATATGCTGGGAAACTAGGCTAGGAAAGGATGTGAATGTGAAGAAGAGTGCAACACATTCCTGCCTGAGCGCAAGGAACAAGAAGGCAGCCTTGGGGTGGCCTTTGCCAACCCAAACTCTGACATATGGGGCTGAGGTGAAGAAGCTGCTGCATTCTCCATTGAATTCTCTCTTCAGGGTGCTTCCTTGCCCTCTTCCTAGCTGCTGTGCCACATGGCATTCCCTGACAAAACACTTCCTAGCATTAAACTAACCTCATACACATATTTCACAGCAGTTCAAAAGTTTCTGCCAATTTATTTTTCTCCAACAGCCCTATTAAATAGAGGAGGCTTATGGTCAAATCTTAAATATGATTCAATCTGCCCTTCCAACAAACCTCTGTTTTCCTATTAATTAGAAAGCACCAAATGGCAAATACTTTTTTTCTGTGTAATATGAGATTTTTAAAATCTGCTTTCCTTGTGCTATCATTATTACATGGATATGGAAGAATAAAAAGTATCCCAAGAACATGAAAGAATGTATCTTGAATTATTCATATTACAGTATTCATTGCAATTACGTTCAAATTCTGAAAAGCAATATGATAACTACAAGTATACAAACCTTCTAAAGATTAAATATTTCCGCTTTGTTTAAATCATAACAAAACATCATACTTATTCACCAGTATTTGAAATCTCACTTACCAAAATATGACAAACTATTACTTACAGGTATTGCTATTAATTTTGATATAAGCTAATGGAGTCTTATATTTTGTTATTAAGACTTACCCAGATTGCAAGTTTAGCCTTATTTCCATCAACTGAGATTGTTTTCACTTTGAAGTCAACACCTAAAACACAAGAGCACACTGTTGTTTCAAACACAATATTGAGAGATAGGAAAAATGCTGAATGAATGACAGAGTGTTATGCACCAATTCTGAAAGTGATCACATGTTTTTATTACTCTATTATTGTGGAATAATTTGGAAGAATAGAGCAGTGATGGGAGCACTTCTCGAGCTCGTCCAGGGCCATGAACAGGAAGAGGAGCAGCCCAGGGGGCATGTGTGCGCCGGATAAGGCACTTCCATGGCAGGCAGAGCCATGTCGCCTGAAATGTGCGGCATCGCCCATTCCTCATCTGGTTACTGATGCGCATGCACACATGCCTATCAGCTGTCCAGCGCGCATGCTCACACCAGAAAACAGAAGACCAGCTCTTCCGGTTTCCGGCACTGCCGTACACGCAAAGGCCAGCTGATTGTCATGTGCATATGCACGCCAGAAACCCAGAAGAGGAACGAGTGATGCCGCGCATACCAGGCAACATGGCTCCACATGCCACTTCAGGCACGCGTGCCATAGGTTCGCCATCACAGGACTAGAGTTTTAGTGGTACTTTAATACATATTACATATAATACTCAATACTAAACACAACTTCTTAAAACAATTTTTTATATATATATATATATATATGCCACCCTTCTGGGGAGACTCAGGGCGGCTTACAAGGCGTTAAGCAATAGCCTTCATACTTTTGTATATTTTATACAATGTCAGCTTATTGCCCCCACAAACCAGGTCCCCATTTTACCTACCTTAATTCAGCATTAAAGAGCAAACTATAGAGGGGTAGCATTTTTATAAACATAAATTCCACATGATTTTTCCATAAAAATCTTTAGTTGCAAGCAACACAGAGGGAGAATGAAGAAGGCAAGTAACATGAGATACAATCTATGGTTTGTGGGATTCATGCTGCTTCTAACTTCTGCTGCTGCTGCTTCTTTTTTTGTAATTTTGTAAGAAGCTGCTTGATGAATGAACTTATGGCTCAGGTATAAAATAACCAAGTCTGTAGCTGCATAATTCATTCATTAAAAAGTATCTAACAAAATGAGGCCCATTCATTTTATGAACTCTGCAAAAATGACTGAGAACATAAAACCAGTACAATTATAGGGGACAAAACAGCCCTTTATACACCATTTGTCTCATGCAAAATATAGGCCTGCATTCAAGTAAATAGTCTTTATGTAAATGTGTATTACTTACTGTGGATGGTCAGGAGTGTGTGTTAATCACTTTAACCAGAGGCATTACGGTGAAAGGTAACAGAACATTAAATATAAAACAGAACGGAGGGAGAACGGGGATGGATGCCTTGCAATCTCCAAAACCCCTCTCCCCTTAATATTTGGACTCCTCAAACTTTTCCGAACTTGTAGCATTCCGATGCCAAAGCTTCCACAAACACAAATCTTTTCCTACACCCAACCTTTATGGGTAGCTCTTTCTGCCATTACTCCCTGGCCTAATCCATCCCTAGATCTCCTGCATCCGTCCTGAGACAGAGCCCTCTGGGCCAATGCACCTGCAAGGAAAGCTTTGGGGCCACAAATGGGGAGGCCCCAGCAGCCTTCCTCTTCAAGCCCCCCTCCTCAGCTTACACTTTGCCTGCCTCCCTGTGGCACATGTACACACAATCCTTACTCCTGCCAAGGTTCTGCAGGCTAACTCAGTGTTAAGAGGTTGTAAGCTTTTGTTTGGGCTCTACTTTTCTTTAAATAAATCAAGATCTCTCAGAGAAACCCTAGTGACCTTCCATGGAACTCTCGGGTGTTTAAAGCCATAGGCAAAATATGGTGATGTATTATACCTTATATGCCCTGGAGTCATGATTAATTTATCTATTCTTTGTTCCAAATGTTTCTTCTAAGAGTTACATCACTTTCTTCTGCTATGGGATTGTGATGAAATTCCTTCACCAACTGGTGACTTACATCACTCTCCTACCCCTTTTCAAGTTTATATATTGCAGACGTTTGGGACCCACCTTGTTTCTGACGACTTTTAATCCTTAACTTATTTTATGTTGTTTTACTTGGCTCCCTTTATTGAAGTATATTTTATAAATTTATATTTTTATGTTTTTAACTGTACAACACCCAGAGTCATTCTGAGTTAAATGGACAGGGGTAAATGTGATAAACTACTCCACTCAAAATGTTAAATTTACTATCAACTCTGTATTGTTAAGTGATATGCAAGTAAATTTCGTTCCAATTTTAGTATATGTGCTGCCAAAGAGAGCACATGCAGGTAAATTTCAAAGGATCTGTTTACATTGTTTCAGAAATATTTACTTTAATATTTAAAAATGTAGAAAATCAAATTGACTTTACAAAAATGTCTTCCCTCCTGATTAATACCATCTTTAGATGTTAAAATTACAGTGCTCCTTTACACGATTAATCTAATTACAGTGGCAAACCCACTAGGAAAAAAACCCTTCAAAATATAATAACCATCTTCCTGATCTGAATCATATCTCTTCTTCCTCCTTTTGTACTTATTAAGATTTCATCATACATATCTTGCATCTAAAAAACTGCAACTTAATTTGGAACCATGTATTTTCAGTAACCATGAATACTGTAAAACTAAATTATAAGAGATTTGAAAAAGTTCCAATCTATTCTAAAAGCACAATTTTCATTTGTTAACTATATTCAGATATTAACCATACTAGAGCTTTAATAAAGAAACATTTTTAAGAGGGGCAATTTAGTGTAGTGATTAAAGTACCAGGCTGGAAATCAGGAGACTGTGAGTTTAGTCTCATTTTAAGCATGAAGTTGTGAACTTGGGCCAGCACTAGGAAGAAGGCAAGAGAAAATCACTTTTGAAATATTATCAAGGAAACGCAGGGACAATTGCTAGGCGTCAACATTAATTTGAAGGCATCAAATAAAATAAAATTACAGTAAAAATATGTAGTAGCTTAAAATTATGGAACTAGGCAGGAAAGCTCATCCTGTAAAGAGGATTTTAGTTAATGATAACTGTTTTTTTTCAAGATTACAATAAGAACAGAAAAAAAATTGGTCTGTCTTGTGTATTAATGTATTCATCATCAAGAAAGGGTAAACATTAAGATCCCAATAACATACAAACTCTCTTGTACTATATAAATAATTAAGATAAAAGGGCAAAAAATAGCAGAGTAATATACCATTCAAAAGAGATGCTTTTTAATATATGGGAGTGCAAGTGAAATAGCTCTCTCCAAATCATTAAAGTAGACACAGTTTTTACATAATTGCCCTGCTGATTTGCTCTGGACTATTTTTGCATGCATGTACATGTAAGTCACTCTGTAGCTTAATAATACAAAAGAAAGTGTTTTATACATTCTCCAATGCTTTTGAAGAATTTATACAATTTGTGAAATCTTTTAACATATTAGTTGAATTAAAATAATCATAACAACAGGAAAGCCAAACAGTTATAAAGTCAATGCTTTTATTTATATACTCCAAACTTAGAATTCTCTGATTAGTACATACTTTACCAAATTCTTACCATGCTTCATTATGCCAGCTTTTTGTGAAGCAAATTATAAGATATCCCTTCCAACTTTCCACAGCATCAGAGTATATACTAAAAAAAAACTCTTAAAAGACAAATAGGCACAGCTGGTTTGTGTAAACAAATCAAGAATTAGATTTTGTCTTTATTTTGGGGTTGTTGAATTTTTGCTTTCTTTGGGAGGCAAAAAGTTTACAACACAACATAAATCAATATATTAAATGTATATACAGATACAATAAAAAAGAATGCAAAAGAAAAAACAAGCACTATTCAACCAATATATGCAAAGTGAAGGCTTGAGTACAATTACAGCATGACACTTTGGAATCAAGCTTAATGGTTTAAGAATTGACACATCAAAGAATAGACACATCAAAATTAATTGAACTTGTTTTAGATCAAGTCTGGTTTTTTTTTCGTGGGTCTATTCAAAGTATAATTAAAATTGGATACAATGATATATCCAGATATTTCAAATAATATGGATATATTCAAGGTCCAACAATCACCGTAAACAAAGAAGTTTATAAGATTGCTAACTACATGGTAGAGCAGCAGCTTCATGTTTAATTTCTTTATTCTGTTAGAAGAGTTAGATTTTGTAAGATGTCTATGCTTAATGAAGTTTGTAATCTAATGGGGCTAATCAGTATTGTGTTGCTTGGATCAGGATGAGCTTTCTCAATTACAAAGATTCCATTTTTATCAAGCAACAAAATAATGTTAGCACTGCTTCATATTCTATATTTGATCAAACTAATACAATCAATACAAACTTACCAATCGTTGCTGCAAGTTCTGGATCAAATGTGTTATCTGTAAACCGTAACAAAAGGCTGAATAAAGGAAAAAAAGAGGAGGAGAAACCAATTAGGTTTTACAAATTCTGCTGGAAATATTCATTACCAATTCAAAACTCTATTAAGCAGTTGTAGTTTTAACGAAAAACACCTTCCCCTTCAATGTAGATATCTTCAAAAACTAGGGTCCAATATCCTTACAAACAGTTTCCCTGTATACTTCTACATCTGGAGCCAGGCCATCCTGATTTGTATTACAGCTTTGAAAAATTAAAAAGAAATAATAAATTAGTACACTGTAAATAATCTTTCCTTTCCATAATGGGTCCCACATTGCCATTATTTGGAAAAAATGTATCAGATGACTATAACCAGTATTCTGTTTGGGAGTACATCCACCAAAAAAAGGGAGCAGAGCAAACATATTAAAAAAATTGAGGCAAACATGTCCTATGACAATCTCATCAGCCTGCCCTATTGTGATCCTTTTATGATTAGCCACAGGTATCAAAACAATCATTTTGTAATTGTACACACAGTACATTCTCAGCATTTAAGATGTGTTTATCAATCTAAACAGGAAGTATGATTTCTAAGACATCAACCTTATATATTATTTAAGTAGAGAAGGAGCTTTTCTTCTTTTCAGTAACTGTACTATTACTATGGTCTGGTTCAGCTTAAAGTTATGTCATCATATCAGATTTTTTTCTTATTAAACTGTAATATTTATGATTTAAAAACCCACTTATATTAAAACAATTTCACTGCCTATTTATCAGACAATAGCTACAGTAGTACTTGAATGTTAAGATTTAAGATGTCAACAGTATGTTTATAGATACCCATGGGAACACAATATCTGCAGATACTCATGGAATAGAAATCATACATTCCCAGTGATCTGGGAAGTTCATCTTGCCGATCCAAGCTGTAAACTCTTTCAACAGCCTTAAAAACCCTACAACCTCACTATACCAAAGGATGTGCAGATTATATGAATCAATCTTGAAGGACAGCTGCACAAAAGTGTTGAATAATAGGCATTTACACATCTGGCCAAAGTTTGTTCCAGGGATAGGCAATTCAGTGCTCACGATATCTTTTAGACTAGAAAATCCCCATAAATCAGCATATCTAACAAGTAAGGATTACATGAGTTGTTGCTTAAGACTTCTTAGAAACACCATGTTGCCTATTCCATCCCACTGGGAATCTGCTGTAGTAAAATATCCAGGTTTCAGCCACAGGAGAACAAAAAAAGAGATCATGTTCTACTTGTTAAATTATATTCAACACACCATCTCATGTTTAAGTAAATATACTCTGCATTAAAAAAAAAACCCACTCCTTCCAGTCGCTTATCCTTCGTGCTAAGGAAATTAAATATTCCACAAACCATCTTAACTTTATCCACGGTACAGTCTCAGTTTACTTTCCTAGAGGCTCTGAAGCTTGCAGTATGCCTTGCATTATTTATTTACAGATAAATAATACCTTGCAAAATGTAAACTTTTAAAGTCATATACTTGGGGATGATCTAATGCAAAAGGTATTTTGAAACTCTGCCTGCTAGCAAAGCACTTGCAACAAATTACAGTATATCAAGGCAATGCAGACGGGAGGCGGTTTGTTTGTGTTTGTGTGTGTAAGGATGCATGTATTCCTCCACTTTCTTTCACCTGTATGATTTCTGAATTGCAGGTTTAGGTATTAGAAACTATTTTATCACATAGCCAACGCTATTCCGAACATATAGTACTTCTACAGGCCTAGCAAATAGTGACAGTCAACTAAACAATTCAACTTAATGCAAACGTTGGATAAATTAGTTATGGAGTTTACCATTGCTTCCAGAACAAGCCTTTCTGAAGAACTTTAAAAAACTGGTTCTGTCACCAAGCCTGGGGGTCAGGAGGTGGGGCTGAGCTAATGCACTGGCTATGTTAATTGTTATGGGTGGATCTGTTTACATTCTAGGTACTTTTTTTTCCTCTCTCTCTCTCTCTCTCTCTCTCTTATATTTTTAACATTGTTAGCAACTGCGGTAGGAGTTATTACCCTGCGACAGGTGACCCTATAAAGAAACACAAAATAATCTTTAACCACTGGAATTCATACCCCCTACACACCACCACTGCATTATGACATCTTTGTTTTTCATCCGTAGCCGATATTTTCCTTTTAAAAAAAAATTTGGACCCACACCCTGCTCATAGAACAGTAAAGCTAAGCCGTGTCATACCACTGCCAGATATGACTCCACCACAAGTAATGATACCAAGGGGTGTTGAAAGAAACACATCACAAGCAAGGCAAAGGTTATTGTAAGCAATCCAAGAATCCCCAGTCACGTGCAAGTACTATGGACTGAGCGGGGCAGCCAGGAGCAAACGGCCAACCCTCCCCCTCTTCCCCTCCACCCCCAAAAAAGGCAAGACCACTCCCCTGTGAAGTCAGGCAAGGGCAACCTTACAGGAAACGACACCCCCCCACAAAAAAAAAAATCGTGAGCCCCAACTACACGATTTAACTTCAGCCTTTTACCCCAAGGGTCTCCAACCTTGGCAACTTTACGACTTGTGGACTTCAACTCCCAGAATTCCTCAGCCAGCGCAAGCTGGCTGAGGAATTCTGGGAGTTGAAGTCCACAAGTCGTAAAGTTGCCAAGGTTGGACACGCCTATAAAATCTAGCCGGCTGTCAAGCCAGAATGAAGGGGCGCCGAAAAGCGCGGAGGCCTCTGAGCATTCGCAGAGTGCGACACACTCCTGTCTGAGCCACAGGTGACAAGGGGAGTCGCAGGGGAGAGACTCGGGGGTCGCGGCTTTCAGGCAGAGGTTCCGCTGCCCAGATGTCCCCTTACCCCCCATTTCCACGCGGAACCCCCCCTCCCCCTCCCGCCGAAGGACCCTTTTAGTGAAGAGCCGAGTCCCACCAAGCTTGGAGGACTTTCTGGCGAATATCAATATAAATGGTCGCCAGGGAAAAAGCCTCCCCACGACCGCCCAGAGAAAACGCCCTTTTGGCTCGAAGGGGCGCCCGGACTGGGCCCAGGCGGGGTGGGGCAAGGAAAGGCCGGCATTGGTAGAAAAGACCGAAACTGACCCGAGTGAAGAAGGGAAGGGAAGGGAAGGGCTCACCTGGACTTGCCCACGCCGCTTTCGCCGATTATGAGGATCTTCAACGTGGTCAAAATATCCTCGTCCATCCTGACCGCCAACGACACCCACCCAGCACAGGCGGCGCCTCAACTTCTACGCCAGCTGCCACGTCTTCTGCGCATGCGCCCCTCGGGATACGCCCCTTCGGCGGCGCCAGTCGTGCGGTGTGCGCACGCGTCAAGGGCGCCTTCCGCGTCTCGGTCATGACCCCGCCCCTTCTCTTGTGTCCTGAGGTTCGCCTGTCAGTCTGGGGCTCCGGTAGCGCAGGCGCACATCGCGTCTGAGTGGAGGGTGGGCAGCCGGGGAGTGGTTACTTTGCTTGTTGAGACAGGCAGCAAGAGGAGGAGGAGGAGGAGGAGGGGTAACCGGGGTGTCACGGGATGGCTGCTCAAAGGAGGCCTTGGCTGCAGTTTAGCATGAGTCATCAGGCTGCTGTAGCAAGACCTGCTGTTACGTACATAAACTGAGTTATCTCCTGACGATTTCGTCACTTATTGGTTAAAGTTGTACATCTATGGAGATTCTCAGTCATGGTTGCTTTGTTTCAAAAGGCAACTGGGTTTGCTTGATTTTTGCTTGAAGATGTTTCCCTGTTCTGATGAAATTTCTTGGATGAGAAGCAAAACGTTTTCAAGCAAAAGCAATGAAAATCCAGCTGCCTTTTGAAACAAAGCACCTTTGGGATTAGCTAGGGTTAATTTGTTGCATTTAATGTGTGTTCTAGGCAGTGGTGAAATTAAAAAGTGTTGCTACCAGTTCTGTGGGCGTGGCTTGGTGGTCATGTGACTGGGTGGGCCTGGCCAACTTGACATATGTCACTCACTGTTAGAGCCAGGAGCTGTACATTCTGCAGCACATTCTGCCCTGAAGCCCCCAACACTTTGAGGTTCCCTCCGCCATCTGGCTTGACTGCCCAAGCGAAACTTGGAGCCTTCTCTTGCCCCACTCTCCATCCCGTTGGGCTGCGCATCCCCCCCACCAATCCTCTTTACAAACCATCTGCCCCATTTCTGCAAAGGCAGAAACCCCCCCACACACACTGCAGGGCAATCCAAAGAGGGGAGGGGGTGCCAGTGCAGGCAGCCCTTCATTTGGTGCTCCCTTGACCGCCACCACCGTTCTTGCTGCCTTCCCTCCCGATATGGCTGCAGACATCCGCCTGCCCAAAGCAACCTCCTGAAGCAACGCTGCCACGGTTCACTTTTGTTTCACGCCAGGAGAAGAAAGCAAATGGCAGCAGCGCAGCGCAGCGGTGCTCCGGGAGAGCAGGCGGGACTCGAGGTAGAGGGGAAGGCAAGCGGGTGGCAGTCAGCCAAAGGCCCCGCGGAAGCCGAGTGCACCAGGCCCAAAAGGCGAGCCAGCTTCGCCATGTTCCTCCCGAGGAGCTGAGCGCAGCAGGTCTCCCTCCTCCCCACCACCGCCAGCATCGGCCTTATCTTCTAGAGATCCTCCGCCTGCATATTCAGCATGCCCAACAGAGCCAGCACATTGGTAAGGCTGACGGGCAGCCCTCGGTGGAGAAGCAACCGCTGTCCGGGACTGAGAGGGGCAGTGGTGGCACAGTGGAGGGCTGCTGCACATGTCCCAGGGCAGCGCAGTGGCATCTCCAGCAAGGGCCGCACACCCACCCACTGGCCGGGCCAGGCTGGACGCCAGCCTCGGAAGGCAAGTGGCCGTGGGACCGCTGGGAGGGCAGCGTGGAAGGCAGGCAAGCGTGGCAGGGCTGCGGGGAAGGGAGTAGGCTGCTAGCTCCCTTCCCTGTGACCCTGCCATGCTTGCCTGCCTTCCACATGGCCTTCTGCTTACCTGCCTTTGCAAGCTGGCCACAGGGATGCCAGGAAGGCCACAGGGAAGGCAGGGAAGGATGGCAGGACTGCAGGCCACAGACCAATTCAGGGGGGTATTGCTACTGGTTTGGCGAACCAGCCCCAATATCCGCTACCAATTCGCCTGAATCGGTCTGAACCAGTAGCATTTCATCCCTCGTTCTAGGGAAGTTTCCCCCTTTGTGGAACCCCACTTGCATTGGACTTTTTAATTTCCAGATTTGTCTGTCATCATGGAATGTATTACTAACATATTTGAAGGATACAGATGATTTGAATAGCCATGTTTTAAGAAATTGTCTTGTGTCATACTAATGTTGCACTTTTTCTGTAGGAGCGCAAAGCTGTTTTTTCATCTTTGGGGGAAAGTCATTTGAAGGTATAGTATTAGGCAGGAGAAAATACAACATACTTTTTTATTGGCTTTCCTTTACATTACAGCATTCTGAAGTGTCTTCTAGATGTGTTGGGTGTTTAGTTCCTAACCAGCTTCACCAAAATGCTGGCTGGACATCCCAAGAGTTCCAATTTGTAACTAATTGTGTTTGGAAAAGGTGTTAGATGTCATGATGTGTCTACACATAAAAAAAAAAAGAGAATCATACAGGCATTGATTTTCCTTTGATATTCAATGGAAGCAAAAGACAGACTTTGAAAAATAAGATAGATAGGATATTGACACTTTTGAACTTGGTATTAGAAAACAAAAGGATCATAGAACGTGTCATTCTAAAGTTCTCACTTGAGTCATGTGGCCAGATTCAGATTATCTTATTTTGAATACATTATGTGAAGACCAAGCTCTCTTTAGAAATCTATAATGCTTTGAAGGAAAAAGGACAACCAGCAGCAAAATAAATAGACAGTTATAACATTAGGTGTCCAAAGGAAAACTGTTAGGGACAGATAATCCTGGAGCTGGTATATTTATGTGATTGCTAAGAAACCACCTGACCACAATGTTCAGCTAACTATGGAAGATAAAAGTACTTCTGAGTTGAAGTAGACTCACGGTGCTTATATCTATGCCATTTTCTTGGCAATATTGTCAATGTGGTTTGCACTGGCCTCATTAAAAATGTATTTCTGACTTTCTAGTCTATCCAGTAAACTTAAATTTGCAGGTAATTCCTCATCCAAGTGCTAACCACAGCTGACACTGGTTAGCTTCTATATCAGCCAAGATCATTTAAATGATATCACCCCAAAGGCAGCGTAGCAGTTATTCCAAATTCTACAATGGAAGACAGATGTCTCTGGTACTTTCATGATACTTTTTGCACATAACAGGCCTGTATCAAGCATCAAAACAAAAGATAAAACAAATAAACAAAACTATGTGGAACTGTCCCTCACTTGGAGAACCCATATTTTTGCTTTGGAAATGAATAAAAACCATATTTTGTTTTGGAAATGAATATAAAAAACCATACTGCCCTCTTTTAAGATTTTCTTAATTATACTGGGGACAAAGTATAACAAAAACTAGACATCCAGTTGTCAAACATGGCTTACTTCTCCATTGCAGAGTTCAGGTAGCCAGATAACCACAACTAGAAGATGTTCCAGAAGAGGATAACGTGGGTAAAAATCTTCCTAATTTTATACAGGTAATCTTCGATTTACAACCATAATTGAACCCAGAATTATGGTCATAAATCATTCCAGTCATTAAAAGAGTCACCCCATGACTATATCCAGTTTTACAACTTTTTTTTGCGGCAGTGATTAAATGAATCACGGTCATTAAACGAATGTTGTGGTCATTAACTGAATCCATTGTCCTCTTTAGCCATTTGTTGCTGGAAACCAGAAGTAAACATTGGTTCTGGCAAAAAATATAATAAATCAGAATTATGTGACTATGAGGTACTGCAAACAAATGTAAGTGCAAGCCAATTGCTAAGTGCCCCAAATGCAATCACATCACTTCAGGGGGTCAGCCATCTTAACTTTGAATCGTGTCGTAAGTAGTTCAAAGGAGATCCATTGTAAATTCGAATGGTTGCTATGTTCCCTGTTATAAGATGAAGACCAGTTGGAGAGAGTTGGGTTTGATTTGCAATTACACTGGTTGTTCTATGAGGGAATTTATTTATTTATTTTGTCAAGCATGTATAAGATAACATATATAAGTATAAACATGATTATGAATACATGAAATGGATACAAATAAAAGGGGACATTAGGACAGGGATGGTAAGCACGTTGGTGCACTTATGCAACTCCCTTACAGACCTCTTAGGAAAGGGGTGTGGTCAACAGTAGACAGTCTAAGGTTAAAGTTTTGGGGGTTTGGGGAAGAATCCACAGAGTCAGGTAGTGTATTCCAGGCATTGACCACTCTCTTGCTGAAGGCGTATTTTCTGCAATCGAGTTTGGAGCGGTTTACCTTAAGTTCGTATCTATTGTGTGCTCGTGTATTGTTGTGGTTGAAGCTAAAGTAGTCATTGACAGGATGTTGTAACAGATAATTTTATGTACTACGCTTAGTACATAAACTTTTCAGTTTAGGTAATGGAGAAGCTGTGTGTGTGTGTGTGTGTATGTATTTCCTCTAACCATTGTGAAATAAGTGAAAATTACCAAAGCACAATAACAGATTAATTTCAGTTATTTGAGGTGTTACTTTACATAAGTTTTTTTTTTTGAAGAAAAAAGGATTGAAAAGTGAAGGGAAAAATATTTGTTTGCTAAAATGGTTACTTTATTCTTCTAGATAGAATATTGATTCGAGTTTTAAAAAAATATTTTATGTAATGGAACAAATGGGTAAGTATAGGGGGAAAAGTCTAATGTACACATTGAGTTGAAGTATGGATAGCTAAATGTAGTGCTTTGTAACACGTTTTTTCTTCCAATGTTAACCTTAGCCTTGTTTTCTTCAAGGAGTATAATTACCAATTAATTGCTCTACATAAGCACAATAACAATAATTATGTTGTCTGAAATAATGGACACATATACATTGCTGAAACATTTAGCAATACCAAATTGTGAAAGAGACAATAAGACAATGATAATGTTGTCTCTCATGCCCCCGTCGGAGCCTGAATCTGCGGAGGAAGATGAGCCGGAACTGGAGCCTATGGAGATCAAGGAGGTGGCTTCGTTGGCTTTGGAGGAATATGGGGAGGAGCAGGCCAACTCAGGCTAGGGCCTTTCAGGATTAGGACGGCTTGTAGGCAGGGAGGAATGGGGGTAGGATGATCAAGAGAGGCTAAGCAGTGACTATGAGAGACAGAGCTTAGGCAATCAGAAAGGACCACTCCCTCTTGATCCTCAAGCAAGGAGAGTGGAGAGAAGGTGGGAAAATGCAGGCTGACCCGATTACTCGGGAGAAGAGCGACCCGCCCAGAGGTAGGCTGCTGCTGGTTCACTGGAATCAGTTGTTCCGATTCTGCCGGAGAACTGGCAAATTGGAACATCGGCTGGCCCCACCTCTGCCCGTTTTTTGGGCCATTTTCAGGCCATTTTTTGGGCTGTTTTTAGGCCATTTTCTGGCCAAAATCAGTCCTAAAAATGGCCTGAAAAATGCCCCAAAAGCAGTCCGTTTTTCATGCCATTTTCAGGCCATTTTTAGGGCAAAAAATGGATCAGAAAATGCCCCCCAAAATGGCCCCAAAACAGGGCATTTTTCCAACTAATTTTCCAGCAAAAATCGGCCCGAAAAATGGCTTGAAAACAGCCCAAAAAGCCTGAAATCAGCCTGAAAAATGGCATGAAAATGGCATGAAAAATGCCCCCAAATAGGCCATTTTCAAGCTGTTTTTCAGACCGTTTTACAACTTTGGCCAAGAAAACAGCCTGAAAATGGTCTGTTTGTGGGCCATTTTCAGGCCATTTTTCCCTGCCAAAATTGGCCCGAAAAATGGCCTGAAAAACAGCCTGAAAACAGCCAAAAAAATGGCCAAAAACAGCCCATTTTGTGGACTGTTTTCAGCCATTTTCTGGGTGAAAAATGGCCTGGAAAATGGCCCCAAAAAACAGGCCATTTTTCCGGCCGTTTTCAGGCCATTTTTCCGGCCGTTTTCAGCCATTTTTCAGGTGAAAAACAGCCTGGAAAACGGCCTGAAAATGGCCCAAAAAAGCTTCTGAGATGAAGAGAAGCCAGGTGAGCTGGACCCAGATGTGTCCAGGGTCCCCTCATCACAGAAGCAGCAACCTTGCACTCTTCCACTCTCTGCTAGCCCCCTTCTTCTCATGGGATCGCCCAGCAATGGAGAGGTAGAAGGGGGCAGCATTTCTGTGTGTTCCCGTTTCTGTGTGGCACTCTCCCCTTAGTGCTAGCAGCTGCCACTGCCTCCTTCTCCCTCTCCATTTCTGATGCTGGGCAATCCCGTGCAAAGAAGGGGGCTACCAGAGAGGGGAGAGTGCAAGGTTGCTGCTTTTGGGATGAGGGGACCTGGGACACATCTGGGTCCAGCTTACCCAGCTTCTCTTCCTCTCGCAGCCAGCTTTCTCAGTCTAGCTTGACACAGTCTCTCTCTCACACACAAACACACACATACACACATACACAAACAGGTTGGATATTTCTTTCCTCCCGCCCCCACTCTCCCACCTGAGATCCCTGGATTCCCTCCCCAACACAATTTTTCTATGTAAATTTTTGGATAAATTTTTAAGGGGTCCCGGGGGGGGAGGGTAGGATTCGAACTAGAGTAGTGGGTTTGGGGGATAACCCACTAAGGGGATGGTCGGGCCTGGCCATGACGCGGGGTAGGGGATCCAGGGGTGATGGAGGGGTCAAGCTTGTCCAGATTGTGTTTTTACCATCAGTACTGTGAGTGGGAGGGGTAGATATGGCGGGAGTAAGGGGCCATATCATGTGGAGGGAGCGCGCGCCCGCTGTCTTTGAGCGGTGGCGCGCTCCAGCCCCCAAGGCTCCACTTGTTCTCCAGGTTGCACAGACCCTCAGGGCCTGGGCCTGCGACTGATGTTGTGCAACGCCAGGTCTGTAGTAAATAAAGCCCCCCTCATTTGTGATCTTATTCAGGAGGGGGGAGCGGATCTGGCGGGTATTATGGAAACCTGGTTGGGCCCGGAGGGAGGGGTCCCTCTGGTAGAAATGTGCCCACCAGGCTCCCACACATTCCATCAGCCGAGGTCACAGGGGAGGGGTGGGAGAGTAGCGGTTGTTATTAGAGAAGGCCTTAGGCCGAGGGAGGCCACTGTCCCTCAGACGGCCGGCTGTGAGTCTCTCCTCGTGAAGTGGGGTCATGGGGTTCAGATGGGTTTGCTGATCACATACCTGGCTCCCTGCCACGTGGCAGCAGCCCTGCCTGAGCTTCTCAATGTTATCGCCGCGGTGACGGTTGATACCCCCAGACTTATGGTCATGGGGGATTTCAACCTGCCATCCGTGGGTGAGGCATCTGAGGCGGCTCGGGAGTTCATGGCTTCCATGACGGCTATGGACCTAACACAGTTAATTCATGGCCCTACACACGCGGGGGGAAACACGCTGGACTTGGTTTTTGTCTCTGGACAGTGGCTGAGTGATCTCGAGATAGGGGATATAGTCATCGAGCCCTTGTCATGGTCGGATCACTCTCTCCTTCGCCTTGACCTTCGAACCGCTGCACCCCGCCACAGGGAGGTGGAACCGACAAGATGGTACCGCCCCAGGCGCCTGATGGAACCTGACAGGTTCCAGATGGAGCTTGGGCCAATCCCTGAGGTTCTGGCTCACGCCTCGATGGGAGACCTAGTGGCCGCCTGGGATAGGGCGGCTGCTGGAGCTCTGGATCGAGTTGTGCCTTTGCGGCCTCTGACCCAGTGCCGATCTCACCTGGCTCCTTGGTTCACCGAGGAGCTAAGGGAGATGAAGCGCCGGAAAAGACGCCTAGAGAGTAGTTGGAGGGCCAGTCGTGCTGAATCTGACCGGACACTGGTAAGATCTCATATTAAGAATTACCTAGTGGCGATAAAAGCAGCAAAATGTACTCATTTTGCTGCTCTTATTGCGTAATCAGATAATCGCCCGGCTGCCCTGTTTAGAGTGAGTCTCTCCCTGCTCCACCAGGAAGCACGGGAGAACCCCTTGGAGGGAAGAGCCGAGGATTTTGTTCAGTATCTGCATGACAAAATCACTCAGGTTCGGGAAGATCTGGACTCCGACTGGGTAGATCCAGCGGGGATGACGGAGGCAGGTCCTGAGAATGTTATCTGGGATGAGTTTGATCCTGTGACCCCTGAGGACGTGGACAGGATTCTGGGTAGACTGAATGTGACCACATGTTTGTTGGACCCGTGCCCCTCCTGGTTGGTGCTGGCTTCCCGGGAGATGACACGAGGCTGGCTCCAGGGGATTATAAATGCTTCATTGGGTGAGGGTGTCTTTCCCGCCGCCTTGAAAGAGGCGGTGGTGAGACCTCTCCTCAAGAAGCCTTCCCTGGACCCGGCAGTATTGGCTAACTATCGTCCAGTCTCCAACCTTCACTTTGTGGCGAAGGTTGTTGAGAGTGTGGTGGCACGACAGCTCTCCCAGTACCTGGATGAAACGACGTATCTAGATCCGTTCCAGTCGGGCTTCAGGCCTGGGTACAGCACAGAAACGGCATTGGTCGCGTTGGTGGATGATCTCTGGAGGGCTCGGGACAGGGGGTGCTTCTCTGTCCTGGTCCTATTAGATCTCTCAGCGGCTTTTGATACCATCGACCATGGTATCATGCTGCACCGGTTGGAAGAGTTGGGGGTGGGAGGCACCATACTACGGTGGTTCTCCTCCTTTCTCTCCGACCGGTCGCAGTCTGTGTTGACGGGGGGGGCAGAGGTCGACCCCGAGGCCCCTTATATGTGGGGTGCCACAAGGATCGGTCCTCTCGCCCCTTTTGTTCAACATTTATGTAAAGCCGCTGGGCGAGATCATCCGTGGTTTCGGGATGGAGTACCATCAGTACGCTGATGACACCCAGCTGTACATCTCCACCCCAGACCACCCCAACGATGCCCTTGAAGTGATGTCCCGGTGCCTGGAGGCCGTACGGATCTGGATGGGGAGGAATAGGCTCAGGCTCAACCCATCCAAGACCGAGTGGCTGTAGTTTCCGATGTCCCGATATAGTCAGCTGGTGCCATCGCTGACTATTGGGGGCAAATCATTGGCCCCCACAGAAAGGGCTCGCAACTTGGGTGTCCTCCTGGACTCACGGCTGTCTTTAGAAGAGCATTTGACGGCCGTGACCGGGAGGATTTTTCATCAAGTTCGCCTGATTCGCCAGTTGCGTCCCTTTCTAGATCGGGACTCCTTATGCACAGTCACTCAGGCCCTCGTCACCTCCCGTCTGGACTATTGTAACGCTCTCTACATGGGGCTCCCCTTGAGGAGCACTCGGAGGCTCCAATTGGCGCAGAGTGCGGCCGCGCGGGTGGTGACGGGAGCGACGTGGCACTCCCATATAACACCTCTCCTGCACGAACTGCACTGGCTCCCAGTGGTCTTCCGAGTGCGCTTCAAGGTTTTGGTTATCACTTTAGAGCGCTCCATGGCTTAGGACCTGGTTATTTACGGGACTGCCTGCTACCACCAATAGCCTCCCACCGACCAGTACGCTCCCATAGAGAGGGGCTCCTCCGGGTGCCGTCAGCCAAACAATGTCGACTGGCGGTCCCCAGGGGCAGAGCCTTCTCTGTGGGGGCACCTACTATCTGGAACAAGCTCCCCCCGGAGATACGGAGGATCCCGGATCTGCGTACCTTCCGTCGCGCGCTTAAGACCTTCCTATTTCATCAAGCCGGCCTGACCTAAGTCTTTCCCCTTTTTAAATGGAAATTTTAAATCTGGTTTTAAATTATTGGGGTTTTAAATTTGTTCAGCCAAATTATTTAATTTGTTTTAATCTATTTTAAATTTTGTATTTATATGTTTTATTCCTATGGCTGTTCACCGCCCTGAGTCCTTCGGGAATAGGGCGGTATACAAATTCAATAAAAAAAAATATAAAAAAAATAAGTAAACCATGCTTGTCCCATACAGGTACCACCTACATAGTGACATAGAGTTGGCCATGCTCACTCAGTCACATGACCAACCCAGCCATGCCCACCCAGACAATCATTAGGACAGAGAACCGGTTGTTAAAAAATTTGGAGCTGACCACTGGACCCACTCCTCTCTACAAGGCACACCTAGGGACTAAGACTTAAAGAGACACTGTGGGGAGGAGCATTTCTTGGGAACAAATACTGATTTCATGGACGGTTGTGTGCCGTTGCCGACATTGGATGCTTCCTGGACGTCTTGCTTTATTTCTTGTTTCCTGGATTAATTGCCTTGTTTCTTTACTTCCTGGATTAATTGACTAATTCCCTCGCCCTGCTGGATTTCTTGTTTTGTAGCCGTTGTGCTCACAGCGTTGTGCTGGACTACTTGCAGCCAGAGGCTGCTGGAGGTGTACATGTGTCATCACTTTGCTCTGAGACTTGCCAGAAACCTGGGAGTGTTTGAAGAACATTTGGAGCAATAAAGGGACGGTTTGAATTGTCCGCTGACTGTGTTGCCTCTATGTCATGCCCCAGGTCATCCCAGTTGTCCATCCAGGACGCAAAATCCATAATAATAGTAAGAAACTGATGGATTGAAGTAAAAATGAAAATGCTTTCATTAATGACTGTAACAAATTATCTGTGTGCTTACATATGTACATATAATTTGTCTCCTCCATTTTTTTCTCAGGAATGGAGTACATGTTAAAAAATGGTGTTGGATTCCATCCTTATTTATGGAAGTTAATTGAATTACTTTGGATCCATCTTCTCTCAAGTCCATCGGCCTGATATGTTGATACGGGGACAACTGATGTGTATATTGTGAGAGCCTCTTCTGTTACACACACACATACACACACATTGAAATAATTTAAAAGAGAAGACAAAAAAAGTATACAGTGCCTGCTTCAAGTATTAGGTGTAAAATATAGCAGAGTATGACTGTTATGTTTTGAAATATTGGTTCAAGCTACAAACAGTAGATAGATTCTGGTGGATGGAAATTAAGACAAAGTTCGTGACAATACCAGAAATTTGGTAGTAAAACTAAATACTAAAATGGTGAATTGGATCTGCTCAGATAAAGTTTAGACAATCATGTTTTGAATTCTTTCATTTGTATGGTTGCATGGAATAGAGTTGGATTAAATTGTTTCTTTTCATTTTAGATCCATCTAAAGAACACACACATCCAACACACTGATATTGGGGAAACTTGGGATGAGCTAATTGGGATAATATTTATCCTCTTGTTTTGGATTCTTTTCAACTGGTTTTGAAAAGCTAAGCAGGGTTTGATCTAGTTGGTACTTGGAGGGGAAATCAGCAGAAAATTGATAAAATCTCCTGAAGTAAGACAATAGCAGAATTCTGCTATATTACTACCATGAAGAAGAACATCATGGCTTCAAAATCTAAGGAACTCAGCTGCACTTTTTCATGCGGCTGTTGATAAAAATAGGATCGCCAACATGATCGCCAACGTCCGATGACAGATGTAGTACAAGAAGAAGATTACTGCCAAGAGGACTGCATTAAAATGCCAAACAAAGTCACTAAGAATCAAGTTTGATTCAAGTGAGACTGTCAACTCTTGAAACAACTCTAGCTGAAGCCATACTTTAGAGCATTACTTGGAACCATGACAGAGGCATTGCCACTTTGGTCCACTTTTGCAAAATGTAAACAACTCTTAGGAAATTTTCACAGGTGATATATTAAAAATATTTGAATTGAAGGGTCCTTAGTGCTCTCTGAGCTTGGTTTTTTATTTTCTTGCAGACATTTCATTATCCAAATTAGGTAACATCATCCATTCTAGTATTTCATCCATTCAGTATTTGAATTAAATATGTTCTTAACATAGAAATGTCATTGAAAATTCATGCAGTGTGGAATGCAGGCTTCACCACCATGATAAAGACTGATACATTCTGTCTTTAAAACATCAAGATTGAATCCTTTAGTACCAAATGGTGACAAGCATGCAAGAGTTCTCCCTTCTATCCAACAAACAGTCTATTTATTTGGACCCATCAAAGGACCAACATTTATAAAAGCTTTGGCATTCTCCATTGTAAAAAGAAAAGACTCCATGCTGGAATTATACTTCTTGGGATAATCTTGAGATATCTTCTCTCAAGCTCTTCAGAAGCTGGATGGCTACTTCAAAAAATAGCGCTTCTAACTAAGCATAACCAAAACAGAAATAATCACATTCCACCTAAGCAATAGATACACAAATTACCAGCTTTCCGTGAAGTTCTGAATTTTACAATGTAATAAGTTGCTGAAGTACCTGAGGTTAATCACTAACCTTCCGGCAATAACTGGAAAAAAACAGCTGAAAAATTGAAAAACTGCAACAGTTTTCTGAACAGACTGGAATATCCTCAGGCGCTGATGCTAACACCCTACAAAAACAGCCTTGGCTTCAGTTTATTCCACAGCTGAATATTATGCCAGCATATGGCTTAACACGGCTCACATCCAAATGGCCGATTTGGTGGTGGTCCAACTCCACCAGACAATGTGTATCATCTCTGGCACATTGCATACCACTCTTGTTCACTGGTTACCAGAATTTAGCAATATCGTATCAACTCATATTAGAAGATAACTAGTTCTCATTCGGCTATAGTCAAGTATGTTGAACAACAAGGTCCTCCCTATTTACCAAGACAATGCAAAGCCTATCATAAAATTGAAATCCCATAGGCCAGCTTGGAAAACAGCTATTCACTTAACAACTAGCCAATTTAAACCCTAGATTGCCTGGAGAGAGGAGTGGTCCAACGTACCTTCTTGTGGCCTGGCCATTAGTGATCCCTCTACCAAATCACCTGGGTTTGACCTGCTTTGCTTTGTCTGATAGAAATGGAACAGAATTAAGAATGATTACTGGAAGAAATGCCTCTGCCCTGTATCAGTGGGAATGGAAAGATTCCCCTTGTAATTGTGATGGTGATATGCAAAGTATTAAACATATTGTGTAAGATTGCCTATGACGTGTGTTCTCTGGTTCCTTAGAAGATCTGCATGAAGCAATGTTAGTAGCAACCACCTGGATAACTGAATTGGATATCTAGTTATGAGGCCACTGCCATATCCCCATAGATATTTTAGTTATAATTACATGGACTGTGTATATATGTTGACTTCTCTTCTGTCATGTTCTCAACATATGCTAAATAAATAATAATTTCTTGAGATTCTTATTTTTAGCCATCAAGGGCCATAGAAGAACTTCAATGAGGTGATATCTCCAGAGGCTGCGAAAGGGTTGGAAAATAAATAGGTGTATTTCAGCCCAATAAAAGTTTTTGCTATATGCTTAAAAGAAGTTATGATCCAATTTATCTAGCAGGTACCAGGTTGTAGAATATTGTATCACACAATACCATTTTATAAACTAAATGATATTAATTCAGGATGGATGAAAAGGATTTTATACCTACTATTTACACCCCTCTCTTGAAAAAAAATATAGATTACTTTAGTATGGATCTTATGTTTTCAAAAGCTTTAGACCATGTGGTCGAAGTATTATTAGGGCACCCAAATCATGATCTCAATATCAGACCTCAAAACTAAAGATTATATTATCAGATTTCAATGCAAAATCCCAAGTGCACTCGTAGTGGGATTCAAGAAAGACATTTTCCCACTTTTAACAGAGAAGACTTCTTATAGATAATTTTTAAATATCCAGCCTCCAGATCCATATTGGTTTTAAAAGTCGTTCATAAATGAAAAATTCACTTCTTTGTCATGTAGTTTATGTGTTAGGAATTCTAGTTCAAACTCTGGGACTTGGCCTTTGTAAACAAGGTGCTGTGGTTAAATAATTTCCCAGTCTGTTGTTTTTTCATCTCAGCAAGCCTTCTGTTTAGTGCATTGCCTTTCAGCTCAGCAAGAGGGCTGTTGAAGGGGGTGAAATAAGAGATTTGTCCAGACAGCTCCACTTCATTTTTTACTAAAGATGAGAAATGTTATAGGTTCATAAATTGTTTCTTACATATTGAATTGGTCTAGCTGTAGACTGCCTTTGGGCAGAAGAGGGAGGAGGAGATATGATTTTTCTCAATAATTCTTTCCTTTTTTGCTCCATCTCATACTGATTGCAAGCCCAGACTAAGGCTTGTCTCTGTAAAGTTGAGAAAGGGACAAAAATTCCCCCTAGCACACATAAACAGAATTTTCAACTTTTAGGTAGGACATCATTGCAGACAGAATTAGAGCCATTTCCTGACATAGAAATTTTGTTTTGTTTCTTTGAAAGTCAGCTACACTGATTTAGCGTGTCCAAAGCCTGCAGCATACACAGGAAATATGAAATCTGAGATAGGATAAAGTCTGCTCGGTCACATATTTTGTAACATTCCTCGGATGAAAACAAATTTGGAAACACTTGTTGTTCTATCAAGACACTCACTATTATATATTTCTGGAAACTGGATTTCTGCACACAATATGAAGTCAATTTGCAATATAAAGAATTTCTCTGTTGGTGCTTATCTACTACTACTATATGCAACATTTCTTGAATTGGCTACTTGATCTGTTTTTGACAAACCCATGTTGGCTTTTGGTTATTACTTTGTTTGCTTCTAGGTGTTTGCTGATTCATTGCTTGATTATCTTTTCCAGAATCTTCCTTGGTATTGAGGTCAGGCTGATAGGTTTGTAGTTTCCTGAATCAGTTTTTTTTCCTTTTTTGAAGATGGGAACTACATCAGCTGTTTTCCAGTCCTCTGGCAGTTCCCCAGTGCTCCAGGATCTTTGAAAGACATATTTTCTTCCCTATTTTAAGTTGTGTTCCTAATCTGTTTTTTGTGGTGCTGTTTTTGATAGGTTGGACTGTTTTTTCCCTTTGTGTAAAGACAGATGCAAAAAATGAGTTAAGTAGTTCTGCTTTCTCCCTGTTGCTTGTCACCTTCTTGCCACTTTCTCCCAGAAATGGATCAATTGTTTCCTTGACTTTTTTCTTGTTTTTAACATGTTGGAAGAAGCTTTTTTTGTTACGTTTTACTTTTGTCGCAAACCTTTGTTCATTGTGAGCCTTAGCTTTCCTTACTTCATCTTTGCAGGTTCGGACTATTTGGTGATATTCAGCTTAGTTATGTGCCCCTCTTTCCACTTTTAATACTTGTCCTTTTTGTCTTTCAGTTTGTCAGAGTTCTTTATGCAGCCATGCTGGTTTCTTTTGAGAGCTGTTATTTTTCTTCTTCATTGGTATTGTGCTAGACTGGGCTTTTATAATCACACTTTTCAAAAATTTCCCAAACTTCTTGAGTTGTTTTCCCCTTGAGGATTCTCATCCATGGAATCCTTCCCAAGCTCTCTCTAAGTTTATTGTAATTAGCTCTCTAAAAGTCCAAGACTCTAGTTTGACTTTGTTCTACTACTTGTGCTTGCATAATGTTGAATTCCAATATTGCATGATCACTTGCCCCCAAGGTTCCTGTAGCTTCAACACCTTCTCTATTAGTGAGAATTAAGTCCAATATGGCTGATTCCCTTGTTCCCGAATCTAGTTTTTGGGAAACAAAGTTGTCTGCTAGGTTTGTTAGGAACTTGTTGGATCTTCCACTTGGTGCACTTTGTCTCCCAGTTGATGTCAGGGTAGTTAAAATCCCCCATTACTATTGTGATGTGCTTCCTATATACCTTAGCTGACTAGCAAAAAGTTCATCTATTTCCTGTTTGGTTGGGTGGCCTATAGTATAGCCCTATGGCAATGTCTTTTTTCCCCCTTTAATATTGACCCAAATGCATTCAAGATAATTTTCATCATTGTTGTGCTCTATTTTTCCTGGTGCCCACATGGCTGGGCAGCCTAATCTGCTAAAGTCAAAACTTGTTATACCTGCAAAGTAGTTGACCAGTTTATAAATCCTAATAAATGAATGAATATGTAATAAATGCCTGTTTCTCCTAATGCAGTAATTCTGAGTATTGACGTATTCTATGTGTAAAAGCCATACTTTTTCATATCTATATCATATCTATATTGTATTCGCAATTGAGGCCGCCATGATAGTACAATACCCTAGTCTTCAAGCTTTTGCTACAATTTTAATTTCCCTTCACTATCCAAAATGTCTTTATATATCACAATTTTTTCAAACTTCACCAGATTTGGGTATGTAAAGGCTTCCATCATTGAGAGCCATTCTGGGATTTTCAAGTATATTTTAGGTTTTATTTTTTTCCATATAGATATTAGTGAGTTTCTTATATAGTGACTTTGAAAGTATCTATGAATTTTATTCTTCTCATACTATAGCAAGGCATGCCATCCTAGTTGTCAATCATGTCCTTTTAAGTATAACAGTCTCTTGTGCCTGAGGGTTATCCATTCTTTTAACCATGTTATCACACATGCTTGGTAATATAAAAACCAATCTGGTAGTCCAAACCCTTCATTTTCTTTAGATTCTTGTAGCATTTTCAATTTTATTCTCGCTTTTTTCCCTTGCCAAATAAATTTCAGAGTCAATTTATTCAAATTGTCAAAGAATTTCTTTTCAATTTTTATAGATACAGTTTGGAACAGGAAAAGCAGTTTTGGTAAGATAATCATTTTTATCGTGGCAATCATTCCTAACATTGATAAATGTAGGTTTTTCCATTTTTCCAAATCTAATTTTATTTGCTTAAGTAATTTTATATAATTGTCTTCTTTTATTGTTGCACATCTTGCTGTTAAGTATATTCCCAAATATTTAACTTTCTTAACTCTGAGAGGAGATACTGTGTGCTAATGTCCCTTAAGAGTATCTACAGATCTTTCTCTTCTCCTCTCCCACCCACCACCCACACTTTTCAGCGCTTCCTTTGCATTTGCATATTAAATGTCTCCATATACTAATTATTAGCACACCTCTTTGTTGAGCATGCATGCAAATGCATGATTAATGAAAAGATGCCATAGAAAGTACAATTTGAATAAACCACAGAATCTAGTATGTAGTTGGTCCAAGATGGTGAGATGTCAGAGAATTACTCAGCCAGGGTCCACATGAAGTCAGAGACACATGAACTTGTAGTTTTACAAAAAATAAATATATTTTATATTTGTATTTACATCAAACAAGATAGTCAAACAGGAGCATCATGGGATAAAACACAGAACACTTGGCACAGAGAAGAAAAGGGTGGGGGCGGAAGGGAAACTCCCTCTCCACCACCACCCCACAACAACCAATCACAGTGCAGATTGCCTCATGCAGGAGCCAGCACTCACCAATCAATCAACTACAACTGTGTGTTCTGGCTCATTATACAACCCTACTGTTCCAGCCACTAAATTTAAATATCTTAACAAATGATATGCTATCATACTACAAACTTGGATCCTTTTGTGCATGTGTCATGTTAGACATACAAAGGAGGAGGACCTTGTGAAGTAACACTGCTTTAGTCACTTACTGAATATGCATCTGATTTGAATAGTACATAATATGGGAGAATGATTTAGTGTGGAGTATATTGGCATGTACCAAAGCACTGATGAGATTAGTGAGCCAAGGGCAATTAAGATGATTCCAAAACTAGGAGCCATGGAACTAATCCTGATAAGAGATTCAGACAGTGCTGGGATTCAAATAATTTAACAACAGGTTCTCTGCCCTAATGACCGGCTGGGTGGACGTAGCCATGGTGGGCGTGGCCAGGGAGTGTGACAGGCAGCACTCGGCCTCCTGCACCCCCCCAGGAGCAAAAACGGGCTGCAGGGGGGACATGCTGCACCCCCCATGCCCCGTTTTGGGCCTAGGAGGCCTCTCTGAAGCCTCCTGGGAGCGAAAATGGAGCATGTGGGGCTCCTGGAAAAGGCAGGACAGGAAGGGCGGGACCAGCCAGCAATTTAACTATCGGTTTGCCCAAATTGGCCTTAACCAGCAGATCCAGATCCGCACGGCCTCCAGGCACCGGGACATCACTTCAAGGGCATCATTGGGGTGGCCCGGGGTGGAGATGTACAGCTGAGTGTCATCAGTGTACCGGTGGTACCTCACCCCGAAGCCACGGATGATCTCACCCAGCGACTTCACATAAATGTTGAACAGAAGGGGTGAGAGGACCAACCCTTGTGGCACCCCACACACAAGGTGCCTCGGGATTGACCTCTGCCCCCCCGCCAACACAGACTGTGACCGGTCAGAGAGAAAGGAGGAGAACCAGCGCAGCATGGTGCCCCCCAGCCCCAACTCTTCCAACCGACACAGCATGATACCATGGTCAATGGTATCAAAAGCCGCTGAGAGATCTAATAGGACCAGGACAGAGGAGCAACCCCTGTCCCGAGCCCTCCAGAGATCATCAACCAACACGACCAATGCCGTTTCTGTGCTGTACCCAGATCTGAAACCCGACTGGAACAGATCTAGATAAACCGTTTCATCCAGGTACTGGGGAAGCTGTCGCGCCACCACACTGTCAACAACCTTCACCACAAAGCGAAGGTTGGAGACTGGACGATAATTTACTAACACCGCCAGGTGTTAATAAAGGGAAGGCTTCTTAAGGAAAGGCCTCACCACCACCTCTTTCAAGGCGGTGGGAAAGTCACCCTCACTCAAGGAAGCATTAATAATCCCCTGGAGCCAGCCTCGTGTCACCTCCCGGAAGCCAGCACCAACCAGGAGGGACACAGGTCCAATAAACATGTAGCCGTGCTAAGTCTATCAAAGATCCTGTCCACATCTTCAGGAGTCACAGGGTCAAACTCCTCCCAGATAACATTTTCCAGACCTGCCTCCAACATCTCTCCTGAATCTACCCAGTCAGAGTCCAAGTCTTCCCAAATTTGAGCGATTTTGTCATACAGATACTGCACAAAGTCCTCAGCCCTACCCTCCAAGGGGTCCTTCCGCGCTCCCAGATGGAGCAGGGAGCGGGTCACCCTAAACAGGGTGGCCGGGCGGTTATCTGATGATGCAATAAGAGCGGAAAAATAATTAAATTTTGCCACTTTTATCGCCACTAGGTAGGTCTTAATATGAGACTTCACCAGTGTTCGATCGGATTCGGGAAAGGCTGGCCCTCCAACCACTCTCCAGGCGTCTTTTCCGGGCGCTTCATCTCCCTCAGCTCCTTGGTAAACCAGGGAGCCACATGAAATCGACGCTAGGTCAGAGGCCGCAAAGGCACGACATGGTTCAAAGCTCCAGTGGCCGCCCTATCCCAGGCGGCCACCAGGTCTTCAGCTGAGTCGTGAGCCAGAGCCTCAGGGAATGGCCCAAGCTCCGTCTGGAATCTGTCAGGGTCCATCAGGCTCCTGGGGCGGAACCACCTCATCGGTTCCATCTCCCTGCGGCAGGGTGTAGCGGTTTGAAGGTCAAAGCGAAGGAGAGAGTGATCTGACCATGACAAGGGCTTAATCCATATATCTCCTATATCAAGATCATTCAGCCACTGACCAGAGACAAAAACCAAGTCCAGTGTGTTTCCCCCCGCGTGTGTAGGGCCATGAACTAACTGGGTCAGGTCCATAGCCGTCATGGAAGCCATGAACGCCCAAGCTGTCTCAGACATCTCACCGACGGATGGCAGGTTAAAATCCCCCATGACCGTAAGCCTGGGGGTATCAACCGCCACCCCGGCTATCACGTTGAGCAGTTTGGGCAGGGCCGCCATCACGTGGCAGGGAGCCAGGTACGTAATCAGCAAGCCCATCTGTACCCATGACCCCACTTCACAAGGAGAGACTCACACCCGGCAATCTGAGGAACAGTGGCCTCCCTCGGACCAAGACCTTCTTTTATAACAACCGCCACCCCCCCGCCCCTACCCTGTGACCTCGGCTGATGAAATGCGCTGAAACCAGGTGGGCACATTTCAACAAGGGGGACCCCCCCTCCTGGCCCAACCAGGTCTCCGTGATACCCGCCAGGTCCACTCCCCAATCCTGAATAAGGTCACAAATGAGGGGGGCTTTATTTACCACGGACCTGGTATTGCATAACATCAGCCGAAGGCCCGGGCCCTGAGGATCAGTGCAACCCGGGACACGAGAAGAGCATTGGGGGCCAGAGCGCGCCACCGCTCGAAGACAGCGAGTGCACACAGGATTGCACACAGGAGTGTGCACAGGAGTGCACACACGAGTGCAACAGGATATGGCCCCCTGCTCCCACCATATCTGCCCCCCATTTGAAGTAACTTCAAATGGTCACTAAATGAACCGTTGTGACTCGAAGACTACCTGTGTGTGACAAGCACTACATACAATGTACTAAAAGAAATGACTTGTGACCATTTCTCACACTTACAACCATTGCAGTATCCCCATATACCTGTGATCCAAATTCAGACATTTGGCAATTGACTCATATTTATGACAGTTGCAGTATCCTGAAATCATGTGATCACCTTTTGTAACTTTCTGATAAAGCAAAGTCAATGGGGAAGCCAGATTCATTTAACAACCGTATTACTAACTTAACGACTGATTCACTTAACCACTGTGGCAAGAAAGGTCGAAATGGGGAAAAACTCACTTAACTAATGTCTCACTTAACAACTTATATTTTGGGCTCAATTGTGGTTGTATGTCAAGGACTATGTGTATTGTTCAATAGTCCATTTCTGGAGTGCCTATTCAATGTAAATACCTAATAGCCCATGTCAAATTCAAATAGTTCTTGGCAATAGCAGAGAAAATAAATACAAATTGCAGGAAGAATAGAAGCTTCAAACGCTTGGAGTTGAAGAAGTTGCTATTTCTAGATAAATAATTAGCACAAGAATTCTCCCACCCTGAAGAGCTGTATTTCAGAAGTTATCCTGAAGATCAGCTAAGAAATCTGTGCAAAAAGTGGGCTGATCAAAGCACTTCTCTCACTTTTATAAAAAAGCATTTCAGTGCACCCACAACCTGATTGTCACGATGAACAGAATGTCATTTTCTGAAAATTTGGTGCCAAAATTGTGAAGTTTCATTTTTCTCTGACCCTGATTTTAACATTTTCTTACTCGGCACGGTCCATTTCATATTTGTTTTGTTTTAAAATCTGGAATATTTTGTATTTCACCTTAATAGTTCCACTCTGTCTGAAATGTTTATACAGTGTGATTTACTACAATATGGATGTGTAATTATGTGATGATTAGACAAAACATTTCTGACAAGAAAGGAAAACAGTAGTTAATAATGTTTTCCATCTGTCTGGTAGAACTTTGCTGAAAAAGCAGCACTTTGCATGGACCAGAATCCAAGGTTACACCTAGATGAGACACTGGAGATGTTGTACCACTTCCATAAATTCATTCTGATCGCTGCTCACTGGTTTTTGGAAAACATTACCATCTGTTTTGCAGATAAATATTACAATAATTAATGTCAGCATGTGTTTACTTTATAAAATCTTAGAAAAGTTCCTCCCTTTCCTTTGCAGAAATAACGATGCCTTTTAAATGACTACAATGAAACACACTGTCATTATTAGGTAAAATGAGTCTGTCAATAATGTCTTCTTTTATTGCACTACTATGAGACATTTAGAAGTTTCTGTTCTCCATTTAGGCCAGAATTTTTGGCTATCATTCTTGTAGATAGACAAAAAAATGAGCCGAAAATCTGCAGACCTAGCAACTCATGCTGTACCATCTGTGGTCCCCTGACCCCACATTTGCAAATCGTTTGCATTTTTATTTCTCTACAGAAAAGTGTCCTGAAGGTGAGGAAGGGAGAGTGTGCACCTCCTTCTGGCAGGATTACATTCTTTTTCCAAATGAAGAAAGACTCTTAGGAGACTGAAGAGAACCTTGTTCAACCTAGTATCTGCCTACGGTGCTGACCAGAATTTGGAAGTCCAGTCTCCCAGGAGTGGCATTCACTTCCTTTTCCTACCGGTTCGCAAATGTGAATGCATGCCCCGTCCACACATGCGCCCAGCTTTCTGTTAATGCGCCTTGCTGGCACGCGCACCTTCCGTGCATGCACCCGGCCTCAAATATGTGCCTAAATAGGATGGCATAGAGCTGGGGCGGGTGGGCAGACCCACCCACGATTTCCACTACAAGTTCGGGCAAACCAGTCCGAACTGGCTGAATACCACCTCTGCAATCTCCTTTGAAAAGCACCAGGTTGCAAAAGGTTCCCTAGGCTATTTGGATGATTCCCCCTTTGCTACCATTACCATTTTAATCAAACGAGGAATATTAAGGTTTGTGAATTAGATACCAGAGTTCTCTCTTTCAAAAGAAGGAACTATAGACAACAGGCACTCAGTAATTCACAGAACAGTGCATCGTTCTCTTGACTTGGAAATCAACATTAAAGAGTCAACTTAATGCCACTGGTGCTTCTGAATGAGTCCCTAATTGTGCAATTGCATGGAATTGTACACAATGTGTTCTATTAATAAATTTACATTTCATAAGGAGGATGTCAACTTCTTGGAATAAGTTTACAGAACCTAAAATGACAATGAATATGAAACAACTAATCCAGATTCCTCGTACTTTTGGAGGCAAAGAAACCAAATGTGCACACACCAAGGTTACAGTTTGATATCTAGATACGGTATCTTTTATATGTCTTCTTTAATCATTCCTGGATGCTCAAAATTTAAGGGAGTGTTCCAGATAATTTAGAAGCAGGTGATAGTTTCCTCCAGTGGTGGGATTCAAATTGTTTTACTACTGGTTCTGTGGGCGTGGCTTGGTGGGGCGGCACCTTGCTGAGTGACATTGAGGTGGCCGTGGCAACTTAGTCACATGACCCACCAACCCACACCCACCACTCCACGCCCACAGAACCAGCAGAAAAGTTCAGCCAAATCTTCTAGCGTTCAGCCTGGTTGCTTCTCTCCTCCTTCTTGGCCTCATATACACAGAGCAAACAGGCACACATCTCACGGCACTGGAGGGACTTGCCCATGTGCCCTCTCCTCACAGAAGGTCCTGGTACCATGAGATGTGTGCACGCTCTGTGTCTATGCCCGAGAAGGAGGAGAAGACTTGGCCGAACGTTTCTGCCTCCCTTGCAGCAAAGCTGCTCAGAAGGCAGCTGCTGCGGCCTGTCCCTTTATGGTCCCCCCTTTCCCCGCCCCCTGCCCCCCCATGTTGAAATATCTTGAAGGGACAGACTGCATTGGCTGCCTTCCAAGCAGCTCCGCTGTGATGCTGTCCCTCTAGCCTCTCCTAAAACTACCGGCGGCTGGAGGTTTCTCGCAAAAGACACTGACTCCCACCAAGGTGCGGATGAGGGTGAGCAAGGCAGAGGGCTAGTGGGCGACATGCGGGCGGAGGCCCCAGGGAAGGCCAGAGCCAGGGACCGGCACATCCTCTGACCCAAGGTGGAGGGTGAGTGGGTGACATGCAGGCGGAAGCCCCTGGGAAGGTCAGAGCCGAGGAATGGTGCATTCCCCGTCCCAGCCAGGGTGAACGGGAGCGGGTGGAGGCTCCGGGGCCTCAGGGAATGGCATGTCTCTGGGCCCCCAACCCAAGGCGAAGGGTGAGGGGGTGGCATGCTTACGTTTGGTAAGCAGAGCGGGCAAGGCAGCGAGATGAGACGAGGCAATTAGCTGGGCCCAGGGCCGGATTTTCCTATAGGCTAACTAGGCTTCAGCCTAGGGCCTCAAGATCAAGAGGGGGCCTCAAGATCAAGAGGGGCCTACATTCAAATTGTTAGCAAAATTAAAATTACACTTTCACTATAGGTGAAAGGGCCTCATAAGTGGAATAGCCTAGGGCCTCTTTTCATCTAAATCCGGCCCTGGCTGGGCCACGTGGTGAACATATATAGGGTGGAGCATGGGTGGGCGAGGTGGGCGGGAGGAGCGGGTGGGTGGGACTGGCAAGCGGCAAAGTGGGAACAAGGCCAGCCAGAGGTGGTATTTGCCGGTTCGGCGAACTAGTTAAAATTTCCACTACCAGCTCGAACCGATCCGAACTGGCTGAATACCACCTCTGGTTTCCTCTTATATCAATGATCAAACACTAAAATAGTCCTTCTGAAAACCAAAGCAAAACCTATCTGAATGTTTCCTTTTTAAGTTTCTTAATAGCAATTTGACCACCTAAAATTGTCATGATTTGAGAACTGTTCCTGGACATGTCTAGTCTAGTTTTAAATTGTGGGGGGAGGGAGATTATAAATTTGCAAGATTCCAAACCATTCCCGGAAATAGTGTCCTGATCTACTAATCTTTAAAAGCGGCTGTATCCCATAGATATAAAGAAGCACTAACAAATCATGCAACTATTAGGACAGAGAAAGAAGAGTAAGCAGATTACCATTTTGTGTAAGGGCAAGGAAAGGAGGAATTAATTATTTTTTTAAGTTCCTCTTTTATTATTTTTTCCAAGAAGGTGTGTGTGTTTGTGTGCATGTCTGTGCATTTCTTTTGCCCCATTTTCATATTTATAATTAAGGTTTTCCACTGAATACATGAGGCAAATTTATAAATGAATATTTTTGCATCTGGAACATCCTGTTCCAGCTGCAAACATTTGTGTCTTGACAGTCTTGAAACAACATTTTATACTTAGTTCTTAATAGCCTCTTTGTCCCATGCAAAAATAAATGTCAGCTTTGATTTTCTTTTCTTTCTTTGCTCTTGAACTTTTATGCACCTGTTGAGGAAGTGAGATAAATTTTGCATCTAAATAAGTTATTCTTACATCCCAAACCCTGTGAGTAAATTGCTAATTTAGTCAAACCTTTCATACCAGACATATAAATATTTGAGGTCTTAATATGCCTTATTAGCATCTCAACTCTTTCCAACCAAGTTTTTTTTTTAATTTGTAAGAGTAACACAGTCTTTTGCTCAATCAAGTCTAGAATTAGGCCTCTTGAAAGAGAGGGTTAAATCTATTAATGTTACAACTTGGTACAAAAAAAGCAGCCAAAATCTATTAATGCTACAAGTTGATGCAAAAACAGCAGCCAATATATTTTTCCTGGACAGTTTCCACTATGGATTCAGCAGACAAAGGCTGTAAGTAGCCATCTGATTTTCCATTAAGGTAATTGCTGATGTGATTGTTTGCAGGGAAAGGATGCGTCGTACATGTTTCCATTGGAAAAATGATAGCTTTGGAGAGATTAGGCAAAGAACTTCACAGCAAACTCTTCTTGCAGTCAGTACAAAGTTTTACTGTCAGTCTGATAAAACACAGGAGCAATATAAATATGTCTAATGATTCTTCACCGCCCCCTACTGGCTTCTATCAAAAAAGACATTCAGACAGATTGAAACATTTTTCAAATTAAGAATTCTCAGAGCTAAAACAGACTCATAAATGTCTTGAAATGGTCCTCATTGCAGAAATGATATCCACAGGATATAGTTAAAAGAATATCAGTTGGGTGACTGCAACAGTTCAGTCAAAACTCATTTTTAACCTGCTTTGATTGCACCATTGTGGCTAACCTTGTCTTTTTTTGACCACATCTGTCAACTTCCCTACATTGCATTAGATGTGCTTCCATATCAGTGGTGGGTTCCTCCTGGTTCGGTCCGGTTCGGCCGAGCCGGTAGCGGTGACGATATGACATCACCGAACCGGTTCTCCCCCCCGCCCTCCCACCCCCTGCATGCCTCCCTGCAGCCTCCTGGGACCAAAAAAAGGGGCCGCGGGGGGCGCGCTGCACCCCTCATCTTCCCCCTGCCCCCGCGCATGTGCACACAACTCCCCACTCCACCCCGCCCAGGCCCATGTCTCCCGCATGCGCCCTGCTCCTAACGCATACGCGGCAGAGACCTGAAAATCAGCCGTTCGGTGGGAGGCCGCACGCATGCATGGTGGAACTAAGCTGGGGCAACGGCTCGCATACCCGCAGAGAGGACTCTGCATGCCACCTGTGGCATGCGTGCCATAGGTTCACCATCACGGCCATATGACATTGAAACAGCTGGATTGATATTCAACGTAATATCTGCCTGCCCAATATACAAGAAATGATGTTGCCCTGAAATATAGTTTTAGAATTCCTTACAGAATTCCTTTACACAATTCTTTTACACAATTCCTTTACGCAATTCCTTACACAACATAGTTTTAGAGTTTCTTACACAAGAAGAGCACGAAGTAATCATTGTAGGATGTACTTAAGAAATTGCCTACATAGAAATTTCTAAATGCTATGATGGAAAATAAATTAGGGTCCCAGCATGAGCTCCCATTCTTGCCCCAGCTCTTCACCAGGGGTGAAATGTAACATTTGTTACTACCGGTTCTGTGGGCGTGGCTTGGTGGTGGTGGGGGTAATGTGACTGGGTGGGCATGGCTAACTTTTTTTCTTCTAACTTTTCAAAGCATTTTTTCTGCAAATGCGGAATGCGGCCGCACGGGTGGTTATGGGTGCACCTCGTTACGCCCATGTAACACCTCTCCTGCGCGAGCTGCACTGGCTCCCAGTGGTCTTCCGAATGCAATTCAAGGTGTTGGTCACCACCTTTAAAGCGCTCCATGGCATAGGACCAGGATATCTATGAGACCACCTTCTTCCACCAACAGCCTCCCACCGACCAGTTCGCTCCCACAGAGAGGGACTCCTCAGGGTGCCATCAGCCAAGTTATGTCGGCTGGCGACACCCAGGAGGAGAGCCTTCTCTGTGGGAGCTCCTGCCCTCTGGAATGAATTGCCCCCAGATATTTGTAACATCTCTGACCTCCGGGTTTTTCGCTGCGCCCTCAAGACCCTACTGTTCCGACAAGTGGGGCTGTCAAATTGAATGATATTAAATTAGGTTTTATTTTGGGTTTTAAAATTCGGCCAAAACTATTTAACGATTTTAATTAATTTTAACTAGGATAGTGTATATTTGTATATTTGTATTTTAATTCTGGCTGTACACCACCCTGAGTCCTTCGGGAGAATGGGCGGTATATAAATAAAATTATTATTATTATTATTATTATTATTATTATTATTATTATTATTATTATTATTTGCAAAAAAATGCTTTGAAAAGTCTCTGCCGATCAAGCAACACAGCTGGGATGGTCAGAGCCTTTTCAAAGCATTTTTTAAACCACTCTTCCACTGAAGAGGTTGCAGAAAAAAATGCTTTAAAAGTCTCTCTGACGATCCCAGCTGAGTTGTCTGATCATCAGATAATTTTTTAAAAGCCTATCTGACCATCAGGCAACTCAGCTGGGATCATCAGAGAGACTTTTAAAGCATTTTTTTCTGCAACCTCTTCCGGGGAAGAGGTGGTTTAAAAAATGCTTTGAAAAGGCTTTGATGATCCCAGCTGAGCCACACGATCATCAGAGGCTTTTTTTTTTTACTTTTAAAAGCATTTTTTCGGCAGAAGAAGTGTAGAAAAAATGCTTTTAAAAGGTAAAAAAAAAAGCCTCTGATGATCGTGCGGTTCAGCTGGGCATGGGGGTGGGGGCAGGGATTTTTGCTATCGGTTCTCCGAACCACCCGCCACCATCGCTACCGGATCGGGCAATCTGGATCGGGCGAACCAGGAGTATTTCACCCCTGCTCTTCACCCACCTAGCAGTTCGAAAGCATGCAAATGTGAGTAGATAAATAGGTACTTCTGCAGTGAGAAGGTAACAATGCTACAGATATACCTCAGCATATAGTGATGCTGGCCATGGAAGCGTCCTAGGGCAACGCTGATTCCCTCAGCTAGGAAATGGAAATGAGCACCAACCCCCTAGAGCCGTGATGGTGAACCTATGGCACGGGTGCCACAGGTGGCACACGGAGCCATATCGGTGGGCACGCGAGCTCAGCTCCGGCACGTATGTGTGTGCCAGCCAGCTGATTTTCGGGCCTTCTGGGCCTACCAGAAGTAAGGAAACACAGTTTCCGGCCTCCGGAGGGCCTCTGGGGGTCTGGGGAAGGCCGTTTTTGCCCTCCCCAGGCTCCTAGAAAGGCTCTGGAGCCTGGGGAGAGCAAAAACCGGGCGTACCAGGCCCACCATGCCATCATGTGCCAAAAGTGGGGGGAGCACAAGGGGGCAGCAGGGCGCATAGAATTATGGATGTGGGCACGCGTGCGTGAGACCTCACCACACTCCCCCCGCTTTTGGCATGCAATGGCAAAAAGGTTAGCCATGACTGCCCTAGAGTCAGACTGAGCAAGGGAAACCCTTACCTTTTTTAAAAATTGCACCTACAGATAATACTGCCTATTGTTTACTTGTGCATCTTCAACTAGGATTTAGACACTATTGTAACATGTGTATGAGAGGGAGGAATAAGGAGGGTCCAACAATAACTGTGGGAAGTGGGGGGAAAGGGATTCCAACTAAGTAAATTTATAGTTTAAAGATAAAAACATTTACCTTTTGAACTAAGTTCAGACATTATGCTAAAATGTAGTTTGATTAATGAGCTGTTAAAAAGAACACAATAGCTGTATTCACAAAGCCGAGAAGTCAGAAAATATGGTTTGCAAACTTTACACAACACAGTCCTGAACAAAAAAAAAAAAAAATCACAATACATGATTTGTGTGAAGCACAAAATATTGTATAACATCATATTGCATGTGGTGTGGCTTGCCTAATTCCTTCCCCAAAATTGTTCTAAACTGGATACGCAGGACTGTTTTTTAGGATAACCACATTCCCCTGGCATTCAATCAAAGCACAAGGATTTCTTTACAATGTCAGATCTCCTGTTCCACCTGTCTCTCAACATTGTCTTCTTCTCACTCCCAGCCCCTGGGAGGGCTGGGAGTGACATTATGCTTAACAGAGAATGTTTAGCCTTTGAACATTTGTGTATGCTACCTCTATCAAGTCCTGATTGAAGGGCCCACAACCATTTATATTGAAGATGTTCCTACTTGTATCAGTGGAGGCTTACTTTCACGCAATAAGAGCAGCCCTTGAAATTTGCTGATCAGAATTGCAATGGAAAGCAAAGAGTTAAAGCCTCCATTCTCATCTCTGCTATCTCCCAAATTCAGAATCCTGAACTGGATTGGATCCGATATGAAGAGTCTCTTAATTGGCTTGGCCTTCAACAATAATTCATTCAAAGGAAGAGTCATATAATTTTGAGGTAGTTTATCTTTCTCCTTTCATGTACCTCTTCCAAGAGGTTAACCATTGTCATATATAATTACCATATCAGAATCTGGCCATAATTTCGAACATGATTGACTTATTTTTCATGCACATTCTGAATATTTTCCTTAGCTAATCTTCTCTGATTTGAATTCCTACCCTGAAATTTAAACAAGTGTGGTAGCTACTGCCAAATACATACTCGCACATGCAATTTCCATTAACTCCAATCAGAGTTCCAGGAAGAAAATGCATTTTTTCTAATGTGATGAAATATTTCCATAACTTTTATAGCTGAGATAAAATATTTGAATGATGCTATCAAGAAACGATGTACACTGTAAAATGTTACAACAAGCAAACTTTACTAAGTGAGATTTCAGAGGAAAGAATTTATCTACATATATATATTTAAACTAAAAGCATAGTTTCCAAACACAGAGATCATCTTAGGTATTTTATTATTTAATTTTTATTTTTGTACTCCAAATTTTAGCAAATTTAACTGTACTTTTAAATGGCCACTTAAAGACTGTGCTAATTAAAAATTAAAACTTGACAAATAAATATAATACGGTATTAAGTATCTATAGTGCTATCCATCATTTTTCTTTCTCTTTTTGAAAAATAAAAAGTTATACTACAAAAAATGGAAAAAATAATCTAATATCAAAAATCAAAGCAAGTAGACAAAAAACTGAGCATGCACATCCACATGTGTATATTTATACAGATAGTCTTTAACTTAAAACCATTCATTTAGTGACAGTTTTAAAACATTGTTTTTTTTAAAAAAAATGAGCCTGATAATTATTATTTTAAAAAAATAATAATCAGAAGCATCCATAGTAGAAATGTTGAGGTGTATTCACCAACAATAAAAGTGCCACAGCCACCATTTGTAGATCAGGAGTTCTGGGGATTTTTATTTTTTTAATTAATGCTTAACTACATAGCACAGATTAAAGTTTGCAAACAATAAATAGATGCAGTCAAATCTTAAATATACTTAAAGAAATAAGTCAGGTGAGATGGATATTTTGTGGGAGGAAATTACAATACATACACAGTTAAAAAAATTTTTTTAAAAATAATGAACTTGTTTAACATTGCAGTCTTAAGTCTGTTGTTTTTGCCAGTAACATTGGCTAAGCTTTCTCTAGTTTACAGCAATATTTCCTACAGCAAAGTGTATGAGCAGCAATCCCTGATACAGTCACACCAGGAAACTATCACTCGCTAGCTTTTGTATGTATCTGTTATAATTTAAAAAACCTATTTCAGCCATTCACAGGTGTTTATATTTATTAGAATGGTATATACAGCCCAATCCCTCTTAATTTCTCAGAGAGAGAGGCAGAGAGATGGAAGTTACTTTATGTTGTGCCCCATGTATGATGCTTTCCATGACTTCCAAGTTCCATTCCTTGACCCTTGAAGGAAATGGGGAAAGATTTCTTTATCTTTATATAGTGTATATTATTCTGTGCAGTATTTTTAGCTACATAGATCACCAGAAGGATGAAAACGGTCATGTTCTGCCTCCTGGTGGTCTGTATAAGTAAATTCACAGAATTGGAGGACTAATAATGAGACAACAGCTCAAAATACAGGTATTGCTCCACAAAATATCTTCTGTGTTCATCCTCAGTGCGTTTGCATGGAACTATAAAGGATTCCAGACCAACAAGAACATTCAACTAGAATTTGCTGAGTTGGAATAATGTTTGAATCTATAGAGAAAAGTATTAGCACACAACCTGGGAGATAGTTAAAAAAAATTCTCTTTTCATTGAAATTGGAGGTGCTTAACTGCAAATAAATAAAAATAGTTTATTTGTTGCCCAGCTTTTGAATGATACACAACTGCAGTGGTGAAGAAAAAGAGACGTGAATTGTGTACAGTATTCCCAAACAATGTATGTAGTGTTTCTCTGCTCTTTTTCTCTAGCAATGTTTTTCAACCATGGCAATTTTAAGATATGTGCACTTCAGTTCCCAGAATTCCTCATGCTGACTCCAAAAATTCAAGTCTCTGAAAGTTGCCAAAACACTATCCAAACGGATGAGGCCAAAACACGTTCCATTCCACCTTAAAGTCCAAGAACAAATAATTTAATTAGCGTACAATACGATTTCTAAGCATGGGAGGGGGATTTTTAATACAAACAACAATTTAAGATGTTTGAAAATAAAAGGCATTTGAAATATGGACCTAGAGATACTGATTTTAAAGCATTTTACCCACATTTATTTATTTTGTTAAGTTTATATCACCTACAGATATTTATATAGTCTGTTTTCAAACCAGGATAAATTAATATTATTCAAGTGGGTTTTAGGACAGAGACTTTGATATAGCAAGCTTGTTTGTTTTGTTTTGATATAACAAGCTTGTTTTGTACTTTTTAAAAATTTGTATTATTTCTGTTTTAACATTTTGTGGACTGAGGGGCCCTTTGTGCTCTCTGATACTTTCTTGCAGACATTTAATTACCCAAACTAGATAACATCATCAGTGTTGGTTGGGAGTGGGATTTGCTTTCAATTTATATCTGTCAGCAGTGGTAGGCGCGGTCTTAGAGGCTCTTTGGTTGAGCTGTTAATTGTTAGCTTGTTTGACAGTTCCTTGATTGGGGTATTATTTACTTCTTGATCATTGGTCCTATGTTAATCTTGGTGTTAATCAGTGGTGGGTTCCTTCCGGTTCGGTCCGGTTCTCCCGAGCCGGTAGCGGTGATGATATGATGTCACCAAACCGATTCTGCCCACCCACCCCACCCCACCCCACCCACCCACCCCCCGCGTTATTCTTACCTTTTATTTGGCCCCATCCCCAATCTATTGCTGCCTCCTGAGTCCCAGCTGATGGCTAGAGGGAAAAAAACTGTTTAAACTCTTGCCGCGGGGCTTCAAATGGCCGCCCTACAGCTGATCAGTGTTAAAAGAAAACACTGAGTAGACCAGTCCCTGCAAAAATACATGAGTAGATCAGTGCCTGCAAAAATAAATGGGTAGACTGGTGCCTGCAAAAAATAAATGGGTAGATCGGTACAGCTCTGCAAGCAGTTAAAAGCCTGGTAGACCAGTACCTCTACTAAATCCTAAATAATTGTCACATGACCATCAAGCCACGCCCACAAAATAAGCCACACCCACAGAACCGGTAGTAAAAAAAATTAGAACCCACCCCTGGTGTTAATCTATGCTCATTTGGGCATTGATTGCTGGCGGGGAGGTGTTTAAACAATAAACAAGTAAACAATATCTTAATCAAGAAACTGCCAAACAATCTAATGGTAAATAGCCCAACCACAGAACTTCAAAAACCTCTCCCACTAACACTGACAGGGCAAGAATATAAATTGTTAGCAAACCCCACTCCTTATTAGCACTGATGATGTTACCTAGTTTGGGTAATGAAATATCTACAAGAAAACAACCAGGCTCAGAGAATACCAAGGACCGCTCATTTCAACCTTGAGCTACAAACATTCTTCTTTAACAGTATTTTGTGGATTTTGTTGTATCCCACTAATGCTGTGATGGCGAACCTATGGCACAGGTGCCACAGGTGGCACGAGGAGCCATATCTGTGGGCACGTGAGCGTTGCCCTAGCTCAGCTCCAGAATGCATATGCACACCGGCCAGCTGAGTTTTGGGCCTTCCAGGCTCACTGGAAGTCAGGAAATGAGCCGTTTCCGGCTTCCGGAGGGCCTCTGGGGGGGGGAGGCTGTTTTCATCCTCCCCAGGCTCCAAGAAAGCCTCTGGAGTCTGGGGAGGGCAAATAATGGGCCTACCGGGCCTATTGGGCCCACCGTTGACCTTTTTGCCATCATGTGCCAAAAGTGGGGGTAGCGCAGGGGGTTCTGTGTGCATGCGCAGGGGTGTGGGGTATCATTGAATTATGGATATGGGCACGCACGCACGCAACCCCCCCACGCTCCCCACGCTTTTGGCATGCGATGGCAAAAAGGTTAGCCATCACTGCACTAGTGTATTTTAGGATTGTGGCAAGCTACAAATATTGTAAAATAAATAAAATTTTACTTTAGGAGCTAAAACTGGCATGTAAGGGAAGGCACTTTCTTGTCCAATTTTTATCTATAGCAACCACCATGTGAAAATTGGGCTAGGAGAAAATGAATGGTTCAAAGCCACTCAGTGAATCTTGATGGTTGAGGGGTTTGAACCTGCAACTCCACAGTCCCAGCTTTACATTTTAAATACTATACCACACTTTTGTCAGTGAAAAAACAGTTTTCAGAGTGGCTTTAAAATTACTCTGACACTAATTCTTTAAATAATCCTTCTTAATGTGATCCAATCTGAGGTAAAAAATGGTTCAGAGATAGTTTGCTGGGTAAAAGCAAGAAAAGAGCCCAAGATATTTGGTTATTCAGCAGAGTTAGCAAACTCTCTCTGCTTTTCTTTTCTCCTATTTAACATGCTGGAATAAGTGTTGTAATGAGCCTTTTTTCAATAATTTTGTAAGAAATGGTGCACATCATTATGGGATGTGCCATGGTGCATGCTACATTTCCTTATCTATTAGAGAGAGAGAAAATCAAAGAACATGAACATCCAGTAATGATCAAGCAATCATAGACAATGTGATGCTCACAAATACAAACTTTGAGACTGTAAGCATGCAATGAAATGACAGATTTACAGACTCCAAAAAGAGGCGCTTAATCCCTTATTACTCTGCTTATCATTAATTGAGGTGTCCAAAAATTCGAATGCACATTACAGACCGCAGTAAATTTGATTTAGTGAGATAGATATCCCAGGGTCTGAATATGGCACTGGTTTTTGCATAGCCTTTCTAAGATTAACATGATCTGAGAGACATCCTTAAGAATGCATTTTACAGATATTAAAGAATGGTTGATTATTCTCTCATTATTTAGAGGCTCCTGAAAGACAGCCTTAGGATACATTTATTACTCAGCTCTACAAATACCATTTCATTGTTTTGCGGGAATCTTTGAGAAATTTGCACCTGAAGAGCTAGTGAAAAAATAACTCTTTAGTTATCTCATTATAATTTGGAACGTCTTTCATTAAGTTACCAGGCCCAAGACCTCTGGCTGTATTGCCTTTATACCCATCTCTATTATGGATCATATTATATTGCATATCTGTTGCTGGTGGGTCAAAAAAAGTCAACTTATCCGGCATCCCGATATAGCCAGCTGGTGCCATTGCTGGCTATTGGGGGCAAGTTATTGGCCCCCACGGATAGGGCTCGCAACTTGGGTATCCTCCTGGATGCACGGCTGTCTTTAGAAGAGCATATGACGGCTGTGGTCAGTGGGGCTTTTTATCAGGTCCACCTGATTCGCCAGTTGTGTCCCTTTCTGGATCGGGACTCCCTACGCACAGTCACTCAGGCGCTCGTCACTTCCCGCTTGGACTACTGCAATGCTCTCTACATGGGAACCCTTGTCATGGTCAGATCACTCTCTCCACCGTCTTGACTTTTGAACCGCTGCACCCCGCCGCAGGGAGGCGGAGCCGGTAAGATGGTTCTGCCCCAGGCGCCTGATGGAACCTGACAGATTCCAGATGGAGCTTGGGCCATTTCCTGAGGTTCTGGCACACGCCTCGACTGGAGACCTGGTGGCCGCCTGGGATAGGGCGGCTGCTGGAGCTCTGGATCGGGTCGTGCCTTTGCGGCCTCTGACCTGGCACCGATCTCAATTGGCTCCTTGGTTTACCGAGGAGCTGAGGGAGTTGAAGCGCCGGAAAAGACGCCTAGAGAATAGTTGGAGGACCAGTCTTTCTGAATCTGACTGGACACTAGTAAGATCCCACATTAGGAATTACCTAGTGGCGATAAAAGCAGCGAAATGTAGCTATTTTGCTGCTCTTATTGCGTCATCAGATAACCGCCCGGCCGCCCTCTTTAGGGTGACCCGCTCCCTGCTCCATTAGGAAACGCGGGAGGACCCCTTGGAGGGTAGAGCCAAGGATTTTGTTCAGTATCTGTATGACAAAATCACTCAGATTCAGGAAGATTTGGACTCCGACTGGGTAGTCTCAGGGGGAGAGACAGGGGCAGGTCTTGAGAATGTTATCTGGGATAAGTTTGATCCTGTGACCCCTGAGGACGTGGACAGGATTCTGGGTAGACTGAATGCGACCACTTGTTTATTGGACCCGTGTCCCTCCTGGTTAGTACTGGCTTCCCAGGAAGTGACACGAGGCTGGCTCCAGGGGATTATAAATGCTTCGTTGGGTGAAGGTGACTTTCCCGCCACCTTGAAAGAGGCGGTGGTGAGGCCTCTCCTCAAGAAGCCTTCCCTGGACCCGGCAATGTTGGTAAATTATCGTCCGGTCTCCAACTTTCGCTTCGTGGCGAAGGTTGTTGAGAGTGTGGTCGCGCAACAGCTCCCCCAGCACCTGGATGAAACAACGTATCTAGATCCGTTCCAGTCGGGCTTCAGGCCCGGGTACAGCACGGAAACGGCATTGGTCACGTTGGTAGATGATCTCTGGAGGGCTCAGAACAGGGGATGCTCCTCTGTCCTGGTCCTGTTAGATCTCTCAGCGGCTTTTGATACCATCGACCATGGTATCATGCTGCACCGGCTGGAAGAGTTAGGGGTGGGAGGCACTGTGTTGCAGTGGTTCTCCTCCTTTCTCTCTGACTGGTCGCAGTCTGTGTTGACAAGGGGGCAGAGGTCAACCCCGAGGCCCCTCATATGCGGGGTGCCGCAAGGGTCAGTCCTCTTGTCCCTCCTGTTCAAAATTTATGTGAAGCCGCTGGGCGAGATCATCCGTGGTTTTGGGGTGAAGTACCACCAGTACGCTGACGACACCCAGCTGTACATCTCCACCCCAGACCACCCAAACGATGCCCTTGAAGTGATGTCCCCGTGCCTGGAGGCCGTGCGGATCTGGATGGGGAGGAATAGGCTCAGGCTCAACCCATCCAAGACCGAGTGGCTGTGGTTTCCGACGTCCCGATATAGTCAGTTGGTGCCATCACTGACTATTGGGGGCGAATCATTGGCCCCCACGGAGAGGGCGCGCAACTTGGGCGTCCTCCTGGATTCACGGCTGTCTTTAGAAGAGCACTTGACGGCCGTGACCGGGAGGATTTTTCATCAGGTTCGCCTGATTCGCCAGTTGCGACCCTTTCTGGATCGGGACTTGTTACGCACGGTCACTCATGCCCTTGTCACCTCCCGCCTGGACTATTGCAACACTCTCTACATGGGGCTCCCCTTGAGGAGCACCTGGAGGCTCCAACTGGCGCAGAGTGCGGCCGCACGGGTGGTAATGGGAGCAACTTGGCGTTCCCATGTAACACCCCTCCTGCGCGAGCTGCACTGGCTCCCGGTGGTCTTCCGGGTGCGCTTCAAGGTTTTGGTTACCACCTTTAAAGCGCTCCATGGCTTAGGACCTGGGTACTTGCGGGACCGCCTGCTACCACCAATAGCCTCCCACCGGCCGGTACGCTCCCATAGAGAGGGGCTCCTCCGGGTGCCGTCGGCCAAACAATGCCGACTGGTGGCCCCCAGGGGGAGAGCCTTCTCTGCGGGGGCACCTACTATCTGGAACGAGCTCCCCCTGGAGATACGGAGGATCCCGGATCTGCGCACCTTCCGCCGCGCTTTAAAGACCTTATCATTTCACCAGGTGGGCCTGGCCTAATCTTCTCCCTCTTTTATAAAAGATTTTTAATTTTTAAATATCTTTTAGTATTTTATATATTCAATTTTAAAATTGGTTTTAAATAGTTTGGGGTTTTAATTTGTCTGGGCCAAATTATTTAATTTGATTTTAATTCTACTTTTAAATTTTGTATGTATGTGTTTTACTGTTTGGCTGTGCACCGCCCTGAGTCCTTCGGGAGTAGGGCGGTATAGAAATAAAATAAAATAAATAAATAAAATAAATAAATGGGGCTCCCCTTGAGGAGCACCCGGAGGTTCCAACTGGTGCAGAATGCGGCTGCGTGGGGGATTATGGGAGCGAGGGGGCACTCCCATGCGACACCTCTCCTGCGTGAGTGCATTGGCTTCCAGTGGTCTTCCGGGTGCGCTTCAAGGTGTTGGTCACCACCTTTAAAGCGCTCCATGGCATGGGACCTGGGTATTTGCGGGTCCGCCTTCTGCCGCCGATAGCCTCCCACCAACCAGTAGGCTCCTACAGAGAGGGACTCCTCAGGGTGCCGTCAGCCAGGCAATGTCGGCTGGCGACCCCCAGAGGGAGGGCCTTCTCTGTGGCAGCTCCTGCCCTCTGGAACGATTTGCCCCCAGAGATACGAAGGATATCGGATCTCCGGGTTTTTCGCCGCGCCCTAAAAACTTTTCTTTTCCATCAAGCAGGGCTGGCGTGAACCCCCCCCCCTTTTTTTTTAGTCTTTTTAGCTTTTTAAATTGTCAAATGGGTTTTAGTTTTCAATGTTTTAAATTTTTGGGCCACAGTTATTTAATTCTTTTAATAATTTTAAATTTTGTATTGATATGTGTTTTAATTCTGGCTGTGCACCGCCCTGAGTCCACTTGGAGAAGGGCGGGATATAAATTGAATAAATAATAATAATAATAATAACATGTGGCCATAACCTTAAAATGGAATCCGTATCTTTTTTTGTGATCATTGTGCAGGCAAAGTACGTGAGATGCTCAGGGGAAGGTTAAGAATTCAATCCTAGGCATCAACAAATATTTCTTTCTTAGGAAAAAATATCTGTTGCAAGGAAAAAATATCTGCTGTAAACTCTGTGTGATGTGAGGAAGGGCATCCAGACAGTAAATGCTCAGCTCCATACAGTCGCTCTGACTCTACCCCGAATTAAAGAATTTTAGGGTAGTAAAAAGGTTGTTTAAAAAGGGAGTGGCTTTGACTGAATACTCACAGCCACTAATCTGATATTTGGGACTGCCCTTCCCACTGCTACAAAAATCTTCATTTCATTTCTTTTGATTACACTTTCCTAAGCATTACTCTCTTTAGATATCTTGGACTATAATTTTTACACCAATAATAATAATAATAATAATAATAATAATAATAATAATAATAATAATAATAATAATACCCTCCGAGGAGCTCTACCTTGTCGTGGTGGAGGGGCTTGCGTGCTCTAGTGATCCTAAGGGCTATGCTGAACAGGTGCAACCATATCAGACAGACCATAGGTGAAGGGCCAGACAAAATCTGCTCCACAACCCATCCAAATATGGTGAATACAGAAAAAATGAAATTTATGTAATCATCCATGTACATCAAGTGCGAGATTTTCAGTCCTTTCTTTGCAAGTTCGTATCCACAGTTTATCTTCTTCAAAATGATTGTCAGTGGTAGCATTGAGAGTATAAAAAGTAGGGGTGAAAGGGAATCGCCCTGGAAAATGCCTCGTTTAATTTCAACTTCACCCAGTTCTTCTTCATTAGCCATAAGTTTTGTTTTCCAGAGGTTCATTGAAGATTCCATGAATTTTTGTATGTTGCTGCTGATGCCTAATATTTCCAGGCATTTCTTGATCCAGCTATGGGGAACTGAATCAAATGCTTTCTTATAGTCTATCCAAGCCATGAACAGGTTGGTTCGTCTTTTCTTTGAGTTCTTTAGGATTAGCTTGTCGATCAGCAATTGATCTTTTGTTCCTCTTGAGTTTTTGCAGCATCCTTTCTGTTCTACAGGAAGCAAGTTATTTCTTTCCAGGTATCCATAGATTTGGTTTGCAATGATACCAGTAAGAAGCTTGTATGTTGTTGGCAAGCAGGTGATTGGCCTATAGTTTCCAGGGTCCTTTCCTTTTTCTTTATCTTTTTGGATCAAAAATGTCCTTCCAGTTGTCATCCATCCATCATTTTCAGGTGTTTTTAGGATCTGGTTCATCTGGGTTGCCAATCTTTTGTGCAGACTTGTAAGTGCCTTTAACCAGAAGCCATGCAGCTCATCCGGTCCAGGTGCACTCCAGTTCTTCACTTTTCTTGACTGTCTTTGCACCATTGCTTTTGTTATTTTCACGTCTTCCATTTTATGCATTTTAATAGAGTCCTCAACCTGTTTGATCCATTTTGCATTTCTGTTGTGCTTCTTGTTGTTTTCCCACAAATTCTTCCAGAATTTCAGAGCTTTCTCTTTATCAGGCTTTTCATTTGTTGTTACTCCATTTTCTAAATTCTTATAAAACTGGTGCTGATTTGCTCTGAACTGTGAGTTTTCCTTGAACTGAGTTACTCGGTTTTCATACCTTTTAATCTTTTCAGCGATGGCAACAACCCTCTGCTTCAGCTCTTCAATTACTATTGCAATCTCCTTATTCCTTAGATCGTATCTTGCTTCCAGGCTGCTTTTGACTTGCTTGTTCTTTAGCTGACCTTGCCTTAGGTTCTTCAAGTTGCTCAAATCTCCACGTACTTTTTTTATCTTCACTTCTAACCGAATTTTCCACTTAGGCTTCCCCTTCTTGCCTCTTTGGTTCTTTTGTATTTTCAACCCCAGTTCTTTGGTGGTTATGACAGCTGCTGCATACATCAGTTGGTTAATTTCGGCTAATGTAGTGGTTCGAATAATTTGCACAGCCTCATTGACCTTTTTTAGTACATTTCTCAATTCTTTCCGGTTCACTTGGTTCAGCTTTGGCAAACGTGTTCTTTCAGCATCTTCCATTTGGTGCTTTATTTTTCCAGCTAATTGAGCACTATCTGTTGATGTTTGTTCTTTAGTGCTTCCTTGTTCTTTATCTTCATCCATTTCAGTATCCTCTTCTTCCCTTTCTTCCTCAATTTGCTTTTGAGTCTGGAAATCATTCTTGATGTTACTCCTCTTTGTTGTTGTACTCAGACCATTAATTGCTTTCTCTTCTATTGCTATTAATTCTTCTGTAGTGAAAAATTTGTGGTTTAGGATTACACGTCGTTGGTCCATTAACCTTTGTTCACTGGTGTCACAGTCCGTATGGTTCATCTTCCAAATCTGATACATTCTTTTTTGAAATCCATGTTTTGCTGGTTCAGACTGATAGTAAGCTTTCATAATAGAGGTGTTTTCTTCCCTGGTCCAGATTTTTCGCTTTTTGGGTTTTTCTTCCAGTAGCTTGTCAGCTCCATGTCCTGGTTGCCTAGCAGAGGGAGCTGAGCCCTGTAACTCATTTTGCGTAGAATGCCCAGGAGCCATAGCATCCAACGGAACCCTTGTTAATCCGGGCGACGGTTCAGCCGGCATAAATTTCATTTTTTCGGTATTCACCATATTTGGATGGGTTGTGGAGCAGATTTTGTCTGGCCCTTCACCTATGGTCTGTCTGATATGGTTGCACCTGTTCAGCATAGCCCTTAGGATCACTAGAGCACGCAAGCCCCTCCACCACGACAAGGTAGAGCTCCTCGGAGTGGATTATTATTATTATTATTATTATTATTATTATTATTATTATTATATTTTATTTTTATACCGCCCTTCTCCTGAAGGACTCAGGGCGGTGTACAGCCTATTAATTAATTAATAGGCTGTAATAATTAATAAGTAATTAAAAAATAATTAAAAATAATTAAGAAGAGCTGAGAAGTTGAGAAGGTCTGTAACATCCATCCAGACCAGGATTCTTTTATCTTCAGAGAGGGTCTTAGCAGATACATTTACATAACAATAATAATCAGTTTTGGCCAAATTCTAGATACTAAGAAATCTTAAATTTCATTTGAGGCTTGTAATAGAATTTTATATTCTGAGTTTCTTGGGTTTTCTCCAAAATGCTTTTTTTTAATTTCTAAAAATATTAATTTTAATGAATTGATTTAATATTTCTAAAACTAAACACTAGCATATTGAAATTAAATCATGGAGGCAAAGTTTGATTGTTGCCTTCTTCTACTTTTCCCCACTACAAAAGCCAATTGTGTGCACAATTATGCCTATAATTGTAAAAATTGTGCTCTGAAAAAAGAGTAACCTAGAAGGTGCAATACGTCCACTGCCCTGTCATTGACTTTGCATTTGTCACCAAGAATAAAGTTATAAGAAATATGAGCAGACAAGTTTATTGATAATCCTATGCAGGTAACCAGCGGAATCAAGATACAGAATCAAGATGCACATTCCAGGCCATGAAATTATGTACACTCTTAGTTACAGATACAATAGTGAAAGTTACCCATTCCGCAGCAGGGAAATAAAGGTCCTTACTCCACAGCTAATCAGATAAGTTAGTAACACGGTTGTTAAGTGAATCTGGCTTTCCCATTGATTTTGCTTGTCAAAAGGCTGCAAAAGATGATCACATGACCCTGGGACACTACAACCGTCATAAATATGAATCAGTTGCCAAGCATCTGAATTTTGATCACCTGATCATGGGGCTGTTACAAAGGCCATAAGTGTGAAAAATGGTCATAAGTCACTTTTTTCAGTGCTGTTGTAATTTTGAACGGTCACTAAATGAACTTGTAAGTCGAGGACTATCTATATTCTACTTATTTCTATAAGCAAACCAGGGGTGAAATCCAGCAGGTTCTGACAGGTTCTGGAGAATCAGTAGCGGAAATTTTGAGTAGTTCGGAGAACCGGCAAATACCACTTCTGGCTAGCCCCAGAGTGAAGTGGGAATGGAGATTTTGCAATATCCTTCCCCCAGGAATGGGTAGGGAATGGGGATTTTGCATTATCCTTCCCCTGGTGTGGGGTGGAAATGGAGATTTTGCAATATCCTTCCCCTGCCATGCCCACCAAGCCACGCCCACAGAATCAGTAGTAAAAAACTTTGGATTTCACCACTGAAGCAAACCCTGCATTGTGCAAAAAACACGAGGAGAAGGAGGAAGAAGAGGAGGATTCTGTCTATTTGTGAGACCTTACTACATTCCTATTTCATTATTATTTTTTACAATTTGTCTAGGAAATTTATCAGACATTATTACCATACCGATATTAGGAAGAAAGGAAGAAAGCAGGAAAGGAAAGAAGCAGATTGTTACACATCTTCCAACCATATGGTTGGTTGCTTCTGGCTGTTATTTTTGGTTTGGTAATCTGTTGTTACTTCAATCCATAGTAAATTATTCTTTTATTATTTAATAGTGACAAAGCAGGAAGGAACTGACAGATTAATCTGTACCAGCTAAGCCTAAGCAGCGTACAGAGCTCCAACATAAATTCAAGGGAAAAAAGATTGCTACTTTTAGTAGGAATGTTATGGATTTGTTTAGGCTTCTTATATATTCAAAAGATCAATCTTTGCATTTGAATCTTGTACAGGTAGCCCTCAACTTACGACCACAATTGAGTCCAAAATGTATGTACTAAGTGAGAAACTTAAGTGAGCTTTTTTACGACTTTTCCTGCCACTGTTGTTAAGTGAATCACTGCAGTTAGTAACCCAGTTGTTAAGTGAATCTGGCTTCCCCGTTGCCTTTGCTTGTCAGAAGGTTACAAAGGAGGATCACATGACCCAGAAAACTGTGACCGTAATAAATGTGAGTCAGTTGTCAAGCATCCAAATGTAAATCATGTGGCCATAGGAATGCTGAAACGGTCATAAGTGTGAAAAAATGTCATAACTCACTTTTTTCAGTGCCTTTGTAACTTTGAACGGTCACTAAGTGAACTGTTGTAAGTCGAGGACTACCTCTACTAAATAACCAAACTACATGATTTAAGTACAAGTTATCCATTGGACAATATGAAAACCCAGGGAAGGAAGGATATTTTCCCCTCCTGTTCAATGGCAGAGTTCAACCTCAATGCTTCTCTTTGCTAAAATCAGAGATAATTCTATTACATGTACAATACCCACAGGCAATCACACATAAATCTAGTACTTGTCTTTATTTATTTATATGTTGCTTTTAGTTCTAGCAGCTCGGCGAAAGCCGCCCGAGTCAGCAGCGAGTTGCAGTCTTTGTACCGATATGAAGGGCGCGAAGGGTGCTCAGCTTCTGCACAGAAAAGCCATGAGTGTCATCAGTGCGCCTGCAGGAAGCGCCAATCCTTCTTGGCCGGGACCCTACTAGACGCGAATTGCCTCTCAAAGAGCAGAAATATGGTTGCCAGAGCACCCGAAAGCAGCAAAGGCACTAGGTGGAAAAGATCGAGATCCCACGGAGATGCCCAAAGTGCGGAGTGCGCAAAACACAAGGCAGCATCTTCGCCTCTCTTCCCGGGCGCGTCTCTGCGCTGCTTCTGCAGCTTCCCATCTCTTTCTAGAGATGGGACGCTCTCCGTTGACTAGCAGCTCTTCTTCGCTTGTTCCCCTGTCGAGAGGCGCACCCCTCTTCCTCGTGCAAATCACGCAGCACAACTTTTCTCTTCCTTTCCTATCGCTCCATGATCCCGGCCGCTCGAAAAGTTCGCCATCCTTTCCTGTCTATTCGGGCCTCTAGCCACTCGTGCTTGTCAGCTTTGTGATCCACCCAGTAGTGAGGTTGCCATCTCGAATAGAGGCATCACACTCTCGCTCTTGCTCGCTCTAAAGTTTTCGTGGACCAAAATAAAAAGACCCTCCTGCCGGAAGAAAGCCAGCCTTCTCTTGCCTTAAAATTCTTATAGAGTTTTAGTAAAGAAGGTTGGAATGAAAATATACTGGTGTGAGTTTTAGTGTGCAGAAAGTCAACCCTTTCATAAAAGGTTAGAGGGAAAACCGTTGCAAAGTTGATGCCCTAAACCAGTGATGGCTAACCTTTTTGCTGTTGCGTGCCAAAAGTGGGGGGAGTGCGGGGGGTCGCGCATGTGTGTGCCCACACCCATAATTCCCCCCATGACCTGCCCCTCCACATGCATGTGTGACCCCCACTTTGCGATCCCTCCACTTTTGGCACGCGACAGCAAAAAGGTTACTGGTGGGCCCGGTAGACCTGTTTTTCACCCTCCCCAGACTCCAGAGGCTTTCTTGGAGCCTGGGGAGGGCAAAAACAGCCTTCCCAACCCACCTGGAGGTCCTCTGGAGGCTGGAAACGGCCCATTTCCTGAGTTCCAGTGGGCCCGGAAGGCCCGAAAATCAGTTGGCTGGCACGCTGGAGCTGAGCTAGGGCAACACTTGTGTGCCCATAGATATGGCTCCGAGTGCCACCTGTGGCACACGTGCCATAGGTTCGCCATCCCGGCCCTAAACAGATGCTTTTTTCATAAAAAGTGAGGTTAAAGTAAGCAGAATCACAAAAGTAAAACGTTGAGATCCAGTTTTAGGCTCTGTTTAAAGCAAGTGTGTGAGCTCATCCCTACATTATGTGGCCTTGCTCTTTGGAAAGGACCTGCATTCACCCTATCACTTCTTTCATGCCCAACCCCATTTAATATGGACTAATGATTAAAACATTTCTCAAAAACATGATTCCCAGCCTCTAGAGCAAGAAGTGTTGAGTGTTGTCTGTCTATCTCTGTGTCTCTCTCTGTGTGTACATGCAAGTAATAGTAATAGTGAGAAGTTTCAGGATGCAGTACTCTTTTTTCTTAGCCCAGTCTCGGAAGAGAAGACACACAGAGATAGGTCATTTTATTAAGTACTCAGTATCTTGAATGGGGGCGGGAGGGGGCTCTGAACAATTATAAAGTTTCTTTCCTTCCCCTTTTAAAATGCAGTTTATTTATTTATTTATTTATTTATTTATTTATTTATTTATTTATTTATTAATTAGTCATATTTCTATGCAGCCCACTCTCCGAGGACACTAGGCGGCTTACACCAAAGACAGTATACTAAATAGTATATTGCCCCCTAACAATCTGGGTCCTCATTTTACCCACCTCGGAAGGATGGAAGGCTGAGTCAACCTTGAGCCGATGAGATTTGATCCGCTGATCTGCTGAATTAGCAGTCAGCTGAAGTAGCTGCAGTACTGCATTCTAATCAATGTGCCACCTCGGCTCTAAGTATCAGTTGATACTTCCTTTCTTCACTTTCCCCTAAATGACAGTAAAACCAGGGTAGAGAAGAATTACTGACAGATCCAGACCAAAAAAGCCCCACTCAACTTCCACTTCCAGTGTTGCAGTTTCAAATCTAGAGCCCACAGATTTGGAAATTATGGGAGGGGTTTCTCATCTTGACAGGCCTGTTGGCCTTAGCTTTCCTCCTAATTGTGTGACATTTCCATGAAATTGTAGATTTCAAAAGGAAGAGGTACCCAAGATTTTGTCTCAAAATAGAAATAAAATGCTGCCTTGATTCTCTTTGTGAAAGGAAAACCTGGCAGACTTTCATGATTCCATTATGTGTTATACCATACAAAAATAAAGTGATTTTCTGGAATCCTTGCAGGCCTGTTGCCTGATCTGGCCTGCCTTGAAGGGCAGAGGAAGCACATTTTCGACTCCTCCCAAGGCAAAGAAAGGAAGAAAGCATATCAGCATAGCTTCAGAAAGAACCCAATGAATATTCCAAGTGATTTTATTTATTTGAATGAATTCCCAATTTATTATTTTTTATTATCACAGAAACATAAAAAACCTACAGCAGAAAAGGACCTCATGATCCTTTGAGTCTGCCCTTTGAGCTTGTGGTTGTTGTTTTTGTTTTCTATTTAATTAATTAATTTATTGTTTTAATTATTATTTTTAACTTATTTTATTTTTTAATTTTTATTGAATGAAGGAATGCTTACTCTAAGTATGTTTAAACTAAGTTATTGATAATTCACCGACTACCTCCATTGGTAATTGGTTCCACGTTTTCACTACTTTCTCGCAATTTCAACAATCCCACTAAGTCAGAAACTCGTCACTGTAACTTTTGAGCAGAAAAGCCCCCTACATCTTAGCTTCTAAACAGATTGAACATCTTCAAGGTGGGACGGAGGGGTTTTTTTTAATATGAAAGACAACTAGAGAGAAAGGAGAAGGTAAAACTTGAAAACTTTTTTCAAGAAACACTTGGCTAGATACAATTCCATACTCATTTCCTGCTTTAAAAAATGAAATATACCTTCTGTATCTTTTTTTTCTGCTAAAACCTTTGAGATTGGGATTCCTCTCTGCACAATATGTAAGGCTCATTTTGTGTTTGAAAAAAGCCACCTTGCAAAGGTATAGTGTTTTTTCTCCACTCTTTCTGAATAAAAGTAATTTTGACAACAGAAATATTTATACCAATATTTCTTAACTTTTCTCTTTTTTTAATATAGTAAATATTTTTTAAATATTTACCACATTAAAAATTAAAATTGATGCATTTAATGCCACTTCTCAAAATTGATTTGATTGTATTTTAATGTTATATTATTTTGCAACAGACTGACAAATCATTTTAATTTCACAGACCCCTGAAAAAGGGCCATGAGGAACACCGCACATCTTAGGGCACATTTTAAGAAATACTGCTTTATACTGTCCATGGAGATTTTCACTCATCCAGGTCATGGTTGTCCCAAAGGTGCTCCCCACCCCCTTCAAGAGGCCTTTCTGGTTTTTCCTTGAAGACTTTCCGCTTCTCATCCAAAAAACCTTCTTCTTGGATGAGAAGTGAAATAAATGTCTTCAAAGAAAAACCAGAAAGGCCACTTGCCTCTTGAGGGGGGTGGGGGAGAGCACCTGTGGGACTGCTTTTTATACTGCAGCCAGGACAAAACATTATTCTTAATTGTGATTGTCCTACAATCAGTGTCACTGAAGTATGAATTTTTTTTCTAGAAGAACGGAGGAGCAGAAGTTAAGATTCCCTTGCCTGGGGAATTTAAACCTACAAGGTATTTGTACAAGAACTGCCTAAGCAGGGAGCGGAGAGAGAGCTACAGGCTCCTTCTCTCTCTCCAAAGGGCCTCGGCTGAGGAAGCCGCCCCGCGTATTCAGGAGCGCGAGGGCAGCCGCGCCGAATGGAATGCGCTCAGGTCCTGCGAATAACGGTCGCTCAAGCCAGAGTTCGATCGCGCCCGGGCCCTGTGACGAGAAGACCGAGGTGGCGATGGCGATTCGCTCCTACCGCACCGACTGCCTTCAGGAGCCCCTCTCGCGAGCGGTCCGCGCCTTAGGTGCCTCCGTGGGCACCCATCCGTGGCCTTACCTCCTGGTGCCTTTGGTGGTTTCGGCCGCCCTCTCAATCGGCTTCATCTTCTTACCCAGCCGCCAACCGAACGACCTGGAGGAGCAATTCACGCCCATCGAAGGCCCCGCCAAAATGGAGCGAAGTTTCGTGCAGAACTACTTCCACACCGACGACGCCCATCACTTCTCCCCGGAAAGACTGAGCACCGAGGGCGCTTATGCCACTTTAATCGCCGTGACCACCCGACACGACTCGGTGCTGACGAAGGCGGCTTTCGCCGAGCTCATGAAAATAGACCGGGCGGTGCGCGGCATCCAGGCGGCGGGGCTCTCCTTCGACCGACTTTGCGCGCGTAACAACGGCTACTGCCTCAGCCCCAACCCGCTCCTGAGCCTCGTGCACGACAACCCGGCCTACATCGAGGTGTTGCTGCCCAATTTAACCTTCCCGGTTTTCCGCGACCGGGTGTTCCTGGGCTTCTTCGTGGGGGGCGTCACGCTGGGCCGGGGCGATGAGCCTGCGCGCCCACTTCTGGCGGCCCAAGCGGTGCGCCTCATCTACTTCCTTCAGGAGGATAACACCACGAAACGGGAGGCCAGCACCGTCTGGCTGGAGGCCTTTCTGGAGCGTATCCCCCTAATGCTGGGCGCCCTGAACCTTACCGTCCTCGAGGTAGGCTTCAATTAGGAAATGTCATTTTCAAAATTTCATACATTTCAAACGAAACCTGCCTTTTTTTTTTTTTAGTATAGGGCAGGTTATGGAAAACACTAACAGTTCCTAAGCAATATTCTTTTAAAGCTCCCTTGCCTACAGCATCACTTTCATACAACAGTTCTGTAAACTTCTCACCTCAGTTTCTGAGGAACTCTTGCAAAGTTTCTTGTCCTTTCCAGCCATTCACTTGACTTGCTTTGGCCTACTCACTTTTTCTTCCTGTTCTTTTTTATAGTTCTATTCCATTTATTGTCCCTGTATAATTAAATCATCTCAGCATCCATTTCTTTAAAGCTGGAGAGCAACTTCTCATACTGATAGGAATGTTGCTTACCAGATAGTAAAGAGATGTAAAGTAATAGTAAAGAGAATGTTGTTTATCCAAATAGTAAAGAGATCTATACTGCTTCTCCTTCAAAAGAAGACAGACTTCCACTCCTGCATACCTGATCAATATATGAAACTTTATCAAAGCATTCCTGATAGAGTATACCTACTCCTGAATATATTCAACAGCAACATCCTTGTTATATTCTCAGTTTAATGTCATATATTCACTATTCCATTTAATCTTAAGCATTCTATTAATTTGAAAATTAATTTAATGCCTTATTTTCATAATTCCAGCATTCAGTGACCAAACAAAGTTCTATTTATACAAGTGTTGGAAACTTAGAATATCATAGTTGGAAGGGACCTTGGAAGTCTTCTAATCTAATCCCCTGCTCAAGCAGGAGATCGTATACTATTTCATAGATATGACTGTCCAGTCTCTTCTTAAAAGCCTCCAGTGATGGAGCACCCACAATTTCAGAAGGCAAGCCATTCTACTGGTTACTTGTTCTCCCTGTCAGAAAATTTCTCCTTAGTTCTAGGTTGGATCTATCTTTGATTAGTTCCCATCCATTGTTTCTTATCTTGCTTTGGAATGCTTTGGGAAATAGATTGATTCCATTTTCTTTGTGATAGCCCTTCAAATATTGGAATACTTCTATCATGTCACCCTAGTCCTTCTTTTCACTAGACTAGACAAACCCGATTTCAAGTGAGGTCTCACTAAGGATTTGTAAAGTGATACTAGTACTTCACATGATCTTTATTCTATTCCTATGTTAATACATTCTAGGATCCTAGAGCTGAAGAAGCTTCTTGGATGAAGTGAAACGTCTTCAAAGAAAAACAAGAAAGTCCAGTTGCCTCTTGAAAAATACACCTTTGGGACATCCTAGGATTGCATTGGCTTTTTTGGTTGCTGCTGCACACTGCTAGCTCATATTTAAATGACTGTCCACTACGACTCCAAGATCCCTCTTGCAGTTATTACTATTGAGCCAGGTTTCACCTAATCTGTACTTGTACTTTTGGTTTTTCTTTCCTAAGTGTAAGACCTTACTTTTCTCTACCTTGAATTTCATTTTGTTGGATAGGGCGCAGTGTTCAAGTCTGTCAAGAGCCATTTGGATCTTGAGCCTATTATCTAGGATGGGGTGTTGCTATTCCTGCCAGCTTAGTGTTGCCTGCAAATTGATGTTCCCCTTCTATTCCCTCATCTAAATTATTTATGAAGATATTGAAGAGTACTAGACCTAAAACAGAACCTGCTCCACTGCTTACTTTCCTCCATGTAGATGTAATTCCAGTATGGAATACATGTTGAGTGTGATGCTGTTGGTGATACTGTCTATCCCACATTTTTCTAGCTTACCAAGAAGGAGCTTTGGTCTGAAATCCAAGTATACTATGTCCACTGCATTTCGCTGGTCCATTAATTTAGTCACTTTGTCAAATAATGAAATAAGATGTATTTGGCAAACTCATGTGGGCTTCTGGTTATAATTTGACTGCTTCTAGGTTTTCACAGATCTGTTGCTTGATTATCTTTTCCAGGATCTTTCCAGGTATTGATGTCAGGCTGATTGGGTTGTAGTTTCATGGGTCTGGTTTTTTCCCCTTTTTGAATGTTCCATCATTCAGTCTATATATGCTTCATTTAAACTTTCTCACATTCATATATTTCTCAATGAGCTGCTGAAAGCCAACATCTGTACATCTCTTGACTGACCTAATGCTATAGAGCAGGGCAGGGGTGAAATGTAAAATTTGCTACTACCGGTTCTGTGGGCGTGGCTTGGTTGGGGGGGGGGGTAATGTGACGGTGGGCGTGGCCAACTTTTTTTTTTTTTAACTTTTCAAAGCATTTTTTTCTAATTTGAAAAGCCTCTGCCAATCAGGCAACTCAGCTGGGATTGTCAGAGAGGCTTTTTAAAAAATGCCTCTCTGCCGATCAGGCAACTCAGCTGGGATCGTCAGAGACTTTTCAAAACATTTTTTTTACTACCTCTTCGGCCAAGAGGTTGCAGAAAAAAATCTTTGAAAAGCCTCTGATGATCCCAGCTGAGCTGCGCGATCATCAGAGGCTTTTTTTATCAAGAGGACTATTTAACTTACATATAGTAGGCAGAAGTAATAAAGAGTGAGGAAGAGAAAAGAGCCGCAATCAAGACAAAAAGAAAATAGGTCAGTAACTTTAGGCTAGCCATTTTCTCATAGCCTAAACTGCCTCACTGGATTGTTGATGCAGAGAAAAATAAGACTGAGTGCTATGTATGCCATCTTGAACTCCTGAATAAAAGAAGAATGTGTATGCATGAAAACTCATGCAGATAGTCCTCAAATTATGACTGTTCTTTTAACAAAGATTTGAAGTTATAATGGACTTAGAAAATGTGACTTATGACCTACCGTCAAACTTGTATCGTCAAACTTGTATCCGTCACATCACACATACCCCACACAGTCATGTGATCGCAATTCAGGTACTTTTCAACCAATTTGAATTTACAGTCGTTGCAGCATCTTGTGGCCATCCAACAAGCAAAATCAATTGAGAAAGCTGGATTCACTTAACCATTGTGGTAATTTGTTTACAAGAAAATGGTCATAAAATTATGGTCCATAAAATGGTCCAGTCATGTGATGACTCACTTAACAACTATAACACTTAGCACTACCAATTGCAGTCCAAGTTGTGGCCATAAATTGAGGACTACCTGTATGCTTAAACCATATTTTCCAAATGAGCTTTTTTTCTATGCAGATAATTTACCAATCACCATCCTCATTCATTCTTAGACTTCCAAATAGCCCAGTCATTTCTTTTGTGTTTTCTTATCTTCACTAATGTCATTTAAGAGAATACAATTTCTCCCAATACATTAACTCTGAGTGTCATCCAGGATTTACTAATGTTCAATCCAAATCCTTTCATTTTCACTATTTGCTAAAGCATAACTGTAACTGTCATCTGTCTGTGCACAATAATCTGGATGACATCAATTCATACTTTCTGATTTAAAAGTTAGCTCTTTTATTCATAATTAAATTTATATCATCATTTCTATATCTACATTAATTTCTATCTACAGCAACTTCATCAGCTTCATTTTGCAGGATTTAACTATCCTCATTTATCTGTTATATCCACCTGTCTTGGTTTCACAAACATGTATTACTTTTCTTACCATTGTTTCATTGTTAATTCACAGATATATTTATTCATGGGGATATTTATTTACCTTATATTCCAAATCGCAATCTTTCATATGTCATGGTCATCACCAAATATACTTATGGATATTGACTTCTACTGTCCATTATAGATTTGGTCACTTGAGCCATTCAGACAATATTTTTTAGTATTATGAAGAGGGCATAGAGTAGATCACCACTATTATTCACACTTGTGCCACATGTAACCAGTTCCTGCTAATGGAATGGAAATTACTAGCCATTAATTTAATTAAAATACAATTATCGTATTTTAGCCATTATATCCTTAGCTCTGCCAAATCCAGTTTTTTTTCTCAAGTATGTTCATATTTTATGCAGGCTAGGAACTCTAATTTAGAGACTATTTTGTGATTCAGCATACATGCCACTTACTAGGAAAACATACTCAGGAAATGAGGCAATATCAGAATAACTTACAGTATACAGAATGTTTTAAATATTACAGTATTACAGGCATTTTTTGCTTTAGAATTTATAGGTAGACCTTAATTTAATGATCATTTGTTCAACAATCATTTAAAGTTAAAACGGAGATGAAGAAGTGGTGGACTCTGACACTCCCACAATCATGTGATTGTGATCTTACTACCAGTTGCAATGCTCTACAATCACGTGATTGCCACTTGTGACCTTCCCTTCTGGCTTCTCTAGAAAACCAATGGGGAAGAGAACTGGGAATTAGTTTGGTAAGGCTTTCCCATCACACAGCCTTCCCAGCCCTTCTGACACTGTGCCACATTGGCCCATCAGACACCTTTGTACAACCTTGCCACTCCTCCCTTTCAGACTCCCCGATTCTTGCCATGCCACCCTTGGGCACCCTCTCTAACTCTTGCCCTGTCTTCTATATACCTTCCACACCTTCCGGGAGACTTGCCACACCTCCCTCACATCTTCACATATTTCCTACACACCTTCCCCAAGTCTTGTCACATCTACCTTGTGTACTTTCTTTGACCCTTGCTGTTCTTCCCACTAATCCTTCCCAGCCTCACTGCATGCTCTGTTCGCTCTTGCACAATGTTCCCAAGTTTCGCTGCATCTCTCTTGCACCCTCATGTGTTCTCTCCAGCCCTTCCTGTGCCCATCTCAATACCCTAATGCAGCCTCCCCAAATTTTGTCATACCTTCTGTGCACCTTCCCTAGCCTTTTCCACATGCAGCCCTTACCTGGCAGCAAGCTACTTGAGACTTGCAACTTCCTGCCATTTTCTCCCCAACCAAGATGCTTTACAGCCTCATCATTTTGAGATGAAAATTCCATTCCAGTTGTTGTTGTAAGTCAAGGACTACTTGTAAAAATTTCCATTAACTTGTCTTTGTAATATGTTAAAGCATACAAAAACTGGATAATAATGAATTATATTTTTATCTCAGCCTATTTTTAAATAGATAATTAAAATACATTTTAAGGTAAAATAATTGAAAGATTATCTTCTTCCTTCTCTCTCTCTCTCTCTCCTTCCCCCTTTAACCTGACAGGTAGCCTATTTTACCTCACTGTCAAGACAGAATGAATTTGAAAACCTTGCTAAGGGTGTGATCCCATTGGTCTCCATCGCATATCTTTTAACGATAGTATTCTCAATTATTTCATGTACAAGGTAAATTTTCCCTCTCACCCATTCTTATTATCTAACTTTATATATTTTTCTTATAGAATAAAAAGTTTTCATATTCCAAAAGGTATATCTACATACCAACATACACATGTGGCAAGATAGGCAGCAAATAAATGTAACAAATAAATAAATATACATATACATCAAATTATATTACTGTAGGTAATCAGTTATATTAAAAAAAAAGGAAATGTAAAAATATCAAACTATACTTGCTTTGGGAGAAAAGAACACACTTTCCATTAACATTTTTCAATAGTAGAGGTAGACCTTGACTTACAATAATAATTGAGCCTGGAATAATGGACATAAATTGAGGCATCACATGAAGAAACCCAATTTTTTTTTGACATTTTTTGCTGCAGTCACTAAGTGAACATCATGTTTGTTAAGTGAACATGTTAGTTATTAAGCAAATGCTGCAGTTATTAAGCAAATCAGTTTTCTCCAGTGAGTGATTTTTTGCCAGAAACTGGAAATAAACATTGGAAACCAGAAAAATGTGTCGTAAATTGCAGTCACATGACTGCGGGATGTTATAAACAATCATAAGGGTGAGCTGTTGCTAAGCTCCCAAAATACAATCACGTAACTGTAGGGGAGAAAGGATGCACTATCATAATTTTAAAACAGGTCATAAGGACTTTTTGGAGGTCCCTCATAACTTTAAATGGTCATTAAGTGGGCCTTGGTAGTACAGTGGTCTAAGGCACCCTGTTATTAAGCTGGTTATTAAGACCAGCTGCCTGCAATTACTGCAGGTTTGAATCTCGCCAAGGCTCAAGGTTGACTCAGCCTTCCATCCTTTCTAAGGTAGATAAATTGAGGACCCAGTTGTGGGGGCAATAAGCTGACTTTGTATAAATATACAAAAGGATGAAGGCTATTGCTGAGCACATTATAAGCCGCCCTGAGTCTCCGGAGAAGGGCAGCATATAAATAAAAAAAAAAAAAAAGTGACCAGTTATAAGTCATGAACTACCTGTATGGCTAATAAAAAATGTCCTGCCAATACAATCTAATATGCTGCATGACTACTTAGAAATAAAGTCAGTTAGAAATAGACTTCAATATGCAGGTAGTTCTAAACTTACAACCACAATTGAGCCCAAAATTTATGTTGCTAACTGAGCAATTTGTTAAATGAGTTTTGTCCTATTTTATGACTTTCTTGCCACATTTGTTAAGTGAATCACTGCAGTTGTTAAATTAGTAACACTGTTATTAAGTGAATCTGATTTCCCCATTGAATTTGCTTGTCAGAAGGTTACAAAAGGAAATCACATGACACTGCAACTGTCATATATGTGAGTCAGTTGTCAAGCATCCAAATGTAAATCATGTGACCATGGGGATGCTGCAACAGTCGTAAGTGTGAAAAATTTTCATAAGCCACATTTTTCAGTGTCGTTGTAACTTCGAAAGGTCACTAAGTGAACTTTGTAAATCGAGGATTACCTGTAAATTGCTCCCAAGGAACTAAACAGGATGCAGCATTAACAGTACGTAATTCTTTTTCCTCTAAAAACTTACAGTATTCCCAGTAATGTCTATAATTATAAACAATAGGACTGCATCAATTGGTGCAATTACTGCATGACCTAGCTCAAGGGTGTCAAACTCGTGGCCCGCAGTTCAGATGTGTCATATGCTAGCTACACCCATGCCCAGTTTAGTGAAAAGGGGGAAAGTTGCGATACGTCACGTGACGATGCCGTGATGACGCAAGTTTAAGACACCTGACCTAGTTTATCTGTTAAATAGCAGGTGGTGCTTGTTAAAAATAGGCAGAGAAATTATGCACAGGCAGATAATATATATTTCCCATCCCTAAACCTAACCTATCCCAATCTCAAGGAATGGAATCGAAGCTCTTTTCTTAGATTTCTAGCTGGAATATGCAAATTTATATAAATTACTTAGCCAGAATATGATGTGATATAAATGAGTAATAAATGGCAGGCACTAAAGGAAACTGTCAGCCCCACTAGGTAGAATAAACCAAGAAATATGGTGAAGATAAAAATTACATTTATGGTGAAAGTAAAATGTATGTTTGCTAGTGGCTATAATAACAGAGAGTTGCAAATCTGATTGCAAATACAGAATGTGTTTCCCAAAACATGTCACGCCGTTTACACTTATTTATTTGTCTTTTGGATTCTTCCCTCTTTCATTTAATTTGAGTCAAAGGAAGAATTTTCAGTTCATCTTTTGGGACAAAAATATAATTTTTTTACATTTCCCCACAAGAATTTACTTTTGGAACTGTTACAGATGGGTGAAATATGTATTGTTAGTATGATTCTACATAGATATGCTTAAAAGTTGGTCCCATTGAAATTAATGTTGTTTGGTCCCAAATACAAAGCAATATTTTTTAATGTAGTCAGCCAATACCTCTTCTTATCAAGAGAACAGTGGATGTACCATATAATATGAATAAGGTGGCTTTACCGCAAACCTATATGAATTCTGTGCATGGAAATAATATCAAAAATACAGTATCTGTGAGTTCTTACATGATCTGAATTGCAAATGCTTACTATACACACGAAAGGTAAAAGTTCCCCTCGCACATATGTGCCAGTTGTTCCTGACTCTAGTGGGTGGTGCTCATCTCCGTTTCAAAGCCAAAGAGCCAGCGCTGTCCGAAGATTTCTCCATAGTCATATGGCCGGCATGACTAAACGCTAAAGGCACATGAAAACGCTGTTACCTTCCCACCAAAGGTGGTCCCTATTTTTCTACTTGCATTTTTTACGTGCTTTTGAACTGCTAGATTGGCAGAAGCTGGGACAAGTAACGGGAACTCACCCATTACGCAGCTCTAGGGATTCAAACTGCTGAACTGCCGACCTTTCAATCGACAAGCTCAGCATCTTAGCCACTGAGCCACCACATCCCTCTCTATACACTATATACTATACACACTAGGGGCTACAAATAATTTTGTGAAATACCTTCATTACTTTAAGCAATTTGATACATTTTTAATACAAGTTTCCATTTCTAAAATTAAGTATATTTCTTATACAAGTTCTGCAAAATTACTTTATTATATAATATCTTTGTTCAGTTTTGGAAGATATTAGAAATGCAAAATGAAATTCAGAATCTATAGTGCTCAACTGTTCTCTATCCTTTTTATAGGCTAGATTGTGTCCGAACAAAACTCTGGGTTGCATTTTTTGGAGTTTTTTCAGCAGGCTTATCTGTCATCAGCAGTTTTGGATTATTGCTGCTTTATGGGGTGCCTTTTGTCATCACAGCTGCAAATTCACCATTTCTTATACTTGGTAGGTAATAAATATATATCTTCCTTTGAGCTTTTAACAGATACATATGAGCTAGAAGTTCCATCTCTCCCAATTATAGTTTTCCTTAGTTCTGATAGGTATTCTATTTCGGTAGCTCTTTCTAAGATTGGCCTAAAGTTAGTCATATATGAAATATTTTTCCCTGACATAATATAATCCCTTTTGAGCTCAACTGTATACACTTCTGTGAACATCTCAGTATGAGATGACTGTTACTCATGAATTCTATCACACTGGTGAGTTCTTATTTTTTATTTGCCTACCACAAAGTCTGACAGACTTATCTTTTTCTCATCTGTACCATTAATCCAAATTTTTCTTTGTCCTTACTTTTCACTATTGAAATAGATTTTTTTTCTTCAATATCAAATTGTATTCAGATTAGTTATATATGTTGATTGTCTTCTATTCAAATATTATATTCAAAAGAACTTTAGGACTTTCTAATACTATGCATACTCAGGTGTAATTTGCAATTTTTTAGAACTTCAGTAAAATAAAGGCAAACAGAAATAAGTGCATGAGCCAGGATAAAAAATAAATTGTATTTCATTTGTATTTAATTATATCACTTAATATAGTTATATGATTACTCTGTATATGTTTATTAATTCCAATAGTTACTTATGTCATCTCAAAAATTACAAGTCAGTGACAGCTAGAGGGAAAAACAGATGCTTCACCTAAGTCTGATCAGTACTATGCATTAATAGAACTGAGATTACATGCGCTCATCTAGTCTTTCTGATTCTTTGCAAAATATAGAACAATAATTATTTTGCCTTTATTTATGTATTGCTTTGAAAGCTAGGTATGAATAAAATTAAATACTTATTCAGTTTCTGATATTTTTCGGTTTCACACAAATGAACTGAATCTGTTTTACTATTCTCAAGTTCTGTTTCATCACATATTAATCCTGCTATTATCTTAACACCAAAATTGTTTGGAATCACAGTATCTGAGGAGCCTTGCTGCCTGTTTATACAGGTATTCCTCGACTTACAACATTGTAAGTCTTGAGAGTGTTATCTGGGAGGAGTTTTATCCTATGGTTCCCGAGGACATGGACAGGATTCTGGGACGGCTGAACGCGACCACATGTTTATTGGACCCATGTTCCTCCTGGTTGGTGCTGGCTTCCCGGAAGGTTACACGAGGCTGGCTCCAGAGGATTATTAACGCTTCCTTGAGTGAGGGTGTCCTATCAGCCACCTTGAAAGAAGCGGTGGTGAGGCCCCTCCTCAAGAATCCCTCTCTGGATCCGGCTGTTTTGGCTAACTATCGTCCAATCTCCAACCTTCATTTTATTGCGAAGGTTGTTGAGAGTGTGGTGGCGCGGCAGCTTCCACAGTACCTGGATGAAGCTGTCTATCTAGATCCGCTCCAGTCCGGCTTCAGGCCTGGGTACAGCACGGAAACGGCATTGGTTGCGTTGGTGGATGATCTCTGGAGGGCTCAGGATAGGGGTTGCTCCTCTATCCTGGTCCTGTTAGATCTCTCAGCGGCTTTTGATACCATCGACCATGGTATCATGTTGCACCGGTTGGAGGGGTTGGAAGTGGGGGGCACTGTTTTGCGGTGGTTCTCGTCCTACCTCTGACCGGTCACAATCTGTGTTGGAGGGGCAGCGGTCGACCCCAAGGCGCCTTGTTTGTGGGGTGCCGCAAGGGTCGGTCTTCTCGCCCCTTCTGTTCAACATTTATGTAAAGCCGCTGGGTGAGATCATCCGTGGCTTTGGTGTGGAGTTCCATCAGTACGCTGATGACACTCAGCTGTACATCTCCACCCCAGGCCACCCCAACGATGCCCTTGAAGTGATGTCCCGGTGCCTGGAAGCCGTGCGGGCCTGGATGGGGAGAAACAGGCTCCGACTCAACCCTTCCAAGACCGAGTGGCTGTGGCTTCCGGCGTCCCGATATAGCCAGCTGGTGCCATCGCTGATTATTGGGGGCAAATCATTGGCCCCCACAGAAAGGGTTCGCAACTTGGGCGTCCTCCTGGATACACGGTTGTCTTTAGAAGAGCATATGACGGCCGTGGCCAGGGGGGCTTTTTATCAAGTCCGCCTAATACGCCAGTTGCGTCCCTTTCTAAATCGGGACTCCCTACACACGGTCACTCAGGCACTCGTCACTTCCAGCCTGGACTACTGCAATGCTCTCTACATGGGGCTCCCCTTGGGGTGCACCCGGAGGCTCCAGTTGGTCCAGAATGCGGCCACGTGGGAGATTATGGGAGCGACGGGGCGCTCCCATGTGACACCTCTCCTGCGCGAGCTGCACTGGCTTCCTGTGGTCTTCCAGGTGTGCTTCAAGGTGTTGGTGACCACCTTTAAAGCGCTCCATGGCTTAGGGCTGGGGTATCTATGAGACCGCCTTCTGCCGCCAATAGCCTCCCACCGGCCAGTTCGCTCGTACAGAGAGGGCCTCCTCAGGGTGCCGTCGGCCAGACAATGTCGGTTGGCGACCCCCAGGGGGAGAGCCTTCTCTGTGGCTGCACCTACCCTCTGGAACAACCTACCCCCAGAGATACGCACGATACCAGACCTCCGGACTTTTCGTCGGGCCCTGAAAACACATCTATTTCATCTAGCCGGGCTGGCTTGATCCCATCCTTGCGGTTTTAATTTGTAATTGGTTTTAATCCGGGTTGTTTTAAATTGATGGCCAACATTATTTAATGTCTTTTAAACTGCTTTTAAATTTTATATGTTGTGTTTTTTTCTGTGGCTGTTCACCACCCTGAGTCCTGTTGGAGAAGGGCGGTATACAAATTAAATAAAATAAATAAATAAAAAATAAATAAATTTAGTGACTATTCAAAGTTACAATGGTACTTTAAAAAGTGACTTATGACCGTTTTTCACACTTACAACTATTGCAGCATTCCCATAGTCACATGATCAAAATTCAGACACTTGACAACTGACTCATATTTATGACAGTTGCAGTGTCCCGGAGTCATGTGATCGCCTTTTGTGACTTTCTGATGAGATAAATCAATGGGGAATCCAGATTTATTTGACAACTGTGTTACCAACTTAACTGTGATTCACTTAACAACTGTGACAAGAAAGGTCATAAAATGGAGCAAAATTCTATTAACAAATAAGTCCCTTAGTAACCAAAACTTTGGACTCAATTGTGTTGGTAAGTCAAGGACTATCTCTACTTTCCTGGCATTGATTTTGTCTGTACCACATGACAGGGCATACAAATGTGAGACAGGACCTTCCTGGGCAGGGGTTAGCAACCTGCAGCTCTGGATCCACATGCAGCTCTTTTGGGCCCTCCACTGTGGCTCCCTGTCAGGTGATCCCACCACTGGCTGGCCTTGCCCTTCCCTCCCAGTCACTCCTCACCTGGCCTCAGAAGGTAAGGATGACGGTGGGGGATGGAGAAGCAGCCAGGGCAGAGACAGAGAGATATAGAGAGAGGGGGAGAGAGAGAGACACAGAGAGGGGAGAGGGAGGAGAGAGGGAGATATGTGAAAAGGGTTTTGTGGTTCCCGGTGTTTTTTAACAACTGATTCTCTGCCCTAATGACCAGCTGGGTAGGCATGGCTAGGGGGTCATGTGACTGGTAGAAGTAAGTGACATCGAGTTGGCCATGCCCACCCAAGTTTTGTGGCTTCCGGTGTTTTCTGTGGGAAACGGGTCCAAATGTCTCTGAGTGTTTAAAGTTGCAGACCCTTGTTCTTGGGTATGAAATGTTTTCCTCCCTATAACTAGACAGCCACTCAGGTTGTTTTCTTTCTTGCACCAAGTGAAAAAACCAGCTGTTCAATTGATCTCAAACAGGTTGATATATCTCAGGATTTGTTATCTTAAAAAGATATGAGTTGCTGATTATGTTCCTTGTGTAATTTGCTCTTTTTATGTCATGTGAAAACTGACTCCTCTTTTTACCATTATCCAGGAATTGGTGTTGATGATATGTTCATCCTGGTATCCTGTTGGCAGCATACAAAAGTAAAGGATAGTGTCAAAGACCGGATGGCGAACACTTATTCAGAAGCAGCTGTATCAGTTACTATCACAACTATGACAGATGTTTTAGCTTTCTACATTGGAATTGCAACTTCCTTTCCATCAATTAGATCATTTTGTATCTATACAGGAACGGCTTTCATTTTTTGTTATATATACAATCTGACATTTCTTGGGGCTGTTCTAGCTCTAAATGGTAGAAGAGAAAAAAGTAACAGGCATTGGCTGACATTCATGAAAGTGTTTTCGGAGCCACAAGATTCCCGGGGCCCTATGTATAACCGATGTTGCACAGGAGGACTTTATGATGAAACTACTGGAACTGAGATTGAACATCCCATGAATTTTTTCTTCAGAAAGTATTATGGTCCCTTCCTTATGCACAGCTGGACTAAGGTGTTTGTGGTCTTGCTATATTTCGCATACCTAGCAACTAGTTTATTGGGATGCTTTGCACTTCAAGAGGGCATAGATCTTCGAAACGTAGCAACAGATGATTCTTACATCATTCCATACTACAACTTTGAAGATCAATATCTTTCAACATATGGTCCAAGGGTTATGGTAATAGTTACTGAAAGTATAGCGTATTGGAATGCAACTGTTCGTGTAGAACTTGAGAATTGTATGAATGTTTTAGAACATTCATACTATGTGGAAAAGAAATTTTCAGAGTCATGGCTAAGAATTTATGAAAATGTTGCTAAAAGCATGTCTCTAGATTTAAACGATCATGATGTATTCATTACAAATTTACCTGCTCTATTCAGAGTAGATCCCAATTCTCAGTGGAATATTAATATCAGTGCAAAAGAAATAGTAGCTTCGCGGTTCTATATACAGACCATAAATGTTAGAAATTCAATGGATGAGAAAAATCTTTTAAAGCAGCTAAGACATTTTGCTAAGTTCTGTAGGATACCACTAATGGTTTATCATCCAGCTTTTATACACTTTGATCAGTACCTTGTTATAAATCAGAATACCATTCAAAATGTTCTGATTGCAGCTGGGGCCATGTTAATTATTTCTTTGCTGCTGATTCCAAGTCCTGTTTGCTCTTTGTGGGTAACTTTTACTATTGGCTCTGTAATTGTAGGTGTGTCTGGTTACATGGCCTTCTGGCATGTGAATCTTGATTCCATATCTATGATCAATCTTGTTATTTGCATAGGATTTTCTGTAGACTATTCCGCTCACATATCTTATGCCTATGTTTCCAATAGTAAAACCAGTGCACGTGAAAAGGCAATAGATGCTCTTTTCCACCTGGGTTACCCAGTTGTGCAGGCATCTGCCTCCACCCTTGTAGGAATTTCTGTTCTCTCTATGGCAGCCACCTATGTCTTTAGGACTTGCTTTAAGATAATGTTTCTTGTTATTACATTTGGGACTCTTCATGGTCTCATGTTCATCCCTGTGTTTTTAACATTTATTAGTTATTGTACTTGATTTTCAAATAGGTAACAAACAAAACAATGGCCAATGCTATGGAAATTACTCATGTAATAAGAAACTTGCTTTAAATGAAAACATGGGACTGCTAACTACTTAATAGAAAAAAAAGTAAGCTAAAATTTCCCCCATTTCAGGAAGATCAAATTGCTCATAATGTTCTAATGAATTGTTGTATGTTAATCAGAAGAAATGGACAGATGAAGCCTGTTTTATAATAAGCTATTCAAGATTTATTAGAACAATTCTTATGGTGTATTTATTTAGGCATTCATGATTAATGTAAAGTGGGATCAGGATTGTTCGGATGCTGATAAAATGAAACCATTCTATTTAATGCCACATGGTGATGATTGCCACAAAGTACATGTGGAAGAATGCAATTAAGTACAGAAAGAAGCGTGGAATCGCTGGCAGTATCATGATCATAAGGCATGGCAAATCAGATTTGTAAAGAATCTGGACTCATTTGATATTGAGGTAAGGCTTCTAAATAGAGGGAGTTTATATTGTACTTTTTCTCAGTTCATATTTCATGCCCATCAGTAGTGGGAAGAGGATTAGCAGGCCATATTCTAGAAACAAAGCAAGCCTAACTTTAACGCAAATATTACTAACAGCTGCAAACTACCCATATGCTGTATTATAGTTTCCAGATAATCAAAATGTCTGGATCATCTAAAGTGAATCGATCCATTCTTTTAAATTTCTCTCTGCAGCTTATCTTGGCTGAAAGAAGCATTGTACCATATTTAGGTAATGTAACTCCAAATGAATCACAAATGGATAATTTATGGCTACAGAAATTGCAACTTGGGACTTTCAGGTGCATTTATATGTAATTCTATTGTATCCAGACTTGTTATATTATCCCAATACGTTCTCTGGACAAGATAGCTGTTAGCAATATTGGCAAGCATCATAGATTTGATTCCTTATATGTTGAAGATACTACCCTATGCAAAATAGAGCCTAATATCTATAAAATAAAATTTTACACAAATCTGAAAGCTGAGGTAAATTATTCAGAACTTCATAATAACATTCATTTTGCTATTTATTTCACTGATACCTAGATTTTCCTCCCCCTCTTTTTAAAAGTGAATATTAGTTATCTAAATGAAAATATCACTAAATTGTACTGTGGGATAAAGATTTAATTGGAGCAAAGAAATTAATCTTTAGCTGATTTTTAGCTCCCTCCCCCCAGCATTACATGTGCTGGAGGGGAGCTAAAAATCAGCTAAAGATTAATTTCTTTGCTCCAATTAATCCTACACTTCCTATTTAAATAGGATTTTGATAATGGAGGTCTGATTCTTCATTACCAAAATATTTTACACACTGTAATAATGATTCCACTTCAGTAAAAATTGCAACAGCTTTTATTAGTTTGTTATATTTGTATCTGGCTTTCTTCCGAAAGCTCAAGGCAGGTGAGAAAACTGGAGGCACAGGGGATGGGAAGAAATGAATCTTGATGCATTGTGGTTTCCATCAGATGCCTGTACACAGTAATGTTGCTTCATGTTATCCCAGCAATAGAACCTTATGATTTAGGATGCAGTAAGAGTATGATTGGTTCAAAGTCACTCTGTAAATTTCCCTGATGAAGGATGGATTTGAACTTAGATCTCTCGAGTCCTAGCTCCAAACTATAACCAGTACACTATGCTGACTATCACCATTTATCAGTATTTGTTGGCTGACAAATACAAAAGAAAAGTTAACAAGCTTATAGAGTTCTTGAACATATAGCTCATAATAAAATGGTCACACACTCACAAAATATGAGGCTTCAGCTAGATGTTACGTAGGACGAATGAGCCCTGTGGTGTCACTCAAGGATGAGCCCTAATCCGTTTCCGCTACTACATCGACAGGATTTACAGATTCAGGAAAGAAGAATCACTGAAACAACTCAAAATGCTTATCTTTTGCAGATTCCTTAATTTAAGTCAGGAATTGTTTTGCTTTATATCCCCAAAATTGGCAATTAGACTTGCAGATTTCATCCATTTTTTCCATGAAATTTTTAAAAGTTATTAACAATTACTTTAAAAAATAAAAATGGGACTGTAAAATAATTAACTTTTGCTTCCTGTAAGACAATTCAACTATACATTAAATATATCTGCAAATAAATGGCATGGACAAGAAACCTATTTCAGTTCTTTTTAGTTCATTTAGTTTATTTCAGTTTCTGGTTTATGAGCAGAGATCAGAATGCACACTTTTTTCCTCCCTCGCTGCTCAGATATTCCACCGATTGGGCTATGATCCACTGTCATTGGACTGACTGGGTGCCATTCAAACTTCCTCTACAGCCTGGTCACGCCCCTTTCTTCTGCGCATGTCCAGTCTTTTCACTCAGTCACAGGTGATTAGACTGGTGTGCTTTTGTTCTTGGCTTAAATTGTTGCAAATAGCAGAAATTTTGGTAATTTTTTTCTTCCGAGAGTTGTGGATTCAACGAGATACATTGTGTCGGTGCTGAGCAGCTTCGGCGTTTCCCGGCTGGGGCGCCAGCTGCTTTCAATTAAATTTGATACTATTTAGTGCTGCGCGGCTTTGGCGGTTTCCCGGCTGGGACGCCAGCCGCTTTGACAGTTATTGGGACAGCACGAGGAAGGAGGACCTGGCAACGGTCCTAAAGCAGCCGTTTGAGCCGTTATTTGGCTAGCCGGTAAGACCGCCCTCGCTCTCGCAACTCTCTGCCTTAATTGTTTAGCTTCACAAGCGGCTTCGGAGTCCCTGCATTGTAAGCAAACTCCATATATTAACAAAGCATTTTTCAACGAAGTTAACAAAAGAGGCTGCATTTGAAGCCGAGTCGGCTTGAGGTTCCGATCTCGCACTTCTATTTGATCTGATCTTTTAGCGCCTACCCGCCTATTGCTTAGAGCGGTCAAGGGCAGCTTTTCATCTAAGTCGTTGGTGGACTATTAACAGCAATTGTGAGGAGTCATTTACAGACGCTGTCTGGCATTGTGTGACCTCCTGAAAACTACTCTCAAAGGAAAGTATAAAATTTTTGGTTATTTTAATTATTTTAATTATTTTATAAACAATGGCAGAGGTAAATATTTCATCAGACTTAGATCAGGAGGATTCTCCTCCTAGGGTACCATCCCCTAAGCCTAATAAATCTAAGAAGGGCAGAGCCAGGACCAGGGGTATGTCTGAGCAACCTATGTCCAGGCAAGGGGACAAACCTTCCAGAGATGATTTACGCAGACATAATGCTCTTGAAAAACAGTTCAATAGAGCCAGAATGGCAGCTCAAGCTATACCTCAAAGAGAGGTTCAGGAGGTGATTTTACCTCAGACTACTGAAAAAATAATATATCCTGACATAGATGAGGAAGCAATGATTTGGCAACAGGCGGATTTGCCATCAGAAAATCAAAGTTTGTCTATGGCTGCTAAGCCTATGAATACAGAATCTCAAAACAGGGCCACAGTGGGGTCAGTTCAACAGACTTTTGTTCAGGCTAACCCTGAGGCCACATTCACTCCTATGGCCGCTGGCCTACGTGTTGGAGAAGGTCTATTACAGAGTCAGAATTTGGATTTCCAAGCTTTACTTTCACAAACATTTTCTCGCATTTTCCAAGCAGGATTGCAACAATCAGGCTTATTATCAGAACCTATACCATCAACATTTTACAATGTGTCTCAAAATACTATGCAACACTCTGTAGTTAATTGTAGTCAATTTGAGGAGGAAAATCCAGAATCAGACTATTTGAATGAATTTGACTTATCAGATGAGGAGGAGGTAGATACAGATAAGCCTACCTTTCAAGGACTTTTCAATCCTAAGCTTTTTAAGTCTCTGTTACGTAAGGCAAGGATAGCTACCAATATGGAACAGAGTAGGGACAAGAATTTGGATCCAAATTCCCAATCGGAAAAGACTAATAGTTTATTTCCAGTCCCTTCAATTGATTTGGACTATGTGCCTTTGCCAGATTTGTTTTCTCAAGTCATTAAGAAACCGTGGAATCGACCTGGTTCAATTTCTGGACCCAATTCATTTGATAGAAAGCTTTATTGTAGTTCACCTGAATTGGATGCTCTTTTACAGTTACCTGCGGTAGATGAGCCCGTGGCCAGTCTCACTTCACCATCGGTGTTGGTTAGTGATGCTGGAGATGGTCTAAAATTGGAAGACAAAAGGGCAGAGATGATTTTCAAAAAAACGCATCAAGCTGCCGCTTGGGCAATCAGGGCGGCAACGTCTGCTTCATTTTTCAACAGAGCCTCATTAACGTGGCTCCGTCAATTAAAAGAGGGCATACCTTCCCAAGATGTCAAACTTATGCAAAATGTGACTAAATTAATAGCTGCAGCAGAATATTCAGCTGATGCAGCTCTGGACGCAGCCAAATTTGCATCAAGAGCGTTGGCTTCAGCAGTTTCTTCAAGGCGTCTTCTCTGGCTACGCCAGTGGAGAGCTGATATGAAGTCAAAATGGCGTCTTACTGCGGCACCATATCAAGGACAAGCTTTATTTGGGACATCATTAGAATCAATTTTAGTGGAAGGTCGAGATAAAAAGAAAGTATTACCATCTTCATATAGACGTAATGATAGACGTTTTTCACCATATCCAAGACAGTCCTTTCGGACAGAGCAGGGACCTAGTGGTTCCAATTTTCAAAGATTTCCTACTCAGCAGTATTCTTCCTTTTCGGATAGAACGGCCTTTCGGGACAGGGGAAGACGTCAGGCAGGTTTCAAACGTCCTTTTAGGGGAACGGGTTCTCGCTCGTTCCGCAGAGGAAAATGACTCGACAACCCCTGTACCCGTTGGAGGGAAGATCCAGTTGTTTTGCAACGAGTGGAAACTTTCAACAACAGACAATTGGATTCTTCGTACAGTGACGGATGGACTACAACTGGAATTCACGTCACCACCTCCAATGTTTTTCCTTCATTGTCCCTTTTCAAACATCCCTTTAAAAAGACAACTAATGGAGTTGGAAATTCAACATTTACTTCAAATAAAAGCAATAGAACCAGTACCTCAACATCAAATACACAAAGGATTTTATTCAATTCTTTTCCTTGTGCCCAAAAGTTCGGGAGGATGGAGGGGCATCCTCAATCTAAAGCGATTAAATCTCCATGTGAGGTATCGCCGTTTCAAGATGCATTCCCTCAGGTCACTGCTAGCATGTATCCGGTCCAACGATCTTATGCAATCCATCGACCTGAAGGAAGCATATCTACATGTACCGATTTATCCAACACACAGGCAATTTCTCAGATTTGCGTATGCAAATCGCCATTTTCAATACCGATCTATGCCTTTTGGCCTTTCATCGGCTCCAAGAATATTTACGAAGTTAATGGCAGCAGTAGCTGCAACACTAAGGGAGAAATCTGTAAGAATTGCCTGTTATCTGGACGATATTTTAATCCTGTTGTCATCGGTACATCAAGCAGAACTGGACAGACAGACAGTTCTTCAAACACTGCAGAATCATGGCTTGACTATCAATTGGGACAAAAGTCAGCTGGAACCAACAACCCGAATATTACATCTAGGGGCAGTAATAGATTCCAGGCAGGGAATAGTGTATCTTTCTCCGGAGCGCCAAGCCAGCATTCGAAAATTGATATCTCAAGTCTTGGCTCTGAGAACTGTACCTTTGATCCTGTTGTCTCAACTATTGGGAAAACTAATTTCATGCATAAACATTGTGCCTTGGGCTCGACGACACTCTCATCAGTTACAATGGCTTCTCTTGCCTTACCAAAAGCAGGGCACGGCGGACTCTCAGTTCAAGATAAAGCTATCTCCGATAGTGAAACTATCATTGAAATGGTGGATGTCACCAGCCCTGAGAGCAGGAACACTATTTATAGAACCACCAAGGATCAAGTTGACCACGGATGCCAGTCTGATAGGATGGGGAGCCCATCTTGGGTCTCAACTAGCACAGGGAAAATGGTCTCAGGTAGAGAAACAGTACAATATAAATTTCCTAGAATTAAGAGCAGTCAGATTAGCGTTAAGACATTTCCATCAGGAAGTAGCGCAGAAACATGTATTAGTTCTAACAGACAATATGGCCACAAAGGCTCATCTGAACAGACAGGGAGGTACGAGATCAAAATTGCTCATGAACGAGACAGAAAAACTAATGCAATGGGCAGAGAGATATATACTGTCGATAAAGGCGGAACACATATCGGGTTCCTTAAATCAACAAGCAGATTGGTTAAGCAGGGGGATCATAGATCAGGCAGAATGGAGATTGAATCCAAAACTATTTCTACAAATTGTAAACAGGTTCGGGAAGCCGATGGTGGATTTGTTCGCCACGGAAAAGAATACACAACTTCCGAGATTTTTCTCAAGATTCCCAACGCCAGGAGCGGAGGCTCTAGATGCTCTGCGAAGTCCTTGGCCTCAGGGACTTTTATATGCATTTCCCCCCATTCCCATTATTCCACTTGTCATAAGGAAAATAATGATGGAAAAAGCAGACATCATTCTAGTGGCACCATACTGGCCTCGCCGAGAGTGGTTTGCGGATCTGAAAGATCGTTCAATCGATCAACCATGGAAGTTACCAGTGGGCAGACGGGATCTGAGTCAAGGAGCAATTTATCATCCAAACCCAGACTGGCTACAATTGACCGTCTGGCGTTTGAACGGATCTGTCTCTTGAAAGATCAGTTACCACATGATGTAATAGATACTATTCAAGCGGCTAGAAGACCAGCAACAGTTCGCATTTATAATGCATCCTGGAAAAAATTCGCTAAGTGGGCAGTTGAACAACATACAGATCCTACAACTGCATCAGTACAAGATGTTCTTAAGTTTTTACAATCTGGTTTTAAAAAAGGACTTGCACCAGCTACTCTCAGACGTCAGGTAGCTGCATTAGCTACAGTGCTTCATTCTGACAGGGGACATTCGTTGTCTCAAGACCCTAGAATTAGATCATTTTTACATGGGGCTGTAAATTTAAGACCACCAACAGTACATAGATACCCAACTTGGGATCTCAATTTAGTATTACAATCATTGACACTAGAACCTTATGAACCTATTAAGGAAATAACATTAAGACATCTTACAATGAAACTAGCCTTTCTATTAGCGATTACGTCGGCTAGAAGAGTATCTGAATTAGCAGCATTATCTATTCGGCAAGATCTGTGTATTTTCTTTCCGGACAGAGTGGTTATGAGACTGGATCCGGTTTTTATTCCAAAAATTAATTCATTATTTCACAGATCGCAAGACATTGTCCTACCTAATTTCTGCCCAAATCCTAGACATCCATTAGAAAAAAGGTGGCATACATTAGATGTTAGGAGGATATTAAAATGTTACATTAAGAGAACGGCAATTTTCCGTAAGTCGGAGGCTTTGCTGGTATCCTTTTTACCATCTACTATGGGACAAAAAGTATCATCTACAACAGTGGGTAGATGGATTAAAGCATGCATTGCTGCTGCATATAAGTTGCGGGGTTCACAAGTTCCTGAAGGTATAGTTCCACATTCGACACGCAGTGCAGCTACATCAGCAGCTTGGGCCACTCAGGCTTCAATTGATGATATCTGTAGAGCGGCCACATGGTCCTCTATTTCTTCTTTTATCAGACATTACCGAGTGGATGCATTTGCGGTGGCGGATGCATCATTCGGTAGAAGAGTTTTACAAACTGTAATTTCCAACCGGAGCCAGGGGATGGAGTCTAAACCCTCCCAATGAATGAAGGCTTGGGTATGTCCCAATCGGTGGAATATCTGAGCAGCGAGGGAGGAAAAAGGACGTTGTACTTACCTGAACGTCCATTTTATCCCTGCTGCGAAGATATTCCAGCCCTCCCAGTGTACTTCCATCACCTGGCCTGGGTTGGGGTTTCTGTTTTTTTCTTCCTCTACAGCAAAGATTGGAGTGTATTAAGAGATAACTGGTGAGATACGATACGAAGTCCAGAGGCTGAAAGTGAAAATTACGAGAGGCGACTTCGTGAAAAGACTGGACATGCGCAGAAGAAAGGGGCGTGACCAGGCTGTAGAGGAAGTTTGAATGGCACCCAGTCAGTCCAATGACAGTGGATCATAGCCCAATCGGTGGAATATCTTCGCAGCAGGGATAAAATGGACGTTCAGGTAAGTACAACGTCCTTTCTGAAGCTCCTCTACAGAAAAATCTGCCTAAGGTTTTATTTATTTATTTATTTATTTTTATTTGTCAAGAACGTATTAGGTAATAAGTATAAACATGGATTGGATACATAAAATATATACAAATAGAGAAAACATTAGGACAGACGGTTTTGATTACATAGTCAATATTTTCAAACTCAAAAAATGTTTTGTATTTCTCTTAGTTTCCTCTTAGTTCACTCCGAATCTTCTATTCAAGTCTAGTGAAATATCATTATACTGAAATATTTAAACAATTTTATTCCATTTTTTCTCCAGGATAAATTTGCGCAAATTTTGAAAAGCTGTACCTTTTTCAGAACTTGTTCAACTTATTTAATTGTTTAATTAACATTAGATACGTTTATCAGCAAACACTTTGCCTCCATAAAATGTTAGCTGAAAGTTAGGAAACAGGGAATATGCCTGACTTTCATTAGCAGGGAGTAGAAAGCACCATATAGAAGGCCCCTCCCAAGAGACATAGGTCTGGTGATCAAGGGTTGTTGCCACAGGCCAAGAAAGCTTATTACCTGGGACAGGAGGGGCTTCATGTTTGTGCTCTGATGAAGTGGCAAGAGCATCATTCATCCTCCAAATGGCCATCTACAGAGGTTGCTCGTAGAGAACTGCCCATGGGTACAAAGAATTAGCTACTCCAGTTAGCAGACTGGGGAGAGAGAGCATAAAGTGCTTGGCCTAATCCAATGTGCATTCATCCGTGTCCACCATTGAAAGCTGTTTTATTTTACAAAATTATAAGATCAACCTGTACATCTTAAAGCTTAGGCAGAATCATAAGGAACCATGATCTAAAAACAGTTTCATAAATGAGAATCAACTGTAAGCTTTGCCTGTTAAAAAAACCCCAGACATTAGTCAAGATAAACTGCATATCTAATTTAGCCATGACATAACTAAGACATCAATTGCCATGAGAGTGTATAACATTTCTGGAAATATACTAGTTAGTACACTAGCCTTTGCTATATGATGCAGGCTTAAAGCTTGAGCAGACTTCTCCAGCATTGTACATAAACATATGTGTGTCATTCAGGGATGGTTGCATAGGTCTTTTTATATATCAGCAAATTTTAATGTTCTGACTAGGAGGTCCTAAAACAGCAAAGCACAGAACAGGAAGTTGTATCAACCAATCAGCATGCAAGACATGCACTTCCACACAATAGGCAGTTGGGAAGTGTCTATTTGGGAAATGTTTGCATTGACCTGTCTGCAGCCCTCTGCAACATAATGCTCACCCATCAACCCCTTCACAATATAGTTATGCAGCAATGGCTATGGACAACTATGGACAAGTCTAAATCAGCCTTTATCCAGCATCAATTCTATGAATTCAGACTAAGCTGAATCTAACAATATCTTCTAATTATGAACATGACCAGTGGTGAAATCCAAATTTTTTTTACTACCGGTTTTATGGGTGTGATTTGGTGTGGCTTGGTGTGGCTCCATTTCCACCCCACTCCAGGGGAAGGATACTGCAAAATCCCCATTCGCTCCCCACTCCTGGGGGAAGGAAATTGCAAAATCTCCATTCCCACCTCACTCTGGGGCCAGCTAGAGGTGATATTTGCTGGTTCACCAAACTACTCAAAATTTCCGCTACCAGTTCTCCAGAACCTGTCAAAACCTGCTGGATTCACCCCTGAACATGACTCTTACAGAAAAGGGGTGCATACTAACGACGTCTACAGCACAGATTCCTTGATTTGATTTCTGGCTTATAAGAATCATTCTTGTCTTACATTCATTTAGCTTCACATAATGTTTATAAAATTAATTGAATTACAATGGAGTCTCAAACCTAGAAAACAAATTATCTCTCCTTCCTTTATGCCTGACTACAGTGAAATGCCATGTCAAGTGGTATTTGTATTTTGCCATAGTACAGAAAAAAACAGATGGATGTGAAGGAATAATTTTTTCTGCCACATGCTTCTCTATACATAGTAGCCGAATGAGTTCCTATCTGTACTCTAAAGTAAAAAAAAGTCCAGAAACAACTTTTCTAGTTTAATGAGCACCAGAAGTGCCCTCAAAAAACAAGGACTGAAAAAGCAGAAAGCATCAGTTTTTAAAGTTAGTTTTCCCAAGTCTAAATGGTTAGGAGAGAGACCAATTAACCTGAACAGAGCCAGAAAAGAAGATGAAATTTAGAGATTACATTGTTGTTGTTAGTTAGTTGCGAGGTTGTGTCTGACCAAGGGTGGTATTCACTTACCTTCGCTACCAGTTAGCGCATCTCCTCCACACATGCACAGAGCCTTCTGCACATGCACAGAGGGTCAAAAATGGGATATGATGGCATCCAGGGAGGTGGGCGGAGCCTCCCACCGCTGGTGCTACTGGGTCACGCGATCCAGATAGAGCTGGCTGAATTTCACCACTGTGTCTGACCCATCGCGACCCCATGGACAACATTCCTCCAGACCTTCCTGTCCTCTACCATCTCCCGTAGTCCATTTAAGCTCACACTGACTGCTTCAGTGACTCAACCCAGCCACCTCATTCTCGGTCGTCCCCTTCTTCTTTTGCCCATCTTTGAGGGCAAAAGATTACTTTAGATACATATAAAAGGATTATTAAGTACAAATTCACTTTAGGAATTGGTCTTTCTCACAGAGTGTCAGCCAATTCTGGCTGGAGTTATTTTCCCATTAAAAGAACAGAATCATAGAACTTTTGGAAATACTCGTTAAAATAACAGAAGCAATGCTGTTTCTCCGGCAGATATTGTGCGATAAGGCCCGATGTACTTGCTATTATGCACAACACTGTGGCATCCTGATATTAACAGCATCTGATAATATATTTTCTATCTCAGTTAAGGCTTCCAAATAGGTGGGTGGGTGGGAGTAGTCCTTTTAATCTAGAGTAAAAATGCAATTTTATTTTGGGTTTCCTGGGAAATTTCCTCAGGAAAGTTAATTCCATCAGAGGTGAAAGAGAAATTTCCCCAAATGAAGAGTGAATTAGTTCAACTTCAGCTCCCTCTTCCCCATTTCTGGTACATCCACAGACTGTTAATTGAGTAATTCCCCAAAGACGAAGTTAAGGCTCAAACCAGTAGCCTAGTTGGTTTTCCTTTGCCTTGCACATGGCTCTGGGCTGTTTCATCACCAAGGACAGCAGGTTGCTTCCTCCACCACAGCGGGTGGATGAAAATAAACCTCACTCCGGTATTTACTCTTGAAAAGCTACTTGATCTTCATTCAACTGTTTCCATGTTAATCTTGTTCTTGAAAGAAAATTTGCACAAAATAGTTTTTAGTGCAGGTGAAGATATTGATGCTGGAAGTTGGTTATAAGTATCCTTTTCCTGGGCTGTTTTTTACAAATTAATTGAGCTATGGCTAAATTAATGTTTTGTAAGCTGATTAAATTTAAACCTCAAGAATATCTTGATTATCATGCAATAGTTATTGGCGCAGAAATAAACCTCTGTGCATGAAAAAATCTTGGCATGCATAATATTTTACTTACAGACATGAATAATATGGAAGATATATTAATCACAACCCGAGCTCAAACCAAGGACCAATCCTTCTATAAAGTCAAGTCCTTGGACCCCATTTTCTCTGTAGTCTATCCCCGAAAAGCAAATCTTTTTGTTCATGGGAATAAACAGATCTCCTTTCTCACAGTGTGCCTGGATTTCATTTTTTTATTTGTTCCGTCACACCACAGCTCATGGAAAGAAATTTTTCTTCTAAAATATTTTTTTTTAAAAACTCTACTTTATAACACTTGACCAAGGATATTTGAAAAAGCTCTTTTGACAAACAATATATGCAGATTATCTTCAAATAAGGCTAAATTCAAATAGGGGAATTGTAAAAAATGTGTGCCAATTATTAACTTTAAGAGCAGTTTTATTCAGTGTTTTATTTTGCTTATTATGGTTAATATATTGGTTCTAAAGTTGGGGTGGAGTCCCATTGAGGTTAAAGAAGACAGGCCTTCCAAGGACATTATCCAAGTCAACCTCGTTCATTCTTGTGGCACTCTCTGGCCACAATGAAAGTAAATCTGTTTTTGTTGCATTGTGACAACTAAAAGACCCTTAAACTCCTTTTTTTTTTTGCAAACTTTTACAAAAGGAGCTCCTTTTGTTTATAATCTTTGATGATTGATAAATTGTTCTTTACTACTGAAGTTAAGAATATGAATTACAGGGTAAGACATTAACAAAGTTTTAAAAAGAAATACAATAACCCCTCCCCCACATCATTTGAAACCTCTTTCTCAAAATCCTGCCCTATCCAATGTCATGGCATTCCCCTACGATTGGCAAGACTGAAAAGATATGGAAAGAAATAATGAATTGTGTTGGTGTAAAATAAACACAACTTTATTGCTTTTTCATAAATCATAGCTTTAGTTTCTGTGGTTTATTGTTGTGGGAACAAAACAGCAAGAAGAATTGCATCTTGACTTTTGAATGAACAGCAGGATATCAGAAACAAATAAATAAACAATTGATAAATTGACAAAAAGTCAAAATATGAACCTCTGATGCCTAACTACTTCTGAACTAGAAATAATTTTGCAGTGCACAAGCATGCCAGCAGATGACAGTCTCAATTAACCTAAGCAGTCTAAACCTATGTGAGGATTGAAATAAAGTGGAATTTTCAACTGGATTTCTGCCTGAAAAATGGGGAGTGTGATTGATGGTTCTGAAGCTAAGCATATGTCATGCTAAAACGAGAGTGAGCAGGTGGAATGAGAATCCATTGGGCCCTGCAGAATCCTGTTTTTATGTTTGATTTTAATTAATTTGTTTATTTTAAAAGCAGACAAGAAAAAGATACATAAAAACAACACAATAAAAATTTTGTGGGAAAGTTTATATAGTAACATAACATACATTTTTTTTAAAACAGCAAACTATTCAATTTAAAGTGTCCATAATGATGTCAAAAGCTGTGGTAATATGTTACAACTATGATTGAAGCATATGGCTTCCATCTTAAATTTTTTTGATACCTCTTTGCAAATGTCCTTGATTCTACCGGAATGCAGAAGCATCTCATTTAGATGTAGCAACTTAGGTTAAAACATGTATGCAGATAGTTTCATTACAGTTTAGCACCTTAGCACTTAACTATTTTATTTAACTATTATTAAAATCAAATTTTAGGTTAGCTATGAGAACTATATCTATGTACTACTAAAACTTTTTGTAACTTTTGGGTAAAATAGTGCAGCATAATTTTTGAACCAAAGTGCCTCAAATGGGCTAATTTACAGAAGGCCAACAAAAGTCTGGGACACATAACTCCTGTGGAACCAAACTTTGTCAAATTTTATCAAACATTTTATGAAATAAAAATTATTTTATGACTTAATAAAAATGTCATAAAACAAGTCCACAGGTGTTGTTTGATTGTGCTATATCATTCAATATGGACTTCTTTCAAGGCAGATAAATCTCTGGAAATTTCCCCCAATTTAAGAATTTATCCAGAACATCTGCCATTGTTGAAGACATTGAGGAATCTGGCAAAAAAATGATGAGTCTAGAATTGTCTAGTACAGTAATAAAAATAGACAAGAGTTTAAAGCATTTAGGGATCTTGTTTTTAAACAGCAGTAGTGACAGCTGGCCAAACCCCTTGTATTAGAAGTTAAACAGGATTGAACATAATTAATTGAACATAATTAATGTTAAATAAGTTTCCTCCATAAAATAATACAGGTAGTCCACCTACTCAGTGACCATCAAACTTATGATGGTATAGAGGAGCAGTATTTACAATATTTCCCTATATTGTGCCCATCACAGCATCTTCGAAGTCATGTGATTATGATTCAGCTGCTTGGCCACTGATTTGTAATTAAAATGTTGTAGCATTCTGCAGTCATGTGATCACTATTTACAATATTCACTACCAACTTCTGAAAGCAAACTCAGTGGGGAAGCTGGCAAGAGGCTATAGCAATAGCAAAGGCATTTAGACTTATATACTGCTTCACAGTGCTTTAGAGCCCTCTCTAAGTGGTTTACAGAGTCAGCATATTTCCTTCCGACCTCGGAAGGATGGAAGGCTGAGTCCACCTGGTGAGATTCAAACTGCCCAATTGCAGTCAGCAGCAGTCAGCAGAAGTAGCCTGCAGTACTGCATTCTAACCATTGCGCCACCATGGATCACTACAAAGAGTGATCACTTGACTACAGGATGCTATGACCACATAGGATTTGCATATCAACTGAGACTGCTGGAATTGAATTTTTAGTTGCCGAGGTCACATTATATCACCTCTTGCAAGTGCATTGCTTAGCAAGAGAGTTCCTGTTCCCAAATACTGTTAGTAAGTAATGAGTATAATAGCAGAAGTCCTTTGATACTTGGATCTGACCCTAACTCAGCTTGAATATAAGCCCCACAAAATAGTTCAAGACTATGCAATAGTATTTAAATCAAGATGTTATGATCTCCCAACAGTGACACATGCATTATGATATCATTATGCAAAGAATGCTACTTAATACTTGCAACACATTCGAAATTAATATACAATATACATTGCACCATTTGCAACATAATGCAAATTACCAGGTTTTATTCCCCTTTGCAAAAACTCATTACAGAAACCAGGATACATATTAAACATGAAATACTGGAAGTATTCATTTATTTCCGTAAAGCCTATCAGGGAATAATATGAACTAATTAATATTGCTTTGTGTTATAGAAGCAGATCAGTAGAGCATAAAAAGAACTGTTAAAGATCAAGCAGCTGTTTTTTTTTCCTTGAGCAGAAAACACTACAAATTGTGATTATTATTATTATTATTATTATTATTATTATTATTATTATTATTATTATTATTATTTAATCTTTAGTGAGATTCACAGCCTTTGAGGCTGGTTCATAGCTCAGCAGCTCGAGTCCTAACCAAGGACCTAGGAACTATTACGGTATCGTCGGAGGATGTAAGCTGTTCCGAGTAAGGTGGTTTTTTGTAGAGTCAAAATGTTCAAATCCGGCAAATTTAGAATTTCTAAATAGCGGGGTAGCCCTTTGGGTATTGCTCCAAGGGCTCCAATTACAATCGGGACAACACATGATTTCTTTTTCCACAGGCACTCAACTTCAATTTGCAAGTCCCGGTACTTTGTGATTTTTTCTTGCTGCTTATCTTCAATCCGTGCATCACCAGGTATTGCAATGTCAATGAACCATACTTTTTTCTTTTCAACTATTGTTATGTCAGGTGTGTTGTGGACCAAGTGCCTGTCAGTCTGAATCCTAAAGTCCCACAAGATCTTGAGTTTCTCATTCTCTAAAACTTTCTCAACCTGATGTTCCCAGTGGTTTTTGCTGTACTCAAATCCAAACTTCTGGCACACTTTCATTCACAATTTCCAGTGAATGGTCATGGCGTTGTAGGTAGTCAGTTTGTGAAATTTTGCTGCATCCACTTATCAGGTGGTTGACTGTCTCATCTTTCTTATTGCAGAGGCGGCATTTGCTGTTGGTGGTAACATGTTGAGTTTTTGCCTTCATGCAGTTTGTGGCTAGGGCTTGTTCTTGAGCTGCCAAAATAAAGCTTTCTGTTTCTTTTTTCAGTACTCCTGATCTTAACCAGTTCCAAGTTAGTTTCTGGTCAGCTTTGCCTTCAATACTTTTTAAGTATTGGTCATGCAGAGCTTTGTGTTTCCAATTTTCAGCTCACTGCTCAATTACTTCTTTCTTATATTCTGCTTTTGTTTTAGTTGTCTTTAAAAAGCCTCCTTTATTTACTTCCTTAATCATTGGTTCTTCACTTTTCTGGATATAATCATTCAAGCTGCGTTTTTCTTCTTCCACAGTCTGCTTTACTTGTAGGAGTCCTCGACCACCCTCTGCTCTTGGTAAATATAATTGGTCAACATCACTTTTAGGGCGCAAGGCATGATTCATTGTCATAAGATTCCTTGTTTTTCTGTCCAAATTGTCTAACTCCATCTGGGTCCAGTCAATTATTCCTGCAGAGTATCTAATCACAGGTATAGCCCAGGTATTTATGGCTTTTATGATGTTTCCTCCATTCAATTTGGACATTAATATCTTACGAATTCACCGAATGTACTTGGCTGAAGTTGATTCCTTGACTTTATTATGCATTAAGTCAGAGGCTTCTAAAATCCCCAAGTACTTGTAGCCTTCTTCTGATTTTACTGCCTTTATCATTTCTTCATTCTCTAGTTCTATTCCATCCTCTTCTATGATCTTGCCTGCTTTGGTTGCTATTGTTGCACATTTGTCAATTCCAAACTGCATACCGATGTCTTGGCTGAATTCTTTTGTGTTTTCAATTAATAAATTCAGTTCAGCTTTTGTTTTACCAAACAGCTTCAAATCATCCATGTACATCAAGTGTGAGATTTTCAGTCCTTTCTTTGCAAGTTCGTATCCAGAGTTCATCTTCTTCAAAATGATTGTCAGTGATAGCATTGAGAGTGTAAAAAGTAGGAGTGAAAGGGAATCGCCCTGGAAAATGCCTCGTTTAATTTCAACTTCACCCAGTTCTTCTTCATTAGCCATAAGTTTCATTTTTCAGAGGATTATTATTATTATTATTATTATTATTATTATTATTATTATTATTATTATTACAACTATCAATAGGACTCTGTCATATATTCCAGCATTATTGACTATGTAAATCAGTTCCTTTCTGAGACTGATACATGATGAGCATTTGCTCAGATTAAAATCATTATTGTCTGGTTTATATTGCATTCCTGTTGATTTTATCATAGGAAAAGGGAATTTTCTTTTATACAGTACAACTTGGCCATCCACAGTCAGAAGTTTATCCCCATCTATAAAAATTCCTACTCCTTGGTGTCATTACGAAGCTATTAATTGGAGTAACGATCTTGATTGTTGTTGTTAGTAGCAAAATCATGTCTGACCCATCGCGACCCCATGGACAATGTTTCTCCAGGCCTTTCTGTCTTCTACCATCCTCTGGAGTCCATTTAAACTCATGCCTACTGCTTCCATGACTCCATCCATTCTCTGTCGTTCCTTTCTTCCTTTCCCAGCATTAGGCTCTTCTCCAGTGAGTCCTTCCTTCTCATTAGGTGGCCAAAATATTTGAGTTTCATCTTCAGGATCTGGCCTTCTAAAGAGCAGTCAGAGTTGATCGCCTCTAGGACTGACCAGTTTGATCACCTTGCAGTCCAAGAGACTCACAGGAGTCTTCTCCAGCACCATAGTTCAAAGGCCTCAATTCTTTGGCACGCAGCCTTTCTTATGGTCCAACTTTCACATCCATACATTGCAACTGGAAAAACCATAGCCTTGACTATACATACTTTTGTTGACAGGGTGATGTCTCTGCTTTTTAGTATGCTGTCTAGAGTATGATCTTGATTAAATAATTACAAATTTAACTCTGGATTCTGTAAGATATTAACAAGGAAGTTTTCCCTCTAGTCCACTGTTTGGGCAGGAAGAATGTTTAAATGTGATTGGCTGAGCTCCCAGACAGCCCTCTGTATAAAGGCTGGCTCTTTCAGGGACAGGCTGCTGGATTGTAAATAGTTGCTGAATAAAGAGCTGTTGTCTGAAGCCTGTTTCCAGTCTCTTAAATCCACCTACTTAACACTGGCGACGAGGGTGGGCTCTCAAAAAAATCACTGAGAGCAAAAGAGCTGACAACGAAACAATCCAGTCTGGCAGCAACGCGAACGGCAGCCATCTTGCGTGCCAAATTCAAACGCTTGAAATAGCGGCAAGCATGTCTGCATTCCAACCCCTGACTCTGTTCGATCCAGCAAAGGAGAAATGGAGCACTTATATGACAAGGTTAGAGTGTTTCATGGAAGTAAACAACTTCCTTGAACTATTGGACAACAGAAAAAGAGCACTGTTCCTGAGCCACTGCGGACATGATGTATTCGACACCACTGAAGCCCTGTGCGAACCAACCCCGGTACAATCTGTACCATGGCAAGTGCTACAAAATGCACTAAGGACACACTACGCTCCTGCCCCATCAAAAATGGTGAGACGCTACGAATTCCGGCACCGAATGCAGCAGGATGGAGAATCTATAAACCAATTTGTCGTTGCGCTGCGAAAAGCCACCACTCACTGTGAATTTAGAGACCTGGACGATATTCTAATCAACCAAATAATTTGGGGAGTAAAAGATCTCTGATTGCAGAAAAGACTCTTAGCAAAGACAAATCTAATGTTGCAGGCTGCACTGGAGAAGCAAGGGCAATGGAGTCATCAAATAGGGCGGCCGAGTCACTACAGAAGCTTGCTACAGCTCCGGCTACAGCAAAACAGACTGCCATGATTCATAATAGCCATCACCAAGACAAAGACTCTGAAAGCAGTGAGAACGAGGTCTATTGCACAGAAAAGAAGAAATATACAGAGCCAGAGATAGAAGGCAACCATGTGCCAGCAGTGGGGGACAGCACCCTAGGGCATCCTGTCATTACAAGGACATTAATTGCTGCCGATGCAATAAGAAGGGACACTTGGCAAAAGTCTGCCAAGCGAGTCAGCCCGTTAATTATCGAGCTGACACAGACATTACAAAGCAGAGGGTCCAAGACCGTTTCGGTGGGAAAATTGGAAGCACAGGCGTGAAACCACTAGCGAAAGGGCCCCAGAAACAAATTGCCAGACTAGGATAGCACAGGTGAGCACCCCCTGCAGGAAAAAGCTTCATGTCACTGTACAAATAGAAGGGTCACCCTGGACATAGAGATTGATACCGGCTTGGCGGTAACAATTGTCTCCTGGCAAGCATTAAAGACTACTGTTCCAAGACTTCGGAAATACCAACTTGAACGACAAAACATGTGACTCAGCGATTACCAGGGAAACTGAATCCCTGTCATTGGCTGTGGAACTTTCAAGGTTCACTTCAACAAATTCCGGGTGAGCTGACCTTAACAGTCGGAGGAGGAAACCTTCCCAACCTGTTTGGGCTGGACTGGTTCGAGTCCCTTGGTCTGGGGGTGACTGGCATCAATGCCATCACCAGCTCGTGGGCTGATGACCTGATCCGGGAATTCCAAGATGTGTTCAATCCAGAACTCGGCAAGTATGTGGGCACCCCAAATCATTCAGTTTAGACCCCAAGGTGGCACCAATTAGGATGAAAGCCCGGAGGGTCCCATTCACTCTAAAGCCCAAGATCAACAAAGAACTTGATAAATTGATAAGGCAGGGAATTCTTGAGCCAGTTGACCACGCTCAGTGGGAGACCCCAATTGTCACCCCAGTTAAGAGTGATGGCTCTGTACGCATCTGTGCTGATTACAAGTGCACATTGAACAAGGCCTACAGCAGAGCGCATACCCAGTTCCCATAGTTCAGCACTTGTTGCATTCTTTGGATCCCGGAAGGATTTTCGCAAAATTGGACCTCGCGCAGGCGTATCAGCAGCTGCCTGAGATGGTGCTACTGCTGAGGCCCAAACCATTGTAACGCATAGGGGGGCATTCAAATGTCACTGTTTACAATTTGGTGTAAGCATTGTCCCAGGTCTGTTCCAAAGTGTAATGGAAAGACTATTGCAGAAAATTCCTGGGGTAGTGCCGTACTTCGATAGTGTCTTAGTTACTGCTAGTGAGGAACAACAACTATGCTCCCGTTTGAGGAAGGTGCTGTCAAAATTTAGAACTGCAGGACTAAGAGTAAAGGATAGCAAATGTCAGATCGGGGTCTCCAAGGTTGAGTTCCTGGGATACCGGATAAATGGAGAAGGCATTCATCCTACCAAGAGCAAGGTCAGAGCAATTCAGGAAGCCCCAGCACCACGGAATCAGACAGAATTGCAGGCTTTCCTGGGATTGGTCAATTTCTATAGTGTATTTTGAAAAACAAGGCTACTGTTGCTGAACCCCTCCACAAGCTATTGGTGAAGAATAGCACCTGGGTTTGGGGACATAAGGAGGCTACCGCTTTTGCTGCTGTAAAACGCCTCCTATCTGCTGACAGTTTTCTAATTCAATACAGTGACACATTACCATTGGTACTAGTGTGTGACGCCTCTCCCTTCGGTGTAGGGGCTGTATTGAGCCTCCCAAATGGAACTGAAGCCCAGTTGCCTATTTCTCCAGGACACTGTCTAGTGTGGAGAGGAACTATAGCCAACTGGACAGGGGAGCGCTGGCTGCGGTGGCTGGGGTCAAGCGGTTTCATTAGTACTTGTTTGGGAGGGATTTTGAATTGGTAACGGACCATAAACCTTTGTTGGGACTCTTAGCAGGGGACCGTCCCACACTGTCGGCACTGTCACCTCGATTTACGAGATGGGCCATTTTTCTGTCGGTATACTGCTACAAACTGATTCATTGGCCCAGAAAAACTATGGGACATGCTGATGCCCTCAGCAGATGTCCTCTGCCTGATTTGTTGGATGACCCGTCCCTGGACATTCCCGTTCTTCTCATCAACTGCCTGGACTCTGGCCTCGTGACTTCTGCCACTGTGGCAAAGCACTCGGCTTCAAACAAATTTTGAACTGGGTATGGAGGGGATGGCCAAAGGGCCCGTTTGGTACAGAGTTTAAGCCATTTGCAATACGTCAACATGAGATTTCGGTGCAAGGGGGTTGTCTACTGTGGGGGGACCGAGTAATTATACTGTCCAGTTTGAGGTATTCTTACTTAATGTACTGCATGAGGGCCAACCAGGGATTGTCTGGATGAAAGCCCTGGCTCGGAGTTTTGTATGGTGGCCCAATATGGACCAAGAGATACAAGAGTGAGTAGCCACATGCCAACCCTGCCAAGAATCATGGCCAGTTCCCCCCAAGGCACCCATTCAGGAGTGGGACCGACCAAGAGCCCCCTGGTCAAGGATCCACATTGACTTTGCTGGGCCATTCCATGGCCAAACCTTTTTAGTAATTGTGGATGCCTATTCTAAATGGATGGAAATCATCCTAATGGCCACCACAACAGCGGACGCAGTAATAAATGTCTTCCGAAAATTATTCGCAACTCACGGGTTGCCTGATGTCCTGGTTCGGACAATGGCCCACAATTTACGGCCACACAATTTGAAGGGTAACTGGCAGAAATGGGAATACGCCATGCCCTCATTGCACCCTTTCATCCAGCCAGTAATGGACTGGCTGAAAGATCCATAAGATCTGCCAAGGAGGCACTAGGCAGGTTGGCACCAGGGGACTGGCAAGAGCGGGTAGACAAATTCCTCCTGTACTAACACATAACCCTCAGTGTGGTCACAGGTAGAACCCGGCGGAACTATTAATGGGCCGCCGGCTTCGATCAGACTTAGACCGCCTGCACCCAAATTATGCACCCGAAACAACAATCGATATGCAGAACCGCACCAGGTCTTTTAACATCAGAGATTTGGTTCACTCTCAAAACTTTGCTAAAGGATCCCTATGGCTACCTGGCAAAATAGAAAAAATCACAGGGCCCAAGTCGTATACTGTTAGATTAAACAACGGGCATCAATGGAGGTGGCACATAGATCAATTACGTAGTTGCCTCACTTCTAATACTGAAACTCTAGAAACTGAACAAAAAGAGTTTAATTCTAATCTCTTCCTAGCAGACTCAAGCCCGATGGAACCGGAGAACGTACCTGAAGAACCGGGAATCCAGTGATGCTCCTCCAGTGAACCAGTTCCCATAGAATCCAAGGCCCCGCCCGAAAGTTTCCAGGACTTTCCAGGGGTGGAGCAAGAGGCAGCAGCAGGCACAATTTCTCAGCCTGTCATTGCCACGCCAAATGAACCGCGCAGGTCCAGTAGGACTAGTAAGCACTCTGCCTACCTGCACGACTACGTATGTAAAATGGATTGCTCTATTCTAGAAGGGAGGGGTGTTAGATATTGACAAGGAAGTTTTCCCTCTGGTCCACTGTTTGGGCGGGAAGAATGTTTAAATGTGATTGGCTGAGCTCCCAGACAGCCCTCTATATAAAGGCTGGCTGTTTCAGGGACAGGCTGCTGGATTGTAAATAGTTGCTGAATAAAGAGCTGTTGTCTGAAGCCTGTCTCCAGTCTCTTCAATCCACCTACTTAAGAGATTCATTAGGAATATTTTGCTCTAGTTAAAATTGCTGAAATTGTTTGAGGCAACCTCATTCTGAGATCAACTGAAGATTTGATAAACAGATGCAAATTTCAGGTTTGTAAATTTATTCTATGAATTTTTAGCAGCTTCTTAAATATATTTATTTAATATTTATTTGGATTCTAACCACCACCACCACTTACTGCTCCAAATGGTAAGGTTTATTTTTATGTAAGTTACAGTTTACATAAAAATCTATACTAGACAACAAATTTATGATTAGAATCAATCTGCACAGTGAGATCACAGCAGTTTAGGAATGCAGTGGATCAGCTTGGCAATAACAGAAAAGGAAGGTAACCTTCATTTTGGTGTAATTCACAGGGCTTCTTCTTATCCTATTGATTAAGAATTACAGTGTAATTAAATTGGGAATTCTGTCAACTCTCAGGTTTTAAAGATAATTTTATAGAAACATAAGAGCTTTCAGCCCAATGATTCATCACCATCATAATTCTGTTTCAAACCATGCAGAACCTGATGCTTCTAGGCAATTTACAAACAAAATGTTTATTAAAGACAGACTTTGGATTTAAATTATAATCACAATGTATTCTGACTATTTTTTTCTTTACTGTTAATGGTTGATTCTAAAAGGCAGAAATATCTACCACTCCAATATTTTCATTGTCAATCCTTGACATTGTTGATTGTTGTTTTTTTAGTTACAATAATGCCAGTGACCTCCATATTTACCTGCCTTCCATGTAATCTTAGAAATTAGCAATTAAGAGATGAAAGTAGACCAAAGTTTTGCTTGAAATCTGCTTGCTCACCTCCAAGAAAAGACCAAAGTCCTTTCACAGCTGTTATCCAAATCCAGTATAAAGAGGCTTTCCAATCACTTCTTTTCCCCATCATGTCTTCTTGTCCCCAGTTGGCCTCATCTACACCATTCCGGTGTTCTTTTTCTCTAATGGGCTGGCTGCATCAGATATACCCAATAACACAGGGAAGTTCAGCTGTGTACAGTTGCAACAGTACAAAACATCTCTGAAGCTCTTAAAATGGCCTATGTTGCACTGCTGCTCTGCAATTTGCACTGGCTGCCAGTTTGCTTCTGGGTATAGTACAAGAGGTTGGTTATAACCTTGAAAGCCTTCCGTGGCTTAGGTTCAGCTTACTTGAGGAACTGTCTCATCCTGCTAAGACAGGCCTGTTCTATTATGCAGGCAGGGGAACCCTGCTGCAGATCCCATTGGTCAAGGAACTCTGGCTGGCGGGATCGAGAGGAGCCTTTTTTTGCTATAGTGCCATCTCTTTGGAACATCTTACTCCCTGGGGTGAGGTCTGTCTCTACCATCCTTCTGTAAGAGCTGGAAGACTAGCTCTGCTGATAGCCCTGGTGACCCAATGAAGGGAGTGCCTCACTGAAGGTGGCTATAAGACTAATATCAGATCCCACCTCCCCCCGTGCACATCCTTTTACCTCCCTGCCCATCCTTTTTAATTCATATTGCTGTATTGTTTATTTTTATTGTTTCATGGTGTTACTATTGTTATATTTACATTTTTTTATCATTTTATATTCTACTGTTGTAAGCTGAATGGCAAATAAATGTAGTAAATAAATTAATAAATTAGAGCCAGGATATTAGCAAAGTTGCTCTGGCACTGAAGAACATGTGTAGCTTTTTTGTTTTTATTGAGTCTCAAAGCAATTCTAGTAGGTTTGTTTATTTTAATTAAATTTTGTTTTTATTTTGTTTGCTGCTCAGATTTTCTTGGCTGGATAGCTATATAAATTGGATAAAAATATAAATCCTCTCTCCCTGTTACAGATCAGAGAAGATGCTGGAAGGTGGCACTTGCTACGTAAAGAAACTAAAAGGGCACAAATCCCAAAGAAATGAGTTGCAAATGACTCAGCTCCCTGTAATCCCTGTTCTGCACTACACTCGTTTTGGTTTAAAGTGCTTGTTAATGTCATTTATTTTCAGTGGTTATATTTTTTATCCAGTTCTTCCCAAGTACCTGGATAGGCAGATATTGTTGCTTGATAATATTGTCACTGAATGTAAGATGGTTGAAGTCTTACTAAATGTAGGAAATCAGAGCTTCAATTTCTTTAGCTGAGGTTGGCCTTCATACACATCAAGTTCTTCCCAAGAACCCTAGCGTGTCGTAATATATTGGTTTAATGTATGTGCAGGACAGAGGTGGGTTTCAGCAGGTTCTAACCAGTTCTGGAGAACTGGTAGAGGAAATTTTGAGTAGTTCAGAGAACGGGTAAATAACACCTGTGACTGCCCTTACCCCCATCTATTCTCTGCCTCAGCTGATTGGGAGGAAATGGGGTCCCAGCTGATTGGGAGGAAATGGAGATTTTGCAGTAACCTTCCTCTGGAGTGTGGTGGGAATGGAGATCCTTCCCATCATGTCCACCAAGCCATCCCATGCCCACCAAGCCGCACCCACAGAACTGGTAGTAAAATTTTTTGAAACCCACCACTGATGCAGAATCCAAGAAGTATGGGGTTCCTTTATCTTCAGATGAGAATTTTGTCAATGCACAGATTTTTTAACTATTGTTCAAGATTTTTGGGTATGGCCCCAAACGTGCTGATAACTAAGTTAGCCCTTGACTTAAAACAGTTCATTTAGTGACCATTCAGTTACAATGTTACTAAAAAGTGACTTATGACCATTTTTCACACGCACAACTGTTACAGAACCCCCTATGGTCCCATGATAAAAATTCAGATGCTTGGCAACTGACTCATAGGTATGACCTCCTGGGGTCATGTGCAACCTTCTGACAAGCGAAGTCAATGGGGAAGCCAGATTCATTTAACAACTGTGTTATTAACAACTGCAGTGATTTACTTAACAAATATGGCAAGAAAGGTTATAAGGTTATAAAATGGGGCAAAACTCAGCCAATGGCTCACTTAGCAACAGACATTTTGAGTTCAATTTTGGTCATAAATCAAGGACTACCTGTACTAAATCAGATGCCATAATCTTTCAATTTTCAGGTCTTGTTACTTTGTGATCTACAATTTTTTTGTCTTCTATTCTATTATCCTGCTATTGCCTAATGAATTATCCACATTTTCTTCTTTTAAGACCCAGTGAAATCTAGTTCATCAGTTTGTATTCAGAAATCTTGGTGCTGAGGCGATCTCTATTGGTTGCTCTCAGTATTGTAAGGTATAGTATAGTATAGTTTATTGAATAGCCCGAAGGCCTTTTCAAACAAAACAGAAAAGAAAAAGGGAAAAAGATAAAACAGTTACAAAAATAGCAATCTAAAAATATATGATAGATGACATTAAAATTTTACAATATCAAATTTCAATAGCTAAGTTGCCAAGACTAGATAACCCAAATAGGATAGCTCCTCTCTAACTGAGCTCATCTTCCTTACAATCGATAAATTTTTTTTTTATATAACTGGCTCGTATTGCCGTCATTCTTTTAAGGTATCGAGTGATCGCTCTTACCAGGGGAGGAGAGTCAGCCCTCAACAGAAATGCTAATTTTTGGCTTATATTCCAGTGGGGAAATTTATTTATAATTGGGGACAGATATTGTTTTCTTACTTCTTGATAGAGACTACATTCGAATATTATATGCGCCGTGTCCTCCACGACGTTTACCCCACATATGCATATTCTTTTGTCATACGGGATTTTCCGATAATGGCCGAATCTAACGTTGGTATCTAGAAGTTCGAATCTAAACTTAACAAATAACTGTCTCTCCACTGATGGCATTTCTAAATGTAAATACTTTTCCAGAGTGAAAGTTGTTTTAACTGCTGTCAGCAGTTTAAGGGAATGATTAGTTGAAAGGGTTGCCATGTCCATTTGCCCATGTATATCTTTAATCCGTTGTTTAACTTGGTTCAGTGTGTCACACAACGGGAACCCTATGCCATATCGGTTCAATATTTCTGACAGCCGGGTTAGCCAGGAATACCTTTGAGGATTTGAAATCTGCTGTTCCTCTAGACATATTTTAGGGAGTCTGCTGGCATCCATCTGGGTCATTTTTAGCCAGTAGGCTACCGCCCTAGTGATTGTATAGGTGTACAGTGAGAAATGTCCCAATTCAGCTCTGACGGCTGCAGCTGAAGTGGAATTGTTTACCCCAAGCATCCTCCTTAACAAATTATTTTGAGTTCTCTCTAATATGGGGGCCTCTGTAAGACCCCAAATTTCAGCACCATAGAGCATGATCGGAACAAGTTTAGCCTGAAAGACTTTACGAAGAGGTAAAATGGAGGTTGGTTGGATTCATTTACTTAATTTGGATACAAGGCTTGCTCCTGCTCTGACCTTTTGAGAAAGGTATTGATGGTGCGGAGTCCAACCTCCTGCACTGGAAAAAACAATTCCAAGATAAGTATATTGGGTAACTTGCTCAATTTTTGTGTCATTAATCTGCCAATTGTGCTTTTTATTCTTATTGCCAAAGACTAGAACTTTTGATTTAGCTACATTTATAGTCAAGTGGTTTGCAGTACAGTAACTTGTGAGCTGGTCAAGAAGTCTCCTCATTCCTATTTGGATTCTAGAAAACAACACTAAGTCATCGGCATACATTAATACGTTAATAAATCTAGAGCCTATTTGGGGGCTGTACGTCAGAAGATCATCCAGCTGCGCTGGAATATCATTTATATAAAGGTTAAAAAGAGTAGGGCCCAGCAGGCAGCCCTGCCTCACTCCTCTAGTTGTCGGTATGCTGTTTGTTGAGGCCCCATTTGCTGAATATCTGACTCTAATTGCCGTATTAGTATAGAGAATCCTGATCCTGATCAACAAAATAAATCTGGGGTTCATCCCCATAACTTGTAGTTTCCTCCACAAGTGGTTCCTATCTATAGAATCAAAAGCAGCAGTAAGGTCAATAAAGGCGGTATACAGCTTTTTCCCCTGGGTCTTGTATTTATTAATTAAGTGGGAAAGGACAAAACAATTGTCTATGGTAGACCTACCTGATCTAAAACCTGCCTGCTCATTTGCCAGAATTTCCTTATCCAAGCACCAGTCCTCTATTTTATTTAGGAGATGTTTCGTATACATTTTTGAAATTATATTAAGAAGACTGATGGGTCAGTAGTTGGATGGGGCAGCTCTGTCACCTTTCTTAAAAATTGGAAAAACTATAACTAACCTCCACCCTTCAGAGATTATCCCTACTTTATCGATATAAGTAAACAGTGCTACCAGCACCGGTACCCAAAAGTCAATGTTGGACCTAAAGAGTTCAGGAGGCAACAAGTCCTCTCCAGGGGCCTTCCCGGCCTTTAAGGATTGAATTATATGCTTAACTTCGGTAGGGGTAACTGGTGTCCATTCCGGACATTTCCTTAATTCTTGCTGGAGGATATCCAATTGCAAGACATTTGTTGTATTGTTACCATCAAATAAAGCAAGATAATGCTTCTCCCATTTTACTGCTGATATATCAGTGTCCATAAATGGGGAACGTTGTTTTAATATACCGGCTATCTTATACCAAAAGATCGTAGGGAATTGGGATTTCGCTGCCATTTCTACCTCTTTCCACATCCTGGTGTTATAGCTACTTTTCTTGTTTTTCAGTAGGGATTTGTATGCTCCCCTGAGTTGAACCATATTTGAATAATCACCATCCTGTCTGGATCGGTTAACTTTCTTAACTGAGGCTCTTAGATTTGACCTCAAGTTATGGCAATCATCATCAAACCACTTTCTAAAGATCCCATCTACTTTTCTATCGTTCTGGATCATTAAGTTCCTAAGATTAGAAGTTAGCTCTGTATAAACTGGCATTGGGGTGTTGTCTCCGGGCTTAGATTGGGAGATTTCCCTTGCTAGGTGTCTGGCTTCATCTGAGCCCAAATAAGTGGTGACAGATTTGATATCAAGTCTGTGCCAATATAACCTTTTATAGTTATAAACCCGGGCGTTTGCTAAGGTGTCAATTTCCTCTCTTGAATGAGGCCTAACTTCTGAAGAGAGTGAAACCATAGCCGTGATGGGAAAGTGGTCACTTTCCTCTCTAAATATAGCTCTTACTTCTGAAAAATGGTGTACTAAACTAGAGGAAGTGCAGATATAATCAATAGAGTTTGAGGTTTTGTTGGACGAGAAAGTATAGGTTTCTTTAACAACCTTCTTCCTTGATGAGGGTTAGCATCAGTACTTGCAATGCTTTGTTATTTGGGTTGAGGTCTTACACCCTCCCACTCTCTCCGCGCGTCAGGACGGTGTACAATCTCACCCTCCTTAGCTGCAGAGTGAGGGCCATTTAAGAATTGGAAGATCCTCTCGATGTCTCTTTTGATCGATGTCAGTAAGTCATATATTGAATCTACTGTGTGCGCAGTTAACATACTCTGAGTACAGACCATCTCTCTGAGGTCTGAATATGTCGGAACTTCTTTTAAGCAGCTAGAAGTAGGAGAGGGGATAGAGCTTGAAAAATCACCCATTCTAGCAGGCGAGTTTGAATCTGAAATCTGGGAAGAAAACTCCCCTTCTGTATCTCCCTCTCCCAATGATACAGTCGACAGAGACAAAGTTCAAAGTTCAGATTGGGGTTCTGGATTACACCTCTCCATAAAGTCATCCAATTTAAGATGTTTAAGAGGCTTGAAGTAATTAAGTTCTGTCATAGATTTTGGGGAGAGAGAGCAAGCTCTCTGCCTCTTACTTTTCTTTCCCATTCTGGTAGATAGTTGATCCAGTATCTCCCAGCGAAATTAAATATCGCAATAATTTATCCTCCCTCGGCAATCGTAGTTAAGGTAGGCCTTAATGATGCTCTCAGCCGAGGCACCACAGAGGTAAAAACCAATCTCCTTTCCAAACAACGGCTTGTCTTTTACTCCTACTTCTTTGCTATCATCTATTTTCAGAAATGTTTAAATTGTTTAAATTATTTCACGGGGAAATATGTGGGCGAAGGAGACTAAAAAGCTGATAAGGTTTCATTAAAGGCAGGCCTACCGGGAGCATCTGCAGCCAGTTCCTTACTGTACTCGTTCCAAAAACAAACAGCTCAAAATCCCCTCCAAAGTTAGGGGCCTCCAGTGAGGTTTGTCAACAAGTCCGGTAATCCGAATTTCAGGCCTTGCAAGGAGGAGTCACAGGAGTAGCCTAGGCCAGGAATGCAGGTTGCAGTGTTGTTAAAATATGTCTAAAACAAACAGTAGCCACACTATATGTGCTTTGTAAGAGTCCGGTATAGATTAAAAATAGATTAAAAGTGAGTTAAAAATATAAAAATACTTTAAAACGTTAAAAAGAAAAACCTAATTTGCTTTTGGGAGAGCTCCTTACAGCCGTTCTCCCTACTGCATTCTAACCCAGGGGTGAAATCCAGCAGGTTCTGACAGGTTCTGGAGAACCGGTAACGGAAATTTTTAGTAGTTCAGAGAACCGGCAAACATCACCTCTGGCAGGCCTCAGAGTCGTATTGCAAGGTGAAATGTATGCATATTTTATACTATGCCATCCAAGGTCAGTCAAGAGGGGGGAGGCCATATAAATTTAATGAATAAATAAAATAAAATAAATATTGTGTAGGGAATAGTTATGCAACAAAATATGAAGCAAAATATTCTATCCAGTTTTAATTCTTTGCTTTTGCAGGAACATACATATGAACCTTGCTAGCAAGTTATTCTCACCATCTCAAAGCTTAACAAGGTTTCATGAAAAAGAAAATGCATTAAGTTACAGGATTCCATAGAATCTAAATACTGACAATGTGAAATTTATTTAACAATTCAACTTTAAAATGTAAAATCTCCATATTATGTTATGAACAAGTAAAGTAGTAGCAACAAAGTAGCAGAAATTCTCACAAAAAAAAAAAAGATTTATGAAAATTCAAGCTATTAAAAAATTACACATTTTGCTTAACTCTCAAATTTATTTACAGATTTAAAATATGTTTTATACACCTCAATTTACATGTGAGGGCAACCAGAATAAAGCAGTTTTACAATAAGAGGAAAACTTTAAAAAGCACTTTGCGTAATTAAAATATATGATTTCCCAAATGTGCTAAACATGCTGCATTTGCACATTTTTTACTGTTTATTGCTAAAAAAGTATATATTTGTAATGGAACAGCATAGCAGTTTGGAATTCCAATAATGAAATGAACTCGAGATTCTTCCAAGTTTACTATATGGAAAAAGCAGAAAAGAGTTCCATTGAAATACTGGGATTGCTGAAAGAAAATGAATTATCTAACGAATTCAAATGAAATTGGACTATCAGCAAGGCACCAAAATGCCTTATATGTCCTAATTCAAAATCCAATTCTTTGCTAAATTTGTTTTATTTTCTCACTGACAGAACTTTCTTTCCTTTTTAAAATTAGTGTAGGATTTAAAATTGTGGAGAGCCATCTATTGAACACTTAAACCTCCCCTGCAAAACAGTGTAATTATTATTAGCTATTCTCAATTGCTAGTCAATCCCATCCTAATTTCAGTTTTTAGAACATGTCTTAATCATCACTTAATATCTGAATGGCATGTGCTTATAAAATATGCTAAAATTTTGAAATCAAAAATTGTACTTTATTTTAAAAAGGGCCAGCCAAGTACACAATGACGGACTCAAATTTCCATAACTATTCTCCATTTAAAAAGTTTAACAGGGGCACTAAAATCACAACTCCGTAAAATTGAAAACATTTCCCCAACACTAGAGGTGACAATGCAATTTTCCCAGTTGTAACAAATATTACTGTCCAGTGAACTCACTCGTTCACTTACTCTTAAAAGTTCTATCTCCCAAATAGATGGACATTTTTATTGTGCCCATTAAAATTCAAACTCCTAATCTCACATTGAAAGTCAACTGGAGGATAAAGGACTATTACTATAGTGCCTGCCCTTAAGTGCCTGTACTATGATAAATTATGAATGAAGGCTTTATAAAACTTTGGTTTAGAAACAGAAGTGTTATTTTCCTGTAACTATGTTCTGCAATTTCAAATGCCCCAATTCACAGAGTAACACCAGCAGCTATCAGTTCTTTTTCCTATCCACTGGAACAAGCTAGCAGTGAAGTATATCAATTCGGTCTTTTGTTTCGGTAGAACCCCTGACAAATTACTTTTATAACCTTGTTTCTAAGAAAAAAACAAAATTAAATATAGGTAGTCCTTGCTTACTGACTGCCTTGTTTAGCAACTACTTGAAGTTACAGTAGCTGGAAGAAAAATAGCTTTGCAACCAATCCTTGCATTTACAACTGTTGCAGTAGCCCATGATCATGTGACCACATTTTGCAAGCTTCACAACCAACTTTCAACCAGCAGAATTAATGGAGAATATGGAATGAAATTGCAATACCCGATCGATCACACGATGTCTCGCTTAATAAAAGCAGTGAATGTCAGGCACGAAGAATCATGATTATTCATAAAGTTGCAGCATAGAGGATTTAGTCCAACCTATAGAATAGAATCTGGTCAACTAATGATCAGCACTAAATTAGTGCTACATAAGGATCAACAGAATTCAAGAAGGGCTGGACTTGGATCTCTTGTGGCAAAGCAAGGATTTTAAACTGATGGTATGTTTAACTCCACCTCCCAGATCTGCCTTTTCCTCTCCTACATTATTCGTAACCAAAAATAGAAAGTGACATCATAAATCTGACCCAGTCATGATTTTTCACTTAGTGACTACAGCACTTAGCAACAGAGTTGTTGGTCTCAACTGTAATCAGTAAGTGAGGACTACTTGTAAGGGGAACAAAAGCTCACAAGACAAGTTGTTTATCTTTAAGAAATATGATTATTAGCACACATACATCCAGCAGGAAAGAAAGTTACACGATATAAAGTGGCCACTACTTTGACTGACAGCTTGACAAGAAGTTATCTCACTTCAAGTTTTTTGCCTTCTAAAACGATCTGAATTTCTTTGGCATCCAAGGTCTCGTAGGTTAATAAAGCTTCTGCTAAATTCTTGTGTTCTTTTGCATGGGCCTTCAAGATACTCTTTGCCCGTTCATATGATTCCTAGCACAAAAAAGGTAAATTAAGAAAGATAGCAACAAAACAGTGAAAATAGGGAAAAAAGCTAAGATTATCCACTAACATTATTTATAATTAATCTAAAATCATTTGTAGCTTATTCAAATACACTTCATACAAATACATCAGATCCTCTTGAAGTATATTTCAACACAACCAAGAAATACAAGGAATGGAATAAAAAGTTTATAAAGATCCATAAAAATAATTTTAAAAATTATCAGAGAAACAAGCAAGTTCAATAATTATATAATTTTTGAACTTACATTAATAGAATCTCAACTTTACTTAAATAATTTATAATTTAATTTATAAGCAATAAATTAAAGAAGCAGCAGCTACATAACATACTGTTTTATATCCTTATCTGATTAATTTTTATAGCAAATCATATTAATAAATTCAACAAAATTAAGAATCTAGAAAGTATCCACTTTTTGAATCAGAGAATTAAAATGTTTACCTTTAAAAGAGTTCTTATTTCTTGTTCAATTGCAGATTGGGTTTCAGGGCTTAAATTTGTTGCCTCTCTATAGGTCATAACACCAAGCTTATGGAAAAAGGAAATGATTTGAGAGAGAAAAGAAAATGCTTATTAACATTTTCAAAAAGTCAAATGCAGCATAATTGTTATATAATTTGATCACCACATATCTTGTAAGAAGTATAATTTTATTACATTGAGTTCTGAATTTGGATTTTGCATTAACGTATTTATGTTTTAATATATATAGTTTTTATCTTTTATGATTGTAAGCTGCCCAGAGTTATCTTGAAATAAAATGAACAGCCAGTAAATAAATAAATAAAGTTATATGCTTTACAGGAAGAAACCCCCATATAATTAATTTTAAGAGGTTTATGAGTCATCCTTAATAACTTATTTTCATTTCAGAAACTTTCAAAGACTCATGCATTTAAGCCATCTAATTGTAAAATAAATGCAAAGAAAGGGAAGATAACATTACTGAAAATGAAACTATTTTTGTTTCATCTTAGTTTAAGTACCCAATCTGAAATGCTGCAGGTAAAATGTGTCTACTACCAGTCAGAAGCAGAAGTTTGAGATGGGTGGAAGGGAACTAGCCATTAAGTAAATAAATGAATTGTGACCTGTTTTCTACATGATTTGAAAGAGCCCATCAGCTGCAACCACAACTTTTTTGATCTTCCCCATCCTCTCAATCCATTCACTTCTTCTTCTTCTTCCTAGCATATTCCTGCAGGGCCTGTTTTTTGGATCGTTGAACATCACCTTGCACAGTCAGTGGCGTCTCCAGGGCGCAAGCCCTCAGCTTGCATATCTTTTTTGATGGTTTCTTGCCATCTGTTTTGAGTGCCCATGAGGTTGCTGGCCATTGACTTCTAGTTGGTAGGCAGTCTTGGCAATAGTGAAAGGTGCTGCTCTCTGGATATGTCCATACCAGCAGAGCCAGTCTTCTCTCATCTTGTCTATAATTGGTGCCACGCCAAAATGTTGACTAATGGTGTCATTTGTAATATGGTAAAGAAGGGAGATGCCTGATATCCAACAGAAAATTCACATTTCCATGCCATGGAGATAGCTTTTGGTCCCTGTTGTTGCTGCCCAGCATTCAGTGCCATACAGCGCAACAGGGCAGATGGTTGTCTTGTAAATCTTAGATTTAAGACGGGTTGGCATTTGTCTGTCAACCCATTCACTCTTCCTTCATATATCTCTTTTGCAATTTAATCCGCATTCATTCTTTTTATATGAGCAAATCCCTTCAATGTATTGCTTATGCACTGGTCACTCACTTTTGTATTCAATTCGCATTCATTCATCACCTACATATTGTTATTTTTAAAAGTCATTTTTGTTTTCACCCACAAGCATTCATTAATTGACTCAGGTAACATGCCCCTCTCTAACTTTCTATCTTCAATTACAATTAGCAAGGAAAGCTGCCTATGACTTGGTATGACCACAGCTAATGTACAGCCCACACCTGGGCTACACATTCTCTATCCTATTAAAAAGCATTAACTTTTATGTGATCCCCAAGGTTGATACGTTTCTCCTTAACAACTCTATCTTAGAAAGAGCATCAGATATTTTAATATATTGCTTTTATAAGTTGTTGGATCTATATTTATTTTTTTCAGTATCCAGTATTCAGTACTGGATACACTATTCAGTATTCAGTATCCAGATAAATTGTAAGAGCACTTGCTGATAGTTATTTTCTATTGATAAATACTGTTTGGTAGATTAAAAATACCAATATTTGAATCAAATTAGACAAGGGCCTGCACATATCTAGAAATTAAAATTATTGGATGCTTGAACATTGGATGCTCTGAGCTGATTTCTTCCTCCTCCTGCTGTTGCTTTTAATCTGTCAATCTGAATCTATTCGTCATCTATTGTGCTTATACCTCCACAAATGTCTGTTGCTTAGCATCCTCTTCTTTCATATTTAGTGACTCCTGACTTTGAAACTTGTTAAAATAACTGAACTATTTTCCTATGCTATTTAAAAATAATCTCATGTATTCAAGTTACACTATATTTACTCCATCAGAACAAAACTTTATTTTTATAATGGGTGTATTTTGTACATACGATGCATTCAGAAAGACCTCCTTCACTTTTATCAATTTTGTTATGCTGCATCCTGATTCTACAGTTGTTGAAATTCATTTTTTTCCTCATTAATCTACACTTAGTACCCCACAATGACAAAGTGAAAACAGAATTTTAGAAATGTTTGTAAATTTATTAAAAAGAAAAAACAGAAATATCACATTGGTGTAAGCATTCAGACCCTTTGCAACAACATGTGAAATTTAGTTAAGACGCCTCCCATTTCTCTTGATCATTGCTGACATGTTTCTACACTTTGCTTTGAGTCAATCTGTGGTAAATTAAATTGATTGGACATGATTTGGAAAATCACACACCTCTTTATAGAAGGCTTCACAGTTGACAATGCATACTGTATCAGACCAAAATCCATGAGGTCAAAGGAACTGCCTGCAAAGCTCAGAGACAGGATTATTGGAAGGCACAGATCTGGCTACAATGAAATTTCAGATGCACTGAAGGTTCCTAAGAACAGTGACCACCAAAATTCTCAAATGGAAGAAGTTTAGCACAACCAGGACTCTTCCAAGAACTGGTCACCTAATCAAAATTAGCGATTGGCGGAGAAGGGTCTTAGTAAGGGAGGTGACCAAGAGCCCGATGGTCTCTCTGAGATCCTGTGTGGAGATGGGACAGAGTTCCAGGACAACCATCACTGAAGCTCTCCACTGATCTGGGCTTTATGGTAGAGTGGTAAGAGTCTAGACAGAAGCCTCTTCTCAGTCCAAAATACATGAAAACCTGCTTGGAATTTGCAAAAAAGTACCTGAAGGACTCTCTGACTGTGAAGAACAAGATTCTCTGGTCTGTTGAAACCAAGATTGAACTGTTTGGCCTCAATTCTAAATATTATGTCTGGAGGATACCAGGCACCACTCATCACCTGGCCAATTTTATTCCAATAGTGAAGCATGGTAGTGGCGGCATCATGCTGTAGGGGTGTTTTTAGGAGCAGGAACTGGGAGACTGGTCAGAGTTGAGAGAAAGCTGAATGGAGCATAGTACAAGGATATCCTCAATGAAAACCTGGGTTCCACAGCACTCAGGATCTCAGACTGGGCCAAAGGTTCACTTTCCAACATGATAACAATCCTAAGCACACAGACAAAACAACACAGTTGTCAACTCTGTGAATGTCCTAGAAGAGACCAGCCAGAACTCTGACTTGAATCTTATTGAACATCTCTGGAGGGACCTGAAAATGGCTGTTCACCGATGGTCACCATCCAACCTTGAGAGGATTTGCAAGGAAGAATGACAGAAAATTCCCCAATCTAGGTGTGCAGAGTTTGTTGCATCATACCCAAAAAGAATCAAGGCTGTAATTACTGCCAAAGGTGCTTCAACACAGTACTGAGTGAAGAGTCTGAATATTTATGCCAATTTCAGTTCTTTTTTTATATATATAAATTTACAGACCTTTCTAAAATTCTGTTTTCACTTTGTTGCTATGGGATGAAGTATAGATTAATGAGAAAAAAAATGAATTTTAACAAATATAGACTCAAGGTGCAGCATAACAAAATTGACAAAAGTGAAGGGGGTCTGAATATTTTCTGAATGCACTGTATATTTGCACATCTACAACATGAAAATATTTCATTGCAAATTCATTATAAAGAAGAGTAAATGTAATTGTACCTTGTCACTCATTCCAAATCTGGTCACCATGAGTTGTGCTATCCTAGTAGCATTCTCAAAGTCATTAGAAGAACCTAGGTAATTATAAACAGAATAATGTTAATTCATAAAAGCTAAACTTCTTACATATGAATTATGAAAGTTCTTGTTTTGACTAGGAATGCACAGAATATTTGAGTAGTTTGTACCTGAACTAAAATATCTGTTATAAGTGCATGAGTGGAATTAAATATGGATCACACAACTAAAGGCAGTTGTTCCAGGGAGAAATGTTCAAAGAAGAGAATGCAGGAAAAGTCCAGGATGTATGAGTGGGGCCATGAAGAAGGGAGGCGAAATATTGGGAAGATTGGAGAATGAGTAGATATATTATTGTGCTGTGCTGGGATACTGACAGTGATTACTGAAGGAGGCAAGAAGGAAGACAGCTGTTGGGACAGACCAAATTGAAACATTGGTAATAGCTGAGGAGGAAGGGAAGGCATTAGGAAAATCACGTGGACAGTGATACGTGCCACATCAGAAGCTGCTGAGAGAAAACCAGGAATGATGCATACCAGCCTTGCTTTAGTCACTCTGTCAGTTGTATCTAAAACTAAAGTGATTTGGGTTCTGGTTTGATAAAACGGTAACTGACCCAAAAAACTCAGTACAAGTAGTCTTAGACTTACGACCACAGTTAAGATCCAAATTTCCATTGCTAAGTGAGGCAGCTGTTAAATGAGTTTTGCCCCATTTTATGTAGCCCCATCTTGCTACAATTAAGGGAATAACTGTAGCTGTTAGTTTAGCAACACATTTGATGATGATGATGATGATGATGATGATGATGATGATGATAATAATAATAATAATAATAATAATAATAATAATAATAATAATAATAATAATAATAATAATAATAATTTTATTTCTATACCGCCCTTCTCCCGAAGGACTCAGGGTGGTGTACAGCCTATTTAAAAACACAAGACAAACATCAATTTAAAATTTAAAATTATTAAATAAATTTGGCTCCATTTAAAACCCTAGAAATTTAAATACCCCAATTTAAAATTATCATATCGATAGCCCGGCCTGGCGGAACAACAGGGTCTTCAATGCACAGCGAAATACCCGGAGGTCGGGGATCTTACATATTTCCAGGGGCAGTTCTTTCCACAGGGCTGGGGCTCCCACAGAGAAGGCCCTCCCCCTGGGTGTCACCAGCCGACATAACTTGGCCGATGGCATCCTGAGGAGACTCTCTCTGTGGGAGCGAACTGGCCGGTGGGAGACTATTGGTGGCAGAAGTTGGTCTCGAAGGTACCCAGGTCCTATGCCATGGAGCGCTTTAAAGGTGGTAACCAGCACCTTGAATCGCACCCAGAAAACCACTGGGAGTCCATGCAGCTCACGCAGGAGGGGTGGCACATGGGCACAACGAGTTGCGCCCATAACCACCCGCGCAGCCGTATTCTGGACCAGTTGGAGCCTCCAAGTGCTCTTCAAGGGGAGCCCCATGTAGAGAGCATTACAATAGTCCAGCCGGGAGGTGTCAAGGGTGTGAGTGACCATGCGCAAGGCATCCTGATCCAGAAAGGGCTGCAACTGGCGAATCAGGCAAACCTGATAAAAAGCCCCCCTGGCCACGGCCGTCATATGCTCTTCTAAAGACAGCCGTGCATCCAGGAGGACACCCAGATTGCAAGCCCTCTCTGTGGGGGGCAGAGATTCACCCCCAATAGTCAGCGATGGCACCTGCTGACTATATCGGGACGCCGGAAGCCACAGCATTCAGTCTTGGAGGGGTTGAGTCTGAGCCTGTTCCTCCCCATCCAGACCCACACGGCCTCCAGGCAGCAAGACATCACATCAAGGGCATCGTTGGGGTGGACTGGGTGGAGATGTACAGCTGAGTATCATCAGCGTACAGATGACACTTCACCCCAAAACCACGGATGATCTCACCCAGCGGCTTCACATAAATATTGAACAGAAGGGGCGAGAGGACCGACCCTTGCAGCACTCCCCATGCGAGGTGCCTCGAGGTCGACCTCTGCCCCCCTGCCAACACAAACTGTGAGCGGTCGGAAGGAGGAGAACTACTGCAAAACGGTGCCCCCTATTCCTAACCCCCTCAACCGCTGCAGCATGATACCATGGTCGATGGTATCAAAAGCCTCTGAGAGATCTAATAGGATTAGGACAGAGGAGCAACCCCTGTCCCGAGCCCTCCAGAGATCATCCACCAACGCGACCGATGCTGTTTCTGTGCTGTACCCCTGCCTGAAGTCCGACTGGCACGGGTCCAGATAGATAGCTTCATCCAGGTGTCGGGGAAGCTGTTGTGCCACCACGCTCTCAACAACCTTCGCCACAAAACAAAGGTTGGAGACCGGACGGCAGTTGGCTAATTCAGCTGGGTCGAGGGAAGGCTTCTTGAGGAGGGGCCTCACCACCGCCTCTTTCAAGGCGGCGGGAAAGGCACCCTCACTCAGAGAAGCAGTTATAATCCCCTGGAGCCAGCCTCGTGTAACCTCCCGGGAGGCCAGTACCAACCAGGAGGGACACGGGTCCAATAAACACGTGGCGGCACTAATCTTACCCAGAACCCTGTCCACATCCTCAGGAGTCACAGGATCAAACTCCTCCCAGATAATATTCTCAAGACCTACCCTCGTCTCCTCCCCTGGACTCATCCAATCAGAGTCCAAGCCATCCTGAATCCGAGAGACTTTATCATGCAGGAATTGCACAAAATCCTCAGCACGACCCTGCAAGGGATCTTCCCGCACTCCCCCCCGAAGAAGGGAGTGGGTCACCCTAAACAGGACGGCTGGGCGGTTCTCTGCAGATGCGATAAGAGCGGAAAAATGGTTAGATTTCGCCGCTTTTATCACCACTAGGTAGGTCTTGATATAAGACCTCACCTGTGTCCGGTCGGAATCGGATTGACTAGTCCTCCAAATGCTCTCGAGGCGTCTTTTCTGACACTTCATCTCTCTCAGCTCCTCAGAGAACCAAGAAGCCAATTGAGATCGGCATCAGGTCAGAGGCCGCAAAGGCATAACGCGATCCAAAGCTCCGGCGGCCGCACTCTCCCAGGCGGCCACCAGCTCTTCAGTTGAGTCGTGTGTCAGAGTCTCAGGAAATGGCCCAAGCTCCGTCAAGAACCTTTCGGGATCCATCAGGCGCCTGGGACGGAACCATCTGGTTGGTTCCGTCTCCCTGCGGCGGGAGGAAGCGGTAGGAAAGTCTAAGTGAAGGAGCGAATGATCTGTCCATGACAAGGGTTTAATATCTAGGTCCCCTCTACCAAGATCATTCAACCACTGACCAGAGACAAAAATTAAGTCCAGAGTGTGTCCCCCTATGTGAGTGGGGCCTTGAACTAACTGGGTCAGGTCCATGGCCGTCATGGAAGCCATGAACTCCCGAGCCACCTCTGACGCCTCACCCGCGGATGGAAGGTTGAAATCCCCCATGACAATAAGTCTGGGGGTATCAACCGCCACCCCGGCAATGACGTCGAGTAGCTCGGGCAGGGTCGCTGCCACGTGGCAGGGAGCCAGGTACGTAGTCAGCAAACCCATCTGCACCCCACGGCCCCACTTCACAAAAAGGGACTCACATCCGGCTATCTGAGGAACAGTGGTCTCCCTCGGACAAAGACTTTCCCTAATAATCACCGCCACTCCCCCACCCCTCCCCTGGGCCCTTGGCTGATGAAATGCACGGAAACCTGGTGGGCACATTTCGACGAGGGGGACCCCCCCTCTTGGCCCAACCAGGTCTCCGTAATACCTGCCAGGTCCGCACCCCCCTCCAAAATAAGATCACAAATGAGGGGGGCTTTATTAACAATCAATCTGGTATTACACAACATCAGCCACGGACCCTGGGCCTGAGACTCTGCACAACCCAGGCCACAAGTCGCGCATTGGGGGCCAGGGTGCGCAATTGCTCGTAAAGAGCATGTGCGCACCCCCGACACATGATATGGCCCTCTGCGCCCATCGTACCTGCTCCTCCCACTCATTATTTCAATTTCATTGCCCTTCCTGTTGCCCCCGTTCCCCGGATAAATTTCCTTTCCCGACCCCTCTGCTGCAACCAATCAACCTATCGCCCCGCTCAGTAGCTATCTGGACCCCCCCAGGTCCATTTTTACAACCCCCTCCCTTCCTCCCGGGTCCCCTTAAAATTTTCATTAAAAATTTAAATAAAAAAACCCTCAACCCCCCTTCGCTGCATGCCATCTCTCGGGATTCCAAAATCCGTCATCAAGATAGGCCCTCGATAACATGGAGGGCCAGGCCTGCGAGAGGGGGGAGTCTCGCAGCGCAAAGAGCTCAGCCGGTGAATACATCCTATAGTCTGTCTGGGGAAGATGAACGAATCCAAGGATTCAATGGTGCTGATTAGAAAGGTCCAGGAGAGAAAGTTCACCATTCCCACACGAGTCAACCGGACTCCACTGTCCTCTCACTACAGTGGAGAGGAGTCTCAGGCTGCTGCCCCGGGAGAGCAGTGACCAAGCCACCCTCTCATGGCGGCTGGTAACAGCAGATCTTTTTCGGTGACAGCTGCAACAAAGTGACTCCCTCAGTGCCCATGCCCAGGTTTAAACATCTCCTGACAGCAAGGTAGTACAGATGACAATAGTACTGATGGCATAGCCGGAGGCGGGGGTCAACTGTAGTTATTTTAAGGGGTAATGAGTCCAGATGCGGGAAGGATCCAGTCCGGATGATAATGATCCCAACCAACACCCACCCGGGCCGCGGTGGGAAAAGGGGGAAGGGGGGGAGGGGGGAGACGGACCGGGGCGATAGGCCAATCACGGCCTAGCTCTTCCCAACCCCTCCAGTCTCCACAAGATCTTCTAATTCCCCCCCCCCAAGTCCCAAGGTCTTCAAAAGGTCTTCAGGAGAGTCACCAATCAGGTAGCTCCAAATCAGTCCGCTTCCGTTAAGTGAATCTGGCTTCCACATTGACTTTGTCAAGATGTCAGAAGGTTGCAAAAGATGATCACATGACCCCAGGACACTACAATTGTCATCAACATGATCCAGCTGCCAAGCAGCCAAATTTTGATACGTGACCATAGGGATGCTGCAATGGTCATAAAAAATGGTGAAAAACGGTCAAAAGTCATTTTTTCCAGTAGTCTTGTAACTTTGAACAGTTACTAAACAAATGGTTGCAAGTTGAAGACTAACTATATAATATCAGAAAAATAACTGTTCCAAGTTTGAAACAAAACACATTTCCCCACTTTACGCACATCTTAATTTTGACTAACCAGTTGTGATGTGTTCACTGCCGAATATGAGTTCTTCTGCTACTCGTCCCCCCATACTGACATCCATCTGGGCAAGTAGCTGAGACCTAGTTTCATTCCATCTGTCACTTTCTGGCAACAAAGAAACCTTTAATACAAAATTACACATTAAGTTGAACCAAACCAATAAATCAGGTTTAATGGCTGGTAGATTATTTATTCTGCTTGCTAAAGTGATAACGCTTAAGGATTCTAAGTGCCTGGACATTTTTTGAGCCCTCTGCAAGCTTTTCTTGTTTGTAAAATATGCTGTTTTCTCACAGCATAATTTGCAAGTAAGAAATCTATGAAGGGCTCCAAAAATATCACTGTCATGATATATCAAAGGGGTTCAAGATGAAGCTTTGTCACACAAAATCAAATGAGATGAGCAACTGCCAATATTCTTGCTTATTGTCTTACCTCACCATTTCCTAAGAACCAAATCCAGCACATTTGATAGCGGGACTGGTAGATAATATGTTTACACAGACTCATAGTACTGAAAAGCAACTAGAAAATACTGCAATTTTAAAGAAATGTACAAAACACTTCAGTTTTCAAAATAATCAATATAGTTACAATAGATAACCCAATAAGAAATAATTCTTTATAAATACAACTGTATACTGTTATTAATTGTTTTCAGTAAGTTAACTTTGGTAATACAATCATTCTTGCAACCTTGCAGTCCTACAGTGTTATACAAAATCATGCTAAGGTAATTATTGTGCAGCAATTTTGAAACAATCAAAACAAATGAAATGCTCTCCCTGAAGCTTACCAATAAAAACCATTATGACCACTTAATGTATTTTGCTTTAAAACATTTAAAACTTTAGATAATGTGATTTAGTGCCCAAGCAACCCAGTTCTTTTAAGGCACAGGTGTTCAAACTTGCGGCATCATGTTGCTGTCATGTGACGTTTTGCAATGATTTTCCTAATTCGAGCTGGAGTGGGCATGGCCTGTGGGTGACACATACGGCCCGCAACCACCAGTTTGATACCCGTTTTAAGGAATATCTTACATAAAAAACTATCTTTGTTGTCTTTATTGTACTGAGCATCATTGTACTGAGAAGAAATTTCTAAGAATTCTAAGTTGTAAAATTGTTAAACTCTAGGGCTGTACACTATATCAGATTCAAAGGAGGAAAAACGTATACAGTACAATCATATGCTAAGATTTATATAACCCATCAAATTACATACTTCGTGAATCCCTTCAAACTTAAACACTGCATAACCCTATTAAAATCAACAAGATAGGCAATGTTTTCTATTATTCAAAATCTTACATGTCCAAGTGTTGGTCCTCGTGGCATAATTGTAGCTTTATTGATTGGCATAGCATCTTTGGTATAATATGCAATAATGGCATGCCCAGATTCATGATATGCTGTAATTGTTTTATTTTTATCACCAATTTCTACACTTCTACGCTCAGGACCTGAAATTAAAATAAACCAAGAGAACTTTAACAACCTTTCAATTACAGTATATTGACAAAAACTGAACAGTATCTCCCTTTCTGAATTTTAGTGACTCACTTACTTTGTCTTTTTTCCCTTTCCTCTTGCTATCTTCCCCCTGGTCCCTTTGCCAGTCAGTATTCCATTAACAATGAACATCTTTAGTCTGCTTTTTTTCTACTCCCTTCCATCGTTTCATTTTTTTCTAAGGTAGTCTACATTTCTATAAATCCCAGATCTATATATCATGTATAAAAACTTCCATTTTGTATATGATTGATACTGATGATCAGAAGACTTGTGTTCACTGTGGATTTGCTGGATGTTTATTATATTTCAGAGGCTTCACAGTTGCATTTCAGGCTAGGTTCATTTTTGGACTGCAGTATATTATGAAACAAAGGTGGCAATGAACAGAGAAACACATGGCAGTCTTTTTGTTATAGACGGTATTCACAGAAAGTATTTACAACAATGATAACAAGAAACAGTGCAAGTGTGTTAGGTTACTTCCCAGGTCTCCCTACCAGGGGCTTTCCCCCTCAACATCTCCTACTTCCTATCCCTTTCTGCCTCCCTCTTCCCTTTCTGGGCTTGATAAGAGAGAAAAAAAAAGGGGGGGGGAAGTGTGGAGTGTGCTTAGCACTGCTTGACTTTTGTCCAGCTCAGCCAAAACATCATCCATTTCTGTGAGGGGGAGAATCATTTTTAGGGTTCTGCTAAACCACAGCTGATTCTAAATCTTCCCCAGATCAATCCTGGCTAGCAGCTCACCAAGCCTCATGACAACCCAGCTACCTTCCAAGGCCAACATGAACTCCATGTTTTCTTCACATCAGAAAAGTAGCACCCATGGCAGGTCACAAAATCTATATATGCCACACAGGCACAGCATAGAAAAGTCTTAAACACAGAGCCTAAACCAAGCCCCTTATATTCCCCACATCTCACTCCCTAAATAGTGTTATTTGTAAGGTCTATTTAATTAAACTTATTTCTGAAGATTATTATATAAATATTATATTGTTAACAGTTGTTGTGTGATTTCCCTGAAAATAAACAATCCAAATAAAGCTTTCTTTTAACTCATTAATGCAATTCAACATATGTAAGAATCTCATGTCTCTGTAAAAATGTACCGTATTTTTCAGAGTATAAGACGCACCGGAGTATAAGACGCACCTACCTTTTTTGGTGAGGAAAAGAAGAAAAAGAAATCTCCCTCTGCCTCTGAGCAATTTTGCCTCGTTGCAGCAAACAGCAAAAAGCCTGCTTTACTTTCATTTTCGTTTTCAGCACAGCTTGATTAGCACAAGGAAAAAAAAATCTGCTGCAGCAATTTACCTCTTTGCAGCAAGCAGCAGAGCCCTGCCCAAAACAGCTGAGAGCAAATAAGGGGGGCTAATCTAGTCAACTTGTGCTAATTAGGCTGTTCTGAAGCTGAAAGGAGCTGTTTTTTTCTTGCTGTTTGCTTGCAAGGAGGTAACTACTGCCAGGCAGAGGCCAAAGGATGGGGGCCAGTGGGTCAGCGAGGCTACATTCGGTGTATAAATGTAGCCTCGTATAAGGGGAGGAAAAGTGCCTCTTATACTCTGAGATATTTCATACAGTGATTCTGTAAATTTTGATATAACATGATCACATGCAATGAACCAAATTTGGGGGGCAGTTTACATCATTTCCATGATAAGGTATTTGATGCAATATCAAATATGACCTAATTAACATAATTATTTAACAGACATGTATGCACATCTTTTTTCCTGATTAGTTTATTAAAATGAGGATTTATTATATTATGCTGTTTTATATTTTATTATATTAAAAATAAAAGTTACTGTTATGTCTCAGTCAAAAATATATAAATAAGTGATGTTAAAATATACTACCTACCCATGACTATTTTGTCCTTTGCAAATTCTAGCTCCTTCATAGTGACCATGTCCTTTTCATCAATTGCTGCTTTTAATGCAGCTTGATTCACAAGGTTTTCCAATTCAGCTCCAGAAAATCCTACTGTCCCTCTGGCAATGATTTCTGGATTAATGGCTGTGCAAACAAAGACATGTTTTTGCATTTGTTAATCCAAATTGAGGTTAACATTCAGGCAAGTTAGCACACACAATAAATGTAAAGATGCAGAGTTTTGCATTGCGTACACTATTTATGATAATCCATCTTTAAGAATTTATCATTTTTATAATCATAATGTTTGAATAAGAACTGAGACATGAGAAACAAATAGAATTGTTCAAATGATTGAACAAATTTCTTTTTCTTAAAAATATACAGTTGTTCTTGGGTGCAACAAGCATTGCATCAGTTTTTAATTTAGTTTTCACTTAATAAAATTTAGTTGTAAGGATAGTTATAAAATCCTTAAATAGCAGACCTCTAGCCTTTAACTGAGTATGTTCTATTAAGCACAAATATTCATATTAATGAGAAGATTTTGAATCTCAATCAGCATATACACACATTTCTTATGCAGCCAGCCTGCTAGCAATTCTCTATGTTTTTATTTCAAAAATGCAGCACTTACACTTATCATATTTTATTTTATTAAGATACCATTTCAAAATTTCTGTTCGTCCCTTGACATCTGGTCTGGGAACTGTAACTTGCATGTCAAAGCGGCCAGGGCGTAACAAAGCACTAAATAGGGGAGGAAAAATATATTGTGAATGATTTAATAATCTTGGTTAATTTTTTTATATTAAAGTATTTTAAAGGGCAATTTAATAAGAAAAGTTACTAATACATTTGTAATTTCCATTAAAGCCAGTTTGTACAATTAAATGCTTTCCACAGAAAATCTCGCAATAGTTGTCAGAATCTCAAGAATCTCTTGGAAAACCAATATTACACAGCTACATTTCAAGTGTACTAACTGCATTTAAATCTGTATTATTTTCAATTAAGAATTTCCATTTAAAATGGTTGCTCCAGCAAAATATAGCTATTTTCTTAATTACTTAATTATGAAGACAAGAAATATTGGCATGATTATTATGCATCCTTATTACTCTCCTAAAGTACCAAAGCCATATTTGCACAAAATTAAATCATGCAAAGTTGTATTTTACCCACGTATACACATGCACAAAGACATACTTATCTAGTGCTTCAGGGAAGTTTGTTGCACCAATGATAATGATTCCTTCATTAGATTTAAAGCTTCAAAAGACAAAAAAAAAGTAATCAATATACTTACAGTGATATTTCTCTAGTTATTTAGATGTAGCAAGTCATATTCTGTTCAGTGGATTTGCAAAGAATGCTTCATTTATTTTATAGGGCAAATCTAGTAATAAAGGATTTTTTTTCCAGTTCAAGCCAACACTTCCTTAAGCATGTGACTTTGTGCATCACACAATAACTATTTTTAGTCATATTCAGTGCATGCAATAGCAGCCAATATCAGTTGGATTTTAACAAAAGGATAGTTCAACTTTTAAAATGAAAGAAATAGGGGAAAAACTTGAAAATTAGTTTTTGAATATAGATGTACATGCTTCGGGAATGGTTAGCAATATATTTTTCAGACCTTGTATAGGCATTGTTCAATGAGCAAATTTCTCAAGTATCAGAAAGCTGCTTTTCTTATATAAGGTTCAAAATACTTAAGCTGAATCATTTTTGAAGAATGCACCATCCTACTTTTCACCTATGTGTGATTTTAATTCTACTCCCCCACTTGAATGTCTGCGCTGTCCTTAACTCTTGAGTAGGATTTTGCCCTTATCCAATATCCCCAAAATCTAGATATTTAAGCACAGAAGACAGTTTATGGATCCTATGGCAAAAATAAATAACCTTTCCTCCTAAGAAGAATAAAAATATTTCTCAATATTTATGGACCATGTTTCTCTTCTCGACGTGCACAAAACATTTCAAATCCAAAATGTTTTGTACAACTTGGTTCAACACCCACTAACTAAAATTTTAGTTAGAAGAAAAATCAACACTTACCCATCCATTTCAGCAAGGAGTTGGTTTATAGTCTGCTTTGAGTAGGGATGCATTGGAGATTCAACTCGTTTGCCACCAACCGAATCCAACTCATCAATGAATATAACACTAGGTGCATTTGCTTTTGCTTCCTCTAAGAAAGAAAGTAACATGTCAAATTCTTAAGCATCTGTCTCCATTGGTTTCCAGTGCAAAAGTCAACAGTTTGTTCTGACTATCATTATGCATTTTCTTTATTCACAAAAGCTATGCTCTGAATAAACCCCACAAATGGAGGGTTTTTTTCCACTTACATTTTCATTTACAATGGAGACACTGCAAATAGTCTGAAAGATAATACATTTGAATTTTTTGTGATGTTCACTAATTTTTAATGTAGTTAACAAAATATATATATATATGTTACTCATTTACTAATAAGGAACTGATGCTATTTACTAATAAGATGTTGAGGCATTGATGCTATTTTCACTAAAGTGATTCAAGGGAAAACCCGCAACTTACTGAATAGATTTCTAATACGGCTGGCTCCTACTCCAACAAACATCTCATCAAACTCAGACCCAGAAGCGTAATAGAAGGGAACATCAGCTTCTCCTGCCACAGCCCTGGCAAGCAGAGTTTTGCCAGTACCAGGTGGACCTACCAACAGAACACCTAGAAAGATAAGAATGAAAAGAATATCAAGCTAAAATCTACAGACTGTATTATTGTCAATATTGGTCCTAAGTTCTGTAATTTTTTAATAAGCAATTTTATTACTCAGTAACTAAGTACAGGTAGTCCCTGCTTACTGACCATTCATTCAGCAACTGTTTGTAGTTACAACATTGCTGAAAAAATAACTTTTTGGCCCATTTATGACCCTCAGTTACATGATCGCCATTTCACTCAGTACACGTTGTTCTGTGCCTGACCATTTTTTTTCCTTTTTGTTCCACCTTTAGACGATTTCTGAAGGCAATCTTGCCTTTGCCTGACCCTTTCGTCCCCCTTCCAAGATTTAAAACCAACTTGATAATTTGGTGATAATAATGTGAATAAATTATTTGAATGTACATTAGTTAATGTCACTGCGTTTTTTGCATTTGTCAGCTGGGCTCCCATTCTGAGACTTACGGTAGACTGTCTGACTCTTATCACTAAGCTACTGTGCATGTCCACATTCTTTCTTCCACATTCTTTCACTTTCTTCAAACTTTCTATGTTCGCCTGCCAAGAGGTAAGGCAGGAACGCTGCTAAGATGTAATTAATAGCTAGTAAGACTTTTTTTACTTCTTTATAATAAAATGTGTTTTATTAGAATATATCTCGGGTTTTATTTTCTTTAAAAGTATACTCCAAGGAAAAGCCACCATCCGTCTCTAATTAAGGTGCAATTACCCCAAAGCGGAATGGGATTAATTGCCATCCTGACAAGTGGTTAGCAGAGGTCAATTTGGATTGATTTATGGTTTTTTCCTTGCTTGTTACTTTGATGATAAGCGTCTAGGCTAATTAGACAGATGATTAATTTAGCGACTGTGGAACGCTAATTTAATTACTGCAACAATGCCAAAAAAGAAGAAAAAAGGGAAAATGAAAATGAAACTCAGAGCATTCTCCACAAACGATTTGTTTTTCTCCGACGAAGAAGAAGTAGAAAGGAGGCTTTCAAATTTCCAGCCCCTTGCTTCAGCCACCCCACTAGGAGAAGGAGCCGTGGGAGGAGTAGAAGAAACGGACGAAATGCTGTTACAGAGGCTTCAGGAGGAAGATGACAGAAAAGCTGCTTTTGAAGGCAACATGCTGCAATTGAAGTCAGTGATGTCTCCTTCTGAATATGCATGCTCTCAAACAGTCCTCCCAGAACCTTTTGAATTTGAAACGCTTGGTGCAAGGCCAAAGTTTACACAAACCACTGAGCATTTTTCCTCCACATACAGAGAGAAATAATTTATTATTCTCCTCGAAGCTCCAAGCTCAGCCTAGATGAACAAGCTATAAAAAACTATCATGACCATATAAATTTTTTTGAACATGAGCTATCCCAGGCAAAAATGGCTTTATCTATGCTCGAGGCAGATAAGAGAGAGTCTCGTATTTTTAAAATTCCTGAAAATGCCATCTTGGCTCCTTCTTCGAAGCCAAAGCCACACCCCCAGGAGGGTCTTGTGTCAGGCCAATCAGAACAGAGAGCTGTGTACACGTCACAATTGTCACATGACGTTTTCTCTCAAATTACACACCATGCCACGAAGGCGGAAAAATTATCTGAGCTGCCCGAAACTAAAGTTGCAGCACCATCTGCTGGCAAAAGTAATTTACTAGAGAAAGCTGAAATGCATCGCAGTTTGCAAGAATAATTTCAAGTATTACATCGGACTTTATCAAACATGTCCCTAATTCACTCAGATATTCAGACTGCAATGCCACAAGTGTCTCCACAGGCTCAATCTTCAGCATCCCCCGGTGGTGCTGGTGTCCTTTTAGATGGAGCACAACAACGCTTAATGCAGCAAAGGCAAATGACTGCGTTTCCAGCAGGCCATGTTAATATTGCAGCTCAAATGCAACAGCTCCAACTCAAGCACAAGTGGCAGCTGGAGCACAGCAAATTCCTATACAGCAGGCACATTTTCAAGTGCATGCACAAATGCCTCTAGCCGTGCAACCAGGACCAGCTCCCGGTCCACCTCCAGCGGCACAACCAGGACCATTTGTTGGTCCACAACAAGCACAGCAAATACCACAGGTATTTTTACAAGCACAGCCAGCATACCAAATGCATGTTCCTCAACAGGCCTTTTCTGTTGCTCCACTAGGTGGTGAGTCGAAATTAAAGATGTCAGGACAGAATTATAAGGCCTGGGTCAGTGAGATTGGATTGTTACTTCGTAGAGAAGGTACTCACTGTATGGTTTTTAATCCTCCTGCCCAGCCATGGACTCCTGCAATAAGAGACTTAGAGACTAAAGCTTGCACAACATTATTGATGTCCATGGATACTGAACTGCAGGTTACTTTTCCGCCTGATGCAACAGCCCAACAAATTTGGGTCCAATTGGAAAATTGCTACAGGCCTGTTTCAATTGAATCTTCATGTTTGCTCATGTCTGAGTTCCATGGTTCGAGATTGAAACCTGGTGAACAAATTTGAGGACATTTAACCAAACTGAAAGGAATCAGAAGAGAATTGAGAGAAAGAGGCTATCTTATTGATGATATTCAAATGATCAGCATTATTAACTCATTTAATTATAAATGGAAAGATGCCATTACCTATTGCTCAACGCACAGTGGATCATATATGCAGACTTTTAATTGAAGAAGAAGCACTCATGTTAGCTACTCCACATTTGAGAGGACCACCTGCATCAAGAGCTCCAGCGAGGCGTCCCTTCTGAGGAAGAGCCTACGTTCCAAGGATGCCAAGATGCTACATCTGTAATCGTGTGGGACATGCCACCCGGGATTGTCCCCAACGAGTTCCAGCTCCCGTCTCGTACCAGCCCAGAGGAACAGATTCCAGAGGAGGCAGAGGCAGAGGCAGAAGACAAGGTCGTCGTGGTCCCAGGCGTGATCCACAAGCTCCACTCGCCACATTGGTGTTAACCAACGATCCACAACCTCATCCAGAGTACGACAGATGACTCCTGTGGACTTTGGACAATGGTGCAGAGTTGTATGTTACTTACAGAAAGGAACTTTTCACAGAGATGCACGAGCCTGAACCTGAACTACATGAACTTTATTCTTTTTCCAATCATCCTTGTCAGGTCAAAGGAAAAGGAATTGTTTATGTTGAAGAGCTCGATGCATTCATTCCTGATGTTTATTATATACCAATAGCAAATAGTAATTTGCTTAGTCAAAGTCACTTGTCTAGAGTTTTAAAGTTCCAGGTTCACCACCTTGAAAAAGAAAGTTACATAGTTAAAAATGGAGATATTGTTGCTGAAACCATGTTAATTGGTGGTGTTTATTACTTAAGGCCAAAACCTAAATCGCAAGCACAGGCAAGTATACAAACTCCAAAAGAGGAGAGCACAGGCCCAGAGATGTTCCAGAGAGAAATTCTATTGCTACTCCAAAGGCTCCTAAAGCCAACAAAAAGAAAATTAGGAAACAGGTTGCTCAGAGCAAGCCTGAGGTTCCTCATAAAACTGTTAATGTTGAGAATTCATTAATTGGTAAACCTTTGCATTCCAGGTGTATCCATAAGTGGCATAGAAGATTGGGGCATGCCAGTTTCTGTGTTCTTAGGAAGATGCCGGAGTTCGCAAAAGGTTTGGCTCTAAAGGGGTATAAGGTGTTTTTGGATTGTGCTGTCTGCAAGAAAGCCAAATCCAAAGCAGCGGTCATTCCCAAATGTGCTACACGCCTGTCAACACGCATTTTTGATTTGGTTCACACTGACATAGTTGGTCCTTTTAAGCCAACACTTGGTGGTAAAAAATATTTTCTAACAATTGTTGATAATTACTGTAGATATGGATATGTATATCCTAGGAAAGAAAAATCTGAGACTTTTCAGATCTTTAAAGATTTTGCTGCTCTTGTTTCTACCCAACACCAAGTTCGCATCGCCAGAATCCAGAGTGATCGTGGTGCTGAATTCATGTCTCAGAGTTTCCAAGGATTGGATGCATAAGAATGGAATTCTTCATCAAACGTTGGCCCCTTACACGCCAGCTCATAACGAAGTCGCAGAAAGACGACAAGGAGTACTGCAAATCATGATGCATTGTCTCCTAGAAGACGCCAACCTTGGTATGCCATACTGGGGTGAAGCTATCAAATATGCAAATTACATTGTCAACCGTACTTGGAGCAGTGTAATAAATCAGACTCCTTTCTTCATGTTGTACGGATACAAGCCCGATCTCAAAAACCTTCATATTTTTGGTTCATACGGTATGGTGAACATTCCCTTAGCTCAAAGAAGGAAAGGAGGTCCAGCAGCAAAGAGACTGAGATTTATGGGCATTGATGATAACTCAAAATGGAGCAAATTTATTGACTCTAAACATGTAATTGTGATTTCCCAATCTGCTAATTTTGAGGAAGATGTTGACTGGTCCAGGATTCATTTCAATGATCCTGGAGTTTATTTTCCTAGAGATCATACTGTTGATGCCTTACAGTCTGATGATTGAGATCCACAGGCAAATGTTTCATCCACTAGTTCTTCTCAACTTGATGTTCTGTCTTCGCAAGCCGCGGATGCTGACGCTAGTGACGAATGTGAGGACGAGGACGAAGCAGAAGAAGAATGGACTGTTGTTCCAAGACGTTCCAAGAGGGTCACAAAGGGAATCCCTCCACAGCGATATTCGTGGCAACTGACAAAAACACCCTTGCCTTTGATTGAACAGACCTGGGCTGTATAGCCAGATCTGTAGGAGATGTTTCTCTCAGGCCGACTGAGTCTAAACTGGGCATGAAAGGGGCGGAGCAAGGGGAGTGGTCAAAAATTATGACTCAGCCAGCATCAGATCCGACTGATACAACCCTCATCTGGACAATGTCACACCCTCATCAAGGAAATTTAAAGTGTTTACACCTGCAAAACCTCCAGCAAACAAAAGGGCACTCGATGGGTCTACAGAATCAAAAAGAAGCCAAATGGTGAGTCACTGTACAAGGCCAGACTTGTAGCTCAGGGTTTCTCTCAACGTTATCCTGAGAACTACACAAATACCTACTCACCGACAGTCCGGACTGAGAGTGTAAAAATTGCATTAGCAACAGCTACTATTCTTGGTTTAGAAGCTTTCCAGTTCGATGTTGACACGGCTTATCTACATGCTAACCTAGATGAAGAAATCTATGTGAGAGATCCTCCTGGGTTCTGACAGCAAGAAGGGGATACCTGGTTTCTAAACAAAAGTCTTTATGGCCTGAAACAGTCTGGTTTAATGTGATACTTATGTCTTACTGACAAACTAAATTCAATGGGCTTTATTAAGTCCGAAACTGATGAGTGAATGTTCACAAAAAGATCTAACAATACATATGAGATAGTTCTTGTTTATGTTGATGATATTGTTTATATTGGTCCAAATAAGCAGATGAGTGAGATTTTTGCCAAAGCTTTGCAGAGATATTTTACATTGAAATCTTTAGGTCATGTTAGCACTTATTTAGGTGTTCAGATTGATAAAAGACAGAAGGGGTTTAGTCTTTCACAAGAGGATAAAATTGAACAAATTTTGCATCATTGTAACATGAAGGATGCTAACACAACAAAGACACCCATGCAAACAGATTTTCATAACTTGACACATGAACCAAGTCCTGAGTTTGAGGATCAAACACTTTATCGTTCAGTTATTGGGTCACTGTTGTACATTAGTAGTTGGATCAGACCCGACACTGCACTTAGTGTTAATCTCTTGTCTTGACACGTAGGTAAGGCAAAACAGTTTCATTGGACATGTGTTAAGAAATTATTGAGATACTAAAACACTCTAAACATCTGAAGCTATTGTTAGAACCAACACATACTGATTATGCAGAATTACGTTGTTATGCAGATTCTGATTGGGCGAGTGATAAGAAATCACGTAAAAGTACTTCAGGTTATATGATGTTCTTAAATGGATGTCCTGTTTACTGGCAAGTGCGTAAACAGAATTTTGTTTCTTGTTCATCTACCGAAGCTGAATATGCTTGTGTTTCAGATGCATGTAATTCTCTAACATAGTTTGATGCTCTGGTCACAGATATCTGGACACGTCCGATCCGACCGATTACCGTGATGGAAGACAATGAATCGGTGGTTTATATTTCTGAATCACATTTCACAGGCTCTAGGTCCAGACACATTGACATCCATTATCAAAACATAAAACAATTAATGAAAAAAGGTTTTGTTAAATTGCAATATGTATCTACACATGATCAAATTGCTGATATGCTCAACAAACCGCTTCCAGCAGCTCAACACGAGTATCTGCATAAGAAGATGTGCCTTATCTGATGATGTACCTGACGTCCGCTCAACTGACAAAGAAGGGGATTGTCACTGCTCCATTCTGAAACTTACAGTAGACTGTCTGACTCTTATCACTAAGCTACTGCACATGTCCACATTCTTTCTTCCACATTCTTTCACTTTCTTCAAACTTTCGTTCGCCTGCCAAGAGGTAAGGCAGGAATGCTGCCAAGATGTAATTAATAGCTAGTAAGACTTTTTTTACTTCTTTATAATAAAATGTGTTTTATTAGAATGTATCTCGGGTTTTATTTTCTTTAAAAGTATACTCCAAGGAAAAGCCACCATCCATCTCTAATTAAGGTGCAATTACCCCAAAGCGGAATGGGATTAATTGCCATCCTGACAGTTAAGTTGTATCTGGTTTACAAAAATCATACAAGATTAGACTGCACTGCAATAGTAAGAAAAGGTACATACTTACATTAAGAAAAGGTTCACACTTACCTTTAGGGAGTTTACCTCCTAGAACGGTAAATTTCTGGGGATTTTTCAGAAATTCTACAATCTCCTGCAACTCTTGCTTAGCTTCATCTACCTGAATGCAATTAAGAAAATACTATTGTAGACTATCATAATTTCATACTAATATGCTTCTGACATGTTAATTATATAGCTGTCCTATATAAAGTTACTTTTGAAGGTATTTCCTTTAATGAAACTGTTAAATGGAATTTGACTTCATTATGTCATTTCAGACATTAAGCATATTTTTGTATTATTAAAGATGGTATGTTTCTGGGCAAAATAAGAACAGAATGGATTATTTTAAAAAAATAATAATTCCCCACTGGATACTATCAGTATGCTAGGGCAGGGACAGAATGTATCTGCCCTCAGTTTGGAAGGGATTGCCACTCTCAAATTGGCCTTTTTAGTCACACTAGATACTGTTTTAGGACCTCTTTCCAGAGCACGATACCATAATCTCTTGAGACTGAAGGATGCCAATGATGACTATCAGTATAATGGCAGTATCTGTGGCCCACGAGAGCAAATTTGGTAAAAATATTTACTAGTATTAAAAATATTTTGAAAAACAATTACTCATGTACACTTGATAAAAAGGGAAATTAAATTGTTATATAGCTTTTTGCAACACAATGCTGAAACAAAGTCAAACCCTGTGAGTTTATATTAATGAATAAATAATTTTAAAAAGTAGCAACTTCCTCTGATTATATGTCCTTTTAAAAAAAAATCATTAATGATTCAAGTTAAACAGTGGATTCTGTTATAAAAGAAGGTAACTGTAGAATACATCTGGGCAACACTATGGTATGCCAATCTGAAGCAATTCTTAGAAAAAAAATATTCTGCCAGATGCTTAGCAGCACGGGAAAGAGAATGTACTGGCAAGTATTAATAGTAAAAAAATTCAAACAGGTCACAACTCTGACAGCCCAACTATCAAATGTTCATCTTAAGTACAGCAAAATTGGACCAGATCCTGCCATTTTAGATCTATTATATCTTTTTAAAATATAAGTTTTTTTTTAAATTCATCCACAATATAATTCATTCACTTCACTTTTCTTGTCCCAGTAACATGTTTTATGCGAACTGACGTCTGCCCTTTTAGATTTATCAGAGTATTTAAGTTTTATTTGATTGCTTCAATTTTATCACATAATCAGAAGACATTCAATTCTTTGAAGTTACCCCTTTCACATGTTCAAAGGTGATATTTTTCATTTGAATAGGATCCACTGCTGCATCAAGTCCAGAACTTGCTCGGAAACGAACTGCAAGCAAAATAATTTATGTAATCAAATAAATGTTGTCATTTACTTTATTTTTGTACAATATATTGTTATTGCTATTTGTTCTTGCATTGGTATTTAAAGCTACTTAGCTATCCAGAGAGAGGTGGCCATTTAAATCACAATCTAAATAAATATATAACCAAGAAATTTTCATCTGTAACAATATTCTTGTATGATCTGGGCAGCTATATAAATTTATTTAATAAATAAATAATAAAGTACCATAATAATGCAGAATTACCTGATATCCTTTAAAAACTATACTTTCCCTTCACTCTTACAAAGGATCCAAAAGTGACTATTATATACATATATATCAATATCTCCAGCTTTGGCAATGCTTTTGTCTCAGTATTTACACAAACCATTAGCAGCTGTTTACTCAATTATACGTTTTTCCAATCATATCAAATGTTGGACTCATATCATCCAGGTATCTGATTTCTACAATAAGAACATCTTCAAATTTTCTTTAATTAAAATACTGATCAAAGACTTTCCAAAGATTCAAGAAGATACAAAATATGTCATTAAGATTCTGATATTGTTCAATATGTAAGTACTGAAATGGTTGATGCTAGAGTGAATAGATACTGGAATACAAAGGAGACATTACTATGGTATTAAACTTGCTGGGATTATTTATCTGATCTGAAGAAAATGCAAGCTGTGTTCTATGTAATCTATTCAAAAATACTTCAAACAGATGAATATAAAACAAAGATAGAGACTTCTGGGGTGACATCATGGTGGTGCGGTACAGGAGAACGGGGCTCCGTTCTTTCTGTCCAAATTTTTGTGTCTGGAGGCCTGTAGAATTAGCCCCTGGAGGGGTCAGCATTATAGAGGGGATACTCTGGGGGTGAGGGAGAGAAGAGCAATCCCCTGTTGCAGCAGGAGGAACTCCTTGAATCCGGTGTGGAAGAGACCAGCTGTTATGGTCGGGTTCGGAAGTGTGATGGCCTGATCGAATGGTGGAGGAAGCAAAGAGTGGGAAACAGCGAGAAGTATTGATGGAGAGTGACAAGACAGAGTGAGATACCGGGTTGCTTCTCTAAATTGGAGAAACCTACAAGCTGATAGACAAGTGAGTCTCCAAGGTGGGAAAAATTGGTGGCCCTATCTCCAAATCAAGACAAGATATAAAAAAGTTTTAGAACAGTAAGGCATCTATGAAAAACAACTGGAATTGGATAAAATATTGCTAGGGACAGGGGGGAAATGATTACCAAAGCATATAACCTCTTCCTAAGATTTAAAATGAAGAAGAAACTGTGAAGGAGACAATGATAAGCTGGGCTAGAAATTTTGGATATAGTATTGAATTAGACGGGTGAAATGTTCCCGGTTCGGACCAGATCGCCCGGTAGCGATGGCAGCAGGTGGTTCAGAGAACCGGTAGCAAAAATCCCTGCCCCCCGCCATGCCCAGCTGAGCCGGGCAATTATCAGAGGCTTTTTAAAAAAAAAATTAAAAGCATTTTTTCTACAACCTCTTCAGCCAAAAAAATTCTTTTAAAAGTTAAAAAAAAAGCCTCTGATGATCGCGTGGCTCAGCTGGGATCGTCAGAGGCTTTTAAAAGCCTCTTTGGCTGAAGAGGTTGTAGAAAAAATGGTTTTAAAAGTAAAGTAAAAAGAAAAAGAAAAATAGTTGGCCACACCCATCCAGTCACATTACCCCCCACCACCAAGCCATGCCCACAGAACCAGTAATAACAAATTTTACATCTCACCACTGGAATTAGACTATTGGCACAAATTATGGGAGAAAAAGTATAAACTAACGATGTCAGTAGCCTATAAGGAAAACCTCTACAAAATGTTTTATCGTTGGCATTTACCCCCAGCAAGATTGGCCAAAATGTTTCCAAACATTTGGGTGTCCTCCTAGACTCACAGCTAAGATTAGAGCAACATCTGACAGCTGTGGCTAGGGGGACCTTTGCACAGGTTCGCCTGGTGCACCAATTGCAACCCTACTTGGATCGGGAGGCTCTCCTCACGGTCACTCATGCCTTGTCACCTCACGGTTAGATTATTGCAATGGGATTACATGAGATTACCCTTGAAAAGTGTTTGGAGACTACAATTAGTCCAGAACGCAGCCGCGCGAGCTGTCATGGGTGCACCGCGGTACACCCACATTACCCCAATTCTCCACGAGCTGCACTGGCTCCCTATTGGTCTCCGGTCACAATTCAAAGTGTTGATTATTACCTTTAAAGCCCTACATGGCTCAGGGCCAGGGTATCTTCGAGACCGCCTTCTACTGCATAGGTCCCAGCAACCGGTAAGATCCCACAGAGTTGGTCTCCTCCAGGTCCCGTCAGCTAAACAATGTCGGCTGGCGGGCCCACAGGGGAGGGCCTTCTCTGTGGCTGCCCCAGCTCTCTGAAACCAGTTACCTCCTGAGGTCCGGACCATCCCCACCTTATTGGCCTTCCGAAAAGCGGTGAAGACCTGGCTTTTCCAGCAGGCCTGGGGCCATTGATCTCACTCTTGCAATCCAGCGAGATCCGGCCATGAATGGTGTGAATGAGTTTTAATGTTTTTAATTTTTAAATGTTTTCTATAATGATTTTGAATGCATTGTGAGCCGCCCTGAGTCTTCGGAGAGAGGCGGCATACAAATTGAATTAATAAATAATAAATAAATAAATAAACCGTTCACCCGAATGCTGGCAATGTAGTTATAAACAGGGAACTTTCTACCATATGTAGTGGACCTGCCCCAAAGCCAGAAAGTATTGGCATAAAATAAAGGAATAGTTGGAAGAAATTACCGAACAAAAGATTGAACTGAAGCCAGAACTGTTTTTATTGGGCATTTTAGATGGAAAAGTGGGTAAAAAATTTCAATATGTAATATTACATATATTAACTGCAGCCAGAATAATTTTTGCTCAAAATTGGAAACAGACTAATACTTCTTCAGAGGCAATGATAATAAGGTACTTGAGTGTGCAGAGATGGATAGGTTGATTATGGAATTGAAAGGGAGAGAAGAATCAGAATACTATTAATTTGGAGTATATGGTATACAATGGCTAGAGAATAGGAGTTAAATTATTATGTAAGTATTATATAATATTGATGACAATGTGATTATTTTGTATTTGTGTATAAATATTATAATTCAAACAACTGTATAATATAGGATAGTGAACTATGGAAATAGAACCTATGTAAATATGAATGTTATGGATGATATTGATACTGATATGGAAATGCTGTAATGAGTGAAAAATTGTGTTTTGTTTTTTAATGTTGAAAATGCTTAATAAAAATTCAACAAAACAAAACAAAACAAAGATACTATTATAAAAGTAATCTCTTTCTCTTACCTCCATTATATTTCAGGCAACTTTTTCCTCTACTTAAAATATACTCTAACAATCAGACACAGAATAACCTGGTTTTTAAATTTAAGTATAGTGTAAGATAATAAAATACTAAATAATAAATTAAAAATTTAGTAGAATAAAAAGTTAACAAACCAGCATCAGAAAAGGAACCTTTAGGTAAGAACTGGCTTTTTAACACAGTATAAATCCCAAACAACACTGCTAGAAAGACAAATAATCGGGTTCGTCTTAAGGAATCTGAAAGGGAAAAAAAGAATATTTGTTTAGTCAGTTGATTATGGCGTACATATTAACTAAATTAATTTGTGCATCTGACTAAACTGAAATAAGCACAACATAAAATATCATAAACAGCAATTTAAAATAAAAAGTCGAGACTCCTTACAGATTCTCTGACAACAGAAAAACCAAATATACATATTACACCTCTTGGCCTCGGACTGAAAAACCAGATCTTTAAGGCTTCCAGAATATTCCCAGGATCAGGGTCATCTGAAATTTAGGATGGGGAGTCTTTCAAGTGGCTGGCATTGTAACAGAGAAGGCATGCCCCCTGGGTCCTTCAAGTGACATTGTTTCATACCTTCCAATGCTTTTCAAGGAAAGCCCCCCTCCCATACATTACACTGCAATAATCCAACTGGATAATATGCCATCAGTGACTATAGGAAGAGTCTCTCAGTGTAGGAATGGGACAACTGATGCACAAGATGGTGCAGTATAAAATACCTGGCTATAGTTGCCATCCACTCCTTGAGCAGTAACCATGAGTCTAGACCAGGGTTCTGCAATCTTCAACACTCAGAGCCATTTGGACCAGTTTCCCATACAAAAAGAAAACACCAGGAGCCAATAATTTAACAAATGGTGATTGGGTGGGCGTGACCAACTCGACGTCACTCCCATCCAGTCAGTAGATACCCCACCCCCAGCAACACCTACCCAGCTGGTTATTAGGGCAGAGAACTGGTTAAATTATTTGCCCTGCCCAGCTCTGCCTCATCCCTCCCCTTCCAGCCACCTCTTGCCACACCCGGCCTTGGGTGTGTTGTTCACCTCCCTCCCTCCCTCCCTCCGTCACTGTCTTTTTCTTTCTTTCTCTTTCTCTGTCCCTCTGCGTCAGTCTGTCTTTCCATCTTTTTCTTTGTCTTTTTCTTTCTTTCTTTTTCTTTCTCTCCCTTTCTTTTTCTGTCTCTCTCTCTCTCTTTCTTCCCCTCCCTCATTCCCCACCCCCACATCCAGGGAATAACTGTAAAGAAATTCGGCCACGTTCTCTGTCTCTGGAAAGATACAAAAATAAACTTTGCATTGCAAAAGGAGTGACTGTCAGGCTGTTACATCACAGCGCCACGAAGTCGCCACCTTAGATCACTGCACACACTTCAGAGAAGCATCATCCCAAGCAGCAGCCCACTCACATAGGCATGCATACACTGCAGTCCAAGGTGGCCAGAAAATATAGCCCCTGGGCACCCCCAAAGATGCTTGGCAAAGTATGGGACGACACCTCCCCATCACTAAGGCAGCATCCATAGAATCCTTACAAAACTGGGCAAAGGTGGAGAGGGGAGCAGATGGAGCCGAATTGGTCTCTCTCTTTCTCTGTGTCTCTCTCTCGCTGCCCGACTGCAGCAGGAAATGGCGGGTGGCTACTTCCGGCCTTTGTGTGTGCTGGACGTGCGACCTGCTCTTCACTGAGATACTGGTCCACCCCGCGGCCAACACCGCTGTTGGGGCAGGGTAGCATTGTGGCTCTGCATCGTAATGGGTTCCAGGAAGAGAAGAGGACCCCATCTCCCCCATTGGGAAGCACGCTTTCACTGTCTTGCACAAGGTGCTGTGAGAGCAGTAGGCAGGCCATGGAGGCAGGAGCAGCAGCGCCATTGGGAGCCGCAGCAGAGGGCTGAAAGAGCTGCATGTGGCTCAAGAGCTGCGGGTTGTCGACACCTGGTCTAGACTGACCCTCAGATTGCACAACTCAGTCTGGGGAATGGTATCCTCACTATGTTAACAATGTTTTTTTTTCCCAACCAGACTCGCAAAGCTTCCAGGCACTGGAAAAAAAACAATAACTTGGGTGTCCCAAAGGTGCTTTTTTCAGGAGGCAATTGGACTTTGTTTTTCCTTTTGAAGATGTTTAGCTTCTCATCCAAGAAGCTTCTTCAGCCTCTGACAGGATAGTGGGGAATGGAAGGATTTATATTCCTTGCAGACAGCTGGTAATCTGCATCCTTTTATAGTTATTGAAGCACTTGGAGGTTTATCTGTGTCCTCAGGGTCACTTGAGTAGTGCTCCTGGTTCCTGTAGTCTACAATTTTTCTCTGGAAATCCATTCCTACTCCTACTCCCACACCATTCAAAGGGTGTTCATCCAAATTGTATAGCTAAAAGTCTGTAGAGATTCTCAGTCATCCAGATTATGGTTGTCAACCATGACCTGGATGACTGAGAATCTCTACAGACTAATAACTTGGGTAGCCTGAAACAAAGATGTATAGCTGACTATGAACACTGTTGATATTTAGCCTCATATCAAGAGATAGCCTCACCCAGCAACTTCACATAGATGTCTATTAGGAATGGGGAGACAAGCTGTGCAAAATGCACAAAGAAGAGGATTATAGCTACGTCTCTCCCCATGTGGTAACACCAACTGGAACTGGCCTCAAAAGAACAAGAAAACTATTACAAACTGATCGTCCTACGTGTAATGACGACATGGAGGGGACATGTACTTACCTATCACTAGACAAAACAGGCATAAAGGAATTAATTTTCCTACGTATTTAAAATATGTTCTCCCAAAATTAAAAAGAAAGGAAATTTACAAATGATTACAAAATCTGCTTTAACAAAACAGATTAACTGACCAATTGTACGCTGTGCAAGTGCCTGTGATTTCAAAAAACCCTCTGCAAACCCAGTTTTAAAAGCATCTTGATGAGCTTCAGGTATGTTTTTTCTTTTCATCAGTTTGTCTAAACTTTCAATATCAGATACTTTCTCTCTCAGTAAAAGACCCTAAGAACAAAACAGGAAAAACATTGTTTTTAAAAAATTACCAAATCTTTTGTTAAAACACAATTTCTCTAGAAGTATTTATAGTTAGTATATTTCTGTCATGTTATTTCATGGCATTAGTGAAACCTTTGTTTTTAAAAAGCTTTACACAGGGTCAAGGACAACTCGCCCTGGCCAACTCACCGCAGAACAATTCAACATGGGATAATTCAAGAGAGGGACAAGTGAATTGCAGTGGACATTATCTTACTTTAAGTCTGAATCTTCTCAAGTTAAAAGTTCTCGAGGCTGAGATGAACTGCAATTCTACTTGTCCCTCTCTTGAGTTATCTTGGGTTGAATTGTCCCATGGCGAGATGGCCATGGCAAGTCGCCTGTGGTGAGATGCAGGGATGGGTTCTACTTACCTTTACTACCGGTTTGGAATGGGGCCGCGCGTGTGCTCATTTGCACTCTCTTCTGCACAAGCGCAGAAGCTTCTGCGCATGTGCATAAGCATTTTTATGACATCTGGGTCAGTGGGCGGAGCCTCCCACCAGTGGGTTGCGAACAGGGGGCCCCTCACCACTGGTGAGATGGCCAGGAAGAATTGTCCCATTCCACGTTAATTCCCATTCCACAGGTTAATTTTAGGGGGGGGGGTGGATTATACATTGGATAATAACAAAGTGATTTTTTTTCTAAAAGTGAGGTTGTGAACCCAAGAACTCCTATTGAACTTTTAAGTTAATGCGTTTTTTGCCAAATAAACATAGGTTTTAAAACTACCAATCAAGGGAATGTGCTTATCATATAAAATTAATAAACTAATAATAAACATGTAACTAATCAAGGAATGGATTGGCAATGCAGTTTTCATGAACACTCTATCACCCCCTCTATCGCACACCATATCTTTGGGAATCCTTCAAAATTTTAAATTATTTTAAATAGACAAATCTTCAAAAATGTCAATAAACTCTCCCAAGATTTAAAGAGAACTATCAATATTTTATAAGAGTTTAACGCAAGAATACCAAGATCTTACAAGTTGTGGAAATCTTGTGATAATTTGGTCTTTAAAAAATACATTTAAAATTATGTATTAAGATGCAAAGATTACTGATTTTTGAATTAAAGTCATATATTAGTTATGAAGCCTAATTATTTAGTTTTGCTTTCCATAACCTGATATCCTTGCCTATGCTATTATGGTAGTAGAAACCTAATACATCTAGCAAACATCAATTAGGTGAAGTCTGTTCCAAGTATTTCACTGGAATTATTTTGCATATTCACTTATTTATACATTTTCTTTTATTCTTTACTGCCTGTACTAATTATTTAAAAATACAATGAATTTAACCCTATTTGCACAACCAACTTGATACATAAAGTCCCCAACACTTGGTAATGTTTCTATTTCTATAGAACTTTATAGCTGCCTGACATTTGACTACATTTGCTAACTGCAAATGCACTACTATATATGTGTGGAAGACATTACATGGTAACAGTCACTGGAGAAGGTCAACATAATGTGCACATTTTCATAATTACCTTTACAAATGAGGGAGCTGCATCTTCTGCTTCTGCTGAATGTTCTGATGTGGTCTGTAGCCGTCTTGCTCTTGATTTCAGAGTCTTAAAACCTCGAGACTGAATGAAAACTTAATACAGAAAAGGAGATATTATACTTCAAGAATGTGTAAGAGAAAACAGTGAGTTATGTTCAACAGCTTCTCTGACATACTGCTTAGATACTGATCCTTAATTGATATTGTAATATAAAAAGCTGTATAATCATTTCTCAATGTGTAATCCTGTGTGCAAAGTTTCAAATTTTCAATACCAAAATAACTATCTAAGCACCATTGTAACAGTGTGAACTACCATATTTGAGAACTTGTGTGTTGTTGTTTTTTTGTAGAAATATATATATGCAGGTTAAAGGGATTTTTTTCCTAAGGGACCTCATGGTTGAAGGCAAGGCCATGGGAGCAACAAAGTAAGGAAAAGCAAATAAATGGAAATAACCTGCCAATCGTCATGTAAGCATGTTAGAGATAATCTGCATAAGAGGAAAAAATTTTAAACTCTGTGTTTGTTTGTTTGTGTGTGTGTGTGTGTTTCAAGTCCTGCAGGAGATGCTTGTGAAATAAGTGACCAATTCAGATCAGAACTAAGAAACAGAGAGCTTAGATGATATTTAACTGAGGAGTAGGAAGGCACCAGGAAATACCTACAGCAGACAGAGGAGTTAAGAACTGGTAAAGAGGAAAAGAACTAAAACAATGATGAATAAAACAGTCCTTTGCAAATTCAAAACTATTTTTTTAGAATGTCATAGTTAAAAAGATGCCATTTCTTTAATACTGCTTTGCATACATTTCTGCAGGAACTTCTGCAGTAAGTTCTTGACTTACAACCATTTAATGACCGCAACTGGCATGCATTTTCTGTGGTTGCATTGTCCGAGGGTCCTGGGATTGTCATTTGCAATCTCATTAGGGAGCTTCTGACAAGCAAAGTCAATGGGGGAAGCCAGATTCACTTAACAACTGTAATGATTTGCTTGACAAAAAAGGTCATAAAATGGGGCACAACTCACTAACAATTGTCTTGCTTAGCAGCGGAAATTTGGGCTCAATTGTGGTTGTAAGTCGAGAATTACCTGTACATATATTCAAACAACATAAAGATGAAATTGTGAACAGCTGTAGAGAGAAATAAATAGTTAAACCTTTTCACTCTGCTGTGTCATCAATTCTTACTCTTACTCAACTTCTGACAATCACTGAGAAAGCCAAATAGCATTTGCAAAGCAGAAAAGGGCTGTGAATAGTTTGTGATTCTAACTGAAGTAATCAAAACCTCACAAAAGAACTGCAAACTTCTGAAGTTATAAAGAGTAAAAGATTCTCAATGTTGTGCCCCATAGTGTTCAATGGCAATTTATTCTAATAGCTCTGGAAAGTCTATAGAAATCTTCACTACACAGAATAGATTACAACATAGATTGGTAATAATTAAAACCTATTCTATTTAAACAAGATATTTCAGAATAGCTTTCTGAAACATTTACTTATTCTATATAGTTTCTTACTGACTAGGAATTATTCACATATAAATTCTTGCACTTATTTTCATCCTTTATAAAAATTACAATTCAAATTATAATTCCCAGTAAATCCAGACTTTACTACAAAAAGTGGGTATACATGCGAATTCCTGGCCTTAAATACAAAGAGTTTACACTGTCTATTGTAATTGAGGTATCAGAAATGGTACAATGCTGCCTTAAATTTTATTCTATAGTATTGAATACTATAGTAATTCTTAAAAAAAATTCTCATAACTAATCTCATAACACCAACATCATCTCATTGGAATTCCTGGGAGTTATAATTCAGTAATCTCTACAGGGCCATAATTCCCTGCATGATTAATAATATTTGTATATACAGGCAGTCCTCATCTTACAACTACAACTGGGCCCAAGATTTCAATTGTTAAGCAAGACATTTGTTATGTGAATGTTGTCCCATTTTGTGACTTTTCTTACCACATTTGTTAACTGAATTATGTAATTGTTCAGTTAGTAACACAGTTAAATGAATCTAGCTTCCCCTAGACTTTGCTTGTCAAACGGTCGCAAAAGTTTATCACATGACCTCGGGACACTGCAACCATCATGTCAGTTGCCAAGCCGTCGGGGCGAGATAGTCGGGGAAATAGCGGGCTCTGATGAGCCCTGCGAAAACCCTGGCTGCCGAACCGCTGCCAATGGGTCTTCGGACAGAACCCGTCCTGCAGGGATGGGGGAAGAAGAGGGGTGCCTCGGACGACCGAGAGGAACAGGCAAGTTCCTCAGAGGTCAGAGGGAACCTTCTTGAGTCGGCGGCGGGGGGGGGCAGCAGCGATGGCGGCTACCATGAAGCTGTGACAACCGGGCAAGAAAAGTGCTGGAGGAAAGTGGAGAAAAACGGAGCTCTTTGAAGCTGGGTGAGTGACAACAGCCCAGGCTTGTAACAACATTTGGAACATCACTAATAATTAGAAGAATCCTAGCCTAAAACAGCGGCTATGCAACAAAGGAGCTTTGGAAAAACTTTTTAAAAATACAACTTTAAAGAGACAAAGACTGGAGAAACAACTAATTTTGGAACAGAACTAAGAGAATTAATCTGGAGATATGGTTAAAAGACTAAACACTTTAGAATTTGAACTGGATTTTAAAAAAGATGATTTGATATTTCTTTAATTAAAAGAAGAAATAAATTTGATGGTTATATAATAATAAATAAAATGGAGTCTTGCATGACTAATGGAAAATGTGGATTATAGAGAGACACCATCTGGCATAAAGAGGAACTTTGTAACTTTCCTTTGTTATGGGAAACTCTGAGTTTTATAGATAAAAATTACCGAATTCTGTGGAGGATTTTTCTCTCCTGTATGCAGGCAGTTGATTATGGTGAAAAGAAAAGAAATTTACAATGGAACTCCTACAGTTGAAATAATAACAATTTAAATGTTGGCACAGGAATAGAAGAAGGATTAAGCGCAGCCTCAAAAGAAAAAGACTTGATACATCATATCCGAAATAAAAATAAGAAAAGAGATTTAATGTGGTTTATGGAGAAAAAGATTAAAAATTTGGAAAATGAAAGGAAATATACGTTTGCATGCGAGGAAATGAAGATAATGTGATTAAAAATAAAATAAAATAAAGATGGATTGTAATAATAAAAGGGAGGGTTTTATAGAAATTAAGAATGTTAAAAGAAATTAATTAATACATGTAAAGATATGCTTGATGCAAGAACTATGTTTTAATGTCAAAATGCTAAGGAAAAGAACAAGGATAAATATGATTAATTGAAAATGTTAAAAGGAATTTATAAATACAGTTAAAGATATATATTAAGCAAGAACCATGTCTCAATGTTAAAATGTCATGAATGTCATGAAAAAGGATACAGAAAAATAAGATTATGTGAAAAAGCAATGCATAGATGGATGGAAACAACAAAGAAAGGTTCAAGTAGAAATTGATAGTTAAACCAACTATGAATAGGCTGTGTTTAACAGCCAAAAAGTTATAATATGCTGTGTTGAACAGCCAAACAAAATGATTATGCTGTGTAACAGCCAAACCAAACTGAATATGCCGTGTAACGGCCCAAAAACAAAAATTAATATGCTGTGTTTAACAGTCAAACAAAGGGCATGTTGTGTAACAGCCAAAAAATAAAAAAGGATATGCTGTGTTCAACAGCCAAAATAAATGGTTATGGTGTGTTTATAACCAAGAAATAAAAATGATTGGTTTAACAACAAAGATAAAGATAATAATGTTGGGTTGTTTTTTTTTAAGGAAAATATAAAATAAGGTGGGATAAGGCTCAGGCTCAACCCATCCAAGACCGAGTGGCTGTGGTTTCCGACGTCCCGATATAGTCAGCTGGTGCCATCGCTGACTATTGGGGGCGAATCATTGGCCCCCACAGAGAGGGCTCGCAACTTGGGTGTCCTCCTGGATTCACGGCTGTCTTTAGAAGAGCACTTGACGGCCGTGACCGGGAGGATTTTTCATCAGGTTCGCCTGATCCGCCAGTTGCGTCCCTTTCTGGATCGGGACTCGTTACACACGGTCACTCATGCCCTCGTCACCTCCCGTCTGGACTATTGTAACGCTCTCTACATGGGGCTCCCCTTGAGGAGCACTCGGAGGCTCCAACTGGCGCAGAGGGCGGCCGCACGGGTGGTGATGGGAGCGACGTAGCGCTCCCATGTAACGCCTCTCCTGCGCGAGCTGCATTGGCTCCCGGTGATCTTCCGAGTGCGCTTCAACGTTTTGGTTATCACCTTTAGAGCGCTCCATGGCTTAGGACCTGGTTATTTACGGGACCGCCTGCTACCACCAATAGCCTCCCACCGACCAGTACGCTCCCATAGAGAGGGGCTCCTCCGGGTGCCGTCGGCCAAACAATGTCGACTGGCGGCCCCCAGGGGGAGAGCCTTCTCTGTAGGGGCACCTACTATCTGGAACGAGCTCCCCCCGGAGATACGGAGGATCCCGGATCTGCGTACCTTCCGTCACGCGCTTAAGACGTTCCTATTTCATCAAGCTGGCCTGACCTAAATTTTCCTCTTTTAAATGGGAATTTTAAATTTGGTTTTAAATTATTGGGGTTTTAAAATGATTCAGCCAAATTTATTTAATCGGTTTTATCTCTATTTTAAATTTTGTATTTACATATTTTATTTTATGGCTGTTCACCGCCCTGAGTCCTTCGGGAGTAGGGCGGTATACAAATTTAATTAATAAATAATAAATAAATAATTAAAGTGAGGGGATGTATGTTGAGAGTGATAGTTAAGATAAAATGAATAAGATAGGTTTAATAATAGAAATAAAGAGTATAAATTTTGAATTTAATAGAAAAAAAATGGGTATGTTGAAATTAAAATTTTTTTGGAATGTTTAATATAATTGTATGATATTGTTAAAATATATCCATCTAAGCAAATGAAAGAGAAAATTGATTGATAATTGGTTAGGATTTAAGATTTAAGTAACGGGTTTTTGGGGATAATGGCATAGTTATATAGATAGATTTGAGGGAAATACTTGTTTTAAAATATTTAGTTGTATTATAAATTGGCTGTACACCGCCCTGAGTCCTTCGGGAGAAGGGCGGTATAGAAATAAAATTATTATTATTATTATTATTATTATTATTATTATTATTATTAATAATAATAATAATAATAATAATAATAATAATAATAATTGAAAAATAACATTTGTTAATGATTTGCTTTAATATGTGACCGGAGCAAAAGCTTCGTTTTGAAAAGATGTATTTTATGTTTTTGTTTTAAAAATAAAAAAAAATTATAAATAAAAAAAAAGTCAGTTGCCAAGCATCTGAATTTTGATCACGTGACCATGGGGATGCGGCAACATTCATAAGTGTGAAAAAAGATCATGTCACTTTTTCAGTGCTGCTATAACTTTGAACAGTCACTAAATGAACTGTTGTAAACAAGGATACATGTACTGTAGTGTACTATGAACTAGTTCTCCTTCTACCGAGTGAAATACAGGGAATAATTCTTCTTTGGAAAATCTTTTTAGGGAACTCCTTTATATAGAGGAAGACATCTTCTGCTCATGGAAACTATGGATCCAAGCCATATTTCTCTTACTTTGGAAAAAGAAACATTTTTACTTCCTACCTGGCCAATGTTGAATATTGGAACATATACTCTGGGGAGGTTTAGGATGCTGTCTGTAGAGGTAAGAGGAACGTAAAATCCTAAATGTATCTGCAAAACCTAGGAAATAATAAAAACCTTATTTAGCATTTATTTAGGTCTTACAGAATAAGATCTTATGCATTTAAAATTTTTAAATTATACACATACATACATCCCAGATACATGAAGTTTGATATGATACTGCTTTGGTAAATTAGACAATATGCTAATGCAGTACCTTAAAAAAACAATTTTGCAATAATATACAGTATACAAAATCAAAGATAGAATAGAATAGAATAACAGAGTTGGAAGGAACCTTGCAAGTCTTTTAGTCCAACCCCCTGCCCAGGCAGGAAACCCTACACCACTACAGACAAATGGTTATCCAACATCTTCTTAAAATTTCCAGGGTTGGAGCATTCACAACTTCTACAGGCAAGTTGTTACACTTATTAATTGTTCTAACTGTCAGGAAATTTCTCCTTAGTTCTAAGTTGCTTCTCTCCTTTGATTAGTTTCCACCCATTGTTTCTTGTTCTACCCTCAGGTGCTTTGGAGAATAGTTTGACTCTCTCTTCTTTGTGGCAACCCCTGAGATCACTCTGAATATTTTATGCTTAGTTAAAATTGTGGTATGATAGCTGAAAGAGAACAAAGAATAAGAGATTTATGTATAAGTAAACAGGTTATTACTTTCCTCTCAAAACTCAGGAAAGTGAATAACGTTAAACATGATACATACTAAGTATTCCTTGTTTAGAATATGGATTAATGGATTTAAGCCTTCCTAGGACCAACTTCTAATATAAGGACCAAACACAGGAGACAATATGGAGAAAATTAATTATATAGATCAATGGATCTGAATTTTAAGTAACTGCAAGTACAAAAAGCAAAAACTCTTTAAATCAATTAGAATAGCAGGCGCTAATTTGGCTTTGAATATACCTTCCCAAATGCTACTTAAACGTTAACTTGTAATATAGAAAGGTTTATCCACCATTATGAGCCCATGTCATCAGATAAGTGATAATTGCCTTTGTGCAATCCATATAGATTTGAACAGGGAACTGCACTTAGCAAACTCTAAACATGAAAACTGGAGTGAATATAGATTTTTAAGCATAACTGGGCTAGATATCTCGAGAGTAACTTGTACATGCAACTTCCAACAATAATCTTGCTATGTAGCTGCAAATACTGGAAGATGGATAATGGATAATGGAAGAACACATGATAACGGTTCTACAATTTCCTGTTGTAAAAACATTTTATCTTTAGTGAATAATTATGATTTTTATCTGAAGCTTCTTTCATAACAAAAGCCATATAATTCTTTGAATTATATTCCATCTTTCATTCAGTAACTGAAAGTGTTATGCTATACTTCATCCTCTCATTTTACCTCACAATACTCCTGTGAGGTAGATTAGGCAAAGGAAGAGTAATTAAGAGAGGACTATAACTTATAAGTCACTCCAATTTCATTCCAAAACTTTAGCCATGATATCACAGACTCCTTGTACATGGTAGGATGGAATAAGTCAATAAATGAGAAATTATTTATTTACATTGTTAATATTTCAATCCTGTCTTTTCTCTAGGAGTTCAGGGAGACATATTTCATCCTAACAATCCTGTCAAGTAGATTGGGATAAGGAAAGGTAATAAGGCCAAAGTAATTCAGTGAGTTTCAGTGTGGACAGGATTTCTTGATCCCAAACAATACTGTAATTAGAAGTAACAACATACAGTGAACAAGTGAGGATTGTTCTGAAGGATTGTATTATATATTTACACACATACACACACAATCTCCCTCTCCCTTGTATGTGTGTGTGTGCATTACTGTAGCGTTTTGAAGAAGATACACAAATATGGTCTACTTAATATTTGGAAAATGCATATATTATGTTGAAGTCAGAATACTAATTCTATAAATAAACACAAGGGATATTTCAGACCCATGAGAATACTAGAAATAAATGGATTAAGGGGCTAAGAGCAGACAACATTTTGCCTGTAGGAAAGAGACTGGCCAATCTAGGGTCAGATTGGGACATAGTCTAGAATTCCTATGTGAGCACAACAAGATGAAGTCCAACCCCTCCTTGAATGCTGTGGAACCTTTTCTAGTATCACCCAGATGCAAATTGTCAATCTAAGGAAATTTCTGTGTGTATGCTTGAGCAATAAAGCAGCCAACTGGACTCTTCAACACTTTGTTTGGGCCTGACACTGCTATTTATTTATTTAAAATTATGATTTTCTGTATAAATTCCTTATTTGCAAATTATAGTTAACTATGTTTGATACTATGACCAATGTCATCAAGATTAATTCCAGTATAATCAAGCTATATAATGTAAACAAGATAGTGTTGAATAAGCTGACCTAGATGAAGAATGACAAAAGCTGGAAATAAAACTAGCAAGAATTCTGCATTTTGAACTGCATTACAATGAAACAGCAATAGAATTAAAGCACTTTACAGAAGCATTACTTATGGGTGATACAGTTTAGGAATACATTAAATTGCTTTTCTGCCCAGATATGTTAAAGTATCATCCCAAAGCATACCATATTTATTTTCAAAGAAAGACTCTGCTGAAATATATGACGTTTGCCAATGAGAGGGTATTTTATTTTCTTCACCAAAGCCAGGAATCAGTTTGTTCACTACTTCATCAAGTTGGCTAATTTTCAAATCACTCAGTCCTAGGTCTCGTAGATTGAGTAATGGCTGTAAAAATAATAAAGGATTCAAATTATAATTAAAAATTGGATTACTTCAAAAATAACATTTAACTTTTAAAATCTGACAACCATGTTTCTTATGTGTTTTAAGTACCAGCTTTATAAAAAGCTGTTTTTGCTTATTCTCTCTGAAACATGTGTTCATACTCAGTATCTATAAAAATATTGTACCATTATTTTACAACAGTAGGAAATTATTACAATATTTAAACATGGGAAAGTGTAAATTACAGATGCTCTTTAATAGTCATGTAACATGTTATCTCCTTCAGAGTATGTTATTAAATTAATGAACACTTAATCTCAAAGATGTATTTAATTTCTTTGTGAATTCCTATTGAAATCCTATGTACTCATACTTAGAGCTAGGCAGTCCTATCAATATAATAGAATTTTTTCTCAGAGGTGCACACCGTATTTTTCGGACTATAAGATGCACCGTGGTATAAGACGCACCAAGATTTCAAAGAGGATAACAAGAAAAAAGTTTTTGGCCTCCGTGCATCCGGTTTTTGCCTTTCCCGGCCCCCAGGAGCACTCTGCAAGCCTCCCAAACCCTCGGCACGTCCCATTTTTGCAAAAAATGGGCCTGTTTTTGGCCTCCTGAACCCCCCACGAGTCCCGTTTTTTCCCTCCCCAGCTCCTAGGAGCACTCTGCAGGCCTCCCAAACCCTCTGCACGTCCCATTTTTGCAAAAAACGGGCCCATTTTCATGAAAAATGGGACCATATTTGGCTTCCCTGGCCTCCAGGAGCAATCTGCAGGCCTCACAAATCCTCTGCACATCCTGTTTTTGCAAAAAATGGGCCCATTTTTGGTGAAAATGGGACACATGGGGTGGGGTGGGGTTTGGGAGCCCAAAAATGGCCATATTTGGTCTATAAGATGCACCGACATTTCCACCCTCTTTTGGGGTGGGGGAGTGCATTTTATACTCTGAAAAGTACAGTAATTCTAACCCAAGTCTCTATAACATTTTTTGTATTATAGAAAATTTAAGTACTGATATTTTTGTTCATAAATTTTATGAAAAATATTCATAAATAAATTACACCATTCAAGGATTCTTACTTCAGGGCTCAACACATCATGTTCAGGTGATGCTTCTTTCTGCACAGACTGAGCGGATGTTGGGATGAAAGACTGTGTTAAACTTTTAGGTGAATGAAATGCATTTATGAGGTGGCTCAAAGAAACTGTAACCTGGTAAAATACAAGGTATATTAAGTGACATATTAATATAATTTGGTTGTTCTTAAATAAACGTAAAGTCCCTAAGCTTCCAGGAATAATGTAGAAGTTTATTTTTGCTTTAACAAGGTAAACAGCTATTGCTATATATTTCAAAATACAGTTTAAACACTGAATCAGTATTACAGAAATTTTTAGTAACAGAAAGATTGAAACCATAAAAAACTAGTTTAATTTTGCAAATATTTACAAACTTTTTAGAAGCAATCAATTCATTACTGCAGATTACATTGTATAAAAAGTTCCTCCCACTTAGCAAAACTAACTTTAATATTTTCATTTTGTGAAATACGTTATTCTTGTAAGTACTCCTAAATTAGGAAACTGAAACTGAGAATATGCATAGCATTATAGAAGATAATAATGTACTTATCTGCCATGTTTACAAAACTATCTGGAAACAAAACATGTACTGCTGGTATCTTATCTAATATGACAACATAACTGATAAAGATAACTCCTACTGACACCAAATATTTCCAAATATTTAATATCTTCGTCGCCTGATTGTTTTAGGGATGTGAAATTTTTTTACTGTATTTTCAAAACAGATTGTTTACATTAAAAATAATTTTACTGAAAATGTTTACAATCTACGAATGAGCCTTGAAATTGACATTTAGGCCAGAATGATAAATTGTGCAGAATGTGTTGCCCATAATTTGTATTTCACCTATAGCAGGGGTGTCAAAATCACATCGTTACAGTGGCATCACATGACGTATCAGGACTTTCCCCTCCTTCGCTAAACCAGGTGTGGGCGTGGCCAGCGCATGACGCATCTGGCCTGTAGGCCAGGAGTCTGACAGTCCTAACCCATAGTAACAATCAATCTATTAAATACACAATGTTACTCTTATAAGACAAATAGTTGAATAATGTAAGCACAAATGAAGAATATTAATTTATTTAATAAACGATATTCAGCCAGGGTTTAGATCCAGTTTATGGGACAGAAACAGATTAGTTACACTTGATGATCTCTGGCAAAATTGGGATGGGGCCAGTGTATCCATCCTTGACCTCTCAATGGCCTTCAATACCATTGACCATAGTCTTCTTTTAGGCCAGCTATGGGGTTTGGAACTAGGCAATCTTGTGCTGATTTGGTTCCTTTCTCCAAGGCTAGTCTCAATTGGTGTTGACAGGGAATGAGAAGTCCAGTCCATGGCTGTTCTTTTGTGGTTTGGCGCAGGGTTCAGTACTCTCTTCACTTCTTAATATCTACATGAAACACTGAGATCATCCACCCCCATGGAGTACCACCAGTATGCTGATGATATTCAACTTTACCTCTCCATCCCTGGTGGCCTAAGTGTTGCTGTCACTGCTCTCTTGCTGAGGCTGTGAGGCTTAGATGGGGGACAACAGATTTTGGCTGAACCCCGGTAAGATGGAGAGTCTTTTGGAGTGTGGAGTTTCACGATCGGGACTATAACAACTTTACTTTGGGATGGAGTAGCACTCCAGACAGATCCAATGTGCAATTTGGGGGTTGTCCTGGAATTGCAACTTCTCAAAGAACAGGTGACAGCTGTGGCCAAGACAGCTTGTCCAACCATGTACTGTGCACCAATTGTATCCTTTCCTGGATCAGAAATCCCTGCACTCAGTCACTTAAGCTCTGGTCATCTCATGTTGGACTATTCCAACATCCAGTACATGGGTCTACTCTTGAAGAGTATTTGGAAGCTACAGCTGGTGCAGAAAGCAGCTATGTGAACACTTTTTTGGGGCTCTATATGATGTTCTGCAAGTTGCACTGGTTGCCAATTTGCTTCTGGGTCCAATTCAAGGTGTTGGTTAGCACCTTTAAAGGCCATCATTGCACAGGATCAAGTTATATGAGGAACCATCTCACCCTAATGGAATTATCAATTCCACCCATGCTTGCAGAAGAGGCATACTATGGAGCCATTGGTCAAGGAATTCCAGCTGGCAGTTCCAGAAGAGCCTTTTCTGCCATGGCTCTAGTCCTTATGAACATTGTGCCCTACCGCCAAAATGAGATTTGCACCCAACTCTTTGGTCTTCTGAAAGAAACTGAAGATCTGTTCTGCCACCTGGCCTGGGGCCTAATGGGGGCATGTCATTCTGGAGGTGGTTAATGGATAAAATGCCATCTCCTCCTGTGTACATCTTGTTGTCTTCCTTCCCATATTGTTAATATTAAATCAACTTGAGTGTTATTATTTATTGTTTTAAGGTTTTATCTTGTTATTGATTGTAAAATGGCATGGATGGCATATGTTTACTAAATAAATAAACAATAAAGGGACTGTCTGTAATTTTTTGAAATTTCCATTAAAAACCATCTCATTTTTTCATCGAGATTAAAGATAACATGCAACTTGTCACAGCTTTTGGCAGTATATTTTTATTTATTTGTATCCCACCTTTATTACTTTTATTAAGTAATTAAAGGTGGAAAACATATCCAACACACCTTCCTCCTATTGTCCCTACATCCACAACCCTGTGAGGTGGGTTAGTCTGAAAGTGATTTTTGGCCTTAACCACCAAACCAAATTGGCTCTATTGTTTGTGCCAACTGGCCAAAATAATAAAATACACTCGTTTAAGACTGAAAGATCAATCTTTTGCTGTAATACAAGACCTGGATCTTTGAAAGATTGATTCAGATTATCTTAGTTTGTATCCTTGTAACTTCAGAATGCTTTGGTTTTATGTAAAGCAAACCTCTCCAATTAGCTAAGTCTACTGGGCTACAAATTCCACCCACAGCAATTTTGAGCAGGAATTATGAGTGGTGACCCAACTCAACTAGATACAAGATCAGAAAAGAATTAAAATGTTTAGTTACCATATTTACAGGTCCTCTATTGAATTACACACTTTCTATGAACCTAATCCTGGAATTTACCAAAACTGCCCCGAGATCTCATTTGAACCTAAAATTAAGATCTTGATTCCAGTAAAAGGCAGCTTAATATAGTACTTCTAACATTTGGATAATGTGCTTAAAAACTCAAGTATTTACTTTGGAGATTTGAGATTATGGTGAAAATGTTAAGAGTCTGTAACATTAAGAAATGGAACAACGTTCTTCAATGCATAGTCGCTCCAGTAAATTTGCAAATAGGAAGGCTCAGAACAAAAATATGTCATATTTAACGAGCGGAAGTTATCTCCACAAAGCAATAAGACAGCCAAGTAATAGTCTTTTCAAAATAAATTAATGAAATAAAGGATAATTAGAGAAGGCGTCGCCCTTCAAGAGCAGTATCCCTTTAAATTTCAGGGAAAGGGCTACCGTCTTGCATGCTTTCTTGGGCTTCGACTAACGTCCGTTGAAGGTAAAATCCAGCACATTTTCAAAGGCTTTTTCCTTCCTCTCCCTCAGATTGTCTAATAAACTTCTTAGGCCAAGGAAGCCTCACCCTCCCGTCGTCCCCCTTTCGGAGCCTCCCTCCCCAAACCATTCCTTCAGGATCCTGTTTTCCTTCCCGCCCCGGTTCTCTTAACTACGCAGAACAATAGCGGCTTCCAGCTGCTCTTAGGGAGGCCTTCACCTGCGGCTGCACCGTGGTAGAAAAAGAAAGCATCCTTCTCGCCACTCAAGCGGCCTGACACGTCGAGACCGAGGACGCCTCTTCCTTTACGGTTTCTCCGGCCTCGTTCTTCGCGGGGAAGAGGATTCGGTGGTTTATCAACTCTCCCCGAAAATGGCCGCCTCTCACAGTTGGAACGGGCCGGGCTGAGCCCCGCCCGGCTGCTGACGGTTCTCCCGAGTACTTCCGGGTGACCTCATGACCTCGTACGTCTCCTAGCAACCGAGGGATTCGGTTGGGCCTGCGTTCAAATTTGTAAATGTAGACGGTTGGGGTGTGGGGGGTTGTCCTGAAGCCTTTTGTAAAATGGTCGAGGCGGAGGGGAAGCTAGTTTGGGCTGACATTGAGCTAGTTTCCGCGTGATGCACTGAATTAGAAGGAAGCGTTCGTGAAATGGAGGCGCTCTTTGTGGCGGAGGCCAAAGAGACTGAAGCGACCTGTTGTTTGGATCAGGGCGAAAAGCGACTAGGCCGCTTTTTCTCTTCCTTTCTGGCTTCCCCATATCCTTTCCTTGTGCGTCTGATAGTTCCTCAAGTGCCAAATAAAAGGGTCTGGGCCTGGGCATTTGGTTCCCTCTCCACCTGTGTCTAATACAGTTTTATTTTCATCGATTATTTTAATTTGAAGCCCCGTTTAAAATGCGTTTGTGGAGGAAGCAGTTTAACGTGCTGTTTTTTCGTCTTCGCTCCAAGCCTGTCCCCTCTGATGGTCGAACAGCATTCAAACAGTAAGAGAGTTGGAAGGGACCTTTGGAGGTCATCTAGTCCAACCCCCTGCTCACGCAGACCTGTACTAGGGATTCGAACCGCCCACCTTTCTGATCGACAAGCTCAGTGTCTTAGCCACTAAGCCACCTAGTCAGTTCTGAGTTCTCAATTTCACTCAGTTCTCAATTCCACTTCTGAGCGGAATTGAGATGATCAAAGCCACCTTCGAGGGGTTGCTAGTACTGGACTGGCTCTGGTGACTTTCAGATCCATTCTTAAACCTCGCTAGCGGACTTTGTGCCGCCGCAATCTCCAACCCTGGCAGGATTCCCGTGGGGTCTATGAAATTCTTGAACTGCTGGATTAAATTCTTGCACAATGACGGAAGCTGGAAATAAATTTGGGGAGCAATACGTAATATCACGAGTAACAATACAGTTTTGACAGATCGAGATTCTTTTTAATATGCTCTGGGGCGTGGGCAAAGATAAAATGACATCCAAAAGAAACAGGCACCAGTTGCGTTACTGTTTTCTGGATCATAGAGAATTGTCGCCGAGATAGACAGCCGAGCGAGCGCGAGTAAACCGGAAGTGTGGCTGATGAGTCCGCCCCCCCCTTGTGCGTTGCGTTGGTGGTTAATACGTTTTACGTCGTTTCGGTTGACGCGCAAGTGGCGGAAGCAGGGGGGTGGAGTTTAGTTTTGAATTGTCGCGGGGCGAACGGCTGTTCGGGCTGGGCGTAGGGAGGCCCGGAGAAGAGCAGGACTGTGGCGTTAGCGATCGTGATGGCGGAAACTTTTGCACCTCAAGCTGATGTGAGAAGGGAGGAGGAGAAGGGCGCCTCGTGCGGGAAGCGCATAACCGTACCCCAGCCGCCCTCCATCGAGGACTTTACCATCGTTAAACCGATCAGCCGAGGCGCTTTCGGGAAAGTTTATCTGGGTCGCAAAGGCGGAAAACTCTACGCCGTTAAGGTGAGGCTTTCGCGGGTGGGGTTGCCCCGAGCTTCCCCTCTTCTAAGCAGTTGTCGCCGAATACAGTTAAAAATGGTTAGCCCGAAAAGTTCGCATTAATTTTGATTGGTCACAGGTTTCAGTGACAAAGTAGGCAAATGCAATGGAGCTGAATTAAAAGTTGCAGAGCATCTGGAGTGAAGGGACGATTTACAGTTAGAAAAATGTGCGCCAGGAACATGGATCCTTCCTTTCAGGCATTGCTTCCTCCACCCACCCACCTCTCCAGCTGCTGCCCATGTCTACTTACTTGTGCAGCCTGGACAATCTTAAAGAAGTTAGTTGTGGGAGACAAGTGGCAGTGGAGAGTCAAGTGTATTTTCCCTTATGTAGCTTCTGTTTTGAAAAATTACAGTCATCTCATGCCCCTTTATACATACTTAATCCTTCCAATTTGCTTTTTAAAATATCGATTTAGATATTTAGATTTAGATAAATATCTAAAATATTTATTTAGATATCTAAAATATCTAAATAAATATTTAGATAGTTAACCGTAGCTCCCAGTGGCAAATGGCAAATGGTATATCATGGTAAATGAACCACGATATAAATGCCTAATCATTTCATGTAATGGAGTACAATCTTTACAATTAAGTTTAATTCCTCATTTTTAAGGGCCGGAGTGAGGATTCACATATTTTGATTGAAAGTACACAAAAGATTTAAGATGTCCAGCATAAATGATTTCCGAGGTTGGTAAAATCAGGACCCAGATGGTGGGGACAATATGCTGACTCTGTAAACCGCATAGAGAGGGCTGTAAAGCACCGCGAAACTGTATATAAGTCTAAGTGCTATTGCTATAGTATAATTAATAACCAAATCATGTATTGTGAGAATTCATTTGGCATTAAATGCATGGCACATTCCACAAAAATCCTTAATATGGAGGATTTATGAATTATAGGCATAAGGAAAAGTAACTTTGTAATGTATTTTTCTGCAGTGGAGAAATATGATGCATATAGGCACAATTGTTTTTACAGGTGGTGAAAAAGGCTGATCTGATCAATAAAAATATGGCCCATCAGGTACAGGCAGAAAGAGATGCCTTGGCTCTCAGTAAAAGTCCTTTCATAGTACACTTATTCTATTCACTTCAATCTGCCAACAATGTCTACTTGGTGAGTAATCTACACATAGTGTCTTAAAAAACCCTGTATCTTTTAAGTGTTTAGCTGTTGTTTCAATCTATTGTTTATGTTTATGGTACTTTCCAGTATCCTTATCCACCTCCTGTTTGAATATCAACTTCAGTTACCAATCTTAAACCATTATTTCTGGAAATAATGGAAATAGCTTCTGGAAGCAAGCAGTTCTACTGATAAATTGTTCTCACTGTCAGAAAATTTCTCCTTAGTTCTAATTAGATCTCTCATTTATGGGTTTCCATCCATTACTTATTGTCCTGCCCTCAGGTGCTTTGGAGAATAACACTTCTCTGTGACAGCCCCTAATTATTGAAAGACTGCTATCATATCACCCCTAGCCCTTTTCTTCCTTAGACAAGGGATACTTAGTTCCTGCAACCGTTCAGTGTATATTTTAGCATCCAGTTCCCTAATCATCTTAGTTGCTTCTCTGCACTCTTTCTGTGTGCAGTATTCCAGATATGGTCTTACCAAAGCAGTACTAATACTTCACTGACCTTGATTCCATCCTTCTGTTGATGCAACCTAGGACTGCATTGGCTTTTTTTTTTTTTTTTTTTTTTTTTTGCTGCTGCAGCACACTCCTGGCTCATATTTAAATGACTGTCCACTAAGACTCCTAGATTCCTCTATTGTTATTGAGCCATGTGCCATTTATTCCATACCTGTGCATTTGATTTTTCTTGCTTATGTGTAAAACCTTACTTTTCTTGCCACTGAATTACATTTTGTTGGACAGGGCCAATGTTCAAGACTGTCAAAATCCTTCTGTATCTTGAGTCTCTTTGAAAGGGTTGGTTATTTTCCCCAGGTTGGGGTCATCTGCAAATTTGATGAGTTTCCCTTCTATCCCCTCAAATAATTTATGAAGATGTTGAAGGATATTGGTTCTAAGACAGAATTCCTCCATGTAGATATAGTTCCATTGAGGACTACACATTGAGTGTGGTTAATTAATCAATTAGGAATCCACCTGATGGTGACACTTATCTACCCCCCATTTTTCTATCTTACTAAAAGTAGGTTGTGGTCTACTCTGTCAAATGCCTTACTGAAGTCCAAGTATACTATGTCCACAGCATTTTGCTGGTCCATTAATTTAGTCACTTTGTCAAAGAATGCAGTAAGGTTTGTCTGATATGATCTGTTTTTTGACAAACCCATATTGACTTCCAGTAATGGCTTTGCTTGTTGCAGAATATAAATGAATATAAATCACCAGAATCTGATGGATTTCATCCCAGAGTTCTGAAGGAGCTGGCAGAAGTTATCTCAGAACCATTGTATCATATCTTTAAAATATCTTGGAGCACTTGAGATTTACCAGAGAATTGAAAAAGAGTTGATGTGGTTCCCATCTTCAAAAAAAAGGGTGGGGTGGGGTGGGGAAACAGACCCAGGAAACTAAAGACCAGTCTAACATCAATACCTAGGAAGATACTGGAAAAAAATAATTAAAAACCAGATCTGTGAACAACTAGAAACAAATAAAGTTATAACTACCGTGTTTCCCCAAAAATGAAACCCTGTCATATTTTTTTGAACCCTGAAATAAGCACTTGGCCTTATTTTTGGGGAGGTCTTATTATTTTGGGGCATGTGGAATAAGATGGGGCTCCTCTTGCCGTCTTACCTGATTTCCAGCTCTGTCTCCCTAACCCTAACCAGAGGAAATGACGGGGATTGGCTGCGCATGAGTTTAAATATTTTCGACGAAACAGTAGTAGTCAGCATGGGTTTGTTAAAAACAGATCATGCCAAACCAATCTTATTTCATTCTTTGACAAAGTGATTAAATTAGTAGTTCAAGAAAAATGCTGTGGACATCATATATTTAGATTTCAGCAAGGCATTTGACAAAATAGAGCACAATCTACTTCTTGGTAAGCTAGAAAAATGTGGGATAGACAGCATCACCACCAGATGGATTTGTAACTGGCTGACAAATCATACTTAATGAGTAGTCCTTAATGGTATTACATCTACATGGAAGGAAGGGTTCTGTCTTAGGCCCAGTGCTCTTCAATATTTTCATCAATGACTTAGATGATGGAATACAATAGGAATTCATCAAATTTGCAGATGACATTAAGCTGGCAGGAATAGCCAACACCCCAGAAGACAAGCTCAGAATTCAAAAAGATTTTGACAGACTTGAACAATGGGCCCTATGCAACAAAATGAAATTTAATATGGAGAAAAGCAAGGTTTTACACCTGGACAGGAAAAAACAAATGTACAAGTACATATTAGGCAAAACCGTGCTCAAAAACAGTAACTATGAGAGGGACCTTGGAGTCCTAGTGGACAATCACTTAAACGTGTGTGCAGTGGCAGCCAAAAAAGCTAATAAAATCCTTGGTTGCATAAACAGAGGCATAGAATCAAAATCATACGAAGTATTAGTACCACATTGTAAAGTAAGAACGCACCTGGAATATTGCATCCAGTATTGATCACCACATTACAAAAAAGATGTTGAAACTTTGGAAAAAGTGCAGAGAAAAGCAATGAAGATGATTAAAGGCCTGGAGACTAAAACATGGAAAACCGTTGCAAGTTTTGAGTTTGGCCAGTCTTCAAGTATTTGAGAGGCTGCCACAAAGAGGAGGGGGGGTCAATTTATTTTCCAAAGCACCAGAGGGTAGAACAAGAAACAAGATGGAACCTAATCAAGGAGAAAAGTGACCTGGAATTGAGGAGAAACTTTCAAACAGTGAGAACAATTAACCAGTTGCTTTCTGAAAGCAACCAGCTTGCTTTCAGAAGTTGTAGGGGCTTCATCACTGCAGGTTTTTAAGAAGAGACTGGACAGTCGCTTGTCTGAAATGGTATAGGAACTCCTGCTTGAGCAGGGGCTGGACTAGAAGACCTCCAAGGTCCCTTCCAGCTCTATTCTGATTCTGATTCATAGATCTGTTGCTTAATTATCTTTTCCAGAATTTTTCCAGGTATGGATATCAGGCTGACTAGTCTGTAATTTTTTTAATCCATTTTTTTTCCTTTTTTTGAAATGGGAATTGGCTCTTTTCTAGGGGTAGGGTTTCCAGTCCTATAATAATAACCCTATGCGCCAGGCTCTTTGAAATCTATGGTTCAGTGATTCTAAGATCACATCTGCTAGCATGATTATTCTTAGTATTGCCTCTGGAATTTAGCAGAACAATTGGAATGGCCTCTAGGGCTATACAAAAAATGGGAGGATTCATGTCAGCCATATATTGCCTATCTTTGCTCTTAACAAATTGGTTCCCAAGTTTTACAAAGGTATTTTTCTCTGGCAGGTAATGGAATATCTTATTGGTGGAGATGTTAAATCTCTTCTTCATATATGCGGTTACTTTGATGAAGAAATGGCAGTAAAGTATATTTCTGAAGTAGCACTGGCTCTTGATTACCTTCACAGGCATGGAATAATCCATAGGTAAAAATCACACTGTGCTGGATTTCCTTACAATTTAAACATTTTCAAATAAGCCATAGAGTTTACACATATTTCAAAAGGCTGAAACTGAACACATCACCTATAATAACTTTTGTGGTAGATCTGCTGCTTTAAGATTCAAATTTAATGGGTTTAGATCAATTTCAAAAGAAAAGGGTTGGTGCACCTTTTATCTTACATAATTAGAAATATAATTTCAGAAGAAAATTGAAATTAGTGTCCTCTGAAATGCAGAATTATATACACTACATAAGAAAACCATTCTAAGAAGTTTTATTCTGACTTCTTTGATAATAATAAACTATAGGAATATTGTTGGCACAGAAAACTTGTTTTCTACTAAAGCAAGGGTATCTGTGTCCTCTACATGTATACTTAATAAACAGGGTCACTTTTTGCTTAAAATAACTATTTGATATATGTTATTACTCTGAGCCAGCATAGATATCTAGGAACAATAATTATGTTGTATAAAAATTATCTGAGAACAGAGCATTGATTGATGTCTTTAAATCATTATCTCATTCTCCAATCTAGCCTCGCCTCAATGTACTAGAATGGATAGTGAGTGATCATCAATTTGGGAAGGTGCATTACACTAAACTATACATAAATATTTCATTTATTAGAATCAGTTTGGCCTTGTGATGAAGGCCAAAGCTAGAAAGTGGGAAACCACAAGTTCTAATCCTGCCTTAGCCATGAAAGCCAGTTAGGTGCCCTTGGGCAGTGATTCTTTCTCAGCCCAGTTCACCTCAGAGAGTTATTGTTGTAGTGAATTTAAGAGGAAGAAGGTGTGTTGGATATATTTGCCGGCTTGAGTTATTTGTAAAAGGAATAAGGGCGGGTTATAAATCTTTTTTTTTTATTACTAGAGATTTAAAACCAGACAACATGCTGATATCTAATGAGGGTCACATTAAATTGACAGACTTTGGACTGTCCAGAATTACTTTGAACAGAGGTAAGCCCTACACATCTTGATGTATTTATGCATTTGTATATGTGTCAGAATTGTTGCCAAATACGTTTTTAATGTGTAGCGTAAATTTACATGCCCAATTACAATGTTGTTATTTCTTTTATTGTATGTTTATAAATATCAAATAGAACCTAATGATCATACTTTTTTTCAGAAATAAATATGATAGATATTCTCACTACACCATCCATGTCCAAACCTATGCAAGACTATTCTCGTACTCCTGGACAAGTATTATCTCTTATCAGCTCTTTTGGTTTTGTAAGTGTTCAAAATAATTTATTTATGCAGTATTGTTTACAACATAACAAATACACAATACTAAAATTTATAAATCAAAAACTCAGCTAACACCTATTTTCTTAAAACAATTAAGATCACATTGCTGATATAGTTGGAGATTACATAATGAAATACTTAAGTCTAAAAAAATCTGACTAAGGCCCAATGAAATAGCAATGAGAATACTAAGTGGGAGAATAAAAAGAAATTCTACTAAATTACATGAGGTGGTTTTAGCCATTTGAACAATTAATAAATCCTGGCGTTTTGGCTGGCTTAGTCACTTCTTTAAACTTCTTTAAGTTTGTCATTCACACATCTAACATTCAGCAGCATGTCAGTGGAACTCTGATTGTTATAGTGTTAATTGATTTGTAGGGCTTTTTTTGTGGGGGGGGGGAAGCTTGAGATTATGTATGCCTGCCTGCCTATCTCACAAAAATTTAAATATCGAAGCATATATTTGGATTCAGAAACACCTGTGATTAATTTTGATTTGTCTATCTACTGAAAAATATATCTTTATTTTGGTAGTATACTCCAGTTGGAGGGAAAGGGCCTGTGCAGAGTCCAAGCCCTGTTTCTGCAGATATGCCTCAGCTGTCCCGAGAATTTGTTTCTCCTCTATCCATAAATTGCAAAGATTATTCTATGGCATCAAGTAAGCTCCTTAGAGCATGTAAGTATCTAACTGGAAGGATTTGATCCTATTATTTATGTATATTCTCAGTCATCCAGGTCATGGTTGTCCCAAAAGTGCTTTTTCAAAAGGCAACTGAGCTTTGTTTTTTCCTTGAAGGTGTTTTGCTTCTCGTCCAAAAAGCTTTTTCAGTTTTGACTGAATGGTGGAAGATGGAAGTATTTATAATCTTGCAGTAATATGGTTATTACCACTGATTCTGATCTTGAGAGTTGGTTGAGGTCACTTGGAAGTTTATCTGTGTCCTCAATAGTGCAAGTGGGTGCGGATCCTTCTTGGAACTTCTGAAAGGACTGTACTGTAAATAAGAGTTAGCTGTTGTTGTTAGGTGATGTCTTATCCCTCCTCCTCTGTTGAGAGAGATCTGTTCAATCTTAATGTAGACGGCCCCTCTTTCAAACCAGTGGTGATCCTATCCTTTTAAAGAGATAAGTTTGTGTGAAAAGGGCCATTGAAGTGGTGCCCTGCCCAATATTGAAATTCTATCCAAAATAGGCGTATCCATTGTTCATCTTGATGACATTTCACTTCTGAGTGCTTTAAATTCTAAGCAATTAATTCCTATTCTACTTTATGGCTACTGCAATGGAGAAAATAAATTTTACCAAACAAAATGGAGACTGCACCCTTCCCCCCACCCCAAACTGCCTTTTACATATGACAAGGATCAAAAGCCTACTCATACTTTGCTAATCCCATCAGTCTCAAATTGTCTCTCCCTCCCCCCCAAACAAAGCCTTCCGCAATCCTATCTAAGGCAAAGAAAAGAAGCCCCTTCACAATAGAGCTCTATGGCAACCTTTAATATAAAATTGCAACATAAAGAAACTCCAGCCTTCCATCCTCTATCACCTGATGAGCTTAACATTCTACCCCCTTTAACAATAAACTTTTTCAGCTCTGCTGTCCTCCTGAAAGGCCCATGTAGCAGCTCCGTCCTGCTACATAGCTTCCCCAAAGTGGCCAGGCAAATCAGATTCCCTAGGATTTCTTGCCTTGCAGCCCTTACCCTCTATAAAAAAATCCTTGTTTTTCCATTGTTCCACTGTCTGTCTTTCTTGTAAAGCAGATATCCAATAATTGCAATAAACCTGGTTCTTCTTAGTGTTGTGCTCCTTCAGACTAAATGCATGGCAATTTAAGTTAGATATTTGTGTTGGCTTGGTTTATGAGATATATAATTATTTGTATTATACTCTTTTTCCAGAGCACTGCTCATGCAATCCATAAACGGGTTGTTTTCCTCATCGCTTATCTTTGACTGGGTGATTTTTTTTCAAATATCTCTCTCCGTGCTGTGGCCACGCCCTGCTTTCCCATGATGCACCAGTCTTTTCACTCAGTCGCTGACAGACTGGTGTGGATTTATCTTCGTGGTGATTCCTTTAGCGCTATTTAGCATTTCTGCGTTAGGTTTTTTCTTTATTTTTCACTTAGCTTGTTTTTTGTTTCGGTGAGAGCCTGTTCTTATTGCTGCAGGGCGTGGGATTCGTGTTGGGACGTCCCCTCCGCCCGGGCTTCTGACAGCCGTCAGCCCACAGCTCGGGATTCCGACCCTTCGGGGTGATCCCTTGTGTTTTTTTCTAGCCGCCGGTGTGCGCGAGGGGTTGGCGGTTTGCCGCAGCTACCCCCCCCCCCCACCATTCCCTTCTTATTTGTTTTTTCTTGGGCTCTCATAGCGGCGGCTCTGGAGCCCTCCGCATGGTTCGCCCTGCAGGCTCTGATGTGTTGATCTCCTTTCCACGCCTCTCCTGAGCGCAATTTTCATTGCAGGCTTCCAATTCGAACTTGGAGCCTTTCCGAGACCGTCTGGAGCCGTGTCTTTTCGCCGGTGGTGAGCGAAGTTGGCGTCCGTCCTTCGGGCGGCGCCTGTGTATTCCAAGTCCCCCTGTCTGCAAAGGAATCTTTTCTAAACTTCCAGAAAATTCTTTTAATTGAACAAATTCAAAATAATATAAATTAAAATATAAATTACACCAGAAAGAATTTTGAAGGCAAGAGATAAATATCTAATTTATTTAAAAGAAATGCATTTTACACTACTTATTTTGAGCAATTTTACTTAATGGTTCAATTGAAAAATTAGCTTTAGGATATTGTTTTATTAAACAGACAAAAATGACCTATTCCCTTTGAAGGCATTGATTCTTCAGCTGTTACGCCTGGAATGCCTATAAGAAGTTTAACACCAACTCTGCTTCAGTCCAGAAGAAGGTATGGAACATCTAGTGCCAGTAGCCATTCCCGGACCCAGTTGTCTAGTATGGAATCAGAGTGCTGCAGCAGCCCCAGGTGGGAAAAGGACATCCAGGTTAGGACTGCTTTTTTTTTAAGAATTTGCTTCTTAACCTGAATGATTCTCTGTTGGTACGCAACAACATTTCAAAGGCTTTTAAAAATAGTTTTTCCAAATAGGATATCCTTGCAAGAAATGGACAGCATATTCTGATGAAGAGATAGAATTGTTAGTTATTTTGTTTGCTATATTTTTGGAAGATTGTTCCTTCTGATCCTATTACAAAGGATAGGAATACACATTTTCAAAAAGTTGGTTCAAGTAATTGGTAGCAATTTTGGGCTCACATGCCCATCTTCTGACTGTTTTGTCCCCTCAACATATTCCATTCCTACATTAGTTAATAGAGAATATGCCTACCGTGTTTCCCCCATAATAAGACATCCCCTGATAATAAGCCCAATCGGGCTTGTGAACGCATGGCAGTAAGGCCAAGCGCTTATTTCAGGGTTCAAAAAAATATAAGACAGGGTCTTATTTTTGGGGAAACACGGTACAGAAACAAGCTCCTCCAAAGTTAGCAAAACATGCTCTTCTTTCAAATAGTATCTGGATGTTATGGTGATTCTGTCTTCAAATTCAGTGGTTTATTTATTTGTTAGATTTATATTTATCTTTTTTCCAGCAGCTCAGAATATCATTCATAGAGTAACATTCTAGTCTTCAGATTAATCCTATGAAGATGGTAAATTGAGACACTATTTTTGTACATTTCATAATATGCAACTAAATACTGGCTTTTATTATTTGGATGGCATGTGAGAAATAAGAGACAGTCCTTTTGAAACTTCTGAGTTTCTATATGGACTCAAAGCAATGTCTTCTAAATAGAATATGAATATAAAAACAAGTATGATAATTTTTTTGATCTTACCACATACAATATTTCTGGAGTAGGGAATAAAAAGTAGGTTCAAAGTAGTAGGCTTCTCACTAATATGTTTACTAGTATGCTGTTTTATTTTTAGTTCAGTGTAAACGCAAGATGAGTTAAGAGTAATAAGCATCTTATATCAAACACCATGGAGATAGTTTTGTGATTGGATGTGAAATTGAACTAGGAAGCAGCTGTGATTAGGAACGTTCTCTCTTTCCATTCAGTTTCAATTAGAGGCCCTTTCCATCTGAAATATGGCAGACTATATATTCTGCTCAGAATCCATAATGTACAGAGATCTATTCCTCAAAAACAAAGACTTGTTTCTTTCAGCTAAGGGGCTAAATTATACTTTTTTAGATTTATATATTATTTATGAATCCTTCATTTCATTCTAATTTATTTTAATTTTACTTGTTCTTTGTGTGTAATTGCTTTGGGCTGGATTGAAGTAATGTTTGTCTACTTAGTTTGAAACCACTTGGTTTTCAGGAAGAAGACAATTTCTGTCCTGCAGTCGGTCAAATGAATGCAATGGAGAAACACGGGGCTACAGATATGCCACTTGTCAACAATAGTAAAGTCTTAAAGCAAAAGTTGCTGGAAACTGCTATCTCTCCTATTAGTAATGACTCTGCGGACAAGCATAATGGAAAGAGTGAATACTTTGACTCCTCGGATATTTCTGTAAGAATTTGTGATGTGAAAGACCTAGTCAGAAAATGTCTTTCAGAGTACAAAGAATGGGAAGAAAAGCTTTGTACAAACAACTCTGTTCAATCCAAGGAGATAGCAAAATCCAACTGTCACTTTTCACATCTGGGCTTGGATAATCTCAAGAAAGAAGAGAAGGAGAGACCAGTGTTTCAGAAGACTGGTATCAAAAGATGCTTTGAATTAGTTGATACTAGCCCTTCTCAAGATCGTATCCTTGTGAAAAAAAACAATAGCGAATATAAGCGTGGTTGTAAAATTATTGAGATCCCAGAAAAGCAAAGCACAAATTTGACTGCTGAAATCTGTTGCTTAAAACTTGAAGGGTGCATGCAACAGAGCTGCCTGAAGGAAAGTCAAACAAAGGATTCAAATTGTTTGGAAGAGAATAAAGGGAACAAATCAGGGACCCCATTAATAGCTAAAAATCTTATGAATGAACTAGATGCAGATTTTGAAAAGAATGGGAAACACACAAACTTCAGTTTTGTAAGCATTGATGATGAAAAGCCTTTAGCAAGCATGAGCATAGATTCTGATATATCCCTTCCAGAGATCTCTGCTACAGAGAACCATTTAGAAAAACCCACATTTGATTTAAACAGGAGCATTAAAGATGTCCCCCTTGAGGAATCAAAATCAGAAACTATGTTAACGTTACCTTGCTGCTCCAGAAGGGAAACCAGAGATGAGCCAATGCTCCCTGTCCAGGAGAGCAAATCCCTGGATCGCAATCAAGATAAGAGTTTGAAATATATTACAGAAAAGCACACCAGTGTTCACTCTTCACCAATGGAGATGCTAAAAGCACTTAAAAAAAATATTGTTGCCTTCCGAAGTTACAATAGTTCTATTAATATGTCTAATATGACTGAGCCTTCAAAAATCAGTATATCATCTGTAGAAGGAATGAATATCTCTGCCTGCAGTGGTTCTTATCCAATGACCATTACACCTGCACAAAAAGGAACACCCTACAGGATATATCAGGTGGGTACTGAACAAACAGATTGAATATACAGTACAGCATTATAGGACATTTTTATATAGAGTAAAGAGTTGCCGTAGATTCTATTGGTATATATGACAAAAATCCCTTTTGATAGAAGCTTCATGAAATTTGCAAAGGTGGTCATGATGGGTAACTCAACTTTAGATCCATGTTCCTTGGATCTTCAAGGTCTCTTTCTATTGGCCTTGCCTGGTAGTCTAGATGAACTAAATCTACTGTATCATAAGGCTACATTAATATAGTCTTGCAGGTCTGAAAGTACAAATTTTCCCACCCTCCTTTCAGTGAAATGTACCATGTGATAGGACACTTATGTTTAGATAAAATTATATCAAAAATTATTATAGCACTTCTATAGCACAAATATAGACTTTAGGCTTTTTCATATTTAAGTTGTTTAAAAAGTCACAAACGTTAGTTTGAAAATGGTTTGTTCATTGGTACCACACTGATTTTTAGAGGATGTAACTTCAATAAATCTAGAGAGAAAATTTCTATATACTTAATTTATTTTTTATTGATGTCAATAATTAGTCATGACTTAAATTTGTTTTTATCGGAACTATAATTCAGTGTTTTCAAATTTCTTCAATGGTACTTGAGACTACAAAGAACAGACAAAATATTAGCAAATAAGAAGTGTAGGTTAAGCCTTGTGTTCACTTTTTAAAACAGACTATTTTTACCTGGATATAAGGTAGCAAATAGAAGCATTTTTTTCATGAATTTACATGAATTGCACATAGAAATTCGTCCAAAGAGGGCATTATTAAAACACACATCATTGCAAAATAAAGATTAAATACATTTCTATCAGACTTCTGGACTCCTCAGCTGTACTGGGATTACAATTCCCAGAATTTCCATTTTGTATAGCTCATAGTTGTATAGGCTAAAAAAATTGATAGTTGATGTGCTAAACTGGAAAAAGATTGGGGGTCCTTGATTTAGGCTTTGAGAAAACCCTGCAATATTTCTTTTGTTTAATATCTATATTTTTAAACTTAATACTGAATTGAGATTTTTGTAATCCACTGATAATCAATGAATTAGAATAGTGTAGAAGCCTGAATAATAGGTAAATAAAGGCTAGTTTTAGTTTTATGGTGAATGTACAGCTCAAAACTCAAAACCTGTTGTACTTTTCAGATGGGAATTTCTCACAAGTGGCATTAAGGATTTCATGGCCAGTTACTATTTAGTGTTTATAATGAAACTTTGTTCTACAATAGCATAGACAATTCATGGATCCCTTATCACTTTGATCCAATCCGTGAAAACTCCAGAATTATACCCTAACCCCCTAAAAGAGGGTGGAAATGTTGGTGCATCTTACACACCGAATACAGCCATTTTTGGCTTCCCAAAGCCACCCCTGCGCGTCCCATTTTTGGGAAAAACAGGCCTGTTTTTCCCCAAAACAGGGCGCACAGAGGCTTTCGGAGGCCTGCAGAGTGCTCCTGGGAGCTGAGAAGGGCAAAACCTTTTTTCTTGCTTAACTCTTTGAAATCTTGCTGCGTCTTATACACCGGTGCGTCTTATAGTCTGAAAAATACAGTAGGTTCTTTTTTCAGCCACTAATCATTTAAATCAAGGCATAAAATGAATATATTCTTAGTGTCTTACTTTATATCTGATGTAATATTTATTTTTTGCATCAGACACCTCAAGGAAATGGTACACCTTATAGGACCCCAAAAAGTGTGCGAAGAGGGGCTGCTCCAGTAGACGGAGAACGCATTTTAGGAACTCCAGACTATTTAGCACCTGAGCTTCTCATTGCAAAGACTCATGGTAAGCAAACTAATCTTCACTGGTTATAGATAATTACACGTTTTTATCAGCTACAGTTTTCAGTCTTGTGATAAGATTCTGATTTTTTAAATCCTTAATTACCAACTTAATGAAATCCAAGATTTCCTTCAATCCAGAATATCATTTGAATTCACTTCAATTTAGTATATAGGTAAAGGGAAATGATTCCTCTGTCCAGTTGTGTCTGACTCTAGGGGTGGTACTCATCTCCATTTCTTATCCAAGGGAGCCAGCATTGTCCAAAGACATTTCTCTGGTCATGTGACTAGCATGACCATACATCGAGGCACACGGAACACTGTTACCTTCCCACTGAACTACTTATTTATCTACTTGCATTTGCATGCTTTCAAACTGTTAGGTGGGCAGGAGACAATCTCAATGTCTCTAACCACTGAACCATACTGGTCCATAAAAATTTAGTATATAGTCTGATTCAATTTTACAAACAAAGGAAAAAGGAAGGACTGGATGAGGACTGTGGGGTGATAGTCTGTAGTTCTATATTATTTAATTTATGTTGCATGAACTACAATGTACATTAATAGAAATAACAAAAATATTACTCTAGTTCTGTTTCCGACATTGCAAAATCTCTGCAAAGAGAGATAAACATGCTTGATGTAACACTGGAGTTTTTTATTTTAACAAGAAATTAGTCTACTTTCTCCAGGTCCATGTCTCAAAAAGTTACATAATACGTGTTGCCCTCAATTTACAGCCAAAACCTCAACCAGAATTTCTATTGCTAAGCAAATGTAAGTGATTTGTGCTTGATTTTACAAAATTGCTGATAATCACTGCAGTTGAAGTGAATCACATGGGTGCTAAATACCATAATTGCTAAATGAATGGTTGAAAATTGTGGACTATTTGTATAGGTAGTCTTCGACTTAAGACCACTCAAAGTTATAATGGCACTGAAAGAAGTGACTTATGCCTTGCACTTAAAACCATCATAGCATCCCTCCGATCATATTAAAATTTGAACATTTGGCAACTGGCATATATTTGGAGTGCAGATGGGCCTGTTGATCACGTACCTGGCTCCCTGCCACGTGGCAACGGCCCTGCCTGAGCTGCTCAACGTCATAGCCGGAGTGGCGGTTGATACCCCCAGATTTTTGGTCATGGGGGATTTCAACCTGCCTTCCATCGGCGAAACGTCTGAGGTGGCCCGGGAGTTCATGGCTTCCATGACGGCCATGGACCTGACTCAGTTAATTCATGGCCCTAGTCACACGGGTGGGCACACTCTGGACTTAGTTTTTATCTCTGGTCAGTGGTCAAGTGGCCTTGATACAGGGGATATAGTCATTGAACCCTTGTCATGGTCTGACCACTCACTCCTTCGACTTGACTTTCTAACCACTACACCCCACCGCAGGGAGGCGGAACCGACCAGGTGGTTCCACCGCAGGGAGGCGGAACCAAACAGGTGGTTCCGCCCCAGGCGCCTGATGGATCCAAAGCCCCAGCAGCCACACTATCCCAGGTGGCCACCAGTCTTCAGCCGAGTCCTGAGCCAGAATCTCAGGAAATGGCCCAAGCTCCATTGGGCCATTTCCTGAGATTCTGGCTGAAGACTTGGTGGCCGCCTGGGATAGTGTGGCTGCTGGGGCTTTGGACCGCGTCGTGCCTTTGCGGCCTCTGACCCGGCACCGAACTCGCCTAGCTCCTTGGTTCTCCGAGGAGCTGAGGGAGATGAAGCGCCGGAAAAGACGCCTGGAGAGCGGTTGGAGGACCAGCCACTCCGAATCCGGCTGAACACTGGTGAGGTCTCATATTAAGACCTACCTTGTGGCGATAAAAGTGGCAAAATCTAGCTATTTTTCCGCTCTTGTCACGTCATCAGATAACCGTCCAGCCGCCCTGTTTAGGGTGACCCGCTCCCTCCTCCATCTGGGAGCTCGGGATGATCCCTTGCAGGGTCGAGGATTTTGAGGATTTTGTCCAGTATCTGTATGATAAAATCGCTCAGATTCAGGAAAGCTTGGCCTTCTGGGTAAGTCCAGATGGGATGATTGAGGCAGGTCTTGAGAGTGTTATCTGGGAGGAGTTTGATCCTGTGGCTCCCGTGGATGTGGACAGGATTCTGGGACGGCTGAACACGACGACATGTTTATTGGACCCGTGTCCCTCCTGGCTGGTTCTGGCTTCCCGGGAGGTTACACGAGGCTGGCTCCAGAGGGTTATTAATGCTTCTTTGAGTGAGGGTGTCCTGCCAGCCGCCTTGAAAGAAGCGGTGGTGAGGCCCCTCCTCAAGAAGCCCTCTCTGGATCCGGCTGTTTTGGCTAATTATCGTCCAGTCTCCAACCTTCGTTTTATTGTGAAGGTTGTTGAGAGTGTGGTGGCGCGGCAGCTTCCACAGTACCTGGATGAAGCTGTCTATCTAGATCCGCTCCAGTCCGGCTTCAGGCCTGGGCACAGCATGGAAACGGCATTGGTCGCGTTGGTGGATGATCTCTGGAGGGTTCGGGATAGGGGTTGTTCCTCTATCCTGGTCCTGTTAAATCTCTCAGCGGCTTTTGATACCATCGACCATAGTTTCATGTTGTGCCGGTTGGAGGGGTTGGTAGGGGGCACCGTTTTGCGGTGGTTCTCCTTTCTCTCTGACCGGTCGCAATCTGTGTTGGCAGGGGGGAAGCGGTCAACTCCGAGGTGCCTTGTTTGTGGGGTGCCGCAAGGATCGGTCTTCTCGCCTCTCCTGTTCAACATTTATGTAAAGCCGCTGGGTGAGATCATCCGTGGCTTTGGGGTGGAGTTCCATCAGTACGCTGATGACACCCAGCTGTACATCTCCACCCCAGGCCACCCCAACGATGCTCTTGAAGTGATGTCCCGGTGCCTGGAGGCCGTGTGGGCCTGGATGGGGAGAAACAGGCTCCGACTCAACCCTTCCAAGACGGAGTGGCTATTGCTGGCGCCATTGCTGGTTATTGGGGGCGAGTCATTGGCCCCCACGGAGAGGGCTTGCAACTTGGGTGTCCTCCTGGACGCACGGCTGTCTTTAGAAGAGCATATGACAGCCATGGCCAGGGGGGCTTTTTATCAGGTCCGCCTGATACCCCAGTTGCATCCCTTTCTGGATCGGGACTCCCTACGCACGGTCACTCAAGCACTTGTGACCTCCCGCCTGGGCTACTGCAATGCTCTCTACATGGGGCTCCCCTTGGGGAACACCCGGAGGCTCCAACTGGTGCAGAATGCGGCCGCGCGGGGGATTATGGGAACGACGGGGCGCTCCCATGTGACACCTCTCCTGCGCGAGCTGCACTGGCACCTGGTGGTCTTCCGGGTGCGCTTCAAGGTGTTGGTGATCACCTTTAAAGCGCTCCATGGCTTAGGGCCTGGATATTTACGAGGCTGCCTTCTGCCACCAATTGCCTCCCACTGGCCAGTACGCTCACGCAGAGAGGGCCTCCTCAGGGTGCCGTCGGCCAGACAACGTCGGCTGACAACCCCCAGGGGGAGAGCCTTCTCCGAGGCGGCACCCGCCCTCTGGAACGACCTACCCCCAGAGATACACACGATACCAGACCTCTGGACTTTTCGTCGGGCCCTTAAAACTCACTTATTTTATCTAGCCGGGCTGGCTTGATCCCATCCTTTGGTTTTAATTTGAAATTAATTTTAACTGGGTTGTTTTAAATTGTGGGCCAACATTACTTAATATCTTTTAAACTGTTTTAATTTTTGTATGCTGTATTTTACTTTGGCTGTCGACCGCCCTGAGTCCTGCTGGAGAAGGGCGTTATAAAAATCAAATCAAATCAAATCAAATAAATAAATAAATAAATAAATAAATAATATTTACTTATAGCATTCAGGGTCACATGATTGCCATTTGTGACCTTCCCCGGGGGTCTTCAGCCAAGCAAAGTCAATGGGAGAAGCTGGTTTCACTTAATGACTGCAGTTAATTGGTTAACAACAACACAAAAAAGTTGTAAAACCACACGACTCACTTAAGACCACATCACTGAGGTTCAGATATTCCCATCCAATTGTAGTTGTAAATCAAGGACTACCTTTATTTGCTCATTATTGTGGAGAAATAGCTTAATCCTTCTTGTGAGGATTACACCTCACAATTACACAATTACACAGGATTACAGAGAGTACACCTAGCAATGAAGTCAACTATTATGATTACTATTACCATTCTGCATGGTGATATGTACAGAGTTAATTGTGGTTCATTCCATAAACAATGGTTAAAAAAATTATGAACCATTTATGTTGCATTTTGAACAATGATCTAATTTATTGGGAAAGGTTTTTTTAAAATACTTTTTAATACTTTTAATTGTAATAATGAAGGTTTTGTTATAGAAGTATTTGAAATTAATGTGTTTCTACCTTAAAAAGGTAAAGATTCCCTCGCACATACATGCTAGTCGTTCCAGACTCTAGGGGGCAGTGCTCATCTCCATTTCTAAGCTGAAGAGCCTGCGCTGTCTGATGACAATTCTGTGGTCATGTGGCTGGCATGACTAAACGCCGAAAGCGCATGGAACTCTGCTACCTTCCCACCAAGGGGATCTCTATTTTTCTACTTGCATTTTTATATGCTTTCGAACTGCTAGGTTGGCAGAAGCTGGGGCAAATAACGCGAGCTCACTCCATTATGCAGCGCTAGGGATTGGAACTACCGAATTGCCTTAAGATGGTTCAAATAAGAATCAAACCATGGTTTCAAATTTTGATATGTTTAGATGTTCCTAAGTTGGCAACACTTCAGAATTCATAATAAACATAGGATTGACATTTCCTTGTGTAAAAATATTTTTCATACGTGTAAAAAAAGTCAGAGAAATTGATGTAGTCTTATTCATCTCATTGATATGTATATTGGGGAGATGTTACATTCAAACATACAGTACAATCCAGCAGTTGTAGCTTGAAGTGACCCAAGTATTTTCATTTCATTCTCAGACATTTAATATTCCCTCTTATGTGTGAATAAATAGACTAGATGTTCCTCTAGTTTCTATAAAAAGCCAAAAACTATCTTAAGGAGAACATTTTTATTTGGAAAACTACTAATTGGTGGTGAACTTAATGTGTTAAGTGTTATCAGCATTTAATAAGTGAATGCAATATAATAATTATAATAATTCTGGTAAATATACCAAAATATTTACTTGATTTTTTTTACATACAGGAATTTACACCATTGGTAAGTTTTTTATAGCACTTCGCAAAACAAAGTTCATACTGTTCAAGACAAGTATTGAAAGACCTATACAATGAGTTAATGCAGTTTATATTTCCAAAATGATTATTTTATTAGTCTAGTTCAACAAAAATTAAAGTATGGTTTACAGGGGCTAACATCTTTAACAGGGAAATATTCACATTCCTTCATTTCAGAGTGGTGTTTTGTTTTTTTTTAACAAATGCAATGTTGGCTTTCCTTTCTTCTTTAAAATATGCTGTGTCACAACATAAAAAACCACTTTCACTTGTATTCCAAAAGTTATTTTATTCAACGATTTATGAGGAGAAGAGGAAGACAACCATGAAAATTTCTTTTATTAGTTTCCTATTGCAGTGTATAGTTTTATCACACAAAGGTTAAAATGCAGTAGAAATTTTGGATTTTGTGGATTTTGACTACATCTTTTAGGAAAATCTGGGTTTGGCTAGGAAAATTGGCCACTTCTGCTGTATAGCAGACAGAGACTATAGGTTTTCTTGTATAGAATGTCAGTGCATGAGAACAATTACGCATTGACATTTTAATGTAGGAGAATATTCAATTTCTTCTTAAACATGTCTCAGTGATTACTGACTACAGTTTCATTAAAAATTAAACACTAAATTGAACTATAGGGCTAGGCTTTCAATATTTAGGTGGCTTTTTGCTCTTTTGGAGGCGGATTTCTAACTAAATATGGTTCAGATGGTTCAGACATATTTCTTGGTCATGTGAGTGCTTTAAATTATCCTCGCACACAATGAGTGAATGAAATGATTTAGTATTTATTGATTGGATTTGATTGCTGCCTATCCTTGAGGTGACTATAGAACTCATGGAAGGTTTTTAGCTGTGATTGGCCAGCACACCCAATTTATCTGAACTATTATCTCTGAAACACCAAGGAGATATATCTGTATGTGAACTGCATATAATTTGGCACAGCAAATGCATGTTTCACTTCCAACAAAATGAACTGTCTGCGGCTTTGGTAACATAGCAGCTGGAAGATGCATGTTGCTTAATTGTAGCTTTGGTGCCTTGCTTGCTTTTGCTTTTGATTGCAACACTGAATTTCATGACCTGAAAGCTATCAGAATAAAGACATTAACTAGATATAGTCCTAAACACAAGAAAACTTAATACTGAATCCAAGCTTCTCACTGGAGGCTATTTTATGTACACACTTTTTAAAGAATTCATTGCTCTCCAAAACAATGAGATGATTTTTAAAAAAACAAAATGAAATCTTTTTTACACAGTTCTGTGTTTAATCTTTGCTATGTAAGATCTAGCTGTAGTAATTGGTTTCCTTTTAAAGCCTGAGAAATTCAGCATGCTTGGTTTAGTTTTATATTCTACTCTGCAATTGGCCTCTGGAAGTCACATGGCTTGCATCAATATGCCTTTATTATGAAGCATTTAGACAAATATTACTATAATAACACAGTGAGGGGAGAAGTGCATAAAAGAAAATTGCTGTTTCTCCAGGATATTTAGCTGTTACCCATTATCTTCATAGAATTCTTCCTGTAAGTACAACGTGATTTAACGCATCTCCTGGAATCCATGTTAATTTCTTTGAACTGCTTTTATCTCAGGTGCTGCTGTAGACTGGTGGGCCCTTGGGGTTTGCTTGTTTGAGTTTTTAACTGGAATTCCACCATTCAATGATGAAACACCACAGCAAGTATTCCAGAATATTCTTAAGAGGGGTAATTATCACTTCCATCAAAATCAAATCCAAAGAATCTTTATTTAGCGTAAATATTGTGATACTGATTTGTGTGGGTATGTCTTTCCAGATATCCCATGGCCTGAAGGTGAAGAAAAGTTGTCAGATAATTCTCAGAATGCGATTGATATTCTTTTAACTGTTGACAGTGCTAAGCGAGCTGGACTCAAGGGTTAGTTATCTCTTCTTAATCCAGTAATTTAGAGGATTACAATTTAATATTCATTCTTTCAAGCTACATAAGGCAGGGTGGGCATGGAACTCTTTATAAGAAAAACTGACTGAAGAAAAAGCCAAACCATCTGTCCTTAAAACCTAGTGATACAATTGGTCACAAACCTGTTCAGTGTAATACTTTACAACCTACAACGAAATCTGTTCAAAGACAACAGTCTTATTCTTTGAGTTCAGAATATCACATTAGATTCTTCTCGGTATTATAAATATAAATACATTTTGCTTCATTTACCTATAGAATTCAGAAATTACAGGATTACTTCCTGGAATTTCCAAGGTAATAAAAGGACTGACATAAGCATTTGGCAAGAGATTATGTTTGCTAAAGCATCATTTCAAAACTAAACACAGGACAAAATTGGCAAACATTCTTTTTTTTTTTATTATTGAAAAAGTTTTCAAATACAAATTTCCCCCCTTTTTTTCCCCCTCCCCCTCCCCCTCCCTAACCCCCCCTCCCCACCCATCCCCCCTGTGACTTCTTTGTAACAAAAAACCTAATTTGTAACAGATTACTTACTCCCTCCTCTAAATACTGACCTTTACTTACTAAAAATATTATTAATATTATAACATCCCCCTTTATCCATACATTTCAAGAAAGAAAAAAAAAGACATTATACTATAACATTGTAAAATAACTTCTAATTTAGCATAATAGTATTATAACTCCCAATTTGGCAATAATCTGCCCTTTTTTTTCTTCTCCCAAACTTATATCTATATATTATTACAAGAATTCAAAACCACCTTCCACTTTAAGACTATACAATAAATCCTACTTTAACATTTAATCTTCTATATGTATTACTATAACATTTCAAAGCGGCCTTCCCCATAAAATCTAATTTAACATTTATTCCACTCTATCCATTTCCTCCACTCCCCTAAATATATCACTTAAAAATCCCTTTTCTTAAACTAATCAATCTGCAAACTAGCTTATTCACCCACTGTCCTGCAAAATTACCATACACAACAATTCTTAATATCTTTGATTCACTGCCCACGCTACTTAAAAATATATGTATATATATTCCATTATATCTAAATAAAAAAGAAAAGACAATGACTTTAAATTTATAGTCCATATAATATCTTCTTTAAAGTCTTTCCACTGGATTGTTAGGACCATCATCCATAATAGGGTAACATAGCTTGCTGATGCAACAGTTTATTCAAAATCTTCAATCATATCTGCCCCCATCAGTAGTAAATATCCTCTTATATGTATAAAAATAAAAACAACCACCCGAGTGACATTATAATTATATTCCATATAGTAATAATTGTGGCTTTCATCAGGATTATTGATTCCCATCATCGTAGTGGGTAACAACCTGATCTTCTGCTTGCCCCAGCGTAATTCTCTTGCCTTATGATTCAAGATAATTATAATATATTTGTCAGCACAAAAAAGGATTCCAAAGTGGATAATTCAAATCCATCAGTTTAAGGCTCTTTTCACATCCCAAGATTACGGCAATTCAGAGATCTGTCACTATCCTCAGGATAATATTGACCAATACATCGCCTCCTCTATATTTTCACATACTCATTCATTTTTTAAAGTCACTGGCTTCACTGTTGCTTGATTTAGAAATTTCTATTTTTATACAACCTATTTCTTTTTTTCTTTTCTTTTTGTGGGTTTGATTTCGATCCTGGTTTCCTTTCTACAGATTGTGTATCAACTAATCGGTTTTCATTCTGCTTTGTAGATTGGTCTTGTTGGTTTTGTTTTTGTGTCTCATGTTTCTTTTTTATCCCTTATATATCCCCTAATTGGTTTCCATGCTTGTCCTTGACTTGATAAGTCATCACGTTAAAGTCAGATGCCACTTCTCTCAAATTTGTAGATAATCCATCTGGGGTATCCGAAAAATCCAAAGACAATTTATCTGGTACAGTCTCTGTAATTCGATATTTTCCCTTTATTTCCAGCTCCTTCTGCTTATCCTGTATTATACCTGAAGATGTTAAGTTCATTTTCAACCTATTTTGATAAAATTCTTCCGCTGTTTCAACAGTATTTATCTGGTATCTTTCTCCTTGATATCTCAATATGATACCAACTGGGGCGTCCCACCTAAATGGGATATTTCTCTTTTTTTTTTTTTTTTTTTATTGAAAAGGTTTTCAAATACAAATTTTTCCCCCTTTTTCCCCCCCCTCCCCCCCCTCCCTAACCCCCCCTCCCCACCCTTCCCCCCCTGTGACTTCTTCGTAACAAAAAAAACCCTAATTCATAACAGATTACTTACTCCCTCCTCAAAATACTGACCTTTACTTACTAAAAGTATTATAAATCCCCCTTTATCCATACATTTCAGAAAAGAAGAAGAGAAAAAAAAAACAAAAAAAAACAAACACATTATACTATAACTATTATAAAATAACTCTAATTTAGCATAATAGTGTTTTATATCTATGCATTATTGCAACAATTCAAAACCACCTTCCACTTTAAAACTATACAATAAGTCCTACTTTAATAACATTTCAAAGCGGGCTCCCCATAAAATCTAATTTAACATTTATTCCACTCTATCCATTTCCTCCACTCCCCTAAATGTATCACTTAAAAATCCCTTTTCTTAAACTAATCAGTCTGTAGCTAGCTTATTCACCCACTGTCTTACAAATTTACCATACACAACAATTCTTGATATCTTTAATTCACTGCCCACACTACTTAAAAATATATATATATATATATTCCATTATATCTAAATAAAAAAAGAAAAGACAATAACTTTAAATTTATAGTCCATATAATATCTTCTTGAAGTCTTTCCACTGGATTGTTAAAACCAACATCCATAATAGGGTGACATAGCTTGCGGATGCAACAGTTTATTCAAGATCTCCAATCATATCTGCCCCCATCAGTAGTAAACATCTTCTTATATATATAAAAGTAAAAACAACCACCCGAGTGACATTATAATTGTATTCCATATAATAATAATTGTGGGTTTCATCAGGATTATTAATTTCCATCATCGTATTGGGTAACAACCCGATCTTCTGCATGTCCCAATGTGATTCTCTTGCCTTATAATTCAAGATAATTATAATATATTTATCAACACAAAAAGAAGTTTCAAAGTAGATAATTCAAAACCATCAATTTGAGGCTCTTTCCATGTCCCAAAATTACGGCAATGCAGAGATCTGCCACTATCCTCAGGATGATATTGACCAATATGTCGCCTCCTCTATGTTTTCACATAATCATTCATATTTTAAAATCACTGGCTTCACTGTTGCTTGGGTTAGAAATTTCTATTTTTGTACAACCTATTTCTTTTTTTGTTTTCTTTTTGTGGGTTTGACCTCCATCCTAATTTTTTGTGTCTCGCATTTCTTTTTTATCCCTTGTATATCCTCTAATTGGTTTCCATGCTTGTCCTTGCCTTGATAAGTCATCACATTAAAATCAGATGGCACTTCTCTCAAATTTGTAGATAATCCAGCTGGGGTATCCGATAAATCCAAAGGCAATTTATCTGGTACAGTCTCTGTCTTTAGTTCCAGCTCCTTCTGCTTATCCTGTATTATATCTGAAGACGTTAAATTCATTTTCAACCTATTTTGATAAAATTCTTCCGCCCTTTCAACAGTATTTAACTGGTATCTTTCTCCTTGATATCTCAATATAATACCAACTGGGACGTCCCACCGGAATTGAATATTTCTCCTTTTTAACTCAGACACCAGAAAGCCAAATTTCTTCCTTTCCATTAATATCTTAGGTGGGAGTTCCTTGTAAATCCAAATCTTTCTTCCATACAATTGCAAATTAGAATTGAAGGAATTTTGCACAATTTTATTCCTAATTTCTTTATCTGAAAAATAGATTACCACATCTCTAGGCAATTGCCTTTGCTTGGCAGTCCAGGAGTTTATTCGATAAGCTCTGTCAATCCTACAAAACACTTCCTCAGGTTGAATCTTTAAAATCCCAGCTAGAAATTCAGAAGATATTTTCCTTAAGTCATCTCTGTTATTTTCCTGCAAACCTCTAAGTCTTATTGCATATTCTGTGAAATTATATTGTATCTTTAGAACCTCTTTTTGAATCCTCTGTTCCAGATATTCTACATTACCAGACTTTTGGTCAGCATCCATTTTAAATTTTTCTTCTGAACTATAATCCTGAATATTTAACAAATCATTTTCAATTTTTTGAATTCTATTGTCCAATTTATCTTGAATTTCATCCATTTTTGACTCTAGTAAATTAGTATTTGTATCCAACCGAATCATGAATTCTGACAATTTTAAAATTTTTTGCTGCAAAAAGTCAAACTTGGATTTCACCAATTCCTTAGTTTCCTGCTTAAATTTTTCAAGTTGCTGATTCACAATCTCATCCCTTCTTTCAATCTCCTCTAAGAGAAATTCTATTATATTAAAATCAGGTTTCTGGGACTGAAGAGTTAAAACTTGTTCCTTTAAATTCTTAGTGGGGGAATCCCCCCCACCTATTTGTTTGTCTGACTTCACAAGCCTCAGTGCCATGTTTCCGCCTAAGCAGGCTTTGTTAGAAGAAGAAAAAAAAAAAAAAACAAGACAAAAGACTTCCAGCCAGCAACACTCAAGCCTCCAGGGAAAAAAGAGAAAAACAAAAACAGGAGCGGAGTTTTGTCTACAAATGTAGCCAGTGGTATTTATTCCGCTACATTGTAATAATAAAAAACGGAAGAACTTTCCCTCTCAAACTCTTCTCCAGCCGCGGCAGACGCCATTTTAAAAAGAAACTTTTTTCCTCTTTCTCTTCCTCTATTCTCTTAAGTAATTTTTAAAAGATAAGTAAAATACTTGCGCTTCAGTATTACAGGTCCAGCTCACATTTTCTTTTTAAGTAATCTGTCAAATTCGCAGGCTTGCTTTTGACGCCTGGCTCTGCATTAGCAGAGGTCTCCCAAAGCCCGGAGCAGCGGCTGGGGATATGGGGCATCTCATCCGCTCCATCCCAAAAGTAAAAGAAAAACTTTTGGGACTCTGCAGAGAGTTCTACCCACCCCTGCCGGCTCTATCTCCGTTTCCTCATGGGAACGGAGTTTTTTCGAGCCGCCGTTCCGTTGTGAAGGCGGCTCTGACAGGCAGTGGAAGCTGACGATCCCAAAGGAACGTCTGGCGGCGGCCAGCAGCAAACAGGAAGTTGGATATTTCTCTTTTTTAACTCAGCCACCAGAAAACCAAATTTCTTCCTTTCCGTTAATATCTTAGGTGGGAGTTCTTTGTAAATCCAAATCTTTCTTCCATACAATTGCAAATTAGAATTGAAGGAATTTTGTACAATATTATTCCTAATTTCTTTATCTGTAAAATAAATCACCACATCTCTAGGCAGTTGCCTTTGCTTGGCAATCCAGGAGTTTATTCTGTAAACTCTGTCAATCCTACAAAACACTTCCTCAGGTTGAACCTTTAAAATCCCAGCTAGAATTTCAGAAGATATTTTCCTTAAATCATCTCTGTTATTTTCCTGCAAACCTCTCAGTCTTATCGCATATTCTGTGAAATTATATTGTACCATTAGAACTTCTCTTTCAATCCTCTGTTGCAGATTTTCTACGTTACCAGACTTTTGATCAGCCTCCATTTTAGGTTTTTCTTCTGAGCTATTATCCTGAGTGTTTATCAAATCATTTTCAATTTTTTGGATTCTATTGTCCAATTTATCTTGAGTTTCTTCCATTTTAGACTCTAGTAAATTAGTATTTGTATCCAACTGTATCATAAATTCTGAAAAACCATTAGCCACTTTTAAAATTTTTCGCTCCAAAAAATCAAACTTAGATTTCACCAATTCTTTAATTTCCTGCTTAAATTTTTCAAGATGCTGATTCACAATCTCATCCCTTCGTTCAATCTCCTCTAAGAGAAATTCTATTATATTGAAATCAGGTTTCTGAGACTGGAGAGTTAAAACTTGTTCCTTTAAATTGTTAGTGGGGGAATCCCCCCCCCACTACTTGTTTGTCTGACTTTATGAGTCTCAGTGCCATGTTTCCGCCCAGGCAAGCTTTGTTAAAAGGAAAAAAAAAAACAAGAAAAAAGACTTCTTTCCAATCAAAAACAATGTCAAGACTCCAGGGAAAAAAAAGAGAGAAAAAGACACAGGAGCGAAGTTTTGTCTGCAAATGTAGCCAGTGGTATTTATTCCGCTACATTGTAATAATAGAAAACGGAAGGACTTTCCCTTTCAGCCTCTTCTCCAGCCATTTTAAAAGGCTTTTTTCCCCCCCTTTCCTTTCCTCTTTTCTCTTAAGTAGTTTTTTTAAAAAGATAAGTAAAATACTTGCGATTCAGTATTACAGGTCCAGCTCACATTTTCTTTGAATAATCTGTTAAATTCGCAGGCTTGCTCTTGACGCCTGGCTCTGCATTAGCAGAGGTCTCCCAAAGCCCGGAGCAGCGGCTGGGGATATGGGGCATCTCATCTGCTCCGTCCCAAAAGTAAAAGAAAAACTTTTGGGACTATGCAGAGAGTTCTACCCACCCCTGCCGGCTCTATCTCTGTTTCCTTATGGAAACGGAGTTTTTTCGAGCCGCCATTCTGCTGTGAAGGCGGCTCTAACAGGCAATGGAAGCTGACGATCCCGAGGGAACATCTGGCGGCGGCCAGCAGCAAACCGGAAGTCGGCAAACATTCTTATTGGTTGTGTTTAATTTAAACTTTAGCCAGGGGACTGTTGAGAGACTAAGTCCAGGTAATTAATCCAGACTGAATTCTGGAAACATCCAGAATCATAAATCAAAATAATTAGAACAGTGTTTGTCAACATTGGCAACTTAAAGATGTCTAGACCTCAGTTTTCAGTGTTCCCCAGCCAGCATGCATTAGAATGAGAAAGACACAGAATTAAATCTAACATATGCTTTAATTATTTATTCCAGAGCTGAAGCTTCATCCCCTCTTTCATGGTATGGATTGGGACAATCTTCACAATCAGACTATGACCTTTATACCTCAACCAAATGATGAAACAGATACATCCTATTTTGAAGCCAGGAATAATGCTCAGCAACTAACAGTGTCTGGATTTAGTCTGTAGGATCAAAGAAAAAGAGTTGTGAAGGGGATTTCATATTTATCATGACAAAACTTCCTAACACTTACTTTGTAACAATTTCATTTTTTAAAAAAGGATCTGCTTTTAACTCAATATTTTTCTGTAAAAGCTATATTGAACTAGTTTATACAAAAAATAGCTTCTGGCCTAATTTTTTATTTTGAATACTGCACTTTATATTAATTGTATTACATAATGTAACTATTACTCTATGACACTTTCCTACTCAACAAAAATTACTTTTCTGCTGCTATGGATATTTCCAAATATGGGGGAAATGACTTTCTGCTTTCAGCTGTAACACGGAAAGTTAAATGCATACAATTTAATTACCATTGTCCTTGTAATTATAACATGATGCCTTAATATTAGAATCTATTTGAAACTGATTTTCGGTCAATTTGGGGCTGTACTTCTGTATTTTCAGTGTAGCCCAATAGAAATTAGCCTGTTTTCAGGCATTTGGCATAATTTATGTGTTAGTTATCTTGCTGTTTAAACTATCAGTATTCCCAGTGGTTTTTAATTTAATTGTCAATGTTTTCATTCGTAGTTGATCTATGAAAACTATGGCAAAAGCAAAGCAAGAAAATGTTATTGCTGTGTGTTTGGATAAATTATATTGCCATTTTAAATATTGAAAATGAGGGTTTTTTTGCATTTCAGTCTGGAGAAAAAAGAATCATGCATGCTTATTCAATGTAGTGTAACCAGTTCAGTGAAACAAAAGATAGTGGGTTATTTCAATTATGTATTTAAAACTTTGAAAATAAAAAATATGTATATATTTTGTAGTGCATAGTTTCTAATTCTCTTTTGAATTAAGCATTGAAGATTGTTTCAGATTGTATTACTGTTATAAGAATTTATTTAAATAAGCTCCACATTGAAATATTTCTTGATTTTCTTTCATGTCTTCTATACGGTTGCTCAAAGGAATTTAGTAACACAAAGTGGTCTATTAGGAGGACTTTAGGAATGGCTGCTGGATTATTTGGTAGCAATATTCTTTTAGTACTACTGGATCAACTTGGAACAGAGCCTCAGCCTCTATTTTTAGTTGGTTGCATATCTGAAATTTAATAGATACTTCTTCAATATTCTCAAGTAACTAAAAGCATATTTACCCTTTTTCTCTACCTATTGTATCAAGATAGATTCCTGGCAAGAAATATAATTATATCTGATTCTCCATCCTATAAGCAGAACAATTATATTATGGACAGCTAGAAAATATTGGCAATTAACTTTCACTGCCAAAAAAGGTCAGAGCAAATGTTAATAATAAAAGAAGTATTATATAATACAATTTAAAATGTCTATGTATATTACGAAACCAGTATCCTATCCATATTTCCTAATCACCTATTCTTCACTTCTAATGTTAACTAATGGACACGTGAAATCTGATGATTTCATTTGACTATCTTAGAATGTATCAACTTTGTCAGTTACTACTGTATAATAATTAAAAATAGATATCCAGATCACCTGTTGAAATATTTACTGATTTTTCCAAACATAAATGCTTCTGTTAACAACTTTTGGGAGAGAGAGAACTTTGTTTCTACCATTCGCAAATACCTTCCCCCCCTCCTTTCTTGGTTCACACTGGAACTCTACAATGCTTTTTTTATTTTCAGTAGATTAATCGTTGAAATTTAACTTGATTCGGGCTCCATTTAAACCCTTGATGTATGCATTTATGTAAAGATTGATAACAGTTCACCATTATTCTGGGAGTCCTGACCTTTCCCAGCTGGTCTATGATACAAACTAGTATACAATTATTATTTTATGGGTTAGTGTGCTTTTGTCTATTTTACTCCAGCAATTGACTGGACAAGCTAGTGCATTTTTCTTGGCAAAATGTTTTGGAAGGGTTTGCCATTGCCTAAGGCTGAGAGAGACTGGCTCAATGTCACCCAGCTTGCTTCGTGCCTAAGGTAGAATTAGAACTCAGTCCACAAATGTATAATTTGTGCTTTAATCATACACCGAAACTGACTCTTAAAATTATACAAGACCATTGACAAATCTTAGGGTAATATACTCCTATCATTCCTTTATTTGAAATGTTATTTTACAATAGATTAAAGTGATTTATCTTAAAATTTAACTATAAAAACATGTTCTATATAATACAGTAGAAGTGTTTGACTTCTGCAATTACAGCATTTGTACATAATAGATATAAAGTTGATTTTCTAACTTTGAGACCTTAAAGAGAAGAATTTTTTCCCATTAGTTTGATCAATTACAGTGTAGAACATCATCTGGAAATATTTCAGTTTTAGTTCATTTTCTTTTTCACTATAACCAGGATGCAATCACTTTAAGCTGCATTATAAAACAGCTGAAGATCATATCAACCCAAAAAAATTAGCCTTCTAATTGTTTTCTGTCTTCTATCTTTCTAATTGTATTTAGAAAACTACGTTACCAGTTGTTATATCCTAATATAGATAGAATTGATAGGCAGATATGTAAAATGAGAATGCTAAAATGATCTTAAAGCAATTGGGGAGGGGAATGGATTACGAAAGCAAGGATTAAAACAAAGGAAAAGTTGAATGTTTACTGTAACAGTTAAACATTTTGCTTATTTGTTACAGTAAAAGGATGTTCTGGATTCAGCAAGATGCAAACATTACAGAACAGCCAGCTGTGGCTTCATACAATATTTATATCTATACAGGCTGATAGAATTTATAAACTTGCAGGAAGGCAGGAGTGTGGTCAAAAGAATGGCCAACAATGTGACCCAAATTCTACCTAATTTTATATAAAATGTGAGAACTTCAATTATACTTGCATTGTTGCCATCTTGAGTTTTCTAACCATATCCTACAGATACACCTGCATGAAGAGCTATCTGGCTTGAAGCATTTACCTTTCCTCAAGATGACACTCAGACACGCTAAATCTGCAATATTGAACAACTACAGCTGAAAGATTGTTTTATAAATTTGAGAGAAATATCTGGACAAAGTGCTAACTGCAGGGGATGTTTTAATCCAGATGAACATTCAGTCATAAGAACAAGCACCTAGCTTTTCAATAATATGGCACCAAATTTAGGGTTCCTGGGGTATGTCAATATTTGCTTGCATCAATACATGGCAGGGGTGGAAAGTGCCCCCCCCCCCCCCCGGTGGCCATGATAGCTGAAAGTTTCCTTCCATTCTGATGTTGAAAAGGGTTGAAAGCAGTCATATAAGCTCTTAAGACATATTACAATTTTTTTTAAAAAAAGTGAGCCTGCCTGCAAGTATATTCATTATTCATTTTGATACATTTCTTCCACTGTTGAATACAGTACAAGGAATTGCCCGGTGCTAATTAATCGGTGGGAGTTACTTAACAGCAGAGTTGGTTGCATAGCTTTAGAAAAGTTATAGCAGTTAACACCATTTTTCCATTGCATCCATTTACAAAGTATTTCTTTACAAATGCAGAACAGCATCATAGAGCAAGTTTTTAATATGCAAAACCTATGACTGTTAATTAAATTGGATTTTTTGAATAAAGACAGTACTTGTCTCTTTATTCAATAGATGTGTTCATTGTTTATTCATAACTGCCCTGAGGTTGCATTGAACTTAGTATCTTCAGGGCTGTTTTCCTTCTTAAGCATTCTCTCCAATGAACTATTTTGACTCCATCATGCTATTTGAGACTCAGTTGAGTATTGTTACACTGAGATGTATGGCTATGCATAGTTTTGTGGCTTTTAAAAATATATAATTTTGGTGGCCTCTGTGGAAGCAAAATCAAGAGTCTCAAACACTTTATTAAAAAGTTATCACATATAGTAGCAGTTAGAAATTAGACTCCTCATTACTCTTAAATGCAATTGTAATAATCTTGTTTATTTTGGCCTTTGGGGGTGTACTGCTTACTCAATATATTGCATGTCTAATCAAAAAGTTGGCATTATAAAACAAATCATACAGTTATATGAATTTGGGGAATGGGGATACATGCTTTCAAGGACTTTTCCTCTCTTTTAAAGACTTATTTTTTTCCCCCAGTAGGAACTGAAAACTAAGACATTATACAAACTGTTCATCAGGAAGGTGTTGTCATAATAATTGTAGTTCATAATGATTGCTTAATAGGACAGTTGTATTTATTCTATTAGAAATATAGGAAAAATGTCTCATTCAAGTATAGAATCTTCAGTAGTGCAAAAAGAAAAAGAAAAATGTTAAGGAAAAAGACAAGGATGTTTTAATCATTCCAGAGATTATAGTTCCTGGGTTAACTACAGTATTTTTCAAAATCTTCCCATACTAGTAGTTCTTAAGCAAAATCAAGGCTCAGTTCTGTTTTCTGAAAGAGAGAGAAGAGACAGGGATTACCAGCTGCTGTGCAAACCCAAGCATTTCTACTGAAAATACAGGCATATATATTTCTTCCAGTGAGATTATTCCTCAAAATTCATGCAAAATGCCCCCTTAATTTTTCTTTTATTTGTAAATAACAGAGCTAGACATTTGGTATTATTCCTAGTCTGCACTTTAACATGTTGTCAGCACAGAATTAATAATTTAAAGTTACAGTAAATGTTATGTATAAAGTTCAATTTATGCATTTTACTCTTAAAACAGAAAGGTTTCTTTGCAACACAATTTCTGTTACTGAAGCCCTTAAATATTTAACAAAGCTCTCAGGTTCATGTATATTCTTCCTTTTATACCTTCAGGTAGTCCTTGACTGACGACCACAGTAGAGCCTGCCCATTACAGTCATAATTCATGATACTTGTAAAATGGTCACCTACATTACCAACCCAATTTTATGACATTTTTTGTAGTGGTGAATGCAGCAATTGTAAAGTGACTGCGGCAGTCCTTAAGTGAATCAATTGATTGCTATGGGGCATTTTTGCTGAAAACTAGAATACCAGGATTGAGCAAAAATGTTGTAAAGTGCAGTCATGTGACAGCAAGACACTGCAAACAGCTGTCAATGTGGAGCAGCTGCCAAGGCCTAATGTGGTCACATAACTGGAAAGTGGGGGCAGCCATTGGAATTCAAAACCAGGTTGTAAGTATCCCCAGGAAAGTCTATCATAACTTCAGTTATTAAGCGAACAGTCAAGTCTAGGACAGGGGTTAGCAACCTGCGGCTCTGGAGCCGCATGTGGCTCTTTCATCCCTCTGCTACGGCTCCCTGTCGCCAATCAGCTCCACAATTGTTAGGGCTTTCAGTTAAGATAGGTAAAGGAAAAAGGATGACATGCTAGGAGGAGACACTATGGTGGGGGGAACTGGACTTCTGGTTGACTCCAGAATTGAACGGGGGGCTTCCGGCTAGGGCCTTTGTGGCTCTGAGTGTTTAAGGTTGCCGGCCCCTGGTCTAAGACTACCTGTATGTTGACTTGGGAAGTTTCCATTATTATTTTTAATTGTATAAATATATGAATAGTGGGGGAAAGATACTATGTTAAGGAGGTGAACTTGCTCTTTTAAATTCGCAATCAACGTCACAAATGCTCCTTGAGTGTTATAAAATAGTAGCTTCTGCGCTCCTGTGAAACATCCTTCTGCATTGTTAGTGATTATAATCTGCCAGAATCAAAAACAGAAAACCAGACAGCACCCAGAGGTCTGATAAGGATTTGTTATTTTCCACTTCTAAGTAACTGATCCAATAACACGTAGCAAAAATCTTTTTGAACCTTTACTCTTATTTTAGACATCCTTATTATGGACTTCTGCTGGAGGCCCTGGATGGGTGGAAGGGTAGTAACAGTGAAAAAGAAAGAGGAAAAAGGCATATCGCTCCATTGTTCAATAACAAGGTTCACAGCTGAGATAAAGTTGCATATCAGGTCTGGCAAGTAGAGCCAAATCTTCTAACTTTTGTCCTAGTTACATTGGAAACCTCCTGCAAATTCTGTGCTACTCCATTCTAAAGAATAACAGAACTGAAAGGGACTTTGTAAGTCTTCTAGTCCAACCCTCTATTCAATCAGGAGACCCTATACCTGGCATGTCAAACTCGCATCATCCCGGTGGCATCACATGACAAATCATGACTTTTCCCCCCTTTGCTAAACCAGGCATAGGTGTGGCCAGCACATGATGCATCTGGCCCACAGGCTGGGAGTTTGACAGCCCTGCTGTATACCATTCCAGACAAATGGCTAGCCAATCTCTTCTTTAAAACTTCCAGTGTTGGGGCATCTACAACTTCTGGAGGCAAATCATTTCACTGATTGTTCTCACTGTCAGGAAATTTTTCCTTAGTTCTAGGTTGGAACTCTCCTTGATAAGTTTCCATCCATTGCTTCTTGCCCTGCCCTCGGGTGCTTTGGAGAATAGATTGACTCCCTCTTCACTGTGACAGCTCTTCAGATATTGGAAGCCTGTTATCATATCATCCCTAGTCCTTGTCAAACTTGTCAGTGATATTAACATGTCATGTGATCTCAGTACTATTCCTTTGTTGATGTAGCCTAGGACTGCATTGGCTGTTTCGGCTGCTGCAGCACTAGTCTACCAACTCATATTTAACAAGTTATCCACTAGACTCCTAGGTTCTTCCAACAGTAAATGCTGTTGAGCTGTGTGTCATCTATTCTATACCTGTGCATTTGTTTTTTCTTGCCCAAGTTTAAAATTTTATTTTACTTGCCACCAAATTCAATTTTGTTGGACAGGCCCAGTGTTCTAGTCTGTCAAGATCTTTCTGGATTATTGAGCCTATCTTCTAAAGTCTTGTTTATCCTTTCAGCTCGATGCCGTCTGCAAATCTGATGAGTTCCCCTTCTATCTTCTTATTTAAATCATTTATGAAGATGCTGAAGATACTGGGCCCCTTAGGGTACCCCCTGCACGCTTCCCTCCCTGTAGTTGTAATTCCATTCATGACTACGTATTGACTGAAATTCTACCCTTTTAAAACAGACACATATAAAAAAGTTCAGAGCTTTAGTCCCAAAGTTGGATCTTGAGTTTTTTTTTTTTTTTTTTTTTTACACAATTCAGACATATGCTCTTGTTCCTCATCAGGATTTATGGAGAGAATACCCTTGATGATTGTCCTCACTGATTGATCTGGAATAACATTGTTGAATAAATAAAAAGAAAAGAAAGAAAAATTTGGAGAACAGATTGCTGTGTTAAGAATCAGTAGAACCTTTTACAGAATTGTGTTGATGATGGATCTGTATGCAATTTTCATCCAGGAACTCCAGGCATGCCTGGAGGTAGGTTAGATTAAAAGACCAGGCAAATCTAGCCCATAATCAACCTGTTGATCCTCTGTAGTAGAAGGTAGATTCGAAATTATTTTAGATCAGTCCTAATCCAACACTTCAACTATACACAATGCTTTCCATTACCAGTATTCATTAAAATGTGTGTCAATGTAACCTATAAAATCTGCAGATAGGTTACATCTATAAAATGTACTAGTATACTCTCAATATTTTAGATACATTTATATTTTATTTCCACTTTTGTAACTTGCCCCGTACTCTGGATGTGCCCATCCATACAAAAAAACCAATGTAATGAAACTCAAAGATTCTTAACTTTGGGAAATACTGCTCATTCTCCACATACGTCTTGCAGAACAAGATTTAGCAAGTCCTCTCAATAGGTTTGATTTGATGGCTAAATGCAATCTTAGCTAGGTGGTGCCTGGTATTTCCTACTATAGCACTGTCTGATTGACTGGAATTGATCTTTTAAGGTTTGTGAAAGTGTATGTCTCCCAGACCTAGATGCCAAGCTTTTGTATACAAAACATGCTTATTACTGTGATAGAATTTCTTATTTTCACTCCCAAGACTTGGGGTAAGAATTAGGTTGTTCCTAAATGTTAAGACATAAAGTGTATATAACTCCAATCCATACCTTATTCTTACCTCCTTCTTCTTTGAAGATATAAGTGCACCAGCCATTGGGTAACAAAGGGCCATAAAACAGCAAAGGTTAAAGTACCAGGAGAAATCTCAAAGGGCCACCACGATGGTTTCTAAATGGCATACAAAATTCATGTTCACCAATAAATATTAAATCAGCATCTGCTATAAAAATTCCAATATTAAATATTAAAATGTCCCTGGTAAAATCACCTATATAATTCAAAAATCATAAATAAGATGCCTATCAACTATTTAAAAACACTTCCACCAAGATGACCATCATCGCTCAAGACTTTGGAATAATTGTTGTTCTGACAAAAACTTTTAAGGATTACTTATACGTTTGCAACCAAACTTGGTTCACATGTTATCGCAAGCTAAGCAAACACTGTTTTCCCACACTTCACTGTTATTTCTGAAGATATTTTTTAATTTTATATGTACACAGTAAATTTACATTTAATATAAGACTATTGAAATTTTTCTTCAATTTGAGTATTTTCTCTATAAGTAAATAAGCATTGAAAGATTTAAATTAGCAGCAGTCAGCAGCTGTCAATGTAGCAACATAAATTTGTTTCTTAACATACATTAAAAAGTTCAATTTTTTTTATTTTTTTTATTTTTTTTTTTGTTGGCCATTTTGGTCTGAACACTGGCATGCAATCTTTGTACATACAGTTCTTGACTTCCAGCTATTTATTTACTGATATTTTGAATTTACAAAAAAAGAAAAAAGTAACTTATTACCTATCCTCAAACATTTTGACTTTCGTACCAACCCTTGTTGGCGAGTGATCACAATTTGGGTGCTTGGCAACCAGATTGCATTTACAACAGTTCTTCGTTGGTAAATATAAATTCAGCACAAATATAGTTTGTTGCGAAAGCAACTGGCTGTGAAGGCTCCTGGTTGGAGCAGAAAGGCGAAAGTGGAAACAGTATGGCCCATGCCATATTTGGGTAGACCAAGTTGCCTTGATAAAGAACAATCACTCCCCTGTTATAGCAAATAAAGCGAGGAGAGCCTGTGGCTTAGAGGTTAATACATTCACCTAATATGCAAGTAGCCCAGGTTTGAATCCCAGAAGAGTATGGCTAGCTGACGAGAGCTAAATAGCTTGAAATAGATCTGTACAAGTCTCCCTTTATTTCTTTGTCAGTAAATATAAATTCAATACATTTACAACAGTTGCACATGACTACAATTTGCATTCTTCCCAGCTGATTTCTGATATGCAAAGTCAATTGAGGAAGCCAGATTCACTTAATGACTATAATAAAAATGTCCCCCAAATCAGGTCCAATCACTTGATGATGTCATTAATGACATCATTGCTTAGGGTCCAAAATTCTAAACCGAGTTATGGTCGTAAGTTGTGCACTACCTCTCATTAGGTGAAACAATAAACACATTCATCTTTTCAATATAGTTAAAATAGCATTTAAAATGTTTTCTGGAATAGTTTCTTAGATGGGGTGCAAAAAACTCTTCTATTCTAATCTGTACAATTTAAGAAAATCACAATAAAGATCTAAATTGATTTATCTGTATATTAAGAAGTAAATAAAAATCTACCTTAACAGGTGCCTCAGGCTGATTATTAGACTGTAGGGTTGCCTACAAACAGAAACCAAATTGAACAAACTATTTAAAAACATGTTTCAAATTAAAACTTTATATTACGGCATAACTTTGGGGATCTGTTCAGGTATAGTTTTTGCTCACATTTATTAAAAAACATGACATATAAGAATTTAGCTCAAGCAATAGATCTTTTGCCTCCTTGTTTGAACTTCATTGTTCTCTCTTTGTCCCTATTACATCCCAGAAATATTCTTCCAACTTTCCATTTCTGGTCTGGACCTTTCAGATAGTCTGTAACAAAATAAACTCTAAAAAAATTTTTTTTTTCACTGTGATTAAATAGTTTAGATATTGCAGTTCATAGAAGAATTAGAATAGTAAAGCTCGCCCTGTCTTTCAAACATGTCTTCTGTCTCTATTTTCCTTTTGCTGAAGTATGTGGCTATTTCCTCAAAGGCAAAAATTCTCTCCACTTAATAGTTTAGCTAATAAGCTTCCAAGAATTTAAGAAAGACTAGACAATCTATATCATGTTGGGTCATCGTTTTAGAAGTATTTCCTTTCCTAAACAGAGAAACAGAACGGATCAAGGGCCAAAAAGTAATGTTAATGGAAGCAACTTCCTATTGGCTTGATTGTTCTCTGGCAGCTGATGATAGGACCAGTATACCTAACCCTCAGAGGGCTAGGGTGGGGCCAGTATACTAAACCTGCAGGCAGTGGGATACTAGCATGCCAGCACTGAAGCAGCTACAGATTTGCTAAATTTCAATCTCACTTGAATCATGTTCCTGGATTTTGAACGCATTCTGTAAGCCCATTTGAGGGACCTTGATTCAAAAATTATTGTCCTATGAGGCATCATTTTGCTCAATTGATGGTTACAGTCAAAGACACTGATAGTTTTAGTAATCTGCTAGACCAGGGGTATCAAACTCAAGGCCCGCAGGCCGAATCCAGCCCGTGGGGTGCTTAAATCTAGTCTGTAGTGCCGGCCTGGGAATAGCAAAGGACTGGCTTGTGGTGCCTCTGGCAGCCAAAATGGGGCACAGAGAGGCTGCATGAGGCCTCCTCTGTGCTCCATTTTAGGCCTAGATGGCCTTCTGCAGCACTTTGCCATCCAAAACAGGGTGTAGGGGGCTCGTGGGGGACCCCTATGCCCCATTTTGGCTGGCAGGGTGCTGCAGGAGGTGTCCGTCCCATCTCCTCCCCTCCCCCCTGGCCAGCCCACAGAGGAGAACTATAATGCTGATCCAACCCTTGAAGAAATCCAGTTTCACACCCCTGTATTAGACAATCCATGACTCATGGTTTCAGAGACATTTCTTCACCAGATTCAATAATGGCAGAGCTTCTAATGTATTATCTTCATTGGAAAACTTCTTAAAAATTCATGGGGATATTCAGAGATATACTTGCCTTGAAAATACCCCATATTGAACTGTATGGCACTGTATAGATAGGTAGACAAACAGAGAGACTTTTTTGGATACTAATCCACATACATTTACCTGTGAAGTTGTGAGGATCTCAAGTGCATGTAATCTCTGAAGAACGTTTTGCATATCTTCTTGCAATCGTATGAGTATAATTGCAATCTGTTCATTGAGGGTGCTCCGTGGTCCTCTGTCTGAACCCCATCGTTCTCCATCTCCTCCACTGCCCATCTGTCCACCTTGGCCACCATCTCCTAAAGGGTACATTCTATGTCCTAAATTAAGGAAAAAATACTTTTAGAAGGAAAGTAAATGAATCAAGAGCTGCATATCTTTTCAAAAAGATTTCATGATGCTTGTATATTGTGCAAAAGCAGAATACTTTTCATAAAGTAACTTTTTCCAATCTTAGAGGAAACTGTGAAAAAAGATACCACTGCTTTAAAAGGATTCTTAAAGCTAGACTTGCATAGAAGCCTAATAAAGATGTGGCTGCTTTAATAAATACCAGAGTTCCAAAGCTCTACTGTGAATCATTTTCAAAGTATGCACAGCCCTAATATGTAATATATATAAATATAATTTATATATCAATCATACACAAAACCATTATTATAAGAAATGTTAAGAATTATTTTAAATATGCCTCATTTATGCAAGAGTTCCAACAAACTATGTATTCCAATAATACCTCTTCCCCTTCGAACTCCATAGATATCAACCTTTTCACCATTTTTCTTCTCTTTTTGAGGGCCTCCATCATTTCCTTTGCCATCTTCACCGCCACACTTGATTTCACCTTTTCCTTCAAGTGCTGCTTCCTTTATACTTTCTGCTTTGTGATTTCCAAGTTCAAGAAAACCAGAAGTTTCTAACAGATTGTTATGATCTACTTCTGAGAAAGTTAATGGATGTCTGGAAATTTCCTTGACTGATGAGCTGATTTCCAGGATCTATAAATTAACAAGAGCAAAAGGCGCTATTTATTTATCAATCAATAAATAAATAAAGCTGCCCATCTTACCCAAGGAGTCTCTGGTACATAAAAACAGGTAGAATCCCATGTAAAAACTACAGTTTTTTTTTTAAAATGTAAAGAAGTCATGTTAACAATAGGTATTATAAAAACAGGTACAAAACCTAGCTGAAGAGGGAATAAAAATAACTAGCTCAGCAATGGAGCTACCTAAGCATGTCACTGATTCTTTGGGAACCCTGGACCTAATAACATAATCTGATCTTGAGAGCCTTATGCAGGGGTGTCAAACTCTATTTCATTGAGGGCCACATCAGGGTTGTGTTTGACCTCGTGGGGGAGTAGGCATGGCCAGGCTGAGAGTGGCCAGCTCAACGTCACTCGTGTTGTGCCTGCCAAAGAAAACAGGCTCCCAAGCCCCGTTTTCGGCTGCAATAGCCTCCTGCAACCCTCTGCCACGGAAAATGGAGCTCGGGACGGGAGGGCTGTGTGCAGAGAGCTCTGTTTTTTCTGGCAAAGGCACCACAGGCACATCATTTGCTGTTTCCAGGGCAGCCCCACGGGCCAGATCTAAGCACCCCCTGGGCCAAATCCGGCTCTGGGCCTTGAGTTTGACACCTCTGGCCTTATGGAATATCAAGAGCAAGGGAGCTAATCTAATTTTTAAGAGAATATTCCATGAGGCAGGTGTCACAGCAGAAAAGATATGCAAGCATTGATCAAAATTCAGGCAGTTGTCAATCTGCATGTATTTACAATGGTTGCAGCATCTCTGGGTTCATGTGATTGCCATTTGGGAACTTCCCAGCTGGCTTCCAACAAGCAAAGTCAATTGGGAAATCTGGATTCACTTAATAACCATGTGATTCATTTAACCACTGATCTGCTGAACAATTATGGCAAAAAAAAATGTCATGAAATTGTAAGTGACTCATTTAACAACTGCTTTGCTTAGCAATAGAAAAGCAATTGTGGTCGTAAATCAAGGACTACCTCTATCATTGTAAGGTGACCTTAATTACTAGTCTCCCCCTTACTCTTTTTTAATTAAATGCAAGTTAAATGCAAAGATGCATAGATGTAAACTATTAGTTTTTTAAAGCTAACATTAAGCTTCAGAAAGATGCAAAAGCTATTCAGGATCTTGGGAAAGATTTACTATCGTTTATTAGAAATTGAAACTGATTCTGAATTCTTTGACCAGGTGGGCAATATAAGATGGTTACAGCCTCAGAACCATTTTGTGTATTTGTAGAATGATTATTATGTAAATATTTTTTTATATTACAACATGACGGACTGCAAATTTACCTCTTCTTGTGCAAACTGCTCCATTGAATCACAGTATATTTCACTATCTGAATCACTCGTCAAGAGTTGAATTCCAGACACTTCAGTGGCATCTTCATTTTGACCTATGTGTATACATGAGCAAATACTTAACAACTGAAGATATTTAATACTTAAATATTAAAATAAAAGTATATAATCAAACACTAGTACTGAGAATTACATTTTTAATTTAGCAATTTGTAAAAGTTTAATGGTTTGCTAAAGAGCAGCTAGGCTGAATCTTTCTTTGCAATGATAGTTCACAGTAAAACAATGCAGTTATATATCTTTGTATCTCTCTGTGTGTGTTAAATTAACTTAATTCCAATAATTTGGAGGAAAAAGAATATGCACATAAAAGGTAAAAGTAAGGGTTCCCCTCGCATATATATGCTAGTCGTTCCCGACTCTAGGGGGTGGTGCTCATCTCTGCTTAAAATCCGAAAAGCTAGCACTGTCCAAAGATGTCTCCATGGTCATGTGGCTGACATGACTAAATGCCAAAGGTGCATGGAATGCTTTTATCTTCCCACCAAAGGTGATCCCTATTTTTGTACTTGCATTTTTTACGTGCTTTCGAACTGCTAGGTTGGTAGAAGCTGGGAAAAGTAATGGGAACTTGCCCCATTAAGCGACACAAGAGATTCAAACCACTGAACTGCTGACCTTTCGATCAACAAGCTCAGCATCTTAGCCACTGATGCTTAGCCACGTCCCTTATGCACATAGGTATGCACATAGGTATATTTAAAAATCAACAGTTTTAATGCAAAATCAAAGGTAGAAGAGTTAATATCTCAAAAGATTTTTCACTCTCTGCATGAGAACAACAAATCACACATTTTTAATATACAATTCTTAATTAAGTTGGCCCAATCTTTTTCTTTGTACATGTAAGGCTTGTGTATATTTACATTTCTGTGTTTTCTAAATGGATAAATAGCAGAGATATGCTCACTCAGTCGTAGCTAATCTGGCCAATCTGGTCTGGGTGTGTAACCATGTTCAGATTGGTTAATATGGGGATGGGAGTATGCTAGATTGAGAAATTGAACAACAACTTGGAAAAGACTTTATTCCAAAGCAAGAAAAATCTGGGTTGAGCCCATGCAATCACAAAGAGCCATGCTCCATTGGAAAGCATCTTTACCTTTATTTGATCTGATTCATAGTTTCATAGTTTACACAAATATACTTGTCATATTTTAGATTCATTTTAGCATATATAGATCTACATACAGTATACAATGTTCTATATGTAGACACCAGCCTACTCTTATTCCTTCTTTTCTTCCACAGGTGTTGACATTGTTGAAGGGGCAAAATATTAAGGGCCACCTGGAGCACTTTTACAGTATTTCTCCACTGTAGGGCTGTATATAACATGGGTGTCAAACACAATAGTGTCACATGATGTATTGTGAAGTATTGTGGCGTTTTTTCCCTTTGCAGAGCCGGTGTGGATGTGGTCAGCGCATGACGCATCCGGCCCGTGGGCTGCCAGTTTGACAGGCCGGGTATATAATATCTATAAATAAGTATCTTTGTAGAAAAAAATATTCATCAGCTTAAACATAAAGCTGACCGTCTTTTAGATGCTAAAATTAAAGGGGACTCCATGACTTGTTCCATTATTTCAACAGACAGAAGACTAAGTAGGGAATATTAATCTTCCCACTCAAGCGGGAAAACAGATGATCAGAAAGTAGGACTATTTGATTGCAGCCAAAGGAAAGAGGTGTTCATGGTACCATGGCAGGCAATGCAAAAGGCTATTTAAATTAATTCTTCATTTAAACCGGGCACCAACCCACTGTTTGCTGTCCTATATTTATCAATGCTGGAAAACAAACCAAGTAGCACCAACAAGAAATGTTTTCTAAAAAATTATCCACACTGGCAAACATCAATCAATCAGTTGTGGGAGCTTTATCACTGGAAGCTTTCAAGAAGAGACTGTCAGAAATGGTGTAGAGTCTCCTGCTTGGGTGGGGGATTGGACTAGATGACCTACAAGGTCCCTTCCAACTCTCTTATTCTATTATGTTATATGAATGTGGATTTGGATAACAAAAGTATCTGAAAACAGTACCTTGATGAGTAGAATCCCAGTTAGGGATAACTGGTAACTCAAGGCACTTTTCAATTGTCTTTATTTCTTCATCAACACTGATGCCATTCAGGTTAGATTTGGTCTGTATGCCATTGTTCACATCAACGTTGGAAACAGCATGACAACTACCATTAATAACCACGCCATCTAAATCCTTATCTTGGGATGAATTTTGTTTCACATCTTCTTCTGAAACTCCTAAGTAGATAAATTTGCAAACAGAATCTCATTATCACATACATTATTCTATTTTTACAAATACAGATAGACCTTGGCTTATGACCACAATTGATCCCAAGTTTTCTGTTGCTAAGCAAGTTAAGTAAATTTTGCCCATTTTATGACCTTTCATACCACAGCTGTAAAGTGAATCAATGAAGTTGAATGATGTTTAGTTGGTAACATGGCTGTTAAGTGAGTCTGGCTTCCCCATTGACTTTGTAGGTCAAAAGGTCACAAAAGATTATCACCAAAACCTGGGACACTGCAACCATCATAAATATGAATCAGTTGCCAAGTGTCTGAATTTTGATCATAGGGATACTGCAATGGTCGTATGTGTGAAAAACATAAGTCACTTTTTTCAGTGCCATTGTAACTTCGAATGTTCACTAAACAAATCAAAGACTATCTGTACATTTTTATTTGTTGAACAATACATACAATATTTATGAACTAAATATTTCACAGATTAATCTAAATGTTCATTGGTAATAAAAGGGCTTAAAAACAGCTTGTTGTTAAAAAATCCATCAAACTGCTATCTATTTATATTATATCTAACAATACATGTGCCACCAATTTTTCCAGCTTCTCTCATTTCTCCCACAACAACTTCAAATGTTGGGTTAAGAGCACATGAGAACCACCCAAATTGGCTCTGAATTTCCATGGCTGACCCATGGATCTGATTTCTCCCAATAACTTGCTGTCTATACATTTTCATTTTGTACAGGAAAACTGAAATTTTAATTGCCATTAGAAAAAAAAGTGGGTACTGTGTACACATTTACAGTAACTGGGAGTAGAATCTTTGTAACTAAGTGCAACTGAATTCCAAGAACCCAACTACCTGAGTACAGAATTATAGGATTTACTTACAAGCATTAAAAGATTTCTCAATTGGAATCAGCTTACCTGAAGAACCATCTTGTCCCAATTACTTCAACCTGTTCCACCGCGTTAGGCAGGGAGGAGGGCATGTTACAAGACTGCTTTGGTTAAAGAATTTTGGTTGGTGGGATTTAGGAAGAGAGTTGCTCTACTCTATTGAAAACCTTGCATTCAGAAGTGACAATGGTCCCCACTTTTACTGCCTTTTAGAACAGTGTGAAGACTTGGCTCTGCTAATTGGCACAAGGATTGAAGAGTAGCATGCAATCTCAGATCTAGTTGGCTCGAAGGGGTTCCCTCCACCATTTAACTGTCTCCAAATTTGATTTTAATTGTGTTATGGATTTTCAAATGGTTTTATTATTTTTACCTGTAAACCATCCAGAATCACTCAGACCAAGGTCCCCAATCCCCCACTCCATGAACTGGCACCAGTCCAAGGCATGCCAGAAACCGGGCCACGCAAACAAGCGTAGCCCCATTCATGGGATGCAGGCAGCACATGAAACCACCTCTAGTCCACAGAAAAACCTCTTTACAGAACCAGTCCCTAAGGCCCAAAAGGTTGGGGGCTGCTGACTTAGACACTGAGCAGGGCAATATCTAAATTTGATGTAAATAGTTTCTTTCATTTTAAAAAGAAGTCTGAATCTAACGTATTGATATTCAGGCTACATAGCCCAACTCTATAATTGCTTAATTGGAAAAAATGCTTTTTTGTGTGCAGTGGGATTAACTCATAGTTAAGTGACAAAGAGTAACATTATGAATTATTTATTTATTCAATTCATTACTGTCCCTACAGTTTTACATGGCAAGATTTCAGAAGCGGTTTGCCATTGTCTCCTTCCTAGGACTGTCTAAAGCGGAATTAGAACTCGCAGTCTCCTGGTTTTAGGTTTATAACCTTTAACAAATTGGCTCTTTCTCAGAAGTTAAGGGCTGAGAATTATCAAATGGATTTGCATGGCTTATTTTCATTGGATAATAGACCAAACATAAGAGCCTTGGTAGTACAGTGGTCTAAAGCACCTTGTTATTAAGACCAGCTGCCTGCAATTACTGCAGGTTCAAATCTCGCCAGGCTCAAGGTTGACTCAGCCTTCCATCCTTTCTAAGGTAGGTAAATTGAGGACCCAGTTGTGGGGGCAATAAGCTGACTTTGTATAAATATACAAAAAGGATGAAGACTATTGCTTAGCGCATTGTAAGCCGCCCTGAGTCTCCGGAGAAGGGCAGCATATAAATAAAAAAAAAAAAAAAAAAAAAACTGGTTCTTTTTAATACTAAACTTTATATACACACACACACACACACACACACACACACACACACACCCCGTATTTTTCGAAGTATAAGACACACTTTTTTCCCTCCTAAAAGAGGCTGAAAATTTGGGTGCGTCTTATACTCCGAATGTAGTTTTTTTGAAGCTTTTTTAAAGCCCTAACGAGTGAAGCGATCTACACACTTTGCTTGCTCCCTCTGACTCTCAGCTGTGAAGTTTTTTTTCAGCGCTAACGCGCTAGTGAATGAAGCGAACTCTGTGGTTTGCCTGCTTTTCTCATTGCTTCTCTCTTCAAGGATCAGTTGTGCTTTATAAGCTGTTTTTTATCCCCAAGCAGGGGATAAAAACCAGCAAACTAATGTGCTGAAGCTGACCAGACTAAGGACGCTAGCCAGATGAATACCTGGTAGGCAGATTTTTTTCCCCCTATTTTCCTCCCCCAAAACTAAGCTGCGTCTTATATTCAGGTGCATCTTATACTCTGAAAAATATAGTCTATTATGTATTATAGGTAGACAGTGCACTTCACACGGAGATGAGCTTCTGGAATCCTAGACATTATTTAATCAAAGGAACCCAGAGAACACCAACTCAGCCACTTTGGATCAGCTAGGCAGAGACTATGGAAGACAGATGGTCCCTCCAAAAACTAGAACCTACAATTTAGAATATTGGAAATCAAATGTAAATGAGAATCATGCTTTCTCATTATTGTTAGAGAACACAATTGTTTCCTAACAAAATTTGCCTTTTTTTTTTCCTTTTGCCATCCTGAGAAGCAGCTTTATCAAAAACCTGTGAGAAGGTATACAGTGTGCTATTCTGAAATAAATATGTACCTTTATCAATCTGCTGGCCATCTCCCAATTCTTCTGGCTGTGGTTCTTCCTCTGATTCTGCTCCACTGTCATTGTTTTCTGATTTTCCATTCACAGCTGGCACAGCTTTGTGAGGATCTATTAAGATAAATTTTATTTACCTAAAAACTGAAGATGTAAAATAATTATTTAGGTACCTAATTTTCATGGGGCATGATGCCTCAGTGGTTAAAGATGCTGAGCTTGTCAGCTAGAAAGTTGACAGCCTGGGTTCAAGACACAAGTGCTGCAGAACAGGATGACCTCTTGTTGCTTGCCCCAGTTCTTGCCCACCTAGAAAGCACCCAAATGCAAGTAGATAAATACCGTATTTCCCCAAAAATAAGACCCTTATTTAAGCCTGAAATAAGCGTTTGGCCTTATTGCCATGTGTTCAAAAGCCCGATTGGGCTTATTATCAGGGGATGTCTTATTTTGGGGAAAACAGGGTAGGTACCACTCCAGCAGGAAGCTTACAGCATTCCATGCACCTTGGCGTACAACCATACTGGCTATGTGACCACAGAAGCATCTTCGGACAATGGTGGCTCCCTCAGCCAAGAAATGAAGATGAGCATCACCCCTAAATCCAGAGTCAGATTTGATTGGATGGGAAACCTTTACTTAAATTATTCCAAATTATTCCTTTTCCTTCCTCTTCAAGTCCGCATTTGTGACACTTCAAGAGGGGAATACTACCATGTTTCCCCAAAAATAAGACCCTGTTTTATAGTTTTTTGAACCCTGAAATAAGCGCTTGGCCTTATTGCCATGCGCTTAAAAGCCCATGGGTATGTCTTATTTTGGGGAAAACAAGGTATGTTAACAGTGGCTACAGGAAAATTCTTATTAGTATTATTCTAACTTGTACATAGGACATGACATTTCCTTGGAAATGGTAACTGATTATTTAAAAACACAAATTTACTAAAGTCTACGGAGAATCGAAGACAGATTATGAACAGATCTATAACAATAAGGGAAGTTTCTAAAGCTAACCACATTGTCATTAAATGAATCCAAACTATCCAATGGATGTTTTTAAACATTTTTGTCACAAATTGTGGCTACGTGACTGTAAAAGGCTGCGAGCCAGTTCTCAAATACTCAAAATGCTATCCCATGACTATAGGTGTGTATATGGCAATTGTAACTTTGAGGACTCTGTAGCATAACTTGACCACCTACTATGCATGTGTAAGTTACATCTTGGATATTGTGCATCGTTTGCTATCCGTTTTTATTCAGAATCCAAAAGTTCAGGATAATTAAGGGGTTGACTAGCTGATAATATTTTATGCCTTAAATATCAAAGCGAAAATTGTTATATTGCCTTGGGGTCCTAGAAGAAGGGTGAAATGTGACTGCATCAATCAATGTCATGCCTTCCCTAATACGTTAGCAGCTCAGAATATTTTTACAGATATATCTGTTGGAATCACCCTGATGTTATGGGAAAAATTTGCTCAGGTTTTTTTTCCTTTGTGTCTTCTCTGATAAAATAATTTACACAGTATTTCACTTTTGTTGTCCTTGCCTAATGTGATAAAAAGTGAGCAATGAAATTAAAATTACATTCTCACAAGTAGATGCTGGAAGGCCACTACTCTGTCCAATTGCAGAAAAACTAATTTAATTTGAAGCAAAATAAATAATTTATATACTCTGTTTCCCCCAAAATAAGACATCCCCTGATAATAAGACCAATTGGGCTTTTAAGCACATGGCAATAAGGCCAAGTGCTTATTTCAGGGTTCATAAAAATATAAGACAAAGTCTTACTTTTGTGGAAACACAATAATACCAATAAAAAAAATATATAACTGTGATTGATTATATATATAATTGTTCCACCTGTTTAGTTAGAACAATGTTTAGGGAAACACCAATTGTTTCCCTAAACTATCATTGTCCAATCTGCAAATTCTTGACAATCAAGTGATCCATCAAGCAGAAGAGGAAAAACCTTAATCTAGGATCAACACTAAATTATAATTACTGAAAAATGCACTTGCATGGATATCATTTACTGACCTTTTTTTCAATTAGCACTATTGCCACAGCACTCAGGATGCTATTTCTACGGCTTTTTAAATTAGTAAAAATATTTCACCAGAACTGGGGGCTCATGGTAAAAAAAACAAGGATTACAGTAATTTAATATCGCATTAATGTGTATTTCTTAATTCACTTCATCAGAAGCTGTAAAATAATATTTGATGCCTATGATGAAATACATTTTCATCCATGAGAATGTGTACCACACTAAAACCGATACCGTTAATGCTTATGGCGGTGTTTCTCAACCTCACAACATTAAGATGTGTGGACTTCCAACTCCCAGAATTCCCCAGCCAATCTTGCAGGAATTTGAAATCTACAATTTTAAAGTTGCCATGGTTGAGAAATATTGGCTTATGCTATATAAACTAAGACTTTTAAAATGCCCTAAGACTTTTCATTATATTTGTAACATCATTACTTGCTGTCAATAAAAAAAAATATGTATTCAAATCATGCCTTACTTACTCCATATTGGAAAGTTTAGCGATCTCTGTAAGAATCTTGTTGCTGCTGAATATATCTCATGAACAAAATAGACACCCACTTATGGAGTCATAAGAGCATTTGGAGTAGACCAAATGTACAATAGCACTATTTGACAGTCATCTTTTTCCAAAATATTCTATTCACATTCAGAGACAAGTGCTAAATTTCATATACCAGGCATCCATATATAGCTAGGGTTGGTTTTTTTGTTTGTTTGATAACAACAACAAAAAATAGCATATTACAGACTTTTGTTTTCAAGAAGATAAATAACCTACTTATTTTTAAAGAACAGGTTCTTGATATACATACTGATTTTTAACTGATGATCAAGCTGCAAAATGCTACTATGACTAATGAAATTGTTTAAAAACTTTTTTTAATTGAACAATTGCTTTGCAAATGTTCTGCTCAAGTTGTTTTGCATGGTTTGGCAGAGTGAAAGAGAGTAATGTTCTTAGAAGTAAATAAGACCAAAGTCCCTTTGACTTTTTTGCCAGGATTTTTTCATATCACTATAGTTTTGATAAATCAAGACCTATTTTCTGTGTGTGTTTGTGTCTGTGTATCCTCAGATAATGTAATTACTTGTGACAAATTAGGAGAGAAGGATAAGAGAATATTTTAACTAAATGCCTGAATTTACAGATTTTATTTGACCTACTATCTGATTAACTAGCATTGACTTTATGTGCTACAAAAGCTACACTTTGTAACTGTGTTAATATTTACACAAAGTATGTAGCCAACATCTCTTCAACATTTTTCCCATTGTACTACTTAGTAATATAACTATCAAGCATTGCATAGCAAAGAGGTATCACATCCCCGCATTCTGCCACAGCCAAAAACCTGCAACTCTCTACAAGGGACATGAGATGGGCTAAAACTCATAACCTGAGCATTAAAAGTGGTTGCGTTTATACAACCAGATCAGTTAACAACTAGCTATTCAGTTAAGTTTTAACCTTCCTATGTTTTTTAAGTTGTGCAAACCCAGCTTGCTTTTTTGGTTGTGAGCCAACCTCTTCCGCAAACCTACAAAATGAAATACTGAATCAAGCTAAATATGTTATGTAAAATCCTACTCACCTGAGGCATGGAAAGGAGAATTGCATTATATCAAGATTGCTATTTTTTTGTCACCATATGCAAAATATAACTATCCATTAATAATAGAATCTAGATCTCATATTTCAGTTCATATTAAATGCCTTTTCAAATATTATATTTTCTTGAAGGAAAAAAAATGGATGCCTATTTGTTTAGACCATGGGTGTCTAACTTTTTGGCTTGCCCAAGCCACGCTGAATGAAGAGGAATTGTCTTGGGTTGCATATAAAATATATTATTGCTAAAAATTTACAACCTTGTGTTGTGCAGGCTACTGGTTGGACATAGCTGGTTTAGACATTATGAAAAAAAGAGCTAGCAAAGACAAGCCAGAACAAAGCAATGGAAGGTATGTCATGATAATAGAAATACATTCATTTTCACAGGAGTTATTAGCAGTCTTATTTTTCTGATATTTATAACTTTATAGATTGCAAAAATCCGCACAAGTTGTAAAACAACCATTAGGTGGAAGATCAAGAAATCTAAATTTTTGCTGCCATTTAGGGGAATTCCAGAACTTTGGTAACCCTACCAAAGGGCTGCCATTTAGGGGAATTCCAGAATTCCAGAACGATGGTAACCCTACGATATACATCTTTTTCCATATTCAATATAATTTATTCTAAAACAAATACAGATAATCCTCAGTTAGCAATGGCAATTGGGATGGGAATTGAGCAACATATAGTAAAGTGCAATGAACTAGCTGTTTAGTGATTGAAATGTCAACATTTCTGATTGCCGTTGTTAAGCAATTCACTGTGGATTGTTAAGCAAGGACACTACTGGTTACTATTTGATTTTATTTGTAGGAAGTTGGCAGATAAGGTCACAAATGGTGGTCATGTAAAAAATGGGGATGCTGCAAATGCTAGAATTTTGAGCACCATTCATTCAGTGTCCTTGCAAGTTCAAAAGAATGCTGAATGAATGGTTGTTAATCTGTACCACAAAAAAGCTTTAACATTCTTTTAAATCACTGGTAGTACAAGCCAGAGAAAGAGCATTAAAAATGTTGTGTAATGTAAAATTAAGCAATTTAAAGCTGTTAAGAGAATTGTTATGCATTCCCACCTGTGATTAGATCAGGTCCTTTATTTTTTTTATCCTCTACAATTTCGTAAAATGGGCCTAAAACATGTAGCAGTTCCTCAACTTTGTCTGTCATCGGCATTGTTTCAAGTATCTGGAGAAACACAAAACATGAATGAACCACACACCTTTCAGTGCTAAATTTGACAATCTCCGAGATGCTTTGCTATGAACCAGTCCCACAAGAAGAATCTCTTCTCAAACAGATTTGGATTGTAGCCAATAGTTATCAAAACTAAATCATCAAACCTTCAATGTTTACATTAACCAATTTTATCTATTATTTACTTTTAGAAGGGTTCCCAAAATTTCTAAAATGTTAGCCAGTGGTGGGTCGCAAGAACTGGTAGTAAAACCAGCGGGAGGCTCCACCCACTGACCCAGGCGTCATCAAAGTTGATCTGTGCATGCGCAGAAGAGCGCGCGTGGGTGTGATGCGAGCCGGTAGTAAAGGTAAGTAGAACCCACCCCTGATGTTAGCATATTTGTGGTGGAATCTCCAGCTGGAGTGGGAAGAATAAAAGACTAACTAGCTTAGAATCCTTGCATAGCAAGAAGCCACATGGACCTGACCACCTCCAGAATCCATGAATCACTTAAACAGCTATTCCCAAGAGAATGGGGTGAGGCTGGCAAAATTCTTGTAAATAGGCACACAACAATAAAGAAGTAACTCTGATCAATACTCATGGTATTGCTCCGATTCCTTCCACCTAACTTTTTTTTGTTTATTCTTGTTTAAAAGAGTACACAGTAGTTTTTTAATTATAGCAAAATCTCAGTTTATTGTACCTTAATGATGTAATCTTTGCATGCAATAGATTTCCCTATTGTTTACATCATTGCATTTGTTTGTGCCTTCTAATTTTGTTTAATAAATATTACTTATCTGATTATTATTATAATCAGACGTTCTTGTGAACGTCTCTAAATAATTTGCCCCTGGCTAGAAGTAAAATCTAACAGATGTCCATTATTCATGAATGTCCAGTAAATCAGAGATTACACTTCAATGTTATTTTTCATCATTGGTATAAGGACATTATTACATAATCTAAATTTACATAATTGGTGTAATCTGATGTGGCTTGCATAATTATGTCCTTATACAAATTTCAGCAATTGCTATATTTCAAAAACAATTCCCTATACAGAAAAGTTACTATCTTTTTTCTTCCTGTTCTATACAATGGTCCACTTATCCCTCTCTTTTGAGTAGGATACTTGTCCCATCAAACTTTTTTTTTTCCCAACCATCCTATTTAAAATGTCTTTCATAGAGCAAACTCTTCATCTCAGTTTGTTTCACTATATAATTCTACAAAGTAGGGTCTACTTACTTGAAAGATTCTATCAGTGGTGGGTTGCTCCTGGTTCTGTCCGGTTCTTGCGAACCAGAAGTAAAAGCGGTGGGAGGCTCCGCCCACCTGCCTGGACGTCATAATTGACGATCTGCACATGTGCGCTCCCATTGCGAACCAGTAGTAAAAAAGTAGAACCCACCCCTGGATTTTATTAACCATTAATCAGATATATGGTAAATGTGAATACACATGCCATAACAAAAACACACAATGACTTGCTTTTTATTCTTATATGAAGAATATCTTGTTTTGAAGATGGCGCTAAATGATATATCAAGATGTGTTAATTCATTAACAGTTACTTACAATTCCTGTACAAACCTGACTGTTACTCAATTACATAGATACTTGCCATTCCAAGTTTTCTGCTTACATTTGCCCTTCTATAATTGGGCAATCTTTAAAAACAAAACAGGTTTAGCTAGAAAATTATTAAGGATTTATCAGCTTCTAGTCTTCTAGTCATATGAATTCACACACCGTTTCAATATATATTAATATCTACTGAAAAGGGTATATATTTAGAATGTAATGATACATTTTTGACTCAGTATCCAAAAATTGGAAAATGCTACATTTCTCTCTATTCAAAGTAGAATCTGACATACTATAATTCTGGAGAAGAAAAAAGATTTGATAAGCCACCAAACTGTAGTGAGAGTCTTACATATTTTTATGCCTTTGCTGCTTCATTTTCAAGCCACCCAGAAATACATTTCATCCAACAAAAAAACTGATTATCTTTAACCACAAATTTAAAATGGTACACATATAATTTTATTTTGCTATAAACTAACTCCACCTCCAGCAATCCAGAGAAGGTTGTTTGCCTCACATTGTTGCAGGAGTTTTTTTAAAACTATACCTAATTGGGTGAGCTGAAGACATAAAAGAGCTAACAGCAGCATAGGCCCCTAGATAACACATAAATATACTCATACATCCTATTATTCACTACTTACTCTTCTCTAATCTTCCCCACTGCTACTACTCCTATTACAGTTGCTACTACTCCTTGTCAGTATTGCTAGAAAAAAAAATGCTGGCTGCTTGCTTGCTTGCTTACTTACACACATCATTTTCTCTCTCCTTCGCTCACACTCAACTTTTACAGCTCAACTTTCGTAATCAAGTTTGCTGTGCTGATGCTGGGAAGAGTACTTAAAGAAGAGAGAAGGGAGCACAGGTGCAGGCAATTTTATGGAGCCTGCTCTCTCACAGGCATAAACTTCTATAATGAGCTTAACTAGAATTTCTCACTTATTTTTTGTGGCAGTAATTTTCCTAATGCTCTCCATATGCAGGCAGCTACCTCTAAGATTAACATCCATTAAGTAAGTCACAGAAATTCCTTTTGAGATGTAGTTTTAAAAAAATCCCACCTAAATCAGTTGGAAGGCTACAGAGGCTAGAAAGAAAATCCCTGCAAAATATATATATTCTATCTATGTATATAAAACAGCTCTTACCTTTTTCATTTCTTCAACATATGCAATCATAGCATCTTCTTTGGGCATTGTGCCCAATGAACTCCATGCATCCCTACAACGAATATCACAGGAAGAACATCTTCAAAACACTGGGCTGCTTTACTATTATGTAATTGTAACTTCAATAATTAATATAGGACTGTGGACTTTATGTGTGCTTATTGTCTAAGAAACAGCATAGATTTTTTTTCCAGTACAGAATCACACTGTTAGTTCACACACACACACACACAAAAAAGAGCAGAAAGCGGTCAAGCTCTATTTCAAATAGTACATATGTTCAAATTTTTGTAATAAAGTTTTTATCCAAAAGAAAAAAAAAAGTACAATAGACAGAAGGAAAAATATTTGTATGATCTCCAGAGTTTTCAGGATCATATTTTAATTTAGTTTACTTTTTTGTCATCGCAGCTCGTACAATGAAATTAAATGCCATCTTCAGTGTACATCATATATAAAAAAACTATAAAAATAAAACAAAAATACACATCCTTCACATTCTATACAATTGAATTGAAAACCCCTGATACTGCATTAATATTACACTCTACAGTAGAATTCATTATAGTTACTGCTCTGGGATAGAAGCTGTTTTCCAGCCTATTTGTCCTAATTTTAAAATACCTTTTCAGCACCATCTGGAGATAGCAAGGACAGAATTTGGATAAAGGATGTGCTGTAATTCCAAGACAAATACTTTCCATACTAGGTGGTGGGAATAGAAAAGGCATCACTTTAAATCATTAAAAATATCTTTGTTGTATACTATTTACCATTTATATCTACCAATAGGATCCCAAAATCCTGGTCTTGGACTGTTACAAGGTCCTTGAGTTGCTTGTTTATAAAAACTATAGAATTTCAGCATCATTTCATTTGTTGGCTGGAAAGAACCTGCGGGGAAAAGATTTTTAGAGCGAGAAATAGAACACAGTGACATGATTGCTTTAACAAAATAATTATAGGTTATTGTAAAGGCAAAATAAAGAGAGTAGCCAATCATTTAAAAATGGTTTTATTTCCACTAGTTTAAATTCAAACATCAGTTATCTTGCCTGTTTATTTTGACTTTAAACTCTGAGGAGATCTAATGATGAAACTACCTTTGCACAAATAGAAAAGAATCAATATGAATATTCAGGCAATGGTATCAACAGTATTTTGTGTTTCTTTCATTAGAAAAAGCAAAATGTCCAGATAAGCATAAAAAAGGATGATTGCTGCTGTGTCTCATATTAGATCCAAAGTGGAATCCATAGGGTAGAAGCCATATTCTAGTAATAAACAAAACACCATAGAAATTCAAAGCACATTGCAGTAATATATGACAATTATGCTACTAATGATAAATCAGAATGTTCTTATCCCTATGACTTACCTAATAACTGAATCCACAACTAAACTCTAGTTTAGCTGTTTTAGACCTATCTAGGAGACCTTTGACCATTTGCAAAATAATGCAAATTGGGTCAGTAAAAGAGATTTTAAAAATCTGAAATCTTTATTCAAACTACTTCCAAATCTATTCTGTTTATTTTATTAAGCTACTGTGTTCTCAATATCTTAGAAATGGAGTTTATCACATCTATCTTGCTTATGGCAAATGTACCGTATATTGATACAATACTTCCCATTTTACATTTATAGTTCCAAGAATTACTTGTGAGAACAATTTGCCATTTATACAGATAGTCCTCGATTTACAATAGTTTATTTAGTGACCATTCAGAGTTACAATGGCACTGAAATAATTGACTTATGACCATTTTTCACACTTACAACCATTGTAGCATCCCCACGGTCACATTATCAACATTCAGACGCTTGGCAAGTGATTCATATTTATGACGGTTACAGTCTCTGGGGGTCATGTGATCAGCTTTTGCGACCTTCTGACAAGCAGAGTCAACGGGGAATCCAGATTCACTTAAAAACCATGTTACTAACTTAACAAATGGAATTATTCACTTAACCACTGTGGCAAGAAAATGGGGCAAACCCATTTAAGAAATGTTTCATTTAGCAACATAAATTTTGGGCTCAGTTGTGGTTGTAAGTCAAGGACTACCTGTATTGAAAAAGGAGCCTTTGATTCTAAAACATGGCTTTACTTAACAAGAAAACCAACCAATCAATATTACTAATGAAGGAATAAATGATGGTTCCTCTAAATAAACAGAGAAATAAAGTAGAGGAATTATTTTCACAGCTAAAATCATGTTTAGACCATTGTACAGGAAATCATTTTGCAACTGTCAAGTGGTTGATTAATAAACAAAGCTGAAGGAATGGAAACAAAATTTTGTTTTTGATCTATTATTTCTTAAAATACTTTTCAAAATGTCTACAAATTATGTTTAGTGATGTGAATACCTGTGCTGTTCCAGCAGTTTCAAAAAAAAGGGTTGAGAAAAAAAAAAAACTTGAACACATATTGTTACACCCATAAGCCGTCGCCTACACAAAATCTAATTAAAAGGGACAATGTATTCCTAATCCTAATGTGGACATATGGATGCCAGCCAAAGAAGAATTAGTTGAAATGTAAATCATTTAATTGTCAAAGAAGTTATCAAAATTAAGGCAATTTTAGATTCTGAAGAGCTGTTCTCATTCAGGGTTAACCATTTTATATTCTACAGACATTCCAAACACTTCTTGGCTTCACCATCCTCCACATTCCCTTCCCCACTAAACTTTTTTTCTGAATTTCTAACCATTTTGCTTAAGGGAAGAATTTCTGAAGCTTAGCTTGTAACTTTAAGATGATTGGATAAAAACATTTTTTCAGTATAGGGAGCCCATACTTACAGGGACTCATGTAGGGAAAGGATTTAGGAGTTGAAACATTTACTCTCTGCCTCCTCACTTAACAAATCTATTCAGGTCAGGTGAAAAATTAAACCACCCTGTAATATATATATATGGAGTTGCCCCAACCAACTTGCTAAGACTGAAGAATCTTCTTGGATGAGCAGCGAAAGATTTGTAGGAACAGGAAAAGAAAAGTCTAGTTGCCAAGATTCAACTTCCTGACATTTTTTCAGTACAGATTTAAGATTTTTATTTTAGGGTCAATACATATGCTTTTACTTTCAGCATATCACTGTATATTTGAAGTTTCACTGACTTTAAAACAAATTGTATAGAATTATATTCCAAGAACAATCACTTTCAGCATAAATTCTATGTGAACATAGAATATGCAGGATTCAGATTCAAGTCCACACTCAGCCTGGAAACACATATTGTAGTAATTATTCACAGTTGGTAGCATCCTAACTCTGAAATGTTTGTCACCAATGGAAAAATTTCCAGCACTGTGGAAAAACCCTTACCCTGAATGTAATTCTAATCGTTAATGCAATTCAATGAATGTATGGGAATTTGTATAGCATATGCAGAATCACAAGTGAACCACCCTAACTGGATTGATTTAACACACTACGCTAAAACATGGCTGACTGGTTTGTAGGCTGGAGCTTTGTGTCATTCCAGACTGGAAGAGAGATGTTTGGTGTTGTTGTTTTTTCCCTATCTAGAGTGAGCAGTCTACCTTGGACGCTCCAGATCTAACATAAAACTTCCTCAAGTTGTCCTTCACCACTTTGGCAATCCCACCGAAGTAGTTTGGTGTAGTAGCCTTTCACTTCCCAGTCACCATGTTCTTTGAAGGGAGTCCCCCCATCCAAGTGTTGACCAAGTACAGCTCTGCTTAGCTTTGATACTACACAAGGCTTACTAATTATTGGCACCATTTACTTCAAAAAGTCAGGGGGGGAAATCGGACTCATCCACATCTTATAATCCCCCCCACCCACCCCCACTCACTTGCTCCGGATCTACCTCCATCGTTTTCCTGCTACTTACCATTTTTGGGCAGGCTCTGGATCACTTTCACGGCCGCTTCGAAGCGAGTCTCATGCACCGAGCTGTCTCCGCCGCTCTCCGTCTCTGCCATGGCCGGACTCTTCGTTCAGACGAGCCGAATCGCCGCGGCTCCGCCACCACCACCACCACCGCCGCTTTCCTTGTCGACTGAGGGCCCTGCGGCCGAGGCACTTCGGGATCATCCGGCAAAGAGCAAGGGAACGCGAAGGCCGCGGGGAAAACGGAGAAGAGCAGTCCGCTTAAGCCAAGCTTCTCACGTCCTTTGCCCAGCACCGCCCTCGGATCTCCGTTTGGTCTTTTCTCGGCAATATTTGCATCCCCCAGCTTTCAGACCACCCTCTCCAAGACCCATGCTTCTGGGGGTTTACACAGCTGATGGTCGTCGGAAAGCAACAGAGCGCAAACTTCTACCCCCTTATAAGCAGAAGACAATCTCGTCCTATTCCTGCACCATCCTGTATACCTAACTTCAGCAACTATCCCTACTCCTGCTGGCTTGAAGACAGAAGAATTCAGGGGTGAGACAAGACAAGCTGGTCCAGGGCAGCGAGCTAAGAAGCGAGCGCTATTGAATTCAATAGGATTTGTTTCCCATATTCGATCCCGATTTCTCACCCAACAGCGTAAACTTCGTCCTCTGATTCTTCATTTATTACTGATGCATGGAGACCACCTTCACCCCCTTACCAAGTATGCAGGGAGAAATCCCTATCCCGAAAGCTTCGGCAGAAAAGAGGCACGGAGGAAGGAACTACTGTGCTATCTCATTTCTTATGACCAGAAATGAGTTTGGAATTGTTCTAGCCAAGCGTTTCTTGGGGGAAAAAAATGTTACTTACCTTCTCCTTTCTATCTCTACTTGTATCTTTGCATATTAAAAAAAATCTCTCCACACTCCGAAGTCATTCAATCCAATCGTACTCAGGTTTGTTTAGAAGCTCCACTGTGGTCTAGGGGCTTTTCTCTCTGAAATTGTAGATAGGGGACTGCAGTTGTGCAGGTTATACAGACGACCCGTAGGCAATATAGATTTTTTTTAAAAAAAATGAAGCTTTCCGACATGTAAACAACACGCGGGTACAGCTTCACAATCTTCTAATTCGGGACTTGTCACTTAAATTCAATTCCCAAACGCACGGGAAAGAAAGTCATCTAGGAAAATTTGATCAACCTTTGCGTAGTCACCATAGCATAAAAGCAGTAATAAAAGTTGATTATAGACGAAATACATAAAGGCATTGAGTGAGCTTCTCGGCAAATGTTTCTTTTTTTTTTTCCAGCCCATCAACATTCTCCAAATTTCAGTACGTTCTACTTTTCCTGCCCACACTCCTGACCGAAACCAAAAACTTCAACGTAACCCTTATTCCCCCACTCCTCCGCACCATCAAGAATGTCATTTCACATAATTAATATTAACAACCTCGCGATGCAAACCTAAGCGATCGATTTCCCACGGCTGCTTGCATAGGGGACAGACCTGTGTTCCCTTATCCTCACCAAGCTAGACGCTCCCAAGTTTTCTCCTCCGGTCCTTCCTTTCCAAGACAGCTTCGCGATCCGCTTAGAGTAAATACCTTGCTTTATTCCACGAGTGATTATTCACCTATTATTATGATCATGCACAGCTGGAGGGGCAGGGGTTGCCCCTCTGCCAGGCTGCCGACTCTACCTGTCTGTCCACTTGCACGCAGATGGCAGTTATAAGGCCAAATTGCAGTAAAATGTCCTTCCTCCAACTTTCAAGACTAAACCGACATCCTAAGAAGGCCGAAGGCCCGGCGGCATCAAGCAATAGCTAAGCTTCCATCCGATGTCCAGTATTCAAGGACTGCAAATCCTATCAAGGGAAGACTGTTCCTACCTTGGGATGACAGGCTCCTCCAACCTTTGCCCACTGATCAAGAGCTTCTGTTATTGTCTTCCAACAGTAGCCTTCGACTCATTCTTGTCCCGCCTCCTAAGGAGAATTCTGGGTAATGTAGTCCACTTACTTACACTTCCTGTTGCTGAAAGCCTGCCTACCGTAGAAATCTTTTTTTTTTTTTTTAATGGATCAAAGCACTTTTTTTAAATCAGTGTGTGGCTCTCTTTAGGGGTTTTATATATATTAGGAAACATAACGACGGATGCTTATTAACTTTGGGCACGCAGTGCATTTCATTGCAATGTTCCTCTTTGGTGGAATTTATTTAATATTGTTGCTTGGAGCATAGTATGAAAGCAGCAACTGCTTTGTGTTTCCTTTCTTATTTTGAGTTTCTTTACGAATGTAAGCCACTCATTGTTACTATTCACTGAGCCAACATTTAAATGTACTTAATGAACTCTGAATGACTGAAATTTAAAATCCTTAGCCAACCTATATTGTTTTCCTCGTTTTTCGTTAAAATCACCTATTCCTCATTTTTCCTTAAAATCACCTGTTTTCTTAAAGTCACAGCAGATACAACATCATGGGAATTCTATTATGTTCTAGCAATAAAAATAAAAGCAGCAGCACTGGCCAATTGTGAAAGATCATGAAACAACAAATGGTGACCCAAATTGAGTGGGAGATCCCAAGCAAATTTCAAGGCATGTTGAAAGAACATGCCTTGAAGATTATTATCCAGAAAACATCCTGGACATGTCCATACAGTAAACAACCTGAACTCACTTTCTTTAATCTTCCAATCATAATGTGCAACCTTTTCATGGCTGCTACCCAGAGAAACTGTGTTGGTCTGACCTCTAAAACAACTTTCAGCTTGAGTGGAAGATGGCACTGCAGATGTTCCTTTGTCCCACAAGAAAATCCCAATCTTTAAAAGCCTCTGGGTATGAGTTAATGTAGAAATTCACATATAATAGACAGCCAGTTTGATGTACTAGTAGTTAAGATACTGGCCTAGAAACCAAGAGACTGTGAGTTCTAGTCTTGCCTTAGCTTTGATAGCTGGCTGGGTGATTTTGGGCTGGTCACTCACTCTCAGCCCAGCCCACCTCACAGGGTTGTTGATGTGGGTGAAAAAAAGTACCATTATGTAGGTTTACTACAGTATTTTGAGTTACACGTAGTCCTCAATTTAAGATCATAATTGAATCCAAAATTTCTGTTGTTAAGTGAGACAGTTGTTAAGTGAATTTTGCCTTATTTCATGACCTTTCTTGCCTTTAATTAACATTTATTAAATAAATCACTGCAGTTGTTAAATTAGTAACACAGCTGTTAAGTCAATCCGGCTTCCCATTGACTTTGCTCAGTAGAAGGTTGCAAAAGTAATCACATGACCCTAGGACAATGCAACCTTCATAAATATGAGACCATTGCCAGCATCCAAATTTTGATCATGTGACCATGGGAATGCTGCCACAGTCAGGTGAAATGGCTGTAAGTCACATTTTCAGTGCTGTTGTATCTTTGAATGGTCACTAAATGAATGATTGTAAATTAAGAACTATCTGTATTTATAAAAGTGGGATTAAAAACAAATCTAAGAAATAGAAATATGATGAGGGTTTTTTTGCTTCCAAAATACATAACAAAAATTGGGTTCAGCTTATCTACAGACTGGACCTCAGTTGTTTTTTAATCACAATCTTTAAGTGATAGCATAAAAGTTTGCAGTTTTTTATGTTTTGTTGTATACATTTCTGTATGCAGGCAATCACTATTTCTGGAAATTGCCAATTGTTATATGATGTAGCTTTCAAGCCAAACTTATTAGTAGAGTAGAGGACATTAACATTTTGTTGCTGCCACAGAATTTGAGCTACATGAAAGACAAGTTAGTAAATGGAAAAAAGCAAAACTGTTTGCTCTGTTGGTTACAATTTTTCAGGTCAATTTATTCATGATTGGGCTTATTTCTTGAGTATATGCAGTAATTCAGCACATTAAGCCATAATCAAACTACATACAGCTTAACATTGTATGCAAAGTAAGCCATTTTAGAATAGAATAGAATAGAATAGAATAGAATAGAATAGAATAGAATAGAATAGAATAGAATAGAATAGAATAGAATAGAATAACAGCGTTGGAAGGGACCTTGGAGATCTTCTAGTCCAACCCCCTGCTTAGGCAGGAAACCCTATACCATTTCAGACAAATGGTTGTCCAATCTCTTCTTTAAAACTTCCAGTGTTGGAGCATTCACAACTTCTGGAGGCAAGTTGTTCCATTGATTAATTGTTCTAACTGTCAGGAATTTTCTCCTTAATTCTAAGTTGCTTCTCTCCTTGATTAGTTTCTACCCATTGCTTCTTGTCCTGCCCTCAGGTGCTATGGAGAATAGCTTGAGTCCCTCTTTTTGTTGCAGCCCCTGAGATATCGGAACACTGCTATCATGTCACCCGTAGTCCTTCTATTCATTAAATTAGACATACCCAGTTCCAGCAACCATTCTTCATATGTTTTAGCTTCCAGTCCAGGGATGGGTTCTACTTACCTTTACTATAGGTTTGCTTCGCTCACGTGCATGCTTCTGCGCATGCGCAGATCGTCAATTAAGACATCCAGGTGGGTGGGTGAGCCTCCCGCCTCTTTTGCTATCGGTTCTAAAGAACCAGAAAGAACCGGGAGCAACCCACCACTGTTCCAATCCCTTAATCATCTTTGTTGCTCTTCTCTGCACTCTTTCTAGAGTCTCCACATCTTTTTTACATCATGGCGACTAAAACTAGGTGCAGTATTCCAAGTGTGGCCTTACGAAGGCATTATAAAGTGGTATTAACACTTCATGTGATCTTGATTCTGTCCCTCTGTTTATGCAGCCTAGAACTGTGTTGGCTGTTTTGGCAGCTGCTGCTGCACACTGCTGGCTCATATTTAAGTGATTGTCCACTAGAACTCCAAGATCTCTCTCATAGTTACTAGTATTGTATGAGGTACCACATACACTGTACCTGTGCATTTTGTTTTTCTTGCCTAAATGTAAAATCTTACTTTTTTCATCATTGAATTTCATTTTGTTAGATAGCGCCCAATGTTCAAGTCTGTCAAGATCCTTCTGTATCTTAAGCCAACTTCTGCAGTGTTGGCTATTCCTGCTAGCTTGGTGTCATCTGCAAATTTGATGAGTTCCCTATCTATCCTCTCGTCTAAGTCATTGATGAAGATGTTGAAGAGTACTGTGCCTAAAACAGAGCCTTGGGGTACCCCATTGCTTACCTCCCTCCATGTAGATGCAGGTCCATTGAGGACTACATGTTGAGTACAGTTGGTCAGCCAGTTATGAGTCCATCTGGTGGTGATGCTGTCTAACCCACATTTTTCTATCTTATCAAGTAGTAAGTTATGGTCTACTTTATCAAATGCCTTACTGAAGTCCAAGTAAATTATATCTAAAGCATTCCTTTGGTCCATTAATTTTGTCATTTTGTCAAAGAATACAATAAGATTTGTCTGATATGATCTGTTTTTGACAAACGCATGTTGGCTTTTGGTTATTACTTTGTTTGCTTCTAGATGTTAACTGATTTGTTATTTGATTATCTTTTCCAGAATCTTCCCTGGTATTGAGGTCAGGCTGATATGTCTGTAGTTTCCTGGATCTATTTTTTCCCAATTTTTTGAAGATGGGAACTACATCAGTTCTTTTCCAGTCCTCTGGCAGTTCCCCGATGCTCCATGATCTTAGCAAGATATAGTTCAGTGGTTCTGAGATCACGTCTGCCAGTTCCTTCAGAACCTTGAGGTGTAATCCATCTGGTCCTGGTGATATTTGAACTCGTCTAGGGTGGACAGGTGCTCACTTACTATGTTCTTCCCTATTTTAACTTGTATTCCTAATCTATTTTTTGCGGTGCTGTTTTTGATAGGTTGGACTGTTTTTTCCCTTCGTGTAAAGATGGATGCAAAAAATGAGTTAAGTAGGTCTGCTTTCTCCCTGCTGCTTATCATCTTCTTGCCACTTTCTTCCACCAATGGACCATTAACATATTCATATTCTGCAAGTATATAACAAGTATTTATGTAATTCTTTGTATTGTAGAAGTGATGTACATTTCTTTTTAAAAAAATGATATACATGAACTGTAGGGAATCTGCAAATGGTTCTTGATGCATATATTACAAAGAGACACTTTGTACATCGTGCTGAGCCTTAGTTTGTTTACACAAGCATAGATAGCACTGTACATGTCGTACTTCTGCACTGGGAGAGCAGATTCGATATAATCTATCTGTAACACAAAGAATAAGTCTAGGAACATTGTGCTTAAGAAAAATGACTCATTTTCGAAAAAGGAAGAATACTGTGAATTTGGAAGAACATGACTTCTGGCCCCTTTTGCAATGTGGAATCCCTCCCTGTTCACCAATATTCAATGGCAAATCTCCAGATTTTGATCCTATGATTTTGATTTTCACACTTATGAAAGACAAATCAAAATTTTGCCCTAAAGCAACTATGGCTTCCCAAAATATGAAGAAGAAATAAAACCAGCTTTAGTTTTAATGTTAATATGTCATCATTGGATTCTTGTGGCCAACAAATATTTTTGTTTGTCTGTTAAAGTCTGTGGCTTGAAATGTCTCCTCTGTGGCAACTGAACTTTTATATAGTACATGTAAACTAATAAGATGTCATCTTGTGGCTATGAGCTGCAATTGCAAGGAGAAAATGATGTTCCCTCTGTAAAAGTTAAAATCTCTTTTGATGTTTACTTGGCAGTATCTGGTTGATCTTGGCAGACTATTAAAGGTCATCAATTAAATGTCAATTCTTAGCAACCACATAGCTAGATTGTCTTCCATACAACCTGCCCCTAACCTGGTCTTTTTTTAAAAAGATATTTTTATTAAACAGTTTTTAAAAAAAAAATCAAAAAGAAATATTAACACTTTCTGCTTTTCAACAGTTTCGTGTCGGTAATCCATACTTATACATTTTCTCTCTTATCCTAGTATATCTTTTATACATATATTTCTAATATATTATATATATACCATTATAGTGTATTATATTATTCTAATTGTTTTATTTACATTAAGACATAAACGTGTACCCAATTTCCTTTCCACAATTTTTGTTTCTTCCCATTTGTTCTTACATTTCTACTCCTAATTCAACCGTTATTTAATCTTTCCTTGTCTTTTTTCTCCTTTTCCTCCAACCATTTATATCATCTCTTCCAGACTAGGTAGTATTCTGTTTCCTCTTTTTCTTGTATCTCCTTCATAAGTTTATCCATTTCCGCACATTCCATGATTTTTCTAATCACATTGTCTTCTGATGGTATATTGTTATTTTTCCAGTTCTGGGCGTAAACTATTCGTGCTGCTGTAATTATGTGAATAATTAAATACCGTATTTCTTTTTCATATGACCTTGAAATTATTCCCAGTAAGAAAGTTTCTGGCCTCATTTCTATGTGTTGATTTATAATTTCTTCTAATTGTGTTTTAAGTTTTTGCCAGTATTGTTTCACTTTATGACAGGCCCACCACGTGTGTTAATATGTTCTCTTTTGGTGTTTACATTTCCAACATAGTGGTGAAGTATTAGGAAACATCTTTGCCAATCTAGCTGGTGGCAGATGCCACCTATAAAATATTTTATACATGTTTTATAGGGTACAGATATTGTTAATTTATAATTTATAATAATATATAATTTCTCCCACGAATCTAATTCAATATTATATCCACAATTTTTCACTCATGTTTTCTTTGACTACCTCTTCTTCCAATTTGTATCTTAATAAATAATTGTAATTTTTTTAATCAATTTGTCTTCTGTGCCTTTGAGAATTATGTCCAATTCGTATGCTTCTTTTAGAATCCAAATTGTATAAAATCTGTCTTGTATCTAGATTTTATTTGGATATAAGGCCACCAATCAATGTCTTTTAATTTCTGTCTTGTTCTTAGTTTCCCATGATTATTTAACAAATCTTTGTATCTTTTCATTTTACCAATATCTAAATGTTTGGGTAAATTCATGCTTCCATTGTGGATAACTATTCCGGAATTTTATCATAGTGGTTCTTTTTTATTCCTTGCCCTGTCTGTAGCAGAGCTTTCCTAATTAAATACCTTTAAAAATATCCATGCTGTCTACTTTTTCCCTCCCACACAAAAGCATGTCACCCTCTTTGTAGATCGTACCCCTCTAATGCTAAAATTCTTTTATTTTTTAATTCCATCCAATCCTTGATCCATATCAATGATGTTGCTTTATAATAGGTTTCCCAATCTGGGAGTGTGGATCCTTTTCTTTCCCTGCTATCTTGTAGAAATTTTATTTTAATCCTTGTTTTCTTCCCCTGCCAAATATAATTTGCTATAAGTTTATTGAATTCTTTAAATAATTTTTTCCCTAATTTTATAGCTATTACTTGGATTAAAAATAGTATTCTTGGTAATACATTCATTTTCATTGAAGCTATTTTCCCTAGAAAAGATAACTATAATTTGCTACAGAATTCTAAGTCTTTCTTTGTGTTAATTTATTATAATTGTCTTTTCTAATCGATGTACCTTTATTTGTTAGCCATACTCCTAGATATATATATTTTTTTGTCGTTTGTAGACCCATTCTGTCTTCTAATTCCTTCTCCTGTAGTTTTGTAAGATTTTTTGTTAGTGCCTTTGTTTTTAGCCTGTTGATTTTGAGCCCTGCTACCTTCCCATATTCTTCTATTTGTGATAGTAATTTGGGTCCTGTCGATATTGGTTGCTCTAGAATGAAGATCAGGTCATCAGCAAAAGCTTGAAGCTTGTATTCCTCTTTTTTTACTTTCAGTCCTTTTATTTCATTATCGCTTCTAATTTTGTTTAACAATATCTCTAGTGATAGAATGATCAATAAAGGGGATAAAGGGCATCCCTGTCTCACTCCTTTTGTTATTGTAAATTGTTCAGTCATATCTCCATTTATTGCTATCTTTGCTATTTGGGTTGAGTATATTTTCTTTATCATATTTACAAATTTATCGCCAAATTTCATATTTTCTAATTGTAGAGTAAGGAATTTCCAATTTAAATTATCAAAGGTCTTTTGTGCATCCAAGAATATTAAGGCCATTTGTTTGTCTCAGTTTGCTTCATAATATTCCAATATATCAATCATTATTCTCATCTTATTATTTTATTTGCCTTTTTGGCAGGAAGCCATTCACATTTTTTTCAAAACAAAGCTTTTGATCTAGTCACAAATTAATACAAATCACTAACAAATCTTAATTTTCAATTAACACAACTTAATATTTTACTCAATTATTTCCCTTAATTTTGTCTACTTACTATGCCATCATCCCCATAAACCCGTTACTTAAATCTTAAATCCTAACCAATTATAATTCCATTTTTCTCTTTCATTTGTTTAGATGGATATATTTTAACAATATAAATGATCACAATTATTATAAACATTCATAAAGTAATTAATTCCAACATAATCATTTTATTTTTACTAGTGAACTCAACATTTATAGTCTTTATTTCTGTTATTAAACCTAACTTATTCATTTCATTTTAACTATTAATTTCAACCTACTCCTCCTTATTTGGCTATCCCACCTCATTTTATTTTGCTATAAAACCCAACATCTTTATCTTCACCTTTGTTGTTAAACCAATCATTTTTATTTCCTGGCTGTTAAACACAGCATAACCATTTTATTTTTGGCTGTTAAACACAGCATACTCATTTTTCTTTTTGGCCATTACACAGCATATCCATTTTTATTTTGGCTGTTACATAGCATAACCATTTTTGTTGGTGGTTGAGACACAGCATGCTCATTTTGTTTTTTGGCCGTTACACAGCATATCCTTTTATATTTTGGCTGTTACACAGCATATCCATTTTGTTTGGCTGTTAAACACAGCATAATCATTTTTGTTTTCTGGCTGTTACACAGCATATCTATTTTTATTTTCTGGCTGTTAAACACAGCATAATCATAGTTGGTTTAACTATCTCTACTTAATCATTTCTTTGTTGTTTCCATCCATCTATACATTGCTTATTTTCAGTTAATCATATTTATCCTTATCCTTTTTCATAACAATTTAACATTGAGATATGGTTCTTGCTTAAAATATACCTTTAAATATATTTATAAATTTCTTTTAACATTTTAAATTAACCATATTTATCTTTATCCTTTTTCATACCAATTTAACATTAACACATAATTCTTGCTTCAAAGATACCTTAAAATATGTTTATAAATTCCTTTTAACATTCTTACTTTCTTTAAAAACCTCCTTTTCATTACTACAATCCACCTGAACATTGTTTTATTTTTAATCACATGGTTTCAATCTTCTTCTTTCTTTTTCCAGTCATATTTATCTTATTTCTTCATCTCCTCGCCTGCAAACATATATTTCCTTCCATTTTCAAAGTTTTCAATTTTATCCTCCATAAGTCATATTATATCTTTTTGTTATTTTTATTCCGGATATAATATATCAAATCTTCTCTTGGGCCTGCGCTTAGTCCTTCTTTTATTCCTGCACCATTTTTTTAAGTTATTATTATTTCAACTATAGGAGTTCCATTATAATTTCCTTTTCTTTTCACAAAAGTCAAGCTACCTGCAGACAGGGAAAAAAAATCCTCCTCCTCCACAAGATCCCATGACTTTTATCTATAGAACTCAAAATTTCCCATAGCAGAAAAGAGTTACAAAGTTCCTTCTTGAACCAGACGGTGTCCCTCTACAATCCACATTTTCCATTAGTCGTGTGAGTATCCAATTTGTGCTATTATGTAACAATCCAATTTATTTCTTCTTCTTTTAATTTTAGAAGTATCCAATCTTCTTTTTTTTTAAAAAAAAAATCCAATTCAAATTTTAAAATATCCAGTCTTTGTCCTATATCTTGATATTTAATTCCTTTAGTTCTATTCAAAGCTTAGTTGTTTATCAGGTCTTTGTTTCTTTAAGGTAGCATTTTAAACTTTCAGCCCCTTTGTTATTCAGCCACTACTTTATAGCTAGGGGTCTTATAGATGTTAATTTTGCTCTAGGCGTTGATCTAGCCTGGATTGATTGTCACTCACCCGGCTTCAAAGAGCTCCGTTTCTATCCACTTTCTTCCAGCACATTTCTTGCCCGGTTGTCCCACCTTTGTGGCAGCCACCATGGCTGCTGCCCCCCACCGCCGACTCACAGAGGGTTCCCTCTGACCTCTGAGGAACTTGCCTGTTCCTCTTGGTGGTCCGAAGTGCCTCTCCTTTTCCCCCGTCCCTACAAGACGGTTCCAGTCTGAAGACCCATCAGCAGCGGTTCGGCAGCCGGGGTTTTCCCGGGGCTCATCAGAGCCCACTATTTCCCCGACTGTCTCACTGCGATGCCAAACCAGAAGTCCCACTATATATATGTATGTATGTATGTATGAATGTATGTATGTATGTTTGTATGTATGTATTTCTCTTTAACAGGTTCTTCCTACGTAAACCAAGATTTTTATGCAGCCCTAGTTCAGTGAAATCACAACGAACTAGGGCTGCATAAAAATCTTGGTTTACGTTGAAAGAACCTGGCTAAAGAGAAATATACATAAAGGCCTATGAAAAGAAAAGAAAACATATATACTGTATACATACATACATACATACATACATACATACATACATATATTCTTTTAATTCATAGGTTCAAATGTATAATATTTTTGTAGTCAGGGTTTTTTCCTATGTAGATCAAGTTGTTAAATGGCCATAGTGGGATGATATCTCAAATCATCACTTTCAGGCTTGTCAGACATTTTGTGTTGTTTGTTCTGAGACTTATGGGAGACTGGGATAGCACTATTTCTGTCTTTTTGGACTTCATCGGCCAGCCACACCCATATTTTATGACTCCTCCCTGTAAAGGTCAAATATCTATCCCAGTCTATCCCAGTCTCCCATAAGTCTCAGAACAAACAACACAAAATGTCTGACAAGCCTGAAAGTGATGATTTGAGATATCATCCCACTATGGCCATTTAACAACTTGATCTACATAGGAAAAAACCCTGACTACAAAAATATTATACACACACACACACACACACACACACACACATATATGTATGTTTATGTAAGTTTTCACGGGTATGTATGTGTGTATAGTTAATATTTCGGGTTTCTTCCCGTGTAATTGTGGATATATCCCTAAAAGGGTAGAAGCGACGTTTCGGCAGAATCCCATCTGCCATCATCAGGCTTATGTCAGCAGTCATTTTGCACTAACTGCCGTTGGTATTTCAAATCTGGTGCTGGTATTCTGGGATGGCTCCACCTTTTCATTCTGATTGGTTGGGAGTCCCAGTATGTGTTTATTGGCTTGGCTTCGGGTGTATGGTCGGTTTTTCTCCACTAGGTGGCAGGGCTTCATCTTTGTGGCTGGTTTGAATATGATTTGGTTGGGATTTTTTTGTTTAATGTTTGGTCTATGTTTTATATATGATGCGCACACTCATTCTTCTGTTGGTCTGTCCAATGTATGTTGATGGGCAGGAAGCACACGGGATTTCGTATATGCTTTGATCTTCTAATTCTATTTTGTCTTTGGGGTTTCTCAGAATGGACGATATCTTTCTATCTGTGCAAAATATGGTTTTGATGTTGTGTTTATGTAGTACTTTGCTAATTTTATCTGTTGTTCCCCTTATATAGGGCAAGATGGCTTTCCCATTGTTTTGTTCCTCTTGTTGTTTTTTATTCTGTCTTGGTGTTGTATGTTTGATCATATTGATGACTTTATTTCTACAGAACCCATTTGATGTCAGTACATTAGTTAGTATATATAATTCTGTTTGTAAATGTGCTTCATCAGCCAGACGTTTAGTTCTTGTGGTTAATGTTTTGGCAACAGAGTTTATTGTGCTGGATGGTGATGTGATTTGGCGTTGAGATAGCAGTTCGTATGTGTCTTCTTTTGATAGATGGTATGTCCTAAGGTGCCATCAGATTTTTTATAAATTAATACATCGAGGAAAGGTAACTGGTTTTCTGATTCTATCTCCATGGTGAACTTTATTTTGGGATGGAGGCTGTTCAAATATACTAAGAAGTTTTCCAATTTATCTCTTCCATGTGGCCAGATCACAAAGGTGTCATCAACGTATCTGAGCCATAATTTTGGTTTGTTAACAGTTTTTTCTAAGGCATTGGATTCGAATTCTTCCATGAAAAGATTAGCGATGACTGGTGATAATGGTGATCCCATTGGTGCACCTTCTACTTGTTTATATCTCTGTCCTCTGTGTATGAAATATGTGTTGGATAAATAATGTTCTGTTAAGTTTGTGATATGTTTTGGTAGTTGATATTTGTTTTTAATTGATGACAGGGCTTCTTTAACAGGTATTTGTGTGAATAGTGATACAACATCAAAGCTTACAAGAAGGTCACTTTCTTTTATGTGTTGCTTTTTTATTATTTGTATGAAATGGTATGAGTTCTGTACATATGAAGCAGCAGATTCTGTGTAAGGTTGAAGATGTTTTGCTAAATATCTGGCTAGATTTTGTAAAGGTGAGCCTATGGAACTTACTATGGGTCTGAGAGGTATTCCATCTTTGTGTATTTTTGGGAGGCCATACAGTTTTGGGCATTTTGATGATTTTTCTCTGGGAATAATTTTTTGTTGGATTTCTTTACTTATAGTACTTGATTTTATCTTTATCTTCATGTTTTTTTCTAGATATGTTGTTGGGTCTGTGTTTATGGGTTTATTTCGTTTCTATAGTGTGTCTCTCCTTTCTTGTCTTGTAATTGATATATCATTCTTTTCTCTTTCTCTTTTTTCAGTTTGTATGCCAGTCATCATCCTGTTTTGTTTGTTTGTTCAAAGTGGTTTTGCTTTGCTGATTTAATTTTCTCTAGTATCTCTATTTGTGTGGTCAAATTAATTTTGTGTTTTATCAAATCTATTTTTCCTTTGATCTTTTTATTTTGAGGTTCCTTCTGTAGGTCAGATTTGCATTCTTTAAATTCTTTTAACAGATTATCTCATTCTTGTTTTTTGTTTTTATTTTTCTTCACTGTATAGGCAATTATTAGACCTCTTATGTATGCTTTTGCAGTGTCCCATAAGTTTTGAAGGGAAGTTTCTTTTTTTGTGTTTATCCTAAAAATATATATTTATTTCCTTTTCAATCATCTGGGCATACTCTTTATCTTTTAGTATTTCTTTATTCATCATCCATCTTCTTCTTTTCCGTTGGCCTTTCCATGTTACTCTTATTGGATTATGATCTGCCCACATGTTTCTCATTATTTCCACTTCTTCTACATCTTTTCTAAGTTCTGTCATCATCCATACCATATCTATCCTAGACCATGATTGATGTGGACTAGAATAGAATGTGTATTGTTTTTTTCCCTTGTTTATCTCTCTCCATGTATCTTGAAGACATAATTCCTGTATCACCTCGTGAAATGTATCTGGTAGTGTCTTTTTCTTGATTTTGTTTTTCTTGCTATTTTAATCATCTTTTTTCATATCTGTGATTGCGTTTAAGTCATCTGTTAGGCAGATGTTTTCATATTCTAGTTTTTACCTTGTTATGCAGTGGTGGGTTCCAACCAGTGTTACCATCAGTTCTCTTCGTGCACGCGCTTTCCGTGCGATATGTTTCTTAATATGCACTTCCTGCAAATTTATAATATCCATATCCAATCTTTGTAGCTTTGTAAATGTTTGCATTCTTTTGGCTGGTGCATTTAAACCGTTTATTGAGATCATTTATATTTCTTCCTCCATGTTCGTTCTTATTTGTTCGTTGTTCTTAATTTTCTTGTGATTCTTGTTTCTATTTGTGTTTTTCCCCTTGCTCCTTCTTTCTGTATTCGTTCCTTTTCCAATCTTCTTTTTTCTTCTTGATCTCCTTTGTTTTCTTCCGTTAGATATTCTTTCTGACTTTTACTCTTGGGTTTCTCCCTACTTTCTTGATCTTCCTCTAGGGCAAAATGATGTTCAAAAAACTCCTGCGCCTTGTCCAGTGTGTCTATCTTAAATTTTTCTCTTGCCAGGAGATTAAGATACCTTCCGGTATCAACCATTGGAACATGACTTTATATTTGTTTAATTGCAATGTAAGAAAGTTATAATTTCTTCTCTGGTCTCTTATTCATCTTGGGATTTGTTTGAGAGTTATTATTTCCTTTCCTTTATATAGTATTGCTTTATCTCTCATTTTTTTATAGATTTTTTCCTTTATCATTTTTTTGGTAAATCTAACATGCACTTCCTTTGGCAATCTGTGCCTATGGGCATAATTTGTGTGAACTCTGTAGACCTCATCAACATTTCTTTGTATATTGTATTTATCTCTTTGCATTGCTTCTGCCAAGATTTCTGCCATTATTTCTCCTAAATCTTCATTTTTATTTTCCATAATGTTCTGAAACCCAAGGTAAAATGATGCTTTCTCCATTTCCAAATATACAATCGATTCTTCTAGTTCCTTACTGATTGACACATGTTTTTGTTCCATTATCTTTTATTTTCTTATCTGTTTGTTCCATTTTTGATTCCACTTTTTGGATCCTTTGTTCATTTCTGGAAATATTCTGTTGGATTTTTTTCATTTTATCATCCATTTTTAAAAATATTTTCTTTCATTTCTCCCATATCAGATTTAAGGTCATAGTATTTTCTTTTTGTTTCCTCATGATTATTCACAATGGTTTCTTGTGTCTTAGTCATTGCCTCCTGAATCATTGCCAACATTGATTGAATATTTTGTATATTGGACATAGAGCCTGCTTTATCTGCTCCAAGCATACTTTCTATTGATCACTACTGTGCTGGTGACGATGTAAGAGATGCTGTATTTGAGGCTGTTTTCTTACTTATTTTAGTTACCGTTGTTGTACCTGTACTTGTCATTTTTACTATCTGCTGTAGATTCTTCCAAATTTTCATACAATAGATTAATTCTAATGATCTTAGACTTGTTAATTATAAGAGTGTCAATTCTCTTCCCTTATATAGTTTTTAAATTTAATCTAAACAGTCCAGTTCCTTAGATATTGATATATATGTATAAGACTATTGCTATGATTGTATTAATCCGTTTAGCACTCTACAAAGCTATATATTTTACCATATTTCTCAAATCCTTGTTTTCTATATTCTATATACCTCTATATACTTATTTAAGACTCTATAAATTTTTACTCATGTATAGGTTTATAAAAGATAAGAAAAAAAGAAAAAAATTATAAAGATCTAAAGACTTCTTAATAATATATTAGCATTATATATATAACCAAATATAAAAATAAGTAAATATAACTATAAATTACTTGAGGTTAACTTTCAAATATCAATAATCCATTTTATATCAATTATTAACAATTAGTAGTACTTAATTTTCTAATAGCAATAATCAGGCATTTATCAATAATCATTTAGATGCAAAATTTTATAAACATCTTAACTTTTATATTCCACCATTTATCTTATTCACTTAATTACTTTCAATTAAATTGTTATTTAATTTCTCACAATTATAATTGATTCTTAATATTTTTATATTTCAAACTGTGAAATTCTTATATATATATATATATATATATATATATATATATATATATATATATATATATATATATATATATATATATATATATATATATATATATATATATCTCAAGAGCCTTAGTAGTACAGTGGTCTAAAGCACCCTGTTATTAAGATCAGCTGCCTGCAATTACTGCAGGTTCGGATCTCGCCAGGCTCAAGGTTGACTCAGCCGTCCATCCTTTCTAAGGTAGGTAAATTGAGGACCCAGTTTGTGGATGCAATAAGCTGACTTTGTATAAATATACAAAAGGATGAAGGCTATTGCTTAGCGCATTGTAAGCCGCCCTGAGTCTCCGGAGAAGGGCGGCATATAAATCAAAAAAACAAAAAACAAAAACCCTAACCTGGTCTTTCAACAGTGCTCTCATTGCTACCCTTAACTCCATCTATCTTGTTTTCATCCTCTTTTCTTTTGTTCCATCTTTTCCAGCATTAGAAACTTTTCCATGTCTTCACATAATGTATCCAAAGTAGAATAATTAGAGCCTGATCCTTTGTGGCTTAAGTAAGAATTCTGAATTGATTCCTTCAGTTGTTTTCTTACATTTTCATTATATTCTCAGAAGTTTTCGCAAACACCAAATTTCAAAAGCATGAATAATTTTGCTATCCTGATTCTCCCAAGTCCAAATTTTGCTTCCATAGATTATGACAGGGAATACCATGATATGTACTATTCTGATTTTTTAAAGTATAGAGATACATCATGGCATCTGAATAGCTTTTCCAAGGCTGCTCCACCAAGTGCTTATCTGTTCCATAATTCTTGACTGATTGCTCATTACTGTTGATGGTTGATCCTAAAAAGCAAAAGCTATCCAACACTTCAACATCTTCATTGTTATTGCATCTGTTGTTACTATTTTGGTCTCTTTTATACATAATATTACTCCCATATATGCTTTCATTATTACAGTTTGCCAAGCAATTATATGTTTAATTGTCAGAGTAGTGTTAATAGCACAATAGATTATGGATATTTGTTCCTTCAGTTTTAAAATAATACTCATCTTCTTCCAATCAAGCTTCCTTCAATGTATATTCATCATATAGTATAGTTTGGCTAAATTTAGGGCATGTCAAATTTTTAAATTAAGGACAGAGTCAAATTTTTCAACTTGACAGAGGCAAGAACCCTTGTCTCACTCTTTTGCTGACTGGTTCCCGTTTGCTTTACTATTTTTCATTTGGAAAATGCATTTTTGTCCTGAGTATAAGGTTTACATGAGGATAAGAAGTAGTTATGGAATTTCAATTTTCCTAGAATATTTCATAGCTTGACATGATTGACACAATTAAAGGCCTTATTATAATCAGTAGAACACATACCGTATTGACTTATATTTTATATCCTTTGGCTTTTTCAATGGTACACACCAACACTAATGTTTTTTGTTCCTTTTCTAAAACCTTGAACATTTGGCAGCATCTTTCCCTTGCAGGATTCTAAACTACATTGAATGGCCCAAAAAATCACATTATGCTTGGCATGACTCATGAACCTAGCATATATATTACGGTAGTAAAGGTAGGTTCTACTTACCTTTATTACCAGTTCGCAATGGGGCTGCGTTGTGAACTGGCATGCACAGAAGCGTTCTGATGACGTTGGGGTCGGTGGGCGGAGCCTCCTGCCAGTTTTACTACCGGTTCTATAGAACCGGTGCAAACCGGGGGTAACCCACCCACTGATGTAGCTTATTAAACCGAAACAAAATCATTGGCATTACAATTATTCAAGCTTCTTTAGTCATTGTGAAGGGTAGTAACAATATAAACTACTGATATATATATATTTTAAAACCACATATAGGATCCTAAAGTCAGAATATCACTAAGACAATTTTTAGCAAAGCATCTGGTTTGTGCTAGAAATTGTTTTCATTGTGTTGCCCAGGCTGCAGCTCTGTAATTGGCACACAGTCACTTTTAGAATGGGAAGTCTTGATTACAAAATCTCACCATCTGGTTTACTTATGGTTTCATACAGATTGGATTTTCATACAGAAAGAACATCAAAGGGATTGTGACAGGACATTCTGTTTCAAAGCTCTTCGAGAATCCTCCACTTCTCTCCTGCAGCAGTCACTTGCAAAAATCCCAATTAGTGGCAATTGCAAAACTGGTTCTATTATGAAAAATAGATCTTGCTGTACTCTCCTAAAGGTTGCAGTTTTAAAAGCAGGACGGATGGAAAAGATTAATCAACTTGTGCATCATATGGAAATGTAATGACATAAACTTGTCAGCTTGAAGCTGGATCCTAAAGACACTGAGTCTTTAACAGTGGACTGACCCTGTATAGCAATCATAGTGAATAATAATACTTATCAGAGAATCCCAGGAGGTAAGTGCTGGAAGAGGTACTGAATATCATCTAGTTTAATCCCGTGCTTAGTACAGGAATTTGTTACTGCAGCATCTTTGATGGACAGCCATCCAGCCTTTGATGGGCAGCCATCCAGCACCTTCCATTGCTGAGCAACTTTAACCATTAAGACATTTTTCCTATCCAACCAAACTCAATTTCTTTGTAATTTCCTTGTATTTTGTTTTGTCTTCCGAACAATATCTAAACAATTCTGCCTTGGATTTTTTTTTTAACAAGGCAGAGCTTTAAGATAGTATCATACAATATCTCTATAGCCTTTTCTTCTCTGCACTAAATACATCTAATATCTCCAACTATTCCTTGTAGGGTATTTTAAAATCCCAGACGGCTTATCATCTTAGTTGTTATCCTTTGGACACTCTCACTTTCCTAAAATGCAATCCCGAGAACAGCATTTAATGTTCTATATGTTTTTGACCAACCCAGAATAGAAAAGAAAAACTTTTCCTTATTATTATTATTAATAATTTATTTATTTATTTTGTATACCGCCCTTCTCCCGAAGGACTGGGGGCGGTGAACAGCCAGCAGATAAAATACAGAAAATACAAAAATTAAAACAATATTAAAAACTAATTAAATTAATTTGGCCCACAGTTAAAACACCCCCATATTAAAAAACCCATAATTTAGCAATTTAAAATTAAAACAATTTAAAAAATATGGTCAGGTCAGCCCAGCTTGATGAAACAAAAACATCTTTAAGGCACAGCGGAAAGTGCGCAGATCAGGGATCCGCCATATCTCTGGGGGCAACTCATTCCAGAGGGTCGGTGCCCCCACAGAGAAGGCTCTCCCCCTTGGGGCCGCCAGCCGACATTGTTTGGCCGACGGAACCCTGAGGAGCCCCTCTCTGTGGGAGCATATTGGTCAGTGGGAGGCTACTGGCGGCCATGTAGAGAGCATTACAGTAGTCCAAGCGAGACGTAACGAGGGCATGACTGACCGTGCGTAAGGCATCACGATCCAGAAAGGGATGCAACTGGTGGATCAGGCGAACCTGATAAAAAGCCCCCCTGGCCACGGCCATCATATGCTCTTCCAAAGACAGCCGTGTATCCAGGAGGACACCCAAGTTGCGAGCCCTCTCTGTGGGGGCCAACGACTCGCCCCCAAAAGTCAGCGATGGTACCAACTGACAATATATCAGGATCCTGGAAGCCACAGCCACTCGGTCTTGGACGGGTTGAGCCTGAGCCTGTTCCTCCCCATCCAGATCCGCACGGCTTCCAGGCACTGGGACATCACATCAAGGGCATCATTGGGGTGGTCCGGGGTGGAGATGTACAGCTGAGTATCATCAGCGTACAGATGACACTTCACCCCGAAACCACGGATGATCTCACCCAGCGGCTTCACATAAATGTTGAACAGAAGGGGCAAGAGAACCGACCCTTGCGGCACCCCACACACAAGGCACCTCAAGGTCGATCTCTGCCCCCCTGTCAACATGAACTGCGACCGGTCGGAGAGGAAGGAGGAGAACCACCGCAACACGGTGCCCCCTATCCCCAACCCCTCCAGTCGGCACAGCATGATACCATGGTCGATTGTATCAAAAGCCACTGATCTAATAGGATCAGGACAGATGAACAATCCCTGTCCCGAGCCCTCCAGAGATCATCCACCAACACAACCAATGCCGTTTCCGTGCTGTGCCCAGGCCTGAAACCCGACTGGAACGGATCTAGATAAACCGTTTCCTCCAGGAACTGGGGAAACTGTTGCGCCACCACACTCTCAACAACCTTCACCACAAAGCGAAGGTTGGAGACAGGACGATAATTTGCTAATACAGCCGGGTCCAGGGAAGGCTTCTTGAGGCTTCTTGAGGCTACCTTGAAGGCTTCCTTCAAGGTGGCGGGGAAGTTACCCTCACTCAGAGAAGCATTGATAATCCCCTGGAGCCAGCCTCGTGTAACCTCCCGGGAGGCCAGTACCAACCAGGAGAGACCCGGGTCCAGTAAACATGTGGCCGCGCTAAGCCTGCCCAGAATCCTGTCCACGTCCTCGGGAGCCACAGGGTCAAACTCCTCCCAAATGATATTCTCAGGGCCCGCCTCCGTCACCCTGCCTGAAACTACCCAGTCAGAGTCCAATCCTTCCCGAATCTGAGCGATTCTGTCATATAGATATTGCACAAAATCTTCAGCTCTTCTGGATCGTCCCTCGCTCCCTGATGGAGTAGGGAGCAGGTCACCCTAAACAGGGTGGCTGGGCGATTATCTGATAATTATCTGATTATCTGATGACGCGATAAGAGCGGAGAAATACTCAGATAATCCTGAAATTCATGTTGAAACAGTTTAGGGTACTTTATTTTATTTTTCAATTATTATTATTTTGCAAGTACAAGCCATGGTTGACTAATACTCAGCCTATGATCTATCAAAGGAACAACATACTTTCTGCATGTGGAACTGTCCATTAAATTCTACCATTCTATACTCATGCCTTTGAGTTTTTTCCTACCCAAATATGGATTTCACATTTGTCCCTTCTGAAATCCATCTTACTTGTCCCTTGTTTTGTCAAAGTAATTCAAGTCATGTATAAATATGTTGAATACCATGAGCATAAAAGTGGAATCTTGTCGAAAAAGGGCTGTCAAACTCGCGACCCGTGGGCCGGATATGTCACGCACTGGCCATGCCCACACGTGATTTAGCGAAGGGGAAAAAAGTCCCAATACGTCACGTGACACCACCGTGATGCCACAAGTTTGACACCCCTGCTGTAGAACAACATTTGAATCTGACACAGAACCACTGACCTACTATATACTCATTGGGTAACACTGTTTAACTAGTTTAATGATAATATACTTTTTGTCCTCTTATTTCTCAGAATCTAATGATAAATTCCATTGATTGCTTTGATGACATCAAGGTTCACTATGATCAGTACATTTCAACGGTTAATTAAACTAGTCACTCTATCAAAAAAGAAGATCAGATTGGTTTGGCATGATTTATTCTTGATAAGTCCATTTAATTCCTGCCAAACAATACATCATTATTTGGTATTTACAAACTGTTGGCATCATAATTTGTTCCAGAATTTTCCCTGGTATATTTTGTTGGTTTTACAAATTGAATCAAGACATACCCAGGGAGTTTTTTGGGGAAGGAAAGTGATTCCAGTCTGCTCATGGTCTACTGAAATTGTGCATTGTTCAATTAAAATGCTTACTAAGGGCAATATTCACTAGTTTTATGTGCATGGAGAAGTTAGAAAACACACAGCAATGTTTACATGGTGTTTGGCAGTCCTGACACTGAAATTTTCTACACTCTACATTTTAATTAAACTAAAATATTAATCTCCTCTGTGTTTAATCCTGGAACGATGCTTATGAGAGTTTTCATTGAGCCATATTTTATGGTCTTTCCTCTCAAAGTGTATAAAGAAGAAAATCGTTACAGAAACATTTTGATAAGTTTGGAGTAATGAAAGGAGAGAATGCAGGGAGATTGGAGTTGATTTTAGGGTTCTAAGCTTCTACAACCAATTATAAAACATTGAATGTGTGTGTTTTTCCTGCATCAATTTCCCATTCTTTCTATTTCTGGTTAGGAAAATAATGGAAGAAGTAATGGGAAAACACAGGAGCTTATATATGAAAGACACCAGCATTTGATAGTGAATTTGGCAGATGTATGGAGGGAAATACACGAAGAAGAGGCCCAATACACCTTTTACTCCCATCCGCATAATTCTTGGTCAAGATTGGATATGGTATGGATGACCCCAAATATCAAAATAGAAGTAGAAAAAATTGAGATAGGCACAAACCAATGGGCAGACCACAATCCACTATTCATAAACTGGAAAGAGGAAAGAAGACATAAGAGATGGACGATGAACCAAAGAATATGTAAAGAAAAAGAATTTAATTTGATGTTAGAAAAGGAAGTAAAAATATTCTTTCAGATAAATAAAATAGAGGAAACCTCTTTACAAAACACATGGGATACTTTAAAAGCATATATAAGGGGCCTAGTAATAGCATATACAAGGAAAAAGAATAAAGAGAAGAAAAAACAATCAGAGAAATTAGAGAAAGACCTAAAACAAATAGAACAAAAACTCCAGGAAAAGCCCCAGGACAAAATAATAAGAGAAGAATGGAAAATTATTAAGCATAAATTGAATTTGATAAACCAAACAGAACTAGCCCAAAAAATAAAAATGGCGAAACAAAACTATTTTGAACACGCAAATAAAATGGGCAGATGGCTAGCCTATAAACTGAAGAAAGAACAGAAAAAAAGAATGATATACCAACTGAAAGACAATAAAGGAGAAATTCAACATAGTAAAGAGGCCAAAAAAGAAATCATTAAGAAATTTTATGCAAATTTATATAATCAGGAAGAAATAGAGGAAGACAAGATAAAACAGTACATAGGGAAATCAGGAATGCCAAAAATTACAGAAGAACAAAGAGCAATTCTCAATAGACCAATAACCAAATTAGAATTAGATGAAGTACTGAAAAAGCAAAAAAACAATAAAACACCGGGACCCGACGGGCTATCAGTAGAAATATATAAAACAATGCAAGAAGTACTGGGAGAGAATATGTTGCGATTATATAATGAAGCTATGGAAAGACACCAGCATTTGAATCCTCCTATTTTCCTTGCAGCCAAATAAAATTCTGTGAAGCAAAGTGAATCCAAAGTAAATACCCCATCTGAAATCATCCATGCTGTAAAACACAGTTAGTTTACACTTGGAAGATGCCATTTGGATCCTTCACATCATTCCGTAAACGAGGCAAGCATGACTGCATAATAAAAACTTCATCTAATATCAGTCTGTCCAGAAATTTTTCAACATGTTCCTGAAAAGTAAACAGAAATATTTGCCTAACTTGGGAGATAATCATTGCTCAGCTTCTGTTTCTGGCTACTTCCGTGTATATAATTTGGCAATAAACTATGTCTAGTAGAAAGCCACAATACGACTACTTACATAACATGCTAAATGAAAGCAACAAATCACATTACGGCTCTTTCCCACTTGCAACTAACCATAGTAAGAATATCCTCACTTGTTTCATGACCAATACATATATTTGCAATCAAATTTTGTGTGCCTGACCATAATAACACACTAGAGTAAGAGCAATGCTGGCACAGATGTATGAGAAAACTGTGTTGTGTGAGGCAGCAACTGATCATGTCCACGGTATCTCTCTCAATTATGTCCACTTAGTGCCATTTCATTTAACAACCTGATTGGTAAAATGAATTCAGTCACTAAATGAGGAGTGGATGTATGTCATGGTAATTATTTTTATTTGCTAAATCAATTTTCCACCCAGCCTGGGCAGCTGATTCTCAGGCTGAGAAAATAGCAAGTGTGTGCGTGTTTGTGTCAAATGACTAAACCTGTTAGGCTAACTATCTGTCAAGACCATTGTGATGCAATCTGGTACTGGTAAATTGTCTTGCTGTTGTCTAGTGGAAAAGATAGGAAAATTGGGACTGACAGCAAAATCTATGCAAACTGCCCTTGGGCTTACCATAAAATTGTGATTTACACAAATCCGGGGCATAATGTTCTTGGGTTTTGGTTTAAGTTTCAATGGCTTCTTCAGCATGTTTCATTTATTCAAGCCCAGTTATTTGGGTTTACATTAAGTAATAACTAATTAATCATTTCCTGTCTTGATTACTGCAATATGCTCTACAAGGGGCTGCCCTGTAAAAGTGCTTCAGTTTGGTTCAAAATATGATGGCCCACATGGTTTTGTGCAAATCTAGATTTACATATGTGTCATTTCTCTTGTGGGAGCCCTATTAGCTGCTGATTTGCTTCTGGGTTCAATTCAAAGTGTTATTTGTCATCTTTAAAGCCCTACATGGTCTATGGCAGACTATTTGAAGGACCTCCTTTTTCCAAATCAAATCTACCAGTTACACTAGTGCAAAAAAGAAGATGTTATGAGTCTCCTCATCTAAGGAGATCTATCTAGTGCAGGGGTGTCAAACTCGTTTTCATTGAGGGCCATGTCAGGGTTGTGTTTGACCTCGGGGTGGATGGGTGGTCGTGGGGGGGATGGCTATGGTCAGCTTGACATCACTCATGTCGGGGGCGCCTGTGGTGGGTCAAGTGCTTGACTAGCAAAAACAGGCTCCCGATCTCCGTTTACAGCTGAGACGGCCTCCTGCAACTCTCTGCCAGGGAAGACAGAGCTTGGGAGGGCCACATGCGGCTTTCCCAAGCTCCGTTTTCACTGGCAGAGGCACCGCAGACTGGTCTTCTCTGTTTCCAGGGCAGCCCCATGGGCCAGATCTAAGCACCCTGCGGGCCGGATTTTGACACCTGATCTAGTGGTACCAAGAAGAAGAGCCTTCTCTGTGATCCCTCCCATCCTGAGGAATATCATCCTTACAAAAATAAGATTGGCCCCAACTTAAAACTCTTTCAAAAGACCTGTGTTGTGGCCCCGCCCTCTGAGCCTATCTCATCGGAGGAAGAAGGCTCCGAACATGAGGGAGAGTAGTCAGCCAGGCCTCCCTCTCCAGGCCCCTCCCCTCTGGCACTGTCTCAGGTGCCGGCCGAGGGAGAGGAGATTAGCCAGGAGCCAGGTGTCTCTGATGAGAGCGAGGAAGGAGAGCTGTCGTTCCTGGATGCATGCCAACGAAGGCGTGATAAACGATTGCAGCAGTTAAGGAGGCGTGCTAGGGATTAGAACTGAGTCACTGGACCACACCCCAGAGACTATATAAGAGAGGGTCGTGGCTGGTAAAACTCTGTGACGAACAAAAACTAGCTCTGGCTAGTCACTTGAACAACGCCTGAAGCTGCCGAAGGGATATTGTTTTGCTGGACTATTTACAATGCATATGTAATGTTATGTTATCTGTTGAAGTAAAGCTCTTGGCAGACGGTGCTTATATTGTTGCCAAGTTTGAGATAATGACCTGTGTGCGTGCCAAGTACTTTCTTAACCCTCGGCTGGCTGTGTTTGTGTGTGTGTGGAGACGGGGACAGAACAACCTGAAGACATGGTTCTACCAGCAGACCTTGGGACTCCAGGGCGATATGGAGCCCATCAAGTGGTTGGTTTGATTGTTGTTGCCAGGGAGTTATTGGGTTTTGCGCTGGGTTTTTATTTCTGCAAGATGACTGCATTCACTGTGAGTGAATTGAGTGGCCATATAAATTTAATAAATAAAAACATTTTCATGGAGATTCCCAGGCATATATACAGAAAGGTTTGCCAATCATACCTAGCCAAAAGTTCATTGTTTATGATTAGGCACCCTGGGGTATATCTGAATCCTGCAGGTAACCTTTAATGTGAATTCTATTATTACTGTTGCTATTGTAATTATGGATCAAATCTTGTGATATTGCTAAGCCTGTAAAGAACATGAGGCTCGAGTACTTTTATAACAAAAATTGATCTTACGGCCTTGTGATTTCTGATGTTAAGTGCAATGTATTGAGCCTGCTCAGTGGGGAAGCCCCCTGTTGGGGGAGCAAGTAACATTCCATTCTATGATTGGTTAGCCATCTGACAGCTGGTATATAAGAGCTGTCAGACAGAGTTCGCGCGCGCAGTGTTTCCGAGGCAGCTCTAAATTCGGGCTGTCAATTGTTCAGATTAAATGGTTGGTTACCTCAGACTCTCAGCGTGTCCGTCCGTCATTCCAATCCAGCCGGTATTAACCACTGGCGACGAAGGTGGGATCAGCTCCACCAGACCTGAGTGAATGAAGACACAGAAGGCAGTCATAGCCGGCTAAGCATTGAAGTGAGTCAGTTATGAGAGTTACAGCAGAGGCGTATAGTAAGCAGCGGTAATGGCATCCGCACAGACTTTTCCTCCCTTCAATCCAAGTACCGAAATGTGGGAAGCTTATGTGGCACGTTTTTACACAAATCTGACAACTGAGCGCAAACGTGCATATTTCCTGAGTTTCTGCGGTACGGAGATGTTCGACACTGCAATGACATTAATGGCCCCACAATCTATACATACAGGGACATGGGAGGACTTTATGAAAAAGCTTAAAAGGCACTACACACCAGCCCCCTCCAGAATAGCCCACCATCAGCATTTTTATCACCGGGATCAGAGCCCAGGGTCCAGGGGAGACTATAAATCAATAAGTCGCAGCTCTGAGCAGGGCAGTGCACCATTGCGATTCGTAAATTTAGAGGACTACCTTCTCAAGAGGCTCGTCAGTGGGGTGAGGGACCAGAGCCTCAAAAGATGATTGATTGCGAATCACGATCTAACCTTTCAAATGGCCTTGGATGAGGTGTGCGCAGCGGAGTTGTCTGCATTGTCATTAGCCGAGTTGCCCCGCGGACAGAGCCCACCTAAATTGGGAAGGGACGCCACGTCTGTGAATGAAATGGCTGGATGGGACCTGTGATTCTGACGGAGAAGCGAATGTATGCTGCTTACAGGAGTCAAAGAATAAAGTTTCTGGCCCGGGACTTGTGAGGGGGGAGGGCCGACTGAATGTTTCAGCTGTGGGGGAAATCACCCACGAGCCAGTTGTAGATTCAAAGACGTGGAATGCCGCCGCTGTGGCCGCAGGGGCCATATCGCCAGAATATGCTGGGCGGCGCAGCCGCAGTTAGGGTCTCGTTTCCCTCAGGACGGGGAGAGGTAACATCGTCCTAAGCCGCCAAGGGAGCGAATTCGGAATCAGCGGGACTCTTCCGTTGTAATTTAGTCATGCCACCAAAATGTTAAGCCAGCAGAAGATTCACCTCACGGTGCATATTGAGGGCAAGCCGTGCCTTATGGAAGTAGACATGGGTTCCGCTACCTCAATCGTGTCCTGGAGTACGATTAAATGGCTGGTTCCTAAATTGGCTAAATGACAATTAGATCCCTGCGCCCTCCTGTTAAGGAATTACCAGGGCGCCAAAATTCCTATTCTAGGAAGCGGTACCTTAAATTTTACTCAGAATTTAAGAAATTCAGTGGCCGTTTGTCACTAGTGATCATTGATGGCCCTCTACCTAGCCTCCTGGGCCTTAATTGGTTCGATGCCCTGGGCCTTATCATCCAAGGGGTTCATGCCATTATGTCGGAACTGGAAACTCTATGTAAAGAATTTTCAATGACAAGCTGGGCAAGTACACTGGAAAACCGATTTCCTTTAGTCTGGACCCTCGAGTACAGCCGTGCCGGCTCAAGCCGTGCAGAGTGCCTTTTGTGTTACGTCCGAAAGTGGATACAGAATTTGACAAGTTAATTGTGCAAGGCATCCTGAAACCTGTAGATCACGCGTATTGGGAAACCCCTATTGTCATAGCAATGAAGGCGGATGGCTCTGTCCGTATATGTGCGGACTACCAAGCGACAATTAACCAAGCATTATAGTCCCACGCATACCCTGTCCCTGTGGTGCAGCACCTGTTGCACTCACTAGGGAATGGCTCTGTTTTTGCTAAGTTGGACTTGGCACAAGCCTACCAATAGTTGCCTGTGGATGACCTGACAGCTGACGCACCGACTATTGTTACCCATCGTGGCGCGTTCCGGTGCCGCCACCTCCAGTTCAGCATCAGCGTTGCCCCGGGAATTTTCCAGAGCATGATGGAGCGGTTGCTTCATGGAATTCCCGGGGTTTTCCGTATTTCGATGATGTGCTGGTGTTGGCTACCAGCACCACCGAATTGTTGGAAAGGCTCTGATTGGTCCTCTCAGAATTTAAACATGTCGGTCGCAAGGTGAAGAAGACTAAATGTCTTGTCGCTGTTCCCCAAGTTGAGTTCTTGGGCTTTTTAATTGACAGCAAGGGGATACATCCGACCGAAGCGAAGAGTAAGGCAATCCTTGACGCTCCACCGCCCGCCAGCAAAGCCGAACTCCAAGCCTTTTTAGGCCTTTTAAACTTTTACACCATTTTTCTTCCGCACAAGGCGTCGGTCGCAGAGCCACTACATCACTTGTTGGATTGTGGGGCACCTTGGACCTGGGATGCTAAAGCTGCCACCACCTTCGTCACTGTCAGACGACTGCTCGTCTCCAACTCTGTCCTCGCTCACTACTGTGAGACCCTTCCCCTAATTCTGGTGTGCGATGCATCCCCATATGGGGTGGGCGCTGTCTTGAGTCACCGTTTCCTGAAGCCCCCATGGCATTCTTCTCTAGGACCTTTGCTCCCGCGGAGAGAAATTATGCACAACTTGACAAGGAGGCGTTAGCTTTGGTAACGGGGGTAAAATGTTTTCATGATTACATCTACAGCCGCCCTTTCAATCTGGTTACAGACCATAAGCCATTGCTCGGCTGCTGGCTGGGGACCGCCAAGCCCTGCAGTTTCTCTCTCCGAGATTTACCAGGTGGTCAGTTTTTCTGTCCGCCTATAACTATACCTTGACTTACGTACCCAGAAAGAACCTAGCCCACGCCGATGCCCTCAGCCGGTGCCCGATCCCCACGTTCCTCTGCGACCCAGCCCCAGCATCGGCCGTCCTTTTGATTGACAGTTCGCCATTTGCGTTGACCGCATCTGACGTCGCTCGAGTTTCCGCTCGCGACCTGGAGATCTCCACAGTCCTGAATTGGGTACTGAGGGGGTGCCTCCGGGGTCTCTAGGCCAGGAATGGCAACCCTATGCTGTGTGGAAAACAGAATTGTTGGCCCAGGGGGGATGTTTATTGTGGGGGCACCAGGTGGTGATTCCGAAGTCCTTGCGTACTTCAGTTTTAACGTCCTTGCATTTGGGGCACCCGGTAATAGTGCACATGAAGACCCTGGGACGAGCCTATCTTTGGTGGCCTAACATCGACTAATGTATTACTGACTAGATGGCAACCTGCCGTCTGTGCCAGAAGTCGCGGCCGATGTCTCCTAAAGGAAAGGCCCGGGAATGGGAAGACCTTTCTGGCCCCTGGTCCTGCATTCATCTGGATTTTGCAGGACCATTCCATGGGCAAACGTTCTTTGTGGTAGCTGATGCCTACTCTAAGTGGGTCGAAATATTGCTGATGCACTCTACCTCATCTGAAGCCGTCATTAAGGCCCTCCGCTCCATGTTCACCACACACAGTTTGCCCGACCTATTGGTATCAGACAATGGGCCCCAATTAACTTCTACCAATTTCGAGTTGTTCCTCACCCAATTGGGAATTCGGCATTGCCTAATATCTCCTTATCACCTGGCCAGTAATGGCCTTGTTGAAAGAGCCATTAGGTCGGCAAAGGAGGTGCTAGAAAGGATGGGCCCCAGTGGGAGGCATGAGCGATTAACTGAGTATATGTTAGTTCAGCACATCACTCCTTATCAGGTCACCAATCGTAGTCCGGCAGAGTTGCTGATGGGCCGCAGGCTACGTACAATTTTGGATAGATTACAACCCGGTTATGCCCCAAGCAAGCCGCTGGACTCCACTAGCACTTCCAGACCATTCTTAGTAGGCGATTGCATTTATGCCCGGAATTACGGGGTCAGCCGTTGCGGTTACCAGGGAAGATGGTAGATGTTATGGGGCCTTGCTCAAGTTTGGGGACGCCACCAGGACCAACTACGGGCCAGGTGGGGTGTCATGCATGACCAAACAGGGGTGGAAGACCCGCTAAGGAAGGCGCAGACACAGGTACAAAAGGGCCCACCGGAATCCGACCAGGAAAGATCGTCCTGACAGGCGCCTCTGAACACGTCAACAGTCAATCGGGGGAGTATGCCGCAGAGGGGGAATACAGATTTACCTGGTCAATCTGGGAGTAATGCAGGAACCAAGGAGACCGAAGCGTGTGCTGGGGACGTGGGAAATCAGTCCTCGCCAGAGTTGTTAGTAGAGGCGGGCCCGTAGCGATCTGGATGAATCCTGCGCCGACCGGCGTACCTCCGGGACTATGCATGCACTGACTAGGTGGGAAGGGGTGTAATGTATTGAGCCTGTTCAGTGGGGAAGCCCCCTGTTGGGGGAGCAAGTAACGTTCCGTTCTATGATTGGTTAGCCGTCTGACAGCTGGTATATAAGAGCTGTCAGGCAGAGTTCGTGTGGGCAGTGTTTCCGAGGCAGCTCTAAATTCGGGCTGCCAATTGTTCAGATTAAATGGTTGGTTACCTCAGACTCTCAGTGTATCTGTCTGTCATTCCGATCCAGCCGGTATTAACCATTAAGAAAGTCAAATTGCAGATCCTGGCCATACATTGGTTTTCAAAAACTTTTAATAATTTAAATAATTAAATTGTGAACCAGAATAAAGAAAGAAATTGGAAACTGTTTCACTGTGCTCAGAGTTGACTTGTAAGAATGGTAAATGCTTCACTTAAAACAATATCTTTTTGCCCCACTTATGTCCACAACATTGCCTTTCTCTCATTGCCAAATACAGGTAGTCCTTGGTTACGACCATAATCGAACCCAAAATTTTTGTTGTTTAAGTGAGACAGTTGTTAAGTGAAATTTATCCAATTTTACGATCTTTCTTGCCATGGTGGTTAAGTGAATCACTGCAGTTGTTAATAACAGTTGTTCAGTAAATCGGGGTTCCCCATTGACTTTGCTCTTCAGAAGAGCACAAAAGGTGATCACATGGCCCTAGGACATTGCAACCATCATAAATACGGGTCAGTTGTCAAGAGTTTGAATTTTGACCAGGTGACCATCGGGTTGCTGCAATGGTCAAAAGTATGAAAAATGCTCATAAATCACTTTTTTCAGTAACGTTGTAACTTCAAATGATCACTACATTAAGTGTTGTAAGTCGAGGACTACCTATAGCTGTAAATCATTCTTAGCTACATACATCTTGGTGTATGTCAGTGATCAGGAAAAGAGATTTTACAGTGCTGGCATTCTGCAGCAGAGAGAAGAAATTTTATGATGCTACAGAATTTTTGCTTCCTCAGAGATGGGAATGGAGCATTAACTATGTGAAAAGACCCTTAGTTTTGGTAAAATTGAGTAACTCATATTTTGTACTTCAACAGGTGGAAACACAGCCTTTGAAACTTATTCCACAAATGATGCTTAAACAAAATCTATTCACCAAAGCATCAATCACAAACGGCAGTTTAAACTACCGAAGACTTAGACTTAAAATAACTTTATTGTCACTTTGAATGTACCCTAATCGGCATACATTAAAATGAAATTTCGTTGCCTACAGCTCCCAAAGGGTCTCCACCTCTAACATACCCTACATAAACATGACGAAATAAATAAATACAAAATTATGCATATATATGTATATATATACACCCAATATATTATATGACACGAAGAAACAACCCAATCTAGTTCGGATGTATACATACATACATCACAATGAAGCACCTATGTATGCTCCTATTCCCTAGCAAGCAGCATTCGCTGGAGAAAAATGCTGCATTAAAAAAAAAAAAAATCTCGTCTTTAGAACGCAATTCGGAGCCAGCGCCGGAAAAGCGGCCACAGGCTGCTCAAGCCACGGGCGTGACTACATCTCCCGACGTACCGCGCGGCTGCCTCTTCCGGGCGAAGCAGGAGGGGAGGGGGGAGTAGAAGTAGGAGGGCTCCAGAGAGAGAGAGAGAGAGAGTGAGTGAGTGAGAAGGAGGGAGGGAGGGAGGAAGGAAGGAAGGTAGGCAGGCAAGGAAAGGGAAGGGTAGCGAGCGAGCGGGTGGGTGGAGAAAGCGGAGCTTCCGAGGCGAGAGCCAGGCGAGCAGGGTTCCCACAATAGCAGGCAGATCGTGAGCCGGTGGCGCTCCCGGGGTCTCTTGAATACCGGAGAGAGAGCAATGCGGAAAGGTGGAAAATGGCAGAGCTGCAAATGTTACTAGAAGAGGAAATCCCTTCGGGCAAGCGGGCTTTGGTGGAGAGCTACCAAAACCTCACCAGGGTTGCGGACTACTGTGAGAACAACTACATCCAGGTAAGAGGCCGGGCAGCGGGGTGGCAGCGGCTCCGAGGAGCCCCTTCCTCCCTTTAAGGGGCAGCGGGGATGGGAGGGAACCCCTTGCCTTCCGCCCTTACAATTGCAGGAAGCGGGCACCGACCGTGGCATTTTAGGGGGGGGCTCGCAGGTCCCCCCCCCCACCCCGCGTCCCACGCTTCCTTGGGGTTTTTGCTTTAAACTTTTAACCAAAGAGAGCTCTTCCCCACTTCCTCCTCCTCCTCCTCGCCCTGAAGTCCAACTCCACCTTAGTCGCTCTGCTGTTTGCAAAGGAAGGGAAATGGGGGAGAGGAGTTACTGTATTTCATCACTTCGGAGCCGAGGGTGTGCCACCTAATAGGTGTTTACTGTAAGGCAGGCTCGGCAGACTTCGGTAGGGTTGTGGTTGGTTTGAATGGGGTGTGTGTGTCGAGGGCATGAGCTGCTTCTTCCCAAGCTACTGCCTTCCAGCGATGTCTGGCGGTCACTGCCATCCTTCCCAGCAGCCAGATTGGGGCGGAGGGTGGTTGTCTTCCAGCACAGCTGGTGGGCACCAGAAGATGGGGAGGGGGAAGTCCATCCAGAGGCAGAAATAGTTCATGGATTTAATAAGGCTGCTTATTAGCTTTCTCGGGCCAGTTTCCTCCTCCTCTCATGCCTTCTCATTAGTTACTCTTTGCCCTCCTGATAATATCTTAAGGATCACGTGTGCGGGTTGCAAAACATGCATTAAAATAATGCTTGTTAGTGCATTAGAAAAGCAGAATTCCAGCTGGAAATAGAGAATAATTGCATGTTCTTAAAGGGGGGTGCTGGGGCCTGAATAGTGGCCAGATTTGTTCCTCCTGTTTTTTTCAAATATGTCAGTGGGGTTGTGGGAAAAGACTCTCATGTAAATAGTGAATAATCATTTGGCTTGCTCATCTGGCAGGATGAATAAATCCTGGTAGGAACTGGAAGCAAAGGAACTGGAGCAAAAGCCTTCTTGCACTTAGGCATGCTTATGGATGCAGCCACTCTTATAAATAACTTAGGGTAATGTAATCATGTGAGTCAATTCTATATGGATATTTAATGTTTTGGCATATAAATCTTTACATTCCTGCATGATATTAAATTGTTGAAATAATCAGCTGGAAAAAGAAGTAAACTGCAGCTGGATAGCCAATCGAGTAGAAAGCTATTTCTACCATGTCATTTATGCTATCTAAATAGGTAGACTTTAGGTATTAAGCATTTTACAGCAATATTTTTAGATTTCATGGGAGAGAGTTCATTATGGCTGAATGCTGTATTTATTTAAAACAAATATTTTAAATTTTTAGTTCCAATCACTCTCCAACTCACTTCTTCAATGACTATTATCAACTGATCTTTCTTTACAAATATAAGGATATGTGGTATAGTTTTAAGACAAGATATGTAATCAGATGGTAAAACCTGGGTGTTAAAATATAGCCCTATTTTGTACATTCCTGATGGAGAGCAGTACATTTTGTACATATATTCAGAACAATTCTGAATATATTTTAGGTAGAAAAAAGTAACATGGGATCTGTTGCATGCTTCCTTACGTTCCAGAAATCTTTTTATCATGCTCATTGTCCATATTATTTATGCTCTCTAATAATATTTACAAATAAAATTGTAAATGAACTGCTCATTCTTCTCTATTTTTCCAAATACTGTGTTGCATTCTGGGGATAATATGACTATCTCATTATCCCTTGCATTGCTTTCAATTGATATGCTGTTCTGAATCTATTTAACATTTTCATTGCTAATTTAAGAGCTTGTAAAGGTCTGTTATATTTAAATATTGATAATGCCCCAATTGTATTTTTAAAAAAGTATGCCAAATGATTCTACTTTTTTGAAAAGCAAATCCTATACATAGTTCTTGGATATGCCCTTCAGATGGATAGATCTGTGTTGCCTTTCTCTTCAGCCAACCTCCAATACCAAAATGTGCAGAGTTAAGTGAAAATCGTGAAAAACAGGTAGAGGTTATCAGCATAATTATATATATTTATGTACCTTTGGGGAGGTGAAGGTTGAAAAATACCTCCTCCTGAGATGGTTAGTTCAAACTTATGTTTAAATAAATGAAATTTAGTCTAGGGATCTAATCTAATCATCGAGTGCAGAATATGGGTTTATTTATGGAATGGTTCCCCTTCTGTAGGTATGTATACATATGTGGTATGACTGTATTCATTCCCTAGTAAGAAGATTGGTGGGGGGGGAAGATTCAAGTGAATTTGTATTAATACAAAGATAGCTTTAAAATGATAAGATATAATAACCAAAAGAGTTGACTGTGAATGACTGTTTTGTATATGACACAGCAGATTTTAACATTTTCTTAAATGCACTAGTAACATCCAAATATGACTTTCTATACAAAATATATACAGGCCTACATGGTACATGACGTAAAAGTGCAGTAGAGAATTAATTAAAATCTAAGCTCCATTGTGATTTTGTTGGTCTTAGCCTGTTTCTCTACCTGAGTGCATAATATCATTGGAACAAATCTTGAAGGATTGCATGGATGAAAAATGTGGAGCATTGATGAAATATGTACTGTAAATAATGCTAGAAATCGGGAAAAAAAATTCTGATATAAATGGACAGAGCAAGTTAGAAAATAGGACAACTGGTCTGAGGTAAATACAATTATTTATGGATAAATAAGATGCAAATCCATTGTAGTTTACAGAGTAACATAATATGTATTTGGTATTTTTGTATTTTTTTTTCCCAGAAAGAATTCACAATGTATCACAACTTTTGGGCCTTTCTAATAACTGTTGATTTGTGTAATCTTGAAGTCTCCACCTTTTTAAAACTTCTGTTTCTAATATGGAAACATAATAACATGTTTTGGACCCATCAGCACAATAAAAGCTAGAATAAATCATATAAACTAATATGAAAAAAGTTTGAGAGAAAGCTACCTCCAGATGTTTAAAAGGATTTAGATTAGATATCAGTTGTAATATAAAACTTGTCTTCATTCAAGTAAATACTGAATGTTCTTTGACTTGCCAGCATGCTTATGTTGGTAATTTAGCATGAATTCATATTACAACTTTCAGGGCAATTTTCTATTTTAGCTTAACTTAGATATTATTTAAAATGTATGCAATTCCTACAAGAATTTTGAAACACTGATATAACAAATAGATTTGTTATAAAGTATTCTTGCAAATGTAATCAGATTTGTAGCACATACCATAATATTTCACACTCTTTACAGTTGAATACATAACTTTCCAATAATTTTATAAATCCCCATTGATTTAACCAAACTTAAAATACAGCCTGAATATTGTTCTATTAAAGAAGTGTTCATTTTCCTCTTCAAAGTGCATTGAAGTTTACCCAGGAATTTGTGGATAACAGTTCAAACTCTAGAGCTGGCATTATCTATCTAAACCCCTCTTCATATATATATATATTTACAGTGGTACGGATTAAATTAATTGCTGCTGTGACATTTTCTTGCTCCACCCAAATAAAGCTGCTGATACAAATGCCTCAAAAAAGGCGAGGTTACTTTTGGTTTTACTCATGGGACATATGACAAATACAGTGGTGAGGTAACTGCAACATGTTTCAACCTGTTAGTGTGTGTTTGGTTTCTCCCCCAACCTCATGTATTTGATACAATTTGTGGTGAACCTATGTGGTATTACATACTGTTTTCATGTGCTGTGTTCTAATACAGAATTCATGAGCTGTATTTCAATTTGGAATCTTTTTTTTTTAGTGCTTTAAAAATGCACATAGCTTGAAAAGGAAATGTGAGTTTAAAAAAAAAAACTTTTGCCTTGGCTAAGTTGTACAAGAAATCAGTGGCATTTTTAGGGTAATACTTAATTTTGATGCTGTACAAGGGTTTAGTCTAACTCAGTATAAGGTGATAAATGAGTTGGTAATACTGATTTGATTTTCCCTGAATTACAGGACAAGCTGGAGGAAGCCATCTGTTCCACTGTTAGACTAGCATAGTATAAAGATTGTGTTTCCAGGGGATTAATTTGGTAGTAGTGGCAATGGCTATGTTGATGCTGTATTAGAGAATTTAACACGCAAGGCAGTAGTACTATGTAAAATGTGCATGCTAGGATTTGGAAAGTTATCAGGATTATACAATTGCTGTTTTGCATTAGTTTTAAAGGATGTTCAATCCATTGCAACAGTATTTGTATCCCAATGTACATGAAAATGTATATCCCCAGAGAAAATACTAAAAACAAATTAAGAGAAAGGATGTAAAAAGTAATCTAAAGATCCTAGAATAAATGCCTTCAGAATGTTTATAAAATGGTTTTGACTTTTGCTAGAAGTTAGATTGCAGTCAATTCACACATTAACACAGGTGTGTAACTTCAAACATTATATATAACTGTAGCAAACATAAGATTTGGTTTTTTAAAATAATTTTTAAATTGTTGAATATGGGGTTTGGCACAATGTGAACATCTGCTCTTTTGTCTTGCATTTCTGGATTGGCAAGACACTTGGGCATGGCACAATCAGGAATAAGCAAAGATTCATTGTTTAAATGCAACATAACAGGGTTAGTACAAATCAGTATATATTAACAGATCTCAAAACAATATTTCATTTGGGGGTTTGCTCCCTGTCCCAAAATGATTGTTCGTTGGGAGTTGATTTAAACATTTTAACATGCACAGTATTGAAATTCTTTATGAAAAAGATGTCAGTGGCAAAATTTGGATGACCTTGGTTAATACTGAAAAGACCCAATTGGGCGGGGAAGGGAGATAATCAGAACTATAGGATAGAGTGGGAGTTTGATAAACATCCTAAAAAAATGAAACTGGAAAGGACTTCTGTATTTTACCAGGAAAATTAAACCTGTAACCTGTAATCCTCGGCAGTTGCCCTTTTTGAAGGATTCTTTATCTTTGTCTTAATATGTTTATAATGCACATCTAACTTTCAGCCTAACTAACTAAAATAATTTACCTGACACTTGTGTTTGCACTTCCATAATTGTGATACTGTATATTCCTCTGAGAAAGAAAATACAGTTTGGATTTAGTGTCACTAAATCATAGTGTAGCTTGCTTAGTTTTAACTTAACCTCTTATGTGAAACTACGTAATCATTGTGGTTTGAAAACAACATTTATTGTTTATCCAGCAGTTTGCTGAATAAAATAAGATTAAACCCTGATATAATGCAGTGTATAAAACTTTGCCTCAGAATTTTGGACACAAGCAGGGATAATTTTTTGGAACTGAAATAGTTTTTTTCTCTTAATTAATCACAAATATGATCATCCACTTTTTACCAAATTCTGAAAGACTCTTTCGACATGCTGAGTTCAGATAGGTGTGTTGAAAACCAGTGGGTAAGTTTATTTCTGAGAAGTCTAAATTGAACATCTCTAACATATGTACAAATTTTTTGGACTGGAATCCTTTCTGTATCTTAGGTTGATGAAGCTGATTAATACTGTATTGTACTAGAAAGTAACTATCAGCCAAACTATGTATAATAAACAACAACCAAGGCTTCAAGATAGTAGTATCCTTTAAGTCTGATATGTACAGATTACATGAAAGGCTTGTCTGAGATGAGTGAAAAGGGAATGCTGGTAGAAAACATTTGAAAGATACCAATGGGGTTCAAAGACAGTATATTTATTTAAAGAAATCAAGTGTGTTTCAAGTATAGGACTGAATGAGGAACTGAATATAAATAAAAGGAAACTTATGCAAATGTGGTGAGGATTTCTGGATCTCAGTAATGGTGGGGGAGTTTGTAGAGCTAACTTATTATAAATCTGTCATAAATTTCCAGAATCTTGTGAGACACAGATTTCTTGGGTGCTACATTTCTGTTATAAATAAAAAGGTAGAATTTTTGTGTGTGATTTAAATTTTCTGTAGCACACTGACCCTTACTGATACACTGTATATTTAGTCAGACGTTATTTCTTGCTGGAAAAATACCAGTTTGGAAACATGGCAAGAGACTTCTTAATTAGGGCTAACAAGACAGACTTGCTATACTTGTTTATTATGTCCTATCCCCTACTTTTTGCAGTTTGATACTTTGAAGTATAAATTAATCTTGGACCCAATAGTGATTCTTCTCTCCAAATCTAGTAACTGGGCGGGGCGGGGTTGGGGGTGAATAACTTTTTGCTTTACAGTTATTTACAGGGAGGAAATCTGGTTCATTTATATTTTGGCTTGTTCTAACTACATTGGCCAGCTCCTCAAATGTTAAACCACATATTGTTGAATAGCAGGGGAAAGAGCTGGGTTCACAGAGCATATTAAACTGGAAGAAAACAAGGTTCGTCATGATTTGCTTCATTGCTGAATGCTACCGTGTTTCCCGAAACATAAGCCCTCCTCCGAAAATAAGCCCTCCCTGAAAATATTTAAACGCATGCGCAGCCAGTCCCCACCATTTCCTCTGATTAGGGTTAGGGAGGCAGAGCTGGAAATCAGATAAGACAGCAAGAGGATCCTCGTCTTGCTCCATGCACCCCCCAAAAAAAGACCTCCCCAAAAATAAGGCCAAGCGCTTATTTCAGGGTTCAAAAAAATATAAGGGTCTTATTTTCAGGGAAACGGGTATTAGTGATGAGATTCAAATATTGAGTTAAGTCATGATTTGCTCAACCACACTTTATTGAATAAATCACAATGTTGCCAAAATGTAAGCCATAACAATAATAAAATAACAAACGATTATTATCTTTAGTTGGCCTAAATTAAATTATTAATTTAATAATTTTAGAAAAATAGTTCAAAGAAAGTACTTTTTAAATTTTACAATTGGATGCATTGTTGTTTTAGTGCTTTACAATGTGCCTAAGGAAAATAAACTAATTAGACATCGTCCTTGTTTGCAAATTCAGTTGAGTTAAAATAACAAAATGGTTCTAACTGATACTCTGAAATGTGTTTCTTAAAATTACATATTAAATAACCACCGGAGTCTACTAATTAAATAATATTGTTGATATATTAAAAGGTATAATTTAGAAACAAATAATGGGTTTATGAATAAAAGAAAGGTGTAGTGAATGATGATTACAGTAAATAAATGTTGAAACAAATGTGTGTGATTTATCTATTTTGGAAAAGGCAATATTTTCTACTAATCAAAGGAATGCACAATCTATGTTGCAATGACAGATTTTGTGATACAATAAAATGTTTTGAGTTCTCGGGTCAGTGAAATGGGTGGTGAATTCAATAAAAAAATGAACTAAGATATTTTATATTGTTTATATTATTGCAATGAATTCATTTGTAAGCCAGTGACTATTTATGAGTATAAAATATAAGTCTTTTTTTTTTCTTTCTTTCTTTCTTTCTTTCTTTCTTTCTTTCTTTCTTTCTTTCTTTCTTTCTTTCTTTCTTTCTTTCTTTCTTTGTATTTTCAGTTTGTATTTTTATTACAAAAACATTTTTCTTTTAAGATTAAATAAAATCTTGTTGATTGCCCATTAAAATAAAATATATAAATATTAAGTATTATTTTTTTAAATCATGGTCTGCATCATCCTGTTTTATTTTTTTTTAAAGTTCCACATTCTTTAAGTTTGTACCATGTCAGTCCTAAATTAATTTTTGTCATGGTCTAAAGAAAAATATTTATACTGAACTGTCTTGGATAATGTATTAGAATGCACATCCTGTTTACAGAAATCAGTTGCAGACATTTTATTTTGGGAAATCATTTTTTCATTCTGCTCTTTAGCCAGAGTTTCCCAGAGTGGCTTACATTCAATCAATAAATTAAGGCAGTCTCTTAAAGTAAGACACATATTTAAAAAGTCTTAAAATATGTGATGCAAAAAGGGAATTTTTTTTGGAAAAATAGGAGAAAAAAAGCATATTAGGCCAAGCTTATGTAATCATAGATCTGTGTACCTTCTTTGTTTTTGTAGCATATGATTGATTTGGTTAGTATCTGGGAATTTTTCCATACATTACGTTCTAAATAAGAAAAAAAAAAGTTCAAATCTAATTCAGATAGTCCTTGATTTACAACAGTTTATTTAATGACCGTTCAACAACAGCCTTGAAAAAAGTGACATGGCCATTTTTCACACTTACAATCATTGTAGCATCCCCATGGTCACATGATTTACATTCAGAAGTTTGACAACTGGTTCATATTTATGACGGTTATACTGTCCCAGGGTCATGTGCAACTTTCTGACAAGCAAAGTCAGTGGGGAAGCCAGATTCACTTAACAACCAGATTAGTAATTTAACAATTACAGTGATTCACTTAACAAATGTGGCAAGAAAATTCATGAAATGGGGCAAAACTCAACAAATTTCTCACTTAGCAACATTAATTCTGGGCTGAATTGTGATCGTAAGTCGATGACTGCCTGTACCCATTACCAGCCAAAGAAGTGTTCTGTAAACCTAATACATTTGCTTATTTTCTTCCGGTAGTGAAGTTGTCCTGTCTGAAGTTGGATGATCTTACTTTTGAACAACTGTAGCTAAAATACTTGTAGTATAAAAGTATATGAAACAAGAATTTGGAATCAGAAATTCAATTTATTTTGATTTAACTAATATTGCATGTGCATTCTGATTAAAGTGCAAGATGGATTAGATCATGTGACTTTGAGGCCAAACTGGATCTATGAGTGAGAGGTATGTAAGCTTAGAAGTTTTGGTTCCCATGATGATATTGCGAGAAAAAAAATTCCTACAAAGCTCTCTGAAACTGCCACCTGACCATGTAAAATTCAGAACTTTTTGTAACAGCACATTTGTATGCAAGGATTCCCTTTCATTGATCTGGTCCCCTTGGATTCAGTGCAGTAGAGTGGGAGGGCTTGTAGTGGTTTGATGAGTGGGATATTTCAAAGGTATTAAATATTTAATACCATCTTCATGCAATAGATTTTCTATGAACTGATGTTTGTATTTAGCACATCTTCAGTCTTGTATATCCCCTTTTTGTATCAATGACTGCTCTGTCACCAGTTTGAAAGAGTAATTTGTTAAGGGTACATCTGTCCTAGCTTGATTTTAAAAGATCTCTGTGTGTAAAGACTAATCTGTACCCCTTCTCTTATCTCTTGGCAGATAATTACTGTTTTGTTGATGTGCTGGTTTCTTTGTGAGACTTGGTCTTGTTGCTCCTGAATCACTACTTTCTTCCTGAGTTGTAGAGATGTCAAATTTTCTGAAATTTTGAAACTATTAAGGAAAAAAAAAAAAGGAAATTTGGGAAAATGGAAATAGGAGTCCTATCAACACCCCTCTCCCCCACGTAGAAAGCAGGACAATGGGTGGTCTGCATTGGAACAGCAAAACATAATTTTTGAGTGCAAAAATCTCTTAAAACATATGCTTTTTCGTGGGACTGTCCAGATCTCTGTACTGTGCTTTATACACATGGGATTTTTTCCTCCATAAAAATGTTTTTTAAAAATACCATATATACTTGCAGATAAGTGAAGAATTTTAGATGCCAAAATACACCCCAAAATTCGGCTTTAGCGTATCTTTGGATGGGCTTATTCCCAAGTATATATGGTATACTTATGATCATAATTGCTATCTGAACTTCCATCACTAAGCTCATCATTAAGGGAGGCACATCCATTTTTTTTATGACTTATTGTGCTGTGGCCTTTAAACAAATCATTGTAGTCATTGCAGTCATTACGTGAATTTGGCTTTTCCCCATTGACATTGCTTGTTGGAAGCTGGTTAGGAAGCTCACAAACAGCATCTCATGGAATGTTGCAAATGTAAATACATACTGGTTGCCAAGTAACCTAAATTTAGATCATGTGACTACACAGATGCTATAACAGTAACTGGTACAAGGACCAGTTGTAAGTCACTTTTTTCAGCAGCAACATAACTTTGAATGGTTGCTAAAGGAATGGTCATAAGTTTGGGACTGCATGTTGTTTTTTAAAAGTAAAATTTGTATATACTTGCAAATAAGCCCCATCCATGGATAAGTAGACTCTCTTACTTAACCAAAAATACTTAACTAAAATACCATGAAACATGTGCACCCATGGATAAACTGATACAGACCATTTTTCATGGTATGTTGTTTTCAATTTCTGCAGCTGGGCTTATCCATATATTTACAGTATATGAATGCCACTGCTATTGTGTATATCTTTCTTCCAGGACAATGAGGTTAGGTTAAAAAAGAACTCAACCATTAATCTTTAGACAAAAAGTCAACAAGAGGAAGAAATGCTGTGATGAAAAGAGGACTGAATGTTTCCTTCACTTTTGAAAGTATTGGTTTCCCCCCAGAAGGAAATGCATTCTTATGCTCTTTATTTAAGAGTTATATTTTGTAGTGAGTTCTTGCCATAGAAATTGTAGTAAGCTAATACTGTAACATCAAATTCATGCTAGTACATAGTTGGTGAAGTAATTTGGGAAACAATATATGAATTTCATAATATTTTTTTTTCCTATTTTTCTGGAGGAAACTAAGGAGATTTGGGGAAAATGGGGTTTCCCTCTTCCATTGTTTTTTGCTCCCCCCCCCCGCACATTCACATTGGTGGGTGGCACTTGGTCACTCTTGCACTAGGATGGTCTGCCTCAGTGGTGCATTTCTATCGGTTCTACCTGGTTCGGGCAAACCGGTAGGAGCGGTGGCAGGAGGCTCCGCCCACCCACCTGGACATCATCACAGATGCTCTGTGCATGCGCAGATATGGCACATGCGAGTGAAAAAAGAGTGCACGTGCGCGTGCTTGCATTTGCGAACCGATAGCAAAGGTAAGTGAATCCCACTACTGATCTGCCTCCATCTAGAAGCACAGCTACACTCTCATTGCTGACCTTCCAAAATCTACTTTAGGTCAAATTCTTCTGGAGAACATTTGAAGAATGAATGGTCACTATCATACTTCTGAGCCTTTGAGTTGTTATATTATGTATTTTTCTTTGATTATTTAAGTAATATCAGAATTGTTTTCTGAGTCATGCAGTAGAGACACAATAAACAATTCTGTTTTCAGCCTTATATTGTGGCTTCTTGCTTTTGATTATCTTATATGTCACCTCTATGCCTTTCTTAATAATTTAAGTATTAGGCAAAGATATTTCAAAATTTTCCAGACTTTTAAAGGATGGTAGACTTTTGAAAAGGATAATATTTCTGTTTTAAATATCTGTCTTAAAGAAATGTTGCTATGTTTTGAAGCTTTTAAAAAAATACTGTACTTGCATCTTGTTATTTATTAATTCAGCCATTATGGTAATATAAATATACAGGAAAGTTCCAGGATATAAATTATGTACATAAAATACATAATAAATCACATTACATAAAATGCAGGTACACTGCCTACTGAAAGTTACCCAAGCTATTTTATTTGATTGTTATAGTTTGACTGAGTGGCATCATAGATGGAGACTTTCAATATTATTATTATTATAGCATAGCAATACTACAACAAAGACATTTCTGTCAAGTTCAACTTTTCATACTGCCATTTCAATGAAAATAGATTTAAGTACTATTTTTGCTTGTTTTATTTGATAGACCAACAATCTATCCTGGAATATATTAGACAAAATGCTAAACAGCATTCAGACTTCTTTTCTGAAAAATTAAGAGAAAAGCACATGCCTGAGTGACTATGGAAATTCTCAGTTATTCAGGTCATGATTGTCCCAAAGGTGCTTTTTCAAGAGGCAACTGGACTTTCTGATTTTTCTTAGAAGACGTTTCTCTTCTCTTCCAAGGAGCTTCTTCAGCTCTGACTGGATGGTGGGGAATGGAAGGATTTATATTCCTTGCAGTCAGTTGGTCATTTGCATCCTTTTAGCGGGTCGTTAAGGTCACCTGGAGGTTTATCTGTGTCATCAGGGTCACCTAAGTGGTACAAATTGGTGTGGAGCCTTCTTGAAACTGTTGAAAGGACTGTCTTGTAGATTCAAGATAGATGATGTCAGATCCCTCCCCCTCTGATAAGAGAAGGCTGTTCAATTTTGACATAGATGGCCTCTTTAACCTCGCTTTCAAGTCAGCGATCCTCATTGTCCAAAATATGATCTTTGTTGTCTTCAAAAGAGTGGCCCGCATTTAAAAGACACAGGCCACTGTCTTCCTTCACAGTTTTGATACTATGGTCACAATTCAAATTTTAATACCCTCAAACCATATCAAGCTGCATGTTTCCCTGAGTTCAAAGATGAAAATCCATGTTTAATCACCCAGAAAGGAATATTCAGAAATACTTAACTGAGGTAAAAATGAGAGATCTTAATTAAGAATTTTGGAGTGGTGATATAACTTAGCTTTCTTAATACCTTCCAGATGAACCATAGCCATATTGGCAAGGGATTATAAACTGTACAGTCCACATTAAGTTGAGAAAGTCTATTATAGCTTCCTTAGCAGGCAATGTAAAACAGATAAAAGATCTGCAAATACTTCTTTCTTATAGCTGCTTATGATTGGAATGTGAACACAGTCTGAATAGGAGACATTTAGAAAAGAAATTAGATTTTTTTAAAAAAAGGTGGCTTCCTAACTCGGTGACTCACATTTAGTCATCAATTTTATTCTTTACTCATGGAAATTATAATACTAAAGATTACACAGAAATGTTGGCAGACTTTACTGGATGAGTGGATGTCCTCTGCTCTTCAAGAATTGGCAAGTCTCATCTTAGTCTCAGATATGCCTTCAAGCCTTAATTTTTGAATTCTTATACAGAATTCTTACAATTCTTATAATATTTCTCTGAAATTAACTTAATTGAATATAATGAAATGGAGTAAATAATTGATAGAATGCATAGGATTGCACATTAGATTTCTAAGCTACTGCTTACATAATGGAGGGACAGATCTATCCTAAAATTAGTTGTTGGATTGTTTGTGATAATTTTATACTTTTATATGGTTTGCTATGGGCAGACTAAAATACTGCATAAGAAAACACCTTTATTCTTTTTGTACATCTGTGATTTCATATGACAGAAAAGGTACTTGAGAAGTTGAGACTCTCTAGTGTTATAGTGTATTGTTAACTGTCTATAAGAATATGTAATATAAGCAAGCAGACATGTTTCAATCTTTTTATCACCTGGCAGATATAGGAATAACTGCAAAATTCAGATTACTATCATGTCTAGTGTAGTACAAACTTTATTAGATTTTATCCTTCCTTTATTACTTTATAAGTAACTCAAGGCAGTGAACATACACAATATTCCTTCCTCTTTTTACCCACAATAAGAACCCATGAGGATGAGTTGTGCTGAGACAGAATGATTGACTCAAAATCATCCAATCGGCTTTCATGCCTTAAGTGGATTAAACTTACAGTTTCCTTATCTCTAGACCAGCATCTTAACTACTACACCCAACAGGTTCTATTATCCTACTGGATAAAGTGTTGCTTCCTCCAATATTATCCATCTGAATGTATTGAGCTACAATTTCCACAGTTTGGCAAATATAGTTAGCATACATTATGCAGGTCTGGGGTCTATAGTCTACATGGCATACTGGGATGATTGCATTGATATCATATGAAGCCTTCAAACTAAACATTCTACATAGTTTCAGTTTTTGGTCAAAAATATAAGACTGTTTTGGAAGTTGAAAATCATTCCAGAGAGTAATGGCAAACTATTTTCATATTTTTTTATCAAGGAAGTTACCAAGACATATCACCAGGAGTTAAGCTGAACCCAAAAACATTTATCTTTTAACTTTTTAAAAGAAATTCATCTTCTTGACTGAATTATCTTTGGCTGTCTTTTGGAACAATCTTGAATTTGAATCAACACATTCCCTTTTAATGGAGAGATGTAAACCCAGCCTAGGCAAATGGAAAATGTGTCTTTCCTGTTCATTATACACATCTGCTGCATCTGTGGACCATTGCTTTTAGAAGTACTCATGACAACCTTGGGGACTTCTCTATTCCAGAAGTAGTCAAAAGACCCTCAGCAGCAGATGTACTCTGAAAAACAGGCCTCAGCCATCCTTGTGTCCAGTGTTTGCACTTTCCAAATGTTAGTTAATGACAGTATTTTTAACTCTGCAAATATGAACTCTTGATATGTTGCATAGTTAAAAAAAAAAAAAGGATTAAATAGACTTTTGCTACAGTGCTTTCTTGGAATCCTTCCACTCCTGCATATCTGCAGAGATCAGTTATTTACAGCTATACAATACCAGCTTCTTTCTCCATTTAGAAATGTGTACCTCTTGAGTGAATGGATTATTGAATTTTTGTGAAGTATACCTAGTCATGTTCCTAAGAGTAATGAGACACTGACTAAATTCACATATTGGGATAAATACGGATTGTTTACCATGTTTTATTGAATAAATTAAAATTTGTTGGCTCATCTAACATACTAACCCAAAAACAAGAGTTTTATTAGCTGAGTTCATCATGTATTATGGTACAGCTTCTAATTTAACTCCCATAAATGCATATTGTTTTATTATTTGGTCTTGGTGAAGAATTTTTTAATATATTGTATTTTACTGGTAATATGTGTTTTACAGAAGAAAAGGTTATAGTACCAATATGGAAGTAACTTGTATTAGGGCCTATTAAGATCTTAATGAATGATTAGTAGTGAGCATAAAACAGTATAAAATAGGGATCTGCAACCTTAAACACTCAAAGAGACATTTGGACCCTTTTCCCACAGAAAAGAAAACACTGGGAGCCAAAATCCTACCCATGCCTGACTATTTCTTGAGAGGCCACAAAACTAGCATATGTAATTGAATTAAATGTTCTGTTTTCTTCTGAAACTTTTCTTTTCTTGGATTTATCCATGATTGGCTTACCGGGAGTTGAAAAGCTCAATAAATCGCGTGCCGGCGGGTGTTACACATTAGCGGTTATGACACATAGTTTGAGTGACAGGGAGCCACAGCAGAGGGGTGAAAGAGCCACATGTGGCTCCAGAGCCACAGGTTGCTGACCCCTGGTATAGAAATTGTGGATATCTCAATGGAGAATGGATTGAATGGGTGAATAGCAAGTAGTAATCTCTAAATGATTAGGCATAACAGTAAATAATGTTTGGAATTATAGAATCAATGGCTGGTTTCAAATTCTGGCAGATGCAGCCTAGTTCTTCTGCAACACGTCAGGTTGGATGAATACTAGATTGGGTTTCCAAACTTTACAGTATTGTGATCCCTTACTTGACAATTCCTAGTCCAGGAGTATGTAGAATGGAGTGACTGTTGTGGATCTGAAATAGAGGGCTACTTTGGACAATATAGAGAAGAGTGGAACTATGAAGATTGTAAATGCAAAAACAGTTCACTGCAAATTTGTTCCAGGATTGTCTTGGATAGGCTTTTCATCCTGAAGCTCTCTCCAAATTGTTATCCCTCAAATTTGCTGACAGTTTGTCGAGTCCTAGTTTGCGGTAAGAGCATACAATCATTTTTGAGTGAAGGAAAGTAATTGAGAGAGAGAGACGTATGCTATTCCTAGTTTCTCTCAGGCTACATCATCAACATGCTGTCTGTTATGTTCTATTACTGTTATTGTAGTGCTTAACATTTATTAGTGGACAGTGGACAGATCAAAAAGTAAGTTTGGGTATTCAGGTGCACAATCTTAAAGTAGCATAGCTGATCTGAGAGTGACAGGGTGGAATAGCTTTGAAAAATAAATTTCTGGGAGAGAAGTAGCCAGATGGCAATTGGTATGTCTGTCTGTATCCTCATAAATTTGCTCTCTTTTCCATTGCCATTACACACACACACACACACACACACACACACACACTCCCAAAAATTGACTCCTGCCCCAAACTCTTGGTTGTGAAATTTGAAGCTAGAGCTGCTAAGAAATAAAAGTGTACTTCACCATGCTTGGAGTATGACATCTCCATGGCTACACTTGTGTTTTCTGAGCTCAGTTCTGAAAACTGCCCCTTCTTTATTGGTCAGCATTAAAATATCCTTTCATAATCTGGCGTCTTTCTGATGCTTTGAGCTCAGAGACATAATTGTAGCTGAAAGACATCAGCTGTCTGGGAATGTGTTTCTACCATTCTTCAACACAAAATTATTGGAAAAGATCACTGGAGGCTGTTTTGCTCTTTTGAGAAAGGTACTTGTATGTGAGGTGAAACTCTATGAGAAACCTTGAAAGTTACCACTTGTTTAGAGATAAGATTAAAATGTTGTCATTTCCCCTCCTAGCAAGAATACGAGGCACAATTTTATTTTTGTTTAGTACTTCCTGCTCTAACTGTAAATTTTCTATTAGTATACCTATATTTTGTTTTTTTGCATTGGGTATAGAACTCTTACACATGAAAGGCAGGATAACAAATCTGAAATACGAATCAAGCATACTGAGTGCTTTACTGCCAGGAAAGGTATAGAGATACTGTGCAATCTGCAGATGAAATATAAGGGGGGGGAAAAGACAATTTAGGTGAAAGAAGATATGGAGTGACCAATTAACATTTTTGTATTGTAACAATGAAAGGTAATTGTGGATTAGTTGAATTGCCATTAAGTGTAATGTAAAAACCCGATTTTTTGTAGAAATTTATACATTGCATTATGGAGATTGTTTAATTTTCTCTTAGCCTCTTGTGTGAAAGTTCATGATTAATGTTATGCCAACCCAGCCAGCTGTGGCTTATCCAATAAACGTTTCAAGAAACAAATTCATAAATCTTGCCCATTCTTATCATAGCATGAAAATAGTTGTATCTTGTAAGGTTTTTGTTTTGTAGTTCATTAAGAAAATATTTTCTGCAGGTGAGAAGAGATGCGTGACTCTAACAATTCCTCTTGCCATATTGTGACTGGACTCTTCTGCTTTGAGAACTGTTAATATTAACCCTTGAATTAACAGCAATTAAAACAATATTGTTAAATAACTGATGTCAATGCTAGTGGCAAAATATTTTTTCCTCTTGATCCAAAAGTGTTGTTGCCAAATATATTATAAAGGTACCTGTTCTATGCATACACTTATTGTCATAATTTTTCAACAAGCATATTATTTTAGGTCTTAAAGTTCTGCAGTTGTTGAACGTGGCCAATGAATGATGAATCTCTGCAGTTTATTCACACTCGTTCTCTACTGGGCTTGAAGATGTACCTATCATACACTAAAGAGTGACATAAGAGTATATTCTTTGGATAACGTTACCAGTGTGCAGGGTGGATAAAAAATGATTTTTTTAAAAAATTAAAAAAAAGGGATTTTTAAAATTTAAATAGGATTTTTTTCATTTGTATTAAATTTATTTTAATAAAATGCTTCCAGAGTAAAAATCTATCTAAAGATAGTTTTCTATTTAAGATACATTACCGTGTTTCCCTGAAAATAAGACAGGGTCTTATTTTCTTTTGAACCCCGAAATAAGGACTTGGGGGGGTCTTATTATTTTGGGGTTCTAATGGCTGCTGCGGCAGTGCAACACAGCCGCTTGTCAGCTGTTCGCCCGAGGCCGTGCCCGCATCTTCACGTCCCTGCGCCCAGCTCTTCAGGAGCCCGCTCACAAGAGAGCAACCGCCTGGCACCTCTTGGCACATGGTGCCCACTGGGCGGTCTGCACACACACAGCTGGGAGTCCGGCAGAGAGAGGCTCCCTCTGTATGCCGCCATCAAGCCACTCCCCTCCCACAGGTGATGGTGGAACGCAAGCGGCCTGAAGGTGCCAAGCCATGCGAGTGCCTGTCTCCCCCCCCACTTGCACACCTCCCAGGCCTCACCCCGTCGATGTGGACGAAGCCAGTGAGCACCCGGCTGGAAGCAGAGAAGAGACCGGTTGGACCAGAAACCAAAAACCTCTTTTATTGCAACAGCTGTAAATTCTGTTCATTCACAGATTAGTCCCAAATAGTTATAAAGAGTCCTTTGGGATAATCACCCACCTTTATCTCCCTTGACACGCTGCCAAAGACCTAATTGGCAAAGCCACACAGAGTCCAGAATCAAACAGAGCTTCAGGCTTTAAGCTGAACTGAATGAACAAACAAAGGCCCACTTTTAAGTCTTATGGGAGGGGTCAATCATCTCCCAGCCCTACTCCCGAGTCGTCCCTTTTGTTTTAGCTGTTCATACTTTCTGGCATCTCTGTGCATGCGCGCACTGGGAACAGGTTCCTCTTCCTCGCTGAGGTCCAACTCTGGAGGCTCTGGAGGCAGCACATACCTCCCAGAGGGCCCTTTCCCTGCCTCTGATGCAAAGCCCTTGTCCGAGCCTTCCCCAGACTCCAGGACTGGCCCATGGTCCTGCCCAGCCTCCTTACTATCTGACTCTGCTGCCAGCTCCATAGGCTGTTGGTGGACCACAGCACCATGGAGCGGGAAGCACACTCCCAGAGTGGCCACTGCCAATGCAGAAAGTCTTCTGGCAGTGGCTGCTCTGGGAGTGCACTTCCAGCTCTATGGTTCCAGCTCCATGTGGCTGCCCCGGGTTCCCAGAAGGCTCGGCAGCAGGCAGTTGGCCTGATCGGCCTCTTCTCCACTTCCAGTGGCTTCCAGCTGGGGTTTGGAAGCCGCAGAGGAAGCCATCCTCAGTGCTGGGATGGCAGCAACACAGACTCCTCAAGGACCTGGTGCTCATTGGGTTTGTCCACATCGTGATCCTGAAATACCGCTCGGTCAGTAAGTGGTGCTCTGGCTGGAGGGGGGGTGTCCGCTGGGAGGGCATCATGTGGCAAGAGGTGCTGGGCGGCTGCTCTCTAGCGAGCGGGGCAGGAGTTTTCAGGCAAGGGGGATGGATGGATGGGAGGCAGGCGAGCACAAAGAACAATGGGGAGAGATAGAACCAGAGGCAGCTCCCAATCAGCTCAGCTGATTCGCAGGTTGCAATTAAGGGGCCCAGCTGCCATTAGCTGACTGGGGAAGGGAAGGGCTGCCTTTTATACTGGCCATGCCCAACCCTTCACTAGGGCTTATTTTCGGGGAAGGGCATATATTTATGCCTACCCCAAAAATCAGGCTTGGTCTTATTTTCAGGACATGTATTTTTGGGGAAACACGATAATAATTTAGTTTATTCAGCATGAAATGGAGCTTAGTTATGTAGCATGAGGCTGTATATTCTGCAATATTGGGACTGTCAGTGAGTCAACAGCGGGTCAGAGGAGGAGCCACTGTGAGATAGAGATGACATTTGCTCTTTAAAAATTATGATTTAAATCAAGCCTTTTTACTAGTGATTTAAATCGTGATTTTAATCGACTTGATTTAAATCAAATTCACCCTGTAAGTGTGTTTTCTTTTTGTCTATTTTTCTTGACCTATGAGCACTGTGAACATAACAGAGTCCAAAATCTTTTATACACACATTCTATTCATTTAAAAACAGGTTAGCTATATTGGCCAATTATAAGAAATTCAAAATAATAATGGTTCACAACTTTGCATAGGACCAGTTAAAAAATGGAAAACATATTGGCCTTCCCCAGAGGTTCCTCGGGCTGGTGCTAGTTCTGGGGATTCTTCTAAAAATTATCTACCATCTAACCTATGATATGCAACAAATTTACCCAATCCAATTTAATGCTTTTTGTTACACAGTAACATGTATGAACATTTTGCATGAAACTTTTTAAAGATTGTCCTCTCGTTACTTGGCAGTCTAATCCACCAGTAAACAAAGATAAAGCTTTGCCATGGATGATTCCTGCAAGCACATAAACATGGTGCCATTTTAATTTCAAGCCTCATTAGTAACAGACAACAAGAACAAAATAGAACACCATTTCTGTAAAGATCCTGTGAAATCACAGAAATCTCTATCCAATCAGTGGCTTGCAATCCAGGTTTGATTGTTCCTTTCACCCACTCAGTTCCTACAGACATATATTGGCTGTATTTATATACCTCAGTGGTGGGTTGCTCCTGGTTCTGTCTGGTTCTTTAGAACCGGTAGTAAAGGTGGCGGGAGGCTCTGGCCACCCGCCTGGGCATCATAATTGACAATCTGTGCATGCGCAGAAGCGTGCACGTGCAAAGTGAGCATGCATGCCCGTTCCCGTTGCAAACTGGTAGTAAAGGTAAGGAGAACCCACCCATATGCCTACACCAAATTTTTCTTTTTATACCTTTATGTTTCTCCCTAGAGTTAATTCTAAAGAACTTGTGTCTGGCATTTTAATTTCACTGTGTGACTGCTGGCTATGCTATGTCAGATGCTGGATAGTGGGGCTGAACCAATCTGTCTGGATAAGCTAGTTAAACATGAAAGCAAGTAATTTGGCAATGTGAGATATTGATATTGTAATATGCTATTGATATGCACTGTTTTTGAGTCATAACTAAATTGGATTCATTTATCACCAAGCCACAGGTTGTTTTAATGGTGTGGGTTTTTTTAGTAAGCAATAATATATGAGTGTGTCAGCTTGCTTCCCCCTTTAAGAGCTGCCCCTGGCTATTAAAAGTTTGTCCACTCTTGTGGTAGGGAGTTACAGATTATTTTGTTTTGCTTATTTTTCAAAAATCCCATTCTCCTATTAATAAGGCCCTCTCAAGCAAATACATTCAGTGGGTCAGATAAGAGTTTTCTTGATGGCTTTAGCAGTTGCTAAGTTATGGACTGTTTCACATTATTAAAAAAGTCCTTCTCTTCCTGCCTGGCATGATTGCCAAAGAAGGTACTTTTTTTTTTTTTTTTTGAGATGGCTGCATCTGGGCAATAACAAAGATGTTAAGTCTCTGGGTGACATTATGGGTCATTGTTTTCTTGGCAACACTAAAGACATGTTCTGCCATTTCCTTAATCTAGCAATTTCTCTGTTTCCCAGGCTACACTGAAGCTCATATCTTCTCTCGAAGTTTATTTTTTACTTTGCTCATGAGCCAGACAAAATAGTGCTGCACTGCCAGTTTTCTCTCCTGATGTGATTAGTGAAATCCTATATTTATTAGTTGGTTTTGTAATAAATTAAAATTAGGATCACCTAAGAATTTGTGACCAATCTTTATAGGAAATAAAGGAAAAGCTAAAGCAAACAGGAAAAAAAAAAGTATTTTGATTCAAAACCAGGAATTGGATATTTTGTAAACAATTTTTGTTATTTTTTTTGTTGGTAGTATGGGAAAACTCTTGAGCAAAATATCCAGATATCTATAAACTAACCTGTGAACTTTAGAAAATATGTTAAATCAACTTTATTTTCCTAAATTATATCAGTTACAGAATTTAATCTTCCGAGATTCTGAAATCTGGATGCTCAAGTGCAGCATTCAATGTCTTTATTAATTCAAACATAGCATAATCTGGCATAATTGTTAGAAGTTCTTTGGCTTTCTCTTAGAAAAGGGCATGACTCTGGAACAAATTAATTTAGGTTAAGCCCATTGTTCTACATCTTGTGGTTCAATTATGTATTACGGAATTCAGTGAATCTACATTAGGCTTCTCAAACATGCAGCTTTTAGTGAGTCAAAATGCCAATCAAATCTAACCACACTGGGCTAAAGGTAAACATTTTTTCTGAGGCATGTCATATCAACTTCCCAAAACCTGTCTTCTGATTCCCACTTATTTTCCCTAGGGTTTCACTTTGCAAATACTCCTTCCATGTCTCTGCACTTCTAACTGGTGAATTTATACCGAGGTACATTCATCCTACCACATTGTCATTTGTACTAATATGTCACTAAATTCGAAGCAGTTACACTGTCAACCGCAACACATTAATTTGTACAGAGTAATACTGCAGATGTGTAACTCATCTCGTTTTTTTGTCCTTTTCTCAATATTTGAGGTGGGGAATCTCACATAAAATAATTTGAAAATAGAAGGGCAGAATAAATGTTTGGATATATTTTTTCTTGTGCATAGACATTATCTAAAGATGGTTGGACTAATTCTGTCAAAGATGCCTTCAGAAACATGTACTTATTTAGATTGTAAAATTAGAATTTTAAGAATAGGTATTAATTATGTTATTGTTGCACATTATACCAAGCCACAGTTTGTGAAGTAATTAAAAAGTTACATTTGCATGGCAAACTGAAATGAAAACTAGCCTGCTATATTTTAGGCTGGCTTTTTGTGTACACACAGCTCTATAATTAGCGTATGGTTTAATTCTTTGGTAAGAAGCAGAAAATTAAGCTAACTTAGTAAATCATAGATAACACAGTTGGTTTACGTGTATCAAGTTTCATTTTATGGGCTGTAACCACAATAGCTGAGTTTGCAGATCACGATAGCAGAAAGTAAATAGCATAATGATTGAATAATTTGATTTTTTTTCACGCAAGCCAAAACGCACTAGCACAAGGCTTAATGTCCATTTTCTTAGAATCAGCTTTGATTGCAATCCTGGATATAGGTATTTTAAATTACTTCAGATTGGCGTTCATTACAGAATACTTTTAATTAAAAGCAGACTGAGTTTGTTTTTCATTAAAAGGAGACTATTTTTAAAAAGACTTTGAATTATAACAGTCTTGAGGTAGAATTAGCCTTATTTTAAAATAAAAGCAGAATATAATTTTTTTGAATAAATATCTTAATAAAGTTGGACACCAAGCACTGAATTCAAAATGCATTCAGAGAAAAGGTGCCTAATGTCAAATCAAATTTTGCACCTTGAGATGAGTTTTTTACTGGGGTAGACAAGCTGCGCCATAGAAGATGTTTCCAAATAAAACTGTATATGTACTTCAATCTAACTCTGCTGCTCTGGCTTCTAGCAGTTGCTTTTCCATCATCATCTTCTGGTAGCCCCCTTTATTTCCAAGCTGTTAGGGAGCTGTTGCTATCCTAATCTTTCAGCAGATGAGTACCAGCTTTGAAAAATGTCTTGGAAATCATTTTCCTTTGATCTCTATATAAAAAAATCATTTTACATACATAGTTAGATGTAACTGTAAAATGAAAACCAAAGCATGGCTTACTATTGCATCAAAGTATATTACCTGGAGCCACAGATACACCTGCTCATCTTGATTGCAACCCCTTAAGTTCTCTAGCAGCTGCTGCTGAAGTATAATATTAAAAGATGAAAAGCTTGGTGACTGTTTAAATCTACTTTTATTTATATGGAATACATTTTAATACATGTATAAAGGTAAAGGTTCCCCTGCTAGTGCGCTAGTGTGCTAGTCGTTTCCGGCTCTTCGGAGTGCTCATCTCCGTTACAAGGACGAAGAGTCAGCGCTGTCCGAAGATATCTCCGTGGTCATGTGGCCGGCATAACTAAACACCAAAACCATACGGAACGCTGTTATCTTCCCACCAAAGGTGGTTCCTATTTTTCTACTTGCATTTTTTACATGCTTTCGAACTGCTAGGTTGGCAGAAGCTGGGACAAGTAACGGGAGCTCACCCCGTTACGCGGCACTAGGGATTCGAAACACTGAACTACTAACCTTTCGATCAACAAGCTCATCGTGTTAGCCACCGAGCCACCGCATCCCACAGCTAATACATGTATACACTTATATTTATATATATATATAATTTATATATACACACATTTATTTATCTTTATAGATATAAATGTGTTATGTGTGTATAATTATGTTTAACTTTCAATGAAATAAAATGCAGCTTTTATGTTGTTCCTACTCACTACTTTAAAAGAGCTCTACTCTTTTTGGATTACTATTCCCAGAAGGAGAAAAGACACATGCAGTTTTCTTCCTGGAAAAACATCGTTCGAAATAAATAATAGCTGAGAAGTTTACTTCTATATGGATACTTCTTATCCATTATTTTTATTCAGTTCTGGTTTGTAGACATTTGTGTAATAATTAAAATGTTGGATCAGGACTGAGGAATCCCTGGCTTAGGACATCACTAACTAACCCATAGAAAATAAATTATTTTGACTTCCTTTCTCCCTCCCTCCCTGTACAATATCTTGAGTTTTGAAGGAAAGATGGCATACAAATCAAGTAACAAATAACTGGGGATAAGTACTTGGGTCTTTCCCGAGAAATTCATACAAGTTCCAATAGAATGTTGATTGGCAAAATTCATGTTATCTGGTTTGTCAACATCAGAGTCATGAAGCATTATATGCGATGCCTGTGAATTATGTTTTTATGAGCTGCTCTCAGGTGATTGGGAAAACATTTTTAAAAAATAGGTATATTCTGTAGCGTCATCAAACCTTCATTTTCAGATGTCTTTTTCTTCAACTTGATCAATTTCATCCCATGTTGCAATCAGTATTTTAAGAATAGTAGCAGGTAACATAAGTTTTTGTTCTCTTTTGCTCAGTATAATTGTCTCTCCAGGCCAGAGAAATTCTATGGCTATTATTGTGGTGACTCCCCTAGCTTTCTTTCCTGCTTCTTTTAACAACTGACTAGCTCACGACAAGATTGAGTTCTTGCTAAGCATTTTTAAAAGCTTTAATAATAATAATAATAATAATAATAATAATAATAATAATAATAATAATAATAATAATGGGCTTCCCCATATAAAATTCTATAGGTAGTTCTTCTGTAATTATTTTAAATGATGTCTGGATTTACAGTTCTTAATAGTTCCTGCAAATTGGACTCTTGGCTCATAGTAGGTAAACATTATCTAGTGCGAATGGGATAATTAAACCTCTGGGACACATTATTACAGATCATATGTGGAAAACTGAGATTAAGCTGAACACAAACTGAAAAGGTACTTTGGAAAATCCAAGACATTGGCATTGGATTTACAGCCTCACAACCATCCTGAAAGGAAGCTTGCAGTAAAAATTGTGTGGGTCTCAGTTTGTGCTCTATAAGAAATGCACTCTAGGCATTTCTGTAGTTTTCCTCTGGGGCAGTGGGGTGGATATTTAGCCACTAGTTTTCCTCACCCCCATCTCTCATCAGTTAAGCTAAGGCACCATACATATGTCTTCTCATCATTACCCTCCACTTCCCAGTTTTTCCAAGAAGCAGCTTGGCTACTCAACCTGCACAGTATACTGCTAAATGTTTCCCTTTTCCTTCCTTGGTATGAAAAGCTAAATTTACCTAGTGATATGAATCAACTGCTGAGCGTGTAAGGGCGAAGGCCAGTGACTGCATGGAAAAATCGCAGATGAAGTGCTTATACTATAGTTCAATAGCAATTCATGCTGTCTTATTTCTTCCACTAACCCATATCACCCTTTAGTGTTTTTCCCTACCTGTTTCAAAAGTAAGTCTGTTTGAATTTGAGAAATTTGTGGTTACAGACTAGTTGACAATTTTACATGCCTATGTCTCTTTGGCTCTGATGAATAGGATAGTTTCTAAAAGCAGTGAAACCTTTCCAAGGTGACAATCAGAAGACAAAAAAATAATAATTGCACTCAAACTGCCTGTAGTCCATAAATGTTTCTTGCCTTATTGAAGCAAATGGATTTAATTTGTGCAAAATTGCCCCAACCCTATAAGGCCTTTAACACCTGGTTTTATTACTGAGCTTGGGACCCTGGGTATTCGGTTGAGCTCATGTCATAGTTACATTTTTATCTTGGTTATAGTATATGTTGTTATTCTCTTGTGATATTTTCATCAGGTTTTAATTCATGGTTAGCCACAATGAATATGTTAGTCATATCTCTTTTATAAATTGAATAAATTAATGAGTATATTTCACTCTTCATTCTGGACAGAGTTCTTCAAATAGCTTTCCAAAAGCAAGACAGCTATAGTAGAGAATTACATACAGGTTTCTGTATGTTTAACTGCTTCTCTTTCAGTCATGAAATGGAATTAGAAAGAATCTCATTTATTTACCATATTTTTACTCTGCTTTTTTCTCTGAGAAATTAGGTGTCCCCAAATGTTAGCGTTCATAATAATTCTCTGAAATAGGTTGGACTTAAAGTGATTGATCCAAAGCCTTTCAGTTCATTTCAAGTTAGAGTGAAAACTTGAAACTGAGTCTCGCCAGCCTAAGTTTAACACATGAACAACTATGCTATATAGGGCCTTTCATTATCCCAAAACTGAAATCTTATAATACAGTGGTAGGAAGGTTGCAGTCCAAACCCACTGTGTAGTTGATAAATCATAGAGAGAGCCTACTTATAGGAAGGCAATATTGTTCTTAATAAAAAGGGAAGATCTGGTTATTATATTTAGTTAAAAAGGATGAGCCACTACCAAGGCAATCCTCAGATAAACAAAACTTAAGCCCAGGTCAAAAGTGCAGCCTGGGAAGCACCTCAGTCAGCATCCCCTCTCCCAGTCCAATTTTCATGAAGAGAAAAGAGGGAGGAAAAGTAGCATGTTCAGATTTGCAAGATTCTGTACTATAACTGTTGTAATGAAACCAGCTTTAGATCTACATCTGTCTCTCTTAGCGTTCTCTTCTTGATAGGCCGACACTGATGAAGTACTCTCTTGTTTTTCTGTTGGCAGTTGAGCAAAGGATTTCTTGCAAATTTTAAGACTCAAATTTATTTATTTATTACTTTATTTATTAAAATGTATATGACCATTAAAACTCTGAATACAAAACCCAATTAACCACTCCTCTGGTGACAACAATCAAACCAACCAACCACTTGATAGGCTCTCTATTACCCTGGAATCCCTTGACCCACTGGCAAAACCAGGTCTGCAGGGCCTTTCAAAAGAGTATCAAATTGGGGACTAATCTTATATCTGCAAGGATGATGTGCCAACATCACAGAGTAGGCCCTTCATCTTGGCCTCATTAGATGGGCTTCCTTCAGAAAGGGAAAACGGGGGGAATAGAGGAAGCACATGGAGATTAGGAAAAATAAATGGAGAACGCATTCATTTTTTGTTTTTGTTTCTATAATAGTTTCCTCTAACAGTAATTCCAGCCTTCCTTTACAGTAAATGAGCAATGGGCATGAATCTGCATTCCAGGATTTGTAAGTATTGCTATACAGCAAAATTTAAATTAGGCCTGTACAACATAAATGCAGCCTTATATAGCCCACAGATGTGTTTTTTAATACTAAATGAATCCACAGTGGGAGGCCTCCAATCCTGTCACCCCAAAAGATTAGCTCCTGAGGGCTTGCAGGCCTCACTATTGCTCTTTTGCTGATCGGTGTACAGGCTATTCCTTTTTGGCCTGTGATTATTTTTAATTTATGAAGCTAATGATTTGCATTCTATGAGTTGTACAGCCTGATTAAGCTGTCTTAATTAATTCATTTCTTTTAAATTCCAGTGTTTGATAAATATTGAAATACTAGAACCGAGGCATCTATGGCCCAATAACTTGGGACATATTAAAATAATGTTCGATGAATGCCTCTGTTGGGACTGAACTGTGTGAAAATGCTAATAGAAGACTAGAGCAAATTTTGAAGAAACTAAACTGGAAATACCAGGAAATGTAAATTAAATTCTGTAGGTTTCTCAGAAAGCTTAAGCAATAAGGGTTGTGAATTACAGGAGCAGAAAAGAATTGCTTAAATGGGAGCCTGCTGACTATTGCCTATTTTGGAAGCAACTTGCAGGTTAGGACATCCTGTATTAAGCAAAATGTGAACAAAATACAGATTGTTTAAGTCATATGTAAACATTAAAGTCGTCAAATTTGCATTTCACTAAGCAATTCAAAGTAGGAAGGACTTTCTGCATAAGTAAATACCATTGCATTTATTTTCAATAGGAATAAATATAAGAGTAAACTAGATGGCTGAAAAAACTGACCCAGTTGCATAAAGTTTGAGCATAAGAAATGTTTCTGCAGAATCTTTTAGATTCTCCAGAAATGAACAGAGGAAATTACTTCAGATAAACAAGGGGACAGAAGATACTTATCTGTCTGATATTCCTCTCTCCTGAAGAGGCCCTTCAGAGTGTAAAATAAGATATTAGTTAAAAACATGCTACATTACACAAATGAAAAATATCTTGAATTCTCGATACATATGCATTGGATTATATCAGAAACAGTAAGTTTGGCAGTATTCTAACAAATTTCCTACAAGGCTGCAGAATATATTGCGCAGTGGAAGACTGTTTGGAATATGGTGTGAGAAAATTAATAAGTTAGTCACTGTGGTTTAGAAACAAGGAATTGCCTGTTTGTCTTTTTTTTTCTTACAATTTTATTCAAAGTAGTGCTGGAAGAAGAATTCTCATGAGGAATGCAATGAGATAGGTCAGTATTACATCAGACCTCTTTAATGGATGTGAGTTAGCGTGGTTTGACCAATGCTGATTAGTTTCACTCAACATCTCAACCACAGTATGATTGTTTACTTTTAAACTGACATGTTGGAGAAAGCTAGGCAGTCTTTTTTGTAAACCATGCTTATTTTTATAATGTAGCTAACTTCTTGTGGTTTATTTAAGAAATTATGATTGAAACAAGGCAGACATAGGATAAAACCTATGTGGATCTATATCTTCCTCTAGTTTTGAGCTGCAAAGGCATGTCAGGTTGCTGGGTATATGGGTACATAGAAAACTTCTATGGGTAGGTAAGCCTAGTCTTCTTCCTGCATTCCAAGCAAGTACAAAACTAAAGAAGCTTTATCACTATTTTAAGATGTGTGGCCTTCAACTCCCAGAATTCTGTAGCCAGTTAGCTGGAGGAATTCTGGGAGCTGAAGTGCATATATCTTAAGTGGCCAAGGTTTAGAAACAAGATCTGGAACTTCAGTCAGCATTTTATATCTGTGGGAAAAGGCAAGGTTTCTCCCAGGCCCCTCTAACTCTACAGTTGGAAATACTTATATTTGGCTACTTCAGCTAATATGTCAAAAAAGGCAAGTGGTATAGTGCCATTTTATTCATAGCAGCAAAACATTTGCAAGTACCCATTTGATTTCTTTGACATATGGAGGATCCACATGTCAGTGAGAAATATACAGAAAAGGAAAGGAAGGAAGGAAGGGAGAAAGAAAGAAAGAAAGAGAGAAAGAAAGAAAGAAAGAAAGAAAGAAAAAGGAAGGAAGGAAGGAATTTTCACAAGAAGAATGTATTTCTTAATGAGATTTATGTAAATGATTGCCCAAAATTTATACAACAGAGAAGTCCAAGATGTCCCGTCGCAATTACTTCAGCTCTGTTTCCCAGCAATGAGTAATTGCGGCTGTCCTGATCATCATCCTGCCAGCACTTCCTTTCTCACTTCCTGATGGTTTTATTTTTATTTTATATTTGGGCGGAATGAACAAAAGTAAAGCTGTATCTTTGCATTTTGAGGTTGGCATCACCATGGAAAATGTCTGGGAGGAATATAACCATCATTAGCCTTTTCTACTTGTTTTTCTTAGATTTTGTTTGACTTATTATAGCTTCCTTATTTTTATTAAAAGAATAATAATTTTTCAATTGCGTTTCTTTTTCTTCATGTTTGATTGTTCCTAAACTGACTCTTCTTAAAGCTTCCCTTTGTCCTTTCTTGTTCTCAGTAATTACTCTTCCTGTAATTTTATAGGCAAATATATCTGTGATTAATTCCCTTTTGTTTTGTAGTACTGTACACTTACAGGGTCTTCCTAGTAGTTCCTTCCTCTTCAGTGGCCCTTAAAATTCATTGTCCAAAGCAATTATGTCTCTGGTTTTGAATCAGGATCTGGTAAGACCTTTTCATATTAGTGCATTTTATTAAAAGACCTAGTTCACAACAGATTATGCCTTTTAATAAAAGGTGTTATTCTAAAAAAAGCCACCAGACATTTTCTCATTTTTTTGCTACCATAGACTAACATGGTTCTCTTCCCACAATCTCTTGCTTTGATAATTGTGGTTGGGAGAAATTAAATTTTATCTCTTCCGGCATACATTGAAGTTGGAAATCTCATAACAGTATTGGAAGTAAAACACAAAGAAAATCTCTACTCCTTTCGATAATAACATATTGTCCTTTAGTTAGTTTTTAATGTGTTTTCAGCCACTATGGATTATTTGATAAAAAGAAATGTTGTAATTTTCTTTCGTCTCTAGTATGACATGAGCTTTTTTAATCAGCATGAATTAACCAGTTGGATTTTCAAAGATATCCATAAATCACTTTGTATAATTGGGATTAAAAAGACAAAAGAAACCTCTTCAAAAGCAAATAGCAATAGCACATAGACTTATATACTGTTACACAGGGCTTTATAGCTCTCTCTAAGCAATTTACAGAGTCAGCCTATTGCCCCCAACAATTTGGGTCCTCATTTTACCCACCTCGGAAGGATGGAAGGCTGAGTCAACCTTGAGCTGGTGAGATTCGAACTGCCAAACTGTTGGCAGAAGTAGTCTGCAGTACTGCATTCTAACCACTACGCCACCACAGCTCTTAGAACTATTCTTCTTGAGATGGTCTGGTACTTTCCAAGTGGTTTGGTCTGCTGCTGCCATAAACGTCTCCACCCAGATGTTTTAGTCCACAATGTTAAGTGGATGCCATGTTGTCTAATCCTATACTATAAAATAAAAGCAATGATGATTGTTCAGAGGACATAAACTGACATCATTTTGTCAATATGTTTATGGAGTCATTAGTTGCTCCATAAAAATCAGAATTTACAGCAATTACTAATAATCCATATCTTTTGAAAGCATCTCCTGTTGTCTTCTCCCTTGTAAACTGGTACACTTATTTTATCCCCAGCTTCGCCTTTAAAGAAGTTTGTGCGAGCTGGTAAATTTATCATTCTGCTAGTTTCCCAATTCCTGCAGAGATTCCTAGACTTTTGTTTATATAGAGAATTGCTTTGAAAAAAAAGTTTTCAAAGGAACAGTAAATAAACAGAACAAAGATGTAAAATATAACCAGATTAATCAACAAATAAAGCAGTAAAAAGCAATGCAGCTAAGCTTATATGTTAAGTGAAGCCCAAACATGATTATAAAGGTCTAAAATTCAAATATACCAAATTATCTGTACAATTATATAAATTAGAAATGCCAAGACAAAAATTTGTTCAATGTTGTTCAGAGACCTCTTTGGGCCTACCAGGTTCCATGCTCTATCATTTTGCTTTAAACAAAAAACTAAAAACTTTGAATTTAAAAAAGTGAAAGTGACAAAACTGCAAAGCAAATCACCACCTTCCATTACTGATGTTTTCAAGGATGCTGAATCAAAAAACCTCTTTCTTGGCAGATTTTTTTTTACAAAGATATTGGGTGCTGCACGCCACTTTGTTTTTGAAGTTAGAAGTGTGCTAAACGTTACAAGGTTGAAATATTCCAACCCCATGTCCTAATCTTACTAGAAATATTCTGCTTTTCAATCAAATAATCTTGTGGAGGTTTTTTTTAGTATATAACTCATCTGATAAGGTGGGAACAACGTTGAAATACTTTTGGTGTCATGGAATGGAGCATTTCATAACTGAAACATTTTAACCTTGAAACATGTGCCCACAAGTCATAAAAGGTTGAGACTTGTTATCTTAAATCTCTTAAAACCCTCAGGTTATTTGGGATAATTGCACCCATTGCACACCGTAGAGTTTATTTTCTTTCCACAAAACACTAAGAAAAACTTTATTGCATGTAGATAAGGAGAGGAGGTAATGTTTGCTCTCCTATCACTTATGGGAACAAGCAAATCTTACTTTTAGACCAGGATATTGGAATATGGCAAGGGTTAGCTTGATAATTTGATCCAGATTAATTATTTCCTAGCTCATTGGCTACATCAGAAGGTTTCTAGTTTGGAATTTGAACAAGATTTTGAAAAAGTAACTAGTGGCCAGTTTGAGGTTCCTTCTTTTGAACACTCTATTCTATAGCTTTACAAAGCAAACATAATGCGGAGAAAACTTTGCTTGTATTTCCTAATAACTTTTTAGAGCTATTGGGTCTAGTGGCCATTTAGCACTCACCTGCCAGGCACAACCTCCACTGGTCTTCCTAGGACCTAGGGCCATGATAGCGAACCTATGGCACGTGTGCCAGAAGTAGCATGCAGAGCCATCTCTCCGGTCACGTCAACCATTGCCTGTTGCTCTTCCGTGTTCCGGGGTGCACATACATGCCAGCCAGCTGGTCTTTGCGCGTGTAGGAGCGGCAGAAACCAGAAGAGCAGCTCCCTGGTGCGCATGCATGCACTGGGAAGCTGAGCTTCTGGTTTCTGGCACGCACATGTGCGCCTGCCAGCTGATCTTTGCGCACCAGAAGACCAGCTGACCAGCACACATGCACACACTGGAAACTGCAAGCTAAGCTTCCCGGTGCGCGCATGCAAGTTGGGGAACTGCTCTTCCAGCTTCCGGTCCTCCCATGCGCATGTGCACCAGGAAGCTGGTGTTCCAGTTTTTGGTGCTCCCTCTTACATGCACCTGCGCTCCTGTTTCGGCGCTTGGTGCTGAAAAGGTTCACCAACCCGGAACTACGGCCTCCTACAACTTGTAGCCTGTCGTGGCCCTCTAATTTGCATGTGGCCTGTGTTGGCTCTCCCAGAACCTCCCCTGGCAACTGCCCTCCTTATGTGGAAGTCCTACCTCTTGCTGCTTAATTACCTTTATGTCTTGAGTTACAGTAGTAATCAGGACTGCCCTGGATTGTGGTTGGTAAATAATGCGGTAATGTCAAGTTGTGCTTTATGTTTATATCATTTATTGCAGTACTAATCTGAGATCTACCTGTAGTTGTACCTTGAATAGACTTTTATTTGTATTGAAATTCATAAGCTCCTGTGAAATAGTAAGAATTTAACCAGCTTGTGTAAAAAAGTCTTTAAAATTCTTCTGTAATAATCAACCAAAACTGCATACAGTATTGCTTGTTTTTTTTTTCTTATTCCCATTTGAATAACCAGTTTGTCTACCTGGGTGTGCACTATTCTACAGGAGACTTTTCCTATTTCTGAATTGTCTGATTGGAACATACGCCTCCAAAAATATTAGCATGTGTTTTCATACATTCCATTCCTTGTGAAGAGAATTGTAAAGTATTTCTATAGGACACAATTATGGGGAACTTTCTTTGGAGTCACCAAAACGTTTTAAAAATATTATACGCGCCTAGCTATTTATTCGTATCTCACTTCAGCACAATCAGTAATTGATTAATTTGTGGTGACTTTGTGTTTGATCTCTCTGAATCTTAAAAAAAAACAAAAAACAAAAAACCTTTTCATTTTCTTGTCTCATTCTTTAGGCTCCAGACAAAAGAAAAGCATTAGAAGAGACCAAAGCATACACAACCCAATCTTTAGCCAGTGTTGCTTACCAGATCAATGCATTGGCCAACAATGTGCTCCAACTATTGGATATTCAAGCCTCCCAACTCCGGAGAATGGAATCCTCCATTAATCATATTTCACAGGTAATTATTTGCCATGGAATTAAGTTGTTATGGATATTTTCTTCCTCCACAAACTGGGTAATGGTTTACTTCAGGATGTTGTCTATAAATATCTCAATTTACGACATGATCTTCAGGCCTTGGGAGACCAGACATGTATCTGTGACATAAGCTTCACTGACTTAAAATTTGAGATAAACTATTCTTCAGCTGCAGTATTTAGCTTCTTTTTTCTCCTGATTTCACCAATTTCGTGATGTGATTAACTGCATAGCATGGCCATTGTGTCTTTAAAATATTCCTACTTGGTCAATCATATTAGTTCAGATGGAAATAATAGATAACTGTAATATGTACCTGGGTTTGAAAAAAGCAACTTTTATAAAATTTATATTGTTTTAATGTGCATTAAGTAAATTATATTTTAAATACTAGCAATTGAACAAAATAGTTTAAGTTGGCTTCTTAATGTTCGCTGAGTAATGCAACATCATCACTGATAATATTACCCAACCTGGTAATGAAATATTTGCAAGAAGACAATCAAGTTCAGAAACACCAAGAACTCAAGAGACGAATCCTAGGCTATATGTATAGGTAATCCTTAGTTAACGGCAGTTACTGGAGCTGGAATTCCTATGGTTGAAAGATGCACTTTTAAAGCGTGACATCACATGACTGCACCTTGACAATCTCTGCAATCTCCATTGCCATTGTTAAGCCTAGTTCAAGGTTGTTAAATGAGGCTCTCCTTGCAATCATGCAGGTTCCCAACAACCAAAGTCAATGTATACTAGACCCCAGGTGCTTGTAAATAGGTCAAGCGAGAGCTGTTTGCCAAGCACACAGATTATAATCATGTGAATGTAGGATGCTGGGATGGTCAGAAGTTCAAGGACCAGTTATACGTTTTATTTGTTCAGTGCCATTGTAACATTAAATAATTGTTGAACGAGTGGTTGTTAACCAAGGACTATCTGTATATTTTATTATTAAAGTATTTTTCTATTTGTTTTGTTTTAAAACATAGGAATTTTTTAAAAATGATTTTTAAATCATGCCATAAGGATATTAACATGTTTAGGGAAGTAGATTGCTTAAACTTTTAAGTCTGTTATTTAATATTGTATTGCCTTATTAATACAAATTAAACCATAATCTAAGTACAAAAAGCACAGCCATTTGTTTTGATAAGTTTTTGGCTTGATATGAAGACTGTATTATGTACAGAAACATTCAAGTCCCCTGGGTTATTTTTTTAAAAAAAAGATAAATAATTCTTGCTTTGTAACGTAGTAGGGGAACATTTACTGAGACTGTAAATGCTTTTTTATCAGAACTTTTGGAAATTAATTTAAATTTGTTATCCTCTTCAGGTTTCTTTATAAAATTAACTTTTAAATTCAGTTTTAGTTATGTGCTATCATTTTCAACATTAAAAAAACTAAATTGTTAGTAATACTTCTCAAGGCACTAAAACACAATTCTTATCAGTTGAGTGATTTCACTTCTAATTAACCACAGTAATGTATGAAAAGGAAATGCTATTTATGAACACATACTTGGTTGTTTTTTTGCCATCTTATTTTATTACTGTTGAAGTGGAATGTTTTAAATTCTGCAATGTACACAGGAAAACAAAAATGCCTGCAACTTCTTTTTCTCCCTGCTGTGTAGTTTCTTCTTATCAGAAATTATTGTTATTCTCTCAGAACATTAACCACTGTTCATTGATCAATCTTAAGATCAAACATAATTTCCTCTGCCGTCTATTTATATAGGGCCTACATGCAATAGAAATTGAGCAACAGAGTTTCTTTAAAAGGCCCATAATGATTTCCAATATCAAATATTGCCAGTTATTTTTTGAATGGATTAAGATGGTATTTTATTTAGAATTTAAAAAGTCTCATTCGCAGTTCTGTGGTCAGACATTTTAAACTTTATATATATATATAAGTTGAGACAGTGCACAGATCAAACACACATTCTTCCATTTTTTCTCACAACAACTTTGTGAGAGTTTGTGACAGGCCCAAGGTCTCACAGCTGGGTTTCATGGCTACGATGGGACTTGAACTTATGGCTTCTTGCTTTCCAGCCTAGTGCCTTAACCACCAGACCAACCTCACTCTAAAATGAAAATGATCAAAGTATCAAATTATATAAGGACAACATGGATGGGAGATATGTTAAGATTGCTCCCCCCCCCCAAAATAACTGGTCATTTGTGGAGTGCAACGTATTGGCACATCATTATTTTATACACTGTAATCCATTAAGGCCACTGTGGTGAGTGTCTAAGTCTGAAGGATGGAAGACTAAAAATCTCAAACTTTTCCCAGAAACCCTTGAAGTCTTCATATAAATTATAACCTTGCTTTCACTCATGGAGAAGCAACTTGATAACTTCTGCTGCACCCTATACTGGGGGTTGTGATACCTTTTGACAATCAGAAGGAAGCTACTTGGTAGTTAATTCTGTCACAATTACATAACTGTTTGTCTTTTCCAAGTGCTGTCCTGGAATGGCACACCTTGTCAATCCTCTATCGAGGTTGGCAATGCTTCAATACCATTTTGAACAGGTATTTGAGAAGAGTCTTTATCTGACTTTGCAGTCTCCAACTTCTGCATGGAAAAAGGGATTCTTCTGGAGTTCCTTCCCCCCACATTTGACAATCGCTACAAGTTTGTGTCCTCTTCTAGGAGGATTTCAAAAGTGTCTCACATCTGCCTCGTTCTTGGACAATGATTACTATAAAAGCAGATGCCAATTTGACTAGGGAACTGGGGTCAATTGGAATGATGTGTTAATTGGCCTCTTATGGCTCTCTACATATGATCCCTTAAGTGACATTTGTATTTTTAAGCCATAATTTTTTTAGTTTATTCAGGCAAATAAATGAAAATTAGTACTAGAATATAAAACAGTTTGTTAAGTTTGCTTTAGATCCTGGTTAGAATTTCTTAGAAATATGATAGCTAGCCAACAGCCCAGTATAACTTCAAGATTTGGGCCATTTTCTCACTTAGTGTTTTAAAATGACTTTTGGCAACATTTTTGTCATTATTTTTAAGCCTATTCTTATTGAAGTTTTCTTGGTACAATAATGATTTGATGATGCTCTAGGAAGCCATAAATCACTAATGACACAATGCCTTAGACAAATTCCTGATACAGTGGTATCTCGGTACTCATCGTTAATTGGTTCAGAAAGGCGTGATGAGTACCAAAAACGGTGAATACCAAACAATTTTTTCCCATAAGGAATAATGTGTTAAGCCACAAGGCAGCTGACATTGAGAAGTTCTAGCTTGTGCATTGAATACCAAACAAACTATGAGTTCGAATTAAAATGTTCAATGCAAAATGTGCTGAGTACCAAATTCAACAAGTTTCAAAGTAATTAAGTACCAAGGTACCATTGTACTTAAAAATAAGCCTTGTTTCAGAATTCTTCGTATTTTGAACCCTGCCTGAATAATAAATAAATCTCCCCTTTCCCCCCTCTCAATTAGTTCTCCTGAACTTTAAATAATATGTAGAGATTCTGTGGTAAATGTATAGGACTCCTTTGGAGAAAAATCCATGAGCAAAAAAACAATGCAAGCCATTTAACGCATACATTTAAATGATTAATTTTCTTTGGCAATTGACTACAGGTAGTCCTCGACTTAACAATAGTTCATTTAGTGACCATTCAAAGTTGCAATGGCACTGAAAAAATGGCTTCTGACCATTTTTCACTTATGACCATTGCAGCTTTCCATAGTCACATGATAAAATTCAGATGCTTGGCAACTAGTTCATATTCATGACCATTGCAGTCACAAACTGGGGTAATATGATCTCCTTTTGTGACCTTCTGACAAGCAAAGTTAATGGGAAATCCAGATTCATTTAACAACTGTGTTACTTACTTAACAAATGCAACAATTCACTTAACAACTGTGTCAAGAAAAGTCGTAAAATGGGGTAAACTGACTTAATAAATGTTTCACTTAGCAACATAAATTTTGGGCTCAATCGTGGTCGTAACTCAAGGGTTACCTGTATATCTACTCCTACCGCCTGCAATATTTTGAACCTAAACTTGTAATCATTTTTATTTCACTGGAATTGAGCAATTATTTGAAGATCACAACCTTTACATTCTGCATGTTTGCAAAGAATTAAATGAGGACAATTCATCCCATTGTGAAAGTGGTGGTATCTATATGGTTTTCCTTTCTCCAGTTACTGAAAGCCAGTATAAAAGGGAAGCATTTTTTACATGCTTGGAAGTTGTTTGATTCTAAGTATTCAGAGTTTTCAAGGAAAGGAGTTTCCTTTCTGTTTCACTTTCCATGCCTTCTCCAAAGCAAAGAGGTTTTAATTACCCATTCAGGAGCCCTGTATCCCAAAGTACCAGTGCTTGTGTATTGTGGCATTATATTATTTGAAAGTACTTGCTTATGATCTATTGTCAAGAAATGAATAATTGCTTTCAAGTGCCTATGATTTGGAAGGCAAAAGCTGTTATTTTATATTTTCATTGATATTTTTCAAGAGGCTGTTCTGCAGCTTGCTATTTTTGAACAAGAATTTTCTTTTCTCCAAGTACTGATCATTTAAATTTAAAGATCATCATCTGGAAACATCAATTGCAGCTGAAACTCTTTAAATCGAGGTTGGACAAATTTACTATTAGAAAACTGCCTGATATTCAGTAGGCAAAGCCAGTTCCAAAGAGCTTATTCCCTTTCTTTGCCTCCAAACAATTTATAAGTCGGCATTGCTTTATTGTAGGTGTGTGTATAATATTTATACAATCAAAAGCTGCTTTTGAATAAGAGTTTCTTTTATATTTACCCTAGCATTAGCATTCAGTAAATCTGAAATCAGATTTCATTTGGCTTATTCTGAAATCTACTTGGTAGTATCTGTCATGTACTTCTATATAAGTACATTATAATTAAAAAATTTTAAGGACTGTCACGTCATCCAGGATTTAAAAATCCAATAAGTGTCCCAACAGGACTCCAACATTACATTAAAGCAAAATTTAAAATTAAAATAATGTGTCTGCAATAAATAACAAAATTTAAAACTTTGTAAAAGGATGCCAAATTCCTGCAAGATTTGATGCTCTTGCAAAAATGTGCTCTTTGTAAAACAATTTTGCTTTTATTTTGATGTTAGTATCATGGTTGTTTTCAGATACCCTCATGATGGTCCCTGGGAATCATTTACGCGGAGTCTAATATTGTTTATTTTTTTTTCTAATCAGCATCAGTCCTAGAATCCATATTTGAAATATAGACCTTTGCATCAATTATAATGCACATTGAAGTTTAATAAGATTTTGCAGTGAGACTTGGACAGGAGTAATATTTTAATACTTACAATTATATAGCATTTCATAAAGTGCAACTTCATAAATAAATTGGGCTATGACCATTTTTTTTAAAATTGAGAAAACAGTTACTTAAATTATGCTGTATCTGTTTTTCCATTTCCATCATAAGCACTTAATGAGGAAGGTGTGACACATTCTCAGTTTTGTAATCTGATAAATCAATAGGTGTAAATGCCTATCTATTATTTAAAATCTAGGCATGATAAAGATCCATTTTAGTTCAATTCCTGGTGGCTATTTAGATATGTCTACTTCCTTGGCAATAACATAGATTTGCTTCTGGGATGTTTTCTGCTTTTTAAACCTGCTTGACAGCTCTGGGGTTTTCTAATGGAAATATGAATCAAGGCCAGCCTTCTGAGAGAAGCCAAAGATTAGATCCTGCTACTTACTGAGGCATTTATTTCAACTCTTTTAAGTTCCATCCATTGCAGTACAATGACTAGCAAATCCAGGAAGTAGATTTATTGATACTCAAAAGCAAGAAGTTATTTTATGGTCTTTTTCTTCAAGCTGATAAAAGCTGAAACGAAATGGAAATCACAGTTGACTTTTCATTAGTGCAACACTGAATTTGTATACAGATAGTCCTCGACGTACAACATTTAATGACCGTTCAAAATTACAACAACACTGAAAAAACTGACTTATGACCGTTTTTCACACTTGCAGCATTCCCGTGGTCACGTGATCAAAATTCGGATCTTAGCAACTGGTTCATATTTATGACGGTTGCAGTGTCCCAGAGTCATTTGATCACATTTTGCAATCTTCTGACAAGGAAAGTCAATGGGGAAGCCAGATTCACTTAACAACCAGATTACTAACTTAACAATTGCAATGGTTCACTTAACAACTGTGGCAAGTAAAGTCGTAAAATGGTTGTCCCATTTTACGATTTTTCTTGCCACAATTAAGTGAATCATTGCACTTGTTATGTTAGTAACCTGGTGGTTTAAAACTCGCTTTAAAAATGTCTCACTTAACAACATAAATTTTGGGCTCAATTTTGGTCATAAGTCGAGGACTACCTGTACTTCTGTTCTGAATCTGTTATATCAGGGGTGTCAAACACACGTAATCACATTGTTATCACATGACATATCGTGACTTCCCCCCCCTTTGCTAAAATGAGGATGGGGGTGGCCAGCATGTGACGCATCTGCCCCGCAGGTCGCGTGTTTGACATCTCTATGTTATAAATTTCAGTTCTGAAAACGGAAGACATAAAATGGACATGGCTAAAACTGTGTTTGCCAAGGGGATGCTGCTTTGGCAGCATGCTAATCACTGATGTGACACGATTAAGAGAAAACAATGGACTTAGAGCCTTGACACTGAAGGATAAGTAGCTCATTCATTGAGAAAAGAATGGCTCTTCTAAACGAGAATGCATTCACATGGGTGACTTTGCTCTCAACTATTTAATGAGTTTTAGGAAGTCTCTGGTGTAATTATGTCTTTTTGATCCTTTGATTTATAATACTGATTTTGTTTCTCCACTTTATATTAATCAATACTGAGTGCAGTTGAGAAATAAATTTTTATTCCATAAAAGCAAGCAAGATATTAATGGCACTAAAAGTACTGTATGTTTTCTTTTGAAATTGATTTTTCATATGAACAGATTTTCCATTTCCCGCATCATAGAAATAAAGTTATCTGCAATATTAGGCTACAGTTTATGTACGTTATTTAAAAACAATATTCTTTTTACTACCTTTTGCCTAGGAACAAAATTATATTTCTGCAGGACATCGATACTTCATAAAAATGAAAGTTTTGAGCAATTTAACCCTATATTTATGTGGATTATATTTTTTGTTAGGATCATGTTAAGAGTAAGATCTTGGATTTTGCTAGTTACAGTATTACTCCAAAGCAAATAGATGTTTATTGATATTGGTATATTACTTTTCAATTTAACAAGCAATTTTGAATATAATGCATATCATTCTATGGCTTGATTCAACTTGTAGAAGTTTGTAGGGGAAATATATATTTTATTCTACTAGACAATTTTAAAAAATGGAAAGGAGCATCCCATTCAAGACAGTGTCATTCATGCACTTTTGTTCCATGGGATAGAATATGGGGGGTCCTTTTCTCTGTTACGATATCTCTGTTTTCCCAGAGATTTGCTGTTAGACTTGCAAAAAGCATTAAGCCCTGTTCATATATAGAGAGCCCAAATGGATTTCATTTTAAATTGTGTCCAATTTACATATCTGGTTTAGCTTTGTAAGTAAAAAAGATATTGTGGGAACCATTTCTTAATATGTGCAGTAATAACAGTTCACACAAAAATAAATACTCAAGCTTGGGGACAACAGAGAACATTCTGTTCTGTCAGTAAAGTACAGTCTTTAAGCTAAGATCCTAATATCTCTGTGGAGTTAAGATCTATTATCTGCAGTATATCAATATATTAGAAAGAAATCCAGTGGAAGTAACTAATAATATAAAAAATACCAAAGACGCTTTTTGGATCCTGCTGGTTATGAGAATATTACTTCATTAACACAAAGGAGTGATGCTACTATCCTACAAGTCATTTTGGAAATTCTCTGGAACCAGTATAAGAAGATTGTGAACGGCTCACTTTTTTTACAGATATATTAAAAGCTGCAGAGCAAAATTGGTTGAAATTTAATTAACACCTTTTAAGAAAAATGTGTAGGAAGTTTGGAGGCAAATAGACATGTTATTTCAGAAGTCTGGGAGTTAACGTTTCTAGGTGTTTTGCCCTTATTGAGGAACATCTTCAGCCATCGTAGTATTGTGAGATCTGTAATCCAAGTTATCTGAAGGAAACTTACTTACTCTGGGTCAAATTTATTTAAGAATATATGCTTAGATATGTTAATGAATAAATTCCCTCCTTATTCTTTGGACTTTTTCCAATATGATATATTTTTTTTTTGAAAGATGCTACTACAGCGGAAGTTTTCGGTTACCTTGGCAAGATCTATAAAAGACTTTATTGTATATATAAACTGTTTAAATAGCCTTGACTGTGTGCCAATGTTCCTGATTTGTATGTGTCTTTACTCATAATATGCCAGAAACAAAGGCATGGTGAGAGCTTATAAAATGCAAATTTAAGGGAATTGACAGAATGAGGCCAGTTTATAGAAGTGTCCTTCTGATGATTACCATGTATAAGCATCTTAAAAAGCAAATGGCTGCTTTAGGCTCAATGGCCATTTTCCAGTCTAATTGTGGCCCAACTCAGATTTTTATTATTAAACACAATTATCTGTGTCTCTTTTTTGAACCATGAGCATAACAGATATATGATGTACACCATTTTTGCTTAAATCAATGTATGCAACAAATTATTTGCATCAAATTTACTTTCTGAAAAAGCACCTGCACCAAATATATATTGCTATCACAAGAGACACAGGTATTCACATAAAGATATGAAAAGATTTTTGTTGTGTTGACTGTTGATGTGGAATTTGTACATCAATTTTATAGAGAAGTAAGTTACAAACAGAAAAACAAATACTCACTGCACGTTGATCTCTGTTTTTTGGTCTTTGTTTTTAGCTAAGGTAGAAAGAGATTGTAGGACAAGATGGTTTAAAAGGAGACAAACAGTGAAGCGTACATTTTAGACTTCCCTTCTGTCTAATGATATAGGGCATTATTTATGTGCCTTGTTAATATTGCATTATGTGCCACTGGCAAAACATCTCAGTCTGAAAACCTACCTGCAGCATTAGAGACAGATTTTACAATCACTTGGATTGCAACTAGAAGAAGCACTAGAATGAACTTTATCAGGAGATCCTGGTTTATTATGCTGTTTCAATGCTTTGCACTTTATTCCAATATAAATTCAAAAACTATAAATAAATGGATGGATATATAATTGCCTTTTCTTAATTTTGAATAGATTTTATTAGGTTAAAATATCCTTTGTTTCAAAAATTGGTTTGCAGTGTTTTATTTTGCATTGCAATAGATTTTTCTAAGACTTTTCTGTGATGTTGCGTGACAAAGGAAATAGACTTTATGTTTGTTTGTTTTTAATTCTCCTTAGACATGATATGCTTTTATTTCAACAGGCCAATGCTACTTGATTTATCTTGCACTTGGCATAGGTTACATTTTTCTTGCTAGGAGTTATATTTTATTTAAAAATACTACCATTAACAATGATATGGTGACATTGGTTTATATTGCAATGTATGCTGTTGGACCATTATATACACAATATCTTTCTACAATTAGTGCCCTAATTAATCTTACTCTTTAACCAATGTTTATGTATAAATATAAAATTGCCCAAAATATGGACATTTACTTGATAGGACTCTTCTTATCATCAAGGATCTTAAAGTTCATGTGCCTCAGTTTTCATTCAATATTTTTTTTAAACGATATTGCCATCTTGACTCTATTTTTAGGTGTTCCCTTCTGCTTTGAGTAGATGTCTTCTACTGCCACCTGCTACTTTCTTTTACAAGTTGCACATATGTTTTTGTACAACAGTTGTCTGTGGCTTTTTGGCATGCAAACTATTACTTACAGAACATAAACACAGTGTTCTGTTCTCATTGTGAAATAGTGACAAAATCCCAGTTGCTAGAAAAGCCTTTCGTTTTGCAGCTATCTTTGTCTCAAACATCAGACATGGGCTTCCGTAGAGTTTTAGTATTCTAGTCATGACTGCCAGAAGACAAACACAAGTTGTTCTAGGCCTTCCTTAAGCTCTTGTTTTGTTGAAAAAAAGAAGGAAACGGCCAACGAAACAAAAAAAGTAGAAACAGGAAGGAGCTAAAATAAAGAATATGATGAGAAGCTCAAGTGAAAAAAGAGAAGCAGTGTTGATAGAATTGGTATTCTGGTCAGATGATGACTAACGATTTGCCTATGGATGAATCTGATTTATGGGAACACAAAGCTGCTTGAAAAATTGTGTGAAAATTCAGATTTTTTTTTTCTGAGGAAGGATGCCTGCTGGTATAAAAATACCAATCTTTAAAATATTTTATGTGCTAGTCTGTGATGAAAGTAAAGATTTGATTTAAAATATTTTTCACAGCTTGGACTCTCTTCTTATTATGTGTCTAGAATACATTAAAATTAAAGTTTTGCCAGCATGATTAATTCCCTGGGCACGGATAGCATATATAATCTGTAGTATTGATTTTTTTTTTTAATGCACAAAGGGATCTGATTTTCTTTTACCATACTGGGTTCTCAAAACTTTACCTAATTCTCCCAATCTATAAAAAATTCATCATTGGAAATATTTCAAAATTTATTATGGAAATTTTGTAATCCTTTTTTTTTTAAGTAGGCAAGCCAATTGTAATTTTAGAAAAATGGGTCGTGGAGTTTTGCAAGACTTTTGTAAATATTTTTGTAAAGTAAGCCCCCCTCCTTTTTTTTTTGCATTTTTTATGTTCCAGCACTAGATGTGCTAGACTAGTCAGTCAATAAGAAATCTTGGCCAAAGCACTATTACAAAATTGGACTTTATTCACCAGATATTTGGCTTCCAATCTAAATTGTGAGAAAGTGTTAAGATGCTAGGACAGAGTTCAAATAAAGGGAAGGGCATTAGAAGCAACATTTCTTAGTCTTTTTTTCACTCTATAGAAGCATGTTTCACTAGAAACAGAATAATTTTCCAAGTGTCTGAAATGGGTTAATGGCGTCATAGTGTGGGTGTGTTTTACAACTGCACATTTCTTTTGCTCCAGTTCTTGCCCTTTTAACATTTTAAAAATATCAGTGTTGTGAAAGCTAGTGGAAGTAATTTTAATTCCTGCAGAAGTGTGGGTTCAAGCATTTCTCAGAAGCTTTTTTAGTATATTCATGTATTCCTGCCTTTTTTGAATTTTTATGTAATTCTCTTACATGCGTTAAGGAAGCAGAAGTAAAGAATTAATAAAATTATGAGTCAGCATCAAGAAAGTAGAACTTATTTCTTAAACAATTGTGGATCAGAATGGCTGTATGAATGGGAAAAAAGGACTATTTAGGTAGTCTTCGACTTATAACAGTACATTTAGTAACCATTTGAAGTTACAATGGCACTGAAAAAAGTGATTTATGACAATTTTTCATACTTGCAACCTTTGTAGCAGCCCCATGATCATGTGATCAAAATTCAGGTGCTTGGCAACTGGTTCATACTTACGACGGTGGCTGTGTCTCAAGGTCATGTGATCCCCTTTGGCGACCTTCTGACAAGCAAAGTCAATGGGGGAACCATATTCACTTAACAACCGTGCTACTAACTTATCAACTGCAGTGATTCACTTAACAACTGGGGCAAGAAATGTCATAAAATGGGGCAAAATTCACTTAACAAATGTCTCACTTCACAACATAAGTTTTGGGCTTAATTGTGGTCATATGTTGAGGACTACTTGTATTCCTTTAAAAGGATTATAACAGCAACAGTGCTAACATCAAATAGATATTTCTGATGTTCTCCAGTCAGGACTTAACTAATGATGGGCTAGAGAGACCATCTGAAATTGGTTGGACTTTATGTGGTGAATTGCACAATGAAAATGCCAACTGAATGCATGGCAATTAGGAAAAAGGAAAATTATGTGTTGTATATTAGGAAAGGGCTTGAATTAAATGTTGGGTGCCCCATGATATAAGGTATGCCATTTGGTTCTTTACACTTCAAATATTGTAATGCATGAAAAAACTGGAAGAAAAATCCAGTATGGTATGATTTCAGTAAGAAAAAAACTGTTGGATGTAATTCACTCTTAGCCATGAGACCTCACTGGATGACAGTTATTATTTTTCAACACAACCAGCCTCACTGATTATTGGCCGGAAAGAATTGAGGGAAGGAATTCATGGTTCTTGAATCCCTTGAGAAAAGACAAGTACAAATTTAATACATGAAGAAAAGAACAACAAACTTGACCATGTAACAAGATCACAATATTTCCAATTTTATGATTAAAACAAAACGAGGAAGGGAAGGATTAAAAATGAAAAGGAAACCTTCCCTATGTCAGTAATTAAAATGTGAAAATATCAATTTAAAAGGGCTTTAAAAGGTGTTTGAAGTCTTAGAGAAGGAGCCATCATGCTTATGTTCCTGCTTTTTTGAATTTCTATTATGAATACATTGAGCATACTATTTGAACAGATTCCCCTTCAGATTTTTAAAGAAGTATTATTCTTTCTTTCAATATAAGATCTACTCATATATCTCAGTATGTCTTCAAGTGCTTTTGTGATATACATAGGAACTGAAAGCATATGAAAATTGGAATGAAAAATATAAAATCTTGGATAGTGTCAGTCTTGGGAAGCTTTAAATGGAAGTAAGTAGGCCTGATTAGTTGGGCATGTGTTTTCATTGTTTTATCTTATTATTTATTTTGAAGATACTTCCAATACAAAAGCACAGATATTGAGTTTGTGCCTTAGCTATGGGGGGTATAAAGAGTCAAAAACAGATTGTACATTTCCTGTTTTGCTATTATTATTATTTTTTTGGTGATTCAGCCATACAATTTTGACAGATTAAGGAAAGATACTTCTATTGATTTTAAGAAAACCATATTTGTTAAGTCCCCGCCGGCTCGGCCGCTTTGGAGCAGGCTGTGTCGTCAGCAAGATGGGATTGGCGGAGACGCACAGCAACAAAAGTAGCGGGAGTTGCCTGGGTGTTAATTGGTTGCCGCTGCCTGACAGCTTGGGTTTTAAGGAGCTGTCAGATCGTGCGTTCGCGTTCTGTTCTCTCTCTCCCTTGTTGTGTCATGTTACCTGGTTAATAAAGTTTAAGAATTCAAAGGCCTGGCTCCAGAGTCGTCCCTAAAGACACAACAACTGGCGACGAAGGTGGAGACCTGAGGCAAACCTACGCCTGATCGTATTTCGGGATGGCTGTCACGCTTCCAACATTCTTGCCGTTCGAACCGGCTGCAGAGACATGGGACAACTACCTAGAACGGTTTGAGTGTTTCTTACATGCTAACGATCTCGCCGATCTATCCCCCGCCAGGAAAAGGGGCTATTTCTTAAGTTCCTGCGGGCGTGACACTTTTGCCACAGCCAGGGCTCTGACTGCCCCGCAGCCAGTTTTTACCGTACCCTGGGAGGTCCTGTTAGAAAAGTTGAGGCAACACTACGCCCCCTCTCCCTCTAAAATTGCCTGGCGCCACGCATTTTACCAGAGGTCTCAGAAGGATGGGGAGTCTGTCAATGAGTATATGGCATCCCTGCGCGCAGCGGCACTGCACTGCGAGTTTCGGGAGCTTGACGACATGCTCCTGGACCAGCTGGTCTGTGGTATTTGCGATTTAAAACTACAGCGAAGACTACTTGCTCGTTCTGACTTGACTCTCCCTGTTGCCATGGACGAAGCCAGGGCGTCAGAGATGTCGGCCCACTCGTCTGCTGAGATCCAAAGGGCGCAGGCCGGGGGGGAGGAGTTTCGTCCGCTCCGCCTCAGGCCGTGCATTATGAGGAATCAGACGGGGAAGACGCCCCAGAGACCGAGGGGGAGGTGTGCCGCCTAAAGTCCAGCCGGAAGCAACGTGTGTCACCTGTTGTTAAACCTCCCGAGACCGGATGCCTGCACGGGGGGCCAGCACAACCGGGCAGAGTGTCGTTTTAAGTCTGCCATCTGCCGCCGCTGCGGAAAACGCGGCCACCTTTCCAGGGTCTGCCGAGCTGCCTTTCCGCTCCACGATGACTCGGGTGAGCCTGCTCCCAAGCGTCCAAAGGAAAAACGGTTTGCGCGCCGTGGGAATCGCGTGGAGGAACTTCGCGTGGAGGAACTTCAAGACGCAGAGGTCGATGCTGTGGGCATCAGCCACGCTTCCTCACCCGGGGCTGCCAGCAAGATCTTCCTCACGATCCAGCTGGAAGGCTCGCCGTGCCGTATGGAGCTTGATACGGGCTCCTCCCGTTCCTTAATTGCATGGTCCACTCTAAAGGCTCTAATTCCTTCTTTCTCTCCACAGCGCTTGGATGCCTGCCCTATCAAATTCAAGGACTACCAGGGGAAGCAAATCCCCACGTTAGGCTGTGGTTCTTTCCATGTTGTTTATGGCTCTTTTTCAGGTCACCTGACTCTGATTGTCGTGCGGAACCGTCTTCCTAGCTTGCTGGGGTTAGACTGGTTCGCTGCGTTACGTCTGGGTGTGTCCGGAGTCCATGCCACCAGTTCTGACATCGCCGCTGAGCTGACTCGCGAGTTTGCAGATGTGTTCGATGGCCAGCTTGGTAAATATACAGGGCTCCCCATCTCTTTCAATCTGGACCCCCAGGTGGCTCCTAGGCGACTGAAGCCTCGAAGGGTGCCACTTGCACTGCGAGCCAGAGTAGACTGGGAACTGGATAAACTAATAGCACAAGGGATTCTCCAACCTGTAGAACACGCAAAATGGGAGACCCCTATAGTGATTCCTCTAAAGGCTGACGGATCTATTAGGATCTGCGCCGATTACAAGGCAACTCTTAATAGGGCGTTGCAGGCTAATCACTACCCCGTCCCCATGGTCCAACATCTCCTCCACTCGCTGGGTCAGGGCAAGGTCTTCGCGAAGCTGGACCTCGCCCAAGCGTATCAACAGCTGCCCGTGGACGAGGCCACTGCCCTGGCCCAGACGATTGTGACACACAGGGGGGCGTTCAAATTTGCCCGCCTGCAATTCGGGGTTAGTGTCGCCCCGGGGATCTTTCAGAGCCTGATGGAGCGGCTGCTCCACGGGTTACAGGGGGTCGTGCCTTATTTCGATGACGTCCTGATCGCGGCCGCGGATCAGGTGGACCTCATCGCTAAGATCAGGGCTGTCCTCACACGTTTCAGGCAGGCGGGGTTAAAGCTTAGGGCCGATAAGTGTCGAATGGCGGTTCCCCAAGTGGAATTTCTGGGTTTCCTGATTGATTCTGCTGGAATCCGCCCAGCCCCGGCCAAGGTGGCCGCTATTAAGGATGCCCCAGTGCCAAAAAACCGGGCCGAGTTGCAGGCTTTTCTTGGTCTGCTTAATTTTTATGCTGTATTTTTACCGCACAAGGCTTCTCTGGCCGAGCCCCTACATCGGCTCTTAGACTCTAAATCTCCCTGACATTGGGATCGACGGGCAGCTGCCTCGTTCAAGGCTGTCAAGGACGTTCTCATGTCTGAGGCCGTCCTAGTGCAGTATGATGCCAGTTTGCCCCTTTCCCTGACTTGCGACGCCTCCCCCTATGGAGTGGGCGCAGTGTTGAGTCACGTGTTACCCAACGGGGCGGAAGCACCTATTGCTTACTATTCCCGCACCTTATCCAGTGCGGAACGTAATTATAGTCAGATCGACAGGGAAGCCTTGGCGGCCGTCGCGGGAATCAAAAGATTCCATGATTACGTCTACGGTCGGTTCTTCTATCTAATCACCGACCACAAACCCTTGTTGGGTTTGCTAGCGGCGGACCGTCAAACTCCTCCTATCCTCTCCCCTCGCATGTCACGGTGGGTTGAGTTTTTGGCTGCCTATTTCTACGAGCTGCAGTATAAACCCGGAAAGGCAATTGGGCATGCGGATGCCCTCAGCCGTTGCCCCCTCCCCTTGACAGTCCGGGACCCAGCCCCGGCGTCGTCGGTTCTCCTGGTGGACGAGTTGTCTCCCTTAGTGACCGCGGCCGATGTTCGGTCTCAGTCAGCGACCGACCCCACTCTGGCCCGTGTCATAGATTGGGTCTGCAGGGGTTGGCCTCCAACTCACCCCTCGTCAGAGTTTTTGCCTTACCTGCGCAGGCAACATGAGTTGTCCGTGCTGTCAGGGTGTCTCCTGTGGGGGAGCCGGGTGGTTGTTCCCCTCATGCTTAGATCTCGCGTGTTGACATGCCTCCATGATGCCCATCCGGGCATCGTGCGCATGAAAGCGTTGGGCAGAAGCTATGTATGGTGGCCGGGGATTGATCAGGATATAGAGGGGTGGGTGGCCCGTTGTCCCCAATGTCAACTGTCACGGTCCGCTCCCCCCGCGGCCCCCGTCCAGGAGTGGGATACGCCCAGAGGTCCCTGGGCAAGATTGCACCTAGACCTGGCGGGCCCCTTTTACGGCCGCACTTTCCTAATCACGGTTGACGCCTATTCTAAATGGGTGGACCTAACGATCATGTCCTCAACAACCACAGAAGCTGTCACCCGAGTCTTAGAGGGTCTTTTTGCCACCCATGGGTTACCTGATATTATAGTTACTGACAACGGCCCGCAGTTCACGTCGGCACCCTTTCAATTATTCCTCGCTAAGTGTGGCATACGCCATGCCCGTACGGCACCTTGTCATCTGGCCGCTAATGGATTGGCTGAACGGGCCGTGAGGTCAGCGAAAGAGGCGCTACGCTGTTTAGAGCCCTCAAATTGGCACCAGAAAGTATATCAATACCTATTGGCTCAACACACGACCCCTATCGCCTCTACCAATCACAGTCCGGCCGAGCTTCTGATGGGTCGGCGACTCCGGATCACCCTGGATCGCTTGCATCCTAGTTATACCCAGGAACCGACCCCGCGGGGGTGCAGTCAAGCTCGCTCATTCGTTGTGGGCGATTTAGTTTTCGCCCTTAATTTTGACCCTACAGTCAGGTGGCTTCCGGGGCACATCATACAACTGACCGGACCCTATTCTTATAGAGTCCAGCTGGCCGATGGCCGTGTATGGCGGCGGCACATTAACCAACTAAGACGCCGCTGTGCTGATGGCTCCGACCCTCCAATGTTGCAAGATTCCCTGCGTTCACCGACAACGTCACCGGCCCCAGGAACGCAACCTGTCCGGCCGGTCACGGACCACCAGTTCCCAGCTGAGCAGTTTCCGTCAGAAGGCTTATTGGAGCGTGCTGGGCCATCCGCGGAGACCGGCGTTCCACCATCTGTAGTCGCGGATCCCGCCGACGATTCAAAGGGCGATGCTCCACCTTCTGCCCCTTCCATACCTGAATTAAGGCGGTCCGGGAGGCTCCGGCGTCGTCCCGCCTACTTAGCTGACTACGCCTGTTCAATCTGGGGGGATAGGGGTGTTAAGTCCCCGCCGGCTCGGCCGCTTTGGAGCAGGCTGTGTCGTCAGCAAGATGGGATTGGCAGAGACGCACAGCAACAAAAGTAGCGGGAGTTGCCTGGGTGTTAATTGGTTGCCGCTGCCTGACAGCTTGGGTTTTAAGGAGCTGTCAGATCGTGCGTTCGCGTTCTGTTCTCTCTCTCCCTTGTTGTGTCATGTTACCTGGTTAATAAAGTTTAAGAATTCAAAGACTTGGCTCCAGAGTCGTCCCTAAAGACACAACAATATTTCTTCATTTTGTCTAAATTAAAAAATTTAAAGCTACATTTCTTCTGTTTAGATACATTTCTTCTGTACTGAGCTAAACAGTGGCAGAATTCCCTAACATTTTAGCAAAATAAAAGCAGTAAGATTCGTGTTTCTATTTTTTTTCCATACAACACATGCTATGCAAAAATGGAATAAATTTCAGTCAGCATCACAATTATTTTTGGGATCATAAATTTTATTACTTTTTCTAAAGTGCCTCATGCGGTATTCCATCTTGGCTTTATTAGCAGAAATTTGAAGTTTAAAAAAAGGTGGAAGCAGTAAGATATAATGATATTTGAGTGAAATTTTATTTCTGGAAAATACACAGACATGTATTTTCTGGGCAACAATATCAAAATAATTTGCTCTTCTGAATGAAAACAAATTCTGTCTAGCCATTTAACGTATAGCCTCAGGAGGCTTGATTGTCAAATCAGGCTTTACACACAATGTATTCTAAAAGTAAATGGGGAAAATATGCATTTTACCCATAATAGTCCCACTCACAACCCAGACACTGAATACTAAATCTTGAGAAAGATTGTTAGGGACTATATAAGGCCCTGTGAGCTGCACTTTTTGAATGTCCAGATTCTAGAAAACCCAACTTGTGCCAAAGAGAAAATGGAGAGAGAGAGAAAGGAAGGAAGGGAGGGAGAGAGAGAGAGAGAGGATCCTCTCTTGGGCTTTGAACTTGCTTCCTGTTCCTGTGGCAAGGGCATGTATTCTGATTGGTTGTCAGGCTCCCATGGGGCCATGCAGGGGTAACTTTGTAGGCTGTCTTGAGTCCCAGGCTTGGTTGAACCTTGCTGGGTGATGCAGTCTTCCCAGGTGCCATGTGGTGAGATGGATAGAAGGCTAATCCTATTATGTTCTGAGGGTGAAGGTCTTTTGTTTTGTAGATAAGATGGCCCAGCCTTTTGTCTTGTAGATAGGTTGGCACCAAAATATCTGCTGGGGGGGGCAGGGAGATGAGACTCTGAGTTTATGTCTTTAGAAACATGTTTCTCCTTTAGGGAAAATATAATATTCTGCCTTTTTAATATCTCCTAGAATATCTCATTCTTCTAGGAGATGGGTGGATGCTAACTTTCTACACACTAAAAGCCCAGTATGCTTTATCAATTTGGAGATAACTTTTTCTGTGTGTTCATTTTATTTCCTGTACAAGCAGTTGGCCACGCTGAGAAAAATCTCTTGTAATTGTTTGAATTAAGTGTATCATTTTCTTCAAATGATATCTTAATGATATATCTTATGTTTCACAAAGCCCAGTTAGAAAAACAAAATAAGTTTGTTTTTCCGATTCTCAGAATTAAAGAAATTCTTTGTAATTCTTCCTTGCAACAAGCATGTCTGGTAGCACAGCTAGGAGGCATTCCTTCCTAAGTCCAGAATTGTGATTTTTGAACCCCAGGGCGATGTGATGGTAAAATCAAGTCTTGGCAGGTTTTCACAGAGAACAAAATGTGAACGAAAGCTTAATGCCACACAATTAAGAATTGTTTTGAGATATGCTGGAGATTCTGTTAATGTGAATAGCCATTTGTTGTGAAAGTTGCTTCAAAAACCCTTTGTATTTTCTCATGCATAAATATTTAACTAGAGATTGAGGTGTTTCAATTCAATATTCTTTCTCTTTACCTCTCTTTATTTATATTTAAAAGGGGAAATGCACATGGAAGCAAATCTTTCTTCAGAACTTCTCAATCAGAATTGACGATTCTAATCTCTATGCAGGTTGACATAACTCAGAAATAGATAAATAAAAAATCTTGTAGGTGATTGTGAAGATAGAAAGAAGACGATTAAATATGACAACGTTTAGAAATGAATGCCCTGAAACCAAGCTGATGTGTTGCATTGTTATTATAGATGGCAAACCCCAAGTTTGAGATTGTTAACTGGTTACCCTGCAGGAGCAAAAAAATTTCACTAGAAGCAGGCCTTGAATTTTACATTTATCAGCGCTGAATTTCTTCTTTAATAGCTTGTTAGTATTTGCAATAAACATATATTTTCAAAGCATTTTGGCCTTGAAATAATACCTGTGAATTTTCTAGCATCAGCTGGGAGAAACAGTTAACTAGGGATCCTGCACACAAGAAATAAACATTTGCTAGATCCTTTCAACATGTTTCTTTAAAAAAAAAAAGAGGCAAGTTTCATAAATATAAATAAATTAAATTTGAAAACCCAATTTTTATAAATACCCAAACTATCATAAGAACAGTTACTATGATGATTACAGCAGATTCTTATTCCTGAGCTTTGTTTAGGAATCCCTTCTAGGAGCAGTAATATTATCTGATTTTAAAAGAAAACACAGTTAAAGTCTGCATCTGGGTTCTGATACTAGGATTCCAAGTAATATCTTACTCTTGATGCTTTATTAGCTGCTGCCTGCTTGCCTGCTTTTCTAAGCTTATCTAAGTAACTCTAAGGACTGAGTATATTATTAATAATGGAAAAATAAGCTTTCTAGATACAGGATTCTGTGCTTCAGACCAAATTTTTTATTTTCATTCTGTGAATGTAAACCTTGTACTGAAAAATTATGACCTTATTCCACTGTCTAGTGAAAACGTTCAATATTAGAAATTCTTAAAATTAATCAGAGTCACATCGTTCCAATAATGTAAGTTTAAGTTCAGTATACATGCAAAATGCTACAGAACTACTATTGAAACAAAACAATTGCTATTTATGCAAAAATCGAATACATCTACAAATTGGTTAGAATAAGCTGGGAGGAGTTGTTATTATGAAAAACTGTCCTGTGATTTCTTCATGTTAGTTGGAACAGAGATGGTATTCAGTAGGTTCTGACCAGTTGTGTAGAATCGGTAGCAAAAATTTTGAGTAGTTTGGAGAACCGGTAAATACCACCTCTGACTGGCCCCGCCCCCATCTATTCTCTGCCTCCCGAGCCACAGCTTATCAGAAGGAAATGGAGATTTTGCAGTAACCTTCTACTGAAGTGGGGAAGGAAAGGCAATTTTACAGTATCCTTCCCCTGCCACGCCCACCAAGCCACGCCCAATAGTAAAATTTTGGTAGAACCAATAGTAAAATTTTTTGAATCTCACCACTGAGTTGAAAGATATGTTAATTATAGCTCTGTATATCAGGAAGATGTTGGATTAGTAGAGGCGGATCTAAAAGTCACATTTCAGGGGTAGCCAACTTCTTATAAGATTGATATTAATGATAATTATAAGAAAAGGGGAAAGAGTCAATACTTAATATTCTAGCACCTTCTTGGAAAATAGAGCTGATAGATTTGGTCCACTGCCCACTTGGATCATTGGATTTGTCTACATTGGAAGGCTTATAAAAGACTCTCTAATTCCAGATGATCAATTTTTAGCTCAACATTACTTGCTAGTTTTGAGGTTAGGAGATGAAGATTTGTAGGGCCAAAGAACTTTACATTCTTTTCCTTTGCAGTAATATTGATCAATAAAGATGCAAAACAGATTCCTGAAAATCTACTCAACTTTTTCCCAAAGATTTTTCTAATTCATTCCTCCGTGACATTTGAATGATATTATGAAATACATATCAGATTTTTATCCAAAAGATCAACAGCATCTGGAAACATATCTAAAGGAAGTGATTCAGGGGTGAAGTGGACCGGACAGTTTGGACCGGATCGCCTGATCTAGTAGTGATGGCGGCGGGTGGTTCGGAGAATCGGTAGCAAAAATCCCTGCCCCCCCCCATGCCCAGCTTAGCCACGCGATCATCAGAGGCTTTTTTTTTACTTTTAAAATCATTTTTTCTATAACCTCTTCGGCTGAAAAAATGCTTTCAAAAGTAAAAAAAAACCCACCTCTGATGATTGCGCGGGTCAGCTGGGATTGTCAGAGGCTTTTCAAAGCATTTTTTTCTGCAACCCCTTCAGCCGAAGAGGTTGTAGGGAAAAAAAATGCCTTTAAAAGCCTCTGGCGATCCCAGCTGACTTGCTTTATCGTCAGAGGCTTCTAAAAGCATTTTTTTCTGCAACCTCTTAAGGTTGTAGAAAAAATGCTTTTAAAAGTAAAAAAAAAAAAGTTGGCCACACCTACCCAGTTACATTACCCCCCCCCACCAAGCCACGCCCACAGAACCGGTAGTGACAAATTTTAGATTTCACCCCTGAAGTGATTGGGTATTTGGCTGTTTACTAGAGGTAAATAATTTTAAAGAAGTGACATTGCAACAAGTATTGGTAACATGGTAGTGAATTTATTTTTCAGCCCCTAGACATTTTTGCCCAGTAGCTTCATACTTTCCTAAATTACCCATCTAGTACTAGTGATAGTAGCAATGTTAATTTTCATATGTTTATAACTAAGAATATGCAAACTTAACATAAAACCACAATTAGTAATAGATCATGCTATAGTTCAATATTATAAAATATCACAAAATAAAATAAGCCTCTAAAGTAAAAGGCCCAAGTCATATATACTCAAATTAGTAAGAAATATTTTTTTAAAAAAAGAGTTTCACAGAAACCAAAGAAAAATAGGAAAGTTTACAGATGCTGCCAAAATTATTGGTATCCTTCCACTTTTCCCCAAAAGAATTCTATGATGAAACGGACTGAAGTAAATGGCATCCACCTTTCTTTATTTCATGGCTAGTAAAGCAGACACCTTTTGATGGATGACTTAACATGTTGTTATAAATAATTTGTCAGAGCTGATAAGATATGGTTCTAGGTAGCCATGTAGATATAGGCATATTGTGGAAGCATATATGTGTCAATAGATATATCATCGTTTGTACATATACGTTATTTCCACAGTGATGTATTTATCACATAGTCTGATTATAAGGCAAGTTGTACTGACATCAGTGATGATTTGGGTGGCTTGCGGTCCATTTTTATGAGGAATGTTAATACAGAGTGCCTCAATATATGTGAGCCTCGGTGGTGCAGCGGACTAAAGTGCTGTTAAGTGCTAGCACTTAGCTGCCAGCTGCCTGCAATTAGTGCAAGTTCGAATCTCACCAGGCTCAAGGTTGACTCAGCGTTCCATCCTTTCGAGGTAGGTAAATTGAGGACCCGGATTGTGGGAGCAATAAGCCAACTTTGTATAGAACAACACCGCTTGGGGGGGGGGGAAGCTCTAATAAGCAGGTATATACAAAAAAGTATGCAAGCTATTGCTATAATGCATTGAAAGCTGCCCTGAGTCAACGGAGAAGGGGAGCATATAAATTGGACTAATAAATAAATAAATAATAAAACAAAATGATGGTGTTAGAGAGATTCATTCCCCCCCCCAAAAAAACCCCCAAAACTGTTATATAGCTGACAGTACTTGCAGCTTAAGTCTGACTATGGCATCCATGAAACTTGATAATCCAACAAAGATAGTTCAAGTGTTTCAACTTGAGTTGCGTGGTTTGTATATTTTGGGAAGTTGATAGAAGAAACTGCTTAGTGGTTGGGAGGGATAGACCAGATTTTTTTTTTTTCAGCAGGTCATTGAAAAAGGTATAATACTCAGGTTTAGTGTGAATTTGTTGACTTATAAAAAGCATAACATAAAGTAAAAGTATCAAAGATCAAGATAGGTGTCCAAATATTAGGTAGGAAAATTGGAGAGAAAAATTACAAGATGTGTAAATTCTGGTAGAAAGGTAATGGATAATATGCAATCTGCTCTGGGGAATGAGTGTTGAAAGAAACTAAAATGGCTGTTATAAAGCAAAATGCTTTTGTCTTTTTATTGTTTAAGAATCAGTGTTGCAGGCAACAGGAGAAACTAAAAGAAACAGAGTGTATTGGAAATATGATACTTAGAATTGTTGCTGAATGAATGTGAATTAATAATAACTTTTATTTTTATTTGCGGTCACAGACCAAAATACAAATATAATTGTAAAAGAACGTGGGGAAAGTAACATCATAAACAGTTGGCTACCAGAAACCTTGGCTGAGAGGAATTACAGCGTTCTCCTCTAATAGTTACAGCTATGAATGTGAATTAAATAGAAAAGTGATTAATTTATGTTAAAGTTTTATGGGAAGACTAAGAATTATACTAGGACCCAGAAACCTATGTTTGATTGAATCCAGCTTTAGCAATGGAAATATTTTGGTAGGATTTTGGAACAGTCTTAGCCCTGTTGACCTCACAGGGCTACTATTTCAGGTATTATGATGGTGGAAGATTATCTATCTTGAGCTCCAGAAAGAAAATGAGATATAAATTGAATTAATAAATGAAGAAAAGTAAATAAGTACTTAATCACAAAACAAATATAAAGAAAAAGTAAGTGGAAGGTAGACCATGAGATTCATGGTCGGATAAATTCTCAAATGAAAGAGGTGAGGAGTTTAAAATATTTTGATTGTATGAAAAAAATAAAAACTCACTATATCACAAATTTAGGTTCCTTCCCATTGTACATGACAGGTGATTATATCAAATGATATATTAACATTACAATTGCTTCTGGTCTGTATTTTTGCATCAGATGCCTCCTTCCTTCAATCTGAAGTTTACAGAAAAATTAGGGGTGACGTGACAGCAGTATTCCAGTATTTGAGGGGCTGTCAACAAAGAGGAGGGGGTCAGATTTTCTCTAAAGCACCAGAAGGCAGGCTAAGAAACAATGGTTGGAAACTAATCAAAGAGAGAAGCAACCTGGAATTAAGGAGAAACTTTCTAACAATGAGGACAATTAACCAGTGGAACAGCTTTCCTTCAGAAGTCGTGGGCACTCCATCACTGGAAGTTTTTAAGAAGAGACTAGACAGTCACTTGTCTGAAATAATATAGGTTCTCCTGCTTGAGCAGGGGCTGGACTAGACGACCTTCAAGGTTCATTCTATTCTATTCTATTCTATTCTATTCTATTCTATTCTATTCTATTCTATTCTATTCTATTCTATTCTATTCTATTCTATTCCATTCCATTCCACTCCACTCCACTCCACTCCACTCCATTCTGAAAATATTTGTGCTTAGTTTAGTCAAATTTTGTTCTGGAAATTAAGTAATACTATTAATTTTGCCATTCATGTATATTCCCCAGCTTTGGTTTTCCAATTTAATATTATTGGCAAAGTGACTCTTTTTCAGTTTTATCCCAACTTAATCCTTACACTATTAGCATATACCTTAATAAATTGTGTTTTTTTAAAATGTACTTGCTTTAGAAAGATTCATAGTAGTAAAAACTGAAGTTTTATTATCTATAAAACATTTTGTACTAATTTTCTCTTAAATTATAGCATGGGGTAAATGTCACTGAATTTTTTTCATAACTTCTCTTGTTATAATGTAATTATTTCTTTTAAAAATGGCATCCATTTTATCCTGCAGTCTTTTATTTGTTCTGTCTCAATGCCATATTTTAATAGCAAGTTATATATATATACACACATATTCTAATAGGTGTTCTTGGTTCTGTATACAGTAAATGTTTCAAATTATGGCATTCTTTCTTGAGGTCACTTTTTATTCTTCCAGCAATCTGTGAATATATTATCCAGGGTGAAGTTTGATCTTGCCAAATAATTCTTGCTGTCTTTGGTCTATTTCTAGAATTTGGATGCACCACATCTGCATACATAATTACAATAATTTTCTTACAATAATTATCTTCAGAATAAAAGGCAATTGAGGATGAGACTAAAGACTAGATTGCCGGACATTGGGATTTGGCTACATATGCAAATATGTGCTACACATTATGTTAAACTTATAATTTAATTCTAGAAGAGATTGATTGAGAAATTGAAATTAAATTCCAATTGTTAGCTGGGGTTGAACCTTGGAACAAAATCATTTGCAAACATCATTGCCAAAATTTGAAATTTTACTCACATATTTAAACAATTTAAAATGTAAAAGCTATATAAATATGAAGAATTAGAACATATTCAAAGATTTTGAATATGTTCTAATTCTTGATATTTATATAGCTGTTACAAACATCAGCAAAACAATGCAAGAATAGTTTGTACTAACCTAATACTTTGTAATGGCCCCAATTATCTTCCCAGAATAGAAGAATTCTATAATTTGAAAAATGTTTAGTTTCTGATTATAGGTCCTTCATATATACATAACATTTTAAATTTAGATATATATATTTTTGTGACCAGAAAACTGATTTTCTTCCAGGATATTTTATGCAATTACTTTTGAGTTCCACCTCTTTCTTACAAAATGTTGATTTTCTTTTAATTATGGCACACTTCCTGAGATCAGATTGTTTTTATAGGAAAAGCTTCCTTTCCTGTGATTATATGTAGATTGTTATTTACCTTAATGGATGTAGTTAAAGTTAAAGAAAGGTATGATCTTGGATGTGTTTTTGCTCCATGTTGTTTAATTGCACCATAATTGCAAGAATGCATGGGAGGAAGTGATCTCCAGCTGAGCAGGAAAACACTGTCTTGAAACCATGAGAATGTTTTAGCAAACAATGTTTGGAACAATGATATATGTCATGTAAGCTATTTGTCCTACATCCAATTTCTTTCCAGTTGTACATATATTTAGGACCCACTCTCTTTGGTGGGTTCAGAGAACAATCAAACATAAAGGGAAAAAAAGCTGCCTAAGTCATTATATTGATCAAGGTATAATACATTATGTTTTATGCAAAAAAATATTAAAATAAAATTTAAGTTGTTAAGCATGCATTTGTGTCTTTTATTTTCTTTACAGACAGTGGACATACATAAAGAAAAAGTTGCCCGTAGAGAGATTGGCATTTTGACAACCAATAAAAATACTTCCAGAACACACAAAATTATAGCTCCAGCAAACATGGAGCGTCCTGTAAGGTATATTCGAAAGCCGATAGACTACACAGTATTGGATGATGTAGGCCATGGTGTGAAGGTAAGACTTTGGTTCTTGTTCTAGACATTGTCAATCGTTTCAGATAACAAATAACACTAATATGATCTATTATTTGATTTTTTCTAAATTGATTTTTTTCTAAAGTGCTTTATTCAAATATAGCTTGGAAAAGAAATTCAATATTTGGTGGTGATGATCATCATTTTCTTCTTGTTTTATATCAGTTTTTAAGCTTTTTGTATGTAGAATTTAGCTTCCTAATTTCTTTATGAACTGAATTTATTTTCAAATGTTTCTTGAGAAAGCAATTATCATTATACAGAGTACAGTATACTCTATACAGAGGAAATGCAGCTACAAATATCAGCTTCGTCATGAATCTAAAAATACATTTATGATGCTTGCCCTACCATTTTAAAGAGCCTTGACTCTTCTGATAGAATGAGCTAATTTCCTGCCGTTTTGTACAGGAGTTATGAGGAATGTCTTTTGAACTTCTGAAGATAGAAACTGTAGTCATTGTAGTCATATAGTGATTTATGACTACAATGGAGAACCTGCCCATTATGGCTGTATGTCATGAGAGTCATAAAGTGAGTCACCCACATGACCAGCCCAGTTTTAAAAACTTTTTTGCAGTGGTTTTTAAGAGAACCTATTGTTCATTATGGGACATTTATGACAAAAACTGGAAGATGAAACTGTTTTTCAGCAAAAACATAGAAAATTGCAATCACGTGACTGCTGGATGCCGCAAACTGCCATAAATGTGGACCTGTTGCTGGTCCACATTTCAAAATATGGTCATATGATTCTGTGTGTGAGAGAGAAAGAAGAAGAGAGGAGACAGGGAAAGAGAGGGGGAGGGAGAGAGAGGGGGGAGAGAGAGACAGACAGAGAAAGAGGGAGGGAGAGAGAGAGAGCGAGAGCGGAAGGAGGGGGCCAAACTTCAGAATAAGGCCGTGGTGATGCAATGGTTAGAATGCAGTATTCCATGCTGACTCTGCCAACAGCCAGGCATTCGATCCTGAGTGGTTCAAAGTTGACTCAGCCTTCCATCCTTCCAAGGTTGGTAAAATGAGGACCCAGATTGTTGGGGGCAATATGCTGACATTGCAAACTGCCCATAGAGTGCTATAAAGCACTGTGGGGTTGTATATAAGTCTAAGGCTATTGTTATTGCCATAAGTACTATTTGGGGGGCTGTCTGTTGAAATTTTGAATGGTCACTAAAAGGCAGAAACTAGATAAGGGGAAGAGAATATTAAAGACTTGTTTTCCATTGGATGCAAAAGAAGATTACATTACATTACATTACATTACATTACATTACATTAAATAAATATTATTGTAATATTTGCATCCAAGGGTATTTTTGCTTGTTTATTTTTGGGGCAAAATGCTTGTCTTATGTTTGAGATAAGCAATACTTCAGTTTATGTCTTCTTTTAGCTTTCATGTGTATATTAAAAATAATCTTTACATTAGTTTTTTTTTTTCTAGAAACAAAGATAATCATTTCTTGAAACTGTTGAAGCATTTGGGTAGTTCATAATAGCGCTATATGTTAAACATCTGTTTTGGTGAAAGCTCAGTGAACAAAGGCAATGATGCAGAAGGAACTGTTGAAGGAACAAGGAAGTAGGAGTATAACATCAGATCTGCTTTTTTCCCCTTAAAGCAGTTTATGCAAGTCACTTCCTTGAAGCCTTTTAAGTAGAGACGTGCTGTGCAAAAGATTATAAAATGACAACTCTGTATATTTAAAATTGCCCAAATTACCAGTCATTGTACTCCTAATGGATTTCATTCTTTATAAAGGCAACCATTTCTGATTATGAATCTTGTACAGCAGTAATCAGAAGTCAAATTCAGATGCGTTCGTCAAGCCATTATAAATTGATGGACTTTTTCATTACTATGTTCATTTATTAAACTTGTGTGCTGCCCAACTCTCAACAAATTGTGGCTGATTCATAAAATCAAAGAAATTACAAAAAAAAAGAGCATAAAATATAAAGATAAAATTGCACAATGAAGTGAGGCACAATGAAGTAACCCTTGCCAAAGGCTTGGGTTAAAAGCCAGGTTTTCACAGCTCATCTAAACAGCAGCAGAGTAGGTGGCTATCCAGATCTCAGGGTGAGCTTTGTTCCAGAGAGCAGGTACTATTAAGATAAGGCACTCTGGAGTCCCAATGGATTATATTGTTTAAATTGTGTGGCAAATCTTCAGGATCAAATCAGTCAGGCAAATGTATGGGAGATAGCGGATCCTTTTATTATTCATTTTCTATGCAAAGAGCATTTCATTTGTGGTTGCATGCATTCACCGAAGAGTCTTAATTTGTTGAAGAATGCACATATGTGGAAGATCTAAACTGGTATGAATGTCATTTCATTTCAATTCATTCATTCATTCATTCATTCATTCATTCATTCATTCATTCATTCAATCAATCAACCAATACATTTGTGTATCTATCCATTTTACACATGCTATTGAAACCTAGTAGGAAATTTCCTCTTTGTTGTCTCATTTGAAATACATTTAAATAAATATAGCAATTGTAATTTTTGAAATATGCATTTAATTACAGGATATTTATTTTCCACATTGTAGTGTAGTGAAAATGAAATTGAGTTTAAATGTCTAATCTGAGATCAAAGGTCTTATTTTTTGTCTCATATAGTAAACACATCCACTTAAACAACCACTATAGATAACCCTCTACTTAGATCACAGTTGAGCCCAAAATATATGTTGTTATGTGAGATACTTGTTAAGTGAATTTTGCCCCATTTTACTATCTTTCTTGTCTCAGTTGTTAAGTGAATCACTGCAGTTGATACATTAGTATCCCGGTTGTTAAGTGAATCTGGCTTCCCAATTGACTTTGCTTGTCAGAAGGGTGCAAAAGGTGATCACATGATTTTGGGACACAAATATGAACCATTTGCCAAGCATTCAAATTGTTGAGTCGGCATGCTACCCTGACAACAGAGACGCCTTCCCCTGATTTATTATTAGTCCAATTTATATGCCGCCCTTCTCTGTAGACTCAGGGCGGCTTACAATACATTATAGCAATAGCCTGCATACTTTTTTGTATATATCTGCTTATTAGGGCTTTTGGCCCCCCCTAAGCGGTGTTGTTCTATACAAAGTTGGCTTATTGCCCCCACAATCCGGGTCCTCAATTTATCTACCTCGAAAGGATGGAAGGCTGAGTCAACCTTGAGCCTGGTGAGATTCGAACTTGCAGTAATTGCAGGCAGCTGGCAGCTAAGTGCTAGCACTTAACAGTACTTTAGTCCACTGCACCACCAAGACTCTATTAGCTATCTGTCTGATTGGCTGAGAAGCAGTTACTTCGAGCGCAGGAATTCCGTGCCTCCTTATTGGTTAATGCTGTCTGACAGCCGCATATATAAGAGCTGTCAGACGCAGTTATCGGTACCGGGTTTTTGGAGTTGTTGTTAGCGGGGTTGTTGCCCATTAAAGAACTTGTTAAGAATCCCTCGTGTTGCCTCAGTTAACGACCCCCCGTCTCCCGTCAGAGCACAAATTTTAATCATGGGGATGCTGCAAAGGTGGTAACTGTGAAAAACAGTTATAAGTCAGTTTTTTCAGTGCTGTTGAACTGTTGTAAGTCAAGGACTACAAGTAGTTATATAACTTTTTTATGGCATCCCAAGGCTTTCAAAATTTTCAAAATTTTTGATGTACTACTACCTGTTTCTTGGAGATGAATCACGAACATAATCATTTCGAACATGGAAACATGATTCAAGGATAACTGGCTTCTTGTTAAGCACATTTTGATTGGATCAAACTGTCACTATTTCATTCCTATTTCTCTTAGGTGGGCTTTATTTCTATACATAACACCACAGAAAAAGAAGAAGAATATAGAATTGTCTGAATGAAGCGTACTTGGAAAAGAAAAAATAAATTGTTTATAATTCTGTAGAAGTACTTAAGCTTCTCATGGAAAAGTTCACGCTTTTTTTAAAAATGCTTTGGGTACTGAGTTAAAGAACAAAGATTTAGAAGAAGCATCAGTACAGTTCCTTTACTGTGTGGCTGCTTAGATATACAACTACATGAAGAGAAAATAGTGTGAACTAAACTGGCATAGTGTAAACTAGACTAGTGTTTATCTCTATAAAAGCAGCTTTGGGATAGAAACACAACTGCAGCATAGAAATGGCTGCTTCATTCATCATGTGATGCAAATTGACCTATTATAAAACCAGTTCAATGAAGGATATACTGATCAACATCAACTGATCATTAGTTTTCATGTCATATTATTTTATAAATTCTATTTTATAAATACCAGCCAAATTGCAGAGGAATTTTGGTACAATTTGCCACCATCTCCAGTCCCTCCTCATTTCTACCTGAAAATGTTCTCTATTGTTCTTCTGTCTGTGTATTTAGTGCTAGTTTCGAGACTGTGTCCCAACTGCTGTAACCATAACACCATATTTTCAGTTATGAGAGAAGAACTGTTTCAAATCTTTCTGGGGGGGGAATGGGACTTGTTAGTAACAAGTGAAAGCTTGATGTATCTGAATTGCAACTGCCAGTTACAAAAAAAAAAAAGCCAAGAAAATATTCATATCGGTATTTAAAATCTGCCATGTGGACAATAATAGATATGCCATTAATTTTTGCTTTTCTTCCTCCTTTTCTTTTTGCCAACGTTAAGTGGCTAAAAGCCAAGGTAAGGAGTTATTTATCATTTGATCCAGAACACCCCGTGACAATAGAGGCTGAGCCATTACACTTGAAAGCTAGTACTCTCTCCTAAACTTCTCTGCTCCTTTTTCCACTCATAGGTTATTTAGATGCGTTTAATTTCAGCTCCAACTGACAGTTTTAATATATTACTTATATACATTGACAGAGGCATTTTATTCAAAGATAACATTTAATTTCTCTAACAACATAGTGCTTTGCTTTGATCCAGCAGATGCATTCTCTCTTTTAACGTTTTAAACAAGGTTTCCCAGAAACACTTGCATGCCTATGGTAATTAGATGCAGTTGGAAAAAATACATTGATAAATCTTGAATATAAAAAGCATCTCTTTGGTTTAATACGGTCACTAAAATCAGATTTGTTTCATAAATCAGGAGTGCTTAGACTTTGTTCACCGGTGGGCATGAAATTGCAAAAGGGATGGTGGGAGAAATGAATTATCCTTAAGCCTAACTGAGTAGGCAGCAAAATAAGCTGTATTCAAAAAGCTGTCTGGGAATCCTTTCTTCATATTATGATGCTGAAGCATTCAACATTGATCTGAACTATTCCATTAAAAAAAAAAATTAAATCATTATTCTGGTTTTCAGCATGGAAGCAATCAGCCTGCAAGAACTGGCACTTTGTCGAGAACAAATCCTCCTACACAGAAACCACCAAGTCCTCCTATGTCAGGCCGAGGAACGCTAGGGTAAGAGCAAGGTTCCTGCTTTTTATGTTGACAAAGACCACAATTCTGTCTCTTTATTTTCTAATGGGAAGTAACTGGAACCCTAAGTCTATCTACTTCTAAGTGGTCCCAGAACCAACTCCTAAATGATGATGTGAAGATACCAACTTAGTTGATGGAGTTCCCTTAAAGTTCTGTTGCTGTCAAAAAAGTTTTCTGAATATCCAAAACGAATTTTTGTTCTGGAACCAATAAAACATTTTGTTTAGGTTGCTGAACAGAAAAAAAAAAAAACCTGGATTAAACTCAATCCATTTTCTTATTCTAATTCAAGAGAATATCCATTCTGGGAGAAAAGCTGAACTTAGAAAGGAAGATTTTATTTCATACATATGAATCTAAGAAGCCCTTAGGCCTCCTTAATAAATAACCCCTAATGTCTTTTGGATATGTTAGACTGCACTTCTGGTTATAATTGCTAGATCAGGGGTGTCAAACTGGATTTCTTCGAGGGCCGGATCAGCATTGTAGTTCTCATCTGCAGTCTGGCCGGAGGGTGGGGCGTGGGACAAACACCTCCTGCAGCACCTTGCCGGTCAAAACAGGCCATGGGGGAGGGCGAACCTGAACCCCGTGTTTCATTTTTGGCCTGGACGGCCTCCTGTAGCACCATGCTGGCCGAAACTGGGCACAGGGGGTGCCCACCCCATGCCCCATTTTGGTTGCCAGAGGCACTGTGGGCCAATCCTTCGCTATTCCCAGACCGGCCCCTCGGGCCAGATTTAAGCACCCTGTGGGCTGGATCTGGCCCACGGGGTTTGAGTGTGACATCCCTGTACTAGATTAACCAATACCCATGCTGGCAGGCAATGAATGTGGTTACTGAATTGGTCAGAGGCACCGTGCTGGAAAAGGCTGTTCTGTTGCATGGGCAGGAATGTTGGTAACTAGCCATCTTGTCTTCATTTAGATACTGTATGTTGTTGCACTATTAAGTATCAAGACACTCTCAAGAAGGGTGAAAATACTTTATACAGTAGGCTAGCTGCATCAGGAGTGTGGAGATACAGAGTCAGCAGCTGCTCTGATGGTTGCACATTAGTATCAATGTGCCCTTTTAGAGATAAAGCTCCCTGATCTATCAAAGGGGTAGCATAAAATGTGCAGAGGCAAACAGCGGCCCTTTAAATTCGACAGAGAAGAGCCCCAAGTTGACCCAGTTTGGAAAATAATGTTTGGCATAATGCATGGAAAAATAACCAACAACCTTTTCTTTTTAAGAAGTAAAAGATGTTGCTTTCTTGCTAGAACTGCAGAATAATCAAGAATCAATTTTGCCACTTTTGGAAACAGCTTATGCTAGTTTAAAAATGGGATTTTCAGTGCATTCAGAAAGTACTTCGCTTTAGCCTGATTCTACAGTTGTTGAAATTCATTTTTTTTCTCACTAATCTGCACTCAGTACCCTATAATGAGAAAGTGAAATCAAAATTTTAGAAATGTCTAAACACCCCACCACCCCCTCACCGCCACTGCATAAAACATAATCTATCAAGCCAAGTAGTTCCAAATAGATATTTGAGAAAACTTAAAAGAATTTTTTATATGGAAATAATTTATTTGACTTTAAGACATTATTTATAATGTGATAAATAAGGAAATAATTGGATGAGTATATATTTTTTCCCCCCTAAAAGGGGGTGAAAATTTAGATGTGTCTTGTACACGAAATGTAGCCCCGCCCGCCCACTGGCCCCCATCCTTTGGCATCTGCCTCGCAGCAGTTACCTCCTTGCAAGCAAACAGCAAGAAAAAACAGTTCCTTTCAGCTTCAGCACAGGCTAATTAGCACAAGTTGATTAGATCAGCCTCCTGATTCTCAGCTGATTTGCTCTCAGCTGTTTTGTGCAGGGTCTGTTGCTGGCTGCAAAGAGGTAAATTGTTGGAGCAGATTTTTTTCCCCTTGTGCTAATCAAGCTATGCTGAAAATGAAAATGAAAGTAAAGCAGGCTGTTTGCTGTTTGCTTCAACGCCACAAAATTGCTCAGAAGCAGAGGGAGATTTCTTTTTCTTCTTTTTCCTCACCAAAAAAGGTAGATGCAAACAATGGGAAATTTAGGGCAAAAGAAGAGAGTTCAAGATTTTAAAACACAAAAGGAAAAAAGGAAAAAGAAAAAGGCAAAAATAAAAATGGGAAGGGAGAAAAAGAAATGAAAGAGAAAATTGTTATACATATTTAGAATTGAAATATGAATAGTAATAAGAAATAAATGGGAAATCATGATTGTAAAAATGAAATGAATAATAATTGGAATATTTGTCTTTGTATTTTTGAAATCTAGGCGATAAATTTTTCTCTTTTTTCCGTTTTTTTAGAAATATGAATAAGTATAAATTGTAACAATTTAATGGTATATGGTGGTGAAAGTAAAAAGGATTAAGTTGTAGCTTGGATAACAGCTAGAACATTTTTAAATTTAATTAGGGAAATTATAATGATTGAAATATTTTTAATTATATATTGTGATGAAAGTAGAAATGATTAAGTTATGATTTGGAGGATTATATGGGCAAAGCTATTTGGGTTATTGCGAGAGTTTAAAATGTGAAAATGAGTAACATAAGGGGAAAGCTCTATTTAACTAGGGAATTGTAATAATTGAGATACTATTAATTGTATATTGTGTTGAAAGCAGAAATGGTTAAGTTGTGGTTTGGAGGAATATATGAGGGAAATTTGGTTTATTATTGGTAAATATAATTAATTGATTTGTAAGAAATTGGATTGCATGGAAATAATTGGAATATTCATGTTCATATTGATTAATATACAAAAAAAGATAGTTATATAACTAATTGATTTATATTAAAATGTTGAATTTGTATTAAACAATTGTAATATTACATAATGAACCAATGTGAGGATGGATATAAAAATAGATGACAATGGGAAGGGGTATAATATAGAATAGAATAGAATAGAATAGAATAGAATAGAATATAGAATAGAAGGGAAAAATTGAATTTGATTAAGATTAGAGATGAGGATGAAGGATAATATTGGTTTTTTAAAAAATAGATGAGGAATAAATATTTATTTATTTATTTATTTATTTATTAGATTTCTATACCGCCCTACTCCCGAAGGACTCAGGGCGGTGCACAGCCAAACAATAAAAACACATACAATACAAAATTTAAAAAATAGAATAAAATCAAATTAAATAATTTTGGCCCCGACAAATTTAAAACCCCAAACTTTTAAAACCAATTTAAAATTGAATATATAAATACTAAAAAATATTTAAAATTTTAAAAATCTTTTATAAAAGAGGGGGAAAATTAGGCCAGGCCGGCCTGGTGAAATAGTAAGGTCTTTAAGGCGCGGCGGAAGGTGCGCAGATCCGGGATCCTCCGTATCTCTGGGGGGAGCTCGTTCCAGATAGTAGGTGCCCCCACAGAGAAGGCTCTCCCCCTGGGGGCCACCAGTCGGCATTGTTTGGCTGACGGCACCCGGAGGAGCCCCTCTCTATGGGAGCGTACTGGCCGGTGGGAGGCTATTGGTGGTAGTAGGCGGTCCCGCAAGTACCCGGGTCCTAAGCCATGGAGCGCTTTAAAGGTGGTAACCAAAACCTTGAAGCGCACCCGGAAGACCACCGGGAGCCAGTGCAGTTCGCGCAGGAGAGGTGTTACATGGGAACGCCATGTCGCTCCCATTACCACCCGCGCGGCCGCACTCTGCGCCAGTTGGAGCCTCCGGGTGCTCCTCAAGGGGAGCCCCATGTAGAGAGCGTTGCAATAGTCCAGGCGGGAGGTGACAAGGGCATGAGTGACCGTGCGTAAAGAGTCCCGATCCAGAAAGGGACGCAACTGGCGAATCAGGCGAACCTGATGAAAAATCCTCCCGGTCACGGCCGTCAAGTGCTCTTCTAAAGACAGCCGTGAGTCCAGGAGGACGCCCAAGTTGCGAGCCCTCTCCGTGGGGGCCAATGATTCGCCCCCAATAGTCAGTGATGGCGTCAACTGACTATATCGGGACGTCGGAAACCACAGCCACTCAGTCTTGGATGGGTTGAGCCTGAGCCTGTTCCTCCCCATCCAGATCCGTACGGCCTCCAGGCACCGGGACATCACTTCAAGGGCATCGTTGGGGTGATCCGGGGTGGAGATGTACAGCTGGGTGTCGTCAGCGTACTGATGGTACTCCACCCCGAAACCACGGATGATCTCGCCCAGCGGCTTCACATAAATGTTGAACAGGAGAGGCGAGAGGACCGACCCTTGCGGCACCCCACATATGAGGGGCCTCGGGGTCGACCTCTGTCCCCCTGTCAACACAGACTGCGACCGGTCAGAGAGAAAGGAGGAGAACCACCGCAACACAGTGCCTCCCACCCCCAACTCTTCCAACCGGTGCAGCATGATACCATGGTCGATGGTATCAAAAGCCGCTGAGAGATCTAACAGGACCAGGACAGAGGAGCACCCCCTGTCCCGAGCCCTCCAGAGATCATCAACCAACGCGACCAATGCCGTTTCCGTGCTGTACCCGGGCCTGAAGCCCGACTGGAACGGATCCAGATACGTCGTTTCATCCAGGTGCTGGGGGAGCTGTTGCGCGACCACACTCTCAACAACCTTCGCAACAAAGCGAAGATTGGAGACCGGACGATAATTTACCAACATTGCCGGGTCCAGGGAAGGCTTCTTGAGGAGAGGCCTCACCACCGCCTCTTTCAAGGCGGCGGGAAAGTCACCCTCACTCAGCGAAGCGTTTATAATCCCCTGGAGCCAGCCTCGTGTCACTTCCCGGGAAGCCAGTACTAACCAGGAAGGACACAGGTCCAATAAACAAGTGGTCGCGTTCAGTCTACCCAGAATCCTGTCCACGTCCTCAGGGGTCACAGGATCAAACTCATCCCAGATAACATTCTCAAGACCTGCCCCTGTCTCTCCCCCTGAGACTACCCAGTCGGAGTCCAAATCTTCCCGAATCTGAGTGATTTTGTCATACAGATACTGAACAAAATCCTCGGCTCTACCCTCCAAGGGGTCCTCCCGCGCTTCCTGGTGGAGCAGGGAGCGGGTCACCCTAAAGAGGGCGGCCAGGCGATTATCTGATGACGCAATAAGAGCAGCAAAATAACTACATTTCGCTGCTTTTATCGCCACTAAGTAATTCCTAATGTGGGATCTTACTAGTGTCCGGTCAGATTCAAGAAGACTGGCCCTCCAACTACTCTCTAGGCGTCTTTTCCGGCGCTTCAACTCCCTCAGCTCCTCGGTAAACCAAGGAGCCAATTGAGATCGGCGCCGGGTCAGAGGCCGCAAAGGCACGACCCGATCCAGAGCACCAGCAGCCGCCCTATCCCAGGCGGCCACCAGGTCTCCAGTCGAGGCGTGTGCCAGAACCTCAGGAAATGGCCCAAGCTCTGTCTGGAATCTGTCAGGTTCCATCAGGCGCCTGGGGCGGAACCATCTGACCGGCTCCGCCTCCCTGCGGCGGGGTGCAGCGGTTCGAAAGTCGAGACGAAGGAGAGAGTGATCTGACCATGACAAGGGTTCAGTAACTATATCCCCTATATCAAGATCCCTCAACCACTGTCCAGAGACAAAAACCAGATCCAGCGTGTTTCCCCCTGTGTGGGTAGGGCCATGAATTAACTGGGTCAGGTCCATAGCTGTCATGGAAGCCATGAACTCCCGAGCCATCTCTGACGTCTCACCCACGGACGGCAGGTTGAAATCCCCCATAACCATAAGCTTAGGGGTATCAACCGCCACCGCGGCGATGACGTTGAGTAGCTCGGGCAGGGCTGTTGCCACGTGGCAGGGAGCCAGGTACGTGATCAGCAAACCCATCTGAACCCCATGACCCCATTTCACAAAAAGGGATTCACAGCCGGCCGTCTGAGGAACAGTGGCCTCCCTCGGTCTCAGACCTTCTTTAATGATAACCGCTACCCCCCCGCCCCTCCCCTGTGACCTCGGCTGATGGAATGCTTGGAAACCTGGCTAGATCAGGTTAATATGGCAAAAAGGAAATATAGAAATTGTAAATTTAATTGAAATGACTAAACACTGTTTAAATTTGTGAACTGGCCAAATACTCTGTTCAAAGAAAGTACATTGTATGTTTGTATGTGTGTTTGTCTAAAAAATAAAAAAAAACTTTTGATAAAAAAAAAACAAAGCAAAAAGGGTAGGTGCATTTTATACTCTGAAAAATACGGTACATCTTTAGCAAATGGACTGTAATTGCTGAAAACCTGAAGAAAAAGTGTGTAGGAGACATACAGTAAATTTGGGGCTATGGCAACAAATTGGTAAAGGCAACAAACCATAACAGGAAATAAAAACAAAAATTAAAAGGGTAACTGAAGAAGAAAAGAGACTATAGTTAAAATTAATTGGCTCTATGATTTATTACATTTTTTACTCCTGCTAACTAACATTGCCTCTACTTATCTGTAACATTTCATTTGTTCTTTAAATTCTGAACACTCTTTTTAAGGATCTCATCAAGTCCATCCAGCCACAATTTTCTGAATCTTTCCCTTCCTTCTGACTTGCATGTTTTGCAATTTGACCCTCATCCTTGTTCAATATACTTATTTCATACTTGTCAATCACTTTGGAATTCAATCCACTCCGTACATTCTTAAACCTTTCAATTCTTGTTTTACCACCTGCATTTCTTAAATATTTCACTTCTGCTGCATTTAACTTCTGTATTTTGTCTGATGCATACAACTCTCACTTCCATGTAATAAAGTGGCCACAAACATATTCTTATGTACAGCTAGGGAACATTCATTTGTCAAACAGACTGCATGATTTACTCTTTTATCAACATCTATTTGCTCTCATTTTTTGCCATTTATGTAGAATTTGCAGTGATTTTCTCACTCTTGCTGCCAGACACAACTATCTAGGTTCTTGTTATATTAATTTTCAAATCCAAACTCATCTTATGAAACAATCAAATATTCATTGCAGATTATTAGCAAGGCATCACTCAATCAGCCAATGACCTAGCACCATCTAAATGCCTACATACATAACAAACTTACTCTTATGCCCCTACCAACATGTCTTTAATGTAATTGGAGGCATTCTTGATACCTAAATTCTTTAAACAACCAAGAGAATATTATACATCTCTGCCTTATCCCTTACCATTAACTAAATATCTCATTTGTTGCTCTGCATGCTTAATTTCATCGTATGCTGTTCTTATTAAAATCAGCAACTATCCCTTAATTTACCTGTTCACACTACACATTCCATAATTCAAACCTTTGCACTTTTGCTTTTATAGATCAATTAGTGTACAATAAAATTCCTTTCTCGCATTCTCTCTTTTCTTCTTGTGTAGAGAAACAATAATGGCATTCTTCTAGTCATCAGGTACAGATTAAATAAGTTTCACAACTACTCCATAAGCAAATCACATTCCATGTTCCAATGTTTATTCATTTTGCTGAAGGCTCCTTGTTTAGCCCTCTTCGCCCACTACCAAAACTATTCTTTATTTCCATCAAAACCACTTCACAATTTTTCTGTCCCCTAACCATTCCTTTGGTGTCTTGACTTTTATGCAATTATGCTTTTCTCTAAATAGATTTAGTGCAATATATTTCCTAATCCATTTTTGCAATAACCATTATTTTGCTTAATTTGGGTTCTCAGTAATAGAGACAGGGTAGAGAAGATGACCAGCTACAGGCTGCATTTCATCAAGTTGATGGAAGTGCAGGCAACACTTTTATTACCAAACATGTTATTCTGTGTAAGGTTACTTCTGTAATCTGAAGACTTGTCAGCCCTTCCAGGTAAAACAGACAGGACATATGTTTACATGAGCTAATTCTATTTTATTGTAAGACTACATTAACAAAATCATGAAAATTTGAATTTCCCACTGCCACTTTTAACCACCTAATTAATTAGAGCAGGGCCTTCCTAAGTTTCTTCTTCCAACTATTAATTCACTGAAGGCTTCTTCCTCTCTTGCCTAATTGTTTCCTGGCAGCATCTTGTCCCTGAAAGTCATCTTCACATTCAGTTACATGTTGTTGCCCATATTCTATCAACTAGGAGATTATGAGTGTGCTGTCACACATTCAGTTTTGTCATAAATTACCTAATCTTAGAACAATTTTATAAAAAAAAAAGAGTACTGTGTTACTTAAAATAATTAATTAAATATTAATAGGCTGATTTGCTTCTATAAATAGCCCTTGTTTAAGCCTAATTGGGATTGAAATTTCTGTCACTTAAGTGATGCATTTGTTAGGCAAAACATCATGTGACTGCAATGCTTAGTGACCTCAGTTGTGATAGCTTTCTTATGTGAGGACCACACTATTATTAGGCAACTGTATTACCCTTATTCTGTCCTGCTGTGCTCACTTCCCCTCATCTGTCTATCTCACCCTTTCATCTTTGCCCTTTGGGTCACCCTGCCTTCCATTGCCCTGCCAACCTTTGCCCTCTTCTTTCTCCACTGCTGATTAGGTGTGCAAAAAGGTCAGCTGAGGGTGGCAATGGGTAGGGCAGCCAAAAGGGCAGAGATGGGAGAAGAAATAGGAAGGTGGTGGGAGGAATTGAAGTACACTTTACAGTCAGAAATGCAGGAAGGGCTGCCAAGTATCTAAATTTTTGTCATGTGACCATGTAGATGTTATAATAGCCATGCCTTTGAGGACTAAGTATTTATGACTAATAAATACAATCTATTCAGTGCTTTTAATTCCATATATTTGCTGAATGAATGGTTATTATGGGAGGACTACCTGTATATGGTAATTGAGAATTCTGATCCTTCCAATACGAGGTTCATATCCATGTACAGACACACAGATCTTATAAAGAAATTAGTAAAGCTTATAGTATGATTCTGAGCACAACCTGCAGATTTTCATGATAATTCGTTTTTGGTTTTCTTGTGTATTTACTAAATATATTTATAACAGCGAGTCCTTTGAGTTTATGCATACAATTCATATTTAACTACTGAGATTGATTCCTTAGATATTCACTTTCTGTTTACATTTCCCTTTGAATTATGAATTTTTGATTTTCCACTTATGAAATAAAAAGGAAAGAATATCCATAGATGTCTTCTTTGAAATTTATATTCCTAGAGTTGTGTTTGAGTAAAGAGTAACTTCACATTGAACTTTTGCTGAGACTCCATGTATATGAGGTAGCCCAGCATGCCTAGAAAGTACCAGGTATTTATCAGTAATATAATTTATATAAAGAATGCTGATGGACCATGGACATTAAATTGCTTAATGGTTAAAGTCTCAGTGCAGTGATTTGTTTCCTAGTAATCTAATCCATTTTTCATTTCTTTTTTCTCTTCTGTCTACTTTGCTTTCTGTCCTGCTTCATTTTGCTAGACGGAACACTCCCTATAAAACATTGGAGCCTGTCAAACCACCCACAGTTCCCAACGATTACATGACCAGTCCAGCAAGACTTGGAAGTCAGCACAGTCCTGGAAGGACTGCTTCCTTGAACCAGAGGCCGAGGACACACAGGTAAATGAATTGGAGTCTTGATGTCAAATCTGATCTTGGCAAGCAATAATAGAAGCTGGCAAAAGGAGATGAATATATTTTATTTGGTGCAAACTATTTGCTGTTTCCAAAATCAGATTTGTTTTTAAATAGAAGCTTTTCAAGTTTGGGTGCTGCAATGGTGACACAAGAATACATTAGAAATTTCAGCTATTTTCTCTGTATCTTTGAGGTTTCTGTTTCTTTTTAGTCAGAGGTTCATATTTAATGGACCTGTTTTATAGCCTTTTTCAAAAAGTAAATTGCCCTATTATAGTTTAGTAATTGATTGCCATATTTCTGTAGGATTGGGTTAGAGAGCTTGGGATTCATGGGCCATGGTTTATCGATTTCTAGGTTTAAAGAAAACCTAGAAATGTTGTTTGAATTAATAAAACACATGGAGTACATGTATATGCGGCATTCATTTTAAAGCATGCTTTTAATCTATTTCATCCTACAATTTTAAGAACTTCTTCTGGAAACAATGCTTATAGATTCTGGACGTAAGTTGAGCATCATCTTGCAAATTATTCTTTAAATTGAGGGATTCTTAAAAACTATATGTAGGGAAAGCATCCAGATCTATTATAACCACAACATTCTTATTATTCCCTGCTGATTTTTATGCATTGAAACAAGCTCTATGTTTATCATCTTCCAGCCTCTAAAGTGAAATTTCATTCTACAGCAGTGCTACCAAGGTTATTAAAATGATCCAAAAACAAGCATGATCTGAGAATTGGTCCTTAATTTTTCTGTTGGAAAAATGGGCTTAAGGCTAAAGAAGATTGCAGAAGGAAAAACTGTCTATCTACATAGACTTTTATTAAATATTTCTCTAATTGTACAAAATTAATCTTTTATTCAACTTCATTGAAGAAAAGAGGTTATATATTGGTTGTTCTAATACAGCTTTCTCCAACTGGTGCTTTAAGAATAAAACTGCTGTAAAGAAAGAGAGGCAAGATTTTTCAGCACTGTAACATGGTGCTGCCAAAATGATTTGACATAGCAATAGTAATTTTAATCAATATTTTCCCCTTAATGACAAAATAGACTTTAGTTCCCAGCATTCTTTGGGACAAATATTTCTGTTCTGAGCCATTTGCTAAAGCACTGTGTTATTATTTGAAACAGCAGAAATGGACTCTTCAATGTTCCAAGTGGCTTGTGATGAAATTCAGCTGCAACCATGGCAACAAGTTCCAGGTCCTTGGCATACCAAACGCCAATTTTTGTGAGAATAATCTCCATTATTAGTTGCCATTTTTAATGTTTCACTTATTTTGGTTGAATTATTTCCAACTAACTATAAGTGGTAAATGAATGTTTGCCTTGCTTTGAATTAATATATAGAACAGGGAGTAGCAGATTTTGGATTTTAGCACAACCTTTCTCTATGTCTATGGAGATTCTCAGTCATCCAGGTCATGGTTGTCCCAAAAGTGCTTTTTCAAGAGGCAACTGGACTTTCTGGTTTTTCTTTGAAGACATTTCACTTCTTAGCTAAGAAGCTTCTTCAGTTATGATTAGATGGTGGGAAATGAAAGGATTTGTATTCCTTGCAGACAACTGGTCATTTAGTTGCATTTGCATTCTTTAGACAGTTGTTGAGGCCACAAACCATCCGATTAGGGAAGAGTGTTTTAAATACATTTCTAACTGGCTTTATTTAACTAATAAATGATAATTGATTTACGTAATACTTATGTGAAGCACTTTTCCTGATACTTTAATCCTAGGGAAATATCTCTTCTGTTCATCAGAATCACAATTTGCCTACATCTTAAAGCTTTTATTAGACAGTTTATGATCTTTAATTAATTTAAGCTACCTGCAAACATTCGGAGTATTATTTTAGTCTTTTTTAAGTCTCAGATTACTCCTCCCAGTTTTTACATTAAATATTCGTAAAACTGCTTTTTTGCTTGAATAGCACATCTGTGTTTCTTGAAGTCAACTCTGCTGTTATCCCAATCATCATCTGGGATTTATTCCCTCTCTTTTCTCTTTTTCTTTAGATAGAGTAAAAAAATTGTGTGGTTCATGATTTGCTGACGTGTTTCAAAGTCACAAATGTTACATTACCGGTTATAGCAATATTTTATTTATCTGCTTGCTTTGTTTTGAGTAGTGGTAGCAGTGGAGGAAGTGGCAGTCGAGAAAACAGTGGGAGCAGCGGAATTGGCATACCCATTGCAGTGCCTACACCCTCACCACCAACTATTGGCCAAGGTATTTATTGATCAAAGCCCAGAAACCTGTTTTAACAAACAATTCAGGGGAAAAATGGATTCTGTGCAATATATCATCATCCTCTGTATCATCTGGAATAGCTCCTCTGCTAATTCTTGCAGTGACTTAATTCAGCCACTAGATATTGGTTGACACATTGACGGGGCTTGCTGATGGATATAGTTTCTCCCCACGTAGAGAACAAGGCCCTGTAAATAAATTTCAAGAGGACTGAACATTTGTAGAGCTATGTTATTATCACAGAACACAGAAAGAAGGAAAACATTTATCTTTTATGTTTATGTATGAAAATGAACAGAATCTGGTTTTATTTTTTTGTTATCATAGGTTTTTTTTGAAAGCAGCATGATTTTTTTTTCTAGTTATCATTTATAACAACATTTTGGGTGCCAAAATACAATCCCAAAATTGGGTTTGGTTTATCTGTGATATATATGGTTGTTTTTTTCTCTCAGTTTTTTAAAAATATCATTCCAGTTATAAGTATTCCATATATATTTGTGTCTATCCACACATATGCAAGCAATACTCTCAAATTTTTAATAAAAATCCTTTGAAAAGTGCACTGTCATCTAATAAGTAATTTTGAAAATTAAAATATATGAAAATTTGGAAGTTGTCTTATCTGCTGGCAGCACATTTTTCATTGGATTTTGGTTAAAAAATTGAGTTCAGCTTATCAGTGGATGAACTTATCTGCAAGTAAATATAGTATCCTTTTAAAAGAAGTTATTACTTTATTCAGAATAGTGCTGAATCCTCACATAGAATTAGAAAAGCAGCAATGAGCGAACCAAATTACTTTAATGATTAACTGATGAGTTTGAGTTTATTTGTAGATCAAGATATGACTGGCAAGTGAATGATTTTAGCAGCATCAATAACTGTTTCTTTCTAAAGCTCTTTCAGGATTCCAAAAGTTCTTGAGATGGACGGCAGGCTGAGTTCAACCTTTTGAGAATAATGACATTTATTTATTTTTTTGAACGACTAGATAGGGTTCTTTTCTAACTTTCTTTACAGGACTGATGGAATTGGGTTTTTGGATTGATGGAGTTGGGTTTACAGAATTGATGGAATTGGGTTTTTGTTCTTGTGTGGTTTTGACTTGAGTATAATAACAATAACTACTTACGTAACCATCTTACAATTTCCAGGGTAAAAATATTATGCAGAAAAGGAGTAAGAAATAGTAAGCGAAACAAATTAAAGAATGAAATAAGAAGAAAGGAATGGCAAAATATCTAAAACTAATTTTTATCAACTGTATTCACTCCCCTGAATTTTTCTTTTGTTGCAAACCACCTTTGTTTTTCAAGCCATTATGCAGCTACCTACAAAGTACTTTGTTATTCATGCAGTATTAAGGAATAATAATAATTTGAGGACTTAACTGCCTAACTGCACTTTTGTCTTTTATCTTCTGCACAGTCTACTTATTTAAAGGGGCAAAATAGCTCTCAAAGATTCATCATGAATATGGAGTTATGTAGCACTGTATCTTTTGAGATGTTAATATATATATTTATATTAGCTAAGGTAAATCGTTTTCTTTCTCCCCAAAACACACAATTCATGCGGGTTTTTTCCTTTATCTGTTCCATGAAGCCTAAGTGGATTTGAATTTTCATGTGTTTACTGTGCTGTGGTCTTTCTACCCCTTTTCTCTCCCCTCCCTTACTCTTGGTTTCTGCATTGTGTTCTAAGTTGTTGTTTATGTTTTGTTTTGCTCAAGTCGTCTTGGTTCCTTTTGGCTCTTGCATTTCAGCTGTTCCTGGGTCAGCTCCTGGTTCCCAGTATGGCACAATGACCAGGCAGATTTCCCGACACAACTCTACCACTTCTTCAGCCTCTTCTGCTGGATTTAGGAGGAATCCTTCTGTGACTGCTCCATTTTCTGCTCAACCTCACATTAATGGCGGGCCTCTCTATTCTCAAAACTCAAGTAAGGTTATTGCAGAGCATAGAACTCCTGGGTTTGTTTGGGGGCAAACCAGTTTGAAAGTTTTATATAGCTCTTGGTTTAATCATCTATCTGAGTCACTAAGGCATATCCAGATAAGACGGTCTTCATCCAAGCTGTAATTTACAAGACCAAGAAAAGTTTTGCACCTACACAAGTTGTTTCTGTCCCTCCTTCCCCTTCCCCTTCCCTCTTGTGTTGCCTGGCTTCAGTCATTCAGATACTCTTTATGAAACCAGTTTCCCACTGAAACTACGATTAATTTGTAACTATAGAACAAGTTATGACTGGCTTTTTTCAGAGGAAGATTTCAACATGAGCAAGTTACGTATTTATGCAAATGGAAGTCTTTTTTCTACAAAAGAGTTATCCTTAAAACAACAGTGTTGCTTTATATTTTGCTGAAATATATACAGGTGGTTCTTGACTTACAACCACAGTTGAGACTAAAATTTCCAGTTGCCAAAGCACCTAAATTTTGATCACATGATCATGGGGATGCGGCAATAGTTATAAGTGTGAGGACCAGTTGTAGTTCACATTTTTAATTGCCAGTGTAACTTTGAACAGCGTCCCAATAAATAATTTTCCTCTCAGGTAAATGCAGCATAGTTTATTATCATTTCAAGTAAAAATAAATATTTTTCTTGAAATACCACACTTAGGGTTTCTGCATTCTGCACTGTATAGTGAAGCTGCATTTGAATATGCAATATTTAGCATACATAAGCCAGGATCACAGAGAGGTGATTATAAGGACTATGCCAAGCCTCTGGTAGGTTTCTAGATTATTTTGCAAACCTACTTTGCACAATCTACTGACCACCATATTTTATTGAGAAAGTGGAATTATAGTTTGGCACTTTGAGTTAAACTGTGTCAGGATATGATTTTTACATATAAAAACAGAATAGCTTTTCTCAATTTAGAATAGAATAGAATAACAGAGTTGGAAGGGACCTTGGAGGTCTTCTAATCGAACCCCATGCTTAGGCAGGAAACCCTACATCACTTCTTGATCAACTTGTTTAGATTCAGATTCCCAGAGTAACCCAGCAAGGCTATTGCTAAAAATTTTGAAAGTTTAAGCCTACACATCTGGATCACTGTTAGGGAGAGATTTCAGGAATGAGAACAACATCCGAGTTGTTCTTAAAATGATAACAAGAGATTCTGCTACGTTCAGTCTACAGTTTCAAAATAAATTGATAATATCTGCTTGCCAAAGATAGGCACATTTACAAATAAATAAATAAAAATGTCTTTCATCTATCACGTTGCTAATAAGATTAGCAATAGGATCCTAATAGGATCCTTAGGAAAGAGCATTTTTAATTTAATTTTATGTATTAGATTGTGCTGATCTAATACAGATACTAAAGATCATAAATATATTAATGATTGCCACATTAAAAAATATTCTGCAGTCACCAATTTTAACTTGACTAGATATTTTACTCTTCTCTTAAATTTAAGGTTTAATGCCCTAGATTTGATAAAATAAATTTGAGGTTTCCCTGGACAACAAATTAATTATATTGGGGAGAAAAGAAAGAGGAATAGAGCCAGTCAATCTTGGCAACAAGAGTTTTGAGAAATTGACATTTGTATTATATTTCTTACTGGGCACATAAAACAGGATTAATATGAGATGAGCTCAGTGTTAGTATTTAATTGTGAATATAAATTCTGAACCTTGGAATTGTTTAAAATCAATCTATCTTTGGAAATCCAAAACTGTTTCAAATGAGCTTCCTTTTACTTTTCTGAACACGATACCCTGTATTGGATTAAAAAAAAATAGAATGAAATCATTTGCATTTCTGAAGGTTGTTATAATTGTTTCTAAGGCCAGTTTCTTGAGCTTATAATATTTTATTTTATTATATTTATTTTATTTATCACATTTAGAAACTGACCATCTCCCTCACAGAAGGAATCTAGTTTTCACTATTACTTATGAAAGTGTACCTAATGGTCACTTTATAGTGTACCTAATGGTCACTTTATAACGAACACACACACACACAAGCTCTAATCAAAGGTGGATATACAGAACTGAGTGTGAGGAGATCAGAGACATGCTAATAAAATACATTTTTCTTCCATCTGGCACATGTTCTATGTACCCTTTGGATCAGTCTGAAAAGGCTTGTGTTTCTGTGCATCTTCCATGGTTCACATTAGAGAATTAAGCATGTAGAAACATTCATAAACAGCATTCACATATTCTGCTTCTCATTGATATTCACACAAACCATTCTAAAACATTGATATTATTTCTCAGTTACATTAAAAATGTACCCCTGCTCATAAATCTGAACAGAAATTCATTATGAGGGGTTTATCTAAACATATTATTATGTATTTATGTGAGAGCCTTTGGCCTTTATCTCTAGGTCATAGTGAGGTTTGTTGGCTCTGTCAATCATTGGAAAATGCCTTAGGTAAACTGGTTGTTCACCATATAATTTATGGCAAATTGTTGGTTGATGACCATTATTAGATGCTGGAAGCATCTAAAAATGCAGCTTCAACTTATATATCATGTTAAGGCTAACACAAGTCAATAGTATGAAAACTTGTTATGAATAATTCCTATGAAATCCTTAGATTTACTTCTTGAAAAGAACCCATTTGAGTTTTTGTAATGAACATATATATTTTCTGCAGACCAGTTTTTATTTTCATAGAATTATACTTCTTAAAGCTCTCTTTAAAAATCTCTCCTGAAATCCTCCAGTGCAGAAAATTTTAAAATATGAAAATAACAAGGCATGTAAAATGTAAATTTAATTTCATGCTAAAGAGCAGGCAGTTTATAAACTTTATTGGCATTTTTTGCCCTTTTTTTTTTAACCTTCCACCATCATTGCAAGAGGCCTTTGCTACTTTTTTTTTGTGCTTTCTTTATAGCACTTTCTTCAGGAGAAAACATACTTAGTAAGGAAGAACACACAAACACCCATATAGTTTCCCTCAACTTGGCATTCCTTACACAATTTTGTGGTAAAATGGCAGGATGTCTATATTTCAAGCCCACAAAAATTTTTATTTTATTTATTTTTATTTTATTTTATTTTTCAATTTATATACCGCCCTTCTCCCTAAGGACTCAGGGCGGTGCACAGCCAGAATTAAGAACATAAACTACAAATATTAAGAACAATTAAAATATATATAAATTTGGCCCAAAAATTTAAAAATCACAAACCAATTAAAACATTTATAAAATTTAAAAATTTCTTCTTAAGCCAGCCTGGCTTGCTGGAAAAAGTGGGTTTTAAGGGCACGGCGGAAGGCACTGAGGTCTTGGATTCTCCTTATCTCTGGGGGCAACTGATTCCAGAGGGTAGGTGCCCCCACAGAGAAGGCTCTCTCCCTGGGGGTCACCAGCCTACATTGTTTGGCTGATGGCACCCTGAGGAGGCCCTCTCTGTGGGAGCGTACGGGTCGATGGGAGGTCGTCGGTAGCAGCAGGCGGTCTCGAAGATAGCTAGGCCCTATGCCATGGAGCGCTTTAAAGGTGATAACCAACACCTTGAAGCGCACCCGGAAGGCCACCGGGAGCCAGTGCAGCTCCTGGTGGCTTTTAAATGGCCAGGTGAAATGTTTGAAAGAGTAGCTCACATATTATCTACCTTAGGTTTTATTTTGCTTTGCTTTTTAATTGCCAGATGATTAAAACAAAATTTAGCAGAAGCTGTATTGCTAGGGTGGCTAAGGAGGTCTTGTTGTGTGTTTCATTGCGTAGCTTTTTTGTGGTCCAGTGTTACTGACAGCTACTTTTTGTTTTTATTTTCCTTTTCCTGTATCTATGTTTACTTCCCCGTTTATGGTGTGTGTGTTACTTCCAGTTTCAATTGCTCCACCCCCTCCCCCAATGCCTCAGTTGACTCCACAGATACCTCTCACAGGCTTCGTGGCCAGGGTGCAAGAAAACAGTAAGTTGGCAGCTTAGCTTCTCCAAAGAGTAGAGTCGACTCTTACTTTCTTTCTCTCTTTCTGTCTCTCTCTTTCTCTCTTTCTCCTGTAGCATGCATGGCTGGCCAGTCAGATTCTTCTCCTTGGTTTTATTGCTTTGAGAGTTTGGATGATTTTTTTTGTATTTAAAATGCTAATTCCATCTTGCATTTCAGCACCAACGTGGAACTGAAGGGTACATTTTCTTATGCTCCAATTATTGTTACTGATAACATTTTTAGACCTGTGATTTTGTTTAAGCATCCAAAATAATTTGGTAATTTGATGAGAAATTAGAAAAAGATAGCACCCACACACCTTTCGCTCTAGCTCTATTTTGTCAAATCCCCAACCTGTTCATTTAGGAGATTTAAATAATAATTTGATATACACATTCTTTTTAAGAAATCATGGCTATACCTGCATCTAACAAGACATTGGACAAAATTTTACAGATACAAGTGCATGGATTTTTTGAAGAGTTTTAATTTGAGGAGATAAAAGCATTTATATAGCCATCTTTAGCATTCCAAATCCCCAGGCCACACAAATGAGCGAATCCCCATCTGTGCACGTGTGAGATCTAAGCAGTGCATGAAACCATGCCCCCTAGGCTGCGGAAAAACCACCCTCCATGGAATCAGACCAGAGGTGGGTTTCAGCAGGTTCTGACCAGTTCTGAAGAACCCGTAGCAGAAATTCTGAGTAATTCGGAGAACCAGCAAATACCACCTCTGGCTGGCCCCAGAGTGGGGTGGGAATGGAGATTTTGCAATATCCTTCCCCAGGAGTGGGGAGGGAATGGAGAATTGGAATAGTGTCCAAATGAACAATATCCTTCCTCTGCTATGCTACCAAGCCACACCCACCAAGCCACACCCACAGAACCGGTAGTAAAAAATTTTGAAACCCACCACTGAACCAGTCCCTAGAGCCCAAAAAGTTGGGGGCTGCTGGTTTAAACCATTTTAGGATCAATCTAAGTGGGATGCTAAATATGTTCAAATAACATCTCCCTACAAGATATTTTATGGCTGACAGCATGTATATCAAATTGGACACATTAACACATAGGATTACATGGCCCAAGAAGACTCAGTGTCAATAATGTTTAATGGACTTTTATCTGTCTTTTCTGTATAAAAATTATGTCAGGCAATTCAGGACATCATTGAAAATGTGAAAACAATTTAACCTTTCTTTGACTGAGGGTATCAGCTGGTCTTTAAATGGCTACACTTTAAATCTGGCGGGAAGTGATAATGAAAGAATGGCTCCAAAACAGAAATGACATCTTAAAAATCATACTTATATATAAATTTACGTCAAAATTAAATAGAACTGATAGAAGAGAACAGCTGCATGCTAAGTTTGGCAGCAATTTCTGGAAGGATTATAGGGGCATACCCAATTTTGACCCTGGGAGAACTTCTGCTCCTGTACTTTGAATCAGATTCAGAGTTAATTGTTGTAGAGAATAATACTGGAATCTTTTTTGGTGTCCTGCAACTCATTTAAACGATACACTGCTTTCTTGTTTACAGTTAGGCTCTGTGCATATGTTTTATATTGCATAGTTGGAAAAGAGCAGCCAAAATCCTTAAGAATTACTACAGTTTCTATACAAGGATAGACTACATTTCTTGAAGGGTTTTCCATGAAACAAAAGCAGACATCCTACAATTGTATAAAACCAATTATCTTATAAAAAATAAAGAGATTTTTTTTCTCCTACTTGGAATGGTAGGATTTGGTGATTCATTTTTTTAAATTTAAGGAGATTCAGGACCAATTTAAGGAATTGCTTTTTTTATAGAGTGCACAGTTGAACACAGTTGGATGTAGTAAAGATAGAGATAGTAAAACAACATTCCTTTCATCTTTCCAATGTCAGTAAGTTCTGTTGACAAAAGTATTACTTTTATCATCAATCTCTTTGTTTCTATGGGACCAAAATACACATTTTCAGGAAACTGGATCTTATCCAGATTTTAAAGTTGCTGTTGTCCTTAGGAACATGTCAATACCCTTTATTTTAAGATTTTCCTGCTTTTATGGGATCCTGAATATAATAGTCTAATCTCATTTTCTGAAAAATAATAAAGACTGGTTGTAATTTGATAATGGAGATAGTTCTGACTTAATAAAAATAATAATTATTTTATTGACAGTGGTAGTATAGCAAAGGTTGATATTTCATACATCTTAAGCAATTCTTGCCCTGGTGTTCTAGTCCTGTACTTTGGGTTATTCTGACCTGTATCTGGTGCTACTAATGGACTTGAGTTTGCTCAGTGGGACTTCTTCCTATGGTTCTTTATTCTGCTTCTTACTATCCAAATTCCAAATTTTCCAAAAATTTCCGAATTATTTGCAGCACTTTGGGGTGTTTGGTTGAGGGATAAATTTTAAGTTTTTCTAGTAGGTTAATATCAGATGTGAATATTTTTAAGTACAGAAACACACAATATTATTGTATCTATGAAACGTTTTCAGGTAAGAAGCTCTTTTGCGGAAAAAAAATTTAGTTGAAATAAGAACTGAATGCTAGATCTTTTTAAACTCATCTCAAGCTAAACAACTCTGGAATGAAAATACTTTCTGTTCAAGCCATTGTATTGTTTTCTACTGGATTAAGTCAATGAACTGCTTGGCTTTTATGTACAAGACAGCTGGGCTTGGCCAATAAATCAAAGATACAATCCTCTAAGAGTATATATTTTTATAAAATATAAAAACATATACTGTGTTTCCCTGAAAATAAGACCCAACTGGAAAATAAACGCTAGCATGGTTTTTCAGGATGCTCATAATATAAGCCCTACCTCAAATTAATCTCCAGTTAAGATCGTCAGCCAGAAGGACAGATTTAGTACTGTATTTTCCTGAAAATAAGACCTAACTGGAAAATAAGCCCTAGTGCATCTTTTGGAGCAAAAATTAATATAAGACCTAGTTTTATTTTCAGGGAAACATGGTATTTTTGGTAGAACAGCTTCTAAGTCTGTGGACCTTAGGGTAGGGGAGAGTCTTAGAATATTGTGCCTATTGGCATATTATACTGTGTTGAAAACATATGATCAGTGGTGGGATTGAAGTAATTTAACAACCGGTTCTCTGCCCTAATGATTTCTTCCAACCAGTTTGCCAAAGTGCTCACAAAGTTAACAACTGGTTCTCCCGAAATGGTGCGAACTGGCTGAATCCCACCACTGCATATGATCCTATTCGTTTATCATAGTCCAATTATCAGGTTTGGATATATGTGTTAGTAAGGAACAATTATGGGCACTCTGTAAAGTAAGGCACAACTGGTTCTAAGAATTCTGATGATAACTGATCAAGTTACCTCTGTAATATATGAAATATTATAGTAGTAAATAATAATAACATACCAATACATTGTCAAGAAATTGTATTGTTTCATTGAAAAATAATCACCACCACCACTGCAGGCAACCAGCCCACAGTGGAGGTCCTCTTGCCAACGTCACCTTTTCTCACTTCTCTTTTTGAAGGATGGTTCCTCCTGGGTTTCTTTCTAAGATACATCATATTGGGCAGATGCTGAGCCTCTGACACTACTGCAGGTACCCTCAATGCATTGGCTTCCCATCATGACGCCTCATCCTTTTGCAAGAAATTTTATGTAGACTACTTGAAGTAGATGTAGAAGGTCAGCACTATAACCCAATATGATGCCTCCCAGAAAGAAGTGTAGACAAAGGGAGAGGACAAAGCATTTCATATATCCAAATGAACAAGTATGCTTTACAGATGATAATGAGACACATTCCAGTGATCAAAGTCTACATTCCAAATCAAGAATTTTAGGTCCTACTACAATAAAAAGGCAGATCTATTAAAATAGACAAAAAAGGATTGTAACTGAAAAGGTCTTAAATTCTTGATACGTAGTCATTACTTTAAAAACAACTCCAAGAGAAAGGAAGGATGGAAAAACAACTTCACTGTTCGTAATATCATTTCTCATCCAACACAGTAGATTCCAAAAATCTGATCCAGAAAGTGATTAGCAATCAGTCACATAATATTTATTTTATTATTGATTGCTTGATTGATTGATTAAATTTATTTGCCACTACTCTAGGCTGCTTACAATAATCAAAAAGAAGAAAAAGAAAGTGTAAACAGAACAGAAGCAAAGTAATAGAATGATAAAGTAAACTATGAATAAAGAACACTATGAGAAAACATCAGTATGAAAGATGGATGGATAGAGAACAGAGTGCAAAGAAGGTGGGGGGAAGGAAGTAGAGTCTGCCATCAATCCAGCAGCCACATTCAGTATGGATTCTCCCATTTGGTCCCCTGGCCAACTGACAGAGAAAGGTCTTCAGGTACCCATGGAAGATAGGAGAGTGGAGGCAGAGCTTAGCTAGAAGGTAGGATGTTCTAAAGGGTCGGTTTTGCAGCAGAGAAGGCTCTTCTGGATCTGGATTGTTGGAGTTATTTAACCAACGGGACCTGAAGTAGGCCCTTTCTGCTGGCATGAGTAGGACGGGCTTATGTATGCATTTGCATGTTGTATATGTACAATGATTTTTTTTGAAGAACATAGTCTGAGTCCTTATTTATACTTTTGAAATTTAAGACTAAACTCATTAACATGATGATACTTTAGCAACATTGTTTTTTTAAAAGGACCTTTAGTTGCTAGATTTTCTTAAGAGATAGATAAGAGAGAGATAGCAATAGCAATAGCAATAGCACTTAGATTTATATACTGCTTCATAGTGCTTTTACAGCCCTCTCAGCGGTTTACAGAGTCAGCATATTTTCCCCAACAATCTGGATCCTCATTTTACCGACCTCGGAAGGATGGAAAGCTGAGTCAACCTTGAGCTGGTGAGATTTGAACTGCCAAACCAAAGATAGCAGTCAGCTGAAGTAGCCTGCAGTGCTGCACTATAACCACTGCACCACCTCGGCTCAATGCTTGAAAATTGTTCTCCAGTTTAATCTGAGGGCAAATGTGAAAGTGCCTTATTGTGAAAAATAATCCTTCATAATGTTCAAGGAGAGATTTGAACTGCATTGAGCCAAAGTTTATGCCTTTTAGGCTAAACCCATCAAGTCAAGGAACAGATTTCATGTCCATTCAGTGATGACCTCATACTTGCATACTTTAAAAAAATTTTTAAGGACAACATAAGAAAAATTTTAAAATGTGCACATGGGTTTATCACTGAATGGATGTGAAATCTGTTCCATGACTTGTGATTATTTTTCTCCTCCATTGGAGGAGCTGATAATTAGCATAAAAATATGGGGACTTTAAATATTTTGAAAGATGTGCTCCAGTTTAGGCATTTAGACATACTTCAGTCAAAGTGATGCGTTTTTCCAGTTACACTGAGGTTTTTTGTGCTAATGATAAATACAGATACCATTTGCATCTGTTGAGTAGTATTCAAAAAGCTTTGCTATTACTGAATGATGCTCTTTTAAGTAGTTATAGCAATTGTTTTTCTCCTCTGGGATTTATCACTGCATGTCCTAAGTTACAGGATTTGTATGTAGGACAGTTAATGAATGAGATTTTAAGTAGCCTCTTTTGAATATATCTTATCACCTACTACATTTTAGGATGTTACTGAAGATGCTGCAAATGCGGACATGTTAGGGATTTAGATAATAAAGGCTGATGAAATGCTCAGGATAGTGTAGGTTAGCATGAGGCAGATTCTCCTGTCCTTGCAAGACGGGAATGTTTGTGATGCAGATTAAAAATAGGCTTTCTTTCCTCCCATCAGCATCAAAAGGAGACTTTGCTTGCATTAGAAGTGATGTTCTTTGCAGTGCCTCTGCAACTGGATATTTGTTCATCTAAGGCAAACATAAACTGACAAAATAAGACATTTGGCTTACAGCATTCAGCAACAGCTAAACCAGCCTATTGAACATAAAGAAATGATGCCTTGAGAATCATTAAAGTGATGGTCTACATCTCACTTCTGCTAGTAATCAGCTTATGTCTCTGGAGTATTTGCTTTGAAGTTAGCATCTGTAGTTCTGTGGCTGCCAATAACTTGCAAAGTTGTATGTCATAGCATTTTAACATATAAAGCATTCATCTCTTAATCTATGCATGATACTGTTAGTGCATGCGATTAGTTTCTGTAATAGGTATGGAACTCTGATCATGGATTTACTTCTATTTGAACTAAATCTGACCAAATATTCTTCTTTCACTGATTCACCAGTTGCTGACAGTCCAACTCCACCTCCACCTCCACCTCCAGATGAGATGCCTATGTTTGATGACTCACCACCACCTCCACCACCACCACCAGTGGATTATGAAGATGAGGAAGCTGCAGTAGTGCAGTATAATGATCCTTATGCTGATGGTGATCCAGCCTGGGCACCTAAAACTTATATTGAGAAAGGTAAAGGATGAATAAGTTTGTGCTAAACATCCTTTTCCAGATTCCTTAGAGAGATTTAAGCCATGTGTACCCCATTCAGAGGACACCACTAACTGGATGACTTGACATAAATCCCCCCCCTTTTTAAAAGAGTTGCAATATTCCTTCCTCCCAAAATTGTGCAGATTAGGAAATTAATGCTAACCAGATCTATGGAATTGTTTCTAAAGGTTAAGATCTTGATTGTACTGAAACATTACACAAAGTGAGCAGTCTATGGCCCTCCAGTTGTTCTTGGATTGCATCATATGTTGACTAATATTGATAGAAACCATATATTTTATGAGTTAGAAATGAAATGTAAGTATTGGAAATATAAACCTGTATTGGATTCTATCCTTGATTTTCAGCTTTATTTCCTCCAGTTGTGTAACCAGTTGTATAAAGTTTTTCCTTTGATTAACCTGTCTCCACCCTTGGTATCTGAACACACTTCCTGTGTAGCAGAAGTGGTGCTAAGATAGGAATGTATCCACAAATAGGAATATCATTGATAGTTGATATGTTCCTCTATTGCTAGCTTCTGTGTACTTTGTATTAAAGTCATCAAATGTTTTATTTTCAATTCAGTATAGCCTTCCCAACATGGTGTCCTCTAAATGTGATGGGATTACAATTGTCAAAATTCCTCTACCTGGTTGAGTCTGGGAGTTAAAGCCCCAATACTTAGAGAGTGTGCCAGTTTGGGAAGGCTTATTTAGCTTGATGTATGAATCCAGATTTTGTGACTTGTTAAATCATGTTTTTTAAAAAATGTATAGCTTCGTTTAGTTAGCTCAACTATTCTCAACATACTTTGCATCTGAAAGTTTATCAGAGCCCTCAAATTAGAATTGCCTTGTTTTTGCCACTTCATTTTATAAGTAATAAAATAATAATATATAATATTGCTTAGCACATTGTAAGCCACCCTGAGTCTCCGGAGAAGGGCGGCATATAAATCAAATAAAAAAAAAATAAAAAAAAAATATCCTGTTTCTGAATTGATATGTAATGGAAGCAATACATATGCACTCTTCTTGTAACAAATATTTATTTTTTCAAATAAATCATACACTGCTCACTCACATTTTTGGGCTACATGTAATTTTGACACAACAGCATTTGTGGTTTATAACCAAAGTAAAGTCCTATCATTTGAAGGATTGTATGTCTGTAACAAGAATGAGAATTGAATTGGTAGCATGCCAAATTTTGTGGGTGGTAGTAATTGGGCTTTATTTTCCTAATACAGGGATAAATTTGAGGAAGCATGAAACTTCCTTTTACCCACTTAGTTTATCTAGTTCGGTATGGAGTATCCAGAATGCAGAAATCACCATAAGGCCTTGGATGTTTGATCCAGCCAGCTCTTGAGGGTCATTTTATTTGAAATGTTAAGGATTAGATTTTGGGATACCGTGTCTGCAGAGTGTGAGTTTTATTGCTGTGTTTCCCTGAAAATATGACCTACCCTGAAAGTAAGTCCTAGCTTGATTTTTACATGTGCGCCCAATATAAACCATACCCCAAAATAAGCCCTAATTAAGACCCCACCCACTCCAGGGTGCACTGGTAAAAATTAAGCTAGGGTGGTGGAGCTACCCTACTACAGTTGCAGCTAGGCCTCGCACACCCCAATACCTGCCTTGCCGGCCCATTTCTTCTGCAGACGGCAAGGCTTTCCTGAAGGCCTCTGCAATCGATAACAGAGCTCTGGATCAATCGATCTGGAGCTCTGTTATCGGCTGCAGAGGCCTTCAGGAAAGCCTTGTCGGCCACAGAAGACGTTCCTGAAGGCCTCTGACAGCAAAAAGGAGGCTGGGGGTGACATGTGCAAATGAGGTGAATCAGTGGAAGACAATCCCCTCCCAAAAACAAGACATGATGCCTTTTTTGTTGCAAAAAAATATAAGACAGGGTCTTATTTTGGGGGGAACACGGGTACTAGAATGCAGAAATAGTCATTTCATCTGTTCAGTCAGTCTGGTACTGACTAACTCCCATACTCACTTAATTTGTTCTTGCAAGATAAAATTGTTGTATGGTTAAGGACTAATTCCTAGAAACTACGAAACTGTGGAGAGTTATAGTCCCACCCAGCTGGGTGACTTCGGGTCAGTCCCTCTTTTTCAGCGCATACCACTTCACACAGTTAATTTATGGGGAAAATAGAAGGAGAAAAAGAGCATTGGAAGGGAGGGAGGGAGAGACAGAGATATGAATCTAAAACGAAAAATCTGAATTGACATGAAAACCCTAGAAGTTATTTTAGAACAACTTGTGACAAAATTCATTGGTACCTCTCTTTTCATTTTTCTAGTTGTTGCCATATATGACTACACAAAGGACAAGGATGATGAGCTATCGTTCATGGAGGGCGCAATCATTTATGTGATAAAGAAGAATGATGATGGTTGGTATGAAGGTGTATGCAACAGAGTGACTGGCCTCTTTCCTGGAAATTATGTTGAATCAATCATGCACTATGCAGATTAATTCTTTTTTCAGGCCAGGCTTTGCCTTCAGTCATGCCATAATGATCTACAAAGGGTAAATTAACACTTGTCTTAATGCTCCTTAAAATGTGCACATCCTTTCCAGGCCATATTGTTTAAATGGCATGATTGAATGTTCATCTGTAAGCATCTGTTTCTGGAGTTTGTAAAATGAACAAATGTTTTAGGGGTGTGCAGAATGGAATGGTTTCTCCTCAGAAGTTTGGTATTTTCCCCAGAATGGCCCAGTCTGAACATTCTAGTGAGGGTTGTTTTTCCAGAAGTCTTTTTTTGGGATCAGAAAGAGAGTCATGGTGTTCTTAAACTCTTGTGCTTCTAAAACAAGAGTTCTACAAATCAGTTTGTGTTCTGGAAGATAAGCTTCCAGAAACATACAACCACAGAATGATTGGATTGGCCCATTTCAGAGGGAGAAACAGAACATTCCAAGAAAAAACTATTCTGTTTTGCAAATAACTGAACTGTTTATTACTGATTATGCTTATTTACCTATGCGTTGTTTTCTACGACCAGCCTAAATATTCTGGGGAAGTAGGGTATAAACTATTTAATGACTCAAGATTCAAATTGTGCCATTGTTTTCTTTTCTCAGTGCAACAGCGTGATAAACTAACAACTGTTAGACTAACTTTAAATCTGGTTGAAAAGTTTAATAATGCTGGTCATTTACCTTTATTTAGACTATTGCTCATCCTCAAAATATAGTATTTGTTTAAAAGCATGCATAAAAACTTATGTATTGAATTACACTTTCTTCTGAAAATCCAAGATGCTTCCAATTTGTTGTAATCTTTTACTGGAGTTCTTTCACTAAGAGTCTATTCCAGTGAGTCCTTTGAGTCTCTTATCGAATATGTCCATGTGAATCAAAGATGGGTGGTCTTATGATGTATGTGTAATTTGTACCTGAGTTTTTAATGAGTAAAATTGCATTGACTTTTCCATTCATAAATACATAAATGAACCAAAGGTCTTGTCCATTACTTTTGTTGGCTTGCCTTGTTTTGCAAAGCAATATTGAAGCATGTTGACTTACCAAATTTCCCCCTTATCAACAGAGTCATTTTTAATTTCAGGTTCAAAACCTTAACACCCTAATAAAGGGAAAAGTACACTTCTGCAGGTTACCATATATTCAGATTGCACTTATTATTTGGCTTATTCATTAGTAAAGGATACTACCCATGACTTTTGAGTAGCAACTACTGGAAACAGAAAGCACATCAATGAAAGGCTGATAGGAGAAAGTAATAAAGCGAAATTGTTCTAGCTTGCGAAAATGCCCATTAGTTTTCTTTTAGGTGACTTACCAGGTTGCAGTGATCTGGGAGCAGTTTTAGAGCAGAAATCTGTTTCTCTTCTTAGCTACCAGTGTGGCCAGGGATGGTGAAGTTTATAATGATAATGCACCACAGGATAGGTGAATTAAATATTTAATCACTTTTTAATTTTGGCTGCAATGGTACTTTTCCTGCAGCAAGCAGCCTTTTGCTGTAGAACTGCCTTAAAAGAGGAGCTTTAATGACACATTGCAAAAATAAATGAATGTGCAGAAGGTGGGCGAACAAATAATCCCAAGTGACTCTTCTGTTTAAAACTATGAAAGTTTCTTGCTCTGCTGAAAGAAAATTTTCACCACTGGAGGATTTTCTACTGATTTTTTTCCCCACATCACTATATTTAAGCAGCGCCTATCTAGGAATACAGCTCTTGTGGGCCTAACAGGGATGTATTTCCATAGCAATGCTGTTTCTCGTCAGGCATTCCACTACAAGAGCAAGAACAGTTTATATAGAAAAAGACATAGATTGTTGTGCCATCCATTTGGCTTTTAGCAGTAGAACATCTCCAGTTTGAGCACAAGGTTAGGTCACATTTCTGGTTTTGGATAGTACACAAGTTAAATCATAAAAGGATTTATTTCTTTGTGTAGTAAAGATTTATTTGGGCTCAATCACTGTCCTAATGGGCATTAGATAACCAATAAACAAGTGTACTAAATACAAGAACAATAATATTATCTATCAACATTCAATATTGAAAGATCCCTTGCCTTGTTGTTCCTTAAATGAACCTAATTGCTTTATTTGCCTTTTCCTGATTGTTAACATGTTGTTTCTGACCTCAAACAGCAACCCATGAAACATATTTGTATTCCCTTTATAAATTGGAACACTTCTTGATTTGTATATAACCTGTTTTAATTATAACAAGTATGTACAGTCTTTTATAATAAACCATTCTTTAATTTTCTGGGTATTTTGAAATTCTAACAGGCAATTTAATTATCCGAGGAGTTGGTTATACTCCCAGCACACGAGGAACTGCAGAAATAATTTAATACACTGATTGTATTTTATTGTTTGTGGCCTTCAGCATCAATAGTGAACAGTGTAAACAAATGCCCACATAAAACAAGAAACCTCTTCATTAAAAACATAGGTACCACATGCTGCTACCAATTTAACAGACTGATTGTGTTTCACTGTTGCATAAGGCTTTCTTCAATAAAAGCATTTCATAAGCCTAGTTACTTAACTAGGAAAACTTTTTTTTAAAAAATGGGAACTCCACCAGAAGCAAGCCAAGATGTTCTGAAACAGTTTAGGCACAGTCTGGTAAAATAGCTGCCAGAATCATCAGGAAGAAGAGGGTTATTTGTCTCGAGACAAAACAATCTCTGCCAGCTGCATAAGAGCATCTCTTTCTGGAGATGGTCGAAGTTTGCTAATCTCCTTCACTGCCTCATGGCAATAACGCTGTGCGAGGTAGTTTGTTTGCTGTATGCCACCACTCTAAGAAAAGACCAAAATATTAAAGGAGAAGTTAGTAAACTGCTGTTCCCCCATTCTGCAATTGGTTTTGTGAGAGTTTAGTTGACCCTTTTTTAGAACTGCATTTAATAGAACCATACAACTTTAAGGTAAATGTAGATTTAAGCTACTTTGAAAAGTTCCCTATCTCCAATGTGCTTTATACCATCATAGATGCTATGATTTACTATGCTATGAAAAAACGGTCCTTGAGTCTTAAACAACACCCGATATACCTAACTCGCTAAATATAAAAATTGGCAGTCTGCTGAGAGAAGCTTGCATGAATTACCAAGACAATATTTACTTGATCCACTTTCAGTATGATCATCTGTTGGATCAATGTTTTTTCAAACTTGGCAACATTAAGATGTGTGGACTTCAATTCCTAGAATTAATCAGCCGGTTTGGTAGATGAAGAATTCTGGGAGTTGAAGTCCACACATCTTAAAGTTGCCAGGTTTGAAAAACACTCTGCTAGATGCATATCCCTGCAAGAGCTAAAGACAACTTACCATATTTTTCACACTATAAGATGCACTTTCTCCCCCCTCAAAAAGTGGGTGGAAATATCTGTGCGTCTTATAGAGTGATTATTGCGGCGGGGGTGGGGGATTGGTGCCTGTCACCACTGCTGTCGTTCGCCAGTGTGGGGGAATGTTGGAGCCTTTGCTGTTGAGCAGTTGATCGGTAATTGGATTGGTGTCCCAGAATACCGCCAATAAGCTGTTCTAGGTGGTGTGGATTGCCACCGCCGATTGCTGCCGCCACCAATCCCTGCAGATCCTCGCTGCTAGAACAGCTCATCAGCAGTATTCTGGGAGGCTGATCCAATCGCCAGTCAGCTGCTCGGCAGCGAAGGTGGTGGCAGCAGCTCAGCAACATTTTCCTCCTTCATGGAGCTGGGGTGGGCGTGGCCTGTGTGTGATACATCCAAACTGCAGGCCACCAGTTTGACACCCCTGCCATACAACAATCCTTTGAGTAAGACTGTGCTAAAACAAAATGACTTGGCCCAAAGTTATCCTATGAATTTTCATGGCTAAAGATGAGTCTTGAATTTGGGCCTATTTTCTAGTCCTGTCCTTAATTACTACACCACACTGGCTCTCCATGAACATTCAGATTCTATACAGGAATATCTAGACTACCGTATTTTTTGGAGTATAAGATGCACCAGAGTATAAGACCCACCTACCTTTTTGGTGAGGAAAAGAAGAAAAATAAATCTCCCTCTGCCTCTGAGCAATTTTGCTTCGTTGCAGCAAACAGCCTGCTTTAGTTTCATTTTCAGCATACTTGATTAGCCCAAGGGGGAAAAAAAAAATCTGCTCCAGCAATTTACCTCTTTGCAGTAAGCAGCAGAGCCCTGCGAAAAACAGCTGAGAGCAAATCAGCTGAGAGTCAAGCGGCCGATCCAATCAACTTGTGCTAATTAGGCTGTGCTGAAGCTGAAAAGAGCTATTTTTTCTTGCTGTTTGCTTGCAAGGAGGTAACTGCTGCGAGGCAGAGGCCAAAGGGTGGGGGCCAGTGGGTGGGCAGGGCTACATTCGGTGTATAAGACACACCTAAATTTTCACCCCCTTTTAGGGGGGGAAAGGTGCGTCTTATACTCTGAAAAATACAGTAACTCTCCATGAACATATGAACAGTTCTATGCAAGAAATTCATGAATATATTTTCTTGCAAAATAGCATGGTCTTATTAAAATATTTAATCTGTGCTAATATATAATTGCTGTAGCATGTACATGGATTTACTACAGATGCTGTAATTTATCTTAGAATAACAGAATCAGACACACAGGATGTCAATGCCAGCATGGTATGTTTTCCCTAAAAATATGAAGAGGTAGTCCTTGCTTAACAACTATTTAGTTATTTTTTGAAGTTATGACAATACTGAAAAAATAATTACAATCAGTTCTTGCATTTCCGGTAAGCAGAATCAAACAGAGAAGCTGATAGTAAAACTGCAAGTCATGTCACGTGATGTCTCGCTTAATGACCACAGTGGAAGTGAGATTGTAAGCATCGTGGTCATGTGATGTCTCGCTTAGCAATAGTGTTGCAGGTCCCAACTGTGGTTTTTAAGCGAGGACCAGATGTACTTCAATCAACATTGTATCAATTGATGTTTGGTCTGCAAGGAAGAGTGAAATCATAAGAGTATACCAGATTTTCTTTAGGAACAACCACTACTTTAAATGAGGTTTTGTCTTACCTGTAATACAAATTCCTGGGCACGTTGGACATCGCCTGGGTAAGTGAATCGCCTCATTATCATGGCATTAATTTCTGGGAACTAGAACAGAGAAAAGCATTATTGTCTCATCTTTGGCAGTTCTTTGCCTACTGATGTAATCTAAATCCAGGCACAGATACATAAGGGTTTTTTTTCTAGCTTGCTGGATGTTTTTCTTCTCATGATCCACAATTCTATTGGAAGCAACCTTGCGGAAGTAGCTGGGGACTAAGGTCCTTGGTGCTCTCTCAACTTGCTTGTTTTCTTGCAGACGTTTCATTATTCTAACCATTACTGAAAAATGTTGGTAAAAAAATTACAGGGATCTGTCCAGGCAGCCTTCAAAAATCAGATACAGTTGAACTGAACCCCTATTGCCAATTAATATGAAGGTTAAATGCAACTTCCAACTATGTAAAATCTTGGAACACTCAAACCCAGACAGGTTTCTACATTAACTTTGAATGATCAATAAACTTAACCGTACCTTGTATTGCTAATTTGATTTAGGATAATAAACCAATTAAGGGTTAGTATCTTTTACTGAAGGGACGGGGTGGCTCAGTGGCTAAGGCGCTGAGCTTGTGGATCAAAAGGTCGGCAGTTCAGCGATTTGAATCCCTAGTGCCGCGTAACAGGGTGATCTTACTTGTTACTTGTCCCAGCTTCTGCCAACCTAGCAGTTCGAAAAGCACGAAAAATGCAAATAGAAAAATAGGGACCTTTGGTAGGAAGGTAACAGCGTTCCGTGCGCCTTTGGTGTTTAGTCATGCCGGCATGACCATGGAGACGTCTTCGGACAGCGCTGGCTCTTCGGCTTTGAAATGGAGATGAACAACGCCACCTAGAGCTGGGAATGACTAGCACATATGTGCGAGGGTAACCTTTACCTTTACTTTATCTTTTATTGCTTCTGAATTGAAAAGTATCTGTGGAGGCTACCTTTCCTTTCTTTAAGCATCTTCCTTTTTTTTTCTTCAAAGCATGCATACACAACAACATTTTTAAATTTTAGCATAAATAAATATGTAAATGTAATATCTTGTTCATACTTGCTGGCAAGCAAATAAGACGGGTCCAGTGGCTATTCCAAGTTTAAGGTCCGCTGATGCAGGCTTTCCTAGCTGTTCAGAACATGATGTAAAATCTAGCACATCATCTACCAACTACAGTAAACAAAGAATATACAATACAAAGTTAACAAGATATCCTTGCAAGGATCTAAGTAAAGCATACATGTATAAATGCTCCAAACCTCCCCCTTTTTAGCATTTTATTTGATTGGTAAACACTGTCTGTAAGTCATCATTCTTTATACGTTACCTGAAATGCTATCCCAAGGTTTTTTCCATATAGATATGCAATTTCATGAACTTTTGGATCAGGACAGCCTAGTACAGAAACCTGAAAAAGAAAAAAAGAACAGAATATTTGGTTATTTCCCATTATTCATATGTGCCAACAAACCATTAACAATAGAGAAGCAGACATCAATAGCTGCATTCTGCCCAGTCCCTCTTTATATATCCAGAGTTTTAAAAAAATTAAGTTATGGGAAAGACCAAGAGCAACAGGACAGCATTAAAAACAGGGTCTTTCAAAGGTCTGAAGAGTTTTGGGAATAGAGATAGATAGATACCGTATTTTTTGGAGTATAACACACACTTTTTTTTCCTTCCTAAAAGAGGCTGAAAATTTGGGTGCGTCTTATACTCCGAATATAACCCTGCCCACCCGCCAGCCCCCACCCTTCAGTCTCCGTGCATCTTCTGGCTGCAAAGATTGCCACCGACAATGGCTTGTGTTTTTGGGCTCCGTGCATTGTGCTTTCAGTCTCCAAATGCTCCATTTGAGAGCCCTTCAAAGCTGCGGGGATTGCCAAAACAGATTGCTGCCAATCGGTGCCTAAAAACGCAATGTGTTTGGAGGCTGAAAACATGACTCACGGTATCCAAAATGGCTACCCGGAACAGCTGCTGCCTTTCTTACCCCTTCCGAGCTTCGCCTGCTTTAGTCACTGGAGCTCCCTCCGACGATCAGCTGTGCTTTTGAAGCTGTTTTTCAGCCCCAACATGAGTGAAGTGATCTTCAGTGCTTTGCTTGCTTTTCTAATTGCTGCTCCCTCCAACGATCAGCTGTGCTTTAGAAGCTGTTTTTTAGCCCCAACCAGCCCCAACCTCAAAACCAGCGAGCGAACTAATGTGCTGAAGCTGACCAGGCTAAGGACGCTAACCAGATGAATACCTGCTAGGCAGAATTTCCCCCCCTATTTTCCTCCCCAAAAACTAAAGTGCGTCTTATACTCCGGCATCTTATAGTCCGAAAAATATGGTAGATCAATAGATAGATGATAGTTACATACATAGATAGGCAGAGAGATAGATAAACAAATAGATGGAGATACCTTTATATCAAAAATGGATTGACTTTTAAATATTTAATAAAGTTGCACATACATAACTGCAAACACAGAGGCTAACACATAAGATTATGATTGCAAAATGATTTGTTAGTTTTACAGTTGTCATAAAATTTCATTGTAACGTAAAGAAAAGCATTCTAACAAATGTTGAGAAACCCGTAATTAACTATAATTTTTATTAACTTTACTAATCTTTATCTATCAGACAGCTAAATTGATGTATAATCATAAAATCACCAATGTGGCAAAAACCTATGCAATATTAGTAAGTAAGTTGTACACTTTCTTTACTTACCTCAGAAAGCAGAGCAAGAAGTATTCAATTAAAAGTACTATTTCTATAAATAATTATTTTAAATGCCTACTAGCCTAATGTCTCAGGAGGACTGTACATTACAGAAAAGTTAATATGACAGACACTGGGCATTATGTATTTAGGGTCCCAAATCTTTTGGCTTTAAACCAGCACTTTTAAACTATGCTTGTAAATAAAGTAGTATCTTCTAAATTATTACAAAATTGTGTGATCCACTCCATGAAATACACTTCTGAAAAATATTTGCACTTGCTCTACTTTTCAAGATAAACCCTATCCAGAATTCACTAAGACATGAATCCCTCTGGCCAGATTCTTTTGAAGCATGCAAGAAAAAAAATGGTGCCTTCTACCAGGACCTCACTTTCCAAGCATACTAGTGGTCTAACGATCTACAGCCTGATTTCTACACTCATCTAATACTGATTTTTCATCTGGAACAGGGTTTATATCTAATTCTATATTAGGAATGCATATGATCAAGATAGGACTGATTCTCCATCCATTAGTTTGCCCATCCATGGTCTCTAACTGCAGGCAAGGTTTAGTGTAATCTAATTTTTTAAAGCTGCTGTGTTAGGCGTTTGGTTTGGTTGCCATCATATTTTTTTAAATGGCCAAAATTTCAAGAAAACACCAGATTTCTGATATTTTCTCATCCAGTATGTGGTAAGAAATTCAGATGGGAACTCTTAACATCTCATGAGATTCTATGAACTTGCACTTAATTATTTAAAAACAAAACAAAACACAATTCTATTCTATTTTGGAATTCTGTAGATACTATCTAGGGAGGCACACACATTGCACTTCCTAAAAACACTGCATTGTTAAACCATGGCTTATATAATGGGTTCCTTTTTTTAAATTGTGATATGCATTAAAAAAAAGGTTGGGAATATCTGTTTAGTACTTCTCCTGTCTTCTTGGAATCACCTGAAATAATGCAGCACAAGGTGAATCAAAGAAAGTTCAAGGACCCCATTTACTGAAATGCTAAGTAACATCTTGATAGCACGACAACTGTAAAACCATTATTTGCTCAATCAAGTTATTTCCATAAATTCAATGCCTTCTATGAAACTGATGACGCAGAAAACTAAGTTCATCATAATTGTTTTTTGTTTTGAATAAAGCTCCCACTTTTTCATTAGGTTTAATGTACTGGTTAAGTTATTTTCTCTCTTATTTTTCTCTCTGGAAAATGAACCAAAGATACCACTGCAGCCATTTTGTCAAAGCCCTTTATATTCATAAGCTTGTTGAAAAAAAAGTTCAGTCTTCTAATTCCTAATCTGTTTCTTCTCCATACATTAAGATAAATTAACAGAAAAGATGGAACGTACATACTGCTTTACAGCTGTGTGCTATAAGACTTGCAGTCTTCTTAAAAGTTTTTTCGAGGTAGTGAGAAAATCTCTCATTTTCATTTTCTTTGGAACCCAGCTGAAGAAATTCACCTGTAAAAGGTAAAAAAGATTAACGGTATTAGCAACTAATTGCTAAGAAATGGAAATGCAGTTATTTCTAGTTATGTTGCTAAAAAGCCTTACCACGCACCAGATCTTCAATCACTTGCGTTATTAGAGAAAGGACAGTTGTGTTCCCAATACGTGCTAAAACTAAAGATGCCGTAGAAAGGATGAAATCACCAGCTAAGACTGCCTGAAAAAGAATAATTGATTTTAAAATACTCTAGCTGGCACCATTATTCAATTTACCGCTTTGCATACCATTAAAAAAAAATCTTGTACATTAGTCAGAGAACCTGCCAACAAATAAATCTGGAAGGCAACATCAGAAATGCAATTACAAAGGACTGTACACATTTTATATTTTTTCCTCACTTATATAAAATATTTTCTTTTCATAAACTATAAACCAGAATGATAAGACAATGAGAGATTGGAAAGGAATTATGGGAGTTGAAGCCCATATATCTTAAAGTTGCGAAGATTGAGAAACACTGTTTTATACCCCTAGAAACTTCATCTAGTTCTTTTCTCTTGGAAAATCAAGAGCAGGATTGAGAGTCCGCTTTTATTTTCTGCCAAAAGAGGATTACTTTACATTAAACTATTTTATCAACAGCTATTATCTGCGCATAACTAAGAAACCTGTTTCTGGGAGTTTCAACTGCATATACAAAGCTTAATAGCAACTGTTGGGCATCCAGAAAGAACTAAAGTTTTCTTTTTAAAAAAACAAAAATTAATATCTACTTCAATTATTTCACTTTCGTCCCTAAACCGTTCAATCAAGCCGTTGTGATCTTGCTCCTTTCTGAGCTCCTAGTTAGAGAAGGTGGTAAACTTCTTCTGGATTTATCAACAATCCTTCTGGGATAGTTTAGGTGGTTTCACTGATTGTTGATTTTTCTCCGGGCTCTTCCTTGGACATATATTTTGTATCTTTCTTGTACTGTATTGCTCCATATTGTGTCATGCAGATAAATCAATCAAGTAACATTCCCACTTCAACAACACTTTGTATAGGTAAGAAAAAATACTTGCCTTCCTTTCCCCCCAGATTTGATTAACAGTAACTTTTCCTCTTCGTGAATTAGCATCATCAATTACATCATCATGAACTAATGTAGCGGTATGGATCATTTCTGCAATTAATGCTACAGAGCGCTGGTTTGCCTTCACTTCTCTATGATTGAGATATGGGAAGAGGATAAGAAAAATGTAGCATGTCAACCCTGTCAGAATAGCTTGAACAATACAGAAAAAGACAGGTGATATCAAATCAGATTCAAAAATTTTGGAGACCATGAAAATTCTTGCCATATCCATTTATCTTCTGCAATAATACATAGCTTTTCTTTGAACCTATCCATTGGCCTTATCGACTGACTTTCTATTCTTCTACTTTCCTCAACCTTGCCTCACATAAACGGTTTTTAAATAAATTATCCACTTCTACATCATGGCAAATAGGTATGTTTCAGCTTGCTAATCTTCTAGCAGTTGCCCTGATAATAATGAAATGATATTCATGATTAATGTTTGGAGTTCAGTTTAAGTATATAATGAAATTAATATTTCATATTTAATGTAGAAGAGGAAATATAGAATTAAATTTGAAAATAAATAAATACTGTAAGTCAGGGCACAGTAGTGTAGGGTATTCACATGGTGAGAAATTATTTTCTCTTATTCTAAATAAGAGAAAATAATTTCTCTTAATGGATAAGTATCCATTAAATACAAGAAGCTTGAATATCTGCTAAATCTTGTTGTCGCTACTTGCTTTTGAATGGGAACAAACCTTAACTATAATAATTCAAAAATAAAAATTAGATATTTACCCAGAATTGTTATGATGAAAATTGCATGCTCTGGCCATTAGTGCCACAATAATTGGCCGAAAGGCCTTCCCTTTACCATCAAAGTAGTAGTCACACATTTCTTTAAGCTCTGTAGTAGAAACCCGTAATTCCTGCAAAAAGCCAAACAAAACCTGTCTATATCTGCTAATCTAGCCTTGGCTTTATGACAATAAAGTCCCTTCTAAAGAATGATCTATTGGAGCTTCTTATCATAGCTCACCAAAAACATATTTACCTTTTTAATATCCTCATAGAGATTTTTCAAGTCTTTCCCTCCAAGTTTAAAAGGATCTTTGTATTGTTCATCGCTGACTGCTTTACCAAAGTAATGAGTTTGCACTGTTGTATGTTGAAACCTAGCAAAACTTTTTGGGGAAGAAAGAAAATATTAACATAATCCCTGTAACTGAGGCAATTTATTCATTCCTGCCCAGAAAAAAAACACTATTGGTACTATCCTAATTGAATTTTTAAAAGAAAATACATAAAAAGAAATAGCTCTTCAAGCTTATCTACAAAGTTAAAAAAACATTATTCATTAATAATATTATTATTAATACTGAGAAGGAAGGAGGACGTAAGTCTTCTAAAATCATTAAGTTTGGAGATCTTGTATGGATCTTGTGTTTGCATTAACCAGCTATGATACCTTCAGAAGCACTTATTTTGCAATTCTGCTATTCAAAATGGATCTCTCTCTCTGCCCAAATTTTAACCATGGACAGGATAGAGACCCATCCAGTACAATTATTAGTTTCTGAGTCTCATACTTATATCTTGCTTCAGCTACATTATAGAATAAGACTAGCTGTTTAGGATATATAAAATTATAAAAAAACCGTGGAAAAATAGTTTAAGCATTTTATTCAAATGTACTAAGTTATTATCTCTCTGAGGGACATAGATGGTTTCTAAATCTGATACATAAATAATATAAATATTGTACCTTTGTGTGGGCATGCATATGGAGAATAAAGCAAAAGTTGTCATTTTGTATTGAATTAAATAAATGAAAAAAACCCCAAGTATTCCATTCTGCAGTTATTTTCCTTCCACTAAATCAGAACAAAAAAATCCAACACCAAGCTACATGTTATATAAAATATGAAATTCCCACTACATTAATTTCTTATGTTTGGTGATGCATACCTTTTCAGTAAATCACCATGAAGTACCTTATATGTTGTATACATATACATAAGTATATATCATATACATAAGTGAATATCATGTATGTAATAGCCAAAATTGCAAGTGATCACCAAGTTTCACAATATTTTATCTTCCTCACTATTTTGCAAAATCTTAGGCAGAAAGATCACATTTCATATAATTTCCTATGTGATTTTGGCTGTTTTAATTTTTATTTAATTTGAAATTTAATAGATGAGAATATTTGCTCTGGCTGCTTCAGCTGCTATATTAAGAAACATGCTTATATGATGATTATCAAAAGTCTTATGTATCGATTTAATGATTTATATTGAATGTAACTGTCAAAAGACGGAAAAAAGACTAAATGTATTCAATTTAATATCTCATTGTTGCATCCTTCACAGTCAAACTTTAAAAAATACTGAAGTTACCTACTTTAGTATGACTATTTTTTATAATGTATACAGTAGAAAGCTTTCAACTTACCGCCAACATATACTATACATTTTTGGAAAAAATAGACACAGTCTTTCCCCTAAAAAACTAGATTTCTGTAGAAAGAGAAGAGAAAAAAAAGGATATTTATTATCTATATTTTATGCAGAATTAAGATAGAATTAACAAAAGTTACTACAGGTTACAGTGGCAATTGGAATAAGAATTTCTGTTGCTAAATGATGTGGTTGAAAGGTGCGACATGACATGTCATTTAGCGATAGTAATCCTGTAAATTCCAGTTGCCATCATAACCCCAGGACCACATTAGTTAAGCGAAGACTTCAAATGAACATGACATGGGAGAAGACGGAAGTCCCAGGCAAGCAAGCTGGTAGGTAAGAGTTATGGATGAATGGATGAATGTTATGGACAGAGGCCATGAGACCAGGTCGGTAAGTGCCACAGGTGGGGAAGCCAAAAAGTAGCAGGAAGAGCAAATCTTTATGTTGTCTTTATGGTAAGGCATTTTTAATTGCAAATATATGGAAAGGGAACAAGAGAGAATGAGGTTAGTTGACTGAACAAGATTAGAAGTCCTAAATTAGGTTTTTATTGCAGAGTTTGTATGCATAGGGTCTTTGAAGCTCATACAACAACACTCCACAGATATTTCCCCTTATATCCACTTTTCTGCAGAGCTGTTGAGTAGTATACAAGTGGCCCACATATAGGTAGTTGTCTCAATGAGTTTTAGCCACCATAGAAGATAAGGTAGGGAAGCATAATAAATTTCTTTCATTTGGAAAACCTTGTAAAAATCATTACTAGCTTAAGTCTCTTCATTTCTTTCTTTCTTTTTTTTTTTGATTACTTTGATTTTTTTTATTCTTTTTTTTTTGAACTGTTGCCATACTTTCTCCTGAAGATATTGGTTCGGAAGTACTGTGAAAATGGGTTCAGATATCTACAATGAAATGCAATGGGGTGAGCAAAATAATAAAAAAAATGCCTATTTCATCTCTGACATCTTGTACAGGCCAGTAACTTGTGAATTAATGAACCTGGTTGAAAGATAGCATGTTTTCTCAAACTTAGGTATGTGTTGAAGCAACAGTACTTTTTATCCCACTTTTTTATACTTTGGCCAACTCAAGGCGACAAACATACCTAATATTCATGCCTCCTATTTACCAGCCAGTATAGCCCGTTGAGAATAATGCCCACTGACAGATCATTTAATATTTCTAAATGTTTAAGTCTTTTAAAAGATACCTTCAAGGCAAGCAAACCACATCAACACATCTTGCTGCAGTCTGTAACAGGATGGTACAGCAGGAAATACTGTTTAATGTAATGTAATGTAATTAATTCAATTTATATGCCGCCCCTCCTCCGAAGACTCAGGGCTGTTAAATTTTCTTTTCTCTGGCCTTTGCTTATTGGCTCCGCAATCCCTCTTCCTTTGCCCTTCTGCAAATCTTAGTCGTTATCTGCCATCCGGTGCCCTCCAAATGCCCCAGGTGACATATCTCATCAGCTGCACCCCAACACCACTGAAAGTGGGCTTGGGTAACTAACTTCCTTACTCGTCGCGCCAGGCTTGGAAAACGCTTCCCTTTCCGCTCCTCGTTTTCTCTTCCTGCCTTCGCCTGTTTCTTAAGAATACCATCCCCGCAAGCGATAAGGGCGTATTACAGACGCCCCATATCTCAGGGCATCGGGGCTGGTAAGCGTCGCCTTAGTTTTCAAGGGCTGGGCTGCTTCTGGAGGTTCCCAAAGGCGCTTCCTTCCCAACCTCCCCACCGCTCCGCCCGCGTCCTGGTGCAACCCCTTCCTCCTTCACCCGGGCGCCCGGAGTTTTCTCCCCGGGATCGACTCCTCCGCTGGGACTCATTCATTCCCTTCCTGACCTCCATTCGCCCCCAATGCATAGCTACTTACGGCCGTCTTCAGCGCCGGCACCGCCAGTTCATCGCCAGGCTGCTTGTTAGTGCCGCCGCTGCTGCTATCCAAGACGCAGTTTCGCAAGCTGTTGAAGAGTCTCGCCGTCCGGGACGAAGTGGCGCATGAACAGCAGCAACATCGAGGCCGACACCAGAGCGCCATGGCTTCCGTTTCAGGTCGGGCAAAGAGGCCACCGCCTGTCGCTGCCGCTGTTTGCAGATGGCAATAGGCCCACCCCGCAATCTCCTCGGCTGCAACAGCAGCAGCGACCCGGACGCGGAAACTCCGCGTTTGAGCAACGTGAGTGTGTCTGGCAACGCCGCCTTCCCGGAGCTCTTGCCAGGAAACGCTTCAAGAGAGAGAGGCTTATGAGGAGGCAAGGGAGTGGCGGGGTGGTGCAAGAAGAAGGAGAGAAGGGATCAAAATCCTCCCATGATTCTCCGGCGAAAGACCCGAGTCGCGATTAGATCCGGATTTAACTCGCCCCGAGTTGCTCCCTGCGCTGACTGGCTGCTGCTCCCAGCATACAGCCACGTGAATTAGAATCTCCCTCTTCCGTACAAAATGTCACTTAGGATTTGTATTAGAGAGGTGGGAAAGAGTAAGTCTGTCTGAAGTTATTTCTGAGAAAAGATGGGTTAGGAGGATTGTGACCCAATGATGGTTTGGGAGTGGGGAGTGAGGGGGGGGAGGAAATCTTTTAATAACGACACCACTTTTAATAACGTAAGCAGGAATCTGTGTGTCTTTCAGTGTGTTTGGGAGTTAATTTTTGGACACAAGCATACTTTGTTGATTCTGTGCTATTGCCCTAGACCCAGTAGTAGGTAGGTAGTGCATTTATAATAGCCAATAAAAAAGAGGAAGGATAATGTTAAAGCTTTTGAACTGCCTGAAATTCTTACATCTGCTGATGAAAAGAAAAGGAAAGAGATGGATGAAGCAAGGTGTAAAAATCAGGCCAAATGTTTAATCATTTAAGATCGGCAATTCAGACAAGATATTGAGAGAGAAGTGCATGTGAATTTGGAAGTGAACTCCAAAAAGTATGCCAAAAAAAAAGGGGGGGGGATAAATGCTGCTTATACAGGGAAGGGAAAAACATGGACATATTAGGATGCTAAACATGACAAAGGGGAAAAGACTTAATAGAAAAGGAAGAGAAAAGATCCATGTAATAATTATTGATAGCAATATAAAATTAATTCAAAGTTATCATTAAATGTAGACCACACAGAAACATATTGTTTCATCTTCTCATTTCTAGAATACATTTTTCAAAGATAATTAACAAATTCATACCTGGATCCATTCCTTATAATCAAGAGGGTAAGTTTTTTCCATTTGCCTAAAGCTATTTTGAAAAGAATTAAGTTCATTTTTAAATTTTAAATGCATTCATTCTTGAAAATGGGATATTCCAATTCTCAATTCTAACATTCAGAAATGTAAGTTTTATAACTTGCATTTTACTTTTTAAATTATAAATATGATTGAATGGTTGGTTTGTGGTCAACCATTAAATTTCTTAAAGATCCCAAAATTACAAGTACCACTGTGGTTATTTGAGCATTTAGATCATATTATCTGGTTAGTTCATGTTAATACATTGCTAGAATACATTTGTTCCAGTTAACAAAATAATCAGAAAATGTACCATGTTGCTGTTCCACCTCAATAAGCTTTGATAATGACACTGTATAATTATCAAACTTAGCCATAATACCAGGGGTGAAATGCTCCCGGTTCGGACCGGATCACCCGATCCGGTAGCAATGGCGGTGGATGGTTCGGAGAACTGGTAGCAAAAATCCCTGCCCCTGCCCCATCCCCAGTTGAGCCACACGATCATCAAAGCCTTGTTTTTGAACTTTTAAAATTATTTTTTCTTCGGCCAAAAAAATGCTTTTAAAAGTAAAAAGAAAGCCTCTGATGATCGCACGGCTCAGCTGGGATTGTCAGTGCCTTTTAAAAGTATTTTTTTACAACCTCTTCCGCTGAAGAGGCTATAGTAAAAATGCTTTTAAAAGGCTCTGATGATCCCAGCTGAGTTGCCTCATCATCAGAGGCTTTTTTTCTTTTAAAAGCAAAAAAAAAAAAAATGCTTTTAAAAGAAAACAAAAGTCTCTGATGATCAGGCAACTCAGCTGGGATCGTCAGAGCCTTTTAAAAGCATTTTTTCTACAACCTCAAAGAGGTTGTAGAAAAAAATGCTTTTAAAAGTTAAAAAAAAAAGAAAGTTGGCTACGCCCACCCGATCACATTACCCTCCCACCAAGCCACGCCCGAAGAGCCGGTAGTAACAAATTTTACATTTCACCACTGCATAATACCATTAGCATGTCAGAACAAGTTATCACATGCACATTTCCATACAATCCTTTAATAAAAAAGCCAATAGTTCAGAACCACTGTGAAGATTGATTGATTTGAACAATTGGCACTATATAACTTGGTAGACTGAAAGACGGATACATTCATAATAATTCTAGCCTCTGGATGAAGGTACAGCCAGTCTTCATTTAATAATCCTAATTGGGACTGGCATTTATTGCTAAGCAAAGCGTTGAGTTAAATGTCACTTGATTGCTTTGTTTAGCAATGGCAGTTCCAGCAGTCCCAGTTACTGTTATTGAGTATATGCAGTCATTAGCAAAGACACACCTGGATCCAAACCATACTTGGTAAGGCACTGTCTCCATCTTTCCCATCCATGTATCTCTCCCATAACTCTGTCCTTTTGGCCACTACCACAGTCAGTTGCCCCCATTGTTCAACCCTTCCTGCTATTTGATGCCCATCATACTGCGCACCATTTTCACACCAGGTTTCTTTCATGTGCCAGCCGGATCTGTCTTTTGCAAAAAAAAAAAAAGGACACAGCCAGCACACACACAAAAAAGACTTGGCCAGAAATGGCCTGTAATGTGTAGTGGGATATACCCTGCTGACTTGTAGCTCTCACACATTGTCCTGCATGAGATTTCCATGGGGCCCCATGTGTGACTGGGATAGCGTAAAGAGATGGCAGTGATGATGACAATGAAGGTCAGCTGGGAGTGGGAGATGCACAGTAATAGGTGGACTGGACCCAAATTTTGTTTATTTGATGTGAGGGTATTATGATGGCCAGAATTTCAAGAACGAGTTGTAAATTCCTTTGTTCAACACCATTGTAACTTCAAACAGTTGCTGAATGAATTGTCATTAAGTGAGGAATAGCTACGTCAAATTATAATCCAATGAACAAAATAAATTGGATGATATCATAACATCTCAGAATGTGCTAAATCAGGCCTCTTTAGCATATAACAGAATTAGAAAAATGCAGTAGCTGTTGAAATTTCAACATAATGCTAAATGGTATCCTAAAACTTTCAATCCTTGAAGCTGCTTTGGAGGAAAAGGTTGAGAGCACTTGAAGAATCTGAAGCTCATTCATGGCTAAGCCACAATTTAGCACTGCATTCTAAAGAGATAATTCAGCTTCAGACAGTGGAGCTGTCAACGTTCATTTTCACACATAGTTTGAAAAGTCAATTGGCTGAAGATATGATCTGCTAAATAAAACCATAGCTATTTATACAACACTATTAGCCATGTGTGGCCAACCTGAAGTTTGTCTGTGTGTGTGGCAGAATATCCTGACCTTGCTCACATATTGCCTTAGGCACATCACTTTGTATCATCATCATGCATATTATGGTGCTTGGGTATCTGCAAAGAGTTTCTAAGTACTGGTTCCCTTCCCTTTCTAAGTACTGGGTTGCAAATTATAGCAACATTAATAAAACAATAAAACAAAACAAAACAAAACAAAACTTTGGTTTAACTTATAGAATGTAAAGTCTGGAAGTGACCTTGAAGTTCATCTAATCCAGTCCTTTGCCTAAGAACAGGAATCTACTATTACACCATCTCCAACAGATAGCAATCCAGCCTTTATTTAAACAACTCTTATCATCTTTCATTATCAATTCTGCTGTTCTACTGGCATTCTGCTCAACAATTCTATTAAGGCATTTCCCCATTATCTAACTGAAATCAATTCCTTTAAATCCAATGTTTCTTGTCCTGTATCATATACTGTTTTACCCTATCTACATTATAGTCCTTATTCTTGAAAACATAAAACATGTCTAATCTTGTCTTTGAGGTTAAACTTTCTTAGCACCTCTGACTATTTCTTACAGGTTTCTGCTTCCATGTCCCATGTCACCTTGGTTGATCTTTGGATTGTCAATCTTCTTTCCAAAATGTGGCACCTAGAACTAGATGCAATATTCTATATGCCACCTGTCTAGTAATTTACGTATAATTACAATATTGATTGAACAGATTTGCCATCTTATATAAAAAAGGTAAATAAAATAATTTTCCTAGGATTAAACCAGGGGTGAAATCTACTTACCTTCCTTACTGGTTTGGAAGTACATGTGTCACATGTGTGCGCAGACCTTCTGCGTATGCGCAGAAGGTTTTGTGCATGCGCAGAAGGTAAAATCACATTACTTCCTGGTTAAAATCAGGAAGTAACAACACCTGGGCGGGTTGGCGGAACTTTATGCTCTGCAATCACTACCAGATTGCCGAACGAACCGTGACAATCGCTACCGGATCGCATGATTCGGTCGAACCAGGAGCATTTCACCCCTGATTCAACCAGGTACCTGATTCCACCATTGATTTTTGGAAATCTGTGGTCAGCCCATGATCATGATTATTGGATTACTTTCAGAGAAAACAGACTTGTCTGATCTGTAGTCCTTGATTAATGATGGTGATTGAGACAAGAATTTCTTTCACTAAGTGATGTCATAAAGCACAACATCATGTCACTGCACCAGTGGTGGGTTGCTCCCAATTCACCCTGGTTTGGGCAAACTGGTAGCGGCGACGGCAAGAGGCTCCGCCCACCCACCCAGATGTCATCAAAAACGCTCTGCGCATGCGCAGAAGTGCTGTGTGCTTGCAAAGTGAGCGCACGCATCCGCGTGCTACCGATACCAAACCGGTAGCGCCGGGATTTGAAACCCACTACTGCACTGCACTGCTTAATAATAGAAGTTTCAGCACATCTGAAACCCAGCACATATGGGATTTAAGCAAATCCCATACCATCATTAAGCACAATGTCACATGACTGCCATTTGTGTTGCTTATCAGAAGCCTACAGTCATGGTTGCAGAGCCTGCATTCCTGTGGTCATGGGGATATTGTGATGGCCAGAATTTTGAAAACTGGTTGTAAGTAACATTCATTCAGCACCATCCGAAGTTTGAACAGTCGCTGAATGAGTAGTTGTTAAACAAGGAGCTATTTGATCAACAGTTTTTGTCCTTTTTTGCTGCAATAAAGAAATAGTTATCAGGAAGTTAACTTTGAAAGGATATCAGAAAAATGGAATAATTGATTTAACAAGATTGGGCAGGAAGGATATAAAGGCATAAAATCGAAATATTAAGCTTCCTGATAACTTATTATCTGCACCCTTTTCAGCCCGGCTTCAGACCTGGCTACAGCACGGAAACTGCCTTGGTCACGCTGATGGATTATTTTTGGCGAGCCCGAGACAGGGATCATTCCTCTATCTTGGTGCTACTTGACCTCTCAGCGGTTTTCGATACCATCGACCATGGTATCCTTCTGTGGCGACTAAGAGAGCTGGGAGTGGGAGGCACCATGTGGCGGTGGTTCACCTCTTATCTCTCTGGTCGGTCACAGTCGGTGCTGGTAGGAGGACAGAGGTGTTCCCTAGGCCCCTCGTCTGTGGAGTTCCTCAGGGCTTGGTCCTCTCTCCCCTCCTATTTAACATCTACATGAAATCACTGGGTGAAATCATCCGATGACACGGGGTGGGATATCAGCAATATGCTGATGATACCCAGCTGTATATCTCTACCCCTCATCAGTTCAGTGAGATGGTAGATGTGATGTGCCAGTGCCTGGAGGCTGTGAGGATCTGGATGGGAGTCTATGGGCTCAGACTTAACCCAGACAAGACCAAATGGCTCTGGGTATTGCCCTCTAAAGACTATGTCGATTGTCCATCCTTGGTTCTGGGGGGAGAGAAAGTGCCCCCCTCAGAACGGGCTCGCAATTTGGGTGTCCTTCTAGACTCACAGCTGAGATTGGAACAATATCTGACAGCTGTAGCTAGGGGGACCTTTGCACAGGTTCGTCTGGTGCACCAATCTGGTGCACCCTACTTGGATCAGGAGGCTCTCCTCACAGTCACTCATGCCCTTGTCACCTCACGGTTGAACTATTGCAACGTGCTCTACATGGGGCTACTCTTGAAAAGTGTTCGGAGACTACAATTGGTCCAGAATGCAGCCGCGCGAGTTATAGTGGGTGCACCTAGATACACCCACATTATACCAATTCTCCGCGAGCTGCACTGGCTCCCTATCGGTCTCCGGGCGCAATTCAAGGTATTGGTTATTACCTTTAAAGCCCTACATGGCTCAGGACAGGCTATCTTCGAGACCGCCTTCTACATAGCTCCCAGCAACCGGTAAGATCCCACAGAGTTGGTCTCCTCCGGGTCCCGTCAGCTAAACAATATCGGCTGGCGGGCCCACCGGGGAGGGCCTTGTCTGTGGCTGCCCTGGCTCTCTGGAACCAATTACCTCCTCAAGTCTGGACCGCCCCCACTCTATTGGCCTTCTGGAAAGCGGTGAAGACCTGGCTCTTCCGGCAGGCCTGGGGCCGTTGATCTGGTTATAGTGATCTTGCGAGACCCGGCCACAAATTGGAGTGTATGTGTTTTAACATTTTAATGTTTTAATGTCTTCTTTTAACTTTTGTATAGGATATTGTTGCATTGTTTTATTCTCTGTTGTAAGCCGGCCAGAGTCCCTTGGGAGTTGGGCAGCATAGAAATGCGACAAAATTGCATTGGTAGCCTTGGTAGCACAGTGGTTTAATGCACCCTGTTATTAACACAGCTGCCTGCAATTTCTGCAGGTTCGAATCTTACCAGGCTCAAGGTTGACTCAGCCTTCCATCCTTTCTAAGGTAGGTTAAATGAGGACCCAGTTTGTGGGGGCAATAAGCTAACTTTGTATAAATATACAAAAGTATGAAGGCTATTGCTTAACGCATTGTAAGCCGCCCTGAGTCTCCGGAGAAGGGCGGCATATAAATCAAATTAAAATAAATAAATAAATAAATAAATAAATAAATAAATAAATAAATAAACTTAACCTATTTCTTTATTGTAGCAAAAAAGGACAAAAACTGCAGTATCAGAAATCTGTAGTTTTGCTTCCAAATTGCAGTGGAATAATCTTGAAATATTCTTGAGAGCTACAAAAATATATTGGTACTCCTATACAGTTTGTGGATTGCTTATATCTGATTTAGATAAAACTTAATTTTATTTTGAAGTCCTAGTGGACGATTACTTAAACATGAGTCAGCAGTGTGCGGCAGCAGCCAAAAAAGCTAATACAATCCTTAGTTGTATAAACAGAGGCATAGGATCAAAATCATGTGAAATACTAGTACCACTTTATAAAGCCTTAGTAAGGCCACATGTGGAATACTGCATCCAGTTTTGGTCACAAAAAAGATGTTGAGACTTTGGAAAAAGTGCAAAGAAAAGCAACTAAGATGATTAGAGGCCTGGAGACAAAAACACATGAAGGATGGTTGCAGGATTTGGATTTGGCTAGTTTAGGGGAAAAAGAGAATAGGGGGCACATGATAGGAGTATTCTAGTATTTGAGAGATTGCCACAAAGAAGAAGAGGTCAACATATTTTCCAAAGCACCAGAATGCAAAACTAGAAACAATGGATGGAAACTAATCAAGGAGAGAAGCAACCTAGAACTAAGGAGAAACTTCCTAATAGTAAGGACAATCAACTAAAGAAACAGCTTGCCTCCAGAAGTTCTGTGGGTGTTTCATCACTGGAAACCTTTAAGAAGGCACTTGAAAGTCACTTGTCTGAAATGGTATGAGATTTTCAGCTTGAGCAGGTGTTTGGACTAGAAGACCTCGAAGATCCCTTCCAGCTCTAGTCTGATTGAACTGATTAATTGAGGTCCCTAATGGACTGATCTTTCTTTAAACGTAATTTTTATTGAATAAATTTTTTACAAGATAAAAATAATACAAATATTAGAAAATAATCAAGAAAATCCAAACAATTGAGTTATTAATTGTTTAATTAAAACAATTAAATAGAAAAAGAAAAAAGATTATAAAGAAGCAGTTTTTCATGTTTTTGACAATAGTTATAAATGCATTTTTATTTTATCCTCTCTCTAAAGTTACATCTTAATTTCCTTCTTCCATAAACTATATTTCTAATCTTCAAACCCATAAATCATATATGTTTTCTCATTTTTTTCAGCAAAAAGTCCAGAAGGGATTTCCAGTCATTGACAAATGTTGATCAAGTAAGTTAATTTTGCCATCTCTAGCAAAAGTTCTATCATCTTCAGCAACTATTCCTATATTGTGGCTATTTCAGAATCTTTCCATTTTTTTTGTCCATAATAGATTATTCTAATATGATCTTTAAAACAAAATAATATTTTAACAGATTTTTCTTGGCTGGAGAAAAAAAAATGAATGGAAAAATGGAATTGCTATTTGCCTATATATACCCTGTTTCCCCCAAAATAAGACATCCCCTGATAATAAGCCCCAATCGGGCTTTTAAGCGCACGGCAATAAGGCCAAGCGCTATTTCAGGGTTCAAAAAAATATAAGACAGGGTCTTATTTTTGGGGAAACATGGTATATGAAACTAAAACTGCGAGGAAGTTGTTTTTATAAATGTAAAGGTTCAGAAATAAAGCTGTGTCTCATTATGAATATCAATTACATTTGTTTCCCTTCAGAATTGATCATGATTTAAGAAAAGTTGCGGGACTTAATATGTCTGGTTGCTGGGCAACTTTATGGTGGTTTTCATTGTTAACATTGGTATATCATTCTGGATGTTACCTCATTGATCCAATTGCTGCAAGTAGTTTTAGCCACATCCATAATTACGTCAATGCATCAAATTTGGATCAAGATTATTGTGAAAAGAAACTGAAATTAACTACTTTAGATGAATGGAAACTTTCTACAGAAATGTTCACAGGTACGTATATAACCCCTGACAACATGTACATATTTTTATTGGAATTTTATCTGGATAAACAATTTGTCTTAGTGCTATTCCAGGGTAGTTGCTATCTAGAGAAATCTATGTGGCTGAAAATCAACAGGACTGATTATCTTATTCGATCTATTTCAGTGAAAGTTAAGTGTGAATTCGGCTTGGCTTGCTAGCCTGCTTTTATTTAGGATTATATTTAAAACCTATACTATTTTTCAGAAATGTTCCTACTACTATAACCTTGGGCATATCCTAACTGTGGAAAATGTGTTTTTGTTACATTGTTGACTTTATTTTTTACACAATCTAATCTAAGTCAGGCAGTTTTATTGAAATATTGGGTATATTTGTAACGTTGAGATATTGTTGTGGATGTTTGTCTAAAATGGCTGCTTTGGGGAAATTTGATTGTTCAAAAATTACTGCCATTGTAGAAGCAACAAGGGAGAACTTCCGGGTAGTTGACCAAAATGGCGGCTCCGTGCTAAACACCGAAATGCGGAGGTGTATGATAGGCACCTTTGAGGTGTTGGGGGGCCCGCAGAACATCTAATGACCCCTTTCCTGGAAAGCGAAACATCGCCCGTCCGATCGATTTATGGACGGAAGGGGTGCGGAGGACGCCAGTGATGGTGAGGCCGGAGCCTGCTTGCCTGATTGCTGCTGCCTAACAGATTTAAAGGCTCCCATTCTAATCGACAGTTACAACAGCTGTGGCGCTCGAATCGCTGGAGAAAGCCGCTCTGAAGCTGGTTGGGGCCTTTTTTTTTTTTTAAAAAAAATTTGATTTATATGCCGCCCTTCTCCGGAGACTCAGGGCAGCTTACAATGCATTAAGCAATAGCCTTCATACTTTTGTATATTTATACAAAGTCAGCTTATTGCCCCCACAAACTGGGTCCTCAACTTACCTACCTTAGAAAGGATGGAAGGTGAGTCAACCTTGAGCCTGGCGAGATTCGAACCTGCAGTAATTGCAGGCATTTGGTCTTAATAACAGGGTGCCTTAGACCACTGTACTACCAAGGAGGTGGCAGCAGCTGCGGCAGCGTTTTCAACGTCTGTAGGGATAACGATGATGATGGTGGCAGTGAGGAGGGTGGAGACATCTGGAGGCTGCCATAGAAGAAGTCGGTGATGCAGGAGGCTCAGGATTTGCTCTAAGTTTAGGGCGATCTGGATACCCCCTTTTTCTGATCTGCAGGGGGACTAGTAGTCATCTAAGGCTGAGGGGCCTTTGAAAAAGAAGTCTGGAGGAGTATGGTTGAGTGGGCGGAAGACTACAAGAAGGGGATGTTGATTGATTTCCCCCTTCGATAAACCTCTCCCCCACATCAGGCCTAGGCCTAGTATGGCCTCTCAGCTCAATTTAATGATTCCCTGCTTTGACACCCCCACCTGAATATCTCTCCCTCGCTGTGTTACCCCATCAGCTGTTGTTCTATCAGCACTTACTCTGCTCTTTGATATACCATCCTATCCCTTTAATTCCATCTCGGCTTCCACAGATATCGAAGGGAATGAAGACACTTGACACTGTGAATCCTTATTTGCCCCCTGTTTATTTTGTAGGGGAACGGACCATCTCCTCTTAAATCCTTTTGGACTCTGGACTGATCATCATGAGAAGGCGGCCATTAAGACCTTTATTTCCCCCTGGACAGAATTGTAATTTTCAGATTTCTCATCGCTATGAAAGGGCGGTTATTGTTCTAGTATGTTGGTGCTCTACATAACATCTTCTTCCCCTCTACTATGACCATCTCCAACACCTTCAGAAGATTGTCTCTCATTCCCTCCAGCCTTTTCTTCTATTTACGGTGTACTCAGCTGCGGAACTCCTTGCACGGCGAGATGGCCCGCTCTCGCAGGTTTGGCCCTCTCAACTATCGAGGGCCGCCCTTGATGACGGGTTTTGGAACCCCGAGAGGTGGTACACTAAAAAACAGAGGATCTGGGGTTTTTTAAATAGATTTTTAGATCCAATTTTAAGGGGATCTGGGAGTAGGGTGGTTTTTAACAACAAAAATGAGACTGGTGGGGTCTCTTAAGGATCAGCAGCCATGCCATTCTGATGGTCCCGGCGGATTGGGGGGGGTTGGGAGTCATAGAGGATGTTTGGAGAGGGGTGGGACATTCTATACCTGTGATGGTGGGATGGGGCAGAAGAAATGGAAGTAGGGGTCGGAGCATCACACCAGATGCATTCGGGTGGTGACTTGCTCCCATGCCTCCTGCTCACCCTGCTTTCCTGGGGATGCGAGAGCGAGGAACCCTGGTCTCAATATGGTGTATGTGAATGCCAGGTCCGTGGTGAATAAGGCCCCCCTCATACGAGATCTTATTGATGAAGACGGTGCGGACCTGGCCTGTATCACGGAGACCTGGTTGGGACAGGAGGGGGGAATCCCTCTCTCTGATTTATGCCCCCCGGGCTTTCGTGTGCTGCACCAGCCGCGACACCAGGGAAGGGGCGGAGGGGTGGCGGTGGTTGTTAGAGAAAGTCTTAGTCCTAAGGAGGTCACTGTCTCTCAGATAGGTGGGTGTGAGTCTCTTCTATTGAAGTGGGACCCTGGAGTTCAGTCGGGCTTGTTGGTCACATACCTATCTCCCAGCTACGTTGCCCTGCCCGCATGTCTTGACTGAAGTGGCATTTGAATTCCCCAACCTTTTGGTTGTGGGAGATTTCAATCTGCCTTCAATCGGCGAGTCATCTGAGACAACCTGGGAGTTCATGGCTTCCATGGCAGCCATGGACCTGACTCAGGTTATTCAGGGCCCAACTCATAGGGGCGGACACACACTCGACCTAGTTTTTCTCTCTGGGCAGTGGATAAATGGTCATGGTAAGGGGGAACTTTCCATTGCCCCCCTGTCATGGATCGACCATTCTCTCCTTAGACTGGACTTTCAATCTGCCAACCCTTGCCACTGGGAGGCGAGACCCATAAAATGGTTCCGCCCCAGGCGCCTGATGGACCCAGAGAGGTTCTTGACGGAGCTTGGGACATTCCCCATCTCTCAATCCTGCGATTCAGCTGAGGCTCTGGTGGCATCCTGGGAACGGGCGACTGCCGACGCCTTGGACCGAATTGCACCTTTGCGGCCTCTGACTCAACGCAAATCCCGGGTCGCTCCTTGGTTTTCCATGGAGCTCCGGGAAATGAAATGTCAGAAAAGACGCCTAGAGGAGAGTTGGAGGTCCTCCCAGTCTGAATCTGATCGAATACAGTTACGAACCCATATTAGGTCTTATCTAGTGGCGATGGAAGCGGCGAAGCGAGATTACTTCGCCGCCCTCATTGCATCTGCAGAAAACCGCCCAGCGGCCCTGTTTCGTGTGACCCGCTCCCTCCTCAATCAGGGAAGACCCTTTACAGGGCAGAGCTGAGGATTTTGTACAGTTTCTACATGATAAAATTGCTCAGATCTGGATCGGATTGGACTCTGTCTGGGCAGAATCCAATGGAGAGACTAGGGTAAGTCTTGAGAGTAATATCTGGGTTGAGTTTGACCCTGTTTCTGTCAAGGAAGTGGACAGGATTATGGGTAAACTTGGTTCCTCCACTTTCTTATTGGATCTTTGTCCCTCCTGGTTGGTTTCGGCTGTCAGGGAGGTGACGAGAGACTGGATCCAGGCAATTGTCAACGCTTCGTTGAAGGAGGGGGTCTTCCCCGCCTCTCTTAAGGAGGCGGTGGTTCAACCTCTCCTCAAAAAGCCTTCCATGGATCCAGACTCACTTAATAAGTATCGTCCCGTCTCCAACCTTCGCTTCATTGCGAAGGTTGTTGAGACTGTGGTGACGCAACAGGTCCCACAGTTCCTGGAGGAAACGGAATACCTAGACCTGTACCAATCGGGCTTCCGACGCGGGCACAGCACGGAAACGGCACTGGTCGCTCTGATAAATGATCTCTGGCGGGCTCAGGATGGTGATTGTTCCTCCATCCTGGTCCTACTTGACCTCTCAGCGGTTTTGATACCATCGACCAGGGTATCCTACTGCAGCGACTTGTGGGGTTGGGGGTGGGAGGCACTGTTTTACAGTGGTTCTCTTCCTACCTCTCAGGTCGCTTGCAGGTTGTATGGGCGGGGGGGCAGAGGTCTACCCCGAGGCCCCTAAATTGTGGGGTGCCTGACAATTGTGGGGTGCCTCAGGGGTCGGTTATCTCCCCCCTGCTCTTTAACATTTATATGAAGCCACTGGGTGAGATCGTTCGTGGCTTCGGGGTGAGATATCATCAATATGCTGATGATACCCAGTTATACATCTTCACCCCAGATCACCCCAGAGATGCCCTTTCCGTGATGTCCCGTTGCCTGGAGGCGGTGTGGGCCTGGATGGGTAGAAACAGACTCAGACTCAACCCCTCCAAGACTGAGTGGCTGTGGATGCCGGCATCTCGGGTTTCAGAGATCCCATCACTTTTGATGGGTGGGGAAAAACTTGCCCCCATTGATAGGGCTTACAACTTGGGTATCCTCCTGGATGCTCGGCTGTCCCTAGAAGACCACCTGACGGCCGTGATCAGGGGGCCCTTCGCACAGGTTCGCCTGGTGTGCCAGTTGCGCCCTTTCCTGGACTGAGATGAACTTCGCACTGTCACTCATGCCCTGGTTACTTCCCGCTTGGATTACTGCAATTCCCTCTACATGGGCCTGCTCCTGAGATGCACCCAGAGACTCGATCCAGAATGCAGCCGCACAGGTTGTTACGGGAGCCCCTCGTTACTCCCATATAACACCTCTCCTGCGTGAGCTGCACTGGTTACCAATGGTTCTCTGGGTCTGCTTCAAGGTGCTGGTTCTCACCTATAAGGCCCTACATGACTTAGGTCCGGGATATTTGCAGGACCTTCTCCTGCTTGCCTCTCACCATCCTGTTTGCTCACATAGGGCTGCTCTCCTCAGGGTTCCGATGACAAGCCAATGCCATCTGGCGGCGCCCAGGGGTAGGGCATTCTCTGTGGGTGCTCCCACCCTCTGGAATGAGTTGCCTACTGAGCTCCGGACAGCTCCTGATCTCCGCTCCTTCCGTTGGGACCTGAAGACTTGGCTGTTCAAGCAAATAGGCTGACTCTGATTCTGGGTTTTATTATTTATTAGTTAATTTGGTTTAAAATGGGATTCTGTTGTACATGTTTTTAATTTGTGTTCGCCGCCCTGAGTCCTTCTGGAGAAGGGCAGCATATAAATACATGAAATAAATAAATAAATAAATAAACAAGTCACAATCACACAGAAACTAATGGGATTGCTCTTCAACCACTGTATCTTTCTCTTCGTTCACGCTTTCAGAGCAGATGAATGCTGGGTTGCTGCCACTCATTATTTTTACTTTCTAAAATTACCTATTGCGTCCATGTGGAGCATCAATACTTATTGGGAATTTTAATTGTCTCAGGCAAAAATTATTTAATTTGGTTTTAATTATGTTTTTTAACTTTTGTATTCATGTGTTTTATTTTGTGCCTGTTCACTGCCCTGAGTCCTTCGGGAGTAGGGCGGTATATAAATTTAATAAAATGAAATGAAATACAATCCTATGACCAAAGATAATGCTGAGGAAAATGTTTTATTTTGCAATGCAATAGTTTTACATTTTAATTCTTGGTTTTATTTTAAATGATCTATTGAACATTAAAAATTAAGCCAGAAAAGATTTCCTGTGGACATCTGTGGTACCAGAAGAGTTTGTATGCTTTTACTAAGATATACTGAAGTGTATGCTTTAGTAAAAGTATTGTTGACTGTGGATTTTGTAGTTCACAATCAGAAATCTGCAAAAATTCATTAAGGGTGTTTGCTCTAAATTCTTCTCTTAGGGTGGGTCTTTAAGTGTGACCTCTCCATTGAACCTCTGATCTAGATTTCCTGGGGACTAATGCAAGAGTGCTTAAAGACTCACCTAAGAGAAGGATTTAGGAGCAATGACCTTTAACGACTTTCTGCCTACTTAGTTAAGGAGCCTATTCAGATTAAGTAAAAAATGAAACCACCCTGAAGGACATTTATGGGTCCCTTTATTAACTTGCTCAGATTGAAGAAGCTATTTGGATAAGCAGCAAAACATTTCAAACCGAAAAAGAAAATAATTCCAGTTGCCATGACTCAATTTCCAGACAATCAGAAATCTTTAGTTTTTGCTGCAAAAGCTTAACACTGCCACCTTTTTGGAATTCTGTGTGAAATTAATTTACTTCTCCCCTCTAGCTACACTTCCTGTTGATCATATTCAAGAGAATTATGTTCGTGAGGTTCAAGATTGTATTTTTTCTGTTGGATATCCTACACCATTTAATTCCAGAGTTCTACTTGTAGCTGTTTCAGAGGTCAGGAATATTTTTTTAAAATACAAAACTGCTGTTTTACTCTGTGTGCCTATCAGAGAAGTTTATGAACATATAACCTATATAAATATGCTTGTTATATTACATTCTTCTACTTCATTCAGTCTACCATCTGCATATCAATGGACATTCTCCCTATCATTCAAAGACCCAAAAATGATTGAACTGCATAATTCCATATTCAGGGATACGAAATCACTGGAAAATAGCAAGTGCATTATATCAAGTTAACCCAATAGTACATGTCCACAGAGGCTCAATCAATCAATCAGTTAATTACAGTCATAGACCAGAGACCACTGAGAGTCTTCTCATGCAAGGTTGTTAAAAACTGCGGGCACAGTTTCTCACAATTCTGAGGCAGAAAATAAATAAAAATGGAAGTGTAAGTCCTTGAATAGATGTAATCTCTTTTATAAATATTGGTTTTTTTTTATAAAATAAGAAAGAAAACTTCATTTTGTGCCACCAAATAAAAAGAAACAAAAAAAAGAAAATCATGTAATTTATGTGATATGGCCTTGACAACTTCACATTATTGTCTTGCCTATTGTAAAGCTTATGCTCTGAATATATATTAAGCATGGCCCTAAGATATTGCAAGACATGCCATAATGGGCTATGCGTTAAATGATCTAATTCTTAATATAGTGTTTTTCAAATTTGGCAATTTTAAGATATGTGGACTTCAACTCCCAGAATTCCACATCCAGTAGTTGAAGTCCATACATCTTAAAGGTGCCAACTTTGAAAAATACTGCTTTAATTAATAATACCTAAACCTAGTACTAATTCTGCTAAAGTGAGGAGTTCAACTTTTTGGGGCCATGGAATTTATTTTAAAAAATCCCAAATCCATGATTAAGAGCAAAGCTTTAGTAACAGAAATTTGACTGTGTTTAAATTGATTTGTTTCCCTTTTAATCTCCTGGAACATAATCAATTTCTTGCAGAACCCTATGAGAGTTATAGATCCCAATTTGAAAACCCTATCCTAGAGATCCCTTATTGTCATACAGGTGTTACTTCTTATCCCTTCCTGATTTTTGAGCCAACTGTAGTTAGCAGTTAACCAGGATCCAAAGCTTAAATTGTACAAGGAATCACCTGTAAGAGGGTGAGCAAATAAACACTTGAGCTGAGAAGATATCCCCAGTCTGTGGGGATTGTTACCACATTAGGGTTTTATCTTTGATTATTTATCTTTAATTATTAATAGGATCCAGAACCACAATATGAATATAAGAGGGAGAATTACACATGAATGTTAGTAGCAAATTTAATATAGTTAGGAAAACAACCAATTTGATGCAATTGTATCATTGGGCAATATTATACTGAAAACATTAGATGAAGTTCCAATTTCATAAACCATATCTAGCTTTTATGTTATAGTACTTGATAATTACCTAATTAAAGTGAATTGTCCAAGGTCACTAAATTGGATATCTGTACTTTATACTGAATTCAACTAGCTAAGTGAAATTGTATAAATGCATCTCCCTTTTGTTGTCTAAATGTGCAGGGAATGAAGGAACAAATACTGCTCTTATCAGAGAAAGCTACTGGTATATATTTAACAAATCCATTCCAAATTAAAGACTGGAAAATAATAATAAAGAATCTATTGACTTAAAAAGACTGGAAGAAGAGGCTTTATACCTTGACATTGACCCAGATATATAGCTTGATTTCTGTGTTCTGCAGCAGGTTGATCTTCTGCATATAATATATGACTTCTTATCTACAATAAAGCAGCTTATCTACCAGTGACAAATCCCTGATCTTTCTACTTGTTCCTGAATATGGGCTGCTTCTAAAAGAATAAGATATTTATAGCTGTGCCTGATCTGGAGTCTCACCAAATATAATAACCCAAAACTACTGACATTTCCTGGAAATAGGAGCAGGAAGGCTGTAGTTCTGCACCTCTTCTTGAGTGCACTTCATTTCTGGCTGTTCTGAGTTGAGGTTTAGCAACAACTTAAAAACAATAAATTCTAATAGTCTGGAAAATAGGATGGGTATTGTGTGGCGAACAAGTAGAAGTACATCACTAAAGTATGAATTTCTATAACGTACATAGCTAACATGTGAAACACATCTTAATAATTTTCATGGATTGATATAGTCCTTCTATTTCAGGAAGTCCTGGAAGAAATTCTGGATTTAGACATGTCTGCCTCAGGCTCAGATGATTTTCTACAGCTTGTCAGTGGTGCAAAAATAATCTTGGGATCTCAACCCCTAACCCATAGATATGGTGGCCATCAGGTTAGTAGTTGTACTACTTGTTTTCTAACCAGATGTTATCAACATTTTTAAAATGATCTTATATATGTGTGTGCTCTTTCCAACTACAAAGGGGAATTTTTCTTAGGCTTTAAATGCTAAAACTGATACATCCTGTAAAATACTAGGGTTTTTTCTGTGTACTCTGAATGGCAGTGACATTCAATTGTCAGTCATTTACTTGTAATTCTCTTGTAAATTAGTAAAATAATCGAAATGGTAAAGCATGCAGATGGGAATAATGTTGGCTAATCATGTTCTCTTTTTTTTTTTTAACTTTCAAGATTGTTTTCCTGTATTTTATGGGTGAACAACATTTTCAACTTCAGGCTCTGCAACAGGCATAATATACTTTCTCACACTTATATCCTTTCATCATTTCCCTTCTTTCCAGTGCTGCTGAACAGAATGCAAATCATAGCTCCTTTTTATTTTGAGCCATATCTTGTTCCTCCCTAGTGACTCTTACCAGACAGCTGACATCTGTACACTAGTTGAAAAACAGAATAGCTCCTCATAGTGCCAAAGGCTGCCTTTATATTTTTAGTTGGTGACAAAATGGGTATGTTTGGCCTAGTCCAAAAACACTTTCTTCAAAGGTTGGTTGCTAAAGCAGAGAAGAATGATAACTGTTTTATTTACTGATACTATCTCCTCCCATATAACTTAGCCAATTCAGATTGTAGATACAGAACATTTTTAGCTTCATATTATGAGATTAATTGATTTAGAACACGAGTCATGTGCCAAGAATTTTAATTTCCAGTCAGTTCCAAAGAAAAACAGCCAACATTTTTAATGAACAAGGTTTAATGACCTAGGCTTCCTGAGTCAGTAAAACACACGAGTAGTCCCAAAATCCTCTTTTATTTCAACAGTTGTGAATTCTGTTCATTCACAGATGAGTCCCAAATAGTTGTAAAGAGTCCTTTGGGATAAGGCTGATAATCACCCACCTTTATCTCCTTTGACACGCTGCCAAAGACCCAATTGGCAAAGCCACACGGAGTCCAGAATCAAACAAAGCTCCAGACTTTAAACTAAACAGAATTAACAGCATTGCTTCCTGCAAAGGCCCACGTGCCTTTGCTCCTCTTTTCAGTCTTATGGGAGGGGCCAATCATCTCCAAGCCCTACTCCCGAGTTGTCCCTTTTGTTTTAACTTTTCTTGATTTCTGGCAGCTCTGTGCATGCGCGCAATGGGTACAGGCTCCCCCTCTTCCTCTGCCTTGCTGAGGTCCAACTCTGGAAGCTCCGGACGCAGCATATATCTCCCAGATGGCCCTTTCTCTGCCTCTGATGCAGAGCCCTTGTCCGAGCCTTCCCCAAACTCCAGGACTGGCCTATGTTCCTCCCCAGCCTCCTCACTGTCCGACTCTGCTGCCAGCTCCGCAAGCCGCCGGTGGACCACAATGAACAGCAGTTTCTATATCTTATGGATATAGTTTTTTTCAATAAGTCTATTAAAATGCTAAGCAACCTATAGTGGTGCTTAAAAGTTTGTGAACCCTTTTGAATGTTCAATTGTTCTGTATAAATATAAACCTGAAATGTCATCTGTTTTCCACACAAATCCTAAAACCAGTTAAGAAGAACTTATTTTGCTGAGTTCCAGTTCCTCTGTCCTGCTGATGCAAATATAACATAAAGACCAATTTCCACATTCATAGTCAATAGCATAGAATTATGCTAGTAGCTGTCAGGGTTCCAAGTAACAAATCCAAAGCAATCAAAAAGCTTAGAGTTTCCTCAAAGCATAATTTTATTTGGAATGTCATATTGGTGCAGCTGGTGAAAACCTGACTATGAAGGACCCAGGGTTTTCCCCACCCAAATCAAAACCCAAAGGTCTTGCTCCCAGGTCTCACCTCCATCACATGGTCCAATCAGGTTGCAATCCCAATTCTGGCTGGTAGAACGTCCTTGGTTCCCAATAATAATGCTATCTTGGCTACGTATCCCCCAACTATCTCTATCTCCCTCTTCACGTTCCACAGCTCTACCCAGCCTTGCTGTGGCAGCCCTGAAGATGCTCCCAAAATGGCTTCAGGACTGACATGAGTATTGTACCAAACTGTTCCTGTGCCTATTGCAATTACTAGTAAAATATACACAGAATATTGTTTATTTAAGCACATTGAATCTCAATTACAGCTCTATTTCTGAATAGCAAATAATGGTTTCATATTTTTATCTCAACTTTTCATGTTAGTTTGGTAGCTGGGCAGGACAGCTGGGTGATGGAAGAGCCCACTTGATCGGCATTTATACAAACAGGTACTGCATATCTCGTCTTAAAAGGCCTGTCTCTATCAGTATGTGGTTGCTATTGATATCTCAGAAACTAAAATAACAATGACCAACAATAACAATATTAACCAGACGTAGTATGTAATGGTTTTCAAAACTCCTAAGTATTTCACATGTATTATTTTGTTAATTCTTGTACTACAAAATACATACATGTTATTGCCCCTATGTTGAGGGTTCTTTGTACAGAAAAAGATTTGTATTAATGATATTTTGGCTTAAGATGTTCCATTCTGTGCTGCACCAGTTGTTCACATTGCTAATACTAATCTTCTTTCTATAGATTTGGATCCAGATGGGAACTGCAGCTCAAAGGTTCAGGAAGGACACCATACTCCAGGTGTGTTACATATTTGGTGTAATATTCTTTCAGGTCTTTATATGTTTTGGATTAATTTCAACAATGCATCATAGAATCCAAGGATTGGAAGAGACTGTGGTTCCACACCCTGCCCATACCATTTTACAGAATGGCTATCCAACCTTGGCCATGGAGCACTCATTACTCAAGGAGGCAAGCTGTTCTGTTTATATTTTTCATAGTCCAGAAATACCTCCTTATCTCAAGGTTGAATCTCCTCTGGCAAAGCTTCCACCTTTTAGTTCATGTTCTACCCTTAGGCATTACAAAGCATAAATGTGCATCTTTTGCTTTTTGAGATTTTGAAGTATCATGTCTTTCCTCTGCCTTTTTCCTTTAGACTAAACGCACCCAGTTTTTAGAATCATTCTTTATATATTTTTTGAAAAAATTTCAATAACTTACCATTAAGGACCACCCAGAAAACCAATCTGTTTGCAGATGAGTCTTTCCTTTTTTCAGAGTTTGAATTATAAAATACTGTAGAGTTTTATACTAGCTTTTTATAACTACATATAAAAAGAACAAGATAAAAATAACCATGAGATATTTTAATATAGAAATGCCAAGATCCCTGACTGAATGGGATAAACCTCTATTCCAAAAATCCCACAGATAAAAATTATATAGTATTTGATTGATTGATTAATTAATTGATTAAGTGGCATCAAGTCATTGATGACTCTTAGCCACCACATAGATTTTGCCCATAATGATCTGTCTTTAATCTGGTCCTTCAGCTCCTCCAATAACGCCCCATTACCAGTATAAGTGGGTCTAATCACTTTGCTCTTGGCTGTCTTCTTCTCTTTCCTACCACCTTTCCCAGCGTTATACAGGTAGTCCTCTACTTACAACAGTTTGTTTAGTGACTGTTTGAAGTTACAACAGTACTGAAAAATGTGGCTTATGACCATTTTTCACATTTATGGCCGTCTTAGCATCCCTATGGTCGTGTGTTTTACATTCACATGGTTCATATTGGATGATTAGAATGTTCTGGAATCATGTGATCTCCTTTTGCAACCTTCTGACAAGCAAAGTCAATGGGGAAGCCAGATTCGTTTAACAACTGTGTTACTAAGTTAACAACTGTAGTGCTTCACTTAACAAATGTGGCAAGAAAAGCGATAAAGTGAGGCAAAACTCAATTAAAAAATTCTCACAAGTTTGGGCTAAAGTGTGATCATACATTGAGGACTACCTGGTAGTCTTTGCCTCAGAGTTAGGTCTTCACATATAATTTGTCTGAAGCAGGATAATTTGAGCCTTGAACAAGAAATCTGGGTTGATTTGTTTGATGATCCATTTGTTTGTTTTCTTGACTGTACACAGCATTCTAGGAGTCTCTTCCAATCCCAGAATCCAAAAGTATTAATATTCTTTGTATTTTACTTTCTTCAGAGTCCACTTTTTGCCTTCATATAGTGTCACAGTGAACATGTAGTACAGGGGTGCCAAATTCGAGTTGTCATGGCATCATCAAGTGATGTATTGCGACTTTTCCCCCCTTTGCTAAACCGGGCATGGATGTGGCCAGCGCATGACACATCTGGTCTGCAGGTTGCGAGTTTGACAGCCCTGATGTAGTATCTACACAACTATATTGTTATGTGTTTCTATTCACAGTTTGTGATGTGAACTAAATTATGTGCAATGCTCACTTGAGGATTTTTAGCAGTATGATTTCTTAATTCTGCTTTATAGTGAAGCATTGGCACTCATAATGGCCCTTTCTAGCATTGTATCAGAAAAAAATAGATTTCTAGGTTTGGCATGTTATGTTTGGCTGTCATTCACTGATTGAGCACATACTTTGCATTCCAAAAGCCACAAGTCCAATCCTTGGCGTCTCCAGAAATAAGTTAGAAAACTCCCATCTGAAAGAAGATGAAGCAGTGTTAGATTCAGCCCAATACAGATTCCAATGTTACCTTTATTTCCATTCTGTTTCTTTGTTGATCCATATCTTTAAGAAGAAATGTGTATCCCTCCCAACAAAACAACCTTTGGTTCTCTACAATAAATCCATATTTAAACATGTTAGTACATATTTAATTTGTTTCAGCTGTCAACAATATTTGGACAAGTGCAATAGCCACAGATAGCGAAATGTGCCAATCAAATCAACCAGTGCAAGGATTTGCTAAGTATTTTTTTCTTTTCAGTGTCAAAATAATAATAATAATAATACCTATGTTTTTAGTGTTTTTTTTTTCTATAGGAGAGGAGATGGCAGAGCTGTGCTTCGGTCTTCTATACGAGAATTTTTGGGAAGTGAAGCCATGCATTACCTTGGAATACCTACAAGCAGGGCAGCTAGGTATTTTATCCAGGTTTATACTTTATCTGCATTGAGCAGAAGGGTGCAATCCTCTTCTTAGACCGCCTGAGGTTCTTTGTGCTTGAATTGCCATGTTCCTGAAGCATGATTGCTGAAAATTAGTAGTGCCATTTCCTCCATTTTTAGAACACACAAAAGGGTACTGCTTAATGCTAACAACACAAGCAAATAAATTCTTCAAAACTTCCACGCACGAGAACAAAAATCTAACTTCACTTGCGCCCTTCATATGAGCTCTCCATGCTGCATAGTTTGCATTGTCACCCACCTCTCCCTTTTTCAAAAAACTAAACATAAGCCCCAGTTTCCCAAAGGTTTCCACCATTACTCTTATACTTTCTGACTTCCAATGAAATGAAAAGGAGAAAGCTGTAGAAGTATATTTACAATTTGTTTTGTTAGCATTTTTTTGCTGATTGGTGATGCAATGTTATTTCCGATCAAAATGCTAAATCTCAAAACAGGATGATGACAGATAACTTAAGCCATCTGCAACTATTTGCAGAGCCAATAGAAGGAGAGTGTTAATATTCACTCCCAGTCCCCAACTAGACAATTCTATCTTGCAAATGTTATCCTCCTCTTGGCAATTTTTAGGGCATGCTTTTCCTTACTAGATTCTTCATACTGAAAGCAGATTTGGGGTGAATCTTATTGGGCCAAGTATACGATGGGTATAAGGATGGGCAAAGGAGAAAAGATTAAGCATCCTTCTCCCTGATCAATTTTTCTACGCTGCAAATAATCCTTGTGCTCATATTTTTCTAAGCCATTATTTCTCAATTCCAGCAACTTTTAAGACGCATAGACTTTGACTAACCAGCATGTAAAAGTTCATTGACATGATTCATAATTCTTGGCCGAAGAAACCAAGAGAAAAGTCCATGTGAACAGGTTCGCCCTGAGACTGGTCCTATTCCTGATTTTTTTTCCTATGAATTGGCAAAAAGATAAATTTACACTTGCCAGAGTCACGCGTCAAAGAAATTGCCCTCGGACTGGAATTCTTGGTTCACAGTTCTACACCATAATTTCTTATCATAACCTCAACAGAATGCCAATTCACTTCCACATTTCCAGCGCATGAGATTTGTTCACTGTCTGGGAAATAATGACAGAAAGTTATTGGAGATGAATGCTTCACTTTAAAGCATTCTGAGTTTCAGTTAGACATCCTGAAGCTGGGGAGTCATCTCCTATGGCAGAGTGAGACTCAGTGAACCAGGAAGACAGATTAATCATTGCTTCATCCACCAGGAAGGCCACCTACTGCAGCCTCCTAGGAATACTTTGGGACTTGATAAACTTTTGATTTTGAATTCCGACATTTTATACCCAAAGATAGTCCTTTAACCTTAAACAAGAAATACCTAATACCCAACATTCTTTAGATATTATAAAAACTATCTAAATAATCTGAGAAACGTTTATTTAAAATCATTATTAACTTGTTTTGTATTTCGACTTAATATTATCAACATTCTCTCATTCATACCTCTGCCAGTTCCACAAATTTCATAAATATTCGGGTTAACTCAATTTAGAAATTATACCTTTACAAATCATTTACGTTTCTTGTATGTCATACCTATTCAGTATAGCATTGGAAATGGAAACTCTGTCAGCATTTCAAGTAATGCACCCATAGAAAGCAGAACTCTGTAGCAGGTAGATTCCTCAAAGAACAATTTATTGGATACATCATATTGGCACAACTGGTGAAAGCCGACTCTGAAAGTTCCCACAGTTTTCACCTAATTAAAAAGTAAAAGTTTCCCTTCTCCCCCAAGTCATGCTGTCCAGTCAAGGCTGCTTGCTTGGTTACTTCACTCCTCCCCTGGCCATCCTTGGTTCCCATAGGAAAACTTCTTTGTTTTGGCTAAAAAACCCCATCTAGCTATTTCTCCTCTCCCTGCTCCTTCTTCTGCTTTGTGGCAGCCCCGAAGCCTCTAAGATGGCCTCAATCAGGTTCACTTCAGGGTTGACAAACTCATTCTGGAGATTCTCGAGTCTCAACAGCATCATATGTTGGGATGGTTTCTCTATACAGATGCTTGAAGAATTACATTTTTTTTCCTGTTACACAATGCATGGTTGGGAAGTGACTCAGATTGTCTCTCCGTTTTCCATCTTATTATTGAATAACAAGAGGAGGATCTTTTAGTGCACATGAATGGCTTTGCAAGCGAGTGTGAAGTTCTCTGTATGCATCCAATTTATCTGTCCTTCTGCCATATACTAAATGAACTGATATTCTCTCCCAGGGAAAACCTAATTGATTTGCAGAAATGGTACTCTTCCTATTATTGCTATCACATGAATTGCGGAAAATTAGAATTAATTTTATTCTACATGTATTAGAATTAATACATGTAAAAGCAAGCATTCTAGTTTGAACGGCAACCTGTATTTCAGGAATGCAATTTGGGGCAGTTTGTTTGGAGCAGAAGAGACGGGAAGAATTGACATAACATTTTCCCTGCTCAGCATATCGGTGGGATGATCATTATTCAAACACACATTTGCTATTTTTATCAATTAAAATTCACCCATTCCGAACATTTCTCCCCACATAGTTCCCCCCTCTTATATGTAGTCCCCAGCAAATGCTATCTCACTCTGCTTTAGCCTCTCAATCTGAGCAGGAAACATTGGGGCTTCAAGAGTTAGATTCATTTCTTGTTAAACTGCATGTCTTGCCAATGATGGAGGTCTCTTGATTGTTTAAGGTTAAAAAAATATAAAAATACAATTAAGAATATTAAAAATGAAGTTAAAAAATGCCACAATTGGAAGTCTTTTTAGAGAACTGTATATTTCAGTTCTTTTAAGAACCAAGTAATGACATTAGGCCCCTTAGTGCAGCAGGAAACTAAAATAGCAGAGAAGTCTTGACCCATATTTGCATGACCTAAACCCAACAAATTCATCAAGTTGTTGTTGTTGTTGTTGTTGTTATTATTATTATTATTATTATTATTTTATTTATTTATTTATTTAATTTGTATACCGCCCTTCTCCAACAGGACTCAGGGCAGTGAACAGCCATGGTAAAACATAGCATATAAAATTTAAAAGCAGTTTAAAAACATTAAATAATTTTGGCTACCCATTTAAAACAACCCGGATTAAAACCAATTACAAATTAAAACCAAAGGGATGGGATCAAGTTTCCCCAATATTCCTAGTCTATTTTAGAATCAAGAAATTTCCTGGTGGTTTTGCCATCTAAGAATTAACTAGGTCCTACTCTGCTGAGATTGGGAATCAACCAAGACCCAGTAGAGGCTTAAACTTACTGCTGGGGAGTAACACAGCTAAAGTGCGGCAATCTGTTCTGCCACACGAAACAGCTGAGAAGATATAGGTCAGTAAAGCGCAGGGGCAAGTGAGCGGGCCCACCTGATCGTCGGAGCGAACAGGTTTGCTCCCAGCTGATTGTCGGAGCTACCTGTTCGCCTGAACCGGTCTGAACTGGTAGAATCCCATCCCTGGGTTACATTCTACTTGTTTGACAATTGTATGGGTCCTCCTCACACTTTTAGACCCATTGTTTTTGAGATCAGGTTTATTAATCTGTGTTTACTTTTATTTATCTTTTTTTTTCCTTTAAGATATAGTGTGAATTCACTTTGTCCAACAGGATTCTAAACTTCTTTCCATCTGCCTTGTACTAATTTCCTAATTCCACTGTTTCCACAGCTTAGTTGTAAGTGATGACAACGTTTGGAGAGATCAGTTCTACAATGGGAATATTAAGAAAGAAAGAGGTATTTTTTAATCCCTCTTTGACAATATTATTGTTAAATTTTCTCAGATCACCTGTTTCCAATCTGCTTTCTAATCTGTTGATGTGAATTTATGCATTAGTTATGCTTTTGACTGGATTATGGGCTGTGGATAATGGTCTGCTACTCAGAAGCTAGCTTGCAACTGGAAAGAACAGTGCCTCATTTTAGATGCAGAATGTTTCCCTTTCAGGACATTACTTTTCTCCCTATTCTCTTATATGCTGAAATGAACATAATTTGACTCATCATAATCTGTGGTCAGTTGTAGTTTTTGTATTTATGTATTTTGTATTTTATTATGGTCTCTTGAAGCATCTTGATTTACTCATTTAATACTGCATGTACCTGGACAATTTTTCTTCAGGTTTTCTTTTTCTAAAACATACTTTTTAAAGTATTACCTAAATTAAGTCATTAATTAGCAATAGTTTATTGCCTCACAGCATTATAACTAATAGTCCTTAGCAAGCCACTGATTTGACTAAATTCCTTTCAATAAGATATTTTTCCCTTTAGTTCTTCCAGAAATGGACATCAGATTTCTCCATTCTAACACTCAGCTTTTATTAGTCTAATAAAGTAGTTTTTTTGAAAAACCATTTCTTAGTGCAAGAAGTCTCTTTCTATCTGTAAAGGCAGGGGTGTCAAATTCAATTTCATTGAGGGCTGCATCAAGGTTGTGTTTGACCTCAGGGGGCCTTGGTGGGCATGGCCAGGGTGGGCGTGGCCAGCTCAACGCCACTCATATCGGGGGTGCCTGTGATGGCCCGAGCGTCTGCCAGTGAAAATGGGCTCCCAAACTCTGTTTTCGGCTGCGACAGCTTCCTGCAACCCTCTGTCAGCGAAAACAGAGCTTGGGAGGACTGCCTGCAGCTCTCCCGGGTTCCATTTTTGCTGGCAGAGGCATTGTGGGACAGTCCTTTGCTGTTTCCAGGGTGGCCCTGCGAGCCAGATTTAAGCATCCTATGGGCCAGATCCGGCCCTTGGGCCTTGAGTTTGACACCCCTGCATTAAGGAAACAGTTTTTATTATATATTCCACTATGTAAAGCTCTTCTCCCACGATAGAACAAGCCTTCATGCTAAGAGATTATGGATGCATAAGGAAGTAGGCAAAGGACAATTTTGAAATGATTAACTTGTAGATATACTTATTTGCAGGTGCAATTGTGTTACGTGTTGCAAAATCATGGTTTCGAATAGGATCATTGGAAATACTAGCTCATTCTGGAGAACTGGATTTATTAAGGTTAGACTTAAACCCTTCATTCAAGATTTCCATTTCTGTAGCCAGACAATAGAATAGCTGGTTCAATAAAAACAAATGCAAACTGTATTATCTGGAAAGTACAAGACAGATTCTAGATTGGCATTCAGTAAGATGCAAGAAATTGCAAAATTTGGATCCTGAGTCTTCCGCATGGCTTCTTTGGATCCTGGAAAAGCTTTAAAAATGACAGAATTACTTGCTTCTTCCATATATTTAGGCGATACATGAATTACCATGCATTTGAACAGATGTGCAGTTCCCCATTAATACATTATGGTGGTGTCCATATTGGTTTTGCCACCATAGCGGAATGGTGGCAAAACCAATAAAATGCAGTATGGTAATTAAAGCCCCTTTGAACTTACATGGGACATTGATGGACATACAAAAGGAGTGAGGCTTGGATTATGGTGCCATATGTGCTACCTGGCCCATTTTAACCTGCCCCCCTCAGATAGTAATGCATAAAAATAAATAAGGAAAATAAGAAAATTGCTCTTATTTCTCAAGTCACCCTAGCCAGCTATCTCCCTATTTAAAATTTCTTACAAATTTTGACAATCTTACAAGATTTTTTTGCCAATGTAAATGCTATTTCTTTGTTTTTAATTGTTGTTGGGATGTGCTGTTAGTACAATGTTGCCGACTCTGTATTAAGGTATTTCTGAACATATATTTTATCACAGTAGGGTAATTGTATCATGGAATATGTTTCTCACAGCAAAAAGTACAATATCATTTTTATTTATTTTAGGAAATATGTATATTCGTTCTTACATGTATTTATATTGATATTGTATTTAGAATTATTCAGTGAAGAATATGTTAGATAACTCCTCAAAACATTATTTTAATGCATTATTATTCTATATCTTTAGAATTGGATATATTTTCCTTAGGAGTTCATAGAATTTCTAAGTACTGGAGGATATGTATCTGAAATAACAGCTGCTAATTTGAAAGGAAAATCAATAACCTTTTCCTTTGATATTGACCACATTTTCTTAAATTATAGAACATCAGAAGGAGATGGATAGTTAAGAAATATGAAATATAAATAAATACAATTACGGATTTATATATAAAATCTGATTCCAGCTTTTCTTATGAGCTACTTAGTTTGCATAATAAGATTTTTGGGATTTCTTTTCTTCCTTTGGGTAGATAGTGTAATTTCTGTTTTTTGCAAGTATTACTTGGATTTGTTATTAGTTGTCAGTAAGCTATGATTAAAATCAATATTGTCTTACATGTAAGCAGAGCTGAAATTCCTTTCTGAAAGATACAATACATAACTTTTCTTCAATTCAGTTTAGCCTTCTTAGCAACAAATAGGGTTCAGTTTAAATATTTACTTAACTGATGTTTCAAATTCTTCTTTGATAAAAGAAACTTTTACTTTGTGGAACAGGATGCTGCTAGATATGGTCATAAAAGAGCACTTTCCAAAAATAAACGTAAATGATTCAAATAAATACCTGGTAAGTAAGTTTTTTAAAAAATTCCATATACATTTATGTCAATCCAAATAGGAAACATTTGTAAAAAATTGTGATTATGTATTTTTGAAATCTTTTGTAACCTAATTTGTAAGCCTAATTGCATTTCCAACAATTGTTTTACATATTTATAGTAAATATGAGCTAAATATTCTGGAATATTACTATTTTATTTATATGCTGAATGTAAAATTTTTGATTTTAGGCATTTTTCTCTCAAGTAGTATCTGAGACGGCACATTTAATTGGCTTGTGGATGTCAGTCGGCTTTGCTCATGGTGAGATTAAAAGGGGGAGGGTTGTATTCAGAGGTGGGTTTCAGCAGGTTCTGACCAGTTCTGGAGAACCGGTAGGGGAAATTTTGAGTAGTTCGGAGAACTGGTAGTAAAAATTCTGACTGGCCGCACCCCCATCTATTCTCTGCCTCCCGAGTCCCAGCTGATTGGAAGGAAATGGGGATTTTGCAGTAACCTTCCCCTGGATTGGGGCGGGAATGGAGATTTTACAGTATCGTTCCCCTGCATGCCCAAGCCACGTCCACCAAGCCATGCCATGCCCACCAAGCCACACCCACAGAACCAGTAGTAAAAATTTTTGAAACCACCACTGGTTATATTGTTTGATATGAACAGCATAACCTTTTTCCTTTTGGTTAAAGATGGATGGGGTACATAGCTAGGTGTTCATTGCGCCAAAGCTTATACCCTGTCAGAGTTCATTACTAAAGAACATTAGGGGGTAAGTGTGGGGAATTGAAATATTGATAGTAATTCAGGGCCAGGTTCATTCATCAAAACAAACTGTGCTTTGTATTAGCCAAAGTGTATAGTATAAATTGTGAACCATAGCTGGGTTCATACATCGTACAAAGCCAAAACAAAACCATTCAGAGTTTAACTTAATATACTCAATTCATCTGGATTGACTGCTTTAAGTCTTTACTGCTCCCTTAAGGGCTCAGAGCCCTATAACTGGAATATATTTTGTTTTGTATGTTTGGTTATTCCTTTCTTTTTCGTTTAAGTGCTGTAGCAACATTCAACCATAATTGAATAGATAGTAGATGTATTGAGAAAAGGTTGATTTGGAGCAACATGGCCATGCTATAATTTCATCAATAGGGATTTAAAATATAAGAGGAACAGTGCTTAGGAAGCCTTTGAAAGATTTCAGTGCTTTGATATTTCTTTACAGTTTACTTTTCCTCATGTCTTCTTCTTATAGTAATTCCTCAAGCTTTTTTATTTTTTATATTTGGGAAACTATTAGACAAATATTCACAACTACATAAGTTACATGAAGACACCTATCAATTTATTTCACTTCTTTGTTGCGTGGAATAACTGAACCTATGTTTGTTACTCCATAACTGGTGATAGCTGAGGTGAATTCTGACATTTTTGGCATTTTCCTATTGTCAGTGAATAGAAAGAAATTGAGCATTGATTGGCTTGTAGTGATTATATTTTAAAACGAGCAAAATTGAAGACAAGTTCAGATTCAATCTACTTAGGAAGGGTAGAAATTGCTACTGTGAAAATCCTGTAAGTAAAATTATGAAAATTTAGAAAAATAAATTTTCTAGTAATTATTCTGTAGCAAAATAGTACTAGATCTCTTCTAAACTGTTGAGCAGCATAGGTTAATAAAAGGAGTTAATTGTTGAAGCTGGAGCATTACAAAAATAGTATTACTCCTTGTGATTTGGTTCTAGGACTGTTCCTAATCCTCAGTCACTACTGTGGCTTTTCAAAACACACACTTGTTACTAGATTGTAAATACGCAGGACTCTGTAGCTAACTAGCTTGTCCTTTTCTTTCCAAACTGTATAATCAAAAATAAGAAAGGAGAGTTGTATTTCTTATGAAAGAATTAAAAGAATCTCAGTTTTTGACACTGATTTTGCAAACTTCTTAGCTATCAAATGAGGGGGTAGATCTGGTTTCCAAATTGCTCCTGAATACATTTGTGTACTAGCACTTCTTATTGTACTGTTTTGATAGCCATATTGCTTTATGTTTTAGGAGTATGCAATACTGATAATTTCAGTTTATTATCCATAACCATAGATTATGGTCCATTTGGCTTCATGGATTCATACAACCCAGGTGAGTATAACCTAAACTTTAGGTCCTAAAGGACTTCAGGATTTATTATTTCTCAGACAATGAAGCATGAAATTCTAAGCCGTGCCTGCATTTTTTAATTTTTGACTTCTTAGATTTACATGAGACCAAAAGGATTAAAAAATTGAAATGTATGGGACTGAGATATTAGAACTGGAATTGACCAGTTGATGGACCCTTGAGAATTGTATTTGAAATATTTAAAATTAAATTGATATGTTAGGTATGAATAAAATCTTAATTACATCAATGGAATTATAGAAAAGTATGCTAGTTTTTGTAGTGAAAAATGGAGATTAAAGTTGTAGGTTTTATCAAGGGAATGTAATTTTCTTTGTTGTGTGAGAAAGGCAAGGTTTTGGCCATGGGAGATAGCATATTCATTGTCAAGTTTCTTTACATTTTCTTTCTTTACACCTGAAAGAGTCCTGTTTGAGAGCCTTTAAAAGTTGAAAGCTATTACTCATGATGCCATGAAATTAAATATTCATTAGCATAAACAGTGCATCTAGGAATGCAGATATATCTCATATATCCAGGAGCCTGGTGGCGCAGCAGACTAAACTACTGTTAAAAATAGCATTTAGCTGCCAGCTGCCTGCAATTACTGCGAGTTTAATTCTCACCAGGCTCAAGGTTGACTCAGCCTTCCATCTTTTCAAGGTAGGTAAAATGAGGACCCGGTTTGTCAGGGAAATAAACTGACTTTGTATAAAATAGAACATTGCTTAGGGGGCCCCAAAAAAGCCCTACTAAGCAGGTATATACAAAAGTATGAAGGCTATTGCTTAATGCATTGTAAGCTGCCCTGAGTCTCCCGAGAAGGGTGGCATATACAGTGGGACAAAAAAGTATTTAGTCAGCCACCAATTGTGCAAGTTCTCCCACTTAAAAAGATGAAAGAGGCCTGTAATTGACATCATAGGTAGACCTCAACTATGAGAGACAAAATGAGAAAACAAATCCAGACAATCACATTGTCTGATTTGGAAAGAATTTATTTGCAAATCATGGTGGAAAATAAGTATTTGATCAATATCAAAAGTTCATCTCAATACTGTATTATATATACTTTGTTGGCAATGACAGAGGTCACATGTTTTCTGTAAGTCTTCACAAGGTTGGCACACACTGTTGCTGGTATGTTGGCCCATTTCTCCATGCAGATCTTCTCTAGAGCAGTGATGTTTTGGGGCTGTCGCTGGGCAACTACGGACTTTCAACTCCCTCCAAAGGTTTTCTATGGGGTTGAGATCTGGAGACTGGCTAGGCCACTCCAGGACCTTGAAATGCTTCTTACGAAGCCACTCCTTCGTTGCCCAGGTGGTGTGTTTGGGATCATTGTCATGCTGAAAGATCCAGCCATGTTTCATCTTCAATGCCCTTGCTGATGGAAGGAGGTTTGCACTCAAAATCTCACGATACATGGCCCCATTCATTCTTTCCTGTACACGGATCAGTGGTCCTGGTCCCTTTGCAGAGAAACAGCCCCAAAGCATGATGTTGCCACCCCCACGCTTCACAGTAGGTATGGTGTTCTTTGGATGCAACTCAGCATTCTCTCTCCTCCAAACACGACGAGTTGTGTTTCTACCAAACAGTTCTACTTTGGTTTCATCTGACCATATGACATTCTCCCAATCCTCTTCTGGATCATCCAAATGCTCTCTAGCAAACTTCAGAAGGGCCCGGACATGTACTGGCTTAAGCAGGGGGACACGTCTGGCACTGCAGGATCTGAGTCCCTGGCGGCATAGTGTGTTACTGATGGTAGCCTTTGTTACGTTGGTCCCAGCTCTCTGCAGGTCATTCACTAGGTCCCCCCGTGTGGTTCTGGGATTTTTGCTCACTATTCTTGTGATCATTTTGACCCCATGGGGTGAGATCTTGCATGGAGCCCCAGATTGAGGGAGATTATCAGTGGTCTTGTATGTCTTCCATTTTCTAATTATTGCTCCCACAATTGATTTCTTCACACCAAGCTGCTTGCCTATTGCAGATTCAGTCTTCCCAGCCTGGTGCAGGTCTACAATTTTGTTTCTGGTGTCCTTCAACAGTTCTTTGCTCTTCACCATAATGGAGTTTGGAGTGTGACTGTTTGAGGTTGTGGACAGGTGTCTTTTATACTGATAACAAGTTCAAACAGGTGCCATTAATACAGGTAATGAGTGGAAGACAGAGAAGCCTCTTAAAGAAGAAGTTACAGGTCTGTGAGAGCCAGAAATCTTGCTTGTTTGTAGGTGACCAAATACTTATTTTCCACCATGATTTGCAAATAAATTCTTTCCAAATCAGACAATGTGATTGTCTGAATTTATTTTCTTATTTTGTCTCTCATAGTTGAGGTCTACCTATGATGACAATTACAGGCCTCTCTCATCTTTTTAAATGGGAGAACTTGCACAATTGATGGCTGACTAAATACTTTTTTGCCCCACTGTAAATCAAACTAATAAATAATAAATAATATGCACTTACAGCCCACATACATTCTGATATGGGCGCATTATTATTAGTCATTATTATAATTTCTATAAAGTATAGTCATAAAAAACAAGTTGGCTATTAGTAAATTTGTGACAAAGCAGACTGGGGAAAAAAGCCCCAATATAATATTTACGTATCTTAAAACAAAATGAAACTTTATTTTGTATAACAGGTTATTTGTGTCCAAAAACATGGCCAATATGTGGTCCTCAAATTATAGTTGTTCATTTAATGATCATTCAACATTACAGTGGCACTAAAAAAATAATTTATGACCAATTTTTACACTCAGGACTTTTGCAGCATCATGGTCATGTGCTCAAAAGTTGGGCACTTGGGAATTGTCACGTATTTATGACAATTGAACTCTCCTAATGTCATATAATCACAATCTGTAACCTTGTTAACTGTCTACAGACAAGCAGAGTCAATGGGGAAGGTCAGATTTGCTGAATGACTGCATAATTCATTTAACAATAGCAGTGATTTGCTTAACAACTTAATTGTGGTAAAAAGGTCATAAAATGGTACAAAACTCAATTAGCAACTGTCTTGCTTAGCAACATAAATGTTGGGTTCAATTGTGATCATAAATCAAGGAATACCTGTGTATTTAAAAATGGATAGTTTAAACCACTGATTTTGGTTTGCAGTTGGGGTAAAAATATACATTGCAATTTTACACTAAAAAGGAAATAGTGCATTATTTTCCTTGCGCTAATCTAGCCTAAATAAATATGCTTGCATTTAGAAATTTGGGAGGTGTCTGTAGATATTTACTACCTGTGTAATTTTCCTTATTTTGAATCAAGATGAATGAACGTGGTTGGCTATTTCAAATGTTCCACTATAGTAAAAATAATGTTTTGTTTCAGACTTTGTTCCAAACACATCTGATGATGAAGGACGGTATAAAATAGGAAATCAGGCAAATGTTGGAATGTTTAATCTGAACAAACTGCTTAAGGCTTTAAACCCTTTATTTAGTCCAAGACAAAAGCAACTGTAAGTAATCTTTTAAATTGTCTTCTTATTTAAAAGAGCTGATGAGATGACTGTTCATTCCGAAAAGAAGACATTTTCCTGCAAGAGAATATTTTGAAAATTGAAATTATGTTTTACAATGGAAGTGCTTGCAAAAGAATAAAAGTGTTCAGTAGATTTATGGAAACGACTATTTTATAAAGTAAAATTTTGTACTGTTGCTGCTAGGAAATGAAAAAAGAAAAAAATGTGAGGGTTTTTTGTCTTCTTACTTTAGTTAGTCAAAAATTAAAAACATGCCTAGAAAGACATTTTCTTTCTGAATATCATCTGTAGTTTTAGAGACAAATGAGAAAGAGATCATTTGAAGCACCAGCCCCTTTCATTATTATTATAAATTTGTCCCAAACACATGAATCATTTAAGTAATATCAGTTCAATTTCGAATGTGCAATTGAATCACAGAAAAGGCAATGAAGATGAGAGAGATGGACCATGATTACACCAATATCAAATGTTTGCTAACTATTCTATATATTTTGTCTCATAAAAATATGGAAGATACACTATCTTAGTAGAAGCCAAAAATATAGGAAGTGATTCAGCTTGGATGCATTCCTAATTCTATAAACTATGGTTTATTAAGCCAGGAAAGAACCTTTGACTCAAATGGGGTACTCTAGCTATTTCCTTCATTTTGTAAGGATTCAATACTTACTTTGTAAGTAAATCAGATCCAGCACTTTTCTAGGCCACTGTTTCTTGGAATGTACAATACTCATGAACTTAAACCACACATTTCAGAATTAAAACTAGTACATAAGATGAGATAAGGAGCCGAAACCTTATTGCAGCTCAGAAATTTATTGTATATTAAGGAGGAATGTTATTTCCAAAAAGACCTTAGAAATCAGAAACCTTTTCATGCTATGAAGATCATTGTGTCTGAGTTTTTTGTTATCTTCCTGAAGATCTCAGAATCTTACGAGATTTCAGTTCTATAGTCTGAAGATGAAAACCTTGAAATGTGACAAGATTTGGTAAGATTCTAGCTATGGTTTTCTTAAGTATATTAAAATTTAATAAATGAAGGAAATAAGTTTCACTCTTTATTGGGAGAGTGTTGATGGATATTGATCTTCAGAGGTAATAAAAACCATAATTACTTAGCAAGGCAGATTCATTTTGGACTTTGTAACCTATATATTTTATTGTTTAAATAAAGGTGACAAAAACACATTTTTAATGTGTTTTTCAGACTGGCTTCAGGCCTGGCTACAGCACGGAAACTGCCTTGATCATGCTGATGGATGATCTCTGGCGAGCCTGAGATGGGGGTCATTCCTTCATCTTGGTGCTACTTGACCTCTCAGCGGCTTTCGATACCATTGACTATGGTATCCTTTTGGGATGACTAAGGGAGTTGGGAGTGGGAGGCACCGTGTTACGGTGGTTCTCCTCCTATCTCTCTGGTCGGTCACAGTCGCTGTTGGTAGGGGGACAGAGGTTGACCCTTAGGCCCCTCATTTGCGGGGTGCCTCAGGGCTCGGTCCTCTCTCCCCTCCTATTTAACATCTACATGAAGCTGCTGGGTGAGATCATCCGACGATATGGGGTGAGGTATCAGCAATACGCTGATGATACCCAGCTGTATATCTCTACCCCGCGTCAATTCAGTGAGGCGGTGGATGTGATGTGCCGGTGCCTGGAGGCCGTGAGGGTCTGGATGGGAGTCAACAGGCTCAGACTTAACCCAGACAAGACCGAGTGGCTGTGGGTATTGCCTCCTAAAATCTATGTTGATTGTCCATCCGTGGTTCTGGGTGGGGGGAGAGAAATTGTCCTCCTCAGGATGGGTTCGCAATTTGGGTGTCCTCCTAGATTCACAGCTAAGATTACACAACATCTGTCAGCTGTGGCTCGGGGGACCTTTGCACAGGTTCACCTGGTGCACCAATTGCGACCCTACTTGGATCAGGAGGCTCTCCTCACAGTCACTCCTGCCCTTGTCACCTCACGGTTAGATTATTGCGCTCTACATGGGGCTCCCTTGAAAAGTGTTCAGAGACTACAGTTGGTCCAGAACGCAGCCGCGCGAGCTGTCGTGGATGGACCTAGGTACACCCACATTACACCAATTCTCCGCGCTCCCTATTGGTCTCGAGTCACAATTCAAGGTGTTGGTTATTACCTTTAAAGCCCTACATGGCTCAGGGGCAGGTTATCTTTGAGACCGCCTTCTACCGCATAGCTCCCAGCGACCGGTAAGATCCCACAGAGTTGGTCTCCTCCGGGTCCCATCAGCTAAACAGTGCCGGCTGGCGGGCCCGCAGGGGAGGGCCTTCTCTGTGGCTGCCCCAGCTCTCTGGAACCAGTTACTCCTGAGATCCGGACCATCCCCACCCTATTGGCCTTCCGAAAAGCGGTGAAGACCTGGCTTTTCCGGCAGGCCTGGGGCTGTTGATCTCGCTGTTGTGATCTGGCGAGATCCGGCCATGAATGGTGTGAATGGGTTTTAATTGCTTTTAATGTTTTAATTTTTAATGTTTTTATATATGGTTTTTAAATGCATTGTAAGCCGCCTTGAGTATTCGGAGAAAGGCGGCATACAAGTTGAACAAATAAATAAATAATAGCATAAAAAAAATATTAGACTCAACTCTACAGCTCCAGATGGATGAAAAAGACTCTAGGCTGAAATCCAGGAAATCCACTTTCGGTCCATTCAGACAATTCTGAGCTGGTTGCATTATAGTTCTTCTTAGAGTACTTACCTTCTGCTCTCATGGGAATTCCAATAATTCCTGCTGTTGAGTTCTTAGTGTTCTTTGAGCTGCTTTTTCCACCCCCATACACATTTCATTGCCATGCCAGAAAACCTCAATGTGAGGGAAAGTGAGGTTTCCTGACAGTTTATATATCATAGCTTGTCCTTCCAGTCTTGGTGTGCTTCTTAATAGTTCATTAATTGGGGTATTTCTTTTTTCCCAAATTGCTTATGGGGTGCTTCTTCTGCTTGTCTAATGTTGGCTGGTGGAGATGATGTGTAAAGGATTGTTTCCTTTCCTGGCTTTTGGTTGAATCTTTTAAATGGCATGTAGCTGGGTTTATTTCTATGTGTCTATCGGTAAAACTTTAAGGAATAGCAAGAATCATTTATTTATTTAATTTATTTATTTTATTTTATTTTTATACCGCCCTTCTCCTGCGGGACTCAGGGCGGTGTACAGCCGAGATAAAACATAGCATATAAAATTTAAAAACAGTTTAAAAAACAATTAAATAATTTCGGCCCAATAATTTAAAACAACCCAATTAAAACCGAATTCAATTAAAACTGAGAGGATGGGATCAAGCCAGCCCGGCTAGATGGAATAAGTCTGTTTTCAGGGCCCGACGAAAAGTCCGGAGGTCTGATATCGTGCGTATCTCAGGGGGTAGGTCATTCCAGAGGGCAGGTGCTGCCACAGAGAAGGCTCTCCTCCTGGGGGTCACCAGCCGGCACTGTCTGGCCGACGACACCCTGAGGAGGCCCTCTCTGTGCGAGCGAACCAGTCGGTGGGAGGCTATTGGCGGCAGAAGGCAGTCTCGCAGATACTCCGGCCCTAAGCCATGGAGCACTTTAAAGGTGGTCACCCACACTTTGAAGTGCACCTGGAAGACCACAGGAAGCCAGTGCAGCTCGCGCAGGAGAGGTGTCATATGTGAGCGCCCCATCGCTCCCATAATCCCCTGCACGCCCGCATTCTGGACTAACTGCAGCCTCCGGGTGCACCCCAAGGGGAGCCCCATGTAGAGAGCATTGCAGTAGTCCAGGCGGGAAGTGACGAGTGCTTGAGTGACCGTGCGTAGGGAGTCCCGATCCAGAAAGGGGCGCAACTGGCGTATCAGGCGAACCTGATAAAAAGCCCCCCTGGCCACGGCCGTCTAAAGACAGCTGTGCATCCAGGAGGACGCCTAAATTGCGAGCCCTCTCCGTGGAGGCCAGTGACTCGCCCCCAATAGCCAGCGATGGCACCAGCTGGCTATATCGGGATGTCGGAAGCCACAGCCACTCGGTCTTGGAAGGGTTGAGTCGGAGCCTGTTTCTCCCCATCCAGGCCCGCATGGCCTCCAGGCACTGGGACATCACTTCAAGGACATCGTTGAGCTACAAATATTCTCTACTCTTTGGAATTTCTTCTGAACTGATTAGAAATTACACAAACCAGGATATCAATCATCCAACACAGAATCAATGGAAGAATGGCTGGAATTATCTGTCTCCTTGACTCCCCCCCCCCAAATGAAATAGGTGTGTTAATCCTCATCTATTTTTATGTTTACTGAGGGAAAAATGCAGATCAGACTAAAGAAAGATCAGCCATTTGCTGCCAAATGTTAGCAGGTTGTAAATGCAGGATTATCCATCTTACTAGATCATCCAGGGTAACATGTCTAATGCCTAAATATCTATGGATATTCTCCATCATCCAGGTCATGGTTGTCCCAGAGGTGCTATTCCAAAGGCAACTGGATTTTATTGGGGGTTTCTTTCTTAAAGACTTTTCATTTCTCACCCAAGAAACTTCTTCAGTTTTGACTGAATAGGTCAAATTTATATTCTGAGGAATTTGGAGGATAAACTGTGCAGTCATCTAGTTATTCTGTGCAGTCATCTAGTTGTTAACATTCTGAGGGTCAGTCATTAGCTCTCCAAGAATCATTAAGACTACTTGGAGATTTATCTTTATCCTCAGAGTCACCTGAACGACAGTGCAAATGAATGTGGAATCTTCTTGGGACTGCTGAAAGGATTGTGTTGTAAATAAGAGAAAGGTGGTGTCTTATATTCCTCTCCCTCTATTGAGCAAGGGCTGTTCAATTTTAATTCAGATGGCCTCTTTGACCTCTCTTTCAGACCAATGGCCCTCTTTGCCCAGAATGTGAACTTTGCTGTCTTTAAAAGAGTGACTTTGTCTTTCGGATACAGATGGACTACTGAATATTGTCCTGATTGGTTTGTTTTCCTGTGCTTTGCCTTGTGTTTGTGAAGTGGTTGTTTTGTTTCCCCAATGTACAGATCTGCACATGTCTTATTATCCTGCTGTACTGTACATACGATATTGCTCAGTTTGTTTCTGAATGCTTTATCTTTGGGGTGGACAAGCTGCTGTCTTAATGTGTTCTTGGCTTTAAAGTGTGCACATATGTTATGTTGGTTGAAAATCCTTCTGAGATTTTCAGATATTCCTGCAACATATGGAATGACAACATTGCTCCATTTGTTGTTCTCTTTGTCTGTTGTGGAGAAGTTCCTGCTGGATCTTTTTTTATATTTAATTTTTAATTTTTATTTTTATTCATTTATTTTGTCAAGCATATATAAGATTACAGATATAAGTATAAACATGATTATGAGTACATGAAATGGATACAAATAAATGGAAACAGTAGGACAGGGAGTTTAGGTATGTTGGTGCGCTTATGCACGCCCCTTACAGACCTCTTAGGAATGAGTGAGGTCGACAGTAGATAGTCTAAAGTTAAAGTTTTGGGGGTTTGGGGAAGAAACCACAGAGTCAGGTAGGGCATTCCAGGCATTTATCACTCTGTTGCTGAAGTCATATTTTCTGCAATCAAGTTTGGAGCGGTTTATCTTAAGTTTGTATCTATTGTGTGCTTGTGTATTGTTGTGGTTGAAGCTGAAGTAGTCATTGACAGGTAGGACATTGTAGCGGATAATAAGCAGATATTTGATGAAGGCCCAGATGGGGTAGCTTCCTTTATGGTTTTTTTTGTTCTTTTTCTTTTTCTGGTAGGTAAACTGTCTAGACTTTCCTGGACTGTGCAGTACACATTAAGAAAGGCAGAAACCTCAACATCGAAGTATACAGAAAACCTACACACATTTACATATACGCTATTTCCCCAAAAATAAGACCCTGTCTTATATTTTTTTGAACGCTGAAATAAGCGTTTGGCCTTATTGCAATGCGCTCAAAAGCCTGATTGGGCTTATTATCAGGAGATGTCTTATAGTGGGGGAAACAGGGTAGTAGAGCACAAACTAGGAGTGCTAACAATCAAATGACTGCAAATAATATAAATCCTTCCATTCCCGTCCCCCTTTTCAGTCAGAACTGAAAAAGCATCTTCAATGAGAAGCAAAATGATTTTAAGAAAAAAGCCAATGAAAGTCCAGTTGCCTTTAGGAAAAGCACCTGTCTAATACCTGAACAATAACATCTGAAAATGTTATTAAATTGTTGTTGGTTTTTTTTACTGAAACATTTGCACCTTTTCTGAACAGGGCTTCTCAGATACTTGAAGGATATCCTCAACAATATTATAAAGGGTATGTAAGCATTGGAATTATTTTTTTAACAAAAATGAACATATTTCTGTGACATATCAGTTTTGCCATGCCAATTCATTTGTTTCATTAATCTTCAGCTTTATAGAACTATTCAAGACAAAATTAGGTCTGCTAGGAGAGAATGAGGATGATGAATATTTGATTGCTTTTCTTCTAAAAGTGAGTTTTTTAAAATTATTAAATATTTGTTCTGTACCTTGAGTTATCAGTAAAGGCTGACACAAAAATGTGATCCTATTTCTTAGCTCATGGAAAATACAAGAGCAGATTTCACAATGACTTTTCGGCAACTCAGTGAGATTTCAGAAGACAAACTCAAAAATTTCAACATACCTAAGGTATTGATACATCATTGTTAAGAAAAAAATGAGTTTTCTTATTTTAAAACAATGGATTGTGAAAGTGGAATTGGTTTAGGACAGGGGTCAGCAACCTGCGGCTCCGGAGCCGCAAGCGGCTCTTTGGGCGTCCACTTGGCTCCCTGTCAAGTGATCCCACCACTGGCTGGCCCTGCCCCTCGCCCTCCCCTCCCAGTCACTCCTCGCCTGGCCTGAGAAGACAGAGACAGAGAGATACAGAGAGCGGTGGAGAGAGAGACACATAGAGAGATACAGAGAGAGAGGGAGGGAGGGGAGAGAGAGATGTCAAAAGGATTTTGTGGTTCCTGGTGTTTTTTAACAACTGGTTCTCTGTCCTAATGACCGACTGACACATTTGAGTCTCCCAAATTGCAGCACAGAGTTGTTGCTTTTCAGCAAGATACAAAAAGCCCAGAAACTTGTGAATGAGATTTCACAGAACTAGGGCTGTGGAACATCTTAGCTTACGTAGATAAAACCTGGCTAGAAAGAATATGCACATAAAAGCCTACGAAAAAGAAATAGAAATATATACATATATACATATATATATTTCTGAGGTTTTCGCGGGTGTTTGTATGTAGGTCTTTGGTTATTCAGGTTTTCTCCCGCGTAAAATTGAAAGTGTCTTGGCGATGTTTCGACAAAGTCTCATTCGTCATCTTCAGGCTGGTGTTTTTGGCTTTGTGCTTCTAGGAGCAATGTGTGTTCGCAGCTGTTTCTTCCTTTTAACTGCCAGTGGGGGTGTGAACTGATTGGGTGGGAGCTTGGCTGTGTTCTGATTGGGTGGAGGTGTGTTCTGATTGGTTGGGGGCTTGGCTGTGCTCTGATTGGATGGGGGCTGGTTGTGCTCTGATTGGATGGGTGTGTGTTCTGTTTGGGTGGGTTGTTGCACGTGCACCCGCCGCTCCTGGCACGCGATGGCAAAAAGGTTAGCTATCACTGCTTTATGCTAATGGAACATGGACACTAACCTCACAATCGATACAAAAGCTAAGAGTGGCACAAAAAGCCATGGAAAGCTCAGCATTAGAAGACAAGATAGAAAGACCTGCAAATGGATTAGAGAACAAACCAAAGTATACAATCTCATCAAGAGAGTAAAAGAATTGAAATGGAAATGGGCTGGTTACATAGCAAGAAGAACTGATAGCAGGTGGACCAAGGCAGTTATAGAATGGATCCCACTTGATAAAAAGTGCCCATGAAAGAGACATTAAACAAGATGGAGCGATGAGCAATATTGTGCGCCCATTTGGCAAAAGAAAGCTCAGGATGTATAGGTTGGATACATGTGGCAGAGGACTTCATTCTGCAGTAGATAAACAATGGCTAAATTGATGATGATGATGATGAAGATGATGATGATGATGATGATACACATATACATACACACACACATATACAATACTTGCTGGTGTTGTCGATCCATCTTGTTTTAGGTCTCTTCCTTGGGCGCTTTTTATCAGGGTGGGATCCATTATGTGGCTGTTTTGGTCCACCTGCCATCATTTCTTCTTGCTATGTGACCAGCTCATTTCCATTTCATTTCTTTTACTCTCTTGATGATATCGTATACTTGTTTGTTCTCTAATCCATGTGCAGGCCTTTCTATCTTGTCTTGTAATGCCAAGCATGTATCTTTTCTCACAGGATTGCTGTTGTGGAGAAAATAGGAAGAGAAAATAGTATTAAGCACGTTCACCCCCTTGAGTCTTTTATAGAAACAATTAAGGTGGGAGATTTATATCTCCTACAGTGGTGAAGGTGCTTAGCACTATGTTCTCTTCCTATTTTCTCCACAACAACAATCCTGTGAAGAGAGTTGGGCTGTCTCCTGAGATCTAGGCCAACACCTTAACCACAAGACCAAATTGGCTTTTTGATAAGATTGCAGATCTTATGTCACAATCTCGCTAGATACCAAGTTTTTTTAAATAATGTATCCAATGTTTGGTTTTTAGAAGAAAGAAGAGTAGAATTGGGACAGCTGCCTCTTCCAATGTTTATCTTTCTAGGTTTCCATGGTAGCAAAACATTGATGACTCTGATAGGTTTCCTTTCCAAATGCAAAACAAACATTGAGAGGAAGGCAAATGCTTCCCAATAGTGCAAAAACTCTAAGGAGTTTAGAGTTTCCTTATATCAGCATAGAATATTCCAGGATATACTGATCTCTTGTCTGCTCTTACTCCAAATGCCTAAAATTGTCTATAGATTTGCCTGATTGCAAAATAGAGTCTACCTCACATATTCCTACTATTAACATCCACTTGTTAATTGAAAAGCTAAATTGTTGCAATGATTCCCCTACAAAGGTTGTTTTCTCTACCAGCTCATCACAATTGGGATGCAGCCTGGCATTGTCAGTATTGTTTTATATATTTTATTTGAGCAGTGGAACAAACTCACTGTCCTCCATGCCAACTAAGGGAAGTGGGGTTTAATTTCAAGAAAAATCCTAACCCTGATTCAGGCTGTTCAAATGTTGCTGTCTTTTGTGTGCAGAGAGATATTTGACCAGTGGTGTGTGCTTGGGATATAGTTCTTTTCAGATTGGTTATCTTAATCCCAAATCTAGCAAGGAATTCTACTATTTTTTCTTTTTAAATACTGATTTAACAACTGTTATTGGAAGTGAATATTTGTTATTGGAGTTCTATGCAGGTCTGTTCTGGAATATTAAACTTAATTGGCAAGTGTAAGAATTCCTGTGTTTTGTAAATGTTCAATTATTTTCATACAGGAATTCTGGGCTTTGCAAGATGTAGCTAAACACAACAACTTTTCAACCTGGATTGCTATGTACTTCTTGAGATTAAAAAGGTAAATATAATGGATTAATTTACTATAATTACATGTTAAAGAAGAGAAACATTAATTTCACTAGATGTTTTCCATGCAACTCCTTCAGTTATTTATGACAATCTGAGTTTGATTACTCAACATTCAACATTTAAAGTAATTTTAAATAAATAGAACAGGATTAATGAGGGATGTCTAACCATTCTATGCACAGAGCATTCCATACCCAGATTAGTCAATATTGAGCCATCTGTCCATGGATTAAAATACAGATCTTGGTTTTATGTGTTTAATCTGTGCATAGCCTTAGAGCAGCATTTCGCAACCCTGGCAACGATAAGATATGTGGCTGGGTAATTCTAGAAATGGAAATCATCAGATCTTCAGGCTGTATAAGTGTTTTAACAAGAATTCTAGGATGGAGATAGAAAAGAGAAGAGTAGGATTAGCAGTAAGTAGAGTGGGTTCGTTGAGGTTTCTAAGGAAGCTGGACTAGATGAGAAAAGAGCAATATGCAACAAGTAGCTCCATTTACTTCCTTAGGCTCCTCTTTGCCTTAGTGAAAATCTGTATTAACCTAAATGATCTGGGGTTCAATATGGCTGCATTATCACTGAGGTTTTTTTAACAGTAACAGGGTTGGGGGGCACCTTGGAGATCATCTAGTCCAACCCCCTGCACACACAGGAGACCTGTACTAGGGATTTGAATGGTCTGCCCAAATATATCTTCATTCCATGCATGGAACAAACCACATTTTTCATTTTGCACATCTCCAAATATCATGTTGCAAAATGCACAATATCTACTCATGGTTGAAGGTGTGTCTGTTCTTAGGAATCATTGCCTCAAAATCAGCCTAGATAATCTATATAAAACAATAGTTTCAAACTGAATGTCTGCATCTGTGTTTATACACTGTGTTTATACACTATTCCTGTATAGGAATATGGGTGATTCAGACTCTGAAAGGAGGAGAAGAATGAGCAGTGAGTATAGTGATAATTTGTTCTGTCATTCAAAAAGTTCATTTCTCTTCTTATAGATTCAGCTTCTAAATACCTGTTTGTTCAATAAAATAGATGTATATTGTTAACACTTGGAAAACTTGAGAAGCAAGGAATTTTTCATTCTTTATATTTAGAACAAACACAAGTTGGAAAGCAATGCAGTTTCACTGTAATAATTTAAAGATTAATTTTGATATTCCTGTATTTGCAGTTTTCTATGCTGAACTTTGTGATTCAAAATTCAAAAACAAATCAGACACAGTGCCCTTTCTGTCCTTTACACAAATGCTAGAAACTTCCCAAAGTCTGGGTGGCTGTTTGCTCCTTCATTTCTTTCCCTGAAAAAAAGCAATTGTATTGACACATGGCATGTGCCCTGTCCCAAAATGATAATCTTCTCAGGTTTGTGCTTGATACTCAAGTCGGCACTCTTAGTGGCAGAGCATAGTCCCAGCTGTTCAGCCCCATGTTATCAGAGGAAAGACAAGAGGACTAGCCTCCTGTTATTTGACAGATGTTTGTAAAGGCCAGTCAAGCCAAGCTGCATTTCCTGCCTGTTCTTGTTCTCATTGATTGAACTCTCAGAGGCACAGCTGTTCCAGCTCAGCAACAGCTGCACTGCAGATGCAGAAGGGGTGACTGACCATCAGCCTCTCCAATGAAGAAGCAGAGTGCAAGAAGAATGTGCCCAAAGGGGCACGATTTGCACGCATGGTTGCAGAAACTGGTTGCCAGAGGATACCAGTCATCTTGAGATCTGCATGCTTGCCAGTGGACTATAGATTTGAAAAGGTTGGAAATGTTTCTAGCGGCAAAGAAAGCCTCCTGTGTGGCAGAGCTCAGAATTGAAGTACAGAAGCAGCAAGATTTCAAATAAAAATGGCCACAATTCTGTCAATGGAAGCAGTGGTGGGTTGCCCCCAGTTTGGACCGGTTTGCAAGAACCGCTGGAGGCTCCGCCCACCGCCCCGGATGTCATCAGTGATCTGTGCATGTGCGATCCTGTTGCGAACTGATAGTAAAGGTAGGTAGAACCCACCCTGAATGGAAGGATGTTTGCACCTTAAAAGCTGCTTCTGGAAGCAAGTGCAACATATTGCGGATGAAAATGATATGTTTTTGAAGATACCAGGACTCAACCTTTTTGTAAGAATTTTCACTGATCCCCCGTGGTGATTTCCTTGGTCCCCATGGTCAATTCCAGATGGTTGGAATTGACAGAGATTATGAAATGGTCCTTCAAACTACAGTACTTTTTATTTTCTAGAAGTAGGAAACAAACTATGTAGCATTTGCTTAAAGAAAGATTTGGAAATCTAATAACTTGAGAGAACATTTTTCAATGTTCTCTCAATGGCCAACTCCTAAGGGAACTGAAAAATAATAAATAAGGGGTTACTAGCATATAATTTTTTCACAGTGCTTTTCCAGATAAATTACCAATTTGTCTTTACCAATCAATTTATCAATTTGATTCAAAAATATATTCTACACATTTGATCGTGAATATATTTGATTCACAAATATATTCTATTCTCTCTGACGATAGAATCTGTATGGATCCTGTAATTTTTTAACACACTGCATTGCTTTCAAATTACACTGAGATAAAATCACATCTATATCTTGAGAATAGTTTTTATGCAAAGATCTGGTATCTGATCTGAGGCTCAGTTTGTGGAGAAGGAGTACAAGAGAGGAAGAGAATCAGACTTCCAGTGTAGAAAAACAACTTAAAAGCTACTGGTATTTTGCAAGCTGTGCATTTTCCTTTCCTTTCCTTTCCTTTCCTTTCCTTTCCTTTCCTTTCCTTTCCTTTCCTTTCCTTTCCTTTCCTTTCCTTTCCTTTCCTTTCCTTTCCTTTCCTTCTTTCCTTTCCTTTCCTTTCCTTTCCCTTCCCTTCCCTTCCCTTCCCTTCCCTTCCCTTCCCTTCCCTTCCCATCCCATCCCTTCCCTTTCTTATTTATTTATTTATTTATTATATTTCTATACCGCCTTTCTCCCGTAGGACTCAAGGCGGTGTACAGTCAAGAAAAACATAGACACACAAACACCACAAAATTGCTAATTAAAATTGCCACTTAGTTTGGTCAATTAAATAAAACCCAGAATTAGATAACATTTAAAAAATCATTCGCATGTTTGTATGTTTAGCCCTGCCTGTTGGAACATCTTCCCATCCCTTCCATTTCCCTTCCCCCCCCCCCCTTTTTTTTTATAGAATGAGAGGGTTGTCTCTAAAATGAAACTTAGGAGACAAATTAGCTAGAACAAATAAGCTTATCTCATTAAAAATATAACTTAAATGTTTATTTTTTTATATTGAATGGTTTTAGTTTGTAGAGTTGTACGGTTCTATTGTTTTTTTTATATGATTCAGAGATTAAAATGCAACAAATAAGTGTAAACTAAGTGGTGTTAACCCTAACTCTAAAGAAATAGTTTTATTCATTAAAGGAAGGGGGTTCATAAATTCATGTTATCAGTGAAAAGAGTGACATATAAATTTAATAAATAAGTGTTATCATTTTAGGAATCAAAATTTATTATTTTCGGTTGTTGTCTAAGTGTTCTACCATTATAATATGCTTTAACCAGCCTTTTGGGGAAGGAAACAATGGAAGGGCTGCCAGCTTTATTTAGAAAGTTTAGAAAAAAAATTGGGATATTTGGCAACATTTTGTATTGTTCTAGTGCAGGTTCAGGATAAAATGTATTATGGTGTACAATGGCTATTCAGTATCTTTTTGTTTTTTTCACTTTCAGATCTTTGAAATCTGTATTTTTATTATAGCAGTGGAAAAGAAGTAGATTTCGGTGTAGCAAATCTGTAGTTAGACAATCATGTTTTTTATCTGCAATTCATTTTCTTTTGGTTGCAGGTGTTAACCCAAGATATGTGCTTAGAAATTGGATGGCAGAATCAGCTGTCCAGAAGGCGGAAATAAATGATTTTTCAGAGGTACATATTTACAAAGCTGCCTTGATATAGTTGTTTCCTCTTGAACAGACCAAAGGTATTGTTTAAGCATTTTCAAATCTCTTGCACCTGTTTTTTCTCTTTTGTTTTCCAGGTCCGCTTCTTGCAACAAGTTTTGCAACGTCCATTTCTGGTACAGACCCTGGCTGAGAGAGCTGGTTATGCACAGCGTCCCCCTGTTTGGGCTAAGAATGTTAAACTCAGTTGTTCATCTTGATGAAAATAATTTGTGATTAAATTAAATGGTGACATTTACCGTCATAGATTTATATTGTATTATTGTTGAATTACTTTTCTCCTTTGCTAGATTTCTATCACACACTAGACTAGGTTAAAATGGAGTTTATAGTTCAGTGTTTGTAGATCTCTTTTGGTGCAATCTTTTGTTTTGGGCAAACGTCTCCCTTCTGAGAGAAGCTAAATTAAATCTTATTTCTAAGCCTTTTCCAAAAGCACTGAACAAAATTAAAAGTTTGTGTTTCTCTCTTCCCCCACAATGCCCATTCCAAAGTCTGTAGAGATGTGACCAAACAGCCAGCTCTGCAGGCTTTTTATAGTTACACCAAAACTGGTCATGTCCCAACAAGACAAAGAGGCAAATTCCCAGATAGCACATTATATAGTCAAGGTAGGCACTATTATTATCTGTTTTTCCATTTTCATTTGCCCTGTTCTGTTTATAGTCTTCCTATAACTTTGGCTGTTTCCAATAATCCTTGAACTGCACTATACTATACTTCTGTGTCAGAAGCATTGAAATGCTTCCATGGTGAAAGGATCAGCTGGTGACATCACCTTTTCCTGGGGGATACCCAGCTGGGGGTTCCTTTCATGTGTTAGTTAAGTTGCCCCCTAAAGTGGTACCCATCTATCTACTTATGATCACCTGCTTTAGAACTCTGAGTTGGCAGGGCTGGAGTGAGTGATGGGAACACACCCTGCCACACAGCAACAACTGGGTCTTGAATGCCCTAACCTCATGATCCATTGCATTCCACACTCCTTGAACTACTATATCCGTGATGGTGAACCTATGGCATGCATGCCACAGGTGGCACGCCGAGCCATATTGGTGGGCATGCAAGCGTTGCCCTAGCTTAGTTCCAGCACACATGTGCGCACTGGACAGCTGATTTTTGGGCCTTCTGGGCCCACCGGAAGTTGGCAAACGGGCTGTTTCCAGCTTCTGGAGGGCCTCCGGAGGGTGGGGGCAGGGAAGGCTGTCTTTGCCCTCCCCAGGCTCCTAGAAAGCCTCTGGAGCCTGGGGAGGGCAAAAAACAGGCCTACCAGCATGTTGCCATCATATGCCAAAAGCAAGAGAAGCATGGGGGGGTTGCGCTCACATGCATGGGGGGGCAGGGCACATAGAATTATCAGTGTGGGCACACATGTGCATGACCACCCAGCATTCTCCCAGCTTTTGGTACGCGATGGCAAAAAGGTTAGCCATCACTGTACTATATCGTTTATGTAGTTATAAATATGTATTTATATTGTACTAATATTTTAAGCTATCTAGAGTCAAAGAATGAGATGGCTGCAGTGGTAGCATTCTACCGGTCTGGACCAGTTTGGGTGAACTGTTAGCTGACTTTCAGCCATGAGTGAATCGATTCTCTTTCTTTGAAATGGGCCCACCCACCCACCCCTACATTATATTTACCTGTATTGCTTCTTCCAAAGCCCAGCTGATTGGATTGCTGCTCCTCAGCTGTTTTCTTTGCTCTGAGCAATGTGGAAGTTCTATTTTCTAAAAACTGCGCACGTGCACACTCAGCGAACCGGTTTTTAAACTGGTAGGATCCCACCACTGAATGGGTGGTATATAAATTTAATAATAACTAAAACTACTATGACCAGAAACCCAAAAGAGTCCAGCACTTTCCTATTTGCCTTTTTTAACCATTGACATAGATGTTTCATGCAGAATATGACATCACACCATTAATGCAACTTGTAAAATTCACATCATTTATGCATTTGTGTACATTATGTATTTGTTCCTCCCACTTGCCTGGTAAATCAAAATTCATCGTGGACATATTTGTATTGTAAATGTAAAAAGAATCTCTTATTGGCCAGCAAGCTCATTGGGAGGTTATTCTGTTATTCTAAAGAATATGTAAAGTCCCCAGACCTGGGTCCCAGGTTGAGTTTTCAAGAATTGTGAATTATGAAAGAGTTAAATATAAAATGCAAAGAAATGAGGCGAACTGGTATTTGACCGATTTTAAATGGTTTTTTGTGGTCTGCCATTTGATTTGGATGAAAGAATGGTTGTTGCTAAGAAATAAGAGAAAGTTAGAATTGGAAGAGCACAAACAGATTTGGGTGGCATTTTTTATGCACAATAAAATTAAAGTGAATCTAGGTTTCAAAAATCAATTAAGTTAGGAGTGCCATATTAAGAATATAAAATGAATATAAACTCAGATTTTGCCTGAAAATACTTTACTGGCTTAAGCATTTTATAGAAAATAAAGTGTAAAGAAAAATGATTAAAATATCAAAACTTGCAAGTATAGCAAACTAGACAACTTAAAATGAAATCAAAAGAACAATTGACTGCTGAGGGACTTATTTTTCAAAAGGAATGGGATTGCACTGGCAGAAAAAAATAGCTTGCATTTCTCCTCCCCTCCTGCAGAGCAGAGATCGGAGGAGATATCAAGATAGTACATAATGTAAGCTGTTTGTATAGAATCAGTGGTGATATTCAGCTGGTTCAGACCGATTTGGGTGAACCGGTAGTGGTGGCCTGCCCACCCACCCACCCCAGCGCTATGCCGTCTTATTTAGCCACATTTTCTAAGCCACATGCATATGTGCAAGCCGCACATGCGAGCAAAGTGCATACTCACATTTTCGGTGTGCAGCTAACCGGTGGTAAAATTGTGTGAAACCCACCTCTGTATAGAATGCTTATCATTCCCAGGCCCAGTCTGCCATCACAATAAGACTGAATAAAACTTTTACAATTAAGTAGAAAAGCAAACGGCATATTCTCTTCTGAACCCTTACTCTTCAATCTCTCTAGTCTGTGAGGGAGGGGGTACAGGATATATACTGACTTTAATGATGATCAAGTGACTGAGGGATGCTGCAAAGGTCATTAATAGTTGTAAATTTGTTGTAAATTTTTAGCACCATCATAATTTTGACTTAATGTGAATTACTGTATATGTAAAAATTGTTGTTATAGAAGCCACAGCATAAAACTAACCATAGCTTAATATAGTAGACTTAATATATAGACAGGCTTGGCCTTATTATTGGGGGGTCTTAATTGTTTTGGGAGTGTAGGAGGCGGTGTCCTGTCCCTCCCCTCCCTGTTCTTCGTGCCTGCAGAGTGGCCCAACTCTGGCCACTAATGGCCTAATGGCAACAGCTGCTTCCCTTCCGTCTCTTTATTGAGAGGGGTGGCAGGTGGGGTGGGGGAGAAGCAAGACGTGAGGAGCGAGATGTGGCTCCCCTGGTGATCTCTTCTCTCCCCCCTGCATGACAGGGCTCCTGCCCCTTGCTTAGCCACCCGCCCCCTTTAAGGATGCAATTTGGGGGTGGCAGGTAGGGCGGCTTCTTGTGAGTTCAATCAAACTTCTTGAACTCACGAGGCTTTCTTTTATAGTGTGTTTCCTTGGACACAATGGCAAGGAAAGCGAGAGAGCTTGAAAGGTAAGACACGCTTCCAAACTCCCGTTGCTTTCTTTGCTGTTGTGCCCAGGAAAACACACTGTAAAAGAAAACCTTCTCGCGAGTTCGAGAAGTTTGATTGAACTTGCGAGGTTTTCTTTTATAGTTTCCCTGGACACAACGGCGAGGAAAGAGACGGAGCTTGAAAAGTAAGCCCTGCCATGCCCGGCAAGTGGGGGGGAAGAAGAGACGGCAAGGGGAGCCACTTCTTGTTCCATGCGTCTTGCTTCTCCCCTGCCCCACCTGCCACCCTCTGGATAAAGAGACAATGGGGAAGGGAAGCAGCCAGGCTGCTGTTGCCATTGGGGTGGGGTAGGACCACTCTGCCGGTGAAAAACAGGGAGGGAAGGGCATGTTCCCCCCTTCCGGCCTTGCCTCCTCAACTCATTCTGGTTGCACAGCAAGCAATCAGAGGAAATGGCAGGACCGGCTGCGCATGCATGTGAGTAGTTGGTGGTGGTGAGGCTTATTTTCCGGGGGTGGCTTATATTATCACATGCGCTGAAAGCCCAATTGGGCTTATTACCTGGACATATCTTATTTTCCGGGAAACACGGTATATGAATCTAGCCATTAATTTCCAAAGTGTATGCTTTTCATTAATTTAGGCACTAGGTTGAAGAAATAAGTTTTATTCATGAAGATTGCAGTAAATAAAGGAGAATAAAAATGAAATATACATGATAAAATATAAGTAAGAAGAAATAAATTACTTTCTTTGAGATAAACATTTTTAGATATCACCTAGTACAACCACTACATTTGTAGTTGGGAATGGAAAAATTAAAGCTATCTCCAAAGGAATTATCCTGCATTAAACCAAATAAATAACCAGAGATTGCCTGCAGATATTATCACTGAAAACAAATTTCACTTTGTCTTTGAAACCGAGGAAACAGCTGTAATATGTTGCATAACATAATAATGTTGTGAGTTGCATTTTTCCCAAATCCAACTATGGGAAACAAAAAAGTAGATGGGGCAGATTTTGACTTCATAATGAAAGAGGGAATTTACAAGCAGTGAAGTGAATTTGTTATTCAATCTTACACCCCTTATTTCTGCAAAGTGTTTTAGATGAGTCAACTGCCAAGGCCTTATCCAGGCTATTCTTACATGCAAGTGGTGTGGAAGGAACTCTGAAAAAAATAGCTTTTTATTAAACTAATCAGCTTTTAAATTAATCCTGATTTTTTTTAAAAAAAAACCTACTGGATCAAATTAAACAATTTTTCTGGAACCTGTTTTTCTCAAGGACGTCTCCTACGGTTGATTGTATTTTTCAGCCTTCAAGCAAAGAGCATGGGAATTGACCCAGTAGCTCAACCAAACCTTTGGTCTGTGTCTGCCATCAATTTTTCTAGCATATACCCCTTTAGATCACCTGATGTTTGAAACTACTTCGTTCATGAGGACTCACTCCTTTTCTTTTGCAATGCTCTCATGAGATCAGACATGAAATCTCCTTGTTCAGAAGCATGTCTGCTTGAAATTGACCCACTTTGTTTTGGTCTTACGACTTGACAAGCACCTTCTTCTTGCTTTCTAGGAGGAGGGGGTGGTTTCTTTTTGGTTGCAGGAGGAAGACCAGGGACAGAGAAGGAGGGCGGCGGCGGAGGTGGTAGTAGTTCTGCAGAGCCAATGCCAGTAGGAAGAAAAGGAGGCGGGGGAGGAGTGAAATCAGGAGGAGATTCATAGTATTCAGGTAGTGGTGGAGATGGTGGTGGCGGCGGCGGCAGATCTTCCAAATTTGGAGGAAGTCGTATAAATTCAGGAGGTGGTGGAAATTCTTCATAATTTTGTAAGAAAGTTGGATTTTCTCTCTCAGCAATGGCGGATAAATCCAATGAAGCAGTAATAGTAGAAGACCGTCTTTGAGGAGGGGGAGGAGGGTGCAAACCACTATGTTTGCGGATCTGTTTCGTCTGTTGTATAGGTAGGGATGATGCTTGACCAACATTGAAAGTATCTGGCTTTTTAACCTTAAAAATGATTTTAAAATGATTAGCATATGACTAAGAATTTAGAAGAAATTATGAGTTCCTGAATAATACTGTTATAATTTTAAGAGTGTTCAGTCAAGAGGCTCCCACTGGTACATTGCCTATTATTCAAGAAGCAATCATTTACAGCATTCATTCAACAACTTTTAACATGTTGTGGATTTCAACTTCCAAATTCTCTAGTCAGTATGTTGGCTGGGGAATTCTGGGAGTTGAGGTCCACACATCTTAAAACTCCTGAGGTTGAAAAACAACAATTTAGATGCTCCCTGATTTTACTAGGATTAATGCCGATAAAAACAAAACTCTTATCAAATATTTTTACATTCACTAGGGTAAATGTTTAATTTACCTTTTGAGTTTTTCATATATGAATCAATACTGAATTGAAATCTAGCTTGCTTTAAACATTGTTTGAATTCTGCAATTATAATTGCTAAATGCAATTATGAATTTATAATACAATACACACATATAGGTAGAGAATTATATAAAATGCACACCTCATGAAAATAACATGCAAATACGTATCATTTTAGGGGGAATTGTCACAAATGTTAGCAGAAGTATATATATAATCATTTTGGTATAAACATTTTTTAAAAATCAAACTAGTTATGACACCATTATAAAAGGAAAACATTATTATAAGGAAACATTATAAAAGGAAAAAAAAGGAGAAGCATTAGTAGCATCCCTAATGTTTACTTACATTCAGTGTCTCAAAATACCCACAATTGAGTTTTTATGCTACCCCTTCCCCTTGTTAAATGTTAATTCACAAAGAGACTTAATAGAAGAGGTTGGAAGCAAAATTTAACATTCTTTATAATGAATTAATGCTTAAAAGCTTTTTTTAAATGACATTAAAATAAGAGATGCATTTAAATGGTTTTTTAAACGAATATAGAACAGTCGATATATGGCAGTTTCATATTTATACTCTTAGATGGCATGGGTGCCCTTAGCCACTGCCAAGGGCAATTGTGGACTAGAAGGGACAAAACAGTCTGAAATAAAACCTAAGCAAGGTATAGGTAGTCCTTGACTTACAACCAGTTTCTTAATAACTGTTTGAAGTTAAGATGAACCCTCCACAAACCGCTTACAACATGTTTTCAAAATGTCAACACCCACGCTCATCCCTGTGAACATGTGATTGTCTTTGAGTGTTTGGCAAATGGCCATTTGCAGCATTCCAATCATGTGACTACAATTCGCAATATTTTTTTTGCCAGTTTCCAGCATTAATTTTCCACTTCTGGCAAGGAAGAGGACTTCTTCAGCAAAAAAAGACCAATTAGTTTTGGGAGACCCGTTCTTCCAAAAAGGTAGGAAGGCCTGTAGTTCTTGCATACTTACATTAATTTGTATCTTTGGCATCTCAGATTTTCCAGTTTCTGCAGTGTTTGCTGTATTAAGAGTTTGGATGATTTGTCCATTGGCATGAGAGCTACCTATAATAATAATAATAATAATAATAATAATAATAATAATAATAATAATAATAATAATAATAATAATAATAATACAAAGAAGAAAGAAGAGTTTTGCCTACGCTACTAAAAATAATTAGATTTAAACAAAAAATAATCTTATTCAGTATCATCAGTAAGAATTGAATTGGCAAGGCAGGAACCAGCAAACCCAGGGAGAATCATGCTGCAAACATACTTCAAGTACTTTTCTAGGCCATCAAGTATCTGTTAACTTGGGAGGAACAGAGAAAAAGGCCTAGCATTTAAACTCAGCACTGCTGTACAGATTTGATTTTTTTCATTATTTTGAACAATCAACCCTTGTTCAGACTTCTACTGAACCCTGCTGTGAAGAGAATATGCTACTCTTTCCATCGCATTAAAATAGCTTATAAATTGGTGATGGTGGATGAATATTGTTCATGATTTCCAAAAGGAGCATGGACATCAAGTAACCCTTATGACAAACTGGACCAAATGAAAACAGATGACTTCTGTTTTTAACTACTGTTTGTTCAATCTTTAAGAGCTTTGTAGGTTAGGAGAATGATTCACCCGTTTAGTCAAGGATATATGAAAACCGAATCTTTGAGAAAAGCAGTTCTTATACTGGAATATCAACTCAGTGTAATAAATGAGAAAGCAAAATATAGTTGCTTTAAAAGAAATACGATGCAGAAAGTTTTGACTGATGCTGAAGGCAGTTTCACTCTCTTTGCTATGCTGCTTTTGGCTGTTCTTGAAACCAATTTAGCAATTCTACTCTGGATTGTAAAAGAGATGTGGTGGCTCAGTGATTAAGATGCTGAGCTTGTCAATCGAAAGGTGGGCAGTTCGGCGGTTCGAATCCCTAGTGCCACGTAATGGGGTGAGCTCCCGTTCAGCTTCTGCCAACCTAGCAGTTCAAAAGCACATAAAAATGGAAGTAGAAAAATAGGGACCACCTTTGGTGGGAAGGTAACAGCGTTGCGTGCGCCTTTGGCGTTTAGTCATGCCGGCCACATGACCACGGAGATGTCTTTGGACAGTGCTGGCTCTTTGGCTTTGAAATGGAAGTGAGCACCACCCCCTAGAGTCAGAAATGACTAGCACATATGTGCGAGGGGAACTTTTACCTTTATCTTACTCTGGATTGTAGTGCTCTGGCAATAGGCCTGAGCTAATGAAACATAGAAATAAAGAAAACTGACAGAAAAAAAAAAAAGTGGGTCCATCAAGTCCAACATGGCTATCATAGTACTTGATTGCTTGACCCTCTTCCATGCAGTGAACCTTAGCAGTTGCCAACACAACATTTAGAGATTATTCCTTCTTCACCAGTCGTTTTAACATGGATTCCCCCCGCCTTCCCTCCATTGTAGCCTCACTGCTCTGGGTGCTACAGTGATAAAAAAGAACAGGTTGTTATTTCAATCCACTGCACATTGATAGAAACTCTGTAGCAATGAAGAATCAAATTCATAGAACAAGAAGAAGTAGAACGCCTTCAAATTTGATAGCTATGTTCTGTGCCTATAGTTTTTTAAAAAAGAAAGGAAACCAGTGCAGGAGAGAAGGAAGATAGGAAATAATGCAGAGCATGCTTCCTCTGGACTGGGAAAAAATGTAATGATGGCCATTGAGAAATGCAAAGATACAACAGGTGTGTTCTGGCATAAGAGGTAATGAAAGTGGCAGGAGAATTAGTCTTTATGGTCACTGTTAGATCAACTGGAAGAAAAAAAAAAATAACCAAGCTGACTAGTTGAGGATACAGCAGCCCAGCATGAAGTAGCCTTAGAGGGCAGTGAGTGACTGTCATTGGAAGGGAATAGAATAGCAAGTATTATAGCTAATCAAAGCTGAGGATGTCCTAGACTGGAATAAAGCCTGGTAGATCAACTGTTCAAAAGGGCTTAAAATGGCTCAGGATAGAAAACAGCCAAGCTTCTAAACATGGTTGCAGGGATGCGTTAACAAAGGGTAGGATAGAAGGTGGAGGATGATTTCAACCAATGCAGTACTCAGAAAATGGTCAGCAGCATCAAGAAAACAGAGCAATTCTGGCCTGAATTGTGGTTAGGACTGAACAAGAACGCCTTAGCAAGCTAACTGAGATCATGTTATGGGGACAAATAAAGGCCATTCCCCATTAGCAATAGCATTTAGACTTATATACTGTTTTACAGTGCTTTTACAGCCTTCTCTAAGCAGAATCAGCAAACTGCCCTCAACAATCTGGGTCCTCATTTTACCAACCTCGGAAAGATGGAAGGCCGAGTCAACCTTGAGCCTGGTAAGAATTGAACTGCCAAACTTAACTCTTAAATGGAGAGGTCATTTACAAGGAAACCAAGAAACAAATGAGTGGGCCCATCAGGATATTTTAGGATGGAGAAGCAACCATTTCTGTATGTGCAAAATGTAAAGTTTGACCATGTGAGGCAAAAGCTTAGATAGAACTCTATTTGTAAGTCCTGCAACAATCCCAAAGCGATCTGCTCCTGCAGGAGAGATCCAGTGATTGTTGCCGAATGAACTTTTCTCTTTTATCGTTTTGGCCTCTAAATTTTGGAACTGCAGAACTGTTATTCACATCAGTACTCATTAATAAAACAAACCTCTGTTCACTTGGATAAATTTCTCAGGTTTACATCAAATAGATACAAATGACTTTATTGTCCTGCTGCAGATTGTACTGTCTTCACTTACTAAAAATTCACATCCTAAAATGAGCTATTATTGAACATGTTAAAACAATGATAGTGATTGGCAAGATGGTAGGAAAAAAACTGAGTTTATAATCCTCACAATAATTTCTTTAAAAAAATAAATAATTTGGATACCTTTTGAAGATGATCCCCCAGAAGCTATGGATTTAGTATTTCCTGGCTTTGCCAGACGTGAAGCTAACTCAGACTTTTGTACTGCACCAATGTAGTTATCATACAAGGCCTTTCCATACTGAAAAATAAGTACCACAAATATCTGATAGATTTTCCATCATAAAAAAATGAACATGCATTTCTCTGCTTGTTCCATCAATTCTTAACAGAAGAGTGGTTCATCTGAAATCTCTTCCATAAAAACTATGAACTAATAAACAGGACTGTAAACCAATAGGTTGAAAGCCTATTATTTGTTTGACAAAGTAATTTATTTTCCCAATATAAATTTTGTTCTACATACTCTATGGTCATGTTTATTCACTAAAGTTTTATCACCTTTTTGGTTTTCATAATTCCATTTACTTCTTCCTTTACTACTGAAAAATATCTTTCTTCTTACCTTTGCAATTCTGATACCAGTTACCCAATGATGTAGAGCCTGCTTATCATCACAGCACAGGTATTTGATGTACTGTGATTCCTTCTGTATTTGAGGATGCTATAAATAATAACAGCAATAGTATTTTTTTAATCATTAAAAATCTGCTGAAATAACCCAAGTACAAGCCAACTTCCCAACAAGATTTCTTGTCTATCACTACATCTTGGCTACTTCAAACCACAAACCCACCGAGAAACCACAGATTAATGGTACACAACTGGGAGTTACATGACTGTAATTGGTATTTAAAAATTTAGTCAAACTTGGTGTTTTAAAAAAATTCTTCACTATCTCTTCTTTTTTCTCACAGCCATTTTAGACTGCAAATTTGCAAGCAAGGGCTATCTTTATTTTTAACTGATTACAAAGGAGTTGGGATAAATGTGCTTTAAATAATGAAATGTCAAATTAACAGGTAACGAATTGGATGTGCATCTGTAAATAAATCACACAAAGCCATATTTCAGAACATCACGGATTATAAATATTTATGCTCTATTCAAAGGAAATTTGACTTGAAACTGCTTGTAATATTATTTAATAAAAGTAATTTTAAGCATATCAGAATTCTGAAGTTAAACATAATATGTGAACAGTTCTTAATTGTCATCTGGAAGTGATTAAAAGACAAATTTACTATCTGCATTTTCCAAAAGCAAACAATTTTCCTTCCTTTTCTGCTCATCCCCCCCCCCCCAAATTTTACCTTTTCATCACTTTAGGATCTGAGAACAACACATACTCACATTTATTCAACACAATGAATAGGATGCTAGGTTTCATCAATCAAACTCCCAGGACTAATTTACATGTCAAATTAATTCTATGTGATTATTGACAAGTATCAACAATGCAAAATAGTCTGTCAATTTTCTTCTGACACTGATAATAATCTGTAACTAAGGTATCCTACAAAAATAGCTAATAGTTTTGCAATGATATGGTAAATCCAGCAGATGGCATCAGATACTTTTCTATTTTAAAATTTTTACTTTTGATGTTTTCATCTCTATATCGCAATAAAAAATAATTTTATTGCATCTTATAGGTCAACATATTTATTAGACATAAGTTTTTGTGGACTAGAATCAATTCATCATGAAATGAACTTGCAGAAATATATATAGAAATAGGCAAGCAGAAGATTATGCATTTTCTTATGTGTATTTTTTATATTTCATTTTCTGAATAATATTATTCTAGATTTTCTCAATAGCTTCCACAAGCATCTTTATTTTTTTTAAAAAAAATAAATAAACATAAGCTATTCTTTTTCTATCACTCAAACCCATCTCCTCAAGAATAATTTTTTTCTCTCTCAGAAAAAAAGATGTGTGGAGAAGCAAGGGCTGACATCATTTTTTAAAATAAACTTATGAGTAATATTTGATTCTCACATATCACAATTCAACATGGCACAGGGTTCTAGGGCCTTAAATACGCCAATAAATTCATTTTGTGCATTTAATTAAAATACTTTTAATTTGTGAGATGATAGGAAGGAAAAGCTTTTTCAAAAATTCAAAATGTAACTGTATATAAATTATTATCTTAATCATAATTTGTCATAAATTGGGGTGGCATGGTACACTGGACAAAATCTTGGGTAGCTAGAATACTGGCCAAATACCATCTCAGAGGTATTTTTAAAGTAATCGCTTCTTGGTTATAGCACCAAACTTACCACCTTTCTGAAAACTCGCAAGGGAGGAAATAAACACTGGACATTTTAGGGTTTGGAGGTTTTTTTTGCCTAACTGCAGCAGACCAAAAATTGAGGCTTATCATTTTATGTGAAACTTGGGCGGGAGGAGGAATATGGAAAGAAAAGCAGGTGACGTAGGCAGTTTCTCTGTGATTATGGCAACTTCAATGACCTCGCCACTGGGAGTAAAAGGAAAAAAAAAAGTAAGTGCCAGGAAGTGACTCTCTCCTGGCCACCTTAACAGAATAACGGAATACCAAAGTTGGAACAGACCTTGGAAGTCTTTTAGTCCAACACCCCGCCCAAGCAGGAGACTCTGTATCATTTCACATAAACAGCTGTTCAATCTCCACTTTAAAATTTGTGGAGCACCCACAATTTCTGGAAGCAAACCATTCCACTGATTAATTATTCTCACTATTCGGAATTTTCTCCTTCGTTCTAGGTTGCTTCTCTTCTTGATTAGTTTCCAACCATTGCTTTTTGTCTTGCTTTCTGGTTATTTGGAGAATAGCTTGACTCCTCTTCCTTATAGCAGTCCTTCAAATAGAGGAACACTGCTATCATGTTTGGAATATCATTCCTCCAGATTAGAATGGCCCCCATTCTAACACTCTTCCGGAAAGTGCCGAAGCTTCTGCCAGCAGGCCAGGGGAATACAGAGTGGGATGGAGTCCATTAAATGGCTCGTATGATGTGTTGTCACAGGGGTGGCGGGGTGGGGGTTATTTTATTTTATTATATATGGTTCTCTCTTTTATTGGTTTTATTGTTTTTATATGATGTTTTTATATTCTTGTAAGCTGCCTTGAGACGCCATGTGCTAATAGGTGGCAATATAAATCTCATAAATAAATAAATAAAATAAAATAAAAAAATAAATGTCACTCCTAGTCCTTCTTTTAGACTAGACATCCAGTCCCCTCATTATCTTTGTTGCTCTCCTCTGCACTCTTTCTAGAGCCTCAATGTCTTTTTTATATCATGGTAACCAAAATTGGATGCAATATTCCAACGATGGTCTTACCAAGGCAACTTTTGAAGGAGCCAAGAGACAGCCCAAAACAGATGCATTGTATTTAACCAGGATATCTATGATAGCTTGCCATCAAGAGATGGGGAGTTACAGCACGAGAATGGGTCAGCTGTATAATCCAAGCACCAGTATTAACGCTTCCACACAATGCTTGAAGATGCTGTGATCACTAAACATGTCAGATCCTTTTCCTGATCACACTACTTTAGAAAGACCAGAAAGTGGTTGGAAGTACCTTTTAAAGGTTATTAAATGCCTTTTCATGTTTCTTAAATGAATGAATTAAAAAGGCATTTTAATAAAATCTTCTTGTATGACAAGTGCTACCAGACTGATTTTTAACCATTATAGTTTAACATGGCCATCTTTTTATTATGCTATTTTAAAGGCGTCAGACAAGGGAATCACCAGAACAAATCCCAGATTCAGATGAATGATCTTTCCCATTTTAATTCAGGGCAAGCGCAAATGCTATTAGTAAACAAGCAATGTTGCTACCCACACTGTTGTTAAAGAATACAGCAACCCAATTTGAGAGCGAGCAAAATCTGAAAGAATTAGGAAAACGAACTGCATGGGCTCTGAAGAGAAGTACTAAGCAATGGAAATGGGATAAGAGGACGCTATTGTGCCAGTTTGCTCCCAGGGTACCAATTCTTTCACCCTAGATTAATTCCACATTATGCACCATTACTCTCAGGTTACTCAAGCAAAACTTGTGCCAATAAAGCATAATTAAATTCTCCTGGTATCCGAGACACAACAGACTGACTAAATGAGCCAATTTACATATAGATTACCTTACTACCACCAGCTGTGAAGATAAAAAAAAAACAAAAAACCAGGAGCTAAGACTTTATGTTGTTGGCTTTTCAAATTTTCTGAAGAAATGCTACATAACATAGTGCCCAGAACTTGAATTTGAACTATAAGCAAATGCTGTTGACAAAATTTTGAGCAGTCTTTTCTGGTTTAAACCAGGATTGCAAATTCTTTGGTTATTCATTAATATCAATAAAATAATGATGTATGAAACATATTTGGATGTTTCAACAAAATTTATAGTTTTTAATTTATTTCACCAGATCTGACACTCTTAAATAGCTGGCAGGATTGAGCATTTCATCAGGCTGACCCCTGTCATTTGGCTACCCACAATAGCTTTCCTTACTGAAAGCATTTTTAGCACCTTTCTGATAACTCCCAAGATAGGGAATGAAGCAAACTCATAATCTTAGCAAAAGATGAATATAATTTCTGAAAACCAAAAGGAAAATTATTTAAACAACTCTGAAGATCAAATGAAAAAGATGTCTTTTGATGCCCTTTCTGAAAGCAGGGAGTAGGGAATCATTGCAGCCTCATAGGGATCATATCCTGGGATTTAATGACATAAAAGACCCTTTCTCATGTATCTATGCCTAGCAGCCCCTAAAAGGGCAAAATGCTTAAAGGATTCTCTTTCCAATCTTAAAACTGGAAAGTTCATGATAAGAGTTTGGACAAACGGCCTATAGATTAAACATCCATCTAGATTAAAAATTAAAACTAAGAATTTGAAATCGCGGTAGAAAATATGGCTGCTTATGAGCATAAGGGATGTTCAGTGTTTATCAACTTCAACAACTTTAAGATGGACTTCAACTCCCAAGATTCCCCAATCATCATGACATTGAGAAACACTGTCCTAGATGATTCAGTTTCAGCAACACTTTTTGTAAGCAAATGTTTGCATACATCACCTACATTCATATATCACCTTCCATAAAATCAAATTTACATAGCTCAGGGCTTACATTTCTTATAGGTTACCTAAAGAGTATGTGACTATTATGATCAGTAACTACTAATGCTCTTCTCTTCCATGAATGAGTTATTTCTGACACTATCAAAGTTATTGGTTATTAAGCACATCTTAGGGAAGCAACTGTTGTTGTGTAACCAAGCATGTAGGAAGAAGCTCCCTTGGCTTATTACTGTTACCCGGAATTATTTCATAATATTTGATTTAAATATGGTGAACAAAAGAGAGGGAGAAAATTCTTGCCCTTTTCTCAATACATACAAAGTTTTATAATTCCTACTACATTGCCTCTCACTCACTCCCCACCTATCCCAATTTAAGTCTAAAATGTCCAATATGAACCTTTTCTTCAAAGGGTTATTCTTTCCATGGACTCACAAAACTGGAAGGGACCATTTACTCTTTGTAGCCCAAAGAGTGCCACGATGAGTGCAGGAATCCAAATTAAAATATCCCCTCTAAATTTGTGTGTGAATGTACTCGGTGAAGAGGAACCCACCAGTTCTTGCAAAATTGGTTCTGCTGCCATTTTCATTCTTTTCCTAATGAACCCTGACATGGAATCTACTTTTTCACAGCTGCCACACACATGGATAACACTTCCACTGAACTGTCCATCTCATCCCCAAAGTAGATTGTTTGCTTCACCATGCTTGAAAGGTATGCCAAAATATGGTTCATTCATTTAATTTGGAAAATGAATTTCTTTTTGTCCTTCGCTATCCTGCATAACTTAGCATCATCCACAAATCTGACAATGTCACTATCAATAGATGATTTATGAATGAGCTAGCAATGATCCTAACACAAACCCATTTCTTAAAAATTATAATAATCTCCTAATCAAACCCTTATGTGGTTACTGAAAAAGTTTTTTTTTCTGAAAAATTAGACATTGCATTCTTGCTGTAAGATGCAATCTAATGTACCCATTTAGCTGGGAATGAGCCTTATCAGGGATGTATAAACATACAGTCACAACAGTCAAAAGATGGACACAATGGAGTATCGACACTCTGCTTTTTATTAGTGAATGTTACACATAAAAATGGCTGGAGCTTTGATTGCACCATTGTGGCTGCCATCTTTTTTGACTATTCTCTCCAGTTACCCCTATACCTTATTAAACTCAGCAAGGATTATTTCTGAGTAGACAGTATAGGAATGCATGATCAACATATGTAACTCAATACACAATACATAACACAATAAAGAGTGCATGTTCTGTAATACATACCTTTAGGACAAAACAATAATCAGTAGGGGACTTATACTTCATTTTGTACTGAGTACCATAATAAACATTTACGTTCTCAAACTGTATGAAACAAGCCAAGTCTCGGGATGTCTAAAAAATTAAAAACACAACCTTTAGTTATTAGAATAATTATCTATTTATTCAAAAGAAGGCCACCTCTTCCATGTTGGATAATCTTTTGATCTATTTATTGATCTGAGAATTAATAGCAATGCAACTTTTGTAACACGTTGTAAGTTTAGGAGCGATGGGGGAATATGTGTATCATTGTTCTTCTGAGGACTTGAAGCAAATGATTCTCCTATTATTTGCAAAAATAAATCCACAAAAGTATTAAGTATCAAGAAAGGTGCATAGAATTCATGGGGCAAGGAGGAGGAAGAGACTTTTTAGTAATGCATGCTGAAAGTTTATTTGTACATGGGTGAAAACTTCATCTGTCATTCTGTGCCAATTTGCAATCCTGCCAAATAAGAGTTTCTACTATCACAAAGTGCACATTGGCTGTTCTTAATGGGTTGCCATAGCAACAAAGTTTCCTAGTGAAGGATCTGTGGATGAAGTACCAATTTGAATGGAAATAGAACAGTGCCTAAAGTCTTCCTGGCTCATGTACATGTACAAGTAGTCCTCAACTTACAACCACAACTGAACCCAACATTTCTGTTGTTCAGTGAGACATTTGTTAAGTGAGTTTTGCTCCATTTTACGACCTTTCTTGCCACAGTTGTTAAGTGAATCATTGCAATTGTTCTGTTAGTGACACAGTTATTAAGGGAATCTGGCTTCCCCATTGACTCTGCTTGTCAGAAGGTCACAAAAGGGGGCCCCATGACCTCAGGACAATGCAATTGTCAAAAATGTAAGTCAGTTGCCAAGCGTCGGAATTTTGATCATGTGACCATGGAGATGCTGCAATGGTCATAAGTGTGAAAACCAGTCATAAGTCAATGCCATAGTAACTTTGAACGGCCACTAAGTGAACTGTTGTAAGTACCTGTAGTTGGTTTTTTTTTTTAATACTAGCTTTTCAGAACTTAGTTCACAAGAACAGCTGAGAAAGAGATCTTCCCTGTGCAGATACCTTTAAAAAACAAACAAACCAAGAATCCCTCTGACTTAGCACTTTCAAATTAAAAACTGCAGGGGTATCCATAGGGCAGACAAAAAAAAACAACAACCTTAAGATGTAGCCATGGGGGGGGGGATAGTGTGGTTATGGCAGCCATTTTGAAGTGACTGATCCTGGCTGTGGACACACATGCCACTATATGATTTAGGTGAATGGGGGAAAAAAAACACTCAGGAAAAATATGCATCTAAGTGGATTCCAGAATGCTTTCTGGAAGGATCTCTACAAAAGAGGAGCTAAACAGAAGCAGCTCCTAGGCCCGTGATGGCAAACCTATGGCATGCGTGCCATAGATGGCACGTGGAGCCATATCGGTGGGCATGCGAGCTCAGCTCCAGCACGCATATGTGCTCTGGCCAGCTGATTTTCGGGCTTTCTGGGCCCACCAGAAGTCAGGAAACAGGCTGTTTCTGGCCTCCAGAAGGCCTCCATGGGGGTGGGGAAGGCCCATTTTTCATTCTCCCCAGCTCCAGAGACTTTTTAGGAGCCTGAGGAGGGCAAAAACAGCCTTCCTCACCCCCACGGAGGCCCTCTGGAAGCTGGAAATGGCCCATCTGCCAGTCCGGGCCCATCGTGCCATCATGTGCCAAAAGGGAGGGGAGAGGGGTTGCGTGCACATGCACTGGGGGTCAAGGTGCATAGAATTATGGGTGTGGGCACATGTGCGTGTGACCCCCCTGCGCGACCCCCGCTTTTGCCACGCAATGGCAAAAAGGTTAGCCATTACTGTCCTAGGCTAATTCTCTCCTTGGCCAAACAATGGCAGCTTTCTTGTCTGCAGTTTGACATGCAAAACTATTCCATTTTATTCTATTTCTTTAAAATTAGAATGTAATATAATGTAATGTAATGTAATGGAATGGAATAGAATAGAATAGAATAGAATAGAATTCTTTATTGGCCAAGTGTGATTGGACACACCAACAACTTTGGTGATTGTACCAACTTGTCTTGGTACACTCAAGTGTACTTTAAATTAAGCAAAAACAATTGCATTATTTTGCAGTGGATGACCAATTGCAGTTCAGAGATGTTATTTCTTTTCACGACTGAAATGTTTAAGAATGCAATTCATTATCATTGAAAAACAAAAGAGTAGTCTATAAAAGGAATGAGTTTCAAAGGAAATCTGCTACCCATTCTCCGTATTTGCCCAAACAGCAGCTCTCAGGGGCACCTCCTCAACTGTTACCTGGAGGCTTCTTTGCCTTCCGTTTTACAAATTGCTTTAATGCTTCAAAACATTTCTTTGACATGCCTGACCTTGGTTTTTCCTTTGGGGACATAATAAATGCCTGAAGCTCGTAGAAGAAAATAGCGCCTCTTCCAGGACTTCTTTCCATCTTCCTTTAAATAAAGGGCACCTTCAACTTCTGGCACAATGACAGATGTACCACAGAAGCTTTCCTGCAGAGGGAAAAAGTGGTGAGACAGATAGCAAGTGAACAAGCCAAGCGTCTTACAACATGGTTTGTTCAATTTTGCTTCCAAAAACCTGAGTCTCCATTCACCCTATCAGCTTTGCTTTTTCTTTCACCAACATCAAAAACAGGGTAATGCTTGATTTCCTAAACACATAAACAACTTGCTTGAACTCTTGAATAGGCATTGATCAGTGGCTGAATTTGAGATAAGAACTTTGGGTGGCATGGCTTTAAAGTAACCCTGATAAGGCTTACCCTGGTTAGGGCAGCTCTCCAAATTTCCTTCAGGAATAATTGCCAAATTGTGCTAGGTTGGGCTTCAGGGTTTGGTGACCACCTTGCCTCTGAAGATACCAGCCACCGTTGCTGGCAGAACACTAGAAATAGATTGTCTAGATCACCATGACTAAATCCTGAAGGCCAAAAGAGACCAGCTATGAAAGTCTTTACCAGTTAATTTGCCAAATTATTATCTATATTTCATCCAGGAATATTTGCCAAATTTATACAGAGATACCAACGACCGAATGCCGGTCCTTCTGAAATGACCTGCAAAGCAGTGCCATCTCTGTTTTGAACTAACTCTCATCAGTTCTGATAATAATTTCTAGTATGGTAGGTACAATCTGAAATAACTGGAGGGCACCACTGTTCTATAAGAAAATCCAGGCTTTTATAGCTTAAGATTGCAGAGTCCAAAAGTAGCCAGTCACCAGGTGGTCAAACAATTGGAATAAGAAGAAAGTTTCCTAACGCAAAGCACACACAGACCCAAGTATTAAAAACAAACATGTGCACCATGCATTTTGGAAGTGCAAGCAGATGTCCTTGCCACCTCCCAAACTCAAGCTTGAAAAGAACCTTTTCAGAGCAGTCTCATATTTAAAACACTGACAGAGCTTGTAATGAGGCAATGAATGTTAAATTTAATAGACAGCTTTTAAACAAAGTTAGTAAATTTATTTATTTCTTTATCAAATGTATATGCCTGTGAAGTTGAACATTTCAATCTGTTATATATAATTATTTTGGATAGCCTCACTGTAATTAGTGAATATTCCCCTTTACTTTGGTGAAACCAAGCAAAAACCCAGCCCTTTAGGAAGGCTGGGTTTTTGGAATTTATATTTGGAATGCGATGGCAAGTTTCCATGTCTTTGAATATGCTTGTCAGTCCTTTAAGACAGGAGTCGCCAACCTTTCAGACCTCAGGGACCACTAAATTCATAATTTTGAATCCCGTGGACTACTAATATGAATTTTTAAAAAAGATTAAATAGTATTTAGTGCAATATAAAAAATGCAAATAATTTTTCTGCGGACCACCAACATTTTCTCCCAGACCACCAGTGATCTTCAGACCATCAGTTAGTGATTGCTGCTTTAAAGTAATCTAGGCGAGAAACCAAAACTATGAATACTAACTCTACTTGTATTGGAAGTTTACGGTAACAAATCACTGCAAGTTATGAAATCACATCTTCTCTCCTTTGTCTTTACTTCCCAGAGAACTAGGGAGACACTTCCGAGATGCCTTTTCTGTCGCTATTCCTTCTGTGGCTGAGATATCTCTCATCAGCCCTTTCCCCTGGATCTATCATAGAATCAATTTGTTTCCTAAGCTCGTACAACTGTCAAGACCGGTTTCCATGGTCCTGTGAATCAGTTCTAACTTGACCCAAAATTGTCAGAATTAGTTCCTCATGTTACACATGTTGAAGATACTTCATCTTTAGAGTTTTAAAATACAACTCTGAAGTCAGAACTTCCTGTTTTTGTATTGCATCAAATGCAGAACTGAAATATTTCAGTTCTATTTCAGGAACGAGGAAGAACTTAAGAAGTTGTTTTACAATCAAATGCACAGTTTGTTAACATTAATTTACCTCCAATAATGCTTCTTTGCTTTTCTCATTCATTTCCTTGATTTCATTTTTTCCTTTGTTTGACAAGTAGAAATTCTAATAAAAAAAAAAGACAAATGAACCAATAAAATAGGCAGTTGCTACTTGAGTAAGCCCCCGAATGTGACTGAGTCAGGATGATATTAAGTCAAGCTGCATTTTAACCATCTTTCTCATCAACTGCCTATTTTAGTACTTACAGCAAGTCTTCAATAAAGTAAAAAGCTCTAAGCACAGAGCAAGAAATAGAGTTATCATCCAAGGTAGGAATAATTGAGAATCTGTCTAGTCCAGCAGAGGCTCCTCTAACCAAACTGGTCTAGGCTTTGCTTGTCCTAGAACAGAGGCCTGCAACCTTAAACACTCAAAGAGCCATTTGGACCCGTTTCCCACATTAAAAAAACAAAAAACAAAAAACGCCTCCTGCGCCTGACTATTTCTTGAGCGGCCATAAAACTAGCATATGTAGTTGAATTAAATGTTCTATTTTCTTCTGAAACTTTTCTTTTCTTGTATTTATCCATGGTTGGCCTACCGGGGGTTGAAAAGCTCAATAAATTGTGTGCCGGCGGGTGTCGCACATTGGCGGTTGTGACGCATATTTTGAGTGACAGGGAGCCGTAGCAGAGGGATGAAAGAGCCACATGCTGCTCCAGAGCCACAGGTGCTGACCCCTGTCCTAGAACCATGTTTATCTATGTGGACTTTAGCTCCCCAGATTCTCCAGCCATCATCTTAGAGACTTTGAGAAGTTGAAGTCCACATGTCTTATACTTGCTAGGATTGAGAAATACTATCCTCAATCATTGTAACTGGGTTGTTTCCTTTCTTTTGCTCTGGGGCATATCAGATGAGAAAATCAACAATAGAAAAAAGGCAGTTTAAGTATTCCAATTCCTGTCTCCATGGATCTAGCTACCAATGGTGATGGAAACATTCATTTTGAAAGAGGCTTATGGCTCTTTTAAATTGGGGCATTGGTGATGGATAAGATAATCCAATTTTAACTGCATTTCCTAGGAAAAGTCTTCTAAATTCAAAAAAATTAAAAGTCTAAAGAAACTCATGTAACACTATGAGGATCTCTTTCGATATAGTCCAGATTAGTTACAATGAGGCTTGCACAGTAAAGATATGCCATTACAGCTAGGAAGTCTACCAGTGCTGGGTTTTTTTTGTTTTGTTTTGTTTAGTATTTTGTATAGACAACAAGTCCAATATTTTGCTGTTATTTTTTCACTGAACAAACTCAACACTATCACCAGTGGTTGAAATAAGATAAGAACCTTGCTTGTAGAATGAGCTGGGCATCCTGGAACTTGCAGTCCTACAAATTTAAAAGAATTTTTTTGCTCATTTTTTTCTCGTGTTCCATGTTTTAACAAACATGGAAGGAGAAATCAAGCTGGCCCAATGTGAAGAAAATGTTTATGTTTCTTGTTCAGTTCTTTCTTTTTGAGAAAATAGAGAACCATAGGACTAAAATGATTTCTTCTAGGCCACCCTTCATCCATCAGTACACAGGAAAGCTGGTATACAATGAATGAAGCAGCTGGATAGTCATTATCTGTATTTTCACTGTTGAATGACTGCACCTGGCTCTTCCTTATTAACTATAGAACATCCAGCTAATTAACTGAAAAAGGAGTAGATTCTTTGGCTCATTGCACTACACTAAACTGCACTGCACAGAGACTTTGAACCAAATGATGTCTTTCCCACTAAACAAAACACACCTCAGACTTAGGAGTATCTACTCCCCCCGCCCCCCCCCCCCCCGCGGCATATATCCGATTTGCAACCTTAAGATAAATCAAAAGTAAACCTTAAGATAAACCTAAAGTAAAGCTCCATGAACTGAGACACTCCAATTATGCCAGCAAAAAGCAGGTTTATTTTGCTATCTTGGAAATCAGTCATAACCTTAAAAAGTAATTTGTATTGGTTCATTTATTGCCATTAAGATATTTGGAATATGTACGTTTGTTTGAAGTCCAAGCTTTTGGTAAAAAGCTTTTGACCTTCCACTTATTGAATCACTGCAGTAGTGATTTCTCTGAGAAAACCAATTACAAAAATACGGATAGAGAAATGTACTACACTTAGCTAAAAGGAAGATGACTCTGAATAGACGGCAACATCCTTCCAAAAAGGATACAAATAAATTGTCTGCCTTCATTACTGAACTTTCACCAAATCTAAAATACCCTTCCTATTTTAAAGTTAAGTTATTTGAAAGAAATAATCTTTCTCTTTCATAAATAAATAAATAAATTTTATTTTATTGATAAAGTCGAGTAGTTCTCGACTTACAACCATAATGGAGCCTGCCCATTACGGTCGTAAGTCGTGATGGTTTTAAAGACCGTTACCCACACCAACCAACCTAATTTAATGGCAGTCAGTAAGAGAATATGTGCCATATTTGGCAAAACCCAGAAGTGTATGCCAGTTTTAGGCAAAAATATCATGAATTGTGGCTGTGGGATCAGAGTATGTAATGCATGCAACAGCTATAAATGCAGGCCAGTTATGAGTGCTCAAAACACATTTTTGTCTATAGTATACTAAATGCAATGATGGCCACAGGGTTTCAACCCAATAAAGGCAGGAATTCTAGAAAGTGTAAATGTTAGGGCTACATCAACACCCATTGTGGTTATTCTAGAAAATAAGTTTAGGAGCCAAAATAGGTGGTGTTCTGATAACCAGGCAAGATAATTTTATATACGTTTGAAAATTTCTGCTCAACTTTTCTTGTTTTTGAATTGTTCCTTAAAATCAACATAATAAGTAGCATTACATGACCTAAGCCAAATCAATAGTGGACACACTTCAGTTTCTTTGTTTTTTTATCCTGAAAAGGCATTGATATAATTGTTCTAAGAGTGGTTAATCATTTATTAGAAGTACATCTTCCAAAATATGATTTTCCTGATTCATGTTTGGTTTCCTCTCCCTCCTGCCCTCAAATAAATTTACTTCTAGAAAGAGATGAATCACAATGAACAACAAACATTTTGGAAAACACTTGAACGTTCTATGGAAGACAGGGATTTTGTACACAATTATTTATGTCTCAAATAATTTGTTTCCAGTATCACATGAAACATCTGTAGGGTTTCTTCACTACAGCTGTTCTTTGTTATCAAAGCTGTATTATTTTTAATCATAGGCAGGCAATGTGTGAATTATTAAGAATGTGGATAAGCAATTTGTACCTTTTATTGATTAAATTCTTATCTCTATATTACAGAAGTGAATAAATCCATATCTATTTTCTGCCCGCCACTGGTGTAGCTATAGCAGACAGTCTTAAACTGCAATATCACAACATTTTAAAATGATAAATGCATTTATGGGATACCCCCTCTTCATAAATAACTAAATGATAAACAAAATTGCTCTGATTGGCAGATGGTTTTGACAGATGTGTAGACCTAAAGATTTAGCTTCTCAAAACTTGTTCTAGTCTTTATCTACCCAAGCCTCTTGCCAGTTTTTATACTGCTACTAGATTTGCTTGGACAAATTATTTTAAGAAATTAATGTGGCTTTTCTCAAAGATGCTTGCGATCCTGTTAGGAATTCAGAACGTAGAGGGTAATATCCCTTGGTCTCGGTCATATTACTTTACCTGAGGGTTTTTAAATACAGCATATTTTTCATTTTTCTCCAAGAACAGTATTTTATTTTCACTGTCTCGAGTCCAATGGGATAGGACTTCAATCACATTTTCATGATCTTCAAAAAATCTTTCTAGGGAAGGAAAGAGAAAGAAATACAATTTAAAATGATCGTCTACCATAATATTTTGGCCTATATATATATATATATATATGTTAGATTTAGCAGAAACAAGAGTGATTTCTTCAAAACAGAAGCTTCCTAAAAGTATCGATAATTTTAGCGGGAAAAAGAGCCTTATTTGTATAAACTGAGCATCTGTCTGATTAGCCAGTTTTTTTCCTCTCTGTCTCATATGTATGAATACAACGACACCAGCCATTCACAGCTTTGGAACCCAACAAACAGCACACTTCTCATTAATACAGACACAGGCTGGGTGGCTGCAAAACCACTCTCTGTGAAAAACCATACAAACATCAGCAGATATAGCCTGATGGTTTGAAAATTACCGATTTGTAGCTCAGGATGTATTTCATAAAGGCACCAGTTTATATTGCAATCACAGTGGGTTTTTTCAAAGAGATTGTCTAAAACATCACGTGCCACTTGTCGTTCATCCACCATTAGAGACTTTGTGCTGTTATCATTCATGTGCACCTTGACAACAAGCTGGGGAGAAAATAATAGATCAGTCAGTTAATTTCAGCCTGGAAGAAAAGGCCAGAGCATTCAAAAGTCTGCCATGACTGATAAAAATTGAAGATTACTGCAGATTAAAATGCATCCTGTATATCACAAATTGGACTGAGAAATATAATGCATGTCTCATTCATCACCTCATCAAATTTGTTCTCCCCTGTGTGCTTTTGATTAAATAAGATTTTTAAACAAATTGCGAACTTGGTTTTGGACAATATGTTCACCAAAACCAGATGTAAAACCTAGCTTTGCATCCAAATGAAATTATTTGGTCTTGACTCTCACCATATTGAATGCAATTTAATCATTTCTAACATTTCTCTTTGATTTTAAGGGGCTCCAACCAGAGGCACAAAAAACAGAGGGTTTTTTTATGCCATGAGAATTATTTTTTTGCCTAAAAAATAATTTAATGCAACTGTGATAATAATTTGGACATACTGAAAATTTAGTATAAATCAATCCTGGAAAGTCAGCATTGTTTTTATTATGAACTGTCACTATAAAGCTCTTTACAATAGTCTTTTCAGAAAATCTTGCTGTGTGTGAATTTTGAGATTTGTACTTTGCAAAAATACACACACACACACACACAAATCCTTCTTTTGTCCTGATAGTTGCAAAGGATGTTGCCTTGTTATTCCTTGATCTAAGTACTAGCAAGATTCTGTACTCTTATTCAATGATCTGATGAACATCATTAGGTTTTCTGGCAAAATAAAGAATGCTTAGAAGAAGCTCCATTGGTAGATAACAGCAGACATATAGGACAAGAAGAATCAGGACTGTTTGGGAATCAGAACTTAGAATAACAATTCCTTGTTGAAGACTCATTTTAAAGCATCAAGAATATAATGATCTCAGAATCAGAAGAAGGAAATCAAGAAAGAACAAGCACTCGCTCTGCTTATTTTATGTGCGCGCTTTAAAATTTAAGACAATTAAGGATATTATGACATTCCTACCTACATCAGCTAGTAGCAATTTATATCATTATCCCCCTACTGCAATCCTGTACCCACTTTATTGGCCATAAGATCTAGATGGGAATTTTAGTCAGGGCCAAAATTGGCTGAAAGGGTTCATTGCCATCTCCCGACCATTAACTGGGATTATGGATAGGGTCTTTCTTCCGAATAGAAATAAAATAAAGTGTTTTGCTGGATCAGACTGAAGTCCAACAATATACAAGTTAGTATGTTTCCATGGGTGGTCAACCAGTTGAATCTGGAAAACCCACATAAGGATATATTTATAAATCCATCCTCCTGCTTATCGCTAGTTTAGCCTTAATGACTTGAAGCACTGATAGCTTATTTTCCAAACCTACAACAGGAGTGTCAAACTCGATTTCACAGGGTTGTATTTGACATTGGGGGGAGGGCAGCGAAAATAGGTTCCCAAGCTTCGTGCAATCCTCTGCCAGCAAAAATGGAGCTCAGGAGGCACTTGTTTCACTGGCAGAGGCACTGCAGCCCAGTCGTTTGCGGTTTCCAGGGCAGCTCTGTGGGCCAGATCTAAGCACCCCGTCGGCCAGTTGTGCATTGCAGGCCTTGAGTTTGACACCCCTGGTCTACAACTAGATTTCCTTGACTTTTTTTCCTTCAGCAGTATGGAGGAGTATTTTTTGATAGGCATGAGTTCCTGATTTTGGGTAGTGGTGTAGGCAGATCTACGGGGCATAGAGAATGGCCTTAAAGGGGAGAAAAGAAAAACTGGCTACCTGGCTAGGCAATGATCAGATAAGTGGGACTTGAGCCCATTCTAAGAAATTAATTTGAAAAAAATCCTAATTCACATGAAGATGAAGTGAGAAAGAGGGAAACAAATCCAAACTTCCAAGATTCGATTACTAGAGCTGTTACAATAAAAACAGATCTGACCCACATGGCATTGGTTCCTTGGTCTAGTCTACCTTATAGGTTGACATCAGAAAAGAAGCACTGTTCTGGTTTGTCCAAAAATATGACCACAGCATTTAAACATCCTTTTTGATATAATTATGACCACGAGGTATTTAATTGCTTATTTCTGTTATAAATCTAAAAATAATAGTTTGGATGCATTTATAATCCTGGTTTAACACCAAGATGAGCCTGGTGGCTCAGCAGACTGATAGCATTGTGATTAACACCAGTTGTCTGCAATTACTGTAAATTTGAATCTCACCAGGCTCAAGGTTGACTCAGCCTTCCATCCTTTCTAAGGTAGGTAAATTGAGGAACCAGTTTGTGGGGGCAATAAGCTGACTTTGTATAAAATATACAAAAGTATGAAGGCTATTGCTTAACACATTGTAAGCCGCCCTGAGTCTCCAGAGAAGGGCGGCATATAAATCAAATTAAAAAAAAAAAATCTTTCCTTAAAGAAAACACCATTCCTGTGCCTGAAACATGGTATTTAAAGAAATGGTAGCGAATAACAGATAGTGGATAGTGGGCAGTGCAACTATATAAATCCTACCTTTTTAACCTTGGCTTCCTTTAGTTTTTCTAATGCTAGTTTAATCTTGTCAGCTTTTGCTTGTTCTTGTGCTTCCTAAAGAAGGTGTAAATAAAATTGTAAAGATCTTATATATGCTTGTCCATCGTCATTTTGTAAGTTTTTCCCAAAAAAGTTTTTACAGCATTTTGTAAACATTTCTCTAAAACAGTATGGACTAACATATTATTCCAATTAAAAATGATCAAAAATTAAGATTTCCCTCCCCCACCTTCTTTCAAGAGTACAGTCTCATCATCTGCATCTTTTTTGAGAGTTGTTCTTAAATGTGTTCCTCTTTTTTCTTTTATCAATCACTGTACTGTACCTTATAGCAAGTGTGTTTTTCCTGTTTTTATTGCTTTGATAAAACAAAAGATGCTAAATCCAAGTTTTGTCCAACAAGCTTCAATTCCTTTCCCTTCTCAGCCAATGGATGGATAGTTGAGATTCACCTCACTATGGTGACATCATCACTTCAGCTATACTTGTAGAAGGCTAGTTTTTAAAAATAAAATTGTGGGTAATAGCCATGACTATGATAAGACTCTTTTTTAATTAGGTCTCTCAATGAATTCATTCTTCATCTTTCACTCATTATAACCTTCTCTGCAATTTTAACTGCAGCATCTTGTAGATTTAAACAGGTAATTTTCTCCTTAGCTTAATGTAACAATTAATTCAGGAAACATCTTGCCTCTTCAGAATTAAAATATTGAAACATTTGTCATGCCGTTTTTTTCCAAAAGAATTGACCAGAAAAAAGCCTTGAAAATGGGCCAAAAAAAGCCTAAAAATCGGGCCAAAAAAAGCCTAAAAAATGGGCTGAGAAAAGCCCTGAAAGTGGGCCGAAAAAAGACCTGAAAAAGGCCTTAAAAAGCCCCAAAAATGGGACGTGCGGAGGCAAAAAAAAACAAAAACAGCCGGCAGGTGGGGGGGGGGGGTTCAGCAATATTCGGTCTATAAGACGTATAGACATTTTCATCCCCTTTTGGGAGACAAAAAAGTGTGTCCAAAAAATACAGGTAAGTGGAAATATCAGTGTATTGACCATACTCATTCATCCTCATTGTAGTTTTCATCAATCATTGTGAATAAAACTTCCATAGAATAATCACTGGCCTGTTCCACATACGGTTTCCTCAGCCTGAATTATTTGTTAGATTTATATCCTGCCTTACCTCTAGGACCCAAACATTACATTCTTTTCTCAACCTTTTTGACTAACAAAACTTCCAAAATTGTACTAAGATCAATAATCTTTCAGAACGAACATTACAAAAGTTAAGATGTTCTTCTAATGCATCAGAAACTGACATTTTGAACTTCTTTAGGGATTCTCTGGTTGCTAACCTGAGTGAGTGGCTGCTGAGGAAAAGCTGGAGGTGGTGGCAGTGGCATTAGCATTTCTGCAGGAGGGGCTGGTAATTTATTCTCATCAGGTGGAGGAAAATTATTTAGCACTGATTGAGTTCCATAAATGGGAGCAGCCTTTGCAGGTGGCTGCATTATGGCACCTTGCTCATAGTAAGAGATATCCTTCGGTTCTTGTAATGTTGTCTTTTCTACTTCACTGATGTCTGCTATAAGATCAGCCATTAAAATATCTAAATCAGTATCTTCCAATGTATTCAAAGACTCTGTTACAAAAAAGGATAAACATATCAGAGATCTTCTCCAACGTTATTAAGAAACAGTACTTCCATAAACATCATTAGATAGTCTTCCAGACAGCTACAAGCAACACATATAGACTCAACGGTTCTTGGGATTCTTCTAAAATGAAGAAATATCCTTTCATTAGAGGATTTATCACATTTGAAAATATGCTAGAATAACTTGCTCATGCCTGCTCTTATAAGAAGGCATCCCTATTCGTTGCTTTTCTGATGGATTGTCTAGAACTTTCCAATTCCCAATATGAATTATTATTCCTAATGGAAACAGTAATGATTAAGCTGGAATATATATTTCAAAATGAAGGATTTATTAAGGTCTGATAACTGGGAAGGTACGAGGTAGGTTCTATGCAGTTTAACATTACCTTACATTTTAGAAAATAATTTGGTACTGAGATGGCTCAAAAATAGGTCAGATTTTTTTTCTTCCCTTCTCTCGCTTAGCATTTTGCCTGATTATAAATCTTGGAAAGCTTGCAAATATATTGAAAAAACTTCTTTTATTCTTCAGCTCTATTTTATATCTTTTTATAGTCAATGAATGTTCTAATCAAATCAATAGAAAATTTGGGGAAACATTCTGAAACTTTAATTTTTATAATGTCAGTCCCCTATATTTATCTTTTTAAGTCTAGGTAGAATTCATTGGACACAACAGACATACACTACACACAGGCCAATTAACAAATACTTTTGGAAAAGAACAAAAACAGTGTAATTTTACGCTTCTTATACTTCTAATCTGCATAGGAAAGTATGCCCAATTGATTTTTTTTTAGTACTTACCATTTAAATCTTTGAAACCAACTGCAAAATTAAATTCAGCATCAGTTGATTGTTGTTGAGGAACAGGCATGGCTTCCACTTCTAAGCTCTGATTTTAAAAAAAAGTATTAAAATTTGAAAGCCTTTATAACCTCATATAATGGGAAGCACATTTTTATTTCTATTGGCTTTTTTTTTTCTCCATAGGAAATGTATTGCTTTAGAATTATGAAAGCTACAATCTTTTTTCCAGAATATTTTCTTCAACTACAATGATCACACACACACACACACACACACACACACACACACACACACATCGGAAAGTGCATATTATAAGAAAAATAGTTTTTGAACAATGTTTTTTTTTTGTACTCTGTATGATGAACAACATAAACACATTTGAAGATAAAAATTAGCACATGAAACTTGGCTAATAATAACCCCCCCGAGTTCCTTTCTTCAACAGAACAGTGTTTATTGCAGAAATATTACACAGAGGAATGGGAGCACATAAGAATTTAAGAAAAACCATATCAGAAAATTGTCTAGCCCAGGGGTCTGCAAACTTGGCCACTTTAACCCTAGCAGACAATTCTGGGAGTTGAAGTCCACCAGACTTAAACTGGTCAAGGTTGGAGACCCCTGGTTTAGCCCACTATTCTATTCTCAAAGTGGACAACCAGATGCTCCCAAGAAACCCCAACCATATATAAAAGTGACACTTTTCTTTTCCAGCAACTAGTATTGGTACTTTCTAGATATGCTGGTATTATAATTCCCAGAATGCACATTCTCAAAGATTCTGGCTAAAGTCTCAAGAAATCTGAAACTTTAATACATTTACATTATTAATTCCTTTTTCTGACTCAGTAATCCCTTAATTTGGGCTAGAGTGCACAAAACTATTTTAACACTAAAACGCTTAATAAGTCATTAAAATATTAAAAAATATAACTTGTTATCCTGTTAATTCATTTATTTAATTTCATTATAAGTCAATGCCAACATTTAAATTCTGCCCAATCAATATAATACATTGCTTCCAAATTCCAATAATTTTTATCTTACAAAATGTTGAGCCTTTTCTTACAACCATGCTGTACTTGCCACTTACACTTAAAAAAACAGATGGATCTTCAACCATATAATCATAACCATCATCTTGACTTTTTGATCACTCCCTGAGGAAACCCCTGATGATCAAGGTTCATTGTTAAACTTAATTGAGCTTAACGTGCCATCAAGTTATTTTGAATTCCTAGTAACCATATATATTTTCTCTATGATGATCTACCCCTAACCTGGTCGTTCAGTAGTACCAATGGTGCGTTTTAGTGAGTCTTGCTGCCAGTTGTCCTCTTCTTCTCCCATAATTAGAGCCTTCTCCAGAGAGCTAGGTTTTTGCATAATGTGCCCAAAGTAGAATAATTTCTTCCCTTAATTTACCTCTCCTATAACTATCCCAGTTGATAATCATATTTACATTTTTGGATGATGAATTTCATAGTTTAATCATGTCCTACATGAAAAAGTACTTCCTTTTGGCTAGATCTGTAAAAGATGCCAACTTGCTGGAGACTTAGGTTAAATGTGTACTAAGATAAGAAAATGGGTTGAATTGAATAAGTCCCCAGTTAGGTTAACCACATATAAACATATTATGCTAACCCACCCACTGTCTAGCTTGAAATTTCTTATTATTCATCTTACAAGAGCCTTGTAAGATAGCGGAAGTAGTACCATGCTGAAACAACTACTTCTTTGGCAGGCAAACTACTTCCCTGTGCTCTGTCTGCACACAACTTATTTCATTGCACAACCCTAGCAAAATATCCAGCAATGCTAATATTCATAGGGAGAACCTGAAACTTGGAGAAGGATTCTAATGCAGCCTCTCCCACCACCGATGTGAAATGAGATTTTACAACATTGTCAGTTTTTATTGTTCTTCATGTGCTTCAAGGATCAATCACGTTTTCACAGATCTATTTTTTGTTCTGAACATTTAAAAAACCAACTATTGTTTCTGGGAGTCTTCCACTCACAGTAAATCAATCAATCCCAGCACTGACAAAAGATTTCTTTATTAAGAGCGCTTACCAAAAAGAATGGGCTAATCAGCTGCTTCCACAATTCAGGGCAGGATGGAAAATGGAAGGACAGGAGAAAAGTGGGAATAGCAGTGGAAAATGGGAGACAAGTTCCCCACAACTAGAGGGAATTAGAAATCTCCCTAAAAATACCCAGGCTGTAGAATAGGATATCCAAGGACATAGATAACCAACACAAATTCCTAGGTATATTTTGGATTGTACTGCATAGTTTACTTCTCATTTGCAAGCTAGATATAAAACAAGAAGTAGAAATATTCCAAATATGGGAAAAGCTTTGTTGAGAAGATAAAAATGTACAATTACAACTCTGTGAAAGAAAATAGCAGACACACTGGGGAAAATAGAGAAGGAAGCCTTAAAAGACAGAATAATATACAAATAAAGAAATAGAATAAAAGGGGAACTGAGGCAAAAGCCTATTCTGGCAACCACCTTATGGCTGTCTCCCTTGTTGTATTTGTGAGGGAGCAATCTCACTAATAAGGGTTTGATGGCATTTTTATGAACAGCTGATCACTACTTTAGATTCATTGGAAAGGTGATATGAAATTTAAGGCACCAAAATGGAAGAATAAAGACAGGGAAAACCCCCAAACAGATCAAAACTCTTATCTAATGCCATTTCCCATCTTGCCATTTCAAAATTGTGAATTCCAGCTAAGCCCAATTTTCCGCTTTTCCCTTACCCTCAAAATATGTGCAAGCTTCATAAGGCTATGTGCCTTATACTTATCAGAAGTCACAATGCAAAAAAGGAAGGACCCAGTGCATGTGCACATGTCTACAAGCCAACAGAGAGAGAGAGAGAGAGAGAGAGAGAGAGAGAGAGAGAGAGAGAGAGAGAGAGGGAGGGAGGGAGAGGGAGGGAGGAAGAGAAACATTTGGCTGTAAAATAAATCCTCCCATTTATAGAGGAAAGGAAAAACAAGGAACTATATTATGGTCCTGATTGACTCACCTTCTGATGGGGAGAAGGAAGAAGTAGAGCCAGGGGCTTCCAAGGATCGTAGTTCTGGAGGGAGCAATTTCAGCAGTGTTGAAGCCAATAACTCCATTCAGTTAAGATAGCCAGCTCTGTTATTCTGTTAAGTCCCTGGCTCGTCTTTCTTTTCCTCATCATCAGAAGGGCCAGAACATCAATTTTAATAAATTTACAGACATTTGCAAAATTCTGTTTTCACTTTCTCATTATAGGGTGCTAAGTGTAGATTAATAACAAAAAAGTGAATTTCAACAACTGCAGAATCAGGCTGCAGCATAACAAAACTGACAAAAGTGAACGGAATCTGAATGCACTGTAGCTGGACAGCACCAGGAGCTGTCATTGTTTCTCAACCTTGGCAACTTTTAAGATTACATGGACTTCAACTCCCAGAATTCCCAGCCAAGTCCAGACACCTTAAAGTTGCCAAGGTTGAGAAACACTGATCTATATGTATTCAGTATCATTGTTACTTGCCATGTTATTGGGATTAATTAACTAACTTGGGAGAGAAATGTAAATCAATACATGTACAAACCCCAATTTCAGCATAAAGTACTGCAGTGGGTAAGAAGGGTTGCAGATTTCCCCCCCCTTTCTATTTTGAAAGATGCGGTTGGGTGTGCAAACTAGAAAAACTTTGGTGTTTTGATTGCATTGTATTGCATTGATTTACTCCATCAATTTAAAAGCCTCATACAAGGAAAAAGTTCTAGCATAAAAGAAAGAACGTTTACAATTTAATAAATATAAAAAGCAGAAAACTGAAGAAGAAAATAGGATTATTTGGCATACTTACCTGTGTTAGCAAATCCATTTCTCCCAATAAGTCACTGAACATTTGATCTATATCTTCACAGGCTTCCTCCATCTGAAACACAAAAATGTGAAACGGGTGTCAGTATCATATTTTACTTCAACAAAGAATTTGTAAACTGTTCTATAGTGGGAAAAATGGATGTCTTTAGCATAGAATCTCAAAAAAAAAAACCTTTTCCCCAGTTTTCACTGAGGTAAACATGATTAATAATCCCCATTTTAATTAAATGTGATTGTTGACTTTATAGACAAAATATGCAATTTTCTTGCTATCAATAAAGAAATACCATTGTCTTCCATTTGTTTTCAAGGTAATCTTTTATTTAAAACTATTTGCTTAGTAATCGTTCAAATTTAAGATGATCCCTTATCCCCCGTTGCAGTTTCTCGCATTTATTTCCAGTGTTTGGCAAAAACAAAAACAAACCCATGGGGGAAAATAGATTTGCTTAACAACTGCAGCATTTGCTTAATGATCATTATAAAAATGGTTGTAACTTCAAATATGGTCATGTGATGCCTCAACCTATGGCTGCAAGCTTGATTTCAGGCTCAATTAGGAATATAAATTGAGGACTACTTGCAAACAGTTTCATTTTTACTTAGGGTGAAAAGATCTTGGGATTATTGTTATCAAGCAGAACCACTCCAATATGAGCCATCAATCATGTCATGTCCTATTTTACAAAGTGATAATTTCTATTTTCACTTTTCAGTAAAACAGAGTCCTCCAGAAATTGTTCTATCAATTCTCCAGAGATATTGGAGTGAAGAATGCCTGCTATGTGAAAAAACAGTGCAAAGTCTTCCATATTTCTTGGCTGCCATCACACAATCATCCAGATTTTCTTAGCCCAGATACCTGAGAGAAAAAGGGCTTTCAGGCACTGACTGAGGGAGAAGGGGCACGTGGGGGGAGGGCATGGACACTGCATGTGTATTGAATGGAAATATGAATGGAGGAGAGCACAGGGATACCTTGAATGAGTGAGGAGGTGAGGTATGACCTTTCCAGGACCCAGATATCTGGTGAAAAGGGGAAGAACTAAGGAAATTAGTTCTCTTCCTCTTCCTCTTCTACTGCTGCCCTCAACTGCTGTAGCCTAGATGGGGGTCAACACCTGGCCCCTCCCATCACTGGGGGTTCTATCACAGAGATTTTATTCCTTGATGCCCAAAGCACTCCAATTATGTCCCTAACTGAAGCCACAAGGAAAAAAAAAATCACACAAAGCAGCTGTTGTATGAGGTGCCTTTGTTTATTTTCTGATATATTTCAGTAATTCCTTCATGAAAAAAAAAAACTCTACATAATGTAGAATGCTAAGCAAAGCATCTTGTTTCATTTTTATCAAGGAAATAAGAAATACTGCAATAAAGAAAGGAATGGGAGGACTTCAACTACAAAGAGATTCTATTTTCAATCTAGGGCTAACTGTATAATTTCCCAGGAAAATATGCAAATTAAGAAATGCAATTTGCAAGGGTTTAGTTTGAGGAACATTTGTTTCTAAACTAATGTATCTTACTGGAAACATGCAATTTTCTCTTCTAATAGGCAAGAAACACATAGCAAATGCTTCAGAATAGCATAGCACCTAAGAAAGCATAGTTCAACCAGAATGAAGATGAAAATGATGATTGATCATGATGAAAGACTGCACCATTTATAACCCTTCTACTAACTGTATATGGAACTGAGTCAGTTTATAAAAAAAATTAAGGAGTAAGCACATCATTAAACTATTTTTCCCTCTCTATGAAAGAGAAGAGCCTTCTCTCCACCATTATCCCTGATTATTATGACGTGTCATAAAATTAGTTCTGATAGCATAATTACTGATCGGATCCAAAATTAACAATATTGTTTTACTTCATATTATATCCATTATTTTATTGAAGAACTTTACTTTTTAAATAATTTTTATTATATTTATATGCACTATATAAAATGCATTTATATGCACTAAAAACATCAAAGTGCATTTTTTGTTTAAGAACAGAAGGAAAGAAGGAAATCCTTCTTAAAAATATTTGTTTGTGGATTTGTTAAATGCCTATACTAAACAAAGTACATTTACTGCCTCTTGGGGGGGGGTATATTTCATTGTTAAATTTGTTTATTGGTTCCCTGAATGTGTTAATCAAATAAACTAAACCAATATCCCTCCCTTTCAGGCCACAAAAACAAGGATCAAATGTAATAGGAAGTTAGTGGGTGGTGGACTCCTTGGGAGAAAATGATTACATTAGATAAAATGTTTGTTTTGCCAATTTCAAATATTCATAATTTCTGTTTTATGTTTGTTTCAATCTATTTTTAATTTTGCACATCACCAGAGTCATCAGAGTTGAGTAGCTTTACAGAATTGATAAAACAGCTCTCCCGGTTAAAAAAATAAAATCGCAATGTTCAGTTTTCTGAATACTAATGAGAATAGACTATCCTTCCCAAACCTGGAACGCAAAAAACGTTTGCAATTTCCAGAAGCCAACCCTACATGCTAGCATGAAATTCTGAAACTTAGAATCATCAGATTTTGAAAGATGCAACTGATAAAGACTATCTCAGGAAGACAACATTGTGAAGCTGGCGTGGTAATGTCAAATATCTTGTTCATGCATTGTGAGAAGCCATGAAATGTTAAGTTTGTGGAATTAATGACAATTAGCTGGTTTTACACAATGTACCAGCCCAAACCAAACAAGCTACATTATGGTTTAATATGTTAACCCCACAGATGGGGTTCGCAACTTGGGTGTCCTCCTAGACTCGCGGCTGTCTTTAGAACAACATATGACGGCCGTGGCCAGGAGGACTTTTCATCAGGTTCGCCTGATTCGCCAGTTGCGTCCCTTTCTGGATCGGGACTCGTTACGCACGGTCACTCACGCCCTTGTCACCTCACGCCTGGATTATTGTAATGCTCTCTACATGGGGCTCCCCTTGAGAAGCACCCGGAGACTCCAACTGGTCCAGAATGCGGCCGCGCGGGTGGTGACGGGAGCAATGTGGCACTCTCATGTGACCCCCCTCCTGCGCGAGCTGCACTGGCTCCCGGTGGTCTTCCGGGTGCGCTTCAAGGTTTTGGTTACTACCTTTAGAGCGCTCCATGGCTCAGGACCAGGCTACTTACGAGACCGCCTCCTGCCACCAGTAGCCTCTCACCGACAAGTTCGTTCCCACAGAGAGGGGCTCCTCGGGGTGCCGTCAGCCAAACAATGTCGACTGGCGGCCCCCAGGAGAGCCTTCTCTGTGGGGGCACCTGTCATCTGGAACGAGCTCCCCCCGGAGATACGGAGGATCCAAGACCTACGCATCTTCCGCCGCGCCCTAAAAAGGTTTTTATTCCAACAGGCTGGTCTGGCCTAACTCTCCCTTTTAAATTGGCCTTTAAATTGGCTTTAAATTGGGTTTTAAATCTCTTTTAGTTAAATTGGATGTTTTAATCTTTGAACCTAATCCTAAATTATTTAATATTTTTTAATAGTTTTTAACTTTTGTATGTCTTTGTATTTATTTATGGCTGTTCACCGCCCCGAGTCCCTTGGGAGTAGGGCGGTATACAAATATGAAAAATAAATAAATAAAATAAATAAACTGAATCAGGGCTAAGAATCCATGAGAGCTAAATGCATTGTTGCTACTATGATTCATACTATTCTTCTGAAGTATCAGGAATCTGGCTAAAGCAATTAGCACTTTATCATTTCATAAGGCACAAAGAACTCCATCAGCAATAAGTAGAGATTCTATTCTAGAACAGTCTTTCTTTTCTTTTTTTCCAGACCAATTTCCACTTTTAAAAATTATGGAGGACCCCAAATATGCTTTTGTTTGTATGGGTTATGTTTATCAGTATTTGCTGGGCTAAAAATTAAAACTGATGCATTCATTGTCACTACTCATGAATGTTTAATGAGATTGTGTTAGTTTTCAACATAGGCTGGCAAATAATTTTGAGAAACACTGAGCTAGAAAGTCTTTAGACGTGCCTTCAAAATCTGAGGAGAGTCAAAAATCCAAAGGGGAAAAAGTCTATTCAACAGGAGCATTAATAATCTTATGTACAATCCATTTTTTTTCAGGTGATTCGGATATCATTTGGTCTATTAAGAATTTATGTCACATTTCCCAACAAAAGCTTTCTCAAGGCAGCAATCAGGCTGTTCTGTGATTTCGAGGACAATTTATTTAGTGTGCTCTGCAAAGAGCAGCACCATTAGCAAAATAATACAGCTTTCACAGCTTAATGGAAAGCCAGAAAATCAGGATAAATGAAACTTGGAAGGTGAGCTATACAATGTAAGAGCCACCATCAAGGACTGTTTCCAGGTATCCCGTGCCAGCAGCTATAATTGTAGGCGGGGAGATGTGGATCAGAGATCTGTGTGTCAGCTCTCTCACTCGAGTGCAAGAATTGGAAAGTCCAGGTAGAGCAAACAAGCTTATTTCAGAAGTCAAAAGTCCATGTAGATAAACCCAAGATCTAATCACCCAATTTGAATGTAGTCTCATTTCATGTAGATAAGTCCAAAATCTAATCATCCTATTTGAAGGGAGTCTCATACCAGTTTTAGGATTAATCAGGAAATCAGAAGTAACCCATGCTGAGGAAGTCAGGTCCAAGGTTGGAAAACCATCAGTCAATAGAAGTCTGATTCCCAATTCCTCTTTAATGTACTGACTCAGTCATGCCTGTTTTCCTGACTCATGACCCTGTCATATGAGAAGCCTCTCAAAATGTCTCTATTCTACTCCCTTGAGCTTTCTCTACCTGTGAAGGCTAGGACCAGCGGTGAAATCTGGCCGGATCTATCTAGCTCGCAGGAACCAGTAGCACGGGAGACTCCACCCACTTGCCAGGACATCATTATGTCTCATTTTTGACCCTCTGTGCAAGCCTAGAAGGTTCTGCACATGCGCAGAAGAGGCGCACACACTCACATTCCTGAACTGGTAGCAAAGATAAGTGCATTTCACCGCTGGCTAGGTAGGACATTTTTCCTGGTCAGGCTCTCTGTCATCTGACTGAGCCTGATGTTGTGTTTCTATAACAGGTGTTGATTCCTGATTTCTCTACATATTCAAGCTCTTTCTTCAACTGCTTGGCTCTTGAGTTGCAAGGTGAAAACCTATCATGCTTTGCTTCTTCAATTCAGATTTTGGCCTATGAGACATTGGGTTCTTCATAATCATCCTTTCTCAAAATATTTGCACAGGATGGATGGAAACATCAGTGGATACCATTCTGCCAGTGGAGAGGAAGTCATCCATATAGAGCATAACTTAGAGTGACTGAAGCAATAGTTATGCTGTTGAATGGTCCACTGCCAACAGCTGGACCACTTGAGTTTGAACCAACTGAGCTTTCTAGATTGTCTTTAGAGACAGGGCTGTGCATTATTAATGATAAAATGCAACATACTAAAAACTTGTCTACATTTGTTCTCTTTCCCTACTTTCTATTGAAGAGTTGAATTATTATTTTTTCTGCAAAATCAAACAATACAATCATAATTTATTTCCTGACATGTATTTCCATAATAGGTATGACTGCTTGACTAATGAGAATGCATAAAACTAAAGCCATTGTAAAGAGAGCTGGGACATTAATTGGTTATTTTGAGGCCTGCAGGCATACATGCTGTCGGTACAGAAAAGTTCATAGCAAATATTTTTATAATAGTCATCATTAATAATTTGATGTTTTTCAAAAGAATAGACAAGTTGGGGTCCTTTTTTCTGTTTCAACATGTTTGATTCTTGGAAACTGTTTAATAAGAAACAAAAAATTATGAAGAATTCTAAGTCTACTTCCTTTGAATTAAATTCCTTGGAAATCAGTGATCCTTCAAATTAGCACAATAATGACTTATGATAACAGAAATATTCCATGCAGCAAAACAAAACAAAAAACCTAATTGATAAAATGGTCACTATTTATTCAGCACACTGTCATTGATGTTGCTAATTAATTTTTCTTGGCCAACAGCTTTTTAACATATTTTCAGTCAACAAAATCAGCAAGTCTTAGAATAAGTAAGATAGCAGAATTAACTATTTTCTGTTGGAAAGAAAAGCTTCAGCTATGAATACATATATGCAGAGAAAGTTTGCAACATTCTAGCATGGCCCACAAGTTTCTGAATGTCATAAACGAACAACAGTGAAAGTTACAAACAATGATCTGAACATCTGAACTATTAGCAATGGCTCCTGGGTGTAGCCAAATAGCAGGACATTTGTGAAAGATACCAGTAGTTGTGTTTGAAGAGGCCAGTTTAATTTATTTTAATTTTTTTTATTTACTAGAAAATTTGCACATGGTGACTCAAGGCAGCTTACAGAGGTATAAAAACATCATATATATAAAAAAGAAAAGATAATAAATTAATATAATAGCCTCCCACCCCTCACTCTGGCGACAACACATCAAACCTACCATTTAATGGGCTCCATCCCGTTCTGGGTTCCCCAGGTCTGCTGGCAGAACCAGATCTTCAATACCTTCCGGAAGAGTATTAGAATGGGGGGCTGTCCTAATCTCTGGGGGATGATGTTTCAAGGAGAGGGAGCCACCATGGAGAAGACCATTCTTCTGGATCCCACATGGCATGGTGTATCTCCCTAGGGGATGGGACCCGCAACATTCCTTGCCTCCCCACTCTAGTGGGTCTGGTAGATGTGACCAGCAAGAGACAGTCCTTCAGCCATGAACGGCTTTAAAGGCGACAAGCAGCACCTTGAATTGTACCTGGAAGCAAATAGGTAACCAATGCAGCTCCCACAAGAGAAGTAATACATGTGCATACCGAGGTCTGTACAAAACCATGTGGGCCACTGCATTTTCATTGTATCAATGAATTTCATTGACACAAGCAAAGTTTTGTATTTAGGTGGTGGACTGATAGATTTGGCTCCAGAATGGAGATATTCCAATATGGAATATCATATTCCATATTCTGGAAAAATGATGCACCTTGCCTAGAAAATTGGTTTAGAGACTTTCAGAAAATCTTGAGATCCTTTCAACAGCATTCAATCATTCTTTTTCTCATGTGAAAAAATAAATCCTTTCTGGCCAATAGTTTTATTTTTTGGATTCAGAGATGGGTCCAGATTCTGGGTTATAAGGAATGACTGACAATCTCCTTGCACTGATGTGAGGTTGCTACTTCCGCTTGTATCATGATAGCATTTCATAGAAGTTAAGAATCATTGCCTTTAATACTTCTACAAATCTAAGTTTGGTCTTTGTTCTGATGTTTTAGTAGACTTTTTCCAATACAAATGCCATTTATTAACACTAAAGAAGGTAGAGATATCTTTGATTCATATCTTATACTCTCTCCTCTGCTTACTTACAAAAATATATAATGCAAGCATTGTTCTCCTTGCTGAATGTGTTGAGGTACCAACAGTTTTAATGCCCTTCTTTAGTAAATGTAGTATTGCCTGCAGGGGAATTCCGGGAGTTGAATCCCACACATCTTAAAGATACTGAGGTTCAAAAACACTAATTTAGCACACAGAGGCACTTTTGATTGGATTGATTTTTTTAAAAAATATTTTCTTGTGGGATAGCAGAGAGTTACTACAATCTAAATCAGGTACACAGTATGCAGTCACATTTCAGCAATTTTCCAGCAACGGTAAACTTCATGTGTGTCCTGAATTCTGAAAAGCCATGTTACCTATGAATTCTTATCAGATACAATCTAGGTGCCAAATTAAAGAAAGGTGTACAACAGCACAGTACCTAGCAATTACACCCACCTTGATAATTCTATTTTGAAAGAATTGATAGAGCTATACTATAGATATGAAATAATATGTGAAAATACAGTTCTGTCTTTCACTAATTTAAGTTATATATATATTGAACCTAGGAGACCAAGGTTTCCAATTCTAGAACATTACTGCATGAATTGGGAAACAAGGCAAAAGAAAAAAAACCCAGAAACAGAGCTTTCTCTTACATCCACTATGTTGTTTCTTATCACATAAACGGCATTGTAAAATCTTATCCTTAAACTGATGGGCTATCAGTTGTGCTTTCTGGTATCAAATCAACACATGCTCTTCACGTAGATTGGATTTATAGATATTCGTATCATCCTCCCTCCACTGTATGTTAACAAGATCTGTTATAAGAACAGACTATAAGATCTGTTCTTATAGTCAGAAAGATAGTTAAAGTGTAAATTGCCTGGTTTTCCTTGACTGTTGTAGACATGACCAACATCTTGAATTTAAATTTGATAATTTTGGACTACTGCAATGCTCTCTACATGGGGTTCCCCCTGGGTGCACCCGGAGGCTCCAGCTGGTCCAGAACACGGCCGCGCAGGGGATTATGGAAGTGACTGGGCGCTCCCATGTGACACCTCTCCTGCACGAGCTGCACTGGCTCCTGGTGGTCTTCCGGGTGCGCTTCAAGGTGTTGGTGATCACCTTTAAAGAGCTCCATGGTTTAGGGCCGGGGTATTTACGAGACCGCCTTCTGACACCAATAGCCTCCCACCGGCCAGTACGCTCGCACAGAGAGGGCCTCCTCAGGGTGCTGTCCGCCAGACAATGTCGGCTGGCGACCCCCAGGGGGAGAGCCTTCTCTGTGGCGGCGCCCGCCCTCTGGAACAACCTCCCCCCAGAGATACGTACAATACCAGACCTCCGGACTTTTTGTCGGGCCCTGAAAACTTATTTATTTCACCTAGCCGGGCTGGCTAGATCCCACTGTTTTTGGTTAAATTTAATTGATTTTAATTGGGTTGTTTTAAATTGCGGCCAAAATATTTAATTATTTTTAAACTGTTTTTAAATTTTGTATGTTCTGTTTTATTCTGGCTATTCACCACCCTGAGTCCTGCTGGAGAAGGGCGGTATACAAATTAAAACAAACAAACAAATAAATAAATAAATATTGTTCATAAGGCTAACATTATGGAATATTCTTAATTGCTCTTTCATCAGTTCTTCCATCAGAACTTTCAACTAAAAGGACAGTTTCCCTCCCCTGTGAAATGATAATGCATTAATCTTGCAATTCAGACTTTGTACTTTGAAATTTTTCAAGAGGAAGGAAGGAAAAAGACAAACAGATATAACAGCATCTTTTTACCAAATGCCAGAGTACATTTTCAGTCTGATTAAGTATCCTCCAGAGACAAAATGATTTGCATCGAAGAAGAACCACTAGAGTTGGAGAGTACTTTTGTTATAAATAGAACCACCTCTATACAGGTAGTCCTCCACTTATAACAGTTTATTTAGTGACTGTTCAAAGTAACAATGGCACTGAAAAATGTGACTTTGATGTTTCACACTTATGCAGTATCAGGGGTGAAATCCAGCAGGTTCTGATAGGTTCTGGAGATCCAGTAGCAGAAATTCTGAGCAGTTCAGAGAACCGGTAGCGAAAATTTTGAGCAGTTCAAAATCATAAAATGGGGCAAAACTCAACAAATATCTCACTTAACAACAGAAACGTCGGGCTCCATTGTGATCATAAGTTGAGGACTACCTGTACAGGCTAAAAACTCATTGTCTAGTTGGGAAGTCTAAGAAATCTAAGTTATAAACAATCAAATAATTTTCCAGATTACAAATGGCAAACTGAAACAAGCTAACTTATTTACATGTGCCACAAACCCAAAGGCCCTGCTTTACACTTCTGCTACCCAATGCATTAAAATTGCTTTTGAAAAAAATTCTTCATCTGAACAACTGTCATAAACTTGAGGTTTTACTATGCCATTGTAAGCTTAGCTTTTACTATAAGCCATGATTTTTCAAATGCCTGAAATATATACTACAGGTAAATTCCCAAACAAAATTATTAGAATTGCATGGTTTTCTAATTCTAATAAAATTCTAGTTCTAGTGCATAAATCAAATTATTTATCTTCTGAATGTCTTCTTACTGCCTAGAACAGGGGTGTCAAACTCAATTTCATCGAGGGCCGCATTAGGGTTATGTTTGACCTTGGGATCCCCCGGGATGGGTGTGGCCAGCTCGACATCACTTGTATGATCAAATGTCACTTTTGCAAATAGTTTGTTTTGCTAGCAATCTGCCAGCAAAAACTGAGGTTGGAAGGGCTGCATGCGTCCCTCCTGGACTCCGTTTTTGACTGCGATGGCCTCCTGCAGCCCTCTGCCAGAGAAAACGAAGCTCCATTATTTTCCTCACGTGCTCAGTTACCGCAGGCAGAGGCACCGCAGGCCAGTACTTCGCTGTTTCCAGGGCGGGCCTGGGGGCCAGATCTAAGCACCCTGTGAGCCGATCTGGCCCGCGGGCCTTGATTTGATACACCTGGCCTAGAAATACAATGCAGGCTGCAGACTCACACAAGCTAATCCTCTAAAAGCATACATATAGCAAACATCCCATTTCACACCTTATCGTGAGTGTACATTAAGTCACACACTTTCTTTATGAACAAAGACTCCAAGTGTTCGTAAGTACACAGGAAGCTAAAATTGGTATGTACAGCTTTCCTCCTTAATTACACTTCTATACCTATAAAAAATAATTTGCTGGTTGCACCAATGAAAGTTATCACATTTATAGAACACGTAATTTTACTACTAGTATAGTCCTAGGATATTTTCAGGTGCGGGATAACACGAATTTAAAAAATGAATTTTACAATGGAGACTAGGCACAGAAAACGAAGCAGAGGGGATTTGGGAACTTTTTTTCCTTTAAACTAATTTGTTCTTACCGTCTTCCTTCTTCTTCCAAGAAGTGCAGTAGGTATGGCAGTGATGTGTGGCATTTTCAAGCACTTCATTAAGCTTATTGTATCCTTAACACATTGATTTTATTTCCTAAAATTGCTATTTTGCTTCTGAATTTCATTGTTTTAATACTTGGGGATTCTGGGATGTGGCTGCAAAATTTACCTCTACTCCAAAGCTCCTTGTTAATAGATTAATTCTGAAAAATGAGTGAAAACTGAACAAAAAAGAACTGTGAACATTTCCTCTAAATACAGCCTGTAATAAACTAAATAAACCTGTAATAAATATATTTCCATATAACATACGGTATAAAATACACGTAGTCCTCGAATTATGACAATCGAGGCCAAGATTTCCATGCTAAGCAAGGCAGTTCTTAATTGAGTTTTGTCCCATTTCATGATTTATTTTTTTTTGCCACAGTTAAGTGAAACATTGCAGTTAAGTTAGTGGCAAGGTTGTTAAGTGAATCTATCTTCCCCATTGACTCTGCTCTTCAAAAGGTCGCAAAAAGTGATCAAATAACTCAGGGGCACTGCAATCATCATAAATACATACCAGTTGCTGAGCATCTGAATTTTTATCACGTGACCACAGAAAGGCTGCAATGGTTGTAAATGTGAAAAAAATTGCTTTAAGTCACGCTTTTCAGTACTGTTGTAACTTTGAACGGTCACTAAACAAATAGTGGTAAGTTGGAGGACTACCTGTAGTTAAATCTAAATACTGCAAGTTTCTCAAATGTTTTATTCAATTACGCTAAACTGAACATTTATTTCAAGGATTTTACTTACCCAGTGCATTGTGGTATTAATTTATAATAAGATAAAAACACTTTAATAGTCAGTTTTCTTGGCATTAATCTGGTCTAACATTTCCTTCCTTCTGGATGCTTACAATAGCTCAGTTAGTTCTTGGATCAACTACGGCAGGGATGTCAAACTCGCGTTGTCATATTGTCATCACATGACATATTGCAACTTTCTCCTTTGCTAAAACAGAGGTGGGCGTGGCCAGCGCATAACGCATCTGGCCTGTGGGCCGCGCGTTTGACACTCCTGATCTATGGCCTTCCATCCAAGTACTAACGTTTAGGTTTTTTACATAAGCTAAGATTGGCCAGGCAGCAATTACAATGCCAGAAATTGAATTCTTATCTCCATTCAGTCATAAAGCTTGTATGCTCTCTTGATTGTTGGGAAAATAAATGGGAATAGGATTTCTTGTGTATCTATGGAGAAATATGTTCCAATGCTTATCAGTGCTTTTAAACTTTTTTCCTCTCAGGTCCCCTTGCTGGTAGAGACAATCCTCAAACAGCTTTTGTTTTTATGGGTTATAATTATCAGATAAAACTGATGCATCTGCGGTTACTACTGCTTTTTAGATTATATGATGGAATTTTAATATTATATTCTTTTTCAACATAAGCTGGCAAGTAATTTTGATTTTGAAGATAGGTTCTTGGTCCATGTTATGCTCCAGGACCACACTTTAAAACAGAATGATCGGTGTCATCGTGAGCCTTCTGGAAAGGTAGAACTAAAATGAATTAAATATAACGATGCATAATACTAGCAACTATGCTCTGTTGGTATGAAGGTTATTTTAAAAGTTTCACTTGGCAAACCTTCTAAAATAAGTTAAATAAGAAAGGAGTGTGCTCAAAAAATGTTTGATATTCTCAACTAAGTATGTCTGATGCTTAACCATGTCATCCTCTTGGCCTTCCAGAGGCTGGTAAAACTCAGCTTCTCCAGAGGGCATTTGAAGACTGATTATGGAACCAGGCTTATTAATATTTGTTATTTTTATTTCACCTATTAAATGTGTATTTACTGTTTTTTACTTTAATACAGGTAATCCTCAATTTACAACCACCAATGAGCCCAAAATTTCTGTTGCATTTGTTAAGTGAATTTTGTCCCATTTCACAACCTTACTTGCCATGGTTATTAAGTGAATCACTGCAGTTACCGGTATTAAGCTATCCCGTTTCCCCCAAAATAAGACATCCCCTGATAATAAGCCCAATTGGGCTTTTGAGCGCATGGCAATAAGGCCAAGTGCTTATTTCAAGGTTCAAAAAAATATAAGACAGGGTCTTATTTTCGGGGAAACACAGTAGTAACACGGTTATAAAGTGAAGCTGGCTTACCCATTGACTTTGCTTGTCAGAAAGTCACAGAAGGTGGTCACAATAACCAGAATATCATAAATTAGTTGCCAAGTGTCCAAATTTTAATCATGTGACCATGGGGAGGGATGCTGTAATAGTCATAAGTCACTTTTTTCAGTGCCTTTGTAACTTTGAACAGTCACTAAATGAATTGCTGTAAGTCGAGGACTACCTGTATCTGCAAACTGCCTAGTGCTCCTTTTACAACTGAGGCATTTCACCAATAAAAAAAAATGAAACAATGAAATAAAATAATTCTACTCTGATCTGCATTGAACTAAACACTAATGGAAAACTGTTTATTTTTTATTTCTTTTGTTTTGAACACCGAATCTCCTGAAAAGTATGTTGAATCATTACACTTCTTAAGTAGGCCCTTTTAGCATCAATTTAAAAATATGATAGCACAGTAAAAAGGAAAGAAGTCATTGGAGGGGTATGCAGAATATGGCCACAAAAAGTCAGCATGACAATAATGATGTTGTGATTAAAGCTGTTTATGTGGAAATATGTGGACCTTTGACGGTGCTACTGCAGCTGCCATCTTAAACTATTTGACCACACCCTGCAGACAACCCTCAGAGGTCCTGGAAAGCAGACTAGACATTTTTAGGAGATTTGGGGGGAGGAGGTGGGAGAAGCAGATACCTCTTCTTAGGTTATACATACCTTGACTTATGACCGTAATTAGGACCAGAATTTCCACTGCTAAACAAGATGGTTGTTAAGTGAGTTGTGCTTGATTTTATGATCTTATGATTTTTTTTTTTGGCTAGTTAATTGAATTATTGCACTTGTTAAGTGAATCATGCGGCCATTAACTGAATCTGGCCTCCCCCACTGCATTTCCTTGTCGAGGAGATGCCTGGAAAGGTTCCAAATGGTGATCATATGACCTAGTGACTCTGCAACAATCGTAAATACTTGTCAGTAGCCAAGCACCCAAATTTTGATTGTGTTATTATGGGGATGCTAACAGAGTGGTTGTAAGTCATTTTTTTTAATGCCTTTGTAACTAAACCAATGGTTGTAAGTCAAGGAGCAGGGGGTTGGACTAGAAAACCTCCAAAATAGGTGATAGACTAGACATTCAATGTCCCTTCCAACTCTGTTGTTATATGTTAAGGACTATCTGTATTTTCAGTTTCCCTAACACAGGGGTGTCAAACTCAAGGCCTGGGGGCCATATCTGGCCCGTGAGATACTTATATCTGGCCCATGGGACCACCCTGGAAAACAGCAAAAGACCATCCCGTGGTGCTTCTACCAGCGAAAACGGATCTTGAAGGGGCTGCGTGCAGCCCTTCCCGAGCTCTGTTTTCACTGGCAGAGTGTTGCAGGAGGCTGTGGCAGCTGAAAACAGAGCTCGGGAGCCCATTTTCACTGGTAGAGCTGGCAGAGCACTCGGGCCATCACAGGTGCCAACACGAGAGATGTTGAACTGGCCATGCCCACCCTGACTCTCCGAGATTAAACACAACCCTGATCAAATTGAGTTTGACACCCCTCCCATAACAGATCAAGCTGGGCTTTAACAGACATTATAAAGCTGCCTAGGTTCAAGAATGCTACTTATGTGGGTTCATAATAAGTTCAGAATGAAAAGAAACTTTTCTGGATAAACTCCTTTTTGTGCTAAAGTTAGCATTGTGAAATTGCTGCATGTGTCTAGATATATTTTAGCATGCTCTTCGTATCTGAGAGTTGCTCAGCTCCGAAAGGCCCTTGATGTTACAGCAGTTAATCAGGGAACGGAAATGAAATCTAACTTCTTCCTTTCTCTTCCAAGATAATATTAGCTGCTGACTAACTTGGAAATATACAACACAGCCTCTGTTAATATGTACTTTAAAAAGAAACCTAATTCCTGTTTTTATTCTAGGATAATATTAACTGGCTAACTAGAGATACGCAATGTAGGCTTTGTAATGTATTTACCGGAGTGTAAGGACAAACTGTTTCTGACATCTCCAGTTTTCCTGATGATGTTGCAGAAATAGTTTGCCACTGCTTCTCCTGGGAGATTTTTGATTTCTCAATCTAGCCTGGAAGTCACCCATTCAAATCATAACTAGGCCCAGACCTACTTAGTTGCCAAGATCAGAGAGTGCTGGCCTCTTACTGAGGCTTACCTAGGTGTACTGGGCCAAAATAATGTTTTAGGATTTGGGGGCGTAATGATAGGTGGGAATGACCTCAGAAGATGGGGGAGGAGTGGGGAGGGGGAGCCCATAGCTGCATAATGGGCAGAGAAAGAAACTCAGAGAGGAACTTCCCAAATTCATCAGGTAGTAAAAGACTGCCGATTTGTACTTTTAGACTTGCAAGCATCTGTTAATTTAGCCTTCAATTAACTCATTTGATCGTATTTCCTATCTGGTCTACCTTGAAACCAATAAAATCTGTGCTTCAAGTATGTACGAAACTGCAAATGCAAATATTTTTAACGGAAGATAAAATGTATGATTCATTATGATGTTTATCACAGTAGAGTTTGGCTAGTATAAATGTATGTATGTATGTATGTATGTTTAAAAAGTAACATTCAACTGAAGAGGGTGAAAGACTTAACTTTTCACTTGTCCCCAGCTATATTTTCTGACTTGCACCTGCTTTCTTTTACAGGGGAAAGAGAGAAAGATTGTATTTCTATATTGCTCTTTCTCCTAGTCAGAGAAGTTCAGTGTCTTTTACAATGGAATAGAAACATCGTTAAATACGTTATAAGCCATTCTTAAATTTTAAAAAATCAGAATCATAATTAGTTTGCTGTAACTTTAAAAGACAGTGGCTGTGAAAGTTCATGCTGCAGTTCCTCTGTGTTGCAAGAAGAGTTGCTGTTCAGCCAACATAACCTTGTGTATACTTTTTGTGGCAGGAAGTTTTGCAGAATTAACAAAACCACCATATAGAGAAGTGAGCAAATAGGTATCAGAGATCAACACCAGAAGAGAGCTGGTGAAGAAACTGCCATGCTTTCACACTTCTTCCGTCCCCCATTTTCACACCCGCTTATCTTCTAAGGTCCTTAGGCAGAGCTTAATAAATAAAGAGTTGTGGAAACTGACCCACCTGGAAGCTACATTCTTTAAACTGGATGGCTATTTTTTTAAAAAAGTGTGACCTTCCTTGATGTGAAGCAAAGGTGTTCTGTGCATGTTCAGGAGCTGCATAATCTCCCTCTTGAATACCTTCCATCAAAATATCTTCAGAGATCATATCAAACCTCTCACACTGCATTTTCAATTAATTACAATACAATGATCCTAGCTATCTAATATAATGTACTGCAGTTACTATCAGAAGTAACTGCAATACACTATAATAAAGGGGGGGGGGTAGGAACATCAGGATGAATGTTTATATAGATAGCATAAAGTTGTGGGGTGAGAAAGAAATACTGTCTTATGGAGTATTTTGCAAAAGTGTATAAAATGGAGGTCTGGGATTATCGTATTTGCTAAATTTAGAAAAACTCCGAGATTTACTAAAATGGAATTGATGCAAAAAGGTAATACTTAAAATGAATGAAACCAGGAGTTTACTGCGCCAGTCTTTCCACAAAATCCAAACCTAGTTACTCCATCTTTACTTCATCTCAGCAACCGGAACGAGTGTGGCGCTGCTGCTGCTGCTGCTGCTGTTTAATCATTCCAAAACTGACCAAGTAATTCCCGAGCCAAGTTCTACTTTTAGTTCAAACTTGGGCTGAATTCCCGAAAAGGGGCATTACAAGTTGCCGTGGTGAAGGTAAGGTTTTTCGTGTACAGAAATACATTTTGCATTTAATGGGTCCCCTCTCCCCCACCCACCCCCACTCCCCCCAGCCAGGAAAAGAAAGGGAACCGAATTTTGCAAGCATAACAGGCATTCTTCTCTCCGCTTTCTTCTATTCGGTGTAACGGGGCACTTATGACAAACATCGCCCGCCATGAGGGGAGGAAAGCCAAACCAGACCTATTTTTTTTTTTTTTTTTGCTGGCATGAACTCCAGCGGCTCTTCTTCCAAAGCCTACCTTGCCGGATTTTGCTGCGGCACCAACTTCCAGAGGTTCAAGCGCTAGGCTAGGGAATACCCGCACAACCGAGGCGAAGCCGATGGGCAAAGGGTGGAGAGCGCGCGCTCGGCCGCGACTGGCTATTGCCCCAGCGACGGAGCGCTCCTTTCCACGCCCGACCGCTCGGCTCGCTGCTCCCAGAGAGGAAGTTAACGCCGAGCGGAGAATACAGGCTGCAGATGGGGCGGGAGTGGCCGGTGCTCGAAGATGACTGGGTGGGCAGAGATAAAACAACAGGCGTTTCCTAGAATGTCATTGAAGAAACTTTTTGCCCTCCCCTGTTTTGCTTTGCCTCTCTTCTCTTTGCTTTAACGAGATTTGATCTCTCGAAGCGAGAAGCTCCGTTTGATAACAGTCAAGGTAAAAGGGCGTTTCCGAGTTGCACCTTCCCACACCTGGGCCATGGCAATATGGTATTCCCCGTGACCTTGCCTTCCCAGCCTAAAGGCAAATCAGCCTTAAACTGTCCTCAGCTCTTTAAGGGAGCAGTGTTTTCCCACTTATTGCAACATAAGACCAGGGAAGCCACAGGGTTTAATTTTGCCATTAATTTCCTTCACATGGCTTTTCAAATTTGTAGTTTACTTCAGACCCTGAATGCCAGCGACTTTCTAATGTGCCTCTGAACAAAAAGTGCTAGCTTTACCTCACCCTAGAATTAATCGTCTAATGCTGATCTTTTATGCACCATTAAACTAAACTAAAATAATAAAAATCAGATAATTTTTTTGCTTAATATATCACAGTACAAAGAGTATATACATTTGATGTCCTCCCACGGCCAAATAATCTGGTCCTATGTTAATGACTACTCCAACAGCTGAAAATACAGCTGATCTTCAAGTAATGAAAGTCAAGGAATACCGTGAAAAATACAGGTTCAATTAAACATAAGGAAGATCAAACTAATGCAACTATACTTCAAATTGGCAAGTTATTAAAGTGAATACCTACTCTTTTTTAGAATCAGTCATGAACAATAAAGGGACCAGCAATAAAGAATTACAACATAGATTAGCATCTGGTAGAGCAGATGCTTTGGAAAAGATATATATATATATATATATATATATTTTAATTTGATTTATATGCCGCCCTTCTCCGAAGACTCAGGGCGGCTTACAATGTGCTCAGCAATATTCAGATACTGTGATGTGTCTAGAACAGAATTGTGTAGGAATGGTATTCTCTGTGGTACTCTGTGGAAGCAAAAGTTGGGATTTTGAAGAAGCAGCATATGAAGAATATTGACACTTTTGAACTTTGGTGTTGGAGAAGACTCCTGAGAACACCCCGGATAAAAACCAAATGGATCGTAGAACAACTCTCACTCCAGCCACTAATGAGCAAGTTCAAATGGTCACACTTTGGACATATGTGAAAATTTAGCTTTCTTGAAAATCTATAATGCTGGGAAAAGTTGAAGAAAACAGAAAGAGGATGATCAGAATTGATTCAGTTGCAGAGGTGATGGTGAATGCATTGGTGGAAGACCTTAAGGGATAAGTTGGACTGCATTTAGAACTTTGTAGAGTCGTCACATAATTGTGTTCAATTATACATGATCCCTTCACAATACTGAATCCTTCAGTATCAGCATACAATGTGTATGTGCAACTTTTGATTAAACCTAAAATATCAAGGCTAACCAAATTGAGGCAAGCCAGTGTTTATTATTACAATATGACATTAGACAATACAAGGAATAAACCAGCTCATTTTTTGTCTGCTGCATCCACAAACATAGAATGAATATATTATCTTATTGCTTATTTATTGATCAGAATGGTCAATATGGATCAGAATGGGGCCTACTAAGCCATATAAATAAATAAATTTATTTGTTTTTGGCCCAATAAATCCCACAGCAAAACTAAGCTTAACAATCTTTCAATAATAGAAATAAGTTTTGATATATGTATGAAATGGTATTTATTAGATTCATAAGTTGATAATTATCTTATTAATTCAAGAGCCGCGGTGGCGCAGTGGTTAGAGTGTAGTACTGCAGGCTACTTCTGCTGATCACCGGCTGCCAGCAGTTTGGCAGATTGAATCTCACCAGGCTCAAGGTTGATTCAGACTTCCATCCTTCCGAGGTAGGTAAAATGAGGACCTAGATTGTCGGGGGCAATAGGCTGACTGTGTAAACCGCTTAGAGAGGGCTGTAAAGCACTGTGAAGTGGTATATAAGTCTAAGTGCTATTGCTATTAATGCCACAATTGTCTCAATTATCACATATCTTGCACATGGTTACTATTATTGTTTTGTATATACTTCTGAAGATACACCTCATATTTCCAATTCAGGCATTCTGTGGAACTATTTTTCCATCATTCATTCATGCCCCTCTTGTCTTATAAAAATGGCCAAGGGACTGTCTTGTGAGGGGTTCTAGCAGTGATGAATTCTTCTTTGAGTACTTTTTTGAGACGTGTTTGCTTCATCCCTTAAGGACGCCTTGGTTCACACGCTCCTCAAAAAGCTTTCACTGGATCCCAACATTCTGAACAACTTTCATCTGGTATATAATCTTCCCTATCTGGGGAAGGTGATTGAAAAGGGGGTCACATCTGCGCACCTTCCGCCGCGCTCTAAAGACCTTTTTATTTCACCAGGCGGGCCTGGCCTAATTTTCTCCCTCTTTTATAAAAGATTTTTAATTTTTAAAATTTTTCAGTATTTTATATATTCAAATTTTAAAATTGGTTTTAAATTGATGGGGGTTTTAATTTGTCTAAAACTATTTAATTTGATTTTAATTCCACTTTTTAAATTTTGTATGTACGTATTTTATTGTTTGGCTGTGCACCGCCCTGAGTCCTTCGGGAGTAGGGCGGTATAGAAATCAAATCAAATAAATAAATAAATAAATACATACATACATACATACATACATACATACATACATACATACATACCAGCATCAGATTAAACAGATTATCTGGACACCCTCCCAGGTTAGTATTCAAGCCTTGATATGGAATGGAAAAGGCATTGGATACTTTTATATGGTATCTGGCAAAAGCAGGATGGAGATTATGCATCCTACCTTTCTCTGCTTGATCTCTCAGTGGTCTTTGGTACCATCAACTTTAGTATTCTTCTGAACCAGCTGCAGAGATTGAGGTGGGTAGCACTCTATTGGGATGGTTTGCCATCTTCGTTTGGGGTCAATACTAGTTTGTGATCAGGGCCAGTCTTAGGCCCTATTGTGTGGGTTGCTGTAAGATTTAGTGTTCTCCTTGCTTCTATTCAACATCTCACTGAAGTTGCTGGGTGAATTAATCTGCCATCATGGGCTGAGATATCATCAGACTACCAGTTTGGTATAGTGGTTAAGATACCGGGCTAGAAAGCAAGAGACTGGGAGGCCCACTTTGGCCATGAAAATCAACTGTGTGACTTTGGACTAGTCAGACTTTCTCAGCCCAACTCACCTCAAAAATTGTTATGTTCTGTTGGATATGTTCAGAGCCTTGAGTTATGTGTTACAAATAACAATACAACACAACACAACATAATACCCAGTTATATATCTCTGCCTCTGGCAAACTAAACAATGCTATTACTGTCGCTCTGGTGCCTGGAATGTGTGATAGTCTGGACACAGAGCAACAGGATTTACCTGAACCTGGCAAGATTTTGCAGCCTACTGGTTGTGAGACTATGCCATTTTTTATGCTGGATGGGACTGCACTGCCCTTCACAGACTCAGTAAACAACCTATGAGTCCTTCTAACTCACAAATCTTTTTTGCCATAGTGCCCAACCTGTGGAAGACAATCCACTAAAGTGAAGTTGGCTCCATTCCTGTTAATTTTTCTAAATATTTCAAAATACTGTTATGTCATGAGGCCTGGTGATCTCAAGGCAATGAGTTGCTGAAATGGCTCCATTGCTATTAATATCTGTCGTTCTCTTCTTGCACTTTAATCATAATTTTAATATTTTTATTGTTAGTTGTTTTTATACATAGTCTTATTTTATTATTCTTATTTTATGTCACTTAAAATCACATTTTGTGATATGGATTGCTATGAATAATGATAATTGAATAAATAAATGTCTTCACTTTACTGTCTTGTGTTAGTTGGTGATATGAATTGCAATCCAGTACTTCTAAAGGGTGACAGGTTTTTATATATGTCTGAATACTGTACATCTTTGGGTGGGCTTTTTCAAGTATTATGATTAGTTGAGGCCCTGTGGGCCCAGAGTATAAATTACAGGAATTTGCCTGTTGTTCAGCAGTTTCAGTTGAGGCAATAAATGCTGTTGTATCTATGCTGCCTCTTCTTGCCTACTGCAACCCACAATATAACAGTGGCGACGAAGGTGGGATGCTGCAGAGGAGAGAGCTGCTGCTAACCAAGAGACTGAAATCACTGGGTGTCAGACCAGGTAAAGAGCCGTGGTGGGACCATGCTCTCCACCCTGCCTGCCAGTAAGACACACTGGAGGCACAGACATACCTGAGGGATCCGTCCCCAGGACTCCTAAGTGCAGCTCAGCTCCAACCGCAGTAGTACAGGCATTAACCAGCAGTAGTACAGGCATTAACCAGCACCACAGGGGCCTTCCCAAAATGGCTAAACTGGGAAGACTCAATGAGTTCAATATTACTCACCCGGATCAGAGGAGCTCATACGACTCCCAAGTAGACAACTATCTCAGGGCTAACCAGATCACGGATGATGGCCTGAAGGCAGCCACCCTACTATGTGTTGGTGGACAAGCCATGTTTGATATCACTGAAAAGTTCCACCGGCAAGCGTAGAGACAGTGGCCTACGCAGACCTCAAGAAAAAATTAAGCGAACATTTTGAGCCTAAACTCTCTCACTCATCACCCAGCACCATGCATTCGAGCAATGTGAACAGAGATCCGGGGAATCTGCAGCAGAGTTTGTGGCACCCTTTTGCCAAACTTCGTGCCAATGTGAGTTCCCTGATCTGGAAGACCTTCTCAGAGACAGGCTTGTTTGTGGCCTGCATAATAGTGAAATACAGCAGCACCTATTCGTCATAAAGAAACTGACTTTCCAAGACACATTGAAGACACATTGAAGGAAGTCATGGTGGATGAGGCTGCTGGAGGGCCATGAAGACTCTCCGGCCACAAAAAACACACATCAGCCCACCAGCGATCTACCAAGAGACCACAGAAGACTCGGAAAAGGTCAGTGAGATCAAAGAAATCAATCACTTGTGGAGAGAGCCACCCAGAAGCTGCGATCCACAGAGCAAGAAATTCCCCCGCAAAGCTGAGTAAGCTACAAGGGACAGCATGAAAGAGCAGAGTGCAGATTCCGAAGCAGTATGCCATGCCTGTGGAAAGCAAGGGCACATTGCTAGAGTTTGCAGAGGTCATCAGTGGGAAACGAAACCTGCGACACAGCAGCACAATGGGAAAAGGCCCCAGGACAGAACAGAGTTGAATACTGTTCGGGAAGGCGTAGCATCCAACACAAAGGGGCCCAACGCTCCATCAAAGAAAAGATAAGTCTCCAAGGGTCCCATGCTGCATGGAGCTAGATACTGGATCGGCCCTGTCCATTATCTCCTCCATGACTTCCTCCATGACTTTCGACCACATTCACAAATGAAGCCGACAGCAGATCCTGCTCAAATCATCAAGCTTAATGCTAATGGACTTCCAGAATCACTGTGTTCCCATAAGGGGCAAAGCTACCATTAGGGTACAATTCAGAGAGTTCAAGGGTTCCCTCAGCATAGTGGTTGTAGAAGGGCCGCGCACCAGCCTCATAGGACTGGACTGGTTCAAGGCCCTGGGCATTAGGGTAACAGGCATCCATCGAACCCAATCCAAGCGTTGATCTCGCTATGGCGATCTTGTGAGACCCGGCCATGGAATGGAGTGTAGGGGTTTTTAATGTTTTCTTTTAAAAAAAAATTATGGGATATTGTTCGCATTGTTTTTTGCTGTAAGCCGCCCAGAGTCCCTAGAGAGTTGGGTGGCATAGAAATGCGACTAATAAATAAATAAATAAATAGCCAATCTAGAAGCGGTATGCCAGCAATATGCTGACGTATTCAGCACTGAACTGGGACAATACAAAGGGGATCCATTGCACTCAACCTTGATCCAGCAGTAACTCCAATCTGATTAAAACTGTGCAGGGTTCCTTTTGCATTGAAGCCTAAAATTGATGCAGAACTAAACAAGCTGGTACAGCAGGGGATGCTCCAACCTATGGACTGTAGCCATTGGGAGACTCCCATACTGACCCCAGTAAGCCTAACTGGGACGATCACATTTGCCCAGACTACAAGTGCACTATAAATAAGGCACTATAGCAGCATGCTTACCCTGTACCAATAGTAAGCCAAATCCTCGCCTCGCTCCAGGGAGGCTGAATCTTCACTGAGCTAGATCTCACCCAGGCCTACCAGCTGCTACCGGTAGATGATGCTACCACAGAAGCACAAACAATAGTCACACACAGAGGTGCATTCCGAGTGCACCGATTGCAGTTTGGAGTAAGTGTAGCACCAAGGTTGTTCCACAGTATTATGGAACAAACACCAAAGAACATTCCAGGCATCTGCCCCTACTTTGATGACATCCTGATCATGGGGAAATCAGCAGCAGTCCTGGCATCACCACGCAATGTTTGCACAAGGCAAGCCTAAAACTCAGGAAGGAAAATTGCCAGATCGGCCTGGAATCCACAGAATTCCTGGATTTCTGCATCGATGCTGCTGGAATCCACCCATCTGAAGCAAAGCTAAAGGCAATTCAGCAAGCCCCCAATCCAAAATCCAAGGGGGAGCTCCAAGCATTCCTGGGCTTGCTCAATTATTACCATTCTTTTTTATCGCATAAAGCTGCCCTGGCAGAACCACTACACCGCCTACTGGACAAACAAACACCCTGTGCTTTGACTGCTCTGCTCGAGCACTCAAGACAAAACGTTCAAGGTGGTAAAATCATTGCTATCCTCTGACTCCATCCTCATTTCAATGAAACCCTACCAGTAACACTAGCTTGTGATGCTTTGCCATACAGCATTGGGGCAGTACTAAGCCACAGGATACCAGATGGTAGAGAGGCCCTCATCACATACTATTCTAGAACATTATCACTGGCTGAAAGGAACTATGCCCAGATAGACAAGGAAGCTGTCGCCATAGTGGCTGGCATTAAGAAGTTCCATGACTTCTTATATGGATGAAACTTCACCATCTTTACAGACCACAAACCTCTGCTTGGTCTCTTCACAGCTGACAAACAGACACAGCAGATCCTGTCGCCGCGAATGCTATGATGGTCCATTTTCATGGCCGCATACTCGTACCGGCTAGTCTAAAGGCCGGGCAAGGAAATGGGCCATGCCATTGCTCTCAGCCAACTGCCTCTACCACAGACTGAGATGGATCTGGCCCAAGCTTGTTATATTCTGGCGATCCAGGACCTGCCTGATGCACCTCTACATGCAGGGGACGTTGCAGCTGAAACTACCATGGACAGAACACTTAACCGCATTCTCAACTAAGGGGATGGCCAGAGGCCTGGCCAGGCTCTGAGTTCCAATGCTATGCTTCTCAAAAAAATGAACTGTTGGCCCACAAGGGATGTGTGCTGTGGGGCAGCAGGGTCATCATTCCACCCAGTCTTCACTCCAAGATGCTGGATTCCACAAGGAATTACACAAGGGTCACCCAGGAATTGTTCGGATGAAGGTTCTAGCCAAGAGCTACTTGTGGTGGCCAGGCCTGGACAAAGACATAGAGAAGCAAGTAAGGAGATGCTAGGTCTGCCAAGAAACCCAACTGGAGATGCCACAAGCACCGGTGCACTATTGGGAGACCACGCACACCCCATGGTCTCACTTGCACATTGACTTTACTGGCCTCTTCCAGGAGCAGGTGTTCCTGATAGTAGTGGACAGTTATTCCAAGTGGTTGAAAGTGGTACCGGTGTTATCGATGACAATGACCAGGGTCATCTGAGAGTTGTGCCGGCTGTTTGCCACAGATAGTCTGTCAGATGTAATTGTGTCCGACAATGGGGCACAATTCACGGCAGCAGAGTTTCAGTCACTCCTCAATGCCAACATGATTTGGTATGTGACATCCGCTCCAGTCCACCCCGCAACCAATGGTCAGATTGAACGAATGGTCAGGACCACAAAGGAGGTGCTCAAGTGGATGGCGAATGGGGACTGGAATCACTATCTGGTGAACATCCTCCTGTGTCAACACAGAACGCCCAGTACAGCAACAGGTCACAGCCCAGCGGAGTTGAGGTAGGGCAGCCAGCTCACAACTAAGCTTAACCGACTTCACCTAGAGCCCCCCCCCAGGAATTTACAGCCAGGTGAATTGGTCTGGGCCAGGAACTATGGGAGTGGGGCACCTTGGGTGGCAGCCAGGGTAACCATGGTAATGGGCCCATTGTCATACGAGGTTACTCTGGGGGATGATCATACAATAGATGCCACATTGATCAGTTATGGCATCGGCAGGCCAGGCCAGTGCCAGTTGAGGATCTCAAAGCTTTATCAGACCCACTAGAGAACTGTTTTTTTCCGAGTTTGCCTACACCACCGGTGGCCGTCTCCGGAGAAACGAAGATACCAAGGGCCGTAGAGCCACCACCGCTCATGGATGACCAAAATGGCCATCAAGACTCTGTCCAATTGGAGATGGACAATACTCCACTTAAACAGGACTCTCCAGTAACATTACGGCGGTCCACCAGGATCCGTGAGCCCCCAGCCTATCTTAAAGACTATGAATATTGAACAGACTGAGGGTAATAACTATCATAGAAGGGAGGGGTGTTATGTATTGAATACATATAGTTGTGTTAAGCCCTGCTAAAGTGAAACTAACCTTTAGATGACCCTATGTCAGGGTTTCAAGTAACACCCCCAATGAAAAAAAAACTAGAGATGTCATATTGGCAGATCTGGAAAAACCCCCATCTCAAAGTTTCCAGGTTTTCCCCACCCAATGAAAAGTTCAAGTCCCTGCCCAATACCCACAAGTCCATCACATGGTCCAATCAAACATTGTCCCAACTGGGGATGCCACCCAGTTCCAGCCTTCCGGGTGCAGGGCAAGTTGTCCTTCACTTCCTGAGAAAGGAATGTTATTATGACTATATAACACCCATGCACCATACAATCCCCCCTCCCAATTTCCAACAGTAGTAAACGTGGCAGGTCTGAAGGCCTAATATAAAAGATGGCTTCCAGGCTTGACACCCTAACTGTTAACTTCAACTGTTTTGGAGGGAAACTTAGAACATTCAGATTTGGGCGGGCTTTTTCAAGTATTATGATTGGTTGAGGCCCTGTGGGCCCAGAGTATAAATTACAGGAATTTGCCTGTTGTTCAGCAGTTCCAGTTGAGTCAATAAATGCTGTTGTATCTATGCTGTCTTTTCTTGCCTGCCGCAACCCACAACATAACAATGAATGTCCAGATAGAACCAAAAGAATAACAACCAGAAAACACCAGAACTGGGAATCTTAACATGTGATTTTCATATGTGCTTCATTTACAGAGTTCTTGTGGGCTAACACTATACATATATTAGTTTCTAGTACTTCACACTAGAACATTTTTGTTAACTATTTAATGCCGTCTGAAGAAATAGCTACTTTTTTTACAGAGAGAAGTATCAAGTTTGCTTAAAACCTCAGATATACATGAGTAGTTGTGGTTACCCACTGCTTAGCGGAAACACATTCTTAAAGGAACACCCTTTAAACATCATGTATTCTATAGTTGAGCTTTGACTCACACTGAATTCTCTTGAGCCAAGGTTAGCCTAAAAACTAGTGTTTAGTGCTGGAGAAAGATATTTCCTAGAATATTCTACTAGTGCAGGAATGTCAAACTCGATTTCATTGAGGGCCGCATCAGGGTTCTGTTTGACCTTGGGGTGTGTGTGTGTGTGTGTGGCCAGCTTGACGTCACTCATGTCAGGGTGCCTATGGTGGCCCGAAGCTCTGCCAGTGAAAATGGACTCCCAATCTCCATTTTCGGCTGGGATGGCCTCCTATAACCCTCTGCCAGCGAAAATGGAACTTGGGAAGAGCCCGTTTTTGCTGGCAGAGGCACCATTAACTGTTCCTTCAATGTTTCCAGGGTGACCCCGCAGGCCAGATCTAAGCACCCTGTGGGCCGGATCTAGCCTATTGGCCTTGAGTTTATTTATTTATTTATTTATTTAGTCAGATTTATATGCCGCCCTTCTCCCGTAGGACTCGGGGCGGCTCACAACAATAGAAAAACCCGACAATAAGTAAAAATTAAATAGTATTAAAACCAAAATTAAAAATACCCAAATTAAAATCTGCGGCAGATCAGGGAAGTTGGTGGAAGTTTGATACCCCTGTCCTAGTGTTTGTTCAGCATATTCTTCCTTGTCTAACCATCTCTACTATCTTCTCTTTAGTAAGTGACCTGTGAAATTATGGGAGCAGTTTTGACCATAACAATTTGATTGCAAAAGATTAATTGAAGAATAACAGACAATTATTTTCCCCAGCAGTTTGGGGGTAGGGGGAATATTGGTACAATCTACCATAATACAATTTCTATATTTAGAATATGCAGGCTCTTGGGTTATTTATAGACGTTCCCCTCAATCCTTCTCCAAGTTGGTACAAACATATCACCAGCTATATTTTAATTTCCTCAATCCTTCTGTAAACTTGAATGTCTTCAACTATTTTTGTGAGTTGTTTTATATTTTGTATTTTTTTTTTTGACAATGAAAGTACATATCTAATTATGGAGCCTGAATTTCTAATCTCTTATAACTATATCCAATATGAAGGAGGAAGGCAGTATCAATTTGGCTTCAAGTAAACAACAAGTAGCTAAAAGAATTATGCACAAAAGTAGAGGCTATTAGGAGATGCTATTAATTTAAGGTCTAAAATCACTCCCATTCCATTCTCCGTCCCTGCCCCAACTGGGTGTCAGATATGTTACTGTGGAGGCTTTTGGACAAAAATAAAGCAAAAAATTTCCTGGAATTTATCAGTGAGTTCTAGAAGCATTAAAAGGAGATTCTTCCAGCAACTTCAAACTTTTTGTCCCTATTTACTCTCAAAGGTGAAAGAGGTTATATAGTTTTTAAAGTTTTTATGATTAAGTCTGGAACAGGAGATAATAGAATATTGAGTAGATATATGCATAAATGATCTTCACAACAAAACAAAAAGAATAGCACTCAGCTGCCAGAAATTTGATCTTGAAATCATGACAGGTTAATCAGATCATCTTGTCCATCAGGAAGAAGAGACACTGACAAAAAGTTTTCTTCCGTTTATCTTAGAACTATCATTATGGCCATCTCATGAACCATGATCCAGGAAATAAGCAGTTTCAAATAAGTTTCAGGAAGAGAGACACAAGTTTAGTTATTTCTGGCTCCAAAATCAATTGTGGTAGTCTTAGAGAAAGGTGCTAGCTTAAAGCACTAGCAAATTTCTGCTTTCTATTGATTACTGGGGTAGCTGGAATCCTCTCAAGTCTCAACTATATGAGTGTTTTTGGAGACTAACAATGGAGAATTATCATAGAGCATGATTCAATATATTTCCTGTGGCAAAGCACTATCCAATCAGTCATCAATGTGTAAAATGGACCTGTAATGTTATAGACTGCCCTATTTGAGCAAACTTGTCAAGGACATCATAAGTTAACCTTTCCTGGAATTAATTTCTCAGAACAGCCTGGTTCCAGCCTAAAGGTTTCCAATCTTCTGAAACACACTGAACTATTGCTCATAGCACTCTTCAGGAATTATTCATCTTTGAGCCCAGGAGTGGGTTCTACTTACCTTTACTATCGCAATGGGGCCGCACGTGTGCACTCGCTTCGCTTGTGCACATGCACACTCTTCTGCGCAAGCGCAATTCTGATGATGTCGGAGTCAGTGGGCGGAGCCTCCCACCAGTTTTACTACCAGTTCTATAGAACCGGTGCGAACCGGGGGCAACCCACCACTGTTTGAGCCAAATCCAGATGTTAAAGCCTGCAGGGTCAGTGCTGGAGAAGATATGATCTAAACCTAATCTGGATGATTTCTGAATGGCTCCCAACTCCCAGAATTCTAGCAGTTACAACAATGATGGCTGGAAAAGTTGGCTCTTGAAGTCCATCTATCAGGAGGGTATCCAGGCTGCAGATGGCTGTATAGCCCACTTAGAAGCCACATATATCAGTAAATGATACTATCAGCTTTGTTTTCAAAACATAAAAGTGGTATAATCATTTTTAAAAAAATAAAGTGTAACATCTAAATAAATTAATTAGAAAATTTACATGAAGAGTCAGATTTTAAGTCTATCATACTATATCTGGATTGCAAGAATCCAGCAACTATGGGTCGCCAGCAATAAATTAAATCATAAAATTTCTCTAAGGCCTTCATAGAACATTGGCACTTTTACTAGGCTATCAAAGAATCAAGCCAATTCTGAAATCAATCCTGTAATATTTGAATGTCAAAAATTATTCAAAGCACAATTAAAAGAAGCCAAATCATTTTGATTTTGAAGAAAATATTGCAATAAATACACTGTTCCTACAATATTCATGTCCAGTCAGCAACTAACTCAGTCAAACCTCTTTTTCAGTAGTTCTGGCAATCATACTTAAATTTGCCAGTTTTGAACATCTGGCAACCATACTTAATATTTGTGAGTTTTGTAGAGCTCCATGAACTGCAAATATCTGAATGACCAGTAGATGGCAGCAAAGCATTAAGGTTTTCTGTAGTTCTGTGGTATTACTTAAAATAACTTTATCTGAACTTTTGGTAGCTTTACAATATTTGTCCCTGGAGAGTGAGTACTTGTAAGGTTTCATGACATTTTTTTCTCCCTACTGCATGGAATAGAAAGAGGCTGGTGAATGAATACATGGAAATGAAAAGCTGGCCAGGTGATAGCACTCCAAGTATCAATCTAGGTGAAGATTTACAACTCTATTACATCTTATCTCTCCAGATCTCTGTAAAGGAGGATGAGCTGTTTCATTGCATTCACTTCTGCATCCCTGCCGAGCATGAACCTCTCTCAGTACTCTTACTGACAAGTGAACATTTCAACTGCTCATTGGAAAAATACTTATACCATGTGTTATTTACCATATGACTAGCAAGAGGGAAAAAGCTTTAAGAGAGGGAGAAAATGACTGCAAAAGTAGTCAGTTGTTCCTAACTATAAATAAGCATAAGGCACCCCAGGAAGGAAAGAAAGGGTTATAAAAGAAAAGCACACAAGTAATTCAGGGCCTACCCTTGGCATTTGGGATAAACAATCAAAACAGTAGATACAATCTTCTATCATTTAAGAGTGGCATGCAGGCTGGTTTTGAAACAGATTCTGACAAGCAACAGCAGATTGCAATCGTCTCCTGACAATTAGTACCACTAGCTCAGGAAATCTTGGCCAAGCAACCCACCCGTTGATCCCATGATTCACATGGAAGTAAGGCATAAGGATGGCCACAAGCTGGATTTCTAAGCAATGATAAGAGGTAGCATCCGTGAGGAAAAAGTGCGGATATGGCCCTGCCATATATAATTGAGCCTCCTCATCTCATATCTTCTCTAAGGATTTGATTTCAATGATCTCCCTCTGAGTCCTCATAAAACATCAATGTGTCTACATCTGACATAACCTTTTGAGATTATCCAGCAGAGATGGTCAAAATGGTGGATAAGGGAGATTGGAAATGCAAGAGAGGAAGGCCTGAATGTTTAATGGGAACTAATAGGATCACAGTTGCCCCTGCCAGGCCAGTGTGCTTGCCATGCCCCAATGGTCCTACTTACCTTTGAAAGATACTAGTATGATGTCTTCTCACTATAGCTGACTAATGAAATATGCTGCCAATGAAATATGGTTTAGGATTAAGGAGGAAATAGTTTTTGCTTGGACTGACTGGCTGAGGCCACGTAATTGTTGATCAACATGGACTGGTTAGGTCACACAAAGCATTGTAGTTCTGATGGTTAACAAAGGACATATCTCTGAAATGATGATCTAATGCACAGGTGTCAAACTCAATCACGTCATGTGACATATGTGATGTATCACAACTTTTTTTCCTTTGTGGAACTGGGGTGGGCGTGGCCTGCGCAGGATCTATCCGGCCTGTGGGCTACCAGTTTGACACCCCTGATCTACCGGGTTACATGTTATCTGGATAGATTAATAACAAACTAAGGGCAACTGAGAAACTGTCTGAAGAGACAGGGATCTAGGGAATATATGCAAGTGACCAAGATCTCATTGCATACCCTGATATCAATTAAAATAGCAGGGTGTGCAATGCCCTAACCATGCCCCCAGCATAATCCTTCATCCAAGCAGAGGGAAATGGGCCACTTAGTTTTGCAGAGATAGGGGAGTAGTGTCTCTCTGTCTCCCCATTCTAGAATCATTTCCATTGACTCCCATTTATCTCAATAATCTAATACTTCCAGTATCTGATACTTCTGGTGGGCAGGTAAACCTTGAGATCCCAGGATAGAATACAATGCCTCTACTACTGTAGTAGTCCTTGACTTGTAATCACAGTTGAATCCAAAATTTCTGTTGCTAAGCAAGACAGTTGTTAAGTAAGTTTTGCTTCATTTCATGACCTTTCTTGCCACAGTTGTTAAATGAATCACTGCTCTTGTTAAATTAGTAACACGATTGTTATGTGAATCTGGCTTCCCCATTGATTTTGCTTGTCAGAAGGTTGCAAAAGTTGATCACCTCAGAACACTACAACCATCATAAATATAAACCCGAATTTTTCTGAATTTTGATCATGTGACCATGGGGTTGCTTCAACAGTTGTAAGTGTGAAAAATGGTTGTTAGTCATTTTTTTCAGTGCCACTGTAACTTTGAATGGTCACTAAATGAATGGCTGTAAGTCAAGGACTATCAGTACAGTATTCCTGTAACACATTACTGACCCAATTATTATGTGAAATATAATATTTTATTGGCACATTTGAGATTAAAATCTCTTTTATTAAAACATATTGATTTCTGTAATCAATAAAAATCAGGCATAGAGTGGAGAAAAAATTAAAACCAGGTTTCAAGGATCTGTTTAAATATATACTGAGTTATTTTCTCTTACATCAGACTCCATTAAGGTTATGAATATGCTTCTGTATATATTTTTTTTAATTTGATTTATATGCCGCCCTTCTCCGGAGACTCAGGGCAGCTTACAATGCGTTAAGCAATAGCCTTCATACTTTTGTATATTTATACAAAGTCAGTTTATTGCCCCCACAAACTGGGTCTCAATTTACCTACCTTAGAAAGGATGGAAGGCTGAGTCAACCTTGAGCCTGGTGAAATTCGAACTTACAATAATTGCAGACAGCTGGTGTTAATCACAATGCTATCAGTCTGCTGAGCCACCAGGCCCTTATGCATTCTCCTACATGCAATGTAGGAGAATGTAATATGTAATATATAATATAATATGTAATATTATGACATGTAATACCTAATATTTTCACGTAATTTTAAATGCAGCATATTTTATCTCATTTGTTCTCACAATCCCATTATGAGATCACTTAGCTTGTCCTCTTATGGGTAACCTTTCCCAAATTAGGTCTTAAGTAAACATGCAAATTTTGAGTGAGAGAAATGATTTGCACAAAGCACATCAAATAACCCCTAGGGCTGTGCAGAGATCTGAAACTTGTTTTTCATCCTAAACCAAGGTTGTTTTCTACATCACTTTAGTGCCAAGCAGCTTTGTTGAGCTAAGAAATTGATGATGGATATTATGCATTTTTAAAAATCCTTTTTAAAATGCTGAGCTTACTAGAAATATGCTAGATGAACAAAGCTTTCTGGATATCTGTTTTAATAAATCTGTTCTTGCCTGGCTGCTGTATTTCATGACTAATGTAAGAAGACAGTGGGTAGAAAGGAATTATCTTCAAACTAAGAGCACAGGTCTTTTCAAACTCTGCATCATCAATTCAGATACTTTCAGAATTTTGGATTGTCCTAAATATTTTGTATAATTACCCTTCTATTTCATTTCTTTTTATTATTTTTCAAGACTTGACTTTAATAGGATTAAAAGGCAGTTAATAATAGCTGTTAAAAGAAATGTTCATCCTAAAAAACTGACATAAAAATGTAACAATGACTTTAGCATTATCACTGTGCCTCTTTAAAAATTGTTTAAATGGGGGCCTTTCATCCTTGTGCCTGAATAACAGGATGACTCTCTGCTACTAATTAAAGTAGCCATTACTTTTTAAAAGCATCTTCAAGACCCTGAGAAAAATGGCTCAGGCTGAAACTTGATATAAGATACTTTAATCAACACCAAATAAGTGATATCCAAAGCACTTTTTTCAAGTCATTTTCACAAATTTATTTCAGCTATATTTTCTCCATGTCTATATCCCACATCCAGGAACACATAAATGCATTTTGCAATGGTCTTTTTCAGCCTCATTGGCTAAAGGTTCTGGGAACTGCATCTACAATATACAAGATGACTCAAATTTAGAGGTTTCTTTTTGTTGTTGGCTTCACTTATTGAAGTCATGCATGTTGTAAGCAGTTAACTTTATTTAGATTAATTGAATAATCTGGGTCAAATAATTGAGCATTCCGTTTTGGCCAATGATTAAATCTTAGACATAAAAGTTAATTCAGGTAATCCTTGAACTATGATCACAACTGAGTCTAAAATTTCTCTTGCTAAATAAGGCAGTTGTTAAGTGAGTTTTATCCCATTTAATCATCTTTTTGTCACAGTTGTTAAGTGAATCATGCAATTGTTAAGCAAATCTGGCTCCGCCTCCTGTTCAATTTGCTTGTTGGAAGCAGCTAGAAAGTTACAGATATGATCATGTGGCCATGGGACATTGCAATCATCATAAACACGTCAGCTGCCAAGTGTCTGAATTTTGATCACATGACCATGGGGTTGCTGCATGGATTATAAGCATGAAAAATGGTTATAGTCTGCTTTATTTAATTGCACTAACTTCAAATGGTCACTAACTGACTGGCTGTAAGTTGAGGACTACCTATATCACAGGTGTCAAACTCGATCATATCATGTGATGTATCATAATGTATCATGACGATTTTTGCCTTTGCAGAGCTGGAGTGGATGTGGCCTGCACATGATACCTCTGGCCCAGAGGCCGCCAGTTTAACAGACCTGATTTATATACGTTTGGCCTATGTTTAGCTGCATTCAGAATTTTGTCTCCTGAACTGTGTAGAGGGAGAAAAGACTGGCTTCTTTTTTAGCATTCCAAAGAATGGCCTTACCAATAGCAATAGCAATAGACTTATATACCACTTCACAGTGCTTTACAGACAGAGGTGGCCATCACATACTGTAATAACTGATTTGCCCAGCAACTGGAAATGTGAGTGTGTGCATGCTCATGCCCACTTCGCTTGCTCACGCGCCATCGATACATTTGTGTGGCATCACAAAACATGGCAATTCACGCACATGCACCATCCACGGATGCATGCGGCATCAAAAACACAGCGATATAGAATGGGATTGCGCCCACCCTCAGGTAGTAGCTACTGGTTCTCCCGAACCATTCCGAACTAGCAGCAGCCCACCACTGTTTACAGCCCTCTCTAAGCGGTTTACAGAGTCAGCCTTTTGCCCCCAACAATCTGGGTCCTATTTTACCCATCTTGAAAGGATGGAAGACTGAGTAAAACTTTAATACTAACCCAAGAAGCATTCTGTGCTTTTTTTCTGCCTGGCAAAGTATGCAACACTTCTGAGCTACATCTTCTCTGATGATCCTTTGTCTTTCCACTTTCTACATATGTTCCTCATTTTCTGATCTTCACAGGTGTTTTGTGTACTCACCTTAGCTCCTCTGAATATCCTCCAATTGTTTTTCTTCTTGGAATTGTTTGCAATTGTGCTTTTAGGAATTCCAAGCCATCTTAAATTATTTTATTAATTTATCCTTTGAATCATGCTTCCAGTTCCTTTGAATTTATTAAAAACTGCCTTTTGGAAGTTCACAATACATGGTCAAGTAAACTCAGATTTGAATTCTTCTAAAGTTAAGAATCCTAGAATTAATGTCTATGGAGATTCTCAGTTATCCAGGTCATGGTTGTCCCAAAGGTACTTTTTCAAGAGGCAAATGGACTTTCTGGTTTTTCTTTGAAGACGTTTCATTTCTCATCCAAGAAGCAAAATGAGCTGAAGAAGCTTCTAGGATAAGAAGCAAAACATCTTCAAAGAAAAACTGGAAAGTCAAATTGCCTCTTGAAAAAGCACCTTTGGGATTATCTTAAAATTACTTCATCACTTTTTATTTCCTTGATTCTCTCTTCCACATTAATTAATACTAAGACAATCAATTTTTTAAATGCTTTCCTCATCTGACAGGATATACTGTTAGCAAAATAAAGCAAAAAAATTATGGAAGGTCTGCACATGGGAGAACATCTCTCTCAGTAAAAGCCGAGTTAATTGAAATTTTACCCATTAAAGTTACTGGCTGGAAACTACCATATTTTTCAGTGTATAAGATGCATTCCCGACCCCAGAAATGAGTGGAAATGTCTGCAAATGTTGCCACAGCCCTGACCACCTGCCGGCCCCCACCTTTCGCTGCTGCTGCCTATCCATGCTGCCTGGAATGGGCCAAATTTGGGACATGCAGAGGCAGAAAACAGGGTCCCAGAGGCTGAAAATGGGGCGCACAGAGATGGTGCTAGGCAGCAGCAGCATTGGGCAATGATGGCGATAATGGACTGTGGCAATCCCTGCAGCCTGGAACAGCTGATATTCTGGGAGGCCAATCCAACTGTCAGTCAGCTGCTTGTGCTAAATCAGGCTGTGCTGAAGCTGACCAGGCTGTTTGCTGTTTGCTGCAAAGAGGTAAATTGCTGGGAAGCAGAGGCAGATTTTTTCCCTCCTTGTTTTCCTCCCCAAAAGCTAGGTGCGTCTTATACTTCGGAGCATCTTATAGTCTGAAAAATAATACCCTGTTTTCCCCAAAATAAGACATCCTCTGATAATAAGCCTAATCGGGCTTTTGAGCTCATGACAATAAGGCCAAGCACTTATTTCAGGGTTCAAAAAAATATAAGACAGGGTCTTATTTTCGGGGAAACACGGTAGGTGCATTTTTTTCACTGTTGGCATAATTGTTTCAGTGATATTTCTTAGTCTTTTGCTTAAGGAATTCCAGCAAAGGGTCTTGATTTCAAGATATGTCTTAATATGTCTTCAGCCATTAATAATAAAGTGAGGAAAAAACCTATTTCCTCTGCTCTCTAAAATTATGAAATATCTATTAGAAAAAAACAAAAACAATAAACTCAGCTAGCTTTTTCTGTATTCCTATAATAAGACATCTATTTATGTTACATTGTGAAATGGATTTTGGAAATAAAAGATTTGTAAATATTAAAAGATAAAATAAAAAATAAAAATGGCATAGTTAAAATATGGCAACAAGTATCTTCATATTTAGGAAAAAATGCGAAAAGGCCAATTATTTGAACAAAAGCAAATGGGGGAGATTTTGCCTGTTGGAATGGTACAATGAATGAAGCATTAATGTTAAAAACGGCAATACATAAGAATCTAGTGGCTTTCTTTGTTTGAGTTTAAAGGGGGGGAATATACATAATATGTAATTCAAACAGTTCTATCCAATCAGTACTGGGTTTAGAGAGTATTATTAGTATGAGCTTCAGTGGCACAGTGGTTACAGTGCAATACTGCAGGCTACTTCTGCTGACTGCTGGCTGCCGGCTGCCTGCCATTTGGCAGTTCAAATCTCACCAGGCTCAAGGTTGACTCAGTCTTCTATCCTTCCAAGATGGGTAAAATGAGGACCCAGATTGTTGGGGGCAATATGCTGACTCTGTAAACTGTGTAAAGCACTGTAAAGCAGTATATAAGTCTTAAGTGCTATTGCTATTGGTATTACCAAACATAGCCCTGAAGTTATTTGATGCTAAACTACTCAATCAATCAACTTTATCATACAAATAGAGGCAAAACAACTATTGTAACCCTCTTTTCCTGCTAGTGGCACAGAGACAAATTCCTAGAGTGCCCTTTAAGTTTTAGGATCTTTGTTTTGAGTCTCTTTTAGTATTCATGCCTTGCCCTTGGTCACACATGATGTTAAACATGGATAGAAGGGATAAAGGTACCCTAGCTCTATTGGTGATGGTAGTGTTGATGTCAACTGAGCTATGATTTTTTTCCTCCCAAAAAATTGATTTTGAAAAAAAGGATCCAAAAACCTTCAGGAGACATTTGCAAGTCTGGGTAGATGTTCAAACCTGTTTGACCAGGTACCTAAAGTACAGTTGAGTTGCTTCCCCCTGGGTAGCTGCTAAATCAGCCATGTTGCATAAATGCAATTCCTCTGCCATGGAAAATAAAATATGCTGTTATCACCAAGCATAGTTACAGAAAGTGCACATAATTACCTCCACAATTCCTAACCCTTGTTACTGCTCTTTTTCTCTCTCCTCCCCTCCCTCTCCCTCTTCCACCCTCTCCACACACATGCTCCTACACTTGGAGGGCAGTGGACATTTTAATGAACTATTGCTAGTGGTCACAATAAACAGTAGGGAAGCCAAAAACCACAGTGATTAGATGGTCATGCAAAAGTTCTTGTGTTGCAAGTGGTCTATTTTTGGATTCAGTTCAAGACGTTTCCTTCAAGACCATACATTCAATCTATGAGCCATTGTACCTTCAATTTTCATGCTTTCTGTAACCAGTTTTAAGGAGAGCTGCCATATCAAATTTAGTCCTGTTTTGCTTTGCAGTTATCTTGAGCCCATTTTCAATTTAAATGCACCTGAGTAAGTTGGAGTAGGTGCTATCCAAAATGAATTAAATACAAATGTGGATAGGTAATTTATTTCCAATATTCCATTAGTTTGAAAATGGAAGGAGAAAAATACCATCATCAAGAACATTAAGAGGAAGCACTCACTGCAATATATACTGCTCAAAAAAATAAAGGGAACACAAGCAGAAGACATCCAAGATCTGAATGAATGAAATGGCCTTATTAAATACTTTGTTCTTTACATACAGTAGTTTATTCACTGCTCAAACAATTAAAGGGAACACAAAACAACTGTATGTAATGTATAATATTTTAGCATTCAGTCAGAATTTCCCATCAGGGTATTTAAGCAGTATAACTATACAGTATTAAGGAAATAACATCCAATTTACTACAGTAATGTGATACTTAAACTTTTTTCTTTTTCTGTTCTTCTTTTCATTCATTGAAAAATGATCTTATTTGCATAGACATACCCAATCACCTGACCAAAATTGTATCCTAGTTGTCCTAAGCAGGCAAAAATGAAGTTTTTCTATTGCAGTTAGGATTTGGGCGTTTTGAAGCAAAGCTACACTTTTTTAGACCTAATACATATCTTTGTGGATTTCTAAATAGTAGGAACTTATGTAGTGCTAATTTTCAAAACAGGGATCTGGGTGCAGAAAGTTAAATACAACAGCTATTAGAATTCTGGTTTCTTTTCATTGTTCAAAGCTCAAATGAGTCGCCTGTGTTCAAAAGACCATTTTAAAATAACTATATTTTAAGTGCATATGAATTATCTTTTTTGGGCAGGACTTTTCATTCCTTGAGAAAATAAAGTGACTTCACATGAATTGAAGAGTTTTGGCTTAGCTCCCAATTTTTGCAAAGGTGCATTTCATTTCTGAATTGAATATGGATTCAATTTAGCCTGTTTAAATAAAACAAAAAGATGTGAAATAAGCATGTGGAAGCAAGATGAGATAAATAAAGATACATTGTTGATATTGTTTTACTCAGCACTGAGTAATTGGGATATAGATAACTACTGCTAGTAGAAATACAGTAAATTTAGAAATACATGATTATGGCTGAGTTATTCTTTGTTTACAAATATTAGAACATAAGCTTCATTGTACCAGTGACTAGTCCATAAAAATGTTTCTGTACCTTAACTTAGTTTTGACTTCTGGGGACTGTCTGGACTAGATTAGATTAGATTAACAGAGTTGGAAGAGACCTTGTAGGTCATCTAGTCCAACCCTCTGCCCAAGCAGTTTTCTTGTCAAAACTTGGCAGTGGTTTGTTGCTGCCTCCTTCCTAGGGCTATGAGAGGATGACTGGCCCAAGGTCACCTAGATGGCTTTGTGTCTTAGGCACAATTAGAATTCACAATCTCCTTCAATTAGCCTGATGTTTACACACTACCCCAAACTTGGTCTTGTATACATAAAAACCTTGGATACCTAAAATTAATATTGATTAGTTAGGTCAGAATATTTGTTGATCAGGCTGCTGCCCACCTTACATATTACATGACAGAATTTGGCCACCGTTAAAGAGATGGAGACATTTGAATCTGATAGTAGGAAATTTAAATAGTGACCAGAATGTTTACCGTTTCCCCAAAATAAGACATTCCCTGATAATAAGCCCAATTGGGCTTTTGAGCACATGGCAATAAGGCCAAGCGCTTATTTCAGGGTTCAAAAAAATATAAGACAGAATCTTATTTTCGGGAAAACACTGTGATATAAGCAAAATAAGCAAATAAGCAAAAATAGGAGGAAGGTATGTTTGATATGTTTGCTGCCTTGAGTTATTTCCAATAATATAGGCAAGATAAACTCACAGAGAGTGTCAGCCTTTAAATTTGAGTTGTATAATTGGGTAGTTATTTAATTTCCAGATATGTGTTTTACGGTGTTTTGCAATTTGTAGAGCTTCTGTGTTGCAGTATTCAGCTGAGCTGCGTACCATGATGACTTCCTCAGAACGTCAGAATGAATTAGCCCATTTTCTGAATTCCATAACCATATAGAAGCATATCATAACCAAACTCAAACAGATCAAGTAAAGCCATAAACTTACCCTATCCAACTTGAGATCTAACAGGTCTTTACTTTACTATTCTAAAGGTTTTGCCTGAAGACATTTGTTGATATGGATCCCTAGCAGACATTACAGGTAATCTTTGTTTTACAACAGGTCAACAGTGACTATTCGAAGTTAGAATGACACAGAAAAAAGTGACTTATGAACATTTTTCACACTTTGACCATTGCAGCATCCCCATTGGCACATGATTTACATTCAGATGCTTGATAAATGACTCACATGTATAATGGTTTCAGTGTCCCGGGGTCATGTGATTACCTTTTGCAACCTTCTGACAAGCAAAGACAATGAGGAAGCCAGATTCACTTAACAATAGTGTTACTAATATAATAACCGCAGTGATTCAGTTAACAAATGTGAAGAAAAGTCATAAAATGGGGCATAACTCACTTAATAAATTTCTCACTTAGTATCATCAATTTTGGGCTCAATTGTGGTCGAGGACTACCTGTACTCTCTAGGCAAGTGCTTGTCAACCTTGGCTCTCTTAAGATGTGTGGACTTCATCTCCCAGAAATCCCCAGGGTGGCTGGGCAATTCTGAGAATTGAAGTTCACACATCTCAGAGCAGCCACCATTCACAAACGCTGTTCTAGGCAAACCTCAGGCACAGATCCTACAGGTGTCCTTGTTCTGAGTCTTTTTACGTGTCTAGCCTCCTCTTCCTAGTCACATCCTGCTCAGTTAAGGAATCCTGAAAGGTTAAGGAATGCTTGGATGTTTGGTTCTTACTCCTGATTAAAGAAAGGGCTCGGGCACCTGTTGGGATTAGGTTAACCAGCGGGGCATGAGGGGAGTCTCTGTGTATCAGTATGTTTTTTTGGGGGGGGGGTGAGGATGAGGAGAGAGATCATTTAACTGCAAAGCTGATTGGCTTTTATTCCGGTTCGCCTGAGAGCAGAGAGCAGCACCTCTGTGCCCTCCCCCTGAAATGGAGACCTGCAAATTCCCCAGCCAGAAGTGTTGTGGGGCGCTCCTCCTCCTCCTCCTTCTTTTTGGGGGCAGCAAACTCTTCCAGCCCGGGAGGAATCCTGCAATAGTCGGGCATCCAGGAAACTAAAGGGAGGCGCTTAAAACAACTGAAGTAAATGATGTCTTCAGAAACCTTACACTTTCCCGTTCCCTTCCAAGGTCCCGGAGAAGGAGGGAGAAGAAAGGACTACTTCCCTGCCCCGGGGCCCCTTCTCGATCATTGATTCACCTCGTCCAGAAACCGAGAAAAAAGGGGATTTTCTCCTGCTCTTTTGTTCTCCTCCCGCTTCATCTACGCCTAGTATTATTTTTTTTAGGTAAGCCGCTCAGGTTGCTTGATTAGGATTACTGTATTGTGAACTTTCTTCCCTTTCTCTCTCCCTTTCTCTCTTTTTCCCTGTGTGTGTTTAAAAAGTTCACTAGATCATATTTAAGGAGGACTTTGGCAACGTTTGCAAAGAAAGAGAAAAAGCAACCTGTGTTCTCTAGTTGGGAATAGGGACTACACACAAGTAGAGAAAACTTTGATTATTTATGCTAAAAAAGAAGAATGATGAGTCTCAGTCTCTCTTTGTGTATCTTTCAAGAAATGTGGGTGAATCCAGTAAGAGGTTAGAAATAAGAATAATGGAAAAGCAGTATTGTGTTTATTAAGTTGGGCATCTGGAGATTATCTGATTTTAAAAAAAGATTTGTTGGCTCTGACCTTTTAGAGCAAGGGATGTGAAAAATAAACTTTGCTACCAAGGCAAGCTAGTTGGGTGTGTTTGTGTGCTTTCAGCATTGTAACACCCAAATCTAGTGTTGTCCCACTTGGCAATCTCCAAAATTCTGATAAAAGCTAGAAATTCTGAGAGTTACACACCTAACACATATAAAAAGTACTCAGTAGGCGAAGGATTCTTTATCTGTAAAGTAGAACTAAAACCTGTTGAAAACAACTCTGTAGGATGAAGGAACAGTTTGCTTGAGAAGGCTTGTTTGCATTTTTAAAATGATGTTTGCATTTCTACCATGCACATAAGTGTTACAGTTGAGATGTATACATTATACAGGTGGTCCTTGACTTATGACCACAACCGGAACCAGAATTTGAGTTGCTAAGCAAATTGGTTATCAAGTGAGATTGAGAATCTCCACAAAGTGAGTCTTGCCCAATTGTATGATCTTGTTTCCCACATTTGTTAAAGCCAATCACTGCAGTTGTTAAGTGTCTCGTGTGGTCGTTAAGTGAATCTGTCTTTCCCCCTGACTTTCTTGTTCAGAGTCATCTGGGAAGATTGCAAGTGGTGATAGCATGACCCTAGGATGCTGCAATGGTTGTGAATACATACCAGGTGCCTGAGTTTTGATCCTGTGACTGTGGGAATGCTGATGGCCCTAAGTGTGAGGACTGATTGTAAATCAGTTTTTTTTCAACGTTGTTGTAACTGAATGGTCACAAAACAAATCGTTGTAAATCAAGAACTGTCTGTATATGTAATCCAAGTCTAAAACCCCATTGACATTTCATTACTTTCCCCACTTTCTGTCTCACCTTAGATTCTGCACTGAGCTTTAGGAATTGCTGTTTGAGTGTCTTTGTAACAAAAAGCAAGAAATTGCTCAGAGCAAAACTATCCATTTGTAAAGTTAACTTTCTTTTATTTGTATGCATCTCAAAATAAGAACCTGGGGTAAGGAAATCAAACAAAATGTGTAATCTGCTGTCTCCTGGATGTTTGGCTTTTAGCTCATATTAGACTTGGGTAGCAAAGCCAGTAAAAGGCATCTGGAAATATTTTCCAAAACATTTAGAGGGTACCAAATTCATTGACGTTACTGTGAAGGATTTAAACCTCTGCATTCAGAATGTAAAATCCTTTGTTTCTGAAAGCTATTTTGGCCTAAAGACTGGAGTAGATTTCTGCTGCACTGGACTATGTGGAACACACATGGCTGTCATCCAGGGATGATTGTACGGGTGCTCTTTTTGTATGTCAGTGAATTTTAATGTTTCCCGTTGAATGTGCCAGGGGTGGGTTCTATTTACCTTTACTACCGGTTCGCAACGGGATCGCACGCGCATGCGCAGATCTCCGGCCTCCCGCCAGTTTTACTACCGGTTCTTGCGAACCGGTCTGAACCGGGGGCAACCCACCATTGGAATGTGCCTTCCCTTCTCCCACCTCTCAGCAGGAAGTTGGAACCAATCAGCACATGGAGTACACAGCTCCACAATCCGCAATTGGGGTTCTGGAACTTTTTGCGTCCACCATCTGCAATCCTCTGTATCCCCCATCAAACCTTCACAGCATAGTTATATGGTGACAGCTATAGGTGGTTGTGGCCAACTCTAAATTCATCCATATATTTATATCTTCTATTTATTAACAGTAATAGCATGCATGCCCTTCAATGCTTTCTTATTTTCTTTGGTTTCATTTAATATTATACATGTTATTTTTTTTCCTCAATAGGAAGCACTTTCCATCAGTAGTCAGACAGTTAATTATATTTGTTTCTCCAGCAAACATAATTATCATGCATATTTTATTCATTGATTCACTGGGAAAAAGAATTTTATTGAAAGTTTTTTTTATTTTAGTTTTATTAAAGTTTTATTTTATAGACAAAGAAACAATACATAATCAATCATTCAGTGCTTCATCTGAGAACATCTTTTGTGACTTCTTCTTGTTCTCCAATGTTAATCATTTCATAATATCATTTCATTTATTATAACATTTCTCCCACATTTCTTACTTTGCTGTTAATACATTTATCTTCTCTCTCCTCTTTCTTCTACTGGGAAAAATAATTGACTGTTTTCTTTTGATGTACTAATTCCATAACACTGCCTGTTAAGGCAGAGGTAAAGAGCAAGCATTTGAATAGTGTGGTGTTTCCCTCTCCCCAACTGATTACTAAGATCTTCTTTTCTGTAGATGTGAGATGCAGGTGACACAGCCATATTGGACTTGTTGCTGTTGGCTTGGAACCTGCCTATGGCTCCTAGCTGGAGAAGGAGGATATGCCTATGCAAAACTCTGCAGAATTCCCCCATGTGGCAGGAATACCAATGATGGATTACAGCCTATCAGACAGCAGTGCCATGGCGCACACTGCTTCAGCAGGTCAAATCACTCATCTCATACTTTTGTTCAGCCATCCAGCAAACAACAACCACAGCAGTCTTCTATAGGCAGCATCCTGGGGCTCTTAGCTGTGACTAGCCGAAGTTCAGAGGCGATATGTTCTGGAGGAAGGGACTGTACCAGAAGAACTCTCAATAGCACCATGCAGGATTGCAGAGGCATTGAGTGTCGGCTGCCCCTGCACATTCGCCAGAAGCCTAGACCTGCAAGCCAAATCTTCCCATGCCCACCAAATCAAGGGGAACGCTGCCTGGAGCCTACCCTGGTCAGAGTAACTGAGAAGGCAGCACAATTTGTTGGGGAAGAGCTTGCCTACACAGCTTCAGAACTTGGTGGCACTGCTCTCAGCGTTCAGCTCACCTGTGATGTTAAACCAGGTAAGTGTTGGGAACTAGTATTGATCCATTTAGTAAGCTAGGACCAAAGGTGGTATTCAGCCAGTTCGTACCGGTTCGGGTGAATAGGTAGTGGAGATCATGGGTGGGCCTGCCCACCCACCCACCCGTGCACTTGCCCTGGCTCTATGTCGTCCTATTAAGAGACGTTTTCGAGGCCAGGCGCATGACCGGAAGGTCAGGTATGTGTGGAAGGCGTCCAGCCACGCAAAGCATGTGTGCGCATGCACAGCGAACTGGTGGTAAGTATATTGGAAACCCACCTCTGGCTAGAACTGATTGGCTGCAGCACATCATTGTACAATGAATAACTTTAAGTACCAGTTCTGGTCACAAGAAGACATGTTCAGTGAAAAATACCCAGATATACTGTGGCCATAAGAAACATTTAGTTCCAGGATTTTTACATTATAAAAATGTCAGACAAGAAAGACTAGGATCACACATGAATCTCCAATTAAAATGAAATATTACTAAATAATATCATCATGCCCATGAACAGTAATCTAGTCAACTAATGGTTAGCACTATTTTGGTGCTGGATAAAGGCCAACAGAATTCAAGAGGGGTTGAACTAAGTCCATTTGTGACTACATAGAGATTTGAGGCTGATTCCCGTTTTATCTCCACCCCCAGGTTCTGCCATTCCTTCTACAAAAAAACAGTTCAAAGTAAAATATAAACAATTTTTTCTATGTCCTAAAAGTTGCAGATGAGAATTAGCATTTCTAGGGCCAATTGAATAACAGACCAACTTCTTCCAAAATAGTAATATGAGGAACGGGGAGGGCAAACAGAAAGAAAAATCATTCCTTTTTTGTTTTCATGTTATACCCTATAAGTTTAATAGGCTTCATGCCAATGTGGTAGTTTTTCTTTGCAGCAACATTCTCATTCCAGTTTTCCTCTCCCTGTTAATGTTACCTAAGTGAATAAAAACGTTTTATAATCTTGACGCCTTTAAATAGGTTCGAAGTTATAAATCTGTGCTACAAAAATATGAATAATCATTAGATGATAGCAAAGAAATAAAGAAAACTCTGGTGCCATGTTTTTGGTCATCCCAATTCTTGCACCTGAAACCCAGCAACCATAGGTTAGAGTTAGAATTTCCAGCCCATGTGGCCAACCTTAATCTAACACCTCTAAAGAATACCAGTTTGAATTGCTAAGACTCCTTCAATCACATGACTCTTGACTTACAAACACAACTGGCACCAGAACGTCTGTTGCTAAGCAGGGTGGCTGTTGAGTCATTCCCAACTGTATGACTTTTTTTTTGCCACAGTTATTAAGCAAATTACAGTGCTGTTAAGGGAATCCAACTTCCCCCATTGACTTTGCTTGTTGGACTGGCTGGAAAAGTCACAAATAGCAATCACGTAACTCTAGGATACTGCAATTCTGGAATGCTTCAACATTCATAAATAAATGCCAGTTGCCAACTTCCCAAATTTTGATCATGTAATCATGGGGATGCTGCAACGGTTGTAAGTAGGAGGGCAGTTCACAAGCCACTTTTTTAGTGCCGTTGTAACTTTGAATTGTTGCTAAGCAAGTGGTTGTAAATCAAGGATTACTTGTAATTGTGGTGATACAATAGAGCAGGGCTGTAAAACCCACAGCCAGTGGGCCAGATGCATCACACGCTGTCCATGCCCACGTCTTGTTTAGCGAAGGGGAAAAAAGTCACAATACATCACGTGACGCCACTGTGATGACGCGAATTTGACACCCCTGCCATAGAGATAGTTCCTTGAAAACAGGCCAGTCAAAAAAAGTTGGTGAGGCTGGACAGAGCCACCTCTGAATTTGAAGAGACTTAGCAAACATTATGTAGACTTAGTGGGCTCCCACATGCTGGAATATTATTTAGTACAGCAGCAATATTACAATATGCCAATATCTGAATTTGTTACACCAGCACATTATGGGAATTTAAGAATGAAATTAGGATATTTTGTAAGAAGATTGAAGGCATTATGGTAAATGAAACCAGTGAGAGAAGCTGTGCATGTTTTAATGCCGGATTGTTTGTATGTTAGGAGGTAATGAAGTTCCATCTGAGGATGCACTTGTGCTCCAACTACAGCTTACAAAAGGCCAAGAAAAGTTTGTTGAAACACTAAAAAGTCAGCAGGCAGTCATTGTGGATTTACAGCAAAAACTTGCCGAGCAGCAGAATGCATTGGTTACCCAGCAGCGGGAAATTATTATGCAACAAAGAAAAATGTATGAACAAATGGATCTGATCAAAGTTCAGTACGGCATGCTTTTTGACACAGTGAAGCAAATGTCATTTAAAGGTTTGCAAGAGGACATCCAGCATTACTTTGAGGCTAATCTTGAAAACCTGCAGAAGGAAGTCAGAAATCATCTCCAGAAGTCCTATTCTGGGCATAAACTAAATGTGGACGCAAAAATGATTGATATTGGAGAAACTTTAATGGAATGTGGCTTTTGTGAAAGTGATGAATTTTGCAATTTTCAGAAGACACCATCACAATGTGAAAAATGTACCTTGTGTCCTGCTGGCTTTTTTCAGCTATTGGAATGTTCTGCAAATACAGATCGAATATGCCAGGTGAGCTATTATTATATTCTAAATTTAAATAGTAGCATTTTTAGGATTAATGGTCAGGTTTGGCCTATATGCATTTTACACAAGTATATAGATGTGTATACCTTGATCTTTGACATCGGTTACTTACTGTTTATTTATTTATTTATTGGTTCGATTTATATGCCACCCTTCTCTGGAGACTCAGGGCGGTTTACAATGCGTTAAGCAATAGCCTTCATACTTTTGTATATACAGTACCTGCTTAGTAGGGCTTTCGCCCCCCCCCCCAAGCGGTGTTCTTTTTATACAAAGTCAGCTTATTGCCCCCACAGTCCGGGTCCTTATTTTACCTACCTCGGAAGGATGGAAGGCTGAGTCAACCTTGAGCCTGGTGAGATTTGAACTTGCAGTAATTGCAGGCAGCTGGCAGCTAAGTGCTACTTAACAGAACTTTAGTCCGCTGCGCCACCAAGGCTCTTGGTGTTTCCACAACTTTCAAAAGCATCTGCTATCTGAGCAGATGACATTGGCAATATTTACAGTATTGGTAAGTAGCTGGTGTTAGTTAAGGTAATGACTTCAAACTTGATTGCAGAAATAGGACTTCAGCAACAGAGTGGTTAATGCCTGGAATGCACTACCTGACTCTGTGGTTTCATCCTAAAGCTCCCAAAATTTTAACCTAAGACTGTCTACTGTTGACCTCACCCCATTCCTAAGAGGCCTGTAAGGTGCGTGCATAAGACCACCAGCGTGCCTACCGTCCTTGTCCTAATGTTTCCTCTATTCGTATCTATTTTATGTATTCAATTCATGCCTATACTTATATATATTACCTAATACGTTATTGACAAATAAAAAAATAAATAAAAAATAAAATGAAATGTTAGTTATAGGTCACTGTGGGATTATAAAAAGTGATAAAATTCAAACATCTGGTATTGCTCTACATGTAGGCTCAGAATACCTCAGGTTGGGGAGGTAAAAAAGAAAATGTTTAATAGGTTCTCTCAAGGTAGTGGAATCTGGATGGGAAGGCACCGAATTGGGCTCAGTTTTAGCAGAATAAAGTGGATATGAATTTTGACCAACATGGATCTGGAGATTCACCATCTTTTGTTGAGAATTGGTTAGTACTTCTGCGACACAGTTACTGCGCAACCTGGAGGTCCAGGAGAGCTGATGGCAGCTATGATTAGAAATTGTTCTGTACTAATTGTACACATTTCTTGACTAAGAGATCATAATTAGGGTCATTTGTGCATTGGTCACCTCCCATTTGGATTATTGCAATGCATTCTACATGATAGCAAGGGATACATTGCTACCCCTTGTTAAGGTGACCAGACGTCCCGTCTTTTGGCAGGACAGTCCCGCTTTTTAGCAATTTGTCCCGCGTCCTGCGGCGTTTCAAAAAAGTCCCGATTTTTCATTCTGCCTCCTCAGTCCCGCTGCCTCTTGAGCCCCAGCTGATAGCTAGAAGAAAAAAAAACTGTTTAAACTCTTGCCCGGGGCTTCAAAGGGCCGCCCTACAGGCAATCAGTGTAAAGAGTTCCTGAAGCAGTTTTTTTTTCCCCTAGCTAAGCTGCAGAAACGAAACCGAAACCAGGATCTTTGGTGGAACGTGACAAAATGAGGCAGAGAGAGATTTATTTTTATTTTTATTTTTCCTCCCCAAAAAAGGTAGGTGAAAAACTGCAAACAATGGGAAATTTAGGAGGAGAGTTCAAGATTTTAAAACACAAAAGAAAAAAAAGCTGTATTTAACTAGGGAATGGTAATAATTGAATTGAGATACTATTAATTGTATATTGTGTTGAAAGCAGAAATGTTTAAGTTGTGGTTCAGAGGAATATATGGGGGAAATTATTTGGTTTATTATTATTGGTAAATATAATTAATTGATTTGTAAGAAATTGGATTGCATGGAAATAATTGGAATATTCATGTTCATATTGATTAATATACAAAAAAGATAGTTTTATAACTAATTGATTTATATTAAAATGTTGAATTTGTATTAAACAACTGTATTACATAATTACATAATTAAACAATGTGAGGATGGATATAAAAATAGATGACAATGGGAAGGGGTATAATATAGAATAGAAGGGAAAAATTGAATTTGATTAAGATTAGAGATGAGGATGAAGGGTAATATTGTTTTTTAAAAAAAATAGATGAGGAATAAATATGGCAAAAAGGAAATATAGAAATTGTAAATTAAATTGAAATGACTAAACACTGTTTAAATTTGTGAACTGGCCAAATACTTTGTTCAAAGAAAATACATTGTATGTTTGTATGTGTGTTTCTAATTATTGCTATTTATTCATATTTGTTCTCTTTTATTCTTTAAAGTTTAACAATTCATTCTTTATCTTAATATCTTAATATTTGTTTGGGGTTGGCTTTCTTCCCTTTCATCTTTTTTATTGTACAGCAATCTTTCTCCTCAAACCTACCACCTCTCTCTTTTCTTTCCTTCTTACTTTCTCTTCCCCCCCCTCTTCTTCTCCTCCCTACTTCCTCTTCCTTTCTCCTTCTCCTCTCTTCCTCCCCCTCTTACCCTCACTCCTACTCTAATTTCCCTTCCCTTCCTTCATCCCTCTCTATTGCTGTATCCTTTTATGCATATGGACTACTCAGAGGGCTGAAAAAGTTATTTTTGACTGGTCCTCGCACTTTTGACCAGTCATCGAACTTACGACTGTCTTCACATTTTATGTTTTTTGCCCTATCTTATCACCATGGTGAAGAGAAGCAGTTGTGAAATGAGTGACATGGTTGTTAAGGATGCTGCATGGGCATAAATGTGAGGATGGTCATAAGTGTGAGGACCAGTCAAAAGTGCGAGGACCTGTCAGAAATGACTTTTTTCAGCCCTCTGGTTAGTCCTTTTGTGCATATGGACTACTCAGAGGGCTGAAAAAGTTATTTTTGACTGGTCCTCACACTTTTGACCAGTCCTCGAACTTACGACTGTCCTCACATTTTACATTTTTGCCCTATCTTGTCATCATGGTGAAGAGAAGCAGTTGTGAAATGAGTGACATGGTTGTTAAGAATGCTGCACGGGCATAAATGTGAGGATGGTCATAAGTGTGAGGACCAGTCAAAAGTGCGAGGACCTGTCAGAAATGATTTTTTCAGCCCTCTGGTTAGTCCTTTTGTGCATATGGACTACTCAGAGGGCTGAAAAAGTTATTTTTGACTGGTCCTCACACTTTTGACCAGTCCTCGAACTTACGACTGTCCTCACATTTTACGTTTTTGCCCTATCTTGTCACCATGGTGAAGAGAAGCAGTTGTGAAATGAGTGACATGGTTGTTAAGAATACTGCACGGGCATAAATGTGAGGATGGTCATAAGTGTGAGGACCAGTCAAAAGTGTGAGGACCTGTCAGAAATGACTTTTCAGCCCTCTGAGTAGTCCCTATACACATAGCCATGGCCACCCGGTCACATGACCAGCTAGCCACTCCCACCCAGTCACATGGCCTCCAAGCCACGCCCACACAATAAGTCACGCCCACAATGGTGTCCTTCTTACCAATGTTAAAATCTGTTCACCTTACCCTATACACATAGCCATGGCCACCCGGTCACATGACCAGCTAGCCATGCCCACCCGGTCACATGACCAGCTAGCCACGCCCACAAAATAAGCCACGCCCACAATGTCCCTCTTTACCAATGTTAAAATCTGGTCACCTTACCCCTTGTACATGTCTACTTTGTAAGGTGCACAGCTCCCAGTGGGTTTTCAGGTATAATTCAAGCTGCTGGTTATTGCTATAAATCTCTTCTTGACATAGGGCCAGGTTGCTTGCATGATGGTCTATCTCCACTTATTTCTGCCCGTCCTATGAAATCTGACAGGGTGGGCATGCTCTGAAGCCCTTCCATAAGCAATGTCATCTGATAGGAACCAGGAAGCATGTCTTCTCTGTTGTGGTATCTACCCTGTGGAACAGCATATTTCCTGAAACTGTAAGTTGCTGAAGTTCTTCCTCTAGGCCAAGGATGTCAAACTCGATTTCATTGAGAGCCACATCAGGGTTGTCTTTGACTTCGGGGGACCAGGGTGATTGTGGCAAGGATGGGCATGGCCAGTTCGATGTCACTTGTGTTGAGGGTGCCTGTGGTGGCCTGAGCATTCTGCCAGTGAAAACGGACTCCCAAGCTCCGTTTTTAGCTGTGACAGCCTCCTGCAACCTCTGCTAGCAAAAATGGAGCTCAGAAGCCCCCCTGTGCACCTCCCCGAGCTCTGTTTTTGCTGGCAGAGGCACCACAGGCCAGTCATTTGCTGTTTCCAGAGCGGGCCTGCCGGCCGGATCTAAATATCCCACAGGCCAAATCCGGCCCCAGGTCCTTGAGTTTGACACCCCTGCTCTAGGCAGTGACAAGGTTGCTAAGAAATTTGATGAAATAATTGTACTGATATTCCTCAATTTACAACTGTAATTGAGCCCAGAATTATGCTTGTAAGTTGTCATAAATTGAGTGTGACTGGACCCAATTTGTTGACATTTTTATAGTGGTTGTTAAGCAAACACTGAGGTCATTAAGTAAAACAATTTTCCACAGTAGGTTTTTTTTTTTTTTGCCATAAACCAGAAATAAATATTGGAAACTGGCAGAAAATGTTGAAAATCATCATGGAACTGTAGGACACTGCAAATGGCAATAAATGCGAGCCAGTTGACAAGCACCTAAAATGTGATTGTGTGACCATGGTGTGTGTGGGCTATTATAACTTTGAAAATGGATCTTAAGTAGTTCTAGGGACATCCATTATAACTTTAAATGGCCATAAATCAGGAATTATCTGTATGTTTGTGAGTCACTGTGGGCATGATGTGTTGTCTATAATTGTTTTAAAATTATTATTTCTGGCTATTTTTAGTCACTATAGATTGTTATCTCCCCTGATTCATATGCTAAGTGGACAGTCATATGAACTGAAGTAATAAAGAATATATAATAACAGTAACAGCAATAATACATTGCCTAAATTTACTGTGTGGTCATCTATTGCATATTTTCTGCAACAGCCTTAGAGCTGAAGTTCTAGGACTTTTTCTAGTTCTAGGCAGATCCACTATTTTCTGTTGGAGAATGTGATCTTCCAATAAGTAAGGATGAATAATTCAACACTTCTTTGAAACCATATAATTAAAAGCATACATTTGCACCACGAATAATTACTGTCTTATATTCTTTTTAAACATTTGTAATTTGAGGTCATTTAATTGGTTATTTTGATAAGGATAACTAGAGTATTATTTTTTTAAAAAATAAAATTTAGTTTCCCAAATGTTTTGAACCAAGTCCTATCAGCTGCAGATAGCATGCCTGATTGCAAGGCGTTATAAGAACTGGAGTCTATTTCTTAATCAGAAGCTCACTACCAGTTCACCATATACTGGTAGTCCTCAACTTGCAACCACAGTTGGGTCCACAATTTCCATGGCTAAGAAGGACAGTGGTTAAGAGAGTCATGCCCAATTTTATGACCTTTTATGCCACAATTGTTAATCAAATCATTGCAGTTGTTCAGTGGTCATTCAGCTAATTTGGCTTTCCCCATTGACTTCATTTGGTAGAAGCCAGCTGGGAAGGTTGAAAATGTCGATTAAATGACCTGGGATGCTGCAACTATCATAAATACATGCTGGTTGAATTATCATGGGGATGATGCAATAGTCATGTGCGAGGAATGATTGCAAATCATTTTTTTCAGTGCTGTTGTAACTTCCAATGAATGGCTGTAAGTCAAGGAATATTTGTATGTGTATATATTTTGAGAGATTTTTCTTCCAAAACAACATCCAGTTCATTCGTAGGTGGGTAGATACATAGACATAATCTTAGGGCAGAAAATGCCAACTGCTTGCTTGCTAAACAAACAAACAAAAAATAAAATCAGAATACAGTGATGCTCCTAATATGTTAGGAATTTATCCTCCAGATGTTCCAGATTGGAAATTCTTGGTCATGAAACAGATTTGTCATATTTGCTAGTAGCTCTAGGCGTTGTATATGTTTGAGCAAGCGCAGAAGCATTGAATTTAACAAGGGAATCTATAACAAACTGCAGTGACATTGAAATGCCAACTTGTATTATGATGCCTTGTAAGTGATGTAGTTATGTAATGAAGCTTGACACAAGTAAGTAAGTAGTATAACTTATGCCATCATATCATAATCCAGATATCATTTCTCTTCCTTCTTCCCACTCCCTGCAGATGCCTTTAAGAATATTTATATGTGGTAAGGAAACAGTTGAAAGAGATAATTCAATATCCAAGTTATGAGAGCTCTAGCTAATCTTTTTGGTGGTATGAAATAGATTCCTAGCAGGTGGTGTGAAGAAATAGGTCTGGAAGTAATTACTTTCATAATAGATTTGGAATCTCTCTATGAAATGGATGGCCAATAGACTTCACAACTATTTTTTCAATACAATTAACCACGCCTGCATGAGCATGAAAAGGGTCTCCTAGATATTGTTGTCCTACAAGTGTCTCCAACAGCACGGCCAGGGATAGAGGGCTGAGAAGGCCATAAATCCTGTCAGACAAGCTTCCAAAACATTGCTGGGTTTACTTAAATCTGAAACAAAGTAAGGAATAGAAGCAGTTATGAATATTTTAGCTAAGTTTTTCTTCTTCAGTTTTTCTACAAAGAAATCAAAATTATCAAAAGTAGCATGGATTGAGGAAAAAGTGGTATTTTTGGGTCATTGTAAAATAGAATATTGATTATGTGGCATTATGATATTGTGATACTGGTGAGATGATCCATGATGCCTGGGATCATATTTACTAATATTAGGAGCATCTTTGAAAAACAAAAACATACACAATTGTTATCATTTGTCGAAAAGAGGCAAAGTAGCGAAGCCAAAAAGAAATAATTTGAGTATGTCAAGGGGGTTTTAAGGTCTCACAGGAATTATAAGGAAGAAAATTGAAAGGGATAGGAATTGGTTTTAAATTTATGGAACAAAATAGACTAGACAAAATAGATTTTGAGTCCCAAAGGTGCAGTGTAATTATAGAATTATTGGAAAGACATTAGATCATTTGCATCTTTTGTCCAAATTATAAGAGAACAGTAGCACTGAATATGTTTTTTTTTAAAAAATGATATCTGTAATAGTACATTAATTTGATATCTGTAATAGTATAGTATAATGTTAGAAATGTACTACAGAATTAATATAAGTATATCTAATAGAAGCCTTTCCAATCTGGCGTTTTTTGGGTAGGTTGGACTTTAAGGCCACAATCCTGGAATGTATAACTAGCATTTTGGAAGTTTATCAGTGTAGAGGTAAGAGATGCAGGTATAGAGGTGTTTTTTGGATTTTTGGGGTTTTTTTGGGGAAAACACTGATTTGAATATGAATTTGAATCTATTCTTCACAGGATAAAGATGAATGCATCGAATTACCAAGTATATGTGGAGAAAGGATGAAATGCCTGAACACACCAGGTAATGAGTGACAAAAACATTATTTATTTCATAGTCTCCTTTTACAAAATATATCTAAAAAATCAGAGTTTTAGTATGCCTTTAGTTTGATTGGAATCAGTTGAACTCCAGATGGTCAGGACTGATTTGTCTTAGTGATTCCAGTGGCACCAATGTCCATCTTAATCTTGGTTCTTAATCAGAGTCAGCTGTGCAGAAAATGATTAAGTATGATAGGAAAATGATTTGTTTACAGGCACAAACAATTGCCAAATTCTGGTTTTAATGGAAACTGTTAAATAACATGCATATAGGTTCATTATAATCTTATTCTATGATTTCCCTATGGAAGTTGTGGGTTTTCCATCTTTTGAGATTTTTAAAATGACACTGGATAGCTACCTCTAAAGGATAGTTTACAAGTACTCCTCGATTTATAACAGTTCATTTAGTGACTGTTTGATGTTATAATGGCACTAAAAAAAGGGATTATGACAGTTTTTCTTACAACTGTTGCAACCGTTGCAGCTTCCCCGTGGTCACATGATCAAAATTCAGACCCTCAATAACTGAATCATATTTATGACGGTTGCACTGTCCTGAGGCCATTTGATAACCTTTTGTGATCTTCTGATAAGCAAAGTCAACGGGGAAGCCAGATTCACTTAACATTTGCAGTGATTCACTTAACATCTGGGACAAGAAAGGTTGTAAAATGTGGCAAAATTCACTTAACAACTTTCTTGCTTAGCAACATAAATGATGTGCACAATTGTGATCGTAAGTCGAGGACTACCTGTAGTTAGTTTTTCTGCAAATTTCAAAAGGTTAGACTAGATTATCTATTTTCGGGGGTTGTTTCTAACTTCTCAGTTCTATATCCTGGAGCATTTAACAGTTAACAGTAAATGAGTTGGAAGGGACCTTGGAGGTCATCTAGTCCAACCCCCTGCTCACGCAGGAGATCTGTACTAGGGATTCGATCTGCTGACCTTTCTGATTGACAAGCTCAGTGTTTTAGCCACTGAGCCACCTAGTCAGATTTAGTGTAACATTGGATTAGAAACACAAATTAATTTATTTTGGGTTGGATGTAGATCACATGTATTTCTGTACCGTGTTTTCCTGAAAATAAGACCCTGTCCTATAATTTTTTGAACCCTGAAATAAGTGCTTGGCTTTATTACCAGATTGGGCTTATTATCAGGGGATGTCTTATTTTGGGGGAAACAGGGTATTTTAGGCAAGCTTCATTAATTTGTTCTTCTTAAACTTGTAAAAGGCAAATTTTCTGAATTTTGACCTATAGTTCACAACAATTTCCCTCTTTTAGAATTGTGCTTCCAAAAGGGGAAGGTGAGATTTTATGTCCCTGGACCATTGAATTGGAGGAATTTTCCAATTCTGAAAAGGTGCAGGGCCAGGAGATGATTCTGTATTCAACTGAATGAAAATAGTGAAATACAATTAATCTGATTGTTTTTTCTGCATTTAATATTTTTCCCCACTTGTTTATTTCACTTACTCCATTTTTATCCTGGCATTATTATTTTTATAAAAAACTCAGAGCAGTGAATGTGCATAATATTCCTTCTTCCTACTTTCCTCACAAAAAACAATCCTGTGAGGTAGGTTGGGTTGAGAGAGAATGACTGGCCCAAAATCACCCAGCTGTTTTTCATGGCTAAAGTAGGACTGAAACTTTTAGTCCCCTGGAAACTTTTCCCCCATTTGTTGCATTAAAAATTACAGCTGGCAATCTTAGAGGAACTTTGATTATTATTCCTAACATTTTGAAAGTTTACACCTGAATTGATTGAAATGGAGCAGCTCTGTCTAAAGCAAATAAAATGGAATTGTTTGGCTAAAAAAAACTTGCCATTCATACACAAAATACAAATGTTTCTGATGATTCATTCAAACTATTAGCTAAAATTCATAATTAGGAGGCCACAGGCTCAATGCAAGCAGTGAAGTGATGGTGCATTTTTGGTAGTTCTGTGTCATATGAGTTTTACTCCCCCCCCCCCACTCAGATTTGCAGGGAGAATTTTCTTTTGTTTCAGCTGCCTGAATTGAGTCTAGTTTTCCTAGATGTCCCAATTCATAATGGAGAAAAATTGTGCGCCAAGGTGGGGATAAAATTGGAGAAAACTTCCAAAGTTGTAATAAGGCATTTGGCCTTTTTTTGAATTGAATCCATTGACTTGGAACTGATTTTATTAGTGTAAATTTCATCAGACATTCAGTAAACAGGGTTTAATTGTTGCAGGTAAATAAAATCAGGCTTCTGACTGAATTATCTTTTCTTCTTGTGAATAGGAGGATTCCGCTGTCTTGGAATGGCAGAAAAAGAGGCTGCTCTGGGACTGTGTGGAGAGGAATATTTCTTCAATAAAGAGCATCAGGAGTGCCAGGCCTGTCTCGTGTGTGATGATGGAGCAGTGATTTTACCTTGTTCGCTTGTGAGCGATACAGTTTGTTCAACAGCTGTTGAAACCATTCTATCTGAGACATGGGCTGCAGATATAGCTTTACCGTTGTCTGGCTCATTTCAGATCTACCCTGGGTTTAACCTGAAGTTAAAAGAAAAGCAAGGATGTGATACGGGAACTCTTGAAGAGGACAGCTTGGTGTTCAAAGAACATGGCTTAATGTGGGCTGATTTCAATTTTGCTGTGAAACATAACTGCAGAAATTTCCTCCACCTTTCCTTAAAATTCAAGGACAGTGAAGAAGGCTATGAACTCAGTGGAGTTCGTATTGAACAACCAGAAGGCAAATTTTTTCAGAGTGCCAGTGTGAGTAGTGCTGCAGAAGTAGAGCCAAGCCAAACTCTTTCGATATTTTTGAAGAGCCCTAATCAATTCTGCAACCAAAGTAAAGATTTAGACATATATAATCTTCAAACCCCTCTCAGCTTGTTTTGGTTATCTCACGATACAGGAGCAGTAGCCATGACTGCACAGATAATGACCGCAGTTCACTACCAGACAAATTATCAACCAACCTTTAAATTTGTTTCTCTTTCTGACTCTTATATGCTAACCTTATCTCATGATGGTAGAGCCATCAAGTTTACTGAAATGGGGGTAGTGAAATTTGTTTTCCAACAAGCTCTGTATTCCATGGGTCACACCTGCATTCATGAGGGATTCAATATGGTTGTTTATCTGAACAAAAACGGAACTAATGCAGAACTGATGACGGTTTATAAATCTGGGGTCAATTACAGAGATACTTCAATCTCTGTTTCTGGAGCCACCAAAGTCAGTGCTGGGGATCTAATGAGCTTTGAAATCCTTTCTCCTACACAATGCAGCATTCGTTATTTTGGAGACAGTTCTGGAATTAGTACTCTAAGTCTCATCTGGCTTCCATCTGCTATTTCCACTGCATTGTCAGCCAGAGTCTCCGTAATAAGATTGCCTACAGGAGCTGTCAGAAACAAAGTTTTGGATTTTGCACAAGTCTCAACCTATGAGAAACAGATCTATTTAATATCTACTGGACAATTTGCCCAAAAATATTTTATGTTTACAGAAAGAGGAATTGCTAGTATTGTGTTCACTTTAAAATTAATTCATTCATGTAATATGCTCCGGGTAACTTTAAATCAGTATGTCAGTGATAATGCTCCTCTTAACATAATTGCTCAACAAATTGGAGGCCAAGTACCTGAAGGTAGTATCTGGACCAGTGTTAGCCTTCGTTCCTCTTTCAAGGTTCACAATGGAACCATGATATCTGTATCACTAGACTGTGTGCGTGGCAGAATTAACCACATTTCTCATGAATATGGAACAAGCTTATCTGTCTTATGGATATCTTCATAGTTTTGCTTGGAGGACTTTTAAAAGAAACTTTGAAGATTGAAGTAAACGGGTTGCAACTATTGGATAAAACCCAACTTGGTGCCTTTCAGATGCGTTGGACTACAGCTCCCATAATCTTCCAGCTATGGGACTCAGAATTTTCAGTCTAGTGTACATCAAGGGACTAAGACTGAGAAAGCCACAATTCCCTTACTTTTGTTTACATTTTGTTGCATGAAGTAAATTAAACAGTCAACTTTTTGATAATAGTGATTGAATGAATGATTGATTGATAGAAAATGAGAATTGTGAGTCAACCAAAGGTACCATCTCTACTGAATTTCTGTTGGATGTTCTGGCCATCCCATGAGCTCTTGAGTTGTGAAAGTATTGGAAAGACTATATCTCATCATTAACTCCTTCCTTATTGGACAAATTAAGGGAGAAAGAGAAAAAAGCAGGAATATTCAATGGTACATCCACTGATCCACCCTATTTTCACACTGCCTACAGGCCATCCTTTTAGCAATTCCATCCACTATCTGCTTTGCCCATCACTGCCTAGTATCATCCTCCTCTACCTCTCCTGACATGATCTCAAGCTGAGGAAACACTGAAAAACCCTTCCTGTCTACCACCTGGCTATCACTCTGCAAGTGACTCATGAGCAAAACAGTACCTTCACTGTTCTTTTAAGGGAAGTAAATATAGAAGGAAAGCAATAGTGAAGGAGACAATCTTTCCCTACTGCAACAAACCTCATTGGTGGCCTAACACAAGGAGTGGGAGCAAGAAAATGGCAAAAATACATAACTGAGTTAAACCAAAGTCATGGCACCTAGGCTTTACGGTATACCAGTAGCCCCAAGAAGAAGGGCAGCAGATACCTCTCATGGGTTCCCAGAAGTGTATAGCAATTGACTCCTGACATGATGGATGATTAGTGCCTGGAATCCAGGGATTTTGCATGCAAAGCATCTAATCATCTCCACCAGCTTTTGACGCAACAGCTTTTGTTGTACTCTTAGCAAGTAGCCTAAGAGCATCTTTTGGCACTGATTTGTGCGTGACTGTGACGCACAAATCAGTGAGCCATAAGCACATTTTTAACCAAACCAAACCATGTTCTAGAAACATGTTATATAGATAATGTTCTCTTGTCCTCAAATGCCTGCTCAACTACGTATTATACACTCTTGTTGTAGAGTGCAGGAGAAATGGTAGGAAATCATCAACTATACCTGAAATGCACACTTCCACAATAACAAGGTGATCATCCAACTCAAGAGAAGAAGCTTAAAACACCTGATTTTTGTAGTAACCTTCAGAACCACTTGCACTGAAGCCCATAAACTGGCCCGTAAATTCATCCCAACCTGCAGCACTATGCTGTGATAGTACTTTCTTTTTCTAAGACTCTGGACCACATTAGTTGAGTATAAGGTTTCAAATACATGGAATCAAAGCTATCTTACTAAGTCCAGAGGAAGAACCAACCCTCATGGAGCCCCTGACCCATTTATTTCTCACCTTCACAATAACTATCAAGTAAACCTCATGCAGCACACAAACCATCCTGCAGAATACCTTTCGTGCCATGAATTTCTGCATCAGAACCAGTAATCCTGTGGAAGTATTCAGTGTTGAAGTTGACTTGCCTCTGCAAGGCTATAGCCAGCTATCACCCAGCAGGCAGAGCATGTAGGTGCCATACTGCCATCCTAGAGCTATAGCCAAAACCAACTGGAAAGCACTGCATGCGATGCCCAGAAATGTTCTCACAGTATTTACTTTATACATATCTAGTAGAATTTTCTTCCTATGGATGAGTGGGCATTTATATTTTATGTGTATATGCATCTGTATACACATATGTACATACATTTATATATATAAAATTAAGCTAGGTGGATGGATGCAATTACATCATGATAGGTGCATCATTGGAAGACCTGAAGGACCAGGCTGGGTACAATCTCCTCCACCCCTGGATAAAATGTATGTCTTTGCTAAGAATCAAAGCCAACTTGAGAGGACATAATAAATATAAAGTGCACAATCATTACAGATCCTGAACATATATATAGGTACAATCACCAGCCTTAAAATTATTCTCTTCTTACTTTTATCCTGATTTTCTTGGTTAACACCTGTTGCAGATGTTGTGCCTGATAGTCTTCTTTCCTAGCATAATAGTTATAATACTTGTCTTGAATGCAAAATATCTCTAGTTTGAAACCCAGCAGACGGTATTTTTAATTACTATTTTTCTTCAGTATCTATTGTTTCTGCTAGGCAGTTGCTGTTTGCCAATGAATAGTGCATTCATGGAATTGGTACAAAAAAAAATATGTGTACTTGTATTGTGGCATGATTCAGCAGATATTTTCCCAGAATTATTAAGATACAGAAATGTATAAATATCCAAATAATTTCAGTCAGTAGGAAAGTGGTTGACTGTCATCTCCATGGCAGTTAGTGGTGACTTCAAGGCATTTTCCTCCCTTGGACACAGGCAACATAAAAGGATGTGACATCTGCTGCTACGTTTAGTTTCAAATCTGCTCCAAATTTGCCACATAGCTAGCAAAATGTCAGCATATATTCCTTTTCTCCCACGGCTTTACCCCAAAGTCATTTCACCAACAAACAGTAGCCATGAAAACCAAACTAGGAATACCAAAGTATCAAGTACAAGGCGTACCAAAGTATCACAGCCTACTTCTGGGATATTCTTTTGAGTTCCCAGTTAAATCTACAGCAGTGTTTTTCAATTTGAGAACTTTAAGCTGTGTGAACTTCAGCTCCGAGAAATCCCCAGAATTCTAGAAGTTGAAGTCCACACAGTTTAAAGTTCCTGAGGTTGAAAAACACCGATCTAGATCTAGAGTACGGTCCCAAAATTTGTCAGCAGTCTTCTGTCCAGTTTCTAATTATGGCTTAGGAGCAACTAACCAGATTTGATTTCTGCAGGATGCAACTGCAGTTGAGCTCCTGCATTGGGACCTTGAGGGCCTGGTGGCTCAGCAGACTGATAGCATTGTGATTAACACCAGCTGTCTGCAATTACTGTAAGTTCGAATCTCACCAGGCTCAAGGCTTTCCATCCTTTCTAAGGTAGGTAAATTGAGGACCCAGTTTGTGGGAGCAATAAGCTGACTTTGTATAAATATATACAAAAGTATGAAGGCTATTGCTTAACGCATTGTAAGCCTCCCTGAGTCTCCGGAGAAGGGTGGCATATGAATCAAAAAAATTTTTTTTTAAAAAAGGCAAGCTACCATCTGTTACATGTCTTCCTGACAGTAAAACCACAAGAATATTACATATAATCATGAACTTTGTGTTCCTGAGATGTTGAGAAATTGGTTGTCCACACCCTCCTCACTAACAATTGCTTTCAGCTCCTTGGAAGGTATAAATGTTATATCCTATTTACTTGCTTAAATTTTTTACCCCATACGCTTCTACTGAGTTGCTTTAAGCCTTGAAAAGCTCACAAGTGACTGAGAAATAAAACAGTACACTTTTGACAATAGTATCTAGGTATTATTTCTTGCTTGATTATCCTTCATATTTCATGTAATTTCTTCCATAATTGCAGACAAACAACAGCAGCCATAAACAACAATAGGTAAAACATTTAGAGGAAGCTAAAAGGCAGCACAATTTATGTTCTTAATTATGTGTTCATTCCAACAGTTAATTTCCTGTTAATTCTGAAGAGGAATTCAGCAATATTCAAAATGTAGTATTTCATCCATTTAGAAAGTCTTTGCTCAGCCTAGGAGCATCTGACTGCTATCTAAAGGTTGCCAGATTCGTTATTTCAAACTAATCTTTCTTTAAAGACACCCCTGTGAGGCATTCTTGAGTGCTTCCATCTTAATCACTTCAAAGCAAATAAGACCAACAGATGATTTAAAGTTCTAGGCACATCTGAACCTCATGATTGTATAACCCTTGGCTGAGAGGAGAATAAAAGACTTCAGGGAATATGAACAGATTGCAAGCAGAAGAAGAATACAGGTGTCTTACATCAGACAAAAATTAACTCACTCATTTTGGAAGTAGGAGACAGATTTAGCTGGTGTTATAAAATATTTTACTTAAGGAAAAGATTTGTTGTACTAAGAAAGAAAAAACAATGTTTATCTTAGGGCCAATGGGAGCAGTACTTGAAGTGCATTTCATTTTCTTTTTGAAAAAACATTACATTTCTGGAATGACAGATTTTCATAGTACTGTGAATGTGTGTGTGTTTAATACAAAACCAGTACTTTTGTATTCCTGCAATTATATTTCAGTATGAGGTTGTGATATTTGATGCCATACCTGCAAGAGAAGATGTGATGAAGTAGAACAGGGGTGTCCCACAGGCCAGATGCATCACACACAAATCACACCCACCCCAACTCCGTGAAGGCAAAAAACACCGCGATACATCATGTGACATCAACATGACACGGCAAGTTTGGCACCTGGGAAGTAGAACATCTAAGCCAAAGTTTCTAAAACATTTGCAGCTTTTAAGATATGTAGACTTTAACTCCCAGAATTCCCTAGCTGGGTGAGAAATGCTGGGTGTTGATATCCACACAATTTAAAGTTGTCAAGTTTGAGAAACTGACCTACTGGGGAGACTACGTTGCTAAGCGAAGGCATCAGTTTCTTCTGTACTTTGTGCGGGTCAAAAGTTTGGCTTCTCATTGGACTAATGTTTAATATCTGTGAATAAAGTCTGGCAGTATAATATTAATGAAAGCTTTGCCCAAAGCTGTAATTTAAGAAGTCATTTGTCTCCCTGGAATGTTATTGTTGAGAATGAAAAATCTTCCCTTTTCCACATTTTTCCATTTTTCTAGTGTTGGCATTTTTTTCCTATTACCCCTATGTGCCAGGGAACATGGCACATTATTTGGAGAGATTAAAACAGGTGTATGGATGCCAGTTATTGATGTTTCTGTTGGTGATGCAGAAATGCATTTTGAGATTCACATAGTTCATTTATCGAGGTAGAGATTTTGGTGCTTAAGAGAAGGGCAAGAAGAATATTCTAACAGCATTAAAAGCAAAAGTACTGCCAATGTGATTCTCTTCGATGATGTCACATTGATTATTTAGTGATATCTTTCCTGATTATTTTTGTTATAGGTCCGTGATGGCGAAACTATGGCACGCGTGCCACAGGTGGCACACAGAGCCATATCTGTGAGCACGTGAACATTGCCCTAGCTCAGCTCCAGCGTGCATGTGTACACCAGCCAGCTGATTTTCAGGCCTTTTGGGCCCACCAGAAATCGGGAAACGGACCATTTCTGGCCTCCAGGAGGGTGGGGAAGGCCATTTTCGCCCTCCCCAGGTTCCTAGAAAGCCTCTGGAGCCTGGGGAAAGAAAAAACAGGCCTACTGGACCCACCGTGCCATCGCATGCCAAAAGTGGGGGGAGCGCTGGGGGAGTCGCATGTGCATGCACGGGGGCGGGGCACATTGAATTATGGGTGTGGGCACATGCATGCTCAACCCCCCGCGCTCCCCCCCACTTTTGGCATGCGATGGCAAAAAGTCATCACTGTTATAGGTAGTCCTCAGTTTAAGACCACAACTGAGCCCAAAATTTCCATTGCTAACTGAATCACTGCAGTTATTAAGCTAGTAACATGGTTGTTAAATGAATCTGGCTTCCCCATTGACTTTGCTTGTCAGAAGGTTGCAAAAGGTGATCACATGACCCAGGATAAGTCAAATAAGTTGCTCAGTATAAGAACAGTGAATTCAACCATATTGCCTGGCTTAGCTGTGTTGTGTGAATCTTAAAATCTAGTGCACTGTAGGCCAAGGGTCATTTCTTAGCTAATCAATACTCCGGAGAAAGAAGAGAAAAGCATGCAGTATTCAAAACAGAAGAAACTCTATTAGAAAACACACACCATCAGAGTACCACCTGTCAAGTACAAGAAATCTGGAAAAAAGATGATTAAAATGAATGCAGGTCTATCACATGCTAACACTAGTTACAAGAATCTGAACCGCTAATAGTCAAAACAAATTGGTAGTAGATAAGAGTCAACAGAATTTAAGGTGGACTGGACTTAGATATCAGTTTGATGCTTGCTTGCTATCGGCTGCCATAGTAATGGGGAAGGGGGAAGGTTGGCATTTGGGTGGGGAAGTGAGTTAGAGTGAAGACGGCCTGTGTGTGAACCAAAAGGGAGGGATGGTCTCGACTGTGCAGCTGAATGGACTTGTTTGTGCCCAGTCAAAGTCAACCATCTCAGCATACCAGATGGGGAAAACCACCTGAAGATGTGCCCCACATGATTTATTTTATTTGTTCAACTTGTATGTCGACACAAGGCTGCTTACAATGCATTTAAAAACCATATATAAAACAAAAGTTAAACCATTAAAAACAATTAAAACCCATTCACACCATTCATGGCCGGATCTCGCCAGATCGCAACAGCAAGATCAACGGCCCCAGGCTTGCCGGAAGAGCAAGGTCTTCACCGCTTTTCGGAAGGCCAATAGGGTGGGGATAGTTCGGACCTCAGGAGGTAACTGGTTCCAGAGAGCTGGGGCAGCCACAGAGAAGGCCCTCCCCCATGGGCCCGCCATCCAGCATTATTTAGCTGATGGGACCCTGAGGAGACCAACTCTGTGGGATCTTACCGGTCGCTGGGAGCTATGCGGTAGAAGGCGGTCTCGAAGATACCCTGGCCCTGAGCCATGTAGGGCTTTAAAGGTAATAACCAACACCTTGAATTGTGACCGGAGACCTATAGGGAGCCAGTGCAGCTCGCAGAGAATTGGTGTAATGTGGGTGTACCTAGGTGTACCCACCACAGCTCTCGCGGCTGCATTCTGGACCAACTGTAGTCTCTGAACACTTTTCAAGGGTAGCCCCATGTAGAGCCCCATGATACCATATGGAATGGGGATTGGACATTCTGGGTCCTTGGGAGGGATTTTGGGAAACTTTCAATATGTAACTTTTGCACCCTTTGGCTCAGATCTTGCTTTTCTTTCATGGCTATCATTTCAAATTCAGTAAAAGTACTTCTTATCTGCAAACATGGAGTCCCGGGTTTTCTTTCTTGGGTTTTGAACGGAGGCATGCCCAACAGATATCTTGTGGGCATGATAATTGATAAAGTGCTTGACCCCTCTCTTGGGCTCATCCTGGTCATCTCCTAAACCAGCAGTCCCCAACCTTTTGGGCACCAGAAACTGATTTTGTGGAAGAGAATTTTTCCATGGAGTAGATGGGATGGGGTGGAGAAGGGTACAACCTAGATCCCTCACAATTGCAGCTTACAGTAGGGTTCTTTCTCCTATGAGAATCTAATGCCTGACAATCTGAGGTAGAGCTGAGCACTGGGGAAAGGCTGCAAATACGGATGAAACTTCACTCGCCTGCTCCTCACCTCCAGCTGTGTGGCCCAGAGTTGGGGATCCCTATCCTATATTGCCCAAATATTGTCTCTACATAGGCCATAGGCTCTGTTGCCTGCTTGCCAATGGTGAGGGATCCATTAATAAACTGCAGTGGTTCATGAGACATCAGGCAAGATTGGAAGAAGCAGATTGGCTTTCTCAAAATGACTGTCCTTGATCTGGTTAGAATGATTGTGTGTGGCCAGATTCAATAGTAAAGAACTACAAGTAGTCATTTAACAACCAAAACTGGACCAGCACTTGGTCACTAGGTTGAAAATGATATGAACATGATTTTACATATAGTTTTACTTCAGCTTTCCTTTTACCCCACTCCCTGCTCTTAGGAATGCTCACCATGGCAATGGAATAATTTAGCAAGAAAGAGATTAGTATTTATATTTACATTCAGTGTAAAGGACAGGATTACAACAGAGTAATCAGGCAAACAATAGGGAAAACACATAGAAAGAAATGCACTAGCACTGGCTGTTTGCCTAGCATGATTGCAGCTCTGAGCCCTGAGCTGCTTGGAAAGAAAACAAAAGTGGAAGGTCCTAAAGTAATTATGGTAGTCTTATCAGTCACAAGCAGAACCAGCTAGTTAAGATTACAGACCTGAGCTTGCCTTTAGCACCTTTTTGGGGAGGTCTACGGGGAGAAAAGCAGCTCAGGAAGAGATTACTTTTTAAAGCAATCTCTCTGCTGTGCCAAGATGGGAAAAGCAAAGCAAAGCAGGCACAGGACAACACATATTACTGCAACTGACCAAGGTGAACACAGGGCTGAGAGATGACATTGGTGGTCAAGTTATTTTTTCATCATCATAATTTTAAATGGTACTGCTTAAGAGAATTGCTAAGTGAGGTCTACCTGTATGACTGAGTTAGCAATAGCACTTCAACTTATTTACTGCTTCACAGGGCTTTACACCCACTCTAAGTGGTTTACAGAGTCAGTATATTGCCCCTAACAATCTGGCTCCTCATTTTACTGACCTCGGAAAGATGGAAGGCTGAGTCAACCTTGAGCCGGTGAAATTCGAACTGCTGAACTGCCGAACTGCTGGCAGCTGGCAGTCAAAAGAAGTAGCCTGCAGTACTGCATTCTAACCACTGCGCCACCACGGCTCAGTGGTTAGTGGCGCAGAGTTAGTGGTTGACTAGGTTAATTATAATATTTGAATGGCCCTCTGAGTCTTTTACTTTGCCTATATTTTGAACTATTAACTGAAAATATTAAAGGCACTACTGTAAATCTCTGTGATCTAGCTTATAACTGTACTATTGTATGCCACTCAGAATCATTTCTCATGAAATGGGCAGCTTTATAAATTTGCTAAATACATAATAAACTAAGGGGAAACCTCTGCTGGTTATCTGAATTGGTGAACACATTTTAAATTTTCTCACAATGGCTCCATTGCTTTGGACAACTGGATGGAAGTTTATCTTTTTGCTTACTGACCTATTTTCTGCTACTGTATTGCCCTTCAGACTTGGAGAAGACCTGAACTGAAAGGTTTCTTTGATGTTTCCAAAATAGAACAAAACCCAATGGAGTGAATTTCAGGTGGATTAAAAGGCCAAGGCTTCACCAAGTGTGTGTCCTCTGGATTTTAAGCACAGTCAGTGGGTTTTTATACTGAATCAATAGCACTCAATTTATTTCATCTGATGGATGACTAGATTTCCCTCCTTTATCAGATCTAAGATTTCTGTACTTAGATTATCTGATATTTTTGTAGTAACCATCTGTAAAAGGAAGGTCATCACCAGAGATTGGGGTCAGTTCTTCAAATATCAGGTTACTTATCTTTCTGGGATTTTTTTCTAACCTGCACCAAAAAAAATTTAGTTGTGTCATTCACCAAGGTCAGGTTGTTTATTAGAATTCATAATTCTTGTCATTCTTGTCAGTTAGTTCCTTTGGTTGGAAATAAATGCCACACAAGACTTCCAATGCTTGTCAGTTAGGCTCTCTGCAGTAGCAGTGCAATTTCCTCCTTCAACATGTTTTCACTTAGAATTTCTGGTGGACCTCCAGGGAGATGCTCATGCCCAGGTTATTCTCATTCAATTTATTGGCATGGACATTTGTTTTTAGAAGTGCTGCAGCAATTGCATATAATGAAGTTGGTAATTACATTTCTCTCATGTGAATGGTAACATGGCCCATGGCACAATTAAGTTTAACTTTAGAATTAAAGGAGGAAAAGAAAGAGTTGCTGACAGCTACATAATCTTAAATTCTCAAAGTGACATTGACTAGAAGAGATGAATGGAAGTTAAAAAGCAAAGATAAAGTGGCAAGCAATTGACACATGGATCCCATGCCTGAAAACTGCCACTTCCCCAAAAGTGTGCCCAGCCCCCATTTGGTCAATTCCTGAATACTGAGATTACACTATCATTTTTCTGTTAACCAAATTGATCTGAACACTCTGAACAGTTTTATGCTTTCTGAGGGCGAATTCACCATTTGGGAATCTCAAGGAATGAACACTTTAGATTACATATGACTATCTAATGGCTACATTTCTTTGCAAAGTTTTTAGAATAGCTTTTCATTCAGGGAATGACCACCTACCATTACTTTCTTTCGAAACTCTGAAGAAATTGAGCAGAATCAACAGCAACATCTTAATATATTCTGTTTTATCATGGGTATCTGTCAGCCTTACCAGATAGACCATACAGAAGGCCCAACCTGTTGTAGCCTGTTGGCCGCCTACCGTTCCAGAACTGAATCAGTTGAGGAGGAGGCATGGGAGTCAGGATCATTATCAAGGCAACCTGAGAGCTCCAAGGGGGAAGAGGGAATGGAGCTGTCAGAGAAAAATACAGAGGTGGAGCCTGGGCCATCCATCAGCCCTCAGATGGAGAGTCAACTGCCCCCAGGTCTGGAGGTGGCTGATGAGGAAGAGGAGGAACAGCTGGATCCAATGCCTGACGCTCGGATGCACAGAAGGCAGAGGAGAGGAGAGCAGTGGAAATCTGTGGGCTGATCCTTGGGATGGAAGAGCCACTGCTGCTAGGGAAGCCCCACCCTAGTTCTGGGGATAAAAGGCAGGGGGCGGAGATGAATAGATGTGGCAGACAACTATTTATCTTCTAGCCGGATGGACTTGTTAGCCTGCTCTCTGTGTGTGTGTGTGTGAGAGAGAGAGGGGGGGGCTTGCTCTCTCTTATCTGTTTGTTTGCTAAGCAGTATCTCGTTGCTCCGTCTCACAAAGCATTGCAAGATCTTGGACTAGTATGGACAGATAGGCTGTCTTTGTCTGCAACTTAGTTCTTTGTTCTGCCTCACAAACTGTCCATCTGAAGCAGTCCCAACTTGCTGCAAATGACATTCTTAGTTTTGAAGTCAGAAAAGTCCAGAAGTGCAGCTCCCAGCCATATTTGCCCTGGATTGCTGTTGGGATAGAACATCCTTCCTGTCAAATGTTGTATTTTCTTTATCTGGTGGATGAAATTTATGATGGATGAAGTCAGCACCCAAAGAAAATCACTACCTACTTTGGCACTCCTCATTCTTCCTTTCTCTTCTTTCTCTTCAATCAAGTAGAGGACAGATTGCTTCGGTCAGAACCCTAAATGGATCATTTGAGAAGAATTTTGGGAATCCGGCCAACAAGAGACAGTGGTTGACTAACCTCACCCCATCCTAAAGTGAATGGGTCTATGAATTGCTGGCAAGGAAGAAACCAGAAGCTGTAATATCCGATGGAACATGGAAGGTATACAGAAAGTGAATGTTTCATTATTCATTTCTGTCTGAGGTGCTGCACAAGGATAGAATGAGACATGGAATCACTTGCCATTTCTCCTAAGTTCTATGATTTATCATCTACCTGTCAGAGAATAATTAGCAAGGCTGTTTAGATATCTTATGGGATGGACTCATGACCCCACCTACTTATAAAGGCTTGTGTTCTCAGTTCTGATTTATTATGAAATTGTATTGTCAAGGCAAGTCTGTGATAGTGGCTTTTTAAATTCATTTTATATGCTTATATTTTAAAAGTCCTATAATTGTCAGAATGGAGAGGAGCTATTTCAAATTCCTTCTTGCATAAAGTTTTGCTGGACTGAATCCACATAAATTATATCTCTGTCTGTCTGTCTGTCTGTCTATCTATCTATCTATCTATCTATCTATCTATCTATCTATCTATCTATCTATCTATCTATCTATTTATCTATCTATCTATCATCATCTGTATCTTCAGGAACCTTACATGCCAACATCTGGAAGAGAAGAGTATCAGGCTAGGTATTCACGTATTGTGCTAAATTGTAGCTTGTTAACCATAATTTTAGTAATGAAATCACAAGTATCTGTGTTAACTCTACATACTATGGCACATCATTTACCCAACCACAGTGGGAAGGTCCATCAGTGCATTAAGCCAAAATCAAAAAAAAGCCATATTTATGGTGAATCAGGCCAAAAAGATCAGTGTAGTATTCATGGAAAATGTATATAAGGATAATAATATTTGCATAGAACAATTAAAATGCACACACAGATTGCATTCTGCTGGAAAATGCTCTTTCTTGGTTCTTGTTGACATTTTGGGATGAATTATTATAGTAATCGTCTAATTAAAGTTCCCTCTGGAAGACATGAGAGTGTCTAATCATGTATACTTTCTCTTAAATGATATAAGATACCTTATCTTCTGAATTGAAAATGAACTTATTGAAGTTCTTTTGGTCAGCATCTATGTCCAAAACAGCTTATGTAGTTTTCATTACAGGAGAAAGAGAAGCTATACCTGAAATAACTTAGAACTCTGCAGATTGGCATGTCTCAGACTTTGGTGTTCAGGTGTTGCTGGCTGCACTTACCATTCAAATGCTTCTAGTTTGAGAAGTCTACCTTTGTCTCTCTGAAACTTCCAGCCAACAAGGATAAAGTTGATAAATTTATAATCCAGAATCATATGGGGATCCAGGTTTGAAAACCGGGGCTAGAACCTGGGGCCATTTAAGAATAAATTTAGGGTAGATAAAAGGAACTGATGGATGCAACTCATTGATATGATTCAAAAGGAGAAATTAGACAAATTCATAGTAACTAAATAAAATTCATAATTAATTGACGGAGACAATATCTGTTAAAAATCAACATTAAAATTACTAACGATCCAAGAGGATTATATATTACTAAAACTGACCAGCAGAACCACACCATGATTTTGGGGTATGCAATGATTTGCAGATAGATAAAGATAAGGGAATTCACTGGTCATTGCTGACTTAGGGTCGTTATTCATCTCTGTTGTTTCAAGACCATTTAGCCAATGCTGGCCAAAGACATTTCTGCGCTCATGTGGCCAGCATGACCTCACAGAGCGCTCTTTCTTCCCACTGAGGTGGTACCTATTTACAGATAGATAAGGGGGTAAATAATTAACACATAGCTAAGTCTCTGCAAGGTTTGCCTTGGCAGCTGCCAATTTTATATAACAAACATAAATTGAAACAGAGGCTTTAACATGAAAGAAGTTGGTTGTGATGGAGGATCAACTTCCATTTTGGCCCCAAAAGTCAAGAGAGTGGTCATAGTCTAACTGAAGTTCTGCTATTTTTCTTATAGTTAGCACGTGTGCAATTTCTGGAAGAGAAGTTTTGAGACCTCACACCTTTCCTCTTAACAGCCTCAACCTAAGTACTGCAGGCATGACCTAACCAACTATGGGAAATAACATGTTGTTCCCTATAGATAGCAATAGTCTTTATGACATGCTCCTATTTAACCATTCTCCGATCTGGGATATGGTACTCTATTCCTTCCTTTCCCTCTGACTGCTCCAATTTTTCCCCTTCTCTAGCAATTAGGATTTTATTATGGAAAAACAATCTCACTAGGTTTGAGAGTCCTGTTAAAACTTTCTTGTACTTCTTTAGTGATACTGACCTCTTATGTGTGAGTGGTACCTTTTGGGTTATAATACTGGCCAAAATTGTGGAAACCTTTTGGGAAAAGTGTATTTTCTAAAACTAGCTAATAACACCACTTTTTTTTTTTTGGACTAGTACCATAAAATTACCATATATCAATGGAAAGATAATTTAATCAAGAATGTAATGCAATAACTTTTATGAAGGATTTGCTATTAGAATAGCAGTTACAGTATAAAGAAGAAAAGTGAAACACATATAAAAAATGAGATATACAAAAATTATCACCATGTCAGTTAATACTTAGTTGGGTAACCTTTAGCATGAATTACGGCCTCACAATGTCTTCCCATAGAGTGAACTTTTTAGTTCTGCAGCTGTTATAATGTGAAACCAAGATTGAATGATTGCTTCTATTAACTGGGTTTTATTGCTGGGTTGCATTTGACTAACAAGTTTCTTTAGTCAGCTCCATAGATTTTCAATTGGGTTAGGATCTGGGTTATTCCCAGGCCATTCCAGCAGTGGAATATGATTATCTTGAAACTCCAAAAAAAAGTGGTGTTATTAGCCATCAAATCTCAAAAATACACTTTCCCCAAAAGTTTTCCACAATTTTGGCCACTACTGAAGCCATAGCGGCCACATCTGAAAGGTAAGAGTGATGTGTGGAATTTAGCAAGATGGCAGGATACAGGGCTGATACGCACATGCATTGGTCTGGAATGGAAATAACAAACTTTGGCAACCAGAAGTTATAGTCAGAATGGAGAATCATATTGATCCACCTCCATTATCATAGAATTTAGGGAAGAAGTCCAAGGTTATTTTCAGTAGAATGGGCAGGAGGGGACTGACTTGTCACTTTACAGTCTAATACAGGCTCCACTTGCAGCCTCTGGATGATGAAAAATTAAGAAACAACCATTCTGTTACCTTATCCATTGTCTCAACAGAACAGGTTTATGCAGGCAGCTATCTGGATGGGAGCCACAGTGTGTTTACAACCAAGTAGCACTTTGCCAATTGAACATCATGATGTAGTGTACTCGTGCAGAGAATTCAGTTTGAAGAAGATTTTGCAGCTGTCTCATATGCTAGAGTGGCTGTGGTCAATATTGCTTTATTTTCCTCTTTTTATTGTACTTGGCAGCAGGAGCCTTTGAAAGAGAGGAAAGCAAACAGATGGTAAGCCCCAAAGATAGAAGGCTCTGAGTCACTGCTCAGCTAATGTTTCCGTTTATAACTTTCTCAATTTCCCTCTTTTTTTCAAGCTGTTTCAAAACAGCTGTAATGATTTCTATCCTTTTATCCTAAAAAGTGCAAATTAAGGCTGTGCACATGTGATAATATTGGTTTAATTTAGGGCCAGTCCCAAACCTGCACTTTTATCCCCCTCTCAAAATATATCCACACCAAACAAGAGATTTACTTATTTAACTCCCAGCTGCACCAGCTGTTCACCAAGCTTTTTTTTTTTTTGGTTATTCCTATATCAATTCCAAAAGCTCAAAGCAGTTTGTTATAAGTAGAGTAAGAAAATCCCTTTAAACAAGAAAATGGGTATGACATTTACGCCTTTCATGAAGCTAAAAGTAATGCCATATAATATCTTAGTTTTACTGTCTTAAGGTAGGATAATGGGCTTATGGTTCTTTTTCCCTCTGATACCAAAATAACTCAAGTGGGATTGGGGTCCTGACCATGAAATGGAGGATAATAAATAAATAAATAAATAAATAAATAAATAAATAAATAAATAAATAAATAGTCATTGTATGTGTATACACAGTATACCCATACAACAAAATTCACTTAACACTCAAAGACCAGGTCCAACACACATAACACCCAAACACACTTCCACCCACCATAATTCTCCACCCCTAAACCACCCAAACATCCACACAACAGACCAAGTAATACTGTCCAACTAATGGTGGCCCTTTAGTTCATTGTTGAACATAGCTCTGGGATAAAAACTATTCAGAAAACATGTGGTCTGAGTTTTAATTGTTCTGTATTTTCTGCCAGAAGGCAACAGTACAAAAAGATTGTAAGCAGGATGGGAAGAGTCTCTGAGAATGTTATGGAACTTTCTCAAACAGCAAGATTCGAAGATGTCATCCAGGGCTAGTAGCTGGAATCCGATGATATTCTGGGCAGTTTTAATGATTCTCTGTAGAGCTTTTTTGTCCGCTACAGAGCTGCTCCCATACCATGCAAGAATGCCGTATGTCAGGACACTCTCAATGGTGCTGCGATGGTAGGACAGAAGTAGATGCTGAGATAGATTTATTTTCCTGATCATTCTCAGGAAGTACAGCCTCTTCTGTGCCTTCTCCACAAGCATGTTAGCATTCATAGTCCATGAGAGGTCCTCCAAGATATAAGTGCCCAGAAATTTAAAACTACCCACCTCTCCACCTCCTCACCATTTATGTACAATGGTAGATGTACATCGCTCTTCCTCCTGAAGTCAATTATAAGTTCTTTAGTTTTTGTGATGTTAAGTGTGAGATTATTTTCATTACACCACAATGTCAGCCCTTGCTTGATAAGCATTGGTTTTTACTACTCTGCAAAGTGATTCATAACCCAAGTGTTGTACTTTGGTCCACAAAACTCTGCAGCAATTGGCACTCAATGTACAATCATTTTCAGTATTTGGAGTCACTTGTTGACTGCGATCAGTGACCATACTATGAGTAGGGTTGGACATTGGCTGGCTTTATACAATGCATGAACCATAAAGAGGCCAACCCAGGGGTGCTATTCAGCAGATTCTGACAGGTTCTGGAGAACCAGTAGTGGAAATTTTGAGTAGTTCAGAGAACCGGCAAATACCACCTCTGGCTGGCCCCAGAGTGGGATGGGAATGGAGATTTTGCAATATACTTTCCCCTGGAGTGGGGGGGGGGGGAAATGGAGATTTTGCAGTATCCTTCCCCTTCCATGCTCACCAAGCCATGCCCACCAAGCCACACCATGCCCACCAAGCCACGCCCACAGAACCGGTAATAAAAAAATTTGAATTCCACCACTGGCACCAACCACATTGTAATTTAATGCATTACATCCCATTTGTGCTTCAATTTATTTAACGACTCCCCAAATTGGGTTGAGTAAACCATTTTTGAAGCAAGAGTGGTTAGTGTGTTGTACAATTGTATTCTACATTACCATTGTCTTGTTGTGGAGATACCATCTGAAAAAATAAAGGTGGAATATAAGGTGACGATGATGATGACAGTGATACAATAAATCTGGCAGGGTCAATTCTGTAGAGTGTAGCCTGGGAGGAGTAGATCCATGTATGTAGACTGCAAAAGGCTACAGATCTATCCTTGGTCAATTATTCTACCAATATTAGGTATCCGTTGAAAAAGACATTGGATAGGAAGATTATTAATTCAAGGACACACCTGTTTTTAAAGAAGGGGGGAAATCTCTATCTGTTTTCATAAAGTATAAGGTAATAAAAGAGCTAACCAAACAAGAGGATTTTCAAGAGGCTGTTACATCGACACTAGTAATTAGGCACTAACATGATAGCAGGGACAGCTGGAAGAAATCATTTTTGGTCTTCATGACTTTTGTTGAAAGATAGCATAACAGATGCAACTAGATCTTATGAGCTTTCAAATGAATAACGAAAGCTGGGGATAAACTTTAGAGAAACACAACAATCACATTTTACACTTTTATTTGGGTTCTGAATGACACTACAGATAAAGTACTTTAATCAAATACAGGAAGAACAGGTTGCTGTGGACTTCCCCCCAGATACAACAGACAGAGTTAATTTGAAAAAGAAATTCCTGTTAGAATGTTCATATGAAAACACCATTTGTAGATCTTGAACACCAAAATTCTATCTAGACTAAATATTATTGGAGGCAATCCAAGCTATAAGTCACTGCCACTATTCTGTCTCCCTTTGATTGTAACAGGAACATTTGTGGTGACTTACAATCTAGCTGTTGAACTGCTCCATTATCTCAAAGTGGTCTCACCAATGGACTGCTCACTTCAGTGGAATTTATACAATTACCACCTGAAGAGAGATTGCATTAACAACAGTGTTTGATACGTATTCAAATGTCCTGATCTGTAAAGATGATCTGATTTCCCTCTTCCAATACAGCATAGAGCTGATTGGGGGAAAGTTCTTATGCGTGGAGGTTTTGCATTGTCCACTGGCATCTGCATAGAGACCCATGACTGGGGAAAGCTGGTCTAGATCACATAGAAAAGCTCTTAAACTCTTCAGCACATAAGCTTTAATGTCTAGAATTAAACACTATTTGTACGAATCAGCCAGAATGGAATCATGGTCTAAAGCAAATAAGCAATAGAGAAACTAGAAAGGATTAAGTTCTTACAATATCTAGATTCAATACTGCTACCAAACACGTATAAGAACAATTCATAATATATCGTACAAGCTTATACAGCAATATATGTCAATTGGCAACACTGTACAGTATGAAATCTAAAGTGCGCAATTCTCAACTTGAGGTGGGAAAAAAACCAGCAAGATCATTCAAAAGGCAACACAACTACAGACACAGTTTTATCTCTTTTTCCCCCTATTTTGCAAGTTTACAATGAGTCACTAGTACATAAAATTATATATGTTCAATCAAATCATATTACATTGCATTTGTATCTTCAAGTATTTTGAGAGAGTGTAAAACAATATTGCTTTACAAACCCAGGTGGCCATGTTGCTTTTTAGTTAAAGCTAAAACCCAATGTTTAAATAGGGTTGTAACTGGAAATTGTTCCAGGATGTGAAACTGAGGAATGACAGATTTCATTTCCTCCAAGCTAGCCTTCCCTGACACAATAGCCTCATGATGTTCTCTAATGCAGCATCCATCATCTCAAACCACTGGCCATAATGGCTAAGACTGATGGGGTTTGCAGTCCCAAACATTTGGAGGGCAACACACTAAGGAAATCTGCCTGAAATATGGCTGATCTTGCATCCATAAAAACTAGATGGACCTTCATTGTGTTTCCTTAAAAGAGGTATATGAACTGTGGACAGAATACTGATTATCATAATCACACATTTATATTAAAATAGCACTCTGTTATATTTTGAAATTCCATAACACTATATAAGATAAGCTGGTAGTAGTATTCCCATACAATTGTTAGGGGCTAAGCTTAAAACCCAGTAGCATGGTTGAATCCATTTACAAATTACATTAGAAATAATTCAGGGCAGATATTTTCTGCTTTGTATTTAGTATCTTAGTTGTTATACTAGGCCAATTCTAAGAGCAACGTAAATAGTAGTTAAGAACTGTCTAAGAGCTTAGATGTGGAAAACCAATTTCAAATAAATGGATTCAATGTCTTGGACACATCATTCATAAGATCACATAGATCTACTGGGACATTAGCAGCCAGTCTCTGAAAGGAAATATGGTCATAGCAGCAGTTACAAATATCACATGACAAGTAAAAGTTATTTCCAACTCTTGTGCCTCCTCCAAAGATCAACAGCACTGGATGTCTTCTCAAACTCATGTCTCCGCACGAAGTTCGACCGTCAATCCTTAGAACCTGCTGTGGATCTTTGCTGTTACTTGAACTTCCTTACCAGTGGACTGGCCTTTTTAGAACCTAAAATATTCATATTTTCTTCAGTAGCTGTGAGAAATATAAGTACTGTAGTAAAATTAATTATTCTGAAGTGCACCCTTTTTTTTGGAGAAGGCTCCAAACACAACCCTAATTTTACTCCCAGATAGCAGTCTGGAAAGATTGTGCTTTTATTTAGCTAGGTCATATGGGAAAAATCACTAGGAATAGCAGCATTTTGTGATATCACTATTTTCAGTTTGTTTTCTTATACGCAGACATCTCTTGAGGTTCTGCAGTACTAGACTCTGGAGATATACAAGATAAAAGGACATGTAAAACAAACATTTCTTTTTAAGAATTTATGTGGGTTTATGTCTCAAAAGAAGCATTCTTAAACATTTGATGCATTTCATCTAAGGAAAAATAAAATATTTCATTATTATATTTATTATTTGTCCCTGCAGTTTTTAGAACCCATATAAAATAAAAAATCTATATTTTACAAAATAGGATCTTTTTAATATATATATTTATATATTTATATATTTCTTTTGTAAAATTAGATGTATTTAAGTACATCTGAACGTTGCATGTAAATTAGAAATTCTGTTCTAACAGAGTAAAAAAAAAAGATAAAAGTTACTCAGTTTTAATATGCATTTTTGCATTTTGTTTTTATGCTGCCCCGCAATCTGTGGCCATTTGGGAACCATTGTTCTATTGGCTATTTTTAACAAAAGGAATTATTTTTACTACTCACACTGATCTTTAGAGATGAGATTGTGAATATATATATGTATGCTTGATATGCAAAAATGCAGCCTTTTGTATACTATCTTCCTGGAAAAGAAGTTTTTGCAAACTCAGAGGGGAGAAGACAACTTTTTAAAAGGAGCAATGTTCTTGATTTTAAATTGTACTCTACTTTGACGCCACAATATAGAAAGAGAATCACTTTGGAACAAACTACAAATACATTCACCACAGTTTGTGACAACTTAATTGTCTACCTAGAGGTACTTCAGAAGGATATGGCAGATTATAGGATTATAAATCTTGCCCAAGGCGTTCTATTTCTTCAATCAGAAAATCAATGTCTTGGTGAGCTGCTGCTGGATTGGAGATAACCATGCGGAAAAAATTGACCTTGTCTCCCAGGGGCTGATAGCTGACCATTGTGGTTCCATACTCCATCATCCGAGCTTTAATTACTGGTGCCACCTTCAAAGATAAAACATGGAAAGCAAATCAATACTGCACCATCGTGTCCTTCTGATTCTTCTAGTGATGCATTCTGGGAAGGTCTTTGGCATGAATATACAACACTACTCAACAGAATGAGGAGCTCTTCAAATTCATTCAGCCTGGTTTTTGAGATGAATAAATTAATAGAAGTTACCATATCATGGCAACCCATTTCTGGAAACTCACCAAGTCCAAAAGACCTCCTCCTGCAATAGTCTAAAATTTAGTACATAAATTGGCAATCTTGCATAATCCTGGACACCACAATTCCATCAGATCTGAATGTTAATGTTAATGATCTGAAGACTGCCAACATTTCTGTGAGATTTCAGAAAATTTGGGTAAAATTTCACATCATTTGAAAAAACTTTCATGAAGTTTCAGAATTTTCATGTGAGATGTCAAAGTATTTTAACATAGTTTTCAAAGTTCACCAAGATCTTTGATCATAAAGTTCCTAATTTCTGCTCTATATTGTTCATCAAAACATGTGACTTTGTTTCAGTAGCATCTACACAAAAATAGGAAGTATTGTGTCCTCTAGAGAGTTTTACGTCCCATTAACCTCAATTTAATTATTCAATGGTCAGGACTGAGGAATTTTAGGCCAAACATCTGTGGAAGAAGTACCAGAATGCTGATTCTTTCAAAATGAATTTAACACAAATCTTCATTGTGAGGTTGTAAATCTCTGTCTTCATTCTCCACTGCCACTAATCGGCTGGGGAGTAATAAAAATATAATTTGTTTCATTTCATAATCAGGACTACCCTATCTTCCATAAACAGTGCAAGCTGATCAATTAACTGGTAAGGGTTCCCTCTCTATTTAGAAGAGATTTGATAATTCTGAGGCACCACCCAGATACAGATGGCGGTCCTTAAAATTGCATAACAGAAATAGACTTCATTCTGTTCTGTTTTTTCTGTGCTCTCTTTTACCTTTGAAAGACGGTTCACTCTTTCTTCATTATCTTCTGTATTCCGCAAACTGGGAGGCACGTACCAGAAGCAAACATTTGTGTGTTGAGGCTAATGGAAGAACAATAATGGCAGTAAGCACTGTGTTTTCACTTTTCCCCAGGGTTGCCTTTCCTATGATTGTGATCAGTTGAAGTGTTTTTCTTGTTTATTGACTTTGGTGCAGCACAGTAAAAATCACTAGCATTGTAATCAATGCATCTACAAATATTTCTTGCATCTTAAACTGGGGAAATCATGTTTCGCTCCAAATATCTGTTTTCTTAGTGAAAATGGTCTGGGTCACACTAATGGTTAATTTTATCATACATTAGAATTATCTGATCTGTTTTTACCTAAGTGTTTGTAGTTCACTGCCCATTACATCAGATGCATGTATACTATTTCATAAAATTCTCTATTGTGATCCTATAGAAGACATAATATGGCTACCCCTCTTGAAACAGAGGGACAGAGCTAAAGTACAAAAGCATTTATTTATACATATTGTAATGATGGGCATGAAAGAAAGACTGAAATAATTAACTTCTTGATGGCATTGACTTTTTGAAATGTAGCCTCTTTCTTTGAATTTCCACTGTTCTCCCTAACCAGTGAATTAGTGAATTAGCCCACTGAGCACTGGGAAGTAATCATACATAAGAACTGTTATCTGACGGATCACCTATCTTCAATCACTTGGCATGTTCTTTTCATGTACAAGTATTGACATATGTAGCCATGAACCTTAATACTGATTCCTTGTAGCATGAAGATTAATTGAGAAACATTCTCATAGTTGCCAAGTACTTCTATGGTATCATGTCTCAGAGCCATCTGACCACAATAATTTGTGCAGGATATAATTGCTTGTGAATAAGTTTTGAGATCTGTAAATAACTAAACAAGAGTGCTAGAGAAGGAATTAGAGAAATTTTAGTTCATACCCCCACTGAGCCAAAGCTTTGAGATTGTCACATTGTTGTCTTGCCTATATCTTGGTGTTATGAGGGTAAAACTGAAGAATGGAATACAGTGTAATTTCTGAAGGCGTATTAATATGTCAATTAATAATAAACAAATATTAGTCGCGGTGGCACAGTGGTTAGAGTGCAGTACTGCAGGCTACTTCTGCTGCCTGCCGGCTGCCTGCAATTTGGCAGTGCAAATCTCACCAGGCTCAAGGTTGACTCAGCCTTCCATCCTTCTGAGGTCGGTAAAATGAGGACCCAAATTGTTGGTGGCAATATGCTGACTCTGCAAATCGCTTAGACAGGGCTGTAAAGCACTGTAAAGTGGTATATAAGTAGAAGTGCTAGTGCTATTAATATACTGATAGAAAATCTCTAACAGTACAATTTTTGCATGATAACTTGGAAGAGAATCCATTGGTGCATTCTCAAAAACCATTGAACCTATACACAGTACAATGGACAACTAAAACTGTACCTGCTATTCAAAAGTATGATTTAAAACATACCTTTCCATCAAACACCATTTCATAGCCTTCTCTGTTCTTAATTTTGTTATATAGATACTCTGCAAGATCCAAGCATTTGTCAATATGTGCTTCAAATCCTACAGTGCCCTGCAGAACAAAGGAAATTAAAAAATAGCATGAGTGAGTATACAAATCACACTAATTTTTTTGAAAAATGGAGCAAGCTGTTAAAAGTGGAGGGTAAGTAAGTTTGTACTTTCAGATCTATAAGATCTGTACCATAAATCTTTGTGGGTAAACCAGATAGGAAGCATGACAAGATAAACTAAATCTACATTATTATAAGGGTGCATTAGTAGAATCTTGTAAGCCTGAAAGTACAAATGCCTCACTTCCTACTTTTAACTGCTTGCTACATTGGGGGAGGGGGCTTCCTTAGTTTCTTTAAGAGACTGCAGACCTCTGCCCCGCTTGTCTGATTGTTCCCTAGGCACAGGGGTGAAATCTAAAATTTTTTGCTACCGGTTCTGTGGGCGTGGCTTAATTAGTGCACGTGGCTTGGTGGTAAGGTGACTGGGAGGGCGTGGCTTGTTGGTCAGGTGGGCGTGGCCAAGTCAACGTCACTTCTTTGCCCTTTTTTAACCTACAAAACACAAACAACACAAACTGGCTCACCCACAATATAAAAGCAGCTGTGCTAGACCCAAAATGGCCCCTGCAACAAGCAGGAACCTCACACAGCCACAAAAAGCCTCAAAACCCAACTTTCACACTTTACACACACACAACACAACACAACTGGCTCACCCACAATGTAAAAGCAGCTGTGCTAGACCCAAAATGGCCCCTGCAACAAGCAAGAACCTCACACAGCGACAAAAAGCCCAAAAAACCAACTTTCACACTTTACACACACAAAATTCCACATACAGTTTTGTTAGATTTTGTGCATTTGTGTAGTTAGAATGAAACACTACAGAAACACACTAAATCTCAGAAAGCTGCACAAATATTATTTAATTTTAATTTACTTTTATTTTTATATAAAAGCAGCTAAATTTAAAACTTCCTAAACTTTAAATGGCTAGGTCTAAAAAAAGAACAACTAAAAAAAACCCAATTAACTATTTTTTTAAAGCTCCCAAAGGGGAAAAAAACTTACCCAATTGAACAGGGGTTTCCAACCTTGGCAACTTTAAGACTTGTAGACTTCAGCTCCCAGAATTCCTCAGCCAGCTTTGCTTTGCTGGCTGAGGAATTCTGGGAGTTGAAGTCCACAATTCCCTGCCTGCTTGATTGCAGGCAGGGAGATTCAGTTGCTTGCTGATGCAATCGATTGCAGGGATTACAGCAAGGCATTGCGACCAGCAGCTAAAGTAAGCAAGCTGAGGGAGGGAGTGGGAGGGATTTTTGCTACCGATTAGCAGGCAGAGCCATTTAAAAGGAAAAAAGTTTTTTTTTCTTTTACATGGCTCTGGCGATCCAAGCTGAGTTGCCTGATTAGCAGGCAACTGAGCTGGGATCATCAGAGCTTGGCTGGTCAGAGCCATTTAAAAGAAAAAAAAGGCTCTGATGATTGAGCGGCTCAGCTGGGCATGGGGGATGGGGGCAGGGATTTTTGCTACCGGTTCTCCAAACTGCCTGCTGCCACCTGAGCCGGTCCGAACCAGGAGCATTTCATCCCTGCCTAGGCATCATCCCTTTTCTTCTTTCCTCAAGACTATCCATGCATTCCATTACAGGAGGTCCCAAATGACAACTATGAAATGTCCTTGCTTAACAACCACAGTGACAGTAACCTCACTCAACAACTAGAAGTACTAAAATTTCTGCATCTAAGTAGTGGAGACATTTGATATTGTGCTTTATCATTATGACACTTAGCATTGGTAATTCAGGTCCCAATTACCTGCATTAAATGAGAACTGTGTAATTCTCATTTAATGCAGGTAATTGGGACCTGGGTGCAAAACCTACTTTGGAATAAGTGGACCAAAGACTACATTCTATTTGTAGAGAAAAGTAATGAGAAAATCATTGTGTCATTGGAAAAGCAACGAGAATAATGCTTCATTAAAGCATTGATTTTTGTGATGCCCTAAAATTATTACATTATGGAAAAAAAAGTAATTACACATATTAATCTGATACATGGTTTATTCTTTTGACAGCTCAAAACATAAATGAATATTCCTTCTCTTTCCTATTATTAAAAAACTTGTCTTTCAACCTTTGAAAATACATTTATGGCCAGTTACTCAGTAAGTTGAAGATCAGAAGTTACTTGTTACACATACATATGAATGAGTTGTGTGGATTACAATTATACAAAATGCAAGAATTAACCATTGTATAAAATTGTATATTGTACATACATATATGAGAAGTCCTCATATTTTTGTAGTGCTTTCCTCCCTCCCCCATTTATTGATTCTTTTGGTTCTTTTTCTGTTTTTTAATTAAGTTAACAAAAACAACATAAATAATAAATACAGATGAAGACAAAACTTTTCTAGAGAGGTTTTGGAGCATGATGCCAAGGATGTTTTGGGACTTTATTAATTCTACGGCTATGTTTTCATATTTTATAATAGTTTCTTAATTTTCTGAGCTGCTGAAAATCTTTTGATTGCAGTGGGATGCACATTTGATTAATAGATAAAATAATATAAATAAATAAAGGAGAGGAAATGATATATTTCATTTCTCTGAGTGCTGGAAGGAGTGAACTCAGTGATTGGTAAGGTTACTTCTAGAACAATGAACACTGATAGACTTGTCTTAGCTGAATTCATCTACCGACCACCTCAGGCTGAACAATGAAAGGCTGGAGGTACTTTCATCAGCACATTGATAACACCATGCAGATAGTGAATAGCAGATTACCGTGGATTTAATTTGTGTTGGGAATGATTTACGGATACTAGAATACACAGTGATGGAACAAAGCTCTTTATAACAAACACTACTTATTTATTTATTACTGTTTACAATAATGAACAATTTTTAGACAAATCATGCCAGAAAAATAGGAATCATTATGCAGGAAGTATTTATTTGGCAACCCCTTTTCAAATGGTCAAAGTGGTGGTCCTTTGAGGTTTTTTACAAATATGCCCCAGAAAAGAACAGGTTTTTAATTTGTCTCTCCACATCAATAATGTGCCTATTCTTAATTGTGGAGTAAAGTGGAAGCAGGTGTTCTCATCACAGTTTGCCACATCTAGTTTTAAGAATTCCTAAAACGAAATCCTTTCTATTTCCCAAAAGCTTTTAGCTTGATTACATTAAAGCATCACAATTACGATATGCTGCCAACTAGCAAGATCTGGATGACAAGCCATAATTGGATGACATCAAGTGTTTTAAGCTTGAAAGTGACACCCACTTTCTGGGTGACTTCCTGGAAAAATGCAAACGTATTTGTATCATTGTTTGTTGGTTACTCCCAGCTTTCTTCTCTTATCTGCTTCTTACAGAAACAGAGGTCTTATGTAAGAGATTGCTCAAGTTTACCTCCAAGCTGCAGTGCAGAAGGACTAAGAAGGGTTGCCTAGCAACCAACATGCAATTTCGACTTGTCCAAAGCACAATGGAGAGAGAAGCAAAATGTTGACCATTTTTTTTTAAAAAATCATGTGTTAGTAGGGGAGGAAGAGACAGAAGGGCAATGTCAGAACATAGGAATGGTTGAAATTTTTGCCAATTTCTTTCTCATTGCATCTATTTTAGAAGGTACACTAGAGTTGTTGTGTTTTTGGCTTTAACATCACAGGAAACCATGATTTCCATTTTTCTGCAGTTAGAATTTGGGACTGCAAAAACAGGACTGGGGCTGCATGAGGGCCCTGGGCTCAACGTGTTCCCCACTACAGAAACATTTCCTTCTAATATCATGATGGGAATTTGTAGATGGTGCATGAGTCAAATAAATTGGGAAATGGAATCAAGAAAGTAGACCCAATTTAGCTGAAGGTAAAAACCTCCTATACATACACAGTAGTATATGCTATGTTCTCAGCATGTTCTAAAGAAGTAGCATTATCAATGCCGTTTCAAGGTCTCTGCTATAGACCATTTCAATTAACACACCTGGTCTTATCTCTGAAGTTCAATATTTTTCCTTATTGCATTCTGAGATCCCTGATTTGGACTACTGTTATCCCCACAAACTCATCTAAATGCTTACCTTTGCTCGCCACATCAGCCATAGTTTGAAGACATCAACATGGCGTCCACATTGCAATGCCTTGTCTCCAGTGTCATAAGAGAGATCATAATGCTTATCTTGTTGGAAGAGGTAAGAAGCATGCATCTGATTGCAGCTTTGCATCAGCCCCTTAAAAAGAAATAATAACACTCTGCATAGTTCTGATTTATTGCATCTTAAAGAACTACTTGTTGTGTTGGAAAAAGTTCCAAAAAGAGCAGGCAAAATGATTGAAGAAAAATTCTCCAAGAAAAATTTTCACAGTGTTTGGAAGTTTACAAATAAGGCAAGTACAGGGACCATGTCAAAAGTATATACAATTATGCTAAATCTGCAAAGAGGGATAATTTCTTAATACCAATACCTGTGGGATCATTCAACAAAACCAAGCATGTATGGTTTCTAGTCTAGGGAATCTAAGAAATCTTATTGCATTCATAATTTATTTATGGGCTTCCCACTGGAATCTATTTTTGGAAATAGAATTTTGGGTCTTTATCACTTCCATCCAAGTGGTATTCTTGTGTTATATATTACATTCCAGCATTGTCTATTCTAAATGGAGTGTGGATCAAAGTTACCATAAAGCAACTTCCTACTGCTTTTTGGCCGAAAAGGATTTAAATAAAAGATTGAACAACCATTTGTCTGAAATGGAACAAGGACTCATGCCTTGGAAGTGGGTTAGACTAGAAGACCTCAAAAATCTCTTCCAGATCTCTAATTCAATATACCTAGACAGTTGTTATGAAGTTTTTTAAATTCTGTGTTGAAAAGTGATTGGACTTTTTTCTTTTTAAATTTCAGATGTTATCTTAATTACACATGGGTGTATCTGCTGTGTCACAATTATGTAGAACCAACATATGAAAAGGCAGAAATCTGAAAGCAACAAGACATCGTTCAAAGTTTCAGCGGCTCACCTCTTCGCGTACAAGCAAGGCAGAACACTGAAGGGGAACCCCCATCATTTTGTGTGGATTCCATGTCACGGAATTTGCTCTGGAACAGAAACCAAACTTTAAAAGGAAGTGAAATGATCAAGGACTGCAATCTTAGAAGCTCAAATGGAAAAGCAATTATAAAACATAATAGGATTTTTGTAAGGCCAAAAGCAACAAGACTGAAAATAAGCATTTAAACACACACACACACACACACACACACACACGAAAACAAAAAGTAGATAACATAATTGTTTGATGTCACCATCAGACCTCTGTTCAGCTTAACTGGATTTGCAATCTTTTTTGGTATTTAACACAAAGATTAGGGATCTCAACTATAGTTCTAAAAATAAACTTTCTCGTTATCTGAAACAAGAATTTTAATATTTATGTATAGCATTTTCATTTTCCATACTATTTGTCTTCTGATTCATCTTTACATTTTGGAAGATAATTATTAATATTAGTTCAACAGATAAGAAATGGAGGTTTATAAAACAAGTACAAATATTTCAATTTTAGGTTTCACAGTTAAGTGGAGGATATATTGCAGTTCCAGAGCTGCATCATCTGTTTTGTTTTTGTTTTGTTTTCAGAAGGAAAGCATATCTGATGGCATTTTATATCTATGTTTCACATTAGTTCTGGAAGGTGGATAATATTAAGTCATTAGGATGCGCAATAATGAACATATACATTATCTTAGCTTTATGAGAAGTTTAAAATGGAGTCCCACCACCAGTAGAAGCTGAAATGCTGTGTTAACACCATAATACTGATTTATGTGTTGCTTTCCATCATACACCATGTTTCCTGCTATGTAAATAAATACAGAGGATCTCAACCTTGCATTTATTCCCTTTTCCTTTGAAAAAAATAATTTAGAACTTTCTACTTCTGAGTTCTCCAATGTCTAAACCTGAAAGAAATATTTGGAGTTGTTAAATTATGGTTAATTAGCATTACCGAGGACCTGAAAGTTTGACTTCATTCGTCTTAAACATAGTTTGACTAAAACAAATGCCTCCAGCCTCCTTATTAACATGCAGAAGAGGGAGACAAGCAGGAAGCCAGGATCAGCTGAAGGTTGTTCATATGCTCCTATAAAGTATTAGGAAAAATTATAACAGAATATAGAATAATGTATTCCACGTATTAGAGTAAGCCATAAAGTAGTTCAACCAAGTGAGGCTTAGCAGATTGAGTAAATGCAAACATTAAAGATCAAGCCATGATTTATGGCTTAAACTATAAATTCAGACAGTTGTAGTTTATCTTGTAAACCTTAGTGAAGCAACATATTAAAAAGTATAACTGAAAAAATGTCTTGGAAATGTTGGAAGTATGAATTCCATCTCTTCATGAACCACTAACTACAAAGGTATATGTATCGGGACATATGTAAGTATTTATTCAATGTTCTGTCTTTATTACTCTGCCAATGTCATATGGGAAAGACCAGGACCATATATTATGATTTAATTGAACAACTTTATTTCTTATGCCTATGCACAGGAATATTCTCAACTAATGGTTAGCACCTCCTAGAAGTTAGATAAGGATCAACAGAATTCATGGTAGATTGGATTTAGCACGTTTGTGGCTACATAGGGCTTCTAGGATTATCTCTCTTTTGACTCTGTCCCCAGGCTCTGCCACTCCTTCTCTTACTCCCTGTCTAAGAGATTGCTAATCTCAGAATCACTTTCTTCTCTTTGAGTCTCCTTCTGATCTGGCAGGATGCTGTTAGTTAGGTGCTAGGCTTTGCCGAGGGGCATTTTGTTATACAAGCAGGACATGGGGTAGGAGGTTAAGAACTGTCTCGATGGAGTCCACAATTGTGCAGTCAACTTCTCCCCCACCATATCATGTATGCTGCATGCTTGATATATATAAAATGGGAAGAGGCTTTAATCTCAACTGGTCGCCATCTTTTTTTGTAATTCTCGCAAATGCCCTGTTACTTAAGCATTTTACACCAGACTTCCCGGATCCCAACTCTTCAGCTTTCAAGGGTTTTAGTTCTTAGCTAGCATGACCAAAGACCATAACAAATGGAAATTATGGGAATTAATGCTTGAAAAGTTGGAGAATGCCTACCAGAAAAACGTTTTTCTAGGCTATTATTTCAAGCATGAATTAAATTGGCTTTGTTTTTCGCCAGGTTGGAGTTTCTTGGTATCAATGTGAGAAGCATATCATAATATCGTTATGAACCATACCTTTCAATGCCATTTAATTTCCATTTATGTTTTCTTGACATCAGCAGCCCACCACCCCAAGCTCCCTGGAAAAAGATTACAATCATCAGTTCCATTAAATAATAATTCAGATTTCTGAAAATATAACATTTTCATATTTAAAGATGTGAATCACTTATTTTCAGCTTTTTACTTATTTGGGAAAGCAGTTAAAATTTTGGAAATTGCCAAAGGTAAATTTTGATCAGTTTTCCAGTAACACTGCTGTAATTTGCAGCATATGTTGGAATTAGCTTGAATGCCTTTTAAGACAGCAATAATAAATCTTTCAGCACAAAGATCTTCCATCTATATGTATATGTATATTACGTATATGTGTATGTGTATATCAGTAGTGGGTTTCAAATCCCATCGCTACTGGTTCACTCATGAGTGCTTGCGTGCTCGAGCGCGCGACACTTCTGTGCATGTGCAGAGATGTCCAGGTGGGTTGGCAAAGCCTCTTGCTGCCGCCGCTACCGCATCACCCGATCCGAGGCGAACTGGTAGCAACCCACCACAGGTGTATATGTATATGTGTTTGTGTATGTGTATGTGTATTGTATTGCACATGTATATGATATGTATACACACACATGCACGTACATACATATACATGTGTGTGTGTGTGTGTGTGTGTGTGTGTGTGTAATTAAGTACCATTGTAGATACAGATGGAGTTGTATTTTTTAAAAAGATAACTTTGTGGAGGATTGATTTATCTATCGCTGTTAAGCATGAAGTCTACATAAAATGCCAGAATACTAAGACAGTATATCTTACACATCAAATGATTCACCATCTTTAGGGCTACCGTGTTATCTCTGAGAAGCAGAAAACCTTTCAATCTTCCAAAGATTCTATTAAGAAGTTTATTTTCATGTGAAGCAACACAGCCCAGACACAGTTAAATCCTCTGCATCTTCATTATCATTCCCACCAGCAGACCCAGGACTGGATTTACAATCTGATGCTTGAAGATTTAATACTCACATCCACGTGCATCCATATCTTATACTTCTTGCAAATATCAGCAATAGCTATAAGCGGATCAAAAGCTCCGTATACGGTAGTTCCTGCAGTGGCACTTACTAGAAAAGGAACAAATCCCTACAGGAATATATAAAAAAAACCCTCAGCAGATTAATTTCTTCTCCTCTGGCAATGCATAAGAGACCACTTTCTGTTATGAGGCAGCCAAGAGATTACACAGTACTTACTATTACAGTTACTTTATTTGCCATGTGATTGCTGTTTCTAACAGTAGGAGGCAGCAAGCTGCCAAAACAATAGAAATGATTCAGTATTGTTTACCTAAACAACCTAATGGGGTACATAACAGACCATCCAAAGTGCAATCTTAAACTCTCAGAGCAGAGAGAACCTAATTAAATGTCTTCAGCTTCCTTCCATCTAAACATTGTCAGGATTTCCTCATTGGGGATCTTTACAGTAACTCAGCTCTTACTGTGTGGATATGCAATAACATTTTGCTGAAATAGCTGCACGACATTCTAATTTTATCAGACTAATAGGATGTATTGTTCTCCAAGATTGGAGGCAATTATATTTTGAGGATACTGATTGGCTGATAAAATGCTATAAACGAGGCATTACCTTTGCAAATTTACCAGGGACTGATCAATGCTTGCTTAGTCACATGATACTTCCTTTTAAAAAGGATAAAAGGAAATTCAATAAAATTCATGTAGGTTGGATGTGGTCAGACAGAAAAAATGCAGACTTTAAAATGCAGACTGGGGACAAGATATGGCCAGTATTGTGATCAGTGAGGAACACTGGGGTGCCAGGGAGTCCCCTAGTTTGTCATAGAAATTCCAAGAGAAAGAACCTATAACCTTTTTCAGGTCTCATTGTATGTTTGTGTGTGTGTGAGTGAAAAATATCAAAAAAAGGCAGTCACAACCATGTGATTAAACCCCCACTCTCTTTTACATGCATTGTAACACACCAAATTTTGATTGCCTAGTTGTGGCTGTAGTCTTGACATTATTGACACAAAACACAAAACACAAAACACACACACACACACACACACACACACACACACACACACACACAAAGATGGATGGACTGACCTGACTTCCACACCCCCCCACAACCCCTTTATTCTTCAATTTCATTCCATTTACTCTAGCCTCGTAATTTCCTGAGAAGAATTCAAATGTTTGCACATTATTCTGGGACATTTAGAACTGTCTAATAAAAATAGTGCCCTAATATGAATTGTTGAAGGTACTTTGTGTTTATTTGTTTCTTTGTTTTTAACCTCACTTGGAAAAATCCAAATCTAGCACCAAGATCCTACACTAGAGGAAGAGGATTTTAGAAATGAGGATGGGGTTTCCTTCTCTGAGGGAACATCACATATCAGCAAGCATTTCCACTACCACCTTTCAGATAATTTCTTCTCTTTCTCAAAATTCTACACAGTTGGATTTTTAAAAATTGACTATGTATCCATATGCACATAAAAGAGCTATGTTTAATTTGTTATTTTTACCTAGCTAGTGACAGATCCTTTTTTTTCCAAGCAAAAGTAATCCAGAGAACCAGATGTATTATCTTTAGATGATCATGATGAGATTTTTAATCCAGCATATTGGTGAAGACTGAGATACAGCATGAAAAATGTCATATTGCTGGAATATCTGAATGGCATTAAATAGAAACTTTAGATAGAATTAACTTGCCTTTTGCTTGGCCTCAACAATTCGTCTTTCAAGATCAGATGGGATCATTTTCCCCCTGGAAATAGTGAATATATAAATAAATATGATGGATATGGATATAATCATACTAAATACTAAGTGTTTTCAAATGTCTTATCCAAGATAAGCTGCTATTTATGAAAATTGTCCTTTGCTGCTTACAAACTGTCAGAAGCATTAGCTTATCTGTCAGTTTATAAAGCAATACAACTGGCATGTACACAACACAGTAAACCTAATTACAGAATTAAATAATTTCCCAACAATTCACGCAATATACTGAGGAATAGTTTAAGATGGCTCATTTGCATAACACATGATGCCGTACAAAAATTAATTCAGGTTAATGCCAAGCAAACTTTGCATATTGTACAAATGCACAAACTAAGTTTTACCTGACATAATTAAACCTGTTTTGTAATCTGTTGTGTTAATATGTTCATTCACTATCTTGTGTTTATTACTTGTCTGAATTACAAGTGGCTAATAGCTAGGGTTTGAAGAAAAATTTGTCTCTCATTTATGCAAGTATAAACTCGTGCGTATGTATGTGTGTGTGACTCCTTTTTTTACCAGTAACGTTTGAGTGGGGAGATATCAAAAGTAGTATAAGGAACTCAGATTTATGAAATGATTTATTTTTCCACTGTTAATTTGCCTATTAAATTCTTAAAGCATATGAGTCTAAAAGGTACTTGATAAATCTTGGCAATTAAAAAATTGGATTTTAAAGAAGTTTAGGCCACAATATATATAGCAGCCGAAATGATACAGTCATGGTACCATGAAATATATTCATATTGACTGCTATAATCAGTTCCATGGGGGCAGGAAGGCGGAATCAAGATGTTAATAGGATCTGAGCTAGACATTCACATGAAGCATGCTATGCAGCTTCCAAGAACTCTACCACTGTAGGGAGCACAAATGGAATTTTCAGCATACTTCATCTTCAATGAACTCTTTTGTTAGCTGCGTTCTGCAGTACATACATGCATGGATGGCGCCCACGCTCATATTTATGAACTGGTAGGGAAAGTAAGTGAATACCACCCCTGCTTATGACCATTCTTCAAAGTTATGACCTTTGCAGCCTTCCCATCATCATGTCATAAAAATTCAGATGCTTGGCAATTGGTTCATATTTATGACGGTTGCAATGTCCCAAGTGTCATGTGATCACCTTTTGTGACCTTCTGACAAAGACAAAGTCAATGGGGAAGCCAGATTCATTTAACAACCGGGCTACTAACTTACCAATTGCAGTGATTCACTTAACAATTATGGCAAGAAAGATCGTAAAATGGGGCAAAATTCACTTAAAATATTCACTTAACAAATGTCTCATTTAATTTTGGACCCAATTGTGGTCATAAGTCGAGGACTGCCTATATTTAATAGAGAAGAAAAAAACATTTGGAGTCATTATTGTTCTTTTTGATATCCATAGATTGTTTCTTTGTATGCTTTGCTCACTATAATTTTACGGTTGTCCCATAACATAAGTTAGGTAGACATATTATAAACAACACAATATAAACAAGAAATACTGCCAAGCCTCACTCAGAATTAAATTATTTAAATTGAGACAGTCAGACTAAAAGATTCAAAGATATGTTATGTGTTAATATCACTTTATAAAATGCCTTGGTAAGGCCACACTTGGAATACTGCATTCAGTTTTGGTCGCCATGATGTGAAAAAGATGTGGAGACTCTACAAAGAGTGCAGAGAAGAGCAACAAAGATGATTAGGGGACTGGAAGCTAAAACATATGAAGAATGGTTGCAGGAACTGGGTATGTCTAGTTTAATGAAAAGAAGGACTAAGGGAGACATGATAGCAGTGTTCCAATATCTCAGGGGTTGCCACGAAGAAGAGGAAGTCAAACTATTAATCAAAGCACCTGAGGGTAGAACAAGAAGCAATGGGTGGAAACTAATCAAGGAGAGAATCAACTTAGAACTAAGGAGACATTTCCTGACAGTTGGAACAATTAATCAGTGCAACAACTTGCTTCCAGAAGTTGTGAATGCTCCAATACTGGAAATTTTTAAGAAGATGTTGGATAACCATTTGTCTGAAGTGGTGTAGGGCTTCTTGCCTAAGCAGGGGGTTGGACTAGAAGACCTCCAAAGTCCCTTCCAACTCTGTTATTGTATTCTAATTAAGATATGGTGTCAAAATTACCAAAGATATGGTGTCAAAATCCTTAGCACCAGAAAATCTCTCTCTGGGAAGACTTTCCATAATTGAGGTGCTACTATCAGGGAAAAAAAACCTTCTTCCTAATAAGGATAATTGGTCAGTTTATTTGCACAGAGCACTGAGAACAATTCCCTGAAGATTTGGTGGGTGCAGAGAAAAGACAATGGTTTTCTGGTATTCAAGTTTTAACAATTACAAAAACCCATGAAACTAATTCCTAAGCAGAGACTTTAGGAAATAGAATTAGCAACATTTCCTACCTTGGACCAGTCTCAATGGCCATAAAAAGTACAACATGATGGTAGATCAAAAACAGGAAATGTTTGGAAACGGAAATTACTTACTACATTACAATGATAAGTAAATATGATGAGTGGTTAAATATTTCTAACCAGCTTTCTGGGCAAATATTCATCCTAATGGAGCTTAAAAAAATCTTCTGTATTCAAAAATGTTTCCTATTAAAATGTATCTATTGCACTCATAAATAAAATTATTAAAGGAATTTTTTTCTTGCAAAAGGGTAAACAATATGAGGTTTTGGCACTTGCACATATGAATGCTGAAATTTTGTGAAATCTTTCTGGATAAATTTGGTTCCTTTGGGTTGAGAATGTAGAGCAGCCTGAAAATGGGTGCCGACCAGTGGTGGGTTGCCCTGGTTCGGACCGGTTCTATAGAACTGGTAGTAAAACTGGTGGGAGGCTCCGCCCACCCACCACAACGTCATCATGGGTGATCTGCGCATGCATAGAAGCAAACTCCCACTGCAAACCGCTAGTAAAGGTAAGTGGGACCCACCCCTGGTGCTCACCAGTAGTGGACTTCAATTTCGATTCCTACCGGTTCCCTTGTGGGCACGCACACATGTGAGCGTGAGCATGACACTTCTGTGCATGCGCAGAGACATCCAGGTGGGTGGGCAGAGCCTCCCACTGCTGCTACCGGTTCGCCCAATCCAGCGCGAACCAATAGTAACCCACCACCGATGCTAACTTTTGGTTAAATTAAAAGTTCTGCTTACCTTTCGTCACATCTGATCAAAATCACACTGTCAGTACCAATTCCTAAAGCTGCTGCTCCTTTCTTCACTGAAAAATGACTCTGAAAAAGTATATTGATTATTTTGTACATGGAAGCAATGCACCAATATATTTCTCCTATGAAATAATGCTCTTGCATTTGTCTTCTTTGCAAACTAGTGAAATGTTAGGATTAATTCTTTAAGGGTTTGTAAAAAAAAAAAAAAAAAAGCAAAATCCAGTCTCATCTTAGAAATTGACAAATGCATTATAATAGAGGTTTAGTGGGCTACTGTGTATTTCATCATCAGCATAAAGTGTTGTCCTGAGTTACAAAGCAAGTCTAATCAAGTAATGGTATTTTAAATGAATTTGAGAAGATATGGCAAGTACAGCAGTTGTTGATACACAAACCTTTGGCCAGTGGGTAGGTTGAATCCTATTATTTTGTTTCTCTTTTCTTTGCAATTCTCCCCCATCCATATTTATATTTATCTGAAACAATCCTATTGGGAGAAATTGGGGGAACTCATATTTAGCCTTGAAAAGTTTGAGAAAGTGTGTGAGATGTGCTCAAATTCCTGAAAATAGAAGTGCTCACAATTAGGAAGCCTGACCATCCTCAGGGGTGTCAAACTCGATTTCATTGAGGGCCACATCAGGGTTGTGTTTGACCTCAGGGGGGCCAGCTTGACATCATTCATGTTGAGGGCACCTGTGGTGGCCCGAGAGCTCTGTCAGAGAAAACAGGCTCCTGAGCTCCATTTTCGGCTGTGATGTCCTCCTGTAACCCTCTGCTAGCGAAAACGGAACTCTGGAGGGCTGCCTGTGGCCCTTGCGAGTGCCATTTTCACTGGCAGAGGCATCGCAGGCCAGTCCATCACTGTTTCCAGGGCAGCCCCACAGGCCGGATCTAAGCACCCCACGGGCCAGATCTGGCCCCTGGGCCTTGAGTTTGACACCTCTGCTCTATTGCCTCTGACTGGCATGTAATGTTTTCTGAATGCAACTTTTTCTTAAGACCTACTGTAGCCGAACAGCCAAACATCTTAACAATCAATGGCCTTTTTTCTTTTATAACCTTGAGCCACTTTTAAAATTTCTGAGTCTCAAGAGACATTACACAGTTCATTTTTTTTCAATTAAAACAAAAACGAATGGGATTGATGCTTTCTTTTTCTTTGCATTGTGTATTTCATCAGTATATTTTACAGTTTGTATCACAGTTTTCATGTGTTTCCCAACCCAAAACCATTCAGCCAACATTCATGTGCCTGATTAGGAATTGGGGATTATGGGCTTTAGAGATTGCAAGATAGATAACAATGTAAGATTCAGTTCTGATTGCAGGTTGCCAGCCCTGAGGAAAATTATTCTTCTTGGGGAAGAAATTTAAATCCCAGAGCTCAGAGTCATTTCAAGAATGAGATAGGTGACATATAAATTGAATGAATGAATGAATTAATTAATTTATTTATTTATCTCCTTTATGAATAAATCTGATAGGACCTTGTCTTTATTTGTGAATCCCATAACATTATTCTGACTTCATTCATACAATATTTTAATTTGATTAAAAAATAGAATTGATCTGATAACTACGTCCAAACAATTAAATTATATAATGGCTTAATGGATGATCTGATTCCCCTCCGACCTGCAAACTATTCAACTCTAATATTACCATGTTGTTCAAGCCTAGACGGAGTCACCTAGCACAGTTGTTTAGAAAATTAGTCACTTGATGTAAAACAAAGAGTTTTGAATTCTAAGTATTTATATCAATTCAGTTTGTTACAATTGTCTTTGCACTGGATTCCACAGAAATGATGTTCAATTGACCTAATTAGTATTAGACATTTCAGAACCTTATGAAGTCCCTAAACTACCTTTCTCAAGAGCCTCAGATCATGTCTGGTCACCATTGTTGAAAACTGGTGGCACGGAAAGAGAATCATAGTGAAACCATAATCTAAGTTGTAGAATGAATTTTAAAAAGAGTTTAAAAATCCTGAAACTCCCCTATCTGCAGAGCACAAGAAACTGCTCCAGAAAATTCTAACCTGGCCACTTTGCATCATAACTTCATCTGCTGTAGGTTCCAGCAACCCAATAAACAAAACATTAGTGCACCTCCTAAGATCAAAACTGTGCCAAGTGCTTGTATAAAGACAGGATTAATTTCAAATTCACATTTATTCACAAACATCACTGTGTAATGCATTTCAAAAAGAAAGAATCATTGGTTCTAATATGGGATGCCCTGTTTGGAAAAGAATAAACATACGCACATCCAAAGGAAGAATATATGTCACAGAAAGAAAGCAATAAGCCAAAGATAAATTGGGCATAAAGGATTACAGAGGAACACCTACATGTTCTGAGGTGAAGGCAACCAGTCTCGGAATAGCTGCCATTCCTTTCTCTTTAACTTCTGGAAACATCTTGAAACGTGCAATCAACATAGCATACATGTTAGATATGGCACCACCTGGAGACCACAGTAAGAGTGTTACTTTTATTGATTCACACTTTGCATACAAACTAAACCTTTTTTCATAGTAGACATTTTTCTCAGGGTTTAATCCAAATACAGGTATCATAAATTCTCACTCATTCAGTTTATATTCATGTGCTGAATTTTGAAGGCAGGTAACAATGGAAGAAATATGAAGAAGACAAAAGCAATAAAAAATACTGTAGAACCACATTTTACTTTTTACTCTTGTTTGAATCCATTTGCTCAATGACCCTTTCACTATTAAAAATCTAAACTTGTTTGAAAGAATTTGGAAGATTCAGTGCTATTTTTTTTTCCTATTACCTTCCCTTAATTTCTTATCTTGCTGTTCTAGATTTGATGGCTTAGCTCCAAAGGAATAGAGAGTCTTACCTAGGACAACTTATTGTCTTACTTCTAGAATGTACATTCTTCACTGACCAAACAGTTTTTTCAGTTTATAATCTCAATAGAGGATTTTTTTCCCCAATAGATCAGATAGAGTTTGTTTCAAGCAGAGAAGACAGCAGAAAACATTTCTTCTCCTGAACTGGACTATAAGAATCCCCAATTCTCACAGTATCTATTCAGACATAGATATGTATTTGTAAATTTTGATGATTCCAATGTGTATTTAAAAAATTGCTGTACAAAATAGGTTCAATGCAGTACTGCAGGCTAACTCACTGCCAGGAGTTCTGACCAGCTCAAGGTTGACTCAGCCTTCCATCCTTCTGAGGTGGGTAAAATGAGGACCCAGATTGTTGAGGGAATATGCTGACTCTGTAAATGGCTTAGAGAGGGCCCTAAAGCGCTGTGAAATGTTATATAAGTCTAAGTGCTATTGCTATTGCTATTTTGTACTATGGTACTTTATATTTGACTCTGGCAAGTAGATTTGGGTTCTGCTTAAAAAAAATAGAATGAATTTTGCTCTCCTTACTACGTAATCATTTTAAAGAGATTTCTGTTAATTGAATCTATAATCCAACAGTCTCATTTAAATTAGATTCATTCCACGAGATAAGTCATTAAGTAATAGATTGTAAATCATAATTGGTTCACATTACATGTTAAGTAAAAAAAAGTCATATCATGGCCTAGTGCAATGATGATGATGATGATGATGATGATGATGATGATGATGATGATGATTTATTGAATTTATATACCGCCCTACTCCCGAAGGACTCAGGGCGGTGAACAGCCAAAAGATAAAATACATATAATACAAATGTTAAAAAATCATTAAACTACAATTAAATGATTTGGCCCAGAAAACAAAATTTAAAAACCCCAATTTTATAAGACAAATTTAAAATTAAAAACAATTTAAAACAATTTAAAAAAGAGGTTAGGCCAGGCTGGCCTGCTGGAATAGGAATGTTTTAAGGGCACGGTGGAAAGCGCACAGATCAGTGATCCTCTGTATCTCCGGGGGGAGCTCGTTCCAGATGGCAGGTGCTTCCACAGAGAAGGCTCTCCTCCTGGGGGCTGCCAGTCGACACTGTTTGACCGACGGCACCCTAAGAAGCCCCTCTCTATGGGAGCATACTGGTCGGTGAGAGGCTACTGGTGGCAGAAGGCAGTCTCGTAGATACCCCAGTCCTAGGCCATGGAGCGCTCTAAAGGTGGTAACCAAAACCTTGAAGTGCACCCGGAAGACCACTGGGAGCCAGTGCAGCTCGCGCAGGAGGGGGGGGGTCACATGGGAGTGCCCCGTGGCTTCCATAACCACCCACGTGGCTGCATTCTGGACCAGCTGGAGCCTCCGGGTGCTCCTCAAGGAGAGCCCCATGTAGAGAGCATTGCAGTAGTCCAGGCGGGAAGTGACGAGGGCATGAGTGACCGTATTTAACGAGTCCCGATCCAGAAAGGGATGCAACTGGCGAATCAGGTGAACCTGATAAAATGCCTTCCCGGCCACAGCCATCAGATGCCTTTCTAAAGACAGCTGTGAGTCCAGGAGGACACCCAAGTTGCGGACCCTCTCTGTGTGGGCCAATGACTCGCCCCCAATAGTCAGTGATGGCACCAACTGACAATATTGGGATGTCGGAAACCACAGCCACTCGGTCTTGGATGGGTTGAGCCCGAGTCTGTTTCTTCCCATCCAGATCCATACAGCCTCCAGGCACCGGGACATCACTTCAAGGGCATCATTGGGGTTGTCCGGGGTGGAGATGTACAGCTGAGTGTCATCAGCGTACTGGTGGTACTTCACCCCGAAACCACGGATGATCTCACCCAGTGGCTTCACATAAATGTTGAACAGAAGGGGCAAGAGGACCGACCTTTGTGGCACCCCACATACAAGGGGCCTCGGGGTCGACCTCTGCCCCCCTGCCAACACAGACTGCGACCGGTCAGAGAGAAAGGAGGAGAATCACCGCAACACGGTGCCCCCCATCCCTAACTCTTCCAGCCGGTGCAGCATGATACCATGGTCGATGGTATCAAAAGCCGCTGAGAGGTCTAATAGGACCAGGATAGAGGAACAACCCCTGTCCCGAGCCCTCCAGAGATCATCAACCAATGCGACCAATGCCATTTCCGTGCTGTACCCAGGCCTGAAGCCCAACTGGAACGGATCCAGATAAGCTGATTCATCCAGGTATTGAGGGAGCTGTCATGCTACCACACTCTCAACAACCTTCACAACAAAGCGAAGGCTGGAGACTGGACGGTAATTAGCCAACACTGCCGGGTCCAGGGAAGGCTTCTTGAGGAGAGAACTCACCACCGCCTCTTTCAAGGCGGCGGGAAAGACACCCTTACTCAAAGAAGCATTTATAATCCCCTGGAGCCAGCCTCGTGTAACTTCCCGAGAGGTCAGCACCAGCCAGGAGCGACACGGGTCCAATAAACATGTGGTAGCATTCAGTCTACTCAGTATCCTGTCCATGTCTTCAGGAGTCACAGAATCAAACTCTTCCCAGATAATATTCTCAAGACCTGCCTCCATCCTCCCCCCTGGATCTACCCTGTCGGAGTCCAGGTGTTCCCGAATCTGAGTGATTTTATCATACAGATACTGTACAAAATCCTTGGCTCTGCCCTCCAAGGGGTCCTCCCACGCTTCCTGAAGGAGCAGGGAGCAGGTCACCCTAAACAGGGCAGCTGGGCAATTATCTGATAATGCAATAAGAGCGGAAAAATAATTACATTTTGCCGCTTTTATCACCACTAGGTAAGTCTTAATATGAGACCTTACCAGTGTTCGGTCAGATTCTGACTGGCTGGCCCTCCAACCCCTCTCCAGGTGTCTTTTCTGGTGCTTCATCTCCCTCAGCTCCTTGGTAAACCAAGGAGCCAAGCGAGATCGGCGCTGAGTCAGAGGCAGCAAAGGTATGACCCGATCCAAAGCTCCAGCGGCCGCCCTATCCCAGGTGGCCACCGGTCTTCAGTCGAGCCGTGAGCCAAAGCCTCAGGAAACGGCCCAAGCTCCATCTGGAACTGATCTGGGTCCATCAGGCGCCTGGGGCAGAACCACCTCATCGGTTCTGCCTCCCTGCGGTGGGGTGTGGTGGTTCAAAGGTCAAAGCGAAGGAGGGAATGATTTGACCATGACAAGGGTTTAGTCACTATATCCCCAATATCGAGATCATTCAACCATTGTCCAGAGACAAAAACCAAGTCCAGAGTGTTTCCCCCTGTGTGAGTAGAGCCATGCACTAACTGGGTCAGGTCCATAGCCGTCATGGAAGCCATGAACTCCCGTGCTGCCTCAGATGCTTCACCGATGGATGGCAGGTTAAAATCCCCCATGACCATAAGCCTCGGGGTATCAACCGCCACCCTGGCTATAATGTTGAGCAGTTCAGGCAGGGCTGCTGCCACATGGCAGGGAGCCAGGTACGTGATCAGCAAGCCCACCTGTACCCCATGACCCCACTTCCCCAGGAGGGACTCGCATCTGGCAATCTGAGGAACAGTGGCCTCCCTTGGACCAAGACCTTCTTTTATAACAACCCCCCCTGCCCCTACCCTGTGACCTTGGTTGATGAAATGCGCGGAAACCAGGAGGGCACATTTCAATGAGGGGGACCCCCCCTCTTGGCCCAACCAGGTCTCCATAATACCTGCTAGATCCGCTCCCCCCCTCCTGAACAAGATCACAAATGAGGGCGGCTTTATTTACTACGGATCTGGCAAGGCATAACATCAGCCAAAGGTCCGGGCCCCGAGAGTCTGAACTACCTGGGGGACAAGAGGAGCCTTGGGGGCTGGCGCGCACCACCACTTGAGGACGGCGGGCGCGCACTCCCACAACCAGGTTTGGCCCCCTGCTCCCACCCTATCTGCCCCTCCCACTCACAGTACTGATGTACTGGCTCTCATCGTTGCAAGCTCTAACCCTCTCCTTAACCCGGAGCCCTGTGCCTCCCATGCCGTGACCCCTAGCCAGGCCTGGTCTCACCCTCAGTGGGTTATCCCCTAAACCCACAGCCCTAGTTCCAATCCAACCCTCCCCCCCAGAACCCCTTAAAAATTTAATTAAAAATTTATACAAAAAACTCCTCAAAATCCCTTTTGCTGCATACCACCTCTCGGATGATGGTGAACATATGGCACGAGTGCCGGAAGTGGCACGCAGAGCCATCTCTCCAGGCCCGCCAGCCGTCACCTGTTGCTCTTCCAGGTTCCGGTGCACAGCTGGTCTTTGTGCTCATGGGAGCGCTGGAAACCAGAGGACCAGGTGACCAGCATGCATGTGCATGCTGAAAACCATAAGCTCAGCTTCCTGGCATGTGTGTGCTCCTAGGGAACTGCTCTTCTGGCTTCTGGAGCCCCTGCACATGCGCACACACTCCCGTTTCAGTACTAGGTGCTGAAAAGGTTCGCCAACATTGGCCTAATGTAACTGTAATAGCTTTGATAAATTGCTTACATCATTAGCTGTTGTAATATCCATTCAGCACTCCTATCTTCATTTACTAGGTCTACAACAGCCTGACCTCATTATTACATACTGTAATTTCTTATTTATTCCATACAAATGAGTGAATGTTATGTACTACAGAACTAAGGAATGGATATTTTATTTGATTGCATGTTCTCAATCATTTGATTCTTTATAAAACAGCACAATTTGCTTGAAGGAACTTTCTGCAAGAATAGACAGTAAAGTTTTTGTTCTCAGTGTCTCTGGGTTGACATAAATATGCATCTTTTTTATAACCAGGAGAGAATGTTAAGAGGAAAGGTTCATTTGAACATGCTGCATCTCACATTAGATTGTCTTCAAAGGTATTGCATATCATAAGCATGAAAGCACAAAGAAGCATCACTTACCAGGTGAAAAAATTCCATCACCAGCACCTCCTGGCCAACCAATTATTTCTCTCATTTTTCTTAATGTGACATATTCCAACAGTACAAACACAGGAGCAATTTCATAGGTGAACCTAGAACAAAGCAATTTCTGCATCTTATTGACTAAGTAAAAGTACTGACAGAATATCTCACTTCACAGAGCATAGAATATAGAAAAATAGAGTTGGAAGGGACCTTGGAGGTTTTCTAGTTCAATCCCTGCTCAAGCAGGAGACCCTTATAACTTTGCTTCAGATTTGTTGCTTGATTATTTTTTCCAAGACTTTTCCAGGTATTGATGTCAGGCTGATTGGTTTGTAATTTCCTGGATATGTTTTTCCCTTTTTTTGAAGTTCAAAACCATATCAACTGTTTTTCAGTCTTCAGATAGTTCCCCAGTGCTCCAAGAGCTTTGAAAGATATGTTTCAATAATTCTGAAATCATGTCTGTAGTTTCTTCAACACTCTGGGATGTAGTCCGTCATGACCTGGTGATTTGAATCCATCTAGATATGACAGGTGTTCTCTTACCTTATTTTTGCAGATTTGCATTCCTAACCTGTCATTTAGGGTTCTGTTTTTGGTGGGTTGAGTTGTGTTTTCTTTTTGCATGAATAAATGCAAAGTATGAATTAAGTAGTTGTGCTTTCTCTCTATTGCCCATTATTTCTTAGCCATCTTTGCCCATTAGTGGACCAATTATGTTTCTGACTTTTTTCCTTGTTTTTTATATGTTGAAATAATTTTTTTTAAAAATGCTTTTGATATTTGTTGCAAGTCTTACTTCGTTCAAAGCCTTGGCTTTCCTAACTTCATCTTTTCAAGTTTGGACTATTTGTTGATATCCTGCCTTAGTTGTTTCTCTTTCCATTTTTTGTACTTATCCTTTTTTTCCTCTCAGTTGGACTGAGAGTTCTTTGTGCAACCATGCTGGATTTTTCTTGGTTTTCTTGGTTTTCCTTTTTAGCAGTATCGAACTGGATCATTTTTCAGTTTCCCAAACTTCTTGAGTTGATTTCCCCTTTCAGATTTTCATCCATGGGATCCTCCCAAAGCTCTTTCTGAGTTTGTTAAAATCAGCTCTTTTAACGTCTAAGAAACTGGCTCTGATTGTGTTCTGTTGCTTGTGCCTTTTTTATATTGAATTCTAATATGACATGGTCAATCTCCCATAAAGTCCCTGAAATTTCAACCCCCTCTATAATTTCTTCTATGTTGGTAAGAATAAGATGCAGTATAGCTGTCCCTCTAGTTGCCTCCTCTACCTTTTGGGTGATGAAGTTGTCAGCTAGGTGGGTCAGGAATCTATTGAATCTTTCATTTGTTGCAGTTTGTCTCCCAGTTGATGTCAGAGTAGTTACATTGCTACTGTGGTGTGTTTTCTATATAAATTGGTTAAGTGATTAGAAAAAGTCCATCTATTCTATTTCTTCTGCTCGATTGGATAGCCTGTAGTATATACCTATGGCAATGTCATTCTTTTTTCCTTTTATGTTGACCCATATGCATTCTAGAAATTCTTGCTTAGATCTTTAAAACAATTTCTGATGCCTTCCAGATATGCCTGAGACTACAACTCCCAAATACCACTGGCAAAAGAAAAAGAAGAGATTTCAACATATCACTGTCTATGGAGATTCTCAATAATCCAGGTCATGGTTATCCCAAAGAGCTTTTCCAACTGGACTTTCTTGAGTTTTTTCTCATCCAAGAAGCTTCTTCAGAACTGAACTTTTTATTCTATTTTTTTCTGGAGAGGTACAAATTGCTGTTTTTCCCATTTGCCTCCCTTAGTTTTAACAAATTAATACCTGCTCTTCTTGTTTTCACTAACAAATTATTTTCTGTTTATCTGTTTGGCTATGCAACTCTCAGTGATTCTATAGAACCATTTTTCATGTCATATATGGTAAATGCTACCCTTTTCCCCCTCTTTCTTTTCTTCTTTCTTAACAAGAGGCATGCAAAATATAAATGCTAACCTATCTGCTGACATTGGTAAATATGAGGATCAAGTTATTTTCTTCTCTCTAAAACCTCTTGTGTACTATAAAATAAATGTATTAATATCTATGAATGTGAAATTTTATGTGATTAATTATTGTTCATTAATTATGAATTCAAGTATGTTTGTTGGGTTTTGTTCCTTATAACTACTATGGAGCATTACCCTGAAATAAAATAAGCTCTCACCTTAATTTTATGCGTGCAAAAATGGACAAACTCTTGCAATGAGGATTTTTTTGTACAGTTGCTAATTTAAAAAAACAAATATTTTGCATAGACAGTAAGATAGTGTATTTTATTTCTGAAAACAATCTAAGCTAATTTCTGAGTTAATGATGCTTAAAAGTATCTTATTAGTCAATTTACATACTTACATATTAGTGTTAGCTGTAGAAGTTAGCCAATCTGCAGCTAATCCAACCATATCCAATCCAGTTGAAAGCTGATTGAAATATCTGGGATGCCCTGCAAAACATCTGAATAAGCTACATTGAAAGATATAAATTTTTATTATATTTCTATCACATTCATATTTCTGCTGTCTATTTTGACCCATAAAATCCCAACCTCATTGCATTTCTATGGAATTTATATGGCAAACAGCTTCAGTGAAAAATCATTATTTTTAGCTTTCAGCAATGAGGAGGAAGGTTCTGTATAGAGAGACTTTTGTTCAGACATTATAAGTATTACCATTGCTCAAAATGCTCTGTTCTCTTAAAAAGACTAGATAGATCTTTTCCATTTCAGAAAAAAGAAACAAATTGAAATTAACAGTTGAATTATATTTCAATATAATTACACAAAGAGCACTTTATATCAATCCAAGGGAACTTATTTTCTTTAAAAAAACATTTTCTCAAACTAGATAAGAACAAAAAGGAAAAATAGCTATGTAAACAGAGTTAACATAGCAAAATAACACGAATACTTTTGTCTTCCCTTTCTTACCTCCAAAGAGAGAGAGAGAGAGAGAGAGAGAGAGAGAGAGAGAGAGAGAGAGAGAGAGAGAGAAAGGAGAGGGAGGAGAGGGTGCAGGAGGGAAGAAGAGAGAACAAAGGAGAGGGCAAGGAGAAGGGAGAAGAGAGAAGGGAGAGGGGAGAGGGGAGAGGAGAAGAGAAGAGAAGAGAGGAGGGGTGGGGAGTGGAAGGGAAGGGAAGGGAAGGGAAGGGAAGAGAAGAGAAGAGAAGAGAAGAGAAGAGAAGAGAAGAGAAGAGAAGAGAAGAGAATACAGGTAGGGAGATAGGCAGGCAAAATGTGCCTGGAAATTTATCTAATAAACGAAACAAATTCATAAAATTTAAACAAACTGTCCTAATTGCTCCTTGTCCCTATGTCGATAGACCATATATAACAGCCATTCTTTCCTACAAATTAGCACAAGAAAGTTGTCCTTATTTAATTACAGTATTTGGCCATCCTTCTTGATCTTCTAATAAACTCCAAATACTGTAGACAGAGCCATCAAAACATAAACATTCTTAATGGGCAGTAAATTATCTTATAACAAGCCTAAGCCACAAAACAGGACGAATATACATCTGATCAATACATTCAGAAGAAAGAGACTGCATCCCTCTTGTTCTCCACCCATTCTATCTCTGTCCTCCACAAATCATTGTTCACAGGTTTCCTCTAGTTTTTGAAGGGATCAGCTCTAACATGTTTCCATGTAGATCATTGGCAGAATTTATAGATATCAGAAATAAATCTTACACGAGTCTAAAGTGGGGGGGGGGGGGTTTGAGAAAATAAGACAGCAATACTTGAAATGTGTAAATAAAATCTTGCTGATCTTATTAAGGGAAGAACATGACTAAATCTGACATTCTGTTTCTCCTTGGATCTTTTGACCCAGGGTAACTTTGAATTCTAGGAAATATAGCAATGATTTTTTGCTTATTAGAATAATAATTTTAAACAATGCAATAAATCTTCCAAAAACTAATTGTCAATTCATATCTAGATTTGGATAACAAGCTCTGTTTGATTATAACTTTATAACTTTATAGCTCATATTTTTTCCCTGCTTAAATAAAAATACTCCTGTAAACCAACTGTCACCAATTTAGTGTCTTCCAGATATGCTGAACTCTTCCAAAATATTTAGCCAGCAAGGTTGAAAGGAATTCTGGGAATAGAAGTCCACCATATCTGGAAGATTTATGAAAAGATGTTCAAATTCCCACTGCTAGGAAAGGGTAAATGTATGAATTATTTGGATTTCTTTCTAGACCTTTTCTATAACAGTTTAATATATTTACGTTGCTTCAAGTAGATCTAAAGCACAGCAGTTCTGGAATTCTGCCCTGTTGGATTCTTTGCACAGTAGTTAATCCATATCTGAGCAGATTAAAATATTTCAACTGTATTCACAGGACATGCAATTGCAAGCAAATCACAACTAGAATAATTTGCTCAGCAAGTAAACAATTCAGAAATTATAAGGGCTAGATTTATACAATGCTCTAATAGGATCACCACATGCATTTGCACATCCTTAGGTTGCAATTTCTAGTAGCCAGATAGCTTCTAGATATCAACAAAAAGGGAATGTTCAGTTGCCTATTTTCATTTCTGGGTCACCTGGATTTCGCTGCCCAGAGAAAATAGAGTAGCCCTATTCTAAACCACAAAAAAGATATACTACATATTAGCCCATTCCAGAAAAGCAGCCTTCTGCCATCACTGTAAAGCAAAACTAAATATTATTTTAATTGCAATTCCCCTTTACCTTTAAAATGAATCCAACCACCTTGTAGATATCTTTATTTCTTCTGTTACAAATTACTGCTCTATTTCAGAATCAGAAGCACCAGCCAGAATACTGAGTAGTTATTCATGATTAATCATAACCCATATGATAAACAACTAATGATGATAAGGCAAAAGGAGGAAATGGAATGAAAGAGGTGAAGATATGAATTTCCCAGGCAGCTGAAGACTATATTACTTCTTCCTGGACAGAACGTAACAACAATAAATCATCAAATTTCCTGTTCATTGTGATTTTTAAAGAAATCTGATGGAAGTTAATATCACTGGTGTGGTAAAAATGATACATGAGAAAATCCCTATAGATTGATTAGCTCATTTATGTGGTTTATTCGATATGTTCTAAACAGTTTGGAGATTTTAGTAAATTTGGGGGGGGCTAGTCTTTCATCCATAAAGAAAACTTTCCTGAAGTTGCTAAAACACATACACATGTGCTTAACCATGCAACACTTGTGTATTTAGTCCTGTCTCAGATTCAGGATCAGCACACGAGAAGATTAACAGCTGCTTCACCAGCATTTGATTTCTGAAATCAAGCCCCAGACAGCTCCTCTTTAAGATATATAACATCTCTATCTGCAAGAGAAGCAGGAGGTACAGCAGAGCCATTAAAAATGGCATACAGAAACTGAAAAGAAAATTATCTCCCTTGAGCAGTCTTACATCAATCACATGCATATCATAAAGACTTCGGCACTGAAAGGGGTTTTGCTGTCATCCACAGAGTGACACACAAAGGCTGAATAGTCAGGTTGTGTGGGTGAAACTAAAGGAGGAGAGGAAGGTTGAAGGGGGCAGCAAAACCAATTACTCTTTTAGATATGGAACTAGAGCACAACCTTCTGTTAATTTAGCTTAAAATTATGGTGACTGTTTTGGAAAAGCAAAGAGTATGGTTTGACTTAAATCCCCCTGATTTTTATCCCTGTTGTTTTTTACAGGTTTAGCCCATGTTTGTCCCAAAATGGCCCTGTGCCATCTGTCCAGAATGATTCAATGAGTAAAATAAAGCGGGAGGGAACAATTAGGCCAAGGACATTCAGTAGGTTAGTATGAGTAGTCCTTGAGTTACAATGATTGTTCATTGTTTAATGACTGTTCAGAGTTACAATGCAACTGAAAAAAGTGACCTATGACCAGTTCTCATACTTATGACTGTTGCAGCACCTCTAAAGTCAAACGTTCAACCTTCAGATGCTTAGCAACTGGTGTGTGTTTACAATGGTTTGCAGATTCCCAGGCCCCTGGAATTATTTGCAACCTGCCTAAGGAGGTTTTGACAAACAAAATCAATGGGGGAAGTCAGATCCACATAAGAACCACGATTTACTTGATAATTGTAGTGATTCACTTAATAACCATGCCAAAAACGTCATCAAATGGGGTATGACTCACTTAACTGCCTTAGTTAGCAACAGAGATTTTAGATTCAATTGTGGATGTAAGTTGATGACTATCTACATGGCTAAAGGGGAATGTAAATCTGTATGCTAATGAAGGCCTAAGAAAGGTGGTTTTTTTTTTCATTCCAAGAACAACATTTCCTTGTAGATCAACTTCCAGAATCTGGAAGTGGCTAAAATATAATGTAGACAATGTCTATGTCCCAGATATATTTTTGGTTTACACCTTCAATCTTCACATATAGCTTTTTCAAACCTGGCTGCTGCAGAAAGCAGAGCAAAACCAAATTCAAACTAATTGTATATGCACATAGATTTCACCTGGAATATAAATTATTAGTTCCAAATTCCTAATATAATCACATATGACAGTGTCTCCACTATCTACAGTACATTAGGGTTTGGATCAGGGGTGAAATGCTACTGGTTCGGACCGGTTCGGGCAAACTGGTAGCAAATATTGGGGCTGGTTCACTGAACCGGTGGCAATCGCTGGCTGGCCACCCGCCCGAAGTGATCAGCAGCCCACAGTCCTGCCATGCTTCCCTGCCTTCCATGCCTTCCCAGCATCCCTGTGGCCAGCTTGCGAAGGCAGGCAAGCAGAAGGCAATGTGGAAGAAAGGCAAACATAGCATGGCTGTGTGGAAGGGAGTGAGCAGCCTACTCCCTTCCCCACAGCCTTGCCATGCTTGTCTGCCTTCCACGCTACCTTCCCAGCATCCCGGTGGCCAGCTTGCGAAGGCAGGCAAGTGGAAGGCCACGTGGAAGGCAGGGAAGAATGGCAGGGATGTGGGGAAGGGAGCTAGCAGCCTATTCCCTTCCCTACAGCCCTGCCATGCTTGCCTGCCTTCCATGCTGCCTTCCCGGTGGTCCCCCACACCTGCTTGCCTTCCGAGGTTGGCACCCAGCCTGGCCCGGCCAGTGGATGGGCAGGTGGCCCTTGGTTGAGATGCCACCACTGTGCTACCCTGGGACATGTGCAGCAGCCCCTCCACTATGGTGGCGCCGTCCCTCTTAGCCCCGGAGCAGCTACATCTCCACCAAGGGTTGCCCACCATCAGCCCCATTGGGCATGCTGAGTACACCGGTGGAGGATCTCTAGAAGGTAAGGCTGACACTGGTGGTGGGAGGGAGACCCGCTACGCTCAGCCCCTTGGAGGGATATGCCAAGGCTCGCTCGCCTTTTGGACCTGGTGCACTCGGCTTCCATGGGGCCTTTAGCTGACTGTCGTCCACTTGCCTTCCCCTCTGCCTTGGGTCCTGTCCTCCCGGAGCACTGCCACGCTGCTGCCATTCACTTTCTTCCTTCTCCCATTGCAAAATGAAAGCAAACAGTGCCAGAGTTGCTTCGGGAGGTTGCTTTGGGCAGGCAGAGGTCTGCAGCCAGGTGGGGAGGGAGGGCAGAGAGAATGGTGGCAGTGGGCAAGGGAGTGCTAAGATGAAGGGCTAGCCCATCTGGGTAAGCGCCGCTGCTCAGGTCGAAGAGAAAGTGCTGCGGGCTCTGCGGTGGTGCGGTCGGGCCTGGCCCTCTCCCTGTTGTAGTTCGCCAGCAGCCTGCAGAGCTGGCAGCGGAGTCGGACAGCGATGAGGCTGAGGAAGAACATGGGCCAGTCCTGGAGGCTTGGGAAGGCTCAGATGAAGGCTCTGCATCGGAGGCAGAGATGGGGCCAGAGCCATCGGGGAGTGATCTGAGGATTCCGGAGCCTCCAGAGGCTGACAATAGAGAGGCAGAGGAACAGGAGGAGCCTGTCTCTAGTACACATGTGAGAAGAGCTGCTAGAAGGCAAGAGCAGCTAAAGCAAAGAGGATGACTCGGGAGTAGGGCCAAGAGATGATTGGCCCCTCCCATAAGGCTTAAAAGACCAGCAACGGCTCTTGGGCTCTTTGTCGGAAAACAATGTTGATAGTATTGCTGCACTTATCTTCTGCTTTTGAACTTTTGCCAAGAGAAGCCTTTGGCAGTTTGCCTAATTATACCAAGGTTGGTGATTAGACTGAAGAATTTGTGTTATGAAGAGTTTGTTTTAATTTAGTTTGGACTATGCTGAGAATGAATTAATTCTCAGCTGTTCTAATAAAGTCTGTTTGTTTTGGAACTGTTTGCATTGATTACTACCTACTTGGGCCTGGGTTACAACCCTCCCCATGTGGGGGGCTTCTGCCCCTCTTGGTCTGCTTCTTCGCTGCCAGGAAGCAGCAGCGTGGCTGAGCTTCCTTCCCCCAGAGCACTGGACTCCATGGGCCGAGTTCCTGGAGTGGCGCCAGTGGTAAAAGAGAGCAGGCAGGTGGCTGGGTGGGAATCCAGTGGGCTGCTTTGGAGTTCCAAGTCCCGCGAAGCTGGCCCGGGAGGCCCGGGTGGAAGGCAGCCTTTTCTGCAGCATCCCCCTCCCTTCTTTGGATCATTCTGCAGGTGGGGGGGGCTATGCTTTGCAGAAACAGGGTGGGCAGTTTGTATCAAGGATTGGCGGGGAGAATGCATGGCCCTCTGGATGGACAGCAGGGCAAGAGAAGGCTCTGAGGTTCGCTTGGGCAGTCAAGCCAGATAGTGGAGGGAAACTCAAAGTGTTGGGGGCTTCAGAAGGGCAGAATGTGCTTCAGAATGTGCAGCTCCTGGCTCTAACAGTGAGTGACATACGTGACGTCAAGTTGGCCATGCCCACCCGGTCACATGACCACCAAGCCATGCCTACCAAGCCACGCCCACAGAACTGGTAGCAACAATTTTTAGATTTCACCACTGGTTTGGATTCAATAAATCTGCAGTCCTACATCTAATTTTGCTACACTTAGCCATTGCTTGCCTTTATTGATTATTTATTGGTTTATTAGTACAAATATGGCAATTGAGATTCACTGCATCTGAAAAGCACCAGCATGGGAAAAGCTGAATTAAAACTGTACTAAATGAGTACAGTGAGCCCTGTGGCAAAACACATGGCATGGGCATCTGCAGTCTTAACAAATCACATTCCTAACATATTTTATGTGATGTTTTCATATTTATATTATACATCTTTCTTTCCACCAAAAATGGTGTTCAGAGTGCACTCATCTAGAAACATTTCCAGCAAACCCATTTATGTGGATTAACTTGATCATGTTTTGCTTTACACTGAAGAAGAAGAGGAAAATAATATTTTATCAGAGAAATTTCCATGTGAATGAGGTTCCATGTAGTTTCTAGATTCATTTCAGTGTTTTACAGGGAACAATATTTTGTCAAATAAAAAATTAAGCACAAGTGGATTATTAAGCCCTGCTAATATGAAAGCAAAGCTTTTTTCCTTAAAATCTCAGGTCAATTCTCCACTGCCACCCTTAGAACAAACTTGCTTCCTTCTAGCACTGATGATGTTACCTAGTTTGGTAATGAAATGAAGTGTCTGCAAGAAAACTACAAAGCTCATAGAATACCAAGGAACTGCAGTTCAACTCTATTCTCAGAGCTATTCTGTCAGTTGGACAGATTGTGTGACTTATTCTTAATAAATCCTTTGCATTATTAGAGTATATTTTGCTCCCAACTATGCCATGCTATCCTGGCAAATAGATGGGGAAGAAATGGAGGTAGTGACAGATTTTATTTGGGCTCCAAGGTCACCACAGATGGGGACTGCAGCCAAGAAATTAAAAGATACTTGCTCCTGGGGAGGAAAGCTATGGCAAATCTAGACAGCATTCTAAAAAGCAGAGACATCACCCTGCCAACAAAAGTGCGTATAGTCAAGGCTATGGTTTTCCCAGTTGCAATGTATGGTTGTGAAAGTTGGACTATAAGAAAGGACGAGCACAAAGAATTGATGCCTTTGAACTACGGTGCTAGAGAAGACTCCTGCTAGTCCCTTGGACTGCAAGGCGGTCAAACCGGTCAGTCCTAGAGGTGATCAACCCTGACTGCTTTTTAGAAGGCCAGATCCTGAAGATGAAACTCAAATACTTTGGCCACCTAATGAGAAGGAAGGACTCACTGGAGAAGTTGAGGGCAAAAGAAAAAGGGGATGACAGAGAATGAGGTGGCTGGATAGAGTCACTGAAGCAGTAGGAGTGAGCTTAAATGGACTCCAGGGGATGGTAAAGAACAGGAAGGCCTGGATGAACATTGTCCATGGGGTCACGATGGGTTGGACATGACTTCACAATTAATAACAACAACAAATGCCATGCTACCTTAATATTGCTCCTAGTGAATCCTCTCCTATCTCCACATCTCCCCAGCCAGTGGTCTGTATGCCATAATAACAGTGGGACAATAAAATGGGTTTTTAATGAAAGTATGGCAGGAAATTAAAATAAATAAATTTAGTAAAAGACTGAAGACTGATCTCAGTACTAATGAGCATTCTAGAAAGTCAAGGCCAGGAAAACTGTCCAAGAAGATCACCACATCAAGTCCGGATTTCTGCTATGAAAATATGTGATACCCACAATCCCCAACTAATTTATAGATTCCTGATTACACACATCAATGTATTTATTTATCACAGCAATGTAATATATTTGCCCTCTCACAGCTGTGATTCTTTGTATGTTCCAGAGATCACAAAGTTATATATAAAAAAAGTATAGGTGCAAACTAAATACATGATGGCTGCATGCTGTAGAGAGGTTTATCCCAACATGGTACTGTGAAGATGTGATGGAATATATTTTCCATAATTTGTTGACTATCTTAATTAAAGATTCTGAGAACTGCATCTCTAATTCATAAACTTCTAGATAAGGCATTAGATTTCCTTAAATGTATTTGGTGATCAGACTGTGGCCAATTAGAAATGCCTTTGAAGTGTTTGAATTGGGTGCTTCAAATTTTCATTGCTCCTTTCACATCATTTGTCATTTGTAACACATTTGCAGCCCAACCCAAAGAACAAATTTACAGTCTGTATTTATAAATATTTACAAATAATTAAATTATTTGCAAGAGGAAGGAATATAAAAGTATTTAATATACAAATAAGATAACTTTTATTTTTTTAAAAAATCAATGTAATGGAATTCCAAAAAGTAGAAGAATTACATCTGTGAGATTATCCATTTTATGATGATTTCCTTTTGGTGGGTGAAATCTGATGCATTTGTTTATTAAAATTCATTCTGTTATTTTCAACATATTTTTCTATTCCATCAAGGTGATTTTTAACTTGATTCTGTCTTTTAAAATTATTAACCCTTCCACCCCATTTTGAGCCATCTGCAAAGTTGGTAAGCATTCAACTTATCTCCTCATTACAATCAGCTCTCCTTAATCATCATTATTTGTTTATTTCATTGAATTCCTAGGCTATTCCACTCCAGGATATCTCTGGGTGGTTTCACAATGAAAAAAAAAGATAAACATGAAGTCATATAAAAAAACAATTGTCAAGATGGTATAAATCTAAATCATCCTATCACCCAATTTACAGTAGTCCAAGCACACACTGGCTCAGGATCAGGTGAGGATTCAGATTGGTAACAAGGCAGGTAGGGTGCAGACATACCATTCCATATTCAATTAGCTTGTTAACAGAAAAATCTAAAGGTACTTTATCAAATGCCTTATGGAAGTCAAGAGATATTATGTCCACAGCATTTTTACAATCTATTGTGGAAAATACTGATTGAAAAAATGAAATGAGATTGGTCTGATACACCTTAACATTACCCAACTCTTCATGAGGTGGAATACTAGGGACTAATAATCCAAATAATAAATACTGTGGTCGCATAAATTAAATGTATATTTATTTATGTATGTAGGTATCAAATATTCTTTACACTTTCATAGACATTCACCTGCAATAGGCACTATTCTTTTTCCAGCCTTCATCCACAGATTGGAAGGGTGGATGAAAATATTATTTGATATAGGCTCCTCAGTCTACTTCCTAGATTTTCCAAGTATGAACTGATTGAAACTATTTTTGCTAGGAGAATTTTACTCCACATTGAAGAGCAAGTCTAATGAATCTTGGAAATTATTCTGTGACATCTCTACTAATCTATGCTTCTCGGAGAGAGCAAACTTTACAGAATAAACCTAGCAGGTACACATTTGTTTTATTATTCCTTGAAATTTTGGCTTTTGTTTGTGCCTATGAACCCAAAACTGCAGGTTTTCCAGCAAGATTTCAGAAGTGGTTGCCATTGTCTGCTTTCTATGGCTAAGAGTGAAAGGTTGGCCCAAGGTCACCCAGCTGCCTTTGTACCTAAGGTGGGACTAGAACTCATGGTCTTCTGGTTTTCAGCCTGATGCCTTAACCTCTGCACCAAACTGGCTAGGTCATTCCTTGTAGTTAAGAGTCACCATTACAGGTCTCTTTTTCGTCCTGTTATAGATACTTGTATCTCTAATAATATTCAGGATTCTTGGTCTTTCCATGGATCGTGTTATTTATGCAAGGTCCTGAAATGCTCTTCAGAGATAAATATTTATGTCTAAAGGGCATTCCTTTTCAAAAATATAGGCCTATAGGGCCAATAGATTTCTTCCCAGGTAACTGTATACAATGAATTTATTGCAGCCTAAATGGTCTAAGAGAAATAGTTCTTTCTCCTCTTTTGTATCTTTGTTTTCTGTATATATTCCCATCCTATTGGTTCAGCAATAGCTGTGGATTTATTCATTGAGTGCAACATAGCAATTCAATCTTCTAAATGCTGGCTTTGATCCCATAGCACTTTAATCTACAAATACACCACATTTTAGCCAGACAGGTTGTCAAAATCCAGAGTTGTGAGTTGTTTGGAGTCATTGTATCCTGCAAACCAAGAAACTAGAGTCTGATTAACAATGTTGGAATAGAGGCACTAGTTTTCTCTGAAGGAAATGTTAATTGCTGGATTCCAAGGAGCAGCAGCAAAAAATGGATAGCATCTCTATTATTTCACAAAGCTCCATTAAAAGCTCCAGTCTAGCTTTTAAGAAAAGCCAATTGCCATGCATGGCTGAAGGGTTGGGAAGGTGCTACCACTTAGTGGAATTTTAATATTTCCTCCAAGTTGAGTTTTCTTAGGTGGAATGTGGTACTGGATTGTCATTATCTTTTTGAGGGATATTTTAATGACTTCTTAGTTCAGTCTACAGACCTGGGCTTTCCTGCTAGTTGCCTATTCAAATACTAACCAGGACTGATCCGGCTTTGCTTTTCAGAATGAACCAAGGTGAACTAAGTATTATATTTTAGGTACAGCTAAATTCTTTGGATTTAGACACAACTAGTCCAGGAGTTAGGGTTAGGGTTGCTCTCCAAAGCATTTTAGTGGGAATACACAGCTTTGAATGAAACATGAAAATATTAGGAGTATAGTTCAACATCTTGGACAAAACTATAATCTTTCTGCTCAAAAAGCATGTAATTTCCTCCCCAGTAAAAAGGTGAAAGCATCCACAACTCTCTTCTCTTCCTATAAAAGTATCTCAAGTTGAGATACATTTACAACCACAACAATATTGCTCTGAAACTGTGAAGTTTGAGGCAGCAAATTCTATTAACATCTACCTTCTCCATAGGATGGCTGAAAGCCAAACACGTGTTGCTAACAGTTCTGTGCAAAATACTGTATGTTTATGTCCTAGCATCTCTCTTCCGTTGGCTATGGAAGACAAGCGTTTCCACGTTCATTGCCACGTGACCGTCCCTGGATGACACTCCAACGCTATGTTCCCATAGCCAACATGCTAAACCACGGTGTTTAACGGCTAGCGTGATTAACAATCGGTTGTGTAAGCATTCGCGCAATTAACTGAACCTAGATAAAGCATATTTGGTCTTTGGTGTAATTGGTAAGAAATACCCCGAGTAGAAAATCCGAACATGATTTCTTTTCCCCAAAAACCTTTCCCTAATTTCCCGACTTTTTCTCCTCTGTTCCCCCCCCCCGTGTTTCCTTTCTCCAATAAAATCCAAATGCGCCGCGTTACGATTTCCTTCTCACGCCGCGCAACATTTTTTGGGAGAAGGGTCGCGTAACAAAACCGGAGGCAACGGAGGAGCGAGCAGGGAAGGGAGAGCGGACAGGCGGAGTGTGAGCTTCCCTGTTGCGGGAGATGCAGTGACCAAGAACGGCCCCGTACCTGGCTGTTAAAAAATAATCCAGGTTTTTGCAGCCCAGTTCTGGTAGCCCCCCTTCCGTGATGGAGGCGACACAAAGCAGTGACCCAAAAGGTTGCTGTTGTAAGATCTTAGCTAGAAGCTGCTTTGCTGGTAACGCGAAGTGGTTTCAGCGTCTGGACGAGCAAATAAAACCAATCAAATAAAACCAAAATGCGCAATGAGTGATTTCTCACGAAACTCTGGCTGAGAACGGCAAGGGCCTCAGTCGTGTGACTTGTTGCGTCAAACCAAGGTAGCCATACGAGCCACACAAGCTGAGATGAAAGTGGCTTAGCGCAACGCGCTAAAATAGCGCACTTTGTTATGGTTAGGCAGAGAAAAACGGGGTCGAACTTGGTTTGTTCATAGGTGCAACTGCTAGACAAGAATCCCCTGAAAGCCAACGGAAGCCCCCCCCCTTTTTTTTGGTCAGGAAAACATCAAGGAGGTCTCCTGCAGTCACCAGAAATGAGCTCAATTTCAGACAATTTTTACATTAAAATAAAACCAAAACAATTAGCAATAGCTAAGAGAAGATTGTCAAGCAGCTTCTTTAAGACAAAGAAGAAAGGAGAAAAAAAGGGGAAGGACAACTCCCGGAAGGATGCCTCCTTGACTAGTATTGGTTATTAATTTAAACCAGATTAGTTTCGCTCAACGTTGCACTTTCCACAAATGCTGTGCTTGAACTCCCCAAATTCCTTGCTATTGTGGCCACAGGAGTGGTGGCCAAATCCAACACAGTTTGCAGGGCACTGGGCTGAGCAAAGATGAATAAACAATTCTCAGGAAGCATCGAGGGGCACATTTGCATATTTGTTGCATTCAATTTGTATGCCAACCATAAGGAGCTTTTTTTTTTTTTTTTTAGAAATCCTAGCTCCAGATTCTTTTCTTAATGGGAGTCCTTGCACCTGTGATTTCCAGCAATAGAGGAAATTCTTTTTAAAGGGTATTTGCAGATAACAGATTTTTCCAGGAAAACAAACTGCAAGAGATCCAGATCATTGAGCATTCTGAACCATATTTTAGAATATGCAGATACTGCAGAAACCCCATAGTTTATTTATGGGTTAGTGTGTGAGAAACATCTAAAATACTGGATTAATGGCATAAACATGGTTCATTTAACCACAAGTAAGCATATACTGTAGCAATGCAGTCCCACATGTCTAATCATGGTTTGTTGACTAAGTCATGTGCTAAACCTGTCTCATTATTGTGGCAGAATACAGCTTGGCAATTGGGTTAGCAAATTTTATACCTGTGTATTTTTATGTGTCTCTAATAGTATCAGACATGGTTTTCTGTCTAAATCTATATTCTAGCCAAGTAAATGGAGAAAATCCTTGGGTTTCAAAAGATTTAACAGAATAACAGAGCTGGAAGGGACCTTGGAGGTCTTCCAGCCCAACCCCCTTCTCAAGCAGGAAATCCTATTCTATTTCAAACAAATAACCCAATTCTTTTTAAAAACCTCCCGTATTGGAGCACATTTAAATAACTCTATGCCTTCATTCTATCTCTTCTTAGTTTAGTGCAGCCTGCTGCCCTTTATTTGCCCTGAATTTCAATTCCCACTACAGGCAGTAGATTATTTTGAAATTTAGTAGCTCTGGAAGGTTGAAGGAAATTTATCTGATTTCTCATCTAATTTTTACCAGTCTGGCCACTGCACTCACCTGGAGTTCTCAACAATTGTCATGTTGTCTGGAAGAATTTTGGAACTGAAGTCCATCTGAAGTCCATCTCTGGAGAATATTCAGGGAGAAAATTGTGATACCCTCTAAGCAGATCATATGTCACAGCAAACTGTGGGATGTCATCCAACTGGATCAGTAACCAACTGATCATTTAAGAATTGCCTCCTATTTATCGAATTGCATTTTCTTATGTGGGACAGAGTGTGCTGAATGAAATAATACATTGTCTTTTTCTGGTAAGGAAATGCACTTCAAGTTGCATTTATTCTAGTGCTGACAGAAGTGATGCATAATAGGCTCCTCCTCCTCTGCTGAAAGTTGGACATGTGTGTGTGTGTGAAATGCATTAGCTGTGTTATTCACATGATAAATGAACAGCAGTTGCAACTCTTGAAAAATATCTGATTTATGGATCTTTTAATACAGACAAACCTGTGTCAATGTATATGTGTTTGTGGGTGTTTGCATGCATGGACATGCACACATCCCTCAGTGGAATATTTGTATGAATGTGTGAGACTTGGAGACCTGGGTAGACATCCTTCTCCTTTCTCAATATCACTTCGGCTCTTTTCTTCTAGTCAGATCTTGCAAAAACCTTCCTGCAGAGAGGAAGGAAGGTCTAACTTCCCTAGGCCGTCCTGTCCCTAATATCCCTTCTATGGACAACTGGGAACATTTTCTTGGACCTTCTTGTGAGCTTATTCATGGGTTACCATTCTGATTCAGGCAACTATCCTGCCTTTGATTGGGCTTAGCTTCTTCGAATGGGCTTCCCAGTGTCTTCTTCAGCCAGTCTTTTGAAAGTATTCCTGGAAAAGAAAGGACCATTCCAGCAGATTGGAGGAACTTCAACAGATTGGAGCAGATTGATGGACTCAAAATCATGGAAACGGTCCAATTCTTGATGTGAGCTGCAGAATGTCCAGCTGCAGAAAATGTGCTGTGGCCCACAATAAATCTATTGTTGTTTATCTCAGCCTTCTCACAGGTCTACAAACTAAAAAGAACTAATTTCGACGGAATCTTCCGGCTTGGAGGCTGGGGACGGACAGAATTATCTCATTTCAGATTTTCTTACCACTGTCTAACAAATCCTACCTGCTCAAACAGGAAAACCTATACCATAGGTTTTCTTGCAATGGCAGCCTTGGAATGTGACCACGTGAATTCCAGTGCAGATTTCTCCCAAATGCGAGTAGCTCTTTTAGTGCATTTCTTAATCTGTCATTAAATTAAGCTTGAGTTAAAAAAAAAAAAGCCTCCTTGGATTTAAATCCAGGGAAAGCTGCAGAGATGATTTCCAAGAGAGCGCAAAAGGATGGGGCTGTAAGAAGCTGTCCACTATCCCCGCGACCTTTTTTAAAGGGAAAGCAACATCACGTTTTCGAGAACTGCCTGTAGGAAGAATTAGGAAGAGGTCGTGTCCCCAAAAGCCGAAGTATTTCGAAATTAAACGGACTCATTTGCAATCAGGGATGGGTGGATGAATCCTAAATCACTCCGTCGACCCAGTTACACAACCAATCATGGCTCCCCCATTCTGATCTGGCAGGAATATTCTTAAAAATAACTGATGCCAAACGTACAGCCCGGAGGCAAGAAGAGAAAGGAAACCTAGTTAGCAACGAAATTCAAGACAGGGCAGCTTGAGCAATAAAGAAAGCGGGTGCCACATCAAGATCCAACCAAACGCCTAAATTTGGCACCCGTTTTTCTCGATCTTCTCCCCCAAATTTGTAAACCGAAGCAGAAGAACTATGCACGAATAAAGAGAGACTGCGCGGCTCTAAGGCTTGGCTTCGGGGAGACCTCCTTCCATTGGCATCTCGAGAAGCGGGCCATCAGCCGCGAAGATCGTGCAAGAGCCGCCCCGCCCCGCATTGGCTTACTCCCAAGAAGGCGTTCAGCCACTTTCATCTCTGCCAGGAAGAGAGCCAAGTGTCCCATGAAAGCAGAAGAAGAGGGAGAAGAAAGCGAGAAGAACAGTAACCTCTACAAAAAATTAGTGTCTGGACGAGGCTTCCTTCACCAGTTGGTTGCCTCCGAGATGCTCTGGAATACAAGTCTTGTCACTCAGCCAACACCGCCATAGGAGTCAGTGTGATTTGGTGATACTAGCTAGGGTTGAGGGAACTAACTCATTGGGGAGTGAGTTCGCCCACAGAGTGATAGCTACCGTTTGCTATGGACATCACGGTATAATGACAACAATAGAATATTGTATGACCGGGCGCAATCGAGGAAGTCTCCTATTCAATAGATACCTCATTTCTTGCCCTGTTGCTCTGCTCCGCGTTTTCTTTATTCTCCTCTTCGGCTGCGACCATCCCTTTGTTCCCACCCACCCTCCACCCCAAAAGCGATTGCCTCACGGGTGATTTATAGCGTTTTCGAGGGTCACTCAGCCATCGCTGTGGCGCTATAATGTCTGTCTTATTGATATATTGGCACAGCAATGGTCAGGTGACACTATAAGACGCCATCAATCATTAGTGTGGCATGGCCTATATACTGTTTCAGTCTAGCCATGGACTGGCACGCGTTTACTCTCCGCCCTACTCCAGCCAATTCCATTTGGGTCGGATTTATCCAGCCAGAAAATACTTAAAAATTCCTTTAAAAAGCGAAAGAAACAGAAATAACGGACCTCCGGTTAGCTATACACACTGTGCCGGAGGAGATATAAAGAAAGGGGGTGGGATGGGGTGGGGAAGGGGGTTTACTTTCCAAATGGTGCACTTTTTGAAGGGGGGGAAGTGGGGAGGAAGAGGAAGGTTCTGTCCTCAGAATCAAACCTGCCCCCCTCCTCTGACAAACACGGCAAGCAATTGTTGTCCTTCAAGTGTCCGGCCTCTCACTGACCGCCACTGTCCTGAGTCCTACCCACTAGTCGCGGCGGAATCGAATTAATGCCGCTCCCCCTCTTCCCTCGCCCTGCCCAGAAATTGCAGCTCTTTCCCTTAAAGGCCCAGCACGAAAAGGCTGCAGCGCCCAACATGATCAATAGAGAAAAAATCGGCCCTATGTTGGTGGCGGTTGGCCGAGCCCGGCATACCTGTTTTGATGGCGTATTTCAGCGCCGTCCTGCAGGTCAGCAGAATTTCCTCCAAGGTTTGGGGCTGATCCGCCAATTCCCAATTATATTCCTGAAGCAGCTCGTTTGGGTAGTGGAAATCAATCACTTTAGTGGTTCGGTCGAAATTCTTCACCATATACTGGAGCAAAATGTCCATCACATCTTGTAGGAAAGCCAAGGTGATCGCTTCCCCATCTGAAGCAGGCAGAAGATCTGCACCGAAGGAACAAACAGGATGCGACCCTTTCAGATTTATGCTTAGGATAAAAACAGCCAAGGCAGACTGTATTTATTTTAAAGTCATTCCTTTACCCTGTAATAATTTGCAGGTCCTTAATATATCTAAACGGTTTGTTGTTTGTATAAACATACAGTTCAAATCGCTGGAATGGGAGAGACACACGATTATGAAATATACTTTCAGGTCACTGTCAACACAGTGTCACTGTCATTGTCAACACAGAAATCAATATTTAAGAATTAATATTTTAACTATTTGACATGTAATTTTTTTTAAAAAAATCAAACAGTTCTGTTTGAAAAATGAGACACATACTGCCAATACCGTTACTCCCCTCTCCCTTAATTTAGGTTTATAAAATGACTTAAAATCTATTTGGTTGCTGTTCTCTTCCAAGTGGTGCTGAATTAAAGGTCAATTTGACAACAGTTCTCCGACAACGAACAATGTTACGGGATGCGGAGCCAGTGGCATTATTCGAACCACCTTCTGTGTGATGTCAAAGAAGGCCATTTATTAGTTATTGCCATCCAGCAATGTAGGGTACATTGTTTTCAAATAGATTCATTGAGCCAGAATGATTCATGTCCCATAAATATTCTTCTTGGCAAGCACTTCCAAATTTAAAAGACTGATTTAAAAGACTGATTCAAAATTTCTACATTTCTCCCTCCACCCCTCTCGCGCGCGCGCACACACACACACGTTGTCCACAGGCCTATTCTGAGTATTTCTTGGCCCTGGAGAGATGTGATGGGATTTGAAATTAAACAATTTAGGAATAGCTCATAAAACAAATAAAAAACAACAACAACCCATTCACTGTAGGAATAGTTGTATTTAAATGAAGATAAACTAATTTATTTGGCTTGGAATCAACGGGAACTTTTTCGGGCAGTGTTTTCGGAGTTAATATGAAGCCAGTCTAGTCCTTGCTTAGGTAGATTTCAACTGATTTTCCAACGTTGGAATCATTGCGATATAGAAAGAATGTATATAAAAATGGAGACGGAAGGGGAAGGGAAGGGCTGGCATCTCTGCGAAATCGGAAAACAGATCCGCCCCCCCCCTTTTTTTTATCTTCTGGTGGCTGAATGAGAATACAGGGACGTTCTGGCAGAGCTGGCATCTGATCTCCGTTCCTTTTGCAAGACGGGGTGGCGCACGCCTCACCTCGAGGGAAAATGAGTGACAGAATGCCCTTTGGTGTGGAACTACCCCACTTGCTCTACTCCCCCTTAAAGAGAAATAGAAACCACCAAAGGCGGGAGGGCTTCCAAAACGTCTGACTACCACCCTCCTTTTAAGACTCCGCTGCCAAGTCCTGGGCCGGCTGGAGACCAATTACCTGAGGCGTGCAGGAAAGCATAGCTGAGCTCTCCTTTCTGGCAAGCGCAAGGCTTTTTGCTGCAGGTACAAGCCCCCTTTCTGGCGGCCGAACCAGGGTCTGCCTTCGTCTCTCCCGTTTCCGTGGTCTTGTCGCCATCTCCGTAGAGCAGCGCTAACAAAGACACAAAGGGCGAAGCGTCAATGGCACCGCGGGGACTGGAGCGAAACGCCCCCCCCTCCTCCCCAATTCCAATGTCTCCCCCCTGCCTCCACGCCTCGAAGGATCGCCAAATCTCCATATTTCCCGGGAAAGCGTCCTTGAGACTTCGGGGAGATTACTTTGATTGCCGAAATTATCATCATTATTACTTAAAAAACGGTTCTTTCGGTGATTTGGGGACCCTCTTGGGGTAGATGCTTACCGCAGAGTTTGGTTGAAATGCCTCCGGTAAACTTCTGGGCAGCCTGGCACCAGGCTTTGGCTAAGGACAGAGGAGAACAATATATTGGCATTAGATGGATGAGTGGATTTCAGCGGATAGATCTTATCACACTATAGACTACATTCTTTATTTCTTTCGATCAGTCCTATGAGTGAGTGGAGTGAGGGTCCATCGGCTGCAACCCTCTCAGAGGCTTTTGCGTCCTGAGCAGTGTGCTTTAGGATAGAGCTGCGCGGGTTGCTTTTTGCCTTTTCCCTCTGAGAAAGATTTTAAACTCAAGAAAGCAAGGCTCAACCGCTCTTTCCGTGGATTGCCCTTAAATCCGAGGGATGGGTGGGTGATGTAACACCTATAACTTTCTAAGAGGGCCTTTTGCAGCCGACCACAGCTTCCATCATCCCCAGCCAGCACCCTTGCCCATATCTCTCTAGCGATCTTATTTGTAGCCCGCGGCTCAAGAAAAGCAGTATAGCGGCGCATCCAGGGTTGCCAACCTCATCACCTGCACCCACCCAGCCCGCCCTTCTTTCCACTTCACTTTGCGACGTTAGTGAGGTTTGGCGCGTCTCCTCGTCGCCGCCTGAAAGCCCAGAGTTCACCCTCATTTCGACGCCCGGGCTGCCTTCCTTCGCCGGGGCAAGGTCTCCTTGGCCAGCAGGTAAATGTCTCTTGAGACTGACTGGGTTGTGATGGTCTGAAGCCCAGTCAGTTGAGGGGATCGGCAGTCGCTTCTCCTTTCAGGGCCAGAAAGGTCGAGATTGGACGGGGAGATGCCAAAAGTCCGGGAAGACTTAGGCGAAGAGCAACTTCGCGCGGACAGGTGGCTTCGGGTGGCCATCCGCTCTTCCGGCGGTCTGATTATGTGCCAGAGAAAGGCGGGCCGGAGATTCTTACCTGTACCTGGGTTGTCCGGATCGCCAGATCCCTCCTCAGTCCCGAAGGACCAAAAGCCAGCTCCCGGAGTTGCCATCTGAGGAGCCGCTGAGAAGCCGCTGAAGTGCAGCCGGAGCGCCTGGGCTGTGTGTGCGGGAGACAGAGCCGCCGCCGCGAAAGGCGGGACGAGGCGGGGGGGGGTGCGTGAGAGACCGGGGGAGGGGAGGAAGGGAAGGCGCGGGAGAAAGCGAGGCGAATGCGTTCGGGGAGAGGGTTGCAATGAGGACGCGGGCCTGATTCAGCGCGACGTGGACGGCGGATAGGCTCTGAGCGTGATTTCCTCTCTCACTGAAGACCTGGGCGCGCCAATTGGGCAGACACTCGTGCTGAGCGCTTTCCGCGCTACTGACCCGCCGCTGACTCGCCGTCAGAAGCAGTGGCTGAGAGGAGGCGCGACGGTGGCGGGAGCTTTGCCTTCAAGCGACAGTTAGCGAATGGCCACCTGCTGCTGTGATCCTAGCAGGCAGCAAAAGCAGCCCAGTCCAACTGGGGCTGCCTCAGGCTGCAGCAAAAAAAGTAAAGGAGCGCCGAAACAGGAGAGGCCCTTCAGGCGTTTGACAGCAGGGGAAAGACCGAGAGGAGGAGGAGGCAGGATTGGTAGTCTGCTCCGGTGGCCGTCTTGAAAGGGGAGGAGGATGCCTCGGATCACATCTGGATCCAGCCTTCAAGGGCTGTACCTAAGAGAGGGCGCCGCAGGGCGAGGTCAGGAATTCCTCGCACCACACAGGACGGAGAACAGAGGGATCGATACACATCACGCACGTCGCCCAGAGCCAGCAATGCGTGACTTGTATTTGGAGTGGCAACGTTGCTCAGGCTCAAAGCCTCCAACAACTCGGCGATCCATAATGAAAAAACAGATCTAGCAGGAACCACGATGGCTTCCTCTCCCATCTCCACCTTCTTTGAGGAGCACCAGCCACACTTCAGCTACTGCAGCACCTGGTTCTTCGGGCACTGAAAACCCTGTCCTGATTCTGTAGACATTTTGTGCTCCTGATCTGAACAGTTGGCCCAGCTAGAGATTTGCTGGACAGAAATAACCAGAGTCAATTTGGCCTAGGGAAAAAGTTACAAGCTGAGGGACACTTGTTGGCCATATCATCCACCAGAGATTTAAACAAGTGCTTTTCCTCATCTCAGTTAGTGATGCTATAGCTAACAGTAGAGTAGGGCAAATCTCTCTCCATTGCCAATTTGCCTGGTTTGTCTGTTCCTCTATGTCAGAAGAAAGTTTCTGGCCATCTGTTTTCTATTTTAAAACAAGCCTTGGAGACTGCATTAAAAAAATCTGACAACCACCAGTCAGGAATCCTTGTATGACCAGGATCACAATTTTCATGTGTCATAGGACCAACTCAAGCATTTAGCCACTTTATGAGACAGTTCAGACAATTTCTGCTTTCTTTGTGGCTTGTGAGCCAAGCAGAAGCAGCAGTGTGGGAAACATACATCCTCAGTGATGGCAATCAGCATGAAAAACAAATGCTATATAGCTCCTTTATCTCTCTCCCTTCTGACACACACACCATTCTTATTTTGCCGTCCTATTGATTATGCCTGCTCCTGAACTCTTCAGCTCAATATATACATGGAAGAGGGGATGGGAAGGGAAGAAGGCCAAACCTTCAATACGTGAAAACACTACAGCTTTCCATCAGCTTTCTTTCTATGCTTTGGATGGAATTGGTTGACACTGCTGTCTGTTTTTCTTTTTAAGATAAATTAGATCATAACATGCTCAAGATATTGAGCTAGAAGTCTCCCCACCCTGGTATCTTCCAGAGCTGTTGAATTTCAGCTCCCATTATCATCTAGCCAACTGAAAAATGTGGAAGCATATTGGAGGGGCGATAAATCTTGCCTGGAGTGTGCTTTATCTCTGGGGTATCTGCAGGCAGATAATAGCTTTCAATTAATTTGTTGATGTACATCAAAGATGCCCTGTTGGTGAACTGATTTCACAGTATTCTTAGAGAGGCAGTGAATACATTGTCTGCCGGAATCAAAATGCACGGCTCCAAGACAAAAAATGTGTACTTGAACAGAGAAAATCAACATCAATGCTTCTCATACAGAGAGAGTATAATTTGGTGACATCTTTTGCCTCCACAGTAGTGAAGAAACGGGGAAGCATTCCCTATAGGGAAACTGATCTTGGTAGCTACTGTCTGCCATCTTCTTATCCTGTTCAAGTCCCTGGCTTGTGTCCATGGACAGGTAGCATGAGCAAGGACCTCAGCTGGCTGGTTGAAAAACAGATTTGTGAGTTAATGAACGGCAGAGACAAATTCATTAGTTTCTCTGTCAAGCTATGCTGCAGGCATTTACCACCAACTCTGGAGTGGCTGGAAGTGAGGCATTCTAGACTACTCACAAGTCCCACCATGGGTCCTGATCAGGATTAATTGGAGTTAGTCTAATGCCATTTGAGGTCAGTACATTTTCTGCCCGTTCCAACTGAGTTTGAGCAATCACATTTGGGCTCAAATCATGCAACAGGGTACTTTTTCCATGCCAGCTGTGATCAGAATGAAAACTGAGTCCTTCTATTCTCAGTGTTAATAGGAGCCCTCTTCCTCTCCCCCAACTGACATATTTTTGCACAGGCGTTGTTTCTTTGTAGCATGCTTACATTTAGGCTGGGATAAAATTCCCCATTTGAAATGTGATCATCTTCCCCTTTATAGCAAATGAAAAACAAAATCCAAGCATTGATTTCAAAGCATCCAATTAAAATAATCTCTAATTTTACTCTTAGTTTTTGCATTTTAATTGCCCATCTCTTATGGCAGTCTTAGCTGACTTTGGCTTGAAAATAAACTAAGTTAGGTGGGATCTGGTTAGTATTTAGAAATTCTCAGGACATTCAAGGGAAGAGGCCCAATGGGAAGGGTGGAAGAAAGCAAGGCAAATTTTTGACATACTGTTGCCAGCAAAACCACATGCTCAGAAATGTTAGAGGTCACACTATCCTGGTAAGGATTTTTTAATGTCCCATATTAAGGATGTGGTCATTTTCAAATCTGCTTGTGGGGAAAGCTGTTTCCTCTCGGGGAAAGCAGATTTGAAGCTATGGGGCCAGTCTCTCTTCCTTTGTTTGTACATGGAACATGGAGGCCTTTGATGGGCATCTGTAACACAGACACTGCAGAGTCTTATTTATCTCAGGGCTAGTTCATGTCTCAGTTCATTGAAGCAGGAGTCGCTTGCCTTTTAAATTGGCTAGAGGGAAAAAGCTAGTCTCTCTTCACAAGGGCAGAACTGGCTTAGATTTCTTCCTGTGGATGAGCAAGTAACAAAAAAATCACAATGGGCTTCAAAGTAGTGCAAGACGATCTTCGATGTTTTGTTCTCATTGGTCCTAAAATCAAATCCCAAAATAGTTTGGACTGAGACGTAAGCTCGTTAATTTCAACAATTCTATAGGATTTTTAGTAGATGTAGTCATCATCTCTCCTAGCTTTATACCCTGTAATGTTGTAATAATATAGGCCATGAATACATCTTTCCAAAATACACATTAGGAAGGCAATACACACACACACATCCACACATACAGAAACACAATTACAAGTGCATGCGCACGCGCGCACACAAATTCCCAATGCATTTCCCAGTTCATTGTGCTTGTCTCTTGCCTTTTAACACAGTCACTATACTAATGAAAACCAAAGCTATTATTTATATGGATTGTAATTTTAGTTACTACAAAGAACTTGATGGCGTGGCTGTAATTTCACAATTTCTCTTTTTAATAGTATATGTATATTCCATTTACGAAAGTGGCATTATGTAAAATGTCTTTGTTACACCATAACCATTTGAGCTAGTGGCTGCAGGATAATCTGGTCAAAACATGAGAGAAAATAATTTTTCCCACTGTGCAGAGACCCTACAAGTCAATTTTGAACTACTCATGCAAAACAACAACAACACAATCACTATGAAGCACATGATTTTTTTTTGCTCTAATACAACCAGGGCAAAATAAATGAATCTGTACTGTATTTTGCGATCACAGTAGAGGAAAACTAAAGGTTTTTTTTTAAAGGAAAGAACCTCTAATTACCAGATTTGTAGGAAGAGGATACAAATCCCCCCTATAGTTCTCCCCTCTGAAATCATTGTTTCTCTACCCACAAAAGGGCTTAACTGATGTACAACATTTTTTGCTTGAATACAATGCCTACCAAAATGATGAATGATGATGGTTAGTTGTCACAGCTACAAACAGAGGCCACGTTTTACACGTATGTGTTTATCATGTCCATATGTCCATATGCTCATTTGAAAGTTGGTTCTCACAATAAAGTTGCTTCTTAAATTACCTGCACTGCCTCCACTATAGCCCCCAATCTTTTAACATTCAAGGCTTATTTCCTTATCCATTTACATTAATTAAACTAACTTCATCTGAACCATAATATGTAAGTGAAAGGTTCAAAGATCCAGGCAGATCATAAGCAATCTCACTATGTAGATAAAGCTATGCAAAACATATAGTAAAACAAAATGAAAAATAATGTACTTCCCCTTCCCTCCAAAACGAACTCTTAAGAGTTAGAGATAGTACAGGAGAGCAATATTTTTCATATCTGTTTGCATATTTAAACAAACAAACATTATAACAAAGCCTAGTGTCTCCCTTTGGAAAGAGGCTAAGATAGCATATTCATATACCCAAATACACAGCTAATATATGTATGTAGGAGGTTTATTCAAAAGAAAAGGATATGGGAATTCCATACGCCCCCCAGCAAAACAAAACAATAAGAAAAAAAGCAGAGATTTTGCTGAAGAAGAAGAACAAACAGTAGCAGCAGCTGCTAATATTTCTGAAGAAGGCGCCTGCGTTGAGAAGTCTTCCGGAGTAGCTTTTGGTAGTCAAAAGGATAATCTTCATCTTCATTCTCTTTCAGCGGGATCCCAGGGACCTTTGGCCTATGGATTACATTACAGAAACATTTTAGAAAGGGTAAATCAAAATATTTACCTCAGTATACACTATTAACTGACTGCTTAACTCTACCCTCAGGGGAAAGAAAATTTCCAGTTCTTTCACTCTGACAAAATATTGCCTTTTGCGGCAAGGGGAAATGTGCTATGTGTGAGGGAATGTCAAATAAAGACGATGTTTTATTCAATGGGCATGAAGTAACCAATTAAAAAGGATTACATGGAAGTGTTAGAAAAAAAAATAGGAATGAACTACTTGAGAGCCGCTCTGGTGTCCATTTGTTTTCTTAGCTGAATGTTGTTATCTTCAGTTTGAGAACTTGGGGGGGTCATTGTTTTTTTCAGATTACAGATATTTTGTTTTATAACAGGCAATTGGATCATATGATCAGTTGAGTCTTTCCAATCCCAGGCTTTTGGGAAATGATGGTGTTTAAGAATACATGAATGTTCTAGTGCAAAACTGTTTATACATGTAAATCATTATCTGATCTCATAATGATAGATAATGAGCATGCATGTATCAATCACAATCAGCTGACCATAAAGAAACTTACAGGTTTCTTGATTTTGCAGATATCTTAAAGTCACAGTGAAAAGTAGTATCTTAACATTGGGTCAGGAAATGGCTAGTACACAATTAGCTTTGTTCAGCAATTTGTATCTACTGGACAAATGTTACATAGGGTAGCTAGCTGTTAGACATACCAAAATGTACCTATTTAAGTCCATGGAGATTCTCAGTCATCCAGGTCATGGTTGTCCCAAAGGTGCTTTTTCAAGAGGCAACTGGACTTTCTGGTTTCAGGAAGTCTAGTTGCCTTCTTGAAAAAGCACCTTTGGGTGCCTATTTAAGTGCACCAAGCTTCTAGCTGCACTCTATGTAGTTGCAGTGTAGCTGCAACTTTTGTTTTACTGACAAATACCAGAATAAATGCCAGTTTTAATACTGCAAATGATGAAATCCCTGAGAATAGTGATTTAGCTAACAAGGCTTTGCATAGTTAATGAAATTCTAAAAGTTTATTTGCAACCTGTGAGATTTCCATTGAGAGAAATCCTGGAAACAAACAAACAAAGAATAAGTGTGTGTGCATGTGTATGTGTGTTGTGTGCATGTGAAAATAAAAAGTTTTGGCATTTGGACCTAAATCCCTTTTCATCAGATGAAACATGAGTTATCCACATTTGGTAGATGGGATATACAGCAATTATAGTGTCCATGAATCTGCAAGCTGCCAGCATCAACCATCTGATGAAGATAACCCTTACCCACAAAAACTTTAAAAACTGTAAGCGTGTAAATGAGAACTAAGTCTATTTCACTTGATGGCAAACACCCTGCTGTATGTATGTATGTGTTTAATATGCCACACATGTCACTGTTACAGCAACATTGGGTGGCTCGCAAAATAATAAAAAATAAAAAAGACAATACAAAGTACTTAAAATTAGAAAGGTTAAATAAGAAAGTAAAAACCAAAGGGACAGGCATACACAGATGGGAATCTTCTCTCTATCCCCATCAGCCATACCCAGTTACCCCAGGCCAACAGACAGATTTAATTTTAAAATTATATCAATATTTTAATCAAAGGAATAACATTTTGGATAACCATGTTATACAATAACAAAATTCTTCCTTTATATAACCCTGGAAGAAGCCAGATATAACTGTTCTTCTTTGATGAGTTTTACTTCCTTACTCAAACAATCATGTAATATTCCGTATCAGCTTCTCTAATTTCTAAGTCAAACAATCTACTGTGAGAAATGTCACATTTTCTTATGAGGCTGCATTTATCTTCTGCCTCTCTGAACTTCAAATAAGAGAAAGAGGTTTATTGGTTTCAAAGGCCTTTGAAGGGAATAAAGAGAGCATTAGAAAAACTGGCTATACACATCAATATGACTTATGGCCATCCTGACTTATGATTAAGCACTCTCATCCTTTACACATCTACTTGGAAGACCTAGCTTTATTCAAGAATTTTATACAGATTCTGCTGCACAACTAATGGATCTACCCTGTTTCTCTGAAAATAAGACATCCCCTGATAATAAGCCCAATCGGACTTTTGAGCGCATGCGCTAAAATAAGCCTCCCCCTGAAATTAAGTCCTTCCCGAAAATATTTAAATGCAGAGCTGGAAATCAGGTAAGACAGCAAGGGGAGCCTCATCTTGCTCCAGACGCCCCCAAATAATAAGACCTCCCCGAAAACAAGGCCAAGTGCTTATTTCGGGGTTAAAAAAAATATAAGACAGGGTCTTATTTTCGGGGAAAATAAGTACAATTCTACAAGCATGTACAATTAAAAACAGGCTTCTGGTGAACTCAATGGGATCTAAATTTTGAAAATGCAATTTTAGTTAGTCTGGGTATGTGTTTTTGAATTATGTCATGATGAGCTGCTGACATCCTTGGAGAACAGAATGTGAATTACTTAAACAAATAAATCCATTTGCATTCTTAAATTAAGTTAGTTATAGCTTCCATTTCATGATGATCTGTATGACCCCAATCTAAGTTACTGGTTGTATTGGAAGACTTCTTAAATAGGAAAAGTTCAACATGCCCCTATTTAACTTGGTAAATATTAAGATACTAATTTTTGGAGAAACTGCTCACCCTTCAGCACTCCTTAATGTTGCAGAGATAGGGTCTTGCAGGAGATTCTTTTCTCTTGTGCTGGCATTTCTATCCTTTGAGACGAAATCAGTAGATGAAAACTCTTGGTAGTACCGATCTTCTATATTCAGTATCCTGCCCAGACTATCAAAATAAATATTACATATGTATATGTAATATATATACATATATTACTACTATATATAGTAATATATATAAATACATGTATTACTACTACATATATTAATAAACTAAACCAAAATGTATTATGTACCATCTTATCAACTAAAAGAGATTGACTCCTATAGAAATATTACCTCTTTGTTATGTAGTTTATCTGTAAAGCTACAAAGCTACAAAGGGCAAAAGGAAAGCAACTTCCACAATAAAAGTAGATAAATTATCCTGGCTCAAATTATTTTAAGGGCAATGCTGATTCCCTTTTATATTTCACAAGTGACGTATTCAGCTCAATTCTGTGTTTATTTAAAATTTCACCTTCCTTATGTTTTTATAAGCCAATAAGTATATTTAAGACTGCAATTTTAAAGCACAATCCAAGTCACAACTAAAGGACTATAGACTTAATTATTTCTGAACACAGCCAATGGCAGCTAAAGTTTTGAGAAGCGGTTGGCACAATGTTAGCTGTTTTGGACTTCACTAGGTTAGGCAAGAAACTCTTGCTGGCAGTAGGACATATGTGGACTCCAGATGCCCTAAATCTTAGGCACTCAACCTGAAACCTTTCAAGATCTCACAGACATGTTGAACTTTTGTCAGATACTGTTCTAGAATGCTGAAATTTTGCGAGGTTCCAGTGACAATATGAGAGAGATGTTAGAAGAGATTTCAACTGATTGGAAAAAAAATGCAGGGAAAAGGCATGTGAAATATCACATACAATTGGCACTTGAGAAGCTGGTAACTGGTAACCCTGGACTGCACATAACAAAAGCATTTTGTACCATAGAAGGATAGGCTTCTTATGTTACACCAAGTCTTACTGTAAGTAAAAAAAAAAAAAAAAGTCCAGAGTTCTAAATGCCCCATTCAATACTGATAGGAAGTATGCACAAGTTAGTATTTCAAAGCTGTTCCATACTATAAGGTTCTACAATTACTGGGCAATTTTCTGAAACGCCATTTCTACTGATATAATTTGAAGTGCATTAGGCCTGTCTTTATAAGCCCCTATTTAGAAGGATTTATGTATTTAACATCGCTGTGCACCGACACTGCAGTTTGCAGGCAAGGCTTCCACTAAGCCTAGGCTGCAAGAGATTTAAATTCAGACTCCAGCATTTTGCCATATCACTAAGAAAGTGACATTATCAGGGCTATGTCAGGCTGAGAAATAAATGAATAGCTTATATTGATCAATAAGAGCACAGAAATAATCACTGTGCATATGTTTAACACTCATTATGAAAGAGAGAGCTTGATTTTAGTAAGCAAGTGCCTGGATTAAGAACGCCCCAATTTATGGATGGCATCAAGGGTGAAATGCTCCCGGTTCGGACCGGATCGCCTGATTTGGTAGTGATGGAGGCGGGTGGTTCGGAGAACCGGTAGCAAAATCCCTGCCCCCCGCCATGCCCAGATGAGCTGCACAATCGTCAGAGGCTTTTTTTTTTTACTTTTAAAAGCATTTTTTCTACCACCTCTTTAGCCGAAAAAATGCTTTTAAAAGTAAAAAAAAAAAAGCCTCTGATGATCGCGCAACTCAGCTGGGATCCTCAAAGGTTTTTAAAAGCATTTTTTCTATAACTTCTTCAGAGGTTGTAGAAAAAATGCTTTTAAAAGCCTCTTGAGGATCCCAGCTGAGTTGCCTGATCGGCAGAGGCTTTTTTTCTTTTAAATGCCTCTGAAGATCTAAGCTGAGTTGCCTGATCGTCAGAGGCATTTAAAAGAAAAAAAGCCTCTGCCGATCAGGCAACTCAGCTGGGATTGTCAGAGCCTTTTGAAAGCATTTTTTTACAACCTCTTTGCTGAAGAGGTTGTAAAAAAAATGGTTTTAAAAGTAAAAAAAAAAAAATTGGCCACACCCACCCAGTCACATTACCCCCCCAAGCCACCCCCACAGAACCGGTAGTGACAAATTTTAGACTTCACCACTAGATGGCATGTAATGGCATGTAGTTAATAATGGAACCTATTGTTGCAAAATTCAAGTTAAATACACAATGATTCAGATTAAGCAAACAATACCACGTATATAGTATTATACAATATAGATAGTCCTTGATTTATGATTGGTCACTTAGCAATGAAATTCTGATGGACTAGGGATACTTGTGACCCAGAATCAAAGTTCTGATAACCGTTGTGATCATGTTATTGCAATTTGGGCATTTGGAAACTTGTTTGCCTTTATGGCCATTTGCAGTGTCATGGGGTCATGTGATCAAAATTTACAATGTTATTTTTTGCTAGAAACCGGCATTTACTTCCTGTTTTCAGAAGAAAAAAAAAATTGCAGACAGTGGATTTCCTTAATATCCAGGGCATTCATTTAGTGACATTCACAAAAAAGGTTGCAAGATTGGATGCAATCACATAGTGACCTGCTTAATAACTGACTCAACTTGCAACTGTAATTCCAAGTTTAATTATGATTGTAAACTGAGGACCTGTAATACTGTTCCAGCTTACATAGAAGTTCAATTGAAGGACAGATTTTGGGAAGGTTCTTAAACTGAAGACTAACTGTAGCACAAGGTACCTCCTATTTACAATCCATGGCACTGGATTCTTTTTATTTGCTATAGGCTTGATAGAGTCTATCCAAAATGCAAAACATATACAGCTACTTGAAATAAACATAATATGGTTGTTTCAGGGAATAATGAGACCTTCATCAAGAAGTGAATTGAAAGTGAGAGTAGTTTTATGTAGCAAGCGTTACTTTGTATTTGCTTGCTATTTCTTGAATGCACCAATGTAATGTAAAAACAGGTGTCTATGGGTATCAGGACCATGAACTGAATGAGTGTCTAAAAGAAAAAGTCCAACATTTTTTCCCCAGTGTCATGTCATTGATTCAAATTTCACTCTCCTGCTCTACTATTTATTTTCAGAAGGAAAACTTATATGGATGAAATGAGATGAAAATTTACTTGCAATAAAATGGAAATGTAAAAACGTTCAGTATTTTGTTTGGATTTAGTATATTCTCCAATTTATGGACAAGTGACACTAGGAAACTATAATGCATGAATAAACTAAAGGTTTCAAAATTCAAGAATAAATGTTCACCAATTAGCAATGTTAACGTGTCATGTCAACAGTGGAATCTTGATTTATTGGATATCGATTCAATGGATACAACTACTATGGACCAAATTCTATAGTGATTTGAATATTTTGCATGATGATATGTATCATTTGTTTAGTGACTGTTCAAAGTTACAATGGCACTCAAAAAAGGGCTTTACAACCGGCCCTTGCACTTATGATCATTGCATCATCCCCATGATCAGGTCATCAAAATTCAAATGCTTGACAAACTGCATGTATTTATGATGGTTGCAACATCCTGAGGTCATGTGATCATCATTTACAACTTTCTCAGCTGACTTCTGACAAGCAAAGTGAATAGAAGCCATATTCATTTAATGACGGTGTGATTCACTTAACAACTGCAATGATTTGTTTAATAACTATGGCAAAAAAAGGTAGTAAAATTGGGTGCAACTCACTTAACCTAGCTTAGCAAAGAAAATTCTAGAGGATAAATTGAAGCTTTTATTTGGGATTGGTTGTATGACAACATCACTAAACAGATGTCCAGTTGCAACAATATACTCCTCTTTTAACAGATACCCCTACTGTTGGGTCTACACCCCTCAGTTAGTCTACATGCCATTTTTTTCTTCAATTTCAATGTATTCCTGTTATTACCTCACAATATTGCTGCATCTTACTGAGAAGACAATTACCTGTTACTTCTTGCTTTTCGCCTTTCATCTTGCATAGACGAGAATTTCTGAAAAAATATTTCAAATGAACATCAACATGATAAAACATTGTACACATTAAACAGTATCAATTTACTTCTCATTAATATCCATAAATAAGGACTACTATAAATCTGATCGTTGTTAGTTTATGGTCAATACTAATCTGGTTTAGTCTACCTGTGTATCAATCTGCAAATTTCTAATAATTTACACAATTGCTCTTAAATGTAAGTTTTGTATACCAATTTATCCCAATTTTGAATCCCAATTTATCCCAAAATCTGCATTTCTAGTGTGTATACACTGAAAGACGATTACATTTCAATCACTTGACTGTTTTGGGAAATGGAAGTGAGGCCGGGGCACTTACTGTATAATCATAACTTCCATCACTATCTGCTTAGAGTCTGTCTATCATCAGAAGGGAAAACATGTTCACTTAGGAATTTTGGGAGTTGAAGTCCACACATCATAAAGCTGCCAAGATTATAAAGCCCTGGATTGAATAAATGTGTCCCATTCAGCCAATTGGTTTACCGGAATCTTCCTTCTGAGGAGAAATCTGTTCTCCTTTTTCAAGGAGTAAAATAAATCCTGAGAATGATAATTATTTTGACCCCTTGCAGCTTTGCAAGCAAGAATTACTTAGGCCTTAGCACAGACATCCCTGACAAACCAAAATTTAGATGATTTGGAATAGGAATTCTGAGCAGACAGAGGGTTAGTTTTAAGCATTTCTGCACTGAACTAATAATGCGTTTAAAACATAAAGCTTTAGATTCATTTAAGGCTGACTCATTTTACCATTTAAAAGGCTTAAAGATTCCCTGTTTTGTCGTGACTGACTCAAGGGGTTGGTGCTCATCTGATTCTCAACTGTGGGAGGCTGCATTGTCTGAGAGACGTTTCCATCATCATGTGGCCAACATGAAAATATGGAATGCAGTAACTTTCCTGCCAAAGTGGTACTTATTTATCTACTCACAGTTGCTTGCTTTCAACCTGGGGTGAATGTTGCATGATACTCAGGTCTCAAACCCAGGCTGTTTCAAGTTGACAAACTCAGCATCTTAACCACTAAGCCATCATGGCCCCTCTCCCCCTATTTACCATTTAGCCACTTCTATAATCTTCCATGGCTAATGATGATGTTCCATGAAAACATTACAAAGAATAAATTATGGCACGAAATTTAATTAATGAATTATACAGGCCCTTGTCAATCCAAATTCCACCTTCAGTTTCTGGCTCCCAGTTCAATCTAATGCATATACAAAGGTGGCTTTATTTACTAAGCATTCCATCTATTGCTCTCATAATTAGAAATGAATAACCAAATTGAGCAAGTTAAAACTGTCAAGTACCTAGGCATGTATTTCAGTCTTTAGCATGCTGGAATTTCAGTCTTGAAACCATGGCAGAAGTTTAAAAAGCTTCTATTGCATTAAACAGGTAGGCAAGCGATACTAGGGAATAATTACATGCTGGTAGCATTTAAATTACTTAAAGCCAAGGTAATAAGCCTTCTGTTCTAAGGTGCACAGTAATGCATGTACAATGATATTGCCACAGTAGAAATAATTCAATCTAAATTTCTAAGATTTATTCTCAGAGTTCCTTGTTCAACAGAAAACGCATTTCTTCAGCTAGAACTTGTTCTACAGAGTACTTCTGCTGAGGCCTGTTTGAAACTTTGCCTGTTTAAGTACTAGCCCAAATACACTGAAGTGATTTTTTGGCCCAGCTTATACTGCTAGACAGACAAAGTTTTTCTCACAGAAGAACAAATGATACCTGATTTGTTTCACTGTGTTTTACCCTCAATCCACATACAGGTGGCTCTCAGAAACATGTGGAATGAAGTAAAGCAGAGAACGTTTTGATGCACTGTGATGGAGCACTTAGCATTTTTGTTGTTTTTTATTTTGAATGAAACGTAAAGGTTTATTGATGTTATCACTTCCAACATTATCTGGATGAATTGGATAATTAAGTGATAGAATTGATATCTCACACCTCTGCTACAATGAACTTACTGATCTGCTTCTTATTATTCCCAAGTAATTTTATCATAACTTGTGTCCTTCCACAGAAGGCTGTTTATACTGACATACTTAGATGTCCTGACCTTGATGGTGTTCACTGAGAGATTTGATAATATTCTACACTAGGAGCCTTTATATATAGTCGTGACACTGAAACTGAATCAATTGCACATGCACTTCTGAATTGTCCAATTTATTGTTTCTGGAAGTTGTAAGATGTGATTCTCTAGAATCACAAATCACTTGAGCTGGCCAGAATAGGCCACTGTGCATTTCCTATTAAATGAACAATATTTATAAATCCTATTTATGTGGTTAAATTCTTTACTATAAAAATTATGTCAGAACTTTCTGTATCTGAACTAAAACGTGGAGCTCTTGTCTCACAATCAGGAGGTTGTGAGTTCGATCCTAGGTAGAGGCAGATGTAGGGTGTTGGGCAGGAGGTTGGACTTGATGACCTGCAAGGTCCCTTCCAACTCTATTAATCTGTTAAATGTTATTTATTTCATTTTTTATCCCATATTTATTACTTTTATAAATAACTCAAGGCAATCAATATATATACTACTACTTTCTCCTCCACATCATCAAACTGTGAGGTTAGTTGGGCTGAAAGATAATGGCTAGCCCAAAGTAATCCAGCTGGCTCTCATGCCTAAGGCCAGACTAGAACTCACAGTCTTCTGGTTTCTATGGCAGCACCTTAACCACTACACTTATGCTTAGTTTTATTATAAACAGGACTTTTATGTTAGATGTTTTGTATTTTAACAGTTTTATTTCATGCACATAAACAAACAATCAATGTAATAATTGTCTCCTCTTTTCTTTTTCTAACAGTTTCTAACAGTGGGCAATGCTGAAACTTAAAGCCTTTATTCTTAATCTTGTACATTTCATCATTTAAAACCTTTATGAAATACTGAAAACGCAGGATCCGTATTTCCCCAACCGTGCTTCCTTCTCCCCAAAATGCTAAAGTCTACAATTCCTGCCCAACTTTAAACACTGTAATTCCAACGCATTTCAAGGTTGCTTTATGGCTAATCTGTATTTCAGATTCAGAGAATCTATTTTTGTTTTTAGCTTTGATTTCTGCTATACTTCTTCCAAGAAGGAAATGAATGGGATATAGAATGAAATAGGTGTAGAGTAGATATGGTAGTACCATGATTACAGTATGACCCTGTAGAATAAATAGTTCTGATGTAATGCCAGTTAAGGCAGTTTAAAGCACTGAAAATAGGACTAAAACCTGAAAAATCCTTTAGTGATGACTGACAGTAATCTAAAATGTATAATACAATTTAGATGAGGGGATAGAAAGGAACTCATCAAATATGCAGATAACATCACGCTGACAGGAATAGCCAAACACTGCAGAAAATAGGCTTAAAAAAGAAGGATCTTGACAGACTTGAACACTGGGCCCTATCTAACAAAATAAAATTCAGTGGTGAAAAAAAAAGGCTCTACACTTAGGCATGAAAAACCAAATGCATGGGTATAGAATAGGTAGTATCTGGTTCAAGAGTAGGAATTGTGAGAGGGACCTTAACAGTCCTAGAAGACAATCACTTCAATATGAGCCAGCAGTGTGCTACAGCAGCAAAGAAAGCTAATTTTAAGCTGCATCAACAGACAGATAAAATAAAAATCATGTGAAGTGTTAGTATCAATTTATAGTGCTTTGGTAAGATAATATGTGGAATATTGCATCCAATTTTGGTTGTCACATTGTAAAAAAAATTGTTGAGATTCTAGAAAGAGTGCAGAGAAGAGCAACAAAGTTGATCAGATCTGGAAGTTAAGGCATATGAAGAATGGTTGAAGGAATTGGGTATATCCTAATTTAATGAAAAGAAGGACTGGGGTAATAGGGTAGAAGTGTCACAATATCTAAGGAACTGACCAGGGATGACATCCAGCAGGTTCTGACAGGTTGTGGAGAACCAATAGTGGAAATTTTGAGTAGTTCAGAGAATAGTAATTCAACTACCACCTCTGGCTGGCCCCAGAATGGCGAGGGAATGGGGATTTTGCAGTATCCTTTCCCTGGAGTGGAGTGGGAATGGAGATTTTGCAATATCCTTTCCCAATGAGTGGGGAGGGAATAGGGATTTTGCAGTATCCTTCTCCTGCCATGCTCACCAAGCCACACCATGCCCACCAAGCCATGCCCACAGAATGGTAGTAAAAAAATCTGAATTTCACCACTGGAACTGACATAAAGAAAAACACCTGAAGCAGAACAAGAAGCCTCCATATCTGTTTATGGAATACCCTATCATTCTAGTTAAGGCCATTCTTACTGGGAATTCCTCTTAAGGTTGAAGCCTTTGGAAGGTTTGGAAGCCTTTCCAAATACCACTTATGAGCAGGTGGAACAAGGCACTGAAAGACACCTAGAAGCTTTTGTCACAGTTCAACATCTTTTTATTTTTCTTTCTGGATGTGATGCTGCCTTGCTTCATGACTCAGCGGGGAGGAGAAATGCACTGCATAAATATGTGACATTATGTTGTCATAGATGTCACAAAAAAGAGGGAACAAATAATGTTAAAAGCAACAGCTGCTCCAAGCCTCTTAGCCTGCCTCAGGCAAAGATAAGAATTTCTAGATAAAAATATCTAGAACCACCTTCATTTTTGCAACTAGTCTGTTATCATTTCGGTTGAATGGTAGCCACTGAGGCAGGCTGACTAAGCAAATGTATTTTGTCACCTGCTGCTAAGTAGGTCAATAGTTTGCATATGCCTCCAGCAAGTAGGCTTAATTGCTTTTAAGAGGGAAGTAGGAAAACAGCTCCTTCAATTTCTCTTTGACATACTGGATTGCTATTTCCCAAAGTCCCTTTTTCTATTTTTAACTGCATTAAGGTCAGATCTGGAAAGCAGCCATGAATAATCACATGGGAATTAACTAAAAGATTACAATGTCATACATAAATGGGCGAGAAGACCTCTTATACCATTTCTCTGCACTTGTCTGGGAAAAGACATTGATGTACAAATTGCAATGTACAATGCACCACTTTATTCTGGGTCCAACGGTGAATCTAGAAATGATTTTGAATCAAAAGCTTTCTTGTACTGATTTAAAGATTTTATTTTATCAAAACTAACAAGAAAACTCATTTAGATCCTAAATAAAGTCAAACTGAATAAACGAAGTTTGTTATGAATTAAGGGCTTCCTGAAAGACCTTAGGCTGAGCAACCGGAGTTATGGTATTATTTGCAGTTCCCTAAACCCTCCAGAATCAATTCCAGAGGTTGTGCACTACCAGAAGTCACCACAGAATTAAAAATTTTAATGTATAAAGGAAGTAAATTATTAAGTATATGGCAAGTAATCCTATTAAATTTTATTTTATGAATTTTAATTCAGTTTGAGTAATTATATCATTTTGGTTCCATCGTTTGTAGTCTTCCACCTGTATTTTTGGAAATGCATCCTTTGGCCTGACACCAGCCATGACTAGTAGGAAGATCCAAAAATAAATAAAGGAAGGAAGGAAGGAAGGAAGGAAGGAAGGAAAAGAAAGAAGGAATGAAGGAAAGAAAGAAAGAAAGAAAGAAAGAAAGAAAGAAAGAAAGAAAGAAAGAAAGAAAGAAAGATGGCATTCATAACCATATGTCACCTTTTACTATCCAAAGCAGATTTCACTCACACAACTGTGGGCACCATTTTCAGTTTTTGTAATTCCACTCTTCCAACAGGGTATTTATGCGTGTCAATCAAAGGCCAGAAATATTAAGCATTCCTTTCGTAAAAACAGTGGCTTTTTAACCACACCATTTAAAACTACTGCTTACTTGTAGAAGAGCATAAAAGGTTGAATCTTCAGGATCATCTAAAATCTTGGATTTTGGAAATCGCCTTGGGCTTCTCTGTATATGATCGCCATCCTCTCTTTTGAAACCAACTGCAAAGAAGGTTCATTATGAGAAAATTGTTTTGAAACAGCAATATATTTGAGACAAGAAACCATTTTGAGATGCAGTAAGTATAGAAGAGTAAGCAGCCAGAGGGCGAAGTTAAACATTTCATCAGTTTAGAATCCTTGCATTCCCACAAGTGCTCCAGGTTCAATTCCTCCTGAATTCTGTTGATCGCTATCTGGTGCTAATGTAGTGTTGAACTTTAGTTGACCAGAGTCTTATGTATAGTCTTGGATAAATTTCTATGCTGCAACCTTACAAATGTTTCTGATTCATTGTCCCTGACAGTATAATTTCTTAAACATTTTTGTATATTTACCAAACTTATACAGGTAGTCCTTGCTTAGCAACTATTTGTTCAGGAATTATTCAAAGTTACCATGGTGCTTAAAAGGGACATTTAGAACTTGGTCCTTGAGCTTGTGGCTGTCCCAGCTTCCACATGGAGTCCCATTTGTGACTTTTATGGCTAAATTCCAACAAGCAAAGCTGGCCAGAAATCACATATGTGGTCATGTGATACAGCACTTAATGACCACAGGTGATTCACTTAACAACCACAACTAGAACTGATGCTGTAAGTTGGGCATTGTCTATGGAGCTTCTCAGTCATCCATGTCATGATTGTTCCAAAGGTGCTTTAAAAAAGACAACTGGACTTTCTTATTTCTCATGAAGTCTTTCACTGCTCATCAAGAAGCTTCTTCTCCATTCTTCAGGTGAAAGGAAATCTCTTTGCAGTCAGCCAGTCCTTAACACTCTTGAGGGCACTGAAACTACCTGGGAGTTAATCTGTTTCCTCAGTTACCTGAATCAGAGTGGCTGACTGCAAAGAGTATAAATCATTTTTGTTTCCCATCACATAGTTAGAACTGAAGAAGCTTCTTAAATGAGAAGTGAAATGTCTTCAAGAAACACCAAGAAAGTCCAGTTTTTAGTTTTTTGGGATAAATTGGATACTCTCACATGTTGTTTATGGACATATTGCTTAATAATGGAGTTGTTGGTCCTAATTGTGGTAAGTAAAGACTAATTGTAAATACCATTAAAAAGGGCACAATTTTGGAGATCCCAACAGGTACTATTAGAATATATTCAGACAATTAAAAAAAATCACAAAGTAAGTATTAGGAAATAAATTCCCATCTTTTTTGTAAGCTGCCCAATGTTTTGAATCAACTTTAACTCCTTTTTTAAAAAATCAAGCAAGGGTTATTTAATTTATACTATGCAATGGATATCACACAGCATCAAATATATTAAATATGACTCCAGTCTTAACTAGACTAGTTGCTGATTAGTTTTTGAGACAAATTCAAAATGTTGGTGTTGACTTTTAGAGGCTGAATGGTAGGGTTTTGCAAATAATTTGATGAGACACTTCATTTCCAAATGGAAGAATATATACTTGTTTATATAAGCAGTATACATTAATTGCTTTATTATTTAATTATAACATATAGGCAATTATTGCTAGATTGCATTAAGTTGAACAGACTTTCAACCAGTGATGTTGTATAGACCAAACTTAGCTATTGGACTTTTTCCAGAATGGGGAAAAATAAATCCCATGTTTGGAAAGTATAAATCTTGGCATTATATCTAGCGCATTTTAATTGTACCACTTCTTTCTGTATCAACTGATTTATTTTGCTAAATCATGTGATGATTTCAGCTCAAAAACTAAAATGTATATGAAATACTTGTTTTAGATTCAGTTGTGGTTATTTATACAACCAATTTCTAATGCTAACTTGACTTTTATTATGAATTTATCATAAGAAGTTACAAGTGCTCCATTACTTGAGGTTTTTAAGAAGAAATTGGACATCCACCTATCTGAAATGGTTCAGGGTCTGCTGCTTGAGCAGGGAGTTGGACTAGAAGACTTCCAAGGTCTCTTCCAACCTTGATATTTTGCAATTCTATAATTACAAGTTCAATCAATTCAGTGGTGGGTTGCTACCGGTTCAGTCTGGATCTTGTGAACCAGTAGTAACGGTGGCGGGAGGCTCCACCCACCCACCTGGACGTCATCACGGATGCTCGGTACATGCACAGAACCTTCTGCACATGCACAGAAGCGAGTGCTCCCGTTGCGAACTGGTAGCAAAAGTAAGTGGAACCCACCCCTGAACCAATTATATTTGAGTTGCTAGAGAGACTATTATATTTGTAAACAGTAAAAAAAAAAAACATCCGTCTTTAACCTGATCCCGATTTCTATTGAGCTGCTGGACATCTCCAGGATCTCAACAGAAGGCATTTCTTGGCAACAGAACAGCAAGATTTGCCCTTGCCTTCTTCTGGATTTTTTTTTAATTTTCAAATTTACATTGCCAAATGCTGCTACTGTTCAGTTAGACTTTTCAATCTAAAGCAATGGTGAAACCCACAGACACCATACTTCCTCTCTCAGAAGTCCTCCCATTCTCTATATGCCTGTTTCTGTTTGATTTGGTACTTCCTGCTATTAACACCTGTCCCTAAGTGGAAACTTCTCATGATTACCACACTCTAACACAGATATGTATGAGAGATCTGTCAGATGCTTTTCTAAATGTTAAGAGATAAACAAGAAATAATTTTAATATGCCATCCTCTGGCTAAGCAGCATACTGGTATCTGCAGCTTCTGCCCTTCTTCCCAATCCACTGGGAGATAAATCAATCTCACAGGAGACAAATAAAATCTAGCTTCATTATTTAAAAAGAGACAAAATGTAAAAAAAAAAAAAAAAAGAACTCTCTACCCCTTTTTACCTGCAAGAATTAAAATGCAAATATTTAATATAGAAATAGAAAGTTGTATAACTGCACAGGTCATAAGTGAGCAGCTTGCAAATTAATCTTCCAAAAAGCAAACGTCAACAAAAAAATACACTATTCCAGACAAACCACAAAGAGGGACTGATCTGCTATGAATAAAGATTTTTGACTGCAAAATATTACAAAGAAGATTTTAACGAACAAAAGAATCTTAATGAACTTAGTCTATAAGATATGCACCAAACCTAAAATCAAACACTCAGTCCCGTAACTTGTACAAAGAGAAAAAGAAAATGGGATTTGTCACAATACAAAAGAAAGTAGAAAAGGCTTAGTGCAGTGACCTAGCTTTATGTATTTACCTATTTCCACAGATATAAGTTTGCTGAAGCAAATAGCTTTCTGCTTCAATTTTTTGGTCTTCTCCAGCAATTTGGAGATTCTAAGTAGTAATAGGTTCTGCAACAAGAGACAAAGGAAGCCTGTTTTCCTCCCCAGAAATAATTCTATTCTGTGGATTTCTTTCTTTTAAAAACATGAATCTTTCCTACATCCAGGACAGAAGCGGCTGAAAAATGTCTATATGAAGTAAAGAGCCAGCACTCTCTCTTGGAGATATGGACTGAAAGCAGGGGTGGGTTCTACTGATCTTTACTTCCAGTTTGCACCGCGTCTGCGTGCTCTCACCTAGGATGATGTCTGGGTCAGTGGGTGGAGCCTCCTGCCGGTTTTACTACCGGTTCTTGTAATCAATCTGAACCAGGGGCAACTCACCACTGACTGAAAATCTCAAATCTGCAGTTTGCCTTCCAAGCTACTTTAAAAATGAATTCCTAATTACATGTAGTTCTCAGTTTATGACTGTTGGTTTAACAATGGTTTGGAATTACAACAGTCTCAGAAAGAGTGCTTTACAGCCAATAAAGCACCTCCAATCATCCCAAAATGTTGCACACAATCCTCTGTGGTCATATCATTGTAATCTTGCTGTTTGGCAACCTGTTCACGCTTATGACTGATTGCCAAGTGCCCTGAAAATATGTGATCACCATTTTCAATCTTTTCTGCTGGCTTTCACAGAAAGTCAATGGGAAAGTCAGTAGAGACAGTTGCAACTGTTGACGCATGCCAAGAGGGTTCCTGGGGAGCTGAGCTGCTTTGGTGGAATTCAGAAACAAGCTCCATTCCTGCATTCCATAAAAGTTGACAAAACACCCATCGAGGGAGTTCTCTTCTGCACATGGAGGGCAGCTGAACTACCTTGATGGGGTGCAGAAATGGAATACAAATTCTGAAGATTCAAGCCCTGTTCTGCATTCCACTGAAAAAGTTCCCTTCCATGCAGAGATGGAGTGAGCTGAATTCCTTTGGTAGGCAACTCTTTTAGTCAGCCCCCAAAAAGGATAGGGAGCCAAAATCCATGCAGAGAAGCAGTGTGGTAGGGTAAGGAACACAGCAGAGGTGAATTTCAGCAGGTTCTGACCAGTTCTGGAGAACTAATAGTGGAAATTTTGAGTAGTTCGGAAAACCGGTAAATACCATCTCTGACCACCCCCATCTATTCTCTGCGTCCCGAATCCCAGCTGATCGGGAGGAAATGGGGATTTTGCAGTAACCTTCCCCTGGAATGGGGAGGGAATGGAGATTTTACAGTATTCTTCCCCTGGAGTGGGGTGGGAATGGAGATTTTACAGTATTCTTCCCCGCCACACCCACCAAGCCACACCCACAGAACCGGTGGTAAAAAAATTTGAAACCCACCACTGGAACACGGACTGCCTCAAATGGTTGGAGGAGCCCCTGTGAGGCCTGGCATAGGCCAAGAGTGTTTCTTCATTCAGGGGCTGAAAAACCTGCTAGGATTTCAGCAAGGGAGGATTTTCAGCTCCTAAATAGACCTCCCATGTCTTTCCCACCTCCTTGAGCCTCCGCTCCTTATCTGGGAATTGGTCCACTTAATGACCCACAAGATCACTTAACAACCACAATTGGGAATATTGGATTGTGGTCACCAAACAAAGCTGTCACATATCTTGTTTACCAATTGTGGTCATAAATTGAGGATTACCTGTACATGATATGGAAAAGTCTAGATACATCTTAGTTAAAATTTGTTATTTCTGCATCTAGAGAAATATCTTAATTCTTCTTTACACTCTTGATATTACATGTGTTCAAAAGACACCTTACCTCTGGAGACCTTGGAATAATACTTAAATTAAATGAATTACTATGGCTATCTGCAATTTTCCTTCTGCCTTTTGAAGAAATAATGAAACAAGCCTCTCCCTTGGGTGACAGTCAAAAAGATATTTGAAGATTACCATTATCTTTTAATCCTCTGGGCTCAAAAGAATGAGTTCTTTCAATCATTTCTCAAAGAATGTAGTTTCCAAGTGATCTACCTGCTTGATCCAGCTCAAATATATTTAATCACTCCACAAGAAGGCTTTGATTACATGACTGTATGACTAGCCTGCAATTTACGATATTTATTGTATTCTCCTTCGTTTGACCTATATGGGTAAGGAAGGAAATTTTCTCATCTGGGTTAGTTCATCATTCTTGCGTGTAAGGAAAATGCTATTCTACCGCATTATGTCATTTTAATTAAGAAAACGACACAAACATTTATAATCAAAAATGATCAGCAATACATCAGTGTAACCTCAGCACAATTAGGTACTAACTTTTTCTTTGTTACATGTGATAAATAAAGGCTTGGAAAGGTCACTGATATATTGAAAGGCCAGAAGGAATAATGTTAATTTATAATACAGCTGAGTAATGCTTACATTTATTGTTTTAGTTTCTTATCTGGAATATAGAAGGTTCCTAAATTGAACGAATTGACAATTATGTTTCCTTCTCAAGAACAAAAGTTATTTCCTAAACTAGGTGCCGCAGAGAATGACATTTTAATGTAATTAATTCCTTTTAGTACGCTGAAAGTGAATATAACCGAAACCTTCCATCTATTGTTTCTTGTATGTTGGTATATATATGTGTGTGTAAGTCGGATGGACTTTATATATTTACTAAATTTATGTTTCACCTTTTCTCTGGGAATAGAATGCAGCACCCAATAGTATATTGTTTGTTTGTACATGTGAATTGTGATCAATTGTTGTAATCCTCAAGCCTAGGCTCTAAATTGTTTTTATAGGTCATCCTGAAATTAAAACTGTAACTGAGTCCAGACTTACAGTTGTAAGTCATTGTGGTCCTGGCATCACATGACCAGATCCAATTTTCTGATTATTTTTGTGGCAGTCATTAAGCTAAGGTTGTTAAGCAAATGCCATGGTCCTTAAGTGAACACAGAGGTTATTAAGCAAACTAATTTGCTAACCAATGGGCGTATTTTTATTGGAAACCAGAAGAAAATGCCAGAAATGGGAAAAAACATTGGAAAATCACATTCACATCATCATGGGAAATTGGAAACATCCATAAAGGTAAGCTGGTTGTTAAGTGCCCAAAATGCAATCAGGTGACCATGGGGATTTGCAGATGTCATAAGTAGCTTATTTATTTCATTTCATTTCATTTGTTTGCCACCCATCTTGCTGTGGAACAGTTGTTTAACAACCAGTCATAAATAAAGGACTATCTGTACTCTATTACCTGTAAAGCAATTCTTAAAGCAAACCTGTCTTCAATTTCATATCAGTTTGGGATGTTAGATTTTGATCAAATAATGACTTGATATTTTTGATATGTACATGTGTTTATCCAAGTTGCAATTTTCCACATTCAGAAAACCAGTGGTAAGCTCTTGTTTGTATCTAACTACAGATGGATGGGTCAGAACTGATAGTGACCTAGCTACGGTATATTTCCGATATATATTAAACTAGAGGTATGCAAGCATTTCAAACTGAGTTTGAAACAATCTGTTCCAATTATTTGAAAAGTGTTGGAGTATCTCTGTGGCCAGCGCTGTGTTGGGAAATTGAACTCCTCCAGTTGTATAAGGTCCACAATTTCCATTATGTCTCATAATGCCCTATTTTTTTGAAGATTATGGTTACTGTAGAAACAATGGGAAACATCTTACTCAATGGTGAAATCCAATTTTTTTTTACTACCGGTTCTGTGGGTGTGACTTGGTGGGCGTGGTGTGGCTTGGTGGACATGCCTTGGTGGGCGTGGCAGGAGAAGGACACTGCAAAATCTCCATTCCCACCCCACTCCAGGGGAAAGATACTGCAAAATCTCCATTCCCACCCACTCTGGGGCCAGCCAGAGGTGGCATTTGCCGGTTCTCCGAATTATTCAAAATTTCCGCTACTGGTTCTTCAGAACCTGTCAGAACCTGCTGGATTTCACCCTGATTTTATTGCTTACTCCTGGTGAAGAATAACAGCTCTCTGAACCTTTTGTTTCCTTTCAGATAAATAATCATCTGATTATTTAAAAATGACTCAAATTCCTTGCTACAATCTATTAGATTATCATTTATAAAGGGAAATATTTAACCGGAACTTAACTATGAGGACTACTGTGACCTATATAAATGTATAATATTGCTCTATTCGTAACAAAAGGCAGGGAAATATTTCTGTTTGGCAAAAGGGCCCTATTTTTTGGATTCTCTCATTGCAGCTGTAGGATGAAAAGCTAAACACATGAAATTGAAGGAAAGATGTACAATTATCAGTTGTACTATTATAGTAATTATGGTAGGCTAACCAGTTTAAATGAAAACAAAAAAAATCAGCAGTCATTGCCGCTTACAGATTAATGATGTTTTTAGGAACTGAGACTACAGTGAATGTTTTTTTCCTCAATTGTGTTGCTTTTAAAGGATATGAAATATGATGTGCTCCTTTTACATTAATCTGCTACTAATATACACATCTTTAATATTATATTTTGGAGAAAACTGAAATGTTGGGGGTAAATATTTTATTTTTATCAGCAAAGAAAAGGTTTAAATTTATATGCTCCTTTTTATTGGTAACAAAACCTGATCAGGCAGATACAACTCAATGAAAAGGGAGTTAAAACCTGGGAACATCCAGGTGCTGCTAGCTAATAAATAGAGAATAAAGAATGCAAATGGTCAGTGGAATTGTTTCCTTTCCTGAAGTGACAACTCAGAATTAAAATGGAATTGTATGAAAGGGTCCTTATTGAGACAACTGTTATGATAACCAACTATATTTACCAAGACACTTCAGAATGTGGAGGGTTTTTTTTTTCTATTTAGGAAGAAGGACCAGCTAGAGAAAGAGCACATCAGTGCTAAGACTCATAACAAAAAAAATCGTTGGCATTCTTTGTCATCTTCCAAATTAAGTTCAAATAACCTTTTCCCAATGAAATGCCTAGAAAAGCTGAATGCACACTATAAAGTAGAAAACCAAAGCTTCTTTTACAAGGAAAGAAGATTGTCAAGAAATTGAAAGATGAATTTTGGCATGCTATATACACAGCATTAACCTTTGGCTTAATTATCCTTCTTTGGACACGTGACAAAGACCCAGCTCTTTGGAAAAAGGCTCTAATGCAGGGTTGTCAAACTTGTGGCCCGTGGACCGGATGAGTCACACTCTGGCCATGCCCAGTTTAGCAAAGGGGGAAAAAATTGCGATACGTCACATGATGCCACCGTGATGCCACGAGCTTGACACCCCTGCTCTAATGCTTAGAAAGGTGGAGGGAAAGAGAAGAGGGCAACCAGGACAAAGATGGAAAGACTCAGTAGTTACAGTGGCTATGAGAACTAAAAAAAAATCTGATTAGGAACTGATAGTCTTGGAGAAAAGCTATCTATGTACTTACTTGGAGCCAAAAATGACTTGATGGCACATAACCAGTCAACCAAGCAAACATTCGGGATCAGATGAGTTTAGAATAGATTTGTTATTATTCACAACTTCAATAACTGATATGTTAATATTAATTATTTTGACTAAATAGTAATACAAGTATAGTACATTTATAATACTCTTCTCCTGGAAGATTGTGCTCTCATGCAGGTAATAAAGATACTTAGCTTTGACTATATGGCCATCGCCATCTTGAACACTGACATTTGGGTGCCTTTAGTGCCATTGGTTACCTTCCTTCCTTCCTTCCTTCCTTCCTTCCTTCCTCCCTCCCTCCCTCCCTCCCTCCCTCCCTCAATTAAAAGAGTTTAGATACACTGTAGACCAAAACTAAAATCATAACCAGCATTTTGATTTTTTTTTTCAGAAGCTTTTAGGAACAGGGAGAGAGAAATGGGAGCAAGTGCAATTTTTTTTATGGAAGAGGTGGAAAAAAACATGGGATACTGAATTTTCCCTTTCCCTCTCTTCCTCACTGAGATTTAATCTACTGGACTATTACTCCATGGTCCAGCCCAGAGCAACCTCTATAGAACTTCAAGGATGGGCTTGGGTGATCCTTTCCTACAAAACACATATTATGTAGTTTGTTAGTTGCTAGTGAGTCAACCCAACCCTTGTTTATAGGACGAACACATGGTTGGAATCTCATTCTGTTTTCCTTTGTAATCTATAACGTATCTATTGTCTTCCTGTCCTTACCAACCTTACCAGATTTTTTCCCCCTAATCCATTTGTCCATATACCAGGCTCAAGGTCTGGAATTTCTTTTTGCCCAAAAGAGCAATCAAACTTTATTTAATCCAAGACTAATTCACTGGCTCTTTTTGCAGATCATCATACTTTTAGTAACTGCCCCCAAATCAGTTATTTGATTTATTTCTCTAATTTTTCTCAATGTCCAGTTTTCATAGCTGTATATTATCTCTGAAAAAAACCTACTCTTTTAACAATTCTAATCCATTGTCATAGATATATGTATGTGTAACTTTCTTGAGTTTGTCTATGTTTGTCATTGCCTGTCTCCTCAAGATTAATCTCTTTATTTCTTCAACACATTGACAATCTTTATCTATTCTCAAGGCTAGGAAAACAAAGTTATTTATGAAGTTCATTTTTTGCCATCAATTGTGAATTCACTAAGCATATATTTGATGTTATCTTAATTTTCTACACCCTTTTACCACTGATGCACAAGGCCTACAGAAACATTAAGAGAAAATGCAAAGCTGCTGTGTTGCGTCTAAATTATTTTTAGGATTTGTTAATTATTCTAACACTTTCCTACCAAATGTAGTCATTGTGTTCTATCCCTCGAACATCTTACTGTAAGTAGGAAGAGCATGGAAGAAGAAAAAGCAGTGCAAATAAGCTTTTATTTTATCAAGAAAATGCACAGCATCACAACCGTCGTACATTATAACCAGGACTTAGAAGTGAAATTGCACAGAGATGCCTCATCATATGGCATTGATGTGGTTATGTCACACATCATGGAAGACAGCAGTGAATGCCTGATAGATTTTGCATCATGCTGACTCACAGCTGCAGAGAAAAATTATGCAAATATAGACAGGGAAGTACTGAGCATGGCTTAACATTTCAGCCAGTATTTGAAAAGAAGAGAATTTAGTTTCACTGCTCTCATCAGCTACTATTGACAGTCTTAAATTCACCACAAGGAATTCTGCTTACAGCAGCTGCATGGATAAAACATTCAGCTTTGTTGCTTGGTAGACATAAATGCACAATAGAATTTAAAATGATACATAATCATACAATGCAGATGGATTATCTTGTTTACTCATAAGGGGTAAGCAAACTGAGGAATGCACATCTGACGGAGATTCCTTTGACATACTTTCTCTCATAGAAATTGAGCATCTTCTCACAACTGAGATGACCAGTGAATGGAGGGTATTATGGAGTTTTATCAGTGACATGCCGACTTATACCTTGTGACAGTTTCTTTACATAAAGATTGTAGAGTCATCGTAACATCCAAGCTGAAAGATTAAGCTCTGAAGGAACTACAAGTTGCTCGTAACTCAATTTTGTTTGCTAGCCAGGAAAAATATACATATATACACACCCAAGTGAACAGTGTGTATAGATAGTCCTCAATGTATGGCCACAATTGAGAATTTTGGTCATAAATCATTGTGCTCATTAAGTGGCTCACCATCTGACCTGACTCAATTTTATGAGCATATTTGATGGTTGATAAGTGAGTCACCACAGTTATTAAGTAAATCAAGTACATGTTTTCTCCAGAAGATGACAGAAAACATTGTGGTCACATGACCACAAGAAGTGCAACTGAAATGCAATCATGTGACTTCAGGAGATGGTGGTGCAGCAGCAGTTGAAATTTCAAATATGGGTTATGTAGCTTTTTTCTGAAGTCTGTCATAATTTCAAATGGTCTTTAAAATCATAAGCTGAGACGATCTATAGTGAGTTACTCAGGTGGCTAAAATGTCCAAAAATGCTGAAGTGCATCACTTCAGTCATGGCTTCCTTGCCATGAAAAAAACACCCCTACTGACTTTGTAGGACTGTTTTTGGGTACATATTTTTTTTAACTTATGGCGAATAGGCATTTGAAGTAGACAGGGGTATTTCCAGTGAGGCACACAGGCACACACAATATAGATAGCAACATCAATAGCACTTACATTTATATATCACTTCACAGTGCTTTACAGCCCTCTCTAAGCTGTTTACAGAGTCAGCATATTGCCCCCAACAATCTGGGTCCTCATTTTACCCACCTCGGAAGGATGGAAGGCTGAGACAACCTTCCAGAATCGAACTCCTGGAGTGAACAGTGAGTTAGCCTGCAGTACTGCATTCTAACCACTGCGCCACCATGGCTGTATATATTGTGTGAACTGGTGTTTCAGAATAATTAGTGAATGGTAAACTGTAACTGAACAATTTCAGATACACTGTATCAATATCTTATCTCCCAAGCTACAGATCAATTGGCTGAAAGGTTTTGTTCAAAATCTCAGGAATACTTTTAAAATTATGCCTGGGGAAAATATACTGAATCAAAAAAAAAATTCTATTTTGCATATTGCAACACAATATACAAATCAAGTAACAATGATCCTATGATCCAGATTGAATCTTATATATTCAAGACTGGGTTTTCTCAAGCTTAATTTCGAGAAGTAATCAGAGCAGACAACCAAAACAGACTATTTTGTCATGTTGAAACATGACACAAAACAACTGAAGAACAAAGAGATAGAGAAAGAACTTGCAACATGGCAGGAGATTCCTGAACATGGAGTATCTATTAACACTTGTATCTTACAGCCAGTAATTGCTCGTTACCAGTACCATAACAGATATCCCATTTGTATTTGGAAGCTCTTATAGCCACAGGAACTGCACCTTGATAAGAAGTGTTGTGTTTTAGTGGCAATCCCCTTAAAGACACCAGTTGGATTTTCAAACTAAATGACTGTAAAAATAACAAAAACAATAATTTTCAAATTCATCCAAATATATCAGGATGATAGGCAAAGGAAGAGGAGAAATGAAAACCCCACCTGATTCCCTGATTAACAGGGAAGTTAGGGTTATTTAATCACACGTGATTTGGGTGCATTCTCCAGTCTTCTTACTCTGCCACTCTTCTTACCACGTCTTCCCATATTACAACCGGCCCCATTTCTCAGTAAAAGGTAAAGGTTTCCCCTTTCAAGTCATGTGTGACTCAAAGGGGCAGTGCTCACCTCTGTTTCTTAGCCGAGGATACCAGCATAGTCCAAAGACATTTTGGATGTAGTCATATAGCCAGCATGACTATACGCTGAGGCACACTGTTACCTTCTCACTAAAGTTGTGCCTATTTATCTATTCACATTTGCATCAGGGGTGGGTTCTACTTATCTTTACTACCGGTTCGCAATGGGGTCGTGTGCGTGCGCTCAGTTTGCTCTCTTACTCTCGCGCTCTTCTGCAGAAGCACATGCGCAAAAGCATTCTGATGACGTTGGGGTCGGTGGGCGGAGCCTCTCGCTGGTTTTACTACCGGTTCTATAGAACCGGTGCGAATTGGGGGCAACCCACACTGATTTGCATGCTTTTGACCTGCTAAGTGGGCAGAAGCTACGGCCAGTAACGAGAGCTCACCCTGTTGCGTGGCACTCGGTCCTCAAACCTGGGCTGAGCCATTACACCCCTTCTTTCCCAGTATCCTCCCACTATTATTATCACAAATATTGCTACCAACCTGCCACCCCAATCTACAACTGAATGCTTTGCAAAACATACAAAATGGTATGTTTTATTCAATTTAGCATTGAATGGCACAGATGAGATTTAACTTAGAAAAAAACTTAACTACTACTCATACAAAAACTAAGTGGCTAGATAATACTCCTGAGTTTGAATTATCTTCAAGGGCAAGCCATATACGATACATGATAGGAAGCCAAATCAAAATACCAGTGCAGAGAATAGTCTTTAGAATAGGTATAGATGATTACAACCAAAACCAGCAGAACAAGGAGGGGAGAGGGTCTTTTAGCCACTGAGAACTATTAAGCATTAATCCTGTCTAACCTCAAACCTGCATTTATCCCAGAAATAGAATTCAATCTGGAAGAGATTCTACATAGGGATCATCACTGTGTGAGGCCCAGAGGTGGGTTTCAGCAGGTTCTGACCAGTTCTGGAGAACCAGTAGCAGAAATTTTGAATAGTTCGGAGAACCGATAGTAAAAATTCTGACTGGCCCCGCCCCCATCTATTCTCTGCCTCCTGAGTTCCAGCTGATCGGGAAGAAATGGGGATTTTGCAGTAACCTTCCCCTGCCACGCCCACCAAGCCAAACCCACTAAGCCATGTCATGCCCATCAAGCCACACCCACAGAACCGGTAGTAAAAATTTTTGAAACCCACCACTGGTGAGGCCTCAACTTTTCACAATAAAAGTTGCACATTTTATTAACAGTAATTACAATAAAATTAACTTCACAGTAAAGGAACTAGCAATATGGAGAACCTAAATCCTTCGATATATTTTAGGATGACAGATACGGTAAGACAAATAGTATACAGAATTATACTATTAATTTTCTTAGCGACATTTTTGAAACAGATAAAATCAAATGCCAGTACGAGAAATGACCAGATTAATCCACTGCTCCAATAAAAATGTCTAATATTTTATAAAACTATTAAGCCAAACCTCCTTTGGAAATATAAATGATTTTTGAAGGGTTATAGTTTAAGAAAAGAAACACTGCTAAGACTATGACTTTTTAGCTACAGTAGATAAAAAAAAAACTCTTTCTAGAAGTTTTAAATTTTTTTTTTCATTTTTATCAGATCTTCAATCACATTGTTATTCAGACATGATTAAGCCCTTTACAAACACAAAGAAAATTAAAAGGTAATATAAAAGAAGGTTTAAAACTATGAAACAATAATGATTTTTTTTTTAAAGAACATTTCAGAAAGAAATGGATGCATGTTGAAAAAACTAATTGTTCCCTAGTACATTTATTCTTTGGAAAATAAATTGCCCAGGAATTCAATCAAAACACTTCTGGGTTCACTGACAGTTGTTATAATATTTACATGTGTATTTTAAAGTACTAAACTTCAGCTAAACTTTACTTTCTGATAATATACTGCAGTTCATTTTGACTAGCCCTAAGCATGTTATTGACTTTGAAAACATCTATCCAGAGGTGAAATCCAGCAGGTTCTGACAGGTTCTGGAGAACCAGTAGCGGAAATTTTGAGAGTTCAGAGAACCAGCAAATACCACCTCTGGCTGGCCCCAGAGTGGGGTGTGAATGGAGATTTTGTAGTATCCTTCTCCTGCCATGCCCACCAAGCCTCACACACAGAACCGGTAGTAAAAAAAATTGAATTTCACCACTGCATCTATCATGTGGTGCATGTCCATTCTAGGGCAAATTGAGACCTGTAACATACTTAGATAGATCTCAAGCTGGACAAGTGATTAGCTTAGTTGGTCTTGGATTCTTATAGCTAATGAATTTTTCCATTCAGAATGATATCAGTGCAAGTAGTCCTTGACTTACTATCATTTGTTTAGTGATTATTTGAAGCTATAGTGGCACTGAAAAAAATGACGTATGACTGATTTTCACACTTACTATTACAGCATTCCCCTGGTTTCATAATCCAGATTTGAACCCTTGGCAACTGGCTATATATTTATGAAACTTGCAATGTCCCAGGGTCAGCTTTTGTGACCTTCTGATAAGCAAAGTCAATAGGGAAGCCAGATTCACTTAAGAGCCATGTTACTCATTTAACAATTGTAGTTGTTCACTTAACAACTGTGGTAAGAAAGGTCATAAAATGAGGAAAAATTCACTCAACAACCCTCTTGCTTAGCAATGGAAATTTGGGGTTCAAGTCAGGGATGGTATTCACTTACCTTCGCTACCGGTCCACAAATGTGAGCACGCTCGCGCATGACACCTCTGCGGATGCGCAGAGCATCAAAAACAGGACATGATGACGTCTGGGCAGGTGGGCGGAGCCTCCCGCAGCCACTGTACCAGTTTGCCTAAACCGGATAGAACCGGCTGAATACCACCACTGGTTCAAGTGTGGTTTTAAATCGAGGATTATCTGTATAAATTAATGATCCTCCCTTGGTCTCTTGAAAGACTACAGTTCCATGAGTAAATAATAGTTTCATGAGGATAACAGTTGCAACTGCAGATGATTCCATTAAATACAATTGAGACAGGGGTGGGTTCTACTTACTGCTGTAAGTTACTTAGTTCTACTTACTACTGGTTCGCAATGGGGGCGCGTGCGTGCTCTGATGATGTCAGGGTCCATGGGCGGAGCTTCCCGCCGGTTTTACTACCGGTTCTATTAAACCGGTGCGAACTGGGGGCAACCCACCATTGAATTGAGAGAGTATGAGAAGAGTCCTCCATTCCTCTACCCGCAATAAAATGCCTTATGCCACCAGACTTGAAATTTTGGACTTAAACAACTTAGAACTACTCTGACTTTGGTCTGACCTAAGTGTAGTACATAAAATTATCTACCACAATGTCCTACCTGTCAATGACTGCTTCAACTTCAACCGCAACAATACATAAGCAAATAATAGATATAAACTCAAGGTAAACCGCTCCAAACTCGATTGCAGAAAATTGACTTCAGTAATAGAGTGGTCAATGCCTGGAATGCGCTACCTGACTCTATGGTTTCTTCCCCAAGCCCCCCAAATTTTAATCTTAGACTGTCTACTGTTGACCTCACCCCATTCCTAAGTGGTCTGTAAGGGGTGTGCATAAGTGGACCAGTGTGCCTACCATCCCTGTCCTAATATTCCTTTTACTCTTACTCTTTTCATGTATTCAAATTATGTTTATACCTCTACCTGTTATCTTATATATGCTTGACAAATAAAAAAATAATAATAAAATAAAATAAATTTGTTTAATAATGAGATTGGTTGTTACCAGACTGGTATACATATGAAGAAAGGTGACTGCCGGGATGGTAGTTTGTGGGGAGCTTCATGGGATTCAGCTGATTGGATAAAAGTATGTGATTCAGTTTCTTCTCCAGAGACAGATAGTTCTCTGATAACTTTGATATCTAGGTGAGAAACACACACAAACATATATATATAACCAAACAATACACCCAAAGGCAAATCAAAGAGGGAAAGTCATCCTGAGAAACTATTACTTTTTATTACAAAGAATTCTGCCCCTTCTATTATGGAGAATTTTCTAATACCGAACTATTACACTATTCAAATCAAAACCTTGACCACTTTTTTCAGTATTTGATTTCAATGGTTCTGTTTTAATGCAGATTGAATTAACTGCTTTACAGACCCCTCACATCCTGGACACAAACTGTTTCAACTCCTACCCTCAAAACGACACCATAGAGCACTGCACACCAGAACAACTAGACACAAGGACAGTTTTTTCCCAAACGCAATCACTCTGCTAAATAAATAATTCCCACAACACTGTCAATCTATTTATTAAGTCTGCACTACTATTAATCTTCTCATTGTTCCCACCCATCCTATCACCCATCTGCTTCCACTTATGACTGTATAACTGTAACTTTGTTGCTTGTATCCTTATGATTTATATTGATATTATTTCCTGATTGCTTATTTGTACCCTATGACTATCATTAAGTGTTGTACCTTATGATTCTTGATGAATGTATCTTTTCTTTTATGTACACTGAGAGCATATGAACCAAGATAAATTTCTTGTGTGTCCAATCACACTTGGCCAACAAAAAATTCTATTCTATTCTATTCTATTCTATTCATCTATTCTATTCTAGTCTTTCCTCAGCTTGGGTCTTTCAAATACTTTGGACTATAATTCTAATCATCCCCAGAAGGTATACCGGCTGCTATGGCTCAACCCACGTGGAGAAAGGTTATTCTAAAATGCTTACCTGCTTGGAGAAAACAGCCAAGTTAGATTTTTCCTCTTCTGGGCCACCCTTTAAAGCTAGGTCATCAGACTCACTATCACCTTGATTTTCCAAAGGTAACTTCTTTTTCTTTCTGAGCTGATCTCTTACTCGGTACCCTCGATAAATACTCTGAATGATTAGTGCTGCCTTTGCTTCATTCTCTGTGATTTGTTGGCCAGCTTCAATAGGTTTCTGAGAGCTTCGTGCAGATCCTGTTGGATCACTTCTTTCTCGAAAAATAAGTTGGTTTTGGTCTTCTTTAGGAAGATTTTCTTTTTTTCCTGGGCTTGTTGCCATTTCGGCTTGCTTATTCTTGAGAAGTGATTCTCTGAAACAAATGTAATATATTTAGCGAAGATTACAGGAGACAGCTACTGCAACCTTACAAGACCACTCAGGCCTAGTTTATGCATTAAACTGTCAATATAATACTTTTTTTTTTCCAAAACGAAAAGAAAGCAAAACATTTCTTGGGAGTGATGTTTTTTTCTGCATGCAGCACATGTTTATTTTGCAAAATAAAGGTATATACTGTAATGTTAAATAATAGGATTTATGGTCACCAGGAGATAGGCAGCAGTTTTCTGTATATTATTCCATTAAAAGTACAATGGGAAACAAAATCATGTGTATACTTTTATCACCTCTCACTCAGTGTCAGACCATCCAGTAACTAATTCCTATCCTATGAAATGGCCTTCCATATATACTGCTGAGAAAGAAGAAATGGACTTGGAGAGGCCGTTTGAATCCACTCCAGTACTAGCTCTTCATCCCAATTGCACGAAGGCCTCATTTGAGTCACAATTTGTGATTCTAGGCCATCAGTATCTGTGTTGCCGGGAAGAGGAGAATGAGGTCATTCTTAAATTAAGAAGAGCTCCGCTGGACCAGACCAAGGGTGGTCCAATTCAGTGCAATATCATTTGGTTCTGAAAGGCATTCTGCCACCAATGCATCTGTTTTAGTAATTTGCACTCCAGATTGAGTACCAGGTAAAAAGGCTATTCAGTATTATTTTCTTTCTTGTATTTTTAAAGTACCCTATATTTTCAGCATCTCTAGTCTATCCAAGAGCGATTTAAAAATGCATTTGCTTCCATTCCAAATGGAATGGAAATTTCACATCTCATTTAATGAACAAAATGTTAAGAATACAGGTTGAGGGTTTGGTTTTTTCCCCCATACTATAGTTTTAGCACATACATCTTTCCTTATGTTATCTTTTGAAAACAAAACTTAGTATGAGGAAATCTCTCTTTGAGAAAGACTGCATGGCATGGTGCTGCTTGAAATGAAACAGAAGATTATGTTTTATTGCAGAAGAGTTGGTATTTAACAGAGTAATCGTAGGTAAAATAAAATACTACCTTCTTTTTTTGAGACTTGTTCTCTCCCTGTATCCTCTGAAGTAAGACTGAATTGTTATTGCAGCGTTGTTTATTTCTTTAGCCCCCTTTTGGCTCGAGAATCTTCTTGTAACTAATATAAGTCACAGTAAGAATAAACCCTTAATTTATTGTGGTAAATCAGCATATTAAAACTATCTCTTCTTTAATCTGGCACTTTTCAGATTGGATTGGAGGACTGTTCTCATCAACTCTCTTTTTCCCAATTTAGCCTGCTGGGTCTATAGCTGTAGATGATAGGAATTGTTCTTTTCAGATGCTGGAGAATGGGGAACACTGGGTTATACAATCAATGTATTATGTGATATGATTTTCATGATCTCTATCCAAGGTAATGAGAATTTACAGACTTATGTTATTAAATACAGACTTATGTTATTAGTCACTCACAAATCTTCAGTATTAATTGGATTCAACTGAATTTAGAATAGAACAGAACAGAATAGAATAGAATAACAGAGTTGGAAGGGACTTTGGAGGTCTTCTAGTCCAACCCCCTACTTAGGCAGGAAACCCTATACCATTTCAAACAAATGGTTATCCAATCTCTTCTTAAAAACTTCCAGCGTTAGAGCATTTACAACTTCTGGAGGCAAGTTGTTCCACTGATTAATTGTTCTAACTGTCAGGAAATTTCTCCTTAGTTCTAGGTTGCTTCTCTCCTTGATTAGTTTCCTCCCATTACTTCTTGTTCTACCCTCAAGTGCTTTGGAGAATAGCTTGACTCCTTCTTTGTGGCAGTCCCTGAGATATTAAAGCACAGCTATCATGTCTCTCCTAGTCCTTCTCTTCATTAAACTAGACATACCCAGTTCCTGCAGCTGTTCCTCATATGTTTTAGCTTCCAGTCCCCAATCATCTTTGTTGTTCTTCTCTGCACTCTTTCTAGAGTCTCAACATCTTTTTTCATCATGGCGACCAAAACTGGATGGAGTATTCCAAGTGTGGCCTTACCAAGGAGTTCTAAAGTAGCATTAACACTTCATGTAGTCTTGATTCTATCCCTCTGTTTATGCAGCCTAGAACTGTGTTGGCTTTTTAAACAGCTGCTGCTCACTGCTGGCTCATATTTAAATGGTTGTCCAGTAGGAGTCCAAGTTCCCTCTCACAGTTACTACTATTGAGCGAGGTACAACATATACTGTACTTGTGCATTTTGTTTTTCTTGCCTAAATGTAGAACCTTACTTTTTTCGCCATCGAACTTCATTTTGTTAGATAGTACCCAATGTTCAAGTCTGTCAAGATCTTTTGTTATCAATTTCATCATAATGCTTGGTTGATGGATAAGCATTTTCCACCATATTTCATAAAAGCAGGTTTGCTTAGGAACGCCTGATCATAAGTCACAGTTCCGCTGTTCAGTGCCTTGCCTCTATTTATAACCTAGCATTTATTTGTTTCATCAGATCATGCCTCACTCCTTTTTCCTGATTTCCCTTGTTCAAACTTTTCTTTTGGGGTCCTAAAATCTCACCTCAATGCCCAGATTTTGCAGTTATTCTTTCTTCTTTGAAGTCACTAGACTCTCAATTCTCATGGGATTTAACTCTCTTTGCCTACTTCCCCTATCTGGAAAGTATTTTTTCCCTCCCCCAACCTGTCCATCCCCCCCAGATAGAGTGAATGGGGAGGGATACTAAACAAGGGTGAAACTACAACTTTTGATTCAATATTTTATTGCTCACTGCCATTGGCTGATAGGATCATGGTGTCAGAAACAGTTCTGGGTTACGGCAATAATTCTGCGCAAGTAGGCTGCCTATTGCTTCAGCAGGAAAGTCTATGAAAAGCTCCTATTTGAATTGCAACTTTTTAAAAAAATAGTTCAAGTTCTAGATTCTGATTTCTAGCTTTGATATCTGGCTTCACTCCGGTGTCCTGATTCTCAGCTACCACTTGTAGTCACTAGCTCAGACTGAAATACATTAAGCGGAAATAGAAGAAACAATTCTTTCTTCTAAATCTGTTTGATAGCTATGCATTCTGATTGTACAAACCTTGATGCTATAATTGGAAAGTCTTACCTGATTGGAGCTTGATAATCCACATAGCTGTTCCATACACACTCTTTGCCTCTGCCAATGCTTTGCGGGTGATATATCCCCTGTAAACTGAAGATAGAAAGTGAAAACCTCTAAAGTAAGCTATTGTATTTTCCTACAGGGTTACCTAGTTATTCACATCTGCAAGGAGGAAAGAAGTGGATAAAAGATTATTCTTTGGGACAAACTTTGTTGTCTTTGTGGCATCCTTTGAAAGAGGGCAACGAGGACTATAGGGATTGGACCATGTAATAAAATAGATGGGCCTATACAAATGCAGCCAGTGTAAACATTTTTGTTTTGAAACTGGACTTCAAGATGAGGCTCTATCTTTGAATTGTAAAACTATGACACCTCCAGTGGTAGAAAACAAGAAAACTGGGAAGAAAGCAAAGAAAGAAAAAATAGGGCTTAGGGACATTAAATACATCTGAAATCATAGGTTGCTAAAAAATCATGTTTTAGGACATCAAATACAATGAAATTTTATGTAGAGATCCAGGCTTATGACAAGAAAACACAAGTTGATTCAATATAAAGCTTTCATTTAGGAACAAGAATGCAACTTTCCTCTCAAAATGGAAAATTCAGACTTTAAAAGAGATAAAATTGGAAATGGGCTTAGGGATCAAACTGCCATTTATCAAAAGCTTAAATCCCAAACAAGATGCTCTATCTTTTCAGCTAAAGCCTTATAGTTGCTTAGTCAAAAACCAGCTTAATTAATTCTTCTCACCTTAGTCCTTTCAGGTTTATGTATTTATTTGTTTATTTGAAAACACTGTCAGAGGACTTCTCTAGTAGTGATAATGCTCACAATATCAGACAATTTTCTGCTGGGAAATAAAGTGGATGAGTAGACAAGACTGTCAGCTGTAATGAAAAGCCATCAATGCAAGAAAGGGACTTTTTAAAGAGGAAATGGTCAAGCTGGAAGATGAGAAAAGGCAGAGGAGAACAAAGCAAACAAAAAGGAGGGAAATACGGGACTACATTACTGGCTCTGGCTCTTGATATACTATTTTGGTGAATTGAAAATTTTTAAGGGGGTTGAGAGTATCTTCTCATATTCCCTTGTCCAGAGATATTAATCAATCTCATTGGTAGGATCTGCCAACTTCCTGGCAATCTCCTACTTTGGTTACAGATTGATTTTCCTAAGATATTCTGCAAGTCACCAATTCAAGACTCTATATAGAAAAGGGAAGGGCAACTAGAGAAGTGAAAATGTCATCAAAATAACAAAATTTGCATTATGACATCCCAATACAAGCTCTATCCCTTCCATACTTGTATGTGACATCATAATACAAATAAAAAAATGGTAGAGTTTACTTTGTGATGCATGTAAGTGATGCCCATCAAGGAGGGAAATCTTCATGTATGCAGACTTGAGATTTGAGATAAAAGTCAAGCTATAAGTACAAAATAGAACAAGAGAACAAAATTATATATAGTGAGAATTAAAGCAATAGTTAAAATGGGTGTTTCTTTTGTTTTATGCCTGAGTATCTTATTCTATGTAAATACATGTATATGTGATGCTAAAAATATTTTTGTTACCTGATTGTATTTTAATTGCACTTGCTTGCCTTTTCTCCTTCAACCTTTTAAATCTGTTTGAATGAAGCCATTTTCTCACATAGGTTTGAATCAAAACAATCCTGTGCATTGTCTCCTTTTGCTTTATATTTAGTTGCTCTACGTGGTAGTACTTCAGAAAAACCTTTTGTAAAAAAAGAGGAGGATCACAATAGATTATAAAGAGAAGACCCACTTAATTACATAGATAACATTTCCCATGATGATTGCTGCCTAGCTAAGAGGAAGCCACCCAATATCTGCCTTAAAAAAAAAAAAACAGCAATGTTGGAAGTCAGGATGATTAGATATGAAAAATGTCCAGGGAACAGATGTTCCTATTTTATGGTGGGTAAAATGTCAGATAGTCTGTCTGACATTTTTATTCCAACAAGCCAGGCTGGCCTAATTTTTAAATTTTTAATTGTTAATTCTAATTTTTAAATGTCCAAAACGGGTAGTTTTATTTTAATTAGATATGGACCAAATTATTTAATATTTTTTAAATTGTTTTTTAAATTTTATATTTATTTGTTTTATTCTGGCTGTACACTGCCCTGAGTCCTTTTGGGAGAAGGGCAGTATACATATATGTGTGTGTGTGTGTGTGTGTGTGTGTGTGTGTGTGTGTGTGTGTGTGTGTGTATGGAATTCTGAATCCGGCATTGAATTCTAGACAAAATAATGTTACTAAAACAGTTTTTGCAATGTATTCTAAGTATCTATGAAACTGTGTACAAAATAGCCAGAATCCAAAGTCACAAATATATAGGTTAATCATAACTATTAGGCCAACTTCAAGCTAATGAGTTCACTAGAACTTTTCATCAAATTATATTAAATAAGTTATTAAAAAAAAGAGAGGATAATTTTTTAAAAACTGGTGGATGTAACTATTGATGGCATATGAGTGAGCCTTCATAGCATTATAGTCTTGATTATTCTACTTGTTTCAGCAGGAGCACTGCAGACAATATTACAGGTGGATAGTGGCAGAGCATGGAAATAGTACCTTTGTTTTCCCAACCATCCATTTATCCAAACTGGCTTTTTTCAAGATGGCAGTACAAGTAGCAGAATTTATAGGAAGTTCGTTGCTGGAATTGTAACAAAGGAAATAGTATCTACAAGAGAAAGAAAGAGTTCAGGAAGGAAAGAAAGAGAAAGAGTGAGAGGAAAAAGGTCCAACTATTTAACAATGCATTTATAGGAGATACTGTATTTGGTGCTTATTAGATAAACAGTAAACAATCTTTACAAGGTTGAGTGCATCATATTTACCAAGCTAAAAGGCTATTCCAATACTGAGGTGCACTCAAGTAACAGAAACTGCAAACAAAGCATCATTGAATAGGTTTCAATTTATCCACCCATTCAGATACCTCACTACTGTACAGAAGGAACAAATTTTCCACCTGACTAGCTCATTTTTCAGAGAGGAAAATGTATGATGCTCCTGCTACCTTCTCAAGAAGGCCACTGGATTTTTTTCCTGCCTATGTTAAGTCTTGTCAGCTTTGATAGGTATAACATGAGTGACAACACACTGACTTTTGAAAAACTATCTTAGTTTGTACAATGTAAGCAAATCTTTAAAGGATTGAATATTATAGCACTTTTTTGTTTATCTATCCATTTCTCCATCCCTCGCCTAACTAAATTACCATAAATTAACCAAAGTCTAGTTCAACTCCAGTTACCTGCAAGATGACCACTCCCACTAGAGGGGCCCAATTATTTTGATCATGCTGGGAGAAGCAACTAGTTGTTGTCCTGGAAATTTGGGCACCAATGTCAACTAGTATTTTCTTCTTTCCTCTAGTTGGAGACTGCTTTGTCTCCAACATTATCTAACTTTAGGAAGAGGATGAAAATAGAACTTTTCCAGAGGATTTTGAGGATCTGATTCCAGATATTTTTTTGAGATTTTTAAAATTGTATTTCTAAGGCATTTTTGGTCTGCATTATTATGTTTGATGTGAGTACTAGTTTGGTCAAGTGGATAAGGTATCAGGTTAGAAACCTGGGGACTGTGAGTTCTGGTCCTGCTTTAGGCATGATAACTGGCTGGGTAATGTTGAGCCAATCACTTTCTCTTAGCCCATGATGTCCAGGTCAGGTGACAAGTCACCTCTGGTGAAAAGTCCCGTTTCAATCAATGGATCAACATTTGGTTGATCTGAAAAAAAGCACACCCTGCTTTTGCAGGAAAAACACTAGAAAAAAAAAGGTTTATTATTTTGATCCAGCTATGGTCTTTTTTGATAATTGTGGCAGGTTGTAAATCTGTAAATAAATAATTCTGAGGATTTATTTATACAAATAAAAAATGCAATTGTAATATTTCGAGTTTAGTTTTACATACTTCTTGTTTTCTTGTTCCTTCTTTGCCTGGCCTTTCCAAGTGAAAAAAAGCAGAGATCCTTCTTATTTTAAAGAGGCTGGTGACAGTATGTATGTATGTATTTAATTAATTAAAATGCCACATTTATTTGTTTATTTTATATGCCACCTTTCTTACCTTTAAGGCAATACTGGCATTCTCTTGGCAGAAACACAAGCAGATAGAAAAACCAATAACACAGAAGGAAGGAGGAGTAGAGGGTCTTGTTTTACAAGGACTTACCGATTTATGAAGTTTGCAAAAAGAATACGATGAGAATATCCCTGTTGCCGAATCCGAGCTGTTTCCAAAATTCCAGTGTATCGCAACTGAATCAATACTTTTTCTTTGTCATATTTGTTCGCCTGACGATGGTTGTTTGGTTTAATACAACGAACAAAATGAGGCTGGCCAACCGCCAGTTTGTACAACAAATCCATCAATGAATTCTGAATAGGAATGATGAAAATAAAACATTTGGGATTCTTTTACAGACTCTATTTGCAAAAACTGATAAAGCTTCTGTTGGCAACATTTGAAATGTGCCTGGCTCAAAGAATAACTACAGGCGATCATAAGTAAGAATGAATTTGCTGCAATAACTGAAAGAGCAGCTATAAATAATCTCTTGTTCTCACCAATATTTTAAACAATTCAAAACTGAGTGAACAAAATGTCAGGAAGAAGTAAATGTTTGGGGCCAGTGAACATATTTAGAACTACCATCAAGCCACCACTATATAAAACACCAGTTGACCAAAGAGCAAATAACTACTGTATGATTGATTTCCACCATAACCTTTAGACTTGGATGATTATTCTGGAGGATTTCTATTATCCCATCTGCTCTGAGATACCCTTTTGTAAGCTCCCTTATTTCAGAATGAAGTTGAGAGAAATACATGTAAATACAGATAGTCCTCGACAGTTCATTTAGTGACCATTGAAAGTTACAACAGCACTGAAAAGAGTGACTTATGACTGTTTTTCACACTTATGACCATTGCAGCATCCCCATGGTCACCTGACCAAAATTCAGATGGTTGGTAAGTGGTTCATATTTATGATGGTTGCAAGGTCCTGGGATCAAGTTGTTCCCTTTTGCGACTTTCTGACAAGCCAGGTCAATGGGGAATCCGGATTCACTTAACAACGATGTCAACAACTTAACACTTAACAACCATGTTACTAACTTACAAATGCAACGATTCACTTAACAATTGTGGCAAGAAAAGTCCTAAAATGGGGCAAATTCATAATAAAACATTAACAAATGTTTCATTTACCAACATAAATGTTGGGCTCAATTGTGGTCGTAACTCGAGGACTACCTGTAAACATAATCGTAGAGTGCTTTGCTTTAGAATACCCTAATTTACTACCTCACTTTAAAAATTTAAAATAATATTTTAATGTCAGATGGAATATGGAGTCTGGCAAGCACCAAGAATAGTGTGTCAACTCTGAAGCTGGCCTGACTGAAGCCATTTTGAAACTTCAGTGTTGGCACACTGGAGTTGAGGGATAGGGAGGGGGAATAGAAATAGTTGGGGTTTTGTAGCCAAAACAAAATACTTTCTCCTGGGAACCAAGGACAATTCCACAGGTGGCCAGAGAGAGAGGGGAGGAGTGAAGTTACCAGGCAACTGGATGGCACTTTGATTGGACCATGTGACTGATTGTTTAGGAAAGGGGAAAAACTTTTACTTTTATTTAGGTGAAAACTGTGGGAACTTTCAGAGTCGGTTTTCACCAGGTTGTGCCAATATGACATTTCTAATAAAACTATTCTTTGAGGAAACTACCTGCCTTGGAGTTTTGTTTGCTATGGATGTATTACTTGGAACTCTGAATTGTGCCTGTAGGCACAGCCTAGCCCATGACCTCCAGACTGCTTATCCCTGCTCTTAGCTTGATTAGTCAGCTGCCACAAAACAGGAGGAGAACAAAGCTGGCAAAACACTAAGTGAATTCATCCTATATACTGAATGATGCAACATTTCAAAAATAAAATTAGCCCTACATCAAAGTGCAGAACTTGTACATGAAATTAAAACAATTAACCCATCTGGGAATGAGATGGATGACTCACCTTTCTTTGAATATATAAATAACTATGTGCCAAAGGTATCATATTAGCAGGTAATGCTAAATGAAGTATTTAAATTTCTGTCACATCTATGTCCTCACTTTTGACAAGAGATTATTTCTTTATGTCAAATGTAAACTTTCATTACTGGATTAAACTGCAATTTATAATCCTAGGTTCTTTAGGCAAAGTTTATTTAAAGGGAAACCTAGAGACTGAATGTGCAGAATAGACAAAACACACAGGAGAAAGGAATTTTCAGTTTGGTTGTCTATGAGCTCTGGCCTATTCAGTACAATGTATTCATTGTTGAGACTTTTCTGGTGCTTAAAACTGTATGTAGATCATAAAATTGTTTATCTTAACTTCTTGATTGCATACTCTTATGCTAACAGTCATGTAGATCACGGTGACCTCTGATGCTAAGCAAATTGGTTGTGGCTGATGTCTTAAGCTAACACATTGCACGTAGGGGCTCTAGCACACTCTCTTCCTATTATGTACTCCTAATGAGCAGAGAGAGATGTAATTGCCTCTTGGCAATTAATGGTGGTTGTGGCATAAAATGGTATTCAGACAGGTGTTCTACAATGCCTCAATGCAAATTCTTATTCAAAACAGAGAAGCTAATTGTGCAAGCACCAGAGTGCCTCAAAAGAAAATGGTAGCAACAATGTAATACTCTTGTAAGTGCATTATTCAAATGTAAATTTAAAAAGCATATTAATATGCTCCTTGAATGTATAATTACAATTTCAGTCGGCATCACAAACCAAATGCTATAATTGACATAATAATCAAATCCAACCAGAGAGTGATAAAAATCTTTGGCAGGGACACATACAAGCAATATCATGAATATGAATATAATATGGAACACAACAAAATTATAGTGTATTTTTTCTCTGACTTAAGCCTATGAAGAGAAAAGAGTCCTTTGAATTGAGCTTGACTTCTGATGAATACAGAACCCTATATTTTTCTTTGAAGTAATATGGAAGTTGTTTGGAAGTTATTTTTGGAGGGATATTTATTTGATTTCCAAATCTACATTATACATAAAGAGCCGAGATGGTGCAGTGGTTAGAGTGTAGTACTACAGGCTACTTCAGCTGACTGCTAGCTGCAGTTCAGAAGATCGAATCTCACCAGGCTCAAGGTTGACTCAGCCTTTCATCCTTCAAGATGGGTAAAATGAGGACCCAGATTGTTGGGGCAATATGCTGACTCTGTAAACCACTTAGAGAGGGCTGTAAAGCACTATGAAGCGGAATATAAGTCTAAGTGCTATTGCTAAGTGCTATTGCTATAGCCTTGGGATTTTCTAGGAATCTCCAATCCAAATCCTACCCAGATCCAATCCAATTTAACTTTTTGAGTTAAGCCAAAGTAGATTCTATGCTCATTTCTCAAGAATGCCTATACAATGGGCTCTGGTGGGACACAGAAATATTTGTATATGTTGTTGGCTGGAATTTTATTTTGGAGGATGACAATTAAAAGAATCTGAAAATAAAACAAATCAAGTGGGCAAGGACACATGAACCTACTATAAGCTGTTAGTTACTGGCAGGTAAATGCTGGAATTTGTGAATTCCAAAAGACAAACACAACTAATGATGGCATCTCTTTTAAAAGTTCAAATAAAGATATAGAATCCAATGTTGAGATAGCTTATATTCTGAAAGGGTCATATATCACAAATGTTATTCTTTGAGTATAACCAAATTAAAATTAGAACCAATTGCTGCAGCCATCTCACTCAAGAGTTCTCTTCTTAAAATGGCCTTGAGATAACTAAGTAGTTAATAGGTGCCCTTAGAAAATATTTAGAAATTGTTTCAAGTAGCAGACTGGAACAGGCAATGAATTTTGGCCAAGTCTCATCCATGGTCTTTTGCAGGGCCACTTAGATCAGTGTTTCTATACCATCCAGGTAACCTGGATGGTAACCACAGTTAGATCATAGGCTATTTATTCTTCCACTGTCAATAAGCTGATTTGTTTGTGCATGCATGCATCATGCCAATGATATTAGATGGACAGAATCTTCACAAATTCAAGTTAACAATTAGAAAATTAGTGGATTTATTAGCTATTTCAGTAATAATGAATTGAAGTATTTTCTCCCAGTTTTATGCATTAAAATAATATTCTAAAACATTAATATTAAACCTCTCCTTGCCCAGCATCTGGATGTTTCTTGCTCATTTCAGGGAGGTAAGGATAGTGAGATGCTGGTATTAAGAGAGGAGACCAGTACCAGAATATACTAAGGCTGAAGGCAGATTGAAAAGTTTAAAAATCTTCCCCAAAAGTGAAAATAACAAAGGATCTCCATATCGATGTGAAGAAAATTAATAGGCATATCCATCGAGTTATCAAGAGTCAAGACTGCATAGTGGGAGAATTGACTTTAATCATATAATTACAGAAAGTAGTGTGGATAGTTGTATGAATAACATGCATTAAAATATAAAATAAACAATGTCTTACTCGGAAATAAGAAGCAACTGTCTGTATTTTCGTATTGGTTGTTTCTCTTGGATGCATGGAACCTTCCTGCTGATTCTATTTGATCAAAAAAGAAAAATGACACTGCTTATCAGTACAACAGCCAAAAGTGATTGAACCTGCCCAACAAAACCTGCATGTACCCATTCTAAGCTGTAGGTGCTGTTATTTCATAAACAGAATAATTTATCATGCTGTATATCTGGGAAAGCTGAACATTTTGATACAAGTGTTTGTCACAAATATGAAGAAAAACAGCATGCCTATCGCTCTCTTATTTATTAAAACTTCGTACATCTAATGAGCATATTAATTACAATAGTAATAGTTGTGTAGCTCTTTCAATAAAGTTGGATGCAATTCTATAATTAAAATCTTTGTGTTTTCTCTTTTTCAATACATTTGCTAGCAAGCTAATTCTGTGAATTTAGTGGCACACGTTCATCAGTAAAGGTACCTATGGATTAATATTAAAGAAAATAACAATTGAGAATTAATTTAGTTTTCCCTCAACTCATAAAACTATAGCAGAAAGGAGGGAGATGTTGGTTTTCTGATACAGAAGCAAAATGAATTGTACATTTCAAAGATACCCTGCTAAACAAAAACAAAACAAAACAAAAAATTATCTGAGTTGAGGAAAAAGACAGCCCCCCACTCCGTAAGGATTAACAATTTATCTACTCTAAAATCTGATTTAGATAGCAATCCAGGGACTCCTTTACTTTTATTTGGTTGACTGGATTCTGTGGTCTCCACTTCTGACAATTTATTGCATGCTTCCTCAGTGCCAAATTACCTGAGAGAGAGAGAGAGAGAGAGAGAGAGAAGATATCAGAAATTGGTAAAAAGGGTCACTTCCTGGATTAAATAGGGAACAAACAAAATTGGCTATTGCATTTGCACAAAAAAGTTCTTCATGAAAATACCTATTCATTATTTTAATATTTGCCTCCTTCATGATTTTTTTAGGTTCATGGACTAGCCCACTAGCAAAAAGATGGTATTAATTACCTGTTATCTTTCAAAAGAACTTTTAGAAAATACCGTGTTTCCCTGAAAATAAGACCCTGTCTTATAGTTTTCTGAACCCCAAAATAAGCGCTTGGCCTTATTTTTGGGGAGATCTTATTATTTTGGGGCACGTGGAACAAGATTGAGCTCCTCTTGCCGTCTTGCCTGATTTCCAGCTCTGCATTTAAATATTTTGGGCTTATTTTCGGGGGGAAGCTTATTTTAGTACATGCACTCAAAAGCCCGATTGGGCTTATTATCAGGGGAAGTCTTATTTTCGGGTAAACAGGTAAGAATGATTCCCAGACTTTTTGTTGTACATACAGTACTTTCTGGGTCCTTTTTAGATGACAAAAAGAACACAATGGTGTGTCTTTAGTGTTTTCTAGTCCATCTTTTGTCATTCTGATGCTTGTTTGAATTTTTATTATAGGCTTTATATTACTTGGCTTTCAGGATGCTGACTTCCAAAAATGCTGGAAAGGTAACTAAACATTTCTCACAATTAAAAATAACATCTTGTGAACAATGGAAGATATAATCTGGCCTTCAAAATACATAAATTGTCCAGCTTTTCCTTATTTTCCTTTTAATTAAGAAAAAAATCCCAGATAATTGGAAGATTCTGAGAAGATGGAACATATATTTTGCATTTGTTCTTTTAATATTATTGTATAAATCGAATTTCTGAAGATCCAATTTGTTTTCAGTGGAACTTCCAAAGCCTTACACACGTGGCTAAGATGGCTTAGCCTGATTAGAAAGTACTGTACAATTTCCAAATAGCCTAGTGTGACATGCAATAAATGACAAACCAGTCTTAGACCCCATGAAAGGTTCAGGAAACAGTGCATGGAAGCAATCCATGGGGAAAATGAGAAAAGTATTTTATAGAGCTGTTGTCACCTTTCTGAGCTGCGAGACATAAGAAGCTCATTCTCTTAAGGAGCTCAGGACACATTCCATCGGGCAAGAAATGTGTACAACTGCAACCCTTAAAAAAGACACACAAAAGACAGTACTCAGAACTGTTTCTAAGGGCCAGCTCAATTTCTGTCTCTTCTTCCAGTTTCTCAGAGAACAAGATCTCTGAGATTATAGTTGGACAATGGGTGAAAACTGCTCTTTCACCAAATGTGTATTTTCTAATCACCAAAAGTTGTATTGACAAATATGCTCTCATGTATAATTTGGGGTAAGAAACTGAAGAAGCAAATGAAAAGTATATTGGTTATCTTTTAAAAATACTAAAAAGTAAAAAGCAAATAAAACAACGACCCCCATTTAAATGTCCCTATTTGAAAATGCTAGTTCTGCCACCCAAAGTGATGATGGCACCTGCACAACTTCATCTAGTACACCAATTGTTCTCCTTTCCTAGGTTGGTGGGCCCTTCACTCATGCCCTGGACATCTCACAACTGCCCTTGAACATCATCTGAAAACTTCAAATAGTATAGAATGTAGTGGCATGGCCAATGATTGACATATCTTGGTATGTATTGTGAGTTGCATTGGTTGCCAATTTACTTCCAGGTGTGATTTGATGGGTGATACTTCCTATAAAATCCTACATGGCATAGGGCCCTAATAGTTTGGTTACATGAGAGATCTCCTATCTCACATACATCTGCCCAACTGATCTGATCTGGCAATATTCACCCACTCCAGTATCCTTCAGTTAAATCATTCTACATATCAGGATCCTGAAAGCACGTGCCCTCTTGAATGAGATTTGAACACCCCAATCCCATCTTTTACTAGTATTTTGAAAAGCACTGAAGGTCAGGCTCTTCATCCAGGCCTTTGGTGAGTATGAACAAAGACCTACTCTTTCTTTCTTTTCTTTTTTCCCATCTGGTTTTGTTATCCCTACCATTTTTGCTCTTTTTCTGTCTTGTCTTATCTTGTTTTCTTTTTTTTTTTTTTTTTTTTTCTCTCTATCAAAATGTTTTATTTTATTTTTTAATGCAGTTCATTCAAACGTAGGGCATGCTTAAAAAATGAATATCAGTTAACACATTAATGTTTCCAGATGGGTACCACCTTAGTTTATTGTAGCAAAAGCACCACCAACAAAAAAAATCATGGTCTAAGTTACTATAAAGTTTTTTTTTTTTTTTTTTTTTTTTAAATTTAATTTTTATTAATTTAAGAAACCACATAATACATTTATAAATGCAAGTAAAACAATTTACAACAAACATCATCTTTATAACATCTACCTATAATATCTGAATTGTTACAATATCAATATCCTATATTCTTCAATATACAATATTTCTCTCACCTTATATAATGATATTATTTTATTGATATCTCGTGTCTCTTTCTTAAATTTCATTTGATTTAAAACTTTATTTTACTCTATTGATATCTTTTCTTTTATTCAATTTTTCTTTCTTTCTTCTTCTCTTCTTTTTCCACTTCCCTCTAACCATTTATACCATTTTTGCCAGACTAGATAATATTCAGATTCTTCTTTTCCTTGGATCTCCTTGGTAAGTTTATCCATCTCAGCGCATTCCATAATTTTGGATATTAATTTCTCTTGAGTCGGGACCTCTTCTTGTTTCCAATTTTGTGCGTATATAATTCTTGCTGCAGTCAAAATGTGTGTTATTAAATATATTATTTCTTTTTCATATTTGCTTGTAGGTATTCCTAATAAATAAGTTTCTGGCTTTAATGGCACCTTTTGAGTTATTATTTGTTCTAGTTGCATTTTTATATTGTTCCAGAATTTTTTAGCTTTGGAACATGACCACCATATATGATAATATGTCCCTTTATGCGCTTTACATTTCCAACAGAGTGGAGATGTGCCAGGAAACATTTTAGAAATTCGCGCCGGTGGTAGATGCCATCTATAGAACAATTTATAAGCATTTTCTTTGTATGGTACAGATAATGTTAATTTATTAATATTTTTCCACAAATTTTCCCACTTATTTAATTCTATTGCATACCCAAAATTCGTCGCCCATGTGATCATATTCTCTTTAACTACTTCCTCTGCTAGTTTATATTCCAATAGAAAATTATAAATTTTGGTTATTAATTTCTCATTGGGGCCTAATAAAATTTTATCCAACTGATTTGGTTCCATTTGAATTCCAGTTTTTTCCATATCAGACTTATATCTGGATTTTAATTGCAAATATGACCACCACTCTATTTCCACATTTTGCATTCTCAATTCTTCTCTTGTTTTTAGTTTTCCTTCTTCATTTAAGATGTCCTTATATGTTTTTAATTTATTTGTATCTATTGTATTTGGATAAATATGTGCTTCCATTATGGAAGTCCACCTAGGAATCCTATCATAGTGATATTTTCTGATTTCATTCCATATTTTAAGCAAATTATCTCTTACAATATGTTTGCGAAATTGTTCTTGTTTTGTAATTTTCTCTCCCCAAAGATATGCATGCCAACCTCTTGTTAAGTCAAAACCTTCCAATATTAATGTTCTTATGTTTTTGAGTTCGATCCAATCTTTTATCCATATTAACGCTGAGGCTTTGTAATAACTCTGCCAATCAGGGAGTCCCATTCCCCCCCTCTCTCTTTTGTCTTGTAGATGTTTTAATTTGATTCTTGCTTTTTTCCCCTGCCAAATAAATTTTAATATCATTCTGTCTAAATCTTTAAAATATGTTCTTCCTGGGTTTACTGGTATTACCCTAAATAAGTATAACACTCTTGGCAGAATATTCATTTTAATGGTAGCAATTTTGCCTAAAAGAGACAATTGGAGTTTTGCCCATTTTTCCAAATCCTTTTCTATTTGTTTAGCTAATTTAATATAATTGTCTTCCTTCAAAGTTGATATTTTGTTTGTAATCCATATTCCTAAGTATTTAACTTTCTTTGCTATTTGTATCCCTAATATATTTTCCAATTCTTCTTTTTGATACTTGTTAAGATTCTTTGTTATAATTTTAGTTTTTTGTTTATTAATTTTCAATCCCGCTACTTCTCCATATTGTTGTACTTTTATCATTAATTTTGGTCCAGATTGTATGGGTTTATCTAAAATGAATACTATATCATCTGCAAAGGCTTGCAGTTTATATTCTTGATTTTTTATTTTTAGTCCAGTTATTTCTGTATCTTTCCTGATTTCTTCTAGTAATATTTCCAATGTTAATATAAACAATATAGGAGATAATGGGCATCCTTGTCTCACTCCTTTCTTTATATCAAATTGTTCAGTTGTATCGCCATTAATTTGTATTTTTGCTGTTTGGGTGTTGTATATCTTTTTAATCATTTTTATAAATCTTTCTCCAAATTTCATTTTTTCTAATTGTGCTAATAGAAATGTCCAGTTGAGATTATCAAATGCTTTTTGCGCATCTAGGAAAATTAAAGCTAACTGGTTTTCCGATCTTTGCTCATAGAATTCCAGAGTGTCAATAATTGTTCTTGTATTGTTATGAATTTGTCTTCCCGGAATAAAACCATTTTGATCAGGATGTATATAGTATTTGACTAGGTTTTTCAATCTCTGTGTTATAATTGATGTGAATAGTTTATAATCTACATTGAGAAGAGAAATTGGTCTATAATTTTTAATTTCCGTGGGATCCGAATCTTGTTTTGGTATTAATGTGATTATTGTTTCATTCCATGACTTCGGAATTTCAGCTTCCATTAATGCATCATTGAAAACTTGTATTAATATATCATCTAATGGTTGTTGGAATGTCTTATAAAACTCTGCCGGTATACCGTCTGTTCCCGGTGTCTTGTTATTTTTTTGTTTCTTTCTCGCTTCTATTAATTCTAACATTGAGATTGGTCTGTTCAATAATTCTATATGTTCTTCTTCTAATTCTTGAATCTTTATTTTATTTAAATATTCTATGATATTTTCTTCTCTAATCTCTTCCTTTGCGTATAAGTTTTTGAAAAATTCCTTTGCAATTCGTTTTTTGTCTTCAATATTCTGGTATAAACAACCATCTACATCTTTTAACTGTATTATAATATTCCTCTGTTTTTCTATTTTCAATTTATATGCTAACCACCGTCCAGTTTTGTTTGCATTTTCAAATTGGTTTTGTTTAGCGATTTTTATTTTTCTTGCTATTTCTGTTGTTGTGATCAAATTTAATTTATGCCTTGTTAAATTTATTTTCTCCTTAATTTCTTGATTATATGGCTGTTTCTGTAGATCTAATTCATATTGATGTAATATTGTCTGTAAATTTTGTTTTATTTGTTGTTTGTTTTTATTTTTTTGTGCAGTATAGGCAATTGTTAAGCCTCTGATATATGCCTTGGTTGTGTCCCATAGATTTTGTAGACTGGTGTGCTCTTTCACATTAATTTGTAGAAATATTTTCAATTCTTTTTGGATCATATCCACATATTGTTTGTCATTTATAATATCTCTATCCATCATCCATCTTTTACGCTTTTGGTGTCCCTTCCATGTTATTTCAATGGGGCTATGATCAGCCCATGTGTTTGTTGTAATTTCTATTTGTTTAATGTCTGCTATAAGCTCTGCTGTCATCCAAGCCATGTCAATTCTGGACCACGATTGATGTGGATTTGAATAGAATGTGTATTGTTGTTTATCATAATTGAGTTCCCTCCAAGCATCTTGTAATTGAAATTCTTCTACTATATCATAAAATGTTTCTGGAAGTGTTTTTTTCCTGGATTTATTATGTTTACAACTCCTATAGTCCTTCTCTATGTTTACAATTGCATTAAAATCTCCAATTATGCATATGTTTTGGTATTCCAATTCCTTAATTTTGTTGTGCATCTTTTTAAAATAATCAATTTGGGTTCCATTTGGTGCATAAAGTGATACTAGTAATATCTTCTTCTTTTCTGTTTCAATTTCAACCATCAGCATCCTACCCTCCTCATCTGCAAATAATTGCTTTGATTGTATATGATTCCGGATGTACATTGCTATACCTCTCTTTTTTTGTTCTGTTAGTGCCGTATAAAGTTTTCCTAATCTTTTGTTCTCTAATAAACTGCGTTGTTGTTTTTTAATATGAACTTCTTGTAATGTTATAATATCTATCTTCAATTTTTGTAAATTTCTAAAAGTACGTGATCTCTTTGATGGAATGTTTAGTCCATTTATGTTAATCGATATCAATTTTAAATCTTTCTCCATTTCAAATTTCTATTTTCTTGATGTTCTTATTTTCCTAGTGTCTTTTTTTTCCTGTAATTTGTATTTTATCCCTTGCTCCTTCTCTTTCCATTCTTTCTTTCTCCCCTCTTTTTCTTTCTTCTTGCTGTATTTTTCTCGGTTTGTTCTCCTGATTTGCAATTTCTTGCTGTGGTTCAGATTCTTGTTCTTCCTCAGGAAAAAAGTTGCTATCAAAAAATTGCTGTGCTTTCTCTAGTGTATCAAGTTTATATTTTTTATCTTGCCATGAAACAAGCAGTCCCTCTGGCGTTAACCACCGGAACATTATTTTATGTTTGTGTAATTCTGTTGTCAGAAAGTTATAATTTTTCCTTGTTTCTCTTATTCTTCTTGGTATTTGTTTTAATGTAATTATTTCTTTTCCCTTATATATAATTGGTTTTTCTCTCATTTTTTTGTATATTTCCTCTTTTACCAACTTCCTTACAAATCTAATATGAACCTCTTTTGGTAACCTGTTTCTTCGGGCGTAATTTGTGAATACTCTATAAATTTCATCAATTTCCTTATTAATTTCTTCTTTATTCTTTAACGTTGCTTCAGCCAGAATTCCCACCATTACATCTCTCAAATCTTCCTCTCTGTTTTCCACTATATTTTGAAATCTTAGGTAAAATAACGCCTTTTCCATTTCTAAAAATGAAATTGAATCTTCCAGTTCTTTGTTTATTGTTGTTTGAGCACATTCTGACTCTTCTATCTTTTTTTCTACTTTGCCCATCTTATCTTCAATATTTTGGATCCTTTGTTCATTTTTAGCAATATTTTGTTGAATTTTCTCTATCTTATTATCCATTTTTTTAAGATTATCTTTAATTTCACCTATGTCCATTTTCAAATCCTCATGGTTTTTCCTACTTTCTTGATGGTTATCAGCAATTGATTCCTGTGTTTTGTTCATAGTCTCTTGTATCATTGATAATACTGAGTGAATGTTTTTGATGTTAATTGATTGAGGAGATTTCTCTTTTTCTGAAAGTAACATTGTGTCTATTGTTTTCTGTTGTGTTGATGACGTAATAGACATTGCTTGGTTGGCTATTGCCTTTTTACCTGGTTTTGTCATTATTAATAAGCCAGTAGTTGTCGTCTTAATTTTCTAATTTAATAATTCCCAAATTTTCACGCACTGTCTATAGCATATAGTAAGATTTTCCTTCTGATAATTACAGAAGCCAATATCACTTGTTTAGTTTTCAAATACAGTCAAATTTCAAACTATAATATCATTATATGAGGGATTAATTAAATTTAAATAAGGAGCAGGGATAAAATATGATATCTCAGCAAGTCATATTTCAGTTTCTAAACTAAATATTCTATTTAAATATATTATTAATTCTAATAAGTTCTATTAAATCCTTAGTTATATCTCTAATAAATTTTATCAATTTTAATAAATTTATTCTTATTTAAATCAATATATATCAATATTAATAATCAATTTTCAATTCATTCTTTTAACACCATATCAATTTTTAAATTAATATTAAATTGTGTCACATAAAAAAACTATTAGAATAGAAAAACAAGATAAAACAGAAATAAGAAAAAACAGATATGCTATGTGTTATATTATTATATCTATTCAAAACTTATATATTCCAACTTTTCTTACTTATATTAGAAAGTATATATTTAACATTTAAGCTTAAGTAATCCTAAACCTTATGCTATTTGGGCTATAATATTATATACTATATTCTATATTAAAACATTAAGTATTACATAAATAAACAAATAAATAGATAAAAGTACTTAAAAGTATTTAAAATATTATTAAAATAATTCAATTAAAATAATTCAAATAAATTAAGTCTCTCAAACAATAAAATAAATTTCTTTCGTTATATTAGGTTCCAGAATATATTAAAAAGTATATATTTAACATTTAAACTTAAGTGATCCTAAACCTTATGCTATTTGGGCTATAATATTATATACTATATTCTATATTAAAACATTAAGTATTACATAAATAAACAAATAAATAGATAAAAGTACTTAAAAGTACTTAAAATATTATTAAAATAATTCAATTAAAATAATTCAAATAAATTAAGTCTTTCAAACAATAAAATAAATTTCTTTCGTTATATTAGGTTCCAGAATATATTAAAAAGTATATATTTAACATTTAAACTTAAGTAATCCTAAACCTTATGCTATTTGGGCTATAATATTATATACTATATTCTATATTAAAACATTAAGTATTACATAAATAAACAAACAAATAGATAAAAGTACTTAAAAGTACTTAAAATATTATTAAAATAATTCAATTAAAATAATTCAAATAAATTAAGTCTTTCAAACAATAAAATAAATTTCTTTCGTTGTATTAGGTTCCAGAATTGAAGTCTTTGCAATCCTCACTTGGTTTTGTGTCTTTTCAGTTGTCTAGTTTGTAATTGTTTCCAAAGTCCTTCAATTTGCCTTCTGAAAATATTTTAAACACCTCTTCCAGAGCCTCAATGTTTTTTATTTATTTGCAAGTTAATACTCTAATATAGTTACAGTATCTGTTCACTGAAGCTCTGCCACCGTTACAAAGTTTTTAAATCCCTCACAGTCACTCCGGAAACTAGATACTGTTTCTTCTTCGTCTCTTCTTTATTGTCTCCGCACCAGCTTCTTTTTTTTAAAAATAAGTCTAACACTTGGATCTGTATTTCTTTCCCCAAATGAATAATCTTTGTCTATTTCCCAATTTCTGTCTGGTAAATCTATAATGTGTTTTATTTCCAATCCACACCTCTCCGTTGCACTTCCTCAAAATCGCCTCAGCTCCGTTGCCTGTCAGTTTCGCCCCCTCACACTTCAATTAGCCTCGTTAACTCACTCCGTTATATTTTCACTCCGTTTCTTCTTAACAATTCTGCTTTGCCGATCAGTTTCTCTTTTTAGTTATGTATCCGATGTTTTAAATATTTAAATGTTTCAGAATAAGAGTAATTAGTTATTCTTATTGATGCTGTTTGCTCAATCCTCACTTCCCTTTTTTAAAAGCAACCGTCAGCGTTCTGGCCAACCGACAAGAGGTTGGTTTTTTTCCGGGCTGAATTATCTTGTTTTCTTATTCTAAATGTTTTTAACAGTTTTTAAACTGTTCAAAGTTGCAAAATTCCAAATATTAAAATTATTTAACTCCAAATGTGTTGTCCTTGCATTCTTTCCATAAAGTCAGAAGTTATGTAGGTCAAGGCTTCTATAATCCAGGGATTCCCTATAGATAGAAAAAGCATATACAATACTTCCATAGCATTATGAAAGCTATGCTGGTTACTGAAATAATTAACGATTTGCATTTTTCAGTCTGTCCTCATAAATGCATTAAAATCAACAAATATTACAGTGTTTCTTCAAAAACAAGACCCTGTCTTATATTTTTTTGAACCCTAAAATAAGTGCTTGGCCTTATTTTGGGGGAGGTCTTATTGTGGAGCAAGATGAGGCTCCTCTTGCTGTTTTACCTGATTTCTAGCTCTGCATTTAAGTATTTTCGGGGAGGGCTTATTTTCAGGAGGAGGCTTCCTTTAGTGCATGCATTCAAAAGCCCAATTGGTCTTATTATCAGGGGAAATTTTCGGGGAAACAGGGTAAATCCTGCTGTCTTATTTTTATATGGTATGATGTAGCAGTCATATTTCCTAATGGAAACAGATCTCTGAGGATCAGGGAATACATCTGGGTTTTGAGCTTGCAGAGAGCTAACTAAAGATGTCCAACACAAGACTCATCTTTGTATTTTATAACCATAAGAACAGCTTTGCTGAATAAGATTAAATCCCCATCCACATCACAAAAAATTGAGCTGCCCCAGATGCATCTGAGAAACATCCAGGAGAGGAGGTTGACAAGAATTTTTCTCTATTTCTATCAAGCTGCCTTAGATTTCAAGCCCACTTCTTAGCATTACAGCCAATTTCTGTCACAATACACAGCCTTGTAAGAACCTGGACAATGACTTGTCACCTTATTTTATTTTTCTATATATTATGCACAAATAAATCTTTTGACTTCATTTAATCCCTATCATGAAAAATGATTCATCTGCTTAGAGCAGCATAGCGAGATTGCAATTAAAATCAGAGGAGCAGGACCAATCAAAGAAATGGCAATCCTGACTGGTTATGTTCAAGGAAGCATGCTTAGTGCCTGCAGATTAATGGCAAAATATATGATTTATTTCCCTTAGGTAATTTTATTCATTAGATTTATATCCCACCTTTTCTGCAAGAGTTCAAAGTGGAGTATATTGTGAAGTCATACAGCCTTCAAATTTACTCCCATAACAGTATCATATGAGGTAGGTATGACTGAGAGATAATTACTATACTATATTCACCCAGTACAGATAATCCTCATTTAACTAAATCAGCTGAAGAAGCTTTTTTTTTTTTTACTTCAAATTTATATAGAAGCTTCTTGAATGAGAAGCGAAACGTCTTCAAAGAAAAACCAGAAAGTCCAGTTGCTACTTGAAAAAGCACCTATGGGACAACCATGATATGGATGACTGAGAATCTCCATAGACGTCGTTTAACAATTTGAATTGGGACTGGAATTTTCATCATTAAGCAAAAAGTTTGTAGGCTGAATTATGTGATTATATCATTTAGCAATGGGAATTCTGGTAATCCTGAATGCAATAATTAGGCCAGGACTGTACTGTTATTTCATCACAATTTCATGCTTCTCTTGTTCTGCCATGCTCAACTCTGCTTCAACTCCTCCTCGCCTACCTTCCCCCCCCCATGTCTACGCTTTGGCTGCCTTGCATTTTGCTGCTTACCACTTTTGCCCCAGTTGACCTTCGCTGTCTTCCTCCTGCTGCTGCAAGGGAGTTGCTGGCCCTTTGTGAGGCCCTCAGGTGGCCTCCATAAAGCCTCCATGCAGAGGAGAGAAGGCTATAGATGGGTGAGGGGCAGTGGTGGGTTTCAAATTTTTTTAGTACTGGTTCTGTGGTTGTGGCTTGGTGGGTGTGGCTTGGTGGGCATGGCAGGGGAAGGATACTGTAAAATCTCTATTCCCACCCCACTCCAGGGGAAGGCTACTGCAAAATGCCCATTTCCTCCTGATCAGCTGGGACTTGGGAGGGAGAGAATAGATGGAGGTGGGACCAGTCAGAATTTTTTCTACCGGTTCTCCGAACTACTCAAAATTTCCACTACCAGCTCTCCAGAACTGGTCAGAACCTGCTGAAACCTACCTATGGTGGGGGCGAATTGAAGTGCACACTATGTGGACTGACCGCCAAATGCCTGAATTTTGATCACATGACTTTGGGGCCACTGCAACATCTATTAACTTTGAGGACTGGTTGCAGCTATTATTCATTCAGTGCTGTTGTAACTTGAAACAGTTGCTGAACAATGGTTGTTAAGCGAGGACTATCTATACATTTTTGCTTGCTGTAATCCATCACCAGCGTTCACTACTGATTGTGCATTAGTAGAATGTCCTTCAGAGAAGTATCGGGTTTGTGAGTCAATGGCTCAGGTTCAATCCTATCAATTCTAAATAGGACTTTTTTTTTTAATGAGGCACTTCCCACCCGATCCTGAAAGATAGGCCTGAAATACTGGAAAATTAGAAACAGTGTGAACTACCCTTTCTCAATCTGATGCCTTTCAAATATATCAAATAATGATGAAGTACACCTTAATTCATCTGTAGGACATTGGATCAGGATCACTGAATCACATACAACAATGGCCAATTCAGAATAATCCCTCTTCTGATTTTTTTTAATCCTCTGAAAGTTGCAAGGATGTAATGATGGCTATAAAACGTATCAGTTTGATCCATATAGGAGATATTCCTAAGGGCAGGACCAGGGGTGAAATCCAGCAGGTTCTGACAGGAGAACAGGTAGCGGAAATTTTGACTAGTTCAGAGAACTGGCAAATACCACTTCTGGCTGGCCCCAGAGTGGGGTGGGAGTGGAGATTTTGCAATATCCTTCCCGCAGGAGTGGGGAGGGAATGGGGATTTTGCAGTATCTTTCCCCTGCCATGCCCACCAAGCCATACTACGCCCAGCAAGTCACACCCACAGAACCGGTAGTAAAAAAAATTGGATTTCACCCCTGGGCAGGACAGTGAAAAATCACAGATAGGGAGCAGGGGCCTGGATAAGTAGGGTTGCCAGGTCTGCTTCCAAAAAATAGCGGACAAGTGGGGGGAGCAGGGGGTTAAGTAGTAAAAAAATTAAAAAAATTTTTACAATTAAATTATATATTTTCTTACAAACATTTTAACACGTATTAAAATAATCACTTCAAAACTTTTACTTAAAATTCAAAACATCAAATATGTTATAATAATATGTAAAATATTAAATTACATTTTAATTTCATCATAAAGTTTTTGAATAAAAAAAATGTCCACTATTTTGTGAAAAAAAAATAGTGAACATAATGTGAAAAAAGCAGACTGTCCGCTCAAATAGTGGACACCTGGCAACATTATAGATAAGGCCCCAATTACATGGCCTTCACTGATATTCCTGTATGGTGATTATCTTGGCTGATAGCTCCTTCTATGTAATCCCAAGAGGGAGCCACAAAATGGAAAGATAGCAAAGAATATCGGACTTAGAAAACACGGACTTATTACCTGTTTTGGTAAGAGGGTGGGTTGCTAACAGCCGAATCAAGTGATTCTGAGAGGATTGCAGGAGTAGTACAATATCAGCTGGCAAAGTATCTCTGTTTTTTGCTAAGAACCCATTTACATTATAAAGAACCTGAATGAAAATACAAAAGGTCAGGAACAGTTTATTCAATGCTATTTTTTCTTCTTTAACTACTTCTCTGTTCTTGAATGAGAAAAACAGAAGGTTCTTCGGAGATAAAATTGTATCTGCCAAAAATCAATAAATCATAAAAAAAAATCATAAAAACCCCCAATAAGGTGATATTCAGCTACCATATGAATAGACTGATTCACTTTGGAAGGCATGGAAGGAATGTGATTACTGTAAGGTCAAGTAAAGGTTCCCCTCGCACATAGGTGCTAGTCGTTCCCGACTCTAGGGGGTGGTGCTCATCTCCGTTTCAAAGCCGAAGAGCCAGCGCTGTCTGAAGATGTCTCCATGGTCTTGTGGCCGGCATGAATAAACGTCAAAGGTGCACGGAACACTATTACCTTCCCACCAAAGGTGGTCCCCATTTTTCTACTTGTATTTTTTACGTGCTTTTGAACTGCTTGGCTGGCAGAAGCTGGGACAAGTAACGGGACCTCATCCCGTTACGCGGCACTAGGGATTCGAACTACTGAACTGCTGAACTTTTCGATCGACAAGCTCAGCATCTTAGCCACTGAGCCACCGCATCCCTATGTGATTACTGTACAGGTCTGCTATTCAACTGAGTAGGCAGTTAGAGGCCTGCTAGTTAAAAAAGATATATAATATACAATATATAAGGATACTGTAAATGTGTGAGGAGGAGAGCAGGCCGCACTCGCAGCAGAAGAGTATGTGTATATGGCAAAAGGCCCTACACACAGTACCCATGGCAACAAATATGTGCTTAAGGCTCTTCCTCAAGACTTGGAGACAGGTGTGCCTTGAGTTCACAGGGAAGATTTACAATTTGGTTCTTCCTCATGGACAGTGAACTTGGGGCTACTGGGAAGTGAAAAGTAACCAGTGTTAATAGTGGTCTTTGTTTGAAGAAGAACATGCACAAAAAGACATCCACTTTGATACAATTACAAGCAAACAGGTCAGTATTGTTGATCTACACATTCCAATGCAACTTTCTTCAAAAAGTTCTCAAATTATACTGGATTTCAATTAAAATCCAAATCATCTGGAGAATACTAGCTCAAGCAGACTGTTTAGCTTTAACACAGGCTGTTCCGATTGGTAAGTGTCCCTTATGCCAACTCAGCAAGAGCAGGATCATTATTCATATGAGAAGTAGCTCTAAGGCCTATGTGACCCATGAAGTTGAATATACCATGAATTCTTGGGCACATAAAGGCAGCCACAATAACAGTTTTGTATGAAATTGATCTCAGGCTCTAGGCATACGTGGCAATGCTGTTAAAAGAGCTGGTTTCCAACTTTATAAGCTATTATTTCTTTTTAATGACAGTATTACTTATAAATGCTTTAAAGAAGAAAGATTGTTGCATGTATGTTCTATGATCCTGGAGGAAGATTTTCTTTCTTTCTTTCTTTCTTTCTTTCTTTCTTTCTTTCTTTCTTTCTTTCTTTCTTTCTTCCTTTCTTTCTTTTTTCTTTCTCTTTTTTTCTTCCTTCCTTCCTGCCTGTCTTCCTGCCTGCCTGCCTCCCTTCCTTTTTTCTTTATCTCTCTCTTTTCTTTCTCTCTCTCTCTTACTCTTTCTCTCCTCCCTCTCTCTTACAGAGAGAGAACGAGAGAGAGAAAGAGAGAAAGAGGGAGAGATATAAGGTATAACTGTGTTGCACAGAGTAAATATTTGTAACCATTTATGGTGTAAAAAGCTGCTTAGACTTTTGTAATGTATTGAAACAAATTAGCCCATCCTGTTATAAAATAATCACATTAATAGAGAAAAATTATTCAGTCTTTTTACCTGCCCTGCATAATGGTAAATGCCAAATGTCAAATCAATTCTCTTTGGTCTCCAGAAATATTTGGATTTCAAATTGTCTTCAAACTTTTCTGTAAAGATAAACACTGCTCTTATAACATCACCAATATTACCTTAGCTTTTGTATCACTCATGTAAATATGCATTTAGAAATTTTAAAAATATTTTGGTGATATGAAAGAAAATTACTTTGGAAAGGATGCTCTGAACTTCCTTCTGCTCTGGGTTAAATAGAGGAAGACTTTATGGTTCTGCCTGATATTTCTGCTGAATAGCTTCTTGAAGCAAAAAAATATTAGCTTTACAGATACTATTAGCAGTGGGAATATTTTCACCCTGAAGGCATAAATGAAAACACTTCAGTGAGAAATCTGTGTAAAAATGGGTAAATCTATCAACTTCAGCTTTGCTCAGTTTGATGCTTTTTCAACCATGAATCTATTTTGTCTGCCTTTTTAAAAGAAGTCTATGTGTAAGTTTATACATGTAGTTTCATAGATATTTCTACTAAACTGTATCTCATTCTCACTTTTTGCTAATCTATGCATTTCTTTAGCAATTATGACTTTTTGTTAAGAATTTCCCCAATATACACATTTGGATATGTGTCTGTTTTCCAATCACACATTTTTGTAGGCATTTTGGACAAGACCCTGGCTATACTATACCATTCCTAACAGGGATAGAGTACCTACAACTTCTGAAGGCAAGCCATTTCGTGGTTAATTGTTTTAGGAAATTTCTCTTCAGTTCTAGATTGCTTATCTCCTTGATTAATTTCCATCTATTGTTTCTTGTCTTGCCTTCTGGTGCTTTGGAAAACAGGTTGATCCTCTCTTCTTTGTGGCTGCCTATTGGAATGATGCTATCATATCACCCCTACTCCTTCTTTTCACTAGACCAGACAAACCCAATTCCTGCAACTGTTTTTGATATATTTTAGCCTCCAGTTCCCTAATCCTGGTTGCCCTTTTCTGCATTCTTTCCAGCGTCTCTACATCATTTTTATAACATGGTGACCAAAACTGGATATAGTATTCCAAATGTGGTCTTACTAAGGCATTATAAAGTGATACTAATACTTCACACTATCTTGATTCTATCCCCTTTTAATGCAGCCTAGGATTGCATGGCTTTTTGGATGTTGCTGCATACTCCTAGCTCATATTTAAGTGATTGTCCATTAGGACTCCAAGATCCTTCTCGGTTACTGCTTGTGAGGCAGGTTTCACCTAATCTACATTTGGTTTTTCTTGCCTAAGTGTAAAACCTTACTTTTCTCTACACTGATTTTCATTTTGTAAGATGAACCCAGTGTTCAAGTTTGTTGAGATCCATCTGGATTCTGAGCCTATCTTCTGGGCTGTTGACTAAGTGCGAATTAGGCAATTTTAAAATAATCTGCGAAACAATCCTATTTCTTTTTAAACCCTAAAAAAAAGCCAATATATCTTTATGTACAAGCTGCCAACAGCTTACCAACAAGCGTCTGATCAGTGGCTTGAGGAAAACTACTTTCTTCATCAAGAAGGGACAGTAATCCCATTGGCTTTTGTAGGAATATATCTAACAGTGGTTTGTTGTCCTCATACTCAATAATTCGTGCATCAATGCCTTCGTTCAGGTATTCATTCTGTAAGAAATTTTAAAAAAAAGTGTTTTTCTGAAGTATTTTGTAAAGATACCCGGTGTATGTGAACAATAGGAAAAGCAGAGCAAATGGATTTAATAAAAGATTTAAGAACTATGGTCTGAACCTAAATTTCCAATCAAGCAGTAAATCCTTCTGTTGATTTTCCTGAGTACCAATCTGTGGCACAGTTGGGAACAGGCAGCCAACAATAGCCATACGTTCCCTACTAAAATTTACGGAAACCACAGATATATGTCCCGCTTGTTTTCTTATCCCCTGCCCATCCCTGTTTTTAAAAATTCGACTAGATTACTCAGAGGAATAGGGAGTGGAGCGAGCCATGAAATTAATTTATATAATTGATTTAACCTTCATCATAATAATTGTCTTAATACTACCACAAAAGTTCTTAGAGGATCATGAAAAAATGCCGGGAATCAAATCAAACAATAATAAAATCCAGTAATAACTAATAACATGATAAGATCGCCAACATGATCGCAATGATGGATATGGCACAAGAAGAAGAAGTAATCACTAAATAAGCTGGTATTAATATTTTCATCCCTCTAACCACTATTTGCCTTTAGCACTGGTATGGTTAGAATGGTCATTATTATAAAGCTGTAAGGAATCTAATTTTGTTCCAATTTAAATGGTAAGTTTATAAAATATGAACTGAAAAGACGATGTGGACATGGGGTATTAAATCTTTAGCTAATAAAGCATCAGTTGACTTTCTCAACTGGAAGACAGTTGAGGTTCCTCATTTGGAATGAACTTGAAATCTGATAGAACAGAGTAGCACAGAAACCAACTAAAGCCCTCAAAACATCTTAAGCAAACTAAGATGCAGCAGCCTAAGAGAAAAAAAAAAGCACTAGTCATGTACAACATAAATTATTAAGGACAACAGCAGCCATTATATAGAATAGATAGGCAGGAGACTTGCAGAGTACATCTAGAATCACCAGCTAGCAGTCAGAGACACATTTAAAACTTCCACATTCCAAGTTTACTCAGAATCCAATTCAGTGATGGATTTTAATGACACTTCTTTCTCTAGGATAGAGGAATTTGGTAAATTTGGTTTGCATGACAAACAAGTATTGCATTACAAATGCTATGTTCCTGGCATTTGGCATCAGGGGTGGTTCTACTTACCTTTACTACTGGTTTGCAATGGGGCCGTGCGCATGCGCTCGCTTCGCTTGCGCATATGTGCACTCTTCTGCACGTGCACAGAAGCATTTTGATGATGTCAGGGTCAGTGGGCAGAGCCTCCTGCCGGTTTTACTACCGGTTCTATAGAACTGGTGCAAACCGGGGGCAACCCATCACTGCTTGGCATATTCCATTCAGAAATAAAAACGGTTGCCCAGCCCTTTCCAAAGAATTAAGGGAAAACTCATTAAAAAGAATGTTAGAATAATCCTAACTGGATCAGGTCAAATTTTCATTCAGAATTTTGTTTCTTACACCAAATATCTCTGAGATGCTTCTAAGCTGGAGATGTGACATTTCCTCCTACCATAGTTGTTTCCCTACAATTTATATCTGGAGGTATCCTGCACCCAATATAGAGGTAACATTGAGTCTTCAAGACTATTTGACCTTCGGTTATAAATCTCTCTTCCGTGAATTTATCCTATTTATCCTTTTTAAAGTCATCCAATTTAGTAGTTCTCAAAACATATTGTGACAATGAATTCCATGAATGAATTCCATAGATCACTTATGTACTCTATGGAGAAGATGAGACTTGAAATCCAATAGAAAAGAGTAGCATACAAACCAACTAAAACCTTCCAAAACATCTTAAGTAAACCTAAGACTAGGCAAGGCTGGCCTTCAAAGCGTATCAAGAATAACTCCAAACTGTTCAGAATGGCACAGGAAAAAATTAAGTCTGGTGCCAAAGATCAAATTGACAAATTGTCCCAAAACTTGGCATTTCTCTATAAACTTTCTATTCCTGTTTTCTGCTTTCATGACTTTCTCACTCCCCAGTTTCAACCAGTCATGTACTTGCTTCTACTTATTCTTTTTGAACTGCTCTTGGGAAGACCACAAGAGTCTAGGCCTCAGACCTTATTATTACCAAAACCTCACTGGAAATGTAAGAGAAAAGAATGAGATGAAGCAGTGGTGGAATTCAATTTTTTTTACTATTGGTTCTGTGGGTGTGGCTTGGTGGGCGTGGCAGGGGAAGGATACTGCAAAAATCCCCATTCCGTCCCCACTCCTGGGGGAAGGATATTGCAAAATCTCCATTCCCACCCCACTCTGGGGCCAGCCAGAGGTGGTATTTGCCAGTTCTCCGAACTACTCAAAATGTCTGCTACCAGTTCTCCAGGTCCTGTCAGAACCTGTTTTTTTTTTTTTTTAATTTGATTTATATGCCGCCCTTCTCTGAAGACTCAGGGCGGCTTACAATGTGCTCAGCAATAGCCTTCATCCTTTTGTATATTTATACAAAGTCAGCTTATTGCCCCCACAACTGGGTCCTCAATTTACCTACCTTAGAAAGGATGGAAGGCTGAGTCAACCTTGAGCCTTGGCGAGATTCGAACCCTGCAGTAATTGCAGGCAGCTGGTCTTAATAACCAGCTTAATAACAGGGTGCCTTAAACCCCTGTACTACCAAGGCTCTTTTGAATAGCATCCTTGAAGCAAAGGACATGTACTGGAAAAACAAAATAGTAGCCATGCCATTTGTGCTTTCTGAGAGAGAAGTAAGAAAATCCAGGAGTCCTGGTCCCTGCACATCAAGCCATATTCCTGACATAGCACAGCAGAAGGAATTTGGAGGAAGTTTGTATCTAATAATATGCTCATGGAGCAAGTCCTCAATGAGAAATTGGTAATATATTCTTGAATTCAGGAGAGGGACAGAGCAGCACTTGTTTGCCTCCTATTTCAAACTGTGGATCCCTAAGAAGAATTACAAAGCTGTCATTGAAATTACTGGGTAACAACACTCAACTTAAGGGCCGAAAATGCATTGTAACATTTTTTCTACACTATGAATAAATCAGCTGCATCCATTTGGGGTTTCTGTAACATTTGTTCTTTCTCTCCAATGAAGAAAGCAAATATTCCAAAGCAAATATCCCAAACACTGTTTTAATGCTCACAGCTGAATGTTCTTCTTTCATAAACTCCACAAGTCTGTTTACTGACCCATCAAGTTTACCCATTTTCAGTAATTGTACCATTTTGTTTTATCTCCATCTTAAAAATCAAATACATTCTACTATTATTTTAAATTATCCATCTTTCACAGTAGTGGGTTCCACTTACCTTCGCTACAGGTTCAGAACTGGGAGCGCATGCACTCTTGCTTCGTTCATGCGCAGCGCTTCTGTGTATGCACAGAGCATCCGTGATGACGTCCAGGAGGGTGGGTGGAGCTTCCTGCCCAGGGGTGAGTTCTACTTACCTTTACTACTGGTTTGCAATGGACACATGTGCAGATTGCCTATGACGACATCCAGAGCGGTGGGCGGAGCCTCCCACTGGTTTTACTACCAGTTCTTGCAAACAGGTCTGAACCGGGGCACTGCTCCCACCCCCTCCACTACCGGTTTGCAGCAAACCAGTAGAAACCCACCACTGATCTTTCAAATTAACATGGGATATTTCCTACATGAAATAAAACTGCAAATTCCTACTCCCAATTGGATTCATAGTTAATATGCTTGCTGGCAAATTAATAACACAGTCGCTTTTATATAAAGAATTGCTCAGTGTGCTGTCCATTTTTATTTTTATTTTTGCTCTTGAACCATAAATTATACTGTACGCTTTATTCCACATCAAAACAAAATTGTATTTGCACCAAACCTATTATCACTTCATTCTGTTGCCTGGATACTCTAAATGAGAAGCTTAATGCATTTTCAGATGGACATTTAACTTGTGGAAAGTAATCAAACAATTGTGCACAGAACACACACACAAACACATACCCTTCTTCCAATTCTACTTTTTTTTTCCTCTTCAAGGAAGCCAAGATTACCTTTGCTAGATAAAAATATATGAATTCAGAAATTATCAAGTTCTTTCTTTCAGTTTCTTTCTCTGCCTGCTTACACTACAAAATTTGCACAATTGCTTCTTAATGAGAAACAGTCTGTGCTCCTCATATACTGACCATCCCACTTTTTCCACATTCTGAGCCACATGTTGCTGATCAGTGGTGGGTTGCTCCCGGTTCGGTCCGGTTCTATAGAACCGGTAGTAAAACCGGCAGGAGGCTCCGCCCACCCGCTACGATGTCATCATGGATGATCTGCGTATGTGCAAAAGCACTCGTGTGCTCCCATTGCGAACCGGTAGTAAAGGTAAGTAGAACCCACCCCTGTTGCTGATAGCATATTCAGGTTATAGCATGTTCAGCACATCTGGCTCAACATACTTTAACCTCAGCATGGTTTTGGCCTGGGCATGTGTAGGCCCCTTTCTCTCATTTGCTGCATGAGTGACAGATTGGAAGCTTCATTGTTCCTGATTGGTTCCTCAATAGTAAATGAAAACTATTCATCTCGACATCCCTGTTGAGATCTTCTCTTCTTTATATGCTTTTAAAAAGCAGCCCTACCCTCCTACCTTTTCATCTAGTTTTTAGCAAATGTTTCTGCTTTGTTTCTTTTTCTGCTATTTTGAAACTGAAAAGTTGTTTTTGTTTTTAAAGCTCATCTGGCTTACGACAACCATGTCCCAACCTTCATTTGGATATGGAAAATATCCAGTGGTCCCTCAACTAAAATTTTCCTCAGCAGCATGAACTGAGTTTCCAAGTCCTTCAATAGCTCCTAGAACATCACAAATGGAGAAAAGTATATTTGTATGCATATGCATGTAAGCATGCCTACCTGTTCCCATGCAAAGATATTTTGATTGAAGTAAAACTGAATCTGTTCGTTGGCAATATTGATACAGAGCTGCTCAAAAGAATTTTTTTTGAAGTTTTCAAAACCAAAGATATCAAGAATTCCAATGTTTAGTCCTTTATCGCTTCCACTGAAAATACAAAAGCTTTGTATTACATTCCAGTCTCATTTAGTTGTTTCATTTCAACTTCACAAAAAGATCTTTAAAATGCTTAGGAATTATGCTAGGCAGAAATTGGTAGAGTCTAATGTCCAGAATTCTGGAACGGCTGTTTATCAAATGCTAAATATCCCAACTGCACGAATTAATTTCTGAAAACAAAGGGACAACAGAAACAATTGTTCTGTTGTCAGAGCTCTTGGACAAAGCATATATGACACATAAATATTTGTATATCATGTGAGAAACTTGTATTGTTTTCCATTTTTGTTTTGGGTTTTATTTATTTAAACAAAATAAATAGAAAAGAAAAAAGAAGGAAAAAAATATTAAGAATATGCATATACTTAATATTTTTTATATAAATACACTGAAATTTTTGAAAGCTCTGAATGGAAGAAAATGACTATGCCTGTCCCCTTTATAAGACATTCCATACTGATCTTCAATTCATAAAGTCATCTCAATTCACAGAGAGGTGGAGGGAATCTTACCTTAAACCTATAGTTGGTTTGAGCAGGATGTTAATATGATTGACTATCCAACTAAAGAGCCACCCATACAATGCTTTGGCTGTAGCGTCTCTCACATCAATAGCTTTTTCCATTGTGTTGGGTCGTATAATTGTTTCCCCTCGGGTAACCACACAATGAGAGGTTAGGGCTTCTTGCAACTTATTTGCTTGGATAAATAACAAGGAAGCAGCTAGAAATCAAATAAATTGTGTTATTTTCATATTTCCATAGATGTGTTCAGAAAGTTCAGGCCTGTTACTTAGTTTTGTATAAGTACTTTTTCTAAAGCACTCTTCAGTAAACACAAGTAAACTTGTGCTTCCTATTTTTATTCAATATTATAAGGAAGGGAGTTTTTCAAATGAAAGGAAGAAAATTGCCCCACAGAAAGTACAAAGAAATATGAATAAATAATAAACAGAATAAAATTACCCAATATGTTAACAACAAATTTCGTTCCCTGGAATACTAATTTTTATATAGCCAAAAGACACTCTCCACCCCACATGAGAAAGGTCTCAGCAAGACATTAAGATCTGCAGAAATAGAAAAATATTTTAACCGAATGAGGACTGAGTATGTCCTTTTTGACATAACCTTTTTTTCCCCTTTTGGCTTGTCTTCCCTCATTTTTAACACTTCTTTTTCCCTAAGCAGAAAACTGCAATGAAAGAATTACACTACTTATTAAAATGTCTGGAGTAATTGCCTGCTACTTTCAGCCCTGGGTTTACAGCTTGCCTAATCTACATCAAATCTTTTATGGTTTCACAATGCAATGCCATGCAAGCTTTTCACTAGGATTTGAAGCTTTCTCTTAAGTATACATGACACTGTAGACTTTTCCCTTTTTTTCTAAATGGCTACACTAATGTTATTAGACATAGTATCTCAACAGAAAACATTGAGGTTGAATGTCATCAGGGGAAACCTCATTACACTTGTAGACATCCACAAGGTTAATGTGGCCAAACCGGGCTCCCATTTGTTGACAAGGTCAATAAGATTGGATTTAGGTCTTGAAGAATTTTATCAATAGTATTCTGCTATGTTCATATTGCTTCAGATTTCGTAATGTACAAGACAGCTGAATAAGGCCGTAATCCTATATGTCAGATATAAGAAACTGGCATTCTCCAGATGCTTTTGCTTCAAATGCTGCAATCTCTGAACACTGATCATTTTGGCAAAGATCATAATAGTTAAAGATGAAAATATTTGGAGGTTCCAAATTACAATGCGTGATATGCAGTCTTCCCTGAAAGCAAGCCCTACAAGCAAGACACACATTGCCGATCTATTTTAAAAAATAAGAATAACTCACAATTCTCCAGAGGCATTGGACTGGAAATTACGCTCTTGTCAATCATGTACTCGGTTACCTCTGATGAAAATTCAATGTTACCCACATTTAAAATGGCAGCAAGTACACAGTATACACACTCTAGTTCCTGAAAAATAAGTGTACAAAAGCATTCCAATTCAGTCTTAAAACAGGCAGAACAGAGAACGATCAGTTAATATTGATTTTGCGCTTAATGAAAAATCAGCCTTCTCTAATAGCTGCATCTCTTTCACTTCACCTTAATCTTAACCACATGGATGACATTGGAATATTAAAAATGTAGGGTTATCCAGGTAAACCTTCAGAGTTAAAGGAATTAGGATGACTTTTTGACAGATCTCTTTCTTAGTCCTCCCTTTATGTTGGACTGAAATTCCCACCCTGGCTTCTTCTGGCTATTTTGAACTTCAATGTAATTCTGAACCTTGCCATTACTCATGCTTATAATAATACACCTCATTTAGTTGATTTGTATGAAATAAACCCACAGAAGAAAATTGACTTCAGTCTCTCTCTCTCTTATTTTGTAATTGGATTTTTGTTTACTGAAAGCTAGTTCTTGATGCTGCAACAGTAAATGACAAGTAGAGGAGAAAGTTATTTGTTTTTTTAAAATTACATGTAAATCTTAATCTAGCCCAAGTTTGCATCCTGCCTAAGTACAACTTCTAAGCATAATAATGTGTTTGGTTATACCTTATCATGGGAATCCAATGTATAATGTATTTTGCCTTTTTTTTTTTGCACTATGCAATATACAGTAGGTGTTTAACTAAAATAGCCATTTAGCCATTGTATTTATTTTCTAAATTATTGCAGGATTGACTGAAATTATTACGCCAATTTTGGTCATCTCACAGTAACATATATATTGCAGCTGAAATCTTGGGGTAGTCTCCTATTACATTAAATATGGGTCAATCTAATTTGTATGGCATAAATGCCATTTATTTCCAGCATCACTCCCCCTGCCTCCAACCCCCCACTTTTAATTGGGTTTGCCACATAACTTTTAGTCTGATTTTATGCTGCAAAGTGACATCTAGCCTTCAAATGTATTTATTAGTGGAACACACTGCTTCCCTGTGAAAAACAAAATGTTTTCTTTAAATAGTCAGATTAGTATGTCTGTTGTAATCCATGTTGGAAGTTTTCTAAACACAGTAGAATTTTGGATTTGACGGTTACATTTTTGCAGATGTTACCTTTCTGGTACTGGGCATTTCTGTTTATTTTCACCTAGTTAAAGTAGGGCTGTCAATGGAGACATAATATTTGTAAATATCTTAAAAATTCAAGGGGATTTTGTAAATGGGAAAATAAAAACAGAATCTGAAATGTTCTGTTAAGGCATACTCATCCCACCTTCTTATTTTTTCAAAACTAATGTGAATTGATGCTGAAGTAAAATAATTAGAACTATGGTAGTACAATTACTGTATATAATTCTAAATTCTTGCGGCAACTATTTGATAAATAAAGGTTAGCTTAAACACTATGAGAAAATTAAGAGTCTGAAAAGATACTTATTGATTTTTTGAGATTTTGTATTGCACCCAAAAGATTTCAACAATGATAAATATAATTAGACCAAAAAAAAGTCAAGTCGAGTTGATTTTATATCTGCTTACAACTCTAGGATTTATTTATTTAGGTCCCACTTTCATGTTTCATAAAGAAGTCTCATCCTCTTCATTACCTTTCTACTTAAGAGCCTGTTTGATCTGGAAGAAGCTAGTGATCAAGTATCTTCAACTATCATGCTTGCAATATTTATTACTCAGTTGTTCTTTTTTTCTTTTCTTGGTTTAATGGTGGGTAAGTGAGTAAGAGATCACAAAAAGAGATACACGAACACGGATTCCCTGTGTATTCAACTCTTAACTCTTGGGATAACTTTTGTTCATGAGCCATGTGTCAATATTTATCTCCTAAGCATAGATGGTCTTAGAAAACTATAAAAGTTCCAACATCCTTGAAAAGGCATGATCAGGGAAGGTTTTATGTGTTTTATCAATCAAAAATCAAATGTGTTTTATTCAGTAACCCCAGAATATTTTCGAGATCAATAAGCAAAATTCTATAATCTTCTTCCTTCTTGATATACTGGTTGAAATTTCTAAAATTCAAAATAACCCAGCCAAATAATGCATGCCAAAAAATGGATACAAGGCCTGGAATTCAGAAATATCAATATTGTGGTTAAATAGTGGTTAAGGCACTAGGCTAGAAACCAGGAAAGTGAGTTCTAGTCCCACCTTAGGTAAGAAAATTCTTTTTCAACAGGTTTGTTGTAGTGATGGAAAAGAAAGGAGGGAGGAATATTGTATGGGTTTGCCACCTTGAGTTATTGATAAAAATAACAAAGGCATGATAGGTAAAGATTTCCTGCCCAATAGTTTCTGACTCTAGGGGTAGCACTCATCTCCATTTCTTAGCCGAGGCAGCTAGAAGTATTGTTTACTTCTTGATTGCTGGTTTAATTATAATCTTGGAATTAATCTATGCACATTTGGGTTGCTGATGAGGAGGTGTTTTGTCATTTTGCTCCCTTTTTGGTTTGTTGATTGTCTCCTTTACACAGTATGTAGATATTATTTATATCTATGTGTCTATTGATGGCTAATTTGTCAGAATATCAGCCTTATTTCCAGCTAATTAAATATTTTTTGTTAAATAATCCAATTAAATATTTCCAGCCAATTACCTACCTCCATTGTAAAGCCAATCACTTTGAAGCACTGCTCAATCGATGCAAATTTGGATTTATAAAAAGTATTGTTCAGGACCTCTTGCACTGGTGTCAGAAGTTCATTTTGTAGATAACTAATTAAATGGTGGGGAAAAAAGTGAAATTTTTCACACGGAAAATCAATACAAGGCATGTTAGGGTTTTTTCAGTTTAAATTAACTTCAAAAAAATTGTTTGAGAATTTAAGGAACTATTAGAGCAAGAAAATACAAAGGTTTTTGTTTTGTTTTTTTTACCTTGGGAGTTCATTTTCTGGCAATTTATAATGAGCTAATCTATTCTTTTCTGCCAATCCAGCAAAGATGTAATAGAAAATATGAAAATTCTTCTCCCCACTGAAACAAAGCAAGCAAACAAATTACTGTGCTGTAGCTGCTAAAATAAAACCTAAGAATTCCTATTTTATCTGTTTGTTCCTCTTTTGAAATTCATATTGCATTTTAAACATTTAAACTCTTTCTAAACATTAAGATTTATTTTCATACTTTAGGAAGGGATTAAAGCAAAGTGTTTACACGCAGATAAAATATAAGAACAGACCTGATCTGGAAGCAGATTAAAATTGAGAAAAATAATCTCTTGCCTAGTTTATACACTTGTTAAATTTGTAACACTATTTATATGTTACACTTGCATGTTTTAGTGATCTCCTTTAGCATGTTTAACAAAAAAAACATGTGAATCAGGCAGTTTAGGGTGAATGGTTGATCACCCTTGCCTGCTATTTAAGCCCATCCCACATTTATCAATTTACTCATGATTGTACTTAGATAGAGTGTATACAAGTCATATGCATCAGAGATGGTATTCAGCCGGTTCGCATTGGTTCATGCGAACCATTGACGGAAATTTGGCCAAGGCCGCTGAACCGGTAGCGATGGCCAACTGGCCATGCCCCTAAACTGGTGCCCCAGTTGCCATTCGCTCACTCTGCCCGCTATGTTTGTCGCCGCCATGTTCTTTGCACACATGCATCCCATTGCCTTGCAAGTCCAATGGGATGCGCATGTGTGAAGAACATGGCAGTGACTGCAGAAGCTTTTTCGGTGACCTCCGGTACTTTTCGGCGGCCTGCGGCCAGCTGTCACAGCCACAAAGCAACTCTCAAAGAGGTTTCTTTGCCAGCTGCTTTCCAGCAGCGGCGGCTGGCTGGGGGCCACCAAAAACTGTGGTCAGCTTGCCTTCCGGACTCTGGACCAGCTGCGGAAGGTAAGCAGCCTGAACAAAGAGGCGGGGGGGGAGGAAGCAGGGCTAGGGCTGGGACTGTTAAAGGAGGGGAAATGGGGATGACTGGCGAAGGGATGGTGGTGGTAGAGAGGTGGAGATTCCAAAAAATTTCCTACCTTTTCCTGTGGGCATGGCTAGATGGAGGGGTCATGTGATTGAGTGGGCATGGGCATGAGTGATGTCAAGTTGGCCATGCACACTCAGTCACATGCCCCCCACCTAGCCACGCCCACCAAACCAGTAGTTAAAATTTTTGAAACCCAACTCTGATATGCATGTTTATTAGATCATATAAAATATAGGATATGAATACATAGTTCATATATTATATTAATGCAAGTCATGTCAAGGTTTTGTGCAAATGCTGTATCTAATCCCACCCCATGTCCATACCATTTATCTAATCCCACCCCATGTCCATACCATTTGAATTCATCTCTATGAAATAAAGAAATAAAATGCTTTTATTTGAACCAAAACTTTATTCTAAATATCCCTGTTTTCCTTTTGGGTAAAATGTTCTTTTCCTTTCACTTACCCAGCTTGACATATGACTCTAGACTTTTCTAGAAGATATTCTGAAATCTGAGCGCTTACAACAGTTCCTTTAGAAGTGAATTTCATTTCCAGATATTTCCCAAATCTGCTAGAATTATCATTAATAATAGTGGCTGCATTTCCAAAGGCTTCCAAGAGATTGTTGATTTGAATAATTTTTCCTTGAAGAGTCTTGTTATTAGCCTAAGTAAACATTTTAAAAATTAGAAACCATTTAAAAACTCATCTTCTTAGGTTATATACAAAATACATGCTTTACCAACAGAAGAAAATATTTGTAGTCCAGGTTGAATTGTGGAGTCCTTGGTGGTCTCTGAGCTTGATTGTTTTCTTGCAGATGTTTACCCAAACTAGGTAATATCTTTAGTGTTAGAAGGGAGTGTCGTTCGTTTTTTTCTAATATAGAAAACTTTTTTGGCGAATTTTATTTAATTACCATTATACCACAAATAACTGGTATGTAATTGTCAGTTTAATTGTGATAGCTTAGATAATTGTGGGCTCACATTTTAATTCCCCGATGGGAACACATTTATTTGAACCCATCTCCACCCAATACAGGCTTTGACAAATAGCCTGTATAAGAGTTCCTAATTTCCCAGCCTACTAAAGAATAAGTCGAGATCATTTGGCATAGAAACTGTTTGAGAGATAAATTGACCCCTTAAAGTTTTTAAAATCTGTCTTACCTTTCCAAGGATTGTCAACTGTTGAACTAGAAGATGAGAACTTTGAGTCTTCCCAGCTCCACTTTCTCCAGAAATGACAATACACTGAAATTAAGAGTCAGGCATATTTTATAATTAATGTTCTATGCAATCAAAATGGGCATTCATTTTGGCCTTGGAATTAGGGATCTGTAGTGATTTGGCTCAAAAGCAAATGATGAATGAATGAATGAATGAATGAATGTTTGCCTTGGAGAGGGATTGGGCAGAGGTTGCATGATGCCTATGCCAGCGTTTCTTAATCTTGGCATCTTTAAGAACTCCCAGAATTGCTTCAAATCTTAAAGTTGCCAGAGCTGAAAAACACTTTTTTCAACATTCTTTTTCTGCTTTGGATTTAATTGCTGCACATTTCTACTTAGAATTATTAGCATTACCCGATCTGACCCATAGGTGACCATTGATTGATATGCAGTATCAGCCATAGCAAAAATATGTGGAGGATTGCGAGTCCTTTTGGCCCCCATGTACAATCTGGAATGCTGATAGAAAGAAAAGATAAATATTATGTATTCTATTGGTTAAAAGAAACCTGATAAATCAAAATACTATTACAATGAGAAATATTTGCTACAACATGTCACATTTTTAATAGCCTGACTCCCGGGATAAAGCATTTCTCAATTTAATTTCTCAATTTGTCGTTTCCAGTTTTGAGTGGCAATGAGTATCAATACTAATACATTAACTAATCTGAAACACTAATTTGTTTAATTATAACACTCAGATTTTCTGTTTTATTTTCTCTGTGTCCTCTTCAACTATTACTATAGTGAAGAATAGAAAATGACACAGATATAACTTGGCAAGTTCAACCTCTTTTTAATTCCGTTCTTGCTTCCAACAAACTAAGCAAACACCCCAAGGAAATTTCTGTGGACATGGAAACAAGTCATGACCCCTGCAATGTATAGTAAGCAAAAAGCATTTCCCTTTAAGATGCTTCACTGCTCAGTGCCCAAATTCTGACCTTTCCAAATTCCCTTCAAAATAACTAATCTAATTTTCCCACCTTTGTAGAGTAAAGATCTAAATTCCGAAAAGGGTTTACTGCAATGAGGATATCTCCCACATAAGTGTAGATCTGACCTCGGGCGTAGCTCTTCTCGAGTTGCTCTGTTATTGTATTCTGTTTGAAATTGAGAGAAAGAGGAAGAAAAATCCTAGTTACATTTCTTTTTTAAAAAGGAGTACCTATACTGAAGAGAGATTAAGAAGAAGATATATTAGATTTCTTTAACTATGATACCAATATTCTTAATTTTGAATTCTACCTGCATGATAACCTTTTGGATCCATAAGTCTTCATCATCAGCAACCCATCAGTAGAACAAAATGTCAAACAATGGCTCTGGGAGATTTCCAATTACCAAGCTTCTGATCTATCAATGAGATCTAACTCCGTACTTATTCAGATTCTCTGCTGTGGCAGTGGCTATCCGAAATCTTGGTTCTTTCCTAACTTATTATTTTGAAACATTTAATTTGAGATATCAGGGATTGAATCTTATGAGACATTTAGCATACAAACCTATGGATGATTCAAGTCAGACTACTATTCTTTAAGGACTCATATCTTATACTGCAATATGAAGTGAGAGTTGATCTTAGTATAACTTTACCACTATAAGATTTTTATGGCTCCAAATATTGGGAAAAGTTACTTTTTCCTCCTCTATTCTTTTTGGTGGGCAAACTTTAATCTCAGGGCTAAAATGACATCATAGATGCAGAAAATGTTCATCATATTTTTGTGTAGCCAATTAAAAGCTTTTTCCATGTTACCCCTGAGAATGTTGGACTCCTACAAATTTTTTTTATCCTTTATTTTTTTATCTTTTTATCCTTTATCCAGTTTATTTCATGAACTGGATTCTGGCTTTAGATGTGATTTATATAGTTGATTCAAAGCAATATTATCAAGCTTGAGACAGAGGGAGAAAACAAAACTTGGGGCTATGGATTGTGCTCATAATATCCAGCTACAGTGATGAATAGATATATTAATTTTATTTCTGTCAGTTTTTCATTTTTATCAATCTGTCAGATTCTGCCTCTTGAATTTTCTGTTGTTGCTTTTTAAATTCACAGTAATATATGGATTTTGATGTGCATGATTCCAAACATAGTTTTGGTTGCAATACTGTCTGATATAAATAGTACACTGATTTAATGAATACATGCATTTTTAAATAATGTACTGTTGTACATTTGAAGAAATACTATTGTATATTTGTTAATAGACAAATGAAGTTTATTAAAGTCACTTGTTTTGGTTTGTATATTAGTTCTAAGATTCAGTGACTCTCTTTCAATGCTGTCTAGCCTTAATCTAAGCACAGCAAAAAGCAGGTAGGCTTCAAAGAAAGACATACTGTAGAAAACAGTTAAGGGTGATTATTTGTTTAATGCATGCATATTATTGCAATTTAGAACATTCCTAACAAAATAAAAATATCTTACCTCATCTAATATTTCTAAGGTTGCTAAATCATCCACCTCCTGATTAGCAGTTCGAGACCTAGTCAAATTCTCTAATTTAGAACGAATATCTTCAATTCTGTAAGAAAACAAATATGGATAGATGTATTTGAGAGCATGAACAAAAGATTTTGAGTATTATTTTGACTTAGCTGCTTAGGAGTGCAAAAGTAAAGGAATACTCTGATAAACATAGATTTAGCTCTCCACATTCTTTACAAAGGTATTACTTTCATATGGACATAGAATTATGTTTAGCTTTTTTTTTTTAACATTTCAGGAGCAAGTGGTCCCATTTCAAGGAGCTGAATTAAGAGTTCAATCCCCACTTACTTTGGTTAATCAAATTTTATGTAGCTATAGCAGTTATATTTTACTTACTCTTATGGGCAGAATGTAGTGAGATGACCAATTATTTTTACTATAATTGATTGTTATAGAAAGTCTCCTATGACTCTTCTTATAGTTTACAGAGACACTGATATGGGTTGAGGTTACAAGGATTTAATATTTTTTTCTTAGAGTGAGGTTAGGATTATGCCACACTAAGCTGCTAGCCAAACAGGGCATTTTTTTTCTGCAACAATACCTCCCCCCCCCCCGAAGTTGCAGACAGTGATCATTATGGTCCACTGAACATATGTTATTATTCACAATTGTACATCATGTTCCCATACAAGAGTTCAGACATTTCTTAAAGCAGAACATAGATCTAAATCACTGCTGATCACGCATGACTAGCTAGTTTAGCTACACAACATCTTGTGTATTCACCTAGGATTTTCTTCCTTCAGAAATCTTATAACAATGTGCAAAAACCTATTGCCTTATTCTCAACAATGAATGAACAGATAATGTTGCTGACATTTGAAAACCAATATTAGTAGCATATTTATCTAGCCAGATAAAATTCTACACTGTTTTCTTCCAATCCTCCAGCATAACCAGTTAGGCGAGATTGGTTAAAACAAACTAATCTGATTCTCAAGGTATAACCTGACTAATTCTGTTTATAATAAAATATAATTCATCTAGAATATTCTAAGCATTTGCTCTCTGTTTGATGACTTATTTTCATACATGGCACTTAATTTTTTAGTACTGGGAGTTAAGACAATCAGGAATTTCAGGATCTGTAAGCTAGTCTGGGAAGCTAAACAATACCAAAAATCTTGTAAGAAGGCAAAGACATCTCAGCTCCACATTGTTTATACATTGATCTGCATCCTGCCTTTACTTGAGGAGCTCAAGGCAGCACAGATAATGTTCCTCCTGTTTTCCCCTACAAGAGCACTTTTATGAACTAGGTTGGGTCAAGAGACAGTGAGTGGTACAAAGTTGCCCAGAGAACTTCTGTGTCTAAGAATACACCAAAACCTTGGTCTCCCCCAGAGGTGGTATTCAGCAGGTTCTGACCAATTCTGGAGAACCGGTAGTGGAAATTTTGAGTAGTTCAGAGAACTGGTAAATACCACCTCTGACTGGCCCCACCGCCATCTATTCTCTGCCTTCTGAGTCCCAGCTGATCAGGAGAAAATGGAGATTTTACAGTATCCTTCCCCAGCCACACCCACAAGCCATGCCATGCCATGTGTCCACCAAGCCACACCCACAGAACCGGTAGTAAAAATTTTTGAATCTCACCACTGGTCTCCCCATTCCTAATCAGACACCTTTACCACTAATTTTGCTTAGTGCTTAGGGTTTTGAGATTAAGCAAGATTGCCTAGATCAGGAGTGTCAAACTCAATTTCATTGAGTGTCGCATCAGGGCTGTGGTTGACCTCAGGGTGCCAGGTGGGAGTGGCCAACTGGGTGAGTGTGGCCATCTGGATGCCATTCCCCAAACTGCTGGCATGTTTCCTCTTTGCATTGCGTCGACAGGGCCAATGCCACACTGGCCCAATTTCTCCTCTTCGCACTGGGTAGAACTGCAGGCCGGATCTGACCATATCACAGGCTGGATCTGGCCAGCGGGCCTTGAGTTTCACACCTCTGGCCTAGATGTTGTCAACGAGTTGGCATTAAACATAATCCTTGAATATTAAAATATCTTTTGGGAACCTCCACCAATGTTAATGCAAGGTGGCATCCTCCTAACAGCTCTGTGTCTTGTGCATGGCTTGAAGAGGAACGTTTGTGTTAAGCTGCAGGCATTTTGAGGAGCGCAAGCATTATTTGGCATTTAAAAAGATATGAAATGTTGAAGCAACTGGCTTGCCCAAGCAGTATGCGGATTCTGCCGACAGGGTGACATTGACCAAGTCAAGCATATGCGATACAAATGACAGCTGCAGGAGCTGGCAGATAATCTGTTCCCTTTCTGTTATTTTCCTTCAACCAAGGGAAGGACATAGACCTTGAATCAGCCTGTCATTTCCCATGTCTGCTGTTAACCACTGCATATAGCACCTTATTTTCACCACACAGTCGAACATGCAGCAATGTGTTGCCAGGGTGATATCACATTCAGCCTACAGGATTGAGCAGCTGCTGAATTAAGGGAGTGAGAAATCCAAGGAACAAGAGGATTACTCCTATTTTTTCTGCTATGTATATTATCTGGATTTTTTTTTTAGAACATCAGAGTTTTCTCTTCAAATATATTTATTTAATTTATAAATAATTCATTTACAAAAATGTGTGTACTGCCTGCTCATTGAATTTTAGGTAGCTTAAAGAAACCTAACCTAATTTTAGGCTAAATTTAGGTATTTCAGATGTTTTTATTGTTCTTGGGGCAGTCCAAGGGGAAGGAAACAACAAAAGTCTACACATCTGCACCATCAAAGCCTTGCCTTTTATATATATATATCCCCTGGCTCAAGCTGATGAAGAGAGGAGAACTTGTGACTCATAGGTTAATACAACTGCCTAACATGCAGGCAGCCCAAGTTCAAATCCAAGTAAGGGTATGGCTAGCTGATGACAGCTAAATAGCTTGGAATAGATCTATACTAGTCTCCCTTTATTTCTTTATCAGAGAAATATAAATTAGCTTTTTGGGACCCCCCACCCAAGATTCCTTGCGAGAGAAAGACTTGCTCTAAGGGAAGGAGGTTAGTGAATTTCTCAAGCCATGCCAGTAAATTTCTCAAAACCCAAAAATTTCTCATTAGACATTACCACCATATTCATAGGCCTAATCAACCAAATATTTGACAGTTTCTATTTCAATCTGCTCAATTACTATTGTCAGTTTTAGGAAAAGTCTTTGTTCCAGTATTTCCAAAGTGTGACAGTCAACTACTTTGAGACTGAACTGACAGCAGGAGCCAAACTATTTATTGTTCCAGCTCGTTTTCTATTCATTCCCAGCCACCTACCTCCTCCTATTTTACTCAAAGCAGAAGGAGGTCACTTTCAGCCCAAGTGTCAAAATGCACAAAAGGGATTTTTGATGGCTCCCAAAATAGCATGGAAAAAGCCCAGTCCTTGGTAAATGTGTGTCCTGTGTACAGAAATTAGAATATATATTTTTTTAATTTGATTTATATGCCGCCCTTCTCCGGAGACTCAGGGCGGCTTACAATGCATTAAGCAATAGCCTTCATCCTTTTGTATATTTATACAAAGTCAGCTTATTGCCCCCACAAACTGGGTCCTCATTTAATCTACCTTAGAAAGGATGGAAGGCTGAGTCAACCTTGAGCCTGGTAAGATTCGAACCTGCAGAAATTGCAGGCAGCTGTGTTAATAACAGGGTGCATTAAACCATTGTACTACCAAGGCTACTTATTTATCTGATAGGAAAAAAAATCCTAAACCAACTGAACAATCACTATTTATATTATAAAATAATTTATATGCAAGAGTAGAAAAATAAATCTTGGAGGTTATGATGGAGGTGTTATAAAATTGGGTCGTAACCCAGAGAAACCAAGAGGAACTGAAAGATGTTAAGTAGGTCAATCACCTCCAATTTGACACTTGATTGCAACTTGATTCAAGGATTTCCCACTAACATGTAATGTGTTATAGTCCTAACAGACTATAGAGCAGGCCACGTTGAGGATAACTGAGGCAAAATAATAATAATAATAATGGATCCAATTTTTGGTCAAGGACTCCTATTGTGGTTCTTGGTGGGAAGTAGGAATTCATTCTGTTGCCCTCATTTTGGGACAAAATGCTCCATATTTTCCCCATTGCTTGTTATGACATTCTGACTGAACTAAAGTACGGACACCTATTTCAATCCCCTTCCTGAAGATATGTATTTATAAATACAGTCCCGACTGTTCTAAATTAGCAAACCTAAATCTGCTCCAACTTTCCTGACTGTTATGTATTGATACTTTTAAGCGGGAGTTTCAAACCCGCCTATGTTTCTGATTGGCTGACAGTCCCTCCAGGATTGTATATAAGGAGGGCTGCAGCCTCTGAGTTTTTGCTGAAGTCTCACTGTAAATTAAAGAGCTGTTGTCACTTGCTTGGTTGTGCCTCTCGTTATTCCCAAACCACTTCATTGGCGACGAAGGTGGGATAGAGGTCACAAGAAGTGAACCAGTGAGACCACGAGCTTCAGCTAGGCGACGAGGCGAACTACAGGAGGCATACCGAACATGTCTGCCTACGTTCCGCCCAAGCCTTTTGATCCGACCCGCGAAAAATGGGTCTCGTACCTGACGAGGTTCGAATGCTCGCTCGAAGCCAGCAACATGCAAGGGCTCTCCGCTAATCGGAAGAGGGCCCTCTTCCTAAGCCACTGTGGACCGGACGTGTTCGAGATGGCAGAGTCACTGTGCGAGCCAACACCGGTCCAGACCGTTTCCTGGGACACCCTGATGGCCACGCTCTGGGCTCACTATGCTCCCGTGCCCTCCAAGTTTGTGCAACGATACCAACTCAGACAGCGTGTTCAGTGAGAGGGAGAACCGGTCAGCGCATACATGGCCAGCCTGAGAAAAGCCGCAACCCATTGCGACTATAGAGACTTGGACGATGCGTTGCTTGAGTAACTCATCTGTGGTGTCCGGGACATTAGGCTGCAACAGCGCCTGCTCGCCAAGCCTGATTTGACGCTTGCTGGAGCCCTAGACGAGGCCAGGGCTCATGAAGCCTCCACAAAAGCCGCAGAAACGCTGCAGCGTCCGCTGACCAGCAAAGACAACCCCAAGTCTGCCCCGGTGCACAGAGAAGACGCCGGATCCAGCTCGGAGTCCGAGTCGGATGAAGACGTCTTCCGAACGGAGCACCAGAGAAAGGACACAGGCAGCCCGCGGCGAAGCTGTCCCAGCTGTGGAGGGCACCATGATAGACTGTCCTGCAAATACAGGGAGGCTATCTGCAGGCGTTGCGAGAAAAAAGGGCACTTGGCGCGAGTCTGTAGAGCCATTCTGCCCAGAAAACACCAACCATGTGAGCGCTGCAGCCAACCAGAATCAACGCGCCAGAAACAACCAACGAGAGAAGGTGGCGCGAAAAAACGGCACGAATTTGAACCTCGAGATGGCCGCAGCATTCACATAGACCAGGCCAGCGCGGAAATCGAGGACAAAGTCAGCACGGTGGTCGAAATCAATGGCAAGCCATGCTCGATGGAGATCGACACCGGATCAGCTCTCTCCATAATGTCATGGGCGACCCTAAAGACCCTCCTGCCGTCGTTCCGGAAGGACCAGCTCTCCAAACAGCGACTGCGCATCCTAGACTACCAGGGGAACCGAGTCCCCCTTGAGGGCGTGGGCACGTTCCAAGTCACCTACGGAGACTACGAAAGAGACCTGCCACTGACCATCGTTACGAAGCAGCTTCCCAGCCTTCTCGGCATGGGGTGGTTCCGAGCCCTCGGCATGGGTTTCACCGGCATCCACCAGATGCTCAAGTCATCGTTAAAAGACAGTCTCCTGACCGAGTTCCAGGACGTTTTCGGGGACACGTTGGGCAAGTATGTGGGGACCCCTATCTCTCTTAATCTAGACCCCAACGTAGCCCAAATAAGACTCAAGGTGAGACGGGTGCCCTTTGCATTGAAACCAAAGATTGATGCGGAACTGGACAAATTAATTAAACAAGAGATCTTGGTTCCCGTTGACCACGCAAAATGGGAAACCCCCATAGTGACCCCAGTCAAGTCGGACGGCTCAATTAGAATTTGCGCCGACTACAAGTGCACGATCAACAAGGCTTTGCAGCCGAGCGCCTATCCGGTGCCGATCGTGCATCATCTACTACACTCCCTGGGGCCAGGAAAAATTTTCGCCAAACTAGACCTGGCCCAGGCCTATCAACAACTTCCTGTCTACGATGCCACGGCTGAGGCACAGACAATAGTGACCCATAGGGGTGCATTTAAATGCACCAGGCTCCAGTTCGGGGTGAGCGTAGCACCCGGCCTATTTCAAAGCACCATGGAGCGCCTGTTGCAAGGGCTTCCCGGGGTGGTGCCATATTTCGATGACGTCCTAGTCAGCGCTCAGGACGAATAACACCTAGGGGACAGAGTTAGGAACATCCTGTTCAGATTCAGGGAAGCGGGACTCAAATTAAAAAAAAACAAGTGTATGATAGCAGTCCCCTCCGTTGAATTTTTGGGGTACAGGGTGGACGGCACAGGCATCCACCCTACCGAAAGCAAGGTGAGAGCTATTAAGAGCGCACCTGCCCCCAAGACCAAAGCAGAGCTCCAAGCCTTCCTTGGACTGCTCAATTTTTACTCAATGTTCCTGAAAGACAAGGCTACCGTCGCAGATCCCCTACACAAGCTATTGGGGAAGAATGTACCATGGGTCTGGGGGAAACCACAAGCAGCCGCATTTGAGGCTGTAAAGAGACTTCTATCGGAAGACAGTTTCCTAATCCAATACAACGCGGCGCTACCGCTTGTATTGGTTTGTGACGCCTCCCCCGTAGGAGTTGGTGCCGTCCTAGGCCATAGACTGCCGAACGGCCTAGAGGCGCCCATTGCGTTTTACTCTCGCACTCTGTCAAGCGCAGAGCGGAACTATAGTCAATTGGACAGAGAGGCTCTGGCTGCAATTGCGGGGGTTAAAAAGTTCCACGAATACCTTTATGGCCGGCAATTCGAACTTGTGACTGATCACCGGCCCTTGCTAGGACTTTTGGAAGGCGACAGGCCCACCCCCGCTGCTCTTTCCCCACGTTTGACTAGATGGGCTATTTTTCTTTCGGCCTATTCATATCAGCTTGTACATCGACCCGGACGGACCCTGGGTCACGCGGATGCCCTCAGCCGCTGCCCCCTACCTGACTTACTGACCAACCCAACACCAGAGGCCTCCGTCCTTCTACTGGACACATTAACTTTGGGACCTATTTCCTCTGCCGAAGTGGCAAAAGCCTCAGCCAGGGACCCGATCATTCGCACTGTGATGGGGTGGGTGCTGAAAGGGTGGCCGGTCAAGGTGGACGGGGGGGGGACTACCAAGGTTTTGTAAACAAACGAAATGAACTGTTTACGCAAGGTGGTTGTTTGTTGTGGGGTGACAGGGTAATAGTGCCAACGAAACTACGAACGAGGGTCTTAGAATTGCTGCACGAAGGGCATCCGGGCATTGTTAGAATGAAAAGTTTAGCCCGCAGTTACGTATGGTGGCCCAACATGGACCAAGTTATCTCTGAGTGGGTGGGGAAGTGCAGACCCTGCCAGGAGTCTCACCCCGATCCCCCGGTAGCACCCATCCGAGAGTGGGAGAAACCAAAAGGGCCATGGGGGAGGATCCATATTGATTTCGCTGGCCCCTTCCATGGGCAAACATTTTTAATTGTAGTTGATGCCTTTTCGAAATGGCTCGAAATAATTCTAATGCCCTCTACCACAGCCGAGGCAGTCATTAAAGCCCTTCGCAAGCTATTTGCCACACATGGCCTACCGGATACTCTAGTATCTGACAACGGCCCTCAATTCACAGCAACCCTGTTCGAGGGTTACTTGGCCGGCCTGGGCATCCGCCATGCTCTATCGGCCCCGTTCCACCCGGCTTCTAACAGATTGGCCGAACGTTTTGTAAGAACGGCCAAAGAGGCCCTATCCAGACTAGATAACGGGGACTGGCAGGCCAGGATAGATCAATTCTTAGCTGTCCAGCATGCCACACCATGCACAGCCACAGGGAGAAGCCCAGCAGAGCTCCTCATGGGCAGGAAGCTTCGGTGCGTGTTAGATAGGCTTCATCCTAACTACTCGCACGAAAATTTCAAGGGAGAGACCTCTGGACTAAGACAGTTTCAGGTTGGGTCCCTGGTGTTTGCTCGCAACTATGCCAGCGGACCTCTATGGGTTGCAGGAACCATAGTGGGCATAACGGGCCCGAAATCTTATACGGTAGACGTAGGGGTAGACAGACTCTGGAAGCGCCACATAGACCAGCTGAGGAAAAGGGTAGTCGGCGAAGCAAACATAAATTTAGACATATCCGAGCCTAACTATAACAACTTTCCCAAAACAGCTAACCCAAGCCCGGGTTCGCGAGAATACTTAGCTGACAAGCCCTGGTTCCAGCGCTGCCCCAGCGAGTCGCCACTCCCAACCGGGGATAACCACGCCCCGGACAAAATCCAGGAGGTTCCATTGGCGGAGCCGGGAGAGACAGAAAGTCCCTCCGACCAGCTCGACGCCCCACCAAACACTGAACTGCGCAGGTCAACTAGGACGAGAACTCGGCCTGGGCACCTGCGAGATTTTGTGTGTACGTATGTAAATATTTGAATGTTAGTGCCTTCTGGGAAGGGAGGAGTGTTATGTATTGATACTTTTAAGCGGGAGTTTCAAACCCGCCTATGTTTCTGATTGGCTGACAGTCCCTCCAGGATTGTATATAAGGAGGGCTGCAGCCTCTGAGTTTTTGCTGAAGTCTCACTGTAAATTAAAGAGCTGTTGTCACTTGCTTGGTTGTGCCTCTCGTTATTCCCAAACCACTTCTGAAAAAGGTCTGAAAACTTGGCTCTGCCATTTGGCTTGGGGTCCCAGTAGGGGAGTGCTATGCTGATCCCACCTCACCCCCTGTGCAACTTGTTTATACCCTCCTTATATCTCTGCATTTTACCAAGAATGGAGAACCAGCAGGTAGCCTAGTGGGATACACTTAATTATTTTTGAAGGGCAACATTTCATCACAATTCAAATGAGTGGAACTAGGGAGTTTCCTCTCCCCCCCCCCCGCAATTTGAGGGGTGGATTTTTGTGTTCATTTTCATAACACTGAACAAATATTTAAAGATTGGACTTATATTACAATTTGATGTAATATAAAACTGCTACAAATCTGTGGCATAGATACTGAACAACAGAATAACAGAGTTGGAAGAGACCTTTGGAGTTCTTCTAGTCTAATCCCCTATACCCGTGATGGTGAACCTATGGCACGTGTGCCACAGGTAGCACCCGGAGCCATATTGGTGGCCACATGAGCATTGCTGTAGGTCAGCTCCAGTGCGCATGTGTGCGCTGGCCAGCTGTTTTTCGGGCCTTCTGGTCCCACCGGAAGTTGGCAAATGGACTATTTCTAGCCTCCAGAGGGCCTCTGGGGGGTTGGGGAAGGCCATTTTCACCCTCCCCAGGCTCCTAGAATGCCTCTGGAGCCTGGGGAGGGCAAAAAATGGGCCTACCAGGACCACGTGCCATTGCATGCCAAAAGTGTGGGGAGCATGGGGGGTCATGTGTACATGCATGGGGGGAGGGGCACATTGAATTATGAGTATGGGCACGTGTGTGCACGACCTCCCCCACGCTCCCCCTGCTTTTGGCACACAACGGCAAAAAGGTTAGACATCACTGCCCTATACCATTTCAGACAAACGGTTGTCTAATTCTTTTTAAAGGGGACTTGGTCACAAATTTCCAATTTTATTGCATACAAATCTTCTAAAAAAAATGAGATTGTTTCACAAAACTTCTGAGATCTGTTAGAATTAAAACAAGAATTACAGCTAACTATTATTAAGCAGTGTTAGGTTGCCAGTCTTCTGAATTGCAAAGAGTTTGTAGTCTACATATCTTGTTGACTTGTTTTATTGAAGACCTAGTCTAATCAAAATGCTTAAATAACTTCCAGTGCTTTTGTAATTTCTAAAGGTCACCTTGTTAATCATGGCCCAATGTTGTAGGGCTGATTGATCTGTGGGTGTGACAAATCTTCGTAATAAAAACTAACTGGATCAGCTACGCAAACCACAAACATTACCACAATTCTTCCTGACTGGCAAACACAACTAGACAGATAAGACAACAGAAGACAAGCTAATCTGTCAGGCAGCGCTTGATGAAATAACCTCTTTCCTCGAGTGTCACTTTTAGTCACTTAATTGCTATGCACTGGAGCATGTTAGGATAGCCCAAGCTGTTTTTTTATGGGCATACTGGAGGAAAAGAAGGAGAAATAATGTTCTGAAAAGATAGGAGCCCTTTGTAGGACTACACTAAAGGTATTCAAAAACTGGGCTTGCTATGGTATTATCTGATAAAAATAACTGAAGAATTTCCTAGAGATGGCTCAAAAGCTACTGAAATAGCAAGCTAGTGAAAAGCTAATGAAAATGCAGCTTGTTTTGGTAGACTACAACAACAATCACTACAAACACAGATCAGTTTAATCAAATATTGGTGTCCATGCTGCAGTTGTATGTTACAGTGATAAACCAGATATCGGACCACAGGAAATCTACTTCCACAGAATTGTGATGGGGAAAAATGCAAATCTTGAGTATTTGTAGCTTTCAAACCACCTTCCAGAAATTCGGCATCTAATTGAATCATACCCATCTGACCAGGAATTGTTACCCCAACTGATGTAATTTGTGACAATTCATCCATTGTTAAATGTTTTTCACCTAAAGTGGAACCTACAGGGTTTTCTGTTGTTTTACTTAAGGGACATATTCATTATCGTGCCTAAGAAAGCTTGTGTAATTTTCTTTCTATTTCTTAAATAATTACAAGAGAAGGAAGTAGAATATCACATTTAACCAGCAATAAATTATTGTACTGTATGCTGGAAAAACACAAACTTGGGCAAAGACTACTTTCAAAAGTCTTTTTAACAGATCAGTTATAATATTGAACATTTTATTCTGAACAGTGGTTGTTTGAGGAAACATTTAACTCTATTGTTTGCATCAATTCATAGATTGACTTCTTGGCTATAAGCTTTAAGCCTGTCTATTAATGTCATTCATTAGATTTGCCCTTTGTTATGGACTGACATAGGATACCTTTAATGCTGACAACATTGAGCTTTAAGAAGGGAAAGGGGTACTACAAAATGCTGAAAAGAAGAACTGTTTACATCTCTGCACACTACCTCCTTATCAGATTAATGATAAGCAGACAAAAAAAGCAAAATTAATTCCTAAATCTCAGTCGGAGTTTGCAAACAAAAACAACATTAAACTGTCATAAAAACCAATATTAATAATAAATGGGCTGATTTTAGAAGGATTTCTCTATTCAAGTCATTTGACATGGAGAAAAAGGTGGCATCAACAATTGATGGTGTTAAGGAAACGTCTTTTAAATTCTATCTTCTTTTTTAAAAAGGATAATCTGTTATTTCTTACCTTGAAACAGAAGAGACACATCAATACTCATCAACAACTAAATTTCAAATTCAGCACATTATTTTGATGAAGTTGTTTCAGGAAACCTGACATTGAAGCAAAATACTTCTTGCAATTTCATCTTCATGAGGCCCAGGATATCTTGCTAAATGTTCTTTAAAATCATGGAAGCCATAGTAATTCTCTCAATAATATTTCCTTCATTTGCTAAATGGGGACTTGAGCATATTACAGATTACTCAAACTAGGAGTTTTTCTGACATTATACCTATGACAAGAAAGCAATCCCAATATCTGACTACTAAACTAATGGATACACACATAGATTTTTCAAGCAAAAGGAGTATTGTAAAGGGACTTGAGAAGTTCCAGGAATGCAGTCTAGAGAATCAGTTTGGTCTAGTGGTTAAGATGCCAGGCTAGAAAGTGGGAAACCATGAGTTCAAGTCCCACCCCACCCATAAAATCCAGCTGAATGACTTTGGGCCAGTCACTTTTTCAGCCCAACTCATCTCTCAGGATTATTGTTGTAGGAAAAATAGGAGGAGGAAAGTACCACTCGCCATGCACACAAGTTTATCAAAGCCTGGCAATTCCATCAATATACACACCAACCTACAACCAGCTTATGAAACCCTCAGAATTCAAATCAACTGCACAGCCAACCAGCAACTGCACTAACCCTCAACCAACCCAAGCAACCCCCACAACCAGCACTTCACCTTCCAATGACCTTCACCTGATGTGACCTCCCCATCCCAAGACCTACTGACCATACAAAATCCTTATAAGCAGAAGAATGTCAACATAGATATCCCCTAAATTCCGCTGAAGAGCCTGGTAAAGAAACGTTTGGAAACCAATCCACAAACTTGGCTGACTAACTTCCACCATCATCCTTTGTCTGAGCTAGATATTCGGCACTATCGGAGGAAGATGGGTTGAATATGTTCACTGCCTGGAATTATTTACAAAAATAATAAAGGCAGGATACAAATAAATAAATTAAATTTTAAGATATGCCAAATTCATGGATAAATTCATAAGATTAAACAAAACCAATTCCTGACTTAGCATATTTTTCCATTGATAAAATAGCAATTTATGTTATACATGTTGAAATATTATGTTTCTGTAAATTGTGAATGTAAATGGTGGTGTTAACAAAAGTCTCACACCACCTTTTCCCAGTACAATGGAAGCTATATTTTGGATTAGAAACTTTATTTATTTCTTACATTTCTTACATTCTTGTGGGTTTGCTACAAAGACAGAAACTGCTGAAAGTGTTCAGATCAAGTTTAGAGAACAAGGAAAAGTTGGTTGATTATCCTTACTAAAAAGGGAGTGCAAATTTGAAGCTGAATGTATATCCAAAGCAGAACACCAGAAGACATTACCAAAGAAAATTATATAATTATTAAACAGTTGAAAGATGGATCGGATGGTCTTATTTTGAAATGAGAAAGTATTTTCCTTAATGTAAATTAACTGAATAGAGTTTTGGATCTTTTAATTTTTTTAATTCTGATATTCAGAAAAACATGTGCCTACACCATGTTGATCTGATCTTCGCAATAAAGTAGCAAAGAGCAGATTATGAGGAAAAATGATTTCCTCCTTCTGTTAAAAAACTGAATACGATCACATTTTGGGGGATCATAGAGATCAAGAATCAATTATCTCAGGTGGGGAAAAAAATACATATTCACCATTTAGTCAGAGGAACAAGAATTCTAGTAGACAGCTAGAAGACAATTGGCTGCATCTTTCTTTTTGTAGCTACACCCCCCCCCCCAATATGCTCTTTGATCTTTAGAGAACGAATTAGAACTTAAGGGCATTCCAGCAAGACTGTTTATACATTTGGGAAATCTGGCTCCCAAATCTAATATCTTTATCCAGATTCACCAATACTGCAGGTTTAGGCCAAAGCAATTTTGGGGTACATGATGATGGAAGGGATCAGGACTGCATCACAAACATTTGATTTGATTATTTATTTCTATGGCTGTCCAACTCAAACATGGCAGTAACTCTAGTGGGGCTTGAGTTTTCTTCTGTTTCCTGGATTTCATGGGACAGGAAGAGTTCAGAAAATATTTTTAGTTTTTATAATAGTTGTTTTAGGTTTTATGCCATAGTTTTGTTTGTCCTCTCTTAAAATGATAGGAAAACGTATCTTGGGATTTTCTATCCCTTCCAATGAAGGCAATTTTTGGATAACATTCCACCTCCATTATTCATTTCACATAAATGTTAGCTAGTTAAAGCTTACGTGTCAAAATTAAATTCAATGATATTAAAATGTACTTTGCTACATGCAGAGAAAAATTACCTTGCTTTTTCAGGAACGCCCATCTGCTGGTGATTATTAATAGACTCCATTAGTTGTATTTGCTGGTTATATTCTTTGCCTTCCACCTGCTTCACAAAATTGGGCTGCAGTTGGTCAGTCACTCCAGGATGCTTTTCATAATCTTTGGTTAAACACCTGAATTTGGCTAAAAGAACAATTTCTAGGAAATATTTTGAAGTATGACAAAATGATATCAGGACAAGAAAGGGTGCTTGATGCCACCTAAGTATAGGACTAGCATGTGAAATTTTTCCCCATAACTTAGCTTTATTGTCAATCTGTCATATTTTACATATAGCAATAGCACTTAGACTTATATACTGCTTCACCATGCTTTTTACAGCCCTCTCTAAGCAGTTTACAGAGTCAGCATATTGCCCCCAACAATCTGGGTCCTCAGGAAGGATGAAAGGCTGGTCAACCTTGAGCCTGGTGAGATTTGAACTGCCAAATTGCAACAGCCGGCGATCAGCAGAAGTAGCCTGCAGTACTGCACTCTAACCACTGCACCACCGAGGCTCTTATACCAGATTATATTTTAAAAAGCAATGAGAGGATTTGGGAAAGAACCACACTGAGCCTTGGTAGTACAGTGGTTTAAAGCAGTGGTCCCCAACCTTTTTATCGCCGCGGACCAATCAGCCTTTGATAATTTTACCGTGGCCCGCTGAGCGTGCGCAGGGGTGGGGGCTTTGGGCCACACGTGCGTACCTGCGCGGGGCTCTCTTCCCTGGAGCCTTTGCGCACGGCCCAGGAGCTTTTGCGCACGGCCCAGGAGCTTTTGCGCACGGCCCAGGAGCCTTTGCGCTGCAGCGTTCATGTCCCCTGGCCGCTGCGCGGCCCGGTGCCAGGTACTCCACGGCCCGGCACCGGTCCGCGGACCGGGGGTTGGGGACCACTGGTTTAAAGCACCCTGTTATTAACACAGCTGCCTGCAATTACTGCAGGTTCGAATCTTACCAGGCTCAAGGTTGACTCAGCCTTCCATCCTTTCTAAGGTAGGTTAAATGAGGACCCAGTTTGTGGGGGCAATAAGCTGACTTTGTATAAATATACAAAAGTTTGAAGGCTATTGCTTAACGCATTGTAAGCCGCCCTGAGTCTCTCGAGTAGGGCGGCATATAAATCAAATTAAAAAAACAAAACAAAACAAAACAAAAAACCTGTGCTGAAATGCCACTACTATCTTCTCACTGAATATTTTAACAGAATTGTCAGCCTTTCTGAATACATTTCTGCTTGTTCTCAGAGTAACTTTGAAATCAGGTAGTAAGTACCTTTTGAGGGCTCTGTTGTAACTTTGAATGGGTCACTAAGTGATAGATTGTAAGTCAAGGACTACCTGTATTTGTTAAGGTAGAACCATTACTGTAGAAATTAGGCTATATCGCTGCCTACTTCCAATGTTGCATGTACTATTATATGGCTAATAAGCATTATTTGCTCCTTCAAATAGATTGAGACTTTACAATGCCTGAGTCGCATGACATTCTTTAACTCTTCTGAAAATCTGCTCTATAAGAACTGGGGGCCCTTTGGAATCACCTGGGTGACTACTCTGAGAAGGAGGGTTTAAATCTCTCCAAGTTATTTTCTATCTGTGCAGAAGACTACTTAAGATTAAAGCCAAAGGATCAAGGGAGGTAAAGGCTACAGATATATAATCTAAACATCTTGAAAAAGCTAAGAGGTCTGGAACAGGTCATTTCATGACACTGAAAGACTAAGAATCCCATTTATATTAGCATGATAAAAGAAAGGTTAAATATAAATATATGAAATACAATAAATACCTATTGACCTAAAATCACTGTTGTGCATACACTGCAGGGCAAATCCTTCATTAACAAGGATAATAGGAAGGTGTTATAGCAAGCAAAAATATTACCAAAACATTTCCAATGCTGTGTTTATGTGCAATGTATATACTGCTTTTTAAAAATGATCAGACTATCATTCACTTGCCGATAAAATCATTGAATTCAGCTGACCATAGTTCTTGCTGCTATAATACTGGAGATGGATTCTTGTAGAAGGTGGTACTAAAACAAGTTAATATGTTAATACAACAGGCCTGAAGCTAGCTCCCCCTATTAAAATGTGAATAGTCAAACTGAGTAATGAAATTGCAAGACTAATTGCAAATTGATTTCCTCTTATTTATAAGGAGCCCTTTTAGAAAAGTAGAATTCAGCACTGATTACCTTAATGTTACAAAGCTAACAACATACTATACCATAAATATGACTAATGACTTATTTTTTTATTATTTACGCACAAGTTCCCTGTAATCCTAAAAGCCATTAGTTTAACAGTTCTTTGTATTCTATCAGGTTGAGAGAAAAAAAATATTTACTTACAATCAAGTTGAAGACCATGCTCTAAAACAGTATTTTTAAACCTCAACATTAAAATGTATGGACTTCAACTCCCAGAATTTCCTGGCTAGAAATCTGATTGGGGAATTTTGGGAGTTGAAGTCCATATCTCTTAAAGTTGCTGAGGTTGAGAAATATTACCCTAATCCATTGACTAATACAGAATTTTTGATAATCTTATAATCTGGATTTTCCACTGCTAGATGAAATAACAAGAAATATATTATTAATATATGTTTGGGATGTCAGCCCTGGAGGCCATCTTTTTTTTTTTTTTTTGGATCTTCAGGGCTGCCACACTTAGTGCTGTGGGAAATTGGGATGGGGGATTGCATGGAGTTGCAGGGATATCTAGCCATAATAACATTCTTTTCTCTGAGAGTCAAGGACACTCTTCCTGCACCTGGAGTGGCGTGACTGGGAGGCATCTCCAGTTGGGATGGTGCAATGATTGGACCATGTGATGGACATGTGGGTGCAGGGGGAAGGAACCTGGACTGGAGAAAACCTGGAAGCTTTCAGATTCGGGTTTTCCCAGATGTGCCAATATGATATCTCTAATAAAATGGAAATTTGAGGAACTTCTAGCCTTGGAATCTTCTTTCATTGGGGTGTTATTTGGAACCCTGACAGAAATATTACCTTAATCCATTAACTAATACAGAATTTTTGATAATCTAATAATCTGGATTTTTCTACTGCTAGATGAAATAACAAGAAATATATTATTACCCTGTTTCCCCAGAAATAAGACATCCCCTGATAATAAGCCCAATCGGGCTTTTGAGCACATGACAATAAGGCCAAGCACTATTTTCAGGGTTCAAAAAAAATATAAGACAGGGTCTTAGTTTCAGGAAAACACAGAAATATATGTTTGGGATTCACAAATAAAAGATTAGACAAGTCTCTACTTATTTAACAGAATTACAGAATAACAGAGTTGGAAGAGGCCTTGGAGGTCTTCTAAACCAATCCCTTGCTCAGGAAGGAAACCATACCATTTCAGAAAATAATTGTCCAATCTCTTCTTGAAAACCTCCAGTGTTGGAGCATCCACAATTCTGGAGGCAAATCATTCCACTGATTAATTGTTCCAACTGTCAGAAAATTTCTTCTTAATTCTAGGTTGGTTCTCTCCTTGATTAATTCTCTTCTTGTCCTGCCTTCAGTTGCTTTGGAAAATAAGTTGATCCCCTCTTCTTTGTAGCAGTCTCTTAGATATTGGAAGACTACTATCATGTCACCCCTAGTCCTTTTCATTAATTTACCGTTTACATCCTTACACCATCCTCCCACAGCTGGCGGCATCCAGAAGGGCTTTCTGCCATGACTCCCATCCTTATTGTACTCATTATACCCCTTCATGTGACATTTGACCCTACCTACTCTCTTGACTTTCCAACAGAGCCTCAATGCCTGGTTCTGACATTTGGCCTGAGAGTTAATGGACTTAGAAGAACATCCCACCCCACTCTGGTTTTTAATGTATTTAGTCTCTGTTTATTTTAATATTAATATTTAATCTTAACATTTGTACCTGTTTTCAAATAAATAAATGAAAAATATCTGAAAGCAGATAGACCCTGGCCCCATCTACCTGCAGTGAAGTTGAAAAAGAAGAAAGAAAAAACAAAGGCCAATACAACTTCAGGTGCTTGTATCAGAATATAATGGGGAAAGGTTTATTTCCTACAGACATATCTGAAAGTAGCATTCTATAAGTCCTACTTTTTGCTACAGTAACGTAAAAACAATTTGTTTAATTAGATGGTAATAGGAACATATCACTGAATTATAATACTCCTTACACCAGAAATATATGTATAATTTAGACAAAGTGATTTTCAAATTATAAAATGTTAATTGTGAAACACTGCATCCTAGAATTTGAATATATCTACCCAAACCTTGAGCTCTTCAGAGAAAAAATCCTGTCATTTCAAGTGCTGGTACTCATGCCGGTACTCAAGCACAACCACAGATTGTAAAAGCATAGATTCAGTTTTTCCCATCTTAAACTATCAAATTTTGTTGAATGGCCAATTCTGTTACATTATCATTCGAGCTGATGATGGAGAATGAAGTCAACGAAAGGAAATCTATCGTTGACTCAGAGCTTTTAATTTCTGTCTACTTTCATGCAGGATTCCAGGAATTTCCAGTTAGTGAGGTAATGGGCTGTGGCATTCTTAAGAATTTAGCATTTGGTTGAGAAATTTTTTTTCTCTGACTTATTTTTTTCAATGCTATTACAGCTGTTAAAAAACCCAAAGCACAGATCAGTTTTACTAAGTTCTTACCTTTGTATTCAGAAACAAATTCTCATGGGATGCAAATCAGCCAAAGGTGGGTTTCCATCACCTATACAGTTTTAATCCCCAGGGCCCATGCTTCAGATCAAATATCACAAGCACTATCTTGCTGTTGCTTGCGTGCAAGCACCTGCTGAGGTAAAGTAGATGAATAAACAAATAAGAACTGGATTAGAAATCCCTTTGGGAAAGGTCTAAAATTGCTTAAATCCTCATTCACTTTGCATTTTTAAGTGCTTCAACTTCATTTGCACTCCTTAAACTAATCTTAAAGTACCCAGTGCCTTGAGATATTTTGGACATCAAACCCTAAATTCCCAACTAATTTGCTGGCCATTCAAGTGGAAACCATGTGAGATAAATTTCAGGAAATCTTTATTTATCAGATTTATCAGATTTAATCTATCAGATTGGGAAAGATGAAATAGCTAAAAGACTTACTCATCAGTTTTTGCGCATTCCCAAATTTCATGATATAAACCTCAACAAAATAACTCTTAGTCAAAATATATGAAGGCTACAATGTGCAATAAAATACATATTATAAGTTAACGCATTTAAAAAATAATCTTTAAAGTAGATATTTTGTGACAAGATAGGTTTGTATGTAATATCTACAAATATTTGCATGTTTACATGCGCAAGACTGATCCAGAAATATAACAAATATATGAATAAACACAGATGAAACCGATACTGATTCAGAAAGAGATCTGACAATCCATTGTATCTTCAATCATGCTGTTTGATTCTAAAAAAAAATAATAATAAAGCTTTTAAAGACAGCTATGATTTCAAGATTTTTATGCCACAACCTAAGAAGTAGAAACATTCTGAAAGGTTAAGTATTCAAATTATTTGATTTCCCCTAGTGCCTGAGAATAACATTTGATAATTTTGCTGAAGATGGCTGCTGTGATTGCTGTGATATCCCATGGCAGAGGGAATACCTCTTTTGTTTCCATTTATTGCAACGTAGCATCTAAAGACCACTTAAATCCCTTTCTTCAAGACCAGATGCACACATTTCAAGATTCAATGTAGGCTTTGATAGCAAGTCTTGTTATAATTCACACATCAGCTATGGGCAATAACTGAAGAAGCTCTAGTAAGGCGCTTCACATATGAATAAGTACTTAAAGAGACTCTTCATCACAGTATAAAAATGGACTCAACCAGTTATATAGCTGAAAATGAGATAAATCAGTAAGTGACGATGAACTGTTAAATTGCCAATTCCTCATCTTAAACTGTAGCAGTACATCTTGAGACCCATAGAAGGGCTCCTTGACACATATTTTAGTTTTGGGCAGGTGATGATACACAAAGCATTTCTAGAGCATCAAATTTTTGTACATGTTTTGTAGCCATCCATCCCATAATGATGGTTATTATTAATTGAATCCCACAGACCAGTGGTGGGTTGCTCCCGGTTCGGTCCAGTTCTTGCGAACTGGTAGTAATGGCAGTGGGAGGCTCCGCCCACCCACCCTGAGGTCATCACTGACAATCTGTGCATGCTCAGAAGCGTGCACGCTCCCATTGCGAACCGGTAAGTGGAACCCACCCCTGCCATAGACTATGTGATGTACTTAAAATGGAACATTTTAAAGCAGGGATGGGCAAGATATGGCCCTCCAGATGTTGCTGAATTCCCCTTCCAAGTACTTTTAGTGAGCATGGTCAATGTCATGGAATGGCATGCATAATATTCCAATAAAGTATTGAGGCACACATGTGGCTACATCGTTCTAAATTAAAATATAGTTGGCTACAAAAAGTTTAAGACAGTTCTAATTTATCTGGTATGCAAAAAATAGGTATCCAATGCTCTACAGAGTCTGAGCCAGTGGGTTAGCATGTGTCTAGTTGCAACTTCTGAAGGTTACAAAGGAGAACACATTAGCCAGTGGTGAAATCCAATTTTTTTTTACTACTGGTTTTGTGGGCGTGGCTTGGTGGGTGTGGCTTGGTGGGCATGGCAGGGAAAGGATACTGCAAAATCTTCATTCCCACCCCACTCCATGGAAAGGATACTGCAAAATCTCCATTCCCACCCCAGCCAGAGGTGGTATTTGCCGGTTCTCCGAAGTGCTCAAAATTTCCGCTACCGGTTCTCCAGAACCTGTCAGAACCTGCTGGATTTCACCCCTGCATTAGCCTATTTCACAAATAATGCATATATCAGGAGAAGCATGCAAGAAAACTTTCATGCAGATTTTTCTAAAAAGTAGGAAACTTAGCTTGAAATAAGATGAAAGAGACTAATATTGGAAGTACACACTCACTGGAAGAGGTATTCAGAAGCTGGACATTAGATTGGAAATCTGCCATGGGTTTGGTGGACAGAGTCTCAAATTCAGAGACCATATGACTGCAGAACTTTCTTTCCTGGCTCCATAGAAAATTATTATTTTTGGTATCAAAGTTCTATTACTGGGAGATATGAAAAGGGAGTAGACTGGGGGATGGCATGGATTTTAAAAACACTAGATCCACAGGATTCAAAGATCTAACCATCTACTAAGTGTAATCCCTACTCCCTATGTTTTTAAATACATTTCTGTGCAATGTTGAGTTAAACCTTTGGTTGGTGAGTTTTACCAAAACATTTCACCCAGTATTTAGATTTTCCTTTGGCTACTATGCACAAGTATTACAACCATTCATTTAGTGACCATTCAAAATTACAAATGGTGCTTCAAAAAGTGACTTTTGACTGTTTTTCACACTTATGACCATTGCAGCATTCCCACAATCACATGATCAGAATTTTGTTGCTTGGCAACTGGCATGTATTTATGATGGTTGCAGTGTCCTGGGGTCATGTGATCACTTTTTGTGACATTCTGATAAGTCAATGAAGAAGCCAGATTCACTTAACAAATTTTATTAATTTAACAACTGCAGTGATTCACTTAACAACTGTGACAAGATCCTAAAATGGGGCAAAACTCACTTAACCCATCTTGCCCAACAACAGAAATGCTGGGCTCAATTGTGGTCATACATCAAGAACTACCTGTATGAAAGTTGTCCTGAGTAAAGAACTCAGAACAGGTAAATAAATAAATGGATAATTGTCTATGATGATATAAAAATGCACTTAAAAAAAGAAGTCATATTATATATTTTATTACAATGGACATTACTGAGTATAGGATAGAATACAATTTCAATGTGAGGTAGCCATTTTACTATACCCTAATGAATAAAAACAGAATCTTAGGTATATTTTAATAACTTTAGGCCATATTAAAAATAGGATTTGGCCTCAATATTTAAAAGCATTGTAATGAAAGAACAGGGACAGAAGTGGGGAGAATTGCCATGTGATGGATACATAGATGCATAGAGAAATAAAAATAGAGAAGATGTATGTGAAAAAAATAAACAATTGATAAAATGCCACCTAAACTCGGGAACCCTTCAAAAGAGAATCTCCTACTGAAGTATTGCAATCGAGGCAACTTCTGGTCAGCTGACCAGATATATCTAAAGAAAATAGGTAAATTGACAGCAGTGTAAAATTTTTAGAGTTCCCACTGGCAGGAATCACTTCTTATCCTCATTGTTTCAACAAAGCATTTCTTCTAGTATAAGGTGACCAGATTTTAACATTGGTAAAGAGGGACATTGTGGGCGTGGCTTATTTTGTGGGTGTGGCTAGCTGGTCATGTGACTGGGTGGGCGTGGCTAGCTGGTCATGTGACCGGGTGGCCATGGCTATGTGTATAGGGTAAGGTGAACAGATTTTAACATTGGTAAGAAGGACACCAGTGTGGGCGTGGCTTATTGTGTGGGCGTGGCTTGGAGGCCATGTGACTGGGTGGGCGTGGCTAGCTGGTCATGTGACCGGGTGGCCATGGCTATGTGTATAGGGACTACTCAGAGGGCTGAAAAGTCATTTCTGACAGGTCCTCACACTTTTGACTGGTCCTCACACTTATGACCATCCTCACATTTATGCCCGTGCAGCATTCTTAACAACCATGTCACTCATTTCACAACTGCTTCTCTTCACCATGGTGACAAGATAGGGCAAAAACGTAAAATTTGAGGACAGTCGTAAGTTCGAGGACTGGTCAAAAGTGCGAGGACCAGTCAAAAATAACTTTTTCAGCCCTCTGAGTAGTCCATATGCACAAAAGGACTAACCAGAGGGCTGAAAAAAGTCATTTCTGACAGGTCCTCGCACTTTTGACTGGTCCTCACACTTATGACCATCCTCACATTTATGCCCATGCAGCATTCTTAACAACCATGTCACTCATTTCACAACTGCTTCTCTTCACCATGATGACAAGATAGGGCAAAAATGTAAAATGTGAGGACAGTCGTAAGTTCGAGGACTGGTCAAAAGTGTGAGGACCAGTCAAAAATAACTTTTTCAGCCCTCCGAGTAGTCCATATGCACAAAAGGACTAACCAGAGGGCTGAAAAAAGTCATTTCTGACAGGTCCTCGCACTTTTGACTGGTCCTCACACTTATGACCATCCTCATATTTATGCCCGTGCAGCATTCTTAACAACCATGTCACTCATTTCACAACTGCTTCTCTTCACCATGATGACAAGATAGGTCAAAAATGTAAAATGTGAGGACAGTCGTAAGTTCGAGGACTGGTCAAAAGTGCGAGGACCAGTCAAAAATAACATTTTCAGCCCTCTGAGTAGTCCATATGCATAAAAGGATACAGTAATAGAGAGGGATGAAGGAAGGGAAGGGAAATTAGAGTAGGAGTGACGGTTAAGAGAGGGAGGAAGAGAGGAGGAGAAGGAGAAAGGAAGAGGAAGTAGGGAGGAGAAAAAGAGGGTGGGGGAAAGAGAAAGTAAGAAGGAAAGAAAAGAGAGGTGGTAGGTTTGAGGAGAAAGATTGCTGTACAATAAAAAAGATGAAAGGGAAGAAAGCCAACCCCAAACAAATATAAAGATATTAAGATAAAGAATGAATTGTTAAACTTTAAGGAATAAAAGAGAACAAATATGAATAAATAGCAATAATTAGAAACACACATACATACAATGTATTTTCTTTGAACAGAATATTTGGCTGGTTCACAAATTTAAACAGTGTTTAGTCATTTCAATTAAATTTACAATTTCTATATTTCCTTTTTGCCATATTTATTCCTCATCTATTTTTTAAAAAAAACAATATTACCCTTCATCCTCATCTCTAATCTTAATCAAATTCAATTTTTCCCTTCTATTCTATTTTATACCCCTTCCCATTGTCATCTATTTTTATATCCATCCTCACATTGGTTAATTATGTAATTATGTAATACAGTTGTTTAATACAAATTCAACATTTTAATATAAATCAATTAGTTATATAACTATCTTTTTTGTATATTAATCAATATGAACATGAATATTCCAATTATTTCCATGCAATCCAATTTCTTACAAATCAATTAATTATACTTACCAATAATAATAAACCAAATAATTTCCCCCATATATTCCTCCAAACCACAACTTAACCATTTCTGCTTTCAACACAGTATACAATTAATAGTATCTCAATTATTACAATTCCCTAGTTAAAAAGAGCTTTTTTTTCTTTTGTGTTTTAAAATCTTGAACTCTCCTCTTTTGCCCTAAATAATTTCCCATTGTTTACACCTACCTTTTTTGGTGAGGAAAAGGAAAATAAATCTGCTGCCTAATTTTCCAACGTTGCAAGCAAACAGCAAAGCCAACAGCCAGTTTCACTTTCGTTTTGAGCTTGGTTTGCACAAAGAGAAAAAAAAAACTGCTGAGCAATTTAGGAAGAGCAGAGCCCTGCGCAAATCAGCTGAGAGGGGGAAGCCGAGCTAATCAACGTAGGGCGGCCCTTTGAAGCCCCGCGGCAAGAGTTTAAACAGGTTTTTTTCCCTCTAGCCAGCAGCGGGGATTCAGGAGGCAGAATGAAAAATCGGGACTTTTTTAAAACGCCGCGGGACGCGGGACAAATTGCTCAAAAGCGGGACTGTCCCGCCAAAAGCGGGACGTCTGGTCACCTTATTCTAGTAGTATCAATAAAAGAGAATAACTGTGAACTGTGGAGTGCTTAATGCTCTCTGATCTTGGTTGTTTGTTTGCAGATGTAGTTGAATAATGTAACATCTGCAAGCAAACAATCAAGATTAGAAAGCACCAAGGACTCTACAAATTGTAGTAGCATTTGCAGTTTTCTGCCAGGTACCTTACACTATATAATGGCAACTGTTTTCTTACCATTTTGCATTTTTTTCCTCTGCCAGTGACTTGAAAGGGGTTAACATTTAGTTGTAAATTAGGTTTTTAGAAGCAATCCAACTGCAAGGTTTTCAGATGGATGATTACAGTTATTATCACATCCTTTTCTTAGCAGCAAGAAATCCCAGCAAGGATCTGAAAGGATCAAACTAGCTTTTTATGTAAATCATAGTATATACCATATGGGATTTTTTTTCTATAAGGAACACAGCAGTTTTCAAAAAAAGACACAATACCAGTGTCAGGAGGAGGGGAAATCTCACCTTCAGCTATTAACTGTTCATTTCACTGCAATCTTGAAAAATATTAAAAATCTATTCCTTCTTTAAAAAAGTATTATTGAGGGTTTTTAAAGAAAAGCATATGACACTCACCAAGACTCCTTTTAAGGGAGAGCTGCTGTTATAACGATTATGTTCCAAATTCTACTAGCATGACAGATTGAAAATTAGGATGTAACAGAAAGTTTATTTATATAAAATGCATATCCCTGAACTTTCAACTGCATTAATGGTTTTCAAGGAATCCTTATCATGCACTGATATATTTGCAGAGGACATTCTTCTTTCTACAAAGTTGCAGAAAATTTTGAGACATGTTACAGACTGTGCACTCAAGTGACATAGGCTAGTATTTTACCAATTTCAATTTTTAACTTTGTTTTTCCACTAAAAAAAATAGTATTTTAAGAATGGCAAAAATATTTCAAGAAAACTAAGCAAAAAGGTATCTTACATGTTTACAATTCACTGATTTGTAGATGCATGCTACGATATCCATTAACCAACGCCTTCTGGCAACTGATGAAATATGAAGGCCAGTTTGTTTTCAGAGAACCTGCTTGTCCTTACCAATTTATTAATATGGAATCACAATAAGTTTTGACAGCCAATTTGGTATAGTGGCAAATGAACCAGATTAGAAACCGAAAGTCTCTGAGTTCTAGTTCTGCCTTAGACACAAAGCCAGCTGGGTGATCAGTCACTTTCTCTTAGCCCTAGGAAGGAGGCAAAACCAAACCATCTTCCAAAAAAAAAAAAAAAAAAACTTGCCAAGAAAAATTCAGGGACCAGACCAGGTAATCTAGAAAAAAATTGACTTAAAGGCATCCCCCTCCCAAAACAAAATCTCCAGTAAATTTTATAGTGATCCACAAGGTTCACTTGGAACCCAAGTATGAAAAACATATTTACGAAATTCTTATCCATCAAAAAGATGTGGTGTGTGTGAAAATTGGATTTTTTTTCATTTTTATGGTCAATTTCTCTCAGAAATTAGTGGTCAAGTGATCATATGGTAATTTGCCTGCTATTATCTAGGTTGACAGCTGCAAAACCCTTATTTATTCTACTGTTTCTATATCCAGACTCCACAAATATTCCCAGCACTTTAAATATATTATACAGTGATAAAAGCTATAATACGAATACCCACCTCCCCATCCCATTCAACAGTAATACAACCCATGTCTTAATAACAACAACAAAGTCATTAACACAGGTTCTGAAGAGAGGCACCCAGCTTTATGCTCCAGAGAGACACTTCAATCACACAACAGGATGCAGATCTGGACCATCCTATCAAAAAAAAGGGCAAGGGCTGAAATCCTGTATTATGCTCTACTGTCAGATTTGATTATCATAAATTGCTTTACAGGGAAAATGGCAAGCGTAAAACCAACGCTGATTTGCAGAAAAGGCTCGGTCTGAAATCACATCCTGCTCCTTTAATAAAAAAAAAATACCTGAAATAATGAAAGCGTATAAAGAATTTGTTTATGTTCAGAAATATGTATGTTTTATATTTTAATTGCAGGGCATGGATTTCCTTAAGGCTGTTTTTTTTCAAAATTATGATTATTAACCTTTTCCTTGAGGTAGCAGACTGGCCTTTGAAGTCTGCACCATTAGCTGAACAAGATCTCCTAAGGCACTTGCTTTTTTACCAAAGGATCACAATGTCATGCCACACTTGGCAATGTTCTCTTTCTGCACCTCATTAGCCAGTCAAGCATGAAGCCAGAGTTGCAAATTTTCTAACAGCTTTTCTTGGGGTGGGAAAGTGGAAGAGGTTGGTACATAATTTTGAAATTATTTTTCTTTCCAAGGAAGTACAAGAAGTCCTTGCTTATGACCACAAAAGGGACCACAAATTGCTAGACATCTTGGTCATTAAGTGAGACATCATGCAAGCATGATAGACTTACAACCTCACTTCCACCATGGTTGTTAAGTGAGACATCATATGACTGTGATGTATAATTTTACGGTCAGTGTATCCATTGACTCTACTTGCTGAAAGCTAGCTGTGACGCGTGCAAATGACCCTGGCACATGGTAGACATTATAAGTCAAAGGTTCAGTTGTAAAATTACTTCTTTAGTGCTGTCATAACTCTGAATAGTTGCCAAACAGAGCAGTCAGTAACTGAGGAATATATATATATATATGCTTATTCTTTCTAGGCAGGTTTTACCTACATAAACTAAGTTGTTCTGCAGCTCTGGTTGTGTGAAATCTCATTCACAAGCTTCAGGGCTTTTTTTCCGTTGACAAACTGCAACTCTATGTTGCTCTCTGGGAGACTCAGATAGCTATTTCTGCCTTTTAAGGCGTCGTCAGTGAGCCACACCCACTTCTCAGATATTCCCCCTGTAAAGGTACAATGTGTCTTTTTCTTTTTCGTAGGCTTTTATGTGCATATTCTTTCTAGCCAGGTTTTACCTACATAAACTAAGTTGTTCTGCAGCTCTGCTTGTGTGAAATCTCATTCACAAGCTTCAGGGCTTTTTTTCCGTTGACAAACTGCAACTCTGTGTTGCTCTCTGGGAGACTCAGATAGCTATTTCTGCCTTTTAAGGCGTCGTCAGTGAGCCACACCCACTTCTCAGATATTCCCCCTGTAAAGGTACAATGTGTCTTTTTCTTTTTCGTAGGCTTTTATGTGCATATTCTTTCTAGCCAGGTTTTACCTACGTAAACTAAGTTGTTCTGCAGCTCTGCTTGTGTGAAATCTCATTCACATGCTTCAGGGCTTTTTTTCCGTTGACAAACTGCAACTCTGTGTTGCTCTCTGGGAGACTCAGATAGCTATTTCTGCCTTTTAAGGCGTCGTCAGTGAGCCACACCCACTTCTCAGATATTCCCCCTGTAAAGGTACAATGTGTCTTTTTCTTTTTCGTAGGCTTTTATGTGCATATTCTTTCTAGCCAGGTTTTACCTACATAAACTAAGTTGTTCTGCAGCTCTGGTTGTGTGAAATCTCATTCACAAGCTTCAGGGCTTTTTTTCTGTTGACAAACTGCAACTCTGTGTTGCTCTCTGGGAGACTCAGATAGCTATTTCTGCCTTTTAAGGCGTCGTCAGTGAGCCACACCCACTTCTCAGATATTCCCCCTGTAAAGGTACAATGTGCCTTTTTCTTTTTCGTAGGCTTTTATGTGCATATTCTTTCTAGCCAGGTCTCACAACAGAAAAAAAGCCCTGAAGCTTGTGAATGAGATTTCACACAACCAGAGCTGCAGAACAACTTAGTTTACGTAGGTAAAACCTGGCTAGAAAGAATATGCACATAAAAGCCTACGAAAAAGAAAAAGATATATATATATATATATATATATATATATATATATATATATATATATATATATATATATATATATATATATATATATATATATATATATATATATATATATAAATTTGATTTATATGCCACCCTTCTCCAGAGACTCAGGGCGGCTTACAATGTGCTCAGCAATAGCCTGCATCCTTTTGTATATTTATACAAAGTCAGCTTATTGCCCCCACAACTGGGTCCTCAATTTACCCAACTTAGAAAGGATGGAAGGCTGAGTCAACCTTGAGCCTTGGCAAGATTCGAACCTGCAGTAATTGCAGGTAGCTGGTCTTAATAACCAGCTTAATAACAGGGTGCCTTAGACCACTGTACTACCAAGGCTCTTAATTATCTGTAAGGCATTAACTATCTGTAAGGCATTAACCCTGTGGTTCCTTCTGATGAGCAGATCTAGAGTTTTCAATACCCTCAGGTAATATTAAAGGGGTGCAATGGCTTGGCGATTAAAGATGCTGAACTTATCAGCTGGAAAGCTGTCAGACCGGATTTAAGACCCGAACTCTGCTCAATGGGGTGAGCTCCTGTTACTTGCCCCACCTGTTGCCCACCTAGGAGTTTGAAGGCATGAAAATATGACTGGATAAATAGGTACCATTTCGGTAAGAAGTGTTGTGGTCCGCTAGCAGCCTGCACAGCTGGCAACAGAGTTGGACAGTGAGGAGGCTGGGGAGGACCATGGGCCAGTCCTGGAGTCTGGGGAAGGCTCAGACAAGGGCTCTGCCTCAGAGGCAGAAAAAGGGCCATCTGGGAGGTAGATGCTGCCTCTGGAGCCTCCAGAGTCGGACATCAGCGAGGGAGAGGAACAAGGGTAGCCTGTTTCCAGTGCGCGCATGCGCAGAGCTGCCAGAAGGCAAGAACAACTAAAACAAAAGGGACAACTCAGGAGTAGGGCTGGGAGATGATTGGCCCCTCCCATAAGACTTAAAAGAGGAGCAAAGGCACATGGGCCTTTGCAGGAAGCCACGTTTGTTCATTCAGTTCAGCTTAAAGCCTGAAGCTCTGTTTGATTCTGGACTCCGTGTGGCTTTGCCAATTAGATCTTTGGCAGCGTGTCAAGGAAGATAAAGATGGGTGATTATCCCAAAGAACTTCTTCTGAAGGACTCTTTATAACTAATTGGGACTCATCTGTGAATGAACAGAATTCACAGCTGTTGCAATAAAAGAGGTTTTGGGGACTACTCATGTGTTTTACTGACTCAGGAAGCCTAGGTCAAAACAGGAAGGTAACAGTGTTTCATGTGCCTGAGCGGATAGTTATACTGGTCACATGATCATGGGAATGTCTTCAGACAACACTGGTTCCCTTGGCTAAGAAATGGAGATGAGCACTGCCGGTTAGAGTTGGACACGACTGGACAGGAGAAACCTTTACCTTTTCTTTACAGGTATTATTATCAACACCAATATTGCTTGGTAACTAAATAAAGTATAAGGGTTCTAATTTGGAAAAGACTTGCCTAAGGATGTGGTCTTAATTTATTAAATTTTACAAAGATAAAACATTTTTGGTCCATTACATGAATAGAACCAAATCCAAACATTTATGTAACTGGGCTAAACTACTTTTTACATTAAGCCACATAGAAACAATTTGCATAGAAAATCATTTACTAATACAGGTTAACATAATCAGAAATAAATAATTCATTTTCTGTCTCAATCTGAATATTGAGCTATGTGATGCAGAGAAACATTTCTTCATTTTAAGCTATTTCAGATAAAACCAACGAAATCTTTTACAGAATGATCTAATAATATTGAAAAGCGATATTCTGAATTTTATTGCTGCTTCCAGATAGACAAGGTTTTGAAAAACTTGTTCAAAACATCTTCTGTTGTAGAAATATCAGATATAAAAATGGACTATCATTAACTAATAAGACTGCTAAACACCATAACAGACAAGCTATTTTCCCCAAATTTTGCAGAATATAATAACATGACTTGCTTAAGAGCTTGGACGAAGTGTAAAGTAATATTGAATGAGCCATGTTTAATTTGTCATTACTTTGCTGATTTATGAAGAAATATATGCCATTATGAAAATGCTAAAGAATTTTATATAAGGGAAAAGATAATACTATAGAGGATCTGGTCATACATAACATGAGGTAATAGTATAATTTAAAGAGAAGAGATAAAGGAAAACAAAAAAAAATTGAATCTCTTTTTTCATCATAGTGGGTATTATTTTAAAATGTGAATCTTTTTTAGTTGGAGACTCACAAAAGTAGTTTTATCTTCCATTTTGCTTGCTTTTCATAAATGTGGCAGTCACCTAAATCATATGCAAAAGTTTGCATATATTACATCTAATTTGGCTTCCACAAGTTGTTTAAATAAATTATTTCAGTTCAGTAAATTCAGCATGCTTCAATACTCGTGTCATGCCAATGTCAAAATTTCTAGATAAAAAAACCAATTATCTTGCCTTTCTTTTTCAGAAATGACTCACTGCTGAGTTTAAGCCTCTGGTTTAGTCATGCTGCTTGACGCTACAATAAAACTGTCCATTTTTGTTCAGGTAGCTAATTCTTTAGCTTAAGGGTGGTCAGAAGGTGGATCAGGATGTACAGGGATATCTATAAAATTTCCAATAGCTCACAAAAGCTTTTTTTCAATAATTATGTAATAAAAGAATTGAGAAGATAACAAAATACAAAAATCTGCAAATAGAAATAGAATGGCTGAGGTAAAAGAAAGGAAAGGTTGTACCAATACTAATAAGAGGTGTCTTCGGTGCAATTCCACACGCACACCCCCGACACACACAATGGAACACATCCATATTACAGCTTGTTACAGCTGTTGTTGCAAAATGATGTTCATCATTGGCATAGACAAATTCACCATCAGTCAATTGCTAAAAACAGCTTTATATTTTGCAACAACAGCTGTAACAAGCTGTAATATGGATGTAATCAATCATGCATATCTGCCAATCCCAGGTCCTTGAAAAGATAGATCAGGGGTGTCAAATATCCAACGACACGTTGTCATGTGACATATTGCAACTTTTTCCTCCTTCCAGGGATGGGCGTGGCCAGCTCATGACACATCCGGCCCACGGGCTGTGAGTTTGATGGACAAAAATGCCAAATCCAGCCTGAACATCTGGCTGACTGTACACTGAACCATAATAATAATAATACTAATAATATACTCCTGTGATGGCGAATCTATGTGGGCACGCACACTGTTGCCAGCTGCTCTTCTGGTTTCTGGGGTGCACACGCACACCAGCCACTGGTCTTCGCACACACTGGAGCACTGGAAACCCGAATACCAACTGAACTCACAGCTGAATCCTGTGCAAAGTAGATGAGGATCAAATGCGAACAGGGCATTTTGAAATGCATCTCAGTCTAGGACGTAGTTTTCAGTGTCTGAATGGAATTTGTAGTCCTTTCACACATGTACAAAAACAAGCCCAGATTCCTTATTTCTTCTTAATTTCAGCTGCCTAACATTGGAGTATAATGCGCATGTGCGGGCTAGCCATCTGGTCTTTGGGTATCCCGAGCTCCGGTGCATGCAAAGACCAGCTGTTGCACCGGAAACCCAAAGACCAGGTGGCCAGCGCGTGCATGCACACTTGCCAGCTGGTGTTTGGGTTTCCAGCGCTCTGGCACATGTGCGCACATGCACATGTGCATTCCGGTTTGGGCACTCAGTGCCAAAAAGCTTCGCCACTGATATACTCCAAGTTAGGCAGCTAAAATGAAGAAGAAATAAGGAACCTGGGCTGGTTTTTGTACATGTGTGAAAGGACTACAAATTCCATTCGGACACTGAAACTTAAGTCCTAGACTGAGATACATTTCAAAATGCTCTGTTCTCATTTGATGCTCAGCTACTTTGCATAGGATTTAGCTATGAGTTCCTAGAATTTTAGGGAGAATAAAGCAAAGTAAATGTTTGCAAAACAAACATTTCATATGCTTGGACTTTGGCTACCCTTGCAATAGCTCACTGTCTAACTTTGATAGACTACTTAATTCGTGTAGGTAATTCTTAGTCTTATCCTGCGGCTTTAATGTCAATTATTCATTTAACTAATTAACTCATTGACTTGATTTACAACTTATTTACAAAATAGGAACCACCATACTTTTGCCACAATGACTAGGCTTAGGTGCTTTCTTCCTTCTCTGGCTATAAAACCAAAATAAACTTAATATCAGTAAAATTAGATACTGGGAAAATCTGGAATGACAAATTAAGTTACCTCTACTATAGTAAATATATGAGCAAATAAGAGACAAAGGACATGATCATGCAAAGGAAGAACTAGATAAAACAGGACTGAACATGAGCTTTTACAGATAGTCCTTGATTTATAACCATAACTTACAACATATAATGAGCCACGGTGGCGCAGTGGTTAGAGTGCAGTACTGCAGGCTACTTCTGCTGACTGCCGGCTGCCTTCAATCTGGCAGTTTGAATCTCACCAGGCTCAAGTTGATTTAGCCTTCCATCTAGTGATGGGATTCAAATAATTTAACAACAGGTTCTCTGCCCTAATGATCTCTTCCAACAACCAGTTCACCAAACTGCTCAGAAAGTTAACAACCGGTTCTCCCAAAGTGATGGGAACTGGCTGAATCCCACCACTGCTTCCATCCTTCCGAGGTGGGTAATATGACGACCCAAATTGTTGGGTGGCAATATGCTGACTCTGTAAACCGCTTAGAGAGGGCTGTAAAGCACTGTGAAGCAGTATATAAGCCTAAGTGCTATTGCTAGTGCTAGTGCTATAACTGAGCCCAGAATTATGATAATAAATTGTGCCAGTTGTTAAGCACCTGACTCTACCTTTTTTTGCAATGGGCATAAAGTGAATCCAGTATCTGCAATGGGATTTTTTTTTTTTTGACAGAAATCTGAAGTAAACACTAGTTTCTGGCCAAAAAAAAAAAAAAAAGGTAAATCATGGTCATGTGATATTGCAAATGACCATAAATGCAGACCGACTGCCAAACACCCAAAATACGATATAGGACTGCGGGGGATAGGGAAGCTTCTGGAATGTCAAATCCAGGTAAGTAGCCCTGGAGAGGTCCGTTGTAACTTTGAATGGTCATAAGTCAAGAGCTACCTGTACTTATTTCTGAATTCAAGAGTGTATGCCTAAATATTAGGAGATTACCTCTTATTATAGGACATGTAAAAATATTCATTACCTAGTGATTCAGAAAAATATATTTCAAGTATTCTACTTGGAAATGTTTATAAGCTGATTCTTGCATTTGAATTTTCTGAAATTAACATAAACAGTATATCTATTTTTTGTGACATCACCTTCATTAGCAATGAGTTATTTGTTTCTCATACATTATTTTGTAACTTACAGACCCAAAGCATATCATGAGATAGAAAACAAAATTAAATGGATCAAGTTGAATTAAGTTAATTACTTTAATTAAAATGCTTACATTATTTATGACTAGTGTTTTCTATATGCTACATCCTATGCATTAAAAATTGAAACAATTCAAATAATCATAATAAACCCTTCATAATAAGCAGAAGGAAGAACTCAAATTCGGTGAACAAAAATGAAGGTAGTAGCTGAGAAGGTTGTTAAGTATGGAATTGAAAACTATAGAATACTGTGAGGAGACAATAATACATAAATACGGTAAGACTGTAACATAAAAGGTTATATTAGAAAAGGTTATCAGAGAGTTTTCATACATTACAATTTTTCCATATGTCCAAAAGCTGGCATAAAGGCAGAGACCTGTTAACTCCTGCCCTTCCCCTTCAAAAAAATTTTATATGTAATTTTGAGCAAACATATTTAAGTATACATAGCAAGAATATTTGTAAATATCCAGGAAACTGCTCTATTTGGTTTAGATTATCTCAGGTCATCAGACATGGGTCAGGATGGATGATAATCTTATTAAATAAAATTTTAAATTTGTGTGCCTCTCTATCAATGGAAATTGAGAAGTGATTATAAGAAAACTGAATAAAATGTTAGAAATACTATCCCTTAGACAGTGGTGGGTTTCAAATTTTTTTACTACCAGTTCTGTGGGTGTGGTTTGGTGGGCGTGGCATGGCATGGTAGGCGTGGCTTGGTGAGTGTGGCAGGGAAAAGATACTGTAAAATCTCCATTCCCTCCCTAATCCAGGGGAAGGTTACTGCAAAATCCCCATTTCGTCCCAATCAGCTGGGATTTGGGAGGCAGGGAATAGATGGGGGCGGGGCCAGTCAGAATTTTTACTATTGGTTCTCCGAACTACTCAAAATTTCCAATACCGGTTCTCCAGAACTGGTCAGAACCTGCTGAAACCCACCTCTGCCCTAAGAGGAATCCTGAGAAACTTCAAACAAATGGATATACTGGTTCTATGTAAGAGCAGATGTTTCAAAATGATCCTGTTTTGAGGGAGGTTGTCTCTATGTAAAACAACAACTATCACAGAAGTGCCTCTAAACCTACAAAATGGCAGAAAGATATTTGCAGTGATGTACAAATTTGTATTAACATGTTTTACAGTTGATTATATGATTAAAATGGAATCAACTCCGCTCCCTTGTATTTTTTGATTCAGTTGCCTGAATATATTTGTAGAACTATTCTTTTATTTAAAAATGTTGCAACAAATCAGAATAATAGTTTCATAAAGTTAATAATAAATGAAAATACAGGTAATTATAAACTTAAAACTATAATGGACATTATTTGTGGTGGTCATTAAATGGATACCATTGTTCACTATGGGCTGGTTTTGTCAAAAATTGGCAAAATATCATAAATCACAGTTACATGACTGCAGGATGCTGCAAATGATCATAAATGTGGGTTGGTTGCTGAGGACCCAACATGTGGTCATGTGACTGGGAGGCATGGCCATTGTAACTTTGGAATTAGGTTGTATCTTTTGGGCAGTCCATTGTAACTCTGAACAACTACTAAGCATTTGGTCTTAAGTTGAGAACTTCCTGTAACACTACCAACAGCACTTAATTATGGTAACTTTTATCTGTGATCTTTTATATGGTGCAGTGCACCAATTGTGGTCCCACATGGAGTGGAAAGCTTTGTAAACAGTCATGTTTATAATGTATTATAGCAATGGGTCCTACAGGGGTTGTTTTTAAAGAACAGCTGGAACTGCAATTGATACAAAATGCACCATCCCATTTTCCAAGCAAGTGAGAGCCAGAAGAATCATATAATACAATGTTGTGTGTGCTGGTTTATGAATACAATTTAATGTGCAAGATCTTCACAGCTTGGCGTCCTGCTAATTTCAGAACTGTCTGTTTCAAGTGAAATGGATAGTGCATGCACTGACATTAGAATGAAAAGTTCTTCCCATCTCTGTGTGAGATTTAGGAAGAAGGAACTAGGAAACTTTATTTTTCAATGTATGTCAGGTGTGAACAACAAGACCTACACATGCACAAGTCAAGCTAGCTACCATTATCTTCTTCTGCCTATAGTACAGAATCTAACTGGCAGCCTACATTTGGAAACAATTAGAAAAGGCTCTAAGGAACATAGGGAGAGCAGTCCTAGCCCTTTCGTGGTTGCGAAGTGACTCCAAGCTAACTGTGTCCTTGATCCCTCCTCCCTACCTGGCTGGGTGCTACCCAACAATATATGTTCTATCTCTATGGAACAGTTTTTCCATGGAGACCCAACTGCTATCTCCTTGATGGCTTTGAGAAACTGATGACAATGAAATCATCCTGAAAAGGATGATCTATTAACATCTGTTAAGGCTGAAATTGTACCCCACTTTAAGGAAAAGTAAGATTATTTTAGATTGTGGCTTTTATTGCTCTATGATATATTTAAATGGCTAAGAATCCCTGAGGAATCTGCAGATAGAAAGACTGTAATACAAAAGAGTTAAGAGCATTATATGTATTTTGTAGTTGTCAATTAAAATGCACCAAATTCTATAATTCATTAAGTGCTACACAGTGGTGGGTTTCAAATTTTTTTACAACCGGTTCTGTGGGCATGGCTTGGTGGGTGTGGTGTAGCTTGGTGGACGTGGCTTGGTGGGTATGGCAGTGGAAGGATACTGTAAAATGTCCATTCCCACCCCACTACAGGGGAAGGTTACTGAAAAATCCCCATTTCCTCCCGATCAGCTGGGATTTGGGAGGCAGAGAATAGATAGGGACGGGGCCAGTCAGAATTTTTACTACCGATTCTCCAAACTACTCAAAATTTCCACTACCTGTTCTCCAGAACTGGTCAGAACCTGCTGAAACCCACCTCTGGTGCTACATAATAAAATATTATATTTTGTCTAGCAGGATCTTCTACCTTTCTTTCCTAAGCTAAATTATTCCTAGTAAATGATAGCATTAATCGTAGATCAAAAGAGGCTCTCAGGCAGAAAAACAAAGAAGAAATGTCTTGAGCACAAAACTCATAGTTTAATTCAAGTTTAATTCAAGTAGAGATTCAAAAATTCAGTTGTAAAATCCTGAACACCCACTGTTAGTCAGTGCCTAGAATCACTGGATTAGCCAATAATGCCCTTGCTTTGTTTCGAGGTATAACTTCTGTTCTCAAGCGGGCAGTATTTTTACTGCGTAACTTCTGTCAGCTTGAGAGTTACTGCGTAACTTCTGTCAGCATTGGGCTTGTGTGGCTTGTTATAGGCCTGAGGGATAGAGGTAAAATGAGTGCTTTGCTTTTCTGTATGGATTAAGAGATTTGTTTTGCTTCCCAACCCACCAAAATACCATGTATAAACTCAGAAAGAAAACTGGGGGAGAGGAGAGAAAAAGAATGTGAAAGAAAAAAGGCTTTATTTTGGCCCTTGGTGTTCATTTTTTTTCATTGACTGACTTAACCTGTTAGGTAAACAGAGAAAGTTAGTTTATTCAGTAAAGTTTGAATAAGCAAAGTCCTACCTAGAATGATGTAACCAGTCACTTTTGACAAAATAGGTAGTCTTGGGTTATGAGAGGTATTGGGACTAGAATTGCCATTGCTAAGTGATACGGTCATAAACTGTGACATCTAGCACTGATAATGTTATGTAGTTTTGGTAATGAAACATCTGCATGAAAACAGCCAAGGTCAGAGTGCCCCAAGGACCTCTTGTTTCAACCTTGGGCTACAAATATTTCCTTTATTGAAACTGTGACATCACATTATTGCGCTGCTTAGCAATTGTAGTTCTGGCAGTCCCAGTTCAGGTTGTTAAGTGAGCACTACATAGGTTACTAAGAAAAAAACTTAATGTGAACATGGCTTCCAGTTTCCTGCCAGCTTCCCCACTGATTTTGTTTGTGGGAAGCTGGCAGGGAATGTTGGAAATCACAAGCCCAAGACTGCAAGGCTGCTGGAACTCCAAGCTGTAAGTCCCCCCGCCCCCCCCTCATTTAGTGCCATTGCAAATTTGAATGGTTGCTGAATGAGTGGTCAAAACCTTAGCTATGGATTCCATAATAATAATAATTTAAATGCTGCCTGACTACCAGTGACTTTCGGCGGGTAACAAACATTAAAATGTTTTAAAAACAAAGAACTGTACAAAAACCGTAAAAACAGCACAAGATACGTGTCAGACAAAAAATTTGGAAAGTGGGTATATTTCCTTCTTCTGCAGAAATAGTTTCAATTTATCACCAGGTAAAGAAGCAGCAGTCATATCCACTGCTGTTTAGAAAAACACCTGTGCCTAGCCACCAAGAGAAAAAAGTCGTGCTCGTTTTGAATCCAGATTTAAAAAATAGATTGGAGCTAGTTACAAATCTGAGAACATGGTTTTGCCAAATGCAGATGCCATTAATTATTATGTGCTAGTATGGCTGGGAAAAGAATGTGATAGCCTAGAAAAGAAAGTATATAATGTATGGAGTCTATACATACATGGTATACTTTCTTTTCTAGGCTGTCATATTCTTTTGCCAGTCATACTAGCATCTTTGTGAGTCTATTCATGTATGGAGTCTTCCACAAACATATGCAGAAAAACTCTATATTTCAAAACAGGTTCATTCAGCAGATAAGAAAAACATTGTATCCTGCAGGCCAGAAGTATTTTCTATCACCAGAAGAAAAGGGGGAAATTTGAATATATTACAACAAGAATTATTTTGCTTTGGGCAATATTAAATAATCACATTAAAATTACTAACATGCAATCCATTTCCTCCATCCGCTTGTAGGTGACAGACAAATTGTTAAAATACACTAATTCAAACCCCTAAGTTTATTGCTGTTCCCACTGTAGTTTTCTGAAAAGAAAATAATGACTCTTCTAGATATAAAGAACCACAATTTACCAAAATCCAAAGCTTAACTGCTTCTTCAGTGGTTAGGATGATATTGTCTGCTTTAATATCACAGTGAATAATCTTGTTTTCATGCAAATGCTGCAGCACATGAAAAAAAGAGTTTCTGTTAAGCAATTAACCTGTTATCTATAACAGATAGAATAGGCAAAATATTAGTAAGCTTATTTACTCCTAAGTTTATTTAGGAGAAAATATTTCCAGTTAGTTCAGCTTTCTATTCTTCTTAGCATACGGAACATCTGATCTTTCAACTGTAGCTGATATATATCCCTTATTACCCTATTTTCCCCAAAATAAGACATTCCCCGATAATAAGCCCAATTGGGCTTTTGAGTGCATGACAATAAGGCCAAGCCCTTTTTTCAAGGTTCAAAAAAATGTAAGACAGGGTCTTATTTTTGGGGAAACACGGTATCAGCTTCAATAATTTCTTGAAAGTACATGTTTTCCACATACACCACACCTTGGTAGTTATTAATAGTATGTAAAGAGTAGTTAAAAATCATTAATGCATTAAAATTATAACAAACTTCCCCAAACAAAAGAACTTCCAACCTTACAGAGTGATTCTACAATCTGCCATAGGTAGTTTTAAAGAGAGGAATGAAGAACAATGTAGCCATAAAAGTTCCAGCCTCAGCTTCTGTGAAAATAATAGGTGGAAGCAAACACTGGATTAGAATGGACAGCTTGGAGTATGTTTTACTTACAAAGCCCATGGGCACTGCAATTACTGATGTAACAAATATTATTGAGTTAGCTTTGTTACGAGAAATTTTACTTAGGTGAAAAAAAGAATAGTTTGATAAAATCATGGGGACAATAAATCTCTGTACATGAAATTACATAATTTCCCATCTAGATAAAAGAAAAAAAGAAATACGCTTGATCCAGTTAGAGATATATGTAACCTTGTTAAGTATGCTTACTACCCATAAACCAGTAAACAGCAGTTCAACAGGGAAAGGATAAATTAACTCACCTGCTTGTTTTTCTACTACATAGCCAGGGCAATATACAGCTCTCTGGAAACAGGCTGGAAACATCTTATATGATATTTCCAGCCCATCCATTCACATCAGGGTGGATAAAAATCAATGATTTTTTTTAAAAAATCAGATTTTTTTTATTTAAATCAGATTTTTTTGATTTAAATCGGATTTTTTTTATTTTTATCGAATTTATTTTAATAAAAAACTTTTGGGGTAAAAATATATCGTAAGATAGTTTTCTATTTAAGATACATAAATAATTTAGTTTATTCAGCATGAAATGGAGCTTAGTTATGTAGCATGAGGCTGTATATTCTGCAACACTGGGACTATCGGTGAGTCAACAGTGGGTCAAAGGAGTAGCAGAGATGACAGTTGCTCTTTAAAAATTATGATTTAAATCGAGTTGATTTAAATCAAGCCTTTTTACTAGTGATTTAAATCATGATTTAAATTGTGATTTAAATCAACTCGATTTAAATCAAATCCACCCTGATTCACATATTATTCGCAGCAACTACATTAAGAGGAAAAAGTAAACAACACTTACAATTTAATACCTAGTTTAAGAAACTTCAATCATGTTAAATGAATGCATGCCGGCATATGCACCATTTGAACAAGTTTTTCTACTTGCCATTAGAGCTTTATGCATAAAATAAATAAGGCTGTATTCATTCATTTTCCTCTAAAACTGCCTTCAAAAAGTCAGTCCCAGATCCTCCCCTGTTTAACTATAGTAAAAAAGAATAGGGGAAAACATTTCTAAATCCCTCAAGTATTCTCAGTTGTTCAGCAGAACTGATTAGACTCATCACTATGTAGCAAGAATAAATATTCAACAAGTGTTTACATTAACAAGACAGCTGAAAAGCCACTTAAAATTACCCAGCCCTCTTAAGGAGGACACAATGTTTAGTTCAATGGACAGACCAGAACCTGAATGTATTGTTAATAAAAGATTCAATTTGTCTACTGGGATGTCCCTATCATAGAGTTATTATAACTGGAGCATTAAGAGTCCCTATAAAAAGGCATTAGAAGATAATCCCAGACTTAAGTTTAGTCCTCATAGACAGGAAGGTTGTGCAGAGTGCAGAGAATGGCAGAACAGATTATTGGATGTCACTTCCTTCTACTCAGGACATGGCATATAAACACTACTTGACCACTGTCTGCAGTACTGTAAGAGATGCTACACATCTTCTCCATGACTGGTTTTACTACCTTCTGGGAGGAGGCTGTGTGTATGTGTGTGTGTGTGTGTGTGTTTATATACATACATACATACATACATACATACTGCCTCGGTGGTGCAGCGGACTAAAGTGCTGTTAGGTGCTAGCACTTAGCTGCCAGCTGCCTGCAATTAGTGCAAGTTCGAATCTCACCAGGCTCAAGGTTGACTCAGCCTTCCATCCTTTCGAGGTAGGTAAATTGAGGACCCGGATTGTGGGGGCAATAAGCCAACTTTGTATAGAACAACACCGCTTGGGGGGGGGGGGGCGAAAGCCCTAATAAGCAGGTATATACAAAATATACAGGCTATTGCTACAATGCATTGTAAGCCGCCCTGAGTCTACGGAGAAGGGCGGCATATAAATTGGACTAATAAATAAATACATATATACATGTATATACACATAAACATACACACAAACATATAATATATGTATGTGTCTGTTTGTATATACATATCAGAGGTGGTATTCAGCAGATTCTGACCAGTTCTGGAGAACCGGTAGTGGAAATTTTGAGTAGTTCGGAGAACTGGTAAATACCACCTCTGACTGGCCCCACCCCCATCTATTCTCTGCCTCCCGAGTCCCAGCTGATTGGGCGGGAATGGAGATTTTGCAGGAATCTTCCCCTGGAGAGGGGAGGGAATGGAGATTTTGCAGGAATCTTCCCATGGAGAGGGGAGGGAATGGAGATTTTGCCACGTCCACCAAGCCACGCCCACCAATCCATGCCATGCCCACTAAGCCACGGCCACAGAACCGGTAGTAAAAAAAATTGAATTCCACCACTGATACATATATATATATATACACACACAATATGTGTGTGTGCGCGCACATGTATATGAATATTATTTTCTTTTGAGAGCGGGCATCAGAATTTCATTTTAATGTGTGTCAGTATGCTCATAGAAAAAAGTGACATTAAAGGTTATCTTATCTTATCTTATCTTAATCTTATCATATTTTATCTTATCTTCTTATCTTATCGCCTTATCCTACTCTACCCTATCTATCCCATCCCATCCTATAGCAAAAGCAATAGGATTATATACTGCTTCATAGTGCTTTTATACCCTCTCTAAGCTGTTTACAGAGTCAGCATATTGCCCCCAACAATCTGGGTTCTCATTTTACCAATCTCAGAAGGATGGTAGGTTGAATCAACTATCCTAGTTATCATAACTGAACTCAGAATTTTCATGGTAAGTCACATGCATGTGTCTTAACTTGATTTTATAATTGTTTTTATAATGGCTATATTTATTTATTTATTTATTTATTTATTTATTTATTTATTTATTTATTTAATTTGTATACCGCCCTTCTCCCCCTAGGGACTCAGGGTGGTGAACAGCTGAAATTAAAATACATACAATATAAAAGTTAAGATAACTAAAATAAATTAAATTAAAGCAAGTCATCACAGTTTAAGTGAATCATATTGGTTGTTAAGTGAAGCCATTCCCCCAAACAGGTATTCAAATAGTGAAAACTAGCAAAAAACAGCACAAATTGAAGTCAATGATGAAAAGATGTGCTGAACCCAACTGTAAATGTGACAGAGGAGGAGAGCCCTGTTGTCATAACTTCAAGGACAGGTGATACGTACATTTTTTCTCTTCTGTTATAACTTTGAATAGTAGTTAAGTGACCAGTCATTAAACAAAGACTACCTGTAATCACAAGGCAAATTGTTTGGCTATAGGGAATATTTTCAATGGACACGAAGGCAGTACTTTAAACTGGGACATTAAAAAATCCCACCAGTGCTTGAAGTGTGTCTTTTTAATAAGGCAAAAAGCTGAAGTAAAATTTCTTTTCACAGTACCTACTGAAGGCTAATATTAAATTTCGTTAGCATCATTTTTATTTGCAAAAATGTCCATGACTATAGATAGGGCCTTAGGCAAGATTTAGGGGTTGTTTTTTTTTTTTGACATGAGCAAAAAATGTCTGGGGTGGGGGAAGTGGCAGTGACTTAGAGACAGTATCCACTCTAGAAAGGTGGCAGGAGTTTGCCTCTGGATAAACAAATGTTTTCCATTGGTTCCATCCACCATGGGAACCCATTTGAGATCAAAGAAACTTCAGGAGCCATTTTGTGAAATAGCACAATTTGATCCAACAACTTGTTCATTAAGCAAAGCTATTGCTAAGTAAAACTGCAAATGTTTTTATGGTTTAACTCTAGCTTTCCTTTGTTTTACAGACCTGTGAAGATCTTAAATTAAATGACTGGTTGCAATGCAATTTTTTCATTGCCATTGTACTTGCCTACTATTGCTAAATGAGGCAGTCACAACACAAGAACTATCTGTATCACAGTATGTTCTCAAAATTTCAAATTTACCAACAGACCTATCTCATAGCCAAAACACACAATGTCAAAACTTAGAACTCAGTAGTTATACAAAAAGTTTACATCCTCTTCCAAAAACTTGATTTCACTGAGAAACTGTTGAGTCAGAATTCATCAGATTTAATCTCATTTTCCATAGATTAAGCAGAACCTAGAGTGTCTTACTTCTATTCACACGGAAGAGTGCTTGTGTGACATCTAACTATTGCTTTGTTTGTGGTTACTATTGGCAATCATCTCTCCTTTCATTATTCTCCAATAGCCTTCTTTCTCTTCTGCCTCACATATTTCTTCCTGATCAGATGCAAGATTAAATCATACAAGAAAGATTGTGCCTTAACTCTTAAAATGCCACTAGATTCTTCAAGTTTTCTGCAAAAATTAAACTGGCTATCCTTCTGAAAATTGAAGAAACTGGAGGCTTGCAGAGTTTGGTGTTTAGGTAGGCTTGAAAAAAATCCAGGCCACCTACCGTATAAACCAAGTTCAGAAATATTTTCCTAACCAATTTCACATAACCTTAATTTGAAATGTTACATTCAATAAATGACATTCAATTGTCAGCTTTAAAGACCTGTTTTTCTTTTCCCATCTCTGTATTATCAGGATGTTGGATCCTCTTTTTCCATTGTTTGTGCGAGGACTACCTGTATTCCAGATGTATTTTGGGTTCTGTTTCTAGAAATCTTACAAACTATGGAAAATTTCAGAATGGCTGGAACAGTATCAGAAGATTTTGATAGGGGGTTTGAACCAGTGGTGAAATCCAAATTTTTTAACTACCGGTTCTGTGGGCGTGGCTTGGTGGATGTGGTGTGGCTTGGTGGGCATGGCAGGGGAAGTACTCTCCATTCCTTCCCCACTCCTGGGGCCTCCCCACTCCTGGGGAAAGGATATTGCAAAAACTCCATTCCTTCCCCACTCCCACTTCCCCATGGGGCCAGCCAGAGGTGGTATTTGCCAGTTCTCCGAACTGCTCAAAATTTCCACTACCGGTTTTCCAGAACCTGTCAGAACCTGCTGGATTTCACCCCTGGTTTGAACTCTTTTTGAAGATGACATCACTATTCAGATTAAGTATTAAACATATTTCCTATGGGCCAAGGCACTTATCTTGGAACAGCTGCTAAAAGCTAAGAACCTTTTTCCCAGTCCTGGGAAGCCTTCTTTCTTTCTTTTTTTTAAAATATATTTTTATTGTTTACATATAAAAATATTGAATACAGTGTAGTTGTCCTGGCGTTCCAGTTGCCATGAAACAAAGGTAAAAAACAAGATGATATACTATTTTAAACATTGCTAGTGTTGTACAGTTATTTCTGACCATTATATTCTAGAATGCCCAGCTTTCTATCATTCTAATACCTACATTCTAATATCAACATAGTATCTCTTTCTATGTCCACCTAACTTGATTCTTTCGCATTCCAACTTCTATCTCATGTTTCTAACCAAGCCTTCTTTCTGATGAGATGTGGAACGAGAAAGAATAGCTGTGAAGCTGAATATGATAGAAACACTTAAGTACAGCTGAATGGATATTCTAACTCCAGCTATAACCTGCCAAAGTAAAGCAAGATCCAGATATGTTGTTTTTGAAATGAAAAAAAGTATCCTGATTAAATTGCAAACCAGAATGCATTGACAGAGCAATTTTACACATCAAGTGTGCAAATCAAACTATAATGACCACTACTCACATATCATTTGGTAAGTAAGACATTAAAATGCAACTATTACAAAAAAAGTATAATTAAATCTATCATTTAGAGAAATGTCCAAGAAAATATACATTTGTGGGAGAACTTGCTTTCACACTTCAATAAAAATTCATAAACTCATGCAGAAATCAGGCAGAAGGAATGCAAAGTTGGAAAATTGAGAAAGTGGGCAAAATCATACTTAATTGATGTGCTTGTTCCTATTCAGGAAAAAAAATACTCACAGTAATATACCTATTAATCCATACCTGGAACATTCAGCACATTACCAAATGACAATATATTAAGAGCCACTGCAATCACGTCTGAGAGTAGTATAGGTTGTTATGGAGAACCCATACTTAATGTTCCATCTGGCTTTTCTTTCCTACATAATGATGGAAGGAAATTATCCTTTGTTCTGTACTCTACCATAGACAATAATTTATGCCCTCAGTCTGCTCAAGCAAGGTACTTGAATATATAATTTCCCATAGAAAATCACCTTTTACCAGTACTTGGCTTTCTAAAGCCTACTGACATCACAAAATCTTTGATTTTGCAGAGGGCAAAAGGGCTCTATTCTAAAGAGCAGGATTACTTTAATTGGAAGGTAAAGAAAATATATTACTTTTCCAATTATTAGAAATGGCTAATTTAAAAGGCTGATTTAGAGCTGTAATGGGTTAAGGTAAGTAGAATTGGATTAAAAGGAGCAATTATTAAGGGCTGCATGGAAAGTGCTCTCAAAATATAGGAAAAACATATAATTGATTTCAACATTTATTTCTAATACAGAGTTTCTTTTCAAAGACAATATATTTTGAAGGATAATTAGAACTCATAGTCAAAATAAAGCTGCTCCATTTTTACTCCTACTGAAATCTGGACAATAATAGTTCCACAGTGAACCATTATGCCACCACAGTGAAATGGTTTCAAATAACCTGCTTTTGTCTACATTGTCATTTACTTGTTTTTCACACTGGTGAGAGTATTACAGATTCGTGCAAGGCAGGACATCTGGAAGAAAACCAAATGTATTTAGGCAAAAATGAAATGAAAATGCTGGCAAGCTTTTAGAGAAAAAGTGTATCCCTTTATTTTAAATAAAAGTATTCTAAAATAAATGTCTATTGTGCATTTAGTCTGAAGAAAGAGCAAGAACTAAGTTTTATTGAAACCAAGAAAGAGGAATCTGAACAATGAATTCTAGGGAATCTGGGAATTCTACGGAATCTGATTTGCTGGCCAATCTCCATTTTGTTTTTTAATTATTTTCTCCATTAAATTTCACTTTAGCCTGATAACTGCAAAGACAGTTTTAGAACAATTTGGAGCAGAATAGATAATTAGCTTGGTTACTGTTATTTGGTATTCAGATGTACCAAGTAAGACATCAATTTAAAAAAAACCCTGAAAATATATGCTTTCTTGTGTTACTACTTGATTTTACTTATCCAATATAAGGATCATCATCATATACTCAGCATGCAACATGGAAAGCATATAAATTAAGAATTTCTCTCTCAAATAATACATTTTAGCTTTTATTTCTTCATACTACCATGTGAATAGTTTTCAGTTCCAAGTTAACTAAAGCTATCATATGAACAATTTCTCATCTGTCCATGTCTTAGACTAATTTTCATGCAATTTGCAGCACAACTTTTTTCTAATGATTTTTTGACAATAAAACCTTGGGAAGCAAAGGTTCTATAGATATTTCCTTTCAAAAACCTGCTCAATCTGAGTGGAATTCTATCTGCCAAACTACCAAAGATAAGAAGTGATTTTGAGAAGCAGAATTCAGAATTTCTAAGGCACTCAAGATTTTGCAAAAGTTAAAGAGTAAGGTATACTAGGATTATTATCATCTCTGAAGAATTCTTTAAGATTATTAACAAGCTAAATATCTTTAAGGTAATGTGTAACAAAAGCATGATATAGAGCCACAAGGGAATGCTTAACATACCCCATTACCAGTGGTGGGTTGCACCGGTTCGCACCGGTTCTATGGAACCGGTAGTAAAACTGGCAGGAGGCTCCGCCCACTGACCCCGATGTCATCAGAATGCTTCTGTGTATGCGCAGAAGAGAGAGAGAGAGAGAGAGAGAGAGAGAGAGAGAGAGAGAGAGAGAGAGAGAGAGCGAAGGGAGCATGTGTCTGCAGCCCCATTGCAAACCAGTAGTAAAGGTAAGTAGAAACCACCCCTGCCTATCACCTATAGGTAGGGGAAAGAAAGATGAGCTATCTTTAGAATATAAAGTATTATACAATACTGGGGAAGAGATTAAAAATAAAAACCCCAACTGAAACCAATACATTCTTACATATGGAAAATTCTACAAATAAAATATAGCCATTAACCATTTCATATTAATATTTAAATAATATAAATTTTATTTTTTACTCTACAACCATTTTTATTCTACAACCATGAGTTCTAGAAATCTACAATAGTTGAATTGCTTTGAATTGCTTTGTGAGACCTGAAGAGAAATTTCATCCAGACTAATATTGATATTCTCACACCAAAAGACTATTCGAAAGTAGTCTGCTGTTAATTCTTCATGGAAGAGTTGTTTTGCTTATTTCAATAAAACAAAGCTCAGAACTGATAAAGGGCAAACCTAGTGAGAAAACCGCAGTTAAATGTAAATATTTACACATTTCTCCTGAGGAATGAAATGTAAATGAAAAGCAAATGTATGATGTTAACTTTGTAAAGATCAAAGTCAAATAATATAATTTAGTAACATTTCAAAGGTTTAAATGAACAAACACTCTGTCTACTGGATCACAATAAACCTCTGGGATTATTATTCTTTTGGATTAGCACTATGTGGTTAGCATTATTAATTAATTTCTAATGCTTTTGCAAGAAAGAATTTAGAAACTAGCCTTTCAACTACTGAATACAAACAACAAATCAGTATATATATCATTCCAGTATATAGATCATTCATCAGAAGTGTGTCATTTTATCTAAAATGGCATCCCCTACACAAAAGAGGATATAGAGATCAAAACCTGTGGTTCAATATCATTTAGGACAGTTCCCCAACCTTTTTGGCTTTGCAGACCAGTGCGGGGGGGGGGGGTGAGAGTGTGGATGGTTCTGCATGAGCAGCGGGCAAGCAGGCGTGCCCATGCAGTTCCGTTTGCATGAGCAGTGGCGCACGCAAATGGAATGCGTATACATGCGCTCACTCGCTGCTTGCACAAACGGGCATGCATGTATGCTCACTCACCATTTCAGCGGCCTGGTTCCAAACAGCTCAACGGTAGTGGCCCAGGGTTGGGGACTCCTGATTTACGGCACTTCTGCACAGCCATAAGTTTGGCTAACCATTCTCCTTAAACACACTTGTGATGCTTCATAAAGAGGCTTATGGTTGCTCCTTCGATCTGATTGAGGATGTGGAAGAAGGACAGAAAGGGTATCCAAGTAGCTGAAGATGGAATGCAAAATCTGGTCTTTCCATCTCCCTCCTACGCCTTTTCATTATTTTCCTGTTACATTTACTTCCATTGTGAAGAAAAAAATAACCTTAGTGGTTTTGAAGAGAGAAGAGTAAAGCCATTCCTTTGACTTCTCCAAAAGGCGGGTGGTGGGGATAAAGCCCTGTTAAGTCTTGGATTTAGAGGAGATGATGTGTCTTGCTTATGTCTGCATTTTATTGAATTCCAGTATAACATGGTTGCTTTCCCCCCAAATTTCTGCAACTTCAAACCCTTCTATCGTTTCATCTCTGTTAGTAAGAATTAAGTCCAGTTTAGTTAACCTTCTAGTTTCCTCCTCTACCTTTTAGATGATTGTCATCTAGACTCTTAAGAAACCTGTTTGATCTCCCAATTGATGTCAGGCAGTTAAAGTTTCCCATTACTATTGTGGTGTGTTTCTACATACATTAATTAACTGGTTAGCAAAAAGTTCATCTATTTCATTTGCTTGGTTGTGTGGCCTGGCCACCTATGGCAAAGTCATTCATTTCCCTTTTTATTTTGTTCCAACAGTGTGCCAATCCCATATTTACAAAAGGCTTGTAGGTGGAAAGGGCTCTATAATCCAAAATTGTCACTGTCACTGCACAAAAAATGCAGACCCACAGAACAAGAGAAGAAACACAGGGATATATGTGAAAGGTAAGGGGTGATGTAGACAAATTTTTCTGTTCTTTGTATAAGAGACAGGCAACTTCATGGAGATGAAAGCTACCAATCAATTTATGCTGGACAGAAAATGACAACAAAGTTATGTTCATAATCTGAAAAAGAGCAAGAACAAGTTATTTTCCCAATCCTGCCACCAGGATTGTTTGCCAAGAATGTTTGCCAAGAATGCAACTTCAGGATTCAATACTATGAAAACAATAAGTATTTAATATAGCAACCGGAAGTTATGCTTTTACAACCAAAGAATTAATTATTTATTACAGAAGGCACTGGGAGAATCTTTGGTGAGGCTTAAATTTTTAATCATCTGAGGGACCTTAGATTGATGCCTTATTCATAATTCCATCTTAAAACTGTAAATAAATGTAGAGTGCATCAAACTATATTCTCCCCCCTCTCTTCTTCCTTCCTTTCTTTTGACCAACAAAGAATTCCTGCACACTATTTGGGATCCTGAAATAGTAAAGATATTGCCTTAATATGGATTTTGGAATGAATGACCTTGGATAGCCTCTTCACCTATCAAGTCTTCCCAGCCTTGGATTTCCAAAGAATCATAGAATTGTTTAAAGCCTTTTTTGTTTGTTTGTTTGCTTATTGCAATGGCTCCCTCTGCAGCTACTCGCAGTCCCTTCAGTTTAAATAAAAGGAAGCAAGTAATTTCTGCAAACAGATGAATTTAAACAAAACAAAGGAACAGCATTCCTAGTGATCAAATTACTATAGGAAATTTACAGATGACACAACAAAATTAGAAGAAGCAATAAAGATAGTTACATAAAATAAAGGAGGATGTTTATAAAACTTTAGGTTTCACAGAAAGCTAAGCCTTGGGTGCTAAATTTTGATTTATGGGATTATATACCTGTATGATTGTGCCATATACATGAAGCATCTAGGCAATAAAATAAGAAAATAAGGATATTTTTCTAATCCATTTAATCTACCATTAACACTATTAGCTCCATGTTCGTAGTCTATGTTCCTATGGCCATATACCGACCTGCAAAGTTTGGCCACACCTCTTCTAAATTTATGGTCTATAATTTTTAACTAGGATCTAATTAAATAGATAGCAGAGTAATCCTATTAATTATACCTTCAATTATTTAGCTTTCATCTTGTTCTTGCCCATTTCTTTGTGCTGGACCCACCTATTTTGGGAAGTGAATTCCTCAGCATGTTATTCAAAGATCATTGCAGTCTTAATCCTCCAAAACCAAGTATATACCTGTTTTAACAGATGTGGGCTGCATCTCCCCATTTTAGAACCCACATGAAATATCCAGGTATAGATGCTATGGGATACAAACTACTCTCCCTTGTGAATACCATTATTTATTATGACCAGGTTATGTACACCCATGCTTCTCTACTACTTCATAGCATAATTCAGTTGCAGCTTGGTGCTGAAAACCTTTCCCACTTTGCTACAAATAACTTCTCTTTTGTTATTGCTGTATTTTTCAGAGTATAAGACACACCGGACTATAAGATGCACCTACCTTTTTTGGTGACAAAAAGAAGAAAACGAAATCTGCCTCTGCCTCTGAACAATTTTGCCTCATTGCAGCAAACAGCAAACAGTCTGCTTTACTTTCATTTTCGTTTTCAGCATAGCTTGATTAGTACAAGGGGGAAAAAAATCTGCTCCAGCAATTTACCTCCTTGCAGCAAGTAGCAGAGCCCTGGCAAAACAGCTGAGAGCAAAATAGCTGAGAGTCCTAAGGCTGATCCAATCAACTTGTGCTAAAGCTGAAAGGAGCTGTTTTTTCTTGCTGTTTGCTGCAAGGAGGTAACTGCTGGGAGGCAGAGGCCAAAGAGTGGGGGCGAGTGGGTGGGTGGGGCTACATTCGGTGTATAAGACGCACCTAAATTTTCACCCCATTTTAGGGTGGAAAAAGGTGGTCTTATACTCCAAAAAATATGGTATTTCTTTTTGTAATTATTTCATTATTTTGTGTGAAAACATATTCTCAGGTCTATGTACCAAGAATTCTTCTATCAGACGAAACAAGAACCAGAGCCTTTCAAATGAGTGAAATTCCATTAATGGATTCACATATCATAGTGCTAATTCATAAGGTGCTCGGTCAGGGATTGTTAGCAAGTTTAAATTAGTTATTCATTTCAAAGAAATTTACCTGAACAGGATCCAAGATCTTGAGTGCTGCCTTGTTTTTTCTTGTTGCACTCCTTGAAAATTTGCTATATGTTCCTTTGCTAATTGTTTTAATTATCTGCCAAATATTTGAAAGATTGGGAAAGCTGTCAAATACAATGCATCTGTTAAGGGCAGCATCTTAAACAATGAATCCTGAAAATAAAATAAAAATGTTAGTATTGAGATAACCATTAACAACAGCATAGCCTTTTAAAAGATTTTTACCCTGCCTTTTTTCATATGCAGTTCAAGGCATACATAACAATATTCCTTCTTCGTCCTCTTTTCCCTGCTGATTGGCCCAATGTCACCCAGCTGTTTTCATGCTTAAAGTGGGACTAAAACTCCTGTTCTAGGCCAGCAACTTAACCACTGCACCAAATTGGCTTTCATAGCTGCAAAGTTGGGTTCAGGATTTTTTTTAAAAAAATTTGTAAACTTTTATTAATTTAAGAAACCACAAAATACATTTATAAATACAAGTAAAACAATATACAACAAGCATCAGTAAAACAATATACAACACGCATGGGTTCAGGATTTAGTGACCATGACCTCTGATCAACCCTCAGCAATCAGAAACCAGCTCAGTCAAAGACTAAACAAAAGTCTAGACACCTGGCTATAAAGACAGAAGCCCAGTCAATCCTCACTTAGTTTGACTATGATTTGCATAGCAGATAACTTGGCCTCTGAAGGTGCCATCTACTGTTGCTGGTGAAACACAATGAAATCTGTTCCCTAGACTAGTCAAGGCATTAACCCTGAAACCCCAAACTGTCCACACCATTAACCAATTTGAGTTCTGCTTGATGGTCTCTCTTTCATTCCTTTAACTTCATTTTTGTAACTGATGTTAGAAGAAATGTTCATCTGGGTTCATTTTCAAGTGGGGAGAAAGACACTGGAAACATGGAGGCTGCTTGGAAGGATGGTTAAATGGTGAAACAGGACCACCAAGCATGTGTGATTCTGGGCAGCTGAACACATGGAGTGGAGAGATATTTATACCCTCTCTTGGGCCTTGCCCTAGAACTTCCTGTTCCTGTGTAAGAAATGTATCTCATGTGCAAATCCTAGGAGTTTGTCTGAAATAAGCTTGGTTGAACTGTGCTAGGTGATGTAATGTAGGGGCTTGGTTGTGCCCTGTGGTGAGCTAGATAATGCTATTGTGTCCTGGAAGGTCATGTTTTAATCCCATCACCCTGGAGCTGAGGTCTTTTGTTTTATAGCTAGGCTGGCATCAAAATATCTGCTGGGGGCAGGGAGCTGCAGGGAGCTACTCTTTGTCTTTAAAAACCTGTTTCTCCTTTTCTCATCCAGGGAAATATAATATTCCGCCTTTTTAATATTTCCTTGAACATTCTTCGAAGAGGGCTGGGTGCTATCTTTCTTCACTGAGATGCCCATCAATCATGAAATATGAATTGTACTATTCCTTATTAATTGCTTGTCATGACGTCTGATCCATAGCAACTGTATGTATAAGCACCTATTATTATGCATTGTACCTGACAATAATCCATACCTCTTCAAAGGACATCACAATGACCTGTTTGATCCCGTCCACCTGTCATCTTTCTTTGTATTTCCCTCAACTTTGAAAACATAAGTTGTTTCTTTTATCATCTTTTTGTATCGTGTGAATTATGTGAGCTTCTGCTTACTGACTCAGTGCCTATTCTGTTTTTTAAACTTATAAATGGCAAAAACATAATACCGTAATATATTTCTTAGCTTTCCCCAGATTCAACACCCTACAGATGTTCCCAACATCAGCCAAATCATCCTGGGTAATGATGAGAATACTGGGAATTAAAGCTTACACATCTGGAAGGCATCAACATTGGGGAAAGCTGATCCAATCAATACTTTAGTCCGCTATTTCAAAATTGTTTACAAGAATCAATGTCAAAAATTCTAACATCAAAAAAAGAATACAAATGGGTTTTTTTTCTGATAATAATGCAAGGAGAAAAAAATAATTGTAGCTGTACAAACTTGGGCATACTTATAATTTTTTTAAAAAAGTTCATCTTTTTTTAATAGAAGTCCTAAAGCAATGATCAGTTTTGCCTCAAATAACTAAAATGTTGTTAATCACCAGGATAGTGTCAAGATGGCATTGTTCCACATAGTTTAGCAATCTTCAGTTCGGCTCAGCTCATTAAGTGTTTTGTGACAAATTAGTTTGCCTTAACTTCAGATTGTTCCTAGGCTACCTGAAATATAAAGAAAATTATACTACGTTAAGTACATGGCTATAATAAGAACATGCAAATCATGTGAAATGTTCTAAAAAGAGGGCTAAGGATGCCAAAGAATTCATTCAGGGAAGTGAATAACTTGGTAAGAACAGAACTTTCCATCCTTTCTCCATCAGCTCACTTTACTTTCATGATACCACCTATGAAAGAGAAGGGGAGAAAAAAACTTCATTCCCATTTGGCATTATTTTTTTAATTAAACAAGCCCAGAATCCAGATGTGTTTTTAGTAGTAGAGGAGATGGCGCATACTTGGCTAGAAAACTGCAGAAAAGTAACTTTATGAGGCTAAGAGTTTGGATATAAATAGAATATGCAAAATATAAAATAGATTATATATGCACTTAAGGTTTGAATATTTATACGCAAGTGGAAGAAATCTGCAATTCCTGAATGAATACAGTTCCTTTTCATCTTAATGGTACACAACTAAAAAAAAATAGACATAAAGGATCATTTTTAACTGCATACCAGATCAGTGTTTGTAAAGAACAAACTGAATTCCAACATTTTAGCACATTTTTTATTTATTATTTATTACAAGCAAATATTAACATCATCATCATTGTCATCAGCCATTCAGTTTTTTTTAAAAAAAATTGATTTATATGCCGCCCTTCTCCGGAGACTCAGGGCGGCTTACAATGCGTTAAGCAATAGCCTTCATACTTTTGTATATTTATACAAAGTCAGCTTATTGCCCCTACAAACTGGGTTCTCAATTTACCTACCTTAGAAAGGATGGAAGGCTGAGTCAACCTTGAGCCTGGTGAGATTCGAACTTACCGTAATTGCAGACAGCTGGTTTTAATCACAATGCTATCAGTCTGCTGAGCCACCAGGCTCCAACCCTCGGCCACTCTATGAATCAGCACTCTTCATGCCCCACTGTCAAGCACCACCTCCTTCAAATCTGCCATAGTCCTCCCGGTGTCATCTTTTATAGCATCCAGCCAGCAGATACTAGAGTGGCCCCTTTCTCCTTTTTCTGTTGATCATTCCCAGTATGATTGACTTTTTGAGTGAGTCAACTCGCATGACATGGCCCAAGTATGATAGCTTTTGTTTGGCAATCTTGGCTTCAAGTGATATTTTTTGTCAGAGTTTCTTGCAAAATTCAAATCCAGAAGCATACACAGATGAACTGATGCAGCAGGATTCATTAACTTCTTTATATTCACAATAATACATGAAGTAAGTTTACAATACCAACAACAGATTCACAGTTTCATTTCAGCTCAGATCAGCAGACAAGTTCACACACTAGTTTCTGTTTCTCTTTCTCCGCACAGACTCAGAAGCTGTAGACTAAGACACACCCTATCTCCAGTCTGTCTCAGCTCCCAATTGGCTGATTTAGTTGCTATGCCTATTCATTCGCTGACCTTGTTACCATGTCTTCCCAATCATGAATATTCTGACATTTTTGGTGAGGTTCAGTCTAGAATTTTAATTTTCTACTCTATTTATTTCTATTTCTATATTTCTATATTTATTTCTGTTTAATATTTGCAATCTCATTAAAAATCAATTTTGGTCTAATATTTCTTCAAATGCATTTGTTTGAACTGATGCTGACAAAACATTACTGACAAAAGAAACTGGGTCACCTATAATTCAAGAACTAAATGCTTTATAAATTACTGAATCGAAGGTAAAAAATAAGGTAGCATAATTCAGAAAGTGTGGGCTCTCAGATAAAGCCCCTAAATTAAATAATTTTACATAGCAAAACAATTTGCATGACATAATGAATGGCTTACACGCCATACATAGCAGTGGTGGGTTTCAAAAATTTTTACTACTGGTTCTATGGGTGTGGCTTGGTGGACGTGGCTTGGTGGGCATGGCAGGGGAAGGATACTGTAAAATCCCCATTTCCTCCCGATCAACTGGGACTTGGGAAGTAGAGAATAGATGGGGGCGGGGCCAGCCAGAATTTTTACTACTGGGTCTCCAAAATTTCCGCTACCAGTTCTCAAGAACTGGTCAGAACCTGCTGAAACCCACCTCTGATACATAGTTAACCATTACAATAAATCACAGTTGATTGGATTCAGATGACATGATAATAGTAAACTATAGTTTCCAGACCAGAACTAGGCAGATCACATCTTGGTGTAACATGTGTGACTATAGCTTTTTAATCTTACAGAAGTCATTTCAGATTAGAACAACTTCATTAGAGGCCATCAAAGGCACAATATATTTACTAGAGTGCTTCAGATAATCTTGACACAACCAATGATTTTAAATAACTATCATTAATGTAACAAGGAAAGTTGAGATAATGGTAACTGTCAGATGTACACTTTTCTTTTAACTATACTGAGGCATTTTAATGGCAAAATGCACATCAAATAAAATTGAAAACTAATTTTGGGTAAATAGTGTCAGACAATCCCATTCAATTGATGACTGTTAATTCCATGGATTACAAAATACAATAGATGATGATTTGAAGAAATTAAGACTACTGAGACGTGAATGACAGACTCCAAACACAAGTCAATCACTGGGCAGTGATATAGATCTAGTTCAAACGTATTACAAACTATATAAAAGAAACCGAGTTTTTTTTAAGTTACAGCCTATTCAGAATTTTAAATTCTCTGACGCGCTGCTTGGAAGAATCCAAGAGCGTGGGTAATATCCCTCAGGTAGCCTGAAAACACTGAGTGCATATCACTTTAAATTAACTGTTGACTCCTGCCCTAGGGACTGGCTGAGGCTCAGTTCCTTTCACTCAGTGCAGCCTGAACCAGTGCTTTTTGACATCTCTCCCTTCATTGCAATTCTTCTGGATATTTTATTATTTTAATTTATTGTTTTTTCCTGTCTTCATTACTGTGAGTTTTTTGAATTATTGCCTCAAGCCTCCTAGATCGAAGGGCAACGGCGTTCTGAAGGCGCGGACCTTCAGACGCCCCTCCTGGGCCTATATCTGCCACAGGGCTCTGCATCCCACCTTGCCATCCCTGCGAGCCCACTGTGTGCCCTTTATTCAGCCCTCGCCGCCGAGCTCTGCCTCCATACGGCATCTTTGCGAGCTATAGTCACTGGGCGATCGGGAGGCCCTCTTTATTTTGCCACGGCCCTTTTCTCCTGCCGCCCACGCACCCCAGCTTCGCCGAATTACAAGCGGCTTGGACGGCAACAAAGAGGCGTTGGGAGCGCTCGTTAGCGCTCGCACGCTGCTGGGGTCGGTTTTCGCGGCCTGATCCATCGGCCGCCATCGCACGCCCACCATAAAGAGCCGTTGGGAGCGCTCGTCAGCGCAGGCTCACAGCAGACTGTCCCGCAGCCCGATCCTTTGGCCGCCATCGCGCTCCGGCTCTGCCTGCTCCCGAACACCTTGCAGGCCCATTTGGAGGCGTTTGGAGCGCTCTTTAGCGCTTGCGCGCAGCCGGCCATCTCCTTCGACTGCGGGGGCACTTCAGCAGCCCGGCGGCCCTTCATCATCGTTTCGGAGAGGCCTCCTTGTTGCGAATCAGGAGGCGACGCCTGTAGGACGCTATTTCCCGCGCAGCCGCCATTTTGTGTTTGCCGCCATTTTGACAGCATCGGAGCCAGGCCTCAGGGTCATTCCTGAACCTTTGGAACATTACTGCCCCACCCGGGTGGTTCTCTGCCCTTAAAAGTTCTTCCCTGCTGGGGTGTGTGTGCTCCATCTAACCCCCCCCCCCCAAAAAAAGAGAAGAGAGGCTAAATTTCAATTCCCATGGCGGATCCAGACCTTTCTTCCGACATGGAACAAGACCAATCTCCACCTCGTCCCAAGGTCTCTGACCGCTCGTTGGGGAAGGCTTCAAAGAAGACTTCAAAGAAGTCATCACGCCCGTCTAAGTCTGCTTCCTCAAAAGGCCACAAATCATCCTCGGCTGAGGATAAGGCTGCTAAGCGTCGCCACGATGCTCTTGAGCGTCAATTTCAAATGGCTCAACGCAAGGCCCCCACTCCCGTACCACCTGCCAGCTGTCCGGGGGGAGAATCTACTTCCTCTTCTCTCGTTGGCCCCTTGCCTCATCCAGACCTTTCTCAGGGACTACCACCAGGAGCCGAACCTGCTACTCAAGGATTCGTCTATCCCCATCAGGTTGAACCGCCTGTGCTTCCTTCGACTTCCACGGCAGTTTACCAGCCTTCACATCCTGGAAGGGCACCTGAGGCTACGTTCACCCCCACCGCGGCAGGCCTCCGCCCGCCAGAGGGTCCCTCTCCTTCTTATTATGACATTCAAGCGATGATTACAGCCACTGTGTCTCGAATGATGGCGGGCGGCCTACCTCAGGCCCCTTACCCTCAAGGGGCTTCACAGTCATACCTTCCGGAACCTCCCAGACCAGCAGCTCATTGCCCTGATGTTCAACTAGGGGACTACTCACTACAGGAGTCCGACCACAGTGACGACTCTCAATTTGACGGTGATGAAACGGGTACCATGGAACTTTCGGAAGATGAGGAGGAGCCACCTGAGAAGCCCTCATCTACGGGTCTCTTTCGGCCCTCCCTCTTCAAGGCACTTCTCCGCAAGGCCATTGCTACTACGCAGCTGGCATCTTCCAAGTCCTTACCTGACCCGGAGAAGACTTCTAATCCTCATGACGCTCTTTTCGCCATTCCTCAACCTGACCAGGAATTCATTCCCTGCCCACAACTATTTTCTGAAACCGTCCAACGGCCCTGGGCCCAGCCGGGAGTGCTTGCAGCACCCAACGGCATTGACAAAAAGCTGTTCTGTTCAGCGCCCAGTTTACAGGATTTACTTGAGCTACCATCCGTAGACCCCCCCATCGCAGCCTTGACTTCCTCTGCAGTGTTATCCAACGACATCGCGGACGGCCTGCGTTCTGAGGACAGGAGAGCCAAACTGGTCTTCCGCAAGGCCCATCAAACTGCGGCTTGGGCCATACACGCCGCCACCTTGGCCTCTTTCTTCAATCGAGCCTCCCTGATCTGGCTCCGCCAGCTCCAGGATCGTCTTCCGCCTGATGATCGCCGCCTCCACCAGGACGTTAATAAGTTGGTGGCAGCCACAGAATATTCCGCGGATGCGGCTCTTGCAGCGACCAGGTTCGCCTCGAGATCTCTGGCATCGACTGTTACCTCCCGCCACCTCCTGTGGCTCCGACATTGGCGTGCGGATGTAAAATCCAAATGAAAGCTTGCCTCAGCTCCATACAAGGGATCCCGGTTATTCGGGGAGGCACTCGACCCTATCCTCATAGAGGATAAGGACAAAAGGAAAATCATGCCTTCTTCCTATCGCAGAGCTGATCGACGCTACTCACCATACAATCAGCGTCCTTTCTTTCGGGCTGATCCTGGCCCCAGCACTGCTTCCACCTACCGTCCCTCCTCCTTCTCCTATGATCGTCTGTCTGATAGACAGTCCTTTCGGGACCGCTCCCGACGGCAACAGCCTTCCAGACGTCCCTTTCACGGAGGTGCCTCCCGACCTTTCCGGAGAGGAAAATGACTGCTCCGCTCCATACCCTATCGGCGGCCGCCTGCATCATTTCTTCCAACAATGGTCTTGAACTACGACGGACGAATGGGTCCTGCAAACCATTCGTCTAGGACTCACCCTGGAATTCTCCTCCTGCCCTCCTCATTGCTTTATTCGATGCCCGGTCTCCAGGAACCCCGAAAAGAGGCGTCTGATGTCCTTGGAAATACATCACCTTTTGGACATTCATGCTATAGAGCCCGTTCCCATAGAACATCGGGGGACAGGTTTCTATTCAATATTTTTCCTGGTCCCAAAGAGCTCCGGGGGCTGGAGGGGGATCCTGGACTTAAAAGAATTGAACAAATTGATTACCTATCACAAATTCAAAATGCAGTCCCTTCATTCAATCTTAGCCGCCATCAGACAAGCCGACTACATGACTTCCATCGATCTCAAGGAGGCCTACCTCCACATTCCGGTCAGGCCCTCACATCGCCGATTCCTGCGTTTCTCCTACGACAACCAGGACTTCCAATACAAGGCCATGCCGTTCGGTCTTTCGTCCGCCCCCAGGACATTCACGAAGATCCTTGCAGTAGTGGCAGCTTCGCTTCGTCTCATTCCCATCAGAGTCCTCTGCTACTTGGACGATATTCTCATCCTGTCCGACTCTCACCGCAGAGCCCTCAGAGACCTGGAGGCAGTTCGAGATTCCCTCCAACAGCATGGTTTTTCCCTGAATGTGGAGAAAAGCCACCTTCAGCCCACCAATTGTATTCAGCACCTGGGAGCCATCATAGATTCGGCATCCTGCCACGTTTTTCTGGCCCCGGATCATTCTCACAGCATTGCCAGGGCAATTTCTCAGATCCAGTCTTCCCGGACAGTGTCCATTCTCCAATTGTCACAGCTCTTCGGGAAGTTTATTTCATGCATCAACATCGTGCCGTGGGCTCGCCTCCATTCTCGCCCCCTCCAATGGTTCCTTCTGCCCCTTCAAAAGTCCCGAGGCAGCAATTCCACTTCGAAGGTCAGCTCCCTGTTCCCATTCTCCGATCCCTACGTTGGTGGATTTCCCCAGCAATCTCCAAGGGGTGTTTCTTTCAGGACCCAGAAAGAGTAACGGTGACAACAGATGCCAGTCTACTGGGGGTGGGGAGCCCATCTGCACTCCAAGATAGCCCAAGGTCTTTGGTCAACCTCGGACATACAGCACGATATCAATTGGCTGGAGCTGAGAGCCATCCACTTAGCCCTCCAGCATTTCCAACTCAACATCCAAGGTCGGCACGTGCTGGTCTTGACCGACAACACCATGGCCAAGGCACACCTAAATCGAGAGGGCGGCACGCATTCCAAACCACTGCTGGATGAGGCGATCTCCCTTCTTTCCTGGGCGGAGGGGATCGTACTCTCCATCTCAGCTCAACACATTTCCGGGACAGACAATACTCGGGCGGACTGGTTGAGCCGCACTCAACTCGACCATTCAGAGTGGCGACTGGACCCAGCTCTCTTCCGGATGCTGTCGACCAGATTCGGCCGTCCCATCCTAGACCTGTTTGCGAGCCCCCGCAACACACAGCTTCCTCGATTTTTCTCCAGGTTCCCCAGCCCGGGGTCCGAAGGGACGGACGCCCTGAGATGCCCATGGCCCCGGGGCCTGTTGTACGCCTTCCCTCCTATCCCTCTCATCCCGAGGGTAGTGCGCAAAATCCTGTCGGAGGCCGCGGAAGTTCTTCTGGTCGCTCCGCACTGGCCACGACAACCATGGTATGCGGATCTACTAGAACTGTCAATATCCCGGCCATGGAGAATTCCCCAGGACAGGGTCTCTCTCAGCCAGGGGGCCATCCTACACCCGGAACCGGAGTGGCTCCAACTGGCCATCTGGCATTTGAGAGGGCCCTCCTGAAAAAGGACAACCTGTCGGAGCGCGTCATTACCACCATGCAAGCCTCGCGCCGGGCTTCCACTGTACGGATCTATGAGGCTACCTGGCAAGCCTTCCGCCGCTGGTGTCGCAGGAACAACGTAGACCCGGCCGAAGCCTTGGTCCCTGTCCTCCTCGAATTCCTCCAGGATGGATTGGACGACGGTCTAGCCCCGAATACCCTGAGACGACAGGTAGCTGCCTTGAACTCAGTTTTGTCTAAGTCAGCAAATCGCCCACTGTCCTTGGATCGGAGAATCCGAACCTTCCTTCGAGGGGCCACCAACCTGCGTCCGCCAGTAGTTCATAGATATCCATCCTGGGACCTGTCGCTGGTGCTCCAGGTCCTCATGTCTCCACCGTTTGAGCCCTTGTCCTCTATTTCTCTGCGATTTCTGACACTTAAAGTTGTTTTTCTAGTGGCAATCACGTCAGTGAGGAGGGTCTCTGAACTCGCAGCTCTGTCTGTTCGATCAGACCTTTGCGTCTTCCATCCAGACAGGGTGATCCTCCGGCTCGACCCCGCCTTCGTCCCCAAAATTAATTCGCTCTTCCATCGAGCTCAAGAGCTAGTTCTGCCGAATTTTTGCCCGCAACCTCGGCATCACAAAGAAGTCCAATGGCATAACCTCGATGTCCGGCGCGCTCTCTGGCACTACATTAAGCGGACTTCCCAGTTTCGGAAATCGGAAGTGCTATTCGTGTCCTTCCTGCCAGCTTCGATGGGGCACAAGGTCTCTTCGGCCACCATTGGCCGCTGGCTCAAGGCTTGCATCTCTATGGCATACACCCTTCGCAGCAAGTCCCCGCCTGGACGCATCTTGCCGCACTCAACCAGAAGCGCCTCGACTTCGGCGGCATGGGCTACCCAAGCATCCATCCTGGACATTTGTCGTGCATCCACCTGGACCTCTCTCACTCCCTTTGTGCGACATTATAAAGTTGACTCCTTTGCCTCGGCTGAGGCGTCCTTCGGACGGCGAGTTTTGCAATCAGTCATCTCTCCACCGGCCAACCGGGAGCACTCAGCCTTCCCTCCCATCTAGTACTTGCTTGGGTACATCCCATGCTCTTGGATTCTTCCAAGCAGCGCGCCAGAGAATGGATGTTGCTTACCTGAACATCCTTTCTGGGCGCGCTGCTGAAGAATCCAACCCGCCTGTTACGGCTTCTGCTTCCTGATCCCGGATGGACGTGACTCTTGGTTAGGACATCCTTCGTGAAAGAAACTGAGCCTCAGCCAGTCCCTAGGGGAGGAGTCAACAGTTAATTTAAAGTGATATGCACTCAGTGTTTTCAGGCTACCTGAGGGATATTACCCACGCTCTTGGATTCTTCAGCAGCGCGCCCAGAAAGGATGTTCAGGTAAGCAACATCCAATCTACCTTAAAAGATGCTTTACTCAACCAATCCTTTAAAATCTTATCTTAAATTCAATACAAGATTTGTTGTTGATTTTAAACATTTGCTTTATATCTCTTTCTGTCACAATTTCTCCAAATTAGTTCTGGGTTAAGTATACTCAATTTGAAATTATCTCCTATTTACTACCTGATTGCAAGTTATGGTTACACATCATTCACTTTATTGGGGAACAGGTATCAGTCAAGCAAGATTTTCTGAACAAATCTGCAGCAGATGCAGATGGCCGTGTAGATTTCTTTTCCAGAAGGCCTAATTGGAAAAAAAGCATTCATCATCTTTGCCTCTTGCCACTCACCTGTCCATAATCCTGCATGAAAATCTGTGAATTCAAAAAGTTTTGTTCAGTCAGCAACAGGTTACTGTTGCCGTTCTTGCATGTTTCCACTCTACCACATTGGCTTTCTTAACACACATTATTATATCCATTTTCCTCCGCTGGCCCTGTGCGATATCCTAAAACCTGCTCTGTTTTAACACATCTGCCCTTTATTGCTCTACACCAGGGATGACGAAGCTGTTTGGCACCGAGTGCTGCCCAGGGTGCATGTGCGTGCACAAAAGTGAGCTTCCGCTTTCCAGTGCACACATGTGCACTGGCCAGCTACTTTTCTGGGTTTCTGGTGTGCATGCGTGCCCAAAAATGGCGGTGCACATGCTCATGCAGGAAAATGGAAGACCAGCTCCTCCAGTTCCCGGAAGTGCCACAAGCAAAAATGCCATCTGATTGTCACATGTGCATGTATGCCAGAAACCAAGAAGAGGAACGGGCGATGCCGCATGTGCCAGGCAACATGGCTCCACATGCCACTTTGGGCACATGTGCCATAGGTTTGCCATCACGGCTCTACACGCTCCAACCCTACGCTTATTTCATATGTGGGAATCGGGAGGAAGGTTTACCTCACAAGAACTATGTGCTGTTTCTCCATCGCCGTCTTGCTGGGCAGATGGAATAGGATAAAGTCTGGCAACCTAAGTCCGTTCCTCTGCACATGGTCTTGGGCCACTAGGGAATGCTTAGCTGACACGTGTTTCAGAATCAGTCAGTCCCTAATGACCTTGTGATCGGCAGGTGTCACCTGGGAATGTTCATACAGATAAGCCAAGTAAAATTCTGGTTCCCCGGTGGCTGTTTCACTCACAGTCAATGGGGAAAAAAAAAAGGCTTGGAGCCTATTTCCAGATGCTCCCTTATAGACTTCCAGGCATCTCAGACAACAGCCTTCCTCCTCGCTCCCAGTCTTGTTATTCAAGCATGTAACGGCGCAATGGATGTGTGCCTCGCACATTTGGGGGAAATGGAGTAGCCCTTTAAAGTTGGCTCTTAAGGCAGCCACACCCAGCGTGAAGAGTGAAGTTGCCCAATATCCAATGGAGCATTCACATTTCCATGGCATAGAGATAGCTTTCGGTCTCTGTTATATCTGCCCAGCATTCAGTGCCATACAGTGCAACGGGGTTGATGGTTGTCTTGTAAATCTTAGATTTAAGACAGGTTGGCATTCGTCTGTCACATAACACACCAGTGAGTTCTCGCCAATGCATTCAGGCTAGGCTGCATTCACCCTTGCTCACACTTGGTCGTTGATATTGCCATTGCCTTGGAGATGGGATCCCAGATACTGAAAAATGTCCACCCTCTTTAAGTTTTCTCCATTGATTTGAAGCATTCCAGGGGTGGTAACAGACTCTAAATACTCAGTTTTCTTGATGTTGAGGCGGAGTCCAAAATGGTCAATTTGCATGCCATGTTTGGACTTGCTGCTGTAGTTTGCCTCTGGTGGTGGAAGCGAGCATAACATCATCAGCATAGAGCATAGTCCAGGGTGCGTTCTGCTGCAGGTCATGTGTGATGGTATCCATAACCAATATAAACAGAAGCTGAGGCAGTGTAGAGCCTTGGTGAATCCTAACCATCACCGGAAATCTGTTGGAGAGACCAGCTGGGCATTGCACTTGACTGCTGGTGTTCTTATATAACATTTTGACCCAGTTAATGAGTGGTTCTGGTGCTCCATGATTCCGGAGGGCATACCAGATCAGTTGATGTGGGACATGATCAAATGCCTTCCCCAGGTCTAGGAATGCCATGTGTAGTGGTTGTCTCTTCTCACAGTGTTTCTCTATGAGCTGGCAGGCTGCAAAGATGGTATCAATTGTTCCACAGCCTTTGACGAAGCTGCATTGGTTGATGGTGGGTTGGGCGATTCTGAGAATGCATTGATCAAGGATTCTCTCAAAGATCTTCATAGTGTGAGATAGAAGGCGGATTGGGCGATAGTCAGCTGGGTTACCCTTGTTCTTGAAAATGGGAAATGTTATGCTTGTTGACCAATCAGTTGATATAGGGCCAGTGTTCATTACAGCAATGAAGAACTCGGTCAGCCAAGGTATCCCTGTATCTCGCACTTCCTTTCAGTTTCCCTTCAGTTTCCAGAAGTGTGTGGGCAAATTGACAGGTTCAGGTGCCTTCAAGTTCTTCATTCTGTCCACAGCATTGTTGACTTCTTCCTCAGTTATGAGTGGATTGGGTCCATCTACCTTCTAGAATTGGTAGATGTGGGAATTCAATGTTGGAGATCTCATGAAATGATCTTGCCATCATTGCAAAATTGCCTGTTTATCTTGGAGTTGTTTGCCATCCTTGTCTTTAATACACATGTAATGCTTGATGTCTTATGTAGCCTTCTTGTGTGCTTTGGCCAATTGATAAATGTCTTTCTCCCCTCCCCTTGCCTCTAGGCCAGGGGTGGGCAATTGTAGCTCTTTTACAACCTGTGGACTTCAACTCCCAGAATTCCTGAGACAGCCAAGCTGAGACAATTGCCCATCCCTGCTCTAGGCGATCATATAGGTCTGTGATGGCAAACCTATGGCACGCGTGCCACAGGTGGCACACTGAGCCATATCTGTGGGCATATGAGCATTGCCCTAGCTCAGCTCCAGCGTACATGCATGTGCCGGCCAGCTAATTTTCTGGCTTTCTGTGCCCACTAGAAGTTGGAAACTGGCTGTTTCCAACCTCTGGAGGGGCTCCGGGGGGCTGGGGAAGGCCGTTTTCGCTCTCCCCAGGCTCAAAAAAAGCCTCTGGAGCCTGGGGAGGGCAAAAACAGGCCTATTGGGCCCACCGTGCCATCGCGTGCCAAAAGCAGGGGGAGCGCGGGGGGTGGGGTGCATTGAATTATGGGTGAGGGCATGTGTGCGCATGACCCCCCCCCCACAATCCCCCTGCTTTTGGCACATGATGGCAAAAAGGTTAGCCATCACTGATATAGGTCTTAGTAGTGTTCTGCCCTGGCTTCAGCAATTCCTCTCTTGGCTGCTCTTTTGGCGGTTACATAGTTCTGTCGATTCTCTTCAGACTTATCTGCCTGCCACTTCTTGAAATTTTGCTTCTTTTCCTGTGCTTTTTCCTACACTTGTTCAGTCCACAGTCATGCTTGTTTGTCAATACAACAGCGACCTGATTTTGCGACACTGAGGATTTCTCTGGCAGGATTTATCTGACAGAGTCACAGAGTGCTGACCAGGTGATGTTACTTGTAGCAGCAGTGATAGGTGGGAATATGATTTTTTCTGGGCACTGCTTCTTTGTAGTTCTGCAACTTCCACCATTTGATCCTCTCTGTGCCTGTGATGCTGTTTGTTCTCTCATGGCCTTTTATTTTTAGATCTGTAACAAGTAATTTGTGTTATGGGGCAAGAACATCAGAAGGGATAGCGTTGGTGTTGCATACCATGGGAAGGTCCCATCTTTTCAAAAGAATAAAATCGATCTGACTGCTATTTATGCCATTGGTGAAGATAATGAGATGGTCTGGACATTTCTTGAAAAATGTGTTGCAGATCATGAGATCATTTGATTCTGCAAAGTCCAAGATTCAAAATCCATCTTCATTGTGGTTTCCATAACCTTTTTTCCCATGGCATTGGTAGCCATCCCGATTGCTTCCCACATGACCATTCAAGTCCCTGCAAAGGAGCAGCAGGTGGTCTTCAGGGCAGGCACAGATTTTAGTCTGTGGTTAATTCCAGACCTGATCCTTGGTGTCTTCATCAAGTCCTGTTTGTGGGGCATAAGCAGAAAACGCCTGGAATCGATGGGTGTATGTGTTGATGGTGACAGACATGAGGCGGCCTGAGTGTCTCTGGACCTCATGCACGTGGCTGCGTAGATCTTTACTCACGACAAAAGCAACACCATAGTTCAGTGATCGCTAACCTTTTTGTCGTCGCATGCTGAAAGCGCATGTACATGTGCCTGCACCCATAATGCAATGCATGTGCAACGCTCCCCCTGTCCCCGTGCATGTACGCGTGACACCCCCCGCACCCTGTTTTGGGCCTAGACCTCCCTTCAGCCTCCTGGGACCAAAAATGGGCTGTGGGGGGGGGACATGGGCTGTGGGGGGCATGGGCCATTTTTGGTCCCAGGAGCTGCAGTGAGGCCTGCTAGTCCCAAAATGGGCCACTGGGGGGGGCATCATGCCCCCCCATACTCCACCCTACCCCATGCATATGCACATGCCCCCACCCCCGTGCACACGTGCCATAGGTTCGTCATCATGGCCACAGTTGTTGGAAGAGCCTTGGTAAACCAGCTTATAACCTTCTCCAATGTCTCTAGATTTCTGTCCCTTCCATCTGGCCTCCTGAAGGCATGCTATGTCAATATGGCAGTGTGTCAGGATTTTGGCAAACTCGTGACTGCATCCAGCCAGTGTTCCTATGTTGAGAGTGGCAATGTGCAGTGGTTTTGGCTTCTTTTGAGCTAGCTCCTTTAACCGGTCCCACTCCTGGACCAGTAGCCCTTATACATTTTTCACCTTGGTTGGGTGGGACCAGCATGCATCACCTGCAGGGGAAGCCCTAGCCTAATTGTTTCGATCCATTTGTTGTGACAAAATTTCCGACCAATCTGTCACGCGGGCCTGGCATTGGGGTCCATGATCTGTTTAGGTGGGCTGTATTCAGCAGCCCCATGAGGAGAAATGGACCATCACCATCACAATCCTTGCACAATCCTTGTAATAAGTGTAATAAATTGAGGCAAGCGGTTAATTAATTTCTTCACTTTATACTAGGCTGTGTGGTTAAAACTGTTAACTAATCTGTTTGCCCAAGATGACTCACTTATTGGAATAGCAGACCCATCCTGTTTTCCAATTGTGAAATTTTTATCCTTTAATGTTTCAATCTTCTACTGAATTCACGTCTCTCAAAAATAGTTTTCTTTGCAAAAACACTATCTCCATTAGTTTCTTACACTATGCTATGATACACTACACTATGCTCTGCTATTGTTTTGACTCCGACCCCCGAGGCCGACTTATCGGAGGGAGAAGGCTCCGAACATGAAGGAGAGGAGTTGGCCAGGCCTCCCTCTCCAGGACCCTCCTCTCTGGCAATGCCTCAGGTATCTCCCGAAGGAGAAGAGATTAGCCAGGAGCCAGGTATCTCCTCGCAGTTGGACAGTGACGGAGATAAGTCTTGGCTGGATCCATGCCAGCGTCGGAGAGACAAGTGCACACAGCAGAAAAGAAGGCATGCCAGAGATTAAGCTGAGTCACTGGACCACACCCCACAGGGGATAAAAGGGGGTGAGGCGGCCATTCAGACTCTGTGACGGACAAAACTAACTACTAGCGAGTCACATTGTATCTTTGAAACAACGTTATCTGCCTTGGATTTAATACGGACTGGTCTTGACAATTCTTGAACTGTGTGCATCTTGTTTGGGTTTATCTGTCGGAGGAAGAACCCCTCCCTCTATGAGTAAAGTTCTTGGCAAGCAGCTACTGGGTTGCTGCCAATCTCTTATCGAAAGAATTTGTTGTCTGCCAGTTTTATTTAACCCCTGGCTATGTTTGTGTGCGTGTGTGAGACGGGGACAGAATAGCTATATGCTATGCTGCGCTACACTACGCTATGCTATGCTATAGTATGCTACGTTAAGCTATGCAATGTTATATGCTACACAATGCTATATGCTGTGCTATGCTAAGCTATGCCATGCTATATGCTGTGCTACATTATTATTATACTTCCTATCCTGCCTCCTGCCATGCTTTGGGGGAGACCAGCTGTGCACTGTGTGTTGGCTCTGGTAGTGGATGGAGAAATGCCACTCCCTCCCCCATTTCCTGCAGGGCCCACTGGCAAAGCATCTCTCTCATGCACCCACATCAGGTGCAGTTGGGTGCACAAGGGGAACACGCTCCACGCATAGGCCAAGGGCAAGACCCACGAAGGGGCTGAGGAGAAGGTGACCAGCGGTGACCTGCTCTCCAACCGCAAGCCACAAAGAGCAACAAGTACACACAGTAGCCGATGGATTTGCGGCTTTAGCTGCCCCGTCCCCTGCCTCACCTCACCATATCCTGAGGGATGAGCCTTCCGCCCACCACTCCACTCCACCCACCGGAGACTCCTGGATTCCCTCACCAGCTTCGCTTACACCCACAGGCAGCACCCCACAATCAATATCAAGCAGGCCAGGGCTCCTGGCCATGCCCAGTAGGTTGCACCCACCCCTGGGCATGCCCCTTCCCTGGCCATGCCCCCTGGCCTGCGGAAGACAGCCAAACTGCTGATCTGGCTCTCAATAAAATGTGTAGCTGTGCTACCCTATGCAATGCTGTGCTACCCGGCCCTAGAATGCTATATGCTGTGCTATGCTACGATATGATACATGCTATGCTACACAATGCTATGCTATATGCTATGCTACACTACTCTACGCTATGCAATGTGATGTGCTGTGCTGTGCAATATGCTATGCTATGCTATGCAATGCTATATGCTCTGCTCTGCTCTGCTACATTGTGCCATGCTATATGTTATGTTACGCTATGCTGTGGAATGCTGTGCTATGCTATGCTACGCTATGCCATGCTATGTGCTGTGTTACGCTATGCTATATGCTGTGCTGTGCTACGCTATGCCATGCTATATGCTGTGCTGCAGAACACTATGCCATGCTATATGTTGTGCTACGCTATGCCATGTTATATATGCTATGCTACGCTATGCTATGATTCACTATGAATTGCCATGGTATATGCTGTGCTACGCTATGCAATGCTGTAGATGTGGTATGCAATACTACACTATGCTATGGAATACATTGTGTGGTATAGGAAAGGCCTGCGAAGTTCTTAATTTCACAGTAATATTTGAATTTTTGCTTGCCATGCACCCAGGTTTTGATCACAATACTATGTGGATGCTGTGACATTGGTGATTGCAAGGAGTGGTTGTAACTCACTTTTTTTTTTAGTACCATTGTACCTTCAAATGATGGCTAAATGAATGGTTGTAAATTGAAGACTACCTGTAAATAAAACATTGCTTATTCATGAAGGTGGGAAGGTCACTTTGCTGCTTTACTAAAATAGTATCATTTTTAGTGAACAACCTGATCTCCAGATCTAGCTCCTAAATTGTTGCAGGAGGTGCAGGAGATCAGCCTGATGCAGGCTATAATCATTTTGCATGTGCTCGTAATCTGGTATGTTTGGTCCCATTTTGATATTAACCTATTGTTATTTTTTAAAAAATACCAGTAGAAGGTGGCTTAAAATTGCCTTCTCATATGTTCCTTTCTTCCTGTTTTCTGGCATTACTGGCTGCCTTCAACAGCAATACGTAAAAACTGACTGTTGCACAATGCCTCTGGTTGTAATGAAGAGGCAGCTGTTTCTTTCCATGCAGTGTTCTTGAAAAATATAATATAATGGCTGTGTCAGTCACTCTTAAAATCACGAAGAGCCTTGTTTTCAGTGTGTTTCTATTGTGCATAAAGTCTATTAATAAATAGTGTGTGTGTGGGGAATCAAAGCACTTCTTAAACATATTTATAGAATATAAACTTCTCATTAATCTGTGAAATGAAATCAAGATGAGTTCAGTTAATTTTTTTAAATTTAATCATTAGATATATTTATTTTTATCCATGAGCTTCAAGTAGCATGCATGGCACCTTTTCAATTTTTTTAACTATATCAATTACCCACTGAGAAGTTTATGGCAAAATGTGTTTGGTCTAAATCACCCAATGAGTTTTTAACCTGAGTTTCTTTGACCCTATGCCTTAACCATTACATCACTGGCATCTATGCTTGTTAAACATCCTACAGCAGTGATTCCTTAATGGTGGATTAAAATTAATAGTTGTTTGGATACCCAGCCCTGAATATTTATCTTGGTTATCCACTGTTTTTTGTCTTGCCTTTTGGTGCTTTGGAAAATAGTTTGACCCCTTCCTCTTTGTAGGAGCCCCTCAAATATCAAAACACTGCTATCACAACTCCCCTGGTCCATCTTTTCATTAGACTAGACATACCCAATTCCTGTAACTTTTCTTTGTATATTTAGCCTTCAACTCCCTAATCATTCTTGATGCTGTTCTTTGCACTCTTTCCAGAATGTGGCATAATAATCACATTAACTGTTATCAGCCATCTGTAATTTAATTAATAGTGATATAGAATAATATTCATGGAGTTTCCCCCCCAAAAAATATCAAGAAGATGATTGTGGCAGTGCAATCAAAGCCCCTCTGCCTTTTTGTATGTTTATGTCAATGTCACACATATTTACAAAGGGACACGCAGGGTGGTAAAAAGGCTTGATTTAAATCAACTCGATTTAAATCATAATTTTTAAAGAGCAACTGTCATCTCTGTCCTGCAGTGGCTTGTCCTCTGACCTGCTGTTGACTCACTGAGAGTCCCAATATCGCAGAATATACAGCCTCACGTGACATAACTAAGCTCCATTTCATGCTGAATAAACTATGTATCTTAAATAGAAAACTATATTTAGATAGATTTTTACTCCAAAAGCATTTTATTAAAATAAATTTGATAAAAATAAAAAAAATCCGATTTAAATTTTAAAAATCAGATTTTTTTTATTTAAAAAAAAAATCATCGATTTTTATCCATCCTGGAGACACAGCTTCCTTTCACAGCTTCAACCACCCATTTTGATTGTTTGGAACCCCTCCTCCTTCCAGTAGAGGCATACAGCTTGGTTTATGACTCATTTTTCAAAAACTGACGAAATTGAATTGCATTTGAAGAAACCAATGTTACACATCGGCATGACTGAAAAGGATTAATGACAATAAATTAAATTGAATTTTCCACATGCAAATCTATCCTCAACCAAAGCTATTCAAGTTAATATTTATTTCTGCTGATTGGTTCATGTCCCTCAAGGCCAATGGAGTCCCTGGGCTTTGTCACATGAGGATAAATGACACTGCTCTTAAACAATTGGTACTCCCGTAGCCATTTAAAAACCTATTATTTTGTTAATCCACATGGGATTTCTGCACGTGTGGCAGATCATGATTGTTAAGGGAAACAGGTTGTCCATAAATCTCCTAGGTATTCAAAGATAAGCACTTACATTACGTTCTCTGCTTCTCCCAATGACTGGAGAAAGCATATAATATGGGCAATATACAATAAGACAGTAATATCAAACTCAACATTTCTTGCCTAGAGATAAATAGAATTACAATTATATGTCTAAAAACAATATGCAGAATTTCAAATTGATAATTTATAGCATGAAAACATAAAAGGTTGATGAGTGGAAAATATGTAATAAATACTAATTTGTAATAGACTACTTTGGAAGAGTCCTTTATTTAATATTTTTTTAAATGCAGCTTCCTTGTTCCATGCAGCCTTAAAATCAACTGTAAAATTCAGTGCATTGAAATAGGTAAGTAGAAGGTTTCAAGCACATGTGGCTAATTAGAACTATAACAAGCAGAAATTTGCTGTTTGAAATACACAAACAGCTCTGGTGATGCTTAAAATGAGAAATAATGATTAGGACTATCCTTTTCATTGGTATTCCAGGAGTCTAGTGTTTCTGGTATGTCTGCTTATTTCTTGCTTCACTGATTTACAAATGGTAGAGGTAACAGGGATCATCATAGTGTTAGATTGAAAGAAGGGCCCTAATTTCTTCACAGCTAGCAGGCAAAGGGCTAAAGAGCACTGCTATCTAAAACCACAGAGTGAGAGTTGAAAACGCATATGATGGGTGATAATGGGAAAGCTGGAAGGTTAGAGAAAAGCAGCACATTATTGGTGTTTAAATGTTTTGCATCATTCTTGGAAGAGTGAACACTTTATCTTTGGCAGCTGGAAAAAATAATCACAAAAGAAGCCTGATTCATGACCAAGATTACAGTTATCAAAGTGATCTTACCAATTGGGAGGAAAAAATAAACTATACATGCAGAACAACCCATGTGTTCAGCTGCTTAGAATAAACACTTAGAGTAGTATTTGTTGCAACAGTGATATGGATTAGCCATCTTCTGCTAGGTCATTTTAAAACTGCAACCTGCTTTGGACGAAATTCAATTTTTTCCTTCAGCCATCACACCAAGAATATTTTGATGTAGTCCAGAAAGAAGCAACCTTTAGATAGCTTCTTGCTGCTTATTTTTTTGGAGTTGGTGGATGAGGGGAATTATCTATTGTCCTTCCTCGAACTAGTATTTTTCAGAAATATTGACAGTGCACACAGATTTAACATTTACAGGTTACTGACACAGCATTTCTAGTAAGTACCAGATTGGGGAAGGCTAGACTAATCAATATTATTTACAGTGATATCGTTTCCCATTTTGGCTGAGATAATTATAAACAAAAGATTCACCTTGACTTTCGGAGAATATAACGAAAAAGTTCAAATGAAAAAGTTTTAAAGAAAATATATAGATGACAGAGAAACAGGAAAATATTCGATCTTGTTGAATTTTACCGCAGTATGAAAAATGGGAAAATAAAATAAATAAATCTGTCCAACATTCATCATTGATAAAGGATAGAAAAGCTCAAGAGAAAGTACAAATGGTCCACAAGAATTACTTGCCGTTTCTTTTTTGATGTGACTGAGTCATACTATTAAATATATCTATGTAAAAGAAATGTCAAAATAACAATCTAAAGATTGTGTGTTATAGGACTGGGAAGAATAAGCACTATATTGCATTTAAAAATGGATTTGATTTACTGTATTTTTCAAAGTATAAGACGCACCGGAGTATAAGATGCACCTTAGATTTTGGGGAGGTATTCATCTGGCTAGCGTCCTTAATCTGACCAGCTTCAGCACTTTAGTTCACTGGTTTTGAGCGCACCCACACGCTTTTTACCCCCTAGTTGGGGATAAAAAAACAGATTCTAAAGCACAGCTGATTGTCGGAGAGAGAAGCAATGAGAAAAGCAGGCCAAGCGCGGAAGATCGCTTCACTTGCTAGTGTCTCGTTAGGGCTGAAAAAAAGCTTCGAAAAAGCTACACGTGCCTTTGCTCTTCCTTTATATCTTATGGGAGGGGCCAAACATCTCCAAGCCTTACTTCTGAGTTGTCCCTTTTGTTTTAACTGTTCTTGCCTTCTGGCAGCTCTGCGCATGCGTGCACTAGGAACAGGCTCCCCCTGTTCCTCTGCCTCTCTAATGTCTGACTCTGGAGGTTCCAGACTCCACATATAACTCCCCAATGGCCCTGGCCCCATCTCTGCCTCCAACACAGACCCCTCGTCCAAGCCTTCCCCAGAATCCAGGACTGGCCCATGTTCCTCCCCAGCCTCCTCACTATCCGACTGCTGCCAGCTCCGCAGGCTGCTGGCGAACCACAACAGCTCACCCCATTGTGTGGTGCTCTCGAACCTGGGCTGCCAACTTTCCAGCATTTTAATCACTGAACTACTGCACCACCCTGCAAATATATGTACCCTTACCATAATCACAACAAAGATAGAATAGAATAGAATTCTTTATTGGCCAAGTGTTATTGGATACACAAGGAATTTGTCTTGGTGCATATGCTCTCAGTGTACTGTGTTTCTGCGAAAATAAGATGTGTCTGGATAATAAACCCAATCGGGCTTTTCAGCACATGCGATAATATAAGCCACCCCCGCAAAATAAGCACTGCCATTTCCTGTGGTTGCTTGCCGTGCAACCAAAATGAGTTGAGGTGGCGAGGCCAGAGGGAGAGAGGGGGGGACATGCCCTCCCCTCCCTGTTCTTCGTTCTGGCTGAGCGGCTAAACATGTCCCACCCCACCACAATGGCCACAGCAGTCTGGCTGCTTCCGTTCCCCGCCGTCTCTTTATTGAGAGGGGTGGCAGATGGGGCAGGGGAGAAGCAAGATGCGTGGAGCGACACGTGGCTCCTCTTGCTGTCTCTTGTCCCTTCTCGCCGGGCATGGCATGGCTCCTGCCTCTTGCTTAGCCACCCCTCCCCCCCTTAGGGATGTAATTTGGGGGTGGCAGGTGGGGCGGCAAGAAGCAGGATGCAGATCTTGCCTTTCAAGTTCCATTGCTTTCCTCGCTGTTGTTTCCAGGGAAACACACTGTAAAAGAAAATCTTCTTGCAAGTTTGATTGAAAAAATATGCAATTGGGCCATTTTGCTTTCATTAATGAATCTTTGGAGAATTAACAAGCAACACTCAGATCAACCTTCTTTTATTCATCTACAAGGTTTTCACCAAGATAATAGCAAAAAGAACATTGAGAACATGAAATGATGCACAGCCAAAACAACAGGCAGGGTCCAGAAGTGGCTACAGCGCAATGGATAACATCCAAGTTGTTCAGCAAGTTATTGAACGGCCCAATGAGTACACCATGCCTCTGTGCATGGCTTTCATTGACTATGAAAAGGCATTTGACTCAGTATTCCAGCAAGCAATAATCAAGGCACTGCTCAACCAAGGCATAGACACTGCTTACATAAACTTACTACAATCAGTATATGAAAAAACAATGGCAACAATTGGCCTCAATGATTTTAAAGTAGAAATCAACATAGAACGAGGTGTATGACAAGGTGATACAGTAACACCCATCCAGGGCTGGATTTTCCTATAGGCTAACTAGGCTTCAGCCTAGGGCCTCAAGATCAAGAGGGGCCTACATTCAAATTGTTAGCAAAATTAAAATTACACTTTCACTATAGGTGAAAGGGCCTCATAAGTGGAATAGCCTAGGGCCTCTTTTCATCTAAATCCGGCCCTGCACCCATCTTTTCTCAGCCTGCCTTGAAGAAGAATTTCACAAACTAGCTAGGGCAAAAGATGGAATAAAAATCAATGGCGTCTTTTTAAATGACTTAACATTTGCAGATAATGATGTTCTCTTCTCACAAGATGCAGAAAAGCTGCAAAGACACAAGAGTTTCACAAAGCAGGAGAACCATTTGGCTTAAAAATAAACTGGAAAAAGAGCCAGGTTATGTTTAATAAATTCAACAAAGAAAGAATTTTTTTTTAATATCTGGTGAAGAATAGACATAGTAGACCACTATTACATATACCTTGGCCAATGGAAGGTAATACAATAAAAGAAATTGAACGGCATGTTAAATGTGATTGGCTGACATTTGGTAAACTAAGCATAATTTTCAAGAACAACCTCTCCCTATGCCTGAAGAGAAAAGTTTTCGATCAGTGTGTTTTCGATATGTTAGAGTACCTGCTCTAACATATGCTGGTGAAACATCGACACTAACTTCACAACTGATATAAAAGCTAAGAGTGGCACAAAAAGCCATGGAAAGATACATGCTCGTCATTACAAGACAAGATAGAAAGGCCTGCACATGGATTAGAGAACAAACCAAAGTACACGATCTCATCAAGAGAGTAAAAGAATTGAAATAGAAATGGGATGGTCACATAGCAAGAATCAAGACATTATCCTACTTGATAAAAAGCGTCCTTCTAAGAAACCTAAAACAAGATGAATCGACAACATCAGCAAATATTGTAGGCCCAACTGACAAAAGAAATGGAGGAGTATAAATTAAGCAGCGCAGCAAGTTTGCATGCTTTATTTTAGGACAATGCTACAGTTAAATTTTTGAAAATGTGCAAGAAGTCTGGACAGAACACTATATTTTTTTCACCAAGGAGTCTTTGGGATTATAATTGTCAGCTGGTAATCATTTAATAGGTGGTTGCTAATTACAGGTAGTTTCAATGAAAGTGTATTATTTCAATGATTAATCCTCTCTTTGTTCTATTCTCCCCACAAACACAATGTAAATGATGATAACACATTATAATCTGGTGGGTTGTAATGAGGCTGCTTTATTACAACCTACAAATATATTTAGTATTTTTCCAATAAAGCGTCCTGAAAGATGCTGTCCAGAACAGGTAGAAGATATATCTATGGTAGCAATGTCTGATTCTTTCCACAGAGCACCACAGGCCAAGAAAAACAGTGGCGTAGACTAGAAGAGGTTTGTCAGAAAATTGAGCTCATTCTCACTCACATTGTGTGGGTCAGGCCCACAGGAATGTAGCCAGAATGCATTGTATCCACATTACAAATGAGCTGGTGATGGGTTATGTTATCATAATCATAATCATAAGTTTATTTGTCAAGCATATATAAGATAACAGGTAAAAGTATAAACATAATTTGAATAATAAGGAGCCTGAGTGGCGTAGGAGGCTAATGCCTCTTACTAAGGCAGCATTTAACATCCAGATGCCTGCAATTACTGCGAGTTCAATTCTCACCAGGCTCAAGGTCAACTCAGCCTTCCATCCTTTCTAAGGTAGGTAAATTGAGGACCCAGTTTGTGGGGGCAATAAGCTGACTTTGTAAAAATATACAAAAGTATGAAGGCTATTGCTTAAAGCACTGTAAGCCGCCCTGAGTCTCCGGAGAAGGGCGGCATATAAATAAATAAATAAATAAAAGAATACATGAAAAGAGTAAGTTAAAAAAAAGAGTAGGTAAAAAAAAATAACATTAGGACAGGGATGGTAGGCCCGCTGGTGCACTTATGGACACCTCTTACAGACCTCTTAGGAATGGGGTGAGGTCAACAGTAGACAGTCTAAGATTAAAGTTATGGGGATTTGGGAAAGAAACCACAGAGTCAGGTAGTGCATTCCAGGCATTGACCACTCTGTTACTGAAGTCATATTTTCTGCAATCGAGTTTGGAGCAATTGAGTTTGTATCTATTATTTGCTCATGTATTGTTGTGTGGTTGAAGCTGAAATAGTCATTGACAGGAAGGCCATTGTGGCAGATAATTTTATGTACTATGCTAATATCAGACTGAGGTCGGCGTAGTTCTAAGTTGTCTAAGCCCAAAATTTGGAGTCTGGTGGCATAAGGTATTTTATTGCAGTTAGAGGAATGGAGGACTATTCTCGTAAAATATCTCTGGACTCTCTCGATTGTATTTATGTCCGATATGCAGTGTGGGTTCCAGACAGATGAGCTGTATTTAAGAATTGGCCTAGCAAATGTTTTGTATGCTCTAGTTCAGTGATGGCTAACCTTTTTGCCGGCGTGTGCCAAAAGTGGCGGGGAGCATGGGGGAGTCGTGTGCGTGTGTGCCCATACCCATAATTCAATGCGCCCCCCCATGCATGCACGAATGACACCCCCCGTGCTCCCCCCACTTTTGTCACATGATGGCACAGTGGGCCCGTTTTTTGCCCTCCCCAGGCTCCAAGAAAGCCTCTGGAGGCCAGAAACGGCCCGTTTGCTGACGTCCAGTGGGACCGAAAGTCCCGTTTTTCGCCTTCCCCAGGCTCCAGAGGCTTTCTAGGAGCCTGGAGAGAGCGAAAACAGACCTTCCCCCCCTCACCCCCAGAGGCCCTCCAGAGGCCAGAAACGGCGAGTTTGCCAACTTCCGGTGGGCCCAGAAGGCCTGAAAATCAGATGTGTGCGCCAGTGCTGAGCTAGGGCAACGGTTGCGTGCCCACTGATATGGTTCCGCGTGCCACCTGTGGCACGTATGCCATAGGTTCGCCATCGCGGCTCTAGTTAGTAGTACAACATTACCAGAGAAGAAGCTACGCAAGAGGTTAACAACTCTTAATGCCTTTTTGGAATGTTGTTACAGTGGGCTCTGGCACTTAGAACTTTAGAAATGAATATTCCAAGGTACTATCCTTAGTTACTAAACAGTTTCCATTATTGATCTTTACCCTACACCACGGGCATCAAATTTGATCATGTCACGTGATATATCGTGACATATCATGATGTTTTTTGCCTTTGCGGAGCCAGGGTGGGTGTGGCCTGCACATGACGCATCTGGCCCATGGTTGCCAGTTTGACAGGCCTGCCCTACACAAACAGCATGCCACCATGTTGATTTTCTACAATACCTTTATATAATGTTTCATTTCTAGTCATTGTAGGGAAATAAAATGGAAGCTGCCTATAGGAGATCTGGGTTATGTCATTTGAATATTATGAGCCTTCTGTAAATATTGTTTCCTGGAATACAAGAACATTAAAACACAGAGCCTCCCATCACTGAAGCACATTGGATGAAGATAAGCTTGACATTCTCCACTGTCAATCGATGAGTATGTCTGCATGCTGCTCTGATAATAATTTATCTTCAAATCTTTCTTTTTATTGTTTTGCAAAAAGTACTTGCTATAAACTCAATGTATCAAGCACAATCAGAAAGCAGTGACAGCGAAATCATTTTTGTGATACCCTTGACTAACATTTTTTTGCAACTAACTTTCTCTCAATTTTCCAATAAATAATGACCTCTAGCCCAGTGATTCTCAACCTTGGCAACTTTAATATGTGTGGGCAAATGCAAAGTCCCAACTTGCTTCTAGGGATGCAGTGGCTAAGACACTGAGCTTGTCAATCAGAAGGTCAGCAGTTCAGCGGTTCGAATCCCTAGTGCTGCGTAACGGGGTGAGCTCTCATTACTTGTCCCAGCTTCTGCCAACCTAGCAGTTCGAAAGCACGTAAAAAATGCAAGTAGAAAAACAGGGACCATCTTTGGTGGGAAGGTAACAGCATTCTGTGTGCCTTTGGCATTTGGTCATGCCAGGCCACATGACCACGGAGATGTCTTCGGACAGCGCTGGCTCTTCGGCTTTGAAACCGAGATGAGCACTGCCCCCTAGAGTTGGGAATGACTAGCACATATCAGGGGTGGGTTGTACTTACCTTTACTTCCGGTTCGCAATGGGGCCGCCGCTTATGCTTGCTTCACTCTCGCGCTTGCGCGTACTTCTGCGCATGCGCAGAAGCTCCATGATGACACTGGGGCTGGTGGGCGGAGCCTCCTACTGGTTTTACTACTGGTTCTTGCAAACCTGTCCGAATCAGGGGCAACCCACCACTGGCACATATGTGCGAAGGGAACCTTTACCTTTACCTAACTTGCTTCTAGCAAGTTATGGTAGAATGTAAAATGCTAGAGGCAAGTTATGACTAAAAAGACTAAAAGTACTAAAAAATAATCTCCATGTATTAGGTCAAAAGGAGCAACAGTTAGAATTACTCTTCGACATTAATGAAGTTGGCTAGTTGTTACTCCTGATCCTTAAAGTCAAATTAAGTCAGCAGATTTTAAGCAGCAAATATTCCATGTCCTTTAAAAGACATTTTGGAAATTCATGGTTTTTTGATTTTATCAAACTTTGAGGTTTTTTACAGTTAAATTTAATCCACTAATAAACATGGTAGGACTATACATTTAGTCCTTGACTTATGACCATAATTGTAATCAAAATTTCCATTGCTCAGCAAGGTAGTTGTTAAATGATGCCTGATTTTATTACCCTCTTTGTCATGGTTGTTAAGCAAATAACTGTAGTTGTTAAATGAATCACATGATCATTAAGAGAATCTGGCTTCTCCCATTGACTTTGCTTGTCAGAAGCAAACATTGGTACAAATCATCAGCATGGGGTTCCGTGATTTTCAAAAGCAGTAAATACATTAAAAACTGCTGTAATATACCTTATCATAGTTTAAAAATCAACAGGAAAAGCTCAAGTTCCTTTGAAAATACACTCAGTTTGTATTATCATCTTGTCTACTGTGGTTCTCACTTTCCCCAAAATCTTATGTATGGCTTTCAGCTACAAAAAAACTGACCATCCTATCCTAAAACAACCACTCAATTTTAATGTATGATAAGCTGATTCTACAATAAGAGACAACATTTAGCTGACTTTGGCTATCTCTGTCCAGAGTTATGGAGATTTAGACTGATTAATTCTTGGACAGAGACTACCAGAACATCACAAGCAGAGGTGGTATTCAGCAGGTTCTGACCAGTTCTGGAGAACCGGTAGCAGAAATTTTGAGTAGTTCAGAGAACCGGTAAATAACACCTCTGACTGGCCCCACCCCCATCTATTCTTTGTCTCCCGAGTCCCATCTATTCTCTGTCTCCCGAGTTCCATCTAATCGGGAGAAAATGGGGATTTTGAAGTAACCTTCCCTTGGAGTGGGGAGGGAATGGAGATTTTACAGTATCCTTCTCTTGGAATGAGGAGGGAATGGAGATTTTACAGTATCCTTTCCCTGCACACCTACCAAATCACACCCACAGAACCAATAGTAAAAAATTTTGAATTCCACCACTGATCGCAAGGCTGTGGGGTAGGATTAGGAAGTTGATAAAATACTTTTAGAAAAGGAAATGATAAATCACGTTGGTATTGTTGCCAAAAAGCAACATGCCATACACATACTAATGTTAGAAGTTGAGCTTTTAAGTCTTTTAACATACATGTAATTTACAAATAAAGAGGGTAAACTTTTCTTATGAAAGCAAGGTATTTTTTGTGCTACAGAATTACATCTGTGATTGACAATATGCATTTGTTACCATGGCAATCATTTTATCTCTTCGCAGATTATAACAATAATGAAAATGGGCTGGAAAACACCTAATAGAATGATATGGTTAGAAATGATAATTCACATTCAGTTATTATCCACACTCAGAACTATTCTTTTTCTGTGAAATATTAGGAGAAGTGGGGGCAGATACACAGGGCAAAATCCCTTATGCAGAAATACAGCAGGAATACTATTTAAAATCTCCAGATACAGCTACCACTAATTCAGGAAATTAAGGATTTTGACTATGACTTATATGTATAAGCCTTCATGTCAGTTTTTGGCTCCTGGCAGCTGCCTGGATTAATCCTCGCTGTTTTCTTGGCAAAAAATTTCAGAAGAGATTTTCCACTGACTACTTCCTAGGGCAGAGAGAGATTAACTGGCTCAAGGTCACCTAGGCTGAGACATAGGTGATTGGCTTTGTGCCTGAAGTGGAACTAGAATTCATAATTCCACTTTAGTCCCTCCCTGTTGCTAGCCTGATGCCTTAACAGCTATATCAACTGGCTATAAATATTATTTAGAATGTGCAAAATAGTCTAGGGGTGGGGGGAAGCTAGTTGGCTTTTGTCCATTTGTGCTCCATAAATGGCTTTTGTGCAACATTCCTTTATTATTGTACCACACTTGAGAAATTTTTCACTTTGCTTTTAATTTCACTTGGGTGGCACATAGGTGAAAGATCCATTTACGGTAGTATCCACACTGAGCTTACAACTCAAAAACAAATTCCTTGAGAATTTAGGAATCTGATTTGCATGGGATCAGATGATACCTAAATTTCCTATGTGCATGAATCCAGTCAAAGCTGCTTATGGGTACTCAACAATGCTTCATGAGTGCAATCATCTGCAGCCATGTGCCACCCACCTCCAGTTGAGTTGCATGCATGATCAGGAGATTGTTTGCAAAGGTCTCTTTCTCTCCCTCCCCCTCACATTTGCACTATAATTACCAGCAAACTGAATTAGTAAGTAGGGCTGGGCTATTATAATATTTTGTATGTTCAAGAGGATATGCTTGACATTGGTAGCCCATAGGTTGAATGCATATTGCATAAGCAGTCCCTACACTATGCACACACTGTTTCTGACTATTTGGTCTCGCTTTTGTTTTAGAATATGCAACACATATCTTTAGGCATGCATATTGTTTCAAGAAAACTACGTAGATGAATCCATAAAGTCACCAGGAATAAAACTCAGTTTAAAGGCCATTTTAACTAATTGAAAGTTGGTAATAAGCAGGGTGGGTATCAGAGTTATTTCATTTAAAGTCTGGGAAGTAATGGGAATAAATATAAATAATTTTATCTTTTTCAACTAATTATAGTGTCAACTTGTGAAGCCTTCCCAACCTGCTCTCGAGTTGCCATAGACAGAGGGATGGGGAATCGAACCTCGTAGCTGTATCAAGGAGTTTGCATCTCAGTCAAAACAAAGCACATTCCAGCTGGCAAATGTCAAGACCATCTCCATGGAGATCCACAGTGGCTGGAGGGAATGACTTCTACAACCTGTGAAATTGCTTCGTTTGGGAATGTGACTGATGACACAACTTGGGGGAAGGGGAAAACAGGGTCAGAGCCAAGGCACGAATTAAGTGAGGTCAGAGTTGGCTTCACTTGGTATGTGTCGACATGACGTTCCTAATAAATAACTGGATTTCTTTTGAACCTTGGCTTGAGATTCATGTTTTAATTAGGGCATTAGTTGAAACCCTGACATATAGACTACTCAAGAGTAATAATTTTCATTCCACGTTCTTCAGCATTTCATAGTATAGTCCTTTCAAAGTTGAGCGGCCTTCTAAAATTAAGCAGATAGGCTGGAATGGTCCCGAGCCTTGCATGTATGATATGGACATCTGCTGAGAAGGAGCATTTGCACATGCAGCAGGATGCAAAAGTGTCATGACTCAGACACTGAATGTAAAGAAGTAATTTCAGCAGAACCTGTGGAATGCCAGCTTCTGGAGACACAAAGGCAAGAATCATCTGAAACTCATCCAACACAGGCAACACCTGAGCAGCTGGAGTAGTCAGATGAAGATGATGTCAACTTTCCCAGAGAGTAGAGCAGAGAGCAAAGCTGTCATGGCCCTGTTGGAGCCTCATTACATTGAGGGGAACGAGCCAGATCTGGGGCTGATGGAGGTCGAGGGGGCAGCCTCATTGGCTTCAGAGGAATGTGGGGAGGAGCAGGAGGAGGCAGCCCCAGGTCCCTTGGGCTTGGGAAGGCTTGCCAGCAGGAAGGAACTGGGGCAGGATGACCGAGAGAGCAGGGAAGAGAGTGCAGGTGGTGGAGATGAGGAGCGACAGAGCTCAGGGGACCGCCTCCTACTGATCCCAAAGCATGGAGAATGGAGAGGAGATGGGAACAGCGCAGGTCGATCTGACAACTCGGGAGGAAAAAGTCCCTCCCCTCTTCACAAGGCACACCTGGGGACTGAGACTTAAGGAGATGCTGTAGGGAGGGGCACTTGTTGGGAATAAGCACTGAATTCGTGGAGTTTTTAGTGCCATTGCCGATGTCTGGAGTTCGCTGGACTTCTTGCCTTATTGCTGCCTTGTTCCTTTGCTTCATGGACTCATTGCCTTGTTCCTTTACCTTGCTGGACTTCTTGCCTTGAAGCCATTGTGCTAACAGCATTTTGCTGGACTACTTGCAGCCAGAGGCTGCTGGAGGTGTATGTGAGCACTTTGCTCTGGGACTTGCCATATACATGGGAGCGTTTGGGGAAAGTTGGAGCAATAAAGGGAAGTTTGAACTATCAGCTGGCTCTGTTGCGTTGCTCCGGGTCATCAAAAAAGCAAAGGTCCTTCTTAAGTAAGGGAATAACCCAACATAATTCACAGGATGGTTGTTGTGGGATAAATGGGAAGGAGTATTAGATATGTTAGCTGTTTGATCTATTCATAAAAATAATAACAGAGGATGAAAAAAAATCTAAAAAATGGCCAGCTAGTTGCAGCCTGATTTAATGATTTAACTTTATTCATTAACTTTATTCATGGAAGTCAACCATCTGATCTCTGGTTCTTGTGTGATGACTGTTTGGATCCTGCTGTAAACCAGCTAAAGTCATCAAGATAGTGAGATGCATGGTACCTAAATTTGATAAAATAAAATAAATAATAAACAAATTCTGACATTTGAATTGGCTGACAATTCTGATCTGGTCTCAGAACTTTGGATTTTGAAGATTCTTCTGTATGGTCCTGTTAAAAACAAAACCAGAGAGGTAAGCTTCTTTTAGAGACTCTTTGGTTTGCACTCCTTGTTTGATGTTATTTCTTGACCTTGAGTAAGTTGCTAATTTCCACAGCAACTGTTTCTGTGAGTATATAATTGAAACCAGAAGCAGAATAAAAATTAATGTGAGAGATTGTGTAGAGGAAGAGATCAGAATACAGACATAACCAATAAGAGAAAGTACTCCGTGAGTCAGTTGATCACTTATGTTATAAATTTTGGAAAAAAAATTAGGTAGAATTGTTTCAAATTACCCCCCTAAGACTCCATGTTAATTAATTCACTATAAATAAAGCTGGGAAATTCCTCATTACACATGTCTATGGAGATTCTCAATCATCCAGGTCATGGTTGTCCCAAAGGTACTTTTTCAAGAGGCAACTGGACTTTCTGTTTTTTCTTTGAAGATGTTTTGCTTCTCATTCAAGATCTGAAGAAGCTTCTTGGATGAGAAGTGAAACGTCTTCAAAGGGAAAAAAAAACAGAAAGTCCAGTTGCCTCTTGAAAAAGCACCTTTGGGACATCCTTGTTACACAGAAATTGTTATAAGGGCCAAAAATTGCTACTGGAAGTGATAGAAAGATTGCAACCATGACTGAAGAACTGTAGGCCCTTTCTATCTACCACACAGATTCAAGAGGGATGCCCATGGAATCACTACAGGGGACAGGCCACCACCTAGCCAGTGGTGGGATTCAAGTAATTTAACAACCGGTTCTCTTCCCTAATGATTTCCTCCAACAACCAGTTTGCCAAACTGCTCAGAAAGTTAGCAACCGGTTCTCCCGAAGTGGTGCGAACTCGCTGAATCCCACCACTGCACCTAGCCAATTAGATTAGCCAGTTAATCCTGGTGATCAATGGATTGATAGATAAAACAGTCAACGGCACTCACAGCTGAATTAAAATTCCCCTTGTATGTGAATGTCTCGGGAAGGGATTAATAAATGTATGTGTGAGTTGTCAGATATTTGTGCATTTAACTTGCCATCATGCTCTAGAAAAAGGATTATGTGGTAGGGAATGGGTAGAAATTGCTGATAGATAGGAACTACCCCATGTGTGTTTCCAGAAACAAGTTGTAACTCTGTTAGGTGAATCATGATGCATTATTAGAATTTCTGATGTGTGTGTGGGGGAGATCTAGATCAAGACAAATAGATAAAGATAAAGGCAAGATATTTTAAAAGCTACTAATGTCTGAAACATCAGCATCTTGTTTCCCATGGAGACAGCTACCTCCATCCTCCATTTGTCTAAATTATCTTGGCAATATGACAGAGTGATTGCTCACTAATGGTCAGTAACAGTTTTCTTTGTCATTTTCCCAGTCATTACCTCCTCTGAATGAACTCCACAATAAGCTTCTAAGACATCGTGACAAGAATATCAACCACATTCTTTTTACAACCAAGACAAGTGCAATTAAACTGGTGTACCAAGATATCAGAAGGTGGATTTTTTTTTGCCATTTTCATTTATGAAAAATAATAGTCTTTCATTATAGAGTCTGATAAATGGAGAAGTACTTCACTCGTAAAGCAGTGTGAAGCAATGTTTATTTTTTCACAGCTGTCTCAATTTTCTGCTAACATATACAGTAGCTCCACAGTCTCTATTGCCACTATTTATTGGAATTTGCAGCATAGATGGTTGCATGTCTTTTCTTTATTTGATCTGAATATTTAAGTCCATATGCCCTTTTCATAGGCTATGCAGACTCACTGATTACACACTGCCAGACTGAATCTAATTTTCCCTGCTGACTGTTTGAAAAGCCCAGAGCTGAAGCTGGCACATAAAAAGTCTCATGAGCTAAGGCAATTTTCAGAACTGCAGGCCTGACATATATTTATAAGGTCACATTATTTCAGTCTTTTTTTTAAAAAAATAAAGAAACATATTTCATTTTTGAATATTGTTTAAAAGGATATATTCTTTCAAAACATTCTTGGGGTGGGGATGTATTTACAGTACTTATTATAATAAGTACTGTAAATAAATGGAGAGTAGACATTTCAACATGGAGTTGTTTTAAAGCATAACTGAACACAAATTCTTTGTCAAAGTTGTATAGATGATTTTTAAAAAAAACACCTCCAGAGGAAAGAATTTCTAAAGCAAACTTTCTTACATTAACTTGAATAACAATTCAGAGGGGGAAAAAAACTTGCAGAATAATTTCTGTGTCCAAACTATTTTAATCAGAGAAAACCATGGAAATATATACGGTAAAATGCCAGTTTTAGCATCTCTTCTGCAGCAACGTACTCTTAATGCTATCAGCTCAATTCACCTGAACAGAACAGGCCATAACAGCAGTGGTGGGATTCAAGTAATTTAACAACCGGTTCTCTGCCCTAATGATTTCTTCCAACAACCAGTTTTCTAAACTGCTCAGAAAGTTAACAACCGGTTCTCCCGAAGTGGTGCGAACTAGCTGAATCCCACCACGGCATAAAGAAATAGGACAAAGCTCTTTAAGTGGGGAATGGCTGAGAATCCACAATGTGACTGCGATACATCAGAACAAATGATAACACGCATAGTTCGAGAATGTCTCTTCAGGAAATTTCAAGGCACCTGTCACAATCTTTTCCCCCCCACTGAAACACTGTGTTTTCCCGAAAATACGACCTACCCTGAAAGTCAGTCCTAGCTTGTTTTTTTTACACGTATGTTCAATATAAGCCCTACCCCCAAAATAAGCCCTAATTAAGACCTCACCCACTCCAGGGTGCACAGGTAAAAATTAAGATAGGTGGGGATGGGGGGATAGAACTATCGTACTACTTACCTTCAGACAGTTGCAGCCAGGCCTTGCACACCCTGACACCAGCCTTGCCAGTTCATTTCTTCTGCAGCTGACAAGGCCGGCAAGGCTTTCTGAAGGCATCTGCAGCCGATAACAGAGCTCCAGATCGATCCGATCCAGCTGCAGAAGTTCCTGAACATCTCTGACAGCGAAAGGAGGCCAGGGGCAATGCACGCAAGTGACGTGAGTCAGTGGACAATGCCCCCCCCCCGAAAATAAAACCAGGTGCCTTTTTTGGTGGCAAAAAAAATATAAGACAGGATCTTATTTTCAGGGAAACACAGGTAGATAGGTAGCATCCTTAGCTATCAAACTATAAAATCTATCCTATTGTGATTCTGTGGCTTCATGGTTATACACTAACTTAATATTTTATCTTGTCTATTGTATTGTCTGCACACTTTACATGTATGTATTTGTGGATGCTTTATTTGAACATGTTTGTATGCATAATGTGGTTTATTAGTGTTGTACGTCAGTGATTGCATGACCTTTGTAGGTGCCATATGCTAAATAAATAAATAATAATGAAGAAATACCTGTATTCATATTATCCTTTTCTGCTCATAGCAAGCAAAACTGCAAGTAATCAAAGCATAGCAATTTCCATAATCCAGAGCAGATGGTAACATTTACCATTTTTGCTGGCCAGAAAAAGTAAGAGTGCTGACATGCATATATCACTTGAGACAATTTTAAAATGTTCTAGATAAGCATGTAATCTGCACAGGGCTTTCTGATACATTCATTGGCTTTCACACTGGCCTATTCTTTGTGAGTTTCTCTTTTAGCTCTGCTGGTTTGTCATTTGAGATGCTTGAGTTCCATGGGGCTTTTGAGCAGTCTTTTTCATCAGCTTTCCTCTCCTCTGTTCTTTCTGGCTCCATGGCTCTTCTCAATCCCCTTGGCTGCTACTTAGTGCTGTTGTGCCTTTGTAGTAGATTCTGGGCCTTTTGGCAGCCAGACTGCTAACTTTCCCTTGTGCCAGGATGGAGAGAGTAAATAAAGTAAATCCCCTGCTGTCCTATTGCAGAACATCCAGATATGCAAACTTTACTTTTGGTGTGTAGCCTATTTCTGGAAAATAGCAGAGAGAAGAAGAAATTTCAAAATTAAGAAATTACCTTTTTGTTGCTAAGTTTCCTAAAGCACTAGTAAAAAAAAAAAAGATACTAAAACGTTTCTTGTTTTACTAAAACAAAGATAAGTAATACTGTAGTGCTTTTCAAGATGTCTTTCACATTTCACCCAAGTTCAAACATTTCAGAAGGAAACATAAATGATGCCAGAAATGGACAGTACATATATAAAGAGGTTCTGCTAAAAAGCAAAAGCTTTTTGCTGATGTTTGTTCCATCCCAGATATAAAATACTTGACGTTTTCTGTGCACACATACATAAAATAACGAGAGACATATATCTAAATAGATTTTGGAGAGAGGAAGATGTAAAACAACAAAAGGTGACATCACAATGACCCTTAGGTTATCTTGTCAACTACTCTAATGCTGGACATTTACAGTATATTGTTAAAACTTATCCATTGAGCTTCTTTTGTGCAAGGTATACATTGAGCTTTAGCCAATCATGGAAAATCATCATCTCTTTAACATGAGCTGCTTTTTTTTGTTTTTTTAAAGAAAGCCCCATATCTCCAACTTTTCATACAGGTTAGAACTAATCTTCTTAGATATCCCCTTCAGGGTGAGATCTTTTTGCATTTTCCAGAGGTAAAAGATACAACGGGGTCTTTTAGATGTTAATGATTAACAATTTATTTTCATCCAATAAACTACTATGTATCCATGACATCTAATTTGATTAAGTCACAAGGATCTTTGTTGTGTCTATTGTTTGCATTGGGAAAGAGGAGAATGCTTCCAGATACAATAATTTCTTGCTGTTAGAAACCTCACCTAAAATGATGATATTGTAGTTCTGGAACTAAAAGTTTATGAATAGATATACTTTCATGTACATTTTTGTACTCAAATTTCTATGAAATACTATTTATTGACTGATTTTATTTATTTGTATTGCCACCCATTTTATCAATGTGATTCTGGGCAACTAAAAAAGAAAAAGTAATATTAATAAATGGTTAAAATTTACAATTGGGAAGGTGGGTGGGAGATAAACTCAAAAAACCCCAACCAATAATATACTCCTGAAAGACCATCTAGATTTGCAGGTTCTGCTCTGGAGCATATTGAGGTCTTTAGTGCTTCATAAATGACTGGTAGAATTGGGACAATCAAATCTTGGGGGATGGGGTATTGTATGATGTTCTGGAGGGCAGAAAACTTACAATATTTTTTCATCTATAAGCAGGGTGAATCAAGAAAGACCTAAAACCCACAGTCACTCTGACTTGCCTATTTTGCTCCATCCAAATGCTTATAACTTCCAGACACCATGACAAAACTCCATGGGATCACTCAGTTGGCCTGGAATGAGATGATATCCTTACCCTATGCTGTAGATTCATATAGATGATAAATATATGATGATAAATAGGAGTGGAAGAGCATCTGTGAGAGACCCCACAGAGAAGGGGCCATAAGCTAGATCTCTCCTCCCCATCATCATGGAAAATATCTTTCTGGCTTGAAGATTAGACTATGGTCAATTTATCCCTGTGATGCCAATTACAAATATATGCCCCATATTTTTCTGCCTGCCTTTCGATCAGCCCCTTACCAGGGAAATATCTTGCATCTTTTCCACTGTTCTGCAGAAATATCCTTAGCTTCTGACATTCTGTAATAGAGCAAATAGCTTGTACTACTTTTATAAAAGTGTAAAGGTCAGTCAGCCCATGAAGAGAAAGTGTAAATAAAATAAAGTGAATTAACTGTTTGCTGGTAAGAGAAGTTGATAACATTTAGGGTGAAAACATCTACAACATTATTTGCTAAGCCAAAAGAACTTTCAACAAACTTGTTAGGTTTACTAGATAACTAGCCTTGGTCATTTTATTTTTAGTACAGAAAAGTGTGTGCCTTCAGTATATAATCACCCAGCCAACTTTATGTCAAAGACAGGACTAGAACTCTCAGTTTCTCAGTTTCTAGCCGGATGCTTTAATTATTATAATAAATCTAGTACAAAGTTCGAATTTAGCTAAAATAATGTCACATCTATACACATTTATTTGCTATATTTATTGCACTTTCTTGATATCAGTCTTCAATAGAAAACAGAGAAATCAATGTTATAATAATTATTTGAACTGTCAAAAGATGGGAAAAAACTATTCAAAATCAATTTTAAAAGCGGTAAATTTGAAGGCTCTTCTAACAAATTATTGTTTAAATGTTTTTAAGTTATGTTTTGCCCTACAGTTTACGTAATTACGCTAATTATATTTGCCCTTGAAATGTATTTCTTGTGCTTATGATAGTTATCAAAAACGCACGTGATATTTGAGCTATTGTGATGTTAGTCAGAGCACGAATACCAATGGTTATGGCCATGGGGTACTTTTAATTTAGGAAATAAATGCCAATAACCAATCTGTGGAGAAATTTGATAGAATAGCTTTTTGGGCCTTAGGCCTAGATTATCATTAGTTACCATGGAGACATATTCTGCTTATTAGATAATATACTGCTAGCGTTGTTCATTTTATTTTTAGTACAGAAATGTGTGGGCTTCCAGTTTAGATTTAGACCACTGGAGGCCACCCTATTTTCAAATCCCCTTTTGCAATGGTAAAAAGAAAAATAGGAAAAGAATGTCTCTAAGGAAAACTTTGCATTTTCACTAGCCAATCAGTTTCCTAGTAATTTCCCTTGACCCTCCCAAAGTTCCAGAAGTTCTCCCCTGGGAGCAAGTGTCCACATCCTCAGATAAAATAAACTGATGTTTATCCATCAAAACCAAATCAGTGGCAACTTCATTCAGTGTCTTTTATGTTTTATCTACGTCAGGCTAAATATTTTTTATTCTGGGGCATGTTTCATATGTGGCTGAGAGTACCATTCAAGCAAGCTTATTCCAAAAGTTAATAGACGCAGCCAACAGAAGAATGAAAAGTTCCTTAATTTGATTTACATAGAGTGACATTTAATTTCACCCAATTTAAAATTAAATTCCATTATTTTTAAACATTGAATTTACTGAGTTACAATATCAACCAGTCATATTAAAATGTACTTTAATAATAACTTTTGAAAGCTTGTGGGAGACTTCTGGCTTCTATTTAAATGGAGCAGCATGAAGAGTACATACAAAACGACTCAAAAGATGCAATGTGAATGATTACAATTTGCAAATTATATCTCCTGAAATGAACATTATTAAAAGGAATCCCACACTGACCCAGAGAAAATCTAATTGCTATACAACTTTTAGTTGTGTAGCACTGTAATGCAATGTTATGCTTCATTTTAAAACTAACATTTGGGCACTATTCAATAATATCAATGAAAGAAGTACTCAAAAATATCAATGAATGACTCTGCTGTTCAGTAGCCAGGGTAATATTGTGTTTTGTCTTCATAACATTATGGAGCAAGGCAATGAAATGAGCAGCATTTGACCTTGTTGGCCAATCTTGATTTCAAAGATTCCCCTAGGTCAGTCAACCTATGACATGTGTGTCAAAAGTGACACATGATGTTTTGGTTTCACATCAGTGTTTACCAACACTTGAAAATAACTACAGGTGGTCCTTGACTTATGGCCACAATTGAACCAAAAATTATGTTGCTGAGTGAAAAAGTTTTTAAGTGAGCTTTGCCCCATTTTATGACTTTTCTTGCCACAGTTGTTAAGTGAATTGTTGCAGTTGTTAAGTTAGTAACATGGTTGTTAACATGGTTGTTAAGTGAATCTGACTTTCCCATTGACTTTGCTTGTCAGAAGTTCGCAAAAGGTGATCACATGACCCTGAGATACTGCAACTGTCATATTTATGAACCCACCAAACAGCCAAATTTTGATCATGTGACCATAGGGATGCTGCAATGATTGTAAGTGTGAAAACTGATCATAAATCACTTTTTTCACTGCAGTTGTAACTTTGAATGGTCACCAAATGAATGGTTGTAAGTTAAGGACTACTTTCTTGCACAATTTTTGGAGTCGGTGGAGGCTGCAAACGAATGCGGTGTGCTTTACATAGACTCTGGAAATCATGTGAGAAGGCTGTGATCCTGAAAATGATGTGAGGACAGGATGTGATTTAGCATGATTTCTTGAGGCTGCTCATGGCCACAGGAGAATGGAGTATATTCTCATGCAGTTTCCAGAACTTCTGAAAATCACTCAAGAATAGGATATGTTTTCACTGGTTTTCAGAGGCTGCAAAAGTCACAGAAGAGCATTCTCTGAAGCCATTTTAAGAGCAACGGCCTTGTGTGATCTGGACCTGCCTCAGGTAGACCTTAGCTCTGTCAAGGTTTTGGGAATCTGCATGCAGCAGATTCTGGGGATTTCACACACACGACTGGACTATATTTTTTTAAAAAATAAATGAACACGTAAAGAAGTATTTATCTTTTGTATGAGGGAGGTTGAGAGGTGACATGGCAGCAGCATGAAATTAGTCATTTTCTGAACTTTTGACATGCTGAGCCTGTAATATTAAAAATGATCAAGCCAAACAACTCCATATGATTAGAATCAGTACATATATATGTTTTATTTTATAACTAAACTAATAAGTCAATCCTTAAATATTCTATCTCAGTACATTATTTCACTGAAACACAGACGAGAGTGAGGGAAAAGAGAAGGTGAGTACCTTTTATATCAGGTGAGAGGGGGAGTGGAACATTGCAGTATGGGACATCTAGTTTAAATAGAACATGTTATATTGATGATGTTTATAGTAGATTAAAACACTCTGGTATTTCATCTCAACAGAGCCCCAAAGATTCATACCACTGCCGTAGGTGAACACAAAGCTCATGTTCTCATAGATCAGTGAATCTTTTACTCACCGAGTGCTGAACAGGTACACACTTCTTGTACTTTGCACGTGCGCATGCTATCCGTGCTAACGTGTGGCTCCTCCCCCGTGCACTGCGCGTGTAACTGCACCATCTGCTCATGCGCACGGCTTTCGCGCGTGCCCCCATGCGCTGCAAGTGCAATTGCATGATCTGCACATGCACGCAGGTTTAGCGTGGCTCCCCATGCGCTGTGTGCGCAATCACACCATCTGCACATGTATGTAGTTTTTGCGCATGCAATGTATACCGTCTATGCATGTGTGCACTGCATGCAAGTACTCTCACACAAATGTGCACGCATGCGCAGGAGAGCTCTGAAAACCAGTTGGGTCCCCTGAATTGTGCGCAAGCAGCTAGGGCGTGCGCGCATGCGCAGCTGCAGGTAAGTTAGGTGACAGCTCACGTGTGCAGAAAGATGGCTCTGCGTGCTACCTCGGGCACACGTGCCATACATTTGCCATCATGGTCATAGAGGTAAGGCAGATCCACCCCCCTGAGAAGGGCTGTTTTCCAGATGATCTTGGATAGCTTATACCTGTGTTGGCAAACCTATGGCACGCGTGCCAGAAGTGGCACGCAGAGCCATTTTTCTGGGCACACAAGTCATCGCCAAGCTCATCTGAAACTGCACACGTGTGCGCCTCTGGTGCGCATGTGTGCAATTCAGCGTACCCAGCTGGTCTTCGGAACTCCCCTGCGCATGCGTGCGTGTTTGCACATGCATGTGAGATTGTACGTGCATGCACAGACAGCATTTACACGCTTGCATTGCATATGCAGCATGCGCTAGTGAGCATTCACAAAAGCTGCACATGCACAGATGGTGCATTTGCACACTCAGCACATGGGGTGGAGCCGCGTGTTACCACAGATTGCACGCAAGCGTGAGCAGGGTGTAAAGCACATTCCTGTTCGGCACTCGGTAAGTAAAAGGTTCGCCATCACTGGCTTATACCCTAGGAGGGACCCTTCTTGTTCATCTTGTGCCACTGCTATGCACCTATAAATAGTCAGCCAGGCTATTTTGGGATGGGGTTTATTCTGAGGGAGTGGTAGACCCATGTTCAGAAATAGCTTGATTGACCATCTCAGATGCAGAAACCAATGCCTCAACATTATGAAAAGTAGTTGAATAATTAAGAACAAGACAAATGCTGGCAGTGTAGCCATTATCTGTATCAGTATAAGCCCATTGCTCTTTTCCAAATATAAACGCAAACTTTTTAAGGTAAGAAGCAGTGAATAATGTATAATATATACATTTGATAGAACCACAATTCACAGCTTACAGGATGTACCAATTTTATTTTTATATATTTATTATTCTATTTTATTTATTTACAGGAAGTCCTCAACTTACGACTACAACTGAGCCCAACATTTTTGTTCCTAAGTGTATCAGTTGTTAAGTGAATTTTGCCTTATTTTACAATCTTTCTTATCACAATTGTTAAGTGAATCACTGCAGTTAAGTTACTAACACAGTTGGTAAGTGAATCTGGCTTCCCCATTGACTTGGCTTGTCAAAAAGTTGCAAAAAGTTATCACATGACCATGGGACGCTGCAACCGTCATAAATATGAGCCAATTGTCAAGAGCCTGAATTTTGATCATGTGACCATGGAGATGCTTACAATGGTCATAAGTGTGAAAAATGGTCATAAGTCACTTTTTTTCAATGTTGTTGTAACTTTGATCAGTGAACAAAATGAATTGTTGTAAGTCGAGGATTACCTATATGTCACCCATCTTGGGGTTCTGGTGACTGAGTGACTTACATCAAGATAAAACATTCAATAATTATAAATATAAAAATTAAAATTGCAAACATTAAAAACAAGCTAAAAAACAAGGGTTTGGAGCGGAAAAATAGGGTGCCTTTTTCCTGATTGAGAGCATAGATAGTCCTTGACTTACAACCATTCCTTTAATGCATTGGTGAAATCCATTTTTTTTTACTACCGGTTCTGTGGGCATGACTTGGTGGGCATGGTGTGGCTTGGTGGGCGTGGCTTAGTGGGCGTGGCAGGGGAAGGATACTGCAAAATCCCTATTCCCTCCCTACTCCTGGGGGAAGGATATTGCAAAATCTCCATTCCCACCCCACTCTGGGGCCAGCCAGAGGTGGCATTTGCCTCTCCGAACTACCCAAACTACTCAAAATTTCCGCTACCAGTTCTCTGAACTACTCAAAATTTCTGCTGGATTTCACTCCTGCTTTAATGATGTTTCGAAGTAACAGTGCTGAAAAAAAATGACTTACAACCTGTTCTCAAAGTTACAACTATTGTCCAACCCCTCCAGTCAGGTGATTGTGATTTGGGCACTTGGTAAGTAGCTTGTATGTACGATGATTACAGTGTCGAGCAGTCCCCTGATCACAATTTGCGACCTTTCCATCTGACTTCCCACAAAAAAATCAATAAAGAAACCAGATTCATTAAATGACTGTATGATACACTTAATGACTACAGTTATTCTCTGAATGATTAGGCAAAAGTTGTAAAAACGGGTGTAGTCACATGATATCTCACATAATGATCACACTAGTTAATGACAAATTTCCTTGCCACAATTGTCATTTTTCCCCTTTTGCATAAAAACAGATGCAAGGAATGAATTAAATGGTTCCACTTTCTTCCTGCTGCCCATCACACTCTTGCCATTTCCTCCCATTAGTGGACTATTTTCTTGACTAGTGTTTATTATCCCTAACTGTGTTATTAAATACATTGTCATTTGTATTATGTCCCTTGGGCAAAAATGTATTGAGGAAAATAAGTGATCTGCCTTATGTACATCTTAGAGATGAGATGAACATAACTTAGTAAAAACATGTCACATGAAAACAGCTACAGGGGCATATTTTGATATAATTGCCTTTTCCTTCTGGACTGTTACGAAAATGTAAGAAGACTGAATATTTCACATTCTGATAAAAACAAATGGCAGCCTTCAAAAGAGTTTGCCCAACTCAATTCTGCTAATATGAAAAAGATAAGTTTTTGATAACAGTCTTAAGTAATAATTGGATACAATGAACTTCATTGTACAGTTTTCCACAGGTATTATAGTATTATGATTCAAAGTCCTCTTGGAGCCTGTCTGAAAGAAATCCTGGGAAAGTGATTTGTCTCTTCCTTTACCATCACAACAGTAGGACTTCACTAATTCATAGAATAAATCCTATCATAAAATATTGCAGTGAAAAATGCTCTACTACTTTTTCAATCATATTAGTCAGCTTCCTATTGCAACTGGTCTGTTTGAAGGCTTTCCACATTGTAGAACATTTTAGGATATTCGTATGTGCTTATGAAGATTTGTTTGACTTTCTGTACTTTTATGATTTCACATCTTCACATGTTTCCTTATAAATGAATTATATGGTTTTGACTGAATACACAACTGAACTTTCTTCAGAAAGGAAGAAAATTGTTAGAAAGTAATTCCAAACACATGTAAATGGTGGGAAATGCATCAATTTTTTATTGGCCAATATTGGATCACATGTTACAGTGTGGTTGCCATCCTATTTTTTCCCTACTAATTTAATCTCTACCCCCAACATAACCACATCCCCAAAAGACATAATATACTCAAAGTTATTTAAAAATAAAAATATTATTTTCTGTTGCAATACATCTCTTATGCATGGTAGGCTCTCTTTCACTTTAAAGAATGTTTCCTTACAGAACATTAGAATAGCTTTGCTCAGTCAGGCCCAGTGATCTCTTAAACCAGCGTTCTGCTTCTCTTAGGTAGCAGTCAAGGACAGACAGAACATAAATTCTTGGAATGCACGTTATTGTTAACAAAGCAGTTGAATGCCTATCAGTTTTTCTTTATTCTATTTTACAGTAAATCAAATCAAATCAAATCGGTCCGGTTGGAGAGAAAGGAGGAGAACTACCGTAATACAGTGCCCCACACCCCTAACTCTTCCAACCGGTGCAGCATTGATACCATGCTGCACTGAAGTTGTAAATGCTCCAACACTGGAAGTTTTGAAGAAGAGATTGGATAACCATTTGTCTGGTGTAGGGTTTCCTGCCTAAGCAGGGGGTTGGACTAGAAGACCTCCAAGATCCCTTCCAACTCTGTTATTCTAAATTCTAAATGGACCAGTTGCCTGTCCTCCATGAACTTCTCCAGCCCTCTTGTAAAGTCATATAAGTTAATAAGTATTTAAGGAATTCCACAAGTTAATTGTAGGCGATCCATAGGATCCATAGTCCTAATTTTTTTTAAGAAAGGAAAAAAAACTTTCTCCTGTTTACTTTTTCAAAGCTATGCATAAGTTTATACCTTAATCATGTCTCCTGATAGGTATCTTTTTTTCAAAGCTAAAGATTCCCAGACTTTCTCACCTTTGTACTCTATGGAAGTTATTGAGCCCCTTGATAATTTGGGTTACTCTGGCAACTCAGATTGTGTGTAGTATTCCAGATCACATACCACTAGGTGCCACTGTTGCACCTTGGAATAAGCGATGTTTTTTTTAAAAAAAAATAACCACAGCTACACATTTTTAGAAGCTATTTTGCTATTCTACCACATTCATGTTCAGGCAATTCTGAAATTTGTTATTTAGAGATACGTTTCCGTTATTTATTACTGCTACAAGTCATGGTTCAGTCCTACCAAAACTGTATATTTCTGATTACAATTTTTCTTGCTCTTCTTTTTTTTTAAATCTCAAACCCTCTATTCCCACACCATGAATATATTGTTATGTCCTTATATGGGCACCCGCCGGGGATTGGCTAATCCGCCGGCGGGAAATTCAAAGAGCTGTCAGTGGGCGGCTCAGCCTGCCGGAGCATATAAAAGAGCTCCGGCAGCCCAGCCGCTCGTCTTTTTCCTGTGCTTGAATAAAGTACTGAACTGGACCAGAGCTGGTCGCGTCTTGCTTTCCCTGCGCCGATCTAACACTGACGACGAAGGACTAGAACCAAGCAACGAACCTCGTGGCGCAAGCCAACCTCATAGAGCTAAGTCACTGAGCATCTGAGTCACTTCGTAGGGATTTCCAGAGGCATGGCATCAGCTGAAGTCACTTTGCCAGCCCTTGCTCCATTCCGCCCAGGGAAGGACAAGTGGAAATCCTACGCGGTCAAATTTCGGCAGTACCTGAGAGGAAACAACATCAGGGATGCCGATGATGACCAAAAAAAGGGCATCTTCTTGGCCAACTGCGGATCCGAAGTCCTCGATATGGCAATCGATCTCGTAGCACCACGAGACATCGAAGAAGTGCCATGGACGGACCTGCTGCAGATCCTGGAAGAGCACTATGCCCCAACTGGAACACCAGTGGCGAACCGTTTCACCTTCCATCAGAGGGATCAAAAGGAAGGTGAGACCATCAAAGAATTCGTGGCCGCCCTGCGCCAAATCGCAGCAGCTGTGAGTTCGACCACGTGGACAACGCCATTGCTGACCGCGTGGTTTTCGGCATGAGGGACAGAGGCCTGCAAAAGAAATTCCTGAGCAGGAAGAAACTCGTGCTCAAGGATGTGGTGGAGGAAGCCACCGCATCCGAAATCTCGGAGAGAGCGGCTGCCGCAGTAAACAGAGCAAAGGGAATCCACAAGATTCGCTCCACAACGCAATCATCAACTGAGGATTCCACAGCTGGATCAGAGTCGGAGGAGGAATCCACCGTACACAAGGTATCCAGACCCCCAAGGCGGGAAACCGCCCAAAAAAGTTACAAGGGGGAGCGCTGTGCCAGCTGCAGAGGGGACCACGCCAGAGCCAGCTGCAAATGGAGAGACGCAACCTGCCGGCGTTGCAACAGGAGAGGGCACATTGCAGAGGCATGCAGAGCTGAGGAACCATCACCGGATGTATGTTTAAGGGGCTGAGTTTTTGTTAAATAGCGCTGTGGTGTGATTACACCCAGCGCTGACTTTGAACCAAAACACCGACTTGTACTTTACTTTTGACTGCAAGCTTATCATTGCCAAAGTAAACCCTGATTCTCTGTGTGTTACTGGTGATTATTTCCTATCGCAGTTCTGAACGAACGACAAGCCGAGACCCAGAGCCCTCCAGCCACCGCCCTCGCGAAAACCGGGAGGACAACGCGAGAGCATCCAAACGGTCCTCCTACCAATCCAGACGGGGTGAGAGTGACGGGAACTGGAGGAGAGCAGTACACCAAACCACAATACACCTCTCCGACGATGCCGACACCGCCACCAAGTGCCACGCGACCGTGCTGCTCGAAGGGACCCCATGCTCCATGGAAGTAGACTCTGGCTCCATCTACTCAATCATGGATTGGAAAAACTTAAAACGCATCAAGCCAGACGTCCGCAAGAGGGACCTGAGACCCCTGCGCTCCAGGCTGGTGGACTTCAGAGGAAACCACATTGGAGTCCTGGGAAGAGCCTCGCTCCACGTGTCTTACCAAGAATTCCAAGGCAACCTCCCCATCACCATCGTCGAGCACGACCGCCCAACCCTGCTAGGCATGGAGTGGTTCAAGCCACTAGGGCTCGGGATAGTAGGGGTTAACCAAATTCGTCAGGACGAACTCGACATCCTCCTCGAAGAGTTCAAGGAAGTCTTTGACGGTAAGCTGGGGAAATTTGTGGGGAAGCCCATTTCCTTTAATCTTGATAAGACAATTACCCCCATTAGGCTTAAGCCCCGCGGGGTTCCGTTTGCCCTGAGGCCCAAAGTAGATGCTCAGCTAGATAAGCTGATAGCCCAGGGCGTGTTGGAACCGATCGATCATGCAGCATGGGAGACACCCATTGTGACCCCCATGAAGCATGATGGATCTGTGCGCATCTGCGCCGACTATAAATGTTCGATTAATAAGGCCCTATCGCAGAGCGCATACCCAGTCCCAGTGGTGCAACATCTGCTGCATTCACTTGGGAGTGGGACAATATTTGCAAAACTGGACCTGGCCCAGGCTTACCAGCAATTGCCAGTGGATGAAAAAACTGCGGAGGCGCAAACGATTGTCATCCATAGGGGCGCATTTAAGTGCAACCGCCTCCAATTCGGAGTCAGCGCAGCCCCAGGCATTTTTCAATCAATGATGGAACGCCTTCTCCAAGGCATTCCAGGGGTGGTGCCGTACTTTGATGATGTGTTGATCTCCGGGCACTCTAAAACCCAGCTGCTTGAGCGACTTAAACAAGTTTTGCAGCGCTTCAAGGAGAAGGGTTTGAGAGTGAGGAGGGACAAATGCATCATTGGAGTCCAGGAGGTCGAGTTCCTGGGCTATCTCATAGATGGCACCGGCATCCACCCCACCAAAGCTAAAGTCAGGGCAATCCACGAAGCTCCAGCCCCCAAAAACAAAGCCGAGCTTCAGGCATTTTTGGGATTGCTAAATTTTTATGCGGTGTTCCTTAAACAGAAGGCAACAGCCGCTGAGCCACTCCATCGATTGCTGGGGAAAGCGATTCCGTGGAGATGGGGGACAGAGGAAGAAAACGCCTTCAAGACCATCAAGGGGCTCCTATCCTCCGACAGCGTGCTGATCCAGTACCACGAGACGCTTCCTCTGCTGCTGACCTGCGACGCTTCACCATATGGGATTGGCGCAGTCCTCAGCCACCAGCTCCCCAACGGATCAGAGGCACCCATCACCTACTTCTCTAAAACGATGTCCAGCACCGAGAGGAATTACAGCCAGCTGGACAAGGAAGCCTTGGCCATTGTGGCTGGAGTCAAGCGCTTCCATGAGTACCTATATGGCCGGAACTTCACGGTCATCACTGACCATAAGCCACTTTTGGGACTATTAGCAGGTGACAAACCCACACCCGGCTACATGTCGCCCAGGATGACACGCTGGGCCATCTTCCTTGCCGGGTATTCATACAGACTCATTCACAAGCCCGGCAAAACCATCGGGAACACAGATGCCCTGAGTAGGTGCCCATCCAAAGAGCCAGTAGAAGACCCCGCACCCACCATAAGCCTCCTCCACATCGACGCTGACAGAGACTGCCCAGTGACATCAGCAGATGTGGCCACCCATACCCAGAGGGACCCCGTACTCAGGCAAGTGAGATCCTGGGTCCTGCGAGGCTGGCCAGCAGAGAAACCGGCAGAAAAGTTCAGCCCGTTCGCACGGAAGCAACAGGAGCTGTCCACCATGAAAGGCTGTATCCTATGGGGAGACCGGGTGCTGATTCCCAGCGCTTTACAGAAGAAGACGCTCGATAACCTCCACAACGGACACCCGGGCATCGTAAGGATGAAAGGACTGGCACGGAGTTACGTCTGGTGGCCATCCCTGGACAAGGACATTGAAGAGTGGGTCGCCAGATGTGACCCGTGCCAAGAGGTACATCCTGCCCCTGCCCAAGCCCCAGTGTCAGAGTGGGAGACGCCCAGCAGCCCATGGGCACGGATCCATATTGACTTCGCGGGTCCAATGCAGGGGCACTACCTCTTGATTGTTGTGGACGCTTTCTCCAAGTGGCTAGAGGTCATCCCCATGGCATCTACCACTTCCGAAGCCACCATCAGGGCACTCAGGCGCCTATTCGCAACACATGGGCTGCCAGATGTCCTAGTATCAGACAATGGCCCACAGTTAACATCCAAGGCCATGGAAGAGTTCCTGGCGGGACAGGGCATCCGCCACACCCTCACCGCATTTTACAGGCCAGCCGGAAACGGTCAAGCGGAACGCATGGTGAGACTCACCAAGGAGACGCTCACCAAGATGGGTCCGGGCGACTGGCAAGAGAGGATCGACAACTTCCTCCTTACACAACACATCACCCCGCATGCCACCACCAAGAAGAGCCCAGCTGAACTACTGATGGGCAGACGCCTGAGGTCACCCCTGGACCGGCTGCACCCCCAGTACAACCCCGAAGTGACAGCAACGGCCAGCCGGCCGCTCCGCGCCTTCACCATAGGAGACCCGGTGTTTGCGCTTAACTTCAACGGCTCTCCGAAGTGGCTAAAGGGGAGAATAGAGAGCACAACCGGCCCGAAGTCCTACCGAGTCGAGCTGGAAGATGGACAGACATCACATCGACCAGCTCCGGAAAAGGTGGAGGGGATCGGAAGGAAACCAGCCTGACGAGGTAGGCCTACCACACTCCGACGAGGTAGGCCTACAACACCCCGACGAGGTAGGCCTGCAACACCCCGGCAGGGCAGGCCTACAACACCCCGGCGAGGTAGGCCTGCGACACCCCGACGAGGCAGGCCTACAACAACCAGGCGAGGCAGACCACCGACACCCCGACAAGGCCGGCCAAGCACATTACCATGCACTCACCCATCGGCGATCCAGAGCAGTAGACCGGGACCTGTCACAAGAGGGATGGCATCACCAACCCAGCAAGGTGGGCATCCGCCACCCCATGGAGAGGGACCGCCACAACAGTCAAGGGGTAGACCGGGACCCACCCAGGGAGGGAGAATCGCACCCCTCCAGCGACGAGTACCAACAACAGCCCTGCCAGGGAGACCGACGCTCCAGGCAAGTAGACCGGGGACAACCACACGGGGGAGGCGCACAACACGCAACCCGAGCCAGCCAGCGACCGACCGACAAGGGAGACCCCAACCAGCATCCAGACCGGGTCGAGCAACACCAACCCTGTAAGGTCGACCAACACCACTCCAGCAAGGGAGGCGCACACCACCCAGACCAGGTCGAACAGCACCACCCCGGCGAGGTCGGCCAGCACCAACCCTGCGAAGCCAACCAGCACCAACCCAGCCGCGGAGACGAACACCACCCCGGCGAGGTTGACCACGCTGGACAGCGACAGCAACAGGAGCCACAGAAGCCCAACGAAACACCAACGGACTTACCGGGTTTCGGACGGCACCCACCGGACAGCAGCGATGTCCAGCCGCGAGGTTCCAGACTTTCCAGGCGAGGGAAGGACCAGCGACTCCAGCACGAACTTCCAGATGTTGCGGCCGGAGGTGCTGGGACGGATCCCGCACACTCGACGGCCGGAGCCCCGGCCACCCCCACCGGGGAGCCGGGAGGGACAGGAGCTTCGCCTGCACAGGCCGGCGGCGAAGCTCAGACTGAACTGTGCAGGTCATCTCGGGCAAGCAGGCGCCCCGCCTACTTGCGTGACTTTGTCACGTATATTAACTGTGATGGACATTTTTCAGACTAAGGGGGGAGGAGTGTTATGTCCTTATATGGGCACCCGCCGGGGATTGGCTAATCCGCCGGCGGGAAATTCAAAGAGCTGTCAGTGGGCGGCTCAGCCTGCCGGAGCGTATAAAAGAGCTCCGGCAGCCCAGCCGCTCATCTTTTTCCTGTGCTTGAATAAAGTACTGAACTGGACCAGAGCTGGTCGCGTCTTGCTTTCCCTGCGCCGATCTAACATATATATATATATATTTGCTTTCATTTATATGCTGCCCTTCTCCGGAAACTCAGGGCGGCTTACAATGCGTTAAGTAATAGCCTTCATACTTTTGTATATTTATACAAAGTCAGCTTATTGCCCCACAATCTGGGTCCTCATTTTACCTACCTTTGAAAGGATGGAAGGCTGGGTCAACCTTGAGCCTGGTGGGATTTGAACTTGCAGTAATTGCAAGCAGCTGATGTTAATAACAGTGCATTAGTCCACTGTGCTACCAAGGCTACCAACAAATAATTGTTGGTTCGACAAATGCTGGCACATGTCTTAATACTATCCATGTCATGATTACGAGCAAATATGTTTCTCAGTAAAAATAGAAATGTTTTTTTGGAAATCAGTAGAAAAATGAGATGCATCATCTTTTTAATGATATGATTAGTTTTTACAAAGTTGTGTTGTGCCCCCTCATAGGTCTCTCCCATAGATCTTCCTTAAAAAGAAAAAAAAAATAGATTGAAGAACAGCCATAATGCTAAATTCTTGTAATTTGTAGCATTTCCCCCCCTCAAAGCCAACATCAATTGTGAAGGTGTATGTCATCAAACCTTTGTCTATAGAGATTCTCAATCCTCCAGGTCATGATTGTCCCAAAGGTGACAATCATGGTTAGATTAGATTTTCTTGATTATTTTCCTTTGAAAATGTTTTCATCCAAGAAGTGAAAGTCCAACTGACTTTTGAAAAAAGCACTTCTGCCTCATCATATCCAGTGGTGGGTTTCAACCGGTGTTACCACTGGTTTGCTTCGTGCATGTGCTTTGCTCACTTCACTCGCATGCATGCCAAACGCATTTAATTTCAGAACAGCTGAGGTATGGCAATCTGCTCTGCCGCACCTATTAGCTGGGCTAAAAATGAACAAATATAGGTAGGTATAGCGCAGGGGTGGGCGGGAGCCCCAACTGATGGTCGGAGTGAACCGGTTGGTCTCACCTCACCATATCCGCTACCAGTTCGCCCGAACCAGGGAGAACTGGTAGCAACCCACCACTGATCATATCTCATATCTTTCTTTACATGGAAGAAAGGGAATTCTGTACACCATAGGATAGGGCAAAGATGGTGGAGATGCTCTTCAAGGAGGAGAGAAGAAGCCTCTAATGGAGGCCTAGTGGGCTAGAACAGAAGTCTCCAATCTTGGTAACTTTAAGACTTGTGGACTTGAACTCCTAGAATTCTGGGAGTTGAAATCCATAAGCCTTAAAGTTGCCAAGGTTGGAGATCCCTGGGCGAGAAGATATTTCAGGCCATACTTGTTTCCTGGAGAAAATGTGTCCTTGTTTCCCCATGAAAATAAAAATGTACACTACAAAATAAGCATTCTTAAGAAAGGAAAGTGAATATTAGTAGACCATCAGCTCTACTCCCCAGAAAATCCAAAGATTTTTGAAGATTATCTATGATAGTTCTGTCAACTTGAGAAGCAATGAACTGTTTGGCACCAAGTGACTGTAGGTCTGGAGGAGGGGTAAATAAAAAGTTTCTTCAGTTTAACTCCATGGAAAAGGAAAAAGAAATAAATCGCTTGTACATGCACCCATACATGTCTTTATTCCTTTGCTGTTCTTTCTTACTTTTGTATGCAAAAAAAGTATTTCCTGTGAAGGAAAGCTCCAAAGCCGTCAAATCAATTTTCCCCTGGAAAGTCCAGTTATTCAGCTGAAATTCAAAAGTGAATTAGACAAGAGTTCCTGTCAATTTGGGAATGGGATGCTCATAAACAAAACAAAAATCTTTTTCCAAAGAGAAATAATCAGCTTTATTCCAGTTTCAAACACACAGAAGCTGAGCCAGAAATAGCTGGTTTAGCTCATAAACATAGTTGATATGCTGAATCACAGAGATTCAAAATTGGTTTTGAACTAGTTCAATCCTTGAGTAGAAATAATAAATAATTACAGTCATTTCTAGAAAGACTGGAATGCATTCTCCTGCTTGTGACATAAATAATATCCATATAAAATAGACTATACAATATATATACCATGTTCACTTATTAAAGCTTTTGGGTTGAAAGTCAATCAAGCAAATAAAATCCTTTCTTCTTTCATCGTCCTCTATTTACATTTATTTTGAATGTTACATACCCTAAGTCATTAGCATCTCCCTGCTGTTCCCTCTTTCTTTTTTTTAGCATCTCTTAAAATTTCTAAGTAATTAATTTTTTGGCTTGCTGTATAAGATCCACAGGTGTGGGATGACTGACACACTCTGATAGACTCCATCTGGTTGCAGCTGATAATATAATCCTAAAGGCTGATGGGTAATATCTTTACAGGCTTAAAAGGCAGCAGAGTCATCTATTTGCAAGAGTTAGGGATGGGAGAGAAAAAAAATGGGAAACTAATATTGTGAATCAGCAGGAAAATCTGGACAGAGACAATGCATGTATAGGCAGAGTGGGAAATCATTCTAAAATCACTTTCTTCCAGTGTAAATGATGAGTCACCTAATGTATTTTTTCTTCTTAAAAAAATACAAAGGATTGGAGTCCAGTTAATTCATTGAATAAGACAATATAATTTTTGCATAATATAAAGACAACTTCCCAATTACTTATTGTTTTGTCTTTCAAATATTCTTGAATTCTTTAAGAATCTTAGCATTGTCAGCAGAGTGATAACAACTTAAGCATAATCACAAAATCTATAGAAAATATAGGTAAATAAATGCTCGGCTACGAATCTCAAAAAGGTTTGAGTGGCTTCCTATATAAATAACAGATATGGATTTTAAAAAATCTATTATCTCTTTGGCCCAGCTGGAAGCTTTCTTTTGAAGGCCCCGAGGCTTTATTAGGTCTATGAAGCTACGGACAAAGAAGTGTTGTTTTAAAAAATGTTTACTTTTATATTTTCAAAGAAAACACTCCTTGTACAATGATGGGAAAGTAAATATGTGAAGACTATCTGACAGGATAGATAAGTATTTCCCCCCTTGAATTAGCAGCAAGGTGGAGCCAAAATTTGGATGCATATGCAAATGATTTTTGCAGTCATAACATCCAGCTATTTTGAGAGTTTGTTGAAAAGATGAAATGTTTTTCTATTCACAGTACTGCTTCATGAATAGAATTAACTTACCTGCAGTAGGTCAGCTAATAAGCAAATCTGATTGGATGGGTAGCAAAGTGATGTTATCACTGTGATCCTTGATTGGCTGGAATTTCTCACAGATGTGCTTGTCCACAAAAATAAATTTTAGCAAGAGGTGATTATTCTGATAACCATTCCCTACACTGCTACCTCAATTTAATCCCCCCATCCTAACCAGATTAGTGACAATATAATATATTCCTGATTTGCTTACTTTTAGGATTATCATTAGATTGTAGAAGATCTGACTGGAAAATTCCAGTGAAACTTTTTCTTAAATCATTCTTGTGAATTGCAGCCACTGCAGCTTCTCTAGTAATGATGTTATAAAGATGCATGTGAATATGCTCATAACTACTCAGACTACTGCATGGTGACCCAGATGAAGCTTCAGTATAGCACATTATCATACCTTTATATTACCTTCAAAGGTAGCCCAATTACAGTAGTGCAGGCACAAAGTAAAAAGGGCATAAATAGCCATAAGTAAAATTTGATCCAGGAATTTGCTGTACAAGAGGGAGCTAAGAATCAATAAGGATTTCAATATTAAGGGCCATCTCCACCCAAGGATATTTAACTCCATTTGCAATCAAATATGGTTTGTTTCTGGACTCAGTTGGCTTCTGAGTCTATATTTGATCTCTCTTGCTAACATTAGGGTTAGCATTAACATTAGTCTAAGGTTGTTTCTATCCCTCTAGGCACCAAATAGGTACCTCCTCTGTATCTTCAGTGCTTAATTTCTCCTCACCTACAAATACTAACTGGAACCACTCATTTATGAAGAAAGACACTGGAAAACTGTTTCTCACATGCAACCTTTATAGTCAGTCCTAAAGGATACCAGGTTTGATGATACTGAAAACAGTTCAAAATTTTAATAAGATAAAAAGAGTTACACTGGTCAGTCCTAGTTCTCCCAGTGGTCATTGTCAAGACAGACCAATACAGTTATAGTCTATACCCATAATGGCGAACCTATGGCACGCGTGCCACAGGTGGCATGTTTAGCCATATCAGTGGGCACGCCGGCTCAGCTCTGGCGCGCATGCGTGCGCCAGCCAACTGATTTTTGGGCCTTCTGGGTCCACCAGAAGTAGGGAAACAGGCTGTTTCCTGCCTCCAGAGGGCCTGGGGGTGAGGGGTGGAGGTGGGGGAAGGCCTGTTTTTCTTTCTCACCTGGCTCCAAGTCCTCTCTCTGCATCTGGGGAGGGTGAAAACAGCCTTCCCCACTCCCTCCGAGGCCCTCTGGAGGCCTGAAATGGCCCATTTCCCAACTCTCGGTGGGACAGGAAGTGACGTTTTTTGCTTTCCCCAGCCTCTAAAGACTCCTAGATGGTGGGACGCATAGAATTATGGGTGTGGACATACACACGCATGAACCTCCCCTGCCCCACCCCACCCCCGGCACGCAATGGCAAAAAAGGTTAGCCATCACTGGTCTATACCCTGTTTGGAAATTTATTCCAAAAGAGCCAATTTATATGCTTGTTAAACAGAATGAACAGGGTTCTAAATAGCGAATGAATTGCGGCCCAAAATGTATGTGATTATATATTATATAATATTTATCAAGTACATACTTTCCCTTTTTCCTCCTTTTCCTATTATTGATTTTTAAGCTAACTCTAATGAGTGTGGTAATGTTTAATTTTCATCACTAATGTTCCCAAGCAGAACATTTTATTTTAAAAATGATTTAAAATGTTTTGCTTATTATGTTTGAAGGGTAAAAATAGTTTTTAATATGTGCATGAGAAAGCTGAAAACATCAACATTCAGTACCTGAATGAATTGATTTTGCAATTATTATTATTTTTTCTTTCATGTTAATTTTCAGTCCAGATAGAGCCATCTTGTGGAACAACAGATATTGCAATTTAGAAAAACTTTTCTACAGTCCTTTTATTTCATTTTTCCTTATTGGAAATGAATAGGCTACATTGCATAACAATGTGTGATTGTTAAATGATGATGATGATGATGATGATGATGATGATGATAATAATAATAATAATAATAATAATAATAATAATAATAATAATAATAATAATAATGAAAGCTTTATTTTGGCAGCTCAAGAACAAACCCTAGCCACAAACTGCATGAAGGCAAAAATTCAACATGTTACCACCAACAGCAAATGCCGCCTCTGTAATAAGAAAGATGAGACAGTCGACCACCTGATCAGTGAATGCAGCAAAATTTCACAAACTGACTACCTACAACGCCATGACTGCGTTGCTAAGATCATTCACTGGAAATTGTGCCAGAAGTTTGGATTTGAGTACAGCAAAAACCACTGGGAACATCAGGTTGAGAAAGTTTTAGAGAATGAGAAACTCAAGATCTTGTGGGACTTCAGGATTCAGACTGACAGGCACTTGGTCTACAACACACCTGACATAACAATAGTTGAAAAGAAAAAAGTATGATTCATTGACATTGCAATACCTGGTGATGCACGGATTGAAGATAAGCAGCAAGAAAAAAATCACACAGTACCGGGACTTGCAAATTGAAGTTGAGCGACTGTGGAAAAAGAAATCGTGTATTGTAATTGGAGCCCTTTGTAGCAATACCCAAAGGGCTACTTCGCTATTTAGAAATTCTAAATTTACCGGACTTGAACATTTTAACTCTACAAAAAACCACTTTACAGCTTACATCCGCCAACGATACCTTAACAGTTCCTAGGTCCTTGGTTAGGACTCGAGCTGCTGAGTTATTAACCAGCCTCAAAGGCTGTGAATCTCACCAAAGATTAACCAATAATAATGATGATGATGATGATGATAATGATGATGATGATGATAATAATAATAATAATAATAATAACAACAACAACCACAACAACAATAACATGTAATAATGATACCCATGAAGGAAAATATGATGACAACTTTACATGGGCATGGCTTAAGATGGGAACATCAAGAAAAAAACGCAAGGTTTAATACTGGCTGCTCAAGAACAAGCACTACAAACTAATGCCATGAAAGCGAAGATACAAAAATCCACTGACAATCCAAACTGCTGACTTTGCAACAACAAAGTGCAAACTGTTTCACATTTAATATGTGAATACAGCAAAATCGCACAAACTGATTACAAAGCTAGACATGACCAAGTTGCTAAATTAATCCACTGGTCATTATGTAAAAAATACAACTTTCCTATCCAAAAAGTCATGGAAACATAAAGTGGAAAAAGTTATAGAAAATGAGAAGGTGAAGATCTTGTGGGACTTTCGAATACAGACGGATCGTCACTTGGAACACAACATGCTAGATATCACAGTTGTCGAAAACCGAAACGTACAATTTATTGACATATAAATTGCAATAACACCAGCGGACCCGCAAAAAACTGCGCTACTTGGAACATCGTATATTTTAAGAAGGTACTTGGTTGATACCTAGGATGCTGGTTTCGGGGTGAAGTACCATCAGTATGCTGATGACACCCAGCTGTACATCTCTACCCAGGACCACCCCAATGATGCCCTTGAAGTGATGTCCCGGTGTCTGGAGGCTGTACGGATCTGGATGGGGAGGAACAGACTCAGGCTCAACCCATCCAAGACTGAGTGGCTGTGGTTTCCGACATCCCGATATAGTCAGTTGGTGCCATCACTGACTATTGGGGCGAGTCATTGGCCCCCACGGAGAGGGCTTGCAACTTGGGGGTCCTCCTGGACTCATAGCTGTCTTTAGAAGAGCACTTGACGGCTGTGGCTGGGAGGGCATTTTATCAGGTTCGCTTGATTCGCCAGTTGCGTCCCTTTCTGGATTGGGACTCGTTAAATACGGTCACTCATGCCCTCGTCACTTCCCGCTTGGACTACTGCAATGCTCTCTACATGGGGCTCCCCTTGAGGAGCACCCGGAGGCTCCAGCTGGTCCAGAATGCGGGCACGCGGGTGGTTATGGGAGCGACGGGGCGCTCCCATGTGACCCCCCTCCTGCGCGAGCTGCACTGGCTCCCGGTGGTCTTCCGGGTGCACTGCAAAGTTTTGGTTACCACCTTTGGAGCGCTCCATGGCTTAGGACCGGGGTATCTACGAGACTGCCTTCTGCCACCAGTGGTCTCTCACCGACCAGTACGCTCCCATAGAGAGGAGCTCCTCAGGGTGCCGTCGGCCAAACAATGTTGACTGGCGGCCCCCAGGGGGAGAGCCTTCTCTGTGGGGGCACCCGTCATCTGGAACGAGCTCCCCCTGGAGATACGGAGGATCCTGGACCTGCGCACTTTCCGCCGTGCCATTAAAACATTTCTTTTCCAGCAGGCCGGCCTAGCCTAACCTCTCTTTTAAACGTTTTAAACTTTTTAAAATTCTTAAATTTTAAATTTGTCTTATAAATTGGGGTGTTTTAAATTTTGTTTTTTGGGCCAATTATTTAATTGTATTTTAATGATTTTTTAACATTTGTATTATATGTATTTTATTTGGCTGTTCACCGCCCTGAGTCCTTCGGGAGTAGGGCGGTATACAAATTCAATAAATAAACAAACAAACAAACAAACAAACAAACAAATAAATAATAAATAAACAAACAAACAAACAAACAAACAAACAAACAAACCTGTATCAACTATTAGCACCAGTCAATGGTATTTGTGACACATTTTTAAATGTCCAGTTGACTGAGTTTCATTTTTAATGAATAAAAGATGATGTTGATAATAATAATAATAATAATAATAATAATAATAATAATAATAATAATAATAATAATAATAATAATAATAATAATAATAATAATAATAAAAAAATAAAAATCTTAATGAAACTGAAATCCTTTTAGGCTCTTACAAAAATTTTATTTCAGGAAGTTTGGTGTAAAATCTGTTTTTGGCTTCTCTAGTTTCAAAATTTTAACATAAACTGCTTGCAAAGCTAATAAATATTTACAAAAAGAAACATGGAAGAATGAAATGAAAAATATCCTTTGGGCAAATTGTGACCAGCAAACAATCAGCCCCTGGAAATTTGTGATGAGGTCTATTCAGGTACCTCTGCAGACCATTAAATTCATCCTAGTAATGTTGACATCTTTATAATTGCACATCTGCCAGATTACACAGTAATTATTGGCAGACTAGATAGAGCACAATTGTGAAGTACAATTTGGGGATACTGGATGAGGGGGTGTTTAATTTTTCCCTTTCCAACACATTCCTCCATGAATATATATATATATGTATGTACCATGTTTTTCCCAAAATAAGACCCTGTCTTATATTTTTTTGAACCCTGAAATAGGCGCTTTGCCGTATTGCCATGCGCTCAAAAGCCTGATTGGGTTTATTATCAGGGGATGTCTTATTTTGGAGGAAACAGGATACATGTGTAGAAATATTAAAATGTATGTAATGAGGGGAGGAAATGAAGGAGGTTGCTGTTTATACTCTCAATTTTAGCCATGCCCAAAGACTTACAACCCTCTGATGTCTGTCTATGAGCCAAATGGATTGCTCATCCTTGCAGGAAAAGAAAAATTAGAAGCAAAGGGCCTCTTTTTGTTCAGGTAATTGTTCCAGTAATTGGGTAGATTTTATATCTGAAATAATATAATAAAGAACACTGCCAATTATATATGCTATACCTTTGCTGTCATTATTCAGCAGTGTTTTTAAATAAAGCATTTACGGAATAGCAACTTGGAATATATTGAGGTAACCCAAACACAGAGCAAACCCTACTTAATTATAAACCTTTTACTGCTAGATGGTTGATGAACACATTAATTTTTTTAATAGGGGAAGTCTTATGGATTCATTGTTATTTACACTTGAAAAGCCTCCAACCTATCTTATCTAGGCTCAGAAGCTAAGTAGGAATAAAACAGGCTAGTATTTAGATGGGAAAGCTATCAGAAAATCCCAGAGCCATATGCTATTCTGGTGAGACAAATTCCAGAAGAATACAATAATAATTATTTATACGCTATTGCAAGAAAATTGAATGGATGCACCCAGACAAGCATTTGGAACAGTGGTGGAATTCAATTTTTTTTTACTACCGGTTCTGTGGCCGTGGCTTGGTGGGCGTGTTGTGGTGTGGCTTGGTGGGCATGGCTTGGTGGGCATGGCAGGGGAAGGATAGTGCAAAATTTCCATTCGCACCCAACACCAGGGGAAGGATACTGCAAAATCTCCATTCCCTCCCCCACTCCAGGGGAAGGTACTGCAAAATCCCAATTCCCTCCCCACTCCAGGGGGAAGGATATTGCAAAATATCTGGGGCCAGCCAGAGGTGGTATTTGCCGGTTCTCTAAACTACTCAAAATTTCCGCTACCGGTTCTCCAGAATCTGTCAGAACCTGCTGAATTTCACCCCTGATTTGAAACAGAGGTCAACCACAGAAGAAGTAGTATAAGTACTATTGAAGATTTCTGACATGTTGCTGGAAGCCACACACTATATGGAAGTGCTATTTCCCAATATCCAAGGAAGCAAAACCTCTTAATGACATTTCACGGTCCAATCCAAGATTCTACTCCAATAATAAAGTAAGATTACCATGTCTAAACAGCACAAAATCCAGCCTCAGCACCAACTCAGTTATGGAAAATGATTGCTTGATGTTATCCTAATAAATGATGGTATTTGACAGAAGGAGAGGAAACTCAGCAAAGAATCTACCAATCTCTTTCTCTAACCTGGCCTGCTCATATAAATATTTGATTTTATAAAAGGACAGGAGATTAACCATCAGAAGAATACATTTTATGCCAATATATTTTTTCAAGTACCATAGTTGAGGGGGGTGGTGGATTATAACTGGTCTGAGACAAAGATCTCAAATCACAATGATTATTATGTGAAAGAGGAGAAGATGTTAAACACAATACTATATTCAATACAATACACAATACTATATCATGTTAAGCACAATACCATATTCACAGAATGTTAAGCACACAATACTGTATTCATAGGATGTTACTGTGAACTCTGAATATTTTTACTATGAACCAAAGTGACACCTTCAGTACAGAGACTGTTACTGTCTGAAACAGAGAACATGCTTTAATTAGCGAAGAGGCAAGAACTCAGTCACCATAAAGTAATCTAAGACTCTCTCAAGATAAGAAAGATACTAACAAGATACTTAAAGTCAGGAAAACTTTATGCTTGATACCATTGTGGCAATAGTTTAGTCTCAGAGTATATCTTAAGGATTCAAGACTAGTGCGTGCAATGCATGAAGAATTTTAGTTGACTATTGTAAAGATTCAAGACCAATATCTGTAGAGGACCAAATCAAAGTGAATGTGTTTTTAAACAGCACAGACACAGCAATCTTTCAGATAAAACAGAATTGGAGGCATTAAAGTGTCATTTTTACATTTTATGCCCTGCAGCATCAGCCCTGAGTCAGCCACTGATGAGGGTTTATACATACTCGGAGAACTTCTGATCAAGCAATATGACAGTGAATTGTCAGACACAATTCTAGGCAATTGTTGTCATTCAGATCTTTACTGAAATCTGATGTTGCTAAAAACCAACAATAAAAGAAGTTGCAAAACTTCTTATGATATAGAAAACTATGCCCTATCATCAACTTTTATTGAAGTCTGCACAATACAGCAACTTTTAAAAAATATCTACAAGAGTGAATAGAGAGTTCATTCGCTATACTTAAATTTATTTTTAAAAACTACTTACAAAGCAACATATCACAAATGGGCCTAGGTACTTACCTCTTAGCTAAGCATGCCAAAAACATGAATGATTTTATTATGATTCGTCACACAATCACCCAGATGTTTAGACTGGATCTGGCATTTTTATCCACCTATCAAATTCTTCCCAAGGTCCTGGGATAGGCATTTGTTGTTTAGCTTACACTTTACATACACTGGATGTTGGATTGTGTGAACCCATCCATTTTAAATGTCTACCTTATGGCAAAGAAAAACCTTTTTTTGCCTCAAGGATGCTATGATAGGGTTGTAAGAGTGGCTCTTAAAATTTTGCTTCTGCCTTCTGACAGCCTGATTTCCTGTATTAAAAGAATGATATTAAATAATGAAAAGGAAAAAAGTAACTCGCTTCCTGATGGCTATACAGTACTTAGGCTCCAAGTACCATTTTCAATTCCATTTTTCTCATTTAAATATCGCTACTCTCCCCCTCACGATTTTGCCCCAATATTGCCCTCATGTGCTATCTTTGAACAACAAAATACCTTATCTTTGTAATTAACCATTCATCCCAGCAAAAAATCATCAATTAGGCATGAGTCACTCAGTTGGTAAATTGAACAAAGTGACATTGAAACAGAATTGATTTCCTCCTGACCTCAAACAATGACAATAACAAGTTACACAACTACACTTAAAAAAAAATCCCTTTTGTAATTTGCAGGTGCCTTCTGGACCATAATTGGATACTCTGGGTTTTGAAGAAAAGAATGGAATACTTCATCCTGGTTGTTATTTTCTTTAAGACAACCTGTATTTTAGGTTTGGGTATATAAACTAAATGACAAAAGGACGGATTTCAGCATTCCTTAAATTTAGTAAGAGCAAGTGGCTACTTTGCTAATCTGGTTTATGCATTAATTTAGTGTTGGTGGCAGAGGAATTCTGGGAGTTGAATTCTACACAACTTAAAATTGCCAGGGTTGAGCAATATTGCATGAACCTGTCCTTTTTAAAGTTGGTTGTGTGTTACCTATTCATTAAAATACCAGTGATAACAATAATCCAATATATTATACATGAAAACAAAAAACACTGAATAAATATTTGAAGTTGAAAAATGAAGGACCCCTTTTTAACAGAAAATATACAGAATGAAGACTTGAAGCAGCAGGTGAAGCTAAGCAGAATCACATCAGATACCTGTACAATTAGCACAGGGCCCCCCCAAGGCTGTGTGCTCTCTCCACTTCTCTTCTCTCTATATAACAATGACTGCATCTCAAATGATCCATCTGTTAAACTACTGAAGTTCACAGATGATACAACAGTGATTGGTCTCATTCGAGACAATGATGAATCCACATACAAATCGGTGGTGGAATAACTAGCCTCGTGGCCTCACGAGGGGTGGAATAACTGGCCTCGTAGAACAATCTGGAACTGAACACACTCAAAACCGTAGAAATGGTGGTGGATTTTAGGAGAAACCCTCCCATATTACCACCTCTTACAATACTAGACAATACAGTATAAACATCAGAGACCTTCAAATTTCTAGACCTAAAATGGACACCCAACATCAAAAACGTCATCAAAAAAGCACAACAAAGAATGATCTTTCTGTGCCAACTCAGAAAGCTCAAACTGTCCAAGGAGCCGCTGATACAGTTCTACAGAGGAATTATTGAGTCTGTCATCTGCAACTCTATAACTGTCTGGTTTGGCTCTGCCACCCAACAAGACAGACACAGACTTCAGAGGATAATTAGAACTGCAGAAAAAACAATTGCTACCAACCTGCCTTCCATTGAGGACCTGTATACTGCACGAGTCAAAAAGAGGGCTGTGAAAATATTTACAGACCCCTCACCAGAGGTGAAATCTATCGGTTCTGTGGGTGTGGCTTAATTAGTGGGCGGGGCTTAGTGGTCAGGTGACTGGGTGGGTGTGGCTTGTTGGTCAGGTGTGTGTGGCCAAGTTGATGTCACTTGTTTGCCCTTTTTTAACCTACAAAACACAACACAACACAACTGGCTCACCCACAATGTAAAAACAGCTGTGCTAGACCCAAAATGGCCCCTGCAACAAGCAGGAACCTCTCATAGGCACAAAAAGCCCAAAAAACCAACTTTCACACTTTACACACACACAACACAACACAACACAACACAACTGGCTCACCCACAATGTAAAAGCAGCTGTGCTAGACCCAAAATGGCCCCTGCAACAAGCAGGAACCTCACACAGCCACAAAAAGACCAAAAAACCAACTTTCACACTTTACACACACAAAATTCCACATACAGCTTTGTGAGATTTTGTGTGTTTGTGTAGTTAGAGTGAAACACTACAGAAACACACAAAATCTCAGAAAGCTGCACAAATATTATTTTATTTTATTTTTATTTTTATATAAAAGCAGCTAAATTTAAAACTTCCTAAACTTTAAATGGCTAGGTCTAAAAAAAAAACAACTAAAAAAAACCCCCAATTAATTATTTTTTTTAAAGCTCCCAAAGGGGGAAAAAAACTTACAGGAAGGAAGGCAGGCAGGCAGGCAGAAAGAGCTGCTCACCAATGAGCTTGATTGCAGGTAGGGAGATTCAGTTGCTTGCTGATGCAACGGATTGCAGGGATTACAGCAAGCGAAGCAAGCAGGCATGTGAAGGTAAGCAAGCTGCAGGCTGGGTGGGAAGGGATTTTTGCTACCGGTTCTCCGAACTGCTCGCTACCTACTTCCCCGAGTCAGTCCGAACTGGGAGCATTTCACCCCTGCCCCTCACACCCTGGACATAAACTGTTTCAACTCCTACCCTCAAAACGACACTATAGAGCACTGCACACCAGAACAACTAGATACAAGAACATTTTTTCCCAAACATCATCACTCTGCTAAACAAATAATTTCCTCAACACTGTCAAACTAATTACTAAGTCTGCATTACTACTAATCTTCTCATCGTTCCTATCACCCATCTCCTCCCACTTATGACTGTATGACTGTAACCTTGTTGCTGGTATCTCTAAGATTTATATTAACTGTTTCCCTATTACTATCATTAAGTGTTGTACCTTATGATTCTTGACGAATATATCTTTTCTTTTATGAACCAAGACAAATTCCTTATGTATCCAATCACACTTGGCCAATAAAGAATTCTATTCTATTCTATTCTATTCTATTCTATTCTATTCTATTCTATTCTATTCTATTCTATTCTATTCTATTCTATTCTATTCTTCTATTCTAACCGCTACACCCCGCCGCAGGGAGGCGGGACCGACTAGGTGGTTCCGCCCCAGGTGCCTGATGGATCCTGATAGGTTCCAGATGGAGCTTGGGCCATTTCCTGAGTCTCTGGCTCATGACTCGGCTGAAGACTTGGTGGCCGCCTGGAACAGTGCGGCCGCTGGGGCTTTGGACCGTGTCATGCCTTTGCGGCCTCTGACCCAGCACCGAACTCACCTGGCTCCTTGGTTCTCCGAGGAGCTGAGGGAGATGAAGCGCCGGAAAAAATGCCTGGAGAGCAGTTGGAGGACCAGCCGTTCCGAATCTGACCGAACACTGGTGAGGTCACATATTAAGACCTACCTAGTGGCGATAAAAGCGGCAAAATCTAGCTATTTTGCCGCTCTTATTGCGTCATCAGATAATCGCCCAGCCGCCCTGTTTAGGGTGACCCGCTCCCTCCTCCATCTGGGAGCGCGGGATGATCCCTTGCAGGGTCGAGCTGAGGATTTTGTGCAGTATCTGCATGACAAGATCGCTCAGATTTGGGACGGCCTGGCCTCTGACTGGGTAAGTCCAGACAAGATGACTGAGGCAGGTCTTGAGAGTGTTATCTGGGAGGAGTTTGATTCTGTGGCTCCTGAGGACGTGGACAGGATTCTGGGATGGCTGAACGCAACCACATGTTTATTGGAGCCGTGTCCCTCCTGGTTGGTGCTGGCCTCCGGGGAGGTTACATGAGGTTGGCTCCAGAGGATTATTAACGCTTCCTTGAGCAAGGGTGTCCTACCGGCCGCCTTGAAAGAAGCGGTGGTGAGGCCCCTCCTCAAGAAGCCCTGTCTGGATCCGGCTGTTTTGGCTAACTATCGTCCAGTCTCCAACCTTCGGTTTTTTGCGAAGGTTGTTGAGAGTATGGTGGCGCAGCAGCTTCCACAGTACCTGGATGAAGCTGTCTATCTAGATCTGCTCCAGTCCGGCTTCAGGCTTGGATATAGCATGGAAACGGCATTGGTCGCATTGGTGGATGATCTCTGGAGGGCTCGGGATAGGGGATGCTCCTCTATCCTGGTCCTGTTAGATCTCTCAGCGGCTTTTGATACCATCGACCATGGTATCATGTTGCACCGGTTGGAGGGGTTGGGGGTGGGGGCACTGTTTTGCGGTGGTTCTCCTCCTACCTCTCTGAACGGTCTCAATCTGTGTTGGCAGGGGGGCAGCGGTCAACCCCGAGGCACCTTGTTTGTGGGGTGCCGCAAGGGTCGGTCCTCTCGCCCCTTCTGTTCAACATTTATGTAAAGCCGCTGGGTGAGATCATCCGTGGCTTTGGGGTGGAGTTCCATCAGTACGCTGATGACACTCAGCTATACATCTCCACTCCAGGCCACCCCAACGATGCCCTTGAAGTGATGTCCCGGTGCCTGGAGGCCATGCGGGCCTGGATGGGGAGAAACAGGCTCCGACTCAATCCTTCCAAGACCGAGTGGCTGTGGCTTCCGACGTCCCGATATAGCCAGTTGGCGCTATCGCTGGTTATTGGGGGTGAATCATTGGCCCCCACAGAAAGGGCTCACAACTTGGGCGTCCTCCTGGATACACGGCTGTCTTTAGAAGAGCATATGACAGCCATGGCCAGGGGGGCTTTTTATCAGGTCCGCCTGATACGCCAATTGTGTCCCTTTCTAGATCGGGACTCCCTATGCACGGTCACTCAGGCACTCGTCACTTCCCGCCTGGACTACTGCAATGCTCTCTACATGGGGCTCCCCTTGGGGTGCACCCGGAGGCTCCAGTTGGTCCAGAATGCGGCCGCGTGGGGGATTATGGGAGCGACAGGGCACTCCCATGTGATACCTCTCCTGCGTGAGCTGCACTGGCTTCCTGTGGTCTTCTGGGTGCGCTTCAAGGTGTTGGTGACCACCTTTAAAGTGCTCCATGGCTTACGGCCCAGATATTTACAAGACCGCCTTATGCCGCCAATAGCCTTCCACCGGACAGTTCGCTCCCACAGAGAGGGCCTCCTCAGGGTGCCGTCGGCCAGACAATGTCAGCTGGTGACCCCCAGGGGGAGAGCCTTCTCTGTGGTGGCACCTGCCCTCTGGAATGACCTACCCCCAGAGATACGCACGATACCAGACCTCCGGACTTTTTGTCGGGCTCTGAAAACACATCTATTCCATCTAGCCAGGCTGGCTTGACCCCATCCTTACGGTTTTAAATTTATAATTGGTTTTAATTGGGTTATTTTAAATTGACGGCCAAAAATATTTAATGTTTTTAAATTGTTTTTATATTTTATATGTTGTGTTTTTACCGTGGCTGTTCACTGACCTGAGTCCTGTTGGAGAAGGGCGGTATACAAATTAAATAAATAAATAAATAAATAAATAGTACGATCTCACTGCTATGAAAGTGAGATGCATAAGTATCCTATCCTTCAAAGTGGTCCCAATGTTGCAGAAATCTTCCAGAGAACTGATGAGTTTCTTCATATCAGATCTTTCAGGATTAGAAGCAGCATCAATGTCTAATAATCATGAGGTCTATATATTAATTTGATCATCAGAGATGTTGAATAAGTCTTAGTTTTTAGTCAGTCATTCAAAGTTGACCAAACTAAGAAATCAATGCCATGTAGGCAGTGGTGGGTTGCCCCCGGTTCGCACCGGTTCTATAGAACCCATAGTAAAACTGGCAGGAGGCTCTGCCCACCGACCCCGACATCATCAGAAAGCTTCTGTGCATGCGCAGAAGAGTGTGCATGCGCACAAATGAAGCAAGCGTCCACACGCAGCCCTGTTGCGAACTGGTAGTAAAGGTAAATAGAACCCACCCCTGCATGTATGTCAATACTTCTTATATAAAAATAGCTATAGTAACTGAATCTTGCAAGTCTCAGTGTGCTTCTCTCCCCTTTATCTATGGAGGAGCTTATCTGAGATGTTTCCTCAAGTTACTTTGTTGGCTTATATATATAAAGAACGGTTGCTGGAATTGGGTATGTCTAGTTTAATGAAAAGAAGGACTAGGGTAACATGATAGCGATGTTCCAATATCTCAGCGGTTGCCACAAAGAAGAGGAAGTCAAGCTGTTCTCCAAAGCACCTGAGGGTAGAACAAGAAGCAATGGGTGGAAACTAATCAAGGAGAGAAGCAATCTAGAACTAAGGAGAAGTTTCCTGACAGAACAATTAATCAGAGGAATGACTTGCCTCCAGAAGTTGTGAATGGTCCAAACTGGAAATTTTTAAGAAGAGATTGGTATAGTGAAATGGTATAGTGTTTCCTGCCTGAGCAAAGAGTTGGACTAAAAGATTAAAAGACCCCCAAGGTTCCTTCCAACTCTGTTATTCTGCTTATGTCCCTCTTATCTGATCATTAGTTTAGTTGTTTCCTCCTGTTCTGCAAGGCTCTTCCCTCTGCTCCCATAGTTACTAGAAAATAGAAACAGAAGAATGTTGCTGCAATTAAAACCAATAAACTGATTAATCTCTGCAGGAGAGTGGAGTCAAGTGAGAGCCACTTAGCTCAACGAAATCCATTTGCATTATAACAAGTAGGATGACAAACTAGCTGTTCCTTGGGTTTGATCCAGTTAATCTCTTAAATGAAATAAGTCTATTCAAGTAAGATTGACTTCAAAGGCATCAATTTTAATAAAAAGTTTCCACAGGAGATCTTCAGCAAAATTCTAATCTATGCAATTCAAAATAACCACAACTTTAATTTTTTTACACATATTTAATTAAACAAGAAGTGTTACAAAGACAATATTCAATTATGAATATTGCTATTATTTATTTATTTATTTTATTTTATTAGATTTATATACCGCCCTACTCCCGAAGGATTCAGGGCGGTGAACAGCCAAAAAGATAAAACACACAGATTATAAAATTTAAAACAGTATAAAAACATATTAAACAATTTGGCCCAAGACGAATTAAAAAACATCCCCATATTTAAAACATAATTTAAAATTATGAATCAATTTTTTTTTAAATGTACATTGATAGGTCTTATATAACATAGACATATTACACTTGATCTATTGTTGTCCACAGTGACCATAAAATATATTTCTTCTCTTACTGTATTTATTTCTCCATTGTGACTAAATTTAGTTGTCTGAGACTAAGCCAAAACAGAGGCACCATGATTCGACAGTTAGTGTTTGAAATCTTTTAAAGGCACATTTGTTGTAACTAGATTAACTCTGGGATCTTTATTAGGGTCCTTCAGCCATATCCTTCCTAAGTGAGAGATCAATCACTGTAAAGGTCCAGGGGCTAAGTCCCATCTCAGCAGATATATCTTCAAAGGATTAAAGTTCTGCTTTTGGTTAAAAAAAGCAAAGCAATTTTGGACCCCTTGATTGAGGATAATTACAGTCTGGTCTCTACCATTTCTGGCAAAAATACTGGAAAATGTGATGCTTAAGAATTAAATCTTCTCTTCTATATTTCTTCCTATCAACCTTTTTGTGCAACTGAATGATAATTCATTCTGGCCTTATCCATCAGTTTAGAGAACAAGGAACTTTAAGCAAGATGTTTAGGTCTGGCCTAAAATAGATATAAATGTCATCTTATGCCTCAGTGCAAGGGTCTGGTTTTGAAAACTGAAATTTGAAAATTGAAAATTGATCTTCCTCTTTTTTCATTGTTTTAAATCAGCCCTTCTTAAGCTGATTTAAAGGACTTTTGCAACCAAGCAAGACAAGCTCTTGTTTATATACATCATACACATGGCACAATAAAGAAAAAAGAAAAAGACAGAGCTTTGATCAAATGATTCTGGCAACCATCTTTTTTTTTTTTTTTTTTAATTTTGATTTATATGCTGCCCTTCTCCGGAGACTCAGGGCGGCTTACAATGCGTTAAGCAATAGCCTTCATACTTGTATATATTTATACAAAGTCAGCTTATTGCCCCCACAAACTGGGTCCTCATTTAACCTACCTTAGAAAGGATGGAAGGCTGAGTCAACCTTGAGCCTTGGCGAGATTCAAACCTGCAATAATTGTAGGCAGCTGGTCTTAATAACCAGCTTAATAACAGGGTGCCTTAGACCACTGTACTACCAAGGCTCTTTCTTCACTCTTCCTGTCCATGGATGACTTTGATAAATCCTTGGACTATAAATCCCAGAGTTGCAATATCAATACATCTCAATCTGCAGAAGACTGCAGATTCTTTTTTATGACTATAGTGAGTATAGATTGTTGTCTTAATAATGCTTCCTTTTTAACTGACACTGAGACAATGGAAGAAAATAATAATTATATTATATGGTTCTCTCCTTTCCTTATGGTTTGATATTTTATTTAAGTTAAAAGCTATGGTTTGCATTTGTTCTGAAACCTATTGTTTTCTCTAAACATAATTTACCATGAGATAAAATGTCAGAAAGTTGTCATGGATTTCAGTAAGAACAAAATTTTGTATTCCTTCTTAGAATGGTAGGTGACTGAATAAAATGGTGAATGAAGTCCACTAGAATATTTGATTCTCTTCAAAAATGTGTGTTTGATAGATAAAAGCTAGAAAGAAAATATAGAATATTGTTACACTTTAGAGGGATTGAAGGATGGTAAAAATGGTCCTAGAATATGTGTTGTCTAGGTAGAAGAACACACCTTTAGGGGAAATGAAAATAAACCAGTGCTTTTTTTCTTACCCAAAAGTTATGCTTGCATCATTCTTTCTGCCCAAAATTTTCTTTAACTTTGCCAGGAGCTGCCAACTCCTCTGGCAATTTCAGCAGACATATTAAGCAGGTAAGCCATGACTTTGCCACTGTCTATTTTTCTATGTAGTATAGGATTACAGGATTGTGTGCAGGGCCGGATTTAGATGAAAAGAGGCCCTAGGCTATTCCACTTATGAGGCCCTTTCACCTATAGTGAAAGTGTAATTTTAATTTTGCTAACAATTTGAATGTAGGCTCCTCTTGATCTTGAGGCCCTAGGCTGAAGCCTAGTTAGCCTATAGGAAAATCCGGCCCTGATTGTGTCACAAATATTAAGAAAGAAAGAAATCATTTAAGCTATATAAACCCAAAATAAAAGTGAGGTTTCATTTTTTTACGACAGCTTCCCCAATCTGGCACTCTGCAGGATGTGGAATTCTGGGAAATAATATACACACATCTTAAAGTTGCTGAGATTGAGAAACATGGCCTTAAATCCATCAAAGCTCAGTTCTTATAATTTTCAGCAGCATGGACACCAGTGGTTTCATTTAAATATTAAGAAGTCATTAAATTATTTTTTTTTATTCTTCCTAGTTGCTTTTTACCTTGGCAAATGAGCAAAGATTTTAATACTGTCCTGGCTCATATCCAGGGCTGAAATCTAAAAATTTTCCCTACTGGTTCTGTGGGTGTTGCTTAATTGGTGGGTGTGGCTTAGTGGTCAGGTGACCAGGTAGGTATGGCCAATAATAATAAATAATACAAATAATAAACAAAGTAGACAAAACAATAAGAGGTACCAAAAACCAACTTTCACACTTTACACACACATATCACAACACACCACAACTGACTCACACACAATGTAAAAGCAGCTGCACTTTACCCAAAATGGCCTCTGCAACAAGCAGGAACCTCACACAGCCACAAAGTCTCGAAAACCAACTTTCACACTTTTTCCACACAAAATGCCACATACAGCTTTGTGAGATTTTGTGTTTTTGTGTAATTAAAGTGAAACACTACAGAAACACACCAAATCTCAGATAGCTGCACAAATATTTTATTTTATTATTTTATTTTATTTATATTTTTAGATAAAAGCTTGCTTAACTCTAAATTGCTAAAAAAAAAACCTCCTAAAAAACCCCCCAATTAACTATTTTTTAAAAAACTCCCAGTTACTTACCAAATTGAAGGCACAAGGCAGGCAGGTTGAGTTGCTAGCAGATGCAATGGACTGCAGCAGCCGAAGGAAGGCAGGAAAAGCGAGCGAGCCCCAAAAAAGCAGCAAGCTGCCAAGTAGGGAAGTGGGGACCGGATTATTAGGTGGGCATGGGTGGGGGGGCAGGGATTTTTGCTATTGGTTTTCTGAACTACCCACTGCCATCGCTAACGGATCGTCCGATCCGGTCTGAACTGGAAGCATTTCACCCCTGCTCATATCATTCCACTAACAGGCTGCCCTACATTTGGGGAAAGCAGTTGTAAACAATAGCCAGAATTAAGGCTAGAGCATAGTGGATGAGTTTTGACCCTGTGTGCTGTGCCAATCCAATATTGTGATCAGGTCATAGTTCATTGTGTTGGAATATTGGAATTTATTTATTGTTTATTTATTAGTTCGATTTATATGCCGCCCTTCTCTGGAGACTCAGGGCGGCTTACAATGCTTTAAGCAATAGCCTTCATACTTTTGTATATACCTGCTTAGTAGGGCTTTTGCCCCCCCCCGCCCCAAAGCGGTGTTCTTTTTTATACAAAGTCAGCTTATTGGCCCCACAAACCGGGTCCTCATTTTACCTACCTTGAAAGGATGGAAGGCTGAGTCAACCTTGAGCCTGGTGAGATTTGAACTTGCAGTAATTACAGGCAGCTGGTGCTATTTAACAGCATTTTAGTCTATTGCGCCACCAAGGCTCTTTTCTTTATTTTTTTACAGTAATGTCTAAGGTACATAAGAATTGATGAGAGTGTAATAAGCAATAGTAACACCATTTTGAAGAGGAGGGCTAGCTCTGTCGTGGTAAGTGAGCGTGTTACAAATTGTGTATGTAGGGAAGAATTACATACAGGTAGCCTTTGACTTATAACACCAATTGAGCTCATAGTTCCATTGCTAAGCAAGACAGTTGTTAAGGGGATTTTGCCACACTTTTTCCACAGTTGTTAAGTGAATTACACAGCTGTTAAGCAAATCTGGCTTCCTCCATTCACTTTGTTTGTTGAAAGTTGGCTGAGAAGGTTATAAGTGGTGATTCCATAATCCCTGGACAGTGCAATTGTCATAAATACATGCCAATTGCCAAGTGCCCGAATTTTGATCACAGAACTATGGGGATGTTGCAATGGTCGTAAGTGTGAAAACCAGACATAAATTGATTTTTTCAGTGCTGTTGTAACTTCGAACAGTCACTAAACAAATAGTTATAAGTCAAGGACTGTTTGTACGGGATAGGTCAACGCCCTTCATCCATGTTGTGAATGAATGGCTTAAATATTTAATTAAAAAATATGGCAAGAAATGGGCCAGAGTGGTTACTGGTCATTTCTTCCTGCTTCCTGATTTGCGTCCTACCACAATAAATAAGTTCCTGATCCTCCACAAATATTGCATGATGTTTTAACTTCTAACTCTAGAAATTCAGCCAGCTGGATTAATTTGGTCCAAAAATTGGGCCCTCGGTTTATTCAAAGTACTACTGGAACTAGTGCCTCAACTTAAATTCAGAGCTCTGCCCCTGGCAACTATTAATATTGGCAATAATTGTTTCCAAAAATTAATGTAAACCAGACTTTTGAAAAATGATCAGAGCTTCAAACCTAAGCACCTCTGTGGAATATTTATTGTTATATAATTATGCTTAGGAACATATAGCAAGTCTAGAGATGAATTCACTGCAGCATCTTTTCAGTGTTAAATCACTTTCATTGCTGTTCATTGCATTCCTGAAGATTATACTTGGTGATCAGAATGGAAGGGAATGCCAGGTGAACAAATTCTGATTCAATCTTCTTTTTTCCTTATTCTCTCAGCTTTTCCTCCCAATGAAGCTGAGCTCCCAGGTAAGTCGGCATCCAAATTGTATTGATATAAGCATTGCTGAGAATCTCATTAGAATATGCAGTTGTTTGGTAATGGGTCAAGTCAGGGAGGCTAATACAGTTGGGAAAATCACCATAGCAACAGAGAACAGATTTTGAGAAGGAGAGGCTAAAACTGACTCTCTTCTGCTGCTCTTTGGTTTCTAGACATGGCTGGAGTTCAGAAGACACCATCTGTTCAGATTCCAAACACTTAGAAGGGAAATAAGATCTATATGAATTCCTTAGCCTTTAAATCAAATCCAAGCTGAAAAGCTGAAAATGCAACGATTATTATCATTGTTGGTATCTCTATCTTTTATATTTTTCTCAAGAGATGGCTGGAGGGAGATCTAGGGAGGGCAATATAGAGCTCTTTTCTGCAGTACCCAAAATCTGTGATAACGATTAAAAATTGTGGCTGCCACTATCTGGTGAGAAACACAAGAGATCTGTAATTAATGCGGCCGCGCGGGTAATCATGGGAGCCTCCTGGCGCTCCCACATAACACCGCTCCTGCATGAGCTGCACTGGCTCCCAGTGGTCTTCCGGGTGCACTTCAAGTGTTGGTTACCACCTTTAAAGCGCTCCATGGCATAGGACCTAGTTATCTTCGAGACCGCCTGCTGCTACCAATGACCTCCCACCGACCTGTGCACTCCCACAGAGAGGGCCTCCTCGGGGTACCATCAGCCAAACAATGTAGGCTGGTGACCCCCAGGGGGAGGGCCTTCTCTGTGGGGGCACTTACAGGAATCAGCTGCCCCCGAAATAAGGAGAATCCAAGACCTCGGTGCCTTCCACCATACCCTTAAAACTTTCTTTTTTCAGCAAGCCGGGCTGGCTTAATATATTTTTTAAATATTTGTAATTGGTTTGTTATTTTAAATTGGGGCCAAATTAATATATATCTTTTTAATTGTTTTTAATGTTTGTATTGTATGTTTTTTATCTGGCTGTACACTGCCCTGAGTCCCTCGGGAGAAGGTGCGATATATAAATTCAAAATAAATTAAAAATAAAAATAAATAAATAAATTAATTAAAACCCTAAAGTCAAGGGTGCTCCAACACTGGAGCTTTTTTAAGAGGAGATTGGACAGCCACTTGTCTGACATGGTATAGGATATTTTGCTTGAGCAGAGGATTGGATTAGAATTCCTCCAAGGCTCCTTTCCGCTCTGTTATTCTGTAAAAATAAAACAAAACCTAATGACAATGTTGATATCAAGCTTGTCCTCTCCAGATCCAGGAGCCAAGGAAAAATCAAGACCTGCTCTGTGTGTGACAAAGCTATATTCAGTTATTGGTCTGATTACTCTTGCTCTTGCCTTCTCCCCAGTTGCTAAGGGCATCTTCTGGCCACCAAAATCTTGGCTACCCCTCACTGACAATAGAGATTAAGAGTTTTGGCAGACATAACTATCTTAAATTTAATGAATGCCCTTTTTAACAATTGTTGATGTCTTTTGAAGTCAGTTCATCTCAAACATACTGAATATGTAAATCTCAAAATGTTACAAAACTAGGCTAATAATTTTCAGCAAACATAGTTGGGATACTTGAATAGTTATAAAAATTGGATTAGCACTAGATAGCAGAGAATGGTAAAGTTTTCTGTAACTCTTTGCTGCTATCTAGGATTTGTCCAGATTTTTGCCATCTAGATGTAGTATTTTTTATATTATCCAAATATAAGCCTGTCTAAAGTCTATTCTCCCTAAGTTTGTGCAGTATATGCAGTGTACCACCAGAGGTAAGAACACGCTAGACCATATGTACTCAAACTTAAAATAGGCATATAGAGTAATCCCCCTCTCCCATCTGGGTACATCTGACCATCTCTCTCTGCTATTGTGCCCAAAGTATATCCCACTTAGAAAAAGGGTATGGCCAGTCAGGAAAATTGTCAAAATCTGGCCGGAGGGAGCATGCTGCCAGTTGTAGGACTGCTTTGAGACAACCGAGTGGAGTATATTTGAACATTTGGAGCTGCAAGAATTCACTGACGCTATTCCCTCATACATTAAATCATGCACAGACAATGTAACAGTGAATAAGCGCATCAGAGTTTACAGTAGTTTTGGAAATTTTTTAAAAAAATCTAGATGCTACAATGGCAAACCACTTCTAAATTACCATATTTTTCAGAGTATAAGAAGCACCGGAGTATAAGATACACCTTAGTTTTTTGGGAGGAAAATAGCAGGGGTAAAATCCAACCTGTTCGGACCGGATCGGATGAACTGCTAGGGATAATTGCCATTGGTTCTCTGAACCAGTAGCAATCACCCCTGGTTGGTCCCACCCACGCCTGCCTGGTCGCCTGGTTGCTGTTCACCTTTTCCAGTTCGCTTGTGCCTTCCAACTTGCTCGCCACTTCCAGCTGCTTGGGGCTTCCAGCTGCTAGGCCAACTTCCCCCGTCCCGCCACACTCTATATAAGTTCCCTTTGCCTTGAGTGTGCACGTGTGCAGCTGGTGCATGGAACAGGGCGACAATGCTGGTAGCACATTCAAGAAGGGGAGTGGCTCTACAGTAACTTTCACTTGCAAGAAGCCTGCAACTGCTGCATCTTTCAGTGCAAGAAGCGCCTCCAGGTGCACCAAAAAAAAAGAGGCTGCAGGTATCTCGTGACAAGGGAAAAGACAGAATAGAATTTTTTTTAAAATTCCTACCAGGTTCTGTGGGTGTGGCTTGGTGGGGGGGGTCATGTGACTGAGTGGGTGTGGCTTGAGTGATGTCGATTTGGCCATGCCCCCTCAGTCACAAGACACCCCACCACCACCAACCCACGCCCACAGAACCAGTAGGGAATTTTTTTTAATTTCACCACTGGAAAATAGGAGGGGGAGGATTCGGCCTACCAGGTATTCATCTGGCTAGTCCCAGCACATTAGTTCGCTCGCTGGTGTTGAGGTTGGGACTGGTTGGGGCTGTGCTTCTAAAGCACAGCTGATTGTCGGAGGGAGCAGGCAAAGCACTGAAGATCGCTTCGCTTCCGTTGGGGCTGAAAAACAGGTTCAAAAATACAGCTGATCCTCGAAAGGAGCTCCAGTGACTAAAGTAGGCAAAGCATGGAAGGGGTAAGAGAAGGCAGCAGCTGTTCTAGGTAGCCATTTTGGGCACTGCACAGGATTACATTCGGAGTATAAGAGGCACCCAAATTTTCAGCCTCTTTTAGGAGGGAAAAAAAGTGTATTTTATACTCCAAAAAATACGGTACTATCAAGAAAATGACAAGGAGACATCCATGAAGTCATCAGGAATCATCAGGAGTCAGGATTAAGTTACAGAAGACTTGGAGTAGTGTGAGATAATGTTACTGTAAAGGCAATGGCATATTTGAGAGAACAAGCAGTATTCAATGTTTATGGTTTCTTTATAGATAATTTCTCTTACAGTTTCCTTTATTGGCCTTGCTTCCTAAAGTCTATACTCATCTACATCCTTTTTCTGTGGTGGTTGTTAATTAAATCCACAATTGTTAAGCAAATGCCATGGTCATTAAGCAAAGCCATTGTTTATTATGGGGCATTTTTGCCAAAAACCAGAGGAATACACAGTTTTCAGCAAAAACTTCATAAATCTGGTCACACTGAATTCTGGAAATGGCTGTGAATGATTGCTGAAGATTTAAAAAATGTGATCACAGGGGGAGGGGTTATCAGAACTTCAGAACTGTGTGTATCTACTTCTTTGTGGAGATATTGTAACTTTGAACAGTCATTAAGTGATTGGCTGTAAATTAAAAATTATCTGTATTTCACTGCAAAGCACAAATGGGAAATTTTAAAGAGTTTGCTGCCTTATGGATGGCTTACCATATTACAGGAGTATCAAATTGGCGGCCCACAGGCAGGATGTGTCTCGCACAGGCCACGCCCACCCCAGCTCTGTGAAGTGAAAAACACCACGATACATCACATCGCAGCAATGTGACGCTGTGAGTTTGATATCTGTGCCATAGAACACCAGAGTAATAAACATAGGGATTCTTAAAATAAAGAATCAGAATGGTCAATGGTCAATAATCAAAAGAAGATCCACTTTGAGTGGAAATTGTAGGCATCCCTGAATGGAACAAATAGACGACAACTCATTTGTTAAAATGCATTGTATGAAGTATCTTTGTTACTTTCTCTTATGAGGATTGGAGGCTGTATTGTCAGCCCAGCAACACACATTCACAGCAGCTCTACTCAGTTTTATGACATAGTTTTTAGTCATTTACTGGATTTATTTTTTACTTACTTAACTTTGTTTGGATGAGATAATAGTGAAGACAAATAATGGATTTTCCCTGGAATTGACAGTTACGGGGAAAAGAAAGAAACACCATGGGTTAACCCAGGATATCTCCCTCTTTTGAAGTCTCCAAAAATAGCCAAGAATTGAGGAGCACTTCCCACAAAAGAAAACAGTAAGTAAAACAAATTCCACCCCCCATTTCTAACAAATTTGAAGCATTAGAAGGGGACATCCAAACAGGCAAAACAACAACCATTAGACATTTCTTCATTTCTTTGGGGGAGAGGAAAACGATGGCCAGTCAGTATTATAAGTAACCAACCTGGGTACTGGTCCAGGGGATCTGAAATGAAGCCCCAAAATAATAAGAAAAATCAGAATATAGAGAGGCTACCGTGGGAAAATTCAACTGAGTTTACGGCAGAACAATGTCTCTTCACAGGGCAAACTGTTCCTCAATATTTGAGCAGTTTACAATCATAAAGCATGAATTGGAGACATTGAAAAGAAATATAGCCATTTTTCTTCAAAAGCAAGTACATTCTTTTCCCACAAAAACCTTTGTAACAGACACAGTTAAATCTCTCATTCTAGGCAAGTGTGCCAATAAGGAGTAAGGAGCCAAAGAAATATCTAAAGAATTTGTTAAAAAGCTGCAGCTCTCTAAGAATAACTCTCTATCTCCTGATAAAGCAAAGAGAGGGGAACTTACAAATATTAAATTTTTCTTGGAAGGCAGCAAAGTATTTCCCCTCCCCCAATTAAATCGTTCACTGCAAACACAACAGATTGCTGTCAGAATTTGTATAAACAGGCTTAACGTTGGAATACCAGGAGAGCAATCCTAGCTTCCTTAGGTCAGCTTCTTCGCTGCCAAGGTGGGCAGATTGATCTACATGCTGTGGAATGGCTCCCAGGTCTTTCAAATCGAAAGCAGATACTCTTGTCCTTTAAACAGCATACCATCCCTTTGATGCTACTCAAGATGAGAGAATATCTAGCTTCCTTTCAAATTTTTCCTCCTAGAGACCTTTGTGATGAGAAGGTTAAACCTTTAATAGCTAACATGCTAGCTCCCAAGGTCACTGCTTCTTCACTCCCAACCTTGGGAGATCAAGAGTGTGGGAGTCAGTCAGCCTTACTTGACAAAGAAGTTCTCAACACAGAAGCTGGCCTTATTAATGCTTTTGGCTCTTTACCACAAAAAGAACAAGACAATATACTGTTTAAACTAGAAAATCTGAAGAAAACCTTGTTGGTCATAATTGCCACAGCTGAGCCACTTATAGATCTTGTATCTCCAAATATTGAGCCTCTCACTTTCCTCTCAGTGAGTAACGGATTTTCTGAAAATGGCCCTATTAAAAATAGAAGTCTGAATCCTCTTGGGCCAGTAGAGGATCTCGCAGTTGAGGAAAAGTCATTACTTTTACCCTAGTTAGCACAACTTTGCAATTCAAATGTGTCTTTTTGTTTTCTCTACAGCCATGGTTTGTGACTACCCAACAGGTAGAGATTTTGCTTTTAAATGTTCATATTAGTCCTCTTAATATGGTCAACAATATTTAGGAACACATAGAAAATTTTATCCTTAGTTGTTCAGACAAATATCCTACAGCTACAATAATTATAGGTGGGGATTTAAATGCTAGGATTTAATCAATTTAAGATCCATTATGAGGAGGATATACTAGAGAAACAGTGGTGGGTTGCCCCCGGTTCGGTCCGGTTCTATAGAACCGGTAGTAAAACCAGTGGGAGGCTCTGCCCACTTGCCACGACATCATCATCGGTGATCTGCGCATGCGCAGAAGCGCTCCCATTGTGAACTGGTAGTAAAGGTAAGTAGAACCCACTCCTGTAGAGGAATCCTTATATTCTAGAGAATTTAAAGACCTAAAAGTTAACAGGGCAGGTCTATGTGTAAAACAGATTATTATACTTTTGGAACTATATATCCTTAATGGTTCCATAAGTGGGGACCACCTAGAAGAATACACCTATTGGGGGTGCAGAAAATCTACAGTTGATTACTGGAGAGTACCAATGACCTTTTTAAATTTTGTAAATGGAAGATCGAGGTAGACTCACAACTGGAAAATGACCACTATTGAGTAATTCTAACTCTGACACCCCACTGGAAATTTCTAAGTGCTAACTCAATCTATCCACCAAGGCTCGATAACTATAATAACCAAGTGAGCATTAAATGGACCAAAAGAAGATTCAGATCTACAGCAGATAAAAAAATTATAGACCAATATCATTATTAAATGTAGACTACAAAATATATGCTTCAATAGTAGCAGAGAGACTAAAAAGGTTCCTGAATGAATGTATACACCTGGACCAGAAATGAGATCTAAATTAATAAAAAAAAATAGAAGATTTTGGTGAAGTAGCAGAATTAAAAATAAGCAAAGAAAAGATTAAGATGCTGGTAAAGAATCTTACAAATAAACAAAAAATGAATTGATGGAAAAGATGGGCATTCAGATAACTAAAGTAAAATATTTAGGAATTTGGTTAATGGCGAGATGTGCAACCATTAAAGATAATTATTTTAAATTAATACAACAAATAAAGATAGACTTGGAAAAATGGAAAACCTTACATTTTGATAGTTGATGGTTGGAAGAATAGCTAAAATAAAAATGAACATTTTGCTGAAGTTATTATTTCTGTTTCAAACAATTCCAATGAAACTAGAAAAAAAGTTTTCTGAGGATTTAAACAAAAATGATTTTAAGGTTTATTTGGCAAGGGAAAAAAAGCAAGAATAAAATTGAAAATGCTACAAAAAACTAAAAATAAGTGGGGATTTGGGTTACCTGATTGGGACTTGTACTACTAGGCCTCAGTGCTTACATGGGTGAAAGAATGGTTAATTTGAGGAACAAAAGCATATCGACTTTAGAAGGACATGATTTACAATTGGGGTTGCATGCCTTTATGTGGTATGGGGGAAATAAAATACATAGATATTTTCAAAGACATTATATTAGAAACACTCTGCTTTTAGTATGGGAAAGAATTAAAGAGAAACATTACATAAAAATACTGGTCTGGCTATCCATGATGGAAGCACTAATACATCCAAATCAGGGGTGGTATTCACTTATCTTCGCTACCGATTTGCAAATGTGAGCGCACGGGGGACCTTCTGCGTATGCGCAGAGCGTCAAAAATGGAACGTGATGACGTCAGGGTGACTGGGCGGAGCCTCCAGCAGCTGTCGCTATCAGTTTGCCCGAACTGGATAGAACCGGCTGAATACCACAACTGATCCAAATGTTCTTGAACTGGAAAAAAAATCACAAGATATAAAGATATCCTAAATGAACAAGGGGAATTAAAATCGAAACAAGAACTGAAAAATCAAGGAATTGATTTGGTTTGGTGGCCACTTATGAAAATTAAAATCAAGATAAAAGAAAGATGCATAAATGTACAGATTTTGCAAAGAACCTTCAGAATTAGATCAGATATATTTAGGGACGGATGATAAACTAATTTTAAAAAATATAGCTACCTATTGAATTTTAAAATGAAAGAAGAACAAGTAAAAGAAACTATGATAGTATGGTCCAAAAATTTTGGATATACTATAGAATTAGACAAATGGCAAAAACTCTGGGAAAGAAACTATAAATTGACCATGTCAACATCCTACAAAGAAAATCTATAAAAATGTTTTATAGGTGGCATCTGCCACCAGCAAGAATGGCAAAGATGTTCCAAAACGTATCTCCCAGATGTTGGAAATGTAAACAGATACCGGGTTTTTACTATCATATGTGATGGACTTGTCCTATGGCAAAAAAATATTGGTTAAAAATAAAAATGTGGCTAGAAGAAATGATAAAACAACAAATAGATCTAAAACCAGAGATGTTCTTGTTAGGTATCCTACCGGAGATATATAATAAAAGAAATATATATTTACTTTTACATGTGGTAACAGCAGCGAGAATTGTGTATGCATAAAACTGAAAACTGAAAATATACTTATAGAGGAAAATGCAATAAAGAAAATACCAGTATACTGTATGCTGAAATGGATAGATTAACATTGAAAATTAAGCATAAGGAGGAAACAGAATACTTTTTAACTTGAGAATTATTTTACCAATGGTTAGATAACAGAAGCAGAAGTTAGAAATTTAGAATTAAGGGGGATATGTAAATAAAAATGAAGTAAATGTTTAATTAAATAATGAACATTGAATAATGAGGACAATGTAAACATTATAATTAATAGATTTGGACGATAATGGTTACAAATGTGATGGTTGTATGATGGTTGTTTATAATGTTTGATGTTATTAACTAATTATAGATGAAACCGAACAGAGCGTTTAATTAAATAACGGAAAATGTTTAATAAGGATATGTGAAGAATATGGTGAATAGATTTTGAGAATAATAGTTATAGCTATTGTGTATATACAATTTATTATTTGTATTTAAAGAAGATTATACCCAGTCAGTACACTGCCATTGTGGATATGGAAATTTTATATATAACAAAGAAAATTGTATAATAAAAAATAATATTTAAAAAGATGGACTGAGGAAAATGCAATCGAAGCCACTAAATGGCAAGCTTCAGAAATTCTAGAATTGAATGCACATCTCCTAGAAAGTAAATTTCAAGGATCATGTCCAGATGGGTTTGAACCCTTAATAGCCAATCTGAAATCAGTTCTCACCAATGGAACGATACCTCATTCCCAAAAGCTAGTTATAAAATGGTTTGATTGGGATTGTGTACAGTTAAAGAGGGCATATAATAAAGAGTATAGAAAAAGTAAAAACTTCCCTTCTGGGGATCAAATTCACTACTTAAGACGTTTCAAAATAGGACCCTTTTAAAAGAAAAATGTGGCATTAATGGATGCCATTAATGTGGCACAAAATATATTCAATCAGTTAGGATGAAAGTTACATGAATTTTTTGGTGTATCATTAGAGAACTGGAAAAATCACTAACCAAGTACCAGCTCACGTTTGGGAGGAATACTTCAGAGAGTTGTATACAGACCCTGTTCGTGAAATGAATGAGAGCCACCATTTACACCACAAAAGGTATCCTGGCTGATCGGACCCCTTAAGATTAATAAGGCTCCTGGTGCTGATTATGTTTTCCCAAAAATAATTTAAAAGAATCCTATCTGGTGGGCACCAGTGGTGAGTTTCAACCAGTGTTACCACCTGTTTGCTTTGCGCAAAATTTGCTTTGCATTGAATTTCAGAACAGCTGAGGCACGGCAATCTGCTCTGCCGCGCCTATCAGCCGGGGTAAAAACGAACGAATATAGGTAGGTATAGCGCAGGGGTGGGCAGGAGGGCCCAGCTGACCGTCAGAGCAAACCAGTCCGCTCTCACCTCACCATCGCTGCTGCCGGCTCATCCGAACCGGAGAGAACCGGTAGCAACCAACTATTGGTGGGCACTCCTTTTAACATCTCTCTTTACATTTATAGATCAGAATGGTTTTATGCCAGGAATTTGGGGAATGGCAATGATTGTATATATGAAGGATCTCAATACTCTGGAGAACACTAGGATAGATTTCTGACTAGAAATGTCCAGAATAGATCTCAAATCTTCAGTTAGCCTTCTTGTTCACCAGAAGTTTGGCAATCATATAGAAATAATAGAATAGAATAGAATAGAATAGAATAGAATAGAATAGAATAGAATAGAATAGAATAGAATAGAATAGAATAGAATAGAATAGAATAGAAAAACAGAGTTGGAAGGGACCTTGAGGTTTTCTAGTCCAACCCCCTGCTTAGGCAGGAAACTCTACACTGCTTCAGATAAATGGTTATCTAATTTCTTCTTAAAAACTTCCAGTGTTGGAGGCAAGTTGTTCCACTGATTAATTGTTCTATCAGGAAATTTCTCCTTAGTTCTAAGTTGCTTCTCTCCTTGATTAGTTTCCACCCATTGCTTCTTGTCCTGCTCTCAGGTGCTATGGATAATAGCTTGACTCCCTCTTCTTTGTGGCAGCCCCTGAGATATTGGAACACTGCTATCATGTCACTGTCAGTCTTTCTTTTCATCCAACTAGACATACCCAATTCCATAGGATGATAGGATATTATAGGATGACCTTTGGCCACTCATATATTCTTAGATCAACCCAGTTCACTGGAATCCTGTGACAAGAACGTGTAAAAGAAATCTATTTAAGCCAATACAGTTCTTTAGATAGGTAAGATACTGTATAAATATAATCCTCTTATTTCAGGGTATGGATTTTTACACTTTTTGACTTCAACATGAAATCCTATCCCTGGTGTTTGTCAGGTGAAGTTTCTCCTTTATTATGCACAATTTTCTGTAGGATCCAATCTGGGTCAGTCACCAGGATGAGAAGCTTAGTCTTCTGAGCTTTTGAAGTCATGATAGAGCCCATCCTCAGGGAACTTCTTTCTCACCAATATGTGTGCTTTGGCTTATTCTATGCATAGTATTTTATTCTATGCATAGTATTTTTCTGGTGCCTGACTGCCTGACTGTTAACTGAAAACAGGATGCTGATTTATCATTAGCTTATGAGGTAATATTAGGAGTTGAGGACTTGGTAGCACAAAGGAACAACAGGCAACGACTTAATAACTGGCCAACAACACTCCAACCAAGAATGAAAAAGCCACAGACAATCATGCAACCCACAAATGCTATGCATGGAATAGCCCAAAGCACACATTTGATGAGAGAGAGAAACCATTCTGAGGATGGTCTCCAGCATGAATCCGAAAGCTCGAAAGACTATATCTCAAGAGACTGACCCAGATTGGATCCTGCAACATTATCCTGCAACATTTGCTTTCATTCGATAGTTTTCTATATTGTACACTAGGAGTCACTGCAGCACCAGGAATGAACTAATACTTGCTTAAAGCCAAGTCAGTGAATGATGGAATTTTCTCCACATCTCTGTTTCTATTACAAGCAGTGTGCAGTATTTTTTTAAAAATAATCTACAGCCAACACACATATCTATTTATAAATATCTTGTTTCTAAGAAACGATAGCTGGCATCATCTAGATAGTTGCTGGAATAAAAAACTAGAAGAAAGGTAGAACTTGGATGAAAGGAAGAGAAATTCAAAATACAAAACAGCTTTCTCCATGGGCAGTAGCTGACTTAAAACAAATCTTAGATACTAATATCTATTTTTGGTATACTTAATTTGTTATATATTAACATCACAATCTTTTCATGAAATGCTGTCAATCCAGCTCCCTTTATGTCTGTAGCATGTGGTGTGTTAGTATTCTGTAGGAAGTTAGCACCCACCCCTGTAGTAGAAGAATGAACTATTCTAAGAAATTTTAAAAAAGCAGAATATTATATTTCCCTGGATGAGAAAAGGAGAAACATGCTCTTGGAAAGCAGCCCCCACTTTGTTAATAGCCTCAATAAGACTGGGCCATCCTGTCTACAAGACAAAAGGTCTTCAGCTCCAGGGTGGTAGGATTAGCCCTCGCTCAAGATCCAAACCAGGACAAAGCCATTAAGCCATAATAGGAATTTCCCAACACCTTTTCAGAACACAAGCCTCTTCATAACATTATCACCTAGCAAGATTCAACTAAGCCTGGGATAGAGACCGCTACAAGGTTAGCTGGACCCCCGAAAAAACCCCCTGGGAGTGTGACAACCAATAGGATACATTTCTTGCAAGGCCCAAGAGAGAGTATAAATATATCTCACTCTCCACTCCATGTGTTCTTCTACCCAGAATCACATGTGCTTGGTAGTTCTGCTTCACCATTAAACCATCCTTCCAATCAGCCTCCATGTTTCCAGTGTCTTTCTTCCCACTTGGAACTGAACCCAGATGGACATTTCTTCCAACAATTCCTGCTCTGTTCCTGAACCAGAAATATTTTTCAGACTCATGGGCAACATTGTCAGAGAATTTGTGTTGTGAGAGCATCTCCTACAGGTCCCTATTTTAGGGTTGCCTTATATCACAAGGCAGGCAGAATTCAGAAGTTCCCCTTCCCCAGTAGAGTCACTCTATTTTTTTAAAAAATGTCAACGTCTCACAAAAAAACAATGTATGAAGTACGTTAAGGAATTAAGGTTGGTTGGCAAAGAAAGAAAGAAAGATGTGGAGAGATATACTGAATGGTGCTGATGTAATTTTACAATGCTTCTCCCCCTCCCCCTATCTCATGTTTTTAAAAATTATTTTGGGCTTACAAATTCATATTCCATTTTGGATGCTTTGCAGCATATCATTTACTCTGAAAGCAGGGTACTTTCTCTCTCTCTCTCTCTCTCTCTCTCTCTCTCTCTCTCTCTCTCTCTCTCTCTCTCTCTCTCTCTCTCTCTGTGTGTGTGTGTGTGTGTGTGTGTGTTTTATTAAATTAAAAAACAGGCTATCATTTTCAAAGAGGAACAAAAGGTTCCAAAAATGTTTTTACTGCAGGTATTTTAAGCTCCTTTTTGAACTGACAATTCAAGTTGTTATCAAGCTGTTATATGCTGTTATCTTACCTGTTATCATGTATTTGTAATATATATATATATGTTCTGAAGAAATCCACCAGGAAGATTTCAGTGTGATGGGATTCTACCTTTTTACTAAAGCTCTGCCCTGATGATATTTAGACATTTCCAGAAGAACATTGACAGGTTTGAGAGGGCTCAGAGGAGAAAAATGAAGATGACATAGGAATTTAATGATGAGGCTTATGAAGATAGGCTGAAGAAACTTTGGACTTTCACTTTGAAAATGGAGAAGAGCCATAATAGGCATATTTGGATACATAAAGGGAAGTTGCAGCCAACAAATATTTTCCATAATCACAGAAACCAGGACCTGAAATAAATAAAGATTTTGTTTGAATATAAAGAGCAACTTTCTAATGGTAGGCTCTGTACAGTAGTGAGAGTGTACCATGGAAGGTGTGAGTTCTTCATCTGCTAAGATTTTTAAGAAGTGGGTGAATAGCCACATCTCATGGATGATTTTAATTATTTTCCTACACATTGCAGAGGATTGAGCAGAAAATGATCGTTGTGGTACCATTCAAGTCAGTAATTGTATGATTCATTTAGAGAGTGACTTAAAAGTTAAATTAACTCTTTTTCCACAAGAAATTGGATTTAGAGTAGTGTTTGAATGACTGTTCCTTTTGATACAGAATAATACGTACATTTGGCTGATCACTACTTTAAATGCACAGTCAGTTGTTACTCTTCCCACTGAAATGTATTTGGTTGTAACTCTTTTATGCTTGAAAAATTGAAGACAATTTGTTGGTTGAAGCAAAGAATCAGTGACACCTTGACTGGACATAATATTTCTCTTGAATGTCCAGCCAATACACTAGATGGAGCTCTATCACTCAGATCTTTCACTGATTTTTCTGCTGCACATGAATGACTGTTACATATTTATAACAAAAATAGCATAACATAGTATCACATTTTTAATGCTCTAGAACAGAGTTTCTCAAGTTTGGCAACTTTAAGGTGTGTGGACTATAACTCCCAGAATTGCCCAGCCATGTTTTTCTCATTAATTCTCCTATGTAAGTGCACAAAAAGAAGATACCTGTTTATACCTTTTCTATAGTGTATATATGTACAAGTATCTGTTTTGAATTGACTGGGACTCTCTGCTAATGGTAGATAAGGAGAGATACCCAAACTGTTTTCTATATCTCAACGCCCCTTGCAAATTTTTTATCTTTTTTTTTTTTAACTATCATAATTTCTCTTGCATTTGCTGTCTGAACCCAACCCCAGACAATGTGTGGTGGCATTGGACAGGTCATTTTTTATTCTTGGTAGCTACATGGAATCCCATCCTGTTCTTGACAACAATATTGAAGGATTGCCATTGTTCTCTTCAGGGATTTTGTTATTTGATTTGTTTTGTTTTTTAAAAAGCTTGTTCTGGTTTCTCAAATCTTGGTGATCTAATGTCAAAAGTACTAACTAGATCTGAGCCTATTTACTCTAAAGGCCTCATAATCAGCTGAAACTCAGTAGTCCTTGTTTTTTCTTTTTTTATGATTTGGAAGTAGGGCTAAGGAATAAAGAAATGATATCTGTTAAAAGTATTAAAATATAAAGGCATGACAAAGAGCACCAAAGGGACCTCTTCAGAGTGGGTAAATGAAGTGTTAAATAGCAAAAAAACAATTCTGAATGACTTGCTGTAAAATTGACTCTAAAAATCTAAAATTCAAATATACATTAATGGACTCTCAGCTGGCACTATGAAAAGAAGAAAAGGAAAAAGAGAGAGGTCCTTGAATATGGGTGGAAATCTCAGCGAAAACAGTGAAAATCAACCCAGTATGTGGTTGCGCTAATAAAGGCCAATTCAGTGCTAAAAGTCTTTAGAAACTGAATTAAATTAAATTGTCAATATAAAAATGCTTTTCTTTAAGTCTGCAATATGACTGCACTTGAAATGTGATGTATAAATTGTGATTGCCATGTTAGAAATAGTATAGAAAAGGGAAAAAAAGTTCCTCAAAGGCCACCCAAGATCATCCGGAAGCTAGAACGGTTCCTTTATTTAAAAAGAGTGGTTACTCAAAAGAACATTGGGTGCTTTTTTACCTGAGTGATGTTGGCTAATACTTAACACAATAATTTCCCAACTCCTTAATTCTAAAGAGCTCAAGGTCAAAAACATTAGTGGCAATTAAAAACATTAGGCAAAGCTGTGGCTGCAGACTTACTCCACAGGTACTTCACAAATCATCTTCAGCTCAGGGAAAGAAAAAAAAAATGAGTCACAATGCTAAATTGCAGCACCTATAAGCTGATATACTCATGCCCCACAGGGTGAAACAAGATGGTTTTAAACATGAAAAACAAAACAGTACAATGTGCAATGGCACAGAGATTCAGAATTAATTAAAGGAAGTAATACAACACATTATAAAATTATGGAATGTCTTGCTTTCAAATGTGATGATGCACACTGTTTTTATCTCTCTGGCTGTGCTTGGAGCTTTTAAATGTACCTATTTGTTACACTGATTACCAATATATCAGATTAGCCAGTATATAACATAGACTATCATTTGGACTTTTTTGTGTGTCTCCCTCCCTCCCTCCCTCCCTCCTTCCTTCCTTCCTTCCTTCCTTCCTTCCTTCCTTCCTTCCTTCCTTCCTTCCTTCCTTCCTTCCTGATAGGATCCCCTGTTCTATATTATCCAAAGACTGACAGGTAGACATTTTAAGTAATACTTCACTTGAAAGACAATTTGGTTTGATAAAAAGTGTAATGCTAATAATCTATTAGTGCACACTTTTATCCCAAACCCAACTTCTGTCTCCTCTTTTGTTCCCATTCACTCTATATTTGTTCTATCAATCATAATGTGGATGGGACCAATGAAGAAAGAAGAAACTGAGTGTGGGGTCTCTGCCTGTATAGTTCATATGTTTTATAGGTACATGGTTCAATACTCCATATGATTGTTATGAAGCCAGAATTTTCTTCAGCAAATCAAGCAATTTTCCTGTTCAGCTCCTCTATTCATGAATGAAACATCTCAGCCAACTTAAGTGACTTTGAAGCAGGATTCAGTTTATAGGGGTAGCTTAATCAAGATCAACATAAGACAGCAGAAGGAACTACTGTTCTGTGTTCAAACAACTGCTAGCTACATTTGAATAGATCTGAGTTATTTAAAGAAAGAACTGATCCAGTAATCAGATTGGATGTGTGGAAGTTTCTTCAGTTATAAATCATAAGGTTAAACCAGGGCTGTCAAACTTGTGGCCTGTGGGCCGGATGTGTCACATGCTGGCCACGCCCACACCTGGTTTAGCGAAGAGGGGGAAGTCCCGATATATCACGTGACGCCGCCGTGACAACGTGAGTTTGACACCCCTAAGTTAAACTATAAAGAAAACCTAGAAAATTCAAGGACTTCCAGCCAGTGCTATCTAATAGGACAAAGCTGGAATAAGAAACAGAACAATATAGTAGTTAAGCTGAAGGACCTGTTGATCCAAAAGGCTTAGTCCCATCTAGTGGAGACTTACACAGTTAATAATAATAATAACAACAACAACAACAACAACAACAACAACAACAACAATAATAATAATAATAATAATAATAATAATAATAATAATAATAATTTTATTTCTATACCGCCCTTCTCCCAAAGGACTCAGGGCGGTGTTCAGCCTGATTAAAAGCACAAAGACAGACAAAATTTAAAAATAATTAAAATTATTAAATAATTGACTCAATTATAAAACCCCCAAATTTAAAATTCCACATTTAAAACCAATTAAAATCCAATTATAGTCTGTATACTATATTTTCACAAACTGTTGCCTTACCAGGGAATTACTAAAATATGTGCTGCCCTGTAGCAATATACATACTGTATATATACGCACACATATATATGGTTAGTAGGCTGTTCACAGACTGTTCACAGGCTGTTCACATTTCTTTAGTGAAAAGGATAATCAACAGAAAATATCAGGGAAGATATTTGGTTTTTGAAGTCGTGTGTTTCATGCTCAGTGTGAATAAGTTTGGGGGATTCACAAAAATATTCAGGGTGATTTGCAGAATGCTTGGTGACTTGGGAAGTGGCACAAAACATTTTTACACTTTTGAATTATTTTTAGTACAAAGAAAATGAATTTAGCTGTGGTTTCTGCATAATTAATGATCAAAGTCTTTTCATGTTCTGGAGGATTTACACTGGATTTTCTCTTTTTCTCATTAACTCTCTTGGCAATAAACTGCAATCTAGCACAAAGCGTCTGTGGAGGGGAAAAAAGGCACATTTTGGAAAGTCTGGAATGAATGAAAATCTGGCATGAATAGATACTTCCATTAAAAATATGGATAATTTTAGAATTATCATAATAATATGATACAGAATGGCAGCTATGATTCGCAGCTGGGTGAATTCCAATTGTGTCTATCTGGTGAGGAATAGATAGTAAGTAGGTGGAATGGAATCCCCATCCCATCTCTAACCCCTAAGACATCCCAAAAGTATTTTGTAAAGCACCGTTTTTCACATTTGGCAACATTAAAATGTGTGGATTAACTCAGTTCAAAAACATAAGAGAACTTAATAAAATTGATATACAGAGGCTCTAAAAATTAATTTAGTACTTTGGGTTAGGGTTAGGGTACAATGGATGTTTCACAGCTACAAGTGAGTCTTCAAGTGGCTTCAAGTGCCACATTTTTCAAAGCCTGGTTAGATGTCATTAATATATATCTCTATCTCTATCTCTATCACTATCTCTCTCTCTCTATCTCTCTATCTATGTGATGCAAATGTGGAATATTATTTAGTAAACAGAAGTAGTCAGTAAAACTCAATTGTTCACATAGACTGCATGTTCAATTCCTCCAGTGCATCCTGGCAATGAAAAAAAAAAACTATCACAAGCTCTTTCTTTTCATATAAATGTGTTTTATTGCAGAGACATTATATTTACATGCTGGGATACATTACTACATAAATCTATCAAATAGTTCATAGTGGATGCTGTTGATTGCTAGATTACATTTTTTTCCAGAAATACCACAGACTAAAGTGAACAGACATACAGCTTTACTTATTCTACAACTCTTAGTAGCTACAATAGTCAAAGTCAAAAGGCAGTGTTTTCTCAGGCCTATCTGTCATCGTTGTGCATGCGAAGGAGAACAGCAAATATAAAACCAATGTTTGTTTTTTAGATTCATAATGACACCAAAGCAGACAATGGGAAACTTACTTTTCTACTTTAAATCATGTACCTCTTGCATAAAATATACAGGTCTAATAAGATTGATATAAATCTATGCTTCTAGAAACCATGTCTTCAAAACAAGAAATGCAGTCTGCTCATGCATTTTCAGAAAGGCAACTTAGCAAATGATTATATGTGGTCTATACAAATCAGCTGAAAAACACCTTGTCTCCAGAGTTGCCTCTGCCTTGGCAGAAAATCTGTGGAACTCCAGAAAGGTTGGTGGGTAGGGAGACAACTAAGCCACTAACTAAGAGATGCTGGTGGAGAAGAATCTGTGATAATGGGTTATTGAGTAGGATAATTTAGGTTTGCCAGAAGATATCAATGCTTCTAATAGGCTTGTAACAATGCACGATATTATTAAGTCTGTACGTTTGGTTTTCTTTTGCTTTCTAATGTACTTATAAATTTAAGTACTCTTAGCTGTATCACAGCGATCACGTGACACAGCATTTCATTTTTCAGAGATTTCTGCAGTCAGCTTGAGTAAACCAATCCCATGCTAATAGATGGTTTGATTAAAGTGGCATAAACTTATTTAAGTGCCAGAAGAAAAGTAGGCATTATCAAAATCTGCCCTTGAGTTCCTCTGCACTGTCACTTTCAGCCTAACTTTTATGTAAGTAGATCGAACTGGAAGAGATAGAAGCAACAACCTGTCATGACTTTCAAGTGATATTTAATTTCATGAGATTAAATACTAATATTAGTATTTCCTTGAAAGGTCACAAATCAAGACATTAACTAAGACATACAGGTATTTAAAGTCTATTTGCCATTACAGAGTCATTTGTTATCTTCAGTGGCACCTGTAGGACCTATGTCAATATCAGTAGTCTTTGACAATGACAATCCTTGTAAAACTATCCCTCCCATTAAATTATTCTGAATCAAGAGTTGAATAAAAGTGTTACAGACTGGGTTTCAAAAATTGGACTATGGTTTGGGCCAGTCTCTAAATCATAAGAAAATGGACAGAAGTAATAAAGAATAGTTTAAAATTGTATTTAAATTCTAGAATTCTTAATTTATTTGTCATTTCAAAATAGGGTTTATTAATTACGAACTCTATTATTTCTAACACTATTAATTTGGAATCCGATAGAGAGAAGTATACATATATTATTTGCTTCAACAATAATTGATTCCTTGATATCCTCAACACAATCAATGCACATAAATGCATTTATAAGCCACTTTAAAATTAAGTGATCTTGAAGTTATTCCCTGGATTTAAGAATCAATAAAACTATCAGAAAGCAAACAAGATATGGTTGTGCATTCATATGTAGGTTCAATTTATACACTTTTTATCTGTAACAAAGAATACATAATATTAGCAGCATATTACATATCAAAGCATCTTAATGCAATTAAACTGTAACCATGTTGTTTACTTTAGTGCAGTGTAGCTGCACAGAATCTACACAATCGTAGGTAATCGTGTTTATACCAGGTACATTGGTGCAAACTAAAAATATTAAGGAAGGAAAAATATATGAGGAAAGTGATCTTGCTTAAAATCTGGTTGTAATTTTAGATATTATAACTGGAATAGAGAAATGGGGCATAGGATAAAAAAACAGAGAATCAACAGAATTTCAAAATCTAGATAATGTTCTCATGATTGTTTGGTATATGTCTCAATCTTCATAATTGCTAGTCTGTCTCAGTGCTAAAACACACTGAGAATCAAATGTAAACTATAACATTCATGTTAGCAAACAGTAATGTATTAAGAGGTCCTTAACATTCAATTAGCTTTTCACATAGGCACAATATTAAGCTAGTCCCTTCATCCTGGTAGTATCCATAGATGTGTGCTACAAGCTACAACAATGCAAATAATATCATGATACACATTTGTTTCTCTGCAGACATCCTTGATAGAAACTATGCTTTTCATTATAACTCTGAAAAAGATAGGTAATAGTCATATTATTTAGTTTCCTTAAGTAATTTGCTCCTCTACTGAGAAAGCTGAATTTCTGTTACAATTAAAGAAAAATTATTTCCTCCTACCTATTAAACTCCTTATCTTCAGAAGATTTCATTTGGATTCTTGAACTTATATTTTCCCTATATGATATATTTTATCTTTATGTTATCATTTACTTTTCAAAATGTCAACATGTTCTATTTTATAACATATATTTTTGTAAATTAAGAAAAATACTATTTCATTTGTGTTTTTTTTTTTTAAAAAAGGCTTCAGCTAGAGTTTTGAAATGCAAAATATACACTCCTGAAGGCAAGTTGAATTGCACTGTTATTGTGAAAATCTCCCCACCTGACATATTTCTGTACATTTCTTCTTGCTAATTTGTCCTCTGGTCTTGGAGTAGGTGTGGCTGTGATTCTGAGCTCTTCACCAGTCTTACACAGAGCAATCAGCCTCAAGAAAATAGATTCCTTCCAGGTATCTTGGAATACAATCTGTAATCCAATATGGATATTGGATATCCATATTGGATTGTGACCCAACATAGCTGGAAGGTGTTTGATAGTGGGAAGCAGATACAGACTAAAATGCACTTTTCTCTTTTCCTTCTGCTCATTCTTAATCATGACAATTCCTTGTTGTCCTGTTACTCTCTGAGACTGGTACTGTATTTCATAGCCCATAGGAAAAACTTTTTGTCCAAAACAAAAAGTTTTTCCTATAAAATATTCCTATTATATAGTTTTTCCTATATAATAAGTTTTGCAAATTATTTATTATAACGAGTGAGTGTACTGTATTCATGCTAAGGGGTGAGGGTTTACAAGAAAAAAGCAGACTTCTGAGGTTTTATGAAGTTTTAGCCAAATTGTACACTATATTTCCCTGAATTGATTCCCTGGAATTTTTAAAAGTTCTATCAGAACTTTATGGAAAAATAATTAAAGTGCATTTCTCTCACATAGCCCTAATCAGCATACCGCTCCCCATACCACTCTAAAATCACTTGAATGGGAGGAGGGAATGGGCTCACATGGATATTATGGGCAACCATTTATAGCAATGAATAATATAATTGACTATACAGTTCAGAAATTCCAATCTTTTTCTGATGTTGGAGCTTCAATTGCAGTTGGAGCTTCACAGACCAAAATGATTTTCTTTTTTAAATTAACTCCCTTTGAAATGAATGTTGTTGTTGTTTTAATCATATTTGCCACTAGCTTGTTCTTAGGCAAGGCTAGGTTTATTTCTTGCTCCAATTGTTGAATTCCAACTCTTATCCAACATGGGTATAGGTTAGGAATTATGTAATTTTATTGACCAATAATACCCAGAGTATTATGTCACAGATGTTTATCCCTCTTCAATTCAGATGAGCACATATGGAATAATCCAGTTATGCAACAGATGCTAAAATCATTGGGAGTATCAAGCATCTTATCTATATTTGATTCTATAATTAGGGTTGCATTTATAACCAGAGTATCATATGATATGGCTTTTAGTCCTTTCGTTGTCCAAAACAGAATATGAATTTCTGTATAAATATATAAATAAATAAATATTCTGTTATGTGTAATCAGTAATTGTATAAGTATGGACTATTCTTTACACAATCTTGCACTGTAGCTTATCTTTGCCTGGCTGATGCATAATTTATTCTTGAGATAACATTCAATTCAATTCAAAATGTTAATTAGCTAGAAATTAGTAACAGATCTGTTTACATGATCATCTCCAGCTTTACCTTCTCATCAACATAAATAAAATAATACATATTGAGCACAGTATGCACATTTTTATGGCAGAGCCAAGTTGTGTGTGTGGGGGGGGGGATGTACCAATTATTTCTGGCTATCTCCCATCCATGAAGTGTCCAAGAGTTGACCTGCTTAGCTTCAGCAGTGGCACTGCATCATATGCTTTCAGATCATCTCCCTATCAAAGCAAGGATTAAGGAGATGCAGCTTAAAAGCTAGTGTTATTCACTGCATAGATTTGATTATTATTTCATATGATGTGAATGGGGGAATCATCATGACTGTTACTTTAAGAGATCCAAATCAAGACTTGAGTCATAGGCAAACCAGTCACTGATACTTGAATGAAGGATAATATGAACTCTTCTCATTCCATGTAGCAACACTGAATAACTGGCAGCTGACTCCACCTTCAGCTCTGGTGATGGGACAGCATCTTCACACCTGAAGGCAAGAAATCAGTTGAAAGAAAGCAAGGCAGATAATGTGGCTCACTCCAAGGATCTGCCACTCAGTTCATCTGCCCCATTCTGCCTAATGGTAGAACCGAATTTTATTGAAGCCGGTAAGAGGCTGAAAGCTCCTCTCATCCGTGCTTCTTTCCCCCTCTATTCTTTAATGCTTTGTGCAAACAGTAAGTGATGCAACATCCCTGCACCATTAACTGATTCAACTTGATTCTTGTCTCACATCACATAATGTTATCTCATGGGACCTGAGCATTACGCAGAGTAATGATGCCATATCATGCATTCCATTACAAAAAAAAAAAGAAGAAGCAAAAAGATAACATTTCTAAAAAAAATAATAATATTACAACTCTCCCTTGATAACTATTTTTGTGAGGGAGCAAACCAGAAAAGTCATGAGTTATTTAGTCAACAGGAGCTGAAACTTTGTTCTCTGATAGGCTAGGAATTCCTTGGTGGATTTCAATAAGATATTCATCAGAGTTTGATGAAGATGAGGTCTCCCCAGTTAAACAGAAAGGGATAAATAAAATGCCAAATGTGTAAAACAGGTTTTTGAAAACACAACAGCTCTACATTTTTGGCTAGAATTAGTGGAAGTCTGCAATGCAGTCTTGATGGGTTGCCTATATTACTCTGGAAAATCTTCCACCTTGCAGGAATTCCTTTCCCATCCCCATTTAAAGACATTCTTTAACTTTTCAATGCTCTCATTCTAAACGAATCAAACCTGGCAATGCTCCCTCAGCTTGATACACGGTTGAGTGCAACATTTTTAGTCAAGAAAGAAATTCAGCAGCAGAATTTTGTCCTTAAACTACACCACATACCATAAGGCAAAACTGGGCTCCTCCTTACAACAGGAGAGTAAGAAGAGGCTGGGGGCTTTAAACAAGCAAAACTTACAATCTCCAGGGTGGGACCTGGCAATCTTAGATTAAAGTGGGGTGTGCCAATAAGGTAGACTCTTCACTTTAAGTATACCTGAATATTAAAAGTGCTATAAAGTGACTAAAAATAAAGAATTACTTAAACGATGCAGATTAAGAGAACACTGCATCATCTGCTAATATACTCGGAAGTAAACCATACTGAATTCAGTAGGGTTTATTTCAAAGTAAACATGCATAAGACACACCTGTACAAGTGCATGACAAGTGATGTAGTAATAGTGCATGTCGGTTAGTGTTTCCCCCCCTACTTCCTCACTTTAGTTTAACAGTACAATACACATTTAATCATAATCATTTAGTCTCTCTTTCTAAAATGAATTTGGACAGCAATGAAGAGGGGGGGAAAAACTATTCACACTAATCAGAATATATTTTTTCCTACCTCCCAGCATTTCCTCTATGATTTCAAATCAACATAGTGTAAGACACCAAGCAAAATCATTAGGATTAAAGTCGAACTCTTGGAATGTTAAATAACTTTTCCCAATTTTCTAAAGTAACAACAGAAACATTATCCCCAGATTTATTTTAGAATAGTGCCCTCATTTCTAAGCATCTAGCAGTAATAAATTAATTAGGATTGTGATTAATCTGAAATATAGCTTCTGCTAGTATATATCATTTATGGACAAGAAATATATCTCATATAAAAACCCCTGAATTACTACATAAAGTCATAACTAAAAATAACAATTAAAATAGCAAACCCCAATATAAATCATGACAAAAAGTGTTTTCTTATAAGCTGCTAAGACCTTACAGGTGGGAGGTGAGGGGTTTGAAATAAACAAAGACCTAGCACAGGGTGTTTTATTTTTTGAAGACTGCAACTTTAGATATCTGCAGGTTGCATAAATGTGTTGTGTCATATAACCATATCAAAGTTATTTGCAAACATTATACAAACTGGAATGCTTTAATATGAGACACAACCACATACATACGTTCATAAGAAAAACAGAGCCGTTATATAAAAATCTAATTAAGGGAATGCATTAAGTTAGCTGTGCCATTGAGGTTAAAGAGAGGAAAAAATATAATTTCTGGAATGGGTACGCAAGCTATCTCCAGATGTTAAAAAGTTAGATTTTTCTCTAGCTGGTGCTCTCCAGATGTCTTGAACTCAGGCTGAATACATTGCTGTCTCAAAGAGTAGGGCACTGCTCCCTATTTTCATGCCTAACAGCTAACTGGATTGACAATGTTTCTTTAACCCAGGTGGGAGATAGCCTCTTCCAATCAAGGCTATGAGGCATTCAAAAGAGGCTGCCCTATCATCACAGGGCACATTTCAACCCTTTAATTTCCTAGTCAGCACCATCTCTTACCTTCCTTGGAGGGGCATTATGGAATTGAAGTCCAGCACATCTGGAGAGTTCCAGGTTTGGGAAGGCTAGTTTCAAGATTTATCTGATTCTACGCCTTTTGTGAGGGTTTTTAGTATAGAGTGAATTTCTGCCCGTGTTAAACCAATCGTAGTCTTAAGGACTAGTGTAACGAATGTTAAGATAGTCTTCTTGCCACCCCCACATATTTTACAAAAGAAAGAAAGAAAGAAAAAATTACTAAAGGCATATTTTTTTCCCTCATCTGAAATGTAAACTTGTTAGGGGCACGAAGGGACTTCATGTCCTGAATTGCACTGATAACGTTGTTGGCACTCAAGAACAAAGAAAAGACAAATCGATTTTTGCTTAGTTCCTATGTGCATCTCTGGTGAAATGAGGCTTCTTTAAGAATTTGCAGGTTGTACTAACTTTAGCCCCCCCACTCCTCCTCTCCCCTCCCTTTCTTCTGTGGCATCTCTTTTTCACAGTCTGTCTTCTTATTTCTGATGCACCTCTGCTTTATTTGAGCTTAAGTTGGTTGTGTTTGATAAAGTTGTGTTTCTTTCTGCTTTTGATAATTCTGGCCCCTCGAATTCCCAAGGGCAGATTTCCACACGAGACATTAAAGGTTTCTGTGAATTATTAGTTGCCGATCTAGCAGGATTAGAAGGAAATGCATTCCCTGGTGGAGAGGAAGATGCATGTTTTGTCTGAATTCCTAGTTTATTGGTAAAATCTTTCTCTGTGGTTTGAATGATTGCTTTGGTGGTCATGTCCTTGGAATCTTCAGCACAAATAGTCTCTGTATAATGTTTGCTACTAATATTTTCACTTTTAGTCCCAGAAATTTCTTGCAGAGCTTTGGGACTCCAATTTTTTTCTTCTTCCACCTCATGTTCTTCTTGAATCTCCCAAGGACTCACGTCACCTTTCTCGGTTCTCTTTTGAAGCGGTATCTGGTACACTTCAGTAGTTTTAAGTTGAGACTGGTCCTTTGTTGGAGAAGGGTGGAAGGTCTCTGAGTCAGAAGAAGCAATAGAGACATGCTTTTGAATTTTAGAATCAGAAAGTCCTATCTCTGGAGTCTGGTCATACATTTCCCAAGGACAAATTTCTTCTATGTCAACACTTGTCTTCAGCAGGCATTTACCAGCTCCTGCATCAAGAATAGACTTTTGTTGTTTCATTATCCCAGATTTATGAGGCTTCTTTGACTCTTCAGCTTTGGTTGAATTTCTTCGATAGGAATCTTTATGGTCAGTCTTTTCAGAGCTGGAGTGCTTTTTGCTGATCTCTTTGCTCTTTGGTTGAGACTTTTGAGGCTTGACACTTTCTTCATTTTGTGTTTTCCCTCCTAACCCCACAGTTTTCTCTTTGGCACTGGCAATAACACTAAGTGATTTCTGTAACACGGATGTTTTTGGATGGAGAGGTTTCTTATCTGCACTTAAGTTGTGAGCACTCATAGATTTACACACCAAGGGGACATTTTCGATAGACCCAGCTTCAGTTTTTTCTACAGGTTTTTGAGTTGCTTTGTTTTCAGAAAGAGAATCCAATAATGATGTCTCTGCAGTTGAAATAACCTCCCCACTTTCTGTGGTTAAGCTTTTTGAATCTTCAGTTGGGTCTCGGACATGGTCATAGGTGCTGTGGGACTTTTTTAAGGAGAAAACTCTGTTTCTCAAAGATTCCTCTTTTGGTTTGATGGGTCCACTACAATCTGGTGGATTTTTCCTTGCCATGGCAATGTTTTTGGAACTCCCGTGTTCCAGAAAATCTTTTTCCTCCCGTGAACATTGCCTAGTGACAGTCTCAGGAATTTCAGTAATTCGTCTCATGATTGAGCGACCCAAACCTTTTTTTGAGCATCTCTTTTTCTGGAGATGTGGATTATTGGTGATCATTTTTTTCCTTTTATAGATCTCCAACTGGGCATACAATTTCTTCAATTCATCCTGCAAAGTAACAGACAAAATGAGTAAAGATCATGTATATTCTGCAAAAGTCAACCTAGAATGGAACATGGAGAAGTCAACTACAAATCCATTTGTAAAATATCTTCATTTATCAATTGGCATAAGCTGCTTAGGATCATTTAAGCAGGCAGCATGTAAATAATTGTAATAAATCAATAAGTAAAGTCAATATTATTTCCCATGATGGTACAGTGGTTAGAATGCAGTATTGCAATAATCCAAAAATTCAATCCTGAATGGTCATGGTTGACTCAGCTTTCCATCCTTCCGAGGTTAGTAAAATGAGGACCGAGATTGTTGGGAGCATGTTGGGGGCAATATGCTGACTTTGTAAACGACTTAGAGCAGGGGTGTCAAACTGGCGGGCAGCAGGCCGGATGCATCATGGCCTGAACATGATGTTCAGGCCATGCCTACCCCAGCTCCGTGAAGGGAAAACCGTCGTGATACATCATGTGACAGCAACGTGACACTGCAAGTTTGACACCTGTGACTTAAGGAGTTCTGTATACACAGTATAGCCTTTATTGTCATTGTACATCATGTATACAATGAAAGTGGTTGTGCAATTAAAAAGCACTATAAAGTGGCATATAAGTATAAGTTCTATTGCTACAATCCATGTGAGTGAATCTATGTATGGAGAAGACTCCTAGAATCTACCATCAAGTGAATACTTAAAAATAAAATAACTTAGATTCTGTAATCATTACAATTTGTAAAACAGAGTTTCACAAATAATGTAGAATATTATTTTTTGCTATCAACATTTATCACTATCAACTTATCAGTTTGCATAAAATAAACAGTTGGTCTCAATCTTAATTCATATTCTATGTATTGATTTTCATGGTTTAAAACTCATTTGGATTTCTGCAGTCCCTATCAAAATACAGGAGATCATCTGTTCTGAAAGAAAAAGGAAGTGAAAAACTAAATTCAGTCTTTCATTCAGATTCTCTCTTCCTGAATAGATAATCAGCAGAACTATGTAAAGCCTGTTCCCCCATTTATATACAGTATGAATTTTCTTATAGACTGGGATGACTTATAAAGAACAGGTACCATGATCCTAAAACTTTTGAATACAGGCACAGAAATCATTATCATATATAGATTTGCAGATATTAAAAATCAACTCTAAGCCACTTTGATCTCATACCTTCAACTGGGTTAGAGAGCCAAATTCCCTCTTGAATTACTGTGGATCTACAGAATATATGAGCAGTTTGTTTGCCCATGATGGGAACTCTTGCCTCACTCTGTCTCCTAGGCCTTTTAACATCCTTTTCCTAATGAGTGTCTGTAGACATTGTTTATAATTTATCTGCTTTTCTCTTCATACCAGCCACATATCAACAAGCAATTAATATTTGCTTGTCCCTATAGTTAGAGATATTGGGGGAATAATAATAAATTTATTTACGGTCACAGACCAAAATGCAAGCATAGCTACAGAAAAACATAGGGAAAAGAACATCACGAACAGCCGGCCACCGGAAGCCCCGGCTGAGAGGGACCACAGCGCTCTCCTCTAATGGTTACGGCTCTTAGAAAAAATTTTGAGACCTGAGAGGTAGTGTATGAGGAGCCATCCCCTAGACAATACAAGGCCAAATCACTATCATTGGGCCCACAGAAATCTGTCTCTAAGAGAGACATCAAATTAGTCCTGGCTACGTTGTACATGGGGCAGTGTAAAAGGACATGCTCCACAGTCTCAACCTCCGCTCTACCACAGGGACATAGCCGCTCGCCCCTCGGAAGCCTCTTGAATCGACCGTCCAGCAATGCTGAAGGCAAGACGTTAAAACGAGCAAGGGAGAAGACTCTTCTATACTTAGGGATGGTTAGAGTATAGAAATATGAGGCCATCCTCAGTCCAAAATTATTAAGTTGGCTGAAGACCAGAGGGGAGCAGGTTTTATTGGCTCTAGCTCTCAGATATTGTAAGTCTATGTCCACAAGCCGTTGGACTACCCTACATTGGGCATCTTTAAGGCCATAGTCTCCCATGGCATCCCCCGAAAAACCTAACAGGTGGATATTGGGGGAAAATGTCTTTATAGCTGCAAGAAGCTTTTAGATGTAGTAAGAATAGCAGCTTTGCAGCTAGGAGCTTCCTCTTATAATCATCACTCAGATTTTGAGAGGAGCAAACAAAAAATGCACGCAGCGTAAAGACTGTGAGGAGGTCCTAACAAATTATTTCCCTTTTGTATATACTGGAGATAAAGGAAATTTTGATAGGAAAGGCAGGAGATGCCTCAAGATAAGGCATTAGTTGAGTGACATTGTTTGCAACTCTCTATTGATCAGCTGGAGAGAATACAGTACTTTTTACGTGTTTTCAAGATTTTTAGGTTGGCAGAACTAAGGACAATTGAAAGCTGGCCTCAAATAACTTTTTGAAGGATTAACAATTAAAACACTTACAGATTAAAAGAATTTAACATTGCCAGCAGTGAGTTGAATGTCAATGCACAATTAGTAACTCCTAAATCAGAGATAACCCAGACCCAGACATCATCAAATCACAATCCCTAATGCTCATCCCAAGCAAAGCTTAAGGATGGCCCAGTTCTTTTTTCCCCACAGTAACTCTAAAATTTCAGCGACCCATGAAATCATGCCTAAGCCGTGAGCTACAGTGGTGCAGTGGTTAGAGTGCAGTACTGCATCCTACTTTTGCTGACTGCCAGCTGACTGCAATTTGACAGTTCAAATCTCATCAGGCTCAAGGTTGACTCAGCCTTCCATCCTTCCGAGGTAGATAAAATGAGGACTCAGATCGTCGGGGGCAATATGCTGACTCTGTAAAAAAACCGCTTAGAGAGAGCTGTAAAGCTCTGTAAAGCAGTATATAAGTGTAAGTGCTATTGCTATTGCTAAGAGAGATAGTTAGCTCCATGCTAATAAGTTGTTTTTTTCCAATTAAGAATTCTACTTGGCTCCCTCTTTTTCATTAGTGAAAGACTGATTTTTGAGAGGAGGCTGTGATTATCAATGTATAATCTTGGCTGCCTGGAGGCCGTGCGGGTCTGGATGGGGAGGAACAGGCTCAAACTCAACCCTTCCAAGACTGAGTGGCTGTGGCTCCCGGCGTCCCGATATAGTCAGCAGGTGCCATCGCTGACTATTGGGGGTGAATCCTTGCCCCCCACAGAGAGGGCTCACAATCTGGGTGTCCTCCTGGACGCACGGCTGTCTTTAAAAGAGCATATGACGGCCGTGGCCAGGGGGACCTTTTATCAGGTTCACCTGATTCGCCAGTTGCAGCCCTTTCTGGACCGGGACGCCTTGTGCATGGTCACTCACGCCCTTGTCACCTCCCGGCTGGACTATTGTAATGCTCTCTACATGGGGCTCCCCTTGAAGAGCACTCGGAGGCTCCAGCTGGTCCAGAATGCGGCCGTGTGGGTGGTTATGACACCCCTCCTGCGCGAGCTGCACTGACTCCCAGTGGTCTTCCGGGTGCGATTCAAGGTGCTGGTCACCACCTTTAAAGCGCTTCATGGCATAGGACCCGGGTACCTTCGAGACCGACTTCTGCCACCAATAGCCTCCCACCGGCCAGTTTGCTCCCACAGAGAGGGCCTCCTCAGGGTGCCATCGGCCAAGTTATGTCAGCTGGTGACACCCAGGGGGAGGGCCTTCTCTGTGGGTGCCCCAGCCCTGTGGAATGGACTGCCCCCGGAAATACGTAAGATCTCCGACCTTCAGGTATTTCGTTGCGCACTCAAGACCCTGTTGTTCCGCCAGGCTGGGCTATCAACATAACAATTTTAAATTGGGTTTTAAATTTCTAGGGTTTTAAAAATTTAGCCGAATTTACTTATTAATTTTAAACTATTTTAACTGATGTTGTTTTGTGTTTTTAATAGGCTGTACACCACCCTGAGTCCTTCGGGAGAAGGGCGGTATAGAAATAAAATAATAATAATAATAATAATAATAATAATAATAATAATAATAATAATAATTATTATTATTATTATTATTATTATTATTATTATTATTATTATTATTATTATTATTATTATTATTATTAAGAACCTCAATCAAATCTCAGTCCATGGCAGATCAAGTTGGTTATTCCATAGAGTTGCAATTATTTGTCTATTATTTCATTCCTTTCTATTAAGGTGCGGAAGGTGGGGGAGATTATAACATAAGCATTCTATGCAGTCCAAAAATATAATACATAATGCTGTTTGTAGTTAATTTGGGAGATAGATAGATTTTACGAGAACTAACTTATTAACTAACTAATGAACTAACCACTTTGGGTGGTTCAGGGGTAGGGAATTTGTGGTGGATGGGAGGGGTGTTTGGGGATTGTTATGTGTGTTGGGCATGGTCTTTGGGTGTTATGTGAATTTTGTTGTATGGGTGTACTGTGTATATACGTACAATGACAATAAAGTTATCCTTATCCTTATCCAGGATTTTATCTATATTAAATTGAAGACCCTTCTGTAAAGGTTTTTTTTTCTTAAAAAATCATGTAATTTACTAAATTGGAAAGTACCCTAATGTCTTCTGGATCCAAACTATGTTCACTCCATGCTGAATTGATACTGCTATTCAGATAAGATCCAGATCTACCCATGTCGAGCTCATCTTCATAGACTTCAGTAGCCATATCATCTCGCGGATTGTTGCTTGAATGGGAAAACTGTAAAAATATGTTAAGTTTTTGCTAAATAAATATAAGGAGGTGTAAGCATAAGAAAGAAATCAAGGAATGTGCACCTGTTCAACCACCCACCCTCATTTTCATTTGGGAAAATTTGTAAGGCACATTTTGACATTCAAAAACTTAACGTTAGGCAATTTCCTAATTAAATGAAGATTAGTTGCTGGATATCAACCTGTTGGGAAATCAAAGTACATGTTATCAGGCAAATTAAAGATTGGAGCTTCTAGGGTTACAAAGGTGTTTGAACAGGGACTCGTTAGATTCCATACAGTTCTCTAATTACAACCACTCATTAAATAGCTGTTCAAAGTTACGACATCACCGAATAAGGGGGACCTGCAACCAGTCTGTCGCCATTGCAGCATCCCCATGATTACAGGAGCATGATCTGGGTGCTTAGCAAACAGCCAGAATTCACATGATTGTGAATTCCGATGTTCCCTGGGCTTCCCATAAGCAAAGTCAATTGGGAAGCCAGAAGGAAATTGGAAGTCACCCCTGTTTCTGCTGCTTTTTAACCTGCCTGCATTCTAGAGTGTCAGCTATAGAAAAAACCGCTCCCATGATACATGGTCTATAATACCTGTCTTGAGTGCACTAGCCTGTGCTTGAGTGCCTCACCCATGTTCCAAAGCATCTGACCACACTCAGTCATACACCCAGTTATGCACCCTCTAGCCAGTGGCACTCAACGTTCCCATGCACTTTGGAGCCCAGAGCACCAGCCTGCCCTTCATGCCATCCATGCATCCATCTGTGCTCTGGAGGACTTATCCATAACACCTTCCCATCCCGTTGCCACCTAAGCATCAGCGGGGAATACTATCCGGGACTGATGCCTCTTCCCATTAACAAGCAGGACTGCAGAATTGCCATCTCCAAGCAAGGTGATCATGTAACAACTGTTTTATCTACATAGTAAATATATATGTAGTTACTATAGTATGCATGTTTCTTCATATCTGACAAAATAAAAGTGTAAAGGACAATACCTTTGGAATCAGAAGTAACCCAACAGTGACTGTCACAGTCAAATGTGTGTGTGCAAAGAATAGCATCAGCATCCAATCAGACTGGAGTCTTGAAGCAAGACTGAACCTGCAAATCAACATTTACATATAAGTACTAAATACATTTCCCCCCACATTTTTTGTCATGTGGATTTTTTTTTAAAAAAAATTCTGAACGATGTTTATAAGAAAAAAAAATCTGAATATAAAGATACTAGCCTTGCATTGTTCTATTAAGCATGGAGGTTTGTGTGTCAATTTCTCAGCACACATACTCACATCCCCATTTTGTTGTGTCAGAGTGGAAACGTGCACACAAGTATTGTGTGCATTTGGCCCATTGTTGCTTCTGTTTTGGGAAAAAGGCATTAAAAACTACAGCATGATAGGAATTTTATGTATTTAATATCATACGTATTGGATGAAGCTGATTATTTTAATAAAGCTTCAAACCTGGGTTTATTTAAGATGGTAGAATTTGATGGGAGAGAAGAATATTTTTGTTAATTCTGCTCATGCACAGTATCCCCCTGGGACATCTGTCCATTATACGATATATAAAGCGGTGTTATGTTACAGTAGCTGTGATTTCATGACTGCACACAATGATGCAAAGGGTGGAACCTTTAGCTAATGTGACATATATCTTACTTACATTACGATTAGAATATTACAACACATTTAGTATAATGTAGCCTTAAAGAAAGTGTAAATGTCATAAAATATTACAGTTATATTGTCAATATAATGTGTCAGTTGCATTGGCTTTGAATTCATTTATGGGTCCAATATATATTACATACCACATGATAAATGGATGATCTATCTCACATGAACTTATACATCAAGTAACATTATTTTCAGATCTTGCCATGCAAAGATGTGTGGTGATGAAAAGTGAAGAGATGAAAAAAGCTGTTTGCAGAAGTAATAGGCAGGCATTGTACAATTTGCATCCATTTGAGACTATTTGTAAAGCTTTTCTTAATTTGTCTGGAGAGAAGGGCTTTTGTTGTGCCCTTCTGACATGCATCTCAACCCAGTTAATTGTTTTAGATTGCATACTAAGAACTTCAAAATAAACAGTGTGGGTCACTTGCCTAATTATATGGAATATAGCAGAGATAATGAGCTCAATGTGAACTGCAACAGCCATATAACGTGGCTCGTGAAACGCCGAGGGTACTGTCCGCACTGCATAGCAGAGATAAACGCTCCATAAGAGAAATAAAAATTCAGCTGAAAAAGAAATAAATGTTTCCATTAGTATTTGTGGAGGGGCATTTAAAATGATGATCCGTTCTCTGTTTGGAAACATGCACATACACTTTCTGGCATCAGAAGCATCACATAATGCTGCTTTTCTTCTTATTTAATCTTCAACCATCTGATAAATGTAGTTTTACATATTAAGCACAGCCACAATATTTATTTCAATAGAAACATGTTGGTTCCGCAAAGGAAGATGAGATTTACTTTCTTCTCTGAGTAACAAAGAAATTTAATAGGGATACATTGAGTTTGGTAGTCTTACACAAACCCTTGTACAATTCTAAAATTCTGTGTTGCTCCAAAAAAAATTTGGATGGAACAATATGTGTTCCATATTGACCATGGAGATAAGCAATTCATTTCCATCATAACCAGCAGGGGTTTGTCCCATTAATGCCAACTGTTTATAATATCTAGGTATGTAGCATTGCACATGAATGTCCACAATGAATAAGTATTTAAATACAAGAATGGTTTATTTATTAAGCATTGTGGTGCATTGGATCTAAATTTACAAAAAGTGTTTCAAAGCATGCAAGAGAGAAAGAAGAACTGCTTTAAGATATTGCAGATAGGTGCTACACTTCTGTTCCCGTATGCTCCAAAAGCATATTTTGGAGACTGAAACTGAAGCACTGTTCAGCTCTATTTATTTTTGCTTTATTTTAAAGAGGAAAGATTTAATTTCTCTGCTTTAAAAGCACCCAAAGTAGCTTCCAAAAAAAAAAAAAAAAAAAAAAAGCATCAGAAAACCAATTAGTCTGATAAGGCAAATAAAAGTCACAGTCGAAACCCAGTAAAAGGAAAAACATATTAAAATAAAACTAATCCTGCTTGCTAAAAGTCTTCAGTAACAGAAAACATTATTACATTTCAATAACCACCCAGGAGGGAGGAAGCCATATGCAAGAAAGGAAGCTCCATAGAGACTTAGATTATGAACTTTTTTATTATGTCCTATAAAGAGGGGTAGAATTATTAAAAGCAAAACGAAATTAAACTAGGTGTTGCAGCAGAAAAAGCTAAAAAACAAACAAACAGCCCTCTAATTCACTTCACTTTCTCTACTAGCTTTCTGCTGAATTTTGCTATCCCGTTATTCAAAAGCCAAGTTCCTGTTTGAAAAAGATGGCAGACCTCTATACAGTATTAGCTCAACACATCAGAAGAGGTTCCCCCCCCATAAACAATTAACTAGCCTTTTTTTTTTTCGTTTACTAAGTCAGCATTTGTAAATGAAGGACAAAATGTAGTATATATTGCCATAGGAGCAATAATTAAGGGTATGCATTTTCATAGAAGATACGAAACAAAGGAGTCCTGGTTTCTTCAGGCAAATACATACACATATGTCCAGGAGAAGTCATCTATGTAGCAATGAGATGTATGCTAAAATATAACTATTACATATGCCCTTGGAACTAGCTCAACTAGTTAGGAAATTGATCCTGCAGTAGAGTTGTCCATGTTGCTTGACATGAAGATACACACAATTATTAGATGGCAAAGAAAGTGAAGAAATACGGCATGATTTAGCAAAAAAAGAGAGATTTAACTTCACCCCTAAGATCCTTTGCTTGCAAAAGTGGAACTGTCTGAATTCCTGCATAACTGTGCTACCAAGAACAATATAATAATTTGTCATTGCTTCTTGTCAATAATACAATCTTAGAATATTTTTTAAAAGGTACAACTAAAATATTAAGCAATTCAGTTTTACCGATATGCAGAACAAAAATCAGATTTCCCTTGGGACAAACACTGGAATTTTGTGGTGCTTTGAAATTGAAAATTCCCCAAGACAATTTGGATGACAGTGATTAGGATGCTAAAATTTTCACTTCCTCTTCTGTGTCTCCTTTTTCCCTGTCTTTGTTCACATCTCCAGTGGAAGATGACTACGCCTCCTTAGGCCAACACCACTTTTTGAGATCAGTGATGCATGTAACTTATGGCAAACATACATGTGAGGAAAAATATGCAATATTTACTTCCCTACAGAAGCTCCAATTACTTTGCTTCTTGTCAATAAATGGGTCGCTCTCTCTCTCTCTCTCTCTCTCTCTCTCTCTCTCTCTCTCTCTCTCTCTCTCTCTGTCTTTCTGTCTCTTTGTCTTTCTGTGTCTGTTTAACATTGAAGCTATCTCAGGATAGAAGAAAACTCTTTTTATATTAATCCATTTAGTTCTTCTCAACCCTGGAAACTTGTCTTTGGGCCAGATTCAAATTGGCATTTGCAGAATCAAGATATCAAATAGGGCATTTTAAGAAGTGGACTATCAAGAAGTATCACTCCACATTGGGGGGAGGGGGCACACTGAAGATATGATTCAATATTTGAAATTAGGTTGGTAGAAATATTTGCGTTTTATTCCAAAAGTCCTCTTCAGAACAAATGGATGTGTGAACATATCACCTCTATGCCACTCTTTAAAGAGGTTGCAATTTTGCCCAAGATTACATGGCAGACGGGATCTGTGCAATTCAAGAAAATGAGGGGGCTGCTTTAAAGAATTGGGAGTGGGGCTGGGCTCATGCTCTTGGTTTTGTGAAACATCCTTTTCTAAATGATTTCTTCTTGACACCTCATGGCCAAAGCAGCAGAAGAGACAAGAAATCTGTCTGGAACTTAAGAAGAATAGCAAACCTCAGCTACGTTCATCACCACCATTATTACCTCTGCTATAAAAAAAAAAAAAAAAGCCCACTTCTAGATCTCAACAGATGGCATTGTTTAATTGAAGGAACTTGGAGCATACCAATCCTACACATGAAATCAGCCAGGCAGATGTCATGGGAAGCAGAGAAACATATCATGTCAAGTAACCAGACTATAGTGAAGCCTATGGACTTCATATCTTAAGTGCAAAAACAGCTGTTCTAGTACTGTTGGAAGCATTGGAACTCAAAGCATAGTGTTTTAAATTTGAAATAAACTTATTTTGAGGCTGAACATCATGTATTTCACACAAGAGAGGTGTTGCTGGGATTCTTCCAGTTCTAAGTGGTTCAGACCTGAAATGTTTGCATACTCCTAGTTTTCTATATAATAATGTTCTATTCTGTAGCCTTCTATGTTAGCCTCCTTTATCATTAGTTCAACTATGTTGCATTATTCAAGAAAAGATAGTTTAGTCTATGTAGGTATTTTGCCAAAGAATAAATATAAGCATCTGTACTAGCAAAAGTTGTATTAATCTTATTTATTTATTTACTGGGTTTGTATGCTGCCAATCAACCACTATCTCTGGATGGCTTAAAATGTGTAGAACTATAAAATTAAAAAAAAACCCACAATAACCATAATAACAATAAAGCAAATATAAATAAATAAATAAATAAAAATAAATGGATAAAACAAAGAAGGAAAAGAAATCATAGATCTGGAAAAACCACTTAACAAAAGAGTAATTCCCCAGCATGAGGGATGCATATTATTGTTGGATCCCAAAGTCTTACTGAAACAACCAAATATTATTGGCTTTATGTAAATCGAAAAATGTTGGGGGAAATCTGATCTGATCTCTAGGAAGATACTATTCCAGAGAACAGTGATAAAGATTGCTTGCTCCCAAGATTCTGATAGATGACATTACATAAGGGTGGGAACCCAGGAAGGAATCTGTTTTGGGGATCTTCATGGGTGATAGAATTCACCTGAAGATACTCAAGATCCAACCAGGTAGACCTTTAAAATAAAAGCCAGCACCTTGAACTGTAATCTAAAGCAGAACTGTGTTTCAGTAAATATTTGGGGAATCAATAACTATTAACTTGGTGATTAGAGGCTATTAGCTTTGCTGGATATGTGTCTGCCTCTGAAGGCCATCTGTTGGAATACCAATGGACTTCCTTGGGTAGTTGGTTGGCCATGTGAGAACAGGTTACTGGCCTAGATGAACCAGAGATCCAGTCCAGTAGGGCACTACGTATGCTGTTTTTAAAAGCTAATAATTCACCGCTGCTCACCAAGGTCAACAAAAGAACCTATTCTAACAATACTATTAAGCCCCACATAAGCCCTGTAAAAGGATGGGTTACTGCATTGGAAAAAAGTATGTGTGTGGGGGGGAGGGAGAGAGATATGGGGAAAAATGTTTGGTGTAGGAGTTAAGGTGCGGGACTAGAAACCAGTAGACTGTGAGTTATAGATCTCCCTTAGGGACTCAGCTGAATTATGGTACTTTGAGCCAGTGGGGGGAAAAATAGGTAGAGGGAACATTATGTGCAGTCTTTGACTTGTACAAAATAATAATGATAATAGTTGTTAAGTTTGGCAGTTGGCTATTAGCACCACCCTGGCACAAATTTTGTTCAAGTGGTGATAACATGCTTTTACCAGTCCAAAAAATGTCAAGAACCCTTGAATTATAGGCTAGTATTCAGATCAAACAGGAATCTATTAAATATATGCCTAGAAAATGGAAATGCTTTGGCGGCTGAAAAATAATTAGATTTATCAGGATCCTACAAAAATCAAAACCCATTTCCAGCACAAGCTAGTTTAAGTATGTATATCTTTGCACTAAGCCTAAAATTACACTAGTATAATTAGCAGTAATGAACATATCATTGTACTTGAAAAAAACAATTTATTACCCAAAGCAACAATTACCCAACTTAGATGTATCCTGTGAAATTATGTTGTAGGGTGAGGAATTAGCTTCATATAATTAATTCTAAGCTAACATCACAATTTGCATAGGAAAGTCTGCAGATGTTAACAAAATATAAGCATTTTTTATGTTACAATTGGACCATGAGCCATAATTCTGATTACACAATAAGAACAAGGAGGCACTTTAATATGACTTGTTATTCTGATCCAATTATAAAGGCAGTACAGTATGTTCTAAGATCAGTACAGAGAACTGCTAATGCTACAATCTTTGTAATACAACCACTTATTTAGCAATTTTGTCAAAAATAATTGGCTGAAACCCAAGGCTGAGAATTAACACATAGGACTGTCTGAGGAGCTAGTCCAGTACAATAAGAAAGTCTGAAGTTAATTAGGATAGGTGCATATTTCTATTATAATATCTCTTAGACAACTTTTTTCAAAGCCAGCACAACTGTCATGAGTTTCATTCTGCAGAGAACTCATCACTGACTTGTGCCAAATTACGATGGCTTTGAAATGGCAGTCAATATGAGTACATTTTTAAAAGAGCATGAAAATCAAGGAGTATTATTATTCGAGAAAAGTAAGATGGAATTCTTGGGAAAAGTTTCATAGCTCCTCAGTTCTTGGATATCTGTCCAAAATGCTGAGTTTGTCTAGGCTATGACTTTATCTTGGTTTTGAGTTTATTTAAACCAGTGATTTCTCTATCATAAGTCGATTAACTGAACTGCCTGGAATAAACCATAATAAGATATAAATGAACAACATACTGATCTGCAGCATAGAACCTTCTCCACTAATACTTGAAGAACTGAATTGAATTGACTATATGTAAAATAGATAGGGGTGAGACCTCCTTCAATCATTTAATTTTCTTTCTAAATTTGAATAGGTAGAATGTACTCTTCCAACTCTTTACCCTTTGGAAAAAGACCACTCCAACATTCCAGCAACAAGCGGGATATCTAGGCTTCATAATTTCCTGCGGTCTAGGTATTCTAAGAAACAACAGTTAGATGCAAAGCTTTCAGGCATGAACGAATGTTTATCAAAGACTGAAAAATTAAATGAAAGTGAAGTTAAGAGGCCAGATAGAAGCAAGATGAATTAAACTCAGTCATAAAAGCACAATGCAAACAGCAAAAATTGCATCAGAGATACCAACTTAATCAACTATTTTAACTGCACTATGTTACATAATAAAGTTATTGTGATACGACAGTATGGATAGTCATGGTGAACTATTACATGCCAGTATAGGATACTAACTGATTTCTGAATCTCAACAACTGCAGGAATCAATGTTGAAAATACATTTTCTATAAAGATCATAATATACCAGTGATCATTCAAAGTGATTGGAAGTTAAAAGAGTTGAAGATTCAGTCTGCACTTGCCTAAGAACAGTTTGGAATCAGTTTGTTATCTGTAATGGTATAATTCTGGGTAGAAATTTTAGTGCCCACATACATTAGGTTAAAGTAGTATAAAATTTTGGCCTCCTAGATAACATTAAACAAGACTCTGTAGTGACATTAACATTAATAGGTCCTTTTAAGATCTTTCTTTGCTCCTGTTGTTTTGGCTCCACTCTGCTTTGCTATATGGCAGAAAGCTTAATTATAGCTGTTTCTGACACCTACATATACAAAGATGCACGCACATATATAAAAACAATATTATCCTATCAGTTTAGAATTTTTAACTGGGCACTTCAATATAATTTGAGAAACATAATAAAAGAATCAGATAACTAAGTTGGAGTACAAAGGCTGAAGACATGAGATGAAAAGAGTGTTCAAAGATATGTTTTATGGATCAGGAATATGTTGTATCTTTAGATTTATTAAAATTGTCTTGTCATTGCTTTTATGTCTACTATAATCCTAAAAAGATGAAATAAAAAAAAATTACACTAAATTGAAAGCCCCGTATGTTATGTGCTTCATGACATAAACATATATGTGATGTAATTTGCATCATTTGCATCTTCCCATGGAGATAGACACAATAAACCAGAAATGAGAAACTTATTTCCAAATAGCTCTTAGCTTAATTCACAGATGAGTTTGGGCTTTGGGCTTATGTTAGCCCTCTACAACTCCTGTCAGTTTAGTTCTCTGATAAAAAAAAAAAAAAGATAGCATACTGCCATACAACTGCTTAATCAAGAAAAAGAGAGTTTCAGAAAGAGGAAAGGACATTTCAGATAGAAAATGCAGGTTTCCATAAACATCTTGTCTTACCACACCCACTCATGCCTTGCTCCAACTGTATGCAGTTCCCAAGGGATAATGTTCTATGAAATGCAAACCACAAAAAAGAGAAAAAGTTTGTCCACTGCATCAATCAACAGCAAGCAAGCTTGCTCTTTCTAAATATTTGGGCTAAAATCTCTTCATTTCTTTTCTTCCATTTACAAGATACATTTCTCAAATACTTTGGGCCAATTAAGGTGTGTAGAACAATTCATAGGCTATTAAATGTGAAAAATGTGAAGTCAACTTGATACATTAAAAAAGGGAAAAGAATCACTGTATGAAAGAAAATTTTGATCTTACACAACTGCATTTTATAGTTTCAAGCCATCTTGTTTCTGCTTTATTTCTGGGATAGTAGAGCTAGACTGTTTAAAAATGGTGGAATCTAACAAGGAAAGATTGCCTCTATTTGTCCTACACAATTCTTCTCTAATCATACGAAATCTGTCTTTAATTTTTCTTTCAGGGTATGTTTCTTAACCTTAGCCTTAACTTGTTCTTGAACCACTAATTTACTTTAGGTTCTATTAGGATTAGGACTATTCTCAATGTTTCCTATTTCCAGGAAGTTATGGAACACTGACTTCCCCCAAGTGGAAGCTATCTAAGCAGGGTCCCTCCCCCCACTCTCTCTCCTGTCATGATGGCAACTGCTAAACACTTGCACTTGCCTTGCTTCTCCTAATCCTGGTTCAACCAAGATCTATGCATATCCTGCCTCTTTGCCTATGTAGTCTGAATTCAGGAAGGAAAGAAAGGAGAAACAGGTAGGATCTTCCAAATAAGAAAAGTGGCACAAAGATTGAAGAAAGAAAATAAATCTACTCTGGTATTTTTGATTGAAAACATGGGGAAATCACATTGGCTAGGGCCCTGTGGCTCTGTCATGCATGGTAGTGCCTGACCAAACACCAGCTGCACTGCTGCTCCACTAGCTAGCTGGACATCTTCTGCCTGTTATGATTAAGGAGGATCTGAGATTGATGTATGATGCCTCACTAGGGCCTCTTGTCATTGACCAGGTTGGGATAGAAAGCAAGTCCAGCAGCTGCAGAAAAGGCTTTTTCCATCCTATTTTCTACTTTTTCCATCCTATTTTCTGCCTTAAAGAAGACTCTTGAGGAAGCTTCAGTACAGTAAGTTAATATGACAGGCCTCTCATGGATAGGTATGTAACTAAAAGACAGGAATAAACGGAGATTAAGGTAAGGTTTGTAGAGTAGAAGAACTCTCATGGTGATAGCTTTTATTTTTGTTCTCTGCCTAGCTGAAATGGAAGTAATTGCTATAGAAGTGTCAAGGAAAAAAAACAAGGAAAAGAACATTGCAAAATAAAAGGAATTCTGTTTTCGCTACCAATGAGAATGTACATCTCTCTCTAAAGAAATCCATCTGACTTCATAGAGTTTGTTGTGGGTGAAAATGAGAGGGAGAAGTGCTACGTGTGTCCTCCAGAGCTCCTAAATGAAAAGATGGGATATAAAACTAACAAACAATTTTGAATTAAAAAAAAATAAGTATTTAAATTTTGTATCCACACTGTTTCTCCTGCATACACAATTAATTTTTAATACAAGTATTGCAGGCATTTTATACTAAATACATCATTTTACCACTATACACAGTATTTCATTTTATAGGACTCCATCAAGCAATCTAGGTATGTATGTAAGCCTGAGTGGTACAAACCTGGTGCTGCTTGGACTCCCAATTACCTTAAACTGATCCTGCCTTTGCCCATTTGCCAGTGGAATTATCTACAGGTGGAAAAGATGAACCAAACACCAACAAGACCCATTTTTGTGATGTTCCCAGAAACCAGTTGGATGTTGAACTAGAGAACACATTATAGCTTGACTCTCAAGTTAGTAATTGGGTAAGTGCACCTCATAATTGATTAATGCATTCAGTTCTTCTACTAAATCTCTTGCATTCTATATGCATTCAATTTCATATTTCTGGAAAACCATGTGTTACAATATTATTTGTCTGTAAATCATTGCATTTACTTTTTCTTTTAATAGGCCAGCCTGAAATATACATCGATAATGCATATATGTCACACTTGAAGAAAGGAGGAAATGGTTTATTAGCAATTTTCTATTTTCCTCCAAATTCTGAACTTTTCCAAGACTACTATGTGTTCTAACAGAAACTTTGTTTATTAGATACATGGTGGCTGAAATTTTGGAAAAGCAAAAACCAGTTAGCTACTGTCACTCAATGCAGTCTACTACAATTGCTCTTCAATTACCCATGCTTTGGTTGGTTTTCTCTAAAACACTGAATAGGAAGCTTGAGAAGAAGAAAGAAAAGTCCATATATCCATAGTGAGGCATATAATTCTTCTAACCTTCAGTAAGACATAGTATAATCCTCACTGTTCTCTATAGCTCTCTGTTTCTCTTTGTCTGTCTGTCTGTCTGTCCGTCCATCCATCCATCCATCCATCCATCCATCCATCCATCCATCCATCCATCTATCTATCTATCTATCTATCTATCTATCTATCTATCTATCTCAAAGAAAGGAAAGCACTTTCTGAATTTATAGCCATAACGAATTGGACTTAATTATACTTAGATTAGATCATTTGAAATCAGGAAACAGAAACTAGTTTTGATTTACTTGTTCCACTGATTTTAATGAGTCTGCTCAATAAGGTCAATTTTTTCATGACTTGAAAAAAAATACAATTGCTTTAAAATTACATCCACTTTAATGAGTGGACTTTTCAAAGTGGCAATATCAACTTTCAAGATCGGATGCAAAGTCTGAAAAAAGTTGGGCTGCTTAAATCAATAACAGGGCCTGGTGGCTCAGCAGACTAAAAGCATTGTGATTAACACCAGCTGTCTGCAATTACTGTAAGTTCGAATCTCACCAGGCTCAAGGTTGACTCAGCCTTTCATCCTTTCTAAGGTAGGTAAAATGAGGACCCAGTTTGTGGGGGCAATAAGCTGACTTTGTATAAATATACAAAAGTATGAAGGCTATTGCTTAACGCATTGTAAGCCGCCCTGAGTTTCCGGAAAAGGGAGACATATAAATCAAATAAAAAAAAAATAACAGAGGTAGTGTGCTTGTGTGAGATCCAAAACATTTATTTTGACATTTTCAAAGACTGGTCAGTCTTAATATTTTCATACACGATTCTCTGAATTAAACTTAATCATCACAGCATCCAAATGTCCTTTTCTATCACTTATTTCTGATAAATTATTATTTTTTCAATTACAAAATAATATTATACAAACTTAAGACAATAAAGCTGTATAATCTGTGAGGGATATGGGCAGTAGTTCCTAAATATGATAAATAATTTGGTAATAACTTTTAGGAAACCAAGAGTTACTTCTCAGTAAATCTGTACAGACTAATAATTAAATTGATGATTTTTTCCCCATATTACTGTGCACTTGGTTTAAAAGAGTGTTTTTAAAACAACTAAGCAGATGTTATTCTCATTGTTATCAACATTAACCATGGCATCTTACCAATAGCCATCATGTAATCCCACCGGTCTATCAGGCACATATTGAAGATCAGATGATCTGATGTTTGCCCTCGGCCGATGAGTGAAATATTTCGTTGCAGGTTTTCACAGACTGCTGAAGTCCAGCCTGTCAGAAACCACACCACAACCAAAAACATCACAGCCAGCATCTTCATCACTCGCCCACCTGTCATATATGGAATGCGCTGAGCTGTTCGAGAAAAGAACACCTTCAGAGCTCTGCAGAACAAAGACATATAATATCATTAACATTACTAATTCCTTCACCCTTGCTTGTCCTCATGGTTCAAAGAACTTTGATTGTAGCATATAACTAATTGTGGTTGATCTGGGAAAATAAGCAGAAACACACCTAGTTAGTACTTAGATGAGGGACAGCTGACTAGACTGAGAAATGAAACGATTTTTAAAAATCCCAGTGGAAGGAAATAACATTATCAAGAAATCTGTCTGGTTGAAAGTTATCAAGAGTTGACCTTGATTTTGATTCAACCTTTTATCTTTTATTTGGAAGGAAAAGACTGCCCAAGTTGGGCTGAAGTGGAGTACAGAAATTCTTCACTCTAGGAAAGGAAGATACAATAATGAGAAAGTATATCTATCTTTGTTGATAGCAGACTGGATCTAGTATGTGTGTTTCTTTAAATACTTATTATTTTCCTTTCACCGGGTCAATTTAGAACTCTTTCCACAGTGCAATGGTACAATTTAAATCTACTGGTTTCTTTTCTATGTATAATTGGGATTGGGTATTTTCCAGGTGTGTGTGTGAGGGGAGTCAGCATACTTTGATATCCAAAGTGGATGGGTGGTGAAGAGGATGAGGTCAGTCCAACTGAGAAAAAGGCCTGATAAAAATAAAATGAAATCAGTAAATAAATACAGCAAGCATCACACTTTTTCATTTTCTGTCAGTTCCTGACTTTGCCACTAATATGCCAGAATGTAATTTCTGGGGACTCTGAAGAACAACGAGGAAAGCAGTTCAGAGAACCATTTCTTCTGTAAGCCATGGGTTCCCTACCTTGATGAGAAGATGTAGGGCATCTGTTCTTCTTGGCTAACCTGTAATATCAGCACCACTATTGGTCTTGGCTAACTTGTTTTCCCACATCGGTCTTTGTAGAAGCAACAGTTCCAGAACTTAACAGTGAGATGTTCAAAGTTCCATGACCCTGTGCAATTTCCCACTATGAAATGTGGATGTTTTCACATAGCACAATCAATTCAAATGCCACTCTAACGTGCCCTATGAAAACAGCTGAGCCAACTTCTTCGGTTGATTCTATATTCCTCTGAGGTGCATTAGTTTTCAGGCAGCTTCATTATTTTCTTCTAAAAACCATCAATAGATTATTATCTCCCTATTAGTGCTTTGCTTATTTGTCCCTTATCAAAGTTTTCCACAAGGAGTACAAAAGATCTCAAAGTCAATATTTATCAGGGTGCTTACATATGAAAATAGATCTGAGTCATGCTCACTACTAATCCTCACCAATGCACATGGAACTTGATACCCCAGAAAACTTTGAATCAAAGTCTGCCTTTGATGGGGAAATTTTGCAGAACTGCAGTGCTGAATAATCTTGATGCAACTAAATTCTAAATTCAAACTGACAGCATTTCTTTTCTAGAAATGCTAGTATTCAAGTTTCTCACTTCTTAAACTACCTTGTTACTATAATGCAGAACTGTACAATCTGAGAATAGGGCAATAGTCTTTAAGGAATATTAGCCACCAAAGGAAAAACAGTGTAGCAAGAAAGATAATTAATCATCATAATAGTATTTAATGAATTTTGTTTATATTTCAGCAAAATTAAATCAAATTTAGTTTTATCCTGGTTCTGTTTCTTTCTCCTGGTTCTATTTTGGAGATTGTGATTAGGAAAAAAGATTTTCGCCCTTATTGTTTAGATCAAGTTTTACCAAGAATTGTTTTCACATATAAAAGGTGTTTTTTAAAATAAGAAATGAATAAGACAACTTTGTAGGTTTGTTGTCATAAAAAGAAAGCAGACCAAGCTTTTTGCTGCATTTACATAATCACTGACTGCAAAAAAAATTTTAGTTCATTGCTTGAAAATGAAATACTATTATGAGAAAAAGGTCATAATGCACTCCTATACTCATGCACAAACATTTGTGGACACATGCACCCTAAATTTATACAAAATTAGAAACAGCAAAGTATTCTGTACCTGTGCAGCTTCAGTGTGACTGTTCCATAAACTGTAGCAAATCCCAGAAGACGAACCCACCTTAGGAGAATACACCGAAAAACACTTGGCTCAAAATACAAAATGACAACCTATAAAAGAAAAGGAAAAAACTAAATTAGAGTGATACAATATTGGCTCACTCTATTTTCCTTTCTTCCTTCTTGGAAAAATTGCAGATTAAGAATGCATAGGGAGAATTGTACAAACAGTAAAAAAAAGAGAGAAAGATTTCCCTATCAAATCTTGATTTGTTCGGTGCAAAGTTAGGGTAACGCGAAACACAATCCAGTTGAACAGATTGTATTAGATGGTTAGAAAATGGCATATGTTTTCAGTCAATCTTAATACAAGACATTGACCATTGCTGCATTATCCAGATTTAGCAGAAACAGAGTGGATTCTTCAGAAACCCAGATCCCAACACAGACTAAGAACCAATTTGAATCAGATCATTATTGTATGATGTACAATAGTAGTAGTTCAGAACCTGAACTATTGCTCTTATATTCTCTTAACCATGTAAACTATGTACCTAGTTTAAAAGCCCTCTCAAATAAGCATTTTTGCAGAAAATCTGAAACAACACATTCCAAATTTTAAACTAAACCATATTTGTTTGGCTTTTATTAATTCACATATATGGGAATGTTATCTTTCCCATATTTTATTCTTTTTGGAAAATTCCTACATGAGTGGCAATGAATTTTCATATTGATGAAATATGGGATTTTGATGGAGTTTGATGAGTATTTGATGGGGTTAAGTATAATCTTGTTCAATATTTTGCATTTTCTTCTTATTTTTAAGGAGAACATTTTTTTTCTGTGTTCTATTGGCCTTACTTGAAATAATAATGTATTAATGATCATATTTATTCTCTATTTTATTGTTTATTTCATTTTTCATTTGGATATTTGCATATTCATATCTGTATATTTATATGTTACTTGTATATTTGTATAAATATAGTTGTATAGTCATAAAATCAATTCATGTTTATAGCATCAATTCATTTTTACTTATTGTTTATTTTACAACAAGCTACTTTAAACTTTTAGTCGGAAGTATCAATATATCAATATATTGAATAAATATATCCATAAATGGATAATAATTGATACATGACTAATAATCTAAGCATCATGAGCAGGTTTTTTTCATATCTTACTTAATTGCCATTGCAGCCAGATAAAATTTGTATAATCCAATTATACAAATTTTATACAAGCCAGATTATCCAAACTGATCTGAATACTCAGAATCTGATACTCTCCATTAACAGCTGAACTGTTACTGGAGTTGCTTTTTCCTATAACTCTAGAAATCCATGAAGAAAGAATGTAAAACAACAATTGCTTCCACTCAGTTGTAACTGACTGTATGATAATACTTAACAAAGAAATGAATGGCTACTGTTTTATGGCAATATAAAACACACATTCATGCTGATATCTAGGCATTAGCAATAAGCATGCTTGCTATGGTCCAATAAGTCCTTAAGTACCTACTTAAATAAAAATCAGTGTTCTAATAAACTATCTTAAAGGCAATATTCTAGTCATTTTAAAATATTTATTTATTTATTATGAAATATACATAACTCTAAGCAGATTACAATTTTTTAAAAAATTAAAAAATTACAAAAGATAAAAAATAAAATATGAACAGTCCTCAAAACCACAGATGATCAAAGAAAACCCATTTGTACCCTGCCCTCGAGGCTGGTGGAACAGCCAGATATTTCATAGCTTGCTGAATGCCATCCAGATTTTGGAATGGTGGTAATATAATTCCAGCTGGTGGTATAACAGAGAACTGAACTCATGGAATATCATGCTGTTTATAGATTATGGGTATTTATTTATTCATTTTATTTATTTATTTATTTTTTAAAATTATTTTTATTTATTTATGTATTTATTGATTGGTGTCTATTTATTTATTGCTTATTTATTTATTATGTGTGTTTAATGAGGACCCAGATTGTTGGGGGGCAATATAATGACTCTGACTTCTAGAGAAGGCTGTAAAGCACTGTGAAGTGGTATATAAGTCTAAGTGATAATGCTATTCAACACATCTGGAAGACTCTAAGATGGAAAAGACTGACAGTGTATTTGCCTAACAATAAGACTATATAGATTAGAAGTTTATTATATAAGAGCTTTTAGATGAGCTACTAAATTGACTTGAGTTGGAAACTTAAGATTGTATGGATGTATGGAGATTGTGTTTCTACCCAGAGAAAATTTCCACCCAGAGAATATTAAAGAACATGGGTTTTATTTCCATACATTTCTCTGAGGGATAAGATTCCAACAGTTCCTGACTAGTTGAAGTCACTCGTAATATGGATAATACATAATTTCTGGCTTCATAGAACCCCTTGTCTAGTTGTTCTTACAAGACTGGTAATCGTGATCTCTGGCCACCATTTTGCAGCTCCATAAATCCCTGGGCTTAATTTGTCCTGGTGCGTTTGTCAGTGAAAATAGTGGAGGCTACATCGAAAATATTATGAAAACAATAGCCAGAATTTTTATCCGCCAGATAAACTGGTTGGTTCAGTGAAGGCATTTTAAATGTTCAAATAATATTAAAGCTTATTTCAGATGTGCAAAGTTAATTACAGGAGAGTAAACTGTGGGAGTGAAGGGAAAATCAAAGTGCAGAACTCTTAATTATTTTTCTAGCTGTTCTGTGGAACAGGTATTAAAGAAAAAGTGTCCTTAAATGCCATTCTCAACTAATAAGTATCACAATAATTAATGGTTGTTGAAGAAAAGTTGCTTAAGGTCACTCATTTAAATTCTAAAGAAAGTTAGTGGATTAGATTTTCAAAAGCATCCTAGTGACCCTGCAGCCCCCATTTCAACTAGAATTCATTTTAATTGGGGCTAATGTATTTATGTTTCTGGAACATTGATCCTAAACAAATTATAGCAAGTTGCATGAGTTACAGTGGAACGTTCTATGATCCAATATGTTGGATCCAGATGTTCTTTAGATCAGTCTAAAAATACATGTTTCCAAAGTTTTTAATTTTTCAAACAATTTATTAAAATAACTGAAAATTTATATTTTCTATTGTATTCTATACATATATTTTCTACACATCTTATCTGACTGCTGCAATGGATTCAGTTGTTCTATATCTGTCAAGATATGCTTTTTTAAAAATGCAGCTTTCTTATTTTACGTTATTTAAGTAAAACATAGTCATAACAACCTTTATTTACCCAACTCAGCCAAGTAGTGTAAAGTACCCAACTTTAAAGTTTTATACAGCTTTCCAAATGTATGTTAACTTTTTGCACACTACAATGGTCACCTTCAGTAGGTCATTTCAATGTCCTCAATTTGCAATCTGCTTCGGACTGACGCTTCTGTTGTTAAGTTGCACAGTTGTTAATGGTCAATTTTACAACCTTTTTTGCTGTGGTCATTAAGCAAATCACATGATCATTAAACTAATCTCGATTCCCACAGATTTTGCTTCTCGGAAGCGCTCTAGGAAGGTCACAAATAGCAAGATGTTGCGATGTTGCAACCATTGTAGATACATGCTGCTTGCCATACACCCAAATTTTGATCTATGAGATGCTGAGTTATAAGTATGAGGACTGGTTATTGGCTACTTTTTTCAGTACTGTCATATCTTTGATGGTTGCTAAATGAATGGTTATAAGTCAAATGGTTATATGTCAAGGACTAACTAATGCATTGGTATCAGAGGTGGGTTTCACACAGAGGGGTGCGTTCTACTTACCTTTACTACTGATTCGCAACGGTAGCGTCCTGATGACTTTGGGGTCGGTGGGTGGACCCTCCCGCCGGTTTTATTACCAGTTCTATAGAACCGGTCCGAACCAGGGGCAACCCACCACAAGTTTCACATAATTTTACCACCGGTTTGCTGTGTACCAAAAATGTGAGTATGTGCGCCTTCCATGCATGCACACGGCCTTCCGCACATGCACTTTGCTCACACTCGTGGCTTATACGCATGCGCGCAGCTTACAAAAAGTGACATAGTGCCGGGCTATGTTTGCCCAAACCAGTCTGAACCGGCTGAATACCACCACTAATTGGTAATGTAATTCATTCCCAAACTCATAATTCACAGGAATATTTGGCAACTGGAGCAGGTGCTAATATATGGAATATCAAAAGATCGCAATTTTTATTGACCACAATTTTTTTTTAAAGTTCATCTTTCCTTAATTTGGTGGGCCCTACAGATACCAAGTGGGTGGTTCGAAATATGTCATAAAATTCATATGGAACTCATAACAACCTCCAGTTTATGCAATAATCCTCAAAAGCTTTAAATGATGATGGAATAGCCCCCCTAAAAAGAAAACAGGAATCTACTAACATTTCAAATGTATTGTGCATTATAAGTGGGTTACATCTGAGCATGTAGATCAGAGGTCTTCAAACTTGGCAGCTTTAAGACTTGTGGACTTCAACTTCCAGCATAGCTGGCTGGAGAATTCTGAGAGTTGAAATCCAAAGTCTTAAAGCTGCCAAGTTTGGGGACCCCTGATGTAGATATTTGCACCCGTTCAAGAATGGCCTATTTGTTTCTCTGCATCACTTTTTTCAAGGTGGACAGAGTTAGAGTGGTGATGAGTAAATCATTGGAAGACCTGAAAGACCTGGTTAGAGACAGATCGTCCTGGAGGAAATCTATCTATATAGTTACTAAGAGCTGACAACAACTTTTTGGCACAAAATCAATCAATCAAAAACAAAAGCAACTCAGCGTATGAAATAAAAGTGCCAGGCATTGCCTACATTGAGGAGTATATTTATAATATGTTGGTTAGGTGCTTCAAAACTGCCTTCCATGTTCATGAAAAATACCAGATGATACAGATAATCCTTGATTTACAACAGTTCATTAAGTGACCATTTGAAGTTACAACATCCCTGAAAAAAGTGACTCATGATCGTTTTTCATGCTTACAACCATTGCAGCATCCCCTTAGTCATGTGATTAAAATTTGGATGCTTGGCAACTGGTTCATATTTAAGATGAATGTCGTGTCCTGGGGTCATGTGATCCCCTTTTTCTTACAAGCAAAGTCAATGGGTAAACCAGATTGACTTAACAACCAGGTTTCTAACTTAACAGCTGCAGTGATTCACTTAATAGCTGTGGCAAGAAAGGTCGTAAAATGGAGCAAAATTCACTTAACAAATGTTTCACTTAGCAACAAAAAATTTGGGCTCTATTGTGGTCATAAGTCAAGGACTACCTATATATGGAAAACTCAGATCCTCTCATTTGAAGGGGGGCCCACATTTCCTGGGAAGATATATGTTGCAAGGCCACTGAAATTTTCTACTAGCAGACACTGGAAGTATCTAAGAGCATGCCGGAAGTAAATTTTTCAGTTTCCTTTGAAATAGGGGCATGAAATTAGCCCTGTCAAGTTAATGAGCATCCCAGGCTTATGATGGGCCAGAACCACTCTCTGTTGGGAGATTATTGGAATGCAGTTCAACATATCTATAGAGTACTGTGTAGATGAAATTGTTATTGTGCAAACTGAAACTGGGAATAGATAGTAAAAAAAAGATTGAATATAAAATGGTTTGCATATAAATTTAATTATAGATATTACCAAAAAAGCTTTATAAATGAATGTATAAGCCTTAGATGACAACAGCAAGTACTTATTTCAAGCAAAAGGATGAAAACAAAGTTGTGTAGTAGAAAAGTGTAGCGTCAGCACAGTTGTATGTGATTATACTTGAGTAGATCTGTGTACTATATATCTTTTCCTTCATCTCAGATATTTCCTAATACAGATTTATAGCCAAAATTGCCTTTCCAAGTATATTAGTCTAATGTAAAAATTTCTTTAGAAGCTCTAACCCGAATAAAAATCTTTTAGTCATTATAAAATCCTTGCTTGTTGAACATGAAGAAAGAAAGAATTGGCTTTTGGCAGCCCAATCAGTCAATAGTCTTGAGTACTTCCTACTTAGCAGGACAATTTTAACCTTCAGATTGCTGCCTATATCGGTTTATAATGCAGCAGAAAAGAAGTTGAAAAGATGAGCTCTTTGAAATGCAGAGATTCCACCTGAAGTCTTTTGAAGGCAGAAAACTGTCAATTAAAAACAACTCTCCCTCCACCCACACCCCTACAAGACCTTACCTTTAATAATATGGAGCTGGTTCAACTAACCCGCATCTCTTTTGCTTTTAAAGATGAAAGTCCTTAGGATTAAAAATACAGTGAAATTGGCACCCACCTCCCATACCAACTGGAATGAGGTAAAAACAACAACAAGGAGATTATTTCAAGGAAAGAGATTGTAGTTCTGGAATGTCAGAGCCCAAATCTCTACTTACAATCTTCTCAACATCAACAAATAGCAGAAAGTATGGCATAGCACTATCACCCCTAAAGATATTCATATAATCTCTTAAAACACCTTCTCAAAGATGTTTTAAAAGAAACCTTCTCCCCAAATGGTTCCTAACTTGCCCTAACTTGTCCTACTTTTGGAATGCAGCCCTCAAGCCAACAGAAGCTGCACATCTCTATGCATAAATTTTTCTCCGAGTTTTGATATGCCATGAACTGTCTATGAGCTTCTTATGCAGCCTCTGCAATCTAGCAGAAGTTCCCTTTGTTTGTCATCTTGTTTATATGCTGCTCAGAACCATATGATTCTCAGAACCATATGATGCCAGAAATAAGCTAAGGTGTTTAGTGACATCTTTCATTTACATGTTCCAGAAAAGCCATCTGTTCTTTAAAAGTAGGTGTTCCAGCCAAAACAACTATCCTCCTTTCTTGCATTGTTTCACAGTGTACCCACATAAAATAAAAATAACCATTTTTTCCCCTATAAATCAGCTCAATATACATGTTGTTTAATTTCAGAAGGAAGAAATGCAGACAGTTTTCTTGTTTTATAATAAAGGTAGGGAGAGTCAAAGAAAATTTCAGTTTACACACATTTCCTTGATATTCCTTGAGTATAAATAAAGTAGGAGTAGAAAGAACCTAAAATCTAATCAGGTTCTTAATCTCTCATTTAAAAGCATAAAAATCTGAATCATATCAAAGGTCTTGTTAGATCAACCTTTTTTTTCTCACAGTGGCCAATTGGATTACTGACAAGCAGGTGGTGGAGACATTCCTGGCACACAATTGTTCTTCTGCAAGTACTATACAATATATGGAAACACTACTCCCAGTCTGAAGATAACTTTAAGTCTTCAGCCACTGTTGATAGACTGTCCTCTATTAATTTATCCAATCCTTTTGAAGCCCTCTAAGATAATGGCCATAATGATGTCGAATGAGTTCTACAAGTTAATTAAGATTTTATGAACAAGTACTTTTGCCCTACCTTAAATCCCCTTCGAATTAGTTTAATTTGTGTGTGTGTGTGTGTGTGTGTGTGTGTGTGTGTGTGTGTGTGTGTGTAGGTCTTTGGTTATTCGGGTTTTCTTCCATGTAAAATTGGAAGTGTCTTGGCGACGTTTCGATGAAGTCTCATTCATCATCTTCAGGCTGGTGTTTTCGGCTTCGTGCTTCTAGGAGCAATGTGTGACCACAGCTGTTTCTTCCTTTTAACTGCCAGTGGGGGTGTGAACTGATTGGGTGGGAGCTTGGCTGTGTTCTGATTGGTTGGAGGTATGTTCTGATTGGTTGGGGGCTTGGCTGTGCTCTGATTGGATCGGGGGTTGGCTGTGTTCTGATTGGCTAGGGGTGTATTCTGTCTGGGTGGGGCTTGGTTGTGCTCGGGTTAGTCTGAGTTGCAGGGGGATTTGAGCTGATGAGCTGCGTTGCTGTTGTTTGGCTTTGCATTTGTGGTTGTGCCACATCTTCATGGTGGGTGTCAGTTTGCTTCATGTATGGATTGGAGGGGGTTAAAGTGGCTAATGATGCAGCTGTGGTCTGGCTTCTTGTTTGTGGTCGTGCCTCATCATTGGTGTGGGTTTGGGTTTGCTTTTTGCGTGGATGTGTGGAGGTGACGTCCTGTGTGGTTTTCATGAGTGTCAGTCTGGTGTTATTCTTTGTGTTTGGGATTCGTTTGTCAATAAGGGCGGGTTTCCAAATGGCTGGTAGGTGGGAAGTATCATCTCTTTTATTCATGCTGTGGGGACATTTTTCTCAGAACACACCCCCAGCCAATCAGAGCACAGCCAACATCCCACCCAATCAGAGAACAGCCAAGCCCCCTCCCAATCAGAACATACCTCCACCCAATCAGAACACAGCCAAGCTCCCACCCAATCAGTTCATACCCCCACTGGCAGTTGAAAAGAAGAAACAACCACAATCACACATTGCTCCTAGAAGGACAAGGCCGAAGACACCAGCCTGAAGATGACGAATGAGACTTCGTCGAAATGTCACCAAGGTACTTCCAATTTTACGCGGGACAAAATCCGAATAACCAAAGACCTACATACAAATACCCGCGAAAACCTCAGGAAAAAATATATTGTGTGTGTGTGTGTGTGTATAAATATATATATAGGGAAGGAGAGAGGGAGGGAGGGAGGGAGGAGGGAGGGAGAGATCATCCTATGCATTTTCTCCGTACCATGCATTATTTTATCTATTTTCTCTGTACCATGCATTATTTTATTTTTCTCATAACAAACATGTTCAAAGCCCAGGGTAATGTAGGTTTCTCTCTTATGTCCTTGTTTTAGGTCTGTTAGAGTTTGTTTGTTTGTTTTTTAAATGTGGCAACCAGAATTACATTCAATGCTCCAGATGGAGATGCACCACAGAATTGAATACTGTAAGGGTATTACAATATTGACCATTTTATTTTCAATAACTTCCTAACGATCTCTAGCATGAAATTGCTTTTTTCATAGCTATTGCACAGTGAATTGACATCTTTATAGAGCCGTCCATTTTTTGTATTTCCTTATTTGGAATAATCATGATAAGATTGGAAACTTGGAGTTTTATTTTTGATTAAGCATAATTTACTGTTATGCTAAACTATAAATGTGGTGAATTTTAACTATTATTTGTGTAAGCATTCAACTGCCAGGTGGGTTGGGGCTCCAATGGGGAAGCACCACACTGGAGGAAACTGATGAAGTAAGAAGCAATCCCCCTCCCCCAACTATTGTCCCAAAGGTGCTTTTTTTAAAAGAGACAACTGGACTTTCTGGTTTTTCTTTGAAGACGTTTCGCTTCTCATCCAAGAAGCTTCTTCAGTTCTGAAGGGTTTTCATCCCAAAGTGTATCGCTAAATGTCTATGGAAATTCCCAGTCACCCAGGTCATGGTTGTCCCAATGCTTTCGCTTTCTCATCCAAAGAAGCGTAACTTCTTCATGTTGTGACATGATGACTGAGAATTTATTTATTTTATTATTTATTTATTAGTCATATTTCTATGCCGCCCACTCTCCGAAGACTCTGGGTGGCTTACACCAAAGACAGTCTGCTAAATAGCATATTGCCCCCAACAATCTGGGTCCTCATTTTACCCACCTCGGAAGGATGAGTCAACCTTGAGCTGGTGAGATTTGATCCGCTGATATGCTGAACTAGCAGTCAGCTGAAGTAGCTGCACTACTGCACTCTAACCACTGCGCCACCTCGGCTCCATAGAGAATCAGAACTACTGTGTTCTAAATATCAGGCCCTCTGAATTTAGAACTCCAATGAAATGTTTACACAATCATTCTAGACCACTATTTCAAAGTTAGCATCATGTCAATACTCTGGGGCATCATATCCACACTGTTTACATTCAATTCTAAATGAAATTTTTACCAAATGATCATGATGTTATAGGACAGGGGTGACATCAAGCAGGTTCTGACAGGTTCTGGAGAACTGGTAGTGGAAATTTTGAGTAGTTCGGAGAACCGGTAAATGCCATCTCTGGCAGGCCTCAGAGTGGGGAGGGAATGGGGATTTTGCAGTATCCTTCCCCTGGAGTGGAGTGGGAATGGAGATTTTGCAGTAACCTTCCCCTGCCATGCCCACCAAGCCACACCCACCAAGCCACACCATGCCCACCAAGCCACGCCCATAGAACCGGTAGTAAAAAAAATTGGATTTCACCACTGGTATAGGGTAGATAGATGCTGTTTGGAGTGCTAAATGGTCTGTCAGACCAGATGTGCCAACTTCTCTGCGTTGCAAGGATTTGCCCTATCCCCAATAATATTTTTTTGTTTAAAAAAATATTTGCCACGGTCTTATTTAGTAATAAGTCTCTGTTCTTCAGAACCATTACAAAATCAGTTATTCCAGAAGGAATTATTGTGGTGGAGAGTGGATTGGGAAAACAGAGAAAATACATAAATCTTTAATATTATATAAAGGAGAAATACCCAAACAGCATTTTTTTGGGGGGGTGAGGAGATAAGTGAACAAAAGTGTTTCAAATTTTAATCTGTGAAATATTGGAAGGACAGGCAGTGAGTCAGATGTATAGCTTAATGTCTTGTCTTTTACATTTTAAGAATAGAATATAAAAAAGGAAGAAATAAAATGCTATGAAAATAAATTCAGTTTATATTGCTTTAACTGGGTTTTTTTTGTTGCTGTTGTTGTTTTCCAATGGATTGTCACTTGCTATAACACTCTCTTGTGCGGTGCTATAAATATTTTAAATAAATAAGTGAAATAATAGCACAACTCACCGGAAAATAAAGAAGCAGTGATCCAAATAGGATAGACTCTAGTAGAATAAGTCCAGATGCCCTGATGCTCTAGAATAAAGAAAGCAGACACAAGAATTTAAAGCTTTACTTCCTGTACTTACATTAGATAAATCCAAATGGATCTATAATCCAATATTATATTGATAGACAACTCCACATATTCAATATACTTTATAATTTTTGGTACCTATCCCGCAATCCTATTTGCATTTCAATTAATCCAGATAGTGAATATTGAGATATAAACTACTTTCACTATGTTTGCTTATAACTAAGTTCCTAACTCTGAGTCTTATTTTCTCTTTAATTTGTTTATGTGTGTAACAATAACTATACTAATATCTTGGCAAGAAATATCCAGCATAAATTGGTGGATTCTATTTTAAGTAGTTTTCTTAATTAATGCTCGGAGTCTCCTCAGATAAACATCACACCTACAATTCAAAATGATGCAGAAGTAACAATTTGTCCCCAAACCATTCAGAGTCAATATGGATTATCTATTCGCTATCGCTTGAATTTCTGTAAGGAATATCAGTATCCTAGAAGAAATGGTAGTTTTATTGTTTTTCCAGGACACATCCCACTCTTCTGATTAGGAATTATAATGCTACTGTATATACAGTATACTTTAGAAGTATTCCTGAAATTTGCACTGCAGATATGCTCAAGTTTCATTTCTCACTTTCCACGTCAACTTGTATATCTTCTGATTACTAAATGCAACATATTAGTTATCTCATTAACATTTGGGGCAATTAAAGATCCTCATTAACATTTGGGGCAATTAAAGATCCTTAATTGACATGACAGAACTCACTGAGTTTAAGCAGAGCTTTTAAAGCGACATGATTACTTTTCTATTGTTTCAACATCCCACTACGCTAATAATATATATAACACATTAACTATCAGACAGTAAATATAATTGGACATTAACATCAAACTTCTGAGGGAGGCCATCTGGAACTTTGGAAAGGAGAGTGATCCAGATGCTGGTAACACTCAGATCTTCTGCTCCTTATCTTGTAAGTGTAAGGAAGCAATCAGTATTCTTAAATATTGTGCAATTTCAATAATGAGATGGACGAGAGGGGGAAGGGTGAAAGTAATCCAGACAAGGTAGAGGTGCTGTTGGTAAGGAAAAGTTGGCCCTTTGAATTAGGCTGAGTCCTGCTTTGCATGGGAGCATATTTTTCCATGAGGAAGATGATTGCAGTTTGGAGTGATTCTTGATCTCCACCTGCCACTAAATTGCCGAAAAACCAGCCATAGAAAAGAGTATGTCTGCACAATTATCTTAGTGTGTTATACTACTATTTCCTGGATTAACCATTAAGCAATTTAAGCATATGCTAAGGGCATCAAGGAAAGAGGGTCACCACAGTATTCCCTCTCCCCAACCTATTTACCCTTAACTCTTTCATACTTGACTTTACTTGATTTTTTTTTTTTTTTTTTTGTAATTGTCCTTCCCTGCTGTATTCAACTTTAATCTGCATTGGTAAAAAAATGTTACCTTTGGCATGATGAATGACTAAACTTTAAAAGTTTTGTTTGATGGTATCAACAAAATATCACATTTGTTGCCACCCCATGGTTTTAGAGTTTCACTTCTGCCAAAGATCATCATTGCTGTGCTGTGCTTAGGTCTTCAGTTGGTCTTAATATGGTCCTGCAGTTATCCATGCTTAGTTACAACTTCCTTTGACTCGCCTTATGAGTGATACATCAGGCTACGTTTAAAAAGCCTGGAAGCAGGGGTGAAATCCAGAAGGTTTTGACAGGTTCTGGAGAACCGGTAGCGGAAATTTTGTGTATTTCAGAGAACTGGCACATACCACCTCTGGATGGCCCCAGAGTGGGGTGGGAATGGAGATTTTGCAATATCCTTTCCCCAGGAGTGGGAAGGGAATGGCGATTTTGCAGTATGCTTCCCCTGCCATGCCCACCAAGCCACACCCACCACCATGCCTACCAAGCTATGCTCACAGAACCAGTAGTAAAAAAGTTTGGATTTCACCACTGCCTGGAAGTTATGGTTGGTGAAAAATGCAATGGCTACCCAGTTGAACGAGGAAAGGAGAAGAAATGGTGTTTATACTTAAAGATTTAAACTGGTTTCCAATTGCCTCCTGGGTTTGACATTGTCTTTCAAATCTTTAATGGTTTATGGTCTGACAGCCTATGGAACTTCTCCCACTGCGAACTTCATCAACTATTTAGATATGAAGAAAAAGCCCTTCTGAAGATCTCCTGATGCCACGGGGTTACGATCTTCCACAAGGATCTTCTCCTCTGTGGCTTCCAGGCTACTGAATACAGTTTTAGAGATGTACTTTCGACCTCCCAATATTTAAGATGTTAAAGCACATGCTTTCTGCCAGAATTTTCCTAGTTAATATTATTTCAGTATTTAATTTCAATCCAAATCTTGATTTATCAATGTTGTTTCAGTCCACGTTTTGCATTTCTAAGCCACCCTGATTGTTGAAAAAACAAAAACAAAATGCAAAGTAGAAATCTAATAACCAGAGAAATAAAGTCCACTGACTATGAATCGTTTCAAAAAACAGTTAGGCAAACTCTATTACAGTCTTTGACCATTATATCAGAACATAGTATTTGGTTGGACCTTCATAATTAATATAAGTGAAAGTTATTCACAAAAGTTGGCTAGACAATAAATATCAATACTGATGATATTACCATATGTAATATTCATTGCAGAGAAGCACACAAACTCTCCAAGATACGCCAGCGCCATGAATGAAGATGCTCTCAATCCAGAAAAAATATCTAACCAAATAACATTTGTGTGATTAATTATAGTTACTGCATGCCCAGGGTTTAGATACTTATAACTGAAGGGTATTTTATACCAGTGCATGCTGAGTTTTAGAGCATTTAGGAGCAAAGATCCATTTTTTCACTGCAGAAATTTGAACAAGGAAATACACATTCAGAAGGAGCTGCCATAATGCAGGTACTGCAACTATAAATGTAGATCAATTTTCAATAACTGATTACCTTGCTTTATTGAAAAATCATCATGAATAAGCTAAATGGAAAGGTTGCTTTAGGATGTACAATTCCCTCTCTGGCATCTCCTTTAATTCTTTCCGCCATTTTGACTTGCAGAATTGACTAACTTTGAATCCACAGATACTGGCATTTTGAGATATGGAGTGCAGAATTCCAACATAAAAAACTATTTCTATGGCTCCTCTTGCACTGCCTTTCTCCGACATCATCAGGGCAATCAGCATTGACTAATTCAGTGTAGAAAGCAATGGTGATGGAGGAGAAATAGAAACAGAATGGTTGTTCCCCAAGGGTTATGCACTCATGTTGTAAGCCAGTTATTTCTGCTGGGACTGCTTAACAGCTTCTTGTGCTAGGAAGAAATCTGCATTTCTTCCACCCAGGAGAATCATTAAATATATCTTTGTCGAAATGCTGCAGCTGTCTTTGGGCATTGCCATTTCCCAAAGGCTGACAAACCAAGCAGCTTCATCAGTGCAATGAAGCTTGTCAGAATTGTCAAAATATTTCCATATTGTCTTGACAAATGGTTACACATATGCTAGAAGAAGACCATTAAGGACTGTGCATGTACTATACATATAATAATGTAGTTAGGAATAGATTGGCATAAATACTTTTAATGGTTCAAATGTATGTATTGTTATGGAAAATCAGTGGTTGGGATATTGATTTCAAATTGGAGAAACCAAGGAGATGACATTGGAGAAGCAAGGGAATAGATGAGGAAAAGCTTATTTTAAGCTTGGGACAAAGTTAAACTGTAAGAAAAAGGATAACAATCATGCCTTTCTAATTCATTAGAACAGTGTTAGTCAATCTTGTCAAGTTTAATATGTCTGGACTTTAACTCCCAGAACTTCTCAGCCAGTTGAAGGAACACTGCACTAAAGTATAAAAGGGAGGGAGGGAAGGAAGGAAGAAGGAAAAACTTAGGCTTTCAAGATTCTCTTTCTAGAGCTGTAAATAAAGTATAGTTCTAACTAGAGTTGGGCAATCTGTTTTCTGACCTGGACTTCCTCAAACAGCTTGCACAAACCCATTCTAAATGCCAGTAGACAACACTGTTGTTGTATTGCTTTATGCCTTTCAGACGTCAGATAGCAAGGAAGAGAAAGTAATGAAAATCTGGTTTATATAGATCTGATTGCCAGGTATAATTTTAATGATTTTGCAGCAAAGACATCCTTGGGTAGGGAATGGATTATCAAATAATTCAAGTTGGCAAACACAACAAAATGATCAATATTGCCATTCTGGCTTTCCTTTCTCTGAAGATGTCTCTGCTTTGCAAGATCTTTGCAAACAATGTACCAAATTTGTGGGCATAAAAATTGGATGGATGAATTCTTTGGATCTCTTCAAGGGAAGAAGAAGAGATTCTTCTCTGAATATTTCTCAACAAAGGAGTCTGTCTAGTGCTGACGGTAGAACTACTACTTAAAAGTTACAAGGACTTCCTTCCAAGAATCTTTCTGGATTTCAATTGAAATTGAAGAGCCTTGGTAGTACAGTGGTCTAAGGCACCCTGTTATTAAGCTGGTTATTAAGACCAGCTGCCTGCAATTACTGCAGGTTCGAATCTCGCCAAGGCTCAAGGTTGACTCAGCCTTCCATCCTTTCTAAGGTAGGTAAATTGAGGACCCAGTTGTGGGGGCAATAAGCTGACTTTGTATAAATATACAAAAGGATGAAGGCTATTGCTGAGCACATTGTAAGCCACCCTGAGTCTCCGGAGAAGGGCGGCATATAAATCAAATTTTTTTTTAAAAATGCTGTAGTCAGACAGGCTCAGGACAGCTGGACAGATAATTGTCCAGTTGTAATTGAATAAATGTAATACCGCTAAGCTCTATCTGTGAGAATTTCTCTGAAGTTGTCTTCTTAGAAGTAACTTCTAAACCTATTCTTTTCTTAAAGTCTATGAAAATTGGTACACGCTCAAGAATAAATAGAAAGTATTAACTTTAAAGAAAACAAGACAAATACTTCTTAGCTCAGAAGCAGAAAGAAAATGAAGTGTGACACAGCAAATAAAAACCCTGGTAAAACTCAATCATTATAAACTGGTATGGTCAGGGTGTGCTGTATTTTACAAATAGTAAAACGAAAACTTAAGAGAAATAAGGTCATACTGATCAGATGGAAAAGCAATGTAAATAAAATACACCAGGGTGGCATGCAAACCTGAGCATATTGAGCATTATTAACTGAAATCAAGCATTTCTCTAATAGGAGCATTATAAAAGAATTGTGGATGAATATTTCAGGACGTCTTCATCCAAGGGACAAGGTTTTAAATGGGAGGCTCTTTAGTTTCTCCTCAAGGACATCATTGGGAGGGGGGTGTTAAATCTTGCCAGAATTAGGACTTTCTGAATTTGAGAACTGTCATTTGGCTTAGATATCTAGCCGGCTTGAAAATTGGTTAATGACTTCCCAAGAACACATGGATGGATATAACAGCCAGTTTTAATTGGGTTTCCAAATCCTTGACACATTTAATACGTATTATCAGGTTTGTATTAAGTGAGAACTCATAGCATTTCAGCTTCTCATACCTATCCCAGTCCTACCCCAGAATAAAATAAAACAATTTCTTCATATAGAAATGTTAATTAACTGAAGTAAACTCTATAGATTTCAATACTTATTTTTTCATAAGACTATTTTCTCAAAAAGCAGGAATAACAATGGAAGCTCTTGAAAGATAATGGTTAGCTGTCAGTCTATGATAATACAGACCAACATTTTGTTGTTTATCTTTTTGATAAAAGTCTGGTTCAAATTACAGAAATGCCTAAATTATATCTAAAGGAAGAGTTTGTGTTATGTATTGATACTTTCGAACGGGAGTTTCAAACCTGCCTACGTTTCTGATTGGCTGACAGTCCCTCCAGGATTGTATATAAGGAGGACTGCAGCCTCTGAGTTTTTGCTGAAGTCTCACTGTAAATTAAAGAGCTGTTGTCACTTGCTTGGTTGTGCCTCTCGTTATTCCCGAACCACTTCATTGGCGACGAAGGTGGGATAGAGGTCACAACAAGCGAACCAGTGAGACCACGAGCTTCAGCTAGGCGACGAGGCGAACTACAGGAGGCATACCGAACATGTCTGCCTACGTTCCGCCCAAGCCTTTTGATCCGACCCGCGAAAAATGGGTCTCGTACCTGACGAGGTTCGAATGCTCGCTCGAAGCCAGCGACATGCAAGGGCTCTCCGCTAATCGGAAGAGGGCCCTCTTCCTAAGCCACTGCGGACCGGACGTGTTCGAGATGGCAGAGTCACTGTGCGAGCCAACGCCGGTCCAGACCGTTTCCTGGGACACCCTGATGGCCACGCTCCGGGCTCACTACGCTCCCGTGCCCTCCAAGTTCGTGCAACGATACCAACTCAGACAGCGCGTACAGCGAGAGGGAGAACCGGTTAGCGCATACATGGCCAGCCTGAGAAAAGCCGCAACCTATTGCGACTATAGAGACTTGGACGATGCGTTGCTTGAGCAACTCATCTGTGGTGTCCGGGACATTAGGCTGCAATGGCGCCTGCTCGCCAAGCCTGATTTAACGCTTGCTGGAGCCCTAGACGAGGCCAGGGCTCATGAAGCCTCCACAAAAGCCGCAGAAACGCTGCAGCGTCCGCTGACCAGCAAAGACAACCCTAAGTCTGCCCCGGTGCACAGAGAAGACGCCGGATCCAGCTCGGAGTCCGAGTCGGATGAAGACCTCTTCCGAACGGAGCACCAGAGAAAGGACACTGGCAGCCCCCGGCGAAGCTGTCCCAGCTGTGGAGGGCACCATGACAGACTGTCCTGCAAATATAGGGAGGCTATTTGCAGGCGTTGCGAGAAAAAAGGGCACTTGGCGCGAGTCTGTAGAGCCATTCTGCCCAGAAAACACCAACCACGTGAGCGCCGCAGCCAACCAGAATCAACGCGCAAGAAACAACCAACGAGAGAAGGCGGCGCGAACAAACGGCGCGAATTTGAACCTCGAGATGGCCGCAGCATTCACATAGACCAGGCCAGCGCGGAAATCGAGGACAAAGTCAGCACGGTGGTCAAAATCAACGGCAAGCCATGCTCAATGGAGATCGACACCGGATCGGCTCTCTCCATAATGTCTTGGGCGACCCTGAAGACCCTCCTGCTGTCGTTCTGGAAGGACCAGCTCTCCAAACAGAGACTGCGCATCCTAGACTACCAGGGGAACTGAGTCCCCCTCGAAGGCGTGGGCACGTTCCGAGTCACCTACGGAGACTACGAAAGAGACCTGCCACTGACCATCGTCACGAAGCAGCTTCCCAGCCTTCTCGGCATGGGGTGGTTCCGAGCCCTCGGCATGGGTTTTACCGGCGTCCACCAGATGCTCAAGTCATCGTTAAAAGACAGTCTCCTGACCGAGTTCCAGGACGTTTTCGGGGACACGTTGGGCAAGTATGTGGGGACCCCTATCTCCCTTAACTTAGACCCCAATGTAGCCCAAATAAGACTCAAAGCCAGACGGGTGCCTTTCGCATTGAAACCAAAGATCGATGCGGAACTGGACAAACTGATTAAACAAGGGGTGTTGGTTCCCGTCGACCATGCAAAGTGGGAAACCCCTATAGTGACCCCAGTTAAGTCCGACGGCTCAATTAGAATCTGCGCCGACTACAAGTGCACGATCAACAAGGCTTTGCAGCCGAGCGCCTATCCGGTGCCGATCGTGCATCATCTACTACACTCCCTGGGGCCCGGAAAATTTTTTGCCAAATTAGATCTGGCTCAGGCCTATCAACAATTACCAGTCGATGATGCCACGGCAGAGGCACAAACGATTGTTACTCATAGGGGTGCATTCAAATGCACCAGGCTCCAGTTTGGGGTGAGCGTCGCACCCGGCCTGTTTCAAAGCACCATGGAGCGCCTTCTGCAAGGGCTTCCCGGAGTGGTGCCCTATTTTGATGACGTTCTAGTCAGCGCTCAGGACGAACGTCAGTTAGGGGATAGAGTAAGGAACGTCCTTTCTAGATTTAGGGAAGCGGGACTAAGGCTAAAAAAAAATAAATGTATGATCGCTGTCCCATCCGTTGAATTTTTGGGGTACAGGGTGGACGGCACAGGCATCCACCCTACCGAAAGCAAGGTGAGAGCAATTAAGAGCGCACCTGCCCCCAAGACCAAAGCTGAGCTCCAAGCCTTCCTTGGACTGCTCAATTTTTACTCAATGTTCCTAAAAGACAAAGCTACCGTCGCAGATCCCCTACACAAACTATTGGGGAAGAATGTACCATGGGTCTGGGGGAAACCACAAGCAGCCGCTTTTGAAGCAGTTAAGAGACTTCTATCAGAAGACAGTTTCCTAATCCAATACAACGCAGCGCTACCGCTTGTATTGGTTTGTGACGCCTCCCCCGTAGGAGTTGGTGCCGTCCTGGGCCATAGACTGCCGAACGGCCTAGAGGCGCCCATTGCGTTTTACTCTCGCACCCTGTCAAGCGCAGAGCAAAACTATAGCCAATTGGACAGAGAGGCTCTGGCTGCAATTGCGGGGGTTAAAAAGTTCCACGAATATCTCTTTGGCCAGCAATTCGAACTTGTGACTGATCACCGGCCCTTGCTGGGACTTTTGGCAGGCGACAGGCCCACCCCCGCTGCCCTGTCCCCACGTTTGACTAGATGGGCTATTTTTCTTTCGGCCTATTCGTACCAACTTGTACATCGACCTGGACGGACCCTGGGTCACGCGGATGCCCTCAGCCGCTGTCCCCTACCTGACTTACTGACCAATCCAACACCTGAGGCCGCCGTCCTTCTACTGGACACATTAACTTTGGGACCTATTTCCTCTGCCGAAGTGGCTAAAGCCTCAGCCAGGGACCCAATCATTCGCACTGTGATGGGGTGGGTGCTGAAAGGGTGGCCGGTCAAGGTGGATGGGGGGGACTATCAAGGTTTTATAAACAAATGGAACGAACTGTTTACGCAAGGGGGTTGTTTATTGTGGGGTGATCGGGTGGTAGTGCCAACAAAACTGCGAACGAGGGTCTTGGAATTGTTGCACGAAGGGCACCCGGGCATTGTCAGAATGAAAAGTTTAGCCCGCAGTTACGTTTGGTGGCCCAACATGGACCAAGTTATCTCTGAGTGGGTGGGGAAGTGCAGACCCTGCCAGGAGTCTTGCCCTGATCCCCCGGTAGCGCCCATCCGAGAGTGGGGGAAACCAAAAGGGCCATGGGGGAGGATCCATATTGATTTTGCTGGCCCCTTCCATGGGCAAACGTTTTTAATTGTAGTAGATGCCTTTTCGAAATGGCTCGAAATAATTCTAATGCCCTCTACCACAGCCGAGGCTGTTATTAAAGCCCTTCGCAAGCTGTTCGCCACACATGGCCTACCGGATACCCTAGTATCTGACAACGGCCCTCAGTTCACAGCAACCCTGTTCGAGGGATACTTGGCCGGACTGGGCATCCGCCATGCCCTATCGGCCCCGTTTCACCCGGCTTCTAACGGATTGGCCGAACGTTTTGTAAGAACGGCCAAAGAGGCCCTATCCAGACTAGACAACGGGGACTGGCAGGCCAGGATAGATCAATTCTTAGCTGTCCAGCATGCCACACCATGCACAGCCACAGGGAGAAGCCCAGCAGAGCTCCTCATGGGCAGGAAGCTCCGATGTGTGTTAGATAGGCTTCATCCCAACTATTCGCACGAAAACTTCAAGGGAGAGACCTCCGGCCTAAAACAGTTTCAGGTTGGGTCCCCGGTGTTCGCTCGTAACTATGCCAGCGGACCTCTATGGGTTGCAGGAACCATAGTGGGCATAACGGGCCCAAAATCCTATACGGTAGACGTAGGGGTAGACAGACTCTGGAAGCGCCACATAGACCAGCTAAGAAAAAGGGTAGTCGGCGAAGCAAACATAAATTTAGATATATCCGAGCCTAACTATAACAACTTTCCCAAAACAGCTAACTCAAGCCCGGGGTCGCGAGAATACTTAGCTGACAAGCCCTGGTTCCAGCGCCGCCCCAGCGAGTCGCCACTCCCAACCGGGGATAACCACGCCCCGGACAAAATCCAGGAGGTTCCATTGGCGGAGCCGGGAGAGACAGAAAGTCCCTCCGACCAGCTCGACGCCCCACCAAACACTGAACTGCGCAGGTCAACTAGGACGAGAACTCGCCCTGGGCACCTGCGAGATTTTGTGTGTACTTATGTAAATTTTTGAATGTCAGTGCCTTCTGGGAAGGGAGGGGTGTTATGTATTGATACTTTTGAGCGTGAATTTCAAACCTGCCTACGTTTCTGATTGGCTGACAGTCCCTCCAGGATTGTATATAAGGAGGACTGCAGCCTCTGAGTTTTTGCTGAAGTCTCACTGTAAATTAAAGAGCTGTTGTCACTTGCTTGGTTGTGCCTCTCGTTATTCCCGAACCACTTCAGTTTGAGCTTGTTGTTATATAAAAACGAAGAGCAGCAGTACTGCTGCCCAGAGTCGCAGCTTATAAATCTTAAAAATAAATAAAAAAATAAATCCCTCCATTTTCAGCTGAAGGATTTTCTTCTGACCTTGAATTCTAGAAATAGCTTGGTAAAAGAAATTTATAGAGAAAGATCTAAAGTGTCAGGCAGAGGAAGAATTCAGAAGCTCTTACTTTTTGTCTAATCCTGCATATAGAAAAAGGGTTCACACATTACAGTAAGCCACAGGCTTTGTTTAATCAGGGTTTAGTGCAGGGATGTCAAACTCGCATCCTCACGGCATCATCATGTGATGTATCGGGACTTTTTCCCCTTTGCTAAACTGGGTGTGGCCGTGGCCAGTGCGTGATGCATCCGGCCTGCAGGCCGTGAGCTTGACAGCCCTGGTTTAGTGAGTAAAACTAAACTAGTAGCCAGGTCACAAAGTAGACTAGGCCAAAACCTATAAAACCAATGCTTCAATATTACATGAAACTAGACAACCAACCCTTCTTTATATATAACTTAGGCCACTTTTTAGTAAATATAAGAAGCTAATTTTGAGTCAGAAAAGCAGCACAAAATGTAAAGGAAGATGGGCTGAAATAGAAAGAGAGAAGTTACAATCTGATTGCCATAAGGTAATTTTGTAATAAAGATGTGGAATCACAATATAAATTTTTGTAGACAGCGCTAGGTTTGGTTATTTTATTTACTGAAATGGTATAAGTTGAACTTGAGCTAACAACATTTCAGAGCAATTTAGAGAATAACAATAAATAAAAGAAAGGACAAAACTATAAATAACAATGAAAATAAAACAAGGAGAGGAGTAAAATACAACAATAAAAGTAGCAATAAAAATGTTCAGCTTTCTTTTTTTTTTAAAGAATACCTTGCTAGTTGACATGCATGAAAAGCTCAGTCAAATAAAAAGACTGACAAAGAAGGACATTTGATTTAGTTTTAGGCATCTTACTGCAAGTTAATTTCAAAGATCGGTAACTATAAGGGACATTTGTTCTCTTGCCACTTATTTAACTTCAAAAGGAAGGTTGATTCAAAATAAGATCTCCAAAGTCTGGCAAAGACTATTGGCCTCATTCTCTAAATGGTGCTGGCACTAACAAGATATAATAGCTAGTCCTGGTCACATATTTGATTTAACCCCTTACATCAGGGGTGAAATTCAGCAGGTTTTGACAGGTTTTGGAGAACCGATAGCAGAAATTTTGAGTAGTTCAGAGAACCGGTAACAGAAATTTTGAGTAGTTCGGAGAACCGGCAAATACCACCTCTGGCTGGCTCCTGAGTAGGGTGGGAATGGAGATTTTGCAGTGTCCTTCTCCTGCCACACCGACCAAGCCACGCCCACAGAACTGGTAGTAAAAAAAATTGAATTTCACCACTGCCTTACATAAAGTTCCTTGGGCTCCTGATGATAACTCCTGGTTTGAAAGCATTGTCACTGGTAAAGTTTTCACAAGGTATATCTGGACAAGAAATTCTGTAGTTTGACATTCTGTTCTAGCCTTAATGGTGTGACTGAAGTTCTAGCTTTTAATGTGTTTGCATGTGTGACACACTAAAAAAATGAATTTGAGCTTCCAATGTGGCTGCCATTTGATGTTTTAGACCATGTCCCAGGGCCACCTCTCTAATACAGATCTGAACCATCTTCAGATTGGTTATTGAAACATCAGGAAAGCAGGGGTAGGAAAGTTATGGTCCAGACCTTGCTCAACTATAGCCTCTAATTTCTATTTGTTGACTGCTGTGAAATGTAATACATCTGGGTAGCCATGAATTTTGTAATCATGAACTGAACTACTTGTAAGTTGCTTTTCTTTTGTTTTTTCTGTCTTCAGATAATAGAATAGCTTTGTGACTGCAGAATTACATTATAAACTTTAATACATGTCGCCAACTGATTCAAGATAATGTTCAGAAGGTATACTTATGATCTAATCTAAATAGCAAAAATATGATCAAGAACATTTTGTACCAACTGACAAGTAATTAAATAGAAATGTTTCACACTGTTTTCAACAGAAGCGTCAATAGCCAAGGTTAATATCCAAACAAGCTGGAAAATGACTATAGCAAAGGCAGGGTTATTTCATAAAGAACACTTAATCCAAATCTCTGTGTCAAACCTTGAACAAAATGACATTAGGGCTGCACATAATTATCGCAATGCTTTTGTCATTCAGTTCTATTCAACAGTCTGATTCAATTTTTTTATGTATTTACAATAGACCCATTAAATAAGTTAGGTATAAGTTAGTTATTTATAACTTAAGACCGAATGATTTAAATGGCAAAAATGATTCCAATTAAAGTTTATAACTAAAATGAATTGCAAACTAGTATTTAGATACAAGTGTTGGAAACTTTTGGAATCAGAGAACTGCCCTTAAGCCATTGAATCCCAGTGCTTGTGCAGTATAGGAATCTCAATTAAAGTGTTCATGACAGATGGTTGTCCAGCTTAGTCTACATCTTCAGTGAAGGGGAAATTACTGTTCATTTGAACAATTGCTAACAATCTAAAATTGTCTTCTTTTAACTTAAATCCATTACTCCATGGAAGGTGATCATGGATCAAAGGTTTCCAGCATACTTTACCTGCTAAACATTATAGACCCATTATTAGTTTTTGATTGAGATAAATCTATTACAATTATATACAAGTTGTTTCTTAGGGGGATGACTCCAAAGTTTAATTTGTGTGGTTGCAATTGAAAATAGTTCTCGGAATTGTTCTTGGTCAGATAGGTAGCAAAACTGTTAATTGGCACAGAGGAATAAAGGTATGGTATACTAATATTTTCTTATCTCTACAGGCCACCATGTCATTCAAACTATTGATTTGTAGTCTTTAAAGCCATCATTGTCTTGGCACTGGGGTATTTTATTTTATTATCCTGTTTTTCCCAAAATAAGACATCCCCTGATAATAAGCCCAATTGGGCTTTTGAGTACATGGCAATAAGGCCAAGCGCTTATTTCATGGTTCAAAAAAATATAAGACAGGGTCTTATTTTTAGGGAAACACGGTATTTATCTGACCTTTTATTATTTTTACAAATAACTCAAGGGAACAAACATAATAATAATAATAATAATAATAATAATAATAATAATAATAATAATAATAATAATAATAATAATAATAATAATAATAATAATAATAATTTTATTTCTATACCGCCCTTCTCCCGAAGGACTCAGGGCGGTGTACAGCCTATTTAAAAACACAGACAAAACAATGATATAAAATTTAAAATAATTAAATAAGTGGCTCAAATTTAAAACCCTAATAAATTTAAATACCCCAATTTAAAACTATTGTGTTGATAGTCCGGCCTGGCGGAACAACAGGGTCTTCAATGCGCAGCGAAACACCCGGAGGTCAGAGATCTTACGAATTTCCGGGGGCAGTTCATTCCACAGGGCTGGGGCTCCCACAGAGAAGGCCCTCCCCCTGGGCGCTGCCCGCCGACATAACTTGGCTGATGGCACCCTGAGGAGGCCCTCTCTGTGGGAACGAACTGGTCGGTGGGAGGCTATTGGTGGCAGAAGACGGTCTCGGAGGTACCCGGGTCCTATGCCATCCTCTTCTTATTTTTCCCACCCTATGAAGTGGATTGGGCTGAGAAAGAGTGACTGGCCCAAAATTACCCAGCTGGCTAAAGCAGGATTAGAACTAGTCTCCCACTTTCTAGTTTGGTGCTTTAACCACTAGGCAAACTGGCTCTCAATATTTGCTTGAATATCCCATATAACATTAGAGAGATACTTTTAGTATTACTTTAAAAGCACAGCACAAAAAATAAAATTAATAGAAAGCATAAATGAGTATAAAGATATCCACAAATCCTTTAGTTATGTCCATGAGATACTCTCTATGTGTAAATAGTACAGTACCATCCCTGTATTGTTTTATTGCTGTTTTTTTTAAGGACATTAAAGTCTATTTCATTTTCCCTTATTTGATAAAGTATTCAGACTACTAATTTATTTTATACCCCATTCTTATCAGATCAGAGTCTATCTCTTTAGACCTTGACAAGTTACTTTATGCTGCTAATAAAATTAGATGAGAGTTAATTATTCATCCGGCTTCATAATTATGGGAAATGTATATGTAAGACTTTCTTCTCTACTTACAGTATATGTCTTAGGTCTAACCACCAGATTATAGCTAGAAGTATAATTTATTGAGAATTATAGGACTAGAATAGAATAGAATAGAATAGAATAGAATAGAATAGAATAGAATAGAATAGAATAGAATAGAATAGAATAGAATAGAATAGAATAGAAGAGTTTGAAGGGACCTTGGAGGTCTTCTAGTCCAACCCCTGCCCAGGCAGGAAACCTACATCACTTCAGACAAATGGTTATCCAACATCTTCTTAAAAATTTCCAGTGTTGGAGCATTCACAACTTCTGCAGGTAAGTTGTTCCACTGATTAATTGTTCTGTCAGGAAATTTCTCCTCAGTTCTAAATTGCTTCGTTCCTTGATTAGTTCCACCCATTGCTTCTTGTTCTACCCCAGGTGCTTTGAAGAATAGTTTGACTGCCTCTCCTTTGTGGCAACCCCTGAGATATTGGAAGACTGCTATCATGTCTCCCCTAGTCCTTCTCTTCATTAAACTTTTAATTTTAATCAATTTTTAATTGGATTTTTAATGTTTATGTAATTTTTGTTCCTTTCTTTGTAAGCCGCCCTGAGTCCTTTGGGAGACGGGCGGCATATAAATTACATACATACATACATACATACATACATACATACATACATACACTAGGCATACCCAGTTCCTGCAACCGTTCTTCATATGTTTTAGCCTCCAGTCCCCTAATCATCTTTGTTGCTCTTCTCTGCACTCTTTCTAGAGTCTCAACATCTTTTTTACATTGTGGCGACCAAAACTAAATGCAATATTCCAAGTGTGGCCTTACCAAGGTGGTATAAAGTGGTATTAACACTTCACGTGATCTTGATTCTATCCCTCTGTTTATGCAACCCAAAACTGTGTTGGCTTTTTTGGCAGCTGCTGCACACTGCTGGCTCATATATAAATGGTTGTCCATTAGGACTCCAAGTTCCCTCTCACAGTTATTGAGCAAGGTACCACATATACGGTACCTGTGCATTTTGTTTTTCTTCCCTAAATGTAGAACCTTGCTTTTTTCACTGTTGAATTTCATTTTGTTAGATAGCGCCCAATGTTCAAGTCTGTCAAGATCCTTTTGTATCTTGAGCCTATCTTCTGGACTTTTGGCTATTCCTGCCAGCTTGGTGTCATCTGCAAATTTGATGAGTTCCCCATCTATCCTTTCGTCCAAGTCATTGATGAAGATGTTGAAGAATACTGGGCCTAAAACAGAGCTCCACTGCATACTTCCCTCCATGTAGATGCAGTTCCATTGAGGACTACACGTTGAGTGTGGTTGGTCAGCCAATTACAAATCCATCTGGTGGAGATGCTGTCTAACCCACATTTTTCTACTTTATCTAGTTGTAGGTTATGGTCTACTTTATCAAATGCTTTACTGAAGTCCAAGTAAATTAGTACTAAGTACCAAGTAAATTAGTACTAATAACAATGATTATTTTAGTCCTAAGAGTTATAGTTTTAGTGGAAATAAAGATTTGGTCTTATTTATTATCTCACTGAACTTTTATTCAAGCCCAATGTTCCTGATGTTGGCTGTTTTATTCTAATCAAATTGTTGGGTTGATTGTGTCATATTATGCTGGTCAATAACTGAAATAAAGATTTTGATTTGATTTGAATATGGTGATGATGATAATGAAATCAATATACCAGATTTCTAAAATCGTGATTCTAAAATTCACATAACTAATTCAAATCAGTCCTAAAAAAAACCTGCTATATATTTGTATGTTCAAAACAATATTTTGCAACTAAAACTGTAACACAAGAGCCTTTGTCTGTTTCTAAATACTGAATATAATAATATTGCTTGGGTGGCCTGGAAAAAAAAATCAAAAAAGGCTGCATTGACCTTATTCAATAATTGGAATAAAACCTACACACTCTTGCCTGATTCGCATAGTACAACCTCTTTGCCCTCAGGAAATGCCCTGGAAAAGCATTAAAGTGAGCTCTAAGAACAGCCAATCAATCCATGAATAAATAAATGAATTCTAGCAAACTGTTGGAAAGCATTTACAGGATTTTATGAAATATCTCCTACCATATTTACTTATCCAGACAGAAAAGTCATAATGAAACTCCTTTTCTGAATGGCTTTAACAAAAGTTGTAAGTTAAAAGCTGTAGAGTTTTTCTTATGCAATGCTTCTCAAATATTTTGATCTTAGGACACATTTACAATATTAAAAGAGCTTTGGTTTATGTGGGTCATAACTATCAATATTTATTAGAAATTAAAACTGAGAATTTTCAAAATATTTGACTCCATGGAACCCTAAAATATTCTGGAGACCACCAGGGGTCCTCAGGCTACACTTCGAGAATTGCTATTCTAGTATAAGATTATTAAGGCCCATGTAAATATATTTTCATTTTTTCATCTTAGACATTTCATTTTCCACTTTCAGATTTCGTATTTATTGCTGCCTGCATTTTGGTTTCACTTTCATTGCTTTACCCATTCTTGTTTTATTTTATCTCATTAGAAAATTATAGTTTAAAAATGTGAAAGAAGAAACAAATGTACAATCATGTTCAATTCCTCACAAATATCTAAACTAAGCCAACATTTCATCTCATGGGAAAAAAGCATGCTTCATTATATCCTTTCCCCAAGCCATATTTCAAAATATACTGCACATTTCTTTTGTTAGAAACATCTGCAGAAATTTAGGTTTATCTCTAAAATGCCTAAGTAGGCAGTTGAACCTGCTCGGTCCAAAGAGCTCTCAGCACATCTTACACCTAAAAGGTTGTGGGGAGTTAGAATAGACCTTTCTTGATAAGTTACCATCAGGGTATTAAACAGATGCGTTTTTGGGGTGGGATGGAATTATGTCAACAGCCAGTTCTGCAACACATCACAATTGTAGCAAGCACATGTTTCAGCATCTTGTCAAATACCAAAGATCTGCCATAAAGAGGATGGAAGCAGAGAAGGAGGCAAAATTGTTCAAGCCAGCCATAAGGTTTCCTGCCAGGCGCTTAATTGAGGAAATTGACAGGAAGTCATCCAGTACAGAATCTGATAGATTCAGTTGATTGTGCAATTATTGCTTCGGAAGGCTAAATAGAAATGACTGTCTATTTATAGTAAGAGGTGATTGCAGCTATTAATTTTAGCAGTTGGATTCAAGTATTTAATGTGCATTTGATTTTGCTGGTTGTATTGAGTAAACTGGAAAATTATTTTAAAGGCCAGTTCATTCAGTCTGGTGCAATCACACACACGCACGCGTGCGCACACACCCTAGACACCAGTGTTATTTAGAGTGAGGCTTGTGGCACAGTATTATGTGAGAATGTACTGTATATTGAGGGTTCGTTCTCCGAGCTTGTGAGTTGGTTTCCGAATGTTTCGTTACCAGGCTAGGTAACATATTCAGCGGAGTTTAGGGAGTGTCAGTGTTCTTCCGTTTATAAGGGCTTCAGGTGTGGGTGTGTCAGGTGAGGGTCTTGTGATGGGTCAGCTGTGAGTCATCAGTGAGTCTTGTGATGGGTCTTGTGATAAGGAGATTACATCAGGTCAGGGTCATTGGGAGGTCATCTGCTGGTTTGTGTGGGAGGTTGCATGGGTTAGTTGAGGGTCGGTGCTGTCTCTGGTTGGCTGTGCAGTTGATTTGGATTCTGAGGGGTTCGGGGCTGGTTGTAGGTCAATGTGTCTGATGATGGAATTGCTTGTGGAATGCCCGGGTCCTATGAGCGTGGTGGGTGGTAGCATGGCCAATGATTTTTATTTTATTTATTTATTTTTTATTTATTTATTTTTGTCAAGCATATATTAGATAATAGATGTAAGTATAAACATGATTATGAATACATGACATTGATACGAATAAAAGGGAACATTATGACAGAGATGGTAGGCACGCTGGTGCGCTTATGCACGCCCTTTAAAGACCTCTTAGGAATGGGGTGTGGTTGACAGTAGACAGTCTAAGGTTAAAATTTTTGGGCTTTGGGGAAGAAACCACAGAATCAGGTAGTGCATTCTAGGCATTGACCACTCTGTTGCTGAAGTTGCATTTTCTGCAGTCAAGTTTGGAGCCGTTTACCTTGAGTTTGTATGTATTGTGTGCTCGTGTATTGTTGTGGTTGAAGCTGAAGTAGTCATTGACAGGTAGGACATTGTAGCAGATAATTTTATGTACTAGGCTTAGGTCAGACAGAAGGCGGCGAAGTTCTAAATTGTCTAATCCCAAAATTTCAAGTCTGGTGGCATAAAGAATTCTGTTGCGAGCAGAGGAATGGAGGACTCTTCTCGTGAAATATCTCTGGACTCCAACTGAACTGCTGCTGTTTGGTGTTGGTGTGGGTAGAGATTATGGATAAACAGAAGAACACTGGCACTGATATCCCCTAAACTCTGCTAAAGATGTTACCTAGCCTGGTAATGAAGCATTCAGAAAACAACCCACAAGCTTGGAGAATGAACCCTCATCCTACACCCAAACTACATATCTTTGCCACTATTGTACTGTATGTCTTATAAACATTTATGTATGTGTAAAGGTAAAGACTCTTCCTATGTGCATGATTGCATGGACATTTTGATTTATTTATTTATTTGGTCAACATAAGGTAATAAAAAAAGGAATAAAAGATAACAAATACAATCAGGATCAACAGAGAGAAGTAAATAGAATTATATATTGAAAATATAGAATAAATCAAATATCATATATTGGAACATCCTATTACAATAATAACAAGTTTATTTATGCAACAGCAATACATTTAATAGAATATAACTACCGCATTTTTCGGAGTATAAGACGCACCTACCTTTTTTGGTGAAGAAAAGAAGAAAGAAATCTCTCTCTGCCTCTGCCTCTGAGCAATTTTGTCTCGTTGCAGCAAACAGCAAACTGCCTGCTTTACTTTCATTTTCGTTTTCAGCATAGCTTGATTAGCACAAGGGGGAAAAAAATCTGCTCCAGCAATTTACCTCTTTGCAGCAAGCAGCAGAGCCCTGCGAAAAACAGCTGAGAGCAAATCAGCTGAGGGTCAGGAAGCCGATCCAATCAAATTGTGCTAATTAGACTGTGCTGAAGTTGAAAGGAGCTGTTTTTTCTTGCTGTTTGCTTGCAAGGAGGTAACTGCTGCGAGGCACAGGCCAAAGGGTGGGGGCCAGTGGGTGGGCGGGGCTACATTCGGTGTATAAGATACACCTAAATTTTCACCCCCTTTTAGAGGGGAAAAAGATGCATCTTATACTCTGAAAAATACGGTATATATGTCCTCTAAAATTATTTAAAAATAATTAAACAAGATATTGACAAAAATAAATCTTTACTACTTTAATCAGTTTTGCCTTGTTATCATCCCAGCAGCATAAAACTTGGGTATTGCGGGAATCGTGACTGGATTTGGACATTTCCACGACAACAATATATAAATGGCTTAACTCTGTTTTCTGAGATGTATTTTAAACTTCCAAAATTGCCTATAATCCTGAGATCTCCTGGTGGTCTCACATGCAAATTCTAATCAGATCTGACCTCGTTAGTTTTTTGAGATCTGCCAACTCAGCTAGGTATCTATGTTTTAATTTGGAAAAAATTATGAGGGGTGCTTTCCCATTTTCAGAGGATGCCACATCCCTATCAACAAAGTTGATATTTGGCTCTGATACTGCTTCTGAATACTACCTTTTTATTTGGTTCTTATTTCCCTTTTGACCATATTTCCAATATTTATTTATTTATTTATTTATTTATTTATTTATTTATTAATAAATAATTATTTATTATTTATTTATATAATATCTGAGTTCTGACTCAGTTCTGTCTGCAGTTTGTGCCTATGTCCTGATACAATTTTAAATTGTTCCTTTCTCTGTGTCCCATGGGACACGCTAATAATATCAGTGAAATCAATACTTTCATTTTCCTACCCCCAGCTATAAAATAATTGCTGTGCCATTTGTTAGCAGGATTGGGTAACATGGTTTGCTATCAAACAGGTAGTCCTCACTTAACAACTGCCCCATTTAGCAATCATTTGAAGTTACAATGGCGCTGAAAAAAGTGATTTTATGAAAAGTAACTTTATGCCTGTCAAGGTTCTAGAACAGAGGTCTTCAAACTTGGCAGCTTTATGACTTGTGGACTTCGACTCCCGGAATTCTCCAGCCAGCTATGCTGGGAGTTGAAGTCCACAAGTCTTAAAACTGCCAAGTTTGAAGACCTCTGTTCTAGAAGGACTAGAAATGCTTTTTGAGTTGACAATGCCTTTATTTTTACAGGCAGTATTAAAATATCATTGCACTCTTCTATGGGGAGGGTTTTGTTTTTCCCACAACAATGAGAAAATGACTGAATCTTGTGCAGCTATTGCATTTATAACCATTGCAACATTCTGCAGTCTTGTGATCACTATTTGTGATCACAACAGTTAATAAAGAAGCTGACAATAAAATTGCAGCTCATAGCAATATGATGTCTTGTTTAACAACCACAGCAGAAGTGAGGTTGTAAGTCCATCACAGTCTCATGATGTCTTGCTTAAGGACCTTGTCACTTAAGGATGGAGCTGCAGGTCCCAACTGTTAAAGTTAAGTGAAAATGTAGCGAAAAAGTGAAAGATCTTTCAAAAGCATCCCAGGTTTTCCTGCTGGAGATAAGAGTTGGGGAATTCAAAACAATACCTAAATTCTGTGTGGACAAACCCCATGTCATTCAACATAGAATAAAAACTGCACAGAGGAACTGAATATTCAGCCAGAGAACTGATTGCTACATTTTGAGCTCAGCCTTGCATCTGCCTGGTGAGAATGCAATGCTTTCTCTTAGGAAACTTTTCTCTACACTCTGTACTATTGCTCAGACCTTACAGTCAGGGCTAGAATTTCTTTACTCTCTACTGCTGTGTCTGTGTAAACAATCAGGGATCAATGCAGGTAAATGCTCAATAGTTCTACAGCACGAAGATCTGAAGTATTAAAATACCTTGAATTGGATCCACCGGTATGTTTGATCTGTCTAACGGAACTTTCTCTGTAGCCCACTTGATTCAGCCTTACTTATGAGGTAAAGTAATAAATAAGTCTTACTTATTAAGACTGTTGGAACAATTGCAGATAATTCCCTGATAAAGCTATTTATGACAAACAATATGAGAAAGGTGATTTTTTTTAAAAAAAAATGGTACATTTACCTTTGCCTTGCGAAAACGGTAGACCACCAGCATGCTTATGAAGTCCAATAGCATACAGAGAGTTTGGAAGGAAATGATAGCAAGTCGTAAATAGTGGTCCTCCTGTGCATAGCAGGGAGTATCATCTGTACAGTCAGAACATCCTTCCCTGCAGGGCAAGCAGGTGTACAAATCCTCAGCCATCTCACTCCTAGTAAAATGGCTCTCAGCATTCTTCCCTAAAAGTATCAGATATGGAAGAGGAAAGATAAGAGTATACATTCAAGTAGTAGAAATACAGGAGAAATGTGTCTTTTGGGGAGTTTCACTCAGAAAATAGAAAATTTGGTTTTATTTCTTTAAATAGGTCTTGTGCTCAAAGTACCTCTTCTACATTGAAGAACACCAGCTATCTTTGTAAACTGTGTCTGTTTAAATAAACTTTATTTGGGGATCATCTGATTTGATTGCTCACAACTTATGTACATATGTAACTCAGCACTTGAAGTTGTAGTTCGGACTGCTGTAGAAATTGGCTTGACTCATTGTTAAGTGGACTACTGCACTACTTTTTACTTTTCTTAAAGTTGAAAAGATCAGCAGACGTTTATAAGACATAACTTCACAATTACATACAGGCAGCTTAAAATATACATCGTAATGAAATTATAGTTTAAAAACCAGCTAACACAGCTACCTTTCTTGAGCATTAATTCACCTTTGACCACATATAATATAGATGGATGACAATGTAAAACATTATATTGCAGGAACTCTTCCAGATGAGTGAACTATTGTGATATAAACTGGCAAGACAAATTTTAAATGCTGCTTCTCAAGCTGATAAGTTTCAGTTCAGTTGTGAAAATAGATCCCAATAGATTCAACCATCATCAGTGAATACCTCCTTGATTTTTTTTTCATTTTTTGTAATCTGTTCCAAAGCCTGACATTACCCAGATATTCTTTAGTTTATTTGTGTATAAATATTATAATTGTTTATTAGAATTACATTTTATAATACAGATGTTGACCCAAATGACATATCAGCAACTTTCATTATATGAGAATATTTAAGAATATGTATTAGGTTTAGGTTTAGGTTTATTTGATTTGTATACCGCCCTACTCCCGAAGGACTCAGGGCGGTGAACAGCCAACAATAAAATACATAAATACAAAAAATTTAAAAACCAGATAAAATCAAATTAAATCATTTTGGCCCAGACAGATTAAGACACCCCAATAATTTAAAAACAGATTAAAATTTACATATTTAAAAAGGGAAGAAATTAGGCCAAGCCCGCCTGATGGAATAAAAAGGTCTTCACAGCACGGCGGAAGGAGCGCAGATCCGGGATCCTCCGTATCTCCGGGGGGAGCTCATTCCAGATGGTAGGTGCCCCCACAGAGAAGGCTCTCCCCCTAGGGGCCGCCAGTCGACACTGTTTGGCTGACGGCACCCGGAGGAGTCCCTCTCTATGAGAGCGTACTGGCCGGTGGGAGGCTATTGGTGGTAGTAGGCAGTCCCGTAAATAACCAGGTCCTAAGCCATGGAGCGCTTTAAAGGTGGTAATCAAAACCTTGAAGCGCACCCGGAAGACCACCGGGAGCCAGTGCAGCTCGCGCAGGAGAGGTGTTACATGGGAGCGCCATGTCGCTCCCATTACCACCCGCGCGGCCGCACTCTGCGCCAGTTGGAGCCTCCGGGTGCTCCTCAAGGGGAGCCCCATGTAGAGAGCATTACAATAGTCCAGGCGGGAGGTGACGAGGGCATGAGTTACCGTGTGTAACGAGTCCCGATCCAGAAAGGGACGCAACTGGCGAATCAGGCGAGCCTGATAAAAAATCCTCCCGGTCACGGCCGTCAAGTGCTCTTCTAAAGACAGCCGTGAGTCCAGGAGGACGCCCAAGCTGCGAGCCCTCTCCGTGGGGGCCAATGATTCGCCCCCAATAGTCAGTGATGGCATCAACTGACTATATCGGGACGTCGGAAACCACAGCCACTCGGTCTTGGATGGGTTGAGCCTGAGCCTGTTCCTCCCCATCCAGATCCGTACGGCCTCCAGGTACCGGGACATCACTTCAAGGGCATTACAATGAAATGTATGCAAAACTGCACACAGAAATATCTGAAAATAATTTACTTGCAAGGGTTTTTTAAAAAAAATAAAGAATGATGTGGGAAAAGAGAATATTTGCAAATTTTAGAGAGATTGGAAGGAAACTTTCTCAATGATAAGAAAAATCCTTGTGTAAATTATTTCTCATTTGGGGAGACCATGTCTTACAGATCAGTTCTTATATATTCACTTATTTTTAGAGAGATACAGTTGACTCAGAAAAAAGTTTTACATGTATTTATTTTAATCGAAACATCTTTAAATTTAATAAACCAACTAAATGATCTCTTAATCATTTTAATGTTTTAAGAAGTTTTCATAGGTAGGCAGCAAGTTCTAATCTCCCAAATTAGGAGAAAATAAATCCAAATATAGCTGGATCAGCCTGCAGTCTTCAGTATAATTTTATGCACCCTTTGGGCTGATTTCCAAAAGACCTTTGCAAGGATTTGGCTTACAGATTTGTTAAAATTGATCTATTACAATGATTCTCAACCTCAGCAACTCCCAGAATTCTCCAGTCAGTGCCAGCTGAGGAATTCTGGGAATTGAAGTCCACAAGTTGTTGAAGTTGAGAAATACTGTAGTAATGTATTATTTTGTCAACAAAAAAGGGACGTACTAAAAGGCAGGATCTGTGTATATGTGTGAGACAAATAATGCCTACAACTTCCTACCAAAGTGACAATGGTTCAATTGTGAGGCCAGTGAAAAGGAGGGGCAGATTTCTTAGCTTCTCTTCAAACAAGGCTTCCTTGCTGATGACAGTGTGAGGGAGGGAGGGAGGGAGGGAGGGAGTTACTTTCCTTCTACCATTCACTAAAGCACGGGTGTCAAACTTGCTGCATCATGTTGCCATCATGTGACGTATTGCGATATTTTTTCCCTTTGCAGAACTGGGGGGGCATGACCTGCGTGTGATGCATCCAGCCCGCAAACTGCCAGCGTGACACCCCTGCCGGGACTAAAGACACATATATACAGTAGAGGCCAAAATTGTGGAAACCTTTTGGGAAAAGTGTATTTTTGAGGTTTGATAGCTAATAACACCACTTTTGGGGGGAGTTTCAAGATAATCCTATTCCACTGCTGGAATGGCCTGGGAGTAGCCCAGACCTTAATCCAATTGAAAATCTATGGAGCCGACTAAAGAAACTTGTTAGTCAGAAGTGACCCAGCAATAAAACCCAGTTAATAGAACCAATGATTCAAACTTGGTTTCACATTATAACAACAGCATAGCTAAAAGACTTGGTTCACTCCATGGGAAGACGTTGTAAGACCGTAATTCATGCTAAAGGTTACCCAGCTAAGTATTAACTGACATGGTGATAATTTTTGTATATCTCATTTTTTTTATGGTGATAATTTTTGTATATCTTGTTTTTTCTGTGTGTTTCACTTTTCTTCTTTATACTGTAACTGCTATTTTAATAGCAAATCCTTCATAAAAATTATTGCATTACCATTGATATATTTCCATTGATATATAATTTTATGGTACTACTCAAAAAAAAAACAACTGATGTTAATAGCTAGTTTTAGAAAATACACTTTTCCCAAAAGGTTTTCACAATTTTGGCCACTACTATAATCCAAAAAAGGAAAAAGAGAGAAGAGAAGAGGATGGAAAAAGAAGAAAATGCATGGACCAATTTTTTACATAGGATAGGTCTTATAACAGTAAACTAAAGGGATGAGAGCTGTCCACTGCCTCTTGCTTTCAAAAAATGTAGTTATGATTTTTTTTAAAAACCATTCCATTTGAACATAACACTATGTTGCATTCAATTATATTGCTGATATAGTCATGTTTATGGATACACAGCACATCTGGACTCGATTTAAATATTAGGATTTCTTTGGGCTTAATATATAAAATAATCTCCCAGTGAGTAAGGCATTTACAGGATTGGGGGAAATTAGGGCTTTGATAGGTGAGTGATGATGCAAAAATCCATATAATGCACATGGGTAAATTGAGGAGTTCTTGTTGCTTTTATGGATTTGAAGCATCTCTGTTTTTTTATTGAGATGCTAATGCAGTTGTAGGGATTTCTTGGGACTACAAAAAATGGAACCGGAAAGCAACAGATTACACACAGGATAGCCAAACTCAACAAGACAACCAACACGTTCACAGACATGATCTACTAATGAAGGCAAAAGATGACTTCTGAATAATATGCATGTATCAATTTGGGCAGACCTCTTTAGCCTGGAACTTGTTAGCCATTGGCTTGTAAATCTAAACTCCAAGTACTTGCTCATAATCCAGATTACCTGCTTTTCATTCTGGTTCCTTGCCATGTAAGAATACCTGATTTTGATATCCTACCTGCTAACATCTGTATCATTTTTACATGCCATTTAAAGGCTATTTAAAGCCATTTGCTCCTTTTCTCTGCAAGGCTTCTGAAGCAGGGCAGATTCCCACTGCTTCTAGTTGGGACTGGTTTGCTTTCTGAGCCTTTGGAGGCAGTTCCAAAAAATTAACAACTTGTCTATTTTTTGGCATTAGCCTGAGAAACAGAACTGCAAACACAATCCCATCTGCCCTGCCATCTCGGCAGCCCACTTTACCTCCCAGTTCTGCCTCGACCTACAACTGTGCAGCCTTACAGAAAGCAGAAGGATGGCAAAATTTTAAGTGGTAGAGGCATTTGGCCGGCAAACTCTTGATTATTAATGATGGTGAGCAAGCAAGAACACAGCTTGACTTTCAGATTCCTTGCTGGGTTTGCAGAGCTGGCTGTTAGATAAACAATCTTTTTTCAAACTAATGTGCTGAGGAAATTTCACAGAGCACTGGAGGTTGCAAACGCAAATTCTGCTTTTTGAGCTCGGCACAAATAGCTTTCTGAACTAAAGTAGGAATGTAAAATGCATGTTTTTAGAAAACAGAACATCTAACCCACTTTCTCAACTGAATCACCTGGGGACTGACTTAAAGCTGTAATTAAGAAATGCTGCCCAATTAGCAAATAAGCATGATTCACTCCTGCTCTTAGTCCTAAATGTTTTGCTAAATCCTCTTGAAAATTAAAGGGGCCGATTTCTAAATAATTATAACTCAAATTGTATTGCTCATCTCCAATATTTCCCTACATCCAACCTTATTTGGCTCCACCGTGTTTTCTTCTCTCTTTCTTGAGAAGGATGTTTTCTCCCGTAAGAGCATTTTGCACTGTTTTTATTCTGTCCAAATCCATTTTTCTTTTTCTCAAGCTTTGCAAAATAGCTCTTGAGGTCATGACTGAATGTGATGTACTATAAAATTCTCAATGTGCATTCATTTCAATGATATCAGTGCTTAGACTCTAGAGTTAGTAGTCTTGTTTTATGTAGCAAGAGAGGTGACAGGGTACATTACTGACTTTAAATCTGTGGCTTTTCCTTTCATAGTTTGACACTTGATATGAGCTATCTTACCCTTTAGTTCTGAAAAGATGCATATATTCAGTTTGGCAGGCAGAGAGCCTGATTTTTTAAAAAAATTCAGTTCCTCAGAAGCAACGATCTATGTAAATTCTGTGCAATGTTCTTGCAAGTGGCTATATGTGTGCCAGCATTTATTTAATATTGGCTTTGGATTTTTATTAATTATCACCATGAATGCTAATTTTAGTGCTACAATTTGGAAGAAACACATCTAAAATAAGATTAATCTAGTTTGAATTTGCCATATAGATACTTTTTAGATTCTAGGTTTATGTACATATTGCCAACTCATTTCTAATTTTATTTGTTCACTATTTTTTTCTGCAATTATTCTGTCCTATTATTAGAAGTACTGCTTGGCACTTCCACTTGTAAGCTAGATGGACTATAACTGGAACCAAGAGATAACTTCTGCTCTCTTCCCTGTCAATTCTTATATTCTTCCCTGAACTCACACGTTAGTGTCATTGGCCATTATTCCTTGTTGATTGTCAGACAGAGCAGAACTTCTATATTGAATATTCTTGGGCATATATTACATTAGCTGATTGAAGGAAGGTCATTGGTCATTTGATGTTGGGAAAGATTGAAGGTTAAAGGAAAAGGGGCAGATGATGAGCTGATTATCAATGATGTAATGACCATGAATTTGGGCAAACCCCAGAGGACTGGGGGGGGCTGGTGTGCTGTGGTCTAGGAGGTCACAAACAGTCAGACATGACTTAGTGACTGAACAACAACAATTGGAGGAAGGAGCTCTAGAACAGGGGTGTCAAAGTCAATTTCATTGAGGGTCACATCAGAGTTGTGTTTGACCGTGGGGGGTGGATGGGGGGCATAGCCAGGTGGGTGTGGGCATGGTGGGCATGGCCAGGGTGGGTGTGCTCAGCTTGACATCATTCATGACAGGGGCATCTGTGGTGGCCAAGTACTAAGGCATAACTACTCTCAGACCCTCCCTCACACTCATTATAATCTTCCTCCCTCCCTCCCTCCCTCCCCCTCCTCCTTCCTTCCCTCCTTCTTTTCTTCCTTCTCTTCTTTTTCCTTCCTTCTTTATTCTCCTTTCTCCTTTCTTTCCTTATTTTTCCTTCCTTGCTGCCTTCCTATCTTTCCTTCTTTTTCTTTCCTCTTTCCCTTTCTCCTTTCCTGTCCCTTCTTGCACGCTCAAATGCAAAAGGAGAAACATTTTTCCTTTTGTTTAGTTTTTAATTTGTTTTGCTAGCCCTCTTCCAGTGAAAATGTAGCCCATGAAGAGTGCATGAGCCCCTCTGGGCCCTGCTTTCAGCCACGACAACCTCCTGCAACCCTCTGCCAGCAAAAATGGAGCCCAGGGGGGCCACACATGCCTCTTACAAGCTCCATTTTGGCTGGCAGATGCACTGCGGGCCACTCCTTTGTTGTTTCCAGGGCGTCCCTGCGGGCCAGATCTAAACACCCTGTGGGCAGAATCCGGCCTGCGGGCTTTGGAAAACCTGGTCTCTGGTTTCCTGCAAACTTTCAGATGCATCTAATACAAGGTTACAATAATTGGGTTGCAAGAATCCAAATGACCAGTAGATGAAAGTCAAGAGAAATTCTAAGAAGTAGCTGTTTGGATGTTTGTGGTCCAGATGCAATATAACATCTGTGATATATATGTTCATACTTACTTGTAAACAAATTCATGTATTATTATAGCAGTAGATTTGTGCTTATGTATGTGATTTGCTTTACAAAGAACTACCAGTGTCAGTATTCCTTGGGCAAAATCATAAAGAAGAAACATTTCTTTGGAGAGACAAATTATCATAGAATTTAGCAACATTAATCCTAGAGATAGTGGGAGCCAGAAGTACTAATAGGACCATGCAAGCCAACACATGCAAGCCAACAGGGCAACTTTTATTGGGGTAGAATTATATATCATGGGAATAAACAGGGGCATTTATTTATTTATTTTATTATTTTTATTTTATTATTCAAATTTCTATGTCGCCCACTCTCCGAGGACTCTGGGCGGTTTACACCAAAGACAGTATACTAAATAGCATATTGCCCCCAACAATCTGGGACCTCGGAAGGATGGAAGGCTGAGTCAACCTTGAGCCGGTGAGATTTGATCCGCTGATCTGCTGAACTAGCAGTCAGCTGAAGTAGCTGCAGTACTGCACCCTAACCACTGCGCCACCTTGGCATTATTAACAATATGCACCTGTTTTAAAGTGATGGGGGTGACCAAGTGATTGCAACCTCTTGCCATTTTAAAATACAACATACTTTCAAAGGGAGAAGGACTTATACTTACAATTTTGAAGTCGGTAGCCATTGCTGTAGATGCCTCTGAGAGTAAACTGAGCATAACTTATGTACAAATATTAAAAAGTACAAGGAAGACTCTCGCTATATTTAATTCTATACACCACTCATGACTGTCTGATCAGATTAAATTATTCATTCTACTGGCCCAAGGGAGACTGAGCAAATTTCCCTTTTCAGAGAAACCTATAAGAAAGTTAAGTTTAACAGATTTAAAGACACCCATGAATTTGAGAATACGGGTTGTAATTTCTATAGATTGTAGACCGAGAATACATTTAAACATTTTATATAGCTGAGTTATATAGAGAAATACAGTATATTTCAACCTCAGCAACTTTTAGATGAGTGGGCTTCAACTCCCAGAATGCTGGCTGGGGAATTCTGGGAGTTGAAGTCCACCCATCTAAAATTGCTAAGGTTGGAAAAACACTGATATAGGGGAAGGATTAAAATTAACAAAAAGACAACTAATATGCATTTTAAAATAGCTGCTATCCTTATATTGGTTCTGAAAACTGTAACAGCCTAAGAGCAAAGCTTTTACAAATCAAATACCATAAAAGTAGATATGTTTTACAGACTGTAGAGAGCATCACAGATGACAAACCACAGGCCTAAAATTCCTTAAGTGATTATATAATCCCTGAGTTGCAGAACGTTAGAGTCGAGTGCATAACCCTGACAAGGATAAAAGGGAATCTTACATTATTAATGTGTTCTCTCTTGCAGACTCAAGCAAAGGCACTTACTGTGAAAGATGTTCATTGAAAATATTTTGGGATTATAGAATCCAGTCTTACAAATGCATGAGTAGGCTCCAAGCACAAATCCCAGGCCTTTAATTGGTATACACTAGAAGAAAGAAAGACAGACAAGGGGGGAAAAAAATGAAAGACACACCTATTTTCAGTTATGGAGACACTGTAGTGGTTCATCGCAAGGCCAGCAATTCAGCAGGGGAGTTTCAGAAAAGGACTTTTTCTTTCTTTTGTAAAAAGCATTGATAAAAGAGATTTTAAAAAGACTTCAATGCAACAAATGGAAAGTAAATTATTACCTGGACAATATTTCTTTGGCGAAACTCTTTTTCATTAAAATGGTATAGTGATTAATTATTCTCCTCTCTTGAATTTCGAAAAAAAGTTAAAGGAAGAAGCCTCTCTGCTTCCAATTTATCTAGTGAACAACTCTAAAAGAACACTCTGATTCACATAGTCAATTTGAAAACCAAATTTGATAGGTGGAATATCCACAGTTCATGAATATTCACATAAAATGTGTCTCACATCTGCATGTGCTTTGTATTTAAACACACGCAGTGATTGACAGGACAGTGTGAAAAGGAAATGAATTAGAGTAATAAAAAGAGATAAAAATATATTCTTTTTAATTTGTAGACTTTAGAAGCAAAGTGGAGTGAAAACTTTTCAGTGGGAACTACTAACTTCTGGTATGAGAAATCTTTCATTGTTCCAACTGCCTGTTGGGTACTATCTTGTTTTCTCTTGCTGGGAGCTGGTTGGGTGATGGTATTGAGCAATTTGGAGGAACATTTATTTTCTCTCCTCACACCCCCACCCCACAGCTTACTACTATGCTTTAACACTCAGTTCCTTGTTCTGACTTCTTGTGGATCACTATTCTCCTTCCAGCCTTCATTCACTTCTCATGTACAGTTGCTTTTGCTCTGATGGCCTTAGTTTCTTCCCATAATGCTTTCCTGAATAGGCCATATAGAGAATTAAATATTGGGCCTCTCCACTGTTTGGATCTTTGAGGGTATTCTGGCACATCTCCCATCCGAAAAGTAACCAGCATTTTCTTGGTCTTCCTCAGGGGGTCTAAGGATGTGTCAGAAAAGTCAAGTTCCATTTATTTGTACTCATTAACTGTGTTCATGTCCATGTTTATACTTATACCTGTTATCTCGTCTATGTTTGACAAACTAACTAACTAACTAACTAACTAAATAAATAAATAAATAAATAAATAAATTGTAGCCATAATGCTACAATAAAAGCTTATTTTTTATGAACATCACACATGCAATGCATATAAAAACCAAGAAGATCTTGTTTTTTACATGCATTTTACATGCATTGCACAAATATATGTGTGTAAAATCATAATAGCCATTGTTGTGGCTGTCATGTTTTTTTACATACCCTGGAGATATCCCTGGTCTTAGTATATTAAAAAATAAAAAATAAAATCATCTCTGGAAATGAGGAAAAATGTATATTCTGTCTGTAGTGTATATGTATATAAATATATCCATATGAATACCAGTCCTGTATACTATATATCCTTGTCACAACATATACTATAATTATAGGTACGTTCCTAGATTAGATATTTAATGTGAAAATGTCCTACTTTATTCACCTACTGAGCTCTTAGATAACACAACTATATAATCACTATCATTCTGCATGTTGCCAATTCTTCTTTTGCCTTTCATCAAATCACAAAAAGTCAGCTCTCTTTTCAGCTCAGCAAAACATTATTACAATTTCTACATGAATAGAAGGCTGTTTTTCTGCCTTTCCATCCTTTTACCATGGCAGAAATGATACATCAGGAAAATGAGCTTATCACAATTCAGCACGCAGCCATTAGAATCTTTGAGAGGACAGTTACTTCTGACACCATCTTTTAATCTATATTAATCAGCAATGAGATTCATTTTCAGGATGCAGAAGAATAAAGTAAGGTCATAAATTCTGTAAAGTTTTTAATGTTCTGAAGTTTTAGAAAGTAATGAATGGTACCCCGTACAATTAACCATACTATAGAATGGGATGAAAAGAGAGAAATAGAGAAATAGAAAGAAAGAGAGAGAAAAAAAGAAAGAAAAATAAGAGGGAAAGAGAGGGAGGGAAAGAGAAAGGAAAAAAGAGCATTATGCAATTTAGTCCTACAGAAACAGAAAGTAAAAACACAAAAATGTTATAATATTACATTATAGCATCCTTATACTGGAACCATATCTGGAGAAGCATTTTATGGTAATTTAGAGATCAAGCATAGCAGCATGTACATACAGAAAACAGTTCAATTCCAATATTCCTCCCCAAATTTTTTTAAAAAGTTAATTGCAATTCCACTTATCTCTTATAAATGAAAGAGAATAAGAGTCACTTGTTTGCCAGCTATTGCTAAAGCCAATTTTGAATGGTTAGTAACACATTATAAGGCCCAATTACATTTTTCTAGTATACATCTTTAACCGAACAAATCTCTTTGCTTTTAAGTCAGCACAGGATACATTGCTTGTAAAATAAATCAATACCTGAAGCAATGAAAAGCATTTACCAGCATGTGAGAAAGAGATGGAGTTGCTCAAGCAAAAAAAAAAAAAAAAAAACTTTGGTGTAAGGACATGTTTATTACAAGCACACAAGGGTGTGCCCATTTTCATCTGTGAAATAGAATGAAAGTGCTCTGTTGCCATCATAATACAGTAAGCTGCTTTATGGCTTGCTGCTTTTGCTATATTATTGTAGAAAATGGCCACAAAAATAGTTTGTGAGAAGCATTCTTGTTAATAGGCTACACTGAGTAGAATAGAGGTATTACTCTACACTGGTTATAATCAGGTTATTATTGGTTTATTGCACAGCCAGTCACATGTTTAGACTGGATTTGGCATTTTTATCCAAACATCAAATCCTTCCCAATGACTTTGGATAGGGAAATGTTGATGTTTGATGTAGCTAAAGATATCATCACAGAATGTAAGCTACCTTTTGCAATTGACTGATGGTGATTTTGTCAATGCTGAGAATGTCCAGATAGTGCTCCAGTTGTTTTAGAATTGCCCCCAAGGCACCTATTACTATTGGAACTTATTTATTTATTTATTTGTTCGATTTATATGCCGCCCTTTTCTGGAGACTCAAGGTGGCTTACAATGCGTTAAGCAATAGCCTTCATACTTTTGTATATACCTGCTTAGTAGGGCTTTCGCCCCCCCCCTCCCCAAGCGGTGTTCTTTTTTTATACAAAGTCAGCTTATTGCCCCCACAAACCAGGTTCTCATTTTACCTACCTCGAAAGGATGGAAGGCTGAGTCAACCTTGAGCCTGGTGAGAATTGAACTTGCAGTAATTGCAGGCAGCTGGTGTTACTTAACAGTGTTTTTTTTATTTTATTTATTTTATTTTATTTGTATACCGCCCTACTCCCGAAGGACTCAGGGCGGTGAACAGCCAACAATAAAATACATAAATACACAAAATTTAAAAACCAGATAAAATCAAATTAAATTATTTGGCCCAGACAAATTAAAATACCCCAATAATTTAAAAACAGATTAAAATTTACATATTTAAAAAGGGAAGAGATTAGGCCAAGCCCGCTTGATGGAATAAAAAGGTCTTCACAGCACGGCGGAAGGAGCGCAGATCCAGGATCCTCCGTATCTCCGGGGGGAGCTCATTCCAGATGGTAGGTGCCCCCACAGAGAAGGCTCTCCCCCTAGGGGCCGCCAGTCGACACTGTTTGGCTGACGGCACCCGGAGGAGTCCCTCTCTATGAGAGCGTACTGGCCGGTGGGAGGCTATTGGTGGTAGTAGGCAGTCCCGTAAATAACCAGGCCCTAAGCCATGGAGCGCTTTAAAGGTGGTAACCAAAACCTTGAAGCGCACCCGGAAGACCACCGGGAGCCAGTGCAGCTCACGCAGGAGAGGTGTTACATGGGAGCACCATGTCGCTCCCATTACCACCCGCGCGGCCGCACTCTGCGCCAGTTGGAGCCTCCGGGTGCTCCTCAAGGGGAGCCCCATGTAGAGAGCATTACAATAGTCCAGGCGGGAGGTGACGAGGGCATGAGTGACCGTGCGTAACGAGTCCCGATCCAGAAAGGGACGCAACTGGCGAATCAGGCGGACCTGATAAAAAATCCTCCCGGTCACGGCCGTCAAGTGCTCTTCTAAAGACAGCCGTGAATCCAGGAAGAGCGCCCAAGTTGCGAGCCCTCTCCGTGGGGGCCAATGATTTGCCCCCAATAGTCAGTGATGGCATCAACTGACTATATCGGGACGTCGGAAACCACAGCCACTCGGTCTTGGATGGGTTGAGCCTGAGCCTGTTCCTCCCCATCCAGATCCGTACGGCCTCCAGGCACCGGGACATCACTTCAAGGGCATCGTTGGGGTGATCCGGGATGGAGATGTACAGCTGGGTGTCATCAGCTTACTGATTGTACTCCACCCCGAAACCACAGATGATCTCACCCAGCGGCTTCACATAAATGTTGAACAGGAGAGGCGAGAGGACCGACCCTTGCGGCACCCCACATATGAGGGGCCTCGGGGTCGACCTCTGTCCCCCTGTCAACACAGACTGCGACCGGTCAGAGAGAAAGGAGGAGAACCACCACAACACAGTGCCTCCCACCCCTAACTCTTCCAACCGGTGCAGCATGATACCATGGTCGATGGTATCAAAAGCCACTGAGAGATCTAACAGGACCAGGACAGAGGAGCACCCCCTGTCCCGAGCCCTCCAGAGATCATCAACCAATGCAACCAATGCCGTTTCCATGCTGTACCCGGGCCTGAAGCCCAACTGGAACAGATCCAGATACGTCATTTCATCCAGGTGCTGGGGGAGCTGTTGCGCAACCACACTCTCAACAACCTTCGCCACAAAACGAAGGTTGGAGACCGGACGATAATTTACTAACATTGCCGGTTCCAGGGAAGGCTTCTTGAGGAGAGGCCTCACCACCGCTTCTTTCAAGGCAGCAGGAAAGACACCCTCACCTAGCGAAGCATTTATAATCCCCTGGAACCAGCCTCATGTCACCTCCCGAGAAGCCAGCACTAACCAGGAGGGACATGGGTCCAATAAACAAGTGGTCGCGTTCAGTCTACCCAGAATCCTGTCCACGTCCTCAGGGGTCACAGGATCAAACTCATCCCAGATAACATTTCAAGACCTGCCCCAGTCCCTCCCCCTGAGACTATCCAGTCGGAGTCCAGATCTTCCCGAATCTGAGCGATTTTGTCATACAGATATTGAACAAAATCCTCGGCTCTACCCTCCAAGGGGTCCTCCCGCGCTTCCTGGTGGAGCAGGGAGCGGGTCACCCTAAACAGGGCGGCCGGGCGATTATCTGATGACGCAATAAGAGCAGCAAAATAGCTACATTTCGCTGCTTTTATCGCCACTAGGTAATTCCTAATATGAGCTCTTACCAGTGTCCGGTCAGATTCAGAAAGACTGGCCCTCCAACTACTCTCTAGGCGTCTTTTCCGGCGCTTCAACTCCCTCAGCTCCTCAGTGAACCAAGGAGCTAAATGAGATCGGCGCCGGGTCAGAGGCCGCAAAGGCACGATCCGATCCAGAGCTCCAGCGGCCGCCCTATCCCAGGCAGCCACTAGGTCTCCAGTCGAGGCGTGTGCCAGAGCCTCAGGGAATGGCCCAAGCTCCATCTGGAACCTATCAGGTTCCATCAGGCGCCTGGGGCGGAACCATCTTACCGGCTCCGCCTCCCTGCGGCGGGGTGTAGTTTTAGTCTGTTGCGCCACCAAGGCTCAATTGTTTATGGTTTTTTGCCATAGTTGTTCTATTTACAGGTCTTTGTATTTTGTCGTCTTCTCCAGTTCTTTCTCTTTTAGGTTGCTGTCCCCAGGTATTGTCATGTCTATTAGCCAGACTTTTTTGTCTTTCTTATTGACAATGGTTCCGTCTGGATTGATACATGGCAAGTGCTTGTTTGTTTTAATTCGAAAGTCCTAGAGCAATTTAATTTCTTCATTATGATGATAATTTCAGTTTTCTATTATATTTTTTTCAGGTCAGGGATAGTAAAACACAAAGTCGTCTTAAGGGTTTCTCAAGGAACTATACATTTTTTCCCATTTCCTTGGCCATTGTGGGTCATTTAGTTCCCACCTATGTGAGGGTGTCTCTGAGAAAACAGGGGTTTGGGATAGAAGTATTGGGGTAGGATAAATAAAAATCAAGATAGAACCATTTTCCATACATCCATGTACATAAAAAATAGGAAGCACTTCAATTGGACAATCACAGCTGACACCCTGCCTTTGTTGATCCCTTTGTGGAGATCCCTGATCTTAACTAAAGCTCTGATTTCTTCTAGGCATCCCAAAATTTTTCTCACTATCACCTATGTTACAGTTTCCAAAACTTCGGAAGAGAGAAGACCTCACCCATTGGACAAATCTCCATGTCCCTTCTTCTATCGCCATGATTGTTTTGATCCACTCTTTCTCATATTTGTTATTACCATTCTTCTTTTTTTCTTTTTAAAAATTCATTTGTCATTTCATGATCAAATTCAGGAATATTTATCAATGACCCAATTCTCAAAAGTCCTTTGGGAAAGGAAATGAACCACTTTTGATTTGTAATATAGATTTGGAGTGACCAAACCAAATGTCAACAACAGTATGGCTAATTTTCATATGAGGATGAGCAATTCAAGGCTAGAAGTGATTTTGTGTCCATGGATAAATGACACAAAGTGCACCAAGCTTTGCAACAGTACAGTTGTAGAATAAGTTGTGCATTCTATCCCTCTGAATTTGAATGCACAAATTCAAATGGCTTCACACAATCACTAAGCATTGCACCATTGTTCAGGGAACAGTGGTTTATTTCATAAACTATGGTTAAAACAATAGCTTAGTGCAACATGCTTGCTGAGTTCAACAGAATATGTCTATTTTCATAACCAAGGGCAGTATTTCCAAATGTATTTGAACAGGTCAGTATAAAAATTAAAGAAACATACCAAGTGCAGGCATCATCAGGTAGCCCAAAATGAGATAGGAAATTATTCAAGGACACTGTTGACAGGGAAATTCTGGGAATTCTGGGCTTAGGAATTTTGAAAGTTGAAATCCATGCATATTAAAGTTGCCATGTTTGAAACACACTGCTATAGTATTTCCTATCTCACTAGGCAAAAATTGCAATTGCAATTTGTAATATGCACAAATACTCTGAACAAGAAAAACACTTCTTTAAAAAAGCTTAGCAAATTAATATTCTCTGTCTCATCCAGTTACCTGTCTCAAATTTTCAGCTGCAAAGAAACCAGGCAATCAAATTTTTTTTCAGCTCCTTTGAACACCATCTTAGCTTCCTTAGCTGTTATCTTCATAAGGGTCTCCTTATGAATAGACATAAGCAAAGATATGAGCAAAACTTTTCAATAGTTCTGCTTGGCTACCCTAATCAACAATCAATAGCCAAAGAGACAAAATAGCAGGCATTTTGCAGACATCTGAGAATATATTCTATATATATATATATATATATATATATAGAATATATGTCTTTAAGGTTACATATTCAAAGTATGAATTTGGAAGCTAATTATTCATGGATGAATTTGTCTGGGCAGTGCAATTTAGGAGTCTTGTATTTTTAAATTTATATTTGCTCTTAATTTTTTAATTAATGTTATTAGTGGAACTTTATATTTTTTATTATTTTAAAGTGCCAGTCAAAAGCTGAAAAATGACTAAAGCCCAATTAAGCCTATCAATACCAATCTCTCCCATTAGCAAATATCAACCAGAACGTCTGGTTTCTCAAATGTTCATTTTCACATTCTTGGATAGCATTGTTTTTCTTTAGGTCAAAGAGCAATCTCTCTTCAGAGAATTCCTGAAGGGCAAATACAATCTTTTCTTTCATGATGAAAAAAAAAATAAAAGCTAATAAAAATTATTAATTTTATATAACAGAAATGTTATTTCCTTGGTTCAGAAGAACAGTCATGACTCAGATGGGTAGTGGATTTCACTGGGTTGAAACTTCTAAAGCAGGGAATCAGTTTTATTGCATTAAATTGTGTGTCCAAGGCTTGCAAGATCACAAATTATATGAAACTTCAAAAGGAATTATGCTAAAATATGAACAAATATAATATGTTCACTGTTTGTGTGGATTTTAAAAAATTAAATTAAAGCAGATACGGTACAAAATAAGAAAACTTGAAAAACTAAAACTGAACATTGCTCCCTACTACTACTAATTTTTTATTATTGTTTTTGGAAAGGAATAAAAATACATATCACAATCCCAAAAAGAAATCTGCCATAAGAATGACAATAGTCTAGGCTGCATAATAGTACTGTATTAATAATTGCATCAAGTAATTTCATTAAAAATTAGGCAGCATACTATAATCATATAAAATAGGAGGAGGAAGGTGTGTTGATTACATTCACCACTTTGAATTATTTATAAAAATAATAAAGTCAGGAAATAAATAAAATAAATAAATATCCACCTTTAGGTTAAAGACATTTTAAATATATACCGTATTCTAATTTTGTAAAATATAATCCTGTACCTAGGGGGAATTTCAGTTTAGAAAACCAAACTGAAATCCTGTATGATTCAGACTTTTATTCCTTTTAATTTACAGGAGCAGATAAATAACACCAATCTCAATGGCAATTTGAGCTGTACCCATAATATTTGACTGAATCTGGAAAAATGATTTCTGGTAAGTTCGCTAATAAAATATCTTGATTAAGAAGGAGATAAGATGAGATAAACAGCACATGAAAAAGACAGTGATACATAAAACACATGAGGCTGATGAGGTTATAAACAAAGAAATGTGACTCTTTCACAACCAGAACCATAATATTAGCTCCAAATTGAGATACTTGGCCTCACTTTGAATAAATTTCATGGTCATACAGCCTATTTGTTTCCCCAGCTTTGCTATATTGCCCTCTTTAATTACAAATGTAAAGCATTTAGTTCCCAATACTCAAAGGATATACACTGAATTATGACTTTTCTATTCATTTACGTGTTTGCTTTATTTCAGTCAATTGTTTCCAAAATACTTTACAAGCAATTAAAACAATTTAAGACAACTGAGGTCAGAAACAGAACCTATATGCATATACAGCAATATAAGTCTTTACTTCAAACGATAAACTTGCCTGGAGTCTAAATGAATATAATCATATCAGTGGTGGGTTCCTCCCGGTTTGACCTGGTTCCCGCAAATCGGTAGCGGTGACGATATGACGTCACTGAACCGGTTCTCCCCCCGCCCGCCCACCCCCTAAACAACTGTAATATTACATAATTAACCAATGTGAGGATGGATATAAAAATAGATTACAATGAGAAGGGGTATAATATAGAATAGAAGGGAAAAATTGAATTTGATTAAGATTAGAGATGAGGATGAAGGGTAATATTGGTTTTTTTAAAAAAATAGATGAGGAATAAATATGGCAAAAAGGAAGTATAGAAATTATAAATTTAATTGAAATGACTAAACACTGTTTAAATTTGTGAACCGGCCAAATACTCTGTTCAAAGAAAATACATTGTATGTTTGTATGTGTGTTTCTAATTATTACTATTTATTCATATTTTTTCTCTTTTATTCTTTAAAATTTAACAATTCATTCTTTATCTTAATATCTTTATATTTGTTTGGGGTTGCCTTTCTTCCCTTTCATCTTTTTTATTGTACAGCAATCTTTCTCCTCAAACCTACCACCTCTCTCTTTTCTTTCCTTCTTACTTTCTCTTCCCCTCCTCTTCTTCTCCTCCCTATTTCCTCTTCCTTTCTCCTTCTCCTCCTCTCTTCTTCCCTCTCTTACCCTCACTCCTACTCTAATTTCCCTTCCCTTCCTTTCTTCCTCCTTTCTCTTCCTTCCCTCTCTCTTCTTCCTTCTTCCATCTCTCTTCTCCTTCCTTCATCCCTCTCTATTGCTGTATCCTTTTGTGTGCATATGGATTACTCAGAGGGCTGAAAAAGTTATTTTTGACTGGTCCTCGCACTTTTGACCAGTCCTCAAATTTACGACTGTCCTCACATTTTACATTTTTCGCCCTATCTTGTCACCATGGTGAAGAGAAGCAGTTGTGAAATGAGTGACATGGTTGTTAAGAATGCTGCACGGGCATAAATGTGAGGATGATCATAAGTGTGAGGACCAGTCAAAAGTGCGAGGACCTGTCAGAAAAGAGTTTTTTCAGCCTCTGAGTAGTCCCTATACACATAGCCATGGCCACCCAGTCACATGACTAGCTAGCCATGCCCACCCAGTCACATGACCTCCAAGCCACATCCACAAAATAAGCCATGCCCACAGAACCGGTAGTAAAAAAATGTAGAACCCACCCCTGGATCATATGTTCTGGGTAGAGATATCCTACCTCAAGTACCATCATTAAAATGGCTCTCCTGTCAGTCATCATCTAACCTTTAAAAAATGGGGCACCTGAAGACGAATTTCAGGCTACAGGGAACTAAATAACATAGAAAATTATTCTTCAGATGCTAGAGAAATTTAATTTAAGTTTATTATGAAATTTAATAAGATGGCATTCAAAATACACGTGTATATTAATATTTACTCAAACAAATTTTGGCACAGACTGTGATCCCTAAAATAGATTTCTTACTAAGGGCAAATTTGAAAGCACTAGAAAATATTTCTTAATCTGGGATTCCCAGATATGTTTTGGGTTTCACTCTCCATCATCCCTGAACGGTTGACCAAGCCTTCAGGTACAGGAAGTTGAAATGAACATCTGAGAACCCAATGCTGCCTTATGGAATATGATCAAGACAGACTGAATAAAAGAGAAAGACAAGACTTCATGCATTGCTCTGTTCTGGGACTACTGTATATCTTTTTTTTTTTCTGCAATAACCTAGAAACCTAGTTTTCCCTATTAGGAAGCTAAACAATTTTAGCCTTATCTCCTACCTTCAGCTTTTAAAACACATGTCTATATTCTGTGTCATCACAATAACAGACATAGAAAGTTGGAAATGTGGGCCAGTTCCTCTGAATTAGGTACTACTCCTCTGGGAAATTGTTTATTGAGTAGAAAAATGAGAGCTCTTGCCTCCGTGGACTTTGTACATAAATATTTTAAGAGGGAGAAGAGGCCAGGAAAAGAGGCCAATTACAACATCTATCCCCTACATCAAATTCCTATTTGTCTTTAAATAGGTTTGCATGGTTAGATACTCTCTAGCAAGTCTCTTCCTGAAAGAGAACTGACAAATATGGGGACGACAGTCCTTAAAAAGAACCACAATAGTATTCCAGTCAGTGCCATTGGAGGGTAACTACTTAACACATTTCTTGCAGTGTTTCACTCCAATACTAGATGAGAAGCAATGTTATTTTATTGTTGAGGGTTGTTTTTTTTGTAAAATTAATAAATGCGTGATGCAAACGAAAAAATAAAGATAAAAATTAAATTGTAGAAAATTACAAAAAAGTAGACAGACTTAATATTTTAAGGATTCTTAAACCCTAGCTATGGGTGCAAGCTTTTTAAGATCTGAGATGCTTGGTGAAAGAATGGCTCTTAGAAATATAGCCTGAAGAACAGCTTTATCCTGTAAGGTGTAAAACAAAAACTAAGGCTTTGAGTCTTGCAAAAGAAAAAAAGTAGTTCATTATTTGTTTATAGTAAGATAATCTAAAATTTATATTATCGACTTGCATTTGGCCAGCAAAGAAATGACAACAACATGGATTATTTAGGAATCATTAAAAGACACATGTCTCCCCTTTCATATATGTCAATCATATAGATGAATAAATTGTTGTTAGTCGTGAAGTCGTGTCTGACCCATCGTGACCCCATGGACAACATTCCTTCAGGCCTTCTTGTCCTCTATCATCCCCCGGAGTCCATTTAAGCTCACATCGACTGCTTCAGTGATTAAAGATGAATAAATTACATAAATAATATTCATATATGGTCTACTTCTCTTCATTTCACAAACCTATACCAATATACTTTACTATAGGAAAAAGGTTTTGAAAGCGATGGAACACCAAATAAAAGACTGCAAAGCAAACACAGAATCATGTGTACACAAACTTATCGATTTCAATGAGTTTAGACTCACTCTGGTTTGAATGGTGAGCATGGAGTTTACAATTAGAACATCAGTTTCTCATTTTAAATTCATTTCCTCTGTCCTATCTTATTTTTCATTCTGGGCAAAAGCTTCTTCCTGACATATTGTGGTGATTAGTCAATAACTGTCTGCTTCTTAGTTAAAAAAAAAAAGAGTTCCAGACATTTGTGATTTAAAAATAAACTTCAAGATTCTTCTGGAGCAACAAAAGTAAAAAGAGACAACAATTCCTTAAATAGGTAGTAGTCCAACATATATATATATATATATATATATATATATATATATATATATATATATATATATATATATATATATATATATATATATATATATATATATATATATATATGTATGTATTCAATCTACATTTGTTTGGTATACATTCATCCTTGATCCCGTTTCGTCTACTTCTTTAGTAACATATTCCCACTGTATCCAGGTTTTTTGTTTATCATAATATATCAAACTTTCATCTTTATAGATTATTATAAAAATGATGGAAGCTTGATCTTGCATGCACTTAACATTTCAGGAAATCACATACCTATCTATCACCATTTGATGACTTAAATTTTTTTCATATTCGTATTATGGCAAGCATTTTACCACACTACACAAATTCACATTGCTATTTGCTTTAGGTTGGGTGCTTTTTTTGCAATTTATGACTAACTTGAAATCCTTAATTTTTCTTTCTCCAATTAATATGACTTGTTCTTTGATACGTTAATTTTCAGATCCATACTCTCCATAATATCATACAAACTAATGTTGACTGAAAATAATTTGGATTATCCATAAAAATACTTAATCTGTACACAAAAACACATGTACTCTCATGTTCCTAACATTTGTAGATATCTACTTTATATAAAAGGGGGCACAGTGGCTCAGCACTTAAAGACACTGAGTTTGTCAGCTAGAAAGCTGACAGCCTGTGTTCAAAACCCAACTGTGGCACGAGATCTTGTTACTTGCCCCAGCTCCACCAGCCTAGCAGTTTGAAATCAGACAAATGCGAGTAGATAAATAGATACTGCTTTGGTGGGAAGGTTACAACATTCCATGCTGTCCACATGGCCATAGAAATGTCTTCTGACTTTGCTGGCTCCCTCAACTAAGAAACAGAGATGAGGGTGTTCCCTAGAGTCATAAACGATGGGACAAGGAAAACCTTTATTTTTACTTTAAACAAAGAAATATGACATCCTTGAATTACTTCCTGCTAGGCTTTGAAACTTTTTTTCTAAACATTTTGCTTATTTCTAGGATACCTTTCTTCCATCATTACTTTTATTACATTCAGTTCAACGCAAAACATTCCATAATTCACCCTATTCATTTTATTATGTGCTTTCTATAAAGTTTTTTTTTAAAAAAAGAATCAGATACTGCAAAAAAATAAAACAAAATATACTAGTAATTACACAATGTAAAAATTACATTCATTACAGTGATTTACATGAATACATTAAAAAGGAAAAACTGGTAAAAAGAGATATATAAATATTTGGTATGATTTGGGGATTAATTCAGTCATAGAAATAATAATTTAATTTAGGCCATATAAGAATACCTCTTATTTTGGGGATATGAAGCCATTTAAAATATAAATATTAAATATATATCTGGATCCTTGATTCCTTAATGTAAGGTAGGTAAATATATTTATATTTCTATAAGATTTTATCCACTTTACTGAGCCTCCAAACTTGGTAAAGCCAAAATTCTTCATAAAATAACAAATTCCATATCTTAGGAATATAATTTGATATCACATTTATATATTTATTCGTTATGTTTCTTTCCAATATTGTAAGGAGAATAACATTAAACACTTTGTTAAAGTTCAGGTACATTATATTACAACACCCCCTGATGTCATGAGTTATAACTTAGAATTATTCTTTATTCTCTAGAGTTTACAAAATTTATTTTTATAAGGGAAAAGGAATCCTTGAAATGAAGGTCCTCATGAAAGATACACAAAGTAACAATGCAACAGCGACATGAGTGTGCTAAAATCTGGCATGAATCAATGGGACTTAAAAACTCTCATGTCAAAAGTTAATATTTACTATACCAATCTGCAAAAATATTACTAAAATTTTAAATTCCTTTGAACCCAATAAATCCTGCTACTAAATCAACATTATAAGAATTGGGTTGCATATTTTTTTCCCTATCATGTATAGTGCAACTCTAACTATGCTATAGAAAATGAAAAGGGGCCCCAATTCTAATCATGTTCAATCAGTTGTAGGTCCTTACCCATCTCCACAGGGCTTACAATAAAGCTAGCCTGCCTAAGACTGTAGTCATTCCAAAATGCACATTTTATATAATAAATATGAATGTATATACATTTTGTCCTTAAAGATGGTAGATTTAGTTATGTAATAAATAAAAAGGATTTATTACTTATTTTCTTATTACTTGTATAATTACTTATTACTTATATTCTGGCAGGCCTGGGGCCGTTGATCTCGCTCTTGCAATCCAGCGAGATCCAGCCATGAATGGGGTGAATGAGTTTTAATGTTTTTAATGTTTTTAATTTTTAAATGTTTTTTATAATGATTTTAAATGCATTGTGAGCCGCCCTGAGTCTTTGGAGAGGGGCGGCATACAAATTGAATTAATAAATAATAAATAATAATTTTTAAAAAGCAATTTTAAGTAATTCATTAAAATAATTTGATAAAGATTCCCTTCTTGATGAGTGTTTTTTTTTATTCCTTTCACTGCCTTTTGAAAGGTTTCTTTTGAAATTAGAAACTAATTCAAGGTGCTAGGATTTTCATCTGGCACTGTGATCAATTGTGCTAAAAAGCTGGTATGCCTCACTCAAAACAGGGCTTGATGTTCTTTGTTCTTCCTCTGGCTTTGATAGTAATAAACCTGAACTTTTCTGTTCTTGAAATTACTACTAGGCTGCTGTTACAGAGAATTATTCTGTTATCTGTGAGGTAGTATGGTGACAGAAGTGGGGAGCAGTAAGGAATCCAACCAACTGATTATACAGCATTTCTTTCAATGTCTCCCTTGTGAAAAGAATCAATAGTTAGGGTGCAGCTAACAAGTGGAAATGTTGCTTGGTACAACATTTTATTATCCATTTGCTGAGGCACAGCAGAACAAAATAGTTAAAAGGCCACAGAGGAATAAACCGTCAGTCTTGAGAAACAGTAAAATACCTCAGGCAGCCATGAATCAAGAGAGATACATTTTTATCGGTTGGTTTGTCATACTGTACTTCTATGAAACAAAGTCTTCCCCCAAAACTCATTTCTCAGACCCATTGGAATATATATTTGCAGTACAGGGCAATTCTATTACCATGTATGAGAAACAAAATGTGGAGGTTTTATCTTGACACGTGTGAAAAAGTTGAGCCATTTTTCTTTCTCAAACATACAAAAACATATGGCATCCCTTCCTTCTACCAACATACAAGGAGCTTCCACACTGTAGCAGTCAACAGTTTTCAAAATATCTCCACTGGCCTTCAGGGGCAGCACATAAAGAGATGACCAGCCGCCACTACCAAAGAAAATGAATGACCTTCGTCCTATGACATGAATAACAAAACATTGTTATTATACATCTTATTTGCTAAGGTCAGGTTAAGCTGTCTCTTCCCATTCGGTCTCTGTAGACCTGTGTATCGAGAAAAAGATGTACTGTTCCTATATTTGTAATAAGGTGAATATGTCATGACCTCCAGTGCTTGAAGAATACTCAAAGGAAGAGTGGTCCATTACAATGAACATCCCACTGAAAAGAGTTGTGATTGTTATCCTTTGAAGGAGGAAAGGAATATAAAAACTATGACAAACCCCAAATATTATGCATATTGTACCAGAAATGAAATGAATAATGCAGTATGGAAAAAAAAATAGACAGAATTGTAACATTACTGAGATGACAAAATAATTAATAATTAATAAAATTAATAATAATTTTGTATTAATCATATGGGTCCTAACTGCAATAAACTTTAAGGATCTGGTTTTTAATATTGGTCCCCATAAATGTATTTGAAATTCACTTCATATATTATTGGCTTGATGTGGAAACCAGTTCCCTTATTACATGCTGCTTTGCTAACAGATCCAGAAATCATATTGATATATTAATGGCAAAATTTCTTTCCAAAGTAACATTACCCATTTCTTCATCAAGGTAAGTAGTACTTGTGTGACATCATCATAACAACAAAAAGAAAGAAAAGAAGAAGGTTTCACCACATTGATGTGGTTTCTAGACCATATAAATATTAATAGAAGACCAGCAGAGATGACTATAGAAGATATTCTCCAAAGAAATGTGCTTGCTGTGGATTATGGGAATGGATAAACAATGAATTGAGGAAATCAGATCAGGAAAAGCTGCTATGGAAGATAGGATCCCATATCACATCCTTAACTTGTAAAAAAAAATTATCACAAGTTATAATGACAGCTACTGATTTGGTCAGTGAAGGAACAGCTATCTGATAACTATTGGTTAAGATGATTGAAAACTACCTGCAGTAATATAGACAGCAGATCTCTATTTAAAGACACATGAATAGGAGGATTCAGGATTTTTGTGCTGCTTTGGGGCTTCCATTATCATCCTATTGGCCAATGCAGAGACAGACACTGAATTAAAGAGATATAGACAGTCAGTTTTGGCTTTCCTATGAAGTTTCCTATCCTAAAGCTGACATATGGCCTTTGGTGTAATCCCTTATGGTTCACCTTATGTTTCTGGGCTCTCTAAAATATGTATAAAATATATACAGCAACTAATAAAAGAAAATAATATACAACAGTACAAAATAATGCATTGCTATAAAAGCTCAGGTAGAAGCTGAATTAATTGGAATTACATGTTACAAGAAAACTTGAGAACCTCCACTCAAAATGCGTATCCATATTTCCCTTCACCCACAATTAACATAACTAAGAATTATTAATTGGCTCAGAGTTGAATTCCGATTAGAAGGAATCAATAAGAAAAGGAAGAAAGGAAATAGGAAGAACTGCCTAGCAGTATGGTGTGAACAGAAATTTTGTGTTATAAGTATAGCTAAATTGAGGAACTTGTTCAGATACAAAATGTGCCAATTACATTCAATGTAGCATTGTTTTCAGTCATATACTTCGTAATGGAAAATACAGGTATAGGAAAAAAATAGAGTTAATTGGATTACTCCCATTGCAATTGTGCCAGATTTATATTTATGTTTTTCAGGAACAAAATTTGATCTGGTCATCCCTTTCCGTTTTTGGTCCCATCCACCATTTTTTCTAATTCCTACTTCCTGAAGCCAACCTTCAGAACAGCATGCAATCTCAAACATCATTCTCAATCCCTTATATTGTAACACTTATTCATTATTAACATCCCTCAAATGGCTTGTTAACATTTACAGGGGGTCCATGTCTATACTGAGTATATATAACAAATACCTGATTATGGCAACAGGACACTATTAGAGAAAGTTAAACCTATCATGGAATGCGACATGCAACTTATCCTAAACTATGTTGTGTAATTTTACCTTCCTAAAAATAAATTGTTAACCTTGGGAACAAATGAGTTTGAAAAATATTACTAATAAAGGAGAATATAGCTCAGGGTTGAAACGAGGGGTCCTTGTTGCTCTTTTCGTTGTTTTCTTGCAGACATTTCATTACTCAGCTAAGTAGCCTTATCATCATTGATATGTTACATAGTTTGGATAATAGGCAACATCTGCAAGAAAACAACCAAGCTCAGAGAACACCAAGGACCCCTCAAAAATATTACTAGTTATTATGAAGAAAGGAAAGAGAGTTTTATCCAGAACTGACTCAGAGTGTGGAATTTGACCCTGTATTTAATGTGTTCTATCTGGAAATGTCAGTGCAGTCTTCCTCAACGTTGGCACCTTTAAGATGTGTAGATTTCAATTCTCAAAACTGATTGCTTAGAAATTCTGGGAGCTGAAGTTCACATATGTTAAAACTGCCAAGGTTGAGAAATACTGGTTTAATGAATTAGCAGAATCTATTGAATATAATCTGAATTTAATCCAGCAATAGAATTTCCATCTTCTAGTCTTTAGAAGAGCTTCCCATTCTGAGAGTATCTGACAAGGTAAGGTTCCACTTAAGGATGGTCCTTCATCAAATAACTATTTATGTTGTCCCCTTCTCTGGAGCCAATGACCTTGTCACAATTTGTCCCACTTTTCTTCTTAAAAGATATTTCAGCTGCTTTCCTATTACTATGAGGCTCAGAGCATTTTATCTATCTACTGAGATAAAATAGTAACAGATAGCAGAGCAATCTTCTTGCCTCAAAACCTCAGAGTGACTCATCACCATGAAAAGCAAGCTTTGTGAATCAGAGCCATAATGATGACTCAGAAGCATTGGAAGAAGGTATCTGGCTGGCATCAAAGAGGTTTTTTTTTAATGTCCTATTATGCCTATTGAGCCAAAGATATTGCTTTAAAGAGGGGTCCTCAACTTTTTTTTTAAAGGGCCATTTTTTTAAAATTGCTGAGAAACACAATTTGCTTCAACAAGACAAAAAAAGTTGATTAAATAGTGAATCACCATGTATCACCCCTTAGGTACCAATTTGCTAGATGCAACCTTCTTTTGTTTTGCTACAAGTTAAATCATGATAAATTATTTTTATTCTAAAAGTATGACAATATAATGTAATGAGCAGTCCATGGAAGTTCATTATCCATGGTCACCAGAAATTGCAAGGTGGAACAAAGACAGCCCCAGTTACTATTCTTGGTGTAGAATTGGCTTGCCCATTATTTATACAGGATTATTTTCCTCAAATAAGAATTCAGGTTAGAAAATCTAAGGCAGAAATTTAGTAACAACAGTAGAAAGGCTGTACCATCCAGATGGCAGAATAGAAAAACCAACATTAGGTCTTTGTGATGCAGCCCTTCTCCATTAGCTGCATGGTGACTAGAAGATGCATGTATAATAAAATTAGATACTCATCTTGAACACGGCCTACGCAATATAGAATCAGGAGTTTTACATTAAGAGTAGGGAGGACCAAATTCAAATGTCCAGTGATTGAGAAGCAATCCAGAGCTAAGAAGAAATTTCCTGACAGTTAGAACAATTAACCAGTGGAACAACCTGCCTCCAGAAGTTGTGAATTTTCTAATACTGGAAGTTTTTAAGAAGAGATTGGATAACCACAGAGGTGGGTTTCAGCAGGTTCGGACCAGTTCTGGAGAACCAGTAGCAGAAATTTTGAGTAGTTCGGAGAACCGGTAGTAAAAGTTCTGACTGGCCCCGCCACAATCTATTCTCTGCCTCCTGAGTCCTAGCTGATTGGGAGGAAATGGGATTTTGCAGTAATCTTCCCCTGGAGTGGGGTGGGAATGGAGATTTTACAGTATCCTTCCCCTGGAGTGGGGTGGGAATGGAGATTTTACAGTATCCTTCCCCATGCCACACCCACCAAGCCACACCCACAGAACTGGTAGTAAAAAAATTTGAAACCCACGACTGGACAACCATTTGTCTCAAATGGTATAGGGTTTCCTGGTTGAGCAGGGGGTTGGATTAGAAGACCTCCAAGGTCCCTTCCAATTCTGCTATTCTATTCTAAAAATTCATGATGCTCACTAGGAGCCTTTCTGCTATCTTGTGACTTACTTCCCACACTAGGTTTTTAAGAAGATAAATAGGAAGGGGAGAAATAAATGCTTCAAATTGCCATTACCTTTGTATATAAATTTTTTGGCAGATTTCATATGATAAGAGCTTAGTACCAGGTGTGAAACCACTTCTTCTGTGTAGTTAATCAAATTATGTATTATCTAGATTAATAGAGTAGAAAAAGATTTACAGCTGCAAATAACCCAGTATACAAGTCCATAATGTAAAGAGGGTACTCCAGAATTTTTTTTATCCTTTATCAAGTATTAAGGGTAATGAGGCACCAATTCAAAACTATAGTAGTGGTTCTCAAAAGAAGGAATACTAAAGCAACGTGGTTTCTGTATAGAGAGCATAACCAGTTTTGGATTCAAAAATAATCTCCTATAGCATATTTCACAATATTGGCAACTCAATGAAGCTTGGACTTCAACTCCCAGAATTCCCCAGTCAGCATGCAGACTGGGAATTCTGTTGTGTGTTGAAATCCACACTTCATCAGGTTGTAAAGGTTGAGAAACATTCTCTTACAACATTTTCATGTTGACTGTTAAAGCATAGAATAAAATGACACCTTTCCACAATTTCAAATAAAAAATGCCAAATAAACCTGCCAACATCTTATTTTGAAAACACCTGGCCAGGTAAACTGCCACAAAGCATTCCCTGCTCACAATTTGGTCTTTCTTATCAGAGATGCTGTAACCCTAGTGAGGTTTAGCACGAGATGTCCAGAAACAAACATTTTAAGTTAAGCTTAAATACATATATTTGCTAAAAAGAGCCAATGACGAGGAAGAGATTTGTGTGCTGGTATCTTGAGGTATACCTTGAAATGCTTCACAGAATAAAGATGAATTACCAAATTTAAATTATTATTAAATATTTTTTTTAAATTAAAATTAAAAAGTACATACTTGGAAGCAACTACAGATAATCCTCAATTTATGACCACAATTGAGCCCAAAATTTATGTTGTTAAGTGAGAAATTTGTTAAGTGAATTTTGCCCCATTTTATGAGTTTTCTTGCCACATTTGTTAAGTGACTCACTGAAATCATTAAGTTAGTAACACAGTTATTAAGTGAATCTGGCTTCCCCATTCTCTTTGCTTGTCAGAAGGTTGCAAAAGGTGATCATATGACCCTGGGATCCTGCAACTCACAATTCATAAATGTGAACCAGTTGTCAAACACCCAAATGTAAATCACGTGACCATGAGGATGCTTCCATCATCATAAGTGTGAAAAATGGTCATAAATCACCTTTTTCAGTGCTGTTGCTACTTCGAATAGTCACTAAATGAATGGTTGTAAGTTGAGGACTACCTGTATAATGAATGTTTTATGGAAATATAGTGTCACTTTTAATCACACTGTATTTGATAAGAGGGTAAAAGTAAGTCCTTCTGGCTAAGAAGAAAAGAAAAGATGCACCTTTCTATAGTATGCCCCTAATTTTCTAACCCAGTACAATAAAACCTGAATACAGCATTCTACGAGAGCTGTTAAATTTCATCCATATCTAAGAATGCAGATGCTCTTTTGACCATTTAGATCAAACCCAAAAGGTTGTCATGTTCATAAAATTGCCTTAAAATTGCCAAGGTTAAAAAATATTGCTCTAAACCATCAAATGCACAGAATGGTTTCTGGAGGGGATTGCTGGTGGATGACTTTGGTAAATTTGGCATTCTAGGCACATTTCAGAATTTGTAATTTTCCAGATTTCAAGCTGGACTGTTTTATTTCTGAAAATGAAGAGAAATCCAAATATCTGAGTGTCTTAATGCCTCTTATGAGAATGAGCCTGAGAAGTGGCATAGTTGTTCAATAATTTTTCTAATTGAGAGTGAAAGAGGTTACATTCTTCCATCTTAGAACAATCAAGGGAATGTTTTAAAAGAGCCTGAGGTAAAGTCATCCATATAAATAAGCATCTCCTTGTCCCTTCAAAATTAGATTCCAAAAATAACATGGTGTGTGGTTGATGTATTCTGAGCCTATTCCCTGATTTAGAGGCAAAATGCTAAGAGTGGGGGGAGGATTCACTGGATGTTTTCCTCAGCATCAGCTATATGTTGCTGTATGTATAAGTCCTCCCAACTATGGCTCTGCAAAGTGTGGTCATAACTCATCATAGTGGCTAAAAATAGATAATAGTAATGTCTCTTCTTAATCTGGTAAATTATTCCCCTCAGGAAGAAATAAGCATATTCTTCTTGAAACTACAGACAATGTCTTCCTTGAAATGTCCTAATCAACTCAGGTTGGATAGGATAGTGGAAATCATAAAGTACTTTGCATCAGCCGTTTCATATAATTCACCAAGGTCAAGTTTCTGTTTGTATGCATTTTATTCTACAGTTTAAATCGTCCTTGTAAACATGGAGGCAGTGTGATCAGGTTGGTTCTTCTGCCCCAAACTCCAAGGAAAGAGCAGATCAAAACAACAAAAGTTTAGCTTTGGAAAGCATCTGACTCATTTATCTAGGGAAAACATGTCTCCTTCTCTTGATCAACATGCTATTTTTGTAGCATAAAATTTCAGAGTTAAACAATAACAAAAGTATCAGAATAGCCTAGGTTTCTATGGAAGAAAATGATATGGATAGAATCCAACGTTTATGTGACACAGACACTCTGGGAGTGTTTTAACCCTGAGCGCTGAGAAGGGAGCATACTGACATTCAACTAAGCTCTCTCTAAGAATAAAGTGGGATTTGTACTGATCCTCCACAAGGATATCCGCAGAGAGGGGGTAAAAATAGTGAAGATTGTGGCTAAAGCATGAGACTGAAACTTTGCCCCTATTCATTAAAAAGCCAAGATTTTGATTGCATGGTGTAGCCACCATTTTGAATTTTTTAAAAATCCCTCCTGTGAATATCCTTGATTCTCCCCAATTAAATTAAGATAGGATGACCAGATAGCATACCTCTGTCATTGGGGGGGAAAAAACAGAGCTGACCTAAGACTATTGCTGCCTATGGCAAAAGACCAACTAGTTATGTCAATGAAGATTCTTAGTCATCCAGATAAAGTTGTCTAGAAACAACTGAATCATGGCAACTGGATTACTTTTCTTTTTTGGTTTGAAACATTTCACTGCTTATACAAGTAACTTCTTCAAACTAAAAAAGCTACTTGAATAAGGAGCAAAATGTTTCAAACCCCACCCCCAAAAAGGAAAGAAGTCCAGTTGCCATTATTCAACTTCCAGACAAAACTTAGTTATCTCTTTCCCAAATCTAGACACAAAAAGCTGGCTGGTTTGGAAGTTAACATTTATATCAACATTAGCAACAGAGAAAATTCATCATCACATCAGATGCAGCAGTCAAGTTAAGGTTTGCTATAATATTTAATGTGGATAGACAATTGTAATTTCTCAGACTTGATCATTGCTTTAAAAAAAATACTTTTAACCCAAATTCCATTTTTGAGGCTTTATGTATGAAGTAGGGAAGAATAGTTTGGTGTTTACATTAATTATCATACTCATATACATTTATACATAGCAACATTGAAGCTATCTTGCCCTGAATTGTTCTATCAAGTTTAGAACTGATTGGAACAATTCTCCCTGGTTTGGGCCACGTCTTATCTAGAAATTCTAGGGATTAAAGACCTCAAAATACTAAAGTATGGTCCTCGAAATGCATATATTTGCTGATGAAGGAATCCCATATTGAGAGCATGTCACTTGATTCCCTTGGAATTTGGAAATCTCAGATTTGGAGACTGCCCATCTCACTTACAGAGGAACTCTATTAGTCATTGCTTGACATGGCCTCTATCCAGATGTATATAAAAGATGCACATAGTTTACTCTGAATTTGATAATCATGAGGAGGGGACAGTTTTGTTCAGGAAACTAAAGCCATCATATTTAGCCTCTTGACTTCCTTCAAGCAAAGGACTTTGTTTTGATATGCAAAAGGTCTGAACCATAGAGTTCGCATTGCATATTTAAGAAGATGGTACCAGTTGATCACAAAATCCTGCTATTCCACTGCAGTCTGTAAAAAACCAGTCTTCCGGAACTTGACATGTTCCAGCTATGTTGAGATTACAATTGCTAAAATTTCGTATTACCTGATAATTCTAGAAGTTAAAATCTTAACACATATTGGAGATTGGGATGTCGAATTGGTAAATACTGGCACAAATAGTGCAAGGATAACAGGTTGAACTTTGTGGACAATTTTATGTTAGGAGCGGGGGAATAACTGAATATGAAAAGCTACATATAATGCATATAATTCTCCATATAGCCATTTTACTGTGGTTATCTTGTTTTTTCTTATAATGAAAGTCTTTTGTCATTTACATACAAATAATCATTACCGAGAAAATAAGTGGGATAAATATTGAACACTTGACTATCTAAAGGGACCGCCTGCTACCACCAATAGCCTCCCACCGACTGGTACAGTCATAGAGAGGGGCTCCTCCAGGTGCCATTGGCCAAACAGTGTCGACTGGCGGCCCCTACGGGGAGGGCCTTCTCTGGGGGGGCACCTACTATCTGGAACAAGCTCCCCCCCGAGATACGGAGGATCCCGGACTTACACACCTTCTGCCGCGCCCTTAAGACTTTTTTATTCCATCAAGCTGGCCTGGCCTAATCTTCATTTTCTCCCCTTTTCCTTTTAAAATGTAAATTTTAATTTGTTTTTAAATTATTGGGGTGTTTTAATTCTGTCTGGGGCCAAACTGTTTAATTCGGTTTTATTCAGCTTTTAAATTTTGTATATATGTATTTTACTTTGTGGCTGTTCACTGCTCTGAGTCCTTCAGGTGTAGGGCGGTATATAAATCCAATAAACTAAACTAAACTAAACTAAAGGATTTAAGTTCAAACCCTGGCTATTCTATGAGGTTGGAAGTGATGGGGAAGATTTCGCTCTTTCTCAGAATTTGTAAGGTACTGTCAGAACAGGCAATGCAGAAGAAAATAGACAAATGATCAGATCTTTTATAAGGCTTCTTTTTCTTCTCAGATAATACAGTAAATGTTGATCTTACATTTCAAATTGAGCATTGCCAGTTTGTTCTATTCTTTGTACAGAAATGAAAGTTTCAAGGCTCAAGGAACAGAATTATAGGCCCTTTTGTCATATTCAGTTGAAGACTTCCATCAGCACAAATCCAGCAAATTAAGAAGCAACCTATTGACCGTTTGGACTGATGGAAGCTCTCTGACCTCAATAGTAGCATGGCAATACAAGCAGGTATTGAAATTATCACTCCCCTCCTCCAAAAACAACAACAACAACAACATTACCAAGCTAAGTGACTTCCATTGATCCTACATGAATTTCCCCTACTTTGATCGACCAAACATAATTAGCATGGCAACATTAATTCAAGCTGGAAATCATTTCCAAGCAGGAAAAACAAAAATAAAACTGTTTAGACAGAGAGAAGAAATGAAACTGAAATTAGAGTGTGTTTAGACAAAAAAGGCTAAAAATAGTAATTATCAAATTCCTGGTATATAATTGAATCATTTTCATGGGAAATACGCCACATTTTTTTTTTGTCGAAATGAAGTCTTCCATGTTCATAGTTATAGCTCATTAAAGGATCATGTGTTGCCATGGATACAGAGAACTATGGTTTGCTGTACAAGGTAAAAATTAGATATGCCAAGTGGAAGGATTGCTGCAACCAGGGTGTTGTTCTAAGGTAGCAACTTATGATGGGACAACTGCATTAGATGAGGCCTTGTATGAAATAGATGTGGTAGAATGCAATCCTATTAAGTGAATTAAAGCTAAAATCTTTATCAGAGTAGCAAAATATTGTAGCATGAGGATTAAGTCTAAAGCATGAACATTTAATTATACAATCCCATAGCCCTTTCAAATATAAGTTAAAAACAAATTACTATAGTTATGTCATTCAACATGCTAAGAATGGAGCACAAGAATGTTACGGTGAATGTAAGTCGAAGAACAGAAGATCATCCCTGTTGGTTCATGGTAAGAATAATTTAATCCAGTATTCTGTGCCATTTGGCAGTCCAGCAGATAGATTAAAGATGCTTGGATGGTATTTTATACTATTCTCACCTTCCAATTCATCCAGACAGGTTTCAAAATTCTAGACCCACATAAATTTTCCACTGGAAATGAAGACTCAGATAGGAAGACAAGGCCACCCCAAAAAAAAAGTTTTGGATTAGATCTTTCAAAGATATGTGTTTATTATATACCCTTTTTTCTAGTGAGATTCCAAAGAAGGAATATAAATACAAAAAGACAGGTTAAGAAGAGAGTCAGAATAGAAAAAACTGGAATGAAATAGGAAATAATGAGCAAATAAAAAGTTTGAAGATTGAGCGAAAGTGTGAGACCCAGTTGACTCTAGAGCAGATAAGGTGAGAATATTGTGATAATCACAGAGATTGTCCAAACAAGGAAGATGGTGATTGTGGCATCATGATTAAAGCCCTTCCCCTTTTATACCTGTGTCTATATTTCATGCTATACAAAGGAACAGGGCTTCAGTTATGATGCTGAGGTTGCTACCTCCCCTATTTGGACTTCCCTATTCTCACATATACCACTGGATGGAATAAAGAGTATAAACATAAAAGTAATATTAGTATATTTATTTTATATGCACTGATACCTACATGCAGAACAAATAACATTCAGAATGTCAGTACAAATGTGTATGTCTGTGTCTGTTTAGAAAGAGAGGGAAAGAATATTCAAGGGAAATGAATGATTAAGGAATATGAAATAAAAATAATAAACAAATAAATCTAACCTTAGGATTGCCATCATTCTAATTGTTTAGAATGAATCTAGCTTTATAAATTCCTGAGTCTTTCCTTCCAAGGGTTAAAGAAATTAGATTAGGAATTGATTCCAAAGACTAGGAGCTACATGGGAGAAGGCTATAGCCTAAAACATGAGGTGGCCTTTTTGACATGGGTGGAAAGTTTCTGGAATAGGAAAAAAGCAGAAAGTGAGCAAAAACAATAGGCTAAATTAAGAAAGGTTTCTGACACTAATTAAAGTGACCAGATGCAAGGATAAACTATAAACTTATAAAAAATTTTAAATTCTGGAAAATCTTATAAAGTAATGTTATTTGAAGTTTGGCAGGCTTTTAGCTTTTAGCTTTCCATAAGGCCTTAAGAACCTGGTTTTCCCCCCAAAGGTTGGGAGATTACATGATGGTATGCTACTATGAATTGGCACCAGGTTTTTGTTGTTTTTAATGTTTATGTTTTAACTGGTTGTGTTTTACAACTTTTAAAATGATTTTATATGTTTTTCAGTCTTTGATTGGTAACCGCACATAGTTGACTGAAAGATGGGGGAGGTATAAACGTTATACATACATACATACATACATACATACATACATACATACATACATACATACATTTCATTACTTTTCTGTTGAAATACTCCATATCTGCTTGAGCCTTGAGGAAGATTAGCAGGCTAAGACAAATAGCTCTGAATAGGAGCATAACTTTTTATAGGTCTTCCTAACCTTCTATTCCATTGTTTATGGAACACAGTTCCAGGAATCTCCATGGTCTGTGGCATTTATGGTTAGGAATGAACAAATTGCAATAATACCTGAAGATTCAAGGTTAGAAAAATTTGCTTCTTTGGCAATCTAGTGGAAGCAGAACTAGTAGATTGAGTAGAACTAGATCTAAAGATAGTTACAGTTTTTCGTTTAAAATGCTAATTGTTATATTGTGAATAAAGAACAACCTCATTCAGGATGTTAACTATCTCTCCACACTTTCAAGTAAACTCAGCTGTTGCCTCTGTGGAACAACATTATAGATGTACATTTCACAACAAAACTGCATTTGTTTGATGTTGCACTGTACAAGGAACTGGGAGGATAAAGTGACACCTGTTTCTAGGTAGAGCATCCAAGAGTTCTTTAAATGATCCATATGTGCAACATTACTAAAATGATTACTCTCAGAATTAGATAAAAGAGATCATCCTTCGAGATCATTATATTACTACAGCATGAGCCAAATGAAAAGTGTTCCAAGTATGACATAATGTTTTATGATCACCACTTTCTTGTTTAGTTTATTGGAAGGATAAACTGGAATGATCTTAGAAATCTTCAGGTATGATTGCTCAAAGATTCCTTTAGGCAGTAATTCTCTATCAGTAGCTCTATCAGTAGCAAGTATTGGCCTAATATTAAGATTACTGATATGCAGGTTCCTGCTCATTTTTTTTCCTGACCCCAGGACAGGTAGGTTGGGCATTGAGACAGCTACTGAGTCGATCTATGCTTTGTAGAACATAACTGAGATTTGAATCTTGATCTCATTGATCTAAAACATCTGTCCTAGCTTTTGTTTCATACTGATGAAACAAAGATCCATGAAGAGAACATCTATTTAATACACAATATACTAGAATAATTTATATATGAAGGATATAAATAACATTGCAATAAAACTTGAAAACTATGTATGAATGTTTTTATAAGGAAGATATAGATCTCTATTTTTTTAAAATTGAGAAATAAATTCTAGTCCTAGCAATAGTACTTATATACCACTTTACAGTGCTTTACAGCCCTCTCTAAGCTGTTTACAGAGTCAGCATTGTGCCCCCAACAATTTGGGTCCTCATTTTACCCACTTTGGAAAGATGGAAGGCTTGAACTTGGTGAGATTTGAACTGCAAATTTCAGGCAGCTGGCAGTCAGCAGAAGTAGCCGGCAATACTGCATACTAACCACTGCGCTACCGAAGCTCCTACTCAGTTAATGATTTTTATGATTCTTCCACAAGAAAACTATGAAGTTATATCCAGACAACCACAAAATGTTTAATTATATCTGAAACTCCTGAAATAAATAAATTTATTTCAAATAAACACCCTTCTGTACTTGAAATTCAAAGGCTGCTATTCAAACATCAGTGCAGTAGAGATATTTGGATGAAATGTCTTGCAACAAAGAAAAATGAACAAGCTCTTCACATTATGGAGATGAGAATAATATGATGGTCACTTGACATATCAAGACTATGCTGACTGACAGATGAAGGCTTACAGAAAACCCTTGGGGTTGCCCTAATTGTTGAGAAAATGTAAGAATTGAGTTATGTGCAACTCTGTGGCAAGAACAGCTCTAGAATTAAATGTAGAAGGTCACCATCTGAAAAGAAAACGAAAACGTCTTGGCTCAGCTGATTGAAAGATAATATGCACCTTCTAAAACTCAGCTGAAGAAAAGCTGTGATTAAGATAAGTGGTTAGTGCAGTGCAAACAAGTGAACTCTGTAACTACTTGTGGCAATCGCTAGGAAGAAGGATGAAGTAAATTAACATGTCCTTAACCAGAATTTCATTCCCGAGCAGCAAGTTGCTATGCAAAAAACTTCTCTGCTAAAGAGGGCAAAGAGGATAATTTTCAAGCTAAACAAATTACCTACTAGAGAATTGGAGGGCCTGGAAGAACATGATGAATGTGTGGATATATATCCTTATCTTTCAAATTGTTAGGCCATGCCACTAATTCTGAAGCCGCAAAATATTTGTCCAATAAAGCATGCATAGCTCAAATCCCCAATGCAGTGATGGAGCACTATGTTTATTGTCTTTGGTAATATGGAAACAATGTCAGATATTGATTGCTAAAGTTCAAAAGATATTTGCTCTGTTGCTTCAAACTCCTCTTTTTTACCTTTTTAAAATTCCAGGAGGGTGTGCTGCACAGCAAAACTAGTCTAATGCAGAAAGATTCATAGTGTATATACTCAACTGTCTCTTGCTTGAATGGATCTACTGAAGCTGAAAAATAAAGTCCACTTCATAGTGGATGGGTATTGATTGTAGGTTGGAAAACATGGCACGGACTAAGAGAAACATGGCCTGGGATTGAGGTTCTTCAATTTATTACATTAAATGTAAAACCAGCCATTCTGATAAATAGACAAAGCTGAGATATAAAATTATTATTAAATTTATGTGGTGCCTATTTCATGGTTTGAAATGTGGTGTATAACACTGTAACGAAAGCATGAATAGAAATCCATTGAAAATCAACTTAAAACCATTTCAAATCTAGTTTAGCAGCAAGGCAGTTTAAAAGGCCAATTAAATATTTTGTGCTCACCAAAGAAGGTCAGCTTAAACTACAGAAGGTGACTAATCTGGCAAAAGTATTTTAGAGTGTGGAACCAACTACTAAGAAAATATTTTCGTGCATTCCTGTCAAAAGTATCACAATGCCAACATTATAGATGTTTGCAATGGAAACAGATTTAGCCATTTGTCCCAAGATAGAACTGGAAAAAAAAAACCCTGTCACTATGCTTTAGGACAGTGATATCAAACTGATGGCCCAGGGGCTGGATGCATTACGCATAGGCCACGTCCACCTCAGCTCCGCAAAGGGGAAAAACATCATGAAACGTCACCAGGCATCAAAATGATGCTGCGAGTTTGAAACCCGTGCTTTAGGGAATATTTACACTAATTCTAGTCCAATTAATTTTTTCCCCAGAATTTAAATTTGAATGAAATATATATTGGCAAACACATAGGCTCCATAGAACAGAGGAAAATAGCTAACTGGATTGGACTTTGGCAAGCTACTTTTATATATATTTCTTTTCCTGAGCTAGATTAAAAGAACTGTTTTTCAGGTTTTTTCTTCCTGGTTATAATTTTTTCCTGGTGTTTCATATCATTAGCTGCTACTCATTGTCCATCTCCTAAACAAGAGGCAAACAACCTGCCATCCAAGCTGACATGTCATCCCTAAGACTCCTTCTGGTGACCCACAGTCAAGGGAGAAATCCAGCAGGTTCTGACAGGATCTGGAGAACTGGTAGTGGAAATTTTGAGCAGTTCAGAGAACCGGCAAATGCCATCTCTGGCAGGCCCCAGTGTGGGGTGGGAATGGAGATTTTGCAGTATCGTTTCCCTGGAGTGGGGTGGGAATGGAGATTTTGCAGGATCCTTCCCTTGCCACACCCATCAAGCCACGCCCATAGAACCGGTAGTAAAAAATTTTGGATTTCACCACTGCCCTCAGTCCTCTGTGATCATGATTACTGAACATCAAAGGATAGTTTTCCATAGAGTTTCCATAGAGAGTTTGAGTTGAGAAGTACATGTAAACTAAGGAAACTCCAAAATAAGCATATTACATATTAAAAATAAATCATCTTCTCCACATTCCTTCCTACCCACCTATACCCAGGGTCACACATTTTGAGAGTCTTAGGTCCTTCTGAAATCTTAAATTTGGCCTTTGGCTTAATCTATAAATTATATTGATTCAATTTATAAATTAATTTAATCTATAAATTACTTTAATTCATGTATAAATTATACTTAAACTATATGTTCTATTTGGCAGCATACTGCTTCCATCTGTAGAAGAAGTCTCTAGACTAGGGGTGTCAAATTTACCGCATCACATGATGTATCACAACTTTTTTCTCCTTTGCTTAACCAGGGGTAGGTGTGGTCAGCGCATGATGCATCTGGTTCATGGCTGAGAGTTTGACACCCCTACTCTAGATTATGTGTAAGATATGTAGAAATGATTAAGTGTCCTAATAACAAGTTGAATATGAATATGGAATAGTTTTGACAGAATGGAGAAGTAAATACTTTCTGCTATCCAGTCACATGTTTACCCAGGCTGCATATAAAGTGCACTTGTGTCTGATAACCTGAATCCAGTAAATTACTGAGAGGCAACCTCATAAGAGTTTTACATATACAGTAGAGTTTTTTTCCATGGGAGGAGGAAAGTTAAACAGGGTAGATGGATAAGAAGGTAGCAAGGGGAATAAAGATCAGATAGAGGCATACAAGAAATATAGTTAGCAAACCATGATGGAATTAGTTTGTTAAAGAGTTCCAGGATGAAATTCAAGATTACTGAAGATGGACTAACATAAGGGTTTGTGATGCAAGGGGGAAGCTGCAGAGAATCATCTACCATTGCAGATATCTACCATGTTTCCCTGAAAATAAGACCCTGTCTTATATTTTTTGAACCCCGAAATAAGCGCTTGGCCTTATTTTCAGGGAGGTTTTATTATTTTAGAGCGTGTGAAGCAAGATGGGGTTCCTCTTGCCGTCTTTCCTGATTTCCAGCTCTGCGTTTAAATATTTTTGGGGAGGACTTATTTTCAGGGGGAGGCTTATTTAAATATGCACTCAAAAGCCCGATTGGGCTTATTATCAGGGGATCTCTTATTTTCAGGGAAACAGAGTATAAGGAGAAGAAGACCCAATGATGCTGGAAAGGAAACCCAATTTTGTTAATCATGAGAGATTGCCAGCTAAGTTTAACTAAAGCCCCTGATTAACTCTTTGGGAATTTAATAACAACTATACTTTACCATACACAGAATGTCATTTCAGCAGAAGGAATATTATTGTGAGTAGAGAATTAGTTGATAGCTAAAGTGTAGAGCAGTTAAGTCATAATGGATGGAGGGAAGGGAAAATGGCAAATCTTTTTGTATGCATTAGCTAAGTTTCACTTGTTTAGCTAATGTAAAAGGACATTTAACCTTGCTATTCAAGAATAAAGGGGGAGGGAGGAGTGATTTACTAGAAAGACTTTGGCTGCTGTATTTTATTTTATTAATCTTGAGCACTGGGACACTGCTATCCTGGGTACTGCAGTCTAAAAAGTACATTGACAGACTGAAAGGAGTTCAGATAAGGGTTACCAATATGCTGGAAAATAAGTCCTGCAAGGAACATTTACAGGTACTGTCTATGATTAGCTAGCCAGTGTTCAGATAGCTGAACTGTCTTCTATAGAAGGCAATGGATTTGTTCTCCACTGCTCTGAAGGGCAGGGCCAAGACTAATGACGTAAAATTACAAGGAAATAGAGTCCATGTTTTTCAACTTTGTTTTTAACCTTGGCAACTTTAAGAAGTGTGAACTCCAATTCCAGGAATTCCCAAATCAGTCCTTCCACACTTCTTAAAGATGCCAAGTTTGAGAAACACTGGCTAGGTTAGATATCAGGAAGAATTTCCACACAATGGGTGTCAGAGGAATGTCATGAAGTGCTACCAACAATCGTCAAACAGAAGCTGCTTACCTATCTGCCTAACGTCCTTTATCAGATCCTGAATTGAACAAGATGTTATCCTAGATGGCCTTTGAAGTCTCTTTCAACTCTACTTGCTTCTAACCCTTAGAACTAACCAATTATGAATGTGGACAAGAGAAGATGTCATTTATTGCCCTTTCGTGATGGGAAGTAGATGAGAGTTGCAGTCTAAATCCTGTAACAGACATAATACAATTGTTAGAAAAGGGGAAATAACACTGGCGCAGAGTGCGGCCGTGCAGGTGGTTATGGGAGTGACGTGGCGTTCCCATGTAACACCTCTCCTGCGCGAGCTGCACTGGCTCCCGGTGGTCTTCCGGGTGCGCTTCAAGGTTTTGGTTATCACCTTTAGAGCGCTCCATGGCTTAGGACCTGGTTATTTATGGGACCACCTGCTACCACCAATAGCTTCCCACTGGCCAGTACGCTCCCATAGAGAGGGGCTCTTCCGGGTGCCGTCAGCCAATCTATGTCAACTGGCAGCCCCTAGGGGGAGAGCCTTCTCTGTGGGGGCACCTACGATCTGGAACGAGCTCCCCCCGGAGATACGGAGGATCCCGGATCTGCGCACCTTCTGTCGCGCGCTCAAGACTTTCTTATTTCATCAAGCTGGCCTGGCCTAAATCTTTTCCCCTTTTAAATGTAAATTTTAATTTGTTTTTAAATTATTGGGTATTTTAAATTTGTCTCAGCCAAATTATTTAATTCTATTTTAAATTTTTGTATTTATGTGTTTTTATTCTATGGCTGTTCACCGCCCAGAGTCCTTCGGGAGTAGGGCGGTATATAAATCCAATAAAATAAATAAATAAATAAATAAATAAATAAATAAATAAATAAATAAATAAATAAATAAATAAATAAATAAATAAATAAATAAATAAATAGATAGATAGATAGTGATCTAAGTTATCTCCATATGCATATATAATGTACCTCCAATTGCTCTGCAGCCATTAGCTCACACTCAGTTCAGTAGAGATCTTGGTTACAAAGCTATAATGCATCAAAAGAAAGGTCAACTATTACTAAAGAAAACAAAATCCCACTTTCACCACTGTTCTGAAGTCATGTAAGTTTGCACATTCTCATTTAAAGAGCAGATAATTACTTTAAAGTGACATTACCCTTTTTGAAAGTGTATGAGAATTTGATTCCCACTTCAAGGTTCTGCTATGAAGCAATTCTTTTTTTAATGAAAAAATGTGTTAGATAATTAAAGGTATGGGCATTTGGGGTGAGAATCAAATTCTTATATTAGACCTCTTTTTTTAAGAGTAACGTTGCTTTGAAAAACATTGGAGACAAGACTGGTATTCACTTAAAGATGGTATATAACCCAGAACGTACAGAAAGTATCAATAAGTTTAAAAAATTATACAGACTAGGATTTAACAACTGGATGGATATGAATTTAACTCAGGGATAGATTCCAGTGTTTGATTGTTAATGTGGCACTGTCTGAATAGAGATCAGTCACAAGCAGTACACCACAATCCTAGTTTCATTCTGTTCAATGTGTTTATAAGTGATATAAGGACTATTAGACAAGGTTTGTCTTTTTGCTGATGACACAAAGTTGTACAATAGAGTTGACATTCCTGGGAATACTTGTAATATGGAAAATGATTTGGCTTTGTTAGAAAATTGGTTTAAAAAATATGTAAACTGCAGTTCAATGTTCTAAAATATAAGATCAGGGAAAATGAATTCTCTGGCAGGTGCAGTTTTGGGAATACAGAATTAGAATAAAGGATTTAGGTGTGTTCATAGCAGATGACTATAAAATGAATAAACAGTGTGGCCAGTTGTGAAGGCAAACAAAATTCTGGCATGCTAAATTTAAATTTACCAACAAAGAAATAAAGGGAGACTAGTATAGCTATTTCAAGCTATAGTCTCCCTTTATTTTTTTGTTGGTAAATTTAAATTTAACACAAATAGTTTGTCGTGGAAGCTACTGCCTGAGAAGGCTCCTGGATTGGGGCTGAAAGGCAAAAGTGGAAGCAGTATGCTCTGTCCCATATTTGAGTAGACCAAGTTGCCCTAATAGATGGTCTCACTGGAAAAACACTTAAAATTCTGGGATGCATCATTAGAAGGATCACCAGCAGGAATAAGGAGATCCTAATCCTGATATAAAGGGCTTTAGATGCCATTTGGAATACTGTGCCCTGTTCTAGAGACCTCACTTAAAGAAAGATATTGATAAGATTTAGTCTAGAGATGGGCAACAAAAATAGTCCAAGGTCTGAGAGACAAAACCTATCAGGAGAGATTGGAGGAACTGAATAGGTACAGCCTGGGAACAGAAGGAAAAAGTGGGGACATGACTGAAAATATATTACGGCTGTGAACAAGGTTCTAGAAGTCAATATTTTCAATATTAAGAAAAAAAAACCAAAACCACAGAAGCTTAGCTTCAGATTGACAGAAGGAAAGTTCAAAAGTAATGTATTACTTCACAGAAAGAGTAGTGGAAGCTTGGAACCAGCTTCCAGAAGAGACGGTGGGTCAATCATCAGTAAGTGAGCTTAAACATGCTTGGGATGAGCAGATGCCCATCATCTTACAAAAGTTAAAAAGAATAAAAAATAAAATGAAATAAATATTTTTTTTAAACCCCAAAGGGCAATTCAATGGACCTCTAGATCTTTTTCTGCTACCTTTCTATTAATATAAAGGGAGCTGTCAACATTTTTGCGGTTATGAAATTATCCTGGGCAGGGGAGAATGTTATCTCTTCAAATGATACTATATAGAACTTCATATTCCAAATCCCAGATAGAAACTTCTGGTATTTTAATATAGTTTCCAAAAAAGTGAAGTGAAGTATTAGAAATACAAATATTATCTTACATCATAATTCCTTTTACCTATCAAATGAGCTGTATATTTATTTTGCATTCATGCCAGTTAAGAATTATACCTCTGAAGGTCATATTAAAGTTATCTAATTTTAAAACATTAAAGATTTTCTCCTTAACAAATATTTATTTTAAATATGGAAATAAAGATGCTAATGTCACTACATTTTCCTTACCAATTAAATGGCTACTTTCTGTGATTGAATGTATTACTAATGTGTTATAACAGTTTAAACACTTCCAACATATGAATGAGGGTGAAGAGATATCATGTGACTATTTCCTTTCCAATGTATCAGAGGACATATGTCTTCACAGCGGAAGACTTTGTAGGTACAAGGAAGGAGAGATCATGGATGTTACATTAGCACATGACTCAGTTTCCTATTGATAATTTGATAAAGTTACTGGTAGTATTAACAAGAGTAGCTATTTTATCTATGGATGAAAACTTCAATCTCAACTCAAGCGTAGAACTAAGTTAATCATGCCAATTTAAAATCTAGATACTGGAGTATATCTGTGCTGATAGATATCCTTCAAAAGAATAGCACGACTTATCTATTACTTTCACATTTCAGATTTTCTATATTTGGTCAAAGGAGCTGGAACAAAATAAAGGCCAATTAAAGATTAAGTGAAAGGAAAGTCAGGGACAATTATATGGTTTATAGAAAAACTAAGAAAAACTAAAATAATATTACTTAAAAAGTGCAGAGGTCCCTGCTTAAAAAATACAGGGAGATAGGAAAAATAATGCCCCAAAATTATCAGGCAGAGGAGTTTGTTATCATCTGTATGGTGTTTTCTTCTGCCCAAATATATACAATCTGCTATGCAGCTAATGCAATGTTGCATATGAAATAAGGTGTGGTTAAAACTTATTCAGAACAGGCAACTATTCTGTACAATAATGCTTAGCAGTGCAAGCCAGTGAAGAGGAAATAGAAGCAAATAGTCCAGAACACTTATAAAAGTGAAAATTCTGATTATTAAGAAGAAATATATAAGATCCTACTATTTGAACATATTTTCCAGATAGGAAGTCTTATACAATTAAGCATAAATTGAGATATAATCAATTTTTCCCCATCCCTTTCTTTTCCTACCTCTCCCCCAACCCAAAATAAATTGGGTTTCAAAGCTTGGGAACTGTACTTCCACATAAACTCATTTGACCTCAGTTCTCTGGATGACATCCATAAAGTCACTTTATAAAAATGTGCTGCTTGCACGGTACAATAAATTGAACAAAGAGCTCAGGAGGATGGGATCAATGAAAGTGATAAAGCAAGATTGATCAGCTGAATGGGAAGCCTATTAGAGATTGTTGAGAAAGATGAGTGCATTCCATTTGTCTCATCTTCCAAAATTTAAATTACACATTACAAAAGGGCAACATTCTAGTTATGTCACAAAAGAGCTTTGATAACTGCTGTCAATCCCACACATTTTGTCATAGAATCTGTGTTTGTATTAGAAAAGTAAATAAACAAGGGAGAAATATAAAGATAAATAAATAGAATAGTTGAATACACAGCTAGTAAAATGACAATGTAAAAAGGATAGAGATTAGATATGATCATTACAACATTTTGTTTGTTTTGCTATTGACATTATGTGTCTTTCTTAAGCTTGGCTTTCCATCTGTTGCTCAACTCCCAGCAATTTATACCTACCTTCCCTATTGTATGGCATGCTGGGAGTTGTAGTTCAGTAATAGCTAAAGGGCCACATATTGCCAATACTTCAACTGGCAGATTGTTAAATAAAATATAATTTGCCAAGAATTTCATGAATCATATTCTGGTTAAAGTTGTATCACATTAGACATTTATGCCATAGTTTGTTGTTTGTTTATGTTTATGTTTATTATATTTGTATACCACCTTTCTCCCGAAGGAGAAGGCGGTGAACAGCCAACAGATAAAATACAAAAAATACAAAATTTAAAACAATATTAAAATCCAATTAAATTAATTTGGCCACAGTTAAAACACCCCTATATTAAAACCCATAGTTTAACAATTTAAAATTAAAACAATTTTAAAAAGTTAGGTCAGGTCATCCCGGCTTGATGAAACAGAAATGTCTTTAGGGCACGGCAGAAAGTGCGCAGATCCGGGATCCACCGTATCTCTGGGGGCAGCTCGTTCCAGAGGGTAGGTGCCCCCACAGATACATAAGCAGCTAGTCCTGCTTATGACAGAGTTACTGTGAGAAAATTCCCATCTATCAAAATGTGTATCAAGTGAAATTGTCATTATTGTGCTAAGTATAATAATATTAAGGATAAATTACAATTCATAAGAAAAATCATTTTCAGATTATAGTCATAATTATATTTTAATCTCTATAGTGGAGAGTTGTAACAAGTATAAGTTGTAACAAGCACAATGGCATTCACTAGAAAGTAGTCCCAATGCACCAGGAGGTAGGGGATATTTTTATCCACAGCAGTTTTCCCAAAAATTGCATCAGAAATATATTTAGAAAAAGTTCTTATGGAAATAATTAAATTTGTAAATAACACCTTAACCTTAATAGCCATCATCTCCATTATTTGAGCTAAATTTTTTGATGTGAAAAAATAGTCTATTTTATATGTCTATGGAGATTCTCAATCATCCATGTCATGGTTGTCCCAAAGGTGCTTTTTCAAGAGGCAACTGGAGTTTCTGGTTTTTCTTTGAAGACATTTCGCTTCTTGGATGAGAAGCAAAACATCTTCAAAGAAAAACCAGAAACTCCAGTTGCCTCTTGAAAAAGCACCTTTGGGACATCTATTTTACAAGCACTACATTCATTCAAAGTATCTGACATTTTGTTGTTTGGAGAACAGTTTTATTTGATTGTTGGAAATAATGATGGGCAATAGATAATAAAATAATAAAACATAGTAAAATTGCAAATCTTGCCAGAGGAAGAACATTCTCTAGTCCATTTCTGTGGTTTGGCTGCATATATGAGCCCTGGGCATCAGTTGGCTATTGTTATTAAATACTGTGAAGCAATTTTTAGCTATATAATTTTCAAAGCCACTTATTCATACAAGTATCCACATTGGAGAAAATGCACATCATTAAAGTAGAGAGGCTCTCAAGATGAGAGATATACTGATTTTCGCAAGGACAACTCTGATGATGCTTCCTGATTATACACAAATGCCAAGGAAACATATTCCTCTTAAATCTGCTTTTTTTTCTATTTTTGTGTCCCTTTTGCAACATAATTTAGCTGTCCCCTTTCATTCAATTGATAGGGAAGATATGGAGAGAAAAAACAATAAAAGGCTTTCAGATCCAGATGTCTGTGTGCAATTGAATTTCCACCGAGGTTGGTGATTTTAAAAAGTCTTTGATGGGCAAGATACCATAATGCAAGTTTAACCTCTGTGTCTATTTGACCTACCACATTTATAACTATCCCTGAATTAAATAGGCAGTAGGCAAGCAAAGGATGCTAAACTAATTCAGTTTGAAATAAGACAGAGTACTTGTGATAAGACAGAGTACTTGATGAACTGGGTTTAGATGGAAAGACATAACGTAAAGACACAACATAGTTAAAGTAGTAGTCAAGGATACCAGGAGACAAACATAGCACAGCAATCAAAGTTAAATCATTGCCAAGATCAAGCAGAGATCCAGGTTTTAAGAATAAAATACAACATGAGAAGAGCATCTAATGGACATTTGTTTCAGCATCTAATTGCAGTTGAGTAAAGGCAGAAATCCATATGCTCTTAGTCTCCAGTCAAGTTTCTCAATCCTAATTACTAAACTTGGTGCTTCAAGATCATGTACTACTTTACAAACAGTCTCACATGCGATATATTTGCTCTGTGCAAATATGTACTCTTTCTTCCTATCTTTTGGTTCTCTCTTCAAAGCCAGAGATGCCTCCATGGCCTAAGAGCTCTGGAATCTAATACATGGTCAGAGTTTGAAACATTAAAGTACAAAGGGCAAATATTATTTCAAAGAATCTGAAATAATTATAAGGTGTGACAGGGCCTCAACCCTTAAGTATCAGCTTCCCTAAAAGTCGTACTGAAGGTGCTTTTTTCAAGAGGCAACTGGACTTCCTGGTTTTTCTTTGAAGATGTTTCACTTCTCATCTAAGAAGCTTCTTCAGCAGAGAAGCGAAACAACTTCAAAGAAGAACCAGAAAGTCCAGTTGCCTCTTGAAAAAAGCACCTTTGGGACAACCATGACCTGGATGACTGAGAATTTCCATAGACATTTCCCTAAAAGTCATTTTTGGTTTCTTCTCCTCGTTCAATGAGGGACTGGCCTCCAGAATGCTTCAATATGAACTGGATTATATGGGGTATTTTTTTTAATATGCAAACATTGGACAGATTCTCTATGTATGGAGTTTCTTTGCATTGAAATTGCAGAAATGTTTTCTCACTATCCACTTGCATGGAGACAATCTATGGAAAGAAGAATATCTCTATTTTCTTTCTACATAAGAGATTGACACAGGGGGCAGACCCAGCCACTCTTTCACACTTCCCTTGAAACCAGGTAAAATCTCATCTGGAATTAGGATGATATTAGGAATTAGGAATATATGTGTATGTATTGATGTATAGTGGTAATAGATTCATCATTAGTAATTCTATGTAATCCTTATTGAATAACAGAGATTGTATAGAGATCAGAGATTATCAACAGAAAGTAAAGATTATTTTCCTTTCAGGCAATCAAATTTGCAGCACAATCAGATTTGTAAGATTGTACTATCCAATCTCAATAAAGGAAACAATAATCTTCCTATGGAATTGATTTCCTGATCTCGTCTATTAAGGGAGCTAACAGTATATAAGGTCAGTCACATTGTTAAAGATTTGTCACTAAACAACTCATTTTCTGGCATGTTGAATAACTTGCATTGCAAAATATCATTGACCGTTCTGGCAAACCTCTACTTTTCTCTAGGTATCCTTTCTCTGAAGGAAGGCCAAAATAATGCCAAGCAATTATCCTATATGAGCTTTTCCTATAAAGAAGAATAACAGAAGAAAAGAAAGGCCATGCATTAAAAAACCCCTTTGTTCCTATAAAAAGCTCATAGTCAATGATAACAGAAGCCATGCTTGTTAACGTTCTAAAGAAAATCCAATATCCTAAATGAAGATACTTGGATACATTATGCTGTGGTATGATAATATATTCATTACTGTGTTTATACCCTGCCTTTCTATTCATTTCAACAGTAAAGAAAGCTTATAATAATTAAAAGAAAAAGGAAGTATTTTTACAAAATTAATTCAATTAAATAAAAATCAGTCATTACAATAATTAACATGAAAGAGATGGGCTTTTACTACAATAGGAACCAATATATAGCTTGGGGAGAATGCCATAGACCGGGAGCCATATAAGGCAAGTTTCTTTTGTACATGTCCAATAGACAAACTTCTGGTATCCAAAGCATTTTCAGAGGGCCTTTCCTACTCTAAATAACTGGAGAGGTTCCTAGCCATGTCAAATTCAGTTATGATCACTTTATCAAAACATTATACATCCTTGCTATCACAACAGTGCCTTCTTGGTAAGAATTCCTGGCACTAACCAAAACTGAAGACACACCCATGGGAAACATTACATTTCTATTTGTTTGTATATTATAATAATTGTGCTCCAAAACTGACCTCTGAATGAAATTATAAAGTAGCCCAAAAGGTTAGTTGGAGGGAGGCATGACATAATCTTTACAAACAGACTATTGATGGCGTTTACGTTTAAGTGTTTATTTTTACTAAACTTCAGTTGAAGTTCACTGATTGTTTAATTCATTGAAGTTCATTGAAACTTGTTGTTTTAATAGAAACTGTGCAGTGGTTTCATTGACTCAAGCATTGCAACTTTTAATAGAGAAAAACAGAATTGACATATAGGCAAAAAGCCTCAAGAAAGTTTCCATACTAGAAAACTATTAGTAATGGAAAGTTAATCCATTCACAGTGGTGAATCAATCCATAAAACTACACACACACACACACACACACACACACACACACCTCATGTTTATCATGAGTTTTTGGATAGTTCCTGACAGTCATTTTTCTTCTCTTCTTCCACACCTAGATATATGGATAGAAAGAGTCAACCCAAAGCAAAATTTAATAATAAAACAATTACATACATAAACATCATATTGGTTGCAAATTCTTAACATCTACATTTTAGAAATAAGATGCAACATTTAAAATGTTAATACTGTCGGAAAATTGTCAGAATAGACACTCAAAACTCCACCACCCACCCTGGCAATAAACCTCTATGCAATTTGAGAAGAACCCAGGTAATATGTCAGTAGCAGAAGAAATTTATATGACTTAAAAATCTCTAAACATCCTGTTTATAAAACATTGTTTGAATGTTTATATATTATTTACCTTTGCTTTTAGTTATTTTCCTTCTTTTAGCTGGAAGACCTATTCACAAGGCTGTAAAACATATATTAAACTACAAAAAAAATCAGATACAGTAGAGACAGCAACAATCAATCATTCTTGCTTAATTGCTATGGAGAGATATTTGGAGGAAAGAAGGTTGTAGTTAGGGAGAGAAGTTTTAGCTCTCCTTTGTAGTGTGATTACACTTGAAAAGCTTTATTTTCTGAAGAAAAGAAGAACTTCAATGAAACTGTCAATGGGAGGCTTTTCCCTCCTAGAGTCTTATCATAGTACAATGGACAGTGTGTGATGGGCAGTACAAGGGAAGAAAGGGGAGGGAAGGGAAGAAAGAGAAGAAGAAAACACTGAAAAAGAAACAAAGATGTGGGAAAATATGGATAAATGTATTAGATAAGAAATTAAAGGGCAAATTTCAAATACAACCAGTAGAATAATCTACTGTTGTGCATTCGTTAGGATAGGAAATTTCTGAAGTATGCCAGAATGCAAGTGTGGGTTTATTTGATTTCTTCCCATTATGTGATGGAATATAGTCTGGATTTCCAGAAGGGAGGGATGTACTCCAGAAGAATAAGCAACAACTCAGTTCATATAGCTTGCCTGAGAGAAAGAGGGTCAAAATCAGGGGTTAAATTCAGCAGGTTCTGACAGGTTCTGGAAAACTGGTAGCGGAAATTTTGAGTAGTTCAGAGACCCGGCAAATACTACCTCTGGCTGGCCCCAAAGTGGGGTGGGAATGGAGATCTTGCAATATCCTTCCCCCAGGAGTGGGGAGGGAATGAAGATTTTGCAGTATCCTTCCCTTGCAGTGGGATGAGGATTTTGCAGTATCCTTCCCACGCCCACAAAGCCACGCCCACAAAGCCATGCTCACAGAACCGGTAGTAAAAAAATTTGAATTCCACCACTGGTCAAAATGATTCTTCCCTAATAGTTCTCAGAATATATGATTTATCCGCCTATTTAAGCCTCTTATTATGGGCTATATCTAATGTAAGGCAATACAATGAAAACAAATGTAGAGAAAACAATTTTTTATGATCTTTCTTTATCTTTATCTTTTATTAGATTTGTATACCACCTTCTCCTTTCGGACACATAGTTTTTAGTTTTGGACTGATAGTTTTTAGTCATCGTATAGCATGAAAATAAATTCTGCACTTTTCTAGATTTTAATTTTTTTTTTACTTTCTCTTTGGCTTTAAATATTTTAAAGGAAATAAGAGCATTTCCACAATACCTAAATTTCATGTCTAACCTTCTCATGCATCAGGTGTTAAAGTTACCATCTAACATGAAATGTCCATCAGAAGAGCCAAAATCTGATTGCATAAAACTAGGCTTAAGTTTCTTATTAGAGTTTTCCAAATTCTATCCAGAATGTAACATTAAGAACACATTAGAGCATTCCAGAAACTACCTTAAGGAATTTGGATTGAATTGTCTCCAAAGAATGGACATATGATTGTGATCCATGAAGCTGGATATGAAAGAACACATCCAGTTTTGTTTTGCTTGAACAAAACTGCAGGCACCTGTGTTGTTTTCTTTTTTTCCCATATGAGCCTTTCTCATAGCATTAGCACAGCAAAGTTGCCAGTAAAGCTGCAACTAAGCTAAGGAGATCTCTGCAGGCCTTGAAAACTCACAATAAATTATCAAAAGAATTAAAATCAAATATAAATCACACATAAAAGGGCATGGTGTTAAACAGGTACAGGAATCTATAGATAGCTCTTGACATACAACTACAATTGGGAGTGAAATTGGATGTGATATTCTTTTTATGCAAATCATGCCAGGATAGCAAAAGTTGCCTCTGTGGTTGAGTGTATTTTGTTAATTTCAATGCATTACTGTGTTGTTTGCTAATTTGATTGCTGTCATTTGTCATCTCGGAAGTGTGTGTGAAAGGCTCTGATCTAAACACCCAAAGCTCCAAACATTTCTGGATCAGGGAAAGAAAAAGCCAAACCTCAACACTTAAGGAGTGGAACTCCTAAAGCAAATGTTGGCAAATTCTCATTAGGTGGAGCTACAACTTAAAGAAGGTGGAGCTTTGAATGTATGTCCTTGTGTGTTTGAACAGAAAAGAGCAAAGTTTTCTTTTGATTATGTCATTGGATGGTAATTTTTTCCCTTGAAATTGTTTTAAGCTTGTGCTGTAGCCACTATATGCTTAATGTTTTATTTATTTATTTATTTATTTATTTATTTATTTATTTATTATTTTATTAAATTTCTATACCACCCTAATTATTGCAGTGGCAAAAATACAATTCAAAACAACGTCCCAAAGGCAATTGAACTTCGCTTTTCCTTGAACATGTTTTGCTTCTCATCCAATAAGCTTCTTCAGTTCAGTGGAGAAGCTTTTTGGATGAGAAGCAAAATGTCCTCAAGGAAAAACTATTGCCTTTTGAAATAACACCTTTGGGACAATCATGGAATGGAGGCCTGAAAATCTCCACAGGCAATTCAAAACAATCTGATGTCATGCCTTGGAATCATTTATGGTCATAAGAACAGAGATCATCCACCTCTGTCCTAGACAATATATTCAGATGCTGTGCGCTTCATCCTCTTCTTTTTCCTTTTAATGGCATGTGTTCTGGAGAAATAAGTAGGAAGCTGATATTAGCACTCCAATGCACTCCAGAAGTGAGGGTAAAAGAATTTCATTAACCCACTCCAAACTCCAACCGCAACAAAATCTTCAAATTTGGCTAGCCTTTCTAACATTTTTGTTTCCAAAGGGCAGTTGGCATTTTTAAGATGGATGTTGCACTCCTGAGCCCTAATTTAAGCTGCCAAGTTTCCTAAGAGAGCTCGTGTTTCTTGCTGTCTTGTATTACTCATAATGACGTTGGCATCAGAGCCACAGATTTTTCACATCTTTTGTGTGTATACTGCTACACAATAAATTTCTGATTAAACTGAGAATCAGCTATAATAGAAAATGTCAGTACTCTAAACTCCGCTGAAGGGTATGTGCCTATTTTGCTTTTCAAATTTAAATCAGGATGTTGCTTCCCAGATTAAGGAGCATGTAGTTGTGTTGCTATTATTTTGCACAGCACCTGTTTTCCACTTATATCCTGGTGCTCAAAATTAATTTAGGCTCAGACCTTAATGAGTCACTATTGCAATATTGCACTTGCTAAGTATAGCTCAACCTGCATTCTTCGCTAGGAGGCTGAGAGGGAAAAAAAAATCACACAATGATTAAAAAAATCACAGTGGGATAATTCACAACTTTTGAAAAGATAAATCCAAACCATGGGTGTTTGTTTGTTTGTTTGTTTGTTTGTTTGTTTGTTTGTTTTATCCCAGCTTTATGACATTCTTCCCAAACTTGGCACCCTCCAGAGCATAGAGTGATAGCTTGAGGGAATTATTTAAATTAATGCTTAGGAATATTTTTTTCTTGATGTATTTATTAATTTATATCCTGCCTTTTGTTCAGGAAAGCAACGTAACATAGGCAGCATCCTTTCCTCCTATATTTCCTCAGAACAACTACAAAGAGAGGGAGATTGGGATGAAAGAGAGAAAGTGACTGGCCCAAAATTATTCAGAGAGCTTCTATGGTGAAGATGGAAGAGAATCTAGGTCTCCCTGCTCTTAGTCTAATACCTTAACCATTTCAGTGGTTCAGTTCTCCTGAATTCATGTATTACCTGTTTTCAAACTGTGGCAGACATTTCCAGCCTCTGCCTCCAATCACACAGTTAAGTGTAAACAGTAAGAATGGCATTAATATATATAGAACAGAAATCAGTGGAAATGCAGAGTTGAGGAGAGTATGAGTAAACAGCGGGATGGGTGGGGGTGGAATCATTTTGGCAGCCAGGACTGAACAACAAAAGTCCCTGTTTTGTTATGTGCACACTAAAAAGGGATGGAATTTTGATCACTCACTTGCAGCCATCTTGACTGTTTACACACAGACACACACAGACACACACAGACATAGAAAAGCCCTGATAAGGGGCATCCAGAGCAATTCCAAATAAGCTTCATTATTTCTCAGCTCCTGCTGTCTCTTTGCCGTTTCCTGTATTGTAGAAAATCAGCTACACTTGAGGATCTCATGTGCCTTTAGTGTATGTGCGCTGGAAATTATGAATACAAATAACTCTATACCAACATTGTTGAAAACTTGTTAGCATCTTGCTAGTATTCAGTGAACTGTGTCACTTGATTTGATATCTATGTTTTTTGCTTAAAATATGGAACGGCAATCAATTCTCACCAATCTTTTCCCATGTCCCTAACATTTATGGAGAGAACAAACACAGAAAATAATATGGCACATTGGGCATACTAACATTTATAATTTTGCCCTTTTGAGGTAAAGTTTTTGTTTTTATCCAAACTTTTAAGGCAAGTGGCAGTTAAGGAAAAAATGGGTGATTTTTTTTCCTGACTGGGAGCTGAACATTCCATGTTTAATGGTTTTCTGCTTCTAAGGCCCCAGGAAAACATCTGGAAATGTCAGTGTTTCTGAGGGAGAGGCTGACATTTTTCGGCCTTTTTTTTTTTTGTGGGAGGCTGAAAAGTTTAAGTGCAAAATAGGTGTGTTGCATTCTGTGAAAACTTAAAAGCCTTAGTTTGGACTATTTTCAGTACAAAACAAAAATAGTAAATACTGTACTGTAATCATGTCTCTAGAAGGAGAATGTCAGCAGTAGATAGGGTAAATTAGGAGCTCTTTGTCGCTCACAAATTGCACCTTAAATGCCTGTTCTTCTGGACAGATGTTTCTCAACTTTAGCAATCTTATGATATGTGGACTTCAACTCCCAGAACTCTTCAGCCATCATGTTGGCTGGGAAATTCTAGGAGTTGAAGTTCATTCTTCTTAAAGTTGCCAAGGTTGATAAACCTTCCTCTGGACTGCATACCTTAATTATATTGTACTGCTAACATAAAGTTCATCTTCATTGTTGTGTTTTTTAAAGTAAATATTGAATGAGGAGGGTCAGTTCTGGATTCTATATCCTGTCAGGAGCCATCAGTTTAAGAATTTGTCGGAATATGGCTGGGTTGTTTGGTTTTTTTTGCTATGAAAGCAATTGTTTCCATTTTTCTTTTAGCACAAATAACAAACATTTAGAACTATCCCCATATGTAAAAGTTAAACACACTGCCAAGGTGGGTCCCGATTTGGACATGAAGGCCTCATTAGCTAAAAAGGCATGGCTTTGCTGTTTGGGGAATTCACATCCCACTTAGTCTATCTGATTAAAAATAACACAAGGCCCTGCTGTCCATTTATCATTTGGCTCATCTCATCTTCCAAATGAAAACTTCCTCCTAAATTCAAAAGGCTTGTTATACACCTTCGTTTATCTGCTCAGCGCTCCCTCCCTTCTTTTCAGCTGCCTTTTTCTGCTCAACGTGCAAAGCCTTTTCCCCAGCTGCCAAACACAAAACCTTCCCGCCACTGTGACCTACTTATTCTGGCTCTGCTCTTTCTAAAAAGAGTGTAAATAGAAATTTAGCCCCTTGGCACCCTCAGTCAGGCTTTCATAACTCGGTCCCAAATGCGAATAGCACCCAGCTAGACTGCCATTCATTAAATGTGTTAAATGTCAAAACCTTGCTGCTTTCATTCACTTTTTATGCTATTATTCGTATTTGCATGGATCTCTGAACGCGGGTTCTGTTATAAAAGCCAGTTACATGAAAGTGCTTAGATACTCTCAGGTTTGTATTAATTGAAAGAATGAAGAGCTGGTTTCTACAGTAACAATACAATAATCTAATTTTGTTATAATTAGCTATTTGCCACAACTTCATGAATGGAAGGAGGAACAGGATACTTGTAGCTGAAGATTATGTAGTACTTCATTAGTGGGTTATCTTTAAGAAAACAAGATATTCAAGGGGATTGCAGTTTCATAACATAGGAAAAAGCAGCGTTGGTTGAGAAAACTAGAATATGGCATAGTAGTTGGACTAGAATTAGAGAAACTGCCCATTTGATGATTTTGAACAAATGACCCTTAATTTCACCTACCTACATGATTGAATAGGAAAATCTGGTGGGAGAATGCTAAGCTGCTTTTTATTTCTAATGGGATCGAGTGAGAGCTTGATCTAATAATTATCTAATGCACTGTAAGTTAATAATGTATTTTTTTATTTCCTCAAGGCAATCACATGGTCCAAGTTGTCAGGTGATTAGACTTCACATAAGAAATCTTTGTTAGGGTAGATAGTTGGTCTATCTACATAATTCCTGGAAGAACATCACTGGTAGCCATGCATTTTCTCACACAAAATCTCTTGGATAGAAATTGCATTATATGGTCTTTCTATTCTCTGAGTGAGAAGATAAATAATGGGCAAATACCAATATCCATAGTATATGCACAACAGAGTGCAGTACTACTACACATTTCCCATTCCCTAAACCAATGTTTTCTCAACCTTGGCAACTTTAAGCTGTGTGGACTTCTGGTAGTTGAAGTCCACACCTCATAAAGTTGCCATATTGAGGAACAATGTCCAAAGTTGTAAAAGTTCCAGGGATTCTGGAACTTTTACAAGAACTTTTAATTGATGAACAGATTCCTTTTTTTTAATGTAAACAAACAAGGAAAATGCTGCTCCAATCACCTCCAACAGTCATTTCTGTACCACAGCAGATTCCTAGAATGACCTTTGCATGTATAGCCCTTTAACTTTTTGCGTAACAAGATAGTTCCTATATTTCTCTCCTTTCAATCTCATAGAAATCTTCCACCCACAAAATTTTCTCATCTCTGCTGGAAGAATAATTTTTTCCCAAACCTTGGGGCCATTTCTGTCAGAACTGAGGTGGTTTGCACATATAACAGTAGCCCAGGAATTTTCAGAGCCATACTTTGGTCCATAAACCACAATAAATACACAAAATTCCAAGCTGTAATGAGGGATCTCATTGGCAGAAGCAAACAGATATTAATGGTTTAGTGAATTCAGATAGTGAAATAATATCTTTTGCCTCAACTGGAGAAAGTAATCTTGTTTTGAGCTTTTCACTGATGAAAAAAAGGCTAACTAATCTGGGCTATTAAGTTAATATAGCAATAGTTGACCAGTTACCAAAAAGAATCTTACAAATCCATAGTTGATGTTGGGGTTGCCAGATTATGGGATGAAAATATCTGATGGCAGCAAAGAGTTTGTTTTATAGGTATCTTTACCACCATCGTGTGGTTATCTGGAGATATGCAGCCCAAATCTGGTAGCAGCATATTGACAGAAATTGCACAGTATTCTTTTCATTCCCATTTTGCAATATTTTGGCTGAAAATAACACTTATTTACCAACCAACTGTAAAGTGCTTTTTTTATGCAAAGCTCTTAATGAGTTATAAGAGAGCTAATGCTCAAGAAAAACAAACAAAACACAGAACACCCACCCACTTTGGCTATGAAGAAAGATTTGGCTTTGGGAGCAATTGGGGAAGAATTCAAATTGACTAGCATGGAAAGTAGGCTACTGCTGCTACTCCCACATCAGTAGACTGCAAGACATTTTCTCCTTTTGCAGATCCTCCTCCAGGTTTGTAAAAATATCTATTGCAAAGGCATGGTTCTATGTGGTCTCACTCTAAATAAGCAGTAAGTGCCACATTTCAACAACCAGCCTATTCATGTATAGAATAGAATAGAAAAACAGAGTTGGAAGGGACCTTGGAGGTTTTCTAGTCCAACCCCCTGCTTAGGCAGGAAACCCTACACCATTTCAGACAAATGGTTATCCAATCTCTTCTTTAAAACTTCCAGTGTTAGAGCATTCAGAACTTTGGGAGGCAAGTTGTTCCACTGATTAATTGTTCCAACTGTCAGGAAATTTCTCCTTAGTTCTTGGTTGCTTCTCTCCTTGATTAGTTTCCACCCATTGCTTCTTGTCCTGCACTCAGGTGCTTTGGAGAGTAGATTGATCCCTTCTTCTTTGTGGCAGCCCCTGAGATATTGGAACACTTCTATCATGTCAGCCCTTCTTTATATTAAATTAGACATACCCAATTCCAGCAACTATTCTTTATATGTTTTAGCTTCTTGTGCCCTAATCATATTTGTTGCTCTTCTCTGCACTCTTTCTAGAGTCTCAACATCTTTTTTACATCATGACGATCAAAACTGGATGCAGTATTTCAAGTGTGGCCTTACTAAAGCATTATCAAGTGGTATTAACGCGTCACGTGATCTTGATTCTATCCCTCTGTTTATGCAGCCTAGAACTGTGTTGGCTTTTTTGGCAGCTGCTGCACACTGCTGGTTCATATTTAAATGATTGTCCGCTAGGACTCAAAGATCCCTCTCACAGTTACTATTATTGAGCTGGGTACTACCTATACTATACTGTGCATTCTGTTTTTCTTGCCTAAAAGTAGAACCTTATTTTTCTCACCACTGAGTTTCATTTTGTTAGATAAACCTCTACCCCCCGCCCCAAGCCAGCAGATTTGCAGGGTGTGATCCAAAAAATAAAGATGATGGCCATGATGTTATGAATGAAACTGCCTCTTTGTATGTGTACTGCACATGCAGTGCATATAAAAAACAGGTAAAACTTCCATTGCATCTAAGTGGTTGCTGTTTTCATTTTTGCGATCATAACTGCTGATATCTTTAAGGCAAAAATTACCTTAGAACCCTGCTTTTACCAACACCTCTGCTGTGCAAAATGTAATGGACATTGTTAAACAATGTGTATTAATGTGCATGGTGCGTAAATATTAATCTCTGTGCTATATTCTTTAGGCCTGGTTTAAAAATAAAAGCTACTGAAAAGCAAAACAATTCCTAAAAATCAAAGTATGGGATGACCCTCTGGTCTAGACCTTTACTTACCTAGAAGTAAGTCCAATGGCAATCAATACAGAAGGTTAATTGGGAAAAAAGTAAATGAGGGAACTAGGTCTCTTTTTAAAAAGGAAGCACAGGATGAAACATAAATCCTCTTTTGTTTCGTGGCTTTCCTATTTAATTTTGAATATTGGTACATTGTTTTTGCAATGAGTTTCCAAGGTAATGTCATACAATAAGGATATAGAATACCCAAATATGAAACACAATAATTTATTTGAGAGTCCTAAAATATTCCTAAAATCATAAAGTTGAAAGGGAACATTTTGGGAACAGAAGTTGTTCTACCAGTAGGCTTGGGAAATGTGTGATTTTTGAAATCATCAAAACCTAAATTAAGGGTCAGATGTCATGAGATTTTTGGTAATCTCTTACCCAAGATCTCATATAGATCTTGTATGGCAATGAGAAATCTCACACAATATTACGTGAGAATACTAATTTTTCTCAAAATCTTACCTAGATTTTGGGCATTGGTCATTCTTTAAAATGTATTTTTACTTAAATTGACAATCTAATTGATTTAGATTGACCAAGAATATTGTCAGCCTTCATGCAAAATAAAATTTAACATGCAAGACTGCATTGTAATTTATGGGTTAGATTTCTTCATAGGACTTCTTACCTCAGTATTATTTAAATTGCATGTGTGAGTTCCTGAAAACCACCCTTCATTTGAACATTGATCAATATCCACTTTCTGTAGATTTATGTCGACTTTCACAACACCCCTGAAAAAGAAAGGAAAAAAGATTAATTTGCATAAGACCAGGGTACCATAGAAAGGAATAGAAAAAAGCTGTAGTCCATTTTAAGATCATTTCTGAGAAGTTATGATTAGTGAAATGAAGCATCTCATTTAGTCAATCTAGTTACAAGTGCCAAAACTGCACTAAATATTAATGCCAAAAAAGGATACATTCTAATTGGCTGGTATATCACAGTACAGCTTTCTTTTAGCTGATGTTCTTCAGTTTAAATAATTATCATTCATCATTTGTGCCCAGTTGAGATGCAACACTATTCTGTATGTATGGGAAATATATTCCAACATCTCTGGGAATATTAGATTTGGGAATACTACCTTAATTTATGGTAGTTATACAGGTATACAGTAGTTGTACTGTTATACTGTTAATCCATAAGGGATAATTATAATTCCTAATAATAATTCACCCAATACCATCATTCAATTTATGTCCAAACAAAGAAAAAGTAAACTTCCATAGGGTCTCCTGAGTCATCCTAAAATCATAATGGAATGGAGCAGAATTATTGTTTGGTTTTATGAACAGAAACTTTCTGTGCCAAAGAATGAGGCAATTTAAGAAATTTAACAAAATTGGGGCAGACTTCCCAACCTGTCTATTAATTCTGGATGGTATAATCAAATATATCTGAAAAGTTCATGGTAATGAAAGAATGGCATAGTGAGTGGATGAGGATAAATAGAAGAAAAAAAAAGACAACTCTAAATATAACACCTATTTTTAAATAGCATTAATAATTAATACCGTAAATTACACCCATGACAATGACATGCCAGAAACCATCAGTCCATACAGGCTGCAAGGTGCCACTTATTAAGTATTTACAGGTTTAAAATATTTGTAGTATGCATTCTATTCAAAATAAACCTGCATATTTCACTATCACTGATTTAGTTGTGACTTGAATGCTGATCCATGTGAAGTTCATTTATCACCTTCCCTACCTTGGAAGAAATATTGTTATAGGCAGAAATAATTGCATTTACTTTATAAAATGTATTCAGTCCCAAGGGATATTTCTTATCTTCCTTTAAATTTTGGAAAGACCAGAATGTATTCCATAACAATTTCCTGGAATGGACATATGAATTTGTAGCATTGACTATAGAGAAATATGAGTGAGAGTTGTAAAATCATAGCGTAGCCATATCACTATGGTCTTTCCCTTTAGGAAGAATAATATCACATGCCCTTTTAATGTAAAAGGCCTCCTATGTAATCCCAAGATTGAAAGGGATCAGATTACAGCAGGGATTTGCAACCTGTTTCTATGAAAACCACTAAAAATTTGCAAGATTTCAGTCTTATTATGTGAACAGTTGAAAGATGTCAAAAGGAACCATATTGTAGATACATTAAAATAGAAGCTAATGGGACACCCTGCCCCCCCCCATAGCTGGAAAACCTCTGCCAGTGAGAATAAACAATGGGGGATAGGAGAAACAAGAAATGTTCTTTCGAAGAAACTATTAATGCTGCCATTGTAACTCAAAACTCTTCGTAGCAATTTCGATGCTAACAAGGCCTGCTTTTCTACCCTTGATCCAACACCATATAATAAGCCATCATCTTCTTTGTGGCTATCCAGATAATTGATACCCTTTCAATTATTGTGGTTGGTTGGTTGGTTTGCTCCTTACTTGGTGCTTATGAACTTCACCCTGTATTTAGATCAAGTTTAGCAGAATGCCCTTAAGCATGGGTGTCAAACTCGATTTCATTGAGGGCCGCATCAGGATTGTGTTTGACTTTGGGGGGACAGGGTGGGTGTGGCCAGAGTGGGTATGGCCAGCTCGATGTCACTCTATGATCAAATGCCACTTTTGCTAGTAGTTTGTTTTGCTAACACTCTGCCAGCAAAAACAGAGCTTGTGAGGACTGCATGCGGCCTTTACGAGTTCCATTTTCTCTGGCAAAGGCACCGTGGGCCAGTCCTTCGCTGTTTCCAGGGCAGCCCTATGGACCAGATCTAACCCCCCCATTGGGCCAGATCTGGCCCATGGGCCTTGAGTTTGACACCCTGCCCTAGAGCAAAAAGTAGGGTATATGTCATGTCAATAAATAATAAATTAAAATAAATTTTAAAATAAATTAAAATAATAAATTAAAAAAATTAACTACTTCTCAGGACTACTCCATGCCTACATTTATTTAGTTAGCTATAAATTTATATAGCCACCTATCTTTCAACTAACTCTGGGAGGCTTCCAATCAAAAATGAAACAACCTATAAAATCATATTGAAACTATAAAACTAAGTCAATTAAAACGCTAAAAGCAACAAAAACCTGTTGCTCAATCAAACTTCGAATTTGTGACTATTTAGCCAGGCCTTCAAAGGAAGGCTAAAAGAGAGGCCTGCAGAATTTCAGGGAACATATAACATTTCGTGTCTTCCATATTTAGACATTTTTATGATAAAGGCCAAATTTATAGGCTTCCCTGAAAATGAACTTGAAAGATACAACTGAAAAACTGTATCTTGTGTGTTTCAATCAGAAACTTAGTTTTTCCAGCAATAAGATGCTTTTCTCTTATAGCTAAATTTTACATGGTTTCTTATCTCTGTGACATCTATGTCAGTCCAGCTTTGATTGACCTGCCTGTATTACCTCTTTCTGGTTTTCCTATTTCCCATTTAATAGCAGGTAACAATGGAACAACTGGTTAGAACACCACATATTGAAAATGCCCCAGGAAGAGTCATGCTTGGAGACTTCTGGATCATCACTCACACAATATTCACCCAGAATGCAGAAGAACTGCACATGAATTATATATATATATCAGATAGATAATCAGATATAGGGACGCAGTGGCTCAATGGCTAAGACACTGAGCTTGTTGATCGAAAGGTTGGTAGTTCAGCGGTTCGAATCCCTAGTGCTGCATAACGGAGTGAGCTCCCATTACTTGTCCCAGTTTCTGCCAACCTAACAGTTTGAAAGCATGAAAAAAATGCAAGTAGAAAAATAGGGACCATCTTTGGTGGGAAGCTAACAGTGTTCTGTGCACCTTTGGTTTTTAGTCATGCCGGCCACATGATCATGGAGACCTCTTCGGACAGCTCTTTGGCTTTGAAATGGAGATGAGCACTGCCCGCTAGAGTCGGGAACGACTAGCACATATGTGCGAGGGGAATCTTGAACTTTACCTTTAATTAGATGGTGAATGCGGACACAGAGTATAAAACAGAGTCTAGCAAAAGTCAGAGACAAAATAAATGGAAAGGGAGATGGAACCATTTAATGGAGTTGGATAGTAACATGAAATAAAATACTGTTTAAAAAAGCAAAAAAGAATGAAACCATCTTAGCAAAGTAGAATGAATATTTGGATAGAAAAACTCTATTGTATCTCCTAGTAACGTTGACAATCATTCCCAAAAGAAGGACATTGCATTCTGTGGTCAATGGACTGATTCACTATTGTACAAAGCAATTTCCTATCTTCTTAAGAAAAATGAATTGGGAACTAGGTAAGTATTTTTCCAAATAACATTCCACAAATGGGAGAACAGCTAACTCTAATGCGTAATAACCTCTATGGAATTTCTCTGAAATACCAAACAACAATGCATTTAACCTCTCTGCTTGTTGTTTGTCAAGGGTATTTCCCAGGGGTACCACCTGTAATGTTGCAGAAAGCAATCAGCCAGGAAGCTAGCAAAAAACAAAAAGAATCATGATGAATTTGATCAAACCATTACTTCATAGATGTAAGACAGGTTGGTCTCCAAAATCTTAGAGTCTCTCAAAACTACTAAATTGTAATGTTTAATGTGGAGATGTGGTGAAAGAAATTTTGATGGATTAGATTTGATAACTAGAGCACCAAAGGACTCTGAACTGCAATCTGTGATGCCGTTAAGGATAAATCAAACAGAAATATCCTGAAATAGAAAAAGCAAAAGAAAGCAAAATGGCTGCCTACTGATAGTCTGTAAACAACTGAAGAAATGTAGAAAGTAAAAGATAGCAGAGACAGAGGAAAAACTAAATGCTAAACTCTGGATAAAAACAGAAAAAGACAAGGACTGGTATCTAAATAAACAATGCAAAGAAGGTAACAAATGATTGGGAAGGACAAAAGGTTTACCTAAAATTGCAGAAATGAAGAACACCTTTTATGCATATGAGCATAATGAAAGATGAAGACAAAAAAATTTTAAAAGAAGACATAAAGAAAATCTGGCATGAAGATAGTACAGTACAAAAAAGATCTTTAAATCTGTGATAAGCATAACAGTTTGATCATTGATCATTTGATCATTTATTGTGGAAAGTGAAGTTAAATTGCTACTTCAATGAAAATGAAATACTAGCAAAACAGCTTAAAACCTTACAGAAAAATGCATTTAAAATACTACATTTTGTTTGCAAACAGGCATGGGAAAGACAGGTGTAGCTGAAGGCTGGGAAAGATTCATTAAATATTCTAATGCTAAAAAAAAGGACATTGCTAAGAAATGTTCATCAAACTACTGAAAAATTGCATTGATCTCAGATGGTAATAAGGATTTTACTAAAGATTTAGCCATTCGCTTTTCCAAAATACATAGAATAAGAACTTCCAGATATACAAACTGGAAAAGGAGGAGGAAGAGCAGAAATCACATTGCTAAGATCTGAATGGTTAATGGAATGATAAAGAGAGTTCCAAAAAGGCCAAGTTTTCTTTTATTGGCAAAAACTTTGGACTGATTAGACCACAACAAATTATGAATGCATCATGTATTTTTGGAAGAAATTGTATGATGACAAGAAAGTAACAGAATTTAAATTGGTACAACTAACTGCTTAAAAATTGAGGAAAACTACAACTGTATATTGTTATATTATTCTTTAACTCATATAGTGAATACATCATAAGAAATGCTGAAGTAGAAGAAATAGAAAGGGGAAGTAAACATTTTTAGAAGACCTGAAGCATGGGCAGATTAAAGGTAATTAAAAAAAGCTCATAGAAAACAAGGTAGATCAATACTATCACAGTTAACAGAAGCATGAACTTATGGGAACTCAAAGAAGAAATTATTGACAGGCAACCTGGAAAAAAATGACATCCTTCAAAGATTTGGAAGCAACTGAACAAACAATGCCAAAAAGAAAGAATTTTTTAAAGTAAACTGGTGCTAGCCATACAGGTGGTATTTTATTAAATTTTGATTTTATTAAGATTAATTAAAATAGCAATTAAAAGAAAAAGGAATTAATTATAATAATTAATTAAGTGCAACTCTATCTAATTTTTTTTGTAAAGGATTTTACTTATCGTGCAAAAGTCAATTGAAGCTGATTAGAAAAAAGTTGACCTTTCTCATGCAGCATTCTGGGGCAGAGGCCAGGCCACAAGGGCATTGTTCCCTTTCATTATGGATCTCTTGAGACCAATGTTTCTCAACTTTGACATGTTTAAGATGTGTGGACTGCAACTCCCAGAATTCCCCAGCCAGCAAAAATATTGCTCTAGGCAATAATATTTAGAGCAATATCTTATATCTTGTGCCCAATGTATAAGCCATGAAAATATTTACTGGTTTTGGCTTTTATCTGCATTTCAGACCACTATCAAAACTGTGGAACTGATCTGATTCATTTATATACCTACTCATGATGCAGTTCTTGGGACAGTTTATCCCAAGACAGCAAACTAAATATTCAGAATACAGTCATTCAAAACAGCAACTATATCCTATGTATATTTCAAAATCAACTTGCTTTTAGAAAGGAAAGCTCAAGTATTTATGTAAAAGGCTAAAGCAGGGGTGTCAAACTCAGGTTGTCACGGTGGTGTCATATGACATATCAGGACTTTTTTCCCCTTCGCTAAAACAGGTGTGGGCTTGGCCAGTGCATGACGCCTCCAGCCCATGGGCTGGGAGAGTGTCAGCCCTGGGCTAAGACAATGTCTCAATCTCAGCAACTTTAAGAAGTGGACTTCAACTCCCAGAATTCCCTAGCCAGCAATTGCCTTGGAAATTCTGAGAATCTGAGTCCACACATCTTGAAATTGCTGAGGTTGAAAAATATTGGCGTAAGATGGTGGAAATTTACAATGCATAAAACTAATACAGAGGATGCCAGGCTGGGGGAAGCTGTATTAGTTCAGCTAGAAAAAGAAAAAGAGATCTTCATATACGTCACACAAGCTCTATGATCAGGTGGAATTAAAAAACAAAATGATCTAGTTGCTAAACGAAGTGGGTGTCCTATTAGCGGTGCTGTCTTGATGTTTTGATAAGGATATGGAACATTAGCTGCATGATAACTAAAATTTGGCTTGTCAGCAGCATCAAATCACTCTGACATTTATTTAGCTTGATAATGCTGCCTAGCAAAATTCAAACCTCTACTATTTGGTTATAAAATAAATAACTAATCATGGTAATTGTAGATCATCTGATTATCCTAGAGGCCTTTTTTTTTTTTTCAGTTTAAGGCTAATAAGCATTCCATCTTTTTATGTAGTATTCTAATGCTAATACAAAATATTATAAAATAATATTTTACTTTATGAATTTAAGGAAAATTTTCAAGGCCAGTAGAGAAGAATTCATTATTTGGTAGCAACTAATTAGAGCCAGTTTAGTATAATGGTTAAGGCAGTAGGCTAGAAACAGGAGATCATGAGTTCCAGTCCCACCCTAGCACAAAGCTAGCAAGGTGACCTTAAATTAGGATTGGACACAGTGCTTTCTCATATAGGCTATAAGTAATTTCTGGGCTCTACTGTTGCAAGGTGTACTGTAACATTGACCGCTTACTTAGCAAAACTATTTAAAAGAAGCAAAGATTAGGATAGGTAGGTTATCAATACCTACTGATTGTGATAGTTCCTCCAGGTTTACTGGTCCCATGCTTTTCTCTATCATTGATTGGGAAACAAAAGTGACCAAGGACTCATGTTCTGTTTGTGAATGTTTCAGAGGCAGCTGATCAGCCGCTGGGCAAAAACAGCTGCTGGATAGTAAATATTATCCGAAAATCAGGGGGCTTCTTAGAACTTAGAACTTCTTAGAAATGGACACACAGCAGTGTGCAGCAGCAGCTAAAAAAGCCAATGCAATCCTAAATTGCATTAACAGAGGGATACAATCAAGATCAAGTAAGGTACTAATACCACTCTATAAAGCTCTAGTAAGACCACACCTAGAGTACTACAGTTTTGGTCACCACACTATAAAAAAGATGTTGAGTCTCTAGAAAAAGTGCAGAGGAGAGCAACCAGAATGATTAGGGGACTGGAGACTAAAACATATGAAGAACGGTTACATGAACTGGGCATGGCTGGTCTAGTGAAGAGAAGGACCAGGGGAGACATGATAGCCATCTTCCAATACTTGAGGGGCTGCCCCAGAGAGGAGGGAGTCAAGCTGTTTTCCCAAGCATCTGAAGGCCAGACAAGGAATAATGGATGGAAACTGACCAAGGAGAGATTCAACCTAGAAATGAGAAGGAATTTTCTGACAGTGAGAATAATCAACCAATGGAACAGAAGTTGCCTTTGGAACTTGTGGGAGCTTCATCACTTGAGACTTTCAAGAAGAGACCAGACTGCCATTTGTCAGAAATGGTGCATGGTCTCCTGCTTGAGTGGGCAGTTGGACTAGATGATCTATAAGGTCCCTTCCAACTCTGTTAATCTGTTACAAACTTCCTACTGTACTGAATCCCCAGAGTTAATACTATTCTGCACTCTGTATTGTCCTCTGCCAGCCCATTTTTCATGTTGCAGAGGACTTCCGACTAAAAAAAAAGAGTATCTGAAGGGGCAAAAAATATCAACTTTTCTATCCATTATGCAGTTCTGCATACTATCCTGGTGAAAAACAATTGTTCTGTAATGCAAAAATGAGAAAGATCCCTTTGTAGCACAGAATGGGATGAAATGATCACAGGGATAATATATCACATTTATGTGCCATTCGCCTTCCAGCGACTCTCATCCCAGCACTATGCCACATCATTTTTGATGTGAACAACCTTTTAATCTAATGACTTTTTAGCAAGATAGAAGAGTCTTACTTCAAGTGAAAACTCAAGTGAGTCTAAAATTGAGTCAGTAACTGGCATGTCAGTAAGTGGCATGTACTAGGGCAAATCAAGGCCCACTTGACCCGACACACCAACCCAAACAAAAGAATCTATTATCAAATTATGACCTACTTCATACTTTTTACCTTTGCTGAGCCTTCCAATTGTCCAGCTTCATTTACAGAATTTTATTGGATGACCTAGACAATTATTTTCCATTTACGGGTTTTGGGTTTTATCCCATAAAATCTTCTGCCATAACGAATCTCTTTGAGATCTTCAGGAATCTTTGCAGTATATTTGTACAAGAAATGAATGCAGATTTTTCCTCTCTAAAAAAGGATCTATTTTACAACTTACAACTTTCCACTATGTTCCTGCTATTTCTGCTAGCTATTTTTCTTAGCACAGAACAGAGGAAGAACTGCACAATGTCTCTGGACTATTGTGGTCTATTGTGGGCTATTGTGATCTAGAGACTAATGTGAAGTCTCTAGATATTTAGATTTCAACTTCCAGAATTGTCAGAAATGGTCATGTTGCCAGTGAATCCAAAAAATTCAACTCTAAACCTGTGATTCCATCCAGGTTGGGGAAAGTTGGACTAGTAACACAAAGAAGGAAATATTTTGGAATTGTCACTTGCTGGGATGGGCAACCTTTATATTTTTAAGACAACAAGGATCATATCAGCCTGCCAAAGGTCCAAAATGGGTAGATCAGCTGGATTTTCCATTATTTCCTGGATTAGATGAGAGTTTTAAGCTCTGTCAGGTGCATTTTCAGGCTTATGCTAACATTTTCATATGCTTTTGGACCTTCACAATGTAGGAAACCTTGCAATTATGTTATTAAATTTGGTAATATGTTTGGTAGACATTTGAGGCCACAGAAATGAGCTCAGGGGCTACTTTTGATCTTTAAGCCATAGGCTGCTGTTCCTTGGTCAACAATGTGGTCAAAAGCCATGAAATACAAATTTATGCAGCCCATAAGCAAAGTTCAAATATATACAAGAACTTCACAATTACAATTCATAGCTGCAAGGTATTGACCCAGGATAATAAATTTGTTTTACAGAGCCTGGAAAATTGCCTTATCCAATTGCTGGTATTGTGAATGGACACACTATTCTTTTACTGTAAACATTTGAACTTTATATAGGTATCTCACTGACTGAAACACTTGTGCTTGATGGTCTATTGGTAGCATTGTGGATTTTTTTTTAAGTACCTCTGTCAACAAAGGTAACACCAAGCATCCAGCGAATTGGGTTTTATCCCATAAAATCTTCTGCCATAAGGAATCTCTTTGATATCTTCAGGAATCTTTGCAGTATATTTGTACAAGAAATGAATGCAGATTTTTCCTCTCTAAAAAGGATCTATTTTCTAGGATCTAGCTTATTTTCTATTTAGATCCTTTGATCCCTCAACCGGAACCACATGTAAAATAGTATAAAATGGATATTGACTTGCAGAGCATTAGAACGCTGAGTTCAGCCTGGGAATTTATTTTTAGAACAGACACTGGAGCTTACAAGCAAATAGAGAATATATAGGTATGCACACAGAGACACAAACACACGCTTAATTTATATGCTGGCAAAGTGAAGAAAGGGAGAGAGGTGTGGAGTAGGAGGTGGAGGGAGAGAGAGGCGCAGAGAGGGAGGCAGAGAATTATTACACTTAATAAGTTATGCTTAGGTCCTTATAACATATATACACTTAATCAGAAATCATTGCTTTTTATTGCAAATAATCCAGATTTTTGCTACTTTCTGCCAAAGCACTTAAAACACATTTTAAAGAGAAATATCACCACTTCATGGAATGTCTTCATTTTAAAAACATAATAATTCATCATTTATAGCCTCTATTCACATAAAAAAATATCAGTTTACTCATCTTTATCTAGGAAGAAAATTCATTGGAAACATTGGAATCTTTTCCCAAATACTACGCATAGGATAATGCCACATAAACTCACATTTGGCAATCTGGGGGTTTAATGCCACAAGCTGTATTAGTTTAAGAAAACATGACTATTTTCTACAACGGAATACTTGTCTAAGAAAATCAGGCTCAATGCTTTGCTTTGAAAACCTGGCCTAGAATAAATCATTACTGACCTTTAAGCAGTGGTTGGTTGCTAAAATGTGAATAGCCAGGATTAAGTCCTGCCAAATTTATTTTACAGCTCAGGCTGAGATTTTGAAAAGAATCAGAAATGACTGCCGGGCACAGCAGAAATTGGATCACAGCTTAACCTAAAAGTATGGACCTGTGGCCCAGAGGATGCTGGGAAATGTAATTCAACATTGGAAAGTGGTTTGCCATGGCTGGGGTAGACCTATTGAAGTAATTGAGCCTACAGGTTTATCCTTATATATATCACATTTCTGGGTTTAGTGGTTATGTTTTAGTTTGGATTTTTCTTATGTGGAATTAACACTCAATGGATTTGAGATTTAAGCTTGAACAGTTTTCTCTCACACTTCAAAACCTACGATAAACCTAGAAAACTGTCATCTTCTATGGTGTTAGAGATTTTAGGAAATGTACTTTGAAACTGCCAACAATCAATCTATATCAAATCTCCTAGATTAGGGAAGGACAATTGGTAACGCTCTAGTTATACAGTATCTTCGATAACACTTTATATAGTCTTAGAGTTATGTGAAAATGAGACACATCCTGTGTCAAATATTTGAAGGAAATCAATGAACCATAATATTCACTGAGATTATAATGAGAAAAGTAGATGACTTATCAATCATTTTAATGTTTGAGGTTTTTTTTTTTTTTTTGCATATGATTAAAAGCCAACTACAATTCTGCTCACACCTAGAATATCTGCTCTGACAATACCTGGTGCTTAACACATGTTGTTGTCCTTCTGAGTCAAGGAATGTTGTGGTCTTTGTAGACTTTTGTAAGTGGCAACCTGACATTTGAGAGGAACCCCAAGCCCAGAAACAAGATAGCGAGATCCAATAAAATCCAAGACTTTGTTTACTTACACCTAATTCACAGAATCTTGCCAAACTAAAGTTATAACTCTATACATACATGTAGTCCTCGACTTATGACCACAATGGAGCCCAACATTTCTGCTACTTAGTGAGGCAGTTGTTTGGTGAGTTTTGCCCCATTTTAGACTTTTTTTGTCACAGTGGTTAAGTGAATCCATGCAATTGTTACCGGTAGTAAGTGAGCCTGGTTTTTGTGACCTTGTTAAAAGGTCACAAAAGTCATGACATGAATCTGGGACATTGCAACCCGCATAAATATGAGTCAGTTGCCAAACATCTTAATTTTAATCATGTGACCATGGGGAAGCTGCAATGGTCATAAGCGTGAAAACAGTCATAAGTCAGGATTGGCTCAGTTGAGTCCTCTAACTACCCTGTTTCCCCCAAAATAAGAATCCCCTGATAATAAGCCCAATCGGGCTTTTAAGCGCATGGCAATAAGGCCAAGCGCTTATTTCAGGGTTCAAAAAAACATAAGATAGGGTCTTATTTTTGGGGAAACACAGTACTTCCCCAGTATGTTTTTTTTTTTCAAAAAAGAAACTTCTAATATCTTAAGTAAGCATGATCCATTACACACAAATGTTTGAAAATGATGAAAGACTGAAAAACAAAACGTGGTCTCATAAAAACCCTGAAGAGCTCCTGAACTATGGAGAAAGAAAGCATAAATAGAACAAATGAACTGCCTGGGTACTTATATGGAAACAATAACTCTTAACTGGAGGGAGATGAAAGGTCATTGGCAAATTGTACTCAATGAAGAAGTGGAAACGCTATGGGGCATATCATGAACCGGCCACTATATTAAGACATGTGGAGGGATATAACTCGATCGCTCTCCTCACTCTGCAGTTCATCCTGTACTAATATTATTCTCTTCCTCTACTAAAACTGAGCAGATGTATTAACACTATTATCAGTGTGCATTTTAGGAACGACAGCAGTCTTCACCAAAAATAAATGTAATCAAGCAAAGGATAACACTGCAGGCTTATGAATTAGTATCAACCTGCAGAAGGGAATCCCCAAGGAATATTTGGGGCCATTTGCCATTATCTATTCTGAAATCTATCTTGACAGTGAGATTATGCTAGTTTCTAATAGGCCTTCAGATATATTACATGGGCCTGGGTATAGCTAGGAATTTCCCACTGACTGAATCAGAGGAGCTTGTTATTTTTTTTACATATTTTCTTTTTCTTGTGCTTGGCTAATTTTACTAGCCCAAGGAAACATAGCAAAGATTAGATATTTCTTTATGCAGGTAGGTAACATTTGTCAGATTCCTGTAGGTAAAGATTTGTTAGATGTGAAGACTGAATATTATGGTACCTTCCTTTATTCACATATACAAAAGCCTTGAATTATTCTTTCTTTTATTCAATTGAGCCAAAACTATTTTCACCTGGTGATGATATGAGAATGAGTAGCAACTCCTCACCCTGAGAAGAGCATCCCAGATTCAGAGAAATGGTGAAGAGAGCCAAGAGAAAGTTTGGGCACTTCTGATGGAGCAGTCTCAAAAATTCCAAGTGTTTTTAGCTGGCTGGCTCACTGCACCCATTCACAAAGAAAAGGAGAGAGAGTTGGCCACAATGGTCTACACCAGGGGTGGGCTTCAAAAATTTTAGCAAGGGGTTCTCTGCCCGGTTGTTGGGTAGGCGTGGCCGTGGTGGGCATGGCCTAGTCGGCCTCCAGCACCATGGCGTGTGTGTGTGTGTTTGCCCTCCCCAGGCTCTGGAGGCCTTCCCGAACTTCCAGTAGGCCCATTTTTTGCCTTCCCTAGCCTCCGCGTGCTCCCTACACTTACCTGCATCCAAAACAGGCCGCATGGGGACTCCTGGGAGGGGAGAGCAGGGTGGGCGGGGCCAGCCAGGAGTGGGATTTGGAGGTTCTCTGAACTGCTCAAAACCTTAGCTAGAGGTTCTCCTTAAACCCTGCGAACCCCCAGCAGATCACCCCTGGCCTCTACCCTGGTGAACTCCCTGATGGATCACATAAAAGGTGGACCATAAAACTGCTGTTAAAAATAACCTGAAAGCTCCCTTTAGGAAAGCACTTAAAAAGGTTGGCAATGTTTTTCAACCTTAGTAACTCTAAGAAGTGTGAATTTCAACTCCCAGAATTTCCCAGCCAACCTGGATTAAGACATACAAGTTATGTACTGATTAGCTTTGTATCCTGCCTTTTGTGCTAGAGCTCAAAATGTGGCACTAAAGGAGCTCCTTCCAGTTTTATTACATTACAATGATAACTCTCTGTGGAAGGTTGGACTGAGAGAAAAACTTACCTTCTACAGTTGAGGATGGACAAGAATCAGAGCTTTCCAGTACCGGCCCAGATCTTCACTAGGGAGATTATCTGTTTCCAGGCTAAGTCCAAATATTGCTGCTACCTTTAATGCCCTAAATACTTCAGCAAAGGTACCCAAATAATGTCTCTTCAAATCATAACTCATCCATCTTTTAAAAGCTATATAGGAAGTTAAGTGCTTTTTCTTCATTGCGTGGCAATAAATGATAAAGTACATTGCTTGTACCTGTCCCACAGGGCAAGGTACAACACATATGAAATAATTCAGTATTAAAGAATTTAGAGTACATGGATTTGAAGGATCAGAATTTTTTTTAAAAAAATCAAAACAATCCAGTTCTTGGTTTCACCCTCTCCGATTTCAGAATTCCAGCAATGCTTTGGCTCTTTAAGCAAAGACTTATTTTACTACTGCTTATTGTTAAACACCTGGACATTATAAATCTTGCTTGATTTCTTGCCAATCAGATCTTCCTACCATTGCCCTTAAATGTGAAGACAGCTTGTTCCCTTTGAAAAGAGAAAAATTAAAATAATAATTTAAAATGTGCAGCACATTTTGCTTTACATGTTGGAGCTCCGAGATAAGCTGGAAAGGATATCAAATGTTGGTGCCTTATTTATTGAAAGGTTACATTTCTCCTTCCAAGCAATGAAATGGGAAAGAGCAAATCAGGAAGAATTTTAATATGTCCCTAACAGATGGTGCACAAAGGCTTTTTTGAGAAGGAAAAATTCAGCACCATGTTTTTTTTAAAGGGAATAAAGATGAATATTTCATTTCTTTTAAGAGACTTAACAAAGGAGTTTGGAGATGTTTTAAAGCATCATTATAATTCAGTTACATTGAGAAAGAGAAATTAAAAACCTATTTTTGAAGGCACGTGTGGTGATTAATAGTAATAATATAATGACCCAGGAGTCTTTTTTCGCCTTTGTTTTTATTCTTTCAGAATGTGAATGGATCACAGTTGAATGTTTTGTTTTTCTATTAATTTAATTAAAATTAGAAAATTAAGAACAAATATATACAAAAAAAATAGAAGAATAAAAAGAAAAAAGTGCAGAAAAGGAAAAAAACAAAGAAAAACAAAAGGAAAAAATAAGAATATAATAAAGAAAAAGAAAAATATTTAAAGATATGACTTTACCCCTCATAAGAAGTATAAACAATTTTAGCAACTTATCAATTCTTTTAAGATTCAACAAATGACCCCTTCTTCTCATATTTCATCTTCATATATAAACAAATATTTAATATTTAAACAAATATTTGTGTTTCAGTCCTGGTTAGCTCTGGTCTCTGTTTACCAGAGATAATAATATATTGTATCTATTTTAACCTTGATCAAATAAACCAACTTTATATTCTTCCTTTTACTTTTAATAGTAATTGTCTTTAGGCACTTCAAATACTGACCTAAAACTTGATGTAAACCCCCCCAAAAAAAAAACTTTGCCCCTTCTTACAAAATTCTTCAAAACTTTAACAAGACTCTTTTGTAAATCCAATATACAAAAGTTATCCAGGTCACTATTTTGGTTTATTATTTCTATACCTTTAATTATTAAGACATCAACTGGTTTCATATGTATATTCAGTTTAGCATTTCTCTTCCATGTCATTCTTGTAGCCTTTTATTTTTAAAGCCACTTTCAAATTGCTCTCTGTTTTGCCTGATAAAAATTGTTCCTCTTCCATGGCATCTTTTATACATTCTGAGCATTTAGTTCAGCTATAAGATTCAGCTAGTAAATATTCAGAGAAAATTATCCTACCTATTATTTATTTATTTATAAAAGTTATGCACCACTGACTCTGTTAATAGTTCTGGGTGGCTTACAAGGGCAAGGAAAACAAAGCTGACATCCATTAAAAGATAGAAAAATGACAATGCTACCAGCAGCAGTAGCAGTAGCAAATAGAGAATATAAAAGTTTGAACTATGGAACTAAGTGGCCTTGCAAAGATAAATAAATCTGAGTTCACTCGTAGATTGTAGTACCTCAGAAGACAATAAGCATTCAATGAATTTTTTCAATGTGGTCTAGCAAAAATCTGGGCAGAGCTTAAGAGCTATCCTGCCAACAATCTAAGGCTGTTACCAAAGCCTCATTTTTCACTGAGACTGACCCATACTTACCATCTGAATGTTTTCATAATTTCAGAATGGGCAAATGGCAAGTTTCCTTAGCACCGGGACTGTCTGGTATTAGTGCTGAATCCCCAAAGACCACTAAATGCAACCTTCTCCTTAAAGGGGATTGCAATTCTGTCCAGAACAAAAATATGTTTTGAAATCTAAATTCTGTCCCTCTAAATCCTAGATTAAGTTTCATCTTATTCTTTAACATCCAACTTCTCCTTAAAGGGGATTGCAACTCTATCCAGAACAGAAATATGTACTGAAACCTACATTCTGTCCCTCTAAATCCTGAATTTAGTTTTATCTAATTCTCCCATATCCAGTTCCTTGAAGCCTGGACACCTACAAAGCTTGGGATGATTTCCAAAGTCTGGATCCAGAAAAGATATAGTTGAATATTATCAGTGTATGGGTGATAATTCCAAATTTGACATCATTCCATGTGATATCTTTCCCAATATAAATCTAAGTTATCTTATCTAAGAAAAATGGTGCAAGCTATTCAAAATGGAGCTCGAGTGGCATATGAGAATTGGCCAGAATTTGGGTTATCAGCTTAATAGCTCTTTCATGGTTTATATGGACCAAATGCTCCTCCTGCGGGGCACAGCAATGAAATCTCCATTAAGTCCAGCTGAATTTGTTTCTTAAACTATTCTACTATGGCTCAGCCTGCCTTCACTGTTTAGCCTTAGAGCCTGCATGCCCACTCTAAACTCTAAGCCGCTGGGCATTCAGCAGCTACTGTGCCAAGCTTCCAAGGAGACTGCTATTCTATGCATCACTCATGCCACTGATGGAGTGACAGTCAGTTTCAAGAAAACTTCTTCAAGAACAGTCTGGAGTTGAATATAACCTATCATTTTATGTGAGCAGATTAACTTAATCTTGTGCATGTCCCTTTTCAATGGAGCAAACTTCACCAAGAATGGTAAAACCTGTCTTTCTGTAATCCAGGGTTTGAGCAACTTGCAGGAGCAGACCTGTGTGATTCCCCATCCTGTTTTTGTAAAGTCCCAGAAATTGTGCCCTTGAGTTTCAATAGCAAACATTTCACAAACGGCTGCATAATTTGCCATCACTGGAAAGAATAAAATGGTATATCGGTCATTTATAGACCTAATATATCTTCCTGCTTAATAGTAATGCCAACCCTGGCTCAAATTTAAAAAAAATGAGGTTGCTAGGAACAGACAGAACATTTCCAAAATTCTTTCTAGGGTATCTATACAACAGCAATGCAGGATACTCACCATTTTTCTTTAAACATATTTACTCACTTATTTAAGATCAGGTAGAACAAGATTGGTCTAAACAAGTGTAACAAACTTAACATGATGGATTTTAAAAAAACCCTAAACATATTCAACTTATTTGGTTCTTTGATGAGAGTCCACCAGGGAGTCAGAGAGTAATAATAATCAGAGTTTTTAATAGCACTTAATAGCACTTATATACCACTTCACAGTGCTTTACAGCCCTCTCTAAGCAGTTTACAAAGTCAGTGTATTGTCCCCAACAATCTAGGTCCTTTTGCCAAGAAAATTATATGAACAGAAGCTGAACCAAGTTTCATATTTAGATGGGAGACCATTAGAAATCCAAAGGTATGGGATAGATTGGGAAGACAATCCCTATGATTGTTTAAAAACTGATGTGGACTTCTCTAGGTAATTCTATGAATTAAGCTTGATTTGGAGATGCTGTTCCAATCTATCATTCTTACCAGGCAGGTCAGCAATATAAGCTAAGAAACGGATATTCTTACTTTATTCTAAAACTACGGTACAAATGTCTTGCAATCTGAAAGAATAAATTTCCTGAGAAATTAAGGAGGGTCTCCTTTGAGCTTCTTGCCCTGCCTAGTACCCAGCTATGGGCTATGGTCTCTTTTATCTGACTGTTCTCTAGATAGCATCTTTTCTCCCCATCCCCTAAGGTCTTCTCCACATACCATTTATACCATCTTAAAGCCAGATTAATAAGATTTCCAGGATTTATCTGAAGCATGGCTATCTCTGCTTCACATTTCATAAATATATAATGGCCTAATTTAGAGCTTTATGTGTATCATCTCCACTAGCAAGAAAGAAAGAGAAGCAAGGAAAGACATCAAGTTTGCTTCCCCTCCCTCCCTGGACAGCTCCATTGGCTAGTGACTCTGAAGGGAACAAATAAATCCTTCTGAGAATCGTGGATAAAAAGTAAGAATTTCAGTTTTCAAGTCAAGTGTAATCTCTGTAGACTAATATAACCCAGCAGAGATAATTCAGAAGAGATTCAGCAGAGAGGGCAAGCTAAGTGTCCCATCAGTTAGGGGTTTCATTTGGCAGAAGGCCTTTTCTGCTTCTACTTTATGGAACACTTTTCCCCTTGAAGTGAGATTGACTTCGTCCCTTTTATCTTTCTGGAATTCGCTTAAGACCTGTGTATGTTGTTAGGTATCAAGGCTTCAAGGAACTGATGAAATATTAAGATGGCCCCATTGTAACTAATATCTACTCTTTGCCTAATGTTTTTTTTTTAATTTTTAGTTTTGGGCCTTTGACAAGTTTAAAAGTTTTTAATAATAATAAAGTATTAATACTTATTTGAATATATTGTTTTAGCTGAGTTATATGCCACGCAGAACCACTTGTTTATGAGATAGGCAGCTATGTAAACATAACAAATAAATAAATAAAATCAGCAATTTGGCCCTGCACGAACCTAACTGTAACCATTTCTGCAGAAGTTATTCTGAAAGAAATGAAAACAGAAGACAAACTGCAATTCTCCAGTGACTTGTCTATTTGTAGAAAACTACAATGTGAATCTTGGGGTGCTAATGAGTCTGCCCTTTCACACTTATCAGGTTCCCTGCCTTACTTGATACATTGCATTTTAAAGAAATAGTCTGAAGAAATAGTTACAGTTAGGTTCCTGCAAGGCCAAATTGCTGATTTTAAAGAAATAGTTTTTGAATGGGAAGACCATTTGTTAGAAGACAAAGTGCCACCATATCCAATGTTATTTTTATTTCCAGGAATTCTTCTGGAACCAAAAAGGTCCCATGGGGAGAAGATAAGAACTGCAGAGATAAGAATTGCAAAGAGCAATGGGGCATCGAGTAATATTCTACTGAACTATTTGTTGTTCAGATCAACCAGACTGTGAATGGGCAAGTCCTGCCTGCCAACATTTTAGGAAAGTACCCATGACATGGTCCCAAAATCCCATATTTTTTTATTGATTGCATTTGTGTGCCATCAGTAGTTTCCAAAAATCCAAAAATGAAGCATCATCTTTAATTGTCCTCATAATTTCAGTTGCATTATAAAATTGTTGATGATCTTTCCTACCATTGCAAACTACTGTTAATGTGAGTGGTTGTGAAAAGAAAAATGTTTGCAACATTGCTGCAAAATTAAGAAAAAATGTTTCTCAAATTAGAAAAACTCTGCAAACATAGCTCATGCATATGCTAGCATTCCTAAAGAGTATCCCTCCAAAAAAACAAGAACAGTGTTAAAATTTCTCAGCTATTTTTTTCAGATGACATATCTGAGTTAAGAGAAAGAAACAATGTGTTGATTAACTGTTTTGTGGCAAAGATTGAACTTTGTAACTAGAAAATATTTTGCAGTTGTTACCACAATGACCTCTACTGGGCAGTTGGTCTGCACATATTGCATTAACAAAGTTTATAAAGCTGGATTACTATTCAAACCACCACAGCCATTATTGTTATTTTAAGAATGAAATTATTATTAGTAGTAATAGTTATATCAAAACAGAAACATCCATGGAATTCCACAGCACATGTTAGAATTTAATCAGGATATACCCATGCAAAGAGATATCAGAAGTGGAGTATCTAGCGAAATAATGATTGAGCAGTAATCGACCCACTCCCTTCATAATGGTAAAATTTATTTGACATTCAGAAAGATTCAGCAAAATTTAGCTTTGCAGTTGGATGTATTTATCTTCTAATTCAAATTGAAGGATCTCTGATGGTGATGCTTCCCAGGTTATGACTTATTGACAAAAATAGCAAGAAGCCAAAGAAAGCCTCAATGCATCTGAGAAGAAAAGAGAGGGAGGGAGGGAGGGAAGAGGGAGGGAGGGAGGGAGGGAGGGAGGAAGGGAGGAAGGAAGGAAGGAAGGAAGGAAGGAAGGAAGGAAGGAAGGAAGGAAGGAAGGAAGGAAGGAAGGAAGGAAGGAAGGAGTTACAAGGGTGCTTTAATCTGGATTCTTGCATGGTGTAGAAGATAGGACATAGGCCCTATATCTCCTTTGAAATTCCACAATTGTATAATTCGCAGCCTTTCATAAAAATAGGCTTCTCCCAAATAACCCACATGAAATCTTTGAAAGTTACTTGGGTGACTTTATTATGAGACTGGAGTAAAAGTACTACAGAGTGTGCATGGTGCTTCTCAACCTCTCTGGAATCTTAAAAAATTCTGTTTAAAGCTTTTCTTTAAAGAGGCTTCTATTTTAATAGGCCTGAGCAAATATGCAGGACATCATCATAGGTTTGTGTAAATATTATTGACTATATACTACATAAACAAACATAATGCTTCACTCTTTACCAAAGCAACATACTTCTGGAGGAAAGCCTCTACAAATAATGTGTGTGTTTGTTTGTTTGTTTGTTTGTGTGTGTGTGTGTGTGTGTGCGTGTGCGTGTATGTGTATACATATACACATACATCCACAGTCCAGGCAAAATCTCTGAGCATCTGCAACAATGAAGGAAAAAGGGCAGAAACCAGCAGAAGGCCTGAAGGAGCTGAAAGATTAGAATACTTAGAGGTACCTCGCAGCTGAATCTGAGATGTAAGGCTATGCTTGTGTTCCTAAACAGCTTTCTATAAACAGGAAGAATTGTTTCCTTTTCTAGTTGAAATGCTTGACCAATTGAAAGCTAGGGAATGGCCAGACTTGAGAAAGCCTGTTGTTTGCAGCTCAATATCATAGGTGTTTTCACACAATATATTCAATCAGGTCATGTGGTTAATTTATGGTCCCTGTATTATGCAAGCCCAAAAATGAATTAGTTCAGTAACCAAGTTAATCATTTTGCCTAAATATATATAATATATACCTATACCAATACATTTTTTGCTGCTGGATATTTTTATGGGCCCCATAAACAGATATTTGAAAATGTAAATACCAAGATTACAAATTGGGGGAGGCGAGTTAGTTTAAACTGTGTAAGACTGTGCAAAAGCTTTTACTGTTGATGCCCTAATCCAGAATAAATTAACTATTACTGTGATTACAATATTGGATCTTTGAGATCTCCAAGTAAGGCTGATCTACAATTCCCAACATCCCACATTATGGGTTATGCTGTTTGGGCTTTTTCGAAATTGCTGTGGGACAACTTTGGGAGACCACAAATTTCCCATCCCTATTATAGAACAAACCCTGTAAACAATGTGAGACTTACTTTAGCAAACTATACTGAGTATCATCTTATTGTAACTAGTGACTCAGGCCAGCCTGGATTAACTTCAGCAAGTTTTACAGTTTATGGAATTTAGCCCCAATAAACTTAGCTAGAGCACAACTCTGGCATTTTACTTCTACTTACAGCAAGAGAATTCAGCTGCTGATTGCACACTGACTGCGATTTCAACCTATCTTGAGGAATCATATACTTCTGCTTCAATTTTTCTTAAGCTTTCCATGCCTGGTTATATGGGCTTTTCTCTGCCATAGTAATCCCACATCAGAATCCATGGAAAAAATACCCAAGGACTTTTATCCCTTGAGGAGTGTGCTGCTAACTTCAAACTGGGAAGTTTTAAAGGAAGCCTTTTTAAAAAAAATGCATTACGAAGTCCAATTTGTATATTACAAATATATATTACAAATATATCTATGCCTAAGAAAAAATTCTACTAGTTTCATGGAATTTATACCTTGCCATGTATGTGTAGGATTGCACTACAGATTGCTAAAATAATATCATATACACACTAAGACTAAGGAAGATAGGCATCTGTTTGTTCGTATTTTCTATTTTCTATTTCTGTTCACTAAATTAATCCTGTGAAGATCTGCTAATTCAGATGTACTTTTAAAGATCAATATTCTAATAAAATTTATAACTCCTACCTGAATTCAGGAGGGAGATTTGGCTGCAACCCATAAAAAGCAGCAGACAATGTGACTAGCCAGGTAGGCTTGTAATTTCCATCTTCACACTCCAGGTATGGGGAGGACAACTTGATATGACTTTTCTCTGCAGGGTGATGACCATTTCTTTTTTTCAAGTTGCCTTCCTGGGCCTTAGAGCCAGGATTTGAGACCTTTCGATGTTGATGTGGCCTCCACTTGCGTTTCAGACTATGGAACCACTCAGTTTCACTAGACACATTGGCCAACTGATGAGCCACTGAAGATAAGTCCTGCAGCAGGATCTGGCTATTCTGCCGACTGGCTTGGAGAAAGATCTGAGGGACAGAGGACATGGGCTCTAGGCTGAAGGTGATGGCAGCCCTGGAGATGTTGGGATCTCCTTCCATCAGGCTTCGGATCAAAACTTGGTACCATTCAATGTCTTCCTGCAAGTTCTGTTCACGGGATTTATTGCTCTGCAGTATCATGTTGAGAAAGTTGATTGCATGGAGGAGAGTATCCAGAGCTCCGTGCAGTGAGGGGTGTGAGGCCAAGCGAGACTTTCCAGCCAAGCTAGTCAGCTCATAGCGCCCAGAGCAGTTGGCCTGCTTCAGTTCCCAAGAATCACCAGTATACAGGAATGAAGCCACATTTTGAGGGATCTCCTGGGATAATCTCTGGGCCAAGACTAGGTTTTCTTCCCTCGATCTGCTCCAAGGAGAGAAAGCAACACTTGCCTTCTTGCCATGATTATAAACAGATGGCTTCTCCTTCATTGCTTTCCCTTTACCAGGCTCCATTGGTCCTTGGTTGGCATCAATCACATACCCCAAGTGAGCAAGGAGTAAGATGGGAAGAAGCCACAGCAAATCCATCTTTTCCACTCAGCTAAGGAAAACGTCTTGCCTCAAGTTCCCAACTTCCAATTTGTTTTAAGAATGTGACTACTTCAACAGCATTGGCAAAAAGACAAGACAGCAAAATTCGTGCAGCAGGATGCTCCAAGTGAACTTGGGGATTGGGGGGGGGGAGGAGATATGGAGGGGGAAAATAATCTGAATCACCTGTAGAAACGGTCCAGCGAGCTTTCTCTGGTGGGGCAAGTTCTGGCAATTATGCAGGCGGCGCTTGGCTCAGAGACCAGGTTACATCGCGCCTGGCTACAGGGAGAAGCTACCGTTGGCCCGCTTGTGTCTTTCTATCCCCCATCCGCCGCTGACAACGCTCTCAGAAGGTATTCTAAAGACCTGCTTCGCGGTCCTCCTCTCGCTGCTGCCGCCGCTGCTCCATTCTCGATCAAGCGGCGCGTCCTCCCGCTTCGCTACCCAGCCGCGCGAAGCATCCAGACTGGCTCTCGCCGTCTCCGGGCATCGCTCCCTAAGGGGACAGGAGAGATCTGCGGTTCGTGCACCGGGCAGCCGAGAAGGAGAGGGATGGGGCGAGAGTGGCAGGGCCGTGCGGGACTTCTAGGAGGGGATGTTTTTCGGGGGCAGATGCCCGCTGGCCGGAGCGCCGGGCTTTCCCAGCTCAGCCTCAACTCCCCCTCCTTCCTCGCCTGTTAACTAGACAGCTCTGCCCCACATGGCCAACCCCTTCTTACCTCCCCTCCCTTCCGCAACTCGCTCTTATAGGTGAGCTCCGAATGCCTTGAGCGCTCTATGGCCGCCTCAGCTGTCAATCACGAGGCAGCCACTAGGTGAGCAGAAGGGAGCTGTCCAGTGCTGAATCTCTGGGAGGAGGAAGGGAGAAACAGGGGCTTCATGTCACCTTGCAGAGGCTGCCTTAGAAAGAATATCGGCGGTTTGTCTTGGAACTGTTTGAGATGTGTACAGGAAAGACGTGGAGAGAATTGGCAGCAAGGAGAATGGGTGAAGAATCCTATTACCCGCCCAGTTTTAGGCTTGAGTAATAAGGCATAAAAAGGATGGAGGCAGAATCCTAAATTAATTTTTCATACACTGATGTCCCAGAAAACAGTGATTGGGATTAGTGCTCTTTCTATATGCTTAAAGATGACATTAATGAATTAATTAATTAAGAAACCAGGTATAGATAATCAGAGACCAGGAAAACAGAGACATCTACTGGCTGAAGTTTTAAAACTTTTTACACGATAATAAAGAGGACAGAGAAATAAAATAATGTTGAATAAAAATGTATGTTGATTTTTAGGGAAAATTGTCAGGTTTCCGTTCTTTCTTCTTCTAAATACTTGGATGATGTGTAATGAATGCTGTTATTTCCACCTACTGTTTTACTGAAAGCAGACAAATCCTTATGGGAGTGGCAGAGAAAGAGTGTTCACTTCCCCAGAGGGAGAAAATGGGACTACAGCCAGCCTATGAATGCAAGTTTGTGATCCTGCAATATGTTTTTAAACATCTAAAACTTTTACATCTTTTAGGCATGCACTCATCCAACTGTTATGTGTTACAAATATGCTGTGTTTTGATCTCAAACCAAGGCATAATAATATAGATTTAAGTCTCACTGTTGATATCTGGAAAATGTGGATTTATGTATCTACTACCGGTAATAGTTAGTTAAAAGAGATGAGTTTGAAGAAAGAATGCACCAGTTATCAAAACATGAGTTAAGTCTGGGAATAGAAGAAAACATTAGAAATGTGTAGTGAATTCCCCTGAATTCTTTTTGATGAAATGGGATGAAGGAAAATATGAAAACTTTTCAAGGTTCTATTATTGTAACCTATATCAATAAAATACAGTTCCATTTATATTCAAATATGTTTCCTGTCTTGGCTACCTCAAAGAGCTGATGGATCTACTTTAGTTCAATGGTTTTTAGAGTCATTCAATTTCACATGCATTTTTTTTTAATCTTCTGATTTAGTTTTTCATCCTTTCAATGCTTGAGCTACTTTCTGATATTTTCATCCTTTCAATGCTTGAGCAACTTTCTGGTATTAAAATCTACAAATATTGCAGAGTTTGTGAGTCTCTGTTTATATTGGTTTACTTGCTCTAATGTCATTAAGAGATTTGCCATCCATCCATGACCTATATAACTTTCAGCATGTTTCCAGATATTATTCAAATGTCATGAGCAACATATATCACTAATTTATTAGAATTGAATTTTGTTGAATTTCTGGACTTCTTAATCTATTACAGGGAAGGGGGAGGGGAGGGGTGGTGGGGGAGGGGAGCGGAGCGGAGCGGAGGAAAGGGGGAGGGGTGAAGGGATGCTCTCCTTTGTATGTATGCAGTATAAATTAGCCTATTATCTTTTTCTTATTCTAGTATAATACAGTGTTTCTCAATCTTGGCAGCTTGAAGGTGTGTGGACTTCATTTTCCAGAGTTCCTTAACTAGCATGGGATTGCATCTTCATCTTGTAACTTCTATGATGATGTTGTTATCCATTCTGTTGATTCCACTCTTGATGATTCTATGGATCAGGTCTCTCCACATCTTCTAATCTTGCATTATTTCCTTGTCTAAGCTGTAGTTGGTGTCAGCTTTGATAGTGTCCAGCCACTCTGTTCTTTGATGGCCTAGTTTCCTTCTTGACAGCCTAATTTCCTTCTTATAACTTTATAAGTGTGCAACAGTCAATACAAATGGACTGAAAAATCACAAATATTTGCTCTCATACAGAAAGAACGGGAAACAAATGCAATCTGGACAAAAATAATTAATATCCAGTACAATGTTGCTTTTCAAATTAACTTTCTTCAATGCTTTCCTTAGCTTTGGCTTCACTGTTTCAGATAAGTGAAGGCTCTTGATTAAGAGGATGTGGAGCCAAATTTTACGGCAAGTGTATGCAATCTGTACCCTGCAGACCACATGCAGTTCTGCAGTGCTCTTGAGTGTGTTTATAACCAAGATTATTGAAATTGTCTCTTGTTCACACATTATAAAATACCATTATTATATTTGATTTAGACCTTGAAGAACTAGATTTAGCAGGCAAAGGATGTAAACTTCCAGACAAAGGAACACAGAATGATAATTTCACATCCAGTTTATATCGTTACTTCTTCTCCCCACTCTCTCTCCAATGCATCAAGGGTAACAACTGTTTTATCCCATAGTTGCAGTCCCCTGAATTAAATTTCCTGGGTATTATCCTCATTTACAGCAATCTCTTCTTTTTTCCAAGATATTGTTTCATTCCACTTTCTGTTCATTAAGACTCATTACTATACTGTAATGGTCAGGATGAACTGATATGAGAGGATTCTAAATTGTAAAGAATTTAGAAGAAAACCTCTTTGAATTATTTCATCCACTTCCTGATTCTCTCTCCCCCCTCTCTCCCTCTAAATATGCAAATCTAAATTCAACTCTGAATTGGGAAAGGGATTGGGAAGTCAGAACAAGAAGGACTCATGTTCTGAATAATATCCTTCTTGTCCTGACTCCATGCTTCCTTAAGAGTTCAGGAATTCCCATTTTGGGCAATGTAGCCATTAAAGCTGGCAGAATGATGAGTGCAGACATCCAGTAAACAATTCCCTGTCTAAGGACAGATTTGCATCTGAATAACAAATGAAAGGCTGTCCCAAAGAGCATAAGACTTTGAAACAAAATTCATTCAAATCCTGTAAGGGTTTCCCAGCAGGGGATAAAATGTGATAGGTAAATTGACTAATAAAGGAAGTGGGATGTTAAGGACACAAAACTCCTCATGGAAAGTATTTCTAAAACAATATTTTTCCCAACATTTATCCTGCAAAAGCTACAAATGTGACACCTCTTCCAAAGGGAAATACATAGAATAAAGTGAAAGTGAAGAAAACAAAGACACACCATTTTAAAGCAATTAAAGTAGTTCGCTGCAGAATGGGCATTTCAAAATACCTTATGCTTTAAAAAGCTGTTTTATTTTTATGGTGCCAAGAAGGAAATGACATATGACAACAAACAGCCTCCCATATATCACATACCTTAAATTCCTGACAAATTGTAGCAATTAATTATTATACACCTTCTGGATGGCAACAATTTTTTCTTACCAGATGCACAAAATTAAGCTCAGTGTCTAAGATGTGGAAGCTGTTTTCACCTCGTTCTGTCAGTTCCCTTATGATGTTCTCTCCCTTTTCTAACAACAGCTATATTTGTGAGCTGCTAATTAAAAAGGAAGACTTTTTACAAAGTTGAAAGCAAAGCTGCACTGAAGAGTCTCTAAATAGAGCTCATCAAGAGAAGTAGCAAAAATATGGAAACATTCAAACTGCAGAGGAAGAAACAGAATTTCTGCAGAATTATTTTTTTCCACATTACTTTCTCAATTATGTGAAAAGGAAAGGTGAAGGGATTCTCTAGCCATCCAAGCAATAAATTGGGAGCAAAAGAAAGAAAAATATAGCAAATGTCTACTCTGCAGAATGCAAGCAAGCTATGGAAATGGATCACATAATTTTTACTTGTTTGGAAGCCTTGCTTGTCCTTTAATACTATGCCAAAGTCAGCATTCCCAAAAGTTCAGTTGGGCAAGGACAAAAATAAATAGAATATATTTAATATTACCACTGAGCGGTGAAGATTCACAAGGAGAATAAAAAACAAGATGCTAAACCATCTAAAACAATGTTTCCCAATCTTGAAAGATATGTGGATTTCAATTCCCAGAACCTCCCAGCCAGACTCTTAGTCCTTAACCAAATGAATGTGTATTTGCTGAAATTTTGTTCTGTTCTTGCATCATTTTTACTGCTGTTTTATTTTATTGGGAACTATCTGGTTGAAAAGGCAATAAAAATGAAATATCATATACTATGTACATATTAATATATGAATACCTGCATGCACATACATTTGGTTATAGATGCTATATGATTTAGAGTAGAAAAATAGGTTACTTTGAATTAATCAGAATAGAGTTGGAAGGGACCTTGGGGGAGACCCTATACCATTTCAGATAAATGGCTGTCCAATCTCTTCTTAAAAACCTCAAGTGATAAAGCACCTTCAACTTCCTTCTTTAGTTTCCATCCATTGTTTTTTGTCTTGCCTTCTGGTGCTTTGGAAAATAAATTGTCCCCCTCTTCTTTGTGGCAATCTCTCAAATACTGGAATGCTGCTATCATGTCACCCCAGTCCTTTTTCTAGACAAGTCATACCCAGTTCCTGCAACCGTTCTTTATATATTTTAGTCTCCAGGTCATTAAACATCCTAGTTTGCTCTTCCCTGCACTTTTTCCAAATTCTCAGCATCTCTTTTGCAATGTGGTGACCAAAACTGGATGCAGTATTCCAGGTGTGGTCTTACTAAGTTTTTTTTTATATTGATCATCGATAAATTATTCAATTTATCAATGATGAATTATATAAATTCATTCATTATTGATCCATTCAAACCTTCTAATGATTAAGATGAAATTGATGATTGGGGATCATCAATCCTTCTTTACAAAATGATAAATAAATGATATACTATCTCTGCCTATAGTCTGGCAAATGAGAGCAATTGATGGAGCGGTTATATTTTATTGACTGTTGGTTTGATATTTTAGGATTGAAATTTTAAGTGATTTTAATGACTTTCTCAAATATTTAACTGCATAGCTATTGGCTATTCAGTTCTTCTGTTACGTTGCAACAAGTAATCTACAATTAACTAGTAAATATCTATGATATTTGCTAGGAAAACCCCTCTGGACATCAGAGCATATAAGCCAGTTGTTATTAAAAGAAATAGTGGAAGAAAAATATAAAGATAGAGAAAATTGCTTTAATTAATAATCCCTTGTTTTAATTTCAGCCATTTGGATGTATTTCTGTTCTTTCTTTCCTTTTGCAACATTAAAAAAATAAATCTCAGCTGACTCACAGCTTTGTTTCAGTTTTCCACCAGAATAAATTTCCATTTCATAATACCATTACTTCATAAAAACTTGCCAAATTTAATATTTATGATCATCACATTGTTTTTATGAGCTGTTAGCAGAGCTGTTAATTCTTATTGAAAGCTAAAGACAAAAAGAAAACAATTTCCCATACTTTAAGGCACATTTTCTCTCTACTTGTGTTTGGAAGTTTTATTACTATCAAAATGCTGACATATATATATGATATATTTACAAATTAGTCAACAGACTGAAGTTATCCTAAATTCATATTATGAAATTAGTCATGAACTTGGCCATCCATCCATCCATCCATTTTGTTTTCCTGGTTTCTCTAATGGAACACTTAAACAATTTTTCCCTAACACAGCTGCCTTCCATATATCTGGATCAATACTAGAATTCTCAACAATGGTTATGGTGACACGATATGTTAGGAGTTGAAGTCTACATACCTGGAGAGTATTGAGGTTGAGTAATGATGCCAAGAGGAATAAATGAGGTTCCAATAGAAGAGAAATATGTAGCTCAGGCTTGGACTGTGGAATCCTTGGTCCTCTCTGAGCTTCTTTGCTGTCAGACATATCCCAACTAGATAACAATACCAGTGCTGGTAAGTGTGGGGTTTGCTCCTTGTTGATGTACAATAGCTAGAAGATTCCTGGAAGCTTGGTATTCAGATATTTATTTAGCGTATGGCTGGTCACACACAATATTAAAACACTTCATTTTTACCAGTTAAAACAATTAGAAAAAGAGCAGTAAGACAAGGTATTCAGACAAATCAGCCATCAGTAGACACATAAAGATAAATCCCATTTACATAGCATTCAAAAGAGACAATAAAAAGCTAAGGAGGAAACAAAAAGACCAGAACACCTCATCTCCAGCAACTAGCACCCAAATAAGCAGGGATTAATGTTAATAAATAATCAAGCAGAAAACAATATCCTAATCAAGGAACTTCCCAGGAGAAAAACCACACTGCCACCAAAACTGTCAAGGTAAACTACTGTATATAAATATGGTGCAAACTGCACACTTACTAGCATTGATGATGTTATCTAATTGGGTAATGAAACATCTGCAAGAAACAACCAAATCCAGAGAGCACCAAAGACTCAACAAGTAAGAATGTTTGCAACTGTGGACATTTTTATACAATTTTTATTCCTGTTTGCCCCTTCACATCCATGTCATTTCATGTTACACATACACACCATGGATGTCTTTACAGAGCTTGTTACAGAGCAATAAATTCACCCTGCTTAAAAAGACTTGCTGGAGCAACAGCTAAGAGATAATGCTAAGACTTCCTGAAACGGTGAAGCAGACTGGGATAATGCTCCACAGAAGTGCAGGATTTGAAACAAGAGAGTTGTTTGACTGCACTTTGAAACAGATTGAGCCAGAAAATCAGCTCAGTTCTCAAACACACTTGATGTTGTGTAATTTTAATAAGAGATGTCGCAGACTACTGGGAATTCTAGTGCTTGGAACTGGTCTGAAGTTTGGGGTTTTCTCCTAAAAGAAGGAGAATAAAAAATCTGTACTGCTTGTGTTTTAATGAAACTTAACAAAAAGGTCACTAAAAATTGAAAACTGAAAAGTCTAGCAATAGTTTTTCATTCATTACCATATCCAGAGGGAAAGGGAAAAGGGGCCTTATCTTAGGGTGACTAACCCATTGAACAGTAGTTCTAGAGTTCTTGTCTTTGGCAATGAAGAAGTAAGTATCTCAGCTGGATCAGAATTGGTGGTGCAGGCAGTGATGGGTATTCTGCAGGATGCCAATAAGATACCCCTGCTTTGTGAGCTGCTCTAATTGGCAGTATGCTTCTGGGTGCTATTCTAGGTTCCAGTTATTACTTATAAAGCCTTCCATGACATAGGACATGATTATCTGAAGGATTGCCTATTTTCCATGGTGTTTGCCCAGTGATAAGAGAAGACAAGATTGGCATCTTTACGTTCTTCAAGTAAACATTGTTTTCTATTGGAACTTAGGATATGTGCCTTCTCTGTGCCAGCACCTGCCCTCTGGAATGAAGTTCCCTCTAATAACCATGTGGTTCCCACCCAACTGGAATTCCAGAAAGTCTTAAAGATCTGTTTTTTCTCCAAGATCTTGGGGTAGGAGGGTTGGGGTGCCTGTTGGATATGTTTGGAAGTTAGCTGGGCATGCTACCTGTTCATGTTCTTTATTCCTTATTTCTTTTTTTTTCCATAGCATTATTATATTGTGATTTGTTTCGTTTCGTTTCATTGCACTCTGTCCAGAATTAAACAGTTTGGAAGTGGGCAGTGCCTAAATGGAATAAATGGATTGATCTGGTAGATTTTCCCTTCAAACTCACTCACAGCCAACCTGTTCTTTTAAAGATTTTCCTTCTGATCAGTAGAGTGTCTGAGCTTTTGGACTGCATAGAGATAAATGCTGCCATAAAACTATTTCATCTATTATTTTGGCTCCTGTTGCTGCTTTTGAGGGACTGGGGACCATACTGCAGCTGCTAGAAGCTCAGTGTTTTCTCTGTCTTACTTCTGTATCACCTCTAATCACAGTGAGTACAGAAGACTGATAGGGTTAAAGAATAAGGTTTGTTGTATTCCTACTCTACAGTAAGAATCACAAAAGTCTGGTGCTTTCTTAAGTTGGAATGGAGTTCTTACCTAGAAATTCCCTATTAGTTCTTTTGAACCTCTCATCAGCCTTTGATACCATTGCTCACCACTTACTTCAGAATCACTTCCTCTCTCTTAATGTTAATTATTTATTATTCATGAAAAGCATACACCTTTGTCCCACTGAAGGGGGGAAAGTTATCTGTAGGTGTGTTCTTAAATATGATATGGAAGTGGCTTGACCTTGTCTTCTACCCAGGCTTATTCTTGGAACCACATCCTTTTGTCTGCTGACTCCATAGATTAGATTTAAGAATATCAATTTCTACAGTTTCTTGTATTATATTTGCACACTAAAATCCTCCTCCTCAAAGTGATCATAGTAGATGTGAGCACAATAATAATTCTACACTGTTTGGAATCCTTAAAGATGACATGCCAGCAACAACTGCCCACACCAGCTCATGCTCGGGACTGGTCTTCATCTCAGACCTTGCAACAGAAGTATGAGGCATTTCCTTTGCGCCAAGAGAAGAAAAGGATCCAATCCAAGGTGACTCTTTTTTAATGTCCTGAGAAAGAACACTCAAGAATGAAAAACTGAACCTCTGGCAAGGATAGCAGCTGATATAGCGTATCTTCCAGCTTTAAGTCAAAATTGGTCTGACAAGTCGTCAAAATTATTTTTTCTCTCTCTCTCTTCCCTTCTCCTAAAAGATATGCACCTTATCTAGCATGGGTGGAATCTTATGCAATCAACTTGCCATCTAGTTAGGTCATCAGACTTGTTATGTCATCAGCCTGACAAAATAACAAAAGCCATCATCCCAGACTAGAACAAAAGTCTGCCAACTTTTTCCCTGACAAGATTGATGTTGTTTTTTTAAATACCTGTCTACTAGGCTAAAGCATAGCAGCTAAAGCTTTCTCCATCATTGCATATTTATGTTGGCAAAAGTTTTGGCTTCTTAATTTCCTACTTTCATGTATCCACTGAGTACAGCAGTCTTTCCAGAAAGGGGGAAGGGAAACTGGGAAGCTTTTGCCAAAAAGAGGTAAATTAGCATCATAGAGCAGCATAACACTGGATAGATTTACTATTCAGTGCTTCCTATCCTTTTTCATTATGTCCAATCATTAATCACAGTGTCTTAATCAAGGCAGTATCTGTTAGTCAATTGGAATAAGGAGATGATGAAGTCAATTCCATATTCAGATCTCCTGCTTCATAATCTCTATTTATCTTAGGAGTCTAGCATCTCACTGGACTTTCCAGATATTTTTTTAAAAAAACGATCTTGTATATTAACAAATTTTCTATTTTTCTTCTTCTTGAGAACAGCTAAATTAACCCCGGAATGCACATAATAGGATATGTCTGAGATTTAAAGATCTGGTTGCATAAAATTCCATTATATATTGTTAATGCAGAATGTTGTGAGTGACTGTACATACATTTCATATCTTTTGACAACTTTGAACTACACCCAGAATTCAGTCAATACCCAATATAGCTCCAGCAATTGAAAGCAAACTTCCAATCATTAATTACACTGTATTAATCAAAGCAGTATCAGTTAGCCAATTGGAATAAGTATTGCCACACAGGCAAAACCTTTGATATCGTTTACTGAAAATTCTGAATGATATACAAGGGGCAGCAACATTTGAAATATGAGATGTAATAGCTGATACCTAATGCTGGAAATTGTTTACCCAAAGCCAAACAACAGTGGAATGGAATGGAATGGAATGGAATGGAATGGAATGGAATGGAATGGAATGGAATGGAATGGAACGGAATGGAACGGAACGGAACAATCTTCTTATCAGTTAGATTGAGATGTTGGATGATTGAAAGTGATGAAATAAAATCTCAACTTCCCCCACCCACCCACCCAAGCATCTTTGTCCATTCTGACACTGAATGTTAGCAGCTCTCTTGATAACTAAATAGTAAATCCAGATTTTAAAAAAACCAGCTTGTCTTTAACTACCAAGAGGGCAATGGTGGAGAAGGACTATTTAGACTTTCTCTTATAATACATTTGAGCCTCAGAATGGCATCTGGTTGGCCACTCTGTGTTATGGATTGCTGTATTAGTTGGACTTTTCAACTGATTCCAATCATACTCTGATAATAGTGCCTGTTATTTGGTACACTTTCAATGCACCACCAATGACTTCATTGAGAAATGTTGCTGACCTGACACAATGGCACCTAATTAACTTTGTGAGCAGGCAGTGAGATGGTCAACCCAGATTACTTACACCAACAAGTATTATGCCCTATCTAGGTATTCAAACAAAAATAACATAATAGCATCAAAATGATGATAGTTTAGTCAGAACATCTTCATGCTAATGATGCAATTATATATTTGTAAATTTAAGCAAGAGTAATTATTACAATATACAATAAGTAAAATGAAAAGAAAAGAAAAATGGGGAACAAATATTTATGCAGCTACTTGTTTTATGAATGATCTCTGATTCTTTGCAGAGAAATACCTCCCTTTGTGCAAGCTGTAGACATTGATCGTGAAGCCTGGAGTTATCTGGAGATAGGTAATTGACAACTACATAAACACTGTAGCTAATGTTTTCAGGATTTCTTTCCAGGACATGGTGAATAACTATGACAACATCTATGATAAAAGACAAGAAAGCTTTGCATTTCCTCTCCAAATGGATATAAATTTATGATGGAAACTGTAAGGTGGGGAGGGGAACATTGGTGAAATTCTGTCGTACAACTGTTGAAACAGTTTGTTGAAACCCCAAACCAGATTGCCATAAAAAATGACATGGAAACTTATCCAAGGTGGGCATATTGGCAAAAATTCAGTAACTCTATGGTCAAGTGGGAACTTGAGCCTGGGTCTTCTCAGTTTTTGTTCTTTCCTAACCTCATCCCTAACTAGCTGTAGAGTTAGGATTAGAATAGTTGAACAGTATAGTTGAAAGTCATTTAAGATACTGGGATCAGCAAACAGCTTGACTGGCAAGAACCAATTGGGTTTAAATATACAAGAACTAACTTAAAATGAAATTATGCCACTCACAATTCATTCCAAGGTTTGTTAACAGGCAAGTTTTACTCTTATGTAAAAGGAATGAGTTATTGCGGCAGAGAATAGGGTAGGCCAGGACAAGGCAGCGCAGCGCAGCACAACACAACACAGTACAGAATAGAATATTTTACTTGGTCAAGTGTGGAATTTGTCTCCGGTACAGAAGCACTCAATATACTTGGAAACAAACAGAGAAACTAAAACTAATACTAAAAGTGTGCAACAAGTAGAAGGTGGAAATAAGAGGTAATAAAAGGATAAATAATACTACAGCCACACTCTGTGGGTTCATATACGTACACATTAGACAGAACTTAGTAGTCACTGTGTTTTGTCAACTGCGAGAATTCAGCAGAGTGTTCAGCAGAGTGATGGCATGAGGAAAGAAACTGTCCCTACGTCTTACAGTCGTGGCATTCAATACCCTACAGTGCCATCTTGAGGAAGGAGTTGAAACAGTTTGTATCCAGGATGTGAGGTGGGGTCTGCAGATATCTTCTCAATTCTCCTTCTGACCCACACAATATATAGGTTTTCTATGGAAGGCAGGCTGGTTGCAGTTGTCCTGTCCACAGTCTTAACTATCCATCTGAGTCTGCACCTGTCCTGTTGGTTTCTTTCCCAAACCAGATAGTTATAGAAGTTATAGATAGGATAATAGCAGCAACCAAGCTCTTTCTCTTAAATCTCCCAGACATTCAGTTCTCAGTCACCTAAACAAGTCTGTTGCCATGATGAGGATTGACTCAACTGTCTGTCTTTGGTATATAGACAGTAGACACATCTTCTGCTTTAAGCAGAACCTCTGCCTGATAGTTGCCATTGTAGATGTTGACAGTCAGGTAAGGTATACAGTATCTGTGTGCAGTACACTTATTTCCTAATGTTTTGAGCTGCTGTTTCAGTCTTTCACTGATTTCCTTTATACAGGTAATCCTCAATTTAGAACTGTAATTAAGCCCACAATATTGGTCGTAAGTCATGTCAGTCATAAAGTGGATTATATAATGTGACTGCAACTGTTTTTATGATATTTTCTGCAGTGGTTGAAAAGCAAACATGACGGTCGTAAAATGAATGCTGTGATCATGAAGTGGATGCTATGTTCGTAAAGTGAACACCATGGTCTTAAAATGAATGCCATAGTCATTATTTCCCAAAAGAGGTCACATCACCACCTGTATGTGTGTGTAGACAATGGTTGCAAGTTCCTTTTAGGGAGGACTGTTATAATTTCAAACTGTTGATAATAGATTGGTTGTAAGTCGAGAACTACCTGTATAGCTTTCCTTTAGAACTTTCTGCACTGAAAAATATAACACTGCTTTGGGAACAGTAAGAACTTGGAACAATTCAATGTGAAAGAAGTAAATGTTAATTAAAAAGGCTCATTGAAGGAAGCATTTCAGATTCATCAAAAGGATCATAAAGTAGCATTCTAAGCATCATTTAATTTCCTTGTTGCTATATTAAAATATTAGATTAGAGAAGAGTTTGAAATCCACATCTTGGTAGAGCTTTCCACTCACAGTGTATTAAGTAACCTGTTTAGTGAGGATGGCACAGAATGAACATATGCTACATGTAACATTTATCTTGCCAGCAAAATTACATTTAGGTTTGATTGAATTAATATTCTTGTTTCTAGGCAATAAAAATTATCATCAGGTTTTCTCAAAGGTGCTTTTTCAAGAGGCAACCGGACTTTGTTTTTCCTTGAAGATGTTTTGCTTCTCATCCAAGAAACTTCTTCAGTTCTTGAGAAAAGGCCATCCAGATAAGCACAATTTTAATTTCAGAAAGTGATTCCTTCTGGTTTGCTTTGAGAAAACATGAATGAGAATCAACCATTGAAAAGATGTTGACTTGTAAGTATCAACATTTGTTTACACACGTACACACAAAACATACAACTAACACTCCTATTTGCACTGTTTTATTCTTCCACTACAACCCCCATACATATGCTCACCCAAATATATATTTTTTTATCTGATTCCTGCTCTGGCTAAACAGGGGAACCATATGACAAAAAGATGATTCTCAGTTGTCCCATCTCCACCCAGTCATTATTGTTCAGAGATTTCAAGTGAAGCAGTGAGGGTTTTAAACAGACAACTGCTGCAGGTTCTTCAAAAATGAAAGATTAGACACTTCGCCCTATAGTACCAATGGTTATTTTCAAACGCCAGAGATAAAGCAAATACCCCTGCTGTAAAGAGCTGACCATCAATATCAAGAGTTGAGCAGGAAGAATTGGATTCAACTGGGAAGAGAATTACTTTTTGTTCTGCCATTGCCAAGACCTCCAACAGCAGACAATCCTTCATTTTACAGAAGGTACCGTAGTACAGAAAGGAACAATTAGATACCGCAATGAAGAAAGCCATAGAGACATGTAAAGGCCCTTTCAAAGACGGCAACGTGAGATGTTTCTCTGTGTGTGAAATCCCCTCCCTTTTTTTTTTTCTGGAATCAAATATAAAGATGACCAGACAATGAGAAACCATGCCTAGAAGACTTCAAAAAGAGTTCACTGAAGACATTCTCAGATAACAGGTTACCCGTGGTTTCTTTGTGTTTGATCCAGGAAATTAGCAAACAAGAGATGGTTGTCTGTGCTTAAATGTCAATCTTTCTCTTCTAAAGCAAATGGTTTTTTTCCCCTCTATATATGCAGCAAAGGAAAAAATTGTCAGTCAGGACTAAGTACATGCTTTGTAGGCGGGCAAAAGCCTCAGGTTAAGTTCTACTAGAAAGTCACAAAAAGCAATTGTGTCAGATACATATAGTATAATAGTCAGGGGGGGAAATCCTCATAGTTGTTAATATTTTATTGGAATCAGCCCAAATTGATATTGAAGAAATCGCAAGCTTCTGAATTCTAAAAAAATCTCTGTGAGGCAAGATGATATGAAAGATATACATAGGAAAGCCAAAAATTATTTATTTATTTATTTATTTATTTAATTTGTATACTGCCCTTCTCCAACAGGACTCAGGGCGATGAACAGCCACGGTAAAAACACAACATATAAAATTTAAAAGCAATTTAAAAAACATTAAATAATTTTGGCCATCAATTTAAAATAACCCAGTTAAAACCAATTATAAATTTAAAACCGTAAGGATGGGGTCAAGCCAGCCTGGCTAGATGAAATAGATGCATTTTCAGGGCCCGATGAAAAGTCCGGAGGCTGGTATCATGTGTATCTCTGGGGGGAGGTTGTTCCAGAGGGCAGGTGCCGCCACAGAGAAGGCTCTCCCCCTGGGGGTCGCCAGCCAACATTGTCTGGCCGACAGCACCCTGAGGCCCTCTCTGTGCGAGCGAACTGGCCGGTGGGAGGCTATTGGCGGCAAAAGGCGGTCTCATAGATACCCCGGCCCTAAGCCATGGAGCGCTTTAAAGGGGGTCACCAACACCTTGAAGCACACCCGGAAGATCACAGGAAGCCAGTGCAGCTCGTGCAGGAGAGGTGTCACATGGGAGCGCCCCATCGCTCCTATAATCCCCTGCGCGGCCGCATTCTGGACCAACTGGAGCCTCCGGGTGCACCCCAAGGGGAGCCCCATGTATTATTTCAGGTTTTTGAACCACAAGGCTGCAGTTCAAATTAGTCTTAGGATGGGAATCATAAATGCACTTGTGAGTTGTAACTATAATCAGTCTCACTATATTAGCAAAATCTGGCTGAATGTGTTTTATATCTTCAGAAAACAGATGGATTTTTACTTCATATTTAAAAATTTTAAATTTCTTTCATGATGGTGTCTCTTTATTCCAAATTCTTAATATTGGCCTGAATGTTCAATACAAATATGAGTAATATTCTCCTTTACTAGCATATCTTTCTCTGATTTAGTTATTAATATAGCAGTGTAGCTCTGTCAATAGGTTACCAGGACATGAGTAAGCAATGATCTGTTGACTTATGTTGTGTCGCAAATCCCCAAATTAACTTACTAGGTCTTATGTATTATGGAAGGAAACAAAGCCAACCTAAGATGTTATGTCAAAGGTAAATGATTAGATGGTCTACTTTCCTTTCCAACCACTCCATAATGTAAGCAAACAGAGTTGATTTATTCCGATACTGGCAAATATGCAATAGCTTCTGTCACCATGAGTGCACGGTGGAAGTTTGGGTATGCTAGATCAACAAGATGAGTCATTGTCCAACAAAAACATTTTTATTGCCTTGATAGTTGACAATGATTCCTATGAAAGAGCTAAAAAAGTGTCAAATTACTTCTCCCTATTAAAATCCCAAAGCCCAAGAACTGGAAGGCAATAGTTCCTACAAATGGAGAATAGACCTCTTATGAACTCTACAAAGATGTAGTGTTTTCCCCCATAAAACACCCACATATGAAAGATGTCTATGGAGATTCTCAGTCTTCCAGGTTGTCCCAAAGGTGCTTTTTCAAGAGGCAACTGGACTTTCAGCTCTGAGCTGAAGAAGCTTCTTGGATGAAAAGCGAAACATCTTCAAAGAAAAACCAGAAAGTCCAGTTGCGTCTTGAAAAAGCACCTTTGGAACACATATGAAAGAGATTGACTATAGCTTCAACTAAGTTTGAAATATTTCAGTCTGTCAAATGAGACTGGTGTCATGGTATCACAGATCCAGAACTTTTAAACTGGCAGTACACGAGGAAGTACCTAACAATGTGGCTTTATTAGTCCCAAATCTAACAGGACTGAAATTGCCTGTATTTTATAGACACTGAGATTCCAATCTAGGATGCACAGGACTTAATTTCATGGACTGTATTGGGTTCCCATGATTCTTAACAATTTGGATTGTTAACCACGATTTAACATAAAGCTCCCACAATTCGCTCTTCAAAGTTGAGAATATTCTTTAAACAACTTTCTTGTAGCATGTCTGCAAAGCCCATAAATACCATATCTCCACCTACCGTTCTGAAACATGAAACCAATCATAATGATTATAATGAAATTCCAGAATTTTGGAGCTGGTTGTATTTTTAAAGGTCAAATGCTTAAATTAAGTATTTAAAAGAAAAAGCTCTAAAGAAATGAAGTCTGTAGCTTGTTTTGTACTAAGTGCTATTCTGGGTAATTCAATCAAAATGTGATTATAGACAATCTGTGTGGTTCAGCTAACTTTGCTCCATTCAAAAACAAAATAAAACAAAAGTGCAGGTAATGGTGTTGTGCTAAATCCTTTCACTTCTTACAACTATTTATTTTTCAAACTTGACCTGTTAGAGATTTTTTTTATTCCAGATCTAAGAATAACTAGAAGGTTCTAGATTGGAGAAAGTTTGCTGTATTATCTGTGACTGTTACTTCTCTCTTGAAATCATTATCCAGTATGTCAGGAAAGAAGGCAGCCTTCTTGCCTGATGAAATTGTTATTGGCTGAAGGACATCTGACTTGATATCAGCTATTATAATTAGCTCCAGCCTGAATTCATCCATTGGAGTTTAAGATATTTGCTGTACAGCAAGTTCAGTTCTATACAATTTATGAAATTTTCATGCATTTACTTATCTCACTGATATGTCACCTTCCTTTTGAGAAATCAAGGAGGCTTAACAAGGATCTCTTATTTTAACTTTACAATGGCAGTGTTGTAAATAGGTTGAGGCTAGACAGAATTAATGATCCAACGAGTTTCCCTGAATAAGTGTGGACTTTAGTTTGGATCTTTTGCTTATCAAGCCAGCTCCTTAACTACTATGTTATTCTGCTCCAGGCTAGTATGGCAGCAAAGGTATTAAATATTTATTATAGATACATACTAATTTTCTGAAGGTCAGAAACTGAAGTTGAAACTCAAATACTTTGGCCATCTAATGAGAAAAGGGGACTCATTAAAAAAGACCCTGATGTTGGGAAAGATTGAAGGCAAAAGGAGAAAGGGACAGCAGAGAATGAGATGATTAGTTAGCGTCATTGATGCAATGAACATGAAATTGAGCAAACTCCAGGAGATAGTGGAGGACAAGGGGGGGGTTGGGGTGGGAGGCTAGCATGCTATGGTGTATGAGGTTGTGAAGATAGGATATGACTTAGTGATTGAACAACAGCACTTTTCATCTATAGCAGCAGTCCCCAACCTTTTCAGCTTGGCAGAGAGGGAGAGGGGAACCGAGCCACATGAGCAATGGGGTGGAGTTAATGCGCGTATGCACGCAGCTCAACTTGCATGAGTTGTGGGCCGATGTGCACACACAGTTCAACTTGAGTAAGTTGAACTGCATGCATCTGCGCATGCACCCCACCACTTGTGGAGTCTGGTTCCAAATAGGCCATGGCCTGGTAGTGGGCCACGGCCCAGAGGTTGGAGACCCCTGCTCTATAGGGCTTGAGACAACATATAGCACTCTCTGTTCTATTTGTCATGTTGTAGACACATTTACATTGCAAGATAATGAAAGATAATGTCAGGCCCAAGATCACTGGTGATTATTTGGCTGAACTGGGCTTTGAAAGGGATCTCCTCAGATGTAAGCTGTCATTTCAATTGCTATATCATCTTCACAAGATTTTGGCAATGTCCACTTGACCATTTTAGAGCTATGTAAATTAACATCTTGATTTCTAATCAATTTGACAATTGCAAAGACAATCTAATGAATTCTAAATTTATTGATCATGTCATTTCATGCGGCTTGCTTCCTGGTCTAGCCGAATTAGTGTTTTTATCATCTGAATTCTAGTCTCAGAAGATGGAGACCACTAGAGGGAGTATTTTGTCCTTCCACTGAGTTTAATTGCTTGGGGACAAATCATAGCAAGCAAATGACATCTAGTTTTGAAATCTTGAAAACCTGCTCTGCTTACCAATTGGTGACATTATGATTAGAGCTATGCTATGTTCCTTTGAGGTTTTACCGGAATTTATTTTTTTAACAACATCAATAACATAATAATCAATACCGAGCAATGATTGAGCAGTCATTTTCAGCACAACTGTGTGAGGATAGGCTGCTTACAAAATGGCCAGCATTGGGCTAATGTTTGCCCTGTTCTTTTAAGACCTCTCTGTAGACAGCACAACAACTGTTGGCTGTAGGCAAAGAGACCAACAGCTGGGTAGCGTTGATGGGTGGGGGGACAAAATGAAGGAGATATGCAGTCATCTGTGGAAATAAAGCAGCTCAAAGTAGGCACAAAAAGATATTATTCTCCAGCAATAGGACTCACAAGGAGTAGTGATTGGAAGAGCAGTAGGAGGACGGATAGTAGAAGTGGGAAAGTGGACTAGGGGGTAATGAGTATTATTATTTGAGTCCTTGTGTGTATGTTGCCTAGGAAGCTGTGTTGTTTTGACTCTCTTGGGTTTTGGAGCCTACTGGCTTGGGTATAGATGAAGGAATCCGTGATACCAATTCACCTCACAGGGTTGTTGTGGGGAAATAGGAGGAGGAAAGAGTAGTAGGTATGTTTGATGCCTTTATTTCTAAACAAAAACAGAATTGGAATGAAAAATAAACATTTTTTTCAAGATTCCTTATGTACTTGCCCCTTCAAGAAGTGGCCTCTGTTCTACATGTGTGAAGTTTGTGTTTCTTTTATACAGTAGCAGTGTCTTAATTACTAGTGATAATCCAAACAACATAAAAACCACTTTATAAAACCAGTGGTGAAAAGACTTGTGATTGTGTTTGGTCTACTTTGCTATTTTGAACAGAGCACAAATTCTACAGGCTATGATTGCAAATTAGTGCAAATTAGGATCTTTATTTACCAAAAAAAGATGGATGTAAAAGCCTCCTGGAAATGAGCTAAAAACTATAAACTATCTAGGAAGCATCTCGGAGTGAAATATGCATATTTCTATACATTGTCATATTGCCAGAGACCAACTCTCTGTTAATCTGTCAGGTTGAGAGGTTCTGACTGATTCAAAGCATGGTATAAGCCAATAAATAACAACTAATCAAACACAGGGCAGCAGAGTGATTCTCTGCATCTTTTTCCAGGTTTTTATTGCATTAGATTAGACAGAGTTTCTCATTTTGGCCTGCTTTAAGATGTATGGACTTCAACTCCCAGAATTCCCCAGCCAGCAAAGCAAAGATACCACACATCTTAAAGCGGCCCAGGTTAAGAAACACTAAATTAGAGGGAATTGGCTTTCAAAATTCATTCCAAAGAGGAGGGGAATTTCAGAGAGTGATAAGCCAAAATCAGCCATTGATATTGTGTGGGTGAACTTCAGTCTGAATCATGCTAGTGCTCGGCCAAAACCTTCACCACTACACCAAATCCCTTTACATACTCTGTACATACAGTACCTGAGATCATCTATATTTTTGCATCCCTTGAATTATGATAGTGCAATTTTGTATTGATATAGATGAGATTATAAAAAAGAGGTCACGAAATTTCCAGCAGGCAAAAATCTTGCTAATGTTAAAAACATTCCATATTCAATCTGCCTTTCCATCAAGCTGAAAAGCTTGCCTTCAGCTTCTCTGCTGACAACATCACACCTGACCACAGAGTAAAAAAAAAAAAAAAAGCCTGCTTCATATAATGGGCCCTTGGCACTTCAGCCTTTCAAAAATCGCAAACTGTATTTCCTCTAATTGCAGAGAAAGAGAAGAATACTATGGCAGAGAATACATGTAGCTCAGAATTAAACTCTGGAGGGCTCTGGTGGTTTCTGAGCTTAGTTGATTGCTTGCAGACATCTTATTACCAACTAGATAAGATCATGAGTAGTAGTGAATGTAAGTAGTCCTCACTTAATGACTGGTTGGGTAGTGGCCATTTGAGGTTGTGATGGACCTCACCAGAGCTACTTATTTAAGAAATATGTTAAAAATAAGTTAGCTGATAAATTACCTGACTTCAAAGTTCCAATAGTCACATATATCCTTCCTCTGCAATCATGTTATCATATTTGGGTGCTTAGCAACTGGCTCACATAATTTTGTTTGTAAAATTTATTTGCCGCTTACCTTGCCATGGGGCTACTCTAGGCAGCTTATAATAATAAAAGGGAAGAAAAATGAAAAGGCATGTAAACAAAACAGAGAACAATAAACAGTGGCAAAGGAACACGATGAGAATAAATATATCAATATGTTAGCTGAAAAGATGGATGGGTGGAGAGCAGAGTGTCGGAGGAGTGGAGGGGGGGGGGTAGAGCCAATATAGCAGCCTTCTCCAGTGTGGAATTCCCCCATGGCCAACCGGCAGAGCCATGTCTTCAGGTTCTTGCAGAAGGATAGGAATATGATGGTTGATCCTTACCTTACAGCTGGAGTGTCAAACTTGATTTCATTGAGGGCTGCATCAGGGTTGTGTTTTATCTTGGGAGGGGGGCGTGGCCAGGGTGGACATGGCCAGCTTAACATCATTCGTGCCGGCGCCTGTGGTGGCCCGAATGCTCTGCCAGTGAAAAAGGGCTCCTGAGCTCTATTTTTGGCTGCCAGTGAAAATGGCGCTTGGGAGGGCCTTGTGCGGCTCTCCCGAGTTCCATTTTCACTGGCAGAGGGTTGCAGGAGGCCGTCGGAGTCAAAAACAGAGCTCGGGAGCCCCTTTTCACTGGCAGAGATGCAGTGGGCCGGTCCTGCACTGATTCCATGGCTGCCCCGTGGGCCAGATCTAAGCATCCCACGGTCCTTGTGTTTAACACCCCTGCCTTAGAGGATAGGCTGTTCCAAAGAGCAGGCACAGTGGCATGGAAGGTTCTTCTTCTGGATCCTGATAGTAGGTATTCTTTGACTGACAGGATCTGAAATAAATCTTCTCTGCCATCACAAGTAGGGTGGGCTTGTCCTAGCAGGAGGAAGCAGTTCATCAAGTAGCTTGGTCCTATGCCTTTATAACTGACCCCTTGAACACCGGTAGCCAATAAAGTTCACGGAGCAGAGGTGCAATAACGACCACTCTAGGGGCCACAAAAAATGCTCTTGGTGCTTCACTTTGCACCAACTGAAGCTTCTGAATGGACTTCAAGGGTAGCTCCATGTAGAGCACATTGCAGTAATTCAGGTGAGAGATGTCCAGGGCTTGATAACTGAGCACAGGGAGTCATGATCCAGAAAAGGTTGCAACTGGAGCATAAATGGGAGCTGTAGAAAAGCTAGTTATGCTTGCCACCTGGTCTTAAAGCAGGAGACACGAGTCCAGGAGTACCGCTATGTTGCGTACTGGGCCTCAACAGGATACTGCAACTCCATCCTGAAGTAAAGATGACAAACATTCGGATTCTGAGACTTGATGCACTTAAGGTCACTCAGTCTTGCCAGGGTTCAGTCTATTAGCCCTTATCTAGATGCCGACAGCCTCCAGGCATTGAAAGAGGCATCATGGCAGTCTGCAGCATCCCACAGCCACATGACCCTGATTTAAGGTGTCTTGTGCTGGTTTCCAGCTTTTTTTCATCTAGCTTCCAGGGGGGAAAAATTGGGTTAGGGTTTGCTTAATGACTGCCACAAAAAAAAAAATTGTAAAAATCAGGGGCAGTCATATGGAAATCTGCTTAATGACTGCCACCTCTTATGACCATAACTGCAGACTCCCTTATAGTCATAATTTGAAAAATATTTATACAGTATTTGCCCTGCAGTGATGGTGGGGATATAGTTTTCTCCTTGGGAAACTCTCAATAGTGCTGATAATGTTAATCAAGTGAGGAAGTGTCTGAAAGCAAACAACCAAGCTCAGAGAGCACTTATAAAGAGAAAATTAATTTTCCTCCTTTCTGCCTGGGAACAGCAGAAACTATGGTGTCTGCAGATTTGGAAGGCACTCTGAAGGCCTTCTTCTACTAATCTAAATCCTGCTCTCTTCATGAAATTGCTAAACACATGAGCTTATTTTAACTTTAAAGCAAATTTAACTAGGTTTAAAAACATTTTAAGTGCTCCCAAGAATGTGCCCCATGGTCATGTGTAGTCTGCAGCATTGTCCCATTTGCTTTTCCAAACAATTTTAATTAGCCCTTGATTGCAATGTTCATATATGCGAATAGCATTAATGGATAAAAGCTGTCTTGTTTAGGTGAGCAGCAAATCACAACTGGAAACTATAGTTTGTAGATGGCTGATTGCAACTGAGGTCTAGCCCAGTGTTTCTCAACCTTGATCATTTTGAGACACTAGCTTGATATAAGAAACAAGATGTTAATTTATTTGTGGTCATCTAGAATTTCCTAATTTATTTTGTCAGCTCTTCTAAGTAATCTGTTAAAGTGCCAGGTCAATAGAGAAAGAAGGCAAACAAACTTGAAATTGGCCAAATGAAACATGATTGATCAACAGTAAGACATGATTCTGGCTTATTTAACAAGCCATACTTGTCACTCCATATAAACCAAGGGATTTACTTAATGCTTTTGACTCACATCCTTCCATTCATAGAACAATCACTTCAATTAGTTCCTAAATAGACCACTGCATAGAGTGGAAATGCAGCCTTTCCCAGGAAAGTAGCTTTTCTTTTCTCTGCGAACATCCTTTCATAACACAAATGAATGCAGTAACCTAATTTAATTTGGATGAGATAATGAAAATCACATCACCTTTATATGGATGAAGTATCCATTTCTGATTTTCAAAGAGCATTGGGCTTTTTGTTCCTTTTCTGCATGCCAGTGAATTTCATACATCAATTATGTCTGCTTATTTTGGCTGTCCCACACATTTTTTCTCCACTAGATGGGTTACAGTTATCGACTGATAATGACTGCCTGGCCTAATCCCTGCAATTACCTTGCCAGGTTTTCAGGAGTGGTTTGCTCTTGCCTCCTTCTTAGGACTGAAAGGGAGTAACTGGCCCAAGATCACCCAGCAGGCTTTATACCTAAGGTAGAACTAGAACTCACAGTCTCCTGGTTTTGAACTGGATGCCTTTATCACAATACCAGGCTGGCTTATCTGAGAACTTATGTATCCATAGCATAATCATAAGGATATCATACCAGTTGATTACACCCGCCCCAGGCAAATACCTTCTGAACTTCAGAGCTTAACATTAGTGGAAGGCTAATGCATGTAAAATCCTGAAAACCATCTTCAAAAAGTGCCTCTGTGAAAAAAAACCAGTCTCTAAGCTCACTGCCTTTTATTGTTGTACAGACCCACACAGCAATACAACCACAATTGACTGTTACAATTAGTTGGGTTTCACACTTCAACTAAGCTGTAAATCCTGATTTACAACCACAATAGCTGGATTCACATGACATGCTCAGCCAATGCCCCCCATCCACCCATAGCCTCCACTTCACCTTGTTTGTGATTTGATTTAATTTAATTTAATTAATTCAATTTATATGCCGCCCCTCTCCAAAGACTCAGGGCAGCTAACAATACATTTTAAAAAATCATTATAAAAAACATTTAAAAATTAAAAACATTAAAAACATTAATATTGATATAAGAGCCCCTCTCCCCATTTTTTGTATGCATATCTGTGTGCATGCATGTTTTCATATTTTAATGTATTAATATTAGTCTTCAAATGGGTAGGTTATTTTTGTTGTCTAAACATCAAATTGTGTCACCTTCTGGCAAAATGTCCTGTGAATAGCCATGCTCAGAACATTATCCTGGAAAATACAGAACGGCAAGCCTTGAATAACAAAGAGCTTTTGCACTCACTGACAAAAGAGAGCTATTAAATGCTTTAACCGCTATTACATTATCTTCAAATAAGTGCCATATGGTGCAGAAGTCCCTTCTTTATGATAAATTTGTTGAGGTTTCAATAATGAAATGTATAAAGAGCCTGTTAAAATACAATAGAAAATAATCAACCTGTGATATGAGTGAGAGCTGTGGATGTTTTAAAACGAATGACAAGCAATAACAGACTAAGGGCAAAGACATTCCACTGCTTCATAACAAAATTAATCTTCCTGGCTCCTTGGTAACATGTCATTATAATTCCCCCCACTTCAAAAATGCCATGCTTCCTAAGAGGGGCCATGCCTTCTGTGCAGAACAGCTGCGACTGGAGCCATGGATTGGAACTGAGCGATCCCCATATAGCTATTTCTCTTGATGCAAAAGACGGTTTTAATCATTCTTGGACTAAATTGAAAAAAATATATATCCTGGAAGAATGCTATGGCAAACTACTTCCATAACCCAGCCAACAGCTTGGACGAGCAATTAAGAATCCCCATAATCCTCGTTTCTATAATTTAGGTTGTGCAAACTTTAGGTAAACTGGTGTGGACTGGGCAAAGCTTTTGGCAATGCATAAAGAGCCACATTCAATCTTCATGATAAATCTTAAGGGTTCTTTGCATTCCAAAATTACTATTTTTCCAATGCAGATTTTAGCATTCCTGGTCATGACTGAGCATTGTATCAAAAGTGCCCATTGGATCAGAATTCTGCCAGCTCAGACATGAAGTATTCATGTCATTAAAGCAAGGCAATGAAACTTCTGAAATCCAGTTTCTACATTTTGGTTTGAGAAGAGCTTGTTATATTAATCCTAACCTTTTCTTACTTTTTGTTTACATTTCTGACTCTATCATGGCACTAAATTTACAAAGGATGGTTTTACATTTTTGGAGGTGGAAGGAATAGGCTAGAGAATTAAAAAAAGGGTTCTGCTAAATTGACTTTATGATAATGTATGACAGTGAATGCCTCACGTATATTACCCAGACAGCTGCTCTGCAAACAAAAAATTTGCCAAGGTGGTTTCAATGAGATTCTCAACATCATTTTTTTATATTCAGTAAGAAGTCTGTACATATCGCTAGAATAAACATATTCATGCTGTTGCTAGGAGCTTTAGAGTTATAAGAAATCCTTCAAAAAGTACTATCATCTCAAATTTAAGACACCGTAAAAAGTATATGGAGAAATGTAAAGAAACAATCACCTGAACCTGTACCTGTAACCTGTAACCATGCTTTTTTCCATAAAAACAATACAAGATGCTTAATTTAAATCAGCTAAACATTTAATGATTGCATGGTTACAATGTGCTAGGCTTGGTTAATATTAACCTTGTTTTGGTTTTATTTTCCGTAGTTTGTGCATTCTGTGCAAATGTAGATTAGTTTTGGTCCAGAACAGGGGTGAAATCCAGCAGGTTCTGACAGGTTCTGGAGAACCGGTAGCGGAAATTTTGAGTAGTTCAGAGAACTGGTAGCAGAAATTTTGAATAGTTCAGAGAACCAGCAAACACCATGTCTGGCTGGCCCCAGAGTAGCGTGAGAATAGAGATTTTGTTATATCCTTCTCCCAGGAGTGGGGGGGGGAATGGGGATTTTGCAGTATCCTTCCCCTGGAGTGGGATGGGAATGGAGATTTTGTAGTATCCTTCCCCGGCCACGCCCACCAAGCCACACCACACCATGTCCACCAAGCCACGCCCACAAAACAATAGTAAAAAAAATTGAATTTTACCACTAGTCCAGAATATTGTATGAACTTCCAAAATGAGTGAATTTAATCACATTAAGCATATTATGCAAACAGAACGAAAGAAAAGGAATTCCAATGATACACTAAAAAGCAATTTACTTGCACTGTGACAATATCAAGTTACAATCCTTGAATTCAAATCCTCTGGCATCAGTTTATGGCAGAATAACATTAACTGCCTGCCATCCTGTGATGCCAGAGGATTTGAATAATGTAAGAATCAAGGCAGTGTTAGTTCACAGATGCTCACTGACTTATTCTTAACCTCCTTCCTTAAGTTTCTTTCAAGTCTGGATCCCAAACTTGCAATATGGATTGTGTAATGGAAAACACAACTTCTCTAGGAAGCTGATATAAATTAGTTCTCAGTAAAAGGGGAAACAATTGGTCCCAATGTCCCTCCCTGTGAATGTTTTTGTTGGGACCACAAGACTCTGTGCCTTAAAAATCATTCTTAAAATATTCCTTTACCTCTAGTTTTCATTCTAACCTGTCGAGCTTCACATATTGTAAACAAAGCCTCTGATTCTAGCATAATCTGTATTTAAAAAAATATGTGTCGCCTCATACAAAACCTATAATCAATGATTGAAATGATCCCCCTATCAATGAAAATAGGAAAGGAAGTTGAGAAAGTAGAGAGAGGCCTTATTAAGCTTTGGGATGTTCACAGGGTATGGTCAAAAAATGAACATCGTCTGGAATTTTTCCATCAGAATCTATGAATATATGCCCATTCAGGGTAGAGGCAAGGAACAATTTAACCAGTTTTTCAACTAGAAATTATGTTTTGTGATGAGCCACATAGAATTGCATCTTTTTTGTAGGTAGCTCATTGGTCTTTAGAGCAGCCATTAAATGATCTCAAAATGGTTGAAAAAGATTATCTCCTGCTAATGTGGAACATTAAATGCCCTGAAAAGCTATTTTTCTTCCTTGCAGAAGCTAGAATACTTTTTGTGATCCTCTGCCCAAGATAGATGGTAGAAACATTCTCTTTCAGTTAGTGTTAAGGAACAACTTCATAAGTTTGGCCAGTGGCAACTGGTTTTGTGTGTGTGTGTGTTTGTATGTGTGTATATGTGATCAGTCACATATATGACAGCATCCATTTTGTAAATTGGCAAATAATCTCCATGTCACCCTTGTCAAATCACCTGCAACACACTACCCAAATCTTAAATATATACACTTTCCCCAGTTAGCATTCCCCTGCTCTAGAAGATTTTTAAAGTCTCCCTCTTCCTTTTAAGACTTCACTGATCTATTTTTAACCATTCTAATTTGATCTGATCCAGGAAAATCACCGTTCCACAGCAACACTTTCTGTGTCAACTTATCCTTTTGCTTGTGCAGCCAGTATCACTCCTGGAAGCTGGTGAAGAGCTAGAAGTGAACTGAAGCAAGAAAACCAGAGAGAAACCTCATTAATTTCATTGTTCCCTGGAGTCCTCGGATCAAGTGCAAATGGAGCAAAAAGGGCTGGAGAGCACAAAATCAGTTGCCCAAGGTTTTCCAGCATAACCACCACTCGTAGAACATTGTTTTTCCTTAAAGGCCACTTTAACAAATGCTTTTCCAAAATCTTTCTATATTTTTAATCATTTTTACTTTTCTAAAATAAGGATTAGTGCTTCCCACCTGCTCACCCACATAAGAAAAAAAAATGCATTTCGTTAGGATGCATAGTTCTTGCATTTATATTAGTTATTATGGAGTGAAAGGATGGGTACCAGTGCTTCTCCTTTACTGTTCATTTATCTAATGGCTTGTTGCTTCTCTCTGTTCCAAAGAAATAGCAAAATTGTCAAGTTTGAAGATGATATCAGCTGGCAAGAATAGCCAATACTCCAAAAGAAAGGTTCAAAAGGATCTCAACAGACATGAACACTGTGATCTATTTAACCAAATAAAATTCAATGGTGAGAAAAGTAAGGTTCTACATTTAAACAAGAAAAACCAAATGCATGGGTATAGTATAGGTAGTACTTGGCTCAATAGTAGTAACTGTGAAAAGTATCTTGTGGAGTCCTGGTGTACAATCACTTAAATATGAGCCAGGAGTACAGTGTGCTGCAGCTGCCAAAAAAGCCAACACAATCTTAGGTTGCATTAACAGAGGGATAGAATCAAAATCACATGAAGTGTTAATGCCATTTTTTAATGCCTTTGAAGACCACACTTGGAATATTCCATCTATTTTTGTTTGCCATGACATAAAAAAAATGTTGAGACTCTAGAAAGATGTTGAGGGACATGGTGGCTCAGTGGCTAAGACCTGAGCTTGTCGATCAGAAGGCAGTTTAGCGGTTTGAGCTCCCGTTACCTGTCCAAGCTTCTACCAACCTAGCAGTTCGAAAGCACATAAAAAATGCAAGTAGAAAAATAGGGACCACTTTGGTGGGAAGGTAACAGCGCTCCGTGCATCTTCGGCATTGAGTCATGCCAGCCACACGACCAGGGAGACGTCTTCAGACAGCGCTGGCTCCTCAGTTTAGAAACGGAGATGAGCACCACCCCTAGAGCCGGAAATGACTAGCATGCTTGTGCAGGGGAACCTTTACCTTTTAGTTTAATGAAAAGGAGGCTTAGGGTTTATATGGTAGCAATGTTCCAATATCTCAGACGCTGCCACAAAGAAGAGGGAATCAGCTTATTTTCTAAAGCACCTGAAGGCAGGACAGGAAGAAATGGTTGGAAACTAATCAAGGAGCCCTGGTGGCGCAGCAGATTAAAGCACTGTTATTAACATCAGCTGCCTGCAATTACTGCAAGTTCAAATCTCACCAGGCTCAAGGTTGACTCAGCCTTCCATCCTTTCTAAGGTAGGTAAAATGAGTACCCGGATTGTAGGGGCAATAAACTGACTTTGTATAAATATACAAAAGTAAGAAGGCTATTGCTTAACGCATTGTAAGCCGCCCTGAGTCTCCGGAGAAGGGCGGCATATAAATCAATTTTTTTAAAAAAAGGAGAGAACCAATGTAGAATTAAGGATAAATTTCCTGAGCTAGAACAATTAATCAATTAATTGCGTCTAGAAGTTATGGTTTCTCTAACACTAGAAGTTTTTAAGAAGAGATTAGGCAACTGTTTGTCTGAAATGGTATAGGATTTCCTGCCTGAGTAGGGAGTTGAATTAGAAGACCTCCAAGATGTTTTGAACTTTATTATTTTGATGAATAGGGTGAATGAAGAGCTATCAGTAGTCTAACTCTACCTAATTCCTCTATGCAAGGAGAGGACTTGAGATTGCCCGCAAGGGCTCCAGATAGCTGTTCTTCATTAAAAAAAAAAAAAAAAGCAAGTCAGTATTGTCTGGCTGGTTTATTGCTCTGGGAGATGAGGGAAATTTATCTTTTCTCATCAGGAAGGGGTGGGAGGCCAGGGAAGCTGTAGAATGATAGACATATAACTTGAAAAAAAGCCAAGCAAAATAGTTGGCACATACCCCTGTAAATACAAAGATACACTTCATCTTTCAAATCAATTTCTCAAACAATGATATGTTTCCTCTATATAGCTTTGGGCAGGATTTTTTTTTATAATTGTACAATCCTACCTAGATACTATGTAAGTAAACAATATCCACTGCCTTATAGTTACTTCCCATTCAATCCAATATGATGTCAATGTTGCCAAGTGGAGAAGGGTGGGTTTCAAACATGTTATGGCTGCTAATTCCCAGAATAATCTGGACATCTAGAAACTAAGATCCCAGGGTAAAATACCAGATTGAAGAAAATTGGAATAAACTCTATACATTAAGGAACATTGATTGTATAGTACTTTAACAGTGTATGACATCTAAATCAATGCAGATGCAACAGAGGCTGAAAACAGCAAAGGAAAGGCATGAGGCCAGATTACCTGAGGGACCACCTCTCCCCAATTACTTTTACCTTTTCCATCAGGTCTAACAGGAAAGATATGTTGTGGATTCTATCTGATGAACCTTTTCTGCTCTGGCACCTGCCCTCTGGAACATCATCCCCCCCCCAGGTGAGGTTAGCCCCACCCTTATGCTCTTTTAGAGAGCCCTCAAAACATGTTTTTTTACCAGGCCTGGGGATCCTCCAGCAGCAGCATGTTGGTTACATATGCATAACATCTTAATTAACCCTCTTGCAATCTTTTTAAGTTAATTATTTATGTTAATTAAGAAACATATTTATGTTTAAGTTATATTAGTTAGCATAATTTACTTAATTATGCTAGTTAAGTAAATGTTTTAAGTGGTTTTTCTAGGCTATTTTAATAGTTGGTTTATTATATGCTGCCCAGAATCACTTGGCATGAGATGGGTGGCCATATAAATCTGATAAACAATGAAGTCCTACCCATATTCAATTGCTGGCAATTGTTGTGATGACACTAGAAGTGCTAAAGCCCACAAGGCCATTCCAGTCATAAAGGGATGAAGAGTATCATATATATCTCAGAGGCATGTATGGTTATATTCACATCTGCCTGGGGGAAAAAAAAACCCTGAAGGAAATGCAATTTTCTCCATTACTCCAATTTCTGCACTACCCTAGCAAAAAGACAGGTCAGTAACTATTTTAGTTTTGATTACACTAACCAATTCAGAAAACTCTAGTTAGGAGAGACACCTGTCTCATTCTGGAGGATAAGAATTCTCAGCTCGGGTTGAAAATGTCTATGGAGATTCTTTGGAAAATGAAAAAATATTTTAATGGTAATTTTAGGCAAGGATAGTTTTCTGCAGTTTTACAAAACCGGGGTTGGTCCCTCCCCTAGGCATTCACACTTGCACTAAAAAGTCTAAGTTGTAATTAGCTAAAAAAATCACAGTGACTGGAACAACAGAACAGATTAGCCAAACCAAACAATCATTTTATGGATTGGCATGTTGTGCGGATTTATTAGATTTACAACCCACCTTTATTACTTTGAATAACTCAAGGTGGTGAACATCCTATTTCCACCTATTTTCTCCACAACCATCCAATATTTCTCTGAAAAAGAAATAATATAGGAAGTTCTTGAATCCATACTCTAACGTTAAATTTAGCAAATTGTTAGGCGTGTCACACTGTGATTAAGAGCTAAATATAGCAAAAATCCTGTTATAAACTCTTTTCCTCAACACATAGGGACTGGCAATTTTCCCACTAATAACTATGTTACTTAGCTATAGAGTAGATGTTTCCTTCCAAGAACTCGTAACATGGTACCTTTTGTTATATATATTTATATATATATATATAAAACAAAATTTGTTTTTTATATATATATATTCAATATGGAATTCTGTTATTTGTATTACCCCAACATTTAAAATGTGATTTTAAAGAAATAAAAATACCCAAGTGTTTGTTATTGAGAACTTGTTACCTGCCACATTTGGTTAAATATAATTGATTTTATTATGCTAATTAAGTAGATGCAATTCTGGTAATGCAATGGTATGACAAGATGTACCCAGTAAAGTTGAACTGCACAGAAATTAGAGCAGGGGTGTCAAACTCGATTTCATTGAGGACTGCATCAGGGTTGTGTTTGGCCTCAGGGGGCTGGGGTGGCCGTAGCCAGAGTGGCTGAGGCCACCTCGACGTCACTTGTCGAAGTGGAACGCCTGTGGTAGCCTGAGCGCTCTGCCAGCAAAAACAGGGTCCTGAGCTCCGTTTTCAGCTGCAACAACCTCTTGCAATCCTCTGCCAGCAAAAATGGAGCTCATTGGCCCTCCCGAGCTTCATTTTTGCTAGTAGAGGCACCGCAGGCCGGTCCTTCACTGTTACCAGGGTGGCCCCACGGGCCAGATCTAAGCACCGGGCCGGAACCAACCCATAGGCCTTGAGTTTGACACCCCTGATTTAGAGGATTGTGGTAGTTGGCAACCTTTGATAAAACTATTTGCTTTGTAAATAAACTTAATGCTGCAGGTAAAATTTTCTCAAGGTCTGCCCTTTTTAGTGAATGTTCAAAGTTACAATAGTGTGGAAAAAGTAAGTAACTTTACCATCTGACCTCACATTTATGACCATTGCCATATCCCCACAATCATATGATCACCATTTCACAGTGATCATTGTCCCTACTGTCACAAGTTCATGAGATCACCAATCAGCTTCTATCAGTCAATGGAGAAGCCAGCAGTAAAATTGCAAGTTATATGATGTCCCACTTAACAATCCTTGGTGACTTGCTTAATGACCAAATAGAAAATGATATCATAAATTGGTCGCAGGCATGTATGGTGTGGCTTAGCAATTGCATCGTTTAGCGACAGTTTCCGGTCTCTGTTATGGTCACTGAGAGAGGACTATCTATCCTACACTACTTCTTTATATAAAGGTCAGTTAGTATAGGATATGAAAATTCTTCCTTGTCACCAAGGAAGAACTGCTGCCTGCCTGCTAACACAATGTCGAGCTAAGATCCTATGTTCCTAATATCTTTCTGTAATTTGCAGATTTATGAGGTTATGTTTGAAGAGTGGCAGTTGGGATCACACTTCTCACTGAATCATGCTGTGGGAATCTTGCTGGGGGGGAGGGGGACACTGTTAATTCCCTTAAAAAGCTGCACATCACTCCATCAAACCTTTGAGCCATTTTGTAGAACAAAACATTATGCCTCCCACTCTTCACCCCTCATTATTTCTGAGAGAAAAAAACCCAAAGCAATCACATAGCCCCAAACTCATATTTTTGTGGTGGGGATGTAAACAGTGAACTCCTGGTGTGTTGTGAGTAAGAGATGCAGCTTCCATGATGCCCCACCCCATAATCACATTTTGCACAGCAAAGTATTTTACACTATCTCTTTATGTTACACTGTTAATACAGTCCTGCTGAGTTCCATGCCCCCACTCCCCCTGTTAAGCAGCACAGAGTCTGAATTCATCTATTAGATTTAGCTACAGAAGCCAAAAAATTAATGCAGCTAATCCAATTAAGACAGTGAGTTTTTTGGTCTCGGCACGTCAAAAATTCAGAAAATGCCTAACTTGATTCTGCTGGAGTGTCACACCTGCCCACCCACCCACCCCAGAACAAAAGAGGAATAATTCTTTACATATTCAATTATTTTAAAAAAAGATATAGTCTAACTATATCTAACTATATGTTGTTATTATTACACATTAGATGTTATAATTATTACATCGAATAATTACTGTACAAAAATGGAATATGAGTAAAACTCAAGACACATGTAAAATAAAAATGAAGAAACAGTTCCATTATTAAATCAGTTTCATTATTGAAAATATTTAGAATAGTGTCAAGTCATTTAGCTATAGTGGATCTCACATTTGTATTCAGAAGGACAGTGGATTATTCAGAGATTAGAAAAAGGAAGCAAAGGGAACAAGTGCCCTGGCCCACATTTCTAAAGGTTGTATTTTTAAAAAAAAATTACTTCCCAAGTATTCAGTATGGTTTGAAACGGTACAATACTCTGTCAGATTAATATTCTGCCCCATCCCTCAGAAAAAAATGCTTATCAGAGACAGCTTTCAATCGCATGAGGCCTTCACTCTGGAACTTTGGAGAATTCTCTTGTGTGGCTTCCAGCTCTAAAAAGAGCAGGAAAACAAGTCCCATCCACATGCATTTTTAGAGACTCCGGAGGCCCTGTGACTTTCTAGAGAGTGCAGAGGCCACAGGAGAGCACACCAGGAGTTCTGAAAATCATACAAAAACTTCCTGAGATTATTAGAGTATGCAGAGCAGTGGTGGGTTTCAAAATTTTTTACTACCGGTTCTGTGGGTGTGGCTTGGTGGGCGTGGCATGGCTTGGTGGGCGTGGCAGGGGAAGGATACTATAAAATCTCCATTCCCACTCCATTCCCCCTCTGGGGGAAGGTTACTGCAAAATCCCCATTTCCTCCTGATCAGCTGGGATTTGGGAGGCAGAGAATAGATGGGGGCAGGCCAGCAGAATTTTTACTACCGGATCTCCGAACTACTCAAAATTTCCGCTACCGGAAATTTGCTGCAGAGGCCACATGAGAATGTGGTCTGCTTGTGACGTTCTCTGGATTCCTTGGAAGTCATGCTATCTCTGGATCCTCTGAAAATCATGCAAGAATGGATTATTTTTTTCACACGATTTCAAAAGCTCCAGAAACCATGCAAGAGCACAGAGCCCTTTGCACAATTTTGAGGGTCCATATTACACCATATTCTTACATGACCTCTGCAGGCTCAGAAAATTGAGCAAATACCAAGCTCTACTCTACTCAAAAGCAAAATTAAACCTGTTTTCACATTAGCGGGATACGTGAATTCAACCATTGTTACTTGAAAGGTGTACTTTTTTGGGTGAACCACACCATTATGACTTTTCCATAAACTAGAGTTAAAACAAAGTATGGCTAAATGCTATCTATGAACCCAGCAGTATTTCTCAACCTCATCAACTTTAATTTGCAGGGACTTTAATTCCCAGAATTTCCCAGTCCGCATGCTGGCTAGGAATTCTGGGGATTGAAGTCTATTCATCTTAAACTTGTTAAAATTCAGAAACACTATGCCACAGATGTAGAGGTACAATGGTTAAATATCCATGCTTAGACCTCCAGTTCTGGAAGATGAAATGGTAACCAGGAGAAAGCAGTTATGACTTTATCATCCTCTATTATTAGTCTCACAACCCCACCCCCCTTCATAATTCTCAAATGTGTTCTACGTAGTAATCCTCTCAGCAGGCCCTGAACAATATTTTCCATTCGGATTTATTTTTCTTCCAAACAATTTCTCCTTTGGGAATATGACGTCTTCTCTTTTTTTCAGTTATACTTGTTTTGATTCTATTGTATTTGGCATTTGTCACTGTAAATATTCACTAAAGTTAATTGTGTCTACTAAGCATTTATTAAAACATACAGAGCCATGAGAAAATCAAAAACAGGACACCTGGTCATCACCACCAAGCATCTTGCAGTTAGAAAACCTTTATGAAGTGATTTTGTATTAAGCCTTCCACGTGTTCCATAAGGACATTGACGTTAGCAGCACAAATCTCATACTTTGGTTTTTCATTCTTTCTCAGCATCTCTAATAGGCCCCCATGGACTGGAGGCAAAGGGTTATATGAGTTTAACAACTGAAGCTGGCTTAATGGAGTCTGTTTTATTTCCCCAATCCTCAGTGCCTGTAGAATAGCAGGTGCAAACTTAGAATAATGAGCAGTAGAAGAAATGATAACGGGGCAAGTTTTGTCTTGAAGTCGATCTGCAACCACTTTGGCAACAGCTGTGTGTGGATCTAGAATGTACCCTGTGGTGTTGTACACAGAGTGTATGGCACCCAGGCAGTCTTCCTCAGAGCACCAATCAGCCACTAAATCCTGTTGAAGCTTTTGCAGGAGCTTTTCCGGCAACTGAAAGCACTGATGGTTTTCCAGACTGAGAAGTAACTGTGTCACTAGCTGTCCATCACCATTAGCAATCAGGTGTAAATAACGTTCAAGGTTGGAAGACTTCAAAATGTCTATTGCTGGTGACAAGCTTGGCATTAATTGCCTTCCTTGTAAATCATACAAGCCTGTTTTTAAAAATGAAGTCAAGGCATTGTTTTGATTGGAAGCACAGATACATTTCCGAATAGGGATCCCCATGTTTTTTGCATAAATCGCAGCTAGTATGTTGCCAAAGTTACCTGTGGGAATGCAGACATCTACGGGGCTCCCAAACGAAATAACACCTTGTTCAATAAGGTTCAGATAAGCTGATGCATGATAAACCACCTGGGGAAGCAAGCGTGCCCAGTTGATAGAATTTGCAGCACTTAACGCTGTTCCATATTCCATTGTGAGAAAGCCAGTAAAATCTGAATTGGTAAACATTTGTTTGATGGCAGTCTGGCAAAAATCAAAATCAGCCTGGACGCCTATGGCTTTTGTGTTGACTTCTTGGCAGCTGATCATGTGGAATTTCTGTATTTGGCTAACTCCATCATGAGGAAAGAATGTGATCACAGCAATTCTTTGTTTATCAGACTCTTTAAGTTGACCAAAACCATTTAGAACTGCACTTCCTGTGTCACCAGAAGTTGCTACCAAGATCAAGTAATTGCAGCTTCGGGGAATGCAGTATGCAAACAGATGGGGCAGTAACTGTAAAGCCAAATCTTTAAATGAAGCCGTTGGTCCATGAAACAGCTCCAAAAGGAACTGATTCCCTTGCAGATGTCTAACTGGGGCAATTTTAGAACACATAAAATTTTGTCCATATGCCATCTGAATCATTTCCCACAATTTGGAAGCAGGAATATCATCAGGAGATACACACCTTTCTAGTATAATCTGAGCTCTTTCTGTGTAAGTTGCTCCTAATAAATGTTGCCATTCTCCACCAGTAAATTTTGGAAGTCCCAACTCAGGAACAAAGAGCCCACCATCTGGGGCCAGACCTTCAATAAGAACATCACTGAAATATTTTATAAAACTCCTTGATTTGTCTTCCTTAATGGCACGGGTGGAAATGAAGCATTCCAGTTCAGAATTTTGATACCTCTTAACAGCGAGAAGCACTTTGTCTGCTACATTCTCTGCTGTAATCCCATTTTCGCAGAGAACACGGACATCGTACCACTTTTTATAAAATTGCTTCCTGAACTTAATAATGTCTCCTAATGATGTTTCTTGACCCTGTCCCACAATACGATCCACCTTCATTAATTTCAAACGATCCATTATGCTTTCTGTGGGTACATCCAGATATACCACTATTCCATTTTTCTTCATGTGCTCCATGCTAGCAGTATTCATTGGGTTAGATCCGGAAAGGGACACTACACTTCCAGATGCTGAAAGGTTTAACAGGGCTTTTCCCTCTTCTTCTATAAACTGTTCATTTCCAATGCTCTTTAATTTTTCTGCGACAGTCATATTCCAGGTTGGTTCAAGAACATCATCGTCCACATCTATGAAACAAGAGTCCAGCTTCTGACCTAGTATTTTTCCTACTGTTGTTTTTCCAGCACCTGGAGGCCCCATCAAAACAATGTTCTTATTTCCAACAAGAGACTGCATGAAGGTCCATGCTTTCCAGGTCATGGTGAAGCTTCTTGAGAGAAACAACTTCAAATACAGATCAGAAACCATGCAGTGACATAGTAACTTTGGATGACTCTGCCAGCTTAGACGTAGCATCTTTTTCAAGTTCTAATTCCACCAAAAGGGAAAAAAATGCTTTAAAGGAAAGAATAAATACATACTTGAGTTACATTTAAAATGATTGCTAGACATTTCTGACAGCTCATTTCCTATCTTAGAAAAGCCTGATTTTGAACAAGATCACACATAGTTTGAAACATGATCAGTTCAAATTTCTTTGAATGACAAAGAGGTCAATCAGTTGACAGCTTTCTCTTTTGAAATCTGCCCAGAAAGACAAACATTCATATGCTGCAACATTTCTACTTTGAAAAACAGCCACTTATGACAGTCTCATATAAAAAGAACTTTGTAAAAATTTATATATGTGGCATAGCTTAACTACTATGGTAAAACCCACCAGCTAAAACAGAATAAAACTAGCAATAACATTTTAAGTATTAGGATGAATGTTCAAAAGCAACACTGACATCAGCAGATAATGTTCTCAAAATCAATAAAAATTCCTCAGTGGCTTCTAAACCACTGTTTAGAAGCCCTCCAAGTTAACCCTCCAAGCTAACTTTTAGAAACTACATTATATACCATCACCCATATGGCACAGTAAACTATTGCTCTTGAACATAAGGAAAGGTCAATTTAAAAGCTAACTGTCATAGCTTAGCAAACCTATATAATGGGACCATCGATTACAATAAATTAAGCATTATACAGAAACTTTTTTCTTTAAAACAAAACCCAAAAATTCAAATCCCATTTCCGCGGAATTTTATACTTAACGTTTCAGTGATTTTAATGAAAATAGCGTGCACTTGATATATTAATACAAAACCCCTTCATATAATTTTTTAGTTTTAAAATTAATCTGCAAGGCAAAGAATAATTTTGCTTAAATGAATGTGTCGCCCCAACTTACCACTGGGTTTTTCTAGTATTCTTCTTTGTTGATAGATGGCAATCTTACACACCCCCAACTGGTATCTGTGAATTGCTTTCATGCAGGAACCAGTTACCTGTTGACTGCTTCACACTTCATCTAGATGAACCAGAATAAATGCCACATTAGCAAATGCTCTCCAGAGAGCATGAATTAACAAACATGGAGCAGGTCTCTCTAGCTCTGATAAATGTCTGTGTTGCCAAGAGTGCATTCGTTTGTTTGCTCAGGGAAATCAACAACTGCATCAGCATGAATTGCAAAACAAACAGCACAGGCTATTAAGCAACATTCAGGAAGCTAAATAACCCGTATTACTTTGTTTTCAAAATTAAAGGAAATAAATTCAGAAATAACACATTGCTACCTTTTTTTAAAAAACACGACTCTGCAATTCTGTGAACCTGCAAGGTATATATATATGGACACTATCTCTACAAAGGACATCATGTTAGCTTTCTGCAGTAAATACAATGAAAAGGTTACAGATCTAAAAAAAATGATAAAATTTATTTTTGCATCACATTTTCTTTCCCAAGGACAAGGAGAGAGAAATATTTGAAAGGGAAGATGCAATCTCAGTTTTTCATTCTTAGCCACCAAAGAAATATTTACAGCAGTGACTTTTTCACACTGGTATTAGTTATGGAGAGACAGAGGCATCTTGTGGCGAGCCAATTGCTCTCCAACAGCAGTCGATCTGCACCAGTTCTGGAAGAAACAGAAAAACACCATCCCTTTAAAATCTAGGGGAAGCAATTTCATAAAAATAAAAAATAAAACAGTTGAGAATGCTATGCTTCCCTGCTACATAAAACTAAAATAGATTATGGATTCTCCAAGACCATTACCATTGGAATTTCCCACTGCACTGGGTAGGATTGCTTTTCGCACTGCAAAACTCACTAAAATTTAAAAAAAAGAAAGAAATAACTTTATTTTGGTCATGAAAGTGTTTTGAAATTATTTACTGCCTCAGAAATCATGGACTAATCATTAAGTGTTAGTTAGATCAAACCACCATGTAATTCAATGCCCAATCCGATGTTACAAAGGGTAGATCCATGCAAAATTAGGTTCCTGCTAAAATCAATAAAATAGAATAGAATAAAATTCTTTATTGGCCAAGTGTGATTGGACACACAAGGACTTTGTCTTGGTGCATACGCTCTCGGTGTACATAAAAGAAAAGATACATGCATCAAGAATCATAAGGTACAACACTTAATGATAGTCATAGGGAAACAGTCAATATAAATCTTAAGGATACCAACAACAAGGTTACAGTCATAGAGTCATAAGTGGGAGGAGATGGGTGACAGGAACGATGAGAAGATTAATAGTAATGCAGACTTAGTAACTAGTTTGACAGTGTTGAGGGAATTATTTGTTTAGCAGAGTGATGGCATTCGGGAAAAAACTGTTCTTGTGTCTAGTTGTTCTGGTGTGCAGTGCTCTATAGTGTCGTTTTGAGGATAGGAGTTGAAACAGTTTACGTCCAGGATGTGAGGGGTCTGTAAATATTGTCACAGCCCTCTTTTTGACTCGTGCAGTATACAGGTCCTCAATGGAAGGCAGATTGGTAGTAATTATTTTTTCTGCAGTTTTAATTATCCTCTGAAGTCTGTGTAAGTCTGTAAAAGGGGGTGAAAATTTGGGTGCGTCTTATACACCAAATGTAGCCCGGCCTACCCTCTGGCCCCTACCTTTTGGCCTCTGCCTCCCAGCAATTTACCTCCTTGTAGCAAGCAGCAAGAAGAAACAGCCCATTTCAGCTTCAGCACAGCCTAATTAGCACAAGTTGATTGTCCTTGGCTCAGTCTCACGACTCTCAGCTGTTTCAGGCTGCAAGGATTGCTATTGCCTATTGCTGCATGGATCTCTGCTGCTTGCTGCAAGGAGGTAAATTGCTGGGAGCAGATTTTTTTTTCTTGTGCTAATCAAGCTATGCTGAAAACGAAAACGAAAGTGAAGCAGGCTGTTTGCTGTTTGCTGCAATGAGGCTAAATTGCTGGAGGCAGAGGCAGATTTCTTTTTCTTGTTTTCCTCACCAAAAAATGTAGTGGCGTCTTATAGCCTGGAGTGTCTTATACTCCGAAAAATACAGTATGTCCCACCAACCAACTAACCAGATTTTTTTCTTTTGCTTCAGAATTACTGATATTCCAAGAAAACTGTATTGGTAAACAACAAACAATGTATTGGGATAAAACTCCTTCACACTCTTCCTCTCACATTTAATACCAGTTAACAGATGCAAAATTTAATTGTTCTTGTTTCATTTGTGGGAGATCAATAGTCTTATGGTAAAGCCAGAACAACAACAAAAAATGACCTATTAATTCAGATGGATTTGTATGCAGTTCAACAGCATTCCCTTCCATTTCCCTTATATTTTTCCCAACCAGCAAGTCAGGAATGTTGTTTGTTTTGTCACTGGACAACAAAGTTCGGGGATGATAGTCCTATGGCAAGATCAGATCAGATCTGGTTATAAGGTCTAACCCTCACTAAAGTGTTTAATCTCTCTCTTGACTCAGAAGATAGACCAATATTTTTATGTGTGTGCATTTTTTGGGAAAAAAATCTGTCTTCTAACACATCAATAGACTTAACTGAGGGAAGAAAAAGGAGGCTGAGAACAGGACTGCTACTTGTTTCATGTAGTGTCCCTCCTAATCTTCACCAATCTATCAAGTAAGATTTTTTTATTGACTTGGATGTATTAATCTTTGGAAGACTCAAAGATATGTAGGAAGCATCATCTTCCAAGAGACATATTCACTTGCCAAAGAACTTCATAAGCTAGGTGTTTGGTCTCTCTTACATCCCTAGTCAAAATGAATAGAACTATAGTAAAAGACAGTGTACCTATAGAAAACTTAGGCAAGCACAGTAGCAGGGAAACTCCCAATCCTTACAATATCATTATCACCTTCATTACCAAAACGTCCTAAGTTGTTCACACTGCAGGGTATTGTGTAAGAAGAGGGAAGGCACTATTTTATTTGGAACAATTAAATATGATTTTAAGTTAACATCACCATACAGACTGGCAAGAATGGAAATGACATTTGGAGGATATATTGGTCACAATGGTTACTGAAATGACTTCATTCCATAGTAATGGGATGTGAGGGTATAACATATATATATATATTTTTGGTTGCACTCCAATTTGATGACATATAATAAAAATATAGAAGAGGTTGCTACTGTCTTCTTCTGGGATGATTTTTTTATTTCTCAGCCTTTTAAATAGCCCAAGATTTTCTAGTGATCTTCTATACAAGTATTAGAACACCTGTCCATATTTAGCTTTTTAAATTATAATGTACAATTACAATCAAGGGTGGCAATCTCACAGCCCAAAAACCAGATGCGTCACACCTGGCCACGCCCACGCCTGAAGAGGGGAAAACTCACGATACATCATGTGTCGGCGCTGTGACAATACGAGTTTGATGACCCTGCTTTAGATTCATCAAGAGCATTGGTTAGAATACAGTACTGCAGGCTAATTCTGCCAATTGCCAGCAATTTGATTCTCACCAACTCAAGGTTGACTCAGCCTTCCATCCTTCCAAGGTTGATAAAATGAGGACTCAGGTTGACAGGGCAATATGTTGACTCTGTAAACCGCTTAGAGAGGGCTGTAAAGCACTTTGAAGTGGTATATGTCTAAATGATATTGCTACTTATTTCTTAATGTAATTTCTATTGATTAACTAATTTGTAATTTAGATTGTCTAATGTGCGTGATAGCAATAAAAAATCTCAAATGAGCAACAAAACTATATTGGAGTTTAATATCATTAAAAAAAGAACAGCTTTACATAATTCTAAATCATAAGCAGGTTTTTGAATAATTGCATACATACCTGAAAAAAAGGAGAGATATTTTATTTCAAATGCCTTGATAACGGAAGTAGATAGTGAAAGAAATTCTTCATCTAGTTTAATCCTCGAGGTTAAAACTACAAGCAATACATGTTAGTATTTTATAAATGATATCTGCATTTATGTACAAAAGAAAACTATGGGGTAGATCTGCCTTCTCTTGTGAGCAGTTCTTGGCAATTTTCCACTTGGTTAATATGACCATGGAAATTAAGTTTTCATCTCTATTTGGAATGTAACCCTGTCAGTTGCAATTTGTTCTTGTTCGGCTCACAATAGATCCAACATTTATAGTAACAGAGTGTATAATACTAGTATCATATACTCTTTACTAAAAGTTGCCGAAGTTGAAATTTGATATCTGTGTTCACATTAAATTCCATATTGAGAGTCCTCTACTGCTTCTGTTAATGGACGTTTATCTGTTAATCTATTAATCTGGAATATAATGGCTGGAGTCACGTATCATGTTAAGCCATAGTATTGTGTACAGACTCACTAGTGTCAAAAAAGTGCCTCTTTAACTATCTCATAAAATGATTCCATATTTAGACTTTGAATAAATAGAATTGATGCCCTACACACACACACTCATCAAAAGAATTCTCTGATATAATCCCAATGATACAAAAGCAAACAATAAGTCTAATTTTATCATGTCTTTATGAAGGTGGATATATTGGTATATATAGCAGAACCTCTGGTCACGACCATAATTCGTTCCATAACTTTGGTCGCAACCCAATTTGGTCTTGGTCAGAAGCATTCGTGACCAGAGGTTCTACTGTACACAATATGCCAGCTAGACACAGATAATATTGATAGAGGATTGCCCTTGATTGGACAAACCAATAATCTCATGAGTTGGGTTTTCATTTATAAATTGAAAATGACTGCTCAGAAGGGAAGAGAGCTTGTCTATAAGCATCTAAGTAGAAAGCCTACATGAGATCTCTACCATGAACATGAGCTAAACTTGAAGGCTTAGTCAAGGAAGTAATAAATGAAAAAAATCATGTGAATTGATTGTACTAATCCAAGCAAACGACATTATGGCTTAGCAATATATGAATCCAATCTGTACCTATTGGTGGCTTTATAGTAATTTTTTCCCGTTCTTAGTAGATAATACAGTACATCACTCCAAAGCGTTTCCAAATTGCAAAGTAAGGGAGTCTCAGTAAAGGACATGGCAACATAAAGATTAATGAGGGTGGAAATACCAATCACAGTTCTGATGCATATTATTGTAGAATAATTCATCTATAGACAAACGATTTGAGCGTCTAGAATTAGGATTCAATTTCTACAGTTGAATTTTTCACAAAAGTTTGGAGTGCTAGATTCTTTAAGCAGGAGATGAGGAAACTGTGATTTTAAGAATATTCTGGTTATAATTCCCATCATCTTTAACATATTTGCTGGAGTTATCTGATTTTAGGAGCATCTGATGGACAATTTCTTATGACCCTCCTGAAGCATTCAAACAGCTCTTTGCCCGTTATAACATACTAAGGAAATGCCCCTGCTGGTACTTTTCCGATTCGGGCCAGTCCAATTTTATATAGTGGATTAGGAACCAAATCAAATAAAAAACGACTTCCTCTTCCATGTATGTTTCCATACACGAAACTCGCAAACCTCCATTTACTGTTGAACTACAATTCCCAGCATCCCTCCCTATTCTCTATACAGGCTGAAGCTGTTGGGAAATGAATTTTTGCATCATCTAAAGGGCCGCCAAAGCGCTTCTCCCTGCATGATTCCCACTCGGTCATTAAATGGCTATGGATTCTATTCATAGGGAATAAGGAAAGATCTGCATGTCTCCCAAATTCAGACGGAAAAGCTAAGCAAGAATATTTTCCAAGGCAGAATTTTTCCATGAAGACTCTCCCCTCCCCTCCAAGAACCAGATACGTACTATTACGCATGCGCACACTTCCACTCCGACCTCGTTCGAAGATCCACCGAACTCCTTCCTATCTATCATCGTAGGCGTTCTCCCCGCTAACTCTCTTATCGCGCTTGCGCACCGTTCCATCGAGCTCTGTGCTCCGCCCCATTCGGCTACCCATTGTTCGTTATGATTCCGGAAGTGATGTCATAAAGCCGGTCCCCCGTTCTACACAAATGTGTTACCAAGCAGTAGTTTCTAGGGGCAACCAAACAGTGGGCTTGTTGCTGCTCCTGTAAAACTCATTCTCTGAATGAGGAAGAATTCGAATACCTTCGAAGAAAAAGCCCTAGAAGAGACGGGAAGGGTGGGAGGAGAGAGGAGGAAAAAAATAGATTGGAGAAAAATATTTTTGGAACAGGTAAGCAGGTAGTCTGAAGTAGTGAAGAAGACACTATTAATTTTTGGAATTAATTTATTACATGCGTACTTCATCTTTCCTTCAGGTGGTGGTGTGAGATTTCTACTTTTCCTCTTTTCTGCCCTAACAATCTTGTAAAGATGGGAGAGAGAGAGAGAGAGAGCATGGCTGGGTTCATATAACATGCTAAGTCATAAAATGGTTTGCTTGTTTTGGATTGTATCTTATGAATGTAATTGTGGTTTGTTAAGCCATGCTAGCTGATATAAAGTGTTGTCTGAAGTGGTAAAACAGAAACTGCTTTGGTTCAAAGAACCATATCTTAACATGGTGTGTGAATGCCGGCAATGGTTTTTCTAAGATCCCCTGTGAATTTCAGAGTCCTGACTTCAGTTAGACTCCTGCCCTAGTTCAGTGATATAATTTGAATGCAATATTACCTCTTCACTTTGATTTGAATATATAAAACATTCCTTTAGTGACTCAGATGACAGTATCTTGGGATGTGTGTTTGGATGGTGAGTAGCTTTCCAGAACCTTGGAACAAATAGAGGTCTTGAGGTACTTTAAACTAGAAACCACTGAATTGTGCCTCTCCGTCTCCACAGTCTTTTACTGCTTATTCAGGTGATCCCTATTCATAAATATAAGCTGAATGATCTGCATCAGATGTATAGAAAAATGAAGTTTGATACTTGGCAAGATAATATGATTAGTCAAATTTATCCCAAAGACGTTTCATCTTGGGTGTGCTGGGTAAATCTCCCTTAGGCTTCTCAATCAATATCAAGAGTATGGTTTTCTGTTTAATAAGTTAGTAAGCTGTCACATCTACTTAACTATATGGAGAGCCACTGGTTGGCAAAAGGTATGTACCCTGTTTCCCCCAAAATAAGACATCCCCTGATAATAAGCCCAATCGGGCTTTTGAGCGCATGGCATGGATGATAGTGAAGGACAGAAAATGAAAAATATGAAAGAGAAAATCTGAAGGAAAGTCAGAATGTTTGAGTATGCATGGGAAGAGTGATAAAAAATGACATGATTATGAGAGAAAATATGACAGATAGCTTCCTTAATAGCTAAGCAACTTAAATAATTTATTTGTAGGCCTGTTACGATGACAGCTATGGTCATGGAGGAGAGCATTTACAATCTTCTACCTCAGATTGTGGAGAAGTCTCGGATAACAGAGAAGCCTAGGTATGGGAACAAGAATCTTTCCCCTGGCTGCTGTTCTGACATGTTTTGCATTTAATAATCACCGGTATGCTTTTTTTTAAGACACATGTTAAGTATTACTTTTTATATAGGAAGAAACTGAATATAGGATCTTCCACCACTTAATAGGTTAGTACTGCTAATATACCAATACCTACATGTCTCCTTTATCTGCAAAAGTAGGGAAGACTGTTTGCACCTGCTCCTTTTAAATCAGTCTTATATACTTATTGGAAAAAAATAGAGGAAGGCTGCTGCCTATACACCTCAAATAAATTCTTTTTGAATCTGGGAATAAACAGTCCAAAAGATGTCTGAATGAAAATTGTAATATTACACTATGTATTATGTTTATACAACATGCAAATTTCAACTTTTTAAAAACTTTTGTTTCTTTATTTCATAGAGATCTGAAATTTTGGTAATATGAGTTTGATACATTATTTCTTTTGCAATGTTACTCTGAAGTAATAAACAACTCCAGCAGAATGCAACTTTCATAAAAAGCTGTGCTACTTTATTTCCTCTTGGTGACTTCAGGAATAAATTCCAGGAGTCAACCTGTCTGTCAGGTCTCTTATACTAAATAGTTCTGTCAGCAGCTTGAACAAGTGTTGCTCCAGATATGGAGAATTCCTGTCAATGTGTCATTTAATTTGATTTTCCACAAGCTGCCGCTATGCTGCTAATGATGAAACTGGTTGATCTCCTCTCATGCGATGAATCTCGGAGGCAGGTCAAGTTTCTCTACCCTGGCAGCACTAATTCTGGAGACAGATGTACAGTTGGGATCAATAGAAGGGATAGCAACAATTCTGATTCCGTGTTCTGTTATGAGTTGGAATAAAGCTTTCAATATACCATCAACGGGATATAGGCAAACAAACAATGAGAGGAATTATAAATAGTGTCAGGGTAACATGAGTGGCAATTGCCTGTTACTCCTACAGCCATTTGCTGACTATTAGCTTGGATTAGGTAAATGGCAAGGGCATTATAAATCAGACATTATTGTGGTTGTCTTAAAAAAAGAACATGAACTAGCAGTATCATTTATATCTCAACACTTGTCTTTCTTGTTTATCTGTATTTTGCCTTTAGTATATTTACAAATAATTCAGGGTGGCAAATATATCCAATACACCTTCCTACTCCTATACTCAACAACCCTGTGAGGTGGGCTGAGCTGAAAGAGAATAATTGGCCCAAAGTTACTCCGCTAGCTTTCATGACTAAGGCAGGACTTGAACTCACAATCTCCCATTTTCTAGCCTGGTGTCTTGATCACTAGACCAGACTGGCTCTCTATATAAAGAGCCAATTGGCCAGTGAAGGAAAAGCATTTTTCTCTATGCACGCATGTCTTCCAGAAAAAATATATTTGACCCAACACAAAAATTAGCAGGTTTCGATGCCACCCACCAATGCTGGAAAATCTGAGTAGGATCTACACCTGCACAGCATCTGCCAAGACACTCCGTTTAAATGGGGCAGAGTATCTTCCCCTGAATGTGATGATCCTTGACAGATACTTGATCATATAGTGACTAGCTGCCATTTGAGATCTTATACAGATGGAAAAGCAGTCTTTTTCCAACTGACAAATACTGTGCTTAATTGGATAAGTGGTCTAGATATTAATATATTGAATACTTCTATTCTTATGAACCAAGATATTTAAAAATTTACCTATAGTATATCTTTTTTTATTTCCTTAAAATTTACAAAATTGATTACATATCTCCATCATATGCCTACCATAGCATTATGTACTCCTTCTATATAATTTTATTATTGTTGTCCATGTGTTCTATGCCAGGGGTCCCCAACCTCTAGGCTGCGGCCCACTAGTGGACTGTGAGCTTTTTGCAACTGGGCCATGAAAATGGTGGGCAAGTATGTGTGCATGCACATACATCCCCACTTGCGCAAGCAGCAGAAAAGCAGATGCATGCATGCTCCATTTGTACGAGAGACAGGTACCCGTACACGCTGCTTATGCAAATGGAGCTGCACTTCTGCAAACGCTTGTCATCGTTCATGCAGAACCATCCCCTCTCCCCCTCCCACCGATTTGTAAAATCAGAAAGGTTGGGGAACTCTGTTCTATGCCATACACTAAATAAGTAAATAAATATCTTCAGTGAGTGATGTTCTCTGGGCAATTTATAATAACACAAAATATAGAGCAGGGGTATCAAACTCAAGGCCGGCGGGCCAGATTCGGCCCGTGGGGTGCTTAGATTTTGCCCATGAGTCTACCCTGGAAACAGGGAAGTACCGGCCCATGGTGCCTCTGCCAGTGAAAATGGAGCTCGGGTGGGCAGTGCACAGCCCTCCCAGGCTCCGTTTTCGGCTGCAATGGCCTCCTGCAGCCCTCTGCCAGTGAAAACAGAGCTCGGCAGCCTACTTTTGCTGGCAGAGCACTTGGGCCATCACAATTGCCCCCAACATGAGTGATGTCAAGCCACACCCATCCTGGCCATGCCCATTCCAGCCCCCGAGTTCATACACAACCCTAATGCGGCTATCCTCCCTGGAGGCCATCTTTTACTTTGAATCTTCAGGGCTGCCACACTTGTAGATGGGCATGCTGTGGGAAACAGGAGGGGTGGTGGATGGAGACAGGGTGTATAGCCATAACAACATTCTTTTCCCTGGAAGTCAAGGATGTTCAGCCTGCACCTGGAGAGGCGTGACTGGGAAGCAATTCCAGTTGGGACAAGGACATGATTGGACCATGTGATGGATATGTGGGTGCAGCGGAAAGGACTTTTGACTTTGATTTGGGTGGGGAAAACCTGGAGGCCTTTCAGATTCGGGTTTTCTCAGATGTGCCAATATGACACCTCTAATAAAATGGAACTTTGAAGAAAATGCCTGCCCTGGAATTTTACTTCTGCTGGGTGTGTTACTTGGAACCCTGACAGCGGCCCTCAATGAAATTGAGTTTGAGACCCCTGATATAGACTGGTTATATGCAGCGTAATGTGATTTGCTTGGCTTTGGCTTACAGCAAACCAACCAAGTTACTGGAACTTCTTTCATAGGCAACATAACTGTGATATTTAACCTAGCTATTGTTTATAAACCAGATTTTATAGTTTAGCAAATTATAGCTATGAATTCAACCAGCTGTAGTAGACCATGTTTAAATATACGGGTTCAACTTCCGTGCCAAGAGAGTAGTATTTCTGTTTTAGGAATTGTGATGCTGGAGCTTGTTAAATGGAGGATAGGCAATAATCCCTATAGTGTTGATATCACTTTGGAATCCTGTGGTTAGGTTAGGTTACTGAGGTTACTGAGAGTAAACTACCTGTTGGATGTATTTTTTTTAATTAAAGGGAAATCAATATTAAAAATCAATTAACTACCTTTCCCCTTCTTGAAGCTGAATAAAGGTATTGCAATCTGGGAGGGAAATTAATTATAAATAAAATTTGATGTTAACTCAACAAATCATGGCATTAAAGTTTAAAAAGCAATGGCCATTTTTCTTATTTTTCCTCTACCATTTAATATATGTGAATTATAAAATACATAATCATTGTTTTTAAACAAAAATAAATTCAGAACCACATTATCAGAATCATTTTGAACTTTTCAAATTTGTTTATAAGAATATTTAAAAGCACAATATTCAGCAATACAATTATCTATGGAATAATGGAATCTCTATCTTCTGCTGACTTTAACTTTTTTGTCCATTTTCTCCCTCTCTTTATTAAAGTTTTGTATCAGCATTTAGACCATATGTGAAACGTGCAATGCAGCAAAGTAAATCACCATGGAAAACAATTGGACCCCCAAAAGTCCAAGTGCCCTCTCCAAAAAACTTCCTTCAGAAACATTCAAAAGAACCAAAGTTACCAAGTATGTTTGCGACATAAGAATATTTGAAGGCATTTTACAATATTAATTTTGTATTTTATTATTTAATATGTAGGAGTGGTATGTTCCTTTTCTTATGAATGTTGAAGGGAAAATCTGTAAAATGATTAAATGACTACAGTAATGTAGTTAAGTGTTCCAAACAGCTGCTATATTTGCATTCCAGTTCATTCTGAAGCACAGTTTGGACATCAAAACAACGTGGTGCACAACCCTATTAGTCAGTCAGTCTTCCTCACAAAGTAGGAAGGGGGAAAGAAGCAATCTACTCTAAATGCTTTTCAAGAGAAATTCCAAAAGCCTGGTCTTACAATATGTTAGAAGAGAAAATTCAATTCTAGAGGTATTGTACCACGCTAAGAGTAAGCAGTAAAAATTTAGAATGTTGGGATCAATTCTTAAGGTTGTCATGTTTTGTAAGAAAAATATGGCTTCCATAATTGGTGTGACTGGTTACAAAATATCCAAAAAATGAAATGAGTATTTCCTTGTGTTTCTGACCAAGTAGGCTCCTTTCCGAAGAAATATATTATACTGCACACAGCTGCAAAATAAGGAGCAGCAGGGAAAAATAGCATGGTAGATTAAAGAAGAAATGCTTAGTACATTTATGTGCCATTTATTGATAAATTTAAATTTATAAGTTTCATTTTAATGAGTCTTTTTTTTTTAAAAAAATGAAAATTTTTAAAAATTATAATATTGGAAAATGTCTAAATTCAATTTTGTGGATTTTTATTTTTCCGGAAAAGAAAAAAAAGATCAACGCAGTAAAAAAGCACTGGAACTAAGTGTGCCCAAAAGAACAGATCATCCAATAATGGGAGTTCAGTGTACAAGAAATTTCATAAATACAAATGCAAGTAATGCTATCGTGGCAGTGCCCAAGAAACCACTACCAGTTTATGTAGACAGAAGGCAAGGAGATAGATTTCTTCTGGAAACTTCAGGTCTTGTTCCAAAATATCTCAAGAAAAAGGTAGGTTTGTACAGTTGCAAAAAAAAAAAATGGAGCTGAAAAATATAGGTAGCCCTTACAACAATTGGTATAGTGACCGTTTGAAGTTACCACAGCACTGAAAGAAATGACTTGCAACTGGGCCACGCATTTAGGATTATCACATCATTCCAAGAGTCAGATGATCAAAATTCAGGCACTTGACAACTGGCATGTATTTATAACAATTGCCAGCATCCCAGGATCATGTGATTACTATTTGTATCCATCCCAGGTGGCTTCCGACAAGCAAGATTAGTTGGGGAAGTCAAATTCATTTAATGACTGTGTGATTAATTGCAGTGATTCGCTTGGCAACTGTGGCAAAAAAAAGATTGTAAAATTGGACAAGACTCATTTAATACTTGCCTTAGTTAACAGTGAAAATTCTACTCCCTATTGTGGTAAATCAAGGACTACCTGTACAGCTGGTATGTTTGTACACCCTGAAACAGATTTTGACTGTGAAATTCTGTCCATGTTTATTCTGAAACTCATTGAAATCAGTTAAGTTTACTTTTCAATAAGTATGCAGAGGATTGCATTGTGTAATTCACCAGGAACCACTGAAATTATTTTGATTTCTATCATGACCAAATAGCTCAATATGAATAGTGTAGTTAACCAATTTGTTTTTAGGGGATGCCAACTCTACTGTTATGACTACACAGGCTGATCTCACTTTGAAAACTTAAGTTTGTTATTCACAGGTTCACTGAAATGGATTGAATTGGCATTCGTAGTCCAAAATGAAAGAGATGTACAACATATGGAAACTGTATGCTTTTTATGAACAGTTGTAAAACATACTTTTCTTATAGGACTATGGAGTGATTCCAAAATATGTAATAAAGCGAAATGAAGATACAAAAAAAGCTCAGGAAGAATATGATGTCTATGTCAGGGAGACTCTCAGACAAAAAGCCATGAAACGGCTCACAGAGGAAGAGAGGGAAACCCTTTTAGAGGTACGTGACTTGAGAAATACTGCAACTGAGATGGATATAGTTTCGCTAGATGGAGCTCTAGAATTGTTTTATGTTGTTATGTTCCGATAAATGCCAAGCAGGTAAGAGTGTTACCATGTCAATTTGGAAAACGGAATGATTTGCCTTTAAACTATTCATTTTATGCACATTTTGTAGGCCACTGTTTTTGCCCAATTTTACGAATAATCTGTAATCTTTTTTTGTTTTTTTTTACTTAAGAACATAAGGGAAAATACTATTGTGCTATGGAACATCATGCATCTTTGGTCAGAATTTAATCCTGCTTTATTCAATGAAGTTTACAGATAAATTTGTAGGGTTAGTATAGTTAGATTACAATTTGCTGATCTATATATACATATATAACAGAATAACAGGATTGAAAGGAACCTTGGAGATTCTTCTAGTCCAACCCCCTGCTCAAATAGAAACCCTATACCATTTCAGAAAAATCATTGTGCAATCTCTTCTTAACAGCCTCCAATGTTGGAGCACTCACAACTTCTGGAGACAAAGTATTCCACTGATCAATTGTTCTAACTCTCAGGAAATCTTCTGCCTACATGTGCTTTAGAGAATAGATTGATCCCCTCTTCTTTATAGAAACCTTAGATATTGGAACATATCATGTTAGCCTAGTCCCATGATGGCGAACCTATGGCACGTGTGCCAGAAGTGGCATGCAGTGCCATCTCTTCGGGCACATGGAGCTGTTACCCGTTGGTCTTCCAGGTTCCGGTGTGCTAGCCAGCTGGTTTTCATGTGCATGAGAGCGCCAGAAACTGGAAGAGCAGCTGCCTGGTGCACATTTGCGCATGGGGATGATGATCTTCTGGTTTCCGGTGCACACATGTGCGCTGGCTACCTGGTCCAAAGGTTTTTGGTGCGCACACACAAGCGAAGACCAGCTGGCTGGTGCGCATGCACATGCGGAAACCAGAAGATCATCTTCCAGGCATATACATACACACCAGGCAGCTGCTCTTCTGGTTTCAGATGTTCCCGTGCACGTGAAAACTAGCTGGCTGTCACGCCGGAACACGGAAGAGCAACAGGCGATGGCTCACATGCCCAAAGATGCGGAGTGGGGATCCCAGTGGTCACTTCCTAGGGGAGCAGGGCTGTCAGCCAGGAAGGGCGGGCTGGGGCTTCCCTCCCTCCCCGCCCAAGTGGGCTTCTTGTGCAACCCCAGCCCTCAAGCCTGCTGAACTGACACCGTCCATTCAGGCACCCCAGAAGAGAAGCAGCAGCAGCTGCAGGGCAAGGAGCAGGAACAACTGCCAGCCCCCGCAGCTGCCCCCCTGCCGGCGAGCCGGGTCCTCAGTGGTGTCTCCATGTGTGAGGAGGTGTGCTCTCCTCCAGCTCTCCTGGGGCAGCTCGCCTCCCTGACGGCAGCTCCTCCAGCATCCCGTCCAGAAGTGGCAGCGCAAGAATCACCACTGCCTCCTCAGCCCCGGGATGCTGGAGGAGGAGCCGCCATCAGGGAGGCAAGCTGCCCTAGGAGGACCGGAGGAGAGCGCAGCTCCTCACGGATGGAGATGCTGCCAAGGGCCCGGCACGCCAGCAGGGGAGTGGCTGTGGGGGTCAGCCGGTCGCTCCTGTCCCTCACCCTGTGGCTGCCATTGCTGCTGCTGCTCTTTTGGGACGCCTGAGCTGGCTAGGCATTCCAGTCCATGGACTCGTGTTGGTGCCGCAGGTTGGAGGGCTGGGGCCGCAAAAGAAGCCATTCTTCTGGGGCGGTGGGGCTGTGCAGAAGCTGAGTCCACACAGGAGGAACGTGTTGTGGTCCTCCAGCAGCCTGCGGAGCTGGCAGCGGAGTCGGACAGCGATGAGGCTGAGGAAGAACATGGGCCAGTCCTGGAGGCTGGGGAAGCCCGGATGAGGGCTCTGCGCCGGACGCAGAGATGGCCAGGGCCATCAGGGACTGATGTGCGGACTTAGGAGCCTCCAGAGGCTGACAGTAGAGAGGCAGAGGAACAGGAGGAGCCTGTTCCTACTGCACGTATGAGAAGAGCTGCTAGAAGGCAGGAGCAGCTAAAGCAGAGAGGATGACTCAGATGTAGGGCTAAGAGATTATTGGCCCCTCCCATAAGGCTTAAAAGATCAGCAACGGCTCTTGGCCTCTTTCCTGGAAAACAACCATTGAGAGAAGTGCTTCTTGTTTGGCTGTAGTTATTTCTTCTGTTTCTGAACTGTTGCTAAGAAAAGCCTTTGGCAGTTTGCCTAGTTATCCCAAGGTCAGAGATAAACTAAGGATTGGTGTTTTGAGGACTTTGCTTTCATTTAATTTAGTATATGTTGAGAATGAGTTAATTCTCAGATTTTTAATAAAATCTGTTTGTTTTTTGGAACTGTTTTGCATTTAATATCAACTATGTGGGCCTGGGTCACAACAGAACATCTTTCTGGTGCTGGGGTAAGAGGCGCGCCAGCCAGGAAGTGGTCGCACTCCCTTGGCAGAAGTGCCGGGGGGGGCGGGCTGCACTGGTTTGTTCTCAGTGGTGGGCTGGAGGGCGTTTCTGTCACAATATTCATGACTGGGAAGACATGGTAACAAGGTCAGCCAATGAATAGGCATAGCAACTAAGTCAGACAATTGGGAGCTGAGACAGACTGCAGCCAGGGCTTGCCTTAAGTCTACAGCTTCTGAGTGCTGTGCTGAGAAACGAAACTGAAACCTCTGTGTGTGTGTGTGTGTGTGTGTGTGTGTGTGTGTGTGTGAGAGAGAGAGAGAGAGAGAGAGAGAGAGAGAGAGAGAGAGAGAGAGAGAGAGAGAGAGAGAGAGAGAGAGAGAGAGAGAGAGTGTATGTGTGTGAACTTCTGGATTTGATTTTTGCAAGAAACTCTTGACAGCTTCATTGACACGCTTCTGATTTCAGCTGCTGTTCTGATTCTTGGCATGCGGGTGCACGCATGCTCCCATTTTGACACTTGGTGCTGGAAAGGTTTGCCAACACTGCCCTAATCCTTCTTGTCATTAAATTAGACATTCCCAATTCTTGCAACCATTCTTCATGGTTTTAGCCTCTAGTCCTCTAATAATCTTTGTTGCTCTTCTCAGCATTCTTTGTAGAGTCTCAATATATTTTCAATATTGTAGTTACCAAAACTGGACACAAAATTTAAAATATGGTCTTACCAAAGCATTATAAAGTGGTACTAACACTTCATGAACTTGATTCTATCCCTTTGGTAATGCAGTCTAATGCAGTCTAGGACTGCATTGGCTTTTTTGGCAGCTGCATTACATTGCTGGCTCATATTTAAATGATTGTCCATTAGGACTCCAAGATCAGTTACTACTATTGATCCAGGTACCTATACCTATGCCTTTGGTTTTTCTTGCCTAAATGTAAAACTTTTCTCACCATTGAATTTCATTTTGTTATATAGGGAGGAGTGTTCAAGTTTGTTGAGGTCCTTCTGTATCTTGAGCCTGTCTTCTAAAGTGTTGGCTATTACTACCAGCTTGGTATCGTCTGCAAATTTAATGAATTTCCCTTCTATTCCCACATCTAAATCATTCTCATTCATTATCTCTCTTTTTCTCCTTTTCAGAGACTATCTAAAATGATAAATGCATTTTTAAAATGTTTGATGCAAACATAGTACTTCTGTGCTATTTATTAAAGTAAGCTGTATTTAGGCTTCTGTGAAAAAATGTGCAACTTCATTAAAAAAAAATATTTTTTTTATTAATGCAATGTTTCCCAACCTGGCAACTATATGTGGACTTCAACTCCTGAATTCGTCAGTCAGGAATGATTTTCCCATGCTGGCTGGGGAATTCTGGGAGTTGAGATCCGCATATCTTAAAGTTGTCAAGGTTTGGAAACACTGCATTAATACAACTCTTATTACCAACATCTCTTTTTTTCAGGCCACATGGAAACCTGGAAAAAGGTACTGTTTTTAGCATTTAACAGAGAAATGAATAGTACATCCTTCCCTGAGAATATAGATTACAGCCTTTGTGCATTTTTAAATACACATTACTGCAGTGATTCTCAAACAGGCCCATTTTAAGATTTCCTCCCAGAATTTGGAGGGTCAAAGTCCACATATCTTAAAGTCGCCCAGTGTGAGAAATACTGCTTTACCACATTCTAATTCTTCTTTTCTTCTTTTCCATGTAGGGTCTCAAAACGAACTGGGAGGAGGTACATCAGGCTTTCCAAAATCTTTCAGTAGAAATAGATACATTACCGAAGAAGCTTTACAAAGAAAAGCTGGAAACAGACATGAAACAGTTGGAACATGACATTCATACAATTGAGAAACACAAAGTTATTTACATATCAAACAAATGAGGGTGTCTTTTGAGAATCATTTTTTTTTTTAGATAGTTTACTTTCAGTGGAGATATAAATCGCATATTTAAGTAGAAAAATATTTGAGGTTTTAAAATCTTTGTTAAAATTTATCATATTTTACATTTTATTTCCTTTTAGATGATTATTTATTTTTTCAATAAAGGCTTATTTTTCTCCAGAGTATTTGACTGGCTGTATGCTATTTTTAAAAAGCCTTTCAAGGTTTCCAGTGTTTTTATGATTCAAAGAGGATGAAAAGTAATAGCAGATAGGAATGATTTACCAGACAGTTAATAGTGATAAATATTCATTAAAGTGCCAAGTTATTCAGTGAATTATTTAGTTTTCAAATCATTAGCGTTTGTTTTATTTAACTTGGTATGCAGACTACTAAACTCATTTTTGTGTTTGCTTTTACTGTAAACTACAAAACTAAAAACAAGTAAAATTAGTAAGTAAATTTAAGGTAGTCCTCAACTTATAACCATCAGTTTGGCAAGTTACAACGGCGTTGAAAAAGGTGATTTGTAGTCAGTCCTTGCACTTACAAGTGTTGCAGCAACTCATGGCCACTTGATCAAAATTTGGGCACTAGGCAACTAGTGTTTTATGTGGTTGTAGCATCTTGAAGTCACGTGACTGCCATTTGCCATCTTCCCAGCTGGATAGAGGGAAGCCAAATTCGCTTTACAGTTACATGATTCATTAACAAATGCAGAGATTTTATTAACAATTATGGCAGAAAGGTTGTAAAATTGGGCACAAGTCCTTAGCCATCGCCTTGAAAATTCTGGTACCAATTGTTGTAAATTGAAAAGTCAAAATCATCCATGGAAATCCTGTAGAAAGCATGTTTCAAAAATTTAATAGAGATGTTAGTGCCCACAGAACTAGCATAGCAATAGAAAATGCTAATTTTTCTCAAGTTCAGTGTGTATGTGCGTATTAGTCTGTATTTTGGAAACATCTTGGGAGTGAAAAGTACAATACAAATCTAATAAAATATAGTAAACCAAAATTCAAATCTCACCAGGCTCAAGGTTGATTCAGCCTTCCATCCTTTCAAAAGTAGGTGAAATGAGGACCCAGATTGTGGGGGCAATAAGCTGACTTTGTATAAATATACAAAAGTATGAAGGCTATTGCTTTACGCATTGTAGGCCGCCCTGAGTCTCCGGAGAAGGGTGGCATATAAATTAAAGCAAAAAATAAATAAATAAAATCTAATGGAAAGTACAAGCAGAATATTAGTTATTAATATTAGTTATTAATATTAATCTGAAACTGGAGCATCATTATGACAACCATATTATCCATCTGTCACCTAAAGCTCTCATAAAGAACTCTATTTGCACCGGAAATGAGCCAATGATGGAGCCAAGCTGATTTCTATAGGGAGATTGTATTGCAAATAACAGGACCATAAGAAATAAACATCATTGCTTTAGCCCCCTCTGAAATTCATAAAAATTAAGAATCACCAAAGGTTTATCTTGGAAAGAATGAATTAAAGTAGTCCTGCAAATCCTTCGGTTCCATACACTTTGAAATACACATAAAAACCTGCCAACCAATAAAGGATACATAATGGAGATATGCTTTGTTCTTAGTGATGAACATCAGCAAATAAGTGGGGCTAAACATTCTATACCAACTGTAGTTTCCAAGTAGTCTTCAGAGGCAAACCCACATCGAATGCACTGTAGTAGTCCAAGTGAACAATGATAAAGCATGTATTAATTACTCCCATTCCTGCAAAATTCTTCCCTGTCATAGTTTTTATCTGCTTATCCAGCAGTAGCCATGGCTAGTAGACTTCTCTCATTGGTGACACCCAGCTGTACATCTCCACCCCAGATCACCCCAACGATGCCCTTGAAGTGATGTCCCGGTGTCTGGAGGCCGTACGGATCTGGATGGGGAGAAACAGGCTCAGGCTCAACCCATCCAAGACCGAGTGGCTGTGGTTTCCGACGTCCCGATATAGTCAGCTGGTGCCATCGCTGACTATTGGGGGCGAAGCATTGGCCCCCACGGAGAGGGTTCGCAACTTGGGTGTCCTCCTGGATTCACGGCTGTCTTTAGAAGAGCACTTGACGGCCGTGACCGGGAGGATTTTTCATCAGGTCCGCCTGATTCGCCAGTTGCGTCCCTTTCTGGATCGGGACTCGTTACACATGGTCACTCATGCCCTCATCACCTCCCGTTTGGACTATTGTAACGCTCTCTACATGGGGCTCCCCTTGAGGAGCACTCGGAGGCTCCAACTGGCGCAGAGTGCGGCCGCGCGGGTGGTGATGGGAGCGACGTGGCGCTCCCATGTAACGCCTCTCCTGCGCGAGCTGCACTGGCTCCCGGTGGTCTTCCGAGTGCGCTTCAAGGTCTTGGTTATCACCTTCAGAGCGCTCCATGGCTTAGGACCTGGCTATTTACAGGACCGCCTGCTGCCACCAATAGCCTCCCACCGACCAGTACGCTCCCATAGAGAGGGGCTCCTCCGGGTGCCGTTGGCCAAACAATGTCGACTGGCGGCCCCCAGGAGGTGAGCCTTCTCTGTGGGGGCACCTACGATCTGGAACGAGCTCCCACCGGAGATACGGAGGATTCCGGATCTGCGTACCTTCCGTCGCGCGCTTAAGACGTTTTTATTCCATCAAGCTGGCCTGACCTAAACTTTTCCTCTTTTTAAATGGAATTTTAAATTTGGTTTTAATTTATTGGGGTTTTAAAATGTCTCAGCCAAATTTATTTAATTAGTTTTATTTCTATTTTAAATTTTGTATCTATATGTTTTATTTATAGCTGTTCACCGCCCTGAGTCCTTCGGGAGTAGGGCGGTATACAAATTTAATAAAATGACAAAAATGACAAAAATTGGTAATACTTAAGAGACAACATGGGCTGACAACTATAATGAATATGCAAACATTGGACCTGATTAACAGTGTTGCTGGTTTGGTCCAGAGTGATGATGCATAACTGGGCATCATCAACGCATTGCTGGTCCTCAACCTGAACTTACAATCAGTGACTTCATTAATTGATTATGTGCCTTCTAGTTGGTTAGACTCTTAGAGATGATATAAATTTTCTCCAGGATGATCTCCACCTAGCATTGTCTTTCACACTGACATTAAAAAGTATGGTGGGAAGCATTGATCCCTGTGGCAACCTTAAGTGAATAGACTTTGACCCAATATCCACATCTACTGATTGAACCAACCTATCAATAAGGAACTATTGCAGCAGTGCACCCAACTCAGTGGTGAAATCTGGCCGGATCTATCCGACTTGCGCGAACCGGTAGCGCCAGCGGTGGGAGACTCCGCCCACCTGCCAAGACATCACTACATCCCGTTTCTGACCCTCTGCGCATGCGCAGAAGAGGCGCACACACTCACAGTCCCGAACCGGTAATGAAGGTAAGTGCATTTCACCGCTGCGGCAACTGCATTCTCACAGTTGATCCAAGATACCACAGTAAATGTTTCTTAAGTCAGCTGAGATGCCAAAAATCACTGGGGCAGGGGGGGATACTCCACTCATCCAGGCCTGACAAATGTCATTCACCAATGTGCCTAATGTAGTTTCTCTCTCATGCCCAGGCCTGAACCTAGAAAGATTTCCTCCACAGAACCATTCCTACCACCTTGAGAACTTGCCTCAAAAATGAAGGTTATAGAGCTGGTGACAGCAATACAATATAGCCAGATCCAGAACAGCTTCTCGAGGAGGAAGTATGCTACAACTTTCTTCAAGTCTACAGCTCTCACAGTGAGATGCTGACCTTTTTCTTGATCTAACTCATCGTATCATTGCCAGTTCCACACAGGAGTCAGGAATAGCTTAAGTCAAGTCTGCAGGCTGTAGAGGCCACAGTAGAGATCTCAATACTTCTTGAAAGCTTGAACCCACCCACTCAGTCCATTACAAATTACATAGTCAGATTTATTGCATTTGGAAAATCTGCAAGGTCAGACTCTTTGTGCAATAGATGAGACTTATCCTGAGGAAACCACCTTCATCATCATGGTATCACAATTCTGGAACAAACATTTTCTCAAATAGTTTTGACGTGCTATAACTACAAATCTATAACTAGTATAACACATAACTATAATTCATAGTCAACAATTCATATATAAAAGCTAGATCAAACGTTCCTACAAAACAATGAAAACAGAGCCAATAAAGGAAATGCAGCCACAATAAAGGAGATGCAAGGATATTAGGGTAGTGGCTGTTTTCCATTTACCTGTACTATTTAAGGTACGCTACCTTTGATTCTGGTGATAATATACAGCTGTCATGGTAGACAGCAATAGCTTATCTCTGTGACTTCGTTCTGTTTTCTTTCAAAGTAATTCAACAGTTTAATTAAGATAACCATGTCTAAATTTTTATGGCAATATCCTGTTTTCACTGCAATAATTCTCTAGTAGGGAAAAATGTCCTTGGACATATCTCGGATTTGTTTTTAGTAGCAATAGTAGCAATGGACATATCAGGAAAGATTCAAGCAACGGTTCCCCATGGTTCAAGGAAAGGCTCCTGTTGCCTTCTGATTGATGAGCAGAAGGACAGAACAGATAGCAAACATATGGCCACCTGGCCCCAAAGCACCAGAGGAAGCATTATGGGGGCTGAGTAGTCTACTAAATAGCATAATGTTTTAGATAGTTTCAAAATAAAACTATAAAACTAAAACTATCATTGGTTTTACAAATAAATAAATTCTTCCATAGCAAATGTTGATTTAAGTAGCAGAGAAGTTTGATTTTATAACCAACATTATATATATATTTATATACGATTTTATAGCCTATAAATATCAGATTTTTCATTTCATAATGGTCAATGGTTTATAATTGCAAAATATTTTAATGCTGAAACAGTGATATAATCCCAACCTTCAGTCAATGTTTCATTCAATATCACAGGTTTTACAAACAAATGTTCTTTGATAACAAATTTTGATTTTATAACCAACATTGGCCTATAAATGTCAGATTTTTAATTTCATAATGGCCAATGGTTTATAAATGCATAATGTTTTGATGCTGAAACACTGTTCTAGTCCCAATATTCATTCAATATTTAGAATTTTTTTTTGTTTAAGCCAATAAAACCAGCAAGCAAATCAAATTATGCTATTATTCATGTTTAAGCATGAATTAAGCATCACATTATTTTCAGGTAAATATCTGGTACATTTGTCCTATAGATTTTTTTTTTTTTAATTTGGAGGTAGCTTGAACATTTGGAAGGGCAAGCTATCTTGAATCATGATAGACTTGGTGTTCTCTTTGAGACAAGATTTCACTATTAGCTGGATCGCTCAGAAACTTAGCAAAGGCTGCTCTGAAATTATATGTTACTCCAAGAGTACAAGATTTAATTACTATTTTTGAAATATTGCTTCAGTTCCATATACTAATTCTTGTTCATTATTAGGATGGATTTTTGGGTTTGGACTTACTGAACTTTGATTCAGCCCCAGAAATATAACTGATCTAATGAATCATTTGCTGTTAAATATTGTTAGCCAACTCTTTGAGGCAAGCATATGCTACCAGTACTACCCTTGGATATTAATCCTTTGCTGTATCTATCCATTAGTGTTTGAAGTTTGGGGAGGGCAACATCAATACATTTTGCACTTTAAATGTGCATTTTATAAAATAACTCATAGTACTGTCCTGGCTGGGTTTTTTCCCCCAAAAAGTTGAAATAGGATAATCCTTTCTGAACTATAAATTCCTTTTATTGGTTCTCATTCAATGTCACTGTATGTCTCTGAGTTTCCAATGCTGCAGAGAAAAGTAGAAAATTATCTCATTTGCCATGCTTGGTTCCATAAAACTCTATCATCTCCCCAAGGTATCCCTTTTAGACCCTCAAGCTTTCAATGCTGTATTTTCACTGTAGAAGTGCTCTAGTCCAGAGGTCCCCAACTCCCAGACTGGGTCTTGTGACTTTTAGAACTGGGCCATGGAAGTGGCAGGCAAGTGTGTGTGTGTGTGCGTTCGCACATTCCCACATCCCCAATTGCACAAAGCCAAAAAGGCTGGGGAATTCTGCTCTTAACCAGTGGAAGCTTGCCTTCAGAAATTGTGGCTGCTCCATCACTGGAGTTTTTTAAGAAGAGACTAGATAGCCACTTATCTGAAATAGTATAGGTCAGTGACGGCTAACCTTTTTGTCGTCGCATGCCAAAAGTGGGGGGAGCATGGGGGGTTGCGCACCAGCGTGCCCACACCCATAATTCAATGCCCCACACACACCCCGCGCATGCACGTGCGACCTCTCTGCACTCCCACTTTTGGCACGTGACAGCAAAAAGGTTACTGGTGGGCCCGATAGGCCCATTTTTTGCCCTCCCCAGGCTCTAGAGGCTTTCTTGGAGCCTGGGGAAGGCAAAAACGGCCTCCTCCTTCCCTCCCCCCTGAGTCCCTCTGGCGGCCAGAAATGGCCCATTTCCCGAAAGGCCTGAAAATCAGCTGGCCGGCCTGCATGTGCATGCTGGAGCTGAGCTAGGGCAACACTCGCGTGCCCACAGATATGGCTCCGTGTGCCACTTGTGGACGCGTGCCGTAGGTTTGCCATCACGGGTATAGGTTCTCCTGCTTGAGCAGGGGAGTGGATTAGAAAACCTCCAAGGTCCCTTCCAGCTCTGTTCTGTTCTGTTCTGTTCTGTTCTGTTCTATTCTAATTCTATTTTCTCTTCTATTCCTTTAATCATCAGAAAGTATATACAGGTAGTCCTCTACTTACAACCATAATGGAGTCTGTCAATTGCAGTCACAAGTTTGATGGTTTTAAGTGAGATGCTCACGACTGCCATGCTTAATAACCTCCATCCCTACTCTTCCTGATGTAGTCATTAAGTCATTGTGTGGGTCATTAAGCAGAGCACAGAATGCCTCAGGTGTGGGGGAGGCCCTAGGAGGCCTAGCACAGGTCTAATCCTGTATTGCAGCACCACCCCAATTTACACATGGCCTGTCATGGGCATCCCAAGGCCTCCCCTACCCCCCTGAGGCACCCCATGCTCTGCTTCCCTCTCCTAGCTGCAGGCTTTAGGTTTACTTACCCATTCCATTGGATCCCCACAGGCCATGGGCCTCCTTTTCCACCCCACAAGGTCCCTGCAGCTGCTCCACTTTGGAACCATTTTGGAAAGGCCACAATGAATTGTGGTTGCTCACAAAAGACACCTGCTTCCAGAACAGCACCATGTGGCCTCTAGGGAGGCCAAAAAGCACAGTGGCCTAGCCTCCTTCCCCAACAAGAGATTAATTGCAGCTGCTCCCAAAATAGCATTCCCTTCAGGGATGATGCATGAGGAGGGAGCTGAACAGTGGAATGGCTACTTCCAAAAGGAGATCTACCAAAAAGGTAGGAGGAGAATGCAGGAACCAGTGAGATAGGAAGCAGGCCCAAGACCTGCGAAAACCCAGTGGGGCATGATGGGAGGGAGGAGAAAGGCAGGGAGAATGCACTGTCCTTGCAGTCAAATGTAATGGGAGCCGATTGCAAAGTGCATAAATTTTATTCACATGACCATGGGGGCACTGCAGTAGTTGTAATTTCAGGCAAAGATAATGAGTCCCTATATTCAGTGCTATCATACTTTTGAATGGCTGAACAAATGGTCATAAGTTGAGGACTACTGTATTCTGGTTCATACATTGCATTAGGCCATGCTTTATTTAATCACATTTTGTTCAGTGAACTTCAATTGGCCAGTTTCATGCAAGCTATTAAATCATAAACCCAAGTTTACAAACTACGGTGGCTAGACTCACCTAAGTTAAAACCAGAGAAGACACATTTACGGATTTTAGTATGTATGTACATCAGTCACAGGCTTCAGCTATGGTGAGTCTGAACCAAAAATGAATCTGAATAATTCTACATAGAGGGCTTTGAAACTCACAACAGAAAGCTACCAAAGTACAATTGATCCCAGGACAAAGCAATCCAGAGTTTTCACTCAAGGAACATATAACCAGGCTCAAATGATCATATTTGGGACACATTATGTGAAAAGCTAGCTTTCTTGAAAAATCTATTATACTGAGTAATGAGTAAAACAAAAGAAGATAATGGCTAGCAGCAAGGTGGATGAACTCAGTTACAGCAAAATTGTTGGAAGATATGAAGGGCTAAATTGGGAGCAGATCATTCTGAAAAAAAATATATGTGATTGCTGAGAGTCAACACTGATTTAACGGCACAGTCATCAATCAATTCTTATGGAATATCTTCTTTTATTATATTGATTACAATATTGATTATAATGGCAAAGGCTTCTTTTCTCTACTTCAGGCACAATGAAGCATCTATCAAAGCTGCTCTCATTCCATTTAAAACAGATGTGTATTCTTTCATGAAGGTCATCAGTATTGCTGATTATAGAGGAAAAAATGTCATAATGAAAACCATTTGAGCTACAGACACAAGGCAAACATTCTTATTCAATTCCCCCTCTCCAGGAAGTTGGACAAAATACATTCTGAGAATCCAAAGAATGTCACTCCATTTATATTTACATATAGAACTGCCAGGGATTGGAACTGGCTCATTTGTCCTATTATTGTAGCAAAAGAATAAAAGTGAGTAAACTTTTATTTGGGATTCATCAGAGGGTCTTATATTTCATCTTCTTTAAGGGAATGCTAAGAAGTTGTAAAGTTTTACAGAATTTAATGCCCTCTCTTCTGCTTGGCTTATTTTGACTCATATCAGTTTAAGAAAGGCCATTAACAAGGCCAGCTGAACCAATAGAATAAGGCTCTGGGGCTAAAGCTAGACTGTGGCTTGCTGTATGCTGTAAATCAAAGCCAAATAAACCATGCTATAATTTAGCATTGTAGTGAAATGCAATTTGTCCAGCGAGGCTAGGTGTACAATAACCAGGTCAAAGATCCACCTGTGGTTTATTCAACGAACCAGCCTTTGCCACTCCATACCCCGATCCGTTTCTAGGAAGGCAAGAAGAGCGAGCCAGGGACCTCGGAATAAGAGACCAGGCAAATTTAATCCCGGCTCAGACGTGATTAGAAACGGGATTTTGCAGGGAAGAGACCTCCCCCCCAAAAGCCAGCTCTGCCTCTACCTCATCCCCCCCGATGGAGGAAGAGGCGAGCCAAGCCTGAGCTATAGAGCTGGGCTGGGGACCGAGAAGAGGGAAAAATCGCGTCCAAGCAACTAGAAGCTGCTGCACAGATTTCCCTCCCTGGGTCGGTTTGCTTGGCAGTAGCTTCTTCTTTCCTCCAGCCTGAGCGCGGCGCCGCCGCTGCCTTCTCCTCCTACGGCTCACCACATCCGATCGGAGCGAGAAAAGAGGCCGGGCTCAGCATTCACGTTTTCCTCCCCCTCCTCCTCGCCTCTCTGTTCTCCCTCCTCAAGGCTTTGTCCAGCCCCTTGTGAAGATGGCGGGGCTGAGCAGCAGGACTAGCGTGGCAGAGGCGCCGAGAAGCAGCCGCCGAGGGGTCGTGGTAAATGAAAACTTCCCCCCCTCCCGGATCGGACTGCCGCATTAGCTGCTGCAGGCGCGATAGCCAAGCCCGGCTCCCCTCCCAGTCCTTTCAGCACCCTGGCATCCCACCCGACCACGCTTCGCTCACCTGACCCTTCCACCCCTTCCCCACCTTCCTGGACTTCAGCCTCTGCCTTCTCGGTCGGTAGCTTAGATGACCCGTGGGATATTTTAGTACTTCATCGTTAGGGTACCCAGAATGAAAGCACGTTTGAACCGAAAGGGGAACTATGAAGCCGCGCGCTGGGAATAAGTTCCTTGCCACGAGTTGGGGGGGTGGGCAGGCTTTTAACAATTGCATGGCTCGCCACCCAACCGTGGAAGGCGATGGGGCTTGTTTTCTCTCGGAGAAATAGGTAGCCTGGGGTTGCAGACTTTTAACTACAGTACAGCATATAGAGCGATCTCGATCCTCTTCCTAATTGAGTGTAACACACGATCCTCTTGTGGGCAGGAAAATCTTTCACCGATTCTCTCCATAGTGAATATGATTTTGAATAGCAAAGACACGTCACACACACCTCTCTCCCTTCTCCCGTCCCTTAAAAGCCACGCATTCAGGATCTGCATTCATGCATCACACTAAATCACTTTAATCGCATCAGTTCTGCTAGAAGGTTTATTTGCACAGCTCCCCTTCCCCCTCCTTCCCCCCCGACTCCCCCATGACCTGGAGAAGTTACACGTGATACAGTGTTGTCCTCTTGCGTAATTGGTATAACGCTTATGAAAAAAGGAGGTGGAACCGTTCTTAGGTGTGTTTTTTTTCCCCCTCACTAATTCATTGCATAGGATTGTTTTATTCAGGTCAATCAATCTTCAGAAAGAGGTGGGTGGAAGATTGTACTGTTCTTTAGGGAGATGATTTGGAGGTTCTTAAGAAGATGCTTATAAAGAGGCATTATAGCTTTAGTACAGTAAGTGTCTTAATATTCAATATTAAGTGATACTTGACTTCTTAAATAATAAATATGGCTGCCTCCTGAACACATGAATCACAGACTAAATTGCATATGTGTTTATTTAAAAATAAACACCCTTATGAATGGAGCATATTACCAATGCAGATTTGGGCTGGGTTGTACTTGGAGAGGAGAATAGCAAGGAATATCAGGGATATTAATTGTTTAAAAACTTCCTAAAAGAATACACTTTTATAATACTGCTCAGAAAACCGCAGTGTAAACAGAAGGAGTCAAATACATCTTTACAGGTGGTCCTTGTCTTATTATTATTCATTTAGCAACTGTTTAAAGTTACAGTCGCCCTGAAAAAAGTGACTTGTGACCACTCCTTGAACTTACATCTGTATCCCATGGTCATGCAATCAAAATTTGGGCACTTAGCAACCAGCAAGTATTTATGATTTTTGCAGGATCCCAGGGTTATGTGATTGCCATTTGAAATCTTCCCAACCTGTTTCCAACTAGCAAAATAAATGGGGGAAGCTAGATTTTCTTAATGATCATGTGACTCACTTAACAACTACTATGATTCATTTAACAACCATGGGAAAAGGTTGTAAATTGGGTGCAACTCGCTTCACTCTCTTGCTTAGTAATGGAAATTATGGACAAAATTCTAAATCAAGGATTGAACTTCTTTTAATATGGCTAATAGGTATGAAATTGCACTGTCACATGATTTAAATTATAAAAGTGGCCAGATGAGAAGAAGCAGTTGTAGAAAAGGGGAGAATATTCTCATTTTTTTACTTCAGAAAAATCTTTTGTTTTGCAAAAAAAAAAGTCTCTTCTAAGAGACAGATAGTCCTCTAGTTATAACCATTTATTTAGTGATCATTCAGTGGCACTGAAAAAAGTGACTTATTGAGTTTCACACTTATGATCGTTGCAGCATCCTCTTGGTCATGTGAACAAAATTTGAATGCTTGCCAACTATTTATGACGGTTGCCATATCATGGAGTCATTTGATCATCTTTTGCAACCTTCCAGCCTTAACCATGTTACTAAATTATAATCTACAGTGATTCACTTAACTGACATTAAAAGTCATAAAATGAGGCAAAACTCACTTAACAACTATCTCACTTAGTAATGGAAATTTTGGACTTAATTGTGGCCGTAAGACAAGGACTATCTTTATACTGCTTAGGGCTAATTGTGCTGTGCTCTGAACCTTTTGCTCTGAAATGTATATATCAGTACTTTAAACTTTACATTATACAAAATTTTTATTAAATAGTCTATTTTGACAGAAATTTTAAAGTGCCGAAATGATTTGTTGGCAGAGCAGATCAGTCCTATGTGCACTTCTTAAATAACCCTCACTGTACACAGCAGGAGTTGCTTCTGGGTAAATATTCTGTAGATACAGAACTATATTGGTAATATGTTGTTGCTGGCATTAAAATATAACAGAATAACAGAGTTTGAAGGGACCTTGGAGGTCTTCTAGTCCAACCCCCTGCTTAGGCAGGAAACCCTACACCACTTCAGACAAATGGTTATCCAATTTCTTCTTAAAAACTTCTAGTGTTGGAGCATTCACAACTTCTGGAGGCAAGTTGTTCCACTGATTAATTGTTCTAACTGTCAGGAAATTTCTTCTTAGTTCTAGGTTGCTTCTCTCCTTGATTAGTTTCCACTCATTGCTTCTTGTTCTGCCCTCAGATGCTTTGGAGAATAGCTTGACTCCCTCTTCTTTGTGGCAGCCCATAAGATATTGGAACACTGCTATCATGTCATCCCTTCTTTATATTAAATTAGATATACCCAATTCCTGAAACTGTTCTTCATATGTTTTAGCTTCTCATCCCCTGATCATCTTTGTTGCTCTCCTCTGCACTCTCTTTCTAGAGTCTCCACATCTTTTTTACATCATGGTGATCAAAATTGGATGCACCCCTGGCCTTACCACGGGTGAAATGCTGCTGGTTCGGACCGGATCGCCCGATCCGGTAGCGAAGGAGGCGGGTGGTTCGAAGAACCAGTAGCAAAAATCCCTCCCCCCCCAATTTTCCAGCTGAGCCACGCAATTATCAGAGGCTTTTTAAATTTATTTTTAAAAGCATTTTTTCTACAACCTCTTTGACTGAAAAAATGCTTTTAAAAGTAAAAAAAAAAAAGCCTCTGATGATCGCGCGGCTCAGCTGGGATCATCAGAGGCTTTTTAAAAAAAAGAAAGAAAGCCTCTGCTGATTAGGCAACTCAGCTGGGATCGTCAGAGGCTTTTAAAAGTATTTTTTTACAAGCCAAAGAGGTTGTAGAAAAAATGGTTTTAAAAGTTAAAAAAAAAAAAAGTTGGCCATGCCTACTCAGTCCACCACCACCACCACCAAGCCACACCCACAGAACCGGTAGTAACAAATTTTACATTTCACCACTGGGCCAAGGCATTATAAAGTAGCATTAACACTTCACGTGATCTTGATTCTATCCCTCTGTTAATGCAGCCTAGAATTGTGTTGGTTTTTTTGTCAGCTGCTGCATATAAGGTAGAGGATGATAATTCATCTATAAATCTAAGGTGTTTTTTTTACCCAAAATATATACCTAAGAAGTACACTGTAGCCTTCTTAAGAGTTTGCCTAGTAATTCTGGGGGAATAATAATAGGACTGTGAAGCCCCAGATTCAAATATAGATAATTCTTGACTTAACAATCACAATTGAGCCCAAATTTCCACTGCTAAGCAAGACATTTGTTAATTTTGCCCCATTTTGCAATTATTATTTTTTTGCCACGGTTTAGTAAATCACTACAATTGTTAAGTTAGTAACACAATTGTGAATCTAATCATGATGGATTCACTTCAGTGGGAAATCACTGACTTCCCCATTGACTTTGCTAGTCAGAAGGTCACAAGAGATGATTACATGATCCCAGGACACTGCAGTTGTTATAAATATATATGATCATTGCCAAGCATCTGATTTGATCGTATAACCACAGAGTTGCTGCAATGTTTTTCTGTGCCATTGTAACTTAGCCACTAAATGAACAAGTGTATGTTGATGACTATTTGTAATGGAACTTTACTAGTGTTTTTAGGCACGATACACTTTTTAACTCAGCAACTTCTCACTTTGTTTCAGTTTTCTGTAGCTTCTCTAGCCTATCGATTGGAAACAACCATAAATCGCTCCTTCTCTCTTTTTTAGAACAATCACTTGAAAAGCCATATTTATCCAATTTTGAAACAACCAAAAGCCTAAAGTGGAAAATTTTCCACAAAAAATATTGACAAATTTCTAGCCCACATCTTTTGGTAGGTGGATCTATCTGCAAGTCAGCTCTTGCCACCATATTGAGAAGAGCAAATTATGTCTGGTTTATGCAATAAACCATGGTTTAAAAACAGGGTAGTTTGCTTTGAAGTATAAAACAATCTGTGTTTATTTGCATTGTATCCTTGCAAGCTTCAGTCCATGCCACACTTTCAGGAACTCAGTGGAATTTCCTTCTTACGGTTTGTGTTCTATTGGTTCTAATTTTGTGAAGCTGCCTTCAATTTTTATGTTCTGTTTCATGGCTGTATATTAATTTTAAGGAGAACATCACCTAATAGGAAGAGAGCGAGGTAATCATTCGAGAAGCAAGCTAAAAATCTCCTTAGTTGCTATAGGAATCTCATTTAGGAAATAGGGGCTATTATTCTTTTTCTGTACTACTCCCCTGATCACACCACTGACAATTTTATCATGCATATTTAGCTCAATAAGATAAATGAATATTCTTATGATAAGTTATATAATGGATTTGTATACTAGAGCAAAAGTATCTTTTTTTTAAAAAATCACATGGCCTATATTTATTAAAGTACATACAGTACTAATAGCTGCAATATTCTTAATGTAGAATTTTTTATTAATTTTCTCTTTACAGGTAGTCCTTGACTTATGACCCAAAATTGAGCCCAAAATTTCTGTTGCTAAGTGAGACAGCTATTAAGTGAATCACTGCAGTTGTTAACTTAATAACACAGCTGTTAAGTGAATCTGGCTTCCCCATTGATTTTGCTTATCAGATCACAAAAGGTGATCACATGACCCCAGGACATTGCAACTCTAATAAATACATGCTAGTTGTCAAGCATCTGGATTTTGATCACATGACCATGGGAATGCTGCAGTGGTTTTAAATGCGAAAAACTGTTATAAGTCACTTTTTCAGTGCTAGTGTAACTTCAAACAGTCACTAAACAAATGGTTGTAAATCAAGGACTACCTATAATATATTTATATATATAATATGTATTTAATATACTATGAACATCTCTGAGAATATATGTTCCCCATATAGTGAAATCTAAAAGAAAATACAGGAATATCATTCTATTTTCCTATTCCACAGAAATAAAAATAATTATATAAGGCTGACTCTTGAATTAATCATATTTAAAATAGACTCATTAAATCAGTACATTTAAGTATGACTAAATCAGGATGTTACAGATAATGTTAACATATAAAAAAACAGCTTGTCTTAATAAAGATGCAAAATTTCCTGTACTCAGAATGCTACCTCTATGCTTATTTTAGGAGTACAGCCTGGCTTTTTTTAAAAAAAGGGTAAACAGTTTTGAAGGCTCAAGGCCAATTGATCTTGTAAAAGGTTGCAGGAGTTCTCTGAGCGGAAGAGGACCAGAATTCTTCCCTTTTAGGATTGAGATTTAAGGATAGAGGGCTGGGGGAAGCAATCTGCTTACATTCCACCCGTAAACCTTCCTTGAAAAATGGTCCCAAATGGTCAGATATCACAGTGCAATTTTCAGATCCTCTGTAGGACTTCTAATGGGATTAATCCAGTAACATTTCAGTCAATGTTCACTGACCATTCGGCTATGCAGGGTTGGACCAGGACTAGCTAATACTTTGATTAAAGACAACTGAGAAATTCAAGATTGTAGGCTAGACATGGAAGTCATTTTTGATTTGAAGGGGAAATGGTGGTTTGCCTCCATAAGCCTTACATTCTCATTAAAACCTACTTTGAAAAAAAAACTGCAGAAAATTGGCTCCTTTGCCAGCAATATATTGATAATATGATCTTAGTGGGGCTGGAATTTGAGGCACATTTGTTGCTGTACTATCAATATGCTGCAATCCTTTGCAGATATGACCAGCCTAGATTTTGACTCAGGGAGCTGTCTAAAAAACCGCGAATCATGAAAAACTATGCCATAAACTTTTGTGGATTGTTTTCCACATTCCCAGAATTTCAGACGGAGTGGCATGCTAACCTTGAATTTTTGTCCAGATGGACTGGAAGATGTTTCTTGCCAACATCTTTAATGAAAGCTTTTCAGAGGAAATTTATCCAAGTTTGGAAGTTCCCGTAGTAGTTTACAATACTTTTAGGCACAGATCAACACTTGAAAGTTAGAAATGGTATTCTGTATTCTTGTGAAAGTATTTAAAGAATCATCAACTATCAAGACTAATGTGATCCCAGTATGTTGTACTGAAATGAGGCCAAGATATTATGACCCTGGATACCATCTTCCCCTGGAAATTCTGGAATCATCAAAATTTAAGAGTGCCAAAATTATGTAAGATTTGTCTGTCTGGTTCAATTTGACTGTTATAAAAATGAGTTGGAATTAAATTTTGAGGAGCTAGAGGCCATTTTGTGAGCAGAGACCAGGTCTTAATAGATGCCAGCACAGTTGTTGCCAACCATTGTGTTCAGCCATGGTTTCTTTTAAACATAGCTTATTAATAAGCCATAGCAACTGGATTTCCACATAAAACTAAGCTAAACTATCATTACCTCTTGATGTACAAGAATTTGAAGCCCATATTTTTCTTTGCGATGCTTGATTTTTTGATTAATCCATTTAGATACATTTCCTCTGCCCTCGTAATAGTTGCACAAATTCCCAGAAATTCTAGCCAGTGAATTCACTGGCAGATGAAACCCAACATGCCAGCAGCAACAAGATTTTGATATCTTCCATTCTCCTTAATACTTCATTCTCCATATTTAAAAGTCTGCTTCTTAGATAAATGTGGTAACACATTTGCAATACAATACAGAAATGTTTATTTTAACCAACTTATATCTGCTTGCAGATTTCAGATGATTGGCCAGGATATAGCTTGGATCTATTTGCGTATCCACAGCATTACTGTGGAGATCTTGATTATGTGCTCATTCCCCATGGGATCATTGTTGACAGGTAAAAACTTGATTTAAAACCTGTGATTTATATTTTCTACAATGTACAATCCTTCAATACCTAATCGTAGTTTTTTGTTACTTGTCCATTTTCATTTTTGACCTTTCAGCAGAAAGCTTGAAGAAGTCTCTTTATAAGTCTCTTTTCATTTCTATCATTCAGAATTTCCCATAGAAGAATGGCTGAATTCCAGATAAATTTCTTCTTTCGTGTCTAAATCAAACTTTAAATTGCCAGAATGAAGCCACCTTCTTGGCTTTGTTGTTGGCCAAAAAAAAAGTCATTTTCAGTATGTTTCTGTTAATACCCAATATGCCAGCCGGACTCTGTGTCTCTCCATAATTACACAGTGTGATGTCTGCTAAGAGCTTCCCCTTGAGTATATTAGTTTTACATTTAGGCACTCAACTTTCAACCTATTCAGCATCCTCCAGGTAATATAATGGAGGTCAGATCCTTCATCCTTTTCTTCCTTTAATATTATTCTTTATTCAGTGGTCTCCTTCCTCCATCTTTTAATTTGATTTTGTTCTTGTGTACCCTCAAGAATGTTTGTTCTTGCTATAAAACTGTTCCTAGATCTGAGTCAGTGGGCTTAGAGCATATGTCCATTCAGAGAATGTTGAGGCTCATTCTCTTGTTGCCACATATGCTGCCACATATGCTGCCACTTCTCTCCTGATCTTAGTGGAGCAATGCCAGTAAAAGGATATATTTTCCCTATTGGGGTAGGTAATTTCCAGAAAAATTCAGATACCACATTAAATATTATTATTATAAAATAGGGTTGTATATCCATTTTTAAACATAAGTTTTTATTTCTGATACATTAATTTGCTCCAAACGAGTGGGGTTGTTTGCCAATTAATAGAGGGTTTAGGTCCACAGCTTGTTTTAAACTATGTTTGAATGTAACCATGATTATAGGTTACATTCCAGAGAAATTCAGATATCACATTAAATATTGTTATTATAAAATAGGATTTTTATACAGAAGTTTTTATTTCTGATACATTAATTTGCTCTAGGCAAGGTTTTTTTTTGCCAGTTAGTAGAGGGATTAGGTTTATAGCTTGTTCCAAACTATGTTTGAATGTAATCATGATTGATGGAATAAACTACAGTGGCTTAGTTTGGTGCAATGCTAATTCAAAACCTAGCTTAGTTAGATTTACTAGCATGCTTGAATCAATTGAATGTGACATATTTATTTATTAAATTTAAATGCTCCCCATCTTACTCTAAAAAGCGACCCTTACCCAAGGAAATCCAGTGCTGTTATATGTTATATTTTGGATGTGAAAACTAAAACTTTAAATCTTCAGATCTATCCATTCTGCGCTGTTCTAGATGGCTGCCTTTAAGTAGAAAATTAAGTGGGAAAATGTCTGTTTTATATTTCATGCCTTAAAATGGGTGGGCCACAACTCTTAGCAACCCTAGCCAACATAGTTGATGGTAGAGATGCTGGGAGATGTGCCTGTTTCAAATAATAATTTACAGTTTAAAATAAACTCTGTCAAAATATGCTTTTGTTTTTGGTGAATGGGGAGTATGCCTTGATCACTTATCCTCCAGAGTGTACTATAAATTCTTATCGTGTGAGACATTTTGAATGTTAATAATGGCCTAAAGGCTAAATGTCTAAGATGCAAGTCAAGGTGCAGAGAAAAATGATGGAAAGAGAGACTTTCTTAAGTAACATTCTTCTGCTGTATTAAAACAGCATTGCTTTAGGATTGCTGTGCTCCTTACTGGATAATCAACTCTGAAGATTTGATATAATAAGCTGTGAAATTGTGCTGCATATTGACAGAAGAATCCTAAATTGTGCTGCATATCAAGCACGCTTCTGAGTGGTAATAATGTGTATAAGAATTCTGATCCTCTTGGGTAAAAGTGTTATCAGAGAGTTACATCAGAATTTGAAGGATGACGCTCATCCAAATATAAATATGTTTATATTTATATGTTTAGGAGGTGAAGCCTCTTTTGAGTTGAGCTGTACTCTTGGTAACTTCACATGCACTGCCATGCTATTTTTTTGACCTGATATAGAATTAATTCATTCATGTTTTCTTTTTAATTTCCTAGTCTAGCCTACATTCCTAGAGGTTTCTTAAAGACCTCCTGTTTAAATACTAAGCCTGATCTTGCTTAGTTGTCAAAACTGGCCAGGTTCTGGAAGGTGTTGGGTAACCCCTAGAATTACGTCACCAGAGCTAGGCTTAATTTGTTTCCCTTAAAGCTATTCCCAAATCTCCCCGTCCCTTGAAAATGTAAATATTTTGGCCAACTTTCTCCAGTGATGTACATTATTAACAAATATATATATATAGTGGAAAAATATTGAAGATTACAATTTTCACTGCATAACATTGAATGCACAATGCACTAATTTGCAGTCAAATATAATTGATTGGTTGATTGGTGCATATGGCTAATCATAATGCTGAGTGCCTCACAACAGTTGTATAAAACCAAAGACCACACAAATCATAAAATAATTATAAAGAAATTAAAAAAAGCTTATACTGTAGCCAGTCTTCCTGGATGCAGTTAAGAGAACTCAGAGTAGGGGCTACCACAGAAAATGCACATTTCCTGGGTGCCATTAGATAGCAACATTTAAGGGAAGAGTCCTAGAGTGCGCTTATTTTATGTGATCTGGAGAAACAGGTAAGATATCTTCAAGGAGAGATGATCCTACAAATAGCCTCTTTTTATGCCCTGCAGGAGAATAAAAAATAAATGTAATTATGTATGAAGTTGATTATGGTTGTGTTGCACAAAGAAGATATGTGATCTTACCTTATATTTATTTTTAATTCTTACTTTAGGATAGAACGTTTGGCCAAAGATATCATGCAAGACATTGGATACAATGACATCGTGGTTCTCTGTGTACTTAAAGGTGGCTACAAATTCTGTGCTGATCTTGTGGAGCATATTAAGAACCTCAGTAGAAACTCAGAAAGATTCATCTCCATGAAAGTTGACTTTGTTAGAGTGAAGAGTTATCAGGTAAGTAATATTTTTTAAAAAAAAAAAACAATACATCTTTAATGGAATGTTTTTTGTTGTTTTTTTTAATTTGATTTATATACCGCCCTTCTCCGGAGACTCAGGGCGGCTTACAATGCGTTAAGCAATAGCCTTCATACTTTTGTATATTTTATACAAAGTCAGCTTATTGCCCCCTCAATCTGGGTCCTCATTTCACCTACCTTTGAAAGGATGGAAGGCTGAGTCAACCTTGAGCCTTGGAGAGATTCGAACCAGCAGTAAATTGCGGGTAGCTGTGTTAATAACAGGGTGCGTAGACCACTGTACTATCAAGGCTCTCAATGTGTTTTGATTACTGCAGTTTTCCTCAGTCTAATGCTCCACAGCTATATTTTGTCTAGAATTTCTGGAATTCCTAGTTAACATGGTCTATGGCTAAACTGGCTGAGAATTGTGGGTATTGTTACTATATAAATAAGGACTCCAAGCTTAATTAAAACAGGATTGCGAATACAAATGACAAAATTTGATGAATTAGTTTCTTTAGCAGAGCCGAAAGGAGAACTATTTCCCTATTTTTCTTATGCACTCAAATTTATTCCAGAGTCTCCAAAAGTTTGAAGTAGAATTAGGGATTTATATTGGGAAGGAGAAAATGAAATAGTCCCGTTAAAATTCATCCTTTTTAAAGCAGCTTTCACAGTGGATTTTCCCAACCTTATGCTGTTGTATGTCTATGAGTAGATTGATATCGTAATGATAATAAATTATATTTTAATAGGGTTTTTTTCTTTCCTGAATAAAATATACTGAATCTTTGGGAAAGATGTTTAATTTAAGATCTTGCATTGACTTTACTAGTATAATGAATTCTTTATCCCAGCCAACTTCAGATTCCCTTTTTTCTTGGTGATGTAAAAAAAGAGACATTGAGCCAGTTGTTGGTTTACTTACTGCCAGGAGGTTTCCTGGAGGTACTTAGAAATTGTAACCTGTGTTAATGCCTACTTAAAGTTATACTTTACATGTATTTTAAAGTGGGTTTCAGACCAGTTAGCTGAAATTCAAAACTGAGCAACCCCATATTTTTTATTTTATTTTTTTAGTGTGGGAGGTTAGGGTTGATCCAAAATTTACTTTTCCTTCCCAAGTTGCAATGACCTCCCCTTCTCATAATGCTATATAGCAAATGAATATAGAAACTGGGAAATTCCAAAAGCATTTTCTTATAAGGGATGTGGTCACACAGCTGTTGAAAGTGGAAAAAAAGTGAAAAATTCTTCTCTGCTTGCCCAAGGCCTCAGGAGTGAATTCAAATAGCTCTTTGGATGGTTGCCATTGTTTACTGTAGATACTTCCTTCACTTTGAGTTATGAATATGTATGATATCTGGAATAGGAAGCTGAACTATCAGTAGCCAAGGTTGTTCACATTTCTTTTTGACCTACAGGCATGAGTTAAGTTCAAAGAATACTTTTAAGTAAGAAGGATTTCGGGTTGTCCAATTATTTCTTTGGCATTTGTACATCTCTTTGGCCTTGTGTTTTCAGACCATTTCTAACTTTCTGGGATGCAGATATTGCATACCGAATTCATCCCTGTCCTATAAAATTAGTATTTGCACTCCGGGATCAGTTCACACGTGCTTGGATTCCATTTTTGCACCAATAGCATTTACGCATGTAGCTGATGCGACAAGCAATTTGTGAATAAACATTCATTTGACTTTAATGCTTTAATTCTGCCAGCGTGGATCACAGGCTTTCTAACTCCCATCATTCAGTTGTCCTCTTAAATTTATCCTTTCTTTTTCGGTTCTTAATATCTTACTCTTTCTTCCTAATTCAGAGAGCAATATTCTTCACTTGATTGATTTTTCTATTTCTGAGGATCCCTCTACTAACCGTTTCCCATTTCTCTTTCTTAAGGGAGTCCTGCTGTTTTTCTGTTCATTTTATGCAGCTGTGCTCTTTTCTCTCTCCAACTGTTTGTCTCCAAGAACCATGTCCAAGTCTTGTAAACAGTAGTGGGATTCTGATGGTTGTTTTTGCTCGATGTTCAGCATTCGTGGCTAAAAGGTTAGTTTGTCACACCACAATGTTAAAGGGAAAGAGGGGAGGGAACTTCTCAACTGAAGCACAGAAAACATTCCCACAAAAATTAGAATGTACACTTGGTATCTGTGAAAAATAGGAGAACTGGGACTGTTTAAACACATGCTGTTTTACCACTCAGGTGTACAACCTGAGTCGACATCTATTCTTCGAAAAACTTGGGTGAAATCCAAGTGTGTACTGTAAGTTGTTATAGATTTGTTAATGCTAATATGGTAGTAGAAATTAGGGATAAATAACTGAAGAGTACGTGGATAACAAAAAATAATTTAAAATATCTTTCTTTTTAAATCAAATTAGAGATACCTTTTTGGAACATGTCCATCACCTTGCAGTCAAAGACTGGTTTTGGCCGTTGGCCTGGAAAAGTTGTGCACTCTGCCTAAGTGGGATGTTTTGGACAAGTTTTAGGGGTGTTCAGTTGGATTGATGGAATATACTACCTATATCTTTATCCTTAGAAAGCTCATCCTGACCCCTTAAAAATCATAGGCAAACTAGATTCTGTTAAAAGGGATCGGCTATGTTGCCAAGTAGTGAAGGAGGAATCCCTAAACGTTAATAGCATCTTTTCAGAATAATTTTTTTGTATTTAGAATAGAATAGAATAGCAGAGTTGGAAGGGACCTTGGAGGTCTTCTAGTCCAGCCCTCTGCTTAGGCAGGAAACCCTAACCACTTCAGACAAATGGTTATCCAACATCTTCTTAAAAACTTCCAGTGTTGGAGCATTTACAACTTCTGGAGGCAAGTTGTTCCACTGATTAATTGTTCTAACTGTCAGGAAATTTCTCCTTAGTTCTAAATTGCTTCTCTCCTTGATTAGTTTCCACCCATTACTTCTTGTCCTGCCCTCAGATGTTTTGGAGCAGGGGTTACCAATCTTTTGGTCCTCAGGGACCACTAAATTCATAATTTTAACTCCTGTGGATCACTAATATGAATTTTTTAAAAAGTTAAATAATATTTAGTGCAATATAAAAAATGCAAATAATTGTCTGCAGACCACCAAAATTTTCTCACGAACCACCTGTGGTCCACGGACCACCAGTTGGTGACCACTGCTTTGAAAAATAGCTTTATTCCCTCTTCTTTTGTCAGGCAGCCCTGACAAATTTGCGATTTGTCAAGAGCGATATTGATTTGACTGACACAAGAAGAGATGCAAAGCTTTGTAACCAATGTATTGTGCTCACATGGGTTGAGAAACATTGATCTAAATTGTGACCTAATACACATGACTATTTCTACCCCCCACCTTAACCATGTCTTTTAATTCTTTTGATAATGGTTATTTTTCTCCTTTGGAAACATCTCACAGTAAGCATTCGTTTTCGTGTGCAGTTGAAATGGTGATTTGTGCTGTGTTCTCTCTCACTATGTGGTCATAGATTAATTACCAATTGGCGCCTGGCTGGTGGAATGAATTTCCATAACCCTTAGAGTCAGTGTTTGAACTAATTTAAGATGAGTTTTCAAATGAGTGGGAGGGCCAGGGATGAGAAGTCAAATTAACACTTGATTTGGCCCTCTGTTATAAATGTTGGCAAGGGATCTTTGGCAAATAATCTTTCTCTCCTCTCCCCTTTGGTAGGAACTGCTTGTTTTTTATTCTGATCAAAGAGAACTCTATTAATATGTTGGTTAAATGTGAATTATGCCTCTTTTAATTGTTCATTTTAATGCCTTCAGAGCCGAGTACATAAATGACTGTATGTGCTCTACCAACACAATATTCCCAGTCTTCTGGTTTGAGGAGACATGAAAATGATATGGGCATTCTCACGAAACAGTGATATGGAATGGATTAATCACAAAGGACACAAAACACTGATTGATCAAAATGCTATCTGCCCTTCCATTGTTCTCCCTCCTGCGACTTACTGCCTATTTATTTCTCCCTATCCTTACTCTGAGTAGTTGGGCATACTTTCGTGGTAAGGACAAGGCTACAACTTCCCTTTATTTTTATTGTCCAGGAAAGCTCATTGCATCCAAAATATTGGCTTGGGTGGTTAATAAAGGACCATTGGTGAATTGGAAATTTGCTACATAACACAGATGTTGTGTTCTCGTGTTCCAGCAACAAATGCTTTGTAGTGCAAAACTTAACTAGTGTTGTGACCGAGGCTTCTTGAGTCATTAAAACACACGAGTAGTCCCAAAAACCTCTTATTGCAACAGCTGTGAATTACATTCATTCACAGCTGAGTCCCAATTAGTTGCAAAAAGTTCTTTGGGAGAAGTCCTTCGGGATAATCACCAACCTTTATCTCCCTTGACACTTTGCCAAAGACCTACTTGGCAAAGCCACATGGATTCCAGAATCAAACAGAGATGCCGACTGGGAACAGAATTAACAACGTTGTTTTCCTGCAAAGTGCCCATGTGCCTCTTGCTCCTCTTTTAAGCCTTATGGGAGGAGCCAATCATCTCCAGGCCTTACTCCCGAGTCGTCCCTTTTGTTTTAACTGTTCATGCCTTCTGGCAGCTCTGTGCACGCACACACTAGGAACAGGCTCCTTCTGTTCCTCTGTTTCTCTGCTGTCCAACTCTGGAGGCTCCAGAGTCCGTGCATCACTCCCAGATGGCCCTGACTCCATCTCTGCCTCTGATGCAGAGCCCTCGTCCGGGCCTTCCCCAGACTCCAGGACTGGCCCATGTTCATCCCCAGATTCCTCACTGTCAGACTCCGCTGCCAGCTCCGCAGGTTGCTGGCGGACCACAACAACTAGCTGTTTGACAGAGGAGGGATATGTTTTTAGGACTACAATGGATATTTTGCAGAAATAGACATAAGGTTGATATGGGAAGAACCATAAATTCTTGATAGGTTCTAGGATTAATTGTCTGAACTGAAGTCCTAGGTGTTTTTTCTCTAGAAAGAAGTCTTTAATCATTTTTTTTAAAAAAAAATATTTGTAGGTTGATGATATCTGTCACATGGATTTTTTTCTTTACATTTGGTAAAAAAAATATACCCATTAAAGTGTTAAAACGTTTTTAAAAAATCAACAACTGATTAAAAGCCGCTATTAAAACAGACAGATCATCATTGTTAAAAGGCAACATCTAATGATGAAACAATCTAAAAAACCCATAATCTCTCAGAAAGATTTGATGATCTTTCCCAAGATAAAAGTTGTGCACCAATGAAACAAACTGCCTCATCATTAGCATGTTTCTGTTCACTGGAGGTCTTCATATTGCAGGTAGATAGCAGCACTCTGAAGTGCCTTATTAGGCCTTGCTCCAAGGAAGGAGTTAGATTATATGACGTTGAGACCCTTCCAACCTTGTGATTCTAAGAGGAAAGAGCTAACTTAGCTTATCCCAGCCTGCTGCTTTCCAAATGTGTTGGATTACTTCTCTTATAATGTTGAGGTGTAATGGCTGAAGACCCTAACGTGTGCCACAAATCCCAGCCTTTCTTGACATTTTAAGTTCCTTCTCTGCAAAATTTCTAATATATTTTTAAAAAGCCATAAAGTAAAGTTAAAAAGCCATAAGGTTTTTAAGCTATAAGCCATAAGGTTAAAAAGCTTAACCTGCATTCTATTAGTACCTGTTAAAGAAATAGCTATTTTTCTATTGGTAATTCATGATTTGGGAGATTTTGAATCATAGCAATATGCTTAGCCTGCTATAACTATTAACTTACTTCCTTTTCCTTTATGCTAACAACATTGCCTGCAAAGCATTTCCTTTCATTTAATTATGGAAAAGGGGCATCATTAATTGGAGCAACCCCAGATTCTTTATAATTTCCCCAAAGACTTGGATGAAATCCTTTGCTGGCATCTCTTAAACCTTGCTCCTTAAAATAGATCCAAGTCAGTCCAGTGTCATATGAGGGCTAATGCAGAAAAGGGCGAGAGTACACTTCAAAAATGCAACAGAGTAAGACTGTCTTTTCACTCATCTCCACCAATCCTATGATCTTTCAGTTACTATAAGGCGGTCTTGTGATATGACACTTGTTTTGAGGGGAGGTGCTGGAATTTGTTGATGTTTGAAAACTGTTCCTTGGCATCTTTTTCAATTAGAACTGAAATCATCTATTTTTGTATTTATGATGGTGAGTTTTGGTAGAAATGCTGGGATGCAATTTCAGAATTGTCACAATGTCCGAACATATCCCAAACCTTTCTACCAGGTGATATCAAAATAAATTATACTTCAGGTAGCATTGTGTTCAATAACCTTAATCTATGGTTGTCTGACTAGGATTTATGAGGGCTGTAGTATATCAGATTATGCAAGTACTATGTTGAAGAACAGGACTTTTCAATATCATTTGTTTTAATTAGTAGTTTTAAGAAGAATTTATTTTCAAATGGTTTTTAAATTATGAGTTGTTATAAATACAGTGTAGGTAATGAGCCATATTTTTTCATTACATGCCATCAAGTCCTTGTCAAATCCTAGCAACTACATAGATTTTTTTGCATGACAATCTGTCCGTATCTTGGTGTTTTAGATCTTCCAGTGGTACATCCATTACCATAGTTAAAGCTCTTCCTGCTGGTTGTTCAATTTTTATCAGAATTGGATAAAAATTAGAGCTTTCTCCAGACAGCTAGGCCTTTGGATAAACATGTCCAAAAGTAGAACAATATAGAGTCTGAAAGAAGCACACATTTTTTCTTCTATTTAGTTGTGTCCAATTCTCAGAAATTACATGGACAAATCCCTGCATTTTTCTTGGCAAGGATTTTTAGAAATGGTTTCTCATTGCTTGCTTCCTAGGGCTAAAAGAAAGTGACTAGTCTAAAGTCACCCAGCTGGCTCTATGCCTAAAGCAGGACTAGAACTCATAATTTCCTGGTTGTTAGTCTGATGCTTTAACCCCTACATCAATCTGGCTCTTGGAATGAAGCATATACACTCTGCTTAAATGATAAAGATATTACAGAGCCAGTTTACTTTATGGTGGTGGACTCTATACATGCTTTTTTCCCTCATATTTCCATTCCAGCCTGTAAATTAATATACAAGACCTAATATTTGCCAGCTTACAGGTTTCTAGTACCAATTTATAGTTTCTGCTTATTAGATATTCACAATAACATTTGTTTAAGTGAGTGTTTGTTTTCTGTATCATTAATTCTTTACATGGTCAGTGAAACTGTTATTAATTTGAAAAAGAATCTATTATTAATTTAAAATTACTAAAATTCGATTTACTGCCTGTATTGTCAGTTCCACGACATAGATAACTAAACCATTAAATCCTATATCTTAATCCAGTTCATTTCTTCACCGTTCAGATGCTGGAAAGTCCATATTAAAATATAACTTATACTTAACTCCTAAAATACCAGTTGTACATGTTTTAAACATGAAACCTAAAAAGAATTTCTATTATCTACAAGCATTACACCACTGTAAATATTAGAAAGCAATCAATTGAAACAATGTTATTGATTGATAATATTTGATATATTAATTTAATCATTCCATAATTAATATTGTTTAATATAATTTAAAAATGAATAAATATTGATTTTATTGATTTTAAGGATTATCGGTAATCTTGTGATCAGCAAATTTGATCCAGTATAGGCATCTAAGCACATTCTAAGCTTTCATTCTAACACACCACAACATGTTGTGGTGTGTGCTACAAGGAATGTGTTCCCAAAATGTTTTGTGTCCCTGAGTCGGTCAGCAAACTCCTCTGTTCATTTAGAGCCCTTGGCAGTACCTTTGTTCTCCACTACTTGCCAGATTATCAGATGCCCTGATCAGCTTCACATTTACTTATTGTTGTAATTTCTGATTCCAGCTGCCCAATAACATCTAAAGCTGCCAGGCATCCATTAGATCTTGATTGCCAGCTAGAAACAGTCTGCATCAACACAGCTTCTGGCAAAAAATTATAACTTATTAATCTCCATTTTTCAGCATTTGCTGTTTCAGATTATTCTTTTAGTATATTATATTAGCACAGCACAGATCTGGGTTTACACCAGGCTTACACCTTTTATTTCTCCCTCTCTTAACTCTAGGTACCATCTTTAACAGTTTTTTAAACACACTTTGATGTTTTGTGCTGTAGTTGTGAATGTCATATTTTCTAGATTTTTATGTTGGTCAAAAATGAAATTGGATTGGATTCCAAAGATATTCCAAGACCAACAAAAATGATTATAGAGGCCTGGAGCTGAAACATATGATGAACAGTTTCAGCAACTGGGTATGTCTAGTCTAACGAAGAAAAGAACTAGAGGTGACATGATAGCAGTTCTCCAATATTGTCCCAAAGAAAAGGGGCTCAACCTTTTCTCCAACATTGAGCACTTGAGGGCAAGATAATGAGTAATGGATGGAAAGCTATCGAGAGATGCAACCTAGAATTAAGGAGAAACTTCCTGACAGAACAATTAATCAATGGAACAACTTGTCTCCAGAAATTGTAGATCACACACACCTGTGGTTCGAGCCATAGTGTTTTATGCAGGTTCTCATAATTCTTCCTTAATTTGCTTGCATAAGAGTCCCATTTTCTGGGCTATATGTAGTATTTGTACATAGATCAATACTGAAGATGTGCAAAGCCTACTGTTCCAGAAAGAAATCGGTTTAGGAAACTCTGGGGAAGCGCAAACTGCTTCCGTTTGGAAGATTACGTTATGGAAAACAGCTGGACCACCTTCTGAATGGCTATGAGTATTCAAAATGTTCTGTTCCCAGAGAATGTTTAGCAGACCCTTAATAATGAATAACATTTATAATCTTGATCGCCTTACAGATCAACGAAAAAGGATCCCTGTCCTCCAGTTTTCAGTCTGGCAAGATAAAAAGAGATAACCTAGCACAAAAAAAAAGGAGGGGAGAGGAGAGAAGGAAGCAGGTATTTAGATATGCCGAATCTTCATGCTAATGCTGATAACTGTAATGAGAAGGTGTAATGCAGCCAGAAGTTGTCAGAGGTCTTATGAGGACTAGCTGGACAGAAACAGCTCAAAAAGAAGAGGAAATCAAAATTAATGTTTGCTCAGCTGAGTAGATGGAATAGCTCTAATTCCTGCTTTTTCCCTCTAGTATAGCCTAATGGAATGCAATCCTATGCACATTGATTCTGTGAAGATTCTTTCTGAATAAATAACGGATAGGATTACACTGTAAAATAGTTTGTGCAAAAGGAGTTAGAGGATAAGCTGCAAGCTATGGCACTCTGGATATCATAGCACAGAAAGGGTGTGTGCGTACAAAAAACTGTGATTGTGTGGTTACTTTGTTTTTCCAATAGCTTTTTATTGACTCCAGAAATTATTTGTGGTAATTTGTGAATTCCTGAAAAGTGGACCAATCCCAAAATATGACCTTATATTCTAAAGTCATTTTTGCAAAATTAATTCTTAAAGGTTAACACACCAAGTAAAAATATTTTGATACTGGAACAGAATTTTAGTACTGGTTTTTGTTTTGTTTTTTGGGTCATTTTCAATTTCCAAGTTAAAGCTCCCTGCCAGACATAGCTGGAAATTATAGCCCCAAAGAAAGGTCATGGTAGTTCTATCCACTCTTGAGTAAAAAGAAACCAATGGACAAAAGGAACTCTTCTCTCGCCTACAGTTACAGAAATCTCTATTCATGACTGTGCTAGATAGTCATGAAGATTTGTACGTAAGTAGCTAAGGGATACTTATTCTCAAGCCTAATTCCATTTTGCCTTAAATGGCAGGCATCCTGTGTGCCTAAAAGACTTCTCCCAGTGCTGGTAACCTATACATTGAGGTTAGATAGCGAAGCACTATTCACAGTCTGGCTAGCAATGTGGCGGTCAGAGTAGAAACTCCTCAGGGGTATCCCTCTGATTATGGAACTTCCTCTTGGCAGGGAGGTTGGCAGGGGTGTTCCGACTGTTGTGTTTCAAAGAACTGAAACTATATTAGCTTGGACATTCGAAAGATAAGAACTACACTAGGATATGTTTGCCTTTTAAATGAATGTTGTTTCGTTTTATATTCCACTTTATAGAAGCCTATGAATCCTTACATTATTCTTTATCTGTTGATCTTTATTCAGGATTGGTTTATTGCTATTTTATATCTTGCTTTGGGCTCCTTCAGAGGAAAACGAGTACACGACAATTAATTGTAAATGCTAATAATAATTTCAATATTTATTTTCCCTTCCCAGGATACATAAGTTGCTCTGAAGTGGCTAGTCTTCGTTTCGATGTTAAAAATAATTTTGCAATAGCCTCTCTGATTACATAAGAAAATATAAACAATTTAATGTTTTATGCATTGGTCAGGTTCACATAAGAAAATTAACTCAGTGAAAAGGTGACCTGAATATATTGTGTGAACAATACATTTTCTTTTAGTGCCATTGTGGGATTTTTAGCTATTCACAGTCTGGATATCAAAATATCCCTATACAAATTGGCTTTGGGTGAGTCAGAAAAGGCAGAAATATTGATCCATATTCTCCTTCACTACCCTCTATTAATATGTCCATTCAACATTGATTATACTTCTTTTGAGAATAAAGGCAGGCAGCATTATTACATTCTTATCGTTTACATTTCTCAAGAGTAGCTAACATTTTCGTGCATAATATGAGGCAAGGTCTTTGACTCATCTAATATTCAAGAAAAAGTGGTATACCAGCAGAATTATATACTTAACAATTTCCTAGGATATATGATTTATATAACATAAAAGTCTATCTTGTGAATTTGGATTGTCTTTTACTTTTATGCTTATTTTGGACTCTAATAATATCACTTACTGACCAAAACCTAGTCAACAGTGAGATTAAAAAGGGGTTTGTTTTAAATTAAAGCAGCCCTGTAGTTATATTGGATCAGCCTATTCTCATCCAGTCTTCCAAATACCAAAATTCACTCAACTGTAGGGCAATTTTCACACCCAATCCTGTATGACCTATAAAAAAAATTAATGAAACCTTGCTAGACTTCTCTTGACAAAAGATTTTATGGAATACAAGATAAGATTACTGGAAGTGGGAGAGGGATACTTTATTGCTCCAAACCATGACTCTTGACCAGCTACTGTCACTGTGCTGCCACAACCTCTTAATAAAGAGATATGACGTGATTAGTGTCTGATGGAATTAAGCATGCTCTCTGACCAAAGCCATATGTAGACTGGTTAGGAAGCAGAAAATATTTTCATAAACAGTACAGGTTCCTCATATATTTTTATTGCAGTATAAAGAGATAGTTTTATTGACCAGAGTTTAAGAAACTTTGATGCTTTTCAGGGAGTGTAAATTTATCAGATCTGCATAGTTAACAGCATAGGGATATGGGCTTGTTTTTCCTGGCAGCTACCCCTGCTGATTTTCTTCATTCATCTAACTAAATTTGGAAGTTAAGGCTTCCTGGCTACTTGTTAAATGGTATTTAAAGTGGTCTTTGTTCTTCACTCCTCCATTTTTAAGTGCTTATATATTGACACCATGGGTGGAAGGTTAATCTAAAACAGACGAGAGAAACAGAATATATTGTGTTGTTATAGTATCAGCCAGGTTTTCATATCGTATATGTGCCATTAATCATTCCATATGTACCTGTTACATATACATTACTACCACTGGAAGAAGCATTTCAGTAAAAGCATGTTAGTATGCTATTTTTCAAGATCAGTAAAGATATATTGAGTGTTGAGTGTCAATGCTACAAAACTAATTCATTTTACATTTTTTATACGGTGCAGGGAGGCTATGCTCCTTGCAGGAGGACTTCAGCTTTGGATGGCATTTGTATCTTGTTTACTCCCCTGGGTCATCTTTATATCTATCTGCTATTTGTGAAATGTTAGGATGGTTTTAATGTTTCTTTGAAATATTCTTATTTGGCTGCAGCATTATAGTTCTTTTGCAAATAAATCATCCAGTCCAAAACATACATGTCTATGAAAATTAATTGTTCTCTTTTAGATTGTCTGAATTTTTGTATACCTTTGTCAAAAATATAGATTGATGGAGATTCTCAGTAATCCAGATCATGGTTGTCCCCAAAGTGGTTTTTTCAAAAGGCAACAGTGTCGTGTTCTAAGTCCGTTCCCCTAGTGGAGAGCATGGAAAGTCAAGCATCATTCTGATTGGCTCAGCCATTTGACAGCGAGTATAAAAGGAACTGTCAAACTGGCGCAGGCGCTTCTGTTGTGATTGTTGTTTAGGTTAATAAAATGTTACCTGTTCATCCGAGTTTCGCCTCAGTCATTGCGCAGCCCAATCGCCCTCAAATTTAGCACTGGCGACGAAGATGGGATTGCCAATCTGAGCGAAATGGAAAAGAGCGAGGTTACTAAGGGCAGTTACTAACGAACAGTCAGCAAGCGACAATACGTCGCACAGCTTCAGTCACACAGAGCTGTGGAACCGAGTCCGTTGGCAGGAATGGCTTCTACACAAAATTTCGCCCCGTTCAATCCGACAACGGAGTCGTGGGAGGCGTATGTTGCATGGTTCGAATGTTTCCTTATCGCCAATGACTATACAAATTTATCAAGTGAACGGAAACATGCCTATTTCCTCAGTTTCTGTGGGGCCGAGATGTTTGAAACTGCCATGACCCTAATGGCCCCTCAGTCCATTCACTCAAGGACCTGGGATGAATTTATGAGTAAATTAAAGAAGCATTATGCCCCAGCTCTGTCAAGGATTGCAATGTGCCAGCACTTCTATCACAGAGATCAGGCTGAGGGGGAATCGATCAACCAGTACGTGGCAGCTCTGAGGAAAGCAGCGCAGCACTGTCAGTTTGTGAATCTTGATGACTATCTCCTTGATAGACTAATTAGCGGCATGCGGGATGAACCTCAAACAGCGATTAATAGCCAAGGCCTCAGACAAGCCTGAGCTGTCATTCCAGGAGGTATTACATGAAGCATGCATCGCTGAGCTGGCCACCCTCTCCATAGCTGATATGCCTAGGGGACAGGAGCCGTTGCCACCTAAGGACCACCCTAGAGAATGGGAGGAACCCAGAACTCCCTGGTCCTGCGTACGTATTGATTTCGCGGAGCCCCTTCAAGGACAACTATTCCTAGTGGTGGCCGATGCTTACTCAAAGTGGGTGGAAGTAGTGCTAATATACACGGCCACTTCAGAGGCTACCATCAGGGCCCTCCAGAGAATATTTGCCGCACATGGGCTGCCCGACATGCTCATGTTGGACAACGGGCCTCAGTTAACATCTACCGTTTTGAGTCCTTCCTGACCCGCCTGGGAATCAGGTATTGCCTGATATTCCCATTCCATCCGGCCTGTAACAGATTTGCGGAGAGGGCCGTGAGATCTGCTAAAGAGGCGCGCTAAAGAAAATGGGGCCAGGAAGTTGGCAGGAAGGGTAGATGAGTACTTATTGGTGCAGCACACCACCCCAAGTCAGAGCACTAATAAGAGCCCGGCCGAGGTCCTGATGGGCTGTAAACTGAGGACCACGTTAGCCCGGTTGCACCCCCAATACGCCCCTAGTAAACCTTTAGACTCAGGCAGCACGCACTGGTCGTTCCAAGTAGAGGACATAGTTTATGCCCGGAACTATGGAGGGCACCCCCTATGGCTGCCAGGGAAGATTGTGAGTGTCACTGGGCCCTATTCATACAGGGTGGATATGGGCCTGGGCTGGTTGTGGAAACGTCATAAAGATCAATTGAGAGATAGGTAGCTGACTCAAGCCGAAAACAAGGGGACGCCGCCGAGCGAGAGGGCCAACTACAACAGCAACAACAAGAGCAGAACACTGCGATAGCAAGCACACCACCCCCGACCAAGCCCCGCAGCATGGAGGATGAAGAAACCCAGCATTTACCTGCCAGCGGCGAAAGGAACCCGGGAAGATCCAATGGAGCAGACACAGCTGGAAGCAGTGAGGATCCAACGCCAGGCGAAAGGTCAACTCTGCAAGAACGGTTGCAGGTTCCAGGGCCCCGAAGATCAGGCCGGATCCGCCGGCGGCCAGCGTATCTCCAGGACTACGCATGCGCGAACGTGGTGGGGAGGAGTGTTGTGTTCAAAGTCCTCTCCGGAGCCGTTCCCCTAGTGGAGAGCATAGAAAGTCAAGCATCGTTCTGATTGGCTCAGCCGTTTGACAGCGAATATAAAAGGAGCTGTCAAACTGGCACGGGCGCTTCTGTTGTGATTGTTGTTTGGGTTAATAAAATGTTACCTGTTCATCCGAGTTTTGCCCCAGTCATTGCGCAACCCAGTCTCCCTCAAACTTAGCAAACTGGACTTTGTTTTTTCTTGAAGACATTTCACTTCTTATTCTGAACTGAACTGAAGAAATTTCTTGGATGAGAAACGAAACATGTTCAATGAAAACGAAGTTGTCTTTTGAAAAAAGCACTTTGGGGACTTATAGATCCTAATGATATAATATATATATATATACAGTCTGAATAACAACTAATATCAACTAATATCAGAGGTTGGTGCTTCTTTCACTTATTTCATAAATAAAGTTATGACGAAAGACTGAGAAAATTTGTTAATTCTGGAAAAGTAATGACACATCGGCCAGATCATTTTTTGAAAGTGTCAACTTCGATCTTGGAGAAAAGATCCATAGAAGGAAAAATAAAGAAGCAAAAGAAACTAGAGTGAAAGTAAACTGACTGCAAGAAAAGATGGTATGAATCCTATAAAAATATTAAAAGGTAGATTAATTTCTCAGTACAATAAATTGAAAGAATATATAAGAAAAGAAGATGTAAATGATGACTAGAACATTATGATTAAAAAATACAGAGTAGAGTAAGGATATGTGACATTACCTTAATAGAAAATCTGGCAGAATATAAAGTAAAAAAGGTTTTGGATGAGAAAAATGCATAGAAGAAAAGAGGTAGTGTAAACCCTAACAATAAAAAAATATACTGCATCATGTGACTGTATTAGATTTGTATCATAATTTTCCTATAATGTACAGTAGATCTACAGAGAAAATATAGTCTAATAATATAATCAAAAAACACAATGACTAGTTAAAAGCTGCACAGAAAATGTAGACTGGTTTTTGATAAAAATAAAAAGATGTTTTGGATATAAGGCTAAAGGAGGTTAAAGCTCCAGGGGAATGAATCAAATTAAAAATAAAAGTGGTGCAGTGATTTGGGATGAATCTAAAACAGGGAGAATGCTGGAAGGAGTATTTTAGAGCTATGTAAGAATCATAATTATATGTCAAACTGCAAAATTAAACATTGGTGTCCAAGAAAACATGGATGAAAAAGAAGCCTCAAATGTGTGAAATGTTGAAAAATGGTGAGGCTGCAAGTGTAGCTTCTGTAATTGGAGAAATGTTAAAATATTAAAATGATTTGATTAAGGAGCGACTGTAGAACCTGCTTGAAGATTGGAGGAGTGTAATTGTTGTTCCCCTGTAGAAAGAAAAGGTAGAAAAAAACAGATACAAAAAAACTAAATGCGGATTTGCTTATTAAGGATATCTGGGAAGAGGCTTTTTGATTGAAAAGGTGCAAATGGTGACAAAGAATAATACTTAGGAGATTGGTTGTACTTTTATGCCAGACAGAAAGGAGAAGGAGTATATATCGGGTGTCAAACTGGTGGCCTGCGGGCCGAATGCATCACACGCAGGCCATGCCCACCCCAGCTCCGCGAATGGGAAAAAATCACGTGATGGCAATGTGATGCCGTGAGTTTGACATGGTGTATATAGACCAGATTTTTGGTTTTTAGTAGGTCATAGAAAAACATATGAGAGACGAAGTTGACACTATTGTACATTTATCGATTTGAAGAAAGCATATAACAAATGGAATAGGCTTCAGTTAGGGAATATTGGTGCAAGTATGGAGTTGAAGATTACTGCTAAGTGCAGTAAGAGTGATGTAAATAAAGGATGGATATCAGTAGATAGGATGTTGAGCAAATGATTGAACATTATGCAGAAACTAAATCAATGGTGTGCAAAACAGATCCTCGATTTACAATTGGTGGCTAAATAGTATTCAAAGTTACAATGAGGTTAAAATAATATAGTCCTCAAGTTGTGGGTGGTATATGATATGAGGGTGTGGGTTTGATGAAAGATAAGGACTTTCCTTAAGCAGGGGGTTGTACTAGAAGACCTCTAAGATCCCCTTTCAGCTCTATGATTCTATATGAACTGATGGAAGCACATGATTTGCAAGTTAGAAGGTGGACTAGGGGATGTTGGTGTAAGCTATGTTTAGCTATATATTTAGTTTCCTTTTCTTATCTCAAGCTTTTAATTTTTTAACTTGTTCCTTATTCTATTTTGTGTTTTGCATGATTATGCTTTCTTCAGAAGGGAATTGGGTGATGAAAATATTTATATGTATGTCATATGAACTATCTAGAGAACACTGAGTCAAATAAACTGATTGTAGATAAACTAATTATAATATATAATTTATAAATATAATTTATAATTAATATAATATAATTTTCTCCCTAATATCTTTCTGCAGATTATTTTCATCCAGGTACAACTAGACTCAAATATATTTGAGCCTTACAAGTCCTATTTTTCTCTTCTGCCTTTTTATTGAGGATTATTCTAAATTACATTGTGGCTCCAGGTTGGCTTATAAAATACAAGATATGCATAACTACTTGTGGTCTGCTAGTCCTGTTTGGTGAACCATGGGGGGCGGGGGGGTTGTGTTATATTCATTCTCATTCCAGACACATAGCATAATTCCTCTTCTTGTTGCTGTAAAGCACAGAATGTTATTGGTGGAGAGAGACATTGGCAGTTGCTCAGTTCAAATGTCACTGCGATGAATAAATCTGCAACTGCACCTTCTTTGAAATGGTTATCCTGCATTTTCATGAACATCTCATTAAGCTAGAGGCCATCTTCCTTTGTTGCTTACAGCTCCTACAGTTTGGAAGTTTTGCCTAATGTCTCTCTGCTGTTTTCATATCTACATTCTATTTCTGCTGTTTAAAAGAAAAGAGATAATGTCTGTCCATCATTTTGGAGTAGCCTAATACATATTCAAAGATATAGATTTCACGACTTTTTCCCCCTTTGCTAAAATGGGGGTGGACGTGGCCAGCATGTGCCGTATCCGGCCTTCGGGCCATGAGCTTGACACCCCTGATCTAGAAGATCCAGGCTTTCAATTTGCTCATGGGCCAATTTACTTGCTTAGTAGAATAAAACTCTTTAAAAACCATTAATTAATTCCTCATTAAATAAAGCATCTAGAAACAATAAGACCGTCAAGATATAGGCCAAACAAAAGATTAAACAATTTTAGAGTTCTGTTAAAATTAGGTTTCTGCTGGGCGTCCTGAGAACTGCTGTTTCATTGTTGTGCTTTCCAAATTAAAAAAAGAGCTGTATCCTTTGAAAACACTAATTAATCATGGCATATTGTCCATTATATTGGATCTTTTCTTAAGAACTAGTACAAGGAAAAGAGATTTCCTGCTGTAAGTATTATGAGTATACACATTCCATGTCCGTATATATATATATATCCGGAATTTGAGGTAAATTCTTCTCAACATGTTAAAAATAGAAGAAGGTGTGTTCACACTTTTATCAATATTTCTAAGGCTCTTGAGAACAATAAATATACTTCTGAGTTTTCCACAAGAGATGGGGCATATTGCTGTCAGAAATATGAGTCATCATCTGTCTGGAAAATATCCTATGATCACTCTATAAAATAAACCTAGAATTATTTAAACAATGCCATGGTTGGCAATGAACCTTCTTCATAAAAATGAGTATTTGAAGAATGGGACATTTGCACTAAATAGTGCAGATAATTCCAAAGATACAATTCATAACTTCCAGTATTTATTTTGGGCTGAAACACAGCATGTATGTAGTTTTCTCTTTCGGTTTGCTTTCTGCGTCCTCAGTTTACAACCATTCATTTAGCAACCATTCAAAGTTATAATGGCACTTTAAAAAGTGACTTATGACTGGTCTTCACATTAATGACCATCGTAGCATCCCCATGGAGATGTGATCAGAATTCAGGTGCTTGGCCACTGGCATGTATTAACAATGTTTGCAGCATTCCCCAGATCATATTATCACCATTTGCAATTTTCCCAGCAGGCTTCTGATGGGCAAAGTCAGTGGAAAAAGCCAGATTTGCATAATGACTGTAGGAATTACTTAACAACTGTAGTGATTCACTAACAACGGTGGCAAAAAGGTCATAAAATCAACTCACTTAACATTGGCTAGCTTAGCAATGGAAATTTGGTCCAAAATGGAATCATAAATCAAGGATTACCTGAATTTAGTTTTTAAACGCTACAGATCTTTAAAAAGATGGCAGGGATTACTGGTCTGGAAGAAATTAAAATAACTCTTATGATTTTTGAATTTAGGGACCAAGCTTTGGAATGAATTGTATTGGCAACTGGCAATCTTACTGTATTTAAGGTTAAAATACCTCTTCCCGCCCTCCATAAATACAGAAGGCTCATGATCAATAAAATAATGTATTTTCATTCTGCCACACTCAAATCAGTGGACGATAGCTTTTTAACTTTGTTAAGTTCCAGCCAAAATGTATCAAATTTTAATTTTCAAAGGCCCTAGTCAACATGGTTAAGCAGCTTGAAGGATTATGGGAATCGAAGTACATCTGGAGGGAAAAGTTTGGGAAAAAAACCTGGCATGAAAAATAAAATTAAATAAAGCAAGAAAAAATTTAAAACAGGTGTAAAATGTCATGCTTATTTTTTTATAAGTACAAACAATCTATATTTTTTGTGTGCAAACTTGACGTAGGTAAGGTTTGCAACATTTTCTGATCAAGGAATCAAAGTGCAAAATTTAGAGGTGTGCAAAAATGAAAATATGTCTGTAGGCCAGTCTATATATTATCTTAGGAAGTGAAAATTGGGTCAGTTTATGTTAAAATGAGAACTGATTGAATTTTCCGTTCCAACTCTGTGGGTGCCTTCAGGATAGGAGTAACACTGAATGAAACAAGATGATTAGAAGACAGATTCTTCAAATACCCTGAAACCACTGATATTTTTAAAACTTCTCTTATGCTTTTTCTATGAACTCTAATTGGGTTTGTTTCTGGAAGAAAGAAAGAAGAAAAGGAAGAGAGAGAGAGAGAGAGAGAGAAGCAGGTGCCAAACCTTGAGCTGACAGCCAAAGGACATTCAGTAAATGTCCTTACTTTTTCAGTAAAAAGCCCATCACAGTTTAATGAGGTAAAGGGTTAGAAATTTATTACTGTTGGTTTGTGTCATGATAAGGTAGCTTTTGTTCTGCCAGAACACTTTAAAAAGAGACCATTTTCTTCTCAGCTACCCCAAACCACAGATGTGTGCTGCTTTTTACAATCTTGTCATCAGGAATCCTAGTTACAAGAGCCCCTTTCTTTTCTTGAGATCACCCACACGTAGCCTGATGGATTCAAGATCCCTCTGGTCTCCAGGAAAGAAAAAAAAAAAGATAATAGCTGCCCCACCCAATTCAGTGGAGATGATCTAATACTGGAAGAATTGGCAACTTAAATGTTGCTATAGAAACTCTGACCAAGTGGTTACAGAATCTTAATTTGCAGATAAAAGAGAGAAGCTAGACTGGTCTGTAAGGACCAGTTGAGCAACACTAGTGACATTTTGGAAGGATCCTAATTGTTCAGCTGTGGATTTTGGAACATTATGCAGAATTTTTTTCTATTCAAAAGATCATACATGGAAAAGCAAGCCTAAGCTAAGCCAAGAAAAGAAAATCTTGCATGTGCAATTATATATGAGGAATTATTTCATGGGAACAAACAATTTACACTATCGATGCTCCTGTTCATGCCCTTTGACATTGATATGATTGATATAGGGTGGAAGTAGGCTACTTAGAGCAAGGGTCCCCCAACCCCGGGGCCGCAGTCCACTACTGGGCTGTTGCATGTTCAGAACTGGGCTGGGCCCCCTCTTCTTCCTTGTCAGGCCACCAAGCTGTAAAGGTTGGGACTGCTGATTTAGACAAAGTCCTTGACTTATAACCATTTCTTTAGCAACTGTTTGAAGTTAAAGATTCCCCTCATCTCCATTTCAAAGCCGAAGAACTAGCACTGTCCGAAGACGTCTCCATGGTCATGTGGCCGGCATGACTAAATGCCAAAGGCGCACGGAACACTGTTATTTTCCCACCAAAGGTGGTCCCTATTTTTCTACTTGCATTTTTTATGTGCTTTCAAAATGCTAGGTTGGCAGAAGCTGGGACAACTAACCGGAGCTCACCCCATTACGCAACACTAAGGATTCGAACTGCTGAACTGCCGACCTTTCAATCGGCAAGCTCAGCGTCTTAGCCACTGAGCCACCATGTCCCTTTGAAGTTTGAAGTTACAGTGCACTAAAAAAAAGACAATTTTATTTATTTATTTTATTAAATTTTATTAAATTTTATTAAATTTTATTAATTTTATTAAATTTTATTAAATTTTTATACCGCCCTTCTCCTGCTGGACTCAGATTCTAGTACGCACATTATCCCCTGGGTCCTATGATCAGTATTTGGGCACTTGGCAACTGGCATGTATTTATGACAGTTATAATGTGTGTGTGTACACACACACACACATATACACACACACACACACACACACACACATATATATATATATATACATACACACACACACATATATATACATACATACATACCGTGTTTCCCCGAAAATAAGACCCTGTCTTATATTCTTTTGAACCCTGAAATAAGCGCTTGGCCTTATTGCCATGCATTCAAAAGCCTGATTGGGCTTATTATCAGGGAATGTCTTATTTTGGGGGACACCAGCCTGAAGATGACGAATGAGACTTCGTTGAAACGTTGCCAAGACACCTCTAATTTTATGCGGGAGAAAACCCGAATAGCCAAAGACAGACAGACAGACAGACAGACAGACAGACATACATACATACATACATACATACATACATACATACATACATACATACATATATATATATATATATATATATACCAAATTTATATTTGCTGATAAAGAAATAAAGCAAATATAAATTTGGTATAAAATGGTTTGTCATGAATGCGACTGCTTGAGGGCTCCTGGATTGGAGCTGAAAGGCGAGAGGGAAGCAGAATGCTCCCTCCCATATTGGGGTAGACCAGGTGCTTCGACAGAAAAACACTAACTGGATAATTTACTAGATTCAAGGAGAAATGTTAAAAGATGTAGATTGTCATATAAGCCATGCAGCTTTTTTGGATTTGAATTCCAAACACTGCTTTGAGATGCACTGTGGAGCTCCTATCTCTTAATTCCTTGTACTCCTGTAAAAAAGATATAAATCTGAAAAATAAATGAAACTCTCAGAATCGTTAGCTAGCAGTGGCAGGAGGCTAGGCATTCTTGTCTCACACACTTGAAAGGCACTGTGAATTGAGGGCTGCCACCTGACAACATTTTTAAAGTATCTTCCAAAGATAGGAAACCTGGTGGTTTCCAGAATTTTTTTTCTAATGGCAATATATAGTCTATCCAAGGTCTTGCCGTTTGATACAGTGTTTGGTTTGAGGGAGGTTAAAGTTCAGTGGGCCTCCAGATTGCCTGTTCTTGTGTCTTGATCAGTCACAGATTATGCTAGCCCAGGCTGCTCAAAAAAAATCAAAGCCTTTGAACTCTCTCCTCTGTTCCTTTGCCCAAGTTCTACTTGTCATCAAGGTCGGACTTAATCACTTTGCAGTTATGTTCTCTGCTGCTTCTCTGAAGTTTTCTGTACAGATTAAGAGATGCTTTTCGAGGGTAACATCTTTTGATTTGTAATGGAGAGCTATGATATATCCAGGATCCAAAGATTGTTAAGTGTCTTGAAAATTGCCCAGTAAAGTAAGCAAATCCTTAATGAGCATTGGGAGGATAATGGGCTGAAGTAGAGATAACATTACTGAATCAAACTGCTCGCTCAACCTCATTTTGAAGAGAAAACATGTGCATGAGCTGTCCAGCAATTTGGGAAAAGCGTTCCATGTTTATTTTACCCCTTGAAACATAATGGAATAACAACTCTCTTGTTCTTTATTAAGCATTAAAGAGTTTTTTGGGAGAAGGGAAGGGGAATAGAAGCCGAAGAGAAATGAGAAAATCAACAAGGCTTGAGTGATTTAAAGTTGCTCTCTCAATCACTTTTGTAGGGTGCAAAATATATAATTAATTTAAGCAGGTTATATTTTTCTGTGAACCAAGAATGGGATATCAAAATCTGCAAGATGATAATGCGCTATTCCAATCAAAGCCCTGTCCCCTTTGTACAGCCATTGGACATATCCAAAAGAGACAGAGATTCAATCTTAGTGAAACTCTAATACCTTGCTGTTTTTGATTGCTACCCAAAGATGCTGCTGGATTTTATTGCATTGAGTGAATAAAACTTGCATCAATAGTTTTATTTTGGAATGTGGTTTGTCGGTGATTTTCACAAAATGTAGCTTTGTTGTTGTTGTTTTTAAAGAAAAAATGAACTGGAATTTGGGATTAAAAAGGGAACAAACATGTTGGGGAAAATACAGGGGGGAAAAGAAACTGGAGCTGTCATATGTCAGTTACAGAAATATAGAAAGAAGATAATTATATGCATGATTATATATTTTCATTTCATTTTTTTCAATTTCTTCTATTTTTATTTCTTGTTTCTTATCTTCCTTAGCCTTATACATTTTGTTATGCTGAAAAATCCTAATTAAAAATGTTCAAAAGTAGCTTTGATTTCTGTTTTACAGAATCATAGGCTTTTACAACTCCTTCATTTCTGTGGGAGAAAATTTTCATTCCTGCTATCCTTGATTAACTGATTTATCCTACCTGAATTTATGGGGCTTATTTTAGAATGGATGTGTTCAGAACTATGCTTTTACTTTTCAATTCATTTATAATTCTTCCTACATTTGCATAGGTCTAAATCTACTGGAGAATGAATATCAGATGAAAAAATTATCCTCCTGATCTTAAACATTTTCCATTGAAATGGCTCCCTTGGATCTGTCAGTGAAAGATTTGATGAGTTCTAGATTACATCTAATATATTAAAGTAGTTGAAAGCTAAATATGATAAAACATTAAAATACACATTTTTTAAAAGTCATAAAAAAGAAGAAGAATTGATAAAGCAGTCAGTGCAAACTAGCAAATCACAAGATATGTTTCTACTATCCCAGTTCTTTTTTGTTCATACTGATGTTGAAAGTAAAACCGCTATATGATGTCTGTTTTTGCAGAATGACCAATCTATGGAAGATACTCGGATCATAGGAGGAGATGACTTTTCAAAACTGGCTGGAAAGGTCTGTAGACATCTTAAAAGAGTTTGAGTTTTAAAAACTGCTTGTTTAATAATGAAAATAAACATTGAATGTAGGAATGTATACATGATAATTCATAAATACAGGTAATCTTTATTCAATGATTACTCATTCAGTGACTATTCAATGAGGACAACTCATACACATTCCTTGTAATTATGGATATTGCAATATCCCTGCAATCATATCGTCACAATTCAGGCACTTGGCAACCAGCATGCATTCATGGCATTTTCAGCATCTCACAATCACATGATCATGATTTCTGGTCTTCACTACCAGCTTCTACAAGCAAAGTCAATGAGGACGCTGGCAGGAGATCACAAATGGTGATCGTGGATTTCGTTGGATTTCGGCGCAGGAAGCTCAGATCTACCCGACATTGTATAAAGGGGGGAAAACTTTGACTTATGAAGTCTTTTTGGATGCTCAGGGTAATCCGAAGTCACGAGAATTATTAACTCTCCAAGGATATAAGATAGACTGGTTGTCTTATTCCCAAGTGCACTCCAGGTATAAAAAAGATTTATATAGTGACGGAATTTACCGTAAAAGACAAGAATTGGATAAGATCTTATTAGAAGGAGGGAAAGGGGTACTATCTAAATGTTATGCATATTTATCGTCTCTGCAGATAGGACAGGATGTAGTGAAGGATTGTATGATAGCGTGGGGGCAAAATTTTGGATATCCCCTTGACTTCCAGCAATGGGAACAGATTTGGTTGAAAAATATGAAATTAACCATGGCCTCCTCATATAAAGAAAACATATATAAAATGGTCTACCGTTGGCATCTCCCCCATGCGAGATTAGCTAAAATGTTTCCCGGGACATCTTCCTGCTGTTGGAAATGCAGTTACAGTAATGGAACTTACTTTCATCAATGGTGGACCTGCCCGCAGGCAGTTAAATATTGGAAAAAAATACATCAGTGGATTTTGGAAATTACACAGATCAATTTGGAATTGAGGCCCGAGATTTTCCTGTTGGGGGCAAAACCTTTGAATGTTAAATCAGGTATATGGTTCTTGTTGATTCATATTATTACTGCAGCAAGATTAACGTTTGCACAGGAGTGGAAAAATTAATACTTACCGATGGATTTGAAAAGAATATATAAAATTAATGAGTGTGCGGAATCAGATAGATTAACTAGATTGATCAATGGTAAAAAAGATTCAGAATTTTATAACAGTTGGAAATTATGGTATGATTGGGTCCAGAAAAGGTGGGAAAGAATAGATATATGATGGCAAGTATGTATGTATAAAGGAATGACTTTATATTTATGGACAATGTACTCACATTACACCATGATGGCAGAATTGTATATTTCATTTGTGTATTGATGCATAGAATATATTAATAAAATAAAAATTATTTAAAAAAACAAATGGTGATCATGTGACATTGCACTTAACAATCACAAGGATTTTTTTTCCCAACCACCACTGGAACTATCATACTTCCATGCAGTCACATGACATTGTACTTTATGTCTGCATCACTGAGTGGAGGAATTGCTGGTCCTCTATTGCTTTCATTAAGCAAGGAACATCTGTAATAAATTACCAATACTTGATCATTGATTTTGTAGTGCTCTAAGTCAAATATCCTTCTAAAGCCTGCAACCCCCATCATTCCCACAGCACACCCACCATGAATCCAGGTAAAAATACAATTATGTATGTGATTGCATTTGAATGCCATGATAAATTATATATTATTTTTTTCCCTATAAACCACCAGATGTGTTGAATTTAGTTCCCATAATTGCTTTTCTTCTGCTGGCAGGGAATTATAAAAACTGGAAGACACTGTGTTTGGGATGGCTGACTTCTTATAATGGGTACAAGCCTTAGTAACCTATCTTGGATATGCGTATTTTCCTACCAATGCAGCACAACTTAATTATGGTTTATGTTGCCATTCAAGTGGTTAAACTATGGTTTAACTTTATCTAAAACAAGTTAGCTTCATATTTCCTGGGCCTAAATACAATTTCAGATTTCAACAATATGATTAATTACAGTTTATCAAAAATGGAAACAATTGTTAGAACATGATTGAAGAAGGATGCACGCGAGCCTAAACCTTGTGTAAACTTGTCTCTGTAATTATGAACAATAACTTATTGTGGTATCTGAAAGCAGCTATTGTCTGTTTGACTTCACAATGTATCATTACATTGGTCTTGGCAGTAGTTCTCCATTTACACATCTTGCCAATTGATGGTTTGTTGGACAAGTTAGCAACAAGCAAAGTCACTTGCTGGTTTGATACATTGTGCTAACCTACAGTCCATGTTGTTGGATGAATGGGGCATGGCTGCACAGCCATTGTAATTTCTAAACTGTGATTTATAGCTTAGGGCTATGTATTTAGCAGCTCAGGCTTACAGACAAAGTAGCCATGGTTTTTGTGGCCTATATCCAGTTTGTTTTGTGTCTCAAACTGTTCCTGCCTGCTGCATCTGTCGATTGGCTAGAGGCTTCAACAAATTCAACAACCTCCCATACACACACGCACACTCTGTGTGTGTGTGTGTATCTGAGAGAGAGAGGTGGGGGGAGAGAGAATTAATCAATCAAACTTCTTAACTGAACATTTCTCTCTTGGAGGGGCAGCGTACAATTCAATCAATATAATAAAACATTAAAAATTGAATACGTTAGAATTTTAAAAAAAATTTAAATGTAAGACGACATTATAAAAATTCCAAGATAGGAAGTCTAGGAGTTGTTAATACAGGCAGCAGGGGGTTCTCATGCGACCAACCAGCGCCCTCTACACAAGGCCTTCACAGCCATGTTTTGACTCTTTTGTGGAAGACCAATCGATTGGGAGCTTTCCTCACTTCTGAGGACAAGATGTTCCACGAAGCAGGGATGATAGCATAAACGTCTCTCTTCCTTGACTCTGCCAGTAGAATTTTTTGACTGATGAGTAGCATGTCTTCCGTACCTGACCGAGTGGGACAGATTGATGCAATGGGGCAAATCTGGTTCCATATGCCTATGGGGCTTCATATGTAATAATCAATACCTTAAATTGGACCCGAAAGCTAACTGGAACACAGTGTAGTTCGTGGAGCTGAGATATTTAATATATGTGCCCTTCTTCGAATACCTAGTACAGCTTGCGCAGCTTCATTCCACACCAATTGAAGCTTCAAGGTATTTTTCGTGTGTTTGTGTGTGTGATATGTGTATATTATATTCATATCTAATGTTCAATTTCATTCCATTAATTAAATCAACAACCTATGATTTCAAAAAGTGGTTACTAAAAAAAAATCATAATTTATTCATTGAGCCTCTTCTGTGCTTCGTGCTAAACCAAATAATAAATACTGTTTCTGGTTGAATTATTATTTTCAGATAAGTGTTTAAAGGATTGCAATCTTACAAGTTCAGTGAGTGTAAACCTATTATATTTTGTTCAGCAGGGTTGGCTACTGATAAATACACAAGAATGCTATTTTTTATCAGTTTAACTGATTTACAGCGTGAGCCTAAACATATTTCTTCCATTTATGTTTAATAGTGCTTATTCCCAAGTAAAATCCTCACCCTAAATCTATAATTCTGTGTAAGTCATTAATTTTCTCATCTAAAATATTGATTGGTTAAATTCAGAATTGATCATGGGAAAGAATTTTTGCATATATTATCTGTTAGTTTAATTCTAGAATCAAGATTGCCATGCTTAGTTGATAGTGCTTTCATCTGAAGTCAATGGCTGGTTAGGATTCCATTGTCAGGAGTGATAGAAATGGTGATAACTCTGAAGCCTTTTTCGTAGGGATGATCTAATTAAGAAATATCTGCCTTAACTGTCTTTCACTCATCTGTCTAATTTTTACCAGATAATTGAAGGGAAAAATTCTTGCAAAACAAAAAAGTAAAGTTCAGAAATGTGCTCGTTGGGTTGGGATGAGGAATTGGCCCTTGTGAGTTGACATACTAAATCTAATCACTTTGCCCTATTACGGCTACTGAAATAGGCTGTGGAACTGCACATTTACTCAAAGCTATAAAAGACATTTTTATGGAAAAATATGCTATATGAAAGTTTAAAAGCCATCCTTGGTTCATCCTGTAACTTTGTAAAATGCGCATTCGCATACATTTTTGTGCAAAACCACAAAATAAGATTCCATCGAATAGCACAAAAATAGGAAAGGCGTAAATATTTTACCATCCAGCCATCCAGGTGTTTTCATTGGTCAAGGATGAATTTGGTCTTTATCACTAATATGTTATGGCTTCTGCTTTCCTTTCTAATAATATTATGCATTCCTCACAAATTCACTTCTTGATTATAGAATTGAATCAATAAATATTTTCAGTTAAACCTACAGCAGCCTTATCTGTCAAAAACAAAGTAGTTCGTAAACAGTACATATTTTACTTTCGTGGCTTCTTACAGATGGTCTGTATCAAACTAGTTAAGATTAGAAAATGTGTAGACATCTTTCAGGGTATTTTTAAATTTTTATTTTGCAGAAGTAGGCTTGCATGCCACCTTTTGAGATGCATTAAACAGAGAAACTAAATATTAACTCCTAGTTTACCTCTTCTTATGCTTGAATCATTGATTTTGTGGGAGAAAAAAAGATTGGCTATTCTTCAAATCTTCAACCTTCAAAGGTAATCAAGACCAGTTTTTCGCAAATTGGTGGGTAAGATTCAGATGCAAAGCAGACAAAGAGTGTTCCCCATGTTCCTCTTCTTAGATGAGTACTTTCCATAGCTATTTACTACAACAGCTAACCTTTTGGAGAACAGGGAACATATCATTTTTGGATTGTGCTGAAAGAAGTCCCTTGTGGTGTTTCCCATGAGTTTGCCAATTGCCTTCATGAAATGGCAGGATACTTAATGGTGGAAGAAGTGGTCAGGGATGGTTCTTGGTCTATCACTATTTGCCAAAATGAGAGTCAAAATTCCATTTTGTTACTGATGAGTTTTATCTACCTTCAGAAAAGTATAACCTGAAGTATTTGGCCCTTGAGTTCTTCTTTTACAGCCCCTGGAACCCCGCCTCCCCCAACAAATCCCAAACCAATAGGCAGTGCAGCTCCGTTCCATTTTAGGTAGGAAACCCAAAAACAAATTCCCAAATGGGCCTAACATTGTTTTTAGAAATTCCTCTTTAAAAACAGTAGATCCTGACCTTGCCATTATATGTGGCACAATCTGAACCATCTCAGATCATTTCCCTCCCACCGTGGTTCTCATTATTGTCCAGAATCTAGAAACCCCAATTAAAGTCATTCATTTGTTTAGCACAGGTCTCTTTTCTTTACCTAAAGCAAAGTGCAAATTTGCCTGGAAAATGGGAATGGAAAAGAATGTAACTCAATTCTCCTGTGCTGGTTTCATTCAAAAATTCTCCTGAAGACATCCATTGGCTCAAGCCACACAGTTGACTTTATTTTTGTGAAGGAAAAAATGTTCTATGTCAAGCACAGTAATTGAAACATTCTGCCAAAATACTTCAAACTTTACATTTTTCCCCTCCATTTTAGTTCCTTCTGTTCAGTTTGTCTCATAAAGGCAAAAATAATTGGGCTTTAGTTTAGTTTTGTTTACTTTATTGTCATTGCACATCGTACAACGAAATTAAATGCCATCTTCAGTATACATTATAACTATAAAAATCAGGGTGGATTTGATTTAAATTGAGTTGATTTAAAACACAATTTAAATCATGATTTAAATCACTAGTAAAAAGGCTTGATTTAAATCAACTAGATTTAAATCATAATTTTTAAAGAGCAACTGTCATCTCTGCTACTCCTTTGACCCACTGTTGACTCACAGATAATCCCAGTGTTGCAGAATATATAGCCTCATGCTACATAACTAAGCTCCATTTCATGCTGAATAAACTAAATTATTTATGTATCTTAAATAGAAAACTATCTTACGATAGATTTTTACCCCAAAAGTTTTTTATTAAAATAAATTCAATAAAAATCAAAAAAATCCAATTTAAATTTAAAAAATCCGATTTTTTTTATTTTTTTAAAAAAATCATTGACTTTTATCCACCTTGATAAAAATAAAAACACAAACACACATCCTTTACATTCTATATAACTGAAATTGAAAACCCAATATTGTATTAATATTGCACTATACCATAGAATTCAATATAGTTACTGCCCTGGGATAGAAGCTGTTTTTCAGCCTAATTTAGTGACAACTTTAAATTAGAATGGGAATATTGTATCTTTCAATCCGGGTGAGAACATTGGTCTTATTTTATAAGACACTAATTTCATTATATTCACAACAGGGTAGCCTAAACAGAAATACGAAGCAGAGAGAAACTAGAATAGCATAAGGTGCTAAACAACCTGGTAGTCAGGTAAACTATATCCTGGTTAGACTTTAACTTCACCTGCCGTTACCTTTGTCCATGGTTGACTTTTGCAGTAAGTATTGGAATGATATCCCCCCACCCCCAAGCCATCTATCTGACTCCCATCCACCCATGTTCCAGAAATCTTTAGAAAATTGGCCTGTTCTCCAGGCCTCGGATAGAACATATATTAGCTTTATAGAAACAAAAACTTGCAAGTCTGAAAGCATTTCTACCAGGGGTGGGTTCTACTTACCTTAGTACTGGTTCGCAGCGGGGCCACGCGCATTCTTCTGTGCAAGCACAGAAGTATTGATGACGTCGGGGTCAGTGGGCAGAGCATCCCGCGGGTTTTACTACTGGTTCTATACCCCCAGTAGTGGGTCCCAGGAGGAACCCACTACTGATTTCTAACTTCTTTTTACTTTCCAGAAAAATGATGTGTGTATGTGTGTTCTTTCTGGAATGTTTCCCATGCCCTCTGACCTTCTGTAGGTGAAATACCTTTTTCATGGTGGTTGCCTGGGCTATGGCTCTTCCTCTTGTCCTCCAAGATCATTGTCATAGTCCATTGCAGAATGTGGAACCTCAGTTAATTTAGAAGAAGATGCTTTTTGGAGGAGAAGAAAACCATTTTCAAAGAAAAAGCCAAGAAAATTCAGTTGCCTTTTGAAAAAAAGCACCCTTGGGACAACCATGACCTGGATGATTGAAAATCTCCATAGATACTCAATTAGTTTTGTTTTCTGTTGTAGGTGATGTGTTTGTCTGGCTGCTGGACATTTTTAAAATTGTTTTCTAGTTTTACTCTAAATTAGCATCCTCTAAATGTCATTCATAAATAAAAATAAATTCAGTGGTTCATCACTGTCAGATGTAAATGCCTTATTCTCCAATGTGTAAATAATGTATATATGGAATATCAGAGGTTAACTTATTCTTTGGACTTTAATGTATTCATAACTTACCACTCCCATTCCTAGCTCCACCCCTTGTATATATAAGGAGCCACCCTCACCATTCTCGTCGCTTCTACCTTGAATATTCAGTGAATATAGAATGCCTATCATAATTAAAAAGAAATATATTTAAAGCTCTAACTCCTATTATCTTTATTGAGTCTGATCCTGAAAATATTGCAACAAGCTGGTAGCAGAGGATGGTTAATTGACTCAATAAGTAATTAAAAATGTCCAAGAAAGATAGGCCCAACACCAGGGCCTACAGCAAAGAAATAGAAACTGATCAAGAGATGATCAACGAATCCACCAACGCGATTTCGAGAGAATCCGAAGAATACACCACTGAAGAAGAAGAACTAATGAGTGAAAATAATGACCAGAAAGAAATCGAAATAGAAAATAACGAACTCAGGTCAGAGATATTAAAAATACTAAAAAGCCAAAAGAATGATGAAAGTCTCATCGCGGACCTCCAGGAGATGCTGAAGAACAGCGGAGCAGCGAGAGAGAAAAACATCATTAAAAAAAAAACCCAAAGATCAAAAAACCGTAAGTGAGATGACTACTGAGAAAATAGTTGTTAAAAAGAAAAGATGTGATCCCGCGCGAAATTTTGAATGGCAGCCATCTTGGTTTCAACGAACTTCAAAAGAGAATGGAGCAGAGCCAATCAAAACGCTCAGTTCAAAATTTCTGGCGCGAAAAACACTATCAGACGAAGAAAGTGAGAAAGAAGTCTCAAACTCTTCAGATGATCCAAAATCAGAAAGTGAAGACGATTTAACAAAATATCGAGTAAAATCAGCAATGAAAACGCTTTTTGCTGCTTTTGGGCCAAGACTGAAAATTACCAAGACATCTACGAAGAAGCAAGAAATCAAACCGGCGACTCAAGACCTGCACGCTCCCATCCTGACTTCGAAAGCGACGACGCCCGAGCCCAGAGAGCCATGCCGATTTCGCCCTACACCACAGACAAGATCGGATACCAACGCACACAAAAAGAAGAAAAGAACCGTCGCCACCACCAGAACCCCAAAAACCGAGCCAGAGACCGACTCATCTGAGGAGGAGCGGATCGAGAGAGCTGAAAGGGAGAGAACCTTCCACGACGCCACCAAAGAAGAAATGAGCAACGCGCATGTGCGAAACTACGTAGACGACCCAGAAGGACTTGAACTGGCCAGAGAACCGCGCAGACTCATTGCAAGCATCCCAATGCCGTTCTGTAATTTCCTGCACTTGAGAGATCACGGACTGCCCCAGGTTGTAAGTAATGGACAGAATAATGTAGGTAACTTACCCAGTGACTTCCCAAAACTTAGAATTGATGGCATTAATTTACAAGAGTGGTATCAACAGCTTCAGGTTATTTTCATGAAAGAAAATTTACTATTCTTTATAACTAGCCCTCCAAGAAGACCTTGGACTTTAAAAATAGATTGTTTACATCATAGAGCATTTTTCATAATAATATCTAGCGTGTCTCCTGCAATGTATCATAGCATCAAACCAAACCTAACTGTATCAGAAATAATTCAATGCATGTTTAATCTATTTCACAGCGATAGCGTAGCTACAACCACAAGAATGTCTAAGGATTTCTTTTCCTCTAGAGTAAAACCAGGGGTTTCTATAAGTGAGCATTTGATAAATCTAAACAAAATAAGAGCTGAGCTACAATTGAGGGGGGAAGTGATTTCAGATCAAACAATGAAAAGTGTTATTATCAATTCACTTGATCCATCATGGGATAGCTTTATGTCACACTTAGATACCATTAATTTGGGATATTTATCCATAGAAAGTCTATCTAACAAATTGATAGCAGAAGACAATTCAAGAAAAAATCGATCTAGTAACCAAACAGACCACAAACCTTTTAGGAAAGTAGTCTTTCAAGATAAACATAATGAGGCCTTTAGATGCTACAATTGTGGATCCAGAGAACATAGTAGAAGAGACTGCCCCAAAGTCTCAAGAGAGAGACATAGACCAGAATATAGGAGCAAATATAATTACAGACAATCTTCCACAGATAGACACAAATATAGAAGTCCACCAAATTACAAAGAAGGTAGAGGGGGTAGAGAAAATTCAAAAGAGAGGAAATCTGGGTCACTGAATGGGCTAAATAAACAAGACAGCACCAGAACACAGCAGGATGAGAATAACAATTGGCTTATTGATTCTGGTGCAACAAATCACACCACCAACAACAAAAGTATATTATCTTCATTTATAGAAGATAAGTTTGTGATAAAGGTAGCTAATCAAGAAAAGGTTCAAGTACTAGGCAAAGGAAATGTGACCTTGCCTGGTCTAGGGAAAATAGAGGGGGTATTATTAATCCCAGAAATACCTCACAACATACTAAGTGCCATAAAATTAAGCAGAGAATCTGATATCAATATAGTTTTCTCAAAGGGGAAAGCAACTATAGAAAAGAACAAAACAAATGTAGGTACTGTAATGATAAAAGGAGGTCTACCCTATCTGATAACTAAAGAAAGATGTTTACATAACATTGATTCAAATATGGAAGATTGTATTGAAGCAGATGATGAAAATGTCAGTAACAGTGACAATGATGAGTGTAGAATAACTCATGATCACAAAAATACATACAAGGAAAAGAAACCAAAAATAGGTAAACCAATTCATGATGAGTGTGCTCACATCTTACACAGGAAGTTAGGACATGCAAGCTTTCCTGTAGTACAAAAAATGACTGAACACGCAGAGGGTGTCAAAATAAAAAATTGTGAAAATTATTTGGAATGCTCAGTATGTAAATCCACCAAACTAAAAACCAGTCCCAGACCAAAAAAATCTAACAGATCAACTAACAATATTTTTGATTTGGTACATATGGACTTAGTTGGTCCATTAAGTCCCTCAATTACCTATAGAAAACGTTACTTCCTAACAATAGTGGATGACTACAGCCGATATGGTTTTGTTTACACATTAAAGCACAAGGATGAAACATTTCAGAAATTTAAGGAATTCTACAAACGTATAGAAACACAACATAATATCAGAATAAAGCAAATTATGACAGATAGGGGATGTGAATTCATGTCTAAAGAATTCTCCCAATGGTTAAAGGATAGAGGAATGTTACATTTCACGTCCAATCCTTTTTCCGCATTTCAAAATGGAGTTGCAGAGAGGAAAAATTCCACACTACAAACCATGATTAGGTGCACATTAGAGGATGCTGGTTTAGGCAAACAATTTTGGTCAGAGGCATTACATTATTCGAATTACACTCAAAATAGAACCTGGTCCAGTATTGTGAATAAGACACCATATGAGGTGATGTACAATAGAAAACCCAAATTATCACACATGCACATATTTGGAGTCACTGCAGACGTACACATACCTAAACAATTGAGGAGAAAGGGAGAAAACGTATCCAGGAGATTAAGATTCATGGGATACGAAACTGGAACCAAAGGGTACAGATTTATTGATAGTAATAACAAATTTATAGTATCCAGAACAGCTGTGTTCCATGAACAGGCCAATTGGTCAAAATTGCACCTTAATGAAATATTTCCTAATAAATGTAAAGATACGATATCTTGCGAGGAAGGAACAACAGAAAATCAAAATATTAACAAAAGTAAGAACAAAACCAAAACTTGGACTAATAGTCAGCATAAAATAAAGACAGACACATTAACAAAAAAGGAAGCTAGATATTTGCATGATAACCATAGCAAGCCTGAAAGAACTATTAGAAACAATAGAAACCAAATACCAAATAAATACAAAGATTACATAATGCATATGAATGGAGAACAAATAACACCTAATACATATGAAGAAGTATTGAAACTTCCACATGAAGAAAGAGAAAAATGGGAACTAGCTATGGAAAAAGAGATGGAAAGTTTACAAGGATTAAATGTATTCACACCTGCGATCGCACCTAAGGATAAAACAATTATAGGTACCAGGTGGATTTATAAAATTAAGAACTTAGAAGGAGGCAATACCTTATACAAGGCTAGATTAGTTGCACAAGGCTATGCACAAAAATATCCAGAAGACTATACTGATACATATTCACCCACAGTGAGAACAGAGAGTGTCAAAACAGCCCTTGTAGTAGCATCTGCACTCAATCTGGACGTATTCCAATATGACATACAGACCGCATACTTATATGCAAAATTAGATAAGGAAATATATGTAAGAGCACCACACAGTCAATACACTAATAAGAACGAAATTTGGTTATTAAATAAGAGTCTGTACGGATTAAAGCAATCCGGCAAAAGATGGTACGATTGCTTGGTAAAAGTACTTAAGACCATGGATTTCAACGCCACCACTGCTGATAACTGTTTCTTTGTAAAAAAGAGTAATGATCATATTGAATTTGTATTAATTTACGTGGACGATATTTTATACATTGGAAAGCATAAAGAGAGCAGGGAAATCTTTGTAAATAAGTTAAATGAACACTTCTCACTGAAATCTCTGGGTAAAGTGAATAAATACCTTGGTGTGCAAATTAACAAAACTAAAAGGGGATTCAAACTTACACAGAAAGATAAAATCATCGAACTCCTAAACAAATGTAACTTAAATAATGCCAAAACCTGTGACACCCCTATGCAAACTGATTTTCTTAGAAACACTGATGAATCTTCCCCTGAGTTTAAAGACAACACATTTTACAGATCAGTTATAGGTTCACTCCTTTATATATCTAATTGGACTAGGCCAGATATTGCATTACCTCTCAATCTATTGTCAAGATATGTTAGTAAACCAACCTTGTATCATTGGGAAGCTGTCAAAAGAATTCTAAGATATCTGAAGGGTACATTAGATTTTTGTTTAATGTTGGAACCCAATAATGACAGAGAACCAAAAATTACTTGTTATGCTGATGCAGATTGGGCTGGTGATACATCATGCAGAAAGAGTACTTCTGGTTATGTTTTTCTATTGAATGATTGTCCAGTTTACTGGTATACTGGTAAACAAGAACTAGTAGCCACTTCTACTACAGAAGCGGAATATGTTTGTTTGTCCAAGGCTGCAAATAACCTTGTATGGTTCAATGATCTGATCACTGATGTTTGGAAGAAACCCACTTTACCATTTATTATGCATGAAGACAATAAAGCGGCCATTGAAATATCCAGATCCGATGCAATTGGACAAAGGTCCAGGCATATTGATATAAAGTTTAAGCATGTGAGACAACTGTCTCAAGACGGATTCATTAAAGCAATACATTGCGATACTTCTGAACAATTAGCTGACATATTAACGAAACCCTTACCTTCTAAACAACACAAATATTTAACTTCTAAATTATATGTATTATATTGTCCTGAATCAGAATGTAATTGGTGTTGTGTAACGAACCGGCATTTAGAGGGGGATTTGTCAGATGTAAATGCCTTATTCTCCAATGTGTAAATAATGTATATATGGAATATCAGAGGTTAACTTATTCTTTGGACTTTAATGTATTCATAACTTACCACTCCCATTCCTAGCTCCACCCCTTGTATATATAAGGAGCCACCCTCACCATTCTCGTCGCTTCTACCTTGAATATTCAGTGAATATAGAATGCCTATCATAATTAAAAAGAAATATATTTAAAGCTCTAACTCCTATTATCTTTATTGAGTCTGATCCTGAAAATATTGCAACAATCACAGAAAAAGAGTTTATGGTCTCGGTTTTGGACCTATTGTTTGCAATGCCTTAACTTGGGTCTCCTTTACCCACTTTACCCAGAACTATATTTTACACAAGACCAAACTCACTTATAGGCTGTTTTGCCATCAGACATGATGGATTTAAAGGGAGACAAGACATATCCATAGATTGTATATCAGTTCATGGAAGATCAGGCTGTTATTTTTAACTTCTGAGATTCCTAGATATATGTACTTGCCATTGTGTGGCATCTATTAACAATATTCCAGGACAACTCTCCTTATATTTACAAATAATGTTTCAATCAGAATAGAGCTGGAAGGGACCTTGGAGCTCTTCTAGTCCAATGCCCCTCCCCCGCTCAAGCAGGAGATCCTATTTCAGATGTGTAACTGCCCAATCTCTTCTTAAAACCTCCAGTGATGAAGTAACTACAACTTCTGAAGGAAAGCTGTCCCACTAGTTAATTGTTCTCACTGTTAGGAAGTTTCTCCTTAATTCCAGGTTGCTTCTCTCCTTGATTAGTTTCCATCCATTGTTTCTTGCCTTGTAAGTGCTTTGGAAAAATAAGTTGACCCTCTCTTCTTTGTGGCAGCCCCTCAAATACTGGAATACTGCTATCATGTCACCCCTAGTCCTTCTTTTCTCTAGACTGACCAATTCCTGCAATCATTCTTAATATGTTTTAGTCTCCAGGCCTTTAATCATCCTAGTTGCTCTTCTCTGCATTTTTTCCAAAGTCTCAACATCTTTTTTGTAATGTGGTGACGAAAACTGGATGCAGTATGACAGGTGTGGTCTTACTAAGGTTTTATAAAGTGGTACTTATACTTCATGTGATTTTGATTCTATGCCTCTGTTTATACAATCAAGGATTGTATTAGCTTTATTGGCTGCTCCCACACACTGCTGGCTCATGTGATTGTCCACTAGGATTCCAAGGTCCCTTTCACAGTTACTGTATTTGAGCCAAGTTTTACCTAATTTGTATTTGTGCCTTTGGTTTTTCCTGCCTAAGTGTAAAACCTTGTTTTTCTCAACATTAAATTTCATTTTGTTAGATAGGGCTCTATGTTCAAGTCTGTCAAGATTCATCTGGATCTTGAGCCTGTCTTTTGGGTATTAATTATTCCTGCTTACCAAGAAGTAGATTGTGGTCTACTTTGTCAAATGTCTTACTGAAATCTAAGTATACACTATGTCCACAGCATTTGGCTGGTCTACTAATTTAGGCACTTTGTCAAAGAATGAAATGAAATGATTCTTCAAAGTAGAGCCAAGTTGTGCTGAATTGTAAACACCGCTTTTCAGTCTATTTTCTTACCTGAAGTGTAGTTGTTAGCTTTCTTTGCTAAGAAGTCAAGAAAGTAGGGACAAGGTCTGCTTTTATGAACAACTGCAGTTCAGGACACATGAATGATCAAGTGATAAAATCACTCCTTGGCCAAAACTTCCTTGCAAGGGAAGCTTCCAATCTAAACCTCAACAAAGAACCTAGAAATGCTGCCAACTTACACACTTGTTAGAAAACCCAAATTCTTTTGCTTCTTTACAGTTCTCCAAGACAAAGAGGCTGGCAGCTATGATTTGTTGCTGGTATTGAAATTCCCAGTTCCATGTTCAGCTTTCCTTGCTGCCATGCAGCAAACAGCTACTTGCTTGCCAATGTCGTTAACATAGTTGCATGTTTTGGTTTAGGAGAGAAGATGATTGAGTTTATTTTGAAGCAGAATAAAAGTGGGGGCTTATAGAAAAAGGAAAATCAGTTTGTGCATAACTGAATCCACATCTCAACCTTCAGAATGGAACGTCTACTTTCTGCTCATTGTTAGCAACATGTAAATTGCTAGGTTCTATTGTGCTGTCACAACTGGACTGGCTGTTCCAGTTTTGGAGATTTTGTTGTTAGAGCTTTACAAATACTGACCTTACAAATGGTTTTGAACTTGGAGAAAACTGACTGTAGTTTTCTTCGTAAATTGATTTTTACCTCCTCTCAAGAATGTTTGAAGTTTGGAGCTTTTCTTGGCAAAGTGGGTATAGAATTTTGCTACTAATGGCCTATTTAAAAATAAAACTCTGCCATTGCCATGAGTTAGGACTTAACAACAATGTGATATTTCATGGTTCTTTCAAAGAAATGGCCAGCATGTGATTTGCAAATTGATTTTCAAAATAGATTATGCTGCTAACTTAACCTCTTGATAGTCCCAAAGATACTTTTTCAAGAGGCAACTGGACTTTCTGGGTTTTCACTTCTCATCCAAAAAGCTTCTTCAGAGCTGAGAGCTAAAGAAGCTTCTTGGATGAGAAGCAAAACATCTTCAAAGAAAAACCAGAAAGTCCAGTTGCCTCTTGAAAAAGCACTTTTGCGACAACTATGACCTTGGATGACTGAGAATCTCCATAGACATTTAACCTCTTGGTAATTTGCTGTCTGAGAGGGAAGCATTTTTTTTCTTCCTTTTCTAGTTGCTATGTGTTACCTTCTTTTTAAAGGATGAAATGTATTTGTGGTGTCTTTGTGGCCTCTGACCTGACGCCAAATCTGCCCAGCTCCTTGGTTCTCCGAGGAGCTGAGGGAGATGAAGCGCCGGAAAAGACACCTAGAGAGTAGTTGGAGGGCTAGTCGTTCTGGATCTGACCGAGCACTAGTGAGATCTTATATCAAGACCTACTTAGTGGCAATAAAAGCAGCGAACTACTTTTCCGCTCTTATCGCGTTGGCAGATAATCGCCCAGCCGCCCTGTTTAGGGTGACCCGCTCCCTCCTCCACCTGGGAGCGCGGAAAGACCCCTTGCAAGGGCGTGCTGAGGATTTTGCATATTATCTGCATGATAAAATCGCTCAAATTCGGGACGGCTTGGACTCTGACTGGGTGGGTTCAGGCGAGGTGTCTGGGCCGGGTCTTGAGAATGTTATCTGGGAGGAGTTTGATCCTGTGACTCCCGAGGACGTGGACAGGATGCTGAGGAGGTTGAACGCAACCACATGATTATTGGACCAGTGTCCCTCCTGGCTGGTGCTGGCCTCCCGGGAGGTTACACGAGGCTGGCTCCAGGGAATTATAAATGCTTCTTTGAGTGAGGGTGTCTTTCCCACCGCCCTGAAAGAAGCGGTGGTGAGGCCCCTCCTCAAGAAGCCCTCCCTGGACCCCGCTGTGTTAGCAAATTATCGTCCTGTCTCCAACCTTCGCTTTGTTGCAAAGGTTGTTGAGAGTGTGGTTGCACAACAGCTGCCTCAGTACCTGGATGAATCGACTTATCTAGATCCGTTCCAGTCGGGCTTCAGGCCCAGGTACAGCACGGAGACAGCATTGGTCGCACTGGTTGATGATCTCTGGAGGGCTCGGGACAGGGGTTGCTCCTCTGTCCTGGTCCTACTAGACCTCTCAGCGGCTTTTGATACCATCGATCATGATATCATGCTGCACCGGTTGGAAGGGTTGGGGGTGGGGGGCACTGTTCTACAGTGGTTCTCCTCCTTTCTCTCTGACCGGTTGCAGTCTGTGTTGACAGGGGGGCAGAAGTCGACCCCGAGGCCCCTTGTATGTGGGATGCCGCAAGGATCGGTCCTCTCGCCCCTTCTGTTCAACATTTATGTGAAGCCGATGGGTAAGATCATCAGTGGTTTTGGGGTGAAGTACCATCAGTATGCTGATGATCAGCATACCCAGCTGTACATCTCTACCCCAGACCGTCCCAGTGCCTGGAGGCCGTACGGATCTGGATGGGGAGGAACAGACTCAGACTCAACCCATCCAAGACCGAGTGGCTGTGGTTTCCGACGTCCCGATATAGTCAGTTGGTGCCATCACTGACTATTGGGGGCGAGTTGTTGGCCCCCACAGATGGGGTTCGCAACTTGGGCGTCCTCCTGGATTCACGGCTGTCTTTAGAAGAGCATATGGCGGCTGTGGCCAGGAGGACTTTTTATCAGGTTCGCCTGATTCGCCAGTTGCGTCCCTTTCTGGATCGGGACTCGTTACGCACGGTCACTCACGCCCTTGTCACCTCACGCCTGGACTATTGCAATGTTCTCTACATGGGGCTCCCCTTGAAGAGCACCCGGAGGCTCCAAGTGGTCCAGAATGCAGCCGCGCGGGTGGTGACTGGAGCGACGTGGCGCTCCCATGTGACCCCCCTCCTGTGCGAGCTGCACTGGCTCCCAGTGGTCTTCCGGGTGCGCTTCAAGGTTTTGGTTACCACCTTTAGAGCGCTTCATGGCTCAGGACCAGGGTACTTACGAGACCGCCTTCTGCCACCAGTAGCCTCTCATCGACCAGTTCGCTCCCATAGAGAGGGGCTCCTCAGGGTGCCGTCGGCCAAACAATGTCGACTGGCAGCCCCCAGGGGGAGAGCCTTCTCTGTGGGGGCACCTGCCATCTGGAACGAGCTCCCCCCGGAGATACGGAGGATCCAAGACCTACGCATCTTCTGCCGCGCCCTAAAAAGTTTCTATTCCAACAGGCTGGTCTGGCCTAACTCTCCCTTTTAAATTGGGTTTTAAATGTTTTTAGATAAATTGGATGCCTTAAATTGGTTTTTTGAGCCCAAATTATTTAATCTATTTTTAATAGTTTTTAACTTTTGTATGTTCTTTGTATTTTTATCTTGGCTGTTCACCGCCCTGAGTCCTTCGGGAGTAGAGCGGTATACAAATATGATAAATAAATAAATAAATAGACATTTTTCCCCACATGCGCCTAATCAATGCATAAAAATCCAATGGCAACATATTCTTTTTTTGACCATGCTTCTTTATCTCATTTCCAGGCTATCAACAAGAGAGGCTTAAGTTATCTTTAGCTATAGCAGTATTGAAGTAGTCTTATCCCTCTTATTCCAGTGCAATCCAAGGACAGACACGATATAAGAAACCTGTTAGGTTTTGGATAGAAGGGATAAGACTACTTCAATACTGCTATAGCTAAAGCAATCTCAAGCAAGACTTAAAATGGGCAAAAGAATCAGGATAGGGATCAGAAGCCAAGACAGTAAATGCTACTATAGTTTTCTTCTGATTCAAGGATAGGTAGAGAATATTTCAGTTTAACAATGGAGAAAAGCTCATCAGATGCATCTTGTCAAATATCTGATTCACGTATCAAATTAGAAGTTGCTTTGACTAAGAATTATCAATTTTACAGGAGATATTTTTGTGATAATAAAGTGTTGTTAAGAAAATAATGACAGTTTCATTTGCGTCCTGTGATGTAGTAACTTATTTATGAATTGCTATTGAGTTTAACTGATTTGATCTTCATTGTTGTCCACCTGTAAAATATGGGTTATCTAGTTAATATTTTAATCTTTTGTTTAGTCTTAGATTTCTATAGTCTTATAACTCATATGTAAAGAAAGTGGACTTGAAATAGAACTTTCAGAGGGCTAGCCATGAAAGGGTAGAGAACCAGAAAGCAATTATGTGGTTGAGATGCTAAACAAATGAATTGTGTTCTCAATTACTTTAACTAAATGTCTTTCTCCTTATTTTGCAGAATGTGCTTATTGTGGAGGTAAGTTCATATATTTGTCTGTGTCAAGGAGCAGTTTGCATGGATTTCTTATTATACTCTAATTAGAGAAATACCAGTAATTTTTGAATGGCTGGCTAAATGCCAAATAATAACAAAAATTGATAATGTAACAGAAAACACAAATAGAATATTTGTGAATCCTCTATTTAAAATTCTAGATTTAAAAAAGTTATTGGAAGAGTGGGCCTTTGCTTTTATAATAAACAAAATATCACTGAATTATTTTTAAAAAATAACAATATGTGTCTATTGTTAATATAATTTAAATTTTAGAATATTAATATACAGCATTTTATACTGCTTTGCTAACATTCTTTGTACATTTTACAAAGGATATCATTGGAACTGGAAGGACTATGAAAGCACTCCTTGACAGTATTAAAAAATATAAACCCAGCATGGTTAAGGTAGCAAGGTAAGTATCCATTTGTGAAAGAATATATTCAGGCTTAATTCAGTCTGGTGCCAAGTTAAAATTTCCTTAACTTTGATTTGTTTGCTAATCTCAAAAGTAGTATCAAACCACAGTATTATCAACCATTTTCCATTAATTTTGGTTAATTAATTTGTTTAGCTTTTGGTGCTAATCCAAAAGCTGAGCAACCAGTTTAGGAGAAGGAAGCAAGCATAGCCTTTCTCACTCTTTGCTCTTGGTATTAAAATATTAAGCTGTGTTTGTGAAAACTCTCTATTGGCACTGAAAGACCAACACTTGGGTCATTTTGCATAATCAAAGTTAGAAAGAAAACAAAAGACCTCATTGATTATATTTAGAAGGTGAAGAGATATGATATAATCCTTCTGTTTATTCGGAACTAAGTTAAATTATTTTTAATCAGTCTCAATTCTAAGTAAGTATTAAATAAATAATTTCTATGGTTGCACTTCCATATAAAGCATTTTTTTTCAGACAAGAATCTTAACAACATTTGGCATCTTAGTGGTGTATTAAGGACCAGAAATGGAAATCTAGGCAGTAAATTGTTATGACTCGAGCAAAAATTAAATTTGATTTAATTTTACATTTGAATATAATTAAAATCAAATAAAGTTGTTACAGCTTGCATGATTGATCTTCAGGTAGTTATCGTTTTCCATTGCATACTTTTTTAAAGAAGTTTTGGAAGCAACATCCAAGGTTTGATAGAGAGATTATTTACCACAAGTGTAACACCAACAACTTTCGATATGGGATATCTATGATGGCCTCACCGGAAATTAAGACCGGAAATTAAAGACAGAATATTGATTGAGATTTTGTCCTGATTACTTTTTCAACATCTCAAATAGCAACCAGAAATATGAAGATGCTGGCTACAAAGTCCAGTGGAGTGAAGACAGAGTAAGGCCAGAAGAACAATTAGTAGGCTAGAAACTAGGTTTCTCAAGTAGCCACCAAGGGAACTAGCTATGTTTAAGAAGAGAAGGGAAAGCATTGTAACATTGTTCACATATTGAAAAGGTGTCACACAGAGTAAGCCATTTTTGCTGTAGAATGCAGGGCATAAAATAATAGCCTTAAGTGACAAGAAGGCAGATTCCAGTCGTCCATTAGAGAAAACTTCTCAGTGCTAAAAATAGTTTGATAATAAAGCAGATTATTCCGAAAATGGTGGGTTTTCTTTGGTGATTGTCTTCATGCAGAAGCTGAATATACATTTATTTGGGATATTTTAACCTGGATCTTTGCACCAAACACAGAGCTTCTTAATTCTGCAAATCTAACTTCTGCTGTAAGGGAAAACAGAAGAACATAGTTCCAACTGTGCAATGGCCACTTAAAAGAAGTAATTAGCATTTGAAGAGGGCCACTGCTCATTCAAAGAGACATTATTATGTCCATACTTCAGCTTGAAATAAGGCAGGGTGGCTGTTCATAATATGGGTCATGGTTCACTTTAGTGAATCTTTACTTGTATGGGACAAATTATTTGAAACTTTTTTAAATCATGGAAACATTTTATTCTTCGTTTTAATTGCAGCTTGTTGGTGAAAAGAACAGCTCTACCAGATGGATTCAGGCCTGACTGTAAGTCCCCTTCTGTGAATTTCTTCATATTCAAAGATATTCGAAAAAAACTTCCATTCTCAAACTAAACAAGATTCCTACGCTTAGGATGCTCTCCAAAAATGTTATTAAGAAAAGTATTAAAACAGAAAGCTTATTGGATGAAATAAAGTTTAAAATATTTCAGATTTTCTTTCCTTTTCTGAGTCAAAATCAAGAGGATCACTTTGGGACAGCTTATGTGATCTAATTGGACACTTCTAGTCAACTCTCATATAAGGGATTAGCTGTAAAGCATTCTCCTCTAAGCCTTCATACATCAGACATAGCTGGAATTTGGCTAATAAAGATGTTTTTCAGGTTACTGAACTATGATTTAAAGAAAGAAAGAAAAATGACCTCAGTTTATCATTTTAACAATATATCCCTTTTTCTTTTTCTTTTTCTTCCTCTTATGTTAGATTATGGATTCGAAATTCCAGATTTATTTGTGGTGGGTTATGCCTTAGACTACAATGAGTACTTCAGAGACCTAAATGTAAGTTTCAGCATTCTCTACTTCCTGAAATAAGCTTTTTAAAAAAAATAATAATAATAATGTACGGTAGTAATTTGCAAAGTGCTTCTTTGACAGGATGTTAACAGAAGGACAAAAGAAGAGCAGTGGGCAAATTAGTATTGGTAAAATATATGGTCTGACTGAAAACATTCAATTTTTTACATCTTCAAATACATTGACAAAATCTGTTATCTGAAATCCTGAAGAATTTGTGCTGGTCAATGCAGATATGAGACTCAGGACTCATGGAGACCTATCAAAGCCTTGAATATTGCCTCTAGAAACTCTTAAAACAGTAAATTTTTAATCTGGCAATAGAAGAAATTGTTACATTCTTGAAGAATAAACATATTTAACTATATATAACTGGTTTGCCCCTACCTAATTTTTTGTTGGACCCTGCTGGCATCTGGGAGGGGTCTGAGGCATGCTACTCAAAGGCCAAATGTAGCTATGCACCCCAATGTAGACAATAATAGACTAAACAAGCCAGTGACCCAATGGTATTTAACTTCCTGTACTTTGCATTTTCTAACGAATGTAGTGCAGAGTTGGTTGTATAACTAATATTTGCCTTCAGTGAATGACGATGTTAAAACTTCTGTTGTTTCAGCACTTATGTGTTATCAATAACCACGGCAAAGCAAAATACAGAGTCTAAAGAATAACTAATCATCTTTGTCTGGAACATTGGTAGTCCTCATGATCATCTCCATAAGAACAGACCAACTCATCTCATTCAGACTGGACTATATATGGCAACATCCCCGGGAATGATCACCTTGGACTTTGACACAGTTGAACTCCTTTATTTCCTTCAGACTTCCTAGGGTAACCAGGATGAGTCAAAGGCAGACATAATACAGTATTCTACTTCCATAAGAATAGAAATTAGAGGTGAAAGGAAACTTGGTTTTTAATTTTTTGCACCCAGCTTTGCCCAACCTTATCATGCCAGATTTGTTGGAGTTAAACTCCCATTGTTTTTAACCATCAAGCTTCCTTACCCTGTTTAACAAGTGCCTTTAAAAATGTGTATTAAACACAACTGCACAATGATCAGTGGGTTCTGTGGGGCTATTATAACAATTATTACATTTTAATGGTGCAGTTTGTTAGCTCTTATTTTTTTCAGGCAGTGTTGTAGTGCCTTTACTAAAGTTCTTTTTTAAAGTTTTTAATGCATAATTGTTACCATCTCCTTTTTATGATTCAATCATTGTTGAGATATTTATTCTCACCCATTATTTAAAACTCAAAGGATCAAAGACCTCAAACTAAATGACTTTTTCTTAACTCAATATCTCCTTATAGAACCCCTGAGATAAATTAGGCAGGTCAAAAATAGCTTTAGCCAATGTTTGAGTTCATAGAAAAAAACAGACTGCATTGTGATTTAAACACTGGGTTTTGTACATCATTGCTTTGTTTTAGTATTATGTGTTCACACATAATACTAAACACATAGTATTATGTGTGAACCATCTCACTATAACATGTTCAGCAAAACATAGTTTTAAATCATACCATGGCATGCAGGCAGTGAGGAGGTGCCATAATTAAGCAAACAATTATCATCTTATTCAAAGTCCAGTATTATGTACACTATAACCCTCTAGTATGCTTCAAAATTAATTTGGGATTTGAAATGATTGTAGTCCTAGTCTTACATTCTTACCCAGAGGAATTCAGAAGATGGCAATTTGTCATCTTTTATTTGTTTCAGCAGCTTCTTGCTTTCTAAGGTTGATGGGAATTGAAATCCAGTATCTGGAGGGTAGGGACAATTGCCTACGCTTCATCTGATCTTAGTGTCATGCTGTCTTTGTTCATTTCTTTGTCTTCTGCTTCTTACATCTCCACAAAATTTGTTTCAATTCCACTTTCTTTGTTTAGAGCTACAACTCCAGGGATACAAATACTAATTTGGAATCATTGGAATAATATAAGCAAGTGTATTAGCACAGTAGATCATGGAAAACAGAATTTGCATACAATAAATGTTAAAATTCATTGCATTGTTACTGCTTTTGTAAAATATATCTGCAGTGGCTAATTATGTATTGAGTTTTTCCCAAATAAGCATTGTCCAGATGTATTGGGACTACAAATCCCAGAATTCATCTCAGGAATTCTAAGAACCAGGCTCTGGCAATTGGCTGGGAGTTCCAATATGGGCATCCCATTCTGGAAGGGGCTGGTAGATTAGGAGAAGATCCTATCTCCACTCTATTTAACACATTGGTCCTTTTTATCCAGTTTGTTCTTAATTTTGTTCTTTAACATTTAATGTTCAATGTTTTATGCTTTTGACCTTCTAATTGTTTTATATTGCTATTATGATACTGTAAACTGCCCAAAAGTCACTTGAGAGTCAGATGGGCAGCATATAGTTTTAATAAATAAATAATCATGCTAACACATCTAGAGATGTAAGATTAGGGAAAACCAATGTATTGAATCCTCAGCTATCCTATAATAATCATTGAAGTCATCTTTGAATTCTGGTCCAGATTATTTAATTTATAACCTTAATTTAGGTTATAGTTCAAAGCATCCCAATCAATTTATTTTTTTTAATTTATTTTTTTTATTTGATTTATATGCCGCCCTTCTCCGGAGACTCAGGGCGGCTTACAATGCGTTAAGCAATAGCCTTCATACTTTTGTATATTTATACAAAGTCAGCTTATTGCCCCCACAATCCGGGTCCTCAATGGTGGAACTATTGGTCCAATAATATTTGGATTGATGGGACATGCCTGTTGTTCAATTGTAAGCCTCTTGGTGCCTTCCTTTGAGCTATAATTCCTTTGTAAAGCAAATAGTTTACTGTATTTAAAAAACTATCTAGGCATTAAAAGGTATTGAACTCTTACAACACGATAACTTGTTTTCCTTTCATCTCGTCCTTGTGAATGTTTTTTTTTTCATACATTTCTTCTGCATGTAAGGCTACAAGCGTAACTTTCTTAACAGTTGATCTTATTTAACACCGTGGAACTAAAAATTTCATTTAACACAGTAGTGCTTGATTAAATATGCTGGAAAATTGTGTTTTCTGTAAATCAAAAAAAGTTTTCCCATTTTAATTGGTTGAAAACTAGCCTTTTCCTCTTCTATATTTGGTAAGAATGCTTAGGTTAGGGAGAGAAATATGACTATATTTGTTTGTAAATCTCTAGTACTAAAAACAAATTTGTAGACTGATGCTCAGAATCACCAGGTGCTGCCATATCCCGGTTCCTGAACTATTAATTTATATTTGACTCCAGCTGGTAGACTTCATATTTCAGATAAAAAAAATAGATCCTGTAAATTCAAACCCATAATTATTTTTATATTGGTGATTATAATTTCTCAATTTGTTTTAGCACAGAAAAGATAGGTTCGAGGATTAAAGCTGGCATGTCCAAACCATGCAGCCCAAGCAAGCCAAAAGGTTGGACATGCTTGGTTTTAAGTTTATCTTCATAGGTAATAACAGCCAAAATTAACAGGCTTCCAATCTTTTAGCTGGAATAATACCAGAGCACTTCAGCTTTGCTTTCCAAATGGACTGCTTAGCCCATAATCTCTAACTGGCATGATGGAAGTTGTAAACTATCCACACAGACTTAACTATGAGGAATAAGATACCTAAGACTACTAAGCACAAATATTTCTATAATAACTAATTGTAGCCAAAGGTATTCTTAAAAAGCATTTCACTTTTTAAAAATTGGATTTTCTTTTCTTTTGCTCGTTTTTCATAACCAGTTTACTGATCATTGGGTTTAAATTCTGGCTAAGATTTTTACTGATTAAATGTACTTTGTTCTGAAAAAAGGGGAATCATTTTAAAATGAAACTTAATGTGTAAAGCATTTGAAGTACAGTTGCCTTAGTGGTCTTCCTGATTTTTACACAGCCATCTCCAGGGGAAATTTGCATTTGTTACCTTTTTACCTTTGCAGGTAAAAGAAGAAAGATCATGGGCTATATACAAATGCTCCCAAAAGTTTCCTGGAGACAGCCAATGGTTAAAAAAAAAAAAGAATTACAAGCAAAAGATGTTTTGTTCTGAATATCATGGGATCTATTGTGGTTAGACTGGAATTTCCACTAAACTAATAAACAGTTAGGATATTTTACTATATTGCAAATTTCTTATGATTTTTCTTTTTTCTTTTAGCCTAGATTTGCATACCAGCTTGAAGCTCTCACTTCAAGTAAATAAATGCTTTTTGGCAAAACAATGTAAATTTTTGCTCCTGGCTAGTTCAAATTTTCCTGCATCTAAGTATTAACTTGTATTTCTGCTTCCTATAAAAAAAAAGAATAAAGCAAATAATAATAATAATTCTGGGACTTCAGATGTTTTTCAGTTTTTCAATTTTTTTCACACGTTTGGTATTTTCACAAAATGCCATCGCTATCTTGGGTTGGTTGGGTATGCATTTTTAGGCTGAAAACAGGTGGGTTTTTTAAAAGAACAAAGTTCTTTTGAAGTTATGGGAACTTATGGCTCTTCCGATTTAGCCTTGGAACCTCAGGCATCACAGCCTGTTCTATCTGGAGTGCGGTTAAAAAGAACGCATTCAATCTCAAAAGGCATGCAAAACATATTTTCGGCACATTCAGTATCAGAAGGCATGCAAAACATATTCTCAACACATAAATAATCACTTTGCCATAATCATGAGTAAAAAACAAAGAAGTCCATTCCTGGGAAATGAATGCCCTCGTATGCGCTAAACACCCACAAGAGTTTGAGCATAAGTATTTTTTCCAATGAACATGCCTAATCAATGTCAAACTTTATAACTTGTAAGCCACCCAGAGTCACTTTGTAAGAGTAACATAAAAACTAAATAATAAATAAATAAATGATTCCAGATGTAAAAGGTTTGATTCATTTTCACAACCCCATATGAATTGTCATCATTTTGGTAGATAGTTTTCTGTACTTAATAAATTGGCACACCTGAAAGTGAGGGGAAGCTCAGGCAGTCCTCTACCTACCTTAAGGCATATGACTAAATTGAAAATGTTTGCCATTGTCTACTCTTTTAAAAATGCATACAATTTGTCTCCTTTTTCTGGGAATAGAGATATATTTCCTTGTCTATATCAATCATGTAGAGATATTTGGAATGATCACTTTCCACTAAACAATAAAAAAATTGTCAAGGCACAAATATAAGATAAACTAATACTTTAGTTTAATACAGATAACAATACTTAAGTTTTGTGACTTTTCTTTCATGCAGCTAGTGCTAACACTGGAGTTCCACCTGTACTGACTATTACTGATGCAACTCATTTCCAGTAGGAACTTGAGCATCATAAACTCCTATGTACAGCTGCTTGTTTACTGCAATCCTTATCAAAGGCTCTCAGGCTTGCATCATATCATACAGATTGTTGTTTGACATGAACAAGGAGAAGGGCGATAGATAGTAGTAAGACTGATAAGGTCCCACAGAGTTGGTCTCCTCCGGGTCCCGTCAGCTAAACAGTGCCGGCTGGTAGGCCTGCGGGGGAGGGCCTTCTCCGTGGCTGCCCCATCTCTCTGAAACCAGTTACCTCCTGAGATCCGGACCAACCCCACCCTATTGACCTTCCGAAAAGCGGTGAAGACCTGGCTTTTCTGGCAGGCCTGGGGCCGTTGATCTCACTGTTGCAATCTGGCAAGATCCGGCCATGAATGGTGTGAATGGGTTTTAATTGTTTTTAATGTTTTAATTTTTAATGTTTTTATATATGGTTTTTAAATGCATTGTAAGCCGCCTTGAGTCTTCGGAGAAAGGCGGCATACAAGTTGAACAAATAAATAAATAAATAGTATGGTAGATGAAGCATAATATGGCATATGATTGATTATTACCAAGAAGGAAAAATAGGAATAAGAAACTCTTCCTGCTCAATTGTTGTATTCTACTGAAATAGCATCTTTAGCTAAGCAAAAATCCACAACTATCTTAGAAATATCTCCAAAGCAAAACTGCACCCTTTGAACTGTGACTGCAGTGATGTTGATAAGGTACTTGGGCATCTCATAATGCAGAAGGTCCAGGTTCAACCTCAGCTTCTCCCCATATAGCAAGAAAAACTCTACTCTGAAAGCTTGAACTGCCATTACTAGTCAGTGTCAACAGTGTTACACTCCAGGAACTAATGGTCTGATTTAATATGTATGTGTGTATTTAAATAGTCTGGCTTAATATGTGTTTATTTATTTCACTGGGCTCATACTGTAAACTCTTCCAATCCCAGCTAATTCTGAGCCATGTATTCTATATTTTAACCTTCATCAATTGGGTAAAAACAAGCAATGCATATTACAGTGAGATAGAAGAACTGGAAATCCTAAAAATAACAATACATAGGAATATATATAGTGTAGTATTGGAAGTTGATCCATTCAATAAGCAAAGACAACTTCTGTTAAGACCCACAACATTTACAAAATAGGTATGTTTTTAAGAACTTTCTCAATGCAGTACCAGGAAGGATCCATCCGGATACATCTGAGAGCTACCTTGGTCTAGTGGTTAAAGCACCAGACTAAAAACCAGGATATTGTGGGCTCTAGTCCTGTCTTTCCATGAAAGCTAGCTGGGCCAGTCAACTCTTTCAGCCCTACTCATCTCACAGGTTTGTTGTTGGGAAGAAAAGAAGTACTAGGTATATTTGCCACCTTAGGTTATTTAAGTTAAAGGCAGGATTTTAAAAAAGTCCAGGGGAATGTACCATAAAAAGAAGGCAATGGTTGAGAAAACTCCCTTTCATGCTCTCTGAAAATTGCAAATCCTTAAGGAAAGGCACATGGAGTAAGTCCACACAAGGAGATCTTATTTGGGTCATAGATACTACTTGAAGAAAGTGGTCTATACAGTTCCTAAAGGCTTTCCAGATGATAACCAGCTTCCCAGATTTCTCCTAGAAGCCACTAGCTTGGGAAATTACACATACATACACACTAAGGACCGATAGTCTAGGTACTCCAAATTAATCAATCTGAATTAAGCTGCCATAAGGATACATTTTGGAGACACTCTATTTATAATTGCTAGTGTTTGTCTTCTAACAAACCCTGAAAAACATTAAAGGCAGCTGTAAAATTAGTTTGTCCAACAAGCTAGAGAAAAAAATCATACTTTAGGGGTCTTGCCTGATCTGTGCCTTTAATTAAAAATTCTGCCATCCGGATGTGCCTTTCACTGCTTTCATTTCAGCATGACAGAAGAATCGCTCCTTGAAGAAACTATTAATTCTCTCTTGAATATATTCTCATAATTGGCCCTGGATGTCATTTTCTGTTTGTGCAAAGGAGAGGGAGGGAAGCTGGAAGGAAGAGTCCTCATTCCAACTTTCCTTTAAAAAAAAAAAAACTGAAAAAAGCTGTCCCATTATATAAGAGGACAAAATAATGATGGAACAATAGTAATTATAATCCCTAAAAAAAACCCAACAATAAACAAAAACGAAGAAAGGTTACTCAAGAACAAATAATCAATTGTCTTGCTTTAATAGGAAAAGAAAGAACCTGTAAAAAGTAAGTTTTTAATTACCACTAGAAGCAATCAGTGTTACAATACATCCATCTAAATAAACATAGAAGAATTTTGATGTTTGGCATTGTGTTGCCCATAAATTTTTTTAAAAATTCTGCTTCCAGCTGCCTGAATAAAATTTCTTGGCATAGTCAAGGATTTTTGCTTGGAAGCAATGCCCCAGTGAACCTGGGTGAGTATATATATTTCAGTTTAATCCAGGAAGATTTCTGATTGGTTTCCAGATTAATCAAAATAGAAAGGTTTGGTGAATTTATGAACATATAACAAATAATTCCCTATACTCACAAAGATGTCCAATTTTCCCTCAGCATGGAAATGACATCTATTATTAAAATAGAATCATTAGATTTGGGTTAGCGTCTATGGAAAATGCTTGGGTAATATACACACAGACTATGGTCAGAAAATCCTGAACAAGAGATAACTAGGTATTCCAAATGATTAATCTGAATTAACTAATCTTAATCTGTACATTCTTCTGCTAAAAGCAGCAACATTCCACTGTGCTGAAAGTATTGCTGTATCAGTACCATTGATCATCAGTGTCAACTACATGTCTTTGTAATGAGAAGGAGCAATGGCATATCCTAAACAAAACCCCATGTGACATCTAGATATGGCACTTTGGACTTATCTAAATATGGAGCAGGTACCTGGCTTTATTTTCATGAAGAAGGACAGCCAATCTCCTAAACATGGTTGAGAGCGTGTGTTTTCTTTGCTGGCACTGCTATTATTTCTGAGAAAGCAGTCAGAGGGACTTTTTGCACTAAAAAGCAGAATTGTAGATATGTTGTGATATTGTCATAAAGTAAATGAGGTCCTTCACATCAAGGAAATATTATCACAATGATCTAACATGGACCCAGTTCATATTGGTCAGAAATGCCTCAAATTGAAGCAAGAAGAAGTCATTATTTCAGGCATTAAGAATAGAGGACTCTGGAAAGTTTTCACCAGAATATGCCACCTGTTCAGAACTGGTGAATGAGATGGCAGTTATAACCAGTTTTTTGAAGAACGGGAGTTTTAGTTCAGCTATCATTGCTTCAAGATGCTTTGATCCCTGTTTTTTCTCTTTTTTTCCCTATCATTCAGTTTAAGGTCAAAGCTGATCCTACTATTTTGCAGAGCTGAAGCAAGTTAGCTTGTCTAATCATTAAACTGAGCGAAGCAGCTATTTTAGGAAGCTAGCTTGGGATATCAAAAAAGAAACAAAATCTTAAAGCTGTTTGTTTGATTTAGAAACAGCATTCCCACCCTGAAGAAAGTCAGGCGCTCTAGCAATCTTTTTAAGCAATATAAAAAGTTTAACACAGAGATGAAAATTAATAATACAAAAAGTCCTAAAAGTATCGTCAAACATTTTTCAGACCAGAAGCAAAGTTTCAACCTTAGTTTCAACTGTGCAAAAAATGTATTGAGTTGTTCTCTTAAAGCCAGTTTTGTATATGTGGGTTTGTCCCTAAAACAAGACTAAATGAAAAGCAGTACCTCCAAGATGTGGCAGCTAGATTTTGTTTATTATCTGTTCCCCACAGTACCTAAATCAAGAATGTCCAGGAAAATGTGGCATCTTCATGTGTTATCTTCAATACACTTTCAAAGTTGTTCAGTCGCCTTTGTATATTGTGCTAAACCAAAATCCAACAGATCATACTGTATCTTAGTATAGTTCAGGGGTCTGCAACCTTAAACACTCAAAGAGCCATTTAGACCAGTTTCCCACAGAAAAGAAAACACTGGGAGCCACAAAACCTGAGTGGGTGTGGGCCAATTGGACATCACTCACTTCCACCAGTCACATGACTCCCTAGCCATGCCTACCCAGTTGGTCATTAGGGCAGAGAACCGGTTGTTAAAAAACATAAAACCCTTTTGTTATATTTCTCCCTTCCTCTCTCCCTCTCTCCCCATCTCTCTGTATCTCTCTATGTCTCTCTACCCTTCTCTCTATATCTCTCTGTCTCTGCCCTGGCCACTTTTCCATCCTTTGCCATCACCCTTATCTTCTCAGGACTGGGAGGGGAGGGCAAGGGTAGGGCCAACCAGTGGTGGGATCACCCGACAGGGAGCCACAGTAGAGGGTCCAAAGAGCTGCATGTGGCTCCAGAGCCACAGGTTGCTGACACCCGGTATAGCTAGTATGTGAAGGCAATCTTTAAACTTTTGAGAATTGGAGTTTGTGAGACACAGGACAAGCAAGTAGAGACAACTAAGTAAATATTTCTCTAGAAAGAGTGGTATTATGCCCCCTTTCTCCTTCTACTCTAAAATATATATAGTTCCTTTAGAATAGATACCAGCAAAATCAACAGTGACTTTAGTGAAAAGCTGCACATTTATATTCACTGTACCAAGAGGAAATTTCATCAAATGTATATGTCATAGATATGAATAAGGAATGTCAAGCTCTAGCTAGATGGCAGGGCTTAGCCAACCTTAGATTGATTTAGAAAACTAAAAAGGCAATTGGGGTTAATTCTTAGATGGAGATCATCTGGGAAGTCAAGGGCTGTAGCTTGCGAGGGCAGTTAAAAATCATACTGGAAGAAGGTAAAGGATAAATACATACATACCTACATCCATTCATGCATGCATGCATTCATTCATTCATCATCGGGACATGAGCTCAATCTAAAACGGATTTTATCTGTGTAGGACAATTTTATAAAACAAACTAAGAGAAGCAGCAAATCCACCACTAACAAGTTAACCTAAAAGCTATAAAATTCTTACAACTTTATATTTCTAGAATTAAGAGAAACATTCCAACTGTAGTTCTATACTTCAAGCCCCAAAGGAATTGTGAAGGCCAACCATGTCCTTCTCCACGTTTGAAATTTATCATATGAGATATGGATGTTCAGATGTAATGAGCTTCTTTGCATAATTACATAAGGTACCAGAATTCTTGAAAAATCCTCGGAAAACTCTCCTTACTTACTTTATCATATGGTGGTCTCAGAAATCCATTTCAGCAAAGCATATAGAAGTTTTTTATTTAAAAACACAACACTCTGCTCTGCTAGGAGCTAAGTGGACATGGAAATAAGTTCTTCTACTACTACTACTCTTGATAGATAGAAACTCAATGTATGGCTGGTTTAACCCTAGGAAGATTTGGGATGTGAAACTGTTCCTTCCCAATTCATTGGGAATAGGGAAAAAAGCTCCTTGACCACAGGTGCTCAGAAGTAATTATCTAGATTCTAAATTTTAAGATAAATAATTTAGTGGACAGGAAAGGATTGCTCTTTAATGAAGAAAGGCAGTAATTTGGGCAAATTTGGGCTGAATTAGAATAATTATAATAAAAGAATCACTCATTACTTTGAGTGATCTATACAGATAGTTCTTGACCTACAACAGTTCACTTGGTGACCTTTCAAAGTTACACTGGCACTGAAAAAAGTGACTTATGACCATTTTTCACAGTTAGGACTGTGATTTACATTCGGATACTTGATAAGTGACTCACATCTATGACAGTTGCAGTGCCCTGGGGTCACGTGATCTTCATGTCAATAGGGAGACCAGATTCACTTAACAAATGAGGCAAGAAAAGTTGTAAATGGAGCAAAACTCGCTTAACAAATTTCTCAGCAACATAAATGTTGGACTCAATTGTGGTCATAGGTTGAGGACCACCTATACCTATACAACTTGAACATTTGGATGAATACTATTTCTTCTCACTAGAAGGGAAATCACTGGTAATCCTACAGGGGAGGGGAAGGTTGAAGAAATAAAACTATTAGACAATCGCCTTTAAATCTAGAGTTTGACAGAAGGATTAAGGATTAAGAAAGGATCTAGTAGCCATTTATAGATTTATAGCCAAATATACGTATTTGCTGCAAAGCTAAATTGTGACAAGGTAATAAAAGATACAGCCTATAGTCAGTTTATTGCTTGTGTTTTCTTTCTTCTCTTTTCCCAATCCATGTAACCACGTGGATTCAATTTCCACATTACAATACAGTCACCAGTCTCCCCTCCTTCCCAAACTTTGTTTGGGGATGAATTCTCTGAAGAGACTGCATCATGTGATAGTTTATGTACTGTGTTTTGAAACATAGCTTATAACATAATATATTGTGTCAACTGAGACAAACGATGTTGAAAAAACCAACAATGGCTTAGCGTAGCATGTGAGTAAAAATTCTCCATTTCTTCACTGGTCCTATCAAATAAAGGATCTTCCATGTCATTTAGTTACATAAAGTACAAATAATGGGCTGATACATTAATTGTCCTGCATTAAGGTAAAATGGTAGAGCCACTGGAGGTATTAGGGATACGGTAGCTGGAATATTCAGCTGAAATAATGACATATTGAAATATATGAATATATGAATTGAAACATATTCAATTCTATCTGAAGATGAACAAACGAAAGGAATTTGGAGGACAAATAAATGGAAAAAAACTTCCAACAGAAAGAACTACTACATTGTGAACTAATTTCCCAGAGGGAGCAATACGGAATCCATAGCTTGGTTCATTGGAACCAGACAAGACAAAGCACTGATAGCAGTATGCTAGTAGTAGTTCACATCCTACTTGTGAACACTCCCTAAGTGTTGGGGAGAGGGACAAAGGCAAGACTGCAAAACTTGCAAGTTACAACAGATTAAAAGATCCTTCAATCAACAAAGTTCAACAACATGCCTTATTCGGGGTCAGCTCAGAATAGCTCCCAAACCTGCAGCTGCAAAATTTCATTCCTCCTGAGAGAGGTTGAAATGCTAATGTGATGCTTACTAATCAAGTTCCAGCATTCTGGGTTTTGGAACAGGAGTTGCTTCTTCACATAGATTCATGCCAGCCCGGTATAAAATAAACCCAAACTGCTAAAGAAATCAGCAGAGAAATCCCATATTATGGAGGTGTTTCACCTGCACTGAGACATTGAGGGGCAGAAAGGAACTGTTCTGCCCCAGCTACGGACCCAAAGAACGCAGCACACACAAAGTCTGTACAAACCTTAGTTTACTAAATTAAATCAGTCTTTTTCAAACAAAGGCTGTTAATTAACTTTCTTAAGAATCCAAAGAATAAATAATCGTAATTTTACTAGGATTGGCAGAAAGCCCAGAAGCAATTTGCAGAACACTGATAAAAGAACTAAGATCCAGACACGAAGGAGAGTGAACTAAGTTGTTCCCTGCAAATTGCCTCAGTCTTTATCCATCCTTAAATAGGCTAAGGGAGTGGCCAATTAGCCCCAAGCCTTACTCTTGAGGAGACTTTGTCCTGAGGAGCCACTCCTGCCTTTTGGCAGCTCTGCGCGCCTGTGCATTGAGAAGAGGCTCCTCCTCTTCTTCCTCTTCACCCATGGAAGCTTCTGGAGGTTCTGAAGGCCCTGGCTAAATCCCCGCCTCTGGCACCACATCTTCTCCAGCCTCCTCATTGTCTGACTCGAGTGCCAGCTGCACAGGCTGCTGGCGCAGCACCACACCAGTGTCCTCGCTGTCGGAATTAGTTACTAGGTACACAAGCCACTGACGAGCCACAACAGGAACTGAATCTTTCCAGATACTTCCTAAATACAGGTAGTCCTTGACTTACGACCATATTAAGCCCTGTTGTTAACTGAGACATTTGTTAATTGATTTTTTCCCCCCATTTTATTACCTTTCTTGCAACAGTTGAATCAATGCAGTTGTTAAATTAGTAACATGGTTGTTAAGTGTATCTAGCTTCCCCATGGACTTTGGTCGTCAAAAAATTGCAAAAGGTGATTACATGATCTCTGTACACCGCAATGGTCATAAATATGAGTCAGTTGCCAAGTGTCTGAATTTTGATCATGTGACCATGGGGATGCTGCAATGGTCATAAGTGTGAAAAACAGTCATAAATCAATTTTTTTCAATGCTGTTGTAACTTTGCACAGTCACTAAACAAACTGTTGTAGGCTGAAGACCATTGATAGTGATCTTTCAGTGGCGAGAAGAAAAAGAGAGAGAGAAAAGAGAGGGAAAAGAGCAGGAGGAAAGGATAAAGAGAGTGAAGCAGGGGTAGGTTCTACTTACCTTTACTACCGGTTCGCAACGGGATCACGCACATGCACTTGCTTCACTCGCGCCCGCACCTTGCTTCTGTGCATGCACAGATCGCTTCTCGTGACATCAGGGTCAGTGGGTGGAGGCTCCTGCCGGTTTTACTACTGCTTCTATAGAACCGGTCCGAACCGGGGGCAACCCACCACTGGAGTGAAGGACCAGGAGATTTCTTCTGTTAGTTATGACACCATCAGGTTAAAATAAAAAGCTGTCCTGCTGAACAGTATTTGCCTATATCACATCTAGAACTAGCCCAGGAATTTCTATTAAAGTTGTCACTGTAAGAGGTCTTTCTGTTGTTTGCATGTTTAAGAATTTGAAACTTTCTGCCATGTTCATTTTACAGTGTTAATTGTACCTGCTGAGTGTGATTTAGGTATTTCTTCTAGCAAGTGATGTGCAAATTTTTACCTTGTGGGCCTGCTTCAAGATCACAATGACAATGGTAAAAAAAAAAAAAAGACCATTTTCAGCCCTAAAGTTGCTGAAAATCAGGAGTATCTCCAGCCAGTGTGTGTGTGTGTGTGTGTGTGTGTGTGTGTGTGTGTGTGTGTGTTTCAAGCATAAAGCAGGTAATACTTAGTATAGCTTGAAAAATCAAAGGAAAAAACCCAAACTTTTTTTTTCCTGACAGCCTAGGATTCTTGTGGAGAGATTCAATGAACAGTCACTATTAAGGAATTTAGTTAATATTTGTTGTTGCTATGCTCCATTGAGTTGTAACCAACTCCTGGTGTCCCTGTGGATGAAAATTCTCCAAAATGTCCTGAATTTCATTGGATTGCTTAAATCTTACAGGGGCATTTCTCCAATATTTCTTCTACCGACTCTTCCTGATCTTCCTTAGCATTATCATCTTTTCCATAGACATATTAACCTTCTCATGTGTCCAAAATATTATTTCACGATCCTTGCTTCTAGTGAGTATTCTGGCTTGATTTCCTCTAATATAGAACAATCAGCACTCTCTTTCTCTCTAAGGAACATGAAGTTTTCCCAGCATTGTAGCTCAAAGGAATCCATTCTTTTCCTATCACTGTTGTAGCTGTCTATCCCTCGCATCCGTACATCATAGAGTGAATAGCAGTGAGTTGCCTAATCCAATAGAAATATCTCACTCTTTGTCTAGGACCCCTAAATGCCTTTTCCGTTATTCTTCTCTGACTACCCTTTGAACAGTTAGCATCTTTATAAGATCTCAGGTCTAGAAAATTGTAGTTATCAACTACTTCTATTGTCTCACTGTTTATTTTAAATTCTTCTAGTTTTCCAGCTGATATAATCTTAGCTTTCTGATGTTCAAAGAATCCTCTCCTTTTTCAATCTCTTGTTTTGCTTTACAAATCTTAAAATTATCATTCTTAAAGATTTCTTCAATTTCTTCAACCAAGGTAATATTACTTGCATATTTTTGATATTTATTCTACTAATTCTGACCACTTTCTGGTTCTTCCAGGTTTTTAGACCTTATAGTGTGTTTAATGTATAATCTCAACAGATATGGTGATATTACACAGCCTTATCGGAGTCTTTTTTCCAATGGTAAAGCAGTTAAAACAGCTTTTCCATTTTTAAAAAGGCTTGCATTTTTTGAACAAAAAGGATATTCTTTTTTTTTAAAAGACTCCTGTATTTATCTTTTTGAAAGTCCCAAGATAACATGTTCATCAGCTGCAAGCCTCATGAAGGTTATTTCCAATTTATTTGTTATACGCATATCTACTTTTTCCAGGACTTCAAAGCAACCAATGTGGTCTTCTCCTTGTCCCCAGCTCACTGCTTTTTTAGATTGTGGATTTTTTTTTTAAAAAAAGGAAAAACTAACTTGAGAAGGGAAAAAAACAGCATTTGCACTCAAACAATATATTTTTTGACATTGTGTGCTAACTTTTGAATTTTAAGTACTGTATATAAAAACCAGGGAAAGAAGAGAAAAGAATCTCATTTCTTACAGCCAGAAAGGGACAAAATCTTATTCCTTATAATAAATAAACCTTAAAAGGTGCTACTAAACGCCTTCTGATTTTGGTCTAGTATAGACTCACATGGCTTTCTTTCTGGGTTTCTCAAAACGAAACTGACACCTTTGAATGCAGTGGTGAGAAGTATCGGATTACACCTAGCTTTCTAGAACAAAGAAGCTGGGGGTAATTCCTCACTCCAAACTTCTGAAAACACAAAGGCTGCTTGTATCCGAGATGCGTGTTTGTCAAGTGAAGCACATATATTCCAGGCTTAGCACAGAGCAGCAGGAATAAGAGTGGAATCCTCTTTATATTGGCTGAGCTATAGTTTAATCGGAGACGGTGCAGTAGGCAAAATAACCTAATAGGAAGCCAAATTGATCAATATACTATTATCTAGTGGCTGGAGGCATGGAACTCTCAAAATGTTGCAAAATTTTCTTTAGGTTATGAAAATTTATAACCTTATCAGCATGAATCAACATGAATAACTAAAAGCAGAATTTTTTTAAAGGCACCTTGAGCAAAATAAAACAAAAAGTCAAATCTCAAATCTAAGGAGTAAAATGCATTTGCATTGTCTGTAACCCAATATCAGATCAGAAAAGTCTGGCTTGTTACTACTGTTATGATGGCCTTTTCCTATAAGCAAATGGCATGTAACACAAGCATCATATGACTCAGATGCATTTATTTATTGTCCCATTTTTAAGTGTCCTCTGCAAATTGCTTCCCTTTTCCTGTTTCTACTTTGCCAAGTCCAACCAGGTTCTGCTGCAATGTCTAAAAAGGAAATTGTGGCTTACAATGGGCTACAAATAAGTATGTATGTATACTAGTATGGCAACTACGAATTATAATCATGATTATAATCATAATAATGATTCTGGAAAATTATCTGTCTTTGAAGTGATTTATACATGGTCTTCATAAATGCAGATTCCTTTCTTCACTTGATTAATTTTTTTATTTGATTACCCTGGACTGAACATGTAGAAAAAAGTAAGTGCACAAAAACACTATGCCAGGTGCTAACAGAACATAGTTTCCTATGAGAAGGAATAGCAAAGAATAATAGAGGCTCTTTATGCCTTTTCTGCCCAAGACTCAAGCTGGCAGTGAGTGGTGGCTGCCTGCTGTTTCTTGTGCAGTATTTATTCATTTGCCATCCTGGACTGAATTTTGTGCTCCCTGAAAAAAAAAAAAGATTTCCCCCCACCCTCACCCTGCATTCCTTTTCTTTTTAAGGCCATTGTTTTGCACAAAGTAGTTACCCTAAAGCAAAATAAGGATTTGAATTACTTTGTGCATCTACATTTTTGTACAGACCTTACTATACACAGTTTGATAAGTAGGCAATCTGCTGGCTATTTGTAGAACCACAACGGACCTACAGAGTGTAGAATTCAGTTTCCTCAGAGTCCCAGCATTCATTTGGAAAATAGCACGTTTCTAGTTCTTAGGAGTTAAAAACGAGTAGAAAGAGGCTTTAGATCTCAGAAACCTCAAACACTGCAATATAAAATTTGCAGGGGTCATAGAGTGGATCTTAAAGTGATTAAAGTCATTAATTAACAGAATCTAAAGGTATGATTTTTATTGCTGTTAGTACAGTAATAACCATGTGTTATGCTAAATTATAGAAATTGCATAGACAGCATAATATACATAATGTACACCAATTGCAGAGTTTAATTTTCTTCATTACAGATTTTAGATTTTCTAGTTCCTTCCTTGCCCCCTCCCCCAGAATAAAAATCTAGATAAAAAGATCAGATAATCTGGATAGAAGGTTGTTAAAAAATATGCTACAATAGCTATAACCTCAGAATACTGTATCATTTTATCATCTGACTAGAGAAAAGAAGGACTAGGAGTGACATGATAGCAGTATTCCAGTATTTGAGGGGCTGCCATAAAGAATAGAGGGTCACCTTATTTTCCAAAGCACCAGAGGGCAGGACAAGAAACAATGGATGGAAACTAATCAAGGAGAGAAGCAACCTGGAATTAAGGAGAAACTTCCTAACAGTGAGAACAATTAACCAGTGGAACAGCTTTCCTTCAGAAGTCGTGGGCACTCCATCACTGGAAGTTTTTAAGAAGAGACTGGACAGCAACCTATCTGAAATGGTATAAGATCTCCTGCTTGAGCAGGGAGTTGGACTAAAAGGCTTCCAAGATCTCTTCCAGCTCTATTCTGATTGATTGATCTTATGAAACCACTGGTTTGTAGGAATTCAGGAATCAGGTTAAAAATTCTTGCATTTGATCAGTATATGTTTTTTACTATGATTTTAATACATATCCAATGATGGTGTTATTTTTATAAGTCAGATATCCTTTGCTGTTGATGTTAATTTATATTCATATCTTGACTTTAGTTTTTTTATAAAAAGGCAACTGTGCAACTATATAATCGTTTTACTCACATGGAATATAGAAACTATTAACTATGGAAGATATCCTAATGTTAGTGGATAGTTTGAACAGTGTTTCTCCATTCAGTGGAGATTTAGCTCCTAGAAAAGGTGATTCTAGCACGGGGACTGAGAAGTACAATTATCTGGAGAGCCCAAATGGATCCTCCGTACATCCCTTGCACTCCAGATGGTGATGACCTTCAACTCTACAGCTGCAGGAAAGAAGACGGATGCTAAGAGATGCTGGGAGATACTTTGTCAGCATATGAATGGTCTCATCCCCAATCCACATCAAAGTGGCTTATTGCCAGGTTTTTGGAAGCAGCCCTCCCACATTGCTATTTGATGGAATGAATATCTTTAGACATAATATCAACATTTGGCTAAAGCTACCAGATCTGGACTTCAAAAAATTCTGATCACCATTAGATGAGGGCAAACAAAATTCTAAAAGTTGTTGCATCTATTAATCATTTTTATAGCACTGGTAGCACTGGTGGTTTTCATACTCTGCATATTTTAAAGGAATTAGTTGTACTTTAATTTTTGCCTGATAATTTAAAAGCAACATTTGCTCACTACATGCCTCTAAACTTCATTTATATGAATATCTATCCACCCTCCTTTGTTGTATTCCTTGTCCATACCTTTGCAGTATCTAGGAATAATTCGTGACCTATATTTTGTTGTTATCTTTGCCAGTCTTCTGATTGTCTCAAATTGGTTCCCCCCACCATTTTTTATTTTATCTTTCCTTAACCAGCATTAAAGTCTCTAAATTATTCACATTGCAAAACCTCAGTCACGTTAAAATCAACAATCAGCTGGAAATCATCCTTCTTTCATTGTATTTGGCAATCAAAACTGGAGCTTCCACAAGGCCTCCACCCTACAGCTGCATCTAATCAACCAGCAACTTAAAGAGATGGAGTTGGTTGAGAGAACAAATCTTTCTCTCTGCAACCTGTTTCCAAATGACATCCCTACGGCATTTTTAAAGGCAACATGCAGTGCTGTTCAATGGCAAGGGAAGCCTAAAAATATGTTGTTTTGGTTCTGAAGGGGGAAAAAATCATACGTGATTTTCTAACTGATGAAGGTTATTCCGGGTTTTCCTTAGGGATGGAGCTTATATGCATATTTATTGATTCATAAGAGGACGCAGCATTTTCAAGGAATGTCTTGCATGTATGAACAACCTGACATGAAAGACACACCAGAGACAGTTTCTGTCATCTCACATATAAAGCTAATTTACTTCACAAATTCCAGTTTAAATAAGCAAATAGCCAGGGAACAAATGACTTCAAAAAGAAATCAAGTGATACCTTTAAGACAATTGATGGTACAATTGTTTTGAATCATAAAACTACATGCTGTAATTTCCAAAGAGTTAGCCATGTTTGTCTACAGCAGCTGAGGCAGTAAAGAATCTTGTGACATAACAAAGAATTAGTAATACCCGTTATGAAAACCGACACAAAAATTAAAACAAAATATAATAGCCTTAAAAACATTGCAAGATTCTACAGATTTTGTTACACCAGAGCCAGATGTTACTAAAGTGAGATGTGCATGTGCATGTCTATATGTATAGAATATATATTGACAATAAACTAAATGTAGTTCCATTGTAAACTGTAACTGTTTTGTAAACTGTAAACTGTTGAAAATCCATCTGGTGGTGGTATTGACTATCTCATATTGTTCTATCTTACCAAGAAGTAAGCTACTCACTCTGTCTGTCTGTCTGTCTGTCTGTCTGTCTGTCTGTCTGTCTGTCTGTCTGTCTGTCTGTCTATCTATCTATCTATCTATCTATCTATCTATCTATCTATCTATCTATCTATCTATCTATCTATCATCTATAAAATTCCTACAGCTGCTCAGTTCAGCAAATGATTCTGGTGACTTACAATTAAAAAAATATAGTTAAAAATAGTAAAAGCATTTAAAAACAATAAAAACAATAGAATCGATAAAAACACTAAGGACGTCCTAATTAAATGTGCATAGGAGCAATTAGCAATATAGCCAGGAAATATAGCAATATAGCCAGCCTTAGCACATTACACACCTTAGTTTGGAAACATAGCCAGTTTTTAGAGCACTGCGAAAGGTTAAGACGGTTGGGGTCATTCTGATCTCTGAAGGGAAAATGAACCATAGACCAGGGGCCACTACAGAAAAGGCTTGTTTTCTGATCACTTTCAGCTAACAGTCGTTGGCTGACAGGATCTGCAGCATGCCCATTCTGCTTCACCTAGTTGGATGGGTAGAGACTCTTGAAAAAAGATGATCCCTTAGATACTGTGATCCCAAGCCTTAAAGGAAATCGCTAGTACCTTGAATTGCACTTGTAACCAGCACAACTCATGCAAGACTGGTGTCACATATGCTGTGTCTCTGGCACTATTTACTTCCTACACAGCCACATTCTGCACCATTTGGAGCTTCCAAAGGTCTTCACGGACAGCCACATGCAGAGCATGTTACAGTGAGCAGGGCCTCCTGGTCTACATATAAACACAACTGATGCACCGCTCAAAGGTGTGCAGAAGTCTCCCTGGGTGGAGGGTCCAAATGGTCTCAGCCAGCAACTCCATCTTGCTAGAGTTGAGTCAGAGCTTGTTTTGTCCCATCACAGTCCCCAATAGTCTCCAGACGCCAAGATAGGACATCCATGGCATTACTCAAGGGGCCTTGGGTAGAGATGTAGAGAGGGATATCATGTACATACTAATGATATCTCACCCCAAACTGATGGATCATCTCACCTAGTGGCCTCATGTAAATGTTGAATAGAAAGAGAGAAATAATAGAACCCTGAAGTACCCCTCAAAGTAGGAGTTGTGAACTAGATAGTTAGTTATAGTTATAGTTTATTATATTTATATACCGCCCTTCTCCCGAGGGACTCAGGGCAGTGAACAGCCAGCAAATAAAATACACAGATACAAAATTTAAAACAATATTAAAATCCAATTAAATCAATTTGGCCCATAGCTAAAAACCTATATTAAAACCCCTAATTTTTAAAAACAATCTCTCTCCCAGAGTATTCCCAGACCTGGCTCAGAAAGATACTATGATTGATGGTATTGATGCTGCTGCTGAGAAGTCACAAAAAGAGCCAGGATAGATCTACCTCCATCCTGTTCCTGTCAGAGGTCATCCATGAATGCAATCAATGCCATCTCAGTCTCAAACCCAGGTCTGAATCTTGAACCTTGAAAGAGGAGATAGATAATCTGTCCCATCAGAGTTCTCTGAAGCTACCATGTGACCACTCTCTTCACCACCTTCCCTAGAAAGAGGAGGTTGAAGATTGGATAAAAACTATCTACACTAGCTAGGTCGACTGATAGTCCTTTGAAGAGGTGGCACACCACACCTCTTTAACTCAAAGAGGAGTTAATTATTGCTCAGATCCATTCATACATTCCCTCCCTCCAGGTCTTAACCATTCAGGAAGGGCATGAATCTAACACACAAGTTCCTGAATTTGCAGTTGAGAGAGCCCTGTCCACTTCCCCAGGTTCAATGATCTCGAACTCTTCCTAGATCACTCTGCAAGACATAGCCACCACGCCTCCATAGATTCTGCTCTAAGTCTATCTTTAAGTAGATTTTAACATGGCTCCCTCCAAGGAGGGACCAAGTCACCAAGAACAAAGCCATTGATGACTATAAGCAGATGCAATAAGGATGGAGAAATAATAGTTATTTGTCAAATGACTTACTGAAGTCTAGGTAAACCAAGTCCACAGCCTTTCGGTTATTGACTAATTTATTCACTTTGTCAAGGAAGGCAATAAGATTTGTCTGGCATGATCTGTTTTTGACAAACCTATGTTGGCTTCTAGTAATTGCCTTGTTTGTTTCTAGGTGCTCACAAATGTGCTGCTTGATTATATTTTCCAAGATCTCCCCAGGTAATGGGGAAGGCTGATTGATGCCAGGCTAATTGATCTATAATTTCCTGGATCCATTTTTTCTCCTTTGTAAATTGGAACCACATCAGCTCTTTTCCAGTTGTATTTCCCCAGTGCTCTAAAAGTTTGGAAAATTTTTCTTCAATGGTTCAGAGATAACATCTGCCAGGTCCTTCAGAACCCTAGGATGTAATCCATCTGGTCCTGGCAGTATGAACTCATCTAAAGTGGATAGGTGTTCTCCTATCATTTTCTTGCCTATTCTGACTTGCATATTTTTTTTCCCTTTTGCCTGAAAATAGATGCAAAGAACGAGTTAAGCAATTCCACTTTCTCCCTGCTACCCATCACCTCCTTGCCATTTTCTCCCATTAGTGGACCACTCATTTCCTTAACTTTTTTCTTATTCCATACATATTGAAATAAACTTTTTTTGCAGTTAATTTTGGAATTTGTTGCAAGTCATAATTCATTTTGAGGCTTAATTTTTCTGACTTCATCCTTACAGATTTGGGCTATTTGCTGATATTCTGTTTTAGTTATGTGTCCCTCTTTCTATTTTTCTTATACTTGCCCTGTTTTTGTCTCTCAGTTTGTCAGAGAATTATTTATGTAACCACACTAGCTTTGTTTTTCTTTCTCTGTGTTAGATTGGGTTTTTATAATCTCATGTTTCAGAGTTTCTCAAGTATCTTGAATTGCTTTTTCCCCTTTAGGATTTCCATCCTTTAGGATTTCCATCCATGGAATCTTTCTATACTAGCTTGTTGAAGGCAGCTCCCTTAAACTGTAAGACAATAGTTTGACTTCATTTGATTACTTGTGCCAGCATTATGTTGAATTCCAGCATGACATGGTCATTCGCCCCCCCCCAATTACCACAACTTCAGCCCCCTCTGCACTGTCTATACTTTGATGGTTATGTCATCTAATGAGGAGAGAGTGTAAAAGATACCTTAAACTAGAATGCAAAAACATTAAAGACATCCAAATCAACCCAAGAGATCTCATCATGGAAGAAAGAAGGTGACTGAGTCAGAATATTAACAAATGTTCACTTTCGAAGTCTGTATGTTCTACATTGTGAGCAGAGCATAAACTGGCTTTTAAATCAAATTTCCAGAATATTCCCTAGGAGTATGAGAATGAAATATACCAAGCATAAAATGGATCATTTTCTTTAGTATATTCTGTGTGCTCTGCCATTGTGGTTTGAAACCTGTGGTTTGTGGCTTAGCATATTGGACCAAGTATAGTTTAATCAATAAACCATGCTTAAACAAACTATGACTTAACATATAGGATCTTTATCATTATGAAATTGCAGCTACTGGAAACGGATGACAAATCTTTTTCTTTTGTATTTGGTATTGAAATGCAGAACTTTTCCATAAAAACCACGAAAGTTACATAAATATTCCTGAATCTAAATAGTTGGACTTCAGCTCTTATTAATGCCAAGCCAGCATGTTCAAAGGACATGCTACCCTAAAGCTCTGAGAATCACAATCCCATATATTTTAAAGGCATCAGTTTCGGGACAAACTGAATTAGCATCTCTCTTCCCCAAAGTAAAAGCCACAAATGGGTTAGGATAGCCTTCTCCATCTTGGGGTTTTCCGATGTGCTGGATTATAGCTCTCTTTTTTTGCCAGCATGGCTAAGCACTATTGAGAATTGATCAGTTACGTATGAAAGAGGGGTATCTGTAGCGTCCTTTCTGCAAGAAACTTCCTAAATGCCAGAATTCACTATTGTAGCATGGTTTATATTCTCAAAATATGATTAGAGGCATTGTCAGAGGAAACAAGTGTCTTTAATAGGAAAAGAGTAGGCAGTTGTAGACTTTGGCAGACAAACGTGAGTAGGAGGCCTTTTGGCTTCCTGGAACACAGAATCATATTTAAACGATGAAGAACATAATGTTCTTCTTTTTCCCCCAACCCCCATATGCCTGTCATAGGAATTTCTATTTTTTCTTGCACCTAGCTTGCCCTTTTCAAAACTCTAGAGCCGTGATGGCGAACCTATGGCACACGTGCCACCTGTGGCACACGGACCCATATTGGTGGGCACGAGTTCAGCTGCAGCGCGCATGCCAGCTGATTTTTGGGGCTTCTTGGCCCACTGGAAGTTGGCAAATGGGCCGTTTCCGGCCTCTGGAGGGCCTCCGGGGCAGGTGGGGAAGCTGTTTTTGCCCTCCCCAGGCTCCAAGAAAGCCTCTGGAGCCTGCGGAGGGCGAAAAATGGGCCTACCGGCCCCACCGTGCCATCATGTGCCAAAAGTGGGGGAGGGGGTCACACGTGCATGCACGGGGGAGGGGGGCAGGGCACATTGAATGATGGGTGCGCTCCCCCTGCTTTTGGCACTTGATGGCAAAAAGGTTAGCCATCACTGTTCTAGAGTATAATTCTGTTAAACAGGTATAGAACCAATGGAAGAGAGTATTTGTAGTTCAGGGTTGAACTGTGGGGTCCTTGGTGCTCTCTGAGCTTGGTTGTCAAACCCAAAGAGCATGAAGGATCTCACAGATATAGAACTTTTTTGAAAGGAAGCACCTGCCCAGTCTTGTCCAGAGTAGGGCATGATAGAACTTCAGATTCTAGCAAATCCCACGCAAGACAGTGAAGCTGAAAAATAACCTGGGGAAAAAAAACACTATTATCTCTTGTAGCCAAGAAAGCTGCATGAATGTATCCCTTAATCCTCTAGCATCGAGCTAAACTCAAAAGAGAATTCATTACGTATTATTCTCTGTATATGCATCACCATTTTCTCTCTCTCTTTCTTTCTCCCCTCCAAAATCATATCCCACCAGTCCAGCAAAACTATAGAAGATAGAAGGGAAAGGATAGGAGCATTTTTTTCTCAATCTCAGCAACTCTTAAAATGTGAGGATAACATTGTAAAGTGGCTGAGACTGAGAAACACTGGGTTAGAAGATATGTGTTAGATTCTTGGCTTCTGCCTAGAAATGAAAGTAAATCCATTTCCAAGCACAATTCTCATAGGCTCTTTAGTGAGAATTTACTAAGAATGGGATGAGGTTACAAAAATCCTAGCACTTGAATTGTTCCCAGGACCCAGCAGCTATTTTCCAAAAATACATACGAATGAAGCCTTGCTCTTTGTTCCTTTTAATGTTTTTCTGTGAATTACCAAACTGACAAGTCTTTTTCAACAATAATCAAAGACTATGCAGGTTCTCTAAATCTGATCAGTCTAGGAACTGATGGAAACATCACCTCCACCTTCAAGCCTGTTTTTCTGCTCTCTTAAGTCCCAGAATGTTCATTTTCTACTCCTCTTTACTGTGAAAACCTCCAGCTGGATCATAGCAATAGCCCTATCAAGAGCTTGCATCATGAGCTCTAGGGTGGGAGATTTGGAGTGGAGACTAGTGCCCAGGTTGGGGGAAATTGCACTTGTGGACATTGTAAACATCCATGTTTATTAGTGATGGCAGTTGGGTAAATGCTCATAGAATCAGTGCCATGTTTTTCTATCCATTTTCCTTCAGTTTGATAAATCAATTTTCCACATTTATTTCAAAGGAAAAGTGAATTTCAGTGGAATTATCCTGTACAAATTGTGGTTTTCTTACTTATGAAGTGGCCAACAAGGAACAGTTAGTGTCTCACCTCATACTATGCACTAATCCAAATTTGGACATTTTACGGCCTGTGGGCCACAACCGGCCCTTTAGCTGTCGCTGTTTGGCCTGGGGCAGTGGTGAAATGTAAAATTTGTTACTACCGGTTCTGTGGGTGTGGCTTGGTGGGGGGGGGTTAATGTGACTGGGTGGGCGTGGCCAACTTTTTTTTTTTTTACTTTTAAAAGCATTTTTTCAGCTGAAAAGGTTGTAGAAAAAATGCTTTTAAAAGCCATCGTGTGGCTTAGCTGGGCATGGGGGGGCAAGGATTTTTGCTACCGGTTCTCCGAACCACCCGCCACCATCGCTACCAGATAGGGCCATCCGGTCCAAACCGGAAGCATTTCACCCCTAGCCTGGGGCATTGGCAGTGGGGCCAGGGTATCAACCTCAGGGCTGGGCAGCATCAGTGAGGGTAGGTTCAATTTGGCAGGGACACAGGGGCTGGGGCAACGGCCCTCCACAACAGTCCCAGACTCTTCTGTGGCTCTTTGGGAAAATTAATTGCCCAACCCTGCACTACTGTCTTGGAGTGCTTTGATCTCCTAGCTTTGCCCATTTCAACTGAATCCAAAGGAAATACATTAAGAAGAAATTCTTCCCATTTGCAGGCAGGGTAGCCAGAGTAATTTTGGGGTTCTCCTGAACCCAAGACTCCTCCTTGAGCAGCTGTTGGCAGTCATGGCCAGAGGGCATCTGTACAACTAGAAATTGGGTAGCAGTTATGTTTATTCCTAGACCAACATGCTGTCCTCACAGTTACCCATACCCTAGGCATGTCCCATTTGGACTACTGCAATGTGCTGTACATTGGGATGATATTGGGATGGTATTTAGAAAAGTCAATTGGTTCAAAAAACGGTGGCTTGCATGATTTTGCACAATTCAAATTTGCACATGTGTAGATTCTTTTGGAGAAGATGCACTAATTGCCAATTTGCTTCCAGACTAATTCAGGATGTGGTTATCATCTTCAAAGCCTTGCATGGCTTCAAGGTTATTGAAAGTTGTTTTTTAAGAACCGTCTCTCTCTAGTTACATCTATCCAGTCTACCAGAATCCTATCTGGTATCCTATGAGCAGTCTATCTGGTGGGACCAAGAAAAGAGGCCTTTTTCTTCCCTATAGAATACCATTTTCCTGTAGATAAAATTGGCCCCTGACATGATTCTTTTCCGAAGGCTCAGAAGATTTGGTTCTGTCAGTGTGATTAGGGACCCCAATCTGATACAGAGCCAATCAAGTGGTTGGGGCAGGGGTGAAATGCTCCCGGTTCGGACCAGATTGCCCTATCTGGTAGCGATGGAGGTGGGTGGCTCGGAGAACCGGTAGCAAAAATCTCTGCCCCCACATGCCCAGCTGAGCCGCGCGATCATCAGAGGCTTTTTTTCTTTTAAATGGCTCTGACGATCCCAGCTGAGTTGCCTGATCGTCAGAGGGTTTTTTAAAAACGATCCAGCTGAGATCGTCAGAGCCTTTTGAAAGCATTTTTTACAACCTCTTCACCAAAGCCACCCCCACAGAACCGGTAGTAACAAATTTTAGATTTCACCACTGGGTTCGGGTGACTGTTTGTTGTCATCATGGGGAGGGAGAACTATGGATTATTGTAACAAGAATTTTAATTTTGTAAGCTACCTGGAATCACTATGTGTGAATTGGAAGCCATATAAATTTGTTTAATAAATAAATAAATGGAAAGACACATAACCAAAAATACCAACTAGAATAGGATCCTTTTCCACCACCTTTTCTAACATAAAATATACCAAAGGCATCACCAAGAAAAACATCAAAAGCCATTCTGAAACATTCTGATAATGAGGTATAAAAACCAAAGTGTCTTTTGAGAAGGAACAAACATCTGAGAAACTGCATGGAAGATGTTGGTCCAAAATGATTGAAATACACACCTTTTACACTGCTGGATCCAACTCCCTATTCAATGCACAAACTCCTTGTATCACTGATATCTTAGTTTAGAATAGAATAGAATTCTTTATTGGCCAAGAGTGATTGGACATACAAGGAATTTGTCTTTGGTGCATATGTTCTCAAGTGTACATAAAAAGAAAAAAAATATGTTCATCAAGAATCATAAGATACAACACTTAGTGATAGTCATAGGTTATTAATACACAATCAAATCATACTAGGAAGCAAAACAATATAAATTGTAAAGATACAAGTAACTATGGTTATAGTCATAAGTGGGAGGAGATAGGTAATAGGAAGGATGAGAAGAATAATAGTAATGAAGTCTTAGTAAATAGTTTGACAGTGTTGTGGGAATTAGTTGTTTAGCAGAGTGATGGCATTCAGGAAAAAACTGCCCTTGTGTCTAGTTGTTCTGATGTGCAGTGCTCTATAGTGTCGTTTTGAGGGTAGAAGTTGAAACAATTTATGTCCAGGATGTGAGGGGTCTGTAGATATTTTCACAGCCCTCTTTTTGACTCGTGCAGTATACAGGTTCTCAATGGAAGGCAGGTTGGTAGCAATTGTTTTTTCTAACAATTTTCTAATTGTCCATTGAAGTCTATGTCTGTCTTGTTTTGTTGCAGAGCCAAACCAGACAGTTATAGAGGTGCAGATGACAGACTCAATAATTCCTCTGTAAAACTGAATCAGCAGCTTTTAGGAGAGGGTTTCTCCTAAAAGCTACTGTCATTTCTACGGTTTTGAGTGTGTTTAGTTCAAGATTGTCCCGGTTGCACCACAAGGCTAGTTGTTCAACCTCCTGTCTATGCAGATTCGTCATTGTCTTGAATGATACCAATCACTCTTGTATCATCCGCAAACTTCAGTACTTTAACAGAGGGATCTTTTGAGATGCAGTCATTGGTGTGTAGAGAGAAGTGGAGAGAGCACGCAGCCCTGCCCAGCTCTGTGCTAATAGTACAAGTATCTGATGTGATTTTGCCTAGCTTCACCTGTCTGTTAGGAAACTTATGATCCATTTACAAGTGTGGTCAGGTACAGCTAGGTGATTTAGTTTATCTAGCTGTACCTGACCACACTTGTAACTTAGCGTCTCTTAAAACACAAGCCACTCTTAAAACCCACTATTTCACAAATTTGGGGTTAGAAATGCAGCCAGGAAAGGATAAACTCTCTATCCTCCTGCCTCATGACTTGCATTTACATCAGCCAAGAACAATCATACGTATTTGATATCAGAGATAATTGGTTTAAAACAAATTCGCAGCACACCTAATAAGACTCCTGTGCTTTGAATTAGGCAGAAACCATATCAGCTGTCCTGCTAGGCAGATTGAGACAGTAATTGCAACAGCAAGTTGCTGGATGATAAAGAGCTGTGTGCTGTGTTGTTTCTCCTGTGACACTGGTCCCTCCTCCAGCCTGTTTCCTTCATGTCCTATGGAGAATGTTATTCCAACTCTATAGTGCTGATATGAGATGCAACTCCAGACAGTTTCTGTAGGGAAGACACAAAAAGACCTGAAAATGGGGGGAGGGGAGAGAATTTTTCTAGACCCTAGGGAAAATTATTTGCAAAATCTTACAAATACAGTAATATCTTCTTTGCAGGGTTATATATCCATCAATAAAAATCAAAAGATGATTGACAAATGTTTGTTATCTGAATTTTATTAGGAATTCCATGCTAAATACTACACTTATGATTTCTTGGCTGCAGAGAGGAAACCAATGGGGGAGCCAAAGAATCCAAAGGAAATGTAAATCAATCCCTTCTGCTTCTGCAGATGGCAGAACACAGTATGAAACTGACTGAAATAAACAAAGCAGGAGTAGCGTGTACTGAGGAGAGCTAAGAATGCCCATTCAGCCCTTAGCATCACGAGAATCCTTTGCATTTATTCTGAAGGAAGTGTAAGTTTCTAGACATCAAGATGAGAAAGGTAAACTTGGATAATAAAGCAGGTATCCAAATAGGAAATAAGTGGGCAAGTATAGCTTATTGTTTCTCTCGTTAGGACTTTATATTTGCAGGCCTGTGTTACAAAACCACACAGTTACTTTTAAAGCCCATGTTGTTGTTAAATGTTGTGATATCACAGCAAAGTTAAAATGTTCTCTGAACAAATGGCAAGGTTCCCCATATTGCAATTATAATTTTTAGCAAGCTATGCCCTATGGGACCTTGGAGCCAAGATCACCAGATTTTTTATTTTATTTTATTTTTCATTGTGACTACAGTAAAATTTCAATTTTTCAGATTCTGAAGGGTGCTCATATGCAATGGATGAAATCCCATCATTTGTATGACATCATCATCAGGAGCCTGTAGTACAGTGGACTAAAGCACTGTTATTAACAGTTATTAACATCTGCTGCTTGCAATTACTGCAAGTTCAAAACTCACCAGGCTCAAGGTTGACACAGCCTTCCATCCTTTCAAAGGTAGGTGAAATGAGGACCCAGATTGTGGGGGCAATAAGCTGACTTTGTATAAAATATACAAAAGTATGAAGGCTATTGCTTAACACATTGTAAGCCGCCCTGAGTCTCCGGAGAAGGGCGGCATATAAATTAAAGCAAAAAAAAAAAAAATGTAAATGACACCGTGGATATCAATGGATTGAGCAGACTCTCAGGAATAATCAGCATGCCTCTGCCCCAATTAATTTAAGCATTCACTGATTAGTGAAATTAATTAGATCATTAGAATGAGCTATCATAATCAAGAAGCTGCTACATACAATATAAGGACATTGAAAAAAAATTACTGTACTTATGACCCAAATTGTATGTTCCAAATGTTATACATCCCTCTAGAGGGAATGGGGTGTTGAAAAAGCAGCACATGTTTAAAAGGGGGAGATTTGTTGACAAGGGTCCCATTTTGTGTTATTGTGAAGTACTCCTGTTATGTTCATGTAAGGATTGTGAAGTGGTTGCCAGATTTGTTAACTTCCATTTGTTATCTAATCTTATCACAACACATTGCTTTACCTGGAAATTTTTTAAAAAAAATCTTCTTGATGCTATTTCAAATTAAGGCAAAGAAGGGACTCTGGTTATTAGCATCAGTTTGATAGACAGAAGCATGAATACAGAATACTTTTATTTGCTAGCAATAAAAGGAAGGCTTCCAAGACTATTCTCCCCAGCTTGTACACCAAGGATTGGCAGCATGACCGAGAATCCATACCCTGAACAATGCAGGATCACTGGGATTCACAATCATTCTTCAAATATTTCCCACTAGAAATCTAGGAAGCCAGGGTGTCCGTGGGAAAGAAGGAAGATCAGAATAATTAGAATGGTGGCCCCAACTCAGGTAAGGCTTAAATGGCATGGTTGCAGTTGTTATCTTCAATTTTCTGATTTATTTATTTATTTATTTATTTATTTATTTATTTATTTATTTATTTATTTATTTATTTATTTATTCAATTTGTATGCCACCCCTCTCCGAAGACTCAGGGTGGCTCACAATGCATTTAAAATCATTATAAAAAAACATTTAAGTATTAAAAACATTAAAACTCATTCACACCATTCATGGTTGGATCTTGCCGGATCACAAGAGCGAGATCAACGGCCCCTGGCCTGCCGGAAAAGCCAGGTCTTCACCGCTTTTCAGAAGGCCAATAGGGTGGGGATGGTCCAGACCTCAGGAGGTAACTGGTTCCAGAGAGCTGGGGCAGCCACAGAGAAGGCCCTCCCCCGCGGGCCCGCCAGCCGGCATTGTTTAGTTGACGGGACCTGGAGGAGACCAACTCTGTGGGATCTTACCGGTTTTTGGGAGTTATGCGGTAGAAGGCGGTCTCAAAGATACCCTGGCCCTGAGCCATGTAGGGCTTTAAAGGTAATAACCAACATCTTGAATTGTGACCGGAGACCAATAGGGAGCCAGTGCAGCTCGCGGAGAATTGGTGTAATGTGGGTGTACCTAGGTGCACCCACAACAGCTTGCGCGGCTGCGTTCTGGACCAACTGTAGTCTCTGAACACTGATCACGTATACCTCATAGATTTATGGTTCTGATGATTAAACAGAATAAATTATTTTTTAAAAAATAAAATTCTGTTGTTGTAACAATATAGAACAAGAGATATAACTGTTTTAGATATCTATTTATTTTTTTGTTCATTCATTCATTTATTCATTTATATTTCATATTTCTAGACCATACATCTCCCTCAAGGAGGGGCTCCAGGTGGTGAACAATATAACTGACAGCATATGAAACATCATATAAAATTACTATTAGAATATTAAAATTATTTTAAGATTTTTTAAAAAATTATGAGGTAATAACATTATAAAATTTCAAAAAAAAAATAAAAAATCCCAAGATGGCCATTTAACATTGGTTAATAAAGATGGAAGTAGGGTTCTCATGGCACTAGCCAATTGCATGGTTCTTTGTGCCCCACATGCCAGGCTGCAAAGCCTAGTTTTGACTCTTTTATGGAAGGCCAGGGAGAGTGGGAGCCTGCCTCAACACTTCCCCCTAATTTTGGGGAAGGATGTTCTATACTGCGGGGACAGAGAAAACTCTCTTTCTAGACCCCAGCAGTCAGAATTCTTTTGGGGTCTGCACAGTGGTGGGTTGCTCCCGGTTCTATCCAGTTCTTTAGAACCAGTAATAAAAGCAGCGGGAGCAGGGGTGAAATGCTCCTGGTTCGGACCGGATCACCTGATCCAGTAGCAATGGCGGCAGGTGGTTTGGAGAACCGATAGCAAACATCCCTGCCCTCCCATGCCCAGCTGAGCCACACGATCATCAGAGGCTTTTTTTTTTTACTTTTAAAAGCATTTTTTCTACAACCTCTTCGGCTAAAAAAATGGTTTTAAAAGTAAAAAAAAAAAGCCTCTGATGATCGCGCGGCTCAGCTGGGATCATCAGAGGCTTTTAAAAGCAATTTTTTTCTGCAACCTCTTCAGCCGAAGATGTTGTAGAGGAAAAAAAAGCCTTTAAAAGCCTCTGGCGATCCCAGATGAGTTGCCTGATCGTCAGAGGCTTTTAAAAGCATTTTTTCTGCAACCTCTTAAATACTTTTAAAAGTAGAAAAAAAGTCGGCCACACCCACCCAGTCACATTACACCCCCCCCTCCAAGCCACGCCCACAGTACTGGTAGAAACAAATTTTACACTTCACCACTGGGTGGGAGGCTCCGGATGTCATAATTGACGATCTGTGCATGTGCAGAAGTTTCTGCACATGCGTAAAAGTGCACAGACATGCTCCCATTGTGAACCAGTAGTAAAGGTAAGTAGACCCACCCCTGGGTCTGTAGCATGCCTTCCCTGCCTGACCAAATGGGATGGGCTGAGGTGATGAGGCGAAGTCATTCCATAGATAGACTGGTCCCATCCCATACTTTATATGTGATGACCAACAATATAGAATTATGTTACAACCATAGAGCAAGAGATATATTATAATGGTACAACTGCTGTAAAGAAGAATGGAAGCTACTTTTCTGTATCTTTTTCTTTCTTTTCTATTTTTACTTTCTGTTTTTCCTTGCACGATTACCTCTCCCTTCGACTTCTTTTTTTCTCCTTCTTTTTTCTCACTCTATGTGACTTTAAAAACTAATAGAAAATCTCTTTTAAAAAAAATCTTTAATAAAAATATATATTTATAATTTATAAATTTCTGACCCCTTGCAGAATAATTTGCCTGGCCATGCCAAGCAGGTCAACATTCCACAGCAGTGTTTTACATCTGTGCTGTCAAAATTTCAAATGTTTTTTTAGTTGAAAAGATAGCCTATGCCTTTCCTACATTGGCTGCCAACAATAATCAGCAACTAATCTTAATGCAGCAAGAGTAATCCTAACTGTATCCTAATTCTGATCATTTCCATTAAGGTGCTATGGATCAACATGGGGCTTATTTCATTGTGGGGGGAATTTAGAGCTGCATCTTTATCTGCTTTAGAGAACACAGATCATATCACAAATTCAACTGTGGCAAAACTTCAAGGGCTGCTGATTTCTGGACTCAGTCAATTGTGTTAGAAAGCGTTTTATTAACTTGTACTTAGTTCGCTTATTTCATCTGAGTGCCTCAATTGTTTGGTGACTGCTGATCGCACATCTCTGCATGCAGCTTGTAGTTTTTTTTTAATTCAAAGTCTGGAGCATATTGATACAGGACTGCTGCAGAATAACAATTAATCATTAATATATTCCTTTTTACAAATGCCACACATTATGCCTGGTGCTTTAATCTGTCACAGTGCAATCTGCATAGCCAAACAATACTGGTGTAAGTCTGAAGAGGTAAGCAGTGTATATGAGAGCCCAGATCTGTTCATTAAGCACCCTTAACCTATACAGCTGGGCCTCCTTTCAAGCATTCATTTCTACTGACAGATAAGCCACTAACTTGCCAAAGAAATTTTGCTGCTCTCTCATTCTCAGATAAAAAGTTCTGCTTAGCCTTAAATAATGGTCCAAAGTTCCAGGTGTCTTCTGCTGTACAGGAAATCATTCTGAATTTTTATCAACTATGCAGCTGTTAAAAGGTTGGTATGTCCTGGGTCTGGCCAGCTATAAAACAACAATTTATCAAGACATCAAGGCAGTTGCTCCCCACCACAAAGTCCGCTCCCACCTGCCAATATGTCCTTGTTCCCAGCTCAATTTTGCCGTTTTTTCTTTGAACTTTTCAAATGTTAGGGAGTGGGATGGGGTAGTCACATTTTGTTTTATAATATGGGAGATTCCCAATTTTTCAAGTGGTCAAGGACCCTGCCAAGAATTCAGGAAGACATCTGGGAGGGCTTGTCTTTTGTTCATCCTCCTCCTTCCTGTGTTTTATCTTTTAGAACCACTGAGATGTCCTTGGTCCTGCGGTGGTCCATAAATATGAAAAATAAACAAATGACTTTTGGATTTGGTGGTGAAAGACCGGATACAATAAAATATTTTCTGCATCCAAGGTTGAGAGAAGCAAAGTTTTAAGTAAGAGAAGATAGAAGAAAGAAAGAGATAGCAAGCAGCGGAACTACTTTTACCAAGTATTCTTTCTTCTTCTTTTCAGATCAAAAATGTCATTTCATGGGATCAAACGCAGTAACTGGGTCCAACAGGATGATTTTTATGCCTGCATTAATTGTGTCCTACTCTTTCTCAATATAAACATGTTCACACAACCTGGACAACCAATCAGTTGCTCTCCTGAAACAGAAAACTTAGGTTTGTGATGTTCAGATCAAAGGGACGCTCAATATATTTTGGAGCTTTCCACAAGAACATTTTTTTAAGAAAAGGAAGTAGACACCCAATTGGAATCTTGGCTCCCGAGCCGAGGCCAAAGGTTTCAATATCCCTTGCTCCCCAGCTTCTCCTCTCCTCTAAAATATTTATTTAGTCAGTTCTACCCATTTCGTGCAAAAGAAGAAATTTGTCTTCTTCATTTTCAAAGGAAGAATCAGAGGCATAGCAGGTTGGGATCAAATGGAGTTCTCATCCTCTCTATAGCAGGCTTTAGTTGTTCGTCTCAAGACTCTGTGCCTCTGTTAGCTATGAAATCCTTGGAGCTCTCTGAACTTGGTTATTTATTTGCAGACATCTCATTACCCAACTAGATAACATCATCAGTGTAAATCCTTGCTAGCCGTTTTCTTTACAACTCTGCCATGTGAGTAAGATTAGCCCAGTTCTCCATCTGGCAAGATCTAGGACAAAAGGAATTCAATGGGCTACCCTAACTAGCGAAGAAAGAGGAGGCCAGCAGGCCGGTCCAATCACCTAAAATTGGATGATGAAATGCAGAGATACCACAGGATGAAGATTGGGGTATGGATTCAGGATAGCTGGCTGAGAAAGCAGGCTACTGCAAAAAAGAACCCCAACATTGTCTTGAGTGTTGTCCCTCCAGACTTTGAGTTAGGGAGAAGCTAATGCTAGTGGCTCTGTCCCTATTCTCTTTACAATACTAAGGAGGAAGAGGGAGGGGATTTCCCCACCAACCATCTTCTCTCACCTGTCAGCCCCATTACCTTGCCACAACTTGTGTTGTAGAAGTTCCACCTCTATTTAATGTTGCAACTACAGGAATGGTTTATCTTTCTATATTCTAACATCCTCTAAACAAAGAAAAGTTGTGCCATAACAACAATTATATACAGACAACAATCTCTCAAAAGTAAGATCCGGACCATCAGTCCACCCTCCAAATGACACCTTTCACTCTTGGTTTTTAAGAAGCAGAAGAAAGTATTAGGTTTAGGGTATTAATTGTTGCCTAATTTCTGTGTAGGCCCCTCTTGATCTTGAGGCCCTAGGCTGAAGCCTAGTTAGCCTATAGGAAAATCCGGCCCTGACCTCCTCTATAGGTTTGTCTCTGTGCTAGATCTAGCTGTTTGCATACAATGAACTTCTTTTTCTGTCCCAGTTAAATGTTTCTACATGAAATAGGGCTAGTTAGGGTCTTGAGATATTTCACTGTAGTTTTCAGTGTGTGACATAAGTGTCTTACTGCCAGTCCAAGCCCATGGCTCTTTTATTTATGCATGTTGACATATTAAGTATCATAAAATCAATGCAGGATTGTGCTAGTGAGGACATTTTATTCAGCTGTCCTAACACTGAAAGTGAAGATGAGAAGCTGTGATGACAGGGTGTTCTTGTAATGTGCTGTTATTTTTTTTATACTGTAATATTTCTTTTGGAGATGGGGTTTTATGTGGCTGACATTCCACAAATGTCTGAAATTAGTATTTCAAAAAGATACATCCATCCTTCAAAATTCCAAGGTTGTCTTTCTTCAGACAATTCTGACTCAGAGTTGAAGATCTTTAAGGAATTTTGTACTGCTGTATACAAGTAATGTCACAACACGTGGTAGCCTTTAATGGCCAGAAACCGTTCTTAAGAAGCTACACAGAATTAGATTTGCTTATTACTTGGATGAGAGACAAGAAACCACAGAACTGTAGACAAGCAATGGAAGAACACAATGTCATTCTTACTAAGAAAACAATAAGGATGTATGCTTTTAATTCCAAGAAACTGAGCTCAGTTCAAGTCTTTACAAGGCAGGTATTGGTTATATTTTATGCCAATGAAAATATTTGTTTTTCACACAGAATACAGTCTAACAGACTTGGAAGAGCTCTTGGAAATCTTCTAGTCCAACCCTCTGTTCAAGCAAGAGACCCTATACTATTCTGGGCAACTTGGCTGTCCAATCTCTTCTTAAAAACCTGTAACAATGGAGCACCCACAATTTCTGGAGGCAAGTCATTCCACAGATTAATTGTTCTCACTGACAGGAAAATTCTCTTTAGTTCTAAGTTGAATCTCTCTTTAATGATCTTGTCTACCTGTTACTTCTTGTCCTACCTCCAGATGCTTTGAAAAATAGGTTGGCCCCTCTTCTCTGTACCAGCATCTCAAAGATTGGTACTCAAATATTGCTATCATGTCACCTCTAGTCACCCCTAGTCATGGTAAGCTACAATCCAGTGATCATTCATATCTCAATGAAGGTGGGTACTACCATTATGGGATTTTTTTTTAAAAGAAAAGTTTTAATTACACAAAGGCAACAAGATTAAGGGCTAAGAAAATTAGTGTGCTTTTTCCTTTTAATTCTTGTCTCGGTTGCTGAGTTGTAATCAAGATCTCTTACTAATATTTGCCCAAAGTCCAGCAGGAGTGAATAGTAACTGATGATGACTATGAGTACTGCTCAGATTCTGAAAGCAAATTCTAATGATGGATAATTTATACTATTTCTTTCCTACTTTTACAGTAAGTTATTCTATTCCCTTAAACATCCACTGTGTTGTCACAATTACCCATGGTTAATGAAACTATGGTTTGCTCAACCAGATTAATTTTCTTGATTTGTGTAACACTGATTAGTTTTATATAATACACTAGGTTGGCTAGTTGTAGTGTACTTTGTGAAGCCAGACAATGGACTTACCTACAATTTTTTTTTAAAATTTAATTTATATGCCGCCCTTCTCCGGAGACTCAGGGCGGCTTACAATGCGTTAAGCAATAGCCTTCATACTTTTGTATATTTATACAAAGTCAGTTTATTGCCCCCACAAACTTGGTCCTCATTTTACCTACCTTAGAAAGGATGGAAGGCTGAGTCAACCTTGAGCCTTGGCGAGATTCGAACCAGCAGTAATTGCAGGCAGCTGATGTTAATAACTGTTAATAACAGTGCTTTAGTCTGCTGCGCCACCAGGCTCTTTAGTATGTTGTGCCAATGCAACAATGGGATTAAATCAATAATGTGTGGGTTGATGTGTATTAGTATAGTTAGTATATATGACCTTAGCAAGGTTTTGCAATTGACCCAATTGGTCTACCTTGAAGTTCATAGAAGAACAAAGAAAGATTGCAGAAGCTAAATACTGACCTTTTCCAAAGTATGCATTCTGGTCTGTAATTTTCCTGTACTTTATGAGGAATAAAAATCCTAACATGGATATTAGGAAATAATTCCCATTGAAATGGGCAGACATAAATAAATGGCTAGGATTATTCTAAGGCTATGTTTACATAACTAGAATGGGCTTACATCACATTCTGATCTAAAAACAAATGACTACATTAAGAATTAGCATGTGATACAAACCTGATCTTAATGTTAGTGATTAACTGAGAGATATAAGATACAAGTAGACTTGATTTACAATTGGGACCAGAATTTGTGTTGCTAAGCAAGGTGGTTAAGTGAGTCAAACCCAATTTTACAACCATTTTTTTGCCACCATTACTAAGCAAATCAATGCAATTGTTAAGTGAATCATCATAGATTCATTTGCCACTTATAACAATGTACAAAAAGCCAAAAGGCACAAAAGCTTTGGAATTCTTTCCAACCCTTTCAATACCATCACCAGACACCATTACTTCTTTGTAATGAAATAATGTCTTGCATCCCTTAGTGCATCCCTCATATTGCATATCTGTGTGTAGACATAAGTGTGCATGCACAGGGAAACTGTATATCCACTGCTCTGGGTTACACAAGCAAGAGAAACAGAACTTGGACTGGAAGAGTCAGCAACATTCCAAGCAACTACCTAACTTTCTCCCATGGAGATGCAGTGGGGATATTTTCCTGGAATATTTTCTCTAATTGGATCTGACCCATTTTCAAATATAATGATTCTTTCACTGGCTTATCCTTTCCTTCACACCAAATTTGATCCCAGTCTGTTCAATTTTTCTGGAGTTAACACACTGATACAACTTCAAGTTCCTTTATGTTAATTTCTTCCTAACATCTGAATTGGAATAAAACAATCCATAACAAAAAATTATGTTTTTAATAAGTTTAATTTAGCATACTGTTCGATATTAAATATATCAGATCTTAGCTGCAAAAATCCAGTTGACCCTAGATCAGGGGTGTCAAACTCTATTTCAATGAGGGCTGCATCAGGGTTGTGTTTGACCTCAGGGGACAGGGTGGGAATGACCAGGGTAGGCTACTCGTGTCGGGGGCGCCTGTAGCGGCCTGAGCACTCTGCCAGCAAAAATGGGCTCTTGAGCTCTTTTAGGCTGCAACAGCCTCCTACAACCTTCTGCCAGTGAAAATGGAGGCCAGGAGGGCAGCCCACAGTCCTCGCAAGCTCCATTTTTGACTGCAACGGCCTCCTGAAACCCTCTGCCAGTGAAAATGGAGCCCAGGAGGGCCGCCCGCAGTCCTCACAAGCTCCATTTTTAACTGCAACGGCTTCCTGCAACCCTCTGCCAGCAAAAACAGAGCTTGGGAGGGCCGCACACAGCTTTTGCGAGCTCCGTTTTCAGTTACGATGGCTTCCAGAAACCCTCTGCCAGCAAAAATGGAGCTTGGGAGGGCTGCATGCCATTTTCGCTGGCAGAGGCATGGCGGGCTGGTCCTTTGCTGTTTCCTGCTGTTTCCAGGGCAGCCCTGCAGACCAGATCTAAGCACCCCATGGGCCGGATCTGGCCCTCAGGCCATGAGTTTGAGATCCTGCCCTAGGTAGTAGCAAAGATCTGGTAGCCTAATTAAAGAAAAGATAGAAACTGTTCTGAAGGTAGCGAAATACTGGTGTTTGTTATACAAATGTTGCAAATTTGGATGATCAGCAGCAGTCATATTCATGAAATTCTTATTAATCTGTGTGTGATTCACAGATCACCCCAATTTCTCCATTTTATAAAGCAAGAATTATACTTAATTTAATGGGTTTGAAAAATAATTTAAAGCAATTCTCATTGGCTTTGATTTTATTCTGTTTCTACTTTAAGGCCAGATAATCTTCTTCCTGCTTCATTTAAAAATAAATTTCTCCTTCACCTTCAGGTATTAAATGAATGGGTCCAAGCAATGTATCTGCAGTTAAAAGATGACTGCTCATCTCCTGGAAAAAAGAAATGACTGCTTCTCAAAACTCATATACCGGAAATACACTATCGTTGTCTAACACTATTTAGGACAAGAAAAAGGATGGTTTTTCTTGAGTATAGGTAGTCCTCAATCTACAACTATTTGCTTAGCAGCCATTCAAAGTTACAATGGCACTGGGAAAAAAATGACGTATACTTACAATTATTGCAACATTCCCACAGTCACGGGACAACTAGCATGAATGCATGATCACTGCAGAGTTCTGGAGTCATATCAGGGGTGAAATGCTCCCGGTTCGGACCGGATTGCCTGATCTGGTAGCGATGGCGGCGGGTGGTTCGAAGAACCGGTAGCAAAAATCCCTGCCCCCCCCATGCCCAGCTGAGCCGCACGATCATCAGAACTTTTTCTTTTTTTACTTTTAAAAGCATTTTTTCTACAACCTCTTCTGATGAAAAAAATGCTTTTAAAAGTAAAAAAAAAAGCCTCTGATGATCGCGTGGCTCAGCTGGGATCATCAGAGGCTTTTCAAAGCATTTTTTTCTGCAATCTCTTGGCCGAAGAGGTGGTAAAAAAAATGCTTTGAAAAGTCTCTGACAATCCCAGCTGAGTTGCCTGATCATCAGAAAGGCTTTTCAAAGCATTAGAAAAAATGCTTTGAAAAGTTAAAAAAAAAAAAAGTTGGCCACGCCCACCCAGTCACATTACCCCACCACCACCACCAAGCTATGCCCAGAAAACCGGTAGTAACAAATTTTACATTTCACCCCTGAACCATATGATCACCATTTGTGACCTACGGAGCCAGCTTTTAACAAGCAAAGTCAATTGAGGAAGTTGGATTCACTTAACAACTTCAGTGATTCACTTCAGACTGTGACCAAAAGGTTGTAAAATTGAACAAGACTTCTTTAACAACTGCCTTGCTTAGCAATGGAAATTCTAGTCCAAAATGTGGTTGTAAATCAAGAACTACCTGTAGTCAAGTGGTTGAGACCTGTTCTTTTGATTTGGCTATATGTTATTTTACGTTGATAAGAAGATGTTAAAATAATCCCATAGATAACTGTTATGTATTAAATAGAAAAGTAAAGTATCCTGGTGGTTTTATGGACATTGGATGCAGAAATATTTCATTACTTCTTTTTTTTCAGGGTAATTTTTTTCCCCAGCTCTATACCTTTGGTATTTTCTGAATGATCTTCAGATGGCCAAATATTGGCAAAATCAGCCAAATGATCCCACTTGGCTAGATATTAATTTAGATTATTTTTTTAATGAGCAAAAACATTTTACAATATTTGATTTTTCAAAGCAATATTTACATATTTGAAGTACCACTATTTACAGTACTTCCTTCTTCCTTGTTTATTTAGGATTATGGTTCTCTTTCACCTTCCAAAATACTAAATTCGAAAGGAAAAAAAATCTAGAATTTATTTTACTTTAGTTGGAGGGAAGTTGGATTCCTGTGCTTGCATTTCTTGTGGACACAGTCATACAGAAGCAGGACACAAATTAATTGTTTCCTCTCTCTCTCTCTCTCTCTCCCTCTCTCTCCCTCCCTCCCTCCCTCCCTCTCTCTCTCTCTCTCTCTCTCTCTCTCTCTCTCTTTCTCTCTCTCTCTCTCTCTGTATGTGTGTGTGTGTGTGTGTAATGGCCTGATATACTATTACTGCCATTGGAAAAAATGCAGAATTATTAGTGTTTTTCTTTACCTCTTTTTGATGCTTGTTACAGCTTCACTGACTGTAGGGAGAAAAACTACCATGCCATCCTTCCCATCCATGCCTCCCATTAACCTTGACTAGCCTTAACCCGTCAGCAAACCTCAGACTGTAGGACAAAGGACACTAAGTTCAGAGAAGTGGCTGGTCATTTAATTTGGCCAAATGAGGGTACCTGCAACCATGTAACGTCCAGGTTTTTTTTTTCTTCTATTCTGTTTTCTCCAGGTATTGCCACCTCCACTATCCAGATTTCTCTGTCATTCTTATTGAAAAGTGTTAAATCCTGGGTGTTATGTGGCAAGCACCTCTCTGTTTGAATTCTAAAATTCCACAATACCTTAGCATCTTTGTTTTCTATTATCTATTTTATGGTCCCACCAGTTTTTGCTCACAGGCAAATGGTATTTCTTGCAGAACTTCCAGTGCACCATTGTTGCCACTTTGTCATGTTGTTGTTTGTAGTTGGTCTGTCTAAAAATCTTGCAGCAGCTAACCAAGTGGTCCACTGTTTCTTTAGCTTCTTTGCAGAGCATTTGCTGTCTATTGCTCCTTTCTCAATTCTGGATTTTGCATGCCTTTGTTTTTAAGACTTGTTCTTATGCAGCCAAGATTAGCCTCTCTGGCTCTCCTTTCAACTTTCCTGCTCTTAGCCATTTCCAGATGTCTTTATTATCTGCTTTGCCTTCTGTTGTTGTTTTTTTTAATGTTCATGTAATACCAAAGGCAATTTTTCCAAAAATCAAGTGGACTTTCTTGTTTTCTTTTTCTTTGAAAACGTTTAGCTTCTCATCCAAGAAGCTTTTTCACTTCTGATACGTTGTCATTATTTTTCCTGTCTTCCTATACAGTGGTTTTAATTCTGCTTAGTCCAGTCCGCTATTCTAACAGTGTGTCTAATAGCTGGAATTGCCCAGGTATTAATTGCCATGATGGCATATTCTCCACTGAGTTTGGACTTTTAAGATTTTCTTCACTGTCTTGATGTATTCACTTCTAACTTTTTTATTTGTCAAAGTAGTGCCTCCTTGGGGGATTATTACTATTATTATTTATTATATGCCACCCCTCTCAGAAATAAGGTGACTCTGGATGACAGTAAAAACATAAATATAAAAGCAATTAAAAATTTAAAACGCTATATAAAAAGTTAGAATCAAGGCAACAAATCTCACAAAGATAAGTTATTCTTACTTCATTAACCACCTCCAGAGGTGATTGCTCCCTTGGGGCACCAAGCCAACCCTCAAAATCAGGTTTTCATACCTTTTTCTTAGGAAAGTGGCAAATACCAGCAACTTAATTAAACTAAAATCTCAAGATATGAAAATCCCTCACACCTACAATAGGTTTCCCCTATTTCACACCCATTACCCAAGGTCACCATCTGGAATCACAAAGGGTAAAGATTGTAAAACCATTGCAGAGTGAAAAGTTCCTCTCAGCATTTCCTCTCAGCACACTTTTTGAGAGACAAAGTATATCTGTGCACTTTCTAAAACAAAAGATGGGCCTCTCTATGATGTAACTAACTTTTTTTTTAATTTATGCCCACCTTCCATTGTTAGTCGTCCGTTTTGCTGTCAAATAAACTTCACTTCCACTTCAAACAGTTATCCTATGGTCTTTGAAAACCTGGCTTGGAATGGACCAGAATCTCTTCTTATACTGAGAAACCAAAATATAGATAGGCAAACCAAGACTTCTTTAAGAGGTAAAAGAACATCTCCTTACTCAAGAAAGAGTTCACTGCCACTGCACTATACACTGCCACTGTAGCCATTATCTTTTTCAGGCCGCTTTAACAAATCAGGAAGATCATAGATCTAAAGAGCAGGTGGCCTTAAGACCCTGACCACTTTCTCAAGTTCAAATAGTCCAAACTGTTCCTAGATAACTGGACAAGACTTCTCCCCTGGGCAGGGCCGGATTTTCCTATAGGCTAACTAGGCTTCAGCCTAGGGCCTCAAGATCAAGAGGGGCCTACATTCAAATTTTAGCAAAATTAAAATTACACTTTCACTATAGGTGAAAGGGCCTCATAAGTGGAATAGCCTAGGGCCTCTTTTCATCTGAATCCGGCCCTGCCCCTGGGTACTTTTCCAGATTTGCAACAAGATCGGCATCCAACTCTGAGTTGATTTAAGCTATTTTGTCCAATAGATGTTGAACAAATTCTTTCATATTCCTGCTAGAAGTTCTCCTGAATCTCTCTACTGTACAAAGAGAGCAAGTGTCATCTGAATAGGCCAGTAGGATATCAATGCATTTCTCTGTAATAAAAGCAGAGAGGTACTGATGCTTTTTCACCCATATCACCACAAGGTAGGCCTTAATAGCAGCTCTGATTCATGTTCAATCAAGTTTGCCACCTCAGACCTCAGTCCTAGAGAAGGCAAATTGAAGTGACTCAAGAGTCACTTCATGGACTCTTCCACGACATGGAATCAAGGAACTCAGACATGAAAATTGCTGTTTAGCAGGTAGGTTGGACTGATTAGATACAATCCAATAACTTCAGCTGACCCCTAGAACTCAACTGAATGAACAGGTTACACATCTGGCAGCCTATAGAGAAGCATTCCCGAAAGCTGTAAAGAATTACTGGATGACAATTGTTATGCCACCACTCCTCCTTTTGGATCTTGACTGATGTCATATGCAAAAGCCAGATAGGAATATCTCAAAAACAACTATCTCCCTTTTTAGGAGGTGGGCGTAAAAGAGAAAAATTACTTCCAGGTATTGTTTGCCCCTTCATATGATACTCAATTGTTAAGAATTCTGGGAGTTGAAGTCCACACGCCTGGAAGTTGCCAAGACAGGAAAACACTGGGTTATTGTGTCCCCACCAACATAATGAACTACTGTTCTACTTTTTTAAATCTATCGGTCATCACTGAGAATTATAAATGAAATTTATATGAATTTAGCAATTTTAAACTACTGAATGCAGAGATGAACTGAAGCACACAGGCACATCAAATCTGGGTTCGAAAAATGTATATATTAGGAAAAGTAGATGTTAAACTATGTAGTGTGCAAAGTAGTGTGTAAAACTAGCTACAAAATACATATAACACGCTGAATGCACATGAAAAAAATATATTTTTGAGTGACTGTGCATAGATATGTGTAAAATGTGACTCTGCAAGCAAATACATTATATACTATGTGATGGAACTACTTGTATATTCTTGTATATGGTTGCAGTATCCAGAAGGTTACTGTTAGTTTGTTCAGGAAACATAAGGAATCTTGTTGTAATAAAATACTAACTCAATATGATATATCTTTTTAGAACTAGAGTTCACACTCTTATATTTTAGAAGTTTTATTATCTATATAGAAGTATAGAAGACAAGAAATGATGAATCTAAAATGCAACAAGTACAATGTATGACAATTAAATTAAATTTTAAATGCTTGCAAAACAAGCATATTGATAGTAGTAATTGATTATAATACAGTCATTTTCAATGTTTTCCACAATTTCAGAATTAACTTCAGACTTTCTCCCCGCAGTTCCAGATAAGTAGAAATGAAGATGATTGTGGGTGCGTTTCAAATTGATTTGTGAGGAACTACATAGCACAAATGTTGATAGTATGGAAATACCCATAGCTAAGTAATATTTTTTTTCAGGGCAAGCAATTAGTAAATCAAATTTTTGTTCAAAAATGCACTATTTGAGAAAAGCAAATTACAGAAAGACAGCAGAGTGCAAGAAGCTGAATGTTCTCCTACTGGCTTTTGAATGCTGACAATATTACTGATTCTAGCTCTTAAATTAAGACAGCTAGTCAAAACCAAAAGGCTACCAAGCTACAGAAATATTGTGGAGAGATTATTCAGCAAGTCCAGATGCAAACCTTCTCCCTAATGTATCTTGGCAACTGTTACCAGACTTATGCCCAGTGCATTTTTCAGTAAGATATATGCTGTTGTGACCACCAACGCTCTTCTATTTTTGGCAAAAATGTTAGTCTGTTTGGAAAATAATACATGAATTGCATACCTTTGGTCATTTATCTGCTAAGCTGAAAGCTGAAATTTTTCAGCAGAAGACCTTGAAGATGAAGTTCCACTTAACATACTTTGAACAGGAAATAGTAACAAAGATTGATGGTCCCACTATTATAGGTATAATTTATTCAGCTACGTTTAGATGACTAAATATCACCAATTAATACTTAATGTGCTTTTGAATACATGCAGGAGGTGATGGTGGCAAATAAGGTGTTGGACTTGCATAACGAAGGCCTAGATTCAGCCACTCATTGAACAAGTCACTCTCTCTCACAGGCCAACCAACCTTATGGACCTATTCTGGGGAAAATAGGAGTGCAATGATTTCTTTATTGGTTTTATTTATTCTTTATATTTTTATCCTGTTTTTATTACTTTATAAGTAATTCAAGGTGGTGAATGTACATAATACTCCTTTTCCTTCTATTTTCCCACAACTCTGTGTGAGGTGCGTTAGACTGAGAGAGAGAGTGACTGACCCAGCTTTCATACCTAAGGAGGAACTAGAACTCACAGTCTGCTGGTTTTAGCTTGATGCTGTAACTACTAGATTAGATTGGCAGCTATATGGCAACTATTTACGGTAGCTAGGCAACTATGGTTGCCACCTTGAGCTCCATAACAAAAGGTGGGATATCAATCTAGAACTTGTATTCTCTGTATTTATTAAAATAATTACTGAATTACATTTACATTTCATTGCTGTACTATGTCACCTTCGGTCTCATGTGCTTCAGACATTTGTGGATTCTAGTCAATAAAATGTTGTGCTAATATTTGTCACTTTGTATTTAAATGCAAACTTTTTCCATCTTTGAAAAGGTAAATTTCTTGAAATTCAGATACACACACACCCAAACACATACACACATACACAAGGATGCTATGAAATGTAGTAGAAAACCATTCTCACAGCATTTCTAATCTGAGGTTTCAGCAAAAGTTTGCAAGCAAATGCACCATAATCATTAATCATAATCATTAAGTTATGGGTTGAATCTGATATTGTAAAGCATCTCTCTATCTTCCATTCCTTTCACAATGTTAAAATCTTTGAAAAGTGATCTTTGATTAAGTCTAGAGGCAGATTTAAATACAGTATGTTTAGATGGACAATTATCACCCATTAATAATAAGTGCTTTTGAATATATATATAAGAATTAGAGGAAGGTGGAAAATAAAATACTGAATTAGGCATTGTTTTCACGGAAGTTTGTTTTTATACTTTTTATCAACTTTGGTTTGAGGAGCCATCCAGTTCTTTTCTTAGCATAAGAACTCTGAAAAATAATTGGGAGGACACCGCAACTCCAAGTGCTGCTTTCTGAATTGTTAAGCTCCAGCGGAACGCTCTTGGCTAGATTTTTAATGGTGGTGGTGGGGGAGTTACGTAAATACACCTGGTTTGTCTCGCTCTGTCAAACAGATTGGCTGAAGATGCCTGTAGTGTCCGGCAAACAATAGATGGGTATATAATTTGCCTTGCAGTTTTCTGTCTTCCCCTCTCCAGAAGAGAAATTGTTGCTTTATGTTGGAAATAGGTTTATATTTTATTTTATTTTTTTAATATTGTCTCCCCAACTCTCTCTTTCAGCAGCACATAAAGCACCTATCGGGCGGCTGACAGCTAGAGTAGACCTGGGTGCAGCTGGCACTCCTGCAAATTGCCTAGGGCAGCAGGGCAATGCAAATGCTTTGTTTACTTAAAAAAAAAAAGTAAAATAAAACCGGTAGCTTATTTCTTCTTTATTAAGAAGTTTTGATCCCTGTTTTTTTTTTTTTCTCCGTGTTAAAAACAGTGCCTTTTCCTGGCAGCCTTAAGTTTGCTCGCTGTGCGGCAAGCACGTTTAAAGAATTTAAAAACAGAGTTAGGACTCCCTCGGGCAGGGAGAGGTGACTTCCGTTTGCGAAATGTAGGAAGGCGAGGTGCTGGGCAGTTTTGCCAAGGTGTTTGCAGAGGAGGTATTTACACTATTTTTCCCCGGGAAGGGATTCGAACTTCGAAGCCAATCGGCCGTGAACTACCCACCGAAAAGCGATCCTCATTTGTAGAAAGGCGGCAAGAATCAGCGCTGCGCGCTAGGTAGCATACCTGATAAGGGCGATTTGGACCCCTTATTGGACTTAAAAGGCGAGCGAAGCCTTCCCTGATCGATAGTTTTCCCCCAGCACACCCCTCTCCCCGCTTCAGGTTGCAATCGGCCTGGGCCGGTTCAAACTGTGTGCCAAAAGCGTATGCAGCAGGCAAGACTTCCGTGTCACATGCCTGGCAGGATCGGGCAGAAAAGTTTTCAAATTCCTGAGCTTCTCCAAAGGAGCATCCGGTCCCCTCGCCAACCTGGCCCGGACCTTGCGCTCCTCCGTCGCTTGAGAAGGAAATGTCGGTCACGGGGAGGGGGCGGGAATCTTGATTTATTTCCCTGTCCTTGGACAACTTGTATATATGGGTTGTCCTCCTCCCTTCTTTTCTCAATGCTTCAGACACGGGTGTCTGCGTGCGCGCTGGAAGGAGGCAGCGGCAAGCGCCTCTGCTCCTCTCCGCCCAATCCTCCCTGCGCTACGGCTTTACAAAGGAGGAGGAAGAGGAAGATGGCGAGCCAATGCAATTAGACTAACAAGGGACGGACGGCAGCGGGAACAGGCGGCGGCGGCGGCGGCAGCAGCAGCAGCGGCGGCTTTTGCCCGGACCACTGACACATCCCCCTCCCCTTTTTTCCCTTTCTTTTTCTTCTCGCCGGGGCGACCGGTTGAGAAAGTCCAGCAGGATCTTTCCCTGCGCTCCCCCCCCTTTTTTTCCCCTTTTACTCTCGCAGGGCTTTTTGGACAAGACTCCCTTTTCCTCCTGGACCCCATTGTGAAGGCGAGGCTTGCTTAGAATTTGCGTGCTGGACAGCGCTCTTTTTAAAAACATTTTTTTTTTTTTTGCTCTCTCCCAAAAGGCAGAGACGGGTCTTTTTTCCAGCTTGAGCGCTATTCCCTTTTTTTTTTTCCCAGGTGGGAGTGGCTGCACCCCTTTTCCTTGGTGCATGTGGACAGCCGTGTTTTTCTTTTGCTTTTGCCTACAGCCCCACTTCCTCCCCCGGGAGCCTATTTTTTGCCGCGCGGCCACCCCCACCCCCACTCCCCCATACGCAAACACCCCATGTTGACTCCAGCAGATCCTTTTTTTTTTCCACCCATTGTAACTGGAGTCTGAAATAATGGCGAGCCGTTGGACAGTGGGGCCACTCTGGGGAAAAAGAGGCTCCTCGCCACCCGAAGTCCCCGAGAAATGCAGCCAGGTAAGATCCCGGGGGGCGGACGGGCGGGCGGCGTGGGAAGGAGGGGGGGGGGCTGAACCCGATCCCAGCTGTGGGGCGGCGGGGAAAGGCTGAGGCGAGCGCCACCACGGTGTTTATGAGGGAAGCCACGGCCGGGGGGCGGTTCGGTTGCAGTCGCCGCGCGCTGGGAAAGCCTCGGATTGGAGCGGCTTTAATGGCCGCCCCATCCCTGCGGGGCCTGCCTTGCTTCCTGCCTTCCCGTCCCGGAGTCGTTAGAACGGCGTGTGTTGCTCTCGGCCGCCCGACCCTCGAATGGAGGCGGGGAGGGAGAAAGACGGGGGAAAAAAAGGGGCGGGAAAAAAGAAAAACGAAAAAAAAAAAAAAGTTTCTCCGCTCTCTTTTCCTCCTCCCGCTTTTGGAGGCTGGATGGGTTCCTGGTCCTGACAGGACGCGGAGGCCCGGGGCGAAAGATCGGTTCCACTTTCTTTTTTCTTTTTTTTCTTTTTCCCTCTCGCCCCGTTTACTCCTTTGGGTGTGTGTGTGTGGGGGGGGGGGTTGGGATGCCACAGCGGGACCTCCCCTTGTTGATAAAGGGAGGGAGCGCTGGCTGCTTCCAGCCCTTCGCCCGCCCTCTCTGGGAAACCCTTTTAGAAAAGGCAGCCCCCAGATTTTCCTTTCTCTGCCTCTCTCTCCCCCCCCCTTTCTCTTTGTCCCATTGATCTGATAGGAGGGAGAGAGGGGGCGGTGCAGTCTTCCCCGGGGTTGTTTTTTTTTTTTTTCCTCTCTCTCTCTCTCTCTCTCTCTCTCTCTCTCTCTCTCTCTCTCTCTCTCTCTCTCTCTCTCTCTCTCTCTCGTGAAGCCCTTGAATGACACTGTTCTATTTTTCCCTCCCTCTGGAGCCTCTGTGTGTGTACAGTACACACATATTTCCTCCCCTTCTTTTTCGCGAGAGCCTAGCTTAGACCGGCAGCTTCCCGGGGGCTCTCCCACCCATCCCGGCTCTGCTGCTGGGGATGCTAAGTCCATGGATCTCACATCGGAAAAGGTGTGTATTTTTCTTGGGCTGAACCGTGGAATTGCCACTTTCCAATTTAGCAAGGCTTGCCCTTAAAGAAAGCCAACGATTTCAACCCTGGATCCCTATTAGTGGCACGTAGAAACATTAGATACTTTGCCGGCCGTAAGTATCAAAAGTGACCCGTTTGACTTAGAAATGCTACCGGAGTGTCTTTTGGATTGGCGTGCCAGAATATTGTGCGGTGTCTCCTGTGGATGCGGAGTGTGAAAGCATATGGTGTACGGACGTTTTATCTTCCACATGGAAAGCTTTTGAAAGCTTTGGTTATGAATTGTGTGCGTTTGTTTTAGGGTGTTAGGGAAGCCTGTGGAGCTGATTTATTGCGAATGTCTTCTTGAGAAATGTAATTTACACTTTTTAGATATGGAGTTAGTTTAGGAATGTAGCTTTAAAACACCTTCTAATGTTTTGTCCTTGGTTTACCTTGTGCTTTAATGTAAAAGTGCCAAATGGTGTTATGGTATTGTAAGCTCATTCTTAAAAGTGTTGCTTTCACTATAATACCTGGGCTGGGTAAGTCCTACATAGAAAATTATGACGGGGAACTGTCATTGTTTATATTTAAGGCTTAGCATTAAATGCTTTTCCTTCTCTTTTTTTCTCTTTTTTTGCAAAAGGGTAATGGGTTAGATTCTTATTTCTCCAGCCCCATTCTATTTATGTCTGAAAATATTATTATTAGGAAATGAAAGGGGAAAAAGGGATGCTTGACTGAGATTTTATTTCTCAATAACTCTTCCACTAAGTAGAAGTTGTGGACCAGGCACTACTTATATAATCCATCTATCATTAGTATGGTAAACTAATTAATCCCTTGCAGTTGAGGCATACAAAATAAGTAAAGTGATACCAATTAATTGAACTAGCTTCTGTTTTTTAAAAGGCAACTTCAAGTTGAATAGAAATTAATGGAATGCTTTTTTTTTTTTTTTGGTCCTTTTTTGAACTGAATGTCAGTCCTTATATTCTATTTGGGAGGCAGGGGTGAATATATTCTATCCTGAAATATTATGTGTTTTATTAACTATAATAACCTCTACTGACTCGCGCTGATCTCCAGTACTGACAGAGTTCTACATCTTTCCACTGAACTCTATTAGATCTGTATCTTGCAGTGCTATTTTTAATATTTGTTCAGGATAAGGAAAATATTTTTTTAAATCCATAATCATATTTCTGACCATGTATTTGATAAAAATAACCGTCCTTGTTTTTAAAAAAGTATATCCCATATTTGGTTCAGGAAATAACTTTTAGCAGTTCTGGAATCTCTTTGAGATGAAATGTAACTTTTTTTACTAGAATACTATAAATTTTAATTGTGGCATAGCTGAAGAAAAGGTATAATTGACATCCACAATAACTGATCTGTGGAGATAGTTCTTAAAATGTAACCATATATTGAGCTTTAGCAACTTTATACTGATGATAGAGTAATTATGAAGTAGAGCCCCAGTACATCATTTGAAATAATATATTTTAATTTTGTTTTCTTTCATTGATTCATTAATGCTAACTGTGGTTCTGGTTTTGTTTTCTCCTTTAGAAGTGAATACTGAATCATAAGTAGTTCCAGCTAGAGAAAGGAAAACGAGGGTCCTCTCAGTCCATGCAGTTGTTCTATTGATGAAAATTGAGTTGATAATTAGGCAGTATAATACCTGAACTGGTTTTATTTTGATGATAATGATACATTTTAACAAATAGAGAACTATGATTTTGCTGCTTTTATACCTTGGAGTCACTTGTTGAATATGAACAGGTAGCAAATATGTTTGCTTTTCACTGTACAAAGACATATTTTTGTTTAGAGATTTGTCTGTGTAGAAAAAAACCCAGATTTTTTGGAAAGATCCAAAAGAAAATATAATTTTCCCACTTATATTGAAAATGATAACAGTTGCTATATACATATTTAAAAGCTGATTAAAAACTGTTTTCTAATAGAAATAATTGTACTGGCCGTGACCAACTTAAAATGAAATGAGAATTTGTTCATGCCTTTACCTTGCCTTATTAACCTTTAGTTGAACAATTTATATTGCAAAATATTAATAGGACTCTGTCTAATATTTCCTAATATTGATTTTGTCCCTTATGTGGTATGTAGTTTTTATTTTGAAAAATAATCTGGAATCTGTTCACAATTTCAAAAGAAGTAGTGTACATATACACATACATCTATATGCATCAAATATATAGAACAAAAGTACTTCTGAGTAGTTATACAAATATGCTAATACTGTGTTTCCCCGAAAATAAGATCCTGACTTATAATTTTTTGAACCCTGAAATAAGCGCTTGGCTTTATTGCCATGCGCTCAAAAGAACCAATTGGGTTTATTATCAGGGGATGTCTTATTTTGGGGGAAATAGGGTATTATGGTAATATAATGTAGTCTGCTCAGAGTGTGGCAGCTTCTTACAACATTATGAATCAACAATATTTTATTTATGAATATAACTATCATAAACTTTAAACTTCATGGTTAACTATTATATATGTGAATCTTGCCTTGAAACACAATCCCATAGTAATTATTGTAGGCAATAAGATGCATATGATGAGAATAAGTTTTAAGAAAGGAATTGTAGTCCACCTGAACAAAATAATAGCGCTATTGGAATAATATCTATTATCAGTGTTGAATTTGTTAAGAAATTAATGATACAATAAAATCAAATTGTATTCATGGAGTTTTGCCTTTGTTGTAGGAATTGTTGCTTCAAATGTAGGATTTATGAATGTCTTTAAGGATTGCTATCTTCTTCTTGTGCCATATCCGTCATTGGATGTTGGCAATCATGTTGGCAATTCTATTTTTATCAACAGCCTCATGAAAAAGTTCTGTTGAGTTTTGTTCAAACCAGTCCCTTAGATTTTGTAGCCATGATGCTCTTCTTCTGCCTGGGCCTTGTTTGCCTTCAATCTTTCCTTGGGGTCTTGTATTCAAGCGTTGAATGCATCTTACAATATGGGGAATTATGTGTTAATTCTTTTTCATTTCAATATTGTACTCTAATATAGATGTGTGTGTGTATGTGTGTGTGTGTGTGTGTGATTGATATCTGTAAACACACACATACCCAAACATATACTGTATATACTTAAATACACACACAGCTAAAGATTTTCAAATTAATCATATGTGTATTTACTCAGAATTTGCTCTCTCTCTGGATTTAGTAAGGTACATGTTCATAAATAGATTGCAATCTTATTAATAGAGAAATAGAGGGAATACAGAGGAAGTGATCTTGAACATGGTTGTTTCTAATTTGGGGTATTAAAAGATCATTCAAGTGAGTTTGTATTTCTAAAGCCTTACCAAGGCTGGTCTCAATTATTTATTTAAGCTGCAACTTGAAAAAAGTCAAAATGATAATAGGGTTGGCCCTCCAACTTAAAAACCCTATTCTTTGTTCCCAGGTCAACTACTGATAAAGCATCTTGTATCCTGGATTTATTTCCGAATGAAGCATGAATGTGGCATGTACCATGAAGACCTGTCTGAGTGAGATGATGGGGATGGGATGGAGTTAATCTTTTGTAGCTGTTCTCTCCAGGTTACTCCATGGTTCTAGGTAAATTAGGAATGAAAATCTGAGAGGTGGACTAACTCTGATCTGTACAGAATTCATGTTTCTGAACAGATGTGACATCTGACAGTCTGCCAATTTTGGATGGATGATGCTATTTTTGAGTGTCTAGAAAAGATACCATCTGGGAATAGAGATGCTGTATAATGTCTCTTTTTGAGCTAGCTAAGGTGGTCTTTATGGTGATCTTGCCCAGTCAGGAGCAGTCAGGATGACTGGCCAAGTTCACCATAAAGATGAGAACCCTCTCTGAGAGCTCAGTTCTATAGAACCGGTAGTAAAGCTGGCAGGAGGCTCCACCCACCTGGCATGATGTCATCATTGGTAGTAAAGGTAAGTGGAACCCACCCGATACACACACACACACACACACACACACACACACACACACACACACACATGTATATATATATTAAATCTAAAGATGGTAGATCCCTGTGTGACTGTTGTCATGGTTACCCAGTTTCCTAGGTCAATTTTAGATTGTTGGTATAAGAACACTGTAATGGTAGGTACTGGTTAAATGGTTAAGATAATTTTGTTAATGTGCTTAAGGAATTTCCCATAATATTTGTGTATCATGCTGTCTTTGGCTGCTCTGTGAAATATAAAGGGTTGTGGGGGGACACATCCTTGCACAAACTGATTCACAATGTTTTATTAGTTTATCAAAGTATAAGGTACAAAGAAAAAGAAAAATAATAGGAAAATAAGGGAAGAAAAATAAGAGAAAAAAGTGTAGGGTACAAAGGAAAAGAAAATGTATTGACTTCCAACTCTTTTTAGTGCAGTACAATAATGTAAGAACATACAGCCTCAACTTTTTCCTTTTACAAAATAATATATACTATTTCTATAACAACAAACCTTATCAGCAAACTCAAAATCAAAGTTTCATTTTTTTCCTACCTCAAGCACAAAATCCAGAAGCAATTTCCAAATAGAAAGAAAATTGGTTGTATCCTTTCCTTTAATTAAAGCAGTCAATTTAGTCATTTCTGCTAACCCTTTGCAGCCAATCATCCATTGTGGGAATTAAGGTATTATTCTACTTTTGTGCATAGAACGTTCTTGCTGTTGTCAGCAAATATAACATTAAAATTCCAATCTTTTTTTCAAGATCTTTGTCCATTAGGCCTAAAAGAAAAAAACTCTGGTTTTATCTTTATATTCATTTTAATAGTCTAGATGTGAACCCTATTCCAATATCTCTTTGCTTTAGCACAAGTACACCATAAATGATAAAAAGTTCCTTTTTTAGATTTACATTTCCAACATAAATTTGAAGTAGCTTTGTACATTTTTGACAATTTATCTCGTGTTACATACCAAAAGTAACATTTTCTTTTAAATTATAATTTAATGTGAATTTTAAATCCTTTCTTTAGTTTCCCATCGTTCAAGCATTAAATTATGTCCAATTTTCCCGTTGAATCATACATATTCATTCTCCAAATTCATTTTCAATAACAATTTATAAACCTTAGCAATAATACCATACAATATAAATAGTCTCAATTTACAATCACAACTGAATCCAACATTTATGTTGTTAAGTGAAACATTTGTTAAGTGAGCTTTGCCCCATTTTGCGACATTTCTTACCACAGTTAAGTGCATCACTGCACCTGTTAAGTTAGTAACACAATTTGTCAAGTGAATCCGGCTTCTCCATCGACTTTGCTTGTCAGGTCACAGAAGGTGATCACATGAACCCAGGATATTGCAATCATCATTAATGTGAGTCGGTTGCCAAACATCTGAATTTTGATCATGTGGTCATGGGAATGCTGCAACCATTATAAGTGTGAAAATGGTCATAAACCACTTTTTTCAATCCTGCTTTAATTTTGAATGGTCACTAAATGAACTGTTGTAAGTCGAGGACTATCTGTAGAGTTTCCAATTTGTTTTGTACACAATCAAATCCATAACTTTTTAAATCTAATTTAAATCTTTCTTTCAATTGTAAATATGTAACCAGTGGCAGACAAGTCCTTTTAATTTCAGCTCCTCTTTGAATTTGGGGGTAGATTCACCATAATTAAAAAGTATTATTTGATCATAATTCCGCCAGTCTGATTTTGTCAACATTTCTTTTCTTTAAAAAGCCTTCCCGCAGTGACATCCAAAGAACATCTTCTCAGGGAACATTACTTTATATTTATTTCAGACCCTCAGGATGGCACGTCTAACAAAGTGAATGTTGAAATCAATGTTTACTTTAATCTTATCATTTCATAAATAGGCATGCTGCCCAAATCTTAATTCATGACCCTCTAACTCAAGTAACTTCTTGTTTTGGAGAGTCTTAAATTCTTATTGTGCCGCAGTAGGGACAGTGAAAGTGATTACAAGTAGACTTTGTTTAGTGATTATAATTGGGACTGGCAACTCATTTATTAAGTGAAACTGTCACTAAGTTAAACTGCAGTTGTGCTTATCATCTTACTTCAGCTTGCCTTTACAGCAGTAGTGGGTTTCTACTGGTTCTCCCTGGTTCGGGCAAACCGGTAATGGCGGCGGTGGGAGGCTCCACCCACCTGCCCGGACGTCATCATGGATGCTCTGCGCATGCGCAAAAGCGCCACACACATGTGAAGCTACCAAACCGGTAGCAAAGGTAAGTGGAACCCACTACTGCTTTACAGACCTGCGGAGTTTGTTAATGTGAACGTTGTTTGCAAGTTACTTTTTCAACACTTTCGCAGTTATTTTATAATGCAGTTGCTAAACAGTTTTAAACTGTTTAGCAACTTTACTGCTTCAGTTCCATCAACATAGAACAATGCAGTATAGTTTTAATGTGTTATATTTGAAACATCTATCCATCAAAATATTTGCAAAAAGGAGATAAAACAATCTATGTGGGCAAAATTAATATTTCCCATAAGATGGACTCCAGTGTTAGGGCAGAATATAGAAATGTAACTTCAACCAGCACTTGTCCTGTTGCTTTGATTTCTTCTCAGCCTGTTAGCCTCAAGGATGTGGCAAGTTATGTGGAAAAACTGGGGGCTAACTTTTTCTTTGACCTCCACAGGAGACAAGAAGATTTCACTTAAAAATTTCTTCCTTGATTCAGGACAGCTAACAATTATAGGCCAGTTTCAGCTATTTTTGGAAAAGATAATCAGAAAAGTGATAGTTTCATAGTTTCAAATATAACTGAAAGATATTTGAAATGATTTAAATTGGGGCTTTGGTGGCTATTATATATGAAAAAAAAAAGGACTTTGGGGTTTCATGAAAGAGTAGTTTGTTAATTTTCCTTGGACCTCTTTAGTAAAATTCAGTACCATCACTAATAGTATTTTTCGGGACTTAAGGTGCAATTTTATAATGGAATTCGTTCTCCCTATTGGGCTGTATTCAGAAAATGCTATTGTGGGGCTACTGTATGTAGATAGTGTTGTAGAGCATCCAGATTGAATTATATAGCATCCCTGCCCCACAGGGATTCATTTTATCTCGAGGGATCATCAACATCTACATGAGGTGATCTAGTGTTTTGGAGTGGCATACAGGTAATTCTCAAGATACAATTGTAATGGAGCCTGCCCATTACGGATGCATGACATTAAGTCAAATGTCTCACTTAATGATACCCCCATCCAGTGGTGGGATTCAAATAATTTAACAAGCGGTTCTTTGTCCTAATGATTTCTTCCAACAACCAGTTCATCAAACTGCTCAGAAAGTTAACAACCGGTTCTCTCAAAGTGATGCAAACTGGCTGAATCCCACCACTGCCCCCATCCCTGCTCTCTCCAATGAATTGTTAAAAGAACGTGAAAGTATTAAGTGGAGCATGGAATGTCTCAGGGGCAGGGAAGACCTGGTCCAGGCCCAGGCCCGCTTGCACCAGTTGTCCTTAGGTTTCCCCCTCAAGACATCCTGTGCTCTGCATCCTGCCCCCCACCCCCATGTCCCCACAGGTCTTTTCCCACTCCCACTGGATTCCCCCCAAGCCTTAGGCCTGATTTCCACTAGGCCAAATACCCCCCTTCTGGCTTACCTTTTGAAAAGCTCCGGGACCTTCCAGAGTGCTGGAGTGGCTCACTTCAACATGGGACCGTGTGGCACAATTCCAGAAGCAGCAGCGATATTTACAGCTACCAGAATGCAGTTCAACTGTTGGAAAAATGGCAGCTGCTTCCAGAATAATGTTGTGCGGCTGAGGGACAAAGCAACCCATTCTACTTTGCTAATGCAATCGGCATAGTCTTTTAGAAATCTCTGGGCCTTAAAAGCCTGTGCTGACTGTGTTAGCAAAGTAACGGCCCACTTTGTCCCTCAGAGGCTTGGGGCAAATTCAGAAGCAGCTGCTATGCTTCCACTGGCTAAATTGCACCCTTACTTCCAGAATTACCCCATGCAGCCCTGGGACAAACTAATCCATTTTGCTACCTTAATGAGGTTGCACTGCGCTGTAGAGAGCTTCTGAACACTACAAAAAACATCTGCAGGCTTGCACAACTGAGTTAAGGCAGCAAAATGGAGCAGTTTATCCCTGGTTGTCCAGCAGCAACTTGGAAGCAACTGCCATTTTGCCCCACCTACTTGTGGGCAGGGACAAAATAGCAAACGCAACACAAATTGCTCCGTTTTGCTGCCTTAACAAGGTTGCACAATGCTGCAGCACACTTCTAAAGTTTAACATTTTTATTAGATTATAAGATAAAATACAGAAGTAAATAGGAAGACACAGGGGGGGGGAGAAAAATGTGAGGAGAAACCAGGGAAAGAAAAGAAGAAACATTGACTTCCAACTCCCTCTGTTGCAGTAAAAAAAAAAGCATTAGCATCAAAACTTTGTTTTTCCGTGCTGCAGCAAGCTTCTGAAAGCTGTGAAAAGCTTCTGTAGCACTATGCAAGCCATGTTAATACAGCAAAAAGGAGCAGTTTGCCACTTGCCCATGCAGCATGATTTTGGAATTGTGCCAAAGCAACCCATTCCAGTGCTATGGAAAACTTAGAATCTCTTCAACTGGTAAGGGAGAAGTATGTGAGGCCTAGTGGGGAATGAATCAGGCCTAAAGCCAGCGGGGAGCTGATGAGGAAGGGAAATATTTTCAAGGACCCCATGAGGATGGGAAGATAGGTGGGAGGTGCTGCAGTGATCCTGCATTTGGTTATAAAAATGAATGAATATGGGGGCACTGCAGTGGCCAGAACTTTAGGACCAGATTGTAAGTAGCTCTTGGGTGGGGTGGGGGTGGGGGGTCTGCCGCAACTTTGAACAGCTGTTAAACGACCAATCACAAATTGAAGACTACTTGCATAAATAATATATTGATGGCATTCAACCTATTGCTCCTTACTGTTTAACTCAAAGAAGTCATAGATATTCTTGAATATTCATTAAATATAGTTATGGACTAAATTAAGTGGGCAAATTACATCCAGAAAATATAAAGGTATTCTTGACAAATGGAAACTGTACTCAGTAACAGAGTTGGAAGGAACCTTGGAGGTCATCTAGTCCAACCCCCTGCTCACACAGGAGATCTGTACTAGGGATTCGAACTGCCGAACTGCTGACCTTTCTGATCGACAAGCTCAGTGTCTTAGCCACTGAGCCACCAGTAGGATTCACCTATATTGGTGAGGTGGCGTTCCATTGAGAGAATATTCACAATTTTGGAATGGCCCACTATCCCTAGTATAAATAAAATATAGGACAAGTTTTCAGTTTGGTATAGGGTTTCCTGCTTGAGCAGGGGGTGAGATCTCCAAGATCCCTTTCAATTCTGTGATTCTCTTATCCATAATGATAACCTGTGTGTTGAGTGGCATTTCAGGCTTTGTGATCTGATTTGAATGGCAGCATCTTGGAAATTGAAGCTTCTTTTGTTTGGGATTCCAGGGAGAATATACTAGGCATTGACTTGTAAACTAAAGAGAACTAGGTTCAGACATAACAAAAAATTATGTATAGCTTGGAAGTTGAAATAAAGGTTTCATATTCTTCTTTGAGACTGCACAAGACAGAATGGTAGAACTTAGGTTAATTCACAATTTAATATTTTGTCTTTAAAAGGCCAATTTTGGGCTAATTAACCTTTTTTAGTTTCTCAGTAGCATAGTTAAGTTTTTTTTTAAAATTTTGCACTCACTGAAAAAAGTTGCCAAACCATCTGTCATTTTGAACTGCTCCTGATGCCTTTCTATTCTGAGTACGCATGCCTATCCACACAGTGAGAGCACTAGGAGGCAGATGAAAAAAATAACACATGAAATAATCACACAAACATTGTAATTTATGTTCTTGCATCAGATGTAGCGATACAAATATGTGATAGTGCCATCTGTATGATAATGCACCCCTCAAGTTTGACATTACTTGTGGTTTCTTGACTGTGAGCACGTTTTATTAATTCTGTACAAATTGAAATGCTACTCAATTTCAACAAAAGGCTAGTTCTCTGATGCGTATTGAAACGTTAAGCTTTATTCTCAGTTGCCTTAATTTTCTCATCACTTTGATAAATTTTAGAAGTACAGTATTTCTTTTTGTAGAGTGTTTCACTCAAGGTCCAGATATTTATTTATTTATTTATTTATTATTCGAATTTCTATACCGCCCTTCTCCTTTCGGACTCAGGGCGGTGAACAGCCAAAATAAAAAACATTTATACATAAGTACGATTAAAAATAGATTTAAAATAGTTAAATTTGGCCCATAGTTTAAAATTTATCAATTTAAAATCCATATCAAAATTTAAAACCAACCATAAAATCATAAAATCAAGAGAGACATCAAGAGATATCAAGAGAGATATAATTTTATGTGTGAAGAAAGTCAAGAAATTTGTTCTGAATTATGCTTAATTAATACTGAAACAGCAAATCTGCAAAGAAGCAAGGATTGCAGAGCTTTCACCAGTCTTAACAATTGGCTTTCTGTTTGAAGAATAATAATAATAAGGTAGAGGTTTCCTGTGTAGTTGTATGTGATTCTAGGGGGCAGTGCTCATGTCCATTTCCGAAGGCACTTCTGTGGTCATGTGGCTGGCATGAGTATATGCCAAAGTGCACTGAACCCTGTTACCTTCCCACCAAAATGGTACCTATTTAATCACTTGCTTTTACATGCTTTCGAACTGCTAGGTTAGCAGGAACTGGGGCAAGAACGGGAGCTCACCCCATCACATGGTGCTTGGGTCTCAAACTGCTGACCTTCCAGTCTACAAGCCCAGTATTGTAACTACTAGGCCACCATCTCCCTCAGTTTGAATATTAAACAGTAAATGGGATTGGTATGTCGTTTTAGATCAACTTCTAGCAAGGATACTGTGAATACTGACAGCTTTCTGGATAAAGATAAATCAGACTTGCTATACGTAGGATATACTTGCATCTAAAGTCTACTGCAATATGAATGAATCGTTTATATGAAAAATATTTTTATCCCATCTTTTTATGTATAACTCAAGGCAGCAAGTATAACTAATTCTCCTCCGTCTTGTTTTCTTCACAATAGCAACCCTGAGTGGTAGGTTGACTGGCTAGGAGGCTGATTGGTTTAAAACCTTCTGGTTTTTAGGGCACCATTTTAAAAATTATACCAAACTGTTGGTGCTCTTCGTATGTATACATTATACCAAATGTATACATTTGCTAACTAACTAATGTCTTATTCACAAATATTTCTTTTTATTGTGTTCCTCCAAAGTCTGATTCTTTTTGTATTTTCTCTTTTCATAATGATGTCATCAGTTGGAGGTAAATGTGGAAGTTTATTAAGGAGCACCATGATTTATGTCTTATTAGCATCTTAAAATGGTAGTGATTGAAGGTATCACTTATCTGCATATTTAACCAAAGTGTTAATGATTTTTTTTATTATAGAAACAGGAGAGGCGTTGCATTATAAATAGGTATATTTACCCAAAGGTGCAAATATAATTGTTCTATTGAGTATATAGTATGGGAAAGGTAACGGTAAAGGTTTCCCCTGTCCATTTGTGTCCGATTCTAGGGGGCGATGCTCATCTCTGATTCACAGCCGAAGAGCCAGCATTGTCCGAAGACATTTCCGTGGTCATGTGGCATATGCCAAAGGTGCACGGAATGCTGTTACCTTCCCACCAAAATGGTACCTATTTATCTACTCACATTTGCATGCTTTCAAACTGCTAAGTGGACAGCAGCTAAGGCAAATAACAGGAGCTCATCCTGTCACACAGCCCTCGGATCTTGCATCTAGACTGTCATCTTTAAGGGTACTAGACTGGAACACTTTATCTAAACCAAATGATTAATTCATTGAATATTAGAATTATATTGACCAACACTTCTCTGAAATATCTGTGAGATATAGCCTTTGATTTTTTCCAATTGGACTTTTCATTGACTTATAGTCAATTATCAAACTATTGTGTACATCAAATTACTTTGATAGTCATGGAGGCTTTGGAAATATAATTGTGCTTCAGCACTGGATTTTTCAATAACTGTTTGGTAATAATTTTTCTGTCTCTTTTAGACAATAATTTTCCCAAAGCTGTGCCTAAACAAATTCTACCCTGCTACAAATGGCATAGCTCTTAAGAGTGAAATGGATAACTGCAAAAAAGTTCTCTCTTGTGTTGGTTTTTTTTTATTTCACTGTTTTTGTTGTGAGGGGGAAAAAAAAGAACCTGATACTGTCAACTCTATCAAGTAGAAGTATCAGACCAGGAAATCAACTCTACAAGAAAATTAAAACTATTTTTATATAGCTAAATGTCTATGGAGATTCTCAATCATCCAAGTCATGGTGTTCCCAAAGGTGCTTTTTTCAAGAGGCAACTGGACTTTCTGGTTTTTCCTTGAAGATGTTTCACTTCTCATCCTTCTTCAGAGCTGAAGAAGCTTCTTGGATGCGAAATGAAAAATCTTCAAAGAAAAACGAGAAAGTCCAGTTAGTGGGATGCCCTTGTTACAGAATTTTTTTTTGACATCAGCTCTCCCCTCCATCCGGCTTAAAGCTTTAATATTTCTTACTGATTTTTCTGTGGAGATTTGAGGGGGGGAAAGATTTATTTCCCCTTATTTTGTTATTCATTTGGTGTTCTTGGGTTTATGCTTGTTATATTTATGTTTGTACCAATTAGGTTACTATACTCCAATGTTCTCTGTTAGAGTTCCCTTCCTGTAGAACTTGAAATAAGCATTCTCATAGTTAACATTCAGAAAGCTGTAAAAAAATCCTGGCTGTTGGATCTTTGAGCTTAATACCAAGGGTCTCCACTGTATTGTAATTTATATTAAAAGAGAAAGCGAAAAAGAACTGCTAAATACTGATAAGTATTTAATCTCCAAGTTCCCCCCACTCTATTTTTTAATTTATAAACTAATTGAACATATCTCACAGTTTCTCAATATTATACTCAGCATCAATTGTACAATTTAAGCAATGCTCTGCCATTTATATATCAGAAATCATATTTTACATTGATAGAAATTTTAAATACAGCTAGTCCTTGACTTATAACCATTAATTTAGTGATCATTCAAAGTTATAATGGCACTGAAAAATAACTTATAACCAGTCCTCACTTATAATCACGGTGGCATCCCCAATTATTGTGGCATCCCTGTGATCACATGATCAAAATTTGAGTGCTTGGCAATCAGCATGAAAAGCAAGCAAAGTCAATGGGGGAAGCCAGACTTGCTTAATGATCATGTGATTCACTTAACTTCAGTTATTTGCTTAACAATCATGGCAAAAAAAATCATAAAATCAGGCGCAGGTCATTTAACAAAACTTTGCAATAGAAATTCTGGTTCCAATTGTGGTTGTAAATCAAGGGCTACCTCATTTTAATTATTAACCTTACTATATAAGGCTCTTATTTATATTCTATAGTGCGGGTGTCGGCAACCCGCGACTCCGGAGCCGCATGCAGCTCTTTGGGCCTTCTGCTGCTGTTCCCTGCCCCATCACTGGCTGGCCCCACCCCTCGCCCTCCCTTCCCAGTCACTCCTCAACTGGCCTGAGAAGGTAAGGGCAATGGCGGGGGATGGAGAAGCGGCCGGGGCTGATTCTCCGGCACCTCACTCTTGCTGGAGCTTCTTCCAACCCTTGTTTGTGTTGGGCGTGCCTCGGTTGCTTGGGGAGATGCTCGACCTGCTCTCCACCCCAAGAAACAGGCCCAACCTGGCCACGACTGACACCGGCCTCACTAACATGAGGGCTGGCAGGGTGGGAATGGGATCCAGGAGGATGGGACGACGGAAAGGGGGACGGGCCCATAGTGCCCAGCCACAGCTTTAAGAAGCTCAGGGCAGTGAGAAAAGGGAGCTGGCCCCACCGAACTTCGCACACCCAACCCGGAGGTCAGGCTCAGAGAAAGCCGGAGCGCCCTCACCAAAGATATATATATGCAAAAAATTAAAATCTCGGGTGTTTTCCCGCGTCATTGTAAAGATTTTACAAGAAGATTTTAAGCTGGGATTTTAACCAGAATTTTAAACATTTTAACCAACTTATTTACAATGATGCGGGAAAACACCTGAGATTTTAATTTTTTGCATATGCACACCCGCAATATATATATTCTCTTTCTCTGTCTCTCTGTCTCTTCTCACTCTCTCAGAAAGCCCAGCAACTCTCCTTGGGGCTCTTTGCTACTCCTTTTCTTTCTTCTTGGCAACGTTTTTGAAATTCGGACTGGCTAAGGAACAAGCGTGAGCCATGGCGGAGGCTTCCCTCCTCTTCCTCCTCCCCCTCCTTCTCCTCTCGCAACCCCCTGGCTGACTGTGGCGGATCCGGGAGCGTGCACACAAGTAGAAAAGACCCTCCTCAAGCGAGCAGCCGGCTGCCCCGCACATGCCTTTGCTGCACTTTGGCTGAGGCCAAAGCGAGATCCCAAAGCGAGATAGAGAGAGGGAGAGAGAGAGAAAAAAAGTGGGAACATTCTCTCTCCCTCTCCCTCCCTTCCTCTCTCTCTCTCTTTCTCTCTTTCACACGCACACACACACACACACACACACACACACAGGTCCCTCACCCCTCCCACCCCCCAAAGGCAGCCACATCTCTTTACTAACCTGCTTTCCAGCTCTGTTCTCCTCTGCGCGTGCAGAGCAAGAAAAATAGTCTGTGAGACTATGGTAAAAAAAATAGTTCAGACCAGTGGTGAAATGTAAAATTTGTTGCTACTGGTTCTGTGGGCATGGCTTGGGGGGGGGGTGTCATGTGACTGGGTGGGTATGGCCAACTCTCTTTTTTTACTTTTTTAAAGCATTTTTTTGACTTCCTATTCGCTTGAACCGGTAGTAAAAAAAAATGCTTTAAAAAAGGTTTTTAAAAAAAGTTTCAACAATCACAGCTGTGCCGCGCGATCGTCAGAACTTTTTTTTTTTACTTTTTTAAAGCATTTTTTTTACTACCTATTCGCCAGAACCAGTAGTTTTTATCACTACCGGTTCACCCAAACTGGAGCGAACCAGTAGCATTTCACTCCTGGTTCAGACCTTCCAACTTCTCAAAAAAAAGAAAAGAAAAGATTTTGAAAAGTTGGAAGGTCTGAACTATTTTTTTTTTTTTTACGTAGTCCCACAGACTACTTTTCTTGCCCTGCTCACACAGGGGAGAACGGAGCTGGAAAGCAGGTTAGTGAAGGGATGTGGCTGCCTTGGGGTGGGGGATGGTGAGGGACATGTGTGTGTGTGTGTGTGTGTGTGTGTGTGTGTGTGTGCGAGAGAGAGAGGGAGAGAGAGAGAGAGACTCTCTCTCTCTCTCTCTCTCTCTCTCTCTCTCTCTCTCTCTCTCTCTCTCTCTCTCTTTGCAGCAGCAGCGGCAGCGCTTCAGTGCCTGGCCAGTAGGGTGCTTCTCACCCAACCTGCCTGCTGGCCCAGCTGCTGCTGGGACACTTCTTGGCTGCGGCGGGCCCCATTCTACCTGCCAAGTGGCTGTCCCTGTTGCTGCTGGCCTCGCGGGGGCTCTTCACCGTCTTGGCAACACGTCTCTGGGCTGCCCTGCTGGGCCACCAGCCTGCCAGGGCCCCTTTGCCAGCCGCCACCAGTGGAGCCATGCTGCTTGTGCCGCCTCTGCCCACTGCCACCTTTGGGCTGCTCATTGCTGGCCTGCATGGCTACTTGGTGCTGCAGACACTAGGCTTATAGCTACACTAGTTTTAACTTTGCTAGCTTCTTAGATTTGCCAGTTAAAGCAAAATAAAAGCAGTTTGTGTAAATAATAAAAAATAAATTAGTTTCCCTGAAGTGCCTTGAATAAAACATGGGAGGCCTTCCCTTTTATAGATATTATTCAAGAATATTGAATTCAAGAATTATTGACATTTAAAAGTATATAATTTAGATTATTAATCAAAATCTTATTTTGTTCAGAATACAGCAGATTATTTCAGAAATCAAGTAGGTTTCATGTTAAATGGTATATTTTAGTTTCAGTGAACCTACTAGACCTAAACACACTGAAAAAACTAACCTAGTCTAGTTATAAAATAATTGTACACCAGTTGATGTACAGAACAAGAACTTTGGCAACTATTGATTTTGGGTCAATCTATCTGTCTCAGCCTGTTCTATCTCGCAGGGTTGTTGTTTAGGAAAAATAGAAGGAGGAACATGTGTTGGATATGTCTGCTACCTTGAATTATTTGTAAAAACAATGAATGCAGGATATAAAACAAACAAGAAAACAAACAACATATAAAATAACAGTTAAAAGTGCTGCTATGTTTTATGTGTGAATCTACTATAATTTATGCCTAATACATATATGTGGTCTAGTTAAATGGCAACAACATCCATTTTTACTTGGAATAAGTAAAGAACTAGCTCTAAATATGGTTGCTTTTAAAATATCAAATATTGCACTTGGAAGCTATCTCAATACTAGTTAAATTAGATCAAACAAAAACAGAGTATAAAAATAAATGCTTATATTTTTACTCTCTATATTGCCCAGAGACCATCATTTCTCTTGAAAAATTCAGCGATATTGCATGCCCAAGCAAAACACAATTTACCTTTACCCTCAGTAATATCATATCTTCAATATTGCAAAGTATGTCAGCATTTTTGGAAAAATTGGTGATGTTATATCTGCAAATTCTATGCCATAATCTATTCAGATTCTTACATATTTCTATGGATGTATGACTATGCATGCTTTATTGTTAATGTTGGCACACCTAGCTTATCAGGACCTCACCCAGACTGTGTCAAGCAGCAAGAGGCCCTTTCACCTCTAACATAAGAGTAATGAGATGAATCACTGTCATCAGCTCCAGGTTGATTAAACTAAATTATTTAAGAAGTGAACTTTAATCTGTTAGATCATAGAACTAGGAGCTCATTATTTTAAACTCTCTATCAGATCCATGCATATTTTCTTACACCAAACATTACCTCGGATACTTATTTGCTACATAACCTGTTGAATGTTTAGAACTACTGGGGAGAAAGATGGGTTGATTTCTCAGTTTAATGAGTCTTCCTTTCCTTCCTCCTACAGTTTTTAAAATCAGAATGGAAATCTTTGGAAGGCCTAAATAATTTAGCATGTTTTAATTTTTTTTTTCAACAAATGGCCGATGATTTGCCACTAGCTGTCATTTCAGCATGGCTATATATGTTACTTTCATGTTACTTTTATCTCATTCTTCATCCCTTTAATAATCCCTGTTAATTTACAGTGAAATTTCTTCTAGAATTCAGTTATATGGATTGGCTTACCCCGACTAATGTTAATCTCGTTTAATAATATTAGTTAACTTAAATAAATAATGGGAGTGCATTAGACATAATAGATGTTGGCAAAATCTCTCTGGTTAGATTCCTTAAAAAATAATAAGATATCAGCTAGATAGTGCACAAAGACTGATTGCTAACAGTTTCGGTTTAGAGGAAAGTTTTGTGTGAAGTGCCATAAAACTCCTGTTTTTATAAATAACTCAAGGTGGTAAATAAATCTAATACTCCTTCCTCTCTATTTCTCAACAACCCTATGAAGTGGATTTGACTGAGAGAGACTGACTGACCCCATAAAAGTCAACCAACTGGCTTTTATGTCTATGGCTGGACTCCATCCTCAAGCCATGGTCTCCCAGTTTTTGAATTGCTACCTTAACCATTAGACCAAACTGGCTCTTCTTTTACTTATTATCATCTTGTTCATGACCAAATGGCAACCCATTTACTTGGAGGACGGAATTAAAGAGATGCTTATCAGTTAACATACAACATAAACTGGAGATGGGTAGGTGGTTGGCTAATACTTCCGAGAAGAGAGAAAAAGATTTACAGTAAAAAGATGAAATTTGAAAAAGATATATAATATAATAACATAATATAATATAATATTCTAAAATTGATCAGGAAGAAAATAGTACCATGAGGGTTAGAGATTTGGAAGCCTGGCTCAAGAAGGTTTCAGTTATGTTGAGCTCATAGCAGTCTTCAAATATGAGAACAGAGAACATGCCGAAGAGGGTCCAGACTCCACACACAAACACACACACACACACACTGAGGAGAGGAGAATGGATTCAGTATAGATGCCAGGAGGATCAGTCTGCTTCACTGGAGATCTTTAAACAGAAGCTGGCTTCTCATCTATCAGTCATTCTCTGAGATTCCTTTCAACCCTATTGTTCTATGAAGTCAAACTATTTCTTACTGTATATATTTTATAGATATACTGTAAGCCACCCAGTAGCAGCAGCTGATAATGCTGCTTGTGGTCAAATGTCTGGATGTTTTGGTTACCAGAAGGTGAAAGGGGCAGGGAATTGATAGGAACAGCTGCTGGATAATGGTTTAAACTTCAAAATGTGGTTAGAAATCCCACAACCCTGAACCTTTGAGGTGCCTCATTATAGACCTCCAGTTCCTTTAGTTATGTAAAGATACTATATTACACATTACTGAAAGCTTTCCGTTTGATTTTACTTTCTGATGAAAGCATAATATTAAAAGTAGTCCTCAGCGTAAGACAGCAATTGAGGATGGAATTCCTGTCACTAAGGGATGTAATCATAATGCACAACCACATTGCTTAGTGACAGCAATCCTGCAATCCCAATTGCAGTCTTTAATTGAATGCCGTGGTTGTTATGTGACAAAGTCAGTGGAGAAGCCAGCAGAAAACTGCAAATCCCAGACCAGTAGGCTGCTACTACGGGGGGTGGGGGGTGGAGGAAGAGTGTGAGAGGATTGGGGAGGTTGTGAAGATGTGTGCAAGAGGCATTTGTCTGAGAGAGTACACAAAGGTGTGAGGGCGGTGTGGTGAGAGTCAAGGAGGGTGTGTGAGTGATCAGCACAAATGCAGGGGTGGTAGGGGAGGGTCAGGGAGCACCCCAATGACCTATGATCTTCTACAAGCTTCCCCATTAACTTTCTGGAAAGCTGTAAATGGCAATGACAGGATCACAGGGTGCTGCAACGAGTCAGATGTGTTAACTGATTGTCAAGTACCCAGATCATGATTGTGGGGTGCTGGGATAGTTGGAACTCCAAAGATTAGTTAAAACCATCAGTTGAGCCCCATTATAGCTTTGAACAATCACTGAACAAATGGTCATACGCCAAAGACTACTTATACAAATATTTGCTCCTCTCTTAACAAATCAGTCTTCTTGACCTTTTTATTTTATACCTTTCTTTCAAATGAGATTTTCTTGGAATCAGATTTCCAGTATCTGTTGGCGTATGTATCATGAGTTTTGCCATGATCCCCTAAAATGATAAATAAATTGTAATGACAGTACTCATCATGATTTTGTTGGATTTAGAGTTGAGTAAGAAGTTAATATGCCACTTTTAATAATTATATTTTAATCTACGTGTCAGAATAAAGATGCAGTAAACTTTCATAATTTCATAAAATAAAAAAATTATATTTATTCCCTTTTCATAGTAAATAAACAATAAAACCATTAAAGCTCATTTTAAGGAGAAGAAAAAGCATGCTTACTTTTGTATAACTTATAAATGTGGATTTATGTATTTTTGATACAGCCTCTCTTATATTTTGGATCAATTCTTGCTAATTGTTCTAAACAGCTATAGAACATCCTTACTTAGTTGCTTCCTTTTCCATTGTCCAGGCAAATAGAGGAGAATTCTGTCATAATTGTAGCTTTGGGTGCATCTACCCACTTCCTAGTTTGAGAACTCCTGGATATATTCTGTACTTTTCTGTTATTTCTTTTCCTTTTCCATTATATTTCTCCAATGCAATCAGGATAATAAATAGGAACTTTTCACAGTTCAAGTAAAGTTGATATTATGCTAATTCTAATCCATTCTGGGAGAAGGCTAAGTAATAATTTGACTATAGTAAAATCTTGCATATTTATTACTGAATTTGGGCACTTCGGTGTAAGACTTGAAACTTGCACTATTTTAACTTCTTAAAAATAGAAGTCTTGTTTTTAATTTCTTTTGCCTGGTTGCTGAGCAATAAATTAGATGTCACTTTGGAATCTAGTCCAATTACAAATCGCCTGTGCTGGCTGGGTGATTCTTGAAATAGTTATTGCATTTATATCTACTTAATATGCAAGTTATATGGTAGCTTCTTTAAGTGCTGTATTGAGCATAACAAATAGGATATAGACTAGGATCATTACCATACTGGAAAGATGCTTTTGGTAAACAAATATTTCCATTACTAGTTAGAATATACTTCTGTCATTTTAAAGCTGGTTTAAAGGTAGGGTTGTGCAATAACTCAAATAGTTTCTTTATGTACTGAGTTCTCCAGCAATCAAACGAGTCCTGGCTCTACTTCTAAACTAACTTTGCACTGTACATTCCTCACTTGGATTTGCTGAAAGAGTGATGTGCCCCTGTGGAGCTGATTATATTTCCTGGACTGCATATTTTAAGTGGATTTTGGCAAATTTAAAACTTTCAGCCCAAGTCTCTACAATGTTTACTCAGAATCAAGTCCTCCTGAGGTCAGTGGGACTTCTTCCCAAGTAAATGTACATCAGAGTGCAACATTTTTAGCGCATACACATTTATTTTGGGAGGACATATTTTTAATAACAAGACATTTGGAAATGTGGTTAATGGACAAAAGCATTCTAAGTTTTTTGACTGAGTTTATAGTTCCAGTCTAATAATGTTTACTCCTTTTGCAGCAGTTTGGTGAAGATCTTGATAATATAGTTAATATAGTTCTATGCACATTTTTGAAGCCAGATGTTAAAATGATAATTATTTTCTAACAAGTAATGGAAATGGATTTTGAGGGATGTTGCTTACTGTTTTAATGAGTTCCTGTTTTAAACATAAGTGGCAATGAAATAATATTTTCAATAGGTATGCTTTAGTCCTTGACTCTTTAATTTCTTAGGAAAGCGAATTGTGGCAAAGAAGTACCTGTGGGTATATTATTTGTTTGCTTTAATAAACAATTTATTAAATCATATGAGGAAAGTTAATGTGATTATAAAATGGGTGTGCAACCTAAGACCAAGAGCTGCATCACAATCACTAAACTTTACATTTAACTATAGAAACCTTACGAAAGTTATTGCCAAACTGTAATTTTACTGAGACACGGGGGCAAATTCTTAAATACAGTGAAATGATCATATTCACTGTATTCAAATTAAATTAAATCAAGTATTTGTCTTGAGTCCATAAAATTTGGTGCCTCTAGTATCAAGTGTGGCTCTTGGGTTAGAAAAGGCTCCTTACATTTTTATAAAATGGAAAAACGTACCATGGGCATCTTGAAGCTCTTCCCTGTGGTTAACTGCTAGAAGGCTGAATGTCTGTGGAGATTCTCAGTCATCTAGGTCATAGTTGTCTCAAAGCAGGGGTGAAATCCAGCAGGTTCTGACAGGTGCTGGAGAACCGGTAGTGGAAATTTTGAGCAGTTCGGAGAACCAATAGCGGAAATTTTGAGCAGTTCGGAGAACCGGCAAATACCACCTCTGGCTGGCCCCAGAGTGGGGAAGGAATGGGGATTTTGCAGTATCCTTCCCCTGCCATGCCCACCAAGTCACACCCACCAAGCCACGCCCACAGAACCAGTAGTAAAAAAAATTGGATTTCACTACTGTCTCAAAGGTGATTTTTCAAAAGGTAGCTGGACTATTTTTTTCCTTGAGGAAGAAGAAGAAGAAGACATTTTGCTTCTCATCCAAGAAAGAAGAATCCAAGAAAGCTTCTTGGATGAGAAGCAAATCGTCTTCTTCCTCAAGGGAAAAAAAAGTCCAGTTGCCTTTTGAAAAAGTACATTTGAGCCTGCTAGAAGGTAGCAATGCTATTTTCAATTCTTCATTTTTGCCCACACAAAAGGCCAGATTCAGTACCCTAAAGCTTTAGACTTATTAAACAAGTCTTATTATTCAGATAATGACATTGCTCATCACAACAGCAACTGTGAAATTCAAAAAGCAGTGATGACAAAATAATTTTGTGGGATAGCAAAACAATATTCTCTACATATTGCCACTATTATATATTGACATAATTATAATTCATATATTGGCTGCTGACAAATGATCTTTCAAAAGAAAGAAGATCCTGGCAAATAGACTTTTTCTTGTTTCTTGAATTGTTTTTTCATTTTTTGTTTTTGTCTCTTGATTGCAGCCAGTCAGTAATCCAGTTTATAGATGCTTTGTTAAATATAAGTGTATGTGTAGACATTTGTAGAAGGAATTCTCCTTTGATACTTTTGGTCTTCAAGTATATGCACTGGACTGTATAGATTTAACTTTGCTCAAATATATTGAATTTGGAACTGATCTTAGAATGGTTCTACTTTGTTGATGATAGCTTGGTAAAGCTATGAGGTAAATGTGGTGGACCACACTAGTGCTACAATTCTGGAGCATACGTTATTTTCTCCCCACCCCCTTTTTTTTTAAAAAAAAACAACCCATTCTAATTGTATGAAGTTCTTGGATTAGTTTAGTGCCCATTTGTGGTCCAAGTGATCATATGTATAATATATTCAGCTCATTCATCTCGTGTTATAATTATGGGAAATGGGAAATATAGCTAAAGTAAGAATAGAGTAATGAACATCTTGCTTTCCTTTATGAAGATTGGAAGATGGAACTCCTTAAGAGACCTTTTTGGATATGGTTTTGCCTTTATGTACCCTGCTATAATTTTTTAAAAAATGTGTCATTCATTGCTACTTTTAAATTGTTATAGTGTTTCTTTGGAACACTATAGGAGTTATGCTGGCATATGGAGTCTACCAGGAGTTAAAATGGATGGGGCCCCTTATTTATTTAAGATAGTCCTCAATTTACAACAGTCCATTTAGTTACCTTCCTATGTTACAACGGCACTAAAAAAAGTGATTTATGACCATTTTTCACACTTTCAACCTTTCTATCAGCCCCATAATCATATGATCAAAATTCAGATGCTTGGCAACTGGTTCATAGCTATGACCATTGCTGTGTCTTAAGGTCACATTTTGCAACCTTTTCCCAAGCAAAGTCAATGAGGAAGAGATTCATTTAACAACTGTGGCAAGAAAGGTCATAAAATGGGGGGAAACTCTCTTAACAAATGTCTCACTAACAACAAAAAATTTGGGCTCAATTGTGGCTGTAAATTGAGGACTACCTGTATTTATTTATTAAACTTACATGCTGTCTATCCTGCTAGCAGTGATCTATGAATTAAGGTTATGATGAATGTAATATGGCAAATTGTAGCTTATGCTATGCAGGGAACTCTCCTGAGTTGCACTGCTTGAAAATATTTAATATGTCATGAAATACTAATATTTATCAGAAATTAATATTTAATAAAAATGAAACATAAGAATTATATTAGTTTTCCCCTTCTCACCACCCTTGCTTTAATAAAATATGAAATGCTGTACATTCTGTAAGCCGCCTTGAGTTGCCATGTGCGAATAGGCTGCAATATAAATTCCCTAAATAAATAAAATAAATAAACCATAGAAATATGGCTGAAGCCTTAACATACATATACACATAACCAGATGAAGTTTGAAGATAATTTATATTATGAGAGATATAAACAGAAACCAGTGCCTTGAGCTAAACAAATACTGCAGCCTTTGTCTTATTAGTGTTGTAAGTGTTAATGATCAATTTCTGTATCCATCCCTACATCTGTAATATTCCATGTTGATAGGTTGACAATTCTCATAATTCCTAACTTTGGAACCTAGTGTGTTATGTCTGATAGGAGTTAGAATCCAACATTGGTATAATGTTCAACAGGTTCCCAGGTTTTCATTTTTTTAAAAAAAGATCTGTTTTATTCTAATTAGAGTACCATAATTAGAGAAATACAGAAATAGGATATTATTGTTTTTGTTTTATATACTGTAATGCCATTTTTCTACTCTGATAAACGTTCATGGTGGATTTAAGAAAATGTATATATAGTTACAAACATAGATTGAAATTAATCAGGAAATAGATATTAAAATATTAATCATTAGAAGTCTAGTGAAAGGGATATATTGTTAAATATTTCCTGAATGCTGAGTATGACAGCCAAAAGCCATTTCTCAGGCACTTCTATAGCCTGGGAAAAAACCAGAGAAGACCTCTCTTGTGCTTTCGAAAGATGAGCCTCTGACACTGGAGCATTTTTAAAAAGACCTTTTCTACAGATCTTAGTAGCTGGACAAGAGAGGCTTTTATTGGAGGCAGAGTGGGCAGGCACAGGTGGCTAAGCATGGTCATTTGTTGTAAGTTATCCCATATAGGTAATGATGTGATATTCAGATTTGTAGGAATTTATGCTTTCCACCTGCACTACAGATAGATCACGTGAGGAAGACTTCCGATTTGCTAATGTCCATTTTTATAGCACTGTTGTAGGTATACTGATAACATAATTCCCATGCATTTTACAGTATGTTACGTATAGAACAACAAAATTAAAGAAAGAGCAGAGACCTTGATTGTTCAGTGTTTGTACAAATGGGATTGAGTTTGCATTTGGAAAAAGACTTTTTAAAGTTCTATAATAGTGTCAATTGAACACAATTTAGGATTGGTCTGGTTTATAGGATTATTATTTTTCTATAGGAACAATTTACCTACTGATTCTGGATTCTCCATATCTAGATATTTTTAAGATGAGGCTGGATAGCAACCTTTCAAAGAAGATTTCTTTTTTTCCTGCACAATGCAAAGAGTTGGACTAGATCCATGATGGCAAATTTATGGCACGTGTGCCGGAAGTGGCACGCAAAGCAATCTCTCTGGGCATGCCAGCCGTCGCCTGTTTCTATTCTGGGTTCTGGTATACACATGCGGGCCGGCCAGCAGGTTTTTGCGCGTGCGGGAGCACCAGAAACGAGAAGACCAGCTCCCTGGCGCACATGTGTGCACTGGGAAGCTGAGCTGCCGGTTTCAGGTGTGCACATGCGCGCTGGCCAGCTGATTTTTGCATATGCATGAGTGCCAGAAACCGGAATACCAGTCAGACCAGTCAGAGTTCTCTCTGACCAGAGAACTCAGCTTCCTGGCACGTGCATGCACGCCGGGGAACTGCTCTTCCCCTTTCCAGCGCTCCCGCATGTGTGTGCCAGGGAGATGCTCTTCTAGTGTCTGATGCTGCCCTGTGCATGCACGCACTCCCATTTCGGCACGCAGTGCCAAAAAAGTTCGCCAACACTGGACTAGATGATCCTTGTGGTCCTTTCACACTCCACAGTTCTATGGTTTTATAATAGATGTTTTCTAATGTTTTTAAAGGAGAAATTGCTAAGTTCCAGTGGCAGCTAATGACCTCCCTGTAGCTGCAAAACACCAGCTGAATTTACTAGTATTAATAGTCATTATCCTCATAAGTTTGAATTTTTCTAACTGTCAAGGCTCAGGCGATCATCTCTTTCCTGTCTGATAGTTTCCCAGACAGAATCTCTTCCCTTCAATTCCCCCAAGGTAATCCACACATTCCATTACAGACTATCTCTATCTGTCTGTCTGTCTATTTTTCTAATTTTGAAGCCGCTCATCTCCCTCACAGAGGGACTCTGGGCAGTGTACAAATAAAATATTAAAAATAAAAAAACAATATATAAAATTTAAAAAGGTGCAAAATTCAATTTTAAAAATTAATTAAAAAGTGGGGAGAAAGTTCAGGGTGCTAACCAATCCAATGGCTATGTGTCCCTCTGTGCACCCCAAGCAAGGCTGCAGTGTCATATTTTCATGCCTTTCTGGAAAGCCAGAAGAGTAGGGGCAAGCTTCACCTCTGGGGAGGGGGTAGTGTTCCACAGGATGGGGGGCAATAGCAGAGAAGGTTCTCTTCCTGAACCCTGCCAGTCAGAATTCTTTGGCTGATGGGGCACCTTCCCTGCCTGGCTGTGTGGGTTGGGCTGATGTAATAGGACAAAGACAGTTCTGTAGGTAATCTGGCCCCATACTATGTAGGGCTTTAGACTTAATAAACAACACCTTGAATTGGACCAGGAAGCAGACTGGCACCCAATGCACTCATGCAACAGAAGTGTTATATGTGTCATTCTTTAGATGTCACAAATTGCCCATAGAGCCACATTCTGTAAGCTGAAGCTTCCAGATACTTTTCAAGGATAGTCCCATGTAGAGTTTATTGCAATAGTCCAAGTAGGAGCTGTCCAGGGAATGAGTGACCCTATCCAGAAAAGGGGGTATGGTGCACAAATTAAAGTTGAGTAACTCTATGGAAGCCACATTCTCTTTGACTAGGAGCTGTGAGTCCAGGAGGACCCCAGACTGGGTGTGTCCAAAATAATGTAACCCTATCCAAGATCAAATAAACATCCAGAGGCAGAGGGGCCTACCCACAACCACACCTTCTTACCAGGATTCAGTTGAAGTTTGTTGTTCTTCATCCAGCCTCTAGGCACCATGAAAGAATGTCTATAGCATCATTCACTTCACCTGTGATAGAGATATATAACTGGGTATCATCAGCATACTGATGATACTTCATCCTATAAGGATGGATGATCTCACCCAGCAGTTTCATGTAAATGTTAAAAAGGAAAGCACTGAATCCTGCAGCATCCTACTAAGCAGGGGCTGAGAGATGGACCTCTTGCTTCCTGTCAATATTGATAGTGGCCTCAGAGGAAAAAGGTAACCAACACAGAATGGTGTCATCCATTCCTAAGTTTCCCCAAAAGGAGACCAATGGTCAATATCATTCTTGACCTTGTTTCAAAATTCAAAACTAAGCACTCTTATATTGAACTGCGACATATTTTTCATTCGTGTTCTAAAAGAAACTCATGGTAATCCAAGGCAAGTGAACCAGTAGACCCTATAGGCTATACTAATTAATCAAACTGTCTAAATTTTGAATCAGTTACAAGCTTTTGAATAATGATTCTATAATACATATAGGAATCACAGTCATTTCTGAATAAAAAAAGATATTGAAGTTTGCTTATATATGTAAATAAAGTTTACAAATGCTATTATTTCTCTTTAACTTAGTTACTGTTTTGTTCTTATCTGAACTTCTATTAATATCTATAATGTTTCCACCCTGCTTGATTTACTCTGAATTTGTTTATCATATTTAAAAACATGAATGATTTTAAATATAGAACAAATTTTACTTAGGAGATTACTGAAGCAAAGCTGCTAAGCTTTTATCTTTGAGCATTATGAAAAGAGGGGAAAAGACTTATTGTTCAAACAACAGAAAAACAAGTTGATAGCTAATTGGTTCCATTGTCAACAATTTATGGATTAGTCATCTCATGACTGCTGTGATCCCATTTTAACTTCCTCTCATTTTATAGATTATTGATCACATTCAGTTGTTTGCGAGGTTTCCTAACATCACATGCTTATTATCTCTTAATATGTTTGTGTAAATCTGAGCATAATATTAACATTTTTGGGTGCAAAGAGACATCAAAAACTTTGGTTTATATGTTTGAGAATTTAACTGGTTAAGACCAGGCTTAGCAGGGAGTGAAAAATGTGCTAAAATAGTAGTAATAATATATATTTATAATGCAAGGACAATAATACAGTTGAGCCTTTGTATTTTTTGTCTTACTCAGTAAATTGTTTTGCAGCTTTGTCAATATGTGTAGGTATAAAGTGTTGATATCCAGAATGTATGATTGTAGGTCTTTCATTTTTAAAGTCCTTAACTTTTTCATGATCCAATAATATCATTGCAACATTTGGATATTTTGGATTCCAATAAAATAATGAAACAAGCATAGGCTGTTTCTCTTCATTAAGAGGTTTCTCCTAGACCTTTCATCTTTCTTAATCTCATTACTATTTTTTCATTCCTTAGACTGTTCCTTCAATCTTTCTAAAGTTGTAAGCATTGGAAATGGCATCCTATTTTAGTCTGTATAATGTTGCAAGATGCTACATACCCGCTGAGTTCAGTGCATATAGAAATAAAATAATTTGCATATGCTGAATTGGATCAAGAATTACTCATTCATATAATAGTTTCAATAAAATTGACAGTAAATTGGTAGGGTGTAATTAATTCATGGGTCCTCGCTTAGTATTATTACATCTATATCCAAATCCATGGCTTTCTCTGCTGAACTCTTGACTTTCATTAAGAGGGATAACCTGTTTCACCAGTACCTGTACCTCTTTTTTTGTACTGAAGTTGGAAACAACTATTACACTTTTTTCCTCTATCAGATGAGATCTGTAATGTTCAGATATGTTCAAGATTGTTTTCTCTGGTTTGAAAAGATAAATATCAAAATCCTGAAATAACGATTTCAACCTTTGTTTATAACAACTCAGGTAGAGAATGCAAACATAACCTAGGCATTTTAATGGAGGCAGTGACTTTTTGATCTTGCTCAAGGAGGATGTCTGTCATTCCTGGAAGTCTTAAGGGACTGCAAAACTACCCTTACTAATGGGAGAGCCTCAAACTGTTCCTCTTGAGAGCTACAGGTATCAGTGTTGTTTTATAGGTAATACGCAGCAGTATTTGTCAGATGTACATTCTTGGCTTGATTGTGGTGCTTATAGCAGTTGAAAAATAAAAGGGGAAAAATGGCAAAAAAATGAAACCTTCCAGTAATTTTAGTATCACATTTTCCTATTTAGGGGTATATTTTTTATGTATGAAAAAAATGGAAGAATAATTCCAACTTTACTGATCTTCACTTTTGCTGAAATGCAAGATTGTATTGTGTCTCCATCTACTTCTCTCTCATTTTCTCTCAAAATTAAAAGGATTTAATCAGTATTAAACCATAAGCAGCTTTTTAACTGATACCATCCTGCTGCATCATTTTCAAAAATCAGGCCCAGCTTTATCATTTACTAGCTGGATACCCGTGCTCCACTATGAAACTTTGTGATCAGGCTTGATAAATCGATACTTACAGCATGAAAATTAATGAGTAGTTATAATCGGCCTCTCCTCTCCCCTTCTCTCCCTCAGGCTTGTCCCACAGAAACGTCTCCTATCCTATCCCCTTCTCTTCCTCAGCCATGCCCCAGAGAAGCCTCCCCTATCCTATCCCCTTCTCTCCCTCAGCCTTGCCCCACAGAAGCCTCCCCTATCCTATCCCCTTCTCTCCCTCAGCCATGCCCCAGAGAAGCCTCCCCTATCCTATCCCCTTCTCTCCCTCAGCCTTGCCCCACAGAAGCCTCCCCTATCCTATCCCTTTCTCTCCCTCAGCCTTGCCCCACAGAAGCCTCCCCTATCCTATCCCCTTCTCTCCCTCAGCCATGCCCCACAGAAGCCTCCCCTATCCTATCCCCTTCTCTCCCTCAGCCTTGCCCCACAGAAGCCTCCCCTATCCTATCCCCTTCTCTCCCTCAGCCATGCCCCAGAGAAGCCTCCCCTATCCTATCCCCTTCTCTCCCTCAGCCTTGCCCCACAGAAGCCTCCCCTATCCTATCCCTTTCTCTCCCTCAGCCTTGCCCCACAGAAGCCTCCCCTATCCTATCCCCTTCTCTCCCTCAGCCATGCCCCACAGAAGCCTCCCCTATCCTATCCCCTTCTCTCCCTCAGCCTTGCCCCACAGAAGCCTCCCCTATCCTATCCCCTTCTCTCCCTCAGCCGTGCCCCAGAGAAGCCTCCCCTATCCTATCCCCTTCTCTCCCTCAGCCTTGCCCCACAGAAGCCTCCCCTATCCTATCCCCTTCTCTCCCTCAGCCATGCCCCACAGAAGCCTCCCCTATCCTATCCCCTTCTCTCCCTCAGCCATGCCCCACAGAAGCCTCCCCTATCCTATCCCCTTCTCTCCCTCAGCCATGCCCCATAGAAGCCTCCTCTATCCTATCCCCTTCTCTCCCTCAGCCAAGCCCCACAGAAGCCTCCCCTATCCTATCCCTTTCTCTCCCTCAGCCTTGCCCCACAGAAGCCTCCCCTATCCTATCCCCTTCTCTCCCTCAGCCATGCCCCACAGAAGCCTCCCCTATCCTATCCCCTTCTCTCCCTCAGCCATGCCCCATAGAAGCCTCCTCTATCCTATCCCCTTCTCTCCCTCAGCCAAGCCCCACAGAAGCCTCCCCTATCCTATCCCCTTCTCTTCCTCAGCCACGCCCCATAGAAGCCTCCTCTATCCTATCCCCTTCTCTCCCTCAGCCAAGCCCCAGAGAAGCCTCCCCTATCCTATCCCCTTCTCTCCCTCAGCCATGCCCCATAGAAGCCTCCTCTATCCTATCCCCTTCTCTCCCTCAGCCAAGCCCCACAGAAGCCTCCCCTATCCTATCCCCTTCTCTTCCTCAGCCACGCCCCAGAGAAGCCTCCCCTATCCTATCCCCTTCTCTCCCTCAGCCATGCCCCACAGAAGCCTCCCCTATCCTATCCCCTTCTCTCCCTCAGCCATGCCCCACAGAAGCCTCCCCTATCCTATCCCTTTTCAGGCTGGGAGGGGGAGTAGAAGGTCTAACTGATTAGCATCAGAGCGTGTCAATAACAATATGAGAAATACTAATGATCTGATGGTCATTTTGAAAAATCCTTTCTTAGCGAGCATGTAGAAGCCAAGAGGAATATATGTGCCAAATTTCAAGTTTGTAGGCTTTATGGTTCTGGAGATTTCGTGATCTCAGCATGAGTGGTTTTCGCTTTTATATATAGAGATTTCCAGCTATCTGTGGTGTTAGTACTGCATAAAGCACTTTAAATAGGAATACAGTTTATGGCCTTTATTTCTAAAGAAGTACTTTAGGAAAGCATCTCATTGAAAGCACTTGTCATGTTGGAAGTGACTATGAAGTTAGATTTAAATAGGCAAAAGCAGACTGTTATAGGTATCATTATCTCTCAACATTGCTTGATGCTGACAGTTGGGGTTTCTGTCAGTGTCAAAATAAATGCTCTTCATGAAAGGAGAAGTACCTATGATTCATTTATGCAAACATAATTGCCAAGGCAAAGAAGTGCTATTGCAACTATTTGTGAAAACTAACATTGAAAGCAGAAAGCTACGGTTTTTCTTCCAATGCAGCCTGTTTGAGTGTATAAATTCCATTGCCTTTTTATGTGGCATATCAAAGGCCATATTCCAAAAGTGTATGCAATCAGGAACAATTTTCAGAGGTGTTTTGGGAGATTTATGATTGAAATGAATTCCTTTAGTACTAGCCATGATTAGGCACCTGTTTTACACCTTAAACTCCAAAAAATTGCATTTAAAAGATGTTTAGTCCTGTCCACTTTGGGGTATTCTGGGAGATCAAAAAAAGTATACCATCTATAAAAGTCTCTGTAAAATATAGAGGCTAGTATAGGCTAACAACAGTAGCTCTATGCTGAACTTTTTTCTGATTATTATTTTTTTACAAATATTAGACATTAATACAGATAATTCTTGACTTACAACAATTCATTTAGTAACTGTTCAAATTACAATTGATTTATGATCATTTTTCACACTTATGACCATTGTAACATGGTCATATGATCAAAATTCTTACCTTTCCAAAAGTGGTAACTACTGATCTACTTGCATTTACTCAGTTTTGAACTGCTAGGTTGCAAATTAAAAACACTGGTCTATCAAAATGCAATCCACACTATCCAATTGCTCCATTACCAAAGTAACAACTCAATTTCCAACAAGATGAGCTATGTGAGATCAGATGAGCACAAACTGTAGTAAACCAGAACACCATAAAAAGGAAACATCATCTGTACAACATCTTCCCACAAATGGATACCCACACAATTTTATTAAAAAGTGCCTAGCTAGTCAATCCATGAAAGATAACACTACCATACATCAAAAGCCTCTCAGGCAGAAGATTAGCACAGCACATGCAAGAAACCAACCTACCAGTCAGAAGACATAATGAAAACTCTGTAATCTGACAACACATGGTTAATCTCACATGGTTGGATAGATTCAGCCATGGTTTCAACTGGAAATTGTGAGCATCATAGGCCAAGCTAATTCCAAAAAACACTAGGGTATTCCTGGAAGCTTGGCACTCAGATAAATCTGTTAATAGCCACATAGTGATAGACCATATTTATACACCATTCAGATCAGACAATAAATAAGCTAAGAATGAAACAAAAAACCAGAACACATCCTCAAGGTATCCAACACTAAGAAGGGATTAATGTAAGACTATTAAGTAGAAAATAATACTCCAAACAAGGAACTGCCAAGGAGAAAACCACATCCCCATCAACATGGGTAGGCCAACAAAGCAAGCCCCCCACTCACGACCACTAAAAATCTTACCTAATTAAGTAATGAAACATCTACAAGCAAACAATCAAGCTCAGAGAGGACTCCTCAGTTCAATCCTGACCTGCACTACAGATATTCTTTTCTGCTAGGAGCAGTACGTTTTGTATGGAACCGAAGCCTTAATTTACATGTAGTTCTAATATATTCAGTTGCAAAGAGCATAGAGAGATCTCAACTACACTGGAGTTTTTGACCTCAACATATTCAGGGATTTCCCCTTCTCCCTTTTCTCTCAATGTAGAATATGGCACTATCGTTTTGCATTTTAAATGCCCTCTGCAGTTTGCTATATTGCTGATTTGGCAGCAGGGAGACAGGGGGAGGGATAGATCTCTTTCCTGAATCTCTTCACTGCATAGCTTGCAGATCTGAGTACTACACAGGCAAAAGCTGAGTCAGAGGAGAGATGCAGCTTGCGCTATAGGCAGTCATGGCCCAGTTAAGGATTTTAGACTGCATGATCAACCACAACTGGAATTTGATATGTAACCTCTATTGCGCTTGGAGTGGTCAGGTTTGTTCATTATATTTAGTAGTTTATAAAGCAGGAAAAATAACATTATGCAAAAGGAGGAAACTAAACTCTTTCCCCTCTCTTTTTCTGCACTTCATCTCCAATTCTTTACAGTATGCCATAATCTTTAGTAATTGATTGTGAGCTGAGTATTTAGTGTGCTTTCTGCCTTGACTAATTTGTTTTTAACTATTAAATTGGTTATTGAGAACTCTTTTCTTAAAGATAGGTTGCAGTTTTTGGAAAAGGTAGCTCAGTTCAAGAATAAGATAGAGAGAAGCAAATTTACAATGCATGCAAGGTTTGAAGTTCTAATTGTTATATAATTATATTTTAAGAAAAGTTACTAATTGATTATCAATTCATTTACTTAGTGTCCAGATTACCACAAGTATGTATTATAAGAATTTGTCATTGCATTGGAAAGAAATAAGTAGTATATGACTTATTTATAATTTACACAATTAAATAAGAAACATAAGGTAAATTAAAATAAACAAGCTAAGCTGCTTATACAAGGAAGGTCAGTAGCTGAGATAGTACAGTTTGGATTTCATGTAACAGCAGTTGTTCGTATTCTGAAACTCCGAAGTCTGATGTTACTAAAGTTAACTTCATTTTTGCTTCAGAGCAAATGATATATTTTTAAAAATAATTTTGAATTTTAAAGTGCAGAACTGAACTTTAAGGAAGGAACAGATTGTGAGTTGGTGTACGCATAAGCACTGAAAGGATGGATGTTAAGGGCTTAAGGCTGGTAGTCTCTGCATTAAGAGTGAGAATTATTGTTGCTTGTCCCTCATGAAAAATATGAGAGTAGATGGGAATCAAGCAATCTAAGTTGAATTTGACAAAGCTGATGGGTTGCCCTAAAGTGTGGCTTAACTTACTGGTTAGAACTTTGCCCATGTGCTGCTCTGGATGTGGTACAAGGTTTTGGTTTTATAACCTACTCTACAGCTACAAACAGTAATATAAGCATTTATTTTCTAATGAAGCTTGAGTTAATTAATATTAACAGTTGGTTACGCTTAAGAAGTCACAGTGCAAAGCCATAAAAAGTTATTATGCCTGTTTTACTTAGACACCTCTTATGGGTTTTTTTTTAAATCATTCTGTCCGTTTTCTTGCACACATTGCTGCTTCTCTTGTAGAAAGAGGGCATTCTTTTTCAGATAGTGGCAAAGACCATTGTCCAAGTAGACATTTTATCCCCCTTTGGGCATGGTGATCCTTTGTATTGTGATGTAGATTCCCTTGAAGTGGGGAACAAAAGCTAATCAAGGTGACCTTACAATTTATTCACCCCAATTGTAGCCTATGAAGAGCCTATGAAGAGGTTCCAATAACAAGTAATGGGTAAGCTTTGCCCATTTGTGGGGGAGGGGGCTATATCTGCCTGAGACAACTGATCAAAAGACAGGAGTCCTCTGGTGGACTCAACAAAATGCCTGCCACTGTTGTTACCTCTTTTATCTTTCATAAATGATTGTTTATATATGGATTTCCCTTATATTCATTCTCAAAACTTAGTTCTTATGGTTTAATGAAGATCTTGAATTGACTGCAAGTAAAACTGGAGAGTATAAAGATCAACATCATTAGAGAACCATTGATGACCATTTTAAATTCTATAGTCACAAAATCACAGACTTCGGAGTAGCCATTTTAATGAAAAATGAATGTGAGGGGCAGTTGAAGTATTAGATAGTGGCACTGAATTGATACTATTCATCTTTCAGTCCTTTTATGCCTGTTTTAGAGAGGCAGTTTTAGTTATCTTGCCATTTCAAAGAGTTGTGTTTACTATTGTACTATAGAATGATCTTCCCTGATCTCAGTCTAAAACAGATATGTTAGATTAAATCTTTAGGATTTGGGATCCCTATACAGGGAAAAAGTAAAATGGCAACACACGTCTTGTAATAGAAGACAAATATTGTATCTGAAATGTGAAAATACTTATTTAGAAGACTAAATGATTAATTTACACATTTTGACAACCAGTTTTAATATTTCTGTTCCAGGAATATTAAGCTTCCCTCTTTTATATCAACCTGTACCAAAGTTTCTGTAAGACAACCCATGTCAATCCTCATACATAATGGAACTCAGTTTAGAAGACCTACATGTGCCTGTCCTATCGTATATTAAAAGAAGCCTTTTATCTCTTATTTTTTAATTTTGTTTTATTTTTATATAATTTGTCACATGTAACTGCTAGAGACGACATTTTAATTCCTCTGGATTTAAAAAACTGTAAATATATATTTCATACTTCAATTATAGATCAGTCCCTTTTCTATGCAACCCAAATATTCTTCATGAGAAATAGCTTGGACATTTTTAGTGGTTTCTCAATGTCTAAAGTTAGTTTCTTTTTATCCCTCCACTATGAAAATGGTAACCATGTAAATGCATTAACCTCAGATTAACAATGCTTTTTGGAATTTTTTTGGGGAGTGAGGGAGAGCAATAGTTACTAGATAGTGTTACTTTGTCACCATAATGAGAAAGTATTGCAAACTCATCTATTGCATTGCTCCAACTTTTTAAACATTTTTTAAAAGGATTTCATTCCAAGGATGTTGCTCCACAGGTTGCTAAAATTCATATTCTGTTCATTTTGTTGGGTTCTTAGAATCAGTTGGGATTGTTGCTATGTACAGTTTCCCTGCTGCATAGCAGCCTCCCTGCCTAAGTTGGTTGATCCCATTTTTGGATCTTAAGGGTCTTCAAATGACGCCCTCTTTAAGACTGGGATCAGAGACAGCTCAGGAATTCATAGTCACTATGACAACCATGGGCCTATCCCATGTCATCCAGGACCCAAAACAAGACAGCGGTTGTACAGTTGGCCTAGCTTTCTTAATGGAGCAGTGGCAATGTGATCTAGAAGTGGGAGAGCTTTTGGTGGCAACCCCCCCCCCTTATCATGGTCAGATCATGCACTGATTACTATGAGGTTCTCTGGCACTACTATTCACTACAGGGACCAAAGCTATTAGATCAGTCTGCATTTACACCTGAGGGACCTGGATGGGTTTCAGACAGAATTTGGAAAGTGTCCTACTGATCTGCTGCACTTCCTGGCTGAAGCCTTGGTTGATTGGCTCACATCTGCCTTCTTGTGGATCCCATCATTCTCCATAGTTCAAAGAAGAGATGAAGGAGATGAAATGGCAGAAGAGATGTATAGAATGCTCCTGGCATTTAACAAAGAACAAACTCAGTTGAGCATGGGTTAGAGCTACTGTTAAGATTATCTAGTGGTGATAAGGGCAGTAAAATGACACTTTTTCACCCTTATTGCCTCTGCAGATAGCCTATCCCATAGCCCTGTTTTGAAATATAATGAAATATGTTCTCTTGGGTACAAAAGATTCATAGATACATTAAAATAGACTATTTAATATTTAAATGGATATTAAGTGAGCCTTCAAATAATACTAATTCTTGAATATTTGATTTTTGAATAAGTAGATTCAAATAATAATCAGTTGATTATTAAACTTGTCCTTAAACTTGCAATTAAATTTTACCTATCCTTCTACAAGGCAAACTAAAATCCTTGCTTCTTTGTGTGGGAGGGTGAGATATAGTAGTTTTGTACTGTAGTACAGTACACCTTGCCATAGTTTCCATTGCAGTTCAAGGTGTTTCCTTCCAAATGCCTGGAAATCTTGGAAGTATGCCATGAGGGAAACCTTTTGACCCTGACTATTATTAACTAGAAAAATGAATCAAGACTGCATATACTTCTGTACAGAACCTTTGATAAAATTATCAGAATGCTAGAGTATAACTTTTTAAATCAAATTAATTGGTTCAATATATAATCAAGTTGCATTAAGCTAAAATGTTCCCATGTTACTCTTGGGTATTGGAACTACTTTCTGTACTTCAGGAAAATTGAAAATATATATATAGTGAATTGGAATCCAAATCAGATGACATGCTTACTATTCAAGACATGAGTCTATGTGAAGGAACAGAGTAGCAGAGATACTTAGAAGGCTTGACTATAACCTAACTAATGATAGAAACATATCTATTAAAATAGTGAACATTAATAGTAATAGTAGTACTTAGACTTATATACTGCTTCACAGTGCTTTATAGCCCTCTCTAAGCAGTTTTACAGAGTCAGCATATTGCCCCCAACAATCTGTATCCTCATATCACCGACCTGGGAGGGATGGAAGGCTGAGTCAACCTTGAGCCTGGTTAGAGTTGAACTGTCAAATTGCAAGCATCCAGTAGTCAACAGAAATAGCCTGCAGTACTGTGTTCTAATCACTGCGCCACTACAGCTCTAATGTTACGTTATACAAGTGTCTACACTTAATACAGATTTAATTGTGGAAGATAGTGGGGAATTCTATACAAATTACAAGACCACATCTAAAAAAAATATAGTGGTATTAAGGGCTAAATGCAAATCTGAAATAATGAAGGATTTAATAAGGACAGCAAAAAGAGAAAAAGTAACATGAAAACAAATATTTAGGAACAAAGAACTCATAGGATTTTTTTTTAAATTAAGGTAGGACAATTCAAGTGTAATTATGAAAGCGGCTTAAAAAGGCATGTGAGATTTTTAAAAAGATGAAAAGATTATGTAACATTTCCAACATTATTATAGAATGAGAGAAAGATTTAGTGAAAAGCTAATTCAGGAACCAACATCATTGGAAAATGTTTTTTAAAAATCAGTAAGACCAGTTATAAACTATGAAAGCATTAGTTACATATTAACTATCCTTTGGACTGTTTAAGCTATAGGAAAAGAAGCTGTGAAACTATATGGAGTGTATGTTTTTATGATTTATTGTGAGCTGCTCAGTGTAAAGAGGTGATCTATAAAGTGATAAAAGAGAATAGAATAAAATAAAATACATAGAATTGTTCAAGTTACTGAACCATTACAACAATTTTGCTTAAGGTTTAACAAATAAGAATAAAGGCGTACAAGAGAGGAACATGCAAAATGAACGAGTGGGTTTTGGAAAATACAAAGGAATATGAGATTGGATAGATAGCCTAAGGTGGGTAGAGAGAGAACAAAAGAATTTAAGGAGTTTTTTCTTTGCTTGATTGACTACAGCGAGATCTTGACAATATAAGTCATTCTAGAATGTGAAACATCTTAAAATTAAGAGTTGAGCCAAGACGGTTGAGAAATCTTTACTATGAACAAAAAGCTAATGTAATAATATAGTTTTATGGTATAATGTGGTTTAGGATAAGGTGGAGACAATGATATATAAGTTTCTTATATCTGTTTCATTTATATTATAAAATGACTATAAAATGAACTGATACACAGAATCAAAATGTGGTGATCGAAGCACAGCTTGTTATGTAACACAATAACAGAATAACAAAAAATAAAAACAGAATAAAACAAGAAAAACAAGAACCTGTCTTTTCCACAGGTTCACTTCCCTGAGTAAAACTTCTTCCAAAAATATAATGTACTGCATGAAATTAAAGACATTAAATTGGTTTTTTCCCCCCTCTTACTAGGTATCCAAACATGAAGATGAAAAAGGGCAGTATGAAACAGGGTCAATGTCAGAAGATGAAGAAACTTTATCTTGGCCCGGACTCAAACTGATAGCTTTACGAAGATCACCAAATGGTTTTGGTTTTACCTTAAGACATTTTATTGTTTACCCCCCAGAATCTGCTATTCAGATATGTTTAAAAGTGAGTGAAATGAATTATGAATAAAACTTTTTGTTGTTATAAGAGGGTTGTAAGAAAAAAAATAGTGACTCTGAATTTTTCTGAATCTTTTACAGGATGAAGAGAATGGAAATAAAAGTGGTATGTTTTCTCTTTGATACTTGTATTTAACTTTCCACTTTTTTGTGAATATTGGAATATACCGTATTTTTCGGAGTATAAGACACACCTTTTTCCCCCCTAAAAGGGGGTGAAAATTTAGGTGCGTCTTATACACCGAATGTAGCCCCCACCCACCCACTGGCCCCCATCCTTTGGCCTCTGCCTCCCAGTAGTTTACCTCCTTGCAGCAAGCAGCAAGAAGAAACAGCTTTCAGCTTCAGCACAGCCTAATTAGCACAAGTTGATTGAATTGGCCTCCCGATTCTCAACTGTTTTGCTCTCAGCTGTTTTGCATGGGCCTCTGCTGCCTGCTGCAAGGAGGTAAATTGGTGGGAGCAGATTCTTGTGCTAATCAAGCTACGCTGAAAACGAAAATGAAAGTAAAGCAGGCTATTTGCTGTTTGCTACAATGAGGCAAAATTGCTGGAAGGCAGAGGCAGATTTCTTTTTCTTATTTTCCTCACCAAAAAAGGTAGGTGCGTCTTATAGTCCGGAGCGCCTTATACTCCGAAAAATACGGTATGTATGAAATATTGGTAGTGTGCAGGGATGAAATGCTCCTGGTTCGGACCAGATCGCCTGATCTGGTAGCGTTGGAGATGGGTGGTTCGCGGAACCGGTAGCAAAAATCCCTGCCCACCCCCATCCCCCATGCCCAGCTGAGCCACACGATCATCAGAGGGTTTTTTTATTTTATTTTTAAAAGCAGTTTTTCTTCGGCAGAAAAAATGCTTTTAAAAATTAAAAAAAAGAGCCTCTGATGATCACGCGGCTCAGCTGGGATTGTCAGAGGCTTTTAAAAGCATTTTTTCTACAAGCTCTTCAGCCGAAGAGGTTGTAGAAAAAATGCTTTTAAAATCCTCTGACGATCCCAGCTGAGTTGCCTGATTGGCAGAGGCTTTTAAAGAAAAAAAGCCTCTGCTGATCAGGCAACTCAGCTGGGATCCTCAGAGCCTTTTAAAAGCATTTTTTTACAACCACTTTACGGAAGAGGTTGTAGAAAAAATGGTTTTAACAGTTAAAAAAAAAAGTTGGCCACGTCACATTACTCCCCCCACGACCAAGCCACGCCTACAGAACCAGTAGTAACAAATTTTAGATTTCACCACTGATAGTGTGTTATTTAATTTATATGTGAAGTTTATAAATGTACATATGCTATGTAGCATTTTCTGTCTACCAAATAGACTCCCAAGTATTTCCCTTTTCCCTCTTGTAAAATTTAATATTAAAAAACAAAAAAAAAACAATTTGGCCATCCATATAACCATCATGATTTGAAGAATGAGGATGAGGAATTTATTTTTTTCCTCTATCTTTTATTCAAAAATAATTTAGATAACATTTTATGTTAATTTGTATATAAGGATGCTAATTGGAAAGCTAACACAGCTCATGAAAGAGAGATACCCTTAAAAATTACATTTGCTGAATTCAGAGTAGTTAGCAGGCTGAGAAATATCCACATTTCCATAAGTCTTCAACTTTTGCCCTTAACTAACTCTAGCAAGCTTTAGTCATGTTCAGTTGTAGATATTACAAATCTTTTATAATCATGAAATTAGAAATTATTATAAGAGTGCTAGGACTGCATGTTATATGTAAGTAGAGTTAAACATTATATAGGCAGTCCTTGGGTTAAGAATGAGATTTGTTCCCAAGTCTGTCTTTAACTCAGTTTTGTATGTAAGTTCTCCTTCCTTAAGCCAATGAATTGGTGAAGCCACACAATGTTTTCACAAACTGCTGAAAATAAACTATATATTAAATTTATATTTATAATATACAATATATATTATAATATACAACATATACATAAGTATATATTAATATTTGTATATTATATAATATATGTTTAATATATTGTAAATATACTAAGCAGTTCGTGAAAACATGGTGCAGCTTCAGCAGTTCATTGGCTCAAGGAAGAATGCTGTCCACCATTTTTACTAATAGGCAGGCTGTTCATAGGTATGAGTTGTCCATAAGTCAGATGGACTGCCTAAACCTTAATGGGATATAGTAGGATACTACATATTTTTATAAGGACAGATGTGAAAATTAGGATTTCTCTAAATAAGTCATCCAAAGCTATACTAGATCAAGTTATCATGTTCGATTATGAGAATGCAGAATTTGTTCAATATCAAATTCATCTTGTTCCCTTGATGACAATAGGGTCTTCAATACACTTTATGAAGAAATGTATCCATATTTTTCTTCATTTTTAAGTCATATACAGAAATGCCTTGGTTAGGAAATGATACAAAATAACTGAAGATATCTAGAGAAAACCTCTCCCTTTGTCCCAGGGTCTCCTCTTTGAATCCTTAGAATCATAAATATGATAATAAATCCATATCAGTAGAAACTAACAAAAGCCCATGGAAGCCAGTTTTAACTGATGCCATCAATTAAAACTGGTGACATACTGGTACACATGGACAAATAATAACATTTTAATTTAATATTAATTAAATTTGTATGCTGCCCAATCACAGGATTCCTTATGGTTTAGCACATACAAAAACACAATAAAGCATTTAAAAAGAACACAGTAACATAGATAAAACTCAAATCAATTTGTTTATCAAACTAACAGAACTGATGTAGGGCAAAAATCTCTAAGGGTGATATCTGTCTCTCTTGGTGAATAGTTAGACAGACTAAGAGCCTTGTGCACGGATCTTAGATATCTGAAAAAATACTATTTCCAAGTTACCCAACATCATTAAAACATTGCAACAGACTGCTGGGAGAAAAAAGAAAAGTTTCTCTTAGCCTTACCTGAGAAGAACTTAGCTCTACTTTCTTTATTACACCAAATTAATTACAATAGTTAGTGACGGTTATATTTGGAGCCAGGAAATTTCATCCTTGACAACATCTCTATGAAGAACATGAAGCAGATGAAAATGGAGGCTAAGACAGAGAGGGTATTGCTTTTTTGTGTGATTTTCAGTATTTGGGTCTGTCCCAGGTGGATGTATTAATACTGAACTATGACAGTATGTGCTATCTTAAAAGAAGCTAAAAAGAGGGTTATTATGCATTTTGAGGGGAATAAATAGCAGCTTAGGTTTGCCCGTACATGGGTGGGGGGGGGGGGGAAATGAAATTTAGATACTAGTTTTACATTTGTGAATTATGAGGTAAATATTGGCAGTTGAAAAAGATAGAAATCTATGTGTTCAAGAGATTGGAGTAAATTAAAAAAAGAAGGATTTGCCATTTAAGTAATTGTAGAATTAAAATGAAGGGAAACAGATGGTAGTTGCAAGACAGCAACTGATATCAAATACTGATCAAATCAATGTTTATTAGCCATTGGATACATTTAAAAAAAAATCTAGTCATTTAGCAGTGAGTATAGGGAGCTTCATGAAAGTTAAAGTAACTACATTGATTTTCTACAAAGAAATAATAGGGATACAGCTAGTTAACTTGCAAAGTTATGACAGACCCCCTCCCCTAATACTTATGACCCAGTTCTGAAGTTTTTATGACTGCTCTCCCCCCCTCCAGTCATGTGACCAGAATTTGCAACATTTTTTCTGAAAACTGGCTACTTCTAGTTTTGGCAAAAATGCCCATAGCAAACAATGGGTTCACTTAACAGTCATCATGGTTGCTTAACAAAACATTCTTAAAAATCAGGTTGATCACATGATGATCTGCTTTTACAACTATAATAACTTACAACCATAATTGGCAGTCTCCATTCTGCTCATAAATTGAGGACTACTTTAATTATTTAGGTTCCTTCATTATTATGCTTTTATGCCTCCTTTATTTTAGTAGCTCAGAAAGAGAGTGAATTGCTTGTTTATTTTGTTACTGTGCGAACAATCTCTCTTATGTATGGACTTCATTTTATTGGGACATGTATTTATTTTATTTATTTTATTTGTAGGGCCATCCAGTTGACTATCAGCTCATAAAAGTGACCCTCCCCCAGGACCTGCTTTAATAATAAAATGAATGAATAAATAAAAGAGTTTAATAATAAATAAAAGAGGGATTTGATTTTCTGGTTGTGGATCCCATCTGAGTTTTTCAATCCTCCTCTTTTTGAACATCCCCTCATGTGTATAAAATACATAATTATGGGTTAAAACCATACATTTTCAGATAAATTAAAAAGTAAAATTGTAAAATAAAACTTACTGATTTCTCAATTATAGATGCATGAACAGTATGCCTCAATAACTGTTTTATTAAAAACATTTTAAGAGCAAGTTAACTTTTAAAACATAGAAAAGGCACCATAAAATTCTGTATTATGAGGGAATAAATAACTCAGAATTCATGCTCAGTATGGCCATATAAGAGTAGCATCAGAAAGTTTATGTTTTTATATCTTTATAAAGTAGCTAAGATATAAGGTAGCCAATGTTCATGTAAGCATACTTGTCATAGTGGATAGATTGGTTTTTTACATGTGAAATTTGCTGCTATGCTGGTGCTTTAATTACATGCCCAGGAGCCACCTAGTGGCATAGTTGAGTAAAAGTATGAAATTCTTTCAAACTTGAGTAGCAAGTGCTCTGAAAGTAATAGATGGAGCTAACTTAGCAAATTATGCTTCACAGCCATCAATCATTGTTGATTGATTGATTGATTGATTACCAATCAGTGAGACATAAATGGTTATGATTCATTTCTGACATTGACTTATCCAAGAATAATTAACAATGTCTGGATTCAGAAATAGTTTTATGCATAAAAACAATTACTTGTTATGAAATTTTCTTACAGGTCATTTAGACTGAACATGGACTATCAATAAATGAGGAAAATATTAAATAATTCTGTCAAGTTCATTCTGAAAAGTTAGCATTTTTTTTCAGTTGTAAAGCCATAGTTTAATGTGTAAGCCTGACTCACTGTAGCTCTTTTATTTTAATAATTTCAGCCAGACCTTAGTGGAAGCCAAATTGCCTCACCCTTTTGCTGATAAAATCTGACACTGTTAACTCCAGAGATGCAGTTTCTTGAAATGGAATCAGGTGTTGTGGGGTTTTATTTCTGAAAAATTACCTGTCTACATTTAAGATTGTTAAAATTAGGAAGTTGTTGATATGCATCATTCACCTTACATGAGTGTTTTTCTCCTGGATTGTGTATCTAATTTTTCCTTTGAATCTAGGATGTAATTGTGATAAGTAGTTACTATTTTCAGAGAATTTGTCAAGTTCACTTTTACAACTAACTAGGTCATAATATATTTTGAGGTAATAAGATCCATAACTGAACTAGAAGTGGTGTGAAATGTGGTTTCCTTTTCTATAATTTGAATCTTGTGTTATTAGATAATGTGAAATTTTAGTGTAATGAGAAATGGGTCAAAGCTTTTCTGTATCTACTTTTTGCATACAAAAATAATGTTGAGCTATTAGAATACTTCAATGTGTTTTGTGATGAATGATTATTGATTTTGCTAGAATTCAGTTCTAGAATACGGGTATCTTTAATTTCTTTTTATATCAGTTATAATTATAAAAATCAAAAAGTGTACTTTTAGTCCTTATTATGAACTAACCTGGAATTTGTGAGTTCTAGTTCCAATTTAGGCATGAAAGCCAACTGGGTGACCAAGGGCCAATCGTTTTTTTAGCCTAACTCAGCTCACAGGATTGTCTTTCTGGAGAAATTTGGAGGAGAGAGAATTAGAAATGCTCTGTGCCCTGAGCTGTTTATGAAAATAATAAAGACAGGATATAAAATAAATAAAACTATTGAGAACATTATTAGATAATTAAAATTCAACATGATGATATAAAGGTGCGTGGGTATATGGTAAGCCTTACCTTATTTAAGTGGAGAATATATGTATGCAGGTAGTCCTTGACTTACAACCATTCATTTAGAAAGTTGCAGCAACCCCACAGTCATATGATCAAAATTCAGACACTTGGCAATTGGTTCATATTTTATGACAGTTGCAGTGTCCCTGGGTTATGTGATCACCTTTTGCGATCTACTGACAAACAAAGTTAATGGGGAGCCCAATTCACTTAACAACCATGTTACTAACTGCAGTGATTCACTTAACACTTGTCATAAAGGAAAGGAAAAGGTTTCCCTCGTATATATGTGCTAGTCACTCCTGACTCTAGGGGGCGGTGCTCATCTCCGTTTCAAAGCCGAAAAGCCAGCGCTGTCCAAAGACATCTCCATGGTCATGTGGCCGGCATGACTCAACACCAAAGGCACATAAAATGCTGTTACCTTCCCACCAAAGGTGGTCCCTATTTTTCTACTTGCATTTTTTACGTGCTTTCAAACTGCTAGTTTGGCAGAAGCAGGGACAAGAACAGGGAGCTCATCCCGTTACGCAGCATTAGGGATTCAAACTGCTGAACTGCCGACCTTTCGATTGACAAGCTCAGTGTCTTAGCCACTGATCCACCGTATCCCTAAGAAATGTCATAAAATGGGGCAAAACTCACTTAACAATTGTCTCATTTAGCAACAGAAATTATGGATTCAATTGTGGTCATATGTTGAGGACTACCTGTACACATACATTCATTCAATTTCATTTCAATTAAATAAGATACTTTTTTTCCTTTTTGAGAAGCATGTTAAATGAAGTAGAGAATATTTATTTATTTATTTATTATTTAGATTTTTATATCGCCCTTCTCCCAAGGGACTCAGGGCAGTGCACAGCCACAATAAAACACATATATCCATAAAGTTTAAAAACAGTTTAAAACATATTAAATAATTTGGCCCTTATATTAAAAAACTAAAACACCCATTAAAATTCGTTATTTCTATAATTCCTCTAAGATATTTTTGTGCACTTATCGTGTTTTCTGTTACTTCTTCTAACCATTTGCCTTTTGATTTTGTGTAATGGTATCCATGGCAACTGCAATTTCAATTTCCTTATTTTCATCTATCAATGAATGCTTTTCAGGCGATGTGAGCTACTAAATCTCATTTTTGCTACAGCTGTAGTCACTTCATACTTATTTAGAAAATGCAGTATAGCTATTCCATTAAATCATTACGGTAAATTATTAAACATTTTTCAGGTCACTGTGGAGCACCCCAACATTCAACATTCTGAGGACCCTAATTTTTTTCAGAAATCTTTTGAGATTTGACTGTTTGCCTATATTAGAATCAACAGATGGAAAAGTAATATATATGTACAGCCAGTACCCATCACCATTGCTAATAATTTTATAAACTGATTTTTTCTTAAAATAGCCAAGCATTTGTCTTTTCACATTTTCATGAGCACCATTTTTGCCATCTCATATTATAGAGATAGTGTAAATAAAGTTCGTTGAAATGAAAAAGAACTATTCTTTCTTTACTCTGTTATATTGAAAATATGTTTCATAGGTTGAAGAATGAGTTATTTCAATCAGCCTGAGTTAAAATTTTTGCAAATAATTTTAACAAAATGCACAACCAGTTTCATTCTTGTCTGGATATGAAATCCTTTTCCTATTTATAGCAATATAGATACAATGTGATGGATTTTCTTCTAATTAAAAAAGAATAAATGTGTCAAAAAGCTTAATCAGTTGTAGAACAGGGAGGAAAAAGCACCATTCATCTTTTGGGCTTGTTTGTTTGTTTATTACCATAATCTACATGCTGCTTCATTTTCAAAACTCTGTGGCATACAAGTGTTAATATATTAAGACTAGAAGCAAAAATTAGTTAATAGAACAATTCACAGGTTAAGGCGAGACTTTAAATTTCATCATTAATTGCAGCTGTGTCAGCCAGAACCTATTTCTTCTGAACCTTTAAAGAAAGATGCTATTACCTGTTGTAAGCTGCAAGAACGTTTGGACTGCAACAGGGTGGAATGGTGGTTGAATAAAAATGTCTAAGGATGGGTTCAGGATGTTCTTGTCCTAATCCATGCATCCCTTTCTCTTGCTCAAGAACTGAAGTAGACTTCACTGAAGTAGCTCGAGGTTTGTATTTTAAAAAGATTCCTTTTGGGAGAGGTTCATGAATTTAAAGACATGGAACATTAGTGGTAATCTTTGTAAAGATTAAATGTTAGGGCAACCACTATCAATCCCCAAGTATTTGCAAAATTCCAGAAAAGTTCTCACAACTTTATAGATATTGGAGGATATTCTAAAGAATGCAGAAGAATGTTGGGATAATTTGTAACAATCTTCAGTTAACATTGACCGTTGAAATTCTATGCAAATGTAGAGGAGAAATGTTAGGTGAGTTAATGGATCATATATAGCCATCATCATTTATTAAGTCTATTTTCTTGGGTCGTTTTAACTGCCTCACAAATATATTTATGGCATTTAATACAGTCAGTACGGTAAACTTATTATGGGTAGTGTCTGCTTGCACTTTTCAATTCATATTTCAAAATAAAATAAGTTTTGAGTAAACCTGCCCATTTAGTGACGTCCATGAGCAACAATTGTTTTTCTTAATTAGTAAATAATTTATTTTTGATAATAAAACTTAGATATAATTTTTCTAAAGAAAAATAGTCTTTTCTAGAAGGACCTAAATTCATCTATTATACAATACAGTTTGTATTTTTCAGTTATAATGGTATGTGCGTGTTAATTTCTGTCTTTCAGCTTTACTATTCAGCTAAGCGTGCTTCCATTGTTATGTGTCTGCTGCTATTACTACTATTACTATTAGTAATAGGGCTGCAAATATCCAGCTGTTCAAGATAGTTATTTGTTTCTAGCTATACATATATTAATGAAACCAATCCACAAAGTTATTTATGCTGTTTCAGAAAATCTTCATAATTACCACCAGACTGAGCTATTTAGATGTCTACCACATACTGCAATTTGTGAAAAAACTGGATAAAAAGTTTATAACACTAGATGCTACAATGAAACTAATAATTCAAAACTTGAATAATTGTCTACAAAATTGTCTACAAAATAAAACTATTAATATTTCAGTAATGAAATGTTGACTTCTTACAAGGATATTCTATATATCTATAAAATATTTCATGGCCTCAATATTTATGTTCCATTTATCTTTTAGGGAGAACAAGAAAGAAGCCTGAGCCAGTGGATACCATATTTGTTAAACAAGTTAGAGAAGGAGGACCTGCTTTTGAAGCTGGACTATCCACAGGTATTTTTCACTTCTCTTTATATAGTAATCATATCTCTGAATCTGGCTGGTATAGGATTTTATAGATAATAATTCAATAGGCAAATTTAAACTTCTTGCCAAATTTCATTGTTTGGCAAATCAGTCTGGATGATTCTCAGACATTTTATATACATGAAGTACGTTTTGTATGTTTTACACGTGCATATAATACCATTAACAATTTAATGGTCATTTGGCAATGGTGGAAATTACTTCACCTCTGTTAGCTCATTAAATTGAGGTTTAATGAAATGTCATAAATAGAATTATTTTTTTCAGTGTTTCTGAACAATAAAAGAACATTTCTTGGATAAGAGTGATATCTAGGTAATTCTTTTTAGGCAGTTTTAATAATTTATGGCTAGTTTTTGTTGGTGGATTTTTAAAAGAGTTAATGAGTTTTGAAAACCATAACCACTTCATATATTGCTAGAAAAGGGCAAGAAGTTGTTCTATATTTCCATATTGTGAGATCCATGTTCTGTAAATGCCATGAGATCTGAAATAATAAATGAGTTCCACACTTGTAGATTTTCATCCATGATAACATAGCTGGTATTATTAGAATAATCCTAGTTATGGTATCGAACATTCTCAGTCACTCAGGTATAGTTGTCTGGAAGCTGAGTCATCTTCCTAGTTCTGGTGTTATAGTAGATGTAAAGAAGACAATTAGAAAATTAGAATTGTTTTTAATTCCCCTTTTGTTAAAACATTTATGTTAGCTTTAAATCAAGAAAAGAATGACTTTGTTTCCTTTTTTTAATCTGTAGGTGACAGAATTATAAAAGTGAACAGAGAAAGTATCATCGGAAAGACATTTTCTCAAGTAATTTCTTTAATTCAGAACAGGTAAACCATTTATTTTTAAATATCATTTGAATTTTCATATAAAATATTTCATATAAATATTTCAAAAAGTATTGATTGATTTATGAAATATGTTCTGTGATAAGATACGATGAACTATAATAAACCTCAAAGTCAAATGGTTGACAAATGAAGGTGAATGGTTTAAAACATCTAGTTTTTCTCCTCTTCCAGTTTAATCATTTCAGTCTTGCTTTTCTTGTTGATAACATTTACAAGAATGAAAATAATTCTGAAGTGAATTTCACCACACTTTACACCAGGGTTTATAGGTATTTTTTTTCCAAAATATATCATACTTAATCCAATCATTTACTAGCCAAGTCTTCTTATGTTTGGTTTGCTAATGGACAGTCACACTAGTCGGGTCAAAAGTCATTCTTCAGGAATATATATCCTTGCTTATCAACCACAATTGGGACCAGGAATTCCGTCACTAAGCAACACAGTTGTAAAGTACGATGTCACCTGATCATGCCAACTTACAATAGCAATTGTGGCAGTTCTAATTGCCATCACTAGATGAATCTTATACAGGTGCTGTATCCTGCAATCACTTGATTGCCATTTGTGACCCCCCTCCTGACTTCATCATTGACTGCTTGATGGAGGCCAGCAGTGAAGGTGGTGATCATGTGACTCTGAGATGTTGCAGCTGTCATAATTATGAGCCAGTTATCAAGTGCTCAAATTGCAGTCTTGTGATTACAAGGACACTGTGAGGGCTGTAATTATAAGGATGTGTGCCATCATAACTTTGAATGGCTGCTGAACAACTGCTCAGTCACAAGGATTATCTACATGTTCATTCAGAAAATGCTTGGTAACCCACCAATGGACACTTCTCCCTGGAAATACTGGCAGGCTTCATTATTAATCCCTTTCTGAATGGCCAGGCAAGCTGTTTGGGGGATTGAATTCAGCCTGTTCTTTCCACCTCTATTTCTTGCTGGTCTGTATAAGCAAAAATGAGCAGTTGACTGGGATTTGGTGTTCCCAAAACATGGCTAGATAGCTGGGATTAATTTAATCCTTTGTAAGTGTGGATCTATTTTACTTGGACTTCAGTAAAGCATTTGATAAAGTAGATCATAACCTACTACTAGATAAAGTAGAAAAATGTGGGTTAGATAGCATCTCCACCAGATGGATTCGTAACTGGCTGACCAACCGCACTCAACATGTAGTCCTCAATGGAGCTGCATCTATATGGAGGGACGTATCCAGTGGAGTACCCCAAGGCTCTGTTTTAGGCCCAGTACTCTTCAACATCTTCATCAATAACTTAAACAGGGGATAGATGGGGAACTCATCAAATTTGCAGATGACACCAAGCTGGCAGGAATAGCAAATACTCCAGAAGATAGGCTCAAGATACAGAAGGATCTTGACAGACTTGAACATTGGGCGCTATCTTACAAAATGAAATTCAACAGTGAAAAAAGTAAGGTTTTACATTTAGGGAAGAAAAACAAATGTACAGGTATAGTATATGTATTATTGCTCAATAGTAGTAACTGTGAGAGGGATCTTGGAGTCCTAGTGGACAACCATTTAGATATGAGCCAGCAGTGTGCAGCAGCTGCCAAAAAAGCCAACACAGTTCTGGGCTGCATAAACAGGGATAGAATCAAGATCACGTGAAGTGTTAATACCACTTTATAAGGCCTTGGTAAGGCCACACTTGGAATACTGCATTCAGTTTTGGTCGCCACGATGTAAAAAAGATGTTGAGACTCTAGAAAGAGTGCAGAGAAGAGCAACAAAGATGATTAGGGGACTGGAGGCTAAAATATGAAGAACGGTTGTAGGAACTGGGTATGTCTAGTTTAATGAAAAGAAGGACTAGGGGAGACATGATAGCAGTGTTCCAATATCTCAGGGGTTGCCACAAAGAAGAGGGAGTCAAACTATTCTCCAAAGCACCTGAGGGTAGAACAAGAAGCAATGGGTGGAAACTAATCAAGGAGAGAAGCAACTTAGAACTAAGGAGAAATTTCCTGACAGTTAGAACAATTAATAAATGGAACAACTTGCCTACAGAAGTTGTGAATGCTCCAACACTGGAAATTTTTATATGCTTTTAAAAAATGCTTTTAAAAGGCTCTGATGATCAGGCAACTCAGCTGGGATCATCAGACCCTTTTAAAAGCATTTTTTCTACAACCTTTTCAGCCAAAGAGGTTTTAGAAAAAATGCTTTTAAAAGTTTTAAAAAAAAACAACCTCTGATGATCGCGCAGCTCAGCTGGGCATGGGGGGTGGCCAGGGATTTTTGCTACCGATTCTCTGAACCACCCATCACCATCGCTACCGGATTGGGAGATCCAGTCTGAATCTGTTGTGGCCCGCCAGATTGGAATCATGGCTGATCCCAATGACGAGGAGGCTGGTGTGGGGTTGCGCCAGCAGCCGGCGCAGCCGGCGCTCTCATCAGACAGCGAGGAGGTGGAAGAGGATGTGGTGCCAGAGGCAGAGACTCAGCCAGGGCCTTCAGAACCTCCAGAGGCTCCTTCAAGTGGAGAGAGCGAAGTGGAGGAGCCTCTCTTCGAGCACACAGGGCTGCCAAAAGGCAGGAGTGGCTACTCAGGAGGAGGAGGTCTCCTCGAGAGTAAGGTTTAAGGATAATTGGCCACTCCCTTAGCCTATTTAAGTCTCATGCAGTTAGTAATTTCTTGCTGGAAACAACGTGTAATTATTACAGAGCATTTTGGAGAATGAGTGTCTTATCGTATCTTGTTTTCTGGGCTGGTTGCCAACCTTTGCGGGAGTTTGTTTTTTCTTGGTACATTATAACTTTGATAAGGACCGTTGGTATGTGTCACAATCCTTGGGAATCCAGAGCTGGGGCAGAACAGAACTGGGAGCATTTCATCCCTGCCTGAGATAGAAGATGAAACAACTGAAGCACATTTTCATAGGATTTGCCCCTGCCTACTGCCTTCATACAGGTAGTCCTTGACTTACAGCCATTTAAAATGACAACAGCACTGAAAAAAGTGATTTATTACTGTTTTTCACACTTACGACTGTTGCAGCATTCCCATGGTCATGTGATCTAAATTTGAATGCTTGGCACCTGGTTCATATTTATGACAGTTGCAGTATCCCAGGGTCATGTGTTCCCCTTTAGTGACCTTCTGAGAAGCAAAGCCAATGGGAAAGCCAAATTCACTTAATCATGTAAGTGTTACTAACTTAACAACCGTGGTGATTCACTTAACAATTGTGGCAAGCAAGAAAGGCCATAAAATGGGGCAGAACTCACTTAAGAACTTTCTCATTTAGCAATAGAATTGCTGGGCTCAGTTGTGGGCGTAAGTCAAGGACTATTTGTGTTTATATTGGAAACTACAGTATGAACAGGAGATATTCTAAATGTTTTATTTTCTTTTAATTTAATTAATTAATTAAATTTATTTTTCTAAGTGGCAGGAATACATTAATTTCATCATTTATTTTTGCATAATAAATTATCTGCATGGAGGTAATTTTGAAAACAAATGCATGGGTTGTGCTTTAAAAAAATACAAGTGACTCATAGCAGATAATATTAAAAGAAATAAATATATTCTGTGCTGGGTTTTTCTTATATTCTCTGGATTTTTGAAAAAGGGTAAGTATTAAAGTTATTAATATTCCTATTTTTATAGCTAGAAATGAAATTCCTTCTCAAATTGTTAGTATATTAATTTATTTCCTTGATAATAAAGTTGTGTATTTATTTTTCCCACAGTGATGATGACTTGGAACTCAGTGTTATGCCAAAAGATGAGGACATTCTTCAACTTGTAAGTTATACTTCTAACCTGAAATCTAAAATCAAAGTCTCCATAACATTCCTGCAAAAGGGATTCAAGTCTTTAATTAGCATATTGAATGTAACAAAGCTTTGAATAACTCTATTTCTGTATTTATAAATGATCACTCACCCCTCTTATTCTATTCTACTTTATTTTATTTTATTTGCAATTTTAGTGCTGTAAAACTAGGTAAAAACGAACTAGCAAAAAAGATACTTTTTGTGTTTCTTATAGTTCATTTTAGTGAAATGAATATAAATTATGTTGCCTTCTTATGGAACAGATGCACTCTACTCTTCTGAAATGCATCTTGGGGGTGGATAAATCTCTACCAACTCCAGGAGTAAACTCACATTTGGGTATAACCCCTATACCCGTGATGATGAACCTATGGCACACGTGCCAGAGGTGGCACACAGAGCCCTCTCTGCTGACATGCGCACCATTGCCCCAGGTCAGATCTCCGTGGCGTTTATTTTGTGAGCTTCTGTTTCCCTGCAAACAACAAAACAGAAGCTCATGAAAGAAAAAGATCTTAACTCTTGCTGCGCATGCCTGCAGCTCCACATGTGCATGTGTGCATGTGCGTGTGTGTGTGCGTGTCTGTGTGTGCACATGCATGTCCACACAAGTGCACCTTCTTGTGTGTCCACGCAAGCATGTGCATGTCCGCACATGTGCGCATACCTTTCAGTTTGGGCATGTGCATGCACACAGTTTGGGCACTCGGTGTCTAAAAGGTTCACCATCACTGCCCCATACAAACCCAGCTAGTAATAATTCAACTACTGAAAATCCTTTCTATGGATCCAGATAGACTATCCAAGCCATGTTTCGAAGAACAGTTGCATGACAGGCTACCTTGAGATTGATCATTCTGCTTTCAGATGTGTCATCTCACAATATGGATTCTCCATCCAATTTCCAGTCCAATGAGATCTAAAGGCCAGCAAAATTTTCAAAGAGTCACTAATGTGACTGTCCCAATATTATCTAGCATCACTTAAATATTTTAAGTTTTTGTAGTGCCTGGCTCAACACAAATCAGCCTCCCAATTCGAAAAAAAACATTTAAAACTGATATGCCTCAATGTCTCAAAAGAGCTTTTGCAAGAGCTTGTTTCAAACAACTAGACTCCCTGGTAAAATATGGGAGATTTCATGGAGTTTCATTTGAAGAAAGACTGTATTTGTGGAACACCAGCCTTGGAAGACAGTGGACATTTTTCATTTAATTTCATGTAAAAACTAAAAAATACTGCGGTACCCAGGAGAAACGGTTTTACTTTTTGCAGCCCATGAATCTGCATATCACTAGGAAAACCGCCTTAGTTATACAAGGGCCATTTCAAAGAGGACAGAAAGTTTAGACCATTTTGGGATTAACTGTTGGGGTGCTAATTTATTGTGAACAAGTCCTATTGTTTTCTTTCTATCTACTTGTTTATTAATATTAGTTTTATACTTTGGTATGGTCAAATGACTAATAAAGTTTATATAGTATTCTATAAATGTTATTAGCTTGAAAGGTAGTCCTCGACTTATAACCATAACTGAGCCCAAAATTTATGTTACTAAGCAAGAGAGTTATTAAGTGAGTTTTGCCTCATTTTAGAACCATTTTTGCCACAGTTGTTAAGTGAATCACTGCATTTGTTAAGTTACTAACATATTAGTAACATTGACTTTGCTTGTCAGAAAGTTGCAGAAGTTGATCACATGACCCCAAGACACTGCAACTGTCATAAATACATGCCAGTTGCCAAGCATCCAAATGTTGATCATGTGACTATGGGAATGCTGCAACAGTTGTAAGTGTAAAAAATGCTCATAAGTCACTTTTTTCAGTGCTGTTGTAATTTCAAACTGTCACTAAACAAATGGCTGTAAATTGAGAAATACCTGTATAAGAACATGAAAATAATTTGATAATCTTCAGAAAAATAGAGATGGAAACTTATTGAAGAGATTATTTTCATCTTGAACTAAGGAAAACATGTTTGCTTTCCTCTTTAATATGCAAAAAGTTTCAGATAAATTCACTTTTTTGATAAATACTGTCAGAATTTGAACATAAAATTTTACTGAAACTTAATGTAAACTGAGATTATGAATATACTTCTAAAAGGTAAACCGCTTCTATTTGCTTGGCTTTCATTCGTTAGAAGTGATACTAGAAATTTCCTTTGGTTCATCTGCTCTAAGTTTTGTCCCATGACCAGCAACAGAAAAAGAGAGGTGATGGTAGTCAGTAATCCCTCTTTAGACGTTGGTATATTAGATCTGTATTTGCTTTTGCCAGTAAACAACCAACCTACTAACAACCAACAACCAACCTAGTTACCTACAGCAATGAACAAAACATAATACAATATCACTATGTTAACTATCATTACAGTTAACACCTAGAAGCCCTCTGTTATAACTTGATTTTAATTAGCTTTGGGGCAGAAGCAGGGGTCTTGTTCAAGCAACATGCAGGCTGATTTGTTTTGAGGTAAAATCCATCCTTGGGCCTTCATAAGAAAGGCCTAGAAGAAGACAAACACTCTGTACTCATGAACCAAGCATCCTGTTTGAGAAGAGTACACGGGAGACTGTTATACCATCTGTGGTTATTCTAAGTTTTGCAAAAGTATAAAGATTAAGGTGTTATCATGACCCAGACACTGAAAGCCTGAATCATAAAAATCCTCATTATCAAACATTGGACCCAAATTGAAAGTGCTTTTTTTGTCTTCTTCAATACAATATATGAAGGTTACCAATTCATCTTGTTAGAATACTTAGGATGATCCAGAGAGCTTCGGGTCTGTTAAGTCTGCAGAAAGGTTTTTAATGAGTGTTTTCTATGTACCCCTTAATTTGTTCTTTTTGCTCACGTCAACAATTTATCAGACAATTATGAAGTATTTTTATAATGTAGGCTTTCAGAGTCTGGGTCATGCTAACATCCTGAGTCATTACTGTTTACAAAAATATTTCAAAGTAAAATAAAATTAGGGTGGTGGAATTAGCCTTAAGTAATTTTGTACACAGGAGTCCAAAGCTTTTACCACCTTTTATATTCCCCCAGAAAGGCTCAAAATAGGATATGTTGTAATGGTCTCTCTCTCTCTCTCTCTCTCTTTTTTTTTTTTTTTTTTTTTTTGCTTTCTGATGGATTACTTCCAGTTAAACTTTGCAAAAGTATGTGTCTAACTTTTTTTCAATAAATTTTTATTTTATTCACAACATTAAAATATGAGCTCCCAAAAAAAGGGGGGCGGAGAACAGAACTAAACAAGATATGTATATGTCAAGAATAATTTCTCCCCATTTAAAAAGAGGCCTATGGTTTATGAATTTCTACAACTCTAATTACCCAACCAATTTGACCTGACATCTAAACTAAACTTTGCAAGTGTGTGTGTCTTTAACATTTAGAAAAGGCAAAGAAGTTCCTTTTTATGCATTAAGGTAATCTATGTATGTATGTCCAGGCATGAATGTTTCCAGTTAATTTTTTCAAAAAATGTGTGTTTACATTCAGAAATACAGGATGCGGTTTAAAATGACTACTTCTAGCATTTAAAGTGCTGGTTTTAAACACATTCAAAATAAAATATTTTGCTTCAAAATATAGGTTTCAAAATGTAGTGAATGGTGATTGATTGATTTAACAAATTTATGTACCCACCCAACTCATACATAGTGATTCCAGGTGGCATACATTAACAATCCAAAACTTAATCCTACACCCATTGTATTTTCAATCTATTAAAGTCAGGATTACCAGACATCAACAGTCATTACAGGTGTTCCTCGATGTACAACTACAGTTGAGCCCAAAATTTATGTTGCTAAGCGAGACAGTTGTTAAGTGAATTTTGCTCCAGGTTACAACTGTTCTTACCCCAGTTATTAAATGAATCTGGCTTCCCCATTGACTTTGCTTGTCAGAAGATCACAAAAGGTGATGACGTGACCCCAGGACACTGCAACCGTCATAAATATAAGTCAGTTGCCAAGTATTTGAATTTTGGTCACATGACCATGGCGATACTGCAACAGTTGTAAATGTGAAAAACAGTCATAAGTCACTTTTTTCAGGGCCATTATAACTTCCAAAGGTCACTAAATGAACTGTTGTAAGTCGAGAACTACCTGTGTCTTTAGGGTTGGTGAACATGGGATTTGGCTTGATGGAATTTGGTAATATCATATCCAATAGAGTTTGTGATTTCATGACATTTTTCTTTTATGGTTGGTCATGCAGTCAGTTGTTAAGACTGGATTCTGCATTTTTGCTACCTATTGAGTCTTTCCCATGCACCTGGGACAGGCAAATGTTTTTGTTGAATAATATTAAAAATATTATTGCAAGATACAAGCTGTTCCAAGTAAAACTGACTTTTGTAGTTAACTAAAAATTATTTGCTCAATGCAGATTGTGTTCAAGACATCTTTTACCACTGGTTCTATCGTTGGGTTTTTGTTTGTTTGTCTTTTGTTTTTTTGGCCAAGCCACTCTGTTTCTATTTGCAGGTCTTTGTATTTTGTGATTTTCTCCAGTTCTTTCTCTTCTGTTTTGCTGTCTACAGGTATTGCCACAACCACTGTCCAGACATTTTTTTGTCTTTCTAATCAACAAATGTTTTTGTGTGTGCGTAATCTACAGTGATATTCACAGTCTAAAACTGGTGACAATAATTCAAGCTTCTTTATTTTCTATTTCTTGTGTCTGCTTTGTGTTCTCACCAGATCTTGCTTGCAACAAACAATATTTCCAATGCACCATTGTTGCTACTTTGTTATGTTGCTACTTTGTAATCAGCCTGTGCAATCATGCAGCAGCTAATGATGTGTTCCACTGTTTCTTCCGTTTCTTTGCAGAGAGGGCATTTTCTGTCAACTGTTCTCGTCTTAATTCTGGCTTTATATGCATTTTTTTTCTTAAGGCTTGGTCTTATTCTGTCAGAATTAGCTGTCTCTTTCTTTAACTTTCCTGTTCTTAGCCATTGGCAGATCTGGTTGTTATTTATTTTGCCTGTTGGCTTTTTATGAACAGGCTATGTAATACTTTGCGCTGCCATGTCTCTTTTCTCGCTTCATTTGGTCTTTCTTATAGACCAGTTTGGTTTCTGCTATTCAATAAGCCTTCATGGTGTCCTAGCTTCAGCAAATCTTTTTCACTGCCCTTCAGAAGGTCTTCCAATGGCCTTTTTCCTTCCACTGTTTGGTATACGTGCAAGATTTCACCCCCCACCAATGCTCCTTCATCTGTCAACATTGCTATGTGGATGAAGGGGATGATTTATTGTTTCTGGTCTTCCTATTCAAGGCTCCCAGTTGATAGTTTGAGTCTAATCCAGTTTTTCAATTGTACATCTAATAACTAGAATGCCCAGGTATTAATCACCTTGATGGTATTTCTGCCATCTAGTTTGAACTTTAAGGTCTTCTTTACATTCTGATGTATTCATTACAGGTAGTCCTTGACTTACAACAGTTTGTTTAATGACTGTTCAAAGTTAGAGTGGCACTGAAAAAAAGTGACTTATGACTATTTTTCACACTTACAACCATTGTAGTATTCCCATGGTCATGTGATCAAAATTCAGATGCTGGTTCATATTTATGATGTTTGCAGTGTTCTAGGATCATTGCCTTTCCGACAAGCAAAGTCAATGGGGAAGCCAGATTCACTTAATAAACCATGTTACTAATTTAACAACTGCAGTGATTCACAAACAACTGTGGCAAGAAAATTTGTAGAATGGGGCCAAATTCACTTAGCAAATGTTTTGCTTAGCAATATAAATTTGGGCTCTATTATGGTTGTAACTCAAGGATTACCTGTGCTAAACTTCTTCTTGACTTCAGTATACCTGGTATAGTCAGCTTGAAGGATGCCCAGGTATATGTAGTGATCTTCTTCATCCATACTTTTGATGTTATTTCTACAGGGCATCTTGATTCTGTTACTTTTCACTATTTTCACCCTGTTGATGGTAAGGATAGCACATTTGTCCAATCCAAACTCCATTGTAATATCTTGGCTGTATGTCTATGGAGATTCTCAGTCATCCAGGTCATGGTTGTCCCAAAGGTGCTTTTTTTCAAGAGGCAACTCTATTTTCTGTTTTTTTCTTTGAAGACATTTCACTTCTCATCTAAAAAGCTTCTTCAGCTCTGATTGGATGGTGGGATATAAATTTCTCCATTCCCCACCATCCAGTCAGAGCTGAAGAAGCTTCTTGGATGAGAAGCGAAACATCTTCAAAGAAAAAAACCATAAAATCCAGTTGCCTCTTGAAAAAAAGCACTTTTGGGACATCTTGGCTGTATATTCAGCATTGAGCATTTTGTTTAGAATGTTTATCACACTTTTATTATTGTTATAAATAGCAAAAGGCAGCAAACATATTTAATATTCATTCCTCCTCCTATTTTCTTCACAACTCTGTGAAGTGAATCAGATTTCAAGAGAGCAACTGGCCTAAAGTCATCCAGCTCACTTTCATTTCTAAGGCAGGATTAGAACTCACAGTTGTCTGACTTCTCTCTTGGTGCCTTAACCATTGGAGATTTACCAAGAAATAAAAGATAAACATGAATTTATCTGAAGTAAAAGTAAGGGAAAAAAGACAAAAAAGCCATAAAAAGTAATGCAAGAAAAAGGAAATATATATACAGAAGTGACTTTTCCACAACAGTTACTAACAAATATATTCCATATTCAACCCTTTTTAATCAGAAAATCTATAAATCCCAGGGGGGTGGGAGTTTCTCAACAAAAGATCCACAAAAGATTTCCAATTTTGTTGTATTACCTCTATCAAAATGTCAATTTTGCCATTTCTACAAGTTCTAAGCATAAAGGCTGTATCTGTACATGGAACTCTTACATATTTGATATCACTGTAAAATATTTACTTTGATTTATATATTTTTCTGTATATGATGTTTTCTTTTGAAATAATGAATGACCATACTTGAATTTTTAAGAAAAATAATCAAAATGTGATATTATTAATAACTTATTGATTAATTACCTAAATAATAAATTACCTAAATTTCTTATGGCTGCCTACTCCAAAAGATCCTAATTTCCAAAATATTTAGCTTCAGTTGTATGTGACATCTTCTTATATATATTAAAGATTTTTTATTTTTTAATATTTTCTCCTTTGTGCTAATAGGAAATGAATCAGGAAATGGCTTACAGCTGGTGATTATATCAGCCTTACAGCTTCATACTTTTTTCAACCTTTTTTTAATGCCCATTTTTCAGAATTTTGCAAATGTGCAGGTTTGAGAATAAATATTTGAACCTACATTAGACTAGGGAGGCAGTATAGGCATCTTTCAGAGTGTCACTCAATATGTTGTTTCCTTAAAATGCACCATTGCTTAATTTTCTAGATGCATTTTTCCAGTGTATCTGCTCTCCTGTTTTCTTCTCCTAATAATCTGAGAAACACACAAATGCAGAATGTATATTTTCTGGTATAACTAATACATGCAAATATACCTTACAATTGAAACACAGCTAATTCCTAATTTGTCAGGGAAGGAACAGCAAAGATATACAAAATGAAAATAATCACATGGTGGGAGTGTTTCTTTTTTTAATGAAAATTATTCTGAAATCATCTTTCTAATGTCAGATGTAGAGTCAGCTGACAGCTTGTGGCTGTTCAGATTTATGAGAGGAAGGGGTGCACAGATTTAAAAGGCATAATAAAGCCCTTGTTTCGTCATCTGGAAGCAGGGATGGTAGCAGCTCAGACGAGATGAAAGACTGTTATGTTGCTGTAGCAGAAGGGATGCCTTGTGGCACAAGCAGAGGGCTCAGTTTGCAGCACGAAAGATGCACTGAAGCACACAGCACGAATGTGCTTTCTTTTTTTCTGGAAAGCTAGGGAAGAAATGCAAGAAACAGGTATTTAAAAAAATCCGAGACTGACATGCTCACAAGGAGGCTGAAGTTATTGTGTCCGCTCCGGTGCACCTCAGCCGTTTTGGTACCTTCCAGAGAAATTGGTGTAGCTGTATTTTTAGCTTGCTGTGTATTCGGCTTCAATATGACAACATAATTCTATCTTTACATATATAGGCAGCTTTTACTATGTTTTCCTGTTTTGTGCCAGCTGCAGTTTTCAAAGGATATCAGAGCACTGGTAAGAGTGTACTGTAGCCATTTCTCTGATTTTTGTAAGGCATGTGTTTCTTCGTAAATTTGCAAGGAGCTGGATTGTTAAAGCCTGCAAGTTGCTGAAAGCAAGCTAGATCTGCTGGTTAGCTGAATCTCAATTGTAATAGCTATCCTGTTATCACTTTAATGTATGCCTGTGTTAAAATTTTGGATTATTTTTTTTACAAAAAGCTTATAATACTTTGCATTTAATTATTGCTCGCTGTAAAATTTATTAAGCTCTGTGTTTCAAGCGGCTCGCCTTTTCATCCTTAACACTTGCTCTTGATCTAATGTTTATGATTGCATTTAGGCTTGTACAACCTGTCTAATGCTAAGGCAGGGCATGTTGATTTCTCTGAATGGAGCATGTTATGGTTTGAGAGGAAATGCTGTATTACAGTATCACACACAAGCTATGTTTGTTTATTTTAAAAGCATCAGGAAAGGATTCCTGCATTGTCAATTCTTATTTTTTTTTATTACTACTTCAGAAAGTCGTTGCAAAGTATAAAATAATAATATTTACAATTTCTGGGCAGACCTAGAAAATATGCTATTGTTGATAGTTATACAAATAATGTAATATAAAGGAAATAATGCAAAATTTAAAATAAATATTTCTTTAAGAATCATTTATTTAAAGTACAAGATGAAAATGATGAAGTATATAAGGAAAAATTACCTTAAGACAGACTGTGTTTCATGCTTAAGGAGTGCTTGAATATACTTACCAATAATGTACGTTCAGGATATCTTTGACTTTAAAAAATAGCACTACTGTGAAGAGTATGGAATTTATATAAGTAACATGTAAGTTTATTCAGAGGGAGGGTGGGCGTTGGCTGGCAACAAAGACATTGCCACTGTCTAGTCATGTTAGATACAGGAATTGTGCCTTTTAGAAAAGCCAATGGATCAAATGCAGAGGTTTCTTGCTGTTTCTATGTGACAACAAACTGCAAATTTAACCTGTCGATATTTATAGAACCCAGCCTCTAAATATAAAAAATATAAAGGGGGGGGAGAAGAAATTTTAAAATGTCATGGCGGAAAAATAGTTTATATTTATAATCTCTCTTTTTCTTCATTGCTTGCAGCACTTGCTACAATTTGATACATACACACACACAGAGGGGGGGAGAGGGGGAGAGAGAAAAAGAGAACGAGAACATGCTTCTTTCTGAAGACTTTTCATGCATATTTTTATCCATGGAAAACAATAATAGAAAAATATTGAAAAAATCCCTAGTAGAGAGCACCTATTTCACTCTTTTTAAATAGGAAGTCCATTTCTGTCAAGGAATTTAACTTTACCATGTTCATGCCTCTGAAATAGCATGATGGCTTTCCAGTAAATACTTACAGTGATTTAATTTCTTTTTAAATTTTCTGTGCACAGGCATATTCCCAAGATGCCTACCAGAAAGGCAATGAAGCCTACACTGGTAATGCTCTTTATATACCTGAGCCTCCACCAATAAGTTATCCTCGATTAACATACCCATCTCCTGTCCTGGCATTACCTATGGAGAAAGCACCTCCTGACTTATCACTGGGAAAGCAATCAAATAGTAGAGCTGTACCGACATTAGCGCAACCTGAAAAGGCCTGCAGAAAGGAAATTCAAGTGCCTCCATCTCCAAAAGATATTGCAAAATCTAACACAGCTGTCTGTGTTTGTAATGAGACCATAAGAACAGTTGTTGTGCCTTCTGAGAACGATGTAGACTTTTCATCAGTTAGAACAAACCATACTAGTCCATCACACCAGACAGAAGATATAAAATACAGTTTCAAGGAACAAACCTCTGTAAAAGCAAAACCACGAACCACTTCACCTTCCTCTTCGATGTCCACTGCCATTGTACTTCCTCAGACTCCACTTACAAAACCAACAGATTCCCCAGAAACAGCTTATGATTCTGGAAACTATGAAGGAGAGCCAGAAGGAGCTTCAGGTTGTAGTTCTCCTGCTCAGAGTGGAGATTCTCCCTCTGTTAATGTTAATCACACCACTTCTCCAAGTGCCCGTCATAAGATAGACTGGAAAACTTACAAAACCTACAAAGAATATATTGATAACAAACGCTTTCCCAAATATGGTTTCAGAACCATACAGGAAAGGTTAGATAGTTTAAGAGGCACGTCTTCACATTCAATAGATTACTATATTGGCTCACAGGTACGCTGCAGAAGCACCTCTCATGATAGGAGCTCACAGTCTCTATCTGCTCGGCAAAGGAGCATATCCCAGGAAAGAGTTAAGGATACTGTATTAATCAAAAGGTGGCCTAGAAGTGCTTCGCAAGATACTTTAACTTCACCAGTTATCAGCCCTCGAAGTCGTAGGGCACGCTCCTGGAACTATTTAGGCAGACAAGGTGAAGCAGTGGAAAGTATTCACAGTGAGGACCTTATTGCAGATTCAAGCACAGCCAAAAAAATTACACATGAATGTACTGGACTTACTGATCAAAATGACCCTCAAGGCATTTATGAAACTTCATGGCAACATACGTTTCAGGGGTCCCTTAGTGATTTTTCTGTGGCTCCTGGTGTTTATCCTTCAGGCAACAGACAAATAAGCAACCGAGTCTTAGGACCCTTTGCTCAATTCCAGAAAAATTCAACTGATGTAAAATTGCTGCAGACTTCCAAGGATTTGCCAACCACTAGAGGTTCAAACTCTACAACCACTTTTCAGGAAAGAGCACCTCGCTCAACAATTAGAAGCACAAGAAATAGTTCTTTGAAGACCTGTGTACGTTATGCAGCAAAGCCATCATTTCCTTCTAATCAGAGTCTGGATAGTGCTACAACCACAGACCAAAGAGAAATTAATTATGTGCACTATAGTGGTTTGCCAACTCAACAATCCAGGAAACATGCTGAAAGTCCACCAGATCCCAAACTAGACATGAGTAAGTCTAATCTTTCCCCCGTTACCTATACAGCTTCTGTCAATTTTGTCCCACAAGTTAACGAGCACTTAACTACCTTGGTTAATTTAGATGTGTCTGTCAGACAAAAGATTCAAAATTTTGAAACCGAAGCTATAAAACAGTCTGAAGTTCAAGCAATAGATGAGACAAATGAGGAGGAAGTGGTTTTGCGGGAAAAGTCATCTTCTGGCAATCAAACCCCACAACTTTTGCGACATCAGTCCTATATTTTAGCTGTAAATGGTCAGGACTCTGCCTCTGAGACCACTTGTTGGTTACCCAATGATGCACGGAGAGAAGTTCATATAAGAAAAATAGAAGAAAGGAAAGCCTCTTGTTCCTGCACACCTTATGATTCCTTGGCATCAATTCCATTCATAGGTGAGCAAAACCATTTTTATTTCTCTGAATTTGATACATATTTGGATCTTCCATTTAATCCTTTGGCATGAATACATTGTTTTATTCAGTGTAGGTTAGTTTTCTAAACGATAATTTTAAAAATGCATTCAAACTCCATGGTGCCTACTGGATCCTTAAACATTCTACCAGTTTATTATTCTCAGATCAGATTTTCAATCGTTTTAGTCCAAGGCTAATACACATACAAAAATAAGGCTAAAACTGCAGTAGAGGAAGACCAGTGAAGAATGATCTCCCACCTCTTTTTGAAGTGTAATATGGCTAATGTGTAGCATGTGGGTTTTTTTTTCAGTATCCTTAATTGTGTAAGATTGTTAAATTGATTCAAATTCAACATAAATCATAAAGATTTGAAACAATAATAATGTCTTTTTTTCTCCAGCATGTGGACATCACAGCCATCTACATTTTCTTAATTGGATATCTGATAATTTGACTACTTGTTTGAAGTCTTTCAAAATACTGTAGCCATTTCAGAAAAAAAATCCTGATTTCACTGATGGGATGCTTTTACAAAGACTTTGGAGTTTGTCTTATTTCTGTTTTGCAACCAGCATTCATGAATATTACACAAAGTCCATATGAGGATTTAGAGCCAGAATAATTGTTTTAAAATCATTTCTCATGTCACCTCTGACTGATACTTGTAAGCAGTATATAGTTATATTCATATTTAATAGATAGGAGCATATCCCTGGAGTTTAAGGTTTTGGAGAGCAGAATCTGCCATGTTGTAAACTACTTTGGAAGCCCCTTTAAGCTTCTCAAAGGTTTTCTTTTTCAGCAAGACAGACTAAAGTCCCTTGGATTTTAGGAGGTAAGGTGCATGGAGAAATGGACCTAATTGTAATATTGAATTACACATTTTAAAAATCTGATACAAAGTTCATTTGGAAATTTGATACTCTCTGACCACCTCACAATAAAATTGTAGTTTAATCTTTAAAGCATCGAGAGGCTTTTTAAAGCTTGACCTTTAACTCTCATTTTTAGAAGATTTTATCTAACTGTTTGTGATATGGCTATCAGAATATCACACAACATACTGAAACAAAAATACAACACACAACATAACTTGATTAATTTTTGTAAGTAAAAAAAATGAAGATTTCGGAAAGATTGACATCTGAATTATTGGCTAGTGAAAAAAAGGCCATGAAATAACACAACTATTAGGATATTATGGCTTCCTCAGCTATATCCTTCACATGCTACTGCATTTCAGATTGGCTAATGTGAAGCTCATTGCAGGAAGACTGCTTTGTATATTTTGAACAAATGGACAGTGTTTTGGGTCAAGAACTTGCATATCAGCTGATGGAACTATAGACATGTTTCTTTGCCTGATGGTAAAATAGAACTAATTTTTATCAACCTTTTTACTTTCAGTTATATATAGCTAGCTTTTTAAGGATTCTATATACCTCTTTAAAGAGAAATGCTATTATTCTGAGAAATTTTGCAATATAATAGCACAGTCTACAGTACTTCTTAATTTGCTCCAAATAAAGCATTTCTTGGTCAAGATATTGAATGTGAATGAAACTTGAAGTATAAAAATAATATGCCTCATTTCATTATCTTTATTTCTAGAAGATATATGTTGAGAAGATATAACAAGAACCTATTTTATAGATTATAAGAAATCTTTCCCTTTTTTTACAGATATACATTTTGGGGACCTGTTTTTTAAAAAGTCTGAGAAATAAAGTTCGCATTGATAAATTACAGTTGTTCATGTTTTTAAGATTTCAAAGCAGCAATTTTGAAAGATTTTAGCTCTGAGAGAGAAAATAATACTTTAATTTAGATTGTGAAACCATACTCACAAGGAATCTCACAAGAAATCATAGAATTACTAAATCTACCTAGGGTAGAAAAGATGAGACATTTTTGTTTGCAAGTTGGTGTATGCATGTGTGAACTAGGAAACTTGAGTTATAAACCCCGTCTCCTTAAATCAGAGCCACCAATTGCTTTGAAACCACAATGCAATAGGTGCTGATTTGTTCATACAAGAAAAAAATAAATCACTGTTTGCAAACGGCTTGCTTATCTCAATTGGCCTTTTAGAAACATATCATATTAGAATGCACAATACGTAAAACTATATATATTAATTAATCACAAGAAAAAATGCTCACGTTCACAATCTTGGTTTCTTTATAATTCTGTTTTATACATGGAAACCACAGTGAGAAGCCCTATTGCTATTTCAAAGATAGGCTTTGTATTATTTTGTGAAACTATTTTAGATTTTGGCAATTTCTACAACTCTGACAAGGTTTCAAAACATTTAGGCTTTAGAATATGAAGGATAGTTTTGGTGGCAATAAAAAGTACAAGTTTCTGAATATGTACAGCCTGTGACAAATTATATCAGAAGTTACTAGAAGCTATAATCTGCATGTAGCATAGCAGATGTTGATATTTCAGAGATTATGTTGTGGATTTTATTATTTTAAAAGGTTCATTGGGTAATTTTAGCTTCTTACTTAAATTTTCTGTAAGAATAATAGCATTTCCCTTCTTTTGCCGAAGGTTCATTATAATAAACGTGGTTATTTTTGGCAAAACTTTAAAACAGTTTTATTTTACTGTTGCATTCATTTTGAAATCTTATTTATGCCAATCAATTGATAGACCAATCTTTTAATAGATAGACCATCTAAAAGATTTATTATTTTGACAAATTTCTTTTATTTAAAATATAGATAACCCTATTATTAAAAGCTTTTCTAATGACACTGTATTGATTCAGCTCAGTCTTTGTTCAATTCAATATTTGCCTAAATCTTGTATATTTATACAATATTATACAATATTTATACAAATCTTGTATAAATACAGCCACTTATATTTCTACCAACATGTATTCTGGATACTGCTGGAGAACCTCCTAGTTTTCCCATATTGAGCCAACTCTTGTCCTTTTTACTAAAATATACTAATTTGCTGTATACTTTTTGTAGATGAGCTGACCAGTCCTAGTATTGACCTGGACATCACCCACATTCCAGCTTCTGCTGTTATTTCACCACCTCCTTCACGAGCAATGGGCACCACCAGTGCTGTTCCTTTGAGTTGTACTGCTCTTGTACCTTTTATTCGGCGTCAACTGTCTTCTGGCCATGGTTAGTATAGTGTTTCAAGCTGTTTAAGCTAAATTCAACAAAACCTGCTTATTTTTAAAATATGGGATTTTGCTTTTGCTTTGGTTACAGAATCAATTAGGACTAGTGACCTAGATGATCAATTACCTGCAAAAAATGAAAGGTCCAAATCTTACTCTGAAGGACTTGATGACTATAAAGAAGGAAAAAGGTAAGAATATCTATAAAAATATAAATGTGCATCACTGGATGTCTTATTTAGGAATTTCTATAAAAATGTTCACTAAAATATCTACCTTACATCTATAGGGCCATAAAGCATGCACCGAGCTTAAAGGAAATTAAGGTCAGTTATTTTATTTTCAATATTTATCTGCTGTGTAAATAACATTAGTATTGTATGACTAAGCATTAAGTTACACCTAGGTATGTGCGAATATAGACTGCTTAAAATTTAATGGTGATTTTTTTTTAATTAATATCCAAGCTTAGTGGACAGATGTTATTGACTTTTGCCAATTATAAAGATTAGATAGCATTTGATGAAAAAGTCCTTTTTTGGCTACAGACAGGATGGTACACTCTGTAGTTAACTTTAGAATTATTACTACTTCCTTGCATATTAAAAGAAAACCAACTTATTGAGATATATGGCAGGCCTTTTCTGTAATTCATTGGGGTTCCTTTGAGCTGATGGCTGACTGGAATGTACTGTTCCGTTAGTATTAGGTCCCGTTTCATGCTAGTTGTCTGTATTCCCACCTGACAGATGGAAGGGAAAGAAGAGGGAGATCTTGAATTATTAGAGAATGCTGAAGCTGGTTTGATTATGTTTTCTTTAGATTCCAAATAGCCAAGCATCTTCAGAAAATGCAGGATTCAGAAAAGCATCTGCTTCAGAAGTCTTTGGTGACACCTCCAAAGAAGGATATCTTCATTTTCGGCAGTTGGTTACAGACAAGGGGAAGGTACAGTTTTCCAAACCACAGCTAAGTGTAAAACCTGTCTTCTTATACATATTCAAATGTTTTCAGATGCCTACAGGTTTTTCATTTCCTGTGAAAAATACTCGAAACTTGCTTGTTTTTCTTTTGGCAGAAACTCAACTTTTCAAACTTTCCCGTTAATCTGCATAGACCTGGTATAGTTGTCGCAATCTTCCTGTTCTTGAACTGTTAAAACAAACATATAAACATTAAACACAATTAAATGATCCTTCGCAACTCAGTGCTCTGCAATTCCATTGCTTATCTTACTGATATTTTCACCATAAGAAAATTTTTGGGCTACTGACACAGATAAATTATTAGGATTTTTTTTTCTGTTTGAATGTAAAAATTCTCAGTGATATAAAAACAAGTCCTATCTTATTTGTATTCCTTGATAATTTGTCATTTTTGACTCAGAAAATATTCGATAGGCATTATTACAATTAACCTATTAAAAAGATTATATTTGCTCAGAGTGCTTTAAAGCATCAGCCCCCAACCTTTTGGGTACCAGGAAACAGTTCCATGGAGAAAGGCTTTTCTGCAGACCCACGGGGCTGTGGTTTTGTGTGCTGCCTGTATCCCATAGATGGGGTTTTGCTTGTTTGCACAGCCCAGTTGCTGGCATGCTACAGTCCAGTGCTGGTCCACAGATTGGGGTTGAGGTCCCCTGCTTTAAATCACTCTCTGAACAAATATCAAATTGCCCCCAACAGTCTAGGTCCTCATTTTACCAACCTCAGAAGAATAGAAGGCTGAGTCAACCTTGAGCTAGTCGGGATCAAACTCATAGCAGCTGGCAGAATTTGCTTGCAATGCTGCTTTTTAACTACTGTACCACAATGGCTGCTTGCTTGGTGGCAGTATTTTTTTTTATTATCTCTGTATCAAATTTCTACACCATCCATTTCACCAAAGCAGGCAGTTTACAAATTTTAACATATTTATTTATTTATTTGTTTGTTTGTTTCTATTTCTATACCGCCTTTCTCCAAATAGGACTCAGGGTGGTGAACAGCCAAAGTAAAAACAGAACATACAAAATTTAAAAAACAGTTTAAAATAATTAAATATTTTGGCCGTAAATTAAAACAATCTGATTTAAAATCAATTTAAAATTTAACTCAAGCCAGCCCAGCTAGTTGAAATAAATAGGTTTTCAGGGCCCGACGAAAAATCCGGAGGTCTGTTATTGTACGTATCTCTGGGGGGAGGTTGTTCCAGAAGGTGGGCGCCGCCACAGAGAAGGCTCTCCCCCTGGGGGTCGCCAGCCGACATTGTCTGGCGGACGGCACCTGGAGGAGGCCCACTCTGTGCGAGCGTACTGGCCGGATGGGAGGCTATTGGTGGCAGAAGGCGGTCTCGTAAATACCCCGGCCCTAAGCCATGGAGCGCTTTAAAGGTGGTCACCAACACCTTGAAGCGCACCCGGAAGACCACCGGGAGCCAGTGCAGCTCGCGCAGGAGAGGTGTCACATGGGAGCGCCTCGTCGCCCCCATAATCCCCCGCGTGGCCGCGTTCTGGACCAGCTGGAGCCTCCGGGTGCACCCCAGGGGGAGCCCCATGTAGAGAGCGTTGCAGTAGTCCAGGCGAGAAGTGACGAGTGCCTGAGTGACTGTGCGTAGGGAGTCCCGATCTAGAAAGGGGCGTAACTGGTGTATCAGGCAAACCTGATAAAAAGCCCCCCTGGCCACGGCCGTCAAATGATCTTCTAAAGACAGCCGTGTGTCCAGGAGGACGCCCAAGTTACGAGCCCTTTCCGTGGGGGCGAGTGATTCGCCCCCAATAGCCAGCGATGGCATCAGCTGGCTATATCGGGATGCCGGAAGCCACAGCCACTCGGTCTTGGAGGGGTTGAGTTGGAGCCTGTTTCTCCCCATCCAGGCCTGCACAGCCTCCAGGCACTGGGATATCACTTCAAGGGCATCGTTGGGGTGGCCTGGGGTGGAGATGTACAGCTGGGTGTCATCAGCGTACTGATGGAACTCCACCCCGAAGCCCCGAAGATCTTACCCAGCGGCTTTACATAAATGTTGAACAGAAGGGGCGAGAGGACCGACCCTTGTGGCACCCCACAAGCAAGGTGCCTCGGGTTCGACCGCTGCCCCCCTGTCAACACAGATTGCGACCAGTCAGAGAGGTAGGAGGAGAACCACCGCAGAACAGTGCCCCCCATCCCCAATCCCGCCAACCGGTGCAACATGGTCGATGGTATCAAAAGCCGCTGAGAGGTCTAACAGGACCAGGATAGAGGAGCAACCCCATATAAAACACTGGGCACACTCCTCTTGTTTTCTTAAATGAATATTATTCTTGATCCTATTTTCTAGAGAGTTGGTGGGAGCATCCGACCATGGAAACAGATGTATGTCATCCTCAGAGGGTGTTCATTATACTTATACAAGGATAAAAAAGAACCAGCTATGCTTTCTGAGGAGGAACAGCCCATCAACATCAATGCTTGTTTAACAGACATTTCATATAGTGATACCAAGAAGAAACATGTGTTTCGGCTTACTACATCAGACTGTGAATACCTGTTTCAAGCTGAAAATAGAGATGACATGCTGGCATGGATTAAAGCTATACGAGGAAACAGCAATGAGGAGGTTGGGTTCTTGTTAAGAATTTATTCTACTTACTTGTTATATTTTGCAGAGATCGTGTTTTTCCAGACCCATTATGCAATTCCACATGGTAGCCCTGACATGCAATAAATACAAGCTAATGCGATTAAAATCCATAATCTTACAGGCTTTTTATAAAGTTGCATGAGATTTCAGTGTTCCTACCAGTGAAATAATACATCCTTTAAAATGTGAGAAAGTTATATTGGTAAGAGTCTGTATGAAGTAAAAAGAATCAATTACACCTTTAACATTTGGCCACACTATTCCAAGTAGATTATGGTTCAGCTAACATGAAATACAGCTCATTTAGATTGTCAGGATTTCAGCCAAGGAAGAAGGTACAACTTGCCCAAAAGTTGCGCAATCCTCCTCCCTTTCTCTTCTAGGCCTTAGTCTGTTCACCACTCTCTTCTGTGCCTGAGTCTGTTCTGGCACCTTTCCCTTGATATTCCTTATTTACACTGTATTTGGATTCAGTTGTGCATACCTGCTGGGCATCTCCTCATCTTTCTTGTGTAGCTATTTCCTTGTGCCTTGCACACATCTGAGGGATGTCCTGCTCCTGTCCTAAATATGGCTAGTTAAGTTTTCATTTGTGGAGTTGTGCAAAGCAGAAATTCCAAAATAGTTCTCTATTGATTTTGCAGGACACAGGTGTCTCAAGCAGAGATCTAATTAGCCGGAGGATTAAAGAATACAGCACAATTATGGGGTAAGCCATCACAGTACCATTTGAGAGCTCAGTTAGTCAGTACATGGATTTCCTGCTTTTAAATATTTTTTTTTCAGTGCTTCTAGTGGCAAAACTGAGCCACTTTCAAAACCATCCCGACCGAGCCTAATTAAAAGACAGACATTCCTTGGCACTAAAACTGAGCAAAGAACTCAGAGTCCACATTCTCCTAAGGAGGAATCAGAAAAGAAATTCCTTACTAAAGGTATTGTATATTGAATATAAGAATACTATTACTTACTCTAGGTTTTCCTATTATACTGAAGGAAGCCTGATGGTGAGGACACTAAGTGTCATGGGGTTTGGAGTTTCATTGATTTTTAAGAGAAGTTCATTGAATAAACATCCTATGCTTTGATAAGTAATGATGAAACTCCTTTTGCGCTGGGAACTTTTGATTATTCCTTGTTTATAAGGAAACTCCAGATCAGAAACAATCTGGAAAATTATTATTTGAAATGTGCATGCCTGTGGGGTAGAATTGAAAAGGGAGTGGGAAAGAGTGTGGGATGAAATAGACTGAAAAGGGCAAATGGAGGGAAGGATACCTATATAAAAAGGATAGAACCATTTCATTCTGTAGTTGTGATAATTCCATATCATTTTGGGAAAGAAAGTTGATAAATACAGAGTATCTTCTGTTTTGTTATGAAGTCACGAAGCTTTGGAGATATTTGCAATCTTCTGTCAAGGAAAGTGGAAATGGCAGTGGGATCGGTAGGAATAAAACCATCATTCTCTGATTACTATACTCAGAACTACAATTTTGTTTTTTATTGTAGCAATTTTCGATGCAGCCTGTTTTATAAAACAAGGTTGCTTGTTTACATCTAATTGTTTTCTTATTTATATAAATGTAATAAATATAGCATGCTCTTTTGCTAAGTATTTGAATTAGGTCTCATAAGAATATTGCATTATTTCTTAGCTTAGGTAGTTACTTGAAAGTCAGAAGAGATATTTAAGTATGGATACTAGGTTAATAAAGAATTTATTACCCACAAAAAAATTTAAATCTCAAAAGTAAATCTTAACACATAAGAATCTTAATACAAATAAGAACCCCTTCTTGAATTACAATTCAATACATGGATTTGTACCACATTCAAAATGTGGGTTTCTGTCAGTGTAAAGTTTGTATTTTAGTTTTACAAGACTTCTAAATTAGAATAGATTTAGTAGCATGGACACAATTTTGTACAGTTCACAATTTCATTTTATGGTTTATAATGTGTTAACCAAGCTTCTTGATATTGATATTTACGCTTTGCTTAGAGTTTAATACTGATTTTTCAAGCTTTTAAAATGACATTTATTTATTTATTCAATTTCTACAGCCACCCATCGCAACCAAGTGACTGAATAATGTATTCAGGCATTCAAAATCAAGTAATGATACACTGGAAAATTACATGAGATTTGTAAAATCCTTGTTTACTCATTTGTACTCTAGTCTTTTACTCTTTTCTTCTTCCTTGTTTATATATTTTCTCTTCTCGATATGCAAACACACACATATGTACATAGGCATGAGCGCATGCATATAAACATGCACCCACACAAAAATACACATACGAATATCATTTTGTTGATTGTGTCGATATACAAATTGTAAATTGTTTGATTTATGTACTGTTCATATAGATTGCAGATGCCACCAAATTTGATTCTGTTCAGAGTTAATATAATTGCTAGACATCGGTTGCTAAGGTTGTGGTTAATCTGTGGCCTGATTGCGGAGAAGCCGTAGTCTCTAGTCTGTTTCAAGATTTATATGTACTAAGTATCTTATACTCATCTATTATTTTGATGATGCATTTGATCATTATATCCAGTTATATTCCATTAGCTTGCTGAAGGTTTTAAATGACTTGTTTTCCTTTTTGTTCTTCCTTGAAGAAAAAGATGAGACAAGTCCACCCAAAGATAAAGGTATATGGCGAAAAAACATTCCAAGCATCATGAAAAGAACTTTTGAAAAGAAGCCATCTGCCGCTTGCACGTTTGGTGTCAAACTAGTTGATTGTCCCCCAGCAGAGAGCAATAAGGTATTCTGTTTTTAAAAAAAAAATACAGTCATGAATATTGATAATTTCTTTGAAAAATATTCCTCAAGATACATAGATAGTGAACACAAACTTTCATTCCCTTTTGGATTTTTCAGTATATTCCAAGAATTGTTGAAATATGCTGCAAGCTAGTTGAAGAGAGAGGTCTTCAATATACTGGTATTTATAGGGTTCCAGGAAATAATGTTGCCATCTCAAATATGCAAGAAGAACTGAACAAAGGAATGACTGACATTGATCTTCAAGATGATGTGAGTTCTGCCCTCTCTGTTTTAAATTCTCGTAGTATTTCTTTTTAATGACAATGTTTTGTCTGCTCAATTTTTAGAAATGGCGAGATCTGAATGTCATAAGTAGTTTATTGAAGTCCTTTCTCCGGAAGCTTCCAGAACCACTCTTTACTAATGGTAAGTTTTGATTCAAAGTAGTGGGGGGGGGAAGAAAACTATTGAATAAAACGTATCACATAACTTATCTGTGATTAGTTAAATTAGAAGACAGTTTTGTTAGAATTCAGTTAAGCATTGTTCTCCTTAATTTTAATATTGCTTAGATATACCAGGATTCTTTTGCATTTCTCTTAAAAAGACAGATATATATTATTGGCTTATATGAAGAAAACACAGGTTTTATTCTACTTAGCCAGGAAATATATCTTTGCAAGCCACCTTGAGTTGCCATGTGCGAGTAGGCAGCAATATAAATTTTCTAAATGAAATAAAAAATTATTGAAGCTGATGCATAATGACTTATCTCTGCCTAAGACTATGAACAATACTGCTAAACAGAATAAACAATTCCAAGTTGCTGCAATTGCCAGTTGTTTGACTTTTTATTATATTTCTTCAAGTATTCTCATATGCAGGTTGTAGCCAGTAATTCAAATACTATACAGTCCTCCCAGTCACATATTAACCTGTAGGGTGCATCCATTTTCCATCTCTATGAACAAGGCAAACAAAGTAAAATGTCTTGAAGCCCAAGTGGATTGCGATATGTGGCTGGGGAAGTGGATTTGAGTAGATGAGTCATAAACTATATCAGAAGTTAATGGTTGGGAATTAAATATTAAAAATATGTTAGAATTGTACTTTCTTGCCTTCCTTTAATGGCCCCGTTTCTGTTCATTTGCTGCTAATATGCCATCTTTGGGCTACTGGGTTTTTCTAGTTACTTGTTTCAGCAGGAGAAAAAACATACAAGGAATGATTTCTCCATGGCAATATCAGAGGCACTTGTGTGGATTATTAAAACAAGTGGTTGTGTTGCCACTTGTGTGGCAACAACTAGATGAGATACATAGTAGGATATATAAACATCAAAGAAAATCCATTTGCATTTCTGTACAAAGGCAAATCATATCATGTTTTTCTGATCCCACAGTTTCAGTGTATATACGTAGTTTTGCAAAGGCGTATTTTTGAACTCTTATACAGAGGATCCAGGCTATTCACATTGGTTGAAATAAGTTAGAGTAAGCAAAACATTGACACAAATCCATTGTTTATGCTTAGTTGGTCCTCTTTTTCCTGCAGAGGGGTTAAAATGCAGTCTTGCAATAAAATTATTTTCTTTCTTATTAGAGAGATATGCAGCTTTCATAGACGCCAACAGAAGAGAAGATCCTGTTGAACGACTAAAAACATTGAAAAGCCTGGTATGTTGCTTTTGACAGGGATTGAATCAGATACCATTGTTATATTTTGGGATTATTTTTAATTTTTATGTTTATATCATCCATTTCAGATCCGTGATTTACCTGAACATCATTATGAAACACTTAAATTTCTCTGTGCCCATCTGAGAAATGTAGCAGAACATTCAGAAGAGAACAAGGTACTATAACTGGCTTATCTGTACCAAGAGTCTATATTTCTGATAACTAAATTCAGTGCTTGCTTCTAGGAGCTGTAGTAATAGAATTCTTTTTCTGGCTATAAGGCATACTCCAGATTATTTGGAATGTAAATATTGTAGTCTGCATTTGCTTTCTCAGCTCATTGGCTCTGTGGCTGCTTTAGCATGGTGAACATAGAGGAAAACCAATAGAGTAAGCATGTATGGAGAAAAAAAAAACAAGAAGCAAAGGACTGCCATTATCCTTGGGATAAAAATAAATCTTTCTTATTGAGTTGCTTCCCACATGGAGATAAAGCAAACAAAGAAGACACCTAGTCTTATAGATCAAAACTATTTTTGCTTTCTTTTTCTTAAATTGTGTACCTCGATCTGCAACATTTGTGGAAAAGCATTATTAGGTTTTATGGGTTCTTTTTCCTTCCACACATATTGGATGGACAGATGATGTGCTTAGGTACACAGAACCCATAGCTACTGCATTATGTGGCTAGGAAGCAGTCCTGTAGTTACAGGTTGAAGATTTATTGCAGAAAAAAAAATGTGTACTATAGCCCATAGGAAAGTCACCTGCTCAGCATTTAATTAAAGCTTCATAACATGTTGAGAGATGGGTGTACTACTTTAGATTGAGGAGAGGAATGGATACAACCAGACTTCTCTTTCTAAATCCCTAAATTTATGAACATTGAAGAATTATTACATTCAGGAACAGATTAAAAAGAACAAGGTGTCCTGATCTGCTATATAAATCAGTTTTATACACTGATCAGCTTTTGCTTTGAATTTTCATTCTAATGAGGAAGTTCAGGTAAATTTGGCAAAATTGACTGCTACTGTTAGATGCTTCTGCTTTTTAAAGAGACTTATACATTTATGTAAGTACAATGATGTGCTGTAAGAACACTCATTTTCTTTATTCTTTAGATGGAACCAAGAAACCTGGCAATAGTATTTGGTCCAACACTTGTGAGGACATCTGAAGATAACATGACTAATATGGTTACTCATATGCCAGATCAATACAGAATTGTAGAAACACTTATCCAAAAAGTAAGTGAATTCATTTCATGTTGCTAGACAGATTATTCAGACAGAACTTTATCTTTAGTTAAATCAGCCTGGATTTTGATTTTCTCATAAACTATTCCTTATCTCTTCAATGTCCACATTTTAATTCTTTCATTTCTGGGGAGTTTTTCACTTCTTTTATTTTGAATTGTAGCATGACTGGTTTTTCGCAGAAGATGATGCTGAACAACCTTTTGTAAGTACTAACCTTAACTAAATGGATTCTCCTCCTGTTTTAATTCAGAACATACAAATGAATATATGATTTCCGCCCCTCTCCAATGTGTTCTAACAGTGTTCTTTATTCACCATACCAAAACATACCAATGGTTTTTATCCATGAAGAAATAGCATATAAAATGAAGTTGTAAATTTCTCTTCCAGGGTAGTTTTTTTCTCCATTTAATATGCCAGCTTGAGTATTTTTCTTTCTCCTTAAATGTTATAAAGGAAGACTGACATTCTTTGCAGTTCTCAGCTGACTAATTTTTCTAAATACTGTTGAATCATGATGAAACCACTGACTGTGACTTGATGATGAAGAAATCTTTGTTTATTAACTATAGACAGGAGTTCAGGAAGCAAACACAGTAGAGTCTCAGCCAGTGCCAAGCATAGATCATTTACTCAGCAACATTGGAAGGATTGGAGTATATCCTGGAGATGTATCAGGTACCGTAACTCTTGCCTGGACAGTTTGTAGGTTAGAAAATTCTCTCTTCTGATGATCTATTATAATGGTCCTCTTTTTCTTTCTTTGCTAATAAACTCGATTTCTCCCTTTATCTACATGATCTTGGGTGTGTTATTAAAAGATCAGCAGTGAGTTGAGCATGTTGCATGATGTAGGTTGGAATGCTTTCTCAGCAACCAGTATAATTCTTAGACCACAAGAACAGCATGTTCACTAGTGTATCATTGACCATGGTTACCCATGTACTTTTTAACATGACACGGATAAGGTACCTACTACTTTCTAAGTCGTTGAGAAGAAGGCAGAAAGCTTTAATTTCTACACACTGTTCTGATGGTAGTAATTTTTTAAACTTAGAGAAGGCAAAATCAAGATTTTTAAATTCATTCTGCTTGACTAATAAGTATATTTTTCCAAACTATATTGCAACTAATTATGTTTATTCATTACTAAATGCTTTTTCTTCTTTATGACTGCCACCTTAATATTCAGCTAAATACTATTACTGCAAACTGCCACCATACTGTCTCACTAAATATGTTTTTATCCCAAATGTTATTCCTTTGTCTCTAGCTTGTGTTTTAGCTTATAGAAAACTTTTTTCAGCATTTTATTGAAACAGCCCCTCTATCCTGCTGTTGAAATAGGAGAAGTGGGAGGAGTCTATCACACGGTGATGTCACTAGTGGACTCTGTGGTGTCACTGATGGACAACTGGAACTGTAGGAAGAAGGAGGATTGTTGCCCACATTGTAGCTGCCTTGTCTGCAGAAACCCCCGCTTCTTGTAAATGCACAAAGGACTAGTTGATCTGTACTGTAAATTTATCCTTTCAAGAGTATTTGAACAGATCAATGCTACTTTTTAAAAGTATTTCTGCTGTTTCTTGTTACTTCTGAAGCAGACCCTGAGGAGAAATAGCATGGTATGGTCCACTGGTTTTTCTAGTCATTAGCCATGTGTCAAAAGGGGCATGGCATGGGGTTCAGCTCATTAATTCTCCAGTGGGGTCACTCTCCTGGCAAGTTGGAGAATGTCTTTTAGTTACTCTGCTAGCCCCTCCGTACCCCCTTTCTAATTGTATAACCTCCGTTGTTTTATTTTGCCGAATAGTATAATTATGGTATCCATTTTTCATTTCATAATAACGCTTCTGTTTGGAAATGAGTACAAAACTGATGGCTGTGGAAAAAAACCTACATAATGATAAATTCTTAAACAAATAGCTCGGAGGAGCACTGAAATGTTAACTGGGGCTTTTAAATCCATAAAGCCCAATATAATTTGACAGCATACAAAAAAGAATTTTGATAATTGTTTCAGAAAGTAGTCTAAGGCACGAAAGATAATGCTTTAAATGTACATTTCATTTGCTGGAATGTACAGAGTACAGTCCTGAAAAGATCCCCCAGCTGCGGTTTTGCAGGGCCCTGCGCTTAGAGCATTAAATAAATATTAGTATTTCTGTTTTATTTAGAAGAAAGGGCTTTTTTGCCATTTCTGTCATTGAGCTGATTCTGCCTCCAACTCACAGCATCCTTTCATGGCGGTGGCTTTCTGTGGTGCAGCTTGCATCTTTGTGAGCGATTACTATCCACTGTTCTGATTATTTTTTCTGTTATCTGTTTGCTCTCACCTTTTGTTGTGCTTGTCTTCTTTCATACTTCAGCATTGTCTAGAGTAAAAGCAAAACTTTGTGCCATGTTGACTAAAGTGCTATGTTGGTTTTTTTCTCTCTCTGCAATAGATTCAGCTACTGGTGACTTTTCCAAATTTAAGGTAAATCATTCATCTATATTTTTACAGGGTTGAGCCTATACATTACAATGTTGAAAGAGGGCTCATAGGCTTATTTATACTAGATCTCTCATGTGCTGTTGATAAAAATGGATTCTGACAATAAAGGGCTTCCCTTGCTTGTATTAAGCCCCATGGAGCTTTGAATTGGGCTCTGGTTTTTATATCTGAATTTAAATGACTCACCCACTGTACTTCTTGGGCCTGATTATTAAGGGTAAGACATATGTCATTCACTTTTATGTTGCTATGTATAAACATAATATGCGTAATATTGTTTCATTAGCATGACTAGAGGCAACTATTAATTTTAAAGATAGATTGTGGGAAAGAGGTTAAGATGTTAAATCCTATGTTGTCCTGAAATGCTATATGGATTTACATTGAAAAGTATATATTGGCAGCATATAATGTAAGGGATATTATATACAGATGTTTGTGTTCTTCATATCATAGTTTATGAGTCTTTTATAAAGTCTGCACAAATCCTGTATTGAAAATATAGAATATATTGTGAAATATTTTTAAAGCAGTATAGAATGAGTTTTGTAAAAAAAAAAAAATCGAGTGATAGATCAGAATTAATGTTAATTGGTTTGAGACACTCACAATTGTAAATTTTGATTAAAGTAAGTAAAGCACTTTATTCAGTCATTCAGTCAAATTTGCAAATCCTGATTAATGTTAATTGGTATTTGATAAATAATCAACTGCATTTTAAGAATATACTGGCAAGGTTATTTTTAATTTGGCGCTGTTTCAAAAAAAAGGTGCTACATTCATTTCACTTAGGCCACTGTGCTTTTACAAATTATAAATGATTGCATTTAAAGAAAAAACCTTCTATATCACAGCAACTGCCCAAAAGCACTAGTATAGATAAAGTAAAGAGAACAGGTTTTGATAGCAATCTAGTTATGGCTATGCAAGGCTGATCAGGCTCGTAATAACAGTGCATTTATAATGGGTGAGACTTCCTAAAGAGTCCTAAGCCACAGGTTAAGAAACCATGGCCTATGTAATTGATATGCTATGGTGCTAGAGCAGTTTTGTGCAGAACAACTCAGCAGTGACAGGTAATAACTTATATCTAGTTTCATATACATAAAATTTTGCATTGGAAGATTGGTAAAGAACATATTTTGAACCACAAATATGATTTTTTTTAAAAAAAAAAATCATGATGCTTATGATGGGTTTCTTTCCATACAGGGTTCTTGGGGATCTGGAAATAATCAATACAGCAGAGAGCTACTCAAGTCCTCTATATTTGCCACAACCAGTCGCAAGCGGAAAAAAGCAAAAGACAAACTACAACCCAGCAGCTCTGAAGATGAGTGGGATAGTGTTTTTTTCATGAAGGAGCCTGCAGAGCTCCATTTCAATGACTCAGCAAAAGAGGACACATCTAAAACGGAGCTGGAGAAGGAAACCACGGGGGGAATAGAGAGAGCAGGATTTCCGAAAGAAAAGGAAGACTGTGTTAACAGTCCTTCTACAACAAGCAAGGATGAAATGTTGCTGAGGAAAGAGAAATTGTTCTCTGAAGAACCCTCAACATCTTATATTCAGAAATACAGGAGATCTCCAAATCCCATCTCATGGCAAAATACACAAAAAGATTACCATAAAGTCCCTAATTTCCAGATTGCTTCTGTGTTGGAAGAAACCATTTTGGACTCAAGCGCCACCCTCAGCTGCAGTTCACAAGCTTCTCTGCAAAAAGTATCCTGTAAAAGATTAGGAGGCCCTGAAAATAAACGCAGTGAATTTTTAACTGCTGATGTTGGCTCCATCACTTCAGGTTACTCCACAACATCCTCCACTGCATATTTAGCTGGTGTAGATTCCACTGTGCTGGCTGCTGAAGTGCTTTACTCAGTGACAGAGAGTAAAGGAGAAGAGGCCGATGATGAAAGTAGTGAACTGATCAGTGAAGGTCGCCCTGTAGAAACAGACAGTGAAAATGATTTTCCTGATTTTGCAGCAAGTTCTTCTGTGGATAGGCTATTCAGGGAGAAGACTCAAGACATGGCAAAGAACCTTAGGAGGAACTCTGAAGAAAGTGAAGTAAGTTGTTCAGGAGGAACTTCAACACCAAAGTTAGACAGTCACAGACTTTTCAATTCATACAAACTTATTGAATGTGATACTCTATCTCGGAAAAAGTTGGCCAGGTACAAAATGGAGAGTGAAGGCTTAAGGGATGCAAAACACGAGGAGGATATAAAGAAAGGAAAGATAGACAGCAGCTTAACCCCATCAACAAGAAGTGAACCTGTCAAACAGGAGCCTACATGGAAACTCAAGATTCCAGACAGATTAAAACTGCGTCTCAAATCATCTGCCGATGATATGCTTGGAACTGGCAATGAGAAGACAAACCCTGCAGAGAGCTCCAAAAGAAAGAACATCAGGCGAAGGCACACATTAGGAGGACAAAGAGATTTTATTGAATCAAGTGTTCTGAATGCATGGAAAATTCAAGAAAAATACCCAAGCATGGAGAAGGACATTTTAGCAGTAACCCCGTTTAAGGCAAAATCCCCATCCCAGTACACAGAGTATGTTGCACAAGACCGTCTGCTGAGTAACCCAGTAGACCTTAAAACAAATAAAACTGAAAAGGTGAATGTAAGCCAATTAGATGATTCTTCAAAGGCAGAATCCTCATTTTCTGCAGAGATATCATCAGGAGGTGATAGTACCACTTCTTCTGGTAGTTCTTCCACTGAAGCCTGGTACATAAAACCCATGGAGTACTCAGTACTCTAGACCATTTTAGTGGAGAAAGCTACCAGACTATGAATGAGGCCCATCAGCCTGGCTGTTGATGCTCACCGTCATAAATTATCTGAGACCTTGGAGATTATGTCTCAATTCTACTAGTCCTTTTGACACAGTTAAATAGCCGCCGCCACAGTTCAGTAGCATATTTTCTTTTTTTCAGTTGTTCTGTATGCTTTTCCCCACCCCACACACAGTGTTAGTGTGCACTATGCATAATGCAGCTACAATATTATTAGTCAGAAGAAAAAAATAATTCTTTTTATTTTAGTCGTTAACAAGTGCCTCATCAACTTTTTTTAAAAAAAGTTCATTTGATTTGTTAAGGTGCCATAATAGTTGTTATATTTAGATATTTATGTTAACTGTAAAGAGCAAATTGCTGCATTTTATTGTAGAGACTGAAAGGGAGAATGTAAACCAATTAGATGATTCCTCAAAAACAGAGTCCTCATTTCCTGCAGAGTTATAATCAAGAGGTAATAATATCAGTTCTGATAGTTCTTCTGGCCCCAGGTTTGAATACCAGTTCTGATAGTTCTTCTGGCCACTGAGTACTTGGACTTCTAGTACTTGGATTTCACTTCAGTGGGAAAAGCTACCAATATATGAACAATGATGTTCACCCTCATAAGTTATCTGGGCCCAGGAGGATATAACTTGATTCTACCAGTATCATTGAGACCATTAAATGGCCAGCACCACAATTCAGTAGCTCTCCTCTTCCCTCCCTTCCTTTCCCCTCTCTTATTCTATGTTGCCCCACTCCACAGTGTTAGTATGCACTATGCATTAATGCAACTATGACATTGTTAGTTGGAAGAAAAAAAATTCTTTGAGTTCAGTGGTTAACAAGTGCCTCATCAAAATTTAAAATTTAAAAAAAGTTCATTTGGTTTGTTAAGGTGCCATAATAGTTGTTACATTTAGACATTTATGTTAAACATAAAACAAATTGCTGCATTTTATTGTTAAGACATTTCATTACATTTTTAAAAATTTAACACACATGGATACAGAGCTTCCATTTAGGCATTCCAGTTGGATTTTTGAGTTTTATATTCTGATTTTAATACAGTTTTTGAGTATTATGTGACTTGAATTTTTACTCTTTCTGTAAAATAAATAACTTAAGTGTAAATACACTATGTGTGTATCTTTTCCTCAGACACCAGCTTTGATATAAATGTTGTAACATAGAAGTGTAGATAGTAGATCCTGGATATGTGGATAGAACTGGTTTCTTTTATCAAGAATATAATTCTGCATGAAGAGTTAATAAATCCAGATCTGTACATGCTTCTGTGTATATCCACTTAAAACACTGGAAATAAATTGGTTTTGATTGTTCTTGTATGGACTGACTTTAATTTAACAGAGACAATAAACATGTCAAATTTATATCTATATAAAGCATAGGGATCTGCTATTTGAAAGATGGGTGAATTCTTTGACTAGAACTTGCTTGCAAATTTTATTAATCAATGAGACAAATAATTTTGTAAGGATTACTTATCAAATAACAGCCTTTAATTTTTACAAGCACACTATAAGCAAACAATGTTCTTGTACATACTAAAACCTTGTGTCAGCTTGATGAGAGTTTAGTTTGTTTCATTGCTAAGATAAGCTCCTTCATTTTACATTATAAAAATAAAATAAAAGTAAAATATTTCAGGAATTTTGGACGAAGTTACCATTCCTGGGAATTATTTAAAAGAAGACAGAATAGAATAAAATAATAATAGAGTTGGAAGGGACCTCAGAGGTCTTCTAGATCAACCCACTGCTCAAGCAGGAGACCCCATATTATTTCAGACAAATGGTTGCCCAGTCTCTTTTTGAAAGTTTTACAGTGGTGGAACACTCACAACTTCTGAAGGCAAGTTATTCTATTGGTTAATTGCTCTCGCCGTTAGGAAATTTCTCCTTAGTTCTAGGTTGCTTTTCTCTTTCTCTTTGTCTTTCTCTTTCTGAAGCACCTTTTGGTGTTTCAGAAAGTAGTTTGAATAGATGTACCATGTCTCCCTTGGCCCTGTGGATTTTGAGCTAATATACAGTTTTGCAAATATGAGCATGTTGCAAGCTGTGAGATGATAATTTTCTGAGTCATAAATTGGACAGTTAACAGATGTAACTGAAATGTTCATTTAAAATAAAAGTTTGAACTTCAAGATAAAACATATTTCCATTAAGAAAAGTTTTATATTGCAAGTTTACATAAAGCAAATAGTTTACATAAAGCAAAGATAAAAAGAATTTAAATTTGGCTTGGATAATAGAAGATAACTGATATTTTAAATTCAATGATCAGCATATAATATTATTTCTAACTATCAAATGAACACCAGAAATGAATCTCATGAATTCTAGAGAAATTCATTTTGAAACCCTTATCAAATATTTGATCCAACAGTAGTTCCTTGTCCTGATCTTCAAATCCTTCTAGCCCCTCCTTTTCGCTTCAATGCCCTAGAGCCAAACTGTCTCAGGAATTCTGGAAGTTGAAGTCCACAGGTTGTAAAAGAGCCACAATTGCCCACCCCTGCCGTAGAGCAAGGGTGTCAAACTCAATTTTATTGAGGGCTGCATCAGGGCTGTAGTTTACCTCGGAGGGACCAGGCTGACTGGGTGGACATCGCTAGCTTGACGCCACTCCCCAAACTGCTGGTATGTTTCCTCTTCTCATTGGGTAGATTGGGCCGAAGCTACGCTGACCTGGTCTTTCCTCTTCACATTGGGTAGACCACGACGGCCCCGAGGGCCAAATCTGACCACATTGCAAGCCAGATCCAACCCATGGGCCTTGAGTTTGACACCCCTGTCTTAGAGCATGACTTCTGCAACATTTTTCCTTTAAAAATGAATAAAGATCAAATAATGGATAAGGTAACAACTGGGAATGGCATCATCATGGATCCTTAGAGCCACATTTTTAATGCCTCAGACAAAAAATAACCGCACAGAATAATTTTAATATATATATACAGTATAATGGTCCATTTACATAGAATGTTATCATTTCCCTTATGAACACATATAACAGATGGGATGAGACTCTTCTTAATTGTGTATGAATATGACTTGGGGTATTGAAAGACCTGAAAAATAAAAAACTGCTAGTAATCACGTCAACACCACCCTAATTCTTCCGGACGCCAAAGAAAAGTACAGGTAGTTCTTGTCTAATGACCCTAATCAGGTGTGGAATTTCTGTCACTAAGCAATGCAGTGATTGGGCAAAATATTCTATCATTGCACCACTTAGCAATGGCAGTTTTTGCAGTCCTGCTTTTGCAGTCATTCGGAAAGGACTGCCAAAGCCCCTCCTGCTCGTCCCTTCCTCCCCAATCTGCTCTTTTAGCCCTTGGTTGTCATTGTGGGTGGACTGCCAAGCATCCAACTTCATGTGATCATGACGGCACTGCAATAGCTGTAACTTTGAAGACTGGCATAAGTACCATTTCTTAAGTGCTGTTATATCTTTGGTCGCAGAATATTAAGCGAGGACTACATATATATAATCAATGCCATTTCCACACTGTATCCTGGCTTGAACATGACTGAAAGATTCAAATAATCGATTTCCTCCAATACCCTCTGTAGTTGCAAGCTGGTCACCCTCTTAGCACCCTTTCCTAAGAAAAAAAGGTTGGAATCTGGATGAAAATTATTTAGCATGGTGGACCCACCAAATGTTCCTTGGCCTGGGTGGGGGGGTTGTGGGGGGGTACCACTGACTGCCTCCTTCCTCACTTAAAGATTTATTTGCATGACCCAATCACATGTCACCTGCCAGGCAGAGTTAACTAGCCAAGGGAGCAAAGACAAATATCTGCATTAATAGTCCTAAGGATGCAAATCACACTTAACTAACTGATAAAATGTATCTTAAACAAGTATCACCTCATGAGCATGATAAAGATAGATCTCTGTATGTTCCGGACTATTGTTAGTAAGAGATCTAGTTTATGAGGTTCTTCTTTTTTTAAAATCTCATAGCTTCCAACTTGATACAAAGAATGTCTCATGTTTTATTCAGCAATGTTGGAAATTTACCTGTGAAAATAAAAGCCTATGAAATACACCTGAAATGCAAAAGGGACTAAGTTCACTTATCACACTGAAATTACCACTGTGCCAAATTAAGTTGTGGAGCAAATTATAAACGAGTTGGACTCAGCTGTCAAGTATAGATCATGAATTACACTATACTATTTTGATTTAATGATATGTTCAGCCAGAGAACCAGAGGTAGCCAGGTAGCCTATTTAATGTGACACTCATTGGATTATTTTCGTCTACTTCACACTAAGTCCTTCAAAACAATGTGGTAATGATAAAATGAGGGGTGACCTCATATTATTTCTTTGAATCACTTAGAGTAATGCAAAATATAGATATAAAATATGCAACATATTAATCAATAAAAATCCTACACTATGACTTACTGTCATGTATTGATCCAGCCAAAGGGTTAGGCCTATTGTTCAAATAGTAAAGAAAAAGGTTAAGAGAGGTAGAATTCAGATTTTGAATCTTTATCTTCATCGGCAAATAACTGGTGGAAAGCTCCAGTTTTGGTTAAGGAGAGCACAGAGACTACCGTTCACATATCTGATAAATTCAATATTGCTTTATCTTATGAATTATCTAGCAAACATTTCTTGATATATAAATGACTTTTCTTTCTACCCTTGAAGGAGACTACTGTAAATACGCCTAGATACAATGCATGACTTTTTCTAGTTGGGATGAAAAAGCAGCAGGCAGTAAATAGTATCAACTTGAAGCAGACAGGACTGGTGGAATGATATATTTAGGGAATGTCTAGGGCAATATTTCTCAATCTTGCTGGCTGGGGAATTCTGGGAATTGAAATCCACATATCTTAAATTGCCAAGTTAAGAAACACTGATTTGGAGTCTGAAATAACAGCCCAGTAGGTCTGCATTTAGGCCACAGGCTCCTAACTCCAGTTCATCATCCTACCATCCATTTCCCTTGAACTCTATAGTTTCACAGAAGGAAGTCTTGATCTTTCTTCACCCTAATTCCACCCTCAAAATAAACTTTTAAGGTCCATGTCTTATTTCTTGGACCTAATTCCCACTGATCTCAATAAAACATACTTCCAATGTACTTGAGGGAAGCTGGAGCATAAGAACCAAGGCAATGCTAGTTAGATACTAAAACCAAAGGGAAAGAAAACCTAAAGGCACCTTTTGGAGTGTGTGTGGTTAAGATGACTGTGGTGAGAGGGCAGCAGTAAGTTGGCTGCAGCAAATTGTCCCATTCAGCTTTGAGGGGAGGAAACTTCCTTTCCAACTTGCCACAGGAAGAAAATTCCATCTTCAACATCTTTCAATATTATTGTCTTGTTAGATGTCACAGATTCCTTCTTAAATAAATAATAATAAAATAAATAAACTTTATTATCGTATCCGTATACACAGTATATACATACAACAAAATTTACTTGACACCCAAAGACCAGGTCCCACACGCATAATCCCCAAACACACTCCCACCCACCACAATTCCCCACTCCTAAACCACCCAAACATCGATACAACAGACCAAGTAAGGAGCTCCGAGGAGCTGAGAAAGATGAAGCGTCGGAAAAGATGCCTAGAGAGCATTTGGAGGACTAGTCAATCCGATTCCGACCAGACACTGGTGAGGTCTTATATCAAGATCTACTTAGTGGCAATAAAAGCGGCAAAATCTAACTATTTTTCCGCTCTTATCGCATCTGCAGAGAACTGCCCAGACGCTCTGTTTAGGGTGACCCACTCCCTTCTTCGGGGGGGGGGAGCGCAGGAAGATCCCTTGCAGGGTCGAGCTGAGGATTTTGTGCAATTCCTGCATGATAAAGTCGCTCGGATTCGGGAAGGCTTGGACTCCGACTGGGTGAGTCCGGGGGAGGAGACGAGGGTAGGTCTTGAGAACATTATCTGGGAGGAGTTTGATCCTGTGGCTCCCGAGGATGTGGACAGGGTTCTGGGTAGGATTAGTGCCGCCACATGTTTATTTGACCCGTGTCCCTCCTGGTTGGTACTGGCCTCCCGGGAGGTTACACGAGGCTGGCTCTAGGGGATTATAAGTGCTTCTCTGAGTGAGGGTGCCTTTCCCGCTGCCTTGAAAGAGGCGGTGGTGAGGCCCCTCCTCAAGAAGCCTTCCCTGGACCCGGCAGAATTAGCCAACTACCATCCGGTCTCCAACCTTCGTTTTGTGACGAAGGTTGTTGAGAGTGTGGTGGCAAGAGAACTGCCCGGGCACCTGGATGAAGCTATCTATCTGGACGCGTACCAGTCGGGCTTCAGGCAGGGGTACAGCACAGAAACGGCATTGGTCGCGTTGGTGGATGATCTCTGGAGGGCTCAGGACAGGGATTGTTCCTCTGTCCTGGTCCTGTTAGATCTCTCAGAAGCTTTTGATACCATCGACCATGGTATCATGCTGCAGCAGTTGAGGGGGTTAGGAATAGAGGGCACTGTTTTGCAGTGGTTCTCCTCCTTCCTCTCCGACCGCTCGCAGTTCGTGTTGACAGGGGGGCAGAGGTCGACTTCGAGGTGCCTCGCATGGGGAGTTCCGCAAGGGTCGGTCCTCTCGCCCCTTCTATTCAATATTTATGTGAAGCCTGGAGACAGTACGGGTCTGGATGGGGAGAAATAGGCTCAGACTCAACCCCTCCAAGACTGAGTGGCTGTGGTTCCCAGCGTCGCGATATAGTCAGCTGGTGCCATCGCTGACTATTGGGGGTGAGTCTTTACCCCCCACAGAGAGGGCTCGCAATCTGGCCATCCTCCTGGATGGACAGCTATTTTTAGAAGAACATATGACGGCCATGGCCAGGGGGGCTTTTTATCAGGTTCGCCTGATTCACCAGTTGCAGCCCTTTCTGGATCACGACGCCTTGTGCACAGTCACTCACACCCTTGTCACCTCCTGACTGGACTACTGTAATGCTCTCTACATGGGGCTCCCCTTGAAAAGCACCCGGAGGCTCCAACTGGTCCAGAATGTGGCCGCGCGGGTGGTTATGGGCGCAACTTGTTGTGCCCACGTGACACCCCTCCTGCGTGAGCTGCACTGGCTCCCAGTGGTCTTCCGGGTGCAATTCAAGGTGTTGGTTACCACCTTTAAAGTGCTCCATGGCATTGGACCTGGGTACCTTCAAGACCGTCTTCTGCCACCAGTAGCCTCCCACCAGCCAGTCCGCTCCCACAGAGAGGGTCTCCTCAGGGTGCCATCAGCCAAATTATGTCAGCTGGCGACACCCAGGGGGAGGGCCTTCTCTGTGGGAGCCCCTGCCCTTTGGAATGAACTGCCCCCAGAAATGCGTAAGATCTCCGATCTCCGTGTATTTCGCTGTGCCCTCAAAACCTTGTTGTTCCGCCAGGCCGGGCTATCAATGTAAAGTTTTTAATTGGTTTTAAATATGGGATTTTAAATTTGGGGGTTTTAGAATTGAGCCAATTATTTAATAATTTTAATAATTTTTAAATTTTGTCTGTGTGCTTTTAATCAGGCTGTACATGGCCCTGAGTCCTTCAGGAGAAGGGCGGTATAGAAATAAAATAAATAAATAAATAAATAAATAAATAAATAAATAAATAAATAAATAAACAAATAAATAAATAAATAAATAAATAAATAAATAAGATCTTGAACAAAACTTTCTAGCTTATCGGAAATATAGAAAAATTCAATTGTGTGTGATGACTGCTTTATGGACAAGATCCATTCTTTCTTTGAAATGGGAATTCTTTTAGTTTCCATTCGTAGGTTTGAAATTATTGTTTTTGTATCAGAATATTGCATTATAACATTCTCCCCATTCATATATTTTGGATTTCATCTTCTATAGTTCTCAATGTCAACAGTTGAGAACTACAGGATTGAAATCCATGTTCCATACAATACCAGATGGGAGTGCACTGATACAAACAAAGCCCAAGAGGCATAATTAATATTTCATTATCATATACATTTAGTCTATTATCTTGTGTCCCTAATTTCATCAGGAATCAAGTTCAGCTCAGCTTCTTATCTTTACACCCAACTACATTTGTAGACCTGATTCCCACATAAGCATTTAATGTACTGATACTAAACTTATAAATGGCTGATATACATTTTAAATCAAAGATACTGCACTGACCAAGAAAAAATGTGCATTTTAAACTAGACCTGGACTTGGATGAAATGACAACCAAAAAGAAGGAATCAGGGGAAGACTTTGAGATAATTATACAGTGTTTCCACGAAAATAAGACCGTCTTATTTTTTTTTGAACCCTGAAATAAGTGCTTGGCCTTATTGTCATGTGATCAAAAGCCCAATTGGGCTTATTATCAGGGGATGTCTTATTTTGGGGAAAACAGGGTATATAGTTCTGCAGCTGTCAAAGAATAATCAAACAATGATAGTGTAGAAAACTTTTTAAAGGAAACAGAATAAAAAAGCAAAGTTGTAGTCTAAACAACAGCCACTAGATGGCAGGAAGCAGCCAACACTTCTCCATGGATAAGAGAGATGGCATCATTCAACAATTGATACATGTATTGTGTCTGCATCTGTGTATCTATGTAACTAAAACCCAATAAATGGAATTTGAAACTAAGAACCAGAAACGTAAAATGACCACATGGGCTGGGTTTGTATAAGATGATAAAGCCATGCCAAAGCCAAATGGAAACTAATCCAGTTTCACTTGTATGAGATGTAGACACAAGATTCTTTAACTGACCCAGTTAACATACTGTCCAAACACAGCCAATCTGTTCAAGAATCCATGAATCTTTTCCCTAGCTCAGGTATTCAGCCATTCTTAAGCTGTGGGTTGTCCTTGCATCATGTATTGTGTGTGATTCTTGTTGACTACCTAAATAATTGTATTTAGTTTCTGAGTAACATTGTTTTCTCTCTGCCTTCTTTTACAACTTCCCAGACTCACCTGCAGATCTGGGAATTACTGATTGTCTCTTATTAGTACTAATTAAATCTGATTCTGCTCAGATTTTTTGAGACAGTAAAGATGAAGCGGGTGCTAGACCAATGAAAAATGTTTATTTAATTTATTTATTTAATTTATTTATTTATCAAATTTCTATACCACCCTACTCCCAGAGGACTCAGGGCGGTGAACAGCCAAGATAAAATACAGATAATACAAACATTAAAAGTCCATTAAAATTATTAAATATTTTGGCCGAAAACAAATTTAAAACACCCAATTTATAAAACAAATTAAACGATTTAAAAATTTAAAAGGGAGAGTTAGGCCAGGCCAGCCTGCTGAAATAAAAATGTTTTGAGAGCACGACGAAACGGGAGCAGATCCGGGATCCTCCGTATCTCCGGGGGAGCTCGTTCCAGATGGTAGGTGCCCCCTGGGGGCCGCCAGTCGACACTGTTTGGCCAACGGCACCCTGAGAAGCCCCTGTCTATGGGAGCGTACTGGTCGGTGAGAGGCTATTGGTAGCAGAAGGCGGTCTCGTAAATACCCCGGTCCGATGCCATGGAGCGCTCTAAAGGTGGTAACCAAAACCTTGAAGCGCACCCGGAAGACCACCGGGAGCCAATGCAGCTCGCGCAGGAGGGGAGTCACATGGGAGCGCCACACCGCTCCCATAACCACCCGCGCGGCTGCATTCTGGACCAGCGGGAGCCCCATGTAGAGAGCATTGCAGTAGTCCAGGTGGGAAGTAACGAGAGCATGAGTGACCATATTTAACAAGTCCCGATCCAGAAAGGGACACAACTGGTGAATCAGGTGGACCTGATAAAAAGTCCCCCTGGCCACAGCCGTCAAGTGCTCTTCCAAAGACAGCCGTGAGTCCAGGAGGACACCCAAGTTGTGAACCCTCTCTGTGGAAGCCAATGACTCGCCCCCAATAGTCAGTGATGGTACCAGCTGACTATATCGGGATGTCGGAAACCACAGCCACTTGGTCTTGGATGGGTTGAGCCTGAGTCTGTTTCTCCCCATCCAGATCCACACAGCCTCCAGGCATGGGGACATCACTTCAAGGGCATCATTGGGGTGGTCCGGGGTAGAGATGAACAGCTGAGTGTCATCAGTGTACTGATGGTACTTCACCCTGAAACCACGGATGATCTCACCCAGCGACTTCACATAAATGTTGAACAGAAGGGGTGAGAGGACCGACCCTTGTGGCACCCCACATACAAGGGGCCTCGGGGTCAACCTCTGCCCCCCTGTCAACCCGGACTGTGACCGGTCAGAGAGAAAGGAGGAGAACCACTGGAGGATGGTGGTCCCCACCCCAACTCCTCTAGCCGGTGCAGCATGATACTATGGTCAATGGTATCAAAAGCCGCTGAGAGGTCTAATAGGACTAGGACAGAGGAACAACCCCTTTCCCGAGCCCTCCAGAGATCATCAACCAACGCGACCAATGCCATTTCCGTGCTGTACCCAGGCCTGAAGCCCAACTGGAACGGATCCAGATATGACAATTAATCCAGGTACTGAGGGAGCTGTCGCGCTACCACACTCTCAACAACCTTCGCAACAAAGCGAAGGTTGGAGACTGGACGGTAATTTGCCAACACTGCCGGGTCCAGGGAAGGCTTCTTGAGGAGAGGCCTCACCACCGCCTCTTTCAAGGTGGCGGGGAAGACACCCTCACTCAGAGAAGCATTTATAATCCCCTGCAGCCAGCCTCGTGTAACCTCCAGAGAGGCCAGCACCAGCCAGGAGGGACACGGGTCCAGTAATTTAATTTAATTAAAATGTTCCCTGTTTCCCCTAAAATAAGACATCCCCTGATAATAAGCCCAACTGAGCTTTTGAGCACATGCGTTAAAATAAGCCCCCCCAAAATAAGCCCTCCTCGAAAATAAGCTCTCCCTGAAAATATTTAAATGCATGTGCAGCCGGTCCCTGCCATTTCCTCTGGTTAGGATTAGGGAGACAGAGCTGGAAATCAGGTAAAACAGCAAGAGGAGCCCCGTCTTGTTCCACATGCCCCAAAATAATAAGACATCCCCGAAAATAAGACCAAGCACTTATTTCAGGGTTTAAAAAAATATAAGACAGGGTCTTATTTTCAGGGAAACACGATTACTCTCCCTGGGTTCATTGATTTGTCCCTCTGTCCTATTAAAAAATAACAATATAGCAGTTGTTTGAATGGGGCTTTAGGGAATGCATCCAAAGTTCTAAGTCAGATTTTCTCAAACTTGGCAATTTTAAGACGTGTGGACTTGAGCTCCCAGAATTCCCCAGCCAGTATCAACCTAATGTTGAAATCCACTAGAACTGATCTAGGGGGTGGGCTGAAACTCTGAGATAATTAAACTATAGACTTTGCCTATTTTTAAAGATGAAACCAATATTAACAAGTTGTTAAGGTGATGGAGTGGATAGGGAGAATAAACTGTGATATTATTCTTTACCGGCTAACCATAAATCTGAGCACTCCATTTTTGCTGGATTTTTGGTACTGGAATTTCTTTCTAAGATTGATCTTGGAGAGGAACAATTTTGTTGCTTTAAAAAAAAAAATTAAAAAACTGAGTGAACTTCCATTGCTCAAATCATGTGTTCTTATGGGCAGCTTAAGTAGAATTAAGCCATCTGAAACTCAACAGGACTTAATCCTCCTAAATATGCACATTCCAGTATATACATATTCATTTCTTCCAAAGAGCTTGTTAAGGGTGAATTGGATTCCTTAAACAAATTAGTAATAGTTTCTTTTAAAGACAATGATCTGTAATTCATGTGAGCGCCAAAGCATCAGACTTTCACAGACTTGTAGTAGACAAAGCATCAGACTTTCACAGAGCTGAACAACAAAAACTGGATGGTTAATAGCTATCACTCTCTTACCTGTCAGCATCCTTTACAATTCAAGTTCAAGTTCAGCTAGAATATTATGCTAGTTCCATTATTAATATTACTTAATTGGTGCAATGAGGGCTGGCAATGTTCTACATTAATTTTTTTTTAATGCAGGTGTTCCCAGAACACAAACAACAGCAGAGTGCAAAGTGACAAAGGAAGAAAAGAAAGATAAATTGATACAAAAAGCCAATCAAAGGAAAAACTCTAAAGAAATGTGGACTTCACACAGCAATGATGGTTTTCAAGTTATTTTCCCCCCAGACAAGAACAGATAACATTTATTTTATTTTATTTTTTTTTTTTTTGGCAGTCAAAGATTGCAGCAGGCAAAACAATGGTAGAATTCAATAATTGAAATAACAGAGCTGGGATTTCCAAAATTCCAGAAGTTCTTTTTCTCTATGCCTCCCTCTTTTTGGAAAAGTAAAAAAGAACCACACTGCTGTTTTTCAGAGATTTGCAGCCAAATTCTTAAGGTTTTTTTGATGACACAAATAGAAGATTCAGGGACCCAAACTTTATCTACAGATTTCAGATTACTGTCCAAAGCTTTATAAACATTTTTCTGACTAAGATATATGTCCCATTGGCTTATCTGAAAAATTAATTGCAAGAACTTCCTTTAACTTGAGGTATCCCAGACAACTTCTGCTAACCTAGCAGTTTGAAAGCATGTAAAAATGAAGTAGAAAAATAGGGATTGCTTTTGGTGGGAAGGTAAGTGTTCTGTGCGCCTTCGGCATTTAGTCATGCTGGCCACATGACCATGGAGATGTCTTCGGACAGCGCTGGCTCTTCAGCTTTGAAACAGAAATGAGCACCACCCCCTAGAGTTGAGAATGACTGGCACATATGTGTAAGGGGAACCTTTATCTTTACCCCAGACATATGAACTAACCAATTCCCCTAATCCTTTCTCCAGCATGGAAATCTTGTGAGGAGAATGGAGAATGCCTTCAAACATATCTTGTAGCTACTGTCACAGATTCAGAAAGGAGCCAGATGCTAGAACAAACCAATAATACAAACCAATACAGTCCCGCTCTATGGTTCAAGGTCCATGCAGCTGCCCCGGCTCCTGGAAGACTCGGCAGCAGGCAGCTGGCCTGACTGGCCTTTTCTCCACTTCCAGCAGCCGGAGTTTGGAAACCACAGACTCCTCAAGGACCTGGTGCTCACCAGCTTCACCCACATTGTGATCCTGGGATACTGCTCAGCTGGTGAGTGGCACTCTGCCTTGCCGGAGGGGGGGGTGTCCGCTTGGTGGGCACCAAGTGGCAAGAGATGCCAGGCAGCTGCTCTCTTGTGAGCAGGCTCCTGAAGAGCCGGGCACAGGGACATGAGAACGTGGGCACGGCCTTGGGCGAACAGCTGATGAGCAGCTGTGTTGCGCTGCCGCAGCAGCACAACACAACAACAACCATGAGCACCCTCAAAATAATAAGACCTCTGATAATAAGGTCAAGCCTTTATTTCAGGGTTCAAAAGAAAATAAGACCCTGTCTTATTTTTGGGGAAACACAGTATTAATTAATTAATGCAAACTAAAATTTAGAAGTTCTATGCCTCCATGTGTTAAATAAAACTTTTAGAAGAGAAGAGGCCATGATTTTCGATTAGGGCTATATCTAAGTCTACAAATATATGCAGATTGAAACAATTGAATGCTTAATTGCAAATTCGTTTCATTATGATTTCTCTGAGCTGCTATTTCAGTCAATTGATCTTAGTATATAGGGCTTTCATTCTTGAAACCTCTAGAGAACATTTATGTCTACATCAACCATTTCCAGCTTCCTTAGATTGATTTTATGGAATGCAATGATTGTGATGCTTAACTTAGACCAGAAAGACTAGTTCAAATCCTATATAACCATGGAGTTCAAGACATGACTTTGGGCCAAATATTTTACTTAAACAAATTTAATTCACAGGGTCAATATTATGAGAACAAAACTGGGAAATCCATCTTGAATTCTCAAAAACAAGGCAGGAAATCAGTGATTAATTGATAGATCCCAATCAGCATATTTAGAGGATAGAAAGGCTGATGAACACAGAGTTTAGATAAGTTTTGCACAGTAGTGAAATCCAAATTTTTTTATTACCGGTTCTGTGGGCATGGTGTGGCTTGGTGGGCGTGGCTTGGTGGGCATGGCAGGGGAAGGATACTGCAAAATCTCCATTCCCACCCCACTCCAGGGGAAAGATACTACAAAATCTCCATTCCCACCCCACTCCGGGGCCAGCCAGAGGTGGTATTTGCCAGTTCTCCGAACTGCTCAAAATTTCTCTACCGGTTCTCCAGAACATGTCAGAACCTGCTGGATTTCACCCCTGGTTTTGAAATAATCAGAGTGATATACTATAATCATTGACAATCATTCCAAGCCTATTTCTAGACCATTATGATAAGAACAGCAGCAAGAGACTTGACTTAAAATAATTTTGGAAATAAAGAAACTGTTCCATATAAAGACCTACTTGTATACAAGGATGACTAATACAACTAATTAATTATATAAAGATTAACATATAGATGGAAAAATGTTTACTGAGCAAAGTCATTGATTTCATTGCAATTTAATCAGTAAAGGTGATGACCTTGCCTAAAAAGTACTTTAAGCTACTGAGCCAGCTAATACCAAGGATGGAAGGCTGAGTCAACCTTGAGCCTGGTGAGATTCGAACTGCCAAATTGCAGGCAGCTGGCAGTCAGCACAAGCCGCCTGCAGTACTGCACTCTAACGACTGCACCACCATGGCTCATTTACAGTAGAATATCATTCATAAACCTTAATTCTTCCATTAGGCTCACAGCAAGGAATCCCACAAGCACAACCTGATCCTCTTCTTGCTGAGACAGGACAAGACTGACTAATTTCAGAAAGGTTTAATCTCAAACTTGAGTAAGACTTCAATCTAGCACAGCTTCTAAAGACACATATTTGATTAGAGGTTAGTGCTAGATTACAACCATTTGTTTAGTGACTGTTCGAAGTTACAACAGCATTAGATCAGATTCACTTAAGAACCATGTTATTAACTGAACAATTGCAAATGATTTGCTTAACAACCTTGGCCAAAAAGGTGATAAAATTGCGTGTGTTTCACTTAACAACTCTCTTGCTTAACAATGGAAATTCTAATCTCAGTTGAAAGCAAAAACTAGCAACGTTATTAATATAGTAACTATACATCTAAATTCAGCAGAATATTGATTAAAAAGACATGGGTTTTTAAAAGGATTTTTAAAACATAGTTTGTTAAATTAATTGTAGATACAGTACCTTTAGTTTTACATGCAAAACAGAACAAAGTTTTATTTCTACTACATTCATGAGCAATAATTTTCTAAAACTCAGTATTAAGCACAGATATTAATCAGCATCTGAAAAGATGCTACTCTCTGGCTTCTTTTCCTGAAGGCATAAATAGGCTATTTCTTTAGATAGACCACCTATTCAATTAGCTGAATATAATTAATATAAAAAGCAATAAAAATGATAAGCAAAATCCAAATGGGGAGGCAAATTTACAGAAGATAGAAGGGAGGGAGGGAGGGAGGGAGGAAAATGTGATTGAGAAAAAGGGAGATAGGTCAAGAGAGCAAGCATCATTTATTCATTTTATTTATTTATTTATTTATTTATTTATTTATTTATTTATTTATTTATTTATTTATTTATTTATTTATTTATTTGTCATATTTCTATGCTGCCCACTCTCCGAGGACTCTGGGCGGCTTACACCAAAGACAGTATACTAAATAGTATATCGCCCCCAACAATCCGGGTCATCTCGGAAGGATGGAAGGCTGAGTCAACCTTGAGCCGGTGAGATTTGATCTGCTGATCTGCTGAGCAAGCAGTCAGCTGAAGTAGCTGCAGTACTGCATTCTAACCACTGTGCCACCTCGGCTCATTTTCATGAATGAATTTTCATTTCATAAATAAAAATTTATTTATTTTATTAGTTTGTCAAACATGTACAAGATAGCAAGTAGAAATATTAACATGGGCATGAACGAAGGAAATGAATACAAATAAATGGGGACAGTAGGACAGGGACCAGTAGTGGGTTGCTACCGGTTCACCCCAGTTCGGGCGAACCAGCAGCAGCGGTGTTTCCAGTTTATTGATTTGGTGAGCTTGATGCGAGTAACTCCAGAAGCAACAGAAATGAGAGACACCTCTATGCCAAGGCGGTCCTGGAAAAATTGAATCCACCTCTGGATTTAGACCAAGAATTCAGTATTAAATCAATATTTAATTATTACAGATGTTGAAAAAAAATGAAAGATGACCATCAATTTACCCCATAGGAAACATGATTTCTTCATTTCTGTATTTTCAGAATGAGATCTGATAGAAGAGAATATCTATAGCTCAAGGTTGAACTGTAGAATTCTTGGGACTCTGATTCTTTATTTGCTGACTAGGTAACATCATCAATGCCGATGTTAGAGGGTTTGCTCCCAATTTCTATACAGTAATTTGCTCTGCCATTGTTGGGGTATTGTTCTGTTCTTTGATACCTTGATTAGGATATTATATTCTGCTGGATAGTTTGGTATCAATCCCTGCTTATTGGGTGTAGACTGCCAGAATTGATGTATTCTTGTCTTTTGGTTTCCTTCTTAGCTTCTTATATTCTCTTTTGAATGGTGTGTAAATATGATTTATAGTTAGTTAGTTAGTTAGTTAGTTTATTATATTTATATACTGCCCTTCTCCTGAGGGACTCAGGGCGGCGAACAGCCATGGTAAAAACAATATACAACAAAAATTAAAAGCTTATTAAAATAATTCAATCATTCGGCCAAATTTAAAACATCCAACTAAAATCATTTAAAACCCCTATCAAAACCCAATTTAAAAAACCTTTATCCTGTCAGACCAGCTTGCTGGAATAATAGGGTCTTCAGAACGCGACGGAAGGCATGGAGGTCGGGGATCCTTTGTATGTCCGGAGGCAGTTCATTCCATAGGGCCGGGGCCACATTATCTCTGTCAATCAGTAAAAATGCTGATTAATCACCTGCCTATCAGGTACTTAGGAGCTGAGGTGTGGCAGCACAAGGAAACAACAACTAATGACTTTATGTCAACACCCTAATTAATAATTTACACACAAATAATTTACACACAAAACCCTTTTCCTTTAATCTTTCCCCTGGCTCAAGCTGATGAAGGGAGGAGAACTTGTGGCTCAGAAGGTTAATTCAACTGCCTAACATGCAGGAAGCCCAAGTTTGAATCCAAGTAAGGGTATGGCTAGCTGATGAAAGCTAAAAAGCTTGAAATAGATCTATACTAGTCTCCCTTTATTTCTTTATCAGCAAAATATAAATTTGATATATATACACACATATAAGTGTGTGACCACATATACATATATGTGGTCTTTTCCCCCTCTCTTTTTTTTTAACTGTTTAAAAAAATAGTTTTTTTCTATTCACTCTCTGTCATTGGAAATGTTATCTCAATTTTTCCTGCAGTCAGTTTGTTATGGAGTATCTACTTCTTTTGTCCTTAAAAGGAACCTCCTGCATTTTGTTATGAAAGTTCAGCAACAAGACAGATTTGGGCTATATTAAAAATGATAACAAATTAAGGATTTTTACTATTATATTCTTTACAATGTCACTCTAATGCCAACTGGAGCTGTTTCGTCCTCACACTGCAAAGCTGGTAAGGTCTGAGACTCAGCTTACTCACTACATAGTACAATCTAACATATACATAAATAGAAAAAAAATGAGCACTGCCAGGAGGACTCTACAAGTCTTCAGTTTCCATCAAACTGTACGGAGGGCTAAAGTGATCTCAAGAGCCATAATCAGATCACCTTGTGAAAGAATAGTTAGCTCAAATCTAGCATCAAGCATGGAGCAGCATCACTCACAAGAAAGGGTGAATTAATGGGGAAACTTACATTTCAAATCCAGACATTTTAAAGGATAGGGATGTTTTAGAGGGCAGGGCAGGGTGGGACAGGACAAGGAAGTATACTCAAGACAGGTAAATTAAATCTATATATTATTACAGCCCATATTGGTTAGAATAAGATATACCTGCATCTCAAGCTCAGCTTGTCTAGTTTATTCCTTAAAATCTGGAAGCCATGAGGAGCAAATAACAAAGAAATCATCAGATAAATAAATTTTAGGGCACATGTATTACATTAATAACTATATTGATTGCACAGTCTTTGCCCAAATTACATGTTCTTAGAAAATTATTTGATGGTTCAGATTCTGATTACCAAACACCCTTTGAGTCATATGGATTCCTCTCACCAAATTCCTCTCTTCCAGATCAATTCTTTTAGAAGAAATCTGGTAGCTCTTTTTCCGATTAAAAATGTTAATAAAAGGGAAATTTTATTAAATATACTGCTCAAAAAAATAAAGGGAACACAAGCAGAAGACATAGTGTTGCCAGGTGTTCACTATTTGAGCGGACAGTCTGCTTTTTTCACATTATGTTCACTATTTTTTTTCACAAAATAGTGGACTTTTTTTTTATTCAAAAGCTTTATGATGAAATTAAAATGTAATTTAATATTTTACATATTATTATAATATATTTGATGTTTTGAATTTTAAGTAAAGTTTTGAAGTGATTATTTTAATACGTGTTAAAATGTTTGTAAGAAAATATATAATTTAATTGTAAATTTTTTTTTTATTTTTTTACTACTTAACACCCCCGCCCCCAGCTTGTCCGCTATTTTTTGGAAGCAGACCTGGCAACCCTAAGAAGACATCTGAGATCTGAATGAATGAAATAGCCTTATTAAATACTTTGTTCTTTACATACAGTAGTTTATACACTGGTCAAACAACTAAAGGGAACACAAAACTACTGTATGTAATGAACAAAGTATTTAATAAGGCTATTTCATTCAGTCAGATATCGTATGTCATCTGCTTGTGTTCCCTTTATTTTTTTGAGCAGTGTATGATAGTAGGAAAATATGCTTCCAGACATCTAACACAACTCTCCTTTAATGCCTGACACTTTTTTGTAAACTCTTCTGAATCTTCCCAAGCAAAAGTCATATGCATATGGTAACACATAGCACTATTCTCTGAAATGTAAATCTTAAAACAAGAAATCCTAGATTTTACCTATTTGCAAGAGGCCTGGTGACAATCTTCAGATCATTTTTACTTCTAATTCCTTAGAAATTAGCTTTTGTATTCCTCAATCTCTACATTCAAACTGTTTTTATCTTATGATCAACCATTAGTAGTTGAATTTTTCCCACTGTTCTCACTCTTTAAATCAGTTTTTCTCAACCTTTTTACTCAGAAGACTCTTGAAATGATTTTTAAATCTCAGCGAACCCCTGAAGAAAAAGTAAAATATCTACAGTTGGCATCATGGTGCACAGAGTTAAAAGATTATAATAATTGTTAATGATTTCTTATGAAACAGCACAGAGAGGTGATTCATGATGTCATCCACAGGATCTATTTACTGAGGGATGGTGCATTCTTTTGGTAGTCAAACAATGCCATCTGAACATGGTGTTTGCATCATTCCTACAGATTAGGAAAAAAGAGTACCGTAATTGCTGTCCTTAAATGTAGGACTCCTGCTTGAGCTTTTGAGTTTAGGGTTCAAAAGAGAAAAATGCAGTGTTAGATACATTATCCCTGAGACCTCTAGTAAGGAATATATCAGGGAGATTCTTGTACCTCATTTTGAGTATTCTCTACATCAGGGTATCAAACTGGCAGCCCAGGGGCCGGATGCGTCATGTGCAGGCCACGCCACCCCAGCTCCATGAATGGGGAAAATGTCACAAAACGTCACGTGAAAGCAATGTGACGAGTTTGACACCCATGCTCTACACTGAGGATGGGACATATGTAGCTTTCTCTATGTTTTTAATTCAACTCCTAATAAACCCAGGCAGCCCAGCTGAAAGATGTCTGGCCTATCGTTAACGAGCAAATGATGGGCTAATCATTTGTTCCCAAACTGCACCTATTGGGAATTATTGTGCAAGGTTTCACAAAGGGTTTGTTTGCAATCGATGGGAGGGCTTGAAGCATTTCTATTCTGAATTACTGCTGAACTCTTGGTAATGGATCAGGAGGAACCTGATGGCAACTTTTATGACTAACATTTTATCTTAAAACACATCAGCTTTCATGAGCTGCAGCTCACTTCATCAAATTTCTCTTGTCCTCAGAACTTTCTATTTCTATAATTATTTAATATAATGAAATCTTCATTCTGGGTTAAATCAATTTTTTTTTCTCTTAAACTCATTTTATGCAACCTTTGCTATATCCTCTTCCTTTCCAAGTTCCCTCTTAAAGACAGCTTGCTTTGCAGAATTAGAAATAAAACAATTTGCCATGAATGAAGGCAAATATATGTCTCTCAGGATAATGAGATAAGATTGACTTCGGGTCTTTCGCACTCATGCTGGAGCCCATCTTCAGGGAATTTGTCTCTACTGGAATGCATAAAATTATCCATTTTTCGTTTCATAATGTTTCTGTTTTTGAGATGAGTGTGGAAAACATGGCTGAGGGAAAAAATCTAATTAATAATATTACTAATTAGTAATAATTAATTCATTTATAATTAATGAATTAATTTAATAAATTCTTAAACATATAGCTTGGAGGAATACTGAAATGTTAATTGGGGCTTTTAAATACATAGAGCCCAACATAATTTGACAGCATACAAACAGAAACTGCAAAAATAATTTTAAAAATTGTTTCAGAAAGTAGTCTAAGGCATGAAAGATAATGCTTTACATGTACATTTCATTTGCCGGAATGTACAGAGTACAGTCCTAAAAAGATCCCCTGGCTCCAGTTTCGCAGAGTCGTGTGCTTAGAGCATTAAATAAATATTAGTATTTCTGTTTAATTTAGAAGAAGGGGCTTTTTTGCCATTTCTGTCATTGAGCTGATTCTGCTTAATCTTGTTTCATTAGTATAATTAGAGATGCAATTGGTAATTGTGGCAAAGAGGTTAAATTCTAATCCCTATTGTCCTGAAATGTTCTGAATTATGTGGATTTACACTTAAAAGTATATGATTGATGGCAGTGGTGGGTTCTGTGGGGGTGGCTTGGTGGGGGTGGCATGACTTGCTGGGGGTGGCTTGGTGCACGTGGCAGGGGAAGGATACTGTAAAATCTCCATTCTGTCCGCAATCCAGGGGAAGGTTACTGCAAAATCCCCATTAGCTCCTGATTTGGGAGGCAGAGAATAGAAGGGGATGGGGACAGTCAGAATTTTTACTACCGGTTCTCCGAACTACTCAAAATTTCCGCTACTGGTTCCCCAGAACTGGTCAGAACCTGCTGCAACCCACCTCTGATTGATGGCATATAATGTAAGGCAGTGGTGGGATTCAATATTTTTAACAACCGGTTCTGTGGGCGTGGCTTAGTTGGGGTGTGTGGCTTGGTGGTCATGTGACTGGGTGGGCATGGCTAGCTGGTCATGTGACCTGGTGGGCGTGGCTATGTGCATAGGGACTACTCAGAGGGCTGAAAAAAGTCATTTCTGACTGGTCCTCGCACTTATGACCATCCTCACATTTATGCCCATTGCGGCATTCTTAACAACCGTGTCAGTCATTTCACCACTACTTCTCTTCACCATGGTGACAAGATAGGGCGTAAAACGTAAAATGTGAGGACAGTTGTAAGTTCAAGGACTGGTCAAAAGTGCGAGGACCGGTCAAAAATAACTTTTTCAGCCTTCTGACTAGTCCATATGCACATAGGGACTATTCAGAGGGCTGAAAAATGTCATTTCTGACTGGTCCTCACATTTTTGACCGGTCCTCGCACTTATGACCTTCCTCACATTTATGCCCATTGCGGCATTCTTAACAACTGTGTCAGTCATTTCACCACTACTTGTCTTCACCACAGTGACAAGATAGGGCGCAAAACATAAAATGTGAGTACAGTCGTAAGTGCGAGGACTGGTCAAAAGTGCGAGGACCGGTCAAAAATAACTTTTTCAGCCCTCTGAGTAATCCATATGCACAAAAGAATACAGCAATAGAGAGGGATGAAGGAAGGAGAAGAGAGATGGAAGAAAGAAGGAGAGACAGGGAAGGAAGAGAAGGGAGGAAGGGAAGGGAAATTAGAGTAAGAGTGAGGGTAAGAGAGGGAGGAAGAGAGGAGGAGAAGAAGAGGGGGGGAAGAGAAAGTAAGAAGGAAAGAAAAGAGAGAGGTGGCAGGTTTGAGGAGAAAGATTGCTGTACAGTAAAAAAGATGAAATGGAAGAAAGGCAACCCCAAACAAATATAAAGATATTAAGATAAAGAATGAATTGTTAAACTTTAAAGAATAAAAGAGAATAAATATGAATAAATAGCAGTAATTAGAAACACACATACAAACATACAATGTATTTTCTTTGAACAGAATATTTGGCCAGTGCACAAATTTAAACAGTGTTTAATCATTTCAATTAAATTTACAATTTCTATATTTCCTTTTTGCCATATTTATTCCTTATCTATTTTTTTAAAAAAACAATATTACCCTTCATCCTCATCCCTAATCTTAATCAAATTCAATTTTTCCCTTCTATTCTATATTATACCCCTTCTCATTGTCATCTATTTTTATATCCATCCTCACATTGGTTAATTATGTAATATTACAGTTGTTCAATATAAATTCAACATTTTAATATAAATCAATTAGTTATATAACTATCTTTTTTGTATATTAATCAATATGAACATGAATATTCCAATTATTTCCATGCAATCCAATTTCTTACAAATCAATTAATTATATTTACCAATAATAATAAACCAAATAATTTCTCTCATATATCCCTCCAAACCACAATTTAACCATTTCTGCTTTCAACGCAATATACAATTAATAGTATCTCAATTATTACAATTCCCTATTTAAATAGAGCTTTTTTTCTTTTGTGTTTTAAAATCTTGAACTCTCCTCTTTTTCCCTAAAGAGGAACTACCTCTTTAGGGAAAACTACCTTTCCACTAAAGGTAGTTTGCACCTACCTTTTTTGGTGAGGAAAAAGAAAAGAAATCTGCCTGCCTAATTTTCCAACGTTGCAGCAACAGTAAAGCAGGCTTTTACTTTCAGTTTCGTTTTTCAGCATAGATAGGGGGAAAAAAATCTGCACTCTTTGCAAGCAAGCAGCAGAGCCCTGAGCAAAACAGCTGAGAGCAAATCAGCTGAGAGTCGGGAGGCCGATAGAATCAAGGGGCTAATTAGCCTATGCCAGTGTTTCCCAAACTTGGGAACTTCAAGATGTATGGACTTCAACTCCCAAAATCCCACAGCCAGCCATGCTGGATGGGGAATTCTGGGAGTTGAAGTCCACACTTCTTAAAGTTCCCAAGTTTGGGAAACACTGGCCTATGCTGAAGCTCCGCGGGCCAATAAAATTACAAAAAAACACCGAACCATTTGTTAAATTGCTGGCTCGCCCGCCCCTCGCCCACCACTATTTATTGGCAATAAATAGTGGTGCAGAGGGGCGGGGCAAGGGGCGGGGTGAGCCAGCAATTTAACAAAGGGTTCGGCCGAACCCCCTAGAACCGGCAGAATCCCACCACTGATGTAAGGGTTATTAGGCTTGGTATCTTAGTTTTTGAGTCTTTTAAATATCAAGTCCACACAAAGCCTGTAATGAAAATGTAGAATAAATTGCAAAATATTTTTAAAGCAGTACAGAATGAGTTTTTTAATAAACTGAGTGACAGATTAGAATTAATGTGAATTGGTTATAGAGATACTCACAATTGCAATCTTGATTAAAATAAAATATTTCAGTCAAAATTAATTATTAATATTGATTAATATTGTTATTTGATTAATGATTGACTGCATTTTAAGAATACACTGGCAAAGTTATCCTTAATTTGGCACTGTTTCAAAAAAAAAAAAGTGTTATATTCAATTCACTATACCCAACTGTGTTTTTACAAATGATAAATGATTGTAAGTTTTTAAAAAATGTATCAGTGTAGCTGCCCAAAAGGATTAGTGTAGCAAAGTGCAGGTTCTGACAGCAGTCTAGCTCTGGATAGGCAAGGCTTATTAGGTTTGTAAAAACCTTGCATTAATATTGGGTAAGCCTTCCTGCAGGGTTCTAAACCACAAGTTGAGAAACCATGGCCTATGTAATTGATATGCTATGGTTTTGGAACAAATTTGTGCAAAACCGTTTTGCACAAATTTTTTCTAACACCATAGTATATCAATTATATATTATATGGTGACAGATAATAGCTATACAACTCAGTTTTACATCCATAGAATTTTGCATTTGAAAATTCATAAAGAAAATATTGCAAACCACAGCTATGGTTATTTTTAAAAATATAATCCTTACAATGGGTTTCTTTTTAACCCTTCCATTTCATACAGGGTTCTTGGGGATCTGGAAACAATCAATATAGCAAAGAACTGTTTAAGTATGATTTCATCAATAAGAAGTGAATCTATCAAACAGGAACCAACATGATGAAGACTCAAGATTCCAGACAGATTAAAACTGTGTCTCAAGTTATCTGCAGTTGATATGCTTGGAAGAGGCAATCAGAAGTCAAACCCCACAGAAAGCTCTAAAAGAAAAAAAAACATCAGACCAAGGCACACATTAGGAGGACAGAGACGAAAGATTTATACGATCTGAAAAGAAACCAGAGTAATACGAATATGGGAAGAAGAAAGGAGGAAGCAGTATATGAAAATCCTGAGCTGGTTATCAACTATGGAAGCCATGATCCACCCCAACACAATAGAGATTAGTAAAATGATTAGATATAAAGAAATTTTAGACAAGCATGGAAAACTCAAAAGTAACCAGGTTTTAAAAGAGCGGAGAATATCTATCGATTGGTGGCCATATATACAAATACAGTCCAGATACAAGAAGGATATGGAAGAATTTGGTATTGAGGTAGAATTAAATCAATTAGATAAATTGTTGGTGGACCCGGAAAGAAAATTAATATCTAGACTATATAATTACTTATTAGAATTTGATAGAGTGGAGGAGGTGGTAAAAGAACCAATGATCGCATGGGCCAAAAATATAGGGCACAACATAAATTTAGATGAATGGGAATTAATTTGGAATAAAAATTATAAATTCACAAAATCAGCAGCATACAAGGAAAATCAATATAAAATGCTATATCGGTGGCATTTAGCGCCTGCAAGATTGGCGAAAATGTATCCAAACTTAAGCCCTAAGTGTTGGAAGTGTAATCACCACCAAGGTACCTTCTTTCATATGTGGTGGCTACGTCCTGAAGCGAAGAGGTATTGGAGCAACATACAACATTGGTTACAAGAATTAATTAATAATAAAATCAAATTAATCCCAGAAACATTTCTCCTGGGTATACTAAAAACAAAATACGATAAAAAAATAAAATACTTGATTTTACATATACTTACAGCAGCGAGAATAGCATATGCACAATATTGGAAAGGAAATAATGTACCACCAGAGGGGGTAATTATTCAAAAAATATTTGAATGTACCGAAATGAACAAATTAACTTTAGAATTAAAAGAAAGAGGATTCAGAATACTATGCGGTGTGGGATACATGGTATAGGTGGATTGATAACCGAAATAAAAATAGATAATGTCTAGAAGAAGGTTGAAGATATATATATATAAAGTAGAGTTTACATGAATAACTAATCCAACCTGTCTTTTGGGAAAAAAATGACACTGTCTGTTCAAATATGTATTGGAATTTTGAAAAAGAAAATTATAATAAAAATATATTAAAAAAAAAAAAAGAGGGCAGAGACATTTTACTGAATACATGGAAAACTCAAGAGAAATATCCAAGCATGGAGAAAGACATTTCAGTTAAATGGTTGAAGATAAAATCCCTAACCTAAGACATATCAATTTCAAAGTGGATTGCACAAGAGCATCTGTGGAGTAACACAATGGATCTTAAGATGAGTAAAACTAAAAAGGCAAATATAAGCCAATTAGATGATTCTTCAAAGACAGAGTCCTAATTTCCTGCAGAGTTATTGTCAGGAGGTGATAGTACCAGTTCTAATGGTAATTCTTCTGAAGCATGATAAAAAACCACCCGGTTATATATGTGATACAACTCAAGACCATTTTAATGAAAAAGTTCATATGGTTTGTTAAGGTGCCATAATATCTGTTCCATTTACACATTTATATTAAACATAAAGAACAAATTGCAGCAATTTACTGTTAAAACATTACATTTTTTTCTAAATTTAACATGGTTGGACACAGAGCTTCAGTTACATACGATTGGTTTTAGCTTCAGCTTCAGATATGACATTTTAATTGGATTTTGAGTTTTATATCCCGGTTTTAATACAGTTTTTGAATGTTATGTGACTTGATTTTTTTTCTTTTTCTGTAAAATAATTTCAGTGTAAATACACCATGTGTATCTATTTTAGATACCAGCTTTAATAAAAATGCTGTAATAGAAGTGTGTATAGCATATCCTGGATACCCGGGTAGAACTGGTTTGTTATACCAAGAATATAATTCTGCATGAAGATTTAATAAATCCAGATCTGCACACGCTTCTGTTTATACCCACCTAAAACACTGGAAATAAATTGGTCTTGATTGTTCTTGCATGGACTGATTTCCATTTAACAGAGACAATAAAAGACTTTCTGATTTTTCTTTGAAGATATTTAACTTCTCATCCAAGAAGCTTCTTCAGCTCTGATGGTGGGGAATGGAAGGATTTATACTCCTTGCAGAAAGTTGGTCATAGAATGCAGATGACCAGCTATCTGCAAGGAGTATAAATCCTTCCATTCCTCACCATCCAGTCAGAGCTGAAGAAGTTTCTTGGATGAGAAGTGAAACGTCTTAAAGAAAAAAACAGAAAATCCAGTTGCCTCTTGAAAAAGCACCTTTGGGACAACCATGACCTGGATGACCGAAAATCTCCACAGACATTCAGAGACAATAAACTTGTATCTTCCAGTTCACTGACTACGTAAAATATAATGAAAATAAAAATAATAATTGAGTCTGTACTGTAGGAATCTCCTATTAAAAAGCTACGCAAATTCTTTGATCAGAACTTGGTTGCAAATTTTATTAATCAATGGAACAAATAATTTTGTAGTTATTATTTATTTCATAACACTTTTAATTCTTACAAGCATGCTATAAGTAAACAATGTTTTTGGGCATTCTAAAGCTTTGTGTAAGCTTGATGAGAGTTTTGTTTCATTATTGACAAGCTCCTTTATTTTACATTACAAAGTAAAATAAAATACTTTAGGAATTTTGGATGAAGTTATCATTTCTGGTACTTATTTAAGAGTGGATGTGCAAGGTCTCCTTTGGCCCTGTGAATTTTAGAGTAATGCATAGTTTTGCAAAAATTGTTAATACTGTATATAAAATATCCCAAAAATGGGGATAGCAGACATCATATTGATGCCAAAGCATGGTTCATGTAATCATCAAGCTTCAAGCTCAATTCACATTTAACTGTTAGATTAGGTTCTCCAAAATGTCACTATTGACCTCCAAGAGTAAATGAAAACATCCAAGGGCTCATTATTATTATTCATATTATTAAAATGGACTTTTAAAAATTATTTTCGTATAATACATGCTTGAGGGTTGATGAACACTTAAACTTCATAAAAAGGATGAGCTGAACAATTGGGAACAGCTGGTTTAGATGGATATCTGTCATTGTCATCGGCTTTTTTGGCACTACAGCACACTTCTGGCTCATATTTAAGGAGTTGTCCACTAGAACTCCTACATACATTTATTTATTATTTATTTATTAATTTAATTTGTATACTGCCCTTCTCCCAGAAGGGACTCAGGGCGATGAACAGCCAAAATTAAAAATACATACAATACAAAAGTTAAGATAATTAAAAAGAATTAAATCATTGGCTTCCCAATTTAAAACCCCCAAGTCTATAAAATTTTAAATCCCAATTAAGAACCATTTAGGCTAGGCCGGCTTGGTGGAATAAATATGTCTTCAGGGCCTTACGGAAGGTACGGGATCAGTCATATTCCAGGAGGCAGCTCGTTCCACAGGGTGGGTGCTCCCACAGAGAAGGCTCTCCCCCTGGGGGCCGCCAGCTGACATTGCCTGACCGACGGCACCCTGAGGAGGCCCTCTCTGTGAGAGCGTATTGGCCGGTGGGAAGTTATTGGTAGCAGCAGGCGGTCTCGCAAATATCCTGGCCCTAAGCCATGGAGCACTTTAAAGATGAGAACCAATACCTTAAAGCGCACCCGGAAGACCACCGGGAGCCAATGCAGTTCGCGCAGGAGAGGTGCTACATGGGAGCGCCATGTCGCTCCCATAATCACCCGCGCAGCTGCATTCTGCACCAGCTGGAGCCTCCAGGTACTCCTCAAGGGGAGCCCCATGTAGAGAGCGTTGCAGTAGTCCACGCGTGACGTGACGAGGGCATGAGTGACCGTGCACAAGGAGTCCCGATCCAGAAAGGGGCGCAACTGGCGTATCAGGCGGACCTGATAAAAAGCCCCTCTGGCCACGGCCATCATATGCTCTTTTAAAGACAGCCGTGTGTCCAGGAGGACACCCAAGTTGCAAGCCCCCTCTGTGGGGGTCAGTAACTCACCCCCAATAGCCAGCGATGGCACCAGCTGGCTATATCGGGACGCCGGTATCCACAGCCACTCGGACTTGGAAGGGTTGAGTCGAAGCCTGTTCCTCCCCATCCAGACCTGCACAGCCTCCAGACACTGGGACATCACTTCGAGGGCATCATTGGGTGGTTTGGGGTGGAGATGTACAGCTGAGTGTCATCAGCGTACAGATGGCATCGTACCCCAAAACATCCCTTTCATAGTTACCACTGTTGAGCCACATACTATTTATTCTATACTTGTGATTTGGTTTTTCTTACCTAAGTGTAAAATCTTACTTTTCTCACCACTGACTTGCATTTTGTTGGACAGGGCCCAGTATCTATGAAAATTCCTCTTCTTAACTGTAGGCTATTCTTCCCAGATTGGCGTCATCTGCAAATCTGATGAATTCCTCTTCTATCCTCTCATCTAAATTGTTTATGAAGATGTTGAAGAGTATTAGGCCTAAGACAGAACCCTGGAGTTCCCCAATGCATGCTTCCCTTCATGTAAATGTACTTTCATTGAGGGTTACATGCTAAGTGCAGTTGGTCAGCCAGTTACAAAGCCATCTGGTAGTGATTTTGTCTATCCCACATTTTTCTATCTTACCGAGAAGGTTGTGAAGTGATGAAGCTCTTTCCTAATTACATGTAGTCCTTAACCTACAGCCATAACTGAGCCCAAAATTTATGTTGCTAAGCGAGATTGTTAAGTGAATTTTGCCCCATTTTACATTTCTTGCCATAATTGTTATGCGTATCACTGAAGTTGTTAAATTAGTAAGATGGTTGTCAAGTGAATCTCTCTTTCCCATCGAATTTGCTTGTCAGAAGGTCGCAAAACGTGACCACATGAACATGGGCCATTGTAACCATCATAAATATGAAACAGTTGCCAAGTAACTGAATTTTGATCGTGTGACCATGAGGATGCTGCAATGGTAGTGTGAAAAACAGTCATAGGTTTGTTTCAGTGCCATTGTAACTTCAGATGGTCACTAAATGAACTGTTGTAAGCTGAGGACTACCTGGTATAACCATTTTTTAAAATCTTCCATTTATGTTTGCTTGCAGTTCCATGCAGAAAATGCCTTTGCCTCAAATCTCTGCAAAAGGTCCACCCAGGGGAGATTGGAGCGCCCTATTTTCTGCCTCTCCCTTCTGGCCTGGAATTCCTCAATTTTGGTCACCATACTACAAAAAAGATGTTGGGACTTTGGAAAAAATTCAGAAAAGAGCAACTAAGATGATCAAAGGCCCAGAGAGTAAAACATATGAAGAAATACTGCAGGATCTGGGTTTGGCTAGTCTAAGGAAAAGAAAAATTAGGGGCACATGATAGCAGTCTTGAGAAGCTAGGTGGCTCAGTGGCAGAAACGCTGAGCTTGTCGATCAGAAAGGTTGGCAGTTTGGTGTTCGAATCCCTAGTACAGGTCTCTTGCGTGAGCAGGGGGTTGAACTAGATGACCTCCAAGGTCCCTTCCAACTCTGTTGTTGTTGTTGTTGTTGTTAGTATTAGTGTATTAGTATTAGTATTCCAGTATTTGATGGCTTGCCAACAAAGAAGAGGGGGTCAAATTATTCTCCAAAGCACCAGAGGGCAGGACAAGAAACAATGGTTGAAAACTAACCAAAGAGTGAAGCAACCTGGAATTAAGGGTTAATATTGAGGACAATTAACCAGTGGAACTGCTTGCCACCAGAAATCGTGGGCACTCCATTACTGGAGGTTTTTAAGAATAGACTAGACCAATGTTTCTCAACCTTGGTAGCTTGAAGATGGGTGGACTTCAACTCCCAGAATCCCCCAGCCAGCAGCGCTGGCTGGGGGATTCTGGGAGTTAAAGTCCACCCATCTTCAAGCTTCCAAGGTTGAGAAACACTGGACTAAACAGTCACTTATCTGAAATGGTATAGGTTCTCCTGCTTGAGCAGGGGCTGGACTAGATTACCTCCAAGGTCCCTTCCAACTCTGTTACTGTTACCCATATTGTTACCTTCCACTTCTATTCTATTCCTCCTTATGGAAAACCAGAGGAACGACAGCCCCAAAGCCGGGTTTTGTCTTCCCACAAAACATAAATAATAACAAAAAGCCCCGGAACTTGCTACTCCGGCATAACAGCTGCCTTTAAACTCGTTTACATCCGGGGCCCGGCGGCAACAATTCCCTGTTGTTGCCATGGAAACAGCTTGGCTTGTGACAACCGGGCTCAGCCGGGAGCCAGAAAGCTCAAAATGAACAGAAAGAAGCTGCAGAAACTTACCGAGTCCCTGTGCAAATCCGCGAAACATTGTGAGTGAAAGTTGGGTCTACTCTTTCTTCTGTACCTCTTTAAACCCAGCTGCTCTTGAGTTCATTAACCGATCAGTGACAATTGTTTTTATATTATTATTATTATTATCCCGACCGGAATAAGATCCAGCTTTCCACCCAGAGAGGCTTGAAACTACAACTCCCAGAATCCCTTATCAGCGGTGTAACCCAGAATGGCAACATTAGAGAACCGGAGAGAGAGAGAGAGATACATATTCAAATTTACATTGGCTGGTGGACAAATGCAACTTTCATTGTAGCTTTTGTCTCACTGTTTCCTTTTGCAGTTAATAAATTTGAAGTGGAATGTCTCATAAAACTTTTCAACAACCTGGATGTGGAACCCAGCGACCGTCATGCTATTGTTGGTTTAGATCGCAACTCATTTCGCAATATTCTACACGTGACATTTGGAATGACAGATGACATGATTATGGACAGAGGTGAGATTAAATCGATGCTCATGAATTATTGTATTTTAAAGTATTTTTGAGAAGCTGTTTCAGATTGCAGTTTTGAAAACATTTTTTTTGAATTTTTAAACAAAACATACATACAAACATAAAACTATCTTCAATTACACAATGTGTGTCAGTTGGTTACAGGTCTTTTGTGCATCTTCACCATATTCATAGCTTACAGTTTACCTAAATTCTCATATTATCGATCTAATATATATCTATGTGTTATTATTCTCATTAATCATTTATTTGACTATAGGTATTCTCTCATTTTGTACAAAATATTCTAAAATTGGAGTTAATTTATAACATTCGTTTCATCATCCTAAATTGATCCAATAATACATCTTTGTTATATTTTATATAATTCTACAATTCTTGCATTATAAAGATCTCTATCATCTCATTTCCATATTTTTTTATCTAACCATTGATAAAATAAGTCCCATATCTTATAATATTGTTTATCTTCTTGTTCCCCAATTTCAAATGTCAATTTGTTCATTTCAGCACATTCCATTATTTTCTTAATAACTTCATCTTGCGTTGGTATTTTCTCATTTTTCCAATTTTTAGCAAACACAATTCTAATTCACATTTCTATGTTGGGTAATACGTTCATGAAGTTTGAAAATCGCATGTAAGTTCAAATTCATGTTTTACTTAACATGATTCATTGCTCATAATTAATAAGCCTTGAGTAGGATTTATTCTCCTGCATACTGAGGTCTGTTGATAATATTACTTGATCCTTGTAGTATTTGGGTTACTGCATCATTTGGCCTTTTTAATGTCCCCACATAATAGCAGTATGTAATAAATAGCAATAGCTCTAGTATAATATTTGTAGTACTATTTATATTGATGCAGAGCTAGAATTGCAAATTTTAATTTTAATAAAGATCTAAAAATGCTTCAACTATAGATATATAAGCTAACTTTGGACATCAATCAATTTATTTACAGCATGTACACCAGATGTGGGTTTCAGCAGGTTCTGAACAGTTCTGGACAACTGGTAGCAGAAATTTTAAGTAGTTCGGAGAACCGGTAGTAAAAATTCTAACTGGTCCTACCCCCATCTATTCTCTGCCTCCCAAGTCCCAGCTGATCGGGAGGAATTGGGATTTTGCAGTAACCTTCCCCTGAATTGGGGACAGAATGGAGATTTTACAGTATCCTTCCCCTGCCATGCCTACCAAGCCACGCCCACAAAACCGGTAGTAAAAAATTTTGAAACCCACCACTGATGTACACTGTGTAGGACAATATATGATGTAAAATATAAAACCTCCTTGGAGTTGAGTTTCACTCGAGACTTCCATATGACTCAATATGGAAAAGATTTGCTACTGATTTCTGGGATATTTTTCAACTTTTCAGTCTAGCCCACAGCCCTGGGCTTTCATTTCTAGTGATCTCCCTTCTAAGCACTGACTATATTCAACCGTTTTGCACTATGTTTAAACGTTATGAAATTGCTTTTTTAAATTTTCCAGGAACTTGAGATTCAGTCAGATTTGAATGGTGGATCTTCATACCGTATCAGAAACTTTGATTCAAACATGAAAGACTATGAATATAGTCTTATTTTGCAGAGGTATTGGAAGAGTTACTTAGGGGATGTCTGATTTTAGGACTGGCTTCAACTGCTTGATATTTGAGATATATTTATGAGATTTTATGATGCGATGTTACAACTTTAGAGATTACTATATTTTGGGATTACTGTTTCACTACTTTTATTGTGTTGTCCAGTCTTAGACATTCAGACATTGACCACATACATAGGTATAGACAATGTTCATACAAAAGAAAAATCATTTTAATACAAATGCCAATTAAAATAAAACTTTAGAATAATCTTTATTTTTCCTTCAGTGTTCCGTGCTTTTGACAAAGACAATGACAGCTGTATCAGTGTAACAGAATGGGTAGAAGGCTTATCAATATTTCTTCGAGGGACTTTGGAAGAAAAAATGAAATGTAACATTTTTCTAGTAAAAATTATTTTCATATTAATCTGAATTTTAGGGCAAATTCATTATGAAATATATTATAAAAATAACTATATTGTAATCTATTCCATACATACTGTACAATATATTTAGTCTAATTTATTACAAAATTGGTTTCTTTCTTTAACTACAATTTAGTTGTTTTCAATTATCTGGAAGGTATTTTGACATGCATGCAGTTAACGTAGTTATTATACCTTTTAAAGATTGCTTTGAGGTTTATGACCTGAATGGTGATGGATATATTTCACGAGAGGAAATGTTCCATATGCTAAAGAACAGTCTGCTAAAACAACCATCAGAGGAAGATCCCGATGAAGGAATTAAAGATTTAGTAGAAATAACACTGAAGAAAATGGCAAGTATAATAAATTTAAAAATCAGGTTTAGATCGTACTAATAGCTTATCCAATTAACTCAGTTGGGATTCATACCCTTAGTGGATAAAAAAGACAGAAATGAAATCAGCCAAAGAATAAATAGATAATCTTGGGAAATCTATTGGGTTAATCAGCAATGCCAAATTAGTGACTGGAACAGTATCAGAATATTTTTTAAAGTAAATAAATTTGTACAGTAGCAATTATATGAAATTTGACTAGCATGCCAATAAAAAAATACCATATTTAATTCCAATTGTATTTTAGCCCCAAATAATTATATATATAAGGCTATAGTGTAAACATAGTGATTATATGGGGTAAATATCTTATTTCATAGGACTATGATCACGATGGCAAAGTCTCTTTTGTGGATTTTGAAAAGGCAGTAAGAGAAGAAAATCTCCTCTTAGAAGCATTTGGACCATGTTTGCCTGATATGAAGGTATTTGTGAAGTCTATATCAAAGTATATTAATAATTAATTAGTAATTTTATTAGTAATTGTATTCCTATTCTAGATTTGAACTAAATGTTCTAAATACAAAACTAAAGTTATTAAACTGCTTTTTTTGAGTGGTCACTGAATGAAGCTAACCAAAATCATTATATATGTGAATATTGTGAGACTTTTAATGCTGATCATGAAGCAAGCCAATTGTATTACAGCATGCTTTAACTGAAGTCTTCCCCGATGTAAAATAACTTTAGCCCAATTTCAATTAATGCAATTAAAAAACATTTTCCTGCAGATATATTGTCTAGTTGTTATATAAACTTCCTAACCACATGTATTTCTGTAAACCAAAGTGTTTCAAAATAAATGTCTTTATATTTATGGACTATTTGATAATGGAACAAAGTATTATATGAAATGAAAATATTGATGTACAATAAAGACCCAGAGAATGATGCAACTAGCTTCATGTACTTAGGGAAATCTTTTATCTTTTATTTCTCAAAAAGCAGAAATTTGGCAAATAATTTCAATAAATCACGACATAATGGAATTATCTTTACATCTCTTTGTATAAAATACAAGGGGGAAAATATACCTAATATTCCTGCCTTGTATTTTCCCCACAGCTTCAACCCTGTGAGGGAGGTTGGGCTGAGAGTGACTGGCCTAGAGAAATGATTGGCCCAACCATCATTCATACCTAAAGCAAACTTAAAACTCATGAGTGTCTTGGTTTCTAGGCCAGTATTTTAATGGTGACACCAAACAGGCTCTTAAAATTTGCCACTTAAAAGTGGGGTATTGGACCTAATTTTGAACCATATTTGCCAAAAGTGTAAGCATTGTTCTATGGATGTAAGTTTGTTATAGTTTTGTTTTTTTTAAAATGTTTATTATTTCCTTTACAGTGCAGGATGTCCTTTGAGTCACAAGCTTTCCAAGATGCTCCTGAATTGTAGATCTGCAAGTAAAATATAATGAATGAAATGTAATATAGCTGGATAGACCCAATGCATTGCATCATAGGATAGCATTAGGAGCACAAGAAATAAGGTGATAACATTCATAGCTATCAATAAATTTCAACATAATGGATTAATAACTTTAAATTTACAAGAACTGTTTCACGTTAACAAAGGAAGCCATACTTCTTTGTCTAGAAACAGTCAGAGCCTACCTGTTTGTGCATCAAATATAAATGTAACATGCAATCATACTTATATTCGCCGCCTCTGCTTTATTATTGGTGTTGCTTGATTTTCCACTAATAATTCTTCAGATGAGTTTGAAGTTTGAACTGGATCAGCAATCTAGTTAAAAAAAGAAACCTAAACTTAGTATATTATATGCATCCATAATGGAATAGCAGGAATTAAGCTACTGCAAAATAATTAATATATACAAATTCTAAATGATGTTAGAACTACGTATTTTCAGAGCATTTAATGAAAAATTATTGGCCCACCTTTTTTAGTCTATTGCGAATTAAGATTGCCGAGGTGTTCAGTGAATCATCATCCAGATCTATTTTAGGTATTTCTGGTAGCCTTGGACCAAAAATAATTTCTTCACCATTAGGCTCTCTTCCCAAAAGGGCAAGTTTATTGTCTTCATCTCTTCTCCTCTTTCGTTCCTGAAGTTGAGTAGTTCGAGGCATGAATCTTCCAAGACCTTCATAACATGGAACCTTTTTTTCTAGGTTCCAGCAGGCCAATGTGTCATGCTGTCTTTGCTGTGGCTTCTTATCCATTCTTATCTTTTGGCTAAAGCATGCAGATGTTGTAGCATAGTGATGAGAATAATGAGGTGCTACTAACATATTCTGGCAATGCTGTTCTGCAGGAGATGTAATATCCTTCAGTAATAATGTGCAACAGGAAGATTGACAGGGGTCTTGTGTATATGTTGCTGGATTCCATTTGTTAATGGCTGTTTTAGATGTCCATGATCCATGATCCAATGGCATGATTTTTGAAGAACGTATACCACGATCCTGTTTTGTCTCCAGTGATTGCTCTCAAAACACAAAAAAATAATGTGTTAAGTTAGTGAACAGTAAAAAAGGCATTTTTGAAGTGAATTTTTATTTAGTTAACAATTTACCATGGTAGAAAACAGAGAACAGGATTTATTTGATGAGCAGTGAGAAAAAATGTTTTAATGTATTAGCTGACTGTTACAGAAAAATTCCCTCCAAAGCATTGTTCTGGTATGCTTAGGATGTGATGATTCTATATGCATTTTCAGAGAATTGGAATATTCTAATAAATTACATAAATGTCCATCATTCTGATGTTTTTTGGACTTGTGCAAAAATGTACAATGGAATAATAAGCAAAACAATTTAAATGAAATTGAAAATAAATTGAAATTGAAATTAAGAAAATTAATTACATCGTAATTCAAAGTAAATTCTGCAGACACTCTGTGTTTTTTGTTTGTTCCATACCAAGCAATTTAGATTTGGAATAATGCAAGATATAAAAAGAAAGAATATAATTTTTCAAACAGTAAGTGTAAAGTCCTCATTGAATTGAGTTTGATTTCTGATAACAACTTTGGCGAATTAATATTGGATTGGGGGGGGATTACAAAAGTTGTTTTGCCTTTTATTGATTTAAAATAAAGCCACAAACCACTGAAGTTGGTTGCTTTTGCTATATATTTTCGTCTGTCTCTTAGTTTGTCTCTGGTCTCTTGTACACTCTCAAATTCTGGAGCATAGCATATATGTAGCAAACTGCCAAAGAAACTCCGCTCATCCAGTTTTCTTTTGGCTGCCCTAAAAGAGAGGAAGTGTGATACACAATGTTAAAGACAACTCAATCTTGTTGAAGTTAAGTTCTCTTTAAATCCAGTAAGTTAAGTTTACACAATATAAAAATAACTGTTGTGGTTTACATAAAACTGATATATGAAAGATATTTCAATATCAAACAAGTAGGGATTCTAGGCAGAACAAAAGCAATAGTTATTACCTCGCACTTGGTATTTTTAAAAACTTGATCAAATACACTTCAGTAAATTCTTCTGCTGGATAACCATCCAGTGGATTATATTCCTCGATAGTACCATATAATGCAAAAAGTTCAATTAGCTCCTTCATAACTCCCAATGCAGGAACACCTTGGATTAACAAATATCGAGACTCTAAATTGACAGTGTAAACCTGAAAAACAAAATCACTTTAATAACACTTTAATATATGTAACTGAGCTGTTCTATTTTAAAATTAATTGTTTATAGTAATACAGTATAATAATTTTAAAAGAATGTGTCAAATGTGAGATATTTTAGCGTAAGTGATCAAGTTCATCCGTGGTAGTCCTCTACCTGTAAGCACAATTGGGACCAGAATTTCCATTGCTAAGTAAGGCAGTTTTTAAGTGAATTGCACCTGATTTTATGATCTTGTTATATGCTGAAGTTGTTGTTAATGCTGAAGTTGTTAAATGAATCATGTGGTCGTTAATGCAAACCTGGCTTCCCCTATTGACTTTCTTGTCAGAAGCTGGCTGGGAAGGTCGCAAATGGCAATCACATGATCCTTGAATGAAGCAACTATCATAAATACATGCCAGTTACCAAGCAACCAAATTTGGATTATGTGCCTGTGGGGATGCTATGATGGTTATAATGATGAGGACCGGTCAGTCATAAGCAACATTTTTCAGAGCTGTTATAACTTGGAGTGGTTGCTATACAAATGTTGTTAATTGAGGACTATATGTATATCTTGTTTGGTTATGGCTTAATTTGATGAATAAACCTAAGCAATCATATTTTTGATGCATTAAACTTTATTAATACTGTGAGACCAAATAAAAGTAACAATACAAGTTATAGAGTAAAAACAAACCAAACAAGTAAAGGAAAAAAGGAAACTAATATCATGTAAAATGAACATTTAAGTTAGTGGAAAAAACATCGTAAATAGTGGGTAAAAGAATAGAACCAAGTTCAGAAATTAAAGATTGCCAAGACATACAGTATAGGAAGAAACATATCAGTAATAACTGTATTATAGCAAGGATTCTAACTGGTTACTCATAGCATTTGGGCAAAATACGATTAGCTACTATTGTATCTTGGATACTTCAAAAACTATATTATTCAAGAGAAACAAGTGTTCTCATCAGACGAGCAACAACCATGGTTTACAGCATGGTCACAACACTGGAAATTATTGTTCAAATTTTCCTTGGACATTAACATACAGTATAAATTTCACAAGATAGGAAGCATTGTGAAAATTAAAGTGGTAAAACTGGAGATACATTTGACCACTCCAAAGACTACTGCTTCTATTTGGGTCAGTAAACTGGCACAATTCAAGAAGGATCTAATCCCTGAAGAGGTCCCAAAAATTATGCATGATGGTTTAAAAAGCAAACTGACAAATGTCTTATCAGGAAACAACAGATGTAACAGCTAAACACAACTTCCATTTTCAGAGGATACTTAGATTCAATAAGGCATTTGACAAAGCGGACCACAACTACTATTTGGTAAAACAGAAAATTGTGGAATAAGCATCACCACCAGTGGTATTATAATTAGCTGATCAACTGCACACAACGTATAGTTCTTAATTCAACTGCATCTACATGGGGGGAAATATGCAGTAAGGAACCTCAAGATTCTGTCTTCGTCCCAGTACTCTTCAACAATTTCATAAACAACTTACATGAAGGGGTACAAAGTGAATTCATCAAATTTGCAAATGATACCAAGTTGGTGGGAATAGCCAACACTTTAGAACAGGGGTCTCCAACCCATGAAACTGCATGCTAAGGATCTAGGCTAAATGGTCCTCCTCCCCTTCCATTCCCTAAAAAAATATGTTCCATGAAACCAATCCTTGGTGGCAAAAAGATTAGGGACTGCTACTTTAGAAGATAGGCTCAAGACAGCCTTGAACACTGGATCCTATCCAACAAAATGCTGTTCAGTGGTGAGAAAAGTAAGGTTTTACACAATCCAAATGCACAGACAGAGACTAGGCAATACCTTAATAACAACTGTGAGGGATCTAGGAGTCCTGGTGGACAACCACTTAAATATGAACTAGCAGGGTGGATTTAATTTAAATAAACTCGATTTAAATCATAATTTTTAAAAAACAACTGTCATCTCTGACCCGCTGTTGACTCACCAACAGTCCCATTCACTTTAATGGGATGACTGGTGATGCGGCAGTGACACAAGGCGAGGGATGTGGCAGGCAGAAGGTGTGTGGATATTCACTAACAGGTGCTGCCATGACGGATCTGAAATGACAGGTGCTCTTTAAATGTAAGGACTCATTCTTGCTGGTAGTCAGAATCTTTAATATTATTATTTGCAAACAAAATGAAGGTTTCCTATTTACCTTGGAGAGCTTGGATTCATTGAGTTTACCAAAAATGTAAATATTGCAGAATATACAGCCTCATGCTACATAACTAAGCTCCATTTCATGCTGAATAAATTAAATTATTAATGTATCTTAAATAGAAAACTATCTTTAGATAGATTTTTTACTCCAAAAGCATTTTATTAAAATAAATTTGATAAAAATTTAGAAAAAACATGGATTGTTATTCACCCTGAGCAGTATGCTACAGCTGCCAAAAAAGGCAGTGCAGTCCTGGGCTGCATTAATAGCGAGATAGAAACAAGATCATATGAAGTGTTACTACAGCTATAATGCCTTGGTAAGGCCACACTTGAAATACTGCATCCAGCTGTGGTCGCCATGAAACAAAAAAAGATGATGACATACTAGAAAGAGTGCAGAGAAGAGCAACAAAGATGATTAGGAGATTGGAGACTAAAACACATGAAGAACACTTGCAGGAACTGGGTATGCCAGTCTAATGAAGAGAACTAGAGGTGACATGATAGCAGTGTTCCAATATCCACAAAATCACAAAGAAGAGGGGATCAACCTATTCTCCGAAGCACCTGAGGGCAGAACAAAAAGTAACAGATGGAAAGCTATCAAGCAGAGATCCAAGCTAGAAATAAGGAGAAATTTCCTGACAGTGAGAACATTAATCAGTGGACCAGCTTGCCTTCATAAATTACGCCTGCTCCATCACTGGAGTTTTTTAAAGAAGAGATTGGACCTTCCACATTGTCTGAAATGTTTTAAGGCAGGGGTCCCCAAACTTGGCAGCTTTAAGACTTGCGGACTTCCAACTCCCAGAATTCTCCAGCCAGCATAGTTGAAGTCCACAAGTCTTAAAGCTGCCAAGTTTGGGGACCCCTGTTATAAGGTCTCCTGTTTGAGCAGGGGGTTGGATTAGAAGTCCTCCAAGGTCCTTTCCCAACTGTATTATTATTTTATTTATTGTATTTTATTATTTTATTTTATTATATTATATTTTATTATATTATATTTTATTACATTTTATTATTTTATTTTATTTTATTTTATTTTATTATTCTATTCTATTCTATTCTATTCCCTGTTTAGGTGCTGCGACTGTTATGTGTAAACAAAAAGGGGAGGAGGGAGGGAAGGAAGGACAGATTTGCCTTTTATCCGGCTTGTAGGCTTCTTAGGGAGATCTCAACAAAGTATTTGTATCCGAGATACAAACCGGGTTTCAAACCCCGGTTTGAAAAGACGAGGAAATGGCTCAAGGGAGAACTTTTTTCTCTCTTACCTTCACCGCTCGTGGCCTGCGCCCTTCACGATACTTGGCGCGCGAGGCGCAGATCGTCTGCTGCGCGTGATGCTGGCAGACGCCACCGACCTCCCCCTCGTCGCCAGCATCAACCGCCGCCATCTTCACTTCCGTGATCTCTTGTCGCTTCTTCAAAACGTCATCCAAGTCCTCCTCCCCGCCCCCGCCCCCGCCCCCGCTCCAAGGAAAGGCGGAAAGAAATCGACGAAGAACCCGGCGAGGGAACGAGGCGGAGCCGTGGGCATTTTATCCAATCACAGCAGAGAAAAACGGCTGGGCTTCCAATGACCGTTAGGGCTAGCCGGAAGCCGGAACAAATACTACCGCCAGTCTGATGACGGTCAAGAGTCGCGACTTTCTGTAGTTTTGTCTTCTTTTAAGGTGGCTGATTGGGGTACCTGGCCGTAGGTGGCCGTAGGGTCGGCGGTGATGTTGGGGGCAGGAGGATTCGGAATAGCCGCGGCGAGAGTCTCCTTGAGCGGCGTCAAGAACTGCTTTCTGCACTTGCCGCCTGGGCTGGTTTCTTATCTCGGACTGCAGCAGGTATAAGGAATTCAGGAAGGTGTCTACCGACCTCCATTCGTTCTGTGTCCCATGATTACTGAGGTTGAACTGTTCATTCACAGTCACAGCATACTTTATCTTATCAACATCTTTCCATATTCAAGTATGGGGCTGTTGGCACCTTCCATGGAAAGGGACTCTTGCCTGCCTCCGGATAGTATCAAAAGGCTAACTTATCAGAATAAGAGACGGGACCTTGGACATCTTCTCATCCAACCCCCTGCTCAAGCAGGAGACCATTATCCTCTTCATTAGCCATGCTAAGTAAAAGCAAGTTATTTGCTCCAGACGAAAAAGAGATTTGCAGACTGTGCCTTGTGGAGGTTTCTTGGCCACACTACAGAAATGATAGGCTATTTGTCTTTTTCTGAGGATGTTCAGATATCACCCGACATAGGATATCTTGGTGCTCTCCCAGCTAAGCATTCATCTGATCTTGCTGGGCATTTTGTTTTCGAAATTTGCCAATAGTAGGTGCTGCCGCCCACTGGGGATTACTGGCATATGGCACCGAATGTCATGAAGGGGAAAGAGGTGTTTCATTGCTATATTTTTCAAGCATTGCAGTATTGAGAATGATCTGAAATCAATTGCAACTTTCTGCAGTTATTAAAGTAATAGGAGTTTTTAAATCTGATATAGTATACTTTATCTTTTTTTTTTTTTCTGTTAGACCTGTGGGTTTTCCCCCCTCAGTGTGGTAAACACTGTTAAGAACTAGGTTTTTTTTATCATTTGGAAAAATACCTTATAATATCCATGATATGGTACCTTAGGGCAGTGTAATAATTATTGGAGGGGAGGGGAGCTAAGAGCTAAAACTGAAATTACCAAATTCCAGGCCATCAAACTATTGACACTCTGATTCAACCCTACCCTAATTCAGTGCTTATGGGAAGAGCCAAGTCTTTGGACCTTCCAAAAGGCTGCTCCTTTCCAGATCACTGACAATCAGAACTGATCTTCTAAAGGTTGAAGCTGAGAAAGCCAAAATTAAGAAACCTGAAACCACACGGGGTTGTTAGCAAAATGTGATGTATTACTTGCACTTCCAAGACTTAAAAATGTGCAGGTGCAATACTATATGATGTAGTATTTGTGCATATATGCAAGGCTGAAAAATGAGCAGCATGACTTCTATTAACTCATAAAAGCAGGAAAAATACATTAAAAATAATAAAATAAAATATAAAACTCAAACCCGGAGTATTTTATAAATAGAGGGATGGATGGATGGATGGATTGAGCCAGTCATTCTTAGCCTAACCAACTGCCATAATGTTGCTGTTGCAAGAAAAATCAGAGGAGGAAGGTGTTTTATGTTTGATATGTTTGAATTATAGGTTAAAAAGCCAGGATAAAATACTAAGAATAATAAGTGGGTTAAGGTCTTATGGGACTTTAGGGTCCAAATTGACCTGCATCTTGTTGATATATGCCTGATAAAATAGTTATTGAAAAGAAAAGAGTCTGATTCTTTGACGTTGCTATTCTAGGTGATGCTAGGATTGAGGAAAAACAATGGGGGAAATTACAAAATCCACGATTTACAGATCAAATTTGAACACTTATGGAAAAAGCAATCTATTGTTATACCAATTTGATTGGAGCCCTCAAATTGATACCTAAATGAATTCCTCAATATCTGGAAAGATTGAATTTATCAGACCAGAACACTTTAATTTTACAAAAATAAAAAATCCTACTCTTGCTTGGATCTGGTCTATATGTATCTATTTATCCACTTACATGAAATATCCCCTGTTCGTTTAATATAAATGTATTTATTTTTTAAATTCATAGGATCAAATTGTGAAAGCTTCTTGGGGGAATCAACCAGTATTCTTGGGTTGGATGGAAATCAGACATTATCGTCAAACAGAAGAAAATATTGTTGAAATAAACAGACAATTAGCAGGCAAGCTTGGCATCAAAGATGGACAACAGGTTTGAAATGCAATCTTCTATTTGTATACGTAGAGTAGGATATGAAGTTGATACATATGGAATATATCAGTTATTAGTTTCAAAATCTGGCTTCTTATTAAATTATCAAATTGTCTACAAGTTATGCTTAATAAAATACCGAGACCTAGCAAACATATTTCAAATGACATAGTTAACTTTTGAAATGATTGTTGTATACATTCTCTATTAATTTATTTGCTTTGCACCTGCAAAGCACATATACATCAAGTGCATTTCTTATGGGATATGCAGACATGATACACAAACGAAGAACTGCACACAACAAAGAACATTGCTTGAAAGGAACATGCAGAAATAATACAGGTATTCCTCAACCGAAGACTATAATGGAATCTACTCATTACATTCAGAAGTCACGAGTGTCATTAAATGAAGTGCCTATGCGATCGCCTCGTTTACAGAGCCCTGTTCTTTTTTTTCCCAATGCAGCCATTAAATGAATGTGCAGGTTGTTTAGTGAAGCACAGGGTCCCTAAGGGACCATGAGGAGCCCCTAGGAGGCCTAGCACATGTCCTACGCTGGGCCTCCCAAAACTCTTCCCTCCCCCCCCCCCCAATCCCCTTAGGCACTCAGTGTGCCACTTCCCATCCCTTGGGATTCCTGCACGCTTTGTGTCTACTTAATGCCCCACCTTGCCCCACACCCTTTTCACCCCATGTCATCCATTGTGCGCTTACCTTTCAAAGATTTCTCGAGCTTGATTTAGGAGGAGGAAGGAGGGTAGGCAGCTCTGTTCCTGGACCATGTGGCACAATCCTGAAAGCAGCTTAGGACAGCCACATTAAATTGTGGGTGCTCTGAAAATGATGGTCGCTTCTGGGATCACACCACACAGCCTAGGAATGGAGTGGTTTGCTCTGCTTCTTTAAAAATGAGTTCCAGAGAATTATGATGGGCAGGGAACTTTCCAGAACTTGCATTAGGGAAGCAGAACAAGCCTCTTCATTCAGAATAAAAGAATTGGAAGGGACCTTCTAATCTAACCTGCTCAAGCTGGAAACCCTAAACCACTTCAGACAAATGGTTGTCCAATCTCTTCTTAAAAACCTCCAGTGTCGAAGCATCCACAACTTCTTGAGGCAAGTCGTTCCACTGACTAATTGTTCCAACTGTCAGGAAATTCCTTCTTAGTTCTAAGTTGATTCTCTCCTTGATTAGTTTCCATCCATTGCTTCTTGCCTTGCCTTTGGAGAATAGATTGACCCTCTCTTCTTTATGGCAACCTCTTAGATATTGAAACACTATCACTTCATCCCTAGTCCTTCTTTTCATTAAACTAGACATACCCGATTCTTGCAACTATTCTTCATATGTTTTAGCCTTCAGCCCTCTAATCATCTTTCTTGCTCTTCTCTGCACTCTTTCTGGAGTCTCAACATATTTTTTATATCGTGGCGACCCAAACTGGAAGCAATATTCCAAGTGTGGTTTTACCAAGGCATTATAAAATGGTATTGACACTCGACATGATCTTGATTCTATCCCTGTATTAATGCAGCCTAGGACTGGACAATGTGGTTTGATCCTAGAAGTGGACACTATTTTCTGGCCAGCCTCATTGAACTGTGGAGGCTCTGTAAATGGCAGCTACTTCTGGGATCACACACTACATGGCCCAGGTGCAAAGAGGCTTGTTCTGTTTCTCTAATACAAGTTTTAGAAAGCTCCGCATTGGGTCAGACCTCATGTAAAATAAGCAGAACAAGCCTATTCGTTCCTGGGCCACGTGGCACAATCCCGGAAGTGGCCACTATTTTTAGGGTAGCCACAATTCAGTGCAGCTGACCAGAAAATGGTGGATGCTTCTGGGATCACACCACGCAGGCCAGGAACAGAGCAGCCTCTCTTCTTTCATCACCCAAGCGCTGGAGATTTTCAAAGAGTAAATGAAGAGGGTGTGAGGCATGGGATGGGAAGCAGGCCCCCCGGGACCCAGGGTGAGGATGTAAACAGGGGGACTCCTGCAATGTCTCTATATTCAGTCATAAGAATGAATGACTGTAGGGTACTGCAGCGGCTATAACTTTGGAACTGGGGTGTCAGTAGCTTTTGGATGGTTTGCTGTAACTTTGAACAGCTGCTAAGCAACCGGTGGAAAGTTAAGAACTAACTTTACGTTGAATTATTTTCAGTTCATCATTTATACCTCTCTAGTATTGTGACCCCCTAGGTGAGATCTGCACCCACCCTTCTGGCTTTCTGAAAAAGTTTGAAGATCTGCCTCTGCCAGCTGCCCAGGCTCCCCAATGAGAGCATGTCATTCTGGAGATGGTTAATGAGTTAAGACAAGACCCCAACTCCTCACCATAGCATCTAGTTTCCTTCCTACTCATCTTTTTCATTTTCTATATCAATTTTAGTGTTAATATTTACTGTTTTAATATTTTATTTTATTAAACTGCAGCTGCCTCTAGGCAAGATGGCTGGCATTTAAGTTTAATAAATAAAATAAAATATTAGAATATTTTTGCTTAAGATTCAGTGAGTCGGTCAATAGGTCAACAAATAAAAGTTTGCACATACTAACATTGTTCTCAAACTGTTTAGTTTTGGTTACTGTCAGAATTGAATAAAATACCATTTATTTGAGGATGTCAAAAGTATCTTTTATATTGGCAGAGGGAATAAATAACACTAATTATATAGTCAGATTGTATTTTGAAAATGTATGTTGCCAGTACAGATCAGCAACCATGTGATTGTTATGTCAGATTTTCTTTTCTCATTTAGAATTATTTTCAGTGGACTGATTGTGAAAATACTGAAAGTAATTTAATTAGATTTCTTATCTGCCAGGTATTCCTTGAACCCTGTTCTCAGGTTTTATCCTGTCAGCAAGTAGAAGTAGAACCAATGTCAACAGATGATTGGGAAATACTGGTAATGCAGTTTTTTAATATAATTCTTATTTTTTCTCCTCTTGTCTGTTTGCACCTTAACTAAACATGCTGTTTTATTTGTTAAAACCATTTTCGTGTCTTCATTTTGTTGCAATCTTCTCAGTCAGGATCAAAAAAATGTTAACATTCTGTAAAATGATTATAGGAGCTGCATGCATTGTCCCTGGAAAGGCATCTTCTTAATCAAATTCGAATAGTATTTCCAAAAGCTATCTTCCCAGTGTGGGTTGAGCAACATACTTGTATCTATATCCGGATTGGTAAGTGTTTATGCAAGACTTTATCAGATTTAGAGAGATAATTATAATTTTGGTATATATATTAACATTTCCCTTTTTATTTTAGTTACTCTAAAGCCCCAAGCTCTTTATGGAAGACTTGAAGCTTGCACAGAGCTTCTTGTATCTCCTAAATTACGGCAGTGTGAAGGTAGTTTTGCCATGTTGCCTTCCCTGAAAGATGACATTGTGCAGGAAGATGGCCCTGAAACTGAATTAAAACCAAGGAAAAGAAATGAGGAACCCAAAGAAACACATTTAAATAAACAATTTCAGCAGCATCAGCCAAACGCAAAGGGATCACTGAGTACAAATATTTTCCCAAACATTTGGAATTTACTTGGGAACATTTTTTTTTATAATTCTGAAAAGCAGCATGAGCCTTCTAATGGTATTGATGAACTGAACGCTGCTAAAAATCGTCTCTTAAACTTGATTCAGGTGGATTCTGTTTTTAGAGTATGTCAGGGGCAGCCTCCCAGCATGAAAAATACCCTGGAAACATGCACATTTCAGGAATACAACACTGTTTTTGTTTTTCCATGGAATGAAGTATTTCCTGTTTTAGAAGCTAATTCTCCAGTTTCCTATGGGAAAATTAGTAAACTACTTTCTCCAAAACAGCAGATGCAAGAGTTAAAGTATCATCTAACATCAAAGAAAGAGAAACATCTGTTTAATACAGAAGACCAAAAGCAATTTACTTCGAGTAAGGTTCAAGAACCTAATGAGTTTTCTGTTGTGCAAATAATATGGAATGGATTTGAGGATCTAAAGGATGCCATAATGTTCAATAACAATGTGGAACAACTGCATGTTGGAAGAATTTGGGTTAGTGAAATTTATGAAGGATACAGGGAAAATCATCATATTAGGCTCATTAGCATTTTAAATCAATTTTTGATTAGTTGTTGACTGATTAGAGCCATGATGGTGAACCTATGGCACACGTGCCACAGGTGGCACACGGAGCCATATCTGTGGGCACACAAGCATTGCCCTAGCTCAGCTCCAGCATGTATGCGTACGCCAGCCAGCTGATTTTGGGGCCTTTTGGACCCACCAGAAATTGGAAAACAGGTAGTTTCTAGCCTCTGGGGACGTGGGGAAGGCTGTTTTCGCCCTCCCCAGGCCTGCTGTGCCATTGTGTGCCAAAACCGGGGGGGGGGAGGCAGGGGGGGGTCGCGGATGCATGCACGGGGGGCAGTCACATTGAATTATGGGTGTCGGCATGCGTGCGCTCAACCCCCCGTACTCCTCCCAGCTTTTGGCACGCGATGGCAAAAAGGTTAGCCATCACTGGATTAGAGAATTAAAATATTTTACCTAAAAACTAAGGTGTATTAAATTTTAGTGCTTACTCAGAAATAAAAAAATGTGGTTATTTTGAGTGCTGGGCAGCAATCTTCAAACTATAATGCTTAAGACTGTTCTTTTGTAATTAGTGAGCACTATATCCTAATCCAACTTTAAATAAAATAATTCAAATAATTTCAATTTAAAAATACAAATTTAGTTTGCTTTATTTACTTCCAAGTATTTATATACCTTCCTAAATCAAGTTCTTAAAGTGGATTAAAGTAGCAAAACAAAAATCAGTGTATTTTTCATTTGTTTTTGTTCACTTGGACATTTCTGCTGCAAAAATAGGGTTACAAGTTAATATTATTGCCATAAATAATATGAAAGCCAGTTTGGTAAAGGCACAAGGCTAGAAAAGCAGGAGACTGAGTTCAAGTATTAGTCATGAAAGGCAGCTGGGGTTAATGTTAAGGGAAAATAGGAGAAAGGTGTATTGGATATGTTCGCCCCCTTGAGTTATTTGTAACAATATTAAATGTGGGATACAAATAATTAAACCAAATCAAATCAATCAATAGTGGTGAAAAATACAATGCAAGGAATCCTTTTTTCCCTTGAGAGAATTGAGAAATTATTAACATTTTAACTACAATTATAGCCTTTGAATAGCTTTCAAATCTTAAGTTGTCTTTATTTCTTTCTCAAATCTCTATACCAATCATCTCACCTAAATGATTCTACATAAACCTCACTACTATACCAGTGACTACATCTTATGAAAGATTAACGTTTTTCTATATTAGAGAAGGAACTGTTTGTGATTTTTATTTTGTATTTCAGATACCTGAACGGTTGAGAAAGAAGCTAGATATAGAAATGCATGCTGCTGTCAGAATCACGTCAATCAGTTCAGATCCTAAAATTCCAACCTCTCTTAGAATTCAGCCTGAACGTACTTTAGTGAGTTTGACCTAATTGATAAACTGTTGATAAACTTTCCAGTATCTTATTGTCTACTTACAAATTTTACTTCAACTCTCCTCACGCACCTATCTCTGGTATGCAAACAGCATACCATGGCAGCAGTGGTGCTGCCAATGGTGCTGGGACTGAAGTAGAAGCCTGAGGCCTTCAGCAGCCAGCTGTTGCTGCTCTTGGCCTCTACTTCAGCTCCAGTACCAAAGAGTGCCACCTCAAGTCCTGTACTTCAGCTAGCTATCTTTACAAAGCCTTGCAAAAAGTGCCTGCATGATTTGGAGAAAAGCACACAACGTTTGGAAAAAGATGACCACAACATTCTCATGAGGGTTTGGAGGACCTCCAAAGCATCCTAAGAAAGGGACATGTGGCCTTGGGGAAGAAAAGCCAGGCCAGATTTTTTTTAAAAAAAAATTGATTTATATGCCGCCCTTCTCCGGAGACTCAGGGCGGCTTACAAGCAATAGCCTTCATCCTTTTGTATATTTATACAAAGTCAGCTTATTGCCCCCACAAACTGGGTCCTCATTTAACCTACCTTAGAAAGGATGGAAGGCTGAGTCAACCTTGAGCCTGGTAAGATTCGAACCTGCAGAAATTGCAGGTAGCTGTGTTAATAACAGGGTGCATTAAACCACTGTACTACCAAGGCTCCAAGATATGCTTTATCAGCATTGGAAGAAGATGGCAGAAGTCATGGCAGGGCCAATGGAGCACAGGGCAGCAGGGGCAGCTGAGTCTGTATGTTGTGAGGGTAGAGTGGCCAGGGCTTGAGGTAGCATGACGCTTGAGGTAACACTTCCTAGTGGTGCTGGTGGCTGAAATAGAGGCCCAGGCACAGTAGTGACTGCTGAAGGCCATGGACTTCAGCCCTAGTGCTGTTGCCACCATCACCACTAAAGAGTGCCACTCTGCAGGGCAGCCGATAGGACAGAAATGGGGAGGAGATAGGTGAGTGGGAGGAGTTGAAGCAACCCTATGGTCATAAATGTGAACAGACTGCCTGAATTTTGATCACATGACCAGCTGTAACTTTGAAGACTGGGCATCATTATAATTCATTCAGTGCTGCCATAACTTCCAACAATCACTGAATGAATAGAGGGCTATCTGTAATTATATTTTTCTATTAATTTCTGATAAATTTGTCCTCAGTTAAATGTTTTATCAACAGTTATATTTTTTTTCTAGCAACTTACAGTAAGTCACATTCAGCCCCAAATTATTCAAAGATAATATCTTAATGATGAGGCATCTCTTTAGTGTATGCCGAAATGGATTAAGCCTCCCTAAAAGTTGTAATTTTTAAACTAATTCTTTTTTCCAAAGTTTTGTCAAATGAGTATTTGGATGATATTATTTATAGCCTAAATTTACTGAACAGTCATAAATGAATGGCTTACACTCCAAAAGTGCTTCACAGGCACAGAAAGCTCGTGGCTTTCTAATGATTCATCCGTTTCTCTCTGTTCCTGCTTTCATCCCACACGATCTATATCACAAGTTGCCCATATTTCTCCAATTCTTACTAACAATTCTCTGGCATGGTGAAAACAGTTATGTTGATTTTTTACTTAAAAGGAGCATGGCAGGAATTCTGCCAGTATAACTATGCTCCCAAATGTTCAATTCAACAGAGTTGGTAGAAATCGGTATGTTTAGTTCAGTTCACAGTCTTTATTTTATTTTTTTTAGGCCGTATTCCCCTACAATTCTGAGCCATATCGACTTATTTAAAGCTATTAAATCAATGTCCATTTTTAAAAATCTACGTTGCAATTTGTACCCTGGAAAAATCCAAGTGTTTTTTGTTCTTTAGTTTCCAAATAAGCATTTAAGAATAAAATTTCTGGAATGCTTGGATTGGTTGAGGGCTTACTCACTGTTGATAGAAACATAATGCCAATATGTCTGAAATTGTCATTTTGTATAAAAGACGTGAACCCTGCCAAATTTATATACTTTACCCCACAAAGACATCAAAGTGCCTTAGAAGATAACAAAAATGAAATCAACTTCTGATTACTGGTAACCCATCAGCCAATGGGTAACAGAATAAGAAAAGCTCCTTATAATTTTTTTATTAGAAAAAAATATTATTGAATTAACAGTCCTCATCATTTTTCATTTTAGAATAAAGGAGTAAGTGAAGAAGACATTAAAGATGCATTTAAATTGTGGCTAGAGGATTACATTAGGCTTCCCTTGATCACAGCAGAAGCAAGCTATCTACAATTGGCACTTAATTTTGGTAAGGAAAATTCAGCTTCACTTGTAACTATTGGATGTTGCAAGGTTTTTCCTATATATCAATTTTAAAAGATTTAGCCAATTACAATTGCATTTCAGTTAGTTTATCTAATATATTAGTTTAATAATTAAATGTCTCTTGCCATAAATATTTTTTGATAATTTATAAAAAAAGCTGCAATATTGCAAAGGAAATAGGTAATGTTTTATTTATTTGATTGTAGCACATCCAGTCTGACCTAACTGTAAAGGACCTTTCCCTCTGCTCTGTTTAGTTCTTTAAAATTGGGTTTTTTTTATAACTAATGAAAAGGAAAACTAAAAATAATGAAATACACCAGCAGTCCCCAATCTTTTCATCTTTGCCGACTGGTGCAGGGGAGGGGAAAGGGGATGGTTCCATGCAAGCAGCAGGTGAGCATGCATGCACAGAGAGAGCTCCACATACGCCCACTGCTTGCACAAATGGAGCTTTGCGTGTAGGAGCGCACCACCTACTGTTTTGCACAAGTGGAGTTGCGTACACACACATGCTCACTCACAGCTTCTGCAGCCCAGTTCTGAATGGGCTGCGGCCCAGTAATGGGCCACGGCCCCCAGATTGGAAACTCCCAATGTCCACAATGAAACTCATTGTCACACCAACTATATTTACTAAGTTAAAATATGGTATATTTTATATTGAATTATAATCAGATTAATGCTCATTGTATTTTGGAAGGCCTGGAAGACTTTGTCCTCACTGTAGTCACTTCTGACACTGAAGAAGAGAAAGCCAGAAATACTTTCATCTTGACCCCTAGCTTGCTACAGAAGGCAAATATACAAGTAAATATAACTAATTTCAGATAGTCAATAATTTAAAATGTTAATGCAATTTACTCAAGATTATTATTTGTATTGATTTTCTTGATTTCTATCTAAGATAAAATATTAGATTTTACTACTTATAAATTTATGATGCATTGTAATATTTGAAGAGAATTCTGGAGAAACCTCTTTGCAAAACAAGCTATTATCTTAGCTTACTTTAGCTTAGTTTACCTTATCATCTTATCTTATCTTTTAATTTGCTGTTCCTGACCATAGTTCTGTGATTAGTAGCAGGTGAAATGTGATGTTATAACCTAAAGAGTTGAAGTTTTGAAATACAAGGAAATGTGAACCTTATTTTGAATACAGTATTGTAATTTGAGGTTTGCACATCACTGTTAAAGTGCCTATTGTTATTTAAGTGCATCAGTCAATTTAGTCAAGAAATTCATCTTGAGCAAACTATGCTCGAGTTCTGAACTTCGGATGCCTTATACGATGTGGATGAGACCAACATTTTCAGTTCATTTTTTAGTAAAGAATATTAAAGAGCAAAGTGTGTGAAGTCTTATAGCTTAGTATATTTTAACCTTAATACTTCCCATAACTGAGCCACTTTTTCTTACTTTATGTAAGTTAACAGAAAAATGTGTGCTTGACAGCTTCTATTTTTATAAGTTCCTCCAAATAAAAATGAGCTCCAAAATTGGTCCTATCCACCTTGTGTTGTTTTGATATCACTGATCACAGCTCCCCATTAATTGTTTGAAAAACCATTTTGGAAATAAAAAATATGCCTGTCCACAGAATATGATACTTGTTCTTGTGTTACACTACATGCTTCTAGAGTTGCTACATAAATGCTATTTTTTATTTTTAAGTAATTGTATATCATTATGTCTTCTCCAGGATATTATTTCTGACTGATCAGAAATAAACTTTATTGGATTTAATGGGACTTACATCAGTATAAATGTGGCTTCTCCTTTATCACTTTTTCTGCTCCTAACTATATTCTTTCTGCAGGTTTTGTTACATCCCGAGTCTCCAGGATCCAGCGGTAATAACTTCCAGTCTTGTTGTGAACAGCCTTGGCTCAATCTAAACTGCTTAGGGTAAGTCATTTTAATAAAAACACAAAGGAAAGAAATGAATGATGACTAATTGAATTTTTTAATATTCATTGTGCATAATGTTCATCATCTTCACATTCAGTAATATCACAAGTGTAAGCATACGGTATTGGATTGCTTTATACAGTACTCTGAAAACATTGGACCTTTATTTGATATGTAACTTGAGTAGGGTAGACATGAAAGTTCTCGATTTTGTTCTTTGCAGAGGAGTGGATAACATTGGATTATCATCTTTGAAACACATATCGCATAGCCTCTTGATACATCCCTTGTCTCAAAAACTAGCTCCCTTCTGTGCTGGACTATGCAGTGGGGGTATCCTAATTACTGGAGCAAAGGTAAATAGGCTTTTAATTTCCCTTTTAGCATGCAGGATATTTTCATTTTAGTTATCTGTCTTTTTATGTCAGGCAGTCATGAAATTGTTTCAATTTGCTCCTTCTAAAGGAGTATTTTATGCAGTTCTTTGACTCTTAAATATCAATGTATAACAAATATATTTCTTTGCTGCCTTATACATATATAGAAGGCTGTATTATATAGCCTTCTATATATGCCAATAAAGAATAGAAGCAAATTTTAGAATCTCTTCTAGAACCCTGAAACTGGTAGTAAATATATAGATGATGATTGATTTTGTGTAACCTGAGTTGTGTAAACTCTGCCTGTTCTCATGGATCTGAAATTTCATTAAATTAATATGATTCCAAGAAACCAAGGTTCCAAGGTTTTACTGTGAGACAGGGAATGCAAACATGAGGGGTTGAATTTGCATTATATAGAAATATAAATGAAAATCTTCTCAGTAGCTGATCTGGTTCTTCAGATGAGGCAATGACAAATTATAAGAAATAATAAGATAAACTAAGTTGAGCTTAGTTCGTACAGATAGCTGCTCAGGTGTCAATGGAGAATCCCAGAACAAAGCACTGAACTCTCTTTGGAACAAGATATATCCCCCATTTGACTAGTTGCCAGAGGCTTTAATTGGTGGCAAACTGAGGGGTTACAGTCATTCATTTGATAAAGCCAATGATACGAAGCATGGGAAATAGATTTAAAAGACTGAAATGGTATGTAATAACACAAGACATTTGAGTACAACGCTCGATTAAGCAGATATTTTGCTGGTGGCTGAAGGAATGATAGATTTCTGAATTTATTGAACTTCTTCATTTTATCAGTTTATATTAAACTATTAGAATGTATTTTCTTAGAGAAAATGGCCAATTATAGCTAAGGCAACAATTTCTGTAATTTTCAGTATGTATTTTCAGTTTCAATCCAATTTTCTTTTACAGGGAAGTGGCAAATCAACATTAGCAAAGGCCATTTGTAAAGAAGCATTTGATAAACTTGATACTCACTTGGAAGTGATTGATTGTAAAGCTTTAAGAGGTAATGTTTGTCTTTGCCTATGTGCATTTTCTATGTGCATAGTAATGACTTCCAGCATTTATTCAACCTAACAATTCTTAAGAGTTAACTATATTAAACTATATGACTTTAACCAGAGTTCAGATCTCCTGTCCAAATGATGGTTTAATATTTATATTTGCCTTATTATAATTGGGTGGGAAAGGGGCACAGTGGCTAACACGCTGAACTTGTCGATCAAAAGGTCGGCAGTTCAGCGGTTTGAATCCCTAGTGCCGTGTAACGGGGTGAGCTTCCATTACTTGTCCCAGTTTCTGCCAACCTAGCAGTTTGAAAGCACATAAAAAATGGAAGTAGAAAAATAGGGACCACCTTTGGTGGGAAGGTAACAGCATTCCATGCGCCTTTGGCGTTGAGTCATGCTGGCCACATGACCATGGAGATGTCTTCAGCAGCACTGGCTGTTCGGCTTTGAAACAGAGATGAGCACCGCCCCCTAGGATTGGGAACGACTAGCACATATGTGCGAGGGGAACCTTCACCTTAATTGGTGGGTATTGGTAAGTGAATATTGTTAAAACTTGTGGATATAACCAGAACTGAAGCAAAGTTACATAAGGATACATTGATAACTGCATTGGATTGGTAAATGGTCCGCTTTTTTTTCTATCACTGACAATACATAAATGTTCCAGGGAAAAGATTAGAAAGTGTACAGAAGAAGCTGGAAGAAGCCTTCCTAGAGGCAGCATGGAGACAGCCGTCGGTCATTCTGTTAGATGATCTTGATCATATAATGGGTGTTCCCCTTGCTCCAGAACATGAGAACAGTCCTAAAGCAGTCCAGAGCACTTGTCTTGCTCATGGTAAATGGCTTCTGGGTTTGTTTGTTTGTTTGTTTGTTTATTTATTTATTTATTTAGTTATTTATTTATTTATTTATTTATTTTTGATGGATTGGTTCGATTTATATGCCGCCGTTCTCCGGAGACACAGGGCAGCTTACAATGCGTTAAGCAATAGCCTTCATGCTTTTGTTTATACCTGCTTAGTAGGGCTTTAGCCCCCGCCCCCAGTGGTGTTCTTTTTTGTACAAAGTCAGCTTATTGCCTCCACAATCCGGGTCCTCATTTTACCTACCTCGAAAGGATGGAAGGCTGAGTCAACCTTGAGGCTGGTGAGATTTGAACATGCAGTAATTGCAGGCAGCTGGTGTTACTTAACAGCACTTTAGTCTGCTGCGCCACCAAGGCTCTTTTTGTTGGGTTGTTGGGATGTTGTTTTTTTAACCGTGCTGTTAAGAATATTCAAGTATATTAGCATTTTTCTATCTGATTCTAAATGTCTTCCTTGGTTAAATCAAAATGTGTTGCTTATTGTTGTGGGAAATATTGTTCTGGAACTGAATATAGTTCCAGACTGCCCTCCCTCCCCCCCACCCCTTTTCAGAATGATCCCTTATGCTAGCTTCCCAGGAAATCCAATCTTTCTGAAGCAGAAGAAGGGCTTTTCCCTGCTTCAGGAATGATCCCTTTTGAAAGCAGGGAGGAGCCAATAAATCATGATAATTTAACTCATGTTAGTGGAAGTAAAAATTTTTTACTGTTCTGTGGGCATGGCTTGGTGGGTGTGGCAAGGGAAGGATATTGCAAAATCTCCATTCCCACCCCACTCGGGGGCCAGCCAGAGGTGGTATTTACCAGTTCTCTGAACTACTCAAAAGTTTCCGCTACCGGTTCTTCAGAACCTGTCAGAACTTGCTGAATAGCACCCCTGTTTAGCTCTCTTATGTATTGAAATGGATGAATGTGTTAATAACATGTTTGCCTCTGGATACACAAAGATATCAAGGTTAGGAAGTCAAAGTGCTAAAAATTAATACCTGGAGACATAATGTTAATCTATAACCCCGAGTGTAAGGAAGAGATCGTCATTTTTCTCATAATCAGAATGGCCAGTAAAAGGAAGCTTGAATCTTTAGAATCGAAGCTTCCTTTCTCCAGTCCAGTGGAAGAATTCCACTTCTTTTTTGACAGGCAGGTCTTTCTCTCTGCCTATTTATTGACCTACATGGTTGCTTAGCAACCACACCTGGGAGATGGTGAGCAAGGCAATCACATGGGTACCTAGTTTAACGACTGTCATGATTTGCATCCATAATAGAATAGAACTGGCTGCATTATGATACTAAGTTGAGGGCTACTATAATTGATATGCTATACATTGTATCCATTCTTGACAACATAATAAATGCACAGAATGTATAGGCATTTCTTTGTGATGCAAAATTAAAATACTGTAGGGTTGTAGATGCATAGGACAAATGCCCATTGGAAATAAACAGAATACATAGTTTCAAAGCCAGAGGTCTTTTTATGGAACAAACTGAACTTTAAGAAGTTCTTGTGTAAAATTTAATAGTCATATAAATTCTGTTATATAATCTTTGAATGTATAAAAGTTGAACTTTTTTAAAATTCTAGTTCTGAAAGAAATGATAAAAGAAGTTACTTCCATGCACAGTTTGGTTGCACATATTGCCACGAGTCTATCTGAGCAGTCTCTACATTCTTCCATCATTTCTACTCAAGGAATTCATATATTTCAATGTTTCCAACATATTCAAGTTCCAACTCAGGTAAAAGAATCATAATTCAGCTTCATTTAGAAGTTATTTAAAACCATAGAATCTTATTCTGACTAATTTTGCTTGAAGTTTGAAATATGATATATGGAATGTTTAGAGCTGCATTTTATCAGCTTCCAAATTTAGCCCTTTTACTTACGTTTAAAATTGATGTTGTTTATTTTTTTTGTACCTGGCATAGAGGTAAAATTGAAGCTTTCAGGAATTTCCTGGCTAAAATTGCTGTTTTTCTTTTCAGGGGCAAAGATATGAAATACTTGAGTCCATTATAAAAAACAAATTTGACTTCAGTTTACAGAGATTCTGTGATCTTGACCTCCATCAAATTGCAAAAGAAACAGAAGGATTTGTAGCTAGAGATTTTACAGTGTTAATTGATCGTGCCATCCATTCATGCATTCTTAGGAGGGGAACTTGTAAAAAAGAAGGTATATGTGAGCTGTGATTTTATTCTAATACACTTTAAAATGTTTGAAGGATTTTGTAACACAAAGCCATTAAATATAGAAAATAAAAGGCAAGGGGTTTTTTTCATCTTCTATTCGGTCATATATAATTTTTGGAGACTATACAGGTCCCTGCAGTTTTCTTGGCAAATTTAAGAATTAAAATAATGTAAGATGGCATTCGTATGTTTATTGAAGGCATATATAATATTGGATCCTTTCACAAATAGAACTATGATATCCTTTGCCTTAATGTTGAAGTAATGACTCTTAACAACTGTAGTTGTTCACACTTTGCAGATAAATTGTAGGGTAAGGAAGGTATTCTTAAATTTTGTACAGTCTTAACCATCCAAAATAATAAATAGAGTTGTCTGAACCCTAATAAAAGAAACTGTTGGCTTTGCTCTGACGTGGCCTCAAATGCAAGAGTTGTTGAAGGAAAATCCCAGCATTGGTATCCCATTCAGAGACCTATCCTGTGCCCAACAGCTCAGTCAAGGCTGTCCATATTCAGATGGAATTGAAGCAATATGACTCTACCCAAATTTCTTGCAATTGTTTATGTCAGCAATCCTCAACTTTTCTGGCTTGGCAAACTGGCACGGGATGGTGGTGGTTCTGTGTGAGTTGTGTGACCATTTGTGCAAGTGGCAGGTGTGGCCACACCTGCCACTCTCCCAATAGAATAGAATAGAATAGAATTTTTATTGGCCAAGTGTGATTGGACACACAAGGAATTTGTCTTGGTGCATATGCTCTCAGTGTACATAAAAGAAAAGATACGTTCATCAAGAATCATAAGGTACAACAATGATAGTTATAGGTTACAAATAAGCAATCAGGAAACAATATCAATATAAATTGTAAGGATACCAGCAAAAAGGTTACAGTCATACAGTCATAAGTGGGAGGAGATGGGTGAGGGGAACGATGAGAAGATAAGAAGATTAATAGTAGTGCAGACTTAGTAAATAGTTTGACAGTGTTGAGGGAATTATTTGTTTAGCAGTGATTGTGTTTGGGAAAAAACTGTTGTTCTAGTTTGCAGTGCTCTATAGCGTCGTTTTGAGGGTGGGAGTTGAAACAGTTTATGTCCAGGGTGTGAGGGGTCTGTAAATATTTTCACAGCCCTTTTTTTGACATAAATGGAGCTTTGTGCACAAGCGTGGGCGCCCACTCACCCACCGTTAAAAACTCCATTGTATGAGATACCCAGAAATACTTTGTGTGTGGCTTAGTATTCCAATGTAATACATGTTCTTCTCTGTTTTCACAGATTTGGTTCTATCAACTTTAGATTTCCAGAAAGCTATACAAGGTTTCACCCCAATATCTTTGAGAAACATTAACCTCCATAAACCTCAGAATTTGGGCTGGGATAAAATTGGTGGTCTTAAAGAAATGCAGCAAATACTTAGAGATACCATCCAGCTACCTGCAAAGGTATTTTTATGTGTGTGTTTTTGAGATCCGAGACAATTCCTTTTATCATTCTATTTTGTCTGAGAACTATAACAAAGATTTCTGAAATGTTCTAACCTAAGAAACAACCCTTTCACAACCTAAAAAGGGCATGTGTATGTATAAGTTGTATAAAGCAATTGATAATTATTGGTCTTAATATGTATTATAATTATTATAATGCACATAATTATTTTACATAATTGTGTAATTATGTATATGTATATGTATATATATATAATGCACATAATTATAATACACATTAACTCACATTAAAGTAAATGCAAAAAACAGTTGTCATCAGTAGAAAGCAAAAACATGTTTATTACACTTGAAAGAAGTATAATTAAATGAAAGTCCTAGTTTTTTAAAAGAAGCTACATTTTTTCTAGAATTGTTATTGTAGAGATCGTTACGCTAATTCTATTGATAATTAGGAAATACTCTAGCAAGCACAGAAACACAGCAACAAGGGTCAAATGAGTGTTAGGCAGAGTTTTGATACTTTTAAAAGCAGATAATATTTCTGATATGTTCCATTTCCAGTATCCAGAATTATTTGCTAATCTACCCATACGGCAAAGAACAGGAATCTTACTATATGGGGCTCCAGGAACAGGAAAAACTTTATTAGCAGGTGTAGTTGCCCAAGAGAGTGGAATGAATTTTATCAGCATCAAGGTAATAAATTGAACGGTTATGTAATTCCTGAGAGTGCTAAGGTGTAAGTGATTGGTTTCCAAGTAAAATACATATAGTGTTTGCCAGGTAACTAAAGCCTTTTTAAAATATACAAGATGCAATTTTGAATCTGTTTTGCAACTATCTGTATATACAATTAACGTATATTAATACAGTGATTATAGAAAGGCCTTTGATTGAAGTCATGTCAAGCTAGGAGATACAGAAAATTGGTGGCAAAAAAACACACATGATCCATTGTATCAGCCTTTTGAGGAGTTTTTGTTTGTTTTTATTTTCTCTTTTATTTTAATTTTTATTATTATTAATTATTTTTATTACAGTCTGTCACACAGCCAGCCAGGTGTTCAGAGTGGATTTGGCAATTTTGTCTGCCAATTAAATCCTTCCCAAAGACCCAGGGATAGGCAAATGTGGATGTTTGATGGTATTACAAATATTGTTACACAATGTATTTAGTTTGTTTCATTGTTTTGTTTTGCTTTACATTTTGAATTAAAATGTGGAATGTGTTCAGAAAAATGGACATCTCAGAAACATGTATTCTTCTTGTGAGGGGCTTACATACAGATCAGAAAACCCCTGTACTGATAGATTGTGGTGAAAAAGACTGGCTCCAGATTGGCAAAGGAGTGCAACAAAGCTGTATACATTCTCCTTAATTCATTCATCCTATATGTGAAATACATACTAAGTGAAGGTCAATTGGAAGAAGATAGCTATGGTTCTAAAACTAAAAGATGAAACTTCAATAATCTGTGCTACTGTGACAACCCTTCCCTGACAGCCGAAAACAGGTATCCTCAACCTACAATCATCCAGTCAGTGACCATTCAAATTATGATGTTGGTGAATGAATGGTCATTACAACTGGTCTTCTGAGTTGCAGTTGTCCTAGAAACCCATTGGTTACATTACTGCACGGGTATCAAACTCTCAGTGTCATGTTGCCATCACGTGAAGTTTCATGATGTTTTTTCCCTTTGCGGAGCTGTGGTGGGTGTGGTCTTCGCGTGACGCATCCAGCCCACGAGCCTCCAGTTTGCCAGTCCTAAATTACCACAATTTAGTTGTTTGGTAACCTGTTTGCACTTAGGCCAGGTTGCCAAGCAGCCACAATCATGTGATTGCCACTTGTAACCTTCCCTGCCAGCTTCCTCAAAAAGTCAGTGGAAAGGGAAGGACAGAGAAGATCACAAATTGCTGGGGTAAGTCTCGCCTACCTGTGCACACTCCCCCAGCCCTCTGCATTTGTGCCATTCGAGCCACTCATGCACCCCTTACTTCTACACACCATTCCCAAACCACATGGTACCTCTTATGCACTTTCTCACACCAACGCTGATCCTGCATAGCATCTTTCACTCAGCCTCCCTACCTGTGCAGTGCCTCTCACACACACCTCCCCACAACCTCTGTGGCACCTCTTACACACATCCTTTTCACATCCCCTATTCATTCCCCAACCACGCAGTGCCTCATTCACATCCTTGTGTAGCCCTCTGACGCCATGCTGTATCTCTCATATGCCCATTCCAACTCACACAGTGCTTCTCACACATCTCTCAGACCTTCACGCACCCTCCCCAATCCACATGGCTCATTTTGCACACCTACTCACACCCTTCTGCTTGGTATGCAATGCATTGCCTGACTCCATCCCCAACCTAGAACCAGGCATTTACATGCCTGTTGCCTGGCATGTGCAATTTCTGCTAGTTTAGTTGTAGGAAGTTGGCAAAAGTTGCCTGAGGGATTCAGTTAACAACAACAACTGAGACTGACGCTAAGCGATAAAGTCATGCTTTACAACTACATTGCTGAGGAATGAAAATTCTGGTTCCAATTGCTATCTTAAGTTGAGGACTAATTATACAATGCTCTGCAAGCTGGAGTAATATCAAGATGCATGGTGAAACAAATGAAACTGAAATTAAATATAAAGAAGATCAAACTAAGGACAATAGCTAGAACTAGCCTTAAAATTGACAATCAAAATATCAAAGTGGTGGATAGCTTCTGCCTTTTAGAATCAACTATCAACAAGAAAGGACCAAGCAGTCAAAAAAGCTACAAGTTACAAGCAAGCAGTTGCTAGAGCAACTATTATTTATTTAATGTATGATGAGAACATGACAGAAGAGAAGTAAACCTATGTAAACAGTCCACATAATTATAAATAAAACTTCTATAAAGGTATGGCAGTGGTCTCATAACTGGATGTCCAATTCAGCTATCCAGGCGATCACCTCTGGTGTTGCTTCATGCAGAGCAACCATGAAGGTCTTGAGAAAGAAATTTAAATTCTAGGATGTTTCTATACTTACAAAGATCAGAGTCATGGAAGCTTTGCGACACTCTATGGAAGTGAAAGTTGGATTTGAAGAAGAAGAGTTGGAAAAGAGTATTGATGCTTTTGAACTTTGGTGTTGGAGAAGACTTCAAACAATACAGTGAACAGCTGAAAACAAACTGATGGATCAAGGAACAAATAAACCTAGAATTCTCACTAAAGGCACAAATGTCTAAGCTCAACTTATCCTACCTTAAAAATACCATGCAAAGACTTAGCATTCTGGAACAGGCTCTAATGCTGGGAAAGGAAAGAGAAGAGCATGACCAGCAGCAAATCGGATGGACTCAATTGCGTGCCAATGGGTATATAATTTAAATAGCTGTGGTGGGGGGAATTATGGATATATTGTCATGTACAATATCATGTGGTTGCTTGGAGTTGGCAGTGATGTGATGCTCCATAACCATCAGTCAATCAATGGAAGGAGATTGTACAGGCAATTTTCTGTAATCATGCCAGCAAAACTCAGCAGAATATTGATAGTAGCATCTATTTTAATATAGTTTTATTATTTAATTGTATAAAATGTTTGTAGGGACGCGGTGGCTCAATGCTAAGACATTGAGCTTGTTGATCAGAAAATCAGCAGTTCAAATCCCTAGTGCCGCGTAACGGGATGAGCTCCCGTTGTTCCAGCTTCTGCCAACCTAGCAGTTCGAAAGCATGTAAAAAAATAGGGAAAAATAGGGACCACCATTGGTGGGAAGGTAAACAGCATTCTGTGCGCCTTTGGCATTTAGTCATGCCAGCCACATGACCACGGAGATGTCTTTGGAAAGCGCTGGCTCTTTCGCTTTGAAATGGAGGTGAGCACTGCCCCCTAGAGTTGGGAATGACTAGCACATATGTGCGAGGGGAACCTTTACCTTTACCTATAAAATGTTTCTATATAATTTATCTTTAGTATATTAGTTTTTCTCAGTAATTTTAACTTTAATTTTAAATTTAATTCAAAATTTAAAAGTATTGTATTATTGTTGTATTTATGGTTCAAAAGAATCCTTAGTCTTGTTTATTCCTCTTCTTTGAGAAGTATAAATCCTTGACAGTTTGAAAGTTGTAGTAGAAAAGTGAGATAGAAACATTTTAAAACAATATACATTTAAAAGTGTGTTAGAAATATTTTAAATCACTATATTTTTAAAATTACTTATTAGCGCAATTGCTTTTCACTTGTACTATATAACTTGATTTTTTGGAACATTTATCATTTTGTTTTTTGCAGGGGCCAGAACTGCTCAGCAAATACATTGGAGCAAGTGAACAAGCAGTTCGCGATATATTTAACAGGTTGGGTCCAGTAACACGGTGTTGTTTCCTGAGTCTATTTTTATGATTATTACAAAAAAAGTCATTGAATTTGCTAAGGGGTGATCTGAGAAAGACAGAGCAAGAGGATTATGAAAGAAAATAGCTAGTCCTGTACCAAATGAATGATACAACCATTCTAAGTTACTTCACTGAAAAAAATAACTTATGGCCGTTTTTCAACACTTAAACCCATTGCAGTACTCCCATAGTCACATGAACAAAATTCAGACATTTCACAGTTGGCATATTTTTATAATAGTTGCAGTGTCCTGGGGTCATATGATCACCTTTTACGACCTTCTGACAAACAAAGTCAATAGGGAGCTGTTCTGCCCCAGCTACGGACCCCAAAGAATACAGCACACAGAAAGTTTGTACAAAACTTAATTTACTAAAATAACTCAGTCTTTTTCAAAACAAAGGCTGTTAATAAACTTTCTTAACAGCCTACAAGAAACCAAAGATAAAGTAATCACAATTTTACTACAGTTGGCAGAAAGCCCAGAAGCAATTTACAGAGAATCCAGACGCGAAGTAGAGTGAACTAAAGTTGTTCCCCACAGATTGCTTCAATCGGTGTTCCTCCTTAAGTAGGCTAAGGAAGTGGCCAATTAGCCCCAAGCCTTACTCTCGAGGAGACCTCCTCCTGAGGAGCCACTCCTGCCTTTTGGCTGCTCTGCGCACCCGTGCATTGAGAAGAGGCTCCTCCTCTTCGTCCTCTTCACTTAAAGGAGCCTCTGGAGGTTCTTAAGGCCCTGGCTGAATCCTTGCCTCTAGCACCACATCTTCTCCACCCTCCTCATTGTCCGACTCGAGTGCCAGCTGCACAAGCTGCTGGCGCAACACTACACCAGCCTTCTCACTGTCAGAGTAAACTACAATCCGCACAGACCGCTGACGGGCCACAACAGGAGCCAAATTCACTTTGCAACCATGTTACTAACTTAACTAATGATTCACTTAACACTTTCACTTAAGAAAGATTGTAAAATGGGACTTAACACTCACTTAACAACTGTCTCGCTTAGCAAGGGAAATTTTGGGCTCAGTTGTGGTCATACGTTGAGGACTACCTGTAACAGGATTTGCTAATTTCACATTTTCACTTTTGGTAGATGATGTTTTGTTTCTTCAATCTCAAGTGTATTTATATTGCAGAGCTCAAGCAGCCAAGCCATGCATACTTTTCTTTGATGAATTTGATTCTCTTGCTCCTCGAAGAGGTCACGATAACACTGGTGTAACTGACCGAGTTGTTAATCAACTGCTGACTCAGTTAGATGGTGTAGAAGGCTTAAAAGGTATGTGTATATATATTGTCCAAAACCAATCACAAAAGCAAAGTAAAACAAATATAGTAAATAAAAGAATAATATTACATTGCTAAAAAGTCTGAAATGGTAAGTTGAAGGTGCATTAGATGGTTTCTAGAAACAAACCATGGTTTATTGATAAAATTTTTGCAACCTCCTGAGAATTTAATAGCATAAAGGAAGAGCATAAATCTCATAATCAGAAGAGCAGTTCAATTATTGACAACTGAGGTTGTGAGTTTTCATCCTTCTTGTGCATACAATAGGTGTTTAAATAACGTAACTGCAGCTTTCATATATAAATTTAGTGTATCTGCTAGGTGACTATATGTGTACTTTTGGTTTTTCTTGCCTAAGTGTAAGACTTTACTTTTCTCTACATTGAATTTCATTTTGTTAGATAGAGCCCAGTATTCAAGTCTGTCAAGATCCATCTGGATCTTGAGCCAATCATCTAGGGTGTTGGCTATTCCTGCCAGCTTAATATCATCCTCAAATTTGGCAAGTTTCCCTTTATGTCATTTCTGTCATTTCTGAAGATATTGAAGAGTACTGGGTCTAAGATGGGACTTTGTGGTATTCCTCTGCTTACTTCCCTCCATGTAGATGTAGTACCATTAAAGGCTACTTGTTGAGTACAGTTTGTCAGCCAGATACAAATCCATCTAATGCTATCTATACCACTTTTTTCATTATTACTACTGAATTTGGAAATTTGGAAATGAAACCTAATACATAGATTCAAAGCAATCCCAGCCACCATTAATTTGGATGATATGATTGTAGGCTAGATAATAAACCTTTATCAGAATCTGATTAGTTTGATCAGCTTTCAGAAGAATAGCCATGATTAAATTGTTCATACAAAATAGGCAGAGTGTGAGAGTATGGCATATCAGAAATCAAATATAACAATTAAAATATATAATTAAATAAAGTAGCAAAATAAGTTTTTAAAAACCCTTAATTATTACATTCTCATGTCTGATACTTTCACAAAGATGATTGGCGGGTTTTTAATAACAGATATTCTTAATTTGATTTTAGGAGTTTATATACTAGCAGCCACTAGTCGTCCTGATTTGATTGACCCTGCTCTTTTGAGACCCGGTCGATTGGATAAGTGTCTATATTGTCCACCTCCTGATCAGGTAAAGAAATAAAATACTATGCCAGATGTTACATTAGGGAGCGCTTGTTTTCCTCTGTAAAATAAAAAGGCAGAATGAAATGTATTTCCTGACAATCACTAGTATGGCATGAAATCAGTGATAGTATGTTCTTCTCTTAACCTGTTGTAAGCATGAAAGTCAGACCAATTATTACGTAATTATGACCTCCAAGTCTACTGATTGTATTACCATCTCAGATGTCAAACAGGCAACCAGGTCATTATAACCTTATGCAGCAGCTTCTTCCCTTGGCTCAGGCTTTCTGAACACTCATAGTTTTAAATAGTATTAAAAAATTAAGCCTTGGAAACTATCTAATATTAAATATTTTAACTGAAATTTTCCATTTTCTCCAAGATCTTCTGAACTCATTTAAATTATTCTTAAAATATGTCACTGGCAGAACATCATATTCTTAACATTTGGTAAATTAATTGTATTTGAAACATTTTGATTTCCAGATTTATACCTAATCTTTTCAGTTGTATTAGGCTCAGAATAGGCCATGCTTGTTCTTTTATCCAACAGTGTGTTTTTTAGAAATCAAACAACAGTTCTGTATAAATATTCTTACCTGACATCTTTAATACAATGCATCCCAGGACAATATTGACATGAATGGAAAGGCTGTAGTAGCATATCTGTTTGTGAATAAAGACACAATATTTAATTTCACTCACTAAATGTTTTATTTCTGTAAGTGACATTGGGGATGTAATCCAGGAGTGAAATACTCTGAGGTCTGCTACCGGTTCGCTTTGCTACCGGTTCGCTGTGCGCATGCATGCGCAGTGCACGCATTGCGTGCGCTTCGCACACACCTCGCACACAGGTGCATCACAGACGCTACCATGCAGCACTGAAAAAGGAGGCATTAAGGAGCCTTTTCTAAGGTAAGTAGAACGGTGAGGGGCGGGGAACAGCTGTGCCGCGCAATTTACATTCACTAGAAAGCAGGATTTCCTGCTTTCTAGTGAACATAAATTGCGCGGCACAGCTGATCATCGGAAATACCTGTTCGCCCGAACGGGTAGCTTTTATTACTACTGGTTTGGGCGAACTGGTCTGAACCAATAGCATTTCACCCCTGATGTAATCCATAAGAGAGAATGTTATATCTTGTCAGAATTTTAAGTTAAAAATTAATCATTCTCATTGAGATCTAAGTAAACTTTCAGTTGAGAGAAAAAAATAATGGAAATGTTTTTACTGTACAGAATAAGTCATTTATTTCCTGTATCTTTCTGTGTGCTACCTTCATTTCCAGAGTCTCTATTCCTGATTGACAAGAGTTTCCAAGGATAAGAATCAATTCCTTTAATAACGAAGTGTCTTTTAATTTTCTAAAGGCTTCCCGATATGAGATTTTAAAAGCTCTGAGTCATTCTCTCCCTTTGGCGCATGATGTGGATTTTCAGTATTTGGCAGCAAAAACTGAGCATTTCACTGGGGCAGATTTAAAAGCTTTATTATACAATGCCCAATTAGAAGCAGTGCATGCTAACTTGAACTCAACTTTGACCCACGTAAGTATATTGAAATGTAAAAAAAAAAAAATCCTTAGCCTTTTATTTATAATTTCTAAAATGAGGCAATGGTTGGGAAAATCTCAGATAGCTAGTAGCTGGATTATTTAAAATGTCTTATTTAAGAACACATTTTGTATTCTTAATATTCCCAAAATATTATTTTGACTTCCCTGCACTGTATAATAGTAATGAAGTCGAGGTGAGTATTGTAAGCTTTTGGCTTTGAAAAACAAGTTTCACGCACATTTCTGTGGAAATTCCAATGATTTAAAAGCTTCGGTCATATCTATTTTGGTATTGAATATTATTTCATCGCTTAAACCACTGAAAATATGCTGGCTGTAGATTTGTAGAATTTATCATTCTGCAGCAAAATGTAAAACATTTCAGTGACCATGCAATGTGATTGTATTTTCTGATTGAGATATATTTTCCCTCCTTTCTGAAGTTTTATTTATTTATTTATTTATTTTTCATATTTGTATACCGCCCTACTCCTGAAGGACTCAGGGCGGTGAACAGCCATAATAAATACAAATACATATAGAAGTTAAAAACTATTAAGAAACAGATTAAGTAATTTAGGCTCAAAAATTAAAAACATCCAAATTTATCTAAAGAGGTTTAAAACCCAATTTAAAAGCCAGTTTAAAAGCCAAAAGACCAGCTTGTTGGAATAGAACTGTTTTCAGGGCACGGCGGAATATGCGTAAGTCTTGGATGTTTCGTAACTCCGGGGGAAGCCCGTTCCAGATGGTAGGTGCCCCCACAGAAAAGGCTCTCCCCCTGGGGGCCATCAGTCGACATTGTTTGGCCGACGGCACCCTGAGGAGTCCCTCTCTATGGGAGCGAACTGGTTGGTGAGAGGCTATTGGTGGCAGGAGGCGGTCTCGTAAGTACCCTGGTCCTGAACCATGGAGCGCTCTAAAGATAGTAACCAAAACCTTGAAGCGCACCCGGAAGACCACTGGGAGCCAGTGCAGCTCGCGCAGGAGGGGGGTTACATGAGAGCGCCACATTGCTCCCATTACCACCCGCGCGGCCGCATTCTGGACCAGTTGGAGCCTTCGGGTGCTTCTCAAGGGGAGCCCCATGTAGAGAGCATTACATTACATTACAAGTTGACTATATTCAGTATTGACCACCAGGAGATCAAAACAGGCAAGATGGTAAATGGAAATTTGGGGTTTAGGTCACCATATGGTGTACACTGCTGATTACATATTATATGTTGAATATAATGCTTTTTCACTGATGTGTACTTCTATTCTTAGCTTTATTTAACAATGGGATTTCTTGATTTTATCATAATCTTGCCAGCTAATCTATTAAACATATTTATACAAAATATTGTATAAATATGCAAATATACATTTTGCCAGCTTATCTATTAAACATTTCTTTTCTTGTTGCTTTGAAATGTTTTTTTTTTACTTATCCAAGTAGCTTTTTTCACTCTGAGCAAGTTGCTTGGATAAGCAGAGAAACATTTTGAACCAACAAGGAAAAAAGTTCAGTTGCCATGGATCAACTTCCAGACTATTGATAGCTATTTACAATTGTTATGATGAATGATATTCATGTTTGGCATAGAATTGCTTTCTAACTTATATAAACATTAGTATGTACTGTACACTAATATACTTATTTTATTCTGAGCTGTTTTTAGCTCTAGACATTTATCCAATTTCTACCTGTTTGTGTACATGATCTCCATATTGTTTGGTCAGTCTTTAGTCCAACAACTTAACATTCTTTTTTTAAAAAAGAGGTTCAATATAATTAAAAATAGCATAATTTGTTTGGGAAACATTACTTACCATTTGGGAGTAAAATACTGAGCAGTATTTTTAGTACAGGATATAGAATAAAGATCAGAGTTATTCACTATTATATCTCTAAGCATGTTTTTCTGTTTATTTATCAATCCTTACTGCTCTGAAATAAACAGACATCTAGTTTTATTCAGTATTTGAAAGTTCACCAATTATCTTTACTCTGCTTATATGTTATAAATGAACACATAAATGTTTACACTTTCATTTTTCTAAATTTATGGAAAATATTTCAATCCAAGAGAATATGTTTTCTCACAATGCTTGCAAAGGTTTTTAAATAAAATCAATAAGTGCTGAACATTTGAATTGTTTCTAATTAAAAGTTAGTACTAATTAAGATATTTCTGTTTGATAAACCTTTTATCTGTGATTTGATAATAAGATTCTAAAAGCAATTTGTAAGGTTATTGAAGTAGAATTAGCAATTGAAACTGAAGCAGCAATAGCACAACCTACCAGTAAAGGAAAAAAAAAATAAAACACTTAAGATCAAACACAGGCATTTGTATTTAATGTTTATAGTATTCATATGATTTTTATGTTTTATTATTGATATTGACCTAATTCTTGATTGGGAGATATTTGCCTGAGTTTGGTATCAGATGGGTGGCTATATAAATGGGAAGAGAGAGAATATTTTATCACCTAGTCCAAAGCCTAGGAGGGACGGAGTAGACCATCATTTCTTAAAGAGATCATCATATATTCTAGGAGATTCTAATTTTATTTATTTTCTATTCAGGAGGTAGGTTCCAGCTCAGACAGTGATCTTAGTCTATCTTCAATGGTTTTCTTAAACCAAAGTAGTGGATCAGATGATTCTGCCAGAGATGGAGAAGGAGGCTTGGAACAATCATTAACTTCCCTTGAGCTGTGTGACCTGCTTCCTGAGGATCCAAGATCTAACATCTATCGCCTTTACTTTGGCAGTTCCTATGAATCTGAACTTGGCAATGGGACTGCTTCAGAAATGGTAAACTTTCCCACTTTGCTTAATTGCTTGTTTCCCCAGTGATTTAAAAATCATGCAATTGATTTGGAAGGGACATTTAATTTATCCAAATAAAATTCAGGTTTTTCTTTTGGAGTGGTGAAATAAATAAAAATAATTCCATGTGTATAAAATCAGCACAAGGGAATTTGAGTTTGCTTCTCTGGATCAGTACTTGTTCAAAGAATGTTGTATTCCATTCAACACTTTGCATTGTTGGGACCAAAAAGTTGAATATTTTAAAAATCAGTAGACATTTTTGTATTCGCATTTCTCCTCCTCAGCTTCTATTTCTTTTTTAAAAACAAAACTCTGCATTAAATCTGTTTCCCTGAATCATTGGTTGAAAAATGCTGTAACATAGAACAGTGATTCAGCTATATAACATACAGTATATCAAATACAACAGGGGTCCCCAACCCCTGAGTCAAGGCCTGCTGGGAACCGGGCGCAGAAGCAGCGGGCAAGCATGCAGAGCTCCATTTGCACAAGCAAGGTGCATGTGCACGAAGCCATCCCTTCCCCACCACTAGATGTTTGTGCTATACAACAAAACTAAAAAGAAAGCTCTATACAAAAATTAGTTGATTCTGGGAGAAGAATGGAATGTTTTGGAAAATGGAATATTCAGGCACTAAAATTTACATTTTTTGCTTAAATATTTCCTGCAAAGTAATTATTATTTTTTGTTTTATTATTATGTTTTAATTATTTTGCTTAAAATCAGTAATTGGATAAAACATTTCCTAAAGCTTATCTTATTGAATATTCATTACGGTAAAACTTTTATTGAGATATTAATAACTTAAATGACACGGTTCATTCTTTTTATGTTTCCCCTTCTTCTTTCCATAGAGTTCTCAGTGTTTTTCAGGATCAAACTCCATAAACCATGAATTAACCAGCATAACTCTGAAGGATTTAGTATCTTCTCAGCCTCCAACCTTAAGAACCACTGTACAGGAAGGCTTCCAAGAATGTAATCAAGAACAAATAGAACAACTCAGGGCAGAAATCAGTGCCATCAAAGCTAACTACAAAAGCATGAATGGAGTATGGGAAAAACTATAATTTTCTTCTCAGATAAATATTTTTAGTTATGGTGTTAGAGTCTGCAATTACAGCAAAACCATGGCCTAAAGTAATGTTTTAACAGCTTCCAGTTATAAACATCTTATCTTAGTTCAGACATTAAAACAAGCATTTATGACTGAGCATTTGTTACTCATAAGATTCAAATTAGTGTATTGTATTGACCCAATAGGAATTAGAAGGTCTAAGAATAGCAAAGGCTGTTGCACAAAGTTGCAAAATTGGAATATCTTTGAAGTGAGGGAGGAGGAATTGCCTGCCTTTTGGTAAATGTGGCTTTCTTTTTTCTTTCCTTCTGGATCAAATTATTTGTACCTTTGTTTTTCTTTCTACTTTTTCTTTCCCTGCACAACATCTTTCTACATATTCTATCTCAATCCAGCTTCCTTCCTTTTCTTTGTCTCTGCTGAAATGAGGAAGAGAAATATGTGTGTATTTGTATGGCTATAAGAAAATGAGGAGTGAAAAGTAATATTTGTAATTAATTGACATCATCTAGCTGACACTGACAGCTATGCAAGATCGTATCTGGTTAATAACTGAATCGAATACTGGGAACTTCACAATTATTCCATTTTATTTCATTGTTGCCAAGGAAATAACATGGACTGTTTATGAAATCACAAAGAATCATCATTGATTCAAATAATTTCTTTTTTATTTTAATTAGTATTTTTTGTGTTCACTCTGCTTTTGGGGAAGGGAGATAAGGATACTCTTGGCAGATGTATATACGTGTTATTTATACATGTGCAAATGTATCACAAGCATATATTTTCTCCAGGATTGCTATTCAGCTAGAGTTTGGCAATCCTAATTTGAAAAAATGGGCAAGCTGGCTATTGCACAGGAGTTATTTCATAACTGTGTGGTTTGTCAACAACTACCCTGTCACATCAAGCCATCATGTTATAGAATTCTCAGAAATGTTCAGAGGGAGTATTGGGTAATCCCACTTCAGCTGCCCATTTCACCCAGTCTTACAACTTTACCTTAACCCCTGCTGTCCATCTGTCCTAGTTTTTAAATTGGTTCTAGGTGTAAGAGCCAAGATGACAAAAATACACAGGTATTCAAAGAACAACTATTCATTGATTATTTTTTAACATTTAACTCTTATCTGGGATAATGATCCAAGATATTTTTCAGCCTATGATAAAGAACAAAATTATACACTTCCCACTTCCTTTCAAAAATATCCAACCAGATTACCTTATTAAAAGTAAGATTCAGCTACCAATTGGAATATCATTTGCCTCTGAATATCTACCAGAGATAGATGCCTTACTCTGTGTAATGATGAGAATGGTTCGTTTAGGATGTATTTTCAATTCCTAGTCAACCTCCTAAATATATCTAACATGCTCATCTCCACAGTTAATGAGGAATGTTATTTTTTTTCTATAATTCTACAAAATTCAAGTATAGTTATCTATATCTTTCTAGCACTCACTGAAAATGGGACTGACTCCATCAGTGAAATGGTGCTGATAATTGAAAAATACATTTTTAAAGGCTGGGCATTTCTTAGATAATGTTAAAAGAAGGAAATTTTAAGGCTGCAGATGCCTTGATTGTAGTGCTACTGAATCACTACAAGATCATTCAGTGTCATTTTTATTATTACTATGGTAATTCAGGATAAAATGTTTAGGAGTGTGCAATAAATCTGGATTTTATTGTAACATTTGGAAAATATACCATACTCTGCAGTGGTGAAATCCAAATTTTTTTACTACCAGTTCTGTGGGTGTGGCTTGGTGGGCATGGTGCGGCAAAATCTCCATTCCCACCCCACTCCAGGGGAAGGATACTGCAAAATCCCCATTCCCTCACCACTTCTGGGGGAAGAATATTGCAAAATCTTCATTCTCACCTCACTCTGGGGTCAGCCAAAAAGTGGCATTTGCCGATTCTCTGAACTACTCAAAATTTCCGCTACTGGTTCTCCAGAACCTGTCAGAACCTGCTGGATTTCACCCCGATACTCTGTCTTAAAATCAGGTTTGGTAGAATCTCTAAGCTCAGATGTCATTATCAGGAGATTAAAAATGTAGTTATTTTAAAGATGTTTAAATTTTACATTTTTAATATGTTAAAATGTTTTTCCTTAATTCATTTTTCAGGAGGAAGGCACTACCTGCATGTCATCCAAGAGAACTTTAAATATTACTCAGATTCATTTAATGGCTGCTCTTGAAAGTACAAAGCCTTCCATTAGTCAGGAAGACTGGAATAAGTTTGCTGAACTGTAAGTATCTGAGGAACATATGAGCTATTCTTTTTTAATGTTATCCATAAAATTTTTGGGAAATTAGTTTATTTAGTCTATTTCAAAAAGATCAGAAACATATTTAAAGATATTAAAATATCCTTAAAATGTATGCAAAATATGCATACATCTAATACTTATATTAGATCTCATATACAAATACAAAATAAATAATCATTCAAGATTTTAAGTCTACTTCCAAAATAGAACTCCAGAATTTGAAACTTGTTTTTAATCACGCCTGTTAACCAGCACTATTTCATATTCTCTTTGTTCTCAAAGAGAACAAATTTAAGAAGCTCAATTAAACAATTTAAGAAGCTCAAAATATTAATATGTTTCGTAATCTATAAAAGAAGAGTACTTGCAACAGTTCCAATCTCATCTGTTTGTATACAAGTTAGATTAAAGATGCCCACACACCCCTATCAATGCTATTAGTACTAGGAAAAGGATCTACAGGTATCTGAGCTATAAACATTTTGGTTCTGTGAAACTAGAAACCATAGAACTAAAAAGTCCATTAAAGCTATGAGGTTTAGTCCCCTGCTTGATACAGGAATCCAATTGAAACATCCAGGAAATATGCCTATCTATGTTCTGGCTAAATCCAGAGGACAGAAGTCTTTTACCAATCCACATCTTTGGTTTTGTTCTATCCTTGCTGTTAAAAAGGTTTTTTTCCCCAAGATTCAATTTGAATCTGCTTTCTTATAGTTTATATCATTCCTATACTCTTGTGGGTGAGGAGGGGCAGAGAGAAGGACTTGGCTTTCTTCTGGTGACAGCTTTTCAAGTATTTGACTAATAATATTACTATATCCCCCCCAAATTGGACCAAGCTGGATGTCAACTGTCCTGTAGCTCTGCACTTGATTTGTTTTCTGTGATTTGTATTGTCTCTGTTAAATCTTCTACTATCTGCTATCTTCAATTTACTAAATAGCCATAAATAAATCTAAACATCACCATTGCTCTAACCAGTTCTCTTAACCCTGAGATAATTATTTGTGACTCAGTGGATTGCTTTCAGAATCTCTAGGCCATTATTATACTGCATCTGTAAAATGTTGCATTTGTTGCATAACAGGGACTTTTTTCTTCAAGATGGCACCATCCCAGTGGGTATTTGCAGTGCTTTGCCCTAATAATCTTATGTTCCTCTAACCAGTTGATACTAATAACTTTGTCACTACTTCCTATCACTTGAAAACTTTATAGACAACTTATAACTGTTCATTTTGATGCTTCACCAACTATTCAGTAAGCTGTCTCAAAAACTGTTTTCTTCCAGTTTTTTTCTGTGCTGCTGCTGCTGTTTGTTCTCCAGTGTTATATTTTGCTTAAATCTGTTGGTTTTGCTTTCCAGAGCACTGGTGGGTACTTTAGGATTAGATATGACAGAAACCGTTCATGCAATTGGAGAATCATCAGTTGTGTTGCACATCTGTTTCTTGACTGATAAGCTAACTATATCTTAATGTAGGATATTAATGATCACACACACACACACACAAGTCCCTTTCTATGTAATCCTTTGACTGGAAATTAAATTGCACCATCTCCAAATTAGTGATTAGGTATCTAGCTACTCCATTAAGAAATTCCATGCAACTGACCATATACTTTCTGCTGTGCCAGCATTTCAATTATACTGAAAAGCCATCAAGTGAGAAGAAAGCTTTCTGATCATCTTCGTGTACTGTATTGTCAACAATTGAAGTACGCCAGGTCAGGGAACAATCTCCACAGGAAGTGCTCTGTTCTTTATTGATGTATAGTAGTAACACAATCTTGAAAGCCAAGGAGAATTAAGGCAGAGCTCGATTGTATTTCTTTCTTCATTTCCAGGGTTAAAATTAAACTTAAAATTAAGTTTTGCTCACTGTCCAATGTCACTTTAATAGTTCTTTACATGCATAAAAAAAAAAAAACAGAGCAGACTATATTCAGCTGTAACTCGCATTCTTCATATTGTTACCTAGCAGTTTTGGCTTATTAATTAGCAAATTCTGTTGGTTAGAGCTTACATAGTAATGACTTTGAATGCTGGGATATTCTGATTGATATTCAGCATAAGCTCAGAACTCCTATGAGAGGCAAACACTGCTCAGATGTTCTCTTAAATATTAATGGTTTCACATAAGCAGCTTGTTTTCTTCTGGATTCTTTTGAATCCTCTTTCAAGCTGGGATGATGAGTAAAACTATGGCTTGGACCCAGACTCTGCTTCTGCTATTCCTGTGAGTAGGGCTTTGGTCCCCTTCATTCACAGCTGCTATTTAGCAATGACAGATAGTTGTATCATTACCATACAGGTACTCCTCAAATGTAGGCTGATTGCCAAGTACCCAGAATATGACAGTGTGACTACAGGGGCCATCAGAACTTGGAGTCTAGGTCATAGATAGTTTTAGGGAAATCTGCCAGAACTTCAAATTGTAGGTCGGGGACTATTTGTATAATATTCTAGCTTTTAAAATAGCAACCCTTTTCCTTATAAGTTATAATAATTTTGATTATTATGTTAATGTTTATTAATTGATTATATTTTTAATATTAACTATAATGAAATATTTTTTAATCTATTCTGGTTTTCTCAATAGAGGCTGGGGAAAAAAGTAGAAACATTTCTGTGACTTTCAAAAAATTGTACTAAACCAATTAATTAAAAATATCCTTGAATGGGTTTAACCTGAATATTTACCTCATACAACATTTGCTTGGTACTAATGTGCTCCCGTTTTCTTTCTTTTCTTTTCATTCTTTTTCAAGTTATGAAAATTTTCAAAATCCAAAGAGAAAAGAATCCAGTGGAACAATTTTCAAACCAGGACAAAAAGTAACATTAGCTTAACTTCTGTTAAAGAAGTAGTAATCATGTTTACTAACAATTTTCTAGTAAAGTCTTTATTTGCTAAATTGTATGAACAGTCTATGTTACTGTTAATATTGCAAAGAACATTTGTTTACTTGTTAAATTTTATCTGTCAATAAGTCTATGTTACTGTTAATATGACAAGGACATTTAATTATTAATTACTTCATGATTATTTTGCATAATTTTAATTTTCAAAGTATGTTTTACTGAAAACTATATTAAAACCTTTTGAGATAATTACCTTTACTTTGTATTCAACTTTTTTTCTTGAGGGGATTGACATTCTTGGCTTAGTCATTCTCTTGCTCTTTCAGAAATAAAATTAAGCAATTTAACAACTGTCCGTCTGCTTTGAATAAATTTATTGCATTTAAACATATATATAATTGAAAGCCTAATTATGTATCAATATTTTTTAAAATATTCTAAGCAATTACTTTCTAAATTAACTCACCATGCTTTGTAGAGGGCAGATAATTGTAATGGAAGTCTTCATGTTCCAATATCTGCTGAAAAACAACTCAACTAAGAATGAGGCATCCAGCAGATCTTGCTGACAATTTCATTTTTCAAATGAAAATAAATTTAATCCTGCCCATCAGGAAATAATTGGTATGTATTGAAAATATCAGCCTCTTTGGATGAAAGTAGTTATGCCATGTTGGTAGCTCAGATTAACTGGAGAAGAAAATCTGAGGAAAACTGATTGGAATGAATCAAAGTAAAGAGTGATAACACACTATAATGTCATTTGCAAATCTAAAGGAAGAACAAGGTTAATAGGGATAAGAGAACCTGAAAAATGATACATAAAAACACAAATACAAATGAGCTCCCTGGAAAAAAAATCTCCCTCAGATAGGGGCTCTGGGTGGTATACAATGTAATCAATAAGCATAAATTAACATTAAAATATTAAAATTAATGCAAGTTTTAAAATGTTACAATTATATAACATTAGAAAATTTCAAAACATTATCAAAAATTTCAAAAACTGTGGGACTTCTCATGGGGTCAGCCAGCTGCACAGTTGCATGGTGTCTCCATGCAAGGCTGTGATTTATTACAATCGAAAGGGTACCTTCAACAAAGAGTTAATAGGGTTTTTTTATTGGCTGTAGCAGTTAAGTACCATAGTAGTAAGGCTCTAGAAAACAGGAAAGGATTTGAATATGTCTGTTGAAAAAGTTGACTGCCAGAAAGTAAATACAGAAGATGATTTACCTAGTTTCATTTGGTTGAAACAACAATGCATGGTAATTTTCTGCTACCTAATTCCAGATTTCTAGATAATATTAAATAAAATTAAATGTTTTTGCTTCTATGTATACTCTGCAATATTGTTAATTCTGAATTGTTAACAAAGGTTTAAAAGCTATTTGGTTTTTATTGGTTTACATTTTATTTACAAAATGTAAACAAGCTATATTTAGCTTTCGGACAAATCTCCCAAAGGATGCTAGTGATATCAGTGTACTTGTGACACTGAACCTCCACAGGATGTAAATTTGAGTCAGTATCTTATTTCAAGCATGGAGCCAATTATTTATGCACAACAGCATCTGTATCTGAGGTAACCAGCAAGTCAGCATTCCATAACTAAATCCCTGTATCTCACACATAGCTCATGTGATAGAACAAACCATAAATTCAGTTTCTCAGTATTTATTTCAGTCAGTAGAGGCTGACATGCAATCTTGTCCTTTCACTGATCTAATGGCCTATGCTCTTCTCAGTTGACCTATCCAACTGACCGTGAATAACCTTTCCATTGCTAGCCATTAATTTTTCTCAAAAATTAGCTTATTAACACGTGCAGACACTCAAATTTACATTGTTGCCTTCAAATTCTGGTTAATATGAAGAATCCACTGATATAATTCAGTTGTTACCACCACGTATATTTGCATCAATGGCTGGCAGTTTTGTCAACAGCTGTCTACATTTGTAATCAAGATTTTTGTTGTTAATTGAAGTGTTTAATAAAAAATAGTAAAAACCAAGACAAACTAGAAGAAAAAGAAAAGTTCAAAAGGTGCAGAAAAAAGACAAGAATAAAAGTAGAGAGAAAAATATACCAAAAGCAACAATAAAGTGACTTCCAACCTTCATTACACCAAGCATAAATTAACATGCTTTTCACCCTTTTTTAAAAGTTACAAATAAAAATCTTTTCCTCATAGCCTAACTGTTATCCAAATCCAAAAATCATCATTTTTTTTCAGCCATTGTTCAGGAAAAAATCCATTTGGAGTTACCAGAAATATCGAATAAATGGTTTATCCCAGTGGTGAAATCTAAATTTGTTACTACCAGTTCTGTGGGCATGGCTTGGTGGGGGGGGGGTGTAATGTGACTGGGTGGGCATGGCCATTTTTTTTTTTTTTTACTTTTAAAACCATTTTTTCTACAACCTTTTCGGCGAAGAGATTGTAAAAAAAATGCTTTCAAAAGGCTCTGATGATTCCAGCTGAGTTGCCTGATCGGCAAAGGTTTTTAAAAAAGCCTCTGCCGATCAGGCAACTCGGCTTGGATCGTCAGAGGCATTTAAAAGAAACAAAGGGTTTTTTTCTTTTAAAAGCCTTTGGCGATCCCAGCTGAGCCATGCGATCATTAGAGGCTTTTTTTTTTTTACTTTTAAAAGCATTTTTTGGCTGAAGAGGTTGTAAAAAAACGCTTTTAAAAGTTAAAAAAAAAGCCTCTGATGATTGTGCGGCTCAGCTGGGCATGTGGGGGGGGGGGCAGGGATTTTTGCTATCAGTTCTCCAAACCACCTGCCTCCATCACTACCTGATCGGGCGATCCGGTCCAAACCGGGAGCATTTCACCCCTGGTTTATCCTTGGTCAAATATTATAACTTTATATTCCTTCTTTTTTCTATGCACAGTCCTGACCTTTCAGACATTCCTATGGCACCCTATTTCATTATTCTTTGCATTTAAAAGGAATCTTGAAAATTTTCACAAGCCTACTTTTTAATTCCATAAAGAGGATTGTCCATGATTTCTTGTCACAGCTATTCTTTATTTTTATTTATTTTATTTATTTATTTAAATTTTTATACCGCCCTTCTCCCGAAGGACTCAGGACAGTGTACAGCCATATTAAAACAAACATATACCCATAAAATTTAAAAACAATTTAAAATATATTAAAATGCGGACCTATATTAAAAACTACAAACACCCCATTAAAATTCATTTTCTAAGCCAGCCCGGCCTATTGAAACAAAAGGGTCTTAAGGGCACTGCGAAAGGTACGTAGGTTGGGGATCATGCGAATCTCCAGGGGCAGTTCATTCCAGAGGGCAGGTGCCCCCACAGAGAAGACTCTCCCCCTGGGTGTCACCAGTCGACATTGTTTGGCCGACCGCACCCTGAGGAGTCCCTCTGTGGGAGCATATTGGCCGGTGGGAGGCTATCAGTGGCAGAAGGCGATCTCGTACATACCCAGGTCCTAAGCCATGGAGCGCTTTAAAGGTGGTAACCAGCACCTTGAATCGCACCCCGAAGATCACCGGGAGCCAGTGCAGCTCGCGCAAGAGAGGTCTTACATGGGTGCACTGTGTCGGCCCCATAATCACCTGTGCGGCCGCATTCTGGACCAGTTGGAGCCTCCGAGTGCTTTTCAAGGGGAGCCCCATGTAGAGAGCATTACAGTAGTTCAGACGGGACGTGACGAGGACATGAGTGATCGTGCACAAGACATCCCAGTCCAGAAAGGGACGCAACTGGTGAATCAGGCGAACCTGATAAAAAGCTCCCCTGGCCACAGCCATCATATGATCTTCTAAAGACATCCGGGCATCCAGGAGAACACCCAAGTTGCGAGCCCTCTCTGAGGGGGCCAAGATCTCACCCCCAATAGTCAGCGATGGAGCCAACTGGCTATACCGGGACGCCGGAAACCACAGCTACTTGGTCTTGAAAGGGTTGAGTCTGAGCTTGTTTCTCCCCATCCAGATCCGCACGGCCTCCAGGCACCAGGACATCACATAAAGGGCATCATTGGGGTGGTCTGGGGTGGATATGTACAGTTGAGTATCATCAGCATACTGATGGAACATCACGTCAAGGGCATCATTGGGGTGGTCCAGGGTGGAGATGTACAGTTGATTATCATCAGTGTACTGATGGAACTTCACCCCAAAACCACGGATGATCTCACCCAGCGGCTTCACATAAATGTTGAACAGAAGAGGCGAGACGACCGACCCTTGCGGCACCCCACAAACAAGGTGCCTCGAGGTCGAACTCTGTCCCCCTGCCAACACAAACTGCATACAGACAGAGAGGAAGGAGGAGAACCACCACAACACGGTGCCCCAACTCCCAACCCCTCCAATCAGCGCAGCATGATACCATGGTCGATGGTATCAATAGCCGCTTAGAGGTCTAATAGGACCAGGACAGAGGAACAGCCCCTGTCCCAAGCCCTCCAGAGATCATCAACCAATGCGACCAATGCCGTTTCCGTGCTGTACCCCTGCCTGAAACCCAACTGGTACGGATCTAGATAGACAGCTTCATCCAGGTACTGGGGAAGTTGTCGCGCCACCACACTCTCAACAACCTTCACCACGAAGCGAAGGTTGGAGACTGGACGATAGTTCGCTAATACAGCCAGGTCCAGGGAAGGCTTCTTGAGGAGGGGCCTCACCACCGCCTCTTTCAGGGGGGAGGGAAGAAACCCGGTGCTTCATCTCCCTCAGCTCCTCGGAAAACCAGGGAGCCAATTGAGATCGGCCCCGAGTCAGAGGCCGCAAAGGCACGACGCGGTCCAAAGCTCCAGTGGCCACCCTATCCCAGGTGGCCACCAGTTCTTCAGTCAAGTCATGAACCAGAGCCTCAGGGAATGGCCCAAGCTCCATCAGGAACCTATCCGGATCCATCAGGCACCTGGGACGGAACCATCTAGTCGGTTCCGTCTCCCTGCAGTGGAGAGTAGCGGCTCGAAAGTCTAGTCGAAGGAGTGAATGATCTGACCATGTCAAGGGCTTGATGGCTATATCCCCTATTTCTAGATCATTCAGCCACTGACCAGAGACAAAAATCAGATCCAGAGTGTATCCCCCTGTGTGTGTGGGCCTTGAATTAACTGGGTCAGGTCCATGGCCATCATGGAGGCCATGAACTCCCGAGCCGCCTCTGACGTTTCACCAATGGATGGTAGGTTGAAATCCCCAATGACCATAGGTCTGGGGGTATCCACCGCCACCCCGACTACTAGGGTTGAACAGCTTGGGCAGGGAGCCAGGTACGCAATCAGCAAGCTCATCTGCACCCCACAACCCCACTTCACAAGGAGGGACTCACATCCGGCTATCTGAGGCACAGTGGCCTCCCTCAGACAAAAACTTTCCTTAATAATCGCCGCCCCGCCCCTACCCTGAGCCCTCGGCTGATGGAATGCACAGAAGCCTGGCGGGCACATTTCCACGAGGGGAAACCCCCCTCCCAGCCCAACCAGGTCTCTGTAATACCCGCCAGGTCAGCACTCCCCTCTTGAACAAGATCGTAAATGAGGGGGGCCTTATTTATCATGGACCTGGCGTTGCACAGCATCAGCCTGAGGCCCAGGCCCTGAGGGTCTGTGCAACCCGGGGAACGAGAAATGCATTGGGGGCTGGAGTGCGCAATCGGTCACAAACAGTGAGTGCGCACTCCCGAAACCTGATATGCCCCCCTGCTTTCACCATATCTGCCCCTCCCACCCACAGTACTAATCAAACAGCCCTCACCCTTATCCCCCTGCACCCCATCCGTACTCCCAACCCCGTCCCTCCCGCCACGACCATCAGACCAGCTGTGCTTCCCTGTGGCTATATGGATCCCCCCAGATTTCTCCACATAACCAACTACCCCCCTCCCGGAACCCCTTAAAATGTTCTCTAAAAAATTTCCCAAGAAACCCCTTAACCCCCTTCTAGCAACATGCCATCTAACATGCCATTCTATATCTAGAACTTTTTCTTGACTTGTCTTCCATGCCTTCAAACGCTATTTATATGTCAGATAAGTTTTTTTAAACTTTTTCTCATTTCCTAAAAGTTTATCAGTTGAAATCTTTTATCATTTCCAAGATTCATATTTCAATAAACTGTTTCAGTTAAAAAAAATGTTATTTCCAAATTAGTCATTTTAACTCCTTTCTGCCTGATTATTTAATTCTTTCTAGTTCTCATCTGTAAACTTTCTCAAGTCTCATTAATATGGGTTTAGTTCCATTTCAGTTATTTCCCTCAAGTATTATTTAATTATATATTTGTTTTTCAAATTTTATAGCAAAATAGCTAAAACTCCATTTTTTCTCTGGTCTCCAATCTTTTTTAACACTTTCTTAAAACAAAAAAAATTCTTTTTGCAATTGTGTATTATTTATTATTATATGGTGTGTATTACTATAAATGCTTAAATCTATTTTTAAATTTTCATAAATTAGAAACCCAGGTGTTTTGAAGATATCCAATATCTATAAATAGCTAAACATTTCTGAATATAATTAGAAAGTGAATTTGGCTGGTTTAATGTCCTTGTGAAAGGCTTAGCCACTGCTGAGAACAAAAATGTTGTCTCCTATAGCTCCTGCAGGATCAGCATTCATAGATGCTCTTCTGATCTCTCCTTTTCTTGATACATATTCTCAAATTTACCAAGTGATAATCTTAATGCTTTTAAGGTTATAGTTTGTGGATATTTTGCAATGATATCAGATTGTTAGATATTTAGCTGATTTGCTGGTTAAATTGCAATTCCTTATTGGTAGGAAGCATGCAAACTCAATTCCATAGAAAGATTATAAAAAGGGGGACTTTTTGTTAGCTAGTTGAGTAGTTCTTAAAGGATTTTAGATTTCAGATTAATCTCTGATCAGATTATAGATTATATAAAAGTCTCTAATCTAAATATCTGTGGAGATTGTCAGAGATCCAGCTCACAATTGTCTCAAAGGTACTTTTTTTCAAAGGGACAGAACTAATCCTTCTAATCTAATTGCCTTCTGAAAAAAGCACCTTTGAGATCTCTAAACTATAAACCACCTTTTTATTCAGTAGCAAATAAGAGCAAGTCTTGAAAATTTTTAATTGGCTGTAAAAGTTTATTCACTGCAAATAATAATTCCACTTATTTTATTCTACAGTGTTCCCTATTTTCATGCCTGTCAGGGATTTTCTTATCATTCCTAATCTAGTATTCTTCAAGGACAGCAGGCTAAGTATACTTTTCCTACTCCTATGGGAATTATTTTTCCTAGTCAGTTATGTAACTAACCAACGGAATTGTCTATCATGCAAGATAGGTATCTGTTTACACTAGCTATGTTGAGCTTTGCCAGTTTCCAAAAACAAGCCAGCTAGCTCAAACTGGAAAGGATTAGTGTTGGTTGAACTTAAGAAACTTTAGATGTGATTCAACAAAATTGCCTTATTTAGCCTAGTGATTCAACAAAGCTGCTTATGGTATATTTGGAATTATCAATAATTATTACCTAGACTGTTCTAATAATGATAAAATCAGGCGATAATACAATTTTGGTTTGTTTACAATATATCTCTGTGTGTGTGCTGTACACATAGAAACTGTTACACAGTAGTATAAAAACACAAAACAGACAGCATTGATAAAGTCTTATAATGTAATATAATTAAACCATTATTTCTAAGAATAGTTGTAATCTGGTAAATTTTTAATACGGTTCAGAAGCTGAGATTTGTAGTCCCATCAATATTATTTCTATCTAGGTTTCTGTGCTCATTCCAACTTGCTTAAAATACAGTTACTGAACATTGAGGGATTAGGTCCTTGTATAGTGCAAAATTGTGTAATGTTTTTTTCTGGAAAAAATCAAATATTTAAAATATAAAAAAGTATATTTTACAAAGCAAGAATGCAATCCTCTACTTAACCATTAATTGTATAGTGCAATTAATTATGTTTCAGTCAATATTTGTTCTTGATTAAATTACTACCTTTTTTTTAAAAAAAATTGTTTTATATGCCACCCTTCTCCGGAGACTCAGGGCGGCTTACAATGCGTTAAGCAATAGCCTTCATACTTTTGTATATTTATACAAAGTCAGTTTATTGCCCCCACAAACTGGGTACCTCCTTCTCAAAGCTACAAGTGAAGATTGGGAATCCGCCTATTCTGCTTATCTTTTCCTTATCTTCTAGACATTCTTGTACCATTGACAATTTTTAATTTAAATGAAGAATTTAGAAACACCTGAAAGTATTCCCAATCCCCCTCCTCTTGGAACTATATGACAAAAATAAATGTATATATGATATGCATTTGTCCTTTCCTTGCCAGCTCGAGTTGTCGCATCTGACAATAAATGCAACCAAATATAGCAACCGTAATCCAGCAATCAGATGCTCGAAATGTAACTTCAGGCTTTGCAAAGTTGATCGACCCATTTCAAGAGCGCCTGGTTTCCACGAAGTTACAGTATTTTCTTAGTGCTGAGGGTGGTGGAGGTGTCATTTATTCTCTTATGACTAGGAAAGAACTAATCTGGGTGGGGTAGACTTCCCACCCCCTGCAACAGAAGAGACAAGCCGGGGAAGAAGCCGTCCCGTTGCGTAGCATCTCGCTGCGTCTCCACAGGACGGACAAATAGGGACAACACCCCCCCACGAAGCGAGGCCGAGAGGTGAGGGGGCGGGCTAATCGGAAGCTTCGGCCACGCCCACTGGGCGGGAAAGAAACCCGGCTCGGCCATTCAAAAAGGCGTTCATCCTGAGACGAGCCGTCACCGCTTCTGAGGCGGAGTCGCCTCATCTTTACGTGTCATCGCCGTCACTGACTCCTTCCTTTCGTGCGTTATCCTCAAGCGGGCCGGCAAGGCCCTCGCCCTTCGTCTTTCCCCGCCGCAGGATGACCGACTTCAGCGGAAGCTTGCCAAGCGTTGGCGGCGGCGAAGGACCCGGTCAGGGAGAACTATCCGCTCGCGGAGCCCGCATCGCCGATGGCACCAAGGGCCTCCTGGACAAAGGCTTCGATAGGTACCTCGACGACCCTTTCGACGCGGACCAAAACCCTCAGGTGACCGCGACGTTTCGAACCGCTCTCGACGGTTTGCAGGATCTCTGCCCTGGGATATTTGCGCCGCATCATATCACGTTGGGCTCGGGGAGGGGAAAACAAAAGTCGTCTTTGAGGATGGATAACAGATTAACAGAGTTGGAAGGGACCTTGTGGGTCATCTAGTCCAACCCCCCACTCCCGCCCAAGCAGACCTTACATCATTTCTAACAAATGGCAGTCCAGCCTCTTCTTGAAAGCTTCCAGTGATGAAGCTCCCACAACTTCCGAAGGCAACTTCGGTTCCACTGGTTCAGGGGTCAGCAATCTGCAGTTCCAGGGCCGCATGCAGCTCTTTGGGCCCTCTGCTGTGGCTCCCTGTCAGGGGATCCCACCACTGACTGGCCTGACCCCTCACCCTCCTCTCCTAGTCACTCCTTGCCTGGCCTGAGAAGGTAAAGGTGGCAGCAAGGGATGGAGAAGTGGGCAGGGCAGAGACAGAGAGATACAGAGATAGGGGGAGAGGAGGATGGGGAGGGAGGGGAGAGACAGAGATGTCAAAAGGTTTTTGTGGTTCCTGGTGTTTTTTAACAACTGGTTCTCTGCCCTAATGACCGGCTGGGTAGGCGTGGCTAGGGGGGGTCATGTGACTGGTGGAAGTGAGTGACATCGAGTTGGCCACGCCCACCCAGGTTTTGTGGCTCCAGGTGTTTTCTTTTCTATGGGAAACGGGTCCAAATGGCTATTTGAGTGCTTAAGGTTGCAGACCCCTGCATTGGTTGATTGCTCTCACTGTCAGAAAATTCCTCCTTATTTCCAGGTTGAATCTTTCCTTGTTTAGTTTCCATCCATTATTCCTTGTCTGGCTTTCAGGTGTCTTGGAAAATAACTTGACCCCTTCCTCTCTGTGGCAGCCTCTCAAATATTTCAATACTGCTCTCATGTCTCCCCTGGTCCTTCTCTTCACTATTTATTTTATTTTATTTTATTTTATTTTGAATTTGTATACCGCCCTTCTCCCTGAGGACTCAGGGCAGTGAACAGCCAAGTAAAAACATCAAATACAAATATTAAAATACAGTTAAAATATATATATATAAATTTGGCCCCATTAATTAAAAACGATAAACAAAACAATTAAAAACACTTAAAAAAAAACAAAAAAAATTAGGCCAGCCCGGCTTGCTGGAAAAAAAAGGTTTTAAGGGCACGGCGGAAGGCACTGAGGTCATGGATTCTCCTTATCTCTGGGGGCAACTGATTCCAGAAGGTAGGTGCCCCCACAGAGGAGGCCCTCCCCCTGGGGGTCACCAGCCTGCACTGTTTGGCTGATGGCACCCCGAGGAGGCCCTCTCTGTGGGAGCGCACGGGTCGATGGGAGGTCATCGGTGGCAGCAGGCGGTCTCAAAGATAGCTAGGCCCTATGACATGGAGCACTTTAAAGGTGATAACCAACACCTTGAAGCGCACCAGGAAGACCACCGGGAGCCAGCTCATGCAGGAGCGATGTTACATGGGAGCGCCATGCTGCTCCCGTCACTACCCGTGCTGCTGCGTTCTGGACCAGTTGGAGCCTCCGGGTGCTCTTCAAGGGGAGCCCCATGTAGAGAGTGTTGCAGTAGTCAAGGCGAGACTAGCCGTGCCCAGTTCCTGCAACCATTCTTCATATCTTTTAGCCTCCAGTCCCCTAATCATCTTGATTGCTCTTCTCTGCACTTTTTCTAGAGTCTCAACATCTTTTATAGTGTGATCACCAAAATTATAGTGGTGACCAAAATTGGACGCAGTACTCTAGGTATGGTCTTATTAAGGCTTTATAGAGTGGTATTAGTACCTCACTTGATCTTGATTGTATCCCTCTGTTAATGCAATAAAAGGATTGCATTTGGATTTCTTGATGATCTTTAAGTGGAGATTTCTCTCAAGAAAAGCCTCTGTGGAAATAAAATAGTAGGTAGGTTTCAGAGTCTGTAGAGATTCTCAGTCATCTAGGTCATGGTTGTCCCAAAGGTGATTTTTTCAGGAGGCAACTGGACTTTCTTGTTTTTTTCTTTTGAAGACGTTTCACTTCTCATCTAAGAAGCTTCTTCAGCTCTGACAGGATAATGGGGAATGGAAGGATTTATATTCCTTGCAGACAGCTGGTCATTGCATCCCTTTAGAGGGTCTTTGAAGCAGTTGGAGGTTTATCTGTGTCCTCGGGGTCACCTGAGTAGTGCAAACGGTTCCTGTAGTCTGCAATTTTTTCCCCTGGAAATCCATTCCTACTCCCACACCATTCAAAGGGTGTTCATCTCAAATTGTATAGCTAAAAGAATCTTTAGAGATTCTCAGTCATCCAGGTCATGGTTGTCCCAAAGGTTGGTTTCAGAGGTCCCTGGCTTACGGTTGGAAGGGCTCTTGGCGAGAAGGTATAACATTTTCAAGGAAACAAGGGAAGCTGAGATTTAAGAGAGATGTGTGAATCCATGTTTTTGTAATGTGATGGGAAAACAAAAGAGTAAGCAGGTTGGATAAGGTGACTGGGCTTTATCGGAAGTTTAAGAAGAATTTGGGGAGGGGAGGGTTGTGTGTAGGTAGTGGAAAAGCTAGAATGAACGATGCATGTTCAGGTGTAAGGATATTGGGTGAATCAAATGAACCAGGGGGAAGATAATGGCTTTGAACTATTTGGGGAACAAAGATATCTATAAGAAATAAATGATGGGAAGTGGCAAGGGAATGAAATGATGTTTCAGTTACCCCAGATGATGTGAGTAAAGGCAAAAGAAAGGCCAGGAAATGTGAGATTTAAGCACCTCTAGCTTTTCTTTCTAGAAGTGGAGAAATAAGGCAGTTATTTTACTTCCAAGTTATCAGAATAAGATGTGCAGCACTTTTCAAGACCAAAAGATGCAAACCCATGAATACTGCAGCTTTTCCCAAATTAGTGCTTTCGAAACTTGTAGAATTTCTATTCCCATTGTGGTTATGGTAGGATTATCTCAAAGGGACCAGGCTAGGCAAAACTGCTATAACAAGCCAGAAATTCAAGAAGAGAGAACTGGCAGCAGCTGCAGTTTGTTTCAGCTCAGCTTAAGTATCATGCAAGTCTGGTTCAATATCAAGTCTGGTTCCACTATTTCCTTGTCTGACATCCACTATGTTCTTAATCAGCAAAGCAGTTGTCTAGGACTGGAACATACTTACCGAACCTATACATAAGACAGCATTGTCTATGCAAAAGCTTGTAGGGAAGGGAAAAGAAAAGTTATATAAGTTGATTTTAAAATGCACAAAGTAAATACAGATAGTCCTTACAACAGTTCATTTAGTGACCATTGGAAGTTACAATGGCACTAAAAGAAGTGACGTACGATCATTTTTCACTACCATTGTAACATCCCCATGGTCATGTGATTTACATTCAGATGCTGGACAACTAGTTCATATTTATGATGGTTGCAGTGTCCAATGGTCATGTGACCACCTTTTACGACCTTCTGACAAGTAAAGTCAATCGGGAAGCCAGATTCACTTAACAACCATGTTACTAATTCAACAACTGCAGTGATTCAGTTAACAAATGTCACAAAAAAAGTCATAAAATGAGACAAAATTCACTTAACAAATTTCTCAGCAACATAAATTCTGGTCTCAACTGTGGTTGTAAGTTGAGGTCTACCTGTAATGCTGGCTATCTTTGAGAATCAGATAACTGATTGCTTCTTGTCACCTATGGCAGGTAATATAAAACATTCGTAAATTATTTTCATATTGCTCTTTGGTTTAGTAGATCAACATTTCTGATGCGAAAATTTATTCCTTTAAAATTTTGCCATATGGAAATAGAAGATGTTACTGGTCACGTGCTGAATTTGTTACTTTTATTCTCAGGGCATTTTGAATTTTGGAACAAGCGAGAACAAGCTTTGTTTTGATTTACTACAGGAAAGGGTAAGTTTGGATTCTTATTAAATGTGCAGGTTTCTAAATTTTTGAAATATTTGACAGATTGGTGGCTATGATTTACTATGTTTAAATAATCTAATAATATTGGAAAAAGATAATTATCATAGACACACATTCTTTGCTGTATTGTAATTTCTTCCTATTGATAATTGATGTATGGAATATAATTGTAGGTTAGTTTGTAAAGTTCTATATAGTTATAAAAAAGTAAGATCAACTGAGTTCATGTAAGTGAGATAATTTCCGTATTAAAAAGACCCTGTAAATCAATAGAATCAAGTGACTTATAAGAAGTATTGTCTCCCTTTCTTTATAACAATGGATAGCTTTCGAAACCTGATATGAATTATTTGGAGCCTCATTTACTCCAATACTCGGATACCCAAGGCATTAAAAGGTACAGTATGAAGAATCATTTCCCAATTTGTAAAACATGTTTTCAAACAAATTAACTAATTTATATTTCTAATTCCAACTGGAATCCAAAGGGTACAATGTATGGTTTCTATTTCTACCTTCACAATGTGTGTGATACACAATAAAAGACAGGGAGGCGGGATTCCGTTGACTATTCCATTATTTCCTAATAGTAATGTTTGGTGGGTTTTCTTAATGTGGATATATTGAAATTAAAGGCTGGATAAAAATATGATGATTTCAGTTTACATTCTAATTTATCATCATCAAATTTGAAGCCTAAGCAGCTTTTCAGCCCTATTCTACATTATGCAATTATAATAATGACTATGACCGTTCAATAACTATTATTGAACTTTTAATAGTGGCTATTCATAAAAAAATGATTAAAAACCATAATATTTTAAAATTAATAATTACATGTCTTCAATGTTTTTTCTGAAAATATATTTCTCGTATGTTCCAAAAATTTGATTTTAAATTTGACAACTATTGTACTTATCACTATGATACTTATCATTATGAGTATCACTATGACTGCTATTTGAAGAGATCAGAAAGATTTGGCCTTCTTTTGCAAGAGATTTTTCAGAACTGCAGTTGTGGTAACATCCTCAGTATGCTTTTGAAAAATCCATGAGTAGTAATCTCTTGCTCTTCTTTGTTTTACTTCTACATCATGCTGTAACAGATATTTTCACTTCTGATGGTTCAAAGAGGAGGGAAAATGAAGCAAAATTTAAGTTTTCTCTATTCTTGCTGATGTGAGCTGCCAATGTCTTAGAAAAGTTTCTTAGGACTTAGTTGATACTTCTGGGATGAGATCTTTCTAAACATGGAATACTTTCTCATCCAAATTCTTGGTGGTATCTATGATCAAACAACTTTAAAATAAAATTGTGTTCCTTATACTGTAATTCTTACTTTAATTACTGTTTGAGTATTTTTTTTTTTTTGCTTTAATTTATATGCCGCCTTTCTCCGGAGACTCAGGGCGGCTTACAGTGCATTAAGCAATAGCCTTCATACTTTTGTATATTTATACAATGTCAGCTTATTGCCTCCACAATCTTGGTCCTCATTTCACCTACCTTTGAAAGGATGGAAGGCTGAGTCAACCTTGAGCCTGGTGAGATTTGAACTTGCAGTAATTGCAAGCAGCAGATGTTAATAACAGTGCTTTAGTCCACTGTACTACAGGCTCTTCTTTTTGCTAGATTTAAAATCAAGCTTTCTGAAATAAAAATCAGTATATCAAATTTATGCTCAACAGATAAAACCTGCCATATATTGTTTGAATGCTATCTGTATGATTTTTCATATAACAATAGATGAAAATGTTGTGGCAAATTATTTGGTTAATTTGTTAATTATGGAAATATATTAATTTTAAATTTTAGCTTCCGAGAAGAAATTGCCAAATTTCTTACTGAATATGCAAATGCTTCAGTACCATTAGATCCAGAACATGTAAGATGCAAGGATATTTTTTTTCTTTCTTCATAGTTGATAACATTTGATGAAACTTATCTAAAATGTCATTTTTAACAAAGTTGATTAAATTTATTACTTTTAAATTGGTTTGGAAAATATGCTGGGATATATCACAATATTTTTATGCTCAAACCAATGTTAAATTGTTTAGATAAGTTTTAGATTCCTAACTTCTTCAGATAATCAGTCCCAGTATAGATATATTTATAATGATAATTTGGAAATAATATTCAGGCTTCTTAACATTTCTGAAAATGTTCTGTTTGCTTGAATTATCTTCATTCTTAACTCTGGTACCGTCACATTACCTATTTAGCATACTTTCCTATCAAATTAGTATAGCATTCTCCATGACTGCCTATCGATTGTTACACAATGTGGAAATATTAGTTTAGAGGTAGTACTTGCTTACTGACTTCCTGGACTGTTCAAAGTTATAATGGTTGGTAAAAACAAAACCAGCTTTGCGACCAATCCTCACATTAAATATTGTCAAAGCATCCTGCAGTTACATGATCACCAATTGGTTGCTTCACAACCAGCATTTATAGCTGTCATACCATTCCATGACCACCATTTGCAAGCTTCACAAACCAGCAAAATTTATAGAGAACACAGAAATGAAATTGTGAATTGTGGTCATGTGATATCTTGCTTAATGACTGTAGTTATTTAATAATGAAAGTGGAAGTGACATCATAAAATAGGCACGTGTTATGATTTTTCACTTGGCCACCGCGGCACCTAGCAATGGAGTTGCGAGTCCCAGTTGTGGTCAGCAAGCAAGGACTACCTGTAGCCCTTAATAATTTCAAATAACATTATAATCTATCAGACATTTTATAATTTATAATTTAATTTAATTATATTTAATTATATAATTAAATATAATTAATTTAATTATATTTAATTTAATGACATTGTAATGCCATAAGGATTATTAGATACTATCTAAAACCATGATGTGATAGTTTTTAGACTGGTCCCTTAGTATTTCAAATGATTACCAATGTTGTTAACTGCAACTTGGCATTTGTCTAGATTATTGTGATGAATGGCTGCTGTGCTGTCTTTGCAACTCTTTCGACTGTGTTGTGTGATCCTGGAGGTAAGACAGCTTTAGTGTGTATATATATGTATGTCAACTCTGAAGCGAACCTGGCTGAAGCCTCATAGTTGCCACAAACTCTGAGAGAGGGAAGGGAGGGGGAAATAGATAGGCTTGCTAATAGTCAAAACAAAAAGTTTTCTTGTGGGAACCAAGGTCATCCTAACAGGCGGCAGTTGAAGGAGGAGAGAAGTGACCAAGCAGCCTGCCGGCTGCTTTCATTGGACAATGTGACAGGTGACATCTGAAATATTTGCTTTTTTAAGTTGGGGAAAACCACGGAAACTTTTAGAGTTGATTTTCACTAGCTGTGCCGATATGATGTATCCAATAAACATGTTTTTTGAGGAATCTACCTGCCTCGGAGTTCTGCTTTTAGAGGGTGCATTATTCAGAATGTTTACAAAGTATATGTTTGTGTGTGTGTGATTTTCACGCAGTACATGTTACTGTAATAAGTTTCAGAGGTGTCTTTTTAAAAGCATATGTTTTCCATTGGCTGATATAAAGAGGTAACTTTTTCGGTCAGGTAATATTTACAGTCAACACTATTTATGTTATTTTCAAAGAACACTGCTAAAATTAAACAGTTGGTCTGCATTCTTAAATACCTGAATATAATTCTAATAAACTCTCATTACTTAATTATTTGTTTTAAAAATGAAAAAGGATAAAATACTGCTAAAATGTTTACTTAGCTAATAAATAGCATATTCATAAATAGTATTTATTGAAAAACCATTAGGATTTATGGAACACAATAATTAAAATGAAGCAAAATAATATAGTGCTTATAATAGCTAGTAAAAGTCTCCTAAAAAAGATTTCCTTTGTTTGTTTGTTTTTTTACAGATGGATATCTAATTCCAACTCCATATTATGGTGGCATAAATTCCAAAACTTGGCTATATGGTGGAATGCAACCTATTCATGTACCATTATTCAGTGAGGTATTTTTTTAATTAAATATAAATATTTATTTATTTATTTAATTATTTATTTATTTGCAAGTATTTATATGCCGCCCTTCTCCCGAAAGGACTCAGGGTGGCGAACACAGGTAAAAACAAATAAACAGATAAAAACATACAATTAAAACCCAATTAAAAATAAGGAAGTGTGTCATTGTATTTACCCTTTTCAACAGAGGGAAGTTCTACCAGCATGCTTCTTTATGCCTAAATCATTGACTACATTGACGTTTCCTCAAATTTGTTCAGGATTTTTTAAAGTAATAATTGCAATATCTTATTGAGTTACTAACATTGAGAGTTTTGAATTTTAGGTAGCTGACAAAGGAAGCCAGCCTTTTCAATTAACAGTTGAAAAATTAGAAGCTGCGTACAAGGGAGCCAGGAAAAAGGTAGGAATATTTTTGTTTGAACTTCATATTCTACCGGTAATTGTAGATGAATATTATTTGTAAAATGATTTTAACCTTTCTGGTAAAATACATCTGCTAAAATACAAGAGAGGCAAATGTGTTGAAAAGTGGGGAATTGATTGAGAAATGTTTCATTATCTTTACCCTTCCTATATTACCCCTATTCTGCTCAGCCTATTAGCCCTGTAGGCACATTTGAAATTTCAAGAATATGTCATGAGTGCTTTCTCCAAATAGTTGAATATGGCCAGGCACAAAATACGTTACTAACGCTACCTTTCCTACTATCTTTAGGATGATCCTATTATTCAGTGTACCTTTATTTCCAAAGATATGGGAGAGGATATTTCCAAACAAACTACTATGCAGCTTTTGCACACCACTTTTATTTTCAAAAGTAATAAAACAATGGTGCCTGGTAGATGCTTTTTAGTAAGCAGTCTTTCAACTTAATTTGTTTTAAATTTAAAAAATATCCTAAAGGATAAAGTATTAATAGGAAGTTTAGCAATTATGCCTGTGTGACTCTCTTAACCCTATACTCCTCATAGTTCACGGAGAAGCTCTAGCTTCTGAAAAACGCTGAAAGAAATCTGAAGTACCACTGGAGGAAAACAAGGGATGAATCTGACCAGATACAATTTAGAGCTGTTATTAAGGCCTACCTTGTGGCAGAAATAGCAGTGTAACACCATTATTTCTCCACCCTCTCTGAATCTATAGTGTTGCCTGGCAACCCTGTTCAAGATCACTTGATCCCTCCTCAGACAGGTGATCATCATCAGGCCATGCAGGGAAATTTTTTGAATACTTGATGGACAAAGTGGTTTCTACTTGGACCAATGATACCAGTTCTATTAGAGATGCCTGGAGAAAGGTCTTATCTGGTTATATTTGAGAATGGTTTGATCCTGTTGGACCTGGGGAAATGAACAGGGCCCTTGATGCTGTCAGTGCAGTGACTTCTCAATTAAATCTCTGTCCCTCCTGCTTAATGAAAGCTTTTAGAACTTGTTGACTGCCTGGTGATTCAGGCAGATTCTTAACTGCAGAGGGGTTTCTAAGACCTTTCAAGAAAGCTCTGGTTTCCCCCGTCCTCAGAAAACCATCTCTTGATCTCACCTGTCTGGACAATTTTTCTCCAATTTCCATCTTCCCTTTTTAGAAAAGATAGTAGAAAAGGTGTGGTGGCTTGGCAGCTTCAGAGGGTCCTGGATGAAACAGATTATCTCGACCCTTTCCAGTCAGGATTTAGGCATGGTTATGAGACAGAAAAAGTAGTGGTCACTTTGGATGAACTCTGGCATGAGGATCCTTGACTTTTCAGTGGCCTTCAATACATTGACCATGGTATCTTTTTGGGTCTGGTCAGTACAATCTTGTGATAGTTTGGCTCTTTTCTCCAAGGCAGGTCCTAGTCACTGTTAATAGTGAGTAAGAGACCCAGACCACAGCTGCTCCTTTATGGTTTGCTCATTGCACTGCACGCTCCACTCTGTTCTGTCCCCCATCCTCACACAGACAAATGCAATATCCAACACCCCTGCCAATAATGTATTGTATAAACAGACCAGAATTCCTGGTAGACGAGAGTTCTAGCAGCTACTTGTAAAATGCCTGCCAAATCCAATTAGTATTCCCAAAAAGTAGAAGAGGCCTTATTTGCAGTCCGGTTCCAGAGCGACAAATTATCCACAAGAGTTTAGTCCAAAATATATCTGAGCCGAAGTGCAGGATTCACGATGTGACTCTTTAGAGTTTAAACGTTTGTCCGTCACAAAGCCTGCCGAGCAATCACACCCCCTTTTATTCCTTGTGGGGCGTGGCTCAGTGACTCAGTTCAATCCATGGTCCTCCCACACCTCTTCCTTTGCTGTGCACGCTTCTCCCTCCGACGCTGCCTGGGATCAAGCCAGGATTCATCAGTATCACTCTCTATCAATGGGTGCTCCGAAATGCCTTCCTCCTGGCACATCCCAGGCTGTTCCTCCTGGCCTTCAGATGGACCTTGAGGCATTACCAGAGAGGAAGGTCCTGGAGAGGGAGGCCTTGCCAGTTCCTCCCCCTCACCTTCTGAGTCCTCTTCCTCCATGAGGACAGGCTCGGGAGTCGAAGTCACAACACACTCCTTTTAAATGTATATATGAATCCACTGGGTGAGATCATCTGCCACCATGGAATGAGGTGCCATCAGTATTCTGGTGATACTCAACTTTAAATCTCCATCCCCAGTGACTCAAATGCATTGCCCTTTCATGGTGCCCGAAGACTGTGGGTGTCTGGATGTGGGACAACAGGTTTCAGCTGAACCCTGGGAAGACCCTGTGGCTTTGGGTGGGTGGAGCTTAGAGACCTGGAACTTTAACATTTCTGGATGGAGTTGCATCACCACAGACAGACCCAGTGTGTAATTTGGGGATCTTCTGGAATGGACTCAAAAGAGCAGGTGGCAGTCGTAGCTGGGAGAGCCTTTGCACAATTTTGTTGAGCTCCTTCCTGGATTGGGAGTCCCTGCAGTCAGTTACTCAAGTCTGATAATCTCATTCTTGGACTACTGCAACAGGCTCTTGGTGGAGGAGGGGGGCTACCAGTGGTGGGTTGCTACGAGTTCGCCCCGGATCAGGTGAATCAGTAGGTGGGAGGCTCCCCCCACCTGCACGGAGAAGCGGCACGCATGCACACCCACAAGCAAACCAGTGGCAGTGGATTTTGAAAGCTCCCCCGGGGGCTACCCTTGAAGAGTATTTGGAAGTTACATCTAATGCAGAATGCAGCTGCATGTCAGTTCTTAGGTCCCTGGGGTGGCCCAGGGTTGCCAGATTGCTTTTAGGTCCAATTCAAGTGTTGGTTATCACCTTTAAAGCCCTTCATTGCATGGCTCCTGGCTATCTGAGAAACCATCTCACCCCAAAGGGATTGGCCTGCCCCACCCATGCTGGCAGAAGAGGCAAGCTGCAGACATACCAAGTAATTCCAACTGGCTGGGATCCAGGAGAACTTTTTCTGCTATGGCTCCTGTCCTTTAGAACTATATGCAGTCCGCATCCCTTGTGAAATTTGTAACCACTCTTCTGGCCTTCTGAAAGAGTTTGAAGAACTGGCTTGGGGCTCCAAAGTGGGGTGTCATTCTGGATTAATGGACTAGATTAAGACACCCCCCCCCCCATGGGCATCTTGTTCCCTTGGCCCCATCTTTTTCAATTTCAAACTAATTTAAAGTTATTTATTATTTTAATTTTTATTGGTATTTAATGATTGCAAGCCACATTCGCTTCCTGGTGAGGTACTATGAGTCATTGGAACGGCATATTTCTGTATCAGGATTGCGATGAAAGTGTGAAAACTTCACACGATCTTTTTAAATCCAATAGAATTCTTACTAACAATAAAATAACTAACAGTTTCAGTAGCCGACTGTATATTTTTGTGGAATATTATGTATTTTCCTTCTTTTGATTACTAAAATTATTGCCATTTGAAAAAATACAGAAAGTTTTCAGTTTTTATTTTCAGTTGTTTCATTCATTGTTTTTAATCTAGAATCAATTAAAAATAAAAATGTTCTTGTAGGCTATAACTAGGTGAATGGAATATGGTTGAAGTGCCTGTTTTAATTGATATAAAATATCTGTTCTTGAATTTTTCTGAAATTTATCTTTTTAGCCATTGAGGATGAAAACTACTAAGAGAAAAAATGCTGCAATTTTAAGATCATTTTCTTAAATTGCAAAGAATGCTGTTGCAGGAATAAATATGCATGTAAACAGTCTATTGTTTTCCATACATGAGTGACACTTTTAATGAAGGATGGCAGTGTTGCAGACTCCGTCTGCAAGTATGCTTGACGTCATGTTGGCGTCTCCGACTATCAGTTTTTCTTTTTTCAGGGCATCCGAGTCAGAGCATTAATCCTGATCAACCCTCACAATCCATTAGGGGACATTTACCCAGCACAGTTACTGACAGAATGTCTAGAGTTTGCGCACAGGTTTGCGTCCTAGCGCTATTTATTTGGGCTTTAATTTTCCATAATGCATTATTTCAATTAAGAAAATGATTTTGGCAATTTCCTTTCATTTGGCAAGTGCTAAATATGATTATCTGGCCTACTTAGGAAGTATATTGGGGCAATAATTTATCTTCTAAGTTTTGTGAAGAAACTAAGAATTCTTCAATAACTACAGTAATTTATGAAAACATAACAGCGATTATTAATGTAGGCATTGCCAGGGCAAGGTTACTCTTGTTAAAACTCAAATGCCTGATGTATGTATGCATATATACATATATATGTCAGAAATTGAATAATGGTCATTGCCAAAATCAATAGTAATAGTAGTGTGTAATATATTAAACTCTTGATTTCAGAAGTATTTTGATAGCAATTTATGAATTGGGGATTGCGAAAAGTCTCTAATTTTAAAATTAGAGATTTTAAAATATTTTAAAACCAGTAAATAGAAAGCTATATGGTATATGAATAAATATATCTATATCTTTCGCAAAGAAGGGTGTTTGGTTTAAAACAAAAATTGCAGTATATTCAAATAGTTAATTGTCTTTGAATACATTCTTATAGTTAATTAATTTATACACTATATCTTTAAATATATCCACAATTTTTTGTCTTACATCCAGTGAAATTTTAAATTTATTGATTTATAGTCAGAGAGACCAAAAAAAGAGGAGGAAACAGAAAGACCATTAGTACAAAAACTAGATAACAAAGATAGTGATAATATTTTAAACCCATCAAAAATAGACAGGCATTGTGCTGCAGACGACATCAAGCAACAAATGAATTATTTTTTTCAGAAATATTTAATGGAATAATGGTTCTACAAGCTGTAAATGTAAACCCTATAATGCTACCTTCCATCTTTCTGTGATTTTTTTTATTCAGTGACTAGAGTAGAAATAATTTAAAAAATTTCTAAGCTTTTTAAGCCTCAAAATTAGTGTTTTTCTATTTATATGTCTTTAGAAATGTGGGACTGCATTTGACATTAGAAATAAAAAAACCAGTTAACAGAATTTTTCCAAGAAACAGTTTTTAGAAAAATATTAAGTAGCTGTCAATACATTTCCAGAAATTCAGGAATATTTCTATCCGTAGCAGACTTCTGAATGTCTGGGAATATTAGAATAAAGAATTCAGTTTGTTATATATGTTGTGACTTTCATCGTGTAATGTAAGAGTTTCTAAGGGTTTTTAAATATGTTTTTAATACTCTGTTTTCCCCAAAATAAGACATCCCCTAATAATAAGCCCAATCGGGCTTTTGAGTGCATGGCAATAAGGCCAAGCACTTATTTCAGGGTTCAAAAAAATAAGACAGGGTCTTATTTTTGGAGAAACACGGTACTAGACTTACGGATAGTATGTTAAGAATTACTGAATGAAGTAATGAATTCATGGATCAAAATTAATACTTGAAGACTTTAAGGAATTCTTATATACTTTTCTGTATATAGGTATGAGTTACATATAATAATGGATGAAATTTACATGCTGTCAGTATATGGTGATACCACATTTACAAGCATCCTTAGCTTAAAGAGGTAAGGACACACTTTCTAAATATCTATGATATGTATATATGTGTGTTTCCATATTCATATATAGTTTTTCTGTCTCCAAATGTATCAGGCCTACAAGACAGATTATGTCAGGAAACAAATTCCATAGGACGCCTTTATTGAGACAGACTAGAATAACAGAATTTTGCAAGACTTCCTATGAAATTTTCCTTTCTCCCTTCTTATTCTCCAGAGATTTTGGGGGGGTTGGGGGGGTCAGTCTCTTTCTAATCTTTTTCCCTCATCCTGGGGGAATGAGGGAGAATATTCTGAACTTGTTGGTGTTTTAACAGCTTCTGGATAATTTCTCCAAGGTCATCTCAATGGATAGGTAAAGGTTCCCCCGCACATGCGTGCTAGTCATTTCAAGCTCTAGGCTCTAGTCGTTTCTCAATGGCTATCTCAGTATTTTTCAATCTTTGCAAGTTTAAAAGCGTGGACTAGCTGGAGAATTTTGGGAATTGAAGTCCACACCTCTTAAACTTGCCAAGGTGGAGAAACACTACATACTTTTTCCAGAATAGTATTTGATGTAATATCATGATTCAAGAGTTAGTAGACTTTTCTACCCACTCTTTCTATTCTAACAAAACATAAAGTAAAAAAACCCAAGAAAGTTGATATTTGAATTTTAATAATACCTTTGTTATTAAATGTATTATTTAATATTAAAATTAAGTCTGATTACAAATTTTTGCCATGGCTAGTTCAATGTTCTTCACAATAGGGGCATTCATATTCAAAAGACTTTGCTGTCAGATCCATAATGTTTTAAAGGTTTAAAGATTAATACTAATGTCAATAAGCAATTAGCAAAACTTCTTATTGTAGTTAGCAGTCTAGTTGCTGTATTCTCTACCTGTTTTAATTTTTGGATACATCTCAAGTGTCTGCATTCCTTATGTAGAATAGGTTGTAATTCTCATCCGGCAAAGGTCTCATCAACCATTGAAATGTAGGTAATTATATACAGTATAGTAGCTTTAAGATCTATCCAGACTGATGCTCAATAGAAAATCTCTTTTGTCAAATTCATTATTTTTTTATAAAATATACCATACACTCTTCAATACTATGTTTATGATTTAACACTCTTTTGTGCAAAGAAATTTTTCATTAAGCCCTAATATGACGAAGTCCTAATACATTGCTTCATCCTTATGCTTATTGCAACATGGCAAGCAAACCTCTTTAAATCAAAGTTACCCCATCTTTGATTGGAACTGTCTACTGTCATATTCAATCCTGGAACTGGAATATGTTATGTATAGGTGGGTGGATGGATGGAATAGGATGAAGATGAGAAGTTTCAGCAGTGATAATGTGCCTTATAATATGCTCAGGATAGCAAAAGTGTATTAGCCATAAGAGCAGGAAAGATGTATAAAAATGCTGGAAAACACGAGGACCCTCTACATATCTTATAGACCTATTATAAGTTTTTATTTATTTGAAATAATTGTTTTCCTGTGTTTTTATAGCATTGCACATTCTCAGACAAAATATAAGTAATCCTCACTCAGCTACAGTGTTTGGGATTAGAAACACCATCATTAAGTAATACAGTTGTAAACCGAAAAACCAGGCACTTAGCAACAGCAGTTCCAGTTGCCAATTTTTAAGCAAAGACCTTACATTATTGTAAGGTCTTTCTGCTGGCTTCCCCATTGACTTCGCTTCTGGGAATCCAGCAAGAGAAGTCACAAATTGTGATCATGTGTCTGTGGGACAACTCAACATTTAAGTACAAGTTCCAGTTGTCACCACAACTCATTGTAAATTCGAACAGTTGCTGAATGAGTACTTTATTAAGCAAGGACCACTTATATAATCAAAGCTCATAAACAGAATACAGTTCACTATCATAAAGCTATATTATTGTCGTCATTAAATAAGGACCATCTATAATTCCAAAATATCAAACTTGCACTAATTTCTGCAGAAGGTACAATTTTATTATTTGCAATCTCATTACAGGGTTTTATATATCTTCAATTGATAATTATAATTACAAACCTCCTTTGTAATTCCTATGCGTAATGAGGCCACTTGTAACTAATAGATTTTCTCTACCAGGGTATAATTGTCCTTATAACTAAAGATTTTATAAAAAGAATATATTAATTCTTTGTGAATATTTCTTTTTAGTTTACCTGATCCAGATCGAACCCATTTTATGTGGGGATTTAGCAAGGTAGGTTAGAAATACTTGATATTAATGTGTATTCAATATGTACCTGAGTACTTGAAGTGTCAAATTTTCCTCTCCCATACTATTCAGTTTGCATGGTAGAAATTATTAATGATACTGCTATTGGTAAATCTGGAATTCAGACTTTTTGTCTCTTACAGTGGTATGACAGACAGTTTCTAGTGGAACCTAGGCATTCTAATTAAAATCAAAGCATAGTTTAATCTCTTTAATCTAAAAAAAATCAAAAGCATCCTCAAAGAAAGTTGTAAGATGACTTCCCTTCCCTCAATTTTTCACAAAAAAATTTGTGTGCATTTATATCGCAGTCTGCATGCAAATATGTAAGCAGCTTTTCTTGCATTTTGATTCCACATTTTAGAATTTGACCTTTCCTTATGCCTACCCCTAGAATGCTGTGCAAATGTGCATATATTTCTGGGTATAATACTTCTTTCAAATGCAGTTAAGAAAGCATATATTTCTATGTCATCTTCATGGTTATTTGTTGTTAATAATAATATTTGTCTGCTGCTAAAGCTCTGATACTATGAAAATAACTTGTTTTGCCCTCCCAAAGCTGCTAAGTCTGCATTAGGTAGTCTAGACCAGTGGTGAAATGTAAAATTTGTTACTACCGGTTCTGTTGGTGTGGCATGTTGGTGGTGGTGGTAATATGATTGAGTGGGCGTGGCCAACTTTTTTTTTTTTTTTTTTTTTTACTTTTACTTTTAAAACCATTTTTTCTACAACCTCTTTGGCTGAAGAGGTTGTAAAAAAATGCTTTTAAAAGCCTCTGACATCCCAGCTGACTTGCCTGATCGGCAGAGGCTTTTTTTAAAAAAAAAAAAAAACATTTTTTCTACAACCTCTTCAGCCGAAGAGGTTGTAGAAAAAATGCTTTTAAAAGCCTCTAAGGATCCCAGCTGAGCCACGCGATCATCAGAGGCTTTTTTTTTACTTTTAAAAGCATCTTTTCGGCTGAAGAGGTTGTAGAAAAAATGCTTTTAAAAATAAAAAAAAAGCCTCTGATGATCATGCGGCTCAGCTGGACATGGGGGGCCCCAGGGATTTTTGCTATCAGTTCTCCGAACCACCCACCACCATTGCTACCGGATCGGGCGATCCGGTCCAAACCGGGAGCATTTTACCCCTGGTCTAGACTCAAAGATTCCTGCCTTCAGACAGAAGCTGTCGGGTTTTTCTTTTTCTCTTTTTCTAAAGATCTAGGTGGTGAACAAAAATATTGCCTAGTGCTATTAATTTAATAAGATCAACAGGGCAAGTTATTAATAAATTCTGCTTTAAATTATTTATGCGTAAAAAGGTAACAATTTATTTTTTAAAATGTAAACTTTTGGATTATATAAATGAAATTTGAGAAATTCCATATTTTATCAGAATTAGAAATTCTGAATATTGATTTACTTACGGATATGCATGGGGAAACTGCCATTTTAAGGGGATTTGAAATTACATTGTTCTTTATTTACCTCTCCCTTCTAGGATTTTGGCATGTGTGGTATTCGAGTTGGAATATTATACACCAGAAACCATTACATCAGGAAGGCAGTTAATCAGCTTGTGGTTTTTCATGGATGTTCTGGCCCTGTACAGCATGTTCTCCAACAAATCCTTAAAGACAGAGGTTAGACAAACCTGAAAATGTTACTACAGATTCTCACAAACAGCATCTAAATAATGAACATAGAGCCAGTTTGGTGTTATGGTCAAAGTATTAGGCTAGAAATCAGGAGTCTGAATTCTAGTTCTGCCTTAGACACAAAACCAGCAAGGGTGGCTTTGATTCAATTTCTCTCTCTCTCAGCCCTGGGAAGGAAGCAAAGGCAAACCATTTCTGAAATCCTGCAAGAAAGTTGTAGGGGCTTGTCTATGTAGCTACTAGAGTCAACAATGATTCAAAAGCCAAATAAAATAAAAATAAACTTTGATCTTTAGAACAATAGCTATTGAATTTTTTTAAAAAAAATATCACCCTAACTGTGACCAAAGTATGATTTCTCAAGCATTATTGTATTCAATAGCAAGTTATGTAACCAAAATTCACACTAAAATCCAGCTAAAACCAACTGTATTTTTTCTAGTACCATTAATTTGTCACTTATTGGTTGATACTATCCATGTTAGTGATCATAATTAGAAAAATACTTAACAAGTATGTTAAAATGTCAGATTACTTAATCCCCCAATAGCATGAGTCCCTTTTTGAAGCTAAGCAGTTACATTTAAAACCATGACCTATCAAAAATTCTCTCACATCCCTGTTTACACTCTAAAATTCTCACTGAAAAACCAGATTATAAAGCGATGGAAAAATTGGACATTAAATTGAAAAACTAGAAAAGTTTTTTAGAGTATGTATTTTGAAAATGTAAGTATGCTACATGAAAACTGCCAAGTTTTTTCTGCTTCTTCCTATTTTCGTCTGTGATAAAACCTAAGGTAGAAGACAGTGTATAAATTCCACTCCGGCTCTGCAAAGGCAAAAAATGACACGATACATCACGCGACACGATCGAGTTTGACATAGTATAAAGAACAGGAAATAAAAATGCATTATCATTTGTATTGTTTTGACAGACTGGCTGGATAATGTCTTTTTCCCAATAAATAAAAAAAGATTAAAAGAAGCTCAAAACATTCTTGTGGATGGCCTTGCAGATATTGGAATACCTGTTTTAAAAAGCTCAGGAGGGTTATATGTGTGGGCTGATTTCAGGAAGGTATGTAAAAGAAATAAAAGAATAAAAAGTATTGATTGAAGAAAATAAGTTCTATTGGCCATTTGAAAAATAAGGATGAAAATATTGATATTTTAAAATGATAGTTGATGTTTCTATATCAATCATATTTTGAGGCAGTGATGTATAAAATACTTTATTTCAAAACAGTTTGAACATGAAATACCACAAAATTTTTCACTATGGACATTTTGGAAATGTTACAATCTTCAGAAAGAAAACCCACAAATAGTTAAAGTGGTCTTGTTCTACATTCATATTTAGAGTATTTAATGAAATTTTGCATTTGTTAACATTTTAAAACAAAACATTTTAAAACAAAACATTTTGTATTTTAGTTAAACTCCTAAGGTGGTATTATCCTTACGTATAGTGATGAGCATGCAGAATCATAACATATACCCTTAATAGTACATTTATGTAATGCTCTAAGTTAGGGAAAAAGTTGGAAATCTGGGAATTCATTGATAGGTAAATTAATTGAAAACTTTGATCAGATCAGAACCAGTTTGGTCTAGCGATTAAGATTTCACCAGGCTCAAGGTTGCCTCAGCCTTCCATTCTTCCAATGTGGGTAAAATGAGGACCCAAATTATTGGGGGCAATATGTTGACTCTAAACCACTTAGAGAGGGCTGTAAAGCAGTATATAGGTCTAAGTGCTGTCAGGCAAGAAACCAGGAGGCCATGAGTTCTAGTCCTGCCTTAGGCATGAAAGTGAGCTGGGTGACTTTGGGCCAGTCTCTTGAGCAAAACCTACCTCATAGGATTGTTGTGGGGAAAATAGAAAGAAGAAATATTAGGTATGTTTGCCATCTTGAGTTATTCATAACAATAATAAAGGTGGAAAATAAATTCTTTATCTTTTTATTCTTTTCATATAAGGTGTTTATTATGTTAATTATAATTTAATATAGTACAATTCATGTTGTTGTTGTTTTAGTTTTTAAAAACACAGACATTTGAAGCTGAAATTGATTTATGGATGAAGATTCTTGACGAAAAACTTCTTATTAGTCCTGGGAAGGCCTTCTGCTGTTACGAACCTGGATGGTTTAGAATAATTTTCTCAGATTCTGTACATAAGATTATTTTGTGTAAGTTTTGAGTTCTATAAAATCATTATGATTCTTTTTCCATTTATGCAACTTCCATTCCTGATATCAACTAGACACATCAAGACTCAAGCAGAAAATATAGTTTGATATCTTACTCTATTGTTCATTCAAAAGAGCACAAACATATAATGAAAAATATTTTAATGTATCTATTTTTGTTATGATGTACTGTATTTTTCAGTGTATAAAACACACTTCCCCCTCCCCCAAAGTGGGTGGAAATGTCTGTGCGTCTTATACAGCGAATGTTGCCAAAGCCCCGCTCATCCACCGGCCCCCATCCTTCGGCCTCTGCCTCCAAGCAATTTGCCTCCTTGCAGCAAACAATCTGGTCAGCTTCAGCACAGCCTGATTTAGCATGTGCAGCTGATTGGTGGTTGGATCTGCCTCCCAGAATACTGCCTATCAGCTGTTCTGGCTGCGGAGATAATTACTGCCCATCGCTGCTGCCACCTCCGCACGCCCCATCTTTGTCCTCTGTGCGTCCCATTTTTGGCCTCTACACGCTCTGTTTTTGGCCTCCACGCACCCCATTTTTGGCCCATTCCATGCAGGGGGGATGCCTGCCGCCACCTATCTCTGCCATCTGGAATGGGCTAAAAATGGGGTGTGCAGAGGGGGGAAATGAGATACGCAGAGGCTGAAAATGGGTTGTGTGGAGGAGGCGATTGGCAGCAGCAGCAATGGCCAGCAACGGTGACAATGGGAGGTGCTGATCTCCACAGCCTGGAATAGCTGATAGGCGGTATTTCGGGAGGCAGATCCAACCACCAATCAGCTGCAGGTGCTTAATCAGGCTGTGCTGAAACTGACCAGGCTGTTTGCTGCAAAGAGGCAAATTGCTGGAAGGCAGAGGCAATTTTTTTTTCTTGTTTTCTTCCCCAATAGCTAGGTGCATCTTATAGTCCAGAGTGTCTTATAGTCCGAAAAATACAGTATTTGATCTTTCTTGATCATTTGAGAAAAAAATTGTAGAGAAAATTGATTAGTGCTGTAAATGAAGTAAGAATTGTAAATAAAGATCATACTACTTGATTATACTAATTGGATGTTTTTCTGAATCCTTAATTTGTATTTACTAAAAATAAGTCAACAGAATTTGAAAAGTTAATTATTGTTTTCTAAAAAGGTTTTGGAAAAAAATTAATATTGGGATATAATTGAAGGTGATATGATCAGTTTCAGATCAGTGCTGTAACTTATAATTTAGAATTTTCTGGGTGAAGAATTGTTTACATTTCATTTCCAATACTTCTGTATGATGAGAGACTTTATCTATTGGAATAAGCCTGTTTAGTCTAATCTAATGAACCTGGAATTTTATATTGCACATCTGTGTTCCTCATACCAATACATTAATTTTAGATTTGCTTTTTGTTGAATGCACAAAGACAATCTTGATATAAATGCATTCTCTAAAGTTGATTATTCTCTTTGTTTTTATAGGCATTCAGAGACTTCAACAATTGCTTTGTGATAAAATGGATGAACCTGTTACTCTTTGTTCATCTCCTGAAGGAAACAAATGTACTGAGTCAGATGACAATGTTTCTGCTAACGTCATAAATACACCAGTGGATGATATGTCAGAGGGTTATTCACAGCTAAAGAAAATAGCTGTTTTCTAAAATCTGGACTGACAACATAAATAACCCGTTTTTATGCATCATTTGACTCCCTTTCTTTTCTCTTTATATAACCTGAATATAGCTTTTACCTTGTACTTTGTAATTTATGGTTATTAATTTAAAATAAGGACTATTATATCTGGGAATGATTAACTTCCTTAATGAGGTTTCTCTTAACTGAAGTGTTAAATTTATATTGGAAAACAACCATTTCTCAATGTGTTTCTTTAAGACAGGTTCCAAGGCTTAAAACAATGCTTCTACTGGTAAACAAACAGTTGGGGGAAAGTAGGTGTGCTGGTGAACAATTACCACATTTCATTCATTTTCAATCTGTTTAAAATTGCTTTTACATATTTTATATGAATTTATGCTGGCAGAATTTCATTTTATTTTAATAATAATTCCCATTAGTCCATATTACTATCTTACTTTGCAATATTTGAGTTTCACTAATATCAAGTCAAGCATGTGTGAATACAATTGTTAATAACATATTGTGGACTTTGTATTGATCCCTTTATTTGTAAAATGTTAAAACCAAATGTTTTAAAACACTGAAAGTTAGTTTTCTTGACGTGTACTGCATTTTGCTTTCTAAGAAAGTTCAATTTTTCTGGTTATCGTTCAGTTCTATAAGTGTCCTTGTATGTTATGCTGTTCTTCTGGAAACAGTTCTATTTGTTTTGCACCACAGCTCCAGCTATCACAGGATCTGGGATCATGATTGCATCACATTGAGTCATGGTCATGTGATCGCAATTTCTGATGTACTTTGCCAGTTTTTCACAAACAAAGTGAATTGGAAAACTGGCAGGAAGTCAGAAGTCACAATTACATGAAGTCCTCAGTTAACAACAGCAATTGAAACTGCTAAAATTGCCATTACTAAACAATCTGATCATGTAATGCTTTACTGTCATTTCACATAACAATGGAGTTCTCAGTTCCAATTGTCTGAAGATTACCCGTAATAACTTCAAAACATTCTGACTAAAATAAGAATCAAGACAACTTTATGCCTACTAGGATTTTAAACAGTTTTACTGCATAATGTTAAACACACATGTGATTTGCTCAAAAAATTGTTTACTTAAGTTGCATATAAAATGTACCTTTCAGCAATGCAATGGAGAACCAATTCTACTCTTCCTTTTTTACAATAGGTATTACATCTTAAATATAGAGAAGTTGGATCTTAGGTTGGTAAAATCTAAAGATCACTAATTTACTGTAATAAATTGTTCGGCTGCAATTCCTTGTGTTGCATCTTCAATTCATTTCAGACGTGCTGCTTGAATAAATTACCGTATATTGTTAACCAAAAATTTGTTTTTATTTTTAAAATGTTTATGTACATTTTAATTTTTTAAAAAGTTTATACTACACCAAATATGTTTATAGTAATGCACAGATATTAAACACATAAAAGTTGAAGGCTAATATGCTGAAATAGCGGAAGGTAAAAAACAAGGTTGTTAAATGATAGAATCAATATTTTCCAAATGTTTCATCAAAATGAAACAGGCTAGTTAAAATGAAGATTCCTTTTGATGCCAGACTACTACCAGATACCTATTTTATCAGATGAAGTTATCTGTCAGTGTCAATATTAGAATTGTCCTAGTTAGGCAAGAAAAATCTGGGCAATTACTGGATAACATCAAATAGGTATGAAATCTCCACTGAAAGTGTTAACTTAGCATGTGATCATGTCTTTTATGATACAATGTTTCAGCAATGACTGCTAATGTAGATTAATATCAGCATTTATGATTTCATAAGTGGGACATCATTGGGGTATCAATTCACTCTGCAGTACTTTGTCTATTACACCAAGTGCAAACTTCCATGTTACTCAAGCTAGCAAAGGACTTTGTGGAAAGCTGAAAAATTTGATTGTTTATTTATATCATTATAGTCATATGCTAGACTTGGTTTATATACCTGAAAAGTGAGGTGCAAAAAATAGGCATTTTGGATGTATCAAAATATGTATGAATAATTTGGAATGAATCTTTCCCTGAACCTCCATTGAAAGTTGATGTTGCTGCCAAATGTGGATCTAGCTGGCTTTTGCTTATTTTGCATTCTGTTTTATGCAAGCTTGGTTGGTGGAACTGCAGCACTAACCAAGGTCTTAGAAAATAGTAGTGTTACAAACACAACATTAAATCGGATATTGCTGAATGCAATATTCTTATTTCAACTTCAGTATTCTATTTCATTCCACAATGAAAAAAAATGGAATCAATGGGTAGAAATGGTTTATCATCAGTTTTTCTTCTGCATAGAAAACAGAATTTTTGAGGATATCTGCATTGATAGTGTTAAAAAGTATTGCCACATCATATAAGCTGTTCCAAATAAGAGGTGCCTTTGCAATTAACTGATGGTGATTTTGTCAATTCCAATATATTCAAGTGGTGCTGCAGATGTTTTGGGATTGCATTAAAGACACCTATTAGTATTGGTATTATATTTTCTTTCTTTTGCCAATAATTATATTTGTAGGTTTTTGTATTTTTGTGGATTTTCTCCAGTTCTTTCTCTTCCACTATCACCAGGTACTAACATGTCCACCATATAGACCTTTTTATTTCTTATCAACAACTGCCAAGTCTGAAGTGCCTGCTTGCCTGTTTGAATTCTATAGTCCCAGAGCACTGTAGATTAATTTTCTATTCTTTAGTCTAGTGGCTCTCAGTCTGTGGTCTGCTGACCCCTGGGGAGACACAATGTCGATGGGGGGAACACGACGTGGTTTGTGGCCATTGTCCATGTCCACAAAAGGTATTTAAAGGGGGTCCTTGGTAAAGATTTAAAAAACACTGCTTTAGTCTATTTTGTGGTCTCATCAATTTTTGCTTGTAGGCAAATGGTATTTCTTGCAAACATTCTAATGCATTGTTGCTACTTTGCCATGACATTGCTAATGTCTTCAGTCCTCATTTAGTGACTGAAATTTGTTCCAGCCACTCAGTCATTAAGCGATGTGCTTGCTGTGTGAACATTATAGGACCGTGATTGGGATTATTATTTTACTTTAGCTTTTCTTTTGTTTTGTTTTGCTGCTTCAAGGAACAACCTCAAATAGCCCGTTGAGCCCAAACAGCAGGAAAGGTTTCCATACTCAAAGGGAAGCCATTTAATAGGGCAAACCTTATAGTCCCGTGTCCCCCCCCCCCCCGCTCTCCACCTTTTGAAATGTTCTTCCTGGGATTAGGATAATTAACGATAAGAGAATTGATGTATTTACATTCACTGGAAAGGAAGGGATTACAAAAGAATAAGCAGGCACACAATGGGGAGTACACATAGAAAGAAATGTGTTAGCACCAGCTATTGGCCTAGCAAACTGCTTAGGAGGCAAACAAAAACCTTTAGTGTGAAATTGATTAGTTTTGTCAATGTCAGCAGCACCAAACTAGAGAGTTCTAATTAACTAGTCAGAGAGCTGAGCTTGTTAGTGTGTGGTTAGCCCTTTTTAGAGAGACACTGCTGCAGAAGAAAGTACTCTAGAAAAGATCACTGGTTTAGATACTCCACTTTTGAGAGGGATGAAAAAAAACAAGTCAGGCACAGGATAATGCTTAAGCTGACAATGATGATGAACATGTGACTGGAGAGTTGCTGTAAATGTTGTAAATGTGGGCAGTTTGCAATTACTGGTAACTGAATACTGTCCAAGACAATAAAGCTAAATGAGTATCTGTATCTAAACAAGTCTTAATAAATTGAAGTTAACGCAAAACAAGTCTGTGATACTTATAATCTAACAGAATTTATAAACAATAGAATTGATTCATACAGCACTTCCAGAACATCAGAAATACTTTTTACCAGAAGGTCTGTTTTTACTAATTCTCTGGTGTAGTCATCCTTCACGTATTAAAGCCTAGATATGAATACAGTCCGTTTATTGTTTTATGCGATGATACAAAAAAAAATATATCTGGATTTCTTCAAAATTGTTCATGAGTAGTAGTAGCAGCAGTATAAAAAACTATTTTGATGTTAAAATAAAACCTGGTACCAAATAAACATGAAAATAATCAGGCTGGGATTGGGCTTTACATTAAGCCACAATTTAAACATGGTTTCTGAACAATTTACAATTAAATGGGTACATACAACATACTGAGACAAAATTATATGATTTAGAGTAATTGCACCAGGTTTTTATATTATCCAAGTTCAATCTAACAAACCATCTCCATTTCTGAACAATGTCTAAGGCAAAAGTAACTGTAACTTGATAAAATTTAAAAGAACACAAGGGATAGCTATTCAGCTATCTCTTAAAAGATACCTGGCATTTTAACTATTTTACCACTCCTCCTTCCACCTATTCATTTCTATTAGCCACAAAGATTTAAGGTAAAGAAATAGAAAGTTACATTTCCCCAAGATTACCCTTGGAATGAATCAACAAGATATTCTTTAATATAGCATCCCCAACATTTCGCACTTGGCAGACTGGGAGGCAGGGGAATGGTTTCCTGCGTGCGCACACATGCCTTTCACAAATATAGGGTCCTCGCCGACCACTCCCACAACCTGGTTCTGAATGGGGTGCAGCCTAGGGGTTAGATCTCTGCATTAATACGTCACAAGAATTACAAGTTGGTTCAAGAATTCACATTAAAGTTCTTGCAAAAGCCATCATCCAAATAAAGTGCCCATTATAATAGAATCATGTTGAAACAGATGATTTTCTACCAAAATTGTTTTAGAACTAATCCTTACATTTTTCTTAAAATCACCATGGATCTTATGTAAGGGAGATTTTGTAACTTTATTTCCAGATAAGGATAGCACAGAACATTTGCAACAATGGAAATGTACTCTTTTTTTTCCATAATGTTTTTCAACTGAACATTTTAAATAGATATATCTGTATCAAGGTTTTCCTCCATTTTCCTATAATTTCAGCTCACTTTTTAATGAACTTGTCTCCATCCCTCTGCTCCATGATCAAATTAAATACACATTAGTGTACATAGTATGCTAATATAAGGGCACAGTTCTAACACAGCAGGAATACTTTAAAATATTCATTTATCTAGATGAAATCGTATTTTTTTTGAGAAAAAAAAACACCTTCAAAAATGAAAAATTGACAAAGGCAGAGATTAACAATAAATAGAAGTCAGGTGGTAATTTAAAATATAAATAAAAGCATTTTTTGAAGAGATATTACAAGCTGGTACTAACAGCTTCCTTGATTGAAATTGCTGGAGTAGGTCCAACATGAGTCCAAATATAACCTTTTTCTGGCCTAGTGGGAATCGTAGGAAAAGGAGTTGATCGAGATTTGAAATATTCTGAAGGTGCATGGCAGATAAATTCTAAGTACTCAATTTTTCTTGGAAGATCTTCTTCTGGTCCTAAAAAAAAAAAGCATTTATTTTCCAGACAGTAAATCAAAAAGCACAGAAGAATCTTGGGGTCCTCTTAGTTGTGCAGCTATTGCTCAATCAACAGGTGGTAGCTATGGCCTGGACGGTCCTTGCAGAGATTCATTTTGTGTGCCAGTTGCATACATTTGCTTTTCCCAGCACAAGGTCTTCAGACAGTAAGGTTAGCACTTACTGCAATGTGCTTTACATAAAGGGGCTCTGGTACTTCCACCTGCAAGCTAGAGTTGTTCCAAATGCAGTGGCATGAGCAGTAACAACTTTGTTAACTCCCCTGTGTCATCACTGCTACAGGAGCTGCACTGGTTACTATCTGACTTCCAGGTGCATTTCAAGATGCTTGGTGTTACCTATAAAGTCCTTTATAGTTAAGTCCTGGCTATCTGAGGGACTGCCTATCTCTTTCTGCCTGTCCAGTACAGGTACTCCTGATGACCGATTGTTTAGTGACCCTTTGGAGTTAAAACAGCCTCAGAAAGGGTGCTTTATAAAGCTCTTCTAATATCATAAAATGCTACACTGCTATAGTCACATGAGCCTGATTTATGAAGTCCCACCCCCCCCTCCGAGTTTCTGGCAAAAACCTGCTGATTTGAGAATAGCTTTGGACTTTGGACTATATGATTAGCTTAATGACTGCATATTTTAGACTTACAGTCACACAATTCGCTTAATGACTACCATAAAATAGTTGTAAAATTGGGTCCAACCATGTGGGAAATTTTACTTAAGACATATCATGACTATCTAGTCTCAATTATGGTTGTAGCTAGAGGATGTTTGGTCAGAATAGGGGGGCTCACACTCTAGGACCCCTTAGTTAAACACTGTAATTTTGTGGGAATGAGGAAGCATGACTTCTCTGTCACTACCCCGACCCTTTGCAGCAGCATTCACCCAGAGATATATACGGCGCCCCCTCTTCCTGGAATTTGGAAGATCTTACTTTGTTTCCAGGCCTGGGGCTAATATATTTGTATAACCCCCACTATGTTTTCATTTTTACAGTTGTTTTTAATCTGGCTGCCATATTTTATGTGTTTTATTTTAAGTGTCTAATTGGATTTTGTAAGTTGATCAGACTATGGGAGTGGGCAATCATAGTAGATTAATACATAATAATTTAATAAATAAAGCAGATAGACATAAATTCATAGTATCTAGAGCTATAACCCTATTTTCTGCATGATTATTCCAGATGATGTTAAAGCACGGCAAAGACTATGTATCCAACTTGTTATATTTCTGTACCTTATTTTTTTTTCTTTTTTTGAGGGGGGGGGGAATTCTTTTGACTTGAGATTTATAAGGCTGATTGGTGGAAAGCTAGTCTTTCCTGCTCTTCCAGATCTGTAGACCAATGCCCAGTATTCTTACTTGCTCTACTGGTGGGAAACTTTGGGAACTGAATTCTATACTTTTGGAAGGTGCCCAGATAGAACAAAGCTAAAAGATAATGTATAAGATTGACATACGCTTCTAAAAAGAATGTGTAAACTGATCCCATTTAGTGGCATTTTTGCCTTAGCACACAGAAACACTGAACAGAAGAGGATGCTGTTAAATAAACATGTTTCTAATGCAAACGTATTTTCTCTAAAAAGATAGGCCAGATGGTGCCATTCTAGCGGAGAAAAACAAATTAACTATGAAGCCGTACAATTATCCACAGGACAAGCCAGACGTAATATTTTAGTCCTTGGAACTTACCTATTATGTAAGTTGCAGGATCAAAATAGTCTTTTGGGCTTGCTGTAGTAGGAATGAGCCATGTTAAAGCTGCACTTTTTTCACAGTATTGGTCTTGAATAAAACCTCTAATCTGAGCATAGTATGTTTTACCATCTTGCTCATCAATGACTGAAACAATATCTCCAATTTGATAGTATATTCCCTAGAAAAAATACAGATTGTTAAAAATGTAAAATGAAAAAGCTTAACTGCAGCTGAAAGATTCCGTTAATTTATACAAACTGTGCCTTGTATCTACAAAAAGTTTGTAGTATCTTCTCTAACACGAAAATTTCCTAAATATAGTAAATATTTAGTGTCTTCCAACAATTTTGTCTTAAGAGATAAAAATGTATTTTGATAAAAAAACAATAGCTTCTCATTTGATAGGAAAAACAGCATATTTGATTGATTATGTGTTATCAAGTTAGATGAATTTCCAGCAACTATACAGTCATATCTTTTCCAGGATGATCTTCTCCCCAGTTGGCCCTTCAGTCTTCCAATGATGCAACCATTGTGGCAATAATTGAGGCCATGCACCTTGGTGCTAGTTCTCTTATTTTCATTCTGTCTACCTTTTCCAGAGTTATGGTCTTCACACAATGTGGCTAAAATTCAATAATTTGAGCATAGTCATTTTTGCCTTAAGAGAATTCTGATTTATCTATGTATTTGTTTTCATGGTTATCCATTGTGTTCTGAAAAATTTCCTCCAAAATTAAATTTGAAAAAGATCCTTCTATCCTGGTTATTCAGACGTCAAGCTTAAATTTCTAGTTTCCATAAAGTATTATAGAGGGAGTATAATATTTTTAGACAGACTAGATTTGTCTTTTAGTTCCTCATTGCTACCAAATGCTGACATATCACATATTACTTGACTTTATTGATAACAGTCTATCTAAAAAGAGAGAAAAGATAAAGCTGGTGGCTGTACTTCTCATTAGTTTGGTTGTCTTTACAAATGTAGTTCAATTTTTTTTTCACTGTACTTGTTTACTTTTATTACTAGAGTATGAGTATCAGAATAGTGTCATCATTCTATCAGCTATTAATGCTTCTTCCATTTTTAAAACCACAGAAATTTTCTTCAACCAGTTTCCCCAATATACATTCAGCATATAGGGCGTATAAACTAAGGCGTATATAGTCTTATCTCCCTCTTTTGCCAGCAGGAGCTACCCTATTTCATAATGGTCCTTACAGGCAGTGGCTTCCTCTACCGCAGGGGTGTCCAACCTGATTGCCTCGCGGGCCGTATCATGATGTATCAGGATTGTTTTTGCCCTTGCGGGGCCAGGGTAGGTGTGGCCTGCACAGGCTTTATCTGGCCTGCAGACGGCATGTTTGACGTGCCTGCTCTACTGTGTGTAGATTTCTCATGAGGATGAGATATTCCAAAGATCTCCAGGTGAAGCAATGAGGAAGGAAAAGAAAAGATTATGACGTGGTTGATGAACTGACAAAGCTGGACCAACAGAATCTCTCTGGCAAAGAAAAAACGAGACATCTCCCACTTATGCTCATAACAACTATTCTTTGCAAGGAGACTGCAAGACAGCAGGTCTAAGCAACAGGAGATGAGAGAAGCCACCAAATTCTCAAGATAGCAGAGCCTTTAAGAACAGTGGGTCTGTCTGGCTTCACTTCCTAAATTTGGATTTATAATTATTTTTAAAGAGCTCTCCCAAGCAAAATGTTTGAAAAACAAAATAAATTGAGAAAGTTAAATAATTGAAGAAAGTTTAAAACAAATTAAGAGACAAAACAAATTTGGGATATTAGGATTTTTGAAACAACAAAATAAAATAAAATAAAATAAAATATTTGTGGGAATATAGTCTATTAAGAAAGAGATGACTGGTTGAAATTTGAAAATAAAGAAACAGACATTTGAGATGCTGTGATTACAGCAACGGAACACTAGAAGGGACCAAAGTCCCAGGTAGGAAAAAAGAAATAAATGTGGAAAAAAATTCCTGCCTTTTATCCTTGAATCACAAAAGAAAGAGTGAAATTATAAAATGACAAATAAAGATATGATTTTAAAGGATTTTTTTAAGAATTTGGAGATAAACTTACAATTAAATTGACAATAATAATTTCTTCACTTAATCAATTTTGAGGACTCTAAAGAAGAAACAAAAGATGGAAAAATGAACATGAAAGAATCAAAATAAATCTTTATTACCATCATAAACATAAAAGAAATTATGGACCAACAAAAAAAGAGATGAAACAAGTTCTAATCAATGGACAAATTTTGGAAAACAAATAAATTATGATTTATAAAACAAAGATGATTGCAGAATGGAAAAACAAATGATGAGCCAAGTAATGAAAAATGATGTGAGAAAGGATTTATCATTGGATTTTTTGTTTGTTTCTTTAAAAAGGTAGTTCTAAAACCTTGAACTCTCTTGAGAAAAAAAAAGTTTGATTTGAGTTTTAATCAATAGCAACAGTAAGATTTAAAAATAAAAGATCACAAGAGCCCCTTCTGGGCTATTGCTTAAGACACCAATTGAAAAATGAGAAAACTGTGGTCCTAGTCCTGCTTTAGGCATAAAAGCTGACTGAATGACTTTGGATCAGTCACTCTGTCTCAGCTCACAATCTTACTACACAAGATTGTTGTTGTAAGGAAAATTGAAGGAAGGAATGGAATTTTAGGAGTATTATATTCTTTATCCTGGGTTTCTTATAAAAACAATATGGGATTAAAAAAAAACTTTTAAAACTGTCAAAAACAAAAGGTTTTTGGATCTATGGATCTATGAATGGAAGAATGTTATAGAAACAAATGAATACCTTTATGGTCAGATTAACTTGACCATACAAATCCACTTTATCTGTTTCCAGTGACTGGAGCATAAGCTTAATAACTGTCATATTAAAAGCTAAACTACAAATTCTAATTATTATTAAGTCACCGCACTGTTTCCAAATATCATCTTTGCTATATCCTTCCTAATTATGAAAGCAAGGTAATCCCTTTGGGTTTTTTTATCCTATATATTAAAGTGTTCAATTCCAGTCTTTTTCAATTTACTGATGCCTAAAATATCAATGCATAATTAATTCATTTCCTTTTTTCCTGTTTTGAGATCCCATGTTCACACTTTTTAGGTTCCAGCTTTCCACCTTTATTCTGTTATGGGGTGGAAAATAAACACTTAAGGGACAGGTTATAAATAACTGTTGTGTAAGGCAATTTAGTTCAGCAACCATCAGATAAAAGATCAAAACAAAAGAAACATTGCTAGAGACCCTCTGTCTCGGACAGGGGTTAGCAACCCGTGGTTCTGAAGCCGCATATGGCTCTTTCATCCCTCTGCTGTGGCTGCCTGTTGCTAGTCGGCTCCACAATTGATAGGGCTTTCGGTTAACACAGGTAGAGGAAAAAGGACACCGCACTACGATGAGACTCTATGGTGGGGGAACCGGACTTCCGGTTGGCTCCAAAATTGAACCCGGGGGGGGGGAGGGAGGCCTTCCAGTTAGGACCTTTGTGGCTCTTTGAGTGTTTAAGGTTGCCGATCCCTAGTCTAGGATATCCCCATGTTACTGGACTAGACGTTTGACCAGCTCCAATTGTGAGAGTCACATAAGTGAATGGGTAAATAAGAGTGAAACTGTAGGTATAAAATGTTACATTTTAATAAACCTTAATTCATTAGAATTGTATGTTTCTATGCTTAGAATAACTAAAAGATTTTAAGACAGTCCTTTAACTGCTATTAGGGAAAGAAGTCCCATTGGGTGTTTTCTCTTTGCAAGTTTCCCCTGCAAGTTCAGCACACCTGTGATGTATAGTCATTTCAAGTCAACTTGCAAACTGTTGATCAAGCACTTGTGAAGGATCTAAATGCATGTATGCATAAAGGGGGAAGAGGAAGAAAAGTAACTGCCTCTATGTGGGACTTTTAAGATTAGAGCCAATTAGATTTTGGGAGAAAATTTCATGCCTACCACCCCCAAGAAGACATCCAAGCCCAAGCATAGGAAGACCTGGTGCAAGTATTTCTTTATTCTGGAATAAAAATATACCATTAAAATTTAGAAATACATAGTCCTGGAAGTTTCCAATCCATATCATAGCTCAGCCATGAATTTTCCAACCACATTATTCAATATATTATCATATGTGTATATTCACACAGTTCAGTAACACTGTATTGTCAAAATATAAACTCAATATACTATAAACTGTAAATTCATTACCCAATTATAGTAACATAAATACTGAATATTGAAATATTGAATAATATTTCAAACATAGTATATAATTATTCAATAATGCAAGTATTTACAATAAGAACTCTTATAGACTTGAATCCTTGAATAGGAGGAAGATAACTTAGCTCTTGCAAATGTCATATTTGCTTGAATTTTCCACTCATGCAAATTAAAACCTCTTTTTAATTAAACGTATTTTATTTTAGAATATTATATATATATTCTTTTAGAGAATTTTAGAAGAAACATGTAACTCCCAGACACAATCATTTTGGGAGATTCATTAACTTGCAGCAGGAAAGAGCCTGAAAGATCCTATTAAGTCAAGACAACACTCATAAGACTTAGATTCCAATTCCTACTTATATTTTTAAAATATATTCTGATCAGATGTTTTCCTAAGGGATTATAAAATTCCTAAATCATTCAGGTAAGTAGATAAACTTCATTAAATTCTTCAACCAACATATAAACCATTTTCCTTGATTTTTTAAAAACATTTTGCTTCAATATTCCTGAACTTTAACAGTGTATTTGCTTAACAGTAGAAACATTTCTAAGACTAAAAGGGCAATCCTACAACCTTATACTCAGAAATAGATTGCAAATGCATTCAGTGATACATATATGTAGATAAATACAATCTTTTTAAAAACATCAAAATCATACCTTATAGAAGATAGATTCTGCTGTAATGATTGTGGCTACAGATTCTGGGGCTTTGATAGGCTAAAAGAAAAAAGAAAAAGTTTATGACTGAATTGAACAAAACTATGATAAAAATGTACTAAAGTTGCATGCTGGCTAGTATTACTAGGAAGTATTTTGAAATACAAACATGTAATAAAATCAAGCATTACAGAAACTGCATTTCAAATTGCCTGAAATCTATCACTAGTTTATAGCAGAGCAATTAGATGCATCTGCTTCAATAAATGAACATACAATAACAGAATAGACTATTACTGGAGTTTGTAAATTGAATAACTTGGATGAAGCTTATATTACTTCAGATATGAAATTATAATCTTGTTTAGACATTGGCAGTATGTAACTATACTGTGCTGTATACAATATGGACCTGTTAGAACAAAGTTTGAAAGTGACATGAAACAAATATTAGTTTCCAAAGATGGATCAATTCTGTTAGTGTGTTTGAACAAGAGAATAAATAAAACAAAAATAGCAGGTGAATTAATAGAAAATAAAATTTGGAATACAAAATAAACAATATAAAAATATATAATATACAAAAAGAACATGATCTAATTAATTTCATATTTCATTCTGTTACATTTCTGACAATTGAATTTATAGACCAAATATGGCATACTTAGTATACCAAATATAATTAGAATGTTGGTGATTGGCCCAGATTCTACATTTCATTCCATGAAGATAAGGATATGTTCCTCATACAAAGCTTTCTTTTATAAAAAATACAAAATTTCTAATTTAGCATTTTTTGTAAAGTATTGTAAAAGCTTTAACATCCCTTGCCATGGAGTTGGAGCAACTGAATAGAGAGGTGAGGCAGCCAACAGGTGGAGTTCTTGCCTCACAATCAGGAGGCTCTAAGTTTGATCTTAGGTAGCAGCAAATATTTCTCTTTCAGGGCGCAATGACTAATTGTCTGCTGCAAACTCTATGTAGATGTTAGGAAGAGCACCTGGCCAGTAAACATTCGAGCTCTGTTCAGTCACCCCAAATGTAAAAGCTTAATAATAAAACCTCAATCAATAGTTGCAAAAACTATTAGTCCATTAGCTTTTTCAAGTCTCATCTCAACGAAGATTTCTAGTCCACGTTTCTATCTACCCTTTCCTTAATTGATCCCCAATTCATCCAATTCATTTCATTTTCCATATTGACCAGTTTCAAAGGTACCATAAATACAGCCAATAAATTTGGGTCTATTTTCAAGCATGTAAATCCAGTCACTGTGATTTATAAACAATGGCTCAAAACTCAGCATTACATGAAAATAATAATAGCTTGGTGCAATATGTATACCGAGGAATGAGCATCCATCACACATATCATACATATCATAGTATTTTAAACTTATGCATCTATAAGTACATATATAAAAATAGATTTTGACTATTTGTTGTTTTTCTACAGAAAACTGTTGATCATGATAGAAAACATATCAAGAATTTTTTAAACTGTTTAAGTCTTGCTGGTATTAGTAAATGCTTAACAGTAACAAGAGCCCACAATCTCCTTACATTTTTTAATTTGAAAATATGCCTTCTCCCTTTTCCTTTAGTGGAAACCTTTTTCTCAGCAGCAGGAGCAGATTTATATTTTGTGTTCCTCAATCGAGCAGATCTTCTGTGAATTTCTTGCTTACTCTATGGCATATGAAACATAAGAAATATTTAGAAAGTGTTAGTTTGAATTCCATTTATATTATTATGCATATTTAAAAAGAAACATGAAGTAAAGTGTAACAGGTGAAAAAGGTACAAACTAAGTTCCTATTCAAAACTTATTTACTTGAAAGCACATCTCAATAATTTCAATGAAAAATATTTTTCATGCTTTCCTCATAGGTTAAAATGACTCATAAGAAAATAAGACACAGTGCCAGCAGCTTCAGCAATTCTCAGAAATCATTTCCAATCATTTCCATGAATTCTGGGAAATATCCCAATATCCTACCTCATGTACTTCATTATCTGTTTATCCATCTATCTAAACATATGACTAGCTTACCACCCTTCAAAAAGACTCTCTGCGGCAAACAAACAAACAAACAAAAAAAGAATTCATTAACAGCCAAATTATAAAATGAAAAATTAGTTAATCTCTGTAGTAACAATAAACCAGCACAATACAAAGAACAATAACATCCCAAAATAGAAGTTTCTCTAAAGCAACTTAGCTTTCCAGAGTTTTTGAAAGATCAATAAAGGAGTGGGATCATCCACAGGGAGCTGTTTCCACAAAATTAGTAGTTCCACGCAGTATATTTATTTGTCTGTGGCTTAGTATATATGAAGTCATATAATTGTGGTTACTTAGTTAAAAAAAAAAAAGTTAAGCAAACTGGCATACCTCAACCCCATGACTGAGATTTTATTCCCAAGTGAAAAGGGCACTCATTCACAATTAAGACTGCAACCCTAACATATACATACATACACACACACACACACAGAGAGAGAGAAAGAGTACACCTGTGAATTTAATGGGACTTCTGAATAGAAACATATAGCAATAGCACTTATATACCGCTTCACAGTGCTTTTACAGCCCTCTCTAAGCGGTTTATAGAGTCATGGGTTTCAAAAAATTTTACTACCAGTTCTGTGGGCGTGGTTTGGTGGGCATGGCAGGGGAAGGATACTGCAAAATCTCCATTCCCATCCCATTCCAGGGGAAGGATACTGTAAAATCTCCATTCCCATCCCACTCCAGGGGAAGGATCTGCAAAATCTCCATTCCCATTCCACTCCAGGGGAAGGATACGGTAAAATCTCCATTCCCATCCCACTCCAGGAGAAGGTTACTGCAAAATCCCCATTTCCTCCTGATTAGCTGGGACTCAAGAGGCAGAGAATAGATGGGAGCCAGTCAGAATTTTTACTACGGGTTCTCCGAACTACTCAAAATTTCCGTTACCGGTTCTCCAGAACTGGTCAGAACCTGCTGAAACCCACTTCTGGAGTCAGCCTATTGCCCCCAGCAATCTGGGTCCTCAATTTTACCCACCTAGGAAGGATGGAAGGTTGAGTCAACCTTGAGTTTTTAGATCCCAGCAGATGCAACAAACTTTTTTTCAATGTCTTCTACCGTATTTTGGACTAACCTGGAGCGCACTTTCCAATGTTTAGTCATTTATACTTAAAAACAAAAACAAAAAAAATGAAGGGTATCTTTTCGGTGTGTATTTTAAATAGTAGTTAAAGTGCATAAAGGGTGCCTACCGTCCCTGTCCTAATATTTATTTATTTATTCAATTTGTATGCCGCTCGTCTCCGAAGACTCAGGGCGGCTCACAATGCATTTAAAATCATTATAATATTCCTTATTACTTACTCTTTTCATGTATTCAAGTTATGTTTACCTGTTATCTTATATATGCTTGACAAATAAATAAATAAATATTAATTAATTACAGTACTACATTAAACAGTAATGCTCCCCGTCTTAGTTACTGGGAGAAGCCAAACCAACCGCATGTAAACGTGGCCGCTAACGCAAACTAGCGTGATTTATAACCACAACCTGCAATGATATATGAATATTCAACGTATTTTTTTAATTTTTTTTTTTTAAAAAACCCAGTTTCCTCGCTGCTTGGCGATTGAGAAAGTCCTTAATCCAAAGACTGGATGGAGGGGAAGGGAGGGTGGAGGGGAGAAGGTCGAGGCCCGCAGCCCTCAGAGCCGGACTAACCTCAGGCAGCTCTGCCTAAAAAAAGTAAACCGCGCGGCGACCGATTGTTTCGGGGCGGCTCCTTGAGCACCTCACCTGCTTCCCGCCGCCACCCCCGCTATTCCCGCCGCCGCCGCCGCCTCCTCCTCCTCCCCCGCCGCCGCCGTTGCTGTGCTGCGAGGCCGCGGAGGTGCCGGCGTAAGAAGCTGCCCCAGAGGCGGGCGGCCCTGAACGGCCCGTGCAGTTGTTGCAAAGGATCTCGCCCTGCCCGCCTTTCTTCCACATGGACGAGGAAGTGGTGCGGCAGACGCTGCACGTCGGCTTGAGGCCCAACGGCATCCTGGCGCCGGCCCGTTTGCTCCTTCGGTTCTTGACACTCGGCCCGCCCGCCACGACGGCTCGGTCGCGGAAGCGGCGCCCAAGGCGAGAGGCCAGCGCTGCTGAGGAAACGGAGGGAAAGCAGGACGACGACGACGGAGAAGGACGCCCCCTGCCGGATGCCCAGCAGGATGCGCGGCTTGAGGCTGCCGGGGTGGGGGGGGGCGTCGGGGGGGGGGGAGCCTGTAATCATGGGGTCTGTCAAAGCCGGGATGGTGGGGGGTGTGGGGGGGGCGGCCTTGGTTGTGGCTCCGAGGCAGGCCAGCCGATCGTGAGGGAGCTCGTTGGCAACCAGGTTTACTACCTGGGATTTTAGGTTTTTAATAAATATATTATAAATACACATAATATTATTTATATTAAAAAAAATAATAATATTATATCTGAAATTCAGGAAACCATGCTTTCTTTTTAGCCAAAGCCCATATTTTAGGTGCAAAAAACTTTGCCTTTTCAGCAACTGAACAATAGGGACTTAGAATAACTTTATTGTCGCTTTGAATGTACACTAATCGGCATACGTTAAAATGAAATTTCGTTGCATGCGGCTCTCAAAGGGTCACCACCTCCAATATACACTACATAAACATGACAAAATAAACAAATACAAAATTATGCATATACCCACATATATGACATGGAGAAACCAACAGTCTAGTTCGGATGTATGGCAAAAAAAAAAAAACCCTGCAAGTTTACTAGACGGATAATGGCATAGGGAACAAATAGAGAGTATATTCTGAAAGTCCATGATTATACTTGCTAATCTAAAGGATACAATCCCAACCAGGAAAGAGAAACCTATAAATTTGCCACTTGGAAGATTATGTAGAATTTATGTTTTCTGTTTTTCAAGTCTGACGTGTACAGGTAGTCCTAGACTTACAACCACAATTGAGTCCAAAATTTTGGTTACTAAGCAAAACAGTTATTAAGTGAGTTTTGCCTCATTTAACAACCTCTTGTGCCACAGTTGTTAAGGGAATCACTGCAGTTATTAAATTAGTAACAGTTAAGTGAATCTGATTTCCCTTTGACTTTGCTTGTAAGGTTGCAAAAGGTTGCAATTATGACACTGGGACACAGCAACCATCATAAATATGAGTCAGTTGCCAATCGTCTGAAATTTGATCACGTGGCTATGAGTCATAAGTCTGCAACAATCGTAAGTCACTTTTTCAGTGTTGTAACTTTGAATTGTCACTAAGGGAATTGTTGTAAGTTGAGGACTACCTGTAATCAATATCTTTTATTGTTTGATCATTTGCCTTCTGATGTATCCAAATACATTTGTTTGTGCACCCTATAAAAATGCCTGATTCCCGTCCCCATAAAGGCTTTTTGTTTTACCTGTGTACATTGTGATTTGAATTTTTGGAAGGCAAAGAATCTCCTTTACAAAAATGAAAATGACTCTCTCAAATTCAGGGTTCATGTTCTTATGGACTCCGTGTCAAAGTTAGGGTGTCTGAGTTTCTAAGAAACAGATTGAAAGTTCATTTCCTCACCTGCAAATAATTGCTGGTAACCTGTGGCTACCTTAGGAAGCAAGTTTTATACCTTACAAAGGACATGATGGGACTCACTGAAAGGAAGTTCTCATTAGCCACAGAGTGCTAACGTTTTTACAATTAGCACATGAACAAACCATCTATAATAGGCCTGTGAAACTGACAGCCCACGGGTCAGATATGTCACACACACACCCCAGCTCCACAAAGGCAAAAAAGTCATGATACGTCACGGCACGTGACATCATCAAGTTTGATACCTGTGACCTATAAGAGGAAATTTTGCATAGAAAACGTGCATTTGTAGGATTGGTTCCTTTTCATCCTTATTTGTTTCAAAAAAAGATTAGCTCAGCCTTAAAAGAGGAAAAAAGTATGTCAAGGCAAATTCTAAGAAAAAGTAGGAACTTTTAGTAAAATGGCAGTAAGGATGGATGCGTAATATAGACAATTTTTCATTTTAATAATTTTAACATGGTAAACTATGTTTAATCTGGGTTTGTTAATTATTCTTTTTATTTGAGGGAGTTTTATTTTACTCTACTCTTCCATTATCTCCATGGTGATCACAGACTCATCCAGCACCTCTGCAAAGCTTATTTTTATGCTTCATACTAAATCAAACAATACAGGTGAAATTTAATAGTAGGGAATTGATGATTAAGAAAAGAAAAGTCATTAAAATAACAGAAAATTTTAAACAGATAAACCATAATCTACTTTGACCCCCAGCAATAACATTGAAGAACAACTTTGACATTCTTGATAATTATACTCTGGCTTATCTTACGCTGTTTATTTTTGGCTTTTGATCTTCTGCTATTGTAATGGGCAAGCAAGATATATTACAATTACAGAGCTCAAAGGGAAATTAGTATATTACAGGACGGCATGTGTTATTTTAGCTGTTTGGAGAGATATAAAGTATTCCAGGTCTCAATGAGAAGACGAAAAGGTATTTAATACAGAGGATGGACTAATATACATACATACATACATACATACATATATATATATATATATATATATATATCATTGTCTCCTCTATTTTGGATTTTTTTTTTTCTAAATTGAAATCAGGAATTGGAAAGCACACGAAACACAAATTAACAGGACTCTAATTGACTTGGATCTTTAGACAATAATAACCATTACGGGAGGAAGGCTTACAGAAGAGTCTGCATCAAAGCCTTGCTAAAAGCAGTATTGTTGAGCTATTAATAGGTATCAGGATTTAAAGTCTGAACATTAGTACTTTAGCCACAGGCACACGTAATTTTTAAATTTCCACAACTCGAGAAACAACAGTTTCTCGAGTTGACTTTTTTTATACATTTTAAAATAGAAATCTATACAGACAAATGCTTACAACATTTGGTCACTTCTTTCCATCAATATGAACATTGTCAACATGAAATTTTTCTCTAAAAAATAATCACATTTCACTGCTTGTTCTTGCACAGGTGGTTCTTCATTTACAACAGTCCATTTAGTGACCATTCAAAGTTACAACGGCACTGAAAAAAGGGACTTGGGACCATTTTTCACAGTTACAAAACTTTTGAAGCATCCCCACAGGCATATGATCAAAGTTCAGATGCTTGACAACTGGTTTATACTTTTAAAAAAAGGCAAAAAGAGCTATGCAGATAGTCCTCAATTTATAACCATTCATTTAGTGATTGTCCTAAGTTACTATGGAAAGGAAAAAATTACTTACGACCATTTTTCACGCTTATGGCCCTTGCAGCATCTCCATGGTTATATAATCAAAATTTGGGCATGTATTTATGACTGTTGCAGTTTCCCAGGGTTATGTGATCCCCTTTTGCGACCTGACATCTAAGTTAATGGGGAAGTAACAATTGTGTTACTAACTTATCAACTGCAGTGTTTCACTTAACAACTGTGGCAAGAACGGTCATAAAATGGGGCAAAACTCACTTAACAAATGTCTCACTTAACAACAGAGAATTTGGGCACAATTGTGGTCGTAAGTCGAGGACTACCTGTACACAATCTGTAACGGCCCTATAGGGACACAGAAGTGCTTCCTGATTGTCAGCTGAGGGCAAGAGAGGTCTAGTCCTGGTGCAATGATAAGAGAGGTTCATACAGGATCTTCTGCGCATGCCCCAAGATGGCGCTGTCCATGTGAGATCCGCCCGATGATGGGACGGTTTCTGGTCATTTGGGGGTCTGGGGAGCTGACTTGACCATCTGCAGCCCCAGCCCCAGCTGTGGGAGCCTCTGCCCAGCCTGTTGAGGGCTTTTTCGCCCTCCGGAGCATTGCGGCTGGGCGGAGCCGATGCGAGAGGCGCTGCGGGAGGATGGCGGCCTGGGTACGGCAGTCTTCTTCGGCGGAGGCCGCGGAGGCCGGGGCGGCCCCGGCCCCTGTCGTGGGAGCCCTGCCCAGCCTGCTGAGGGCTTTTTTCGCCCTCCGGAATATTGCGGCTGGGCGGAGCCGACGCGGGAGGCGCCGCGGGAGGATGACAGCCTTCTTCTGCGCCGGAGGCCGCGGAGGCCGGAGCGGCGGCAGCTGTGGGCGCGGCGGTGGTGGCATGGAGCAGGCCCTCCCCTCCCAGGCCCTGGATGTTGTCCCGGTGGTCCTGGGATGTGCCGAGGGGCCGGGTTCCAGACGGCATCGACGATGGCAGCTGAGGCGGCAATGGCGGCTGTGGCTCGATGGCGAGACGATGGCGGCGGCGGCCTGGTGCTTAGCAGCGAAGAATGAGGGGAGATATGGCCGCTTTGTTTCTGGCCTTACCATTAATATCTGGAATAGACTATCTGACCTGGGGGCTGGAGACTGGAGGCGGGAGATACAATCAGGGGGTGTTATGAAGTCCTGGGGGTTGGAGAGGCTGGAGTGCGACCAAAAAACTGGTCATCTGGTCGCCTCGATTGATCTCTCCCCCCCCTCCCCCATGCCCTTGACTTGGTCTTCGGCTCCCCGCCTCCAGATTGTATCCAGCTGTATGTTATCCCTCCCTTTGAACATCTTCTCTCCCTCGGGTTTAATAACATCATGCCTCTATGGTCTGGCTCCTTTTTCATCTTGAGCCCCAAGCTGGAGGGTGTCTGGGCAACTGTCATGCGGGAGCTGAGGGAGTTGCTGCCTTTCACCAATGGAGGAATAGACCATCTAACTTTCCTAAGCCCTTTCCATCTGGGCTAGCCACCGTGAGAGGGTGGCTTGGATTCTTACGTCCAATCTTGATGAAATGACACGGGACTCCTCCCACTGCAGTGAGAGGGCAGTGGAGTCCAGCTACCTGCTTTGAGATCCATCTTGCTCCAACATCTTAGACTATTTATCAAACTCCTGACCAGACTTTTTTACCTCTCATCTATGTATGGCTTATACCACGACAGACCTGCTTGCGCTGCGAGATGCCCCCCTCTCGCGGCGATGGCCTTCCACGTTATCAAAGGCCTACCTTAAGGACGGGCTTTGGAGCCCTGAGAGGTGGCATGTTTCAAAGCGGGGATTAAGGGGTTTTTTAATTAGGGTTTTTAATAATTTTTTAAGGGGAACCGGGAGGACGACCAAAGGGGATGGGGGGGGTAATCCACCAAGGTCAGAGCCGAGCCCGGCACTGGGTAACGGTTTGGAGGACATTGCACGAGGGAATGGGGAGGGGGCGGAGGGAAATACCATCTGCACGGTGGCTGGGAGGGGCAGATATGGCGGGAGCAGGGGGCCACATCATGTGTTGGGGACGCGCACTCGCTGTCTGAGAGCAATTGCGCGCCCCGGCCCCCAAGGCTCCCCTCGGATACTAGGTGGCTTAGATACTCAGGACCTGGGCCTGCGATTGATGCTGTGCAACGCTAGGTCTGTGGTAAATAAGGCCCCCCTCATTCACGATCTTATCCAGGAGGGGGGAGCGGACCTGGCAGGTATTACGGAGACCTGGTTGGGATCGGAGGGAGGTGTCCCTCTGGTCGAGATGTGCCCACCAGGTTTCAGAGCATACCATCAACCGAGAGCCCAGGGGAGGGGCGGGGGGGTGGCGGTTATTATTAAAGAAGGTCTTAGTTCGAGGGAGACCACTGTGCCTCAGATTGTCGGATGTGAGTCCCTCTTCGTGAGATGGGGTCATGGGGTTCAGATGGGCTTGCTGCTTGCGTACCTGGCTCCCTGCCGCGTGGCAGCAGCCCTGCCTGAGCTACTCGACGTGATAGCCGCGGTGGCAGTTGATACACCCAGGCTTATGGTCATGGGTGATTTCAACTTGCCATCCGTTGGTGAAACGTCTGGGATGGCTCGGGAGTTCATGGCTTCCATGACGGCCATGGACCTGACCCAGTTAGTTCATGGCCCCACTCACGGGGGGGGACACACTCTAGACTTGATTTTTGTCTCTGGCCAGTGGTTGAGTGATCTTGTTATAGGGGATATAGATATGGAACCCTTGTCATGGTCAGATCACTCACTCCTTCGTCTGGACCTTCGTACCGCTACACCTCGCCGCAGGGAGGCGGACCCAATTAGATGGGTCCGCCCCAGGCGCCTGATGGATCCTGAGAGGTTCCAGACGGAGCTTGGGCCAATTCCTGATGATCTGGCACACGACTCGGCCGAGGACCTAGTAGCTGCCTGGGACCGGGCGGCTGGTGGGGCCTTGGATCGAGTCGTGCCTTTGCGGCCTCTGACCCGGTGTCGATCCCTCGCGGCTCCTTGGTTCACCGAGGAACTGAGGGACATGAAACGCCGGAAAAGACGCCTAGAGAGCAGTTGGAGGGCCAGTCTCGCTGAATCTGACCGAACACTGGTAAGGTCGCATATTAAGACCTACCTAGTGGCGATAAAGACGGCAAAGTTTAATTACTTTTCCGCCTCTATTGCGTCATCAGGAAATCGTCCGGCCGCCCTGTTCAGGGTAACCCGCTCCCTGCTCCATCTGGGAGCGCGGGAGGATCCCTTGGAAGGCAGGGCGGAGGATTTTGGACAATACCTGCATGACAAAATCGCTCAGATCCGGGGGGACTTGGACTCTGACTGGGTAGATCAGGGCAGGGTGACGAGGAATAGTCTTGAGAATGTTATCTGGGAGGAGTTTGATGCTGTGACTCCCGATGATGTGGACAGGATCTTGGGGAGACTTAGTGCGGCCACATGTTTACTGGACCCGTGTCCCTCCTGGTTGGTACTGGCCTCCCGGGAGGTTACACGAGGCTGGCTCCAGGGTGTTATCAACGCTTCGTTGAGTGAGGGTTACTTCCCCGCGGCCTTGAAGGAGGCGGTGGTGAGGCCTCTCCTCAAGAAGCCGTCCCTGGATCCAGCAATATTGGCCAACTACCGTCCTGTCTCCAACCTTCGCTTCCTGGCGAAGGTTGTTGAGAGTGTGGTCGCGCGACAGTTCCCGCAATTCCTGGAGGAAACATCCTATCTGGATCCGTTCCAGTCTGGTTTCAGGCCTGGGCACAGCACGGAAACGGCATTGGTCGCGTTGGTTGATGATCTCTGGAGGGCTCGGGACAGGGGTTGCTCCTCTGTTCTGGTCCTGTTAGACCTCTCAGCGGCTTTTGATACCATCGACCATGGTATCATGCTGCACCGGTTGGAAGAGTTGGGGATGGGGGGCACCGTGTTACGGTGGTTCTCCTCCTTTCTCTCCGACCGGTCACAGTTCGTGTTGGCAGGGGGGCAGAGGTCGACCTCGAGGCCTCTTATATGTGGAGTGCCTCAGGGGTCGGTCCTCTCGCCCCTCCTGTTCAACATTTATGTGAAGCCGCTGGGCGAGATCATCCGTGGCTTTGGGGTGAGATACCATCAGTACGCTGATGATACTCAGCTGTACATCTCCACCCCAGGCCACCCCAACAATGCCCTTGAAGTGATGTCCCAGTGCCTGGAGGCTGTACGGATCTGGATGGGGAGGAACAGGCTCAGGCTCAACCCTTCCAAGACTGAGTGGCTGTGGTTCCCGGCATCCCGATATAGTCAGTTGACTCCATCACTGACTATTGGGGGCGAGTCTTTGGCCCCCACAGAGAGGGCTCGCAATCTGGGAGTCCTCCTGGATACGCAGCTGTCCTTGGAGGAACATCTGACGGCTGTAACCAGGGGGACCTTTTATCAGGTTCGCCTGATCCGCCAGTTGCGGCCCTTTCTTGATCGGGATTCCTTGTGCACAGTCACTCATGCCCTCGTGACTTCTCGCCTTGATTACTGCAATGCTCTCTACATGGGGCTCCCCTTGAGGAGCACCCGGAGGCTCCAACTGGTCCAGAACGCAGCAGCGCGGGTAGTGACGGGAGCAGCGTGGCGCTCCCATGTAACACCGCTCCTGCGTGAACTGCACTGGCTCCCGGTGGTCTTCCGGGTCCGCTTCAAGGTGTTGGTTATCACCTTTAAAGCGCTCCATGGCATAGGGCCTAGCTATCTTCGAGACCGCCTACTGCCACCGACGACCTCCCACCGACCCGTGCGCTCCCACAGAGAGGGCCTCCTCGGGGTGCCATCAGCCAAACAATGCAGGCTGGTGACCCCCAGGGGGAGGGCCTTCTCTGTGGGGGCACCTACCCTCTGGAATCAGTTGCCCCCTGAGATAAGGAGAATCCATGACCTCAGTGCCTTCTGCCGTGCCCTTAAAACTTTCTTTTTTCAACAAGCCGGGCTGGCTTAATTTCTTTTTAAGGGTTTTATTAATTGTTCTGTTTTGCTTATCGTTTTTAATTAATGGGGCCAAATCTATATATATTTTTAAATGTGTTTTAATATTTGTATCTGATGTTTTTATCTGGCTGTTCACCGCCCTGAGTCCTCAGGGAGAAGGGCGGTATACAAATTCAAAAATTAAAAAAAAAAAAAGAAAGAATTCAGTCAAACCATTCAAGAGGAGAGAGATAAGCAATAACAAACAATTTGCTCTATTAGTTGTATATTTTTAAATAAAACAAAGGATGTTTATTCTGATTGTAATGCACAGTATGCTATTTGTCTACTAAACCTTTCTAATACTTTCATGTTTCAAATTACCACTTTGCAATAATTGCCTTAATCTTTCCAATTTACTTAATACTCTACCCTGGAAGAGTATTAATAGGAGGAAAAATTACAAGCGTCAGTGGAAAATTAATTCACAAAAAGGAAACTGATCTTTTTCACTTTTATCATTAAGGTGAACACACATTAAAAACTCTTTTGGATGTTTGATATAAAATACATCAGTTAAAAGTTCTCCATTCTGGTCAAGTTTATCATATTATCCAAAAACCTCCGTCACTTTCTGTTAAGAAATATAGCTATTTACTCATTCTAATTTAAACCGAGAGCTTTCCAGCATCCTAAGCCTGCAAGCATTTTTCTGAATAAGGTTGTTATACAATTCTGAGGGAAGAGTCCAGCTGCTCCTATGGTGATATCAGTCTCTTTTTAGCTATGCTTTTTATGCTCTTTTTGTGATTCTAGTGCTCACAGACTAGTTCATTCTCTCACAAAGTAAGCAGTCTCAGACTCCCCCCCCCCATGCCCATATGCTTCTTCTTGAATACCATCAGAACCAATTACAGGTAATCCTCAATTTACGACCACGATTTCTATTCGCAAGTAGCCCAAAATTTCTATTGCTAAACAAGACAGTTGTTAAATAAATTTTGCCCCATTTTTTAATCTTTCTTGCCACAGTTCTTAAATGAATCACCACAGTTGTTAAGTTAATATCACGGCTGTTAAGCAAATCTGGCTTCCCCATTGACTTTGTTTGTCAAAAGTCACAAAAGGCCTACAACTGTCATAAATATGAGCCAGTTGCAAAGCATCCAAATTCTGATCATGTGACCATGGGGATGCTGCAATGATTGTAAATATAAAGAACGGTCATAAATAGTCACTAAACAATGGGTGTAAGTCAAGGACTACCTATAGAGCTGTTTCTCCATCAGGTGAAGCATCCATATTATTGTAGGTCTCACGCTGTCACAATAAGTTTCCTTGGTCCTATAATGGATCATGAGCCTCAACAGATTCCCCAAGATTGTGCCATTTTCTTACATTTGAGTTATCTCCTAAGGAACTACCAGCTAGCATTTACCTCCTCCTAACTCCTTAGTTGTTCACTTCATTCAAAGGCAGAGGGGTGAATTCAGCCTAAGCTGACTGTCACCTGTTCTCTGATAGGGGTACGAGCCCAAAGCACACTGTGTTCCTGTTGCCCATAGAATTGGAAAGAGTTAGGAAAGCTGGCTAGGAAAAAGTTGGAAAGAACCTAGAAACATTTGAAGAAACTTAGATTTGAAAGAACTTTGTAAAATGGCTTTTACATGTCTCCCCACAATGGCAATACAAACCACAAGTACTTCAGGCAAAACTTTATTAAGGGGCAGTTGAGTGTTTATATAAAGCACAGATGTGCATTTGATTTATGTAATGAAAAAACAAAACAAAACAATAAAAGACATTGATGAGCAATAAAGGCTTGTTATGGTTAGGCATTAAAATATGTTGTGCTTCTTTCCTTAACACTTGCAACTTTACTGTAATTAGAGTCTTCAGAATACAACTGTTTTGTTTAATTGAGTTAGTTTTTGCACCTGTAAGGAAATTGCTTTGGCTCAAATGAAAAACATGGTTATTTAAACTTCATGACATTTTGCCATGTCAGAATGCCAATATCACCTTTATTGCAGTAGTAATGATAAAGCTTTTTTTTTTTCATAACAAAGGAAATGCAGAGATGTGTTACATTGCTGTCTCTAGATATTGTAAAAGCACATTTTCACCTTTGAATCTGACGTTCTGTACAGTTCTGCTAGCAAAATATAGTCACCAACCGAGCCAAGGCTGTCTGCCATACTTCTGAACTTCCTCTTTTATAGTTCCCAGTAGAGAAAGACAAATAAGCAGTTGGTTAAATACTTTCAGTAACATGATAAATAAAGCAATTATAGTTTTGAAGTTCTTAGTAATAGAAGCTTTTACTAACAGAGCACAGAGATATATTGGTCTGTTTTAAGAGAAACAGATTTTGGCTGTTTTGGGCCATTACCTTTCCCCCATGTATTTTTCCTTGGCTCATGTAAGACTCTTTTTACCAACTGTTGCTCTTAGAATTTTCTTGCTTGAAACTTCTATGTATCACGTTGCCATAGTGTCTTCTTGAAAATAAATGTAGCAACCATCTATATTTTAGTAAGTAATCTTAACTTTGATTGATGCATAGTATTATCTGAATGAACTTTCTTTACTTCTTGTTCTGAACTTGCAACTCCTTGTAATGTAAAACACATTTCTTATTGATGAAAATGCTATATTTTGCATTAGTGTAAGAAACATTTGAAGAAACCAAGATCTGTTTTAATCTGCATCTAATTCTAAAAATAAAGCTTTGATTAATAGTTTAAATCCTGTGACTAGGAAGGTTATAGTGGGCCAGACAACATTCTTGCCAAAATAACATTTTAAATCAAAGAATAATGACAAAGATACTGGGAGACCATCCTACGTTGCATGATTTGGACAAAAATGTTAATGTCTACATTGATCTTTCAAGGTTTGGATTGATCATTTATTATCTCACATGATTTCAGGTAACAACATTAAAATGTTATTTTAAGAGAGCCGTGGTGGCGCAGTGGTTAGAATGCAGTACTGCAGGCTTCTTCTGCTGACTGCAATTGGTGGTTCGAATCTCACCAGGCTCAAGGTTGGCTTAGCCTTCCATCCTTTTGAGATTGGTAAAATGAGGACCCAGATTGTTGAGGGCAATATGCTGACTCTGTAAACCGCTTAGAGAGGGCTATAAAGCTTTGTGAACAGGTATGTAAATTTAAGTGCTATTGCTATTAAAAATTAAGTTCATTTCAGCTTCCTATGGATGAGACAGGGAGACTGCTTCTGCAGTGTGGTGGATTTTAATGGTCTGCATAAATAAAAGGTTGATAGTCATTGGCAAAGAAATATTTAAATGTTTTATTTATAACTAGTTTTTACCAACCACTCAACTATAATGTGTGCATCTCTTGGAAGAATTTCTTCCTTTTAATTTGCTCCTTGCTTAGATCAAAACACCAAACTCTGTAATTCAGAATTTATAAGTTTATTTAGCATTCAGATCAAGCGCACTGAGCACCCCTCTTTTATGGTAAATTTGCACATACCAAATTCTAAAATTCTTAGGTTTAGCTGCTCTAATAAGGAATAGTCTGATACTCACTGTTCTAATTGATACAGTTTTTCTCTATTGTAGAAGTGTAAACCATTCCTCCTTGTTCTTTTCTTATTTGTCTATGTCACGCTCTCATTTCTATATAATGGCAAACCACTAACTGCTCTTCTAAAATCACAATTGTTTAGCTTTTTAATAACAACTTTCCAATGTACCCAATATTTGTGTACTAGAATTGTGGTTTCATGAGGGATGTGGTGGCTTAGTGGCTAAGACGCTGAGCTTGTCAATCGAAAGGTCGGCAGTTCAACAGTTCGAATCCCTAGTGCCATGTAACAGGGTGAGCTCCCATTACTTGTCCCATCTGCCAACCTAGCAGTTCAAAAGCACATAAAAAATGCAAGTAGAAAAATAAGGACCACCTTTGGTGGGAAGGTAACAGCGTTCAGTGCGTCTTTGGCATTTAGTCATGCCAGCCAATGACCATGGAGATATCTTCGGACAGCGCTGGCTCTTCAGCTTTGAGATGAGCACCGCCCCCTAGAGTCAGGAACGACTAGCACATAAGGGGAACCTTTACCTTTACCTTATTGTGGTTTCAATATTGCCAGAAAGGTACTAAATGTTACCTTCAGATACAAAAAGATGTTTTCCTCCAAGTAAGCATTATTTATTGTTTTTAATCATAAAATATAAAACTTTACTTTTGGGGGATGAAATTTCATTAGATTAATATTTCACATGTATTTTAGAGTACTTTAGCTTTTCCATTACACTTCAATGGTCACTATTGTTTCGTTCAGTTCAGTAAAATATTTTGTTTTTGACCTGATTATATCTAAGTCTTCTTGTAAACATAATGGTATGAAGATATTAGTCCTTTAGTGTGATTTCCCTCACCCCCCTCATCCTTAATCTTATTCAACTGGCTTTCAGGGAAGAGACTGTCTCCTCCTGGTTTCTAATTTATGAAAAAATAATGAATTTCAATCTTCAATTTTAGAAAGTATAGGAGTCAATGAAGAACCTCAAAGAGCTAAAATAAAATGAATTGACTTTAGAAGGTAAAGTCTACCCTGGAAAGCTTTAACTTCTTGATTAAGGTGGAAGTAAAAACAAATGAATGGACTACACAGGGTGGGAAATGTTTTAGGAGGACATACTTATAACCTGAGGTAAAAAAAATAAAGCCAGCCATGGAAGTATCCTAAATTCTTTTTCGTAGACAGTAAAAACCCCGCAGGGAAACAGCAAAGAAACACCAACACTTCTTACCTTCACCTTGACAATTTAAAACAGATGAAAGCAATCCAAATAACAGCTTAATCTGCCCATTGGTTAACAATACTTTATTTAACCTAAATTATTTCGGAGAAAAACAGTTTGCACTTTTTCTTGGTAAATGATAGTAATTGGGACTGAAATTTCTATTCCAAATGATGTAGCTGTAAAAAGGGATGTCACATGACCATATTGCAATTCTTACATGCCCCTCGCCCTTCTTAAATGAATCTCACCAGCTGTTAGGCAAGGACTCGCCCAGATTCCCAACTTGCTTCTTTCCAGCATTGGTAAGGTAAGAAACTACCTCCTTCTTAACTCCCCCCATCTGCCTATCTCTTCCCATCTGTGCTCTTTTGGTCACTCAGGACTCCACTGCCTCTGCTTCTCCCAGCTGGTCTTTTCCATCTCCTGCTGTTGATGAGGCATGCCCAGCCTAGAAGGCTTCAAAACCTCATAAGAAAACTGCGCAAAGCATATGATCTCAGGAAGAAGGCCTGGCACAGCTAGCAGATATCTCAGAAAGTGCCAGTCTAGGCATAACTCATCAGCAGTAGGAAGAAGAAGAAGAAGGCAAAATTGAAAGAGTTTCAGCACAATAACCATTGTAATGAATTTATTGGTGTTCATCTAAAGGTATAACTGGAATGGAATTATCCAAGATGGAAAGTAACATACCAGCAAATTTTGGTGGAGATATAACATACATCAAATACCAACATCCTGGTGGTGATTCTCCAGAAGTCCCAAGTCCAGTGAAGCAATTTGTAAAGCAAGATATATTACCACAAAGTAAGGAGAAAATAATTGCTCGAGAGGCTTCATCAAAATTTGAAAGGGTTCCATCAAAAGTAAGAAGAACAAGATCTTCTCCATCATACGGCAGACATCCAAGACGTGGACAATCGCACAGAAGACGCCAACACATGATAAATGTTATTGAAGATGCAGGTCCATTTGCAGACAGAGCCATTCGCAGAAGTAAGTGGCAACAATCTCTGGCAAGTCTAGAACATGTAGGAAAGAACTGGTATAAAGTTGTCAATGGTTCTCATCACATGGTCATTGGTCATAGAATGTATATTACTTCAGGTTGAAGATAAAAACCTTTTTATTTCTTCCCTTTGGATTCATATCCCCAGGAATAGAATTGATTTTGGTAAACTTTATCCAAGATTTTGTAATATTCATTTTAAGGAGTCTAATGCAGTGGTGAAATCCAAATTTTTTTACAACCGGTTCTGTGGGCGTGGCTTGGTGGGCGTGGCAGGGGAAGGATACTGCAAAATACCCGTTCCCTCCCCACTCCTGGGGGAAGGATATTGCACAATCTCCATTCCCACCCCACTCTGCAACCAGCCACAGGTGATATTTGCCGGTTCTCCGAACTACTAAAAATTTCCACTACTGGTTCTCCAGAACCTGTCAGAACCTGCTGGATTTCACCCCTGGTCTAACCTACAATAACAAAGATTATTCAGAGATAATGGGTATACTTTGAATTGGATGCATTTGGCTCTAAACAATCATATTTAAGTTCATGAAGTAGCAGGAATTTGAAACATTCTGAATTTGAAATAAATCTAAATCTGTTCTGTATTTGAACTATTCAAAATTGCTATCAAACTTAAAAAGAGATATTTTGAATTTGAAACTTAAAATTCAAAATATTTGTCCCACCCACACCCCCAGTACTTACCATAATTTCCTGATTTTCCTTCATATCCAAGTGGAATCTACTTTAAGTTTAAAACTACTGTTCGTTTCTGCTTACTCGGTTACCTAGTGATGAGAAGTGAACAGAAAACTGCAGCAAGAAGGGTAAGGGGAAGAACTTCAGGAAATAGAAAATCTAGAAAGCCATTCCCTTCCCACTCGCACACACATTAGAGAATATCCCAAAGGTGCTTTTTCAGGAGGCAACTGGACTTTTTTCTTTTGAAGACATTTTGCTTCTTATTCGAGAAGCTTCTTCAGCTCTGACAGGATAGTGGGAAATGGAAGGATTTATATTCCTTGCAGACAGCTGTATTTTGCATCCTTTTAGAGGGTCATTGAAGCACTTGGAGGTTTATCTGTGTCCTCAGGGTCACCTGAGTAGTGCAAATGGTCCTGTAGTCTGCAATTTTTTCCTCTGGAAATCCATTCCTACTCCCACACCATTCCAAGGGTGTTAATCCCAAATTGTATAACTAAACGTATAGCTAAATAGACTTTTAGCTATAGAATTTCAAAGGCTATACACCCTTTGAATGGTGTGGGAGTAGAAATGGATTTCCAGAGGAAAAATTGCAGACTACAGGAACCAGGAGCACCACTCAGGTGACCCTGAGGGAACAGAAAAACTTCCATGTACTTCAATGACCCTCTAAAAGGATGCAGATTGCCAACTGTCTGCAAGGAATATAAATCCTCTGTTCCCTACTGTCCTGTCAGAGGCTGAAGAAGCTTCTTGGATGAAAAGCTAAATATCTTCAAAAGGAAAAACAAAGTCCAGTTGCCTCCTGAAAAAAGCACCTTTGGGACAACCATGATCTGGATAACTCTACAGACCTTAGAAAATAGTAGAGATGTTTTTGTTTCTTGACATTTCTTGACATTTACACTATGCAAACTTTGAGTTCATTGTTTCCACTGCTACTTCTTTTTCAGTTATTTTTTTCAGTATCAGAAAGTGAATTCGCTAATATCTGGCCATCCTAGTAACTCATTCTTTGTGATACATGCTTTGCTATGTAGCATACAAGGCAATCGATCAACGAAGTACAGAAAGTATTTTCTTTACTGATGTTCAATCTCAGATATCCACCTGTGGAATTTCACCAGAATGAAAATGTAATAATGTCCATTGCCAGCTGTAATGTTGTTTGGCAGCAAAGATTAATCCATTCATATCCCATCAACATTATTTTTTCATTTACGAAACATTTTCAAGAAAGAATATAATCCAAAATAAAGAAGATACATTTTATTTTGAATTCAGCAAAGGCTGTTGGTTGTTCTCGGCATTGATCAATTTCTTTATGGAGAAAAAAAATACAGATCGTCCTGGACTTACAACTATTTGTTTACTGACAAAGTTGTATGAAGTTGCAACGGCTGTCAACTTCGAAACGACTTTGGCCGAAACCATGTTTATTTTCTCTTCGTTTCTTAGTTGCCATTCTTGGGACGGAGAGGGGAGTTAGAAAGGATTGGAATGTGGTGCCTTAATCCGCTAGACAAAACATGTCACGGAACCAGTGGTGGGTTGCCCCTGGTTCAGACCGGTTCTTTAGAACTGGTAGTAAAACGGGCAGGAGGCTCTGCCCACCGACCCCAACGTCATCAGAATGCTTCTGCGCATGCGCAGAAGAGCATTCACGTGTGGTCCCATTGCAAACCGGTAGTAAAGGTAAGTAGAACCCACCCCTGCACGGAACTATGACAACGGCACTGAAAAAAGTGACTTACGACCATTTTTCACAACCATTGTGGCATTGATCATGATCACGTGGTCAAAATTCAATTGCTTGGCAACTGATTTATATTTATGATGGTTGCAGTGTCCCAGGGTCATGTGGTCACCTTTTGCGACCTGCCAAGCAAAATCAATGGGGAAAACAGATTAATTTAACAACCCTGTTACTGATTTAACAACTATAATAAGAAAGATCATAAAATGGGGCAAAATTCACTTAAATGTCTCACTTAGCAACATAAACTTTGGGTTCAATTGTGGTCATAAGGCGAGGACTACCTGTAATCAAATAAGTAAAAAAAAATCAAAGGATATTTTATCTGTTTCTCTGTATTGTCAATGGAAATTATGGGTTTAGCAATATATTCCTCTTATGCATCTCAGTGAGTTACACCTGTTTGCTGTCCCCTAGTTGACTCACAGGACTAAAGAGCTGATAATCAGGAAGAATACAACGGCAGAAACTCTTTTGCTCTTCATCTAAGAAAGTTGTTGAACACATAGTTGTTCAATGTCTGAAAAAGCAACTGAGGTATATTACATTTGAGAGAAATTACCTGGGGAACATAATAAGTTCTTATTTACATTATCTAATCTTACATATTTGATGAACTGAATAATTCATGGATTTATTAAAATGGTGCCGTTTTTGCTTTCTGAATATTATTATTATTATTATTATTATTATTATTATTATTATTATTATTATTATTATTATTATTATTATTATTATTATTATTATTATTATTATTCAAATTTCTATACTGCCCTTCTCCTTTCGGACTCAGGGCGGTGAATAGCCAAAATAAAAACATCTATACATAACATTACAGTTAAAAATAGAGTTAAAATAATTTATAAATTTGGCCCGTAATTTAAAACTTGTCAATTTAAAATTAATATTAAAATTTTAAAACTAACCCTAAAATCAAGACAGACCGGCTAACTGAAAAAAATAAGTTTTTAGGGCCCGACGAAAAGTCCGGAGGTCGGTGATCACTCGTATCTCTGGGGGTAGATTGTTCCATAGGGTAGGTGCCACCACAGAGAAGGCTCTCCTCCTGGGGGTCACCAGCCGGCATTGTCTGGCCAACGGCACCCTGAGGAGGCCCTCTCTGTGGGAGCGAACCAGCTGGTGGGAGGCTATTGGTGGCAGAAGGCCCTAAGCCATGAAGCGCTTTAAAGGTGATCACCAACACCTTGAAGCGCACCCGGAAGTCCACCGGAAGCCAATGCAGCTCGCGCAGGAGAGGAGTCACCTGGGAGCGCCCCGTCGCTCCCATAATCCCCCGCGCGGCCGCATTCTGCACCAGTTGGAGCCTCCGGGTGTACCCCGGGTGTACCCCAAGGGGAGCCCCATGTAGAGAGCATTACAATAGTCCAGACAAGAGGTAACGAGTGCTTGAGTGACCGTGCGTAGGGAGTTCCGATCCAGAAAGGGCGCAACTGGTGTATCAGGCGAACCTGACAAAAAGCCCCCCTGGCCACGGCCGTCATATGTCCTTCTAAAGACAGCCGTGCATCCAGGAGGACACCCATATCTTTTAACTTCCAAACAAAACTTGTTTGCCTGATTTGTTTTAAACGTATAATCTGAAATTATTTTTCTGTTTCCTTAGGCTTTCTTTGGAAATTATATCTCATGTTGGCATTTCAACTGGGTTACACTGTTGGTATAATATGTATGTTCATCTACTGGTAAGTGTATTTTACTGCAACTGTCACCAACTTGGTGCCGTCAGGATATATTGGGACAATAACTGTACTGGGTACCCATGTTCATCAGCAACTGGTTCCAATAATAATGCAATATAATACTTGACTCATTCCATTACACATGAATTACTAAATATTGCATGCCACTGAAAAACCAGTGTTTTGCTTGAAGCCAAATATGTCTACCACTTGATGTGTGCAGGAGATCTACCACAGGGATAGATCTGGTCACATCAGCATGTCTTGCAGTGGTGGCTCGCCCCCGCTTCAAACCGGTTCTATAGAACTGGTAGTAAAACCGGCGGGAGGCTCTGTCCACCGACCCTGACGTCATCAGGAAGCTTCTGCACATGTGCAGAAGCACACGTGTGGCCCCATTACAAACCAGTAGTAAAGGTAAGTAGAACCCACCCCTGATGTCTTGTATCTTGAATGGTTAAGGGTTGTGTATATTTTTGATGTTATTTACCATATTGCAGAAGGTGTATTTTCTTTCAGTCTTCAGTTGTTCCAACTAGCATATTCTTAGCCAATTGAGTTTCTCAATATTGACATGTGAAAGTCTAATCTTTTGATCCTTTTCTCATTTTCTCTTCCCCCATGACTTATTTCATTTTGGTGGATTCAAGTATTTCCTCTGTTACTGTGAGGGAAAAAAACCCTGTTCAATAATAAGATGCAACTTAGGAGAAGATAAACAAGTTCATATGAACCAAAGTGACTAACAAGTTATTCATGATAGAACTTCCATGTTTTCTAGGATCTGAATAATAGGAGGAGGGACCCCATCTTTCTACTATGTTCTGTGCTTGAATTACATCTGGGGCATAAAGTCTATTATTCAGGTTATATAGAGAATTATGTGCTAAATAGCTTATTATACAAAGGTAGGAAATACATTTCAGCTAGAAAAACAGAATAACTGAGTTGGAAGGCACCTTGGAGGTCTTCTAGTCCAAACCTTGCTCAAGTAGAAAACCCTATAATATTTCAGACAAATGTTGTCCAATCTCTCTGCAGTGTTGCACCCAAAAATTATGTCAAATTTTGATTTGAAATACAATTTTAAATGCAGAAAAATGTTCAGCTGTACAGTAAACACCATTTAAGCACCATTTAAATATACATAATGGATTTATGCAAAATCTACCCTTACAGATTTATATTTGACAGTTTTTCTCCTCTCTTGTGAAAAAATTATGCTCTGCTACTAAACAACTACTTGGCAGCTAATTTTTGTTTTCTTTGGATGGGGAAAAAAGTCCAACATCTTACAGGGCTACTGTTATAGGAAAAAGTAGGAAGAACATTACATACATACCACTTTTCACTGACACTGATCTGGATGGGGAGGAACAGGCTCAACCCATCCAAGACCGAGTGGCTGTGGTTTCCGACGTCCCGATATAGTCAGTTGACACCATCGCTGACTATCTGGGGCAAATCGCTGGCCCCCATGGAGAGGGCTCGCAACTTGGGCGTCCTCCTGGATTCACGGCTGTCTTTAGAAGAGCACTTGACGGCCGTGACTGGGAGAATTTTTCATCAGGTTCGCCTGATTCGCCAGTTGCGTCCCTTTCTGGATCGGGACTCCCTACACACAGTCACTCATGCCCTCGTCACCTCCCGCCTGGACTATTGTAATGCTCTCTACATGGGGCTCCCCTTGAGGAGCACCCGGAGGCTCCAACAGGCACAGAGTGCGGCCGCACGGGTGGTTATGGGAGCAACATGGTGTGACACCTCTCCTGCGTGAGCTGCACTGGCTCCCGGTGGTCTTCCGTGTGCGCTTCAAGGTTTTGGTTACCACCTTTAGAGCGCTCCATGGCTTAGGACCTGGTTATTTACGGGACCACCTACTACCACAAACAGCCTCCCACCGGCCAGTACGCTCTCATAGAGAGGGGCTCCTCCGGGTGCCGTCAGCCAAGCAGTGTCGATTGGCGGCCCCCAGGGGGAGGACCTTCTCTGTGGAGGCACCCACTATCTGGAATGAGCTCCCCCCGGAGATACGGAGGATCCCGGATCTGCGCACTTTCCGCTGTGCTCTTAAGACCCTCTTATTCCAGCAAGCCGGCTTGGCCTAATTTTTCTCCCCTTTCTTTTAAATTTTTTAAACTGAAATTTTAATTTGTTTTATATTATTGGGATTTTAATTGTCGTGGGCTAAATTATTTAATTTGGTTTTAAATTGTTTCTAACTTTTGTATTTCTGTATTTTATCCTGTGCCTGTTCACCGCCCTGAGTCCTTCGGGAGTAGGGCGGTATACAAATTTAATAAAACATAAACATAAACAAACACAAAGGTGATTTTTTAAAAAAGAAGTAATTTCTCCTGTATAAATTATTCTTAAATATAATAATTGTAAAATGTTTTCTGTATATTAAGCTCCTGTGCAGTAACATTCATCATGCTTTCTACATTTTATTGGGTTTTAAATCTCATTATTTTTAATATTGTTATGATCCCTACTGAATATAGAAAGGTGAGATAGAAATATTTTAAAATTAATTGAATAAATTACTATTTCCATTGTATCCTTTCTATATTTCTGCAACCATATTTGAATTTTTTTGGTCTAGGAAGTTCCTTAAAATATGGGTTCGGAGACGTCCATGGTTTTGCTATTCTCTATTGTAAGTATTATATATGCAATTGTCAATTATTAAAACCTGCTCCTTAGTAAATATGTATTGTTTCTTAAAAAAACTATAAAAAATTCAACATCTCAGAACAAGCAAACCAACTACTTGTAGTCCCAATTTTATCTGCAGTCTCTAGGTTAAGAAACAGTACAGTACTTAATATTAAGCAATTACATTGTATGTTTGATATATGATGATCACCTGTTTAAAATTTCATCAAAGAATATATTTTAAACAAAAATTTATATTATTTGTTCCTTATCTTGGCTATAAATGCTAATCCATTGCCTTCAAGTATCTTAAACCAATGATCCAATTAGGAACCTATAAAATTCTGTCTGGTAAAACTATATATTAATAGAATTGAGAAGGTGACAATGAGAAGATGATTTACTTTATTAGTATTCTGGTTTCTATTCCACTCTCTAGCTAATTTACATTTACATTGGCATTTAATATGAAAATCATAAATAATTTGATTATGAAAATAATAATTAATTATTAATTATTATGAAAATAATTAATAGACGTGGTATGCTCAGTAAATTGGACTGTAAGGTAAAGTCATCTTGAGTTAACACAGTGTCAGGAGATTATACCCACACTATTTTATTGGTAGCAATTGGAAGAAATTTGCCATTTTTTTCCAAATGTATTTTTTACTTTCAGTCTAATCTATAGCTCTAATTATAGGAGGCCCGCCACCAAAATTCTCCGCCTGTAGTCAGTCCTGCTTATCCTCAAAAATTAGCCAAGGACTTCCGGTTGGCACCGCAGGCTTCGTGGCGGTCTTCTTAGACCGCCAGCCCTGTGTCTGCGTAAAAGCCGTTTTGACAGCGTAAATCGGCTGTCTGGCAGCTAAAAAATCTCCCCTTCGGGAAAAGTAGGAGAGGAGAGCCGGTTGGCGAGAATAGAGCTCCCCAAAAGCCCTCTGGAATATTTCCAGAGGCTTGGAGGGTGAGAGTTCCCTAGTCAGCCCGCCAAGAAGCTCCGAAGCCGGGACGAGTCTGTGAAGGCAGAGCGAGAAGCCACGATCCGATCCTGCTGTCAAAAGTGAGTCTGACTGATTACAAGTGCAGGCAGAGCGGAAACAGGAGAACAAGCCTTAAAAGTACAGAGCTTAACTCCGAAGTTACTTTGTTTCAAACTGAATTTCATTGAGCTGGAGGCTGATGATGGCGTCTTTGTTATGGTTTTGAAAGTGAAAGCCAGAAACGAAAGTGCTTATTGAGAACTTTGCACTGGGAGAGTGGATTAGCTGCTTATTAACTGCTGGGAAGTGAGAGTTGGTGGAGAAAAAAAAAGCTACCTTGCCTGGTAAATTAGAGACTATAAATTACAAACATCTTAAAGTTGTTTAAGGGACTTTGTGGCTTTGGAAAAAAAAAAGATCTTTTTAAAAGGGGGAAAAAATGGCTTCTAAACAAGTGAAACCAGGAGTTGTTAAAGGAGGGGGAGGTTCTCCAGTTGTGTCAGTGGTGACACAGAAAGCACAACTTCCGGCTGATTCACAGAGTCAGGAGGCTGCACTTAATGATTTTAAAGAATTTATGAAAGAAGCCATGAATAATCAAACAACAGCAATGAAAGAAGCTATGAATAATCAAGCCACAGCAATGAATAATTTAACAGTACTTGTGGAAGGGAAATTAAAGAAAGTTGAGGAGGATATAAGATCAATTAAAGAAGTGGTTGCAGAAAAACACGATGAAATAAGAGATGATATTGTTTATGCTGTATCAGGATTGTCAAACCTTGTTATCCAGCTCGATGGGAAAGTGGAAGAAATTAATGAAGCCAATTTAAATTTGGAAAGCAAAATGGGAGATGTAATGACCAAAACAGAGAAATTGGATGATGAACTGGTAATGTTACAATACAGATCCATGGAATTTGCTTTGAGATTGAGAGGCTTGAAAGAAAACAGCAAAGAAAATTTAAAAGATATTTGTGCTGATGCTATTGCAGAGATAATTAAAGAAAGACCAGAAGATGTGGCAAGTTATATTGATAAAATTTACAGGATTAATTCCTGGCTGGCAAGACAAAGACAGCTGCCAAGAGATGTGGTGATTTATTTTACAACCAGGAGGATCAGAAATGATATTTTACAAGCTTCCTACAAGAATAAAGTTCAGGTGGCTGGGCAAGAGGTGGTGGTTTTGAAAGAGATTCTTCCAAAGATGCTGAGAAGTAGAAAAGACTTTGGCTTTTTGGTAAATGAGCTGAGAAATAAACAAGTGGCATACAGATGGGATGTTCCAACTGGTCTAATAGTGACTTATAATGGAAAAAGATATCATAATGCATTATTGGAAATAGATTCAGAAATGGAATTGGTTAAGGATTGTATGATAAAATGGGCACAAAACTTTCAGGAACCAGTGATGATGGAAACGTGGGAAAAGATTTGGGTCAGAAATGTTAAATTTACGCAAGCACAAAATTTGAGAGAGAATTTTTATAAAATGTTTTATAGATGGCACTTAGATCCTAAAAAATTATCATGTATGTACTCGAATTTGCAAGCTAAATGTTGGAGATGTGAATGTAATGATGCAACCTATTATCATATATGGTGGACCTGTAAGAAAATCAAGGCATTTTGGATAAAAATTTGGTGGTGATGCAGAATATTCTGAAAAGAAGGTTGAAATTTACTCCTCAATTATTCCTATTGGATATAATGACGGATTGTACAGTATCAGAGACTAAATTGATTTTGAACTTAATATCAGCAGCTAGGCTGTTGGTAGCGCAATATTGGAAGAAGGACTCTTTGCCTACTATTGAAGAGTGGATACTGAAAGTAACAAACTTAGCAGAAATGGCGAAAATCTCAGCATACTTGAAGGACCATACACAAGAAAGATATATATCGGAATGGAGAAGATGGATTGATTATATTCAAAATAAGTATCAGACAAGAAAATATCAAATAGCTTATGAATGAACGTTAAGTATTAGAAGTATTATGTTATCTATAGTGGAGTTAAGGTTTCAGGGGAAGAGTTAGTAGTCTGAGGATAAGTAGGTTAATCTAATTTATGATTGTTAAATGAAATACCTTGTATTTTGCTCTGGGAAGTCTGGGGGGGAGGGTGAGATGAGGGGAGGGAAAGGGTGGGGGGAACATGGGGAAGAATTTTTTTTTTCTGTAAAACTTTTCAATAAAAAAAAAATTAGCCAAGGTCAATTAGGTGCAAAAGTAAATTAGTCTTTTAGTTGAGTTATGGATACAGAGATATTCTTATAATAATCATGACAAAGTTCTAACACCGTAACTAGATAGAATAGAATCTCTTATTGAGATTTTAAAAATGGATGCCAGTCTTCTAACCAAAATGGGAAAGGAGTGATTCTACTCATTTGTCAAATTTTCATGTTCCCCAAAAAATACTCTTGAGGTTCAGTGCAAGTCATTGGGGCCGTATATGTGAGTTTGAAAATTGCCCTTTCAAATTTCCACTGAGAGAAGCAGCTCTATTTATAGGAGACCTGCATCAATTATTAACCCAATATGGTTAGAGTGAAATTTGGAACTGATGTTTGCTCTTTGAGAAATTGTGTGTTTACTGTAATATCTTAAGCTTTATCACTGTATTTCTTTTAAAGAAGTGTAAAGCTCTATTCCGTTTATATTGTTTTCCTTTAAAGGGGCTTTATTGAATTATTAAATGTAAATGTGGTTTTATCTGTAATTATTTATTGAATGTTAATTTTTTAAATTATAATTTCAATTGTAAAATAACAGGGCATTTTAAAGATGGCAGTATGTTTATCTGATTTTAGACCAGCAATCTTGTTAATGATTATTGGCGTAGCATGCTGTGATCAAGCACGAAGAAAATTTCCTTTGAATGTCATTTTATTAGCATTATTTGTAAGTATCTCTTGAAGGTAATGCTCTATATCATATATTAATTATATTTTAATATCAGTTTTTTATATATGTCATTGCTACTTTTTGCTGCATCTAGGCTCTCAATACTTTAGAATTTGAATAATGCACTACTCTACTTGTACAGTAAAAATGAAAACAGAACTGTCTACTGTGATATTTTCCATTCCAAACTGAAATGTGCTGGACCAGAATTTCTGCCAATATTACCCCAGGTCCCAGCCAGCTTGGCTAAAGGAGCATCAGGTAGAGAAAGCTAATCTAATTCATATAAAGTTCAAAGCAACAAAAGTTTGTACTTTCTATACTACAGCTATTTCTATCCCCAAAATAAGTTTTGGGAAAATGCTGTTTCATCTCCATATTGCGTATAATAGCAATTACGAATATGCAGTGTGTTGGCATAAATAGCATAAGAACATTTATCAAAGTTGTCAAACTGAATCGGTTAAAAATTAATTTTCTGCCATTCTTAATTTTTACTGTAGCATGTTGTAAATTATATTAGCTCATCCTGACCTGACTACTTTTGCTATATACTTACCATAATTAGCTACCCTAGAATCAGATCTACATTACTGATAGATCACAAGTCAGTTCAAATTGTTTTTATTATTAATAGTGCACAGGGGTAACTGTATTTTATAAATGATTGCATATAGGAATGCACCTGAAACATACAATAGCTACCTGATTCTGTTATCATTTGCACTTTTTCAAGTGAATAATAACAGAATAACAGAATTAGAAGGGATCTTGGAAGTCATCTAGTCCAACCCCTAGTACCATTCTGGACAAATGGCTGTCCATCTCTACTTAAAAATTTCCAAGGATGGAGCACCCATAACTTCTGGAGACAAGCTGTTTCACTGATTAATTGCTCGGATTCTCAGGAAATTTCTCCTTAGTTCTAGGTTGGAACTCTCTTTGATAAGCTTTCATTACTTCTTGTCCTATTGGCTGGTGCTTTGGAAAATAGATTGATTCCCTCTTCTCTATGACAGGCCCTCAAATATTGGAAGACTGCTATCATGTCATTCCTACTCCTTCTCTTCATTGGAAAAGACTTACTTAAGTTCACAACTGTTCAATATATGTTTTAGCCTCCTACCCCAATCATCCTTTTTGCTCTTTACATTCTTTCTAGAGTCTCAATGGGTTTTTTCTGTACTGTGGTGACCAAAATTGGATGCAGTATTTCAAGTGTAATCTTACCAAAACAGTACATAGCAGTACTAATACTTCACCTGATCTTGATATTATCTCTCTGTTGATGCAGCCTAGGACTGTGTTGGCTTTTTTGGCAGCTGCAGCATACTGCTGGCTCATACTTATGTGGTTATCCACTAGGATTCCTAGATCCCTCTCACAATTAATGTTGTTGAGCCAGCAGCATTATTCTATATCTGTTGCTTTTGGTTTTTCTTGCCTAAGTGTTAAACTTTACCTTTCTCATCACTGAACTGCATTTTGTTGGATAGGACCCAGTGTTCATGTCTGTTGAGATTCTTCTAAAACATTGGCTTTTTCCTCCATCTGCACATTCATGAGCTCCCTTTCTATTCCCTCATCTAAATTATTCTAATACAGTATACCATAATTTTACAAAATGTATTGATACAGTCTGTTCTAAGAAATACTGTTGTATGTAGGGTTGTTTTTTTTTGTCTGAGAAGTTATATGTAAAAATTATATATTGTAGAATGAATTATAATTTTTTTCTGAACTGAAAAGAATCTCCTTCAGGAACAAATGCAAAAAAGTTATTATGTACAATACTACTAATAATACATGGATAATGTAGTAATAAATTATTTTTGTTTTTAGACAATCCTCATGGGTACATGGCTTGGATCCATTGATGCGTAAGTTGTTAATAAATAAATTGAATTGCATTGTGTTGTATTGATGTGATTATGGATTCATAGAAATATTTATGTGTTCTTGGGTTTTAGCTTCTTCGATGCAGATACTTTGATGTGGACTGTTGGTTCTACTTCATTAGTGACATTGGGACTGCATTTTTTTGCTCTTCAGAAAAAAGTAAGCAGTCACTGTTTAAATGTCCTACAGAACCATTTGAGATCTGAACAATTAAATCATAATTAAAAATCAGATATGTTCTGTCTCTTGAACTACAGTGCATTCAGAAAGTATTCAGACCCCTTTCACCGTTGTCAATTTTGTTATATTGCAGCCTGATTCTACAGTTGTTAAAATTATTTTTTCTCATTAATTTACACTAAGTACCCCCTAATGACAAAGTAAAAACAGAATTTTAGAAATGTCTAAAAGTGAAGTGAATAATTTCCTATATTGTCTTAATTTCTATAGCAGAAATGTCAATTGGCCTTAAACTATAATTTATACAACAAAAATAATATTTATAATGCATTGGACACAGTTATGTTTGTATATTAAAAATCTTTGAAAAGGATTCTCTAGAAATAGCATTTTGTTGGATGTTTCCTTAAAAACACATGTTTTACAATGTCCTATACTTACTAAGTTTTGGGAGAAAGTAGTGGAATATAAAATGTGAATGTGTAACAAAAGCTAACATTTTTTGGGAATAACATCTTGAATCACATTCCCAGCACATGGAATTTGACCACTAGGTAAGGCAAATAGATTCTATGTGTCTTTATTGTAGCTAGAAGAATGATATTGCAGCATTAGAAAGATAAATATACAGCCCTGTTTATTCAATGGATTGGAAACCTGATTATACTTGCAACTTATGAGTTGTTTGCCTATAGACATAGAATTTGTAGGGATAAGTATAATAAAATGGTCTAATTTATTCAAAATATAGGTTAAAATCATGATAGTTATTAATTATGTAAGTACATTAGAAATAGACCTGTACACATATGTATATATCTATATCTGCATAATATTTGCGTTAGATAATTATATATAGAATTGTAATTATATACTATCAATCATTGTAATGTCATTTTTTTCTATTGTATTTTCTTAAGATACTTTTTAAGCATCATTATGTAATTTTTAAATAATGTTTATACCTTTGTTTTTTGTTTCTTTTGTTTTTCCTTTGCCTGATATTATTTTAAAATAATAATTTCCAATAAAAATAAATAGCACTAATCTACATTTTTATAGTAATTTTATTAAAGATTACAATTAGAACAATAAAAACTAGTATGTTCAAAAGGTTGTTGAATAAATGATCATTAAGCGAGGTCCACCAACATATTGGCATTTATTTATTTATTTATTTATTTATTTATTTATTTATTTATTTATTTATTTATTTATTTATTTATTTATTTATTGGTTCGATTTATATGTCGCCCTTCTCCGGAGACTCAGGGCGGCTTACAATGCGTTAAGCAATAGCCTTCATACTTCTGTATATACCTGCTTAGTAGGGCTTTCGGGCCCCCCTAAGCAGTGCTCTTTTTATAAAAAGTCAGCTTATTGCCCCCACAATCCGGGTCCTCATTTTACTTACCTTGGAAGGATGGAAGGCTGAGTCAACCTTGAGCCTGGTGAGATTTGAACTTGCAGTAATTGCAGGCAGCTGGCAGCTAAGTGCTACTTAACAGCACTTTAGTCTGCTGCGCCACCAAGGCTCTTAACATTTGTCTATGTTTTGAAAAATACCAAAAATAAAAATTTTAAAATGATTCCAATAGAAAATGTTTAGATTCATCTTTTTCTGAAGTATATTTATTAGCATTAAAATAAACTGTAAACTCTGAGAGTTGAATCAAATGACAGACTACATAACTGAACTACAGGGAAAGGAAATCTTTCTGTCCACTGTTAATAGCCACAATTTTCTTCTCCATTTCTCCAAATTAGTTTTCAACAGTATTTCTAAGCTATGTGCAAACTATTTAGCAGAAGAAAAACTGCGTTTTTCAGTTAGACCTGGAAACTAAGCTCTTAATTAAATATACTTTTATCACATACAGGAAATCTTTGCTGGAAAACATCCAAGATATAAAATGGCATAGAAGATTTTTATTAAAGCTATTTAGCTATTGTTGGTCCCAAAGCAGTGGACGGGATCCAATGGAGATGTCAGTTCAGCCATCTGTGTTTTAGTTCTGTGTCGTTCCTGGCTACTGAAAGCTTTCTGAGAAACATGTAATTGGATCCAAATACTGATGAATTGATCTCTGAGGCAGTGATACTGGCCCTTCTTCCTCAAGAAACCATCATTGGACCCAACAAGGAGCATTTCTCTGGTCGGTTTAGAGCTTTGAGAGATTCAGAAAAGCTTTAATTCCACTCGGGACATGCTCCTTATGAGTAGCAACTGTCTAGTGCACTTGTGGAAAGTCCCATCTTTCTCCGACCCACTCACCTGTTCTTCAGTCTGCTGTGGTTTTGGCCACCACTTTTAATGGAGCTGTCTTGAGTTCCTCATTTTTTTCCTGGAAGTTGCCTTTTACAACAAAATGAGACCTGGTTCTTCATGAGGGCAGTTATCCATCATCCCAGGTGCAATGTTCTGTTTTAATTTAAATATAAATTTAAGAAATAAGCAGGGATACTAAGTTTGGTAGGGACTTCATGTATGTATTACTTAGAATTTTTCCTTGTATGCATCCTATTATTCAGATATTCTAGATCTGAATATTTGTGAGATGACAAAAATGTGTTGATTTCATTGTTGCTTCTTTTCAGTGGCAACTTACCATCACATCTGGAATATTGCTAGTCTTGTTGTTTTCATTGACAATTACTGGAGTTCTTTGTAACTTTCTGCAATCACAAGTAAGTGAAGTACTTATATCTATTTTTCTCACTACTTTTTTCTTTTACCTATTTTACTCTTAACTTCATAAACTGTTAGCTAAGGAAGAATACAACTATAATCATTTTAGCTTTTATACGTTAATTATGGTTGCAAATACTTTTAATTCTGCTAAATCAGCCTTTGGTCTTCCAAATTCAGCTAAGCACAATCATGTGGAGTCTCCTGGTAATACAGGTTATATGGCACTGCCTTTTCAATGCAATTGGAGGCAAAATTTGATGAGTTTTTTTGACTGGAAGATTAGTATAGTTTCATTAGAACTACCACATTTAACTTTTATATGTGGAATTTTTGCTGACAACATATGCAGACACTTAACCAACAAAACATAAATGTATACGGGGGCAAAAAAACAAGAATTGGTAAGCAGGTAAAAGTATAATACCAAAAATAGTTTAATGCTATTTAATGCTCTCTAGCAAAAAGAAAGAACCTGGGGAGCAATACTCTACATAGAATAGATAGAAAGGTGACCCCAATATGGCATATTTTTGGAATAAATGTATGAAGTGCCCACATGCAAAAAGTGAGCTAGGAAGGGGCCCAGCTAGCATGCAACTTCATATAACCTAATTATTTGGATGAGGAGTCCCATCATAGTAGATTAATTGATAACTCCCAAAGGGGTAGATATAACAGATGAAGAGTGTCATACCATATTCTGAAGAGGTTTTGTGGCTTATGACCTGGAGTGAGGCTCAATTTAGTGAAGCATTCTGCTGTCTTAGCTTTACAAAGCATACCAATGAAGAAGGGTAGAAACATCTGAAGAATACCAAATCATCAAGTAGGGATGGTACATTAACTGTCATTACCATAGGATCCTCATTTAACTGACACTGTCAAAAAAACCTTGGTTTTTTTCCTGAAGTATCAGGACACGAGTTTGGTAGAGCAGACATAGATCACTGGTTCTGTTCATTTTGAAACTAAAAGAAGTACAACTCTTAGACAAGAAGCTTCAACTTCAATCTATGCCAAATCTTTAATCCAAGGAAAATATTTGCCTTCTAGGGAATGGAGAACACCAAAGTATTCCTGTGTGAGGATCATATGGATACTAATAGATTTTTAAGGAACCCTAGTTACTTTTGTTCCTGCTTAATTTTAATTCTTAATTCTTACTTTGCAGTTGAACGAAGTATTTTATTCTGGTATTGGAACACTTCTTTTTGGCATAGTAAGTCTTAAATTTAAATTAGCTACAGATTGAATCTATACCACATAGAGTGAGAGGCAAACAGCTCTGTGCAAGACTGAAACTCATTACAGCTTATTTCTGTAAAAAAATGATTTAAATGATTATCTGAATTAGGTCATCAGATTTATGGCCATCTGTTTTGCTTAGTTTCTAATGAGTTTATTTTTCTGAATACAAACCTTAAGATGATATCATTGTATTAGAAATTCTAACAATAATTACCACAAAATGGGATTGTTTTTATTAATACAGAGCTTTACCACATTAAAATATTAAAATCACTTAACTAGACCTTCGAGGATTAAGGTGATAAAAACAGTTAATTATGCAAACTGTTATGCTAGATAATTGCTTTTAAAAAGAATTGTACCTTCAGTGACAAGTGAGACAAAGATTTAGTAACATAAAGGCAATACCTGCATTTTTCTTTTCTTGTTTTTTTAAAAGTACCTGTTGGTCGACACACAACTAATGCTGGGAAAGAGACATCATTACCGACTGAATCCAGATGAATATGTATTTGCAGTACTGAATGTCTACATTGACATTCTCAATTTGTTTTTATTTATATTGAGATTTGTTGGTTTCATGAAGTGAAAAGCATGCCGTATAGGTTGAATAAAGAAGACTGTACCAAAGTAAAAGTTTCAAGAGAACTTCCGGGCAGAAAAAAAAAATAGAATTTATGAAACATTTATAGAATTTATGCCATAATATCATGAAAATTTGAACCGAACAAATATAATTCACGTAGTTAGTCCTTGGTTAATAACCATCTATTCAATTAGTTCCCAAAGTTATGGCTGATGCAGCAGTCACATGATAAAAATTCATCCTCTTAACAGCCTCAGGGGCATTCTAGCACCTATCTCTCCCCCACCCCCATCTTAGTATTTTTTGGGGCTATCCTGCACGAAGGCATTCCTTGCCGATGCTGGCAGGATGAGGTTGAGTAGAGTTTTGCACGGTGGCATAGGTATGGCTGTTGGCTGTGGCTTGAGGCAGCACTCCTGACTGGCAGTGGTGGGTGTACTGGAGCTGATTTAAAGGTCCAGTAATGGTGGTGGCCAGTTGACAATGCTGAAGGTCTCAGTGCTGCCACCACCAAGGAGTGCTGTTATACAGGATGGCTAAAGGATGGCAGAGATGGGGGAGAGATAGGCAAATGTGGGGAACTGAAGAGGAGGAAGTCCATTACTTTACCAAGGTTGAGGACTGACAGGGACTAAGCTGGGAATGGCTTGGCTTGGCTTGAGTCCTCGCCTAATGACCAGTGTGATCATTTAATGACAGCAATAGGGAATTTATTTATTTATTTATTTATTTATTTGTCACATTTTTATGCCGCCCAACTCCCGAGGTATTACCAGGGTTGCTGTTACTAATATACTTGGTCAAGTAAAATTTCATTTTTCAACTGCATTTAGCGACAGAAATTTTGATCTCAATTACCCACATTAACCAAGGGCTACTTGTAGACGTAGTATAGAAAATGTGAAAATGTAAATAAAATTATCCACATGTAGTATTTCTGAAAGACTTAAGATAATCTAATATGAAAATAAAGATTGACATCAACTCTATTTGTTTACCCTTCTTAGAATGTTTATTACCCTGTTTCCCCCCAAATAAGATACCCCTGATAATAAGCCCAATCAGGCTTTTGAGCACATGGCAATAAGGCTAAGCGCTTATTTCAGGGTTCAAAAAAATATAAGACAGGGTCTTATTTTTGGGGAAACATGGTACATCTGTTAAAAATAAACATTTTGAATGAATGAATAGTTGATATCTGAGGGCAAATTGCACTTCAATCAGCATTCCTTTCTGGTTTCAGTTTAAGAAATGTTCCAAGTAACGGAGGTTTTTCTAAGCAGAATTGTTAACAGTGCTATTTATTTTCATCAGAGTTTCAGATGCTAAATGCTTAATTATCTTTGGCCTATTTCTCTTCATAGTATTTACTTTTAGATACAATGTTTGAAATACAGAATAGCGGATTTGATCTCAAGATTCCAATTTCTGTGTTCAGATGTCTTCTGCTTAACTGGGTTTGGTTTGGTTTTATAGGTAGTCCTCGGCTTATGACCATAACTGATCCCCAATTTTCTGTTGCTAAGTGAGGCGGTTATTAAGTGGATTTTCCCCAATTTTACAACATTTTTAACCACAGTTGTTAAGTGAATCACTGCAGTTGTTAAATTAGTTACATGGTTGTTAAGTGAATTACACTTTGCTTGTCAGAAAGTCACAAAAGGGGATCACATGATCCTGACTCGCTACAACCATCATAAATATAAATTAGTTGCCAAGCATCTGAATTTTGATCACATGACCATGGGGATGCTGCAACAGTCATAAGTGTGAAAACTGGTCATAAGTCATTTTTTTCAGTGCTGTTGTAACTTTGAATGGTCACTAAATGAATGGTTGTAAGTCCATTTATTGTAATTCCATTACCTGTACTACAGATAATGTTCAACTTTACGCAAGAACAAATTACTTCTGTGCAGCATAAGAATTATTAGTGAAACACTCTGCTAGAAAATCACAGAAAATTGATGCATACCAGTGTGAGCTTTTTTTAAATTCCAAACACCATTCTTTCATCTAAAACAATATTTGGTAAAGAAATACAGGAGATAAAAGAATTAGTTTAAGTAATAAATGTTTAATCAAAAATTTTACATATTATTAATAGCATTCATTTGGCCAAACATCTATACGGTTGTAATATCCTACTGTATATAAAGTGGGAATGTATCAAGTATATACTATGAAAGTGCAAATACCATTTTCAAGATTATAGTAGTTTTGTTTTTCTTTATAAAATTAATTGGTTTACAAAATAGGCTTGCCAAACTTTCTTTCAGAATTCTAAATTCAGTTAGGGGGCTGGTCTTAAATTTTAAATAAGTATCAAGAAAATACAAATTTAATATGCTAAATTTCATGCTCAGAATAAATTTTACAATGGAGTATACTTCACAATTTAAACCAAGTTACAGAAAACCAGAACCCACAAACTTCACTATCATCACAGAAAGCACTCATACATATCTTCTCTTAGCTTTGCAAGACATCTTAATGCAATACACAAAACCATGTGATATTCTATTTTGAAATTAAAATTCAAGGAAGCTGTATGTGTATTTAAAATATGTAAGACCAATTAGTGACGATAGTGTCAAGATCTATTTTAAGTTAAAAAGGATTCTGTAATAGCTTTTTAAAGAGATAATTTTCCAAGGCTAGAAAAAGGGATTCAACATCAATACTTTCAGGACAGGGCAATTAGAAGCCAAGCTAAAAATATAATGGATGTACAGCATATAATAACAGAGAAGCAGACTACTCCTTCCAAATAAATGTCAAGAAACAGTTTTTTTTAAATGGATTAAATAGTTAATATTTAATTTTATGAGCCACAGGGATTGCAAGATCCCAACAGTTATGCTTAAATGAAGGATTTAACACTTTTTTTTGTAACACACAGTAATCAATATATATACCTTTTCTGCCATCAAAATACCTTACTGTACACAATCAGTAGCAAGTTTTTGTATCAGACGTAACCAATCTTTCATATCAAGTCAAACAAAAAAGAAATGGAGTATTTCATTCATTTTACTTCTGTTAACCTAGACTTTGATTATTTGCAAGCAAAACAGTAATTTAAAACAATTACTTCTAGTTAAAGTTACAATCTGCATCACTAATTTACAATGAGGTTTTGATGTTTTTAAGCCAATTTCAACAAAACTTTTCTTCACAGTAGGACACCATTAGCGAAGGTTTGGGGTTGTTTTTATTATTTTTACAAAATATGAAACACCAATCATACACTAAATGAATATTGTGCAATTGAAAAGAATACATTGTAGTGTTTAATTATTTCTGTAAAAATGTTGACATATAAGGTATGATACTCCCACCACAGCTATAGTGTCTGCAAATAAGGAATTTGTCTGAACAGCTGAATTTGACACCCACTTTGCAGAGTGTGTGTGTGTTGGAAACACACTCTCTTATTCCTGTGTTTCCCCTCTCTTTTCAGCTGAAGCTCACACAACCTCACAGAGTGAAACTAGTAGGCTGGATGGAGATATAGGAGGCACACACAGATACTCACATATGCTGTACTGCCCTCAAATGCATGCTGACAAAGATAGGATAGGGAGAGAAGGAGAAAAAATAAGGCTCTCTGGAATCCTATGGGGATCCTTCTAGGTGTGCATGCTATACCTGTATGGGGAAGGCTTATACCCTATATAGGTATTGAGTGGAAAGGAAAGGCCATGAGTGGTTTTATGGAGGTTTCTGCAGTTCATAGCATACCATAGTATACTCCAGAACAGATAAGTAATATTCATTTAACTGTGTCAACTATCTATTTAGCTTAGGCAAAGGCACAGTAACATGTTTGTGATATTATTAATCTTTCCTAGGTTGGGGGGGGAGGGCGGGCAAGGAGACTGTCTCTAGCTTCAGAAAGTTGCAGACTTTGTTGTTTTGTAAAATGTTACTGCTCAAAGCAACTGCACTCAAAGTGCAGAGAATAAATAGAAAAGACTGCACTTCTGTTAAAATGTCTTTTCAACTGAGCCAACTTGGCTGTTTAAAATAACTGTCTTTAATAGCAGAATTAGATTTAATTAAAATAAAATTATGTTAATGCAATCATAATGGTGATAAATATGAGTGAAATTTAAAAAAAGATATATGTGTATGTGTACATGTGCATGTCATTGTGCATATGTATGTATTCTTTACATCCTTAAAAATAAGAGTTAGCATAAAAAACCCAATACTGCATATTTTTTATGTTGATTTGCTGCTCAGTTTGGCACATTTATACTGGTACATAAACATGAAAAGTATAATTAGAAAAGGTTCACTTTACCTCAGTTCATACTATTACTGATTAATTGGGGAAAGCAAAACATAATTTTAGTGCTAAACCTTCTTAAAGGATAAGACAAATAAGAGAAAAAGGAGAAAATGTTTTAAATGACTCTCTAAGGAAGCCTTTAATCTCCCCTTTCAGTTAAGGATCATCAGCCTAAGGCTAAATAGATAATGTATTGTGTTAGGAACATGGAGTACAAGCTTTCTACTTCCTCCAAACAAGCAAGCCGCTTTACTGTCCAATGCAATAGAAATTCCCTGAAAGGTTCAAATAAGCTTCATAAAGAACACCTAGGAAATTTCTATTTATCCCATTTTTTACAATTCGGGTAAACAACTGAGCTCTGCTAGGATTGGTCAAAGTTTCCACTATATATTATACCACTGATAATTGCCTAATCATTTTGGCTCCACAAACTATTCATTTTTCCCCCCAGACTTTTTGTGATTACACCAAATGCACATGTTCAGCCCATTCAGCTGAAGTTTTAGATGTCTGACGTGAAACATCTGAATTTACAATTTGGCTGCTCGTGTCTCCAGAAGCCTCTTCGCTTTGTGGAACTGTTTCTCCATAACTAATGTCTCCAGCAGCAGTAGCACCTTCTTCCCTTTGAGTGCTTCTGCCTTCATTTTTGACTGCATCTTCAGAAGGTGCATTTTCCTCTAGAAGATCTTGTCTTACTTGTGGCTGCTCCATTAACCTCTCTTCAGTACTGGGTTGCTGTGAATCATCATCTGCTTCTGTAATTGCGGAAGGAATGAGTGCAATACTCTGAGGATTCATGTCATGGAACCAAGCCATTATGTTTCCAAGGAGATTTTCATTTATATTAAGATCTTGGCTACCTGAGTCAGATTCACCAGATGCTGAATATAAGCCACTTCTTGTATTATTGAAAGTGCGAGAGCTAAGATGGTCTGTCAAAAACTGATCACTGTCTGCACTTAATTTTATCAGGCTATCACCAAGTTCTAAAAGTTCAGTGCTACTTAGAGCTGCTCTTGGATTATCTACATTTACAGGGCCAGAGTCTAACCTTGTAGGCAAAGAAGTACCTATTGCTCCTAATGAAGCTTCATTAGTCAGGAAGTCTCTAGTTTCATCGTCAATAACTAGGCCAGATTCTTGCAATGATAACTGAATAGCAAGAAGTATGTTTGGATCATCTTCATCCAAGGAACTCAGAGCCTATAAGAGATATCAAAATTAAGAAATGCCTATATACTGTATGCCAGTATAATCAATGATGATTATTTCGGCTAAGATTCTATTTGAAATCTGTTATGTAGTCAGTTCCATAACTAATAATAATAATATATATATATATATTCTAATAAGCTGATGAAGTTAGAAGATAGATAACAAGCTAAAGAAATAAAATAGTAAAGAAAAGATAAAAGACTATACCTGCAGAGAATCCTGGTTTTCAGAGCGACTAACAGGAGTATAGTCATGAAGAGAAGAGCTGTGAAGTATACTCATGGAAGCTGAACTCACCATGGAATTACCGTGTCTTCTGTTACTGCCGGCTTCTTGAGTATCTGCTCAAAGAAAGTTTACAAATTAAAACAAGGAGTGTACTTTTGTCTCCCCCTCCCCAACACTTTTTTGTAGTGGATGTTTTTCTAGGAATTTTGAATTAACGTGATGCTATAGAATACTTGAGACTAAAATATCCTTCTCTCTGTCTCTGTCGCTCTCTCTCACACACACACCCCTAGCAAATATTCTTTTAATAATTTTGGGGAGGGCATGTCTTCAATTGGCTTTGACACATGGTGATTGCTTAGATTAGCATCTCCATGTTTCTTGGCAAGATTTTCGATTTCCCCAATGCTTTCTTCAGGCTGAGAGAGAATGACTGATCCAAGGTCACTCAGTTGTCTTTGTGTCTAAGACTAGATCTCACTAAACTACATCAAGCTGGGAGGTGACTTGAAGAATTATATTGAAAAATTGGAAGTGTAATACTGGTATTATTTCAGATGTCAGGGAATGATAGTTGAATATCTATTCTGGAAAAGGAAAATTAGTATCTTCTATTCTTTGTATTTAGTATTTACTATTACCATATTTTTCGGACTTTAAGACGCTCCAGATTATAAGATGCACCTAGCTTTTCGGGAGGAAAACAAGAAAAAAAAAATCTGCCTCCCAACATCCATCCGTTAGTCATCTGGCCTGTTTGCTGCCACCGCCACTGCCCTTTCAGTGTGGCCCATTCACCACTGCAGCCCATTCTAGAACAGCTGATCAGCAGCACACCAAACCCCCTCCCCTTATTCTCTGTATAAGACACACAGACTTTTCCACTCACTTTTTTGGGGGGAGAAAGTGCGTCTTATACTCCGAAAAATACAGTATATAAATAGTACTTTTTTAGTATTTAGAAAAATAGCATTTTCTACTAATCAAAGGATAAAGCAATATGTGTTACTGTATCAGAGATTTTTTTTGATACTTTACAATAACATTTTGTACTGATTACATTACAATATTTTTTCAATAGTCACAAACCAGTGACTATTGATAAGTATAAAATGTAACATAGATTTATTTTTTCTTTTCTTTTTTAGTTAATGTTGTTGATTGGGGGTTTAGTTTGTATTCTTGTCTTTTCTATTTTCTAGTTTTTCCTTTGATGTCTATTTTTTAAAATTTAAAGATGGTTCTATTTCTTATTTAACTTTTAAAAATGTTAAATAAAAATAAAAAGACAAATTTCTGAAATATCAAGATATATTGATATGAACGACCAAAATAGAATGCACCTCAAACGATGCTTCATACTTTTCTAAAATAGTAGAAAGGAGAAAAGTTATCTAATTCTCAGTTTATTATGAAAGATAAAATTACATTTCCATCTCTATGCAATCTAATAAATTCTGAGAATCCTACATTTGTTAAGCATACTGCTATATCTAATTTTCATTTTGAAAGTCAGAAATATGGTACCTTTTTTTAAATATTTCACTTTTCTTTTGAGGACTTAAAAGAAGGGATTCTCTTTGGCAATTAATATGGTAATTGTGTTAACTAATCACTTCTTTTTGTTGAAAAACAACTGAATGATAGCCCACCATTAAACTTCTGATTAAATAAAAGCTGGTTAAAAGGAAAATAAAGACACTGTAGGAAAAAGGTTACCTAGTGTACTCTCACTTGGATCATCAGGATCTGGAGCATTACTCAGCAGACTCTGCATATCTCCACGTCGGCGCTGTCTGTGTCTCCTCCGATACTGAAATTCAGCATATTCCTGCATAAACCAAACGTTACAAAATACAGGGAAGCATGCAGTAATATATTTGGAGCACAACAAACAAGCTTAATGGGGAAAAAAAAATACTCCCTGTGATTTTATGCATTATAAAATCACCTGTTTCATAAAAAGTAAATAACTAAGTAGCAACCAACACCATGCAGTTTTGGTAAATAAAACTCCAAAAATACATAAATTTGCTAAATAAATTCAGCTAAGATCAAAGAAGCTGCTACTGCTGCATGATTGGTTGCATTTTTATGAGTATTTCAAGGCTATTAATTTAAACTAATCAGCTTAGTATAATATATGCACATATTATTTTATATATAACTGTGTGTGTGTCGATTGTGTGTGTGTGGTGTGTGTGTGTGTGTGTGTATAAAATCCAAATTGATATTGTATGCTCTTATTCTTCTTTTATCAGCACTGATAACAATGTAGCAGACTGGATGAACAGACTTTTGCTTCCCTCTTTGCTTTTCTCTTGATATAATAAAATAAGTATTGCCAACAAAAATTGCCTGATAATGTCTCTGTTAAAACACTCAGCAACACTCTACTAGTTCAGTCTATCAAGTGTTCTTTTTTTATGAGTTAATTACCAAAATAACCTGCAGCAGTTTTAGCAAGTGTCATATTGATAAATTATATCTTTGGATTAAGCATTCTAGCAAACTCAGTGTCATGAATCAATCATATTCAGAAATGTTCAATGTTCAATTGATCTAATCAGCATATTTTCCATCAACTGCTTATCATGTAATGTGAAAAAAAACCTTGACTTACAGTTCTGTGAAATCCTGGAACATTTTTTGTTCAAAATGAAACAGGGTGATAGTTGAATTATTTTCAGAGTCACTTTTTTTTTGGCTTTGGCTTTTTTTTTTTTTTTTTTGAAGGGCCACAGAAATCTGCAGCCCAGATTACTTTTGAAGTGCACCTAGTCCTAATTGATAAGTATTCTTTATTTCAAAAATCAAGAACACAGGTCAAAAATATCAGCACACATCCCCAATTGCAATGGAACTCAGTGGAGGACATATGAGGAGTCATCATAGGCATAAATATCAGTAATATTTATTAATTGTCCAGAAATAATATATATTTCATATAAGCATAACTAGCTTTAGTTTCTGATTAATTCAGACTGTGATGGCTAATGGATGGGGGTGGGTGGGTTTGAAAAGACTGTACATTATAATGTTATTTTTTCTAACTAATACCACAATCAGATGCTGTCAGTGATATAAAATGCACAAAATAGTTCAGAGGAGTTTCTTGGAAAAAAATTGTTGGTCTAGTCAATAATAAAAATTCTGAATTAGACAAATTTTTCATCCAATGCTTCTAAGGTGACTTTTTTTTTACTAACTTGCTTCAACTTTTCAAAAATATTCTCATCTTGCTTAAATATTGATCAAGCTTAGTTTAGGTAATAATTTCATTGTTTAGCATTATATAATAAACAGGCAAATTCTCAAATAAAATTATTAATTTCTCTCATACCAGTTATACAGCAGTGCAAACTTCAAATAAGATTCACTGATTTTGAATAATTAAAATGTTTCATTGCAAACATTTAATTATTGGGGGGAAAAGCCAGCCAGTTTATTTGAATATAAGAAGCAAACTATAGTCTTGCAAGCATAATGCTATCCAGTGACTATAAAAAGGAAATATGCATAAGTATGCAATAGTATAAATCACAAAACAATCCTAAAGAAAGGATTGAAGAAGAAGAAAAAATCCCTTCCTCTCTATCCCAGTTATTTTCATATTTATATTTCACGTGCCTGGAATTAGCAAGTTTTATTTTTTAATTTCCTTTTCATTTTGTAATCTTTTGTTGTTCTTGCTGATGACACATTAGGCTGGGGCTAATTGGATTCTCATAACTATATGGATAGTGTTTCTCCACTGTTCATTTTTCCAGTTTTTATTCAGTCTACTGTGCTATCTTGCAACAGTACGATGAACTCGTTCATAGAAATGATGGTGCTAATTGTAAGGCACAGATCAAAAACAAAATGCTAAAGATAAAAGGGCACAGTCAACTATGCTTATACACATGTGAATAATGCTCCTGCATAGGAACTATGTCATGGTTGCAATAGTGTTTTTTGCTGGAAGCACTCACCACCAAATGGGTACACTTGATCATAATTTCCACCTGTTCCTTTAATTTCCCAAAACTGGGTCAGCCCTTGAAAAAAACGAGTCCTTATGAGACGTCAGTAGAGGAGATAATATCTGAGTGTCTCCACAGATCTGAAGAACTACAGTCAGAAGTAAGCAATCTGGTTTTTTTTTAATCCATAGTCTCTCTAGTTCTTTCATAAAGCTAAGTAACAAGCTTACATCAACAGAGATACGAGGGAATGCCCAAACACATACGTACAAAAGAGCACTACCCTCTCAAAATATTTTCTGTAATTCCACTCCCCCCTCATCATATTGAATGAACAGTGAAGGTTCTGATCAAGCAGCTACTTAAGCTTATTGAAAAGAAAATAAGTTTGGAATACTTTCTATAAGAAGATCTCTGCTTACAAGGTGGCAGGTAGTCAGTTTGCAAAACTCTGATGTAAGGTTAGCGAACGTTGATAGCATATGAATATCCGAAGTAATACAATCCATACAAAAATCTAATGCTCTATAAATACCTAGGGTATGATGTAGAAGAATATGAAGCAGGTAAGACAAGTAGTTGGAAGGAAGCAGAAACAAGTTTGTGAAGATACTTTAAATAAAATCAACATGTTTAGTTCTTGTAGTGTAGAAATAAGGTGATCAAATCATAAGGGCTCACAATCAAATAGCTACCATTTCCACCATCACATAACTTTAATAAAAGATTCTTGAAAAGTAAGTGAAATTAAATACTGAAATAGTGAAATATAGACTGTAGAAAGTAATTCAAAGATCTCTAACAAGATTAGAAGTGGACTAACTCATCCATTTGGCTACATATATGAATAATGGTGCCCTTTAAGCTGAAGCCAACATTTTCATCACTTCCTTTGAAAAGAAATCAATGGAATAATTAACCAACACCAAGGGAATAATCTTTTGTGATAAAATACTAAAATGCTGTTATTGAGTTAGAACATCTAATTTTTGCAGCAACTGAAATTAGTATATGCCATTCTGTGAAATCACTGACTCTTGGGATTCCCAGAAAAGACTTTAAATGCTAAAAATGGCCATCACTGTTAAAACCACAGCAGACGGAAGCCTTGCATTTTAAGGGTAAACAAAATCTAGCCTGCTCTCTGGTATATCCATACAGTTTAAAAATATAGAAAGAGGTTTTTTTATTATCTATTTCCTTTCTGTTCAAGAATGCCACTTAGATTTTATCAGTTGCTTCTCTTAATGCAATGAAAATGAATTTCCTGGAATCGGGGAAAAGTGCTGGAAAATGGGATTGCTGATGATGTGACCACCTGAACCAGAGATTATTTAAAAACATCATCCTTGGGCCTGGTTTAGAAATGCTCAATTCCAGAATAGTCTCCCTACAACTAGATAGAAGGTCTGAGAAGAATATTAAAATTAATTCAAGGCAAATTACCAACTTTTTATTTGATTTGATGACGGTTTAGGGATCATTGATATATGTAGATAGAATCAACAATTCAAGAGAATATACCTACTTTTTCTGAAAAACAAGATGCTTTTCTAAGATAGAGATGATGTGGCTACTATATTAAGGTTTCTAAAGTACCAATACTGCCAAAGACTTTTTTGGATCATAATCCTAGAATTTGTGAAAGAAAATCCAGTTCTTAAATTCTATAGAAATAAGAAATAGTGGATTGTAAAAAAAAATTTTTTTTTAGAAATAATTTAGATAAAAGTATTGATTTAAGAATTGTTTGGAACAAAAGTAAACTTTTAACAGAAATTATTTTATACAACATAATAAAACAACATAATAAGACAAAATGATAACAAAAAAGAGGCAGAAGAAAACACAAGCTATTTTGGATGGTATAAGGAGAAAAGAAGAAAAATTAAATAAATTTCCAGACAAGGCAAGCATGTCTCAACAAAATAAAACTTTACAAAGATTGTTATCTATGTTAACAGAGAAATGGAAATAAAAATGTACTATATAAAGCCAAAAAATATATATCCTTGAGTTTACAAACAAACCAGGCACATTTTTGGCATATAAATTACAAAAAAGAAAATAATGCTGAAATTACAAATGGAAGACACTGTATTAATGGATAGCATAATAATATGGAAGGCATTTCATCAATATTATTTCAACTTGTATAATGCAAGTAATATATCTCTGAAGAACATAGATGTATTCCTAAATTTTACTGAGGATTACAGAAGTACAGAAACAAATTATGAATGGATCTATAACAATAAGGAAAGTTTGTGAAGCTATAAAAAAGATTAGCTGAAAAGGTGCCTGGACTGGATAGATTACTAGGTTCTTATTATAAATATTCTGAGGATGAATTTTTACAAGTTTTACAAAATACAGCACAATGAATATCTCACAGGGAGTGAAAACGCAAGGAAGTTGGAAAGAGGCTAATATGGTAGTAATACTTAAAGAGGAACAAAATTTGGCTTTACAAGGCAGTATAGTTGAATCATTATTGAATAATGAGTAAAAGTTGTTTACAACAATGCTGACTGACAAACTAAAAGTAATTTTTAAGAATGTATTCATGGGGATTAATATGGATTTTTACTTAAAATATAGTTAAAGGACACTATTAGAAATGTGTTGGACCTTTTGGAATATTTGGTATAATGAAAAATAAGCCACTTGATTTTCTTAGATGTGTAGTAGTCCTTGGATTGGACCTTCTTGTTCAAAGTTTTGGAATAACTTGGATGTGGCTTTCTTGTTCAAAATTTTGTAAGATAATGAACTTTGGAAAGAACTTTATAAAATGGGTAAGAATGATTTATACTTCAAAGGAAGCATGAATAACTGCTAATGGATATCAAACAAAGGATACAGAAAGGAGCAGGACATGTATGTCCTATCTTGTTTATTGTGGTTCTTGAAATACTGAATTATAAGACAGGATAAGAAGATTTAGGAAGTAAATATAAAAAAATAGCTTACAAGTTAAGGGCTTTTGCAGGTAACTTGGATTTAGAAGCCTTAGCAGCACTCACTCTTTCATCAGACAATATTGTCTAAAATGTGTAAAGGCACTTCAAAATTACATTGTAAATATGAACAATAAGAAGTACCTTTCATCTTGCTTGGTGGAAGTATAGAAAATTTTGGATTCAAATACACTGATTCAGAGAATTTTAAAGTTTACAATTTGAGACCAGAAATCTTTCTTCTGGAATTGATGAACAAAGAGTTGGAAAAAGTCTCAAAACTCTGATTTTTTTAATATGACAAGTAGAGCCAGATTATTGTACTGTATTTATAAACTTTCAGCAATACCTATAATGGAAGATTGGTTCATGAAGATGATGTAATTTGCTGAGATGGCCAAACTGATTTACTTCATTAGGGAAAAGACATCATCATGTTTTTTGTTGATTGGAAATCCTTTATGGACTTTTTGCATATAACAGAAAAAATGGACATAGGTTTATGGTTTTGATGATTAGACATGAGATTATAGAAAGAAGAGAGTCATATTGAGGCTTTAGAAAAAGAGGTAAATTTATAAATTGTACTTATAGCTGCTGTATAGAAGACTGAAACCACATCTTATTGTTATCTTTTTCCTTTCTTTTTTATTTCCCCCCTTTCTTTCAGTTTTTAGCTTTTTTTAGCTTTTCTTTTATTTCTATCTCTTTTTTTCCTCCTTATGTATATTAGTTAGTATTAGTTTTGATCTTCATTTTTAAAATTTTCAATAAAATTATGAAAAAGAAGGAAATGCTCAGTTCCAAAATAAATATTACCAATTACAACTCCAGAAAAGAGGTTGCTATAATCATGATCCACCCCCATTTTCAGAAGTACAATCCTCCAACTCATTTAGTGAAGTAGTGGCAATGTACACAAGACAGATAAGGCAGAGAGATTGTCTATAGTCGGAATACTTCCTGAAGTCTATTTTATATGCCACAAACTCTGCAATCTCTTGAATGGTGCGGGTTGGAATGAGTTGCACGTAAAGTAAACAATAATTTTTTGAAAAAGAAAAGATTTACAAAGATAAAACAAAACATGTATAATTGTCATCCACAAGGAAAACAAGAGGAAACAAATGTTCTCTGAGAAGAAAAATCCAGATGCAATTGCTTGTTTTGCAGTAAAAAAAGAAACTGCCTAGAGAAAGATAGAAACTACCACCAGGAATATGCATGCTGGGATAAAGATATTCCTGCCAAAAGATCTTTCACACCACTAAATGTTTCCTGTATTTCAAAAAATTTATTAGTTTATCTGAATGTAATATAAAATACAAAAATACAAAAGACAGTAATAAGAAAACAAAGGAGGGAAAACGGAAGGGAGAAAACTGTAGGGCAAAGGGACAAAAGAAAGAAAAGGCATTGACTTTCCACCTAGATGTTTCCTATGTGAACTCTGTGTAGGAGTATCAACTTTATGGGTAAGATACCAAGAGCACAAAGAAAGATAAAAATCTTAGCCATCACACAACAGATGTAAAAAAAATATATATCCATGATACAAAAAGGAAGTTAAACTCTTCTGGTTAATCTGTTACAATGTTACATTAGCTTTTTGTTTGTGATCCAATGCCTGGGCAGAAAATGGTCTTACAGGAACATATTTGTGCTCATTAAAAGCAAGATTTTAAAATACTTGTAACTACAAGACAGTAGCCAAGTAAGAAGCATTAAAAAAAATTTAAAAAATGAAAATTATGTACCAAACAACAGCTAAATAGTAAACTCAATTCAGGAGCCAGCTCGGTAAGTGACTGTTGTTTTGTGGTACACTGTTGGCAAGGTTGCTCTGCCATGACAACCTGATTGCAGCGTTCATTTTCTAACAATCAGGAGGAAGTAGGGAGCTTCATTTGCAAGGGATAGAACATAATTGCTCTCATTCGTTTAACTAAGTTCAAAATTCTATTTCAGTTGTGACAATTATCACCATTTGCCCTGCCAGAACTCAAGCAGACGTTGAGAAGCTGGAAGACCAGGCTGCCGATCAAACCCTTAAGGACAGAAATTTATATGTTATATATTATTCACCACTGGATAGGAAAAAAAAATCCTTGCATTGTAAAGCTACAAAAAATAGAAAGTCAAACCACACCTTGCAAACTTTTGTACAATTTGCAACAACATTGGGAAGCTATTCATGCAAAGTGAAATTCCTTAATTATTTCTGTAATAAGTAAATTTATATAACTAAAAATGACAAAAATTACCTCAGGGGATGCAAATCCTAAATATTCCCAATCCCATGTTCCACCAGCAAAGCTATAAATTAAACATACTTTGTTATTGGAGAACAGAATTAACTATGAACAATTTCCCCTCAACCAGACAATTGAAAAGTTATTTGCTAATTAGCTATTTATATAATTTTAATAGCGTTAATAAGCCAAGAAAATTAAAAATTGGTCAAGATTTCAAATTATCAATCTAAACATTCATTCATTGCATGGACACAAAAACATATCCCACTCAATCCAATCCCACCAACTTTTTCAGTTGAAACATGGATAGCTAGTGCTAACACTACTTTCTAGTTGGCCAATAACAGCAACATTTATTTATTTATAATTTCAACTTTCTTGGCTACCACTAATAAAGACTCTGGGCAGCTAGTAAGGATTACAATAGTAGAACAATTAAAAGAAGTTCTAATGGTGTGGGAGAGGAGGAAATGGAACCAAACAATTCAGTAACATCCAGCCTTACATCCTGCTTTCTTGAAGGCAAGGAAGGTCAAGGATCTTTGGATCATGGACGAAATTTTCTGCTAATGCCTCAGGAAAAGGTATACCATACACATTTAGTTAGAATGGACTTAATGGCTACATTGAGAACCTGACAATCTAATGCAATATTTGAATCAGAAACAGCAAAAATTACAATTCAACCTTCTGTGCCTTGTTCCGAAAATGAGTGGTTGAAGTAATCTCTTCTCTGAATCAGTTCAAGAAGAGCACATTAACCTATTTTTTTTGCTTTTTATTTAAAAGTGTATCACGTTTTCTGTCATCATGATTAATTTTCAAGTGTAATTCTATTTTCAAGGTACTATTTTCACATTTATTTAATTTATTTATATAGCTGCCCATATCACATATGTGACTCTAGGGAGCTTATCATAAAATAAATAGAATGCAAAAAATATACAATATATAAAATAAATATTTCTTTTCTCCTATAAATAAAATTTGGTATAAAATATTTGATTTAATATGATCATTTACTATGAGAATAAAATTTATGCATTAAATGTATAAACTGTCCATTTCATAAATATGAATTTGGGCAGCTCTGAATTAAAAAGAATGAAAACCAGAGTTAAAGTAGCAAAAAGGATATAAAAATAGCATCTGAGAAGGCTTACAAACATTCAAAGAAGCCATGACACAGGTTTACCCTTGCTATCAGGGCCCCAGGCTCCATGACAAAACCAGGTTTTTAATGCCCTGTGAGAGATCAGCAGGGTTAGGGCAATTAATAAGTTAATCAGACTATCTAGCATATTTACAAATGCCACAGAGCTCTAATTCCTGGTATTGGCACAATTCTGTACTCATGAAAAAAGGTCAGCTGTTCAAAGGGCAACAAATAAAATTCTGTGTTTCATAACACAGCACATATATGTAGGGACATCTGCATATACATTTTACTTCAAAGTTTCTAAGGACAATTCTGCACTCTCACCTCTAACAAAATGGAACATGCATAACTTTTCTCCTTATTTTAATTTTAGTCACAAGCACCAATGCACCCCATGACTTAAAATAATTAAGCAATGGAATGATTAAACCAAGTTCATAAATTTTTAAAATGAATTATTCAAGGCAAACTATTTGCTGTTTTTCTAAATCATGGGTAGGCAGCCTGATGCTTTTCAGATGTTTTATACTTCAACTTGCATCAGCTCAGCTAGTATTGGCTATGTTAAAAGAATGAAAAGAGTTGCAGTCCAAAACAACTGGACATCATCAGTTTACTATACCTTACTCTCAACAAACAAGGTTGTAAGACAGGCTTACCATACTTGGTACTTACAAATTGTACTTCTTTTGGGGTGCAAGTCTTTATTTTATGGGATTACCTGCGCCTTGGAGCTTCTGGAGAATCAGCAGGAGCAACTCCACGGGCTACAGAAGCTAAGAACTCTTGCCTCTTCTGTTGAACAAGGCAAGCTGCCCGGATGATTTTATGGCGGGGAGTACGAAGGTAAGGTCTGTTCACTTTCTGAGCAAGATCTTCTGTAACCATTTCAAGGTCTGTCTACAATAGAAAATAATACTGTAACCAACACTTTACAAGATGAAAATATATGTGCCGGCTATATAATCAATGATGAAGACAAATATATGCACAAAAAGATGCATTCCCTATTATAATGGTTAGGGATATAACTAAAATTAAATTCTACTGGAATTTATAGTTCCAGTAAAAAATTGAGGTTTCTATGGTTTACTATTTTATAACTGTATAATCCACTTAAGCAGGAAGCATTACAACACATGCAATAATGCACTTTTTACTATACCAATAAAAAAAGTAAGAAATCTTTTGAGTTTTAGATTGGCAGCAACACCCCAAGGAGTCATTTTATTTATTAAAGTGTAATCCCTTTGAAATTAACATTTTAAAGAGCCATTTATTTCTTGTAAAGAGTGCACTTCAATGACTTCTATAAGAAGAATATCCATTTAATGTAGATTATAATTTATTAATGCAATGTAGAAAAAATAATTTGGGGAAAAACTCGGTAAAATGATAGGTTCAATCTATTAAAGCCATAAAATTATATCAGCTGAAAAAAGCTGGTTACTAGAGGCTTCTGATAAGTGAGCAGTTATGCCCCTGTGATAGAGCTGAGGTCGAACATGCTGTGGAGCATGTTCTTTTACACTGCCCTATGTATAACGAGGGCAGGACTAAATTACTGTCTCTCCTAGAAACAGATCTCTCTGGATCCAATGCTAGTAATTTGACCTTATATTGTTTAGGGGATGGCTCCTCACACATTACTTCTCAGGTTTCTAAATTTTTTTAAAGAGCCGTAACCATTAGAGGAGAATGCTGTAATTCCTCTCAGCCAAGGCTTCTGGTGGCCAACTGTTCATGATGTTACTTTTCCCATGTTCTTTTGTAATTATATTTGTATTTTGGTCTGTGACAGCAAATAAAAGTGTGTGTGTGTGTGTGTGTGTGTGTGTGTGTGTGTGTGTGTGTGTGTGTGTATATATATATATATATATATATATATATATATATATATATATATATATATATATATATATATATATATCGCTGGTTACTAAACAATAAATGTTGTTTGCACATTTGTGAATGCACATACCTGGATTTTGTGTTAGATTCATATTTATCTGGGTTGTTAAGTCATCTTAGAAAAATAAATCTATGAGAATGGCTGGGCTGAGGGAATGGGGCTGATTCAAGCTTATCTAGTGAGTTTCTATGGATGAAGTTAGATTTGAACCTGTTTCATAATACTCCTAGGACCTAGGCAATGGTAGTGAACTTGTGACATGCCACTATATTTTGGGTGACATAGTTGGATTTGCCAACATCCAACAATTATTCTCAAAAATGTCCCTGTTCTTGTACAATTTTTGCAGGTTGCACAAGAATGCTCTTGTATGGCCTTCATGTCCCCTAGAAATCATACCAGAATTGAACCTCCAAAAATTGTGCAAGAATGAAATGTGCTTTTGCATGATGTTCAGAAGCAGCATAGGCCACAGAACATCATTCTTCAAAGCCATGTTAAGATCAAAGGGTTCATGTGACTCAGAGCAGCCTTGAATAGGCCATAGGGGTCTGTCACAAAGAACATCAGCTGAAGGTAAGTGGCTCATGGCAGATCCTGGGAAGTGTTGGGTTATCCCACCATTCCCCAGGCTGATGCACTTTGGGAACAGTGTGAGGCAGTCTTTTGAAGTAGCATTGGGGCTGAAATTAAATTGTGGGTGTCTACTTCAGGCTCAGCTTTGACCCTGCTGCTGAGTGCCACTCATCAGGGTGACTTGGATTGGAGATCGGGAAGATAAGAGAATTGTTCCTGTATTGTTCAGAGAAGTGGGTATAACACACTAGCGGGGTCAAGTCTGAATTTTTGATGCGCTGAGCCCAAAAAGTTGGCCATCACTGTCTTAATCCAACTTTTTAACAATTACACTATATTGATAAAAATAAGAATAAAACATATAGTAAAGTGGGGTCAAGGGAGTCTTTATATAGCATCTTGGACAAGTCTTTATTTTCTATTGTTAAAGTTGTTTTTTTATTATTATATTTCTATAATGCCAAATCTATCAAAGTCAATATTCCCCCCCCCCCATGCAACTGACAAATAAAGTATTTGCAATACAAATAATCAAAATACTGGCAATAAGTAAGATAAATGTGTTTGTAATGCATGACTAGTTTATCAAATTATGGCTTGAGAAGTGTTGGGTGGGGTTCAGAATGCCTGGCCAATCCAAGTGTCTCAGATCAGAGTCTTCCTATCAAGCAACTACTTAAGGTTAGTGGCACAGATCCAAGGAGCACTGAAGCATTGTCTTCCTATGTGATCTTTTATTATGAGATGGTAAAACAATTGGGAGAAATCATAACTGGTAGATGAGAGCCGTGAGTAGCTCAGGATACTTTTTGTAAAGATGGCGTAGTAGAGAAGGCTCAAAGTAATGCTTTAAGCTGTATGGAATGATTTATTTGGTCAAGGATGCATAGTAAAATACCTGATTGTGTAGATGTAATTTTGCAACATGCATCACTTTCCTAGCGTTTTCTAAAAGGTATTCAAAAGATAATGCAGGGCTAGAATTGTTGGCCATACGTACAACATGATGCAAAGATGCTGAAAGGGGAATAACTGCTATGGCAATCAGAAGAGTAGTGAAGATTCTGTTGGGAGTTCTACTTAAGTGCATACTGAACACAACATATTCAGATGTATGTTGGTGTAGCACACTTGCAAAAACAACAACATAGGAATTGCTATTTTCTGAGTTGGTATGCAGGCACAGAATCCCTTTGTCTAAATCTTGATAAAGAAGAATTGCAGAACAAGGGCCACCACAGGGTAATATATTTACCTGCATTAGTTCAAATATTTCTTTCTTTGTGCTTTTTGGTTCTAGAAAGAATCCATAAGGATAAGAACACTTCAGAATCCGTCGAGTTTTGAGGAGTTCTTGTACTGCATCTTCAATGAATGTGGTATCAGGACAACTTCCTTCTGCTGCAAGATATGTTCGGGTATTGCAAGTAAATGTTTATTTTTTTGGTTCCTGAAAAAACTACTTCAGCAAGCATAAGCTCTCTTCTGAATTAAACAAAAACTATTAATATCGTATAAAATTAGAATGGTTTCTCAGCCTTGACTTCAAATAAAAAAAAAATACTTGCAAGTAACTTTCGAATTGACTGTATTCAGATTTCTGAAATTAGTAAAATTAGATTATGATAGCCATCCAAAGCAGATATTTCAAGATATAAACATGATAATTAGTTTTGTGACTGAAAAGTGAACAATTCTTACAGATATATAATTCTGATTTTTCTATTAATACTTCAACCTATATACTATTATTCTTTTTTAATGACTTGCTATTAAGATTTCATGTTGTTAAAAATAAAACCACAGAAACACTAGCAGAGTTTTTAGACATGAAAACAGATACAAAAATGCATTAAAAATACCCCCAAACCATACAAATTTGAATTCAATGAAGAAACTTTTGAGTAGATAAATTGTAAATTCTAATTATATTCTTAACAGAGTATTTTTATTTCTTCATTCAAGTATTTATAACTTTTTCTATAGCAGTAAAGGCTGGCAGAATATTAACAATTACTATATAAAACCATAAACAACCGGCACAAAAACAGAGTAAGTTCTAACCTGTTGTTGTTCAGACCAAAATCTTTGGTAAATATCCAAAATTTCTCTTGGGACTGAGAAGGAAACAACAGCACTGCAACTAAAAATGCCTTTCCTCATATCCATGCATAATGTATAGTTGTGATGGACACAAAAGAAAATCCTTTACCTTATCTTAAAAAGGACAGATGTATCTAGAGAACAATGCTTCCTTAAATATAAAAAGGGAGTATTTAGCTGGGCAAAAATACTTTGGGTTCTGTTCAGACTGAAGCATCAATTCAAAGAGAAATGCAGGAAATGCATCCGTTTGACGCTAGTATATTGTATATCAAAGAGAGATTTAGAATGAGATTTAGTTGTTATAATTTTGTTGCAGAGAATATGGCATATTTTCAAACACGCCTAAAATGCTCTGCTATATATAATATAATGTATTAGATCATTAATCAAACATAGTTGGCAAAAATAATTAAATTAATACAAGAATATTATTCTGAGTCCTCAACCATACTGTAGGGGGGGGGGAAAGGCACTTACATCCACCAAGGGCTCTACTCAGCTGCTCCATTTTTTCTTTGGCTGTTTTGAGAAGGCGCTGTTCCAACTAAAAGAAATAAAATGAAGACAATAATGAAAACTTTGTATTTTGAACAAATAAAGTTGGAAACTGATTTAACACAACTATTCGTAATCATACCTGATAGCTGAGCTCATGGTTCTTAAATCTTGTATAATAGTGCATAAATCTGTCAAGTTCTTGAAATCTTTTGTGTTTCTTTTCAGCCTCGAAAAAAATGTTTAAAAAGGGAAGAAAAAAGCAGATTTTAAATTTTCCTCATAAACAAGACCAAATATTCCACATTCTTAAATTGTGTACAGTAGAAATATACTCACACACAGTAATGAATATTGAACAAATAAATTAGTCATCTGAATTCAACAGACAAAATAGAGTAGTTAATCAATTTTGAATCAAAGAAACTCATGATATACTGGAAGACCTTGGGTTTTAAAAGTCAAGTGAGGCCAAACATGTTGATTCTGTCTGGATACAATGCTCACTCCATTCTAAAATGAAAGGGAATAGCTGTTCCATAATGATTTTTTTAATTATAAAAGTGGTATTCTAAAAGGTCAGGTTAGGCCCCATCTACTTATTAACTAGAAATTCTGGCTGAATAGTTTACAAGAGACACTTGCTGACTACGAAAATTCAAAGTCTCTTTTTTCTTTTGTAGTCCAATATAAGGGGCAAGTGTCTTAAAACTGAAGCCTCCTCCACCTTTTTCTATATTGCCACTTTCAATATAATGCAAATGTTAGGACATTTTAACAAACTCAAAATATATATCAGCACTCCCTTGCTGCAATTAATGAACTGAACTACTAAGGGTTTTTTTTTTCCAGTCAAAGTAATGCAGCTACTATTATGAACCAGTAAATCAAATTTTGTTGTTGGTAAATGATATTTTGGATTACATTTGAAACAGATTTTCAAAAACAGTTCCTCTCGCTCACAAGAAAGGCTTTAATCTTTCACTTCACATCTGTTTTCTGTACCTTTAATTTTGGATACTGATAGAAAATTTGGCTGGCTTTCAATTACTGCTGAGTTCGACCTTTGCTTAAATTTCTGATATGCACAGAAGACACGGATGAAGAATGTTTATGAGGCTCATATTACATATATTTTGGAAACGGATAGATGATGAATACTTAACTAACAAAAATACTTTTTAAAGTTAGATTTAACATCATCTTAGTTCATGTTAACTAAGTTAATGTTAATTGTCTAGCTATGAGTTAAAGAATCACAGCTTAGCACAATGTATGGAATCAGCCATTATATTCAAAACAAGAGAATAACACATAATGATGATGATGATCTATTCCTGAAAATAAATCATTTTCTTACCTCTGCTGTCATTTCTTTAGATTGTTCTTCTACGTGTTGAATTACTTCATAGCGAGTACATCTATAATATCCTCCAGTGGAAGAACTATGTTTTTTCCATTCTTCAAGGCATATCCAACAGAAATCATATTTGCACTAAGAAAGGAAAAGATATACATACAGTATTCTGATATACTATACTACACTAAAAATGTAATTATATCTGAGATGATGACTTCAGTAATAGGTCTTTATCAATTCTTTAGCAAAGTCTAAAACTGATAAATGATTATTAACTATGAGTCATCTGAAATTATTATCTAGAATGTGATTTAGATAAATGTTGCCTTTTATAACAGTATACTACCCTAAAATATGGCTTGGTCCAATTGTGCCTATCTTTCTGAAAACACTAAATATATCTTCTGGTTCTTTTTATTTTTCTTTAGACATTGGGTCTAAGAGTGACATAACCCTGGACAATATTTGTTCACCTTTGCACACTGCATGTGGTTGCATCCTTCATTTTTCTGAATGGGAGATTTACAGTTGGCACATGGTTTGGAGTTTGTGAGTAACCATAAGCAGTTAGCAGCATCTTCATAAGCTTCACTAACTCCCACAACTTTGAAGAGGGAAACAAAAATATTAGGTGCATATAATGTTCATGTAATATTTCTTAAAACAAAAGGCTCACTGCACTTCCTATTTTTTTAAGTTTGTAACCTAATGTTAAAAAACCTAACTTTAAAAATTTTTGACACAGAATTTAATTGAACTTGAAAACCATTTGAGATTATAATTTCCTATTCATGTGACACTGACCACAGGGGTTCTGCAACTCTCCCCTCTTCTCCCACCTGCCTATCTGTCCCATCATTTCAGCTGCCTATCGAGTGCACCAGCGAGTCCAAGTCTGCTCCCTACTTTCCACATTCAAAAGGCTTCTGCAAGTTACAAGGCCCAGCAGTACAAATAAATTGCTCCACGTACCCTTGCATTTATTTGCAACTACTGGTAGGTGCATCTAGGCAATGCAAGGCATGGCCTTCCAGAGAAGCTGCCTTGTGTCATACTGCAAGTGGACACCATACTCATGATACTTTGGAAGATTCTTTTCCAAGTTCACATGATTTGGAGAAGAGTGTTCCAAATGATTGTGAGAAGGATGTCAGCTGTTGTGATCACTAGAAAGAGGATCTTTCTGAGTAATCACCTTTGCTAGCTTTCTACACTTTCTAAGCTTGAAAGCTAGCAAAGGCAATAGTTTGGAAGGCTCCTTCTCTAAATTGCGTGATTGGGAAAAGAAGCCTTCCAAACAATTGTGAGAATGCTCCTTGCAGAATGATATGAGGCAGCTTCTGTAACAAGGCCAGGGGTCATTTCAGCTGGGTTTGCTTGTCAGGAGCTACAAGAAAAAAACAACACAAAGGTAAGTGGAGCAATTCATGTACACTGCAGATCCCTGCAACTGGTAGAAGTCTCCCAGGCATGGTGGGATGGGGAGAAGAGATCCAGGCCCTCTGGTCCACAGTAGGTTTCCATGCACCAGTAAGTCCCATAGCCTGCATGAGTCTTATAACACATTGCATAGTTTCTATAAAATAAACAAAAAAGACACGATGGACATTCTTACGCTCTTCAGGTTTCATTTCTGTTATTTTCTGCAGCCAATTTTTCCAAGTTTCACAATCGCAAGGTTCATGGGCTTCACCTAAACACTCCCTAAAAATGAACCCAGAGTTAGAATAAGGGAAAAAGTAAACTTCACATTAAAACAAATGAAACACTTACTACAGAATTTTCGAGAATAATTGTAAAAAAACTGAAATTTTAATCTATTACTTGAGTTCATTAAGTTGGCCAGCTGTGAATTCACATATAAAAGCCCTGCATCTACGGGGTATCCTGTCTAAAGCACAAAGAGATTTAGGATGGGAATCCTACCCTTATGCAATATATATTTAAGTATTGCTCCCTTCATTTCTGTCGTGTCCTACAATAAGAGGAGTGAAAATTGAGGTGCCTAAAATTGAGATTTTCATAAAGTGAAGAAATAGGTGAACTATGTAAACTCTACACAGTGCTGTAAGCACCCCAAAAGATAAGATCTGAAACTATAATATGGTTTAGAAGTGTACAAAGCACGAATGAAGCCTAGTCAGAGCAGTTTATTTGCTTATATTTTATCTATTAGCTATACATTCTGTGTTTCCTTGAGACAGCTTACCTGAGAAGTCTCAATTTATTTTACCGCCATGACAATACTATAAGAAAGACAGAATGGCTGAAACAGAAAGTGATTGGCCCAAAGCCACTCAGTCAAATGCCATGATTAACTATTGATTTGAATGTTAACTTCCTTGGTTCTAACCTAATACCACTATAACATTCTGGTTGTTAAAAACAGACCAAATATTTAATATCAGCTCTCAAATAACAGGCCAAAGTTCTATGAACTAGGGTTCCCATAATTATTCAAGGCAGTTATTCTTTCAATTTCACCCACCCATTAGACACAACTTCATCTTTTTCTAAAATACTTGAGATTTTAAATGATACTTCTGATCATTTGCAGAAAATTAACCCCTCTCTGCAATCTACATGCAGATTGGCATCACATCCTATTTCTCAGGAGTGAGAAACTCCATAGGAAGAAAAGCATTGGGATAATCTTGCAACCACGTGATTTTAGCAACCACATTTTTGGGAACAGGAAGGAATACTTAAAAACTGGTTAAACAGCAATATTATGACAGCGCATATGCCTGCATAGCAGGCATATTTTCCCTTCTATCCTTATTCCTCACAGATCAGTTTAGAAAATTTTTATGCATTATAAAAGAATAACAGGTGCCTGATGGACAGAGAAATGTGACCACGGCTCGGAATAACCAGTGTTTTAGATAGTAAAAAGCGTACATTGCTTGATACAAAAAATAATGTTAAAATCTTAATTTTCAATATCCTGGTTTTCAATATCAATTTACGGTAATGTATATTCCTTACATCAGAGGTTGGTAATATGTGGACATGCAGGTAGTCCTCAGTTAACAATGACAACTTAAACCAGAATTTTCATTGCTATGTGATGTGGTCTTAAAGTGTGACATCATGTGACAGCACTTAATTAGTGATGATATCCCAGAAATCCAAACTACTATTATTAGGTGAGGATCATGGATGATTAAGTGGCTTTCAACAAGCCAAGTCAGTGGGAAAGCCAGGAAGTTCACAGGCAGGCTGATGGGCAGGTAATTGGCTACTGAGTGCAGAAGTATACACAAGGGTCCAATGTCACAGAATTCAAACAAGGTGGGGCTTGGGGGGGATGCTGCAGAGTATAAGAAAGTGCAGACAGGCCCAGCATAGTGAGGCTTAGGGTGGTTGCTGCAAAATGTAAAGGACTAGTGTGAAGCAATGGGCTCACTATGGCTGCTACAGGGTGTGGAAGTGGAAGGTGTAAGTGTATGTGGAAGCCAAAGTGAGCATAGTGCAGTTTGGGAAGATTCAATGTGTTATGAATATGAAGGTGTTTGGGATAGCTGCCCCAGAGTGTAGGGTGCACTTGTGTGATGAAAGCATGGTGTGGCTCAAGGTGGCTGCTGCAGGGTGTTGGGTGGTATATGAGAGGCTGGTGAGGTGCAGTGTAAGTGTGGCAGGGCTGGAGCTGGTTGCTGAAGGGCGAAGAAGACGTACTTGAGTAACTTGTAACCTTCCCTGCCAGTTTCCCCACTGATTTTTCTTGTTGGAAACCAGCAAGGAAGATCTTGAATTACAATCATGTGACTGTGGGATACTGCAACCATCGTGACTGCAAGCTGGTTGCCAAGTGCCCAGATAGCAATCATGTGGCTGCTAGGATAGCCAGTTCTTTGATGGCGAGTCATAAATGCTCATTTAGCACTGTTGTAACTTGTTATAACTTGTTGTAAGTGATTATTAATCAAGGACTATCTGCACTGAACAAAGACCACTAAAATATGATAATTCATTTTTTATTGAATTATTGAAAATTTTGAATTAAAAACATTTATTTAAATAAAATTAGAATATTGGAAATATGCAAAAATATATTTACAAAACATTAATTATATCAGCTCCCACAACTGTTACCGGTAATTATTTCAATGCTTATACACAGCTTTCAAAATTAGTCCAAAATAGCCAGTAAAAATTCCAGGATCAAAAATAAACAAGCATTACCAGCAGAAAAGATGTCCTTTCCCACAATCCACAGCGGGGGCTCTTAATAATGGGAAACTAAGTGTTTCTGAACCGGTTGTATTAGATCCTTGTCTTGTTAGCCTGACTGCTCTTTCACAAGCTGGTGTAGGGCACCATTTAATAGAAGGATTATTTTCAACAAAGGCCTGAAAACAAGATTTAAAAATATAGAACTAGAAATTAGTTTCCATTACAAACTAAATCTTTCTATACAAACCTTATTCAGTTGATAAGTAGCCTGAAGAGTATGGTTTAAAATAATTATAAGAATAAAAATATATCAGGCTAAATAATTTTACTGATTTGAAACATACCCCAAGAATTATGTGGCATGAAACTTGATTATTAATAAATAAAATGTTACAATGATAGGAAACTTTGATATGATCCACCTGAGTGAGCTACTGAGTGTAGAGTAGGTCCCAAGTTTATTAAGTGAAACTGTAAAATACCAACATATTAAAACTGATTGTTCTCAGTGAATTGCTGATTTAAATGCAAACAGTCAGTCAGTCAATCAATCAATCAATCAATCAAATAAATAAATGCAATCAGACAAATTGTTCTCAACTAATAACTATCTAAGTGACTGAATGGCTTGACCAAGGTTTATAGGATGCAAAGCCCAAAGATAACTTTAAATTATATATACATTCAATTATCAGAGTACTTTGGATCATGGCTAAGTGAACATATATACTATTTTCCAGTGCAGCAGCAAATACTCTGATGGTTCCGGGAGCAGCAATTATTTGCCCACCTTTCTGAGAGATTTATTTTCAATTTAGAATAATAAACTCAACCAGATGGTTAAATCACATTCTCATAATCTCACAGTTTACCTTAATATCAAACTGTAGGTAGCGTTTATCCATCTCCTTGGAAACCACACTTTCTATTATCTCCACTGGAACAAGTTGAAAGCAATCATACGCTGGGCAAAAAATATTGTGAGCTTCACCCTCTTGAATCTTCATATTCAAAAATCTATTGAATATATATTAAGATTGAAGAGAAAATATTAACTTCCTCAAAGATACAGAACAAAATTAATTGTCAATAATAGTTTATCCATCAGGATAATCCAACAATTTGTAGTTAAACAAGTAGTTTCCAAAGGTTTTTTCCAACCACATGGGAGGTGGTCAACAAAATGAAGAATATACTTATGAAAGATTCACATGGGGTTGTTTTTATCATAATAAACTTTCAATGTTTCAATCTTATGAGAAAGATTATGGCTTGGTTAAAGGTTTATCCACTTTGATTTGATCTCCCTTCTCCCTTTCTTTTACTGTTGCACTTGCTTTATGATGCATCTAATCTTTTTTATCTTTAGAATAAGCCACCTTCTAGATGGCCAGGCTGGGAAAAACAGGCACCATCATTAATGGGAAGGATTATTTCCAGAAAATGAAAGCTACAGATTGCAAAAGAAAAAGGAAAAGGAAAAGGAAAAGAAAGAAGGTAGGAAGGAAGGAAGCAAGCAAGGAAGCTGCACTAAAATCAAATTTTCTACATTAATATACATGAATAGGATTTCTTATTTCTGATGATAACTAGCATTTATATATCAAAACTTTTTAAAATATAATTATAAGAATTAGACTGTGGAACATCCAAAATAGTTTTTAATAAAGAGGTTAAATTTGTACTTACGCTTCCCAACATGCTCTACAAAACTCATGCCCACAAGGCATATCTACTGGATCTTCAAAGATAGAAATATTACACATACAAATTTCACACTGCAGATAAAAAAACAGTTTAAAAATTAGTGTATGTTAAAAAGGTCTGATCTGATCCACAGCCTCTTCTAATTTCTTCCATTTTATTTATTTCATTTACATCCTGCCCTTAGTCTGATGTTGCTGAAATGTGAGAGTAACAACACATAGAGGCTGTGGTGGTGAAGAGATGTAGATGAGGAAGATAAAAGTAACAACTTATATTGATTGGTTCAAAAATTCCTAGCATTTCAAAAGAGCAGCGAACAAAAAACATGCTGTAAAATGTTATTCTTTGTTTTTTAAGATGAAAAATTAGACTGAATGAGATCATATTCTCCAAGGCTTAGAAACTGCTATTCTAACTCAAGAAAACTATCACTGTTTTATATTTCTAAATCCACTGAAAAAGCCATTTTACACTGGTTGCAAGAAGGCTTTTTATCAGCCCGGCTGATAAATCAGATGTTCTATTCTTCCCTGAAAGGGAGGATCTAATATAGACAATGCATCCATTGCTAATATTAAATTACCAGATTACTGCCATGCTCAGTTTGTGAAGTAGCCCATCAAGGCAATATGTCCCCCAAATGCAGTAGCAAGAATTGTGAGTAATGCTTTTATTTAATGCCACCATCTCCCCTACAGCTTCATTAGTTACCCATTATTTTCCAGACTCAATTCCAAGTTGACTATGCTCTATAAAGCTTTCAATGGTTTGGACCCAATTACTAGAACTGTGTACTCTGGTCTGTCTGGCACTCTTAAATCCACAGTGAGTCACATTTTCCAAGTCTCTTTATAATAGCAACCAACAATGGCTTTTCTTACAGGTAGTCCTTGACGTACGACCACAATTGGGTCTGGAACCTCTGTAGCTAAGTGATGTATGAGTTGTGCCTGATTTTGTGACCTTTTTTGCTGTGGTCATGCAGTTGTTAATGAATGTGGCTTGCTCCATTGACTTTGCTTCTCGGAAACCCCTGGGAAGATTGCAAATGGCAATCACTGACCCTGGGACGCTGTAATCATTGTAAATAACTGCCAGTTGTCAAGTGCCTCAATTTTGATCATATGACCATGAACAATGCAATGGTAATAAGTGTGAGGACTGGGTCGGAAATCACTTTTTTCAGCACTATCTAACTTTTAAGAGTTATTAAATGAACTACCGGAATTGGAGCACTGTAGAACTTTTGAAAAGAAGACCATTCCCTTTTGTTATGGTTTAAATGGGGAAAGAGTACATAAGCCAAAGCCATTTATACAGAGGCCATTTATACATATTTAAATAGAGTGTTTATGTTTGACGCTGACAAGACAAATATGAAAAAAAAACATGAATCCATAACTCATTTTAAAAAGGAAAGTGTGTAGGGGGCATTAAAAAGGGACTGTTTTTCAAATGGATTTTCCAATTATAATGAAAAGCCTTTGACATATTAAAAGTATGATGTTCTCACTGATATATGCAAGATCACATAGTAATAGTCTTTCTCATCTACAGTACCAGAGTATTAGGAGGCTGACTTTTAAAATTAGATAAAGTGATTGCTGTAAGGTAAGAGAGAGACAGAAAAAGAAAAGGAACAAGAAAAACTTAAGTACAATTACATACAATAGAATTACATCAATTACATACAATAGAAACTAAAATTCAAATTTTCAATGGAGTTACAAGGATATCTTACAGAATAATAGCCACAGAACTGATCACAATTCAGCAAAATTCGTTTTTATGTAAATTGTCAAATATCACACCTCTTACTGCAAAACTACTAGAATGAAATAAAATATAGTACTTTGCTCTTCACAGAATGGTAGTCAAAAATGGTCATGAAATTAATATTAAAGGGATTTCCACTGTTATGGTTTCCACCTTTCCTCTCTTAAAAGCACAGGTAGTCCTTGATTTACAACCACAATTGGGATCGGAATTTCTATTGTAATTAAGGGCAGTCATAAAAATGAATCACACAACTGTTAAACCAATTTGGCTTTCCCAATCCTTTCCTTGTCTTAAACTGGTGGGAAGGGAAAGGAAGGGAAGGAAAGGGAAATTTTTTAGGAATATTTCAACCTCTCATGATTGCAGTAGATTTTATTTCAACAGCCCAGTTTTTTACTGAGGGCAATAAAGTACCCTTATTGCTTAATCTGAATTTGAATAATCCATCATATGCATCTGTAACATTTAGAGAGAAGAAGAAAAAGTTTTATGAGAAAGCGTTGTTTAATTGTTTACTTCCTTTATTTGGGTTGCATTTGTACATACTGGCCATATAAAAAACAGTTACTATTTGACCTATTACAGATAACCCTCCACTTATGACCCATAATCTTGATCATTGAACAAAACGGTCATTAAGTCAGACACTATATGACTACTTTGCACAATGACAACAAACCTGGCTCTCTCAGTGGTAGTCATTAAATGACTGTGCGAATCATTAAGCAAAGCACCTGGCAGAGGGCCAAGACCTCTTGGGCATGGTGAGGTGGGGAGAGGGCCTGGACCTCTCAACACATCTTGGAGGTCCAGACTCTCTCCCTGCCTCACTGAAAACAAAGGCAAATTCTTCAACACTCTTTCAGAACGCTGTCATTCACTGGCATTTTCAAAAGACTCCAAAAGACTCAGAAAGGCTCTGAAGGGGAGAGAAATTGCTAGCAAATTCCAGCATTCTAAAAATTCCCAAATGCTGGCATTCACTAGCATTTTTGCCAGATTTGAGGTCCGTCCTCCTGTGTGGGTAAAGAGGGGAGATGAAATCTATCAGCATGCAGAGGGTTTCATTCTAAAATTCAAATGTACCCTCTGCTTGCAACCTTCCCTACCACTGACGTTTTTGGGAAAATAGCAAAGATTGGAAATGGAGATCACATGATCATAGGCACTTGGCAACTGGACATAAATGTGAACAGGTTGCCAAGCACCTGAAATACAGATATGTGACTGGGTGCATTCAGCAAGTTGTTTTACTGTATTCACTATTTGGTATAAGTAAAAAGTTGATATAACTCTATCATGGGTCTTACTGCACCGTAAGTAGTTGGAAGTCACTGCTTTTTGTTTTTCTTTTCTCTTTCCCTCACTTTATCTCCTCTACGCTACCCACTTTTTCCGTTGTTAATGGAGTATGATGGTTCAGCAGTTAAAGACACATTGTCAGCTGGAAAGCTGACAACCCAAGTTTGAGACATGAGCACCATGCCACAGGGTAAGCTCCTGTTACTTGCCCAGCTCCTGCACACCTAGCAGTTCAAAGGCATGCAAATGCGAGTAGATAAATAGCTATTACTTTGGTGGGAAGGTAACAGAATTCCGTACAACTTTGGTGTATAGTCATGCCGGCCACATGATCCAGTGGTGGGTTGCCCCCAGTTCGGACTAGTTCGCAAGAACCGGTAGTAAAACCGGCGGAGGCTCCGCCCACTGACCCGGATGTCATCACAGATGATCTGCACATATGCAGATGAGCGCGTGTGTGCACAATGCAAACCGGTAGTAAAGGTAAGTAGAACCCATCCCTGGCATGATCACAGAAATGTCTTCGGACAATGCTGGCTCCCTTGGCTAAGAAACGGAGATGAGAAATGTCCCTAGGGGTTGGAAATGACTGGACAGGAGAAACCTATCCCACAGAGTTGGTCTCCTCCGGGTCCTGTCAGCTAAACAATGCCGGCTGGCTGGCCCATGGGGGAGGGCCTTCTCTGTGACTGCCCCAGCTCTCTGGAACCAGTTACCTCCTGAGGTCCGGACTACCCCCACCCTATTGGCCTTCTGGAAAGCGGTGAAGACCTGGCTTTTCCGGCAGGCCTGGGGCCGTTGATCTCGCTATTCAATCTTGCGAGATCCAGCCATGGATGGTGAGCATGTGTTTTTAATGTTTTTAAAATGCTTTTATAATGTTTTTTTTTTTAAATTTTATGTTCACTGTTTGTATTATTTCTGTTGTAAGCCGCCCAGAGTCCCTTGGAAGTTGGGTGGCATAGAAATATGATTAATTAAATTAAATTAAATTAAATAACTTTTTTCCCATTGTTTTCATTTCTATTTGTATGTTATATTAAGAAAAAAAACATGTAGTAAAAACATATATAAATGGGAACAGGTTGACAAGCATCTGTAATATAGTCATGTGACCTGGGAGAATGCAGCATATTGCTTTAAGGTGGTCAGAAATGTTTTCTGGCCTGTAAATCATCAATTCCATGGCCATCATGACTGCAATGCGTCGGCTGACCTGAAACTCTGATGATGCCTTCATCTCAATGTAGAATTAGGAGGAGAATATTTGCTCACTACAGCTCATGTGTTCGGTTCTGCATACAAGGATATTACCTAAGCAGGACTAATAAAGCTACAGTTTAATAGCAACATTTTTCTAGTCAAAAGTGAGATTTCATTCTACTACCTAATATAGGGAGAGAAATGTTGTTGCAACTACTTAAAATATGACTCAGTGAGATATTTAACAACTTGAAAATGTAGCGTAATCATGTAATATTACTTGCACAAGTAATATATTATTGTACATTGAGAGCTAATGTGGTATCACAAGGTTTTCATTGTAGGGAGAAAAATAGGAGGAGACTCTGACCACTGCCCTGAGCACCTGTACACATTTGTATCCCCCTGAACAAAGGATACAAATCTAATAAATAAAATATTGTATCATTCTAGAAATGTATTTTAAAAATGAAGTATACCATAGTTGTCTCAATGTCCCCTGGTGAGAGGCTAATTTCATCTGGAGAAGTGATAGAAGAACGAGTAGTCCGAGGAGTTCTTGGTGAAGGAAGTGTATCCCAGGCATTATATCCACTTGGAGGTGGTGTTGGCATTTGAACACCTGAACGCTGGCAGCAGTTCTCTGGATTTGTCATCCAAGCTTCAAGTAATTTTTCTCTGTCCCAATCTTAAATAAAAAGTGTCAAGAAAGTAGAATAGCTACAACCTTTCAACAAAATGTCATAGAATTTTAAAGTATAAATGTTATAATCTTTAAAAATTCTTATACATAAACATGGGCATATGTAATGGTGAAGGAAAATCTTCAGAATTAAAAAATTAAGATAAGATTAGGACTAATCACAATAATATATTCAGAACAGCTTCCCAACTTTCAAGACTGTGTAGTAGAGACACAAAGTACAATACTGTCTGATAAAATATTAACTGATCTATTGAAGGAAGGTTTTTAAAAGAAAAATGGGGTTTGACTTTTAAAATTGTTTTTATTTTATAGAAAAAGTAGATCCATCTTGTTCTTAAAATTATGTGGTTGATCTTAAAAACATAAGCAGGCTAGGATAGTAGACTATTCAAAGAAATCGGAGAAAAAAGTATTCTGGAATAAGACAATGGTAAACTGCTTTTATTTTGTTGTCAAGGAAACACATGGTTGTGTCCAAGAAATCATTAGAAATTAAATTTAATTCAAAGGTGACTTTTCTATTATATACGTATGTGCTGGGTAGATCAAACTTTATTTTTAGCTAAGAGGTAAACTAGTTGCAAGATTGGGAATGTAAAGAGTGATACATTTCCCATAGCTATTTAGACATTGAAGAAAAAATATGTTAGTTTTAGAAAACTAAAACACAGATTAGATTTGTGCTACGTGTTATGCTGTATTATGGTTAGATTTAGTGCTGTCCGAAGTAGAAATGATTTCCTTTTGTGGTCTAACTTTTTTGAGCTTATAACAAATTATTTCAGTTCAGTTTTTAATTGAACCACTTTACTACACTCTGACATTTTGCAACAGTGATGAGAAAGCCAATTTTATTAGTTGCTGTTCAACAATTTATAAATTGATTTTTGAGATTTTATTGTACTATATATAGGCACAAAAAAGCATAAAGTGTTTTTATTTCTGCCCACTATCTTAAGTTTTGATCAGTTTCTCTTTGTTCATGGCTCGTTCACTGATTTATAACCATTGTATATAAAAAAATTAAGAACCAAATCTCAGGTATGTACTGCTATATGGTTCCAAAATTATCTACATAAAGGATTTAGACCACAGAATTTTGGTTCTGCTTAACTAAATAGTTGTCCTGCTTAATTCTAAATAAAGATAGAAAAGTCCTATTTTTTTTAACATACAAGGTATTTACATTTCATGTGACCAAATGAATAAAGTTACAATTAATATATTACTAAGAAACAGTCCTCTATAATCTCAATTTGAGAATGAAATGAATGAATGAATGAATGAAATTGCTCTAAATTTGAAACCGAGATCTTATAGTTTGATTTACAGTTATTCATGATTACAGTCACACTTTTTTATTTGTTACAAGCCCTGATCCTTTTTTTAATGTTGTTAAAAATTGATCTCATAAATGAGATCAATCATCTGAACCTCCTTAAATAAATTAGGCTAAAACTGTAAAATTCAAGTTAATTCCTTAAAGAAAGTGACTAAACCAAATCATGATCCAAATCTCACCTTATTCTGGATTATTAATTGGATTGTAATAATAGTCAATAATTTGACATAAATTTTCATCCTTAAGAAGGTTGCTACAACCTTCTTAAGAACTGTTAGCATTCAGTTGTTTATTCTGATCAAATATATTTTATTCTTCAAGACAGGAATAAACAATTCAACTTACTTCCGATCTCTTGCAGCTAAGAATTCCATGAGAAAGGTACATCTACAATTCACATAACTGTTAGATTATACTTTCATAATGAGTGGACCTATCCAGCTTCAGACGAAAATGATTTCCAACATTTTGTGCTCAGGCTTGAATAAAATTACTATTCTTTCAAGATGATCATTAAAATACTAAATATAATCTCACCACTATCAATGTTAAAAATGATTTTATACTTTGCAACATAAGGAATGGGTTAAATTACAAGAAATGCAAAATGGAATAAAGTATTTAAGCAATTTGCGCTTATAACACTCTGTCATTTTTATTAGAAAAGCGGAGGAAAAACATATTAGCATATTTTGTTATTAAAGTTTTGCTGAATGATATAGTTTCTGATTACCATGAGCTCGGAGCAAAGCTTCGGCAGTAAACAATGGTGCTTGCAGCATATCAGCAGATTCTACAATCAGCATATCTTTGAGCTTTCGAAGATCCTGAGGTCGTAGTCCTTCATATGGCTGTGAGATGGAATGAAATAAGGTAATAAAAAATATTTTATTTATAAGGAGGTTTCAAAATGAACTGGATAAAAACTCTTAAAATGAATTTTACGGCAACTATTCAAGGCAACCTAACCTTCACATTTTTCTACCCAATAATCCCCGACAATACCAGGAACTCCAAAATGATTTTTGAAGTCCTCTGAGCCAAAAAAGCCTGTTGATTTCAGTTGACAGTAGATTAAAAAGCTATTTAAATATTAATATGAGTTTTACTTTTGAATATTTTTTGATAGAAATGTGGAGAGAGAAAGAAGTTTGGTCATGATTCTACAAATATAGCTTCGCTGAGTATGCACTATCATCCTGGCTAATGCAGATTTCAGGCCAAAAACAGAACCCGAACATTCTCCTATAAAGTGCATATTGTATTGTAACCAAAATCTTGTAACCAAAATTTTAATGCAAGTTGGTGCGTTACGGGGGCACATTTAGAAGAACATTGCTAAAACTGAAAATTACATGCAGTCAGTGTAAGAATTTGCGGTTATGACTTTCATTTTTTAGCCAATTTGACTAATAAAGGGTCCAAAACCACTAGAATAGACATGTAATGTGCTTAAACATGTGCTTCAGCATATATGGAGTAACAATTATTTTTCAGATATTTTTTTAAAAGAAAAAAATGGTTCCTAGAATGTCAAGCTTGTTCAACTTGTCATTAATATCTTTTCTTCTCCTATTGAATCTTTCAGAAAGCATTAATTTATACAATGCACTATTGTGTTATATATAACTAGGGCATAACACTAACTCTTCGCCTCATTTTCTATCATTATGCTTTGTTTTAATGTACATCCTCCATTTTCCAGTCTTTTAAAGAATTTGGAGAGTTAAGACTGTAATGTTGTTATACCTATCAGAACTAAAAACTACTGCAAAGCAGCCCAAGGTATGAAATAGATATCTTTCTTAAGATTACACAGGTTTGCAAATATACTATGCTGCTTTTAGTTTTTACCAGGTTTGGCTTTGTGTACAAGCACACAAATTCTTGACCATTAGTCTTCATGTAGTCATGAAAGAACATAAAGACGAATTGTACATTTTGAGAAGTGCCAAATGGTTTAGATGGGAAAAAAGTCACCCACATTCTGTAAATCTGACCAATTAGAAGCATGTCCACAACTGGCATTCTTCCAGTCTTGAACTGCAACACTCCATGCTGCAACATAACCCCTCTTGCCTTATCTTCCTTTTTTGGAAAAAAAAATGTATTTCTATAGAAAAACTAAGCCTGCAATAATTTAAAATTACTAATAATAGTAAAGTAAGAGAGAAAAATCCCTATTTACCCAAACCCTCAAACATTTAAGGTAGCTAGCTGCTATCTTTTAGACGCTTATAAGCTTTTATCATAATAGGTTGAATCAGGGATCCCCTATCCGCTGGTTGTAGACTAATAGCAGTCCATGGCCTGCCAGGAAATGGTCTGAACAAATGAGAGAAACCTCATCCACTCACGTGTGGGATCCAGGCAGCTTGCAAAACCATGCCCTCTTGGTCCACAAAAAAAAAAAAAAAAAAAAAAAGCCCTCCAATAGACCGGTTCCTGGTAACCAAAAGGTTGGGGACCACTGGGTAAACTAACGTTACATTTTGTATTTATAAAGTACAGATATTTGCAACATATTTCTTTCTACATACGTAGTTTGAAAACAATTTGTGTAAATATAGCACAGGATATAGTCAATTCAAAGAAGATATAGGGAGCAAATCACATTAAAGAACCGTGCTTTCCAAAAGCATCTGAACAGTTTGTGCTTATTAGAGAATACAACAGTTAGATGCATAAATCTAGTTGCTCTAAAGCAGCTCCTTGTGATTCTAATATACAAGCCCAAGAGCTTACGATAAACATCACACAGTTCTCCAGTGACTCAGGCTTTTTCTAATAAAAAGCACATTAAGAGGATACATATTTGGCTGATATAAATCATTCTTCATTTTATTTTACCTCCTTTTTATCTAAAGCAGCATATTCTGCTTCAATACTTTCAGCTTCAGGATCTCGTGAAAACACCATCTGAGATTCTAAATTGAGAGCTAACTCTTTGTGGTGCTGCTTCTCTGCACAGTCACAGGGAGTATCTTTATTTTCATTTTCAGCAAACAAGTCTCCACCATGTTTTACAAGAAGCTAAAAATTAAATGGAAATATCAGTGATTTTTTTTTTAATACTATGGATAATACTATAGAAAGTCAGGAAATTTCAAGAGCCACTTTAATATAAACATCTTTAAAAAGCTACCATATATTACAAACTTTCAGGCAGTGTTGGACAATATGAAACAATAGCTTTTTTCTTTCACTATGGAAGTACAACCAAAGTGTTTAAGGGAAGTGTAAATTTAAGGTGGCTGCTAGAATGCATTAATTTAGAGGTTTGATGTGTTGCTGTAAGATTTCGGTCAGTTGGAATATGGTCTGTTTTTCAACTAAGCGGTGAAAATATTGCTAGATCACTACATGTGAACTGCTGGAGAAGACCTGCAAAGGTCTCTGTTGTCCTGTTTAGGCACCATAGCTTGAATTACAGCTTTGATCTGGAAATTTTATCTGGGGGTCCAGATGGTTGATTAATTCCTGGCATTAGAATTCTGGACAGCTTTAAATTAGCAATTAACATTTTGACAATCTCTCTCTGTGTCATGAAACCCTAAGTTTACCAGAGTGGAAACAAGCAAGAGCTTTAAGAAAGCAAAAGGTTTTTATTGGCAGCTATTGACATAGCATTGGCTCCACTGGCTTTTTTTTTTTAATCTATTGACTTTTTAATTCATCTGGATTATTCAGGAAAATGGTTTGGAAGAATGTTTCTGGAAGCTTAATCCTTTTTATTATAGCCTGGAATGTGATCTGGGACAATGTCCTTGCTGAACTACTGTACATCTGCCTTAATGTCCTATGAACTGCTCCTTGCAAGAGACTTTGGAGACAGCACTGGGTTTGGACTTTGGGATCTTGGCTTGTTTCCTGAGTGACAGCAAAGGCTTCAAATTTCCAATTTTTGTTAGAGCTTCCTGTTTTTGGTGAGAGCAAGATATGGCACCAGTGGTGGGTTGCTACCAGATCGGGAAAACCAGTAGCGGCAGCAGGAGGCTCTGCTCATCCACCCAGATGCTTCTGTGTGCGCTCGGGCACATACCCACAAGCAAACCGGTAGCGATGGGTTTTGAAACCTGCCTCTGTATGGCATCTAAGCAGATGATCTAAGCCTGAAGTAACTGACTGAGTGTTCCTTTATCAGATTTCCTTGGGAGAGAGAAAATTATTAGCTAGGAGAAGGTCATGGAGGAACAGGAGCTTGATTGCAATGGGCAAAGTAGGTATGGTAGGTGCTCTTGGGGAAAGGAGATTCCACACCTTTATAAGAGCCAGAATCAGATATTTGGATTCCAGGGGCTCCTGAGCTGCTATTAAATGCCAGATCTCCACAATTTCACTATGCATAAAAGGGCAGATCTGACTTAGATTACCAAAATCTAAAAGGGGAGAAAAGGGGAAATTAACCATCTCAGAAATCTGCCTAAGTGCCAAGTTTGGCACTTGATGTAATTTCTGAGCAATCAGTAGCCTTTTTGAAGGATATACTCTCTTCATGAATAAGGTGATGGAATGGAAAGGGGATTTTAGATAACCTTGGATTTACCTTCACTCCCCAACTTTTTCCCTTGTGAAAACACTCATTATTAGATAGGAAACAGGAATACGGAAATTGGAGGCTCTAACTTTAGTTAAACTCCCTTTTTCCTTTCAACCTAGATCAAAGCCTTCCCCCTGCTAAGGAATGCTTTCTTTATCAGCTTGCTTCATATAAGTACCAACAAGCAATTAACTTCTAGGAACCACTAGCTATTGGGTCATATGCCAGTTATTTTTTCTTTCTCCTACAGTGCAGACTGTGAAAAAGAATTATCAATGAACATTTGTACAATTCTTTGTTTCAAAAATATATAAAAATTAGTTAATTCCAAGATTGCCATGCTAATTTTGAAAATCCCAAGTGCCCTTTTTCTGCAGAAAATTAATTAGCATTCATACTACATGTGAATGGATCCAGTATTTAATATTAGATTAAATGGTGCTCTAACCTTTATTCAATAAAAGCATCAAGAAACTTCATGCATTGCAACTAAGGGTTGATCTTCTCCAGCAGATCACCGATATATATGTATCAAACATGCTACATGTATCATTCACGTCATACTTATGCTCAAACTTAAAAGCTGTAATTACTCTAGTAGTCGGGGACATGAAAGGATCCTCCACCTGCTGTTAATACATTTAGGTGTCCCCTGGGCAACAGTTTATAGCTGGCTAATCCTTTCAATACCTGAAGCATCCAAAGTATAATGAGGTGCTCATTTCTATGCAATTAATTTTGCTAGTTTCAGGGCAAGATCTGTTTAACTAGTACATATTTTAACCTGGTATCTTATATTTTAAATTTTATGTCATATAGTATGCCTTATTTTAATTGTGATGCTTCTGACATGAATAAAGAAACAAATGCCTAATAGTAATAGCAGTTTAAACGCTAACGCATGTAATCTGTAGCTGCCACCACTCAGTTTTCCTTCTACAATTTTACTTTTAGTCAAACATTATTTTTAGCATCACCACTTTTTTCCACAGGCAAATAATTGGCAAATAATAGTGCTTGGCATTATCTTTTACATAAACAGGATCTTTCTGCTTTTTTCAAGTGATTCTCACATAAAGATCATTATAGAAATTTAGCCTTAAAAATCTTGTGATCAGACTGAAATCTTGACCCTTTTCAGGTCTTAGGTCTCTCACCCTGGCTAAGAAAACCTAATCGATAAAGAAATGACATCAGTGTAACGTAACAAGAAATTCTAGGTCTGCTTCTCCATGGTAACTATGCAACTTGAAGAATCATTTCAAAATTGATATTTAAGTTTAAATTCAGAGGTTACACTTCTACAACTAAGATAGTAGAACATATGGAATGCCATAAGGTATTTTAAGAATAGCTACTGTGCTTGATGAAGCAAATCTGTTGAAGTTAAACAGCGACTGAATGGAGCCCCATTCCAAGTTTGAGGAGCATTACCTGTAATTCTACCACAGAAGAAAAGCAGGATATAAATGTATAAAAATGTAATATAAAACACAGTTCTTGTGTAGCATTTCTTTAGTGCTTTCTTTAATACTCTTAAATTATTAACATTGCCTGATAATTTATTACATTGCCTATCTTTTGTGCCAAGTATATGTTTTTTATTCACTTCAGCAAGTATTTACAGGTAGTCCTCAATTTAGTGACTATTTGAAGTTACAACAGCACTGAAAATATTGACTTATGACTGGTCTTCACACTTATAATTGTCACAATATGCCCAGTTGACTCTTGACCAGTGGAGTATATTTGTAACAGTTGCAAAGACCAGGGGTCATGTGATCATCACCTTCCCAACTGGTTTCCAAAAAGCAAAGTTAATGGGTAAAGCTGATTCACATAACAACAAGATTCACAACTACAATGATTTGCTCAACAAGCATAGCAACAAAGACTGTAAAATCAGGCATCACTTATTTAACAACCACCTTGCTTAGCAAAGGAAACTCTGGTCCCAACTGTGGTCATAAGTCAAGGACTACCTATATATGAATTTTTACCTCTACACAAGTCTTCATTCCTGAGGCAGCAGCATAGTGCAAAGATGTATTTTTTTTGTTATCAACAGCATCAATGGCAGCTCTTTCATATTCTCCTTGATCAAGCTTTGCCCCTTTCCATTTTAAAATCATCTGTAGACAATCTGCTCTTCTGAAATCATCTTCAAAAGGTCTTGTCAGGCGAGGTTGAAGAGCTCCATCAGAAATCATAATCTGAGGTCCCATACAAAGCAAGTGCATAGAAGTTTCATTGTGCACATTTCGTTTATTTGGGTTCCCATCTCTCACAAAAAGAAAAGTCCTATATAAAGAAAATAATTATGTAATTTGGAAGACAATTTTTACTACTCTGAATTTTAAGCAACTCTGAATTATATTTTTCCTATGCTACTGAGTTGAAAATATTTCAGAGAAAACAAAATAATTCAATAATCTTGAATTCTTTTGCTAAGACATGTAATTAAAATAAGTACTGAACTTTTTATTAATGTGATTGTTCCAGGATAATTAAAATAGTGAAATCATTAAAGAGAAAATTTTACATACAGTTCTGACCTGTGTGAGACAGTTCACAAGAAGAAAAATGAAATAATTATTACACTTCCAGATTTTTAGTAGGGATTTTGGTCTTTTACTGAAAAGTGGCAGTTGTGAATAACCAATTACATATTATTATAGCAACCAACCAAAATGCTACAACTGCATATCAAAAGAAATATATGCATACAAATATAAGACGAAAATCTATAAAGCATCTCTTGATCATGGCTGTACAAAATACTTCTGCAAGGACAGAAAAATGTAAAAAATAATTTTTTCCCATTTTAGAACAAAATGCTCAAGGTCCATCAAACACTTATTTCACCTCTTTAGAGATATAAAACAAGTTGTAATTTTAGTATGTTTAAGTGATATGTTTACATATTATAACAAGCTATAGGTTGTTGCTGAATAAGATATAAAAAGCCAGAATCAAAAGCAAAGAGCAAAGCTATCATCGCTTCTTTGGCTAATTTCACATTTTTCACCTTTGTCCTTGATTTTTAGATGTCCTTGCCTTGCCTTTTTGTGAATTAAGATAGATATTGCATAAGGCACAAGACCAAGCCAAGAATTATCCACAATTTCAGAAATCAAGCAAGTCATTTCATTGACCATCTCACTAAGCTACAACTACAGTCAAGAACCGAAGAGCAAATGATGTTTTCAAACAGTGCTTAATGCCCTAAAACTTTGGCTTATTACTAATTCGCAACAAAATAAAACATTATGGTTTTGTATCTAAGCATATACTGCAATCCAGTTAGCTAAATGAAAAATACGGAAATAGCCTTCCACTTGACATTTTAAATGAACAGAATATTATGTTGCCAGGAGACTCTTCCCTGCTTCCCTGCATCCTATTGATACATTTCATTGTGTTCATTTCGTTTATTTGGGTCTGGCAGAAATCCTAATCAGTACTGTCCATGCTTTATGAAATTACATTTCCACTTCAAAAATAAAATCATGTAGGAACCATCTGGTAATAATGCAATCTTATTGTGTGTCTCACTGAAGCAAGATGAAAACGTACGTCTATAATGCTCACCCCAATATTCGATTCATCCCATGCCTAGCAGCATAATGTAATGGAGTATTGTGCTGGTAAGGTTCTCCATAAGAAATATTAGGATCCAGAGATTCTTTTAATTGAGGGTTGCTCTCATATATTTGGCAGGCCAAATTTTCATCCCCATTGATAAGTGCTTTGCGGAACTTAGTAGTTGTATTTCCCATGTTGATACTAACAAGTGTGCTTCTTTTATGTCTTTTCAATAACTTGGGATGAAGATCAGTAGCATGTTAAGTCTGAAAGAAAAAAACAGTATTCCAATTCTACTGAAAAATTTTAGTAAGGTTTTGTCAAAACTAATCATATTGAAAAATTACAGTAAATCATAATCTTAAAACTTTATTGACTTTATCTAGACAAAAGGGGATTCTCTAGCTGTTTCTACAGAGTTTTAAGATTTATTCTGTTAAACTATAACATCTTTATTAGAAAAGCATAGTAAAATATTATGTCCAAAAACACACTTTGAACCCTAACCACTGGAAAAAAGCAACACAAGCTTTTATTCTGCAATGTATTATTTTATTCTGCAACAATACAAGATAACCTTCTAACTAGGTAAAGGCAAAGGTTCCCCTCACACATATGTGCTGGTCGTTCCCGACTCTAGGGGGCAGTGCTCATTTCCTTTCAAAGCCAAAGAGCAAGCGCTGTCCAAAGGCGTCTCCATTGTTATGTGGCTGGCATGACTAAACATCAAATGCGCACAGAATGCTGTTACCTTCCCACCAAAGGTGATCCCTATTTTTCTATTTGCATTTTTTACGTGCTTTTGAACTGCTAGGTTGGCAGAAGCTGGGACAGTTAACGGGAGCTCACCCCATTACGCAACACTAGGGATTTGAACCGCTGAACTGCCGACCTTTCGATCGACAAGCTCAGCATCTTAGCCACTGAGCCACCACGTCCCTCAAACCTTCTAACTATAGCATAATTAATAAAGAATTAAAAGACACTGAAATTGAAAATTGGAGTTAAAAGGTGTCCTTTACTGGGCAAAATGTTGTTTAATTCAGTTAATTAAATCAGCCAATTGAATTAGGAAATGCTAAATTTTCCAATTTTCTACTTTACACTATATGGAATTATCACCGAGAAACATTTCAATGTATTTGAATGACACACTCTGTGTCTTAAATAAGAATTTTCATGGCAAACTCAGTAAACAGATAAGCCTTTTATAAGCATCACATGTTCTTTGCAATGTTTTAAAGTGATTTTTTGGTTTTGTGCTTTTTTGTCCCCATTGTCTAAAACAGAAACTTTAGCATAAAGTTCTTAGAAAAGGATTCCTACTATAATGTTATCTTAGCTGTCAGCAATCACAAGACCAGAATGTCACTACAACTAATAATTTTATTATGTGATGATATCATAAAACTGAGAGATAACTCAAAAGATCTGAACAAGATGTTCAGACCATGGATGTATGATCATACTTTCTTTGCCAGAATGGGGTTGCAATGATCATAGCAGATGAAGGTTATATGTGGCACTTTGTGCCACCAGAAGTTATTTGGGTACAATAAGGTTTGGTTAAAATTGTTAAAGTGGATCTTCTACGTATTTCTTCCAGAACTCTTCCTCAATATTGTTTGTACTTAATTTATGTACTCATAAAAGCAAACTAGCACCAAAAGACAATAATTGAACTGAAGAGAAACAAAAACTAGACAAACAAAATGAAAGAAATTAATCTGAAGAGGCAAAGAATCACAGAGATGACTTTGAAAAAACAGTATTACAAAATCATTTTTTAAAGTCTGGGAGACAAAGAAAAGTTTTGAAAGAGACTCAAACTGACTTTGCCTTAAATACTTGAGTTATAGGAGGAAGGGAAAGGAAAACACCGTCTGGCTTTCAGGATTCTGCCCTTATAGCCTAAGCTAATAAAGTACAGATCCAGTCATTATCAAGACTGTCTCCTACTGATCCAGGCTAAAGAGCTGGCAGTAAACTAGACAACAAGCAGGTTAGACTGGAAAGCAAGGAAGCAAAGCTTGAAGACGTAGACATTACTCAACTATGGTCCTGTGCCAAAAGAGAAGCTAACATTCCCTTTCATTATTTTTACATGGGATTTAATCAATCAAATTAATAGACTGTCCATCTCTCTTATAGAGCAACTCTGTATATAACAACAAAAAGTTATCAAATAATAAATATAATTTGCTGGAATCATCATTATGATTATATTAAGAAATATATTGAGTATTTGCTTTCTAATATCCTATAAATATATGGTTCAGTTTTTACATTACAATGAAATAATAGAATCAGATCATGATACTTAAATATATTTCCTGTCAGGACATAAAATTTAATAAGATAAGAGAGACTTCATTTCAGTATGAAGCTTTTAAACACTAAGATAATGACTATATCGGGACGCCGGAAACCACAGCCACTCGGTCTTGGATGGGTTGAGCCTGAGTCGAATGAGTTAAACGTAGTTTAACAGTAGACAGTAGACAAATTCCATCTACACTACATACTATCACAAAACTGCATGAAAATTAGGATTTTCGCTTTATGAAAATCTCAAAATGATGTAATTATCTCCATTTATTATATCAATGTAATGGCCCAATAGGGTATGAATAAATGTTTTGCTATGCCTGAAAATCCATGCCATGAGCTCAGTTAAATTAGAAACTATCGGGTTCAGTTTTGTGTTTTATCTGCATCAAGAAATCGTGATCAATGAAAGCCATTCTAGCCAGGGATGAAATGCTTCCATTTTGGACCGGATCAGGTGATCTGGTAGCGATTATGGCAGGTAGTTCGGAGAACCGGTAGCGATGGCGATGCGAGGCTCCACCCACCTGCCCAGGTGTCATTACTTCCTGGTTTTAACCAGGAAGTAATGTGTTTTTTACCCTCTGCGCATGCACAAGTTTTGCGCATGCGCAGAGGGTCTGCACGTGCATACGTGAGCATTGCTCACGGTGTGTGCACTTCCAAACCAGTAAGGAAGGTAAGTAGATTTCACCTCTGATTCTAGTTTAATAAGGCAAAATATGCGCATCCAGAAGAGATCAATGTATCTTCTATTCCCAATAACCACTGTCATTTGAAATGGTGTTCTGTAGTATGTGAAGTGTTTCTAAGTCAGACTCTGTCAAGAATTTATCCACAATTAATAAAATGGAAATGTAATGAATAGATAAAATCTTGACTATGCTTTAAAATAGCACCAATTATCTCTACTAAAAGGGAAATAAATAACTGTTGAACCCTATTATGATAGCATTTGCTTTAAAGGTACATCTAAAGGAAATCTAACATTCATATAATCAAAACCATTACTGACTGAAGTTCAGGAAATTATTTCAATTTGGTTATATAACAATAGTTGCTTTTTATATTGAAGTATGAAATAACATGTCTTTGTGAATGTAACCCAGAATTCAGTTTCACTGCAGTTTATTGGCATTGCATTGCAAAACTATACAGAAATAAGATACTTAAAATAAATAATTATAATTACTTGACTTCAGATCACAGAAAAAGATTTAGCTATATTAGTGTACGGCTACAAAAGTGGCAAAAACATTTGAGAGCTATTTAGCAACTACAGGATGCATTCTCTTACCAAGTATTGACTTCAATTTGGGCTGTTGTTGCTGTTGCCAAGCAGTATCACTTGGGAACTCAAGAAGAATGATGACACTAAGTACAGTATTTCCCTTTCAGAGAAAACTAGCTAACCTGAACAGTTAGTTCATCCATTAAGCAAATACTTTTTAAGAAGTATCAAAATATCATAACATTTCAAATTATCCAATTGCAAATAGAGACTTACAACGAAAATGAACTCTCTCTCAGTCTCCTGGAGAAAAATTCCCTTAACCTTATTCTAAAGACGTTCTTTATGCTTTTTCATCAGATTTAGCTGATTTCATCAGTGCTCAGGAGCTAAGTAGGATCAGGCTGAGGTAGTAATTGGATAGGAGGCTACTAGGACCATAAACAAAACTAGGGAGCAGTATAAATGTATAAATGCTGTATAAAGGAATATAAATCTTTCCATTCCCCGCCATCCAGTCAGAGATGAAGAGGCTTCTTGGATGAGAAGCGAAACGTCTTCAAAGAAAAACCAAAAAGTCCAGTTGCCTCTTGAAAAAAACACTTTTGAAAAAAACTTTCTGCAAAAAAGGCAATTGGCAAATTGTGTCCACTTTTGACAAGAAAACTACTGTACATGCAATCACCAGGATTTATGTGCCATTGAATTGTTTTCAAAGCTACTTTGTTCTGAATTCCATGCTTTTTGTTTTCACAAAAATTTCTAGATTACATATATACAGGTAGTACTCTCTTAACAACTACCCTATTTAGTTATTGTTCAAAAGTCCCTACAAGCATAGCTGCAGATGGGGCTAGCAGCAAATAAGTTATGTAGGCAGGTACCAGCTAAGGTTCCGTTCTGAATGGATAAAGAGCATCACTCTTTGATCACTAATATGTGACTACTTGTTAGGTTCGACCACCAAAGGGATAATGGATTATTTGTTTTTTAGGCATAAAATTAGGAAATTACACATTTAATAGAGAATATACTTACCTAGAATGCTCAGCCAAGACGAGGCAGATATATCAACAGCCTTAAGATATATGAGTTGAAATATAAATTATTGTGCCTAAGTATTATATATTATTCCCCATGGTCTATATTATTCTTGCCAATGGCATATCATTATTATTACAGTGAAATATCTATTAAAGATGTACATTATATAAAGTTAATGAATTACTAAACAGGAGAAGTTTCTTCCAATGGACAAGGAAGAAGTCATGATTTCTACTTAGAAGAAATGCTTAATCCATTCCTGTTGTTCTGAAATGTACTTCACAATAAGTTCAACTGCTCTTTGCGGTCCCCTATAAGGAGTTTTAGAATATTTATTGAAAATTATTTCCCTGACCACTTTTTCTCTAGATTGGGTGATTATTAATAAGCTTACAAAGTCTGCATTCAAACGTAACCTGAATCTCAAGAAGGCACAGCAGCAAAGATGAAGTGCATACATAAATACAATGCTCAAAAATAAACCAACCAGTAATGGTTTTTGCATTTAGCACTAACAGTTAATCAATCTATTGAAATAAATTTATTTCTCCAGCAAAATCCATAGTTGCTCTTTAGCCCTATGCTCAAATAATTGCTGCTTTTTACTTCAGCACTATTTTCCATCCAGTCTAGCCCATATCATAAGAACTTGAACAGTCCCTGCTGCCGTACTAGCTAGGCTTGAAACATTAAAAATGCTTAAAACAAAACAACAACCAGAAACAATCACATGTAACAATACAAAAATCCAGTTGCAATGCCCAGAATATCCCAGAATACTGAGCTGTTTCTCAAAACGGCTAAATCTAAGCTTAGTGGGGAAAATGAACCTTTGGATCATCTTTTGTGTTGAAACATCGAAATTGTTCTGAATTTTTCAAATCCAAAACATTTTATATTCTGACTACAAAACTTGTTTAAAATTTTCCTATAAATGCATTTGCATATGATTTATACGCAGATAGAACTATTGTTTTAAGATACCTGTGTCATTGTATTATATTGTTTTAACTGCACTATATTGTTTGATTTTTTTTTTACTATAAACTAATGTAATCAACACATTTCTTGGTGGAAAAGTAGAATACAAGCCCAATGAATAATAATGTACTAAAGCTGTTTATTTTTTATTGTGATATCAGATTGCCTCTAGAAATAGAAACAAACATCTATATAGTAATAAAAGTACACCAAAGATGTATTCTATGCTTTTTTTTACCTCCAACAATAAAGGACTCTCCATTAACTTATTGCTAAATCTGGAAGTATTAACAGAGTTTAAATAATTTCCAAATTTATCAGTAGGTGATACTTCGCAGTTATTTAACTTTTAAATATCACTAAATATAGGGAAAATATAAGTATCATTTTAATTAAGAAAAATGGGGGTTTTGTATTATCACTTATTAGTTTTGAAAACAAAAATCCTTTGGAAAGCATATTATTGTACTCACTGTATCATGCTCAAAAATATCCAGAAAAACTGCAAGCACTGAAAAAGATTTTGTAGATGTTCAGTCCAAAATAATTTCATACAGTTTGGAATCATCTAAATTGTACAAATTTGATGTAGTTATATTAAGCTGGTGGCAATTTATCTGATGGGACATATTTATTCTGTAAAAATACAACAAACCATTTCAAATTTCAGGAACCGCCTACTTTAATATAATAGTTTTTCCGCTGAAAGGATGGCTGCTGAGATCAGAGATGCTTTTTCAATAAATTTTCCTTAGCAATTGTATCTTTCATTCTAATTAAGAATTCAAGCAAGTTTGAAAATGCTAGTATATTTTGTATTTTAAAACAGAAATTGTAACGCTTAACTCATGTTCTGATCAAAACATTGGAGTTTACAAAAATAAATTGTGCACATTTTATATTCTAACTGTAAATGTCTAGATAGTCTGAAGTAGGATATCTAATTTGAATTATCTTATAAATCAGTAGATACTTCACTGCATTTATTGGTGAAAAGAACTTTTAGCTTCAAATATGCAGTTTGCAGACATACCATATTTAAATTATTAGCCTCTGAGCACTTAATCAGAAAGTATTCATTTTCAGTCAGCATTATATTACTAAACTGAAGATTCAATACCAGTAGTCTTCAATTTACAACCATTCATTTAACAACCATTTGAAATTACAACAGCATTGAAAAAGTGACTTAAGCGATCACTTAAGAAATGATCCTTTAAGGATTTAAATGGTCACAGCATCCCCACAGTGGCATGATCAGAATTTGGGCAATTGGCATGTATTTACAATGGCTGCAGCACTTTTTGCAACCTTCTCAGCCAGCTTCTGAACAGGTAAAGCCAATGGGGAAAGCCAGATTGCTTAACAACTGCATGATTCACATTACAAATGCAGTGACTTGTTTAATAACCATGGCAAAAAAGATCATAAAGCATGACTCAGTTAATAATTGCCTTGCTTAACAATGGAAATATTGGGCCCAATTGTGGCTCTAAGTTGAGGACTACCTGAAAACAATTTAGACTTGTAATAATTAAAAAAATTGGGTTCCTGAATGCAAGTACCTTTTAAGTGCATTCCAATAAACTTGAGGAGAACCAGTTTCAATACATTTATTCATGTGACTGCCAAATAACCAATCATTAGTTTCAAAAATCAAATTTTATTAGAAAACAGTTTTTGTGCTTTTTAAAAATAGTAATTCTGAATTTTCTGAAAAGTTGGTATGATTTGAGTTGAACAACTTTATAAATATACTTTTAAAGCAGAAAAGTGACCTTAATTTTTTTTAATCCAGTGCTTGGTACAACAAAAGCTTAAAAAAAAATTACATGCTATTGAATGCTGATAAATTTTCAAGATGTTGGTGATCAAAAATAAACATGGAAAGCAACAATTGTGACGGAAGAATCTTTCCTTGTTTGTATTCTGTAAAGATGCATATCTTTCCCACTTTTTATGCATTATCCAGGTACTCAGTTCTATTTTTTTCCACATTGGTTAGCATGAAACAGATAAAGCCTCCAAGTTCAAAGTTCATCATGTTTATTATCATAAAAAAGGAAGTTTTTTACTTTCTCTGTTTTAGATTGTTCAACAGGATAGCTAACTATTATCAGTATATGCTTTGGGTAAGAAAAACTGTGTAATATGTCTTCCATGCTAAACAGTGCATACTGTTTATGAGTGTGCTGTCATATGATTCACTTCTTTAAAAGAAGACTCAACTAAAAGGACAGCTCTGATCTTCTGCATTCTAATAGCTTTATTAATAATCTATTCCAGTAAAACGAAGCAAAAGCAGCCACTTTTAACTACTAAAGTTTCTTAAACACTAACAGAAAGACATTTGTTTATAGCTTTAATTGTTGTGCTCTGAAATAGTACTTTAAGGAAACAAAAGTATAGAAGTAAGGTGTCATATTTAATTTTTAAAAATATCTTAAGCAAAACAAAGTGCTTAATTTTCAATTATCCAAGTCAATATGCTGAAACTCAAGGGCAGTGATCTTTTGAAAAGCCTAGTTTATAAACAGTAATCTTCTTCTTCTATACAGTCTTCATTAAAAAGCAATGATGCCTTTATGAATTTTGAAAATTACAAAAGAAATATAAATTGTTTATACACACACAGACACATATGCAATTAAATTTGTAAATAAAATATATATGATTTATTTCTCTGGCTTAGCTATTGTTTTCCTCCCTCACTTTTTAAATTTTTTCCCCTTTTCTTACTTACCTTTTAAGAAAAAGTATTAGAAACAAAACTACTTCAGAATTATTTATGAAATTATAGTAGAGTCAAAGAGTTGGAAAGGCCATATGAACTTCTGAATCCAACCTCATTAAAGTCCGAGATCCATACTAAAATGGTTCCCAACAGATTTTATTTATTTGTGCCCATTTCAGTCCCTAAAGATTCTGCATGCTATAGAATATTAAAAGACAGAAAAATAGGGTAGTAAAACACTAACCCAAAATCAAAACCCAATTGGCACAATAAATCAATTTAGGCTTGAGATAGTTTGAAATAAAACTATAGAATTTTATAGAAACTTGTGAATGCATTTGCAATAAACTGGCATTTGCACGCACATAATCAGTTGCTTAAACATCTCCAGTGAAGAGGCAATTAACACTTCCATTGGTGTATATGGATATACATAATATGTTGTTGTTCAGTTGCCAAGGTGTGCCAAATTCCCCGCAATCCCATAGTATAGGTATATGCTTAATTATACCTATCATTAAGGAATTTTTTTCCTAACAATCAACCCCTTATTGAAACTTCAATAACCTCCACTATATGGTAATAGGAAATAAATCTGAGTCTTCTTTTGTATAAAAGGAATGTGGTTTGTTGCTTTAGTTGTCTTTTCTAATGTTATATTATACCATCTCATAAAAAGGATTAGTTTACAGTCTGCTGCACTTTGTTGCTTTTTTCTTTATCAGTTATGGTTTGATTTTTTTTGCCGAAAGAATACTCATAACTGGATAAAGATAAGTTAGTTGGACAAATGTGTAATATAGTTACTTCCAGTACTTTGGAAAATACCTAATTAAAATGCAATTATGCTTAACAGCTATTCAATTTTGCTGGAAATTTCTAAAACATTTTCATTTCTCAAGCTTTTCATCTAAGGCTTTTTTTGATTTAACCACACAAAAGGTTCAATTTAATCCCACACCTTTAGCCATAATTTCCCATTCTCTGTTTTTGGTTTGCTAGCTGAACATTTATTTCTCAAATTTACTAGCTGAATTTAAAGACAGCTTTAAATTTAGGAACATCCTATTCAAATGTCTAAGTGATTAAAATCTAAGGGCTTGTCCTAAGACTTCGTTTGTGGAGAATAATGCTACTAAACACATTCACGTCTAACAGCTGTTTCTATAAACAGTGGGCATACTTAAGGTAGATCTATAATACAAATAGGGTAGCTCTAATCACAATCTGAATCCTGTCAATAGAAATAGAATGAAATAGAAAAAATGAAATAAAATATTTTCTTGAACCATTCTATAAGGTAATAGAGAGAAATTAGATTTGTTGGTTTTGAAAATTAGTACGCATAGTAAAACCAAAGTTAACAGGTAAATTGAATCTGTCACCTGGCCAATTTTGCAAGAAAGAAGTAGGAAAGAGAACTGGAAAACAATTTACGCTAGCCCCTTACATAATAATTTCTGAGCAATCCTTGCACAGACAGCAGCCCATTATCATCAGAAAATTAACTTTCTGCTACTCTAATTAGATGCACATCTTTCTTTATAAAAGATCATATCCTTCAATTCGTTGCTAATTAGAATCAATTAGAACCTGTCCACCCTACATTATAAATTGCCAAAATAGATTTGGAAATCTGAATTTTACCCGCTAAACTGACGCTGAAAAATAAAGAATTTTCCTAGAGGGGAAAAAAAATAATAATCTTCCCCTTCCCCTGGGTTACTGCCTACGAGAATAGTCCGGAGGGATTCCAGCCGGGCTGGCTTGGAAAGGTCAGGCTAACCCCACTAAGGCAAAAGCTGAAGCCCCGCATTTTCTGAACCGGACTTTCCTCCATCAGACTGGATGTCCACCTTCCCCTCTCCTTCCACAGACGCCCTCCACAGACGCCTTCCATCCCTGAACGGCAGTGAAGTTTCGGCTAGGGGAAACTGTTTTCCCTCGCCAGTTTTTTTATTAACCATCCAGGATAATCTGCTTTATCCAGAGGCTGCTGAGATTTGCGATCTTTCTCCGGCCTTAAGCATCTCCTTCCCAGCGGCAGCTACAGCGAAAGGGGCATGAGAAAGTAGCTGGGGACCGGGAGGGAGAGATCCCTCTCGTACAAACGGCACACAAGGGGTACCGAGGCTTTGCGGTTCCCAGGCCTATCCGGGGACGAACGAGGAAAAGCGCCCCGAGTTCCCCTCAGCAACGCTCCTTCTCCACATAAGACACCTGCTCTGGGCGCCTCTCACCTTCCATCCACTCCGCAGCGCTTCTGAGGCAACCTCTGCCCGTCTATCTGTCACCCCCCCCCCCCTTACCGAGCTCGCTTTTCCCGGGAGATCGGCCTGCTTTCCAGGCGCCGAGGACAAGGTGGACAGCCGCGGCGGGCTTCCAACGGGGATAGTAATCGGGAGATGCGGGGAACGAAGCCGGGTGAGGATCGGAGCGGGCGCTCCGGTGCGTCTCCTTCTCCCCGCTTTTGTTCCGCCCTGGCGGCAGGGTTTGCCCGTCTTCGGATCGCCGAGCCCGTCCGCCTCTCTCTTTCCTCAGCCGCCTCTTCTTCTTCCGACCGGCCCTCACAGTCCCGACTCAAGGCGATCCATCTCGGGCAGCCACAACAAGGCGACTGCTCCTCCTGCGACCAGCGGCGGCGCCCATTTATCAGGCCTCCGACCCGGAACCTTTATCGGCAGCCAGAGCTGTACGGGAACCGGATCTAGAGCCGGCTAAATGGGTGGGAAGTAAGGCGGAGCCCCGCCGGAGAGAAGCGAAACCCGGGCTTCAAGGATGCGTCTCTATCTGGAAAGTCTCCAAGGCTCCGTGGTAAGGAAAGCCGAGAGTTTCCAAAGCTTAGAGCGCTCCGGCGCTTTATATCGCTCTCCGTCCCTTTTGGCGCCGCTGCAGATGCTCGTTTAAGGGAGACAATCGACGAGCATTTGGTTGGCGGAAAAGCCAAAAGCCTCCGCGGCTCCCACCCTCCCTAAATCGGCGGTCGTCTTGAGAACCACTTGGATAGTCTTCGGATTTGGGATGCGTGGATCTTCCCCACTGTGACGAGCAGGTGTTGTTGCTAGAAATCATCATCACAGGATGAATATATATATATATATATATATATATATATATATATATATATATATAAAATTATATGCTGTGTGTGAAATATACTGCGTTCGTATTAATATAGCCCGTTCAGCCACTGATGATGTTACCTAGTTTGGGTAATGAAACGTCTGCAAGTCTGTAGAGATTCTCAGTCATCCAGCTCATGGTTGTCCCAAACGTGCAACTGGACTTTCTTGTTTTTTTCTTTGAAAACCTTTTGCTTCTCATCCAAGAAGCTTCTTCAGCTCTGACAGGATAGTGGGGAATGGAAGGAATGGGGGGAAAAAAACCCCAAACAAACAAGAAAGTCCAGTTGCCTCCTGAAAAAGCACCTTTGGGTCTGCAAGAAAACAAGCAAGCTCAGAAAGCACCAAGGACCCTTCAGTTACTGATTTCTACTAAGAAAATACAGAGCACCAGTTTGGTGTAAGTGGTTAAAGCATTGGGCTAGAAACCAGGAGATCATGAATTCTAGTTCCCACCTTAGGTACAAAGCCAGCAGAAGTCCCATCAGTTTCTCTCAGCCCTAGGAAAGAGGTGATGGCGAACAACTGAATAAAAAAAACCCTGTCAAGAAAACTGCAGGGACTTGGCCAGGCAATCTCACAGAATTGATTGTGTCCTGTATCTATAGGGAGTCCTCTTGGTTAACACTGCTTATGATCTCATACTTGCAGTCTGTAATCGTCCACTTTTAAGAAAATTTGCAGCACTATAATCTTGATAGCAGCCTGTTTGGTGGAGGAAACTATGAGTTCTAAATCCACATGAAGCTAAGTCACCATCTCTCAGCCCTAGGATGGAGAAAGTAGCAAACCACTTCTGAAAATTTGCCAAGAAAACAGCAGGGACAACTGCAATTGCCAGGAGTAAAAAAAAAAAAAAAAAAAAAAAAAATCCAATAAAAATATTGATAATATAGGAAGTCCACAATTTACGACCACAATTGAGCCCAAAATTTCTGTTGTTAAGTGACACATTCGTTAAATGAATTTTGCCCCATTTTACAACCTTTCTTGGCATAATTGTTAAGTGAATCATTGCAATTGATACGTTAGTAACCTGGTTGTTAAATGAACCTGATTTTCCCATTGACTTTACTTGTCAAAAGGTTTCACAAGATGATCATATGACCTTGGGACACAGCAATGGACATAAATATGAACCAGCTGGCAAGCATCTGAATTTTGATCACCTGATCATGGGGATGCTAGAAAGGTCATAACTATGAAAATTGTCATGTCACTTTTTTCAGTGCCATTGTAACTTTGAATGGTCACTAAATGAACAGTTGTAAGTCGACAACTACAATGGTTGCTTTACTACCCAGAATGGAAATTTTGCTTTGATGTAGAATTTTTGTCCACAAAATAAATGCCACAATTGCATGGGGGGTGGTGGTGGGGAGGGACTTTTATCATCAGTTTCTAATGAACCTATAAACTAGTCTCGTAATGTTCTCTCTATATATTTGTTAATACTTTTTAAATGTAGCTTTAACTCTTAACTCTCTCTAGTTGGTTGATATAAAAGTACAAAATAGCAACTGCCCAGCAATGGGACAAAATAGTATAGACCATATAAAGCAGCTTGTGATTGATCTAGATGCCAAAATGTGCTTACATATTTATTATGGTGGCACTCTTAAAGTACTTAATAAATTCAATCTCAACCTTTTGTGATTTTAAAATGTGGTGTATGACACATTACTAACAAGAACCTTTGTCAGCTATATGGGGGGAAGAGTCCCTACTGACAAATATAGAGAAAAAACATCATAAACGAGCCACAGTGGCACAGTGGGGTTAGAGTGCAGTAATTGTGGGCTACTTCTGCTGACTGCCGGCTGTCTGCAGTTTGGCAATTCAAATCTCACCTGCTCAAGGTTGACTCAGCCTTCCATTCTTCTGAGGTGGGTAAAATGGGGACCCAAATTGTTTGTCTGTAAACCGCTTAGAGAGGGCTGTAAAATACTGTGAAGCAGTAGATAAGTATAAGTGCTATTGCTATAAATGGCAATTTCTCCCATGTTTTTTATAATTAAAGTATTTATTTATTTATTTATTTATTTATTTATTTATTTATTTATTTATTAGTCGCATTTCTATGCCACCCAACTCCATAGGGACTCTGGGCAGCTTACAGCAAAAAAAGCAGTGTGAACAATATCCCGTAAATTTTTTTTAAAAGAAAACATTAAAACCCCATACACTCCATTCCATGGCCGGGTCTCGAAGATCGCCGTAGCGAAATCAACGGCCCCAGGCCTGCCGGAAAAGCCAGGTCTTCACCGCTTTCTGGAAAGCCAATAGGGTGGGGGCAGTCCGGACCTCAGGAAGTAATTGGTTCCAGAGAGCCGGGGCAGCCACAGACAAGGCCCTCTCCCGCGGGCCCGCCAACCGACATTGTTTAGCTGACGTGACCCGGAGGAGACCAGCTCTGTGGGATCTTACCGGTCACTGGGAGCTATGTGGTAGAAGGCGGTCTCAAAGATAGCCTGGTCCTCAGCCATATAGGGCTTTAAAGGTAATAACCAACACTTTGAATTGCATCCGGAGACCGATAGGGAGCCAGTGCAGTTCGCGGAGAATTGGTGTAATATGGGTGTATCTAGGTGCACCCACAATAGCTCGTGCGGCTGCATTCTGGACCAACTGTAGTCTCCGAACACTTTTCAAGGGTAGCCCATGTAGATAACTTTGCAATAATCCAACCGTGAGGTGACAAGGGCATGAGTGACTGTGAGGAGAGCCTCCTGATCCAAGTAGGGTCGCAATTAGTGCACCAGGTGAACCTGTGCAAACGTCCCCCTAGCCACAGGTGTATATTTTCTGGAGTTGAGAAACAGCAAAGGTAGACTTTGCAGAAGAAATTGATGAATAAAAAGTTTCAACTCTATGTACCATGGCTTCAAAAATGGATAGTTTTGCCTTTTAATTAAACCATGGTTGAGTGTATCCAGTTAGTTAAGCCAAAACCAAATATCTTATATCCTAGCTTTCAGTGTGCTTTTTTCATGGGCACAAAGATCATCATTTGAAACAGATAGGCCTGACATTTTGTAAGGGTTTCTAAGATTTAAAAGCAGTCAAACCTATTTTTGATCTTTGCTATTAGAATAACAGAGTTGGAAGGGACCTTGGAGGTCTTCTAGTCCAACCCCCTGCTTAGGCAGGAAACCCTACACCACTTCAGACAAATGGTTATCCAATCTCTTCTTAAAAACTTCCACTGTTGGAGCATTTACAATTTCTGGAGGCAAGTTATTCCACTGATTAATTGTTCTAACTGTCAGGAAATTTCTCCTTAGTTCTAAATTGCTTCTCTCCTTGATTAGTTTCTACCCATTGCTTCTTGAACTGCCCTCAGTTGCTTTGGAGAATAGCTTGACTCTGTCTTCTTTGTGGAAGCCTCTGAGATATCATGGAAGACTGCTATCATGTCATTCCTAGTGCTATCATGGAACACTGCTATCATGTCACCCCCAGAAAACTGTTGTGATCTTACACAACAGTTTTCATGTTCTTTATCTTAAGATAATAAAAGAAATATGCCAGCAGGTTTTTTTTACAATAACAGGTAGAAGGGACTGACTCCAAAAAAGATATCTAATTATAAACCATAATTAAGCAAACCTATAGGGTTCATTTGCATGAACCCAGATTTACCAATGTAAACATTTATGTTATAAATCAACAGTTGAAAATCCATTCTGTATTTACACTTGTAAGCTGGCGAAAAATGTCATGCCTTTAATAAAATAGATCTACAAAATCATGCCATAATAAATATTTGTTTTAAAATTCCACAGGATTTTGTTAGAATAATCCAAATAAGATTGGTCTATCAAACATTGTACTTTGGTACAGTATATATATTTCATTTATAATCTTTTTAAAAGATAACTTGCTTTGACTTTTGAGTTATCAGAATATTATAATAAAATAATTTCAGACTTGTATACAGTACCTATAAATAGACATAGGACTGATTATTTTTGCCCATGTATAGTTATTTTCATATCGGAAACTTGTAGCTCGATATTGAAAGCATCACATGAAAATCAGCTTTGCTAATCATAATGAAATTTGTGTTTGCTTTAATGAGAACTTCAAGCAGAAAGGCTGACTGCTGAAATGCAGCACGTAGAGAATTTCATATATCCGCCTTTTGAAATAAAGTACTTATATAGAAGAGTGCAGTCTTTGTATCTTTATAGGAAGGGAGGCAATTCAGTCTCTTCCCCTCCAGTGTCTAGCAATATCAAAAATGAAAGCATTAAAATCTTTCCAATCTGTGTAGTTAGTTCACAAACATCTGTTGCAAACTGCAAGCTTTATCTTAAAAAGAATAACAGCCTAGCTTTAGAAACCACAGAAAGACAGTTTCCTTTTGCATAAGATTTGCAAGCATATAATTCATGTAATATTCATGTAGACAAAGAAGGATAGAGCAATTGAAACACTGCTGTTTTTGGAACCTTGTTTTCTGAATTTAATTGTTATTTTCAGTTGATTTTTTTCCAGTAAGAAAAGTTAACAACAAATGATGGGAAATCCAGAAACAATAACAGAAGCCTACGTGGCTGTCATTCGTCCAAAGAATACTGCAAGCCTCAATTCTCGGGAATATCGTGCTAAATCCTATGAGGTAAAATAAGGGGGCAGGGGTTGACTTTAATGAAAACAACTTTTATAATTACCAGTAATTATATTTAATCATCAATATATCCATAATGTTTCATAATGCAAATAAAAATTCAGGAATATGTTCAGGTTGTAGAATGATTTCTTTTCCAGCAGTATCATTTCCATTATAAACATTTTTGCCTGTGTAAGCCATCCTTTCATAAATTGGAAATGATTATATAATTATATAAATTGCTAATTTCTCAATTGTAATTATTCGATCATAATGGTAGGTGATACCACAGATGTGGGCTTATGAAGATGATATTGAATCTAAAGTATGTAGTTGTTCCTTAATAAAGGTAATGAAATAGATTTGAAGCAAATGCTTTGAAATTAGCATTGTGGTTCTGTTTCAGATTTTGTTTCAATATTAGGTATTGTATTTATTTATATTTATTTTTGGTGAATATTTATAACATCTCTGGTGGCACAGTGATTAAAATGCAGTTTTGCAGACTAACTCTGCCCACAGCCTGGAGCTCAATCCTGATAGGGCTCAAGGTTGACTTAGTCTTCCATCATTGTTGGTAAAATGAAGACCTAGATTGTTGGGGACAATATGCTGACATTTGTAAACTTCTCAGAGAATTCTGTAAAGCACTACGGAGCAGTATATAAGTCTAAGTGTTATTGCTGTTGCTCTTTCTTTTTGCTTTATTATATAGTTCTTTAAAATGAAGTAATTTCAACCATGAACTTTTAAAATATTGGATTTAAAGCAACTCCATGCTTAATGATCAGAACGATCTGAAACAAATAATAGTGACAAAAGTTCTGTTGGAATGTATTTTGACAAATTAAAAAAAGAAAATTTTATATTTAAAAAAAGATTCATAGCAAAAAGTATCTATGCTTGATTTAGAAAAAACAAGTCTTGCTCGTAAAAAGGATGCAATACTTTCGGAAAATCTTCTGAAATTTCTTGACATAGTATTTAGTTACTTCTTATATGAGGTCTACATATTTTTGTTGATAATTTCTGCTTCTGATACTAATTTTATTGCATTTACTTTACATGCAGGAAAGTATGTCTTATTCTAGCATTTCTAGATTTAAATTTTGTGAGTTATAATTTCCATAGGAGAATTTTGGGTTGGGAAAGATTAGATTCTATCACCCCAATAGTTAGATATAGGTGTTAGATTTTTAAATAAATATGGATCTTTATGTTTCAATAATATTTAATTTTATCATTGCAAGATTTTGTTACTTGAGGTTCCCATTGAAGGACATAAGAAAAAGAGAAGGAAAATGTTATTAGAAACTAAGATTCAGGAAGGCAGTGATATAACCCAAAGCATCTTGGACTATATACTAGAAACCACCAAACCAATTTCACCAGGAAATCAAGGGATTAAAGGTAATGATGGCTTTAATGCTTGTGTTCTGTGTTTTCCTATATCCAGCCATAAAAGAACATTTCCATACTCTAATCCCATCAATTAATATCAATTAATCAACCCAACTAAAATATTGTTCTAATTCTCTGAATGCTTCCTAGAAAAGATACATTTTGACTTCTTTTTGCAGTATAAGATTATTTTATCTATCTTTAAAAAAATGGAAAGTTCTCCTGCTTTTAAAGACCCTTTCTCTTGCCTCTTCTAATCTAATCTCTGATGCTTTGAGTAAGTCCTAAAATGTTGATATATGGTCAGAAAGGTACACAAAAGAAGTTTATATAATATTTATACAGCTTAGGTCCAAATCAATAATTTCTAAGGAGTCTGGAAATTATAAATAGCTAATATGCGCTTTGCATCTTATTCCTAGAATCACATAGATGGATGTATTTTTAAAACTAATTAAAGTTTTCAAATAGCATTAAAGGCAATCCTTTGTAAGGTGTGTTATAGCTGTTTTCCTAAAGATTACCAACTATGTACTATAAATCATCTGGTGGGACACTGGCATACTTATTAAAATTGTTTAGAATCATCAGTGGTCATAACAACCCTTTGAATTCACAAATTTTTTACATGCACTGTTACTTCCAAATCTGCAGGTTTTTCAAGAATCATTCTTGAATTCTAAATCCCCAGGCCATTAATCTAGTTTTCGGTATGTTTTATATGTGGTAGAGAAATACTACTTCAGCTATTTAATTGAGAAAGATTTTCTTATTATGTGAAGGAAAAAGAGTTCTACTAATGAAGACGTTTCCTCTTGGGGAGGAAACAGGCAAGGATGCATCTCTTTTCGTTGTACCAACAGTTGTCAAAGGTAAGATAAAAAGTGCATTTTAAAAGTACAGGTGTTAATCAAAAGTTAGAAAATATTCTCTATATATGTACTGCTTCTGCTTTTTTTAAAAAGAAGTCTCTCTATATTAGTTTTGATATGGCTTGTGTTGTTTTTTATTTGTTGGTTTTTATGTGGCTGGTTGTTTATGTTTATGTGATACAGATGAATAATTAAATAAGCAGCTAATTAATAATTAGCTGCTTATTTAACTAACCCCATTACTTTGTTTTGCCTAAATGTGCACTTTATGGTATTTACGAAAACAATTTATGTCTCAGTCTTTATTCTTTATCAATTATCTGTCAATGATTTCATTAGAATCTTTTTGGGAAATCAGCAATGGAGAAGGAAGCTATAAGCCAGTAGTTCCCATTATGTAGAAGGTACTACAGGTGATTCTTGTCCAGGCACTTTTTCTACACATCTAAGGATTTCCTATTTTTTCTATGGTGTCCAGTGGTGGTTTGCTGGCTTGTGTGCTAGTCTTTAAAAGCTATCAGTGATGTAATTATCTGTGTAAAACACTGATTTACAAACATTATTCCAAGTTAACTATGGAGATTCTCAATCATACAGGCTATAGGTATACCAAAGATGGTTTTCCAAAATGCAACTGGACTTTCTTGGTTTTCCTCCTTTGAAAGTGTTTTGCTTTTCAGCTGAGAAGCTTCTTGAATGTCAGAAATGAAGAAGCTTATTGGTCTTTGAAATGACATTACTTCAAATTCCAAAGATAGATTTTGTGTTTTAAAGCTTTCTTTAATTTCTTAAATTATAGTATTTTTATTTTACCAGTTTATCACTTCACCAGTTTATCTTCTGGGCTACAATTATTTTGCCAATAGTCAAGTTTGTTAGAGTATTTTAAGTTTACTATCGATTATCATTCATTGGATATTCATCTTTCTTAAGATGATTGATTTATGATTATTCTTAAACTAGGAACTTTGGCTGTTTGTTTATTAATATCTTAGAGCCATAAGTCACATTTTTTTAGTTTAGCTTATACAGTTTTGTTTAGACATTTACACTGACAGAAAAGAAACGGGAGCAGCCAAGAATCCATTCTTACTTAAAATGATTTCTGAAGGACTACGATAGCAAATTATGTGGCCTATGTAAGGAAAAAAAAAATACGGCAGCAAAAGTATTTCTGTACAGTCTAAGAAGGGTGTGTTGAAAAATATACCTAGGGGAATAAAAATATAAATGTATACTTATACTATATATTAATAAAATATTAAAAAAAGATTAAAAAGTGCTTTACCTTTTTAAAAATTCTTTTCTTTATAGATAATACAAAGTATGTTTACAGTCCTGGATGCCCAGTTTTCTACTGTTTACAAGACATCATGAGAGTCTGCAGTGAATCCAGTTCTCATTTTGCTACAATAACAGCTAGAATGTTACTTTTCTTAGATAAGTAAGAAATGTTTTTTTTTATTTTAATTTTAATTTTAATTTTAAAATTCTGTCTGTAGGAGAATTACTCTCTCAGTAATTAACTTTTGTGACATACATAAGTGCCTGCTGCGTGGAATGGAGAAATGCATTTTGTACCAAATACAGGTAGTCCTCAATTTACAACAGTTTATTTAATGAATGTTCAAAGTTACAACAGCACTGAGAAATGTGACTTATGACCGTTTTTCATAGTTACCACCTTTGCAGCATCCCCATGATCATGTGCTTGGCAACGGGTTCATATTTATGTCTGCTGCTGTGTCCCAAGGTCATGCGATCACCTTTTGCACCCTTCTGACAAGCAAAGTCAATGGGGAAGCCAGGTTCACTTAGCAACCAGCTTACTAATTTAGCAACTGCAGTGATTCACTGCAGTTGATAAGTTAACAATTGTGGTGTAAAAAGTTATAAAAACTGTGGCAAAACTCATTTAACAAAGGTCTCACTTAACAATATAAATGTTGGACTCAATTGTGGCTGTAAGTCAAGAACTACCTGTATGAAAAAAAAATTATGGGACTGAAATTCAGCTGAACCTTTCTGATCAAGTCATAATTCATCTAAGTGAAACTCAGAACATTGTGATAATTGTAAGTTTCAGCTTCCCTCTCCCCCACAATAGAAAACACCCTAGAGAGATTTCAGAGGGCAAATGCAGCGAGGCGTTGGTGTTTCTCATGCTTTCCTTTTTAATGGTGGTATGCCAGCCTGCCTGTCCTTACCCCTAGCTGATGAAACTGCATACTACCACCTTTGAAGTCAAATGCAACCTATCCAACAAGCTGCCCTGTCCCATTTGGGAAAGTAAAAGGAAAGAGAGCTTGGAGAGATAGGATGTAGTACAGTTGACTAGAAGGGCAGCGGCCAAATGGGGTTATGTCTGAATTCAAGTGTAACATATCCAACCTGCCATTCATTCTTTACATCTTGCTGCTCCTGTTCTTTCCCTTACTTCTCCATAGCTCCTGTTACCTTATCCTGCCATTAGTGGGTTTGGGTTTTTCACATTCTCCTCACCCAGAAAATACTTCTGTTTGGAGCATTACATGTTTCAGATCCATGCCCTGATGAAATGTTTTAGTCTAAACCAGTGGTGGGTTGCTCCCGGTTCTGTCTGGTTCTGTAGAACCGGTAGTAAAACCAGCAGGAGGCTCCGTCCATCCACGATGACGTCATCATGGGTGATCTGCGCACTGCAGAACAGTGATGGGATGCACCCAGTTCGCACCGGTTCTATAGAACTGGTAGTAAAACTGGCGGGAGGCTCCGCCCATTGACCCCGATGTCATCAGAACACTTCTGCGCATGCGCAGAAGAGTGCGCGCGTGGCCACGTTGCGAACCAGTAGTAAAGGTAAGTAGAACCCACCCCTGGTCTAAACATAAACTATCCACAAATAGTTCTTCCATACACATTCCTAATGTATGTATATGTACATTCCTGCTAGAACTCACACTTTAAAAAGGGCAGAATTAGGAAGAAATATTAACAGTATATATAAAATGATGCCCATTATTTATACATGGGGCAATGTGGGTCAATCACCCTGTTTCTTGTCTGATTGCATGGGTAATACTGGTGAGTCTAATCCATTCTTTTCTGCAGATGGTTAGAAGAACGGCATTTGCAATCTCATTCGATCCCAGCTTTATTCAGACCATCTCCTTTAGAACGGATTAAAACAAACGTTACAAACCCTGCTTATGCTGTTGAACCCGGACAGAGCGAGAGTACCCTTCACATGGGATACACTGCGTTGGAGATCAAGAGCAAAATGCTTGCACTAGAGAAGGCGGACATGTGTATTTACAACCCTTTATTCGGATCTGATCTTCAGTATACCAACAGAGTAAGAAGAAATAATTATTAATATCACTTTTGGGCTTCATATTTTCATTTTGGGCTTTAAAACTTTTTAAAATTCTGCAATACTTCCAGGTGGACAAAGTAGTTATAAATCCTTATTTTGGACTTGGAGCTCCAGATTATTCGAAAATACAGATTCCAAAACGGGAAAAGTGGCAACGAAGCATGAGCAGTGTCATGGAAGACAAGTACTATTTTATTTTTATTCATTTTAATTATTTGTTGCTGTTTTATCCAGTCAGTCATAACTGACTTTAGAGACAAGTGGTCTCCATGCTGCCCTGTCAAGCACAACTTCTTTTAACTGTTGGATATTCATCTTTGTATCATGTTTTATATTATCAAGCCAGTGTGTTCTTGGCTTGGCCCTTCTTCTTGTTCCACTAACCATTCCTAGCATCACTGACTTCTCCAACAAATTTGCAAGCATGACACAGACAAAGTAAATCAGATGTAGTGTTATGATTTTAGCTTCTTCCTCCCCCCCCCAAGTTTTTTATTTTTTTATCAAAATATCAAATCAATGTGTGAACAGTGTGGCACCTGGGTGTCATACATTCTAACACAAATAAAGCTAATCAAATTAATAATAATCTTTACATTCAATCCGCTTATATATTTCTAATAATAATGCATACTTATATTAATTATACCCTGTCATTATTCAATTATTCCAGATTTTCTCTTGTTATTACTTTCATTTTGTAATATAAAAAGTCTATACTAATATTCTCCCTCTTCTTATTTCTATCACTTATTCTAGCTTTTGATCATATCACCCTTTAATAAAAGAAAGCTTTTCCTTTCTTATCTAACTTCTAATCATGTCACCTACTTAAAAGAGGAAAAAGGAAAACGATGCAGAAAGCGAGAGAGAAAAAAAAAAGTAACTCATAACAACAAAAGAGCATCTATTATCCCTTGCCTGCTTCCATACTTTCTTTACTATGCTTTACAAGAAAAATAGGAAAGAAGGAGAGTAAATCAAAACAACAATATATTAATATCCATTGTCTCTTGCCTGCCTCGCAATTTTAATTGCTATGCTGTTTTTTTTTTACTTGCCTCCCAAATTCCTCTCTTAAATCTGCTTCCTGAATATTTAATCTAGGTATTTGTCCCACCTCTACCCCTTTCTACTGCCTAGTTTCTAACCTTTCTAGCCAAGTCCCTATCTTGCTTTCAGACCTCTCTTTCCCTTCTGATATATTCTCCCCCTGATTTAATTCATTAGCCATTATTATTTCCATAGTTGTCTTCTCTTTGTCTTCCTCCTTCTTCATTCCTTCAGTTGACTATTCCTTTTCCTGGGCGTCTTTGTCTGTGCTTATCATCCCTTGTATAATATTTTCCATTTTGCCCATAGTCTCCTTAAATTCTTCCTCCAAAATTTTTTAAATTTTGAAACAGTAAATCCAACTTTTGTACAATTCCACCCATCTCTCCTTTATTAGGTACCTTGTTTTCTTTTTAACAAGACTTCAGTTTTTATCCAACAATCCAAGAGGCTATTTATTCAATCTTTAATTTATTAGTCCCAATTTTTTATGTCCCGTAAATCAGTTCCATTTGAATAGTTCCAGAGGTCAAACTTGAATCTCCAATAATCCAATAGTCATAGAGTACCTAGAAGTAATTCAATACAGATTTTCATATAAATTCCGTTGGATATTTCCAAGCTTGTAAAATAAAATTATTTTCTAATGTAGTTTTCTCTTTCGTCAGCAGGTAGCACTCTCAGTTTAGATTTCAGTATAATCACATTTCCAGTGTATTTTTAGTTATAACAGGGTTATAACAATAGGTTTTAAATAATTCCAGCATAAAAATATCTTCCCAGTACCAGTACCACGCCTTCCCAGTTAAAGATTTAAATTTCTATATATTTCAAAGTTTCAAAGTTCATTATTTTCACTCCAACAGTTCACTTCCTGTCAGATGGTCTGGTAGTTTCTCTGAGTGCCTAGCCACAGCTTAAACAGCTGATTTGGAGCCAATTATTCTGGATTATTCCTTGGGGTTAAATTTAAGGTTAAAAAAAAAAACCTCTTTCCCAGTTCCATCACAGCTCACCTTCTTCTCTCCTGCACCAGTCTTAGCTTTTATTCATCGGTTGTCCCAGCTTTGTAGCGGCCATCTTTAGGCTGCTGCTTCTTCTTGCTGTGGCTGAGAGGGAAAAAAGCGCCTGAGCGAGGCAGGAGAAGTGCGATTCTGCCCGGCCTCACAGGACGCTCCCTCCTTTGCTTCATCCCTCCTTCAGGGTGGCTTAGGCCAGGGGTGGGCAATTGTGGCTCTTTTACAACCTGTGGACTTCAACTCCCAGAATTCCTGAGACAGCCAAGCTTAGGCTCTCCAGAGCCCACAAACAGGAAGAACTCAGGACAGAGAACATGGAAACCCATTTCTCTGTGTTTGAAATTGCCGCGATGTCAACCGGAAGTTCAGATTTTAGCTTTTTATGATGCGTCTGGTTTTATATAATTCAGCACTTCTCTGTTGGTTGCTATGGCTGTCAACATGCAATAATTTATGCCACACCACAGTACACTAAGAGCATATGCACCAAAGACAAATTCCTTGTGTGTCCAATCACATTTGGCCAATAAAGAATTCTAGTCTATTAAAATAATTTTCATTCATTTTTTTAAAAAAATATGACTTTCATAAGTGGGAGTTGGCAGCTAAATATCAATACCAAACCAAACTCTGTTGATACAAAAACCTACACAGGATCAGTCATTGTTAATATTTAAATAGCAGCCCGAAAAGGAAATCTTAAAGCAGTAAGCTAGACTGGATAGTCACCAAAAAATGTTGAAACAGAACTGTTTCTAGTGCTGCCGAAAAACTACGTAGATGAATCTATGAAGGCATTGGGAATTGAATTCAACATGAAGGAGACCTTTCTTACAACTTTCTAAAAGCTTTTGTCAAAAGTGAATGGATTTTTAAAATTTTTAAAAACGTGTTACTGAACTAGATCTGTGAAATGTAAGATAAACTTGGATGTAATTTGTTCAAGTGCATTCACTTCTATTGCATTAGAAAATAGATTTATATGCTGTTTTGTACACATTCATAATATTTTATATTCTGACTGCTTTCTATTGGGACACGATTTAAATATTACATCTTTTTTATTCCTCCTAGGGAACGTCAGTGGGTTGATGATTTTCCTCTTCATCGTAGTGCTTGTGAAGGTGATATTGAATTACTGAGTCAACTTTTAGATGAAAAGTTCTCTGTAAATCAGTTGGATAGTGATCACTGGGCACCTATTCATTATGCATGCTGGTGAGTTCAATAAAGTTGCAGATCAATCTACAATTGTTCAGAACTGAAGTGATTTTAATATAGAAAAAGCTCATTACAAAGCTACAGTGACTAAAGTCACAATGCCACGCTTGGGTCTCCCTCCTGCGTTACTCCTTGAGATGCCAAAACAGAGCTGACCCAACAGCCATCCAGCTCCACCTCTGATATAGCTGAAGATTCCCAGACAAAAAAGATGACAAAAGCATGTCAAATGCTTTTGACAAAAAAAAGAGAGACTTTTGATGGAGTAGATCAGCCATCAATATTCCAGGTTAACAAGAAAATTGTATCATCATTCAAAGATAGTAAATGGCTATGAATTCTATTTTGGTGAGCTAATGAACTGAGATCATTGCATTGAGCTGCAGAGCCAATGGGAAACCAACCAAGCCTCCTGCAAGAGTTAGCTTGTCTCATGCACATTCCTGGGTATCTTGTTAGAATACGAAATCAGCACAGTCCAATAAAGTTTGCATTGCAGGGACATTGTTCAGCAACAATGGATGGAGGATTGATGGTTTTTGCTATATGCTGCTCTGCTCAATTGGATCAGCAAGAAGTCTGCTTCCTGCCCCCTGTTTCTTGCTTGTAAACCCAATTGGGTATAGCAATAGCAATAGCACTGAGACTTATATTCCACTTCATAGTGCTTTACAACCTTCTCTAAGGAGTTTGCAGAGTCAGCATATTGCGCTCAATACCTTGGTGTGCTGGAAAATCCCCCTCCCTCAGATGTCCTAGTGCCGTGATGTTGAACCTATGGCATGCATGCCACAGGTGGCATGCATAGCCATATCAGTGGGCACGCGAGTTTACCGGCCAGCTGATTTTTGGGCCTTCTGGGCCCACCAGAAATAGGGAAACAGGCTGTTTCCTGCCTCCAGAGGGCCTGGGGGGTGGTGTGGAAGGGTCGTTTTTCTCTCTCACCTGGCTCCAGAGCCCTTCTATGAGTCTGGGGAGGGCGAAAACAGCATTCCCCACCCCCCTGGAGGCACTCCGGAAGCCAGAAACAGCTTGTTTTTTCCAACTCCCAGTTGGATAGGAAGTGACGTTTTTTGCTGTCCCCAGCCTCCAGAGCCTCTCAAAAGTGTTTTTCAAGAGGCAACTGGGCTTTCTGTTTTTTCTTTGAAGACATTTCACTTCTCATCCAAGAAGCTTCTTCAGTTCTGGCTGGATGGTAGGGAAGAAACTTCTTGGATGAGAAGCAAAACATCTTCAAAGAAAAACCACAAAGTCCAGTTGCCTCTTGAAAAAGCACTTTTGGGACATGGATGTTTGATATAGCTGACCTAGAATTGAACAGCAATTTAATCTTTTTGTGATAAAAGACTCTGCTGGACAAGATTTCAAATAAACCTAAATATGTTCTCATCTTAAAGAACATAAGTAGAATGGCAAGTTGTTTGAAAGAAGAATCTGTTAAGATACTTGGGAGCCATTCAGAAGCATATAGATCTCTCTGGCCATGCTGGCAGTAAGTTGACTTAGAGAAGTTATTATTGCTCTGTTAAAATTCCAGCATTTGATATTACAGCTATTTACAATATGCTGAGAGCAGTCTGTTGTGTCTGCCATAAAGAGTTTGAATTACAAAGATTCTTCAACAACAGCTGGGCGAGCTTTAGTATATGTGAAGCTTGCCTTGTCAAGCTTTAAAGAATATTCAGGTACTGTGGCATTTTGTCAGATTGTTTTACTTTTTCTTTATTTGCCCCAGATAAAAGGGTTAAATAGACTGCCTTGATAGACATGAATGGTCCAGTTTCATGCTTTTAAATATAAACTTATATATGATCTTTCAGCATGTCCTGTTCATATTTTATGACTGAGAACTGTTCAAATTAATGGAGATCAACGTTTAACCTGTGTGCAGGCACTGTTCTGCCATATATTCTATTGAATTTTCCCTGGGGGAGTTCTTCCTCTTCTGATTTCAGCTTTTATCTTTCAGCTTGTTTTTAATTCCCAAGGCTGGTAGATGGACTAATTAGCTGGAATGGTGACTCATAATGTGAGTCCATGAGGGAGTCCTAACTCCCATTTTGTTCTTCCCTAACAGATAGGAATGCTTTGACAGCTGTTGTTTTTCTGTTTCTGTTTGAAGGTTCCATTCTAAGGCATCAAATTTGTTTGAAATAAAAGAATCATCTGTTTTACTTACAGATCCTTTCCTTGTAAAGTGCTCTATCTTTATTTATTTGCCTTATTTCTGTAAGGGAGAGAGTCTTGGCTAACAACATGTCATTCTTTCTTTTTCTCATATCATTCAAGTCCACAAAAAAATCTTTATCTATCCTTCTACCTTCACATTTGTTTCACCCAAAGGAGTATAACTTGAATTTAAAAGAAAGCTCCATTAAAAATGACTAAAAACTAGTGATATAGTTAAAATAAAAGGAGCTACAAGGAAATGTGTGTTACTGAGCTGATAGTTTTGCTTCCCCTCAATACAGTGAATATTGCTATACCATACTTGATTAGGATTTTGTAATATGGGCAAAGTTTACCTTTCATATCCTATCCTGGGAAGTTTGAATTAAATTAATACAATTCCAAGAAAGAGATTAATGTGCTATAGTGCAAATCCAAATGAAGCCGTATAGGATATATGTCCGTCATCTACACATATCCTGTATTCCCCAAAATAAGACATCCCCTGATAATAAGCCCAATCAGGCTTTTGAGCGCGTGGCAATAAGGCCAAGCGCTTATTCAGGGTTCAAAAAAATATAAAACTGGGTCTTATTTTTGGGGAAACACGCTATATACTACCATATAATAATAATAGTATTTCAAAAACTTCTGATGATATTTATTCATTGGCTGTGAAAAGATGTGGCAACTCAAATATAATTTCTTTTGTGGAGTTTTCACAAGCTATGAGCTGTCTTCCTGCTATAATATCCCCTGAACTTTGGTTGAGAATGATGGACATTCCTTTTTTTAGCCATTTACAATCAGAACTAAAAAGCAGGGGTAAAATCCTACCAGTGTGGACTAGTTCGGGCGAACCGCTAGGGATTATGGGCATCAGTTCGCCGAACCAGTAGTAATTACCCCTCCTTGGCCTTACTCACGCCCAGCCGGTTGCCCACTCGATATCCACAGAATTCAGTGTTAAATGCAGCAGAGAGAATGCTAACTTTTCTCCCTCCATTCACAATGGAGCTGCTGCAGCCTGTCCCTTTTAAGGTAGTCCTCAGGAGGAAGGGGGAGGGGGGGAAGCAGCTAGAATGGAGCCATTTTTGTGAAAGGCAGAAAAATGGGGAAGGGGATATTCCTGATTACCATCCTTCCCAGTGTGTGCTGAGATTGAGGAATGGATGACAGGCAGGAAAATCCTCTTCCCCATTTTCCTGCCATTCGCGACAAGGAGTGGCTGGGAGGGGAGGGGTGTTAGAAGCCACTCAAAGTGAGTGATGTCAAGTTGGCCACGCCCACCCAGTCACATGACCTCCCAACAAGCCACGCCAACAGAACCGGTAGGGGAATTTTTAAAATTTCACCCCGCTAGAAAGGTAAGGTGTTAATTTGACTAGACCTCATACTGGAAGTCTCAACACTTCCCTATGTCTGGGCTTTGTATAATTGTGGTTATATTCACTACTGACCACTAGAAAGAATGAAATAATTCGTTTTATTCTTGTTAGAACATATTAGGCATAGATGGTTGTATATCTGTTCTATGTATATAATATAATATAATTAATAAATATAATTAATATAAATATAATTAATAAATGTTCAGAACCTTACTGGAATTTAAATTAAGAGAGTGAGAACATTTTATTTGAAAAATCTGGGTGAAATAGTGGTAGATAGAAATATCTGATCTCCTTAATATATTGGAAAAAAATAACTTAATTCATTTAAAATCATAAAGGCACACACAATTATTTTTCATTAGATTGCACCTGTATTCTGATGAAGGCAGTGTATTTATTCAAGACATCTGTCATGTAGTTTCTACCAGGATTATTGATGACCAAGATTAGAATTATTTTCTAGAATTATTTTATACATGTTTATGTATTTATTTTTATTTTTTCTAAAGGTGCCAATCTCACAAAGAAGTGAGTCTAGTTTGAATGAAATAAAATCCTTTATTTTTTTATTTTTTTTTTAAATTTGGGCAGGTATGGAAAAGTAGAAGCAACACGAATGCTGTTAGAGAAAGGAAAGTGCAACCCAAATTTGTTGAATGGACAACTCAGCTCCCCTCTTCATTTTGCTTCTGGTGGTGGTCATGCCGATATTGTTCAGATTCTCCTAAACCATCTAGAAATTGACAGGGTAAATTTTTTTTTACTAGCTACAGTTAAACTTGCTTAAAGGGACCCATTTTGTCCTTTGAATGATAAAAGTAGGTGGCTTTTTGGTATCACCGTGGTACATAAAAAATTAAGATTCTTAGGAAAGAACTGATTTCTCTTGCAGGGTTTCTGATTTGCTATTGCTACAGTAATTATTAACATCATTGCCAGCCTTTGAACAGTATATGCAATTTACCTTTTCCTAGGAAAGACTGGAAAAGTCTCAAAAATGCTCTTATTTATATTTAGAAATGGTTTGAACTTCAAACGTAAAGATCCAGATCTTATGTATTGAAACTGGAAAGCAGAGATGAGTATGGAGTCTTTTAGATGATTACTTAAGAAGGTTTTTGGGACAGGAAAATTATTGTACATGTTGCAATTCTTACCAAAACTATAATAATATTATAACATGTGCTTTACAAGAAAACAATCTCAGGTACAAGTACCTGTAATTTTAAAAATGGCTGGAAAAGACACTTCTCTGAAATCCTGGAGAAATCAGGAACTTTTGTTATGCTGGGCAACAAAAACTGAAAAGAAAAGAAAACAAACACATCCAAAATCTCATGAAAATTTAGTTTTTGAGAATATTTTGTGAGATTTCAACAACTTTTTAAAAATTATTAAATAACATTGGTGTAAAAATATATGTAAAAATTACTGGGGTAGATAAACTCAGGTCTCACTAAAAGGAAAGTACAATTTGATTTTATATTTGCAAAACTGTATTTTTAAGTTGTCTTATTTCTGTTTGTAGCACATCACTGATCAACAAGGAAGAACACCGTTGAATATCTGTGAAGAAAACAAACAAAATGAGTGGGAAAAAACAGCTATGTTACTTAAAGAGGCCATTAATAAACAAGTAGGTATCATGTTCCTAATATTATAATACCTAGATTTTATAGGCTAAAAAGGTTCATATCTGGTATAATGACCTATAATTTAAGTGACTGATTTTGGACCATTACAGCAAGGCTAAGAACTATAAAGGTAAAGGTTCCCCTTGTACATATGTGCTAGTCGTTCCCGACTCTAGGGAGCGGTGGTCATCTCCGTTTCAAAGCCGAAGAGCCAGCGCTGTTTGAAGATGTCTCTGAGGTCATGTGGCCAGCATGACTAAGCGTCAAAGGCGCATGGAATGCTGTTACCTTCCCACCAAAGGTGGTCCCTATTTTTCTACTTGCATTTTTTACGTGCTTTTGAACTGCTAGGTTGGCAAAAGCTGGGACAAGTAATGGGAGCTCATTCCGTTAAGTGGCACTATGAATTCGAACCGCTGAACTGCTGACCTTTCGACCTAAAAACTAAGAACTAAAACCTCTGTTAAAATTAATAACATAATTTAATAAATAATGGTTTTCTAAAACAGGCTGTTTCTTTTGCATTTTAATTTTCTTATGTTGCTTTCTATCAGTATGATATGATTTCAGTAGATTAAAACAAACTTTTCTGAAATTCTTGGAATTTCATGGTGAACTCTAATGCTCTTCCTGACCTTCTGCACAGAGAAGGGGGATGAAAGACCTTGTCTTGACCTTCAGGGATGCTCATTAATTGTAAAAGGGATAGTTCCAATAACTATGTATTTTTTTTTGCTGTCAGTACTATGCAAAATTTGCTGATCTTCACCTTCAATTTTCTATAGTATGAAAAAGTACGAATTTATCGAATGGATGGTTCATATCGTTCTGTGGAATTGAAATATGGAAACAATACTACTGTGCAGCAGATAATGGAAGGCATGCGTCTTTCTCAAGAGACACAGCAATACTTCACTATTTGGATCTGTTCTGAAAACCTTAGTGAGTAATTAAAAATGCTTTTGTTGATTCTGAAATATGTTGATTTTAGAGTACGAAACCACTTTTTCTTTTACTTCTAATAGTGTCAACAGCCATAGAAATTATATATGGGTAGTCCTTGATTGTGACAATTGAGTCCAAAATTTCTGTTGCTAAGTGAGACAGTTGTTAAGTGAATTTGCTCCATTTTACAGCCTTTCTTGTTAGTTATTAAGTGTAATCACTGCAGTTGTTGAGTTAGTAAGATGGTTATTAAGTGAATCTGGCTTCCCCATTGACTTTGCTTGTCAGAAGGTCGCAAAAGTTGATCACATGATCCCAGAAGACTGCAGCCGTCATAAATATGCGTCAGCTGTCAAGCTTCTGAATTTTGATCATCTGACAGTGGGGATGCCACAATAGTTGTAAGTGTGAAAAACAATCATATCACTTTTTTCATTGTTTCATTGAAAGCTCACTAAATAAACTTGTAAACTGAGGACCAACTGTACTTAAGGTATTCTTTTAAAGACAACTGGGCAAAGTCCTTTAATCCTATAAAGCAGGGGTGTCAAATTCGATTTCATTGAGGGCCACATCAGGGTTGTTTTTGATCTTTGGGAGCCTGGGTGGGCATGGCCAGGGTGGGCATGACCAGCTCAATGTCACTTGTGTCGGAGCACCTGTAGTGCCCCGAGTGCTCTGCCAGAAAAAACAGAGCGTGGCCCTTCCGATCTCTGTTTTCACTGGAAGAGGCACCACAGGCTGGTCCTTCGCTGTTTCCAGGGAGACCCCATGAGCCAGATCTAAGCACCCCACAGGCCCTATTTGGACCACAGGCCTTGAGTTTGACACCCCTGCTATAAAGACATTTAAGCAGTAGTGAAATCCCCTTCGTTCTATCTGGCTGGCTGAACCCGTAGTGCCAGCAGCCCACCTGCCTGGATGTCATTACGTCATTTTTTTTACCATCTGTGCATGTGCAGAAGGTTCTGCACATGTGCGGAAGAATTGCGCACACACTCCCATTCCCAAACTGGTAGCGAAGGTAAGTGGATTTCACCGCTGCATTTAAGCTTCAGTTTGAATGATTGTAGAGGCTGGAAAAATCCTAAGGACATTAATGAAAATAATTGCATTCTTTTTGGTTGACATGATTTTGAAATAAGAAAGTGCAGATTCAGATTCTCTCCAATAAGGACAGGAGGAGAATCTTAGTTTGAGCACAGTTTTTTTATGCAAACCAAAAACTAGCTTAAAATAAATATAAATTTCCTAAGCGAACTACAAAAGCAATTCAGGCTCTAAAATTAGTTTGTCGTGTAAATTAATACCTAGAATTTACTTTAAAACTTAGTGTATGGTTTGCATATAGCAATACATTTTGAAACTGCTAAATGAAATTAAATTCTAATTGATTCCAATCCTGATCATGAAAGAGGAATGAGAATGGTTTAAGATGAGGGCTTGACATTTCATACCATTTTTCCTGTGCACCAAAAATTAAATTATATTTCATAGTGAAAATATCAGAATTTGTGAGGAAAAAATCAGCCTTATTTCCTTAACTCTAATGGAACTTTAGTATGATTTGCCAATATGATGGAAACAGAATAACGAATTACAAATTTTATATTGATTCAAAAACGTGATTTTATTTTCAAGTATTTAAAATTTAAATTTAACACGAACAATATTTTTTGAATTTCTTCCTCTTTTAATCAGTATAGCCTTTAAAGCTAAAAAGCTGTCAAATATATGACTTTGGTATTTACCTTTAAATAGAGCTGTTGTTGTATAGGTCTCCAGCTGAAGCCGTACCATAAGCCTCTCCAACATGTTCACGACTGGCCCGAAATTTTCACTGAATTAACAAACCTGGATCCTCAGAGGGAAACACCTCAGCTATTTTTGAAAAGGGATGTGAGACTACCTTTAGAGATTGAAAAAAAGGTTGGCATTATAAGTTACTCTATGTCACATGCAGGTTCAAAACCAGAGAATGAAACTGGAGGCCAATAAATAAAGTGCTGTCTGAATGTTCCATAAATTATTTTATGCATGCACTTAACAAGGCAAGTTATCTTGCTTAAAAAAAGTGGATGGGATAGTTCCTACGCATCCAACTTATGAGCCATAAAAACCCACTACAGTCAATAGTTATTAAATTTCTTTGTTTGCTAAATATTTGTCATCAGATAGCTGATTTTTAATCAGTTTAGATATTTGCTTCTTTAATAGCTACAAAGTTATTTGTAATTTTGAACAAAAGTGGCTTACTGTCAATACTTTGAAATAGGACAGATTGGGAAACATTCTAGTTCAGGGGTGTCAAAGTGGCAGCCCGCGGCCCAATGCGTCATGTGCAGGCCATGCCCACTCCAGCTCCGCAGAGGGAAAAAAGTCGTGATATGTCACGTGACAGCAATGTAACACTGCGAATTTGACACCCATGGTCTAGTTTATTGTTGCAATGTACAGTAACAGAATCTTGAAAGCCCGGCAGAATTAACTCTGCCATCATATACCAAAAGGAATCAATGTAGGACAGTCTTGGGTTTTTTCTCAGCTCTTCCAAGAGGGCTATGCTAATGTTTACATAACCACTCTTACAGCCCTTTTTCAAGGTACCAACCAAGATATACCTACAAATATTCCATCTGTAACATATAAGAATATCAGATTTTATTGATTTTGATTATTATGATGCTTCAGTTATTTATGTTATTAAAAGGAAAGTTATGGTTATTTCACTCTGAAAAATGTATACAATTTTAAAAATGCTGTAATATGCAAGCTTCTGAAGTAAGTCTATAGGATTTACTCCTAGAAAAATATATATAGGATTGCAGTCAAAACTGGTTGTTGTTTTTCTCCAGAAGTATTTATATGATTCCTGTATTATAGAACATTTGAAAAAAAGCAAATGAATTAGCTTTTAGGATAAGACCAAACCACTTGTTTCCCTCTATTGATAATTGACCCAAAGTGCAAAGCATTTGATTATTATTCATTCCACTTTGAGCATTTGTTTGCTTTTAGTAACTGTTAATTGCTTTGAATCTTAGAGATGGAATTTGGAATTTAAAGAATGAATATATTGGCATGTTACTGAATACAATAATATAAACTGGATTTCACAAATTCAGCATCTGAACTTTGACTTACTTGACAGTGATTTAGTTATATATGCATCAGAGGTGGGTTTCAGCAGGTTCTGACCGGTAGCGGAAATTTTCAGTAGTTTGGAGAACCGGTAGTAAAAATTCTGACTGCCCCACCCCCATCTATTCTCTGCCTCCCGAGTCCCAGCTGATTGGGAGGAAATGGGGATTTTGCAGTAACCTTCCCCTGGATTGGGGTGGGAATGGAGATTTTACAGTATCCTTCCCCTGCCACATCCACCAAGCCACACCCACAGAACCGGTAGTAAAAAAATTTGAAACCCACCACTGATATGTATCTATCCATATAATATATCTTTATTTTATATGTTTTCAGATTGAAGATCCACTGGCAATCCTTATCCTATTTGATGAGGCCAGGTACAATTTATTGAAAGGGTTCTATGCTTCGTCTGATGCCAAACTGATCACACTTGCAAGCCTCTTGCTGCAAATTGTTTATGGAAATTATGAAAGTAAAAAGCACAAGCAGGGCTTCCTAAAGTACGTGCATTTAAATTATTGCTATTCCACAGTTTATTCAATAAAATGTTCATAAGAATGTACTACAGAATATTTCATGTCTGAGACTTTTAGCGCATATTATTTCTCTATGCACTTATCATCTCTTAAGGCAAATATGTTTTATTTTTTCAAGTTTTCTATAATAATTTAATATATCTGATTTTAATTTTTAGTGAAGAAAACTTGAAGTCTATAGTACCAATCACCAAATTAAAGAGCAAGGCACCCCACTGGACAAATCGAATACTTCATGAGTATAAGGTAAGAAGCTTATTATAAAGTTATAATTAGGTAAAGGTAAAGGATCCCCTTGCACATATGTGCTAGTCATTCCCGACTCTAGGGGGCAGTGCTCATCTCCATTTCAAAGCCAAAGAGCCAGTGCTGTCCGAAGATGTTTTTGTGGTCATGTGGCTGGCATGACTAAATGCCAAAGGCGCATAGAACACTGTTACCTTCCCACCAAAGATGGTCCTTATTTTTCTAATTGCATTTTTTACGTGCTTTCGAACTGCTAGGTTGGCAGAAGCTGGGATAAATAACGGGAGCTGATCCCTTTACGCAGCACTAGGATTCGAACTGCTGAACTGCCAACCTTTCCTTAGTGGATAAGATGCTGACAAGCTCAGCATCTTATCCACTAAGCCACCATTATAATTTCAGAAATTCAGGCTCTTTTGGAAAAAAACTTGTGGAAATTTGAAACAGAACATGCCTGAAACAAAAGTACTGAACGGAAGATTTTTTAAAAATGGAATGGGTTACTACAATTAGAGTATTATTTTGTGATCGCAATGAACATCTTAAAATGATATGGTGGTGCTCAAAAGATTAGCCAAAATTATCAGGAAGATAAACTGTAGGAAAATTAGAAGATTTGTTCCTTTTAGTTGATGAGCAAAGAACATGTTTGTTGTTTATGAAATTGCATAGGAAGTATGCAGTTTTCTCTCATTCTTGAAGTTGTAGAACTAAATGATCTGAGGAAGCCAAATTGTTTCAAGATTTAAAAAGATTCAAGATTTTTAAACAAGATTTAAAAAAAGATTCAAGATTTTTTAAAAAAATACTAGACCTAAAATCTATATAACACAAGGATTTAACTATTATGTAATATGGTGATGATCACTGATTTAGAGTTCTTGAAAGCCAGTTATTGGAAGATAAGCCTGGCTAAATATTATTTGCAGATCAGAGGCACAACCTGGAAGATTACGCATGTGGATGCTGATTTTTATGGATGAAAGCAAATATACATGTCCCAAGATAATGTTACAGGGTCCAATCTGAGTCAGACCAAATTGGATCAATGGGCCAGAGATTTGTTCTTCCAAGCTTCTGGACTCGCACTGGAGCCCTTGTTTGAGATTGAGAAGTTTCCTGAGGATGGGTTTCCGCATGAGTCTGAAAGCTTGTTGAGACGCTAGAAAAAGTGCAGAGAAGAGCAACCAAGATGATTAGGGGACTGGAGGCTAAACAACATGAAGAACGGTTGCAGGAACTGGGCATGGCTAGTCTAGTGAAGAGACGGACCAGGGGAGACATGATAGCAGTCTTCCAGTTTTTGAGGGGCTGCCAGAGAGAGGACGGGGTCAAACTATTTTCCAAGGCACCTGAAGGCCAAACAAGGAATAATAGATAGAAGCTGATCAAGAAAAGATTCAACCTAGAAATGAGGAGGAACTTTCTGACAGGGAGAACAATCAATCAATGGAACAGCTTGCCTTTGGAAGTTATGGGAGTTTCATCACTTGAGACTTTGAAGAAGAGATTAGACTGCCATTTGTCAGAAATGGTGTAGGGTCTCCTGCTTGGGCAGGGTGTTGGACTAGATGACCCATAAGGTCCCTTCCAACTGTGTTAATCTGTATCTGTATCTGAACAAGCCTCTGGTCCCAGTGACTGACTTAAATTGGATCCTGATTTTTATGATTTTATGTATTTCCTGCCAATACACTGAAAAAATTCAAAATCTTTTGGCGTAACTTTTAGACCAATCCACAAGTTATTAGATACAGCATTTACCTTCTTTAACTATTTATGCTTATTTGAAACTCAACAGCACGTTCATTTTTACACAGGTTTTAAATTTCTTTGAAGCTTTTAAATTTTAAAAAGCTAAATCTATATCCTTTGTGGGCATGTCCACTTATATTTCCAGAGCCTCAGTACTAGCGAGGGTGTGAGTAAAGAGATGCATCATCTGCAGCGCATGTTTTTGCAAAACTGCTGGGAAATTCCTACGTATGGAGCTGCTTTTTTCACAGGACAAGTATTCACAAAGGCAAGCTCAAGCAATCATAAAGTCATCAGAGTTTATGTAGGCATAAATGTCAAAGGGCTCCATCTTCTAAATATGGAAACAAAGGTATGTGTGATGCTTTTATTGTAATACTTATTACAATAAAGGGATTTTTATTATTACAAGGATTTTTAAAAGCGATATATACAAACATTTTAAGGCATTCCTTTGAGATTGGAGTTTCTCAAGCCCAGCAAGTTTAAGATGTGTAATTGTCAATTCCCAGCAGACTGATTGGGGAGTTCTGGCAGTTGGAGTTCACACATCTTTTTTTTTTTATATAATACGTTTTTAATTTTTTTTTTAACTTGAACATATTAAACAGCGTGTGGTCTGGGTACAAATGTCTTTGCTATTACAATCAAAATTTACAGTATTCGTTACATTGATAATAATTCTCCAATCTTAAAATCATCATCATCATAACTATTCATTTCTTCCTCTTAACGTATCTTCTAATGAAAATATAGTATTATATTAAGTATAATAGTCTTAATCATATTGATAATAATCATCATATTGTTTACATCTCTATCTTAACATATATTCTTTGTTCCACTAATCTCCATTCATTTCTCACTTCTGTTTTTATTCTCCAACCATCCATAAAATAGCTCCCATGTCATATAATATTCAGTTTGTTCTTTCTCCTTTATAACAAGCGTTAATCTATTCATTTCTGCACATTCTAATATTTTCCTAATCACATTCTCAGCCATTGGGATCTCATCACCTTTCCAATTTTGTGCAAATACGATTCTAGCTGCAGTTAATACATGTATAATTCAGTGGTGGGATTCAAATTTTTTTGCTACTGAGTCTGTGGGCGTGGCTTGCTTAGTGGGTGTGGATTGGTGGTCCTGTGACTGAGTGGGCATGGTCGGTCAGTCATGTGATTGGGTGGGCGTGGCAACTTGAGGTCACTCATGTCAAGGATTAGGGTTAGGGTTAGGGTGCCTGGCCTCCCCTCACCTCAAAGGCCTCAATGAGGTACAATTTCCCTGTCTCTTTATTTACTACTACTGAACATTCAAAACATACTATTTAATCCTATGTATATATGCCGTATGTGAACAAACATATTACATAGTATAGAGTGTGTATAGGCACACAAAATGATAAATTATCTACTATATATACTGTATGTGTATGTACACAACACACACATACACACACACACAGCTCTTCTAAAACTATACACATTCAACGTCACTTACTACATTTGGAAAAACACATCCAGAGTCCATTTTCTGCCACACATTTAACTATAATTTCTGTACATTTAGAACATTACACGTGTCTTCAGATGTTCTTCCCTAGCTTGCACATGTTAGAGCCAGGAGAAATCATGGATTTAGTAAATTGTGGTGAAACTCACTTAACAACGCTCTTGCTTAGCAACCAAAGTTTTGGCCTCAATTGTAGTCATAATCTCTGCCTTCCTCTGCATGGCAGCCTTGTCCTAGTAAGTATGTGTAACTAGTAACAGTCCTAGTAAACTCCTTCTCCTTTCTGTTAGAGGCACCAAAATAAACCAGACGATATAAGGTTTATTGCTGGAGCAGGGGCTGAACTAGATAGCCTCCAAGATCGCTTCCAGCCCTAGATTGCTGTGCTGTTTCAAAGCATCTTATAAAGCCACGTCTAGTGCCAGGGTTTGTGGTCCTTCCTTCCTTCCTCTTCTTTCTCTCTTTTTGTCTTTCTCTCTCTCTCTCCCTTTTTTCTTTCTTCTTTCTTTCTTTCTTTCTTTCTTTCTTTCTTTCTTTCTTTCTTTCTTTCTTTCTTTCTTTCTTTCTTTCTTTCTTTCTTTCTTTCTTTCTTGTCTCTCTCTTTTCTCTCTCTCTCTCTCCCTTCCTTCCTCTTCCTTCCTTCCTTCCTTCCTGGAATGGAGCCGCGCTGGGCCCTGGCAGCTTAGCCAGCTACCCGAGCTCAGTGGGGATGGTGGTGCTCTGGGGAGGGGGGGGCCTAGCGCGACTTACCTGTAGGCAGAAGGAGGCAGCTTAATTGGGGCACAGGGCAGACACCACGTGGGAAGGCAGCTTAGGCAGGCAAGCCACCCAGGAGGTAAGGAGTGACTGGGCGGGGTGGGTGGGCAGGACGAGCGGGCGGGCGGGGCAAGTGAGCAGGGAGCAGGCAACCGGTTCGGGGGCATGGCCAGCCAGCGGTTGCTACCGGTTTGGTGACCCAGATGACCCAAATTACTGCTACTGGTTCACACAAACCAATGAGAACCAGCTGAAAATCACCACTGGTATAATTAAATATGCATTTCCTTTACTGTAAATTTCGGGCAAAATGTCCAACAAAAATATTTATGGTTTTAAATCAATATGCTGCATTATCATCTTTTCCAATCACATTTGTATTTTTGTCCAATATTTTTTTGCCTCTACACATGTCCACCACATATGATAATATGACCCAGATATCTGGTGGCATTTCCAACATTTGGCTGGTTTGTCTTTAAATATCTTTGCCAAACTTGCCATCTATAAAACATCTTATATAAATTTCCTTTGTATATGGTTGACATTGTTAATTTATAATTCCTATCCCAAACTTCTGCCATTTGTCTAATTCTATTGTATAACGAAACTTTTTTGCCCATGCTATCGTTGTCTCCTTCATTTGTTCATCTTCCAATTTAATAGCCAATAAATACAGCTTTTTTATCAGTCTTTCTTCTGTCCCTGTTAATATCTAGTTCTGTTGCCTCTTTATTAAAACCATATAATTTAGCATCTTTCTCATATGTAGAATGTATCTGCACCTGTGAATACCATGTCATATCAATCCCTTGATCACTCAATCCTTGTTTAGTTTTGAGTTCCCCCTTTTCATTTAATATATTTTAATAACAATAGCAATAGCACTTAGACTTACATACTGCTTCATAGTGCTTTTACAGCCCTCTCTAAGCGGTTTACAGAGTCAGCATATTGCCCCCAACAATCTGGGTCCTCATTTTACTCACCTTGGAAGGATGGAAGGCTGAGTCAACCTTGAGCCGATGGGATTTGAACTGCCGAACTGCAGCTAGCAGTCAGCTGAAGTAGCCTGCAGTACTACACTCTAACCACTGCACCACCTCGGCTCTTAAACTTGCTAAATTTGAGAAACACTGCTCTAAAATAATCTCAAATTGCTTGACAGTTTCCTAAATGTAGTATGAATGTTAGTGACATTTCTGTAGTCACTATTAAACTAGCTAGCTGTCTTGCTGAATGTATTTATTTAAAAGGATGAATAAACCATTCCAGTCACAACCAGCTTTTAGAGGTATACAATTCAACTTCCTCAACTTGGACTAAACCAAATAATTGGTTTATTATTTATTATTCCTACTCCTAGAGTAATGGTTGATATGTTCACAAGGAGTGCCTGTGACTACTTGTATAACTGCAGTCTGGATCAGCTGTAACTTCATAAAATCTCATGCAAACTGCATGTAATAATCCTGTCTAGTAAGGAAGTCATGAGTGATAGTGAGCAAACTTCTCATTTCAGAAAGAATTGTAATTGATGCAAAGGCCTCTAGCCATAGCTGCCTCCTGGCTTCTTGTATAGGAATTGTAAGCCTAGAAAGACTCAAGTTTTGTATCATTACTTCATATTGGGTTTTTTAGCTCATTTAATTTAAATTGTGTTGAAAATGCTACTCATGGGAAGAAAAAAAGGAATTTCTAGGCATAATATTTCAGCAGATATTTCATATTTAGTGGTTTTTTATCTGATAGTTGTATTGATACTCTTGAATTAGTTCTCTGTAATTTATTCACTAATAAAAATGTATTTTCCTTTGAAGGTTCCTTCAAATTATTGCCCATTTCCATTTTTGTTTGTTTTTCAAGCGCCCATTTCTTTTCAAGAAATAATAACAATGCTACAAAAATATATATAATTACTTTTAACAGGTGAATGTAATGTAGCCAATATGAGTTCTCAATACAGTCACATACTTTATCTGACAATTATCCGAAAGGCTTAATATATTGGTACCAAGGTAATATTCTGTGCACATCCTTGATATTATTAGTTTAATTCATGTAGAATCTAAATTGTTTGGCTCAATTCATAGGAAAAGAAACTCTGGATATTAAAAACCCCATGATCACATTTACTTTTAGTAGGGGTCCCCAAAGTGATCAGTATTGACCCCCCCCAATGATTAATGGTTTTATCCAAGGGTCAGTTAATGGCTGGAAATCAAAAAGGTGCTAGTAACTGATTGGGAGTCAATAGGTGATCAATAAACGCTGGAAGATCAGTTAGGATCATTTAATCTTTGGAATTCTCTGTTGAGTTCCACCCCAGTCCTTAATTCTGAATGTGAGGTCACCAATGATGAAGCAGTGTTGGTATTCAGGATTGAATGAACAGCCAGCAGTAACAGCAATCTTGAATATTTTAATATAATAAATGTTAGAGAGTTGATGAAGAATCTGAAAATTCGTGAATTGATTGAATGAAGATTTTGGGGATTCCTGACTTACAGATAAGCATTCCATTCTAATTAGGCCAAGCAACACAGTTTCAGGCATTGACAAAAGCACAGGTTTCTTGTGGAGTATTTAGAGGGAAAAACATTTGTCCCCCTTGGCACTAGTGCATATTAGGCTTACTCCCCTAACTGGCGCTGATGTATAGGGGATACTAATGGGTAGAATTGGTTCCTAGAAGAATCAGTGAGGAACTGGAAGAGGAAACAAGGTTGACATAAGAGAAAATAGTGAGATGATACCAGGGGTGGGTTCTACTTATCTTTACTACTGGTTCGCAACGGGATTGCTCGTGCGCACTCGCTTCTTTTGCGCACGCACCTTCTGCCCATGGGCAGATCGCTTCTGATGACATCAGGGTCAGTGGGCGGAGTCTCCCGCCGGTTTTACTACCGGTTCTATAGAACCAGTCCAAATGGGGGCCACCCACCACTGGATGGTACCCAATTGCTATACCTCAAAATGTATTTTGTTTTATTTTAATGTGATTAGCTGTTGTCATTGTTGCCATTATTTATTAGATGTGTTTTAGTGACCCCACTCCAAAAGATTTTGAGCAATTAGCACATTCCAATGTGCTAATTTATTTGTCATTTTTTTTCCTTTTATATTTTTTATATTCCAGGCTTTGCTCATAAGTTTAAAATATGGTTGCTTTATGTGGCAGTTGGGAGATGGCGATACCTGTTTTCAAATACATAGTCTGGAAAACAAAATGAGCTTCATAGTTCACACCAAGCAGGTATTTAAATTACAGCGTCCTTCCCTCTAATATTCCCTAATGGTAAATCTTCCCACAATAAGAACATTTGGTTGACTGGATTATTAGGTTAATGTAAAGTTATTGAATGAAGTCTTCACAATATAATCATCTGATCAGATATGTTCTGGCAGCAGCATAGAAATATTCTCAACTATAAAAAATAATAATAATTAAACCTGCCAGAAACTGAATTCAGAATAATTCAGGCAACTAGTCTGCATATGTCAGCTTTGCAAGATTATACAGAATATATGAAGCTGTTTGAAAACACTTGAGTGGTTAAGGCTGGATAAAATGTTAATAGCATTTTATATAATCTTATACTTAACCAAATGCCAAATTATACTCTAGAAAATATTTCAATCTGCATAATTATTATTAATCAAAATGCAAACAAACCCTACACTTTTAACAGACAGAAAACAGCATTTAAACAGCTTCCATTATTATGCTTTTCCTTTCAAACAGTTTGGCCTGCATAAAATTATGCTGCTGACAATAATACTTTAGCTTACCTACTGGAAATTAAGGAATTTGGAAAGCTCAAGCTTAAAGCAGTGGAAAATACAATGTGCTTGTCTTGTTATCCCCAAAGATTTGGGTATCTTTGTGCCAGTCTTCAAAGAAGACTGGGTTGTGAGACCTGGGCAATATTCCCTAAGTGGGTATGTAGAATGCTTATTTGCACAATCCTCAATTATCAAGTTTATCCTTGAGACAGTTATAGAATTCTGCTCACTTAGTTTTGGTCCGTCCCTTTAATCTTTGGGAAACCCCTTGAAATATTTTTCTATTGCCCTCGGGCATCCTCTAGAGAGCCTGCAAGGTGGTTGTATGATATTAGGTGATTGTTATTCCCCCACAAGTTTGGCTTTTTTATAATTTATTTTTTGTTCATGTTTCAGTGTTTTAAGAGTGGCTACATTGTTTTAACTATTGCTGAATTTGTATGCTGCCCAACATCACATGTAACATGGTTGCCCGTATGAATTTTCTAAATAAATAGATGAATTACAATTCTACAATGCTACAATTACATGACTTTTATTACTATTTTAATGTCTTTTTTTGTTTGTAGGCAGGTCTTGTCATAAAACTTCTGATGAAGCTAAGCAGTCAGCTGATACCTGAGAGAAGCGACTAAATTAAATGGGGACCCATTGTGTTCAAATGTTCCACATTGATTAATTGAACAGGATAAAAGACACTGCCTGATGGAGGTCCTACCGAAAGCGCCCTGATCATTTGTATATTTATATTGTACAGCACTATTCTAATATAATCATTTAAAGTATTTGGTTGGTAAAGCCATAAGAATAATATTTGTGTATGTAATTAACAGGAATTCAGGAAATAAAATGAGGACTATAATTCTAGACATACTGAGGCATACTGACAAGGGAATTCTTGGAGTTGAAGTGCAGATATCTTAAAGATGTCAAGGTTGAGAAACACCTATTTTCAAAAAGCATGTCTGTTCTCCCATGATTTTTGGAGTCTGCAGACTGAGAGAATGGTGTGTGTTCTTATGCATCCTCCAGAGCCACTGGACGTCATGTGAGATGGCTGTGCTTTTGCATGGCCTTTAGAGCAGTGATGGGCAATTAATTTTCCTAAGAGGCCACATGAGAAACAAGGACCTTTGTGAAGGGCTGCCACTGTGCTACCCTACAGTCGCCATGGACCAAACAGAGATAATCAAAGGGCAGGATGTGGCTTGCAGGCTGTAAAACATTCTGCTTTAAAGTCTCCAAAAAGCATGTGAAAGTGGGATTTTACAGAACTCTTTCACATGGTTTTTGGAGGCTATGGAAAAGCATTCTCCAAAGAGAGAGTGGAGAATAAATGAAGGCCTCATGAAACCTAGAACAGCCTTGGGTAGACTAGGTAACAGGCCTGTCAAAAAGAATACTGTCTGAAGGCCACATGGCAGATTTTGGGCTGTGGGGACAATCACACTGTTCCCCAAGGCTTACACTCCTTGGAGAACAGGATTAGGGTGGCTTTGCATGGCACCTGTGGCACTAGGACTGAAATCAAGGCCTGGGTCTCTATTTCAGGCCCAGCCTTGGTGATACTCTGAGTGCTGCTGTTCAGGGCCACAAGATATGGTGGGAGTGAGGAAGACAATTGCTTCTGTTTTGGGTTTTGTGTGTGTGTGTGAGAGAGAGAGACAGAGATAGAGACATCAGTAGAGCCAAGTTAGGCATTTTCTGAGTTTTTAATAAACTGAGCCCCAAAGGTTTACCACAGGGGTGGGTTCTACTTACCTTTACTACCGGTTCGCAATGGGATCACATGCGCAGACCGCCTATGATGGCATCCAGGTCGATGGGCGGAGCCTCCCATCGGTTTTACTACCGGTTCTTGCAAACCGGTCCAAACCGGGGGCAACCCTCCACTGGTTTGCCCTTACTGTTCTAGGAAGACATCAGGGTACTGGCAATTCAATATGAAACCTATGAAACATTTGCATGGGATCTTTCTAAATTCCTTATTTGTGGTGTTGTGGTTAAAAAACACCAAATTTGTAGTGGTGTGGTTGGATTATGAATGGGAGACATATATTTTAACTTGTTCACAAGCACACAATTTGTCTGCTTAATTTCAGTATTTTTGTCTTAGCCTAGTCTACCTCACAGCTGGAAAAAATAAGAGGGGGTACCCTAAGTATGCCTTCCTGAACTCCAAAATAAATGGTGCGGCATGCATCCCACAAAAATAAATAAACAGATGCCTAAGTTATAGGTAATTTGTGGGACCTGGGAATCTCTAAGGCAGGTCCCTAATCTCTAAGGTGTAACTGGCTACATATTGGTATCTCAAAGATACCTTATTACATATTTTGAATAATTTATGTCAATAAGAGTTACCTTACATAACAATTTGAAATATATGGTCCTTGTATGCCCTTGCTGCATCAGATAATAATTCTGTTTTTAAATTATGTTTATGAAATACAGCATTTAAAAATATTTGTATATAAGCTGAAGAAAATGTTTTTTTAAATAAAAATGGTTGATTAACATATGATTTGGGCAATATTTATGTATTTGGTGATAATAGAAAGTTCCTTAATTAATTTTATATAATCAGTGCAATGAAACTTGGATTTAATGGACTATAAATGTGGATGAACTTTCCATTTTTTTGTCATTTTAGGTAATTTGTGGCTGTTATTTTGTCATTTATGGATGGCATAATGTCTCTCCAGCAACTGGGATTGACAAACATCCATCCCCTTTAGTTGAGGGAAGTTCTAAAGTACAGTAAACTCTAATTACAGTACGTTATTTTCACCCATATGGATGGTCCTACTAGCAACTCCTATGAAATATAGTATAATAGGAATATATTTGGCTCTTATCCAAACAAAAGGTAGAACCCAGAATTATGTGGTGTAAGTTTCTGTGCAGAAAGTCAAAATTCAGTCTCTGGTATCTCACACTAAAATGTTATGTAACCATTGGGTCAAGGATTTCTGCCCAAGTCCTGGAGACCCACTGCTAAACATGCTCCTCACATATGGTATTTTCCTATATCTTTTATTATTCTCACTCAAAAGTCAAAATGTAGTAACCAAGATAGTTGAGCAATGCTGAGGAATGAGGGAACTCCAGGGTGAAATGCGCCTGGTTCAGACCGGATCGGGCGATCTGGTAGCGATTGTGGCAGGTGGTTTCGAGAACTGGTAGCGATGGCGGTGTGACGCTCTACCCACCCACCCGGGTGTCATTACTTCCTGGTTTTAACCAGGAAGTAATGTGTTTTTTACCTTCTGCGCATGCGCAGAAGGTTGTGTGCGTGCGTGGCATGTGCACTTCCAAACCGGTAAGGAAGGTAAGTAGATTTCACTCCTGGGGAACTCCAATGCCAGAATGTTGAAATTCTATATTAAAAGACACATCACCTTTTTGGGTAAAATCATGTGAAAATAAATAGCTGAACGCTTAAGTAAATCATTCCTGTTAGCAGCCATTGCTCTACTGCAATGATGGCTAACCTTTTTGCCATGGCAAAAGGGGGTTCTTGCACGTGCGTGTGTCCACACCTATAAATCTATGCGCTGCGACTCCGCACATGTGTGCACAACCCCCCCCCTTCCTGACATGCGATGGCCCAGTAGGCCTGTTTTTTTTCTCTTGCCTGACTCCAGAGCATTTCTAGCAGTCTGAGGAAGGCAAAAATGGTCTTTCCTACCCCCATGGAGGTCCTCCAGAGGCCAGAAATGGCCTGTTTACCAACTTCTGGTGGGACCGGAAGGCCCGTTTTTTTGCTGTCCTCAGCTTCCAGAGCCTCTCTAGGAGTCTGGGGACGGCGAAAACGGCCTTCCCCACCTCCACGGAGGTCCCTCGGAGGCCGAAAACGGCCCGTTTGCCTAATTCTGGAAGTGAAGAAACAGGCTGTTTTCAGCCTCCGGAAGACCTCTGGGGGATGGGGAAGGCCGTTTTCGCCCTCGCCAGACTCCTAGAGAGGCTCTGGAGGCTGGGGACAGCAAAAAATAGGCCTTCCCACCACCCCTCAGGCCGTCCGGAGGCAGGAAACAGCCTGTTTCCCACTTCTGGCAAGCTCAAAAGGCCCAAAAGTCAGTTGGCCGGCATGCGCCAGAGCTGAGCTTGTGTACCCAGTGATATGGCTACGTGTGCCACCTGTGGTACGTGTGCCATAGGTTCGCCATCACGGCTCTAGTGCAATGTTTCTCTGACATGAACCCAGAACAACTTGCTGGTCAGAAATAAACCTGCCATCAATGTGGCCCAGCATTGAATTAGAACTATGTAAATTTATGTTTTTATTAAAGATTTAATATTTTTAAATTTAAATGAATAATTTCCCCCTTTCTAGTTTCTGCATTTCTGCCATAAGACAAGATGAGATAAATCACTATTGCCAGCCATTGCTCTAATGCAGAGCTGTCAAACTCCTGGCCCGTGGGCTGGATGTGTCATGTACAGGCCATGCCCAGACCTGTTTTAGAGAAGGGGGGAAAAGTCCTGATATGTCACATGATGCCACTGTGAAGATGTGACAGCTCTAGTGCAATGTTTCTCAACCTCAGTAACTTTTAAGATATATGACCTTCAACTCCCACAATTTCTAAGCCAGGGATGTCCACACATTATAAAAGTAGCTGAGGTTGAGAAACACTGTTCTAGTTGTATGGCTGGTAGGCATCCTATGGGCAAGACTTGAGTTTCTTTCCTCATATTTTGTTTACCCCCGCCTTTTCAAATCCAGTAACATATTAAGATGTTATATTAAAGTACCACTGTAAATGAGGAAACAAATAAGGCTTGGCTATACCATCAAATTAGAAGAATTAACACATACTTGTCAGATAAAATGTCTAACTCTTGTATTTATTCTGCACTCTATGGTTTAGCATGGGTTAAATCCCTTAAACCCATCCCATTCCCAATTCCGCCTTACCTTTGACTCCTTCCTCCGGGTATATAAGTCCTTGTCTGTAAAACTTCTCCCTCAGATTTAGATGAATACCTATGAGATAAAGAAGCAAGGTTATAGATGTGTATGAATAGGTTAATTTATATTCTCAATAATAAATACATAAGTTATTTCTGTTATTGATGAAGTACTGAGAGTTATTGGGCTAGATCCTAGAAATTTAACAATACTCCAAGCAACTGTTTCTCAGGGGCAACCCTTATAAAGATAGAATTGTTGATATTCAAAGGCCAAAGAATTGAGGACTATGTTTTTTTTTAAATTCTTTATTAATTTACTTACAAAATTTATATTCCAGTTTGTATTCCAAACTACTGATTCTTTTTTTTTCCAGCTTTGCCCTCCCAAAAATTTAATTTCTTAGCTAGGTTTTATATCCCTTTCTAAATGACCCATATGATATTTGTTTTTATATCATACTCCAGATTGAACTTTACAAACATTGTGAATTTAAAAGCACATTCCCCATATTTAAAACATTAGTAATTAGGATGTACGTGTCACTGTTTTCATCCTAATTTCTAAAATTTAAACAGGAACTTGAAGTTGGGTAAAACTAGTACACAAAGGGAGGTAAGTAGGATCTTCTTAATTCACCAGCCATCTGCACCATGGAACAGCCCTATTGGGGCCCCAAGTCAATCAGCAGAGCCATGTTTTGAGGCCCTTGTGGAAGGGTGGGAGTAGCTCTCACCTCCATCAGCACAATGTTCCTGAGAGCAGGAGCCATTGCAGAAAAGGGTCTTTTCCTGGATCCTGCCAGACAAAGTTCTTTGAATATAAGATGGGCAGCAATGTCCCTTCTGTTGGAGCAAGAAGGGTGGGCTATTCCTATCGGAGTGAGAAAGTTTATTGATGTTATTTCAGTTAGAATAGAGATAATGCAGAAAGTTCCTGCTTTTTACATGAGAATAGTATAATATAAATAGCCCAGAATTGCTTCTATTCCATTTTATGATCTTTTTGCCATAGTTTTTAAGCACATCATTGCAGTTGTTAAGTGAACCAAGCAGTCATTAAACAAATCTGCTTTCCCCTATTGACTTTGTTTGTCAAATGCCAGCTGGGAAGGTTACAAATCAGGGGTAGATTCTACTTACTTTTACTATCGGTTTGCAACGGGGCCACGCATGCGCAGAAGCGTACTGATGACATCAGGGTCAGTGGGCGGAGTCTCCCTCCGGTTTTACTATCGGTTCTATAGAACCGGTCCAAACCACCACTGTTACAAATGGTGCTCGCATGACACCAAGAAGCTGCAGCTATCATAAATACATGCTAATTGCCAAGTGCCCAATTCTGATCACATGACTATGGGGATGATGCTATGGTCATAACTGTGAAAAACAGTCCTAACAGTCACTTTTTCTGTACCACTGTAACTTAGAATAATCACTAAATGAATGGTTATTAGTCGAGGATTACCTGAATGCAACTTTTAAAAAGATATGAAAGTAGCATTACAATAGAATATTCTTCTAAAAATACCAATATAGTGAATCAATATTTTGTCACAGAAGACATTTCCCAGGCCTTTGTATTTTTGTTTGTTAAACTGTTAAACAAATAAGGATCTAATCACATGAGGCACTTTCATAGATATTACATTGATATGCTTTCTAAAGGAAAGAAGTTTACATTATCCACTCACAAGAACACAAGATAATATCAAAGTTAAAGAAACGTATTGTCAATTACTTAAGAAAAACCGCTTGGGATAAACTCAAAAGTTATACAACTGAAATCCTAGATCTAAACAGAATCTCTAGCTTGGTGAGAAAAATAAGCCAATCAGAATTGCTTTAAATTGGAACTTGCATTAGAAAATCTCTGGCAGTTGGAAATTCTATAAGGTGAGGTTTAAAAGAACAACAAGCCCTACTTGGTAAATATACTCTAGCTTTTAGTAATGACAGAAGGTCCACAAATGGCAAATATTCTAGACACTACACTGTATGATGGCTACAGAGACTTTCAGATTCAATTTCACAAAGATGTTTTGCAGTACTGTATATAGATTTGTAGCTGTGGCAACTCTTTACAGTAAAGAAAGAAATTGGTCTTTTAAAAGTTGTAGAAAGGTATGACATTTGTATCCAAAGCACTGCATAATCTTAATATCTAGGTATAAGCCTCATAAGATTTAGTCTTGTTTCTAAGAAGATATGTTTAGTTTTTGCAGCCATGAATGAAATAAGGATTAACCTTACCTGAATAAGATCATAGTTTTATAGTAAGTTTTATTGTTATTAGAATAAGCTGTTGATATTATTAGAATTCTTTTATGTTTCTCTCATCTGTTTACAAATTAAGTTTATAAGATACATTATTTAAAATGTAGGTGTGATGGTTCTAAGCAGTTACAAACAGCTAAAATTCAATCTAACACTTACAATTTACAACACTTACAATATCACTAAGTGATATTTTTGCTTGATTGTTGGAAATGAATTCAACCAACAAGCATGGGTCGATAAAAACAGACTTTATTAAAAGAAAATAATAAAAACAATTTTGCAAAATAGGGTGGTATCCCAGCACACCTCAACAAGGAGTTTGAGCCACGAAGCCACACCTAAAGTTTCAAAAGCATTACATTTTATCCCGATGCCCCCCATGCCCCACCTACATCGCATCCAGTGACCGACCACAGCTGATCCGAAGCGCCTTTTAGAGAGAACATCATCTCTTTCTCTAATTACATATTTATCAACTTCTTCCCATAACTACCCATACAATATTTTGCAAGCATAGCTCTTTCTTATTTCTACTGCCCTAGCATTAAGGAATGTCCCCCTTTTCAAGGCCTCTTTCTAACGGTCCTAAAACAAAAGAAGATTTATTCTAACACAATATTGTTACATATTGGTCAGCATGTTCTCCAACTATCTTAAAGCAAAATAATATCTAACAAATTTACCAGAGTAGCAGAGTTGGAAGGGGCAGGTCATCCAGTCCAACCTGCTGCCTAAGCAAAATTGAATCTTTACTTATATGCATTTCTAACCTATATACCTACAAACTATTTTATTTTTGAATTTTCTTATATCCTACACTATTTCACTAATATTGTCTAAATCCTGTTTCTTACCTATCATATATCTTGCCATTATATTATGGTTTTCTCATTTATTTTTTATTTTTTAATAAAGGCTGGAATAAGCAACAACAACTGATCCTGCTTTTTTTTCGAAGTATGTCCGATAAAGAAGAAGACGCAAATGAAGATGGGGACGTAAATGAAAGCTCTCTAAAAGAGATTGAAAATGGCAGTATGCAATCTATTAAAGAACATGATACAACTGGAAGTTCTTCAGATCAAGTGCCAGAAGAAAATCAGCATGAAGCCACTGATGCTAATGAAAGTGAAACTATCCCACAAACATTGGAAATGTCAGAAATATCTTCCAGCAGTTTGCCCAAGGAAAAGGCAAGTGAATTCCAGGAGACTGAAACTGAAAAAGAAGCAAAAAGCTCTATGAGTCCTGTACAAGATAAAGAAAAGGAAAAATGCAGTTTAGATTCTTCAGAGAAACTAGAAACACTGAAAAAAGTTCCAGTAGATTGGACAGTGGATACAAAACATGTTGAACTTTTGGCATATCTATATGCTGAAGGATTAGCTGAAATCCCACAAGATTTTCTTGAAGTTCAGGCTAAAAAAAGTTTATTGCACTCTGTAGAAAATGCTTCGGTGTCTCAAATGCTAATCAGAGAATCACCATCTGAAATGATGTTTGATGACTTTACAGTTCAGTTACATACAAGAGGGCTCATAGAAGTTCCTTCAGCGATTTTTGACACAAAGAAGTTGAAGTTTTTGAATTTAAACAATAATGAAATAAAGACCCTACCACAAGAAATAAGGTTGTTGAAAAACCTGGAAATACTATGTATGGAAGAAAATCAGTTAGCTTCATTACCTCCTGAAATTTGTCTTCTTAAAAAACTTAGGACTTTGAATCTCAGTCATAATCAAATATCATCATTGCCACAAAATTTTTCTGAACTATCAAGACTCAGATGTCTTTTGCTCAGTTATAACAACATTGAAAAAATCAACTTTGCTTTAGAAAAACTTGAAAGGCTAGAAGTGTTAGATCTCAGTGGAAATAATGTGACCCTCCCAGACTCAATATCTACCATGAACAAATTAAATGCACTCTTTTTACATTCCTGTAGCATTTCAATATTCCCAAAGATGGTCTGTTACATTCCAAATCTAAATAAGCTTATTTTGTCAGAAAATCAGATCCAAAGTTTACCAAAAGAAGTCAAAGAACTCAAAGGTTTAAAAGAGTGTTCATTAAGTAACAACAAGCTTACATTTTTGCCCGTGCAGCTTTTTCAGTGGTTACATATTGAAAAACTGAGGTTGGATAACAATCAATTAGAAAGTCTTTCAGATAAAGTGGAAAAGCTTGAAAAGCTTTGTGACCTTAATCTTTCTAATAATCTGTTAAAAATAATTCCTGATAGTCTTTGCAACTGTACCATGTTAGAACGCCTCAACCTTAATGACAACCAATTAAGAGAGATTCCTTCCAGTCTATACAGATTGAAATATCTAAGAGAATTGTATCTAAGCAGAAACCAACTGATCTTGTTAGATGAAAAAATAGCATACATTAAGAAACTCTTAATTTTAGAAATATCAGGAAATTCATTAATGTATATTCCTGTTGAAATAAAAAGCTGTACTGAAATCATTAAAATTGACTTAAGTTATAACAAATTGGCTGTGTTTCCACTTGGATTGTGTGCACTAGCTGCTCTTAAACACTTAAATCTCAGTGGAAATTATATTTCAGAAATAACTATTGACATTTCATTTATTAAAAATCTGCAGCATCTAAATTTTAGTAAGAACAAATTGCCATCATTTTCCATACACCTTTGTACTCTTTCTAGACTGAGCTATTTAGACCTAAGTAACAATGAAATAAGCACTGTTCCCACAAGTGTGCATAAAATGCAATGTCTCCAGGTTCTGCTATTATACAATAACAAATTTACTTTGTTTCCCAGAGAATTATGTGTTCTAAGTCATCTAAAGGTTCTTGATCTTTCTGAAAACAAAATACAGTTCATTCCTGAAGATATTAAGGAACTATCAAAGCTAAAAGTCTTAAATCTATCAGACAACAAGTTTGCATCATTTCCAAATGAAATATGCCAACTTTTATCATTGCAGAAGTTAACTCTGAGTCAGAAAAATGGATTAAGGGTAAGCTACTTAAAATTATGACTCTTTATGCTGGCTGGGGAATTCTGAGAGTTGAAGTTCATACATCTTAAGGTTGCCAGGTTTGAAAAACATGATATATGTTCTGGTACACTAGGCCCAATAGCACAATCAAGATTGATTATTTTTTCTCCATTTTAAAATTACACCTTCTCCTTAAGCTGTTACCTCCTGGAATTGAATCTTCCTTAAATTATATCTGTACTCTGACTTCTGAAACGACTCCTAAAGATCAGAGAGCACCAATCTTTACAGTTCAAACCTGAGCCATATATATATTTTTCTATTGAGAATATTAAAAAGATTATTTGGATTATTATCCTTGTTTTATTTTGTTGTCCAGCACTGTTTTAGCAGAATCTATTTAATATTTTCTTATATAGGTAACAAAAGATGATTCTTTTATAACAAAACAATTCCTTGCTATAAAAATATTTTAATTGCTTTTATTTTCAGTTAAAATCATTGACAGAAGAGGTATCAAAGCTGAAATCTCTTAAAGAGCTGGATATTTCTCACAATGAATTACAAGAAATACCAGAAAGTATAGGGGACATACAGAGCTTGGTCACTCTAATAGCAAACAACAATTGTTTAACAAAGCTTCCCTCAAGTTTTTCGTCACTCTGTAATTTGTGTCATCTGAATCTGAGAGGTAAGCGGTTTTATATTTATTATCATAGGAAATGATACTCAGGTGTGAAAAGAATAACCCTAATCCAGTGAGAATGCGCAAACAAGTTGTGATATGCAGATCAGATGTAGCAAGTATAGAAAAGTGAGTGTAAACATGTACAAACTTGTATTCAGCTGCAATAGAATGCCAATAAATTATTTTGACAATGCTTGGATAACTGGAGAAGTGTAGTTCTTAAATAAGAAGATAATTTGGGTATATAGGGTTTGAATTACATAATAGAAATATTTGTCAGCTTATAAATGAAATGAAATCAATTGCAACATGATAAAATTGAATTAGAATTAAAATTTAAAAATCAAATGATTCATATAGTATAACCCACTATTTCCCCACAATTATATCAGTGTAATCACGTTGCTTAATATTAATATTCCTATGGTTATTAGGATTTGAAAGGAGGAAGAAAACAAAATTTATGCGACACAGATAATTTTTTTAAAAGAGGGAGAACAAGAGTAATCAATATTCCATAAAAGGCCCTGAGGAGTTTACATTTTTCTAGTATTTTACAATGCACACAAATGTGACTAAGAGTTGCTATGTAAACACAATACAGCTCAAAATAAAAGTCTTTCCCATAAACTGAGATTAGAGTAAGATGTGGTCAAAAGCTGAAGTTTGGGGTTGGCTGCAGGATATGGTCAAAAAAATTAAGGTGGTTGCTGATGATGAAATTGAAGCTGTTTATGTTTTTATGTGAATTGTACATTTAACACATCAAAAACAGGTGCGCTTTCAATTGCATCATTGTGGCTGCCATCTTGATGTTTTTTACCTTAGGAACTTGGAGTTTAAAAGGAAAGGACAAGTATGATAATACAGGTAGTCCTTGATTTACAACAGTTCGCTTAGTGACCATTTGAAGTTAAACAGTACTGAAAAAGGTGACTTATGACTGTTTTTCACACTTGCAGCATCCCCATGGTTACATGATTTATATTTGGATGCTTGACAGTCGACTCACATTTATGACCGTTGCAGTGTCCCAGGGTCATGTGATTCCCTTTTGTGGCCTTCTGACAAGCAAAATCAATGGGGAAACCAGATTCACTTACCAACTGGTCACTAATTTAACAACTGCAGTGATTCATTTAACAAATATGGCAAGAAAATACGTAAAATGGGACAAAATTCACTTAACAAATTTCTCACTTAGCAACATAAATTTTAGGCTCAATTGTGGTCGTAATTTGAGGACTACCTGTATTTTTACCTTATTCAGGATGTATTGTAAGAATAGTTATATATATATATATATATAAAATGACTATGAATGAATCAAGGCTATATTATCTAGAGCCGTCTGGTCTGTTATATAGTGGTCTATTGTATAGACTGTTTTACAGACAGAAAAGTTGCCAAGATGCCCTGCAAGAAGATGCATTGGCTTACTTTCTGCCAAAAATGTCCCAAACAAAAATTGTTTTCCAAACAATTCAAATTCCCAAGGGCTTCTTCATTTTGCAAGGAACAAAAGTCAGATTAAAATTATGCATGAGGAAAAAGGGCCAGCTGTACTATTGATCAAAAGCAGCCTATCCTGAGAGGGCCACAAATTCATTGCATTTACTATTCTTGTATTTTAATACAAGTGCAGGATGAGATAGTTGCGGAGTTTTCAACCTCCTAAACCAAGATGACTTGGTTCAGGATTGTAGCAAGAATTGCAAGATTGCAAGGAAAGTGTGTGTATGTTTGTTTGTGTGTGTATGTGCGTGTGTGTGTGCATGCGTGAACACATGCACATCCACCCTGGAGCAAAGTCAATAATAATGGGGCAAGGAGATCCATATACCTTTTGCCAACCTTTGCTGTAGCAAATGAGATTTTGTTGAGTACCAGGAGGTTGTGTTAGATTTCAGTAACCATGATTCATTATTGATGTCACATAATATTTATAATACTGATTTATTTTTGACTAATGAATTACAAGACTGAATCTTTCATCATGGCTGTACTTAGTTAACAATTCAAAATGGCTTTCTTTGTATTTATTTTACTAGAAAATAAGCTTATATACTTGCCTAGTGATATGCACCTTCTTCTGCAACTAAAGGATATAGATTTTGATGAAAATACTCTCATCAGGCCTCCTCTGGAAATCTGTAAAGGGAAACAACTGCTCCCCATCATACATTACTTAGAAAATGCTGATCAAAGAGATGGTAAGTTTGGATTAAATATCCCAGTATCAATAGACTTTCTACTCATGCCTCAGATTGTTTTCTTTGGGCTTCTGAGACTTCCTATCTACCACGGGGTAGGGAGGTACCAGTCTCCCTTGTTTCTTGATTGCTCTGATCATTTTACCTCCAATTGGAATAAGTCACATGAGTTAGAAGAAATTTATTATCTTATAGCATTGATAGATAATAGACAATGTTCAATGACGTTGTAATTATGTGTCCTTGCTAATAAACTGTGGCAGCAAATTATGAGTGTCTGCAGATTGTTTGCTGAGCATAAAACATAGCTAGACTGCACCAACACGTCACCTTAATTCACACTCTGAGGAATCCCACACTCTGACCCTCTTTTCATGGGTCAGCTGCTTGTACTAAGCCTCTTCTTCATCTCATTTTGGACACCAGTGTGGCAAAGACCTTTGTAAATAGAGGTGGAACTGACTTAAAAATTACAAAAAGCAAATGCTGGACTCTCCAAAGACATAGAGAACCTATTGAACTCTCAGTCTTTTGAACATTCAGAGAGAAAAACTGAAACAAAAGCAGACTTTTGTAGCTTTTTGTAGCTTCCATAGTCCAAATTGAGAACTTAAGATAGCATTTAAAATAAAATCTTTAAGCAAAGAGATAAATTCATCCAGCAACCATTTGAAGTTTCTGTTCTCCTATTCTTACACCAACAGTTTTAATAAATCTTCCAACGCTTCTTGAATTCAGTAGTGTCTGGCCCCTTCCTTCTGTACAAAAAGTTTTCTAGGTTGAAGAAACAATTCTCTTGCTTGTTTATACAGATCTGATAAATTAATCCAAGAGAGGTTTTCTCTGCTGACTTCTGTCATCTGCTACCTCCCTCAACCTTCATCTCTAATCCCTTAGTCCTGTATCAAAAGAGCCTTTAGGAATCACAGGCACTGAGTAGGCAGGTACTTATATTCTGCTGCTGTGGTTTATTTAAAAGAGGTTGCATTTTCTCTTCCCCATACAATGGATCCCCAAAGAAAGTCCTCGGTTACTTTGTATTCTACTAAAGACTAAATTCCATTAAATATAATTTTGTTCATGGCAAATACCTGGAGTTGCTTAAATGGCTCAAAATTCATCCCACTGTTTTTTGGGTCTTTCCCAGAACTCATGCTTGTTACTTGGGTCCTACTTACTTTGTGCTTTCCCTATCATTGTTTCTTCACTTCTACATTTTACATTTATCAGAAGATGAGTGGGTGGGCCCAGAAAACATTAATCAATATATATTACAAATCAGGAAAAGCAATTCCATTTAAAGTGTTTTCCTAAACAGACAACTATAGTCTATCAGTAGCTTGAAATCAAACAAAATGATATACTACAAATTAATAATTGTCTCTACAGACTGTTCTGGCTATATTAATAAACCCACAATTTAATACCTAGTTAAGGATACAGTTAGTCTCCAATCCTATATTCTTTTCAGTTCAGATGCATATTTAATTGTGATTTATTTTATTTTTATTTATTTATTTTATTTTATTTAAATGCCACCCTATCTCCACAGGACTCAGGGCGGCTCACAACAATAAAATAACCGAATAAAAGCGTGTTAAAATATATGTTAATCCCCGCAGTGCAGGCTGAACAACCATGTCTTTAAGTCGCGGTAGAAAGTGCGGAGGTCAGGGGCCAACCGGAGCCCCAGAGAAAGTTGGTTCCAGAGGATGGGAGCACCCACAGAGAAAGCTCTGCCTCTAGGGGTCGCCAGTCGACACTGTCTAGCTGACGGCACCCTGAGTAGGCCCTCCCTGTGAGAACGCACCGGGCGATGGGGAGCTGTTGCTGGTAGCAGATGGTCCGACAAATAACCTGGACCTAAGCCATTTGGGCTTTATAGCTCATCACCAGCACCTTGAATCTCACCCAGAGGGCAACCGGCAACCAATGCAAGTCGCGCAGGAGAGGTGTAACATGGGCGTATCGGGAACCACCCATCACAGCTGCATTCTGTACCAGCTGAAGCCTCTGGATGGTCCTCAAGGGCAGCCCTAGGTAGAAAGCTTGCAGTAGTCAATACGGGAGGTGACTAGTGCATGAGTAACTGTGCGTAGGGCATCCCGGTCCAAATAAGGGTGCAACTGGCACACCAGGCGGACCTGGGCAAACGCCCCCCTGGTCACGGCTGTTATATGATCTTCTAAACTCAACTGTGAATCCAAGAGGACACCCAAGTTGCATGCCTTGTCTACCGGGGTAACACCTCATCCCCTATAGACAAAGATGGAACCTCTAGGTCGGACCGGAATGCCATCGGACCGACAAGCCACTCGGTCTTGTCAGGGTTGAGCCGAAGCCTGTTCCTCCCCATCCAGACCCATACTGCCTCCAGGCAGCGGGACATCACATCGAGGACATCACTGGGCTGGTTTGGGGTGGAAATAAAAAGCTGGGTATCATCTGAGTATTGATGATACCTCACCCCGAAACCACGGATGATCTCACCTAGCGGCTTCATATAAATGTTGAACAGAAGAGGTGAGAGGACTGACCCCTGGGGCACCCCACAAGTGAGGGGCCTCATGGCCGACCTCTGCTCCCCTGCCAACACCGCTTGCGTACGACCCGAGAGCTAAGAGGAGAACCACTGCAAAACAGTGCCTCCCACTCCTAGCCCCTCGAGACATCGCAGCAAGATACCATGGTCAATGGTATCGAAAGCCGCCGAAAGGTCTAATAGGACGAGAACAGAGGAATAACCTCTGTCCCGAGCCCTCCAGAGATCATCCACCAGCGCGACCAATTTTGATCTACTCTTACTAGAGCAACATTTCCCAGAATTGTGTTTATAGTCTAAATAAATATAGTCTAAATAATTTGTAATATCAAATTGTTGTCCTCTAATATTTATAACATGTTTATTTTAGAAAAAGTCCTGGAGAAAATATTGAAAACCATTAGTAAAAATATTCCTCTTGAACATTTGGATTATTTTTGCCGAAAAATGCAACTTGACAATGATATAATTGTAAATATTGAAAATAAGAGGTTAGTGATATTTAATGATCAATATTTAATGAGACATTCTATCTTGTTTTGTATGGGTTGATCGCGGTTTCCCTTCTTTGTAAGCCACCAGGGTCCCATTGTCTAAGTTGAGCGGCCATATAAACACTTACATAAATAAATGCAATGTTTTTCCTTTTCCTAGTAGATAGCAATAGCACTTAGACTTATATACTGCTTTACAGTGCTTTACAGGCCTCTCTAAGTGGTTTTCAGAGTCAGCATATTGCCCCCAACAATCTGGGTCCTCATTTTACCCAACTCGGGAGGATGGAAGGCTGAGTCAACCTTGAGCCTGGTGAGATTCAATCTGCTAAATTGCAGGCAGTCGGCAGTCAGCAGAAATAGTCTGCAGTACTGCACTCTAACCACTGCGCCACTGTGGCTCAAAAGATAATACTTTTAATTAGTATTTTCGTTAATGTTTCATTGGTACATTTTTTTCACAGATTCTATCAATCATGGGGACATCAAGTATTTTTCTATTTATATTTTTAGATCATTTACATTAGAAGAAAAAGTTGCTGAGGCCTTGAACTCCTGGAAAGCAGCAAATCAAAATTTGTCTCCAACTGCTATGGTAGACCAGTTGATTAGAATATTGATTATATCTGGCCTCTATTATCTGTCCAACAAAATCAAAGCTTTAAAGCTGTGTTCAAGACTGGTAAAGTTTTGATAAACACTGTATTTCCAATTCCAACTTTTGGGCATATCTTGAAACTAAATACATTTATCAGCATTCAATACCTTGTTGATTTAGTGTGCTTAATCAATTGCACTCTTAATGGCCCTTGAAGACCATTGGACGCTACAACTTGTCCACAGTAGGTATTGCGGCTAGTGCTTCAGCAACACTACTATGACTTGAACTGCGTTGGTTTCAAGCAATGCCAGACATTGTCATATATAAAGCTCTACATAGTTTATTTGGATTATTTTGGAAAGTGTTTCCTATTGCATCTGTCCATCCAGTAAGAAACATGGTTTAGGTCCAATCTAGGGACCAGAGTCATTTCATGGGAGTGAGGAGGTATGTTCTTAGTTCACTGCATTCTCTTGAAACAAGATGCCATCTTGGATCTGCACAGCCTGCCTTCAAAAAAGTACTTAAAACCTGGCTACAATACTGGGTAGGACATCTGGAGTATCCCCACTACCCTGTCTTTAGATTGAATTATTTACCCCACTTTAACCACTGGAAATGTTTTAACTGTTTGTTTTAAACAGTTTGTTTTATATAACTGGGGGAAGGGAATAAAAGTTGAAATTATAAAAAAAAAATCATTATTTAAGTTTAAAAATGGATTTCAAAGAAAATTGCAAAATAATTGTAAAATTCCGTACTTAATACACATATAGCATAGAATTACATTCAGTACATTTAGTGCTTGGATCCGAACACAACTTTTAATCTTTAAGCTCTGTCTCTAAAAATTACAATCCCACATGTATGATTTGATCTCGGCCTGTCGTTCGTTCAGAACTGCGATAGGAAATAATCACCAGTAACGCACAGAGAATCAGGGTTTACTTTGGCAATGATAAGCTTGCAGTCAAAAGTAAAGTACAAGTCGGTGTTTTGGTTCAAAGTCAGCGCTGGGTGTAACCACACCACAGCGCTATTTAACAAAAACTCAACCCCTTAAACATACATCCGGTGATTAGCAATCAAGCACCCCCCACTCCCTTAACAGTAACAGCTGCAGCTGAGAGCACCAGAGCAGTGAGGACAGCAGAATCAGAGAGGCCCGGCAACGTCATCAATCATCGCCCTGCTATGCAGGAATGCTGATATCCAGGAACTGTTTGTGTGTTCTCTGCAGCTGCTTATCTCCGCTCCTCCGTCTCCCACACCCCCCATCGATGGCGAGCTCCGGTAGGACTCGACATTTGATTTGCACATATTTGCATTTGTTATTATACAGCCTGTCATAATAACATTATGATATATGCCTGGATTATGACCAGCACATAATGTTTTTCCCCCAAGTTTTTTATTTTATATTATTTATACATATCACTGCGTGAATAGTGTGGTACATGGGTATCATACATGTACCTATCTATTTGTATCAAAGACATAATATTATTACTTATAGTTATTACATTTCATTTTCATTATTTCATATTGCTTAAACAATATGACCTCAGCCTACCTCTTACTAAATGGACAATAAATGAATGTACAACGGAACCCATCCATACAACCCTATACAATGCTGTTAATAATCTAGGTCTAAGCCAACTAGTAACTAACAAGTCTCAATAACTGCCTCGACCTCATCTTCTGCAACAGCTTAAACTCAATTTATGGACTATAAATAAAAGAATCCTTTTACAACAGTGACCACAGCATGATTGACTTTTGTCTCAATATACTCCCTTACAAAAATCACCATAATAATGGGATACCCAACTACAACTTCAAAAAAGCCAACTATGATCTCATAGACACTGACCTCTCATCTCTTGATTGGCAAGACCATTATAACATTTTCTTGCTCGAAATCAATAGTTATTAATCACCACCAAAACCAGGAAAAACAAATTACCCATATCAATAAGAAAGCTTCAATAAAAAAAAGTCCCTCTGGTGAAAAACCAAAACTGGCTACATAGCTAACTTCAAAAGCTGCTACAAAAATATATGTCACCAAATAAAGACTGAATGTACCAATTATATCAAACAAGAAGAAAACCTTCTGTGCACAAAATCCAACTGCGCATTCTATAACTTTTGTAAACAACAAACTTAAAAACTCAAGATCCATCCCATCCCTAAAAGGACCTAACGGTAAAGACTGCAATGATGAAGCAGTTAAAGCAAACCTCTTTAACACATTCTTAGGCTCAGTCTTTGTAAACAGCAATGGTTCGTGCCCAACATTCCCTAGTCATACCACTAATAACTACAACGTTCTAACACAAATAGATTTCACAGAAGATAAGCACTACGCAGACTAAAACCATCTCTATCTATTGGACCTGATGGACTATGTGCATACTTCTTAAAAAAGCTTTCCACTGCTATAGCTGAACCCCTAAGCATAATCTTTGAAAAATCTTTCAGGACCAGCTGTCTCCCCAACCTATGGTCATCCCTATCTTCAAAAAACAAAAAACAAAAAAACAAACCCAGCCTAGTTGAAAATTACAGATCAATCTCTTTATGCTGCGTCACCTGCAAAGTCATGGAATCAATCATTAACCAATCCATTACCATCCACTTAAAAACAAACAACCTACCCTCTAACAAACAATTTGATTTCAGAAAAAAATTATCCTGTAATCTACAACTTTTACACTGCAAAAATATATGGACTACAAATCTTGATCAGGGCAAAGCAATAGATGCAATTTACATAGACTTCTGTATAGCCTTTGATTCAGTGGTACATGATAAACTACTTCTAACACTAAAATGCTATGGCATCTCCGGACCCCTACATAATTAGATAGCCATGTTCCTGTCAAACAGACAAGTGGTCAAAATAGGGAGCGCCCTTTCAAATCCTGCACCTGTTAATAGCGGTGTCCCCCAAGGCAGCATTCTAGGACCAACACTCTTCATACAATACAAAAATGACCTCCAATCATATTATAAGCAACTGCATTTTCTTCACCGATGATGTAAAACTATTTAACACCACCGACAATGCTGCTACCCTTCAAAAAGACATTGGTTTTGTGTCAGAATGGTCAAACAATTGGCAACTCCAAATCTCAACCAAAAATGCTCTGTCTTACACACTGGCAAAAAGAATCAGAACACAAAATACAAGCTGAGTGGACACGACCTTATAGACGACCCTCACTCTGTCAAGGGCCTTGGAGTACTCATATCCAATCATCTAAGTGCCAAAGTCCACTGTAACAACATCGCCAAAAAGGAATTAAGAGTTATAATCCTAATCTTAACGTAGCTTCTTGTCCAATAATATCACATTACTAACCAGAGCACATACAACATTTGCTAGACCAATTCTCAAATACAGCTCATCTGTCTGGAAGCCACACTGCATATTGGACACTAATACTATTGAACGTGTCCAGAAATATTTCACAAGAAGAGTCCCCCACTCCTCTTCTAGCAACAAAATACTTTATGCCACCAGACTTGAAATTCCGGTCTTAGACAACTTAGAACTACACCACCTTTGGTATTATCTAAGTGTAGCTCATAAAATTATCTGCCACAATGTCCTTCCTACCTGTCAATGACTACTTCAGCTTCAACCACTTCAACCAGCTTCAACCACAGCAACACACAAGTACGCAATAGATACAAACTGAAAAGTGAACTGCTCCAAACTTGATTACAGAAAATATGACTTCAGCAACAGTGTGGTCAATGCCTGGAATGCACTACCTGACTCTATGGTTTCATCCCAACCCCCAACCCCCCAAGTTTTAATCTAAGATTGTCTACTGTTGACCTCGCCCCATTCCTAAGAGGTCTGTAAGGGGCATGTATAAGAACACCAGCGTGCCTGCTGTCCCTGTCCTAATGTATCCTTTATTTGTATTCATTTATTATTCTTTTTTTTTAAAAAAATAAATTGATTTATATGCCGCCCTTCTCCGGAGACTCAGGGCAGCCTACAATGCATTAAGCAATAGCCTTCATACTTTTGTATATTTATACAAAGTCAGCTTATTGCCCCCACAAACTGGGTCCTCAATTTACCTACCTTAGAAAGGATGGACGGCTGAGTCAACCTTGAGCCTGGTGAGATTCGAACTTATAGTAATTGCAGACAGCTGGTCTTAATCACAATGCTATCAGTCTGCTGAGCCACCAGGCCCTTGCAATTCATATTTATATCTATATATACCTATATATATTAACTAATATGTACTTGACATATTAATTTCCAAACCTCCCTTTTATTATTACATATATCTTGATACACACATACACATACACACTAGTATTCCCCTTATTTCTTGCTCTATTTTAACTTTTTTTCCCATGTTACCATAATATTCAAAGATATTTCTTTTCTATCTTCCATCTTTCACCCGACCAGCACATAATGTTGTAAAACTACAAGATTTTTAAACACCAGAGAGCACTATATAATTTCTTTTCTATTTTGGATTTGGCAAACCAGCATTAGATATCCCTAATATTCTGAGTTGGTAAGCCTTTCCTTACCCTGGCATCAGAGAATATTTATGGCTCAGGATTGAAATGAGGCTGCTTGATGCTCTAGGAGCTTGGTTATTTTCTTGTAGATGTTTCAATACGTAAACTAGATAAAATCACCAGTGTTATTATTCCCTGTATGTTTAACCCGTCTACATCTCTTCCTCCTGCACAATCATGGAGGGCTTCAGTTAAGTGGCCATGACTACAATTTGATTTTTTTTAATCCTTCTTGAATCCTTCTGAAGACTCAGCCAGATGTGTAAGTTTGTAAGTTGAAAGTTTCAGAAGTGCTTCAATCTTTGCACATATTTCTGCTATTGAGTGGTCTGTCTTTTCTCAAGTTTCTATGATGGCCTGGAAAGTATTGTCGCCTATTTTCATTTTCATTATCAGTTCTTTAAAACAGCAACATCTTTTCTACAACTCAGTGCAAAAACATATAAGCAGCTATCATCTATCATTGATCTCATCTTCTGTATCAGTTTAAATTCTATTTATGGACTACAAAGAAAAGAACCATTCTCCAATAGCGACCACAGCATGATTGACTTTTGTCTCAACCTATACCCTCTCAAAAATCATAATGATGGGATTCCCAGTTATAACTTTAAAAAGGTCAATTATGATCTCATAGACAATGAACTCTCATATCTTGATTGGCAAAATCTATTCTCTGGCTGTAATGCTGCTGATGACCATTACAACATTTTCTTGCACAAACTCAAAAGAATCATTAAACTTTACGTACCACTAATACCTCACAAAACCAGAAAAAATAAACTACTGATAATAATAAGGAAATTACAATCCAGAAAAAAAATCTTTGGCAAAAAAACAAAACAAACTATGTAGCTAACTTCAAAAAACGCTATAAAAACTTTTGTCAATAAATAAAGACTGAATGTACCAATTACATCAAACAAGAAGAAAACATTCTGTGCACGAAATCCAACCGTGCAATCTATAACATTTGTAAATGATTTTGAAATATCTTTCAATACCTGCAGCTTGCCCTACCAATGGTCACAAGCCAGGGTCATCCCTATCTTCAAAAAGGGAAACCCTAGCCTAGTTGAAAATTACAGACCAATCTCTTTATGTCACCTGCAAAGTCATGGAATCAATCATTAACCAATCTATTACACTACACCTAGAGACAAACAAGCTACTTTCTAACAAACAATTCGAGACTACACATCTCGATCAGGGCATAGCAATAGATGCAGTTTACATAGACTTCTGTAAAGCTTTTGATTCAGTGGTACACGACAAATTACTTCTAAAACTAAAATCCTATGGCATTTCTGGACTCCTACATAAATGGATAGCTGCCTTCCTGTCAGACAAGAAGTGGTCAAAATAGGAAGTGCTCTATCAAATCCTGTACATGTTAATAGCGGTGTTCCTCAAGGCAGTATCTTTGGTCTAACACTCTTCATACTCTACATAAATGACATTTGTGATCATATTAAAAGCAACTGTGTTCTCTTCACTGATGATGTTAAAGTATTCAACACCACCAACAATGCAACTACCCTTCAAAAAGACCTTGACTATGTGTCAGTTTGGTCTAACAAGTGGCAACTTCAAATCTCAACCAATAAATGTTCTGTCTTGCACATTGGCAAAAAAAATCAAAACATAAAATACAAATTAAATGGACATGACCTTGTAGATGACCATCACCCTGTCAAGGACCTTGGAGTACTCATTTCTAAAGATCTAAGTGCCCGAGCCCACTGTAACAACATCGCCAAAAAATAAAATACTTTATGCACCAGACTCCAAATTTTGGGCTTAGACAACTTAGAACTACGTCGACTTCAATCTGACCTAAGCATAGTACATAAAATTATCTGCCACAATGTCCTTCCTGTCAATGACTACTTCAGTTTCAACCACAATAATACATGAGCAAATAATAGATACAAACTCAAGGTAAACCGTTTGCAGAAAATATGACTTCAGTACAGAGTGGTCAATGCCTGGAATGCACTACCTGACTCTGTAGTTTCTTCCCCAAACCCCCAAAACTTTAACCTTAAACTGTCTACTGTTGACCTCACCCCATTCCTAAGAGGTCTGTAAGGGGCGTGCATAAGTGCACCAGCGTGCCTACCATCCCTGTCCTAATATTCCTTTTTACTTACTCTTTTCATGTATTCAAATTATGTTTATACTTTAACCTGTTATCTTATGCTTGACAAATAAACTTATGATTATGATTATCACACAATACGGAATAATGCTTAGAGCAGTGATGGCAAATCTTTTTGGCAAATCTGGAGGGTCTGAAAGCCATGAGAGAGAATGGAAAAGAAAATTCTGGAGGGTCTGGAGGATGTGTGAGAACACACCCTATTCCTACATGACCTCTGAAAATCATGTGAGAAGAGGGCATGTTTTCAAGAATAGCTGTTGCATATTGATGTCATTTCCAGAAATCTCCTACGGCGCTTTCCAGTCTCACAATCGCCTGGGCTCGCTCTGTTCCAACCTGACCCAACTTGGTGGGCTCCGCCTGAGTGTTTTTGGATCCCGCCTTGTAAGAGCCCGTGGCATGTCCTCCTGGGCTGAAAGCACGATGGAGCCGAGCTGGTTCCAAGCGGGTGGCTCTCTGCTACAAAGGGTCGCGGCTAACAGCCCCAGTCATCCGACTCCAGGTGCTAGGGCAAGGCGTCCTTGACTCTCTGTTCTTTTGACTACATATCACCCACACTCTATACCTGTGATGGCAAACCTATGATAGCCATATCAGTGGGCACACCAGTTTATCTCTGGCGCGTATGCACGTGCCGGCCAGCTAATTTTCGGGCCTTCTGGGCCCACCAGGAGTAGGGAAACAGGCTGTTTCCTGCCTCCGGAGGGGCTGGGGATGGGTGGGGAAGGCCCGTTTTCTTTTTTACCTGGCTCCAGATCCTCTCTATGCATCTGCAGAGGGTGAAAACACCCTTTCCCATTCCCTTGGAGGCCTTCCAAAGGCCTGAAACAGCCCATTTCCCAACTCCTGGTGGGACAGGAAGTGACATTTTTTGCTGTCCCAAGCCTCCAGAGACTTAAAGTTGCCAAGGTTGGAGAACCCTGTTCTATTGGGTAATATTTTTCCCCCTTTGGGAGCTTTAAAAAAAATAGTTAATTGGGTTTTTTTTAGTTGTTCTTTTTTGAGACCTAGCCATTTAAAGTTTAGGAAGTTTTAAATTTAGCTGCTTTTATATAAAAATAAATTAAAATAAAATAATATTTGTGCAGCTTTCTGAGATTTAGTGTGTTCTGTAGTGTTTCACTCACACACACAAAATCTCACAAAGCTGTATGTGGAATTTTGTGTGTGTAAAGTGTGAAAGTTGGTTTTTTGGGCTTTTTGTGGCTGTGTGAGGTTCCTGTTTGTTGCGGGGCCATTTTGGGTCTAGCACAGCTGTTTTTACATTGTGGGTGAGCCAGTTGTGTTGTGTTGTGTTTTGTAGGTTAAAAAAGGGCAAAGAAGTGACATTGACTTGGCCACGCTCACTCAGTCACCTTACCACCAAGCCACACCCACTAATTAAGCCATGCCCACAGAACCGGTAGCAAAAAAATTTAGATTTCACCCCTGCACCATTGCGCTTATTTCACATGCTAGTAAGGTTATGCTTAAAATCCTACAAGCTAGGCTCCAGCAGTTATGTGGATTGAGAACTACCGGAAGTACACGCAGGATTTCAAAGAGGCAGAGGAACTAGAGATCAAATTGCCAACATATGCTAGATTATGAAGAAAGGTAGGGAGTTCCAGAAAAACATCTACTTCTGCTTCATTGACTATGCTAAAGCCTTTGATTGTGTGGATCACAACAAATTGTGGCAAGTTCTTAAAGAGATGGGAGTACCAGACCATCTTATTTGTCTCTTGGGATACCTACATGCAGGTCAAGAAGCAACAGTGAAAACTGGACACAGAACCACAGATTGGTTCAAAATTGGGAAAGGAGTCCGGAAAGGCTGTATACTATCACCCTGCCTATTTAACTTATATGCAGAACACATCATTAGAAAGGCGGGGCTAGATGAATCAAAAGTTGGAATTAAGACTGCTGGGAGAAATATCAACAACCTTAGAAATGCAGATGATACCATGTTAATGGCAGAAACTGAAAAGGAACTAAAGAGCCTTTTGATGCAGGTGAAGAAGGAGAGTGCAAAAGTTGGCTTGAAACTCAACATTAAGAAAACTAAGATCATGGCATCCAGCCCTCTCAATTCCTGGCAAATAAACAAGGAAGAAATGGAGGTAGTGACAGATTTTATTTTCCTGGCTCCAAGATCACAACAGATGGGGACTGCAGCCAAGAAATTAAAAGACGCTTGCTCCTGGGGAGGAAAGCTATGGCAAATCTAAACAGCATACTAAAAAGCAAAGACATCACCCTGCCAACAAAAGTACATATAGTCAAGGCTATGGTTTTCCCAGTTGCAATCTATGGCTGTGAAAGTTGGACCGTAAGAAAAGCTGAGTGCTAAAGAATTGAGGCCTTTGAACTATGGTGTTGGAGAAGATTCCTGCGAGTCCCTTGGACTGCAAGTGATCAAACCGGTCAGTCCTAGAGGAGATCAACCTTGACTGATCTTTAGAAGGTCAGGTCCTGAAGATAAAACTCAAATATTTTGGTCACCTAATGAGAAGGACTCATTGGAGAAGAGCCTAAGGCTGGGAAAGATTGAGGGCAAAAGAAGAATGGGATGACAGAGAATGAAATGGCTGGATGGAGTCACTGAAGCAGTCGGAGTGAGCTTAAATGGACTCCAGAGGATAGTAAAGGACAGGGAAGCCTGGAGGAATGTTGTCCATGGGGTTGAAGGATGATTCGGACACAGCTTCGCAACTAACAACAATGGTACGTTGGTTATGAAGAAAATTAATGTTGGCCAGGAAATTAAGAAAATTGCAATCTACTTCCAAGAAAAGGGAGCTGTTGAATATTATCTGCGCAGAAATCTGTGTGATATGATAGTTTATTATTTGCATATTCCAATATTCTGTTGAATACTTTCGGCAGCTAAATACAAACATGCAAGGATATATCAAGTAAAACATTAACCGTTAAAGTTTTGATGAAACAGACATCTGTTAGCTAGATGTTTTAAAGTTAATCCACCTAATGCAGTTTCGGAATAAATGTTAAGAAGAATGGTCCTGGATCGCAGACAGAAGCCATTCAAAGAGCGTCGGATCTCTCCTAAACAAATGAATAGGTAGAGAGAGAGAAAAATAACAAGAGAGGTTAGTTTCCACGACCCACCCTCCCCCATCACCACGCCATCCCTTCCCAATCCTAAACCGGTCCGCAGCTAGCTTCACCGTTGTCTGTAGTGTCTACAAATACCACGACCCAAAAAAAAAATAAATGTCATTAACCAGATCTGAATCTGCGGCTCTTTCCAGTCTCACAATCGCCCGGGCTCGCGCTGCTCCAATCCATCCCAGTCCTCCCGTGATCACCTGTCCTTGCGCGCTCGCCGATTGGCTGCCGTGCGCTCTTCGTCAGATGGGCAGAGATCTGCCCAGCCGCGGTGGGCTCCGCCCAAGTCTTTTTGGATCCTGCCTTGTGAGAGCCGCGCGGCGCATCCTCCCGGGCTGAAGGCACGATGGAGCCGAGCTGGTTCCAAGCGGGTGGCTCTCTGCTGGAAAGGGTCGCGGCCGACAGCTCGCTCTCTTTGCTTTTGGCCGCTTCTGCTTTTGCCCTGAGCTTGGGTTACTTGTTCCAGCTCGGCACTCGCCAGCAGCGGCAGTCTGCCAGCGGCCAAGTAAGTAACTTGATCCTGGATGGCCTTTTTTCTTTAAAGGCACGGCGGAGTTGGTGTGCTGTGTGTGTGTATGTGTGTGTGTTGAGTCTCATTCCCCATATGAACCCTTCGGTGCATTTACTTTGATGTGACTCGGGGTGCCAAAGAGCACAGTGCAGGTGTGACACACAGTTTCCCTGCCCTTCAGGGGTTGATAATGAGAACTCCTTTTTGTTTCCAAAATAAAAAGAGCATCTATTCCTTGAGCTTTTCTTTGTAGAAACCTGTGTGTAGGGTGAGAGACCTGTCCTCAATATTCCCTGATGAAAGACAAAAGCACTGCTTAGTTCATTGTGGTGTCTGGCCATGACACTCATCTGGCTCCCATATGTATTGGGAGCGTTCAGATGTATTGGGTTCGTGACTTCCAGAATCTACTGCCAGTGTGGCCAGTGAGCACTGGCAAAGGTGATGAGCCTTTCTTTCCAATGTACAACTTCAGTTTCTATTCCCTTTCAAGTTTCAAAGATAGTAGGTTGCATAGCAACTGCAGATCTTAAGAATATTTTGCTACCCAACCCAAAATAAAAAGCAGTTGTCCTCCGTTCCCATAATGGAGTACTAGAAGTGAGCATTTTTGGGCCTCTGTGTAATGGTTAACTACTGTGAGAAACTCTGCTTAGCAACCAATAAATTAAATGTGAAGGGGTAGGACCAGTAGCACAGGTTTTAGGTTTCTAGCCAAAAGTTATGTTCCCTAAAGTAAAATGCTTACTTGTTCTATTCTTAAAATGAACTTACTCATTTTAAGCATTACTCTTGATCTGTTCACCTAGCATTATTTTCATTTTTCTTTCAGTTATAGTCTTCTGATTTTCTGGGATCAATTCCATGCAATTTTTTTGTATGATTAAAGCCTCCTCCAATCAGAGTTTTGTTTGTTAAAATGTTATCTTAGCAGTCTTATTCAGCATTTGTTCACTCACTTCTAATAAAGACAGGGAAGCAAGAGATTCAATAAAGATTTTAAATTTTCTGTTTAAAACTAGTCTGGTTAGATATGTAGTGCTCTCTGTACAGGTATACAATAGAGTTTGTTTCTCTCTCTCTTATTTTCCATCTGTAGAAGTATCCACCTTACATTCCATCAAATATCCCTTTTCTGGGACATGCAATTGCCTTTGGAAGAAATCCTATCCAATTTTTAGAAGATGCCTATGAAAAGGTGAGCCTAATTCTTTTGCACCGCTAATGTAATAGTTCTGTAATAATACAGTTATTCTAAATATTTAAACAGCAATATTTGTTTTGGATAACTGGAGGAATTAATGAATCCATAACTAAATAAAGACAATAGTTTAGTTTGACAAACATAATTGCATATCCAACAAATCTAAGAATATTGATGTTACTCATGGAGCATAAAAGCAGAGTATTGTACGTAATCTTTTTGCCATGTCTTCTCTTTCTCCAAAGGTCATCTTGTTAGTGGTTTCAATATTTCATTTAGGGCTGCATGTGAAATCTAACAAAAACTTATTCTTAGGGCAGGTCAAAGCAAAGTGATAAAACAATATGGACTTAATATGGAGGCAACATATGGTTTACTTTGCTGAAGTGAGATGGGAGCAATTTGCGTCAATGCAAAGGTCAGGTGGCTTTGAAGGCAATGTTACAGAAGGAAGTTACTCCTAGGATTCTCTTGCAGCGTTAGGCCAAAATACTTCCTGACTGAGGACTGCCTGCCTTACAAGCCAGTGGTCCTCATTGTAGAAGGACGTCCAGGATGGGAAACTCCACTCTGTATTGTGAACCCATCCAGTCTAGAAGAATGTTGGGGTCCACAAAACCCCAACATGTTGTTGCTTCCTTTGCAATACTGAGAGGAGCCTTTGTGATGACCAACAGATACCATTCTTCTTTTGTGACTGTTTCAGGTTGTCTTCCGTTGGCATGTACTGCCAACGGAATGGTAATGGTTGCCCAGTCTATAGGCTCGCTGTCTCTAGTACATGCTGCAGGATAGCCTGAAACATGCCCCAAAATCACCCGGTTTGGAAAATCTTAGGTGCTCAATATGGGGTTCTAGATTGGGCAAGCTTTAGGAAACACTGCACTTGAAGACCATCTTAGCTGCTTTCTGCAGTGCTCACTGAAGAAGGTTCCTCTCTACTACAGGATCTAAATCAGTGTTTTTGTGAGATATGGAGACATGGAGAAGGAACTGTGGAAGGAAAGCAGTAAGGACATAGCATATTACAGAAAGAAAGGGGGGAAACAAGTAAGGATTTGGTCTAGCAAGAGTCTGTCTATTGGGTGTAAATAAAGAACTGAACTCTGACTGAATTATCCTATGTTGCTCTTGGATTTACCCTGACCATTTTTCAAACTTGGTAACTTTAAGATGTGGGAACACTCAGAATTATCCAGCCAGCAAGGAAGTTGAAATTCACATATCTTAAAATTGCTGAGTTTGAAAAACTGATCTAAACTATAATTTAAATAAAATAAGAACATGTGAAATTAGAATTTTATTGTCAAGATGAAAAAGAATGAAGAAGGCCCCAAATAGTATACAGGTAGGCATTTTAATTATAGCAAGGAGAATTTCAATATGTAGTTTGGTTACTTGTCAAGTTGGGGAACTCTTGCAGTTACTTACGCAAAACATGATTTTCACTCATATGCAATTATGCTAAAAATTACATTATTGTACACTTCTGTTTTTCTTCATTTTTCTTATTTCTAACTGCTCGGTTTGTCCCTTGCAGTATGGGCCTGTATTTAGCTTCACTATGGTGGGAAAGACCTTCACTTACCTCCTGGGCAGTGATGCAGCTGCTCTCTTGTTCAATAGTAAAAACGAAGAGTTGAATGCAGAAGACGTTTATTCACGGCTAACTACTCCTATTTTTGGCAAGGGAGTAGCTTATGATGTACCCAACGCAGTATGTATATCGTTACATAAATCATTAGTTTAATTACATTTCAGTACTGAATCATACAAATAGAATATAAAAACTAACATAAAAGTTTACGTTTAATTGAAAAAACATTTCTCTTAAAGATCTCTAATTATAAAGGTTTACTGTTGACAAAGAGCTCCATTTGGAAAAAGTCAATAACAAGGCTGGATTTGTGATGAAAGTACAGCTTTCATCTTCTGACTGCCTTGTTCAAGGGCACAGTTTATACCTTCAGCTGAAGTAATGGGATCTTTGGATGACTTTGGGAAATGAGTTAAAGAGATGCAATTTAGGATTAAATCAAACAAGGGATTGCGGAGCCCACAGCAGCTTAACAGGGAAAGAAATTTAGGAAGGACCCACCTAATTGTTCAGGTGGTTAAAAAAGAGTAGAAGGAATTTTGTATCTTCAAACTTGTGAGATTCTGGTAATGTATCCTTATAATAAGAGCGTAAAGTAAGTGTGTGTGTGTGTGTGTGTGTGTGTGTGTGTGTGTATACATATATATGCATATTCTTTCTAGCCAGGTTTTACCTACGTAAACTAAGTTGTTCTACAGCCCTGGTTCTGTGAAATCTCATTCACAAGTTTCTGTGCCTTTTTTCTGCTGACAAACTGCAACTCTGTGTTGCTCTCTGGGAGACTCAGATAGCTATTTCTGCCTTTTAAGGTGTCATCAGTGAGCCACACCCACTTCTCAGATATCCTCCCTGTAAAGGTACAATGTGTCTTTTTCTTTTTCGTAGGCTTTTATGTGCATATTCTTTCTAGCCAGGTTTTACCTACGTAAACTAAGTTGTTCTACAGCCCTGGTTCTGTGAAATCTCATTCACAAGTTTCTGGGGCTTTTTTCTGCTGACAAACTGCAACTCTGTTGGTCTCTGGGAGACTCAGATAGCTATTTCTGCCTTTTAAGGCGTCATCAGTGAGCCACACCCACTTCTCAGATATCCTCCCTGTAAAGGTACAATGTGTCTTTTTCTTTTTCGTAGGCTTTTATGTGCATATTCTTTCTAGCCAGGTTTTACCTACGTAAACTAAGTTGTTCTACAGCCCTGGTTCTGTGAAATCTCATTCACAGCTTAGTTTACGTAGGTAAAACCTGGCTAGAAAGAATATGCACATAAAAGCCTACGAAAAAGAAAAAGACATATATATATCTACAAAAGCTACAAAAAAAACTTGGCTACGTAGGGAAAACCTGGCTAGAAGAAAAACATATATATATATATATATATATGTGTGTGTGTGTGTGTGTGTATAGTTAATATATACAGATATACACATACATACATAGACACACATACATACATATATATATGTTTTTTTTTTGTTTTGTTTTTTTAATTTGATTTATATGCCGCCCTTTTCCGGAGACTTATGTTATGTGTGTGTGTGTGTGCATGCATGTATGTATGTATGTATGAATATATCTTCTGTGAATTTAGATTTTAGTCCTCCAGAAACACAAAGTTTGAGCAAGTATTTTGCTTTGAAATTAATATTCTTTTTATTTTTAAGGTATTTTTGGAACAGAAGAAGATGCTAAAAACAGGTCTGAACATAAGTCAATTTAAAAATCATATACCAATAATTGAGAAAGAAACTATAGAATACTTTAAAAGCTGGGGAGATAAAGGAAAAAGAAGTAAGTATACCATTTGAAAAGTTTTACATTTGGACTATAGGATTTAATCTGATCAAACCAAGGAAGGCAGATGTAGTATATAGAAAATGTATGCCAAGCCAAAAAAACACTTCAGTGAAAATTGTAATAATAACATCAATTCCAAATTCCAGGAAATTCTGGTAGTTGTTTTCTCGCTACATTATTGGTTGTAAATGGTACTTGCTGTCTTGCAGAAACTTGATGAAATTCAGTTGAGATCATGGCTGGCAGTTCTGTAAATATCAGACAGAACTCGTGTAAAAATTTGAAAATACAACTAAATAAACAAATGTATTATCTGCTTTCTGATGGCTATTCATGACTTAGGCAAGGGCTGGCCCTGAATGCTGTTGAGCTTCTGTACTGTTCGATGATTAAGTGCAGAAGTAGGCTAGTTTTGGGTTGGCCCTGGCATTCCTTATTAGGTAGAATGCAGACTTTGGCCAGTTTGCCTGTGATAGATTTCTGTGTACATAACTTACTTTACTGATCTTATCAGAACTAAAGTGCAAGCTTCAGTGGTGATATGCTGTGTGTGTGTGTGTGTGTGTGTGTGTGTGTGTGTGTGATATTCTTTGACAATGAGGGATGAAAAAGGAAAGTCATCTTATCTCTTCTCTCCCCATCTTCCGCCCTGTTCCAGAACATCTTTCGCCTTCCTATCTCAAAATATCGACCAAGGAACCATCATAAAATTTTATATTGATCTTGCTATATTCATCTTATTAACTTTTGTAATTTTAAAAATGGACTGGAAATAGTAACCCTATTTTTTTTAAAAAAATCCTTATTGAATTTCACAGATTTACTTGAAGCCCTTTCCGAACTAATCATTTTGACTGCAAGCCACTGTTTACATGGGAAGGAAATAAGAAGCATTCTCAATGAGAAAGTAGCACAGCTCTATGCCGATTTGGATGGGGGATTTACTCACGCCGCATGGCTCTTACCAGGGTGGCTGCCTTTGCCCAGCTTCAGGTATTTTAACACCTTGATCACCCAAGAATAGTATTAATCAAGTATGATGAACAGTATGTGGGAATGACCTTGAAGACAGGATGAACAACTGTAGCTTGCTCAATGGTTTTATAAATGAAATTTGAATTCAGAGGGAGAGATGAGAATAAAGTCTCAGAAGGGAAGACCCTCCCTAGAAATTGGGAGAGTAAAAGTGAGGAATGGGAGGAATATTTTCAGACTTGCAATAAGTCTATTAATGTTGCAATAAAATTAGAGCTAGTAATCCTCGTTACTGGCTTGTGATGAAAGCTAACACATATTACTATTTTTTAAATCACTAACATGTTACTTTTATCTCTCTTTATGCCCAGCACTATCCATTAAACTTCAACACAGAATCCAATGTTTCCTAATTGAATTACAAGTTGCTGTCAGTTTTGCCCTGTCAAATTCTAGAAACTTGTTTTTCAAATGTGTGGATAAGCTAACCCTTGAAATTTTCAAATGTTTTAATTTTCACAATTTGCTAATGTGCAGATGGCACTTCTTTCATGGCAAAAAAGTATTATTGCATATATTTGTGAATAAGCCAATCCAATTTTGGAAGTGTATTTTGGAATCTAAAATTCTCAGTTAATTCAGTAAACTTATAAATGAAAAAGTCTTCTAAACTCTCATTCAGGATTGAAAGCTAATAGTAGAGACTTATGAGCCTTTTCTATTAGGTATAATTATTTTCCATCATCATAGATTGTGGTTAATGTACTCAAGAGTGGCCTGTTAACCAATGTCTGAAACTAGATAGTATTGTGATTATACCAGTTCTACCATCTATAGGCTGGAATCATAGAATATAAGGATTGAAAAGGATCTTGGAGATAATCTAGTGCAAACATTAGATACAATTGTACAAGAGAGAGGGCAGCTAAAATGTATAAAAGCCTTTAGAAAAATCAATTCGATAAGCGGGTTTTTTTTTATTTAAATCCCTTTTCTCCCCCATATATACTTCAAGGGTGCAAACATACTTAACACTACTTCCTCCTCCTGTTTTCTTCACAATAATAATCCTATGATGTAGGTTGGGGTTAGAGTGACTGGTCCAGCCAGTTTTCATTCCTAAGAAAGGATTAGAACTCAGTCTCCTGATTTATAGGCCAAAACTTTAACCATAACACCAAACACTTTGATCCTCAAAAAACTCATTAGTTTTATTTGGCACAGTGTCTCAGTGCCTAAGATGCTGAGCTTGTCGATAGAAAGGTCGGCAGTTCAGCAATTCAAATCCCTAGTGCTGTGTAACTGGGTGAGCTCCTATTACTTGGCCCAGCTTCTGCCAACCTAGCAGTTCAAAACCACATAAAAAATGCAAGTAGAAAAATAGGGACCACCTTTGGTGGGAAGGTAACAGCGTTCCGTGCGCCTTTGGCGTTTAGTCGTGCCAGCCACATGACCATGGAGACGTCTTCAGATAGCGCTGGCTCTTCAGCTTTGAAATGGAGATGAGCACCGCCCCCTAGAGTTGGGAACTACTAGCACATACCTTTACCTTTATTTAAAGTAAGTTACAGAGTTCAGGCTATAACTTCAAACACCAAAGGAAGTGTACTGGGTCAGTTCTTCAAATGCAAAAGAAAAACAGTTCTGAACCAAGTTGGGAATTGCAGACTGGGCAATGGATTGCTTTCAGTAAGTAATTGCCAAGTTTTGGCAATGCACTACAATAGCCCTTTTAAAAATTAGACATATCTTTTGTCCAGCGTTAAAAAAAAGAATTTAGGGGGCAATTAAATATTCAAAAATATCTGTAATATCCAAGTTTACATTTTTGCAACTTGTTTTTAATTTCAGATGCAGAGATAGAGCCCATCGTAAAATAAAATCTATTTTCCATGAAGTAATTCAGAAACGAAGACAGTCTTCTACGAAAGAGGATGACATGCTGCAAACACTATTGGATGTTACTTACAAGTATGTGAAATTGTTATAACACCTGGATAAGGATTACCATAATCCTAATAGGAATAAAAACAGAACTGTGTGAAAACTTGTATAATGGATTAGAAATCAGGAGAAGATTCAAACTTTAATCTATAAAACACAAGAACAATTTTGAAGAACCACACATTGCCCATTCCTGCCATAAAGTATTTATCTGATAAATTCAAAGCTACTTGTTTCCAGGAGCCAAACTTTTATAAAAGGCAAACTTTGATCCTGGCTGAAAATTTTTGAAAAGATTTTGTGTATAGACATAGCAGCATTAAGAAGTTTTCTTTTAAAATGATATTTAAATAAATCAATATCTAGAAAGACTAGTTAAGACATTTTAAAAGGAGACTGTTGTGCCTTATTACTTTGATTAGTCCTATAATCTCCAATATTTTAAATTTGTAAGCTCTCCCCCACCCCCGCCATTCCTGATCCTGCCTTTCTACTACCAAACAGGCAGTTAGGTTTCTTTCCTCCCCCCCTTCCCCCCCACATTCCTTACCCTAACTCTAACCTATACCTCACATGGACCAACAGGCTTGGTGAGTGGCAGCTGGCTCATCAGTATCGACTGAAGGCGGAGACCTCATTGGTCAGAACGGCTTCAGAAGAATAGCACACGGTGTGGTGGCAGCCACTTGAACAGCATGTGCAGGTGTAGAAAGCAAAGGGAAGACTACTACACTATATATTTCCCAAGAAAATCATGTTAATGGCGGCAAAACCTAACAATGGCCCCGAGTATGGGCACCCCTTAAATGGGGCAGGTGTGCTAAGATTCTCCCGGTCTGCTAGACGCATGATAAACTCAAAACTATGAATTGGAACGTGGAACCTGAGAATCTGGGAAAACACACAACACTACCCAAGAAATGTTCAAATACAATATCTCTATACTGGGAGTGAGTGAAATGTGCTGGCCTGAAAATGGAATGTGTAGAATAGGAAATTATACTATCGACTACTCTGGTGAAAATAGTAAACATCATCAAAATGGAGTAGCTATAATAGTAAACAATCTTGTAAATAAATGCATCAAGTCCTTTATTCCTGTATCCGATAGAGTGATGATAATCCAAATAAATAGTACTCCAGTAAATATGAATGTTCTACAAGTTTATGCTCCCACAGCTGAAGACATAAGCAGTATATTGAAAACCCTAAAAAGTAATGATACTCATGGGGACTTCAGTGCAAAAGTGGGAGAAGGAAATGATACTCCTGTAGTTGGAAACTTTGGCTTAGGAACCAGAAAGGTAGAGGTGACAGATTTATAGACTTCTGCAAGAAACATAGGCAATATGTGATGAATACTTTTTTCAAGTTACCAAAAAGACGCTTTTACACTTGGAGATCACCGGCAGATACACGAAATAATATAGTAAGGAACCAAATGACTCTTTTACAATAAACAAAAGATTTTGCAATTAGATTTAGCTGATTTTGCTGTAAAATCAGCAAAGACATACCCAGGTGCAGATGTACCATCCGATCATAATATACTGCTTGCCAAAGTCCAGTTGAAACTAAAAAAGATGAAAAACCCGAATCCTCCTAAACCAAGAATTGAACATGGAGATAAGATAAAAGAACTAGAAAATCATTTAAGAGAAATGAACAACCGAAATAATGAAGATGTAGAAGTGAACTGGAATAAATTTAAAAATGCAATAGTAGAGGTAACAAACTCAAAACAAAGAGAGAGGTACCACAAGAAACAACAGTGGATGATGGATGAAGTTCTTCATCTCATGGATGAAAGATGTTCTTATAAAAATAAAAAACAAAGAAAAATACAATGAATTGCAGAAAACAATTAGAAGAAAAAGTGGTTTGCAAAGAGATGCAAAGAAATAGAAGAGACAGAACATATTCATGATAATTTCAATTTACACAAAAAAGTGAAAGAAGCAGCAGGTATCTATAAAAAGAAAGCCAACAACTTAGTTGACGAGGGGAAAATCATCTTGGATAAGGATGAAAAATTAAAAAGATGGAAGGAATATATTGAAGAACTTTTTGAGGACACTAGGGATGATACTGATATGGAAAGTATAACAACTGGACCAAACATCACTATGGGGGAGGTTGAACACGCAATAAAAATAGCAAAAATAAGGGCCTGGTAGCTCAGCAGACTAAAAGCATTGTGATTAACACCAGCTGTCTGCAATTACTGTTAAGTTCGAATCTCACCAGGCTCAAGGTTGACTCAGCCTTCCATCCTTTCTAAGGTAGGTAAAATGAGGACCCAGTTTGTGGGGGGCAATAAGCTAGCTTTGTATAAAATATACAAAAGTATGAAGGCTATTGCTTAACGCATTGTAAGCCGCCCTGAGTTTCCAGAGAAGGGTGGCATATAAATCAAATTAAAAAAAAAAGCCACAGAACCTGATGATATCCCAGTAGAAATTTTAAAATTGCTGGAAGACAATGGAAATAAATTTTTACTGCAGCTCTTCAATCAAATATATGAAACAGGAAAGATACCAAATGATTGGCTAAAGTCAATCTTTGTGACGATCCCCCAAAAAATAAATTCAAAGAAGTGTACCGAATACAGAACAATAAGCTTAATGAGTCATGCCCTGAAAATCTTCCTGAGAATAATTCATACAAGAATATACAACAAAATTGAGGAGTGTCTAAGTAACACACAATTTGGTTTCAGAAACAATCTTGGTACATGGGATGCCCTATTCAGGATTCAAGTTCTTGTATAGTGCTGTAGAGATGTCAGTCACAGTGTTCACATGTGCTTCATCGATTTTGAAAAAAGCATTTGATAAAATAAGACACAGCAAACTATTACAAATCCTGAAACAAGTGAGGCTAGATGACAAAGACATCCGAATCATAAAGAATCTATATTGGCATCAGATAGCAAATGTGAGACTAGGCCAAAAATAGTCAGATAATGCAGAAATACGAAGAGGGGTCAGACAGGGCTGTATTCTGTCTCCACTGTTATTTAATATCTACTCTGAGTCAATTTTCAACGAAGCACTGGAAAACACTGATGCTGGCCTCAAAGTAAATGATATTCAGATCAACAATTTAAGATATGCTGATGATATAGTTCTGCTTGCCAGTAAGTATGAAGACCTTCAGCTCCTCAACAACAGTGTCTCAGAAATATCTGAAAAATATGGCTTGAAGCTTAACACCTCAAAAACCAAGATTGTGGTCGTCAGCAAACAACCCATTAATTTATCACTGATAAATTTGGAAGGAATACCATTAGAAAAAGTTGAAAGGATCACCTTGGTTTTAATTTACATGAAAGCTGGGACATGTTCAGTGAAGTAAAGACAAGGCTAGAGAAAGGTGGAACAGCATTCTTCAAAATGAAAAAGGTTTTCTGCAGTCACGACATAAGCCTAAGACTGAAAACCAGGCTTGTCAGATATTACATCTTTTCTATCCTTCTCTACGGAGTAGAGGTCTCTGACAGAAAACCACTTGAAGAAACTAGAAGCATTTGAAATGTGGATTTACAGATGGCTGTCACGTATAAACTGGGTTAACAATCACAAATGAGGAGGTGATAAGCTGCCTGGGAAAGCAAAGGGAAATAATCAAGGCCATTAAAAGCGAAAGTTAGAGTATTTTGGACATGTGATGCGACACCCAGAAAAATACAGCATCCTTCACTTAATCCTCCAGGGAAAGCTTGAAGGCAAACGAGGCCCAGGCAGAACATCATAGCTTCAAAACCTAAGGGACTGGTTTGGACAAAACTCAGCAGCACTTTTTCATACGGCTGTTGATGTTGACAAAAATAGGATTGCCAACATGATCGCCAACGTCTGATGACGGACATGGCACAAGAAGAAGCAGCAGCTCTTTAAATTGAAGTCAGTATAGAAATGGCAAGACTTAAATACTATTAATAATACTGATACCTATGCTGAAATTCTGTATTGTAAAATATTGTGAGGATTAACAAAAAATTGGGGATTGTCCTTCTCATTCTGGTGTGTTATCTATGTTTTGAAATTCAGAGACGGACGATCACTAACTGATGATGAAATTGCTGGGATGCTTATTGGATTGCTCTTAGCAGGCCAGCATACATCTTCAACCACTAGCACTTGGCTTGGCTTCTTTTTGGCTAGGGATAAATCAATACAGGAACAGTGTTATGAGGAACAAAAAAATGTATGTGGAGAAGATTTACCATCATTGACCTATGATCAGGTTTGTAGGCCTATTACTCCTTTTCAATTTACCAATATAGCTTTTAAACGTATATGTGGAATCAGAGAAAGTTTGCATTAGTGAGATAATATATACTATTCTAAACCTACACGTTTTTTTGCATATGGATATTAAGACAGAAATGTATTAAACAAAAAACTCCTCTGTGACAGTTTTTAAAAGTATTTTTGGTCTGCAGGTGATCATTTATACTCTTAGCCTGAAAGTGGGTGTCCAATGCTTGCTTTTCTTTTTCTTGCTTTTCTCTCTCTCTCTCTCTCTCTCTCTCTCTCTCTCTCTCCCCATCCCTCCCTCACTCCTTCCTTCCTTCCTTCCTTCCTTCCTTCCTTCCTTCCTTCCTTCCTTCCTTCCTTCCTTCCTTCCTTCCTTCCTTCTTTCCCTTTTGTCTAGATTTTGCAGTGACTATTATGTACAAGGTATGTATTATGTGTATCAAGTTTTGTATATTACTATCAATACTAAAAACTCATTTCTATTTCTTTGCTTGGGAGTAAATTCTTCTGAATGCAATTTTAAATCATAAGTAGATATTACCATTCTTGTATCAAAGCTATTTAGTTCATTGAAGATTTGCAATATCAACTACACGAACATGAAATTATATCTTATAATTATATTTTTAAAAAATTCTGAATATAGGAAATTGTAAATAAACTTTTTTTCTAGATCAAGAATTTGAATGTATTGGATCGTTGCTTGAAAGAAACATTAAGACTTAGACCACCTATAATGACCATGATGAGACTGGCTAAAACTCCCCAAGTAAGACATTTGAATATAATATACATATTGAATATATATCAGTGTAAATAAGAATAAATCCCTAAGGTAATATTAAAAAGAAAACCTTGCTTGCAGATGTTGCAATACCCAACTAGATAATGTTATCAATGCAAAAGTATGGGGGTTTTATAAAGTAGTTTTCCTTTCAGTATTGGTAGGCAGTGTGCATTTCTCTTTGATAGTTCCTTGATTAGGCTGTTGTTTTTCTGTTTGATAGTTTATCTGGTCTTAATCCCTGCTTATCTGAATATTGGTTACTGGAGATGATGTGTTCTGATTTTTTGTTTGTTTGTTTCCTTCTTAGCTTTTTTATTGTCTCTTTGGTATTTTTTTGTATAAATGTAGCTTATCTCTATTTGTGTATTGAAAGTTGTGTCTGAATCCCAATTCCTAATGTATATTCTTGGTAATTTAGGCATCAATAAACTTTTATATTCTTTTGTCTTTAGACTGTTGCTGGTTATACAATTCTACCTGGTCATCAGATTTGTGTATCTCCTACTATTAATCAAACACTTAAAGACTGTTGGATGGAAAATTTAAAGTTCAAACCAGACCGCTACCTTCAAGATAATCCTGCAGCTGCAGAAAAGTTTGCCTTTGTGCCATTTGGTGCTGGTATGTTTACTTACTACATCCCTATATTTCCAAATTCTAATTTTATTGCAATGAATGATTGCTTGCAGTGTATCCTTCCTAATACTAGGAAGTATTACTCCCTCCCCCCTCCAAAAAAAGCAGCAAAACAACCATGATTTCAACTAATAAACTGGAACTGTTGGGCAGAACATTCATTGTTAGGGAAAAAAAGTTACCATGCCCAAAGTATAGTTAGTGCTAATGTTTCAAGTATTTAAAGTTATTTGCAAATTCAAACAGTCTTATTAAAAAAAGTTGTTCTGTTGAAATCAATAATGTAAATACTTCCAATGATTGGCTTAATTAAATAGAGTCGATATGGGAGTATGAAGGAGAGGCGCATTTTCAGTCTACCTGGTCTCACCTGGCTCTGCAACTATTAACAACCAGAGCCAATCCCGGAGATTTCCCTCATTCCCAATAAGCCTGTGTTTCGTTGTACACACATAACATATTTATTCACGCTCATTGGCCTAAAGCTACTCCCAGAAAGTTCATGGTGAGAAAAAAATTAAGATTAAATTGAATGAGATCTCCACCCCGGACCACCCCAACAATACCCTTGAAGTGATGTCCCGGTGCCTGGAGGCCGTGCGGATCTGGATGGGTAGAAACAGGCTCAGGCTCAACCCATCCAAGACCGAGTGGCTATGGTTTCCGATGTCCTGATATAGACAGTTGTGCCATCACTGACTATTGGGGGCGAATCGCTGGCCCCCACGGAGAGGGCTCACAACTTGGGCATCCTGGATTCACGGCTGTCTTTAGATGAGCATGTGATGGCCGTGACCGGGAGGATTTTTCATCAGGTTCGCCTGATTCGCCAGTTGCATCCCTTTCTGGATCGGGACTCTTTACGCACGGTCACTCATGCCCTCGTCACTTCCCGCCTGGACTACTGCAATGCTCTCTACATGGGGCTCCCCTTGAGGAGCACCCGGAGGGTCCAACTGGCGCAAAGTGCGGCCACGCGGGTGGTTATGGGAGCAGCATGGCGTTCCCATATAACATCTCTCTTGTGCGAGCTGCACTGGCTCCCGGTGGTCTTAACGTGTGCGCTTCTTGGTTACCACCTTTAGAGTGCTCCATGGCTTAGGATCTGGTTATCTACGGGACCGCCTGCTGCCACCAGTAGTCTCCCACCGGCCTCTACGCTCTCATAGAGAGGGGCTCCTCCGGGTGCCGTCGGCCAAACAATGTCGACTGGCGGCTCCCAGGGAGAAAGCCTTCTCCCCCTGGGGGCACCTACTATCTGGAATGAGCTCCCCCTGAGATACGGAGGATCCCAGATCTATGCACCTTCCGCCGCACTCTCAAGACCTTTTTATTCCATCAGGCTGGCCTGGCCTAATTTTTCCCTTTTTCCCTTTTTCAAACGCAAATTTTAATTCGTTCTTAATTTATTGGGTGTTTTAAATCTCTCTTCGGCCAAATTGTTTAATTCGGTTTTATTCAGTTTTAAATTTTGTATTTATGTGTTTTTATCCTGTGGCTGTTCACCGCCCTGAGTCCTTCGGGAGTAGGGCGGTATATAAATCAAACATAAACATAAACAGATGCCTATAGCGTAGATTGTCCTATTTATAAAATTGATTTCTGCATATTCTCTCCAATAACAATGCCCCCCCTCTGCAAAAAGCACCTGAAGAAGGCTATCCTGGGAAGGGTGAATAATGGTAAATGGGGATTCTTAAATATGAGAAACCAATAACTGGATAGGAAAAGAGCAGCTCTTTTCTGGGATTACAAAAATGATTAATATTCATTCTCTAGAATGAGGAAGTTATTTTTTCTATCATTATTTTATTTATTTGATTTGATTTGATTTCTATACCGCCCCACTCCCGAAGAACTCAGGGCAGTGCACAGCCAAACAATAAAACACATACATACAAAATTTAAAAGTAGAATAAAATCAAATTAAATAATTTGGCCCCGACAAATTAAAACCCCAAACTATTTAAAACCAATTTTAAAATTGAATGTATAAAATACTAAAAGATATTTAAAAATTAAAAATCTTTTATAAAAGAGGGAGAAAATTAGGCCAGGCCCGCCTGGTGAAATAATAAGGTCTTTAAAGCGTGGCAGAAGGTGCGCAGATCCGGGATCCTCCATATCTCTGGGGGGAGCTCGTTCCAGATAGTAGGTGCCCCCACAGAGAAGGCTCTCCCCCTGGGGGCCGCCAGTCGGCATTGTTTGGCCGACGGCACCTGGAGGAGCCCCTCTCTATGGGAGCGTACCGGCCGGTGGGAGGCTATTGGTGGTAGTAGGCGGTCCCGCAAGTACCCAGGTCCTAAACCATGGAGCGCTTTACCCAAAGGTTTTAACCAAAACCTTGAAGCGCACCCGGAAGACCACCGGGAGCCAGTGCAGCTCGCGCAGGAGAGGTGTTACATGGGAACGCCATGTTGCTCCCATAACCACCCGCGCGGTGGTTATAACATCAGAATGCATAGAAAAGTAGTCCTTGACATACAACAGTTCATTTAGTGACCGTTCAAAGTTACAACAGCACTGAAAAAAAGACTTATGATCATTTTTCACACTTACCAGTGCGGCATGCCTGTGGTCATGTGATCAAAATTCAGATGCTTGGGAACTGACGGATATTCGCGATGGTTGCAGTATCCCACTGAGCTGCGATGGCACAGTGGTTAGAATGCAGTACTGCAGGCTATTTGGGTCTCACTGGCTCAAGGTTGACTCAGTCTTCCATAAATTCCAGACCCAGATTGTTGGGGGCAATATGCTGACTCTATAAACCGCTTAAAGAGGGTTGTAGAGCACTGTTAAGTGGTATATAAGTCTAAGTGCTATTGCTATTTATTGCTAATTTTTGGGCTCAATTATGTTCATAAATCGAGGGCTACCTGTATGGAAGACAAATGTATGCTGATGTATCTGTCTTTCTACCCATGAATGTCATATACTTTTTTAGAATCCCTGTGAGGCAGAAGCACCATCTTCTTTTCGGTGCACTAATTCTTCAAAATTCATGGGAGTAGATGAGAGGGGGTGTGAATAATTTTCTGTTTGTATTTTATGTATAAATAATGAGAATTCTGCTGTTTTTAAAGTAGACTAAATAAAATGGAAACAATTTTTAAAAATGGAAAGTCAATGTGCTTTTTTCTTTTTAGGTCGTCATCGCTGCATTGGAGAGAACTTTGCATATATTCAGATTAAGACAATTTGGTCAACACTTCTGCGTTTATATGAATTTGACTTAGTGAATGGATACTTTCCTGCCATAAATTATACAACTATGATACACACACCTACTAACCCTATAATTATTTATAAAAGGAGATCACCAAATGAGACACATACATTGTAGAGCTTTTCTAGCACAGCTAAAGAAGTTGAAAGTTGCCTGTAATTTGTAAAGAAAACTTGAAATTTTGTGTTACAGTTTGCCATTTTTTTATGTTTCAGTAACTTGAATGTGTTTGAGTTAATTTTTCTTGTTAGATGAAAACTCTTACTAAACATAATTTGTAAAGCTCAACGGTAACATGGATGAAGAGAGACTGGTTCATAAGGCACATAAGATGTCATAATTTAAACATGGGGAAAAAAACTAAAATACTATCAATGAATTTTTAGAAATACAAAATCAATTTCAGGTTGCTATAACTTTGTAGATATTGGCATAGTGAATTTCTGTATGACTAACAAGACTCCTTCCTGGAAAACTGCTATTAACATGCTTACCAGAAGTTATGTTATTTCTTCTAAAATAAAATTTGAATAGTTTTTTAAAAGCAGTTTATAATCATTGGGGAAAATAGAATCTTGTTCCCTTCATCTTAATGACTGTGACGCCTGATGCCTATTAAGTTAATATAAAGCATATATGAAATATTTGCTATTGCAATATGGCAACTGTCTAAGTAGAAAATAGCAATAAAATCTGCAGGATTTAAAGAATAATTTGTTAAAGTGATGACATATTAGTAACTCCTTTTTAGAAACTAGAAACATTCAGTCATTGGGGGGTTATGTACTGTAACTAGGCATATAGAATGTACAGTGGAAAAATGTTGTTATTTAACTATTTGACCTTCAGTAATGTTTTTAATTAAAGAGAATGAAAACTGACCGGTACTGTATAACACTTGTCATATATCATCATGTATCGTAAGCAGGTGGATTTTTAGCATTTCAATCTGATTCATTCCCTTTTTAATATTCTAATGGAATATATATTCTGTATTATTAGAATATATAGAAATGGAATTTTATATATAGACTATATTCTAATATTCATATAAAGACACAACAGTTCTTTACCCATTTAAATGCTATAATCTTTGTGGCAACAAGTTTCTGTTAGCTTGGGTCTACTGTATTTACAACCCCAAGAAACCTACTCTGAAGTTGAGTTTTTGCTGTGAAGGACTGATAAATGTAGATGTCAATACAAATAATTATATTTAAGCTTTTAAAACAACATTTTCATTATTTAAAATCAGAACACAAAAACCCATTTTAAAATAGTTTCAGACACGTATTAAAATGATGAAATCATCTTTATTTCAGCACTTTGACAAAATAACCAGAAAATCCAAAAGTTCTACCTGTACAAAAATAGGTCTCTAGAAGTGATATTTCTCTCTGCGATGCCAGTAGCAAATAGAATAAAATTGTGAAAAGTCCTTCACTTAGACCTTATTGGGAGGAAAAAGTTGTGCTCCTATGCATTCAGTAATCTCAATACTTAAAGGTTTTACCCTCTCACCCCTTTGATAAATACACACTTTAATAATTTAAGTGTTTAAATTAGCATTCCACAAATATACATGAGATTTAATAATCAAGCTCAAACAACCACAAAAAGTGCCTATATACATAACTTCTAATCTTTGTGTGGTGACAGCAAGGTGAACTGCATACAATTGTTGAACTGTGTTCATGTTGGTCCCACGACATTGTACAAAAGCACAGCAGCAGGATAATTTGCAGAAGGCATTTCATTTGATTTTACTATTGGTGGCAAAAATATTTCTAAGATTATCTTCGGAGAGCAGAATGCAGCTGAGTTTGTGAAGCAGATGCTGTGGGGCAGAAAGACAAATATTCAGAATCTTAAAGATCTTATACAATCAACATAGTAACTACTGAAAGCAGCAATACAGGTAGCACTCAACTTATAACTGCAATTAGCCCAACATTTCTTTTGCTAATTAAGACAGTTGTTAAGTGAAGTTCCCCCTATTTTATGACTTTTCTTGCCATAGTTGTTAAGTGAATCCCTGCAGTTGTTAAATTAGTAACTGTTTTTAAGTGAATCTGCCTTCTCCATTGACTTTGCTTGCCAGAAGGTTTCAAAAGGTGCTCACAGGACCCTGGACGCTACAAGTGTCATAAATATGAGCTAGTTGCCAAGCATCCAAATTTTTATCACGTAACCATGGGGATACTGCAATGGCTGTAAATGTGAAAAACTCTCATGTCACTTTTTTCAGTGCCGTTGTAACTTTGAACAGTCACTAACTGTTAAGTTGAGGACTACATGCAGTAGAATTTAGTCTGAGGTACCAGACGAGGAAACTAACTAAAAGAACAATAATATCTACCTGGCTGTACATTGCCAAGTCGTCTCTGTAGGGACTCCAGACGATTAATATAATCTGTTAAAGCTCTATCAGGATCGTAATTCTGCAGCTGAGAACATGCAAGGGAAACTGGGCTGAAATCAGTATGGATGCCCTGATACCTTAGAAAAGAAAAAACATAAAAAATGGTAATGAAACAGACTTGCAAAATATCTGGCAGTTTATAAATACTGAAAAGAATGTCCTAGATACTAGGAAAGTAAATATATTGTATACTGCAATGCCCTGAAGAAACACTATCAATTTAAACTTGTCAGGTATTTTCCTGTCCATTAATTTTAAACAAATCCTTACTTGGCACCATTGATATGCATCTTTAAAAAAACATTGCAATTAAAGATTCAACAAAAGAAATGGAGGCAGGTTACATGGAAAAGTAGTTTACAATTATTTCAGTTGCACTTGATATTTGAAGTTCTTATTGTTGACTAGCCACAGAGGTTTTCAACTGATAAATACACTAATAAGGTGAAGTTGTGTACGACTCTAGGGAGTGGTGCTCACCTCTGTTTCTTGATGGAGGGAGCCAGTGTTGTCCAAAGACAATTTTGGTGGTCATGGAGTTGGCAGGAGCTAGGGCAAATAATGGGAACTTATCCTATTGTGTGGAGCTCAGGTCTTGAACATGGGCTGTCAGCTCTCCAGCTGACAAGCTCAGTGTCTTTAACAACTGAGCCATCACATCCCTAAAATACACTAACATAGCTTATAAAATAGCTTTCCTATAGTACAGTACTATTCACTAAATATATTTTGTCAAGACAGTATTATTTCCAAAAGTTTCCAATATTAAAAAATACTCTAGATAACTAATGCATCTTATGAAAGTGTTTTCCTACATCCACAAAACAAAGAGTTGTGCTGATTTAGTTTTGATTTCAGCTCCTTTTGCTGAGTTATAGATTTCTATGAAGAATTCCCCAATCTTCAGAAGCTACTTTTAGTAACGCAAAATTGGAGAAGTTGGAGAACTTTTTAGCATACAAAAATTCTCCTATCATAAATCAATTAGTGGAACAGTAGAATATCTGGTCAAATTCAACACAGACCTGAGATGTATATGATACGTAATGGAGCACAACAGTTTCATAATATACTTGGGAAAAAGTATATACTTACCAGGTTCAAGTTGCAAAAATTACTTTGCAAACCAATAAAAACTACCATTGAATACTATTCCGAGTTGCAAAGATTCACATCAAAATATTTCTAGCATTCAATTTCCAGAGTCACCAAACATGTGCATCTGGAGAGCTAATAAAATTGTTTTATCAACCGCATTTTTACTGAGAAAGGGTGTATACGCTCTAGCAACCTGATATTTGAAATGCAGGCAATGAGCATAGATCAACATTTACCTTTGCTGATAAGAAAAAGGAGATCTGAGAGATTCCAGTTCCGATCTGGATCTATAAGAAGCAGCTCTATGTTCTCCACAGAGTTCCAGACTACCAGAAAATGAATCGGACCGTAACTCGTTACCTACACAAAGAACAAAAATAACCTTATTTTAGAACTTAAGCAGCTTTCTTTAAGAAAGCTGTTTCTCTGTTAAGAGCCTGTAAATATTCTGACAAATTCTTAATTTTTTTTAGAGAAAGCTTTTGGCATAGGTACAAGAACGATGAGAGTAAAAGATTTTATTAATCATGCCTCCAATGATTGCTACTGTTAGCCAAATATATTTTTTGAAATTTCCTTAGCATTTTGGAAAGAATAAACATAGATAACTTCAAGTAGCAATAGGCATCGGACACTTTTACAACCATACAATATAGAACAATAAATACAACAAAATTCAATTGAAATTAATTAAAACTGAAAGTCTTAAATGGTTGCCATTTCCTGGTGAAATGACTTTTGGGTAATACCATATGAAACAAGGAACATGTGATATTTCACTCTTCTTGTTCAGAGAAGATCTGAAACTGAACCTTACAATAAATACCATGTTCTTATATACATGTAGTCTTTGACTTATAACCACAATGGAGCTCAAATTTTCTGTTACTGAGACAGTTGTTAAGCAAATTTTGCCTCATTTTGAGACCTTTCTTGACACAGTTGTTAAATGAATCACTGAAATTGTTAATTTAGTCACAGTGGTTAAGTGAATCTGTTTCACTTTCTCCATTGACTTTGCTTGATGGAAAGTTGCAAAAGGTGCAAAATATGACCTGGGACACTGCAACCATCATAAATATGAGCCAGTTGCCAAGCATCTGAAATTTGGATCATGTGACCCTGGGGATGCTGCAATGGTCATAAGTGTGAAAAACAGCAATGTCACTTTTTTCAGTGCCGTTGAAATATTTACCTGTGTTCTGACTACAACTATCTCTGTTGACGCCAATTAAATGATAACCAGTAACTCGTTTCCACCTTCGAACTAGGAACTTCATTCTGCATTTATAATAAAGGGAAATATGTTGTAATATTTAGGACATCTGATATGAAAAATCAATAATAAGTAACACATTTCATGTCCGTATATGAGAAATTCTTGCTAGATATAACTAATTTCCTAATTTACTATCTCCTTATTTGCTTTCTAAATATTCTCTATGTACTTTGGGGAATAGTTTCCTAGATAGAAGACTTAGTGTTTAATTAAGTACCTTGTTTTCACCATTTTACCACTTTACATACAAAACTAGCTTGATGTATTTCTTATTAAAGAAAGAATTTAATCTTTTATGTCTTACCTTGAAATTGCAATTAGCACTCTAGCAGCTGAGCGAAATCGGGTAAAACTTTTTGAATGGTGTGTAATGACCTCCAGTTGAGTGTAGGAAGGCTGCCCACCCATTCTTGCAATAAGAGTTAAAGTGGCTTCTTCACACTCCTGAAAGCCACCCAGTAAGAGCAGCAAATATTTCTTTTGATAGATGAGAGCCTTCCGAAAGCTCTCTGCTCTCAGGTACCTTCCATAAACTCTCTAGAGTAGAAATTAAATACAGTGATAAATTACATATTGTGAAGTGCTATATGCAATCATGCTTCTCGGTTTCTAGACGAATAGAAACTTTCAGTCTTATGAATAAAGACTAATAAAGAAGTTGTGATTTTATGGCATTCAGCCCACTTTATCATCTAATAAATCAAACTGAGACTGATGATAATTTATGTTATTAGATTACTATTCTTCTGAGTTGCTGGCTTTAGTAATACAGCATGGATGCATGAAATTTCCAATCATAAGTGGACAAATGCTTTCTTCTGAAAATCAGCTGGATGTGGGAAGCTGATTTTTCTTTCAATTTAGTCCAGGCATATATTTGGGTGAGGGATTTAATTCAGGTCTCTTTGTTGCTAGTGGGCTACACAACATCTTTTACTGATGCAGTCATATCACAAAAAGAAACACGATAAAGAACTTTCATACCATTTTATACTAGATTTCAGAAGGAATGAAAATAAGAATGCTTCCCATTTTTAAAATCTTCAAAATCCCAATCGAGTAAAAAACAGATGACACCAAAGCTCAAGCATTTTGCTACCCGATTTGTGAGATTCTATAGGAAATATTAGATTACCATTATATTTGGTTGTGGGGCTGTCACCATTCCTTAGTCAAAAGAAAAAGATATGGAATGTTTTGCAGCTAAATTGAGACAAATAAGGGTGCCACATTTCAGACTTGGATCATTTGATTTCAGATTGCCATAAAAAGCAAATCAGTGCAACATCTAATGACAGAAGAAATGATCCAATAAATAGTTAAGATAAAGCTTTTCACCTTTAAAGCTGCATTTTCAGAATCTGATCCCAGTTCTCTCAAGAAAGCCTCATTTCTTAATTCTGCTCTCAGTTTGGCCAGTTCGGTTTCCGCCTGCTTGAGGGACTGTTGAAGACTTAATTTCTCTTTATGCCAGATTTCTTTTTCAGAAGCAATCAGTGCATCAACATTTCTTCCATTATGTAATGACTGTCTAAAAGTCTTGCGAAATTTCAAAAGGAACAAAAAGAAACATTCAAATTAATTAGTAGTAACTACACCTATTCCTTGTTACTAAGAGAAAATAACAAATGTAATGTACACAGCTAAACTGTGTACAATAGTCAAGAAAGCATTTATAGAAAGATCTTGGTAATTCTTTCTGGCCTCAGTTATCACTGGTTGAATAAATATGCAAATAGGTCCTAGTAATCATAACCGTTAAGACCTATGGAAAACACTTAATGCTGAACTCTACAACTTAAACATATTTGCCTCTTATATATTGTGTGTCAATGCAACGTAAGGCAAGTCTAGTAATAGGATGTGCTCACCTACCCATTATGCTTCTGCAGATTGATTACCTATTACCGTAAAATGATTATCTGTGATTAGTCGAAGTATATGTAATTGCATGCAAAAGTGAATGTTCTTAAATAGAAACCACTGCTTCTTCACTATGGAATCTGCATAGGATTTCAATCTAAGTACTGAATTACATATCCAGTTAAAAATACTTTTTATATACATAAGATCTAAAATACAAATATTAAAGGGAAAGCTAATAATTTTTATACTGCGGAAATTAAAAGGAAACCCTTATAATGAAATCCTTTTAAATTATTTCCACTGGAAGGAAATCCACCATTAGTCTGTTTTCATTTTTTAAAAAGGTGTAGGTTAAATGAAAGATTTAGTATTTAACTTTACATTGGGCTTGCAAATTATTTTCCAGTCTGTCCAAACAAATAAGTACTTAAGATGGAGTGGAAACCGATAGTTTCAAAGAATGGAAAAACGTACTGAGTCTCCACAAGATCCTTTGTATTGATATCTTCTCAATTCCTCCTCCAGTTTCATGACTGTGTTCCTCATATTGTTCTTGTCCTCACTCAATTTACTGACAAACCCAGTCAATTCAGCATTCTGTTTTAGCAGTCTTTCAGTCAATGAGGCTGAAGATGGGCAATCTGAATTAATCTATGTAGGAAAAAAATAGGAAGTAAAGCAGCTCAAAATAGCTCGAACTCATCCACAATTAGGAAAGATGCTGCAATGCTGCTTTCTAAGAAATGGAAGTCAAATCAAATCACAAATCTAACACATATTTACATTGCATACAAAATCTATTGCTTCTTTTCAGATAAGATCTTCCATGAAAGATTGTACTTTGCTTTATGCATTTGGATTCATTGTAAATTACATGGATTATTTCACATAAAGGCAGAACTGATTCAAAATTCTAGCGCCATGTAGTAAAGACCCAATTGTACTCTCCCAAATTCCAATGTTAAAAACAGTGCATATGCTTTAAAACAGGAAAACAGAAGTTATCTTATGCTTGCAAATGTACACAAACTAATTCAATTTAAATAAATCATTTTTAATCTTAAAAATAGGCCTAAATAAGTATTTCTGCTCCCTCTCTCTGAACATTACCTCCAGGCTATATAAATCAGAGAGCACTTGCAATTTTAATAGAACTTCTTCAATGTCAGTTTGTATTCCAATTAAGTCTTCATCATCTGATCTTTCAAAGGGTAACCTGGAATTTAAAAAATAACCTCTGACATTTGTGTAACACAATTGACCATGAAATACACATAATCATTATTTTCCCTGTCCCACTGTCATGATTTTCCTATGTCTATCACAGATTTTAAATGCCAGAGGTTCAATAATGATGTTTTGTGAAAAATGACACACATAAAAGTTATTACAGAACGAGGATTATGATTTTAAAGCAATCCAAGCCGAGTTAAATTAAAGCAATCTATGGTCATAATTTTAAATGTAAAACATAAAATAATGGAAAGTAAATAATACAACTTTGGTTATTGCTTAATACTGTAAAAAATTTAAAGACTTCCTTCAGAAATTGTTACTTTTATTTATGACTTAATGAGTCACATGAAGCTCATAACCTGGCTTCTTATTACTCACATCAAATACTCCTAAATTGTAATATACACATTATATACAGGTTTTTCATCACTGTATTGCTATTAAAAATAAATATATCTAACCTGCAGGCAGCTTTATTGGCCAAGTGTTTCAACTTGGAAAACACATTTTTGAGCTTCTGCCGAACCATCTCAAGCTCTTGACATTGTCTGGAGGCATCACCTGCTCCTCCTCCTCCAATGCCCATTAAGGAAGAGTAAGATAATTCTTTTGTTTCAGCTTGTCCCATTTTCTGCTGGAAAATCCACTTTCTTGTTCGTTCATTAGATTCATCCAAAGCAACCTGCACGGGTAAGCCCACCTCCCCCTCATGGGGAGGTGAGGGGGAGGTGAGAAGAGAATAAAGCTACTTTCTACTAAATATATGAAAGTTCTAAAGTCAAGAAAAGACATTTTTAAGTACGTGGTGTTTGTATTTTTTATACAGTTAAATAATACTTTTACTGAGTAAGAGTATCTATGGAGATTCTTAATCATCCAAGTAATGGTGTCCCAAAGGTACTTTTCCAAAAGCAACTGGACTTTCTTGGTTTTTAATGTTTTCAAGGAAAAAGACCCAAGAAAGTCCAGTTTACATTTGGGACTATTGAGAAAGAGCTTTATTTAAAATATATACTTACTTACATTATTAAAAATAAGGTAAATATTTATATTGTTATTCCTGATCATTTATATTGCTTGTTAGCTGCTTTGGGAGGATTTGTATTTTGAATTGACAAAATATGATATTAAAAAACATATATTGTGATAAAGAACTGTTAAGAAGATGGTTTTGTGTGTGTGTGTGTGTGTGTGTGTGTGTGTGTGTGTGTATTGGAGGTAGAGAGAGAAAAAATACTTTTAGAATAAACAATTCTAAAGAAAAGATTAGCATGTGAAAGTCTGGTTTAGCTTATTTTATATAAGTCTACATGGTCGCAGATTCTCCAGCTTTTAGAACAGTTATTTATGTTTGCAACAGTTCTAAAAGCTAGAGAATTTATGACCACAAAGAATCATTTTAACATAAATTTGATTAACCTTTACATGTGTCACAGGATATTTTTTTAACTATACCCATTTTAATGGGCTCCAAATACAAAAGAGCCAACCATAGAGATCCTTATACAACGGTACCTAAACAAACATTTACAGATATTACTCATTGCTCACCACTACAGCGTTCTTCCCCACTGTTTACTACTACTGCTACTGCAATTATCACTCCTTCTCCTATTACACCTACACCTTGTGAATACTATTACAGAACAATTATCTCTTTCTAGCTGCTTCAGACTGCTTTACTCCACAAATGGAAACGTAGCTTCTTCTCTCTCCCAGACCCACTACACCCAACTGTCTCTCAGCAGAGCTTTTATTGATAAAAATTACCGGTTCAGGCAAACCAGTAGTTTAAAAAGTAAAAAAAAGGTTCTGATGATCACATGGCACAGCTGATTGTCAAACCAGAGCAAACCAGTAGCATTTCACCCCTGCTTTAGAGTGAGAGACAATGTTGCTGCCGTTCTCCTCTCTCACAGACCAGTTCCAATCAGTGATTGTAAGAGGAGAGCAGTCTAGCTCCAGACTCCTGCTTTGTTATATCTATGCCCCTGACCATGGGACAAATGGACAGCTATGATGTGGGCCCTGACAGAGTCCGGGTTACTACTGCTATTCCTTACCAGAGGGGACAGTTTTTTGAACTTCTCCACAGCATATTCCATCTGGCCAGACATCGTGAGAGGATGCCTGGGAGGAACACTCCCTGGATTTGCTGAAATGGCATAAGACTCCTCCCAGTCGTGGGAGGACAGTGGAATCCAGTTACCCACGCCTTTGAGTTTGCTGCCTCTTTGTCTTCAGGACTTTTAGACTCTTTGGAACCCTGGCCAGAGGTCATCTTCACCTTTTCCGTTTTGTGGATGTACTCAACTGTTGAACTTCTTGCGCTGCGAGACTCCCCCCTCTCGCAGCTCTGGCCCTCCACATTATCGAGGGCCTACCTTGATGACAGGTCTTGGAACCCAGAAAGGTGGCATGCCGCGAAGAGGGGGTTGAGGGGTTTTTTACACAAATTTTTAGTCAAACTTTTAAGGGGTTCTGGGGGGGAAGGGTCAGATTAGAATTCGGCCTGTGGATATGGGGGATAATCTACTAAGGGGAGGGTCAGGTCTGGCTGTGAAGCGCGGCATGGGGGGTGGGGGACCCGGGGTCGAGGGGGCGGTTAGAGCTTATCCAGATGGTGTTTCTAATATCAATACTGTGGGTGGGATGGCAGATACGGGGGGAGCAGGGGGCCATATCGTGTCAGGGGAGCGCACACTCGCTGTTTACGAGCGGTGGCGCGCTCCGGCCCCCAAGGCTCCACTCGTTCCCCAGGTTGCACAGACCTCAGGGCCCAGGCCTTCGGCTGATGTTGTGCAATTCCAGGTCTGTAGTAAATAAAGCCCCCCTCATTTGTGATCTTGTTCAGGAGGGGGGAGCGGATCTGGCAGGTATTACAGAGACCTGGTTGGGCCAGGATGGGGGGTCCCATCATTGAAATGTGCCCACCAGGTTTCCATGCATTCCATCAGCCAAGGTCACAGGGGCGGGGCGGGGTGGGGTAGCGGTTATTATTAAAGATCTTAGACCGAGGGAGGTCACTGTTCCTCAGACAGCTGGCTGTGAGTCCCTCCTTGTGAAGTGGGGTCATGGGGTACAGATGGGTTTGCTGATCACGTACCTGGCTCCCTGCCACATGGCAGCAGTCCTGCCCGAGCTACTCAACGTCATTGCAGCAGTGGCGGTTGACACCCCTAGACTTATGGTCATGGGGGATTTCAACCTGCCGTCCGTGGGTGAGACATCTGAGGCGGCTCGGGAGTTCATGGCTTCCATGACAGCTATGGACCTGACCCAGCTAATTCATGGCTCTACCCACACGGGGGGAAACACGCTGGACCTGATTTTTGTCTCTGGACAGTGGTTGAGTGATCTTGAGATAGGGGATATAGTCACCAAGCCCTTGTCATGGTCAGATCACTCTCTCCTTCGTCTTGACCTTTGAACCGCTGCACCTCGCCACAGGAGGCGGAGCCGGTAAGATGGTTCCGCCCCAGGCGCCTGATGGAGCCTGATAGGTTCCAGATGGAGCTTGGGCCATTCCCTGAGGCTCTGGCTCACGCCTCGACTGGAGACCTAGTGGCCGCCTGGGATAGGGCAGCCGCTGGAGCTCTGGGTCGGGTCATGCCTTTGCGTCCTCTGACCCGGCGCCGATCTCATCTGGCTCCTTGGTTTACTGAGGAGCTAAGGGAGATGAAGCGCCGGAAAAGATGCCTAGAGAGCAGTTGGAGGGCCAGCCTTTCTGAATCTGACCAGACACTGGTAAGATCTCATATTAAGAATTACCTAGTGGCGATAAAAGCAGCAAAGTGTAATTATTTTGCTGCTCTTATTGAGTCATCAGATAACCGCTCGGCCGCCCTGTTTAGGGTGACCCACTCCTTGCTCCACCAGGGAGTGCGGGAGGACCCCTTGGAGGGTAGAGCCGAGGACTTTGTACAGTATTTGCATGACAAAATCACTCAGATTTGGGAAGACCTGGACTCCGACTGGGTAGTTTCAGGGGGCATGACTGAGACAGGTCTTGAGAATGTTATCTGGGATGAGTTTGATCCTGTGACTCCTGATGATGTGGACAGGATTCTGGGTAGACTGAACACGACATGTTTGTTGGACCCGTGTCCCTCCTGGTTAGTGCTGGCTTCTTGGGAGGTGACGCGAGGCTGGCTCCAGGGGATTATAAATGCTTCCCCGCCACCTTGAAAGAGGCAGTGGTGAGGCCTCTCCTCAAGAAGCCTTCACTGGACCCGGCAGTGTTGTCAAATTATCGTCCGGTCTCCAACCTTCACTTTGTGGCGAAGGTTGTTGAGAGTGTGGTTGCGCGATAGCTCCCCCAGCACTGGATGAAATGGTATATCTGGATCTGTTCCAGTCGGGCTTCAGGCCTGGGTACAGCACGGAAACGGCACTGGTCGCGTTGGTTGATGATCTCTGGAGGGCTCGGGACAGAGATTGCTCCTCTGTCCTGGTCCTATTAGATCTCTCAGCGGCTTTTGATACCATTGACCATGGTATCATGCTGCATCGGTTGGAAGAGTTAGGGGTGGAGGGCGCTGTGTTGCGGTGGTTCTCCTCCTTTCTTTCCGACTGGTTGCAGTCTGTGTTGGCAGGGGAGCAGAGGTCGACCCCGAGGTGCCTCATATGTGGGGTGCCACAAGGGTCGGTCCTCTCGCCCCTTCTGTTCCACATTTATGTAAAGCCGTTGGGCGAGATCATCCGTGGTTTCGGGGTGGACTACCATCAGTACACTGACGACACTCAGCTGTACATCTCCACCCCGGACCACCCCAACGATGCCCTTGAACTGATGTCCTGGTGCCTGGAGGCCGTGCAGATCTGGATGGGTAGAAACAGGCTCAGGCTCAACCCATCCAAGACCGAGTGGCTGTGGTTTCTGACGTCCCGATATAGTCAGTTGGTGCCATTACTGACTATTGGGGGCGAATCGCTGGCCCTCATGGAGAGGGCTCGCAACCTGGGCGTCCTCCTGGATTCACGGCTGTCTTTAGAAGAGCACTTGACGGCCGTGACCAGGAGGATTTTTCATCAGGTTCACCTGATTCGCCAGTTGCGTCCCTTTCTGGATTGGGACTCCTTACGCATGGTCACTCATGCCCTCGTCACTTCCCACCTGGACTACTGTAACGCTCTCTACATGGGGCTCCCCTTAGGAGCACCCGGAGGCTTCAACTGGCGCAGAGTGCGGCCGTGCGGGTGGCTATGGGAGCGACATGGCGTTCCCATGTAACACCTCTCCTGCGCGAGCTGCACTGGCTCCCGGTGGTCTTCCATGTGCACTTCAAGATTTTGGTTATCACCTTTAGAGCGCTCCATGGCTTAGGACCTGGTTACCTACAGGACCGCCTGCTGCCACCAGTAGCCTCCCACCGGCCAGTACACTCTCATAGAGAGGGGCTCCTCCAGGTGCCGTCGGCCAAACAATGTCAACTGGCAGCCCCCAGGGGGAGAGCCTTCTCTGTGGGGACACCTACCATCTGGAATGAGCTCCCCCCGGATATACGGAAGATCCCGGATCTACGCACCTTCTGCCACCCTCTCAAGATCTTTTTATTCCATCAGGCTGGCCTGGCCTAATTTTCCCTTTTAAAATGTAAATTTTAATCTGTTCTTAATTACTGGAGTGTTTTAAATCTGTCTTGGGCCAAATTGTTTAATTCGGTTTTATTTTGCTTTTAAATTTTGTATTTATGTGTTTTATCTTGTGGTTGTTCACCGCCCTGAGTCCTTCGGGAGTAGGGCGGTATATAAATCAAATAAAACCTAAACCTAAACCTTGTGGAGTGAGTCAGGGTTATATTCTTTCCCTGCTTTTTTATCATCTGCAGGAAGTTGCTGGGGGAAATAATCTGTCAATACATCTGTCTCTCTCTCTCCCCATTGCCCTCTCCCCCCCGCCACAGACTAATCAAGTGATGCTCTGAGGTTCTGTCCTAGTGTCTTGAGATTGAAGAACCTTAGTTGCAGAAGTAAAGGCTTCAGATCAACCCTGAAAAAACTGAGTGGATGTGGAATTGGACTTCCCTGACACTAGAAGTGGAGATTTCCATCCTATACATTATCTGGGAGTTTTCAGAAGGGCTTTGCAAAATATTAAGTGCCCATTTGTGCCTAATCCCAGAAATCATGCTTATGGACATTCTCCTCATATTGTTAGTGTCATCTGCATTATAGGAAACAATGAAATTATTTATAAAAGAGCAATAAACAAAGGCAGGTTTTTGAAAATTACTCTGGACAAATAACTAATATAAATGTATTAATAACCACCTCTAATACTAAAAGGCAAAATAATTTTGTTTCTGAGGGACACGTACCTCATTTACAGCATGACATGTTGCTTTTTCCTCCTGCGATTCTACCTCTTTTCTCTGTATTTTTTGCTGTAATTCTTCAACCATGTCTTGCTGTTTTTTTTCATTACCCAGCAACTGAAGACCTTGTTGTCTCTCTTCTTCAAGTTGCCACTGCAAGTCTTCCATTCTGGACTCCAGTTCATGTATTTTTTTCTGTGCCAAGATATTAGCATCTTGTTCTGCCTGTAGAGTTTTCCTCTGAATCTGCCTCTCTTTTTCCAACTGTTGTTTCAATTTCACACATTCCAATTTGTTCTCTTCCAATTCGTTAACCATTAGAACTATACGGTTATGCTTTTCATCCAACTGCTTTTGCAAATCTTTGAACAGTTCTTCTGAATGTGTAGAACTTCCATCCCGCTTTGTCTGTTCAATCATCTGGAGCTGGGCACGTAAATCTTTTTCTCTCTCTAGGGCACTGCATAACTCAAGAACTTTGAGCCTCTCAGATTCCAACAGTACTTGGAGCTCAGAATTACAGCTGTGCTCCTCAGATAGTTGTACTGCATTTAGTGCTTCCTGGGATTCAATCTTCTTTTGCAAATCATTTGACAGCTCTCTTTCAAGTTCCAAAAGATTACTCAGTTCTATATTCTTCTGTCTTTCATTTTCAAAAGAAGATTTCAAATCCTTACAAGAGGAAAACAACAAAAACAAGAAAACTGTCGGTATATAAGTCTTTGTAAGACCACTGTGGAATGTACCATAAAAAACAGTAATTTTGAAGATGTTAGAACCTGGTAGTTAAAAGCTTGGGAAGACTCTAGTCACATGCTTATCTTGCTAGGATTCTAATTCAAAATTTAATTCAGAAGTCTGTTCAATATTTTTTTTCTGGACTACTATATTGAGGATATATGTCACTTACGATTTTAGGAGTAAAGCTATAAATCATAACTATTTATTTTACTGTCAGCAAAGCTATCTTGGAATAAATAATGAATAAATAATGAACAAATAATGTTCAGGAATGAAAGGCTGATCTAATCTGAGTCCTGTTTAGGCATATTGGAACAAAGGAGATCTAAATCAACTCTACTAGTTGAGTAACCAATAAACAGCACCAGCACAGGTTGGATCGGAGAAGAAGAGGTTGCCATGGCCTCGCACAACATGTTTGGGTGTATGTTGTAAGTATTTGTACTGCCCATGTTGCTGTTCAACATCTTCCCTGCCTGAGCTGGTGGATACAATCTGAAAAAAGGCATTTATAGCGAATAAAAAAACTCTCGGATTTTAATAGGCCTAACACATATTGGTTACTTTCATCTGGCTTTGAGATTGCGGTGGCGGGGGGGCGGGGGGGCGGGAGACGGGGACTGACACGGAATTTATGATTGGTGGGGTGCAATTCACTTCATGGTGAAATGTGAATTTTCTCTAATTATCTTTTCTGAAAGAGAGAAGTAGCCATGCACCCTCAGAGATAATTCCTAAATATTTTTAAAATATTTTTTCAGATGCAATGCCTGACAGTTCTATGGAAATCTCTGTACCTCTACTAAACAGTGACATTATGTTTCCCAAGAGCATCTTTGGTTATGATGAGTCCAAAATGATCCTAAGCTTACAGACCAAACATCAGACAAAGGAAACAGGCATAGAATTACTGACTGCACAGGTAGCACACATCTTGGGAAAATACTACTGACCATGGATCAGAATGCGTAACTTCACTTATGCAATGTAAAAGAGAGTTAATTTCTCCCCCTCACTGCATCCTTAAACAGTAAGTTTTCTTATTGACTGGAGGCTAAAACAGAAACAGATTCAGAACATATCTGTAATATCTTTGAAGGATAACAATATTTGCATCTGCTCTTGTTAACTATGGGGGTCAAGTCAGTTGTACTTACAAAATCAATTTCACCTAGTGGACCCTAAGGAAATGTACATTTATGGAGGCTTAAACCAATTATCTGAGCTAGATTCTTACTCATAATTGTTAAGCATCAACAGGGATCTTACAGTGTCCTAAGAATGGACAGTGTTTCTATATATAAGAATTATAACCAATACTTTAAAGGTAATGATACTGTCTCTCTTAAAAGAGGTCTTCCCAGAAAGGAGGAAAACATTTATTTCTTGGTGCTGAACATGGAAATGGCCATCTAACTACAAATACACTTACAGGAAACCAATTATCTGTCCATTTTAACCTGTCTTTAAATCTGGATATAGCACAGTTTAGGTGTTGTGATTAGTCTCTAAAATCCTAAATGGCTGAGGAACCAGATGATAAAAGTACTGCTTTTTCTAGTACCATCCAATCATGCATTAAAATTGACTGGGATTGCATGCATTAAGACAAGATGAATAGCCCTGTTCATACAGATCACAACAGACCAGGAGAGCAGAGCAATCTCAATGGCAATGTTCTAAACACGAAACTCTCCTGAGGGAATTTTAATTGGCTACTATTGTTGTCCTTATTCAGAAACAAATAGGGTCAGAACTGATTAGTACATAGAAATGAGACTATCAGGAAATCCAGAGATGTAGGCTACTCAACAACTGGGAAATCGAGAAAATCCCGGAAGAAGGCAATGGCAAAGTTATTCTCTATTGTTGCCAATTATATATATATGCCCATATAGTCACTATGAGGCAAGCTTTTCGACAAAAAAATTATACTATAACAAGATCACTGGTTATTTTGCTTTTGATATTTTTTTAAAAAAATAATTTTGCTTACATTTTCTATTCTTTTTAAGAATGGTTAATTGTAATGCCTTTACTTAAGGCAATGTTTATTGTTCTCTAATAAACTGGAAGAACAACAATATAGAAATAAAATAAATGCCCAAGGAAACAATATTTCAAATGTGTCCTCATATATTAACCGATTACACTATTTATGAAATAATGATTATAAAACAGTAAATTCAAAACTCGTAGACAATATTTTTGTCACTTTTATTGCTTTTTTACTGTTAGAGCAGTATGAGAATTTAAAGGCCATTCAGGCATTTACATGTGTTGCACCTGGTTCTCCAGTACAACGTAATGAAAGGTTTATGATAAAGTGGAATATTTATCACTTTTTGATTTATCACTTATAGCTTTTACGTACACTGAGCTTATGCACTTAAGACAAATTCCTTGTATCCCCAATATTTCTTTGTGTAATAAAATAAACATCCCACATATCTATGCCAGCAGGCCGCTTATTCTTTCATAACCCTCACTACTGAACATGGATTATAGAGATGAAGTATGCACAGTTCAAGGTTTGGTGAAGTGAAGTAGATTGGCACAATTCCAAGTTCTGTATTAGATATTATAGTGAACTATCTCAAGCTTCTGGGATCATACTGTCTTATAAATACACAGCAATATTGTAAAACATGTGCACAATAAGTACTTCTGCTGTTGCTTTCTCTCTCACAATTATATTATGTAAATACAGATAGTCCTCAAGGTAGGACTGTAATGGAGGCTGATCATTACAGTAGTAAATGCTTGTTTTCAGCAAAACCATAGTAAAATACAGTCACATGACCCTGGAATGCTGCAAACAGCCATAAGTGCAGCCCCAATGCCAAGTGCTTAAAGTGTGGTCACATGACTGCGGAGGCGGGGCAGTGACTATCAGAACTTTGAATCCAGATTGTAAGTGTCCCCATCATGCCCTCTTTGACACAGTTATAATCCAGGCTGGTCCAGGCGCTCACTGGCCCCAGTAGAAATTCCTCCTGCACCTTGCCAAAGTGCAAGTCATGACCAAACAGCAAGACACTGAATTCATCAGCCAGGTTTGATCACAGCTGTACACATTCTCAGCAGAGAAAATACTTAAGTTCCTATAGGAAGAATTGGCCTTTTGCTAGAAGCAGCTCCAGCATCTGGTTTCTCTATCATGACAACTTGGAATCTAGTTATTTACAAACCTGGCTTGTTGATTAACCTTGGCCAAGTCTTTCTCTTCATCTGGCATTGTAAATGTTCAGTTTGATTTTGGATTGCTATAATTGGAAATGCCTTGCTCAATAAAGTCTTATCTACAATTAACTGTGTTTCTTGCTGCCTTGTTAGGATTTAAGTCTCTTTCTTAACACTCTGTGCTCCTAGGAACTGAGTCTGGCTTCTGAACTCACCCCCAAAGTCTTTGAACAGTTGTTAAGTGACCGATCTTAAGTTGAGGACTACCTACCTATTCATCATATTCATAATTTGTTCAGTAAGCCTATAGAAAAATACTTTTTGTTAATGATTTAGTGTAAAAGACTACATCTGGTACAAGGAAATTTCTGACAAGAACAATTACAAATATCTAGTTTTGATCACTGAGGAATTTGGAATGAACTCTGCTTTTTGCAATTTGTTGTTTTAATCTTGAGCCTCCATCTGCAAAGTATGTGGGGAAATACAAACATTAAAGATGCTGTCTTAATTCTCAATCTTTACAATGCATGGTATCTTATTAAATATATACTAAAGAATGAAAAACTCCTCCTCCTGCTCATCATAATAATTTATAAAGCAATCAATTCCACTGCATATTTTGAATAACAAAGATTGGTTACCTCAATTTCTTCTTTTTCTCTTTTACCACTGTGTTCCACTTTTGCTTTCTCCTTCTCCAGGGCCCATTGAAACTCCCTTGATTTTTTCTGTTCATTTGTAATCGTGTTTTTTAAGATGTCAAGTTCAGTTGCCTTTCCCTTAAGTTCATTTCTGATAAAAGCCAAGATAAATTATTTTTAGTTATTTGAAAAATAACTAAAACAGGAAAAAATATTTATATTCCTTTGTGTGCTAAGCACAAAACTGTACATTACAAGGCAAAGCTGCAAGTTTTCCTAAATTTTACTTCTTAATAATTCTGACATGGGCACGTAATAATTATGAGAGAGGCATAATAGTAATACTCTAGTAGTAAATATTACCTGTACTATTAATCTTCCCCTATACTCTTTTTTTGATTGACTAGGAGTAGATTAACACTGAACATTTAATATATCGACTGTCAATATTATTTTTCTCTTATCAATAACATTCAGCAAGCAAATAAATCAAATTAAAATATGATTAAAATAATCAATTCCATACAATGTCTGCTGTAAGAGCCTCTTCATTTCAATCATTTTAAAAATGATAAAAAGCAAAAGAAGTCAAAGTAAATCTTGCATTAAAATGAGTAAGATTTGAACAGCCTCACTTTAAAACTGATTTTTAATAGAATATATATATATATATATATATATATATAATTTAAATTTGTATACCGCCCTTCTCCTAGTGGACTCAGGGCGGTGCACAGCCAAGTAAAAAACATCCAATACAAAATTTAAAAATTTAAAAGAATTATACCCTTTGGCCAAACATTAAGAACCTTACAACTAAAACCCATTAAACAATTAAAAAATCTAATATCTCAAAAACGGGGGGTGGGGGGTGGGGTTTCACGCCAGCCCTGCTTGATGGAAGAAAACAGTTTTTAGGGCACGGCGAAAAGCCCGGAGATCTGATATCTCCCATTCACAAGCTTCTGGGCTTTTTTTTTTTCTGTTGACAAACTGCAACTCTGTGTTGCTCTCTGAGTCTCCCAGAGAGCAACACAGTCTCCCGGAGAGATATATGTGTATACACACACACACACACACACACATATATGTAAGCTTGCTGCTTACGTACCTGGCTCCCTGCCGCGTGGCAACGGACCTGTCCGAGCTACTCGACGTGATAGCCATGGTGGCAGTTGATACACCCAGGCTTATGGTCATGGGTGATTTCAATCTGCCGTCCGTTGGTGAAACGTCAGAGATGGCTCGGGAGTTCATGGCTTCCATGACGGCCATGGACCTGACCCAGTTAGTTCATGGCCCCACTCACAGGGGGGGACACACGCTGGACCTGATTTTTGTCTCTGGCCAGTGGTTGAGTGGTCTTATTATAGGGGATATAGACATGAAACCCTTGTCATGGTCAGATCACTCACTCCTTTGTCTGGACCTTCGAACCGCTACACCCCGCCACAGGGAGGCGGACCCAATTAGATGGATCCGCCCCAGGCGCCTGATGGATCCTGATAGGTTCCAGACGGAGCTTGGGCCAATTCCTGAAGATCTGGCACACGACTCGGCCAAGGACCTGGTAGCTGCCTGGGATCGGGCGGCTGGTGGGGCTTTGGATCGATTCGTGCCTTTGCGGCCTCTGACCCGGTGTCGATCCCTCGCGGCTCCTTGGTTCACCGAGGAGCTGAGGGAGATGAAACGCCGGAAAAGACGCCTAGAGAGCGGTTGGAGGGCCAGTCTCGCTGAATCTGACCAAACACTGGTAAGGTCGCATATTAAGACCTACCTAGTGGCGATAAAGACGGCAAAGTTTAACTACTTTTCCGCCTCTATTGCGTCATCAGGGAATCGTCCGGCCGCCCTGTTCAGGGTGACCCGCTCCCTGCTCCATCCGGGAGCGCGGGAGGATCCCTTGGAAGGCAGGGCGGAGGATTTCGGACAATACCTGTATGACAAAATCGCTCAGATCCGGGGGGATTTGGACTCTGACTGGGTAAATCAGGGCAGGGTGACGAGGAATAGTCTTGAGAATGTTACCTGGGAGGAGTTTGATGCTGTGACTCCGGATGATGTGGACAGGATTTTGGGGAGACTTAGTGCGGCCACATGTTTACTGGACCCGTGTCCCTCCTGGTTGGTACTGGCCTCCCGGGAGGTTACACGAGGCTGGCTCCAGGGTGTTATCAACGCTTCGTTGAGTGAGGGTCACTTCCCCGCTGCCTTGAAAGAAGCGGTGGTGAGGCCTCTCCTCAAGAAGCCGTCCCTGGATCCGGCAATATTGGCCAACTATCGTCCTGTCTCCAACCTTCGCTTCCTGGCGAAGGTTGTTGAGAGTGTGGTCGCGCGACAGTTTCCACAATTCTTGGAGGAAACATCCTATCTAGATCCGTTCCAGTCGGGTTTCAGGCCTGGACACAGCACGGAAACGGCATTGGTCGCGTTGGTTGATGATCTCTGAAGGGCTCGGGACAGGGGTTGTTCCTCTGTTCTGGTCCTGTTAGACCTCTCAGCGGCTTTTGATACCATCGACCATGGTATCATGCTGCACCGGTTGGAAGAGTTGGGGATGGGGGGCACCGTATTACGGTGGTTCTCCTCCTTTCTCTCCGACCGGTCGCAGTTCGTGTTGGCAGGGGGGCAGAGGTCGACCTCAAGGCCTCTTATATGTGGAGTGCCTCAGGGGTCGGTCCTCTCGCCCCTCCTGTTCAACATTTATGTGAAGCCACTGGGCGAGATCATCCGTGGCTTTGGGGTGAGATACCACCAGTACGCTGATGACACCCAGCTGTACATCTCCAGCCCAGGCCACCCCAACGATGCCCTTGAAGTGATGTCCCAGTGCCTGGAGGCTGTGCGGATCTGGATGGGGAGGAACAGGCTCAGGCTCAACCCTTCCAAGACTGAGTGGCTGTGGCTCCCAGCATCCCGATATAGTCAGTTGACTCCATCACTGACTATTGGGGGCGAGTTGTTGGCCCCCACAGAGAGGGCTCGCAATCTGGGAGTCCTCCTGGATAGGCAGCTGTCCTTGGAGGAACATCTGACGGCTGTAACCAGGGGAACCTTTTGTCAGGTTCGCCTGATCCGCCAGTTGCGGCCCTTTCTTGATCGGGATTCCCTGTGCACAGTCACTCATGCCCTCGTCACCTCTCGCCTTGACTACTGCAACGCTCTCTACATGGGGCTCCCCTTGAGGAGAACCCGGAGGCTCCAACTGGTCCAGAATGCAGCAGCGCGGGTAGTGACGGGAGCAGCCTGGCGCTCCCATGTAACACCGCTCCTGCGCGAGCTGCACTGGCTCCGAGTGGTCTTCCGGGTGCGCTTCAAGGTGTTGGTTATCACCTTTAAAGCGCTCCATGGCATAGGGCCTAGGTATCTTCGAGACCGCCTGCTGCCACCGACGATCTCCCATCGACCCGTGCGCTCCCACAGAGAGGGCCTCCTCGGGGTGCCATCAGCCAAACAGTGCAGGCTGGTGACCCCCAGGGGGAGGGCCTTCTCTGTGGGGGCACCTACCCTCTGGAATCAATTGCCTCCAGAGATAAGGAGAATCCAAGACCTCAGTGCCTTCCGCCATGCCCTTAAAACCTTCCTTTTCCAGCAAGCCGGGCTGGCCTAATTTTTTAAGTGTTTTTAAGTGTTTTGTTTATTGTTTTTAATTAATGGGGCCAAATTTATATATGTATATTTTAACTGTATTTTAATATTTGTACTTGATGTTTTTACTTGGCTGTTCACCGCCCTGAGTCCTCAGGCAGAAGGGCGGTATACAAATTCAAAATAAAATAAAAAAAAATAAAAATAAAAAAAAGAGGCGATAGACATCACGATCCCCGGAATGTTTAAAAGTTTAAAAATTTTTATTTTAAAACTTGTGCTAAGCTTTTGTCGGCCCCTACCGACTTCGTCAGAGTATAAAATCCCCATTGAGGAGCTGCTTGCTTTTATGTAATGCTGATCAATTTGGTCATTGAGGGTGTAACAGGCCCACACCCTTGCCTTCCCCCTGTAATTATCTTTTTTTCTGCCTTAGTCATGCTGACGGATGACGATGCACCCTGCCTCCTTCCTCATTGTGTGTTGCCTCTTTCTCTCCCTGGGGTGTAACACAGGGTTATCAGGCATTGCTTTTATCCATTGCTGTATTACACCCAGGGCCCGGCAGCCCATGGAGGGCGCATGCGGAACAACAACGTGGAGGATGCTCCCATACATACAGGGGTGTCCGAAACTGCGGCACGCATCCTTGCACCACATGGGGTTAAAGTGGCACAGAGATCTGACCAAACACTGAGGAAGAGAGTAATGCGTCCGAAAGAAGCTTTGCTGAAGTAGGAGACTTCCTCAATAATCTATCATATTAACTGCAGCAATTGCGCAGGTCATTACATAGGAGAAACATCAAAACGACTGAAAACAAGGGTGCATGAGCACAAACTAGCGGTCAGACGTAAGGAACAGCGCTCCCAGATTTGGATGCATATGGAGGAGCATGGTCACGAGTTCAACTTCCAAGAGACCGAAGTAGTTGCCCACGACGAAACAAAAGGAGGGTGCCTCTTGAAAGAAGCCTGGTTCTCTAATAACAACTCCCTCAATAGATATATTGACATACCACCAGCATACCAGGCTTTACGGCACCAGGAAAGACTTAAGGAGGACCGATCACTAAGACTGAATGGAGATCGGGGACAAATCTCCTCCTTCAGGCATGGAGAGTGGCCCAATGAAGGTGTGATAAACCCTGGTAGAGGGCAAGAGAGTAGGTTAGGGAAAAAGCAGAATGAGGAAGATGGGGGGATAAGGAAGAACAACGCAGACCCATCACAAGATCATGGGTAAAACAAATGAGTTTAGAGGAGGCAACGTGCGTGCCTAAAAGGGGGAGCGGACCTGGCGGGTCTTATGGAGACCTGGTTGGGCCCGGAGGGAGGAGTCCCTCTGGTTGAGATGTGCCCACCAGGCTTCAGAGCATTCCATCAGCATTCCATCAGCCGAGGGCCCAGGGGAGGGGCGGGGGGGTGGCGGTTATTATTAACGAAGATCTTGGTCCGAGGGAGACCACTGTGCCACAGATTGCCGGATGTGAATCCCTCTTTGTGAGATGGGGTCATGGGGTTCAGATGGGCTTGTTGCTTGCGTACCTGGCTCCCTGCCGCGCGGCAACGGCCCTGCCCGAGCTCCTCGACATGATAGCCATGGTGGCAGTTGATACACCCAGGCTTATGGTCATGGGTGATTTCAACTTGCCGTCCATCGGTGAAACGTCTGAGACGGCTCGGGAGTTCATGGCTTCCATGATGGCCATGGACCTGACCCAGCTAGTTCATGGCCCCACCCACAGGGGGGGACACACTCTGGACTTGATTTTTGTCTCTGGCCAGTGGTTGAGTGATCTTATTATAGGGGATATAGACATGGAACCCTTGTCATGGTCAGATCACTCGCTCCTTCGCCTGGACCTTCGAACCACTACACCCCGCTGCAGGGAGGCGGAACCAATAAGATGGGTCCGCCCCAGGTGCCTGATGGACCCTGATAGGTTCCAGATGGAGCTTCGGCCATTTCCTGAGGATCTAGCACATGACTCGGCTGAGGACCTGGTAGCCGCCTGGGATCGGGCGGCTGGTGGGGCCTTGGACCGAGTTGTGCCTTTGCGGCCTCTGACCCGGTGCCGATCCCACGCAGCTCCTTGGTTTACTGAGGAGCTGAGGGAAATGAAACGCCGGAAAAGATGCCTAGAGAGCGGTTGGAGGGCCAGTCTCGCTGAATCTGATCGAACACTGGTAAGGTCGCATATTAAGGCCTACCTAGTGGCGATAAAGACGGCAACATTTAATTACTTTTCTGCTGTCACTGCGTTATTTTATTTACCAGCTGAGCTCATTATTTCTGGACTGTCAGACTCTCCGTAGCTTTGCCAACTTCTTATCAGTAAGCTACGTGTTTCCGTATCCACCCACATTCCTTCACACTCTCTTTCCTTTGTTCTCTTGCCAGAGGTCCGGCTCAGATAGCCGGCAAGAATTACTTTCAAAAATGTAACAATTAACTTTTCTTAGTTAGTGAGGTGTTTTATTTTCTTTATAACAAATAAATGAGTTTTATTAGAAACCTTCCTCGCGTTTCTTTTCAGATTATTGCAACTTGGAATAAGCCACGATCCATCTCCTCCAAAACCAGGGTAATTAGTCCCAGAGCCAAACATGGGATTAATAAATGCCCTGACATCCGCCTCTATTGCGTCATCAGGGAATCGTCCGGCCGCCCTGTTTAGGGTGACCCGCTCCCTGCTCCATCCGGGAGTGCGGGAGGATACCCTGGAAGGCAGGGCGGAGGATTTCGGACAATACCTGTAGGACAAAATCGCTCAGATCCGGGGGGATTTGGACTCTGACTGGGTAGATCAGGGCAGGGTGACGAGGAATAGTCTTGAGAATGTTATCTGGGAGGAGTTTGATGCTGTGACTCCCGATGATGTGGACAGGATTTTGGGGAGACTTAGTACGGCCACATGTTTACTGGACCCGTGTCCCTCCTGGTTGGTACTGGCCTCCTGGGAGGTTACACGAGGCTGGCTCCAGGGTGTTATCAACACTTCGTTGAGTGAGGGTTACTTCCCCGCTGCCTTGAAAGAAGCGGTGGTGAGGCCTCTCCTCAAGAAGCCGTCCCTGGATCCGGCAATATTGGCCAACTATCATCCTGTCTCCAACCTTCGCTTCATGGCGAAGGTTGTTGAGAGTGTGGTCGCGCGACAGTTTCCACAATTCCTGGAGGAAACATCTTATCTAGATCCATTCCAGTCGGGTTTCAGGTCTGGGCACAGCACGGAAACGGCATTGGTCGCGTTGGTTGATGATCTCTGGAGGGCTCGGGGTTGCTCCTTTGTTCTGGTCCTGTTAGACCTCTCAGCGGCTTTTGATACCATCGACCATGGTATCATGCTGCACCGGTTGGAAGAGTTGGGGGTGGGAGGCACCGTATTGCGGTGGTTCTCCTTTCTCTCCGACCGGTTGCAGTTTGTGTTGGCAGGGGGGCAGAGGTCGACCTCGAGGCCTCTCGTCTGTGGAGTGCCGCAGGGATCGGTCCTCTCGCCCCTTCTGTTCAACATTTATGTGAAGCTACTGGGCGAGATCATCCGTGGCTTCGGGGTGAGATACCATCAGTACGCTGATAACACCCAGCTGTACATCTCCACCCCAGGCCACCCCAACGATGCCCTTGAAGTGATGTCTCAGTGCCTGGAGGCTGTGCGGATCTGGATGGGGAGGAACAGGCTCAAGCTCAACCCTTCCAAGACTGAGTGGCTGTGGCTCCTGGCATCCCGATATAGTCAGTTGACTCCATCACTGACTATTGGGGACGAGTCCTTGGCCCCCACAGAAAGGGCTCGCAATCTGGGAGTCCTCCTGGATATGCAGCTGTCCTTGGAGGAACATCTGACGGCTGTAAACAGGGGGACCTTTTATCAGGTTCGCCTGATTCGCCAGTTGCGGCCTATTCTTGATCGGGATTCCCTGTGCACAGTCACTCACGCCCTCGTCACCTCTCGCCTTGACTACTGCAATGCTCTCTACATGGGGCTCCCCTTGAGGGGCACCCGGAGACTCCAGCTGGTCCAGAACGCAGCAGTGCGGGTAGTGATGGGAGCAGCATGGCGCTCCCATGTAACGCTGCTCCTGCGTGAGCTGCACTGGCTCCCGGTGGTCTTCCGGGTGCACTTCAAGGTGTTGGTTATCACCTTTAAAGCGCTCCATGGCATAAGGCCTAGCTATCTTTGAGACCGCCTGCTGCTACCGACGACCTCCCAGCGACCCGTGCGCTCCCACAGAGAGGGCCTCCTTAGGGTGCCATCAGCCAAACTATGTAGGCTGGTGACCCCCAGGGGGAGAGCCTTCTCTGTGGGGGCACCTACCCTCTGGAATCAGTTGCCCCCAGAGATAAGGAGAATCCAAGACCTCAGTGCCTTCCGCCGTGCCCTTAAAACCCACTTTTTCCAGCAAGCCGGGCTGGCTTAGGAAGAAATTTTTTAAATTTTTTAAATATTTAATTGGTCTGTGGTTTTTTAAATTTTTGGGCCAAATTTAAATAGATTTTAACTGTTTTTAATATTTGTATTTCATGTTTTTAATTCTGGCTGTGCTCCGCCCTGAGTCCTCAGGGAGAAGGGCGGTATATAAATTGAAAATAAATAAATAAAAATAAAAAAAGGGAAAGGCATAACAATGAGGGAGAGGGAGCCGGGAGAAATACCTTCAAAGCAATGCCTGATAACCCTGCGTTACCCCCCAGGGAGAGAAAGAGACAACACACAATGGGGAAGGAGGCAGGGGAAAGTGCATCGTCATCTGTCAGCATGACTAAGGCAGAAAAAAAGATAATTACAGGGGGAAGGCAAGGGTGTGGGCCTGTTACACGCGCAATGACCAAATTGATCAGCATTACATAAAAGCAAGCAGCTCCTCAATGGGGATTTTATACTCTGATGAAGTCGGTAGGGGCTGACGAAAGCTTAGCACAAGTTTTAAAATAAAAATTTTTAAACTTTTAAATGTTCCAGAGATCATGATGTCTATTGCCTCTTCTATAACTATACCTGGAACTCGCATCTTTAGGACAATTCTTAATATATATATATATTTATGTAAGTTTTCACGGGTATATATGTGTGTACAGTTAATATCTCGGGTTTCTTCCCGTGTAATTGTAAATATATCCTTAAAAGGGTAGTAGCGACGTTTCGACAAAATCGCATTTGTCATCTTCTGGCTGAAGTTCTCGGTTTGGTGTTTGCCCATAAGCACCAAACCGAGAACTTCAGCCAGAAGATGACGAATGCGATTTCGTCGAAACGTCGCTACTATCCTTTTAAGGATATGTTTACAATTACACGGGAAGAAACCCGAGATATTAACTGTACACACACACACACACACACACACACACACACACACACACACACACACACACACACACACATATGCACGATCTTCTATAGTGCTAAAGAAAACAGCCCTTGAAAATTATACCTGATAGCTTCCAGATCCCTCAAGTGCTTATGTTGTGCTTTTAGGGTTGTTTCCAATTCCAGCTTGGTTTGCCCAAGTTCATTCTTCAGTTCTGCAATCACCATCCTTTCAGAACTGAGCTGCTCTTGAAGTTCAGCTGTTCTGTCCTTGGTATTTTTGAGCTCTATTTGCATTTCCATATTGTATTCCAACAGTTCTAGGGAGTGCATTGTTACACAGTAAGAAACAGACTAAACATGCTAATCTGTCATATTGAAACAAAATCCTGAACAAAGAACAAAACCAGTTTCTTATTTATAGAAAATGTTTAACTTCAATAATAGTAAACGTGTGTTTAATCTTTAGTCCTCTAATGAAATTATTTCCATTACAGTGTTCCATATTATAAATTATTATCATATAATAATTTTAAACTCACTGCAAGAATTTCACTCTAAAATTAGGCCACTAATTTTTATTTGTCAAGCTCTTGGGATAATACCTCAAATGTCTTTAACCTGAGAGGTCAGGAATCTCTCAAGTAGCTGAACCTTGTGGCCTTGGCATTGTTAATGCTACTTTCTGTCTTCTGAAGTTGGTTAAGTGAGATCATGATCATATGATATGTTGTCCAAGTTGAGTTTTTGGTATCCTTGTTACTAGTTCACATATACCAATAATAACACACAAACCTCTTTTTTTTTTCAAACTGAAGCCTAGAAAAGAAGTCTGATGCAAGGGAAGTGAAGGTAACCCCATTGATCAAACAGTTTTACACATTACCTTGACATTTTGGATGAATTTCTATTTCTTCCTTTTCTTCACCTTGCCTGATTAGCTGTGCATGCAAAATATTGGTTTCCATTAACAAACTTTGTCTGTCCGCATTCTGAAGGAAATCCAAAGCACTCCTCTGATATGTCACCTTTTATTAGTTATTGAGAATAAAAAGCAGAAAGAAATACCAGATTAATAAATTGTGTTGCCTTTACTAGTTAAAAAGTTAACAAGTTCTCATCTCAGGTAAATTATAGGAATGTACCGTATTTTCCGGTGTATAAGATGACTGGGCGTATAAGACGACCCCAAAATTTTCCTGTTTAAATATAGGGTTTGGGCTATACTCACCGTATAAGACTACCCCTCTTCCAACGCACACCAAATAAAAATTAAAAAAACATCAACTGGCTCACCCACAATGTAAAAGCAGCTGTGCTAGATCCAAAATGGCCCCTGCAACAAGCAGGAACCTCACACAGCCACAAAAAGCCCAAAAAAACAACTTTCACACTTTACACACACACAACACAACACAACACAACTGGCTCACCCACAATGTAAAAGCAGCTGTGCTAGACCCAAAATGGCCCCTGAAACAAGCAGGAACCTCACACAGCCACAAAAAGCCCAAAAACCCAACTTTCACACTTTACACACACAAAATTCCACATACAGCTTTGTGAGATTTTGTGTGTTTGTGTAGTTAGAGTGAAACACTACAAAAACATACTAAATCTCAGAAAGCTGCACAAATATTATTTTATTTTATTTTATTTTAATTTTTATATGAAAGCTAAATTTAAAACTTCCTAAACTTTAAATGGCTAGATCTAAAAAAGAACAACTAAAAAAAACCCCAATTAACTATTTTTTTAAAAGATCCCAAAGGGGAAAAAAACTTACCCAATAGAACAGGGGTCTCCAACCTTGGCAACTTTAAGACTTGTAGACTTCAACTCCCAGAATTCCTCAGCCAGCTTTGTTTTGCTGGCTGAGGAATTCTGGGAGTTGAAGTCCACAACTCCCTGCTTGCTTGATTGCAGGCAGGGAGTTGCTTGCTGATGGAATGGATTCAGGCAAGCGAAGCAAGGCAAGCAGCTAGGGCAGTGGTTCTCAACCTTCCTAATGCCGCGACCCTTTAATACAGTTCCTCATGTTGTGGTGACCCCCAACGATAAAGTTATTCCTAAAACCATCAAAAATATGTGTTTTCCGATGGTCTTAGGCCAGGGGTCCCCAACCTTTTGGACCTCAGGGACCACCAACTTCATAATTTTAAATTTCGCGGTTCAGACAATAATGATTTTACCAGCCAACAAAGCACACTGTACTTATATCCTTCCTCATCCATTTTCTTAAAAAAGAGGGGGAAAAAACACTTTGAAGGTTTTACTAAAAACAGTTTCCAATTACATAGTATTGGCATAAAGCCTGGTTAAAGCAAACATGCTTAGTCATAAAGACTTGAGGCAAGCCATTCTGCTTAAGGTTTAAATTGAACTTAAGTGCATTATCCGGTATAATGCAGATTACTTCTGGCTGAAATACCATAAATTGGGCATCTTAACCATAAACCAGGGATATGAATTTTTTTTGTATGGGTGCTGAAGGCTATAGTAAGTACAACATGTTGGAGCCTGCACTGCAATAGGGGACGGAAACATATAAAAGCTTTAAAAATACAGGAAGATTAAATATTGTTACTGTTAATGTAATCATCTGGACTCTCAGTACAGGATGGGGTCCTTCAGGCACTCTCCCTCCTCTCTGTCTCTCTCTCTCTCTGTCTCCCACTCTTTCTCATTTTCGCTTTCTCTCTCTCTCTCCCACTCTTTCTCATTCTCTCTTTCTCTCCCTCCCCCCTCTCTCTCCCCCACTCTCTCATTCTCTCTTTCTCTCTCCCACTCTTTCTCTCATTCTTTCTCCACCCTCTTTCTCTCTTTCTCCCACCCTCTTTCTCTTTCTCTCTCCCCTTCTCTCCCCCCACTCTCTCATTCTCTCTTTCTCTCTGTCCCCCTTTCTCTCTCTCCCCCCACTTTCTCTCTCTCATTCTGATTCTCTTTCATTTTGTCTCTCTCTCTCTCTCATTCTGATTCTTTGATTCTCTCTCTTTCATTCTGTCTCTTTCTCTGTCTCATTCTCTCTCTCTCTCTGATTCTCTCTCTCTCTTTCTCTCATTCTCTTTCATTCTGTCTTTCTCTCTCTCTCATTCTTTGTCTCTTTCTCTCTCTGTCTCATTCTGATTCTCTCTCTCTCATTCTCTCTTTCATCCTTTGTCTCTTTCTCTCTCTGTCTCATTCTGATTCTCTCTCTTTCTCTCCCATTCTCTCTCTCTCTCATCTCAATGGCCAGCCAGTGTCTTGGGGCTGAGAGGAAGTCAAGCATCTCCCTGAGAGACTGAGGGCCGGAAGAAGTGTGGGAGCGAAGCACTACTTGAACTTGTGCGGCATGAGCATTCGCCTTGGTATATTTGTGCCAGCCGATGGCCAAGGCAGCCCTCATCTCTCTGCTGAAAGTGCAGCATCAGGATTCTGTCTTGCTATATTTGCGGCACAAGGCAGCCTCATCTCCTGATGCTTGGGACTCGGAGCGGTAAATGGTGACTGGTCCGGGGAGCAGCTGGATTTTGCCCTCCATTGCGGACGCCAGATCAGCCCCCTGCAAGATCTCATCGCATGCTCTCCTGTAGCATCATCAGTCAGCGCCAGCAACTCAGATTCAGGAAGCTGTGCAGATCTCGTCAAGGCTGCATGCCACTCAATGCTGGAACCAGCTGGTTTCTGAGCGGAGCTTCCCCCAGGCATCCAGGGGGATATTACCGACGCTCCGACTTCCCCAGACAGGTGGGGCTCGCCATCACTGGTGGTCAGCTGGGGAAGTCGGAGCGTCGGTAATATCCCCCTGGATGCCTGGGACGGCAGGGGAAGCTCCCCGTAGCAACCAGCTGGTTCCAGCATTGAGTGGCATGCAGCCTTGGCGAGATCGGCACAGCTTCCCCTCAATGTTGTCGGCGCTCCCGTAGCATTATCAGTCAGCACCAGCAACTCATATTCAGGAAGCTGTGCCGATCTCGTCAAGGCTGCATGCCACTGAATGCTGGAACCAGCTGGTTGCTGAGCGGAGCTTCCCCCAGGCATCCAGGGGGATATTACCGACGCTCCAACTTCCCCAGACAGGTGGGGCTCGCCATCACTGGGGGTCAGCTGGGGAAGTCAGAGCGTCGGTAATATCCCCCTGGATGCCTGGGACGGCGGGGGAAGCTCCGCATAGCAATCAGCTGGGTCCAGCATTCAGTGGCATGCAGCCTTGACGAGATCGGCACAGCTTCCCCTCAATGTTGTCGGCGCTCCCGTAGCGTCATCGGTCAGCGCCAGCAACTCAGATTCGGGTACCCGGCGTATAAAACGACCCCCAACTTTTGAGGTGATTTTCCTGTGTTAAAAAGTCATTTTATATGCCGGAAAATACGGTAGTGGTTTTCATCAACAGAAGAATAAAAATGTTTTTCATGAAATCTTTTTTATGTCTTATGTAGGTGTTCTTAAGTGGCAGTCCTTCAGTTTTATTAAACATTCAGAGAATATTCATAACAATGCTGTTGCAATAAAAGGACACAACATCTTTAACTATATTTCTTACAATTATTTTCCAACTACCCATCTATCTTTAGGATGTAGTAGAATTATAATTTCTGTTTCCCCAATTACAATGTTTATTTCCAACTAACTATTTTAAAGTAAAAAGGTAAAAAAATGCTATTGAACATGATGAAATCTTTTGCATCTAATAAAAAAAAATCTAGAAGGCCAAAATAGTTGTTTCATTCATTTGCAAATTTATACGTAAAATGTTCCCAATAGACCTAGGTATGAAAAATAAATCATAAAATTGAAATGTATACAATAATAATAATAGCATAACAATACAAGACTATGCAAAATTATCCAAGTTTTCTCTACTTGTAACAAAATTTGTGTATTGTGAGAAGTTTTTTTCAGTTTGAAATAAACACATTCTGTTCTATATTTAAAACAAAAATTGGGACTTCCGGCGGTGACGTCATCACGAACGGGTGAGGAAACGGAGGCTCCGTCTCTGATACCCAAATTTCCTCATTAATTGCTCTTTAAGGGCATTCCCAAACTTGGAGGGATCGGGAAACGAAAGAGGAACTTGCGAAGCCCCCTGGTGTTGCGCTGTCATCAGGGAGGTCAAGCGATCAACCTCTTAAATTGGTGGAGAAGAAGTCGGCCTTATCTGCGGACAGGAGTGATGGCGCCCGCCTAGATCGAAGCAAAAAGTGGAAGCAAATCCGAGTGACTGTCAGATAGATCACCTACAATAGAGGCGGTAAACAGGGGACGCGCGATCGAATCAGAGGAAGACAAGTGAGTTACAACAGTGGAGATACAAGAGGAGAAGGAAAAAAGGGGAAACAACTACAGCGCGGAAGAGAGGAACCCATAGAATGACTAAGCAAACATAAGAAAGGAGAAATAGCGCTCGAAGCGGTGTGAGTGCGGACTTTTACAGTTGAGCAAAGGGAGCAGCCTGTGGACTCTGTGGTGTGGATATAGACAAGCCATTTGAACCTGGGAATTATAACTGATTCAAACCCCAAAATATCGGAAAACTGAGTGCAGAGACTGAAATACCGGACTAAGTGATGAAATTCACGGATACAGAAGACCTATCTGGATTTCGGACTTTGGATTTACAAATAACTTTGGACAATAAGAACTTAAGTTAAAAAAAAAAAGATTTGAAAACTGAATGCAGAGATCCGATTACTAGGAGAAGTAATTAAAAAAAAAAAAGACTGAGACGGACACAGATCGCGTTTTTTATGACTGTGAAAGAACGGATTGATAGAGGTAAAGCAAGAAGACAATAAAGACTAAAGAAAATAAAAATTAAGTGAATTATTAATTTTGAACTGTTTAATTAGTTAATAAGTTTAATATTTAAAAGAAATATATAAGTTGATAATATTTTTATAGCTATAAATTGTATTGTGAAATTGTGGTTAGATAAGGAATTATTGTTAAAGTGAAAGGTTGATTTTTATACAAAATAACAGATGAGTTTACTGTATGTCTGAGATAGACTGATTGAAAAAGGGGGTAATTTAAAAGATTGCTAATTAGAAAATTAAGAAAATTAAACTAAAATCTTGATTGATAAGTAAATTGATTTATACTGTGAACAAGAATTAATTGCTCAATTGGGATAACTGGCAATATAATATAATATAACTATAAATAAGCTGTGTGGTGTATAAGCAGTGTTTGGAGGGGAAAAGAGATACTAAGGAATAACTTAATAATTGATGTTAAGGTTGGAAAGCTTTACATGAATATTGAAAATGTCTACAACATCCACCATAACAAAGACAGGGAAAAAACCTACAACCAATACGTCAGTAATGACTCCTACCCCCTCACAACAAAAAACAATAGATAGCATGATGGGAAAGAAAAAGAAAAACTGGAAATGGCACCAAATGTAATACAAGATATGTTTCAAAAGATCCAGGAAACACTGCTCCAAACACAAGAAAAAATAGCTGAAAATCAGGAAGAAATGAGAACATTCCATGCAGAGATTAGAAATGAATTAGGAGAAGTCAAGGAAGATATCAAGACCATGAAGGATAAAATTGGGGGCATTCAAAATTCTATAGCAGAAAATGAACAGAGAATTAGGAAAACGGAAACAAAAATAGATCATGTGGAATTAAAAGTAAAAGCAATGGAACAAAAAACCCTACAACTAAATAAAGAAATGTCAGATTCCTTGGCCATGCTCGAAATGGAAAAGGCCTCATACTTCTTGCGTTTTCAAAATATTCCAGAAGAAAAAAATGAGGATTTAGAAGGGAAGATGGTGGAAATTATCGCAGGAATGATACAAAAAGAGCCAGAAGAAATAAAAGGACAATTGGAAGAAACTTACCGTGTACAAATTATATAAGAAAACACAGACTGGCGAGAGAAGTCCATGTCAAATTCTTAAAAAAAATCAATCCGAGATGAAGCCTATAAGAAATCTAGAGAAGAAATGGTGATCTATAATGATAAAGAAATTATAATCTTAAAACAGATACCCCGAAGAGTAAGAAATCTACGACAACAATATCAGTTTTTAACACAACTATTGATCTAATACAAGATAATGTACAGATGGCTGCCAATAGAGGGGATCTTAATTACATGGGAAGACAAAAAATATAAAATAGACACTCTAGAAAAGGCAAGAGAATTTCATAACACACACTTTAGACTAGACGAAGAACAGGAAAGCAAGGAGGAAACAGATAGTAAAAGTCAAGAAGAAGAACCAATAGAAACAAATCAAGAAAAAGAAATAAGACAGAGGCAAGAAAAAGAGAGAACAGAGAGGAGGTGCAAAAGCTAAGGAACGGATGGAAACAAGAAACACAAAAAAACCAGATACGATAGGCAATGGATGAACAGATCAAACTCTTTTCGGTAAACATTAATGGCTTAAATGCCCCAAAGAAAAGGAATCAAATTTTCACAAAATTACGAAAATTAGAAGCAGATGTGATATGTCTGCAAGAAGTACACATTCAAAAAGATTATCAAAAAATCCTAGAAAACCCCAAATTAGGGAAACTATATTCATCTCTGGCCCCAAAAAAGAAAAAAGGAGTAGTGATTTACGTAAAAGAAAAAATACAATCTAAACTAGTCTATACCGATGAGCAAGGTAGAGTGGTGATGGTTGAACTAGAAATAGGAAAGAGGAAAATGTTAATTGTAGTGATTTATGCACCTAACCAAAAACTACAGGTTTTTTTTAAAGATCTACATATAAAATTAGCAGAATTAGAATATGATGATATTTGTGTAATAGGGAATTATAATGCAATAGTAAATGCAAAGAAGGACTACAAAACTGGGGGAAAAAAACAAAAGAAAAAAGAAATACTTCCAAAAGAATTCTTTACTATGGCTGAAGAACTAAACTTGGCAGATGTATGGAGGGAAACACATGAAGAAGAGGCCCAATACACCTTTTACTCCCATCCGCATAACTCCTGGTCAAGACTGGACATGGCATGGATGACCCCAAATATCAAAATAGAAGTAGAAAAAATTTAGATAGGCACAAACCAATGGGCAGACCACAATCCACTATTCATAAACTGGAAAGGGGAAAGAAGACGTAAGAGATGGACAATGAACCAAAGATTATGTAAAGAAGAAGAATTTAATTCGATGTTAGAAAAGGAAGTAAAAATATTTTTTCAGATAAATAAAATAGAGGAAACCTCTTTACAAAACACATGGGATACTTTAAAAGCATATATAGCATATATGCTAGTAATAGCATATACGAGGAAAAAGAATAAAGAGAAGAAAAAACAATTAGATAATTTAGAGAAAGACCTAAAACAAATAGAACAAAAACTCCAAGAAAAGCCCCAGAACAAAACAATAAGAAAAGAATAGGAAATGATTAAGCATAAATTGAATTTGATAAACCGAATAGAACTAGCCCAAAAAATAAAAATGGCGAAACAAAATTATTTCGAACACGCAAATAAAACGGGCAGATGGCTAGCCTATAAACTGAAAAAAAGAACAGAAAAAAAGAATGATATACCAATTGAAAGACGATAAAGGAGAAATTCAACATAGTAAAGAGGCCAAAAAAGAAATTATTAAGAAATTTTATGCGAATCTATATAATCAGGGGAAAATAGAGGAAGACAAGATAAAACAGTACATAGGGAAATCAGGAATGCCAAAAATCACAGAAGAACAAAGAATAACTCTCAATAGGCCAATAACCAAATTAGAATTAGCTGAAGTACTGAAAAAGCAAAAAAACAATAAAACACCGGGACCCAACGGGCTACCAGTAGAAATATACAAAACAATGCAAGATGTATTGGGAGAGAATATGTTGCGATTATATAATGAAGCTATGGAGAAAGCCAAAATACCAAATTCATGGACAGAAGCCATAATAACAATCATTCCAAAAGAAGATACAGATCTCCAGTTAATACAAAACTATAGACCTATTTCATTATTGAATGCCGATTACAAAATATTTGCAGCAATCTTGGCCGAAAGGATTAAATCAGTATTAAATACATATATACACCCAGACCAAAATGGATTTCTGCCGGGACGCCAAATAAAAAACAACATGAGAATAGTACTTAATGCTCTAGAATATTATGAATCACACCCGGAGAAGCAGGCAGCGTTGGTTTTTCTTGACGCCCAAAAGGCCTTCGATAATCAAAATTGGAAATTTATGATTGAAAAACTACAAAATATGCAAATTGGGGAAAAATTTGGGAAAATTATAGCAGAAATCTATACCAAGCAATCAGCAAGGATAATTATGAATGATGACATAACAGACAAATTTAATATAACAAAAGGAGTCAGACAAGGCTGTCCACTTTCCCCCTTACTATATATTCTATCATTGGAAATCCTGTTGAAAAAAATTAGAGAAGACCAAGGAATTGAAGGTTTAAGGATCAATAGAGAAGAATACAAAGCTCAAGCCTTTACTGATGACCTAGTGTTTTTGACAGAAAATCCTATGGAATCTATACCTAATTTGTTCCAAAAAATAGAAGAATTTGGAGAAGTGGCTGGACTAAAAATCAATAAAAGTAAATCGAAGCTAATTGTTAAAAACCTTACGGAAATTCAAACAAAAGATTTGATAGATAATATACAAATTCAAACAACAAAAAAAATAAAATATCTAGGAATCTGCTTATCTACAAGAACATCAGCAATTAAAGAAAACAATTATGATAGATTACTAGAACAAACAAAGAAAGACTTAGAAAAATGGAAAAATTTACACATTTCATTCCTAGGAAGAATTTCGGCCATCAAAATGACTATATTACCTAAATTTTTATATTTGTTCCAGGTCACCCCAATTAAAATAGATAAACCGTTTTTTGAAAAGCTGAATAAAATAACATCTAAATTTATATGGCAAGGGAAAAGGCCACGAATAAAATTTAAGCTGCTTCAGGATACAAAAGATAGAGGAGGAGCTGCACTCCCTGACTGGGAGGTATATTACCAAGCAGCAGTACTATCGTGGGTCAAAGATTGGATAGCATTAAAGGACTCTAGAATTTTAACAATTGAGGGACACAAACTCCAAACTGGCTGGCACTCCTTTATGTGGGATGAGAAATACAAAACACATTCATATTTTAAAAGACACACAATAAGAAACTCATTATTACAAATTTGGCTTAAAATTAAAAAACAACATTATATGAAGATACCAAATTAGCTAGCACCGGCAGAATCAATTAGGCACCCAAATTTAACAGATAAGACAAAAATAATTAGATATAAAGATATAATTGACTATCAAGGCAAATTAAAGACAAAACAACAATTGGAGACAGATTTACACAGAGAAATAGACTGGTGGACTTATACTCAAATACAATCCAAATACAGAGAACATATAAAAACATATGAAATTTATAATAAAAAACAAGAAATAGATAAAATTATATTAGATTCAGAAAATAAATTAATTAGTAGAATTTATAAATTTCTTCTACGCTATAAATTGGAAGAAGAGACAGTCAAAGAAACGATGATTAAGTGAGCTCAAAACATCAAACACACAATACCTTTGGAAAAATGGGAAAAGTTCTGGCAGGTAAACCTAAATTTAATGAAAGCAACGGCGTACAAGGAAAACCAACTGAAATTTTTTTTTATCGGTGGCATATGTCTCCAACCAGATTGGCAAAAATACAACCTAAAAATAGCCCGATTTGTTGGAAGTGCAAAAAGGCACAAGGGACTTTCTATCATTTATGGTGGACGTGCCCGGCAGCAAAGAAATTTTGGTCTAACATTAAAAAATGGTTGGAACAAATAACAAAAACACAGATTGCAAAAGAACCAGAAACATTTCTATTAGGAATCTTTAACAAATCATACCCTAAGGATATCAAATATCTCACAATTCACATATTAACTGCTGCAAGAATAACCTACGCAAAAAATTGGAAGCAAGAAAAAGTACCAAGTGAAAAAGAAGTAATAGGGAAAATTTTAGAATGTGCTGAAATGGATAGGTTAACCAAAGAATTACAAGAAAGAGAAGAATCAGACTATTATAAAATATGGAATAATTGGTATAATTGGTTAAAAATCAGAAATATACAAAAAATATAGGGGAAATATTACCGATTTAAATATATATATATATATAATAAAAAATGTTATTAGATTAAGGAGAGGTGAAGGAATATATCATAAATAGAATTGTAGAACGTCACTCTGAAAAAATGCTTAAGAAGAAATTACACTCTTTTTGTGTATAAATGTTTGTTGTGTATATGTCACGTATGTCTTTTTTAATATTTATATTCAATAAAAACTACTTTTATTAAAACAAAAATTGATCAGCATTGTTCCAAGTTTAAACTTGGAGGTCGTGAGCACCTGTGATTACATTTTTGTCTGGTAGCTTGACAGAGTTACTATAATTTACAGTGATTAGAACAGTAGTAGTGACTAGTTATGTTCTTGCTACTACTGGGGTGATAATCTGGCCATTTTGATCAGTGCATTTTAAGTGTTTTGACTGTTCAGAACACTGTGACAGAGCCATTGTTTATAACTCATGACTAGATTGTGTTATTTCCAATGTTTTTTCAGATGAGCCAATATACTGAAATAGAAGTCAGGTCCCTGTCTACTGACTTAGACTAAGTAGGTTATGAAGGAATGGAGAATTACAAAGAAAACAACAGGAGTTAGAAGATTTCAGCCTGCATGGCTGGTAAGTACACTTCTTTATTAAAGAAAAAAAATCTTTACCATGAGGGACTCCAAGTTTATAAAATTGGGTTATGGGCTGTAGGTGTACTGGGCATTATTTTGCAGATGGTTAATGCAAACACATGCTTGTATATGCTATATGTTACAGTACAGTAACAAGTTTACAGTACATTTCAAGTTTTATTCTAATAATACAGACAAAAGGGACAGTTTTCAATGAAAAAGAAGCAGTCATTTCCATTCCTAGTAAATCATATACTTTTATCATCATAAAGGTAAATAATATGTTTTTTCCAAGTATAGGTAGTGCTCATTTACTGACCACTTGCTCAGCAACTGTAAGATGAAACAATGGTGCTGAAAAAAGTAACTTTATGGCCAATTGGAAATCATATATACCTTTGCAGTATTCCTCAGCCACATGAACACTATTATAATCAGTACAATTGTCCTATGCACGAACTTTTGTTTTTAATTCCCCATCCTGCTTGCAGTGAAATTGGAGAGGAAAGGATTACAAGGCAAACTGTTTGCTTTTTTACACACTGAAACCAGTACAATCATATTGGCAGCTCAAGACTGTGGGGTTGTAAGCATGCTATACAATCAGCTTACAATATTCCAACGATTGCTGGAATTGGGCATATCTAGTTTACTGAAAGGAAGCACTCAGGGTGACATGATAGCAGTGTTACTATCTCAGAGGCTGCTACAAAGAAGAGGGAGTCAAGCTATTTTCCAAAGCACCTGAGGGCAAGACAAGAAGCAATGGGTGGAAACTAATCAAGAAGCAACCTAGAACTGGACTTCCTGTCTGGCTTCCAGCGCCGCCAGACGGTCCTCCGTGACCGCCGCCCCGTTGCCTGTAAAAGAGCCGCCTTTACATCTGAAAGGCAGCTCGAAAAACTCCATTTCCTGATGGAAATGTGAGTCTGAGCGGGCGGGGGTGGGTAGAGCCCTCTGCGAAGTCCCCAGAGTCTTTTTTTAACTCTTGGGGATGAGCAGGTTGGAGCTCCCTATTGTCCCTCGCCGCTGCTCCGGGCATCGGGTGCACTCTGCCTTTTTGCAGAGCTAGGCGCTGGAACCGGATTAACTAACGAACCTAACAGATGGACTTATTAAAAAAGATGAGACTTGGACTTGGGACCCTAAATCGCAAGTATCCTTAATGAATTTACAAGCATTTTAAAGTGAAAGAGGAAAAAAAAAAAAGCTTTAAAATGGCCTCTGAGGCTTGGGAAGTAGAAGAAAGCTGAAAGTAAGAGTCCTTCCATAACAGATACAAAGTAGCAGAATATATAGTGCTGGCTACAACTTGAAAGAAAAATAGTTATTTTAAGTTCCTCTCTTCTTGGAGATTTGTACTTGATCTTGTTTGGGGGGTAAAAAAGAAGAGTTTGCTGGAAGGATGGCGTTACTAATAAAATCTGAGAGACAAGAAGGGGGGGTGCTCCCCCACTCACAACTGTTTGAACAAGCTCTGAGCCTACAGATTCTGCAGAATGATTTTAATTTAAAAGAATTTATTCAGGAGGAAATGGCAAAATATTATGAGACTGTGAACCAGAAATTTGAAAATTTAAGGCAGGAAATTAAAGAAATGATACAACTAAAGTATGACAATTTGCAACAAAAGATTGTAACAGTGACTAATGGTTTTTCAGAAGTTGTTATAAAGTTGGATACAAATATTAAATTGCTAGAGTCTAAAATGGAGAAAATTGATAATTTGGATAATAAAATATTAAGAATTGAAAAGGACTTAATAAATATTCGAGATAATAGCTCAGAAGTAAAGTCTAAAGAGGAAGCTGGTCACGAGACTTATAATGCAGAAGATATAAAGCAAGGAATTGAAAGAGAGGTTGAAATGCTGCAATACAGGATTACAGAATTTGCGATCAGAATCAGAGGCTTACAGGAAAATAACAGTGATGACTTAAGAAAAACATCTGCTCAAGTTTTGGCTGGGATCTTAAAGGTTCATCCTGAGGAGGTATTCAGTAAAATTGATAAGGCTTATAGAGTGAATTCCTGGATTGCAAAGCAAAGGCAACTGCCTAGAGATGTGGTGATTTACTTTACAGATAAAGAGATAAGAAATGATATTGTGCAAAAATCCTTTAATTCTACTTTACAACTGAATGGGAGAAAAATTTGGATATATAAAGAATTGCCGCCTAAGATGGTAAGAGATAGAAAGAAATTTGGTCTCTTGGTGACTGAGTTAAGAAGACAAAATATTTTATTCAGGTGGGATGTCCCAGTGGGTATAATACTGAGATATCAAGGAGTAAGATATCAGTTAAATACTGTTGAAAAAGCGGAAGAATTTTATCATAAGGTACTTAAAAAGCAAAATCAACAAGAGACAGAAATTCAAGAAAAGCAGAAGGAGATGGAGACAATGAAGAAACAATAAGTTAAAGAGGTCTCCACAGATGAGCCGCTTTTGGATTCTCTTTCAGAGGTCTCAGCTGGATTATTTAATATAAGAGAGGCGGTTCCGGACCCTAATGCAATGATTTGTCAAGCCACAAACCAGCATGGAAGTCAATCAGTTGATATACAATTTACAGAACCAGAAAGATCTCAGCCACAAAAGCAAACCCAACAGGATCAAGTTATACATCAGCAAAACCAAATAGTTGACACACAACCTACAGAAAGGAATTTAGGATGGAGATCCAACCCACAAAAAGTCAAGAAAAGAAGAAGTAGGTCTCACAAACATAAAAACTTTTAAACTAAACAACAGTGTAATGCCAGTTACTTATGAGAGGACTGAATATATGAAAAGATAACTGGCAAAGTATTGGTTTATTTTATCCTGAGGATAGGGCAGATCTCTGCAGTGCTGAATTATTTTGGGATGTGAAAAAGGCCTTAAATCGAATGGCTGGAAATATCTTGTTTGTTTTTTGGATTTCCGGATAAATATATTACGTGTATGCTGAGTTATATGGCAAGAGATCTACTGGATTGGGGCACGCAGAAGATCTGGTTGTTACCCTATTATGATGGTTGGAACTAATAATCTGGATAAAAGACACCTCCATAAATATTATATGGAATATAATTATAAAGTCACTCGGGTGGTTGTCGGGGTTGTTTTTTTTTCTCTCTTCCAATATGAAGATATTTGTTACTGATGGGGGCAGATGGTAATTGAAGATACTGAAAATACTGTTGGAATAAGGATGCAATGTTACCCTAACATGGGCGATGGAGTTTATCATCCAGTTGAAAGATATTACAGAAGATGTTATATGGATTACAAGCTTAAAGTTTTTTTCTTTTAGGATTTTATTTACATAAGGAAATATTTTTCTAGGGGAGTGGGCAGAAGAATAAAGATATTAAGAATAATTATGGTAATTTTGTAGGAAAGTGGGTGGAGATAGGTTAGGTTATGGTTTGTTTAGTTTAAAGAAAAGGGATATTATGTTTAGATGTGAATATATGTAATGAAGGGGGGGGAAGGAAATGGGTAGCTGAACTGAATAAGTGTTAAATTAGGATTTATTGAATAGTCTTAGAGTGGAAGTATGTTATGAAATGTTATATCGTATGGGGGGGTAGTAAAAGGGTAGATCACGAGCAGAAATCGTTAAATTGGGAGATATAATAATATTATTATGTTAAATCAGGAGTTATTAGACATTGTTATAATAGAATGTCACTTTGAAATGCATATTATAGCATAGTATAAGGGGGGTATGATAATTTTATTAGAAAGAAAGGGTCAGTATATGGAGATGGAGTAAGTGGATAGTCAAGCATGAAATAATCTGTTATGAATTTGGGTTTTATTATGAAGAAGTCAAACGGGAAGGGGGGGTGAGGGGGGTTAGGGAGGAGGGGGGGGAAAGGGGGGGAAAATCTGTATTTGAAAAACTTTTTCAATAAAAAAAAAAAAGAAGAAGAAGCAACCTAGAACTAAGGAGAAATTTCATGACAGAACAATTAATCAATGGAACAACTCGTCTCCAGAAGTTGTGAATGCTCCAACACTGGAAGTTTTTAAGAAGAGATTTGTCTGAAATGATATAGGGTTTCCTACCTAAGCAGGGGGTTGAACTAGAAGACCTCCTAGGTTCCTTCCAACTCTGTTATTCTATTCTATTCTATTCTATTCTATTCTATTCTATTCTATTCTATTCTATTCTATTCTATTCTATTCTATTCTATTCTATTCTATTCTATTCTATTCCATTCCATTCCATTCCATTCCATTCCATTCCATTCCATTCCATTCCATTCCATTCCATTCCATTCTCTCTTGAAATCTCTTGCTCTGCTCTGATAAAAAGTATAAGCAAACAATCTTTTTAACTGCTAAAATAAATACATTTTTTCATTACTTTTATCAAGTATAATTCACCTGTTCTTGAAGTCTCCTTTCCAGCTGATCTATTAGTCCCAAAGTATCTTGAACACCGACTTCTGCCAATTCAGTCCGAAATGCTGCTAAAAGAATATCCTTTTCTTTTTGGAAAATTTGTTGAACAGCATAGAGCAGTTCAGCCCGCCAATCTGAGACATCATCAGAAGATTCAGATGCTACATAAAACTAGGGGAGAACAAAAGTAATAATGTAGAAATATATAAAAGCTTTAAAAATATTTTTTTATGGTTTATATAATATTTATGTTATTGAAAATTCTTAGCTCTCTCACTTTTTTCATTTAATTAATATAATGACTTCCAGTAGTCTTAAGAACAGATTTATGACTATAGGTTATCATATAAACTTTGGTAATTTTAGCAACTCTTGTTTTATATGAACTTTTTTTCCTTTCCCCATCATGGAAGATTTCCCATTTCAGATATATTCATCTCTGGAATTCCAAATCAGAGACCCAATACATTTGCAGACTGGGGAAGGCTGCTTTAACCTCTTTAAAGTCACTACTGAGAAAAATTGTGAAACTGAAGATTAGTGTTAAAACAGAGGTCAAAAACATTATTATCAAGCTTTATTTTTTTCCTCTAGAATCTCTGTACTGAAATTTACTATTACATGACTAAAACTATACTGTAGTACACATTTGCCCAGACATATGAAAGACTGGACTGATAACAATTTTTTGAAAAATGAGACTAGAATTTGTCTCAGCTGGTTAAATAAAAGAAGCACTTTCAAGAGATTCAAAAATAATTTTATAATATATTTATAGAAGCATAAATATTTCTATAACTAGAGAATAATCAGGCAAAAGTAACCAGAACCATTCATCAATAATTTCAACACAAGTTTTATTGCTGGTCACTTAAGTTACAAGCATTTTGCCAGACTGACTGCATTCCCTTAAGGATGGCAAGATTCAAGGATTCTGGAGGAGACTTGGCCTATGCCACTTGCTGCAGTGCAACTACTATAAACTCTGATCCCTCTTGATCCTTCCCTTCATTTTAGCTGGAGATTCCACCACATTAATAGAATATTTCATAATTTATGTATGTAGGTTGGTAAAATGAGGAGCCAGATTGTTGGGAGCAATATGCTGACTCTGTAAACCGCTTAGAGAAGGCTGTAAAGCACTGTGAAGTGGTATATAAATCTAACTGCTATTGCTAAAATATAACCATTCTGTGATCATAATTACCTTGGTTTGTCTGTGAATCTGCATTTTGGCAATTAATTCCTTCAGAGATGAAATACTGCTTAAGAAAGCCTTGCGTTCTTCTAGCCAAGGTACTAGTTCTTTTTTAGTAGGAAGAACTTCACCTTCATTGTAAGGAAATTCTGTGAGAGAAAGTACCTGCACGCCCTCGTGATGAATAGCTCTTAGCAAACCCTGGGGGAAAAACATCAGATACGATAGAATGGAGAATGAATCATTACTATTCATAACTATTCCTTTTCCAATGTTTAGAAACTACTTTTAAGAATGTGTAGGTGGGAGTGGAAGAAAAGAAAAAGAAGAACATTTTAGTTAGAATTGATAAATAATTTAAATCATGGTAGGTATCTGGATGGTATCTGGATGGTATCATGAAACTGCAAGGATTTTTTTTTACTGCAATTGTTTTTTTATTTAAGGTCTTATTCACCTTGATTTTCTTTGGAAGAAAATCCATTGTTTCACCTTCCTCTCCTACAGCATCTGATATGGTTTCTGATCCATGGCTTGGAGTCAGGTATGTTTCTTGGTTCCAGTCTGAAGCAGAGTCTGAAATAATAAGTCAAACTCAGCTGACAAATCATAAATACATAGTTTTTCCAAGGTTTTAATAATCACTCTGAAAATAAAGTTAACCAATATGCTCTTCCAGAAAATTAATATTCTCTTACCACAATATGATCTATCATTGGCAACAGAAGTTACCGACTGTGCTATACCCGGGATTGCCTAAAATGGAACAGAAATTACAGTTGACAATATGATTCTATAAATAAGAACTTCTGTTTCAATAGCTCAACTTAAAAGTACAGCAAACTCATCAGCACAATACAATTTTTATTTTAACCAATAATATAAAAACATTCAGAAACAGATTTGGATACGTTAATTAATTACTGCTAGACAATCCAAGATCAAACGGTGTCATTGGTGTGGTGCCTTAATAACATTTTTAGAGCAATGAAAATTTTATCTATGAAAAACCAAGTATTGTTAGTATTTTACATAGCACATACCTCTTTATTTCTTAGAACATCTATAACATTTTTCAAAGCATTACATTCTTCTGTTAACTCCTGTACTGCAATAAATTGTTCTCTTTTCAATACTTCTGATTCTGAGATGTGTCTCGTTTCCATGTCCATTATTTCAGCAGCATGTAATTCCTGCATTTGTTCAATTTTTTCATTAAATTCTTTTATGAGTTCTGTAACTTCTGCTGAAGAATATTCGTTTCGTAAATCAATCTGAATTCCTTCACTTTTCACAAGGAGTTGTGAAGTCTGGTTGCAGCTACTGATCTGCTGTGCTTTTTCAGTCTGACTTGATGCATTTATCCATTTGGCATCTATTTGCTCTGGTTTTATAATATTCTTTTCCTTCTTTATATATCCAGCAATTTTTTCTTCTGCCTGTGCTAATTTATCCCTGATATACTCTAATTCATCTTTAAGACAAATCAGGTTTCTTTCTTTTACCTGTAAACAAACAAAAGTTCAGATGCGTCCAAACTCTCTCCTTCAGAAAGAAGATACAACTAGTATGATCTTTTTAAACCACCCAGTTCTTCGCAAATATTTTGAAGTGATAGCTACTCATAAGTATACATTTTGGACCTACTTGTAATTTTACTGCTCTATATTCTCCTTCCACTACAGAAACTAATGAATATCATTATATCACTAGTTATTAATAGGTAGCAAGTTTAAATTTTATTTTTCATTATTAAAACACAAGTGATATACTGTACAAATTTAAGAATGATGTACTGAGCATGATGTGGGGAGCAGGGCACAGCATATAAGAGTAACTAAGCGATGATATTCAGGAACATATTGAGACTCACAAGCTGAGAAACATGGAAACAGCCTAACTGTATATGAACAACAAGCAGTCAATGAACACAGCGAGCAAATTTAAATGTGGTACAGTAATTAAGATGTTGGATTGGCACAGGTTCAAATCTTAGCGACAGGAACTCATTTTGCAACTTCCAGCCAGCTCCCCCCCTCCCAACCTAGCCTACTTCACAGGATTTTTTTTTTTTCTTGTGGGGAAAAATGGGAAGAGGGACCACTATACATTTTGGGCTCGTGAATGGAAAACAAAATAAAAATAAAAGAAATAAAAAATAAGACCATTACATTCTTCTGTTGCTAATAAACCTTTGCTAATAATGTTTGCCACCTGTCCTATAGATTTTATTTAGTAAATTTTATTTAGTCTGGACTATTGCCTGTAATAAAAATTTGATCTGAATTATATTAATTGCTTGTCATATTTTTCTATCTATAAATCACATTTTAAGATTATTGCTAGTCTTCCTTAAAGTGTAGATATAAATCATTCTCAATGTTTACTTTTACATAAAAGCCTCAGTAAAAAAGCTCTTAATTGCTTACTGAATTACTGACAAATCATGCAAATAAAAAAAAATCATCACAGTAAATCTTCTGAATATTTGAAAGTTTAGTTGTAGATTGATTACATGAAGATAACATGACAGTATAAAAAACAGCTATGTAATAATCATAGAACTGAAATTCTCTACAAAGTCCACCCAATGTGCTTTTAGTTACTTAATGCTTTTATTTTGCACCCTTCAAATACTTTGCTCCCAGCAACTTTTAGTGCAAAGTGCAACAGATGTTTATTTTATTCTTACCAGTAACTGTCCTTTCAATTTCTCTGCTTTTTCTTTGTAGTTATTAAGCTCTTCCTTGGCTGCAGCTGACTCCGCTCTGACTTTTTCTAATTCAAGATAATTTCCTTGCTTGTTTTCATCCAGCTCTGTGACCACCTAAAGTATTAGTGCCAAAATAGTAATTCATGTGAGTATGAACCAACTTATGGACATGAATTTAGTATTTCTTAGTTACCATGTTAAGGTAGTATCTCACATTGGTAGTGGTTTAAAAGTATAATGGAGGATGAGTCTTGACTTAAATTAACCCTTGGCATAAAGATTTAAGCATTTCCCCAGTTTACTGCCCAATGAAAGTGGCTACTCGTATGCAACTAAGATGGTAGAAACATATATGCACGTTCCTGGCTAGATGGCTCAGTGGCTAAGATGCTGAGCTTGTTGAAAGGTCGGCAGTTCGGTGGTTCGAATCCCTAGTATAGATCTCCTGTGTGAGCAGGGGATTGGACTACATGACCTCCAAGCTCCCTTCCAACTCTGTTAATGTTACGTATGTTGGTAAAGTATCACCAGTTTTTGCAATAAAAGGTAACCAAAAATAATGGCTTTATTATCCATGCATCACTTTTGTTAAATGTCTGGTGATGGGCCAATTAAACAGTTTAATGCTGTTTTATATATGTTATTGGTATTTTATATTATGGTTCTTTTATTATTTGAACTTGTACATGGAGTTTTATTCCTCATAAAGGTAATATAGAAATACTTTTTTCCATTCAGTTTCAGTTTCAGTTTCTGCATTTTCAACAGTTACAGCCCCATTTCTCCCAATGTTTGAAGAATTACTGACTCATTTAATATTTGAAGAAAACAATTTCAAGCCATACATACCTGAGTTTGCAACTTTTCCTGACAACTTGACAATTTCTCTTCTTTATGCCTTTGTTCTATTTCTTTTAGCAGTTGTTTAAGTTCAACAAGTTTCTCTTCCTTTTCTTTTGTCTCCTTCTGTACATTTTCCAGTTTTGTTCTTTCTAGTTGAAGGTTATTTTGTGCATCTGTCAATTGGCTCTGCATCTCTGAAAGTTTCTCTGATAGCTCTAATAACCTAGTTGTTGCATCTTCCCTATCTATATATTTTGCATTTTCTAATGGAATACATAGGGCTTCTTCGTTACCTTCTGAAACTGCAGCTACCAGGGGAGAAAGCTGACTTTGCTCCAGAACCACATTCAATTCAGCTTGATGTTGAAGGGTTGCAGCAATCTTTTGTTCCTTTTGTTCAAGGGCTTCTTCTAGCTCCATTATTCTTTGTTTGAGCTGGTCTGATGCCATATGGGCTTGGTCTTTGAAATCCTTGAAATCCTTGTTGCATTGGATTAACTCCAAATCCTTCTCCTCTAGAGCTTTCTCAAGTACCTGAAAATTTATACTTGTTCTAGAAGCATCTTCTTCAAGCTTTGTATTTATTTGTGCATCTTGTTGTTGGCATATGTTTATATTTTGTTTAGATTTTTCTCTAGCTTTTTCAAGTTCTTCTTTCAGTGTATCTAGTTCTTTCTCTAATTTTACTATGTTAATTTGTTTTCTTTCAAGTTCATTCTTTGCAATGCATAACTGCTTAACATTATTTTCCACTTGTATCACTAAATCTTCCTTTTCTGCCAATACAACATCAAGCTGGTGTTTTAAATTATCAAAATCATCTTGAGTCAGTGAAAAGTCCAAAGGTATCTTGTGTTCAATATTCTCCATTTCCTGCTGGAGTTTTTCAATGACTTCATTTAGCTGTTCTATTTCTTGTTCATTGTTCTGCTTGACACGTTCTTGATCACTCTTTAAAATTTCTATTTGGGCTTCCAGTTCTTTTATGTGCTCATTTTTCTGCTCAAACAACTAAGCAGAATTGAGATAAAAACAAAGAAAAAATATTATGAAGGGCAAGAATTCTCATTTTTATGTCACTAATTATATTTCTTTGTATTAAATATATGTATTTAAAATTCTGTATACCAATGCTTTTTATATGAAATTTGTAAAAACTAAATCAGAGTAATTCTTATTTTATTTAAGTAAAATAAGATAAATATTTCATTCAGATGTTGTCTTTTAATGTGTTATGGGGGGTACTGATCACTTTATGCATTTAAAAAACCTGTTTAGTTATGTTTAGTTTAGTTTAAAAGCTCTCCACTATGAGAAAATAATTGGCAGGAAAAATAACACAAACCAACTACTAACAATTACAACTACCAGAAACTGTACCAGTTGTGAAAGTTCTACTATGTCACAAACTGTAAATAAAGAGAGGAATGATATGGAATATTAAATATGTATTACAAAGTATCTTTAATAAGCATCCATGCAAATTCTATTTTGAAGTAGAATTATGTGTATTTTAGTCCCTGTTCTAACATGTTTGTTACTTGCTTAAAGGGATGGCGTCACTAAGGATTCCATAAATTATTACTTTATTATCTGTTGTAATTTCCATCTGCTGTTGCAATTTTGAAATTTGGTCTTGCAGTTCATGGATTTTTTGTTCCTTTTCCTGTATAATCTCTATATATTTTCCAGGAATTTGATGATGACCCTTTATAGAAGTATCTTCAGGGTTCTGGATAGCTTGACCCAATTGTTTCATGTCCTCCTACAGATAAAAAACAGCACAGAAAGATTTGTAGATTCCCTTCACTCATTATTTTCATTTTATCAGAGGAATAAACTGAAACAAGAAAATATTTTCAAATACCATTTTATAAATAGTTAAATACTTCAAGATTTTAAACTTTTTCATAATATTCAGATTTCATAAACTCACGTTGTTTAAAACAGGAAAGAAAAACATGGTTTCTTCTCAGATAATACCTTAAATAATTTATTTTCTTGTTCAAGTTCTTGTTGTCGAGTTGTAGACTCTTTTAGCTGAATTTGTAGCTGCATCTGTAACTGCTGCACTTCTTCGTTTTTGTTTTCTAGTTCTTCACGGAACTGTTCTAACTGTTCTTCAAGATTTACGATCTGTATATCCAAAATAAGTAGCAATGGAATAATTTATTTTATGTAAACAAGAACAAATTTTTTTAGCAGTACTTGTTTTGAGGAATAAGATACTATACTAAACATTTTCTTGTAAATATTAAAAAGACATCCTCAAACTTTCAAGCATAAAATATGATTTATTCATATATTCTCAGCATTACAAAGATGAGAGGGAACATTTGATAATTTAAAAATAAACAGATAATCCTAGGTTGGAATTATACAAGAATTTTTAATATAATTTGGGTATATTTTAAATGTATCTCAGTGAATAACCTGTTTAGCATGATATTTTTTTTGTTTATACATGATTTAATCCATCAATGAAGATCTAAATCATTGCCATTTCTCTTATCTAAGAAAATGAAATAGCAAAATCATGTTGATTTATCTTCTGTGTTGATTCTTGGCAAACAACTTCCAATGCAGTTTATGTTACTTTATTAATATAGGATACTTAGAGAAATTTCAAATATTTGGTTCATTTTCATTTTTTCATTTCATTTTATTAGATTTCTATACCGCCCTACTCCCGAAGGACTCAGGGCGGTGCACAGCCAAACAATAAAAACACATACAATACAAAATTTAAAAAATAGAATAAAATCAAATTAAATAATTTTGGCCCCAACAAATTTAAAACCCCAAACTTTTAAAACCAATTTAAAATTGAATATATAAAATACTAAAAAATATTTAAAATTTTAAAAATCTTTTATAAAAGAGGGGGAAAATTAGGCCAGGCCGGCCTGGTGAAATAGTAAGGACTTTAAGGCGCGGCGGAAGGTGCGCAGATCCGGGATCCTCCGTATCTCTGGGGGGAGCTCGTTCCAGATAGTAGGTGCCCCCACAGAGAAGGCTCTCCCCCTGGGGGCCGCCAGTCGGCATTGTTTGGCTGACGGCATCCGGAGGAGCCCCTCTCTATGGGAGCGTACCGGCCGGTGGGAGGCTATTGGTGGTAGTAGGCGGTCCCTTAGTACCAGGTCCTAAGCCATGGAGCGCTTTAAAGGTGGTAACCAGAACCTTGAAGCGCACCCGGAAGACCACCGGGAGCCAGTGCAGCTCGCGCAGGAGGGGTGTTACATGGGAACACCATGTCGCTCCCATTACCACCCACGCAGCCGCACTCTGCGCCAGTTGGAGCCTCCGGGTGCTCCTCAAGGGGAGCCCCATGTAGAGAGCGTTGCAATAGTCCAGGCGGAAGGTGACAAGGGCATGAGTGACCGTGCGTAACGAGTCCCGATCCAGAAAGGGACGCAACTGGCGAATCAGGCGAACCTAATGAAAAATCCTCCTGGTCACGGCTGTCAAGTGCTCTTCTAAAGACAGCCGTGAATCCAGGACGACGCCCAAGTTGCGAGCCCTCTCCGTGGGGGCCAATGATTCGCCCCCAATAGTCAGTGATGGCGTCAACTGACTATATCGGGACGTCGGAAACCACAGCCACTCGGTCTTGGATGGGTTGAGCCTGAGCCTGTTCCTCCCCGTCCAGATCCGTACGGCCTCCAGGCACCAGGACATCACTTCAAGGGCATCGTTGGGGTGATCCGGGGTGGAGATGTACAGCTGGGTGTCGTCAGCGTACTGATGGTAGTCCACCCCGAAACCACGGATGATCTCGTCGATTTATCTCGGTTAAAAGTCAGTATGGTCCTCAGAATAATTAAAAATATCTTATAATGTGTGTTGAGTACATAATGATACTATATCCTAATATTTATGGTGGAGATTAGAGCTGCATTTGTTTTAGGTTGTTTCGGATGACTAAACATATAAAATAAAATACATGGACCTACATACTATTCAAACTCTCCTGTCTGTTTGTAACCTTCAATTGGGTGTGTATCTCATAGGCCAACTTTTTTTGAATCAAGGTATTTCAAATGGGCTATGTGTCCAAAATCTGGGGTCTACTTCTCCTGTGGGATTGAAATTTCAAGGATCCTAAGGCCAATTGTAGTGACGAAGTAGTGCCCTGCAGCACTTTCTCACCACCCTGCAATGCTGCTGAAGCCAGGTGTGGTTTCTAATGCTGCCTGCCAGCTTTGCACGAACAAAGCCAATGGCAAAGCTGCCAGCAAGCTGGAAGTTGTTTTCCTCTCACATAAAGGCACTGCTTTTATGTCTACACATGGTAATTTTATTTATCTATTTAGATAAGGAAATATTTTTGAAACAATGAATGAATGGGTCATGGGTTATCTAGTAATAAAATAAATGCAAAATGTTTTTTTTTTACTTACACATTTGTTTTTACTCCCTCTGAATAATTTTCTATAGGTTTAATACACTTTTCTGAACACTACAATGATCAACACAAACCCAAGTTTTGTTTATAGAGAACCATGAATTCCTTTGTTCCAAAGGTGCTTTTCCAGAAGGCAACTGGACCTTTTTGTTTTTTTTTTCTTGAATATGTTTTGCTTATCATCAAAGAAGCATCTTCAATTCAGTCAGATCTGAAAAAGCTTCTTGGAGGAGAAGTGACATGTTTTCAAGGAAAAAACCAAGAAAGTCCAATTGCCTTTTGTGTAAGCACTTTTGGGACAACCATGACTTGGATAATTAAGAATCTGCATAGATATGAATTCCTTTACACCTCATATGCTGAATTCAATTCAAAGTAGTGAAAGTTCTCAATAATTAAAAAAAATACTCTACCTCTTTTTCCTTCCTGTCTACAGCTTCTTGCTCAGCCTGTAGCTGTACTTCTAGAGGCAAGTCCCTCCTTATAGTTGCAGACCCAAATTTCTTTCTTCCTTCCACCTTTAAAGTAAGTATATTTAACTATCATTTCTTTAAGTCATATTTCTTTCATTATTAAGTAAAGCAAGTTACATTGATAATAACACTGCATAAATAATTCTAAATGAAACAGACTACTGAAAAATACCTTTTGTATATTGTCTGCACTGATCATTAAAGCTTGTTCCAGTTCTTGAATTCTATATTCTAATTTCTCAATTTCTTCATTCCGTTCTTGCACATCTCTCTGAAGTTGCTCCTTAGAGAGCAGAAGCTCATTACATTTATCTGTTTTCTCCTGAAGATTATTTGTTAACTCTTCAACCTGGTGGCAAACCAGAGGAAATGCATTCTAATATAGGCTATGTTTCAAACACAAATTTGCTACAAATTGTGGTAAGTTAAAATTGTGTGAAATAGGAAAAGAGAAGGATGTACATGTATTAAAAAAAACTTAATGTCTGGAGAAATCACAAGCAACCAAAATCAAATAAATAAAGGGAAATCAGAAAAATAAAGCTGTTCCTGAACGCTAGAAGGGGGCAGATCTCACCACTGGCAGCAAAATATTCCAAAGAGTGGGGGCCACTGCAAAAAAGACTCTTATCTTGGACCACACCTAACCAAAATTCCTTGGCTGATGGGATCCATAGTAGGCTTTTACTGCTGGTGTGAGTGAGGCTGGTTGATCCTATTGGGGAAAGATGGTTCCTCAGAGATTTTGGACCAATGTCATAAAGGGCATTAAAGGTAATGACCAATACATAATCTAAGGATAGATGACCAATACCCATCTAAAAGTAAACTGTAGAATTCTTAATATTGTGGCATAGGTTTTTAGATATTATTTCAGCAAGTATTATACTGAGATTACAAACATATCCACAGGCATACACAAACATGAAAACATAGAGCTCTGCTAATGTGAATATTTGATGATATAAGTCCTTCCATGTTCGATTTATAATTTTCGATGTTATAAGTCCTTCAATGCTCAAGTTATAACAGAACTATTCTCTATTGGAATTTGTGGCTTTTAGGCTACATTGTGTGTTTGTCTATGATGTATGTATACGTGTGTGTGTGTATCCTAATTCATTCAGCAACTCTGCAAAGTTGCAACAGAGATCAAAAAGTAGACAGGCAACCCATGCCTGAAGTTATGGCAAAATGATCAAAATTCAAGTGCTTGGTAGCCTGACTGCAATTACAAATGCAGGGGCACTTCAACTCCCCATTACCTGCCTATCTCCCCCCCAATCTCTGCCCTTTTGGTCATCCTGCACCATGGTTAGAAGCATGGCAAACAGTCCCAAACCATGTGGCCCTGGGGCCCATTTCCACACCCCAGGAAGCTTCAGCTACCACTACACAACCCAACAAACATCAGCAAGCCTTGTTGTCTTCTCTCCCAGTTCCTTGCAATAATTTCTCACCCAGTTTTTGCACCCAGCTACCCGTTGAAAATATAAACAACTCACTGCCTTGTCTTTGGACCTGTGGCTACCATGCTACTTCAGGCACACCAGTTTCTCCAGCAAGCGCTCATGTGGCTCTCCAGCCCACTTGAGCAGTGTGGCACCAAGCTGCAGCATCCATGAATCCCAGTAAGAACCAGCAAGCTTTAATTCACCTAGCTTCTCTCCCATTTGCCTACACCAACCTTTGCACTTTTCACACCCAACCAGATGCAGCCAGAATCGAAGCACTTCCTTGTCTCCTGTTTGAACCCAGTTTCTCTGGTGAATGTTTCCCACATTCCCTAAGCCTTTGGAAAGCTATATGTCTTTGGAAAGCTGTGCTTCTTTTGGAAGATGGGAGAAGTTGGAGGCAGTCCCTTACCTTACTGAAGCTCAGGGCAGGGAAGGAACAAAGCTTGTCTTGGGATGGATACTTAATGGTCCACAATTCCTGGTTAACAGTTGTAATGGGGGATTGCTACCCTAAATTGCTGTGGTCACATGATATCTCACAACTACAATTATAACTGTGCTACTTAGCAATGAAAATTCTCATGTCGATATGGTTGTAAGCTAAGAACTACCTGTTTGTAATGGTTCTAAGGATATGAGGGGGTTCTTTTGGGAAAAGTACAAACTGGCAATGAACAGACTATTTTTTCCCTTCTTCTGTGTTTTCCCAGGAAGCTTTTTCTAAAAAAAAAATCCCCTCCCACACAGCCATAGTTTACACATTCTTTGCAATATTTGTGTTTTACCATACTTTGTAAATCTTATTTTAATTACCGTAAAAATTACCATAAAAAGTGGCTTAAACACAGAATAGCACGTCATTGAATTGAAACATATGTATATATACCCATTAAGATTCTGTAGAGTCTCATCATTAATTCTCAAAAAGCCATGTTAGCCTTTATCCCCTTTATCTTACCTCTCTATTTTGTTGTTCACTGACTGGTTGAAATCTTTGAGGAATTTTAAGCTGTTGCTCAAGCTTTTGTATTTCTTGCTGGAAAACATCTCTCTCATGCTCCCTATCAATTGCCTGTTCCTGAAATGTAAGCCATTATATATATATATATATATATTTATATTTCAATGGGAAATATCAAAATGTTATGCACAATACAGAAAGTGCTCGACCCTGTGACCATTTGTTCAGTGACTATTCAAAGTTACAATGGTATTGAATGAATCGGGGTTATGACTGGCTGTCGCAGTATCTCCATGGACATGTGATCATAATCTGGGTACTTGGCAACCAGTTTCACTTACTACCTGTTTCCAAATAATAATGAAGATAACATGATTGCCATTTGCAATCTTCTTCTGGCTTCCGTAGAAGGTCAATGGCAAAACTGGCAGGGTAGATGACAACTCACTAGGATAAGTTTCCTCAGCTCCTCTGCTGTCATGCTGCACCAGCCACTCATGCACCCCACACAGCCTCCCTGATCCTCTCTTGCACCCCTGTGCAACCTCCCTGATCCATGCTGCAACCACCCACAACCTCCTTGACCTGCAGTCACTTTCGTGCATCCCTTTACATCCTCCCATCTCTTGTGCAGCCATGACTGCATGGCAGTTTCCTCAGTTGTTTGTTTCCTCACACACTCCCTGACATAACACTTCTCACTTTTGTCTGCACAAAACTTCACTCTCTCCCCACCGGGCAACAACCACTTACCTGCCTGCCGGTTTGGGATTTACAACTTCCTGCTGGCTTCTCATATGACTTTGGTTGTTAGAAATTGGCAGGAAGTTGCTCAGATAATGACTATGGGATTCAGTTAACAAGAGCAACTGGGCCTGCAAGGACTGCTGTTGCTAAGCTTAGTGTGAAAATTCTGGTCCCAATTGCTGTTGTAAGTCAAGGATTACTTGTATTTTGTTTTCAACTTATTATAAAATATAATAGGAAACACTGTGATGTCTTAAGCTAACTCCATAAAACCTTAGTAATTATTTGTGATAATTTAGAGTGTGACAAGAATTGACTGTATGTATGTGTGTGTGTGTATTGCTATTCTTATGGAACATGAACCCCTTTCCATACATTTACATACAACATTGCACAACGTAGACAAGCAATACACAAAGTAAGAGCATCTAATTTTTCAGATCCTTTGCAATGTAAAGATTATAGTGCTAAATGTGATCTTTGATAGTAATCAATTTGTTTACATTACAAAAAAAATCCAAGTAGATTCTCAGCAAATATATAAAATCAATGACAATTTTAGCATAAAATTATGCTATTTGTTATGTCAGAAAGATTGTAATTAATTTTACAAACTTTTTACATAGAAATCATTTTAGGTTTGAAAAGCTAGGGAAGTCCAATTCTACTTGATATACCGTATTTTTCGGAATATAAGACGCACCTACCCTTTTTGGTGAGTAAAACAAGAAAAAGAAACCTGCCTCTGCCTCTGCTTCCCAGCAATTTTGTCTCTTTGCATCAAACAGCAATCAGCTTGCTTTACTTTCATTTTCGTTTTCAGCATAGCTTGTTTAGCACAAGGAAAAAAAAAACCCTGCTCCAGCAATTTACCTCATTGCAGCAAGGAGCAGAGGCATGGCAAAACAGCTGAGAGCAAAACAGCTGAGTGTTGGGAGGGTGATCCAATCAACTTGTGCTAATTAGGCTGTGCTGAAGCTGAAAGGAGCTGTTTCTTCTTGCTGCTTACAGCAAGGAGGTAACTGCTGGGAAGCAGAGGCCAAAGGGTGAGGGCCAGTGGGTGGGTGGGGCTACATTCGGTGTATAAGACGCATCTAAATTTTCACACTCTTTTTTGGGGGGGAGGGGGAGGTGCATCTTATACTCCTAAAAATACGGTACTTTAAATTGTCTCAACGCTCTACTCCTGAATCAAGGCTTTTTAAAGGGTTCATGCTGAGATTGATTCAAACTAAAACCATTGTTCACAGGAACAGGGTTTACAATGATAACCTTGTGTATCTTAAATTTATCATATTTTAAAAAGGAAAACAGCCATCTTATTTATTTATTTTTTTACAAAAAATATTTTTTTTAAAGTATAAACTATGTATGACATAAGCATTTTAATGAATTGTGCTAATTGGGTTTTTGTTGAACTGAGCTCATCATTTTACTTACATCTAGAAATTTTTTTGTTTTCTCAAGCTGTTTATCTAGAGCTTGATTTTGCTGCCTTAGATCCATTAGCTCTGCATTTTTTTCTTGCTCTAGCTCCAAAAACTGGTTGACCTGCTCCTCTATATCAGTTTCCAGGGCCTTCACCTGCTTTTGAAGGTAATTGTATTCTTTTTCAGCCTGCCGCTGCACTTCTATTTTTTCTTTCATTAACTTTTCTGTCTCCGCCAGCAACTCTGTTTAATAAAGCATAACTTGTTATGTATGGATAGTTAATATTGTTCTATAAAATAAACTTACTCCCAAGATTACGCTACAGCATAATAAAGGATGAAAATAACTTTGGGTTTCATCAAAATTATGTGATATTCTCAATAAACAGAAGTAATAATAATGTCTGCATAGTTTAACTTTCCTGATAGAATTATTCTACGTTTATTTTCATTAATACTGCAGAAAATGTACAATGGCATTAAAACCCAACTGTCTTCTCATCCTGTAGGGCTGTTCCAATTGAAACATAAATATTCCCACAAATGACACATACAACATTTTGATGTAAAATAATTTAGACCTTCACCTGGTGAGTTATAAGAAGAAAAAAAACCCAGATATTTCTTACCTTCATCTGAAATTTTCAATCAGTTTACTTCCTCCCTCCAATTTTTTAAAAGAAACTTTTAAAAGAAAAATGGAAAAAACTGAAGAACTTAGGGATATATGGTGAGGGAGCTATGGCTGCAGATATACTGTACATTCCATACTGCTCCAGTATCACTGGAATTTTAACATGATTTTGGGTGTTATATTACTTCTATCCAGTATTTGGGTAATTCTCATATCCCAACAACCTCTTGGGAATTGCACTAATAGTGGCAAGAAGCATCCTGTGATTTTTTTAAAAAAAAATATATGATCTGAAACTTCAGATAATACTTAGCAGCATATGAAACTTCACATGCCAGGACAATTCCCAATTTACTGAGGTAACATCAAAGGGGAATACATTGCTTAACGTTACATATATAATCAGAAATAATGGGAATATAATTTATGTTATATTTCAATCATTCAATTGGTATACATGCTGTAATCACAAATCATTTCTTGATTGAGAAATATTAAAAATAATAATTTTTGGATTTAAGTCTTTGCCAAATGAATAAAAAAACATCACCAGATAACGGTCTTTTCGCAGGGTTTGTTTGCGTCTTATTGTGTAGATTTTTGTACCCATCATTTTACATCATACTTGCTTCTTCAAATATCACACACGAAGGGAGAGTTTTATTTGACAAAGATCTCTATTTTCATTTTATTATACGAATGCAGAAATTATTAGCTGATTAAGATGATGGTTATTGAAGTAATCTGCATTTTTAAAATATTAATATAGCATACTATATAATTGTGAGCAGTTGTTATTCAAAATAAAAGTGTGAACATGAAACACAGTATCAAAGCAGCAGGCCAGTAAAGTTAATGTCAATAAGCTGAAAGCCCAAAGAGAGACCATGATTAACAAGTGTCAATAGCTGTTAAATCTTCCACCCAATGAAAGATTTGCCATGCAATATACAAACACACCTGTTTGGGAAGCTGCATTGACTGCAGCATCTACTAGGCCTAGGAGAACAGAAAAAAAAACAAGAAGCAAAGTAATTCACATGCCATCTATAGCTTTCTCAAGCTGAAATATTATATGAGAAAAATGAAGCTGAAGACAGAATATAGAGTTCAGTAAAATGCCCAGTGAATTAAAAAAAAGTGACATTGATTTATTAAACATAACTGTTCGATATTTTTCCATATTTCCACTTATTTTTCTCTAAAATGTTACAAACAGCTATTCACATAATACTTTTATTATATATTATACATTATTATTTTATTATATTGTTGAATTAAAAAGTGGCATACCTTTCTGCCATTTTTCTTATCTTCTCTTTTGCTTTATATCTATCCAATGTATCTATCACACCTCTTCAGTCTTTTATACCTTCCATCCTCATCATTGCCAATTTGTACATACTTAACATACTCATTTTATCTTTTGCCATTAGGCACAACATGACCACCATCCTCTCTCTCTGAAACCAGATTTGCTGCCAGTCTTCCTTCTCCCCAGTGCTTAACATCTCTCCCCTCAAAAGGTTTTTCCACAACATGTGTGCTCTGAACAAAGTGTGTGTGCTGCACTTCAGGCATAGACTACCCAATAGTGCCTAATCCATGCAGAGAAAGCTACATGAAAATAATGCTTTGCATATCCATAATCCATTCTGACTGATCTTTTAACAGAATATAAATTTTTAAAAATCTGTTCAATCCATGCATCTATTTAATGAGTTATGTTAACATTATGGATAAATGTGCTTGATGCTCCAGTTCAATTTTAAAAGGTAAAAAAGGAGAATAGTTCCTTTCTCAGTTCTGCTGATAAAAGCAATTACATTAAAGAACTGCACTAAATCTTGCTAAATATAAAATGAGTTATTAATGCCCTTCCATCTATAAAAGCAACCTACAAATTATATAAAAGCAGATGCAAAATTGAGTGAATGACTGTTCCCAATAAATGCTGCCTAAAAATGCCTGGATCTGGGGAATTCCTGCCCATGTCATCCCCTGCACCTCATTGACTTTATATCCTGGAAATCTTTTGAAATGCTAAATAAAAAGGCTTAGGATCACCCATTACACATCTATAAAATCTATTAATATGTTTCTACGAAAATAAGACCAGGTCTTATTTTCTTTTGACCCCTGAAAAAACGGCTAGGGCTTCTGTATGGGAGAGTCTTATTCCCCCCCTCCTATGTACCGGCATGAGGGGGGGGCAGTGGCCCTTGTGCCAGCTTCCCAAAGGGTCCCAGTAAGCCATCCCACCATCCACAGGTGCCGCTGAAGCTCTTGCCTCCAGGAAGCGTGGCTGCTTTTGCAGCCTTAAAAGCGGCAGGAGGCCAAGTGATGCACACCACGCATCGCTTGGCCTCCTTGTTGCTTGCCGTGCAGAAAACACTAGGTGAGGCCAGAGGAGGGGGGAAGGGGGGGAGGAACATGCCCCACACGCCTTTACCTAACAGTCGCACCTGCCATCCACCTGAAACATCCTCTCAGTGGCCACTCCAACAACCCAGCCCACCGGGCTGCTTCTTTTGCAGCTGCAAAGAGTAGGAGGCCGAGCAACCCGCCCCACACACCTCGCACTGCCTGAACTAACACTCAGACAAGCCAGCCACAATTTTTTTAATACTGTTTATTTTGTCCCAACCCACATGGCCCAGCACAGCAAAGAACAGCTGTCTTTTCTTTGCAAAAAAGGTCCCTTGTTGCAGGAGGTTTTGGACTCCGTGCTTTTGGCTGGGATATTTGCAACCTCCTCTTTCCAAACATCTCACTGAAACAAAAGTGACGTATGCCCATTTTTCACCCAGATACTCATGGCAACATTGCCAGGGTGTCAAGTGGTTAACACTCAGTAGAGAAAGAGCACATCACCGTCACCTTCCAAGGTTGGATCGGATCTCTTTCTCTCTCTCTCTCTCTCTCTCTCACACACACACACACAGAGGTCCCTCACTCACACACATACACACACCCTTCAAGGTAGCCATATCCCTTCACTAACCTGCTTTCCAGCTCTGTTCTCTGATGCGCAGTCAGGGCAAGAAGTCTGTGGGATTTCAGTAAAAAAAATACCAGTTCGGACCTTCCAATTTCTCATGAAAAAAAAATAAATCTTGCGAGGTTGGAAGGTCTCAACTATTTTTTTTTACTTCTTGCCCTGCACGCACAGTGGAGAACAAAGTGAAGGGAAACAGGTTAGTGAAGGGATGTGGCTGCCTTGGGGAGGGGGGGTGAGGGAGTGTCTGTTTGTGTGTATGTGTACTTATGTGTGCGTGAGAGAGAGGGGGGGAGGGAGAGAGAGAGAATGTCCTGCAATAAAGAATGATCGGTAGGAAATGGGGGGGGGGGGAGATTTGCTTCTATGCTACAATAGAGTGTTGCACTGGGAAGCCTCCATGGGTAATACCAATACTGAATTGCATGTCTTGCTCCTCTGAAAGGAGTGCAGGCAGGGGGCTCGGTAGCCATGGAAGATGGGGTTTCAGGATGCAAAGAAGAAGGGGGTGATCTCACACTCCCTCCTGCTGCAGGGCCACCATGGAGCTTGTGCAGGGCAGTGTGACTACTGATGAAGGGGCCCTGGCAGGCCAGCGGTTAGGGAGGCGCTCTGGAGATCTGGGCCGAGTTGATTGGCCCTCACTGGCTCAATTGATCCACGAGCCACAATTAAGGGGCCGATCTGCCATGAGGTGACCAGAGAAGGAATGGGCTATCTCCTATGTTGGCCATGCCCACCCTTTCACTAGGGCTTATTTTGGGGGTAGGGTTTATATTTGGCCCATCCTCAAAACTCAGGCTAGGGCTTATTTTTGGGGTAGGTCGTATTTTCGGGAAAACACGGTAGATATTATATAATAATATACATATTTGAAAGACTCTAAAAAATACATACGTTGTTCTATAGGTCCTGCATCAGCTTTCATAGCATCTTTTTGTCTGAAGAGCAATTCTTTCTCTTCTTGAAGGTGCTGTCTCTCAGCCTCTAGTTCCTGTAATTTGTTACCTGTACGAAGTAGCTCTTGTTCAAGATGCTCTGTTACCTCTGTCTTTTCCTGGATTTGTTTTTCCAGAAGTGATTTTTCATCTGCATAACCATCAATAAGATCTATGGAAAAAGAGAGATGCCCAAATTAAGCATTGTAGTTTTTGAGTAAAATATTCGAAAACCTTCTGAAAAAAATATGACTAGCATGGTCATAGCACTATGTAATTTTATACCAAAAAACTTTATTCTGCCCAAGTAATAAAAATTAAAATATTATACTGTAATATTAATGCTATATTAAAGATTGAAACATTCATTTTTTTTTTAAAAAAATAGAATTTTTATGAAGATGAGTGTCAGTATATGAATATGATAATACACTAAAACATATGAAGAACGGTTGCTTGAATTGGATAAGTTTAGTTTAATGAAAAGAAGGGCTAGAGTAACATGATAGCAATGTTCCAATATTTAAGGGGCTGCCACAAACAAGAATGAGTCAATCTATTCTCCAAAGCATCTGAAGGCAGGAAAAGAAGCAATGGATGGAAATTAATCAAGGAGAGAAGCAACCTAGAACTGAGGAGAAATTCCCTGACAGAACAATTAATCACTGGAACAGCTTGCCTTCAGAAATTGAGAATGCTACAACACTGGAAGTTTTTAAGAAGAGATTGTACAATCATTTGTCTGAAATGGTATAGGTTTCCTGCCTGAGCAATGGGCTGGATTAGAAGACCTCCAAGGTCCCTTCCAACTATTCTGTGTTCTGTATTCTACTATGTATTCTGTATTTAGTCTCCATTATTAAAACAATGTTATAATAGAATTTTACTAAAGCAATAGTCTAAAGTTGATAGAATTCCAGATAAACGTGGTTACTATTATTTTTCATTATATGTACAGTCTACTGTGTATGCTTCCTTGTTTATGAATAAGGTGTTCACTCAATACATATATTATATAATACAATATGGTGATATCTATACATTTAGAATTTTCAGATGACTGCAAATTGTACAAAATTATAATGTTATGAGAGTGATTATGAGAGAAAATATTTAATTGGAAAGATGAACTGATATAAAAGATGTGTGTACATGTGTGTAGACAACACACATTTTTCATAGCTGAAAAATGGTTACAATTATAAAGTTATAAAGTTACAAAGTTACAGTATGATCTTTGTTATCCCCATATTTCACTTCTTACATTAAATATGTAACTCATAAAACTGATACATCCTGATAACAACCAAGAACATTCATAGATATATAACAATTAAACAAGCCTAACCATTCAGTTCAGAACTTTTCTTTTATGCTAGTATTTTAACATATTAATTGTTCATTTCTGAAAAAATGTCTTAGAAATAATGATCTGTACCCATTAATAAAATTTAAGTGGGGTTTATTGTTCAATTTAATTTTTTAATAGTTCAAAATCTTAAAAAGCCAATAATTTTGTGAGAAGTGACACTTACACATTTGTAGTAAAATGACTGCATTTCAAACTATTATTTATTGCAAACATAATCTGATTACCAGCTAGGTAATATTTCAAAAAGCAATAATAAATATTAGTATGTTTATAATAAATCTATTAAGTTGTGGATGAATGATTAAACATTTATATGTTCTCTTGCACACTTCAATATTATCATTAACATCCAGTTAATGCTCCCAGCATATTATAAATTCCCAGATTATGTATATGCAGTAATATCAGCAGTACTTCAACAAGTCTCCACATGTTAAATTTATTTCTTCACAGTTGAATAAACACTTCAGTGTTAAACTCTTTCTTAGGAGGTTTTGTTAGTATCAAGAATTGTGTATAGGTAGACTTGGTTTTTAGATGCACTGACTTCCAATAGGTTTCTGGCTGCAAATGAAGGTGGTTATTTCTATCAAGTGGTTCATGGTGCAACACCAGATTATTTGGGAGATACCCTATTATGATTGCTTATCGTATGAGGTTCAACAGAGTAAGCATGTTTCAGATCCCTTTCATGTAACAATGCCGAATAATGGAAGCAAGGAAGCATTTCTGTATAATATCAGTCTTTTGAAACAGCATATTGTTCCCAAGATTCAGTTAGATTTATCCTGTTGATCTTTGTAAGGCTTTATAAATTCAGTTTTTCCCTGATCATTGAGATAGCATGTTGGATGAACTTATCTGGAAAACTGGTTTAAGAGCTTGAATATGATTTAAGACTTTGTATTTTTGGTCTTTGTGCCATAGAATATTGTGTATTGTGCCATAGTATATTACGTTTTGTGCCACAGGATATTGTGTTTTGTGGATTTATTATTATTTATTCATCTTAATTTGTTTTCAATCCATATTAATTATCCAGAGTCACATTTTGTGAGATAATCAGTAATAAATGCTTAAATAAATAAATATGCTGATCTAATTAATCTAGAACTTTTATTAGGGTAAAGTATGTTTAAAAAATTACAACTTATGAATAGGCATCCTCTATTTCCTCTTTCAAATATCCTATTATCTTATTATCATTTCTATATACATTCTCTCTTGAATGATGGTTGCTTTTCTTTCTTTGTGACTTAATCAATTTTCTACTCATTTGTAATATATTTTCAACTGTAAAAAAAAAAAAAGCATAAACTATAACTGCCTGAAAATGTATGTAATTAAAGTAGCTGCTTTATAATTTTGGATTGGGGAGAAGTAACAGTGTATAATTATTTAAAATACCATATTGCAAACAAATCAATTACTTACTCTCTGCTTTGCTAAGTTCCAGTGCTATCTGCTCTCTAGCTCTGACCTCTTCATCAAACCTTTCTTGCAATTCTTCCTGACATTTGGTTAATTCAGTAGTTTCATGTTCCCATTTAAAGGATTCTTGCATCAATTCTGTTTGTGTAGCTTTTGCATGTTCAAGCTAAAACATAATTTAAATGTTGACATTTTTAATGTACATTTTAAAAAGTCCTACATAAGAACAATGTCAAGTTTGGGAAATTAACTTGAAATGAGAAGTTTACTGCCCTCTTACATTCTGAATAACAAGATAAACAAATATTTGTACAATGAATGACTTTGCCATATGTCTGTATCCGTGTTGAAGTACCGGATCTTAAGCCTGTCCAGTTTACACTAAAAAGAAAACCTTGAGTTATTAATATAAACTTCAGCATGTACCACCCATAGTAATCTTTATTTAATGTATGACCTGAATTGTTCAAATTAATTTCATGTCTCAAATAATTCCACCTTTTGATAGTTTTGTACTTTTTTCACTGATCAGAGAATACTATATGTAGTATTTGAAAGCACTCAATTATTTAACAACTTTGATTAATGAATCTTAATGAAAAAAAATCTTACAATCAGTGTATTTCAGAATCTAAAGCTTCTTTGAATCATTATTATTCATATTCTATATTTTCCACTCACTGTATTGATCTTGTATCTATTTAACTTAAAATGATATGTCATGGTATAATACCTTTATTCCTTAAACCACATGTCAAAGATCAATAGTTCACTTCCTGCAAATGTCCTGCCTCTCTAAACTGTTAGTTATAATATTTCTTAGATCAATGTATGATATTAACCTCCTTAAAAATGTGATCCTTTTCATCTGATCAGCCGATGAATCTAGCAAAAATGACTACAGGCATTTCCCCGGTTACTCAAATTACAAAATGACAGAAGATACATTTATTTACTTTCCAGAAATAAAACAGCACACACCTATGTTTTTCTAAGTATAGTTAATGATGAATAGCTATATCATTCAACATTTGTGACTAACAGACTATATGCCTTGGATAAACTCTGTGAATTTATCCAAGAAGAATATTAATATAGGGACTGTCAATCAATAGTTAAATAATAATTAATACAACATGTTAATAATGAAGACATGATCTAAAGACATGAAACAAATTCCTAAGATCTGTATTTAAAATGAAATCAGTAAAACTGGTAGTTACATTTTTCCCTTACAATATAGTTACCGGTTTCAGATCATCACTATCAGCACAGTTCATCAGAAATAAAATTAAAGGCTAGCTTATTTTTATATAATTTATTTAAAAACAATTTAAGTTTTCATAATTTAACAAATTTAAAATTCAATTTACGTAGATGCATCCATTTATTCTAATTTAACCTATATTATTAAAACATATGCTAAAGTATACATTAAACAATGTTAAGCTTATTTTCTTCAATTCAAATAGGTCAAATGAAAGTTTAAATTATTAAGAAGTGTACTAATACACTTAAGGTACTATATACTAAGAATGTAAATGTATATAATATGTAAATATAAATATTTAAAATTTACATTTACCAGTTAAAAATGATCAATATGCACTGATCCTCACTTTTTAATATATTTTTCATTGTCAACTATAATAATACTGTGTTGCAGAAATGTTCTGTTTAATTCAAAATTTTCTGTATATTGAATCTTTAAAATTAATTCTGGTAGTTAATTATTAGTTTAATCAGCTGTAATTCGGTTACATGAAGCTTATATAAAAGTCTTAAAGTAGCAAGCACTAAAAGGTTTCTGGAAAACATTATATTAAGAATTCTTTACATATAAATCAACAATTTGAGAAAAATCTGATTAAGTACTTCTGCAAAATTATACCAGACAGAAAAACATTGTTAGATAATACACATTCACAGTAATCTTGTAAAAGAAAAGGGAAAAAAAATTCTCTATTTTGTTATACTTACTGAATAAGGGGGTGTAGGCAAAGAAATTTTTGAAACAATTCTTAATCTATGTCCATTTTTCTTGTGCTTTACATAAAAAAGTGATGTATTGAGAACCACAGAATTATTATCATCCAATTGGTCAGTAAAAGGAAAAGGATAAGGTAAAGGCACACGAGATTCGACTTCTAAAGTATTTTCTTCTTGACTTTTTTCAGACCTTAGACTACTACAGATATTTGATGCCCAGTATGTACGGTAGGAATCCATTTCATAGTAATCTATTGCAGTTCTTTTTCATGAAATAACTTCCCTTGATTAAATAGCTTTAACTGTTCTGGATGAAATGACAACGTAGTTCAATAACTATTTGCTCTTTTGTAGAGAGCAAGGAATTATAAATTCATACTCAGATGAGGAATCCAAATACACCAGGAAGTTCCAGGTAAACATTCAGTTGAGAAAAAAAAAGCAATGTTTGCAGATCTCACAGAATTGACATTTCCTCTCATGGAACCAAATAGAAAAGGGCATTAAAATAAAAGGAAAACCAAGGAAATCATTCATCAACACGAAAGATTATCTTCATAATTGCCTACTACGGTATATTCGCAGCCACACCATAAAAAAAAATCCTGCAGCACCTGTCAATACTTAAAATTCTCCACTGAAGTACGACAAGAACATACTAAATTAAGATACTATTTAATCATTTTCCCCTTAAGTTGTATAAAAAGCTGGTCTGAAATCAGATAAGCTTCTCTGTACAAAATAAAAGCTGTGTCTCAATGGGAGGAAAAGGTCAGAACATTATTGTAGGAGTGGCTAGATTACTTTACTGCAGGTACACAGAGATTTGGAATTTGAATTAACACACCCACATCAAACCTTGTTCAACAAGATTCAAAAGCCAAGTCAGAGTTCATAAATGAAGGAATTAAAAAGCTTTGTGACTGCCTGATCCATTTCTTAAATGCTTTTTTAAAAAGTCACACCCAGTAAATAAATAGTTTCTAATTAGTACGTCATACTTAAAATAATTTATTTTTACTTAATTTAAACTAAAATTGACAGAAATTAATAAAGAGAAGACAGAAGAGGTGACAGTACTCAATATCTAGATGACACCCAAAAGGTAGTCAAGATCTATTGTTTATCATTGCAGAATTCCAGATAAGGAATAATGCACCGATATTATAGATTCTGACTCAACTTTTGTTACAAGGATTCATGGATCAGGCCCAACAACAAGACATGAGTCAGTAGATTAACTAAATCTCTTTTATTCACAGGATCATCTCAACAACACTTGCAACATCTGGATCTGAAGAGCAAGGAGGAGCGTGCCCACCTTTTATGCCAGAAGGCGGAGACTTAGGTAAGGAGGGGTTAGTGGGAGGAGCTGGACAGGTGGGAGTTTGGATTAACCCCTGCACTGCTGCACTATAGCTGACCCCTGGCACAGTTAAGGCATTTACCCTTGACAAATCCCCCTCTAAATGCCTAACATGTGTCTGTATGCCTGACTGATTGATTGGCACTCCGGGGCGGATATTGAGTTTGGACACTAGGTGTGAATGTTGTTTGCCCTGCAGTGGTTTTGTGAGTATGTCTGCAGTCTGTTCTTCTGTGTCACAATGAATGGCCTTTATGAACCCGATTCTGGAGAGCTGTCTTACGTGTTTGTATTTTATGTCGATATGTCTTGATCTTTGCCCTACGGCATCGGCCATGGATATTTCTATGGCGGCCTTGTTGTCTTCATAGATATTTATCGGGTAAGTTGGTTCTCTCCACACGCTGGCGAGCAGGTCGTCGAACCAGATAAGGTTGTTGGCGGCTTTGGAGAGGCATATGTATTCTGCCTCAGTGGTCGAGGTGGCTACCAAGATTTGTTTACCTGTGTACCAATGCACAGGGCTATTGTTCAAGTAGAATATGTATCCTGATGTGCTTTTCCTACTTTTGATATCTCCAGCCCAGTCAGCGTCGGCGTAGCAGGAGAGGACAGGTTCGTCAGATGCTTCTGGTTCTAGGATTAGGCACGCATTGGCGCTTTGTTTCAGGTACCTTAGTACCCTCTTCACTGCGTCCCAGTGGTATGTGGTGGGTCTGCCTACGTGTCTGGACAATAGATTAACTGATAGCGCAATGTCTGGCCTTGTCCAGTTAGCGATATACAGGAGTGAGCCTATGACTGACCTGTACAGCGTGTTGTCTTCAAACTCAGGTGATTCGTCATGCATGTTCTTCAGAAAGTCCGGTTGCATGGGTGAATCACATCCCTTGGCATCTGCCATGTTACATTTGTGGAGTAATTCCTCTATCTTTTCCTTTTGGGACAGTTGAAAGCCCTTGGGGGTTTCACTGACCTGCACGCCCAGGTACCGGTTTATTCTTCCTAAGTATTTTAGGGTGAAGTGTTCGCTTAGTCTGTTGGCGAAGGCCTTGCGATTCTTTTCGTGTTTGCTGATGTAGAGAATGTCATCCACGTATACTAGGATGTATTCTGGCGAGTCCCCCACTCTCCTGGTGAAGAAGCAGTTGTCGGCCACGGTTGCTGTGAATCCCATTGACTTCAAGACCTCAACCAGGCACTCATACCAGCGTTTACCTGACTGTTTAAGTCCGTACAGACTTTTGCGAAGCAGCCAGGTGTCCCCCCTGTTGGTCCTTTTACTGTGTGGCGCCTTGACGTATATCTCCTTATCTAGGTTGGCGTGCAGATAAGCTGTCTGCACATCGAACTGGTGTACCTCTAGTCCTAGTAGGGAGGCGATGACCAGGGCACTTTTGACGCTCTCTGTCCTCACGGTGGGTGAGTAGGTGTCAGTGTAGTCCTCTGGGAACCTTTGAGCAAACCCCTGGGCCACTAGCCTGGCTTTGTATAGGTTTTGGCCACCCTCAAGGTTCTTGACCTTGAAGATCCATCGGGTGCCTATCGCGCTTTTGCCCTCAGGGACCTTGGCTGGGGTGTAGACCTCTAGTTCTCTCAGACTGTCCAGTTCTTTGGCCATGGCGGACTCCCACCTTGTTCTCTCCTCTTGAGGTAGCCTTAATACCTCTTCGTATGAGTTTGGTGTGACGTGGTTCGTGTGTATGTGCATCACGTAGTCATTTAGCCTCTTTGGCAACTGGTTCCTGGTTGACCTGACCGGTCTGTCTATTGTCTGTTCGGTGTCATGTAAGTACCTGGCCTCCCTTTGTGTCAGCGAGTCTACACTTATCTTGGGATGGTTCCCTTTCCACTCCCCAATTTGGATGCCTTGGAGGTTGGGTTTGGGTCCCTTCTTTTCCTGTCTATTCACCTTTTCGTGTTTGTCTTGTGCTTGCTCGTCTGGCCTACTTTCTAGCTTGTTGGGCACCTCGTTCAAATGTATCCTGGACCAGTTGGCTTGCTCATGGAATGCCGCCGTCCTAGATACCACGAACCTGTCGTTACTGTCCACAAACCTGTAGCCCTTGGTTCCCGGTTCATACCCCATGAACCTCAGTCTTCTGGATACTTTGTCCCCTTTTCTGCGCAGCTGTTTGGGTATGTGGACATCGGCGGTTACGCCGAATACGTGTAAGTGTGCTATTTGTGGCTTTTTGTTGTACATGAGCTCGTATGGCGTTTTGTCTATCACACTGGACCATGTTCTGTTAAGTGTGTAGTTGGAGTAAACCAAGGCCTCAGACCAGAAGTGTTGGCCAATGCCCGCGTCCTCTAAGGCGCACCTGACCATTGTTTGCAGCGTTGAGTTTCGTCGTTCTGCGACCCCGTTCTGAAAGGCCGAAAATGGGGACGACGTAAAGTGAAGCACGCCCTTGGATCTGAGCCAATGGGAGAAGTCCCTTGATAGGAACTCGGACCCTCTGTCAGTCATGATTTGCTTGATTTGGGTGTTGTTCTGTGTCTCTACCCTTTTGTAGAACTCTTTGAATTTTTGGAAGGCCTCATCCTTTCTCTTTAGGGTATAGACGAAGCCATATCGACTATAATCGTCCACGATGGTGAGAAAGTATCTTTTTTTGTATTTTATGGATGGCCTTAGGGGCCCTACCAAATCCATGTGGACTAAATTGAATATCTGTTTGGCGGCGCGTGATGACTTCTTAGGCCTGGGTTTGACCTTTAACTTAGAACATTTGCACACCGAGCACTCGAGGTAGTTTTCACAGCTCTTTATTTTGATGCCCTCGGTACAGTTGGCCATTTTTTGGATTACGGGGAAACTTGCGTGCCCTAGCTTCCTGTGTAATAGGTGTGCACAGTCGTCGTGCATGGGCTTGCCTATCGAGGGCCCTCTCTGAGTGTGTCTGCTGTGTCGTGTCTCTAGTGTCGTGTTCTTCTTGTTCTCTACCTCTCCCTCATCTACCTGTCCTCCTTCAATTCTGTTCTGGTTAAGGTCTTCTATGCTTTCCGAGCTGGCGTATATGCTGTGTGTGCTACCCTCAAAGAACGTTACATGGGGTAACCCTTGACTGATGGTCACTCTCCCTATGTCCTTTCCGCCCTTGCTGACTTGAACATTCCCTTCCGTAAAGGTCACCTTAACCCCTGATTCCTTGCTGAGTTTTACTGCGGCCAATATGTTGTGGGGTATCTCCGGGACCAGCAGTACCCCCTCTATTTCCCCTACTCCTGGCAATATAACTGTCCCCTTGCCTGTTACCTTAACCTCGCTTTGGTCTGCAACCTTGATTGAGAAATCCTCTCTTTGGAACGATGAGAGAAGTTTCTGGTTGTATGTGGTGTGGTTGGAGGCTCCAGAGTCTAGGAGCCATGAATTGGTGTCTCTGCCCTGATGTGTTATGTGAGTGCGTTCTCCTATCCCATATAATGACCCCGTTCTGCTGTCACGTGAGCTGTCTCTATTCCCTCTTCTATCTCTGGGGTTGGGTGAATCTCTGCGCCTGTATCTCTCCTCAGAGGTGCGTCTCTCTGTTTGCCTGAACCTATGTTCAGGTCTGCCTCTCTCCCTGTAGTTCTTGGGGCAGTCTCTCTTGAGATGCCCCCTTGATCCACAGATATAACACTCTGATATGTTGTGTTGTTTCTCTTGGAAGACTACTCTTTTCTCGCTCTTATGCTCTGTGGAGGGGCCAGAGCGCCTCCTCTTGAGATTGTCTTCTGCTATGAGTTTGTTGGACAGCTTTTCCACGGATAGCAGGCCTAGGCTAATGGTATCTAAGTGTGATAAGAAGCTGTCCCATGAGTGATCTAAAGAGTTAATTATTACACTCTTCATGATCTGATCGGATATGACCTCCCCCCTAAGGTGGAGTTCTGCTCTGGTAGCGCTTAAGGACACTAGGTGCTCACTTATGGGGGCCCCTGGTTTTAGTCTGGCAGAGAAGAAGTCTTTGGAGATCTGGGTAGTGGTGGACACACTCTCACTGTAATACAACCCAAACATTTTCTGTATGATTTCAGATACTGTGAGATTATGACCAATGCAGTGATAGATCGTGGGAGATATGCTTGCAATTAAAAGGTAAAAAGCCCTATGGTGCGTACAGTCCAATTCCAAGGACCAAGGTTTCTCTGGGGGGTCATTAATAAAATGTGACATATTTTCTTTTAGGAACACTACTTGGAGCTGCTGTGACCACTCTAGGATATTGCCCCCATCCATCCTCAACTTAGGAAAGTCACTCGGTAAGTTCCCAGCATTATTTGTAAAGTTACTTACTGCTGGCTGCTGTCCATGGTTCCTTATGTGCCTATAACAGCAATACGGCATGGGAACGCTAGCCGGCATTTTAAAAGTCCCGCTTTGTGATTTTTTTCTCTTTTCTTCTTCTAGGCGGAAGAGCGCATGCGCGAAGTCCATTTCTGCCCTGCCGTCGTCGAGGAAGGACCTGTTCATCGCGGCTCCGGCGTAGAGGTCTTCATCGGCTGGGTAGGCCTCGACTTCGGTCTTGGGGGTCCAGGTGCGCTCCGGATGGTGGCGGTCAGCAGCGGCTTCATCAGGGTGACGATCCTGGCGGTGCTGGGGTCTCGGCGACGAAAGTAAGTAGCTGGCCCAGTCCCTGCGTTCTGGGGTGCGCGGTCCGGGCGATCGGCGGCGCGGTGTCCTTGGGGTGCGCAGGGGGTTTGGTGTGCTGGCGTGGGCATCGTCGACCCTCGGGTGGGCGTTCCGGTGCCCCTCTCCTCGCCTTCCCTTTCGTTTGGGCCCTTCCGGATCCCTTCTTGTGACTTTGAGGCCCGGGCCGAAGGCGGCGGCGAGGGTCCTCATGGCCTCGTCGACTTGCCGTTCGGTTGGGGGGTCCCCGCGGCCCGAATCGGACTCTGCCCCCTCGCCCCAGTCGTTTTCATCATCGCTTGGGGTCGGATATTTTTCGCGCGCCGGCCATTTTGAATCCCGGCTTCTGATTGGGCGGGGGTCGGCCATTTTGCCCGACCACGTGGTCAAAGATGGCCGCCGTTTTGAATTTAGCGCGGGGCTGTGGGGCTCGGTGACCGTAGTGGGGTCGTTCTGGGGCGATCCACTCACCGAATTCAGTTCTTCGGGCTCCGGGTCTGAGTCTTCCTCGCTCCCCGCCACCTCGCGGTCTATTATGAAGCTTCGTAGGTCCGCGAGGAGATTCTTGTCATTGGCTCGCTCTTTTAGCAGCCTCAGGACGTCGATCCTCAGTTTTTCTTCCTCCTGATCACCGGGATTCGTTATTTCCCTTTTGTTGGTCTCCCTCCTTTCCTCCGTTGTGATGGCTTTGGGATCAGTCTTGGTTTCTGCCTTCCTAGGCGATCCTGCTGGGTTGCTGTCCCTTTGCTTCGGTGGAGTTGCCATCTCGTAGGCAGTGATGTATCTTCGTTGTAGGTTCGGAGGTTATTGGGCCATCCAACCATCCTCTGCTACCATATTGTTACAAGGATTCATGGATCAGGCCCAACAACAAGACATGAGTCAGTAGATTAACTAAATCTCTTTTATTCACAGGATCATCTCAACAACACTTGCAACATCTGGATCTGAAGAGCAAGGAGGAGCGTGCCCACCTTTTATGCCAGAAGGCGGAGACTTAGGTAAGGAGGGGTTAGTGGGAGGAGCTGGACAGGTGGGAGTTTGGATTAACCCCTGCACTGCTGCACTATAGCTGACCCCTGGCACAGTTAAGGCATTTACCCTTGACAACTTTACCAAAATGTATCTAACAATAAGGGCAATTCAACATGAAAAAATTCCAAGAGAGATGGTAGACTTCCTTTCACTCATTGTGTTTAAGCAGAGATCAGACAGGCATCTGAGATGCTTTGAATCTGGATTCTTGCACTGTACAGAGAAATAGATTCAATAGATTCTTAACAGACTGTAGGAAAATTATTTATTCCATGTGAGTTTTGTGCATCTAGCAAAAATGTTGCCTGTAGAAAGTAAATGAGTTACTTGTTATAAATTTAATTAGTTTTTAGAATTTTTCTGTCATAACACCATCACATTATCCATATAATATTTCCTTTGGAATTTGTGACATAGTAGAAGATAAACAACAGAAAAATAATCATTATGTAGTACATCTTGTGATAAAGGAATCACAAAATATGAACTTAATGGTCAACCTTTGACTGACAATCTTTGTTTGCTGACTTGGAAGACAGTACAGATTTTAAGATACTGAATTGTCAGAATAGAACTTGATAGCGATAATATAGTTTTCTTGGAACATAGTTGTGCTTATAAAGTTAAAAAGAGTACCTGATCCAATATACAGTGCTTTTGGGAAGTAGGGAAAGGAGAAGGGAGTTCCACTGTAATTACTGCAAATATAAATATATATATATACTTCAGAGAGATCATGCTTTTTTTGCTTTCGACTTAAATATTAGCCATTTAAAATTTTATCTTTATTACACATTTATTGCTCTTTTCAAACACCATTTTCTGTTCAATTATAAATGTTACCTTGCTCAATAATTATTTAAACAAGAGGAAAATATATTTAGTACAGAAATTTTGGATTGTATCTTGAATGTGCCTATTCTATTATTCTAAACATCAAGTTGCTGATGAGAGGTAAGGAAAATAAAAACATTTCAGTACTTTATAGAAAATGTTTTGGAATAGAGAGAGCATTAACTACAATATGTGTCTACAATTTTTGAAATAACTGTGCTTTTTCCTAGGATCCCAGAAGCAACTGCAACAGGATCTTAAAAAAAAATCAGATAATTTATCCTGTTACAGATACTACATTTGTGTTCCTGTACACTCCAGCTTTTTGGAAACTATCTTTTCTAACTGAACACGCACCTTGAAACATACTAATAGCATGACAAAAGGCCTTTCAAACTTGTGTTTTAAACTTTTTAAATGGAGATACATTATAAATAAAATATCTGAAAAAGAAATGCAGCTTTGAGTTTATATAAACATTGATTGAAATAATATTTAATTAATATTTAACATCATGATGTTGCAATATAGGGCTAAAAGAAACTAACTTGTAATCATAGTAAAAAGTCCGTACAATAAAGTACTCTCAGAATTTTTTTTTAAAAGGAAACTAACGAAATTAAGCAATTTCATTTTGTCTTTTCCACTCAGACATTCTTTCAAGGCTATAATTAAACAATATTACCTGATTAGCAGTTTCATTTATTGTTTGAAGAAGTTTTTCAAATACTGCTTGAAGTCGGCTATTGATATTTAGAATTAGCTCTTCATTTTTTGCATCTATTTCCATGCCAAGGAACTGGGTGAATTCAAAGTCTTCATCTGTGATTTCTGACCACATGATATTGTCTTGACTTTCAAGATCATTGCCAATATACTGAGATGATGGCCTTTCTGTACAACAAAAAAATTAAAAGAAAAAACAATGTCCCTCTTGTTGCTTTTTTTGTTTTGTTTCTAACACTAGCAGGATCTTTCTTATACAAGTTAATGAATATGATCAAATAAACTATATAATAAACAGAAATATTTCCACTGAGAATGAAGTACATCAAGCAATAAAATAAATTACACCTTGCAATAAAATTACACAAATGAAGTCAGTTAATTACAAAGCAGACAGCAAATACAAAAGGAGATACTAACAGAAGAAAAATATTTGAATATCAGCACATTATGAAAACTAATCTAATTGGTTAAATCTATCTATTTACCTATAGGGTTATATTTCAAGCATTACCTTCTATTTAGGCATTACAGTTGTCTAGTATAAAATATGCACATTGCAAGCACAGAGATAATCTGATTGCATTCAAATTCCATTTTGAGAAAACACTAAAACTCTGCCACTAATAAATTATTGTTCTACATTTTAATTCAATAATTGAAAATAGTTTAGTAATATCATTAATGGAAAACAAAGAATTCAATTTGTATTTATGTGAAATGAAAACAATCTGATCATTGAAGATGTTTGATCCTATTAATGAAAGATACATGATTCTATCTTCCTTTTCTTAGCATGAATCCTCATAGATTAAACATCTTTCTTTTGCCAATCATTTTCATCCATCTAGAAAGTATGTCTAGAGAACTGTTCTAAAGCAGGTCCATCTAAATTTAAAGTGTCTTGATATTTGAGGATATAGAAACAAGGTTAAATCTCATGCATATCTATTTATGACTAAAGTTAGACTTTCAAATAAATATGAATAGCAAGTTATAAATTATGTTTGCAGAGTAATATAAATGGTTAGTTATTATGTACAAAAATATATGAAAATATATTATCAAACCAACAACATGAAAATCATTTCATTGTGAAGTAGTATTTTATACAAATGTGACTGCAGTTGAAAATCTATTAATAATTTTGTAGTGGGCAGGGATTTGCCAAAATGTTTCTTTCCAAAACATTTCCAGCCCAAAATTTTTCAGAACATTCCACTGCAAATGACAACCTGTTGCCTTAGGTGTGAAAAATCTCTATTCTGAGATTTTTTTGGAGATGTCCAATTTTTGTCCTAACTCATTTTAATCTGAGAATTCAAGTCAACCCTTAATTAACAGTTAGTATAAAAATGGATTTTAAGGAGTTAATCTGCTATCTCTGCCTTTATCTTTTTTATTAGCTTTTACTAATCTTAATCTTTATTTTTAAAAATAGCAATAGCACTTAAGACTTATATACTGCTTCACAGTGCTTTACAACCCTCTCTAAGCAGTTTACGGAGTCAGCATATTGCCCCCAACAATCTGGGTCCTCATTTTACCCACCTCAGAAGGCTGAGTCAACCTTGAGCCGGTGAGAATCGAATTGCATACTCCTGGCAGCCGGCAGAAGTAGCCTGCAGTACTGCATTCTAACCACTGTGCCATGATGGCTCTTCTATATATAACATACTGTAAGCATACTGTTGCTTTGAGGCTTTTTGTTTAAAGCACCAATTGGGGAAAAAAAGACTTGTTTCCAGTGAAAAGGGCATCTTGATCAAGCATAAATATACTTGACAAAAAGCAAGCTAAACTACCTGATCTGACATTAGGATATAAAAGAAAGTACTTTTACATTATACTGTCACAAGAAATATATGTACACTTATGTTCATTGACCTAAAAGATCTTTTTTTTCAAACTTCTAAGGACAAATTTTATCAGACCAAAGTACTTAAATATGGCTCAGTACAATTCAGAACCTTTAAAAGGAATAATTAAGAGTGACTCCTTAGTCATTTCTTTTGAAAACCTACCGTGTTTCCCTGAAAATAAGACCCTGTCTTATATTTTTTTGAAATCTGAAATAAGCGCTTGGCCTTATTGCCATGCATTCAAAAGCCCAATTGGGCTTATTATCAAAGGATGTCTTATTTTGGGGGAAACAGGGTAACTGCTTCAATAAAAGTCCCAAACATTCTGATTATATTTTAAAGTGAATGTACCATATTTTAAATTACTCTTTATACCTTGTCTGAAATATTTTCCTTAATGGTAATTACTGTTATATATCTCCTTTTAGCTTTGTAAAGCTAACAAAAATACTAATCGAAATACTCCATGAAAAGAAAACTCATTGTTTTTTATGAATGAAATGAGTAACTGGATGAATTTAATTTATGTTCACTTGGCACCTTTCATCTGCACAGGATTTCAAAGCACTTCCATGTCCTGCAGAAATAAACTCCTAGGCACAATATGCAATTTCATCAAGGATGTCTGACATATACCATTAGCCAATTTACAACGCAATGGATTTTAAATGGGCAGTGCTTAAAAATTATAGACATCACCACTGTCACTTTGAATAATTTGAAAAGTTACTTCAGGGCCAGAAGATGAAAGGGCTTTAATATCCTCAGAGCAGAAAGCACATTTGCAATGAATATCCAGGATATTGTTTGTCAATGCTATACCAAAACATCGGTTAAGACTGAGTTGAGGGAAGATCTACCCTCTACTGAGCCATCAACACCACTTACTGATGCAACTGATGCTCTTTGAAGTTCACCCATCTTAAGTACTGACCAGGTAAGAGACCCTGCTCAGCTTCTGACAAATAACAACCTGGAGTACAGTAAGCAGAGCTACAGAAAAATACAGTCAAATAAAAGGATAAATTAGTTATTGGGTATTCTATACTATAAGCAAAGAACAATGAATATTTATAATTAAGGGTAAAACCTGGAACTTCATTGCAGTGTGCACTGCACAATATTTTAACTTTGGAATATACATTCTTGACATTATTTTTTGTAGCTAAAACAACACACTGAGTTTTTCTTCTCTCTGTAGACTGGAATAGTGACAATAGATTTCGGGACTTGGTATTCAATAGTTTCCTAAAAACTTTTCATGTTTCCCTAAAGAAAGGACACTGAAGGACAATTTCCCTAAAGAAGGACACTGAATAAGTAGAGAAAAGGATTTTGTTGGCTGTAATATTGCATTATGTAAACCAAATGCATTGACAAATGTTCTTGTATACTTTTAAAACCTTACTTTTAAGCACATTTTCCTTGTCTTACGTCCTATACAAAGGAAAACAATTTTGTTCATTTTTTCTATAGATTTCTAATGCACATGATAAGCATGGCAGACAAAACATGTAGTAAATAATATCATGACTTTTATTGGCATTCTTCATTATGTTGAGCAGAATAGTTTCACCGAGGCTGAAAGCTCATTCTTTATCAGACAACTTTGTTTCTAGGATTAAAGGTCAATTCTTTTCATTTTGAGTTGGATAAAATATTGATAGCTGTTTTGACCCTATGATAACATTAACAGACAATGCAAGTGAGAGCAGAAAGGATTTCGGTTAACTGCAATTCTGATAGGAAGAAATTTTGCTGTTTTAAAGACTGGCACCAATCTCTTAAAAGTGAATATTTTTGCATTAAATGAATTGTTGAATGAAATCAATCAATTGCATAATGAATCCAATAAAGCGAAGTAAACCTACACTTATAAAGGTAATAGTCAAGTTCCCATCAAGTAATATTGACTCAAGGTAATTTTGCATTGGATAGCTTATAAATGTGATTTATAAAAATTCTTGGCAACTTTTGGGAAGGCCCTTGTAATTTTGATAAGTCACATACTAGGAAGGATTTTTTTTCTGTTAACTTTCTAACCAAGTCAATATTCCAAGTGTCTCTTGGCGGTATTTCAGCAGTGTATTAACTAGGTCCAACCTCCTTAGCTTTTCTGAGATGGTTAAGGATAACTAGTTACCACTATAAGTTTGGACTATCAAGTATTATGCTCTTCATGATAACAGAAACATATCTTTGTCCTTTAAGTTATAGACCATGGTATTCTAATATTTTTAAAGATTACAGAAAATTAAAAAATTAAAATATTTCACTCATATATTTACATTAATTTATCATATCCTTTAATTTGGGTTCTTACGAGGACATTTTCTGGATGATTTGATGTTTTACGTTGCATGAACTACTTTAGAATAAGTAATACCATTTCTTCAAAATTCCATAAATGTTAATTATTGAAAAATATTTATCTATTTAATTATTGAATCAAAAAGATTTATTTCTTTTAAATAATGGAACAAGGAGAATTCCAGAACTATATCTGGTTTTGCTTTATTAAGCATGATAAGGTTTCTGACTTAGCAGAACATAAATTGTTAATAGCCTTCAAAATCATGGGAATACTAGGTCACCTCATTGCCTACTGAAGAATGTCTATGGTAGCCAAGATTTATCATTCTATTTATTTGATATGCAAATGTAAAATATTTTATTTAACTTATATGCAGATATATCATTACCAATTACTCTGGACTAAAATATGCTGATAGTATCACTTTGATTATTGGAAGCTAAGAAAACTTAAGGAGATTCTTGCTCAAGATAAAAGAAGAGCTATCTATAGAGATTCCCAATCATCCGAGTCATGGTATCCAAGGGTGCTTTTCCAAAAGGCAACTGGACTTTCTTGCTTCTTCAGAAACTAAAGAAGCTTTTGGGATAAGAAGAAAAATGTTTTCAAAGAAAAAAAAACACAGGAAAGTCCAGTTGCCTTTGGAAAAGCATTCTTGGGATTTAAAAGAAGAGAATAAAAAAGTTAATCTATTGCTTAAAATTACAAAAAAATAAAAAATAAAAAATGAAGACTATGGCAACAAGCAATGCCAGTCCAATGCAAAGATAAAGAAGAGAAAGTGAAATTGCAGGCTTTATGTTGCTAGGCTCAAAAGTTCAGAGAGTGTTGACTTTGGCCAGCAAATAGACAGAAGTCTATTATATGGACGAAAGATGACAAATCTACACACAACATTGAATTATATGTGCAGTGACAATATGTTCTAGTATACTAGTATTAGATCACAGTGACAATGAATTCTAGTATACTTGTATTAGAAAACATTGTCAAAGCCACATTTTCTAATACTCATATAGTTGGGAAACCAAACCATCAGACAAAGCAAAAAACAAAACAAAACTTCTCCAAAAATAGTGAAAGGTGGTGCGTTCAATTTATTTGCTTCCTATCTCATTATGGCTACTTTAGGGAATTTACAACAAAGTAAGGCCTCAGATGCCTTAAAACCTGGCTAGGCTTGGATACAGATGTAGGTGATTTTTCAAAATTTGTTCCCAAATGTTTTTGCCACAAAATTAAATAACACAGCTTATGTTGGGAAATGAATTGTGAGATAAGGTGGATAGTATAATATGATTTGAACCTGCTTTCTAAGTTCTGAACTTTACAAATTATTGTTGAGTACTGACATCTAAAACAATTTATACTGATCAAGGATTTCATGAAGGATGCTATTGAAGTGAATCAATTTTTTTCTAAGAAAAGCTGTAATTCCTGAACTAGCCAAGGCTATAGCTAAATCTTATACCAATATAATTTTCAAACAGCATATCAGCTTTTTAGAAAGAATTTGTCCTTTCTGAGTCATATGCATATCTCCATTCAGATGACCTCCAGATGAAATAAATTTCATTTCCATCCAATATAAAAAATGGTGCTATTTGCCACTGTGTACAACAGTTTATTTAATATTTTAAAATGCCACTTTTATTATCACAATTGTGTAGTAACAGTAGAAGAACAAAAAGTTTTTATTTCCAAATTTACTATTAAGTTTAAACCACAAATCTATTGGATTTACTCTTTTAATCTAACTGCCATGATAAGACAGAATTGTTTCGTTGAAATGAATTTCTTTTTCTGAATTGTACTGGAATGTAAACATGAGCATACAAAATTTATATTTCTCTAAGGCAAAACCAGCACAGAAAAGCAATGTGGATTACTATTTTGAAATTACATTTTTGAAGTCTGTTGTATAAAAAGTTGTACCATATTCATGTAGCACAGATTACCCTAAATCTAGTGCCATATTGATAGTAGAATCGTATTCTAAAAATAAATGACCAACTGCTCTTACTATTAGAATCCTAGAGAAATTGTCATTATCAGTCTGGCTGTCTAGATGACACTTTTCTAGAAAGAGGCCAAATTCCTTGAGATTGTACCATAATCGATCAAGAAAGACCAATCCAATGTAAAATATGTAGGTATCCTATGTAAAAATTAGGTACTCATTGCTGATAAATCTATTCAACAGATATAAATTAAACCAATTAAATGTTTGTAATAACATACTCACTATAATCTCCTATTAGATTGCCAAAACAGTAAGGAGAGATTATGTTTAGGTCAGGAAAAGTATGGAAAAAATTAGCAAAATATATTCTATCATTTGACTCCATTGAAATCACCATTACAATTCAAAATCAAAAATTATTTAGGTAAATCTCTAGATAGTTCTTGACTTGCAACCATAATTGCGACCAGAACTTCCATTGTTAAGCAAAGCAGTGAGTTGTTCCTTATTTTCAATCTTTTTTGCCACAGTGGTTAAGTGAATCACACAGTTAAATGAATTATGTAGTTGTTGAGCAAATCCAGCTTCTCCCCTTGACTTTGCTTGTCAGAAAGGCCATGAATGGCAATCACATGACCCTGGGACATTACAATTGTCATAAATACATGCCAATTGCCAAGTACTTGAATTTTAATCACATAACTCTGGGAGGCTGCAATGGTTACAAATGTGGTTGTAAGTCATTTTTTTTTCAATGCTGTTGTAACTTTGAACACTCACTAAATGAATGGTTGTAAGTTTAGGCCTACCTGTACTTTGACCCATAAATTGTTAATTTGGAGTAGATTTTCCAAAGATGGATATATACTTTTCCAATAGCATGTTGTTAAATGTTATCAGGACTGTCAATGCACAATACAGCCATCTCAGGTTGTTTCAATACATTGCTAAAGTCTACCTTACCACTAACTTTCCATCTTTAGGAGGTGTAATCTACGTAATGCTAAATCACTCCTTAAATCTTTCTCTATGTATCTTCTCCAAATTTATTTAAAAAGTTCTAATTCAGGTAAGATTTCTGAAATCTTGTGAGAGATTGAATTTGTGGTATCTATACACAGACATCATCAGACCTTTCTTAGAGGACATTTTTCTGAAGTCAGAGTAGTGTGCCTGAATGCTATCAGAAGCATTGCCAGCTTAGTACTGCTCCATTTCAAGCACACAACATTTTCAGTGAACAATCTGGGTTAAACTCAAAGAACTGTTTTAACTTCTAAGTGGAGCATTTCAATCTCAAAATAGTTTGTATTTAAAACTTTTGTACATTCTTAGTTTAAATCATCACAGAAAATAGGTAAAGTTTATTTATGGAATTTATGCGATAGACAAAGAGCATATTTTTAATTACTAAGATACAAAGGGATATTGATTATAAAAATATCACATTTATTGCAGTTGATAGGCAGCTGTTTTTAAAATAATGTATATAACTTCTTACTGAAACAAACAAGCCATGATGATAGCTGACATGACTATGTTAGAACAGGAGAATAACAGAGTCACCAATAAGGCCCCATTATATGCAGTTATGGTCTATTACTATTTATTTATTTATTTGACGGGCAATTAGACATTTTCAAGCATATCTAAGAAATTAGCTAACCGGTAACTCTGAAAACAAATTGTGGATTCAAGAATGAAAAAACTTTAAATTGCTACAAATTATTTACATTATTTATGGATCAGAAACGTTAAACTTCCATATTGTATTTATTGCGTAATTGAATTTTAAGGCCTCTCAAAGTGATGAAACGTGCACTGCAGAAACAGTGAGGGAGACATTTGGCAACAAAGAGGTTTCCCAGAAAGAGGCAGAGATTAAGGGACTGTGCAGCCCAGAACTGGATGGGGAAGAAGAGAAAAAGTTCAGGATAGCCACACCCTAGAATTTCTCACGATATATTTAGTAGGCAAGAAAGTTATAGTCTTACTTTGGCAAGATTATGCCTATTAGGTATAAGCTACTAAAAGACTGAATTATTTTGTCTCTGAGCTCAGGCATGATACTCAATACATTTCAGCCTGAAATTATTAAAACTAAGTATCACAAATACTTTTCCTATAACAGACGTAGAATATAACTTTACTACAAGTACCTGGCTCATATCCCATGTAAATGCTTGGTTTTAAGGTGTCTTCTGCTCTTGCCTCCCATGCAAGACTTTTAAAAAGGAACTGAGATTCTGGTGACTGATCTAGAAGTTTCACAACAAGGTGTCCAATTGTTTCTTCTACAGCTGCAGTAGTCTTCACAATATCCAACAGAATCTTCATCAGCCTACTACTGGCTTTCTGCAAAGTACATCTGAACTCATAAAACAAATATAATTCCAATTAAAATACAATATGGTGTTTACTTCCACAGTTTGTCTTTACACAAAAACTAGGACTCATGGCACTATTAAATTAAATCACTTGGAATAAGACAAGAATTAAAAAAGCAGATAATATATTGAAAAGGTAATGAATAAGATAACCGATTTGCTAAAACTAAAATCAAGAACTATTTACTAAATCCTACCCCCCCAATCTCCAATTGCTCATAAAAAGTTATTTCCTCACAGTTAATGGCTGTTACATTTGAGCTTAGATAACATATCATGATCAAGAAAATATCAAATATTCTCTTGAATGTAAAAAATGTAGTATAATAGTCTCCCAAAGTAGATGTTTACCAAGCAATTTATGTTACAAATTATTTTTCAGAAAATAGTCATTACAAAAGTATTCATATATTAAAAAATATTTAATAGCTAGAACTCATTTACTACTTTAACACATATGCTGTGCAATGTAATATATATATCAAGTGATATTACTGAATTAAATGGAAGTTAATTTCAAATGAACAAGCATGTTTACAGTGTTTGCCAGATAATTGCTTTATATAGGGATTAGTAATTTGTAAAGTTAGATCCCAGAATGTGCGACCATGGCTACCAGTCCAGGCACACAGATAAATCCATGGCAGATAAAGCAATCACTAGCTATATTTTATGTCTAGTTTATATATCATTTTCAGTTTTAGAAACAAATTTCATTTTTAGTTAAGATTCATATACCTAAACACCACAACTAAATTTATGGTTTGGAAGAAAATTTCACTACTCTAAAAAACATGCTTACTTTTAATTAAGGGATGAAAAATAAGGAAAAGGAATGGATTAATTCCTATTAATAGGAATCTCATTAATAATTAATAGGCATGGATTAATTCCACTGAAATGTCAGAAAAATTGAACAAAAAAAATCTAAACCTTTTAGCCTTTCTGACAGCTTACCTCTCTTTTGAAAGAATGTCGACAGAAGTTTGTCCATGTTTTTCTTCTCCATCTTCAACTTCTAAAACATGCTCTTTATTTTCAGTCTGATTCACACTTTCATTCTGGGTAAGTTTTGGTAATGGGAGAGAAGAAAAAAGAGACAAAAATCCTGTCATATTGCAATCACCATATGTTCTAATTCATGCAGATATGCAGATGTTTAAAAAATAATAATTCACAAGTTTCAAGCAATTCTAAATAATAATTAACTATCCTATTATCGGACATTTAGTTCTGGCAATGGAAGAATATTAGTCACAGCCTGTCAGAATTAAATAGTTATGCTAAGTAAATAACTTCTTGCTTCCCTGTAGGACGTTACTATAGCAATATTAAAATAAGACTTTATTTTCAATAGAATATCAGTTAAACTCCACCTTCCTATGTAATCAACACCCATTTAAGCAAATCTGACAGTCACCTGGAAATGACCTACACTGCATAGTCACAATGCCATTGTATTTATATACCAGAGCAGCAAATTAACATTACCTGTGTTTGAGTACTGCTGTTTTTTAACTCAGAGAGTTGCTTTTCTCTCCCAGCTATTAATTGCTTCTTTAGTGATTCTAGTTCATCTAAAAGCATTTGTTCTCTTTCTGTTATGACATTTTCATTAATATTCTAAAAACAAAATGAGATGTCTCATATTAGAAACTCTGCAAATGCAACAAAATCCAAGTTTATAAATAAATACAAACAAAATATAATAGAGTAACAGTCCTATATAGGGTATTATTAACAAGACATAGGTCTCATCGTCACAGAAAATGCAGCAGATGAAATAGATTGCAATATTTATGATTTTAAGACAAATTGAACCTTGAAAATTGGCCAAATACATGAAATATTAGAAATCCCAGTTCACATTACCTCTGCTAACTGTAATTTAAGACTATCAAGCTCTGTGAGGAGAAGCTCTTGATTTTCTTTCTGCCTCTCCAACTGCTGCATGTGACTCTGTTTTAATATTTCTGTTGCCTGCTGATGTTCTTGATACTGACGAACAAGCTCTTGATGCATATCTTCCAGACGATCCTCATAAGACAATATCTGGGTTGAAGTAAGAATGCTGGAAGTTGAAACTTCATTTGCAATCTGTAATTTTTGTTTGTAAGTATTAAAAATAGAATATCAGCCACGAAAGAATTGTCATTTAATTTTATGATAAGCAATTCTAGAAGTGGACACGGTTATAAAAAGTAAGTTTGCCCTGAAGACGTTAATCCATTCCAACGGGCAAACGGAAGATCCTCAACCTGTGTTTTTTATTGCTCAGCAGTAATGTTTGCTGGGTAAATAGATAAAATATAAGAGGGAGGAAGAATTGTTCAGAAAAAGAATGGAATACAAGTAGTCCACAAGATATGACGGGTCACTTAACGAACATTCAAAATTAGAACCATGTCCCAAAATTACATATGACCTTGTTTTAAATTTACAATGACTGCAGCATTCCCAGTCATTCACCTTTAGGATTGACCAGGAAGATGCAGCAGCACTCCCTGCCTTTCTCCTGCCCCCCCACCCCCACCCGGTAGGACTTTGCAGGTCTTACTCTGTTCCTCATACCTCCTGGAAACAGCTGCCATTTTCAGGACTTCAAAAATTCCTTGTGAAATGGTGGCTGATTTTGGAGCTTTCTGACCTGATCAGCTGGCCGTCAAGAAACTGCTAACCTCTCCTGGCTCCTGCTAGGTTTTGGGAAGAGGCAGGGTTTGCTGCTGTATGCCCATGGTCAATCATAAAACTTCTTGATCTTTCTCTCCCCGCCCCACCCCAGACAGACACCATTAGGTGCTAAAACTAAAGTCCCCACCTCTGTCCACCAATCTCTATCCCTTGACTCAAAGATGAAGAATTGAGGGTAGGAAGGAAGGAAGGAAAGAAAATCTTTCTGCAGCTTTTTTCCCTGAACTGAAGAAAAAAGTGCAACTCAAAAAGTTTAAGCGTTTATAACCCAGCTTTTTGCTCTTTGTATGACTGAGTTTAGGACCCAGTAAGTCCCCTGTAAGACAGACAGCGAAAAGTTTTCAAAAATCCATTTTCTGCCAATTTGCTGAACATGTTGCGCTATCGCCTTATGAGTTGATTTTTTTTTTCTGTAAGTCTTCTAGGCAAAAAGCTGAAAAGTTTGTCTCTCCCAACATTTTTAGTTTTTTTATAGAGGAAATGAGATTTTCTGGGAGAGGAGAGAGTCAAAGGTTTTGGGAAGTTTGTCCTGAAGTGGCTGCTTTTACATAGGGGATAGTTTCCCAAAGCCTAGCAAGAGCCAGGAGAGATTTGCAGTCTCCCGATAACCAGCTGATCAGGTCAGAAATCCCCAAAAGTCTAGGGAACTGATTCTTTCTTTTCTTTTCTTTTTTTGCGTCAGAAAGATAGAGGCATCTTGGCAGAACAAAGGACAGTGCCCTGTGTTTTCTTTCTGCATTGTTTCTCCCTGGAAAGTGGAGTCAGCTGGGCTATGGCGGCATGTGCCAGAGAGACGTCTCAGAAAAAAATAACTAATTCCACTTTTTTAGGATGCATTCCTTCTTTCCTTCTGGAAGCAGGCAATTTTGAAGCCACAATTCATTACAGCCATTCTGTAAATGACATGTGCTTCTGGGCCACAGCCATGAAGTCTAGGGCTGCTCCCGGAGCTTCCAGAAGCTGGTATAAAGCAGGGGTCTCCAACCTTGGCAACTTTAAGATTTGTGGACTTCAATGCCCAGAATTTCTCAGCCAGCAAAGCGTATAATGTAATGTAATGGGTAAACAGTGACAGAAGTTGGGAAGAGCATGTGAGACCCAAGGGACAGGAAGTGGAGTATGGTTTATCTCAGGAGAGTGGGGGAGGCCTTCAGAGGCCTGAGGCAGGTAGACCTGTGTCTGCACAGAATCTACTAGGATCTCCTCTAACCCGAAGCAGCCAATAGTCCACTTAACAACCAAACATTCATTTAACAAGTGCAATGGGGACAGCAGGGATGGCTGGTTATTACTTGAGGCAGTTCATTTAACATTTGTCCTGACTTATCCTTCCCTAATTGGGCAAGCTCCGTTACAGTCATAACTCGAGGACTACCTATAAAAAAGCATAGAAGGATAAATCTTCGCTGTGATATTTTGATTATAGGTAGGAAACAGAGTTCTAAGTTTTGTATTGCTTTGTTTTAGTGTTTTGTTTATTAGGAATCATTCCATTATATTTTAATTTCAAGTCTGCTACTCAACTCTTCAGTCCAAATAAAATTCATATTTTATTCCGTCTAGGAAATTACTTTTAATAAACTGGAGGGGGAGAAGATATGTCCCAAACTAGTAATGATATCTGACACATAAATATAACTTTCCCCTAATACAATTTAGAAAGCAGACCATAGCATTTGCTTTATGCTGAAACCCTAAGCATGGTAACTAAGGAGCAAGTCCTGCCCATCAGTGTGACTTATTACTAAAAAAAAATACCCACAGGAATTGGTGAGTGTGTGTGGATTCTTATTATATTTTTAAAGTTTAGTTTTAGATGGAACTTGTCTATATACTTATTTAGAAACATTGAATTAATTCAATTTTAAGAATTTATAATTTAAGATTTTTCTCTTAAATCTAATACTTTGTTTTATATAAAATTATAAAGGGCTGCTACTAAAAATTTATCCACTCTCTCCCTTCCCCAAATACTGTTGCAATGCCTCATTGTGATGGTGGGAATATTTTTGGGAAGGATGAGTGAAGAATATCAGGAGTGTGTGCTCATAGTATATATTCTGGACAGTCACCCAAGGCACTTCCAGCTAAAGGAAGCAGGCACTTGTATTGGACAGCTGTGACACAGGAAAATGGCAGAATCAGATCATTTTAGTAACAATAGAACGGCATCAACTCATACTGAGAGGGAGAAGGTAATGGCAAACCACTTCTGTATTTTCACCAAGAAAATCACGTGGATACAAAATACAAAGAGAATTTTGTATTTACCTAAGTGGTTGCTAAGAGTCAACAATGAAATAGATCAGTTTCTGCCAACAGGAGGAACTAAATTAGGTAATTGGGCTCCAATTTATTTAGTGTTATATAAGATTTCCTGAGTTGTTCTTCTTTTAACTTCTTGACTTATGATTCTGGTTTGCTAAAACATGCCAGAGACCCCAATTCTTATGCATGTATCAGAATTTTTCTGCATATAACAATGTGCACACCACAGACATAGCATTCCAATTTATTTAGCTGAGATGCTAAAAATGGTACGAAAAGTCCAGAAAGGAATTTTTAAGAACTGTTCTACAGAAATCTGATATTGCAATGCAACAAACATGCTAACAAGCCTTTTGCTATTATTCACAGGTGGAAAATAAAAGAGAATCTCAAAAAATTAAACTGTATTCTTAAAATTTATTTACCATAGGCATCTTTTCAATAAATTTTTCTTCATGGGAGGAAGAGTACTGGTATGTTGAAATCTTTGGATTAAAATGTTGCACTTCATATAGTGTAGCTTTTTTAGCATCAAGTTCAAATTGTCCTCCGAGGGATGACATTTTACCACACAATTCTTCAGGCTTAGTGCATGTCTTCTCATTTATGTGACTGTTTAATTCTTCTAGATATTCCTTTCTATGATAATTATTCTCCAGCTGAGTTTCTATTGGTTTCATCAGTGAATTTTCCTCTTCCAGATTAGCAATTCTTGCTAGTTCAGTTTTCTGTGCAAATTCTATACTCATGGTTACAACCACCTTAATAAAAACATTGAAATACAAAGAAGAGCTACTTCATTCATGCTTTCATATAAACTAATGAATAATCTATTTCCACAAATTAAACATGAGCCAGCAGTGTGGTACAGCTACTAAGACAAATACTAACTTGAAGTGCATTAACACGAACACAATCTAAATCAAAGGAAATAACAGTTTCACTTTTTTCTGTGCTTGATGAGTCTGCCCTACTTATTTGGAGTATTCTGTTTACTTATGGGCACCATAATTCAAAAAGGGTAATGATAAATAGAAGTAAATTCAGAGGAAAGCTACTAGGAAACTATGAGGATCAACAAAAGAATGTGGGTATCTTTCACCTACAGAAAAAATAAAGGGGACAGAACAGTACTCTTCAAATGTGAATTGCTGGGACAAGATGAATCAATCAAAGAGTTAAAGGGCTAAAATCACCACAAAGGATGTTCAGGCTAGACACCAGAAAGTGCTGCCATGTGATGTTATGAATTTGCCCTAGATAAATGACTTCAGAGTTTGGATGGTTATCTATCAGAGATGCTCCAGTGCAGACTACACTGAGCACAAGGATGAACTAGATTAGTGGTCCCCCAACCTTTACAGCTTGTGGGGGGAGAGGGAAACTATCCTGCTGTTCATGCAAGTCGAGCTGTGCAAGTGAATGTGCACTGGCCTGCCACTCGCACAAGTTGAGTTGCACGCATGCGTGTCAGCCCACTGTTAGTGCAAGTTAGCTGCACGCACACGTTCCCCAGCCACTTGTGTGACCTGGCCTCAGCCCAGTAACGGCCCGCAGTGCGGGCATTGGGGACCCCTGAACTAGATGATTTGTAACATTCTTTCCAAATATATGAGTCTCTGCAAAAGAAATAGCTAAACATGGAGCTTCCAAAAAAGTGATCAGAATTAAAAGTAAGTGACAAAATGATATGAAACTGAAATGAAGTAATGTTGGAAGGAGTGTTTTAAATATTTATATGGAAATGATAATATTATGTTGAATGGTAGAAATAAAATGAATGCTTTATATGTCAAGTATTGAACTAAAATGATGTAAAAATGTTGAACACGTAGTAAGGTTTTATAGTATTTATGCTTGTATATACCACACATATTAGAAGGAAAATGCTGTGAGCATTGTAGATTGATAGTGTTGTATTATAATGGTTCCTGTAGTCCTTCTTCCTAAAAGGATGAATGCGATTAGCTGGGAAGGAGAACTGAGCTTAATGAGTAGTCCCTTATTACAGGTGATCATTCTCTCTACATTTTAATATGTACATGAGCATATTTGTGAAGGTTATCTGGGGTGAGATATGATTAATATGCTGGTATACAATCAGCAAATGTAGGCATTCTACACTCCAGGCAGAACTGGAGATACTGTTTTCATCAGCACCTAGAGGTTATGGGATCCTGAATAAGATCAAACAAAGCTAAAGTTGAATACTAAGAAAAAGGAATTATACCTCTAGATGGTATTGCACATCCTCTGAATTCTATTATTGCTGAAATTCTAGTATTGACTATTATTGCTGGATAGGACGATACGAGGCTATGCTTAGGGGACTTTTGCCAAGATTTGGCTGGTATGCCAGTTATGGCCCTTCATGGAATGGGAGGATATATCAACAATTCCTGTTTTCATTAGAACCAGAGTAGTCCACTGCAATGTGCACTATATAGGACTATATTTGAAAATATTTATAAACTGCAATTGATAAAGAATGCAGTTATCTGCATGACAGATGTTACAACCATCGCAGTGGTGGGTTGCTCCCGGTTCACACTGGTTCGCAAGAACCGGTAGTAAAAATTTGTAGTAGTTCGGAGAACTGGTAATAACATTGGCTGGCCATGCCCCCAAACCAGTCCCCGGCCCGGTCGCCGCTCACTTAGCCTGCCCACCTCATCAGAGGCTTTTTTTTTTTTACTTTTAAAAGCATTTTTTCTATGATTTCTTTGGCCAGAAAAAATGCTTTTTTAAAAAACATTTTTTAGTTAAAAAAAAAAAAAAAAGCCTTTGATGATCGCGGGGCTCAGCTGGGATCATCAGAGGCTTCTGAAAGCATTTTTTCTGCAAACTATTCGGCCAAAGAGGTTGTAGGAAAAAAAAGTGCTTTTAAAAGCTTGGTGATCCCAGCTGAGTTGCCTCATCATCAAAGGCTTCTGAAAGCATTTTTTCTGCAACCTCTTCGATTGAAGAGGTTGTAGGAAAAAAAATGCCTTTAAAAACCTCTGGCGATCCCAACTGAGTTGCCTGATCGTCAGAGGCTCCTAAAAGCATTTTTTTCTGCAACTTCTTAAGGTTGTAGAAAAAAAATGCTTTTAAAAGTTAAAAAAAAAAAAATTTGGCCACACCCACCCAGTCACATTACCCACCCACCCCACCAAGCCACAACTGGTAGCAAAAATTTTTAGGACCCACCCCAGAACCATTGGCACTTCTATAGATTTTAGGTATAATTCAAACTTCTGGTTTTTACCATTAAAACTCTACATGGCTTTGTTCTTAGCTACATCTAGAATCATCTTTCCCAGTCAGAACTCCTCATTTAGCATTCTCATCCCATAATGTTTAATGTCACTTACTTTGAGTATGTACCTCCAAGGATAATGTTTGATGACAGCTCCACTTTATGGAATTCCTCCTGCAATTTGGGACCATCTATCTAGAAAGCTATTAAAATGCAGTTTTTCATTGGGCCTTTGAATGTTAGTGTTGCCCACATTTGAGGGGAGCACCAGTGGTTACACTACTATATTGCTTAGATGATGATGATGATGATGATGATGATCATCATCATCATCATCATCATCATCATCATCATCATCATCATTATTATTATTGGTTTTAAACTCTCCTATTGTATCCTAATACAACTGTACCTTTGCCACTTCTTGTAGCAGCTTTTCTTGGTACTGTTTTTCCAGCAATTCAGTTGCATCAGCTTCATTTGGTAACTGGGGGGAAAAGTGGTCATTCTTAATTATTAATTAATTAATTATGTCAGAAATAATTATATTTTGAATACCAACCATATAGAAATATAATGGATAAAAATACAGTCTTGCTTTAAAAGAGGTAATAATGGAAACTGCATTAATACTGCATTATTACTAAGTGCTTTCCTCAAATAACAAAAGCTCAATGCTCTTACACTTATTGTAGCACAATGTTTTGTAGACAGAAATATAATCCATCTATAAAGGAGAGGAAAAAAGCAGCTTTTAGGGTATATTAAGGAAATATATATTTGGTATAAGAAAACAGACCTAATTGCCTTTCTAAAAGTAATGCTAAAAGCTTTTCACAAATGAAAATAGTCACTAGAGCCTCAAGGCTAAGGATGAAATGGCTTCAGCATCATACAAAAAAAAACAAAAAACAAGCCTAATCAATTTCAATAGTTAATTATCTTTTCTAACATTATAATTACTTGTTCTATTATTAGTGTTACACACAGACATAAGCACACATATACACACAAACAAACACATGATATAATTAATTTTATAAAATCAAAATAACATGTTTCATTCCAACTGTTTCAAAGAATTCTAAAATATGTACAAGTTTTGTTTGCACTAGGATTTTGCTTAAGTACAATACCCATGTAAAATATACATTTATAAATTCTACTCAATATACACTGTGTAAATAGGGGAACATAGTACCTCAATTATCTTCTCAGCATTTTTTTGAATATCACCTTCAGCATGTCTTGCTTCCTGCTTATCTTCATTTACATGTGACTCCACAGAAACACTAATTTTTTAAAAAAGGTAATAAAAGGATGGTTTTTTAATGTAATTTCATTTGAAGTTTTTAAACAGGGAATTAGGGCCTGACAATTTCTAATCATAAAAGGAGCCCTTAAGTGGGACTTCACTAGGAATTTTATACTTTCCCAACTTTCAGCCTAATATAAGCAGCCTTATTCTTTTCTGCATGATCAACACTCAGATGGAACAAAGATTTTTTGATCCTTTAGTTGTTGCTCACACTATTGTTGGGGCATTTAAACCTGCAGTAAGCAGATGTGTAAGAAGGAAGTGTAGGATGCTGTTATTTAGTCCTGTTCCTTAAATGCAAGTCACTCCTCCTCCTTTGGAATCCAGATTATAGATTATCCTTGAAACGGGACTGCTCACATATTCCTATAGTTCTCTCTTTTTAACTTTATTCAAATCTTGAACAGCAACTTGAAATGGAACAACAGGACATCAATATCTTGCTGCTTTAATATGATGTAACACATTTTATTAAAAGGCATAAACTGCAGCTTCTGAAAGATTATACTTTACCAACAGAAGGCAAAATCTGTAGTTCAGGACTGAATTGAAGGGTCCTTGGTGCTCTCTGAGCTTGGTCGCTTTCTTGCAGACATTTCATTACAAAACTAGGTAACATTATCAGTGCTACGAGAGAGTGGATTTTGCTCTCATTTTATATACTAGTGGCCTGCCATGTCAGGGTTGGTGGGAATGGTCTTGGGTGATTCCTTGATTAGGCCATTTTTTGCTGTTAGCTTGTTTGTCTGAGTTGGTAGCTCCATGACTGGGGTATTGTTTGTTTCTTGACTACTGGTATAATGTTAACTTTAGTGTTAATCTCTGCTCTTCTGGGTGTTTATTGGTGATATGATGATGTTTTAATCATTTCATATCCTTTTTGACTTTTTGATTGTGTCTTGGAATGGTATATAGATGTTAGTTAGTTCCATGTGCCTGACAGCTGATTTATCTGAGTGGCAGGCTTCTAAGAATTCTCTGGCCATCATGTCTTCTGACTGCTAGTTGGTGTTCATGAATGCATTAGTGTTCATAAACAACCTACAGCATAATCAAGGCAACCACCAAAATCATTTGTGAAGGTCACAAATGGCAATCATGGGACTGTGGGATCTGCAGCTGTCCTAAATTTGAGGGGTAATCATAAACCTACTTTTTCAGTACCATTGTTAAGTTCAAATAGTCATTAAATGGGACAGTCCTTAATTGAAGTCTAACTTTATTTTAGATTGTCATCAATTTTCTGTTTCTCAGGTTATAGGAACAGTGGGGCAATACAGAAGACTTTTTTAAAAGTGTCAGAAAATCATAAGCTTTTTTCAGTAATGAAAAAATCCTGCAAATAAATACCCTATTATTAGGTGTATTATTTACACTAAATGAAAAAAGGTATCATATACTAGACCTCATTTAGGAAATACAAATTGTACAATATACCATTTTTACTTGATTATTTATTAATGAAATCAATAATAATCCGCATGACAATTTTCAAGATAAATATAACTAAGCAATCTTTTCTCTTTAGAATTCAGATACATATTAAATATTCTTTTCATTTTACTGATTCCAATAAAGAGATGAAGTAATAGTCTTCTTTTTTTTCTCTACTCTACCCTTTACAAACTGGACATATGTATATATCTATGATTCTGCCCATCTATCATATATAACAATTATGACAAGTTGCAGAAGTCTTTTTCAGCACTACCTAGAAATGCTGAATATTATATCTGGGATCTTCTGAATGTAAACCCTATGCTCTTTAACTGCGTTGCAACATACACTTTACTTAGATCAGGGGTCTCCAACCTCCAGTACATGGTCCACTACTAGGACACAACCTGTTCGAAACCAAGTCGCACAGGTGGTGGGCAAGCATGTATGCGTGCACACGAAGTTCCTGTCATGCGAGCGGTGGCTGGCTTGAGCTCGTACACAAAGGTCCCTTCACACAAGTGGCAGTTGTCTCGCACGAGCATGTGCCCTCGTATGAGTGTCGTATGTGCTTATGCACAAAACTTCCCTCGTGCAAGTGTCTTGTGGTGGTGACCTGCACGACTGCACGAAGCACGTGCTTGTGTGTGCCCTACTTATTTTCACAAGGAGCTATACCTTCTCCCCCGCCTCCTGGGCCACCAAGCCCGAAATGTTGGGAATCTCTGTCCTAGATACAACTATAGCTTCTTTTATTTTTTTTAAATGAAACACGAATGGAATTGGGAAAATCCAAGAAAGGAAGGATAAACTCTCAATTTCTACTTTGGTCAGAGTCTGTTAGCATCAAAATTAATTCTGAGTACCCAAAAAAACTGTTGAAATCAACTCAAATCATAAAATAAAAATGAGATCCAAAATTATAAATACCTGGAATTTTCAGAAGACTCGCTGGCAATTTGGAGTCTATTCTGTAGGTGAACTATCTCTGTGAAATATTTTTCTTCAGTTTCTTTTAACTGCTGATGGAAATATGATCGAAGATGTTCAATTTCTTGGGCATGTTGTTCTTCGAGTTGAAATTTCAAGTTCTCTACTTCTTCCTGAGAAACTGACTTAATTTTAATACCTATAAATGAATAAATAATAAAAACTAGTTTACTTAATAGAAAAACAAGCAATAAATATGTCAGAATAACATATTTTAAGATTTTATACATACACATATAATGTATTTTTCATATATAAGATGAGTGACAAAATTATGAACATTCATAGGCAGCCTCAACTTACCATGCCTACAGAGTTCAAACATTTTTCAGTGCTATGAAAATAGACAAGAGCTATTTTGCTCTTGAGAAGCATGAATATATCTAGATCTGAACTTAAATCTTTAAACTATAAACATTTTAAGATATTAAATATATACTCAGGTTACCAAATGTAATAAACTAAGATTGTTATACTGTGCTATAGTTTCATTTCCTTTTGTATTTCTTTCATATGCATAAAAGTTTTTAAACCATGCATGTCTACTTATATTAACAATATAAGTCCAAAATTTAAAGTGCATACCTTTACCAACTAGATCTTGAGATGCAGTAGGCAAAGGTTCTACATTCTGTTGAAGAGAGCCAATCTCTTTATCATTATAATCAGCATGGGATGTCTGTTGATCTTCCATCTGAAAAATTTAAACAAAAAGTAGAGAAAAACATGTACGTTAATTTTTAAAAACCCTCAAAGTAACCATGTTTGGCAAAAGAATAGAAACTTTTCCATCACATAATGTTCTGAAACTTTTGCACTTCTAACAATGTACTGCTCATAACATGAACATTCAGTAATTCAGTAATAATTGCCTGGACACTTGTATTTACAAACCACAAGAAATATTATATATCCAAGGCTGAAGTTATTATTTCACTTATTCAAATAGCAATAGTACTTAGACTTATATACAGCTTCACAGTACTTTACAGCTCTCTCTAAGCTGTTTACAGAGTCAACATATTGCCGACAACAATCTGGGTCCTCATTTTACCGACCTCGGAAGGATGGAAGGCTGAGTCAACTTTGAGCCTGGTAAGATTTGAATTGTCAAATTGCAGGTAGCCAGCAGGCAGCAGAAGTAGCCTGTAGTACTGCATTCTAACCACTGCGCCACCATGGGCTCAACTGAATGTTATGCTTGTTTATACATTTAAAATTAAACAAAAAAATGTTTTTTTATATTTTCAAATATGCCAATAAAGTTAAATATCAAGATAATGCCTTCTTGCTTTTAGATGTCAGATTTTATTTTATTAAATATAATTTTATTTATTAAGTAAAAGAAGCTATATACCAAAGCCCCAATAACTCCAATAAGATTGATTTCTTAGTGCACTACACACGTTATACTAAATATTTCAAATCATAATATATTTAGGGCACCAGAACATTTTTAATTCAGCATCTTCTGAAAAAAATAAATTTTGCAAATGTTTGAGAAAGTCTATAGCTATTTATATTTCCTACATCATTTTTTCCTCTTATGATACACTAAATAATAAAGATTCTAATGTAAAAAGATTAAGTTCCAGATATACCAAAATAGGTTCAAGAGAACCTATGTCTGATATTTATGATTGTCTTGAGAAACAGAATAGTCATTGTGTGTTTAAATATTCAGCCAATTACAATCTCATAACACTAAAGAGTTCCACAATTAAAAAAAAACACCAAAAGAATTAGAACACATTCAATCCAAATCACAAAAACAAAGTAAGAGGTAAAAGAAATTAATAACAAGAGGTACAAGTTATTCCCTGGATGCGATCCAGTTATGAGGCAAATATGATTGCCGGGAGGGAGCGGGGTGGAGCTTTCCACAGCATTTGTGCTACTTTACAGATATTGCATAGCTTTGATTCTCAAAACTAAGGGACACCAAAGTTCCTCTCTTGATCTAACGGGTATGCCAAAACCAGTAAATAAAATACTTTCTGTATTTTAATTTCTGTATCCACTATCAAGTGGGCCTGTAGCACTGTACTACAGATTGATAAATCAAGATTTAATGTACTCTTATGCAAGTTTATTCAGAAATAGATCTCATTGTTTTCAACAACTGTATCTATACCCAAAGGTGCTTTTTTCCAAAAGGCAAATGAACTTTTTTTTCTTTGAAAACATTTCACTTCTCATCCAAGAAGCTTCTTCAGTTCTAACTGGTGTTCTGATTGGTAGGAATGTTAGCTGTCTTAGAGTTGCTGAAGTCACTTGAGAGCTTATTTGTATTGTCAGAGTGCAAACAGGCGTGGAAGTTTTCTGGGACTGCTGAAAAGACTACATTGTAAACAAAAAATAGGTAGTGTCATATCCCTCCCCCTTTGCTCCACTTTAACGAATCTCACCTTTTTTCTGCTTTCTATGAATTCTACTTGATATTCTAGTAGCCTCTGGGACGTTTCCATTATATTATTCAGGAGACTTTGTAGGGTTTCTTGCAAAACTAAATTACAGAGAATAAATAAACTGTATATATCATTTCATTATTCTAGTATAAATTTTAATTCCTTGTTGTAAAATACATTTTTTTATTAAACAGTATTCTACTTTTCTTATAATAAAGCTACTAAGATATTATCTTCGAAAGTCTAAGGATGTATGTGAATTTTCAATTTCTGCCAATTACTTTAAATAAAAGTACTGAATTATAGCAATAGCACCTAAGACTTATATACCGCTTCACAGTGCTTTATAGCTCTAAGCGGTTTACAGAGTCAACATATTGCCCCCAACAATCTGGCTGAATTATGAGTGATTTCTCTCCCAACATCACCTGTGCTCCCACCTGCACTCCTGCCTCTTCCCACTTTATGGCCCACATTGTTCTGAATGTACGACAGCACATGGGACTGCATTGCTTAGCAAGGGACATTCAAACTGCTATCAAGGACTACCTGTACTATATGAGGACAGAGGAAGCTTCAGAGCATAAAACGGATTTTGTACTTCCATAACAGTGTTCCCCAAGAGAAAAAGCAACAGCAGCAACTTTTGATAGAAGTGACTTGAAACTTTCCTTGCTGGCTTCCCCACTGACTTTACTTGTGGGAGGCTGACAAGGAAGATCACAAATGGTGATCATGTGACTGTGAAGTGCTACGATGATCAGAACTTTGCAGACCAATCAAAAGTTTCCTTTGTTTAACATGTTCTAACTTTGAACAGTCACTGAACGAATGGTAGTCCAGGGACTTCAATTCTATAAACTTTTGTTTAAAGTAAGCCTTGTGACCATGTATAGATTTGCACAAGAAGAGTTTACTTGGAGTTACCTTGAAGGTCTTCTGTTGGCATTAATGCTGAATTATATTGATTTCTCTCACCAACATCAAGTTCAGTAGCATTTGAAAAAAGTTCAGGAAGTATTTCACGTACTGACTATAAAAATAATAAAAATTAATATTATAGCTTTATAATTGATTATATCAAACCAGCTGGGGAAAAAACAAATAAAGCTTTCATAGGAATACTATTTTTCATTCATTAAAAATTACAAGATAATTTTATTACAGGAAAGATCCCTTAGGTAAGCGCCTAAAAGATTCACCCATATTTTCCCAATCCTCATACTTAAACTATAGCCTAACAATATCATAAAAATGCATGGGATACCATTTAACATTTTTGTAAGATTAGAGCAAGAATGAAAACACAAAATTTAAACATTTCTAAGGCAATTTGTTCTTGACCTTAGTGAGCTTTGAACATTCTTCAACTACTTTCTTGCTAAGTTCTTCCAGATGCACCCATGCAGACTGGTCTTTTTCATCTGTGGAAACAAATTATCACTGAAATATTTATTTTAATAAGTTTTATTTTAAGAAACTATGGGTATGGCCTAAGGGGGAGAGAATCTACTGGGAAAGTATTATAAGAAGTTTGGAATTCTAAAAATAATTTCCTTCTGGCTTATCCGTTTACCTGTTTTTTGATTCTCCACAATCTGACTTTTCTTTAGCTCACACAACTCTTGTATATGACGTAGCTGGAGATCTTCTTTAAGAGCAGAAAGAGCATTCTCTTTTTCATTTTCCATGTATTCACGCACCTGATTCACATGCGCTGAATAAACCACAGAGAGACAAATACGTTGGGCCTCCATCTGCAATTTTAAATCATTCTAGGGAAAAATACACATATACAAATTTAATAACCATTTTATTCCCCAAGATGTTAAAGATATAAATGATCTGAGTTATAGTCTCATTTATTAAAACTATATGCTACCTTAATCTGCAATTTTTCAAGCAGTTTATAACAATAGTCTTTTTCAGCAATATATTAATCAAAAAATTAAAACATCCAAAATAGTAATTACTATTTTACAAATGAATTAAAGACCATCAAAAGCAAGGAAAATAAACCTTTCTTTCCTTATAGCCCCAGTGACTTGTGGTGCTTCATTTTTCCCAGCCATGCTAGGATGTTGCTACAGTTGGTGAATGGAAAATGAATATAGGAAAAAACTATTCCTAATAAGCCTAGGTGCTAGGAAGTGGGCATGACTGGAATTCCTTTAAGGTGAAACAAAAACATCCCTTTAAACAACCAAGCAGCAAAGTATTACCTTTTCTGGTCCTCACAATATATGATATGGATTTCATAATTAAGGAAGCTATCCTAATGGCAATATAGTAAAACTTTAACTTTAAAAATAGATGATTATATTTTAGTCTAGAGATTGACATTGAAATAAATTATTATTTTCCTAGTTTTTAAAGGTACATTGGGGTGTGCAATATGTCATTGGAAAGATGTACTAAATATTTTATTTTATTTTATTTTATTTTTATTTATTTTATTTTATTTTATTTTATTTTGTTTTGTTTTGTTTGTTTGTTTGTTTGTTTGTTTGTTTTATATGCTGCCCTTCTCCGAAGACTCAGGGCGGCTTACAATGCTTTTAAGCAATAGCCTTCATACTTTTGTATATACCTGCTTAGTAGGGCTTTTTGCCCCCCCCAAGCGGTGTTCTATTTTATACAAAGTCAGCTTATTGCCTCCACAAACCGGGTCCTCATTTTACCTACCTCGGAAGGATGGAAGGCTGAGTCAACCTTGAGCCTGGTGAGAATTGAACTCGCAGTAATTGCAGGCAGCTGGCAGCCAAATACTACTTTAACAGTAGTTTAGTCTACTGCGCAACCAGGCTCTTAATTTTCACCTCTTTGGAAGGCTTTCTGGAAGAGAATGTTCTGCATTGCTACTCTCATTTCTCCAAATAATTAAGCCTCTAATAATTAATTTTTAAACACTTGGTAAAAGCAGGTGAGTTGCAGACTGACCACCTGTCTTTCTGTCATACTGAACAACTGGCTTTTCCTTTTTTCCCGCCCCACTATTACCTTTCCAATTATTAATCAGAATAACATTTATTTTTAATATCACTGTTAATGCTAATTCTTAAACATTTAAATATTCCTTCATATTCAAATTAACATTTTTTAAAATTGAAAGATCCAATTTTTATTCAAATCTTTTATTATATTCAGTAATAAACTGAAGTATCTTTAGTATCTGTTATGTCCCATTAAGAATATCGCACCATATAAGAAGGAACACAATAGAGATTTTCAACTAAATTCTTCATAGCCTACCAACCACTATTTGTTGCTGAAACTACATATTCTATTTTTTTCAGATTAATAGGTATGTTTAAAGTCTTTTAAATCTTATGTCTACATCACTCTATAAAATAAAATCAAATATTCTAGATGCTTTTTGGGTAACAGCCAAATGTATCTTGATAAATTCCAGGTTATTTTATCATTTACTTGAAATTGATCATGAGAAATATGTAAAAATTTTATTAACACCTGGCAAAAACTATCTAAATGAATACTTCTGCTCAGAAGTAGATGCCAATAACAAAAACAGGTTGGAACATCATACTAGTCCTAGCAGTACAGGATCTTTTCCAGGATTTTAGAGGTGAAGGTGGTAGTGAGCTTAAAGCTTAAGTAATGGGTCTGGATAATACCCTTTTCCTGAGGGAACTTCTAGGTGTGCTCACTGGACCATTAGCTGATCTGCTTAACCAGTATCTTCTAAAAGGTGAAGTTCTCCAGGGCTGGTTAACAGCTAATGGTGTACTTATCCACAAGAAAAAGGCTAGGGAAGAAACTGGAAACTATAGGCTTTTGAGCTTAATATATATAGTAGTGAAGTTAATAGATTCACTCCTGAAAAAAACAAAAAAACCAAAGCAGACTCAGGAGCAGATGAGGGCAGATCATATCAAATTAAACTTAAAAAACTAAACCTTTTAAAATATGTCACGAATGTTTTAAATTAAAGTGGCATTGTGGACATAGCCTATCTAACTAGAGCCAGCACTGGCCCTCAACCAACACATGCAACCTCCCCATACCAGCAGTTCCCAATGACCCTGACCTGATGTAATCTTATTACAAGACCATCCCAAGACTCACTGATGACTCACAGCTGACCCATCACAAGACCTTCACTTGACACACCTACACCTGAAGCCCTTATAAACAGAAGAACACTGACACCCCCTAAACTCCGCTGAATATGTTACCTAGCCTGGTAACGAAACATTTGGAAACCAATCCACAAGCTCGGAAAATGAATCTTCACCCTCATCCTATACCCGAGCTACAGATATTTGCCACTATTGCATAGATCTATCTAAATTTTAGTAAAGCATATGATATAGTTCCACATAATATAACGAGCTCATAAAAAGTTGTACAGGATAGAGCTTAACCACTGGTGGTTCACTGGATAAGAAGGTCTTTCTCTGCCATCAGTTTTTTGTGTTTCTATGTTACTATGTTTCAGAGTTATTGACTGATTTGCTATAAATACCTGTGAAAAAATGTCACACATTCAAGGAAAATCATGTCAAATAGATATGTAACTGTACATCCTGAAGAAAGCCCTTATTATCACATATTAGCCTACAAAGAAGGCATGCAGAAATGCATATATTCATGCATTCATATATGTTTATCCATACCTGCTCAGTTTTCAACATATCCAGCTGTTCCTTTAGCTTGTTTTCACTTTGCACAAAATCCATATACATGGAGTCTCCTGTTATTTCATGCATTTGATTAAAGTTATCCAACAGTGATTCTGGTTCTGGGCTCAGTTTTTGTTGAAGTATCTCTTCCACTGGAATGCTATGAGCCAACAGCTCACTTGGTATTATTTTTTCTTCTTTGTCTCCTATCAATCTGTCAAATTTCTGACTGAAGTCAGAAATAAAATTTCCAGGTTCATTAACTATAGGCTGGTCTTTGGCTAGTTCCCCACTGCAATTTTCTGTTTCCTGTTCAAAAGAATTCATATTCTTCTCCAATTTATGACTAACTACAAATTCTAGTTCTTTACACCTTGCTGAAATTTGTTCTTTATCTTGTTTTAGGCACATAACCTCTGCATTTAATTGGCTGATTTGATGATGCTTTATTTTTAACTGTTCAGAAAGATCAGAAAGTCTTAATGAAAGTTCTAAATTCTCATGCTGAGAGAGCTCTAGTTTTTCCATAAGTTCTGTTGTGTCTTTTTCTATAACTTCCCCAAAATCTTTTAATACTTTTTCTCTCTTACTGTGAACAACTGTACTTTTAGTTTCCAACCCAGCAGGAAAAACTCCCTGTAAATGTTGAATCTTTTCCATCAAAGCCTGGAGTTTGGTTTTATATTCAGCTTCATTCTTGTCCTTGCTGTCTTCTAAATCCAATTTTACTTTTAAAAGAGAAGTATAATTTTCTTGGAGTTCTTGGTAATTATGATTAAAATTTATTTCAGCAAGTGAAAAGGAGTTTTTTAGTGTATCAATCTCTTCTTTTTGTTTGATGTCTTGTCGTACAAGTTTTTCATTTTCAGCTATTAATTTGTCTATTCTGTTTTGTAAATCAAAATTTTCTGAATTCGAATTGTCACTAGTTAAAATCAAGTTCCCTTCCAGAGTCCTAATTGTGCATTTGTTTAATTTGTCTTGCAGAGCCTTATTTTCACCTTCAAGAACATTATTTTGTGCTTCAACCAATAAATACTTTTCTTGAAGACAATGTGCTTGCTCTTTCATTTGTTTCTCAAATAATTCTGTTTTAAGTTGCAACTCCTGAATTTCCTGTTCAAGTATACATTTTTTCTTTTCTTCTTGTCTAAGAACTTCTATCTCTTCCTTGAGGTTATTTACCAGAAGCATCATTTCTTCGGAAATAGTAATTACTGTAGGTAAATCTTTTAGTCTTGCTATTTCTAATGTAAGTTGATTCTGATTTTTTATTAAGCTGTCATTTTCGAATTGCATAGCTTCTAATTTTTTGTTCATTTCATTTTGCAAATCATCTAATTGTTGTTTAGCTTGCATACTCATATTATCTTTAAGATTTTCAATATTTATTTTGTGTCCTATTTGTAAATCATCTTTCAATTTTGATAATTCTTCTTCATGACTGAATAAAAGTTGAGTCCTCAATCTCTCTAGTTCTGCTTCTTGAGATTCTGCCATCCTATCCAAAACAGCATCCTTTTCTTTTTCCAGCATTTCAAGTTTTATTTTGTAGTTTGTAATTTCTGCCTCATGTTTCATTTCTAGTTCTTTCTTGATTTCTGAAGCTGAAGCAAGTTGAGCTTTTAGATCTCCAATAGTGATTTTTAACGTATCTACTTGCTGCAATTTGGATTCTTTTTCATTTATAGTCTTCTTAACTCTTTGGATCTGTTCTCTTGCAAAGCTCAGTTCTTGACAAAGATCTTCCACTTGATTTTGAAAAGAAGATTTTTCCAAAGATAACAGTTCAACCTGTTTGGATAATTCTTGTTTTACTTTTTCTTTTTGATAATTAGCATCCTGAAGCATCTGATTCAACTCATTAATTGTAGTATTCATTAAGTGCATTTGGTCTTCATTAGTATTATCAAAGCATACTTTCTCTAAATCTGCTTTTTGTTGGGCAAGGAGTTTTGCGATTTCTGCTGAATGTTCTCTGATTAATTCTTGCTTCAATTGTACAATCTGCTGGCCATGCATTTCTTCTAATTCTGCCCTGAGATTTGCAAGTTTCCTTTGGGCTTCAAATTCCATTTTTTCTTTGATATCATTCTCATGTTGGGTATCTTTGTGAAATCGCTTTTGCAGTTCTTCCACAGTTCCCATTAACTGTTTTATTTCATCAGAGCATTGCCTTTCTTTTTGTTTAGAAATTGTTAGTTCAAGCTTTACATTATCCAGCTCTTGATTCTTTTGAAAAGTCTCTTCTTTTAATTCCTCTAGAGATTTCTCAGCAATTGATATTTTTTTCAGATATAGAAATATATTTTCTTCATGTTCTGTACATTTTGCTTCCAGTTGTTCAATAGTTGTTTGTTGTTCATTCATTTTCTTCTTTGTAGAACAATCTTCTTCATCTTTCCATTTTTCCTATAATAAAAAGTTTACTTATTTTATTTATTATAAAATTTCTAATGTACTTTCATATATCTCAGATTTCTTAAGTTTTATATTATTATAAAAAGCTATTGATTTTTAGAAGAACACATTAAAAAAGTTAATAAAATGACCATAGGATTTGGATTCAAATAGTACATTAAATTGTAAAACTGGATTTAAAAAAGTAACTGTTCTGTTTGATAATACGTTATGTCTATTCAAATAAACTACATTATGATTTCATGTGATAATCTTATTCTCAAAATATATTTTAAATCAGTGGCTAAGTTTCCATGACATAACAGCCAACTTTATTTTTGCCTAGTCTAACCATGTTTCCCAGTCAGGAAATTAAAAGAATAAGAGGTAAAAAAAAAACCCATTAAGCTTATTCTTGCCACATGTAGTCTCCATAAACTGGTTAGAGTAATAGATATCACCCCTCATGCAGGCCAAAAATTATCTCATGTTTGTTGCTTTTTTCATAATTCTTGTAAAATATTATTTGGCAGGTGCTATACGATTAACCAAACATGATTAAAGTTTTAAAAGAATAAAAAGAATAAAACAAATAGTCAATGCAGTTCTATATAGACAAACCACAGAAATACCTGACTGAATAATAAGAAAAAAGCTAAACAGCCCTTTTCATTATCCACATTGCACAGCGTAATTCTCACTGTATACTTTAAACATCGCTAATGTGGCTAAGTGAAACTTGCATGGTGCAAGAAGTCATACACATACTTTAAAACTAAATATTCAGTTCTCTTCAACCCATGTTTTATATTATTGTGTATCTATAAGTGACAGACAACAATTGTACCAGTTTTTTTAAAACAATAACTATGATAAAATATACAAGTCTTAAAATACAAACCATGTCCATGATTTTATGTTGCAGAAGGGAAACCTGCACTTCAAAATCTTCATTTTTCTTCTGATAGTTTCTCAATAGCTGCTCTTGTTCTTCAAGCTGTTGCTGATAGGCAAATATCTGTTGCCTTGCTTGTAGTAAATCAGCCGCTGTACTGCTGTGACTACTGTTCCTTAAAGTTTCACTTGCCTGTAACTTATGAACAGAACAGTATGTTAAGAGACATTTTTTGAAAAAGTGGCTTCCAAAATAAGCATTCTCAGTAATGTATTTTTATTGCTCTCCCACATGTATTTTGGCATTCAGATCATGTAAAAGGCATGTATTTTGCACTTTACAGAGGAAACATTCTTAGTCTGAGACATCGTAAAGAGCAATGTATTAGCAATCCCATGTTCCTTTTCCTCCTGAATTTTTATAACTTACTTCTCTGATGCAATCAACCATTGGCCAGAATAAATTATCCTGAAAAAGACTAAATTTATTTGAATATACTTTTTGGGTTTATAAAAGAAAAAAGAGCTTCATTCAGGGTACCAATGATTAGTTGATATAGAAAACTTTCAGTCACACTTTCAGATATATGCATGCAATAGAACAGGGATCCCAAATCCTCGGGTTGTGGCCCTTTACCAAGCCATGGACTGTTTGGAACTGGCCCATGTGAGTGGCTGACTGGTGCATGTACTTCCTTTCTTTTCAATGAATTCAGAACATGAAAGAAATGTGTATATCCCTTTTTATTCAGGAGAACACAGAATTCTTCCTAATGGTTCAAAACAATACAGACAGTAAGATGCTTCTAACTGATCTGAATAAACAAAATAGCTTTTGATGGGAACCTCGCTAAATTTGATTCTCTATCCCCACACTGAAATGTGTTTAACTAGTTCCTCCTTGCATTTCACAAGGCTTTGAAACCTATATTGTTCAAGCTTGCTTTTGCCAAATTAAGGAAGATTATCTTTGTATTTGATGTTTCCTGATTTATTGTATACTGACCAGATTCAATGTACTGATTTTTAAGTAAACTGAATCCTGAACATAGTCTTATCCATTCTTCTCCCGCTCAAGTTTGTTCAAACTGAACTTTTTATTTTATCGGATAGTCAAACTACTGCTTGTGAACTCTCTATATCAGCACTGTTTTCAGCTTGTAACTCTAATTGGAAAGATTTAAACTAAAATTTTCGAATTTGGATAGAATGAAAAGGTCATTATTTATAAGACAGAAAACTGAAAGTATCATTTGCAAAGTGAAAGTTTAATATGAATCTAGTCAGAGAATAATATATAAAATCAAAATCAATCCATTAACTCAAAAATGGGTCTGCCTAATGGGAAAGTAGAGAAAATGACAGATATACATTTTTCATTCAATAACTGGAATGATTTAAGCATAGTTTTTAATTTTAATAAAATATCAGTTACTTACATGCTGAAATTGAATTTGCAGTTTTTGACTCTGTTCTGTCAATTCCAAAAATTCCCTCATAGTTTCATCTTTTTCCATCCTGGCTTGCTGCAGATTAGCAGTGAGCTGAGTTATAATGTTGTCTCTTTTTTTGATAGCAGTTTCAAATTCCTGAAGCTAGAAAAAGTTATGTTAAATATTACCATTTATAAGGAACTCTATATCAGTTCAGGTGAGTCTTGGATGCATACCATTACAAATATGTCCAGATATTTAGAATGCAGAAAAAACAAAACATGTTTAGTAGAAAGGCATAAAAGTAGGTTCTCTACTTATTAACGTTATTAATGGGGAATAAGGCTTGCCAACTTTCTCTTTGATGGTTGCTTGATTAGGCTATTGTTTCATCAAGGAGAAAGCCACATACCTACAAAAATTGACAGGGCAAGCTAATTTAAACAAACAGTCTGCAAATCTCACTGGTACCGTATAATTTATCTAGCCTGGCAATGAAACATCTGCAAGAAAATAACAAAGCTCTGAGAATGCTAAAAACTCCACAGTACAACCCTGAGCTACATATATTCTCTTTATGTATAACAGAATATTGATTTCCTTGCTAATGATATTATTTTTACCATTTAATACTTTAAAATGCTAATATAAATAGAGGTTTTTGTTACTTCAATATAGTTCTAATATTAGTACCTTATGAACAATTTTTTACATTTCTAAACATTTTTCCAAGAACTGATTTTCAGCACAAGCCCCAAATAATTTTTTTTAATGTTGGCAAAAGAATATGGGACTGCTTGGTTTTTATACTCCCTTGAATAAAACCTAAAAATCTGAAGAACTAAAACTTCCATCATCAAACAATTAGCAGTCATTCAAATATCATGCTGCAAAAAGATAAAACAAAAGGACAAATGGGGACAATGTTAAAAAAGAAATTGAATCCAATGAAAATTATCCTATTGGGTTGAAATAAATATTGCTGCATACACAAGACATATTTTATCAGGAAGCTGTTTTCCCAACCATCAATTCAATGCAGTTTTAAGTTGGAAGATGTCTTGGTTTCTCTTTCAGGCCTTCGAGGTTTCTCTTTCAGGTCTGTGTTCAGCTTTAGAAGAACACAAAATGAGCTCAGAGTTGAAAAAGAAAACATAAACCAAATATTTCTTTCCATTGATTGTAGCAGATGGGATAGGATTATGTAAATAGTAACAGAGAAGTAAAGAAAATGCTTTGCAATATTAGGTTACAAACTGGAATCTTTACTTAACCTCATTTTCACTTTGAACGTGCTATTTTTCTTTTTCAAATTTCTCACTAAATAGCTACATTACAAAAATCAAGAAAGATGTATTGTATAATAAGTATGTAAAATTAAAAAAGAGATTAGAGTTCTTTTTATAAAATAGTTTCCTGCATTTTTAAATCAATCCAATAAATTATTTTTTAGAAGGTTTTACCCTTATTTAAGCATTCTCTATATTTAGCAAACATTGTAACATATTATACCTTTCTAACTCATGTCAATCAATTATACTCTCAGTTCCCTATACATGCACTCTAGTATATTATGGTATCTAGAATCAGTTATACCAATTATACTGAAACTATTTTCAGGCCTTCTTTGATGAATATAATAAAACATAATTGTGATACTAAATGGGCAAACTCAAAAACAAGATATCAAAAGATTATATAGTAAGAGATACAGATAGTCTCCAATTTATTATTGTAATTGAGGCCACACTTTTGGGCATAACATCATGACAGTTGTAAAGTAAGTCTCTATGTAACTACATCCACTTTTATGACCTTTTTTGTGGCAGGCATTAAGCAAACCCAGTAGTTGTTAAGCAAACCATTGTTCACTCTGGGGCAGATTTTTCCAGAAACTGGAAATAAATGCTGGTTTCTGGCAAAAATGTCATAAATCATAGTCAACTGCAGTGTGCAGTGAATGGCCATAAATATGCCAAGTACCAAAAATGCAGTCACATGACTCAGGGAGCATGGACATTGGAACTTTGAATTCAGATTCTAAGTCTCATTTTGGGGTTCATCATAACTTTGAATTTAGCTTAGTGACTGGTCATAAATTGAGGACTACCGTTAGCTGAAAGATGAGGAAAGAAAAGCACTGTAATTATATCCAGACTTTTTAAAACACATATACTCAAAAGTTGAGTAAATTCTTTCTCCTGCAAATACTAAACCAACACAATGATTTTAAACTGTTAACATTTTAATATTAAGACTTATAAAAATCTTGTTAAGAAGTTTTTTTCATTTAGTATTTATCTTTTATTAAAAAACAGATCTACTGCAACCTAGAATAACAATATTACATTCTAAATTTAAAAAAAAACAAACATCTAAGCTCGACAATTTATTTAGGCAAATAAATAGTGGGATAAAATGCACTCTGAAAAACTCCAACTTTTTCCTGTTACTAGAAATTACTATTAAGAGGTTGTTTACTTTCTATAAACAGAGCAAATTTAGTATAAGTTACACATAAAGTAATAAAGGTGGGATATAAATAAATCTATCAAGTAAATAAATGATATATCTTTCCAGACTTGTATTTAGATAGCCTGAGAAACAGAAAATTTTAATGAACTAAATAATTTAATTAAAGTTAAGGTGTAAAACACAATTGTTTCAACATATCATAATAAATAGCGATGACTATTTATTACTAATTATTGATACATGGTATAATGTAAGTTTTGGGTGGTACAGTGTACCTCATTATGGAACATTTATTTGCTTTTAAGGATTTTATGCAAGTGTTTGCACTTTAATAAGAATATTCTGAATTATAAGAATAAATAGAAAAAAAAAAGCATGGTAGTGCTGTGTATATCACATTTCCTTGTTTTAGCAGAGAATACTTACATTTTCTGGAATAATATTTGGAAGGAAAGGGAGGGATAGAATGGGGGAACACAGAATCCACAAATTATTTTGCTGAAGTAAGACAACTCAGATTCTGACAAAACCATGGCATACTTAAAATATTTTAGGCATAAAAATAAAGATTTGCAAATAGGCTATCACAAAAAATTACTTCAGCATCTTCCACAGTTCAAATCTTATTCTATTTAATTTTTAATTAACTCCTTTTATCTTTTATAAAGAGGCCAGGTGGTGGCACAGTGGTTAGAAAGCAGTATTGCAGGCTAACTCTGCCTATAGCCTAGAATTTGATCCTTCTGAGATGGATCAAACGAGGACCCAGATTGTTGGGAGTTTACAATGTTGACATTGTAAATGTCCCAGAAAGTGCTATAAAGAACTATAGAGTGATATATGAGTTTAAGTTCTATTGCTATTACTATCTGTCCAAATACTCTGGGCCACAAAACAAAGCACCACAAAACTTTACATCATTTTATAAGTGTACAATGCCTAACAGTAAACATACACAGAAACAGAAACATCTTATAGGTGCATTTTCTGAAATCTTCCTGTAATTATTGTATCTGTCAAATTTGAAAAATAAAAACAAAATATATAATCTTTATATAAGAGAAGAGAAACCAGATATAGTATGAAAAATTGGGATAAAGTTGCCTACTTTGAAATGCTATTTTCCATCGCTATTTCATCAATAATCCAAAAGGACAGATAAAGAATGTGTACTATAGGCACATACTAAATAAAATAGGCACAATAGCAGGGTAATGTGCACCGAATGCAAATGATAATTATGTGTATACGTTTTAATTGTGCAGACATTATTAATTTAATTTATATTGTATGCGACCCATCCAGCATCCAAAGTGATTCCTCAGTGTTCTTCTAAGAACTGGATTTATATGTTATCCAGGTCCAAGAAATGGATAAATTTTATTGCACCATTACCTTATCAACCACTTTCTTGATTTATAAGAGGAACGCCAATTTCACTGTCCTTTGTCTAACAAGACTAGGGAGTATTCTTTAAAAAAAAATAACCCTATTATTTTTTATAGAATTAAGGTTAAAACTCATTAAGAACTGAACCAAAAATGTGGAAGCTGAAGCAATAATTATACTGATACTTCTAATATTAGTATCAGTAAATGAAACAAAAAATTAACATTTTCAGCAACTCAGATTGTACCAAACATGCAGAAAGCAACATAAGGTAATTATACCTGTTGCAACCCATCTGTACCATACGCTGCCCTCATTTCTTCTAGCTCTTTATTTAGCTCTTCAATCTCTTGCTGCTTTCCAGCCAATTCATTCTTCATCATCTCCAGTTCTGTTACAGTATTCTGCACCTCATGACCAGTATACTTCTCTCCAAATTCCAATTCTTCTTCCTAAACCAATTCAAGGTTCTTAAAACCCAGCATGGTATAATATTGTTTTAGAGTGAAGATATGTAAAATATTTATTTTTCTGCAAAATGACACAGTACTTTAGAGCATTGCTATGGAAACTAACTTTATTAGTATAGCTTGCTCTATAACAGCAACAGCATATTAGTCCAAATTAAATTTTAAAAGTTGTCTTCTCAATACTGTGAAAATGCAACAGAAGAATAGAGCACGTAAACTAGAAATTGTTATGGCATGCAAGTAGAAGAATTGCAGTTAATAGTCTTAATTCATTTCTCAAAGCAAATCACTTAGTGTTTTAGTATTAACTGCCACAAATTAATTATAAATACTGTACCCTAATAAAGTCAGAAGGTACATCGGTTCTTGTCAAAAAATTGCCACCATTTATCTGAATGAGAAAAATGTCTATATGGGTTATATTTTAAAATACAACTTAGAATGCAATTGATGTGTTCTTAGAAATAACTATCTGTCCTTTAATAAGTATACAGTAGACTCTTATTTACTCCTGATTAATTATACATCCAGTTTACTTAATCAATATAAGGAAATAGTCTTATCAGTAAAGTAAAATAAGGAGAAAGTCATTTTTGTAATATTTTTCCCCAACAAAGACTTGGACGATGGAAAAAACATGTTTAAAGGATTTCATTGGACAATTAGTATTTATTGAATCAGGATTTTTTTTTTCTTAATGCAGAAGTAGGCATAAAGGCTTGATAAAGATATCATGGATAATTTATGTATTTTTAAAAAGAAAATACTTCAAGGTTTCTATTACATTATGACACAAAATGTTTTTCCACCAAAAAGTAATAGAAATCTAACAAAATTTGTCATCTAATGTCGGGAACTATAAGGAAGAGTTATAGAGATGGAAGCATCTAACCAAAACTGACAGATCCTAACAAAGCTAAATTGGTCAGACCCGATTAGTAGTAGGATGAAGGACATCAACAAATCCTAGGATTAAGGCTAAATTGAGAGAGAGAGAAACATGGAAGAAAAAGTTATAAGCCACTTCCATACTACTGCCAAAAATCTACGTAGACACATTCAAATAATCACCAGCAATTGAACTTAACCTGAGGATAAACTTACTGGGTATGATTCCAAGACTCAAATGGAAGAAAACAGAAGTGACAATTACAAGTAACTTATATTTGGAAAATACATCACAGGTTCTGTTATTCCAAAAATACCCAATATAACAGCTGACACAAAACTCCAGAGGTTTTCAAAAAGATGGATTCTGAGTTGAGTAATAGAATTTTATTTGTTATGTTAGTAACTAACACCTTACCTAGGACACTAAAAGGCAGAACTGAAGTATATTGAAATATTAGATATTCTGACAAAGATTAAATAAATGTCCGCTATGCATAAATTATTAATACAAACGTATCAGAAACAATTTATGCTTCTCACCATTTATCCCTGTCTTTTTGGTTCACCTTATAGCTTTCAAGGCCTTACATTCAAAGCCACTGCTGTGCTTATTTGAATATTTGTGCAAAATGAAGCACAACAAAAATATAATGAATTATCAAATACTTGACAATGCTGTATTAAATCATTTCATTCAAAGTACAACTGAAGTAGCCTTTAAGCAATAGCCCTACCACCTTATGGGGAAAGGACAGAAGTGTCAAAACCTTCTTCTCACCTAATTCCCTCCATCATGTTTGACCTGTTAGGAAACTAATAGGCTTCTATGAAGTTCAATAAATAATTTGACAGAGGATGCAAAAGATGTGCTCAACAACAACTTGTATGGATGAGTCTCTCCATGAGAAATGGTCCTATGGATGAAGGAACCAATATGAATTGGACAATGGCACAGAACATTGAAGAGATTGGGCTTCACTACAGTTCTGTGTCCTGTATTCAATCAGCCATAACTGTCAACCTTCTGGGAGGAGAAAACTCTTGAAGAATTGAATGCCATGCTTGCAAAGAAACTCACTCTCTTCATTTTAAAAGCATTATTTATAGTAAAAAAAGAACGGTCACTGGAAAGCACTGTTGCTCTCCTTTTACACAAAAATAGAAAAAAATATGTTGCCTATAAATGAATGGTAGTCAACATGTGGGCCTGACTACAATACTTTTCTAAGCTTCCAATTATAAGCCTCATATAATACAGCCTCTTCTGAATCCATAACTAATTCAACTTATTTCAAATTGTAATCATCAATTTTATAAGTAATTTTTTATAGTATGTGGGAGAAATCCCATCCCAAGAGGGTCAGACACAAAAAAGAAAAACTTATATCTGATCTGTCAGTCAAATTTAAACCTATCAATCTAGATAAGAGATAATGAGGGAAATTTAAGAAATTCAAATCTTAAAGAATCAATAAGGAATATGAAAATTTACATGGCTTAATTTTTCCTTGGTACTTTGTTTTCATGGGAGGAGCAGAACAGATCTATTCCAGCTTGACTTAGAGACAAGCAAGTAAAGCCCTAAGTTTCAGGGATGTGGAAGCTGGAGAATCAGGAATGATATAACTATCTGAAGAACAATGGAGCTAAAACAAAGTAACAATTTGGATTGATTGATTGATTGGGTTGATTGGATTGATTGATTGATTGATTGATTGGTTCGATTTATATGCCGCCCTTTTCCGGGGACTCAGGGCAGCTTACAATGCGTTAAGCAATAGCCTTCATACTATTGTATATTTTATACAAAGTCAGCTTATTGCCCCCACAAACCGGGTCCTCATTTCACCTACCTCGAAAGGATGGAAGGCTGAGTCAACCTTGAGCCTGGTGAGATTTGTCTTTGTTTCATTTTATTATACTGTTATTTATTCTCTTTTGTCTATTCTATAGGAATGTTTCTTAGTGGAGAAGCAATTAAATAAAGAGCCGAGGTGGTGCAGTGGTTAGAGTGCAGTATTGCAGCTACTTCAGTTGACTGATAGTTCAGTCAGATCAGTAGATCAGCAGATCAAATCTCACCGGCTCAAGGTTGACTCAGCCTTCCATCCTTCCGAGGTGGGTAAAATGAGGACCCAGATTGTTGGGGACAATATGCTATTTAGTATACTGTCTTTGGTGTAAGCTGCCCAGAGTCCTCGGAGAGTGGGCAGCAAAGAAATACGAACAATAAAATAAAATAAATAAATTGTTCACCTCTTTTTGTTTTTTGTTCTTTGTGGGTTCCTTAATTTCAATTTAAAATAAAAAAGGGTTCAATTTCTTTGCTAATCAGTCCATTCTGACATTTTTAACTTTATACACTTCCTGCTAGGCTAAGCTACTGAGAAAAGTTAAAGGAGATTCCATTTTATCTAAACATTAAACTACTGCAAAAAAGAACTAAAGAGTGTGTTGGCTGCATACATAACAAGCTACTCACAAATGTATGAGAAGGTGAAGTAGGAGAGTGGTAAATAGAGGTACCAAGGGGAACAGTATACAACATCCCCTTTCATTACAATGTTCCAATGCTTTCATATATGCATTACAATTTTTGTTATATGCTTAATATATTTATGTTCAAATAGTAAAAGACCAAAAATCAAGTCAGTATATTCATACCTAGTACAATTAGAGTATATGTATATAATACAATAACATTTCTACAGTCATATAACTATATTCTTATGTGCATTTATGCATGCGTGTGTGTATATGTGCGTGTGTGTGTGTGTGTGTGTGTGTGCTGTATACTGACACAATTACACACCACAAAATAGTCCAATAATATTTGAAAATTATTGATAAACCCATTTTTGCAACGCTATATCATGTTATTTGGTCATAAATATCCCTCCTAAAATTATTTTTAGGAATACTTATTTAGATGTGTATTGTAGGCTATCTTTCACTATGCTGATTGTATAAAATGGTTCACATAAAATAAACTGACATAAGAAAAATAGAGTACAAATAATTTAAAGCAGCATTTAAAAAACTATGTTTCCTTAAACAACATATAAGACATCATCATCTTACCTCTGAGCTGTAATCATCTGCTGGAGTGGAAAACTCACTTTCTAGCTAAAATAGAAATAAAAATAAAAAGATGAGAATTTTTAAAGTAATCTAACATAGGAAGATAATGGAAACCTTTAGTATCTTAAACAAGAGTTGCTAGGCAGCATCTGTTATTGCTAAGACTGCATAAAATTAACACACATTTTAAAAAGATGCTTATATTGGAAAAATGAAGTAAATGTAATGACTTTTGAAAGTAAGGCTTGAATAATAAGGCTTGAATAATAAACAAAGATTACTCTTGACAATTGGTAATTTGAATCTCTTTTGATATTTCTCTTTCCTGGAAACATTTTATTTTACTGACTTCGCCCATATTTGAATCCTGGTACAAATCTTTAGTATAAACTAACATTACAGGGAATTCAGCATCACAATGGTGACATTCCTTAAAGCTGACTGTGATATTACATAAATTGCAGGTGGAAAAAAATTGATTATTACAGCCAATCTCAATAAAAGTAGTTTTAGCTTTACTGTGAAATTAATTTCCTGGCCTGGTTTATCTAGTGGGGCTGAAAGTTGGGCCAGAATATGTGTTGTGCTTGATATAAGCTGCTCAGATTCGTTCAGCAGCTCAGTGATCTCCAAATATAATAAAATAAATATTAAAGCCTTGGTCCTTTGCCAATTTTGATGCCATCAATCATGGTATCCTTCTGGACCAGCACAGGCGGTTGGGAATGAGGTCATGGTCTTGATGAAGTTATCTTTCTTCCTTTAGTGCTGGTTCCAGTTAGCGTAGACGGGAGGACAGAAACCTATGTTCTTGCTGTGTGGGTACTTCTGGGTTCCTCAATATCCTTGTTCTTGTTTTACATTTCCATGACACCAATGGGAAAGGTCATCCACAGTATGAGGTTAGACGGTATCAATATGCTGACAATACCCAGTTATATATCTCAACTCTGAGCCAACCAAGTGATACTGTCAAGCTTCAATTTCAATATCAATGTCTAGAGGCTAGCAGTTTGAATGCAAATGTATTTATGCTCAACCTTTGACAAAAGAAATGGCTGTGAATTTGGAGGGGCATTCTGTTCCAGAGATGTTTCAGAGTTTTATATAGGACTATGCTATCCCATACAGAAGTGTTATGCAATTTTGAGGTTCCTATAGACTTCTGGTTCCACAAATCATCTTGTATGATAAGTGCACCCATTTATGAATTTGGAGCTCTATTCACTGTCAGTGGATTCTAGTTATACTTTATCTGGATTACTACAATGTGCTTTACATGTTGTCCTTGATAGCCCAGAAGTGCCCACATGGCAAGAACATAGGTCTCTGTCCTATCTACGCTAACTGGAACCAGCCCTAAAGGAACTAAGTTTCTTAGCTTCTACACGTTCAGTAGAATGTGTAACAGATTGTGGAAGCATGAGTAGTTATGGGTCCTCTTGTGTACTCTTGTACTGGATCGATCCGGAGCTCTGTTAGCAGCTGCAGATGTCTTCTGGCAGCATCTGAAGATGAAATGGAGGCTGGGGCGATCTGTGCAAGTGGTAGCAAGTAGCCACAGAAGACGCGGCCGCAGAAGAAGGAGAAGCACGTGTCGTGGCGGGTGAGGCCTAGTAAATAGGGCAGCACACACACCCATCCCCACCCTAGCTTATTTTTTATCTGTGTGCCTCGCCCCACCACCTGCACCCCGGGGTGGGCAGGGTCTTAATTAGGGCTAACTTTGTGGGTGGGGCTTAATTTGTTGCATGTGCTCAAAAACGTGATAGGGCTTCTTTTCAAGGAGGGTTGTCTTTTTGGAGAAACACGGTATTTATAAATTGAAAAATACTAATAAGGTTAAGAGTATTTTCAGATTTATAGATAGAAACATTTGATAACTTATTTTGTATTTTGTGTCATGTACTGATATGATCTGTGAGGACCCCCAAGGACTTCCAACAGACATTCAGGTAGTTCTTGTTTAATGTCCATTTGTTCAACCACTACTTTTTTTTTTTTTTATTTGATTTATATGCCGCCCTTCTCCAGAGACTCAGGGCGGCTTACAATGCGTTAAGCAATAGCCTTCATACTTTTGTATATTTTTACAAAGTCATCTTATTGCCCCCATAAACTGGGTCCTCAATTTACCTACCTTAGAAAGGATGGAAGGCTGAGTCAACCTTGAGCCTCACAAGATTCGAACTTACTAATTGCAACTACTTGAACTTAGGATAGTGCTGAAGGGACTTACAAGTGATCCTCAAAGTTCCTATTCGGCTTCTTCTTTTGCACACTAGCTAAAGAAGCTTGGTATGTGAGAAAAGGCCTTATCTTTCACATCTTGGGCTTCTTTCATAAAAGAAAGCCCTGGCTGACATGTGAACAGAAGCCCTGGGCAGGGCGTGAAACAAGCCCTAGCTATACCAGTGTGAAAGAAGGCAGCATGAAAGAAAGTCCTGGCAGCTGTGCAATGCGATGTGGCAGGTATAGTTGGGCAGCTGGATTGCCAGGCATCGAAAACGACAGAGATGGAAGTAGATAGATAGGTGAGGAGAGTTCAAGAAGAGGCAGCCTGTCATTTTACTGAGGCTCATGCTGAAACAGGCAAAGCAGGATTGGCTTGGAGCAGGGTGGATCCCCTCCTATTGACCAGTGGCATTCACTTAATTATGGCAATGGAGACTGCTGGGGTTGCCAATGGCAAAGTGATGTGGTCATGTGACATCACACTTTAAGACCGCAGTGTTTAGCGACAGAAATTCCAGTTATAATTATCATGGCTTACCTGAGGGCTACCTATATTACATTCCAATATAACCAACTATTAACTCAATATTTAGAGATTGCCAATAACCAGTAACATTTCAAATAAACATCAATGTAGATTATTTTGTGAGATGATTTTAAAACACCACAATTTCAATAATTGTGCAGTTTCCAATACATTGGATATGCAACAATTGTCCGTATCCAATAATACGCAGTTATTTTTTTAAATCAATATTTATACTCTGTCTTAATCCTATTAAACTCTGGCACTATAGCCTCTTATGGTGGTACTGTTATTAATACTATTGCCCATGTTAAAAACAGTGGTTACTTTAACTTTTACACAGGAAAATTACCTGCTCTTACATTCAAAGCAAATTTGAATATTTCAAAGCATATTTACAATATATAATATACTACACCATCTAACAATAAATAGCCTCGAACTTTAACCTTGGTTTTTTTTTAAAAAAAAAATCTCAAAGTCTGAAATACTTACTTCTGTGGAATATGTTTGATCATGCTTAATCATTTCATCACTGTGCAAAGTTCTCACTGTAACAGATTCAGATGTAGCAGCTGCTCCTCTTTGAAAGCTATGTGGGGACGCTTCTTCTGTTTGCAATTGGTTAATATCCAAACCTTCTTGTATAAATTCTTCATCTTTGATTTTCGTTATCTTTTTCTTCTTCTTCTGCTTCTTAAATGCATGCTGTCCATCAGAGTATGCTTTTCGTTGCCTAAACTGTGCAAGCTGAACATAAAATAAAATCCTGTTAGAGCAGACACGGTTATTTTACAGCCTGTGGGCCCAGTGGTAGGATTCAAATAATTCCACTACCGGTTCACCGAAAGTGTGAGTGTGCGCATGCATGTGCGCACGGCTTCCACACATGCACACACAGCCTCCATGCATGCAGGCGTGCACACGGCTTCTGTGCATGCGCATGGCTTCTGTGCATGTGCTAATGCACAGCTTCCATGCACAGCTTCTGTGCATGTGCAGCTTCAGCCACGTGGCAACTGAGCAGCCTTTCGGGGCCTGCTTCCTTCCATCTCTACTCTCCAGGGCAGGGCTGCTTCTATCTGCACAGCTGGGAGAGCATCTTGTGCAATTTAGCAGCTGTGAGTCCCATCTGGAAAGTGCTGCGGCTGAGAGAAACAGCATTCAACATGGCTGCTGCTTCTCTGTGTCACAGCACTTTCCGTATGGGACTTAGAGTAAAGTGGTGGCTCACAGCTGCTAAATTACACAAGATGCTGTCCCAGCAAGAGCAGCAGTGGAGAGAAGCAGCTGCCAACCTGGAGACCCCATGGAATGTCTCCGCGAGCAATTGAGGCTCAGCAAGGGATGGAAGAAGTGGCTGCCAAATCTCTGCTGCAGCACTTTCCAGAGAGGACTTCTTACAGGTAAGAAGAACCATCCGGTCCATTCCCAAACTGCTTTGGTCCTTCTGTGCCCATGCTGCCCCCCCGCCCCCGCAGCCCTTCGGCCTAGCACAGCAACATAAATTGCTTCGGCCTCGGGGGGGCATAGTTGGAGGCCAGAGGGGAGGCGGAGGCATGCGAGGGAAGCCCAGGGCAAAGCCGGAGCTAAGTAATGGTGTGTCCCTGGGCCCTGACCTGAGTAGAAGGGCAAGCGGGCATGCTTACCTTTGGTGAGCAGAGCAGTGAGGTGTGGAGGCAAGGCACAGAGATTAGTTGGGCCCGTGGCGAAGGCAAAATATATAGGACAGGGTGGGATGGGATGGGAGAGGCAAGTGGCAACTGGGCAGGCAGTGAGCTGGTAGGGGCAGGGCCAACCAGAGGTGGTATTTGCCGTTCTCAGAACTACTCAAAATTTTGGCTACCAGTTCGCCCGAACTGGTCTGAATCAGCTGAATACCACCTCTGTATGGGCGACATCCTGCCCTTTAACTGTCCCTGTCTGGTCCAGATGGCAATGGCAGGATGGCAGTGGTGGGGTGAAAGTGGGATGGAGGTAGCGGCCCTCCCCAACAGCCCCAGTTTCTCATTTGGCTCTTTGGGAAAAATGCCAACCCCTGTATTAGAGTGAAAGACTTCTAATATATTATATATGAAAATATTTTTTTAAATGTATGAACTTTCAATCTGTAGATTAACTCAGATTAAAGGTCATTTTTTTTACATACAGTGTGAAAATAAGAAGTTGTAGTACAATAAGAGAATCAGTATGTAGCCTATTTAATATATATCTTGAAATCTTCAAAGTAGTCAGTAATTTCTTAGAAATAATTCAAAATAAATTCAAACTTAAAAACAGACAATAATGTATTGTCGGGGGGGGCTGCGGTGGCTCACATGGTAAGATGCTGGGCCTGCGCACCGCTGAGATCAACAGCTCGGCGGTTCGATTCCCGTGAGCAAATGAACTGTGGAAGGGACAAGAAAGGAACCTTCCCCAATTGGCTACCAACATTCAGGCATCCCACAGGTAAAGAGAACACCATCCAAAATCATTCCTTTCACAGAGGCAGCCAGCCACCTTGGTGATCCCTGGCTAACATGTGCCATATGCTAAAGAAGTAAATAAATTGTATTTTCATCAAATTTTTATTTCCCTTGCAGTCAGAAACAAATATATGATACAAAATAACCCCCAATGTATCCGAAACGTTAAACTTCAAAAAATGTAATTTGACTTCATTCTTACGAATGTCAACATTTTTGAAACATGAAAGAAAGAGAGAGAGGGAGAGAGGGAGGGAGGGAGAGAGAAGGGGGAGGGAGGGAAGGAGGGAGAGAGAAAAGCAAGCAGACATCCTTACTATTTATGAGTTAAGATATACAAATGTATCCTGCCATTTGAATAAACAAAAAACAGTCAAGAAAGAAAGAATTTGCAGAAAACAGAAAAAATGAAATATTTGCAAATCAGGCACAATATATTGCATATGACTCTGAAATAAAATAATTTTTGCAGTCCCCTTGCCTGGAGTATTGACAGTCCAGCATTTGGCTCCTCTCCCACTCACAGGAGGAGCTTGAGATTTGTAGAACAAAAATATTCACATATATATTTAGCCCTTGCTTCCTATTCGATTACCCAATTAACTAATTTGTTTATTAAGTTTTTATGCCACCCATCTCACTTATAAGGTGACCTTGGATGGCTTAGCATTTTCTAATTTTAAAATAGCAACACTTATTTAATGAACTCTTATAAAAGCCTAAGTATTTCATGGGGGAAGGGAGAGAGGAAGAAAGACAGGATAAATTTCCTTAGCTTTCTTTCCAGTTACTCCATTCAGCTATCTCATTCAAGCTCAGAGTAAGAGACTTACTTTTGTAGCAAAAGACACTTTCTATATTGCTATAATAGATATTTAACATCAGTATTACCAAAAGCCTGCAAATCTGCTCATCTTAATCTTATTAACTACAATTACAGAGACATTTTTTGTTGTATCCGATATATTTATTAACTACACTCAATAAATAGATGCTTGTCTTCATGTGACTGATTCTCAAAATCAAATAATATGGTTTTAAATGATTAAATAAATGAATTTAAGTTTTAAGTGAAGACTTGGTGCCACATTTAAAATATCTACTATAACTCAATTAAATATTGAATTATTTTGACCATTTAAAATGTCAATAGCAAAAGAATGGGAAAATGTGACTATTACAAGTAATCCTTAACTTAACCATTCATTTAGTGACTACTCGAAATGAAAACATCACTGAAAAAAGTGACCTATGAGCATTCTTCGCACTTATGATCATTGCAGCATCCCCGTGGTCATGTAATGAAAATTAAGGCAACTGGCATGTATTTACAATGGTTGCAGTATTCCAGGGCGTACAACTATCATTTGCAATCTTCCTAGCTGGTTTTTAACAAGCAATGTCAATGGGGAATAGCCAGATTTTCTTAATGACTCTGTGAACAACTGCAGTAATTTGCTTAATAAGTGTGGCAAAAAAAGATTGTAAAACTAGGCACAAATTACTTAAAAGCCACCTTACATAGCAACAGAAATTCTGGTCCCAATATCAAGAGCTATCTATACCAGCAATCTGAAATTACTGATAAGATATTCAATGCAGGTTAACAAATCAAAGTATTGGAGGGGGGGATCTATTTTAAGCAGCTCCAGGATGCCAAGTGAGACCATCGCCAAGTCAAGCTTGGTTCCTGGTTACTGCACGCATAGAGGTACTCTGGCAGTATTATAGAAGTAGTTGCCACTATCTTCTTCCAAAATACTTTTTTGATAACGGCATAATTAGCTATGTGCAGCCAAGAGCTTATTTTCACACACAACAGCAATTTGGACTGCATGGCAAATCTGACAAAACATTACAATGAGGAAAACTTATCTGGAAGGAAGCGCCAATGAAAGCACCACAATTAGACTGCAAGTTTTGTTTATAACCCCTGTCACATAAACAATGGTGACTGTCCTGATCCATCTTTGCAATGATTTTACTTCATTTCTACTGAAAGGAACAGGTGCTGGCCCAGTTGGCATGTTGAGTTAATTAGTCATCTGATGGACATTTAGCCTTTTTGAGTCTGCCTGAGCAATGTGCTGTTATTATCTTCACTCAGCAACACAATCTTATTTCTCAAAAGAACTCACATAAATACTCTCAATTTATTGCACCATGTCATCATACCTTTGTGCAAACAGCAATATTATGTCCATATACGTATTAGTTTTTAATTCAACCAGGGGGTAATTGACAGGAAATGTTATAAACTGAATCAATACTCCTCTTTCTGTTCCCACAGTTTTCCTTAGTCATAATCACTCACCCTCCCCAGCATTGTTCTCCTCTGGAATATTCTATCCACCAACAGAAACACCAGACAGTTAGAAAGAAATCAGTAAACAAGTTTATGGACTATAATAGAGACACATTTGGTCCTGTTTTTAATAACAATCTTAAAACAAATCTGAACAATATAAAAATAGCACAAGCCCTATCTAACAGACTCATTCCTGCACTGGCACGTGCCTACATCTTACCTCTATTGTCTTCCTTCATTTGCCCAAATTTCCACTGCTGACAGAGCGTTAGCAGTAGGAAAATTCATCACCAAGAGCAGCATGTGGTAATAGGAAGAAGGATGGAGAAGTTGCCATGATTTAATCATTTTTAAAAGGAGTCCTAAAAATGCATTGTACAGCCTGACTAGTATTTACAAATAGTTTATGATTAATAGAAATTTGAATAATGCAATATTTTGATGTTCAGTGCAAATTATTAATAGATTCAAGCTCATATTCAATGTAAGCCAAAATTCTGTTAGTGTGAGAGTAACACAGTATGGTTGGGACTAGCACGCAGTTGCCATTGGGGTTTTAGATACTAATTAATTTAGATACATGAGCCCTGGTGGCGCGGCAGACTAAAGCACTGTTATTAACATCAGCTGCCTGCAATTACTGCAAGTTCAAATCTCACCAGGCTCAAGGTTGACTCAGCCTTCCATGCTTTCTAAGGTAGGTAAAATGAGGACCAGATTGTGGGGCAATAAGCTGACTTTGTATAAAATATACAAAAGTATGAAGGCTATTGCTTAACGCATTGTAAGCCGCCCTGAGTCTCTGGAGAAGGGCGGCATATAAATCAAATTAAAAAAATAAATAAATAATAATTGTCCTTTGGGCAAAATGAAGAAAAGGAAGAGCTCACTTCAAGGAAAGTTCAGAAAACAACTGGCTGATTTGAAGCAGAATACCTGAAATGGCAGGTACACTTTGTATAGGGCTTTGTATTCCTTTACTATTATATAGAATTTCAGAAATAAACATATAAAAATTTAGGTTTATCAAGCTGGAACCAATTATCCTCTTTTCCATAGAAATACTACTTGAAATAATGCAAATTTAAATACCCTGTTTTCTCCAAAATAGGACATCCCTTGATAATAAGCCCAATCAGGCTTTTGAGCACATGGCAATAAGGCCAAGCGCTTATTTCAGGGTTAAAAAAATATATAAGACAGGGTCTTATTTTTGGGGAAATACAGTCGTAGAAAGTAAAGGGAGATTTTTCTTCTCCTTTCACTATTGACTTTAATTTGATTAATTAAAGCATGACTAAGTGATGACAGCATTTCACCTTTTCATGTGATCCAATCTGTTGTGTCTCTCTACAATTACTACTAATATAGTGTTTCTGAGCTTAGTTGCTTGCTTGTATTACTTAACTAAGTAACATCAATGCAAGTGAGTTTGAGGCTTCCTTCCTATTTATATATAATAGCTTGCTCTGCCAGTTTTGATGGCGGTATTAGTTCCTTGATTGGGGTATTATTTTCTGCTCAGTTATTTTCCTTGTATTAATTCCGGCTCAACTGTGTGTTCACTGCTAGAGAAGACATATACAGTCTTATTATTTCCTGTTAATATTCATTTTAATATCAGTTGTGGTCAGTGTGATCAATTGACCTGACTACCTAAATTATATTTAATTAGTTTCTTATTGTATTGCGGTCAAAGCTGTAATTTGGAAGCAAGTTTAGAAGGACTTGCACTCAAGGCTATTGGTAATTGCAGGTTGTATAACTCAGTCTTTGAAATCCAGCTCAGTGTTTGAAATCCAGCTCAAAACTTATTTGAGCCATGATTTTGAAAGAAATTTGCTGTACTTACTGTGATTTCTCTTATTTATTGCTCTGCCCTTTATTCTACCTGCCTCCAGAGTCATTCATACTCTATTTTCCTGTAATATTTTAGCAACATAGAAAAGTGGTATATTATACTACGTTGTTATTATTAACAACGTTTTTAAAATCCCATCTTTATTATTATTATTATTATTATTATTATTATTATTATTATTATTATTATTATTATTATTATTATTATTATTATTAATTTGATTTATATGCCGCCCTTCTCCGAAGACTCAGGGCGGCTTACAATGTGCTCAGCAATAGCCTTCATCCTTTTGTATATTTATACAAAGTCAGCTTATTGCCCCCACAAACTGGGTCCTCATTTCACCTACCTTAGAAAGGATGGAAGGCTGAGTCAACCTTGAGCCTTGGCGAGATTCGAACCCTGCAGTAATTGCAGGCAGCTGGTCTTAATAAGCTTAATAACAGGGTGCCTTAAACCCCTGTACTACCAAGGCTCTTATTTATTTTTAATAAATTATTCAAGACTGTGAACATACCTAGTACTTTCTCCTCCTATTTTCTCAACAATAAGCCTATGATGTGAGTTGGGCTGAAAGAGAGTGACTGGCCCAAGTTACCCAGCTGGCTTTTAGGTCTAAGACAGGACTAAAACTTAGTCTCCCAGTTTCTAACCTACTGTCTTAACCACTAGACCAGTTGTCTTAAATAAATGCAAAACCAGGTTAACTAATGCTCAGCTTACAGTTGTGAGCACAGATCATACTAGAGAAAAAACACAAAAGATCTTAATAAAGGAATAATAATACTTTACACACAAGCAGTTGAAAGTGACTTAAGGCCAGGGATGAGTTGAAGATAATGCTAGAGGGATCCAGCAGACAGAATAACCCATCACATAAAGATTTTGTGATGCAAATCAATAGATAAATAGCCTGCTTCCACTTATCCCAGAATTAGGCATTTCTCATTCCTAAAGATTGGATTTAGGTTGACTTTTAGGTGAATTTTTAATTCTAAATGATACAGTATACGCACATTTGTTAACTGAATATTTGTTGAACAATTTCTTGCACAGTTCATGTATAAAACCAGCCATTAGTTTGTAAACAACCGGTTAGTAAAACTCTGACCAAAGAAACAATGTGTTAATACAATGTGTGGCTCTCACATCTGAACCTATCATAGAGTTGTTATAGCTGACCTTTAGTGGCTCTTGCCATTGATAAAATAGGCTTTGCTCGGCTGCTAAGCCAGGTTGGGGCTGGGCTTTCCAATTAAAAAAAGAAGAAGAAGCTCCAAAGCCACTGAAAAACAATAAGCCCCTTTGTGCTGCAGCATGGGAGCTGCTTTTGCCTACACCCCCTCACACATACACACACACACAGCTGAAGCTCGGCCCCAGCCAGGCCCCAAGTGTGGCACAAAAAGACGTTTTGGCCCACTGCACCTCTGGGACTACTTCTGATTCCCACCACCCACAATGCAAGTCCAGCCCAGCCTGGCTGTGAATTCTAGTTCCGCTTTACCCATGAAAGCCAGCTGCATGACTTGGGGCCAATGACTCTCTCTTAGCGCAACCCATCTCATAGGATTATTGTTGTGGGGAAAATAAGAAGAGGTATTAGATATTTTTCATTGCTTTGAGTAATTTATAAAAATAATAAAAGTGTGATATAAATAAATGAAATAAAATTTACCATTCCAAATAACATGCATATAAAGCATCTATATTTTTCCCCCATTGAAATCTGCACACCAAGTCTTAATATGAGATTAACCTATAAACCAACAAAATGTTATTAGTTTTCCTCACTCAATGAGCATTAAAAATATTTTGAATTGCTTAATTCTTTGGAAAAAGACATACTGTTTTCCTAATTTGAATGAAACATGTCATCTCCCTTTAGCCTGCTAATAAGAATGAGGAGAGGCACAATTTTTATAATTCAAAAGTAAAATTTTGCTGTGAAGCTACTATGAGAAAAAAATTCCAAGAGTATATAAGTGTTTTTCAATAGTAAACTTACACATACTATCTTAAAAATTAACTCTACTGAACAATATTGATTTATTTGTAATTAAAATCATATATAATTGCACTGTTAGTTACCCTGGCAACAGTGATTATCAAATTTATTTAACAACAAGGATGAACAGTATCTCTTTTTTTTCAATCCATCAGAAATATATCTTCTAAATTTTTTATATAACTATCGAATTTTTTAAAAGTCCTACAATACACACCTAAAAAATATAGAACAGTTCAACAATAAAACAAAGGCTATGACATCAGCTATTTACTGGATATAATTATTTGCTTATATTATTCAGAGATGTACAAGTGCTTTCTTTGTTCTACAAACAAGATTATTATTCACTATCATCAGGTTTTACAAAAAGACATGCATGCCCAACCGCAGCATGTGCATAATATTAAGCTCTAACAAATTAAGTACAATTTATTCATTTCTAGGATTTTCTGACTTCTACAGAATGATAAAGACTGGATAATAGAGATAACTGCTATTGAGAGGGTCTTCCATAAGCAGCTGGATGTTTTAAAACAAATACAGAAAGAGAGACACACCTATAGATGAATGAAGATTACATCAGAAACAAAGGAATCAATCTTATAATAGAAAACTTGGATTTGACTACATCTTTACATGTTTCTTCAGCAAGAAACATAAATTAAGCAAATGACTAATTTTGAGAAAGAAAATGTGTTTTACAATTAATCCATTAATCAGCCTGTAATAGCTGGATTGTAGCATACGGATAGAAAACAAATTGCATACATATATGTGAGAAAGTCTAGAAAAATCAGCTGAATTCTAGAAATTAACTAGCACAGAAACAGAGTCCCTTTTAGTGCAGTCTCTGGTACCAAATTCATCCATGTGTACATTCTGTATTTGCTTTATTGCAAAGGATAAAAGAAATGAACACAAAGATGCACAAAATGGACTGTGGTGGTGATTTTATTTTGCTTGGTTAAGACCTTTGAAAAATTGTGTTGGGCAGACAGTGTAGAAAAATGTTGAATTATGAATGTGAGTTGCTTATGGAATAATTGTGTAATTTGCTCAACACATGTATTCAAGACTATATCAGTGCCAGATAACTGGAAGAAAATCATTAGTGGCCCTCTCTATAAAGATAGCATAAGTGAATGTAAAACCAGTTAAAATTGATGAAAAATAAACAGACATTAGGCAACGTTAGGGAATTTGAATTATTTGTTGATAATAATTTACCATTTTGAATAGCAAGAAGATTCACAAGTGTTTAATTTTCAGGTTGGATACATACACTTTCTGTTTTTGTGCCTTCAAGCCAGTTTTGACTCCTAGTGACAAGTCTCTGCAGGTTTCTTGGCAAGGTTTTCTGAAGTGATTTGCCTCTGCCTCCTTCCTAAGACAATAGAATGTGACTGGCTCAAGGTCACCCAGTTGGCTTTGTGCAGGTGGGCCTAGGATTTATGGTCTCCCTATCTCTAACATGATGCTTTAACCATTACATTAAACTGACTTTCTCAAAAATACCTTTAGATGTTTAAAATTAAAACACTGTGTAGAATTAATCAGTCCATATAAAGAAAAAAAATGGATTTTTAGTCTTCATTTCATTCTGGTTTATTGTATTATATATTCATATTATAAAAATATTGCTACACCATTCAGAATTTTAGCAACTGTAGAATTAATATATAAAATTATACTCCTGTAATACCACATTTGCCTTAGAAAACATGTCCTGAAACTTTAGGATTTTTAAATATTGCTTTTAATAATGTATTGATAATATACTTTCAATGTCTTGCTTTGAATATTTTCAGTAAATAAATATGGCAATAAATACAATAAGCATATTCCTAAAATTTTAATGTAACACAGATTAAAAGTAACAACTCCCTCTGGTTAACTTCAACTTCAGAGACATATCCATATTATCCCAAAGGTGCTTTTTCAAGGGGCAACTGAACTTTTTTTGTTTTCCCTTGAAGACATTTTGCTTCTCATTCAAGAAGCTTCTTTAGTTCTGAAGAAGACCTGAAGAAGCTTCTTGGATGAGAAGCGAAATGTCTTCAAGGAAAAGCAAATAAGGTAACTGAAGAAGTTTCTTGGATGAGAAGCGAAATGTCTTCAAGGAAAAACAAAGTCCAGTTGCCTTTTGAAAAAGCATTTTTGGGACAACCATCACTCGGATAACTGATAATCTTCACAGACTCCATATTATATTATTTATTGATAACTTTATTCAAAGTTATCAAGGGCCTGGAAAAGATGCTTTATGGCCAAGCCATTATAAAACAATACATCCCCCCAATTATATAATTTTAAGTTTGGTGCTTGGCAACCTTTTTCACACTAACAACTAATTGCCAAGCATTCCATGATCATATGATTGCCATTTGCAATTTCCTCTGTTGGCTTCTCCAGACAGTCTACTGGGAAGCTACTGAAAGAGTTCCCTTCCATGTGTGGAGGAGAGATGAACTTTGGCGGGAAATGGAAAAATACATCTCAGATCCTGATGATTTGAGGAGGAGTTCATATGGAAGGAGTTCCTTCCTGCACAGAGGAGAGTTTAACACAGTAACAGAGCTGCAAGTAACCTTGAAGGTCTTCCTGCCCAACCCCCTGCTCCAGCGGAAACCCTATACTATTTCAGACAAATTGCTATCCAATCTCTTACTGTCTTACTCTTACTGCCAGGAAATTTCTCCTTAGTTCTAGGTTGGTTCTCTTTTTGATTAGTTTCCATCCATTGCTTCTTGTCCTGCCCTGAGGTGCATGGGGGAATAGGTTTACTTCTTCTTTGTTGCTACCCCTAAATATTGGAACACTGCTATCATGTCAAACACACACCCAATCCCTCTTTTCATTAGACTAGACATACCCAATTCCTGCAACTGTTCTTTGTATGTTGACATCTGGCTGTGGGATGTAAAAACAAAGCTCAGATCCTTATTATTAGAGTTCTTTTCCTGCGCCTACTGAAGGCTTCCCTTCAGCTGGCAGCTCTTTCAGCCAGCACTTAGAGACAAGAGGTAGCCAAAATTCAAGCAGGACTTTAGCTCCTGAGTGCAGAGACAGCACAGTAAAGAATGTGGCATGCCTTAAGTGAGTGGAGAAAGTCCCTGGAGGCCCAGAGCAGGCCACATACAAGTTTCTCTTCTCTCAGGGCTGAAAATCCTGCTTGGATTTCAGGAAGGAGCATTTTCAGCTCCTGAGCGGAGCCTACTAGAGTTTCCCCCATCTCCAAGTATCCTATGCTCCTTATCTGGGACTATGTTCACTTAATAACCCACACAATCACTTAATGACAGCAATTCAGAGTATCATGATTGCTGTCATTAAGCATAGCAGTCCATATAGACATTTATGTGAGGTTCATTTAACAACCTCACTTCATTTTTCGCTCAGCAACAGATTCTGGGCTTAAATTTAAGCAATCCCTGTTTAAATTTCAGATATACATTTATGGATTGAATAATTAAAATTATTTCATAAATTAAAGAACTCATCATCTGAATCTAGCAATGCAAAGTGTTTTAAACCTAACACAAGGATGTTGAAAATAACATTGTTGTACTGGTAGTTACTTAGAGGTATCTCATAATTTTCTTGTCAAGCATGCACATTGAAAACGTTATACATTTTCCACTTTTCTAAAAAAAATTACAAATATCTGATGCCCAAGAATGTGCCTTTTTAACATAAAACTGCAGTGCAGACAAAATGGTTTAATTTTATTCTTAAATTAGCAATGCAATCCATGTAGTGGTCAAATTACTTGCAATTATGAGCTCACTGGCCTGTTTGGGTATCCCAAAAGTACAGTAAGGGACTAAGGCATCCTGAGAAGCCATTCATATATTCAATCCCGTTACAGAAGTTAAATAATTAGACATTATAAACCTCTTACTATGCACATAGGTTACATTCCACCAAATAGAGGTTGCAGTGGGTATACAGGTTTAATTATCAATTTTTCAGTGACTGTATTCATCTTTGTCTGCTGTATACATTATAAACCTGACTTAGGGCAGTACATTTTTACCTTGGTTTTTAAGGCACCTATTTATAGAGCAAGACAGAATAAACGGCGATCCCCTCCAGCCCTATGTGCTCCCTTGCTAAAATAAGAGATACCAGTTGGGACCTGTGGCATTTCCAAGGCATGTACAACCTCTTGCCAAGAGCAACAGCTGTTCCCGAGCCAATGGCATTGATACGTATCACAAGCAGGGAAGAAAGAGCCTCGCTCTGGAGCCTGCAATCTGCACGGAGAGGACCCCAAAATGCGATGACAGTTCCACGACAAAAAAAAACGCCCCCACACACACAAAGAAAAGAGTCGTACACAAAGGAAAGCGCAACACGGAAAAGTCGGCAGGGAACGCCTCGCTCCCTCATCCCCCCGCGATTGAGCTCCGTCGCTCCTGACAGCGGGGAGGGGGCGAACGGGCAAGCGATATATATAAAATAGTAATGTATAGATATAGATATAGATATATTACTTATGGAAAAAGGGGCGGGACAGGCAAGTTTTATGTTCCTTACCACCCATGAAGCCCAAGCCGCCCGCGCCACCACGTATTTCTCCCACCCACCCACCCACCCACTCGGGACCGCGTCCAGGCCTGCCGCCCGGTAGCCTTCCCACCCCGCGCTCCCTTCTCGCCTTACCTTGGCTTTGCCGGCCTCCAGCTTCTTCTGCCTCTCCTGCTCGTCCATGGCTCCTGCCCGGGAGACAAGACAATTACGGTGCAGCCAACTAAACCCAAAAGGGAGATTTGCCTTCCAGCCTCCGAAACGTCTCGATCGCTCGCTCTGCCTGTCTACTCTACGGGGGTCTGAAGGCGCCTCGGCTGACCCACCGGCGCCGCCATCTTCAGCTCCACGTAAACACGCGGCCGGGGAAAGTGACGTCCGCGCCGCCGCTCTAAGAACCCAACCTCGAGGCTTTTATAGAGAGGTCCCGCAAGGTGGCAACCGAGGAAAAGGACGGTTCTTGCTGCGGGCGGGCGAGCTCGTTCCCTCATTTTTTCTTTAATACTGCATTTCCATTCTGGTTTTTTTATTATTTTTATTTTTTATTATTTTTATTTCTATTATTATTATTATTATTATTATTATTATTATTATTATTATTATTATTATTATTATTATTATTATTATTATTATTATTATTATTATTTACAATATACACAGCAAACGAGATGACCATACTGGATTTCGTATCCCAAATCACTAGTCCAACACGGCCGAAGCGTTTAGGACTGTGTGATGTATCGGCGGATTATGCGAGCAGATCCCAGTAAAGTGGCCTTCTGCCGCTGACCTATTATTATTGTTGTTGTTGTTGTTGTTGTTGTTGTTGTTGTTGTTGTTATTATTATTTAATCTTTAGTGAGATTCACAGCCTTTGAGGCTGGTTAGTAGCTCAGCAGCTCGAGTCCTAACCAAGGACCTAGAAACTGTTAAGGTATTGTTGGAGGATGCAAGCTGTTCTGAGTAAGGTGGTTTTATATTATTATTATTATTATTATTATTATTATTATTATTATTATTATTATTATTATTATTATTATTATTATTATTATTATTATTATTATTTAATCTTTAGTGAGATTCACAGCCTTTGAGGCTGGTTAGTAGCTCAGCAGCTCGAGTCCTAACCAAGGACCTAGAAACTGTTAAGGTATTGTTGGAGGATGCAAGCTGTTCTGAGTAAGGTGGTTTTATATTATTATTATTATTATTATTATTATTATTATTATTATTATTATTATTATTATTATTATTATTATTATTTAATCTTTAGTGAGATTCACAGCCTTTGAGGCTGGTTAGTAGCTCAGCAGCTCGAGTCCTAACCAAGGACCTAGAAACTGTTAAGGTATTGTTGGAGGATGCAAGCTGTTCTGAGTAAGGTGGTTTTATATTATTATTATTATTATTATTATTATTATTATTATTATTATTATTATTATTATTATTATTATTATTATTATTATTATTATTATTATTATTATTATTATTTTGGGGCCTGAAGGCAGAGAGCTCCAGCCGCCTACTTTCTCAACAACAACAACCCTGTGGGTATCCCAGAGGTGCTTTTTTTCAGGAGGCAACTGGATTTTCTTGGGGTTTGTTTTCCCTTTGAAGACGTTTCGCTTCTCATCGAAGAAGCTTCTTCAGTTCTGATAGGATAGCGTAGAATGGAAGGAATATATTCCTTGCAGAAATCCTTCCATTCCCCACTGTCCTGTCAGAAGTGAAGAAGCTTCTTGGATGAGAAGCGAAACGTCTTCAAAGGAAAAAAAAAAACCAAGTCCAGTTGCCTCCAGGAAAAAACACCTTTGGGACAACCATGACCTGGATGACTGAGAACCTCTATAAACCTCGTGGGTAGTTTGGGCCGAGAGAGGGATCTGCCCAACATCGCTTTCTTTATTGAATGCACGCTTGGAGTGCCAGCTCCTAGATCAATAAATGTCATTAAATTGCAATACAGCAATTTCCTAAATGTAAAACATGCCTGAACTATGACAGGAGTAAAGTAATAATTCCATGAATGCTAAAATTGGGCAAGAAATAAAATGATTAAAATTTTAGAGGTAGTGTTTAACGATTCAGTCTCTTTTGCTATGTATTTTAATTATTGTAATTACAATTAAAAGTATTTTTAAAAATTTTGTCCTCTATTTGTTGAGATAGCTGATCAGATAAATAAATATAATTTAATTTATGTATCACAGGGATTCTAATACTCCTGGGTAAAGCAACTACATTGTAAGCTTGCTTTGATAAAATAAATTTTTAACAAACAAAAAAAAATTTGCTGCCTCAGCTACACCAGTCTGTTTTCAAAAGCAAACTCCATTGTTTGAGAAAACTTGTCTTAAATCAGTGTTTTTCAAACTTTGTTTATTCTACTTTTATTATTTTTACAAATAATTCAAGTCAGCAAACATATCCAACACACATTTCTCTTGTTTCCCCCATAACAACCCTGTGAGGGGCACTTGGCTGAGAGAAAGTGACTGACACAAGATCACCCAACTGGCTTTCAGAGCTAAGGCAACACTTGAACTCACAGTCTCCTGCTTTTCTAGCCTAGTGCCTTAACCACTAGCCCAAACTGGCATTCTCAACTGGGGAATTCTGGGAGATGAAGTCCATATAGCTTAACGTTGCCAAGTTTTAAACATATTGCCTTTAAACAATACATCAGGGTGGTCCTTCAGAGCCAATTAAGGTTTAATTTTAGCTTTACTTTGAACTTGTCAAGTGGAAATAGCAATAGCACTTAAACTTATATACCGCTTCACAGTGCTTTATAGCCCTCAACCTCGGAAGGATGGAAGGCAGATTCAACCTTGAACTGGTGAGAATCGAACTGCCAAACTGATGGCAGCCAGCAGTCAGCAAAAGTAGCCTGCAGTACTGCATTCAAACCATGCGCCACCACCAAAAATGCATTGCTTAATGGTGCAGTTTTTATATCATGAATTTAGTGCTCTCATGGAAATGGAGGTAATGTCTTATATCTTACCTTTAATGCAGGAACTCAGGGCAGAGTAGGTAACCTTCCTCCCTACTCCTTTTACCCACCCTATAAATAAGTTGATCTAACCCCATGATGATGAAACTATGGCATGCGTGCCAGAGATAGCACGCAGAACCCTCTCTGCTGGCACTCTCACCATCGCCCCAGGTTAGATCTCCGTGGCGTTTCTTTCATGAGCTTCTGTTTCCCTGCAAATGACGAAACAGAAGCTCCCAAAAGAACAAGATCTTAATTTTTGCCATGCTGTCGGTGTTGGGATGCCCCACCTCCTGCTGGCCAGCTGGGTCTCTGCTGCATGCATGTCCACGCATGTGCACAGACATATGTACGCGCATGCACATAGACATGCATGGGCATGCGTTTGGGCATCTGTCAGTTTGGGCATGCGCACGCGCGCAGTTTGGGCACTCGGTGTTTAAAAAGTTGGCCATCACTGATCTAACCTAAAGTCAGCCAGTGTACTTCCATGTCCAATATATACAGTAAGTACAACATTGCTGCAGGGAAGGACACCCAGTAGAAACAGTAAGTGGGGGCATTCTTGGTGGCAGCTCTCCTCCTAGGGACATTAATGGACCCCAGTAAGGATGGTTCACACTTTCATAGTGTTCTGGAGATTGGTAAAAATCTGTCTTTTGCAGCAGACTTGGGGACTGAGTCTGTGGAGCCATAGATATTGTAGGGTTTATCTCTGTTTAATTTTAATGATTTATTAATTTATTGTTATTTTAATATCTGCAGACTATCTATAATTCACTAGGATTAAAGCAGTGCATAAATTACAAATATTTCTAAATGTGTTAATGTTTTAAAATAGTTTATATTTTTAACCCTATTTTCACTGTTTTTGAACATTTCTGTACAAGTGAAACCTAGGACCCAGTTCCTTATAAATGTTTGTAGAGCAAACATTGTTCTAAATAGAGCTATATAGCAATGTAGAAATGCTATTTAAAGAAAAAATGGATAAACAGAAAGAATAGATTTATAATAGCAGCAGTACCCAGCTCCCATTATCTCATGAATGTAAATCTGGGTTTAAAAAAATACTGTGGCATAAAGCTTTAATTGTTAGACTCTGAAAGCCTATGGCACCTTGATTATTTATGCCAAGCCTGTTTGCTGCTTCTCTTCCAATCATCTGCCAATTTCTTGGCAATAATTTGAAGAAGATTTTCACAATGTGGCTCTGGCAGCACTGGAATATTGCATTGAAATACTTAAATTTAAAATATTTTGGTGAAATACATTTAAAACTAACTTCTAGCATTCATATCAAGGTAGGGGCCTACTTGACAGATTGCTTTCTTTGAGTATTGTACCTTTTGCAGATATACTTGCTTGAAATTCAGGAAACAATGGAAGAAGTTTCATGAGGATCTGTCTTGTTCCAGTGGACTAGTTGCCTTTAATCATACGATGTATTTATCCATAGTATAATTAATACATTAACCCAATATTATAGATGTTCATGAATGCAGCACATAAACCAATCAGCTGGGTTTACCGAACACACTAAAACCACAAACTAATCAGGTTTGGTTTACTGGATACAGCAAAGCCTCCATTTACAACCATAACTGGGATCAGAATTTCCTTGCTAAGCAAAATAGTTGGTAAGTGAATCATGACTGGTTTCATGATTTTTTTTGTAATTTTATGTAAATCACTTCAGTTGTTCAATGAATAGTCTAGTCATTAAACAAATCCAGTTTCTCCCATTGACTTTGTTTGTTGGAAGTTGTATGAGAATGTCATTAATGGTATTTACCAAACGACACAACCGTTAGATAGATTCCTTCTGGGTGTTGAAACAAAATTTATATCTATGACCTATAATCTTTTGTTATCAAGTTATACAGCTGAGGAGATAGTAAAAGATACAATGATTTCCTGGGGAAGAAATTTAGAAAGGCCGATGCAACTTGAAGAATGGCAGGGAATATGGAATAGATAAATTAAATTGACATTATCAGCGGCATATGGTTAAGGAAGAGGACAAATATAGAATAAATAACATAGTATTAAATATATACTTAATTATAATGAGATAGCTTTTAGTATTTAAAATAGTCAACGCTAATTGAACAAAAGGATTTACCGGGATGTAACTATGAATAAGTATTTGGGGTTTCGATACGACCCCGGTTAGTCCTTCTCTATGGTTGTCTTTATGTGTTGTGTTGTATACCCATATATAATTTATATTTGTTCAAAAATTACACTATTAAAAAAAAGAGAGAGAGAATGTCACTAATGGTAATCACATAACCCTGGGACACTGCCAACATCATAAATATATTCTAGTTCTCAAGTGCACAAAGTTTGATTACATGTCTGTGGGGAAGCTATGATGATTGTAAGTGTGAGAATTGTTTGAAAATCACTTTTTCAGTGTCTTTGTAACTTTGAATAGCTGCTAAATAAATGGGTGTATCTCAAGGATAACTTATTAATCAGCCATTATCTCTTCCAGATAGTCTGTGCAGTTCTATGAACTGAAACAATTTTCAGAGTACTTGTCATTTTGTCTATTGCATTAAAAATTGGAAAGTATTCTATTTAATTTTCATTTAATTTGTTGTGCAAACATAACTAGTTTTTCTTCAACAAGCAAAATGAGGAATAACTGGAGCAATTAGGAAGTAAGAAGAAGACAAGTTGAGTTGCTGTAAGTAGCCCGGTGGAAACTAAAAACAATCTTTACATTTAGAGATTGCTAAAAGCAGAGAGCCAGTTTGAAGAACTGATTAAGATGATAGCGTAGAAATAAAAAAAAACTGCGAGTTCAAGTCTGCCTTAGGCCTTGATGTCTTTATGCCAGTCATGATATGATATGAAAAAAAGATTACTGAATAGAAAAAAGTTGTCTGAAAGGGAAAGTTAAAAGTGGGTTAAATGAACCACTCCAAGAACCATTTACCAATTTTGGCATGTTGTATATAATAGCTTGATTTTTACACAAGTATTTTTATGTTTCAGCTGAAAAGCTATGAAGAAACTCAGAACAGGACAAGTACTTATTGACTGTAGTCTTATGAGACACAAAACCTATTGATTCGTTTACAAACATACAAAAACAACTGTCATATAGATACTACAATAAACTTAGAAAATTGTTATACCATTAGGAATACTTTGGGGGAAAACAGCAGATGACTTATACCAATATTTCTGAATTCCTTTGCAAATGAAGGTTTTAGCATTTCTTTTTTCTTCAAAGCCATTTTTCTAATTATATTATACGTTACAATAAATGTAAATTCCAAGTAATTGCCCAGTTTTCTCAGAAAGCAATTTCTGTCAAACAAGGCTTTTAATTCTATTTACCAACAATGTTCTAACACAGCTTTACTTTTTTCCATGTTTTTTTTTAATTAATTCAATCATTTGAAAGAAATATATATGAAGTAACTGCGTCCAAAAACATAGAATAGTCGAAGTCCAAAGCAACATGTGTTCCTTCAGTCTACATTCCTCGATAATATCATCCAAATCTATGGCTCCAATTCAATAATCATAGACCTACAAGCTGTATCCGTTGATCTTTCTTTTATGTTTTCTGAGATGTTGTTTTAAAAAAACAGCTTAACATGTGTTAAAAAGATAAATGACTAAAGTGTGACTACTGATTTTTAATTATAGAAATCTAAAAAATACATTTCTCAGGTAAATAAGGAAGTTGTTCAGTATCAAGAGACCATTTTTTAAATCTTTGACATAGGATCATAATGTTTTTTTATGTCATTGCACTGATAGCTAGTTGTTCTTAAAATGTAGAAGTATGCACTTTTAATATCCTTTTTCCATTGTGGGTTCTTTCAAGAAGAATTGTAATTTTAATTGTAATGGGGCTTATCGCCTTAACTACAAAGTTTATTAAATATTCTTAATAAATGTTAATATTAAATTTAAATAGTTAAATAAATTTATTAAAATGTATTTGTTCTATTGTATTGATTTCTTAAAAAAAAACAATCTCTCAATTAATTCCTCCTCTCCCATATCCATACATTTACCATACTAGTCCCAAAAGTGCTTTTTTCAAAAGATAGCTGGACTTTCTTAGGTTTTCCATTTAAAACGTTTTGCTTCTCATCCAAAAAGCTTCTTCAGCTCTGTTTTCAAATATTTCAAATATTTTCAAAGAAAAAGCCAAGAAAGTCTAGTTGCCTTTTGAAAAAAGCACAACCATGACCTGGATGATCGAGAATCTCCATAGACATTTACTATACTAGTGTTCAATTATTTAGGCAGATGAGTGTATGGTATGTGCACCTTAATTTCTTTTATTCTTGAAATCATGTACAATACAGATATAATGTTGTGCTCACTGCCATCATCTGTTTCAGACTTAAATGCCAAATCAAATTCTCATAAGCCATGTACTAATACTAGATTAAAATATCTTTGCTGTACTTTGTAAGTGATACCTGAGTTATTTTAAAGAATCAGTACAAATAAGAAGTCTGATTTCCTTTTAAGTTTCTTCAATAGATTATATAAAACTTTTTTTTGGTTTGTGTTTTCAAATCAATCTTGTTTCCTGGCAGGTACATGGACAAGGCCATCCAATTTTCTTGGCAACGTTTTTCAAAAGTTTTTCCATTGCATTCTCCTTAAGGCTTCAGGCAGAATAACGTGTCCAAAGTCATCTATCTGGCTTTTGGATCTAAGACATTAGAATCTCACTTTCTCCTGTCCTAGGTCAATCTAGCATCTAATCACTAGATCAAAATGGCTCTAATATAGGACAGGAATGTTTAAAATCTAGAATCTTTGTTCATTTAACTATCCTGATTTTGGAAATATATATTCATAATATATAAAGCCCTTCATGGCATGGGGCTGGGGTATTTGCAGGATCACTTCCTACCGGCTTTCCACCGCCCAGTGCACTCACATAGGACTGCCCTCCTCCGGGTCCCCTCGGCCAGACAGTGTCAGCTGGCGGTCCCCAGGATGAGGGCGTTCTCTGTGGTCACACCATCTCTCTGGAATGGGGCTCTGGACTGCCCCCAACCTCTGCACCTTCCGCGCCGACCTAAAGACATGGCTCTTTCAGCAACTTCCCTCATCTGCCGTGGATTTTAATTTGGGAATTTGGGGATTTTAATTGGTTTTAATATTATTTAATTTTTATCTATTGTCGGGTTATTTTTATTGTTGTGAGCCACCCCGAGTCCTACGAGAGAAGGGCGGCATATAAATCTGACAAATAAATAAATAAATAAATAAATAAATAAATAAATAAATAAATAAATAAATAAATAAATAAATATACTATAATTATTACTGTACGAAGCATCAATTCATTGTGTGAATTAGCATCAAACTAATGTGTTTTTTTTTTTTTACCTTTCATTTGTTTTGCTGATAGTTTTGCTGGCCAATTCTAATTTGACCATTTCCTTTATAATTTTTCCCTCCATTCAGTTTAACTTCACTGAATAGTTGAAAGTTCTGTTTCACCTAATTATTTTAATAAAATTGTATCATTGTTTGAGGACTATCAAAACAACTGAATAATTCAAATTGCTTTTATTTTATGATACCACAATTCATAAATTCAATTGATCTCAAAATGGTAACACTAAAATAGGCAGTAATAACCTCAACAGCAAATACATTTATTTTATTTAAAAATGTATTAAGATAATTATTGGTGAAAAACAAATCTTCTAGCCCTATATTGTGTATCTTTATAATCTGCCAATGAGATTAAAATCTAATAGAAAGTAATGCTGTCAAAAACTCATGACTTAAATCTTTGAAATGCTATGAAAAACAGACACCTAACACTGAAGGAGTATCTGTGCCTGAAGCATTATTCAATTAAGTTCTGCTCATATTTCCATTAAATCTAATAGATGTTTTCATATTGCTTTCATAAGGCTAGGATCCTGATTCACATCTCCAGTTATCAAATTATATATTTAAGGTGAGCATGAAATTTATTACCATAAAAAGGAACATTATTTATTTAGTATTCATGACCATTTGGTACATGATTTCTTTCTTGTTCACTAAATTGTGCAGTGTTAATTATTCCACAATGGAGCTGAGCACAGCATTATATCTGGATATGCGAGAAGACAGTGGGGGTTTTCTGTTGCTATGGGAGCAACAAGAGTTTTAAGTAACACTCAATATTTGCATAATTCTAGAAGAAGATAAAACAGAATTTTGTTCTTAAATGGGTTTAATACAGAAAGAGAATTTGCTGAGAAACCTGTGTCACTATTGAATTTACACTATGTTTGATCTATTAATCTAAAGATTTCCACTTGCATAGTTCCATTCTTAAACTATATCTATGAGTTGAATCAGCATAGAAACAGTCTGAAACTCCAAACTTTTATTTAGATTATATCTAATTACCTATGTTCCTAATGATTACATAGATGATTTTGAAAATACAATGTCAATGCTGGGTGATAAACAGAAGGATCAACTATCAAAATGATCTTATTTTACAAAGGAAGCAGACAATTATTCAAAACTATATACAGCTACATGTTAAAATCATATTCATGTAATTAACATGCAGCTAAAATCCCATAAAAACTTATATGCTTCTTTAGTTGTTTTTTTCCTGAACTTCCATTATAGCCTTTAATTGCTGCTCTGCTACAAATATTAGGTCAATTCAAAGGAATATTTGTTTAGGGGCGGAAGTTGAGTAATTAGTATTAGATAGTTATAATGATAGACAAAATTCTTATTAATGTGAATAGCCAAAAAGAAATTCTCATTATATCTGTCTGTCTGTCCGTCTATCTATCATCTAACTAAATGATAAGATGCTCTAGAAAGGATTAGAACACAAGAATACAGAATTACTTTAGAAGAATTGGAAAATTAATGAATAAAGCATGCTATGTGTATACCTAACTTTACATTTAGCCACATACAAACTACTCACAGCTATATTTTCAAGTTCTTACATGCAGGCATTCTCATTCCTTTGTTTCCAAAGCAACAAACATATCAACACATTGACTCCCTATTGTAAAGAGATCAAGGTATTCATTAATAAATAAAGCATCAAACACAGATCTCTAGAAATACTACAATAATACATACCCCCCGAAGAAAAATCTCTTTTTATTCTGGAGCCTGGAGTTGTGCAGCTTATAGTTTGACAGATTGTAAGCTCTACATAAGCCTTTTGGGACATTCTTGATTATTATTGTTTATCTTTCAATTAAACAGGGAATAATGCTTGGGTATATTGTTAGAAGGAACTTCTGCTTCAGCTGAAAAGCAGATGATAGCTTGGACAAGCTAAAAAAGTTTTGTGAGATAAATAATTTAGTTTGCAGGTATAATATATCCACAAGGATAATTAGAAAGCTTGTAATTGATAATTAATGAACATTACTCAGCCTCTAGTTGGAACTTGCTTTGCAAATTATATATAGAATATTATTTTGTACTATAGTAAATCACTTGCTAAATCATGCAACTGTCAAATAATCAAGGGTTACAAAATTAAAAGTAGTTTCTAAGGTATTGTCTGGATCAACGAAGATCCAGGAAACCAACTCAGGGCTGGTTTGCATCTTCTGCTTTCTTTTCTTCCAGGAAAATCTAGCCACTGGTTCTTGAGGTAGGAATTCTCAAATAATTTCTAGCTTGCCAGAAAGGCAACTATATACCTTTTCTTGATCTTTATCAAAAATAGTATTTTACCAATACTAGCAGAAGCAAAGCCTATGCTCTAATTAGTTAGTGGGCAATCTCTTTCCATTGGGTGTTTGGCTGCTGCTCTCTATGGCCCTCTTTTCCTAGGCTGTTGAACTGTTTATGCCCTTCCCAAGGCACCTTGACCACATAAACACTCAGAAAAGACTGATGAAAAGTTGGATTTTCTGACCATAACTCTATCCTGTTTCCCCCAAAATAAGACATAAGACATTCAAAAAAATATAGGAAAAAGGATGGAGAAGTTGCCATGATTTAATCATTTTTTAAAAGAATCCTAAAAATGCATTGTACAGTCTGAATAGTATTTACAAATAGTTTGTGATTAGTAGACATTTGAATAATGCAATATTGTTACAGTTTGCACTTACAGTGCAAATTATTAATAGATTCAAGCTCATATTCAATGTAAGCCAAAATTCAGTTAGTTTGAGAGTAACACAGTATGGTTGGGACTAGCACGCAGTTGCCATTGGGGTTTTAGATAATAATTGTCTTTTGGGCAAACGGAAGAAAAGGAAGAGCTCATTCAAGGAAAGTTCAGAAAACATATAAGACAGAGTCTTATTTTCGGGGAAACACAGTTGTAGAAAGTAAAGGGAGATTTTTCTTCTCCTTTCACTATTGACTTTAATTTGATTAATTAAGGCTGCAGGACTAATTGATGACACCTTTTCACGTGATCCAATCTGTTGTGTCACTCTACAATTACTATTAATATTGTGTCTCTGAGCTTAGTTGCTTGCTTGTATTACTTAACTAGATAACATTAATGCAAGTGAGTTTGAGGCTTCCTTCCTATTTATATACAGTAGCTTGCTCTGCCAGTTTTGATGGCGGTATTAGTTCCTTGATTAGGGTGTTGTTTTCTGGTCAGTTATTTTCCTTGTATTAATTCCGGCTCATCTGTGCGTTCACTGCTAGAGATGATGTATATGGTTATTATTTCCTGTTAATATTCACTTTAATATCACTTGTGATCAATTGACCCTGACTACCTAAATTATATTTACTTAGTTTCTCATTGTATTGCAGTCAAAGCTGTAATTTGGAAGCAAGTTTAGAAGGACTTGCACTGAAGGCTATTGGTAATTGCAGGTTGTATAACTCAGTCTTTGAAATCCAGCTCTAAGTTTTGAGCCATGATTTTGAAAATAATTTGCTGTACTTACTGTGATTTCTCTTATTTATTGCTCTCCCCTTTATTCTACCTGCCTCCAGAGTCATTCATACTCTATTTTCCGGTAATATTTTGGCAACATAGAAAAGTGGCATAATATACTACGTTGTTATTATTAAGATTTTTTTAAAATCCCATCTTTATTATTTTTTATAAATTATTCAAGGCTGTGAACATACCTAGTACTTCCTCCTCCTATTTTTTCCTCAACAATAAGCCTGTGATGTGAGTTGGGCTGAAAGAGAGTGACTGGCCCAAGTTATCCAGCTGTCTTTCATATTTAAGGCAGGACTAAAACTTACAGTCTTCCAGTTTCTAACCTGCTGTTTTAACCACTAGACCAGTTGTCTTAAATGCAAAACCAGGTTAACTAATGCTCAGTTTACAGTTGTGAGCACAGATCATACTAGAGAAAAAACACAAAAGATCTTAATAAAGGAATAATAATACTTTACACACAAGCAGTTAAAAGTGACTTAAGGCCAGGGATGAATTGAAGATAATGCCAGAGGGATCCAGTAGACAGAATAACCCATCGCATAAACATTCTGTGATGCAAATCAATAGATAAATAGCTTGCTTCCAATTATCCCAGAATTAGGCATTTCTCATTCCTAAAGATTGGATTTAGCTTGACTTTTAGGTGAATTTTTAATTCTAAATGATACAGTATACGCACATTTGCTAACTGAATATCTGTTGAACAATTTGTTGCACAGTCCATGTATAAAACCAGCCATTAGTTTGTAAACAGCAGCTTAGTAAAACTCTGACCAAAGAAACAATTTGTTAATACAATGTGTGGCTCTCACATCTGAACCTATCATAGAGTTGTTATAAGGAGAAAATTGAACAATATAAGAAAGACTAAATACATCACTTTGAGATTTAAGTAAAAATGGGGCAAAAACTTAAGAAATAAACATATGTCCTTTTATTTCAAGTATATTTTAGAAGGCCCGTCTTCGTTTACAGACGCCTAATGGCATGTCAAATCCGCGGGCGAATATTAAAATTTCTCTTGAACTTTTTGTTGTCTTCGATCCCAAAACAATCGAAGAAAGAGCGAGTAAGTTGTGTTATACTGCCACCTTTTTGAGGTAAAAAATCAGTGCAATGGAGGTCTCAACATTAGATGGCGGTAGTTTTTTTAAAAAAACTACGCTTTTTCTATCGGGTGTTTTTTCCGTTTGTAAGCTCTTTACGCTGTTGTTATTTCGGCTTTTAACTTTCACTTCCGTGCGCAAGGAGGGTGCAATCTCGCAGGGTCTAAGGGCAGCAGGTTATTAAGATGGAATTCGCCATGTTGCAAGTCCTAAAGAAAGACCGTTTGTCTTGGAAACAACCAAATTTCACAGCCGTAGCGCTGATTTATATTCCCCACGAGATATTTTGCATTTTGTGTGCAAAGCAAAATCGGCTCTGTGCCTCCTTTTCTCCAGCCGCAGCTTAGTCGGATTTTTCGCAGCAGACATTTCTCCATTACTAGCTGCCTTTTGTCTGCGTTTATTTATCCCAGGATTTCTAGTTTTACAATTCAAGAATGACTGAGTTAGAAGAAATCTATACTAGGGTGCTTGCTGAGATTCAGTTCGTTTTACTGTCAGCAGGAATCCTTCCAAATAAACTGAACAAAAATAAGTTTGCATAAATGATTTATTTAACTAGTTTCGAAATGCCAAGCTACTAGAATTATGAATGTACTCTGTAGCTGTGGCACCTGGGTGCCATCAATACAGGCAGGTGAATACGAAAGAAAGACTGCTTTCCAGTTACAATATTTTCTGTTTTATTAAATTAATCATTACGTTTGGAAAAACATCACCTAGGTTTCTCCAAGTTTGCATTAATAGCTGCAATGCTGAATCAGGGGGAAAAAACATCTTGTTGTCAGGGTATCACAAAGGCAACTACATCTGATTCTCACAAACCAGATTGTCAAGCAACATGGTATTTAGAAATTTTTGTAAACTAAAAAGAGCTAGCAAAGAAACTATTGTCAGTAGCAAAAAAATACTGTACATGTTCCATAATTCATTCAAACTCTCAAATAATGTTGGACATATACAAAATATATTGGTGATTGACTTGGACATTCAGTCAAGTTTGAAACATAATTGTAAATTTTCTTTTGTTCTGGAAAAAATAATAATATTATGTATAAAATAACACTTTTCATTCTCTTCCCCTGATTTCCACCAGTTTTAGTAGGATACTGACCAGAGCAAGTAGGATATTTTGTAATAGTATATATCTTAGTTAAAAAGTGGTAGAATTCTTGCACAAAATCTATTTGTCTTATAGTGAAAAAAATCCAAATAGTGATAACATTTCAGTCATCACTATTTTTACCATCACATTGGCAACTGAATATAATAGCAAAAACCTATGCATTCTTATCTAAACATAAAATATGCTATATTGAACGAGTTTTTCATCCTCTGGTAATTATGGATATAGTATAAACCATAGATATTATGTATAGGCTATTCACCCTTTAACTGATTCAGAACATAGTTGACAAGTGTGTGAACTATATTTCACTTCAATGCAACAACAAGGCCAGTGTAAGGACTGATAAAATGTGCTTACACACATTTTAAAAGAAGCTCTACAGAATTCTAAGTTAATTTGCATACTGAATAGTGCTGAATCATCTTTAGGAAGTTCTACTCCAGGCATATTATAGTTATAATTAAACTGGGTACTGCAGAAGAGTGGATCAACATGGCAAAGGCAATTTGTCTAGAACAGGAATTGGAAATATGTGGCCTGTCACTCAAAATCTTCCAGACTATATAGTTCCCCAAAGAAATATATCCACCTGGCCCACAGGATACAGAGGCTGTCCCATTCAGCTGCTCTTGTGAACAGTCACCACCTTGGCAACTATTTGGTGACAGCTCATCAGCAATTTAAGGCAGAGATAGATGAAGAAATGCTGGCAGCAGTGGTGTTATGGCTTCCAGCTTCTGGAAAAGGTTGTGATCCCTGGTCTAGAAAATGGAAATGCCTCCTGTTCAATCAACTTCAAGGCCAGACATTATCTCTGAGTAACCATATTCGGAAACTTAAATTTTTTGAGAAAAAAATTACAGAAACTTCATAAACGCCCAGGAGAGTAACTGTCTGGTAATGGCTTTATTTGGGGTGTACCAGGTATGAATTTAAAAACAAAACAGAAGACATCCAGATATCTCTTATCCAGATAAGACATAATTAAGTAATTAAACTGGGTGCTGCAGAAGAGTGGATCAGCATGGCAATTAAGCCATATAATTACTGGTAAGTACAGTCTCAGAACAAGAAATTTCTCCTTTGCCAGAAATTGATTGGTAAGTTTCATGAAAAGAAGAGATTTTGAGCAACACATGTCAAATTGACAATGCTTCAATGCATTATTTGTTTTTAAAGCTAGAACTGTAAACTTTGGACTGAAAATAGAACCCTTTACATCAACCATGTTTCTTTTAGTATTGTGATTATTTTTGTATGTTTATAAGGTTGTGATACACAGAGATTCTCAAGAATTTTTGCGAGCCTGCATAGCACTGCCCATCAAATTGGGAATCCATTTTGAGTACTTTTCACTGATGATGAAAATGAAACCACTTCAGGGCTTATCAAAACGCTTATTTTCTTAGGACGCATCATATGCTCTCTGAATAAATTATGAATTTATAATTTCCAAGTTTAATTTGGAAAAGTCATAACTATCTGGAATCTTCATAGCACCACTTGTATAAATAATCCTCTAACTATTATGTTATTGTTGCCATGAAATTCACCAATGACAATATGATCTTATAATAGTTTTGAATTTTTAGTGTTTACTGCAGATAAAAAAAATTCTTTGGCTGCAGTCCTTGTAACTAAAATACTTTAGTTGACGAAAAAAGTTTTTATTGTGAACAACTTCATAAAGCTGATGTTTTATTACAATTTTCTAAAAATTATTTTTATATTTTTTACACTTTATATAAAAAGAAATGAAAAAGCAATGCAAAATAGTTTCTTATGACTAAAATGTTTCACTCATAAAATTATGGTCCAGCTGTCACAGCCATGCATTACTATTAGGAAAACCATGGAAAAACTTTGATTATACAGATCTTTATCAACAAGGTGATGTCTCTGCCTTTTAACATGCTGTCTAGGTTTCCCATAGCTATAACATAACAAGCTTTTTGAAATTCTAACTGGCATTTAAATTTTTAAAGTCAGTGTGAGATGTGAAGGAGCTTGGAATAAAAGCAGGGAGACTTGGTATTGAGACTATCCTCAGCAATGAAAGAGGGTACAGTAATGACTATTTCTCAGTCCTAATAACCTATCCCAGTGGATTAATCTGGGGAAAATGGATGACGTGATGGTGATTAACCAGTCATCAAAGCAAGCAAAAGGTCAGGAATAACAAATTAAAATACTTAACAACAATTTTATAATACACATAAATTATAAAACATAATTTGAATTGTAGACAACATTATTAAATTTCAAGGATCTCTGCCAGTGATGGGTTGCCCCCGGTTCGCACTGGTTCTATAGAACCGGTAGTAAAACCGGCGGGAGGCTCCACCCACCAACCCCAACATCATCAAAACGCTTCTGCGCATGCAGAAGCGGCCCCACTGCGAACTGGTAGTAAACGTAAGTAGAACCTACCCCTGATCTCTGCACAGTCTATGCTTGACTGGTTGAGAAAAGCTTTTAAAAATGGTTGTCCTTATTGACAAGCTAAATGTGGATCAGCTCATGAGACAGAGAATACAAGGGCTACCTGGTTCTGAGCTTCTTCAAATGAAGCAACACATTAAAGACATATGTAGTCATTTTTTCCTTTCTACTCACTATTGGTGATAATCTCACATGTTCTTTGCAATACTATGAATAACATTTCCAGAGGTGTATTGACAAGGGGTCTAGGACAACTCGCAATGGGACAAGTGTTACATTAGGGTCGAAGAAGTGGTGGAATAGAATAATTTTAAAAAAGATGCAAAATGAAGGACAAAATGAAATATGAATGACAAAAAATTAAATGATTTTAAATAATTGAATAGTTGATTGTCCCATGGCAAGTTGTCCATGACAAGATAGCCACAACGAGTTGGCTGTGATGAGTTGGCAGCAATGAATTGGCCGTGGGAAGTTGTCCCATTCCAATTGACAAATTGGGGTTCAGAGGAAAACAATAAAGTTGTTTAATGGGAAATTACAGAGAAGAGAGTTTTCTATGGCCGCAGAAATAGGACCAAAAATAACAGTAATGTACTTAGATTTTGTTTAATTATAAAGAAAATACAAAGAAAAGAAAGTCATAATACTAAAATTGTACAAAGTGAAACTATGTAAGTATGGAAGTTATGAGTTCTCCAACTCCGATAGGCTAGATTGCTTCTGTATCAGTCATGGATAAATTGGGTGTTGGTCCTATCTCAGGGCCTAAGGAAAGTGCAGACTTGGTCCTGATTGGCTAGCTGACGGAGTCAGCTGGCATCGCTGACTGCCATTTCCACCAAGGAGGAGAATACTTAGTTGTCCTGTAATTGTAATAGAAAGGACAATATGACCTATATGGCCCCTTCCTTATAATTTCCTTATGATTCTTAACAAATTTTCCTGGTTTTTGTTGTTGTTGTTAGTTGCTAAGTTGTGTCCGACTCATCACAACCCCATGGACAACATTCCTCCAGGCCTTCCTGTCCTCTACCATCCTCTGGAATCCATTTAAGCTCACGCCTACTGCTTCAGTGACTCCATCCAGCCACCTCATTCTCTTACAATTCCCCTTCTTTTGCTCTCAATCTTTCCTAGCATTAGTGTTAGAGAAAATTTATTTCTCTATAGCTGTGCCTATTAATGGCTTTTGGAATGTACAGATACATAAGCCAATCAGAGGGCAGCTAATATGTTTGAATCTCTTGGGCCCTCCTCTAACTGTCACAGTTAGCAGTATAAAAGGAGATTCTTAACAGAAACCCTGCTCTGGCTCTGGTGCTGTTGTTGTTGTTGTCTTCAGTCTTCTCTCAGCTCTTCTGTATTGTACTGTATTATATTCTCTTCTCTTCCGTTAGAAAACTGTGAGCAGTTTGGAAGTCTGTTAGTAGAGCAGTTCTGGTGGTTTATAATACTATTTCTTCTGAGGAAGAATAGTCCTCAGATAGAGGACTATTAGATAAATAGATATAGATAAAGATATATAGCTGACAGGATAATTTATCATAGTAACTAAGTGCTGTTTATTAATTGAATAGATATTGTTATGTTTTTATTATGTAAATAAAAACATTTACTGTTAACTGCTTCAGAGGCTCATTTTTTTACGTAGAATTTCATAGAGATAAAGGTTCACGGTTAATTGATTTATTAACCTCCACAACAATTAGGCTCTTCTCCAGTGAATCCTTCCTTTTCATTAGGTGGCCAAAATATTTGAGTTTCATCTTCAGGATCTGGCCTTCTAAAGATCAGTCAGGGTTGATTTCCTCTAGGACTGATCAGTTTGATCGCCTTGCAGTCCAGGGGACTTGCAGGAGTCTTCTCCAGCAGTTCAAAGGCCTCAATTCTTTTGCGCTCAGCCTTTCTTATGGTCCAACTTTCAAGGCCATAAATTGCAACTGGAAAACCTACAGCCTTGACTGTACACACTTTTGTTGCCAGGGTGATGATTCTGCTTTTTAGTATGCTGTCTAGATTTGCCATAACTTTCGTCTCCAGGATCAAGCGTCTTTTAATTTCTTGGTTGCAATCCCCATCTGCGGTGATCTTGGAGCCCAGGAAAATAAAATCTGTCACTATCTCCATTTCTTCCCCATCTATTTGCCAACAATTGAGAGGACCTTGGACACACTATTCTGCCTGAAGCCCTAAGGAGAATGCAATGGAAAAACTTCTGAAAAATGTTAGCAAGAAAATTGGATGGCCTTGTCTATATACTGCCAGGAAACAAGATTGGTTTGAAAACACAAACCAAAAAAAAGTTTTATATAAGCTATTGATCCTAGTATCCTATGGCAATCTGCTTTATAAGAAAAGTCCACAGGACAAGGATATTTATCAGAACAGTACCCATTTTATTTATTTAAAAATAAAAATTAATGAACATTGTGAAGATTTTGTTAAAGAATTTAGTTTGCTACTGAAATACAGGAACATATAAATATGTGTGATTTAAATCTTAGGTTGATTGGAGTATCTTCCTACACTTAAAATAGGACACATGACTTCTTGATGATAGCCTTAGTTCTCACATGACCTTCCTGCACAGGAATGTTTAATGCTTATTCTTATTTTATGGGACATTGGCAAAGATGTTTTTATTCTCCCAGGCATCATAATAATTTTATGTACAGTACACCGCATTATGTTGCAATAAAATCCACTTTTACTTTTCTTTCCTCTGTTTCAGTTTCTACTGCTTTGTAATTGTTACAAGTAGTCCTCATTCAGTGACACATTCATCAATCATTCAAAGTTACAGTGCCACTGAATGAGGAAATTTACAATGGGTCCTCATAGTTGCAGCTGTCATAGTGTCCCCACAGTTACGTGATCACAATTTGGGTGCTTGGCAGCCAGCATACTATTACAATATCCCACAATCGGGAATCACAATAACTCACAGTGATAGGAACACCATTTCTGACCTTCATTGTAGCTTCCCACAAGTGAAGTTAATGTGAAAGCCAGTAGAAGCTCTCTAAAATGATTACCTGATGTGTTTCTAATGACCACACAGGATTACCTAATGATGGAAAGTAGGAATGCAAAACTAATTCTAGGCAGTCACATGATGTTGTATTTTATGACTGAGCAACAGATTTTCTGTTCCTAATTACTATTATTAATTGAGGATTATCTATATAATTTTAATTTAATTTAATAATTTAATACTCTATAATTATCTGAGTATTTTAAAGCTACTTCTTTGCTTTTAAATTAATTTTTATACTCTGGTTATCAAATATTTTCCAAGGTGTTAGAAAATTTTTATTTTAAAGTAAAAAATGAATGAATAAAGAAATGGAATCAGATGCAAATAACCAAGTCCCAAACTATTTGTATTACTCTGCTCCAGCCAAATTGGGAAATCAGAACATCTGGTGAAAATCCAATACATATGGAGGTCACAAAGCTGAGAAAATTTACTCTGTGAAAAATTGTCTGCTATGCTTTTACCAGGAGATATAAATTACCGTGAAATCAGTCCTTGATGCTGGAAGACAGGTTTGTCTTGAGCAATTAAGAACACATCTGGATGTTTTTGGTCAAGGTGTTAGTTGGCCACCGTTTTGATGAATTAGAAGCACATTTGGTAGCTGTAGATAGCACCATCTGCCTTTTTCTTTTTTTACAGCCCATGGCATTCTACGGATTCTTAGTAATCTTTGACCCGTAGCTATGAAGATCTTTTTCTGTAGCTCCATCGTCACAGAGAACATGAAGTTTTATTTTTCTCTGATTTAATTGTCTACTCTTCTAATTCAATGGTATTCCTGTTTTTGCAAATGAATAATATCATGAATTTATATTCATAGAAAATCCCATTAGTATTTGTGTTGACTAATATAATATTTAGTTAACACTGCTATTCTCTTGTTTGATCTAATACGATTTATTGTATTTTATTTTATTTCAGTTGCTATTAGTTAAAGTTGTCTGAGTTATACCATGGGAAAAACAACCTCAGCTTTCATGCATGAAGAAAGCCACATCAATTAAATAAGAGTTAAAGAATGGTGCTTTCTCTCCTCCTCCTCCTGTCACTGTCCTGTTAATCTTGTGTCATTCATTTGATTAAAAAGCTCCTGTCTATTCTGGATGTCTTCCCAATACGATGCAACCCCCTTTGCATTAAAATACTTCACCTAAAAGATTTTACGTTAAAATACTTTGCCTAAAAGATCAAGAAATACCAAGTTTGAAAAATGATTTTAAATTGAATGTAATGTGATCTGAATTTGCGAAATCCTTTTGCTCAAAATAATGTAAAATACAATGCAAATACAATACTATGTATTGTCTATTTTAACTTTCTTTTTCCTTTAGATTTATTAGGGATTTATTTTAGTACCAGACCCATGGCTTATTTGCATTCACTCTGTGCTTGCATTCATTAAATGTGAAGATATTGAATATCAGGTTCTCTGATATATGATTGCTGTGTGATTGATACTCTAAATCTAAGCATTACAGGACAAACCAATATTGTTTTCAAAGAGATTATTGTATTTGCTTTAAGTGCTTTAAGCAAAAATAGCAAAATGTTTGGAATCACAAGTAAACACTGAGCTTATTTCTTTGTTAATTGCTCTAAGATAAAACATGATCTTTCCTTACAATTCTGTAAAGAAATGAATCTTGCATCAAAGAAATAATGTATTCTGAATTACTATCCCATACTTAGGTGTATGAATTTCTTTATCATCCTATTTAAGAATATGGTGTATTATTAAGTCTGACACCTTACTGGTTTAGAACTGGAAATTTAGATTCTCTTAATTTGAATTGGGATGCTTGTTCTGAGTGATTAATCAAGTTAAATAGGACAGAATAAAATAGGTGAATTTGTTAAAGTGAATATGGTATCAGTTAAAATAAACCTGGACAAGTGAAAGCATTCCATCTTCTGATGGACCTTTGCTTTGAATGTTAGGGCTTTCAGAATCCATGAGACATTATGGTTAGAAGAAACTTTCCATGCAGGATTCTGTGCAATTTTTCCTTTGGGAGGTTTACCAGATTATTTTTTTCTTGTCTGGTTGTATTTGTTCAAATTTCTACTGGACCAAATGTTCAGCTTAAAAATGCAACAATTTCTAATTGAAAACTGAAGATTGACTAATCTTGGAGGAAGAAACTAAATTAAAACACATACACACTTTTTGATCCTGGGTTCCCTTTCTGATTATAGTTGATTTAAATTGTTGGGTGACAGGGAATCCACCATTTTGATATGGGAAGCTTACAAAAAGATACTCCAGTTCAGTTCACTTGAACTTTGGAAAAATTGGTCCCACTTATGCGTTTAACATTACCAATCCATTGTGCACTAAAGTATTGTGTGAAATTCTGTAGTATCACATTTCTTTTATTTTTTTGTCACATAGACTAACATAGCCCTGACCATTGAAAGATTGTTCTCATTTGGCTTAGTCTTTAGACAAAGACATTAACATTTCTACCTATAATATTAACATTTCTACCTATAATATTAAAAGATAGAAATTTCTAATTCTACATTATGGGATGCTGTTAGTCATATTGATACTATTGTGAGGGGAGGGGACAGTTGAACCAGGAGTGGTATTCACTTAACTTCCCTACCGGTTTGCAAATGTGCGCATGCACACTCACTCTGCTTGCATGTATTATCTTCCGTGCATGCACAGAGCCTCAAAAACGTGAAAAAATGGCATATCATGATGTCCGCGCAGGTGGGCGGGGCATCCTGCAGTCACCCCTACCGCTTTGCCCAAACTGGATAGAACCGGCTGAATACCACCACTGAGTTGAACTATTGATGCATAGATGTTTGTTTGTTTAAGTCTAGAGCTGGTGAAAAACTGCAAAGTTAATATAAAATAGTTTTAGGTAGACATATAAAAAGTGGCGCAGTTGTTTTCTTTGTGCCACCGATATGTAGGATGTGGCACTTTGTGCTGCCAATATTCCACTCACAATTGTTTATTTCAGCTGTTTCTGTAATATATCTTTGCTGACAGAAATGTGTAAATGCTGAGTTGAGTAATAAATCTGCATTGTGATGAGAATATATTTTTGCTTCCCAGGAGAACATTTCAACTGAATTCTTTTGCCCCTCATGTGATGGATCTCATCTACAGGGTTGAGCTCCAAAGAATCACTTTGAAAGAACAAAATGCCAATGGGAAAAGACTTGAAGGGAAGAAATCTTTACTTTTAATCAAATTGTAAAAATATTTTGATTATAAGTCGTACTTTAGGGGAAAAAACCCATATAAAACACTGTAGTACTAATAAATGTCACATGCAGAAATTACTATTTGTGCAAAACTAACATATTACAATTAGTATATTTCAACCAGAACTAAATACATCACCCTAACAAAATAAGCATTTTGCAAATGCCTTAAAACATTTTAATGTTTATTTTGTGACTGACTTTCTCCTTACAAATTAAAGCTGATGTTCCGTTTGCCATTTTAGTAATTTTTCCAAAGCATTTTTTCATATTAAAACCATTATAATACTGGAGTATATTGGCAGGAGTATATTGTTTTGAAAAATGAATCCAAGATTATCTTTTTTTTTATTCCTCTGCACACATTTGCACTGCACCTTTAATAATAACAATAGTAATAATTATTTAATAATTAAATATTTAATAATAAATATTGTTACAATTAAATATTTAATTATTGGCTCTGTAGTGAAAGAGATGAAAGCATGGACCTTTTGATTGGTGGCTTCAATAAAATTTCACAAATTGACTATAAACAGCACCATGACTGAGGTATCAAAGTTATTCGTTGAAAGCTGTGAGAGGTTTTGATTCAAATGTAGTAAAATTACAGAGACCATCAAGTTGAGATTTTGGAAAATGAGCAAGTTAAGATCTTATGGGACTTTAAGATTCAAACAGGTAAGGCATCTTGTTCACAACATGCCTGATATAACAGCTATTGAAAAGAAGAATGTCTAGTTCATTGATGTTGCTTTCCGGGTGAGGCTAGGATTGAGGAAAAATACTTGGAAAAAATTATGAAATATTGGGACTTGCAGATTAAAGTGAGCACTTATAGAAAAAGAAATCAGTTCATAAACCAATTGGGGTCCTTGGTGTGATATATAATGAACTTTTGTAATAACAGAATATTCAAAAATACTGAAAAATACAATAAGATCAGGAAAGTAAGACTTTCTGCCAATATACAGGCTCTGAAGCACAATTAGGCACACTGCTTTTCAATTGTCTCATCTTACCAGGTGTTATTAAGAACCATGAGCATAATTCAGTTTTAGCTTAGAATGTTTTGCCCTCTGCCAAGAATGAGACTGTCACATGTTCAAGGTTGAGGATTCCTGCCAAAAATAAGACCATCAAGATTACAAAATCTTGGTGTCAATCTCAAAGCGTTGTGGTTGTTATTCAGGTGGGCAGGAGAGGGAAAACCCCGCTTACCAGTTGTCATGTCCAGAGTGCGTACCGTTGCTGATTCCACCCTGCTTGTCATTTCCACAGTAGCTGCTGGGATGTGGAAGCCTTGGATAAGATTGCTGCCTCCATTATAGCAGCTCCAATGCTATTGCCACTGCACAGCTGAGAGGTGGACCCGGAAGTAACTATGCGGCTTCTAATATTAAAAACTATTCCTTAGTGTTTCGACAAGCTGGAGGGGTGGAGCTTTGTGTACCATACCCATGATGACGGAATGTAACTAGCATTGAGGGGGGGAGTATGGGGTGGAGTCATGGGATTGGCGGGTAGCTTTAAAAGGTGATGGGAATCACTGCATGGTAGCGCTGACAATAAACCATTCTCCATGGGTGTTTGATTGGTACTTGCCGGAGCCGAGGATAAAGATTGCTAAAACACAGATAACTTCTGGTTTGGAGTTTTATCTCACCATGGAAATCTGGAACCTGACACTTGGTTTATAACAGATGATAATGAGGCCAATGTTAAGAAGTGTCCGTTTCTCAAGGTTAATTGAATCAAAGATGAGATCACTCTAATCTACAAAGGTAGATTAGGCAAGGACAAGATAGAACAAATTATACTATAACGCAATAGTGATTAAAATAAATATTTGCTTAATTCTACACTATAATATAATGTTGAGCTATGCAAAAGTAGAAAATTAGTTTGGTCTAGTGGTTAAGGCACAAGGTTAGAAACCAGGAGATCTGTGAGACTAGTCCTGCCTTAGTCATATAAGATGGCTGAGTGACTTTGGACTACTCATTGTCTCTCAGGCTACAAAGTCAGGTTGGTCAATTATTGTCACACTCAATTGATCGACACTGGGTTGATTGGGAAATGCTAGGAAAAAAAAATGTTTTTGAGAGGCAGTTTGGTGTAGTGGTTAAAACGTCAGGCTAGAAACCAGAAGACCACGAGTTCTTCTTCCACTTTGAGCATGAAGCTTGTTGGATGACCTTGGGCCAGTCAGTTTCTCTAAGATCTACGAAGGAGGCAACCACAGATCACTTTTGAAAAGCTTTGCTAAGAAAACTGCAGGGATTTGTTAGTTTCTGAGAATTGGACATAATTGACCAAAAGAAGAAAAAATAACTCAAACATACAAAACCATATGGAGTTCTATGTAATCTGCACCCAAGGAAAAGAGGTATCCACTTTCCCATTCCTTTGTCTCAAACTTATTGGAGAAACACCAGCAGTACAACAGCGTTTTTTTGTGCTGTTTAATGCTGAGAGGAAATAAATGCACTACACACACAATACACATCCCTACTTTATTAAGGCAAAATATATCTTCCATGAAAAATTAGATATTTGATAAAGATGATTCAAGCTGATGAACAACTGATTAAGAATCCCGTTGTACATTGTGATACTTCATTGGATAGTGTAAGCACTTTTTTCCTTCAGTTATATTTGAATTGTATCTGAACTATTTGAACTGCATTTAAACCATTGTTATACTAGAATAGTTATACTAGTATACTAGAATACTCAACTTACAACAGTTCATTTAGAAACGATTCAAAGTTACAACGGCACTGAAAAATGTGACTTATGACTGCTTTTCACACATACAATTGTTGCAGCATCCCATGGTCACATGATCAAAATTCAGATGCTTGGCAAATGGTTCATATTTATGACAGTTGCAGTTTCCCAGGTCATGGGATCAGCTTTTGTGACCTCCAGCAAGCAAAATCAATGGGGAATCCAGATTCACTTAACAATGTAGTAATGATTCATTTAACAACTCTGGCAAGAAAAGTCGTAAAATGGGGCAAATTCACCTAACAAATGATTCAGTTAGCAACATAAATTTTGGGCTCAGTTGTGGTTGTAACTTGAGAACTAACTGTAGTTATTAGAACAGTGTGCTGCAACTGCCAAAAGAGCCAACACAGTCCTAGGTTGCATTAACAGAAGGATAGAGTCAAGATCACATGAAATGTTAATACCACTTTATAATGCTTCGGTAAGACACACTTGGAATATTGCAGCCAGTTTTGGTCGCCACTCTGTAAAAAAGATGTTGAGACTCTAGAAAGAGTATAGAGAAGAGAAACAAAGATGATTAAGGGGACTGGAGGCTAAAACATATAAAGAACGGTTGCTGGAATTGGGTATGTCTCGTTTAACGAAAAGAAGGACTAGGAGTGATGTTATGTATTGAATACATGTAGTTGTGTTAAGCCCTGCTAAAGTGAAACTAACCTTTAGATGACCCTAACTGTTAATTTCAACTGTTTTGGAGCGAAACTTAGAACATTCATATTTGGGCGGGCCGTCCTGTGGCCCAGAGTATAAATTACAGGAATTTGCCTGTTGTTAAACAGTTCCAATTGAGTCAATAAATACTGTTGTATCTATACAGTATGTTCTTGCCTACCGCAGCCCACAATGTAATAGGTGACATGATAGCAGTGCCCCAATAATTAAGGGGTTGTCATAAAGAAAAGGGAGTCAACCTATTCTCCAAAATACCTGAGGTCTGGACAAGAAGCAATGGATGGAAACTAATTAAGAAGGGAATCAACCTAGAACTAAGGAGAAATTTATTGATAGTTAGAACAGTTAATCAATGAAACAGTTTGCCTCCAGAAGTTGTGGGTCCAGGAGCTCCATCACTGGAAGTTTTTAAGAAGAGATTGAACAACCATTTGTCTGAAATGGTATGGGGTTTCCTGCCTGAGCAGGGGGTTGGACTAGAAGATCTCCAAGGTCCCTTCCAACTCTGTTATTCCGTTAGTTATATTTAGTTATATATTTCTTTAATTATATTACACAATAATAAACATTGTGACCTTTCTATGATTGTATATTTTCTCAATTATACATTGGGAAATATTATTTTGTATTTTCACCAGAAGCTTTACTATTTAAAACCTATTCATAATTTTCTTTTTCTTTGTGAGAATATTAACTTTGTCAGTCATTCAATATGCAGTTCCCCAATCTTCTTTAAATCCTTTTATTCTTCATTCTCAGCTTTCTTTTAATTTAGAAAGAATGTGTAATGGCTGTTTTGGAGAATCCATATAAAACATCTTTGTGGATTTTCATTTATTTATAAAATCTCAAATGAATAGCTTTATTGTGATGTTATCCAAGTACCATCTGGTACTGGAACTCATGACTGCTGAAGTTATTCATCAAAAAGTCAGAACTGTTAAGAATACAGAAGTATTGTTGGAAAGCGAAAGAAAGAATATTTCCGCTAATGGCTAGCTCACTTTGTGCTAGTAATTATAGAAAAATATAAAATCTAGTAGTAGAATAATCTATATACTAATAAAACTCTCAAATCTGTTAATTTTGTGACCTTCAATTTGGAGAAATTGAGAGGCATGGGGCAGCTATTATGAACCAAGATAATTCAAATGGGGTTAACTACAGAATGCTGGGACCAAAAAGCTAGTAGAACATACTTCCACATTTGGAACAGATGGCAGGAGTTTTGGAAATAAATCTGGAAAATATATACATAAATAATTATATAGTTATTTGGCTGCTTCGGTGAATTTAGAAACAACCCTAGTTGTGTTTTAATGCATTGATAGTTGCCAAAACTAAATCACAAAAGTGAAAGAAAATAAGAATGTAACTATAATAAAGCTTGAAGGATTATCTATGTCTTGACCACATCCTTAAAAGTAGTTATTAGTTTTTAAAAAAACACAATCCCTTATTCATAGCCTCAAGTTCTCTTTTCTCTCGCTCTCTCTTCTATTTCACTCAACCGGCCCATAAAATTAAGTAAAAGAACACAGAATATCTGCAGCATTTCTTTTTTTAACAATTTGATACGGTAGCCTAGAAATAAAGGTAAAAAAATACACATTCCTTTCCTGATTGAAAGAACAATTTAAAAATATTATTCTAAATTAGATTAGTTTCACTTAAAATTGGTGTTTTTGCAGTTCCTAACATTTTTGCTCATACTATAGAGTATTACATGGAGAGAATAAACATAATATTGAATTACTTCCACATGTTCCATTGTTTTATTAGCAGAAATAGCCATAATGTGTTTATTAATGTGAGTGACTGTGCGCACAGTCACTCACGCCCTCGTCACTTCCCGTCTGGACTATTGTAACACTCTCTACATGGGGCTCCCCTTGAGGAGCACCCGGAGGCTCCATATATTTACTTATGACATTCTGTGTTATAAAATGGAAACTATAACATAGTTGTAAGTAACACAGAACATTCTATTCTATAAAAAATGACATTATAGAACTAGGACAAAGTAGGGCCATCTGTGGCCCCTCAGCTAAACTGTATTAACTGGAACTTAGGTTATTCCCCAAATTAAAGAGACGGTCCTACAGTGTTGTCAGCAGTGGTGGGTTGCTCCCGGTTCAGACCGGTTTACAAGAACTGGTAGTAAAACCGGAGGAAGGTTCCGCCCACTGTCCCAGATGTCATCATCGGTAATCTGCGCATGCGCAGAAACAAGGCACCTGCACCAGTGAAGCAAGCATGTGCACACGATCCCGTTGCGAACTGATAGTAAAGGTAAGTAGAATCCATCCCTGGTTGTCAGGCAGGAAACACCCAATGCTCCTACTTTTAATTTATGGCACATTTATTTCACTCATATGAGACTATAGTAAGTGAGAAATACAATATACAATATACAATAATTATAAGTAGAAGTGGATATCATCCAGGAAACTCATAAAATATGTAAACAAGTTAAAATAATTATGCAATAAAATATTGATTAAGAATAACCTTTATTCCATTTCCACATAATACATGATGAAATCAATTCAAAGTAAATATATTTTGGCCTGGTTACTGGAATCAAATGTCCTCTTGGTTGCTCTGCTTTTCTCCTGATATTTTCGCTTTACTACCCCTTATTCATACAGTCCTGAATGTACTATAATGTGCAGGTAGTCCTTGACATACGACCACAATTGAGCCCAAATTTTCTGTTGTTAAGTGAGACATATGTTAAGTGAGACATATGTTAAGTTTTGCTCCATCTTTCAACGTATCTTGCCACAGTGAATCACTGCAGTTGATAAGTTAGTAACCTGGTTGTTAAGTGAATATAGCTTCCCCATTGACTTTGCTTGTCAGAAGGTGATCACATGACCATGGAATGATGCAACAACCATAAGTATGAGCCAGTTGCCAAGCAACTGAATTTTGATCACATGATCATGGGGATGCTGCAAAGGTAGTGAAAAACAGTCATAAGTTGTTTTTTTCCCATACTGTTGTAACTTCAGTTTAAAGTTTTAACTTTGAACAGTCACTAAATGAACTACCTGTATTGCCACTTCATTTCTTAGATTAAAAAATAACAATAAGCAAATAGACTACCTTGAGACATTATAGTTGCATATCATACTTCAGAATGAGGCTCATAAGGACAGTTCTAAAGAATGTAAAAATAAAAATAAAAAATCCTACATCTGATGATATATTTCACTAAATATATTACCCTCCAAGATCTATTTATCAACCAATAATGCATTCCAAATTATAGTGTTTTTTCTCAAATTAACATTTGTGTGTATTCATGTATGCAAATACAATTTAATTCATTATTTGTATTTCCAATATCATATGCCAACATTGAGATTCCTGGGTTAAAATCAGCGAGGAATGTGCAGAACATTTTTTCTCTTTTCATCCATGAGGTGGCATCATATAATGACTTTTGTTCATATAAAGTGAAAAAGACAAATAACAAATCCTAGACCTAATCATATTAAAACAGCTGCAGTAGCTACTCAATTCAGAAGAATAACTGATTTTATTATGATAATCTTTTTTAGGAAGATCAGACTATTCAGATTATAGTTTTCTTTCCCCCAACCCTGGAATGCAGCTATAAGGCATAAAGTTAAGAATTTAACAAGAGTGGGAAAATAAGGCTACAGCTTTGCTAATGGAAACGCAAAAGAAGGATTGTGTGTCCCTGAACATATATTCAGAGGCTATAATAATACATAATAATAATAATAATAAGAGCAGAGGGTGGTCGAAGACTCCTACGAGTAAAGCAGACTGTGGAAGAAGAAAAATGCAGCTTGAATGATTACATCCAGAAAAGTGAAGAACCAATGATTAAGGAAGTAAATAAAGAAGGCCTTTTAAAGACAACTAAAACAAAAGCAGAATATAAGAAAGAAGTAATTGAGCAGCAAGCTGAAAATTGGAAACACAAAGCTCTGCATGGCCAATACTTGAAAAATATTGAAAGCAAAGCTGACCAGAAACTAACTTGGAACTGGTTAAGATCAGGAGTACTGAAAAAAGAAACAGAAAGCTTTATTTTGGCAGCTCAAGAACAAGCCCTAGCCACAAACTGCATGAAGGCAAAAATTCAACATGTTACCACCAACAGCAAATGCCGCCTATGCAATGAAAAAGATGAGACAGTCGACCACCTGATCAGTGGGTGCAGCAAAATTTCACAAACTGACTACCTACAACGCCATGACCGTGTTGCTAAGATCATTCACTGGAAATTGTGCCAGAAGTTTGGATTTGAGTACAGCAAAAACCACTGGGAACATCAGATTGAGAAAGTTTTAGAGAATGAGAAACTCAAGATCTTGTGGGACTTTAGGATTCAGACTGACAGGCACTTGGTCCACAACACACCTGACATAACAATAGTTGAAAAGAAAAAAGTATGGTTCATTGCCATTGCAATACCTGGTGATGCACGAATTGAAGATAAGCAGCAAGAAAAAATCACAAAGTACCGGGACTTACAAATTGAAGTTGAGCGACTGTGGAAAAAGAAATTGTGTGTTGTCCCGATTGTAATTGGAGCCCTTGGAGCAATACCCAAAGGGCTACCCCGCTATTTAGAAATTCTAAAATTGCCGGACTTGAACATTTTGACTCTACAAAAAACCACCTTACTCGGAACAGCTTACATCCTCCGACGATACCTTAACAGTTCCTAGGTCCTTGGTTAGGACTCGAGCTGCTGAGCTATTAACCAGCCTCAAAGGCTGTGAATCTCACTAAAGATTAACCAATAATAATAATAATAATAATAAAAACAATAATAAATAAATAATAACAATGCTGGTTTGTTTGGTTATTTGTTTTACAGACTAGGGTTTTCATTATTTTTAATTTTGTTGCTGGGGAGACAGTCAGATAATTGGAGATTGGGGCAAATCAAAATTAAACCCTAACAATCCCAGCATATTGTACTATCTAATTGTGAGAAACCCAAAGGTGCTTTTTCAAGAGGCAACTGGACTTTCTGATTTTTCTTTTTCTTTGAAGATGTCCAAGAAACTCCTCCAAGAAACTTCTGTTCTAATAAAGGAAATTTTATAGAGATTTCTCCCCTTAAAAGGCAAGAAGTTTGAATAAACAACTTGAGTCAAAAGACATAGGAAAACTTCTGATATCAAAAAATCAGTTTTTTAACTTTCAAAATAGTGGATTCTGATTGCCAGGTGGGTTGCAAAATATAATATTAATTTTGACAAACTTCTAAATTCTTATTTAGAATCTGATTTATTTATTTTAATAAATTTGTCACACAGCTTGTGAATGAGCATTGGCACCTTATATGATCATATCTAATGATTTCATATTTTTCTATTCGGTCAACAGAGATTGATGGTATACAACAGGAGAATCCTTTGAGCCCTGCCCTAATTTTTGAGAGAGGCAACCCCCCCCCCCCTAAAATTACAATTTCATCAAGATTTGAAAATCTTTGTTTAAATATACTGATAAACTTCTGATTTCATCAAATCAGAAAGTTTTTCATATTAAACTGAATATATGATGCAAGAAAAAAAATGTGTATAAGAACAAGGCTTTGTCATTTAACTATCACTACATTTTCTGTGTTGTAGAGTTTTCTATCTTCAATTTCCAATGACAAATTGTTGAACAGGTCACTGAATCAGATGAAAAATCGCATTGAATCAATACTAAATTATTTTTCCCGCTATCATTTTTTCCCTCGGAAGACTATTTTCATGGCTGGCAACATTGCATGGAGTGTAAGGCTATAAAGATATCTACTTGATATTTTGCTTCACTGAGCACAGAGAAAATCTGTGCAATCTTAATTTTTTTCCCAAGGATCCTCATAAATAGATTCTATCGCACAGAAAGAGCCAATCTGAAAACAGTTCCTTGAAATGTGGCCTTTCCTGCCTTGTTACTGAATAAAATCAATAAGCAGCAGTGAATTTGTTGACCTGGCCATGATGTTGGAACTGTACTGTAATGTGAATTATTTAAAAAATGTTTTCCTCTGATAATAGGCTTCTCTCCTGTTGTATACAAGAAATAATGTTGAAAAAATGGCATGTTTTCCTGATATTATCATGTTAACATTCTCTGTCTCTCTCTCTCTCACACACACCTGCACATATGCACAAATAAACACCTATCATGTTACTTAAATCCTATTTCAGCTATGTGAAAAATGTAATTTCAACTGACCACTGTTTAGGAGGAAATTTACAAAAGAAATCCCTGATATTAATCCATATCCATTGATATAAAATCCTAACATTTTAATAAACCTTATTTTGTTAGTGGTATTGTTTATGATAACATAATCTTTCATGCTATCTCACCTGCCTGAGAAATGTGGAATATAATCCCAACACATATTCAATGTGATACCTATGCAAAATTCAATACTTGTTGGTACCCTGCAAACTCGTATTAATTCAGATCAATGCTCTTTCTAATAGAATCTATACAACTGGTTATCCCACAATAGAAATTTGGTTTAGTTGCTCCTAGGGTCAATTAGTTAAATTTAATGGGCCTTTATTCATGATTAATTAAAAAAACCTATTGATATCAATTTTAGCTATTACTAAAATTGGATTCAACCCAATCATTTAAATCATACTTGTAGTCCCATAAAGCTTTCATGTGTTGTCAAAAAGGATAAAATGTTTCTCCATCACTGCCAAATACTATATACTTGTGAAAGATTAAAGTGTTGGACTGAGATTAATGAGACCGGTTTTTAGCCCCATTGGACTATGGAGCTCAGTCCACCTTTCTTCAAAGAGTTGCTGTAAGGGTAAGATGAAGGAAAACCTTCTTACATTTACTGACTAGAGTTCCCAGAGGATAAGTGAATATAAGTCAAATGAATGGATGGATGGGATGGGAATAAATTGCTCATTTGATATTTTTCTTCATAAAGAAAATAACATGAAATGTCTAAAAATTTATAAGCCATTTTATTCTGAATTTACAGTAACTGAAGTCAAAATTATCTGGAGAACACTAGCTTGCAAAGATTGTTTTTCAGAATATGAAGCAGGACTGTCTTGCTTGCATTGAACCAGAGATCTCCCAGGCAGACAGTCTGTTTTCAATCATTTCACTCAATCCCGTGGTTTAATTGATGCAATTCCAAGAGCTTGCTTGATGGGTTTTCTTTTTAAACTTGGCATAAAAATCCTGTAAACTGAAAGGAGTAGCATTTTAAAATTGTTATCAGGAATAGAACACATTCCTAAAGCCTCTTTGAAAACTTTATTCTATGAAAGAAACCAGTAATAGTCAAGGCATTGTGTTAGATACTGAATTCAGCCACAAAATTACAGCCTTTTAAGACTTGATGGATTATGCGTGTTTGGTTTGTTACTCCTAAAATAATTCTTTCTTTTACTATAGTCTTGAATGAATTTATTGAAAAGGAAATTCTCCAGAAGTTTCTCATGATGTCATTTTACTTCTGATTGTATGCTTCCTTTATTTGAAAGGCAGTTGACTTCCTAGTAGAGTTGGAATCTGTAATTATAAGGGCACCCTAACTGATTCTTACTGCATTGTTTTGTGTCAGAGACATAGTGGCACTGAGCATAAAAACATAGTAATGGAAAATTCTGAAAAAGAGCAGATCACTAGTTAAGATCACAGGGTTGGTTTTGGCTGATTTATTTACATGGAAGAAACAAATACATTATTGTATGATACATGGCATAATTGTGTGATACAGTCCATATTAGGGGCATATAACTTAGATAGTATCATGTTGGACTAATTTTTTCATAACTGGGCTGGAAAAATTTACATGATGCCAAGATGGTAGGAAAGAGGAACAGAAAGCTGCCATCGTAGTCCTACTTTTCCAGATGAATTTAGATGGTAATCTGAAATTAATGTTTTTTTAAACACAAAGTTAATCTCCTATAGCAGCAGGGTCTTTCTGGTTAATGACTTCAGAATTAGAAATACTCTTCCTTGAGGGTTCAATTAAGTTTCTATTCCAATTGTTTTCCGAGATATTGTAATATTTATAGTATGCTGATATAAAAGTAGTGTTCGAAGTATCCAAAAATTCTAGGAAAAAGCATTTATTTTCACAATCTGAAAGATATAAAAAAAGAAAGAAAACAGCAAAGAAAACAAGAGCTAGCACATATTTATGAAGTCAGGATTGTTCATAGTTCTCTTAAAGAGAATGTAAAAAAAGTTATCCTATAAGGGCTTTGGAAATTAAAATCAATTGGAGATTAATATTTGTTTCATACTAATTTTAATTATCTGTAAAGAGAATTGGAAACACTATTGTTTTTTTAAAAAAATAGTACAGTCACATACAAAAAAATATCATCTGGACCACACAGTCTTTATTTCTCACTATGTAATATAGCTCTTATTAGCTTCTGGGATGGAAGCAGCTTTCACCCTGGAAGGTAGCTTAAAGAATTATGGTAGAAGGAAAGAATACCTCGTTATCGTTGTGGAAAAGTACTGTGGCAAAATTTTTATATCCACAAAGATGGAAAAGTAAGGAAATAACCACAGGTTAGATTGAAGATTGAATTATAAAATGAGCTGAAAATGGCAAAGCTAAATAGTTTGGTCAGGAAAAAACAATAAAGTTTTTTTTTCTTTTTTTCCCAAAAGATTGGAAACCATTTGGGCTTTCGGTTGAAATAAGTAAATTGATGATTTCTGAATTTGGGAATTAGAAAGGGTAAAAGAAGGTGGGGAAAAAATAAGATGGCAACTCTCAATAAAAAAGACATTACTATACAAATTTTCCTATTTTATTTTATTTATCTTTTTTCTTACTTTCTATCTTCTTTTTATTTGTATATTTTCCTATGTTGAAACATCCTAATTAAAAAGAAAGGCATGGAAAATTATGGAAGAATGATCACCTTAATGTCTTCCAGTTTAAGGAAAGAATTCTCCAGAGCTAAGCATAATGTTTTATTTTCAGCTAACTATCAAATATAACAAAATCCCTGTTCCTCCATAATCTATGACTTTGGAGAGATAGTTTGGCATGTGCTTCTTTATTGTGACTGCTGTAGAGTTTCTCAAAAACAACATCTGGCACCCAAAGTTTGAGAAAGATACAGCATAGTCATACTCCACTTAGTATCAAGGATGCAGCTATAGAGGTGGTTAACAGTATTAAGTATCTGGGGGTGCAGATAACTAACAATCTGAATTGGTCTCTCCACATGTCATCCTTAGTGAAGCGTGCAAACCAGTGTCTGCATTTCCTGCGTCAGATGAGGAGAGCACATCTTTCTCCTTCTGTCCTGGCCACTTTTTACAGAGGCACAATTGAGAGAGTTTTAACAAACTGCATCACTGTTTGGTTTGGTGGCTGCAGTGCCTCAGATAGAAAGTCTATTCAGAGAGTGGTAAGGACAGCCAAGAAGATTATAGGAAGCTTGCTTCCTGTCATTCAGGATACTGCTTATAAGCACTACGTGTGTAGAGCTCAAAGCATTGTTAGAGATCCCACATACCCACATTATGGTCTGTTTCTGTTGCTCCCCTTTGGGAGGAGTTTCAAAGTTTTTCTAGCAGGACTACCAGATTCTTTAACAGCTTTGTTCCCTATGCCATCTGTTTGGTAAACTTGCAAGATTCGTTTTTCTTGCCATGTATATGTATGCATCTGAACTAGACTGTGTTGTTCCTCTGTGTCTTATAATATTTGTGGGTATATACATTATTTAGTATTTATTGTGTCATGTTTATGTGGTGTACAATATATTGGAGGTGGTGACCAGTAGTGGCTTCCACTTACCTTTGCTACCAGTTTGGGACTGTGAGCGTGCAGGTATACGCACTTGCTTCACTCACACACACTTCTGCTCAGCGTCTGCACAGCACTTCTGCAGACGTCATCCGTGATGACATCCGGGCGGGTGGACGGAGCCTCCCACTGCCGCCACTATGGGTTCTCCCGAACTGGGGCGAACCAGTAGAAACCCACCACTGGTGGTGATCCTTTGAGAGTTGTACGCAATGAAATATCATTTTAATGTATGCTGATTAATGTACATTTAAACTGACAATAAAGTTATTCTAAATTTAAAAGTCTAACAATTCCTAGACAAAATAGATGAGGTTTTATAAATATGCTAACAGATAATAGTATAACTTGTATAATAGATAATAGTGCAGAATGATGGTATTTATTGTTGAGCCATAAGGAAGACATGACAGCAGCTGTTTTCTCTAACTCATTTTAATTCCATTTTATAATTGTGGAGGGAGTGCTTTGAAGGACAAATTGAAGAACCACTAGCAAGGTAAAGGTCAAATAACTGACTGAGTGGGGACTAAGAAACTAATTGGAGAACATGGGAAGGCACATACATATTATTGTAATTGAAATAGATAATTTATACATATTTCTTTGTGTTGAGTATAATTTCTGATCTTTTTAACAAAGATTTGGTTTGATGATATCGTACATAATACTGACTAAGAAACTATTCAGCACTGTGATGCAAAAGATGGAAGAGGTGTAGTTAGAAAAACACTTGCTTCAATAAAAGTTCTGTTTTATATAGCATCTATTTGATTATTATTAGCAGTATTTGAAGCCTGATTATTTGTATTAGTAGTAGGCAATATCATTTGAAACAGCTGTCCCACATTCTGTGTAGAGAAAATGGTCACAATGATAGTTTAATAATAGTAAAATGGAAAAGTATTCTCCACTGCACCCAGAATCAGTAAAATACAGCAATTGCCTCATTTTTCCTACCTGTGGGGCAAGTGCTGACGTTCAGCAATCCACAAATATAAGACATTTCATACTGAAAGAGCAGTTTCCAAATTACACCTGATTTCATAGATTTGAATTTTCATCACAATTCTAGCACATTTGGAAGGTGTATTTTCTTCTGTTCTAATTATTTCATGTGAAAATCCAATTAATATTTACTACCTCTCATTTCGAGCTATGTAGAATGGGATAAAACAAGAATAAATTCTTCTATATTAAAATATGTGGGGATATTCATACAACATGGGGTTTAAATTAAGGATTAAAATATTACTGAAAGACTGCTTATATTTGAAACAATAATGATACTGTAACTTTAATACAATTTAGAATATGTGTTTTTAAAAAATGGGACCTGGGAAGAATAAAAAATAGAAAGTTCCTCCAAAGAACAATTACGTAAGATTCCTAAAGGAATTCTACCAGGGTTTCATATAATAGGAACCTTGTCATATTTTTGAGAAGCTGAAATGTATTTCTATAGGAACACAATCAAACCACAAGTTTAAAATTCAGCCTGGTATTCAGATAGTCTGGACCATTGTACTGACCTCCTGTCATAGCCATCTGCAGCATAAAAGGTGGCACAAAGATAAAGAAGCAGCTGGGAGGCAAGAAAAAGGCTTAAACTGAAGGATCCAGTGAATTGTGAAGCAAAAGTTACATGTGACATGTAAGCAGGTATGCATAATAGATCTAAGGAAAAAACACGTAAGTTAACAAATAGGGGTTGATATGGTGCTGAACTTGAAGAAAGAAGAATAATCATATGGCAAGATATGAGGGAGGAATTGTGATGAAGTAATTCTTGTGCATGATGACTCGGAATTGACAAATTCAGTTTACAGAACAAAAGAGACAATCACTCTCCGGATGCCACGAAGCATTCAAGCAGATGTAGCATGCACAAGGCTAATAAGATTTGATGAAAGAAAACGAATAACTGCTTTAATCATTTTGTATAATAATACAGTTTTGATTACTATCTTACAGTTTTAGGTAGAGTTGGGAAATGTGTGTGCATAGACTTAGCAAAATTCTAGAATTAAATGTAATCCATTGTGCCACATCCGCTGGGAAGAAACAGATTCCATTTCCTGTTTATATAACTAGCCTATCAGAATGAATTAATCAAAATACATGGTAACCTCCACAGAACTATCTTCCATGCTGTACTTGAACTAGTTGCAGAATTGTGCGCATATTTTTATAGCACATTTTTATTTCATGTTTTAAAGGAATCCAAAATATGAAACAAAAAAAACCCAAAGCAAGTAAATTTATCAGAAAAATGAAAAAGAGAAAAAAAATCCTCTTCTAGATTGTTATAAATAATGTGTCATCTATTTTATTGTGGCAGCTCGTTTGGGACTATATTGGAATGTGCTTTGATTTTACATCTGGACAAGAATGTGAAGTCTTTGGCAATAGGAATTTTCAAGGAGCTAATTTGATTTTTGATTATGAACACTGTGCAACAAACCTGTCTATATAGTAAGGCAGAATATTTGCTATTTTCTGGAATACTAATATATCAGTAAAGTATAAGGCAGTTTTTGAATGGATATACATAAGACTTGGCCTTTTGTTTCATCAAAATGAATGACTTGGGCTTTTGCTTAGATTAATGAGATCATACATAGAGTACAATATTCCTGAAAGAACAAAGATTTAAAACAAAAATTGGAAACAGAACCAAGTTGTCAATCACTGAGAGTAATATGAACTTTCTACAGAAGATTGAAGTAGTTGGAGCAGTCATAATGTCACAAGCAAAAACCTAACTGTTATACTTTTTCGTTTATGAATGTTCAGTACCAAACTCTATAAATTAGCTTGGTAGTTAAATGCATCAAACCAATCTTATGCATATTTAACTGCAGTTTTAACTGAATGGGAAACAAGCATAGTTTATGTAAATATGTATATATTACTAGGTATTAGATTTATATTATGGCTTTCCTCTTTTCTCAAGGCAGCATATATAACATTCCCTTTTTCAAGTTTTCCTCATAACAGCAATGCTGTGATTTATATTAGAATGAGAGTATCAAGTGAGTTTTCATGGTTCATTTGAACTTGGGTCTCCTTAATTCTATTCTATTATCTTACCTATGCTCATCCTAATAGCATTAATGAGATTTAGAAATGTTATGTGAGGAACGTACCTAAATTATGCTAATATTTATTTCAAAGGGCTTGCTGTATCCTATCTTAATGAAGATCACATAAAACTAACATTATGTAAACTATTTTATATATATATCAGTGGTGGGTTCCTCCCGGTTCCACCCGGTTCCGCTGGTAGCGGTTACGATATGATGTCACTGAACCGGTTCTGGCCCCCCTGCCCCCCACCTCACACGTTATTCTTACCTTTTATTTGGCCCCACCCCCAATCTATTGCTGCCTCCTGAGTCCCAGCTGATGGCTAGAGGGAAAAAAACTGTTTAAACTCTTGCCACGGGACTTCAAAGGGCCGCCCTACAGATCAGTGTTAAAAGAAAACAAATGAGTAGAATGGTGCCTGCAAAAATAAATGGATAAACCAGTGCCTGCAAAAATACATGAGTAGATCAGTACCTGCAAAAATAAATGTGTAGACCAGTGCCTGCAAAAATACATGAGTAGATCAGTGCCTGCAAAAATAAATGGGTAGACCAGTGCCTGCAAAAATAAATGGGTAGATAGGTACAGCTCTGTAAGCAGTTAAAAGCCTGGTAGACCAGTACCTCTGCTAAATCCTAAGTAATTGTCACATGACCATCAAGCCATGCCCACAAAATAAGCCACACCCACAGAAGTAGTAAAAAATTTTAAAACCCACCCCTGATATATATATATATATATATATATATATATATATATATATATATATATATATATATATATATATATATATATATATATATATATATATATATGCATATTCTTTCTAGCCAGGTTTTACCTACATAAGCTAAGATGTTATACAGCCCTGGTTCTGTGAAATCTCATTCACAAGTTTCTGGGCTTTTTGTTTCTTGCTGACAGACAGCAGACTCTGTGCTGCCCTTTGGGAGACTCAGATAGCTATTTCTGCCTTATAAGGCTTCGTCAGTGAGCCACACCCTCTTCTCAGGTATCCTCCCTGTAAAGGTACAATGTTTCTTTTTCTTTCTTTTTTGTAGGCTTTTATATATATATATATATATATATATATATATATATATATATATATATATGTATGTATGTATGTATGTATGTATGTATGTATGTATGTATGTATGTATATGTATATGTATATGTATATGTATATGTATATGTATATGTATATGTATATGTATATGTATGTATGTGTGTGTGTGTGTGTATATATATATATATATATATATATATATATATATATATATATATATATATATATATATATATACGTTTTCTGAGGTTTTCGCGGGTGTTTGTATGTAGGTCTTTGGTTATTCGGGTTTTCTCCCGTGTAAAATAGGAGGTGTCTTGGCAACGTTTCGACGAAGTCTCATTTGTCATCTTCAGGCTGGTGTTTTCGGCTTCATGCTTCTAGGAGCAATGTATGTGATCACAGCTGTTTCTTCCTTTTAACTGCCAGTGGGGGTGTGAACTGATTGGGTGGGACATTGGCTGTGTTCTGATTGGGTGGGGGTTTGGCTGTGCTTTGATTGGATGGAGGGTTGGCTGTGCTCTGATTGGCTGGGTGTGTATTCTGTTTAGGTGGGGGCTTGGTTGTGCTCGGGTTAGTTTGAGTAGCAGGGGGATTTGAGCTGGTGAGCTGTGTTGCTGTTGTTTGGCTTCATGTTCGTGGCCGTGCCACCTCTTCATGGTGGGTGTCAGTTTGCTTCATGTATGGATTGGAGGGGTTTAAAGTAGCTAATGATGCAGCTGTGGTCTGGCTTCTGGTCCATGGTCATGCCTCATCATCAGTGTGGGTTTGCTTTCTGCGTGGATGTGTGGTGGTTACATTACATTACATTACAATAGAATAATCAGAGAAGCCATCGAGATAGAAAAACGTCCACACAGCATGAATAAACGAGATGATACCTCCCACCTACCAGCCATTTGGAAACCCTCCCTTATTGACAAACGAGTCCCTAACACCAAGAATGACACCAGACCCACACTCACGAGAGCCACACAGGATGTAACCACCACACATCCACACAGAAAGCAGACTCAAACCCAAATCTAAATTGTCAAAGGCTTTTCTTGGCAAAAGTTCAGAAGCAGAAGACAACAACAAGAAATGATGTTGTGGCCCGCCAGCGGCCTGCGCGGATCGTGGCTGATCCCAACGACGAGCAGGCTGGTGTGGGGTTGCGCCAGCAGCCTGCGCAGCCTGCGCTCACATCGGACAGCGAGGAGGCTGAAGAGGATGTGGTGCAAGAGGCAGAGACTCAGCCAGGGCCTTCAGAACCTCCAGAGGCTCCTTCAAGTGGAGAGAGCGAAGTGGAGGAGCCTCTCCTCAATGCTCGAGCACGCAGGGCTGCCAAAAGGCAGGAGTGGCTACTCAGGAGGAGGAGGTCTCCTCGAGAGTAAGGCTTGAGGATAATTGGCCACTCCCTTAGCCTATTTAAGTTGCACGCAGTTAGTAATTTCTTGCTAGAAACAACTTTTAATTATCATCAGAGCATTTTTGGAAAAGTCTTATCATATCATGTTTTCTGGGCTGGTTGCCAACCTTTGCCGGACTTTGGTTTATTCTTGCTACTTAATAAATTTGATAAGGACCGTTAGTGTGTGTCAATATCCTTGGGAATCCGAAGCTGGGGCAGAACAAATGAATACAGTGAAGAAAGAAGCAATTCTCTCAACATTGTTTTCCAGCAGAGAGGCCAAGAGCCATTGCTGGTCATTTAAGCCTTATGGGAGGGGCCAATCATCTCTTGGCCCTACTCCCGAGTCGTCCTCTCTGCTTTATCTGCTCCTGCCTTCTGGCAGCTCTTCTCATACATGCACTAGGAACAGGCTCCTCCTGTTCCTCCGCCTCTCTGCTGTCAGCCTCTGGAGGCTCCGAAGTCTGCACATCATTCCCTGATGGCCCTGGCCCCATCTCTGCCTCTGACACAGAGCCCTCATCCAGGCCTTCCCCAGCCTCCAAGACTGGCCCATGTTCTTTCTCAGCCTCATCGCTGGCCGACTCCACTGCCAGCTTCGCAGGCTGCGGGCGGACCACAACAAAGTGTAGTATTCTGGATGTGGCTAATGGATTTGATAACACCTCCATCTCTTCACCATGCACACTTTGCTCCCTTCCTCTCCACTTTGCTCAATTAATTTTAACATGTTTAAATTTAAGATCTCTATTATTTTAATATTTTATATGCATTTTATTTAATGATTGTAAGCCGCCTAGAGTCTCCTTTGGCAAAATGAGCAGTAAGAACCAAATAAATAAATAGATAAACAAACAAACAGCACAATTGAATAAGCTAGAAGCCATTTAATAGCAAGCTTGTTGAACAAAACCAAACACTGGCAGAGAAGGTAATAAGTGAGAAAGGAACAGAATACACAAGAGGTCAAAACAAGTATCTTTATCAAATCAGAGAAAGAAACAAGTTAGAAATAAATATACATGATCAAGGAGAATGCTGAAATTTGCCTAAATTTTGTTTCAATAATATAAACAGGAAGATGACAAAGCGCTTGTTTGTATGTCATTTGTGTATTTTTCATGAAAATCAATAAAACTTCAAAGCACTCTTCTTAAAATTCATTAAAACACTTCTCAAACCCTTTATGAAAGTCATTTGAAGGTCATAATCTTGTTCTTATTCTGTTCTCTTTTCTTTATCTTCTTATAGATAATGGGAAATTTCTTATGCCTTGCATTTGGACTAAAGCAGCAAATTGAACCTGAGACCACTGAAGCACACTGTTGTTTAACATTGCTCACTCCTTCTAATGTTTGCATTTACGGACACATGGAAGAAAAATGGCTTTTTTGGCAAAAGAAAATCAAAAGTAAATATGAATTACTTTATTGGAATGCAGACAAGAAATTACATCAAAGATCAACAATAAGTGCAGCTTTTCCCCAGAAAAGGGATATCTTTACTGCCTGTTAATTTTCTTCATGCCATTCCTTTGTTTCTCATTTTTGGCAGCAGAGCTCTAAGGTCTTAAATGGCAAATGATAATGGGTTACGATCAATGCCTATAGACCAGACAGCTAATCTGAACTTCACCAAAAGTCAATATTTAGCTTTACCTTATCAGTGGAGAAATGTCAAACGTAGATGTAGACAGGCACAAATTTCCAACTGACTTTCTCTCACTCATGCTTCTGTGTTCAAAGCTGCACAGAAGAGTTTTGGCATCAGATAAGACAAAACTACCTTTGAAAGAAAAAAAAATGCAACACATGACTAAACTTGCAACTGCACATATAGTAGTTTATGCGGCAAAACCAACACGAAATTCATTCTAATTTCTCCTCACACATTCTATTGGTTACTTTCCTATCTGCATGATGCTTTCAAATGATAGTTACATGCTGCAGACAGCCTTTAAGAGATAAGGCTATTTTCTTTGTGTGGAAATTTAATGTTTGTTGTGTCCCCAAAACTATACTGTGTTTGCCTGAAAATAAGACCCTGTCTTATATTTATTCAAACTCTGAAATAAGCGCTTGGCCTTATTGCCATGTGCTCAAAAGCCCGTTTGGGCTTATTATCAGGGAAGGTCTTATTTTGGGGGAAAATAGGGTAGGTAGTGTGTCGAATGCCAGGGGTGCAAGTCAGAGTGGAGCATGTGTATTAGCAGTGTTCCTTGATGCATCTTAGAAATTATAAAATTATTCTTTTAATTTAATTCATTTTTGAATTGTCAAGGACAGTACTTTCCAGGATTATAGCCATATACATTCCTCTAGAACAGTGAAAGGGAAACTTTGTAATATGAGATTGCTGCTTTTGCAAAAGCAGTTTTTGCAACATAAAAAGCCTAATGAGTAAAAACATCACAATAACCAGGCAGTAACAATAGCTATTAGGCATATCTTGCACAAACTTCTATAAATCTTAATAGAATTCTGTGTTTGCTATCATAATACAAACAACTGTTGGTATAACTATGAATGGCCCTGCTAATTTTGACATCCTACAATATTTATATGGTATTGTAACTGGGCTATGACTACGAAAGACCAGGATAAGTACAGCATCATAAGGCTGGGGTAACATTGGGTTATCTGGCTATTTCCCAAGAGCACTAACTCATTTCATATGTGTTTAAAATGGGATAATAACAAGTAAACATTCAAAATAATAGTTTCCTTTGATAAGTATTCTGATGTAGAACCACAAAGCAAATTCTCTATCAGCAATATATTTATTTCAAGTATTTTTATGTTACTTCTCATTTACAGAGGTTATTGAGGCAACTGTCTGGAGGCTTGAAGGCTAAATGTTTCTTATGTTAAATAGAAATGAAATGGACCAATTCAGTGTGTGTGTGTGTGTGTGTGTGTGTGTGTGTGTGTTGTATACAAAAAAAAAATCATCTCTGAAATAGTTATCCAATACCAACACTGTTAGAAAGAATTTGCCATATAAAAATAATATTATTACAGCAATCTTTCTTGATTAAAAGAAGAAGTAATCATTGTCCTCAGTATTTATTTTGAGACTCAACAGTGTACCTTGCAAATAAATGTATGCCAAGCAATTATAAATAAAGAACAATATTTTTAGGTGACAAAGCAAACAATGTAGCCTGCAGATACTATGAAATTGCTGGTTTAGCTCATCTTGCTTATCATTAGCAATAGCAGAATGAAAAAGTTGATGCAATTATTTATCCTGAGATAACTGATTTTTTTCAGGGGGTTAGTGGGTGGGCCTTGGATTTTTAAACCCCAGCATGCTAGTTTTTATACTACACAGAGTCAGCATATTGTCCCCAACAACCTTGGTCCTCATTTTACCCATCTTGGAAGGATGGAAGGCTGAGTTAACCTTGAGCTTGGTGAGATTTGATCTGCCAAATAATAGGCAGCTGGCAGTCATCAGAAGTAGCTTGCAGTACTGCATTCTAACCACTGCACCACCACAGCTCCTATATCCATGCATTATTGCTTTATGACTTACACTAGGGCAGTAAACTGTATTCGAAAAACATTTTTCAAATAAGGACATTTTATTAAACTATAATTTAACGTATGTTTGCAACTAAATTCCAAGCTTTAGAAAACCAAATTTAATCCTACATTCATTCTTTCAATTTCCTCCAAAGCCAAACTTAAATATGATGTGTGAAATAATTGACTTCTATCTGCAACTGCTATAGATAGACAGACAGACAGACAGACAGACAGACAGACAGACAGACAGACAGAATTCTTTATTGGCTAAGTGTGACTGGACACACAAGGAATTTGTCTTGGTGCATACACTTTCAGTGTACATAAAAGAAAAGATGCATTCATCAAGAATCACAAGGTACAACACTTAATCATAGTCATTGGGAACAAATAAGTGATCAAATTATATTAGGAAACAGTCGATATAAATCGTAAGGATACCAGCAACAAGGTTTCAGTCGTACACTCATAAGTAGGAGGAGATGGGTGATGGGAACGATGAGAAGATTAATAGTAGTGCAGACTTAGTAAATAGTTTGACAGTGTTGAAGGAATTATTTGTTTAGCAGAGTGATGGCATTCGGAAAAAAACTATGAAAGAATGCCTTCTTCCTTCCACCGGAAGTAACTCATAAAGATCAAAAATTAATTAAATTAAATTTAGAAGATACGTATGATTGGCATGAGATACATTCACTGCTTAGTAAACCCACCAAATAATAAATTTTTACTGGTTTGACATTATACATTAAGTCAAATTCATCATGCACTTTTAATACTGACCTCCCACTGAGATTTGTGCAAAGAACTGAGCCACAATGTTACTCTTGGCTAACAGTTATGGTATGGTTTTGGAGGCTGAGACTTGGATTATGAACAATAGGGCACAATATACTCAGTCAGTACTCAGACCAGGACATACAGAAACTTGGACTGCAGTTTTCAGACTGAATCTTATTTATTTTGTTAATCAATGTTGATAATGAATACTTTGCCAAAATGTCATTCAGAATCGATGCAATCATTTTATTTTCATCTGTGCTTCATTAGAGACTATTTTTATTAGCACGTATGCTCTCTGCACATATATGCCAAATTTAGCAGTAGGTTGATACATTGAGTTTAATAGGATTCAGATGTGTAAAGACTGAAGGATACAAAGTTTTTTAAATCTATATATTAACAGATCCTGTTCTTGGCATAATGTAATAGAAACAGATTCTGTTTTAGTTTTCTAATTATCTTAAGACAGTTTGCATTTAAATAGAAATATATACATATATTCATATATTCATATACATATGAAAATCTAAAGTTTTCACACAGTGATAGACATATTATGTTTGTAACAAAATATACTAATTTTTGGACAAGGATGGAAATTTGGAGAAGCAATGCTTAATCAAAATTGCAATAAAAGGAAGAACTGCTTAAAAAAATAAGATAGAATTCTATTGTTATGATTGATAGTCAAGAACTGTTGTAGCAGAAGGCAAAAATGTGCTCTGATTTCCTGTACAAATAACTTGCAGTAAATTGGAGCATAGAAATTTACTTTTATTTTAGAGTTGAAACTTCCAAATTTCTATTACAGTGTCACGATTTATGGAAGAAATATTTATTTAAATATTTATTGAATATTCTGTTTTTGTGATTTTATATTTAATGAAACTGAATCTAGCATTTGATGTGCATTAATATCTAAGTCCATTTAATGGTTGTCAACCAATATTATGCTATTGTATTTCATACTGTACATGATGTTCAATTGTATGTTTTTATACACTTCAATTATGTGCCCTAAGGATGGATTAAAAAAAAGAAAGAAACATAGTTTAACAAGTAAATAATATTTTTATTACATTAAAAGTTTTAGCACATTAAACATTGCAGTTCAGCAGCAATTTTTGAAAAGGTTCAAGAGAGGGTTGGAAGGTGCATATAGCCTTGATGATTTTATGTTCAATTCTCTGTTTTGATTTTTTTTTAAAAAAAAAAAAGGTGGAGCCATTGCATTTTAAAGAGACATGAGATTGTTGTTTGTCAGATACCAGAAATTTGTCAGGATGAAAATGGAAGGGGCAGGGTCCAAGGGTAAGATACTGAAATCATCCAGGACACCCAAAAAATTCAAGATTGCCAGAAAGAGAGGTCAGTTATCTGGTGATAATAGCCCTGATGGTATTCAGATGCAGAATGGCAACCTTGATCAGTAGCAGTGGAAGATGATGTGGAAAATAGCAGTGGTGGCAATGATGTGGAGAAAAGAGAAGCTTCTGAAATGACCTGCTTGTTTTTTTCTCTTCATGCTCCCCTCCTCACCTTTATTCACCATAATACATATGCTGAACAAAGACCTACACCTGGTCGACAAAAGAGAGGAAAAGGGCCTTCAGCCAAGAGATTGTCCAACAACAAAAAGGAACCTAAGCTCTGAAGAAATTCCTCACAACAGTTGGAGAAACTGTTCAAAATTAGTAGTGAATTTAAATCTGATAATGGAATTTAATAGGGACAGGAAGGAGTAAGCCTTAGAACCAGATTGGGAGAATAATAACAAAAGGACCAATAAGGAATAAGTTGATAGTTGAAATCGGTGGTGAAATCTAAAATTTGTTACTACAGGTTCTGTGGGCATGGCTTGGTGTGTGTGTGTGGGGTAATGTAACTGGGTGGGCGTGGCCAATTTTTTTTTTTACTTTTAAAACCATTTTTTACATGTAAAACCATGTAAAAAAATGCTTTCAAAAGGCTCTGACGATCCAAGCTGAGTTGCCTGATCGGCAGGCAACTCAGCTGGGATCGTCAGAGCTTGGATTGTTAGAGCCATTTAAAAGAAAAAAAAGTTTTTTTTCTTTTAAATGACTCTGGCAATCCCAGCTGAGTTGCCTGATTGGCAACCGGGAACCGGGAGCATTTCACCCCTGGTTGAAATAGAATAAACTAGGGCTATGATGGTGAATCTATGGCACACATGCCAGAGGTGGCATGCAGAGCCCTCTCTGCTGGCACGTGCGCCGTCGCCCCAGGTGAGATCTCTGTGGCATTTCTTTCGTGAGCTTCTGTTTCCCTGCAAATGACGAAACAAAAACTCATGAAAGAAAAAGATCTTACGTCTTGCTGCGCTGCTGGTGTTGGGATGTCCCGCCTCCTGCTGGCCAGCTGGTCTTTGGGTCTCTGCAGCGCATGCGCACATGTACACATGTCCGTGCTTGCACACATTCTCTCTCTCATGCACATCTTTTAGTTTGGGCGTGCCCATGGGCAGTTTGGGCATTCGGTGTCTAAAAGGTTTGCCCTAATTGAACAAGGACTTTTCAAACAGTGTTCTGTGCAACCCAAGGTGATTTTGTGACAGAGTAAACACACAGATGCACACATACCAAATTTTTTCAGATACAGTGGAAAGGGTAGATCCTGAAAAGTGGCATTTCAAGGCCCTCAGGGAATATGTACCCATGACTACTCATCACTTTGCTTCTTGATAAGAGATTCTGGATTTTGTTTTTTATCTAGCAGATTCTGTAGCTTGCAAAAGTTTGAAACCTCTGGAATAAACCAAATAACAGAAGTGAAAACAAGACACATAGAAAAAGTTAAAAATAATTAGAATATAAGAGGATCTTAATGAATAGCACTAAAAAAGGATAATAAAAAAAGTATTAAAACATAGAATTAACAAACAATAATTACATAATAGATACTATGTAAATAATTACACGTTACTCAAAGATTTCAGCAACAACATTTATTGCAAATAATTTATTTCTTTTGACTTGTGAACTGCCTAAATTTGTCATCCTCCTAGTACTTAGGACAAGACTGTAACTTTTTTTCTTCCTCCCTCTCTCCCTCCTTTCCTCCCTCCCTCAAACATTTATTCTATCAACATCCACACAAATATTACCTAGCTATTGCAAAAGTACAATTTCACTCCTACTTTTCAGAAATTCAGCCTGCTGAGAGAGAGAAAAAAAGAGTGTCAGTGTTGAAAAAATATAATTGATCTTATTCATTAAAATTCAGATAATTATGGAACTACAGATGTTCACTTTTCACTGAATATATTACTGATTGTAGAAACGTCTGCTGCTACGGTAATTTTTTATGAAATTACTGTTATGTGCATCTGAAATATGTGCCAACCTTCCTCAAATTGGCATTTTCCAAAAGTGCTTGGATTATATCTTCCCAAATTTTGAGCTAGTAATAATAATGCTGGCAAGGTATTCTGGGAAATATAAATCCTACACATTTGTAAGACATTAGATTGGAGAAAGTTTGTACATTTATTTATAAAATTTATAAGTGTTCTTATCTGGACAGTTTACAAAATATAACAATAGAAAATAAAATACAATTAAAACAGAGAATATACCATCAAAAAATTGGGAGGGGGCAAATCTAATAATCTCTTTTTTTTAAAAAAAACACACAAGGGATACATCACCTAATCTAATCTAGGGCCAGAGGCAGAGCAGGATTTTAAAGGTTCATTTAAATAAGGCAAGGAAAGGGGCCATATGAATGTCCTCTGTGAGCATTGCAAATTTGACTGGATTATGCAGTGCAGCACTTTCAAATGCAGGCACACAGCGGAATCATTCTAGGCATGTTTTTAATGGAGGCTGTCAGTAAATAGAATTGCAGATGAATAACCAGCATTCCATTATCTCATCAGCATTTTGCTCCAGGTGCAGTAATTTTCCACTTATTAAAACAGTCCTAGGCTAAGTTGAAGTACCATTTTGATGGAATAGTAAAGCTGCTGTTTCCCTATATATTGTGCTACTGTCCCATTTATCATGATTTTCAGACAAAATTGGGATAAGACCTCCGGACTTTTCGTCAGGCCCTAAAAACTTATTTTTTTCAGTTAGCCGGTCTGTCCTGATTTTATGGTTGGTTTTAAAATTTGAAAAGGATTTTTAAATTGATAAGTTTTAAATTACGGGCCAAATTTATTTAATTATTTTAAATCTATTTTTAACTTTATGTATAAATGTTTTTTTATCTTGCTATTCACCGCCCTGAGTCCGAAAGGAGAAGGGCGGTATAGAAGTTTGAATAAATAAATAAATAAATAAATAAATAAATAAATAAATAAATAAATAAATAAATAAATAAATAAATAAATAAATATTAAGTCTGGGCTACAAAAATCTAGACAACCACTTTTCAGATTATGTCTTGCTTCCAGTTGTGGAAGTTCCTACTATTATTTGAAACTGCAACTCTTATATTATACCTACTTGTCCTGTATTGTTAGGTCTGGAAGGAGAGATCCCATACTCTGGGATCAGCCTGCTAAGGAGTGCCATCTGGCAGCGTTAGAACAGGAAAAGAGCCTTTTCTGTTGTGTCACTTGCCCTTTGAAACATCATTCATCTGGAGATCAGACTGGCGGTGACCCTATCAGCCTTTTCCTGTTTTACCAGGTAGACCAGACAGTAAACCCATCAAGATAAGCTAATTCTTCTTTTTTGGTAAAGCTACACTGACAGAATCTTGCAAGTCTGAGAGTATAAATCTCCCACAATCTTCTTTATAGACTGAGAAGCTAGAGAGGGTTTCTCCTGACCCTCGTGTTTTGCCCACTATCCTAGCTGTGGGCTATACCCTCTTATCTGATCATTTCCTAGACAAGCATCTCCATCACCCAAGGTCTTTCACACATGCCATCACAACCTTTCCTAAGGCCTTAAACACATGGCCTGGGGATCCGGTTGGGAGGGGAGGAGGGCTGACTCTCTGATTATTTTAATTGTGAATGATGGTTCTGCTTTTGCTTTTTTATTTTTAATGCTTTTATATATTTTTATCATTTTTTTAGTTTTTATTTTTTTGCAAACATATCAGTGTGGGACCAGAGTGTCTTACATTTTAGTACAAATAAAACAACATTCTTCATATTTAATACATTTAATGTATTAATATTAATATATTTAATACAGATTATAATGCAACAAACATGTGTATTATTATTATTAGAATTATATAACTTGTCAAACATAACTAATATGAGCATTGTTTTATTTGTTTTAAAATGTGATTAGAAACGGGATATCTTTTAAATATAACAGTGGCATAACTAAAAGTTAGAAAGGGGAACAATGGAAGATTATAATTCAAAACAAATCTATGTATTACTATTAGAATGATATAAGTTTGTTAAACACAACAAATATGATTATGGTATTTTATTTGTAGTAAAAGGAGTGATATTAAGAATACGGAGATTGGCATCAAAATAATATATTGAAATATTGAATAATTAAGGAAAGATTATAATTCAACAAAAGATGCGTATTACTAAAAGTTTATAAGATTGTTAATTGTATTAAATATGAAGTATATATTTTTAACATTGTTAACCACTCAGAGTCATGAGTTTTAGATTGTTGGCCATATAATTTGAAATAATAGATAAATAAATTCTTAAATCTTATTTTAAATTTGGTGAAGACAAGAAAAGCTAGGCAACCCTAGCTTTCCACAATACTTTTGACAATTCAGGCATCTCTCTGCTGTACTGTTCTGTTCTCAGTTAGTGGCATGGGGATGACAGGACTGTAACATGAATAAAAGAACTGTAACCTAGTGGCAGAGCATACATGTTGTAAAAAGATAATCCTAGATTGATCCCTAGTATCTTTAGTTAATCAAATGTTCTGTAAGACATAGAAAATATAAAGGTATTCTTTGTACTGAGTGAAAGATTGGTCCATTGACTCATTACTTATAGCAGCAACCTAAGGTTTTAGATGGTGTGTGTTCTCAGGCATGCTTAGAGATAAATGTTAATAGCCTGGAATTTTCTGTATGCAAAGCATATACTCTGCTAATGAGCTATAGGCTTCCTATAGTGTGCGAAAGAGCTCAGCTTGAGAGATGGTGCTTAAAATAGACAATATTGAGTGAGATGGACAAATAATCCAATTGGACATAAAGAAGTCATAGTTGTCCTTAGATCTGCAATTTTTCACAGATAAAATTATGGCAGCCAGAACTCTTTTAGTGACATCTGATTTAAATCTGAGCAAATACACCTTGACTTTTATATGAGGTCACAACTGAATTTATTTTCTCAGTGTCAGCTTTATATTAAAAGAAAAAAGAGGGTGCTTTTTTTGGCTAATTGCAATGCTTTAGACCACCTGGAAAGAGTGAGCTACATTAGCTAGATGTTTATTTTGTTGAGTAAGAGTCTGAGAACGCAAAACACATTTCCCATCAAGTTCTGAACATTCAGCACCTTTATTTTGTCCTCCAAGGCAGATATTTATGTTTCACGTTAGAAAATGAGGCTATGCAGGGCCTGATTATGCAGAAAGTCTGCATCTCTCAACAAGCAGATGGACTTAGTTTAGCCTAACTGCTTTGAAACTGCACAAAAAAATTAAAGTCTTGCACTTTGAAATTGTGAAAGATATTAGTTCAGCAATTATTACAAAATTATTGGCACCAAGATTCAAAGCTGTGAAAGGAATGAAATCAATCCTTAAAGGTTGCTTTGAACTCAAACCATTATCAAATGAACTCTTGAAGTTCATTTGAAATTTTGCTTATGTATTGTTCTGATTCCCAAAGTCTACATAATTCGTCTGCTGAGGCAGCGTGCACATGAAGTATTTTGATGTGGACTCACCAGTGGTGACATCAAAAATTTTTTACCACTGGTTCCATGGGCGTGCAAAATTCCCATTCCCTTCCCACTCCTAGGGTACCTACGAGACCACCTTCTGCAACCTATAACCTCCCACCAATCAGTACGCTCCCACAGAGTGGGCCTCCTCAGGGTACCATCACTAAAGCAATGTCGACTGGTGGTTCCCAGGGGGAGAGCCTTCTCTGTGGGGGCACCTACCCTTTGGAACAGGATACCCCCAGGGATAAGAATAATCCCAGATCTTCGTACTTTCCGTCGGGCACTTAAGACCTTTCTCTTTCACCAAGCCAGGCTGGCATAATTCATTTTTTCTTTCCTTTTCCTAATTGTGTAAATTTTATTCTGAAGATCTTAACTTAACTGATAAGCCAAATTGACTTAATTATTATTTATTGCTTCTATTCACATTTTTATATATATGTTTATTTTAACTGTTCACTGCCCTGAGTCCTTCGGGAGAAGGGCGATATAAAAAATTAAATAAATTAAATAAATAAAATAAATAAATAAATAAGGATATTGCAAAATCTCCATTCCCTCCCCACTCGGACCAGCCAGAGGTGGTATTTGCTGGTTCTCCGAACTACTCAAAATTTCCACTACTGGTTCTCCAGAACCTGTCAGAACCTGCTGGATTTCACCCCTGGGACTCACTCTTTGGAATATGTATTGTACAGGTTCTATAGGTTTATATTCTCTACAAAAGATGAAGAAGTTGAAGTTGGGAATTGGGACAATGAGGATTTGTCCTCTCATTAAACACAACAAAACTCTATGTCTTCAGGAATGATAGAGTTGCAAGGATCAAGGAAAAATTCAACTGCTCATCTAGCCAGCTAAACCTGGATTTGTAAGAAGGGCCATTTTGTTCTCTAGGAAGAAATGATGGTTTGAGTTAGCCATAGGAACAATGGGATTGGTTCCATCTTCTCTACTTGTTATTTTAAAAGAATCTAAATAATTTAGGGAATATATTTGTATGAATGGGTATAAACTCATATTTAGCTGTCAGTTGAAGCTCAATTAGGTGAAAATTTGCATCTTCAGTAATTATGAGTGAGGAGCTGAACCCAGCCACTGCAGGAAAGATCCATAGCATAATGAATAGTTCTCGACTCCAATCAATGGTACAACTGAGCTGAATGAGAAAAGGAAGAAGGGGGAAAAACAGCCCATCACCTCCAGGCAAGATCGTCAATTACACATGGGATATAAGCATCATAAACAAAAGTGCAATAAACATATATTCCATCTTGTCCTTTGCATGTTTTTTACCATTATGATTTCCTAACATCTTTAGTGAATCAAACCTCGCCAAGGACTAATAAATGTTTTAGATTTCACCTCATACAGTTTGGAAATATTACCATGCAAAACAATTTAATTGTTTCCAAATGTAAAGGCAACTGAAGGTTTATAGCAGAAGTAATGAAGAGGTAAGATGATAGTAGTGGCCTGCAATCTGACTTCTGTGGTTTTAACTGGAAAATAAAATAATGTAGATACAAATGCATGCATTGAAAACTTAAATCAGTAGATTGGTGGGGTGGTTTTTTTTATATATATAAACTACAGTTGTTCACAAAGAGTATGTCATTTGCATAGTCCCTAAGGACTCCTTGTCCTCCTAATCCTCGCAAAATTAGCCTCAGGAACTGTTTTTATATGCCATAACCTCATGGTGTTACAATTGCCTTAACTCCAACCCAAGAGAGAAAGCAGCTGAAAGTCCATTTTAATCTTCCAGATTTTTTTCTTTTCTCAACAGAATTTTTTTTTGCTGTAGATATGATCTAGTGTGCTTTATTGACAAGGAGATTGATGATCTGATCCAAGATATACCCAAGTCCTACTGGTCACTTTGGGCTTTCAAAGGTTCAACTAGACCACTCCCATCTAGTTGAGGATATTGCTTTCCACAGTCCCTTTGGTTTAGGCTTTTACCTGCATAATATCTATCTGATCCTTTCCAAAACATTTGCCTGGTTTCTGCATTTAAAAACAAGGCTAGCACATTTGAAAGAACCCTAATCCCAATTTAGGGTTCTCTCCAGGGGTGAAATCCAGCAGGTTCTAAGAGGTTCTGGAGAACTGGTAGCAGAAATTTTGAGTAGTTCGGAGAACCGGCGAATACCACGTCTGGCTTGCCCAGACTGGGGTGGGAATGGAGATTTGCAATATCCTTCCCCTGGAGTGGGGTGGGAATGGAGATTTTGCAGTATCCTTCCCCTGCCATGCCCACCAAGCCACGCCCACAGAACCGGTAGGGAAAAATTTTGGATTTCACCCTGGTTGTCTCCCTAAATTTCCCCTAAATATGTCTTAAAAAGAGGTCATAGACCAGCACTGAACTAGTAACATAACAATTATGATAAAACAAAAATAAAAAGTCATATTGATAAAATAAAAGGTAAAGATAAAATTATTAAGGTAGAAATACTGAGTAGAGGTATTAAAACCCAAAATAATTTTATAAGATTACAATTAATTTTATAAGATTACAATCAAGTAAGTAACACCCCAATCAAGAAACTGCCAAAGAGGCCAACAGCAAACAGCCCAATCAAAGAATCTCTATCACCCCCCTAGAAGAATGAAATATTTTGGGAAATATTAAAAAGGCAGGATAAAATATTCCCCCTAATGGAGAAATAAAAAAATCTTAAGGGAGGCAGAAACCAGTCTCAGTTTCCCTGCCCCAAGCAGAAATTGAGGAGGCCAACTTTTAGAAATGCAGATTTGGTAATCAATTCATAAATACTGGGTCAAGACAGAGACTCAGATAAGCAACAAATAAAGGATTGAGAAAATTAGCTCAGACAAACAATTAGGGTTTGCATTTCCTCTTTTGCCTATAGAGCCAGCTATGACCGCTAGACAACCCCTACATGACCCACACAGGAATCCAGAAGGTATAAAAACCCACCCACTCTCAACTCCATTTTGTCAGCTGTCCAGAATCACATGTGGTTGGTAGTTCTGCTTCATCAATAAAGGGAACCTTTCTTTCCAATCAGCCTCCAGCCTCCATTTTATTTCCAGTGCCTTTCTCCTGGCTTGGAACTGGACCTGGATATTTCTTCCAACACCCGCTCCAACATTGACAGGCAAGCCATAAACTGACAGCAAACAGCACTCCTTACTAGCATTGATGATGTTACCTAGTTTGGATAATGAAACTTCTGCAAGAAAACAAGCAAGCTCAGAGAGCAACAAGGACCCCTCATTCTAAATATTATAAATAACAAAGACAGACAACTATAAAGAACATAAATAAAGAGCCAGTTTGATCTAGTACAGTGATGGCTAACCTTTCCTGACCAAGTGCCCAAAGCACACGCACATGCGTGCAAATGCACTGTGCATGCCTGAACCCCCCAAATGCAATGTACATGCGGACCCCATGCGTGCGCCTTGTCCCTTCACACATGCGTGCATTCCGCGCATGCACGGCAGAGACCCGAAGACCAACTGGCTGGCGGAAGCTGAACTGGGGTGATGGCTCGCGTGCCTACAGAGAGGGTGCTGCGGGCCATCTCTGGCACACGTGCCATAGGTTTGTTATCATGGGTCTAGTACTTAAGACATTAAGCTAGGAAGCAGGAGACCATGAGTTCAAGTCGTTCCTTAGTCATATAAATCAGCTGGTTGACTTTGCCTATCATTCACTCTCAGTCCAATCCACCTCACAGGGTTATTGTTGTGGGGAAAGCAGGAGGAGAAAGATAAGCTCAGGTATGTTCACTGCCTTGAGTTATTTGTAAAAAAATAAAGAAAGGAAATAAATAAGTCTTCTGAGCTAAATTATATTAAGTCTAAATTTTTATTACATAACAATAATTAACTTTTCCCTCTATTGTTGCAAATAATGAATAATCTGACACACTAAAATTTAGTTTCATAAGATTTATAAGTATACTGCAGCACTAATGGGCTTTACTCCAAGGTATGTTAGGAAACCTATGCAGTTACTATTTATGACTTTCAAGTAGAAATGTCATAAAATTTTCAACAGCTTCTGAAATCCTGCATATCAATTTCTGAGGGAGAAGCAGCAAAATCTAAGTCAAGGAAGGAAAGTGAAAAAAATTCAGAAGTGCCCTTGAGCACACTTAAAATAACTTGCGTTTGCTAACAACCTAGTTCTTACTGATTCAAATGTGAAATGTTTACAGTGGCTTGCATAAAGTAATGAAGAATTATGCAAATAAGCCTGGAATATCTTATTCTTCTGTACTGTATTATTATATTTTACTATATCTTGGGATGGGAAGATATGTATAATTCAGTTTTTTATAAATCTTTTTAGCTAACGCTTTGAGGCTATGACTTGATCCTCCTTTCAAGTTTCCAGGTGTAAACAAGGAGAAAATCAGTTATTCAAAGACTTCCTGTTATTGGGCAGGAAACTTAATGGAACCAGACTTATACTTAACATGAATCATACAGAACTAAATATCCTGATTTTAACTCTTCCTCTCACAGCTTTATGAATCTGAAAAACTGTCATACATAAAATCTATTTTGCTTTGAATCTTTCCAATATACCAGTAGGAAACATACAGCTCATCAGACCACATATAGCCTGACTAGGTGGCTCAGTGGTTAAGACACTGAGCTTGTCGATCAGAAAGGTTGGCAATTTGAATCTCTTGTATAGGTCTCCTGTGTGAGCAGGGGATTGGACCATGGTCCCTTCCAACTCTGTTACTGTTACATAATCTAAAATTATATATTTTGCTCTGTTTTCCTTTCAGTAATTATGGTAAACACATTTGAAATTATAATCCTTTAAATATCTCCATATTAAACTCAGTAATTTCCAATTGTGGTTTGCGAAGAGGAAAAAAGATTAGTGTTTTAAATTCTCAAAAGACAATAAATGCCAATAATTCAGATTTGTAAACTATGATTAGTTGTCAAAAACCGTAAGTCTTCATCAAGAAATATATTGTTCCCTGATACTATTATATCAATTAATTTCCTTAGTATAGATCTGTAAGAAGGTTCACCTAAAAGCTGTAGTAATAAGATTTGAATGTAAAATAGAACTATTGTATCTGGATACCAAAACTTCAGACAACCATTAGATGGCAACAAATATTTAGAACTTCGCATCTTTCTTTACTGTCAATCTTGTGGGCCTATAAATTATTGCAGAGTATAGGTAATAGCGCTATATAAAATATGTTATTTTTTGACAACTGAGAGTCTTGGTGGCTAGGAAATAATTCAAAGTCGGTATGCATGACTTTTTACAATTGTCTGGGAGTTTTTTTTAATGGAGAATGAGACTTTTTTAAAAAAAAAACATTTTCTAGAATTCAAGCTCAGTTTTTCTGTTTCTTCCTTTCAGATTGTAAGCAACAATTTTCTCTATATAAGCTCTATATTTATTTGTTCATTTGTTCATTTGTTCATTCATTTGTTCATTCGTTTGTTCATTTGTTCATTTGATCAATCAATTTCTATAGTCAACTATTTCAATTAATGACTCTGGGTGGCTTATAATTTAAAAAATACATTACAGTTAATCTACTAAAATATATTAAAGTAGCAAAAACAATGGAAAACAATAAATAAATACCCTGTATTCCACAGGAGGCACTACCACAACAAAACAAAACAAAAAGGTTCAGGGGTCTTATTTAGCATTATATCTGAAACTGCCCTCTATCTATCCATAGGATTATATTCATAAACTCTGATTACTTGCTGACTTGTCCCGCATAATCTGTTACTGTGCTGATATAACAGTTTATGATGGATACAAAAAGCCTTTTTAGTGTCAATTTATAGAGAATGAGGATGCTAAAAGGCTAATTATTGAAGAAACATCTCAGGGCAAAGAGGATGACTTTTGAGTAGAAAGAAGTTGAATGTCTATCTGCCCAAAATTATGAATTCTTGGGGGGAAGGAATGACAAGCCTGCATTTCTTTAAAAATCTTCACCTTGCTAATGGACATTTTTTGTTCTTTTCAACCACGAAACATTGCAAACAAATTATGTGAAGTAGTTTAGGATTTTTCTCTGTGTCTATGTGTCAGTTGAATAACCAGTTGAAAACTGAATAGAATGGGCTAAAGTTTGCTGGATGTAGAGAATCCAGCAATTGAAAGAAAAATAAAAGGCAACTCAGAATGCTGCCAAGCAATTCCATTCTAAGCTTCCCATTCAGGGTTGTGTGACCCCAAGGGTGCCATTATTAAGGATTGAGGGACACGAAACTTGTGTTTTGTGTGCTTTTCCTACTTTGTTTTAAATACTTTGTGTGGACATTTTAGAAGTTATTGCTGTTGGGAACAATTTACGTCCTTGTTTCAAAAGTGACAACTTTTGAAAATTTATCCCCATACTATAAAATCAGATTTACAATTGTATTGTTGACAATGGAGGCTGTTTTAAGGTCTAGTTGTCATGGAAGGGATATTTATGAGTATGTGCTTATCTGAATGAATAGCAAATACTTGTTTTGTAAATCACTTTATTTTTCTTTATGGCGTAATGCATACTTTCTAGTAAGCTATTGGAGACTGCAAGACTTACCGTACTTTTCGGAGTATAAAGCACACTCCCCCCCCCACTAAAAGAGGGTGAAACTGTTAGTGTGTCTTATTCACCCAATTCAGCCATTTTGGGCCTTCCAAAGCCCCACCCCACGCATCCCATTTTTTACAAAAACAGGGCGTACAGAGACTTTGGGAGGCCTGCAGAGTGCTCCTGTGGGCTGTGGAGGGCAAAAACTTTTTTTTTCTTGCTTACCTCTTCGAAATCTTGGTGCGTCTTATAGTCCGAAAAATATGGTAAATTAATTTAGGCCAGTGATGGTGAACCTTTTCGGCACTGAGTGTCGAAAAGGGAGTACTTCGTGCTCGTCAGGGCTGCAATCAGGAAGAGGAGCTGCTCAGGGGGCATGCATGTACCAGATAAGGTAACGTACTTCCGGTTTCTGGTGTGCGCAAATGCACTGGCAAGCAAGTCTTCTGGTTACTAATGCATATGCTCATGCTGGAAAATAGAAGACCAGCTCTTCCAGTTTCTGGCACTGCCGCATGCACAAATGCCAGCTGATAGGTGTGTGCGCATGTGTGGCAGAAGGCCGGAAGAGGAATGGGTGATGCCGTGCATGCCAGGCGACATGGCTCCGCGTGTCACTTCGGGCACATGTGCCATAGATTCGCCAGCACGGATTTAGGTTATTCTTTTGACCAACAGATTTTCTTCCCCTTATTTACAGGTAATCCTTGATTTATGACCACAATTGAGTCCAAAATTTCTGTTGATAGTGAGACAGCTGTTAAATGAATTTTGCTCCAATTTTACGACCTTACTTGCCATTGTTTTTAAGTGAATCAGTGCAGTTGTTATGTTAGTAACACAGTTGTTAAGTAAATCCCTGTTAACTTTGTTTGTCAAAAAGATGATCACAGGACTGCAGATCACTGCAAGTGTCATAAAAATGAGGCCATTGCCAAGCATCTGCATTTTGAACACATGACTATGGAAACGCTGCAATAGTTGTAAGTTTGAAAAATAGTCATTTTTTTCAGTGCTGTTGTAACTTCAAACAGTCAATAAATGAACTATTGTAAGTTGAGAACTACCTATATAATGTTTACTAAGCAGTCAGGCTTGTTCTAGGAGGATATATTGCATTATTGGCAAGGTAGAAAGAAGTTCTTATTTTTATTATTAATAATAATTATAGCATTTCCTGTTCTTGATCTGAGAAGGTATCACAATCTTGAGAATTATGGAAAAACCTCATGGGCCTTATTTCATCTAAAGGTGAAATCTCTTTTCCCATGATCCTGAGAATACTATAGGATTTTATTTATTTCTAATATTTTTATTCTTATTCAGTTGACTAAAAAATGTGTTAGCAATAGCAATAGCACTTAGACTTATATATCACTTCACAGTGCTTTACAGCCTTCTCTAAGTTATTCACAGAGTCAGCATATTGCCCCCAACAATCTGGGTCCCCATTTTACTGACCTTGGAAGGATGGAAGGCTGAGTCAACCTTGAGCGGGTGAGAATTGAAGTCCTGGCAATAGGGAGAATTAGCCTGCAATACTGTATTCTAACCATGGAGTCACCATGGCCTAGTTAATGTGGGAAGCCTCCCCCACCTCCTAGAAGAATGAAATATTTTGAGGAATACTTAAAAAGGCAGAATATTATATTTCCCTAAATGAGAAATGGAGAAACATGTTTTTTTAGAGAAAGTAGCCCCCACTTTTTCTTAATAGGCCACAGCAGATGCCAGCACTTAAGGAGATAAAGAGCTTATTGAAAGAGGAAGACAAGTATCCAGATAGCTCTATTCATAAGCAAAGCAAATACTGCAGGTAGAAATCCATTCAAGACAGGAAATTTCAAAACTGCTTGCAGCAAAGTTTGACAGCTAACAAAGGCAGAGTGATAGGATTAGAAGCAGCCTCTCACCCAACATGCAGCACAGGACGAAAGCCATTAGACACATTAGGAATTGCCAACATCCTTCCAACACACAAGACCCTTCATTGACCCCCAGAGCAGTCCAAACTTCACCTGGGAACTCAGATAAACAATAAGCCAGTGGTTGACCAGATTAGGTCAGACACGCACCTAGGATTTGCATTTCCTCTTTTGCTATAGAGATAGCTTTAACCCCTGCATGACCCCATAGGAATCTGACAGCAGTCAATAGAATATTAAATGGCATTTTCTTGTTTAGGAACAGGAAGCTCAAATACAAAACCCAAAGAAGGTATAAAACAGGGGTGAGATGCTACCAGTTCACTCCGATTTGGGCGAATAGGTAGTGATAAAAACTACCGGTTCGGACAAACCGGTAGCAAAAAAAAAATGCTTTAAAAAGTAAAAAAAAGGTTCTGACAATCACACGGCACAGCTGATTGCCAATCAGCTATGTTGCGCGATCATTGGAACCTTTTAAAAACTTTTTAAAATCATTTTTTTACTACTGGTTCGGGCGAATAGGTAGTAAAAATGCTTAAAAAGTATAAAAAGAGAGTTGACCGTGCCCACCCAGTCACATGACCCTCACCAAGCCATGCCCACTAAGCCACGCCCCCAGAACCGGTAGCAAAAATTTTTGCATTTCACCACTGGTATAAAAGCCACCCACTCTCAACTCCATTTTGTCAGCTAACCCAGGACTGCTGTTGGTTCTGTTCATCATTAAACTTTCTTTCCAATCAACCTCTATGTTGTTTCCAGTGCTTTTCTCCCGGCTTGGTACTGAACCAGATGGATTTTCCTTCCAACATTAGCAATAGCAATAGCACTTAGACTTATATACCGCTTTACAGTCCTCTCTAATCGGTTTCCAGAGTCAGCTATTTGGGTCCTCATTTTACCCACCTTGGAAGGATGGAAGGCTGAGTCAACCTTGAGCCTGGTGAGATTTGAACTGCCAAATTGCAGGCAGCTGGCAAGGAGCAGAAATAGCCTGCAGTACTGTACTCTAACCACTATGCTACTGTGGATCATTACCAAGTTAACTCCCAGCAACTCTACCATAGTTGTCTGGAATGAACTTGTTTTGTGATAATAACAGTTTCAGCAAATGACATCTTGAGCAATGGGATTCAAGAAGACTTGCAGTCAATAAAACAGTGGTGTCATTGATTATAGATTACGCAGTCCCTCTGGGCTAGCCTTCTTACTGATTGACTCCCTAACCATCCTCACACTTCTTTTAATTCCTGAATTCTAACTTCTGTGAAAAGTAAACTCCTTTGACTTGAGCTTAACTCCTGATGATTTTAAGAACATGTGGATATATCATGAAACTGATACATCCAGAAAAAATATTGTTAGAACATTTTAATTAATTAAATTAATTATTTTTCCCCCAAACTGTTTGACCTTGAGGAATTTAAGTAGAGAGTCTAATAAGTAGTTTTCATATAGGTCCAATTTACAATTGATGTGGGACAACAATTCACATGGTAGGAGATACATTTTTTTAAAACAAACTCTTTATTCTTTATTTGTGAGTTAATGACAATAGCCAAAAGGAAAAAGAATAGTTGAGAACCAGAGGCCAACTATAAATTTTGGACAGAATATATCACCACTATAGCATCAACTTTTGAAGCAGACTTTTTTGACTGTTCCAAAATATTTATATATGTTCCCTATTCTTCACAGAGGAGCATTTACTCTGGTCAATATTTTGCAATCGTTTCTAGAATTGTTGGACTTACCATGAACGCCGTTTCTCCAGGGCTGCGGAGTGGGTCAGGAATGGGAACGATACAGATGGTCTGGCCAATTATTGAGTCGAATTGCTTTGGCCACGCCTCCTCAGGCCTCCATTACTTCCAGTTTGTTCGACGAAAGTAGATCTAAAAGACAGGCTCCAACAACAGTTAGTAAGAAACCAAGGAGAAGTCACAGGTGGGAGGGCTGACCCACTCCGCAGCCCCCGGAGAAACGGTGTTCACGGTAAGTCCAACGCCTCATCTCCCAGAAGGCTGTGGAGTGGGTCAGGAGTGGGACATACCCAAGCTCGTCAGGCCTATGGGTGGGAATCCTGCGACCTAGGAAGCCTCGGGGCCAGGTGTACCTGTTGGAGAACCCTCCTGCCAAATGAAGCCTCCGCAGATGCGAAAACATCCAAACGATAATGTTTAATAAAAGAGACATGAGTAGTCCAGGTAGCTGCCTGGCATATTTCCTCGAGGGAGGCCTGCGTGGCCCAAGCAGTGGTGGTAGCTGCACTGCGAGTGGAATGAGCAGTGATGCGCCTCGGAGGAATAAGGGAGCATGATTCATAAGCACGGGCAATACAAGCCTGAATCCAATGGCCAATAGTGGCCGAGGAGGTTTTGGATCCCAATGAGGCAGGTTGAAAGGGCCTCAGAACATCTGGAAGGGGCCATCCGCGACTTGTAGATCTTAATAGCCCTGCGGACATCCAGTGTGTGCCATTTGTATTCTAGAGGATGGGATGGTCTGGGACAGAAATTAGGAAGGATAATTTCTTGCTCTCGGTGGAATCGGGAATCTTTGGAACAAAGGCAGGGTCCAAACAAAGGATAACTCTGTCTGGATGGATGACACACAAATCAGGTCTGATAGAAAGGGCTGCCAGTTCTGATATGCGGCGGGCCGACATAATGGCTACCAAAAAGGCAACCTTCAGAGTAAGGAACCTAAGGCTGGCTGTACATAGAGGCTCAAACGGAGGTTCGGTAAGTGCCTTCAACACGTGCGGCAAGTCCCAGGTGGGATATCTGTGAATTACGGGTGGACGGAGATTCCGGACTCCCCCGTAAAAACCGTCGGATGGAGGAGACAGCACCATGGCGAGAGCAGCAACATGGCGTTTCAGAGTGTTGTGCGCCAGTCCCTTATGTAAGCCATCAGGGAGGAACTCCAGCACCTGCGGAACAGAAGCTGACAGGGGATTAATCTCGCACGCAGAGCACCAAGAGATAAATACCTTCCACGTGATGTTGTAGAGTCTGATGGTGGACTGTCTTCTGTCCGCCTGCATAATGCGGATAACATAGGCGGAGTAGTGCGCCTCCCTCAGGAGGAGCCCCTCAACAGCCAGGTGGTCAGATTGAGTCACTGGGGCTATGGGTGGTTGATTGCCCCCTGGCTGAGAAACACTCTCTCCTGAGACAACCGCCAAGGCTGTGTTGTGGATAGTGCCACAAGATCTGAAAACCAAGGTCTTCTTGGCCAATGAGGGATGACAAGGATGACTTCCGCTTTCTCCGCTACGATCTTGCGCAGTACCTGTAGAATTAGTGCCAGTGGGGGAAATGCATAGAGTAGCTCCCGCGGCCATGGGCAATGAAGGGCATCCATGTTCTCCGCACCTGGGGATGGATAACGGATGAAGTAGCGGGGAAGTTGCGCGTTCACAGAAGAAGCAAACAGGTCTATCTGAGGCCGCCCAAATCGGAGACAAATGTCATGGAACAGATTGGGGTGAAGATGCCACTCCGATGCGTCCATCGTGGTCCGACTGAGGAAGTCCGCTCGGAGATTGTCCTTGCCGGCAATATGATCCGCTTGAAGAGAAATGAGATGTTTCTCCGCCCAGCGTCCTACTTGAAGAGCTTCCTTCATTAGTGATCTGGATCTTGTCCCTCCTTGGCGATTTACGTGGGCTTTCGCCGCCACATTGTCGGTAAGTATTAATATGTGGTGTCCTTGTATTGTAGGTCGAAATGCCTGCAGAGCCAGGTGTATCTCTCAGAGCTCTAGTTGGTTGATTTGGACTGAGCTTCTCTAGGAGACCAGCGGCCCTGGGCAACTTGAGAACCGAGGTGCGCTCCCCACCCGAGCAGACTGGTGTCTATTGTAATGGTGAGAGGTTGAATGTCTGAGAAGATGCAGCCTTTGTCCAGGGCCGGGGACAGCCACCAGCGCAATGACCGGCGGACAGACAGGGGAATCCTGATCTTGGCCTGAGAAGCTGTGGTCTTGTTCCTTTGGAACGGAAGTAACAGCCATTGAAGACTGCGGGCATGCAAGCGGGCCCAGGGGACGATGTTTATACACGACGCTAACTTCCCTAGGAGGTGTGACAGTTTGAGTTTGGTCACCATAGGTTCCCTGAGAAGTTGACATATGAGAAGCCTGAGGTTGTCCCTTCTCTCGAGACAGAGGAAGACCTGCCCTTCTTGCATGTCTATGATTGCCCCTAGATGTGTCAAGCGGGTCTGGGGTTCTAACTGACTCTTGGGCATGTTGACCAGGAACCCATGTGCCTGTAAAACCTGTAATGTTAGTTGTAAATCGGCCTGAGCTCTCTGGACGGTGGATCCCTGGACCAAAATATCGTCCAGGTAGGCTTGAAGCCTCACTGGAACAGACCTTAAGTAGGCCACAAGGGCCGCTAAAATCTTGGTGAAGCTGTGCGGGGCTGATGCCAGTCCGAAGGGAACGGCCCGATATTGTAGATGACGTCCCACGTAGCTGAATCTGAGATACCAGCGATGAGCCGGGAGGATTGGGATATGCAGGTAAGTCTCGGATAGGTCTATGGAGGCGAGAAAGTCTCCGGGCCTGATACCCTCCAGAATGGTTTTTAGAGTGCTCATTTTGAACCGCCGGTAGACAAGATGGGTGTTCAGCGATTTCAGGTTTAGAATTGCTCTCCAGTCCCTGGAGCGTTTCGGTACCACAAAAAGGATTGAGTAAAATCCCTGTCTCCACTGGTCGGGAGGAACCTCCTCCACCGCCTTGATCTCTAGAAGATGTTGAATTGCAAGCTCCATTAGGCATCGCTTGTGAAGGGATGCGGAGACAGGGCATGGCACGAAATGGCTCGGGGGGCTGGAAAGAAACTCCAGTGGGAGGCCGAATTCTATGGTGTGCAGCACCCATTGGTTGGTTGTGCTGCGGGCCCACCTGTCTAGAAAGAGGCTCAACCTGCTTCCAATGGGGGCTGTGAGGGGACAGTCATTTCTGGCAGCGGAACTGGCGATTGCCCGTTCCACGCGAGGATCGTTTTGGGGGCCCGAACGATTTTGGCCTGTCACGAAAGGACCCTCTGTCTTGGGGATGAAAGCAGCCCTGAGAATATGGGTGCTGACTAGTACCTTCCTGAGGGGAAAATCTAGCCTGAGGTCTGCGGTAATATGGGGTAGCCCGGCGATTGGCCCTTCTGGTAACAGATGGTAGCACCTTTTTCATATTCCTGTCTTCGACTAGTAGGGGTTCAAGTGACTCTCCAAATAACTTAGACCCCGAGTACGGGGTGGAGGCTAAGCGCCATTTCACTTTAAGATCAGCTGGCCATTGTTGCAGCCATAACAGGCGACGTGAGGTGACGGAGGACACCATAGCTCGAGAGGTGTACTTAGCCGCATTGACCGTGGCATCGGAGGCAAATTGGGTGGCTGTTATTATTTTGTTCAGGTCTTGATGAACTCTAATGTCCTGGACTGGCAATCGAGATTGGAGCTGCTGGAGCCACAATAAGGAGGATCGAGAGAAAAAGGAGGCCGCAGTAGTGGCTGGAATCGCCCAAGCCGAAGCTTGGTGAGCCTTCTTAAAAGAAGAGTCAAATTTACAATCCTCGGGTTTAAGACCCTCAGAGTTATCTCCAGAAATGTAAGGTGAGGGGGAGGCTAGAGATGCTACTGGACCATCTACCACAGGAACCTGTAAAAGGTCCGCCAAAGAAGGGTCCATATTATAGTTGCAATGGTCGGATCCACTAGGAGTGGGAAGGGAAGCTGGATTAGCCCATTGTTTCCGCACCACATCCATAAACAGTTTGGGGGCGGGCACAAAAAGCTGTTCAGTAATGGGTTCAGAAAATATGCCATGTCCAATTGAAAAGGAGGATTTAACCAAATCAGAACTGGAGTCCAGAAGACCAAATGTGACCTTGGCCTTGTGGAGTAAAGACTTAAAAAGTCCCTGAGGAAACAAGCCAGTGAATGCCGGAACATCAGGCATTGCCGTTTCGTCATCAGAAAGGTCAGCTTCCCTCTGAGGTTCTTCTTCTAAGTCCAGATCAGAGCCCCCCTTTGATCTAATGGGGGACCGCTCTGGAGAACCAGTCAGGCTGGCAGAATGCGATACTCGAGAGCGCCTTGAATGCAGACTTTCTAAAACCAAAGAGGCGGAGCGATGCTCTCTAATGCCCTCAGCAATACCATGGGAAACAGCCCTTGAAATTAAATCTTGAATAGACTCAGGCAAGTCTTTCAGTACAGACGTGGTGGTACAAGGAGGTGTTGTCTGGGCCGGAGCAGGTTCCTGAGTGGCAATAGCACAGTCAAAGGGATCCCCTTTTGGTCTGTCAGGAGAGGATTGAGGGCTAGTAGACTGCGGTCTCTCCAGAGACAATGCCCTAGTCAAATCTGGGTTATCATCGGACCCCTGGTCAAGGATTTCAGGACGATCAGCGATTGGGGCCTTGTCCTGATCTGATCTAGCTGTCTCTGCTTGCCCATGCAGATGTGGTTTGTGATGGGCTTTCTTACCCGACACAGATTTGGAAGTGGCCTTGAGGCCCGTCAGCCTTGCCAGATGATAAGTCTGCCATAGTGATTACAGACTGGAAGGTTGGTAATAGCCTGCAAATGACAAATATATTAATATTATTATAAATCAGGTGTCAGTCTCAGAAATGAGAGGTAACAGTACCAGAGGTAGCTTCAGCAGGCCGCGTAGAGCCAAATAAATTTTCGCTTCAGAGGAAGGGGTTAGTGACAGAAAATTCCATCTTCCATCTTTGAAAGCTCTAAAATGGCCACCGTGAGAGAACATGGTTAAACGGTGAACAAAATGGCCACCGTAACTGTCATTTGCCTCACGAGGCAATGGCGACGACCAAACGCCTCTGAGGCCCAAATAGCTCTATAGCCAACAATACGATGAAAACCCCCCAGGGAAATAGCCGGCTACGATGACACTGAAGACAGCTTCCTCGCCTGCTAAATGATCCCGTAACACTCCCTTACCGCATTGAGGCGAAAAGTGCCTCTCAGTAAAATGCGCTGAGAAGGTGACGGCAATGCGGCTAGACAAGGATCGCTAGCCGAGCGCAATTTAGCGTGTCTCCAACTCACCGCCTCACAGCTGATGAGCGCTGGGTTGGTGGTGGCGGCGGCGGCGGGGGGCACGGCGGCAGTGTTTCCAGCCAAAGCTGAAGTGGCCTGCTCGCACAGCTCATGCAGAGAAATCGAAAGCAAATTACAGTCTCCCGCCTCTCAGCTGATTAGATCTTCGGCGGCAGCAGAGGCGGCGCAGCGGCGTCGTTTCCAGTCAAACTGAATCGATCGCTTGCTTAGCATAGAAAGAAGCCGACCTAGAAATCCTCTTCACCGCCTCTCAGCTGATGATCGCAGCAGCGCAGCAGCAGCGGCAGTGCGGCAGTGGCATTCCCAGTCAGACTGGAATGGCCAGCACGCTCAGCACAACATCACAAATTTAAAATATATTCAAGCCTAAATGGTCAGGAGTGGGACTCAGAAATTTTATGTCTGGTCAGAACCACTGAGTCGAATAAACTGGAAGCAATGGAGGCCTGAGGAGGCATGGCCAAAGCAATTTGACTCAGTAATTGTCAGACCAACTGTATCGTTCCCACTCCTGACTCACTCCACAGCCTTCTGGGAGAAAGAGTAATGCTTTCCTCCTAGGGTCAAATCTGTCCCTATATGGAAGAAGTGATTGAATCAACATCACTTGTTCTGCTGAGTTGCTTATTTTATCAGGGATGTTGTTTGTTTGTTTGTTTTTGTATATAGCTATATGATAGAAGACAATATACTTTCTTATTAGCTGATAAATCCTTAAAAATCTCAAAATGGTTACAAATGTACTTAGGACAAATAAGAAAACTGCAAGAATAATTAAGTTCTTATAGATCGTTTCCCTGCCAGAAGGCAATTATAGTAGTTATCCTTCTTACTTTTTAATAGTTTAATTTATTTCATGTTTGTTTCTTGACGTTTTATATCAAATTCAAGTCTTTATTCATAACATTTGATTGATGTATGTAGTTTTCTAGGTTAAAAAAATATGGAATTTTTTTCTCATTAGCCTTTTTAAAAATGCCCAGTGCAGCTTACACAGTTCTAGGATATTTTAATTAACTTCCATCCAAGTATTGATCAGATCTAGCCCCGCTTAACTTTACAAGATAACCAGAATTATAGCTGCATTTTGCTTTGTCTTATAAATGAGATGCATTCATTCAAACTCTCTTATGTATCCTATTTTTAAAAATGCAAAAAAGAACAACTGTTACAAAGGAACTGGGCAGCAATAATAACACTGGGTGAATACAAAGCCTTTATTTTATAAAAGTATAATAAATTGCACTGCAGAGACTTTATTATTACAAAAAAGAAGTGATAGAGTAACTCCCAATGGCAGGGATTAGCCTCGTCATGGTGTCTGGCTTTCATTAAAAGCTAAGAAGGAACTCCACTTATCGGTTTGCTTGCCGTACAATCTACTTAACATAGTGAATAGATTATTTGGTCTCAGAGCAATGAAGTGACATTTCAGGATTTTGACTTTTAGAATATTATAAATTTCTTCCGCCTAGCATGAACCTAGCCTTGAGTTACTGTAGCCAATCAATTCTACTTTGTTTAATGACAGCATCCACGCAAAACAGGTCCAGCAAGACCAAAACCAACCAAGAAAACTCAGTGCACCATCTTGTTCTTGAGGAAATATTCTTATTTTGGTTCCCTAGAATCTCACTTCCATATATTACTTAGGAAGATGATAAAGTGAAAGTTTGCTTGTTCCAATAACAGGTGATATCTCTGGATGCTTGAAAAGAATCTTCATTTTAGTTCCACAGTCTGAATGGTTGAATGGTTGAAAAAAGGGACAACTTCTACAAATTATGAAAAAGGGAAAAAATATAAAGTTTGGTATTAATGATTTTTTCAAGCAAGTGGAGCACGGCAGTGTCTGCAGCGTTTTTGCTCTTGTGACAATTCTAACAATTGCAGCACCATCGCGCAAGTTTTCTTCTTTGGGGCATGCAAGATCTGAAGTGATCCTGTTCTAAATTCACAGATGTTCAGAATGGAATATCTTTCCAACCACAGCTGAATTGACTCCAGGCGTTCTTTTTTCTATATACTATTTTGAAACAGCATGGGAATATTTGCAGTGGGATAGAACTTGGTGCTTTAAATGGAGACTGGTTGGGCTAGGGATTCATGCTTTTTTCAGAGCCCAAAATGACCATCAAACTGCTTACAGGAGGAAAAGATCACATAACATTTTGACAATGCAGAAGTCACAGCCTCAGGATAGAAATATGAAGCTTTCTTCACACTTCTTAATACACTTTCATCATGTTCTGAACAGTTTGCATGTCAAAAGGTCGTACTTGTTTTTATTGTAAAGTAAAGGGCAAATATCTATACCTCAGGAGAATAGGTTAGGCAGCAAACATCTAAATATTTAAGGAACAAAAGCTTCTATAAAGAGAAAGTTGAGAATAATCCCATTGTATTTTTTTTTCACAAAGAAAGCAATAGTTAACATACTGACAAAAGACAGGCTTTTAGGATTCTCAGCAGGTTTACATCAAAGGTGTACAAAATCTACATCTGGGTAGATGTACTGGTATTATAAAGAGTACCCCTGGAGTGAACATTTATAAACTCACCATAAGAGACAGAAAAGCCACTAAGGAAAGATCTTGTGCCTGAAACTAATCTGAGATGATACACTTAAATATATTCTATAATAAGCACAGTCATTATAAGATCAATTATATGAAACCTTCAAGAAAAATGCAGAAGACTGAAGCAAGTGTCAAGATGATTAGTGAGTGAGTTCGGGAAAAGTAATGAATATCCATAGTAAAATCTGACAGAGGCAATTGAAGGAAGGTGGGAGAACTGGACTGAAATCCTTTACAACCAGAATTATGGAATGAGAAAAACATTTGTAAAGTGGGTATCTACATGCTCAGGAACTGCTTCCATTAGTAAAGCAGGCAATAGTTTTGCTGTCAAATAGGAAAGCATCAAGGGCAGATAAAATACCCACTGAACTGTTGACAATTGCATTGCTAAAAAAAATACCCTGATAGCTAAGTATTTTAAGAGATTAGTTTATACTGTATATGTATACTGAAGAAGAAAAAAGGCAAGATAATGCTTAAAATATCAACCCCTGATGCAAGCAAATTTTTGTTTATAAGATACTATTTATGATTTTAATAGTTCTTAAATGGATTTTTGTTTATTTTATAATCTTTGTGATTTCAATAGTTTTAATATGGGTTTTATGTTGTTTTAATTCGCAGTTAGGGGCCGCCCAGAATTTCGTATAAGATGGACAGCTATATAAATGTTTTAAATAAACATATAGATTATAAAGAAGAGAGAACTGCACATGGTGAATATAATGCTGAATTAATATGCATAAAACCAGAGAGATAAAAGGTCAGTTTAGCTAATAAACTAGATGGATAATGGAGAAAGCAAGAGAATGTAGCAAAGAATTCTCTATCCAATTCTTTATCCATCCTTCTTTATCCATCCTTTTCTGACAGCTCAAAGTCAATGACTCCTTCTTTTCTTCCTCTACCCCCTCCCCCTCTCCTCCTCCTCCTTCTCTTCTTCTCCTCCTCCCCCTCCTCCTCCCTTCCTCCTCCTCCTCCTCCTCCTCCTCCTCCTCCTCCTCCTCCTCCTCCTCCTCCCTTCTTCTCCTCTTCCTCTTTTACCGCTTCCAGTGTTGAGGGAGATGCAAAGTCAATAAGGCTGTAGATTTTCCAAAATGGTGGAAAATTAAGGCTAACAATTATGTTAGATCACATGATCATTTTATTGAGGATTCTTGTGCAAAAGAAATGTGCAAAAAGGATTGTAAGAACTAAGTTTGGAAAAGCAAAATGGTTGAAAGTAGAAAAAAAAATAAGACAAGGATGTATCTTGTCCCTTTAATCTCAATCTGTATTCTTAATAAACTTTTAAGACCAAACCAAAGATAGCTTTATTTTCTTGGAGTAAAGAATAGATAAATATGGACAATATGCTAGAGGCAAGACCTAGAACTAATGAGAAATTTCTTGATAGCGAGAACAATTAGTCAGTGGAATGATTTGCCTCCAGAAATTGTGAGTGCTTCAACACTGGAGGCTTTTAAGAAGGGAGTGGACTGCCATTTAAACAATCTATTGGTATAATCTATGGCTGTGAAAGCTGGATTGTTAAGCAACAGTGAATGAGAAATAACATCATAACTATGTAGTATTATGGACTGCAGGGCCAGTGCAATGTGTAACATGTTCACACTGATGCAATATGATTGGGTGTTTTGTTAATATGATTTATTGGGTTAGGGATTTTCTGTCTTCACTATGAGTTGTATTGTGTTGGGGGGGTGCACTGAGGGAGCTCAACCAATCTCATTGTACATATGTTGTGCACTGACAATAAAGATTTGAAATTGAAAAAATTAAAAAGAAGTGAGGTATGACTGAATAATGAATTTAGGGATGATTACTAAAAATAACCACATCTGTAAGAAATAGAGCAAGTAGAACCAATAAAGGTAATACTCAGCAAGTAAAACCTCATAAATTTGGAAGAGGTGGCTGAGTGGATAATGGACTGGAAAAAAAATATTATGCTTGGCGAGGGCTGAAGGCAACAGAAGAGAAAAACAATGGATATGATGGATGGAATCAAAGGGATTACTGGAATGTCCTTGGAACAATTACAGTTTCCCCCCTTAAAGATAGGTCAATTTGACCAGCATTTGTTCATGCAGTCATCAGGGATCAAACCAGATTTGACTGCAAATCACTATCTTAAAATTACTATTTTACTGGATTATTATTATACAATTCCAGATTGGTATTGCTGTAAATTAGTGACTCTCAAGTTTCCCAAGATATGTGGAGTTACACCTAAGTGGTTCCTTTATTATTCCTATAGACAAAAGTCTCCCCAAAAAGAATAAATTACACCATTACAGATATAGCAATAGCACACTTAGAGTTACATGCCACCCCTTTTTGACATTCTCTGGATGGTTTACAGAGTCAGCATAGTGCCCCAACAATCTGGCTCCTCATTTTACCAACCTAGGAAGGATGGAAAGTTAAGTCAACCTTAGATCCATCAGGGTCAAACTCCAGGCTGTGGGCAAAGTGCAGTACTGCACTTTAACTACTGCTCCACCAGGGGAGTCATTGGTGAAGAGATATTTTTATCTTCTTCCTCCCAACTAAATCTTGTATGCTTTGCTGGCTCTTTGCAATCTGGAATGCAGCCCCCCCTCCTGGGAATCCAGACTACATTCCACAACAGTGACATATTTTCTTATCATTTTGAGACAGAAAATATACACGCTGGAATCACAGAATATATATATATTTTTAAAAAATCAAGCAGGGAAAGGGGAGGGAGAGGAGAGGGGGCAGGATTTTTTTGTTTTTATACCATGTATCTCCTGCATTGCATTTTTAGTTAACTTGTCCACCAGGAGGCACCATATGACTGGTTTGATCCTTTTGAAGATTCATAAGATGTTCTATGGGGCTCAAACCATTTACTGGGAATTGAATTCACAGACCTTACTTAGATACTTCCGATGACCATAAACAATCTATAGCTTTAGGAGTTATCTAGGTCTGGGCAAAGAGATATATATAACCTATCACAATGGTAGATGCAGTCCAGAGCAGCAGTCTCTTCTCAGAGCAGAGAAATACAGCTTATAAAAAAATGGCGGAGCTTCAATCACATCTTCACAGCTGCCATTTTAACTTTTTTTTTTCCCTTTTGCCATACCATGTTAACACCGCTGGCACCAAGAATAATGAATGACTGCATTTGTATTGGAATGCTAATCTTTCGGTGCTTTTTCTTTAAAATATAATTCAAAGGGAAAAATGAGAGCATTCTTATACCCAGTTTGGCAGAATCTCCTTTTGACATCTTCTCTCCTCTCTTGTCATGCTCCTGCCTGCGTGAGAATAAATGCACTATAACTGGGGAAAGCGAGATAAATAGCATAAGGAGAATATAAAGCACAGTGCTTGAATGCAGCATTCTCGAAATACACCAGTCATGAAGCCTGACCAGGTCTGAAAGTAAAAAAAAAAAAAAAAACCCTTTCAAATGTGAATATAGGATCCCCACAGTCTATTTTCTTATGTCTCTTCCACAAGTATATAGCATTAAAAGATCCTGAGTGCTTTACACTTAATTCCAGGTGTGCTGAAAAACTGTACGACACATATTCTTTGCAGTTGTACAAAATTCTATAAGGAATGAATAAAGGGTTTTCACTTATAAGAACTATGTAAAAGGCATAATTTTTTTCCCTATAAAAGGGAAAAAAGGTACCCTTCAAGGGGTACCTAAAATGAAGACAAATTACACTATGGATATTTCTGTTACCAAAAATTGTCTCTAAAGTTGATTTGTAATTACACTACCAATGCACAATGAAAGCTTTCCATATTGTATAAACCAAAGCAGAAAAGTACTGGGAAATAATTTGTAATATTTCTTAAATTGTATTCATGTTTCCTTCCAAATGTGTTTGTTTATATCCCAGTTTTATTATGCTTATTTATATCCCAAAAATTTATTATTTTTCTAAATAACTAAAAGTTGTACACATATCTAATACTCCTTCCCAGGGGTGAAATCTAAAATTTTTCCCTACCGGTTCTGTAGGCATGGCTTGGTGGGGTGGTGTCCTGTGACTGAGTGGGCATGGCCAACTCGATGTCACTCACAGCCACGCCCATTCAGTCACAAGACCCCCTCCCACCAAGCCACGCCCACAGAACCCGGTAGGAAAACTTTTAAAATTTCTATTCTACCAGCCACTCGCCACCCGCTCCCTCTTCACTTTGGGTCGGGGACTAGGGCCCAGGGATGCGCCATTCCCTGGGGCCCTGGAGCCGCCACCTGCTCACCGCCTGCCTCAACTAGGTCGGGGAATGCACCATTCCCTGATACCAGTCTTGCCCCAGAGGTGCTGCCCGCTCTCTTATCGCCAAGCGGTGTGTCCTTACCTTTTTCCTGTGGTCGGCTGTCAGGGAAGGCAAACACCTGAAAGTTACCAAAGTCGCACACTGTCCTTCTTGAATGAGTCGCCACCATCGCTGCCCTGGTCCACGCGCCGGCTGCGCAAGTGCAACCTGTCGCTGATGAGTGAATTAAATAAACAATGTGTGCTTGCGCAGCCAGCGCATGAACCAGAGCGGCGATGGTGGCGGCTCATACAAGAAGGAGAGTGAGCGATTCCGGTAACTTTCGGGCACTTGCCTTCCCTGACAGCCAGCCATGGGAGAAAGGTGAGCAGTAGGATACACTGCGTGGCGAACGGCGAGCAGGCAGTTTCTCTGCGGCAAGGCCGGAGTCGGGGAATGGTGCATTCCCCGACTCCAGGGAATGGGGCGGGTGGGCAGGTGGGCAGGTGGCCGGAGCTGCCATCTGCCATTGCTACCGGTTCTCCGAACTACCGGCCATCATCACTACCGGATCGGTCGATCCGGTCCGATCTGATAGCATTTCACCCCTGCTCCTTTCTCCTACTTTCTCACAACAGACTTGTGCAGTGGGTGATAGGCTGAGAGAGAGTGACTGGCCAAAGGCAGCCAACTGACTATTATTCCTGAAGTAGGACTAGAATTCACAGTCTCCTAGTTTCTAGCCCAGTGCTTTAATCATTAGACCAAACTGGTTGGGAGGGAATCAGGCAGGGTGGCAGGAGCAGGGAGGGAATCAGGCAGGGAGACAAAGAGTGGGAGAGAGGGAGAGGGAGAGAGGGAGAGGGAGAGGGGGAGAGGGGGAGGGATGGAAGGAGAGAAAGCGAGAGAGCAAGAGCGAGAAAGAGAGGAAGGGAGGGAAGGAAGAGGGAGAATAATTTCAATATGCCAGTGTGTTTTTAATCTAGATAATATTTTAATTATTTTATTTGGGTTAAAACATTTTTATATTCAAACCCATATTCATATATTCCTTCAAGTATTCTTTTTACGAAGAATCTCAAGTGTTTTTATTTTTTAATGGTTTACCACCAATCATTAGGTATAAGAACAGAAGTTCTCAAAATCCTATTTAAAAGTTTAAAAGTGTCCAGAGAAAATTATAACTGGTTGGAATAGTAGTTTAATTGAGGCACCTGTATTATTTCATTGGATCATTAAAACAAGGCATGTTTCTCTGAACAATGCAGCATGATGGTAGGTGTAAACAAGACAGACACTGCTGGATTGTAGGTTTGAAATCAATCTAGAAGGAATCAATTTATGTTATCCACCATTTCCAGCTGAGCAAACAGCAGTACCTAAGGAATGGCCTACAACTTTAATAGTAATACACAGGAATTAGTAGCGGCGAATATAAATAATACTACCTCTGCTGAAAATATTTCAATCTCATATAAAAAGAAAGAAATGAAAATAATTTTTGATCTAAACTAGATTCCCTGCATTAGTAGTAGATTTACTGTCATGCTATATAAGGTACACTAAATATAAAGATATGCAAATTAGAGTTAACATAGATACAATCAGGCAAATATTCTACTCTCAGCTGTGCCTGAATCTATATACCATTTCGCACACTTTCTATGTGCTATAGATTTATCTCTTGGCCTTTTCCACATGTGCATTTAAGGAAGGTCAATATATTTTTTTTTAAAAAACATCTCAGTATAAGTATTCCCCAGGATGGCAGCGTAAAAGAAAAAAAAGGAAAAAAGCTCTTTGAAGAATAAATTTACAAGATCTCAAGATAAGTAGGTTTATTGTAAAAAAAAAAAAAAGTGCCTGCACTGCTCCAAATGTGGGGTTCAATATTTATATCCCTCTTTCTGCTGTCCAAATAATATAATGAACAAGATACTTCTTGTTTTGGTCAGAAAGCCTGGTTTCCATTTGTTTCATGTTTTACTAATGGACAGATCTAATATCAGGCTGTTTACTTTTAGCTATATGATTAGTTCTTATTCTGTTCACACGCTTTTAACAGCCATATCCATTGTGAATTGGACTGATCTCTGAGACTGCTTGCTTATTTATTTATTTGTTTGTTTATTTGTTTGCATCCCACCTTTATTATTTTACAAATAGCTCAATGCAGTGAACACCAAGAGCCTTGGTGGCGCAGCAGACTAAAACACTGTTAAGTAACACCAGCTGCCTGCAATTACTGCAAATTCAAATCTCACCAGGCTCAAGGTTGACTCAGCCTTCCATCCTTTTGAGGTAGGTAAAATGAGGACCCGGTTGGTGGGGGCAATAAGCTGACTTTGTATAAAAAAGAACACCGCTTGGGGAGGGGGGGGCGAAAGCCCTACTAAGCAGGTATATACAAAAGTATGAAGGCTATTGCTTAACGAATTGTAAGCCGCCCTGAGTCTCCGAAAAAGGGCGGCATATAAATCAAATAAATAAATAAATAAATAAATAAATAAATAAATAAATAAATAAATAAATAAATAAATAAATAAATATCTAACCCACTTTCCTCTATTTTCCCCATGACAACAACCGTGTGAAATGGGTTGCACTTAGAGTGGCTAGGCCAAAGTTATTATAAGATGGAAATATTAGTATATTTATATAGCAATAGCAAAGCAATAGCACTTAGATTATATGCCACTTTACAGTGCTTTACAGCACTCTCTAAATGGTTTACAGAGTCAACATATTGCCCCCAACAATCTGGGTCCTCATTTTACCAACCTTGGAAGGATGGAAGGCTGAATCAACCTTGAGCCTGGTGGGATTTGAACTGCCAAATTGCAGGCAGCCAGCAGAAGTAGCCTGCAGTACTGCATTCTAACCACTGTGCCACTGAGGCTCATATATATTATATATCAGAACAATTGTATAAAAAATCGTATATATTCAGTAAGAAAATGAATCCAAAATAATTGTATATGCAGTGCTGGATTTTAAATATAACAACAAAAATGCTAGTGTTATATGTGATTGGAAAAAAATATGCAATTTCCCCTGTTCTGCAGAATCAAATTAGCCAGATTAGTGACTTTTACTGAGCTAGTATATTGTAAAATTTATCAAAGTGCAAATAGGTGTAAGGAAGGGCATCCAGCTAGTAAATGGCCATTTCCACCCAGTCACCCAAAAGGGATTACAAGATTGTAAAAATTAAAAAAAAAACATTTTGTGATTTTTCTCCAGTTCTTTCTCTACTTTTCCAGTCTCCAGGTACTGCAGTGTTTACTATCCAGATTTTTTGTCTTTGTTATCAACATTTGTTTTTATTGTTCTGTTTATTATTGATCGTTGCACAGTCAGATAGATGTTCAGACTTGGTTTCACAATTTATGTCTACCTATCAAGTCATTATCGAGGACCTGGGATAGACAAATCTGGATGTTTGATGATGTTATAGATATCGTTGCAGGACAGAAGCTGTTCCAAATAAAGCTGCCTTCTGCAATTGATTGATGGTGAATTTGGCAAGGCCAATGGTGTTCAAGTGGTGCTCCAGTTGTTTTGGAATTGCACCCAAGGAGCCTATTACTATTGGTATCACCCTTGCTTGCTTTGCCACAATCGTTCTATTTCTATTTGTAAGTCTTTGTATTTTGTTGTCTTCTCCAGTTCTTTCTCTTCTATTCTGCTGTCTCCAGACACAGACACAGACACTATCAAGACTTTTTTGTCTTTCTTATCAACAATTATTAAGTCTGGGGTGTTATGTGGCAGATGCCTGTCTGTTTGAATTCTAAAGTCCCAGAGCAATTTAACTTCTTCATTTTCTATGACTTTCTCTGTTTTATGGTCCCACCAAGTTCTTGCTTACAGCAAATGATATTTCTTGCAGATCTTCCAATGCACCATTGTTGCTACTTTGTCATGCTGTTGCTTGTAGTCATCTGTGCGATCTTCTTCCAGCAGCTTACCAGGTGGCCCATTGTTTTTTCTTCAGCTTCTTTGCATAGGCGACACTTATTATCTATTGCTGTCTTCTCAATTCTGGCTTTGTATCCATTTGTCCTTAATGCTTGGTCTTGTGCAATCAGAATTAGTCCCTCAGGCTCTTTCTTTAACTTTCCTGCTCTTAGCCATTGCCAAGTCTTGCTATTATCTGCTTTCCCTGCTATTTTTTAATGTACTGACCATGCAGTGCTTTGTCTTCCCATGCCTCTATTCTATTCTTCATTTCTTCTTTCTTGTAGTCCAGTTTGGTCTGTCCAGTAGTCAGTAAGCCTTCCTGGCATACTAACTTCAGTGCATCTTCTTCATTGTTCTTCAGATATTCTTTTCTCCTTCAACCATCTGATGTTCTTGCAACATGTCATGCCCACTTATTTGCCTTGGTAAATAGAGTCTGTCAATGTCACTATGAGATTGAAGGGCATGATTCATTGTCATTATTTTTCTGGTCTTCCTATCCATTGCTTTTAGTTCTGCTTGAGTCCACTCCACTATTTCTGCTGTGTATCTAATGACTGAAATTGCCCAGGTGTTGATTGCTTTGATGGTATTTTATTTCCTCCATTGAGTTTGAACTTTAAGAACTTCTTCACTATCTTGGTGTATTCACCTCTAATCTTTTTCTTGACTTCAGTGTGCTTGATGTTGTCAGCTTGAAGGATACCCAGATATTTGTAGTAATCATCTTCATCTAGCCTCTTAATCTTATTTTCATAGAACAACTTGATTCCTTCAGTTTTCACTATTTTTCTTTGTTTGATAGTGAGTGTGGCACATTTGTCCAATCCAAACTCCATGTGATATCTTGGATTATTATTATTTATTCATTAAACATGAAACTCAGTCAACTGAACATTCAAAAATGCATCACAAATACCATTGACTGGTGCTAATGGTTGATATGGGTTGCTGCAAGCGTCCTAGGTATCAACCAAGTACCTTCTTAAAATGTACGCTGTTCCAACTAGCACAGTTTTTTGCAGTTCCACTGATGTTATTGCAGGAAGCTGCAGTTTGTTGATGTATCTTATAAAATTCTTGGACATGGTACCAAGTGCCCCAATGACAATGGGTATCACTGTTAGATGTTTCATCCATAGCCGGGTAGTTTCAATGGCCAGGTCGTGATATGTTGCAATCATCTGGCGGGCTCCTCATGAGTAGTCCAGATTAGAGAAAACACAAGGACAGGTGTTTCTCGGGATGAGAGAGCAAAGAACAAAACCCTGCCATCTCTTTTATTAGTAATCAAAATACAGCGTCATCAGAAGGCGTTATTATGGCTACACATCTCATATTACATACATGAAAAAGGAAAGCATCCATATAGGTTTCACATTCTACAATATTACAGTAAATCACGTGGATTTCAGGAAAGCAAAAGTTAAGGAAAAACGAAACTCAATTCTCCCAGCATCTTCTTCTTCTAGCTGAGATGCCCACCTCTCCGTTATCAGAGATTACCTCAATCCTCAGGAATGTTATACAAGGAGATGTCTCTGCTATGCAAACACAGCCTATGTTCTACAATATTATGAACAAAGAGAGAACAAATAGGGCCCTTCAGAGATAATCTAGCTGAACCCGCTTTTCATAGTCAGATTATTTCGGTGCTAAGCTCCATACACGTGTCCAACCAGCTAGACTGGTCTACACATATACTGTGGCCACCTGATTCCCACAGCGATATTTCATGATTTTTTCCAGTTCTTTTTCTTCGACTCTGGCATCTCCTGCTACTGCAATGTCAATAAATTGTACGTTTCGGTTTTTGACAACTGTGATATCTGGTGTGTTGTGTTCCAAGTGATGATCTGTCTGTATTCGAAAGTCCCACAAGATCTTCATCTTCTCGTTTTCTATAACTTTTTCCACTTTATGTTCCCATGATGTTTTGGATACAGGAAAGTTGTATTTTTTACATAATGACCAGTGGATTAATTTAGCAACTTGATCGTGTCTAGCTTTGTAATCAGTTTGTGCAATTTTACTGCATTCACATATTAAATGTGAAACAGTTTCGACTTTATTGTTGCAAAATCGGCAGTTTGGATTGTCAGTGGATTTTTGTATCTTTGCTTTCATGGCATTAGTTTGTAGTGCTTATTCTTGAGCAGCCAGTATTAAACCTTCCATTTCTTTCTCGATGGTCCCCATCTTAAGCCATGCCCGTGTAAAGTTGTCATCGCATTTTCCTTCAATATTTTTCAAGTGGTGTCCATGCAAAGCTTTGGTTTTCCATCTATTTAATCTGTTATCCAGCTGTTTTTCCTTATATTCTCCCTTTGTTTATGTTGTTTTTATAATGTTCTCCATCTTCACAGCCTGCAGCAATTTATCTGTACTTTAGTTCAAATAATCATTCAAACTTTGTTTTTCTTCTTCTACATCATCATCATCATCATCATCATCATCATCATCATCATCATATTATTATTATTATTGTTGTTGTTGTTGTTGTTGTTGTTGTTGTTGTTGTTGTTGTTTCCCCCAAAATAAGACCCGGTTGTATTTTGGTTTCGAGCCCAAAATAAGCACTAGGTCATATTTTCAGGAGATGTTTTATCCACCTACCTTAGAACCACTGCAGCCATGCCTCCCATGCCCCAACATCACACTGCTGCCTGACTTCTGCAGCCGCTCATGGCCAGACACCACATGGCTCATCATGCCAGTGCTACCGATCACGGCAGGAGGCCATGAGGCACAACAAGCTCGTGGCATCCCGTCACAAATGGCGGCATTGACACAATGAGCCTCGTGGCATTCTGCAACAGCACCAATGTGATAAAGCTCACAGCGTCTTGCTGTGAGCAGCAGCACTGATGTGATGGGACTTGCAGTGTTCTGCCACAAGCAGTGGCATCGGCACGATAAAGCTTTCAGCATTCTGACACGAGCGGTGGCACAAGTATGACGAGGCTGGTGGCATCCTACCATGAGTGGTGGCACAAGTACGAGGCTTGTGGCATTTTGCCGTGAGTGGTGGCACCAGCATGACAAGGCTGGCAGCCTTTTGCCACAAGCAGTCACAAGTCTGAAGTTGGGCAGTGGCATGACAGGTGTTCGGGTGTGGAAGGCCGGGTTGCAGTGGTCCTACGGCAAGCAAGTATGGAGCACATGGGGCAGCTCCATCCCGTACCTCCATCCTGGCTTGATTTTTACAGCTGTGCCTCACCCCACCTCATATAACCAGATGGTGGGCGGGGTTTAACTAGGTCTTGTTTTTGGGGTAGGGTTTATATTAGGCGCCAGAAAATCAGGTTAGGGCTTGTTTTTGGGATAGGTCGTATTTTCCAGGAAACAGGATATTATTATTGTTGTTGTTGTTGTTGTTGTTGTTCTATTGCTTCAGTATGTAATCTCCTCAATCTAAATCTTTCCATGATCTAGTTATGTTTTTTTTAAATATTTTGAAATAAAGGACATTAGCCCTTTATTTCTATTTTGGCTCCAAACACAATTCCCTACTGAATACTTGCTGATTTACCATATCCTTTTGGATTAAATCACAGTGTTGTAATCATATTGAAGATCTCTATATCTTGAAACAAACAGTATAATTTTCTCAGTCAAAATTCCCTCAGGATATAATTCCCTGAGTTAAAATTCTCTAAGTAGGTTTTTTTTTTTTATCACAATTTAAACACATCTATTAACCTGGCAAAGATCCGACCTAGAGGCCAAGGAAAGACATTTTCCCTCCTGAGGGAGGAGTAAGCAGTTCAGCTGCCAAAAGAGGAAATTTGTTTCAAGACAGATTTATACAGAATAACAGCATGAACTATGTTTTATGAAGCCCCAACATCACCACACAGATTTCAATTATGTTTTTGCCAATGGCTACAAAAATCAAACTATAATACTTAAGGGATAAAAATTGTTTCCTTATTCTTCCATTTCTAAAACAAGTATGATAAAAGTAAGCAAAATTAAAATATAAGATATATGTAATGCTACTGATAAACGTTAGAGATTATTAAACTGGATCATTGGTAAAAGGAAACGTTAGTTTTAAATGATCTTAGACTTGTTTATTTGGAATGTGCTTCCTTGAAAACTCTGTAGGGTGATATACCACTTTTCAAGTAGGTATAAGAAGGTTCTAGATATTTATATTGCACATACTCTTTCCCCTTAATATGGATTCTTAAGTCCTATTAAGTTAAGCAAGGAGGTAGTAGGAATTTATTGGGAAGTGCTAAGGAAATAAAAATACTATTTCATTCAATATTGAATATGCTGGCTGGGACTAAAGGAAGCTATTCACAAAAAGGTCTATGGGTTTATTTATTTACTACATGTGTATTTTTCAGTAAGGAACTCAAGGCAGTGCACATAATGTTCTTTCCTTCTATTTTCCCTATGAGGTAGGTCAGATTGCAGGAGTGTGACTGATCCAAAGCCACCTAGGCAGCTTGAATGGCTGCAGTTGATGAGAGCCTGGGTATCCCCAGTACCAATCTAGCTACTCCACCTGGTTTCTCATAAGTGTGGGGCTCCTCCAGTATACTGCAAATATATTTTATTTAAATGTAACACTGTGGATTATAAACTTCTAACATATTTCCAGAAGCCACTGTCATCATAATAAATATCACAAGAAATTGCTTGAGCCCCTGAGACACAATGGATATTTGTATATGAGTGGGAAACAGCTTACCAAGAAATATTATCATAAGTGAAATTTGGGTCACATTTTGGTGCCCATGATATAGAAGTTTTGGTTGCCTTGATATAAAAAAAGATGTTGAGACTCTAGAGAGAGTGCAGAGAAAAGCTGGGTGTATCTAATTTAATGAAAAGAAGGACTAGGAGTGACATGATAGCAGTGTTCCAATATTTAAGGAGCTGCCACAAAGTAGAAGGAGTCAAGCTACCATATTTTTCGGAATAAAGACCTTTCCCCCCCCCAAAAGGGGATGAAGATTTAGGTGCATTTTATACACCGAATGTAGCCCCACCCACCCACTGGCCCCCACTCTTTGGCCTCTTTCTCCCAGCAGTTTACCTCCGTGCAGCAAGCAGCAAGAAGAAACAGCTCGTTTCAGCTTCAGTACAGCCTAATTAGCACAAGTTGATTGGATTGGCCTCCCGACTCTCAGCTGTTTTGCTCTCAGTTGTTTTGCACATGGGGGGCCTCTGCTGCTTTCTGCAAGGAGGTAAATTGGTGGGAACAGATTCTTGTGCTAATCAAGCTATGCTGAAAACGAAAATGAAAGTAAAGCAGGCTATTCGCTGTTTGCTGCAAGGAGGCAAAATTGTTGAGAGGCAGAGGCAGAGGCAGATTTCTTTTTCTTGTTTTCCTCCCCCAAAAAGGTAGATGCGCCTTATAGTCCAAAAAATACGGTATTCTCCAAAGCATCTGAAGCAGGACAAGAAGCAATGGATGAAAACTAATCAAGGAGAAAAGCAACCTAGAACTAAGGAGAAATTTCCTGGCAGTAAGAACAATTAATCAGTGGAATGACTTTCCTCCAGAAGTTGTGGATGCCCCAACACTGGACATTTTAAAGAAGAGATTGGATGACCATTTGTCTAAAATGGTATAGAGTTTCCTGCAGGGGGTTGGACTAGAAGACCTCAAGATCAGCGGTGAAATCTAGCTGGATTCTATCTGGCTTACATGAACCGGTAGCGCTGGCAGTGGGAAGCTCCGCCCACCCACCGGGACATCATTACGTCCCTTTTTTACCCTCTGCGCATGCACAGAAGGGTTGCACATGCGCAGAAAAGGCACGTATACTCCCATTCCTGAACCGGTAGCGAAGGTAAGTGGATTTCAATATGTGCCTATTGAAAGATAATGTCTCTGACCCAATTTGTCATGTTAACACTATTCCACTTAAGGAAAAAGAAGGAAACCCAAGTATTAAGTTATACATTTTTCGACCAGTAGACTTCATAGGAAAGGATCCATGTTAATAGAGTGGAGTGGAGTGGAGTGGAGTGGAGTGGAGTGGAGTGGAGTAGAGTGGAGTGGAAGGGAAGGGAAGGAAAGGGAAAGGGAGGGTAGAGAAGAGAAGAGAAGAGAAGAGAGGAGAAGCGTTGGAAGGGACCTTGGAGGTCTTCTAGTCCAACCCCCTGCTTAGGCAGGAAACCCTACACCACTTCAGACAAATGGTTATCTAATCTCTTCTTAAAAACTTCCAGTGTTGAAGCATTTACAACTTCTGCAGGCAAGTTGTTCCACTGATTAATTGTTCTAACTGTCAGGAAATTTCTCCTTAGTTCTAGGTTGCTTCTCTCCTTGGTTAGTTTTCACCCATTGCTTCTTGAACTGCCCTCAGGTGCTTTGGAGAATCGCTTGACTCCCTCTTCTTTGTGGCAGCCCCTGAGATATCAGAACACGCTATCATGTCACCCCTAGTCCTTCTTTTCATAAGACTAGACATATCAAGTTCCAACAATCGTTCTTTATATGTTTTAGCCTCGAGTCCCCTAATCATCTTTGTTGCTCTTCTCTGCACTCTTTCTAGAGTCTCAACATCTTTTTTACATCGTGGCGACCAAAACTGAATGCAGTATTACAAGTGTGACCTTACCAAGGCATTATAAAGTGGTATTAACACTTCACGTGATCTTGATTCTATCCCTCTGTTTATGCAGCCTAGAACTGTGTTGGCTTTTTTGGCAGCTGCAGCACACTGCTGGCTCATATTTAAGTGATTGTCTCCAAGATCCCTCTCACAGTCACCACGTATACTGTACCTGTGCATTTTGTTTTTCTTGCCTAAATGTAGAACCTTATTTTTTCACCTTTGATTTTCATTTTGTTAGATAGTGCCCAATGTTCAAGTCTGTCAAGATTCTTCTGTATCTTAAGCCTATCTTCTGGAGTGTTGGCTATTCCTGCTAGCTTGGTGTCATCTGCAAATTTAATGAGTTCCCCATCTATCCCTTCTTCCAAATCATTGATGAATATGTTGAAGAGTACTGGGCCTAAAACAGACCCACTGCATACCTCCCTCCATGTAGATGCAGTTCCATTGAGGACTACACATTGAGTGCGGTTGGTCAGCTAGTTACGAATCCATCTGTCTAACCAATATTTTCTATTTTATCAAGTAGTAGGTTATGGTCTACTTTATCAAATGCCTTACTGAAGTCCAAGTAAATTATATTGACAGCATTCCTCTGGTCCACTAGTTTTGTCACTTTGGCAAAGAATGCAATAAGATTAGTCTGGCATGATCTGTTTTTGAGAAACTCATGTTGACTTTGGTTATTACCGTGTTTTCCCGAAAATAAGACCCTGTCTTATATTTTTTTGAACCCTGAAATAAGCGCTTGGCCTTATTGCCATGAGCTCAAAAAGCCTGATTGGGCTTATTATCAGGGGATGTCTTATTTGGGGGGAAACAGGGTACTTTGTTTGCTTCTAGGTGTTTGCTGATTCGTTGCTTGTTTATCTTTTCCAGAATCTTCCCTGGTATTGAGGTCAGGCGGATAGGCCTACAGTTTCCTGGATCTATTTTTTTTTTCTTCCTTTTTTGAATATGGAAATGACATCAGCTCTTTTCCAGTCCTCTGGCAGTTCCCCAGTTCTCCAGGATCTTTGAAAGATATAGTTCAGTAGTTCTGAGATCACATGTGTCAGTTCCTTCAGAACCTTGGGGTGTAATCAGTCTGGTCCTGGTGATTTGAATTCATCTAGGGTAGACAGGTGCTCACTTACCATTTTCTTCCCTATTTTAACTTGTGTTCCTAATCTGTTTTTTGTGATGCTGTTTTTGATAGGTTGGACTGTTTTTTCCCTTTGTGTAAAGACAGATGCAAAAAATGAATTAAGTAGTTCTGCTTTCTCTGTGTTGCTTGTCACCTTCTTGCCACTTCCAGCAATGGACCAATTGCTTCCTTGACTTTTTCTTATTTTTTTTCTTGTAATCTTAGATAGCAAAACATAAAACAGAAGGAATTAGATACCATAAATTGTTGTGACCTGTACTGCCTTTTAATAACAATTGTTAACTAGAACACATGCTATGAGATGATTCCCAGTCAGGGAATCCCAAGATTCCCAAGAGTTGGGAAACCTGAATAGTATTTGAGCTAAATTACTTATTTGCTATTTACCTCTCTTTGAACCTGAGCATCAAGCAATACAACATGGGGCTGAGCTCTTCATAAGAGATAGAAAGCTGCTCCTTTCCATTGGATATACAAAATTCTTGTCTGGTATGTGATAAACACTTTCCATGTTATTTCTTCCTTCTTCATAGCTTAATTATTTTCCTAATTTCCTTCATTATAGTACTGAACTCAGCAGTCTTGTATAGCTTGGCTGGATGGTAAGAAATGACACCTCCTCACACACAGTTTTCTGCTTACTCAGGACTTTAACAGAAATAACTGTGTTCTTCAAAGCTGGATGTGAGATAAAAATTCATTTGGACATTAAGAAAGGAAGGAGGCTGGCTGAATTGGCCTCAAGGCATTTGAAGCATGCAGAAGTTTGTTTACCATCATCTAGGGGGAAAATAAAAAATGTCTGTATGGCGATGGGCCAGGGGAAGAGGTTATTCACAAAAATCTACTTACAAAAATTTATAACACAGGAATAAATAACTTTTCTGGGTGATGTAAAACATCTGAAGTTGTGACCGCAAGTTGTGGGGATTTTCATAAATGGCTGCCGCAGTGACCAATTTGACTTAACAAAAAGTAGGTTTCTTCCCAACTCCCTCTATTCTCTGTGATGCCCTACCACTTCCATTTTTAACGGCTTTCTTTCTTTTTTCAGTATGCAGGCAAAACATATGCAGTAAAGACTTTGAGTTTGTAACAAATCTTATGGGAATCCTGAGTTCTTATTTGTTTATTATTAACACCTATTACTTCTTATAAAATTAAGGATGCTTTGTGTTGCCCTATATCAGTAGGCAAATTGGCAAATGCCAAAGATGCATTAGCATCTCTATAATGCTCTTGATAAAAATTCAACAAATAAGATTGTTGGTTGATTTTTTAGTATATTTCTAAACTGCTTATTAACAACAAGAAAGGCTTGATGTAGTATGCATAATTATAGGTGGCTTACAAACAGGTCATAGCAAAGTGGCTTGTAAACTCTCTCCATGAATAGGTTTTTTTAAAAAAAAATCTCAAATCTTCTATTTTCAAATATAAGGGACCTGTCATCCAATCCCTGATACCTGATGGTGGCTTTGAAAGCAAACTTCAACTGTGTTTCTATTCCACAAGCAGAAATGCTAATATTTCAGATAATTCACTACTACCATCCTTCTTTACTTTGTCATGGCATCATGTAGGAGATAAGTACATAGTTTGTGGTGCTCCACAATAATGTGGGATTGCTGAGAGAAATCATCCAATAACATCCTGAGGACCACAAATTGTGCACCAGGTCCCCCCTTTTCTAGTTTCCTTCTTGGTCTCTGACACCCATTCCAAACATTGCAACTGGCCACAAGTTCATGGAAGCGACGTCTTTTTTTCCTTCAAAGTAAATTCGGAAACAGAACAGAAAAAGTCTAAGCTGGAAAAATAGGAATATTCTGTTGCTGTAATCTTTCTTCAGACGGCTACATGAAATTAACTGACTGATTAAAATAATTTTTAGGGCCAGTTGATAGAAGGCATAGAAATGCCTCTTTTTAGCCATGAAGATCATGGCTTTCCTACTTCTTAAGATTTGAAATTTTATCCCAGATGTGTTCATTATCAAAATGGTAAAGTTCAAATGCAAATTATATTTAAATAATGTTCCAATCTGCTGAAGAACTTGTTAGAAATAAAAATGAGAGTTCCCTTTTAAGCATAGTGGTGTGTAGGGTCTTTGGTTACTAAATCATTTGAAAGAAGAAAGAATGAATGAGTCTTTCAGAAGATAAACCTGTTTTAAGAAGGATTAAAATATATAAACTGATCTACTCAGTTGGGTATATCTCCTAGCTCTGCATGTGCTCACTCTAGGCTTGTTAACAATGTTTAACTGGCAAGAATGTATGCTCTACATGCAGACAATTGTGCTTTAATAGGGATTGTGCGTGTTTAATAAGTTGCCTTCTCTGAACGCCTACCCAGAAGTACATTTCTATCTTTTTATATGCATTTTTGCCTTTTCTTTCTCAGGAACGATGTCACTTTGGGGGAAGGGAAGCAGGATCTGTGTGCGGTTAACACCTGTATAATAACAATTTTACTACTGCAACTTTTCTAGCAAGAGGTAACAATGGCAAAACTCCATATTCTAAATGCAATCCTGTTGTTACGAAGCTAGACAGAAATTTAGAAAAAGGCAATCGGGTTTTCCAGTCATTATTTCATTCTACTCAATATTTCAGTACAGTAGTTGATGTTCAGGAAATAACTTTCCTATGGTTTAAAGGGAGTTGTCATTATATAAATTGTGCAGATATAAATTTCTGAAATCCTTACTATTAGAAAATAGCCTAATACTATTAATGCAATGCAATACAATATAATACAATACAATAGTTACAAGTTACAGGTAGCCCTTGATTTATGACCATAATTGAGCCCAATATTTCTGTTGCTAAGTGAGATAATTGTTAAGTGAGTTTTACCCCATTTTGCGACCTTTCTTGCCATAGTTGTTAAGTGAATAATTGCAGCTGTTAAATTAGTAACAGCTAATTAGTAACAGCAATACACATGGCTGTTAAGTGAATCTGGCTTTCCCACTGACTTTACTTGTCAGAAAGTTGCAAAAGGTGGTCAAATAACCCCAAGACCCTGCAATTCTCATAAATATGAGCCAGTTTCCAACCATATGAATTTTGAGCACATGATCCTGGGGATGCTGTAAGTGTGAAAACTGTCACATAGTTGTGAAAAATGTCATGAGTCACCTTTTTCAGTGTTGTTATAACTTCAAATTGTCACTAAAAAAAGGTTGTAGATCAAGGACTACCTGTAATTGTAATTGTAATGTTTCTTTCCACACACAAAAAAAGGGCAAGTGTTAAACCATTCTTCTCTATCTATAAACTTTTAGAAGCTCTGGGGTATAGAATATATGAGCTTCAAATTTAATACAACTGCAATTCTGAACAACTGAGCCGGCTATGCTGTGGTTATTTATTCACATCTTGACAGAGCTGGTTTCCCATTCTGGTTGAAAATTGTCTCCTTCCAACCAGATGTAAAAAACATACTAGATAAGAATTCGAATTCCAGTATAGTTGGCTGGCAGGTGAATTCTGGGAATTGAAATCCCCATATGTTAAACGTGCCAAGGTTGAAGAACGCTACTGTACTCAAAAGCAGATGAATGATTTATCAGGCTTTTTACTGTCTAATATACATTTTACTTCCCAGTTATCCTATTATACTGTAGATTGACCCATCTCGTTCATTTGCCCTTCTCAAATTCTTGCCATTCCCCTACTTTTTCTAGTATCAATTAGCTCTAAATCTGTTCCCATTTTTCCTTATCCTTTTGCATTAGCAGTCGAATACTTGCTCTCTGTAGCTCAGTAAGATAGTATCTGATATGTGACCCACACAAAATATGTGAATTTGCAAGAGCTTATAGGTATAACAGCAAATGTGACAGAAGACTGACTTTGGGCCACTCTCAGCTTACCTCACATGGTTAGTATGGAGAACATAGGAAGAGGAAGGAGTATTAGGTTTGTTGGCCACTTTGAATTATTCATAAAAATAATAAAGGAATGATAAAAATAAAATTAATTAATTAATTAAATAAATAAATATTAAGCCGAGAATCAGGAATATTAATACATATACTGTATAAATTGGTAATCAACTGTCTGTGAGAAAAAAGTTAATATTTTTATATTTGGGGGCCAGGGTGGTACAGGAGGTGTGAAGTAAGTAATAGGTCTATTCAGAAGCAGCTGCCATGCTATAAAACAATCTTCTTCTAGAAGTACAATAATCTCTTCTGGATAGGCGTTTAACATGGTGGTTAAAACACACATTTGGTACTAATTTATTTATTGATTGCCTGTATGATATTCAATAATGTATTCATTACTTTAATGATTGCAATATTTATTTTTTGCTTTTGACATTCATTTACCTTGCCTAGAATCCTTTCACATCTGGACAAGCTATAAATATTGTTAAATAAATAAAAAAAATATAAACATGTTTCTATTGCGTTCAGATAAGAGTCTGTCGCAAATATTTTAAACCAAATAAGTTCAGTATGATGTTTGTTTAAACAAATGATCATATATTTTCATGATATATTGGCCAACACATTTACTAGTTTAATTCAATTATGGTGGAAATTAAATAGTTCCTTTACGGAACATCTGATTTGTTTATGAGTCATATGGCCAGGAAGTATTGCCAATGAAATTAAATCTGTTATCTATGGGAAAATCTTGAAGATACCTTAGGGGGGTTAGCTAACCACTAAAATCTAGCATGGTTAAAGAAATTTCTCGACAAAAACAATGTGGTGATTTGTTAGTTATAACCCAGTTTAACACTAGCAAAATCTACAGAATATTTACAACATGATATTTTAAAATATTACTTAAATTTTTTTTCTGTGTATTTATTTAAAATAGTGTCAATTTCTTTACATAAGCATCCTTGTGGAGCATTTGTGAAGAGTTCAATTATCAAAAGTTTGAAATGTTTGTGTGCTACATAAGTCAACCATGAAAACAAGAAAGGCAGTGTTCTGTTCTCATGTTTGAACAGAAATCAGTGTTGTAAATAAATGAGGTTAAGACTTGTATATAATGTTTGCCTAACACACGGGGCTCATTTTTAACATATGTGTCATATCAGTGAAAAAAGATGATCTATTACTAGTCTTGGCATAATTTGATCTTTACAGTCATACTAGGTAATTGGATTAGAATGGCTATTACTAGATTGGAACTTGCTTTAAAGAGTATCCATGCATTAAAATTAAAAAAAAAATTACAGGAATGTACTATAAGACATATATTCAAGATAAGATTCTTACATTTTTACAGCTTTTAAAATATTGCATACTTTTATTCAATTTTGATTCTTATGAGCTTATGAGCCCATTATGAGCTATGTGGTATTTACAATTTCCTCCCAGCTCCCTCACTATCTTTGATTGTTGGAAGCCAACAGGAAATTGCAAGGAGGTCCTTGTTTAACAACCCATGATTCTCAGTTAATGACAGCAATAGGATTACTGCAGCAGAGAAATGCACTTACCTTCGCTACTGGTTCGGGCGAGGGAGCACATGCGCAGAGGCTCAAAAACAGGACGTAATGACGTACCAGTGGGTGGGCGGAATCTCCCACCGCTGGTGCTAGCTGTTTGCGTGAGCCAGATAGATCCGGCCAGATTTCACCGTTGGCTTACTGGAATTGTTGAACTAAGTGATGTGGTCACATGAAATTGCACTTTACTATCACATTGCTTAGTGACAAAATTCTTGTCCCAACTTCAGCAAAGACTACTTGTAATTTGCTTCTGCCCTACAAAAAAGATCAAAGGCAGATTTTTATAGGTCTGCAGTATTAACTTAGAAAATTCACATCATAAGAATGCCTCTTTTTGCTCTTCTTTGTAAAGTGTCTGAAAATGCAAATGATTTGACATTTCTACTGGTTACATTCCCCAAATCTTGAAAAGCAAATTGAAGATGATCCATGATTATTTTTTATTTCTAAAGCCTTGAAATTTTGAGAACAAGAACTAAATTTGAATTGCTGCAGTCCCAAAGGAACAAAAATCCTCTTACTCTTGAATTTACTGAACAAGGGGTGGGTGGAGAGAACTAGTAGTCAGGCTGTCTGCTCCTAAAAAGAGAGAAACAATTAAAATACAAATGAAGGCAAATATACGTGTCCTAGAATAATGTTGCAGGATCCAACTGGATCAGTCACCAGGACCAGAGGTTTTGTCATCCAAGTTTTGTAATTGTGCTGGAGCCCATCTTCAGGAAACTTCTCTCTAGCCAATTAAAATTAAAATACTTGCAATTTTACCTGTACATCTTCAGGTTACTGAAAAGGAGTTGCAAAGTGTTCAAGTTAGCATTTTCATTCCTTTCCATTCCATGGTTGAGTGAAGGTATGAAATAAGACTCTCTAATAGGGAAAAGGAGCTACCGTCTCAGAAAACAAACAAACAACCCTAGCCTTAAATTAGTTTGAACCAAGAGACAACTGCCCTGAAAATAAATCAGTTCAGATCTCTAGCAATGTTGATTTTGTAGTGATACAGAGATCCGGGCTTTAAAAAAACAAAAACAAAATATTGATGTGAAATTCTGGTGTAGAAACATTCTCAGTCAGTACATTCATCCAGTAACCTCCATACTGTTACAGCTATTTCCTTCAGCCTGGTGCCTTTTAGATATTTAGATTCAAGACATATAATTTTTAGGTATAGTTATTGGAGAGACTAGACTGAAGGAGGCAGGGACTAATCTTCACTGATTGGCTAAACTCTGGAACATAGGAAGTTAACAAATTGATAACAACTCCAAAATTATGAAATTTGCCTGAATTAAAAGTAAGGATTTGTCCTGATCTATTACTGAAGTAGGATTCTCAGTAGTAATACCATTTGGAACCCCTGCAGCAGTTTGCTGTCTTTGGTTTTCGACTCTTTAATGATTAGTTTGTTTTGAAATAGTTCCAAAATGGAAATAACTTCAGTTGCAAAACCCATCCCATTTAATATTTAATAGTTTCCTTCCCATTGGAATGAGAGGGTGGGAGTCAATTACATTTATTGCTATCCCCTAGAGAAGACAGAATAAATTAATGAACTAAGTAATGAATTAAGTAAAATCCCCAGGAATATTATCCTTCAATAAAAAGGGATTAGTTTAGGTATTAACATGTAGCAGTATCTACAATCTTTGCTTGTGGTGCAGATTAGAGCATGTTATGCATAACATGATTAGTCTAGATCAAACAGGTTTCATAACTCCTGGAATTATTTAATTCACATAGCTTTTTATTATGCAATCAAACTACTTTTATTTATTTACTATAGTTTTTTTTATTTATGTTAGACTGTCGAACGATTCTCTTTCATTAGAGGTTCTTAAACAAAATCTGATAATCAGATAATCAGAAACCATGGCATGGGACCTGGGTATTTGCGGAACCGCCTTCTGCCGCCGATAGCCTCCCACCGACCAGTATGCTCCCACAGAGAGGGACTCCGCAGGGTGCTGTCAGCCAGGCAATGTTGGCTGTCGACCCCCAGGGGGAGGGCCTTCTCTGTGGCAGCTCCTGCCCTCTGGAACGATTTGCCCCCGGAGATACGAAGGATATCGGATCTCAAGGTTTTTCACCGTGCCCTAAAAACTTTTCTTTTCCATCAAGCAGGGCTGGCGTGAACCCCCCCCCTTTTTTTTTAGTTTTTTAGCTTTTTAAATTGTCAAAGGGGTTTTAGTTTTCAATGTTTTAAATTTTTGGGCCATAGTTATTTAATTCTTTTAATTCTTTTAAATTTTGTATTGATATGTGTTTTAGTTCTGGCTGTGCACCGCCCTGAGTCCACTTGGAGAAGGGCGGGATATAAATTAAATAAATTAAATAAATAAATAAAATAATCACCTATTGATAGACCTGCAGTAGCAAATTTCTTGCATCAGCAACCAATTGGGACTGCAAGTCTCTAAGGATCTCTTCCAATTCTGTAATTACATGATTCACTATATCCCTAAATGTCTTTGTTAATTTGTTACTAGTTAATGAAGAAAAAATGGAGAAAGAATGACAAGGGAGATAAATGGACTTGTTTATGCAGAAAACGGTATGTGAAATTGGTCATTATTTTTCTTTATTTAGTTTTATTTGTACACTGCCCATTTCTGAAAACTTTGTGTGTCTAACAATCAAAATCATTATACTTATCAAATAATAAAATATTGCCTCCATAGAATAATAAATGATCCCTTCATAGAAACAAAAACAAATAATCAAATATTATAAACGAGAAAATACAGTTATGAGCCTGCTGGACTTCAATTTGGAATCACAAAATTGCATTCAGTAACAATAACAGAGTTGGAAGGGGTCTTGGAGGTCACCGAGTCCAATCCCCTGCTCATGCAGGAGACCTGTACTAGGAATTCGAACTGCCGACCTTTCTGATTGACAAGCTCAGTGCCTCCTCTTGTCCTAGAGGAAATCACCAGAACTTGACTACTTTTTGAAGCCTAGGACAAAGAGCAGGCCAGATTTGCATATACTGGGAATTCTAGTATAGGAGGGTGGTAAAATTCCTATTTCTAAGGTCCTATCAGATGACAATCTCCTTAAGTTTAGGATTTAGAGGAAATTAACTCTATTGAATCTGATCAGATGGACAAATGATTATAGAAGAAGGTACGTCCCCTCAGATAATTGAGTCTAGAACTATGTATTTTCTGAAAGCACTTTCAATAGCCACAATTGGTATACAAGATGTAGCTAATGATACCCTGTTTATCTAAAAAAATTGTTTTCCATCTGTTACAACAACAGAATCAAAAAGATACAAAATATAATGTGAATAATATCAACGATTGACATTGTGGTGCTTATCTCAGAATAGTATAAAATATGAATACTTTAACCTTATTTTGTTTACATCACTATTTGCTGCTTCATATCTATAATTATTCAGGTGATTTATGTAACATATAATATTTGAAGAATAACACATACTCTAACTGCTGAGAAGTATCGATAGTGTGTGGATTTTCTATGACTGAGTTATAAATTAGATCAATTATTTGTAGTTTAAGCTGCCTAGTTACTTTGGAATTTGGTGGATTCTAAATTCTGTAAATCAATTAATTAATTGATAGAATGTGATTTTTTTAAAAAAAAAGATATCAAAATATCACAAACTACCCAAGTGGACTCTATCATAGTTGAATCTATTACTGTCCACTGTTAATTTATATACATTCAGAAAATGTGTGCAATAGACTATACGTTTATAGTCTATTTTTCAAGAAATAGTGTATATTGATTAAGATATGGGTTTAGATTGCAACTGATACAGTTTATTGTATTTTTCTCATTGAATATGAGCTCACCAAAAATGTTTAGACTAAAAGGGTGTAGAATATTGATTTAAAGGTTTTTATAGTCTATGGAGCTAACAAAATAAGCTTCGAACAGGCTTTGCTTTTGTAGACAATACACAGTTAAGTTCTAATATCTGCCACCCATTGATTCCAAGAGCTACTTGAAGACTCAAATTTTATTCATTTGGCCTATATAACATAATTTGAAAATTCCAAAGAGAGATTTACATAATGGATGAAGAGAGAAATGTTCACAGAAGCACTTACCTATTCAAAGAAGGATGAAGAAATGTTAGGTAATGTATATTATTATAACATTCACTTATAAGGTAACTTTTAACTTAAGAGTTCTTTGTTAATCATTTCCTACTGTGTCTCCATCTCTGTCCCTGCTGGGCTGATCTGCAACTCTCTCTTTTTATAAAACTCTTTCCTTGTCTGCTTGCAAAATGTTATCCTAACTAGGATTAATAAAGATATACTGGAGACAGTCTTATCTTTTATTAGAATTATGATTATAATAAAAAGCTGTAATCTTAGAAGAGAGAAGAAGTCAAATGAAGCCAAAAAGATAAATTACGGTATCAGAAATAAAAGGGAAAAAAACTCTGATGTCTATATTATGCCTTTAATCAAAACCCTATCAAAATAAGTGCTATAAAATTTAAATGTGACTTTATATTAATCTATAATGTTAAATCAGAGAAAATATATACATTTTAATATGCTTTATTGGCTTAAAATATGTGTTTCTTATTGTTTCTTGGAAATAAGAATAGAATAGAATAGAATAACAGAATTGGAAGGGACCTTGGAGGTCTTCTAGTCCAACCCCCTGCTTAGACAGGAAACTCTACACCACTTCAGACAAATGGTTATTCAACATATTCTTAAAAATTTCCAGTGTTGGAGCATTCACAACTTCTGCAGGCAAGTTATTCCATTGATTAATTGTGGACAGTTAATCTAACTGTCAGGAAATTTCTCCTTAGTTCTAAATTGCTTCTCTCCTTCATTAGTTTTCACCCATTGCTTCTTGTTCTACCCTCAGGTGTTTTGGAGAATAGCACTGAATGTCAAATACGCCATCTGAACAAGTGTGTTATAATTTGCATTGGAATCCATACATGAGGAGAAAAAAAATAGCAGATCACACATAGGCAATTTTGTGGCTGTTCCAAAACTGTCCTCTTCATATACTATTTGCTCACATGCAGTACAATAATAAGGATCACTTGTCTATATTTTCGCCAATTTTGAACACATGCATGTCCATACTGCATAAAATAATGCTAAGAAAATTTTAAAACATGAAATTTCAATATGCATCTGTTGTAGAAGTTATATATAAATATAAAGCTTTGATGCACTTAGCTTTCCAGAATAACATATTATTCAGATCAGAAGATTTTCATACTGAGGATCTTTTCCAGTTCTTTTGGATATGCTTCAAGTATTTCTTTGCTTCTTGGCTAACGCCTTGGATTCACAATAGATCCACACCCTCTTGTTAGAATCTCTATTATGATTAACTGGTTCCTCATAAACCAGTTGTTACTGATCTTTTTGGATGCAGCAATAGGATTGGAATGCTTTGGGATAGGAACTGAGGTATGCCAAGATATTTAGGTTATTCAAAGAGCAGTCTTTTGTATTAGTATAGATTATTGCATCTTACAAAAAGGCTGAATAGATATCAGCTACCAAATAGACGAGTGTAACTTTATGTTGTCAATTCATATAAAAACAATGATGGCAGATGTTGAAAGCCAGATCATCAGAGTAGCAGATATTCCAACTATAATTATATGGCCATTTTCAATAGGCTATTCTGGTCAGGAATGAATATCCCATGATACTTTTCAAAAGCACCTCATTTAAAAAGACATCAGCTTCTCCAAACTGTAAACTTGTTATCTTAAAAGTAAAGTGCTTTTAGTTTAAACTTCTACAGTGTAACTGCACTACCTCTTTAACAGAAATTTATGGATGTGCAAGAGACATGTTGAGTCTCAGCAAACAAAATATATTAACTCTGTTGGTCCCTCTTAATCAGCCAACATAAAGCCAGCTGAAGAGATTTAACTGCATTTGTAACTCATTGGCCAAGCAATGAAGAGAACAATAATATAAAAGAAAAATAAACAGTACAAAAGCAAATATTTTAAAATTGAAAAGGTTTAATTAAAAAAAAAAATAAATTGTTCCAGAAAGTTTCTTTTTTAGTGTTCTCAAGTTAGTCTACTTATTACTTTTTTCTAAAGGGTTTTGTAAGACAAGGCAGAATGTTTTGTAATGACAGCAGAAGCTTTAAAGGTAATTAGTTCATTCAACTATACGTGTAAAACATTCCTAGTTTCTGTACTATGCACACTGGTAACAGATAGAATGAACTAGACCCTGATTCCTACAGAGAAATTTCATTGAAGGGATGAAGTTCTACAACTGTCAGAATTTGGAACCACTCAATACAGGTTAGAAGTCTGTCAAGGGCGTTTCAAATAATGATATACATAGACCATCCACATTGGCAAAGCAACCAAATTATATTAGAATGTATTCATTCTGGATCCAAGTTAGCAGTTTATATTTAAAGCTGAACTTGAACTAATAAAGAAAAAAAAGATGAAAGCGACCCAAATAAACAGATGGCGAGGATGGGAACTTCTAGTCTGTTTTGGATATATATCCTGAAAATATTTCCTCACATCAGTCATATGCATTGCTGCATGAGGGGGTGGAAGGGAATAGCCAGAGGACAAAAACTTTAATAGAAATGAACAAAAATGAGGGCTTTGGGCTTATTTTTTGTTTATAGTTTAAAAATACAGTAACTCTGGTCACTATCAGTGGACAGAAGTTCTGTTAATTATTATTTTGCTGATAAAAATATTTGAATTGCAAGTTAAAAATCTAATATTCGCATATGTATTTGCATCATCATTCATTTATCCTAACCGTACAACTATGTGAAGATGAAAGTAATTCTGGCAAAATGTTTCCTGATAGACAGTTTTTAAATCAGAGGCCTTAAATCAGAGGCTCATTTTCTACTTTGCTTTAGCCATTTTTGGAGTGGGAATTTTTTTCTGTGTCATGTTCCATATTCCCCAAACCATCATGTCATCGGCTAGAGTACTGTACCAGTAATTACCCCCGCAGCTGACATCCCCCTTAGATGTCACTGACTGTTGTTTCTGCTATGGCAAATAGCAGATGACTGTGAATACCTGTCCTTGTGATTATTTAGTATTCCCTTGATAATGTCACTCCAGGGCATTGTAGGAAATTCAAATGATGAATAGTTACGTCATCATTTCAAATTACAGACATTTGATGCAAACTAGCGGTTTCTGTACATTCATAGACATTTTGGCCTTCTCTAGCATAGAAACCTCATCCATTTCAGCCTATCTACTATTTCATTCTTCATTTTTCTTCTGTTTCTAAGAATAGAAGAAAGAGTCTTCAAGACTCTAAGTTTAGTTTAGTTTAGTTTAGTTTATTGTCATTGCACACGGTACAATGAAATTAAATGCTGTCTTCAGTGTACATTATAACTATAAAAATATAAACACATACATCCTTTACATTCTATATAATTGAAATTGAAAACCTAATATTGTACTATACTATAGAATTCAAAATGGTTATTGCCCTGGGATAGAAGCTGTTTTTCAACCTATTTGTCCTTGTTTTTATTATCCTGTACCGTCTGCCAGATAGTAATAGTTTTTAAAAAAAGGGTGCCCTGGATAAGATGGATCTTTAAGAATGTTTTGAACTTTCTTAAGGCAGCGGGAGCTATAAAGCTCTTCCAAAGAGGGGAGAGGGCAATGATGTTGACCCTCTGGAGTGCTGTCCTATCTGCCACTGTGCAATTGGCAAACCATACACAGGTACAGTAAGTTAAAATACTCTCTATGATGCAGTGGTAGAAGGTCACCAGCAGTTTTTCATTGTTGTTTCTTGAGAAGTCTCAGGTAGTAAAATCTCTGCTGGGCCCTTTTGACCAATACTGCAATGTGAGTGCCCCAGATCAGGTCCTCTTTTATGATAACACCCAGAAACTTAAAACTGGCCACTTGCTCTACTCAGTCTCCATTGATAAGCAAGGGCTGGATGTCTCATCTATTCCACTATAAGCTCCTTGGTCTTATTGGTGTTAAGGACCAAGTTATTGTCTCCACACCATGAAAGCAACCGTTCCACTTCATCTTGATAGGCAGACTCATCCCCCCTGGAGATGAGTCCCACCACTGTTGTATCATCTGCAAATTTAGTAATAGTATTATAAGTCTTGAAAAGTCAGGAACCTCTTTTTCTCCTCTATCTTGCTCTCTTCCATCTCATTTCAGCTTCATCATGTATTTCCTCATTTTAAAATTCTACTTGCCTTCTCCTGTCCTAAAGACTGCTTCCATATCCACTTTCCAGCAGTACCCACAGAATCTCCCTGCTTTCCTCCAAATGAGGGAAGTAGCACTAAAATGGAGCAAAGTCTGCCCATATTGGGATTGACACAGACCTAGAAAAGGAATAAGGTTGCATAATAATACGACCATTTTGTTCTCCTATAGACACTGATGATATTTTTCTTTTCATAAGGAATTGCCTCCATTTCAGAAGTTTTTATTCTTCCCCCTACCTAAGGGCAATTGAAGAGGTAATTTCTCTTCTATATATGGTCAAGAACTATGCCCAGTTTGAAACTTTTCTTTGCATTGAATGGAGAGGCTTTGTATTTCATTAGACATGCAATTGTTCTCCTTCACTCAGAAGCAAAACTGTGAGCATTGAGGTATACTGAAGAGGTTGCAGTATGTGTAAATTATTTTTATCTCCCAAAATGTTTCAAAGTCATGTAGATCTTCCAAGAAGTTAAACATATAGTCCTCAGCTATCTCATGATTCTAAAACACTGTCTACCTTGAATTCTTCCAGTCCCCCTTACTGAGATGTTGGTTGTAGAGGTGTGCAAGGGGCAAGGAGGTTCTAGGACCAGGAGGAAATGTTGAAAAACAGGGCACATTTTTAAAATGTTGCTGGAGACTTCAGCTAAAATGTCACAGAATTGATCAGTGCTGTCTTAGGGAAAAGTTCAAGAAACATAGCAAACTTCTTAGAAGGTCATATAGAAGAGAGATAACAAATAAAAAGCCAGATGAGATCTCCAACAGTAATTGGGGGAGCCTTCTTAATGATAACTGTTATGCCTCAGCATGATCTAGTTGATCTTTGAAGAGGCACTGAGTTGCCTGAAGTTCCTAGTGAAAATGAGAGGCATCTGGAAGAGGAGGAAGAAAGGAGGTGTTTTGCAGCAAGCATAATTGATTATAGTAAGTTACCTGAAATAGTCACGAAATAAGTGGAGGCATGACCTGAATTATTATAGGTGAATGCATGGGTAAAAGGCAAGCCCTATTGTCTTGCTGATAATTTACATAGTAATAAATGAGTTATTTTCCAATTGGATGACAGCAAAGGACAATCAAAATTTCCTATATAATAACTGAAATAGAATTTTCAAAAATTTGTTGTGAATTGTGGATTATAGTCAGAAATCAACTGATCTGGCAAATCGTGATTCCAGAATATCTGTTGAATGGAGTTGCAAGATGTTTAATTGGTAAAGGAGACCATGATAAGAAATGAAGTATGCTATCTTAGAAAACAAACCTATTTTCATCAGAATTGCATCCAACTATTGATAGCAATAGCACTTAGACATATCTACCTCAAAGAACTTTACAGCACTTTACAGCTTTACAGCACTCAGAGTGGTTTGCAATGTCAACATGTTGCCCCCACCGTTCTCTGAAGGATGGAAGGCTGAGTCAGGTTTGAACTCCTGGCTGTAGGCAGAATTAGCCTGCAATACTGCATTCTAAGCAGTGGTGGGTTGCTACCGGTTCTCCCTGGATCGTGTGAATTGGTAGTGGCAGCTGGAGGCTCTGCCCACCCGCCTGGACGTCTCTGCACATGCACAGAAGCATCGTGTGTGTGGCCCCCCGAGCAAACCGGTAGTGAACAAAATTGAAACCCACTACTGATTCTAATCACTATTCCACCAGGGCTCAGTAATACATAGTAGGTCAGTTAAAAAACCTAATGACACTATATTCCAAGGCCTCCATAGGGAGAAGACACAACACACCAGAAGGCCTGTTATTATGAAACTTGGCAAAGTGGCATGAAATACATAAATACTTGCTGAGGGGCTGTCTTCTAGCACAAGCCTAAATCTATAGGGTAATAGGAATTAACTAATTCAAAGTTCCACATGTTTGGAATACAGTGAATTTCTGGTTGCTGCAGATTCCCAGTCTTTGGACCCAGGGATTGCTTCATTTCCCCAACAACCAGATCTGGAATAGTTAGAACATGTGCTTGAGAAATGCTTCCTTTTCCTAAAAGCTCTTTACCTTGCAGAAGCTTTTACAGGCTTTTAAAGAGGGATTTTAACAGGACATTCCTGTGTGAAGTAGCCATGGTGTCTCCACGATATAGACATGGACTTTCTGTGTGACACCCTAACCTTTTTTAGACAGACATTTGAGCTCTGCTGATTTCCAGCTCATGAGTTCAACTTCTGAAGTATTTAATGCAGAGGAGGGTAGGAGGTATTAAACAGAACATTTTGTTTTTCCATCTGTACCCTGCCATAATAATTCCTTGATCTCTCCATTGCTATCTAAGCAGACCTTAATTCATCTTTTCATATTATCTGGTATATCTAGACTCGTGATGGCGAACCTATGGTACACATGCAATAGATCGCGCTCAATGCGTGCACGCGAAGAGAATCGGTGGTAACACCGGTTGGAACCCACCACTGTTCTGTGTCCACCAGAAGTAGGGAAACAGGCTGGGGGGTGGTGGGGAAGGCCCGTTTTTCATTCTCACCTGGCTCCAGTGCCTCACTAGGAGTCTCTGGAGGCTGGGGACAGCGAAAAACATCACTTCCTGTCTAACCGGAAGTTGGAAATGAGCTGTTTTGGCCTCTGGAGGGCCTCCAGGGGGGAGAGGCCATTTTTGCCCTCCCCAGACTCATAGAGAGCTCTGGAGCCTGGTGAGAGAGAAAAACGGGCCTACCAGGCTATCACATGCCGGAGTGGGGGGGGAGCAGCCCATGCATATGCGGGGGGTGGGGCGCATAGAATTCTGGGTGTGGGCATGTGCGTGACCCCCCCTGCCCCCCTCCTGGCATGCGATGGCAAAAAGGTTAGCCATCACTGATCTTGACCAATGACTCATCCCATTTTTTTAATCTAACATCCCCTACCTAAATTAATCAATTAAGCTTCCTTTTTTCCCCCCAGGTCATATTGTGAACTAATGGTTAAAATAGTCCACTCTTGCACTGCACACACACTCTATTATAGCCAATGGATTTTTCATGGTTGAACTTGTTAACAGAACTTGTTAACTGGATCCTAACAGCTTTCAAGCATGTCATAATACCTTTGGTATTTGATTCTCCAAATCCAGGCAACTAAATAATAATAGAATATAATTCTTTATTGGTCAAGTGTGATTGGAACTGAGAGCATATGCACCAAGACAAATTCCTTGTGTGTCCAATCACACTTGGCCAATAAAGAATTCTATACTATATATTACATTCTTATCTATTCTGAATAATAATAATAATAAGAGCTATCCATTTTATAGATTCCTCAATGCTCAGGCTAATTAAAAATTCTACATAAGTTGGTGGGGATAGTAAATTTATCTCAAGGAGACCATACTGAATGAAGAAGCAGTAAATGTATGTCTCAAACAAGGAGGCAGGTATTTGTTGCTGGAGAATCATGATAGTAGCTGGTAATCAACAACCCAGGTTCTTGGGCCATGGCTGGCATGGGGATTGTCAGTTGTAATAGATTTGATACCATCCGCTGGACTATCCAATTCAGTTTCTGGATTAATTGGTTCATCTGTGTTGCGACTTGGTTCTGATAGTAAAGTTTAATTTAATTTAATTTAATTTCGAATTTATATACCGCCCTTCTCCCTGAGGACTCAGGGCGGTGTACAGCCAAGATAAAAAACATAGAATACAAATATTAAAACATTTAAAAATATATATAAAATTTGGCCCAAAAAATTAAAAATCACAGACTAATTAAAAGGATTTAAAAGTTTTAAAATTTCTTCTTAAGCCAACCCGGCTTGCTGGAAAAGATAGGTTTTCAGGGAACGACGGAAGGCATTGAGGTCCTGGATTCTTCTTATCTCCGGGGGCAACTGATTCCAGAGGGTGGGAGCCCCCACAGAGAAAGCCCTCCCCCTGGGGGCCACCAGCCTACATTGTTTGGCTGATGGCACCCTGAGGAGGCCCTCTCTGTGGGAGCGCACGGGTCGATGGGAGGTCATCGGTAGCAGTAGGCGGTCTCGGAGATAGCTAGGCCCTATGCCATGGAGCGCTTTAAAGGTGATAACCAACACCTTGAAGCGCACCCGGAAGACCACCGGGAGCCAGTGCAGCTCGCGCAGGAGTGGTGTTACATGAGAGCGTCATGTTGCTCCCATCACTACCCGCGCTGCTGCATTCTGGACCAGCTGGAGCCTCCGGGTGCTCTTCAAGGGGAGCCCCATGTAGAGAGCGTTACAGTAGTCAAGGCGAGAGGTGACGAGGGCATGAGTGACTGTGCACAGGGAATCCCGATCAAGAAAGGGCCGCAACTGGCGAATCAGGCGAACCTGATAAAAGGTCCCCCTGGTAACAGCCGTCAGATGTTCCTCCAAAGACAGCTGCCTATCCAGGAGGACTCCCAGATTGCGAGCCCTTTCAGTGGGGGCCAAAGACTCGCCCCCAATAGTCAGTGATGGAGTCAACTGACTATATCGGGATGCCGGGAGCCACAGCCACTCAGTCTTGGAAGGGTTGAGCCTGAGCCTGTTCCTCCCCATCCAGATCCGCACAGCCTCCAGGCACTGGGACATCACTTCAAGGGCATCGTTGGGGTGGCCTGGGGTGGAGATGTACAGCTGGGTGTCATCAGCGTACTGGTGGTATCTCACCCCAAAGCCACGGATGATCTCGCCCAGCGGCTTCACATAAATGTTGAACAGAAGGGGCGAGAGGACCGATCCCTGCAGCACTCCACAAATGAGAGGCCTCGAGGTCGACCTCTGCCCCCCTGCCAACACAAACTGCGACCGGTCGGAGAGAAAGGAAGAGAACCACCGTAACACGGTGCCTCCCACCCCCAACTCTTCCAGCCGGTGCAGCATGATACCATGGTCGATGGTATCAAAAGCCGCTGAGAGATCTAATAGGACCAGAACAGAGGAATAACCCCTGTCCCGAGCCCTCCAGAGATCATCAACCAGCGCGACCAATGCCGTTTCCGTGCTGTGCCCAGACCTGAAACCTGACTGGAACGGATCCAGATAGGATTATAGCATTTGTGGCTATAATCAAACAACATCTGGTCCGTTGCTAAGTCTGGATTCCTCTCTTCTCTAATACATCCTTCAGTCTAAGCAGAACAGTTAAATATCCTTTTGATTCATGCTTATTCCAATCCTTTATCCCTTATATGAAAAAGACTAACATCAAACAATCGGGGGAAATCCAGCAGGTTCTGATAGGTTGTGGAGAACCGGTAGGGGAAATTTTGAGCAGTTCGAAGAACCGGTAGCAGAAATTTTGAATAGTTCAGAGAACCAGCAAATACCACCTCTGGCTGGCCCCAGAGTGGGGTGGGAATGGAAAATTTGCAGTATCCTTTCCCTGGAGTGGGTGGGAATGGAAATTTTGCAGTATCCTTCCCCTGCCATGCCCACCAAGCCACGCCAAGCCACGCCCACAGAATCAGTAGTAAAAAAAATTGGATTTCACCACTGCAAACAATGCAACTAAAATATCTGTTTTCTGTTGGTAATGGTAGGAACTCTGTAAAGCTCTAAATGTAGTGTTGACTTAATGTGATCAACCAGAAATTGGTTTTTTTTTCTGTTTTGTGATTCCCACCTCCTCCAATTGTCAGAAATATTATAGTATTGAAATACATTGGTAAGGAAAAGTATTAAAAAGCTGAAAATTTGGGGGCTGAAGGAGAGTTTTAAGCAACTGTGCATTATTTAGGAATGGGTATGTATGTACATAAATATCTGCATTATAAGGAAACCTGTTTGCAAATGCCATACGGTTATAGTCATCCATAGTCATAAAAAATACATAGATGTATTTCTTTCCCACCTCAACCTTGTTAGGTGAATTTGCAAAAGTGATTATTGAAAATAAAGTGCAATAGAAAATTATTACAGAGGTATCTAGCAAATGTTGGCCTAAATCCATAGAAATCTAGGCTTCAAGAATAACAACAGTTCAAGAAAAATATTGCATATTTTCTATATAATGAAACATTCTCTTAAAATACTGTGTTCAGACACAGTACGTCAAGCAAAAACCAAACAAAAAACAATGAATACAAGTAAAAAAACATATAATCAAAAGAAATGAAACCCACAACTATCAAACAATATGCACCCAGGCTACAGCAAACATACAATTCACCTCCCAGAAGGCAGGTGCATCTATTGTTCTGCCCATTTCCTGAGGGAAAAACAGATTTTTAAAGCTGGCAGAATCCCAGCCACCCAAATGTTGGTGGGAAGATCAAAGGGTAGGCACTGCTGCAAAGAGGCATGCCTCCTAGTTTCCATCAGAAGACATTGTCTCAAGAAAGAGACCTACAGCATGTGGCTCATTCTGGAAGAGCCTATGGAATGGGCAAAAATAAGCAGTCTGGTGGTCCCACAATACATTTCACCATGCTTTGTAGGGCTTTGTAGTAATGGAGAGCTTATTGATTAATGTGAATTTTTAATTTTGTAAGCCACTTGGAGTCATTGTTTCTGATTTGGGTGGCCATATAAGTTTGTTTGTTTAATAAATGAATTGAATTGGCACATTGAATTGTATCTGGAGGCCTATAGGGAGCCAGAATAGCTTGCAAAATGTTGTTCCATCAGTATACTATGGTGCACCCATAACTATTCATATCTTTTGGAACAATTGCTGCTTCTGGATGATCTTTAAGGGCAGCCTCATCTAGAGAGCATTGCCATAGTCCATCAACGTTTGTTATTTATTTGATATTCATTTCAAATATAACACTCATTTTTCACTAATGCCAGTTGTTTTCAGATTCAGATGTTGCTGATGCTAATGATGTTCATGACAATGACAGTCCTGTTAATCTGTGAGGGAGTTTCTGCTTTACACATTTGCACAGATTCTTCCTGCTTTATTTATATGATGAAATAAATTTCATGCCTCTTTTAACCTTGTTAATTTGAAAAAAATGGTAATGGGAACTTTATCATTTGAAATTGGAAAATCACATCTAAAAAAGAAATAATTTCAGATCCAAATTGCACACAATTTGTACTTCTGTAAGTATTTGTCTTTCAATGACCAAGAACTGAAGAAGACATGAAAGGATTATTCATCTCTGGCTAAAGAAATAAGTGGACAGGTTGCTGCCATTAATTCTGTAAGCAATAAGAACAGAGTCCAATTTAAACGTTTTCATAGCGATAGTAGGATGCGGAATACTTATCTCCCTGTTGGGGGAAGCTGTGCTTAACTGATAAACTGAGTGCAACTGATGAAATCCACCTGAGGACTGATGATGTTGGTCAGATTTTTCACCACCCATGGTGTTAAAGATAATAAGATCAGCTTTTGCCGTTCATCAGACACAACTATTTAGCTGATTGCCTAAGGCAGGTTTATGGGATTTTTCATGAACATTAACCATCAGTTAGATACCAATGATTTTGCTGAATATCAGGTAGAGAGAAATGAGAAAAACTAAATAAGCGATCATATTAGTTTTGCAAATTGTTCATCAAGCATAAGGTAATTTTATGGATTGAGCTACAGAAATTGTATGGCTTTGCTCATTATTGCCACATAAAAAGAAATTAGAGTAAAAACTAGTGGAAATATACATAATGAAATAAACATAATGAGATCCGGTAGAATTTATTAACATTGATATCTGTGATGATAATCACCTGCAAAGTATTTCAGTTTTTGCTAATTACCTGAAGTAGACGTAGAACTTAGACTTAGAATAACTTTATTGTCACTTTGAATATACACTAATTGGAATACATTAAAATGACATTTCATTGCATGCAGCTCTCAAAGGATCACTACCCCCAATATATACTACATAAAAATGACAAAATAAATAAATACAAAATTATGCATATATCCACATACCCACATATATTGTATGACACAGAGGAACAGCGCAGTTCCGTCTGGATGTATACATGGACATGGCAAGAAAAATGAATCTTGCGGATTTACCAGATGGATGGCATAGGGAACAAAGCTGTTACAGAATCTGGAAGTCCTGCTAGAAATTCTTCGAAACCTCCTCCCAGAGGGGAGCAACAGAAACAGACCATAATGTGGGTATGTGGGATCTCTAACAATGCTTTGAGCTCTACACACGTAGCGCTTATAAGCAGTATCCTGAATGACAGGAAGCGAGCTTCCTATAATCTTCTTGGCTGTCCTTACCACTCTCTGAATACACTTTCTATCTGAGGCACTGCAGCCACCAAACCAAACAGTGATGCAGTTTGTTAAAACGCTCTCAATTGTGCTTCTGTAAAAAGTGGCCAGGACAGAAGGAGAAAGATGTGCTCTCCTCATCTGACGCAGGAAATGCAGACACTGGTTTGCATGCTTCACTAAGGATGACATGTGGAGAGACCAATTCAGATTGTTAGTTATCTGCACCCCCAGATACTTAATACTGTTAACCACCTCTATAGCTGCATCCTTGATACTGGAGTATGGAGTATGACTATGCCAGCTCATTTTTCACAACCCCAGCCCCCCATCACAACCCCAGCTAAATATCTGATTATAGAGAGATATAGGGGACTTACTAGAAGTTCCATTTGAGGTGTAAATTATTGGTGCATTCTGTCACAATGACAGTTTGTATTCAGTTCTACATTCTGGAGATATCCGGCTAAAACTATTCCTAGATTTGCATTACTGCCTTACTTTTACATCATTGGTTTATTTGCACCAAAACAAACCAGAATAGATTTGAGATCCTTCAATCTTCACTTGTCTTGGTATGTGAATAATATTGAGAACTAGGATTTCTCAAGGTAGCAATATTAATTTTTCATACGCATCAGTGGTGGGTTTCAAATTTTTTTACTACTGATTCTGTGGGTGTGACTTGGTGGGCGTGGCATGGTGGGCGTGGCTCGGTGGGTGTGGCAGGGGAAGGATACTGTAAAAATCTCCATTCCCACCCCATTCCAGGGGAAGGTTACTGCAAAATCCCCATTTCCTCCTGATCAGCTGGGGCTTGGGAGGCAGAGAATAGATGGGGGCGGAGCCAGTCAGGGGTGGTATTTATTTACCGGTTTTCCAAACTACTCAAAATTTCCACTACCGGTTCTCCAGAACTGGTCAAAACCTCTGAAACCCACCTCTGATACATACATACTTCCACACCGATGCATGATTTTGAATGCTATCTTTTCTTTGAGGCCTGTAAAGAAACTTGATATAGATAAAATCTTTAGGGACTAAACATGAAAGGGACATTACACACGGTTACTCATGCTCTCGTCACATCCCGCCTGGACTACTGTAATGCTCTCTACATGGGGCTCCCCTTGAGGAGCACCTGGAGGCTCCAGCTGGTCCAGAATGCGGCCATGCAGGTGGTTATGGGGGCGACTCGACGCTCCCATGTAACACCTCTCCTGCGCGAGCTGCACTGGCTCCCGGTGGTCTTCCAGGTGTGTTTCAAGGTATTGGTTACCACCTTTAAAGTGCTCCATGGCTTAGGACCCGGGTATTTATGAGACCGCCTTCTGCCACCGATAGCCTCCCACCAACCAGTACGCTCCCACAGAGAGGGGCTCCTCAGGGTGCCATCGGTCAAACAATGTTGACTGGCAGCCCCCAGGGGGAGAGCCTTCTCTGTGTGGGCACCTACCCTCTGGAATGAGCTTCCCCCGGAGATACGGTGGATCCCGGATCTTCGCACCTTTCGCCGTTCCCTAAAGACATTTTTATTCCAGCAAGCCGGGCTGGCCTAACTTTTTAAAATTGTTTTAATTCTTAAATTGTTAATTATCGGTCTTAATATAGGGGTGTTTTAATTGTGGGCCAAATTAATTTAATTGGATTTTAATACTGTTTTTAAATTTTGTATTTCTTGTGTTTTATCTTGGCTGTTCACCGCCCTGAGTCCTTCGGGAGAAGGGTGGTATATAAATATAAACAAATGAAAAAATAAACAAATGAAATGAAATGAACAATGAATCTGTAGGTCATGAATATGACTACAGGCTGTTTTCCTCCTGTTGTTTTCTTTTCCTATTCAGATCACAGTTCTAAGTAATTAAGTTCCTCTTTCTGGGATTATGGCACAGATACAGAGGTCCAAAAGCTTGGAATTTACTTAACAGAGCCAGTAACAAACCTTGAGGCAATGAATCTTCTGCTACAAAGAGAGGGAAGGAAAAACAACAGCAACATTCACAGCTGTCTAGACCCACGGACTGCTTTGGTGAGAAATTTTCATTCTGCTCTTTCTCCATAAAGATACAGCTCTAATCCCTTACTTTATCTCACCCATATATGAGATATAGACAGAAAAGACAACTGCATTAATTTCTTGTAAATTTGTAGCTTCTGTGAAAATCAATAACTTTTGTGCACAGCTGCAAACTGTGATGTATGATTGTGTGCATTTCAATGTAATAATAGCTCTTCAGCATTTGGCAGCTGCACACGTCAAGTCAAATCAAATGTTTATTACAGTCAAAGATCAGTACAATTAAAAATACTTGAGGAGTTAAAAATTCTAGAATAAAATAATAACTAATAAATCTATGTTAAAATCATAGATTTTAACTTCCTATTGGTCAATTGCATGTAAACAAGAACACAGCGTATGCTATAATATAATAGCAGTAGCATTTAGACTTATATATCACCTCACAGTGCTTTACAGCCCTCTCTAAGTAGTTTACAGAGTCAGCATATTGCCCCCAACAATCTGGGTCCTCATTTTACTGGCCTCGGAAGGATGGAAGGCTGAGTCAACCTTGAGCCAGTGAGGATTGAACTCCTGACAATCAGCAGATTTAGCCTGCAATACTGCATTCTAATATTAGTCTTTAAATTGTGAAGGCCAGTAGATACTAAAATGCAACAACGTTATAATACTAAAAGACTTTATTAATTGTGTAAATTGTGTAAAATATCTGTAATGGAATTATTCATCAGGTTTTGATGAATCTTTAATTCTATTGTGCAGAATCTAGTTACGTGTGCTGTTACTACGATCTGTTAAAGCAGCCAGCCATCATTTATAACCTTCTCAGCCAACTTTTGACAAGCATAGTCAATGTGGGAAACTGGATTCATTTAATGACCATTGATTCACTTAACAACTGTGGCAAAAATATCATAAAATGGGGTAAAACTCATTGAACAACTGCCTTGCTTAACAAAATTTTTTTTTCCGTTTCATTACCTTGAAATGGCCAGGATGCAATTAAGACTGATAACATAGTCTAACCTTTATCTTACTAAAAATTATGCAAAAACTTTGATTGATTCATCAAAGATATGATAACTATCAGAAGTCAATAGCTATGGACCACTGGTGAGGATTTGAAATGAAAGAGGACTAAATACTTAAATATATATATTAAATGAAGAAATAAAAATAGATATTTGTTTGATTGACTGATTAAGTTGGTGATAAGTCTTAGCAACCACACATTAGAAAATATAGAATGATGTATAATGTATATCTGTGAAATTAAAATAAGAAGGAGGATTAAAAATAACTGAATGAAGATGCTGTGACAACCATTTGTCTGAAATAGTATAGGGCAGTGATGGTTAACCTTTTTGCCATCGTGTGGCAGGAGCTGGGGGCAGGGGGGTTGTGTGTGTGCCCACACCCATAATTCTATGTATCCCGCCCCCGCACATGTGCATGCGGCCCCCCCCCCTGCACCCAGCATGTGATGTCCCAGTAGGTCCATTTTTCTTTCTCACACTTGGCTCCAGAGTCTCTCTATGAGTCTGGGAAGGGCAAAAACGGCCTTCCCCACCCCACTGGGCTTCCGGCCATCCGGAAGCCAGTAACGGCCCATTTCCCAACTTCCAGTTGGACAGGAAGTGACTTTTTTGCTGTCCCCAGCCTCCAAAGACTCTGGAAGGCTGTTTTTGCCTTCCCCAGACTCATAGAGAGGCTCTGGAGCCAGGTGAAAGAGAAAAATGGGCCTTCCCCACCATCCTCCAGGCCCTCCGGAGGCAGGAAATAGCCTGTTTCCCTACTTCTGGTGGGCCCAGAAGGCCCAAAAATCAGCTGGCTGGCACGCGCATGCACGCCAGAGCTGAGCTTGCATGTCCACTGATATGGCTATGCGTGTCACCTGTGGCATGCATGCCATAGGTTCACCATCACTGATATAGGGCTTCCTGCCTGAGCAGGGAGTTGGATAGAAGACCTTCAAGGTCCCTTCCAACTCTGTTATTCTATTAGTTTTGTGTGTTATTCTGATAAATAGCATACAGGATATTGAAGGTATATAGGTTTAATTAAGAATGAGAAAGCTTTATGCCAGTCATGGGTGTGAAGATTAGATGTTACTCTAGGACCCCAGAAGAAATTAAGAAATGTACAAATGTGAAAAAGAAAGTTCATTGTATATTTCTTGATTTAAAGAAAGAGTAAGATAGCACATTTTGTAAGGGTTAGTTGCTGTGTTAAGGGTGGAAATGATATAAAAATAAAGCATATATAAAGCAATAAAATGAATGCTTGGAAGCAGGATAAAGCTGTGTAATGTCCCCTTCGTTATTTACTGTATTTTTGCATAAATATATAAGAGATGCTTGTAGTAATATTAGAGAAGTGTTAGTTGGGGATATGAATGCTCATAAGCATTGATACATCCATGATGCGATGTAGTTGGCTAGAAACCCAAATTATTTTGGGTTAGTGAAATATTAGCTCAGTGGTATAACTCAGTGAGTCTGGATCTGAAAATTAATGTATCAAAGACCAAAGTAATTTTGCTTGACAGGAAATTCTACTATATATTTTCAAGTACGTTTATACAGACATTAAAATGCCGGTAGAAAGATAATAGTAGTTAATTTGGAAAGAAGGGATCAGGACACTGCATGAATATTCTCTGAACTTTACATGGAGAAACAAGTTGACCAAATGTTTATTTTAAAACATGGGCCAATTTTTCCAATTTTCCCAGTGTTGGCTGCTTTATTCCAAGCCTTCTTCCTTTGTATCTCCTATTCATGTGAACCAAAATTATTCAGATTTTGAATCATTCCATTTTGTTCTGCCTTGATTTGGTTTTACATGACTGTGCCTTTGGCTCCTTTCTGTAATTTCTCAAAGAGAAGCAGCAGTCTGATGCATTCTTGTACAGCTGTTGAAAGGCTAAGGATCATATACATATGTGTATGTATGTTAACACACACATATATATATATATACACATGTGCATGTGATATTACTTACCATGTATATCTTTTCAGCTTTGTTTTAATATGCCTTTTCATTCTGCCTGAGGAGTTATCTAGCTGGTGGATGACAGCTCTCTAATCTGCTTATGTAGCTAGGCTCAACCAGGTGAGATAGACGTGACAGTTCTTGTTGGATGGATTAGAATGTCTGACATCAGGTCACTCTCTAAATTGAAAGTTTCTGCTAATACAGACAAGTATAGGGCAACAGAAAACCCAATAATCCAGTGCCCCAGGCTGCTGAAAGATGAGCAGGTATATCAGCTGTTTGTTTAACTCCTTCAGAATCTTCAGAAAAATGGCTTGGGCTTTTGTTTTTCCTGCATTTTGCAGACATGCTGAAAATGGCTACTGCACGGTTTGCCTGCTTGTAGTTTGTTTAACCTTTCCACATTATTATTATCACTGAAGCTGTACAAGCTCCATTAACAAGTAAAAGTAAAAAAAAAAAAATCTTGAAAATAAGATTTGCAGATGCTGAGCAGTAGCTGCAATATGTTTGCAAATGTCGCAAATACTATCTTTAAGAACAAACTCTATAAGGTAATAGTTTGAATCTTGAAGAACACATTTGACTATGTTTCACTGATAGCAGTATTTAATCTGTCATTGTATCATAACTGTAACAGTACCATGAACTTTGGAATTTACGATTCTACATGAGTGTTACAAACCCTTTCCAACAATAAACATTATTCACAAGTGAAGCCAATCATCTAGAAAGATTGTAATAGGTTACTGGATAGGATCAAGTAAAAAGTGGACAAAATGAAAGGATGCTTTCATTTGTATTCTTGCACTGAATTGAATGGCCCTTTTCAATTCTGTGATTTTAACTGAATATGAAATCAGCAGCTAGATTATGCAAAAAACATCTCAGTAGCTAGGCTCACACAGAGCATTAAAGCTAAAATATAATTAGATTGAGTTTTGGTTTAGCACATTATTTCAGAAGTCAGAATTAAATAAGTTAGAGTAATGCAGTGAATGAAGCTCACATATTGTAAGACATCTTTTTGTATACTATAGAATATCTGGCAAGAATGAAAGAGAAAATGAAGGAAAAAATGTCTTATTTCAGCATTGCTGGTTGGAGAATTCTGGGAACTGAAGTCCACACATTGTAAAGTTGTCAAATTTAAGAAATACTGATCCAGACAGAATAATTGGGTGGATCCCAATACTTCTAGATTTCAATTCCAAATCAGTGCTTGCTTTTGATTTGCATCCTTGCATTAGAATAAGTTCATATATTATATTTATGCATATCTGAATCCTTCTCTCATTCAGTATTGAATCAATCTTAATATTAAGCAGACGATATAGTCCGGTTACAGTGAGTAGGGGCTGCAAATTAGCTCACTGCTTTCCTGGTTATATCCATAAGTATTAGCAATTAATGAAGATGTAGCAAGACCCACTTTCTAGCATGGAGCCTTTTGTTAACTTCCAGAATTATCTGACCATGCTTCTCCTTCTTGCTAACCATGCCTATTCACCCGATCTCTCCATGAATACGAGCAATGACAAGAGTGCAGAAGAGATTTTCCCGGTCGCTATTTGAATCACTGTGCCTATTGAATCCATAAATATAACCATCAAATGGGAAGCAGTGAAAGTGCTCATTCCTCATGAGGAATGAGAATGTCAGATAATAATCTAAAATAGTGCCACTGAACTACACTGTCTATACTGGAAGGATGGTTTTGTGTTTATACTTTCCCTCCATTTTGTCTAAGGAACGAAGGGAGCGTGGCTTAGCCACTCTATAAATATAACCCCTTTACTCACACACACTTGGGAGACACAGAGGAGGCACACAGGAGAAAAGAGGGAAGAAGGGATTATGCTCTAGGCACATTTACCTCAGAAATAAATAAAGACCAAGATACAATGTTCTGTGATTTAAAATGTAAATAGTTTATTGATTTTAAATAAACAAAGTTTTTCTTGATAAAAGAAATCTGGTTTAATTGTAGCTGCTGGGACATTCCAAGATCTTATTGACCTCTACAACCTAAACTAAAAACTTTTCTAACAGAGAATACCCCATCCCATCCCCAAGATGGAACTGATGCTGCTTCTTCACTAGTTTTTTGGCATGGACAAGTAACGTTTCAGTTCCTGCAAATCGGTTTCTCTCTCTCTTTTTTAAAAATTCCACTTGTTGGAATAAAATTCAGATTGATAAAAGAGGCAGATTTTATATGAGTTTGGCAATAATAATGGATATCCTAGGCCGACAGGCAATGACAGGCCCAATTCACCAGCTGGATTTCTGTCTAAGGTGGGGACTAGAATTCAGAAGAATTAGAAGAAAATTAGATGTACTTAAATCATTGAGAATAAATAAAACCCTTGATAGATTTTTGTTGCAGTGGGCAATCATCTATGTGTGTATAGCTTCATTCTGAACTGCAATAAAGATTTTAACCCATAGAAATCTAGTCTGTGAATTTTCTGCCAAGTCAATATGAGAACCTGAGCATAACTAAGCATGGTTGTCTATCCCTAAACTGTAAGTGATCATAGACACAATTTATGGAAAATCAAATTGTTTCTTTAAAAAATTGAAGCTGCTTTGTTTCAACAGACCATAGTTAAAATTAAGCACAGAACAACTAAAACTTAGTAAGTCATGAAGCACTAAATAAAATATAATATATCAATAACAATCAATAACAATGTCTGTCTGCCTGCCTATCTCTCTCTTTCTCCTTGAAAGAAATTTAATGTACTAGAATTACCATAATAAGTCCAGTCCTATGAGAACTTTCTTCACTTTTTTGTAGGCAAGATACCTTCCTTCTCCAAAACCTGTACCCTGTGGTGATAAGCACCTTTGCTTGTTTGCTCACAATTGACTTCAAATAATAGTGTACTTCAAAGTGAATCCTTTATTCACCTGAGTGTTTAATGATGTCAATGAGGTCTCATTATCACACTTAATTGAATAATTCAACAAGGTAATGTGCCAGCACGTAGACACCGTAGAGCTGAATTTGTCAATGCATCTTTCTAGGGCAGTAGTTATGGCAACCATTGCTAAAGCACAAAGATATTCGTTATGCATGCAACAGGATATACAAAATTCTTCAGTAGCATACAAAAACAATCTATGTAGTGGTAGAGTTCATTGGCTTATCTTTTTTTCTACAAAAGGCAGTCCAGCCTCTTTAATGAGTGCATGGCATATTCTGTTGTAGACACGTGAATATTTTTTTTTGAAGTGTCTGACCTTCAAGGCACTCTAATTGAGAAGCAACACTCACAGCTTGTTCCATACTCTTTTCATACCACCTCCAACTGGGATCATATGTTCTGTCATCAGTCAAACTGGGTCAGGTGAACTCTTGCAGTGCAGACCACCAGGGATCACAAAGATGTACTGGCAGGGGTGCAGAGACCACTTTTACCCCTAAATGGGCTAGGTATTCATATCAGGAATTTCTGAAGTGTTTGAATTTCCCTGACATCTTTCAGTTCTTGAGGCCCTGGTCTTTACCAATCAGGAGTCAGCTCTTAGGCTTCATTGAGAATAAGTCTTATTGTGCTTGGTAGAACTTACATCCAAATAACTTGCCTAGGATTACACTTTTTGCTCATAGTCATTTATTCATTATTTTTAAACATATTTATATGGTTGTTTTTTTTAATTAAATGAGATAAGGAGGCTGAAGCCAGGAGGTGATGTTTTTCAGTAGCAACACCAACAGTTTGGAAGAGCCTGCCTTTGGATATTAGATTAGCCCCTACTGTGACAGTCTTCTGGAAAGCATTAAAAACTGAAATATTGCAGGGGGCCTTGGGAGTTGAATGTTGTCTCATTGCTGTCTTTTCATTGTGATCTGCGGGATGTAGTGTAACTGTCATGGGATTGTGTAATAGGGTTTATTAATATTTTATGGCAGGAAGATGTTATTTTGTTTGTTGTACTATACCATGATTTTTTTTTAGTATTATTGTTTGCAGTGAGTATTTTATTATTCATTGTAGACATTTTAATATACTGTGGTTTTAATGTTATATTTATCATAGATTTTTTTAAATCATTGTCTGCAGTTTAAATTGCTATTAGCCATTCAGGATCGAATGATATTGATGCCATACACATCTTTAAAAAAAAAAATTACAGGTAATTCTCATATCTTGAGAATAAACCTAATTAGATTTATTGCAAGATATGGTAGACCTTCTGCTCTGAAGCCTTGAAACATAAACATAACAAACAGATAAATAGCATTGTAGAATCCCCCCCCCCTTTTAATTTAAGAAAGTCCCCATATTAGCAAAGGAATGCTGTCCCACTCCTGGAGGAGAAAAGGCTTCCCTGAAGTAAAACCACTCAAGCAGCTGGCTCCTATGAATGGATGTTTAGTTTCACAAACTGTTCCATTCATAAACAAAATGCCTTCAGCTACAGCCTCCATTGAAGGCTGGAATTGATCAGATTAAAAAAGCAGAGAGATAAAGACACCTAAAATCCAGGGGTGAAATCCAGCAGGTTCTGACATGTTCTGGAGAACCGATACTGGAAATTTTGAACAGTTCGGAGAACCAGTAGCAGAAATTTTGAGTAGTTTGGAGAACCGGCAAATACCACCTCTGGCTGGCCCCAGAGTGGGGAGGGAATGGGGATTTTGCAGTATCCTTTCCCTGCCATGCCCACCACACCACGCCCACCAAGCCACACCCACCAAGCCACGCCCACAGAACCGGTAGTAAAAAAAATTGGATTTCACCACTGCTAAAATCTACATTCCCAACCCAGCTCCAAGGACAAGGCACAAGCTCCCAGCCACAATGGGAGTCAGGCAATAATAGAATACTAAAAGGACACAGTCAGGCACAGATTAAAGTACATTTCACAACGAACCTAGGCATCTAAATCACAAAGCCCTAGAAACCCATCCACTCATCAGATTGTTTTGTCAACTGTCCCAGAACTGATTACTGAGTCACTTCGCTTCTGATTCCTAATAATGGAGACCTCCTTTTCAACTGCAGCTTGCCTCCTGTGCAGTGGTGGGTTGCCTCCGGTTTGGACCGGTTCGTAAGAACCGGTAGTAAAACTGGCGGGAGGCCCCACTCACTGCCCCGGATGTCGTCATCAGTGATCTGCGCATGTGTAGAATCTTCTGCAATCCGGTTGCGAACCGGTAGTAAAGGTAAGTAGAACCCAACCCTGCTCCTGTGTCTTCCTCCCAGCTTGGAACCAGACCAGGTTTTATTTCCAATATTATCCTGCTACCTTTTATTCCAGAAGATCTTTAAATTTTTGTATTTTATTTATTGGCTTTTTTGTTTAGAATCTTTTTCAAGATAATTTATGTGGCCATTCATGTTAAATACTTAACTCTGTGTGGCTGACAATCACAACTAATACTTAAAAAAAAAAGCATGATAAATTGATTGATGCCTTATAACATACTGCCAATGCAACTATGCCTTTTGGGGTGGGGGTGGGGGGCTCAGCAGACATCCTGGTCTATCATCTGGAGGAATAGCCAGATCTTGACATATTTTTGAAAGGCCAGGAGAATCAGTTCTAGATCCTGGGGAAGCTACTCCATAGGACAGAGAAGGCCCATCTTAGTCTCACCAAGTGACCAAATGATCTGCAGTATGTATTTCATCAGATGTTCAACTATAGATGCTCTCCTAGGCATTTGTACATATGTGTATCTGTTTGTATAACTTACTTTATAAGAAGCCTTAGTACTTTTAATGTTACAGGTAACCAATAGTGAAAAAGCCAACAAACTGGTATGATATGTTTCTTAGCAATCCCTAGGAATACATTTCTATTTATTAATTATCCAACCAATATTTTTAGCACAGATACAGTTAATAGAATTGCTGCTGCATAGAATTCTTCTTTCTCTTTTTACGATAGAAAAATTCTAATTACAAAGGAATCCAGTGGGAAACCAAAGGTTGTATGACATACCAGTAATTGCCATAGTTTTCTGCCAGCTTGTCACATTACTGTGCTTTCATGCAGACACTCAGGAAACACTTTGTGCTAGTTTATGTTAGCTTTGCTAAAGGGTAGAAAAATTTTAGTTTTCATAGGAAAAGTTTTCATGAGAAAGAAAGGGCAGGTTGCAGGTGGAATAACTTTAGAAATGGGATCTTAAGAAAACACCAGCAAGCACTCTGCAGGAGAAAAACGAGAAATGGGATGGAGTCACATCTGGCAATTAAAATGGAATAGACAGCTCTGAATGCTGAAGACTTAATTCAGATTTTAATAAAGAGCAATGTGATCTGGTAAACCAGAATCAAATTGAGAACATTCTATTTATTTATTTAATTTCTATAGCTGCCCATCTCCACCAATGATTCTGGACAGCATACATGATAAAACATAAAACAAATAAACAAAAAAATTACACACACACACACACACACACACACACACACACACACACACACTGCTGAAGGTTGTGAGCCATGGGTAAATCTGGAAGAAGTTGCTGAAAAGAAGAAAAAGAAACAGTTATGGATGTGTCAATCTAAGCAAAAGGCTATAGGAAGAGTTGAAGAGGATGCAAGAAGAGAGGATCAAAGTTTTTACCAGCAGAGAAAAAGACAGCTGCCACTCTGACTTCTAGAGGAAAAAGTTACCAATATTTTCCTTAGCATTAAATTACGAAAGAGATACGGTTAGGAATAGAGTATTCCACAAATGCATTAAATTCAAGAGAGCCAGTTTGTTGTACTGGTGAAAGCACCAGGCTAGTAACTGGGAGATTGTGACTTCTAGTCCCACATTAGATATGAAACCAGTTGGATGGATCTTGGACCTGTCACTCTCTCTCAGCCCTAGGAAGGTGGCAGTCACTAGTCACCATACATAATAAAAAAAATTCTCATTTATGAGTGATCTATGATTTCCTCAATCTTGAGTCCTCTGCCAGAGGCCTGTGAGTTTAAGGATTCTGTGCAGTAACTTAGCTGTATCTGGCATTTCACTCTTCTGGACAGAGAACTCTGATGTCCTTCCTGAGATCCATTGGAATTCCTCTCCCAGTTTAGGAATCACGTTCTCAAGTGCTTCTACCACCACTGGTAGAAGTGGTGGTAGAAGATTTTGGCCTTTAATGTCTACCTCTCTAGTATCTCCTTCAGGCTCTGGTACTTCTCCAACTTCTCCAACTTCTCATATTTCTTCTTTTTGATGTTGCTGTCACTTGGCACTACTACATGTCTTTTGGTGCTTGTCTACTATCAAAGTGCCTAATTGATTGACCAGTACCTGCCTGTCTGGATCTAGACGTCCTAATCTCTACTCGACTTTCTGTGGAATCTCTGTCTGGATTTGAAAGTGTCTGAAAGTGCAGAATCTGGCACAATGGAGCATTGGAAGTCCATTGCTGTAAGCATTTGAAGATAACTCATCCAGAAATATTATGAACATACATGTAGTGTGTGTGTGTGTGTGTGTGTGTGTGTGTGTGTGTATTTGTGTCAAATCAGTGTTGATTCCTGACAAGATCCTGTAAATATCTTGGCAGGATTTTAGAATGTCTTCTTCTACTGCCTTCTTCCTAGGGCTAAAAGAGAATAAATGGCCAAAGTCACCCTGTTGACTTTGTGCCCAAGGTGATACTAACACTCATGATCTCCTGATTTCTAGCCTGGTACCCTAATCATTACACCAAACTGGATCTATATTATGTTATAGTTATTTATTAAAAGTCATGGAGGGAGGCTATTGCATTCCCCACTAAACAGTTGAGGTTTAATGACTTAGTCTTAAAAAAAGTTTAATAATTTGGTCATTAACTTTCAGCCTAATCCTGGAACTTCAATGGAAAAGTTTGATATCAAAAAAGTCAAAATTGTAGCAGTGACCTGCAAAATTGCAGCTGTGACCTGGAATTGAAGCTAAAACGCCCTTTTACATGAATTTGCAACCCAGACTTAACCTATTTCCCATTCCTTTAAACCTATTTTGTGAGGTTTAAAAGAATGGAAAAGGCACTATATGCCATCTGGACTAAAGTGCATTATAAAGCTAATATGTTGTTCCTGTCAGCCCTGGACCATCTTTGGTCAGACTTTACAGGACTGCCACAGTGGGAACGGGAGAGTAGTGAAAAGAGGGAAAGTTGCATTATGAAACAACATCATTGCTGTATAGAGTAGCAATAGATTTTTTTTTTTAATGACAAAAATTCTTACTCTTTTTATGTAAATTAAGAATAGCATTCTTTAAATTGTGCTGGATTTTTTCCATTCTCTTACATTAAGACCAACCCCAATACGGTCAATAATAGAATCACTTGGCTTGTTTGGAGAAATGGAAGAAACCAGAGCTTCTCTCTATCCATGTATGGATTCAGGTGTGCAAATATAAAGCATCAAGACATATTAATTTTACTAGAAAGAGCTGGAATAATGCAGACTGGAATAAGCTATACATCACAGAGTCCTTTTGCTTAAGCAACATCTTTTCGGGTAGGATAAGAAATGTGAGTGATCTCTCTTCAACGTATTTTAATGGCTTGCTAATAGGTATCGAAAAATAGCTTAGCTGGAGATTCCCTCAGCATGTCTGAGACTATAAGGTGTTCTTTTAAAAATGCAGCTTTTCAATGTAATCTCAAAAGAATCTTTCTTCATAATAGTCTTCCTTGATTTAAAGACAATAAAAGATATCTTTCACTGTGCACAAGGTGGTTTCCAGACTATCACTTTACAACATTCAGTGATATTTTATAAGGTGAAGGTGAATAAGTGTGCTAATGATTCTCACAGAGCTTGATAAGAAAAGGAATTCACTGCCAAGCTGATATAACAGAAAGGTGCATCTTGAAAATTTCCTTAAGCCTCTTCTCAAATAGTAGCTGAAATTTCTTTTTAGTAATAATTCTGGGAAGTTTCTCTCATGCACTTGAACATTTATTTTTCATTTATTGCTACAAATAAATTTTAGCTTAGTGATACATAACTAATTATGCTTAAACACCTTCCTAATTGTATTGGCATCATGTTTTACGTTGGTTTGCATCTTGATATTAAAGTCAAACGAATTATTTATGTATCCTGGTGGTACAAGAGCTTATCATCTGATGCCCTTTAGATCAAGGGTGACAAACTCAAGGCCCGGGGGCCGGATTCGGCCGACAGAGAGTTTAGATTTGGCCTGCAGGGCTGCCCTGGAAACAGCAAAGGACTGGCCTGTGGTGCCTGTGCCAGTGAAAATTGTCTCCTGAGCTCCATTTTTGGCTGTGATGGCCTCCTGCCTCTGCCAGTGAAAATAGAGCTCGGGAGGACCGTGTGCAGCCTTTCTGAGCTCTATTTTCAGTGGCAGAGGGTTGCAGGAGGCCATCGCAGCCAAAAATGGAGCACAGGAGACTGCTTTCGCTGGCAGAGTGCTCGGGTCACCACAGACGCTCCTAACATTAGTGACATCGAGCTGGCCACGCCCACCCCAGCCATGTCCACCCCAGCCCCTGAGGTCTATCACAACCCTGATGTGGCCCTCAATGAAATCATGTTTGACATCCCTGCTCTAGATGTTTTGAACATCAGTTCCCGCCAGAAAAGCCATTAAGAAGGAATTATGAAAGTTGCTTTTTCCTATTATTGGTTGAACATGACTCCATTTATCAAAGTCGAAGAGAATGTATGGCTCTCTGGTTTCTCAATAACTTCAGTTCTTATCTATAGGGGAAGGAAGAGGACCTTGCTGGAAATATGTAGGGATTGTTATCTAGGCAAAGGAGGGTGAAACTTTTTTTTCAGAATCAGTTCAGGTAGATGCTTTCCTGAACTATAAGAAGAAGGATGTAACCCAGGCTATCCAATTTGATTGTTATATATTGACTGAGTGGCATCATAGATGGAGGCTTTCAATATTATTATTATAGCATAGCAATACTGTATGAAAGATATTTATCTCAAGTCCAGCTTTTCATACCCAATGAAAATAGATTAATTACTATTTTTGCTTTTTTTATTTTATAGACCTGGAATATATTTGTCAGACAAAATGCTAAACAGCATTCAGATTTTTTTCTGAAAATTTAAGAGAAAAGCACATGCCTGAATGCTTGAAGTCACATTCAAGATTACTTGCATATATTAGCATTGATACAACTAACTGTAATCTTTAATGTTGCACATATTCACGGCAATTAAATGTCTAAGCAACGACTATTTACTATAGTCATTTAAAATCATTGTCATACTACATATGTATGACATACTACATACTATATGGTATGTTATACTACATTTGTCTGTATATTACATTATTATTATTCCCATATTAATTGTAATACAACAATTTGTCAAGGGAGTTGAATGCTTACAAGGAATCATACAATTGAGTATGAAACTATGATAATTAACCATAAAATCAAACTGTGTGTCAACATGTGTGCATTGGCAGTTACTTATTAAGAAAACCACCACATATGGTTTCATTGGTAATCTGCAACACTTCAGCACAATCAGATCTTCAAGGTTGTGTTATTATAGCCAATAAAAGTTGAGCCTACCTATGAAGTTGATTTCCTGGTCTGGTCTACCAGACTGAGTGGCTGCCACTCTCGGGTTTAGCTTCCACTGAAAACATCTAAAGATCCATAGGTTGCCCGTCCCTAATTTAAATGGTCTTCGCCAACAAGAAGTGGGCCTTAACTACAGATGTTAATTAAAATACAGATTTTGATAGTCAATAGATTCTAAAACTCTATTAGAGGACTGTTTGATTATTATATTTATCTAACAATTCTTTGAGCTAAAACACTATGGAGATAAGATACATTGGAGAGACTTATAACCTACACCTGATTTTCCTCATTCAATGTACTGCAGCTAATTTAGACTGGCAACTAGCTGTGATTCCAACTGGACAAGGGTAGTGTTGTCTTATGTTATTTGTAACTTCCTGTTTTGATTATAACATCAACTCTTCATGAGGATACTTCTGAAAAAGAGTCTAGAAAGTTCATACATAACAAACAGCTTTTTATGTGAAGCTTTTCTCCAAAGTGTGTTATGCTGGATGGCATACTGCAATTTATGGCAGATGATTTTGCCTGAATAAACAATTGCACACTATTTATGAGTCACATCTCTCTGCATATGACCTTTCAATCATCCAAGATCTTTAAAAAAGTTAATCTTGCTAAGCTGATCCCTTTTCTTAGAATTATCCTTGTTTTTATTTAATGTTACATTTATTGTCTTGGTTTTTAAAAAGTATTTTGTCTTGTACTGCATTTGTAAGGCAATTTGTATGAGCAATGATAATGAGCAATCTACAAATAAAGTAAGAATCAATATTAAAAAGTTTGAAAATTCTGCAAGATATCCTTTTAAAAATTACTTGCAGAGTGATGAGTAACATGTGAACAGTTATTTGATGTGTCTTTCGTGGTCCTACAACTAGAATCATAGATGGGGGTAAAGTATGCCATGAGCTGTCCTGTGAGCAAGATGGGCAGCCTCTGAATTTGATAAATTAATGAAATGAAATAAAATAAAATAAAGCTGATAGAAAACAGCTTGAAAATGGCTGTACAATATGTTTTTCTGGGGGCTTATTTTACAAGAATGCTAATGACTAAGAGAGTTGTGCAGACTAAAGCTTCTGCTTCATTTAATACAAGAGGGGAATAATAATTGGCTGGCTCATTCACATACAGGATAACAAAAGCAAAGTGGAACTCTAAAGATTTTTTCCGACTCCTTTTCCCAGGAACTTGAGAGGGCTTAAAGAGCCATTCCTTTACCCGGAATCATTAGGGAGAGAAGACAACAACCAGGGCAAGACTTTCTTGGCTCAGTGCCCTCCCCACCACCAAATGTCTTAGGGTAACTTTTCACAAAATTCTAGTAAGAAGGGTATCTATGAAAGTGCTATTACTTGGATAAATCAATAAATCTGCAGTGATACATTTTATTTAAATTGCTTTGCTTAGGAAATCTTCACTTAAAATATAACAATTCCAGTGGAATCCACTTAAAATATAGCAATACCATGAAAATAAACATGCAGACACAGATTTAGATGATGCCTGTAAGGAAGTGGAGCATGATACTTTGGACAGCAAATTTGGAGGTGCTCACTTTGAAAGCTGCCTTATGAATACCCCTTTATTATAGCTGCCCTGTGAATACGCCCTTTATTTTAGAAAAATTTAACAGCTTCAAAATAGTCAGGAGTTTAGCTGAATCTACTGTAACTAATTTATATGCTACTTTTCTATGTCAAGCAATGCCCACAAACAGTCATAATTGCCACATCGTATTTGAGAGTAATTCAGTTATGAATCGATTGCCGAACAAATCACAGAACCAAAAAGGCTGACAACATTTCTGTTATTATTTATCAACTTTATAAATCAAGGTACAAACAAAGTTCTTTGGCTTGGATATACTGTAGTTTCTTCACTGTCTTTGTGCACGAGAGTAAACAAACTCTGGAAGATCACATTTAACTATAGTTTTCTTTTATCTCAGAACTGACTTTCAAGGAAATCAAGAAAATAATCATGGTTTAAATCTGTCTTAAGACTTTTGTTGGCTTTGAAGCTATTTTCTTTCTAGTCTGAGCATGATGGCCTTACTTCGAAGTTATTCCTCTAAGGAAACTGACTTTGCAAATTGCAACCTATAGCATTTCTTTCTTGCTACAAGTACTTCTTAAGTCAAGCAGCCATGATTCTGAGTAGATCTGCATAACATTTAGCTGTGTCATTGATTATTGGACGGTAGATTTTTAAAAAAGATTTTAGGATATTTGTTTACTTTGAATAGTGGAATTGTTCTATATGACAAGCCAGCAAACATTCCTCCTACAGTTTTCACAAAGCATAAGCACAGAAGGAACCACAATGAAGCTAGTCTTTTGCCCAAAGAACACAGTCATCATAATTACAGTCAGACAAATCACTGTGTTGAAAGAAAAATCATATATTTTTCAGATGTCCATGGTAAACTTCCCCACTGTGAATTAAAGTAAATCTTAAGTGTGTGCAAAACTTCTGCAATTTGGACCACAGCTGCAAAGAAAAGATTTTGAGCTAAAACATTGCTTTCATCACAGTATTTTCTTAAGCCTTTGTTGCTTTATCAAAGAATGTGGAATAGTAGCAACATTCTGCCTTACAACAGCCCTATTATTCAACTGGGGGGTGAGGGGGAATAAGAAAATGGAAGGGGAAAACTTAAATACATGAAATGATTACCTTTAATAATCACTTGCTAGCTCTGCTATGTAAAATAAATATTTCTTTATTAAAATGAATGCTTTTGAAGAGTACATCAAGCACATTACTAAGCTCAGTCTTACCGGCTGATTCCGATGTTTAATCTCTGAACAGCAGCAACATTCACAACAGAGACCTCTCCAGTATGTTCAATAACAATCCCTTACTGAATCTAAATGATGTTATCTAGCATGAAAAAATCATAGATGTGGCATCTGTTATATTTTACTTAATAAAAATAATCTAATTGAGCTCTCAAAATTTCCTGAATGTGGTGCACATTCTCTCTATTCTTTTCTTCTGTAATGATATCAGAAAGGCATGAAAATAACTTAATTAAAAATTAACAAATTATTTCCCAAATGATTTTGTCCTTCCAAATGCAAACCTTTATTTTGCTGGAAAATTAAACCATAGAAGCTACATTCTTTGTACTGAAAGGAAGCAAATGTGACAAATTAATTACATGCCACTTATATCAAATTATACAGACTACATAATTTCATTTTGTTGTTTTAAAAATATTTTTAAATTTTTATTATTATTATTATTATTATTATTATTATTATTATTATTATTATTATTATTATTATTATTATTATTATTATTATCTCTTTAAAAGTTTTCTGGAAACAGTAGATATTGTTTGCCTTTTGAACATGCCATACAAGCTATACAAATAAATAACAACTATCTGATCTCCTTCATGCTTAGATGAATACAAACTGTATTTCATACTCTAATTAAAAATACAATATTACCAGGATGAGAAAGACACATCTGTGCCTTTTCCGCTCCTGTTAATTTTGATTGTCACAATAACACAAATCGTTGTTAAATTTATGTTCCTTTCAATTTTGTTCATTTTGGAACAAAAATTGGAAGCCTGGTAATTCTGAAATTTAGGATAAAGGCCATCTGTCTTCCCTTTCTTTTTATCCTGGTAGCAACGATGAGTTCCTGCTTGTTCATAAAGTATTAGAGAACCTTCTCACAAAATCAAGAATGAGATAAGATGTACTTTTTCCAAATTTATTCTGCTGTGCAAATAGAATGAATATCAATGTTATTAATAGCAATGGGCTCCTTAAAAAAATCAAGTAAGGATATAAACATTTAATTTTGCTTTGTAGAAAAGCAACTCATACTTTGAGAAAAGTTCATTGAGAAGAGCATATGTTCACTGGTAGAAAATTCCAGGGTCAGTCCCATGTCAGCCAATTATGTGAAAATAGCACATAATTAGAGTCATGTCATATCTGCTGGGACAACAGCTTCCTGAATTCTTAAATTCTTAAATATCTGGAAGGTTTCAGCTTGCAAAAAAACAAAACAAAACCCCAATTGATAAGTACGAAGTTGTTGAAGAAATAGTCCAATCTGATATGAGAGAATATTTTTTATTTCAAATGTCCCTGTATGAACATTCCAACTTATTTCGAAAATATTGGTCACTGATCACAATAAAATTTCAATTGTCTGTATCAAAACCCATGGAAACTAATCCAGTGTAAATTAGAGCAGTGTTAGTGAACCATTTACTTCAGTGGTATTCAGTTTTTGTTGACAGGTCCTTACAGTTAGTCATGATGGCTAATCTGAATGTTGATTCCATGGTCATTGCCATCATGGCTTTTTTTACCTTCAGCCTAAATATTTTTCCTCTAATCTAAAAATAATTCTACCACAGATTCTACCCAGGGTGCTAAAATATATTTTTCACATGAACAATTCTAATTGCAAGTCATCACTATTCATGTCCTTGGATACAATTAGTGATTCTGCCTTGAGATACTAATGAATGGAGATTTTGTACTGATAGGTAATATAGCCCAATTCTGTTCATATTTTCCAAGGAAAATCAAAGAGAAATATCTCATGTACAGTACTATATGCTGTTGGAGAACACAAAGGAAAATTACTGAAATTAATTGCTCTGAAATTCTATTTCTGATTCACATAGCCTTATTATCTTATAGCATCAAGGTCTGCAATCATGGAAGTAGGGAATTCATTTCTATTACATAAGTGGCATCTTCATCAGAAGGTTACCAAGAGTCATAGCAGGAGAACATCATGAAGAAAAGCTACAAAACAGCTGTTTTAATTACAGCTTACTTTCATTGTACAAAGACTTAATGTGATTTCATTAATGATGAAATTATTATTGCCCACACTGGAAAGTTCAGCTATTGTAAATCTTTCTATCCTATGAAAATCCTTCCAACAGTTTCCTTTTGCAACTGTGTTCTAATAGCCTGTTTCCCCCAAAATAAGACATCTCCTGATAATAAGCCTAATTGGGCTTTTGAGTGCATGGCAATAAGGCCAAGCACTTATTTCAGAGTTCAAAAAAATATAAAACAGGGTTTTATTTTCGTGGAAACATGGTACATAACAAACCTGCCCCATTTCAGCAAATTAGCAAGCAGAATATAATTCTAGTATGAATGTTGTCTCTTTTTCCCTTCTCATTGACTGGTTCTTAAGTATTAGCTCAGCAAAGAAGTCAGTTCTTAAAATACCTCATTTTAGAAATCCTTATTAATTTTGCACCAGTATAATGCTTTGATGAATGGGATAATAATAAACATTATGCAAACCTATATAAATGAACTGTTGAAAGATTCAGATCTGCTTTCATTTCCTAGTATCATCTTTATGCTAAGAATGCTGTGCCATTGTGGTCTTGTCCAACACAGACATTTTTGCTTTCTGCAAACAATTGAATTCCAGTTTATGTTTCTACATGCTGTAGGAGTTCCTTAAGATTGTTTAAACAAACATTATACATGACAAGGTAAGAAGTAATTGGTGCCTTCTTCTACAAGAATAACTAGAGACCTTAATCTGATTTTAAAAAAACAGCAAGTAGAGACAGATGTTGATATAGTTTCAACAAGTACAATCTAATAAATTTCACATGTGCCATGGATTTCAAACTAGCTAGCAGACTTCTCAACTTGATGTGGATTATTCCTAATACATGTTTTGGTCCAGAGATATGAATGAAAAAAATGCTTTGATTAAAAGTGTTTTCTCAAAAGGTAGATTACAACCCTCTTGAAAGATTATGCAAGAAGGAACAGAGCAATGAAGATTAGCAGTTACTATAAACTTTTTATTTTTTAAAAAAGCAATAGAAAACATTGGCAGTCTATGGCCACCGATGGTGATTTTCTTAGCAGAAGGAAGTTGTAAGATAGCAGCAGGAGAAGATTGAAGGTTTAAATATTCACTTTTCCAAGCACTGTCATGCCAGACAGTTAATTAATTCTAAGTGACAGTAAAAAGGAACACCTACATACTATCTTGTTGATATAATGTATAATTTGATCTAGAGATTTAAATTGGTGTTAATCTTCTTGGGACTGAATTTTATTTTTTAACAGTTTATTCTTATTTTAGTGTTTGATTTTATGGGATTTCCCCCTCACCTTGATCTTTATTGTTGATAGAAGAAATATGATTAAGTTCACATTACTTGTCTATTGATATTAATGTTCTTAAGAACGCATTAAGATTACAATATTCTTAATTCTTATTCCCCAATTGTATACATGTTTATAAATTTCCCAAAAGAGAGACGACATGGATCCAGATCCAATTAATAAACTAGCCATTCTGTTGGACTTAGAAAACTAGCTTTCCAAATCAGATGTATTGCTGGTATTTGACTCCTGATAGACAGCAAAAGTGTTTAGAGGGACTTCTAACATGTTTGGAAATGTAATCAAAATTCAGGTACATTTTATCATATGTTTATCATATATCTTGCAAGTATGTGGAAACATACTGAATAAGTATAATAATGACAATGCATAAATATTTAAAATACAAATATTAATGAAACTTGAAACTTTTCTTTTAGATATTATGGCAACCAATCAAAAAACAATTTGGGATGCTATTTCTTTACATGGTGAATGGATTGAACTTGGGAAGGGAAGGAAAAGAGATGCCGATAGTTGAAGAATTGATTTTAAAATTGGCTGAATTAGCCAAGATGGAAAAGCTAACTGCTTTGATTAGAGACAGTGGAGTAGAGTAGACAGTTTATAAAAGACTGGATGATGTTTGTGGACTTCCTACATGAAAAAATACAATAACAAATAGTTAACAGAGGGGTTTAAAATTTAGTGTAATGTTTGGGCTAACTTGTTAGCCCAAACTTATTTTTCACATAAATATGATTAGATTTGGGTCAATTTGATTATCAGATAGAGAGCCCCTCATTTGAAATATTTGTTTATTTACAGTACTCTTGTTAAATAAGAATGGGAAAGCTTATAACTATTTGTAGAGCCAATACTGTATCTAAGGGGATGTAAATTTATCATGCCTTTTTTATTTACTTGTTTCAGCACCCAGCCAGCGTGGATTCTTTAAGTTTAATTTATTTGATATTTGGGTCATTTTTCCCCCTTTCTTGCACACAGTTTTTACCTTTTTTTGTTGGACATATTTTTTTCTGTTTTGCATTTTATTCTTGTTGATAAAACAAACAAATATATATAGAACAGAGTACAGAGGCCTTTTATTTATCTATTTTTGTCAGTCAGTCCATTTAAAAGGATTAATCCTGAAGAACTCTTTCCTTACGCCAGACGTAGAAGGATTGTTCACAAAATAAATTTAACAATACATTGGTAATGCTCACAACTGCAAATGCTCTCTTGTTTTGAGACAATAATGAGAAAAGTAAAAAAAAAAAAAAACAGTTGCAGAAACATTATATTATGCTTAATCCATATATGTTTTCTTTGGTTATGTGGTAAGCCTGAATGGAAAAACACACACACACATTTCTATGGAGAGTCTCAATCATCCAAGTCATGCTTGTCCCAAAGGTGCTTTTCAACAGATAACTGGACTGTCTTGGGTTTTTTTACTTGAGGTTTTCGCTTTTCATCCAGGAAGCTTCTTCAGTTCTAGCTAAGTAGTGGCGAATGGAAGGATTTATATTCCTTAGCAGTCTAAATGCTTAGCAATATAAATCCTTTCATTTCATTTCATTTATCGAATTTCTATGCCACCCAACTCCCAAAGGACTCTGGGCGGCTTACAGCAAAAATAATACAACAAAGAACATAGGAAAAATATTTAAAAACGTTATAAAAACATTTTTAAAAACATTAAAAGCCCATGCACACCATTCATGGCCGGATCTCGCAAGATTGCAACAGCGAGATCAACGGCCCCAGGCCTGCTGGAAAAGCCAGGTCTTCACCGCTTTCCAGAAGGCCAATAGATGGGAGTAGTCCAGATCTCAGGAGGTAACTGGTTCCAGAGAGCTGGGGCAGCCACAGAGAAGGCCTTCCCCCGTGGGCCCACCAGCCGGCATTGTTTAGCTGACGGGACCCTGAGGAAACCAACTCTGTGGGATCTTACCGGTCGCTGGGAGCTATGCGGTAGAAGGCGGTCTCAAAGATAGCCTGGCCCTGAGCCATGTAGGGCTTTAAAGGTAATAACCAACACCTTGAATTGTGACCGGAGACCAATAGGAAGCCAGTGCAGCTCGCGGAGAATTGGTGTAATGTGGGTGTATCTAGGTGCACCCACAACAGCTCGCACAGCTGCATTCTGGACCAACTGTAGTCTCCGAAAACTTTTCAAGGGTAGCTCCATGTAGATCGCATTGCAATAATCTAAATGTGAGGTGACAAGGGCATGAGTGACTGTGAGGAGAGCCTCCTGATCCAAGTAGGGTCGCAATTGGTGCACCAGGCGAACCTGTACAAAGGTCCCCCTAGCTACAGCTGCCAGATGTTGCTCTAATCTTAGCTGTGAGTCTAGGAGGATACCCAAATTGCGAGCCCGTTCTGAGGGGGACAATTTCTCCCCCCCCCCAGAACCAAGGATGGACAGTCGACATAGTCTTTAGGAGACAATACCCACAGCCACCCGGTCTTGTCTGGGTTAAGTCTGAGCCTGTTGACTCCCATCCAGACCCTCACAGCCCTACCTCTCAGCAGGAACTGAAGAAGCTTCTTGGATGAGGGAAAATGTTTTCAAAGAAAAAAAAAAACAAGAAAGTCCAATTGCCTGTTGAAAAGCACCTTTGGGACACATTCAAACTGTGGTTCTAGAAATATCTCAATATTCAGAATATTTGTAATTTGAAAAAGACTATTTTGACATTACCTAGAGTTCTAGATTTCCAAATTGTTCCCATCGTTCTGGAAGAATTCTGAGTTCAAAACAGTCTTACTTTTAATTTGGAAGCTCGGAATACATCTATAATATTTTCAATAGTGTTTCACATTCTGCTTGTTCTGTATTTTGCACATACCTACTTCTATGTATCTTGCACTCATGGTGAGTTTTAAAAGCACACTTCATGTTAATTATTTCTAGTTTATATTTGCTATGACTTAATGTAATCCTGTTTGTTTAAGATTAAAATCAAAATTCTAAAGTTCTATAATGTTGGGTGTTAATGAATTTGGTAGCCTTACAATCTCTGTTTGATCATTTGTAATGAAATATAAGGATAGAAACTGGGATTAATTACAATTTATATTTGGTACATTTTTCTCAGATGCAGATATACAGAGTCAGCAAAAATTTCTTGTATTTGTCCCTGTATTTTCCTGTATTATCTAGTGAAGATCCTGAATATTACTTTACTGTTGGGAGAATCTTCCTTTGAGTTGACACATGTCAATTTGTCGCATTCAGCAAAAAGCTAGAAAGATGAGTTAAAGAGATGTGCAACCATTAAATTGTATTATGTGTTTGTCTACTGTACTGAGGAGTATACTTCAAAAATAGTGGGTTGGCGCAAAACAAAAATTACATTCAATTTCATTTACATTTCAATATAATATAAATTATTGAATAGGGTATTATTTAATACATTTATTTCTTTTACATTACAAACTATAATTTAATACCACCCTTTGGACATTCCTGCAGAACATGCAACATTTTCATGGATATCTCAGGCTCAGCACCTCTGAATTAAACAGACGGGCAATTTGTGGCCCTTATGCAGAGGTGTCAAATTCAAGGCATGGAGGCCGGATAGGGCCTGAGGGTGTTTAGATCTGGCCTGAGGGGCTGCCCTGGAAACAGTAAAGGATCAGCCCGCAGTGCCTCTGTCAGCAAAAATGGAACTCTGGAGGGCCGCAGTGGCCCTCCTGAGCTCCATTTTCAGTGGCAGAGGGTTGCAGGAAGCTGTTGCAGCTGAAAATGGAGCTCAGGAGCCTGTTTTCACTAGCAGAGCGCTCAGGACACCACAGGTGCCCCGACATGAGTGACATTGAGCTGGCATGCCCAGCCTGGCCATGCTCACCCTGGTCCCCTGAGGTCAAATACAACCCTGATGCGGCCCTCAATTAAATTGACTTTGACTGCCCTAATGTATTTATTTATTTGTTTATTTAGCAAGCTATGTTCAAATATAAATGTCTACTCCATCTAATCATTGAAGCACAGCATCATTTATATTAAAATATTCAGATACTGGACCGGTATATGTTCTCAGCTTATAGCCGGTCACACTGTGATCTACAATTTGACATGGGAGCCTGCACATACTGAGGGGAGGATACTATGCCCCATTTATACAGACGGTCCTGGCAGATGCCATGTGAGGTACAAATCCTATTCAGGATTGTCCATTGCTGATGTGGTAGTTCAAAGCCTGCACCTTTTTTGTGAGGTTATTTATATGTCTTCCTATGTATGGACATGCAGAGACCCATTTGGCATTCCGTTGGGAATCAATGTTAAAGTTGTTGGACAGATATAGTACAAGTGCCAGTTGGGGATTTTTAGATTTGAGTCTTCTTGCTGATCAATGAGGAAGGTCAGCATACACTGGTAAGGAATGACTTGTTCATAATATTTCTGTATTCTTCCATTAGTGCATCTTGCCTTCATAAAGCTGGTGGCGCTACATGGCTCAAAACAGGAAGCCAGCAAGTTGGAGTTGTTTTAATACATCCACCTATAATCCTCATGGTGTCTTTGTCTGATGTCTAACTTACTAATATGGCAGCTGTTAAGCCATACAGGAGCACAGTATTCTGCGCTCAGGTTGATCTACTCACCAATGTATTCGTCTTCCTTATACTTCCATTTCTGTTCTTTTCTCATTTGCACCAATATTAGTGATGCAATTTGTGGTCATATTTCAGCAACAGAGCTCCTAACAAGAGAATCTTAATTGCAAGATGTTTATAAATTATGATTCTTTAAAACCTTTGAATTAGGTTTAGGTAGAAAAATAAGTCCATAGAAATTTTATTTGTGATTACATTTAAAAAAAATATATTGGAATATTTAAAAATTTAAATATAGCTCATTCTTACATTATTTGATTTCAAGCTCATTATGTAAGCTCATTCTTACATAAATTTGATTTTAAGAAAATAAAATAAGAAAATGGTGGCGAAACTGTATGGCAATACGATGTCTGCTAAAACTTGTGTATTGTTTTTAAGGATCTCCTGAAAGCATTTAGCAATGTAATCCTAAAGACAAAATATATTCTGACTATATTTTCTTCTTTTAGCTTACGCTATTTTTGTCCATGGAAATCTTCAAACCTTGGCATGCTACATAAGACTAAACAACTCTTGGTCCACACAGTACAGAACTAAAATCAGTAGGAAATCGGGATCATCTCTAATTCAGTAAGCAGGGCAACTGAATAATTACTTGGCATGTAGGATGCCCATGTCTCATTTTATCAATAACAGTATAATTTGATCTGTTAATGGAAATTAAGATACTTATGGAATTTTAGTCATCTGTTTCCACCCTGTTAATTTGCAAAATTTGCTAGTTTAGTATGCTAGTATACTTTGCAACATGCTTAGTTCTGTCATGCAAATATTAAACAGAAGATTATGTATCAAACTGTGTGCCAGATCTTGTGTACCTGCAATCAAGTTATTCTAAACAATCATAAAGCTGAGAGCCAAGAATATAAAACTGTCTTCTGTCATTTTAATTAAAACCTTCAGACAAGAAATGGCATGTAAATATGCCACTGATTACTTAGTTGGCTTCTTTTATTAGTATCCCATGACACTAACTGCTTATTCAGCATAACCCTCCCCTCCCCTATACTGTCTTTGTGAAAACTCTATAGTAGTTGTAAATGATGTATGAACTAAAAAATCTTAGCCTTGTACACAGTAGGAATACAGAAAATTCTCCCCCCTCCCCCCAGTTAATGTATACATTTTTAGCATTGGCCTATGGTACCATATTTTATATGAAAAGTCATATAAACTTTTCAGTAACTTAAGTCAGTCAGATATTTAAAAAAAACATCTTCTAGGATCTAGTTTCCTCTCATAAATTGTCCTGGTATCATTTATATATAGCTTTATTTTGCCCTCCTGTTATATATTTGTCTCATTCTCCTTTTTAAAAAACCCCAACACTGTTTTCTTGCTGAAATAAATCAGACACCCATCAGGCCCCAAAGTCTTTCCTTCCTCGCTGACTAGCTCACTTGGCATGATAGAATTTTGAGCTTGTGTTGTACAACATTATGAAAGCCCCCTCCTTTCCCAAAACCATTATCAATGCAAAAAAAGCAAAAGAAGAAATTTGTGGTGTCCCAGGATACATTAATCTGCAGTTGTGAAATATTTGCATGTGCCAATCTTCGCTGGTTATTTGCAGATATTTACTTTAGTGCATGGCATATAGAACATTAAAAGCATTTTGAAAATCCCACAGTTTTTCAACTTCTGAAGGATTATTAACTTCAAAGTCAGAAGAAATGCTGGCTTCTATGGCTGGAAATGCCAGCAGCCTTTTGCATATCCCACCCCAGTACCAAGCAACCCCCAGCAGAGAGGAATGATTACTGTCTCCGTGGTGAGAGGATGTCTTTTGATCTCCCAACATATTGGAAATTACTTAAAGGTAAGCCATCTGGTAGCTGAGGAACAAAAATAGATTACATCACACCCTGCTAGAAAGATTGTGTTAAATCCTGTGTATCAAGGCTTTTCATAATTCTATATTAACTCAGCTAATAGGATTAGGGACACATTTTCCATAGGTGTTGTTCACCAACTATTAGCAGAAAAAAAGGAAAAGAAAAAGAACATTCTTCCCCATTTTGGTCATGATCTATAAAATTCAACCACCGTGTTCCACCGTGAACAGAAAGAAGTCTTTCACGCAAATAGCTTTTCTTTAAAACCCAATTAGTATCCTAAAGATATGTATGATAGGGAAGTACTTTCTGGAGGAGGATGGGAACAATGGAGCAGAAAGGAACATAGGTTTTTGTGATTATTATTCAGGCGTAAACCATTAATTGAGATAATTTGCAGATGGTAATGCAATTGTAAAAACAGCATGTAAAACATGTTCTCTACAACACACTTAATTGATAAAAATACCGAATCACTGCAGGTAGGTCTCATTAATAATTCCACTGGCCTTTCAAAAGTAAGTCTACATAGCCCTAAGAATCCCTCATTTATGTAGGACCTGCATGACACTGCTCTGAAGAGTGAACAACATAGAATAGGATGCACAGAACTAGAGAAACCTAAATGAAAACATGAATTCAAAGATCAGAGATGAAATCAAGACTTGAAATCTGAGAAGTGCAGAGACAAGAACATACTGAGATGAAGTACCCATTCTATTCTGCTCAAAAAAAATCTGTTGATTTGAGGGTTTGGAGATTTGGGGGGAGTTCCTTTAATAGATTCCATCTCTCCCAAAATATTGAAAATCCTTGATATGTGGGTGGTGTGTCAAGGCAAAAGCAGAAAAAAGACAATTTATCTTCTACCCTGGTCTGGACATGGTAAAAGGCATTTTTATCCCACTGAGAAGTCTACTACTACTTCTTCTGACACCATTATAGAGGTTCAGAGATTTTATGGGTACTATGGACTTCCAGAGGAAGAAAAGAATTACAAAATCATCTAATATCAAGAATTTTTACTTAGAGATTACTCAAAATAATAAACAATAGTAGTAGCTACATCTTCTATGGTTTCCAGATCTCCCCTTTCTCCTGGATTCAAAGCAGCAAAAGCATCATTTCATGGTTCTATATTAAACCCGCTATTTTCAAGACCTTTCTTTTTTTAAAAAAATCTTATTCAGTTACTTTGCCAGCTCATAATAAGCAGAATAAGTTAGAGCCAGTGGAGAGGAAGGAAATTTCTTCAACTTTCCTAGCTGAAATAAATCTGAGCCAGTTGTGTGGGTTTCTTTCAGGACAAAAGCAAAGCAAAACCCTGTAGAGAAAGCTAGGCTCATCTCCCTGGTAATTTGGCATTGGTTCTTTTTTCTGTCCACTTTCACCTTTTTTGCTAGACACTAATCAGGAGGTAAAACCAATGCTGGAAACAGCAAACATTTGACCTGATCAAAAAAAGATTATTTTATAAGTAAAATCTAATGTTTTCTGTATGTTGTTTTAAATGACAAATGAACAACATTATACAGCCTTTTGTAAAATAAACTGCCTCAAAGAGATAACTGATAATCTAGGATTGAACAGATTCTCAGTTGAAACAGTCTTCTCACTCTGAAGAAACTGCATGACCAATGATTGGTATGGGGAGAAAAAAGGTGACATTGTTTCATATTTGAATAGATTTACAGATTAACAGAGTTGGAAGGGATCTTGTAGGTCATCTAATCCAACCCCCCGCCCAAGCAGGAGACCCTACACCATTTCTGGCAAATGGCAGTTCAATCTCTTCTTAAAAGTTTCAAGTGATGAAGCTCCCACAACTTCCAAAGATAAGCTGTTCCATTGCTTGATCGTTCTCATTGTCAGAAAATGTCTCCTTATTTCCAGGTTGAATCTCTCCTTGATCAGTTTCCATCCATTATTCCTTGTCTGGCCTTCAGGTGCTTTGGAAAATAGCTTGACCCGTTCCTCTCTGTGGCAGCCCCTCAAATATTGGAAGACTGCTATCATGTCTCCCCTGGTCCTTGAGAATAAATAGTCCTTTATTCCTTGAGATAAAGTCCTTGAGAATAAAGCTATACAGATTTGTTTCTTGTCATAACAAGCAGAATTTCAGCCCAATTAATAAAGCAGCATCTTTTTGTATGTGCGATGGATAAAAAAATCCTGTGCTGTAAAAGTAACTGATATAGTTAGAGCTGCATCTAATTGTAATTTTCAAGAACTGTTAAATTTAAATTTTAATACATAAATATTTATCAGAGAGATTTAATAATTATGCAATTATTATTTTTGCAAAATATATTATCTCTGCTCTAAAGTTTCTAAAATTGCAAGGAGATCTACAAAAGTGCAGCCTAGGATATTAGCATGTAGCATGATGAAGAAAGGAATTATAGAAGAGACTAATTAAATTATCATGGCTTATAGGGAATGCATATTACAGGATGAAATTTGTGATAGCTTGATTCTTGCCCCTGAATCTCTGTCAGGAATCACAGTTTTAAAACAGGCTAGGACAAAATCAATTTAGTAGAAGGTCACAGGGAGGAAGTTACTTGAAGTGTCAATGATTTTTCTCCCCAATTTATATGTATTTCAAGCCAGTTTGGAGCCAGTAAGTCTGGGAACTGATTCATTGACATGCTGACCTCGATGTGCAACCATCTCTTGAGATATCAGTACCATCAGGAATACTACAGCCATGCGGTCTTTTAAACTTGAAAAACTTATGAGGTAGTGTAAAGTCAGAGGAAGGATCCCAGCTGTCTTTGTGGTCCATTTGAGCACTCTGGTGTAGCAGTTTCTTAACTGGAAACCTGAAGAATGTTCCAACACTTCCTATGTACCAAGCAACATAGGAACACTTTTCCAGATTAGATTACTGCTCTATCTAACTCAATATTTTCTACCTCTGATTGCCATTCTAGTTCTGCCTTGTACTCCTGAATGTGTCTGTTTGGAAGACAGTTGAGAAAAACAGTATTGAAACCTGAATTTGGACTGTTATGTATGAAAAATGTATGTTTTCCATATGTATTTAATTGTCAGAACAGAACAAAAGGTCTGCCTCTGCCCCCCTTTCAGACAACCTCCAGCTCCTCATTTTTACCTAATATTCCTAAAGATACCTGTATTACCTAATATTCCTAAAGATACTTATACCATTCAGGCTTGAAGTTCTGAAACCACAAGAGCACATAATTAAAATGACTTTAATCTCATTACTCAAAATAGCTCTGTGCTTGTCAATGGGACATGTGCAGTGTGCTATCACTTAAAATTACTTTCAAAAGCTTTCATTTCTAGAATAGAATAGAATAGAATTTTTTATTGGCCAAGTGTGATTGAACACACAAGGAATTTGTCTTGGTACATATGCTCTCAGTGTACATAAAAGAAAAGATATGTTCATCAAGAATCATAAGGTACAACACTTAATGATAGTCATAGGGTTCAAATAAGCAATCAGGAAAAAATCAATATCAGTATAATCGTAAGGATACAAGCAACGAAGTTACAGTCATAAGTGGAAGGAGATGGGAAGTGGGAACGATGAGAAGATTAATAGTAGTGCAGACTTAGTAAATAGTTTGACAGTGTTGAGGGAATTATTTGTTTAGCAGGGTGATGACATTCGGGGGGGGAAATATTTTTGTGTCTACTTGTTCTGGTGTGCAGTGCTCTATAGCGTCTATTTCATTTATTATTAATTAAGGAATTTGAATTTTTAAAAAACTCTTTCCCAGCCTGACACACTATAGGATGCACTCTTCTGGACTGACTTTCCTATATTCTGACTTCTAGTTATGGATGAAGTTTAGCCTAATAGAACTTTGGGGTGTAATGAAGTGCCAGACTGGAAAAGGATGTTTCAGGTCATTGATTCTTCTTTCCAAATACATATGACTAATAGTGACTACAAACAACTTGAATATAGACATATCTTAATCTTACAATATATTTTATAGTGGTATGAATTGTATGAATATTCCTTACATTAGTTTACTGACAATGTTGCAGTTGCATTGAAGAAAGTGACTTACAACTTCACACTTACAACCGTTACATCATCCTCATGGTTATGTAACCAAAATCTGGGTATTTGGAAACCAGCATGTATTTAGAATGGTTGCACAGTTCTGGGATCATGTGATTACCATTTGTGACCTTTCCAGTCAACTTCCAACAAACAAAGTCAATGGGTAGAGCCATATTCACTTAATGTCTATGGAGATTTTCAGTCATCCAGGTCATGGTTGTCCCAAAGGTGTGTTTTCAAAAGGCAACTGGACTTCCTAGTTCAAGAAAGTCCAGTTGCCTCTTAAAGAAGCACCTTTGGGACATATTCACATAATGAGCATCTTATTCATTTAATAATTGTAGTGAGTCACTTAACAACCATGGCAAAAAAGCTATAAATTTAATGTAATTCACTTAACAATTAACTTGCTTAACAACAGAAATTCTACTGCCAATTTTGATCATAGATCCAGGATTACCTTGTATAACTTAGATAGGGTCCTACCTCTTTATAATACTTGTGTTGCCAATGTAATAGCAAGATATAACATCAGAAAAACAAATGCTTTGTGGTTGACACTTAAAGCACACAGTACACAGTGTACTTTAAAGTCTGGTTTTGATAATGCAGAGTCTTGGACTATAGCAATACCATAATCATTTCAACAGTCCCAGCAATGCAATACTTTTCACACCAATTGCTTTTAGTGTGCAAATAGCCTTCTTGATCAAACTCAGAGCCCACAGGAAATTGGGTTTTGGTCTTTTGGAAATTTCCTTGTAGAAATATGTTTTTGTTCTGTTAAAATGCTTTTATTTATATGCCAAATTAAATTTGCCAGGTTTTTTTTTGATTCACTAAATTAATTCTGCTTGTATAGATGTACCATGCTAACACTGAATTCTTTGCTAAACTCCTGCGAGACTGTTAAATCTATGTTGAACTGACTGTGATAAATTACTTCTGAGTAAATGTATACTCACACATCCCCATCATAAAAAAGAAAGAAAGAGAGAAATACTTCTCAGATCTGATTTATTTCATTGGAGTAGTCATTGGAACATAAAATTATAGTCTAAGGTATAACTGGCATATAATGTTCTATGGATCAGAGGGGGGAAAAGTAAAATATATTAATTTCAGAAGTTGCTGCTTTAAGAAAATAAGTATGAGGAGAAGGACTAGATATGATAACAGTCTTCCAATATTTGAGGGGCTGTCACTAAGAAGAGGGGAGTTGGCCCATTTTTCAACACACCTGAGAGTAGGACAAGAAATAATGGATGAAAGCTTATCAAAGAGAAATCCAGTATAAACCTAATGAGAAATTTCCTGATAGTGATAACAATCAATCAGAGGAATGGCTTGCCTTCAGAAGTTATGGGTTTTCCATCTCTGGAGGTTTTTAAGAAGAAATTGGATAGTCCTTTGTCTGGGATAGTACAGGGTCTCCTACTCAAACAGGGAGCTATATTAAAAGACTTCAAATATATTCTGTATTTCTGTATGATTATTCTACAGGAAATTATTCTGTAATTCTGTATAACTATTCTAGAGGAAGATACAGAAATACAGTATCTTCAATTTCGGGCAGAGAGAGTCCCCCCTCCCATTTCTTTCTTGGGTATTTTAAATTATTCATCATTATTTCCTCTCAACAATTAGCTCTTCACTTATTAAAACACAGTAGGAATGACTTTAGAATTCTGATCAGGATAACATTTTGAAAATCTCCAAAATACCAAGCTTAGTTAAGTTTATTTTTAGCACTCCAGAAGCCCTTGCATATTCCTTTTTCTAGGAAGTAACAATTAAGATGTTAGAGACAGCAAAAAGTCTTAAATGTTTTTTTAAAGACCCATTTATGACTGAAACCTTGCTGGAAAGGAAATAAAGACTTGGAATGCAAGAAAGCAAGTTCCTTTTTGCATTTTCCAGTGAATTCAAACAGTGTTGGGAAACTATTTGAACCTTGTCCCTTGATAGGTACAAATGAATTTCTTTCACTTAACATTCTGAGATATCTTATTTTCTGCTTCTTAGTAGAGGTTGAATTGTCACCATTTAGATAATCTTACCTATATAAATGCATAATCTGGGACTGAAATCAAAAGACTTGATTTTATTACTATACAGGATATTTTATTAAAACAAGGGGAAGAGTCTGAAAACACCCCATCCACATTTACTTTTTGTTAGTTTCATATTCTTGAATCTGAACTGTTGCCTCATCTGAATAATCCACACTCACATTAAATAAATATATTTCCCTAGTCCAAAATTCTCTGTTGTATTCTACAGTTCACTGTTTTCTGAAACAGCATCATGAATATGATATTATCTGAGAAACTTCCAGAAATAAATCATTTTTTCTTCTGTGTTATCCATATTAAATCAAGAAGATAGTCTCTCTGCCCACCTCCCTTCTCCCCCTACCCCCGATAGCTTTGAAACTTTCGGAGAAATCACACAATATGATTGAATGAAAGGGCTGATTTAAGTTCTTTGTTAGCTGAGATCACAAAGAGGTCACTTGTCTGAGTAGTTGTACAAATCTACTTGTATGACACCTGTCTATTAAAGGACTGGCTTTCTAGCTGAAGCATGCTGGCATTTTGAAGTTACCTCAATAGGAGGTATCCAAAGGAGGGCTAATGGAGTGACATATATATGCTTTCATGGCCCCAATACTTTATCTTGAACACCCAACAGAGAGAGAGAGTGAGGTATGTCATAACTTCCCATATACTAGAGAAATTAGCTTGAAGGATAGAAGCCCCGCTATGTTTATAGAAAGAGAAATGAGCATTTTCCATATTATGTTTTGTGTGGTATAAATCCAGTGTTTCCCTTCCCTTCCTCCTATTGTCTCCTTCATTGAAAAACCCAATTCTTTTGAAAGGATCATTTTTCCTACACACCTGGCACTGACTTAGAGAGCTAAATTTAGGGCGAAATGAAAAGCTAATATATTTTTCTGTAGATACACCAGGGTCAGGATATATTATATATTGTGGCTGTATAAAATAGATAAGATAGACAATAGAGATAGATGATAGATAGATAGATGGATGGATGGATGAATGGATGGATGGATGGATGATGGATGATGGATGATGGATGATGGATGATAGATAGATAGATAGATAGATAGATAGATAGATAGATAGATAGATAGATAGATATAAATAGATAGATAATAGATGATTGATAGATGATTGATGACATGGATAGATAGATAGATAGATAGATAGATAGATAGATAGATAGATAGATATAAATAGATAGATAATAGATGATTGATAGATGATTCATGACATGGATAGATAGATAGATAGATAGATAGATAGATAGATAGATAGATAGGCGGTAGATAGATAGATGATAAATAGATGATAGATAGATAGATAGATAGATAGATAGATAGATAGATAGATAGATAGATACATGATATAGATGATAGATAGATGATAGATAGATGATATAGATAGATAGATGATAGATAAATAATATAGATAGATAGATAGATAGATAGATAGATAGATAGATAGATAGATAGATAGATAGATAGATAGATGATAGATAGATGATAGATAGATAGATGATTGGTAGACAGACAGACAGATAGACAGACAGACAGATGAAAGATAGATTTCTCAATTTCCTTGAGATTTTCTGGACAAGTCTCTGCAATTTTCTTGCCAAGGTTTTTTCGAAACAGGTTTGCCTCCGACTCCTTCCTAGGACTGAGAGAAACTGATCCAAGAAACCCAACTAGTTTCATGTTTAACGTGGGACTAGAACTCATAGTCCCCATTTTCTAGCCTAGGATCTATCTTTTGGAGAAATGTCAGAGATTAGGATTAAAAATCTTGGCCCCATGCCTTCTAAGGACTTCAAAAGAATGCTGGCAGGTCATTTGCAGCCCTCTGGCCATACCTATTGCATTTTTGCAGATTTATTTATTTATTTATATGTGCTACCCAACTTCATTTGCTATCCAAACAAAGTAAAATAATAAAGCTGAAATAAAGCTCTAGGTCAGGAGTGTCAAACTCCAGGCCAGCAGGCTGGATCTGGCCTGCGATATGGTCATATCCGGCCCATGGGGCTGTCCTGGTCTACCCAATGTGAAGAGAAAAGATCAGGCCAGTCTGGCTTTGGCCCGGTCTACCCAATACAAAGAGGAAAGATCAGGCCACCCTGATTATATTTATATGTGTGATATAATTAGAGTTATTATGAAAGTATAACTGGCTCTTATTTATTCTGAGATTATTATGATAGGATTGTACATATTTCATAAAAAAGTTTACTCATTAAAGTTCCTGCAGAAATGTCTTTTTGGAAAAAAAATAGTTTTTGTTATTCATGAGAAAGAAAATTAAATTGAGCCCACTCTTTTTTCCTCCATATTTCAAGATCTGTATGTTACAGTTGAAAATACCTAACTTGTTCTCTGTAAATATGTGTATTTGTATATATGTTATTATGTGATGTCATTATATTCCTTGCCATTGGTCCCTACTTACCTTTTGCCCCGCCTCCTCTGTATATAAGCCTTTGCTCCTGTCAGAACCTCTGCTGTCCGAATGTATTCCTGAGGAAGACAAGAAATAAATACCTTTATTACAAGAAAGGCTTCAATCTCTTATATTGGGCCTGACCAGAAATATTAAATTAGTAACAAATTGGTAGCAAGAGGATGGTTTGGTAGGCCCAACCAAACATAAAAATGCAAGAATCACAAAAAGACAAAAGAAGACCTGCCACTAGATATATAACAAAAAGAATGGCAGCCCAGCTGACTCCTGACAAAAACACACTAATTGAAGACATGAAGAAACACATACAATTACAAGAAAATGAACTGTTAACACAAAACAAACAACCACTAGCTGGAGCAGAAGACATCCCCTCAACCTCAAACAAAGAAGGTGAAGTAAAAAGAAAAATACTAGAATTAATAGAAACAACTACAGTTGAATCAAATCTGCTTGTGAAAATCTGCAGCATGATAAACAACCATGGAACAGCAGCAGATAACGAAGATATAGGAGGGCTCGGGACAGGGGTTGTTCCTCTGTTCTGGTCCTGTTAGACCTCTCAGCGGCTTTTGATACCATCGACCATGGTATCATGCTGCACCGGCTGGAAGAGTTGGGGGTGGGAGGCACCGTGTTGCGGTGGTTCTCCTCCTTTCTCTCCGACCGGTCGCAGTTTGTGTTGGCAGGGGGGCAGAGGTCGACCTCGAGGCCTCTCATTTGTGGAGTGCCGCAGGGATCGGTCCTCTCACCTCTCCTGTTCAACATTTATGTGAAGCCGCTGGGTGAGATCATCCGTGGCTTTGGGGTGAGATACCACCAGTACGCTGATGACACCCAGCTGTACATCTCCACCCCAGGCCACCCCAACGATGCCCTTGAAGTGATGTCCCAGTGCCTGGAGGCTGTACGGATCTGGATGGGGAGGAACAGGCTCAAGCTCAACCCTTCCAAGACTGAGTGGCTGTGGCTCCCGGCATCCCGATATAGTCAGTTGACTCCATCACTGACTATTGGGGGCGAGTCATTGGCCCCCACAGAGAGGGCTCGCAATCTGGGAGTCCTCCTGGATAGGCAGCTGTCCTTGGAGGAACATCTGACGGCTGTAACCAGGGGGACCTTTTGTCAGGTTCGCCTGATTCGCCAGTTGCGGCCCTTTCTTGATCGGGATTCCCTGTGCACAGTCACTCACGCCCTCGTCACCTCTCGCCTTGACTATTGCAACGCTCTCTACATGGGGCTCCCCTTGAGGAGCACCCGGAGGCTCCAGCTGGTCCAGAACGCAGCAGCGCGGGTAGTGACGGGAGCAGCATGGCGCTCCCATGTAACACCGCTCCTGCGCGAGCTGCACTGGCTCCGAGTTGTCTTCTGGGTGCGCTTCAAGGTGTTGGTTATCACCTTTAAAGCGCTCCATGGCATAGGGCCTAGCTATCTTCGAGACCGCCTGCTGCTACCAACGACCTCCCATCGACCCGTGCGCTCCCACAGAGAGGGCCTCCTCGGGGTGCCAGCAGCCAGACAATGTAGGCTGGTGACCCCCAGGGGGAGAGCCTTCTCTGTGGGGGCACCTACCCTCTGGAATCAGCTCCCCCCAGAGATAAGGAGAATCCAAGACCTCAGTGCCTTCCGTCGCGCCCTTAAAACCCATTTATTTAAACAAGCCGGGCTGGCTTAAGATGAAATTTTTAACTGTTTTTAAATGTTTTAAACGTTTTTAATTGGTAAATGAGTTTTAATTGGGCCAAATTTATATATCTTTTAATAGTTTTTAATATTTGTTCTGCATGTTTTTTAATCTGGCTGTACACCGCCCTGAGTCCTCAGGGAGAAGGGCGGTATAGAAATCCAATATAAAATAAAATAAAAATAAAATAAATAACAAACAAGAAAAATCCAAGGTAAGAAAGTCAACTCCTGACTTTAAAAACGACACTGAAGATGGCGAAAGTTTCCCGCCTTTTTCATGGCGGCCATCTTATCTATCTAATACTCCCAAAATGGCCGACCAATCACAAAATGAATCCCAAATTTTAAACTACAAAGCAGGAAACAAAACCTACCAAGAAGATGCCTACCCGAGTCCAGAAATAAATAAAAAACAACCTACTGAACTTGAAATAGATAATGCTATACAGGTGTTAACTGCAGCATTCGGGACTAAACTAAAAATACCAAACAAACAATCAGAAAATGAAAAAGAAAATTCTAAACTAACACCTACCAAAAATCAAAAAGAAATAAACTGTCTAAAAGAAGACCTAGTCACTCGAGAAAAGACGCACTGGCAATCATACTTACCTACCGAAGAACACCTTGCTGAACGATCCGGCTTCATCGCAAATGGCGGCCCACTTCGAGCTCCGCTTCCTGACCGCTTTGAAGAAAATGGCCAACAAGCCTTCGGTGGCTTCTTCTTCGATCGCCGTGACTTCGGAGACTTCCCGACGAGCAGGACAGCATCCCAGGCATTCTTCAGTCACCAGAGGCCCTCCGGAAACAAAGCCGAAGAACAGAAGGCCGACTGGGACTTCATTCCGGGAGCTGCAGGCACAGGATACTCCCTCGTCGACTGCTGGGAAAGAATGAAGACTGAGCATGCGCAGAACGAACCTGCAGAGAAAAAAGAAGAAGACATAAATACAAGTCAGCACAGATCCAACCAGAACATAGAGATAAGTAAATACAGACATGCATCTACCATACCTAAGCCTTATTGCGAGTATGCTAAGGTCTTAAACCATGGACAGCTCCTGAACATAAATAACACCTCACAACACTCAGGGACACTATCTTCTGGGATAACTATCTTCAGACTTTATAAAATTAAAATTAGATAGAAGCAACTTAATGGAATGGAGCCAGTGTTTACAAATTACATATTTGAAAGAAAATGTTTTATTTTTTATTGATAATCCACCAAACAAACCTTGGACTTATGAAATAGACTGCCTCCATCATAAAGCTTATTATATATTAATTGCTTCTATTTCCCCAAGTATACTTCCTTGTATTGAACATAATCTAACCGTATCTGAAACATGCCAAAAATTATTTAATTTGTTTTATAGCAAAAGTGTAGCTACAACCACTAAAATTTCAAGAGATTTCTATTCTGCCAGACTAAAACATGATACATCTATGAGTGAACACATCCTGAATCTGAATGCAACCGGAGCAGATGTCATCCAAAGGGGGGAAAATATTTCTGATAACACTATGAAAAGCATTATAATCAATTCATTAGACCATAGCTGGGATAACTATATTACTTTAATTGATAACTTAAGTTTAGAACAAATTACCTTAGAAAACCTTACCAATAAACTTATTGCTGAAGACAGACTTAGAAAGGAACGATATGCACAACAAAGGGAAGGTAGAAATCAAAAAAGGACAGATTTTAGAGTCAGAGACAGATACCCACATGAATGCTCAATATGTGGATCTGAAAGACATCAAAAAAGAGACTGCCCCAAGAACGCAGGATACAGTGATACATATCATCACAAAGATAGGAGAATACATTTCTTAGATAGAACTTCCCCTGACTACCGATATAAACGCAGGGAATCACCACATTCTAAAGAAAGACAAATGTACAGAAATAACCCTAGGGAAAACAAAAAAGGATCACTATATGGAATAAGAGACAGTGATACATTAACATCAGATTCACTCAACACTTGGCTCATCGATTCTGGAGCCACATGTCACACAACTCACAATAGAAAAATATTAAACAACTTCACTGAAAAGGAATATTACATAAAAGTAGCAAACCAAAATGAAGTCCTTGTAAGAGGAATAGGTGACACGCATATAAAAGGTATAGGAAAAATAGAGGGGGTGCTATTTATACCCGAAATTCCAAATAATATATTGGCAACTCTAAAATTAAGCATAGAAAATGAAGTAGAAACCACATTCAAAGGTGGAAAAGTATTTATGACTAAAAACAACAGAAACATTGGCAAACTATTCACAAATGAAGGACTAACATATCTACTACCACAAAACAACGAATTAATCTACGCAAACTATCAATTAAAAAACAAAGAGCCAAAGCCAGATAGTCATGAAGAGGGTAATATTAATATACCAACTGCTGATACTAATATATCTGAAAATTTACACAATGGAAAACCTATACACGACAACTGTAGCCATTTACTCCACAGAAAGCTAGGACACGCAAGTTTTCCTGTCATACGGAAAATGTTAGAATGTTCCGAAGATTTAAAAATAAAAAATTGTAAAAATTATTTGGAATGCTCCGTGTGCAATTCATCCAAACTCAAAAATAAACCTAAGCCCAAGAAAGCCACTCGCACCACACACTCAATTTTTCAGCTAGTTCATATGGATGTAGTAGGCCCAATGACACCTTCAATTAAATATAGGAAAAGATACTTTCTAACCATAGTCGATGACTACAGTAGATTTGGGTTTGTATACACCCTTAATCATAAAAGTGAAGTTTTCAAAAAATTTAAGGAATTCTTTAAAATGGTAGAAACCCAACATATTAAAATTAAACAAATAATGACCGACAGAGGGTCGGAATTTTTATCCATCGAATTTTCAAATTGGCTAAAATTACAAGGAATATTGCACTTTAAATCTTGTCCCTTCTCCCCCTTTCAAAATGGAGTATCTGAAAGAAAAAACGGTTTGCTACAAACCATGGTTAAATGTGTGTTAGATGATGCTGGTTTAAGCCAATCTTTCTGAGCCGAAGCCCTTACTTATTCCAATTATACTCTAAACCGCTTATGGTCAAGTACACTCAACAAAACCCCATATGAACTCATGTATGGCAAAAAACCAAAAATTGGGCATTTACACGTATTTGGTGTAACTGCTGATGTATATGTACCCACACAATTAAGGCGCAAAGGAGAGAAAGTATCCAAAAGACTAATATTTATGGGATACGAATCAGGAACCAAGGGATATCGCTTCATTGATAAAAATAACCATTTCATTGTATCCAGATCTGCCGTGTTTCATGAACACGTGAATTGGTCAAAAATACACCTCAACGAGATATATCCAGAATCAAAAAACACTACACACACTCACTCAGAACATTATTCAACAGATACCAACCCCAAAATTATAACAACAAACAAACTCAAATACACAAAAATAATTAATGATGAATGGAAGAAAGGACATCCCACATTGAAAGTAGACCAATTAACTGAAAAAGAAACTAAATACATGCATAGCAATGAACAACCACAGAATAGACCCATTAGATCTAATAGAGGCACAATTCCTAAAAGATTAGATGATTACGTACTGTCTATCCAAGCTAAATATCTGACTCCCAATACATATGATGACATACTCAAGTTACCTCTAGAAGAAAAAAATAAGTGGGAGGAAGCAATGAAAAAGGAGATGGACAGTTTAAAGGAACTAAATGTATATTCACCAACAGATCTACCCACAGAAAAGTCCCCCATTGGCACTAAATGGATCTATAAAATCAAAGAGCTAGAAGATGGTAAATTACTATATAAAGCTAGGTTAGTAGCTCAAGGCTTTGCCCAAAGATTTCCAGATGACTATGAGGACACATACTCTCCAACCGTTAGATCAGAAAGTGTGAAGACAGCATTGGTATTAGCTTCCATCTTAAGTTTAGACGTATATCAGTTTGATGTACAGACTGCTTATCTACATGCTGATCTTGATAAAGAAATTTATGTAAAAGCGCCCCCAGGAAAGGATACAAAAAAGGGAGAGATTTGGCTATTGAATAAGAGTCTTTATGGATTGAAACAGTCTGGCAAACGGTGGTATGAATGTTTATCAAAAATACTTAATGATATGGGTTTTGTAGCTACTTCATCTGATTTATGTTTTTTCACAAAAAGAAATAATAATTCTATTGAATATGTTTTGATTTATGTTGATGACATATTATATTTTGGACATGATAAGATTAAATGTGATGATTTTGCTGAACAATTGGGTAAACATTTCAACTTAAAAATATTAGGAAAGGTAAACAAATATTTAGGAGTCCAAATTGATAAAACCGATAAGGGTTTCAAATTGTCCCAAAAAGATAAAATTATAGAACTCATACAAAAGTGCAATATGATTAACTCAAAAATTTGTGAAACTCCCATGTCAACCGATTTTCATAGAAACATACACAATGAGTACGAGCCATTCAAAGATAACACTTTATATCGATCAATTATTGGGTCCCTATTATACATATCTAATTGGACTAGACCTGATATTACCCTTGCCGTTAATTTGTTGTCAAGACATGTAAGCAATCCTAACTTATACCATTGGGATGGAATCAAGAGAATTTTGAGATATCTGAAATCTAGCGTTGATATATGTCTATACTTAGAACCATTCATTTCTGAAAATCCAACTTTGACCTGCTATGCTGATGCAGACTGGGCTGGTGATCCAAAAAGCCGAAAAAGCACCTCTGGATATGTTTTTCTTATAAATGGTTGTACGGTGCATTGGTACACTGGCAAACAAAATTTAATTGCCACCTCTACAGCAGAAGCCGAGTACGTTTGCCTATCTAAAGCAGTCAATAATCTAACCTGGTTCGATGATTTGTTATCTAATATATGGGATGAACCTATTTATCCAATTATCATCAATGAAGATAATAAAGCAGCAATAGATATATCAGCTTCCGAAGCAATAGGCCAAAGATCTCGACATATCGATATCAAATACAAACATGTGAGACAATTATCAAGTATAGGATTTATTAAAGCTGTTCATTGCGATACTAGTGAACAAATTGCTGACATTCTCACTAAACCATTAGCAACCAAACAACATGTATATTTAACTTCTAAACTTAATGTACATATATAATATTAATAATTCACTATTGGTTAGGTATTTTAGAGGGGGATTTGTTACAGTTGAAAATACCTAACTTGTTCTCTGTAAATATGTGTATTTGTATATATGTTATTATGTGATGTCATTATGTTCCTTGCCATTGGTCCCTACTTACCTTTTGCCCCGCCTCCTCTGTATATAAGCCTTTGCTCCTGTCAGAACCTCTGCTGTCTGAATGTATTCCTGAGGAAGACAAGAAATAAATACCTTTATTATAAGAAAGGCTTCAGTCTCTTATATTGGGCCTGACCAGAAAAATTAAATTAGTAACACTGTATCAGAAAATTACAGTGTTACTGTGACTTAATAATTGTGCTTATATAAATCGTATATATTTATAGAAAGTAAAATGGTAGAAACATTTGATGGGGAGTGGTAAAAATGTATTTATTTAATTTATGTATTTAAAAGATTATATGGCTTCCCATCCTAAGAAACACTGGGTGGCTTACAATAACCATTAAACCAATAAATAAAGCAATCATAAAAATAATAAACCAAATCCCTGCACCATAATCCTTGGGAGGGGCCACAGAAGGCTCAGATACTCTCCTTCCATGACTTATATTTTTACAATCCCTGCATTTCAGTAAAAAGCCAGGCCTTAATGCCCTTCTGAAATGCTACGGTAGAAGGGGGGGGGCTGTTAATTGCCAGTGAGAGGGTGTTCCACAAGGTCAGGGCAGCCATGAAAAAGGCACACTTCTAAGATCCTGCTAAATGGCAAAGCTGACCCCACCAAGACCCCACTTACCTTTACTACCGGTTTGCAGCGGGAGCATGCGGGAGCGCTTCTGCGCATGCGCAGATCACCCATGATGATATCGTGGTGGGCGGGTAGAGCCTCCCACCAGTTTTACTACCAGTTCTATGGAACCTGATCGAAACGGGAGCAACCCACTACTGGCCCCCACTCTATCTGATCTAGCAGGATAGATGGATTCTTAGAGAAAGGCAGTCCTACCAATAACCAGAGTCCATGCCAGAGGTGGGCTGCTGCGGTTCGGACCGGATTGGGCGAATCCACACCCCCCAGCTCTCTCCGGTCCTATATTGCTGTGGTTTTGAAGCCATGTACATGTGTGGAAGGCCACGTGCATGTGCAGAAGGCACGTGCATGTGCATGTACATGTGTGGAAGGCACACCCTGACATTTTTGGTGCTGGGTGAACCGGTTGTTACGTTATGTGATACCCACCTCTGGTCCATGCTATATAGGATTTTAAAGGTGATAATCAGCCCGTTCAACTGCATATGGAAGAAAACTGGGAACCAAGGCAGTTTGCACAACAAAAGTGTAACATGAGCAAACTTATAAGCACTATGTGTATTGAAATGTCCAAAGCTATCAAGTGAATTAGGAATAAAACATAAAAGAAAACAGTATCATATATGGTGCTTATCAACCTATTCCAAGAGCTGTGGTGGTGCAGTAGTTAGAATGCATTACTGCAGGCTACTTCTGCTGACTGCTGGCTGCCAGCAGTTCAGCAGTTTGATTCTCACTGGCTCAAGGTGGACTCAGCCTTCCATCCTTCCAAGGTGGGTAAAATGAGGGCCCAGATTGTTGGGGGCAATATGCTGATTCTGTAAACCGCTTAGAAAGGGACTGTAAAGCACCGTGAAGCGGTATATAAGTCTAGGTGCTATTGTGCTATTGCTATAGCAGCACTGAAAAAAGTGACTTATGACCATTTTTCACACTTATGACCATTTCAGCATTCCCATGGTCATGAGATCAAAATTCAAACCCTTGGCAACTGACTCATATTTATGACGGTTACAATGTCCTGGGGTCATATAATCCCCTTTTGCAACCTTCTGACAAGCAAAGTCAAAGGGGAAGCAAAATTCATTTAACAACTGTGTTACTAACTTAACATCTGCAATGAATCACTTAACTACTGTGGTAAGAAAAGTCATAAAATGGAGTAAAACTCAACACATGTATCATTTAGCAACAGAAATCTTGGACTCAATTGTGGTCATAAATCAAGGATTACCTATAATGTAACCTGATTAATCACATGAAATCTTTCCATGTTCTCCCATCAAGATGGCCAATTTGTTCTTGGAATTAGCCCTGAGCTTTATGAAGCCATGTGATCAAAATATCCTATGCTTTTTTAGTACTTGCTAAATAGGACAGTCAGAAGTTAGTGCTGAAAGTGCACAGGAACTGCATTGGAAGCACTGTCCAATTATTTCACACCAAAGGAAAATACAGCTGGGGAGCACAGCGTGTAAGTATATATGTCTCTTCTTTAAAAGAAGATACCAGGAACATCTAACCAGTTATAATGGTCTGTAAGAATGTCCTTGAGAGACAAGGGGAAAAGAATAGATGAGACTACACCAAACTCAGATAAGAGAAAGCTTAGTCCTCAGAATGAATGGACATATAACAAGTTTCTTAGAGATGGGTGGGGGGGGGGATATGTACTTTCAGATTTGCAAGATTCTATTATTGTAATTTTACAGTAAAGATAGTGGTTTTGTTTTGTTTTTTTATTTGATTTTTATGCCGCCCTTCTCAGGGCGGCTTACAATGCGTTAAGCAATAGCCTTCATACTTTTGTATATTTTATACAAAGTCAGCTTATTGCCCCCACAATCTGGGTCCTCATTTCACCTACCTTAGAAAGGATGGAAGGCTGAGTCAACCTTGAGCCTGGTGAGATTCGAACTTGCAGTAATTACAGGCAGCTGATATTAACAGTGCTTTAGTCTGCTGTGCCACCAGGGCTCTTAGTGTTAATAGTCATGTTTGTAATTCTTGCCAGAATTACCTCAAATGCCTGACACCAGCATCATCCAATAAAGCTCTCTGGATTGGGTGTTAAACTCAATTTTTCAGATTGAGTCTAATTTTTGCTAACCGTCCAGAGCCAAAAATTAGTATTCCTGTTCCAGCAGTTGCAAATTGAAGTAGGGGGATTTGATGAGGTTAAGATTAATCCAGGATTGTCTGGTTTAATCATAACTGCTTTGTTATTTTGTAAGAATAGTTCATGGCATGATATTTTTATTGAGGCCATACTTTGGCTGCTATCAAGGACAATGATTCAAAGAAAACTAATATATCATTTGAGATTTAATTACACTAAGTTTGATATTTTTTGCAAGAAGGAATAATGTGAGAACAGGCAAACATTCCTGCAGGTCTAAACTGCCCTTGAATGAGCATGAGATAGTAATGTAAACAACCATCATGACATGTTAGAAAACAGGACTCTAACTAGTGAGGATATTTCTTCAATGGAGAGAATATGAAGAAAAATTTTGCACGTGACCTTGGGACACAGCAATCGTTATAAATATGAGTTAGTTGCTAAATATCTGACTTTTGCTCACATGTTCATTGGGATGCTGCAACAATCGTAAGTGTGAAAAATGGTCATAAGTCACTTTTTTTCCAGAGCTGTTGTAACTTTGAATGGTCACTAAATGAACTATTGTAAATTGAGAACTAGAGGTAGAGCCATGGTGGTGCAGTAGTTAGAATGCAGTACTACTGGCTGCTTGCAATTTGGCAGTTCGAATTTCACCAGGCTCAAGGTTGATTCAGCTTTCCATCCACCCAAGATCAGTAAAATGAGAATCCAGATTGTTGGGGGCAATTTGCTGACTCTGTAAACTGCTTAGAAAGGGCTGTAAAGCACTGTGAATTGGTATATACTGTAAGTCTAAGTGCTACTACTATTATAATCTGCTCTACATGGGATTGCTATTAAAGAGGAGTCAAGACTTCAGCTGATCCAGAATACAGTGGCATGGTCAAGATTGGGTTTTCTGTGTTTCTTATGGAACTACCTGTTCACAGTATTTTCTGTCTGTTCCACTAGATTGGGAAAAGTGGGTTTGATCTGGTGAAGCAGTGATGCTTGGTGAGTCTTCAGAATCTTGCCTTTCTGTCATGGCACCTGTCTTATGGAACATACATTAACATACAGAGGACCTTAACACAGTTGGCCTTCCATAAGGCAGTCATGCATGGCTACTTCTCCTGGAACTGGGTCCAAAGTACTAATGGAGCTCTGATGTGGGTGCTCTGATGTGTATCTTTTGTTGGTGAATTTTTTTAAGGGGGCCTTAGGGATGAATTTTTCCCCCTACTTCTTATCTTATGGTTTGTGATTTTATTCTGCTTTTACATATTTGCCATCCAGAGTGTCTTTGGTAAATCAGCACCCATATCATTTTCTTAAATATATAAATGAATATTAGCAGCAGCTTCAGTAATAATAGTGACCTAGTAAATATGAATTGCATGATACAAGAAGGAAAAGCTAAGCTTGTATGGGAGCCCATGATGGTGGTAAAAAGAAAGAACTTTCAAGACCACTAATTTTACAACATGTAAACTTTCATGAGTAGAAGCAGACCCTGTTCGGTGCCTAGAATGGATCAGCTATTCCAGGACTTCAAGCATGGAGAATTAAGGGGGGTGAAAAAAATTGGGAAGCTAGTGAGCTGGGAGGTGAATCTCATAAAGAGTGGGGACAGAGCATTACTTTATCAATTAGCAAATGTAATGGGTTAAGCATTTATTAGTACAGAACAGGTTCTGTTCAAGTCTTCTGTAAAGGATTTAAATCTTCTAAGGTATTGTAATGCAGTTGTTTCTCTTGTTCTTCTGGTCTGTTTTCTGTTCCATCACTGCTACTTAGAGGTTAGTTACAGCAGCGGTCCTCAACCTTTCTAGCTTGGCCCAGTGCTGGGGGTGGTGGTGAATTTCAGAAGAATGCACACGTGCCCAGTTCCATTTGTGTGAGTGGTGTGTTTGCACATGTGTGTCCTCCGCTCATGTTAGCAGGGGGCACTTGAGCAGATTGCACTTGAGAGGTGAGTGCTTGTGTGCAAAGCTCCATTCGTGCAAGTGGAGTTTTGCACACAAGCACAAGTGCCTTCTGCTCATTTGAGTGGAGATTTGCATGCGCGCATGCCACTTGCACAAGTGGAGTTTCACGAGCATGAACTTGCCCATGCTTCCCAAGGCCCGGTTTCAAACAGGCCGCGGCTGGGTAGTGGGCCACAGGCCAGGGGTTGGGGAACTCTGAGTTACAGAATGTCATTGGAAACGAAAGCATTGATCCATTGCCTTGCTGCCAATTTTGACCCTTGACAGTGTGATACCATAATGACATCTTTCTCCCTCCTTTGACCAACTATGGTCAGTGACAGAAGAATTCAGGAATAGGTTAATGCAAAACGTTTGGAGAGAATTAAATTAAGGGAAACAAATAATGTGGTGGTATTGCAAAATGCACTTTCAAAAAGCCCAACTACACTTTGCAGTAGCTGGACATGGCGAGACACAAGCCACAAAAATGGAAGTAGAAACATTTACATTTTATGTCCTTTGATATTCTCATCTAATATTAACTTTTTGTAGTTACTTCACAATTTGCACTATTCAGTTTTTGGATGAGAATCTAAATTTTCTTTCAAATACAGGCACAGACTACTATAAACAGCAAATTTGTCGTTAGGGTTTTGGTTTAATATAATGTATTTTGGGAAATCGTTATTCCTATGGATTTAATTCTATATCTCTTTGATCACAAACCCTCAAACTTAGAGTTCCATTGATTAATTTTTTTAAAAAATCTTTGTAAAATGTCTTGTCTCTTATTTAATGAGCTAGTTTATTTGAAACTGCTTTGGTTTATTTGAAACCACTTAATTTGAATAACACATCGCCATATTTTTTAGATGTAAATAGCTGTAGCTATACATCCATAAAACAAATAGAACAGCCTAGCTTAGTAAAGCAGGAATTAGATTTCTCACTTTAGCTGCTGTGAACTTTAATTTATGACAGTGATTAGCCAGAAAATTCTGTTCATTTAATGAATATTTGGTGATTTAATTAAGTAGGTTTATCTAGAAGCCACTCCAATTCTAAAGGTTATAGGAAATAAACCATGAAATATACTCAATTGTCATTTACTGAACAAGTGGAAATTCACATATAATGATGTCAGTGTGGTTTATTAGTCCTATGAAAGAACTTACCAGAGTAAGTGTAACATTAGCTTTTAAATGGCTGTCTCTCATCATTTATATAATAACTTGTGACAAATCCTAGTTAGCAATTTTAAAAATGCTAAGAGAATCAGACCTGCAACCTACCTGGATGAAAGCTCTCCAGAGTTGTAGGTTAAACTGAGAAGTTTAAAAAAAAACGTCTCCCAAAAGAAGCAATAGCAAACTACCATCACATCATGATGAAGAAAATTCATAAGGACAAGTATATTTTATTTCGCTTCTGTGAAACAGGAACAATTCAATTCAAATCAATCAATATAATGGAAACAATTGGAGTTGAGTTTTAAAAAAGTAGTCCTTATCTTTATAAATTGCACACCTTAGGTTGTATTGTACAATCCAATTAAAATGAAATTTCCATTTCTGTTAATTAAAACGGGGGAAAAATGATGCTCCCCAAATGAAATCCTTGAATCCATAAAGGAGGAATTCTTTGAGTAACATTTGAAAAAGCTATTATGTACAAAATACATTACAAGGATGTGTTGTAGCCACATATTAAAACCTTTTGTTTACTCAGGGTTGATTCATAATGCATGTTCCTCTCTTGTTCATGATATGCCTTTACAATATTCATGCTGATGACTTACAGATGTGAAGCATACCACTATGACTGTTAAGATTCAGCTGCCTATTGTTAAGCCAGAAATTAATCAAATTGTGCAGCTTCTTATGGGGCGAGAGTGTGATGTTAAAAAATGTTATCCAAGGGAAGAAACTATGGTTAAATATACTATGCTGTATAGATAAATAAGTTATATGATGGTTTGAATCCAAGCCTTAGAATTATTATTATATATTTTAATCAGAGTAGCCTTTCCTCATCTGATGCTCTCAGATGTGTGTGGAATATATCTGAAAGTTATTGATAATTAGAGGAATTGTAATCCATCTGTAGAATACCGAATTGGGGAAACTGTTTTTTTTAGAGAGAATATTTTATTCTTAGGTATTTTCTTTGAGAAAATGCATAAAATAACAAAAGGGAAGGAAAAAAATTGAAGAAGCTAACTACAGTATCAGATAATTAGGAAAAAATCCATTGATTATTTGACAAAGCTAAAGCAAGAATAGGAATCAATCCCCTGGCAGTGAAAAATTTTAAATTTAAAATAAGCTGAAACAAAGCCTTTGAATCTTCAAACACTGTATCTTTAAGAAATTAATGGGTCCCTAAAGAAGTCTTTTTTCCCTTAACCAACAATCTAACAAAAGAACCAGGATAGCCTAGTTTCAGGTCATAAAGAATTACTGTATTAAAATTTTCTCTTCTATCTTAATAGGATGTAGAAATATAGTAATTTAAAGACAAACTTGATGTTATTTTTGTTTGTTTACTACACAGGTGTCAAACTCGCAGCGTCACGTTGCCGTCACGTGATGTTCCATCACATTTTTTCTATTCGTGGAACTGGGGTGGGTGTGGTCTGTGTGTGACACATCCGGACTGCAGGCCACCAGTTTGACACCACTGATCCACCACTTCCCTCATTCCTGATTGTTGATTATAACGTCTTCTATCTTGTCTTTAGCTTTTCCATTTTGTTGAAAGAAACAACATCTGTGAATAAAAGCCCTGTTTTGATAAAGGTTTTATGGTATTATTGGCCTTAAAGACGCCTTAAAATGTCTTTCTTTTCAATACAATGATATTACTGTATTTTCTTAGGCGTAATTCCCGTCATATCTCAATGTACATTAGGTGTCATTGGGCATGGATGAATCTAGTGGTCCTTCCTTCCTTCAAACCTCCTGGACATGACCTGACATGTAATAAGTGTAGGATATGGCTGAATTTATCATGTTTTTTTAAAAATCCCATTATAATTATAGTTTCAGTTTGGCCTTGCCTAAGATAAACTATTAATACTCACTGTTTTTTTTTTTCTGATCTAGGTTGTTTTATCTTTTCTGTCAAATATAGGCCTAAAAATAAATGCTTCCAGGCTTTTGACGGTAAACCTTAATGCAAATAAAGATACCGACACACTTTTTTTAAAAAAAAAAAATATTGAGTTACATAATATTACAATTCAATTAATATCGGTTAAGCAGTGTTCATACATATATATAGAATACATGCATGGTGTCTCACACTTCTTATATGGACTCTTGTCATTGATAAAGAGCTATAAAATAATGTGAAAAAAGATCCGTCAAAAGCCTGAAAGCATTTATATTTAGGCCTATATTTGACAGAAAAGATAAAACAACCTAGATCAGAAAAAAAAAACCAGTGAGTGTTAATCAGTGGTGAAATCTGAACCAGTTTGCTACCGGTTCACTGGCCACGCATGCGCAGTTTGCACCAAATGCGTGCTGCGCACATATGCACAATATGCAAAAAAAGGAGGCTTGAGAAGGTAAGTAGAATAGCGGGGGGGGGGGAATCAGCTGTGGCGCATGATCTTTGGAACTTTAAAAAAAACTTTTTTAGAGCATTTTAGAAATCTCACCGGCTCAAGGTTGACTCAGCCTTCCATCCTTCCGAGGTGGGTAAAATGAGGACCCAGATTGTTGGGGGCAATATGCTATTTAGTATACTGTCTTTGGTGTAAGCCGCCCAGAGTCTTCAGAGAATGGGCGGCATAGAAATATGACTAATAAATAAATAAAGAAATATTTTTTTACTACCGGTTCGGGCGAATAGGTAGTAAAAAATGCTTTCAAAAAGTAAAAAAAAGGTTCCGACAATCACAGCTGTGCCGTGCAATCATCGGAATCTTTTTTTTTTACTTTTTAAAAGCATTTTTTACTACCTATTCGCCCGAACCAGTAGTAAAAAAAGGCTTAAAAAGTAAAATAAAAAGGTTCCGGCAATCGTGTGGCACAGCTGTGACCTTGGGAACCTTTTTTAAAACCATTTTTAAGCATTTTTTTTGCTACTGGTTCAGGTGAATAGGTAGTAAAAAATAGGTAGTTAAAAAAGTTTTTAAAAGGCTCGGACGTTCGCAGATTTGCCACACGATCGTCCAACCCCCTTTTTTACTTTTTAAAAGCATTTTTTACTACCTATTCACCCGAACCGGTAGTAAAAAAATGCTTAAAAAGTTTTTTAAAAAAACTTTTTTTTTTTTTTACTTTTTAAAGCATTCCAGAGAACTGGAAAAAAATGTTTAAAAAATAAAAAGAAAAAGTTCCGATGAATCAGCTGAGTGACGTGTGATTGTGGGAACTTTTTTTTTTTAACTTTTAAAAGCCTTTTTTAAAATATCTCTGGAACCGGTAGTAAAAATTGCTTTAAAAGTAAAAAAGAAAAAAGTTCTGATGATCGTGCGTCGCTCAACTGATCACTGGAACTTTTTTTAAACGTTTTTTTACTACCGGTTTGGCGAACCAGTAGCATTTTTACTACTGGTTCAGACAAACGGGGCCAAACCAGTAGCATTTCACCCCTGGGTTTACTCCTTTATATGTCTACTCAGAAGTAAAACTTTATGAAGTTTCACACACTTATTTCTGGATAGATCTCAATAGCAGGGCCTAAAAGCTTTACTTGCTTAATTTTAATTATTATTATTTTTTCTATTAAAAACAGTATAAGTACATCAGATGGAAAGTTGCAGTCCCTGAAGTTCTCTACAGTAGTTGGCACTGGTGAATTTCTTTGGTTTTCTTTGGTTTTATTCTGGCAGATAACCAAGCACTAAACTGCACATTACCTCCAGAAACATTCTTAAACTTAAGAATGATGGTTCAGAGTTGTGTTTTCTTATGCAACATCCCAGGTTGTTGTTGATTCGTTTTAAATAATTAAAACAAAAGGGAGTGCAGTTTGAAGCAGTACAGCTTGGTTTATAAACATTAGTTATCTAAATTTAGTACAAAAATAATCAGAATGTGTTCTTTAGATTTTGATATTGACCTGGAATTAGTTTCACATAACTAATACAGAGGTTCCGTTTCACATAACTAGAGTTTAAATTATTGTTAACAAAAGATATGATATGTTAAAAAATGTTAAGAGCACTATTAAAAAAGTAAGTCAAAAACATGATGTTTTAGAGCTGAAACATGCATTCAGCATTAGCTGAGATTAAATTCAAATTTGCCTTAATATTAATGCTACATATTAATGTTACATATTAATGTTACATATTAATGCACACAGAGACACAGACAGACAGACAGACACCCACAGACACCCACACACACACGTATGTATATATGTATGTATGTATGTATGTATACATATGTATATATATGTTCATAAATTGCTCATAATATCTTTTCCAAATAGAATTTGGGAATGAAGCAATGCTGAAAGAGATTAATATATCATTGTCATAGATTCAAAACAACTATTCCAGTTTTTATATGAACAACTGTCCTCATCTGAGATATAAAGTAAGTCAGAAGAATGCCTTACACAAAATAGTCACATTTCAGAAACAAGATTTCAGTGTTTGCAGCTCAAAGGCTTTTATTCTTTCTCAAAGTATGTGCTCGTCCCTAATGTTAATGCACTGCATTGTCCTCTCATTGTCCTGGGTTTATGAATAAATAATTAGTCTTATTTAATTAATGAGGTCTGGCTAATAATATTCCCAAACTGTCTCTGCTTTCATATCCTTCAGTAATGAAATATGTTCTTGACTCGTGTGAATTCATAAGAAGCGGGGAGAAGAGAGAAAGGGGGAGAGAAGAAGGGACTTTTCATAATTCAGTGGTGCTTAAAATTTTCAGTGACGGACTGTGTGCAAAGCATCTTAACTCAGAGCTATGAAGACTACAGTCTCTCTCTCTCTCTCTCTCTCTCTCTCTCTCTCTCTCTCCCCCCCCCCCAATTCAAATAATCTCATGATCTCAATGCCAGATATCTATATTTTAAGGCACACGGATCTCTTATCAGGAAGCATCAGTCTGTAAACAAAAGAGGCATTTCTTAATTGCATCAACCAATACATGTGTTACAGTTACTATAGAATAGAGGTCAAGAAAGAAAACAGAATTAAAAAGCACATTTCAGCCATAGGAAAGATACCGCTTTTTTGGATCTATGCATTGGTTGATACAGAATTTTAGCAGAGGTGAAACTCCAGCATTCTCAACTTGTTTTTTTTTTTAAATCTTCTATAATGCTTTAAGAGGGGGGAGGAGAAAATGGGGAACAGAGCTAATGCTTTTATACAATTACTGTAGTTAGGTCAGACAGAAGGAGATAAGGGATGACGCCTGAGGCAAAAGATCTTCCTATCCACATACTGCTGTCAACCAAACTGCTAGATACTAGTGAAAGCCCTCTGCCCCCCTGCTGTAATAGTGGCAACAGGCTAGCTTAAATAGAAAGAAAATCATGCTGTGTAACACATGCATCTTGCCATCATTCTGTTCCCCCAGACAGAGTCTGCTGTTTCATTCTATCGAACGCAGTGACAATCCTATAGAAAAGTTGTGTCCCGGTTATTAGCAGCAGCATTGAGACAAATGAATATCCAAAAATGCAATTAGCACGGCACCATAGAATGCAATTACTTTTCTTGCTGTATGCCGGATATCTTATAAAAGTATCACTGTGCATTAAAAACAAACCCAAGGGAAATGTTAATAGGAACATTATTACATTATGGTAATGATTTAAAACTGATTGTGATTATTTCAAAGTGTGCAGTTCTGTCCATGTTGTATTGCACAGTTCTAAACAAGGTGAACAAAAGGTGTTATGTCTACTTTGACATAACACCATCCCACTCTCTACCCAAAATGTGCAAATTCTTCAAACACTGACACTATGATTGGATTCACATAACATGGTTGTGGATCACACTGGCTAGGTGGCTCAGTGGCTAAGACACTGAGCTTGTCGATCAGAAAGGTTGGCGGTTCGAATCCCTAGTATAGGCCTCCTGCATGAGCAGGGGGTTGGACTAGATGACCTCCAATGTCCCTTCCAACTCTGTTACTGTTACCTGGTGTGTTGTATCAATCATCATATGGTTTTTAATCTGTGGATTCTGGTTTAATATATTCTGTGAATCCGATCAATTTTTTATATTCAATATACTTTGAGAAATTAGATGCTATCATGATATATGAATATAGTCCGTGCATTTCATTATGCCTAGTTTTCTTGGATAAAAAATTAAAAAATTGTTTTAAAAAAACTTAACTTCTGAACACCGCAAGTGAGGACTAATGTCATAAAAGTTTATAATGTTAGCTTTTCCTTCTGCATCAAGTTTTATTTTATTAATCTTATTACAGGTAGTCCTCAATTTACAACAGTTACTTTAGTGACCTTTTGAAGTTTCAATTACACTGAAAAAAGTGACTTATGACTGTTTTTCACATTTATGACCGTTGCAGCATCCCTATGGTCATGTGATCAAAATTCAGATGGTTGGTGTTAGGAAATGGCTATTACCTAACTGGTTGGGTTGGCAATATATATATAAACCATCGATGCATGTTTGCAGTCAAAATGTATTGTATAATTTTAAGACTGTAATGCTGTATTGCATCATACTGTATTCTGATTAGCTAGCTCTGTAGCCAATGTACTTAAGAGGAAACTTGAATCATGGCTTATTGTTTTTATTACATTATTATTGCTACCTCTGCCTGTTCTCTCTGCATGATCACTGCTTGATCATTGCTACTTGTTGTTGTACTTGTTTACTGATTGTTTTACTGCTGTACTTGTTCCTGTTTGCAACTCTAAAAAGAACTGTTTTATTGCATATGACTATAGCAACTGGTAAGAAGACTTTGTTCTTGGAATATCCCTGGATTGACATTTTTACTATCTTTATCTGTGTATGACCTGGATTGTTTAATGGACTTCGTTTTGCTTTTTCCTAAAAGTAAAAGAATATCACAACTTAGTGTGTCTGTATTGACAGTGCTTATTCATAATCACTCTCAGCCGTTTCTCATGTGCATACCCTTGCTACTCAAGGGTTACTCTGCGCATATTCCTCAACAGTTGGCAACCGACTCATATTTACGACAGTTGTAGTGTCCCAGGGTCATAGGATCACCTTTTGCAAATTTCTGACAAGCAAACTTAATGGGGAAGCCAGATTCATTTAACAATTGTGTTACTAAACAACTACAATGATTCACTTAAGAACTGTGGCAAGAAAGGTCGTAAAAATGGGGAAACATTCATTTAACAAATCTTTCACTTAGCAACAGAAATTTTGGTCTCAATTGAAGTCGAAAACCGAGGACTATCTATATTTGATAGAAATGATGAAGCCACAGAGTTTCGATAGAAGCCATGTTAACATCATACTCATTATGGTATCATTAAACAAATGGTGAAAATGATGTAATTTTTGTGATTTGGGTGATGTCATCAAGACGTGAGCGGTATCATTTGCTTCCTCTGGTAGAGAACGATTGATGAAACCATTTAGTCATGCTAATTAACCAGATTAATTAACATTGATTAATCTGATACTATCCTAGCAGAGGTGGGTTTCAGCAGGTTCTGATCAGTTCTGGATAACCAGTAGCGGAAATTTTGAGTAGTTCGGAGAACCGGTAGTAAAAATTCTGACTGGCCCCACCCCCATCTATTCTCTGCCTCCCAAGTCCCAGCTGATCAGGAGGAAATGGGGATTTTGCAGTAACCTTCCCCTGGAGTGGGGTGGGAATGGAAATTTTTACAGTATCCTTCTCCTGCCATGCCCACCAAGCCATGCCCACCAAGCCATGTCACACCCACCAAGCCACACCCACAGAACCGGTAGTAAAAAAATTTGAAACCCACCACTGCATCCTAGTCATAGTCTCACCATTTTGTTTGTTGAAACAGCTCAGTATTATATATTTTACATGCCTGGGACTTTAATTTCAATAGCATGTTAACTGAAAGCTGCTTTAGCAGCAGCAGACTTCAAATATAATGCATATAAAAGCATTTCTTTGTAAAGAGGGCCCTTAGATTTGGGATAGGAGAACAAAGACTATTTTTTCTTGGGACTTACCACACGTGGTAGAAATGTTGGGGCTGCAGAAAGCTGGGATTTTGTACATTTTGGTCATTATTCAAGCAGCAACAAATGGCTATGTTATCATACTTCTTCAATTCAGCAACATCTGGACAGATTAAGTATTTTCATTTGGATTCCTGCACTCAGTGAGCACTGAGCCAATGGTTTAATGGGCTCTTTTCTACTCTAGGAATCTATGATTGATTCCTTATTTTCACATTTGGTCTTTTTTTTGTTTTTGCAACAGCTAATACAGGGGAAACAGTCAGGACTATTGAATTTTTATGCTTGCTTAAAATGTTATTTTCTTATTTAAAACTACGACACTATGTCTCAGAAACAACAACAACCTACCATCTTATTTTGATGTGTAGTGCCTTGCCAAGTTTGGCAAACGAGTGGTTTTTTTAAAAAAAAAAAAACACCAAGATTTTAGATTGCCATAGATGTGCCAGGATTAAACTCCAAGTGGATTATTTATAGTTCATTTTGGAAAGCAAGCCTCTTTTGCTACTCACAGGGATAGCAACATAAAAGACTTGGGAGTCCTATGGTGAGATACATTCTGGGACCCTTTGGAGAAACTCAGGAACTTAAAGCAGAAACCTCTCACTTTCTCACTCTTCAGCATCTTTTAATTTCTTCTCAGATTTCCACACACAAAGATGCAGACACATAGAGCGAAGCCAGATTGGTCTGCTTGGCTAAGAGTATTAGGGTGTGACTGCAGGCATCTTCCAGAGTTAGAGAGCAGCAGTAACCTGATGAGAGCATTTTGGAGACCTTTTGTGTCCTGTTGTCCATTCTGTCCACAGCGCTGATTCCCCCAGCGCTGTTCTGATTGGGACCACTTCTGAAATATCTCCACCTAGCTTCCTCCCTCATCCTAGTCTGGCAACCTGCAACTTCTCATTCCAGGGGTGAAATCCCTGGGGATTCCAGGGGTTCTGACAGGTTCTGGAGAACCAGTAGCGGAAATTTTGAGTAGTTCAGAGAACCAGCAAATGCCACCTCTGGCTGGCCCCAGAGAGGAGTGGGAATGGAGATTTTGCAGTATCCTTTCCCTTCCCTGCCCACCAAGCTACGCCCACCAAGCCACACCACGCCCACCAAGCCATGCCCACAGAACTGGTAGTAAAAAAAAAATGGATTTCACCACTGTCCCATTCCCCATTGCAGGCCAAGCCCAGGAGAACTTGGTATGTGTCAAACACTTCAATGAAAGGGACAGGCACAGCAAGGATTCCCAGAATATTTTTTATTTTTGTAGGATGGAATAATAGAATCTTGAAAGCATGCCAGAGTTTCTTTCTGTCCCATCTTATACCAAACAAAATCAGTGGGATTATTATGAGTTTCTTTCTTATTTATTACTCCTTTCTGAGATAGAATCACCTTTCCTGAAAATTCTCCTTTCAACCAACTGCTTGTTCTTTCCCCACTTCCAAGGCTGTTTCTTGTCCCAGTCCAGGGCATTCTTTTGTGATTTCTGCTATTGATCCTTGGCTCATGTAATTCTCCGTCCCACTAGCTACAGTCTAATATGTGATACCTTATAGGAGAACCCATTCTTGGTTGAAGGTAACAACGGGATCCTTTCCTAGACCTGCTAACCTTGACATTCTTGAGCTGGAGATCTAAGTCAAGAGCTGTGAAAAAGCCAAAGCACATTAGTTGGGGAAGGAGATTTGCACGTAGGGCCCAAAAATGAAGTGTTGGATGCTCATAGCATGTAGACAGAAAGCCTGACCTGGTCAAGCGGGAGAGAGGAATAAAGGCTTTCCTTGACAACAGAAGCATTGTCCCAGTAGACCAGGGACCACTAAACTTAGAAGCCCTGATCTATGTTATGGAACTGTACTTACTACTCCGTTGCAAAATTGCACTATACAAGACAATTGCCTTCTGAGAATTTGCCATTATTAGGTTCAATCCCCTTAAGTGTGTTTCTCCCTGAACACTCTTAAATAATTATTTTTTCTGCAGAAACCACAGAAATCAATAAACCTTAGTTTGGCTTATCTGGAATTTCATCTCCATAAGGTATTTTTCATCAGACAGAAATAACGAGTGTTAGACTTGTTTAGCTTGATGTCACTGCTAAAATGGCTTATTGAGAAATCAGTGGTTTTGGTCTTGTTTCAGTGCATCAACATGAATGTATCTGGTAACATTCAGGGGGGGAAAAACCCAGTACTATTACAGCAGCGAAAGAAGAGCTGCTCTGGCATCAAGACAAAGCTGTCAAGTGGAATGAGAACTAGAATACCAACTGGTCTCTCCTTCCCCCTCCCCTCCATGCTATCGCAATTGAAAGCCCTGCAAGGCAGAAGCCCTGCAAGATCTTGTCTCATTCCAGTCCATCACAGTATTCCTTCCCCCTTCTGCTTGAATGTTAATTTGGAGAGATATTCTTCCCATTCAGAATACAGCCAGGCACACATGCAGCATTCATATTTTACTCCTCAATAGACCATTATACTTGAAATGCATATATCTTGACTGCAATCATGCACTTGTCCTTTAGATGGCATCAAAGAGACATTTCTATAAAACTCTTGGCTGTCCTCTAATGTCCAACTAGAGTTTTGCAGCCTGTGTCTGGTATACCTACATATAAAATGATCTGTACTGTTTTTTAAAATGTTAAGTAAAAACAAAAGAAAATCTATAAATGTAAAGTATTAAAGAAAAAAATACTATATACAAACTGAAGTGAAAACAGAAAATATAAACACTAAAGTAATAAAGCTTTTTCTCCTTTTCACATAATGCTGTCTGGATTACAGTGAGGAATGTTTCTGTTTGAGTATCATGTTCTAAAGAATTTCTTTTCAAAATCAGGAGAAAATATTTCTCTCCAGTGACAAAGCATGAGCAATCAGTCTGCAGTTCATGTTTTACAAAGTCAGCTTTATAGCTAAGCTGTGTTTATGGGTTGGGTACACTGTTAAAATCACAGTGTACTCATGTTCAGAGACCATTATAAAGCTTAACATCACTACCCGTTCTGTATGTGACTCCTTCCATTGTTTTTTCCTAACAACTGCAGGTATATTTTCCTAACACTGAAGTGTGAGTCTCCTATTGCTGAAGTTAACTATGAATCTCCTTTACACTTTCATGGGAGTATTATGGAATGGAATGGAATGGAATGGAATGGAATGGAATGGAATGGAATGGAATGGAATGGAATAGACTAGACTAGACTAGACTAGACTAGAATAGAATAGAATAGAATAGAATAGAATAGAATAGAATAGAATAGAATAGAATAGAATAGAATAGAATAGAATAGAAGAAGTAATTAAGAAAATATTGGATTGTGCAGAAATGAACAGATTGACTTTGACAATTAAAGAAAGAAAGGAATCGGAATACTTGAAGATATGGGGGAAATTTTACCATTGGTTAGAGGAGATATATATATATAAGCTAGATAAATGTATTAAATGGTGGAGAAATGTTACAATAAGTGAAATGATAATATCAAGATATGGTAAAGATTGGAGGAGTAAGAAAAAGATACAAAAGATGTACTCAGATAATACACTGAATGATTGATTATGTATTTTATGTTTGTTTGTCTATAAAATAAAAAAAACTTTAAAAAGAATAGAATAGAATAGAATAGAATAGAATAGAATAGAATAGAATAGAATAGAATAGAATAGAATAGAAGAAGTAATTAAGAAAATATTGGATTGTGCAGAAATGAACAGATTGACTTTGACAATTAAAGAAAGAAAGGAATCGGAATACTTGAAGATATGGGGGAAATTTTACCATTGGTTAGAGGAGAGAGATATATAGGCTAGATAAATGTATTAAATGGGGGAGAAATGTTACAATAAATGAAATGATAATATCAAGATATGGTAAAGATTGGAGGAGTAAGAAGAAGATACAAAAGATGTACTCAGATAATACACTGAATGATTGATTATGTATTGTATGTTTGTTTGTCTATAAAATAAAAAAAACTTTAAAAAGAATAGAATAGAATAGAATAGAATAGAATAGAATAGAATAGAATAGAATAGAATAGAATAGAATAGAATAGAATAGAATAGAATAGAATTATTTCCGGTGCATAAGCTCTCAGTGTACACGCAAAACAACAGTATGCCGTTGGATTCAAAATCATTGCCTACGTTCACTTAAAATACTCTCATCCTCCTATCCACTAAGCTAAAGCTAATTTAGTCTGAAGGCAAAAGATAGTTCACTGAGTTTATATCATTTTGATTACATTTTTATTTCACAAGTTATCCTGCAGATTTTTACAGAAATTCAAACTTTTGATGGCATGTAAAATACCTTTAGCCTTTCTTTCTCTGGATCACTCCATAATTCATGCTACAGAGACACATTTGCAAGTGGTCCTGCAAAGATTTCACACCAGCAGAAATTGGTTTTTCCAACCGAATCTCATTATATGAAACCAATTTCAATATGGGTTGCCCAGCACTGATCCATAAAAGAACAGCATTTTGTATTCATGAGTGATTTGCTCCTTTTTTATTTTCTTTGTCTGATGGCATGGCCCAAGTAATGGACAAGTGACATGAGAAGATACTGTCTCAAAGTCAGACTGCTTTCTATACATCCATCATAGTTATCCATGTATAGAACAAAGAGGGACGGAGGAAGGAATTTGCTATAACTTTTTTGAGATATGTTATGATCTTAATTCCATCACATTGTTAACATTATCACACCACTATATACTGAAAAAAGAAGATGGTTCTGAATTTAAGGTGGTTTCTAAATACTGTTGGAAAATTTTAATTAAAACATATTTGCGTCTGTCACTTTTTGTTGAGCAAATCTAAGACCAATCTCCTATTTTAAAGTAAATTAATTTGGAAAAAAACTGAGTCATTTTTTAGATAATTATGGTATGTTTTATACTATATGTTCAAGCGTATATAATGAGGATTCATTCTAGTTCAATTTAGTTAGTGTAGTGTAGTCTTTTTTTTAAAGTAAAGGTTACTTCATTTGGTATTTAACCAAAATAATTGTGTGCCTGATATGTTTTGGGTTTTCTTTACTCTTTTACCGATTGAGATAACTGATTACATTACAGAATTAGTATGCTAATTTCTCAAAAATTACCATTTAAGTATTTTATTTGTTTTATTATTTATTACTAAATTTATATGCCACCATCTTATCAGAGGCAACTCTATTTTGATTCTTGTGTACTTAATTAAAAAAAAATTAACTCCAATTAAAATTGCCTATTTCTAAATCCATAAATTTCTAAATCTAAATAAATTGGATTCACATCAGATTATTAAATCACATATCTAGAAACCAGATATGGTAGGACTTTGTGTGATGCAACATGATTCCTATTCATACTAAGATACAGTTTATGTTCTGTAGATCCTCTCAGCATTTCAAATAAGCCTATAACTTGGCATAGTCATTGTCTAAAAAGCAGGCAAATATTTTTATTTCATCTCCATCCCTCTTGCCTCTCTTCCTGCTATTGACCTACATGTGTGTTTTGTTTTGTTTTCTAAAAAAAAACCCTCTTATCTTATATTCATTTTTAGCTATTCCAAAGTTGAGGATGAAACCTTTCTACTTTGGGCAACTAGAAAAATTATGAGCCTTTTATATTTCTTTAAAAAAGAAATACGGGGAAAAGCAGAACATTTATTTTTTAAAGGTTTCAAACTGGCTGCCTTCTCTTTGAGAGACAAAAGCGATAGCCATGAACTAAAATGTATTACAGAAAGCATTGACTCAATTGAAGAACTATTCCTACCTCTGTTAATAGTCAGAGAAGCGCTGGAGTTATCTTGAAGAAACTAAAGGTTGGTCTCAGAAACAGAAAGGAGCACTCCAAAGACCTGGAACCATATCTTGGACAGTGAAGGTGGGATTAATAGAGAGCTTTATCATGGTACTCCATAACAATGCCCTATTCGTTTGGCAATGGGGCATCAGGGATAAGCCCACAGAGGAATAAGCGGCATTGAAGAACACTTGTTGAAACTAGCAATAATAAGAGGAAGTCTGATTCTACGAAGCTCACAAACGTTCATTTTATTGACACCGCTGTCTTTCTTTTTGTAGAGCAGAACCCTGCAGCTTATCAAAGGAGTCAGGTCATTGACACAACACAAATGCAAAATAAGCTTGAAAAAGATCCTGCTGTCTCCTATGACAGTTCTGAATGCAATGTCACTGAACTTCAAGCCATGTCTCTGCCCCAGAAGGTTTGTCCCGGGAATTTCATATCCTTTTGGAGAGTGCAAACGTTGGCTGGGAAAAACAGAAAATTAAATCATCCATCTTTAATGAAGGCCACTCCAAATCAAAATTATTAATTAAGATTAAAGTTTCAGCACAGATGGGTTGGGGTGAATGTAAAAGTGAAATTAGTCTTCCATGTAGCTTAGAAAGGAATTCAAGGCAGGGACCATTGCTTGGTTTCTGCTGAATAGATAATATATTATCTATTAAGCCTGTATCCCACAATTCTACTTCCAGCAATATTCAGATCTAATAAAATGCAAATTTATATCTTGAACCTGAATCTGCAGCTATTCAACAAAAAAAAAAAAACCAAAAAAAAAGAACTCTCCAAAAACTCTGTGGTTATCATGTGAATGTTTTAATTAAGTAAATTCATAACATTGGAGAAAACTTCTTTGAAACTACTGAATCCTATTGAAATCAACCAGCATTTATTTATTTCTGTCCATTTTAATGGACATAAGGCTCTATGTGCAGGATGGCTATGTATCATTAAGCCACTGATTATAATCATCACAGTTTAGCTTCAGGAATTGGACAGCCTCATGTGCCTATATTGTACTCTTCGTGGTAACTGTATCTGTAACAATTTGTGTTTCTATGGCAACTCAACTTCATACTTCATATGGTGATTATTCTAGTGCTATACAAACATATTAGTGCTGCTATTGTTAAGCAGGAATATGCATACTTGCTGTAGAACTCATCCAATTACCTAGAGGTAAATTTTAATAACATTAATAGAATTGCCTCCTAATGCAATGATAGATAGAGTCAAGACTTACATCATATTCAATGGGTCTACTTTAATTATGATTAAACATGAATCTAACCCAGGCTAAGCTAATATATAGGAACAACAGAGAAATATAAGAGTTGCTATACAAAGAAAATAGGATAGGACTCACATCCATTCTCAGGCATTGTGAATACCATATTAACATTTTGTCTTTAGACATAGAAGAAAAGCTGTTAAGAACATCATGGACAAGAAGATTTGCAGGTATATTTAAAAAGCCCACAGCATGTAAGGACAGGTTGCTTGTGATAGGCAAGAGACATATTTGGAACCAACACACCCATAGCTTACTAAATAATGCAGTATCCCTGAGGGCACTAAAGCTCAGTGAATTTGAGGTTACTGCTTCCTTAAGCAGCTATGTTAGCTGTTCTATTATTTAATAAGATTCCTGAGAAGGAACCCTGATTTATGGCATTAGGTCTTTGCAGATTAACAATTTATGTATTGCAAGTAGCATGTGTGTAATGTATACTATGATGTTATTTGAGTTGGTTAAAATATCTCTCCATTTGTACCTGTAACAGGCTGACCTCAGAATGTCCAATTCCCATTGAAAGTAATTATGGCCTTAAGAAATCTATCCATCTACTAATCTATTTTGCTTAAAAGTTCATCATTCATTGCTAAATCAATAGGTTCTCAAGTGGGATTCTGCGAACAAAAAATTGAATACCTAAAGAAAACATAACAAACAACCCACATTAAAGGAAGACAATGTTAAACTGTAGTTCTTAAAGTTCCAAAGCTTGGTAAGTAGCAAGATTCAATACAAATTGAAGATACTAACCAAAACTTAGAGAAATGTCTATAGAGAGAATGTTCCCTCAAATATATTGGTTTGAAACAATTTGAATATTATCACTAGCATTTTAAATTCAGAATAGAAGCCAGTGTTCTTTCTCTGAAATCAGTGACAAATAGTTGCTAAATGATACTCTTAATTGCAATGAAGTTATTGCTTTTCTACTTGATGTTCAATAAATTACTGGATCCTTTATTTCATTAAATATGGACCAAACCTGTCTTGTTTCAAGACATGGATTTTTACTGTCTGCCCTCCTCCCTTTTCTCTTAACCTTAAATTCTGTGTATTCATTATAGCCCCCTTTTCTGGGCATATAGTATTCTTGGTACAGTAATCACATATTGAAATAATCTTCCATGACTCTTTTCCAATTATTTATCCATCATTCCTAAATGGAAATGTTCTAGCTTCAACTGAATATTTACCTTTAAAATCCTGGATGTGAATCAAACATTTCTTAACTTTTTTCCAAGGCTGACAAGCCATTTTTTCCTACTCATGTACTTTACAAATGCTCCAGTCTAAGAAACATTATATTGTTGTGCCCTAGAAGCAATGAAATAAATTGTGATGAAACTAGACTTTCAGATTATGGTTCCATTTCTGTGATCAGAATTTTCCACAACTTTGAATGTTTTTGAGTGAACGGTTGCAGGAATTGGGTATGTCTAGTTTAATGAAAAGAAGGACTAGGGGTAATATGATAGAGATATTCCAATATCTAAAGGGCTGCCACAAAGAAAGGATCAATCTGTTTTCCAAAGCACTTGAAGGGAGGGCAAAAAGCACCGGACTAATGGTTTAGGTTAGGTTTAGGTTTATTTGATTTGTATACCGCCCTACTCCCGAAGGACTCAGGGCGGTGAACAGCCAACAATAAAATACATAAATGCAAAAAATTTAAAAACCAGCTAAAATCAAATTAAATCATTTTGGCCCAGACAGATTAAAACACCCCAATAGTTTAAAAACAGATTAAAATTTACATATTTAAAAAGGGAAGAAATTAGGCCAAGCCCGCCTGATGGAATAAAAAGGTCTTCACAGCACGGCGGAAGGAGCACAGATCCGGGATCCTCTGTATCTCCGGGGGGAGCTCATTCCAGATGGTAGGTGCCCCCACAGAGAAGGCTCTCCCCCTAGGGGCCACCAGTCGACACTGTTTGGCTGATGGCACCTGGAGGAATCCCTCTCTATGAGAGCGTACTGGCCGGTGGGAGGCTATTGGTGGTAGTAGGCGGTCCCGTAAATAACCAGGTCCTAAGCCATGGAGCGCTTTAAAGGTGGTAACCAAAACCTTGAAGCGCACCCAGAAGACCACCGGGAGCCAGTGCAGCTCGCGCAGGAGAGGTGTTATATGGGAGCGCCATGTCGCTCCCATTACCACCCGCGCGGCCACACTCTGCGCCAGTTGGAGCCTCCGGGTGCTCCTCAAGGGGAGCCCCATGTAGAGAGCATTACAATAGTCCAGGCGGGAGGTGACGAGGGCATGAGTAACCGTGCGTAATGAGTCCCGATCCAGAAAGGGACGCAACTGGCGAATCAGGCGAACCTGATAAAAAATCCTCCCGGTCACGGCCGTCAAGTGCTCTTCTAAAGACAGCCGTGAGTCCAGGAGGACGCCCAAGTTGCGAGCCCTCTTCATGGGGGCCAATGATTCGCCCCCAATAGTCAGTGATGGCATCAACTGACTATATCGGGACGTCGGAAACCACAGCCACTCGGTCTTGGATGGGTTGAGCCTGAGCCTGTTCCTCCCCATCCAGATCCGTATGGCCTCCAGGCACCGGGACATCACTTCAAGGGCATCGTTGGGGTGATCCGGGGTGGAGATGTACAGCTGGGTGTCGTCAGCATACTGATGGTACTCCACCCCGAAACCACGGATGATCTTGCCCAGCGGCTTCACATAAATGTTGAACAGGAGAGGCGAGAGGACCGACCCTTGCGGCACCCCACATATGAGGGGCCTCAGGGTCGACCTCTGTCCCCCTGTCAACACCGACTGCGACCAGTCAGAGAGAAAGGAGGAGAACCACCACAACACAGTGCCTCCCACCCCTAACTCTTCCACCCCTAATCAATAACTAATAAATAAACAAATAACTATGGAGAAATTTCCTGACAGCGAGAACAATTAATCAGTAGAATAACTTGCCTCCAGAACTTGTGGATGGTCCAACAAGGAATAAGCACATTCTGGGACTGGGGGCTAAAACATATAAAGAATGGTTGCTGGAATTGGGTATGTCTACTTCGGGTGTCAGCAACCTGCAGCTCCAGAGCCACATGTTGCTCTTTCATCCCTCTGCTTTGGCTCCCTGTCAGATGAAGGGGATTGGCTGGCCGCGCCCCTTTCCCTCCCCTCCCAGTCACTCTTCACCTGGCCTGAGAAGGTAAGGGTGATGGTGGGAGATGGAGACTTGCTCCATATTCCAAAGCACCACTGTACTTGCTAGACCTCGCAGGTGCTTCTTCCAGCCCTTGTTGGTGCTGCACACACCTTGGTCACTCAGGAAGATGCATGACTTGCTCTCCACACCGAGACATTGGTCTGGGCCGGATACGGCCAATGCCGCTGCTCTCGCCACCTCCATAGCCTGACTGCTGCTCTAGCAGCACAGTTAAATTTAGTAAACTTCACAATGTGGGAGACAGTGTCCCCTCCTCCCCCTGAAACCCATTACAATGCAGAGCATCGGCCACAGCCAGGGTGGGCCAGTTTCTTGGGGCAAAGAGCTTCTCAGGCCAGGCGAGGAGTGACTGGGAGGGGAGGGCGAGGAGTGGGGCCAGTGAGTGGTGGGTTCAGCTGACAGGGAGTCACAGCAGGGGGATGAAAGAGCTTCGTTTATCTGGGAACCTGAAATAACTCTTGATTTAAATCATATGGTAAAAAGCACCCAAAGAAGAAGAAAGAACAACATCAGCAAAACAAAAACAAAACAAAACCCCAACACCTGCCTGTTTTTGGAAATGGTTCAAGAGGGAACACACACACGAGAGAGAGGGGGAGAGAGAGAGAGAAGAGAAGAGAGAGAGAGAGAAACACAAAGAGAGACAGAGAGGGATAAAGGGAGATGAGAGAGAAAGAGATGAGAGAGAGAGATGAGAGAAATGAGGGAGAGAAAAAGAGAGAGAGAGAAAGAGAGAGAGATGAGAGAGATGAGAGACAGAGAGAGGGAGAAAGAGAGAGAGGGAGGGAGGGAGAAAGAGAGAGAGGGAGATAAGAGAGAGATGAGAGAGAGACAGGAGGACAAAGAGAGAGATGAGAGAGAGAGAGAAAGAGAGAGACAGAGAGGGATAAAGAGAGATAAGAAAGAGAGAGATGAGAGATGAGAGAGAAAGAGATGAGAGAGAGAGATGAGAAGTGAGGGAGAAAAAGAGAGAGACAAAAAGGGAGAAAGAGAGAGACAAGACAGAGAGAGAGAGATGAGAGACAGAGAGAGAAAGAGAGGGAGAAAGAGAGAGAGAGAGACAGAGGGAGAAAGAGAGAGAGGGAGATGAGAGAGACATAAGAGAGAAAAGGGGGAGAAAGAGAGAGAGAGATGAGAGAAAGAGAAAGAGGGGAGAAAGAGAAAGATGAGAGAGAGAAAGAAAAAGAAAGACAGAAAGGGAGAAAGATAGGGAGATATGAGAGGGAGGGAGAGGGAGAAGGAGAAAGAGACAGAGAGTGGGGTGAGAGAGAGAGAAAGAGAAAGACAGAAAGGGAGAAAGAGAGAGAGAAAGAAAGAGCGGGGGAGAGAGATACCTGTTTCTCCACAGAAAAGAAAACACCGGGCACCACAAAATCTGGGTAGGTATGGCTGGGGAGTGTCATGTGATTGAGTGGGAGTGAGTGACATCGAGTTGGCCATGCCCACCCAGGTTCTGTGGCTCCCAATGTTTCTTTTCTATGGGAAACAGCTCCAAATGGCTCTTTTGAGTGTTTAAGATTGCAGACCCCTGGTCTAGTTTAATGAAAAGAAGGACTGGGGGTGACATGAACTCAGGGACAAAGAGAGAAACAAGTTATTCTTCAAAGCCCCTGAGGGCAGAACAAGAAGCAATGGATGGAAACTAATCAAGGAGAGAAGCAATCTAGAACTAAGGAGAAATTTCCTGACAGTTAGAACAATTAATTAGTGGAACAACTTGCCTCAAGAACTTGTGAATGCTAGAACACAGGAAGTTTTTAAGAAGAGATTGGACAACCATTTGTCTGAAATGGTATAGGGTTTCCTGCTTGAGCTGGGGATTGCACTAGAAGATCTCCAAGATCTCTTCCAACTCTGTTATGCTGAACAGTGACCTACTTTTAAAATGTAAATTCTGCTAACAAAGTCTTGTCTATGGCCTTGAAATTATACACAGGACTTATGACCAGTACCTTCCTCAAACCTCCTTTATGACCACCTCTCTCCCTCAAACCTCTCACCTATCCACACAGCATCACTATACTTCATCATCAAGAAATATGCAGTCAAACTTTGAGAAGGATTACAAGACAAAACTGGGAAGAGACATTTCTTCCAATTGGATTATGTCTAATTAACATGTGACTTTTACAGCTGTAAGACAAAGAGTTTGAATGTCCATCCAGCTAAAAACAAGCTATTGGTTTATCTGAGAAATCACAGGAGCCATATTTATATTTGCAATCCTAATTTAACCTATTGGATTAAAGAAGATTTTAATGGGTTACATAAAATCAAATCCAGTTTACATATTACTTCTTTAATATTGTAAGATGCTCTTTGGCAAATTTTATGGAAAGTGCCTTTGCAGGACTTTCAGGCCAGTATGTACCTCAAGCAACTCTACATAGTTTAAGGGTATGAAAGAAAACCAGTTTGCATGTAATTCACAAAGAATAAGGCAGACGTATGCTTAGCAAAGTGAATATATCTGTAGGGTACTTATTTTTAATAGTTTCATCTCTCAATCTTTTATTCTATGCCCCAGAGATTTCTACTGTGAGACAAGTAGCATTCTAGTATAGCAGCTTGTACAACATATCAAAGGAACTAGTTGACTTGATATAACTAGTTGTGGTTGCCAGACTTATTTCTGAATGGAACATATATCATTTTTTTTATGTTTCCCAATATTTGTAAGAAAGCCACACTCTCCCACTACCAAAGCATGGATAGGTCTAAAATGCTAAACAGTAGGAGATCTCCAGGCCTGGAAAGAGAAGGGATGCTTTCCAATTCACTTAGTTTTCAACATCATTTTGTTGTTCTTCAGTATGCAAATTACTAGATCACAGGGTGGATTTGATTTAAATCGAGTTGATTTAAATCACAATTTAAATCATGATTTAAATCACTAGTAAAAAGGCTTGATTTAAATCAATTCGATTTAAATCATAATTTTTAAAGAGCAACTGTCATCTCTGCTACTCCTTTGACCCACTGTTGACTCACAGATAGTCCCAGTGTTGCAGAATATACAGCCTCATGCTACATAACTAAGCTCCATTTCATGCTGAATAAACTAAATTATTTATGTATCTTAAATAGAAAACTACCTTACGATAGATTTTTACCCCAAAAGTTTTTTATAAAAATAAATTTGATAAAAATCAAAAAAATCCGATTTAAATAAAAAAAATCTGATTTTTTTTATTTTTTTTAAAAAAATCATTGATTTTTATCCACCCTGCTAGATCATCATCATCAACAACAACAACAACAACATATTCTCAGATGTTGACTATAGTAACATAACATTTACAGTATGGTTAACAGGGCTGATCTTGAGAACCATACGGAACTTCAAATTGTATAAAATGTCCTTGTCAGATAGTAGTGATATCAGCCTTCACTCAAGTACACTGGCTTCTAGGTTGTTTCTATACCCATTTTTTGGTTCTTCTACATATAGTTAGAGTATCTGAATGACTGGTTTTTCCTATAGGGTCCTGGCGTGTACATAAATATGGCAACTTTTTGTGCTTGAGAACCGGTTGTGTGTTTCAACTGAGAACACAGAGGGCTCTAAGAAAGTCAGGACTTAATTGTGCTCTGAATTTTAGGGTGAGAAAGTTGTGGGGAGTTGGGGAGAGTTATAGAGAAAGAAGTTTTGCAACTTTTGACTTCCTACTTGGTGCTCTGCCAGAGTTGATATTGTCTCATGGCATTACTATTACAAAAATTATTTCCAGCAACATCTTGTAATGAGTTGAGTTTTCTGTCCTATCATTGTCCTAAAATAGATTGGGTTAGTATTGTTGGTATTCAGTAGCAGTTCCTTCCTCTTGTCCTTTAGGAAACTGAATAACATAACATTGTTCAGGTGAAACTTAAGGCAGATTCTGACATTGTTATTTCTGATTCTACCAATCTATCATGAGAGATGAATAATGCAATATTCTTTAGATGAATTTTAACAGTCAATGCGGCTCTTGATTTTCTTCTTCTCTTTTAGTTATCCCTGATTTCATTGCATTATTTGCCTGTTTTGCTTTGCAGTTTTGTATGTTTATTCTTTTGATATGTTAAACTGAATTCAATACACTGAGTAAACACTTGATCTAAAAATATACTTCACTCTGGCTTTGAAATTTTTTTTTCTTGGTAATTTTGTTTATAGCAATGTCACTGCATAATATCAAATTTTTATCCCACTTTTTTTTTTTAAAGCACCCTCATGGACTGCTATTTTAATTAATAGCATTACGTTATTATTAAGGAATGCATCAAAAGGCTAAAAAAAACCAAGGATCAGTTTTTTAAGCTCCTATGCAAACTGCCAAACTGTTTTAATCTGGAATTGGCATTATTGGGTGATTTCTTATTATGTGGAAGAATAGGGAGAAGTCGTCTTGTTAGTCCCAAAGCTGTTAAAGAGCTTTAATAAATTTTAGGTAAGAACAGGAATACTCACCTGCCTATTATACTGCTCCTTTTTCTGTGCAAAATGCAGAAAGGGTGTAAGAAGTAATTACAGCAAAGAAATTAAAGGCCTGAGATAAGGAAAATTGTATTCTACTCTACACCAAAATTCTAATTTACACCAACACCATTCACACTATCTCTCCATGCCTTTCTATCCATGAAAACTGTTATTGCTTTCCCATATCTGCATATTGCTTCACTTTTTGTACAGGGATATAAAGACCACAGCTGAGATTTACCAAGAAGGCTGAATAATGATGGGTACTTTCAAATTTTAAAATCCTGACTTTAAGCCAACAGTATGCAAGCTATCACCAGCTAGTGAAATATGTCCAAGTCAGAAGAAAAGGCAAAGCAGCTAAGCTTCTGAAAAAAGCAAATACAACCTGGTTTTTTTTTTCCTCTGAAAAAGTTATCAGGCTCAGCCATGCCAAAAGATCAGCTAGAGAAAGGTGGCAGATGGGTTTTTATTATCCCAAGAAACAAGGTGGCTCAAAGCATCTATTTTTGCCCTTTTAAGAAGAAAAAGAAAATTGAAGCAGGGTTATGACCAAATGAAAGAAAGGCTATTCGATAAATGGGAGAAACACACTTAGCAAGTTGGGATAATGCTCTAGTTGAAAATCAGTAACCAGTAACTCTTAAGAAACTTGAAGCAGATTCTGACATTGTTATTTCTGATTCTACCAATTTATCATGAGAGATGGAATACTTTTTGAAATTTGAACAGTCACATATATCTGAGAGGCACAAGAAATATCCTGAAATCTATAATTGGAGATAGAATAACAGAATAACAGAGTCTGAAGGGACTTTCTAGATAATCCAGTCCAACCCTCTCCCAAAGCAGGACAGCCTACACCATTTCTGACAGATGGCAGTCCAGTCTCTTCTTGAAAGCTTCCAATGGTGAAGCTCCCACAACTTCTGAAGGCAACTTCTATTCCTTTGGTTGATTATTCTCATTGTCAGAAAATTTGCCCTTATTTCTAGGTTGAATCTCTCCTTTATAAGTTTCTATCCATTATTCCTTATCTGGTCTTTGGGCGCTTTGGAAAATAAGTTGATACCCTCCTCTCTGTGACAGTCCTTCAAATATTGGAACACTGTTATCATTTCTTCCCTGATCCTTCTCTTCACTAGACTAGCCATACCCAGTTCCTGTAACCGTTCTTCATATGTTTTATGATAGAAATATAGATGACAGGAATGGCAGACTTTTGGTAGCTGGTCTATTTTGGAGGGGGGTAGTTTTTCAGTGAAGGGGTTTGACTGGTCTTGGAAAGTTCTCCATCCACCCAAGTGCTTACTATGGTTATTAATTTCTGCCAGAAACTGTCAGGAAATCACACCATGACTTCAGTGCGTTTGTTAGTGTTTCAGCCATAAAATCCACGTATCTTTGGCAAGCAGTCCACCAAGAGGAAGATTGGAGGCAGCTGGCAAGCTCAACCTACTGTGTTATGGGGCAATACAATTGCCAAGCACTGATAATCAAGCAGAAGAAAGAGCTTTGAGTTTTAGGACAACTCCATAAACAACAAGTCTAAGAGTCATCATCCCCTTTCACCAGAATTAACCTTCCAAGGGTGAAGAGCACAAAACTGAGAACTGTCCTTTAGTCTCCATTAGATGCCAAATCCCTACCAGAAGATAATTGCTGGTACAAAGGTTTATTTTAACAAGTGGCTTATTTCTAATATTATTCCACAAATGGTTGTAGATTTGCACATCTTGTTTAAAAATGATGCTGGTAGTCATTAACTTAAAACAGTTCATTTAGTAACCATTCAAAGTTGCAACAGGGCTGAAAAAAGTGTCTTATGACTATTTTTCATTTCTGTGGTCACATGATAAAAATTCAGACACTTGGCAATTGACTCATATTTATGATGGTTGCAATGTACCGGGGTCATGTGACCACTTTTTGCAACCTTCCGACAAGCAAACATAATGGGGAAGCCAGATTCATTTAACAACTATGTTATTAACTTAACAATTGCAGTGATTCACTTAACAACTGTGATGAGGAAAGTCATAAAATGGGGCAAAACTCACTTAACAACAATTTCACTTAGCAACAGACATGTGGGGTTCAATTGTGGTCATAAGTCGCTCAGTTGTGATCATAAGTAATTGATTTATAACGGTTGAAGTGTAAAAACCTTTTTCAAGTTTTAAAAGGAAGACTTTAGTCTTTCATTCCCACCCACCAATTACCTATTTCCTGTCTATATAAAAATCTAATGACAGAAAGAAGAGTTTTTTGCTCATAAGAATGAGCATCTTCAATGATAGTTTCTCAGTGCTGGCTGCCCTGTTCACAACAAAGCACTTTTTTCTACTGACCTGAGCTATTGTTATTCCATTTTATAAAAACATAGGAAGTAGATTAAACACTACCAATTATACACCCATCAATAAGTTGCTAAATATATTTATTAAAAACTATTGAATTGAATTGAAAGTAAAAATATTGTCATTGAGGAGCAGGTGGGTTTCAGATGGGGGTCAATAAATTCTTGATCACTATCTTACTTTCCATAATCTAGATGAGAAATTTTTTTTTTTAAATTCAGAAGCTCCGTTTTCAAACCTTCGTTGATTTTAAATCTGCCTATGATTCAATATCAAGAGAAAAGCTGTAAGAAATATCACACATAGTCAGATGTTCCCCTGGAGAAATCTCCCTGGAGCTGTCACTCCCAGAGAGTGGTAAGGCAAGGATGTATTCCAGCTCCTCAATTTTTTAACCTATATATCAGCGCCCAAATCCTGGGTCTCTTTCCCTACTTATATCTCATATAGAATTGGCAGTGTCTGATCTACTTTCTGGGTTTTAGCAGGCCAAAGATTTCCAGGTCTTTAATATGCAGAGAACATGTAGATAGTGCCTGCTCCACAGGTGAGAATAAGAATGCGAAGGCACTTACAGCTTTGGCTCCTTTCAGACAAAGTTAATTATGCATTATCAGAAAACTAAAGTCCTAGTATCTGCTTAAATTATTATAAAATTCATAATTGGCAAATTAATGGGAATGCTATCTAGCAGGTGCACAATTATAAATAGTTTTGAGTGCTGTTTCATTCTTTAATATTCTGGCAAGAACATTTTTTTGTATGTGGCACATGTTGCTTGGTATAATTATCCAACTATCCTGAGATCTTTCCCCTCAAATTTCCCAGTTTCTCATGGTGCTCAAGTGTGTACTGTTTTAGGAATCTTGACATTCTTGAAGCTATTCAGCCTATTAGAGCTATCCTCATTGTCCAAAGATGCACTAAAAAGGCTGCATTTCATTTAGAGATGGAACTAGTCTGCACTCATGTGAGATCTTGGTAACATTGAATTAATTTTTGACTTTTCCCAGCTTCACTGGTTTTCACAGACCACTTTAAGTCAACCTGATTTTTTTAAAAAAACGCTTTACTTCTGTGCTCATTTGTTCTTGATATCATCAGAAATAAACTTAAACAATGTATTGGGACATTGATTTTCAATTCTATCTAACTCTAGTACCTAGCCCTGTGGGATCCTTTCAAAGGGGTATCTACAGATTCCTGTCTCTCATCTATCATAGTCCTGAAATTCTACCAGCTTCCCTTTAGTCAGGCAGGATGCATTACCTTCTGCTTGTCCACTCCCAAAATATTCCCATTTATTAAACTATCTTTGAGGGTGGTTCAGAGAAATATCTCGGCTGTATTCTCTCTACAAGATACCCCATGTAACATTATCTATACCAGTGATGGCTAACCTTTTCTGGACCGAATACCCAAAGCGTGTGTGCATGTACGAATGTGCACACGCATGCTCAAACCCCCAAAATGCAATGCACCCGTGGCCCCCTTGCACATGTGTGCATGTGCCCAAACCCCTGCGCATGCGTGCACACACCCACACACCCGCATGCCCCCCATCCCCCGCGCATGTGCGGCAGAGACTCGATGACCAGCTAGTTGGCGGGAAGTTCATGTGCATGCGCGGTGGAGCTGAACTGGGGTGACAGCTCACATGCCCACAGAGAGGGCGCTGCGTGCCATCTGTGGCGCCCATGCCATAAGTTCACCATCACGGGTCTATACTATCATGGGAAAAAAATTTCCTAGTAGATATCTCCTCTTTGACATTTTTCCTATCTGACTTTCATGTACTTAAATCTTTCCAAATTGCCCAGTTTTCCACTTCTCCATGTACTTCTCCCCAAATACAAACATTTGCACGGTACTAATTTTATTTCTTTTCAGCTTTTTATATTTTTATATATTTTTATTTGTTTACTTTTTTTCCCCCCAGACTGCTGGCCTTATGACCATAATAAAGGCTTGGTTGGATTAGATGGGATAGGATTGGAACTCTTCAAGTGAGCCAGAGACAGAAATGGCTTAGAAGACTTGATCTAAGACAGTAAACCTTGGATAGAATGAAGAGAAAACTCCTCCAGGCAAAAGACTAAAGAATTTCTTTTTTCTATAAGGATTTTTTAAAAAGGCAATTTGAACTCAGAGTGCTGATCTGGTCCTACAGCTACAACTGTGGGGAGACGATATGGAATTCATTAGCATGAACTAAAGAGAGGGAAAGACTGGAATTCTTGGAGACATTTTGGCCAGACACTCATTTCTCTATTCAATTTCAACTTAGAGCCTTAAGAATTGAGCCAGAACCACGCGCTAAAAAGATGGTATCGCTGTTAGGTAAATAAGGGCAGGAGAATCAGTCTTTGTCCTTAGAACCTTATATTTCCTATGGATTTGCAAGCTCCTCTATTTTTCAGTTCTCTGACTACATACTAGTTTCCTTCCCTGAGAGATTTAATTAAGGTTTGTAAAGATTTCTGACATCTTCAAATAAATAGTGCTTATAAAGCCTAAAGGCTGGACTGTTATCTCTATCCCAAAATCATCCTCCAGCAACACTCATAAACTTGCAAGACGTATTAAATATTCTGATTAAATCAGGAGTGCTTAATTTCATGTAAATATGTTTATGAGTGAGGTATTAATGCCAGGTCTCGAACTTTAAACAGCAGAGTGTGCTATATTTAATTTTTGCAGTTTTGGTTTCATGTTTCTATTCTCTCTTTCTCTGCCATTTTTCATTCTTTCCTTTGCCCATCATTGTAGATTTTAGTATTCTGTACCTCACAGTAGAGTTCAACAAAGGAAGATTTCAGCATGTTTCCTTTAAAAACATGACACACAAAATATACTTCAGGGTATTTTAATGCTCCTTATGATACTGTAACACAATCTAATGGATCATTTCTGTTAAATTAAATCTTTTTTTCATAAGGGGGTTGTATTCTCTTCAATCTGAGCTTCACTATAGCCTGATCAGATCTTCTCTCTTGGGTTACATTTCAAATATGATTTCATTTTGTTAACTGTGCCTCTCTCCTCGTCTGCCAATATATGAGTGACCTTTGGATGCAGTTTCATCATTCAATATATTCAGATGAGCATCCCTTTGATTCCCATCAGTGTTATAAATTGCGGTCAGGCTATTCTCATCCCCCAAATAGGTATTTCTCCTTGGAACAGACTTACAATTTCTATCATGAGAGTTATAAGACCAATGATAGTTCTGTTTACTCTGAAAATGCTAATTCCTTTAATCGAGAATGCACAACACTGTTCAGATTACTGCTCACCTTGACATTTGAGAAGCAGACCGTACGTTCAAAAATGGTCTGGTGCAAGACAAACATATAATTTGATATGTAAGTATAATTAATGTGATGTTATATTAATTAAGTGCATCTAATTTAATTATTCTCTGTATATTGAATCATTTCCCTTTCTGTCACTTTAAAAATTGTTATTTGGCAGCAATGTTAAACTCTTTCAAACAATATACATGTTAGAAATTTAGAAGTCTTCTATGCTTTCGCATAATTGCAAAAATATATTCTGATAGGGCAACTTTTCTGATTTTGCTAAGCTGCTCCTACTGTACCTTAAGAGGAAAAAAAAACCTTCTGTACATGCCCAGATATAAGCTTTTCAACTTCACATGTCCCCATGATGGAGACTGACTTAGCACTGATATATTCTAATTTATCTTAATGTTATCTCAAAACTAATTTGCAAATATAAAATATTTTTTAAAATTCTGCAATTAAACTATACTACTTCCCAAAGAAGTATTAAGATGTAATTCAAAGATCAAATGGAAATATGATCTGTAATAAAAAGCATAATTCAATTTAATTTACTATTATCTGTAGTTAAACAAAAAAAGGCCTTTTATATAAAATAAAGATCATACATAAACATCCTTCTTTTTCAAAAGATTGGATTTAAAATATTTATTTAGCACTAATTGGTATTCAGTCCTCCCAAAGGAAGTTGATAGCACAGCATATTTTTAACACTCCATTTTAAAGACATCCAGAAGGAAGACACTGTATTAATATGCAATTATATACTGAAAGTTGGATGAATGCCTGAACTTGGTAGCTGCACTTTTAACTGTGTAAAGCCATTTTGTCTAACTTGCAAGCCATGCCTCAGTTCTGTCTGTCAAATAGCAATCAAGTATATATGGTTTTTAAATGCATTGTAAGCCACCTTGAGTCTTCGGAGGAAGGCGGCATACAAATTGAACAAATAAATAAATAAGTATCTTCAGAAATAATTCTTCACAAACAAGAAAAAATTATCACCATCAAGGCATGAGGAAAAGGAAGGGAGAGGGCCCTTGACAACCTGCAGCCTTCATGATAAATATACATATCTTACATATGAATAATTACATATTAATTAATTCTAACCACCTTCCCTCTTCCACTATATTTCCCCCATTTAAAACAAAACAAGAGCTCTCTAACCAACACTGGACTATTCTGCAGGATTGTTACACATCAGTAACCATATACTGCATTACTATTTAGATAGTTGTAACTCAGTCACTTATTCCTCTGTTTATAACATATATTATAATAATATGGACCATCTAATTGATTTAGGGCCCACTTTTCTCTTCCAGTAAGTACTCAGGGCAGCTAATAATAATTTAAAAAACCCACTTTCCTCAAAAGAAAAAAAATATTTTAAAGAGAGCATTTTACAGACTCTGTCTTTGTTCTCTGGCTTGTTTTGGGATAGGTCCATTGGCCCAAAATTTGTAATTTTGCAATATTGCTAGAACAGCTCATTTATTGGCTCATTCTTTGGCTAAAAATACTGAAAAACAGGAAGAAATGTTTCTTTCAAAATCAGCCAAATAGTGAATGATAATTTGGCTTCTAAAAAGACTTTAAATGTGTTTTTTTAATGAAAAATGGGAGTCCAAAGAGACTTATCTTCTCCAGAAGATTCTCTTCTTGAAGACAGTCTAGAGGGCCAAAGGGTACCCCTCTTCCATTTCATTAAAGCATCTACTGTATAAATTAACAATAACTTGAATTACATACTAATATCGGGATGAGCCAATTGAAATTATGATAAGAAATGTCCATGTTAATTTGCACCCAGCACATTTCCATTTAATCCTTCTATCCAGGTCAAAGCAAGCACACTGGTGATTAGACTTAGAATAATCAACTTCTAAGATGTCTTTCAAAGTAATTTTTCTGATCTATACCCAATATTTTGATTCCTGTAATATTCGTTTCTGTTAAATTTCATTATTATGTTCTGCCAATTTTCTATCAACAATGTTTTCATTTTATTTGTTAATTACATTATTTACTATCTTATGTGCTTTGTGTCAAGTGCAAATTTAATAAACACATCGCCCACCTCTTAAAAAAAAAGAATAACTTTATTGTCACTTTAAATGTACGCTAATTAGCATACATTTAAATGAAATTTTATTGCATACAGCTCTCAAATTTATCTCAAATTTTATTGCATACAGCTCTCTTCCAATATACATTACATAAACATGTCAAAATAAATGAATGATTGAATAAACAAACAAACAAATAAATAAATAACCACATAACCACATATATTATATGATACAGAGAAACAACACAATGTCCACATGTATACGTGGACATGGCAAGAAAAATGAATCTTGCAAGTTTACCAGACAATGGCATAGGGAACAAAGAAAATCTTCTCAGCTGTCCTTACCACTCTCTGTATGGACTTTCTATCTGAGGCACTGCTGCCACCAAACTAAAAAGAGATGCAGTTTGTTAAAACGCTAACAATTGTGCCTCTGTAAAAAGTGACCAGGACAGAAGGAGAAATATGTTCTCTCCTTATCTGATGCAATAAATGGAGATGCTGGTTTGCATGTGGAGAAAAAAGTTCAGATTGTTAATTATCTGCATCCCCGATACCTAATATTATTGACCACCTCTACAGCTGCATCCTTGATACTGACGGGAGTATGACTATGCCGGCTCTTTCTAAAAATCTACAATGACTCCCTTTGTTTTATTAAAATTTAAAACCAGCTTACTTTTGTTGCACCAGTCCACCAGAGCCTTGACCTCTTCCCTATAATCTTCATTGTCGTCCCAGATAAGAACCACTGTTGTGTCATCTGCATACTTCACAATACGATTCATAGCAGATTTGGCACAGCAGTTGTGAGTCATTAAGGTCAACGTAGCAGACTCAAGACACAGTCCTGTGAGGAACCTGTACTCAAGGAGATGGAGTTGGAAACTTTTTTCCCAACTCGTACAAACTGGGGCCTATCAATAAGGACATCCAGTATCCAGTCACATAAAGGAGTATTAAAATAGGCCCAGTTTGTTTACCAAATGCTGAGGAATGATTGCACTGAACACAGAACTAACACATCCACATTAGCTTACAAAAATACAACATGAGGATTATTTAATAAACAGCACTAAATATCAAAAATTGTTACTGGCAAAAAGGGGACAAAAATGATATGAAAAACAGAGATAAAAGAGATAATGAGTTAATAATCTACATTATGTATAACTATATATTTATCTATATATTAAAAGGCAAACAACTTTTCAGAGTTATTGGAAACAATATGGTGGGGAACAGACCCCCAAAGGAATGGCCTTTAGTTATTCTCACTTTAGCCTTGTAATGTATATAATAGTAATGAAATAAACATGAAAGGTAGGACAACAGCTGATCTCTCCTCTCTTCTGCCCCATGAAGGAAATTATTTATTGATGGACAGCATCCAGCATCAGGAAGTTGTGGATGAAATTTTCCAAAGAGACCTTCCTGAGCTGCATATTTTTTAATATGGCCTACAGAAAAATTTATTAAACACATAAAAAGTATTATCTGACTTGAATTATTTTCATTAAAATAAAATAAAGCACATTTTGTTTTTGTTCTAATATCTCAAATCAACAGAACACATTGACATATAAAGTGGTCTAGTGCCTCATCAAAGAAACACTCAACATTCATCTCTCTGAAATGTTTTAGCAGATTCTGCACTATACAGAGATTGAACTAGGTGGCATTTGCCATTTTTTCTAACTGGGTGATTCTACGATCGTTAATACTAAATAACAACACATCTACATGTTCCCTACCGCTCAAGAATCCCTATGTCTCCATCCAAAAGGACACATGAGCCTTCTCATAGCTGAAACCTTTTCTGAATAAATTTGGAGTGAAGTTTTCCATCTTGCCACATAGAATATTTGCTCTCTTCAAGCTCAGTGGCTGTTGATGGACCTGACAGCAGCATATTCAGCTAGCAGCAATGCACAGTCATGTCAGCCCATATAAGGAAAAGTCTCTGTTTCATACAAGATACGAAGAATGGTATACTGCTTGCACCACCCCAGTGGTGAAATCCAAATTTTTTTACTACCGGTTCTGTGGCATGGCTTGGTGGGCATGGCTTGGTGGGCGTGGCAGGGGAAGGATATTGCAGAATCTTCATTCCCACCCCATTCCAGGGGAAGGATACTGCAAAATCCCCTTTCCCTCCCCACTCTAGGGGAAGGATATTGCAAAATTTCCATTCCCACCCCACTCTGGGGCCAGCCAGAGGTGGTATTTGCCGGTTGTCTGAATTATTCAAAATTTCCACTACCGGTTCGCCGAACTGCTCAAAATTTCCGCTACCAGTTCTCCAGAACCTGTCAGAACCTGCTGGATTTCATCCCTGCACCATCCCCATCACATATTTTGGTAAAAATGGGAATGAGAAGCTTACACAAACTGCAATGCAGATTGCAGAAGACATGCTAGGAGCTCTGAGTGATAGCCTTTATTCAACTAAACTGGCTAAGGAATCACCCAAAATATCGGCCTCATCTAACCCAGCCAAGAATACAGGTAGTCCTCGACTTACGACCACAGTTGAGCCCAAAATTTCTGCTGTTCAGGGAGACGTTTGTTAACTGAGTTTTGCCCCATTTTACAACCTTTCTTGCCACAATTTTTAAGTGAATCACTGCAGTTCTTAAATTAGGAACACGGTTGTTGTTAGGTGAATCTGCCGTCCCCATTGACTTTTCTTGTCCGAAGGTTGCAAAAAGGGATCATGTGACACACACACACACACACACACACACACACTCAGGGATGCTGCAATGGTCATAAGTATGAACCATTCAGGCATCTGAATTTTGATTGTGTGACTATGGGGATTCTGCAAAGGTTGTAACTGTGAAACACTGTCATAAGTCCCGTTTTTCAGTGCCGTTGTAACTTTGAATGGTCACTAAATGAACTGTTGTAAGTCAAGGACTACCTGTACTACCCATTCTTACTAGGCTGGTAGATTTTCTGATGTTGTGGCTGATTTTATCCATTTCACCATTGCAATTATTTATTGTATTTATTTATTTATTCAAATTTATATTCCGCCCTTCTCCTAGTGGACTCAGGGCGGTGCACAGCCAGAACTAAAACACATATCAATACAAAATTTAAAATTATTAAAAGAATTAAATAACTGTGGCCCAAAAATTTAAAACATTGAAAACTAAAACCCATTTGACAATTTAAAAAGCTAAAAAGACTAAAAAAGGGGGGGGGGTGTTTCACGCCAGCCCTGCTTGATGGAAAAGAAAAGTTTTTAGGGCACGGCGAAAAACCCGGAGATCCGATATCCTTCGTATCTCTGGGGGCAAATCGTTCCAGAGGGCAGGAGCTGCCACAGAGAAGGCCCTCCTCCTGGGGGTCGCCAGCTGACATTGCCTGGCTGACGGCACCCTGAGGAGTCCCTCTCTGTGGGAGCGTACTGGTTGGTGGGAGGCTATCGACGGCAGAAGGCAGTCCCGCAAATACCCAGGTCCCATGCCATGGAGCGCTTTAAAGGTGGTGACCAACACCTTGAAGCGCACCCGGAAGACCACTGGAAGCCAATGCAACTCACGCAGGAGAGGTGTCACATGGGAGCGCCCCCTTGCTCCCATAATCCCCCGAGCGGCCGCATTCTGCACCAGTTGGAGCCTCCAGGTGCTCCTCAAGGGGAGCCCCATGTAGAGAGCATTGCAGTAGTCCAGGAGGGAAGTGACGAGCGCCTGAGTGACTGTGCATAAGGAGTCCCGATCCAGAAAGGGACGCAACTGGCGAATCAGGCGAACCTGATAAAAAGCCCCCCTGGCCATGGTTGTCAATTAGAGATACCCTTCTAATTAAATAAAATTTGTTCCAAATGCTCCATGCATGCTGTATTTGCTCTTTCCTCCAGGTAGTATTAAAACTTAATACATTCTAATCAACAAAGGAACTTGTGTTTATATCTAACAAAGGAGGAAGATCCATATTCACTTCCAAAGAGACTGATACGTAATTACACTTTCCAAATAAAGGATGAAAAGTGGGAAAGCTCAGCACGCTGTGAGAGAAACACCACCTAATCCCAGGGGAAAGCCTTCTCTACCACAGCACCTTCCTTCTGGGATGGAATCCCCACTCCCACCCTGAGATCTGTATGGCTCCCATCCCATTCTGTTCCGGAAGGCATTGAAAACTTGGGTAGGATGGTAATGAGCCCCTGTGACACTTTGTTTTGTTTGCTAGGGTTTTTCTTTTTTCTGAACACAAGCCTCTCCTATCCTTTATTTTATTGTTTTAGCTTTTGATAGCAAAAGCTCCCAGAGTCACTGAAAGTCTATGCAAATAAAATGACAAATGTTACACCAAAATCACCATTAAATCACGAATTCAATGAAGGAAGCACACATTTTCCACTCACATTACAATCAGCAGAAAATCAAGTTTTATATTAAAGGTCTGACTAAGTAATAGGTATATATGCCTGCTAAAGGAAGGACAGGCATCAAGCTAGCTTGATTTTCTTTGTCAAACTGGAAGTAGCCACCAACTAGGTCATTTGCAACATTTCTGCCTAACTCCTGGGCAGATTTGATAAGGGAAAGTGGAAAAGAATTGCAGGCTGATCACTGAGCAGTGGCTCAGTGGCTAAGATGCTGAGCTTGTCAATAGAAAGGTCGGCAGTTCAGCAGTTCGAATCCCTAGTGCTGGGTAACAGGGTGAGCTCCCATTACTTGCCCAGTTTCTGCCAACCTAACAGTTCGAAAGCATGTAAAAGATGCAGGTAGAAAAATAGGGACCACTTTTGGTAGGAAGGTAACAGTGCTCCGTGCACCTTTGGCATTGAGTCATGCCGGCCACATGACCACGGAGACGTCTTCAGACAGCGCTGAGTTTTCGGCTTTGAAACAGAGATGAGCACCGCCCCCTAGAGTCGGGAATGACTAACGCATATGTGCAAGGAGAACCTTTACCTTTACCAGCAGTCCATATACAGTACAGCATTCTGGGCTATATGAAGTTTTTAAAAAATATTTAAAACCAATCATAAACAGAGTAAGTTTACAGTACTGAGAAACAGTATGTGCCACCATGAGTAATTCTTGATATCTTCAGGAAATGGGTGCACCTTAGCTATGGAAATACATCATTCATATCTGGTGGAAATTAGGACAACAAACCCATCTTCAAGGGAAGTGCAGAATTTTCTTAAAATTGGTTTCTTTTAGCCTACTGAGCTAAATGAGCTGTGGTGGTGCAGTACTGACTGCTGGCTGTTTGCAATTTTGTAGTTCAAATCTCACCAGGCTCAAGGTTGACTGAGCTTTCCATTCTTCTAGATGGGTAAAATGAGAATCCAGATTGTTGGGGGCAATATGTTGACTCTGTAAACTGCTTCTGTAAAGCACTGTGAAGCGGTATATAAGTCTAAGTGCTATTGCTATTGTTCCTACCTGTTTTCTACCTTTACATTTATATAATTATTCACAGCGGAAAAACATTCTTCATAATGTTATTAGATCTGTCTACTTTATCTTTGTCAATTTCATGTTGTTCAATCACCACCATTGCCTGATATAAAGTTAAAATATAGTGGTTTGTGGTTTTTAAAAAAACCGGAATGCTTGTAATAAATGATTGTAATAAATCTCCAAGACTGAAAAGGACAACTTAAAACACAAAATTTAGACTACCTAACAACTGTAAGGAAGTCTGGACATGGGGAGGAAAGACCTGTGTCCTAATTTTTTTCACCATCCAGACACAAAGCTTGGCTTGAGAAAGACAACAGCATGGCAGAGACCAACTGTGTCGATTTCAGATTGGGCATGATCAAAAATGCCTCTGCTTTTTGTTTGACTAGTTTCCTTGGCTCTGTGGATTCCTAAGTAAATCTAATGTCACTGGCAATCAAATGTTTAAGCAAAACATGACAAGAGTTTTGACAGCCCTCATAACACTTTGAGGAATTTTTAGCATATTTCTGAGTTGTATTAGCTTAACCTGTAATAGAATATAAATGAGCCCATATGGCAGAGATGTAATTATGTTGCATGTGAAAAATCCCTTTGGTAAGGTTTTTGTGGGGGGAGGAAGGGGGAAGAATTCCCTACATGTGCCTTCTGGAAGACGCGATATACACATGATTACTTACTTATTTGCATCAAGAAAAGAATACAATGCTAACAACGCAGTAATGAAAAGGGCAAGCAGCATATAGAGATCCTTGGGGGTGCTGCTACTTATAACTGACATCCAGTTAAGAACAGAGAAATTTGTCTCCGTAGGGACAAATGATGAAGCAATCTTTGATTATGCAGGCATACTAATCATGAGTCTTAATTATTATTACTGCAAGTGAATGAACTACAAATCTCCAGGGAACATCTCTGTCACAGATACTTTGCTGGCATAAGCTGAAAAGAAAAAGAAAAAGAAAAAAGAATATTTTCCCAAGGATCATTTTCATTCCAACCTGATAGTTAGCTGAAGTTTCTCTCTCTACCAGCCATGAAACATTAAATATAGATTAGAAACAGGGAAATGTTGAAAGTTGAAATTCACCGGAGGTGCACACCCTACATACTTGAGAGAAAGCCCCAAATGTTGTAGCAACATGACGGAAACTTTCCAAGCTGAAAATACAGCCACAACAGAAGGGAAAGTGGATGTTTAGAATTCCACCAGTCTTCTGTTTAGCTTTCTTCGAAGACCCTAATTCATCTCAAAGTTCTAAAGCTTGTTATTGGCAGATGTTAGAAAGTACCCACTGAAAGAACAAATAATTGTACCAAGGGGAGAAAAAAAAAGAAAACAAGTTTCCCCCCCCCTCCCAATGATTTAGACTGTAAGGAGACTTCAGATTTAGGTGTAAAAAATATTTTTCTTTCTTTTATACTCTAGGGAATGCAATAAAACCCTGATGTATGTTCATTGTGTTTGTAGCTATACAGACATGTACATTCATACTCTTATGTAAATGCATATATTCATATGCACACAAGTGTTTGTAAGCTGACTATTTCCACAATATTAATAAAGGAGAAAACATTCTACATTGAGGACAAAGGGTGGAATGCCTTCAGTTAGAATTTACGGGTGCTAAATTTATGTACATATAAAATATAGAATTGTTACAGGAAATATTATGCATCCTATGTATAACATCAAGGATCTCCCTATCTGTTAATAGTTAATAGACTATTATTATTATTCTTTTATTCATTAAAAATCAAACTCAGTCAACTGGACATTTTAAAATGTGTCACAAATACCATTGACTGGTGCTAATGGTTGATAAGAGTTGCTGCCAGCGTCCTAGGTATCAACCAAATACCTTCTTAAAATATATGATGTTCCGAGTAGCATAGTTTTTTGCAGTTCTGCTGGTGTTATTGCAGGAAGCTGCAAGTTCTTGAAGTGTTTTGTGAAATTCTTGGACATGGTACCAAGTGCCCTGATGACAATGGGTATCACTGTGACATTTTTCATCCATAGCCGTGTAGTTTCTATGTCCAGGTCACGATTTCACGATTTCTATGGCCAGGTCATGATTTCATGATTTTTTCCAGTTCTTTTTCTTCGACTCTGGTACCGCGATGTCAATAAATTGTACGTTTCGGTTTTCGACAACTGTGATATCTGGCATGTTGTGTTCCAAGTGATGATCTGTCTGTATTCAAAAGTCCCACAAGATCTTCATCTTCTCATTTTCTATAACCTTTTCCACTTTATGTTCCCATGACTTTTTGGATAAAGGAAAGTCATATTTTTTACATATAGTGGATTAATTTAGCAACTCGGTCGTGTCTAGCTTTGTAATCAGTTTGTGCAATTTTGCTGCATTCACATATTAAATGTGAAACAGTTTCAACTTTGTTTTGAAAAGTCATTTGTTGTTGTTGTTGTTATTGTTATTGTTATTATTATGATTATGATTATTATTTGGGGTGGATCATTATATTTAAGCTGGACTCAACTACAGAGGATGCTTTTAAAGTAAATAGGTGTGTTTTCCCTGGCCATCTCCAAAGCAGAAGACTATTCTTTACAAAGCAGGATACATGATCTATATTTACATTAAAATTCTGCTTTAAATTATTCATTTGACTCATGAAAATGAGCAAATGACCCCCATCAAGTTGGATCAATTGGGAAAAAGTACAGGGTGACATGGAGATTTCACAGTTGCTTTCATGTACAAGGAAAATATAGTTTCAATTCCTGTCCTGTGTTTCAGATGGCAGCAAAATAAAGGAATACACTTGTAAGTTTTGGATTTAGAAATACACTAGGTCACTCTGGCTATCTGCTTCCAGGCATTTTGGATTACTACCAGCTGCAGCTACAGTCAGGAGTGATCAGCATGGCAATTGAGAAAATGCTTACCCAGTTTAAAAATTTCAATGCATGTTGAAATTTGAAGTGTGGTAGTTTCCATGTCTGTGTCACGATACTTACCTTCTAGTGCTGCTCCTCCACAATTCCTGCATTTAGAAATGTATGGTATCCTTAGCATGTACCAACTATTCTGTGTACAAATACAAGATTTGCTAATGCAGAGCATATAATTTGTAATGAGCAAAATATTACCTTTTTAGCTATATGCCTGGCACTGGTTCAATGCTTCTGTTCTTTGCAATACCAATGCAAGCTAATTGTTATTTCACTTTGTGATACATTATTTTGGGGGGTGGGGAAGCGATGTCTGATATAAGAATAGGAAGACACTAGAGAAAAATGTTGTTCTTTTAGTATAATATGAAGTCTTGTTTGATTGTTTAAGCAGTGAAGCAAATAACTAATTGCACTGAGATTAACTCTTTTTGTATTTTGCATGGATGTATTTTGCACTCATTTAAATTTATCTCACAAGTAAAACTTAAATAATCCATTTCTTATTATCAATGTAGTAAGCAGTCTATTTGCATCAACAGTCTAGAAATATTCCAAAACTTCTTGAACATTTTCCCACCAAAAACTTCTTTCTGCATTCATTCATTTTCCGTCATACTATACAGTTGTTCTAATTGTGCATTCTGTTTGCTATTAACTCAATAAGGCACTTACTTGAAATGAAAAGGAAAACAACCTCTTTAACATGAGAAACAAAGCTGGCTATATTACATCTTGCAAAAACTGATGAAGGAGACTTAACCCTAGAAGAAGCATTTATCCTGGGTAAATCTACTGGATACAACATACTGAAAAATTCTACGATTTGTGGTGACATGATGATCTGTTTTTAGGTCTGCCATGATACCCATGCTATAGAAAAGATGGATAAAATGCTTTGACTGCGCACAGAACACAAGACCAGGAAGAAAACAAATTTTGAATGCTTCAAAACAAGGTCTAAATCTTACAAATTGTCAGTGTATTTGGATTACAAAATTTGTCACCCTAGCCACAACTCCCTTCCCCCCATTGTTTCAATTATCTTACTCACTGGAAATTAACTTTCTACAGTGAATTTCCATTGAATATAATCTTAACATTAAATGACAGAAGCTTGTATACCTACAGACTGAAGAGTTGGAGGTCTCCATCCTTCTTCTTCACAAGTGCTTTCAGTCTTCTTCCTTGCCTTGCTTTGTTGCTTAATAGCTACTGGTATCCCTACCTTTCTTTTAGATGCATGTCCAACCTTCTCCTTGACCTTGACAAGTGAGAGTTGTAGGGGGCTCATTGTCTACTCTTAGTGGTGGGGAGAGGGGCTAGAGGAGGAAAATACAGAAATGAAATAAATCTATAGTATCATTTCCTGGTCCTGTGCACTAAGCGAGGAAAATCAGCTCTACCACTTCTGTGGAGATACAATACAGTCATCATCTGACAAGTTATAAATAGAACAGATTTTATAAAAAGAAAGAAAGAATGTGAAAAAAAATCTTTTTGACTTTAAGTAGTCATATGCAAAGTATTCAGTGGTGGAGGAGATAAAATATATAATTTTTCAAATCACAGAGAGTAAATATAAGGCTCTGGACTGAGTTGTATAGTACTGCCCCAAATTTAGATAGATTGTTTTGTAAAGATGTTCCAATTTGTGTAACAACACACAGTTTACTTAGCATGTACTAAGAATATAAATTATAGAAGGCACAACACAAATAATACAGAGATTAAATTTAACATAATTCTTGGTCAACCTAGAGATTAGACTAGCCCTGGACCATATGTTATTACTGTATGAATTTATCACTGGAAAACCCCTTTTCCTGAAAATCCCAGTTTAAATTGAAAGCTGAGGAGAGAGAATAAATCCCTTTCTTTCCAGTCTTCCATTCAGCACTAGTGCCTGATTTTGAAATAAGTCTTTTTATCACTGACAGAAATGAAAGGGTCTTTGCGACAGGCTAGACAGAAAACCAGCCGCACCAGGACTATTGTAATGTTATTGTTGTAGAGTGTAATAACAGAATCTTGGAAACGTGGTGGAGATTCTGACTCTCCTCCCTTACATCAAGAGAAGGACAATCTTGAGTTTCTTCCTCACTTTCCCTCATTTTTGGAGCCAAGCTAGTGTTTACCAAATTGCTGTTGAATATCTTCTTCTAGCCATCTCCATACTTCTACACACTGACTTCCCCAAAAGAATACTATAACGAAGATGAGCTTTTCCTAAATGTATCCATGAGTGGTATTCTGAATTCTCCCATGATTATTACAGTGTCATGTCATAGGTTATTGATCCTCTGCTGAAGTGATTTTTGCAACAGGGAAAATCACTTCAGCAGAGTTGAAGTATATTCAGTTGTTGTCTTCCACAATGCATATAATATAGCTTTCCAAGCCAAGCAAGTAATCCTAAAAGCAGTCAGTTTAACACCATTCTAATGGATGAGTTAGAGGGAAGGTGTCTCCTCTGTTAAATCAAGTTCTAAAAAACTTGAGTTTTCCTTAGAGTGAACAATCAAAAGAGCATGCATCATGCAGGTCAGTGAGTCCTGCTCTTTAGATGGGGAATCATAACTACAACCTATAAAACTAGATTCTACATTAGAATCTTAAGTCAATGGGCAGTTAATTAATTCGTGTAACTTACATAACAGTACTAATACAAATCTGTTTGGCATGCTCTGATAGAAAATATCACTCTGAGTATATTGGTGGTTTTAATAGAAAGCCAAGCAATGACCTATATCTCATGTTTATTTTACTTCTAAATGCTAGAAAAAATTATTTCACATCAAATCTTAATAAATGAAACATTTGAACCAGTGTTGAATGAAACATAATCCAAGGGCCAGAGCTTCATAATTCTCTGCTTTAAAAAGTAAATAAATAAACAGCATAGTATAGGTTTGATAGACTTAACAACCCAATCTTACCAACCTTTAAACAAACAAACAAACAAACAAACAAACAAACAAACAAACAATAAGGAAGGGGCTGAAAATTCTGCCTGCAAGCCTAGCAGATTAATATCCTTATATTCCCCATAAACATCTTGCCTCCCTTGTTGACAAAATATTAATTAAAAAGTGTAGCAGATGTTAACCAATCTTTTCAAGCAAATTACCTATCCTTAATTTGAACAATGCTGTAGGATTGTTTTATGATCTGGAAATACTCATTAAGAAATCATAAGGGGTTTACAGTCAGATAAAATAACTGGTTCACATAAAACAAGTTTATTCTTGTACATTAATTGATTGGTATAATGGGAATCATTAGAAAGATGGTAGGCAGAAAGAACCCTTTGCACTACCATCAAAGAGGTACACTTCAATAGAAGAGAATAATTGTAGCTCAGGGTTGAACTGTGTGTCCTTGGTACACTCTGAGGCTGGTGGTTTTCTTGCAGATGCTGTATTACCAAACTAGATAACATCATCAGGAGCAATTCAATGGACTTTGCAAGCCTTAGCATAATTTTGTTATAAAGAAAAATGGAATGAATGAATGAATCAATCAATCAATGAATCAATCAATGAATGAATCAATGAATGGAGTGTTTTATTACAGTCAGTTACCAGTACATGAAGAAAAAAAAAGTACATTATTGTAAATATAATTGGTCTTCATCATTAATATTCCAAATTGGAAAACAAATAGTTCACACATAAATCAAAGAATTTAAATCTCTAAGAGTGTCTTCTCAATCATCTACTATGCTTAGAAAAAAAGCAACACAAAATAAATCTGAACTAAAGCAGAGAGAGTTTCCATTGCCATAACTGTGGCAATAATTTTATCCTTGTGGCAGAAATTCAGAGCCAAGATATTGAATCTTCTACTTTATAGAGTTCAACTTTACATTTCTAAAGAAAAAAGAACTTTAGAAGCAACTCAATCCACATTCTACCAAGTAGTGATGCTTCAAATTCTTTATTGTATGCCAAGTCTTCTTTGGTTGGAATTTGGCATTGCCTCTGTAGACGTTTGCTTGATAAACTATCAGCCAAAATACTGGTGAAAGTGATCCTCCTTAGATGGTTTGTTGATTAGATATCTTCTTCTTGGAATAATACTACTATGGTGACATAGCAGTTTAATTTTTGGCACAGTTAGGGTGCTAGTAAGCATCCTAGAATTAAGTAGCAAATCTTTGATCTGGATTTGCAGAGATATAGGACCAGAACATTTTATTACTGCAGTAATAAAGGTTCTGTGGTAAACTTTTCTCTTTACCTAATTACTTCTATAATATCCTTTCTGTCCTGCAGAAAATGATATTCTATACCTTGCTATCTATGGTCTTGGAGGAAACGTTCAGGAATATGTCACCACAAGACTGTCTGTTGTCTCTCGTGTATGGTGTGATCAAGATAGCTTTGTATGTGCCAATATGCCACCATCTTAATCATGAAGAGCATTCTGAATTAATTTCTTGATTGTGTTAGGCTGATAACAAAAATGTTCTGTTTTTGTAAGCAAATAGATTGTTCTGTTGGATTTTCTTATGACAATTGTAATCAAGAAAATGGATTTAATTTTTGAATTAGTTCTTGATTTGGATTTAGTTTTGGCAACACCTCTTGGCAAATTTATCTCTTTCCAAACTATTTGGTAATTCTATTCATGGTTTCAGTCTTCCTCACTGGTTTTTTATTTATTTCACTCTATTACATTTGATATTTTGATCCTGAATAGTAAATAAAATAGATTAAACAGAAATAAATGTAATATTTAATTATGTGAAGAAATCAGAACATTTTGTGTCCGTGGATCAATCCAAAGAGACAACATCATTAAAAATGTTGATTTTTGAAAGAAAGATACTAATTATCTATAATTATCTAAATATTTAAATAACTCATATCATGTTTTGTGCTACTTCAAGAATAAATATTTTTCAGACTCACCTTGAAATAAAACAGTTTTCTGATCATTAAACTAGTATTTACACAATGGTCAGTTGTAGGCATAAAACCTTTCTAGTTTCCAAGGACAAAATGATATAGATTTCTTCTCCTTTCTAATCTCAAATAATTCCATAAAGAGTTATTTTATCAGTAATACTTAACAGTATTTGACTCTGAGCAACTGAATAATCTTTATTGGCTTATCATATACTGATTATTATTAACTCAAAATCGGTTACTCATAGGACTGTATAAGTGAGTGATCATCTGAAGAAATCAAGTGTTTTGGTACAAGAAGGTGGTTTTGTAGCTATGCTTAATATACCATACTTCTATTTAATCTCTTTTAGCAAGGTGATGTTGATCAAAGCAACTTGCCATAGTAATATATTTGAGATCTAAACATATATGTGTTTTACTGTAGGTTTGAGAGGAAACCACTGTCACCTATCTCCACCATCTCCATATCAGATACACCAACAACAGTCAAGCCTCCTATAGCTGGCCCCATCTTTTTGGGGGCCCCATCTCTGGTGTTAAAGAAAATAATGTGCATGGTCTATTTCACAAACAAAAACATGGAAAGGCACCAGGCCCAGACAAGATAACTCTTTCTTATTTGAAAGCTTGTGTTGACCAATTGGCCCCCATATTCACCCGCATCTTTAATAAATCACTAGAGATGTGCTGTTTCTTCTTGCTTCAAACATTCTACTACTATCATCCCAGAGCCAAAAAATCCTTCCATCGAGGAACTGAATGACTACAGATTGGTTGCTCTGATATCTGTAGTTATGAAAACATTGGAAAGGCTAGAACTGTCCCACTTAAAAACCATCATGGATCCGCTGTTGCAATTTGCCTACCAAATAAATAGATTGGCAGATGATGCTATCAATATGGCTCTGTACCACATCCTACATCATCTTGAATCTCCAAAGACCTATGCAAAGGTCCTTTTTGTAGACTTCAGCTCGAGGTTCAATACAATCATTCCAGATTTTCTTCTACTTGTAAGTGGATCATAAGCTTTTTTAACAGACAGGAAGCAGCAGATGAAGCTAGGCAGAATCACATCAGAAACCTGTACAATTAGCATGCACCCCACCAGGGCTGTGTGCTCTCCCCACTTCTCTTCTCTCTACACTAATGACTGCATCTCAAAAGATCCCTCTTTTAAAGTACTGAAGTTTGCAGATGATACAACAGTGATTGGTCTCATTCGAGATAATGACAAATCTGCATACAAACAGGAGGTTGAACAACTAGCCTTGTGCTGCGGCTGGAACAGTCTTGAACTAAACACACTTAAAACTGTAGAAATGATAGTAGATTTTAGGAGAAGCCCTCCTACACTACCACTACTCACAATACTAGACAACACAGTAGCAACAGTAGAGACCTTCAAATTTCTGGCTCTATAATATCTCAAAACCTAAAATGGACATCTAACACCAAATATGTCATCAAAAAAGTACAACAAAGAATGTTCTTCCTGCACCAACTCAGGAAGCTCAAACTGCCCAAGGAGCTGCTGATACAGGTCTAAAGAGGAATTATTGAGTCTGTCATCTGCACCTCTATAACTGGTTTGACATGACAACCAATCAAGACAAACACAAACATACAGTAATTAGAACTGGAGAAAAAATAATTGCTACCAATCTGCCTTCCATTAAGAACCTGTATACTACCTGAACCAGAAAGAGGGCTGTGAAAATATTTACAGACCCCTCGCATCCTGGACATAAACTGTTTCAATTTCTACCCTCAAAACGATGCTATAGGGCACTGCACATCAGAACAAATAGACACAAGGACAGTTCCCCCCCCCATGCCATCACTCTGCTAAATAACTGATTCCCACAACACTGTCAAACTATCTAGAAAGGCAGTATTACGATCATTATTCTCATCATCTTCTTATCTTCTTATGACTATAACTTTGTTGCTTTTATCTTATGATTTATATTGTTTACTTAGTATCCTAATATGATTTATGTTAATTCTTATTTAGTATCCATGATTATCACTAAATGTTATATCTAATGTCTAATACATTATGATAAATGTATTTTACAATGACTATGATAATGATCTATCATTATTATTATATGTACACTGAGAATTCAGGTCATAGTTGTCCCGTGGTTGTCCCAAAGGTGTTTTTTTCAGGAGGCAACTGGACTTTCTTGTTTTTTCTTTTGAAGATGTTTCACTTCTCATCCAAGAAGCTTCTTCAGCTCTACAGTCTTTTAGCTATACAATTTCAAAGGCTATACACCCCCTGAATGGTGTGGGAATAGGAATGGGTTTCTAGAGGAAAAAATGCAGAGTACAGGAACCAGGAGCGCTACTCAGGTGACTCTGAGAACACAGATAAACTCCAAGTGCATCCTCTAGAAGGATGCAGATTGCCAGCTGTCTGCAAGGAATATAAAACCTTCCATTCTCCACTATCCTGTCAGAACTAAAGAAGCTTTTTGGGCGAGAAGTGAAAAGTCTTCAAAAGAAAAAACAAGAAAATCCAGTTGCCTCCTGAAAAAGCACCTTTGGGATGTACACTGAGAGTTTATGCACGGGAGACAAATTCCTTGTGTGTCTAATCACACTTGGCCAATAAAAAATTCTATAAAGATTGGTAAAATGCTCTATGCTCAATTTGTCTATTTAAATAACTTAGAATATATGGCTGCCTATCTCACATAATGATCTTAAGTGGTTCACAACAACCAATAAAACGAGTTAAAACTGAACAGCTTTTCCCATCAGGTATCAGATTAATTCGAACTTGAATTTCCTGCCTCCAGTCCAATCCTGTCTCAATGTTTGAGGGAAGAGCCAGGCTTTCATGGCCTCTTGAAAGATTAAAGGGCTAGTGGCCATTCAAATCTTTGGTGGGAGGCTACTGCAAAGGGCAGAGGCAGCTACAAAGAAGGCACACTTCTGAAGCCTTATTAGATGACAAAATGTATGGAAAGGATCCTAGAGCATGTCCACCCTATGTGACATAAATGGAATGGGTAGATGGGGAGAGGAAGTCCTGAAAAATAACGAGGGCCTCTGCCATATAGAGTTTTAAAGATGATAGACAGACCTTTAATTACAAAAGCCATTGGAAGCCAGCGTAGTTCAGAAAACTACATTTGGTATCTTCCACTGCAGCTTCCAGATTATCTTCAAGTGAGCCAATGTAGAGCTCATTGTAGTAATTCGTTTGGGATTGTTTATCAATGTTCTTTCACCAGAAATGAGATGTATTTACAGGTATAAAAAGTTTTTAAAATCAATAAAAGTTTCCATTACAAAAACAATTTTGTATTTTTATCAGCAAGGACATCAGCAGAGCCTCCAGGAGTTAAATTTAGTTCAAGAAAGACCCTGTCTATCTTAATCCACTTGAGTATAGTATATTTACATACACAAACATACACTCTTGCATTCATGCACACACACATAGAAACACACACTATTTATTAAGTTTGCAATAGAGAAATTCAAGAGCTTTCTGTCTCATAATATTGTAGAAATGTATATTCAGTAAAATTGAAGTCTTAAGTTAAGACCTGATAGAAGGAAGTATATATAATACATAATTAAGGGTTTTACTGCTGAAAAATTCATTATGGACATTTGCCTAAAAGCAAAAAATAACAAGATAGATATGATAAGTTAGTTACCAGTGGCTGTTAGGCAGCCACATTGCATCCATTAATGTTGCAAGGGTAATGGAGCAGGTTTCGGGCATTCCACTAGATACTGGGTGGCATGGATGCTGCACCAGACACCATGAATGACTTCATTCTCCATCATACACAATGATATAATTGGTGGTCTGCCACCAAAGTGTTCAATCGGAGCTCTAGGAAGGGTGCCAAGAACTGCAGTTATGTAATTATTTCCCGTAACGCTTATGAACTAAGGAGGCACATTATGAAAGCCTAGTTGTCATAAAGCTATGTGACCTAGTTGTTACATAGAAATACCATTGCTTTATGTCTTGTTGGATGATTTCCAAAGAATATTTGCCCAGAACAGTGAGATCTTGGATTCATGGTCCTTGGTTCTAACATGGAAGGTCCCTTTGAACATTTAAGCACCAGTAATCGATGTGACAACACTGCTGATTGCTGATCATTTTTACAATGTATAGCACTATTTACAGAAAATTCCTCAAGGGAGATGCTATCCCATTAGCCTGATACCGGATAGCATTTTAAACATTTGCATGCAAATATTCAACTATTGACATCCCGCATCTTTAACTAGATAGGATTGAACTACAGTGTGAATGTGACAATTTAAACTGATAAAACAATGGCTGTTCAAGCAACTAGACCAATGTTTTCCAACCTCCTGAAATGGCCTCCCAACTTTAGAATTCTCCAGATGGCATAGCCATTGCTGAGAATTCTGGGAATTGAAGTCTTCCGTCTTGGAAACTGCCAACTTTAGAAACATGGAACAAGGCAAGCCAAACCAGCTGTCAATCCTATACACAGTGCTGTGTTTAGCCAGCCCACTGGAATGTCTGGGGAACTGAATGGAATGATGCTTTCCTCCACTGATTGAATTTAGAAAAATATGTAACTCTGTCTGTTAATAAATTGCAGGCACTCCAAAAGAGGCTGTGAAATCAGGGTTGCAAGCGAACCACACAATTGGTTAATGAAGATTTTGAGGAAAACATTCAATTGCCAGATTGCTTCCAAGGTGTCTTAGCAATTGGGGTAGTGGGTGGCCTTAGAAATTGGATGGATTTAAAATCCATTGTTTTTTTTCCCCTTTGCTTTGTCATGAATACTTTTTTGTGCACATGATTGGAAAACATGAGCAGGAAGAATCTGAGAATTGTGAATATTACGAAGGAATGGAGGTATACAATTCTGCAGGCAAGACAAAGCAATTCCATTAAAAAGCTTGTCTGGAAGCACTGACTTTCATCGTGTCCTTTGATAAAGCTCCTTTGCATAAAAATTTCACAGGAAGAAGCTGTTCTAAAAATAGGTGAGCACCCCTAAATTTTGCAATTTAAAACCAATTGAACTTAAGAACATTGGCATATGAATTATTTCTTTTACCCTCAGTTTTTGAGGGGGGGTCAGTGTTTTTACATCCATTCATACAATTTCTTTTTTCAAACATCAAATTACTTTGCATCCACTATCACTTTATTTGCAAGTAAATCTCTTTTTAAAGAATGAGGAAGATTGCTATTTTAATTCCAATGAAATATGGAAATGTGCAAAATCCAGGTAGTTTGCTAGGATGGTAGCAAAGAGTTCTGGCATTTTTTTCCTTTTTTCATAGAAACAAAGGCTACAACATCACATAGGAGGCTGGGTTCCCCTGACTGAAATGAATGGGATTTGCAATAGGCAGTGGTGTGAGGTTTATATATTCTTTGCTAGAAAATTATTGCATTGTGATACAATTCTGTCATGCATCTACTCAAGAATAATTCCACTGAATTCAATTAAATTTACCTAAGGTATGAAATTGCAGCCACAAGCAATGTTACAAATGAACCTTGATCTCCCAGGAAGACTAGTAAGGTATTAAATGTTCTTCTTCCTAGTAAATGCAATCTCACTGAAGATTGTAAAATTATTACTCATTTATTTTTATCCCTTTATTAATTTTACAAATAACTCAAGGAGGCAAATATATCCAACACACCTCCCTCTTCTTATTTTCCTACAAAACCCTGTGAGGTGAGGTGAGCTGAGAGAGAATGACTGGCCCAAAGTTTCCCAGTTGGCTTTCATGGCTAAGGTAGGACTTGAACTCACATTCTTTTGCTTTCTAGCCTAGTGCCTTAATCACTAGATCAAACTGGCTAAAAATATAAAAGATAAAGCTAAAAATATTTTTTATCTTTAACAATACTACTGTGGTGGGATGAGAAATTAATGGTTTTCTCCTTACTCTAAAAAACTGACAAAAAATAAACAATCCTTCCACTCCACATCAAAAAAATTGTTGAAGAATAAAAGTTCTCATTCTTTAAATCTAAATCATTCCCATAGCTTATTTTTAAGATGGATAATTCACTGTCCCCTCATAGACACAATAGCATTTTCTCTAAATTCTTGTCATCTCTCTTGCATTTTTAAATCAGAGATGAAATGATTTTTAGGGGAAAAAATTTGTCTTCTTCAAGATGTGCTTTAGCTTTTGATGTCTGCAAAAACACAGTATATCTTCATACTAAATAAGGTCCTTAAAATATGTGTATGTAAATAACAGTAAAAATATAAAAATAACTGTACTAAAAAGTGTTGAGTGATAATAAGATTTAAAGTTCTGATATATCAAATCATTATTCTGAAATCACATTTTCTAGGAAGTAAAATCATCTTAAGAGTTTTTCTTCTCTGTCTATATGCATACATTTAGCTTTGAATAAAAAAGGTCAAATACATGCTATTCAGTTAAAACTGTAAAATTCACCTGAACAGAGTGACATATCCAATAAATTTAAGGTCACTTCATTTTTTAAAATATATTTTGATACTAAAATTTACAGAGCTACAATCAAATATATTTTGCCATGAACTCAGGGTATAGTAAAGGAAAATTAATCTGGTTAGGTATCTCTCTTTTTTTAATTATGCCATCTCTTTTCAATGCCTATTAAAGTTTTTGTGTCATATTACTGCATATGTGGTTATAGTTTTGTATAACACTCAGCTAGAGTTATCAAACAGCTGGCTTATTTTCTACATTTATTATATGGAAGCAGCATAGGAGAAAAAGCTGCTTTCAATCAGTCTTTTAAAAGAAACAACCTACTATAAGCTTTTTACCTTCTACTGCAGTGATACCATCAGCTATTCTGCTTTCATTTCCTATATACTACTTACCGCAATCTAGGACATCTACATTAACCAACAGAATTAAGACAAAAATACTATATAATGTGGGCATTAAAAAAAACAACTTTAAATTCTAGTATTAAATAGGTGCAATTAACGCTAATGAAATGTCTGTAAATAATTTTAAAAGAACGAAATAATTCTGTACAAAACAATTTATTTAAAAAATTAAAATAGGTATTCTTATATATTTATATATAAACTTCTATTGTTCTATAAATATAAATGATTTTGACATAGTGAACAGAAATAAATGTGTACCAAATTGACACAGTTATTCATTTTAGGATATGATTAGTCACAGATTATATTTTTGGCAGGAATGTAAATAAAAAGTTTGAAACGATACATCATTAGAGTAGCAAGTCTGTTGTGTCACAGAAATGATTAAATATGAAAATGAGTTTGCCACTGAAAACTGACACATCTTGTATAAACCTATTACAGAAGTATGAGCTGTAACAGTTTATAGAGAGACTACCAACCAATCATAGACAGTTTTTGCAGATTTACATATAAATGACTACACTGAAACATCAGGCTGTTGATTCTTTCGGGTTTCAAACATTTTTTTTCCCCTCCTGGTAGCATAAATCATCATTCTTTCTGGTCAGCTATTAACACAAAGGAATGAAACCCAACAGTTATAAAGATTTGCAGAAATAAAAATGTCAATGTCGAACATATTCAAAAATGCAACTTGCTGAGAGTTTTTGCTCTGTTTATTCCCCCAAACCTTTATTATTGACCACACTGAACTGATTTGCAAAAGCCTTTTCAGCAGTTTTTTTTAGCAAATTCATTAAGGGGGAGGAAAAAATCTACCAAGGAAACATTGCTCACAACAATGCTAATAAATGGGGTATCGAATTACAATTTAAAAAAAGAGAGAGAGAACAGCCTTCTTGCTCACTGCAGTGTTAATAACAACAGCCAAGAGACTTATTTCTACAGAAGATACAAAGCAAATTGTAAGCTCAATATATTACAAAGTTAGGAGAAAAGTTACAGTTCCTTAAAATCTATCAAATATATATGGGAGATGGTAAGAATACTTGACTCCCAGCTATTCTGTTCTGCACCTTCATAGGACACAACTTTAAACATAGCTTAGAAAGCACCCTTTTGCTGGCTGAGTATTTTCTTCCACAACGACAAAACATGTAGTTAGGTGAGACAGTTCTCTTCTGCAAGCTCCTCCCACAATGTTCCTACAACAGGTAGAACGGCTTGTTTTCTTTCCTCTTCAGGTTACACCGAGGAAAGATAAGTCCATTCTTTGTCTGCAGCTGGTGTGCAACACAAATCCCATTAACTGTGCCACCAACAACCTCCTAGGCAGGTTTCCTGAAACCAACGGTTCCTGATTGTAAATGGCTCTAACGCTAGGGTCAATTAAAGTCCTAATTTTGGATTTACAAGAAAAAGGTCTCTTAACTTCTAATTTTTCAATGCTGCACTGAACATAAAATATTTGTTTTCTTGTGTTTAAAAACAGAAAAGTCTGAAAAAGGGAGTTTAAAAAATGTTTTAAATATGTACGAAAAAGCTTTGCAACTTAAATACAAACATACTTACAAAATCTTACAGAGACTATTTACAACAATCTCAAAATCACATTTCCAACTTTCAGGGAAAATTTAATCCAGATGAAGACAAGAGGAATAGTATGTGCCTCTATCAATGTTCTTAGGATCGGTTTTCTGTGGGCTGGGGAGAAAAATTTCTGACCTAGATGATTTCAGGGTGTGTACATTTCTCTCTCTTTCTCTGCTTGCTCTTCCAATCTCTGGTCAGGCTGCGGAGAAACAACAAAGTTGATGTGTGAACAACAAGCTGATGTTGAACTTCACACTGTAGTTTCTCCTTGTTTGCTGTTGGTAAGTCTGGTATAGAATTTCCTCCAGGAATTGAGTGTTTTTCCAGACCAGATCCAGAAGCCTGAAGTGATTCCCACAATTAGGGTCATGAGATATTTGATCATGAAGACTGTGAAGTCTGGGCTCATTGGGGGGTAATGGTAGTTACTGGGGCAAGGAATGGCATAGCTCTTGCAGCTTTGAGCAAACCAACTCCTTTCCCACTGTTCCCTAAACGCTTGCTCATAAAAATAACAGGCAATCACTATGGTGGCAGGCACTGTATACAGAACGCTGAAGATCCCAATCCTCACCATTAGCTTCTCCAGTTTTTCTGTCTTGGTGCCATCATGCTTCATAATAGTCCTAATTCTGAAAAGAGAAACAAATCCAGCCAGGAGAAAAGAAGTACCAATGAATAAGTACACAAACAAGGGTGCCAGCACGAAGCCACGCAAAGCATCTACATTGTTGATGCCCACAAAACAGACACCACTCAGCACATCGCCATCAACCTGTCCCAAGGCCAGGATAGTGATGGTTTTGATGGCTGGCACAGCCCAAGCAGCCAAGTGGAAGTATTGTGAATTAGCCTCAATGGCTTCATGGCCCCACTTCATGCCTGCAGCCAGGAACCAGGTGAGAGAAAGGATGACCCACCAGATAGAGCTGGCCATACCAAAGAAATACAGCATCATAAACAGGATGGTGCACCCTTCTCGCTTGGTGCCTTGGGCCACAGTTCGGGAACCATCGTCAGAAAAGCGCTCATTACACACCACTTTCTCTTCCAGCAGAAACCCTGCAATGTAGGCCACAGCCACGGCAGTGTAGCACCCCGAGAGGAAGATGATGGGTCTCTCCGGGTAACTGAAACGCTTCATATCCACTAGGTAGGTGAGAACTGTGAAGAGGGTGGAGGCACAGCACAGCACAGACCAGATACCAATCCAGGTACGCGAGAAGCGCAGCTCCTCCTGCCCAAAATACATGAGCCCGTGGGGGCGTCCAGGGTCACAGGGAGCTCCGCAATCTTTCTCGCCCAGGAAGCGGTAATTCAGGTAGGAAGGTACCTTGAGCACCCGGGGGCAGCTGAACCTGCCCGCCCGGTCCGCCAGGTGGCTCCCTCCGCCGCCCCCGCCGCCGGGCCTGAGTTGAGGATTGCTGGTCCAAAACTCGGGTCCCAGAGAGGGAGTGGGCGTACCGCGCTCGGAGTTGTTCTGGCCCACGCAGAGCTCTCCGGCGCCGTGCACGGGGAATTTTTCGCAGCGCAGCGTGTCCGGCCACTGGAAGCCGAACTTGTTCATGAGCGCTTCGCAACCCTGGCGCGCCCGCTCGCAGAGGGAGCGGCAGGGAGGCAACGCCTGCTCCAAAACGGTGCAGACGGGCGCGTACATAGAGCAGAGGAAGAACTTGAGCTCCGCCGAGCACTGCACTTTGACCAGCGGGTAGAACTGGTGCACCTCCAGACCCGCGTCCTCCTGGTTCGTGTGACCCAGCAAGTTGGGCATGATGGTCTGGTTGTAGGCGATATCCGTGCACAGCGGGATGGTAATGGGCTGGCAATAGCCGTGGTCCGGCACGGAGATGCCACGCTCGCCGTTGTACTGCGGCTGAGGTGGCGCCTGGCCCCGAGCGGAGAGCATCGGAGCCTCCGTCCACACGAGCAGCACCGCCAGCAGCAGGAGAAGCCACGGAGAGCGCCCTAGGGCCTGGCTACCCCCTGCTGAAGGCGAGGCTGCTTTGGCTCCGCTGCAAACTTGCCGACTCCACTTCTCGGCCATACTTCGCTGGCTCCTCTCGCCTTCGCTGCCTCGATCGACGACGTTTCCCGGCCCGCCGGGCTGCTGCTGCTGCTGCTGCTGCGCTTTAGATCTCCTGCCAGCGCAAACTTGAGACTCATGAAGGAAAGGCAGGAGGGAGCCAGCTCAGCAGCTGCTGCCGTCGCGCACTCTTCAACTGCGCCGCCAACCCTCTCTTCTCCGCCGGGCAGAGCGCAGAAGATCCAGCTGCTCTTTGCCTCTTGCTGCTGCTGCTGCTGCGGCCGCCGCCGCCTCTTCTTCCGCCACCGCTGCCGCCTGACCATTTGTGGCAATCCCTCAAGCCTTCTCTCCCTCGAACCGGTTTCCAGGCACCCCGCAGTCTGCTTTTCACCAAAAGGGAGGAGCCTTGAAACCGACGCCTAAGTTTGCCTGCGTTAGGGACCGTCGCCCAATATGTCTTCGCGCTTCCGAACGCAGTAGAAGTGCAGGTAGCTGCTACAGAGTAATCCCCCCCCCCCTTCACTTCCCTTCGTGACCCCGTCCAACTTCTGCGAGACACGAAAAGAGGGACCGGTCGGTTGTGAAAGGAGGTCAAGGCTGACGGGGTTTGCCTTAGAAAGAAGGTGAAAACCTTGGAAAGTTAGCCCCATGCGTTGCAAGCAGCTAATGAATGGAAGGGGTGCGGGGAGCTGGCATGGAAGCAAACTTTTTTTTGCCTGAGATTTACACGAATAAATTCATTTTAAAAGGAGAGGACAAGAGGCAACATAAGATTATAGGTAACCTTATGAGTAAAAAGTTAAGAGAGTTTGCAATCCGGAAAGTTTCTGGTATATCGAATGAAATGAAAACCCTAAATATTTTTATTTTAAACGTTTGGAAACTGACTGGGGCAGCTTCCTGCTTGTCCTTCTTCAACGAAATAAAAATGAAACAAATACCTTTTTTAAAAAAAAAACAACTAAGAAACTTTATGGCATGGCTTCTTCCCAGAAATTTAAATTTAAATGACAAATTCTCCCCCTGATTAGAAAATGCATCAGAAATTCCATTAATGAGGACTGAAAGATTCACTTGAATAGATAACTCAGAGAACTAAAGATCCAGCCCTCCCAAAAATACAGGAATAAAGTTTAATATAAAATGGAACCCTATTATGTATTGCATGATGCACAGAATCATAGACTAAGTCAAGCATAGTTTAATCAAGTCTCTTTTTAAAATCCAGCATGCTTGCATTCTTTCCCATTAAAATCCAGAAACTATTGTTCAATAAACAATATCTAAGTATTTACATAGAGACTCAGCTCTTGGGTCTGTCACTAGCATCAGATGTGTCTGAATGCTTTCAAATTTAATAATTTATTAAATTAATATGTCACTCACTGCATAGTGAAACAACTCTGGAATGTGGGAGCTAAGATAGCAAAGCGCAAAGGTGAATAGATTTAGATTACCATTAAAACATATGCCAACTGTCTTGACCTTTGATTGAGTTCATATAATACACCAAACCACAAACTGGATTAGAATTTTAATTTGTTAGCAAACCCATCCTCTTTGGTTAGTTCAATGTGTCACATGATTTCATAAATTTGATTAAGTAAGTAAATATGGGGAAATTAACCATAGGTAAGAATTTGTACAAAGACAGCCTCTGTTTCAAGCATACCCATAAACTTAGATATTTTATAATCAAGGCCAGATTTCTCCAACTTGGAAACCTCCAGGTCTGTTGAGACTAAAAGCCAGCTAGTCCATTCTTTCCAATGACACAGGATGAATGAGAAATCAGGCCATGCCAGCTTGGAATTCTGGGAGTTTCCCAGAATCCAGCACAATACTAAAGATGCTTCATAAGAAGTAGACCAATGTTCTTTAAAGAAGGTTCCTCAAACAACTTGAAGGTGTAATGCAAGCAACTTAAAAAATGTCTTTCGTTTCAAAGTACCTTCATAAAATATAGTAGAAACAAACTGCATTATTAAAATAGGTTTAATTTCAATTATATATATATATATATATATATATATATATATATATATATATATATATATATATATATATATATATATATATATATATTATAAAGGAGGAATAGATTTGGTGATCATCTAGAGCAGGGGTATCAAATTTGATTTCATTGAGGACCACATCATGGTTGTGTTTGAACTTGGGGGGCCAGGGTGGGTGTGGCCAGCTTGACGTCATTTGTGTCATGGGCGCCCTCCTGAGCTCCATTTTCTCTGACAGAGAGTTGCAGGAAGTCGTCGCAGCGGAATTCAGAGCTCAGGAGCCTATTTTCAGTGGCAGAGAGTTCTTTGCTGTTTCCAGGGTGGCCCTGCGGGCCATATCTAAGCACCCCATGAGCTGGATCGCCCCCGAGACTTGAGTTTAACACCACTGATCTAGAGCTATCTCCTTCCCCAGTAGTATTCCTGATAGATGATCATCTAGCCTCTAGTGAAAGGGACTTTGCCATTCCTGTTCCTTTTGTTTCTTTAGTCATAGCTTTCCTATAAGGGAGATGGAGAGATTGTTCATTTGATGTTCCATGCAGGGGTGGGTTCTACTTACCTTTACTACTGGTTTGCAATGGGACCACGCACGTGCACTCACTTCATTTGCTCATGCGTGTGTGCTCTGCGCATGCGTGGAAACTTCCTGATGATGTCCGGGTCAGTGGGTGGAGCCTCCCGCCGGTTTTACTACTAGTTCTTGCGAACCGGTCTGAACCAGGGGCAACCCATCACTGGTTTCATTGTTTGAAAAGTTTGAATGCTGAGATAGACTATTGCAGAGAAAGATGATTGGTGTGTAGTCAGAAATGGCAGAAGAGCCTGTAGTACAGTGGACTAAAGCACTGTGATTAACATCAGCTGCTTGCAATTACTGCAAGTTCGAATCTCACCAGGCTCAAGGTTGACTCAGCCTTCCATCCTTTCAGAGGTAGGTGAAATGAGGACCCAGATTGTGGGGGCAATAAGCTGACTTTGTATAAAATATACAAAAGTATGAAGGCTATTGCTTAACGCCTTGTAAGCCGCCCTGAGTCTCTGGAGAAGGACGGCATATAAATTAAAGCAAAAAAAAAAAAAGTCATCATGGGCTTATACTTTGGTGCTAGAATGGGTGGGAATTATCAAAATACAGACAGAATTCAGTTCATTGGGCAGAAATCCCATCAGAGGGAAAATTTCAGATGAGATAAATTGGCTCAAATTTATGTGGTGTGCTTCTCAGAGAGATACTGTTGGTAACAATCAGGGGCTTCTACTTTTATCTCTAGGCATGATTTTCTCCAAATCCCCAAATTCCCTGTTGTAATATTTGGAAAAAATATTTCCAAATATAAGCAAGGGACTGATAGTAGGATCCCCTAAAACCCATATAGGGAGGTGGCAATAAAACAGGCCTGAAGTCACACTACTGAACGCAGTAAAGCAAGCATTGGTTGAGGTTATGTTTTTCTTTTGCGGCAGTTGCCCATGATCTGATAAATTTCCCAATCCTTTTTTTCACTTATCTAATTTTCTAGAAAATTAGATTTTCCCTAACACTGTAACTAATTTTCCCTAGCGCTGTATTTTTCCAAGATCACTATTTGTTTATCAACAACAATAATAAATCACGAATAAGAGCATGCATTTCAATAAAATATAGGACTGCATTAATTGTGGAAAGCAATAGAGACTTTTCCATCTTACTTTGACCAAGGATTTGAATCTTGTGCAACAAACATGGAAATAATCTAAATGGTATTACAATAAAATCTGTTAACTTGATATATGCCTTATATCCTGTGATTTTATTTTGAAAGAATAAATAGCTAGAATATTTTTTTATATTATTTAGAGATAAATAATGGAAGGGAAGGGAAGGGAAGGGAAGGGAACTGAACGGAGGGGACGGGACGGGACAGGACAAAACAGAAAAGAACAGAACGGAACAACAGAATTGGAAGAGACCTTGGAATCTTTTAGTCCAACCCCCTGCTTAGACAATATATAACTTTGTAAATGAATGAGGGAAGATATTGCTGCAGACAGTGAAAGGCACCCCTCTTTTGTACATTTTGTACAGAGAGTTTGGGACTCTAGGAAACTGAATAGATTGGTGTTTCTAATTCTCTTTATTTGATTCAGCATGTTGTTTTTAAATAAGTTCACAAAAAGAACTGGCTTCTCAAATTAAGTGCTTGATAACAAACCAGGTAGTGTTTTGTGCTCCATAAGCAAGTGTCATGTTCACCCTGTCAAAGCCTGTCATTTATAGACCCTCTGGTAATTCAAAACTCTCTTATGATTAATTACAAAGCTACAGTGGAATGATCTGGACCACACAGGAGAGTTTATGGCTGTTTGAATGGAAACACAGTATTGCAAGGAGAGGTATCCCAAATTGTGGTTTAAAAAATGGTCAAGATGGCCTTGCACATAAAAAACAAACTCCAGAACTTCAATCACACTATTGTGGTTGTCATCTTACTGTAGAACTGTCCCCTCCCTTCCGTACATATGCACTATGGATATGAATTCAGAGGCAGATGATATTTTAAAATAGTCTGTTACTGACAAATATAGAAATGGGTAAGAGGTTATTGCTAGACTCAAGGCATGCTGTTTGGATGCAGAAATCATAGGATCCAAAATGTCTAGTTAGTAGTTGGTCTTGCTGTCATGGAAACCAGCTTGGGGGAGATTAGAATAATGAACCAAGGAGACCTTGAGTCAGATCCTCTCTCATCCAAAAAGTTCTGTGTTCATTCTTTTTCCATAGGATTATTCTGCATGAGGGAAGTCCAATGTGAATTACAGTGAATTCATTGGAGGAAGATGAAATTGAAATGTTAACTGAAATTTTGTCTTCAAGACAAAATCTATGTTATAAATTGGGAATGCCACTGAATAGTCTCATTCAGCTGGCAACAGGTTTTGTACGTATGCATTGAACCCATTTTGCTGATTTGTTTTGGGGGATTTGAATGAGCTCTACATTCCATTTGAAATTATTAAGTAATTAAAAAGAATGAGCAAAAAGCAGCTTAACCCCATTTGCATTTTCTTTAAATATAAATTTCATAGAATTCAGAAACACCAATCTCTCACGATGTGGGCATGTATTTGATGGCTATGGCATGCTTTGCCTACTCTTTCATTCTTGTGAAAGGCGCATGAGAAATAAATTATACCAAGACTAAAGTTTTGCAAAGTTTGCAAAGTTGTCCCTTATCCTGATCAAGTCTCATATTTTTAAATATCTGATACAAGCAGCAGCAAAGCTCACTTAAATTATGTAACTCCTAAATGACAACCCTAATCAAAGGTCAACAGTTGATCTTCAGAATGGGTGCTCAGTTGACTCCAGCTGTATTAAAGCTAAGTCATTGTGTGTGGCATAAATAGAAATGCCTAGGAACCCTTCCTAGAAAGAACCGAGAAAGACCAGCAGGATGTTTGACGTAGGAAGAAGCCTGGAGGGCAATTAAATACAAAATACATGCTACGCACTGGCAAATAGAACTAAATCATGTGCCCAGTATGGTATTTTGGGCATCTAGGTTAATTCTCTGAAATCAGCAAGCTATTGTACCATGCCAAAAGTAATTCCAGAGTGTTCACCCTGGTTTGTTTTGATGTCTTCACCTAGCTGTGTTGGAAGAGAGATAATAAGAATTTCACACATTGGATGCTACTGCCCAAGTAATACAGACAGTGTAGAAAAACAGGACAATTTTATTCCAATTATTCTAGAGGAGCATATATATATATATATATATATATATATATATATATATATATATATATATATATATATATATATATATATATATATATATATATATATATATATATATATATATATATATATATATATATATATATATGATATTAATTATTTATTAGAGATTACAGTGTCTCTAAATGTTATTACATTTTATTCAGTGGCACACAAAGTTGCCAGAAAATTATTGTCGAATTATTGAAAATTTGCCAACATGTTTAAATGGTGTATTTTTGTACTGGCACAGTGTGGTATTTAAATGTTTTCCCCTTTTATTTTTCCTTGATATTTCTAATAAAGAGCAGTTTGTTCACATATAAACTTAGTTTATGGCAATTTGACTTAATTTAGGTATAGCAGAGTTAGATCACCAGCAAAATCGGCTCTGGCATCTCTCAGTTTGTGTAACTTGCTAAAATCAGAAATACCATACAGAGATCAGTATATCCCTGGTAGCGCAGCAGACTAAAGCACTGTTATTAACATAAGCTGCCTGCAATTACTGCAAGTTCAAATCTCACCAGGCTCAAGGTTGACTCAGCCTTCCATCCTTTCTAAGGTAGGTAAAATGAGGATCCAGATTGTGAGGGCAATAAGCTGACTTTGTATAAAATATACAAAAGTATGAAGGCTATTGCTTAATGCATTGTAAGCCTCACTGAGTCTTCGGAGAAGGGCAGCATATAAATCAAATTAATATATATATATATATAACTTAGTTGTTTAAAATATTGAATTACAATAGTCAAAGATTTTAAAAGCTGAAAAATGACTGTAGAATATTGCCAAATAATTCACAATTTGAACTAGAAATTGGATTTGTAATTAAAAAAGAATTATGAAGATCACTTTCCAATTATTGAGACATCTGTGTGGGATTTTGGGTACATTCCAACTAATGATGAAAACTCAAGATCTTTGGGAAATGTAACCTACATATGTATTTCAGAGTAAAAAATGGTTAATGCCTACCCAATAAATTTAGTGAAATAAGGCTGCAAAAAGCAGATGATTTTCCAGTTGCAATTTTTCTTTAAAACTCAGTGTGACGTATTCCTTTTTCATATTTTACTGTGAATGCTTCTTAATAGCAGTTAGCAAAAAATGTTCCCTGATTTTTTTCCTAATATGAACATGAAATAAATAAAGAAGGAACAGGAATCTCACTGAATCTCTCTCGATCTGCATTTAGCAGGTCAAGCTAAGTAGCCATTGGTTGAGCCTCAAGTACAGGTAGTCCTTGACTTACGACAACAATTGAGCCCAAAATTTCCATTGCTAAATGAGACATTTGATAAGTAAGTTTTGCCCCTTTTTATGACCTTTCTTGATACAATAAGTGAATCACAGCAAATGTTAAATTAGTAACCCGATTGTTAAGTATATCTGGCTTCCCCATTACTTCGTTTATCACCGCTGGGTGAGATCATCCCATGATATAGGGTGAGGTATCAGTAATACGCTGATGATACCCAGCTGTATATCTCTACCCCGTGTCAATTCAGTGATGCGGTGGATGTGATGTGCCGGTGCCTGGAGGCTGTGAGGGTCTGGATGGGAGTCAACAGGCTCAGACTTAACCCAGACAAGACCGAGTGGCTGTGGGTATTGCCTCCTAAAGATTATATTGATTGTCCATCCTTGGTTCTGGGGGTGGGAGAAATTGTCCCCCTCAGAACGGGCTCGCAATTTGTGTGTCCTCCTAGACTCACAGCTAAGATTAGAGCAACATCTGACAGCTGTGGCTAGGGGGGGCCTTTGCACAGGTTCGCCTGATGCACCAATTGCGACCCTACTTGGATCAGGAGGCTCTCCTCACAGTCACTCACACCCTTGTCACCTCACGGTTAGCTTATTGCAACGCGCTCTACATGGGGCTACCCTTGAAAAGTGTTCGGAGACTACAGTTGGTCCAGAACGCAACCACACGGGCTGTTGTGGGTGCACCTAGGTACACCCACATTACACCAATTCTCCGCAAACTGCACTGGCTCCCTATTGGTCTCCGGTCACAATTCACAATTCTTTAAAGCCCTACATGGCTCAGGGCCAGGCTATCTTCGAGCCCGCCTTCTACCGCATAGCTCCCAGTAACCGGTAAAATCCCACAGAGTTGGTCTCCGGGTCCCATCAGCTAAACAATGCCGGCTGGTGGGCCCGCGGGGGAGGGCCTTCTCTGTGGCCTCAGTTACCTCCTGAGGTCCGGACCATCCCCACCCTATTGGCCATCTGAAAAGTGGTGAAGACCTGGCTTTTCCGGCAGGCCTGGGGCCATTGATCTCGCTTTGCAATCTGACGAGATCCGGCCATGAATGGTGTGAATGGGTTTTAATGTCTTTAATGTTTTTAATTTTTAAGTGTTTTTATAGTGATTTTTTGAGTGTATTGTGAGCTGCCCTGGGTCTTCGGAGAGAGACTGCATATAAATTGAATAAATAAAATAATAAATAAATAAATCAGAAGATTGCAAATGTGATCACATGACCACAGGACACTGCACTGTCATAAATCCTCTGAATTTTAATCACATGATTATGAGATGCTGCATAAGTGTGAAAGCGTGAAAAATGGTCATAAGTCACTTTTTTGAGAGCTGATGTACTTTCGAACGGTCACTAACGGTAACTATTGTAAGTCAAGGACTATCTGTAGTACTTGTCATAAATGGAAACAGATCTACTTCATAATAAGCCAGAGATTGTATTGTGCTATATACCTTGATGTTGTCACTTAACAAAAGTCAATCAAAGACAAATTCATTTAATCTTGAGTTTCGATTAGAGATCAATTCCTGTTTAGCTATAAGGAAAATGATATTCTATAATAAGAGGTAAAACTAAATGCTGGAAGACAAGAATAATTGTCTTCTTGTAGCTGAACTTTTGATAAGAAAAGCAAGGAAGGGGAATTTAAAAAGTGAGAAAGATTTTTGTAGAAACCAGTCATCCAATCACTGCATTTCATTTTCTTATACTATTATTCATGATGTGCTAGCAATATGCTTCTTGTGGATTTTTATTATAGATGAAACAAAGTAAAGCAATAGAGTCGCGTGTATTAAGGTAATAACTTTATTAATAATTAAAATATTAAGTAATACCTATTGGAGAAAAGGTTCCTCATTAGCACAAAGTCAATTCCTGACTTGAAATTCAGTCTCAAAGACAGTAAGACTAAATTATTGTGAGATAGAAAGAAAACATTAGGCGAAACCTCTGACTTTTTGGTTTTAATTAAGTAGAAATGGTGTGGAAATTTACTGAGCAGTGAGAGTGGATAGGTGACCTTGTTGTCTGGATATTTGTTGTCACCAAAAGAATACCTGCTAGCTCTCAGTGTGATTTCTGATAGTATATTTATAAATAAGGCATGTACTGTGGTAATTTTATTCTATTTTCTTTTTTAAAATCCCATTTTTATTGCTTGGACTTCTCATTTTTTGCTTTCCATTAGGAAAGGAGTGTATATATCTGTTTTTAATTTACTGCAATATATTTTAATTACTACTGTTTGCTTCTTTAAGCACTTTTGTTTGAAGAAGGTAAAAAGGAAATTGTTTTCTAGTAAGTCCTGCATTCCCTCAAGAGCATGAAGACAATGTTAGACATTGAAGCTATGATGGATGAGTCCAAAGCTGACAGGAGGTAAACAATATTCTTTTTCTTTTCTTTTCTTTCTCATTTCTTCAGAAGAAGTCAGAACTAACTTTAGTTGTCAAATGATTCTCAGATAGAGAACAAAGCAAAGCTGAGTTCACATTCAGGTCTTAGGAATTAGCATTCTTAGAGCATGCCATGTTCTTTGGCTCTTTTACCCTAAAACTGAAGTTCCTCTTAAGTCATGCTTGATCCCTATTGAGTGCATCTGTGCAGTTTTCTTACCAGCATTAAAAAAAAGTTCTTGTTTTTTAATCGCTGCTGCTGCTGCTGATTTATATGATGATGATGATGATGGTGATGATGATGATGATGGTGATGATGATGATGATGGTGATGATGATGGTTTACTTACCAATCTACCCAACAGTTCTGGCATTCATAGTTTTCTCCCTCCAAGAGCTAAGTAGGACCATCTTAGCTTTCCAAAATCAGCCAATGTTGACTAAGTAGCAAATTAGGAAGAACGTAAGCTCTCCTGAAATTTTTATTGTAAGGGAGAATGAAGAGATATTGATATGCATGACACAAAAGCAGATGTATACGCTCACATACAGTACATGCAAGGGATAATAGGGAGCAATAGACGTAGGCCTCATCTGCTCTCTGTTCTTCCTTATAAAGTTGTTCTGTTTTCTATTTTGCATAATAGAAAACACAGCCATCTGAGATCTTCTTGATTAGAAAAATAATATGATACAATTGCTGATTATTATGAATGAGTGGAGAAAAGAGCCCAGCATTGAAAATTATCTGAGCAACAGAAAGGAGAATGTGTTCAACATCCTGAATTATGAATCTGGGAGATGATGGAGTTTTTTTTTCAGAATGACATGGGTTCACAAGTCAATTGGAATGGGGTGATTCCCATTCCAATAGGGTGATTTTTTTAAAAAAAGTTTCGCATTTCTAATCCTTAAAAATACCACCTCAATAACAAAAAGCAACTTTTATTCACATGTTCAAAAATAAGCCTCCTTATTTGCCAAAAGCAAATTGTCAACTATAATATAATAGACTGACAATGAAGCAGAGCAGGGGAGCGAATTGGAGCAATTTGAACGAATTGGAGCAATTATCTGTTTGGCCCTGCAGAACAAATAACTGGCAGAACAAGTACAACAGATTCCATGAGCCTCTGGGGCTTATTTCATAGAAAGGGTTTTAACCCGAAGTCAACACATACCTTGCTACTCAGGTTATACTGAATTCCACAAAATATTTATAATAGTAGCACATATATTCATGTGAGTACAATAGCAGGAGTCAAAATTAGGAAGACTACTTCACTCCATTACATAGCGATAAAAACCTGTTTCATCTGAAGAGCTACCGTGTTAGTGATAAGTAGTGGATCTCTACCCATTGTCTAAACAAGGCATTTGCAAGTATATCTAAAAGGTCCGAAATCAGGAGAGTCCGGTTTCAGTTTAATTTTTGTTGGAAAGAGACTGGCAGAGCTGGGGATGGGTGGGAGTGGAGTCAAGCAGGGAATTAGTCTGGAGTCATTAAGTAGACACAAGAGGGTACAATCTGACCCTTCTTGAATGTCATATCTACGTGCAAACTGCCAGTCTGGGAAGATTGTTGTGAAATAGGTATAAGCAATAAAGTGGCTACTTGAACTCTTTGTGTGCGGGTCTGTTTGTTCATGCCTGACAGTTTCATACAATATCCCAGAGACTACCTTGATGGACCACTGAAGTAAATTTAAAATGAGGGACTAACTGTTGCTGCCATTATGTTAGTTACCCAAAATGTGGGATTCAGTTATTAATTTGTAATGCAAGGCTTGGGCACTTTCTCTGGAGAATCAGATACTAGAATTGAGCATAATTGTTTATCTGGGATACTAATCTTAAAGGAGCTGTTATCTTTCCCTATGTGGTCCTACACCTGAGGCAACATAACCCCAGACACATACTGTTCAGCTACAGGAAAGACCAACGTGTTCTTCTGACCTGAGAACCACGATCAACCTTTGATGGCCTAGTCAGGAAGATATTCATGAAAATTGCCAATTATAGTTTCATTTAATTTACATTTAAATGCTGTAGAATTACATATCATTGTTGTTATTACTCTTGGGTCACGTAATTAATCGTTTCCCTCTTATACAGCAAATACAACATTTAGTGATAATAGGGGCCATGCCATGATTTTGGGAAGCAGGAGTGAAATCCAGCAGGTTCTGATAGGTTCTGGAGAACTGGTAGTGGAAATTTTGAGCAGTTCGGAGAACCGGCAAATACCACCTCTGGCTGGCACTAGAGTGGGGTGGGAATGGAGATTTTGCAGTATCCTTCCTCTGCCACGCTCACCAAGCCATGCCCACCAAACCACACCACACCCACCAAGCCACGCCCACAGAACCGGTAGTAAAAAAAAATGGATTTCACCACTGTTGGGGAGATATATTCAATCCACAGCATGGTTTTGACTCCCATTCTGAAGATAAAGCTCCCAGAACCCAACAACTTTGCTAAAGGAATTGTCCACAATCAAGGAAGTATATACAGGTAGGGAGGGATTAGGCTGGATTTTTTTTTAAAAAAGGAAAAAAGAAGAACCAAGCAAGGGGAAAAGGAATTGGATTGGACTCGATTTGGATCTCCTGATAGTTTTCATTTTGTTTCCTTTGTTTTATTAGGAGAGTCATTTTCAACATACCTACTTGACATGTTTAAGCCTCCAAACCTTTCCAAGGCCTCAAACAAGCTGAGGGGAGATGTCTTTCAGCTAGTTCTACTGACTCTGCAGCTCCTGGATTTTTTTTCCCCCTTTTGCTTCAATTCTACTTAATCCAGGAAAAACAAACAGAATCCCATAAGGAAGAGCAGGAACTTCTGAGACTTGCTACACAGTTATTGTTACTACGGAAACAGCTTCCTTAACATTCATGCATGCTGCAGCCCTGTCTGCGTCTTGTGTCTGCAGCTCAGCCAGCTGCCTGAAAGAGAGGGGCAGGAAGAGAAAAGCATAAACATCTGCTGCAGTTTTTTTTCCCATTCGTGTCAGCTTCAAAAATTTTAATTTTTAGGATGTTCAAAACTTTTAGGGTATTCAATTATGCTAATAAAATGAAGTTTGTTTGAAGAGCTGTTCTTTTATGTTTTAGTTTCGTGATGTTTGCCACTGTTTGTTGGAAAATATATATATATAGATTCCCCCTTCCCTTCTAATTAAAAGATAGCTATCTTTATTTTTCCAGCTCCTGGAATTGTTAACCTCAGTTCCTAGGCTAGTATTTACTATTGATACTTGGTTTTGATTTTACTCTGTTCCTTCAGTTGACTCACCTTAGTGTAGCTGTTCTTTTTCCAATCCCATTTTCTTTTTTGCATTATACTAATTTCTCAAGTTTCCTAATTTCGGCAACTTTAAAATATGCGGACTTCAACTCCCAGAATTCCCAGCTACCAGGTAAGAATGAAGTTCATACATCTTAAAGTTGCTGAGGTTGGAAAATACTGTTCTAAACATCAATTATTTGCATTTTTGGGCCATTCATCTACTTCTGCAGTTCCAGAAAATTGACTGGGTGACTTGACTATAGTGACAAACTGAGTCCTGAGCCTTGGTTCAGCTGACTGAGCAGGATTCCAAGTACAGACTGATGTTACTTTATGCATTTATGACACTTCTCTACCACCCAAAAGCTATAGCTGTATAAACAGCATGTAATTTGTTAAAACTTATCATAATGAATAAGAGTGTATAAAAGCATTTTAAAGAGCACAAGATGGAAAGTCTAGTGCCTGGGATTGATTTTGTTGGCTGGACGGTTGGTTGATTTTTAATTGGCATGGAAGAAATCATAAGGTGCAAATGGAGAAGACAGTCCAAAGATATTTGTAGCCACCTGTCAATCCTCATTAAAGTAGTGCTTTGAGAAAACATTAGGATTGTAGTAGGGAAATACGTTAGTTCACAATTCTTACTGTACTTCAGAATTAATAGTAACAGAAATATATTAAAGGGGGAGAAGAACAAAGAACATTATCCAGAATATAAAATTTCTTAAGTGTACATATGGCATCCCGCCCCCCAATTATCCATAATTTCCAGCACAAGATTGTTTTCTAGTCCCTGAAAACTGCTGACCTTCATCTTTGCCATTTATTGTTTTGGTATAAACAGTGTTTACATGAATTACTTCACTTGTAATTCTTAGGGTTCATTTTTTTTCTCCAAAGTCTTTAGATTTCTGAGGGTGAAAACCTTGTAATCAAAGCATTTTGTCTTCAGTATGTATACATAGAAATATGCATGCTCAAACGTTGTGGCATTTCCAAAAGTAGGAGATTGTTTTCAGGCAATGGCCCATTTATCTCCGTGTTGTCAAAACTGGCAGGAGTTTTAGAGGGTTGCAGGCAAACATCTTTCACTCCCATAGCTGTCAATGTAGAATAAACTCAAAGAATAAAGCACGGTGGTGGCTAATTAATAATTAGCAGCTGATAAAATATGGTAAGACACTCTCCTGGAACAAGCAAAAATAACAAGCTTTGGATTTTTTGAATTCATGGATCAGGGGACCATTGAACAATAGAGGATACTACAAAGGGGCACCTGCCCAGATTTGTCTGTAAGATGGGCAGCTATATAAATGTTTTAAATAGAATAAATAAATCAATCTGCAATCTTCAGTTTTAGAAAGAATGGGATTTTCAAAACAATCATTGCTACCAACTGTGATGACATGAGATATCCTTGTTTTCTTCTGAGAAATGTATGTGTGTGTGTATGTGGGGGGGGCGGGGGAACGACATACATGGATGATAAATAGGTTTGATGTTTTAAGTGTTTATAATTGTTCCATTAGCACAGTGAATGAGAAAGGAAGAATGTAGATACTCTGTGCCTATTTACTTGCTGTACTTAGGAATTTAATTCTCTATTCCAATCTATGTTGTTTGGGGAATTCCGAGAATTTAAAGCCACACACCTTAATGTGGGGCTCAATGTTCCTCAACGTTCCTCAGATTATCAAATTTGAGGAACATTGCTCTTCTCATATGATTGTTAAGAAGCAGCAAACATACAATGGCTTTAAGATGACTAGATTTGAACTACTTGACATTATCCAGCAAACAGATCCAGGAATATCTAAAATAGGCAAAAAAACAAAAACAAAACCCTGCTTCCAGTAATAATTCACAGCATTAGCCCTTCAATTGAGAAGTATCAAGGTAAATAATCAGGATTTATACAATAGAGATTTGAAAAACTATTATTCTTTCAAGAAAGATAAACACTGTGAGACACATTATCACCAATGAGAAATTCTCAAACTTTCCGGTGAGGTGAACCATGGTAATTTCAATCAGATTGACTTTTCCTATCACCTGTATATATCACAGATTCTGGATTCTGCACTATATAATAAGGTTGTCAGTTGAAACCCTTGAGAAATGCAGTAATTTTGCAATGTGAGACTGACAGAAAAAAAACCCTTCCATATAAAGAATTCCCTTTGAACTCAGTGGCATTTCATGATAATAAAAGGTTAGAAAACTTGGCCCTAGTTTCTTTACTCATAGAACTGAAGACAGAAAGAGAAATAACTTTGTGAGTGTAGGTGTTGAAAGTGTTAGTGCTTAGAGACAATTCTTTTAGCTATTGAATCTCATTTTTAAAAATATTGTGGATATGGTGCACACACAACTAAAAACAATGATCAAAGGCTTTGCTAGTTAAGAGGTATTAGCTACAATTCTATAATAATTTTTACATTTCTGTTGAATATTTCCAGAACTAAAAATAAACAAGAGGAGACGATGGTCATCTCAGTCTTGTTCCTTTTTGTATTTCACATAATTTTGTTAAATTTCCATTAACAATTACACATACTTTCTGTGAAGTGTTCATCAATCTTACTCATTTTATAAAGTTCTTTCCAAAATTCATATCTTCCAGAATTTGAACAAGAGCATCCAGTTCAAATTGTCAAAGGCCTTGTCTGCATCTAAGAAAATCAGTGTGGCTTGCCAGAAGTCACATTTCAAAAATAAAAGGTGAATAGAATAATTGGATAGAGTTTATCATGGTCACAGATCACAGGATTCAAAATAAAAAACACAAAACACGATAAGAATGTTACAACTAGAATATACCTGATTTTATAGTATAACAGAATTTGGCTATTTTTAAGGAAATTAAATCATATTGATCTGATAAGTACTATACGTAAAATCACAATTTCTCAGGTGTTGCGCTGGGTAAGAAGTTATATGGCAGGTCAACAAATCCATCTAGCGGATACAGTATAGCAGGACATGAGTTATAGTTTTAATAGCCCTTATCCACAGGAGGTAGAATGTCAATAATAGAGCATCTTTCTTTATATTAGCACTCCCAAACCTCTCTGGGCAAGAACACTAAAGAATGTTAAAGTTCTTCAGAGTTTGGGCATGGATGTATGATGTAAATATGTTGCTAGCTTGAAAAAGGACGACTGTTCAGAAAAGCATTTGTGGGTAAATCATATTGGAACAATTCCTTAAATGTGGGCGGTCAATTCTGATGATGTGCCACTATAAAATGAGTAATATGATAAAATATGTTTTATAGTTTTGATAGCCACGACCTAGGCAAAAACTTCAGTCTTTGTATTCCTTCTAAGACTGCAGTAGGAAGGGCATCAAATCAAGCCACAGAGAATAACTTTCTATATTTTGGGATTGCAGTTTGCTTTAAGAACATATCAAGTCTTAGGAGGTGAACAAGCTGAGTAGGACCATATCCTTGGGGAGAGATGACAGATCTAATTGGAAAACAATTATCTTTAATTTGCTGTTTAAACATTATTATTACATGCTTATAGCTGAATATGCAGAGTTGGGATATTTAAAATCCAGGGAGCTCCAATTTCTTTACCTATTGCTCTGGACCAAGATAACATCGTCAGTCAGAATCCAAGATGTCAGAACTACAGAGCCAAAGAACATTTTGATCCAAAACATGAAGATATATGGAGTCACATGGAGTCACATGGAGAAGAACAACTTTTGAGGCATAACAGGAAAATTGAAATATGTTCCTGAGAAATTTGGCCTAAATAAAATATAGTGTAGTATAAAAGAGTTATATAGTCTTGACTGGGCATTAAATAACATCTCTAACTTGGTCTCAGATTATTGGAGTATGGTAAAGCCCCTTTTGCTATGGAAAATTGGTTGCTGTGCTGCTTAATTGTCTGGGCATTTTGTGTAATACAAAATGCATTCTGTGTGTGGTCCTGGCATAAAAAACTATGCATAGTATTTAAGCAATTTAACCTGCACATGATATAAAAGTCCAACAATTGACTAATGCTTACAGAGTAACACTGCATCATCCACATATACAGGTAGTCTTTGATTTAAAAGAATTAATTTAGTGACCTTTCAAAGTTACAATGGCACTGAAAAAAGACCATTATGACCGTTTTTCAACTTATGACCATTGCAGCATCCCCATGGTCACATAATCAAAATTCAGACACTTGGCAACTGTCTCATATTTATGATGATTGCAGTATCTTGGGCCATGTGAATAGCTTTTGTGATCTTCTGACAAGCAAAATCAATGGGAAGGCCAGATTCACATAACAACTCTCTTGCTAACTTAACAACTGCAGTGATTCACTTAACAACTGTGGCAAGAAAGGTGTTGTGTCCCCTCAGCGGCCTGTGCAGCTAGTAGCTGATTCCGTCAGCGAGGAGGCTAGTGTGGTGCTGCGCCAGCAGCCTGTGCAACTGGCACTCGAGTCAGACAATGAGGAGGCTGGAGAAGATGTGGTGCCAGAGGCGGGGATTCAGCCAGGGCCTTCAGAACCTCCAGAAGCTCCCATAAGTGAAGAGGAAGAAGAGGAGGAGCCTCTTCCCGATGCATGGGTGCGTAGAGCTGCCAAAAGGCAGGAGTGGCTCCTCAGGAGGAGATCTCCTCAAGAGTAAGGCTTGGGGCTAATTGGCCACTCCCTTATCCTATTTAAGGAAGGACGATGACAGGCAATTTGCAGGGAACAACTTTGTTTACTCTCCGCATTTTGATCTTAGTTCTCTTATCAATTTCCTGCAAATTGCTTCTGGGCTTTCTGCCAACCATAGTAAGATTACAATTATTTATTCTTTGGATTCTTGTAGGCTGTTAAGAAAGTTAATTAACAGCTTTTGTTTGAAAAAGACTTGATTTAATTTAGTAAACTAAAGTTTGTACAGACTTTGTACAAACAAAGGATGGATGATCTCTGGAGGGCTCAGGACAGGGGTTGTTCCTCTGTCCTGGTCCTATTAGATCTCTCGGCGGCTTTTGATACCATCGACCATGGTATCATGCTGCGCCGACTGGAGGGGTTGGGGATAGGGGGCACCATGCTGCGGTGGTTCTCCTCCTTCCTCTCCGACCGGTCGCAGTTCATGTTGACGGGGGGACAGAGATCGACCTCGAGGTGCCTTATGTGTGGGGTGCCGCAAGGGTTGGTTCTGTTGCCCCTTTTGTTCAACATTTATGTGAAGCCAGGTGAGATCATCCGTGGTTTCGGGGTGAAGTGTCATCTGTACGTTGATGATACTCAGCTGTACATTTCCACCCCGGACCACCCCAATTATGCCTTTGATGTGATGTGCTGGTGCCTGGAGGCCGTGTGGATCTGGATGGGGAGAAACAGGCTCAGGCTCAACCCGTCCAAGACCGAGTGGCTGTGGCTTCCGGCATCCCGATATAGTTAGTTGGCACCATCGCTGACTTTTGGGGGCGAGTCGTTGGCCCCCACAGAGAGGGCTCACAACTTGGGTGTCCTCCTGGATACACGTCTGTCTTTGGAAGAGCATATGACGGCTGTGGCCAGGGGGGCCTTTTATCAGGTTTGCCTGATCCACCAGTTGCGTCCCTTTCTGGATCGGGATGCCTTACGCACGGTCACTCATGCCCTCGTCACATCCCACTTGGACTACTGTAATGCTCTCTACATGGGGCTCCCCTTGAGGAGCACCCGGAGGCTCCAACTGGTCCAGAATGCGGCCGCGCGGGTGGTTATGGGGGCTCCCATGTAACACCTCTCCTGCACAAGCTGCACTGGCCCCCAGTGATCTTCTGGGTGCGCTTCAAGGTATTGGTTACCACCTTTAGAGCGCTCCATGGCTTAGGACCCGGGTATTTACGAGACCGCCTTCTGCCGCCAGTAGCCTCCCACTGACCAGTACACTCCCACAGAGAGGGGCTCCTCAGGGTGCCATTGGCCAAATAATGCCGGCAGGCGGCCCCAGGGGGAAAGGCCTTCTCTGTGGGGGCACCTACCCTCTGGAACAAGCTGCCCCCGGAGATACGGCAGATCCCAGATCTGCTCACTTTCCGCCGTGCCCTAAAAACGTTTCTGTTTCATCAAGCCAGGTTGACCTGACCTAACTTTTTAAAATTGTTTTAATTTTAAATTGTTAAATTATGGGTTTTAATATAGGGGTGTTTTAACTGTGGGCCAAATTAATTTAATTGGATTTTAATATTGTTTTAAATTTTGTATTTTTTGTATTTTATCTGTTGGCTCTTCACCGCCCTGAGTCCTTCGGGAGAAGGGCGGTATACAAATATAATAAACATAAACATAAACTTTGTGTATGCTGCGTTCTTTGGGGTCCGTAGCTGGGGCAGAACAAAAGGTTGTACAATGGGGCAAATCTCAGTTAACAAATGTCTCATTTAGCCACAGAAATTTTGGGCTCAATCATGATCATAAATCGAGGATTACCTGCAATAGGATTGAGATATGTTTGTCTGCTAGTATTGGTGGTTGATAAGAAAATAATTTATCAATGTATTAATATAGTAGACAAAAGTCAATAATACAGCTTTGTCTGTCCTCTCTATTAATGGGGATCTTGATGGCATAGTACACTGGGCAACAACATCTAACTTTTATGGTCATGCTTTGTATTTGTTGAGGAAGGAAGAAGTATGAAGCTTAGATTTGATCCTCAAAGTAGTATCAAAGAATGTATTCTTTCCATTGCATTACCTGATACACTACCACAAATTATGAGTCTTCAATGTTGGCATATATCAATAAATACAGAATAAATCTGACCACAGCACCATTGTATGAGTGGCTTTAATGGTTTCTTACCTGAAAGCTTGTTAGAGTATTAATTGCTTGAGGAAATGCAGAGGGCTCCTCTCTCATTTTCTCTCCACTCTTTATTCCTTTGCATTAGTGTTATCATATTCTTGAATGCTTAAGTCTTTTATAGCAATTTTGGCCTATTTTGCTACATTGCTTTACCAGTATAGTTTAGTTTTGTACTCTTTTATCCTTATTTTCCTGGACTACAAAACTGACCATCTTTATTTTGTTGCTACACAATTCCCTCATGTACCTCTTTCACTTAACTTTCTTTCTGTCCAAGATGCCATTACTTCCAGCCTATCCTCTCTTTTTTCAGACATCAAATCTTTTCTACTGCATCTGCTCTTCTAATGATTCAGATGTTCTGAGCAGGAAAAGGCGGTCAACAGGCAATTCCCAAATGGCCAGCTGGGCACAAACCACCAGCTTACTTAGGGCTGCTAAAATGCAGAGCTTGTTTGCATACCATTGGTGGAAATTTGGGGACTGGGATTCTGAAGACTCGTACACATCTCAGTATTTTCTTTGTGATGACCCTTATTCTGGAAACACTGGCTTGATTGTTCACTATTAGTTTCTGCACAGTGTTTCCTGCCTTTGGGCAAGAGAAAGCTCTTTGCCCTGCATACCAGAATGACTTGTTCTGTTTGAAATTCTTCAGTGCAAACCCTTTTTGTGTTTGTGTGCAAATTTACAGGAAGGACAAATACTGAAGATATATGCTTAAAAAGTTGGTTAACTCTCTTTTTGCCTTGTTCCATTGTATCATTCCTGAGCCACTTCTCAGAGCATAATCTTATCAGTTAGTAGGGAAAAACATGACAAAAACTAAAGTATGCATTTATGGAAAAGTTAAGAAAGGCTGAGAGTGAATGACAAGCCTAGAGTTACCCATTGACCTTCCTGACTCAGCCAGGAACTGAACCTTGGTTGTTCCTGGTCGTCATGTAACACAAAAGCCAATTTAAGAATACCTTAATTGGCTTTTCTTGGCCAATGAATACATGTAGCTTAGAATGCAATAGTTTCTTATTTGCAAAAATGCAATATTATTTATGCACTTTCAGTTATCTTAAGCACTTCATACATATTATAATAGTTTTATAAAATAGATAACACTATAGCCCCACTGCACGCTGGTCACATTCATACTGTACACACTTTACTTCATTGTGTATAGAATTCATTTATTTCTGGCTTTTCACAAAATACTGCACAATTAAGTAATTGGGCTGAGTTCAGTTTAGAAAAACGAACAAAATATTGTCACTCTTAAATCTAATACAATGTCGACAGAGGTAGAATTTCTGATTTTATTTAATCCAAAATGGTTGACAATAAATCCATGTAATTGAAAAGTAGGATTAAACTGGATACTTCTCCACAATAAAGTCCATTCAAATGCATCGTGTTTGGCCTGAAGTTCCAGGCACCTCCTATCTTGCACCTGTGCACCTGTTTTTTTATACCTACATGCAGAACCTGACTTTTTTTCCTTAGCATTTGAATAGCATTTTGTTGAATAGCCTCCAATGTTGAAGTCTATCAAGATCCATTTGACTTTTAGCTTCTCTTTTGAACTGTTAGAAGCCCCCTCTTCCAGCTTTGCATAATTTGTAAATTTGATGATCATCTAAGACATTCTTCATCTAACAACCTTCATCTTCATCTTCATTCTTCATCTAAGACACTTATAAATATGTTGAAGAACTCTGGGCCTGGGACAATGAGATGTCTCCCTGCACACCTCCCTCCATGTAGACATGTGTAAACAAGTACTGCCATATATATTTGGGGAGCTCCTTGATTGAGTTCTGCAGGATCTGGCTAACCTGGCTAGGTGGCTCAGTGCAAAGACATTGAGCTTATCAATCAGAAAGGTCGGCAGTTTGAATCTCTAGTATAGCTCTCTTGCGTGAGAAGGGGGTTGGACTAAATGACTTCCAAGGTCCCTTACAACTCTGTTACTGTTATCTTGAGTGTAAGGATGGCTGTGCCACTGGTAGAAGAGAACCCCATAATTATGCAAGGAACAAGATGATTGTTTTCTCAGTTCTGTGCTTACAGCTTTACTATTGTTACTACTACTAAGATGCATTTTAAGCTGTAGTATCAAAGCCCACAACTGGTGCACCAGCAGTTGAGAATTAGAGACCCTTTATCTTAGTTGATTATGAAACTGAGCAAAAAGCAATTTTAAAACATCTCCTCAGGCTATGGAGGGTGGGAAAGTAGTCAGTGTCCAGATGGAAGAGAATGGACTGAAATTAAATCCTTGGAAAAATGAAGTTGCTGTTGATACATCATTGTCTTCTGTCACTGGAGATATTCCTTGATGGGCAGGTACTATGCATCAGGGAACAGATTCAAACTTGAGGATCTTTCTGGACTCATGAGTTCTACTGGGTCAGCAAGTAGAGGCTGTGGCCAGAGGAGCTAACAGTTAGCTCCAATAGGCGTGGTCTTCCTGGAACAGAAGAACCTTAACTCATGACCATATTACTTTCCAGTTAGATTACTGTAATGCACCCTTCTTGGGTTGCTTTTAAAGATGCTGAGAAACTACAGTTGGTCAAAAATATAGCAGCCCCATCCTTTAAGCTCCTTGCATTGGGATTATATTAGACCTTTTTACCAAAATCTGCATGTTAGAAGGCTGTAGGTATCTTCAGGAACACTGCCTATTGTGAATATCTATCTCACCAGTTAGATCTCCCAAGGAGAAACTTTTGCAAATCCTGTACTCTGGGACAGTTTGGAAGGAAGGGGTTGAAGTGAGGTGATTCAACTTTTCTGTAGTAGTGTCAATCTTATGGAAGAGTCTTATTATGGAGATGATTATGGTGATGGTAATTAAAATTTATTAAATTTATATGCTGCCGATTCCTAGCGCTTCTGCATGGGGAAGATCAGGCTGGTTCTCTCTTTGCTGATGTTTTAGAAGATCCTGAAAGCAAATTGTTTTAAAAACTTTTCCTTAATGTGTAGGTTGCCATCTCTACGATTAATTATGTTTGTTTCGTATTGTATAGTTTTGTATTGTTATGCTTTTTGTTTCATATTCTATAGTTTTGTATATGCTTTTATATTGTTAGTAGTTGCTTTATTTTTGCCATATATATTTTAATTTATATCTTTTCTATGTAAGCTGCCAGGAATCTTTTTTTTTTATTATGGTAGCATAAGAACATGTTCATTTAAAAAAAAAACCCTCAGAATTATCATTTTTTAAAAAAAAAATCACATGGAACATTAAATCCTGTTACACTTTATTAAATATCATATTAAATGAAAACAATTGACACTTAACAAACCATACATTGTTTATAGTAAGACAAATTACACATTGAATACAATGTAACATTTACTTAACCATACTGCTGACTAAGCTGTCATTAAAGCATGTGCCTATATTGTGTATACATACTTAATATTAATATTGTTTGATTACCAAATCCCTGTTAAAAAGAGCACCTTTTTGTGCCTTGTATAAAGAATCCCAACTAGGGAAAAATTTGTAGGTAGCACTGCAGAACTGCATGTTCTGAGACTACGTTTAGGGAATATCTTAATGCAATCTTTCAATGTTTGTTTTAAAAAATATTGCAAGGCAATAACATAGATAAGTGCCTCTATACCTTTTTGTCAAAAAAAAAAAAAAAAAGAAAAGATTTGTGTCATGATTTGGTGAAGAATGGAATGTAATTCTATTTATATGGTCTCCATATTCCACATGAATCTATACAGTCCAAATGTCATTTATTCTATTACTTTAGAAAAACAATAATAATATATTTTTGGGAAATACATACTCTATATTCACCATACATTTATGTGCATGGGTGGGCATGCATTCAAAAGATCACATTGCCTTCACTGTTCAGAGGAGCAACATTAATCTTTAATTAATCAGAAAAATTTCACATTTTCACATTGAAAGCAAGACTGGTCCAAAGCCTCCCCAACCATTGTTATATATTTCCTGTGCTTGTTTAATCTTATTCCTAAGAGACAAAATACACATTATTTGCAATGACCCAGGTGCTCTGCATATTTGAGCTGTTCAAGTGGGAATCCTATTGAACCAATTTTCCAATGTAACATTGGTAACGAAAACCCTGTAGACCAATTTTCTATCGCTATTTCTACATTCTTCATATACTGGAATTCCTCTTATCTTTCATTATGAGGTGATCATTTTCTCTTCTTAGGTTTCAAAAGTATTCCCTCTCTTCTCATTGAGAAGCTTTCTAAAATAAGGAGGAGTTTAATTAAAAGAATTGGATGTAATTGGAAAGCATTTTTTCTTCTAATACCAATTACAGAAGTCCAATGCATGCATGGTGGTTTTTTCCATGGCTGCCATATTTCACTACTAATTCCCTGGCCGTTCCAATAGTACTTCAAACAAACTATTATGTGGAATGGTTAGACTGCATAGGTAGTATTTACAAATGGGCTAGGTCTCTATCCAATTAATCATTGAAGTCTTATTAGAAAAATAGGGAACCCAATTATGGGAAAACAGCAGATACGTTATTTCAGTAACTTATATACCAGGTCACAATTAACATATACATGGAAAATTAAAAATATGCAATCTTGAATTCCAAGTACCTGAAAAGGGGGTAGAAACTGCATTAGGTTTTGGCTCTTATTGAAATTCTGAAAGGCTCAGAGTTGTCATAAGCACTACATAATCGGGAGAAACAGGAAGTACAAATGATATGGCAGGATCTCTTAAGAGTTAGAATCCATTCCTATTGTAGTCAAAAGCACAAGTGTTAGATGCAAAATCCATGCAGAATCACAGTGGAAGTAGCTGCAAAATATAAAATCCTTTGTTATGCATTGTTCAGAATATTTCAGAATTGCCTTTCTATCTCCAACATAAGAGTTACATGGTTTTGCGTAAACCAATGATGGCAAAACTTTTATCCATCGGGTGCCCAAACCGCGTGTGCGCATGCCCAAACTGCGCACAATTTGGGCATGTGCACAATTGTGCACAATCGTGAACATTAACACACGCATGTGTGGACATGCATGTGCATGCACAGCAGAAACCCCAACACTGGCAGCGTGGCAAGAGATAAGATCTTTTTCTTTTGTGACCTTGTTTCCTCGTTTGCAGGGAAACAGAAGCTCACGAATAAAACGCCACAGAGATCTAACTTGGGGTGACGGCACGCGTACTAGCAGACAGGTCTCTGCGTGCCACTTCTGGCAAGCGTGCCATAGGTTCGCCATCACGGGCCTAAACTGATCTGCAAAGGAATCAGAATGATGAAATGGCTGTGTAGGGCAAGATGAAAGAGGTAACCATATTTTGACCATAACCTGGAAGGTACTTTAGGGTAAAACTTGTGCAAGTTTCTATTATGCGCTAAAAGAGAACAGAGGGGAAAATAAAATTGCATAATTACTATTTGCCAAATCATAAATTTGAAGAGATAAGAACACTGATCCCCCCCCCCCACAAGCAGCTTCATGATTGCACTGCACAATGTTGGAGATCGTATTATATGGTAGCTACATACTTTTATTTACATTCCAGTGATAATTCTTCTCCACTATCACTAAAATTAGAACTATAATAAAATCTAGCTAACTGATATTTATTCACTTCAAGTAATTGATGATCTCCCATAATTTTAATGCCTTAAGAAAAACCATACAGTAACTTTAAGAAACAAAATACTGGGTTCTTTGCCAGTGCACCATTTTTTTTTTAGTGTATAAATGTGGACTGATACTAAAGACAATAACCCTGGATTCAATATGGATTCTATAGAAAAGAACAGGGGCAAATAAAATAGATTTGATATTGAAAATGTATGGATTCTAAATTTGAATCTCTTTTATACATATCATCTTCCATGTACAATTATTCCAGAACCCTTGCCTTCTGTTGAGTTTTGAAAAAAATCACCTCAAATAAACTGTGATTTATTTTCCACAGATTGCTTTAGTTGTGCTAATTTCTAAGGGTTGTCATTGTGCTTTGGAGAAGATTGCAAAAGGAGCCACCAATGATTTTGTTTTTCGTGTGTTTCTTGGCTGGATTTCGAGCCCATTCCAAAATACAAAGATTTATAGCTTAAATGGCTTCTCCCACCCAAAAAAGATTGGTTAATCTTGGTTAAGAGGAGAAATTGAATTACTAATTAATCTACTCTAAGAGATGGACTTCCAGCCTCCAAATTCTACCCCCCCCTTCAATCCTTTTAAATCAAGAACTTATATTAGAAGTGAAATTCATTATTTTCAAACTGTAAGAGCTGATAGCAATAGCAATAGCATTTAGACTTGTATACCGCTTCACAGTGCTTTACAGCTCTCTCTAAGCGGTTTACAAAGTCAGCATATTGCCCCCAACAATCTGGGTCCTCATTTTAACGACCTCAGAATGATGGAAGGCTGAGACAACCTTGAGCCTGGTAAGATTTGAACTGCCAAATTTCAGGCAGCCAGCAGTCAGGAGAAGTAGCCTGCAGTACTGCATTCTAACCACTGCGCCACCCCAGCTCTTTAATGTCATTGGCCAATACGTTCAAGGGCATCAACAACTATTTTTGAAAAAATCTAAGCATACATCCTAAACATTTTATTTATTGTGAATAATAAAGTGCTAAGCATTTAGCCCATTGAAGGAAATAACTCAGTGAATTACTTTTTGCATGAAACCATATGTTTAACATGGAGAGAAATGGTTTCCATCTCTCTTTAAGCTAGTACAGAAATTTACAGAAATCTATCTTCATTTGATAGTTTTGTTTAATTCTCTAATTTTCTTTCCTGTTCCATTTTTTTTATAGTGCTGAGATTTTTATTTTTTTTTGACTGGTCACCTTGAAATAGCCAAGTGAATATATGATCGAATTTAAAAACAAAATAAAGATTAAGGCATTTAATTTTTATTAAATATTTCATTGTATTTTGTGGTTATTGTTTCCATGGATATAAAGTTTTAAATAAAGGTGGCAAAGCTTGATTCAGGCAGGACAGAAACATTTATTTTAATTTATATATAATTGTTGGGAATAGTGTAATAATAAAACCATACTGTCAAAAGTTCCCTTGTATTAAAAAATAGTATTTTGCAAAATCAAGTATTCGCCAGATCCAAGTAATAAGATGCTTTCAGTTTACAGAGCAAATGCAAACTATAAAACGTATCCCTGTTTCCAGCTTTTATTTATAAAAGCATTAAGATGCCATAATCGAATTTGAATGAATGAATGAATGAATGAATGAATGAATGAATGAATGAATGAAGTTCTTAAACATCTGTTATACTATGAAATGATGTAATTTTCTTTTATTTCAGGGGAATTTATTCTTCCCCATCTATAATAACATTGTACTAGTCATGTTAGGGACGGTATATAGAAGGCAAATCCAACTACTGCCGTCACTTGTTCCATTTCCCTTCCACCTTCTTTTAAGGCAGGGAGAATAGTAATCCCTTTTTAACAATTTGCAAATTACACAGGAAAATCAGCTATATGAAGATGCATAATATAGTGCTTTTCTCCCTACCATCTTAATATCTTAGAAAAATAACTTGAAGAGTCCTTTGGTTATAAAAAGAAAGTATTTTGAATTTGGATAGTTATTCAAGACTAATATTTTTAATGGCTCATTCAGCAACTAGTCATAGTGTCACTCAGCACTGTCATAGTGCTTTTCCAAATGTAAACTCATTTTTTTCTTCATCTTTTGTAGTTTCCTTCTTAGAAAATATTGTTGAAGCAAGACATGAACAAGTTGAACTATAATCACAAAAACAGTAGAACAATAAGCCCCCTTTCTCACAAGGGCGTAAAGTATCTGAATATATATATATATATGCCCATTTATGCCACTTTATTCAACATAGGCAGAGTACCCAAATTCTAGCTAAGATGCATTTATTGCCATGGTTAAATTAAGGAATATTACGTTTACTAGCAGTAAAAAATGAGAAAAATTATAAGACACTGACTGTCACAACCAACCTGTAATCTGTTTCAGTTTATAATTTTGATGAATGTGAAATGAGTGGAACTTCCCAATGAATACATATATTGTTTCATGCCATGACTGTCTTTTAGCTACAGATAATATAAAGGGAGTTGTGAACACCAAAGGTGTTGCCTTACTATATTTAAGACATTGCTGGTGAAACTTAAATATTTTCACAAAAGTATTTATACTGCAGTGAAGTAAAAGCAATAAAACCAAACACAAAAGACTGAGGAAAAAAAGCCAATTATGCCACACATCAATAAAGCAAATAGCTTAATCTTCACAAATGTCTCTCAAATCACAATGTATCAAAATACGTGCAGTACTTTAAATAAACTGAGAAGGAGTAGGGAACCAGATCTTGTCAGCATAATTTTTCTTGTGATTGAAATCCAAGAAAGGAAGCAGATAATGGTGCCTTTATAATGTTGTCTATATCTTGTTTGTTTTTTCTCTTCTCTAGTCTGGTGATCTTAATTCCTATAATGAAAACAACAGAAATTACAGTAAACATTATGATGAGAAGTTGTTCAATAATGATAAGACAACAGTATCCTGTTCTTTTAATGTTAACCAAATTAAACATTAAAAATTTTAAGGACAAGATTCAGATTTGCAAGCCTCTCTTCAAAGCCAAATGCCAATTCTCTAGACTTACAGCAATATTTTATTTATTAACTATAGTTTATATGTTTCTTGATTCAATAAACCGCAGAATAATTTACCACAGAAACCATTTTCACCCCCACAATGTTAAAATAAAAGCCAGCCAACCATCAATCAAATAATACTGAAGCAACAATTCTTCACCAAAGAAAGTTGTAACGTTCAATCTGTAGTAGGGAAGGTCCCCTCATTCCCAAATGATTATTAGACTTCTGGAAAAGCCAGGTTTTAATGACTTTATGGAAAAAAATATGGTGGGAACCAATCTAATCATACAAAGAACACTGTTTCAAAACAAACAAACAAACAAACAAAAAAAACCCCAGACATTCCTTCATGGAAGAGATCTCAAGGGACTCCACCATTTCCAATTCTATTGGGCAGGCAGAAGTCACTGGGAGAACAGTCCCATAGATATCTTGGTCTTCTGAAGGTTCGGTTTTAAAAGTTAAAAAAAAGTATGTTAAAAGTAAACAAAACAAAACAAAACCCAGCATCTTAAACTGCATCCAAACTGGTAACCAGTGCAGTTCTAGCAGTATACTGTAGTAACAGCAACTTCTTGTCACTATATGAGCCTCTGCATTCTGAATACTTGATCCTCCTAGGTGGCTTTTAAGGTCAGCCCTATTATCTGCTTTGCCAAAAAACGTAAGAAATTACCAAGTGCCAAGAAAGAAAAGAAATATATTCCCAAGAAAGAAATATGATCTAGAGTTAATAATAAGTATAAAGGTTGAATTAATTTTATACTGATATTGTATGGAACTTCTTTTTTTCTTTTTCCCTCCGAAGTTTATTTCCTTTTAAATGAATTATACATTGTGATAATGCAGTAAGAAACTACACACACACACACACACAGACACACACACAGCTTCTTACTGCATTATCACAATGTATAATTCATTTTGTCTATTTAATGCAGTTCATTAATAACATTATAACATTTTAATTAACGAGTGGATGGAGTGACAATTTATAAAACTATCAAATCCCGTATGTACATTTTATAGCATAAAACAGTTTGTCTCACAAATTAAACACTTTCTTATTTATATAGTTAAAATACTGCTGTGTTATTGCCCAAAATGGAGAGAAAGGATTTGATTTTAAATATTAATATTAGTTCAAGTAATAAGAAGGGAAAGGGACATTAATTTCAGAATATTTGCCACCAGCTTAAAAATGTTTTAGAACTAGAGTTTACTAGTTCTTTTTGCACAACCATAGCTTCTAAAATAGAATTTATCTGGATGTTTCCCCCCCCTAAAGAATTGAATGGGGCAAGGCTGTCCCAGTGGCTTAGCATGCAAAACACACACATGACTTTCACAGTGCGGCCTACTTAGTACCACCACTGCATCTTACAATCAGATTTTATTGTTCTTTTAAAAAGCTACTGATAACAAATACATGCCATATTTCTCCTGTATTTAATATGCCCCCCAATTAGATTCTGTTAGGCATACTGTAAATGCCGCTATGCCTGATATGCTCAATAGTAATTTTATTTTGCTGATAATTTACTAAAGACATCTTCGGTGCTATTGAAAATAATTTTATTTTTGACTCCATGCAAGTTTTCTGCAATACATATTAATGAATTAGATCACCAATTCCCATAACACAACTTCTTTCTGACCCACATTGGCCTGTGAACCAGTTTTTTTTTTAAATTTAATTTTCTTAAAACCAACTGTCAGCATCATGTGATGGAAGAGATGAAAAATGAAAATGAGTAATCCTGCTGTGCAGGTGAGTGACCTATGGGAGACAGCTCTGCCTGGTAGGATTTTTACACGTACCATCAGACACAGACCAATTGATTAGATCATCTTATTCTAGCCACCAACCAGGCTCCAGAGACTAATTAGAGAGAGTACTGCCTGCGCAGGCACCCCATTGACACCTAATTTGCTCAGCCAAGGCCTTTGGGGGGAATTTATTATCTCTGCAGCTGTACTTCATGCATTTCTGATTTGAGACAGAGGCGAGAAGCACTTAGTTCATCATGCTTCTGAACAAACTGAATGTAAGAAACTTAAACTGCTAAATACAAGCAGACACAAATTAAAACTGGCTAGCCTTAATCAATTCTGCTTCCCTCCTCCATTTTATGATGTATATCTGATGTAGATCAGCACACTGCCTTATATATTCTTTACAAACAGACAGTCCAACTTATCAAAAGATTGTCCTCTTTCCTCCAGAAATTTTTATTTAGTTACAGTATATATTATTCAATACTAAATGTTTCATGTAATATTTAGTTATTACAATTGCTTGTTTATGAATTTCTTGTTAAAAGTAATGTTATTCTTATTCTGCTTAATGTTCAAGGAGTTTTAAATAATTTTGTTAACATTTATTGTAGCTAGAGACTTTCCTTTGAAGCTGTAGAAATATTACCAGCAAGATTGAATTAATGGATGCATTTAGTAGTGATAATTGGCCCACTGCTCAAGAAACCATTGTTGGATCTGACTGCTGGACATTTTTTTTCCAGGATCTAACCACTCTTTTTGGGAGGAAGGTTATGGAGAAGATAGTTGCAGCAGGCCCTGGATGAATTATTTGGATCCCTTTCAGTCAGGCTTCACACCTTGGTATTGGACAGAGAAAGCATTGGCTGCATAGTTGTATGGCACATTTGGATGATCTCTGGCAGAAGCACCACAAGGGTTGTGCACCTGTCTTTGCTCTTGTCCCAAAGTGCTTTTTCCAGGAGGCAACTTGACTTTCTTGGGGATTTTTTCCTTTGAAATATTTCACTTCTCATCTCAGAAGCTTCTTCAGTTCAGCTTCTTTTTTAAAAAAACCCTAAGGGAAGTCCAATTGCCTTTTAGGAAAAGCACCTTTGCAACCATGACCTGGATGATTTAGAATCTTTACCGACATTTGACCTTGCTTTTCTTGACGTTTTGGTAGCTTTTACTAGTATTCATCATGGTATCCTTCTAGATCATACATAGAGAATGTATGGCAGAATATTCTGCTGACTTGCTTCCCCTGATGGGCCAATACCAGTCCGTGTACACATCCCATCATTAACCTCTTTGTGGGGTCCAAAGTTAGATATTGTCTCTGTTACAATTTAACATGTACATGAAGCTATTGGATGAAATTATCTGTTCCTATGGATAAAGTATCATCAATATACCATGATACATTATATACATTACTTCAACACTTCAGTTTTACAGCATTATAGTCAGTATTATACATCTCCACTCTGGGCAAATTAAGTGATGCTGCTGAAGACCTGTCTGGATGGGGAACAACAGGTTTTGGCTGAGTCCTGGAAAGACTGAGTCACTTTTGGATCTGAGATTTTATCCTCTTTGGTTCTGGATGTGGTTGTACTGCCCCAAACAGACCCAGGGCACAATCTGGAGACGCTTCTAGATTCACAATTTCTGCTTGAGGAACAAGTGGCTTTTAGAATGGAATACTGCAGTGTGCTCCATATGGGATTGTCCTGGAAGAATATCCAGAAATTTCAGCTGGTGCAGAATGTGGCTCCATGGGCAGTTATGTGCACCCAGGGATAGTGCACATTATACTTCAGTTCAATGATACATTGGTTGTCAGTTTGCTTTTGAGTGCAAACTCAAGGTGCTGGTTTTGATCTTTAAAGCTCTACATAGGTCTACCATAGACATGTTTACTTGAGGGACAGCCTCTTATATCTACTTGTCAAATAAGGCTAAACAGGAAAGTTATGTTGTGGGTCTCATCTACTAAGGAGTTACATTTAGTGGGATTCAGGTGCCATGCCTTTTCTACTGTGGCACCTGTCCTATTGAACATCATTCCTCCTGATGTGAGATCAGCCTCATTCCTACTTGCCTGCCAGAAAGTCTTCAAGATTTAATTTTTCCGTCAAATTTAGGAATCCTATGACCTACAGGATAGTTGTGTGATATTAAGTGATTCTCTCAACATCTTGAGGGAATTTTTGTTTTGTTTTACTTAGTATTTTATGATGTTTATTATTTTTTATGTATTCTGCTCCTTCTACCGTCCTGGTTTATGAGACGATGGCTATATAAGTTATTAAATAAATAAAAATATTCAATCCTGTCTGAATGTAACTATAATAAATAACTGTAAGAGACTGAACTTGAATGTTTCTACGTATTTCCTCAGATAAGAATATCAGATGAAAGTTAAATAAATCTTGTTGCTTGGGACTAATACAGAAATGGGTTGATAGCGTACTTCCTTCAAATGTTGTTTGGGTTATGACTTCCAAAAATTCTTCAATTTTTCCAACTAGGCCTTGAAATCATGAAACATGAAATCCAGTTTTAAATTTTACAATTTTACAATCAATTTGACATATCTATAATTTAAATAAGGGATGTATATGTCAGGTGCTTTATACAAGATATAACAGATTTCTTTCCTAGATATTTTTCATGTGCAGTTTTAATCAAATGGTTAAAAAAATGTGTGTATTACATGTTCCTCAAGACAGAGAGAATAATACAATTCAAATCATTCCTCTACCCTCTGTGGAATGTGGAAAATTGTTTTAAAAATTATATGGGAGATCAACTTTAGAGACATTTTCTACATGTAATTTAGGAAACCATATTTTTAAGATTAGGGAAATAGAGTACTAAAATGAAGTACACATAATTCTCAATTCGCAACTGTAATAGAGCCTGCCTATTACAGTCAGAAGTTGTGACAGCTATTAAGTGAAGTGCCCATGTGATTGCCTCACTTACAATCTCCAATTCCTGCTCTTCCCAATGCAGTGATTAACCAACTGCACTGGTTGTTAAGGTGAGCATGGGGTACCTCAGGGGCCCAGACTTAGTACAGGCCCTGGCCAGCCCTTCCAAGGCTTGCCCTGTAACGGTAGTCTTCATAGATTTGCAAATTTCTCTTTACATGAAAAACTACAGGATTTAGTAGCAACTGAAGGAAGGTGCCAAGAGAATCTTCAGTGCTGCTAAACATTACATAATAAATTTTATTAAGAAAGCTTCTAAAAGAGTTTAAAATATATCACTCTCATACCAAGTCCTCTAAAGGGCATCCACAAGTACAATCAATGCAATTACATATAATAACTGGTCTGAACCCTGACTGAAAAAAAGTCAGATAATCTATTTCCTCCAGGTCACATTGAAGCACAGTACCTACAACAATAATCTGCAAAATGGAAAGACTGCACACTGGGTGAAAATTATCCAAATACAGTTGATTCTAAGGACGGCCTCTGGAGAGATGATGGACAACTGCCTCCTTCAAAGCAGGTAGAACCATCTGTTCATGCAAAAAGGTATTAACCAGTGAACACAATCTCAAGCCATTCCCTGGAAAGATTTGACCAACTAGCAGGGACATGGATACAGAACACAAGTGGCAGAGTTCATAGCGCAAAAGACTTTGTTCACTTCCTCAGGACTAATAAACTGAAATTATTCCCAGATAACTGAACAAAAGTCTCTTTTACAGAACCTTCCCAGTGACTCCAACTCAGAGCAAATTTGAGAGATTTTATTTGAGAGATTTCTAGAATACCTTCACAATTATCCAACAAGGGATCTGAATACCCAAAACAGGACTTCAGTCTGCTATTTATGAATTTAATAATAATGGAGAAGCAAGGCCATTTTGCTGTTCTTATACTGGTACAATAAAACAACCATACCAGGTCATATTAGCATTGATGCTTTAGTTATCTGCTGCATCAATTCATTTCCCAGAATCTGTCTATAAACTAGAGAGCTCTGAGGCAAAAATCTGATCACGCATATTTATTCCATCGTGATTTAGACTTTCCCAATAATCTAGACTAGGTCCATATTGGCTATGAAGTCCTGAGCTACTCTGGCACAGATAAGGCAGGTAGAATTCCCCTCTGAACCAACAATAAGAAATTCCACTGTCAACATGGCCATGGAGTTGAAGAACTCAAGTGGGTAGGCTAGCAGTAATTTAATTTGACCCTGTTGGGTCAACTTTACAAATGGTCTCTGATCTGTACGAGTTCCCTCCAAGGACATCTGAGATTTCCAGGTGAACACAGCCATACCTCCACTCTTGCTCAGTTTGAAACTCAGAAGGGTGTATTTCAGAGATGGGACCCATTACTACTTCCACCATCACCCCTAATACCAAACCAGATTTTAATACAAATACAAGGCTGGCCTTCTCCACCACAATTAAATAATGGATAACAGGAAATTTACTATAGCAACAAACAGAGATCTGGCATAATGCAAGATGACTATGATTGCCTCATGAGGCATATGAAGTCATTTGTCCCTTCCCCCAATAATTATACATGATTAACTCCAATGATTATACATGATAAACAAGCAGAATTATCCTGTTCTGTCAGTAGTTTCTGTTACCAGATAATTTTTGTTAATTGATGCTACTGCATCCATTATTTTCAATGCAGACTGAAATGAAATTGCATGTAACTCAAGCAAAGACTTACCATATTATAGTAACAGTACTAATAAAGTAGGAGCCTCACTTATCCGTCATATTGACTTGCCAGGGCAATAATATTTAAATTACTCTATGTACCAAACTATTAATTCAAGTTTTTAAATTAAATATATGGAAAACTTTTATATTCTCAGAACACTGGTAAAGATGAGTGTTTCCTTTGTACAAATTATGTAAATATTTTGCCAACACTGAATAAAGATTATGAATCATGACTTATTTCTGGCTCCCACTTTTAGCAGTCATAATGATGTTATTTTGAACAAAGATATTCATTACTTCCTTTTCAACAAGCCAAAGCATGCTAATAGCTTATGCTTCGTAGCTTCACTCAGACAGTATAGCATGCAGTACATGAAACCATACTGATTTTTATCATGTAATAACTTATTACCATTAATAGAATAAAACTTTGCTTTTGAAAAACTAATTTACAGATACTGTATTTAACAATTTTGGTGTAACTACGTGGGTGTTTAATGAACTCTCAAATATTAAGACATTATTAACTATTAATTAAAAATAGTTAAATAAAATTTAAATACATTTAAAATCTAATAAAAAACTGGATACTAATATGCATTGAGTTATTCTGATTATATGAAAATATTCTATGGATTACCTACATCATAATTTTAAAAAATAAATTAAATTCGTGGGACATATCTGAAGAGACACCTTTGAAAATCATAAAATATATATCTAATAGAATGATATCTCTAACCTCTCTTGGAATTCAGTGTTTTACTTCTAACTGTTCAATGCCCAAATCCACATACATATTTGCAGATAAAATGCAAAATAGTGCAAAAACGCCTTTAAGTCTTGAACGAATAATTCAACTAGGTGAATTTTGTAAAAGACGGTTGAATATGGTGTGGAAGTCTGTAGTTTGGGATATGACAGAATTGGTGTGCAATTATAAATATCTTGCCTTGAGAAAAACCATAATCAAATACAAGGTACTTAAAAGATTTTGCTGTAAATAAAAATGTGTGATAACTTTCTTCTACAATGAATATTGCATGCAATTTTTGAAAACTGATTCTCTTCTTTTGAGAAGACAATGCCATAGATTTTCTTTTTAAGAAACAGGAAGAAATTTTTTTTGGGGGGGGGGATCTCCTTTCTCATTAGAATAGAAGTCTTGGCTTTATCATTCCAGTGATCTAGAATTTGCCATTTGTGAAACCTGTTATTAGACTACAGTATAAACCTCTGAAGATTAACAAGTATTTGGAAATAAAAATATATAAATTCTTATGAGTTTTTTGTTATAGGATAGCAAACATTTTCTCTAAATTTCACACACTGAGAAAGAAAGATTATCAGGTCATTACAATATGAAGCAGACAACGAATGCTGTAGAATGGAATGGGATAAAAATCTAGGCCCAAGAATGTTAGCTTATCTCTTGAGTCAGCAGAAGCCTGTTATATGCAAGATATGCAATCATAATGGGTTAAAGACATTGTGTAAACATTCTAAGACAAGAGATAGATTAAAAAGCTACCTGAAGAGTTTGCATGGGGAGTGCAAAACTGACACATGCTGTTACAATTATATCCAGCAGTTATTTCCTGTGATAAGCAAGGCAACCTAATTTATTAAGATACAGGTCAAGAACTGCATCACTAAGATTTTAACAATAAATGCTTTAAAAAGTAATTATTTAATGATCCAATTTCCTTACCAAGACAAACTTTTTAGGACTACTTTTAGAAATGTGCTAAGTTATTCTGCTAACAGTAATTGGATATTCTAGAATTGTGTGTGTTTGTGTGTAATTCATGTCAGTATGAATGAGAGAATGAGAGAAAAAGATGGTGGATCTAATTCCATGAATCTATTTTATAAAATACTTCATAAATATTTAATTTGCCAGAACAATTTCCAAAATATTTAAATTTAAGAGACATAGAAATAATATGAAATTTCTTGATATTTAGTTGGTCCAGATTATATTAGTAAAAGTAAAGCCCTTAATATAGATTAACAAATTAATGTATCTCAATTTAAATACCAGAGATTTCAATTTATTGAGAAATATATATTTCATGATAGGTTCCTGTATTCCTAAAACAGTTTTTACTATATTATTTCACAAACCAATTAATAAAATGATAACCAAAAGTGCTTTAAAATTTAATCTTGGTATTGAAACTTTTAACTTCTCTCATAGATTTTAATCAAATATTTATAAATGAACAAAATAAAGTTCGGTAGGTTTAGTAGGATTTTTCTGACATTTACTCAGTTGCCTCTTACAGCAGAAGTCATGGTCTGCAAAGAACTTACAAAACATCTAAGGGATCTCATTGATGCAAAGTATCAATCAGGAGAAGGTACAAAAAATTTACAAAAGATTGGATACACCATGGAACACAGTGAAGACAGTCATCAATAAATGTAAATATAGCACCCTAAGTGACATTACCACAAACTGAATGGTCTTCCAAAGTTCATGAAAAAACAAAAAGAAAACTGGTTTGAGAGTCTGCCAAAAAGCTATAGTAATATTAAAGGAGCTGTAGGATTTTCTAAGAAGTATTGGTTGTGTACTACATGTTACAACTATCTCCCATATTTGTCATATGTCTGGGTTGTGGGAAAGAGTGGCAAGATGGAAGCCATTTCTTACACAGAAAAAACATTTAAGTCCAGCTACATTTTGCAAAAAGCTACATGAATTCTGAAAAAGCAGAGAAGAAAATGTGTTATGGTCTGATGAGACCAAGGTTGGCCATAATTCCATTATGCTTTGGGGATGTTTTAAATCAGCTGGAACTGAGGCTTTATTTGAAGTGGAGGAAATTATGATAGTTCTAAATATCAGTTGGTTTTGACACAAAACTTTCAGGCCTCTGAAAAAATATTGATTATAAAGAATAATTTCACCTTTCAACACCAAAACAATCTACAAATGTTTGCTTTCACCAGAAGATCAAAGTTTTGGAATGGCCTAGCCAGAGCCCAGACCTGAATCCAATTGTAAAATGACCTGAAAATGGCTATGGACTATTTTCTCACAATCTGACAGATTTAGCATTTACAGAATTTAGCAATATTTGCATACTGCCCCCATCAATCTTACTGAATTCAGAAGGATGGAAAGCTGAGTCAACTGTGAGCTGGTCAGGATCAAATTCCAGTCTGTGGACAGAGTTTGCCTGCAATACTGCATTCTAATCACTGCGCCACTAGATTTGAAATGCTTTTGAAAGGAAGAGTGGACAAAGATTCTCAAGGCAAGATGTTACATGCTGATAGGCTCCTATCCGAAAAGAGTGAATGCTGTTATAAAATCAAAAGGTGCTTCAATGAAGTGTTAGTTTAAGGATGTGACACACGTATGTTTTTAACGTTATTTTTCCCCCCCCAAAAAAGATTTCAATTTGTTTTTCAGTTGAATTGTACCACGCCTATGCTATATTAAAGGCTAACGTGATTAATTTGGTCTGATATTTTTTTTTACATCCCCAAAACCTACCATTTTAACAGGGGAATTAGACTTTTCATATCTGCTATATATAAAGTCTTAAGCAGTTAACATAAGGTGCAGAAGGAATTCAAGCATCTAACAATGTATTCATACACAAAATAATATAGAATTGTAATTGTATACAAATTGTATACAAAAACAATACAAATATATCAAATGCTGTAAAAAGTAAAATTGAATCTAATGTTAGATAAATATACCATTTAATTTACTTAACAAGAAAGATTATTACAATTTGATTTTGTTTTATTTATGCTTTTTAAAATTCCTCAAACTAGAATTTGAAAGAAGTTATACTATACTATATTGATTCAAAAAGAAGCAAACTATCAGTTGTTTCAAAAAAATTACCAGGAAGAGCCTATAGTTATTTTGGAATGTATTTGACCCATTTTGGACAGAGTCTGAATGTCTGCTTATCTTTGCTACAAACTGTTATCAGTATTCATGTTATATTTGTCTGCTATAGAGTTCCCTATAAGGCATTTGAAATAGGATTCAAATTATCACAGATGAAACAAGCCTTCTAAATACAAATAATATTTTTCAGCAGGCCTGATGTCTGATTCAAGGTGGCCATAAATTTCAAATTCATATTTTGTACAAAGAATTAAAAACATCTGGTGTTGCCATAAAGCAAAAAATAAAAAAAATAAAATCAATGACATAATGGAGAGTCCTGGATAAATATTTTTATCTATTCCTATAGAAATATAAGACGCTGTATCTCTGCAAAACTTTCTCCAGATACCTTGAAAGAGAAAACTTGAAACAGATGACGGAGAGAATAATGTTAGTCTTTTTTTCCCTAGCCTAATTCATAGTTCCTTCCTTTGCTTTAAAAATAACCTGGGAAAAAAAATCTATATCCATGAGAGGCAGTGTCTGACTTATCTGAAATTCTATCTTTCCCTTGTGAAAGGTTGTGTCTGAGATGAGGAAAAATGTATTCTGTTTCTGAGGTTAAAGAATGCAGTAATTACAATCACAACAGCTTCATTAAACAAACAGGGCTGATTTGGCCAGCCCTATCCTACATACCATATTTTTCGGAGTGTAAGATGCTCTGGACTATAAGACGCACCTACCTTTTTTGGGGAGGAAAACAAGAAAATATATTCAGTGTATAAGACGCATTGAAATTTTTACCCCCTTTTGGGGGGTAGGGGGAGGAATGCATCTTATACTCTGAAAAATATGGTAAATTTTATAAACACTGGCTTTCCTCATCATAATATTCACTATACAAAGTATAGAGGCAGCTCATGCTTAATTTAATTTATCAAGATTTCAATGATTCATGTAAATTTGGAAAGGGTTACAAAATTCCCTGAAGGTCTGGACACCACCAATCAATCTATAGGCAATGATAAAATGTGAAATACAAAATGATTTGGCACAGCACAGGGAGACATAGTAAAATCATACAGGAAGTCATGAAAACTGATATTATTTATGCCTTCACATGACCCTGCTAACATTAAATGGTTAAAAAATATACAAAAATTCAGAAAACAAGAGGGGAGAGGTGATAGTCCGTCCCAGAAAAGCATGTGACAATAATCAAAGCATAAGCAAATTTCAGATAAATTAATTTCATGTAGACTATACTTATTAGCAATTTCTTTGTCTAAAATGTCCTCTACTGTCTAAATTATAATTTATATCATATACTGAAAATGTAGTTATTATGTCTTCAGTTGTACCCATACCAAGTTCTGCTTTTCAAATATTTATGTATCAAGTAATATTGAAGTTAGATCTTGTGTATTTATCTAACAAACAGGACAGAAATGTTAAAAGTGTGAGGTTGCTTCTACACATGGAAGGCAGCTGTCAGAACTACTGTGAAGGGTTATAGGTCAGCAGAGTTACTCTGTAAAAGCTGAAGGTTCCATCAACATTGCAGAATTCCTGCCGAGTGAGAGCTGGAAGACTACAGGTTACAGTCCACTGGATGGGACATAAAAGGTCATTTTGTGCCTGTCAAAGTGGCATCACAGAATATACCATCTTTAACTGTGATCTAAAGAGAAGCTAACAAAATGGGCATGTTGGTAGAAGAATATAGTTTTAAGATACTGCCCTTCAAGCAAAAAGATTAAATAATTATATTCACTGTAGAGATATGCAGTAAGATGGACTATGCTGTTGTTTTAATCATCAAGTCATATCTTGGTGACTATAGGCAAGTACTCTCCATGCTACTTTGTCAAATACAGTTTCTTTCAGTTGTAGAATGTTCATCTTTGTATTAGTTTTGATGTTATCTTGCCAGCTTGTTCTTTGCTTGCCCCTTCTTCTAATTCTATTAACCATTCCTAGCATCTTTTACTTCTCCAATGAATTTACATGAGTGATGTGGCTAAATAAATCAGATGTGTTCTTGTGATTTTAGTTTTTAGCTGGACTATGCTAAATAATTATTCTAATCAGAGAAGAGAGAAACTAGAGAGAAGAAACTGAGGGAGTAGAAAAAGGGTACTGAAATATTTTGTGGATATAGTGAATCTTCAATTAAGCACCCTCATTTAGCAGAGTTTTAATGAAATGGACCAAATTTTCCTCTGGATGATATCTGAAATAGCAGATATTCTATGCCACATGAAATAGTCCAGATATGCAGTTAAAAGTTATATTAAATTTATAGTAATAATTGATTATACAAATGATGCAAATTACATTCTGTTTATAGCATTTATCTTTTATCTATTTTAAGTGGCATTATTGAAATGTCCCAGTCTGATACTGCTGGGTTCAGTATCATCAATGTGGTAATGATACCCAATTAGATCTTTCAATGCCAGGCAGACCAAGTAGGCTATTGAGGTGCCTAGAAGTTGTGCAGGTATGGATTGATGGAGGAGATTAGGAGTGAGGGGAAGAACTGACTTTAGTTCAATCCTACTAAGACTGAGTGGCTGTGGATATTAGGACCCTTTGGGTCCAAGGATTCTCCATCCATATTCTTGGATGAAGAATCACTTCCTCCCTGAAGAGTGATATGCAACTGAAGATTATCTTAAGACTCACAACTTGAAAAAGACGTGGCAGTTGAGGCCAAGGGACATCAGTTCCTTTGAAAGGATATGCAAAATGTTTAGATCAAATTGTTTTGAATTCTAAACACCATTTTGAGTGTAAAATTCCCTACTTCAAATGCAAAGGAGATATTTTGAGTGTGAAATTGGGATTTTGGAACTGCTTCAAGCTCGAAGTATGTTTGTATTTGGAATAGAGCTGTTTCAACCTTGAAATATTTTTCCAAATACTAAAAAAAAATTCTTTTCTTCATTCAAAACATGTCTTTTAGTTCACAACAGTTCAGGCCAAAAATGTTTTGCTCCCATATACATTCAACTTTAGGTACACTCAATATGCTTTCTGTTTAAATTCAAATATTGATTTTTCAAAGAAGATGTATATGTAATGGATACCTCATTCCTTGACTTAAGTCATTTACATTCTCAAAGACATTATGCCTTTCCATACATTTTAATACCTTTAACATTAAAATTAATTGCTATCTGGTGTACCTACATTGTTGTATCTGTCCCATATCAACTCAGCACATAAATATGTTCTTCTACTCTAATTATCAAAATCTAAATTTTAATAAGAATTGCATTCTTAATTATGGCAAATTATAAAATTACTAATTATAACAACTGTATAATATAGCCTCTTTAACTATTTTATCAGCAAAAGGCTTTTAAGAAAAAAAAATCATTTTTAATTAGTCATCCAGAACTTTGCCATGCATATATCAACAGTCAGAAAATACAACAGCAATTCAAAAAGGGTGCCCTAATTCTTCAAAGTAAAATTTAAAAAATAAAAAAGCAAGCAAAATAGTAATGCCTTCATAAAGAGACTTTTGGCAATTATATCTCCACAGCTACAGTATAACTGAAAACTTTGACGTGGCTTTGATTACTGAACCATGGCTGAACTAATTTGGCTTTCGCTAAGAAAATAAGCACATTCATTCTCACAATGAAGAGAGGCAATTTTAATTAAACCTTATCAAAGTCTGAATAAAGAATAAGCTCAATAACCATTTCACAAGACCCTATTTTCATCTGTTTAGTTGAAACTTGCCATGTTTCTGCAATAATTAACCACAGTTCAAGAAATGCTAGAGTTGTGTTAATGTTGGTAAAGATTTAATTAGTTCAATTATCTGGAGTATTCAAGGCTCAGCTCAACACTCATTTCTTCAAGCTTTATACATACCTCAGATCAAAATTTATTAAATTGAAATATAAATGACAAAAGAACCTCATTTTGACTTTAGCTAATGAATTGCAGCATATTCAATCATTTTATTGTACTATTTTAACAAAATATCTAAACCCAATGTGCAGAAGCAATCTATTCTCTCGGGCATGGGAAAATATTTTTGACTGGTTATCAGCACCAAAATAGGAGAACATGTAAGAAAGGCTATACTCTTTTACTATTTCTTCTCTTGTTGCCCATTTATTTTTCTTCTTTCATGGAAAGTGAAGCATTTAAGGAACACTGAAAGCACACTGACACAGAAAACTGTTTCAATCTGTCAGACAGCATGGACAGACAGTAGGGATCATTTTAGAAAATAGAATGGCCCCCAGCGATCTGACCTTCCTAGTGGGAAAGAGAACAGAGTAGTGTGTTTGACAAGTTCAGTAACAAAGAAGTATATTTAGTGCTGGTCCCCTTCTACATTCTTCTTGAAATAAAAATACAAGTAGTAATGAGGAAGCAGTTCATTCTATCTAGAAAGAGATAACTGATTATCATTGATTAAAAGTTTCTTCAAAGGCCATCCTACCTACATCCAATGTTTCTAAGAAATGTTTAGATTAGAGACTGGATAATGGTTTTATATTGTCTTTGTAGTAATATTCTTTCTTTATGTCTGGATCTAATTCACAGAGAGTACTAGAATAAATAGTTTTTTTTATATTACAAATGTTAATTTTCCTCTTTTCTCATGGATAAGTAAACATATATAAACTATAGTTATACCTGGTTTCTTAATATTGTAATTTGCTTTGAATCCAGAGTATATTCTTGAAAATACATTTGTGTTACTACTATTTTAAAATTAACATTCTCACTGTTAAATTCAGGCCAGTAGCAGGAATTCACATTGTATTTTTACTGTTTTAAAATTTAAACTTCCAGATTATGAAATTTTCAAGTACTGAAGAATTTTGACCAACTGAAAACTTGCATTAGATTTTGCGCCTTTTTGTTCAAGTATTGCTCCGGTTTTGTTGTTGGAAGTCCTCTTATCGCTGGGTGCTGACTCCAAATGCCCCAGAATGCTCCATGGCTTCAGTTTTAGATATATATGGTTTAGGTTTAGGTTTAGGTTTATTAAATTTGTAAACTGCCCTTCTCCCGAAGGACTCAGGGCGGTGAACAGCCAAAATTAAAATACATACAGTATAAAAATTAAAATAAATTAAAACAGAATTAGATCAGTTTGGCTTCCTCAAATATATATATATATTAGCAAAACATCTTTAATAGTGAAAGGCTGCCTGCTGGAGAAATTTGGCCCCACAGAGTGCAAATTCCCTCCAGTATGCAGTTCTCTTTCCTTCATCCACATAACAACCCAGGAAATTGCTTAACAATTGCAACCAAGAACACCAGGATTGCAGTTATTGGCTGCAAATGCCCCACACTTCATCCGTCCTGAATAAATGAGGGCTTCTGTACCAGAGACAAATTCCTTGTGTATCTAATTACACCTGGCCAAATTCAATCCAATTCAGTTCCAATACTAGCTGGATTGTAACATGAATGCTTGCAGCATGACATATTTACGGCCAGTCCCTATAAACAATCTGATTCTCTCTCTCTCTCATTGCTCCTGTGCTAAAATTCTTTTTGTATTTTGGAACAGACCTTTTTTAGCCATCTCTAGAAACTAGAGGGACTCCTTTCACAGGCAACAGTGGTTTGTGAACTTCCCTGCCAGCTTCCCCACTGATTTTCTGGATAAGCCCTCATGGAAGGTTACACATGATTGTGGGGTCTTGGCAATCTGTTATAAGAGCAAACAGGTTGCCAAGCATCCAGACTGCAATCACATGGTTGAGAAGGCATTGCAATGCCCATAACTTTTGGGCATGGGCCGTAAGTCCTTTCATTTCAGTGGCATTATAATTTCAAACGATGCTGAATGATTTTAAGTATTTATAGTTATCCTAAGGAGGGTAATATGCATATAGCATACAGGAGTGATTATATGAATAATATAAGGCAAATTTGGGGTTATTTGTGAGAATATCTAAAGAGTTTTCCTCCTTTATGGTATGGCTGGTAAACTGCTGTCAAGGCAGTTGTTAAAGGTTGTTAACAATATGAGAAGAGAAGAGAAACCTACCAACTACCATAACTAAAGTGAATTATGATTTCTTTTCTTCTTCTTTTTCTTCTAGCAATATATCACAGGATTGTACAGCATGGCAATATTAAGGCAACCCACAAAAGTGATGCACAGCCATCCTATTTGGAGGCCAGGGGAAACTCATTGGGCATGTTCACTGATAATCCAGATATTGTTTCAAGTATGATGTACAAGTATATGGTAAATTTCAAAAAATCTCCCACTCCCTTGCAGGCATCTGATATGCAAAAGCTATAGCTGTTTTGTATACACATACTTTTTATATATTATAGACTTTCTAAGACATTCTTTAACAAGGGTAAATTGCTAAAATTTTATTACAATTTTGAGCAACGTATGTGTGTTTGTGTGTACACATATTTAAAAATTAACATACACAAACACACATAAAATATACATTAAAGATGGCAATTAAAATAAGTTATATGAGTCAAAGAGGAGGAGAGAGAGGAGGACGGAGGGAGAGAGGAAGAGCACGGGAAAGAGTTTGATGCCGTATTGTTAGGTAATATTTGGTTGAGAATTTCACATTCTTTATAGGTTTTTTTTATAACCATAAACTCCCACAAATAGAATTTCTGGCCTTTCATAAAGTGGGTTCTCTTCCCAAAAACCTAAGAAATAAAACTGTATCTGTATTCAGTGGCAACAAGATCCTTGATTTTGATCCCAGTCTTTTCTTTTAATTATAAGTTGTTTTCACACTTTTAATCTACCTTGTTTTATTTATAAAATTTAAATGAGCAAATATGTTGTGGAAAATAAAAGAAAATTCTTATCATTTCATTTAATTAGAATCTGAAAGATTTTTTTTGTCTAGATTTACAGCAAGATATGGTCCTGATTTACACTGGTATAGCTTTATTATAATGTATAAAATAAGCAATGTATTTGATGAAAGTTCAAAAATCAGATATGCTACTTTAATTTGGTTAAAGTTTAAATCTTGAACGATGAAATGTTTTTTAAAATATGCCTTTCTTCCATGTGGAGAGTAATTTTAGTCCATAAATTTTCTCAGGAAAAACAAAATATAAAATATAAAAAGAACAAAAAACGCAAAGCTTTTATAAAATATATTATGGTTTTGGTTTCCTTTCCTTGGGTTTGTAAATATTTGCTGCTGTTTGAGTTAGTCTGATGAGAAAGAGTATTTTGCATACATAGTAAAAAGGAACTTGTTTCAACTTTGGAGTGCAAGTCGTTTTTATCACACAAACACACTCTATTTTTGTGCAATCAGAAGGGAATACTTGGAATCTTTTGAATGTAGAAGATCTTAAAGCAGACAATAGTATGTAAACAGTCTGCAAATGTATAACTTTGCTAGGACAACCTCAAGGCTGAGAGTAAAGCTTTTAGAAAGACTCCCTTCATCAGATTTCCTTCTACTCTTCATCCTGAACAAAGGTTTGACTGACAATAAAGAAATTGCCTCTTTTCTTCAGATTAAACCCTTTTCCAGGAAAAGTATGCAAATGTAATTCGAGTTTCCCTTGTTTGAGGCTACTCTGAACCAGATAGCTTTTCACTGTTTTCTTCATGCAGACCAAACTGCTGGTTGACAGGGAAACCAACCTCCCACTTCAGTGTTTCATAGTAATAATAGTTGGTCTTGAGCCCTGCCATAGACTTTCAAAGGAAATCAGCTAGTCCTAATTAACTATTGCCTGGATATTTTCTAAAGTAGAGTAATAGCAAATGAGTGAACATAAATCCACTTTTTTCTTTGTACAGCATTTTAAAATGTCCTTTCTTTTTAATTTTTTATTGGCTTCTCCCTTAAGTAGCTTTACAGAAAGAAGACAAAAGAAAAAGGGAGAAAAATTTACTCAAAACAGCAGGAATTGTTTATAATCCCTTATATTTTTATATTGATATTATATATTTATAAAATTGTTTTTATACTGTGAAACAGAGAAAATGATTAGCGTTACTCAAAAAGCAGAAATTTTTATATAAAATATATATTTTTATATTTAAGTTTTCAAAATTAGAAATATATTTACAGTCATTGACCTGCTATCATTCCTTAAATCCTAAATTAGCTGGAGAATATATGGTGTGGGACTTGTGGGACAATCTGTTTTAAATTCTTTCCATCTCTAAAAAAATCCTAATATTTATCAGATCAACATACCCAAAAGAAACAAAGTTTATTGTAGATGAAAATAACTCCATGCATTTGTTTTGAAATTTCTCCAAACAACTGCCATGATACTAAATACAACATGATTCCAAAAATTCTCAGGAAGCACTACTTCCAGAAACAAAGATTTGTGCCACAAACATTAGGCAACAAACTAAAGCTATCATTTACAATATGCATATTGAAAATATGTTTATTTCTATATAAACATAATGAATATGCAACAGATCAGTAATGATACAGAACTATCAATGTCTACTAGCCTTGCATGCTAACTACAAAATCATAGACAACATGCCTTAAAACATATTTTATAGGAACAAACAATAAAAGATCACTAATATAGACACTGTAATGAATCATATAAGGCTAAATAAATAAATAATAGTTATTTGTTTATTTAGATCAGATATTTTATCAGTAATAAGATTTACTCTGTTATTACTCATCTATTTCTCCTCAATTTATTAGACATTCTATTATGCATGAGTATTAATGAACACTAGCTCACTACAGGTAGTCCTTGATTTACAATCATTACAGACCATTTGAAGTTATGACTGCCTTAAGAAAAATGACTTATGACTGATTCTCACACTTATAACTGTTGAACTATCACCACAGTCATGTGATCAAAATTTAGGCATATGGCAACCAGCATGGATTTATGATATTTATAGCAGCCCAGGGTCACATGATCACCATTTGCAACTTTCCAACCAACTTCCAAGCAAGCAAAGTCAATGGAAGAAAGTGGATTTGTTTAATGGCCACATGATTAGCATAACAACTGTGGCAAAAATGATTGTAAAATCAGGTATACCGTATTTTCCGGCGTATAACACGACTGGGTGTATAAAACGACCCCCGACTTTTCCTGTTAAAATATAGGGTTTGGGCTATACTCGCCGTATAAGACTACCCCTCTTCCAACGCACACCAAATAAAAATTAAAAAACATCAACTGGCTCACCCACAATGTAAAAGCAGCTGTACTAGACCCAAAATGGCCCCTGCAACAAGCAGGAACCTCACACAGCCACAAAAAGCCCAAAAAAACAACTTTCACACTTTACACACACACAGCCACAAAAAGCCCAAAAAAACAACTTTCACACTTTACACACACACAACACAACACAACACAACACAACACAACTGGCTCACCCACAAAGTAAAAGCAGCTGTGCTAGACCCAAAATGGCCCCTGCAACAAGCAGGAACCTCACACAGCGACAAAAAGCCCAAAAAAACAACTTTCACACTTTACACACACAAAATTCCACATACAGCTTTATGAGATTTTGTGTAGAGTGAAACAGAAACACACTAAATCTCAGAAAGCTGCACAAATATTATTTTATTTTATTTTAATTTTTATATGAAAACTAAAATTTAAAACTTCCTAAACTTTAAATGGCTAGGTCTAAAAAAGAAGTAAAAAAAACGCCAATTAACTATTTTTTTTAAAGCTCCCAAAGGGGAAAAAAACCTTACCCAATAGAACAGGAGTCTCCAACCTTGGCAACTTTAAGACTTGTAGACTTCAACTCCCAGAATTCCTCAGCCAACTTTGTTTTGCTGGCTGAGGAATTCTGGGAGTTGAAGTCCACAACTCCCTGCCTGCTTGATTGCAGGCAGGGAGTGGCTTGCTGATGGAATGGATTCAGGCAAGTGAAGCAAGGCAAGCGTTGCAACTAGCAGCTAAGGTAAGCAAGCTGGAGGGGGAAAACTTTTTTCCTTTTACATGGCTCTGGCGATCCCAGCTGGGTTGCCTGATTAGCAGGCAACTCAGCTGGGATTGTCAGAGCTTGGATCGCCAGAGCCATGTAAAAGGTAAAAAGTTTTTTCCTTTTACATGGCTCTGGCGATCCCAGCTGAGTTGCCTGATTAGCAGGCAAAGCTGGGATTGTCAGAGCTTGGATCGCCAGATCCATTTAAGGCTCATCAGAGCCTTTCGGGCTGGTCTGCCTGGTTACAGGAGAACGACACCCGGCGTATAAGACGACCCCCAACTTTTGAAAAGATTTTCATGTGTTAAAAAGTCATCTTATATGCCGGAAAATACGGTAATTCACTTAAAAACCATCTTGCTTAGCAACAGCAATTACAGTTCCAATTGTATTCATAAGTCAAGGGGTAACTGCATCACATATAGCAATTGTCTGCATGAACAATCAATGATCTTCAGTATTTTAGATCTGCTATGGCACAAAAAACATGAATCTGAAGCAAAGCTGTTATCCAGAGTAAAAATCATACCTCGCATTTGTAAATACAAAATTGACCTGTCATTTGTTAGTGATGGGTTAGGTTTAGAGATGGGACAGAGGATGAACTATATTTTGTAAAAGGCATAATTCACCAGTGCTATCAGGATTGCATTGTGTGTCTAGGACAGAATTCTCCAAACTTTCTGGGTTGGTTGTAGTGTGGGGGGGGGGAGAGGGAAGAGAGGATGGTTTTGTGGGAAGGGTAGGCATGTGTGTGAGCACCCGTTGCTCATATGTGGGCCTGAGAGTGACCACAATGCTTATGTGACTGTGGCCCCCAGTACCCAGGCACTTGTGCAGGGCCCCGAGTGCCCGCTATGCTCGCGTGAGGCCTGAGCATCTGCAATGCTTACGCTAGTGGGGCTACGAGTCCCACAAAGTTTGTATGAGTGGGTTAGATACATGCACACCCCAGCCAGCTGCTCATGTGACCCCATAGTGGGGCCCTGGCCCATAGATTGGGGACCCTCAGCTAGCATATGGAGATTTCCCTGACACTGTATGACATACATTAAATAAATAAAACAACCAATGACAGAACCATAATTTGTGGCTGTGCTGACATCAATTTCAAATAATTGTATTCTCTACAGTTTCGATAGGTTTACTAGAATGGCCAAATGTCTATTTTTCAAGTTTTTGAATAAGGGTTTTATAAACTTTATTTCTATTCAATTAATCTTTCTTACTGAGTGATTTTTAAAGATATTTAATTTAATTTTAATTTTTATTTATGCCTTCTAGTATTATTCAAATTTAATTTATTTACTGAAAGATGGTAGTATTTAGGGTAATCTTAATCCTAAAATAAATCTGGATAATAGAAACATTACTTTCAGTATAAAAGAAGAAAGCATTATTAGGGTACCCTAAAAATTATCCCAATATGATAATCATAATCTTAGCCCAAGCATGGCAGTATTGAACTATCTGAACTATGTATATCTACATAGCACGTCCCTTATCATAGCTACTTCTAGATCACTGCATCTTCAAAATCTACAAGGATAAGCCTATTTCGATTTCAATATAATATTCTGTATGATGTAATCACAGTAGTAAATCACTATCCCTTGTCCTGGAAAGGCCAATTTCGGTGCACCATCTGAAGCTAATAATTACCAGTGACCTTAGTATCCCAATTTGAATAACTGTTTGTATTGATAGAGTACAGATAGTCCTTGACACACTACCGGAATGGAGTCTGCCGGAATGGAGCCTGCCCATATGTCATGATAGTTGTAAAATGGGTCACTCATGCCATCAACCCAATTTTATAATATTTTTTTGCAGCAGTAAAGCAAACACAGGGGTTGGTAAGCAAACACAAAGGCTGTTAGCGAATCAATGGTTCATTTTGGGTACTGTTTTGCTGAAAAGAGGAGTCCCAGTTTCCCCTTCGCATGATTGCAGCTTGCTGCAAATGACCATACATACAGCCGTATTGCTGAGTGGTTAGGGCAACCATGCATGGGATCCAATCATCAGAACTTCAAATATGATCGTAAGACCCTTTTTTTTCAGTTAGTTATAACTTCAAATGGTTGCTAAATGATCAGTCAATAATTACCTGTACAATTAGAAAAATACTAAAGACCAGATGGTTCAGATCCATTCTTAAGGTCCCTGTTTTATTAGAATTCAGTTTCAATTAATTGGGCTCATCTACCCTATCATTATATCTACACACTGGTTTAGGAAATGTAGAGACTCTTATGATGCAGTAATTATGGATTAAATATCTGGACATCATCAGCATATTGATGGTACTGAGCTCAAAATCTGATGACTACCCCAGGAAAATTATATTATTAATAAAAAGCAATGGGCACAAAATGGTGTCTTGTGACATTCCATGACATAATTGTGAAATCCAATGGCCCAGGTAGATCATATCTGAAAGTAGAAAAAAAATGATAATAAAATATCCCCAGTTCAAGATATAGTATCAAAAGTTACTAAGATGATAGAAGAGAACATATGTAGCTGAGGATTGAACTATGGAGATCTTGGTGCTCTCTGAAGTTGGTAGATTGTTGGCCTGCAGACATTTTGTTACCTGACTAGATAACATCTGCAGTTCTTTTAGTGCGTTGAAAATGATACCTAGTTGGCTAATAAAACATGTGTAAGCAAAACAACCAAGCTCAAAAGAGTACTAAGGTCTCTATGGTTACCAAGACATTTGATAGGATCAATCTCACTCTCTCTGCATGTTATTAAGGCAACCAGGGATACTTCTGTCCTCAATCCAGGCTGGGCTAAACCTAAAGCTCCTTTAAATGGGTATATTATAATTTTGTAATCTACTCTCTTTCACTTCTAATATTACATCAACCACTTTATTATAGAATCTACATTATGTCAAGATTGGAACAAAATAACTTTTCCAGTAAGGATGTTTTTAACCCTATTTTATCTAGCCATTGGATAGAGTTTTAAGCTCATAAATATAATTTTACAATTATAATATAATTTTAATAAATTTTACCAGTGTTTACAAGTAAGATGTCTGTCCACTATGGAATACTGTAATATAATGAGTGAAATTTTTGTTTGATTCATATGGAAGAAAGGAATTCCTACACACCCTCACCTAACAATTATTCAAGCAGTGATTATGGCTAGAAACATATCCCTATATAGCTCCCCTTCTTCCAATATTTGTTCTCTTCACTCCAAAAGAAGACAAAAGAGATGTACTGTAATGGGGAAATGCAACCCCTTTTGCCGTTGCAATGATATTGATTTGACCACAACCAGCAAACTACCCTGCCTCAATGCACTTGTCCAGAGACAGATTGCCCCATGCTCCTTTTTCTCTTTCCCAAATATATGGATATGGGGAAGATGAGTTGCATTCTACCAAATACACATATCTTGCCAACTGAAAAGCACTGTTGTAATGCACTCTGCACAAACACACATGCCATCCTCAGGAGAAGAATGGAGGCAAACAATGACACATATACAATTATAAGATTTCAACTGTCAAAGAAAAGGAGGGAGGAACTGCAGCTGTAGAAATGAGTCAGCAGGTCAGAAGGAAAATTACTTTAAACAGAAGGAATCCCAAAGAAGGAAATGAATGAAATAAGAGAAAAGCAAATGCCACTTTTTTTCTTCTTCCCACTGCATGTCACATGCTAATCTACTCATCAAGTTTCTCAAAAATGGTAGACATTTTTCAAAAAGTCATAAGAGGGCAATTTAAAGGAGGAATCACCAGCAACTATTTCCTCTCTTCTTAGAAGGTGAATATTTTTTTAAAAAAGATGGGAGAACAATCTTATTTTAAGTTTCAATTTATAGAAGCTTTAAATGAATTATCCATCTTGATAAAAAAAAGCTGTCTATTACAATACCTTGGCCACAACAATGAGGTTTCTTGACTAACAAACTTTTTATGAGGCTAGCCTGCAATCATGTGCATTATTTTCTTCTTGCATTTTTACCAAACATAGAAATCTTCTGAAACAAAAGTGGAAAGCTGTCATTTCCATTGTTGTTTTGCATTACTGGAAATAACCACACTGTGTAACAAAACATCTAGAAGGGGTCAATGATGGACCATGTGATTTTATTCAGTCACATTGTCAATTGCCTGATACTTCCAGTTAAAATCCCTGTTATTCACTCTAAACACACAGGGAGGGAGGGAGGGAGAGAGACAGACAGAGATACACACACACACACACACACACACACACAGAGAGAGAGAGAGAGAGAGAGAGAGAGAGAGAGAGAGAGAGAGAGAGAGAGAGAGAGAGAGAGAGAAGAAATACTTTCAATATAGAGGAAATGGAGATAGAAAGCCAACTGATCTGAAATGGAAGTCCTCCATTTGGCAATTCAAGAACTGTGTTTCAGTTTCTGTTTGATATATGATGAGCACCTATCGACTTTGTTTAGGCTAAACTTTATAGTTAATATAAACACATTCAATTTAGATTAGTGCTATTACAACATTGCCTGCAATAGCAATAAATATCCAAATTTAATACAAACATACTTTAAAAAAGCATACAGATAGGAATGACTGGCAAGATATGGTATTATATTTGGGAACTGTTATGTTTAATTGTTTTATTCAGTCTATGACAGTTGTGTTTTTCTTTTCAGCTATGCCAAAATGAGGGGAAATATCAGATGCACAAATCCGTACATTTTCCTGCTTTATAATGAATGCAATCCATATATACAAATGTGTGCTGACTTGCCTCACCTACCAAGATAAACCATTTGAGAGTATGTCAGGTATAATTAATGCAACATGACCCAATCATTTCCAGTTTGCAAGAAAGAAACTTGCATTCTTTAAATCCAGAGCTCAACCTAGAGATTATGCTAAATTGTTTCATACACAGTCTTCTGCATGTCAGATGGGCAGCAATTGTACCCTCTAGTGATAAACAAATTATACATGAAATCAATTCCACTTCACAATAATTTTCTCAATTGGGCATTATCTTTCCTTTTTCTTGCTCCCTCCAGTTAAGCATGCATCCTGTAACTTGCTAATGAGCTGGGGGCTTTCTGTTCCAGGTGGCACCCCCTGCCTCGAAGTCATGACATTTCCCATTTTGAATGCTGCTGGCATTTTTCAACAGCTCTTGCTAACTAGCCTTTTTGACCTGCACTAAGAGGAACTCATCTCATTGAATCCTCTAACCTGCCAATCATTCCAGCAAATGATCTTCACAGTCACTCCCAAGGCAGAGGAAAAAAAGAAAGAAATAGAAAGGAAAGAAAAGAAAAGCTAGTAAGAGAATGCGGGAATAGGCAAGCAAGTTGCCTTTGCAGCTACCTAATGAGAATATTTTAAGTCTCAGGGGCAGCAGAAACATGGAAAAACTGGTGGGAAAATTAGGACAAAATTGAATCTCTATAATTAAGAATTTATTTCCATTTTGAGATCATGTTGAAGAAACATCCCCAAGTTGTTTTTGAAACCGAAACAAATAAATTTGCCACATAAATACAAAAATACATCTCTTTCTCTGTCATTATCAATATGCAGTTCTCACAAAGCTGTGTTGTCAAATGGCTTTCTTTACAAAATTAAGCTGTGAATTAAGCATGCTGGTATGAATGTTTGAGGCTAAACATTATTATGCAGATTTTCAGGGAAGCTGTGAGTATACTAGAAAAATAGGTTCTTCATCTCTCTCACATACACATACCTGTATGATGCACAGTCTTGTTAATTAGAAAACACATAAAATATTAGCTAGACACAGGATCATTATATATCCTTTCCATTATTATTAAGCAATTTCAATATACTTGGAAAGTCCATAATAAAAGTGGCAATAAAAATTTAAAAATAACAGACAAAAATTTTACAGAAATTACCGTAAAAATATGAAGTCTTTGCATCACTTGATAGCTGTTTTTAAAGAATGGAATGAATCTACTTGTTCTTTCATCTTAGTAAGTATCATTTTGTTTTGTTTAACAAGTAATATAATACTAAAAATATATAGAGAACCCAAATGCTGTTCAGAGTTTACAACTCTGAATCACAAAACATAGATTGTGTACAGACATATTCATTCTTAGAATAAACTTACTGAAATAAAACTTCCATCAACTAGTGGAAACTGTTTATTAGAATAGATTTTCTCTTCATTGCCGCTACTGCATGATCAATAAATATATTCTGGATGTCTTGAACCAATTCACTATAATGCCTATTACATGCAGGTCCTATTGATTCACTATAAAGTATCTACAATGGAAAAATAATAAGCATTTTTATTTAAGATTCAGAATTGCTTGTTTCTCTTTATAAAATTAGATGGTTATCATTATTTTAATTTCATAAGGAGAGAAATAATTTATTATAATTTGATCTAATAAAATAAATTTGATTGAACTTCTATTTAAATATATCTTCACTGAGAGAAGAGATTCTCCCTGCAGCTAAGAACATTTAATTCCCTATTAAACACAGTAGGTGTTGCATAGTTATCAGATAGCTGAACTGCGTTAGTCTTTATGGTGTTTAGTTTTCTTTGTTTCATGAACTGCTTCACTCACTATACACAATATATCAGCTGTAAATATTTTCTAATTTTTACATACCAAAATAATTTTTATATATACTATAATTCCATTATTCCAAATATTATTTTCTAGAACTCCAACAAAAGTAAAAATTGCTTAATTTTCAAACTGCTATAAATTATCATCCCATACAATGGTTTTGCTGTCGCCATAGGCTACAGTCTATGTGTCAAAACTAAAACCAATTGCTTTGTTAACTTCAGTTTTCTCCTTCAATGGTTTCACAGCCTCCTTCTCTCCGTAGACAAAGACTAGTCATGGGATCATGTGATAAATTAATCCTAAAAGAGAGGTAGCAGTCTCTGAGAGAAATAGAATCATTTAGATTCTTTTTTTACTTCTTCTTTAGTACTGTTATTAATACAGTCCCCAATGTATTTCAGTGCCATTCCAGACTATCAATCCATTTTAATTACAACTGTCTCTATGCCTAGAAAGATTATTAGCTGATCAAAAAGATTTTTTAATGGGAAATTCCTGCTATTCTAGAATAAATCATAGTATACAGTAGAAAAATTCATCTTTGGTATCCTAAACTCAAGAGCAGTCATATAGGATACAGATTAGAAAAAGAAACATTCCTTTAAATTTTTCACAAATGTTATTAATACAATGCCAATACGACAAAAAAAAACACCTTTGCTTTTTAAAAATGTTTTTACTTGGCGAGACTTCAAAAAATCAGTACTGATCAAAAGAAAAGCAGAACTCAAATCTAGGATTTAAAGTCAAAACTAGTATAAAGACTATGTATGCTGAATCAGTCCCTATCTAATTTAAATATTATTTTCCGATAGAACTGTGGGATCATATTGTTGGAAGGGACCTTGGAATTTCTTTTCAAACATACTGGATCAGTATTGCAGAATGGGTACTGTAATATTTTTTAAGATGTCTACTCTTAGTTATGTTAATCAAAGAATCACTATTATTATCATTATAATAATTATTAGAATCATTATTTCCCAAGAAATTTCACTTCATGACAAATCTCTTTGCAAAGAAAAGTCCATCTATTTCACTAATTTTTAGATATCTAAATCAGGGTTTTCCAGAGATGTCCCATGGCACATTTGGGATAATTCTCCTAATTCAGAATAGTGTAGAACTATTGTTTTGTGTGATGTGGATATTATGCTTCTACCAATAATGTCTTAAGAAGTAGTAAAGTTTTTTTTTAAGAGGGTCCATACTACACTTCAAATGTTTACTCAGTTTATAATCCACAAGACCTCAATCTTTTTGTAAGCATTTCTATTTAACCAAAGTTTTGAAAATATTCCTGTATTTGAATTTAATTTTTTTAATGAATAAAATGAATAAATGAATATAACATTTCATCTTATTAGTTTTGGTCCAGGGTCCAATACTTTTCAGAGACTTCTATAAAATAGTGACAGTTTATTTCTTTCTTCTCTAAAAATTACAAAATTGATGTTTATGGACTGTGTTTGAGAAAAATAGCTTCCCTCTTCTCTTATAGCACACCCAGCTACATCTGTCCCTATCCATAGATTCCGAACAGACTGTATCAGAAGTTGTGAATTACTATTTTAGATGCTCATAGGAATGTACTGGACACTAAATATCTTAATTTCAGCAAAGCATTCAACAGAGCTTCCATGAAAATTTTGCATGTCTTTTCATGTCCCCATCAAGAAGCTGGAGTGAATGATGGGAACTCACTCTGCCATGCAGCAGCACTTGAACGCAGACTTGCTAACTTCCAATTCAGCAGCCTAATCATGTGAGCCACTGTGCTCCTCTTTAAAGTAAAGTAGCACAATGATATTCAATCTACTTCTTCTCCATTTATGTTTGAACAGGTAACAACATATGAACTTGATTGCAGAAGAAGTTTCAAATCTAGATGTCAGCCTCGAAATGGCCTGGGGCTGCCATTTGGGGAGGTGAGGAGCTGGGAAGCGGACCCCAAGAGCTGAGCATCGGCAACTGGAAGTCAGGGGTGGGACGGGCGTGCACACAAAGCTTCTACTGGACTAATTGTGGGCGGACACCAGAGGTGGATAAGCGCACATACTTAAGGGGGAAGGGATAAACTGCAGTTAGTGCTAACTTTGTTTGGCTTCTTGCCTTGTTGGCCACTTCGTGCCGGGTTTCATGCTTACAAGAATAAATGCTTCAAACTGAATTGCATTGTCTTAGGTTTCTTGATGCTGAACTACAGAATGTGACACTAGAAATATTTATAACAGGTTGTCCTAAATTCATCATTCCTCAGCATCTGAAATACAACTAAATATTGCTAAAAGTGCTTTTAATAATTATTTGTTAAATGACAGTTACATAGCCCGAATGTAGAAAAACTGCAGTTTCAGAAATCCTAATCTCTGTGACACAAAAATCTCCCAAGAAGCTTCTGTATTAACTGGAAAACAATTATTGATTAGAAACATACATGTATTCTGCATTAGGAATATGGAAACTAAAATGCTGAAAAAGTATTATCTAATTCAAAAGTTAAAGCATTCTGGAAATATGGTTCCAATATCTAGTCAGGTAGGCAAGAAATTTACTATGGCCTATATATAAATCATAAATTTCATTTGGCATAACAATACTGGATTCACTGATGGCATCATATCTACATGGTACAATTGTATCTACATCTACAAATGGTACAATCATATCAACATCTACAAATACAATATGAAATTTCATGTTTTACTGCAAATAACCATAGCCTTTAAACCTATGCTTCAAGGTAAGAGTATAGCTACATTTTATACTGTATGTATTTTATTTAGGATGTTTTTCTGCTGATTAATGCTTTTAAAGCAAACAAAAATACAGTATAATACAAACTTGGAAGCTATCCTGTTGCTGATAATTTAAAATTAAGGTTTTACAAATGCTAATAATAGTCAAAATAAAGCAACCCATGAGATCAAACACTCTTTTTGAGCATTTTTTAAATTGCATGCTATATTAGCTATATTAAAAAAGTTATTAGATTATAATACCCAGACTACTTCCAGCTGTCCACCAAATCTATGTACTGTGAGCTTTTTCTATTGGTGCTGATTTATGCAGAAGCAGTTTCTGTTAACTAATAAAAGGATTATTCAAAAACCACAAGTAAATTCAATTTGGGAAGGTACGTTTTAGTGAATTATGATTGCAATATTCATTCAAAATATATAATTTCATTTTTTTTCAATTACAATACAATACACACAGATGAACAATTGTATGTATTTACTCAACAGTTCCAATGAAAGTTTTTAAAAAGCTGGTCAAATATTACGCTTGCCTATCAAATTATAAGGTTATGCATATCTTTAATTTTGAAAATTTGAAAATTCTGAAGAAAAACACAACATATGTTAATATAATCACATTCAGCTGAGTATTAAAAAGCCTGTAGTATAAGGCTTTGCTGTATTGATTGAATGCCTCAAATTAGGAATGAATGGCATAATAGCTGTCTCATCATTCACTAATGATGATACCCAAAGGTTAAATAATGTAAAGGTGAAAAAAATAAAACGACTTTTCAATACATGTTGGTAAAAGTATTGTTAGGTTACCATTAGAAGATTCAGAACAATTAAAAACATTTTCTGAATAGTTTTTATCCCAGAGCTATAATTGCACTCAACAATGAACTAAAAGGCCACCATCAGTGAGCTGTTGGACAGTATTACTTGGTCTGTTGTGTGGATGTTTGGGTGGTTTAGGGGTGGAGAATTGTGGTGGGTAGGAGTGTGTTTAGGGATTGTTATGTGTGTTGGACCTTGTCTTCGGGTGTTAAGTGAATTTCGTTGTATGGGTATACTGTGTATACACGTACAGTGACAATAAAATTATTTATTTATTTATAATATAAAGATGGATTAAAATAATTAATTAAGTTCCCTTAATGAAAGATTCTGGTATGTTTAACTTGAGGATCCATGTCTAAAACTCTTTTCCTACCTTGGCTTAGTTGTAGCCCAAGGCTAATAATTATTTAGAAAAGCCATAGTGCAGCAGTTTGGTTACAATGCTTTTTCTGGAAGTTCTGATAATTGTAAAAATTTGAGAAGTCAGACTTATGAGTGTAGATTTGTTTTTAAGCAATAAAGATGTTAATCCAAGTGGTAAGTACCATTTTGATAAGGTCTGCTTCAAATGGAGAACCATGATTGACTTATAAATTTTCTCTATCAAGCCAGGTTTGTGAGTCTTCTGACAAACCATTTGAAAATTTGAGCCAAGCCATGTGTTTCAGATCTGGGAAATATTCAATCATTATCAAGGAAGCCTTCTGGATCTGATAAAATGAGAGTTAACTTCTGAATAATTGAGTAAATGGTATTTAGGAGCTGAACACAGGGCAGATCCCTGGCAATTGAATGCTTAAATGGATAGGACTTTGATCATGCTGCCATCTTGCTGATCTTGCTGCCCTGCAAATGTTGCTGGATTCTAGGCATTTATTACCTTTTTTACTAGCAGATTAGTTTTATATCGCAGAATAAAAACAAAGTTGAGTCAATAGACAATGAAAGTTTGTACATGAGTTTTTTGTTGATCTTATGCAGTTTTAGGGAAGATGTCTGTAATACAGGTAGTCCTCCAGTTATGACAGTTCACTTAGTAATATTTCACAGTTACAATTTTCCCTCCCCCAAAGTACTTACGACTTGGTCTCAAAGTTATGTATGTTGCAACACCATAGCAGTTGTTTGCCCTTACGACTGATTGCAGAGACATTGCAACATGCGTCCTGCCTATTCCCTCCCCCCACCCCCGCCACCCTACTGGGTCTCCACAGGCATTGGGCTTGCTTTGCTAGCCCACAAGGTTCCACATGCTCCTCTCCACCCCAGAGGAATTGCACTTACAACCATCACAGCGTCTCTATAGTAATGTAAAATATGGGAGCTTGGCAACAGCATATATTTATAATAATTGCAATATTCTGAGGTCATGTGATCACCATTTGAATCTTCTTCAGGGAACAAACAAGTCAATAAGAGCCTTGGTAGTACAGTGGTCTAAGACACCCTGTTATTAAGCTGGTTCTTAAGATCAGCTGCCTGCAATTACTGCAGGTTCGAATCTCGCCAAGGCTCAAGGTTGACTCAGCCTTCCATCCTTTCTAAAGTAGGTAAATTGAGGACCCAGATTGTGGGGGCAATAAGCTGACTTTGTATAAATATACAAAAAGGATGAAGGCTATTGCTGAGCACATTGTCAGCCGCCCTGAGTCTCCGGAGAAGGGCGGCATATAAATTAAAAAAAAAAAAAAATAGCGGATGCTGGATTTCCTTAGCAACAATATGTTTCACTTAACAACTGCAATAATTTGTTTAACAAACATGGAATATTTTTCTACTCTGAGATAAAGCCTGTGGCCGTTAAAAACTAGTAAATTTTTAAACCAAGAAATTAATACAGCAATTATTATATTAAGATCCAATGCTACTGATAGATTTAAAAATTTAGGTTTATTAAACTAAATGGATTCTCAAATCATTTTGTGTACAGGAACCCAGACTTTAAGAATACAGAGGCAATTAGTAAAATAATCTCCTAAATATATATTTCTGACATCAAACACTTTACCCTACATAAATTCTTTTATGGTATGTCAGAACCTCAAAAGCTGTGAACTTAAACATTTAAAATTTATTTGTAAAAGAAATGTTTCCAATAGCGAAATTAAACAGATATAAATGGAGACACTGCTTAGAAGAAAAACAAGGATCAACACGTCAGTGAAGATGTTAATCAGTGAATTGTGAAGACAGATTGATTTTGACATTGTAAAAATGTAATAGCTCACTATAAAGAAATCTGTACAATAATTGGAGCAATCTGACATCTGATGATTTCAGTTTTCAATAGCTGAGATGTTTCCAACAAGCTGTCATCATTACTTTGTAAGCTGCTTTTAAATTGTTATCATTGGTTTGTAAAGCAAGTCAAAATAAACTGGTATAAATGTTAGTATGCATGTTCGCTATAGTTACAACTTTTAAACAAGTTTATTTATGTATTTGTTACTAAGTCTAACCAATGTAAATTGGAACATTACAATTAATTGCTTGTTTATTATTAAAGCTATAATTATTATGTATTTTTATGGATTTTTCCAGTGATTATAAACACCTAGTATTGTTATATATCTTCCTACTTAGATACATAGTGGATTATTTGAAGAAAAAGAGAAGTCGTGCCACTGTAATTTTTTTAAAACAAAAGATCCCATGTCTGAATGATTCATTGTCACCTCTGAAGTAATAAAATGACCAAAAAAAAAAAAAAAAAAGACAATTTTTTTCCTTTTAATCTGACTCCGGGGGAACTGTGCTACTGCTTGTCACCAGTAGTACCAAAAGCATTTTCTAATTCATGCCTGACACTCTCACTTAGCTTATTTTATATACAGCATCTCCACTCTGCAAGGGCTCGTCTGGCTGGAGTATTAACTGTAGACTTCCAATGAGGAAGATATATAAGATATATATTAATGTCAGGAAATAAATAAACAAGTCCATTCTAAAAGATGATAATAGAGAGACTGTTTGTGTGTGTGTGTGTGTGGAAGGGGGACACACCATGTGGTACCCAGAAGAAATAATTATAAATAGGTGGCAAATCCTATTTATCAGAGGGTCCTCATTTTGTATGAAAAACATTTCCCCGGATCACTTTCAATTAGGATTTAGGTGGGTTGGACACTAAAAACTGTCTTCATCCTTTTGTGCAGAATTAGTATTGGTGGGAAAGAAATATTGATGCATGAATGAACTGTTATATTCCTTGACATAGTATATGGCTATACTGATCAACATACTAAAAATGCCAGCTGTTAGAAACTACACATGAAAAGGGACAGCTGCATATCTTTAGGAGTTTCCAGGATTCATTTGTTTGACAAGGAAAGGCAGAGATTATTGAACTGAAGAATGTCCTGATTTTAAAGTAGGGATTCCCTATTTTATATAAAATATGTATATATACATACTTCACATGTAGGCAACAAGTCACAGCATTTTTATTGTACAGTCTGGTGTGGTTCAATAATTATTTGGTTGCTGTCAGATGGTTCTTGAAGGGTTGAGATAAGCCTGGCACATATTTACCATTTTAGGCTGGCACAGGCACATCTGTCCTTGTAGTCCATGATAGAGTCCTCTAGAACCATTTTAGTTTAAACTCTAGAAGACAATAGATCTTTTAAACCAGTGGTCCTCAACCTTTGTGGCTCCATGGGCTGGCAACAAGGGTGGTGGTTTAATGCACACAATCTAGATCCCACGGATACTCAGATGAAGGTTTGTGTGCTCACCCGCTGCTTGCATGGCCTTGTTCCCAACAGGCCGCGGATCAGTATAGATCCATGGCCCAAGGTTGGGAATCCCTTTTTAAAACTGATCTGTGTGTATATTTTATGTACTAGACCCAAGATATGGTTTTTAAAAGAGGAGAACAGCAATTAGATTAAAAATTTTCCTACGACAAGAAAAAGTCTAAGTGAAGTAATCCCAAGATTTAAATTGCAGTACTATCAATATGCTAATGCCATACCAATTTCTCTCTTTTTAATTTGATGCAAATAAAACAGTGGACATCCTTAACTAGTGCTTGGCCATGATACTGAACTGATGCCAATAAAATGAACATAGTCAAGGGAGATACTACTAGTGACAACTGTCCATGTAAGTACCATTTAGCCAAAGGCCATATTCTCAAAATGGTTTGAAACTTCATTACTGAGCTTGATGGGCTGCCTATCCTTTCTCTCTTTCTAATGTCTTCTCTTTTTATTTTCTCTTAAATTGTCATGATGGAATAGATTATTTTTTTAAAAAAGATCTGAATAGAATGCTTATCAAAGGCCTGTAAAATTAGATCAAGGGCCATATAAAATTAAGCTTAGGGCTGCATGTTTACTTTGAAGTTAAGGTTACACAGTTTAGCACTAAAGAACATCAAATCTATTATTTGGGAATGCTTGGAGATTTATATTTGTCAACACAAGTTTTCTTTGAGCCACTCATTGCATTTTTCCAGCTCAGCTATGTACCTTAGATACAATATAACCTGGGCAGAAGTAGGTTGGCTTAACTGATCCATGACTTTCCAATTAAAATACTACAATAAGCAGTTGCTGGGGCATGGTGGTTTAGTGGTTTAAATGACACTGGAGATGGTCTCAGCTCAAACAGTTCGATCCCAAGCACTGCAAGGCAGGGTGAGCTCCTGTCACTCGCCTCAACTTCTATCTATTTACATTTCGAAAGCATGTTCTATGCAAGTAGATAGATAGGTACCACTTCAGTGGGGAGACAAGCTGGTGCTCTGTGCAGGTTGTCAGATTCCTGACAGCTCTGAACTTTCCTGGTTGTGGCACCCATTTGTGAGGCAGTTCTGGGGAAGGAGGGGGCCTGGTGATGCTGCAGGTAGAGCTGCTAGTCTTTCTCTCTGGTGTGAAGCCAGCTCGCCCTCCTCTGGCACACCTTGAGAAACACACATTTCCTATAACAGGGCTAGTACCTTGGCAAGCCAAACTAATCTTCTACAATAGCATTGTGGTCTTTTGGCTACTGTAACAATGCCATATACTAATAATAATAAGTAGTTGGAACTTCAGATGAAACCTAAAGAGCTTGCTGTCCTATAAATTCCTGAAACTTGGGCAACAATTGTGGTACTTTTGCTTGGTAAGAGTGTAGCAATGCAGAAAATGTCTACCAACTCGCCATTGCAAAAACAGAACAAGCAAAGGGAGTAGCCATAATATGTGGCAATTTAGATCCATTGTTCATATATTTAAGAAAACATTCTAATTTCCACAGATGTCCATGTAAGAGAATCAGTCAGTCATTGCTGATTATCTACTCTGTCTTTGATTTTCTATTCCAAAAGCAAAAAAGAGAAATATATTAAAATAGTAATAAAATGAAGAAAAATAAAGGTAACACTTTATAAAATAAAGTGCTAATGTCATGCTAAAACATTCAAGTAACCTGTTCAGTAATCTGTCTACTGTATTCCAGTAAAGGAATATACCATCTCCCATCTACTTGAAATCTATTTCCTTTACTTTCAGCTCCAAGCAAATATTTTTCTTCTTTCAGTCTTTTAAAGTTCTCTTTATATTGTGCCTCTGTGTATAAATATCTCATGCTGCTATTTTTAAAAGTGTTATTGTGCTATTTTATAATGAATTTATGTAATTTTTTATCTGTGTTTACCTTGAAAATCATTCTGAGTCCTATTACTATAAACTAGCTAGTAAATCTTAAAAATTAAATATATATCATGCTTGGAAAAAATTAATATGTTTGCAATAGAAACATAATTTAATGGAAATTGCATAATCTATATAACACATGAGAAATAAGTACCATAATGTGATAAATCTGGAAAAGAATCAGTAACATGAAATTGTCCTCTTTGGTCAAGATACTATAGTTTAATGTTCAGTCTCTGTAGATGCAAGAAATTGTCCTGAGAATTTTATTCAAACCTTGAAAAAGAAATGCACGTTTCATATTTTAGCTAATCACAATTCAGATGAACACAACGTATTCAAAAACAATTTTTCTCCATTGAGCAGTTTACTATTCACAACATTTTCCTGAGGCCCCAATTTAGGATTGTCCTTTAAATTAAAAGACTATTTATTTTAAGCACTAAAGAACACTATTAGCATACCTTAATATATTCATAATCTGATGCCATCTGCCCCTATAAACATTGCATGATTGATACTTTTTCCTTAACCAAGGAACTAAACAACTAACTAAATTCCTTTTTCTAGTGAGGCATTTATGGTATCAATAGGTTTCTGTCACATAGATCTTTCCCTTTGGGTGATACTACTACTGGGTAGTGATGCTATTCCTGCATAGCAATATGAAAAAAAAAATTACCATCCATTTTTCTAAAGTCTATAGAGCAGACAGAAAAATCAAAATATGACCCATATATAGATTTGCAACCACGGTGACTTATTTTCAAACACAAAAGTAGTAAAATGTGCATATTACTAAATTAATGATTTCACATCATTTTAATTGCCTTTTCCTTCATAATCCTATATATCTTTAAAATATTATATATGGTCTGTTTTAAACTAAAGGGTTAGGGATGTTACATAGGTCAAGCCCTCATATGGGTATTACATGACTTCCACATACATGTGTGTGTGTGATGTGTGTTGGGGGGTGTTTATGTTTACAAAGTATATATTCTATATATTTTTATTATATTGACCACTAGAGACAGTGCTGTACATGACTGGTTTCATCTATTTCAGATTCATAGAAACATAGAAACATAAGTCTCTATGTATGCTCAATGAGTTGCAAACAAGACAAAACTAGTCATGTTTTGTCTCTTCCCAATCCTGGAAATTAGAATTTGGTAAGGGCAGAAATTCTTACACAAATTCTTTCTCCTCTGACATTACATATCTAGACTTGAAAGTAAAATATTTACATTGCATATATGCAATACTAACTTAGTAAACAGAATATATCTGCTCTCGAATCCAAAGAATGGGGAGAATCAATTGTTCTAAAGTACAGTAGACAATATTTTTAGCCCAACCAGCGTCCACAGATGAACTGCACAAAGGAAAGTTTTCTTCAAACCCTAAGGAGTACCACATATAATTTGTGAGGGCTGCCTACGAATGTGTTTAGACATCCATATACAAATGTACTGGGTTCTTACTAAACTTATCCTTTAGATAATTCCATTCCATAATATTCTTTCCCTGCTGTTATTTGCAACAGAAAGGGCAATTTAAGCAAGCCTGCTTGAGGGGGGAGGAAATGGTGGGAGAGCTTTGTTCCCATCTCATAACAATCTCATTGCACATCATTAGCACTGGAGAAAAGCAATCTTTTTCCTCTGCCTGGCTATAGGCTGATGGACAAAGAAATCCCAGGAGTGCAAGCGTGCATGCGCTTTTACACAGAAAAGAGAGAGAGAGAAAGAAAAAGAGAGAGAGAGAAAGTACCATGTCTATAAATTGCTTATCTGTGTCTTAAAGTTGATTTGATCCCTTAGTCCTAAAAGATGTTACACATCTTTATTCATATATTAACAGTAAATAAAACTCATACTTGTAGAAAAATTTATTTGCATATTAAGAAACTGGGTTTTACTTAAAAAAAACCTGCATGTCAAGGACAGAGTAGAAAAAAATTACTAAAAACAAACACTTTTAAATAAGACTTACCTCAATTATTTGTAGGAAATCAAAATTCTCTTCAGTGTTTTACATGTGATTGACCTTTGCCATAAATGTTTTTCCCAAAAGCTTTTGTGCTTTCTCCAGCTTCCACTTGTAGTCTTACATTCGGTACAGAAAAAATAGATGACACTGTAAATATATATATATATATATATTTCAGATTACAAAATTTTAGAAAAGAGAAATATACTGCTTTCTCAGCCAACTTCTATACAAACAAATTTTAAAAGAAGAAAAAGCATAAAGATACTAGAGACAATAGTATTTGAAGACCAAATTTTCTAGGGCTTCTGTGTGTAATGAAATAAATGAAGAAGCAGCTGGTACAAACCCAGATGTTCTCAGCAAAGATCATTAAATATTCAATATTTAATATTTCCTTAAATGTTTTAAATATTTAAATTAAAATATTTAAATGAGAATATGATCAAGAGTGAAATGTTTTCTTGAAAAAGATCAACTCCAATTATCATTATTATTTTCCATAAAACAAAAGTTATGAATTTTATCAGGACTAATTAAGAACATGTGATTCCAAGTACTGCATTTCCAACCTACTGTCATTGCTTGCCTGAAGAAAAATAATATCCAACTGAGAAACTTCAGAAAATATGTTCCCAAAGCTGTAAGAATCTGTCATGTATCTGATGCTTATTTCTATTAATATAATACCAATCCTCATCCTTAATTGTATCCCTATAGGTGATTTTCCCAGCCCCCTAACTTTTTTTCAGAGGTCCTCTGAAATATCTCATCAAGATACAAGTCATAATTCATTATTAGTTTGGTTTAGTTTACTTTATTGTCACTGCACAACAAAACGAAATTAAATGCCATCTTCAATATACATTATAACTATAAAAATAAAACACAAACACACATCCTTCATATTCTATACAATTGAATTGAAAACCCAATATTGCATTAATATTACACTATGCCAGTGATGGCTAACCTTTTTGCCATTGTGTGCCAAGAGTGGGGGAGCGTGGGGGGTTACGAGGATTGTGCCCACACCAATAATTCTATGTGCCCTGCCCCCACGCACATGACCACCCTGCTCCCCCCGCTCCTGGCACGCGATGGCCCGGTGGACCCGTTTTTCTCTCTCCCCAGGCTCCAGAGCCTTTCTAGGAGTCTGGTGAGGGTGAAAATGGCTTTCCCCATCCCCCAGAGGCCCTCTGGAAGCCTGAAACGGCCCATTTGCCAACTTCTGGTGGGACTGGAAGGCCCGTTTTTTGCTATTCCCAGGCTCCATAGTCTTTCTAGGAGTCTGGGGAGGGCGAAAACAACCTTCCCCCACCCGAGGCCCTCCGGAGGCCAAAAACGGCCCATTTGCCAACTTCCGGTGGTCCCAGAAGGCCCGAAAATTAGCTGACCAGCGCGCACATGCATGCTGGAGCTGAGCTCGCATGTCCACCAATATGGCTACACATGCCACCTGTGGCACACATGCCATAGGTTTGCCATCACAGCACTATACAGTAGAATTCAATATATTTACTGTTCTGGAATAGAAGCTGTTTTTCAGCTTATTTGTCCTTGCTTTTATTATCTTGTTTCATCTGCCAGATGGTAATAGTTCAAAAAAAAAAAAAAAAGGGTGCTCCAGATGAGATGGATCTTTAAGAGTGTTTTGAACATTCTTAAAGCAGAGGGAGCTATAAAGCTCTTCCAAAGAGGAGAGAGGGCAAGTAATGATCCTTTGGGCAATGATGTTAACCCTCTGGAGTGCTGTCCTATCTGTCCCTGTGCAATTGGCAAACCATACATAGGTGCAGTAAGTTAAAATACTCTCTATGGTGCAATGGTAGAAGGTCACCAGCAGTTTTTTCATTCAGTTGTTGTTTCCTGAGAAGTCTCAGGTAGTATAATCTCTTCTGGGCCCTTTTGACCAGTGCTGCAATGTGAGTGCCCCAGGTCAGGTCCTCTTTTATGATAACACCCAGAAACTTAAAATTTGCCACTTGTTCCACTTGATCTCCATTGATAAGCAAGGGCTGGATGTCTGATCTATTCCTTCTATAGTCCACTATAAGCTCCTTGGTCTATTGTCTCCACACCACGAAAGCAATCACTTCACCTTATCTTCTTCGTCTTTCCTGGTATTTGCTCCAGTAAACCTGAAGCTGTCTTCTTTAAAATCTTCACAATTTCCCACGGAATTCATTCTGAATTGTGGTATTGGCTTTCTATCTATCACCAACCGCATTCAACATGTAGTCCTAAATGGAACTGCATCTACATGGAGAGAAGTATGCAGTGGAGTACCCCAAGACTCCATTTTAGGCCCAGTACTCTTCAATATCTTCATCGATTTGAATGAGGGGATAGATAGGGAACTCATCAAATTTGCAGATGACACCAAGTTAGCAGGAATAGCCAACACTCCAGAAGATAAGCTTAAGATACAGAAGGATCTTGACAGACTTGAACATTCGGCGCTATTTAACAAAATGAAATTCAATAGTGAAAAAAGTAAGGCTCTACATTTAGGCAAGAAAAACAAAATACATAGGTACAATATATGTGTACCTTGCTCAATAGTAGTAACTGAGAGGGATCCTGGAGTCCTAGTGGACAACCATTTTAATATGAGTCAGCAGTGTGCAGCAGCTGCCAAAAAGCCAACACAGTTCTAGGCTGCATAAACAGAAGGATAGAATCAAGATCACATGAAGTGTTAATATCACTTTATAATGCCTTGGTAAGGCCACACTTGGAATACTGCATTCAGTTTTGGTCGCCACGATGTAAAAAAAGATGTTGAGACTCTAGAAAGAGTGCAGAGAAGAGCAAAAAAGATGATTAGAGGACTGGAGGCTAAAACATATGAAGAACTGTTGCAGGAACTGGGTATGTCTAGTTTAATGAAAAGAAGGACTAGGGGAGACATGATAGCAGTGTTCCAATATCTCAGGCCACAAAGAAGAGAGAGTCGAGCTATTCTCCAAAGCACCTGAGGGTAGGACAAGAAACAATGGGTGGAAACTAATCAAGGAGAAAGCAACTTAGAACTAAGGAGAAATTTCCTGATAGTTAGAACAATTATTCAGTGGAACAACTTGCCTCCAGAAGTTGTGAATGCTCCAATACTGGAAGTTTTTAAGAAGATATTGGATAACCATGTGTCTGAAGTGATATAGGGCTTCCTGCCTAAGCAGGGTGTTGGACTAGAATACCTCCAAGGTCCCTGCCAATTCTATTCTATTCTATTCTATTCTATTCTATTCTATTCTATTCTATTCTATTCTATTCTATTCTCTTAAATTGTGTCAGATCCATTCCCACTATTTTTCACTTTGGAACTTTATTCTGTCTGTTCCATTTGTATCTAGATTCCAACGTATCTCTATATTAATGCTATATATTATGCCCTATTCCTTCCATAAATGCCCATTTCAGGTGAGACTTGCTTGTTTCATATCACTTTAGATAATTCAAAATAGCTTTTTAAAACCCCTTTGTCCTTTTATTCCTACTTTCTCTTCCCTATCTTCAATATCCGATTTTAAAATCTGTCTCTGTCTCTCTTTCCCTTCCCACCCCCCTCTATATTGGGCAGTCAATTGATATTAACTTCACCACTGACTACTTACCTGTAACTTAAATGCTGAAATCTATCACTATAAAGTGACACTATTCTACAAGTATTCTATATTCCCAATGCATTAATTTTCTCCCAAACAGTCCTCCTTAATCTCCAAACACATTAACTTGCTCCCAAGCAGAGTTCTTTTGAAAGATGATATTCCCAAGAGACGTATGAAAATTTATATTTTTATATACTGTATTTAACAGAAACAAATGTCTACCTGAAAAGAAAAAAGGTTCTCAAGCAACCCTAACTAGTTAGGCACAATGTGCCTTCTAATAATAAAAAGGAAGCTTCTGTATTATAATCAAAAATAAAAATGTTGATCAGCTGTATTGAAAGTTTTAGAATGATATCTGGTGATCATTACCCTTGCCTAACATAACACTCTATACATCTCCACATTTTAAACAAAAACTTCATTTTTCCTTCTCTACCTATTTCTATCTTTCATAGATATAAATATAGCCAAACATTTTAAACCTTCCAGTAAAGATTAGTTCAGTTAATATAATTCAGATTATTAATCTGCTAGCAGTTTCACATGAGAGCAATAATTAAAATAATAATAATTTCTTATATAATTTAATATATCAACATTTTAATAAACAAATGTTATATTATTACTGAAACTAAGAATTGCTTCTTGTAATGGTTTTGTAACACCTAGGTGTTAAAGAGAGAAGAAAGGAAGATGGAGAAATTACGAGAGAAAAAAGTATATATAAATTTATTCTTTAAAAACATGAATTTATCCATAGAAACGTGAATATTTGAAAAAAAAATCACCATCTATGTTTCTAATTAGTAAGCAAGATTAATACCTCCTAACTTGAGTTATATGTTTATATTTTAATTATTAAGATATGGTAATTACTTTAGATTTGTTGTATATGATTTACTATATAAATATATGTTAGATTAATACACAATTTAAATAAGAAATAGTTACAGATACATGGAAAAAGTATCAATTTGAGCTATATTAATCACATCAATATTTTCTATAATTGTATAAGTTGTGTTCAATACATGCTTGCAATATCAATGTATGCATAACAAATATAAACAATTATAATATTTGATATAGGGATTGTCCTTTCTTGCATCTTGATTTATGCTTTATAATGATTATCTACTATAGACAGAAACAGTATTTCTAAACTCAGAAATTTACTGGAGGCATTTAGCAGAACCTTGCCTAAAAATATAATGATTTTTCATCTTTATTCTCCCCCTTCAAAAGGTTTCACTGCTCCTGATGTTTAATGTTATGCAAAGACATGTTTCGGCCAGTGAATATCGCCTTATGGTTATACTTCTGCAAATAACCTGCTGTGAGCTGATAAAAGGATTAATGCAACCAAAATTCTTAATCTGTGAAATTACAAATTAAATTCTCATATTAAAAATACCACCCTGAGGTATTTTTTGTGGTTTTAATTCCCCTCTGGTGTTCTGCATACGTTGCACTTGTTAATGACTAGGAGAAGACTGTCTCTGTTGGCAGTCTGCTGTACAGTGATAATGTGTCGGTATTTAGTGCCCTGATAGGACTGGACTTAACCACCAATTGATTAACTAAGTGGCAAGTTGGTAATAAAGCCATATTAACTGGAAAAAAAAAATACTATAGGATTCATAAACTATTGAAATCCTAATAGAATAATAAGTACCAGCATTCACATTTCAGATGTTAAGCTATATATTTAGTTTTTTACCCTAACTAAATGGAAAAATAAACAAATGATTTTTTTTTTCCCCAAATGGTACTTGTTAAATGGTATTGAGGCATTGTAAAACAATCTGATTGCTTTATGTTATGGGGAAATTTCAAATTGTGAATATCGTTATGCACGAATCATATGAAACAAGTATATAACAAACTATATTAGTCAGAGTAAAGCAACTCTTGAGCTCTGGACCTCAAGTCTGACCACCATCTCCACCAACTTCCTTAAAAAATGGAAGATTGGAAATTAGACGGAAACTATCCAGATGGTTGAGTCCTGTAATGATTTGTTAAGGAGATGGTGCACTGCAGCTTCCTTCAGGGCTGAAAGACTACATCCTCTCAAAGAGAGGAAAACATCACTCCATAATTCAACCATAGATAATCTTCTGGCCTGAATCTAACTGTTCACAACCCCATGGACCACAGCATGCCTGGCCACCTATCCTCCATTATCTCCCAGATTCTGCCCAAACCCATGCCCACTACATTGGCTATCTAACCATCTCATCTTCTGCAGTTCCCTTCTCCTCTTTTATCTTCAAAATATATGTATGTATGTATGTATGTATGTATGTGTACACACACACACACACACACACACACACACACACACACACACACACACATATATATATATATATATATATATATATATATATATATATATATGTCATCTGTCTATCTATCTATCTAATCAAAAGTTAAAAATACAAGAAAAGAAAAATAGAAAAAGATAGAAATAAGAATGTTTCCAATCTTTTTTACAGTGGCTTTAAATTTTCTTCTTTACTTCCTCTTTTACAGCTTCGGGTGTTGAGGGAGATACAAAGTTCTGGTTCTCGTTCTTCTGGCGGCCTCAACCATTGTTAATTGATATTGTTGTAGTGTGTGTTTGATTTGTCTCTCCATCTTTTTCTGACTCTGCCTTGTGTTCTTTGACCTTCTCCTCTTTTTGCATATATGCCAATTTTAAGTACAATTATCAATCTGGCCCTTACTCTAGGGTTACAACAAAACTTCTTCTTCTTATAATATATATATTCTAATCATAAATACCACAAATCATAAATTTGGTTTCCCCCCCACCCCCCTGCAAAAGTCCATTAGTCCATCATACAAAATATACTAAGATGTTTCTAGTCAGCAATAAACATAGATATTGTCTTTGCTCTGATTAAAAATCAATTTACCACTTCAGAAATTTCCATCATCTTCACCAACCATAAATATGTCCATTTATGTACATACAATAACCTTGCTGCCATTATCATATACAAAAAAAGTTCACATCACATCAAATATTCCACCTTAGTCCTGGGGGTGGCAGTACGCAACAATAAGCCAATGTCATGGCATCTCAATAAATAAGTGAATAATCTTAGATATTAACCTAATTTCTGCTTTGTATTTCTTAGCTATTTTGGAAACCATTATTCCAGAAATACAAACAGAAGTAGCATTTGAGAATCCAACATTAGAGTATTGTTTTGGATACTGAAGCTGCTTTAAAAAGTACTGCAGTTTATAAAGTAAAAAAGCACTAAATATGTAAATTTAAATTTTCTCCCTTTCTCTTTATGGCATCCCATATAATTCTCTTAATCACATGCATAATTAAATATAAAGATAATATTAAATATAAAGATAATTATTTATAGGCTCAACAACAGAAAAGGAAGAGAAAAACCAATTTTTCTTCATTTGTCTCTCTTTCTTTCTTCTTCTCTTTCATACAGAAAACTCTTTTTCTATGTAGATGTTTTGGTATACTCACTATCAGTTAGATCCCATAGCCGGGGAGGAAGATCACTGAAGTACTCATGGCTCAAAGCTGCCTGTGCTGACAATCTGTTTTTGGGGAAACACTGGAGTAATTTGGAAGCCAGATCTTCTGCATGATCCACGTAGCTTAATCTATAATAAAGGCAGATTCAAATTAGCCAATGTATATACACATACATATTCACAATTATAGTCCATTTACATGACCATATTTTACTATTTATTACAAAATAAAATGAAATAAATTAAAATTGTACACCTCAGAATGCTTCAAAAGTATTTCAGGCAGAACTCTGGTAAGCTTTGGGAAACATGACCACTAATAATAAAATGTTAGAACTGCAATACAAAATTTCTTATTATAAACTTAGTTTGCAATCCATATTAAATTAGTTGCCTTTCATTCCACTGAAAACAGTGAGACTAAACAATGATATTTTTAGAATGGAATATAGAAAAACTTACAGTATAGTTCTAAAAATAATTACTCAGAAATAAATTTCAGTGAATTCAATGAAACCTTTTCAGATAATTAAGTATAGGATTACAACCTTCATGTAAGAATTCTTTGCTTGCTCAGATAACCAAATCACACCCTGCTTTCATCAATAGATTGATCTCTGGGAAGTAGCAACACATGAAGTAGGATATCTGAATCTGTCACACACAAGATTTTTAGTTACTCCAGCTGCTATAAAAGAGCCTGAGAAATTGTCGTTGTTTGTCCATTTGCTGGGTGGGATATTTTTGCCCACTACCTAGAATTTTTTTAAAGTTGTGGTTGTGTGATGGGCAACAGGGAGATCTTGCTCTCCCCTTTTCACCTTTGTGGGTGGTTTTCCCCAGCAAGGAAGGTGAAATAAGCCACATTTACTGTATCTCTTATAGACGGTTTTCTATAATTTTATTTTCCTGGGCTCCAAGATCACCGCAGATGGGGACTGCAGCCAAGAAAGTAAAAGACACTTGCTCCTGGGGAGGAAAGCTATGGCAAATCTAAACAGCATACTATAATGCCATCACAATCTCAAGGGTGAAGAGAGATAAGGAACTCCAGCAAATAGTTTCTGTGGCATGTGGAAATTAGCTCCATACTTAAGACCAGAGCTGTTTGGATTAATTTTAATTCTCGTAAGGGTTCATTTGTGCAGCTTGCATAGTTTGTACAGTATGCTTAGCCCCTCTCTCATAACCTGGTTAAGCATACTGCACAAGCAGGGTCTTTGAATCCAATGTAACCATTGTATATAACATGTCTACATTTTTCCTCTACTTTCCACTGAATTTTCTGCTCACAATGCAGACTCAAGTCAAAGTGTGCTTTCTGGAGCTCATTTTTGCAAGAAGAGGTATTGCATCTATTCAAGAAATAGGAATTGTTACATTGAGTGTTCCCTGACATTTACAAGAAAGCACTTCAGAGTGAAGGGCACTAGTAAAATGTCAGTACATAAAATTCTCACAAAAGCACAGTTGGTAGGCTCTGGGAGGAAAAAAATATTCAAATGTCTATGTATAGTATCTCATAAAATAATGATGATCTAATCTAAAGTACCTTGGAAAATCTGTGTAATTTAAGTAAGACAAATCCAGTCAAATGTGGCTGCATGACTTTAAGACTCTTTCCAAATAATAATAATAATAATTTACTATAAATAATAATTTATTATGAAAATATAAATAATAATTTATTATGAAAATAAAATATTTACTTAAAATTAAGCATTAAATTAATCATATCCAGTAACATAACTCAACATTAAAAAAACTAAGATCATGGCATCCAGCCGTCTCAATTCCTGACAAATAGATGGGGAAGAAATGGAGGTAGTGACAGATTTTATTTTCCTGGGTTCCAAGATCACCGCAGATTGGGATTGCAGCCAATAAATTAAAAGACACTTGCTACTGGGGAGGAAAGCTATGGCAAATCTAAACAGCATACTAAAAAGCAGAGACATCACCCTGCCAACAAAAGTGTGTATAGTCAAGGCTATGGTTTCCCCAGTTGCAATGTATGGCTGTGAAAATTGGACTGTAAGAAAGGCTGAGCGCCAAAGAATTGAGGCCTTTGAACTGTGGTGCTGGAGAAGATTCCTGCGAGTCCCTTGGACTGCAAGGTGATCAAACCGGTCAGTCCTAGAGGAGATCAACCCTGATTGCTCTTTAGAAGGCCAGATCCTAAAGATGAAACTCAAATATTTTGGCCACCTAATAAGGAAGGACTCACTGGAAAAGAGCTTAATGCTGGGAAAGATTAAGGATAAAAGAAGAATGGGACAGCAGAGAATGAGGTGGCTGGATGGAGTCACTGAAGCAGTAGGCGTGAGCTTAAATGGATTCTAGAGGATGGTAGAGGACAGGAAGGCCTGGAATAACGTCCATGGCATTGCGATGGGTCGGACACGATTTCGCAATTAACAATAACAACTATCCAGTAATATTGCTATACAAAAACAAAGAATATAATTCAGGTGCAACAGGAACTGAAATAGAAAAGTCTTTATTATTTGACCAGCATGATGATACCAAGTTACAGGTATTTTATAACTTATGACTGAAAGCTTAGCGACTGCTCCAAGCGTACGATGGACCTTCCCAAAGCTACTTATGACCTGGTTTCAAAGTTCTGATGGCTGCCCTCCACAGACATATGATTGGATTTTGGCATTTGGCAACCAGCCTGTTTGCAGCATCCTGTAATGACATGACTACAATTTTTGGCATTTTTGCCAGAAACTAATGTCATAAATTGCCCAGTGTCTAGATTGTAATGACTGCAGGAGTATTGGGATGGCTGGAACGTCAAGGGCCAGTTGTAACCACCATTCATTCAGAACAATTGTAATTTTAAATGGTTGCTGAACAGTTGTGGGTCAAAGAGTACCTGTATCTGAATGTCTTCTGACTGAAAAAAATAATGATTTGGTAAAGAACATGATGATTATCATAATAAACAAAGGAAGGACAGATGTTATCATGCACAGGGTAGTTCTGAATTCAAGATACATCAGTTATTAAATAACGAAGAACTCCAATTTATTTTCAAAACTAAGACCTGACTATTTAAAAACAATATCAAGCCACTACTTCAGATTTAAAATTCAAGTAAGACTCTGAAAATAATCCACAATGTATCATTTTCTTATTCAGCAGAATATTTCTTTCTTTCCTTTTTTTTCCCAGCAAGCATTGGAGAGATCAAATATCTAGTGTTAATGAATAACCAGGATTCAAAAATAAAATGTTTAACTAAAGTTACCCTGATTTGGTTAGAATATATAGTGCAGGAGTGTCAAACTGATCCGGCCCATGGGGGTGCTTAGATTTGGCCCGATGAGCTGCTCTGGAAACAGCAAACGACTGGCCTGCGGTGCTTCTGCCAGTGAAAACAGAGCTTGGGAGGGCCACATGCAGTTTTCCCAAACTCAATTTTCTGCTGCAATGGCCTCCTGCAGCCCTCTGACAGCAAAAATGGAACCTGGGATGCTGTCCTGGGCTCAGTTTTCACTGGCAGAGGGCTGCAGGAGGCCGTCGCAGCTGAAAACAGAGCCCAGGAGGGCTGTGCATAGCCCTGGTGGGCTCAGTTTCCGCTGGTAGAAGGCTGCAGGACGTCGAGCTGGCGATGCCCACCCCAGCCACACCCACTCAGGCCCCCCAAGGTCAAACACAACCTTGATGTGGACTTCAATGAAATCAAGTTTGACACTCCTGATGTAGTGTAAGTAATCCTTGATTAACAATGACTATTCAAAGTTACATCAGTGCTGAATGACAGGGACTTATGATGGATCCTCATAATTGAGACTGTAGCAGCAACCCTATGATGATAATTCAGGCACTTGGCAATCTGCTTGCAATAGCATTTTGCAGTCATGTGATTGCCATTTATGACTTTCACTGCTGGCTTCTACAAGCAAAGGGGCGCTAACAGGAGGCCCCAAATGGCAATCATGACTGCAGGATTCACCTAACATAAACTGGGACTTACAGAACTGCTCTTATAAATCAGCATAGCCATGGGACTACTGTATGTCCTTATGACTGCATCCCTTAGTGATGGGTTTCCCTGTTCCAATTTTCACCTATCCAATTGATAGGTGAAGTAATAACCAACAATTTATACTTGGTATGCTATCTAATAGTGCTCTATTATTTTGAAGTCTCTCCAAGCACCAAGAAATACATACATTTCTGTTACGAGGGGTTTGTTTTGTGTCTTCAGAATAGGAGGTAGAATGTTTTGAATGTTTTTTGAGAACTACAGTAGTTTAGACAACATTTCTACGCATTTAATTGACAACTATGGAAAATGGAATTCTGGATTTAATAAGCTTTTGGTTTGATTCAGCAAATCATTTCGGATTCCTTCAAAATGTCTGAATATAAGTATAAAATATTTAGGATCTTAACCACACAAGGGCAGATTCCATTTTTAAAACTGGTTTCAGACACATATTTGCAGTGAAGGAAATTCCTTACTTATTCCTGGTCATTCTGACTAACATTATTGCTACCATTATTCTAGTTCAAGCCTGAACTTAATAACTAAGAGGCTATATATACATTTCTTGCTATCTTTGTCTTCCAATTTGAAATGCTGCTGACATGCTGCCAGATATGTATGAGCTCTTGATAGCTTAAGCACTTCAAGAAAATGAAAACTAATACTAGTGAATGCTGTGCTGCCAATGTGCCAATGCTGTGTTCTTAGTAAGGATCCCTATTAAATATATTTAATTTGATCTAGAAAACTCTTTGTCCCAAATGCCAGACATGAAAAAAATTACTTAAAAAACACTGCTTCCATGTATGTGGGCCTGAACAGTGTGTTACTGTCCAATCCATGGTCAATGGTAGTAATGAGTCAGCAGGGTTATTTGACTGTTACCACTTTAAGAGACTGTATTATAAGAGAAGCCCTGTTGGGGCGTATCTCTCTCTCCGTGTGTGCTTCCGTGCTGTAAATTGCTGATTGATTGTTTGACCTTTGGCTAGTACGTGTATGTATATTCTTTTGTAGAGATAAACCACTATTTATTATTACAAACCTGTTTGATGTTCTTGCTCCTGGGTTGTCTCACATAGTCACACTGTGCGCACTCTGACAGTATTCTCCTTCCTGTTAATCTCCATCTTCCCCACCTCTACCATGCTGTTTGTCTCTCCACTTACTTATCTCTCTGCATTCCTTCTTAGTCCAAAGCCATATTATTTCTCCTCTATACTTGAACTGTTTTTTACTCTCAACGTTTCTCATTCTCTCCCCCTTAACAGCCTATTTTCCCCACTCATTTTCAGATATCCCCTTAACTGATTAAGGTTCCAATAATGGCCAAGGAAGTAACAGTAGGGACAACCAAAATCATGAGTAGAGATTTCTGCTCACCATGTCTCTCTGAATTCTCATTGCCTGAGTACACATTCTTTTTCTCATGTGACTAGGAAAAGATAAAATGAATAAGTCATCCTAGCTAGATATGTTTCAGAGTAACTAACTTCAATAAGACTTGTGGAAGTGGGCATTGGATTCTGACTTTTGAAAATAAGTGTATAGGGGATAAATAAGGCCAGGAATCAGGATCTGGATCTATACGATAGAAGGCAAATATAGGTGTCCCAGGATAATGTTACAATCTGGGATGATCACCGGAACCAAAGATTTAGTCTTCTGAGCTTTGGGACTCATGCTAGAAATCATCCTCAGGGAACCTCTCTTACCAGAATGTGTGCTTTGGGCTATTCTATGCATAGTATTTATATGGTGCCTGGTTGGCTGTGGCTTTTTAATTGTTGTTGGGATGTTAATGGCTGGCCAATAAGTTGTTAGCTATTGTTTCCTTGTGCTGCCAAGTCCTTTGCTCCTGAGTATTTGATAAACTGGTGGTAAATCAACATGCAAGTGGGCATTGTACACTGTTCAAAGGCTACCATACAAGGACAAATCATGCATTATAAAGATCACTTGGAGGTGAGAAATGTTTCTAATGTAATCTGTCAGATTATATTAGGGATTTCAAACTCAAGGCCCGGGGACCGGATCCGGCCCGCGAGGTACCTCTGCTTAAATCTGGCCTGCAGGGCCACCCTGGAAACGGTGAAGGACTGGCTTGCAGTGCCTCTGCCAGTGAAAACAGAGCTCGGGAGGGTTGTGTGTGGCCCATGCGAGCTCCATTTTCACTGGCAGAGGGTTGCAGGAAGCCGTTGCAGCCAGAACCGTAGCTCAGGAGCCACAGTTGCCCCAGCACAAGATGTCGAGCTGGCCACACCCACCCTGTCTACACCCCCCCCCGAGGTCAAACACAATCCTGATGCGGCCCTTAATGAAATTAAGTTTGACATCCCTGCCCTATATGGATTGTCCCTGTGACTATATAGAACAGACAGGGAAAAAGCTATTCATCAGATTGCAAGAACACAAGTGAGTGGTCACACGAGGAGATCCAAATTCACTGATAACCTCACATTGCAATGAACAAGGACATACATTCAATTTCACAGCTACTAAGATTGTTAGATGAGCAGGTACAAAAAAAGCCAGGGAAATGCCAGCTTATCATGTATTCAGGAGTCAACACTTGACAGTTCAAGGAAACAATAGCTAATAACTTACTGGCTGACCATCAACAGGCATCATATAAAACTCTGCATAGAATAACCCAAAGAACGCATACTGGTGAGACAGAAGTTCCCTGAGGATGGGATCTAGCCAAGTTTTAAAGTTAAGAAACCTAAACTCTGGTCCTGGTGACTGACCCAGATTAAATCCTGGATTAGGGACCTAATCCAATATTTAATATTTACTAACTTCCTTCAGAATATAAGGATTTTTGTGTTCTCCAGATTTCCAAATATATGTATGGATACATAAAAAAATAAAATGAAAGTAAAAGCCATGTTGACATTTCTGGATCAATAAAGTCTGGTATAGTATTATTGCTATAATACTAGTTGCATAATGTTAATGATTAGCAGACAAAACAATGTATATAGAGCCTCTCAGCCATGTATGCATGTTTACATCATTTTTTTTTTTACTGAAGGAACAAAATGTCAAGAACTCTATTGTCAGAACTCTGAAATAACCAAGAAAAAAATATCTCTGAGCTGTGAATAATTAAGAAAAATGTTTAGAATGACAGTACAAAATTCCTAATCAATACCGTCATTTTCTAATGTATAGCTTATATATTTCATTTAAAGTAGCTAATGCCGTATTTACTTCCTTCTGCACTCATTGTGGAGGTGGAATGCAAACTGTTGCATCTGGGAGTTGAATGGACTTACATCTTAGGCAATATTTACACAACACCAGTCTCTTCATCTTTATGAGAATTCAGTCTCGTGAAAGTCTGGCATGGCAGAAGTCAAATTTATAAAAATGAATGAAGTAAGATAAAAATGATGAATTGGGCTAAGGAAAAAAAATAAATGTTATTAAAATAAGTTAATATTGTGTCCTTTAAATATTTACTAATATCTGTTCCATTAACTTATATTAAAATTAGAAGCCAGATGAAAATTTGGGAGAGGATATGTGGTATTCTATTAGTATTTTTTTCCATTTTTGCCACTTTTGTCTGGATGTCAATATTTTGTCAATATTCTATATTGTTCCAATTATGACGGTGGGAGTTATAAAAATAAATTGTAAAAAACAACAACACCTTATAGTTGTAAGGAAAAAGAAGAACAATATTACCGTATTTTCCAGCGTATAAGACGACTTTTTAACACATGAAAATCTTTTCAAAAGTCGGGGGTCGTCTTATACGCCGGGTGTTGTTCTCCTGTAACCAGGCAGATCAGCCCGAAAGGCTCTAACGAGCCTTAAATGGCTCTGGCAATCCAAGCTCTGACGATCCCAGCTTTGCCTGCTAAGCAGGCAACTCAGCTGGGATCGCCAGAGCCATGTAAAAGAAAAAAACTTTTTTTCTTTTACATAGCTCTGGCGATCCAAGCTCTGACGATCCCAGCTGCATTGCCTGCTAATCAGGCAACGCAGCTGGGATCGCCAGAGCCATGTAAAAGAAAAAGAGCTTTCCCCCTCCAGCTTGCTTACCTTAGCTGCTAGTCGCAACGCCTGCCTTGCTTCACTTGCCTGAATCCATTCCATCTAGCACAGCTGCTTTTACATTGTGGGTGAGCCAGTTGTGTTGTGTTGTATGTGTGTAAAGTGTGGAAGTTGTTTTTTGGGGGGGCTTTTTGTGGCTGTGTGAGGTTCCTGGTTGTTGCAGGGGCCATTTTGGGTCTAGCACAGCTGCTTTTACATTGTGGGTGAGCCAGTTGTGTTGTGTTGTGTTGTGTTGTGTATGTGTAAAGTGTGAAAGTTGTTTTTTTGGGCTTTTTGTGGCTGTGTGAGGTTCCTGCTTGTTTCAGGGGCCATTTTGGGTCTAGCACAGCTGCTTTTACATTGTGGGTGAGCCAGTTGATGTTTTTTAATTTTTATTTGATGTGCGTTGGAAGAAGGGTAGTCTTATACAGCGAGTATAGCCCAAACCCATATTTTAACAGGAAAAGTCGGGGGTCGTCTTATACGCCGGAAAATACAGTATGCATATTTGCCATCTTGAGTTTATTATACGTTATTATAAAGTAATGAAGATAGGAAAAATCTAATAAATAATTTTAAATCTTATTTCAAATCTTATTCAGATAAAGGGAAATAAGCTTTTGTAGATATTTTAATTATAGTATTTTGCATCTCACCAGTTGGCATTTATAGATTTCAGTTTGTATACTAATCAGTTATATTCTCTAAATTTATTCAATATTATTCATTACTATGTATAATATTATAATTGTTTCTTAACTGAATTTTCAAAATGAAAATGTTCAGGATTCAAAGCATATCTGAGAATTGTGATCACCCTTGAATATTATTTAATAGTCATTACAACTTTATGGTTGCTTTTAATTAGATGTTTTTGATTCTTTGAGATTAGACTTTTAATCAGGATAGTGCTTTAAAACATTCTTCTTTTCCTTCTCAGCAAACCGATAAGAACATCTTTAGAAAATAAATAAAAGTAAAACTAAAGTTTTAGGTTGTTAAAATAAATCTTTCACTGAGAATTTAAAGTGTAAGGTATTGATGCAATAAAGGCATTTTATTTTAAAAATATTGGTAGTCCTTTAGATAAGACTTTTCATTTAATTAAGTTTGAAAACCCAAACAGTCTCAGAAAAGTGAAAATTATGAGCTCGCACTACCCTTCCAATGTATTACTTGATGACAAGTGAAGGACTCGACAACCAACTCACATTAAGCTCACAGTTGCAGCTTCTTGTAGTCAAATGAATGTGGTTTGTGACCTTCCCAGCCAATTTCTGACAAGCAAAGTCAATTGGAGAAGCCAGATTCACTTTGGCTGAAAATGATTCATTTAAGAACCATATAATCTGCTTAACTGTAGTATTAACTTCACTTAGTAGTACAATAAATAAGATCATAAAATTGAGACTCGTTTAAAGATTGCATCACTTAGCAACCAAAATTTTGGTTTTCTATCAGATTTTTCTTCTGTGCTTCTTGAAGACTTAAATCAAAATGATGTGGGGGGGGATTTAATGCCATTCTCTGATTTTAATGGAAGTATGTAATATTGAGTTTTTTAAAGGCATTGTAAATTTGTATTATCTTCACTAGGTCTCAGGCACAATTAAAGGTTGACATGTTCACATACATACAGAGACAACTACAATAGTCTTTTCACAGCATATTTTTTCACACATGCATTCCCCAGTATTTCCACCTACAGTGAGGAGGGGGAAAATAAAATCTCTAAGACGATCAGGATCAACTTTACACATATATACCATGCCATTCAAGAATCTGAGCTGTTTTTATCTTTCCCCTCTTAAAAAAACCATCTAAAGAAAATATTCACATTCAAATTCATTCATTCATTCACTCACTCACTCACTTTTTATAATTGCCCAACTCAAGTGATTCTAGGATGCTAACATATTGCTAATATATTTAACAAAGGTTTACTATTAACATATTCTAAATGAAAAACTATATTTTAAGTTCCCAAAGTTTTGATTTTTAAAATCATCTCTAACTAAAGGAATTTTGCTATTCATAAATCTCATTCTTTGCTTCCAATGTTACTGTTCAGTATTAGAAAAGATTTAACTTCACTATAATGTAAATAAGGACTCATAACCTCCCCTGTCACTGAAGTCAGTGATCTTTCATCACTATTAAATTTAAATATTACAACAAGGCATTCAAATCTATTATACTTCAGAGCATCCCTTGTCCCTGCCACATTAATCTTTTCTAATTCTTTTCTGTCAAATCATATTAATGAGTAAACTTTATTGATTAGGAAAAATAAAATAAAAGTACATTATTAATATATACCCTGTAATTATAATCACTATTTGACTTATAGCATATTGCATCTGAGTTCTATTAACATCTATTTTATAAATATGTAAGATGTTCTAAACATAAGACTAGATATGAATGCAGCTACATAATTATAAATATCTTGTATTAATCAGGGGCCTATAAATATTAATGTCCAATTACTGCTTTCTGAACAGTATTTTTTTTAAAAAAGTGTAATTAAAATTACCTAAGAAACTTTAAAAAATCCTCTGAGTATACATTTTCTACTACCAAGGAATTAAACAAAAATATTTTGGATATGCGAACTATTTTAATATTTTTTAGAAAACCCACTTCAGTTAGGCAAATACTGCTACTTAGACATTGATAAGCAGGAGATATAATTGACCTCCCAAAATTATACTTCACTAATGATACTATAATATTATAGTTTTTGTCCAAGCCTAAATTTGAATGCACTGTGATCAATGATCATAGCTAAACTGACCTTGTATAACTGTGAAAATTAGAATATTTTCTATAAAGACTTGATGAATTTATAGGGTTTTTTAAAAAAAAATGTTCTTCTTATGATTACAAAAATGATATTTTAAAGTCCAATACAACCAGGAATATAACAGCTTACAAATCAAATTTGTAGCCTTAGGATATGAAATTGACTCAGTGCCTAAAAGAAAAAAAATCAGTTCCCCTTGGAATCACTTGCCTATCTGCCCTCCAGCAATGACAGGTGCACCAATACGATCGTAAATTGCTTTATTCACTGTTCATTCTATTGCTGAATGAGCAACCTGGTCTACCTACATGTAGTGGTAAGAGAAGCAGCCCTTTTTGGCAAGACAGCTAACCAATGTAATTGTTACTAAAAATAAATACTTTTTAAAAATTACCTTTGGGTTTTATTCCACCCGTCAAGATTTCCTTTATAAATTGCTTTTGTTGAATACTTCAAATTATTGAATGGGGAAATATAAACTATATTAACAGGAATCTGGTATAAGCCAAAATGATGATATATCTTTTGGCATCATTACGCAGATGACATATATTACATTATATATTTTATGGAATTAGTATTTAGTTTTATTCTTTTAGTACTAACTTAGATCTTTAGTACTAACTTAGACAAAATGGCTAAATAGTACATGAACATATTGCAGTGATGATGCGAGATAGTTAGGGATATCACATATATGAGAAAAAAACAACAAGAAGAGAATATTAAATAAAATTGGTTATAGAGAAAAATCAGACTGTTATTTTAATGCAAGATACCAAAAATTAATCCTATCAATTAGGGTTGACACCTTGTCCTGCCAACTCTGGAACTTCTGGTTCAGGTTTTTGTTTTTGTTTTTTGTTTTTTGGCTTGCACCAAAATAGTGTTTCTCCTATTTCTATTCCTAAACTAAGGAATTCTAGTTTAAACTCAGTAAACAAAATAATAAATCAGATTCATAAAACATTGAGCATATATTTGTAGAGTCTTTGGCATTCCCTGAGTTTGGTGGTTGCATTACCCAACTAGGTAACATCATCAATGTGGTGTTTGCTTTCTATTTATTATATATTGGGAATATAATTATTAGTTAGGATGTAATAGGAAACTCTGCATTAATGCCAGTCAAAAGTGATATCCTGAAATATAGTGCACATAGTGTTCCTTACTACTATAATGTACCATCACCTATTATAATTAGGCGATGGTACATGGCAGGAAATTGGTATTCTTTTTAGTAAAAATATCTTACCCCTCCCAATGTGGCTATATGAGTAGGCATTTCACTAAATATAGTCTCCAACAAAGATCAAATCACCATGTATTTCCTTTCTCTTAGTATCATTGGTAGAGGAAAGAGTTTCATTGATTTTAGACACTTTAGAGAGCGACAACACGTTGTTGTTATGTGACGTATTGCAACTTTTTTCCCCCTTCACTAAACTGAGGATGGGAATGGCCAGCGCATGACGCATCTGGCCGTGCCATGAGTTTGATACCCCTGCTTTATAGATATATTTGATACTATCTAGCAATCAGATTGCAAATACATAGGAAAATGTTATCTTTGCATTTTTATTGTTGCATTATCTCTTGACCTATCTCAGATTATGACTGCTTGTAATACATTTGTTTTAGTGAGAATTTCCCTGGTTTGTTCAATCTTTTCCCGCTTCACTTCACTGATGAGCTACTGCTTTATGGTCTACCTATTAATTTTCTGAGTTGGTTCAAGGGCAATTCCATTTCAAACTAATTTCAGTAGTCAAACTGAGCGGTGACAAAGGCATCAGCAACAATTTTCAATCCACGAATGGCCACAAGTAATACACGAGCTGTGCAATGGCCGCTAACTTGGCATGGAGGAATAGATGCTTGGATCAAAATAATGGACATCGTTATTTTAATTACCTCCCTAAAACCCGTTTCCATTACCAATGTAAAAACAAATATTTTTCTGTTACTAAACTGCCATGGTAATGTAAACAACTGATATTAGAGATGGCTTTGGAATCAAAATAATTTATAAATCATTTATAGATATACATTAAAACATTTAAAAATATTATATAATATTCCAAATAGACTTGAGATTTACACAATCTTAAACATTATAAACTCTTTAGCAAAGATGTTACCAAACTTTATTGCTTATCCTTGTGGGAATGGAAAGCGTTGTATGCAAATAGCTAATGGGCTTCTCTTAGGCCAGTCTGTCAAAATGTGTGGTTCTGAATTCCCAGATGGAAATCAGGACAGAACTGCAACAAATACACCAATAAACAGGCAAAGGATTGTCCCTGAAACTGAATCCCTCTAACTGAAACATACTCCACAGAAATCAATCTCATTTTCAGGCCAATAATTTCCTTAATAATTGGGCTAAAATAAGTCAAGCGCTAGAGACAGCATGTTCTGCAACCTCATTACTCAGTGGTTTTCATGGGATTCTATAATTAATTATTCTTCAGCTCATTCTATACTGTTCATTTCTTTATGAACAGTATAGAATGAACGGTTCAATTCAGTTCAGTGAACAGTTCATTACTTTTCAGTTCATTAATAATTCTTCTGTTCATTCTGTGCTTGTTTATGGAGGGAAAAGTGGTGATGGTTCCTTATCATGCAGAAATTATTATTAAGAATTCCACATCCCTGAAACTGAATCCCTCTAGTTGAAACATAACCCACAGAAATGAATCTCATTTGCAGACCAATAATATCCTTAATAATTGGGTTAAAATGGACTGGCAAAAGATTACACTTTTTTCTCAGAGAAACATAAATCTTTTTCTAGAATTGATAGGATCTGGATTACAAAAAAATTGCTTCATAAAACAATTAAAGCTAATATTCTTCCAGAATTTTTTTCTCATCATAACCCAATGACTTTACATGTTAAATTTGTAGCCCAGTCTTTCAAAAAGAGATGAAATGAGTTTGTTTTGCAGAGATTGCAGTTTGTTAAAGAATGTAACAAGTACTCCAAGATTATTTTCACAATAATCTGGGCAAGGTAACTAACTTGAGAACAGTTTGAGATATCTGTAAAACTGTGATAAGGGGATACTTTATACAATATATACATTAATTAAGAAGACCAATTGAAAAATGCAAAAAAAATCCAAACATGTTACACGAAATTAAACTGAGTAAAAGAGAGCTTCAGAAATCACCAGAAGATTTTAACATACTTAACCAGTTAAAATTATTGCAACAACAAATTTATTTGTTGATTGTTTCAAATATTGAAAAGAAATTAAAATACCAAACTTTTTTGAACATGCAAATAAACCAAAGAGATGTCTGGCATATAAATTAAGAAAACAGATTGAAAAGTGGACAATAATTAAACTTCAGGAAGGAAATAAGACCTACATGAATCATAAAAATATTCGAAGACACTTTTGGAATTATTATATTAATCTACTAGCTGAATACCCGTGCTCCACTACGAAACCATGTGATTGGGCTTGATAAATCATCACCTACAGCTTGTAAATTAATGAGTAGTTACGATCTGCTTCTCCTCTCCCCTTCTCTTGCTCAGTCTTGTCTCACAGAAGCCTACCCTATCCTGCTTCTCTCCCTCAGTCATGCCCCACAGAAGCCTCCCCTATCCTATCCCCTTCTCTCCCTCAGGCTTGCCCCACAGAAGCCTCCCCTATCCTATCCCCTGCTTTCTGCTGTGAAAATAAAACTGAAACTGCTCTCTCTGCTTGTGTTTTACATTTGGAACAGTGGGGATGGGGAGTAGAACTCCTTAGCATCAGAGGGCTGTTTAGAAAGTGAAACAGTATTTGCTGTGTGAGCAAAAAGGAGACAGAAAGGAGCCTGGCCGTGGCTTAGCTCAACTGCTCTGTAGTATTTAGTATTTATTAAATTTTTATACCACCCTTCTCCCGAAGGACTCAGGGCGGTGAAGAGCCAGGATTAAAATACATACAATATGAAAATTAAAATAATTTAAAAATAATTAAATCACTTTGGCTTCCCAATTTTAAACCCCCATGACCCATAAAATTGATCAATTAAAATTTTAAGCCAGCCCAGCTTGCTGAAACAAGAAAGTCTTCAGAGCCCAGCGGAAAGTATGGAGGTCCGGGATCAGTCGTATCCCTGGGGGTAGCTCGTTCCAGAGGGCGGGTGCCCCCACAGAGAAGGCTCTCCCCCTGGGGGTCGCCAGTCGACATTGTTTGACCGACGGCACTCTGAGGAGACCCTCTCTGTGGGAGCATATTGGCCGGTGGGAGGTTATCGGTGGCAGAAGGTGGTCTCGTAGATACCCAGGCCCTAAGCCATGAAGCGCTTTAAAGATGAGACCAAAACCTTGAAGCGCACCCGGAAGACCACTGGAAGCCAGTGCAGCTCACGCAGGAGAGGTGGTACATGGGAGCGCCATGTTGCCCCCCATAATCACCCGCGCGGCTGCATTCTGGACCAGTTGGAGCCTCCGGGTGCTCCTCAAGGGGAGCCCCATGTAGGGAGAATTACAGTAGTCCAAGCAGGAAGTAACGAGGGCATGAGCGACCGTGCATAAGGAGTCCCGATCCAGAAAGGGACGCAACTGGCGTATCAGGCGAACCTGATAAAAACTCCCCTGGCCACGGCCATCATATGCTCTTCTAAAGACAGCCGTGCATCCAGGAGGATGCCCAAGTTACGGGCCCTCTCCATGGGGACCAATGGCTCGCCCCCAATAGCCAGCTGGCTATATCGGGACGCCGGCCACCACAGCCACTGGTCTTGGAGGGGTTGAGTCGGAGCCTGTTCCTCCCCATCCAGACCCACACAGCCTCCAGGCACCGGGACATCACTTCAAGGGCATCATTGGGGTGGTCTGGGGTGGAGATGTACAACTGAGTGTCGTCAGCATACAGCTGGCACTGCACCCCAAAACCATGGATGATCTCACCCAGTGGCTTCACATAAATGTTGAACAGGAGAGGCGAGAAGACCACCCTTGCGGCACCCCACAAACAAGGTGCCTTGAGGTCAACCTCTGTCCCCCTGCCAACATGGACTGTGACCGGTCGGAGAGATAGGAGGAGAACCACCGTAACACGGTGCCTCCCACTCCCAACCCCTCCAGCTGGCGCAGCATGATACCATGGTCAATGGTATCAAAAGCCGCTGAGAGGTCTAATAGGACCAGAACAGAGGAGCAACCCCTGTCCCGAGCCCTCTAGAGATCATCAACCAATGCGACCAATGTCGTTTCCGTGCTGTACCCAGGCCTAAAGCCAGACTGGAATGGATCTAGATAGACAGTTTCATCCAGGTACTGCGGGAGCTGTCGCGCAACCACACTCTCAACAACCTTCGCCACAAAGCAAAGATTGGAGACGGGACGGTAGTTTGCCAAAACAGCCAGGTCCAGAGAGGGTTTCTTGAGGAGGGGCCTCACCACCACCTCTTTCAAGGCGGGGGGCAGGAAACCCTCACTCAAAGAAGCATTAATAATTCTCTGGAGCCAGCCTTGTATAACCTTCCGAATACTAGCACCAGCCAGGAGGGACACGGGTCCAATAAACATGTGGTTGCGTTCAACTTCCCCAGCATCCTGTCCACGTCCTCAGGAGTCACAGGGTCAAACTCATCCCAGATAACATTCTCAAAACCCACCTCAAACATCCCGCCTGAGCCCACCCAGTCAGAGTCCAAGCCTTCCCGAATTTTAGCAATTTTATTGTGCAGATAAAGCGCAAAATCCTCAGCTCGCCCTTGCAAGGGGTCTTCCCGCGCTCTCAGGTGGAGAAAGGAGCAGGCCACCCTGAACAGGGCAGCTGGGTGGTTATCTGCCGATGCGATAAGAGCGGAAAAGTAGTTACACTTCAGTAAAGCTGCTTGCTGCTGTGAAAATAAAACTGAAACTGCTGTGAAAATAAAACTGAAACACTCCACTGCTTGTGTTTTTGCATTTGGAACAGATTTCTTTTCAGGTGTGGCGGGGGAGTAGAACTCTTTAGCATCAGAACATGTTAATCATAATATAGGAAATACTAATGTTCTGATGGTCATTTCAAAAAATCCTTTCTTAGTGAGCACCTAGAAGCCAAGAGGAACATACATGGCAAATTTCAAGTTTGTAGGCTTTACGGTTCTGGAGATTTTGTGATGATGCGTGAGTGGTATTTCGCTTTTATATATATATATAGAAGATTATTATTATTATTATTTATTAAATTTTTATACCGCCCTTCTCCCGAAGGACTCGGGGCAGTGAACAGCCAAGATTAAAATACAAAGAATATGAAAATTAAAATAATTTAAAACATAATTAGATCAATTAAATCAATAAAGAGGAAAGAAAATTTATGAAATCAATTCCATACCTCCCAGGAGAACTTCTAAATTGGAGGTAGAAATTGAAAGTTGCAATATGGTTCCTGATCCTTAGAAGGTAAAACTCTGGGTTTAGCTTCAGATATGGTATATATTATATAATAATTAAATGAAAATAATTATATGTATCTGAGATGGCTGTTTTTTATTACTGAAATGAAAATAGCAATATCGTTAATGATTTCAATTGAGATTTTGTTAACTGTTGCTCAGCTAACACATGTGCTCCCCCAAGTGTCCAAAGTATTATTTTAACTTTGATATAATTTATTTTAATAGAAAGCACAAAGATTTATATAAGTGATTGTGAGATAATAATTTAATATTTGATATGCTATACTTCAAAAAATTGAAGGAAAGTAATTGAAGATGTGAGTAATTAGAATTAACTATGTATATATTAAAGGAGTTTATACATAACTGTTTCATCCTTCCTATTCAGGAAATACATTCTGGTGATTTTCAATAGATTCCTGAACAACAGAGATTTTTTTTTTTTAAATTCATAGGTTTACATACTCTTGTGTTCCTAATACTTGATGAGAAATATTTTTTTTAGGTTTGGACGGCAAATATAAAGGGATACCATTGACTGAAAGAGTCTGTCCCTATGATTCTGGCGAGATAGAAACCTCTGGATAAATCCTTCGCTGCTCTTTTTTATAAAAACATTCAAACAATTTTTATTTTCCCAATAATTACTATGTATTCTTGTTGTTCAGATACCATTTATGTTCAATGGTTGCTTAAGAAGTCACATAGCACAGATAGTTAAGATTCTTCATAGCAGCACTAAAGATTTCCGGAACTTAATGAATAATCCATTATAACCATTTTATACAATTAATGCATCAAATCTTTTAATATTATTACCCTGTTATATTTTAATGCTTAATAACTATAGGCTTTTAAGATTTAAGGATTAATATTACATTATAGCTTAGGCCGTGCTCTTGTTTAAGTGCAATTGATAAATAGGTGCAGATTATGATTTTAACACAGATTTTATTGTTATTTGCTTAGAATTATTTTATTCTACAATCTTTATTAGATACTCTTTGAGTATTTTTAATTGTACTGGTCTTTGATTGTAAGGCCTCGATTATGAGTATAATCAAGGCCCACACTCAAAGATCAAAGTTATTTATGGTGCGTTGTAGGTTTTTGCTTGCAAAATCAAATTTCCAAAACTGTTGACACCACAAAAGCTGTTAATGTCTATCCTATTTATTCACGTGATCTGTATCTGTTATCTTTGCAAAATTCCCAGTAGTGTATATTCATAAAAAATAATATAACGAAGCAATCCTAAGCAAAATAAAACCAAAACTATACCCTTCCAAATGATGACACGTGAGCCAACCATTAAATCTTGAAGGCCTTACAAATCAAATTTAACTGTCTTCTTTTATAAAATATAAAAAATAGCAGCCATCTGTATTTTCGAGGAAAGAGCATTTTAAGCAATAGGATAGCTACTAAGAAATTCTTTTTCTGAATCTAACTTCAAAATCTTAAAAGAGAATGAAACCCAAAGCATTTTCCATTTGATTAAATATATAGGATGGGTATATTCCATTGGCTAGAGAATGAACGTATCTAGAACCCAAGCCATTTAAGATTTTTAGGTTAAAATAAGCACTTTGAAATGTACTAAATTTTTAGTTGTAGCCTATAGTATGGAATGACTATGCAATCAGCGTCACAAGATTGTGGCAACTCCCTCATTTTGAACCAAAGATAGCTTCAAAAGGAGAGCAGGTATAGTAATAGTCCAACTTTGAGCTGGTGAAAAAGTAAGCCATTGTTACTAATCAGTAAAACCCTCAGCAGAGTTATGGCAAATAGTGTTAAATCCATAATTAGAAAGTATCTATATTTTTGATAATTAATGACTAGTTTTAACAGGTAAAACCTACAAAGCAAACACACTGCAGATACACGTATCTATACAGACACATTACATAGTATTCTTGAAATTCATGAGGCAGATAGCTTCAGAATTAACGTGTACATCTTTTTTTCCCAAATCAGTTAGAACTGCTAACGAACAGTTTACTAGCTCAATATCAAAATAGTTTCTAAAGTCAACTTTGTGTTACAAAGAAAAGTATAGCAACAGTATAATTAGCAGAAAGTTTTTTCATTATAGAAAAAAAACATCATATAAACATAAAATGGGCCAAGACATTCAAGGCAGTGGTGAAATGCTACCGGTTTGCACTGGTTCAGGCGATCAGATGTGCCGTGCAATTTAAAAGGAAATCCTGCTTTCTAGTGAATCTAAATCACGCGGCACAGCTGATCCCCCCCACTCGCTGCTCTACTTACCTTCCCAAGCCTCCTTTTGGCGCGTATTGTGTATGTGCACAGTGAGTTTGCACCGGTGGCAAACCTGTTCAGATTTCACCATTGATTCAAGGTTATGGTGCATCTCCAAGTTAGTAATTGCAATAATTTGGGATATAAAAAGCTACATTTATTTTATATAAAACCAACAAAAAGCCCAGTACAGATCAGCATATTAAAAAAATAATAATATAATTTTCTTAGGTGTCTCTCTACATATTCAATTTATTCAATATTCAATAAAAATATAATGTAAATGTGGAAATTTTTATAATTATTTATCATCTGAAAGGTATTAATTTCCTTCACATTTTTAGGAAATTATTAGGATGCCATTCAGTGTAACTATGCATATTCTTTCTTTTAAGGTTATCTAACACGATAAATGAGAATATTTGGTTTGTATATAATTCAACCAATTCTAAGATAGCAAAAAATATCTAACACATTTAGAAATTTCAGATGTGTGGATTATAAAAATCTTTATCACTCAACACCAAAAGTGTGTAATGAAGCATTGTATTCATCTTCCTTTATTTTGAAGGCAGCTAACATTTCATAGATAAACTGGAGTGTTTCACAATAGTAGTTTTGTGATGATATCCACCAAACTGGATAATTTTACAAAGGGATAAGAGAAATTCAGTGAGGCTAAGAATATCAATACACACACACACACACACACACACACACACACACACACACACCAGAGACATTATATACTGTATGTATATTAGTATCAATGATACAAGAATCAGTGAGAGGATGATATAGCACCATGATGGCGAACTTATGGCACACATGCTGGAGGTGGCACACAGAATCCTCTCTGTGGGCACGTGTGTCATCGCCACCTGTTCTTCTGGGTTCCGACAAATGCATATGCACCAGCCAGTTGCTGTCTTCCGGATTCCGTCACACGCATGCGTGCTGGCCATCTGGTCTCCACACAGAGCACCAGAACCCGGAAGAGAACAGCTGGCCGGTGCACGTGTGCACCGGATCAGCTGTCCAGTGTGCATGCGCACGCCAAAACCCAGAAGCGCGGCTGGCCGTCACGCACTGGCTATCTGCTCTCTTCTGGGTTCCGGTGCTCTGGTGCACGTGCATGCGCGCACACATGTTCCGGTTTCATCACTCGGTGCCGAAAAGGTTAACCATCACTGGTATAGTACATGCTGTTTCTGTAGAGTTTCTCATTAGCATCCAATGGTAATCTTTCTGATAGACTAGGGAATCCTTCAGTTTAATTCAATAGAGTTTTATATTCTTAATAATTCTTTTTTTCTCTCTCCTGAAGTATTTTCTCTCACGTACAATATATTATGGGAGTATCAGCTGGCTCAATCATGCCAAATTTGGGAGAAATAATATTGATCACTTACTAGAAGCAGAATTAGCAATGGACAGACACATACAATTATACATTGCCTTACATTTCATAAACACTTATATAAAAATGAAAAATATTTTACATTTTTCTATCACTGGTTAAGGTAGTTTTCATGCTGTGATCAGCACATCACAGAAGAAATTGTTAGACGATTTCTAATAATATTTTGATGCTTGTTGTGATAATATCTGATTTTTAGAAATGTTGTCTTTAACAATCACCATTTTAACAGTTTCTATGGCACTTCCAAAGCAGTCCTAGATTTCAGTTACCCAATAACATTGCTTAATTTGGAAGCTGAGCAAATTTATTTCCAGGACAGGTACTGGGCAACCCAATTCTTTCTGTAATAAGGAAGCTCTGCAGAGTTTGTGGGTTTGTTGTTTATTAACAACATAGAACGGAATATTATGTATTCTTTTATGTCAGGGCTGTCAAACTCACGGCCTGCATCACACACTGGTCACGCCCACGCCCAGTTTAGCGAAGGAGGGAAAAGCTGTGATACATCACGTGACACCGATGTGATGACGTGAGTTTGACATCCGTTTTAGGTGGCTCCAGAACTGATAACAACTTGGATAAATGACCAACTGAAGGATGTTTTTTACAGGTGCTCATGACGCTGATCTGCTGAATTCTCAGAAGCAGGGAAACAGTAGTAGTATCTCAAACTGCTCTGAAGAGATTAGGGACTGGAAACAGTACTGTATAGAAGTACCATTTATTTGTTCCTTGAAAAAAATAGCAACTCAGTGGAAGTAAACTAATCCCAGTAAATGCATGCATTGTACTTTTAGTTAAAGCAAAACTCAGATGTGAAAAAGTTATCTTTAGGAGGTTATAAATGTCAAGCTACTGTTTTTTTATCAGTTGTTAACCACTGGTTAAGAAACTTGATAGGCTAAATATTTGAATTTGGGACAGTATTCAGCATTAAAAATAAACACAATGTTGTAAAATTAGAAGAGCTTCCTAATTAATTAGCAAGAAATCAACAATATGGCTAGAATGGTTTAATTGAAAGACTTACTTATTCCAGGCTTGTCTAAGATTTTTAGCACTGTACTGTGTAAAGCGATCTGTAACAAAAAATAAATTTTATATCAAACATTTTCCTTTATTATGCTTACTATTAAAGCCAATGTTATAATATATGCACACGGCTAAGGTGACCAACTTTTTTACAATGAGAAGGAAGACACAAATAAATTGAAGAAAAATGTGCGTGTGTGCCATGTCGTGTTTTGGTAAGAAGTAAACAAAGCCTCTTGCGCGCGGTGCACTCTCTCAAAACAATTCTCCTGTGCGGAGTGCATGCATCTCATAATCGCATCTCACCGCACTGTACCGAGCCTTGACGAATCATCATGTCAAATACAAATACGTCACATCACATGCAATGGATTGGATCGACATCGATCGAATACGGAGATTTACAGATTAGTCTTCAAATATCAAAAAGGAGGACATGTAGGAGGACACTTTTCAAGAGAGGACAGAACTTATAAAAGAAGGACTGTTCTCTCTAAAGGAGGACGATTGGTCACCTTAACACTGCTGAACAAGGCAACTTAGGCTCTAAAAGTAGTAGCAGTTGCTCTGGTAGTCTCACTGAAAGGATTTTAGGACCAAGCATTGATGTTTTCCACTGAGGGTGGCACATTAAAAACAGCAGCTATAAGAAGAAGAGTAGAAACAGAAGGTAGAGAACTGGAATCACCTATATAATAGGGTTCGGCCTGTCAAAGAAATTCCAAGGAATTGGGTAGTTTTGAGAAAACATGGAACATATAAATAGGAATTTTTACTAATCATAATATTTATTATTACAGACAGATAGTATTACTTAAATAAAATAATAGTAACTTTACTATTTTGTGGCTCAGTGGTTAAGACGCTGGGCTTGTCAGCTGGAAAGATTGCTAGCTCAAAGGCCATGAAACGGAGATGAGCACCATCCATTATAGTTGGCTACCAGTTGTGGAGTAAATCCACAGGGAGCCTTTTATCTTTTTAACTTTACTTTTCATTAAACTCTCCATTTGCAAATATCACTGTTTCAAAGCTAAGTTCAAGTGATAACAGACAAAGTATTAACATTTTGAATTATACAATTATTTCAAAAAGTTGACATTTCATTTTCATTTTACTTTTAAAGCTCTTCAACAAAACAAAATTATATGCATACAGAGAAACATTAGGTGGTTTAGCACCATTGAACAATAACAGATCAGAATTGTTTCCTGACTGCCACCTAGCGTCAAAACACTTTTCTCTTCTTAAATCAAGATGAAACATGAAAGCAAAAGAACATATACATTCATTTAGAAATACCATCACACTTCCTCATAAAACTAAACAGCAGTCTTAGAAAGCTACAAAATTTCTTTACAAATGGATTTCGTATTTTTTCAATTATAATTTTATTTTTTTAAAGGCAGTCCTTTTAATGTTCTTAGTAATTTAATACTTTAAGGGAATAGAAGCAAAATCCTATAAACTCAGATTTATATCATTTTAAAAGTCATTTTGGGAAACTATTGTAAAATAGTTAATTTCTATAGAATGAAAGAAATAACTAAACATTGCAAGTTTTGTTTGGAATATTTTTTTTGCTTATCTAGAAGACTTTTTTAAAACTAGTTAATATTTAGTGTACTTTGTCCCTAAAAGTTAAGATAACACTGTTGAAAAGAAGAAAAGTATTACATCAACAAATATTATCAATATGGATAACAGCACAAATAATAATTTTGAAACCTGGTGGCAGGGTTAGAATGCAGGCAACTGGAACCCTGGTGTATGGAGCAGTATATCAGTCTAAGTGTTATTACTATTACGAATTTTCTCTGGCTTAGTATGCTCTATGCTTTTCATACAACATTCCCATTTTGTACACCCTGATTATGTTGAAGCAATACTGGTATTCAACAAAATAGATAAAAAAACAACATAACAATAGTTGATTTTGAAAAATTTGGATATCAATTTCAGAGATTAATGGATCCATAATCAATAAACTATTTCAGAAAATACATTATGTAATTATTTTCTTTAGGAACAACAGCATATTGATTTATTGGTTAAGTACATTCTTCTTTTACACCTCTAAACATTGAGCTGAGATGCTTCAATTCCCATTACAATTCCTACTAAAGTATAAAATTGCATTTTGGTTTCTTGATAAAAGAGATGCCAAAATCCCAAAATGGGATACAAAAAGCAGTGTGATGTTTCCAAATACCATTAAAAGTCTCCCAGGACTAAGTGTCTTGAAGAGATAATATAGGAATTGAGATGTTTCTAGACTAATAGTGTATAAAAATTGGAGGTGGGGAGCGGGAGGAGGAGAAAGAGAGAAATTCAGAGGGAAAGAAGTAAATAGATGGCACAAAAGCCATGTTCTCCCTAGCTAAAGTTAATGTATAGAATATCTATGGGAAGGCACACAGACTGTTCATTCAAGCACCTTCCTAATGTTTCCTACCAAGAACATACATAATAAAAGCATACAGAAATTTTAAGCAAAGAATGATTCCTGATAAAGAAAAGATTCTCAGATCAAATACGAAATTAAATGTTTATATAATTTAACTTTAAGTTTATTAGAAATAATAATCTGCAGTTTGCAATAACTTTTTTCTACTAACGTACTAAACCTTGAAATGGTACTTCTGTTCATATAGCCAATATCTTTTCACAGTGAAATATATAACTTTAATAGCATGCAAAACCAACCTGGCTTGAAATGTGGTAGAGTGTCAACTCCAGGCCATGATTCTTCATTTGGAGTTCCCAGAACCTGTAAGAAAACAAAGAAAAATATATTCATTTTTAATGTAGATGATCATTTATTATGAAGTATTTTAAAGTTGGATTAATAAATTTAACTGAGACACAGAATTAATTTTTAAATTTATATAAAATTTACATAATTTATAAATATCAATCAATCAAACTTTATAACTACTTTTGCCACAAATTATTTATACACTGAGAGAGCTATTATTCCTAATTAATATTGCCTAATTAAAAGGAGCTTGATGCTACTAATTCAAAACTGAAGGGTATACACGCAAAGTGTAAGTGTATTAAATAACATGTTGAATTTCTTATTCATTGAAATTGAGTGGACTGTGCACACAGAGACAGGTTGCCTTAGAGCAGTGACGGCTAACCTTTTCGGCACCGAGTGCTGAAACAGGAGTGAGCGTTGCACGACACTGGAAACTGCAAAAGCAGATGCTCTTCCAGTTTCCGGTGCATGCATGGGTGCCGGCCACCTGCTCTTCTGGTTTCTTGCGCGCATGCATGCATGAAGACCAGCTGTCCAGTACGCATGCACCGGCTCCACCTGGCATTTTGGGGGTCCTTGTGCTTCTCTGCATGCCCCCTGCCCCAGTGAGGGTGGCAGGACATCCCCACCGATGACCTGATTCCTCAGCCCTGGATAGGGAGAGAAAGTTGGGCAGGGAATGTTGCCTCCCTCCACTGGAAAGCCGGAGCTCCTTCCCAGCCATAGAGGTAAGGAGCATTGGTATTCTCGGGGCTCAGGTAGGGGCCCAGCAAAGGAGAGCTTTGCCCCAACTCTGGCCAGGATAAAGTGCCCCCCTCAGCCTGCAGCTGAGAACAAGCCACTGCAGCATCTCGGTCACTTCCCGACCAGCATCCTCTTACCCCTTGACGGAGTCTCCATGCTGCGCTTGTCGCCCTGATGGTGCTCCTCTTCGTTTTCCTGCTCCAGCATCCCGGCCAGAAGTGGCAGTGCAAGAACCACCGCCACCCCCTTGCAGTGGCAGGAGTAGCAGGCGAGGCAGCCGGCCACCCAGCCAGCAAACCCTACCATGCTGCCCCATGCGCCCAAGCTGGCCAGGAACTCTGGACTGTGGATGTGTGGCAGTGCAGTGGACTGGAGGGCTGGGGCCAAACAAGAAGCCCGTTCGGGTGGGGAGGGAGGGAAGCCACGTCCCGTCTGTCCTGGCTGGCAACTCTGCTCCCCTTGCTCTTGTTCCCCTTGCAGGTTCCAGCCCCCACATGTGCATTGGCCAGCTGGTCTTTGTGTGGGTATGCATGCCAGAAACCAGAACACCAGGTGGCAAGTGCACATGCACACACCAGAAATCGGAAGATCATCTTCCCAGCATGTGCATATGCCCCAGGCAACTGTTCTTTCAATTTCTGGTGCTCCTGCACACATGAAGACCAGCTGGCCATCACACCAGAACCCGGAAGAGCAACGGGCGACGGGTCTACATGCCTGGAGAGATGGCTCTGTGTGCCACTTCCAGCACAAGTGCCATAGGTTCGGCATCATGGCCTTAGAGCTTTTGTTGAGTTAAATTTACCATGCAATATTTAGTACATCCAGCAGATGGAAGCAGACGATTTAGAAAGTCCTCTACTCTTATAAAAACTTATTACTGTAGTCTCTCAAAACAACACTAGATTTTTCCCTAAATAATTTATTTTCTAAAATGGGAGGATAATCTTATGTTTGTTTAAATACAATAGTATGAGGCAGTAAAATTTTCATTGGCAGTTTGTTCATGCATGTGCATTGAATTCAGGGTTGCCTTCTTTAGTAAATTAATATTAAGAAACCCAACTTTCTGATGAAAAACCTGGTTTTATAGCTATATTTTAAAAAGTACTGAGTTGCAAGCTTTCATATACAATAACTTATTTCATCATTCACAAAAAGTACAAAATGTAAACTAATTACTGGAAGTTAATTTTACATTTTGAAATATTTTTTAATCTTAATCTTCTAATCTAATTACTAATTTACAATTAAAAGGATCTATATTTAACATGGACAATTACATGGAAATATATATGCATCTGCATGTGAGATGAATTGACTACAGCTTATCAATGTGGAATCAACAAAGGTTGCAACTGATTTTGCTAAGAGTAATCAGTTCAAATTTCCTTATATTCTGTAGATTATCTATTTCAATACCCACATTTTTGAAGGAACCATAAGCTCTTAATTTTTAAAACTATTTTACACAGGTACAAATCCAATTACAAAATAGTAATACTTTCAGAGTGAACCACGAAGCAATGGGGAAACCAGATTCATACAACTGTATTACTCACTTAACTGCAATTATTCACTTAATAACTGTGGCAATAAAGGTCATAACATGGGGCAAAACCCATTAATAATTGTCTCACTTAGCAACAGAAATGTTGGGCTCAATTGTAGTTGTAAATTGAGATCTAGTTGTATCAGCAGGTGAAGAAGACTCTTTGCATGGCTTTCACTAATGTGCCACTTGTGGCCCTTTCAGGAATGGGAGCTTCTAGTGATAGTGACTCATGCTTTATCATGTTGCATCTTGACTACTGAATTTAATTTATATGGCACTGTCATTTTTTAAAATTTTATTATTATTATTATTTTGATTTTGATTTATATGCCCCCCTTCTCCAGAGACTCAGGGCGGCTTACAATGCGTTAAGCAATAGCCTTCATATTATTGTATATTTTATACAAAGTCAGCTTATTGCCCCCACAAACCGGGTCCTCATTTCACCTACCTCTGAAAGGATGGAAGGCTGAGTCAACCATGAGCCTGGTGAGAATTGAACTCTCAGTAATTGCAGGCAGCTGGAAGCTAAATACTACCTTTAACAGTAGCATTAGTCTGCTGCGCCACTCAGGCTCATTGAAGATGATTCAAAAGTACAGCTCTAAAAACGTATTTTTACCTATTGACTGATTAAAACAGGTAATGGCATTGGTTTCCTGTTCGCTTCTCTACCCAATTCAAGCTCCTAGTAATTACTATGAAGCATTTTATGTCTTACATCTTGATTGTATTTAACAGTGCCTACTTACACAGTGTCCATTCTCACACCTCAGCAGAATGCTTAAGTGTTGTAGTTATGCCACATTAGTCTAGAGCAATGTTTCTTAAAGTATGGTCCTAGAGCCCTGGGGATTGCCCAAAACTCTCTTGGGAGTCCATGAAATCAAAATTATTTGCCAAATGATTGAAAAATAATATAATTCCACAAAGTGGTAGCAACTGCAAATGAGTGAATTTTTAATATGGTAAATGTTGATCAATATAATTCATATAATCAAAAGTTCTTTCGGAATCCTACATAATTTTTAAAAGTAGGAAGTGGTACTAAAAGAAAAAAAATAAGAAACACTGCTGTAAAGTTTTTAAGTTTAGGATGGCTCTCTTCCTATTAATATCTGACAATAGTTGTCAAACAATATTGGAATAGTAATTCATTGGGTATTTTTAATTATTTATTGTTGCTTGAGAAGTGAAATATACTTTGTATTATGGGATTTTATGATATTATTATTTTATAATTTGTTGGATTGTGATTGTATATTGTGTTACTAACTGTCCCAAAGTCTTAGGTACAGGTAACATACAAATTATTGTATAAGTATAAAAATAAGAAACACCAGCAATCTAAAAAATTTTGCTTGTTTTTAAATGGTGTTTCTATCAGTAGTTAAACTATCCAGTAGTTTAATTCTTCTGTAAGCATTTTAAATTTGATTAAGGTACCATTAATACCCAGGATTACTCTGCCTACATCCCAAGTCTTATGAGTTCTGTGTCAGGAAAGACCAAGGAAGAAGATGCTTAACAGAATTTGTATTCATTGCTCAAACTGCATTTTATTTCAGCGGCACACACAGCTTCATTTGAGTAAGTGGCCGGTGCACGTAACCATTGCAAGCGTGAGTGGAACTGCACGCGCTGGTGCTCATGCTCATACACGTGCTGGACCACCTCTCATGCAGCCTGGTTGCGAATAGGCCTTAGCCTGGGACTCCTAAATTATACAGTTTCCTATAATGATTTACATAATAAATGTCTTTCTTTGAAAGCTGTAACATCATCTTATATAATGCTATGCTTTGCAGATTTTGTATTTGAAAATACTTTGTTCTCTCAGACTAAAGAAAGCCATAAATAAGAAATAATTTAATGGGCGTCTAATTAGTGTTTAAATTTAAAACAGAATGCTAATTACCAAAATTCTACAGTGGGGCAAAAAAGTATTTAGTCAGCCACCAATTGTGCAAGTTCTCCCACTTAAAAAGATGAGAGAGGCCTGTAATTGACATCATAGGTAGACCTCAACTATGAGAGACAAAATGAGAAAACAAATGCAGACAATCACATTGTCTGATTTGGAAAGAATTTATTTGCAAATTATGGTGGAAAATAAGTATTTGGTCACCTACAAACAAGCAAGATTTCTGGCTCTCACAGATCTGTAACTTCTTCTTTAAGAGGCTCCTCTGTCCTCCACTCATTACCTGTATTAATGGCACCTGTTTGAACTTGTTATCAGTATAAGACACCTGTCCACAACCTCAAACAGTCACACTCCAAACTCCACTATGGTGAAGACCAAAGAGCTGTCGAAGGACCCCAGAAACAAAATTGTAGACCTGCACCAAGCTGGGAAGACTGAATCTGCAAGAGGCAAGCAGCTTGGTGTGAAGAAATCAACTGTGGGAGCAATAATTAGAAAATGGAAGACATACAAGACCACTGATAATTTCCCTCGATCTGGGGCTCTTCGCAAGATCTCACCCCGTGGGGTCAAAATGATCACAAGAACGGTGAGCAAAAATCCCAGAACCACACAGGGGGACCTAGTGAATGACCTGCAGAGAGCTGGGACCAACATAACAAAGGCTACCATCAGTAACACACTACGCCGCCAGGGACTCAGATCCTGCAGTGCCAGACGTGTCCCTCTGCTTAAGCCAGTACATGTCCGGGCCCGTCTGAAGTTTGCTAGAAAGCATTTGGATGATCCAGAAGAGGATTGGGAGAATGTCATATGGTCAGATGAAACCAAAGTAGAATTGTTTGGTAGAAACACAACTCATCGTGTTTGGAAGAGAGAGAATGCTGAGTTGCATCCAAAGAACACCATACCTACTGTGAAGCGTTGGGGTGGCAACATCATGCTTTGGGGCTGTTTCTCTGCAAAGGGACCAGGACGACTGATCCGTGTACAGGAAAGAATGAATGGGGCCATGTATCGTGAGATTTTGAGTGCAAACCTCCTTCCATCAGCAAGGGCATTGAAGATGAAACGTGGCTGGGTCTTTCAGGATGACAATGATCCCAAACACACCGCCCGGGCAATGAAGGAGTGGCTTTGTAAGAAGCATTTCAAGGTCCTGGAGTGGCCTAGACAGTCTCCAGATCTCAACCCCATAGAAAACCTTTGGAGGGAGTTGAAAGTCCGTGTTGCCCAGCGACAGCCCCAAAACATCACTGCTCTAGAGGAGACCTGCAATGAGGAATGGGCCAACATACCAGCAACAGTGTGTGCCAACCTTGTGAAGACTTACAGAAAACGTTTGATCTCTGTCATTGCCAACAAAGGATATATAACAAAATATTGAGATGAACTTTTGATATTGACCAAATACTTATTTTCCACCATAATTTGCAAATAAATTCTTTCCAAATCAGACAATGTGATTGTCTGGATTTTTTTTCTCATTTTGTCTCTCATAGTTGAGGTCTACCTATGATGACAATTACAGGCCTCTCTCATCTTTTTAAGTGGGAGAACTTGCACAATTGGTGGCTGACTAAATACATTTTTGCCCCACTGTATTTTTTTAAAAAAAATAGAATATGGACTTTCAGTAGGCCATCTGACTGCTTCTTGGCTAAAGATCTCCAGGGCTCACTTTTTTCCAAATGAAGAACTCACCAGAGACAGTAAGTTTCCTAGAAATCAGCCTCCAAGTCATCTACACCAGCGGTCACCAACTGATGGTCCATGGACCACTGGTGGTCCGTGAGAAAATGTTGGTGGTCCGTAGAAAAATTATTTGCATTTTTTATATTGCACTAAATACTATTTATCTTTTTTTAAAATATCATATTAATGGTCCACGGGATTTAAAATTATGAATTTAGTGGTCCCTGAGGTCTGAAAGGTTGGAGAACCCTGATCTACACAACAGCAGTTTGTGAGAGTTGGCTGGTAAGTCATCAACTAGGAGACAGGATTAGCAGTTCATTTGCAGTGGGGAAAAAATCCAAATATTTCTTTTTTTCAAACTGCTTCTTTTTTTTGAACAATAGTTCATGCCTTCTCTATCTTAATCATCTTTTTTTTATTGTTTACCTTTATTGATGCAAAAGACTATGCTATTCACTTTTTGAAGAGCTGTGCTATTTTAGAAAAATCATGAATGCTCACTGATGAGGACGATGATAAGCTAAAATAAGGAAGTTTTAAATAACTTTATTTTTATCATCTGTCGCTGAGAAACATACGAATTTAAAATTTTAAAGCACAATTTTGCCTATTTCTATGAATCTGCCATGCTTATTTGATAATAGGATCTATAACTTATAACTCTGAGGTGCTTGATGTCAGAGACTAAAAACTTCCAACCTTAGCTGAACCTGACTGATTAAGTTATTTCAGACTTGTAGGTCTGCCACCTAAAAGATTTGTTCTTTGGCCACAAGAGGGAGCCGAAGAATATAAAAGAGTGGGAAAGCCAGGTTTGATTATATAAACAAGGTGAATATCAAATTACAAAGGAGGAAGCCAACTCAGCTGGATGTCATGAGAATCATTTTAGAGAAATGTTCAAACAAAATAATTGAAGCAGTGGGAATAAAGCAATGAAACCATGTAAGGAAACTTCTCAAACCACTGGGGATGTTTCACAAGAAAATGACAAAACTGACTTTTTGAAATACACATTTCAAAAAGTGTGTATTTTTAAAAAGGGTATTTATTATGATGTTGATTCAAATAAAATTGTTTTAATGGAACTAAAAGTAGATCTGCAGGTGGTTGATTTAAACCATAAGAGAACAAGTTCAGGATCTCCATTCCAAATTTGAATTAAAGATTGACAATTTGTCTTGAACCTATAGGTTTGAAATAGGTTTTAAAATTTGATGAATTGGTTTTTAGAAATTTTGGAACAGATTGTTGAAATTGAATTTAGAAAATGAATATATTCAATTGGATATGATTTTAATCTAAAAGAATTTTTTTACAAAATGATATATTGAATATTTGTTAGCATTGCAATTGTAGGATGTAATAAATGTAGGGTTGTAGTCATTGTAATTGTAAGGATATTCATTTTTAAGAAATGTTTTGATTTTTAGAATGGATATAAAACTGATATTAGATATTAGATAATTTATATGATCTCTCTCCCCCGCTTTCTGTCAGAGAAAGAGACATGCAGACAGCATTATATATAAAAATTCAGTAAGGATAAATGGAAAGATATCTTATTTCTCACAATGGAAGGATAGATGGAAAAAATCAGTTGACCTGGTGAAAATGGTAAAGCCAACTGTTGTAAAAAAAAAAAAAAAGATTTCCTTTAGTTTCGTTCCCATTTGGACATTATATTCCATGTAGAATAGAAAAAAAATGAAATTTTAGGTTAAGGATTGGTTTAATTTTGCAACTATATAATTGTCTTGTTGTTATTCAAAAGCAAAACGAAAAGCTGAGGCTGTATTTGTATTCTACTGAAAAGAGTAGGAAATCACTGCCTTTTTCTTCTTTTTCTCCTATTCCCTTTCCCCTTTTTCTGATTTTTATTTTCATTTGTATTTTATACTAGAAAAAAATATTCTAATAAAATTTCTTAAAAAAATAAATAGAATATATAAAACAGAAGATTTATATTCCACATGGACAATTCAAAAGGAAAATGATACAGACATGAACCATCAATCCCAAAATGATAATGTTCAAAATAAGAATCTCTTATAGGGAACCTTCTACAGAATCACAGTCTACAAATGATAAGCTCTTCATTAGAAAAGGAAAAAAAAGGGAAAAAATTCTTTAATAATTAATGATTTTATAATTGAAGCAAGTTGTTTTAGTTAATGTACCATAATGTGTTTTACAAATATATATTGCACTGTTTTGTTCAAAAGGACTAATAATCTAAAACAATTCCCAGTTTTCAATTTTTTATGTAAGAGCAGGGAGGTTACAAAATTAAAACTTGCTAAAAATGTTAAATGAACTTACCAGAAAAATTCTTTCAAGCTGATCTTGAATATCTTTCATTCCTGGAAAAGCAGCAACTCCTTGAATCATTTCCACAAAAATGCAACCAACTCCCCTAAAAAACAAGAAGCATAAAATAAATTACAGGGCAAAAAAATCTGCAAAAACCCTAGTACACACCCTGCAGATAGTTTTATTGGATTCTTGACTATGAGTAAGTATGAAAAAAATTACTGTTATTGCCTATGAAAAACTCAGACTTGCCTTTTTACAAAACAGCTTCAAATATAGCTTTGAAAACTATATCTTTCTGTTCACAAAACTATATTTGCTAGAAAAATAAGAAACTCTCTCTGCATGTTTCCATAAGAATTATTTGAAAAAAGATTTGGAGAACATGTGAGACTGAGTACACCAGTATCAGAAGAGATAGAATAAAGAAAAACTTCATAACCTTTGTATTTTATTGATACTAGTGGCTCACATTTTATTTATTTATTTGTACATGTATATAGCAACTCAACTGGAACTTTGTGAAAGACCCTCACTCAAGACACTTGTTCAAATGGGGGAACTATCTGCTAAGACAACCATATGTGAATCAGGATAAAAATATAAACAGTTTTTGTAAATATTTTTCTAAAATGGAAGGAAAGTGATTGTTTAATTTTGATTGCAGACTGTTGTTGTTTTTTTCTAACCAAGAGAATTGCGTTTCATGACATAGACATTGATGATCTTGTACAGAAACCTAGTATTGAAATAAAAAATGTGAGGGCAATCTGGCTGAGACATCTGTTATCCCATTGATCGCCAGGGTTTGATTAGGTTGATCTGGCTGGCTAGGTAGATGTCCCCTTCCTCCTTCATCACTCCATGTGCGTTCATCCTGAAGCTGCGCGCTCGGTGAAAGAGGATGACCATCCCAGATAGAAGAAGTGTACCAATCTTTGGTCAAAGACATAGGAATAGAAAAGTAACTTTAACCAAATGTTTGCATGCAGTTTCATGGAAGTTATATATACATGTACAGTCATGGAAAAAAAAAAAGGTTCCTAGCATATAAATACTTTTTTTAAAAAAATTCTTAGATTGCAACTACAAATTTAAGAGGCAAATTTGTGTGCTATTCTCAATTTTTAAGATGACATCACAAATCATTACACACTGCTATTAGAAATTGCCATGAAATAAAGTGATTGGGTGCTTAAAGAACAAAGAAAGTGATATATGTATACCTTCTTGAATGTATACATACTGAATACTTTCCACACAATTCTGAGGCTTCTTTGAATTTCTTATGACTATTATGTAGAATATTCAATTCACAAGTCATCAGTAATCAACTTCAGCAATATTTTTGTATAAAATTTAAGCTTAATATGGAAGTCACTAAGTCATAACCAATATTTCTATGAAAACTACCGTGTTTCCCCAAGAATAAGACGCTGTCTTATATTTTTTTGAAACCTAAAATAAGCACTTTGCCTTACTGCCATGCGCTCAAAAGCCCAATTGGGCTTATTATCAGGGGATGTCTTATTTTGGAGAAAACAGGGTATTTCTGTAAATGCACATTAACAACTTTATTATAATCAAAATAATTTTGCAGTAACCCACCACTTTTTGGTATAGAAATGCCCCCCCTACCCAATTTGATTTAGTGATTAAAGGTCTAGACTAGAAACTTCAATGTTGGAATCATTAGGAACGTGGATTAATCTTCCTGATTCTCTGGCTGGACCCTAAAATACATTTGTGTTTGGTTGGGCACCTCAAAAGACCTTTCATTTATACCCAACAATTTAATGTTTAAATTAGTATTCAATAAGGAGAGGAGAAAGGAACAAAGAGTACAGCCTACTAATATGCAAGCAAAAGAACCAAACATCCTCAAATAAATAAAATAAATAGAAATAGAAAAATTATATTTAACCTTCAGGATTATTTTGTTAATATTACATGGATTTATACTTGTAATCATATTAAATAAGGATACTAACAACCCTAAAGGAAAAAGGCAATAAAATAATAAACTGGGGCAGCTTTATATTACATAAAATCTCTAACATATTACAAATCACTTACCGGTAGTTACATGGTGAGACTAAGACTAGTACACTATAATATATTCCACAATGATTCCCACTGCTTGTTTTTACTATTACTAATGCCATGGATAGCTTCATTCATATTCTTAAATAGCTAATGGCTATTTACACAGAAAGCTGGAGAATATTAATACTGAATATGAATCATTAGCTTTTGGTTACTTTCCAATGCCATACAGTGACAAATGGAGTGTATAAATAGCTTACAGCCACTGCCACCTGCTTCCCACCATTGTCCTGTGGTTAGATTTGTATTTCTTTGCCTTTTAAAAAAAATTCTTAACAACTATAGCAACCAAATACTGTAATTTCCAGATGAAGGTTTTATGACTGATGAATTATGAAAATTAAGGGATAACTTGGATGAGTTGCATGGGTGTATAGATTTGCAAATAATATCCATGAATATACTTTATTTCTATTAATTTCTACATTCATATTTCCACACAAATCATAGTTATACAGTACACATCTCTACCTCTATTACAGAGGAATCAAAGATAAATGTAATGTACCAGTAACCACAGTTACAAATATTATTTTCTTCTGTATTAATTTCTCAATAACATTACCGCTTTGTTATACTATTTCTGATGTTTGTACAGGTATATAGGATTTCTATTGTAATTTAAAATAAATATAGAATTTCTATAATAGAAGATAGCAAACACAGATATAGGTAACCTGAAATAGATTGCATTGTTATCTATATAATATTAAAGTTATTGTGTCTTTCACCTTCAACCAGGTGAAACAATGGATCATAGGGCAATACTTTTTTGAAACAAGAACCTCAAATGGGCTAAAACACAGAATGCTAGGTCCCAATATTCCCATGGGAATTAAACTTGTGAAAGTTGTGGCCACTTTAGTGCTTCCATAATCAGATTATTTCAATGCTTCCTGAGAGTTTCCCATAAATCAATAGGAAAGCCAGCAGGAAGAATAAAGTGATTATTGATGTTCCATACCAGTTTCAAACAAATAAAGGTGGCTGACAGGGAGCATAAGCAATGGTGAAGCCAGCAGGATTAGTCACTAGATCTCATGCTCCAGCCACTCAGGCATACTCCCCAACCTGAACCTGAACTAAGGGGGAATTCCCATGCACCCTCCCTTACCCGTGATCACCCCTTACACACTTCTGCACACCTCTTCCCAAACCATGCCCTCCCTGACCCACACACATCCCGAGCTTCTTCTTCAATCCCTTGGTACTTCTTGTGCACCCTTTCCAACCCGTGCTCCAATATCATATGCTCTCATTAGGGAAGATATAAGTAGTGCACAAAAGGCACCATGTAATTCAGGAGAGCGCACAAGGATGCAAGGAAGTGCACAAGAAGTAGTACATAGATCAAGAATATAGCAGAATGTAAAGGGTGCAGGTTGGGGACGGCTGTGGCCGGGAGGTCTTTTTATCAGGTTCACCTGATTCGCCAGTTGTGTCCCTTTCTGGATCGGGACTCGTTAAATATGGTCACTCATGCCCTAGTCACTTCACGCCTGGACTACTGTAATGCTCTCTACATGGGGCTCCCCTTGAGGAGCACCCGGAGGCTCCAGCTGGTCCAGAATGCGGCCGCGCGGGTAGTTATGGGAGCAGCATGGCGCTTCCATGTGGCTCCCCTCCTGCGCGAGCTGCACTGGCTTCCTGTGGTCTTCCGGGTACGCTTCAAGGTCTTAGTTACCACCTTTCGAGCGCTCCATGGCTTAGGACCGGGGTACTTACGAGACCGCCTTCTGCCACCAATAGCCTCTCACCGCCCAGTACGCTCCCATAGAGAGGGGCTTCTCAGGGTGCCGTCAGCCAAACAATGTCGACTGGCGGCCCCCAGGGGAGAACTTTTTCTGTGAGGGCACCCACCATCTGGAACGAGCTCCCCCCAGAGATACAGAAGATTCCGGATCTGCGCACTTTCCGCCGTGCCCTCAAAACATTCCTGTTTCAGCAGGCCGGCCTGGCCTAACTTTCCCTTTATATTGCTTTTTGATTTTATTTTAAACTGGTATGTCTTGAATTATCTAAGAGCAGAGTGTTTAATATATTTTAATTGGTTTTTTATTAACGTTTGTATTAAATGTATTTTTATCGTTCGCTGTTCACCGCCCTGAGTCCCTTAGGAATAGGGCGGTATATAAATTTAATAAATAAATAAATACATGGGGAGAACATGACAGATGCCGTGTATTTATATGGACGAGTACATGGGTTTGGAGATGGGTGAACGTACTTCTGAACTTCTGAAAATACTTCTGAACAATAAACCAATCATGGATTATCTAGTTTAAATAAACAAATATGTTTTTATAACTTGCAATAAAATAAAAAAATTAAGGAAATGATCCAAAGAAAAGTTAATTTTAAGGAGAAACCTAAATTGAATTAAATAATTTCAGACAGTCATTCTAGGAAGATGTTTCAGGCATAGGTTTGTGGGATAGGAAAATGCCAAATAAGTTTTGGTAGTTGAAGCTGGTTAAATGTTACAATATGAAATACATCTAGATGCAGTGGTTATAAAGCAGTATTGAAGACAAACTCTGCCCACAGCCTGATTCTGATTTGATTCTGATTCAGCCTTCCATCCTTCCAAGGTCAGTAAAATGAGGAACCAGATTGTTGGGGGCAATATGCTGACATTGTCAACTGCTCTTCATTGTCAACTGAAAGTGCTGTAAAGCACTATGGAATGCTATATAAGTTTAAATGCTATTGCTATATGTCTAGAAATAAACAAGAAAAAAGGATGAGAAAAATAATAATCAATTCTAAGATGAAAGGAAAATTATTCTGTCAAAAGAGCCTTAATTGGTGGAAGGCTTTAAAATTGTTCTGAAAGGTCAGAATGGTATTTTTTGACAATATCCTGACAGAAAAAAATAGAAAAATTTTCTATTTGGGAGCATTTTTGAGATAACTACAGTTTAAAAAATATACAATCTAAAACAGACCACCCATAACCAAAATCAACAGTTGAACAAAATAAAACAAAAAGGCAGCCCAACTCTACCACAAATCCTCCAAATAGTCTAAATAGATTTGTGTAATGGCTTTTTGCAAAATAACAACATGGAAGCAAATTTCAAGTGAGGTTATACATAATATCGGGACTATCTCTAAAATGGCAATAAAATAGCAGAATATAAATTTAATACATATATAAATTGGATTTATAAATTTGGCAGCCCATGTAATGACTGCAGCACCAGTGTTTTGGTGTTAAATCAGATTTCACCATCCAGAAGCAAAGCAGCTGTCGTCTGAACCAAATGCAGTTTCAGGCAAACTTCAAAGGCAGTCCTCTGAAAAGTCTGCTATAGTAGTCTAATATGTCTGTGTTATATAACCCCCCCCCCCCATTCAACCATATCTGGTTATCGGAAACTGCCTAGACAACTCCTGCTATTTTGCTATAGTATAATACAAAAAATAATGCTGTTTCTGTATGATAAAGCATATAAGGTGAACAAAATTATACATCTGCACAGAGCTTTTTTTTTTTTTTTAGAAATTACCATATTTTTTGGAATAGATTCAGCTGAAATTCAGTTGAAGATTGTGTGAAACATTGAAAGGCTGCTATCAGATGTACCCAACAACTACATATATCTACTGTAACCTGTTTGATTGTTTGCTGCAGACTGCAGCTTGAATTATAATTTTGGTGGATTCATATATTTGATAGATGTAATCAGTAATGCCTCATTTTTCACCTGGAACAAAAGCATTTTTCCTGAAAGGTCCTTTATATCTTTTTGACTTTTGAAGACCTACATTATGAGACTTCAATATTTCATGATTATTAGTAAAGATATTATTTTGTGTCCTCCAACTATGATTAATTTCACCTTGGAAATAGTCATATGTATTACTAGGAAAATAAGTCTTTGATTGGCTTGATAATCTCCCTCAGAATGAATTTCATTTTAGAAATCTCATAACATTAAAATACCTCTATAAAAGTTTCAAATCTAAGAGTATATTTCTGTCAAAATTATGATCTTTGAATTTATCCGATCAAAAACTGGTAGTCATTTTTAATCAGAATGAATGACAACATTCAATTAATTTGTACATACCATTTTCACTATCCTAAAAGAAAATCAATGATATGAAATTACATTTTCATGACCACAAAAAAAAAAAAAAAAAAAAAAACCAAGCCCACATTCCCAGAACAACAAATCTTAAGGGAAATGTTGTCTATTGATAGCAGAACCATATTTTTGGACATAATTTTAGCATAATGCAGGAACTGCAGGAGTACAAACAAAAACAGAGAACAAATGAACATAGAATTTCTGCTCAAGTTAAACTAATCACCCAAATTTTCTCTTCAGTTATGCTACAATAACAGAAATCTGTTTATCTACAAAAAAGTGCTTACTCACATAGGCAATGTTGAATTCAAGCACCCTTGCTTTTTATTGTTGGACCCCAGAAACAAATGAAAATTTTTACAATTTGCTATAGAAGGCTGACTTCAATATCATGTGTAGTAATTTTCAAGCACAGATGGTAAAGAAAAATGTGTTTTTTCCAATTAAACAACATGAAAATTGATTTCAGAAAATGGAAATGAAACAGTAACATTCTACTTCCATGCCAATTACTGTAATTTACTCTCACCCTCTCCTCCTCCTCCTCCTCCCTAGGTAACACAAAGAAAGTGCATATGGAAGCAGAATGCAGTCTTTTATTTCTGTTTGATAATAGTGAGGAAACAGTGAGGAAAGAAACAAAAATCCTTTCAAATCTAGCATTCTTAATTTCCTAAAATTTGGTTGGTGAAAAAATGTATAACAGCTATTGTGTTCCACTGTACTTACTACCAGGAGCCTGGATGCTTGGAACTTAGCAGAAATGTTAACTGCCCCATCTTCAAAACAATGCATCTACATTTTAAAAGCTAAAGATAAAACCATCAGTAGTTATATAATTTCTTCCATGTACAGATTAAGTAGTTGTAAAAATTCTCCAAGGAAACCTAAATTTTAAAAATTGATAAATAAAAACATTCAAGACACTCTAAAGCAGTGCAATGAAAATGGTGAAGCTTTTTTCTGTTAATAAGTGACAGTCTTCTGGCCTCCTTCCATCTGATCTGGCAAGTGAAGTTCAGCTACTTAGAGAATGCCATTCCAGTGTTCTATTATTGTGACTGGTGGTTATATATGGTTCTTCCTTTACTTAAAGGAAGAAGAAAAAAATTCCCCAATCGTTTGAATTAAATTGTTTAAATTAAAACTATGACTGTCTTATCAAATGCATAGATGACGGTAAATAAAATCCACAAAAAACTTGAGATTTTAGAAATAGGCTAAAATAAGTGAATGAAATTAAACAGTCAGACAATTTGTTCCTTTTCAATCTTCTTTCAGTGGATTTTAGATACGCACTACACAAATAAAGAGCATCATATTGATTACTGTTCAACTGGATTCTTTGTTCCATTGGATTTCTAGATAGGTATGCACAAACTACAATCATAACTTGTCAAATATACGATTTGTCTAAACAAGTTAATATGTCCATAATATATGGTTTCTGTAAAAGTGCTGCATTCTTACCACATATCGAGGCAAGTGGAATATTCTGTTGAGCCTAAGAGAACATCTGGAGGTCGATACCAAAGGGTTACCACTTCATTAGAGTATGTGTGACTAGGGACAGATTTAGCTCTTGCAAGACCTGAAGAATAATGCAAATACAATAGAAAGATAAGAAAAAATAACTGATGTGCCTTTAATAATCTTGCTCAAAACACTGCTTGAAAGACAAGTTTTGATAACTGTATGTTATTTTAATCAAAGAAAACTAATATTCATTTCTATCATTCAACCATTGTAAAACACAATGAAAATTCATCATCATAATAGAGATTGCAACAATAAGATTTGTCATCATTACCATCTTTTTAAAATATCTGGTGTCCATAATTAAACAGAAGACAGAAATTATAATTGATATCATTTAAAAACTACTAAAAATAACTACTAAATATAAACATGCAGATACAGTATATCCTTAAGCATCAGCACCTAAAATAAATAATATAATCAAAACAACAAGAAAATATTACATCTTTATCTATTTTACACTACAATCATTTCAAGCTTCAAGCATGTGCTATACTGGAGCATGCTAAAGAATGAAAAAATATTAATTTTCTCTACTATTTTAACATTTAATTCATATAATATATTATTCTTCGAAGTTCATACAGTAGGTATCTAGAACTGTTGTGACAGATAAGGATATGTGGAACATCAAAAATTAAAATATTTATCACCAAGAGAAATTTCTTCTTAAATCTCACTGCAGGTTGATGCAAATAGGAACTCATGAATAAATGATAAAAAACTGTGGAAAGGTGAATGTTATGGGAAGAATGGCAACTATGGTATCCTTTTTAAATTTTTGTTTTCTAAAATAACCAGACTGAATAACTTTAATATATTATTAAGGTGTGCTTGAATAGTCATATTTTTTTATAAATGACCATAATTAAATGAAAACATGTCTTGGTAATTTGGCAAAAAACATAAAAATAAAGCTGCTATGTCTGAATAGTAGTACTACCATTAGCAATTTGAGAAAGACTATATTTCTTCCAAAAATTGTTCACAAAAACCAGTATAACCTTGAAGTTACTGCTGTTTTTAGAAGATCAATTGAAGAAATGCACAAATATCACATATTTTTATTGTGGCTGTAGCCTGCAAAAACTACTGCATCAGACACAAATATACACTCAGAAGGAAGATACTCTGTCATATTCTGAGTTTTCAGAATCAGAATAATCGGAGTCTTCCCTTCCCTCTCTATTAGAGATGAAGAAAATATGTTGGGGGTTTTTTAGAAGAGGAGGAGGGCTGGGACTCAGAGGAAAGTAATACTGCTTGTACAGCCATTGAATTTTTAAGAAGTGGAAAAGTCCAGAGAAGTGAAAATTCCAGATAATTGCCACTATGAACATCTAGTATTTTATATACAGGGCTTCTATCTCCATTGGACAATCCTAAACCTTATTTTGCTAGTATGTTAAATTTAGGATATAATATGATAATTTGCACACACTGTTAAGTCTTTATTTTATTATTATTAGAACATAGGTTGATCTCTTCAAATTTGTTGACCATTGTGTTATTCTCCAGATTTGCTGGCCTGATTAGAACTTTTACTTGTTTTTCTGTTGCTTGCCATGTTTCTATGAGTATTACATCAGTTCCTGTAGTCTTCTGACTAAGTAATGACTGGAATGCTGTTCTAACTTTAATACCAGAGATTCTTATAAATAGGAAATATCTTATAAGGTAGCTGTACAGTATTTCAATATCTCATTTAATTTTTGCTTGATTTCTTTGAAATCAAACCGGTCTATTGGTATCCTTTAACATATAACATATCAGTTGAAGCTTGGAATCTCATTTTCAGTTCAGAAACTTTTTTGAAATATTTTTTTTCGCCAGGTTTATTTTTCTATCTTCTATGTCTTAACATATGCTATTGTAATGCTCATTCTTGACTCTTCCAAATCTCTCTGAAATTCTTTTTTAAATTCTTTCTGACATTTTTGTCCTTGGTTTTGGCTTCTTTAATTTCCTTGACAATTTCCATAGTTTGTTCTGTCATCTAATTGTTTTCTTGTTTGACAGACCCAGGAAAGTGAACTCCAGTCTTGCTTTAGACATAAAAATTGGCTTTTTATGTCTAATCACACTCAGGCTAATCACACACTCAGGCTGAACTCACAGGGTTGTGGTTGTAGGAAAAATAGGTGGAAGGAGTTTTAGGTATGTTCACCACATTGAGTTATAAAAATAATAAAGGCATCTTTAAAAAATTGTTCTTGCTATACCTTGCCTAGTAATATAACATTCTTTCTTAGCTTTTTATGTCCTAGGTAATAAATAGTGTGATTTTTTCATCTGAAATGTCCAATCCCAGGCCCATTCCCAATTTTATGATGGCTAAGATATTGATTTCTAAATTTCATTTCATTTATTCTTTTACTGTGTTGAGCTTCCCCATGTTCATGCTTCTTATGCTCCCCTGTGTTACAGCTTCAGATTTTTTTTCCTTATATGGAAATACCACCAATTAAACTTTCAAAAAACCTTAACTGAGTCATATCATTAGTACACTGAAAAATTCTCAGTTTTTCCTCAGTGGCATGTGGAGTGCCATCTGATCTGAGAGGTTCATCATCTGGCATTATATTGTAAATCATCTTGTATTTTCTTTCTATGTAATTTTCTCAGTATAAGTCCAGAAATAGGTTCTTCCTTGGTTTAGCTGGGCAGCTGGGAAGACCCTCACAGGCTGAGTGACCCTGCTGGGGATGAATACTCTTGGCACGCAAATCCAAAGTTCTTCATTCATTCTTTCTAGGAATTCCCCATTACCATGAGGAGCGAGCACAGTAGGATTTGGAGACAGCAAATATCATTAAACTTTATAATGTAATTATTAAATACTAATTTGTAATATTTCACCATCATTTGTAGAAGACAGTAGCATTTTGAGGACTGCCTAAGTCACTGAATCTTCTTTTCAAGTCTTCCTTTTAAGTTGTCAACAATAGCAGTTGTATGTATAAGAGCCTGGGTGGCACAGTGGACTAAGTGCTGTTAAAGTAGCACTTAGTTGCCAGCTGCCTGCAATTATTGCAAGTTCAAATCTCACCAGGCTCAAGGTTGACTCAGCCTTCCATCCTTTCGAGGTAGGTAAAATGAAGACCCGGATTGTGGGGGCAATAAACTGACTTTGTATAAAAAAGAACACCGCTTGGGGGGGGCTGAAAGCCCTACTAAGCAGGTATATACAAAAGTATGAAGGCTATTGCTTAAAACATTGTAAGCCGCCCTGAGTCTCCGGAGAAGGGCGGCATATAAATCAAACTAATAAATAAATAAATAAATAGTTCTACAATTTGTTTTTACTTTACCGATTTACTTATATTTTATTATCTCAAATTTCAAATGAAGATTTTAAAAAGTTAATTCTATTTATCTCTTGTGAGATTAGTCCAATGACAGGATCCAGAGTTATATTATCTAATTGTTTGCACCTATTCTACCTAGATGGGGTATTGAAATTATTACTTCTTTTTTCCCTGCATTTGAAATTTGGCAATGTAAATTGCAAGATCCCTCATCCTATCCCATACAGATGTTGGGAAAGGATATTAGATGATGTGCCTGTATATCAGTGGTGGTATTCAGCTGGTTCTTTCCAGTTCGGGCAAACTGGTAGTGGCGGCTGCAGGAGGCTCTGCCTACCCGCCCGGATGTCATCATGTCCCGTTTTTGATGCTCTGCACATGCAGAGGTGGCGCACATGCACGCTCCCATTTGCGAACCGGCAGCGAAGGTAAGTGAATACCACCCTTGCTTTATATGGTATCTACTGTTGGTAGGATCTGAGACTATACTCCAAAGCAGAAAATGAAGTTGGGGCTGAAGACCTATCAATCTTTTATCTTCAATCTACTTGTGAGCTCAGCTATTCCACTGCAGTTTTTAAATCATATTTTAAAATTATTCAATATCTTCAATCTTTTAATGAGCACGGAAAAAGATGGAACAATAGCATAGTAACAATTATAATCACTGCATTTAAATAATTTCAATATTAAAAGAATATATGCCTTAAAAAGGTATATCTAATATGAAATTAGATCTAAAGCAATGTGGATTTTTAAATATTAGTGTTTTATTTTTCTCTAGTCTTAGTAAAGAGAGCCAGTTTGATGTAGGCTAGAAACCAGGACACTGTGAGTTTTAGTCCTATCCTAGGCATAAAGCCAGCTATGTGCCTTTGGGCCAATTACTCTACTCTCAGGCCTAGGAAGCAGGCAATCTAAGATCTTCTCAAGAAATCTTCAAAAACTTGTCCAGGCAATTGCCAGGAGTTAACACTGACTTGAAGGCGCAAAACGAAAAACAAAACAAAACAAACATTCTTAGTAAAAACCTATAACTAGGTACCGGACAGCTGAAGGCACAAATTTCAAGACACACTGCAATATTTTGTCCTTTTGCTTTAAATACAATATTTTAATATTTACTACATTTAACATTATATTTAAAAACAAAAGTAAATTATAGATGGTCAGAAAGAAGAACAAAGTAATTAAATATTCAAGAAATACACAACTACGATATAACAGGCCTAAATTATTTAAGTAATTACACTCTCATGACCAGCAATCTGAATTATCAAACAATAGTTCAGCATCGTAGAAACAATTGTATTGTTGTCATTATACTATAGCATTACCAAAAACCTAAAAGACTGCATTTACTTTAAGACTTTCAGGTTACAAATAAAAGTTCATTATATCATTATTGGCTTTTCCAATAATGGCAACATATTTCATATTATTTGTGAATCCATACATGGATCCCCATCCAAAATTTATCTAACTGCTTCTTCCAGCTGAGAGAAAACTGTATGACAGGATTAATTAGCACAGCATGTGCAATCATTTTGCTTAAGGATGTCTTGTCTATTTCCATGGTTACACCACAGGAAGCCACACACTCTCTTTTTATCGTGAGAGTTCATGATATTGGTAGATATGGGAACTTTTTAAATTTTCAAGTGACAGTGAAAGCAAAAACAAAAGGCAATTAGAAAAAATATATAGTGAACAGATATATTGACAATTTTGGCCTGGATTTATATGAATAACTTCATGATAATTCTGTGAAGGGCTTTAAAATTAATAAAAAGGTCACTAAGGAGGCATCCTGCTGCTACACCTCAATTCTTTACAGCAACAAGACGATTAATAGTTAGAACTCAGCATATCATCTAATTGTCAAGTTATCATATGTTCAATAAAAAAAATCTCAAGAAAATAATAAGTGAAGGACATGTGTTATTTACGCTACACTTTATGTCAATGTCACTACTTATACAGCATATTCAAAAACATCTAATGTCAATTAAATGACTGTGTACTAACATTTAAGACATTAAGAATGCAGTTAAATATGTTTCTACATTATCAATACCAGTGAATAGTGTTAATATTTGGTCTAGTGGTTAAGATACCAGTCTCAAAAGCCTGAGACCTTGAATTCATGTCCCACCTTATCAGTGAAAGTCAGCTGGGTGACTTAGGGCTAGCCACTCTTTTTCAGCCCAACCCACCTTCTAAGTTTATTATTGTGGAGACAATATGGGAAGAAGATGTGTTGGATATGGTTACCGTCTTGAGTTACTTGTAAACTTAATAAAGGTGGGATACAAATAAATGAATAAAATAAGGATAAATACACCATACTAAGGATAGTTCATTAAACAAAATTAATTTTAAATCAACACCATCCCCCTTTGTAAAGTTATTTTTCAACAGTAATAGTAAAAAAAAAAAACATTCTGTTTCTCAATAATCATTCTATGATCTTTGCAAAATCACAGAGGTCAGAAAAGAACAGAAAATACCTTCAAAAAGAGGGGGAAAAGGCCTTGGTAACTACAGACTGGTCTGTTTGATGCTGATGAGAAAGACAGTGACAAAATGAGGAGTATCAGCTAGGGGTATTGGGATTTTAGCTTGGAGAAGAGAACACTGCAGAGAGACATGATAGTTCTCTTCTAGTATTTGAAAGGCTGTAATATAGAAGACGCAGAATTGTTCAGAAGATATAACAAGAAACAATGGATTGAAATTATGAGGATGTAATTTAATTGGCTAGAAATCAGGAAAATTGCCCTACTATTCTATTATTAATGAGACCATAATATGCCACAAATAAATGAGAATGTCCTGAAATAACCCATACAGGACCAAATTTGTTTAGTTCTGCATTAAATAGCAACCTATTATAATTAGTATGAAACTCTGGAACAATAAGATATTATGCTAATACATATTATTTAGAAATCTCCTAAAACAGAACAAATCTGACTTGGAAAAATAGTTTGTAAAGAAAATGCTACGTAGTTATCCTTATTTAGCAACTGCCCCAGAGAGCAATTGTTTGCAAATATGACTGTAATTAAACAGAAATTAAAGTCCATTTTCCAACCAATGTGGCATCTAGGGCAACGAACACCTCTGGTGTGAAAATGTTTATGGTGTGGTCAGTTTTAGGCAGCAACTGAAAGCGAGGTAGAGGTTCTTAACTATTTATTAAGGTCACATGGTTGAGCTTGTTAACCTTTAGTTAGAACATTTTAGAGAAACACTTTTTTAGCTGTTTGAAGAGAAAAACAGCTAAGGAAGAGATGGTTTGCTCAAACAATCTGTCCCGCAAGGGGGCAAAAAAATTGGCAAAAATGAGTCAGGCACAGAATTCTATATGAGAAAATTTTATCTGAATAAAATGGCAGCAACAAATGATCTTTGCAGTCTCTCTCATATCACTTAGCAACCATTTTGCTTAAGTAGCAAAATCAATAAAATTAAACATATTCACGCGTGCACGTACTGGATATATATATTTGCATTTCTTTTGTATATAATATTACTGATATTGTTATGAGTGAGTCTTCTATGTAGCTGAATATTTATGGTTTGAAAACTGTATTTATATACTTTTTTCCTATTTGAAAAAATATTAATGTTTCTCTCCTGTAAAATATGTCTTTCATTTAAAATCCTGTGATAACTAAAACTTTGTAACTATGCATTCTAGGTTTTCAAACGAGCTCTTTAATACTCAAATGGAAGAAGGAGATGACCAGCAACAAGACAGATGGATTCAATATCAGTGGCAATGGGTGTACTGTTACAAGAGCCGAAAGGCGAAGCTTGAGACAGAATAATCTGAAGGAAGTCTATGGGGCTACTAACAATACCAACTAGATGGCACACAATCAAATATGAAAGATGAAAGATATCTTGATCTTTTGTGGGAATAGGAAGCGGAAATGCTGTATGCTGCCTTGAGTTGAAAAAATAAAGGCAGACTAAATTAAAGACATATGAACTTGCTGCATTACCTGTTTCCTTTTCTCTACTGGTATGATGGCCAAAGTCAACTTGTATTGTAACTAAGAAGAGAAGTGCTCAAGCCATCTTTCAACATTGCTTACATCATTATCAAATAATCTTGTAATTAATGGCTTGCCTACCAAAATCTGCCAGTTTCAACTCCCCAGTGTCACTGATCAGAAGATTTTGGGGTTTCAGATCCCTGTGCAAAATGTAACGTTGGTGGATGTACGAAAGTCCTCGCAGCAATTGAAATAAAAATAACTGAAAAAGAGGGGGGAAAACATGTTCATTAATATTTGTATGTAGTGCATTGCTTTCCTACATAAAGATTAGAATGCAATAATGTGAAACGTTATTAATATAGATATTATTTAAAACCAGGATTTTTAACTGAACCAACAGGAATTAACACACACATACGTTTCACTACATCCAACTACATAACCCTTCTTTAACAATTCTCAATAGTAATTCCATCAAAAAATAAATCGTATCAAATCACAGTTATAGTCTATTTATTTGCATAGCTTTACAGATTAGATGACAGCCTAAAGACAGGTGTGTATGCTTGCTAATTATAGAGAATAACAGCACATGGAAAGTAGAAATGCACAAGAACACATTCCTTACAAGAAAAAAAAACAGGAGTGAAAACGGATTATATTCAAAGATATTTTAGCTGCAGAAAGTCATTCAAATCTTTATTTTGAAAGCTCAAACTATGAAAGAAGTTATTTTATTTTTTTCATTCATCTACAGTAGCTTTCAGAACTGACAATGAGATTAGCCATTTTCTCAATATGTCAACCAATGTACATTTTATATATTATTAAAAATTCAGACTTGTATTATTTTTATTTATTTATTTATTATTAAATTTATATCCCGCCCTTCTCCCCGAAGGGACTCAGGGCGGTGAACAGCCGAGAATTAAAATAACATACAATATAAAAGTTAAAATAATTAAAAATAAATTAAATTAAACGGCCGCCCCAATTTAAAACCCCTAGCAATACAATTAAAAAACCCCTAAAACCTATTCAGGCCAGGTTTGATGTATGAACAACATTTGTCAAAACATTACATCAAAAACTGTCTTGGATGCTGAAAAAATATTATTATTCCATGCAAATTTCACAGAAGTTTAAGGCAAAAATAAATCCTTTGAAAAATAATTGTTTTAACATTAATATTAATGATAAAAAACAATCTGATAATAGAGACAAACAATACAAATTCATGTTGTATAGCAGTGTATTTTTATAAGATTTATAAGTTATTATAAGTTTTTAGATTCAGTATGCTGAAATGAAATAGTTCCTAATTACTTATCAGCTCAACACCTGTATGAACTTGAAATTATGATTATGAAAGAAGTTAATATAAAATATGGAAGTACAGAAATCTTTAATTTCTTTTCCTATATACATACACACTACTTTAAAAAGAAGTTTTTGTTGAGGATAATATTTGCTAATAAATACAGGAATAATATTAGAACTTTCAAATAGAAAACTGCACTGCACTGCAATAAAAAAATGAAGCATTTTTTTTAAAAAAATGCAACTGTATTATAAAACTTTATTTTGAAAAAATACAGAATTAGGATGGCTGGAACCAACTGCATGGAAGTTTATTTCTGACTCATCCACCCACCTCTTATTGACATTTTTTCCAGGAAGAAAAACACAGAGAATTAATTTAAGTTGTTGTGGCCTCTCAGCTGAATTCTTGCTATAGTAAAAGTTTCAAAAAATGTCACTGGAGTTAAAACAACATGTTTTCTTCTCATCTATATTCCATTAAAACGCACAACAACTTTAGGCTAGTCTCCCATTACTGTAAAAGTTATACACACAGAAGACTACGTAACTCAGGTGTTCTTCTAGCACTTTATGTGCTTTTATTAACCCCTTTTAATTAACATTATATATACGGTAATCTATGTTTCTGGAGGGAAAATTATAGCAACATCCCAGTACCAGATCGTCTCTGCCCAGTTCAGAAAGATCAGTGAATTAATTTCTTATGTTCTGTTGCATTGTTCAATTTATTAATTAGAAACTATGCTTTATTAATGCACCCACTAATTAATTGCTTGGACCGGTTGGATGAGGATAATTTCTGCTACACAACCAAATGTGTAGATTATCTTTAAGGACCAAAGGTTCTGTTTCATTCATATTTTTCCTATCGAGTTTTAAACTCAAAATTAAAAATCTATTTGGTTTGAAGAGAACACATTAGAGTATGGAATAAAAATATCTGAATGATGTCTCAGCCAAAGCTTTAATGATTGGGAAAACAATCATTTACATGTAAATTACATAATTTACATATGAATAAATATATTAAAGTTTTAAATTTATAATTTAAACACATAGAGGCATCATCTTATGATCATGCTATTTAGTCCTTATTCTCATCCTGAATAAAGGATGATCTTATTTTAAAACTATCTAAATTATTTTAAAATGTCCATTTAATGATAGCGTAAAAAGAAATAATAATATTTTTGCTGTTCTGTCCTGACAACTGCACTTTAACTGAGGTATTGCTTTTCAGTAATGAGTCCAGGGACGTGTGGGAGGAATGTTGCCATATGAAGGTCAAACCAATTTAGGGGTTTATGGAGTGTGGTATCAGTGTGTTAGCAATGATTAAACTGTAAGGGCAAACACATTAAAAACAACAATTTTTCTAATAAAGACACATCAGCTCTTACATCAAAGAGATACATTTTTCCAATTCTCATTATAGATTACAGAGTGAAACATATCCTGCTAACAAGAAATACCATTCATTGCACTTGAAACTGATGTGCTAAGAACAAAAGCATGAGGAAATAATATAGAAAGCTAAAAATTTAGCAATACAAATTTTTAATTTTTTTAAAACTCTGTTTAAAAATGCTTGAGAAAATGTTAGTCTGAAGAAAAACTGAGTGATTAGAGGTTCGTTTCTCTAGTAACTGGTGCTAGAGAATTTCTTTATTTAATTAAGAGGGAAAATATTGCAACTGTGATTGTTCACCTGGTGAGGAACAGCTTTCTATTATTTTATTTTTCTTTTCAGAACTTCAAGACCAGCTTCTGGTAAAATGTTGTGAAGGAATGAGGAAATAAATGTTCTGTCCAAGCTTTTGCTTGTTTGTTTGTTTTCTTACTATAAGTGTATGGGGGAGGAAGGCAAGCAAGCAAGCAGTGCCTTTTCCAACAAGCATCATATCTAGCTTTTCAATCCAGTCAGTCCCGCTAATTCTGTTATGACCAGGGTTTTCTACATGTAGTAGATGAATGATAAAACATAGTGTATGAATGAAAAATTAACTCATTTTATTCCCAATAATATGTAAAGAAACATAGTCTGCTATAGGACAAAGAACCCTATAGTTATTTTTGAAAATATGACAGCCTCTGTGCATATTATTAAAGTGACTCTTCTTTGTGTGTCAGAATAAGAGATGTTATCTGCATCCTGAAGGAAGGTAAAGAGAAGAGTTGCGATATTTGACAATTTACTGCTGAAACAAACATGCTGATTGAAATCAGTGACTTGTGAAGAGTGTGATCTGTCAGGAGCATGGATTAGGGATGTGACAGAACAATTTCCAGTGCTTATCAAATTCACTGACAGTGATCCCTTCTATTAATCTGTGTGGAGATAAACTGTTAATGCCAAGAGCAGCTACATCTGTATCACCTTATAACATCTAAGCAAGAAGTTCAAGAATATGGGGCTCAGGTGGTATTCGTATCTGTGAGTTGCCTTCTACTTCAGAAGAAATAATTGGTTAAAAAAAGAATTTGGCTGAACCATGACAAGCTTGATCAAGAGGGCTTTGAAAGAATCCTAAGGAAGTTATGGCAATAAAACTGCATACAAAGATTTATGCACCATATAAAAAAGTAGAAGTGCTTTAATTGCCTTATTGAAACACAGCAGTAAAGAATATAATTTAAATAGAAAGGAAGCAGAGACAGGGGAAAGACTTGAATACTGAATTTACACACACAAAAACACACACAAAACACACACACGCAAGAGGGAGAAGGGAGAGAGAGCAAAAAAGAAATCCAAGAGAATGGATTGTGGATTACCATTCCTACAGAAACATAAGCACTGAGGTGATCATAGTAGTCACATCATAAACTTAATTTGCAATGTAGAATTGATTTATTATTTTATACCTACTACTACTACTACTATTACTACTGATAATTTCTTCTTATAATTGTACTGAAAGGGTTTTTCTAATGTTCATAATCAGTGGCTCTGTCAAAACTGGCATCATCATCTTCCACAGAGCATTTATATTTTTATAGGCAAAAGTGGTAAAGGTTTTTTTGAAGATGCAAGTATAGGATAATATAATATAGATCCATCATATATATAATTTTATGGATGATATTCATGTTTATTGTAATTAATTCCTAAATGACAGACAAATATACAAAATAGAGCATTGATTATATATTTAACTATTGAACAGCTTATTTAAAATCAATTTTCAATGCCCTCTGAAAAAAGCAGCTTTAATTTAACATAATATTATCCTACCCTTTTCTGCACCTGCTTATCCTCGGAACAGTAATGGGAAACAGCTACTTATCATTTACTTTAAATGAAAATAATTCTGTTCAGCATATCCACTATAATTAATGTCAAAATTTAGCCCTGTGACTTAATAATTTCATTTCTATGACACTAAAAACTTTTGATGTGTACCCATCTGACTTTTAAAATACCGTAGCTTTTATGTATTGACATAAAATTGACATATCATTGTATTTGAAAAGTTACAAATATAATATTTCGAGAATGGATCAAAAATTTGTTCCAAATTTAATGAAGCAATTATAGAGATTAACCACCCACATATATTTAAATATTCATGTTTTAAAAGGGGTTTTATAGCTTATAATGCTGAACCTACAGATACAGAATTAAATCTAGGTATAGAATTATTTTTATATATTTACTGATTCATTAAAAATTATTATTCAAAGTTTAAAAAAAGCAAAACATACTAACTTATTATACTCAGTCTAATAGGTTCAAAATCATGAAACTTCATTAAAATGCTTTATGGTAGAGTTCTGAGAACAGACAATATAAAAATTACATTAATAAAACCAATAAATATTCCAAATACTTCTTTATGCAAGATTCAGATTTTCCAATGGATCATAAAATATTATCTTTTTGTTGATTGGAATTAAGTCTTGTTTCATTTATTGTCTTGCATAGTAGTACTTGAACATACATTAGAGTAATTTTGGAAAGTATTCCTTTTATTTACAATTTAAATATTTATCTTAACAGATATTAAGTAAGTAAGCATACACCCACACACACTGTCTATTAATGTATTATTTTAAGCAATTAGAAAAGAATATTTGGAAATATGCTTTATATGCACTTTCAGATGCATATTTAAAATGTTTACATCTTTATTTTTAAAGAGAAAATATGAATAATAATGGTTAATGAATTGCATACATGTTCTGAGGGCTTTTTAACACCATATTGTTTTGAGGCAATTTCAAACTAAATTACTTATGCTTTTAAAATATAAATATTTATAAGACGACAAAGACTTTGATTGTTAATATCTAATTTGGTCATTAAGAGCTACAGTTATTCATTTTCAAGACCAGATATCTTAGGCAATGTAACTGTTTAAGGAACAATGTTGGTAGCAATACATAGCCCAAACGAATTTTAGTTGCTACAAAATCTTTTAAAAAATCTTTTTATAAGTAGCACAACAATCAAAGTCTGTTTGTTCTGAAGAAAACTTAATACATACTGCTGAAAATTCAAATACTTATCAGCTGGTTCCCTTATTTCAGGCCACTTATCTTGTCTTCTTAGAGGTATTACAAGTTTATATTATTGCTTGTGACATGCCATATTGTGAAGGTATGTAAAAAGATGGAGAGCACACGCACCTAGAGTCATATACTACAGCCTGGCAGTTTTGATTGTATGAAATGCTAGTAGAATTCTGTCAAATATTATAGGTAGTTCTCAGTTAACTACTCACTTAGTGACTGTTCAAGGTTATGATGGGACTGAAGGAGTAGTGGTTATGACCAATATTCAAAGTGCCAGTCATCCCAGCACCACTGCAGTCACATAATTGCAATCTAGATAGTTGACATCCAGCTATCAATGATGACAGTTGCAGCATCCCATGGTCACATGACTGCAATGTGTAACTCTCCTGCTGGTTTCACAAAAGGAACAAGCAGGGAACTGGCAGGGAAGGTTGCAAGTTGCTTGGGCAAGTCTCCTGCACCCATGCACCCTCTCTGTCTCACTGCACTCATATTGTGCCTCCCCCACCATTCATGCATCCTCCCTAGCAACTCGTGCAGTCAGGCACCTAGCAATAGCCACCTCAAGCCCCATGACACACATTCTGTGCCCCCTGCTACTTGCACACCTTCTGTCACTCAGCAGAACCCTGCTGTTCTTGTGCTGTGCCTCTCCCGCCACTCACAAATTCTTGCATACAGTCTTCCACTTGGTTAGCAGCCACCACAGGCCCTGTCACACTCATGCCCCCTGCAACCTGTATACACTTGTGTAACCATTCTCATCTGGCAGCAGTCATTGCAAGCCCTGCCGCATTTGTGCATCCTGCCACACGTGCCTTGCACACCCTCTTCCACCTGATAGCAGACATCACAGATCCTGCCATGCTCACACTTCTCCTGCTACTCAAATACACTAGCATGCCTTCGTCCCAACCAGTATCACCCATCCCAAACCCCACTGGTACATCACCCTACACAGCTCTCTTCTTACAAAGATTTCTATATTTTTGAATTGTGACTGCGTTTGCCAAGTTCTGCAGTTTTTAGATAGAATGAATGCATCTTGCAATCATTTATTCAGCTAATATTATACTCTATTATGTTCTGTTCTATATTGGTCATAATAGAAGAATAAATAAACAGCAATGGTTTTGTAGACACTTAACTCATTATGGCCTCTCCTCCTCTCCTCCATGGATCATATAAAATACCAGAAGACTGCCTAGATGATTTAGCAGGCTTCTTTCTGATAAAGTCATTTAATTCTTTTAGGAGAAATTTAAATTGCAAACTCACATAAAAAAACCAGCAGCATATGTCATATGGTACATAGCATTACTGAGATGTTTGTTGATAAAAAAACCTAAAGGAATTTTATATTTGTACAAATAGTACATTATGGTTTTTGAAACAAATACTGCTGTATGAGTAACTGACTCTCCATTTATGCTAAAATAATTTGGCTGATTTCCATGTAAGTAAACAGGGCAAACCTGTCTATTTACCTGGAAATCTTTGACTGAATAAAGAAGTAAATTTAGGTAGTTGTTATGGTCCCACTTTAAAAAAGCCCTCAATATAATTAAAAATCTAAATTACTTTTCTTTTTTGAAGCGATCTAATCATTAAAAGACCTGTTTATAATTACATTATTCATTGGCATCAAGTTAGCAGCTGGAGGGGATAGTAAATAACTTCGTATCATAATATCATCATGCAAAGGATGTGAATTACATTTCATGTTAATGATATTATGATGTAAATAACCTATAGTATATCATTTGCATTTGCCCAATGACACCATAATATATACTACAGCATCTGCCCCAATCTTGCAACTAATGGTACTGGTTTCTGCAGGGTAGAATTAATCTACTTAAATTAACTATATATTATTGCTCATTGTAAGACCATAATATAATATTTATTTGAAAAGTTGTATCCTACCTTCACATTGTCTGGATGAAGTCCTCCAGGATGTTTGTCCATGTATTGACATAAATCTGTATGCTTGAAAACAGAAAAGAAATAATATTTTTCAATGTCTTTTTTAATCAAATCTGTCTACTTCTGTTTGACAGTTACTATAATACATTCCTCTGGATATAACAAATGGAAAATAAGGAAAATGTAAGTATAATTTAAATTGTGCCCTGTTTATACTACCATCAGGCTCTGTAATATATGATTAGTATATTTGCATATCATTCTATTCTATCTATCTGTAATATAATAACACAAAGACTAGAATCTCAAACAATTTAAGGTATAATCCAAGATAGTTAAATAATAAATAAGCATTCTTACAATATATATAAATCATGACCAAACAAGTAATAAGCATTTTGATAGAATTTAGGAAGTTTAAACATGATTGTTTCAAAAGTTCAAAGGTAATGAACTTGGGACTGCAACAAAAAAAGAGGGGGCTAACCTATTCTCCAAAGCACTTGAAGGCAAGATAAGAAGCAATGGAGGGAAACTAATCAAGGAAAAAAGCAACTTAGAATTAAGGAGAAATTTCCTGACAGTTAGAACAATTAATCAGTGGAACAACTTGTCTCCAGAAGTTGTGGGCACTCCACACTGGAGGTTTTAAAGAAGTGATTAGACAACTATTTATCTGAAATGGTATAGCGTTTCATGCTTGAGTAGAGTTCGACTGGAAGACATCCAAGGTCTCTTCCAACTCTCTTATTTTGCTATTCTGTTATTATTAGAGATTCTAGAACTGAAGCAGGAATCAGACAAACCATGTGACTATTGTTCATATAAAATGTTTTAACACTTTTAATGCCTGATGGATCCCGAAAGGTTCCTGACGGAGCTTGGGCCATTTCCTGAGACTCTGACACACGACTCGACTGAAGAGCTGGTGGCCGCCTGGGAGAGTGCGGCTGCCGGAGCTTTGGATCGCGTCGTGCCTTTGCGGCCTCTGACCCAATGCTGATCTCAATTGGCTCCTTGGTTCTCTGAAGAGCTGAGAGAGATGAAGCGTCGGAAAAGACGCCTGGAGAGCATTTGGAGGACTAGTCAATCCGATTCCGACTGGACACAGGTGAGGTCTTATATCAAGACCTACCTAGTGGCGATAAAAGCGGCGAAATCTAACTATTTTTTTGCTCTTATCGCATCTGCAGAGAACCGCCCAGCTGCCCTGTTTAGGGTGACCCACTCCCTTCGGGGGGGAGTGCGGGAAGATCCCTTGCAGAGTCGAGCTGAGGAGTTTGTGCAATTCCTGCATGATAAAGTCACTCGGATTCAGGATGGCTTGGACTCCGATTGGATGAGTCCAGGGAAGGAGACAAGGGAAGGTCTTGAGAATATTATCTGGGAGGAGTTTGATCCTGTGGCTCCCAAGGATGTGGACAGGGTTCTGGGTAAGATTATTGGACCCGTGTCCCTCCTGGTTGGTACTGGCCTCCCGGGAGGTTACACGAGGCTGGCTCCAGGGAATTATAAGTGCTTCTCTGAGTGGGAGTGCTTTTCCTGCCACCTTGAAAGAGGCGGTAGTGAGGCCCCTCCTCAAGAAGCCCTCCCTGGATCCGGCTGAATTAGCCAACTACCGTCCGGTCTCCAACCTTCGTTTTGTGGCGAAGGTTGTTGAGAGTGTGGTGGCACGACAGCTTCCCCGACACCTGGATGAAGCTATCTATCTGGACCCGTGCCAGTCGGGCTTCAGGCAGGGGTACAGCACAGAAACGGCATTGGTCACGTTGGTGGATGATCTCTGGAGGGCTCGGGACAGGGGTTGCTCCTCTGTCCTAGTCCTATTAGATCTCTCAGCAGCTTTTGATACCATCGACCATGGTATCATGCTGCAGCGGTTGAGGGGGTTAGGAATAGGGGGCACCATTCTGTGGTGGTTCTCCTCCTTCCTCTCCAACCACTCACAGTTTGTGTTGGCAGGGGGGCAGAGGTCAACCTCGAGGCACCTCGCATGGGGAGTGCCGCAAGGGTCGGTCCTCTCTCCCCTTCTGTTCAACATTTATGTGAAGCCGCTGGGTGAGATCATCCATGGTTTTGGGGTGAAGTGTCATCTGTACGCTGATGATACTCAGCTGTACATCTCCACCCCAGACTACCCCAACGATGCCCTTGATGTGATGTCTCGCTGCCTGGAGGCCGTGCGGGTCTGGATGGGGAGGAACAGGCTCAGACTCAACCTGTCCAAGACCGAGTGGCTGTGGCTACCGGCTTCCCGATATAGTCAGCAGGTGCCATCGCTGACTATTGGGGGTGAATCTTTGCTCCCCACAGAGAGGGCTCGCAATCTGGGTGTCCTCCTGGATGCACGGCTGTCTTTAGAAGAGCATATGACGGCCATGGCCAGGGGGGCCTTTTATCAGGTTCGCCTGATTCACCAGTTGCAGCCCTTTCTGGACCGGGACGCCTTGCGCACGGTCACTCACGCCCTTGTCACCTCCCGGCTGGACTATTGTAATGCTCTCTACATGGGGCTCCCCTTGAAGAGCACTCGGAGGCTCCAACTGGTCCAGAATGCGGCCGCGCAGGTGGTTATGGGCACAACTCATTGTGCCCGCATGACACCCCTCCTGCGCGAGCGGCACTGGCTCCCAGTGGTCTTCCGGGTGCGATTCAAGCTGTTGGTCACTACCTTTAAAGCGCTCCATGGCACAGGACCCGGGAACCTTTGAGACCGACTTCTGCCACCAATAGCCTCCCACCGGCCAGTTTGCTCCCACAGAGAGGGTCTCCTCAGGGTGCCATCAGCCAAGTTATGTCGGCTGGTGACACCCAGGGGGAGGGCCTTCTATGTGGGAGCCCCAGCCCTGTGGAATGAGCTGCCCCCGGAAATACATAAGATCTCCGACCTCTGGGTGTTTCGCTGTGCACTGAAGACCCTGTTGTTCCGCCAGGCTGGGCTATCAACATAATAATTTTAAATTGGGGTATTTTAAATTTGTGGGGTTTTAAATTGAGCCAAATTTATTTAATTATTTTAAATTTTTAATCGATGTTTTGTCTTGTGTTTTTAAATAGGCTGTACACCGCCCTGAGTCCTTCGGGAGAAGGGCGGTATAGAAAAATTATTATTATTATTATTATTATTATTATTATTATTATTATTATTATTATTATTATTATTATTATTATTATTATGCATTAAATAGCTTAATTTAGCAAATTTAAGAACAAGGAAAAAATTTTGTTTCAAGAAACATAAATTTGTTTCACAATATTATTATTTGTATACAAAGGATAATCTTAACCTACATTCTAAAAAACAAAATTTTCCAGTTACCCTTGCTAAGTACATTGTTTATTTAATTTTTGTGAAAAATTGGAATGTAGAAATACCTCTACATGTATACCAAATACATTTATTCTCTTGAATATATTTTAAATGGTGTTCTTTGTGCTACCAAGCAAAACAAATGAACAGTTTAAGTATACCATTTAAACCCTTTTAGAGAATCAGCAGTGACTGTTACAGGAACAGACATCTAGTATTTAGCCACCCAGCTTTACCTTAGTAGCAGTTCCTTTTATAACACAAAATTTGTTTAAGGCAGACTTTATTAAGAATACAGTAGTTGGGATATATTCTCTCATGCAGAAATGACCATTAGGAACTACAAATAGCTACAAAGTCCTACAAAGTATGAATGTGAGAGTCAGCTATGCTTCTGAAAAAGTTGGATGTATATGAAATTTCTACTTCTATATTGGCAAAAGATTGGTGTCATTTGAACAATGGATTCATGAGATTTCAGGCCGTATTACTGAATAAGAGTTTGCAATGTAAACTGGTTGAAACTGCAGCAAAACATAAGGGATGAAAAATGAAGAACTAAATTTATAAGCAATTTCCTTTCCATTCTTCAGTCCTATATGAATACTATTATACTAGATGGTTACCTTGCAATGCTTTATTAGTTCCTTTTTACAGGAAATTCATTATACTATCAAATCATTACTGCCTTGTATGCTTGCCTTTTTCAGAGTGCAGAAAACTTGTTCTTCCCCCCCCCCTTTTTTTTAAAGTAAGACTAGGACAATCTTCACAGATCGCCTTAGGATAGTCTTCCATCATGAAAGTCACAGTTCAGATATTTCTTTTAACATTTGAGAGATAGGGGAATTGTGTCTTTCATCAAATATTTAAGTCCTGGTATTCCTCTCTATTTCTCTTTTGGCAGTTTCATCAGTAGCAGTTACAGTAATAATTTTAATTCACCAATAAAAAGTCATATATATATATATATATATATATATATATATATATATATATATATTTGTGCAATGTCACAGAAATGAAAAAATATGTGATAGCTAATTTATAAATTGATTTAAAGTTGTTAATAAGTTTTTAAAGATTTTCCAATGTATATTTACTGTAACACCAAAGAATTAATATATTTTTGCCTACACTTTTTAAAAATAATAAATAAATAAATAAATGAAGAAAATATTTTAAAGATTAATGGCACACCAGTGTACTATATAATGAGTCACATGTATTCCAGCGATCAGGAGTCTGGCAACATCTTTTCAGACTAACATATTTTATTAAAAGTATAAGATTTCATGAACTGCAGTTTACTTTGTGAGATTCCTGGAATGGTTAAACTGAATCTATGATTCAACTGGGTTAAAGCAAAGGGGGAAAAGATGGGGGAAATGAGGACAAGGTTATTACAGAGATACAGATTACATGCCATGTTAAAATAAGCTACATTAGAAAACCAATGTTAACTTGGTGGGGGGGGGAGGTAATGTGACTGGATGGGAATGGTCAATTTTTTTTTCTTTTCAAAAAAAGAAATCCCGGGTTTCAGGCGCGGACACAGCACAGAAACGGCATTGGTCGCCCTGGTGAATGATCTCTGGCGGGCCCGGGATGGGGGTTATTCCTCCATCCTGGTGCTACTTGACTTCTCAGCGGCTTTCGATACCATCGACCATGGTATCCTACTGCGATGGCTCCGGGGGCTGGGGGTGGGAGGCACTGTTTTACAGTGGTTCTCCTCCTATCTCTCGGGCCATACACAGTTTGTTTGGGCGGGGGGGTCAGAGATCCTCCCCAAGGCCCTTCACTTGTGGGGTGCCGCAGGGGTCAGTTCTCTCCACCCTGCTCTTTAACATCTATATGAAGCCGCTGGGTGAGATTATTCATAGTTTCGGGGTGAGGTATCATCAGTATGCTGATGATACCCAGCTTTACATCTCCACCCTGGACCAACCCAGTGTTGCCCTTTCTGTGATGTCCCAATGCCTGGAGGCGGTACGGGTCTGGATGGGTAGGAACAGGCTCAGACTCAACCCCTCCAAGACTGAGTGGCTGTGGATGCCTGATCTAGTACCCCCACCACTTCAGATGGGAGGGAAGTTGTTGACTTCCTTTGAAAGGGTTCGTAATCTAGGCATCCTCCTTGATCCTCTGCTGTCCCTGGTGGATCATCTGACGGCCGTGACAAGAGGGGATTTTGCATAGGTTCGCCTAGTGCACCAGTTGTGCCCTTTCCTAGACAGGGATGCCCTTCGTACACTCACTCACGCTCTCATTATTTCTTGGCTGGATTACTGCTATGCCGTCTACATGGGACTGCCCTTGGGGTGCACCCGGAGGCTTCAACTGCTCCAGAATGCGGCTGCGTGGGTTGTTACAGGAGCCTCCCGTTACTCCCGTGTAATACCTCTCCTGCGCGAGCTGCTCTGGTTACCGGTGGCCCTTCGGATCCGCTTCAAGGTGCTGGTCTTGACCTATAAAGCCCTACATGGCATGGGCCTGGGGTACTTGCAGGACCACCTCCTACCGGCCTCCCACCGCCCAGTGCGGTCACATAGGACTGCCCTCCTCCGGGTGCCATCGGCCAGACAATGTCGGCTGGTGGCCCCCAGGATGAGAGCGTTCTTGGTGGCTGCACCGACCTTCTGAAATGAATTACCCACCAGGCTTTGGACGGCCCCCGATCTCCGTGCTTTCCGCACCGAACTGAAGACATGGCTTTTTCAGCAAATTCCCTGATCTGTTATGATATTTTATTTGTTGGGGTTTTTTACATTTGGATGTTTTTAGTTCTATTTATTCTTATATGTTTTTTATTCTGTGAGCCACCCCGAGTCCTACAGGAGAAGGGCAGCATAGAAATCTAAGTAAGTAAGTAAGTAAGTAAGTAAGTAAGTAAGTAAGTAAGTAAGTAAGTAAATAAATAAATAAATAAATAAATAAATAAATAAATAAATAAATGCATTTTTTTTCGGCTGAAGAGGTTGTAAAAAAAATGGTTTTAAAAGGCTCTGACGATCCCAGCTGAGTTGCCTGATCATCAGAGGCTTTTTTTTTCCTTTTAAAAGCATTTTCCTACAACCTCTTTGGATGAAGAGGTTGTAATAAAAATGCTTTTAAAAGGCTCTGACGATTCTAGCTGACTTGCCTGATCGTCAGAGGCTTTTGTTTTCTTTTAAAAGCATTTTTTATTTTTATTTTTATTTTTTTGCTTTTAAAAGAAAAAAAAAGCCTCTGACAATCAGGCAACTCAGCTGGGAATGTTAGCGCCTTTTAAAAGCACTTTTTCTACAACCTCTTTGGCTGAAGAGATTGTAGAAAAAATGCTTTTAAAAGGCTCTGACAATCAGGCAACTCAGTTGGGATCGTCAAAGCCTTTTAAAAAAACAACCTCTTCGACTTTTTTTTTTACTTTTAAAAGCATTTGTAGACAAAATTCTTTTAAATGTTTTTTAAAAAGCCTCTGATGATTGTGCAGCTCAGCTGGGCATGGGGGGGGGACAGGAATTTCTGCTACCGGTTATCCGAACCACCCACTGCCACTGCTACCAGATCAGGCGATCCAGTCCGAACCGGGAGCATTTCACCCCTGCATGAGCCTAAGCAATTTCACACACAAAGTTAAATGGGCCTAATTCTGCCAACGCAATTTAGCATGAGACAGTTAAACTCACATTAAGAATTTTCAGGCAATCTTAGAAGTCCCATACAAATTCAATCACCCTTTTAAATATCTTAAAATTGTTAACTGGTAACATGATTATAACCCTCATTTGAATTACTGCCTGTCTTCTCCTTCCCTTTCCCTAACCCCAGATCATCCTATCTATTTTAATCCCACATCAATCAAGCCACTCCATGAATGTAATAATTTACTTTATTATCTTACAAGAGTGACAACCTTGAAATCTGTCTGTTCCCTCAGATTTTGGAATAGGATAGATGCAGTTGATGAATTTTATGAGCAAGTTTAATTTGAAATTTACAGAACATGCATACAAAAATGTGCTTCTTAGATTAAAAACTAGAATGCCAAAGTTATAAACATGAAAGGAGAAAATGTACTTGGACTATATGGTTTAGTAAACCAAAAATAAGCAGGAAACCAACTTCTCATTTTTTGTCATTTCAAAGATTTCTTCATAGCTGACAATGTCTTCAAACATTCAAAATGATGCCTCTATACACAGACATCAAAAGATCAAGTAGGTATATTGAAATGAAACTGACTGTGGGTGGAGCAGCTCTTCCAGCTTTAGTACCACTTTAGTATCAAAGACATAGTCAGTTACTGACTGTGGAACAGATCACTGCAACTTCCAAGTTAAGTGAATGAAAAAAGCCAGTCTGCTTCCACAATACGGTCTTGAACATACGCCCACCATTTTCTACAACACCAGAAATCATTTTGAAGTCCTAACCCTCATTAAAGAGCCAGGGAGATTATGGAATGAAATTAAATAAGTAATTAAGGATGTCTGTAAAAACAAATTACAAAGGGGAAAAAAAAAGCAACCATGGAAATTGCCAAGAAATAAAAAGAAGCCAACACCCTGAAGGACAAACATTTCAAAAAGAAATTTAGCGAAGAGTTTCAGGAGAAAGAGGTATTTAAGGTACCTCCAATAGGAGGTACCTTAAATAACTAAAGGACACCAATGGACAAATAGTAATCAATTCAAGGGAGATCAAATGAAAGTGGAAACAATATATTGAAGTACTATACAGAGAGCTTTTAAAATGATGTACTTACTTCATAACAGAAGGGAAGATGAATGGCTACTTCTTCAGCTCAAAAAAACTGAAGGTGATTGTATTAGTATTCAAGACATGATTAATTTTTATTAAGGCTATGATCTGTTTGGTTTTGAAATTTTTTTTATTTATGACTGGATGTTTCAACTGTTATATAAACGTGATTAAGGATATGATCTGTATGGTTATGATTGGATGGATTATATCTAAAAATTACTTTAAGTAATGGATTAAAAGAGAAACTTTCTTTTGGATGTTAAATTTAAGGTTATAGATTTTCAATATATTTTCAAGGGCTTTAAATTGTTTGTTTATTGTTGAATTAATTGGGATTAACTACCTTTAAGCAAGAAAAGTTATATTTTGTTTTGAACAAGGAAAGTTAAAGAACAAGTGATAGATAAATCTATAGATAGTTAGTTTGTGGGGTATTTTATTAAACGTTTTTACCCTGCATTTGTTCTGGGAAGTCCGGGGAGGGGGTTGGGGGTTGGGATGGGGGGAAGGGAGGGGGGGAAATTATATATATATATATATATATATATATATATATATATATATATATATATATATATATATATATATATATATATATATATATATGATTGATTTTTTGTTTATGATGTATGCTGACTATGAAATAAAAGTTTTTTTAAAAAAAAAACAAAAGAAAAATAAATATTTTGAATTAAAACCCATCCAATTGCAAAGCGGCTAGGTGAGCATGGCTGGATTGATGTGACCAGAGTGGTGTGAAGAACTAGGTGTAGCTGGCACACTGTGGGGAAGACTCAGGGCTGCTGACTCGGGATGGCTGGATGAGAGTGCCAACTGCATGCAGCCAGGTGGGTGTGACTAGATGGGTACCACTGAATAGGCGTGGCCATGCACAAAACAAGCCAACCCGGGCAACTAGATGTGGGACCAAATTGGCACCCCAACAAAATAAAAAACACCCACAAATGTGCCAGACAATGGGAAGTGACAAGGTGTGCAAGGAAAGGAAAGGGGAGGGTGGATTTTCACCACCTCGCTTGCAGAAAAGCTCAGCTTTCCATTCTCTAGCCCCACTTTCTGAGGAGAGGATTTTTTGAAAGTCTGCAAAGAAAATGAAGGGGAAGGGGTGTTGGTCCTACCTGAGATGCACCTTCTCGTTGGGTGGAGACAGCACCCAGGATGGGTTGTACTCATCTGTCCATCCTTTTTGCTGGGGCTTCCAGCTTTTGGCGAAGACGAAGAAACAGACTTGGCGTGTGGGAGACAAAGAGAAAGGTAAATGAAAAGAAGCAGGACCAGGCTGGAGAAGAGAGGGTCTGGCTGCTGTCTCCACCCAACGAGAAGGTGCGTCTCAGATAGGACCAACGCCCCTTCTCCATTGTGGGTGGAGACAGCAGCCAGGATGGGACATACCCAAGTTCACTGTCCCTAAGTATGGGAGGGACCAGACTGGTCTGAAGAACCCTCCCCAGGATAAACCCGTTGCAGCACTCTATGTTCAAAGGCGGCATCAGTCGAGGCAAACTTGTCCAGCTTGTAGTGCTGGATGAAGGGAGAAGGTGATGTCCATGTAGCCGCTCTACAGATCTCAAACAAAGAGGCTTGTGAAGCCCAAGCCGCCAATGTCACTGCACTTCGGGTTGAATGGGCAGTCAAAAGAGGTGTCGGTAAGGACCTCAGGTTGTATGCCGTGGCGATTGTCTGCCTGATCCAGCTTTGCATCCCAGGGAAACCGGCAGGATGGACACAAACAAAGATTCCGTCCTGTGGATGTCAGCAGTCTGCTTAATATACACATGAAGAGCCCTCAGGACATCCAATGTATGCCACCGTTGTTCTAGATGGTGAGCAGGATGAGGACAGAAGTTAGGAAGGATGAGTTCCTGCATGCAGTGGAAGATAGTTTTGACCTTGGGCACAAAGGTAGGATCAAGCCGGAGAACCACACGATCAGCGTGGAACACGCAGAGGTCACTATGAGTAGAAAGTGCGGCAATCTCCGAGACGCATCGACCTGAGATAATGGCTACCAGAAAGGCAACCTTGCATGATAGTAGACGGAGGCTAGTCGACTGCAAAGGCTCATAGGGAAGACCCATAAGGGAATTCAAAACAATCGAGAGGTCCCAGGCTGGGTACCTATGTCCACCTTCCCTGCACTACTTGTCCCTGACAGTGAGCCCCCAGTCGTGAAGACTGGCATCCGTCATCACCACCACTCTCTGCGACTCGAAAAACAGACAATCTCAGGAGTTGGCAGGGGACTGCCACCATCTGAGGAACCTGAGCACCCTCTTGGGGACGGGAATCTTTGCTGAAGAGGTGCCTCTGCCCACCTTCTGTAACAGCAAAAGAAACCATTGAAGGTCCCTAGAATGTAATTGTGCCCATGAGACAATCGAGATGGCAGAGATAATTTTGCCCAGGAGTTGCGAAAGGACAAAAGGAAACACTGATCTATTCCCTTCCACTCTGGAAATCAGAGCTCTTATACTATCCTGACGCTCCTGTGACAGATAGACCTTCCCAGTCACTGAATCAATTAACGCTCCCAAATGGAGCAGGCGGGTAGTGGGAACAAGGTGGCTCTTCTCAATGTTAATGGAGAAGCCATGGGAAGCAAGGGCCTGAAGGGTAGACTGTACATCCGCCGATGCCTGCTGCTAGAGGACAAAATCAGGATATCGTCCAGATAACACTGGAGACGAATGGATCTGGCCCTGAGGGATGCTGCTAAGGCTGCCAAGACCTTGGTAAAGTTTCTAAGGTAGGTAAATTGAGGACCCGGTTGTGGGGGCAATAAGCTGACTTTGTATAAATATACAAAAAGATGAAGGCTATTGCTTAGCATATTGTAAGCCGCCCTGAGTCTCCGGAGAAGGGCGGCATATAAATTTAAAAAAAAAAAGGTACGCAGGGCAGAAGAGAGGCCAAAAGACAAAGCCCTATACTGGTAATGAAACCCCCCAAAGCAGAATCTAAGAAACCTCCTGTGGGAGGGGAGGATGGGAATATGGAGATAGGCCTCAGTGAGGTCTATAGAAGAGAGGAGCTCGCCCCTCCTAACACCGTCGAGAATAGATCGTAATGACTGCATCTTGAACTTGCGGTATACTACATACCAGTTCAAACATTTAAGGTCCAGAATAGGTCTCCATCCCCCTGATGACTTGGTACAAGAAACACACGGGAATGAAATCCCGTCCCCTTTTGATCATCTGGCACCTTTTGGATAGCCCTGATCGAAAGAAGATGCTGAACCACCGCGTCCATAAGGGATCTTCTCTCGATGTCATGAGAAAGCGGACAGAAGACAAAAGACATAGGGGGAGGGGAGAGGAATTCAATGGCCAACCCATATCTTAATGTGGCCCGGACCCATTTATCAGAAGTGGTTCTCTCCTAAAGGTCGGCAAAGAGTGCCAATCTTCCGCCTATGGGAGGATCCGGGATGCAGTTAACAACGGCACCAGAATGAACGACCCCCTCCTCCATGAAAGGACCATTTACTTAAAGGAGTCTACATCTCGCAGATCTGTCCGGATAGCCCCGCTGTCTGGGGTAGAAAGTACCTTGCATCTTAGAGGAAGAGCGCCCCCCCCCCGGTCGTATCCCCAATATTGCGGGCGATGGGAGTATGACAGAAACTGGGACTCTCCCCTACAATAAGCGGTCGGCAAAATCTTCTGCTTATCTTTGGTTTCGATGAGGAATGAGTTCAATGGGTCTCCAAACAACGCACCCTCTGAAAAGGGGACAGATGCTAAGCGCCATTTATGTCTTGCGTCAGCTTGCCAATGGCGAAGCCAAACCAAACGGCGTGCTGTTACAGATGAAGCAAGTGACTTTGCTGCAAAACGGGCTGCGTTGACGTTACGTCCACTGAAAATTGTACAGCGGCGATGATCTTGTTAAGACCTTGCTTGATTCATGTATCCTCTGGAGCAAGCTTATCCTGCAGTTGTCGTAACCATAGCAACGTTGACCTGTTAAAGAACGAGGCGGTTGAGGCCAACCGAATCTCCCAGGCCACACCTTGATGTGCTCATTGCAGCACCAAGTCCGATCGGCGTTCCTCAGGACGTAGACCTTCATCAGGGGTGCTGGGAATAGCTGCGTTGGGAGTCAGGGCCACGATAAGCGCATCAACTGTTGGCACCTGCAGAAGAGAGGCTAAATCGGAAGCTACATTAAAATTTCTACGGTCAGTAGAGGATGGAACTGATGCTGAACCAGGGAATGCCCACTGTTTTTTGAGTACATCCAGAAAGAGAGGTGGTGTAGGAATATAAGTCATCGCTTTAGCGGGTTCGGCAAACAAAGAGTTCAGGTTCCCCTGAACAGGGGGTATAGGCTCAGAAGAAGAAGCTGACCCAAGTTGTGCGGTATTAATTGCCTTGAACAACAAGGACTTAAATAAAGCCTGAGGGAAAAAGCCAGTGAAGGCTGGCTGTTCCAGAGGGAGACCCTCATCATCGGAGAGTTCTGGTTCACAAGAGTCAACTCCTCCCAGCAGAGACGGATGACTATAATGGGAAGCCACAGGTGAATCAGGGGCCATAAGAGACAAACAGTCTTCTTGGTCATCACTGTCCGAGGCCACCGATGGGCAGGTCACCACAGAAGGAACCCTACTAGGGGAGGATCCACCCTAGGTTCATGAGCCACCGGGGCCGGCAATGGTGGTGCGAAAGTTTTGGAGTTCACTGAGCCCATAAGCCCTCAGTTGGGATAGAAACAGGACAGTCCCGCAGAGACAGTTGGTCTGGGGTAACTGGGGTCTGATGTTCCCCCGCACTTCCCAGAATTGGACCGGATCCTTCTATGGCCGGTGCAGAAGCAGGTAAGAGGCTAGTGGCCTTGGCACAAATCTTTTTTAATTCCTTGTCCCAGCGCCTCTCATCCTTTGAGGAAGAGAAAGTACTCTTATGGGCTTTATGCTGAGAACAAGAGTCCTTAACAGCCGTGCCTGGCTTCCCTGAGCCTTGTTGAGAAACAGTAGGGCTGGAGGTTGCAATTTGGGCTGAAGATTGTTCGGCTATACTGGTCCTCTGCCCATATTTTGATTTGCATAAGGCTTTAGGCATATTGATGCAGAAAAACAGCCCTCGTTTCAAGAAGAAGTGGTGTGGTAGTAGGGAATTGTTGTCACTGATAAGGTCACAAGAGCCAATCACAAAAACCTTGATCATTTTTCTAGATGTCCCAGTAATCAAGGGTCAAGAGTGATTATTTTGATAAATCAGAAGACCACTCCAAGCCTATGAGCAGAGATCAACGCTATCGCACGAAGCGATTACAGTGGAAAACAAAATGATGGCCACCCCTTGCCACCACCAAGGCAACGCGAAACTCCTCCAATGGCTCACCGCTTGCCAACAGGATAGGGCAATGACAGTTACCAGACAAAATGGCGGCCGCAATAGTCGTCACCAAAAGGAGTACTAAACTCCTCAGCGAGACCGCCAGGTAGCAATAACAGCAGGGTTGGAGCGCAAAGCTTCCGAGCGTCTTCTGGTAATAGGCACTACAGCCGAGACAATTTAAATAAGAGCCATGCCGTCGAGACCGAGAGGCCAGTCCATCAGCACTTCAAATCGGGTGTCAGCTGTAATTCGGCTCTAAAATGGCTGCCGACCACAAGCAGGGGAGCACGAAACTCCACACAAGATAATCGCTGTATGTCCGGGAGCGCGAAGCTCCACCAGTGATCAAAGGCAAGATGTTCCCAGGGAGCACGGGACTCCACGATAAGTCAGCATTTGTTGTAATTAACTAAACAGCAGAAACGGCAATCTCTGACAGCACTTGAAATTGGAATCAGCTGTAATTTGGCTTTAAATTGGCTGCCGGCAAGAAACAAGGTAGAGCAAAGCTCCGCACAGAGCAATCGCCGTATTGTTGGGAGCGCGAAACTCCACCAGCGGTCTAAGGCAAACTGCCTTTAAAGATTGCAAAGTTCCACAATAGTGCTGTGTCCCTTGTAAATTTTAGAATATGTAAAATAGCCAAATAGAGGGTGACAGCAAGTAGCTGAAGTCAGCTACTGAGGGAAACTAACCCACTGCAGTAGAGCCAGTGCTGCAAACTCACAAATCGATGTAAACCAAGTCCAATCCGATAGGCAAATTCCGAATCCAATATCCAAATCCAAAGTCCAAATAACCAAAGTCCAAATTCCAGAATAAGTCAAAGTTATCTAGAGACAGAATCCCACACGACTGTCCAGACAATGGGAACTGATAACTATGACAGACTCAGTCCATCAATCTGAACAGACAAGTACAACCCTTCCTGGCTGCTGTCTCCAGCCACAATGGAGAAAGTAAATTTCCCCATCCCACTTGCAGAAACATTCTACATTTATTTAGTTATAAATCCTCACAAAGCACAAATCCTTTTGCAGCAATCTCACTGAGGGAAAAGCTTTATCATTCCCTGTTTGGTCAAATCCACAGAAATGGGAAGGGGGAAATAGAGAAGATAAACAGAAGGAGGGAAAGGTGGATAGTTTATATTTTCACTGCAGTTTTAGTTAGTTCTTGCTGTGACTCCCCCACCCAAAAAACCCCCCAATCCTAACAATGTGATTTTGAATGCCACCTTCCATCTCTAAGTTCTGATATTCTTTTTTGAAAGCAAGAGGGAAACTAGTTTAATAGTTCTATACCATGTGTTATGCTTTCTTTGTATTTAGACTCTGGGTACTATATTTTAGAGTATACTGATGTATAAGAGTAAAGCCAATATTTTTCCCCTGCTTTCTCTTGCTCTGCTTCCACTTGTAGTGTTGGGAAACTCACAGTGTATAGCAGATGTACCAATTTGTTTTCTTTGGTTTCCTGACTATATTGGTCTATGTCTTCCTTGTGGGTTATGGTTTATGGGTCTCTACTGTCTCCACATCCATACATTTTTATATTCCGATTGTTTGCCATTTTTCTAAACTGAAGGCTTCATTTTCAATTAGGCAAGTTGCTTCAGTTTCTTGATCATTTTTGCTGTCTTTTTTAAAAGCTTCAGTACATAGGCAATATTATTTATCAGGTATGGCCATCAGTACCTCAATATCAAATCTGATATTAACCATTATGGGTTTGGATGGGGGGGGTTATCTCTTTCGTAAGTGTCCTAACATTCAGTACTAGGAATTTTGTGGAGGATTATAATGTATGTTTTCAGTGAGAAAGTGGCAGATACCTGTGCCTGGAGATGGGCCATTTTCAAGGATGTAGACCTAATTTGCTGCATTGTTAGTTGCCCTGTATGTATTTCTCTCTTCAGAAAGTAAGGATGGAGAATGGAAAACAGCATTTCTGCAAGTGGGATAGGGAAATCCACATTCCCCTTTCCTTTCTTTGCATACCTTGTCACTTCCCGTGGTACATCTACGAGTAATTTTCCTTCTGGTGGGGTGCCGAGTTGGCTCCATGTCCAGTTGCCTAAGGTGACTTATTCTGCACCCACCTGGCCATGACCATCCAACAGCAGCCATCCAGCCACACCCACAGTTGCACAGTGCAGCTACTATGAGTCTCTTTTGCTGTCATATATCTTTACTGGTTAACACTCATACATACTCATACAAGTACAAGTATCTATATTTATATAGTAACCACTTTGAACTTCAGGAAAAAATGTTTTAAAATTAACTTATATCTACCTTCTCCTTATTCAGCACTCTTTATCATTTACACATATTTCCAATGAAATATGCTCACTTCTCCCCTTTCCTTAGCTATGATAAATCTGTATATGACTTAGCTTTCCCATAGTTCTACCTAATTGGTTTCAGCTGTCATATCTGAAATGAAATGGATGGAAAGCCTGAGGCCTATGAATGAACAGGAAGCATTTGCAACTACATTCCCATCATGTCAAACCAGCAACATGAAAGAGCTTTCCCATTAAAACAAAAACAGTACTATTTGGCTTCTGGCAATGACATCATGAGGCAGACAGATTGGATTGTTTCACTGAGGCTGCAAGATTGTTGCACACCATTCTTTTCTGCTAAATAGATTGCACATACATTTATCATGTTCTGGATATTCTACTGAGTACACTACTTCCCTATTGTTACATTCTTAAATATATGCAGCAATGGAAAAAAGAAAATATGAAAGGAAACTAAAAATGAAGTAAAAGACCTGCACACAAAATCCAAAGGCAAGATTTATTTATTTTATTAACATAAATAAAAATCTTTTTGACATAACAAAAAAATAAAAAAAGAAATATATAAAGAAAGAAAGTAAAAGGGAAAAAGTATAGAAAATTCAAGAAAAAAAATTCAAGAAAGAAAAAAAAGAAAAGAAATTACTTCTGTCCTTAGAGACTTTTGTCCTTACAGCAGTTACAAACAAACATGTTGCAGGTCTTTGAGATACAACCATAATGGAGCCTGCCCATTAGGATCGCAAGTCACAACAGTAGTTAGGTGAGTGACTTAACAACCACCTGCTCTCCCCAATTAATTGTTAAAGGAACATGTGGGTGCTAAGGAGAGCAGGGGGTACTTTGGGGCTGCAAATATGATTGTATATTATATGCCCTGTTTTATTGAATTATTCTATGCTACCCCAGAATTACCTTTAATGATATGGGCAGCCATATATATTTGACTTTAAAAATATATTTGTTTCAATTTTTTTTTGTCCAAGTCCTTCATACATGGTAAAATGTCCATATTTACACAATATTGACTAGAAGTACTTTTATACACTTTCCTTTCTACGGTGTCATATAGTAACAGCACATCATCCTGTAAAAAATATCTCTCAAATTATAAGACAATGTGAATTTCAGATGCCATATTCATATTGTCTCCTACTATACTACAGCCCATTTCATCGTTCTCTTTAATTTGTTCCTTTTGTTTCAAATTTTAAAAAAGGTTTGTACATTCTTTGCAATCAGATGTTCATCATTTGTACAGAGTTCATGCCAGTGTCCTATGTTATCCTGACAAGAGCTATTAGAGACCTTAACATAGCCATTCCTCCATTTGAATGTTAGAAGTCAGCTATTATACACTGGAGTTCCATAAAGGTTCTTTTTCTGCAGTGGGATAGAGCATCCTATTGTATTCCAATGTACTTTTTTCACATATCAGTGTCAGGTATTTTATAGTGGAACATATCAAAGCTTATGCTTTGGTATGATCCACTATAGGATGAAATCTTATGTCTGAATGAACCATGACCATGTGGCAGCCGTACAAATCCTCTTCCCTGAGGGATTATTGCCATAATGGCTGCACCTACTGAAATGAGTTGTAATCCCTGTCTGGTAGATATAGCTTGAAATTTATAGGTAGTTTGATATAATTTAATGTACTTGGTATTTACAACTAAATATTCAGACTGGGACAGAGAAAGAAAAGCAACTTTTGTATCAAGTAATGGGTTTAATGCTGCTGTAAAAATAGTCAAGCCATATCATATGATTATTGTTGTGGAGAAATATAATAACAAGATCAATTCTATAAAACAAGACATTTATTGGCCTTCTTAACATGCTGGTGCTAATGCTTGAGGAGAAAGCCAAGTTTTAACAGTCTTGCATAGGGCCAGAAAGCTAGGGTCATCCAAGCCCCAAGAGGGAGGTTTTTTCATGGGGTAAGCACATCGGCAGAAAAGTTAATTCTTCCTTAGACACACAAGATGGCACTGTTTGATAGAAGGGATCTGAAAGATGCCCATCCTTTCAGATCTAGTGGAACAGACAGAAGCCCTCAGAGATAGAGTCCCAAAAGTAACCTGGGCATGTAAAGCTTTAAAAATATTAACCAGCACCTTCAATTCTACCTGAAATCATATTAGAAGTCAGCACAGTTTATGCAGAAATAGAACTGCATAAGGAAGCTTTGAAACATACAAAGCTGCATCAGTTGCCACATTATACACTAGCTGAAGTTTACAAATCCTTGCACCGCCCCTTCTTGACCCTCTCAGTCATTAAAATAGTTAATGTTGTAGAAGTATGTTCTCATATCTACAATAACTTCATACCATAAAAGTAAATCTTTTAAATGTTGAATTCAGTTGATTACTTTTTATTTCAGTCAGTAATTTATACACTGTTAGCTATAGTTACTAATACATATTTTAGCTCAAAATTTAGTAGTAGTTATTAGTTTTTTAAGCAATGCATTTTAAATGAAAAAATGGAAAAGAGAAGTCACTGTGACATATTAAATTCCTCACTTATTTACTAGTATTGTACTCCTTTTTCCTTCTTCTTGCCTCTGTTTATACTCTTGTAGAAAGAGATGTCTAATAAAAGAAATAAGAAAACTAATAAAATTCATTTATCTTAAAAGTTACTTCCAGACTCTCTCTCATTCTTGGCAATCAGCTAAGACTGCTCTTTTCCTTCAATGTTTTAAGAAAGAAAAAATTATAATAAATATACATTTAGTGTTTTCTATCAATATAAGCCAAAATTTGATGACATCAATATATTTTTTAAAAAAATATTTCATACAATTGCTGACAGTAAACAGAAAGCCACAAGAAAATTCATATACCAACAAAGATAATTTCCATTTTCTTGTTAAACCTACCAAGCTTTATAGTTTTATTTAAAAGGGGGGTAGGTAATCCAAGAAACAGATTAAAGAATTGAGGTTTACAACAGCATGCAGGTTAAGTGACAGAGGAGTAAAAAAAGAAAAGAAGTGAAATCACAAAACGCTAACTGTCATAGACAATTTAACTGATACTTGTTTTAATGCAATGAAATCATTACATAGAGTTAGCCTTTTGCAGAAATAGAACTCCAAAGTTTCCAACCGCATGAAAATGTTTGGAATTGCAGCATCAAAACATTGGAAGGGGGCAATCAATGTTCCATATTGGGGAAGACTGCATTGAAGTTTGAAAATTGTTTTCTTAATATCTTGAATAAGAATTGAAAAGATTCATCGTGCAATAAAAAATTATAGAATGTCAGTTATGGGGGTTTTTCCCCAAAAAATGAAGCTACAAAAGAAGTCATTAACAAAGTTTCTACATAGTTTAAGTGTGTTTTAGGATATCATCTAGATGGAAAATATCATGACTTTTATTGAGATGTTATACTCTTTTTTCCTGGCTTAAATGTCAAGAAATTTTCAGGACATTTATTACCGAAGCCTTGGTCTGACATGTAATAAAAAAACCCTTTCTGTCATTTCATATTTTATTTAGAACAAACAGATTTAACATGTTTTAAAATTAAGTGATTATGATAAGCAATAGAAGTTTGTTATCAGCTGCAGGAATAGGGAATACTAACTTATTTCTTATATCTGCATTTCATCATGAAACTCAAAGTTACTTAGATATTTTATTTTATGATACATAGATAATTTATTTCTTATGTGGTCCTACATTCAGACTTTGATAAAAGAAAAAATGTTTGTTTGGGTTATTTAATGTTATTGGTACAATTTTGTTTATATACAACATTGTAAAAAGAAACACTTTTTTCCAAATTAATCATGGCTAAGGTTAGAGAATCAACAACTTTTTATTTGGAATACAACTGATTCAGCCAGCACAAGTTGACTCACTCAATATCACTTCTGTTCTTAAAATGTGGAGCTCTTAAAATTGTTTGCCTAATAACATAAATTAAACCTGCAGATCCAGGATATGAAAGGTTATTTGTTTATTTTATTTTTTTAATGTTTTCTGGTATATATGCTATAGTGAAAGAATTAGAAACACTACAGCCCAAATAATATCCTATAATAAAGAGATATTTCTACTTAAAGATCCTCATATTTCAGGGACCAAAAGATATCCATCTTGCTATAAACAGCCAGACAACAGAATGAAATTCAGACAAGGAGATCATTCTCTTATCTGAATCTTTGTCATTACATGGACAATAAGAGAATGGCATTCTCATCCATCAAAGAGTGACATTGATAAATGCATGAAAAGCAAGCCATCTGTTTGCATTATCCTCCTACCAAATCCTTCAGCTATACATAGCTGTCACATAAAATTGCTAGCTCTAATATAGCTACATAGCACCATCCAATATGAAGCAAGTCTTCCTTAAGCTAGTTTTATTATTGTTTACTTACTTCAGTTTCTAGACTATTCAATTCCTAACCCCTCTAAGTAACTCACAGTAAACCAATAAACATAGGATCAAAATAGAAATAGGGGGAAAAAAAACAAATTACACAAGCATCCTAAACACTACCATTGGTTAAGTAACTTTTAATAGTAATGCTAAGTAGTAATGCCCCAATGCTAGAGCTATGTAAGAGGTTAAGGAGAGTCTGAATTTCAAGAGATAATCTGTTCTATATATAAATATGTACCTTACCCCAAAATGCTTTATAAAAGGAACTCATCAAAGCTTGCCATGCAAGTCCTGCTCCAATCCTAAAGTGTGCACATTTCTCAGTAATAGATGTGACTACCCCATATTTAATGTGAAAATTATCAATACGATGCCACTGACTTGTATTGCTGCAGTTCTCTAGAAGTTCATAAAATTGGCACACAACAAAAAATTATGATGTTAATACAGTGATATTTGACTTTTGGAATTTAAATATTTCAGTCTTAGAGGATAGAAAGAATAGCAGCAGCATTCACAGGAAGATTAGGCCATCAATACCTATTTCTTTCTCTTTCCTTCTTATTCTTACAAGACAGAAAGGAAAAATGAATAGACTATCATTAACCGGTCTTTATATCTGTTATCTCTGACTAGTATGCTTAACGAAGAGATATTAATTAAAACTATATTTAATTTCAACTAGTTGAATATTTAAATGACATATTTATATTTTGCTACCTAAGAATATGATTCTCATTATACTAAATGAATATTTCTTTCCAAGAAAAGTTTTCAAGAGAAGTGCCTTGTTTTAGCACTTAAATTTTAACACGTAAATCTTTTTACACCTATTTCTAAAATACTAATGTTGCACATGCACATTTCTACTTGATTTTAACATTTTTTTTCTAAAAACCAAAAAGTTCTCTACTCATTTCAATCCCAAATTAATTCAGTGAAACCCAACTTAATGAGCTAATTGTGTATTTTTGTTCTCTTGTTATATCCCAAGGACGGGACATAAGAGTAGTGTCAGCTTGAGCTGCTTCCTCACATTTTCTTTATTTCCTATGCTTAAATTATGCCTTTGTTTTTGCAGCAGTTTCAGCATATTTCTTTTATGGCTCACTTTTCTGAATTTCTGCACATTCTGTAAGATCTGATAGAGCAGATGTGCTCCAGGTGCTATCCCTAAAACAGAGTCATCTGAGGAATCTGATGGGACATTGCCTTTTCTGTTCATGGTACTTGTCCTTTGCAATTACATATTTCTAGAGCCGGAGTGTCAAACTGGCAGTTGCGGGTCAGGTGGGTCACAGGCAGGCCATGTTGCTCCGCAAAGCGGGAAAACATCATGAAACGTCACATAACAGCAACCTGACACCTGTGTTCTAGAGGCTGGAGTTGTTCTGAGCTGGAGTTGTCCTGACTTCGCCATCATTAAAATTGGCCTTAACCCAAATATTAGATTAGGAAGAGTGTTCCTTTATTAATGTGTTTGGTGTTTTAATTTCTGGATTACTGTCTTCTTCTGTTTGTATTGGATGGCATTGTTTTTATCTTATATACTGCCCAGAATCACTATGAGTTGAGAGGCTTATACATTTCATTAATAAATACATTAATAAATATTCTAATATATTTAAGCAGAAGCAGCAAAACAGAAAGATTAAAAAAATAAAAAAGGATGAAGTAAAGAGATGGAAGCAAAGAGAGAGAGAGAGAGAGGGAGGGAGAGAGAGAGAGAGAGAGAGGGAGAGAGAGAGAGAGAGAGAGAGATAGAGATAAGGCATAGGGAATTGAGAGTGGACAATGAATTGCAGAGACAGAGATGTTTAAAAAAGATTAAATATATAAGGCAAATAGCCTTTACAAGAAACACCTAATGTTTAGATTAAACTTCAAAAGCATCCTTGCAGACAAAAAATTATACAGCTGTTTGTATCACTTGCTCATTCCTCTGATTTTAGCAACTCATTCCCTATTTAATTACTGTGGAAGAGGGAATTTTTTAAAATGGTAAAGCAAGCATTTTCTGCATTGCTTGATTTGGGAATCATTTAAAAAAATATGATCAGATAAATTGTATTTTTTTCATGAAATACAGCAGGATTTTTTTAAAAAAAATCAGCCTAGCTGACTAAGTTCTCTTTTTAATTTCTCATTAATATACACATAACATTCCCGTATCAATTGTTAAGATAATTGTCATCATTATTTTAGCCATTGTCTATTCACTGCCAGATAAAGGCCTATTTTACATGTTTCCAACCAATACGGTCCTGAGCTTTTTTTTGCCAATTGGGCCCACAATACTTGCTGATCTCTTAGGTGTCACATTATGACTATCCAAATCTGTGCCAAGCCCATCAAAATCATAGCTACTCAAGTCTATGCCCCAACAACTGAAGCAACAGATCTTGTACCAGGATTTCAATATCAGCATAGAAAAAACATTGTTTACATACTGGGTGATTTTAATGCAAAAAAGCATTAAAATTAAAAGCATTAAAAAAGCAGAAAAATACATGACTAGCAATTTTGGGCTTGGGGAAAGAAAGAAGCAAGTAATTATTTGGTTAAATTTTGGCATGAAAATTTATTTTCCAATATGAATAGCAAACAGCACAAGTGGCCTGGTTACACTTGGATCTCATCAAATAAACTGCATTGTAATCCTATGCAGACATCAATGATCCAGTTCGGTCCCCACTGTTCAGACATATCCGAGTGCTGATTAAGGTTCTGATCATGAATTTTTGGTGGCTAAAATTAGAGTCAAACTATGCAACATCAAAAAGACAGTACCATCAAAGATGTTTATATTACTAAGTGTGCAATTGAGGTAAAAAATAGGTTTGAACTGCTGAATGCTGCCAAGATGCTTAGTCAACTGTGGGAAGAAATTCAATTGATTGTTGAATCAGCAGTTGTATGGTATGAATCAACATATAAGAAGTCACAGAAAGGCACAAGTGGCTCTTAGATGAAACCATTACAATAGCTGAGTGAAGAAAAGCAGTCAAAGCAGCAGGTAAGCAAGGAGACAATGCAGATTTCCAAAGAGCGGCAAAGAAAGACAATGAAGTTTACTGTGAGCAGCATTGCAAACAGCTAGAAGAAGACTGCATGAAGGGCTACACAGGGAATAAATTTGTACAGGTCGAAAGGATTTACTAAGGAATATTTACTATTCGTAAAAGCAAACACAAAAAAGAGAAGGAACTGTCTGACTGCCAAAGCATCAAAATCATATAATAAGAATATCTGAAGAGTTGTAGGCCAGCAACAAACAGGTTCAACTTCCTCAGAATGATAAAGATGCAGAAATAGAACCAGCCATCCTTTAGGCTGGGCAATGAGCCAATGGCCAAACAAGGCCCCATGATACCATCCTAGAACTGATGAAACCAGTACCACTCATAATCATTACAGACGTGCCACAAAATTTGAACACGTCTATTGGATAGGAATTGGTCAGTGTTTATTCCATTGACAAAAAAGGTGACTCCAAGGATTGCTCCATTTACTGAGAACTGCTCTCAACCAGCTAGATTTTCCTTATTACAATACAACAATGCACCAACATCTAAAGGGAATTATCAGATATTCAAGCTGGCTTTTGAAGAGGTCAATCGTGAGAGACTGTGGAAAGCCCTGGGATATCACAATATCTGATCAAGTTTAAAGTAATTAAAGTAAGATCGAATCTCGCCAGGCTCAAGGTTGACTCAGCCTTCCATCCTTTCTAAGGTAGGTAAATTGAGGACCCAGTTTGTGGGGGCAATAAGCTGACTTTGTATAAATATACAAAAGTATGAAGGCTATTGCTTAGCGCATTGTAAGCCGCCCTGAGTCTCCGGAGAAGGGTGGCATATAAATCAATTAAAAAAAAAAAAGTTGCTACAATCACTGTACACGAATCAGGAAGCTACTGTGTGAATACCATATAGAAACAATGATTGGTTCCGGGTAGAAAAAGCAGTGTGACTAGGTTGCATTCTTTCACCTTTTTTATCCAACTTGCATATAGAAATCGTCATGAGAACCTGGAACTTGAAGAATAAAAAATTAGAACACAGATTGAAGGAAAGACAATCAACAAACTTTTATTAGAAACCAAAAAAGATCTGATCAAAATAGTTAAAGAAGAAAGGGAGAAATTTGGTCTTTTCCTGAACATGAAAAACACCAAACTCATGACCACTGCACTAATGAAATGTCAAAATAACAACTGATGGTGAAAAGAACGAATGTGTGCAAGAATTCACTTTTCTGATTGTAGATTGACCAAATAAATGAATCCAGTCCAGAAATAATGACCCATTGCTGGGTCACACTGCAATGATAAGCATGAATTGCATATGAAATAGCAAGGACATTAGCCTGGCAACTAAATACAGATTAGTCTGCACTATCATGTTTTCTGTATCTATTTATGATTGTGAAAATTGGATTGTGAAAAAACTAGACTTGATGAAACTCATTTGAACTGTAGAAGACTCCTTTGCATCCTTTGGACAGCAAAGATGACAAAACATGTCATCTTAAGGCTTTAGCCTTAAGTATTTTGTGGATAGGTAGACCTTTCCCCCTCACTTGGAACAGCCGTTGTGGTGCTCGGTGTTTGTCTCGCTCTTGCGTATAGTTCTGTGCTGCCTTAGCTAGTGGCTTCTTAACATTTTCCCACGACGCTTTCAGCATCAACATCCAGTCAGTCAAACTTACTGAGGAGGGGACTTCCCTTGGGTATTCTGGCATTGAGACAAAGTCCATACCACTTAATACCTTGAAAGGGGTTAACCCTGTGCTGCCGTGAACAGCATTATTGCAAGCAACCTCTGCGAATCGCAGAAGGTCAGCACAATTGGACTGCTGGTGGTTCATATAACACCTCAAGTATTGTTCAACTTCTCTGCCTGCCCTTGGTGCTCAGATGGAATGCTGAACTAAGGCCCTGGGATGATCCAATAGACCGCAATAAATCCCTCCAGAACTTAGCCATGAACTGGACTCCTCCATCTGAGATGATTCTGTGTGGTATTCCATGCAGGCAGTAGATGTGCTTCAGGAAGAGTTTGGCTAGTTGGTGGGCTGAGGGTAGTCTGCTGCAGGGTATGAAGTGTGCCTGTTTGGAGAATAAGTCAATCACAGTCCAGATCACTGTATTCTCCCCACTCTTTGGCAATTCAAGTATAAAGTCCATTGCAATCTTCTCCCATGGTTTCATTGGTTCTGCCACCTGTTGGAGCAAGCCAGGGAGGGGGGGGCAGGTCTCCTTTTCATGGTGGCGCAGATGATGCAGCTTTTTACATAGCCCTCTACATCTTTCTTCATGCCGGACCACCAGAATTGTCTCCTCATCAGGTGTAAAGTTTTTAAGAACCCAAAGTGGCCAGCTGATTTGACATCATGGCTTCTGTGGAGGATTGAGGTGCGTAGGGACTTGGGGACGTAGAGTTTTGCCCCCTTCCATGCTAGGTCCTCCCTTTTTGTGCTGGTTGTCATGGAACCAGGGGTCGGTTTCCAGTTTGGTTTTAAGCTTTGTGATTAAATCACTTGCAGGTAGGTCCTACCAGTCTCAGCGCTGGGCTATGGTTTGGGGAAGTGGAATGATTGCATCTACTACCCCTCCTGCTTGCATTTGTTTTGGGGTATGCGGGAGAGAGCGTCAGCTAAGAAATTCTTCCCCCCTGGGATGTGTTTTAGCACAAGGTTGAATCAATTGAAGTATTGAGCCTAGTGGACCTGTTTGGGCGATAGTTTCCATTGGGTCCTGAGGGCCTCCAGATTCTTATGGTTAGTCCAGACTTCAAACGGTTTCTTCCCCCCTTCCAGAAGGTGGCACCACTTTAGTAGTATCTTACCACAAAAGCCTTCTTTTCCCACACTGCCCACCATCTCTCCATGTCAGTGAGTTTACGGGATGTATAGGAACAGGGCTGTAGGATCCCCTGGGAATAGGGAAGCAACCGCCCTGCCCAGAGGAGCTACTAATCCATTTTTTCAGAGAGTGTCTGGATAAGCAGATCAGCGAAATCACCATCTATTGGGACATTCCTGATCAGCTCTCTGACTGGTTTCAAGTGGTAATTAAGGTTGACAGCGGCTTGTGTGCAAATGGCATGTGGAGGCAGCCAGGTCCTAGAGAGACAGGACAACCAGACCACAACCATCTGGGCAATGGGAAGCCATGGCACCCCAGCCAGCCACAAGATCAACTCTCCCCCAAGGCCAGTTAAAATGCTACAGATGCAGAAGGGTAGGCCACTTTCCATCGGCCTGGCAACCCCAGCCCCAAAGCCCAAGCCAGAACTACTACCCAGGACGTGATCGGAATGTGGTCCAGGTGTGCAGCCCACAAGTCTCAAAAAGCCCTCCAGACTGTAGAGGTCCCTCCCTACACAGCCGAAGGGGAGGGACCCACAGCCGACTACGACCAATCCCCAGAATCCTATGACAGTGAGGACGAGGAGGAAAAGGACCCGATGGTGAGTGAACCTATCCACCCTTTCACCTTCCCAATTTGTCTCACTGCCCCCAAAACAGGGACCCAGGGCACATTTGAAGCCCTAATAGACTCAGGCTGCACCAAATGTCTGATTAACTTGCCCACGATCCTGAGGCAAGGGATCAGAGCAAAGAAATTGGCCCACCCAATTAAGTTTGAAAAGTCGATGCATCCCTATGGGGGAGCCACAGCACCCACTTAACTGAACCAGCGAGGCCGGAGCTGCGAGGCATGATTTCCCATCCCCCTGCCTATGGCAACCCGGGAGCAGATCAGGAAAGCTTCAACGAGTTGACAGTAATGATGCAGTAGTTTGCATACCCTCTTCCATTTCACTGCTTTGACATCTGTACATCTGTAGATAGATTAATATTTCCCATCTCTAGACCATACAATATTCTTTTGCATTAACTATCATAGAGATATATTGTCCTTCTGACAATCGGAGTAGATTATAATAAAGTAGGAGAGCATCCTGTATAAAAATAGTATGTAAAATCGTGTGTGTGTGTATGTAATTAGTCACTGAAATATTAACTATACGGATTTATTGACTATAAAAATAATGTTATTCAAAAGTTAAATCTAGTTGAAATTAAATTCTTTCTTATAAATTATGTATTATTTTTCCATTGGTGGAATTTTGAGAATTAATTATAATTATTCATTATTCAATACTGCAGCTAAATACTGAAATCATGTTATATAAATTCCATATGTTGGTCTTTGGAAAATGTAGGATGATTAATTGGGATTTAAATCCAAACCTCATATAATGATTCTCTGAATAGAATTACATCATTAAATTGTGTACTGTGAAAACTGAAATTTTAATTAATAGCTGAGATAGTTGAAATTCAACGGAGGGAAAAGAAGCTATGGAGTATAAATTATTCTCACTATAGTTTTCTGATACTAATTATTAAAATAGAATTTCCAGATGCAATAAAAAAACACAGTTTTGAACTCATGTAAACTCCTTTTCAAGTCTCACAATATTTTCCTGAATCTACAATCATATTCATCAATACATTCATCAAAATTACCAAACAGCCCACTTAAAAATATTTCAATTACTGCAGGGCTATATAACAGAGTCCTTGTAAATAAATGAATACATTCGCTTACTAATGCTTGGCTAAAGAAAGGCGAACTCTCAACTTTTCCTTGAAAAATCTTGTGTATATTTATGTTAGTTTCATATTAGAGAGATTATGTTATTTTTTACTTTCTCCTTTCATGCAAAATACAAGTTCTTGTTCTTTTATCTCTACCAAGTGAGCGGTTAAAAGCAAAGTTGTAGTTGGTTTAAATTCTTTATGTATTTCTGCACCCCATGGAGCCCCCTTAAGTCAAAGCTTTCAAAATATAATAAACTAAATTTTATGCAGATAAGGAATACTATAAAAATGAGTACAATTATAGGAATTATACATCTCTAAATAATAGAATGGGGGAGAAGAAAAATAATCAAGATAGTTGTAACGGGTTTGTCTTATGTATCTGAAAAAAAAATTAAAACAATATCTGATATGATTATTACAGTATTTTAAGTTTCGAATACTTTTTATATTATACTCCAAACAACATCAGCAACAAGAGACTATTATGCAAGTTATCTAGGTTTCTTTTATCCAATGGCAGCCATTCTGTTTTTAACTTTTTATCTTAGGTTACAGAATGCAAAAAAAAATTGTATAAACTTACCACAAACTCAAATACCAGGGTCAGTGTCTCCTTTGTATGGATGATATCATGAAGCAGCACAATATTAGTATGTTTTAGACCTTTCAGGAGAGACGCTGAAAGACAAAAGCAAAACTTATGAAAAAAATATTCAAGATTTTTCTCCAAAAAGCAACATTTTGTACATCTTCTAAAAATTGGAATGGCCCAGCATCACTGGCAGAAATTAGTGCGATTTTTCCCCAATTATAAGAAACAAGAGAAAATGTTCTTCCTAGGTTATGTCTTCCAGAAACAATCATATCAAAACAATAAATGTGGCTATAGAACCAATTGGCTACAGTAAACTATTTACTCAATATTTTAATATTGCAATAGCCAAACTAATAATTTCATGTTGAAACTATTTTAAGGCTATTAAACAGTAACAACAAAATCATAAAAATATGGCAATTCTATTAAAAATTATAATTATGAAAATGAAAATTAATACAAATTAAAACAAGAGAAAACACAATATAGTAAATATATATAACTGTGAATTCCCATCTTCATGACAAGTATAAACAATTTTAGTAACATATCATCTCCTTTTAAAATACAAATGATTCTTTCTTCCCATATCCCTTTTACCTATAAACAAATCCATAAATCATCATTTAGGTGATATCATAAAAATTACATTAAGAGTCACGAGAAATAACAACATATCTATTTTAACCTTGATCAAATAAATCAACTTTATATTCCTTCCTTTTAATTCTAACAATTTTAATCTTTAATCTATTCAGAACTTGATTTCTTCTCATTTTTGCTTTATCCTCTCTCACAAGATTCTTCAAAAATTTAACAAGATTCTTTTCTAAATCCAATATAGGAAAATTATCTAGGACATTCTCTTGGTTTATTGTTTTATATCCCTTTAAATTATTAAAACATCACCAGTTTCTTCTATGTTTGCAGCATAATATATATTTTGCAGGTCATCCACTTTCAACTCAATCTTGATCTTATCAAGTAGAATTTGTTCTTTTTCCATAACATCTTTTAGACATAGTCTCTCAATAGAGCAAGATGTCTTTGTTGGCACAAATACATCTTGTTTATTAAAATTAACTTCTGAGTCCATTGTTCAAAAATAATTGTAAGTCCAGTGTATGCATACACTTTTAATTGTAATCCTTAATTCCATCTAGCATCTAAATATGATTCTTTTATTCAAAACAAAGACATTTTTGTATTAGAAGGATCCTTTATAATTAATTCCAAAATCTTTTGGAGAAGGCTGCCAGTTGATTTAATCTATTTAATCTTTAAAGCATTGTTAATAAGAACATTTCTTCAATAAAGAAATAAATAATATTTTTATTCATATGTTTATTTTTTTCTATAAACAAATATTTATTTAGTTATAGGACTTTTGTGGAAAACAAATCATGCTTTAGGTTACATATATGCATACATATTGAAAATTCAAAAAATCTCACAAACTTTTAAACACCATTGTAAATAGTAAAATTATATCACATAAATATATTTGCGCACCTTGGTAGAAAAATTATTAAATATGAGGAAATGGATGCAAAAATGCCATGAAAGCATTTATGTGATAACAATGATCAAATGGTAACAATCTGAATGGATTTAATTGAAATATATTAATATCTGTTAAAAGAAGTATAATGATTGTATATAAAATGCCCATTTTATAGAAATCAGAATTGGGTAAATGAAGAAAAACATAAAAAATAAATTTTATGCAACAAGAAGGGTTTACAAGAAAATATATGAAGTCAAACAAGAAGTAAAAGAATCAGGAATTAAATGGGTACTGAATTAATGTGGATTGAATACAAATGTATGTTCAGTCCTACAGAGCAAATGAATGAGGATCAAATCACTAATCAAATATAAGTATAAGTATAAGAGTATGTAAAAGAAGAGAAATATCAAGAAAATTGTGATGAAATGGAACTCAAATTCTCAGAAATCAGACATTAAAAAACAGACAAGTAAACAAAATATAAATTGAATTTATGTAGAGATCTGGTCATGGTTGATTTGCAAGGAAATAGGGATTTGAAAGGATGGTATCGGTATAAACTAGATTTACCTAGCTTTCCTTTTTCTTAATCTCCTAGCTTTAATTTAATTACTTATTACCAATTACTCTTATTTGTAACATTATTTATTTCAAAGGTATCAGAGTGACAGGAATGTAAGTGTAGACAATCTGACAACAATTAAATAATTAGAGCCTGGTGGCGCAGCAGACTAAAGCACTGTTATTAACATCAGCTGCCTGCAATTACTGCAAGTTCAAATCTCACCAGGCTCAAGGTTGACTCAGCCTTCCATCCTTTCTAAGGTAGATAAAATGAGGACCCGGATTGTGGGGGCAATAAACTGACTTTATACATATATTTTGTATATTTATACAAATATACAAAAGTATGAAGGCTATTGCTTAACGCATTGTAAGCCGCCCTGAGTCTCCGGAAAAGGGCGGCATATAAATCAAACCAAAATAAATAAATAAAAAAATTAAAAAAATTAAAAAAATTAAAACAAAGATATCTGAATAATCTTAAACGAGTCATCTGTCAACTAATTAATAGATTGGACAGTTTTAATCCAATTGCTGAAATGAGCTTGAGCCTTTGCCTCTGAACATCAATCTACAATACATAAAATGCATTGGTATAAGAACAACTAATATAAAATAAATTATGACAAAAACTATTTTTTACTAATGTACGTAAAAAACACAACATCCTATGGGTTAAAATAGAAATAAATAACTCTGCAATTCATGATAGATAATCCTTGCATATCAAGCAATTTGCAATTTTGGAAAGCATGGATATCTAAATAGCTCACTAACAATCCTCTGTAATGCTAGTGCCAGACTACCCTTATTTAGACATTCTTCCTACAAATAGCAATTTAAGGAATTTAGAGAATGGAGAGCCTAAAAGAATATGAATGGGACATTTATTTATAGGCAAGAAAGCCATTTGTCTTAAAGAAATAGCCAATTAGGAGATACATGTATAGATATGTATCTATAAAAGCATTTTAGTAAGGAAATAATTTCTCCCTTTAAAATTTTAAAAAGCTAAGTATTCTTTCATTAATTAGCTCAAAATGTATGTTACTAAAAATTTATTCCACACATTTTTAAACAGCCATTACAAATAATGATGAATAAAATATGTTTACAAGTGGCACTAGAAATCAATACTTTATTTCTGCACAGAAATTTAGTTAAGCTTTTTGAAATTGCCAATGGGCTATAATTTTAGTTGTATAAGTATCACTCTTACTGACTGCATGTCTCTATCTACATCTAAAAATCTCAGCAATTTAATAATGTAAGGTAGAAATAAACCAGGAGATACGATTAGGTTATAAACTAAATAAATATAACCAGCACATCAGTGTTGTTGAAAACCAGCAGTTATGGGTTAATGTGAAATAAGAACTCATACTAAGAATTTTATTAGCAAGCTTGTTATGTAATGCTAATTTAACATGGGGTTTTTTTTTTTACTTGCAGCAAATGTAAAGATAAACAGATGGCTCTGTTTTAATTTAATTCCCCAATGAGTTTTGAGCAAGCATCCTAGCATATGATGCAATAGTCTAAAATTAAAATAAATGCTTTTCTGGTTTGCTTATATTCAAGTTTGTTACATTTGATATACTGCTTATTCCAATATTTCAGCAGTTGAAATCTAATGTTTGAGGAATGGAAGGAAATATATACAAGTTTCATTTTTCCTACTGAGCATCAGTAATGCTCTTTTTAACAATTCTGCACACAAGTTTAATCCCAAATCTTCGCTTAATTGGATGTTATATAAAAACCCAAATCAGTTGAAGATTTTTGGGTTATATTACAGATCTATATATTGTATTATATTTTATGGTAGTGACCTGCTATCATGTGACCACATTTTACGATGATTTTGCATTCTAGTTTTTGGCAAAACTGCACCATATTGAACCATTGGTTCACTTCAAGATCATGGCATTTGCTTAGTGACCACCAAATTCACTTAACGACTGCCATTAAAAAATTGTGAAATTGGATGGTCACATAACCAATCTATTTTACAATGGGTACAACATACGACTGTAAAGGGCAGGTTCATAATAGTCATATGTTGAGAACTATGAATATATTATATACGATGTGATATGATATATAATAATGAAATATAATACAATATAAGATATATATAGTTTTCAATTAAATTATAATTATGTTCATCTTTAACTAATATATTTAAGATATACAGAGTTTCCTATATTGTATAGCATTATAGTTAAAATCAAAGGAGAAAATCCTATGAATGGATTTATTTTACTATATTTAAATACTTCTCCTTCATTGTCAGATGTCTATTTATGGAAATTCATGTAAGATAAAGGCATATAAGCAACCCTGAGAACCATTTAATGTTTTGCAATCACACTTCTTCATATTATCTACCTATTGTAGATCTCTTTTAATCAGTACAACACAGAATGTAGAGATTCACAGGGAAGCCCGTACAATTAAAAAATGAAATCCTATTAAATCTAATATATTTGTATGTTTTTAAATGCTGTTGAATTTTTATTTCTGTTTTCATTTACATTCATTCATTTATACATACACACATACCCATACACATACACACAGAGAGAGAGAGAGAGTACACATTCAGCTTCCACTTCTAGGGTTGCCAGCTTAGGTGAAACTGATCCTGGAAAATCCTTCCCTAACAATAAAAATGTGTATGTCACAAATCTATACATACACAAAGAGAGAGATCTGAAAATTAATTGCCTTTAACATAAGAGGCCCAATTTATAAATAAAGTTCCAAGATAGACATATATCAATCTTTATGACATAGAAATATAGCAACACACTTCTTCTTTCTTCTTTCATAGGAAAAAGCAGGAGAAAAAATGAATTAAGATGAAGGGGGGGAGTGAAAATTAAGTAAAGCCCTAAAAAATAGATTTAACAAAGCAAAGTTAATCAATTTTTCCTCTTTCCTTTATTGAACTCTAAAGAAATTGTTTGAGATCTAACAAGTGTTTGTTTTTTAATATTATATACTATTGTTATAATTTATTGGAAGCAAAAAGAAATTGTATTTAATCAAGGGGACTGAGATGTACCTCATCAGCTGAAAGACAAATTGGGAGACAAGAATTCAACTCTAGTCTAGACACAAAACTTATTGTCAGAACTTTATAGTACCAAATTGAACTTAAAATAATCATCCCTGGTTATAAGCTTTGAATAGTTAGATAGTATTAATAATGAATAGTATTAAGGAAAAAAGTTATGGCTACAGGAACAGCACAAGAATTTCAAACATCATTTTTGTTTTGAAATGTATCTGTGTATACTCAAAATACTAAATGTCTCTCTTCCATCTTTTTTGTGGATAGAGCATATAACAGATCACAACTTACACCTGGACATGTTTACATAATACTTACCAGTCTACTTATCAGTGTGAGAATTGATTCTCACAGTAGGAAAAATCATGAAAACTTTCGTTTTCATTGTTTGGGTGTTTTGAATTTAATCATGAATCTGAAAGGCAAAGAATGTACTTGTATAGCAAAGCTGCACATTGCTGAAGATGTTAGATCTTTTCTAGTGTGAAACATATCCCTGTTTATATTATTGCAATGTGTACCTTTGTATACCTATAAACCATTGACTACCAGAAAATAAATAGGTGTTTTCTATGAGTACATAAGAAATCCTTCCCCATGTCCTCCTTTCCAGAGCATAAGTATCTCTTTAATTGCCAAGCTTGTAATTTTTAAAACTGATACCTGCAAGATACTACACTTCTGATGAAAAGAAAATAGCAGTAGTTTGAATATCCAATATGTCATTTTAGGAATGAAAATTAGACTAGCTAATTTTTAATTTATTGAAATTAATAATTTACTTTAGTGAAAACCTAGTCTGGCCAGATTTGAAAATTCTCTTGAATTATAACTTTATCTGTAAATGTATTTTATAGACTAATCCATATTACCTAGCATGGATCTACAAAACAGTCCAGCTTTCCCCCAGTTTGATACTCTTCAATGTATTGGACATCAGCTCAGAAAATTCATAGTGAGATAGCCAACATTAAATGGCTAATTAATCTTAGCTGGAGCCAGGCACTTCTTCTTATATCCTCCCTCACACATTATTTTAAAGCTTAGCTCCTCTTTTAATGCAACCCACATTTCTTTCCTTATGTCCAGTAGCATCAATAGATCATGCTGATCACATTATTTTTTTTAAAAAGTCAGATACTTATTATTTCACATTATCTTTTAAAATCTTCTCTTCAGAACACTTTTTAGTGACTAATTAATAAACTATCATCCTTGGAACTCTTCCAATTTAAATTTATTCTGCATTTGGATTCTACTTCTCAGCAGCAGTTCCGTGAACAGAATATTCTTAATGTGAAGTCCCACTGGCATTTCTACACCTCCACAATTGCAAACATGCTGTCGTGTATACCTGATACCAGTTCCTGTACAAGTCATCCACCGAAAACAGATTTTTTTATTTTATAATAACTCCCACACATTAGAGTGGTTTTGATTTTTAAGTAGCAATCCAACTTTTCCAAGGACTGCAACCATATAATTTGAGAAACATGAAGGCTCTTCAGAGTCAACAAGAAGTTGAAAAGAAGATGTCTGCTGTAATTACAAAAAGAAGGGAGATAAAATTCAAAGCCAAATAAAAAGCATACCTTCTCTGATAGCTGTAAATGGAGTACCTTCTTCTTCCTGAAGTCTTATTACTTTCAGTGCTACTAACTTTCCATTTACTCTGTAATAAACAGACCAAAATACAATTATCTCAGCACTTTAGTAGACTTTTCTATTTGCAACACACAGAGCTTCTTATGATTAAGACTCTAACTATTACCCTTCACAAAAACAGCACATTATCATTTTTAAATCATTTTTTTAAATGCAATTTTGGGTATTTATTCCAATTATATTGTGACATTTTATTTGATGGTTTAAACTTAAATGGACATTTATCACTTATTCCCAACCAAAATAGAAATAATGTCTGCATAGGCTTTTACTGGCCTCAATAAGCCTGTTCTCCAAACTACTGAATTAAGAAAAAACAGATGTAGGAATTATAGTTGCTTTGTTGATGCAATTAAACTAAGGCTCATGGTTCATCCTGACCGAATTTAAAATGGCAACATCCATCAAAGTCCATTATTTATAATTTTTGTCATTTGCTGGGAACAGAACAAATCTGCTTACTTCTTTTATACTTGGTAATGTTTCAGAACATATTATTTTACTGTGGATTCTTTTTCTGATTTGTTTTTGTACCTTGCACTTAATGTTACACTGTTTTCAAAAAGTGCCAGGTATGGATATTATGTTGCTTTTGTACTTTTTGTACTTTTAGATTATTCATTGGTAAATAAGGCAAAAACCAAAAAGGTATTTTTATTTGTATTCATAATAATTTGTATTTTGAATAATTTTAGATTGCTTCATGACATATGCCTATGCTGTGTGCCTATGCTGTTATTTCCTATCTATATACCAGCCAGAAAGAGAAAATTGGGATCTAAGAGTTTAAAAGTCATGGATAAACCCAGAGTATCAAGAAGTACATCAGTAAAACGGTACCCAAAATAGAGTTGCTGGGAAGCAACAGACATGGGAAGACGATCAAGAAGAGGCAGTGGCATGGCAAGATGCGATGTACCATCAACAGATAGCTGAGGTACCAGACATTGGGAAATCGTATCAATGGCTGGAAAGGGCTGGACTGAAATAGGCAATGATGATAGGAAGCCAAGAACAAGCACTAAGCACCAGATCCATAGAAGTAGGGGTTCATACTAGCAGGACCCAAGGTACAGACTGCATAGAGAGGCCTCAGAGACAGTTCAAGAAGAATCAGGAACAGCATACAATGAAAGGCACAACCAAGTCGCTGGCACTCTACACAGGAACTTCACTTTAGCTTACTAAAACAAACAACTTTTAAACATTTTTCAATCTAAGAAGCATCTCCAAGTTATTAGATACATTAAAATTATAATTTCAACCAGTTATGCATTTTTAGAATGTATATAAGATTTTGATATCAGGTTGTTCTGAGCCTAGAAACATACACAGTAATATATTTAATTGAAGCAAACCATTTTTGTCCATTTAGTGATGATTTGCCAACTTCAAATTGTCAACAAAATCAATTTGCTTAATTAGTTAAATTAACATCTTCTGCAGATAGAAAAATAAAATTTAGCAGAACATAATAGACTCTGTACTACAAGAAACATTTTCATTGAAACATTGAAACCTACTGAAACATTGAAACCTACGACTAAAAAAGCATATGGATACATACAGTCTATGGCAGCGGTTCTCAACCTGGGGGTTGCGACTCCTTTGGGGGTCGAACAGCCATTTCACAGGGGTCGCCAAGGCCTCTCTCACCCCCCTCCACGCCTTCACTCACCCTCACCCTCTGCCTCTGTTGGATTGCCCGGTTGCCGTTCGCTTACCCCGCCCACTCCCAATTTATTGCTGCCTCCGGAGTCCCAGCTGATGGCTAGAGGGAAAAAAAACTTTAAATTCTTGCCGCGGGGTTTCAAAGAGCTAGCTGCAAAGAGGTAAATTCCTGGAGCAAATTTTTTTCCCCCTAGCTATGCTGAAAAGCGAAATTGAAAGTAAAGAAGGGTCTTTGCTGCAACGTGACAAAATGAGGCAGAGAGATTTCTTTTTCTTTTTCCTCACCAAAAAAGGTAGGTGCAAAACTGCAAACAATGGGAAATTTAGGGCAAAAGAGGAGATTCAAGATTTTAAAACACAAAAGAAAAAAAGCTCTATTTAACTAGGTAATTGTAATAATTGAGATACTATTAATTGTATATTGTGTTGAAAGCAGAAACGGTTAAGTTGTGGTTTGGAGGAATATATGGGGGAAATTATTTGGTTTATTATTATTGGTAAATATAATTAACTGATTTGTAAGAAATTGGATTGAATGGAAATAATTGGAATATTCATGTTCATATTGATTAATATACAAAAGAGTTATATAACTAATTGATTTATATTAAAATGTTGAATTTGTATTAAACAACTGTATTACATAATTACATAATTAACCAATGTGAGGATGGATATAAAAATAGACGACAATGGGAAGGGGTATAATATAGAATAGAAGGGAAAAATTGAATTTGATTAAGATTAGAGATGAGGATGAAGGGTAATATTGGTTTTTTTAAAAAATAGATGAGGAATAAATATGGTAAAAAGGAAATATAGAAATTGTAAATTTAATTGAAATGACTAAACACTGTGTTGGAAGAAATATCCTTCTGGGTTCTGCTCCAAGTGAGGAAAAAGACACTGGAAACATGGAGACAACTTGGAAAGATGGTTTAATGGTGGACAGGATCACATGGCTTGAGTTCCTGAACAGAAAAGGGGCAGATACAGTAAATCCTCGGGTTTTTATGCTCTCTCTGGCTTTGCATTTCTTGGGGCCCTGAAAGAGTATCCTGATTGGTTGTCAGACTCCCAGGGGATGGGGGTCTTAGCTAGCCTTGGTGGCTGATGGTCACATGTGCTTCCCAGGTCACATGCTTCCCAGGTCACGTGTGGTGAGTTTTGGTCGCTAGATGGGGCCCATTGTGTTAGTTTCTGTTGCTATTGTGTTGCAAATGTCCTTTGACAAAGGATTGACTTTCTGCCTCTGGCCCATTAACAAAGGGTGGGGGCAGGAAAGTGGGAGCTGCTTTGTCTGTAAAATATGCTTCTCCATTTCTCATCCAGGGAAATATAATATTCTGCCTTTTTAATATTTCCCAAAATATTTCATTCTTCTAGGAAAAGGGTGGGTGCTAACGTCCTACAACTGTTTAAATTTGTGAACCGGCCAAATACTCTGTTCAAAGAAAATAAGTTTTATGTTTGTATGTGTGTTTCTAATTATTGCTATTTATTGCTATTTTTTTTTAAATTTCATTTATATGCCGCCCTTCTCCGGAGACTCAGGGCGGCTTACAATGTGCTCAGCAATAGCCTTCATTCTTTTGTATATTTATACAAAGTCAGCTTATTGCCCCCACAAATGGGTCCTCAATTTACCTACCTTAGAAAGGATGGAAGGCTGAGTCAACCTTGAGCCTTGGTGAGATTCGAACCTGCAGTAATTGCAGGCAGCTGGTCTTAATAACCAGTTTAATAACAGGGTGCCTTAGACCACTGTACTACCAAGGCTCTTTGTTCTCTTTTATTCTTAAAAGTTTAACAATTCATTCTTTATCTTAATATCTTTATATTTGTTTGGGGTTGGCTTTCTTCCCTTTCATCTTTTTTATTGTAGAGCAATCTTTCTCCTCAAACCTACCACCTCTCTCTTTTCTTTCCTTCTTACTTTCTCTTCCCCCCCTCTTCTTCTTCTCCCTACTTCCTCTTTCTTTCTCCTTCTCCTCCTCTCTTCCTTCCTCTCTTACCCTCACTCCTACTCTAATTTCCTTTCCCTTCCTTCATCCCTCTCTATTGCTGTATCCTTTTATGCATATGGACTACTCAGAGGGCTGAAAAAGTTATTTTTGACTGGTCCTCGCACTTTTGATCAATCCTCGAACTTACGACTGTCCTCACAATTTACGTTTTTGCCCTATCTTGTCACCATGGTGAAGAGAAGCAGTTGTGAAATGAGTGACACGGTTGTTAAGAATGGTACAATGGGCATAAATGATGACCAGTCATAACTGCGAAGACCGGTCAAAAGTGCGAGGACCTGTCAGAAATCACATTTTTCAGCCCTCTGGGTAGTCCTTTTGTGCACAGGGACTACTCAGAGGGCTGAAAAAGTTATTTTTGACTGGTCCTCACACTTTTGACCAGTCCTCAAATTTACGACTGTCCTCACATTTTACGTTTTTTGCCCTATCTTATACCATGTTGAAGAGAAGCAGTTGTGAAATGAGTGACATGGTTGTTAAAATGCTGCACAGGCATAAATGTGAGGATGGCCATAAGTGTGAGGACCAGTCAAAAGTGCGAGGACCTGTCAGAAATGACTTTTTTCTGAGTAGTCCCTATACACATAGCCATGGTGACCCGGTCACATGACCAGCTAGCCACGCCCACCCAGTCACATGACCTCCAAGCCACGCCCACAAAATAAGCCATGCCCACAGAACCAGTAGTAAAAGAAATTTAGAACCCACCCCTGGTTGGGGGTCACCACAACATGAGGAACTGTATTAAAGGGTCACGGCATTAGGAAGGTTGAGAACCACTGGTCTATGGCTAAAGAAGACAGAACAGGAGAATTTGGAGGCATAGATGCAAAATATTGAAAATAATTGTGCCAACTATCACTGAGCCTAGATTTAAGCCCATTCAGACTACCCAATTTGCAATATGAAAATTTACTTTAATACTGTTCTGCCTGAGTCACACAATTATTAATATTTTATTAAAATGTTACTTTAATATCTACATTAAAATTATTTTTTTAAAAAAAATGACAAAAACTTAAACGTGAATGTTACAAATATACTTACTTGCTTTTCCCTTTGTACACTGTAGCATATGAACCTTCACCCAGTTTTTCCAGTTTTTCATAAGAATCGGCTTTTCCAAATTTGGGACTTGTTGGCTGCAAGACATTAAAAAAAAAAAAGTATATCAATGTTTATGCACACATAACTGTAATCTCTAGCAAGTATCCAACCAACCATGAAGGCCAAATATTATTACTGAATCTAATAAGATTATACCAGAGATATTTAATGCTTGATCATTCAACACTCCGGATGGTAAATTATTTGATCAGTAACCCTATGTCAGCTGAATTTGGAATTCTAAAAGGCTTAATTCACAGAACAACTAAATCTTTTGGGTATTAGCCAATGCCACCAAAATAAAGGAAACATAATATCTTGTACTCAGAAAATCCAAAATTTTAAGGAGTCCCTATAAGGAAAGCAATTGAATTATCTTTTTACTTATTTTCATTTTACACTCACCATACCTATATATATAATTATAAAATTAGTAGTGAAATAAAATCTCACTGATATAAGCATACTTCTTATTTAATGTGGTTGCCTATAGTTCATCAAATGTACTGAAATGTAACTCAACATATAACATCATACTATAGATACTCCTGTTATCATTTATCATTAAATATTCATCCCAGGTAAAAATATGTATGCAATGTATAACAAAAAAAGTAAAGAGTCTATGGTATTCTTCTTTTCTCCAGAGTAAAATAAAAATATGATGAATTGGACTTCTAAACATTTATATTGTTAATCTTAAATTAAATAAAAGCTAAATACTGATATTTTAAGATTAACAGCTAGATAAGCTCTTGATTTTATTACTAATTTGTCAAGTTTAGTAACTAAACAAGAAATGTTTATAAGGCACAGATTGAGGACTGTTGTGTTTAAGTTCCACAATTTTTAATGGCTTATTCATCGTATTGTAATTTGCTAATTACAAATCATACAAATCATATGCTAGATGAAAAATTCACAATTTTGTATTAATTGCAAATTAATTTCCTTTTAATTATTTCTTTCCAAGATAGTTTGGAGGAATTAAGATATAGGTGGAATTTCTTAGATAATAGGTTATCTAACTTGCAACTGAACCTCAAATATGAAATAAAATTAATTAGACATAAGAAATTTAGTAAACTTTAACGATTTGCAAAATTGTTATCCTTAATAATCTGTCCCTCATTATAACATGTCCCTTGTTATTAAAATGCCTATATATATTCTTGTAATCCCTGACTGTGGACCAAATTGCCAATATCTCTGGGTCCAGAATCAGAACCAAGTTGTTATCCTTAACTCAGAGTAGCAAGTGGGGCTGTATCTCCCTATAGAGAAATACAAAGGTATTTATGAAGAACGTACACAGCAACTACATGAATTCAGTCCAAAAAGAAAAGAACGGATGAGGAAGAATTCAAGGTCTGGTTTTATTTGGTATAAGAGGATGAGAAAAGAAATACTATCATGCTTTCAAGATTGTTGTCAGCCCTATGATGTAAAACAGGTGAGAAAAGAGACACTACAATATGTGGTAGAATTCTACTTTATTGATATAGGCTATAAAGTACTTGCAAAAAGATACTTAAGATATTAGAGTAAGTCTAGGCCTCTAAGAATTGAGCAAGCAATGACTTTCCTGTTGACATTCAACTGAAGCAAAAGTTTGAAGAAGGGATAAAAAGAGTACAGGTAGTCCTCAATTTACAACAGTTCCTTTAGTTAATGTTCACAGTTAAAACAGCAGTGAAAAAACTGACTTATGACCATTTTTCACAATTAAGACCTTTGCAGCATTCCCATAGTCATGTGATCAAAATTCAGATGCTTGGTAACTGGTTTACGTTTATGACGGTTGCAGTGTCCTGGCGTCATGTGATTAGCTTTTGTAACCTTCTAACAAAGAAAGTAAATGGGGAAGGCAGGTTCACTTAACAAACCATATTACTAACTTAACAACTGCAATGATTCACTTAACAATTTGGCAAGGAAAATCATAAAATGAGACACTTAACGTTTCACTTAGCAACATAAATTTTGGGCTCAATTATGATCATAAGTTGAGGACTACCTGTATAGAGGTTTAAGTATTGGAAATAATTCATGAGAATATCATGGATAACAAGAAAAAACCCCAAAGGGATTATTATTAATTCAACCCAGGATTTTCTTTTCAGACACAAATGACCAGATTTACATTATCATACTTGGGAAAAGTAATGCAAAGACCTATCTCCTAGACCAACGGTCCCCAACTTTTTGAGCACCAGGAACCAATTTTCTGGAGAAAGGTTTTCCAGAGACCTGAGAGAAAGTGCTGTCTGCATCCCATGAACGGGGCTTCGCTTGTTTGTGTGGCCTGATTGCTAGCATGCTGTAGACTGGTGCCAGTACACAGATTAGGGATTGTGGACCTCTGTCCTAGATCTATAGTGATAGGAAATGTAGAAGCAAAGGGAAGAGGAGGATATTGGCAACAAAGTGAATGGATTTAATTATAGTAGACATAGATGCACAGTTAGAAAATCTAAAGGATTAAAGTTGGAGATAAGTGGACATGGAGAAAATCTATGTAGTCACTAAATTGATTCTTACTTGATAGCACATAATGATAACAGAATTTAATTCCTATTCAAATCCATTTCAATTTGTTGATACCTAAGCAACCTTGTGTAGTTGATTTCCTACATTTTTCACTATGTGGAGCTTTCCTATGTTCATGCTATTAACATTCCCTGTTACTAATGTAATTCTGTCTTTGCTTCAGATTACCTTTTCCTTCATGGCAATATCAGCAACCAGATATCCTTAAAGCTTTAATTTAGTCATGCCCTAGACAATATCTGTAATGTGAAAGAGCGAAGGATCTCCCTCAGCAACATGTTAAATGTCATCCAGCCTCCTATCATAATCAATTGCTTTACTGTGCCTATCAGTGAAGAGGTTTGTTTGTTTATTTTGTAAAATACAGAAATGGTTTACCATTGTCCTTTCCCATAACAGAATACCTTTCCTGATGTTACTAAAATGATCATCCACTTCAAGCACCTTTCTATATCACTGCTGCCCAATATACGTTTCTGTTTTGCTTTAGCTGGACAGCTGGGATGATCATCATATCTTGACTACATACGTACATGGAATTACCCAATGTTCACCTCAGATCAAGATAGACACGGCGGACTAGCATATCAAGACATACACATTCCATGTCTCTATTCTATAGGCACCATGTTTCACCAGTATAAAATAAAATAATTCCTATATCCTAAGATAGATATTGCCTAAGTTATAGCAAAAAGAAATAATTTCTCCAATATTCCTAACTAAAGAAAAATAATTAAATATAAAACCAGATTAAGTAGTATAAAATTAGAACCAAATAAACTAATTGTTAAGTCGTCACGGTTACGACCTCCTCTGGAGCATCCCCTGTTGCTGCCCTGCTCTGATTGGGTTAGACGTGAGCAGGCATTTAACGGGAAAATGCAGCGTTCCTATTGGGTTTCATCCATCTGACAGCCCTCTATTTAAGCAGCTGTCAGATGGCAACAAGTTGTCAATGTTCGTACACGCACTGTGTTGCCTTGTTATCTGAGTTAGCGTTGTTAGAAATAAAGTGTTGTGTTACAATAGCCAAGCCTCCGTCGTCCCTGCCTTCTTCTCCAGTTAGAACACTAATTATATGGGAAAATGTTTTTATAATATACTTTTTTAGACAAATCTTGTAAGATTTCAAAAAATCCAAAAAGAATCACACACAAAATAATAATGTATACCATTGAATTCCTGATCGAATAAACTAATGTTGCAATCTCTTTTTCTTCTCAATAAAACAATCTTTCTCTGCAATCCATTTAGATCAGGAGTGCCAAATTTGCGTCGTCACGGTGTAGTCACATGACATATTGGGACCTTTTTCCCCTTTGCTAAGCTGGATGGGGGCGGGGCCAGCACATGACGCATCTGGCCCACAGGCCACAAGTTTGACACCCCAGATTTAGATGATTAATAAAGCTTATTACAAATTTCTTAGCATCTTAAATCCAATAAAATCATTCCAATTATTCTCTGGGATTCTTATTTTTATTCTTTGATTTTTAAAATCTCATCCAATGTACCTAGCAACAGATTTTTATTCAAAATGTTTATATTCTCCTTATGTAAATTTTCCTGGATATCTTGTTTTGATACCTTCATTTGGTAACAGACTGTTCTTTAGACGAAACCAAAAAAAAAAATCATTTCTTGAAGCAGATATCAACACAATTCTTCAAAGATGTCTTAAAACACCAATTATTTTACTGAAAACTAAATTTTGTTTTCCACAAGTTTACATTTATTTTTATAGAAAAGTAGTTTCAAAATCTTAATATTCAAAGTCCAAAACTCCATTTTTTAACCCCTAGAACATTTTGTAGCCAAAACCTTTTCTTACTTTTTGCTGTTTATTTTAAGTGCTTAGAAGTTGTAAAAGTAAATTTTCATATTCTTATATTGAAGATTAAAAATATTCACTCAGGATTTCCAATCTTGTCATTCTGAAGATGTCTAACTTTCTTAAATCCATTAATACGCAACTTCCAAAAATAGTTAGTAAGGAAACATACAACTTAGTGGCTACAAAGAGATACAATATACAGTTAGAGCAAAATGGTGAATTCCTCCGTCTTCCTGATTCCTACCCATCACCCAAAATTGCTGCCTTACAATCTCTTTGTCAGGAAAAGGAGAAACTTGAACAATCTCCAGTAATTCTCTTTAATTCAGAGAAAATATGGGCTATTTGCTTTTTTTAGCTCCTTGTACAAAGCTGTCAATTGTCAGCTCCACTTAGAACTATCTTCAGTGAGCCATTTTCTCCTGAAAACATAATTAGTATTTACGACTTCAGTTGATAACCCAGAGAACAGAAGTTTTATCAAGCTGGCAATCAAAGGATGATCTTATCTAGCTTCTCTACTAAACTCACACAGATTTCTGTGCTGCATTTTTCAATTATCTGATTCAAATGGCTAGATGGCCAATCTGTTACAGAGCAGAAAATGGAGGTTGACAATTCTGGATTTGAATTAGAAGGGTCAACTGCTTTTCCTGAAGATGAAAGGTGGCTCCCATATTGTAAGGATTAACAGTATCCCCCATTTTAAAAATGCTATTGTGATGCACTTCTCATCTCAGAAAGTCTATGGGATAATTTTTAGTGTTTCAGAGACAAGTATAGATGAATATGCTCAGCAAACAAGACATTCAAGAACGCTTTTCAATGGGAGACAAGGAATTCTCAAAATATACAATAGAAAAATTTACAAGTACAACATGAGAATTCTAAATAGTTCTTTACTTTTTTCAATTATTTAGATTGATTATATCCCAATTTTAACATTAAATGGTTCTTTTACTGACAACATTTTCAATGTTTAAAAGAGGGGGAGGGGAAAGAAAGCCCCATCCATTTTATTTAGGTATGAGGTGACACAAGATGTATTTATTTCAAACACCACTGAGTGGGTACAGTGTAATTTAGCATCATTGAAAAGTGGCCTTAAAGCAACATTCTGAGGTAAAAACTACCTATATCCCGCTCACTTTAGAAAATGGGCTATTCGCTCAGAAAAAAGACTTAGTACTAGCAAAGGGTTGGTTAATGAGGAGGAGTGAGAGTATAGGAAATTCTAATTTGAAGAAATAAGAGCTTCATAAAAGGCTATTTCCTGATGAAAGACAGGAGCTTCCTGGAAAATAATGGGGCACTCTGCTTCCTCCATTCATGTGGTGTATTTCAGGAGGTTCAGAGAGAGAAAATTTCTCCTCTTTGGATCCAAGAGTGGCAGGATTCATTTCTCTCAGAGCTATTTTGCCTTACATATTTTTCTATCAGACTAAGAAATAATTTCGTTTCTATCATCCACCATAGTACACAATCAGCAACTGAAATTTGAAAGAACCAAAATATCTAAATCTAAGAAAAGCAGGTCATTTACATATAGCTATTAAATAAGGCTTCCAACTAATTTTCTTGGCAAACTTACGCATCCATAAGAGTATTCAATCAAGCAATAAAGGTAATTACAAATCCCGTACCCTGCACAGCAAGAACCAAATCATTAAAGCCAGAGAGGCTATTCTTAGTTTAATCTGTGAAATTACCTACTATTGCATACATATACATCACTGAAGACATGTTGTGAATGAAAAAAATGTGGTTTTTTAATTTGCTTTGTACAAACTTATATCCAATCCATTTTTTTTCCTGACAACAGTAAATATAAGTAAAATTAATTACTGCTGCACCAAATCCAGATTTAATTATGCTTAGACGTGATCCAAATCATAAAGTTTTGAATATATAGTTATAAACCTGGAAACAAGAAAGACAGACAGTTTTTTAATGTTTCTTTTAAAAAGATAGAGCAATTCTGTTTTTTCCACATGGATGATAAAAGTGATCACATTTTGAATTAAAAGATCATCATCTAATAATCAGTGATGAAATAGCATAAGCCAGGACCTCTCATATGGCCTTCCCCAATGCACTGGGGAAAAAAACACTGGCTAACAGCTAATCATAACTAAACCCCCGTGTTTCTCATTTCAAAGTGGAGTACAAATTTCAAAGAAAGATGCATTGTTAAAAAATTTCAAACATATATCCAGAAATCTAAAAGTCCTAGCTGGGACCGTTGCGAGAAGGGGGATCCACATGCGAGGCCGGGAAGGAAGGAGCATGGCCAGCTGGGCTGCAAGGAAAGCAAATCTTTTCCTGCATGCATCTCTTGGGAAGCCGAGTCTGAGCAAGGAATAGAGGAGCCTTTTTCCTTTTGAGCACCAGATCCAGAAGGCCTGAGCTTTTTTTGGATGCTAACCCGTCTGGAGGGAAAGGGGGCAATCCCTTCCAGGAACTGTTGTTTCAGGGAATTGCTCAGGATAAGCCACATCAGGAGAGAGCATCAGACACTCTAATGGCCTTGTCTTCATCTCTTGGAATCTCAGTTCTTTGTAACAGAGATTTACAGTGGTTGAGTTTCAAACTCAGGTCGGAGGCTTCTCCCCTCCCTTAAAGTGACAGTCTGATCTATTGTATAAGCCCCCAATAACAGAAGGGAAGACAAGAAAAGAATGGATAAAAAATAACCAAGTAGAGAAGCAACCTAGAACTAAGGAAAAATGTTGTAATAGTGAAAACAATTAACCAATAGAATGGTTTGCCTTAGAAAGTTTAGAGCGTTCCATCACTGGAAGCTTTTAAGAAGAGACTGGACAGCCATTTGTCTGGAATGGTATAGGGCCATGATGCCGAACCTATGGCACGTGTGGCACAGGTGGCACACATAGCCATATCAGTGGGCACACCAACTTAGCTCTGGCATGCATGCGCTCGTCGGCCAGCTGATTTTCAGGCCTTCTGGGCCCACCAGAAGTAGGGAAACAGGTTGTTTCCCTACCTCCTGCCTCCGGAAGGCCTGGGTGGGGAGGCCCATTTTTCTTTCTTACCTGGCTCCAGATCCTCTCTATGCATCTGCGGAGGGTGAAAACAGCCTTTCCAACTCCCTCAGAGGCCCTCCGGAGGCCTGAAAGGGCCCATTTCCCAGCTCCCGGTGGGACAGGAAGTGACTTTTTTTGCTGTCCCCATCCTCCAGAGACTCCTAGAGAGGCGTGCCAGGAGCAGGGGGCAGGGGTTTGCATGCGCAGGAGGGGCACATAGAATTATGGGTGTGGGCACGCACACGTGCGAACCTTCCCCACCCACCCCTCTCCTGGCACGCGATGGCAAAAAGATTAGCCATCACTGGTATAGGGCCTTCTGCTTGAGCAGGGGGTTGGGCTAAAAGACCTCCAAGGTCCCTTCCAACTCTGTTATTCTGTTATCTAAATTTGCATTTAGAGAACATACAACTGTACTATTTTAGTACTCAGCGCTATCCGTTTTGCTACTTTTGCACCAGTTATGCAAATCTATTCAAAATTGATCCATATAAGAAGATCCTTTGATATAACAAGACAGTTAACCAAGCAAGCAAAAACTACTTTCAAATACATAATTTCCATTTTCCTCAAAATAATGCCCTCCTTCCACAGCCTCCAATGAAGACATTGCCTATTTAGACATAACCTGATGGTTACAGATTGATGTAATACTCATAACATACTGGTTCATTCCCATTTTTTTACTTTCATACAGGTATCCCTTAGGTTAATGATTGTTGTGATAGTGATAGTAAAGTAGAATTTATCAAAAGAAATATTCATGACTTATCAAAACTAAATCTATATTCCCATATGGCTCAAAGATTAATCACCATTTTACTTTTATACTTTAATTAATATTAATATTAATATAAGCTGCAGAAAACTCTGTAATAGTCTTAATTGACCTTGAACTATTAATTAAAAAAATTAAAACTATTTTATTTTAATACTGATATTTAATCTGAGAAAACACTGACTTTTAAAAATAGACATACTTTCACAGGATCATTTGTATTAAGCAACACTGCTATTAAAATACCAAACATCTAAAACTTGTTTGAAGAATTTAAAAAAGATAAATACAGCGTGTCTGGACTCACAGAACTAGGACTGGAATGCCGTCTGATTTTAGGAGATTCCTTCTCAGCTGATGAAGATTTGAAGTTAATGCAAGCGTTGTTCTCTGAATGCACCCTTTTTACTTGATTATTTGGCTTCTCAAATGGGTCAAAAGTGCTTTGTGTCCTCTGAACTCTGACTTTTTTGTCTTCTGGAATTGTGTCCAAGGGTTTGATCACAGAATCCATTCCTTGGCAATTCCGTGTGGACATCTTTGTGACGCATATCTAAGAAAGGAGACAAAATGTTTTTTAATGCTTATTTCATTTCCTAAAATACTTTTATGGCAGACAAGAAAGTATACTCCTACATTCCATAATTCTTTACAGATAGTCCCCAACTTAAGACCATTATTGAGCTCCAAATTTCTGTTGCTAAATGAGATATTTGTTAAGTGAGTTTTGCCCTTTTACATCCTTTGTTGCCTAGTTGTAACTGCAGCTGTTAAATTAGTAACATGGTTGTTAAGTGAATCTACCTTCCTCAATGACTTTGAGGCTTGTCAGAAGGTCATAAATGGTAATCAAATGACCTGAATACTGAAACCATCATAAATATGAAACAATTGCAGAGCAATTTTGATCACGAGGACCATGTGGAAGTTGCAATGGTCGTAAGTGTGAAAAGCAGTCATGTAACCTTTTTTAGTGCCATTGTGACTTTGAATGGTCACTAAATTAATGGTTGTAAATCAAGAATTTTTTTATATAAAATAACCCTGAATTAAAGTATGTATGCATTAATGACAGCAAGGTTACTTAGAATGAAAAAAATGGTTTCCAAAAAAGTAAACATTGGAAAACTGATAACCTCATGTCTAATAAACCATTGTGACTTTTATACGCAAATTTATATATTTTTCTTCTCCCCAATTTTTCATTATATTAAATGAAACCACAAGCCTAGGAAACATCAGGATTAACCCTTTAGTTTTCTATAATTAAAAGTTAATAAAATATTATTATCTGAAAACTTCTAACTTCTAATTGTAGCACATATCACATTATAAGTGCGAAAAAATTCATGTATTATTACTTACAAAATCAGATACTCAGTCCAATATTCGAAAGTCAATAACACACTTTAAATCATTCATCTAATTGTTTAAGTGGACATAAATAGAATTGGACCATGTTTCAGTGGGGAGCAAGTATTTGTGAATATGTCATACAAAACTACAATGAGCTGAAGACCATTTTTAATGTTAAAATCCTCCAACCCCATCCTGAGATATTTTTTAATAAAAAGCTTTCCTGTATAAGCAGGAGACTTTCTAAAATTATTTTCTATCACTCCATTCCTTACAATTTTTTAAAATGATTTTGTCACTTTACTCAATTTACAGTACTTAGATGATTTTCTGAGAGCATCATTTTTAATACTGAACAGGAATGGAGTGGTCTAGTCAGACAATAATCTAGAAGAAATACTGATATGATCTTTCCAATACCGTATTTTTCGGACTATAAAATGCACTGGACTATAAGACACACCTTAATTTTTGGGGAGGAAAGCAAGAAAAAAAGAATTCTGCCTCTGCCTACCAGCATCAGGATCAGCCGCATCCTCACTTCCACTCAGATTTTGATAATGAGTAGCACAGATCTTTTTATCCATTTAAAACAAATCCTATCACTCTACACGCAGTGGGTAGGGTAGGGTGGGGGATGATTTTCATGAGGGCAGAAGAAGGACTTGGCACTGAAGGCTCCAGTCCCGAGACACCCCCATTTCCTGCCTATAGCTGTAGGCGTTGAAAGCCTGGCTTTCTCGCAGCAAGGCCCCATAGAGATGCAGCACTTCAGTCATCCTGGACGATGGCATCTCATAAACACGGTCCCGGGCTTCCCCGCAAGCTCCCTGCACCTTTGTTGCCTCAGTCAGAGCCTGATTCCAGAAGCGGCAGAGAGAAGTGTGGAGGTCGGGACTTGGTTAGCAAAGCAGGCGCTGCACAGGGGGCAGGCAAGGTGCTGTCACCCAAAACCACTGTTGCCCTAATCTGTGCTGGAGATCTCTGCTGCCTCCCCAATTCCAAAAACAGGGTGTGCAGAGGAAAAAAAGAGCATCATGTTTTTGGGCGGTTCCAGGCAGCGGAGATCGCAGCAATAGTGTTTTTTGCCTTAAAGCTCCTGCACAGTGCCCAGCAAGCCACCAGTTCCTTGAAGATGCAAGGCCACTCAGCACACCTGAAGCCTTTATGTGATCTGCATGGACCACCACCGTCACCCTAGGCTGCTCAGCAGCCATGGAGGCAGAAATCTTGGGAGGTTAAGGAGAAGTCTGCTGATGTAGGGAGTGGGAATCTCCAGTCCTCGCACAAGTTGTGAAGGCAGCCATCAGAACTACTGGAGCCACTTCCAGACAGACCCTGGGAGGACTCAGAACTCTCAGTGGCTAAAGGGAAGAAGAAAACTCTGGGCACATTGAGAAGACACACACTCCTGTTGCTGGAAGAAGGGGAGAAGGGCTGCTTCTCCAGCAGTCCCCCCTCCCTTCCCTTGCACCTGCACTCCTCCCTCCTCAGCCACCTTCTCCTCCAAAACGGTCTTCGTTCTCAGAGGGGCTCCATCCAGTGTTGAGGTTGGTTCCCACCCTTGCTCTCTTAAACTGAACTGCACTGTGCTTTTCTGACTTATTGATAAATGATCCTGGGAGAAGTGGTGCTGATCCATTTTGGGTGGTTTTGCTTTTGGGGCTCCTGCTTGGTTCACCTCCCGGGCGTGGAGAGGTGTTAGGCAGTGGCTCCTCACATTGCTGGGGAATGAAGTCATTGTGGCCATTGTCTCCCCTGAGCTGCCCGATAGGCGGCCAGAGGGGGGACCAGCCATAAACCGTGGGGCCCACCTCATTCATCAAAGCCGCCAGGCATTCCCCCCCAGACCATCGCGAAGAGGTTCATTCCTCAGGCTGTGCCCTGACCCTCCCCACAGAGCATGCAAGGGGTCTCTTCAGGGAAAGCAAGTAGTCCCTACAGATCGTAGGAGCACCCCGTTACATTTTCTGGAAAAGAACTTCTCAGTAATCGACGCCCTCTTTCCCAGCCGAGTCTCTGAGGCACCTCTCACTTGCAGGAGAAGAAAGAGGAGGGTGACGTAAAGCAGCGCAAGCTTAAACCAAAGCCTCTGAGTAATTGGGAAAGAAAGCCAGGCTTCCTACAAAATAGAAAGGTAATCCAGGCCGAAGAAGGAAATCTTTCCTTCCAAAGAAGGAAAAAGAGCATCACCTCCATGCATTGCGTTTTCGAGCGTTTTCCTCCTTGATGCTTTTTGCAGAGCCACACTCCCTCATGAAAACATGGGAATGGTGGTTTTTGGCCGGTTCCAAGTGGCACCCTATCTCCCAATGCCACCCATCTCCCAGCGTGCAGAGACCGAAGATGTGATGCTCATTTTTGGCAATCCCCATCGCCTGGAACGGCAGTTTTTGGCCGGTTCCATTCTGCTTGAGGAATCAGGCTCCGACTGAGGCAACAAAGGCGCAGGGACTTTCCTGGAAGCCCGGCACTGTGTTTATGAGATAGCAGTGTGCAGGATGACTGAAGTGCTGCGTCTCTATGGGGCCTTGCTGTGAGAAAGCCAGGCTTTCAACGCCTTTGGTTATAGGTAGGAAGACAGGGGCGTCTCAGGAGTGGAATGTTTGGTGCCAAGTCCCTCTTCTGCCCCCGTGAAAAACATCCCCCACCTCACTCACTCCAGTTAAATGCGCGTAGGGTGATAGGATTTGTTTTAAATGGATAAAAAGATCTGTGCTACTCATTCTCAAAATCTGAGTGGAAGTGAGGACGCCGCTGATCCTGATGCTGGTAGGCAGAGGCAGAATTCTTTTTTTCTTGTTTTCCTCCCCAGGTGCAAATTGGCAATTGCACCTGGGCCATAGAATCACCAAGAGTTGGACATGACTGAATGCATAACCTCAACATCATTTAAAGGTAATACAATATAAAAATTCCATCAAACAATTGTAAGAAGCATTAGCAGCAACAAATACATAAAATTTTCATTTTAACAAATGAAATTAATCCAGTAACTACAGAAACTGGGCAAGCAACAGAAGAATAATCTGTCATGTAATTTTGATTTTTTGACTTTTTGTTAAGTTTCTGTTTGATTTTGGTGACCTAACTGTTTTTTTTTTAAATAGACGAAATTATTCCCATGGTTAACAAAGGAGTTAATATATTGTAAGCTACATCATGCAAGATTTGTTCTGTCAACTGGCCTTCAACAAAAAGAGCTTTTTAAAGCAGGCATCTGCTATCTAGGAGTCTTGGAATCTACTGACATTACCTGAGTCACTGTTGCTATACTTTAGTCAAACACAGGCAGTGAGTAATATGAGCATTTATACTGAAGCACAAGGAGGGAAAACTTTCTGTGTACTATCAATTTTCTGATCTGCAGGAAGTCTAAAAAGCATTACATTCCCATTGTAGAGAACACACAAGGAGCAAACTGTACAATCTGCTTTCCAACACAATTTTAGCTGAATTTCAGTTGCATGAATGAACATTCCATCCTCATAGACACAGATGGAACCATTGGCTGAAAGCCTATACACACTTACACACAAAATAGAAGTACTTCTTGTTGACAATGTTTCTGTAAAGGAAATTTATTTCTGAAAGGCCTCATTTCCAAATGTCAAGAAAGATGAAAGTACTCGTTTTATAATTTCAAGAGCCTTATGTTAAAAGTTGAGATTTCATTAACTTTATATTATCTAGCTTTCTCATAACATGTGAGGGCACACCCTTCCCAAGTTATTTCCAGTACATTAAGCAAGTCTGTTTCCTATTTTCTAAAAGAAATAATATTAATAAGTTTAGCCTTGCCTCAAGAGACTTCATTTCTCATAACCAATTTTGAAAGATGATCCAAAACTGAAATGAGGAAAAGGTCCTGAAAACTGACTTGCTTAAAATTACATCACATTTTGGAAAACATAGCCAGATGAGGTAAATCTTTTTTGTATCTAATATAACCCATGACAACCGGAATAAACATTTGAATATATTTTGATTACCGTATTTTCCGGCATATAAGACGACTTTTTAACACATGAAAATCTTCTCAAAAGTCAGGGGTTGTCTTATACGCCGGGTGTCGTTCTCCTGTAACCAGGCAGACCAGCCCAAAAGTCTCTGACGAGCCTTAAATGGCTCTGACGATCCAAGCCCTGACGATCTGCTAATCAGGCAACTCAGTTGGGATCGCCAGAGCCATGGAGAAGGAAAAAACTTTTCTCCTTTCACATGGCTCTGACGATCCAAGCTCTGACGATCTGCTAATCAGGCAACTCAGTTGGGATCTCCAGAGCATGGAGAAGGAAAAAAGTTTTCCCCCTGCAGCTTGCTTACCTTAGCTGCTTGCCTTGCTTCGCCTTGCCTTGCTTCACTTGCCTGAATCCATTCCATCAGCAAGCATCTCCCTGCCTGCAATCAAGCAGGCTGGGAGTTGTGGACTTCAACTCCCAGAATTCCTCAGCCAGCAAAACAAAGCTGGCTGAGGAATTCTGGGAGTTGAAGTCTACAAGTCTTAAAGTTGCCAAGGTTGGAGACCCCTGTTCTATTGGGTAAGTTTTTTTCCCCTTTGGGATCTTTTAAAAAAATAGTCAATTGGGTTTTTTTTTAGTTGTTCTTTTTTAGACCTAGCCATTTAAAGTTTAGGAAGTTTTAAATTTAGCTTTCATATAAAAATAAAAATAAAATAAAATAAAATATTTGTGCAGCTTTCTGAGATTTAGTATGTTTTTGTAGTGTTTCACTCTAACTACACAAACACACAAAATCTCACAAAGCTGTATGTGGAATTTTGTGTGTGTAAAGTGTGAAAGTTGGGTTTTTGGGCTTTTTGTGGCTGTGTGAGATTCCTGCTTGTTTCAGGGGCCATTTTGGGTCTAGCACAGCTGCTTTTACATTGTTGGTGAGCCTGTTGTGTTGTGTGTGTGTAAAGTGTGAAAGTTTTTTTGGGGGGAGGCTTTTTGTGGCTGTGTGAGATTCCTGCTTGTTGCAGGGGCCATTTTGGGTCTAGCAAAGCTGCTTTTATATTGTGGGTGAGCCAGTTGATGTTTTTTAATTTTTATTTGGTGTGCATTGGAAGAGGGGTAGTCTTATACGGCGAGTATAACCCAAACCCTATATTTTAACAGGAAAATTCGGGGGTCGTTTTATACACCCAGTCGTGTTATACGCCAGAAAATACGGTACTCCAAAATATTATTTGTTTCTACTTTGTGATATTTCAAATATTAATTTTAATCACAATACCATATCGGTTGAATGTGCAGCCCTGATATAAACAAAAAAATTGTTTGCGATTCAGGACCTAATTTTTTACTAATGCAAGTAGAACATGAGATTACTCTTTCTGAGTGTAGGCTATTTTTCTTAGGCTTCATCTTGTGTGGTATGGCAATTAATATGCTGGATTAAAAACAGATTTAGTCAGGTAGAAGTTCATCTCAGTGAGTAAAACTGGACCAGCCTCTCTCTCAGCCCAACCAATCTCATAGGATTGTTGTTAGGTAAATCTGGAAGAGAGGGGCATTATAGATACTATCTTGTGGGTCTGTAGGAAAATAATAGGATATAAATATTACAAATAAATATAAAAATATTTTTAAGAAATTAATCTGAGATGAAAATATTCATAATCCACTCTTTTAGTTAAAATGTGTTCAGTCTCAGCCTTTATAGTAACTCTTTCCCTATGAAATAAACAGACAGATCAATATCACTCTAGGAGGTTTAATGAGTTCTGAGTCACTTTAATATAGCATTTCATATCATTTTTGGCTTATTATTGTTGTTTGTTTTATTTTTTTTCTCATACTAACAGTCATATGAAAAAGAAAGAAAATCAAATTAGAAGATTCCATAAGATCAACAATCCTTAAAACAGCCTACATACATATAGCCTATATAATCTACTGTAAGATTAAAATTATTTTTAAATTGTTACAAAAGAATGGTAGCTGTTGACTTTCTATGACAGATATCCAAATTCATATTTCAGCTTTGCCCCCAAAGCTGCTCATATACGGATACGTTACATCAAAAATTACTTTTAAAAGAGGAAAAGACTTCAATAAAAGATAACACTACAGTGAAAAAGAAAGTTTACCCTCTTGAGTTCTGTGGTTTTACATATCAGGACATAGTAAAAATCATCTGGTCCTTTGCAGTTCTTAAAAGTAGGTAAATACAGCTTCAGAATAAACAACAACACATGGCATATTATTAAAACATTTGTTTTACAAAAAAGAATCCAAAATGAGAAGCCATGTGTGAAAAATTAAGTATTGTAGAACCTCTGGTCATGACCATAATTCATTCCATAACTGATCGAAATCAATTTGGTCGTAACCTGAACCTAATTTTGGAAATTTGGCACTTACAAAAAAAAATGGTGCAGAACTGGAAATCAGCCATGGAAAAAAAAATTGTGAATTTTTTGGTCAGAACCCGTTTTTGTCATGACCAGAAGCGTTCGTGACCAGAGGTTCTACTGTATATCTCATGATTCAATAGCTTGTCTTTACCAGCACTAACTTGAAGTAATTGTTTTCTGTACGAACTTTATCGGTTTCTCACATCGTTGTGAAGGAATTTTAGCCCACTCTTCTTTATAACATTGCTTCAATTTTTTGAGGTTTATGGGCATTTGTTTATGCACAACTCTCTTGAGGCCCCACTACAACATTTCTATTGGGATGAGGTGCCATTGCAGCACCTTGTTTTCCTTTTCAGCCATTCTGTTGCAGATTTGCTGGTGTGCTTCTGACAATTATTCTGTTGCATGCCCCAATGTTGGCCAAGCTTCAGCTGTCTAACAGATGGCCTCACATTTGATTCTAGAATATTTTTGAACTGCTAAGAACCAGATGATTTTTGTTATTTTCTGATACGTAAAACCACAGAACTCAAGAGGGTAAACTTTCTTTTTCACTGTAGTGTTGTCTTTTATTGAAGTCTTTTCCTCTTTTAAAAGTAATTTTTGACATACGTAAGTTATCCATATATGAGCAGCTTTGGGCGCAAAGCTGAAATCTGGCTTTGGATATCTGCCATAGAAAGTCAACAGCTATCATTCTTTTGTAACAATTTAAAAATCATTTTAATCATACAGCAAGTTATATAGGCTATATGTATAGGCTGTTTTAAGGATTGTTGATCTTACAAGATCTTCTAAATTAATATGAATATGTTTCTATCAAATATTTAGAATCAAACATGGTATATACAAAATAAAGAAAATGATGTATCAGGGTAATTGTACAATTTTATAACATGGATATATGAGACGAGTGTGCTACACCAGTGGTTTTTTCCAGCTTTGCAGACCAATGGCAAGGGGGGGGGTTGTTTCAATGTGAATGGCAGCCAAGCACACAGCTCCATTTGCTCGCACGCCATTTTTGCAGCCCAGTTCTGAATGGGCTATGGCCCAGTATTGGGCTCTGGCCTGGGAATTGGAGACCTTTGTACTATACCATACAACAAATATTTAGAAGGAATACAATTCAAAAAGCAGAATAAAATTTCAAGGTCTTTTTAACAGGTTTTTAAGTGAAGAAGGGACTATCACAACTCTGGTGTCAGCAAATAGAAGGATCCGTCTCTCATACCCATTACTGATCTCTCCATACGTCATCCTTAGTGAAGCATGCAAACCAATGTCTGTATTTCCTGCGTCAGATGAGGAGAGCACATCTTTCTCCTTTATCCTGGTCACTTTTTACAGAAGCACAATTGAGAGCGTTTTAACAAAACTGCATCACTATTTGGTTTGATGGCAGCAGTGCCTAAAATAGAAAGTCCATTCAGAGAGTGGTAAGGACAGCCAAGAAGATTATAGGAAACTCGCTTCCTGTCATTCAGGTACTGCTTATAAACACTATGTGCTTAGAGCCCAAAACATTGTTAGAGACCCCACAAACCCACATCACGGTTTGTTTCTGTTGCTCCCCTCTGGGAGGACGTTTCGAAGAATTTCTAGCAGGACTTCCAGATTCTGTAACAGCTTTGTTCCCTATGCTATCCATCTGGTAAACTTGCAAGATTTGTTTCTCTCGCCATATACAGGTATGCATCCAAACTAGACTGTGTTATTATCCATGTCATATAATATATGTGGTACATGCATAATTTTGTATGTATTTATTTATCTTGTCATGTTTATGTTTATATGAGAGATGGAAAACCTTTGAAAACCTTTCCTTAATGGAAACCTGAATGCAACGTAATTTTATTTTAATGTATGCCAATTAGTGTACATTCAAAGTGACAATAAAGTTATTCTAAGTCTACCAAAAATACTCTTAACAGCAGATACATAGATACAAATCTTAGTTCAGCCTTTCAGTTATTATAAATATAATGATTGATCAATCATTAAAATTGCTTTTAAACTCTTAAATCTCCTAAACTTTTGTGAGTATGCTAACATCAATATTTAGTAATATTTTATAAAATATTGTGGCAGACCATGTAATGGAAATTGAGTGCTGATGAATATTCAGACTTTTGGCCCCTATTAGCATCAAGAATGCTGCATTTTGGACCAAATAAACTTTACAAATTGTCTTCAAAGTCAATACCATTAAAAGACCCACTGTAGCAATCTAATTTATAGATCATGTATAAGTTTCTATAATTCATAATTAATAATCATAGGAATGTAATATTTATGCAACACAATTTTGGTGGGCTTTTTTCCTAGATCTATATATATATTTTATATATTAATAAAATAATTGCACAATCATAAAGCCTACAAATAACTAGAAGCTCATGTAGCTTAATTAAGCACAAGGAAATAGTCATCATCATTTACATTCTATCATTAAATTTAAAAAGTAATGCAAATAACTATTATGTCATATTGACATCTTATTTCATAAAACAATAAAATATCACTTAGAACCTATACATAGCAAAAGTAATTATTCCACTACAAATTAATGTGATTAATGTTCCATATAGAAAACTAATTTTTGTTTCAGTGAAATAAAATTTTGGTCAGCTAGGAGAAAAGGCTGTTTTTGTCATTCTCATTTAAGAAAATATGAGCAATTTTAATAATATGTTTTAATTGTTGATATTATTGCATGCTGCCCAGAATCACCTATATGGGAGGCTATATATATATTTTTAACTAGGTAGCTAAGTAGGTAGGAGGTAGGTAGGCAGGCAGGCAGGCAGGCAGACAAGCAGACAGGCAGACAAACAAACAGATAGGATTAGTCAGTCAGTCAGTCAGTCAGAGAGAGAGAGAGAGAGAGAGAGAGAGAGACAGACAGACACACACACACACACACACACACACACACACACACACACGTAATAAATGTCATAAGGACCTAACTGCTTTTCTGTAAGCATACCTTTTATGCTTATATATATGCATATGGTGAGAGTTGATATAACATGGGAGACTCTAGTTTCAATAGGATTTGTCATATAATGTGCTTAGGATAAAGAAAGGAACAATTTATTATCTGCCATTTGAAATAGACAATACATTATTACATAATTAAACTTAAATATAAATTTGTCACGCTATTTCCACTGGAAGTATTATCCACTGACTTCAGAAATCCCTCAGATTCAAACTTTCTCCATTACTTAACATTCTAAATTTGAACTTTCAAAGAAAAATAATAAAAATATTGATAGATGTTTCTTAATACATCTAAGTGCTAGCAGAGCTGCTCTTATGAGCTCAATGGAAACAATTGCAGATATCTAGATAACAGGTAACATTTAATTAAAATGAATTCCGTGACTTCTTTTTGCTACAATCCACTTATCATTCTATTCATAAGCAATACGAAATTTATATAATACACGTTCCAAATAATGAGATTTAATCTTAATTTTAAACATAGGTGACTTGACATTTTTGAATATTGAATATTCAACATATTTAATATTCCTTAAATATTCCACTAATATCTAATACGCTGCTAATATTTCCATGCATCCATTTCAAATATTTTAGAACATCAATATAAAGCTTACGCACAGGTAATGAACCAAACATTTCTGCTGACCTCACATCATTTGGCATTTCCTTCAAGGCTCATTTCAGTGTAGTACTGAAATTCACATTAAGGAAAGCCTCTAATTTACTGAAGCTATTTATTCCATCTAGATCCAGCATGACACAGACTTGTTTGCAGTGATGAAAAAGTGATTGGTCATATCTTTCATCCATTTGTCCCAGAGGACACTCAACCAAGCATATATGAACAAAATTATCTATAGCACTCTTTCTCCAGTCCAATAAAACAGACTCTGGAAGAAAGATGCCCAGTTCTTTAAACGTTCCTATTATTTTCACAAAAAAAGAGAGATTTCTTCCTTTAATCCTCAAGGAATCTCAAAACAGAATACAATCTCTTGGGTCATTTTGAACCAGCTACGATGTTCATCTCACTTGATTTTAAGAATATAAAAGAAAACAGAAAGAAAACCAGGCATGCACACAGAATGAAATAGCACTTATATAGCAAATGATAGCCAGGGATCGGTTTTGCTAAGATAACTCAAATTCAATTTATCCTGCTTTATAAACAAGCATACAGCCTTACCGTTTTGGTAGTAGAATGGTTCTTGTTAGATTCATCTGTAACTCCTTAACATTCCTCTAAGAACATTTCTGATTGCAATCAGGCCAGACTCATTCATAGCAACTGAATTCACATCTTTCTGCACTAGCAAGCTGAAATGGTACGGCTGAACTACGACTAAGAGAGGGGGAAATTATAAGCAGAAAAACAAAGAAATCCCTGAAGACAGAATATTCTCACCAGAACTGCAATGTAGAAGGTGTCAACAATCATCAGGGAAAGAAATGCATCTGTCTAAATTTCATTCCCAGCTCATGGATATAGGAAGGAAGGTTTCGGGTTGTCCTTTTTCACATAAATTGTGATGGACTTGCCTGTGGAGTTCCCAGGAAGACATTCTATTCAGGCTCTGCAGCAGCACTGCAGCCAATACATATGCTGTTGATGGGGTAAAGCTCTGTGAATATTTTTGACTTAAGAATATTTAATTGACTCCACAGAAATCTTTTAATGGAAGAATAAGCTGCAAATGAAGTACGTACTAGCATCACTCTTATAAAATGCTGGAGCAATAAATTAAGATTATAACTAATTATAGTCAATTTGACTGTTTTCCTTGTATCAAACAGAATGAAAGCCTGTAAGTCACAGAGCAAAGAAAAAGCATGGCATTTTAGCATACAATTATGTTTAAAAAACAGAAAATTATCATCTGGCACAAAACCAGTAAATAAAGAAAATGTTTAAAGTTCATTCCTCACTAGCCAAAGGGGCCACACAAGTGATCATATAATAAATGTAATATAATAGTCCTTTTAGGATTATTATTTAAAATTCAGGACACCTATAAATTTTATTATATATAGTAGCAATTTCCTAAAAGTAAAACACATGTTTTCTGGTTTCAAATTGTCACCAGGAATGAACACCATATTAATTATCCTTGAATTTAATTTCCTTTTATGATGCATTTAACTCATTCTATTATTGGTAGCTTAGATGCACAGACATTTCTCTTTTATTTGTTATAGATTTCTAAGCAGCACTGCTTTTGGTCGAATAGCAAAGATTCTAAAAAGGTTAATAAGATCCAAAAACTGCTCAAAGTCATGTGCATTGAAAATAATTCACTTAGTAAAATATGGGTATATTGATTAAATGTACCCAAATACACATTTTTACTTGAAATACTAGACTTCTAATCTGGCAAGAACAATTTTAGTGCACTTCAATATAATTCTCTTGGTGTGGTTTGGTCTAAAAAAGAATGCACTGAGGTATCTATGGAGATTTTCAATCATCCAGGTTATAGTTTTCACAAAGGTGCTTTATCAAGAGGCAACTGGACATTCTTGAAGACATTTCTCATCCAAGAAGCTTCTTCAGTTCTGACTGGATGGTGGGGAATGGAAAGGTTTATACTCCTTGTAGGCAGCTGGTCATTTGCATTCTTTTAGAGAGTCGTTGAGGCCACTTGGAGGTTCATCTGTGTCCTCAGGATCACCCGAGTAGGGTAAATGGGTGTGGAACCTTCTTGGAACTGCTGAAAGGACTGTGTTGTATAATGGAGATAGATGATGATGATGTATCCTCAACGATTCTCTAAAAGAATGCAAATGACCAGCTGTCTGCAAGAAATATAAATCCTTCCATTCCCCATGATCCAGAGCTGAAGAAGCTTCTTGGACGAGAAGCAAAACGTCTTCAAAGAAAAACAAAGTCCAGTTGCTCTTGAAAAAGCATCTTTGGGACAATGCACGGGGGTAAGTTAGTTGACAATATTGCTAAGGGGCCTTGCTAGAACTGAAAACTGATCAACAGATAGAAAGCATAAATTCAAACAATGAAAGAAATCAAGAATCCTGAATACGTCTTAGACTTGATTTGAATTTACCACAAAATATGCAAAAATCCAGTCACATGACTATCCTTATGGTTGGCTTAACATATCGACTAGAATCTCAATCTATTGAATTTCTTAATAAAATGGCTAGGGAGTGTTACCTAGGATTACAAACTCTCATTGTACTAATGCCACATCTATATTATAACGTCTAACATTACTGCTAGTGTTTGGGAAGGTTTGATGCAAATTTGGGAATTTGCAAACCTTCTGGAAAGCAACAGTTTGAAGACAATTGAGAAGCACTCAAATACAGTATCAGTAGCCATCTTACAGAACCAATGACCACGTTTTGTAATCATTTTGGCATAGTAAAAACAATAAACACATGAAATTGTTATCCTAGCTACTGTTAAATTTATTCATGGCAGTCTTTGAAACACAGTGTTGGATACTCATACTGTTCACAGTTTTCTTGAGAAGAAATCAAGAAAACCAGCTGTTGCAAGCAGCCATGTGAAGCCATAAATGGGCTGGTCCAGCAAGGTGTCAGCGTTCCAAATTAGGCTCTCTTCCAGTTCTGACATGAACAAGATGAAGCAAAGACCAGAAGCGTTGATTTATTGCTGAGATGAACTTTTACCTAGTTTTCTGTATGCAACAGATAGTGTTTCCTGGGGGATGAGGGTGGGGGCCACATTCCTGTGAAAAGAACGTGCCGGGACATAGAGATGGATCTGCATGATGGCCAATGGGACATTGGGGTTGGAGAGCGGAAGAGGAGGGGGTTGGAAGGAGGAGCCAGTCTGGCTGCAATTTGAATCAGGAATGTCGGTTTTTTCTGTTCTTAAATAAAAGTGATTCATTAGAGACTGCGCTTTAAAATGAAACTTATATAAGATAGCACCGAAACGCTGACAGACCCCTGGTATCGGGACAATCAACATCTCTTGACAAAAAGAGAGGAACTAGCATGGAGGGGGACAAAGCTCTATGTCCCACAGAGTTTACGCATCCTGATTCTCAAGAGGAGCCACGACGTTAAACCAGCAGGACACTTCGGGTTCCTAAAGACTCTGCACCTAGTACGAAGGCAGTTCTGGTGGCCACACATGAGAAAGGATGTAGACAGTTATGTAAAGAGCTGTACCACTTGTGCCACAATGAAAACAAGACCAGGGTGCCCGCCTGGATTGTTGCAACCAGTAGCTGAGCCAACAAGACCATGGGAGGAGATTGCAATGGACTTTATAGTAGACCTACCGAGGAGGAGTGGAAATACAGTGATCTGGACTGTAATAGACTTATTCTCCAAACAGGCACACTTCATTCCTTGTAGTGGACTGCCTTCAGCCTGTCAGTTATCCAAACTGTTCCTGAAACACATTTACCACCTACATGGAGTCCCCAGGAGAATCATCTCCGACAGAGGGGTCCAGTTCACAGCAAAGTTCTGGAGGGAGTTTCTACGATCCATAGGTTCATCCCAAGGGCTCAGCTCAGCATTTCACCCGAGCACCAATGGGGGGGCAGAAAGACTGAACGCTATGATAGAACAGTATTTAAGATGCTACGTCGACTACCAGCAGTCCAATTGGGCAGACCTCCTATCTTTTGCGGAGGTTGCATATAACAATGCTGTCCACAGCACCACGGGGCTAACCCCGTTCAAAATAGTGAGTGGCATGGATTTTGTCCCCATGCCAGAATACCCGAGGGAGCCCCCTTCCTCAGTTAGTTTGACCGACTGGATGGCAATGTTGAGACAAACTTGGGAGAATGTTAAGAGGGCGCTGGCAAAGGCGGCTCAATCTTATAAGGAACAAGCAGACAAGCACCGAACTCCCCAAAGACCATTTCAGCTGGGAGAGAAAGTTTACCTTTCCACCAAGTACTTGAGACTTAGACTCCCGAGCAGGAAATTGGGCCCAAAATTTATAGGGCCATTTCCTATAATAAAAATAATCAACCCCGTTACAGTGCAATTGCAGTTGCCACGGCTTTTGGGGAAAATTCACCCCGTTTTTCACAGTAGCCTTCTAAAACCTGTAGTGGGGTCTACTTTAAGGCCAATGCCACGTGAACCCCCTGGGCCCCTGGTTGTTGGGGGCCAAACGCACTACGAAGTGCAGCAGATTCTTGATTCAAGATGGCACAGGGGGCGCCTCCAGTACTTAATTAAATGGAAGGGCTACCCGTTGTCAGAGGCTTCCTGGGTGAAGAGCGCAAACATCCAAGCTGATCGCCTTATAGCAAAATTCCATGCAGACCACCCGGGGAAGCCGGGAGGGGGGGGTGCACAGCCAAGGAGGGGCTAATGAGATTTATCTTGTTGTGTTTTTTCCCTATGGGATAGGTGATGTCGCAGAAGTGAAGGGAGAGGGGCCGGATGTCAGCGTTCCAAATTAGGCTCTCTTCCAGTTCTGACATGAACGAGATGAAGCAAAGACCAGAAGCGTTGATTTATTGCTGAGATGAACTTTTACCTAGTTTTCTGTATGCAACAGATAGTGTTTCCTGGGGGACGAGGGTGGGGGCCACATTCCTGTGAAAAGAACGTGCCGGGACGTAGAGATGGATCTGCATGATGGCCAATGGGACATTGGGGTTGGAGAGCGGAAGAGGAGGGGGTTGGAAGGAGGAGCCAGTTTGGCTGCAATTTGAATCAGGAATGTCGGTTTTTTCTGTTCTTAAATAAAAGTGATTCATTAGAGACTTTGCGCTTGAAAATGAAACTTATTTAAGATAGCACCGAAACCTGACACAAGGATCATAAACAATAAAGAAACAATAGCAAATACAGGTATTTTATAAGACAAATTAATTCTAAGCCTTAAAAACATATTTTATGTGTGCATAAAAGTGTGTTCTTCATTTTATACATACTATACTTTATAAATGACCCAAACCATAGAAACTTATTTTACATATACTCTGAGATCTGGCTCTTTTTTGGCAACTGGCAAATTACTCCACAAATGAATGTACACATTGCTTGCATAGTTAAAACCATTGTTTTAAAAAAATATTGTCATAAAAAAGACAGTGGTTCTAAACCTGTGGTCCATGAAGCCTGGGGGGGAGGGGTGTTAATGTTACAGGGGGTACACAAAGGCTTGAAGAAATGTTATGTTATGATTTAAGTCTTGCGTTTAGTCTTGTGGGTCAGTGGCCATGATCTGTGTCCACAAAAGATATTTAAATGGGGTCCATAGTGAAGAAAAAGCTGACAATCACTAGTGTATACTATAAAATTCCCATCTTTAAATGTATAAATATATTTGCTACATTCAAATCTCATGTTGCTGATCTTTATTTTTCAAGCTGTATCTAGTTTTCTGCTGATTTCATACAGAATCTAAATCTAAAGCCCTCCAACTTCACCGTTTTAGCTATTGAAAGAATAAAAGCTAAATACAAATGAATAGAAACTTGACATAATAAAAAAAGGATTTATACCATAAGTCTCCAATATAGGCTGAATTCATTAGTGATATTTCTCAATTTCACTTTTTCCCTAAAACAAACATCAAAGTTTTAGTTTAAACACCAACCACTGCCTAACCATTTTAAAATTGATCAAACAGATCAAAAATTTTGATGCATCACTGCAAAGACTTCTAGTTCCAAAGTTAGGATTATTCTTCTGATAAATAGAGCATTTTTACAGAGCATTTATAAATAGAGCATTTTCACTGCAAAATGTCATTTGTGTTTTGGGCTAAAAATGTTCAAGAGTTTAAAGTCAGATTAATATCAAGGTGCAAAATGGCAGGTATAATTCATTTAAGGCATTAGCTTCTATGCAAACTAATAGTAATATTATATTTAAAAGTCATTTATATATATAAACTAAGCAATACTAACAACCCTACAAAGTAGGTCACTACCTTCTGCACCCCAAAAGCAAGTGCCTAAGAAATTAGAAATAGAATTTATTGGTTCACACAATCCCTTCAATCATTTCTATTTCACTTTGGCATACAAATCAAAAGTAATAGTAAAATATTAAATGCAATCTGTGCAAGCATGCAGGGAAGGCTAGCTTAGAATCTCCTTCACCGTGTCATTGTTATTATTATGGTTTGTCACACATCCAGATGTTCAGAGTGGATCTGGCATTTTTGTCTGCCTATTAAGTGCTTTCAAGGACCTGGAATAGGCAGATGTTGATATTTAATAGTGTTACAGATACTGTTGAAGAATGAAGCTGTTTCAAATAAAACTGTCTTTTGCAATTGATTGATGGTGAATTTGTCAATACCAATGGTGTTAAAGTTCAATTTTTTGGGGATTTCCCCTAGTGTCTAATACAATTACTTACTTTGACAGTCATTCTATTTCTATTTGAAGTTCTTTGTATTTTGTTATCTTCTACAATTCTTTTCAGTCTCTTGTGTTGTCTCCAGGTACTACCACATCCACTATGCAGACTTTTTTGTCTTTCTTATCGACAATTGTTAAGTTGGTGTGTTATGTGTCAGGTCCCTGTCTTTCTCTTTAATTCTGCTGTCTCTTTTGTCTTTTTCTTGTATTCTGCTGTCTTCAGGTACTTCCACATCTACTATCCATACTTTTTTGTCTTAGTTTTATCAGTTATAACTCCAACCGTGCTATTCATTAACTGGTTTGTTTCATATAGTGAGCTTATATTTGATATAACAGTATTGGCATCTTTTAATGCTTACAATTACTGTTTCTTTGGAACAAGCTTCAACTTATTTTGTTGTTTTTGTATTGTTTTAAATATTCAGTTATTATGGTTCATTGCACAATCAATCAGATGTTCATACTGGATTTCACATTCTTGTCCACCTATCAAGTCCTTCCCAAAGATCTGGTATAGGCAGATCTATACAATTATTGGTGTTACAATATCATTGCAGGATGTAAGCTGTTACAAGCTGTTATCTTTTGTAATTGACTGGTTCTTATTTGGACAATGCTGATGGTATTCAAGTGGTGCTCCTGTTATTTTGGCACTGCACCCAAGGCGCCTATTAATATTGGGACTATCTTTGCTTTCTTTTGCCACAATTGCTCTATTTCTATTTCTGTCAACTGTCCAACTAGTGACAGTTGACAGACTTGTCAACTGTCCAACCCCCAAAAAGGAAACACTCTTCAGAGCTTTGAATTCCTAAAAGTAAAACTTCATTGGATACACCATTTTGGTACTGAAGAATCAAAACTAGCTCTGGTTTTCCCATGCAATTGTTTACTTAGTTAAAGAATGGCTTCTCTTCCTTCCCACTCCTGAGAGATCACATTGTCCAATTATGAACATCATTTTGTTATAGGAACAGTCCATCTCCTTCTCAAGCACCTGAAGTGGTGACCTTGATGATTGCCAGGCTCTCACAGTTCACATGCACATTCTCAGCATTCTGTTTACCCTTCACTCATCCAATTCATTGGCAAGTTGGAAAATGTTAGTTTTGAAAGAAGCAAAGTGGTTCAATCTTGACAAACTCTTTGAATTTTGTTAGCTTCTTCAGTTGTTGTCTCCAAACACTGCCACATCCATTATAAGACTTTTTTGTCTTTCTTATCAACAATTGTTAAGTTGGGGTGTTATATGACAGGTGCCTCTGTGTTTGAAAGTCCCAGAGCAATTTAGCTTCTTTATTTTCTATGACTTTCTCTATTTTATGGTCCATCAGTTCTTGCTTACAGAGAAATGATGTTTGTTGCAGATCTTTCAAGGTATCATTGTTGCTAATTTGTCATGTTGTTGCTTGTGTTCAGTCTGTGCAATCTTCTTGCAGCAGTTAGGTCCACTGTTTCTTCAACTTCTTTACATAGATGGTACTTACTGTCTATGGTGGCTTCTCAATTCTTGCTTTGTATGCATTTGTTCTTACAGCTTGGACTTGTGCAGCCAGAATTAGCCTCTGTGTGTGACTTTCTTTAACTATCCTGCTCTTAGCCATGCCATCTTCTGCTATTATTTGCTTTCTCTGCTATTTATTTAATATAATGGCCATGTATTCCTTTGTCTTTCCATGCCTCCTTTCTTTTCTTCATGTGATCTTTCTTGTAGCCAGTTATTCAGTATGGCTGAGAGAGGAATGAATGCAATGACAAACAGTAGTGTGATAATGAGTCTCCTTGGAAGGTTCTTCTCTTTGATGTTAACCATTCTATCAGCATTGACCAGCAACCATGTCTTCCATTTTGCCATCAATCTTTGCACAAAGCTTCTGATGTTTCTACTGACTCATGTTATTTTTAGGCATTTGAGCTAATCATGTGAGAGGGAGTTAAATGTCTTTCTGTAATCAATCCATTCTACATTCAAGTTGGTCTTCCTTCTCTTGTCATTCCCAGAATTATCATGTCAATTAGAAGTTTATCTTTTGTTCCTCTGCTGTTTGGACAGTTCGGAGGGAAAGAACGTATTTTCAAATAGATGCTGTTGCGCTGCATCAGTTATCATACCAGTTCATAATTTGAAAATTGCTGGTAAACATTAACTGGCCGGTAATTGCTGGGTGTTGTCCCTTTTTCTGGATCTTTCATTATCACGTAGGTTTTGCCAGATGTTAGCCATTCTTCAATTTCACCTCCTTGCAGTATGTTGTTAAACTGCTTGGCAACATGTTAGGTGTAGACTAGTCAGATGTTTCAACCAAAATCCAGGCAATTCATTTTCACCTGGTGCTGATCAATTCTTAATCTTTCTTGCCCTTTTTCCACCATTTCTGTTATTATTCTTTCTTTCATATTAGTTCTTTCATTTCATCTTCTTTTCTCGTCTTATCGACTATCTTTAACCAAACTGTGTTCTTGTATTTGGGGGGTTATGCTATATCTGCACCAGGGGTGGGTTCTACTTACCTTTACTACTGGTTCGCAATGGGGCCACACGCACGCTCTTCTGTGCATGTGCAGACATTCTGATGATGTCGGGGTCGGTGGGCGGAGCCTCCCTCCAGTTTTACTACCAGTTCTATAGAACCAGTCTGAACTGGGGCAACCCACCACTGATCTGCACCTAGAACTGTACTGTTTCTTTCTTGTCAGGTACTGACTGATTCACTGCAGTCTCTCCATTGATGGATTGTATTTTATGATTAGATATTCTTTGGTCTTCTTGATCTTCAGCTTCTTTTCTTTCATCTGTTCTAGCTTGCTTGCCTCTGATCCCAGCTTGCTGATCTTATTTTTCAGTTTGATCTTCCATTTTGTTGGCAAGCTGTTTGGCCTTTTTGCTTCTTCATTGATTTTGCATTGCAAGTATTCAGTTATAACTGCATCTATGCTGCATATTAGCTGCTTTTTTTTTTTTAAATGTTCTGGTGCTTTTATCTGATATTGCAATATTGGTATTTTTTAATGCTTGTGCTAGTTGTTTCTTTGGAACAAGCTTCACCACAAGCAACCTTATTTTGATAGTTTTGTGCTGTTCTAGATGCTCAGTTATTCTTTGTTTCAATTTTTCGATTTTTTTTACTTAAAGAGATCTTTGTTCTTTCTGAGGTAGAGGAAAGGATGCTTAGTTTCCAAATGAAAATAATTGTAGTTCAATCTCTCTGCTGGGTTCCTCTAATACATCTAAACCCAGCTCTCCCTTGTTTGCCTCTACAGTCAGAGTTACTTCTGTGGCAAGGCTTTGATTTCTCTGCCCTGGGTAGACCTTTGCAGTTCTTCCAATCCTGCTTCTGTGAATATTTTATTTTGTATTATAAATTAACATTGATCTGTTAGCCTCTGTTGTTATTTCAGATTCTGATGCTATTCTTTCCAGAACTGGTGCATTTGTTTCAAATATTCTCTTTTTGTTGGACTTGATCTGTAACAACAGATCATTATTTATTTGTTTTCAATCACTGTATATTTGTGACTAATAAAAACCTTTCATTCCAGCAGTTTTACAGCTGCTGGCCCTGGTTGCTCAGACAACAGTCCTAAATCCTATAGTCCATTTTTCACCAGATGTCCAGGAACTCCAACAACTAGTGAGATCTTTGTTAACTTCTGTGACTGTTTCGCCATATTTTTTAAGGGAGAGACACTCTTTGTCTGATTCGTCCTTGCATGGAAACATCCCTTTTCCAACAGCCGCCACCGCTGCCACCACCAATTCTCAAAACCGGAAAGGTTGGGGACTGCTGTATTAAAGGTAATTAATAATAAATGCATACAAAGCCAGAATATAGAAGACAGCAACAGAAAGCAAATTCCACTTCTAAAAAGGAGCTGAAAAAACTGGATCGCCTATATCTGACAAACATACAGTAGATGCCTTTCCAACTTTGTATTGTTATTATTTGCTGTCAACTGAAACATATGTCTATTTTTATAATTGTCTTGCTAATTTTATATAATTCAAACTATAAATAATTCCGGAATACATCACTACTCATGTGAGTCTTATCACATCAAAATTGATGTGAAATTTCTTCAAAAGGGAATCACCATAACACAAGATTATATCACGTGAATTAGTATTGTCCTTTGAGTATCTCATCTCCAACAATGAGCTAAACTTAATTATTTACAGACAAAAAATAACGTTTATTAAATTAAAATTTTCAATTCAAGATAAGTTATGACCACTAGAACCCATGAAAATTGACAAAAGAGAACAGATTTTGACAGTTTAGAAATCCTGACTTGCCTAGCTCAGATTTAAATCAACTAATATTATATCGAGAAAAGGTTCCAAAATCCTAAGATTCTCATTTATCAATAATTATGTACACTGAAAGCATACATACCAAGACAAATTCCTTGTGTGTCCAATCAGACTTGGCCAATAAAAAATTCTGTTCTGTTCTGTTCTGTTCTGTTCTGTTCTGTTCTGTTCTGTTCTGTTCTGTTCCCAACATGTCACAAGACTAAATTTCTCACCCATCACATCAAATCATAAATTCACAATTCCATCTAATTAGTGTGCTAAATATTCAACACATCAGCCATGTAGGCCATATATTTAATGAGAGACAGATTATAAATTTGCCTGCTGGGCAAATTTAAGTGCTGTACACTTCTGACATGCAACATAGATAGAATAATTTACCTAGTAAGAGGGTGATATTAAAAATTGGAAAAATAAATAAGTAACAAATAAGTAATCTTATGATCATAATTCAAAATACAAAGGGCAAATGCATTATGAGTGCCCATGGTCATATAGTGGCTGTTAAGCAGGGATTCTTATGCAAGGAGCTAAGCTCTGCTCTATTCAACAGAATAATGACTTGCTTGTATATACTATTGTTCCTAAACCTAAACAGCTCATTACAGTTTACCATCAGAATACAACTTTTCTTGTCTTTACAGTACTAGAAATGCCACCAACAGATTAAAAATGACAGCTTTGGCTTTTACATAAAGTTGCTTTGCTTTTAAGGATTAATTTAAAACTGGGTTTTCAAGATGCATTATTTAATATTCTGGCAACTATAAATTCAAACAGATATTAAATCTAGTAGTTCCCATCTAACAACTAACATATTGGGATGCTGCAATCACATGAATAAACTTTTTAAAAGTCAAAATATAGGGTCACTGAACTTAGTGGTTTTGCATGCCAATTGATTTTTAACAAAATGTGCAAAAAGGAATACAATTTTTGTGATTACTATGAATTTTTTAAAGTATGAAAGATATTCTGCATACAGTGCTGTTTACACTCACTGTATGGTAGTCTTCTAGCATTCAAATTAGATGATTCTTTATTTTTCAAGGCCAGCAGGCTATTCATGTTAACCTACTCAATTTCCTATTTTTTTATCTTTTGCTTCCAAACCAGGCCAGAAACTTCTCTTCAAATAAATAAAAAGTATAGGGATGGGTGAATATTGCAAACAGAATATTACAAATTTAATCTAAGTGTAGATTACTGCACTGTATGTTATTTGTTAGATAAACATCAACAACTTGTATCTTGTCCTACTTTATTTATATATTGGATATTTTTCTCTAAGTTGCATTCTTAAAAAATTATTTATACTTTCTTAATGTCTAATCAGCAGATTGATGATTAATGCAGATACTAAGGAACAACATGAAAAGAAAAGAATAGAAAAGAAAGTTGAGCATCTGATTTAAAAGGTATGGATAACTGAAAGCAACAAATGGGCTGAACTGTTATTGTCAACAAAAAAAGTAGCTTGAAGTAGGCTTTATACAATACTAGCTGTATATCTGTGTTTCGCTATGAAACTATGTGATCGGGCTTGATAAATCGACACCTACAGTTTGAAAATTAATGAGTAGTTACAATCGGCCTCTCCTCTCCCCTTCTCTCCCTCAGCCTTGCCCCACAGAACCAGGGGTGAAATCCAGCAGGTTTTGACAGGTTCTGGAGAACCGGTAGCGGAAATTTTGAGTAGTTCAGAGAACCGGCAAATACCACTGGCTGGCCCCAGAGTGGTGTGGGAATGGAGATTTTGCAATATCCTTCCCCCAGGAGTGGGGAGGGAAAGGGGATTTTGCAGTATGCTTCCCCTGCCATGCCCACCAAGCCACGCCTACAGAACCGGTGGTAAAAAAAATTGGGATTTCACCACTGCCCAGAACCCTATCCTATCCTATCTCCTTTCTCTCCCTCAGCCTTTTCCCACAGAAACGTCTCCTATCCTATCCCCTTCTCTCCCTCAGCCTTGCCCCATAGAACCCTATCCTATCCCCTTCTCTCCCTCAGGCTTGCCCCACAGAAGCCTCCCCTATCTTATCCCTTGGCTGCTGCTGTGAAAGTAAAACTGAAACTGAAACTTCTCTCCTTTGCTTGTTTTGCATTTGGAACAGATTTCTTTTCAGGTGGAGAGGGGGAGTAGAACTCCTTAGCATCAGAGGGCTGTTTGGAAAGTGAAACAGTATTTGCTGTGTGAGCAAGAAGGAGACAGGAAGGAGCCTGGCCGTGGCTTAGCTCAAATGTTCTATATTAAAGCTGCTTCCTGCTGTGAAAGTAAAACTGAAAGTGAAACTCCTCTCCTCTGCTTGTGTTTTTGCATTTGGAACAGATTTCTTTTCAGGTGCGGAGGGGGAGTAGAACTCCTTAGCATCAGAGCATGTTAATAATAATATAGGAAATACTAATGCTCTGATGGTCATTTCGAAAAATCCTTTCTTGGTGAGCACCTAGAAGCCAAGAGGAACATACGTGGCAAATTTCAAGTTTATAGGCTTTACAGTTCTGGAGATTTCGTGATTACAGCATGAGTGGTTTTCGCTTTTATATATATATATAGATTTCATATAACATTTTCACCCTGATTATGCATGGAAAGTAATGAATTAAAAAAATAACTAAAATTAATAGAAATAATCTTGCAGATTATAGAATTATTTGCCATAACCATATAGAATGATATGCCATTCACTCTTTTGTGGATCTGTAAAATATTGTAATATCTTGTTCATGTGCACTAACCCAAATGATATTAACAGTAAAATAATCTGAATGCATATTTTTGTTTTGTAATAATCAGTACTGAAATGTTCAAGCAATGGAAAATAGAGAATGTACATAATTCAGGAAAAATTTAAACATAGACTACAGGAATAGACAATAATTATTTAACTTATTTTAATAAATTAACAAACCAATAAAACCATGAGTCTTTGGAGACCAATGATATGTAACTAAGTACACTATGCTGCCATTAGCATTTTATTCACACTGTATAATAGTATATCAGCATTATGCAGTAATTATATTACTCTAAAAATGGTTCAAGTGTGTAGGAGGAGTTAAAACCTACATTGCTATTAAATCTTTAAAGAAAAGAATTCTTGTCCACAGAAAACAAAACCACCTACCGTAGAAACCATATTGGGGAAAAAACGATAATCATTCATTGACTATGGAGTACAAACACATCAGCCCACAAACTCAGCTGAAATCACCATATCTTCCAGCAGATTTAAAAATACAATATTCAAGGTGCGAACCATGAAACTGGTTTTGATGCCAATAAAATTCAATTATTTTGAAAGCAACATCAAACAACACACAAAGCCAAACTCAAATAGGAAAGAAGCATTTATATTTATTCTTTTGAGATTTTATTCTCACAAAGCACACTGATTTTGTCAAAGAAAATTTAAAATTATACGACATTTACAGCTATAAAGGGACAAGGAATGATGTTCAATGGCAGCGTAAATTATATATAAAAATTCAGTGGTTCCTGCCATGAACATAGGGAATATAATACAGAGCACTGTAATCAGATTTTATATATGTGTACAATTGATATTGCTGCACTTGCATTAAAGAAACCTGAAATAGAAAACAAATAAAAACAGAAATTCATTAAAGCAAAAAAATGTATACATTTGTACAGAAACTCACTAAAACCATAAAACCACTAATCACATGCACCATGCCAGGGACCCCATGCTTAGATTCCCGTCCCAATACTTGGAAAAAGATCAATTTTCACAGCCTTCTAAAAGGATAACAAAGTAGAGGCCATTGTTTTTTTCAGGAGAGAGGTTGTTATATATTTTAAGGAGAGGTGCTATAACAGAGTTATCAAATAATAAGGCACTAAATATCCATGAGGGCTCTATATGTGAAGCTCACTGTGTTCATACGAGCACAAAATAATTGCCTCTGATTAATGCACATCTAGCACATCATTTGTAGAAATCAAAAATACAGGCTGATGAAAATTAAAAATAAACATGTAAACAATTTGATTACTGATCATATGAAATAATTTGAAATCCATCAAGGCAACAAACTTACAGAAAGACAAAAAAGAAAACAAACCTGAATTTAAAATAATCTTACCCCCCCAGAAGATTAGCCAGAACAATAAAGTACTGCACATAAATCTTGTCTGCTTTTCTACTTAATAGCTGAAGTTTTCAATCCCCATTGAAACTAATCCTGGAACTTTTCTTTCCTAATAATACATGTGATACTATGATAAAGGAATAATATGGCTAGAAGCCACACTCGAAAACAAGAGCTGGTACCAAAAGAAATTAATAGAATTCATGATATTTATTGCTAGTAAAAATTTCATTTGTAAAATTAATTAGTTTTCATTTGCATATACACATAAATTATATTTGTTGAAATCTAAACTAAGCACGCACAGTATAAACATATGCATCAATGGTCTTTAGCAACTTCTACTGAGTTCATATGTTTTTTCTCAGTTTAATATGTACAAATTTGCTTACCGGATGTAATTTTAGATGAACGTTTTCTAAAGCAGACCCCAACATTTGTGGCTTGGGGTTCGGCTGTGGGGGGGAGGAACTGGATCGCATGAGCATGGCTGGCATGCAAGCGCAGTTCCACTCATGAAAGAGAGAAGCCTTTGGAGTGTGGTTTCACACTCCATCAGGCTTCTCCATGCCAAAAGCTTTTGCAAAAGGACAGAAAGCCTGAAGCAGCACAAGATTGCACTCCCAAAGCTTTTCATCCACTTGGGGGTGCAGTCTCATTCTCCTTCAGACTCACCAAGGCTGCATGACACTCCAAAAGCAGATTGGGTGTCCTTCGTAGGCAGTCTTGGTGAGTCAGCGAAGCTGAGCCAGGTACATTCATTCTACTCAGGTTCTGCTGTCACCACTCTGCTTTTGGAGCATTGGGAGCAGGTGGTGTGGCGGCCCGGCTGGGAGCAGAGAGAAACCAAGCCCCGTGAGCAGTGGGCCACTGTGCACGCATGCATGCACAGGTCCATTCATGCAAGAGACAAGAGAAGCCTTTGGGGCACCATTTGCATGAATGGAGATGCACATTCGCATGCACTGGCCACCTCTCATGTAGCCCACTTCCAAATACGCCATAGGCCATTAGGGGGTTGAGCCCGGGGATTGGGGACCACTGACCTAGAGTAAACTAGACAAATATCTTTGGATTATTGATCTGTTCTTTCCCCCTTCTGTTTACAAAAAGAAATTGTTCCTTAATTTTTCCTGAATTCTAAATATAAATAATCTGTACAGATAAATAATATGGAGAGAGGAAAAGTTACACTTGAAATATTGTGCCCATGTTGAAAATGGCAAGCAGGTTCATCTGTCTTGAAACATTTATGAGCTTTTCCTATTCTACCATTTGCCTTCTAGACACTTTGAACTTCCCACTTTTTCCCTCATTTGGAATAGTGCTTAATACTATTACCATATTAGCACTGAATGTAAAAAAATCCTTAATACAGAACAAATTATTTGGAGAAAAAAAGACTTATAGATTAAGTCTTTGAAATTCACCATATAATGTACTGCACAAGAGTCTGACCAAAATGTGCCAAGGAAAAACTTCACGCACAAATGTGCTGGAAAAGAATTTAGACTCGATCTAATCAGGCACAGCATGAAGTTCATTTGCAGGTCTGTGCAGTGGTGACAGAAGCAGCAAATCAGAAGTTTTCCATTTGACACAGACTGCATCCAAAGCCCACAGCTGCTGAGTTGTTTGCAGTTGTGCAAGGGCTAACCACATACTCATTGTCTCCTCTGAAAATTTAATTACAAAATGTTGTTATTTAAATTTTCACATTCAAGCCAATCTCAGGATTGCCACTGATGTAGAGCGAATTAAAGAGAGATCTGGCAACTCTTCTTAAATGGTTATTTTGATCAGTTTATGACAACTAAGGCTAGGAATAGATTATTAAGAGCATTGTGTGCTCCAAATTGTCCACTTAATCATTACCTGCATAGCAGTGTTGAGTCTCTATGGGCACTGCAGTAGTTCCAGTTCATACTAAGATATTTACAGACGACAGTGTGGGGAGATTTCTGTTACACTGGATTTGGAATATGGTGTCACAATTGTTTTGGTTTTTGTGCTTATTCAATAATTTCTGGAAAAAAAACATCACCAATGTGCAGATATGGCTGACACCTGCCATGCCCAGAGAATGTCCTCTCCCTAGACTGTCATTTTTCCAACTTAACTACAGAAATAACAGGCTTCCTTTTCGTTTATCTGACTCTCCTGGGTTAGGGAGAGTCCTAGAATCATTCCTCAAGATCCTCCGAAAACAGTAATAGTCTGCAAGAAGTTTCAAAAGCTGCGCTTCAAAGTTGCTGGTGAGTCGAAGCTGGGGCAGGCTGCAATCATTTCATTGTTAGATAAAACATTGTTTTGGAATTTATTTTTCAAACCAACAATATTTCATGCCCTTCGTTTCTTAACCAATTTATGATACTATTATCTTTATTAGCTAAAAGAGGCTCTCTTTAGTCACCGATTACTCCTTTTTGAAGCTCTGCACCATTTCTTTATTGTTAAATGGCAAGGAAGAGAGCTTCTGGAGGCAGCTAAACTAAGGAAGTGTGGACTTTTTTTTTTGGAAACCAATGTACACATTTTCAAGGTGTTGCTTATAAACCCTATATAGCAGTGATGGCTAACCTTTTTGCCATCACATGCCAGGAACAGGGGGGAGGGGGTCAGGCGCATATGTGCCCACACCCATAATTCTATGCATCCCACCCCCCACACATGTGCATGTGACCCCCGCCCCTCGTTCCTGGCATGGTAGGCCCTGTAGGCCCATTTTTTGCTCTTCCCCAGGCTCCAGAGCCTTTCTAGGAGAGGGCAAAAAAGGCCTTCCCCACCCCCACCCCTGAGGGCCTCCAGAGGCAGGAAACAGCCTGTTTCCCTTCTTCCGGTGGACCCTGTTCTGATCCGCCAGCAGCCTTAGAGCCGGCAGTGGAGTCAGACAGTGAGGAGGCTGGGGACGAACATAGGCCAGTCCTGGAGTCTGGGGAAGACCCGGACAAGGGCTCTGCATCAGAATGAGAGATGAGGCCAGGGCCATCTGGGAGTGCTATACGGACTCCAGAGCCTCCAGAGTTGGACAGTAGAGAGGCTCCTGTTCCTAGTGCACTCATGCACAGAGCTGCCAGAAGGCATGGACAGTTAAAACAAAATGGACGACTCGGGAGTAAGGCCTGGAGATGATTGGCCCCTCCCATAAGGCTTAAAAGAGGAGCAAAGGCACATGGGCACTTTGGAGGAAAGCAACATTGTTAATTCTGTTCCCAGTCGGCATCTCTGTTTGATTCTGGAATCCGTGTGGCTTTGCTAAGTAGGTCTTTGGCAGAGTGTCAAGGGAGATAAAAGCTGGTGATTATCCTGAAGGACTTCTCCTGAAGGAATTTTTGCAACTGGGACTCAGCTGTGAATGAACGTAATTCACAGTTGTTGCAATAAAAGAGGTTTTTGGGACTACACGTGTGTTTTAATGACTCAGGAAGTCTAGGTCACAACAGGCCCAGAAGGCCTGAAAATCACTGGCAGGTGCATGCAAGCGCACCAGAGCTGAGCTCATGTGCCCACCGATATGGCTACACATGCCACCTGTGGCACACGTGCCATAGATTCACCATCACGGCTATATAGTATAGGGACCAGGCTATTTGCAGGACCCTCTATCACCACTATTTACCAGAATCAATAAGGTGAGCTTCTGTGCGTCCCTTCTAACTAATAGCATCATCTTACTAAACCACTCATGGTTTCTCTGTCACTATGCCTACTACATGGCAAGCATTTCCCTAGATGGCCTGACACCACTGACCTTTCATTAGGTACTAATAATTTTGCTGTACCCTTAGGAGGTTCAAATTATTTTTTGTATTATTGATGAATTAGAATGATTTTTAGACCGTGAAGATGTCATGTTGATTGTTTTGATTGTTCACAATTTAACTTTTCTTTAGTTTTAATCCTACTAGGATACTGAGAATCATTATTATGGGTAAATTATTCATATAAATTGTTTAAATAAACAGAATAAAGTCCATATTCATCTTTTGAACAGCTGTTCCAAAGATTGTTTCATTCTTGGTCACTCAGATGACTATATAAGGGCTGTCCTTATAACTGCAAAACCCAATTCAGACATCACATGTGTTGTCATTCAGTGTCATCTTTGCCAGGCAAAGATCTTTTTATTCACCAGATTTCTATGGCAATATATTAATTAATATATTAATTAAATTGATGTTTGTATTAATCACTGCTACTTTACTAGCTAACATTATTAGTTCAAATGTATATTTCATTGTTTTGGATATCCATTTTTATTAAAGTGTTACCATAAATCATCCTGGAAGTTGATTAACAAAAAAAAGTTGACATATATTTTGTAAATAAATATAATACTTTTCTGCTTTATCACTCAAATTAATACATAAATAAAAGAACATTTTCAAGATGATATTTAAAATGATAATCAGAGTTTGTGGTTTTTTAAAAAAATAGAAATAATCTATGTGAAAACAGACTGAATCTTCATAATATAGAACATTTTTCTGAATTTTATAAAAAGGAGAGAAGGAAAGAGAGATCAGCATACTTGAACTTTAATACAAAATTAGCTGTTAGAATCTTGTTCTAAAAACCTCCAGTATTTTACAAGATGAAAAATATGATTGGGGTATATGCAGGGTGAAATCCAAATTTTTTCCCTACCGGTTCTGTGGGAGTGGCTTGCTGGGCATGGCAGCAGAAGGATACTGCAAAATCTCCATTCCCACCCCACTCTGAGGCCAGCCAGAGGTGGTATTTGCCGGTCTCTGAATGACTCAAAATTTCTGCTACTGGTTGCCCAGAACCTGTTTGAACCTGCTGGATTTCACCCCGGGTGTATGTGTGTGTAGAGAATGAGAGAAAGAGATTATTATTAGAGAACCAATTTGGTCTAATGATTAAGATATCACACTAAAAACTGGGAGGCTGTGAGTTCTAGCCCTGCTTTAGCTATGAAACTCAGCAGAAAGTCATTCTTTCTCAGCTCAACTTGCCTCACAGAGTTGTGGGGAAAACAGGAGGAGGAAGACGTGTTGGATATGTCTGCTGCCTTGAGTTATTTGCACAAATAATAAAAGCAGGATACAAATAAAAATAAGTAGAATGTTAAACAAACAAACAAACAAACCAATAGCGGCCTATCAGAGCCCTTTATAGAAGAGGATATCCTTTTTTAAAAAAACTAGTATCCCAAACAAAGCACTGTTGTTAGATAACACAGCTTCACCGACCTCTTATTGGTTAGAATTATAATTAGTAAAGATGCTGATTAAGTAAGTTAGTGAGTCTGAGAATGCAGATCAGCATATTTAGGGGCCACATGGTAGAGGAAGGCAACATTTTGCAGCAAAGGCTCTCATTTCTTTAGTCCAATTCTTGCCCTGGACAAAAGCAAGTTAAATGCAGAGTAATAATACCGTGTTTTCCCAAAAATAAAACCCTGTCTTATATTTTTTGAACCCCAAAATAAGTGCTTGGCCTTATTTTCAGGGAGGCCTCATTATTTTAGAGCGCGTGAAGCAAGATGGGGCTCCTCTTGCCGTTTTACCTGATTTCCAGCTCTGCATTTAAATATTTTTGGGGAGGGCTTATTTTCCGGGGGAGGCTTATTTTAGCACATGTGCTCAAAAGCCCAATTGGGCTTATTATCGGGGGATGTCTTATTTTCGGGGAAACAGAGTAATAAGAAACAAGTCATAATTCCCCATCTCAAAAGTTAGAGAACATGGAAGTGTACAGATAAATATTCATAAATGATACAATTTATTCATATGAATTCCTTGCTTTAAATAAAAAGCTACACTAAATCATGATTTGCCTTGGAAGAAAAAGTCTCTTTTACTAAGGGTATGATACAATTGAATCAAACTATAGTAGTGGCCAAAATTGTGGAAACCTTTTGGGAAAAGTGTATTTTTGAGGTTTGATAGCATTTTTTGATAACACCACTTTTTTTGGAGTAGTATCATAAAATTATATATCATGGAAATGGAAAGATAATTTAGTCAAGAATGTAATGCTTTTCAACCTTTCTTTGAGAGATAAAAGTGGCTTTTCGTGGAATTCTAGATTTTAGGCCAAATTCTTGCAGTCTGCGCCGAACAGTCCTTGCACTCAACTTCACATTGCATTGCGCCTTTTCATCTTGTATACACCCAGATGATTTTCTTCTGTCATGTAGGCACAGTCTCTTAATTCTTCTATCATCACTTGCTGTTGTACACCTTTTCCTGCTTTTACCAGTGTGGGGGTAGTGACTGTAGTGACTGAGTCTCCTTATACCTCTTCAAAAACTTAGAAATGCCACCTATGGTTAAGTTTCCAACAATTTTTCTTCTAATTTCTTTATAACTGTAGCTTTGTTCACTTAATAATACTATTTTACATTGCTTTCTGGGTAACCAGTCAACTCTTTGCACCATTACTTTAATTTTATTACGTTTTACAAGCTCACTAAATGAAGTAACACCAAAAAAACCCAAACCAACTTGATAGCGATCACATAACACACTGCCAAATGTCCTCCTCTCAGCTTCAATACATGACATCAATAACGGAATCCTATTGTGATCTGATTGGCTCTCTAAACACTCATGCTCATTGGCTACAATCAGATGAAGGAAAGGTACCTGATATCAACCTAAGCAAGCTGCGCTTCCTTTTTCTGGTTATCTGGCTATACCTTTTCATAGAATACAGATAATTGAACAAACTTCAATTGATTAGATTATCTTTCCATTTATATATAATTTTATGGTACTTCTCCAAAAAGAAGTGGTGTTATTAGCCATCAAACCTCAAAAATACACTTTTCCCAAAAGGTTTCCATAATTTTGGCTACTACTGGATAGGCATTAACAGCAGCATTATCTGTTCATCCACTCATTACTTGTATTAATATATTAAGTTCAAAGGTCACAACATTTAAAATCGTTGTTGAACCCTTCTTAAAACAAGGAAAGCACAACTAGAAACAAGAAAAACACAACAGTTTTTTCCTGGATGCCATCATTCTGCTAAACAAATAATCCCCTCAACACTGTCAAACTATTTACTAAGTCTGCACTACTATTAATCTTCTCATCGTTCCCACCACCCATCTCCTTCCACTTATGGCTGTATGACTATAATTTTGTTGCTTGTATCCTTAAGATTTATATTGATATTTTTTCCTGATTGCTTATTTGTATCCTATGACTATCATTAAGTGTTGTACCTTACGATTCTTGTTGAACGTATCTTTTCTTTTATGTACACTGTGAGCATATGCACCAAGACAAATTCTTGTCTGTCTAATCACACTTAGCCAATAAAAAAATCTATTCTATTCTATTCTTCATATTATAAACACTTGCCACTAAGCCATATACTGCTTCCAACTCCTTCCACACACATATGTTTCTAGCAGGTACAAATGCTAAACCTGAAAAAAGTAGAATACCATCAAAAGATCATTCTAGAAGATTCTGAAGATCAATTCGGGACAAAAAAGTTTTTAGTAACAGAGATTGGTTCATTTTTCCATCTCTTCCAGCATCCTTCAGAGAGAAAGCTGAACTCTCCTTTTGCTCTATTTTAATTTGTTGGAATTAAATAAGCAAAATGAATTATTAGATTTGTTCTCATGAAATCAAGTAAAAGGAACATCAAAATTCAAAATTTCATCTGTACCATCATCTTTAATATTATAAAATTGCTGATAGCATTTGTCAAAAGAAGAACACACATAAAGTATCAAACCATGGTCGCAGAATATCTTAAGAAGGGATAAGCTGTAATGGCAACAATTTTATAAATGGCACTTTTATCAAAACTAAAAATCTCAAAATAATGAGATGTAAATACCTTCCAATTAGCTTTCTAGAGAGGGCACGAATTCTCTTTCAGTGTGAAAAGGTCAGCCTAACACAAAAAGACAGAGCCACAGATGCCCCAAGATAATTCTGCACTTCCTGGGCAAAAAAGAGTTGGACTTATGTTTCTCCAGAAGCCTCAGGCTACATGGCAAAACACTTTTGAAAGTGGAAAAAGCTTTAAAAGCAAATTTGTGACAGAACATGGTACCTTGCAGCTTAGAGAAAAAGGTTTAAACATACAATTCCTCTGAGTAGATGGAAGCCTTCAGGCATATCTAAAGTAGCATGCTAAATGGATTTCCAAATAAATGTTTATTTCCAAGTGATACTATTCCCTATTGTTTTCCTTGATTCTAGATTCTAAGATTAAACAAGTTATCTAAATCCAGAATACTTAATACTTACTGAAATGAATCTGTTTTTCCCATTCTATTTAAAAAAAAAATTGTGAAGCACCAAGGCTTGCATGCTACATTATCAATAAACAGCAAATTAAAATGTGTTTTATTTTTCCCTTTTAAAAAATATAATCTTCCTGGGGGGGGGGGGAGATGTCTTATAGCAGGCAAACTAGTGTTTCTTCAGTGCAGTGGCCAATATAATCAATGTGTCACAAAGAAGACATTCAACAAACTACCTTCAACTGCAATCTACCAGCAACCGAGTAAGCAATAAAATATGTATTAACTGAGTGCAATAGCATCTCTGAGTCACAATAGGACAGAAACCCATCTTTAATTACCCCAGGAACTCATCTATTTCATAACATGAAGACGATTATGCTTCTCCTTTCTGTTCCATTGGTGATCAATATAATTCACTAGGGCAAATTCCATGTTTTATGTGTATTAATCTGTTTATATATTGATCTCACTGGGATAGGCTAAAGTGATTATTTATAAGTAGGACACAGCAGAACATAAAAGTCCATTAAAATGAATTTCTCTTCTTGTGTTAAATGATTTTATAACGATCATTTTCAGCTGAGTGGAATGAGACATTTCTCAATGACTTTATGGCAGGGCAACCCGACCCTACAGTAACTTGTTTGTTTTGTTACAGTTCAACTCAATGGAATCGAAAACAGTAATCAAATCCAAATGATCCTCAAACCTGACTTTCCCTTTCTAAGCAATATTTTACCTTATTTTAAAAAAGGCTTCTTCAATCATTAATCATTAAATACAGTAAAATATAACTACCATAGTTTATTAAAGTATTTTGGTCATTAATTTTTTTGAAAGTATTCAGAGTTTACCCAGTTTATTAGGAATATTTGGAGAGGTTACAATCCATAAAACGTGTTAATGTAAAACAAAGAATTGAAATAAATAGCTGAATAAAATTCACAACCCTAACAATAATAAGAGATTTATGCCACTAAGAATATAACATAGCTAGACAATAGGTAATCTAAAGAAGGAGTAAAAAATGAAATCCAAGTCTTTAGAACCAAAAATCAGAAAGTGCTAGATAATGCTTCTTAAACATAAGTGCTTTAAGTATTCATAATATTTAGGCAGGGACATTCACTATCTCAAAAATCAAAGACCTAAACATTTAGGGACTTAAATATAATTATTAAAATCTTGTCATTTTGTACAAAAACTAGTTGCAGCGATAGCTCCTTTAGGACTTATATTATCTCTAAAATAATGGAAAAAAGGATTGCAACTGTCAACATTAACTGTACAGTAATCAATACATCTGGAGGATAGGAAAAATGCTTCTTTGAATTTAGATTTTAAAAGCCCCTACTATTTATTCTTTACAAAGCCAATTTATCTTTTCCTTATTTAAAAAAAGTTCCTGTAAGAGCATAAGAATTATTTGACTGCATAATAAGAATAATTAAGAGTAATTAAATTTTACTTGCAGTTCTGCAGAATTAGGAAGAATTTAGGAAGCTTGCTTGGACACATATAGTATGCATTGCATTATTTAATTTCACTTGCATTATCCCAATGCACTGGGCTGAAGAGTCTGGAACAAAATGCCAGGCTAGAAGTTTGGGCAGTGGACAACTGCCTGGAAAAAGAAATGATCCAAAGTCCACAGAAAAGTTAAAACCCATTATTCATGTAGGCTCTACGTTTGTTTCATTACAAGCAGACCATATGTCCTTTAATGATGAATACCTCCTCCCAAATTTTTGCCTACATATTCAAAGGCTAAAATTTTGTAAAGTTACTACTTAACTGACTAATCTGTTTCTGGTTCTAAATCTACAAATTCTTTTGAAGATTAGTGTAATGTTCAAATTAATCTATTGAAATACACACACACATATCACACATGTATATATGTGTATGTATGTATATGTATATATGTACGTATGTATGTGTATATGAATATATATTAGATATTCGGTTGATATGATTATTAGATAGAAATCTCATTTGAAATATTTGTTTATATATATATTTCTTGTTAAATAGAGACGAGAAAGCTTATAATTATTTGTAGACCCATTACATGAGGGAAGGAAAATTTATTGCTTTTTTAAAATTTTCTTTCTAATATCCAGCTGAGGAGGACTTTTGCATGTTTAATGTTTGATTTAATTTATGTTCAGGTTATTTTTTTTCTCGTTTGTACAATTTTGTTTTGTTTTTGTTACTGTTGAGTGTATGTTTTTTTGTTTTCTTTGTTATGCACTTTATTCTTGTTGATAAAACACTAAGACAGACATACAGACAGAGTTTTGTTAAAGAGCAGGAGAGAAACAACTACACAGGGTTAGAATGCCTGTAGAATACTGAAAAATTATGATTGCTACTTACTGAAATTTTGTACTGGTATTTCAACTGAGAATCCAGGAGAAATAAACAATTTACTCAAATACAAGAATTCCCAAGAAGATGACAAACCATTCATGTAAATAACATATAGGCCCAACAATACCAAAAATAAATAAATAAAATGCAATCAGAACTTTTGCTTTACTGAATTTCTATATTGAATTTACTTAAATGTAAAATCTATTTCTCAAGTCAAAAGAGTCAGAATTTCAAGTATTCTCTAAAAACGTAAGGTTTCTATATACTTAACATACATTAATTATTTACATCAAAAATAGAGAACTGTTTTACCTCATGTTGTTAGCAATTCAATATCTCATACTGAAAGGTCTTCGAATGTAAACACACTTATAGAAAAATTACTGAATGTATTATATTTGACATGAACTCTTAAATACAGGAATAGTTACATTTTTTCTGTCATATGAAGTACAGAAACTACTGAAACAGTAGCGCTACTGAATTTACTTAACATACCAACATACATATTGCATACAGCAGTTGGAGTGGTGCAATAGTTAGAATGCAGCATTGCAGGCTAACTCTGCCCGCAGTCAGGAGTTCGATCCTGATTGGTTAAAGGTTGACTCTGCCTTCCAAGGTTGGTAAAATGAGAAGTCAGATTGTTGGGGCAATATGCTGACTCTGTAAACTGCTTAGAGAAGATTGTAAAGCAGCAGTCCCTAACCTTTCAAGCTCCACAGACTGCCAGCACCATTGGCGAGGATGGTCGGGGAAGGGGATAGTTTCACATGCAACTTAAGATTTCCCACATGCACAAATAAAACTTCACTTGCTTGTCTGCCACTTGCACAACTGGTTCCCAACTGGCCGCAGACCAGGACCGGACCAGGAGCTTGGGGATTCCGGCTTTAAAGCACTATGAAGTGATATATAAGTCTAACTGCTATTGATATATTGTTAACGCAGACACATTTGATTATTGTCTAATCAAACAGGCACCACTCATAACAAGTTGAAAAGCAGAAAAGTTCTGATATTTATTGATCACCAACTTCCATGATTAATGTTTATCTTGGGCATTTGTGAATGGATATTAAAATATATGAACTAAAAACATATCTATACACACACACACACACACATACATACATACATTAGATAGATAGATATAGATATATAGATATATAGATATAGATATAATGTATTTCTCTTTAGCCAGGTTCTTCCTACGTAAACCAAGATTTTTATGCAGCCCTAGTTCAGTGAAATCCCAATCCACTAGTTTCTAGGCTTTTTTTCCAGCAGCCAGCAAGCTCCCTGCTGCCCATTGGGAGACTAAGCTTGCTGGCTGCTGGAAAAAAAGCCTAGAAACTAGTGGATTGGGATTTCACTGAATTAGGGCTGCATAAAAATCTTGGTTTACGTAGGAAGAACCTGGCTAAAGAAAAATACACATAAAGGCCTACGAAAAGAAAACTAATATATATATATATATATATATATATATATATATATATATATATATATATATATATATATATATATATATATATATGTGTGTGTGTGTGTATATGTATATGTATATGTATATGTATATGTATATGTATATGTATATGTATATGTATATATATATATATATATATAATAAATTTTGTACTACACAACCAATTGAGAAAATTGTAGCAATATAGCATTGAAATGGCTATAGGTCCTCACGAAATAAGCATGTTTAAACTAACGGATGTTTAAACTTAAGAAAAAAAACATTTCCTACAAAGCCAGATCATTCAGCACCAGCATGTGATTTTGTGTCTCACTCAAAGATAGTACAAGCTTTTGTCCAGCTCTGCTGGACAAAACACATAATGTTAATAGATAAAAGTTAACATTGTTATACACACACACGCAGAGAAGAAAATTATTAGATGGAGAGGATCTGTGAGTACTGGTACAAGACTCTCATGATAACCAACTGCTTTCATTTCCATAATTAAGAACCCCTGCAGTTACACTAGGTGAAGCTTCCAATTTCTTTGAATGGAAACTCAGACAGAAGCAGTTTTTAATCTTCAGTTTTCCATCAACTATACAGAATGCCAGATACCATGGCTACCTTCACACATTGTGTGCCTGAATGACTTGAGACATTATCGGTGCAACTGCCACAATTTAACACAGATGTTCCATATTTCAGTGAGTTTTCCATCATCCTGCCTTCTCAGCTGCCAAATGCTATATAAATTGTTAGAAGAAAAGTTATACGGTCTAATTTCTTATTATGCCTATATAGGGAGAGACATTTATTATCGTGCATTCAGCACTATTAGGTGTACCATAAAAACATCAAATACCTGATTATCTGAATATGACCTGAATATGGAAAACAAGAGATTAATTTATTTATTATCTTTATTTGGCCTTGAATAGCAATGAATCTCATTTTATATTCATAACATAATATCCACCAACATATACATCTTATGATACTATCCACAGAACACTATAATAGTCTTACCTACTTAAAATGGGCAGACATGTTGTGGGGTGAAAAAAACACAAGAATTTGGAGAGAGGTTCCAGCATAAAATTTAAGAATGGGATCACTGAATAACCCTGCAAAAAATGAGTAAGAAAAAAAAATCTCTTCCCCCAACCCAATATACACAAAACAAATGCCTGCACATCATACACATACCTTTTTGACGCTCAAAGCAGCAAATATCTTTTCAACAGATTTATAAAACAAAAAAGTGTTTCAATGATGTATTCCAGTTTCTTTGTACTTGTTTGCAAGCCTGAACTTTCTAATGCATAAGTTGGTGAGCTCACTTACTCAGAAGCAGTCAACCATTACTGATTAATTTTCATACCCTGTGGTTCCTGAGGACTCCCTCACAGAAGCCACAGTCAGTGCCCACCCTAACACTGAAGCCACCCAGAACAACAAGTTTGTCACTGGTAGGGATGTTTGAAAATTTGGTCCTCATAGAAACCTTCCTTGCTCTACAGATATTCCTACATAATATTTCATCTCATATCATCAGCAATAACTATATAACTTTTCATAGGTAGTACTGTAGCTTGGCATTAGGGGCTGTGACAAGTTAATTTTGTTGCAATGTGCTTCCAAAATGGCTCCACACATATAACTGATACTGAGTGCTCATCATCAGACTGGCAATTACAGCATTAAATTGTATACTTCATATGTGCTATGCAATGGTGGGTTGCTACTGGTTCGCCCTGGTTTGGGCTTAGTGGTAGCAGCAACAGTGGGAGGATCCGCCTAGACGTCATCAAATATGATCTGTGCATACACAGAAGCTTCTGCACATGTGCAGATGGGGGGGCGTGCGCGAGTGAAATAAGCTTGTGTGCGCGAGTGAACCGGTAGCAAAGGTAAGTGAAACCCACCCCTGGTGCTATGGTCAAACATAACTATGCAAAGTTATAATAACTATAATAATAATAATAATAATAATAATAATAATAATAATAATAATAATAATAATAATAATAATAATAATTGCGCATTACCCCCCAAAAAAAGCCCTACTTAAGAGCCTGAGCAGCCAGCCAGCCACCCATTCCATCTGGTTATTCACAGTGCCGCAGCCACGAGGCGAAGTGGGGTGGTGGTGGAGCTGCCCCACGCAGCAGCTTACCTCAGGGCCCCGCAGCCAGGCCATCCATGCCATGACACCTGCCACGCGGCAGCAACACCAGAACCCATGTATAGCAGGATACCATGTGGCCAGTGGCACACTTCTGCTTGCTCACAGCTGCAATGGAGCAGGAGGCTGAGCAGTGCACTGGTGCCATGACCGTGAGGCAAGTAAGGTATTGCGGCATGGGTGGCCTGGCTGCAGGGGCCCTGAGGTAAGCCAGTGCGGGCGCATGGGGCAGCTCTATCACTATCCCGCCTTGCAGCAGCAGCACTGGAACACCACACAGCCTCCTGCCCCACTGCAACCAAGCAGAAGTGGGCCTCACATACATGGAAAAAATAAAGACACCCCAAAAGATAAGCCCTAGTGCTTATTTTGGGGCCCAAAAGAAAATAAGACCCGGTCTTATTTTGGGAAACATGGGTAAGTGCTAGAGCAGTGATGGCTAACTTTTCTGTCATTGCGTGCCAAAAAGGGGAGGAGCAGGGGGAGCGGGTGCACACATGCCCATGCCCATAATTCTATGCGCCCTGCCCCTATGCATGTGTGCACGACACCACGACCCCCTGCTTCCCCCACTTTTGGCATGTGATGGCACAGTGGGCCTGGTAGGCCTGTTTTTCGCCCTCCCCAGGTTCCAGAGCCTTTCTAGAAGCCTGGGGAGGGTGAAAACTGCCTTTCCCATCCCCCCAGAGGCCCTCCAGAGACCGGAAACGGCCTGTTTGCCAACTTCCAGTGGGCCCAGGAGACCCAAAAATCAGCTGACTGGCATGCACATGTGCACCAGAGCTGAGCTCGTGTGCCCACCGATATGGCTCTGCGTGCCACTTGTGGCATGCATGCCATAGGTTCGCCATCACGGTGCTAGAGTAATAGAGTAAGTGTTCAGTCGCAATAGAATTTAGACATATATAGGGTTCCCTAGTGCTTTATAGCACTCTCTGGGCAGTTTACAAAGTCAGCATATTGCCCCCAGCAAACTGGGTTCTCATTTTACTGACTTTACAAGAATGGTTGAGTCAACTTTATGCCAATCAGGATCAAACTCCATAATATAGGCAGAATTAGCCTACAACCCGGGTGGATAAAAATCAATGATTTTTTTTAAAAAATCAAAAAAATCAGATTTTTTAAATTTAAATCGGATTTTTTTAATTTTTATCGAATTTATTTTAATAAAAAATTTTGGGGTAAAAATCTATCCTAAGATAGTTTTCTATTTAAGATACATAAATAATTTAGTTTATTCAGCATGAAATGGAGCTTAGTTATGTAGCATGAGGCTGTATATTCTGCAACACTGGGACTCTCGGTAAGTCAACAGTGGATCAAAGGAGTAGCAGAGATGACAGTTGCTCTTTAAAAATTATGATTTAAATCAAGTTGATTTAAATCAAGCCTTTTTACTAGTGATTTAAATCATGATTTAAATTGTGATTTAAATCAACTCGATTTAAATCAAATCCACCCTGCCTACAACACTGTATTCTAACCACTGTGCCACCACAGCTCCTATCCTAATCCTAATCATTCATTGAACTCTCATCATAAAATCTGGTACTGATGAGTATAAGACAGGATTAATATATTGTTTAAATTTGTGAATTACAATATACTTTACGATTTTTAAAGAAATATCTGCAATGTTTAAATGTCTAAGCACATTTTTAAAGCAGAATAAATAATAAATTGCTCTATTATTCTACATCAGATTATATAATTTAATCCATGATTATTTAATAAAAAGAAAACCTGTAAAATTTGTTGAAATTGGAGATTACAATATTTAATTGCCATGTTTTTACAAACAATTCTACTCATATTAGCTAAATGTTCTTAAGATAATTGTCTATAAATAATGCACTCGGATTTATTTTAATTCCTTAATAATTCAGTATCAAACATAAATTATACAAAAATAATAGGCATGGAATATATACAGTATGTTGTATATTCAAATACAGATATTTTGAAATATTATTAAATACTTTATTATTTTCTTGAGTCTAAAAGCAAATGTTACAATTACATCTTCACCAATTCAGGTTAGGTCATTCTTAAACCTGGACTTAGATACACAGTAAAATTGACAGAGGCCTTGACTTTTCTATTTTTTAAAAAAAAAACTTCCCTTTTTAGTACTGTATAATGTAAATACTTGAGTGGACTAAATTGCAATTAATCTATGTTATGGCTGTCAAACTCCCGACCTTCTGGCCAGATGCGTCATGTGCTAGCCACACCCATGCCCCGTTTAGCAAAGGGGGAAAAAGTCCTGATATGTCATGAGATGCCATCGAGACAATTTGAGTTTGACACCCCTGCTCTATGTTATAAATTCTCTGTAGTATGAAGGAACTGATTTGATAAACATTAATAAGTTATTTGCAACTCTGGAATATTTATGATTCAATGAGATTCTTGTTTTCACAATAAGTATTGTAGCAACAACCTGTGCACAATAAGTCACACATGAAGAATTTATGTATAAACATAACACTACAAACATTAGTAATAAATTATAAATAATTTACAAAAATCATTATTAACACAGATCAGCCCTGCCATATAGTATAGTATGTGAAAAATATTTGAATATAATTGGAAAGATCAAAAACATTTATTGTCATAAATCACATTGTATCTATATTTAATCTTTACAAAAGATCATCAAATTTCAGTTTCTCAATGCTTCCAATGTTTACATAAAATACAAATTACAATAAAGTAAAAATGTAGTTTACATAAAAGCATCAATGAGACACCCAGATTATTTACTAGTAAGACTTTTTTTCGGGAATGAGCCAGTCTAAAACTAACCATCACTGACCATCTGTTTTAAAATCAAATAATTATTCAGATGTTTCTTTACTGAAACCACTGTGATTAAAAATAATGTATTTTACCTGTACCCTAATAAGATGCTTACTTGTGAACTAATCTATTATCACTATATCTTATGTAAAAATAGTATTATATGATATCAACATCCAAAATTACTTAAAAATCAAGGGTAAGATATATAGAAAGGATGTTATTAAAGGCTGATAATTTATCACAGTATTCATCCATTATCACTTGGCTGCTGCAAAAGCACTGCAAGACTTTTTAGAAAATTATTACTATGCCATCTGATTACATTAAACTCAGAAAGCAAATTAAATAGTGAATCTGAAAGCAGCAAACATGGATAATTCTATCAGCCTGGCTTCAGAAGCTACAGAAAATCACACCATAAAGCAAGATGCTTATTTCCCCAGAGGAAAATACAATATAGAGAAAAACAACCTCTCCCAAATAGGTGCTTTTAGGAATGGGGTTCACATCAAATATGAACTAAATTTAGACAACCCAAGAATTTGTTTTAAGAGTTTCCACTCAAGGACTCTAACTGAACCACACTCTATCTGGTTGGGAGAATATTTCTAAATCTACCCCTACCCTAAATTATGAAGTCTGACGTGAGCATAAATAATATTAAGCTTCCAAATGAAACCCAATGATTGGGCCAAAGAGCAAATTTAGAACTATATTGTGCCATTATAATTGCAATTATAAATTTTATTAAATTTATTATTAATAGTATTATTATCCTAAGTTTGAAATAAATACAATTTTGACATAAAGTATGATAAATATTTGACAAATATACATATTTCTATGATGTCTTTCCTATTATAATTGTTTCACAATAAACTCTTTAATAGTAACACAAGCAAATGTGTACCTGTTCACACATACTCTAAGCAAAAAGTTCAGCCAAAACATAAGTATAATACAGAGGTGGGTTCTACTTACCTTTACTACCAGTTCGCAACAGGGCTGCGCATGAGCAGAAGCTTCCTGATGATGTCGGGTTCGTGGGCAAAGCCTCCCGCCAGTTTTACTACCGGTTCTATAGAACCGGTCTGAACCAGGGGCAACCCACCACTGCTATAATATATACAACACTGGCTTATAAACTAATCAGAAATGGTAAAAATATTAACTAGTAAATGTAAAGATTACATTTCAAATGTGGAGTTCTCTCTTAATTTACATTAAATAACCGAAGACAATAAAAGCACCCTGTTTTAAGAAAATTAAAATTAAATTCTGTCAAGCCATGACTCTGTACAGTTTAACTGAATAAAATGTCTTTAAAGGTGCAACTACATTAGGAAAGAATGACATTTCCAAGATTCAAATTCAACAAAGAGAGTTTAGCTATAGTAATGGAAGACCATAGTAATTGAAAAACCGGGCTCAGACCCAAAGTACAAGTAGGCATTGCAATTTGCCTACTAGCATTGAAACAGTTAGCAAATGCTTCTAGAAAGTGATTACCTGTAATTGCCTTACTCATGATAGATATTAGCAACAAAGTTTTAAAAATAGTGTTATGGTCAAGCCACCATCATTGATAAAAAAATTGCTAAAAGTAATAGTTTCAATATAGAATGAACTATATAAAATCTGTCACTTTTCATGAAAGTTTGACATCATGCGAAGAGATTTTCTTTCTTTGCAATTTGTCTTTATTAAATCGATTATGCAGTTAGAAACAGAAATTAAGCATAATTAAATTTCTGGAAGCTTTTTTTTTTATTAAAAGAAATGAATGGAAATCGAGTTTTATTTCTGATTGGTCTCATAGTTGAAGATGCATTTAAACATTTAATGAAGTAAACGTTCTTATGAACAAGCACTTGTGCATGTCTAAGCATCAATGAAGTATTAAAAGTATCTCCAACCCTGAAATATATAATTTTACTAGCTTCAGTTTTTGGCAGGAACAATTATTTCTTTCTATTTATGATACACTATATAAATTATATGATACAATATGTACAGACTGTTAACATTAAGCAAAATAATTGTTAAGAGTCAAAACAAATTTTCAAAGAACAGTCCCTGTAAAACAACATTCAACTTTCTGGAGTTTTCTCTCATTTAGCATCAACTTCCTAGAGTGGTACATATCCAACCAAGGCAGAAGAGAACATAAACAGAAGTTTAGTGAACCATGCTTTTATGGAAAGAAAAGGATGGATGATGGGAGTGCTGACTGAAGCATAACATTTTTTAATTGGCTTTCTCCATCACTCAATAGAGACCTATAAGAATCACGACAGGAACAATCATACTGGAAAGTACTTCTGTATGAGACATACCTTATTTTTTCTATTTATGCAATACTATAGAAAGGGTATGGGGTGGGGGTGGTGGGCATCCATGTGTATTTTCCATTGTCCTATCCCAACAATCTACCAAAGTGCTTCCACAGTCACTTTCATGATATCTACCAAAGGAGTTTTTCCAAATAATGTTATATTAAGGGAAGCAATAGCTCCAGCTGCCTCTATGGAGTTGATCCTGAAAAAACCTTGGATATATTGTCCTAATACACCTATTCTAATAGAAGAGATTTGACAACATTGTTCTTCAAATGATTTTTGTGGGGGAGGCAGATACAGGAAAGCTAAATAGGTTGAATACTTCAAGCTAGCAAGAGTTTTCCAAAAACTGCACACTATGCTCTGTCCAAATTGTGTATATTTTGGAAGAATAGTTAAGAGTACTGAAAACTTTTCCAGAATTCTTGTGGTAATGCAAGTTTCTCCATAATTTCTTCCTCCAAAATTTTATCTTTGCTGCTCTATCCACAAAAGTCTCAAAGGTACAGGGGTACACATTATTTGGATGAGAGAAATGAGATTTATTTCTCTTTTTCAGGGGATCTAATCTAACAGAATTAAGCTTGTGTAAGTACACTAATAAGAATAGTGACTTCCAGTGATCCTAATGGAAAAGTTCCTCTAAAGAAGGGAACACATTGTGGTTGGAAATACATTGGACTGCAGGAAATGAACCATTGAAATCTCTCCAGAGTTAAAGAAAGATCATTAGTTTTCCATATGTGTGTCAAATAGCTGCTTTACAACTGTGATTTTATGGTCAGTTTGCAATCGGTTAGGTATCATAGGCTTCCATGCTTATAATGTCACTTATATGAACCCTAAATTCAACTAATTCTTTTTAATCTCTTTGAACTTTTTAAAAAATTCTTTGGCTTTGCTTAAAGATCAAGAACCCTCAGAGAGGCCCATTTTATGGAAATCACTGGGTGAATGTCCTTCAATTCCTTTAAAAAAAACTAAAAGTTTAACTATATTTCTAATGTTTGGAATTAGCAAAAGGATTATTATTGTTGGCTTTGGAAAACAGGAGTTCACTATTAGAGGGAACCAGATGGCTACTTTAAAATAAAGGTTTGACCCATAGTTACAGATTTTTGAACTATTTAATTCTTTATTAGCATTGGCTAGGTACAACTGCAGAGGATCAAGCCTCATTGAATAAAGTGTCATTGATTTACATGTGTAATTAAAATTACAATTTACAATAAGAAAATAATGGATTTAGAAACAAAAATTATTTCAAAAATTGAAATAGGATAGTATAGAATAGAACAGTAAACCTGATAAGTGACTTACACCGATTTTGCAAGAGGGATTTGCTAGTGTTGCTAAAATGGAAGTACAAAGTAAAAAAAAAGAACTTTGAGAAGAGTATAAGAAGGCAGGTGCTAGAACTTTGAAGATTTCAAAGACTGTTTGTAGAAAGAAAAAAGAATTAAAAAATTAATCTATTTGATCAGTTAAAATAATAGGCTGTTATTTAAAGGGTGCTTAATGGGTTCTTTGTTAGGATTGGGTGATAATGGTTGTTTCTGGTAATGTTTAATTATTTTTTGGAGTGGGACTAAATTTTTATTGTTTGAAGAGAAGAAATGGGGAAAGGGATTTGTTTAAAGGAAAAGTTTGGATTCAGATTATAATAGATCCAAGGGTAAGATTTACATTGTTATTTCTGAAAGCCCTTACTGAACTTTTGCCATTTAATAGAAGAAATGAGGCTTTAGAGATGATAGGTTTACAGAAATTTGGTTAGCTATAGAATGAAGAAATGTTTGGTTTGTTTGGGTTTTTTTTTAAGAAATAATGCTTTTTTTAAAAGGCTGATTATACTTGCTGGGAATAAAGGGGTTTCTTTTTTTTCTCCTTTCCTCCTTTTTCTTTTTGTGCCCCCCTTTTTAATGTATCTTTTTATTTTGTAATTGCATTAATTTTCCTTATATAATATAATCCCTAATAACATTACTGAACAAAAGCATTGATCCTCTTCCTCCAAAAGCAACTCTCCTCCCATTGATAACTGTATGACTGTAACCTTGTTGCTGGTATCCTTAAGATTTATATTGACTGTTTCCTAATATGATTTGATTGCTTCTTTGTTCCCTATGACTATCATTAAGTGTTGTACCTTATGATTCTTGACAGATATATCTCTTCTTTTATGTACACCGAGAGCTTATGCACTAAGAAAAATTCCTTGTATGTCCAATCACACTTGGCCAATAAAGAATTCTATTCTATTCTATTCTATTCTATTCTATTCTATTCTATTCTATTCTATTCTATTCTATTCTATTCTATTCTTTTTATCACTCAAACATATCTCCCATAAATCAAAGAAAGTCAGGGAATCTTTCCTAGAGTAGGACAACAGAGAGAGCTTTCCCCTCCCCCTTCTTTGAATATTGCTCTTCTCATGGAAGTCTTATAAAAGATGAGCTGGGTGACATGATAGCAGTCTTCCACTACTTGAGGGGCTGTCACAGAGAAGAAGGGATCAACTTATTCACCAATGTACCTGATAGAAGGACAAGTGAAGTGATGTCCCAGTGCCTGGAGGCTGTGCGGATCTGGAGGGGGAGGAACAGGCTCAAGCTCAACCCTTCCAAGACTGAGTGGCTGTGGCTCCCGGCATCCCGATATAGTCAGGGATATGCAGCTGTCCTTGGAGGAACGTCTGACGGCTGTAACCAGGGGGACCTTTTGTCAGGTTCGCCTGATTCGCCAGTTGCGGCTCTTTTTTGATCGTGATTCCCTGTGCACAGTCACTCATGCCCTCGTCACGTCTCGCCTTGACTACTGCAACGCTCTCTACATGGGGCTCCCCTTGAAGAGCACCCGGAGGCTCCAACTGGTCCAGAACGCAGCAGCGCGGGTAGTGACGGGAGCAGCATGGCGCTCCCATGTAACACCGCTCCTGCATGAGCTGCACTGGCTCCTGGTGGTCTTCCGGGTGCGCTTCAAGGTGTTGGTTATCACCTTTAAAGCGCTCCATGGCATAGGGCCTAGCTACCTCCGAGACCACCTGCTGCTACCGACGACCTCCCATCGAGCCGATGACCTCCCAACGACCCTAGCTATCTCCGAGACCGCCTGCTGCTACCGACGACCTCCCATCGACCCGAGGGCCTCCTCGGGGTGCCATCAGCCAAACAGTGTAGGCTGGTGACCCCCAGGGGGAGGGCCTTCTCTGTGGGGGCACCTACCCTCTGGAATCAGTTGCCTCCAGAGATAAGGAGAATCCAAGACCTCAGTGCCTTCCGCCGTGCCCTTAAAACCCATTTTTTCTAGCAAGCCGGGCTGGCTTAAGAAGAAATTTTTAAATGTTTTAATTGGTAGTGATTTTTAATTTTTGGGCCAAATTTATAGATATTTTAATTGTTTTTTAATATTTGTATTGCATGTTTTTAATTCTGGCTGTACACCGCCCTGAGTCCTCAGGGAGAAGGGCGGTATAGAAATTGGAAATAAAATAAATAAATAAAAATAAAGAAGCAATGTGTGGAAGATCATTAAACAAAGATCCAACTTAGAAAGAAGGAGAAATTTCTTTCAAGAGACTGGACAGCCATTTGTCTAGAATGGTATAGGATCTCCTGCCATGGACTAGAAGAACCCTAAGGTCCCTTCCAACCTTACTACTTTATGTCTATGTCTAATTTCCAAAGGCTTCCAGTTCAATATTTATGGGTCAATGAGCAGGCCCAGAGTCAACCATTGAGGAGAGGGTGAGAGATTTTTTAAAAATATAAAATGATTTATCTGATCTTTTTAAGACAACTTAACATCTGGAAAATGGCTTGGTAAAATGTAATCAGCTCTTATTAAGTCCTCCTTCCACTATATGCCTGCAGTAGTAGTAATTCAAGACTGATTAGACCAGGGAAAGGAAACATTTCACTTTCTCAGTCACTGTTCTCTCCCAATAATGCAGAATCCAAAGCCAAAATTAGCAGGGCCAAGTTCTCACGTCTTCTCAACCTTACAGTTTAAAATTAATTAAGACAACCATTCCCAGAATTCTGCTGGCAATTCTCTTTGATAATTCTGGGAACTGTAGTCTCAACGCATCTGGAACACATAAGTTTAGGGGAAATTGACCTACTTTGTAAAACACTATTTTCAACAATGTTGTCATAGATTTTTTTTATTCATAAACTCATACAGTCATTAAAGCTATTTCCACAATCATCTAGATTCCAAAATATTGTTCCTTACTTTGCAAGTTTCCTAAAGCTATAAGAGCTAATAAAAGGGTTTTCCATGGACATAAATCATAGTAGTACATAAAGTAAGATGACTGTAACTTGTACGCTACAGAACTTTTGCTCTTCATTTCCTATCACACAATTAGAATGAGGAGAGTTATAATCCATTATCTGAAAGAATAGAAATTCAAAATCCCAATTATATAGTCTCTTTTTGTGGTATGAAACCTAAAAAATAGAGGCGAGTGGTGATGCAGAGAATAACTAAGCATGGAGAAGGCATTTTGGCACGGGTGCATCAGCTGCCACTGATTAGAGGGCCCTAGCCTCTTCCTATGAACAATATATTTCACCTGGAAAATGAACCATAGTCCAGGCATAGGAAATAATGCAGTGTTCCTTATGTATTCCATCCTTTTGGTTTGCTACAAAAATGTGGATTCCATGGGAAACAAAGTTATGGTCTTGTCATTCGCTTCTAAACAAGAAAATAAAAGTTGAGATTCCATAAGCAAGAGCTATTTGACGTCAATAAATCACTGGAATAATTTTAGGTAAAAATAAGTAAGAAAGTCCAGCTGACCGAACAGGAAAAACTTTGTCCCAATATGAGTATGTTGTCCACTTAGCACAGTTCATAAAAGCATGTATTCACATAAGCACTCATTCCTTATGACTTTCCACTATGTTATTATTCCTTCCTTAGGAGCCATTCAACATCTGCCTTGCATTTTCCCACAGTATAGTGCCTTTTATGTCTTAGATTGTATTTTTGTGTAGTTCTTCACTTTGAGGAACAAAAATTGTTATGACTAGCTTAAACTAGTTATTATTCTGATACATTTTTTCTCAGGAAAAAAAGCCATCCAATTTAGCAAAGTTAGTATTTCAGAAAGAGCTTGTTGCATCCTTCTGCTACTCCAGAAGTAGGTTAAGGGTTCTGCCAGAAACATCTAGTTTAGCATCTGATTTTCACAATAGGGAACAGAAAGTCTCTGGGAAATTCTAAGATAGTTAATTACCTTAAGGGCTATACAGCAAATGGAAGAGAGTCACTTCTTTATAAATCAAACTTTTTTTCAATTTTCTTATTAAATTGTATTTTGTTGTTCTTGTTAGCATCAACAAGTAGGTAATCTCAGTAAAATGTCCCTCAAACTGAGTTTATGTAATCCTGATGATTACATAAGACTTTTTACTAACAATAAATAAAGGACTTACCATAGTCATCTTGTCAGTCTGTTTTTCTACTTCGTCTAAGTTAAAGGTCTGTCAAGTATGCCTCCTTTCAGTACTCAAGAAAGAAAAACTCCGACTCCATTTTTGTAGAGAAATACTTTTACTGAGTATGAACTGAATGCAACCAAAGAAAAGCAAGGTCTGAGGCAATAGGCGTGAAAATCACATATAGAAAGCAACCCTAAAACCCTGCCCCCAAGGGTCCAGTCAGGATTATCCAATCCACATCCCCCCAAGGGGTCATGTGGGGTGCAGCTTCCGATGGCTCCATCCTTCTGGTATGCCAGGACGGTTGACCTTGACTGGTTATCAGCGTGCCTCCCAGCTGCAGAGAAAGCGCTGAGGAAAACTTTCTCCAATTCACTCTCTGTTACAAGACATCTCCAGCTCACTTCCCCCCTCTCAACTACCCAGTAGCCTCCCACTGGCCAGTCCGCTCCCACAGAGAGGGTCTCCTCAGGGTGCCATCGGCCAAATTATGTCTGCTGGCGACACCCAGGGGGAGGGCCTTCTCTGTGGGAGCCCCTGCCCTTTGGAATGAACTGCCCCCAGAAATGCGTAAAATCTCCGACCTCCGTGTATTTCGCTGTGCCCTCAAAACCTTGTTGTTCCACCAGGCCGGGCTATCAATGTAAAGATTTTAATTGATTTTAAATGTGGGATTTTAAATTTGGGGGTTTTATAATTGAGCCAATTATTTAATAATTTTAATTATTTTTAAATTTTGTCTGTCTTTGTGCTTTTAATCAGGCTGTACACCGCCCTGAGTCCTTCGGGAGAAGGGCGGTATAGAAATAAAATTATTATTATTATTATTATTATTATTATTATTATTATTATTATTATTATTATTATTATTATTATTATTATTATTATTATTAACCAGACAGCTCCCCACTCACCCCATTACAATGGCAGCCGTAGCAAGCAAGCAAGCAATATAAAAGCAGAGGCTGACAAGGTCCCTGAATCAAAGGACCCTCCTCTGTCAGTCATGCTCTGATTACCTCCCGGTGGACTATTGCAATGTGGTCTATATGAGGCTATATGGTACAAAAATGCAGCAGCGAAAGCATGTGTGTTACTGGTAGAATACATGTCGCAACTCTTCTGCATGAACTGTACTGATTTCCAGTTTGTTTCTGGGTCCAATTCAGACTGCTGATGTTAACCTTTAAAGCTCTACATGGCATTGAACATCCGTTATCTGAGGGACTGCCTCTCACCAATTTCATCCTAATGCCCCACCAGATCTCACAATGGATATTTTATGGATGCCATTATCTAGAGAACTACATTTGCAGGTCCTGGGCAGTGGACCTTTTCTGCTCTGATGTACATATTGTGGAATCCGCTACCCTTGGAGATAAGTTGACCTCATCATTCCTTAACTTCTGAAAGTCCCTCAAGACCTGGTTATGACAGCAAGCCTGGGGACCCAGGACATGGAAAACTGAAGAGATGGCTTCCCTATCATTAACATCCGTCTGTCTACTGATGTAGGAGAAGGACTGACAGAGCCATGAGGAGAGTGAAAAGAGGGATAAGCCTAGCAACAGGGTATCTACTAATACTTAGAGATTGAAGGTATTTTTCCAGTGCTTTTTTGTGGCTCCAAGGTATAAATGTCAGCAGAGGCAAAACAGTGTATAGGTGTAGATTACCCTATTCCTATCATTAAAATCAAAGCTTCAGGGAATTACCCTTTTCTGTTTCTCTTCTGACCAAAATATTGGGAACAGCTCACATTATGCATTGTATTACAATATAAATGTATAATGAAAAAATAATACTGAAGGAAATCAGCTATTCTGAAAATCAGCTCTGTTCTGAAAAATCACATTACACATCAAAAATATTCTTTCATCTTAATGTTAACATACACATAACCATTAAGCTATCTGCTATTACTTTTCAGAAAAAGGGAACAGAGTATAATAATATCTATTATACTACATAAGAGTTTAAAAATTATATAAAAATGCAATTAAACTTAAAAAAATGATTTACTGTCCACTCTAAGTTGTTACAGAAAAATGCAATGGTGGCCACTAATTATAGCATATTTGCAACACAAAATGGGACAATGAAGTGTTTTTAAATGAATTGCAAATTATGAAATTGGAATTGAGAAGCAAATTTATCTGCCCTCTCTTTGTAGAGCATTGGAATATGGTCCAGGATTCTGTGGCCTAAAAGAAAATTAAAAAGCTATTTGAAACCATATATCCTGAAAATGCTTTGTACTGGAACTTAACCTCATTTCCACTAGTGGCACAAAGGTCATATTTATACAACCAAGACTTTCCACTTCCCTCTTTTTCTGCTGCCACCAGTGAAAATCTATACCAGAGCTACAGAACTGATAAACAAATTGATGTCCTCCAGATGTTTTGGACTTTAATTCCCATTTGCCCAACCAATCTGGTCAATGGGAACTGATGTTCAAAATATTTAAAGGGCAAAGGTTAACACTAGTCTCCAAACTAATTTATTGGAATTAAGGGAGTCTTGGTTTAAATGCTAACTTGGCTCTGAAGAGAATTGATACATTTTAAATATGTACATTTACAATTGTAACAAGAAAGGGAAAAAGAGAAATATAAGGTCAATGCATCTTTGAAGGATTGCATCCCATCAATACATTTATGCTAATAGATATGTTAGGGCTGTGAAAATGTCTTCAGACCCCTCACATCCTGGACATAAATTGTTTCAACTTCTACCCTCAAAACGATGCTATAGGGCACTGCAGTGGTAAAATCCAATTTTTTTTACTACCGGTTCTGTGGGTGTGGCTTGATGGGCGGGGTGTGGCTTGGTGGGCGTGGCAGGGGAAGGATACTACAAAATCTCCATTCCCATCCCACGCCAGAGGAAGGATATTGCAAAATCCCCATTCCCTCCCCACTCCTGGGGGAAGGACATTGCAAAATCTCCATTCCCACCCCACTCTGGGGCTAGCCAGATGTGGTATTTGCCAGTTTTCCGAACTACTCAAAATTTCTGCTACTGGTTCTCCGAACTACTCAAAATTTCCGCTACAGGTTCTCCAAAACCTATCAGAACCTGCTGAATTTCACCCCTGGGGCACTGCACACCAGAACTAGATACAAGGACATTTTTTTCTCGAATGCCATCACTCTACTTAATAACTAATTCCCACTACCCTGTCAAATAATTCACTAAGACTGTATTACTATTATTCTTCTCTTCCTTACTAGTATCTATCTCTTCCCACTTATTACTATAACTATCTTGCTTGTATCTTTCAATTTATATTGTTTTTATTTGTTTCCTAGTATGATTTGATAGCTTATTAGTAACCTTGACTATCACTAAGTGTTGTATCTTTTTATTCTTGATGAATGTATTTTATTCTCCTTATATACACTGAGAGCATATACACCAAAGACAAATTCCTTGTGTGTCCAATCACACTTGGCCAATAAAGAATTCTATAGTGGACTATATTCACAAATATCTACTTACATGCCCCTTTAAAAATATGAAGGAACTGTAACTCATACAATTGCTTCCTTCATAGCAGGACTGTATTAATAAACCATTCCTCTTTTAACTCAAGGCAAATACACACAGAAAGGAAAATCTATCAATTAGGGAAAAATCGTTTCCATATAATTTAGACTAAGAATACAATACCTGATATACTACCACAATCTGTTCCCATTGTCATGCTGGGTAGGCCTGAAGTCCAAATGGAGAGCATAAGGTTAAGTTCAAACAGTTCTTTATATTCAGTGCTTAAATTTCCTCTGGGATTTTCACTTCATACTGCAGTACAGTATTTCCTCTCATTTTGAATTTTCTATTATTTTCCCCACTTTAAAAATGTCTCTCATTTGTTCTTTGTAGATCCTTTTATATGTTGACAGTCCCTCTCTTAACCAGCCTCTTTTCAGTTTCCTGGTTCAATCCAAACCATCATCTTGGTACAGAAAAAACCAGAAGATTGATCTCTTTTTTTTTCTTTTTCTTTTTTTTACATTGAAGTACTGCTCATGTGTAAAAATCAATAGCTTGTTATATAAAGCACAGAAATGGTGAAAGAAGTTGATTGATGCCCATCTTGTTTTTTACTGAAGGATCAGAGACCAACTATTTTCTCTGTTGCACTATCCAGCCAGCCTTTGGCAATAAATTCCCCTAGCATTAACTTTAAAAACAAAGCAAAATAAACTTGAATTGTAAATAAAGCACCGGGAGGAAGAATAATTTATATTCACCCATCGATTGACAATTCCTAACATTCCAGGACAATTCATGAATCTCTGTGCCTTTGTCTGGGAAAAAAAAAATCCTGCTTGCTTTGTCAACTATGAGACAGAATAGAAGAATTAAAGATCTCCAAAAATATATTATGCCCTCCCTTATTTTACAGTACACAATATCTATAAAATCCCATTAAATTAACAAGAAGTGTTTGGGGAACATAGAATCATTAAATTCTATGCATTGTCCAATCCGCCTTTTGCATGTCAGCAAAATAATCTGTCAGGGTTCAGACTTACACTTGAAAGTTTTAGCAGATACATAAAATTGACAGAAAGTTAGAAGTCATCTGCAAAAGGAACCATTCCCCAGGTGTTCACTGCTTTCATGGGGCATATGAGAGCACACATTAAATACAGCAAGTGCCCTAAATCCATTTCATTTTTAAAAAGGGTGGGGTAACACTGATTAAATAACATTAATGAAAGTTACATATTGTGGTGACTAAGTACAAAACTCCTTGCAGAATGAATTTCCTAATGGCACTTCTGCACAAACTACTGTTGTTTTTGACATTTTCACCACACACTTTGCAAAATGGGCAAGATAGAAAGTTTCACAGACTCTTCAGTGGAATATTGAATATTTTTAATTTGAATATATTCATATGAATTTTACCCCAAAGTAAATGACATATAAAAAGCATTTTGGCCATACAGAAAAATAGGATGAATATGAAATTGCACAAGAAATATGGGAAGGAAGAGTGAACAGTAGGGAGGAAAACTAATAAAATTATATTGGAATGGAGCTGATAAAATCCTCAAGAAAAGGAAGCTGAGAAGCTTAGATGAAAAAAACAATGTATGGATCAGTGTATGTTTTCCTCTCTTACTTGTTATTTTTGTTTACTTTTTTCTGGGGGTCATACAATATTGCCCAGCCAAAAAAAGGACTAGTAAGATGGCTATACATGTAGCTTTCCGCTTATGACCATTCATTTAGTGACTGTTCGAAGTTACATGACATTGAAAAAAGCGACTTACAATTAGTTTTCACACTCACAACAGTTGCTGCATCCCATGATCATGTAAAATTCAGGCACTACACATCTGACATTTATTTATGATAGTTGCATTATCCCATGGTCATGCAATCACCATATGTAACCTTCCCATCTGGCTTCCAACCAGCAAAACCAATGGGCGAAATCAGATTCACTTAATAGCCACATGATTCGCTTAACAACTGCAATGATTCACTTACCAGCTGTGGCAAAAATATCATAAAATGGGGCACAACTCACTTAAAAACTTAGCAACAGAAATTTTGTGCTCCTCTGAAGTCATAAGTTACTTGTATATGAAGTCATAAGGACTACTTTTGCCTTATGATTAGAGTACATATAGGATATCACAGAAGTGCGTACACCCCCTCACATTTTGTAAATATTTAAGTATATCTTTTCAGGTGACAACACTGAAGAAATGACGCTTGGCTACAATGTAAAGTAGTGAGTGTACAGCTCAGTGGTGGATTCCTCCCAGTTCTGCCCGGTTCCGCCGAGCCAGTAGCGGTGACAATATGACATCACTGAACCAGTTCTGCCCCCGACCCCCCCGCACCCACCCCCAGCATTATTCTTACCTTTTATTTGGCCCCACTCCCAATCTATTGCTGCCTCCTGAGTCCCAGTTGATGGCTAGAGGGGAAAAAACTGTTTAAACTCTTTCTGCCGGGCTTCAAAGGGCCACCCTACAGCTGATCAGTGTTAAAAGAAAACAAATGAGTAGATCAGTGCCTGCAAAAATAAATGGGTAGATCAGTACAGCCTGGTAGACTAGTACCTCTGCTAAATCCTAAATAATTGTCACATGACCAGCAAGCCACGCCCACAAAAAAAGCCACGCCCACAAAATAAGCCATGTTCACAGAACCGGTAGTAAAAGAATTTAGAACCCATCCCTGGTACAGCTTGTTTAAGTGTAAATGTGCTGTCCCCTCAAAATAACGCAACACACAGCCATTAATGTCTTAAATGGTGGCAACTAAAGTGAGCACAACCCTAAATGACAATGTCCAAATGGAGCCCAATTATTAAAAAAAAATTTAACATACATAACATACATGAATCATAATATATAATATATAACAATATACACAATACAAACAATACAAACAATCAATGAGTGCTCCCCCACCCCTCAGGATCATTCCTGCTTCCAAACTCTTAACGCTTCTTCTGGTGGTGGTATCCCCCTTCCTCCAGAAAACACATATATTAGGAACTGTTTCCAGATTCCATTGAATTCATTTACTTTCATTATGCCCCTCCTTACTTTAATATTACAAGTCAATTTATCATTTATGACAATATCCCATACTTCCTTATACCATTCTTCCAAACAATAATCACCTTGTGTCAATATTTTGTGTGGCCACCATTATTTTCCAGCACTGCCTTAACCCTCTTGGGCATAGAGTTCACCAGAGCTTCACAGGTTGCCACTGGAGTCCTCTTCCACTTCCACTACACTGTTATACAAGCTGTATACTGACTACTTTACATTGTAGCCAATGTCATTTCTTCAGTGTTGTCACATGAAAAGATATACTTAAATATTTACAAAATGTGAGGGGTGTACTCACTTCTGTGATATAATGTATATCTTTTATTGCAGATATGCAGAACATAAGCAAACTCATCTAAATATCACATAAATCATTTTCTTTTTCTAGCTATAGCCACTTTAGTAGATAAATTAGAAAGTTACCAGATTCTTACACTGCAAAAAAAAAAACAACCTATGTTTATACAATTGATAATAGTATATGCTTTGCAGAAGGCAAGACTAAAGAAGCATCCATTAATCCATTCCAAGCACGAAAAAAAGTCTTATTTTACTAGAGATTTAATTTGGGACAAGCACTTGAAGTACACTTTAATATTTTCTTCCTATATCATAGAATTCTAAGGAACTCTTAACATCCTGTAAATTTTTATAAACAGACTAGTCACTTCCAGAGAGAAGAAACAAAGCATTAGAAGCATGCCAGATTTATAATACAATTAAAAGAACAGCCTGATACAGGTCTGGTTGCAGAATTTATGACTCAGACTTTTAATGAAACAATTATAGAGCTTATACTTTGACGTAATTTCTGTACTTTTACAAATTCAGTATAAAGACAAACTCATTGAATTCATCATTCCAGACAACCTGATTTCCGGAGTGCCATATTCCATTTCCTTTTAAGTTCCAATTCACATTAACCGTACCCATTTGCTTCTCAGTTTTCAGTGAACAGAAGATCAAAACATAGTCTTAAAGCAGATGGAATTAAAGTTGCTGCCTAAAGCAACAGCCTATCTAAACGATAGGACTGGGCCTTCATTTGGAATCCAGTAATAAATTAAGGCAAAGAAGTAAATGATTTATAATTTTAGGCATTATAAAATAGATTCTCACTAGATATTACAGTGTTTATTAGTTGAAAAACATAATCTGTTTTTATCTTCTTCACCAATGCAGATGCTTTATAAATTTTATTTATTTTATTTGTTTCAACTTCTTTACAGATATGGGATTATAAAAAAAAAAAAAAATCAGGGCCAGAAAAATTATATAAATAGAACTATCATTGAGATTTGTTGTGGCTATGATGATAATTTTCAGTAAGAATATGCAAAACTGGAAAATATTCAGTACGGTATTTCCCCAAAAATAAGACATGGTCTTATTCTCTTTTGACTCCCAAAATATGGTCTTGGCCTTATTATCGGGGGTCTTAACCCTAAACCTTGGCACTGCTTCGCCAGTGCCGCTCAGGCCGCTGCCTCCAGCAATTGTGGCAGCTTTTTCGTTACTTTCTGTGCAAACAGTATGAGGTAAGGAGGCGAGGCAGGGGGACGAAGGGGGGAAACATGCCCCACACACCCCTACCATCCACGTGGAAGGGCCTCGTGATGGCCGTTCCCGCAAACCCTAGCTCCTGCACCCCTTCTCTTAGTGGCAAACCGGATGCACCACTGCCACTCGGGAGAAGAGAGGAGGCTCTGTGAGAGAGCCATTTCTGATATTCTTCTCCTTCCAGGTGTCGGCAGCATGTTCAGCTTCCCAAATCTCAGATCCCCTTGCCATCCCCTCGCCCAGCATGGCAGGAGCTGGAAGTCAGGTAAGACATGGGGGAGAAGACAGGCAGAGAAGCAACAGGAGTGAATATACTCCTGTCCACTTTTATTTGGTAATGGTGCGCTGACCATTTAGCCGGATCTATTTCCCCCCCTCTCCCCCCCACAACTTCATTCTTTAACCAGAAGGGGAGGGCATGGGATGAGGCATTTTTTGCTTCAGCTGCACTAGTGGCCTTAAAGCGCTACCCACTCCCTTCAGCCCCGAACCTGGCAGCAGTGTGAAACCTTCAATGTCCAGGCTGCGTGAATTGAACTCAAGAGATAGGGGGGGAGGCTTCACTCTGCTGATGGGTTTGGGGCTGAGGGGAGGGTGGGCAGCACTTTAAGGCCACTTGTGCAGCTGAAGCAAGAAACGCCTCATCCCACACCCTCCCCTCCCGGTTTAAGAATGAAGTTGGGGGGAGAGAAAAGCGAGGGGAAATAGTTTCCTCCCAAATCTCCAAAGGATGTGGAGTTGAGATCTGGCTAAATGGTCAGCGTGCCGTTACCAAATAAAAGTGGATGGGAGGATATTCACTCTTGTTGCTTCTCTCCCTGTCTGTCTCTTTGCCTGTCTTCTCCGCAGTGTCTTACCTGACTTCCAGTTCCTGCCATGTTGGGGAAGGAGATAACAAGGGGAGTCCCATCTCACTCCATGTGTCTCGCTTCTCGACCGCCTCACCCCTTCCCACCTGCCACACCCCTCACCGGCCAAATTCAGCAACCCAGATTCGGGAAGCTGAACATGCTGCCGCCCAGGAACAGAAGAACTTCAGAAATGGGCTCTCTCACAGCGCCTCCTCTTTCTCTTCTTCTCCCAAGTGGCAGCAGTGCACTCGGCTCGCCACTAAGAAAAGGGGCACGCAAGCTAGGGTTTGTGGGAGCGGCCTCCATTAAGCTGTTCCGCATGGATGGCACGGGGGTGTGGGGCATGTTCCCCCTCCATTCCCCCCCTCTCTGGCCTTGCTTCCTCACGTCATGTTGTTTGCACGGCAGCTGCACATGCTTCTAAGTATTTCGGGGGGTACTTTTGGCGGGTGGCTTATTTTAGCGCATGCGCTCAAAAGCCCAATTGGGCTTATTATCAGGACATGTCTTAGTTTCGGGGAAACATGGTAGGAATAGGTAAAAACAAAAGTCAATTCATCTTTCATCGAGAATAGGGGTGTCAAACTCAAGACCTAGGGGTCAGATCCGCCTGCAGGGTGCTTAGATCTGGCCTGTGGGGCCATCCTGGAAACTGCGAAGGAATGGCCCATGGTACCTCTGCCAGCTAGAACGTAGCTCCCGGGGGGGGGGAGAGACCAAGCACGGCCCTTGCCAATTCCATTTTTGCTGGCAGAGGGTTGCAGGAGGCTGTTGCAGCTGAAAATGCAGCTCGGAAACCCATTTTCACTGGCAGAGTGCTTGGGCCACCACAGATACCTCCCACACAAGTGACGTCGAGATGGCTACACCCACTCAAGCCCTCTGAGGTCAAACACAACCCTGATGCATCCCTCAATGGAATCGAGTTTGACATCCCTGATCTAGAACAAGAAACATTTTGGTTCAGAAAACTAACTTCCAGAAAATTTAAAAATTATTTCTGGAATAGCTGGGTCAGAAAGGATCCAATAAGGCAGCGGTTCTCAACCTGGGGGTCGCGACCCCTTTGGGGGTCGAACGCCATTTCACGGGGGTTGCCAAAGCCCTCTCTCACCCCCCCATGCCTTCACTCACCCTCACCCTCTGCCTCTGCTGGATCGCCCGGTTGCCATTCGCTTACCCCGCCCACTCCTAATCTATTGCTGCCTCCGGATTCCCAGCTAATGGCTAGAGGGAAAAAAACTTTAAATTCTTGCCGCTGGGCTTCAAAGACCCGCCCTACTCTCAGCTGTTTTGTGGAGGGCTCTGTTGCTAGCTAGCTGCAAAGAGGTAAATTCCTGGAGCAGATTTTTTCCCCCCTAGCTATGCTGAAAAAGCAAAGTTGAAATTAAGCAGGGTCTTGGCTGCAACGTGACAAAATGAGGCAGAGAGATTTCTTTTTCTTTTTCCTCACCAAAAAAGGTAGGTGCAAACTGCAAACAATGGGAAATTTAGGGCAAGAGGAGGTTCAAGATTTTAAAACACAGAAGAAAAAAAGCTCTATTTAACTAGGGAATTGTAATAATTGAGATACTATTAATTGCATATTGTGTTGAAAGCAGAAATGGTTAAGTTGTGGTTTGGAGGAATATATGGGGGAAATTATTTGGTTTATTATTATTGGTAAATATAATTAATTGATTTGTAAGAAATTGGATTGCATGGAAATAATTGGAATATTCATGTTCATATTGATTAATATACAAAAAAGGTAACTAATTGATTTATATTAAAATGTTGAATTTGTATTAAACAACTGTATTACATAATTAACCAATGTGAGGATGGATATAAAAATAGATGACAATGGGAAGGGGTATAATATAGAATAGAAGGGAAAAATTGAATTTGATTAAGATTAGAGATGAGGATGAAGGGTAATATTGGTTTTTTAAAAAAATAGATGAGGAATAAATATGGTAAAAAGGAAATATAAAAATTGTAAATTTAATTGAAATGACTAAATACTGTGTTGGAAGAAATATCCTTCTGGGTTCTGCTCCAAGTGGGGAAAAAGACACTGGAAACATGGAGACTGCTTGGAAAGATGGTTTAATGGTGGACAGGATCACATGGCTTGATGGGGCCCATTGTGTTAGTTTCTGTTGCTATTGTGTTGCAAATGTCCTTTGACAAAGGATTGAGTTTCTGCCTCTGGCCCATTAACAAAGGGTGGGGGGCAGGAAGGTGGGAATTGCTTTGTCTGTAAAATATGCTTCTCCATTTCTCATACAGGAAAATATAATATTCTGCCTTTTTAATATTTCCCAAAATATTTCATTCTTCTAGGAAAGGGGTGGGTGCTAACCTCCTACAACTGTTTAAATTTGTGAACCGGCCAAATACTCTGTTCAAAGAAAATACGTTGTATGTTTGTATGTGTGTTTCTAATTATTGCTATTTATTGCTATTTGTTCTCTTTTATTCTTTAAAGTTTAACAATTCATTCTTTATCTTAATATCTTAATATTTGTTTGGGGTTGGCTTTCTTCCCTTTCATCTTTTTTATTGTACAGCAATCTTTCTCCTCAAACCTACCACCTCTGTCTTTTCTTTCTTACTTACTTTCTCTTCCCCCCCTTCTTCTTCTCCCTACTTCCTCTTTCTTTCTCCTTCTCCTCCTCTCTTCCTCCCTCTCTTACCTTCACTCCTACTCTAATTTCCCTTCCCTTCCTTTATCCCTCTCTATTGCTGTATCCTTTTATGCATATGGACTACTCAGAGGGCTGAAAAAGTTATTTTTGACTGGTCCTCGCACTTTTGACCAGTCCTCGAACTTACGACTGTCCTCACATTTTACGTTTTTTGCCCTATCTTATACCATGTTGAAGAGAAGCAGTAGTGAAATGAGTGACATGGTTGTTAAGAATGCTGCACAGGCATAAATGTGAGGATGGTCATAAGTGTGAGGACCAGTCAAAAGTGCGAGGACCTGTCAGAAATGACTTTTTTCAGCCCTCTGAGTAGTCCCTATACACATAGCCATGGCCACCCAGTCACATGACCAGTTAGCCACGTCCACTCAGTCACATGACCTCCAAGCCACGCCCACAAAATAAGCCACACCCACAGAACCGGTAGTAAAAAAAATTAGAACCCACCCCTGGTTGGGGGTCACCACAACATGAGAAACTGTATTAAAGGGTCGTGGCATTAGGAAGGTTGAGAACCACTGCAATAAGGAATGGTGCGTTCTAGAATCCTTCAGAACATTCCATTTCAGAACTATAAATTATGCAGTTGTCTACTTTTAAGTTAAAACAACTCACATTAATCAACTCAAGGCGCACAATGTTTTAGGACAATACTTTAATTTTCTGAAATAAATTAATATCCTCTATCATAAATTCATACGTTAAAGTTACTTTAAAATTTTGTAGAAACTCTCCGAAACTTATTTTATTCATAGGCCACTTAAATTTTGAAACATTGAAAAATATGATTCCTGTAGAAAAGAGAAAGCAGAGGTGGGAAATTAAGTGCACTATCCATTTAGAGCCACTGAGTTTCCATTAGCGCTCCAGGTCCAATCCATCCTGAATTCAGTTGACCTCTTTTCTGGCACCAATTTAGTGTTAAACTTTAGCTGATCAGATTCTTGTGTATAGGCTCAAATAGCAATAGGAATAGCACTTAGATATACTGCTTTATAGTGCTTTACAGCCCTCTCTAAGTGGTTTACAGAGTCAGCATATTGCCCCCAACAATTTGGGTCCTCGTTTTAACCACTTCGGAAGGATGGAAGGCTGAGTCAACCTTGAGCCTGGTAAGAATTGAACTGCCAATGGCAGGCAGCTGGCAGGCAGCTTGCAGTACTGCACTCTAATCACTGCACCACTGTGGCTCATAACAATAAATAAATCTTCTATGCTGAAGCCTAACTGGGGGTCCTAATTATTCATGCCTGTCAATCCCTTTTTAAAAGAGGTATTAACAATGTATGAAGTATAGTGGATTTCTTCAACACTTTAAATCAGAATAATCTCATCACTACTTTAGAAATTGTTATATTAAATAGAACAAACTTTCTTGAAAATATTTAAAAGAACAGGAAATGACTTGGGATTTGAAATTTGATGAATCAATGCAAAATATTTGGTAATATAAAAATATTATTTAAATCTATTTTAGAAACCATCCCCTATAAAAATAGAAAATCATGTTATATCTCCTTAAAAGACCCTTTATTTCATATTCCAATTGAAAAGTGTCATTAATCCCTTTGTTACTCATTTTGGCTAGGGGTTTTTGAAGACTTTGGTAGTTTTACCAAACTACTATTTTACCAATAGTGTTTAATAAATAATTCTAATGCAGCTATATTCTTGAAAAAGAAAAACATAAAATAGTGCAATGTAAAAATTATTTGGTTTCCTTCCTATAAATTTACTATAACAATAAACTGGAAGAAGTACATCTTTCTTCATATCAGTGATATTTAAAAGTGTGAAAAAGAAATGGCTAAAAAAACTAAAACAGCAACAAATACTTTTTATTTCTTTATTTGGTACCCTTTTATAAATTAAATCAGCATAATAATTTACATTACTCCATCTATACATATACCTTTTGAACTAGAAGTGTTCCATATGGATGTATAAAATGAGAATATCTACTTACAATTAGAAATATAATTATATCAAATTACATTACATTTGTTTCATGTAGTTTTTTTCATGGTGTGTGTGTGTTGTATAATTTATTCTTTTTAGTCACTATTATTCTTTTTAATTTGTAATATTTTGCCCAATATATATTTAAATAAAATTTGAAAATAGAAAATACAACTTACCTCATCAAAGCCGTTATCATCTTTCTTCAAGGCTAGAAAAAAAGATATAATTTGTTATCTAATTAGTTTATATTACTAATATAAAATGCTAAAAAGCAAACAAATATTTCTTTGTAGTTATTTAACTTAACTTGAATAAAATTACTTCTCTTAGAAAAATATATGGGATACGTTCTCTTCAAGTTTACATTTATTGGTTCGATATGTGAAACAATAAATATGTTTAGGGTATATAAGTTATAATTTATGCTATTTTTAAGAATGAATGTTATGAGAGAGAGAAAAGGAAGAGGTGCTACATATGCTGCTTGAAACTGCTGAATAAATGGAGAGGTACTGAGGCAGCACTGGAAAACAACAACATACAGTACAAACAATAAATTGTTCTCTACAGCTTTTTTCAAGCAAGGAGTGTTACATGTGGACTTGAAATCTGACAGATTTGTGCTTTCCTGTGTGATAGTATATACTGGACAGGATAACACACCGTAATAATCAAGCTTCAAGGACAGAAAATAAAACCAGAGCCTTGTTTATTAACAAAAAGATCCTGCCAGTGAGAGCAAGTGCACTTTTGAAAGTACATTCCGAGTTCTCCTACCAGATGGCTGCCACATAAGGCATTAATAGAAGGGAAACTCACTCTTCTCTTTAGCCTCATAGCTTTTTAGCACTACACCTTATCCTTACCATTACCTGAGTAAAGGTCACCTGTTCAAACAAAGCATTGAAGACACCACCTTCCTGTGGGGCTAAGAATTACTATTTGGAAGAAAGATGCTAAGGAACGGTGATTGTTTTGTAACAAATTAGTTTTCCATTTTCCACTGATAAATTTCTTTCAAATAAATATATGGGCATAGCTATAGCAAGAGGTGTGTGTATAAAAGGACTGTGAGCCACATAAACAAGCTTCCTACCTATTGCTCCTTGTATGTGCTCAGAATCAAGTTTCATCTGAAGAATGAAGAGAAATCCTCAAAGGAAAAACAGGACTTTTAATGAAGAGCTGACAAATTGTTGTAATTCAAGGACTGCCTGTAATTTTATCCAACTACCATAGGGAATATAGACACCCATACTAGGATATAAAAACTTTTTCTGTACCTGGAATCTAGCTTTGTGCCAAGAAGATAAATCATTTATAACTAATTTCCAGTCCAAAATATTGGGTAATATTATTTTTTGTCCCTATCTTTATAGCCCTTGCTACTTCGCATTATTATCATCATCAGGCATCCAGTGCTGTGAGATTCCAGGCTCTAAAATACTGGCTAACCTTAATCCTAAAGTTCTAAAATTAGTACTAAAATCTAATTCAAGACTGAGATTACTAAATGAGTTTGAATGAAATCATTAAATAAGTTGCTTTAGCTCTAAATAAAAGAAAAGCTTGTATAAAAAATTAAGAACTCACCGATTTGCTGTCACTCGAGTAATATTATTAAAGTTTGCAAAACTGTAATTTTAAGTTATAAAATTCCATAGTACTGTAATTCACGACATATCTGAAATGGTATGTGACAATGACCTTGAGACACCAAGCACAGATGCTTGGTTAGGGAACAGTCAGATAAGGGGAACATAGCCCACAGCTGCAGAGTCAGCAGAGCTAGAGGCTCAGGAGGGACCCTCCCTAAATTATTGGGCTGTATCAGAATAAATGTACTTCGAGGCTTGTAAGATGCTCTTGATAGAGCTTTACAATAAAGCAGAATTAATTTATCTTGCCATGTTTCCTATCTAGTCTACCTTCTAAGGCTGACATTATCGAAGTCAGAATATATGTCTGTCCGTCACTCCAATCAGAAACAGAATAAAAGAGTTGGAAGGGACTTGGAGATCTTCTGGTCCAATCTCCTGCTTAGGCAGGAACCCTATACCATTTTAGACAAATTGTTGTCCAATCTCTTTTCAAAATTGGAGCATTCACAACTTCTGGAGGCAAGTTGTTCCACTGATTAATTGTTCTAACTGTCAGGAAACTTTTCCTTATTCTATCTCCTTGATTAGTTTTCATCCATTGCTTCTTGTCCTGCGTTCAGGTGCTTTTCAGATTAGCTTGACTATCTCTTTTTTGTAGCAACTCCTAAGATATTGGAATATTGATATCATATGATGCGGGGTGGGTTCTACATACCTTTACTACCGGTTTGCAATGGGGCCATGCGCATGCACAGAAGCATTTTGGTGATGTCGGGGTCAGTGGCGGAGCCTCCCACCGGTTTTACTACCGGTTCTATAGAACCTGTGCGAACCGGGGGCTACCCACCACTGATGTCACTCCTATGTCATTAAACTAGACATACCCAATTCCAGCAACCGTTCTTTATATGTTTTAGCCTCCAGTCCCTAATCATCTTTGTTGTTCTTCTCTGCACTCTTTCTAGAGTCTTTTTTACATCATGCCGATTAAAACTGGATGCAGTATTCCAAGTGTGTCTTACTGAGACATTATAAAGTGGTATAAACACTCCATGTGATCTTGATTCTATCCCTCTGTTAATGCAGCCTAGAACTGTCTTGGCTTTTTTGTAAGCTGCAGCACACGGCTGGCTCATATTTAAATGGTTGTCCACTACAACTCCAAGATCCCTCTCACAATTACTACTATTGAGCTAGGTGCTACCTATATTATACCGTACATTTGGTTTTTCTTGCCTAAATGTAGAACCTTACTTTTTTCACCAATGAATTTCATTTTGTTAGATAGCATTCAATGTTCACGTCTGTCAAGATCTTTCCACATTTTAAGCCTATTTTCTGCAGTGTTGGCTATTCCTGCTAGCTTGGTGTCATCTGCAAATTTTATGTTCCCTACCTATCGCCTCATCCAAATCACTGATGAAGATGTTGAAGAGTACTGGGCCTAAAACAGAGCCTTGGGTACCTCCTGCATACTTCCCTCAATGTAGATGCAGTAGATACTACCAATAGAAGGAGTATAGAAAAGTATGATTACAATAAATGCAAAGCCCTTTTCTGACTCACAAAAATCAACTCACTTAAAGTAAAAGACACAGAGCAAAAGACACATGTGTCAGATACTTAAAAGTTTAATTATATAATATATTGTTTTAAGAAAAGCATCTAAGTTTTTCATAATGCTGAAATTCAAATGACATTCAATAAAGTTGTCTATCAACAGGCTTATAACAGACAAAACAGAAGAACTTCACAACATTCGTAATATGGTTGGACTTTAATGCCTGATGCACAGAGGGCTTATTAGATTTGAAAACAATGTTACTTTATGATTTTGTTTTTTTAAAAAAATAGAATTATGCACAATAGATTTTGCCTCCTAATAATGTATTACACATTAAATGAAAGTGACCAGACAGAAGAAAGTACTTCACATTATGCATAATTCAGTTATAGAAATAATTGCAGTATGATATGGTCGTACCCACTAGCTTCAATAGCAAATTAACAGATTCAGGGAGGAAGTCTATCAATGGCTATTAAGTATGAGTCAAAAACAGACCACCCAGCGTTTAAGGCAGAATGCCAACAAACAGCAGCTGCTGGGTGGCAACAGCTAGAGAAGGCCACCATTAGTGGATTTTTTTAGGGCTAGCTAGCCAGTGTGTGAAATAAAATACAGATCCACAAGGTTTGGCCAAGGGAGCTCAAGTTCTTATAATTAATGAATGAAAAGCATTCCTACAGCAATCTGCAATGTCTACAACAAACTGCTTGAAGCAAAACACTTTGTTCAAGCATTAAAATAATTAAACATTATAAATGGGAGTAACAGGTCATGACTAATGGGTCCTTTTTTATTTATCTGAATGGTTTGCTGGTTTTCAGCCCTTTAGCAAGGACACCATTACTGTACTATCAGGTACTTAGTATCAATCAGAGACATAGCCCAGATAAAATGCTATTCAAAAATCATCCCCAGGGTTGGCATTATTGGCATCAGATATCATGCCTTTATTTTGCATTTGAGCCACCTAATATCCACACTAAAGATTCAGTTCTACATCTGGGTCAGACAAATAGTAGGAGAAGCCCCAAAGTGAAAAAGAAGTCTTTACACTTGAGGCACAAGCAATTTTGTATAAAGGAAAGAAGCTTCTGATATTCTTCAGCCATTTTAATTCAAGCAAAAATGGCTTTGTACATCCTCAAGCTACCCAAAAATTAAATTAGGAATAATTATGAGTAATGTGGTTGGTGGTAACACTATACAGTAAGGGCATTCACTCATTTCCTTTTCAGTAGTTGATCTGAAACAGGCTTCCTCAATTGCCCCCAAAATGTTGGCCTACAGAGATCCCAAAGGTCATGTTTACCCGAATTTTGAAAGAGACAGTCTAATAGATCCATCTAAAGGCAGCAATTTAGGAAGAGCTGACCTGAAATATTCAAATTCACTGTGATTCCCCAGATCTTCATATCATCACAACTGAACATTTATTATTTGTTTCAAGGAAGCCTCATAAAACTAGCATATAATTTTGCATATAATTTACGTTAATCAGAAAGAACTATACAGAGACTAGTTTAGTTCAATAGAAGCAACTAGAATTTTTCCAAATTTCAATATCCCTTTCTATAATCTACCTAAAATGCACATCTCTTATTCTGACCAGAAAATAGCTTAACATATACTTCAAAGGCAGATTTTACACTGTATTTGCCAACCTGTAAAGGAAGTGGAAAAATGTTATCTGACTTGAGCTGCTTGAAGAAAAGCAGGGTACAAATATGATAAACAACATGAAATCAACTTGCATCCTAGTGAAATTTGCTTCAAGTATACATTCCTATGTATACTCTGATATCTTATTCAGATGAATAAAGAGATATCTATGAATAATTTATGAGATGGCTGTAAAACATCCAATGTAAATACGACATCTTATATACCTCTGTATTGATGACACAGGATCATATTGTGTCATCCAAAAGGTGTTTCTATATTTACAAAGCAAGAAGTGCCAAAAGATGACAGGAACATTGGGCCAGCAGAGGTAAGAGAATTTCTGAGAAACTTCTGGTGGCTAAATTAGCCACCAGAATAAAATGTACAAGGAATAAAAAGTACAATGCACACAGTGAGCTTTTTCTCATATTGTGGACAACTTGCAATACCTTTGGTGAAGTACCAAATCAGCAGATTCCAAACAACTTAAATCACAAATTAATGGGCAAGTGAAGACTTCTATAGTTGGAAATTAGTTTGACTTCCAAATGTTGTCTTACCACTAAGCCATATGGAAGCATTTTCATTTTCATACTATGATTATTGAACAAGTTATCCATTTCCTAAAGGCCAAGCAGACCCCTTTTGTTATAGAAACCATTATTATTGATGATGGTGCAGGAATTAAATGCCATTTTCAAATGCAGTTCACACTGCATTTGCTCCCTTTAGATTATTTTTTCTGAAACACAATCAGTTTACATGTGTAACTTGTTTCATCTCACAACTGGGAGAACTAATTCTAGAAAATACATTCTGGCCCGAAGGAATACTGAGCAATTTCAAGTATGCAAGCAATTGGAACGTTCTTTCTCTCAAATATTCATAAATGATACTTTAGAAGAGAATCACTCTGATTCCATTAAAGAAATAGAACACTTTTTTCTAAATAGTTTACAACTATCCACCTCTATTATTGATGTGGTATAACAATTTTATTACAATATTCTTTATTTTTGATAAATTTAATTTTTTATTTCCATACCCTTCGATAAATTTAATTTTTTTCATTTCCATACCCTTTGTAGGGAATCCTTTGACTTCAATCTTGCATTACAAAAGAATGAAACAAATTATAATTGGGTCATTTGGAACATGTGATGGGAAAGCCACTAAAGAGGTACATTAGAAAGCTGCAGTCAATCCTAAAGTTCATACACTTTTTTATATGCCTTCTATTTTCTTACATTCATCCATAGGAGGGGAAAAAACCACCTTTTTTTCAAAAGCATAGTTTGAAGGGATTTGAGTCCATTTTTAAAAAATAAGTTTCAATTAATTCAAAGTACTTTCTACTCCTGTATAGTATTTTCAATTGTTCATAACAAATTAATAGCAATAATTTTTATAAGGAGAGAGTATGGTGCCATTCAATTACCCTATTTGGAGATGTTCCATGTCAAACTACATTAAGCAGATTACAGACAGTTTATATTATGCTAATTATGATCAACACCCAGTAGCAGCTAAAAGTTTTTTTAAGGGTAAGTCAGAGTGAAATGAACACATTTATACCTCAATGTCGGGACATAACAGCTGTTAATCGCTTCAATTTAATCAGCAAGATGACTTCTGGATAAAACGGTTTGAACTGGGTACACTTTTATTTAAAAAAAAAACAATTTTTCAAAATACTATTGTAACGCACAAAAAGGCGGCCGGAAAATTGGGGCAGCGAGCCACTGGACTGCTATGATGGAAAGATCTTCAGCCAAGCCTGGCGGCTTCCAGAGGATGCAGGACTACAACTCCCATCACTCTCGCCAGCACAGGTTTGAACTTCTTTGGCAGCAGACAAAATGTCAAGAAGGAGTAAGCCAAGGCAATTCAGCTTGCAAACTGACCCACTGAATCGCGAGGCAATAGTTGGAACGGGGCTCGGGGCTAAGGAATGCCAGCTCGCCCCCTCCCTCCTTCCCCCCCCCCCCCACTTTACCTAGTCTGCCGAAACTCTCCGACAAAGTTCGCCGTAACTTTTTCATTCTGCTAAGTTTCTCGGGCGGCTGCTGCGAGTCGAGCAAGTCGCACATCGGGCTCGACGGGCCGAGCGCCCCAAGACAACGCGACGCCTGGCGGATCACCAGAGGGACGGACACCGCCGCCGCTGCTGCTGCTGCTGCAAGTAGAGGTTGCCGCCGTGCAGCTCACCCTCCCTGGCCGAACCCGAAAAGCCCCGCTTCTTCTAGCTAGTGCTGGAAAGGAGCCGGAGAGCCGCCAGGACTGCCTCGTCCTCGCCCATAGCGAGTTTTCCCCAGCTTTGGAAATTGGGCAATAGGCTGCAGAAGACAATGAGGGGCGGAGGAGGAAAGGCAAGGCGGTGGGAGCGGAGTCTCTCTAGTAGGGGGAGAAAAGTATGGGGAGGGGTGGATGTCGGGGAAAGGGGATTAAAAAACCTGGGATGGAGGGAGGAAAGAGGGGGAACAAGAGGAAGAAGAGGACAGTAGAGGGCTGCCAGGAGGGACAACCCGGAGAGCAGGAGGAGGAGGAGGAGGAGAGGGAGGGACGGAGAAGAGAAGGCTGCAGCTGGGAAAGGCACGGGAAGGGAAGCTGCCTGCCTGTCCCGGGAGCAGCAGGAGCCGCGCGTGCAGCCGCGAGCCAAAGGGCAGCCCCCGCGATCCCCAGCTCCCCAACCCCGAAGCGCCTCTGCGCCCCCGCCCGGCCCGCGCTCTCCCCTAAAGGCGGAGGCCGCCCATCCACCCTCGCCCCGCCTCCCTCTCCCCTCTCCGCCGCCTCATTGGCCGCAGCGGCGAACGCCGGCTCGCCGGAGAGTTTCTCTCGCACGCGCTCTGGAGCGTTTCTTGTTTCCCCTCTTGGTGCCCTTTTCCTTTTCCGAAGTGCTGGGTGATGTGAGGCGGCGGGGGTGGGGGTGGGGGTGGGGGTCAAACTGAGCACCAGTTGCCGAGTGAGAAGCAATTGCCCCGTTTTTGGAGCAATCATAAAACTGATTGTTGAGAAACTCATCTTTCCAAAGTACCAGTTTTAGGTCTTTTGTGTGTTTGTGTGTGTGTGAATCTAACCCACAATAGTTTTCCCTGCCTTAATAAGAGAGCGACCCCCAATATAAATTAGGTCCCGCTGCCTTCCTTTGGGTTTTGCTTTGTGCGAAATATGACTTAAAGGCTCGGTTTATGCATTTAGAATATTTAGAATAAAGTCTCCCTGGAGTTAGTTGAGTTCAACCCAGAGGATTACAGGGACCTGTTGTTTCCCAGCAACGACACTTCGCGTTGGGAAGTTAATCGACTCTTGGCTGCCTCGGCGATGCTTTCTGGACTTCTTGACTTCCCATTTCAGTCCTCAGACCTGACATTTCTTCCATTTATAGTGGCAATGCAGAAGGCCGTTGTTTTTTCGAGGAGCTTAGTGACATGTTTTAATTTCACCTTCATATTAAGAAAAGTCTGGAAATTTAGAGTTCATTCTGAGCTAATCTACCTGTTTTTCATTCTTGTTTATTGAAGGGGGATGGGCAGAATTACCATGTAGTTTCAAAGCTTCTGTTGCTGTGAAAGGCTCACACTCTGGATTTCCATGCCAGGGTCATGTGCCAGTCAGTTAAGCTCAGGTCTTAGACTATCAATTTTTGATAAAAACTGTGGGGTTGTTATTATTTATGGGGACTCAGGAGCTTCTGCAACTGAACCTAGCTTCCGGTACTGTTGAAAATTTGGCTACCCTGGGGTACCTCTGCTGTTATTGAGGAGTTCCTAATATCCTGTGAGAAATATGGCTATTGTCTTGCTTGGCATGTATGCTTTTAATATTTTTCTTTTTAACTTTGTTTGCTGGAGTTAGTAATAAAGCTTAAAATCTATTTACTGGAGTACTCATTGTCTCTGGATACAAAAGAATCAATTGCCTGGGCATCTGATCGCTTCCCTGATACTTGGCAAAATACCATCTGAGTATTGACCAACTGTGATTATACCTAGCCAAGATGGAACAGAGCCTTGCAAAATAGAAAGAGGCACATGAATCTACTGCTTTAAATTCTCCCTCTTTCTTAAATAAAGATTTTTGGGGGATAGGACACCTAGCGATTGTCTGGTTCAAACTTGCAGTTTTCTTGCCAACATTTTACAATTGGTGTGTCATTGCTTTCTTCCTAGGGCTAACAGACAATGACTGGCTTTGTGCCTAAGAGCTTATTATAACTCATCCTGTTCAGTTGTAGCCTGATGCTTTAACCACTACTTTAAACTGGCTCTCTAAAATGGATTTGCTGAATATTTAAATAATGCTGGGTGCAACACAAAGTCTGGATTCATCCCAATATGCTGAGCTAAAATTTGGTTTATTTATGGTTTAATGTATTGTGTAAACCCAGCCAAATTATGGTTTACTCAATAAAATATGTTTAAGCAAAGACTGATTGAACTCTAGTAGCCCTTTTGCTAGCACTAATTGAAAACATTTTGTTAATTGCACACAATCCAACTCCTCAAGTTGGGGGTGGAATTTATGTGTCATGCTAAACAATATTGTATGTAATCTCAAAAGGTTGAGCTCAAAGCTGCAAACATTGATTTACAAACTGTGTATCATGCTAGACCACAAACAAGCAAACCACATTATGGATTAGCATAATGTGTGAGCTCAGGCAGTTTGATTCTATTTTAGTGTACTATATAAACCTACCTAATTCTGACTTATTCAACAAAACGTAGTTAATCATACTGACTTAGAAAAAAATGTGAACTAGCAAATGTGTTTCAAAGTTGTTTGATGTTAAAAATGTGAAATAAAGTGTGCCAACCAACACTGTAGGATTTGGAAATAAGTTCTTCTTTTCGCTAATGCTATTGTGTTCTTATTCAATTTTAAAGAAATGGATCAGCCCACAGATATACATTTAACATCCCCTTTTAAACTGTGTGCTTGAGAATAATTTGTTAGCCCCCATAACAATATGAAGTACAAACTAACAAAGTATATAGATTATGTATTAATTGACTAAGTGGATGATAAATTTTAAAGTTTTGTTAATATAGTGTACAGAATTCCACTGGTTCATTTTTGCCCAAAACCTATAGTTTCAGTGGTCTTCTTACAATAAATATAACTTTATCGTAAATTCTAGAGTCACATAATCGTAAGATTTATTATTTATTTAATGATATTATAGTTTGACTGAATTCACACAATTATAAAGTGTAGCTTATAAACCCTACGTAGGATAAATTCACATTGAGATATACACTAGGCCAGTGGTCTCCAATCTCTTTGGCACCAAGGATCAGTTTCGTGACAGACCATTTTTCCATAGATGGGGTGTGTGTGTGTGGATGATTTCATGTGCAATCTAGATCCCACTAATGGGAAGATGTAGTTTTGTTTGCTTACTCACCATTCACCTCCAGCTGTGTGTCCCGATTCCTAACAGGCCATGGACCGGTACCAGTCCATGGCCTGGGATTTGGGGACCCCTGCACTAGACAAACACATTTTAATTAGGTCTATTACAGGCAGTCCCCAGTAAAGAACAACTGATTTATGGATAACTCATACTTATACAAACGGGATGTCTCCTGAAGATGTAATCATTTTTTAATGAAAGCCTATTTTCAGTGGTTTTCAGCAATTCACTGGTTCAATAAAGGATATTGCAATCTCCCATTTTTAGTAATATGCAGCCCATTCATAAGTACAAGTGTCAATTAACAAATCTCAGTCAAAGGCAGATTTAAGAATGAGTCTCTTTCTTAACCCAGGGACTGCTTATATATAAATCCAGATTTCATGGATATGATATTGTTCACTGAGTCATTTGAATTAATGAGTATAAATCATAGCTGAGTTAACTATCATTAAATTTGTCACGCAAAACCCAGTCAAAGCTGGGTGAACCGTATAGCTAAATGTAATATGTAAAGCCAGCCAAAGACTTGGGTATATGCAGAAGGAAAGGGGAGAGTGATGTCTATAAGGGTGGGAGTGATGTTGCATGTATATATCAGGTGTGATGTTATTGTGGCCTCTGTCCACCTCTGTGGAGAAGGGGACATGCTTTTATATATACCCACAGAGAGAGCAAGATAAAGAAAATGAACAATATCTGGAACAATAGATGTCAAGATCCCTTACTATTGTCCATATTGTATGAAGTTGCTAGAGCAACATTATATAGGCACTTGTGTTATTCAGGTCCTAGTTTATCAGGTTTAATTATCTCAATGATACTTACAATGGTTCTTTAAAATAAAGCTGAATTGCACAATCTCTATATACTATATACTAATATTCATCCATACAGCCAATTTGATAGCATGTTTAATCCCGGCATTAGCAATGGGTGGGGGTGGGAGATATGTAAATATCCCAGCAGGGAAAAATGCTGGTGTGGAACTCCTTAGTCCTGGACTAAGATTAAGAACATCATAATTTACCTCAGTCAACTCTGTGTTTGGTTATTTGTTTTTTTCATGCCATCCTGAGGAGCCCAGAACATTGTCACTGGTTAATTCTTTTCAGTTCTTTTTATCTTCACAACACATCTAACACAGGATCAGCTTTAAATTTATTTAACCATCCAAAGCAATTTAGAGCAATTTTCATTTAAAGCACAAAATATAACAGCAACGAATTTTCTAAAACATATCAAATTGCAGGGTGGACAAATGGTAAAATTACACACACAATCATATAGAGAGAGAGATGAACTAATTCCCTAGAATATATTTTTAATTTAATATTGGTATGTATTCCCAAAGCAGAACCTGCCAAGTCATCAACTGGTATTATAGGTTGCCCATTTTTACCACTTCTGCACAAATCCTGTAGAGTTTTAGTTGCCAGATAGAGAGACAAAGAAGACTAGAATAGAATGTTAAACCATAGTTCATTTAACTATATTTTATTGAAGACATTGTAGTGTCTGGAATCATAACAAATAAAATAAAACAAAGAAAATTATGGTTCCTGTTTTACGTGAATCTAGTCTTGCGTGCCTCCCTTCTCCTTTGTTCTTCTCTATTGTTGACTGTGGCTCTCACTAAAGTAATACCAAACAAAGTATATAGCATAAAGAGATTACGATTTTAAAAATAGATTTTCACATTAAATGGTTGCTCCATAATGTTGCGCTATATTTTACCCACTCACTCTATACGGAAGAACTGCATTCTTAGTTCATTGCTGTGGAATGCTACATTTGGTCTCTTCTGAGTACAATAATTGAAAACATATTTTTCAAGAATGAATAGAAGTGGATTGGAGATACATAGTTTTGACAGATGTTTCAGGTATCTTAAGTGATCATATAATGGCATTGTTTGGGGATTTGTTGCAAACTGAACAAGGAAGGAAAGATTTGTACTAAGTGGTACATTCCCAACTGTACTTCCAATGTAATTCATAATGGATAAATGTTATAACTAATGTTCTACAAGTGCATCACATCAACTTTTTATTCTGCCCAGTGAACAAATGCTGAATAAATAAAATAAACAGAAATGTTCTAGAAATGTCAAGCTGTGAACAAGATTTGTTTGAAAAGTTCAGTGTGGCATTCAAATAAACCTAACTCTCTAAGGGTTTTTTTTTTTTTTCCAAATCAATTTTAGGTGACTATCACTGAACAAAAACTATATTGGGAACAGATACAGGGAACAGAACTGGTTTTACTGCCTCTGTTATCTGGCATTCAGCCACTGCCACTGTAAATGTCAGGAGTGCCTTTATAATGAAGATTGAAAGTCCTGGACCAGGTCATAAAGAGGACATGGTAGCAGTATTTTGTTCCATAATGTGGTCTGCAGCACATTTCTACTAGCTAGAAGAGAGCTGTGAAAAAAAAGAGCTGGCTATGCACTATATCCTTTTAGGGATTGCATACTTTCCATGCTCAGCATATTGTTCTTGTTCTTCAGCCTGCTGTATCCTCAAATCTTCCAGAGGCCGAGTGAGTGCAATATTATTCTTGTAACTCATATTGGTCAAATGCTACTCAAACAGAAATATCTTTGGGGATGCTAATAATATCATTTAGTGCAGAAGTCTCAAACTTGATTTCATTGAGGGCCACATCAGGGTTGTGTTTTATCTCAGGGGGACTGGTGGCGTGACCAGGGTGGGCGTGGCCAGCTCAACATCACTCGTGTCGGGGGCACCTCTGGTGGCCCGAGTATTCTGCCAAAGGCACACGGCTGGTCCTTTACTGTTTCCAGGGCAGTCTCGTGGACCAGATCTAAGCATCCCATGGGCCAGATCCGGCCTGCGGGACTTGAGTTTGACACCCCTACTTTAGTGAATTTAGCTTTTGGGGTCTTTAGTGAAGAGCCAGTTTGGTGTAGATTTTAAAGTGCTGGTCTAACAACCAGGTGACTCCAAGTTCTATTTCCCCCTTAACAATAAAAGCTGATAGGATGACATTCATTCTCTCAGCCCAATTTACCTCATAGGGTTGTGCTGGGAAAAATATGAAGGGGAAGACCTATTATGTTTATCACCTTGAGTTACTTGTAAAGTAATAGAGACAGGGAAAAAAATCAAATAAATAAAACTGCATAGGAAAATAATTCTATAGCTACTGTGAATCACTTCACTTATAGGAAGATAAGTGGCTTTGCTAACAGTAACAAAATGATGTGTAGGCTTGATTTTGTAAAACTAACACAGTTCAAATTACTAGAAAGCAAATTTTCAATAGCTTTGAAAAATATAGGGGTTCAAAAGTAAAAAAAAAAGCTCTGAAGAAATACAATGTTTAGGCTGACACTCATTATTGCTTACTCAAAAGACTGAGTTCTGCATGCATTTCTTCACTTTTCTAGATATACATTTGCAGTAATAGGCATTGGGTAAACTGTCTCAATTGAAAGATTCAGTTTGAAGAACTTTGCAGGCAGGTGTCCAAATCTACCATAAAACATGAAAAGGCTGATAGAGCTCACTGTTATGCCAGGCTCAGAGCCAACAGAATCAATCCAAAAAGTATCAGAGCAAAGAGACTGAACATTTTAAGAAGAGCCACAAGAGGGAATCCAGGAAAGCAATAAAAAAATTATAACGCAAAAAATCCTTTTACTTGTTGGCAATATCATCTATTAGCAGAAGTCTGGATGCACTTAGCTACTTAAGATATTTGAGGAACTGTCAAATCAGCTTCATGGGTGGATATAGATTACAGAAAGAGCTCATATCTTTAGCAAGAACTGATTCACATTGCATTTTGAAATCCTTAATTAGAAATATGTAGAAATTACAGGGAAAAAAAATGAGCCGGTTACACAAACCTAGGTTCTTGACTGGTACTGTTGAGTATAATTTATCTGTACACCCTACTTGAAAGATACTGCGAGTTATAGTAATCAAGAATTTATTGAGTCACTTGACGTAGCTTGAATGCTGTCTTTGCCAGCTGCCCCAGAAGGGTGTTAAAGGTATGATTCAGTGCTTTGTTTATATCAAACATGACTTACATTGTGTATAGTATACATTGAAAGGTTTATTTAGGAAGAAGAAATCCAAATACCCAAAAGAAGTTGCCATTCTATCTTGCACTGTGGTAGCTTGAGTTAGTTAATAAGATTTTATTTATCCGGAATCTGGTTCATAGAATTAGTCAGGCTTGCATTTCTACAAACTGTATATTCCATTATGCATTTACAGCCTCAATATGGAAGCAACATTCCTATGTGTGATGCCTGATGGGAGCATGAATGGTGTATAAGTATTCTAACAGTGCCCCCCAAAACATGGTTTTGCAGCTATAGAAAGATCTTGAACACCCTGGAAGCCCAGGAAGTAGGGGTGAAAGTAGGGGAGATGGAAAAGAAGTCTGATAGCAGTGAGTAATGCTACCTGGGCGTGTCATCTTCTTTTGGTTTGACACAGCTTTTTGTGTCTTTAATTATAATCCAGAAGCAGCCAGCCAAGCACATAGTACACAGAATTACAGATACTTCTTTTCTTATTGTCACATTTAAAATAGTACCCTTTTGCACAATAAAAGAGACACAAAAGATCAGTATAATAGGAATAAATTCCATCTTATTATTTCTATAATCATCCTTGAACTTCGAAGTTTAAATGTGGCATACTACATCTTGTCTAGTAAACAGTTGTTCTTGGCTTTATTATATTAGAAATAGTGTACGTCCCATGTATGGGGGGGGGGGAGAGGGGAGGAAGGGATTATAGTTACAGTGACCATCAGGAAACACAGTTTCAACCTTATTGAAAATTCTCATATAAGGGTATCAGATATATATTGATGGTCGTGCTCATTTGGTTCTATGACGAAGTTATTTGGCCAATTCAGCTTCAGGTTCAAAAGGTTGTTTTATTATTTACAAATATATACATGCATACAATAATGAACACAGTTACCCTAACTGTATGACTCAGATGTTGAGAGGAGAGAGAAGTCCACGTGTTGTCTCGCTGAGAGATAGATGAGAGAGAGGGAAAAAAGGGGAAGATATCCAAGTGGTTTCAAGGTAAGAGTCTAATAAGAGAGTTCATTGGCTGATATAGTCACATCTGATGTCTGTAAAGACTTAACTCCTTCTAGTCTCTGGTGCATCATATGCAGGCAATATCTGACAAAGGGTACCCAGATGTTATTTTACAGGGTTCAAGCCCTCTCCTACGAATTTAACTCATGGACCCTAGATGAATATATACAGTACATTAGTTTTAGGAGCAGGGTGATGCTAATATTATATTATTATAACATAGCTTCTCTTCCCTTTACTCTAAGAGTTTAAAAGATGATGAACTGAATATACCATTCTAATAGCATTATTAAACACAGAGAAGCAGGTGCCAAATTTAAAATACTTAATAGTGGCCAGGAGAGAGGTACTAGTAAAAGTCACAACTGAATTAATGCAGTCTAGCCCTCTAAAAGAAGCCCTTCTAAGGCCTAATATTATCTAGTTGTAATAGGCCTATGGTGGCAGTGCTGTGCCTTTAAGGTCACATTCATGTTATGTTAATGTATTTTATGAACCAGATGTTTCCATTGTTACAGTGTGATTTCATAGTCAGTGCATTTTAAAAAGTCATATTTGTGCAAAAAATATTTCATTCTCAGTAGATTTAATCATGACAGCATGTTATTATGAAATATAATAGATTTTATAAAGAAACTGATTTTTATATTAATATTACAAGTCCTGGAACTGAAACTTTCTTCTTTTGTGATTCATCAGTCTGTATATAGATGTAGAGATATTGATATAAATACAAAAAGCAGGCTAGTTAGAGCAATAGCCTTCCCTACAGTGATGTATGGGTTTGAGAATAGACACTAAGAATGGCTGATTGAAAAAGAATTGACACCTTTGAACTGTGGTGCTAGTGTAAATTATTGCATATACCACGGACAGCCAGAGTAACTAACAGAGAGGTATTAAATCATATAAAACCAAACACATTATTGGAAGCTAACATCATAAGACGTCTGATTAACTTTGGCCGTGTCATGCATGCAAATTCATTTGAAAAGGCAATAATGCTAGGAATGGTTAGTGGAACAAGAAGAAGGGGCAAGCCAAGAATACGCTGGCTTGATAACATAGGAAATTATCATGAACATCCAACAACTGAAAGAAGTTATTTGTGATGGGAGAGTACTTGTCTATAAAAGTCGCCAAAGAGTTAGACACAATTAAATGGTTAAAACAACAACAACATATAGAATAGAATTCTTTATTGGCCAAGTGTGATTGGACACACAAGGAATTTGTCTTGGTGCATACGCTCTCGGAGTATATAAAAGAATATATATATATATAGATGTGATGGGATGCAACTGTCATTAATGTTGCAAATTACATTATAGATTGGGTAAAATCTATTAAGTTACATACCTTTTTCTTACAGTTTATGAGAACAGATGCCTCTTTGAAAGACAAAACATTAACTCCAAGCGCTTTACAAGATGAAAAAAGAGAAACAGAAAGAATTTTCTTCTCTATTCCACAAACTTTCTCTCTGCATGACTTGAGGTTCTTGTATCAGGTTGGGTCATTCAGGCCGAAAATCAAAAGCCTATCAAATATAGTATTTATTTATTTATTTATTTATTTATTTATTTATTTATTTATTTATTTATTTATTTATTTATTTTGTTGAGTACATATTAGATAATATATATAAGTATAAGCATGAGTTGAATACATAAAATGAATACAATTAAAGGGAACATTAGGACAGGGACAGGTAGGCACGCTAGTGCTCTTATGCACACCCCTTACAGATCTCTTAGGAATGGGGTGAGATCAACAGTAGACAGTTTCAGGTTAAAATTTTGGAGGTTTTGGGATGAGACCACAGAGTCTGGTAGTACATTCCAGGCATTAACAACTCTGTTACTGAAGTCATATTTTCTGCAATCGACTTTGGATTCACTTTAAGTTTGTATCTATTGTGTGCTCATGTATTGTTGAGATTGAAGCTGAAGTAGTCATTGACAGGTAGGACATCGTAGCAGATGATTTTATGAGCTATGCTTAGGTCATACAGAAGGCGGCGTAGTTCTAAATTTTCTAAACCCAAAATTTCAAGTCTGGTGGCATAGGGTATTTTGTTATGAGCAGAGGAGAGGAGGACTCTTCTTGTGAAATATTTCTGGACGCGCTCAATTGTATTAAAGTCCAATATGCAGTGCAGGTTCCAGACAGATATAATATTTTTTATAAGAGTATATCAGGGCTCCCAGGAGATGCCAAATGTAGGAATATGACAGGCCAGATATAGGGACACTATGGTACCTTCTGCTGAAGAACAATTCAACTTCAAACAATGAAGTATAAAGAAGAATGGAATAGTGGCAGAACTCCATGATTTCCATGCTGAAGATCACATATTCAGTCTTTGTCACCTTCAGGCAAAGTTATAAAAAGCTGCATTGCCCGGCGGCAGCTGGTTCATATATTGTGCAAAGCAAAGATGCATTTTTGCTATGGCTTGTTGAACAAATTATAGTAGCCTGAGTTATCCACTTATGGGCTTACAAAATATATTGTTTAGTTTCATGTATTACCAATCAGTGGCTACTTCATATATTGTGCAAAGCAAAGCTTTCACTTGTTTTTTTCTGAACAAATTGCAGTGGCCTGATTTACACACAACATATGGGCAAATGACCAAGTGGTATACCTATTCCTATCAGGGATTTTCTGTGATTTTAAAACACACTACTTTATTAATGATTTATAAACAGGCCACCTGATTTAATATCATTCTTTCAACCAAGAGATCACTCTGTAGTATAATACCGTGTTTCCCTGAATATAAGACCCTGTCTTATTTTTTTTTGAAACCTGAAATAAGCACTTGGCCTTATTTTTGGGGAAATTTATTATTTTGGGGCACGTGGAGGAAACCAGAGGAAATGGTGGGGACCGGCTGTGCATGCGTTTAAATATTTTCGGGGAGGGGCTTACTTTAGTGCATGCGCTCAAAAGCCCAATTGGGCTTATTATCAGGGGATGTCTTATTTTAGGGGAAACGGGGTACATAATTTTTTTGTGAAGCAATACTAGGCAAACAGAACTAAAATGTTCTGTTTTAAGAATAACTTAGAATCCTATATCCAAAAAAGAATTAAGACACTCTTGGAAACATATTGTTAAGGCCTAGATGGGAATTCCAAGATTAGAAAACACGTGCTTTACTAATCTGTTTTACTGTGAATACACAAGCAGAACATTGGAACTCCTGTACCAAATGTCCTTATTGCTATAAAATATCAGAACTTCTCAAGTTTTTGTTTTTTTAAATGCTTTTAAAATATTATCATTTGTAAATGTTAGCAAGCCATGTTTATATTATGGGCATTTGGAATGAAATGAGAGAAAAAGCAAGGAAGGATAAATTTTAAACCTTTAAAATCCAATCCCCTATTTTAAAAAATTACATTTGGGCTTAAAATTTCAGAAGAACATGCATGGCATATTTATAACATCTTTGTAATTTGTGCATGATCAGGAAAATCCTAGCTACTGGCAAACTGGTTTCTCAGATAAATTAAAAACAAAACTCTTGATTCAAGCCAGGGGCTCTATGGATGTACCCATGTCATTTTTTAAAGCAATGATATATACATTTTGCTGTTACTGCCTCATGGAATGCTCCTACTTTTCAGTTTAGCCTACAGCTCTGGTATTCTGTCCTCCAAGTACTGCTTAGCAACCCCAGGCAAGGTCAACCAGATGCTACTAAGAGTTTTGGTTTCATTTAACTTTAGTTAAAAAGCAGGTCTGAACAAGCTACCATTTGCTGCTAACAACCCTAATTTCTGATTAAATTTTTAAAAAAAGTCCCTTTTCCCTAAGACTTTTTTCAAAACTACATTTTCATTTTATTATACTATGTTTTTTCCCTCTTGGTCAGAGTGATAAGAATAAGATTAAATATTTATTCATCATATTCAAGTGCTTTATATCTAAGGTGCAAAGAGATTGACCAGGAATGTTACAATATTCAGACTGATGGACTTTAACAAAAATAAAGATTTTCTGAGCAGGTTCCTTTCAATATGGGTAAAAGATTATTTGCATAGGGTTGAGTTGCCAGTAAGAGCACCTGATGAGGAATGTAAAATCTTGTCAAAGCTCCACTTGACAGCTCAGTATAAACAATTCATAAATATCATAGCCAAGGAAAATATATGCTTATGACTGTTTGCTCTTCTTGCAAAAATTAAATTGTTGGATAGCAAAGATCAGTAGCTTTATGCCGCTGACTTACAATGATTCCTCAGTACATATACATTTAAAATTAAGTTACTAGACTCTATAAGGCTTTTCTCGCCAATCTCATATCTAGAGAGAAATTACTCATTGAAAAATTATCCAAATCAACTGCATATTTACAACCACATGTCAACTGCACAATCACCTCAAGCAAGCCATTTTTGTCATTATTCTTCATCTGCTATGCCAAATACAATACTAATTTCTCTAATAGGGCTGGAGCAGGAGATGAAGAAATGTTTGAGCTAGTATCAGAGAAGTATCTTCAATGCCTAAAATATAATGTTTTCTGAACCTTTTGATCTCATTTATCGATTAATGCATGAATGTTCAATGGGAAATTGCACATAGATGTTGATGGTAGTTTTGTTTTTGAGTTTTGGGGGGCTTTTTTTTTTTGCAATTTTTTGTTGTGTTTTTGAAAATTCATATATCTTATGAAGTGGGCTGAGCATACTTCTTGAAGTCCAGCTGCTTTTATCAAACCCATCTTCTCGATCTACATTTAACAACTATACAACCTCTCTTTTTCTACCTCTGTGGCTGGACTATATACTTTAAGGCAGGGGTCCCCAATTCCCTGACCGTGGCCTACTACCATACTGAGCCTATTTGGAACCAGGCTGTATGAGCGGTGGGCTGGCGCATATGTATGTGCGCACAGCTCAACGTTTGAGCAGCAATCCACAGTGTGCACATACATCCATACAACTCAACCTGCTCACAACGGCCTGGTTCCCCTTCCCCTCCTCCTGCTAGCCCACCAAGCTGCAAAGGTTGGGGGCCACTGCTTTAAGGAAACTCAGAGAAATACTAATTATTCTAGATAGATCATTTCATGCTGGTTGTTCCTTAGCATGACCTCTAGGAATGGCAAATGAATCCGCCATGACCACTAGTGGCTAATATTAAAAGATACAAAATTTAATCTTTTTTAAGAAGTTCTCTGTTAACTTCTACATTTATTTCAGAAGTGGAAATAAAGCATTACTGCCTTTTAGAAATTTTAGCCATTAGTAATACTTAATTATGATTATTAAAAATGGAAGTGCAACAATATCTAGAGCAGTGATGGCTAACCTTTTCTGGACGGAGTGCCCAAAGCACGCGCGTGCCAGAACCCCCCAAATGCAATGTGCTCATGGCCCTGCGCATGCGCCCCTCCCCATGCATTTGTGTGTCCCCCTGCATGTGCCGCATCCCCATGCATGCACGTATGGCCCTGCATGTGCCCTGCCCCCACGCCCTACCCCTGTTCATGTGCACATGGGCCCACCGCACACACCACACCCCCTGTGCATGCACGACAGTGACCTGGCAACCAGCTGGCTGGTGGGAGGCACACACGCATGCGCAGCAGAGCTAAACTGGGGCAACAGCTCGCATGCCCACAGAGAGGGCGCTGCGTGCCACCTGTGGCACATGTGCCATAGGTTCGCCATCATGGATCTAGAGGAACTTGAGTTTCCATATCAGTCAAAGATTGTTACATTAGTTTATGAATCCATTCAATCTTACTTTCTTTTAGTAAGATTGAAATTAGAAAAAGGAATATAGGATCTAAATAAGAAAAAAGGCACCATAATTTTTACATTTATATTTCTTGTATTTTTTAAAATGTAGATTTCACTTTGGGCACATCCATTGTGAAAAATTTAGTGTGTGATTTCTGTTGAAATACTAGAGACATGCATGAAAACCAGGATATTGTCCAGCTTCTTATGAATTTCAATGAGATTTAGGCAGGACATTTTCTTTATAGATGGTGTCCTTTAATCCAATCATGTATTCGCATTAGGTTTTTCTGCAAAAAAAAATTTCTGCAGAGTCCCCACGGCTGAAGTCTAATAAATAAGCCTAGTAGTATATACATATGTGTAATTCAGCTTAAATTAAATTTCAGTTTGATCTAATATGTCTGCTAAAAAACATTAAGCTACAGCATGAGCATGTTTGCAGAATTTCCATATCATTCATATGCCAGAAAAAGAAGACATCACATTTGTTTGATTAACCATTCCATTCTGAGAGCTGAGAATGGATAAAAGCACTTATGAAACACTCAATAAAATGAGGGAAACAAAATTATTCCTGCTTAAAACATGGTCTACTAAACAAATTAAACATTGCAGATTTAAATATTAACTCCTAAATTGTCTTTTCATTTTATCCTCTTAACATAAAATCAACACATTAAAAATGGTATAAATCTTTATAGAAATTAAATTCTTCCAAAAAGGGCTAATACCTCAGAATACTTTTGTGTCCTAGATAACTTTTGCCCCTTAAATTTCTGTTGTTTGTTTTGATCTGTATGTTTTTAACTGTATGAAGAGCCTTGGTGACGCAGCAGACTAAAGCACTGTTAAGTAACACCAGCTGCCTGCAATTACTGCAAGTTCAAATCTCACCAGGCTCAAGGTTGACTCAGCCTTCCATCCTTTCGAGGTAGGTAAAATAAGGACCCGGTTTGTGGCGGCAATAAGGTGACTTTGTATAAAAAAAGAACACCGCTTGGGGGGGCGCGAAAGCCCTACTAAGCAGGTATATATAAAAGTATGAAGGCTATTGCTTAAAGCATTGTAAGCCTCCCTGAGTCTCCGGAAAAGGGCCGCATATAAATCGAACCAATAAATCAATAAATCAATAATTCATCATTTATTTTTATTTGGTTTTATTATGGAACCTGCCATGAGCTCCTCTGAATTATGGCAGGCAACAGGTGAAATAAATAAGCTGCACTTTGAATTCTCCAGCTCTTTTCTGCTACCTCTTACATTTCTTGTGGAAAACCTGATTTTCTGTGGCCAGTGCAGTGTATCATTATATTTTGCTTTACGACCACATCATTCAGCTGTCACCACATTAAAAATAATTTACCTGTAGTCTCCAGCGGTCTCAGCATTGGTTCTTGAAGCAATAGTGTCATTCTACAAAACATTAGCACTTGTCCTGCCTAAATCCTTGCAGAATAACGGATCTAAGAGCTCTCTGGAGCTAGAGGCAGCAGATCTGCCTTTCTCTAAAGATGTAGCTCTTAACAGTTTCTTGCAGGTCACATTTCCATGTCATTCTTACAATATTCAGGCAGATAACACTTCGCTTTCTGGCAAAATGTCATCTTCTACTTAAAAGATTGAAGAGTTTTTAGTTGTGTGGCACTACATCATTGGAAAAACAAATCATTACAGAGAAAGAAAGACATCTATTTTGGTATTAACTAAAACACATGATTTGGGAAACAGAACATAGTTCTCTACAAAAAGAAAATACATTTATCTCAATAGAAGTACAGTTGCATCTTTCTTAAAGCTTAATTTACATTCACAAGGAAAATCCTGAAAATGGTCATGATTATGCAAAATATAGAAATGTATCTTTCATATCCAATTCCCCCATTGATTTGGGAGGCTACAGTAGGTATTGCATGATTGCTGCAGTCAATCGGTTTCAGGGAAGAGATATTTATTCTTCTGTAAACAACTGAGCAGACTTTGTTTAACCCTATATGACTAGGTCAATCATTTATATCCACAATGAAGCGCCCCCTTCTTCATAACCAATTGCGTATATTTGTGGGAAAGGACCAGTGTCTGCCAGGCCAGTGGAGCTATAGCCAATGAAGTACTGAAGTTTTCTCCATATATTCCTGGTGTAAGATGAACTAGAGACAGCGGGTGAGGATTTGGTATTCCCTAAAATGGCATTTCTTGACCTATTAATGTAATTGGGTTCTGCCTGAACAATCAGTGTTAAACTAGGTTAGTAGCTCACTATTATATGTTATATATAAACAAGGCCATTGCTACAATATTTTGCTGATAACGAGATATGGAGATCTCAAAACATTTCACACTTTTGTAGTCCTTTGTGTTACCCTTATGTTTCATGATCTCATGAAAGCCATCAGGAAATTCCTTCTCCAATAATTTCAAACTGGTGACCTATGATCCAGTTAGCGTGATGGTGTGCTGCTGAAAGAAAACAAAAGTTTATGAGTTAAGTGGCTGATCGGGTCAAGCAGGGCCACCAAATGATTTGTCCAAAGAAAAGAGCAAGTTACCTTTCAGTTTTCAGTTAAATTCATTAAAATTCTTAGCTCATCTAGTCGGTGTCACACAAAAAATGTAACATCAATATATTATCACTACATATCTTAGTGATTATTATCCTAAAGAGAAGGCCTTCAGAGTGGTATCAGAAGCGTGAAACAACAAGACAGGAGTGCAAAAGAGCTGTATAATAAACAATGCTTGCTTTTATGTTTTATAGAATACCAGTATGCAAAGGTGAACTTATCCTTATTAGATCAAGGGCATAATGATCTCACATTATAGCATCCATGGATTCTCTACAACAGAGATATAGTTTAAATCTGCAAAAGCTGAGCTAAGCACCGAATGAGCTGCAGATTTCTTTAAATGCATTAGGTATCTACCCTGTTTCCCCGAAAATAAGACATCCCCTGATAATAAGCCCAATCGGGCTTTTGAGTGCATGCACTAAAATAAGCCTCCCCCCAAAAATAATCTCTCTCCAAAAATATTTAAATGTAGAGCTGGAAATCAGGTAAGACGGCAAGAGGAGCCCCATCTTGCTCCATGCCCAAAATAATAAGACCTCCCTGAAAATAAGGCCAAGGGCTTTTTTCAGGGTTCAAAAAAATATGAGACAGGCTCTTATTTTTGGGGAAACACGGTACAAATTTGTCAAGATTTGGACAAAAGGTATCAGGTATGTATAGCAGATGGAGAAGAGACACTGCCTTTCATTTTGATTAGAATCAGAAGCTGTGATCACAGAAGACAACATGATGACTGTTTATAAACATGCTCCCCAAGTTTGGTTAGAAATGAAGACTGGTATGATTTTGGGAAGGCAAATATAATGGCCATATTAAAAAGGGACATAACAAGAAAGATAAAAATACTAAATTGAATACTAAAATGAGAAGATAGAACTCTGGAAAAATACTAAGTTGTTTTGGAAATCTTGAGACATTTAACTCTAAGCCTGCCTCTTTCTCTTTGTTCTAGTTGTTGCTATCAAGCAAACTGCAGATTTATCCAGGCAGTCACCAGGAATGGAGTGATCAAGAAAGAAAGCATCTTCTTAGAAAACTGACTTGGAAAAGGCTCCTCAAAAGGCTGTTTATACATTGGCACAAGCTACAGGAAATGGCTGCCTTTGGTCATTAGTGCTCTTAAGCTTCCTGTCTAATTCTAGGGAGCCTGGCACAGGCAACTGTGATTTGAAAAATATGACCCTTTTAAAAAAAAAAAAAAACCACAAATTTTGGAAAAGAATTCAAACATCACATTGCAACTATGTATACGGGTCTAAGATACAATGCTAATTCTTATAAATCACCATTTTGCTCATGTTCAGAAGGGAATACTTAGAAGATAGTACTAAACAATTTTTAGTGTCCGCAAGAGTAGCTGCGACTATTTCCCCGTGCTGTTCATGTGCTGCTTAGCAAGGATCAGATATAAAGACAATATTACATAGCTAATTGCTAGTTTGTCTTATACATGTAGACTGTGAAACAAATGCAAGAAAATCTAAGCCATTTCCCCATCTTTGCAATGTATTAATCTTAGCTGCTGTAACCCAGTTGATAAATTAGAGACAAAACTATGCCGTTAACCAAATCACACATGCTATTTTTGTCTGACTTGGAAACTCAACATTTCCATCTTCCCCCAGGCAACATTAGCTTATGTAACAATTTGAAACACATAGTATTCTCATTGCTTGATAATATATAAGCTGTTTTTCCTCTGTGAATCCAGGCCTTAAACAAATGCCAGTCGTTAGTGTGGACTCATTGTTCCAAATGGGTGTTGCCAAAACTGGCAAAAATGTGGCAAATCATGGGATGTGACAACCCATAAAGGCAAGCCACTTGCCAATCCAGTCATGTGACCATGGGAGGATTGTTGCAACGTTTTACAATGACCAGAAATGTTTTGAGGGCTGTAAAACACCCATTTTGTCATAATTTGAAATGGTCATTAACTGACCAGTTGTAAATCAAGGATTACCTGTATATTTGTGTTCTTTTCCCAAATAGCCCATTTTCTTCATCTAGGCATTTTCTGAAAGTGTTCTACATTCTTTCATATGCGCTGTCTCCGACAAATTCTTGGCATCACCTGGCAGGACAAAGTTCCAAATAGCGCAGTCTTGGAACATGCTGGAATTTCTAGTATTAATACACTATTGAAACAGTGACGTATACGCTGGCTGGGGCATGTCGTGAGAATGGCTGATGGTCGGATTCCGAAAGATCTCCTGTATGGAGAATAAGTGCAGGGAAAGTGCCTCAGAGGGAGACCACAGCTGCGAAATAAGGATATCTGCAAGAGGGACCTAAAGGCACTGGGAATGGACATTAACAACTGGGAAACCTTGATCCCTGATCGTTCAGCTTGGAGCCTAAAAACGCAGCACGGCCTTCTCCAATTCAAAGAGACACTTGTTCGGCAGGCTGAGGCAAAGAGGCAGTCCCGGAACCAGCAAAATCTGGGGGCTGGGCAGGGGACAAAATGTATCTGCCCTCAGTGTGGAAGTTTTTGCCACTCTTGAATTGGCTTTTTTAGTCACACTAGATGCTGTTTTAGGATCTCTTTCCAGAGCATGATACCATAATCCCTTGAGACTGAAGGATGCCAGTGATCTACATTCTACACTGAATGTAATTACTATGACACAAAATACATTAACATCAAAAAAATTGCAAACTGATGAAAGGGTGATGGGTTCCAAAGGATTGGAGACACTTTGCTATGAGAGGAGAGATAGTACTGAAGGTGGTAGTACTGAAAGTTTCTGAAGGTGGAACCAGTCACTTCTGCATTTCTTTCTGTTAACAGAATTCTCTTTAGCTGTGAGTTGTTTTAGTTTTCCTTCCCTCATGGGTAAAATACAATTCAAGATTCAATTAATTAATTTCACATAAACATAGGCAGAACCATATCCTTAATTTGTTTATTATAGTGATAATCCACATTTGCAAACATAACAAAATACAAAATTAAACAAAGTAAAACATGAAAATAAACAATTAAATAAAGTATAATATACAAAGTGATTTTTTTTTATTAATGCAATTTTCATCTGAATTAGAAAACACTAAAACATATCCTCCAGTTGTACACATATCATAGCTAGGTACAAAACTTTACACATCTTGAAGCCTTCTAAAGGTTTATTGAGGCAAAATTTTCATGATCTGTCATCCTTGGCGGATTCACAAATTATTATTCTGAGATAATCTATATAGATGGTTGTCCAGAGAAAAGAGGAATACTAAACAGCAAGGCTAATATAGCAATCAAAAGCAGAAGGTGCAATTACATTTTCACATTAATCATTCACAAAATAAGCTCAAATAAATGTTTATCCATCAGATACCTAAGAGAAGTTGCTAGCAGTCCAATTAACTATTCAGATCAAATAAAAAATATATTTCCATATCACATGCAGCTTCCACCTTCACAAGATATCTCCAGTGAGAACTCACTACAGAAATAGTATCCAAAGCTGTAAGTTCTCAAAAATCACGAATCTGGTTTAAATAAGGTGAAAGATAAACCGGCCACATTATTTCAAATGGCATTACAAACAATTTGGGTAGATATGTTTCTACTTAAAATTTTTCCAAAAAAAAGTTTATAAAGTAATAAATGTCTATTGCTCCAGTTTAAGATGGAAATATACAATTGATCTGTTTAGTCTCACTGGTGGCCTCACATTGTATTTGATTGGGTGAAAGTTTCAATTAACAGAACAAGACTGTTCTTCCTTTGGCTCAACATGTCCCTTTTCACACTATTTCTGAAAGACCATTAACTACGCAAAGCAAATTTGATACGGGAAAACTGTGGTGAGTTATTCCTGAAAATCACATCTTCATAATGAATATAAGATTAATGAGCCCTAGTTTTCAGTTTTGTTTAAGAAACTTCAGCTGCATAATGACATGACAAAGCATGTAGGTTTGTTAAATACAGAGGAGGAATGTTATCCACAATAAAATATTACAGCATGTTCTTTTGGAAAAGAAAGTATTCTACTGAAGCCACCCTGTTTCCCACCATTTTCAAATTGTTATGCAATGTTCACTATAAAGCAATTTCAGTCTTTATTAGATCATTTTTCTTCCCTGCTTAAGAAGAAAAACAGCTTTAACTATGAATATCTAAATAAAGCAGCTATGCTGTGCTTCAGATGTAAAAAGAAAAATGTACCTTTGAGTGTACATGGATGCATATGTCCATACCAACTTAACTGCTGCTAAATCGAACAGCCTGGGATACTGGTACGGCTGTGAAGGTTATCTACGTGATCCACACAAAATACATAGTTGGCCTGAAGGAGGAGGAACATCCATTGAGCTTCAAAGCATTTTCTTCTCTTCAAGTCTGAAGCACAGTGCCGTGAACCATTTAGTGATTCTATTTTAATTATACAGTAGCATAGATATTGGAAATATCTGCTTTGATAGATGTTAGGAATGATTATATAGACAGAAATATATACAAAAAATTTGTACATTAGAAAAAAGTAAACAGATAGTTCTTGTACATTATTAGAAAAAGTAGATAATTGCTTGAGGAATGAATCAAGAACAAGACTTTTCAACACAATCTACGAATGTACAGAGATCAAAATGGAAAGCTGTTAACTCAGATTTTTGATATAATACTACAAATTTTTACTATCTTCTTAAATTTTCTTTTTTAAAGTCAAGTGTTCATTTAGGTGGTCTTTCCTTAAGTACAAAGGATCAGGGACGATATAATCCATTGCAATCAGGACGTTTAAATACTGGAAAAAGCCAATTTCAAGAACTTGAGCTGAGAGACTGTGGAAGGCTGCAGTGATTAAAAGGCCATATTCAAGAATCTGATGGTGCTGAAAGTACCGGCTAGCCAGCAAGATTCTTTCACTTACACCCTTTGTATTCTATTAACATAAAGGTGGTGTAAGCTATGATTGTGTGATGCCTCACCTCTGCAGTGTCAAATACTTGCCAACACCTACTTGACGCAGATTTAAAGAGCCTCTTTATTTAGCAGCATGGAAAGGATGACAGTATTGTTCCCCTCACTCCCCAAACATCTGTGATGTTTAAGAAAAAGTAAACTGTTTCTCTACCTCAAACTTGCACTCCTCTAGTTTTTTTTTTCTTCTATAGGGGAAAAAGAAACCTCTGAGGCATTTTATACTAGAATCATTAGATGCAAATATAATACTGTTGTTTCCAAAAGGAGGAAAGGAGGAAAAAAAAAAAGTAAAATAAACATTAAGTTCTACTGAATATTTATGTACAAATTTCGTGCAATGAAAACATCAACATTTCATTTTAAGGCAGTAGTACTATTTTTTCATTCGTTTTCATATCTACTATAGGGATGGTCGGAATCCTGGAGCAGACCTAAAAAATAAAATTACAAGAAAGTATTAAGGTAGAGATTAAGAATTATCCTTTGCTGAACATGGTGGCTAATAACTATTAAGAATGGAGCATCCCAATTTCTGTATGAATACAAAACAAGGGGGATTTTTAGTCATAACTGCAAACAGAAAATGCTTGTTGACAACCCCTCTTAGCACTGAGATAAAAGGAGTTTAACTCTCCAAGTCTTGGTTGATTTGTGTGTGACCTTTGATAATGCGGAATTCTTCTGGCTCAATAACTGAATGTGGCAATACTGTGTTGCTGTGGATCTCCTCCTTTCTCCAGGTCATTTCTAGATGGTGGAGGAAGAAATCAATCCCAAGACCCTTTGTAGGGCTTCTTGTAGCTTGATGCTCTCCTCATATATTATTTCTACAACTGCAAGCACTGAGTCAGGTTTCATCCATATGCAGAGAATAGCTCATCATCTTGAAGCCAGGATAACCATGAGATACTATGAAAGTCCTGTCTCAGTGCATTCTCGTTAATGACTGAAAGGAGAAAAATAAGCTTGGGCTCAACTCTAGCTAGACTACGTGACTGAAAATTCAAGGGTCCTCCATTTCCAGAAACTATCCAAGTTTCTGGGAATTGCAGTTCCCCAGATAGAACTGCTGCTGCTGCTGTATAGTTGGGTCTTCTCCTAGACTTGACTCTTGCTCAAGGAACCGTTAGCAGTTCTAGTCAGAGGGTTTTTCTATAGATGCATTTTGTGCATCAAATGTGCATCTTCTTCAGATTGGAAGGTTTCTTCCTGGTCACTTACGCTTTATGGTTGAACTTTTGCAATGCACTATGTGTAGGGCTGCTTTTGAAAACCATTCATAAGCTACACTTGGTCCAGAATGCATCAGAATAAGTGGTTCTGAGTGCACTTTGATTCAGCTACCCTAATTGTCAATAGCCTTCTGGGCAAAAATTCAAGGTGCCGATCACCATCTATGAAGCCTTTTACAACTTAGGGCCTGCTTATCTGTGGAGGCTACTTCTCGTGTTATGTCTGCCCGCTCTACTGTATTAGATCTAATAATGTGGGCCTGCTCCATGCCATCATTAAACACTAACCTCATGGGGGTTTGGAGATATGCTTTTCGTGACCATACTTGCTCTATTGGATAGTATCCTATCTCCTGAAGTCTACACAGTCCTAACCTGATACTGTTGTTTAGGAAAGTTCTTCACTGAGATTCTTTCCATTGGTTCTTAAACAAGTGATTTGGGATCCTGAGCTAAAATCAGGATTTTATTTCTTAGCTGTTCCCATCTCTATCCCCAATATAATACTATAGTTTTTGACTTTTATGTTTATTCCCTTGTTTTATTTCATGATGTTGTATGTTGCATTACTTATGAGGCTTATAAATTAAATACAAAAATAAATGAAATAGAAATGAGCTTACCATAATTAACTAATGCCCAGTAACAGAGACATACTGATTTATACAGCACAAATTTATCTCACTTAAAGGACTTTGTCATAATACATAAAATTAATTTGACTAGAAAAATTGACTACTACAAATATGCCTAGCACCTCAGAGGATATTTTCATAGACAGATTTTTAGTTCCTAAGTGTAGTTTAGCTCAAGATCCCTGGAAAAAAATGGACATCTGTGCATTAAACTGTAAAAAATGCTAAATCCTAATAGCCAATTAAAGTCTAGAAGCCTTCAAACCATCCTTCAAGTTAATCCAAAGCGTAAGTCATTCATCATCCATCAAAAATTTTAATCAAGGCAGAGTGCTCCCCAGACAGAAAGAAGTCTCCCTGTGTATATACTAACTAGATTGCTCACCAGTTAAATGAGCAATTGAGATTGGCATATGGTGCTTACATAACAATTTATGGCATTGAAGGATAAGCGGAACAATGGCAGTATCAATACAGTTTAAAGGGCAATCATAACACAATTCAGGAAGGACGTTTATGGAGCGCTTCTCTTGCACTAGAAAGTCCTATCTTTAATGTCAAGGACGAACAAGATTTACAGAACACAATATATAGGGAGCCAAGATGGGGTGATTAGAGTAGCCAGATTTTAATCAGTAAGTTACAGAGATAATGGTAGTGAATATCCATGCAGTAAACTTCATTCTAATGTTCACATATGCCAGTGCAAACACACATGTATAATACCGAATATGATACCCTATTCATATGCCTCATTATAAAGGCATGATTAAAAAAAATTAAAATACAAGACTTCTGTAAATATTACAGTCATGAATACAATGCATATAACTATAAGCAACCCTAGAAAGGAAAAACTTTCACAGAAGAGGCAGCATTAATGATTAAGGGGAATCTCTACAAGTATGAGGTTGCTATTAAAAACAACAAACTCATGTCAATTTTATCTGGCTCGTTATAATAATGTCCTCTTCAACTTGTGTTATGTCATTACAGTGTGTGTTTCCAAACCTTTTCCAGGAGAGATAGTAATAGGAAATGGGAAATACCTAATGCACTGGTAGTTACTTGATTAACAATCCCCTTGTTCATGACTGCTTGAAGTTACAATTATGCTGGATTACTGGTGCTTACCAATGTTCTTTGAAGTTCCGGCCATCCTAGCACCCCATAGTCAAATGATCACAATCTATGCAACAGGCTTGCATTTACAATGGTTGCAGTATCCTGTAATGCTGTGACTGTGATTTGCAATCTTTCTTGCTGGCTTCCCATAAGTAAAGTCAATGGGGAAGCTGGCAGAGAAGGACACAGTTTATTTGAATAAGTTTCTCCCGCCCATGTGCCCCCTTCAAAGCCCTCTGCACGCCATGTGCCACCTGTACACCTTTGTGCACCCTCCTGAACCTCACACCGTGCCTCCGCAGCTACTTGTGCAACCTCTCCAACCACTTACAGACTGTTGCCAAGCCTTGTTGAGACTGTGCCACTCCGTCCTCACCATTCGTGCACCCTCAACAGCAACCACTTACCTGCCTCCCAGCCTACTTCAAAGTCACCTGGGATTTCCTTCCGGCTTTCCCATTGCCTTTGGTTGTTGAAATCTGGCAGGAAGGAAATGCTCACCCAATGACCCATGATCCTCACTTAGCAATGGCAGTGAGTGCAGGGATTGCTACCATTAAGCAGTGTGGCTGCATATTATTGCGCTTTATGACCACATTGTTTAGTGATGGAAATTCAAATCCCAGTTGCCATCGTAATACAAGGACCACCTGTACTAGTGTCTTCTTTGAATCTATTCCCAGTCTAGTTCATCACAAATGTTTTGGGATTGTTGACTCCAGTAGTGGGTTTCAATTTAGTTTGCTATCGGTTCGCTCGTGTGCGCATCTGGGCGGAGCCTCCCGCCATCGCTGCTACCAGCAACCTACCACTGGTTGATTCCTACAATACTGAAAAAATTGTAGCTTTTGAGAGTAAAAACAGAACTGTAGTACATCAATAACATATGGGACCTTTGTACTTTTCGACCTTGGTTGTTGCACTGATATTATTACCTAGTTTGGTAATGAAATATCTACAAGAAAACTCACAGAGCACCAGGGACCTTACAGACCAACCCTGAGCCACTAATATTTCATTCCCTTCTATCAATGCTTACTCTATTCTGTAACAAGTTTTTAAGTCTAAAGACAATTATGGAAAGCATTGCGTTTTTCTTCTAGAATGTACAAGAATACAAATATATTTCTAAAAAAAATAATTCCTTTCATTTAGCAATGAAAGATGAATTTGGGCAATATATATTCATTCAAGAATATATGGGGGGGAAAGGACAAATCCTTGCACAAAGAAACCACTCATGTGGAGCAGTCCACTTTCGAAGTGCCGCTGCATTCTCCCCCCCCCCCGCCCCCAAAGGACCATAGCTAGAGTGAGGGACACATGGAATGCATTATCAATGTATAATTACCATTTAAATGGAGTAAGAAAAGTTAAAGGGGAGGAAGGGGAGGATGATTTTTTCCCTCCTAACAAAACAAGTCTGCAGTCATCTTAATTTAGAAATGTGTTAGCAAATTATTTCCCCTCTATTATGCATTCATGCATAAATATGAGAGAGAATTCCTTTTTCAAAATAGAGAATAGAGTAAGCAACTTAATCTACTGCTTATTTTATTCCTCTGTAGCCAGGTGAAACACAAGTCGCTTATTTTAATTTTATGGTAAACTGTTCCTTATGCTTATAACTGAGTCGTATATGCCACTGATGGCTCAATAATATTTATTTCTTTATTTCTATTTTCTTTTTTTCCATATCAAGCAATGACACAGTCACAATTCAATAGGTCTGAAGAATTAAAATAGCTAACTAACCTTTTGGTGTTAAAAATGCCATATATAGGTCAAGATTGTAGTCAAAGCTCCCACAAAGTTGCACTTCGTTTTTTAAAAAATTAACTGAACAAGACAGAATTGGAATTTTTGAATGCTAAGCATGGCTTTATATTAATCCCTGGTATGGTGCTTACTAGTGAAAACATACAAATACACCAATCTATTTTTTTTTCCAAATTGTGTTTCATTGCTCTAAAACAAAATACACATTAATTCTGATTATATATCATATTAATTATGTGTGATATGTGAATGCGGCCAACATTTTGAATGTACTATATTGGATTAATGTTATGCCAAAGGCAAACATTTAACCCTAATACTTACATGGACTAGAAAACTGTATTCAGGTATTGAATAACATGTATGAAGAATATTGGTTAAACCTGCCCATCACTTTACAAGCAGAATGGCTAATGATGCAGGAAAACTGCTTAACCTCACAATTTCACAAATTGCACTGCAAAACACTTAATGATATAGGAACAAATTGAATAAGAGGTTTCAGTAATCAGCCGTTTTCCTTTGCTAAACAGAATTTACACATCATGCTTACAAACACTGTTGAGATAAAAAGCTTTGGATGGAAATAATGTTGTACATACCATATTTTCTGCGTAGCTCATCATATTTCACTCTTCTTTCATGTCTCCTGCAAAGGTTATTAACATTAGAGAATATAACAAATATTTAAGGTGATGATGATTATAAAATAAAAATGACAAACCAGCACTAACTATTCTGTATAGCTATTAAAATAATGGAAAATGGATTACATCTACATAGTCATTTCTATCCATAAACTAGCTGAATACCCGTATTCCGCTACGAAACTATGTGATTGGGCTTGATAAATTGACACTTAAGAGTTTGAAAATTAATGAGTAGCTACGATCGGCCTCTCCTCTCCCCTTCTCTCCCTCAGGCTAGCCCCACAAAAGCCTCTCCTCCCTTCTCCCTCAGGCTGGCTCCACAGAAGCCTCTCTTATCCTACCCTTCTCTACCTCAGGCTGGCCCTATAGACCCTTTCCTATCCCCTTGTCTACCTCAGGCTGACCCCATAGATCCTCTCCTATCCCTTTCTCTACCTCAGGCTGGCCTATAGACCCTTTCCTATCCCCTTGTCTTCCTCAGGCTGGCCCCATAGATCCTCTCCTATCCCCCTTCTCTCCCTCAGGTTGGCCCCATAGATCCTCTCCTATCCCCTTCACTCCCTCAGGCTATGCCCTATAGATCCTCTCCCCTTCTCTCCGTCAGGCTAGCCCCACAGAAGCCTCTCCTATGCTATCACATTCTCTTCTGAGTTATTTTCAAGTTGGGAGGGGGAGTAGAAGTCTAACTAATTACCATCAGAGCATGTTATAATAATATAGGAAATACTAATGCTCCAATGGTCATTTTGAAAAATTCTTTCTTAGTGAGCACCTAGAAGCCAAGAGGAACATATGTGACAAATTTCAAGTTTGTAGGCTTTATGGTTCTGGAGATTTTGTGATTAATGCGTGAGTGGTTTTCGCTTTTATATATGTAGATTCAATATCAATTACTATATCAACAGAAGTTACAATATATCTGATATTGCAGTGTGATTTTCATGTCTGTAAATACTTCTGTAGCATCTAAACCAATCTTCAGTTCAAAGTTATTTTCCCTCCTCCAAATTTTATCTGTATTGATTTCCAATGACTGAGCACACATAACGAATGTGGTATGAGTACCAACCAACCTTTTCAAATTTTAGCATATCTAATGGCTTCTAAAATGAAAGTTTTGCTTAACAACTGTGACAAGAAAGGTCGTTAATCGAGAAAAACAGAAATTTTGGATTGAATTGTAGTCATAAATCGAGGACTGCCTGTAACCTAATTTACTTCTTGCCTAGATTACTGCAACACAGTCTACATGTGGCTGCTCTTGAAGCCCATTTGGAAGCTTACAGCTTATCCAGATCGCAGCAGCCAAACAGTCATAAGCATTTCTTGGTACCCTTATGTGACATCATTGCTATGTCAGCTGTTTGGCTACCAATGGGCATTCAAATAAAATTTAAAGTACTGGTTATCAAACAATTTCAAAATAAAGGAAGTAAAAGTTTACTTTATACACACACACACACACACACACACTCACACACACAAACACACTCATACTTCTTGGATCTCTCTTCTCCATCTATTGCAGCAGTAAAGTTTAAAAAAAAGGTAAGAAGCTGAATTAAGGGAGCAATTCATTAGAGCTTCACCTCAGAAAGAAATATGTCACAGGATACCCAATACATGATTAGTAGTGGAAATATATAGTAAGAAACAACAAGGCATTATTGCCTCTGGAGATTTTTTTCACTTTTAGCTCCAAAAATACATAGTTTCTCAATTTTTTCTTCTTTCCATTTACATCCTGATGGGCCTCACTTGATCTGGAATAACCCTAAACTTGTCCCTTCTTTGATTAGGTGCAGTAAGCTTTTTTAATGCCTTCATAAGTAGGCATTTTATATGTTGTTTTAACAGTCTCTTGGAAAAATGAAATAAATAAGAGTTCCCATCTAGTCTTCAGGTGAAGGTCTCTATCGTTTTAGATATTTATCAAGGAGACAAAATGCTTATCCAGCTGGCTCTTGCTGGATAAGCAAGAGAACATTTCTGCAACTTTGCCTAAAAACGAATTATATTTCACTAGACTTTATGTATATTTGCCTGTAATTCTTAACATACATGAGTTTTTAAAAACTGTACATTATGTAAGCCTCTAGACAAGACATGTATTTTAAGAATATATTAATTTGATTTATATATTGGATTTCTATTTTCAGTGGCTACCAAAATTTAAAAAAAACATTTACAATGGTTAAAAACTAAAATTGTTAACACAGTCAATCAATAATTAATAGCTTAATGAAAGAGCTATGCCTTTAAGATTTTTCTATATGTAGAAAGAAGGAAGCAATATTTAACTTCCAAGGGAGTTTGTTCCATAGCCCACAAGCAATACAACAGGTTTTCTCCTTCATTCCAGACTAACAATTGGGCATCCTCAAAAAGGCCCCTCTTGCAGATTAGGAATGGCTGCAAAGGTTTGCAACAGAAAAGATACCCTGTAAACAGCCAGACACGGACTATTTGAGAGGGAGATAGATGGCAAAAAACATGAAAAGTAGTAAATAAACAAACAAATAAACTATAATTTTTGTTGTGCACTTGATTAATCCTTGTCAACCAGTGCAGATCTCTGCAATCATGCTCTTTTAACAACCTCATAATCCCTTGCTGGGTGGAGTCTGGGCAATTGAATGGAGCTGAATGTTTACTGGCCCTTCTTGTCATCAATGCGGAGTTTCTTTTCAGCAGATATATTCTCAGTGTGCCCAGAGAGAGAAATATCTGCCTCTGCCTAGGTTCAAACTCACAGACTCCTGATTGTGATGCGAGAGCTACACCTCTAGGCCACTGCCTACTCAGTGCAGATCTCTGTAATGCATACACATTTCCTTACTTTGCTGGGCAGATCTGAATTCCAGCAGAATACAGTTAGTAGTTCTTGACTTATGACCACAATTGGGACCAGAACTTCTGTTGCTAAGCAATACGCTCATTAAGCAAATCACTGTGATGGTTAAGCAAATCATGTAGTCATTAAGCAAAATCTGGCTTTCTCTATTGACTTTGCTGCTTGAAAACCTTTGCTGGTTGAAAATAGTGATCATGTGACATGCAGCAGCCATCATAAATACATGCTGGTTGCCAAGGGCCCAAATTTTGATACATGACTGCAGTGATTCTGTAACAAGTGTCAAAGTAACTTTTTTCATGGTCACTTTAAAAGCTTGTTAAATAATTGGTTCTAACTCAAGGACTACCTATAAAAAGAAGCAGCACTATGGCAAGGATATTGGCAGAATTTCAATGAATGAATATCCAGATTGTTGCAATTTATTTCCTGCCACGCTTCCACTTGTGACCAGCAATAAACTTGATCCTTGCTTGTAACAAGCCAACAAACTATTTTGAAGCTCAAAGTTTTTCACTAAGGACAGGCTGAAAGGCATCAGGAATCCTTTTCTGTTTCTGCAACCTAATAATATTTCAGTAGCCAATACTTAAGATTTGCTAAGAGAATGGTATTACAGTTAAAATTTTCCAAACTTACCGTTGAGCGTATTGCAGTCGTCTTTCTTCCCGATCACCAATAAATGTTTCTTCTTCATCGGTTACTCTCCTGAAAATGAGAAAATTTTCATGAACATTTCAGAACATCTATATGTTCAGGTGGCATTAAATTATTAAATTACCAAACTTATAACAGGGAATTATCCTATTTTTAATTTTATAGCATCAAAACATGTCCCTTTACAAAGTGTACATTAATCAATAGTATTATCTTTACTGATTTACGATCAGGATGTATCTCAATCCCACATTATCAAATACTACTAAATTCACACTTCATCCTAAAATTTTAATTCAATTCTTAAATTAAATTTATCATTCAAATTTAATGTACTCTAGATATAGTAAAGAGATTTGTTTTATATAAAAATGAACCTCTTCTAATATATTCTCATGCATTCAAAGTGGTCGATTTATCATGATACTTGACAACATGACAAACAGAATAAAAAATCATGCAAGTATTACCAAATTTATTTTTCTGTTAGGTAGAATAGTGGCCATTCTCTACTTTCAATTCACATGGAAAAACAAGTATGAAAAAGGATCAATAGAAAAATAAATATTTCTTAGCTATTAACTTTTGATTTGTTAGACAAAATAGGAAATTTCATGTACTTGGACCATTTTAAGAAAGAACACTGACATCCAGTGGACATGTTTTGTAATAGATTAAAGAATTATTCAAAAAATACCATGAATGTATATATTTAATAAAAATGATCTACGGGGCATTTGACTTGATTTATTGGTATGTAAGTGTAGTTTAAAGACTAGTTTTCTCAACAGGTTTATATCTAACATTGTATGTAAAGTTTACAATATCAATAGGGGTTGGAATTTCCATCATTAAGCGATACAGTCATAAAGTGCCATGGCATGTGACTGCATTGCTTAGTGACATTAATCACTGCCTACCTCTTGTTGTTGTTAAGCGAGGATCATGATAATTAAGCTAGAATTCACATGAATGACTTGCAACTTCTGCTAGCTTCCCAGAAAGTGAATGGGGAAGCCAGCAGGAAGTCACAAGGCTTTGGGGGTTTACAAACAGGCAGGCAAATGAGTACTATAGAGTTAAGCAAGGTGGGAGGTTTGTGGCGAGTGTATGCAGGATATGGAGGGGAGGGCCCTGCTGTGCTGTGCAAGTGCATGCTAGACCTTCCTTTATGGTCTCTTCCCAACTGGCTGCCCCATTGATTCTGACTGTCGGGAGCTAGAAGAGGAGATTGCAAATAGCAATCGCATGGCTGCAGGATGCAGCAACTATTTTAAGTGTTAACCAGTTGCCAATTGCCCAGATTGTGATCACACTGGGATGGTGGGATGGCCAAAACTTTGAGACCTGGTCATAAACAGTTTGTTCAGCACCAAACAGTGGCTAAACAAGTAGTTGTCAATCAACAACTACCTGTATATTACATGTTTTTTCTTTAGGGCCAACTTCCATATAAGGACAATTGAATGAGTACAGGCAGTCTTCGACCTATAACCCCAATTGAGTCCAAGTGAGACATTTGTTAAATGAGTTTTACCCCATTTTACAATCTTCCTTGCCACAGTTGTTAAGTGAATCACTGCAGTTGTTAAGTTAGTAATATCGTTGTTAAGTGAATCTGACTTTCCCATTGAGTTTGCTTTTCAGAGGTGGCAAAAGATGGTAACATGACCCAGGGCACTGCAATAGTTATAAATATGAGTCAGTTGCCAACCATGTGGATTTTGATCACGTGACTATCAGGATGCTGAAATGGTCATGTCACTTTTTTCAGTGCCATTGTAACTTCTAACAGTCACTAAATCAACTATTGTAAATCGAGGACTACCTGTAATCCAAGTGCTACCACAGAGTTCATCTTGAGAGATCCATTCAGGAAGCTTTTAAAAAGGTGATTAATGCATAAGGTGTTTTCACAGCTTAACTGAAAGGAAGAGGGGATAACTGCATTCTATCTCCTATAGCCCCAAAATTCAAGGCGATATCAAATTCAGTCTATTTAGTCTAAACCGACAAGCCCTGAAAAACAATATCTGTACCACGTTATGGGGTTTAATATCGTTACTAAAAGATTACACACTTGTGGATTTATTAGACAAAAATAATATTTTGTAAAATTTATTAGATTAGACAAAAAATAATATTTTGTAAAAATAATATTCAGTTCTGAAAAATGATAATAGATTTTTTTTAATGGAAAAAATTACATTTGTCTTTTCTAGGATAATTATGGCCATCAATATTCTACTAAGGCTTAATTTCCCATGCTATGATCAGTTTTAATATTCTTGCACAGTGTTATTGTTGTGGTTTTTTAATCTTGTTGTAAACCACCCAGTGTCATGTAATAACATATTTACTTTATAAATATGCATTATCTTGCATGCATTTGGAACAAAGAAAAAAAAATGCTCCAAACAATATCTAGCCTCTGCCAAATATAAAATTACTCACAGCTTTAAAATGTGTCATAGATAAATCAAATGTGGTAAATTTCTGCAATCTTAAGTCCCATTTTTACATTTTAAAGATTTTTTTTGTTGGACAGATACGATCACACATTATTTTATTTTCTAAAATTCCTATGAGGTCCAGAAAGGCTCCAGGGATATCCTTGGAAATAAAAAGCATGTTAGCTAAAAGTTTTATAATTTTTCACTTAATTGGGAGTGAGGTGTGCATTACATATAAAGACTCTCTAAAAATTATTCAGGTAGGGAAAGTCTGGAAGATGCCAAGAGAGACCTCTATGTGTGTAATATAATCCATCATGCTTAGAGTTCAGGTCTAATATTATTTCATTATATTTGTTGCATTTTCTCTGGGAATTCAAGATGATAATTATTCAAGGTGCTATTTCCTTATTCAAGTTGTCCCTAATTATGTTTTTCATTTTTTCATTTCATTTTTTTCTTTCCAGCATATAAATAGGGTCATTATTGGTAGTCCTCGATTTACAACCACAATTGAGCCCAAAATTTCTGTTGCTAAGCAAGGCAGATGGTTAACTGAGTTTGGCCCCAATTTTATGACCTCTTGTTAAGTTTATGACCTCTTGTTAACACTTAAAGTGTTAAGTGAATTAAGTTAAGTTGTTAAGCGAATCTGGCTTCCCCCACGGAATCTGCTTGTTGGAATCAAGAAAATCTATTTAGAAAGTATGGGTACCTTTCGGAACGCCGGCGACATCTGCGGCAGCAATAACAGCAGCAACAAATTATGAACAGCAGAATGATGCCGACTACAACACCTATAGTGATGATGATTGCTTCCAAACTTGCTGGAAATCAGAAGTAAAAAAATGTTAGAAAAGGTAGAAAATGTAGCCATTAGAAGAGTTTGTCATGGAAAAAAGTGTTTTATGTCCATTATGCTTACAGTCACACTCTTATTAAAGCACTGTTATGTACCTGTCTGGTAAAAAGGCAGATCTATCACTACAATATCTATTTGCTAAATTTAGATAGTTTAATATTTTTTGACTGCGCAGTTGCCCACTTTTCATAATCCATATATCAGGACAGTATGTGTTCATTTATCACCTACTACACATTAATAGGAAGATGTCATGAGATGCAAAAATGAAAACGACTACGTAATCAATGGAACTATAGTTAATACTTAATGCTGTGCCATAATACGATTTGTTTGTCTTTAGCTTATCACAGAACATCCCCCTCAAAAAATACGAAGTTTATAAAAACCAGTGGAACAATCTGCATATCACACCAAGCTGAAAACAAACCACCCTATGGGGAATGTAGTTCGCAAACCAGACGAATATCATGTAATTCCAATATGCATTATAAAACAGTCATTTATAGATGTAACAATATTTGTCTTTCGTAAGATTCAATTTACAGCCAATATTTCTGTTATGAAGAGCCTTCAAGGTGGTTAACAAAACTATAGACACATACTGAATATAAAATTGAAAAAATATAATTTAAAATTATTAAGGGATCAGATTAACATTTGAAAGCCAAATAAAAGCAATGCATCCTTACAAATTTTCTAAAAATCTAGAGTGTGATCAAAAATGTTAGAGGGCATGCTCCATAGCTGGGATGAATACAGGACAAGGTTCTTTCCTCGGTGTCGAAAAAAAAAAGGGGGCGCAGACTATAAGGGCATCCTGCTAAACCTAAGAATTGCATCAAATATCAGACAGATTTTCCACATTTAGTCATTACAAAACTATTTTCCTGCACTGAATACATTCTCTCTTCATGTTTCACATTTATGCCAAAAAAACCTTATTAGCTGTGTTTTGATATCACAATAAATATTACATAGAATTCATTGTGATGGAAATACTCCGGAGAACCCAGGCTGCATGATCATTCTTCATCTTTTCACCTCTGGTGCAGTCTTTACATCCTTTCTAAATTAATGGAAAGTTGGAAGGAAATTAAGGGGGGTTGGGAGTCTGTCTGTGTCTGTTCATCTGTTAGCAGGGTAATTGGAAAAGAGAACAGAACTAGATCAGATCTGGTATGGGAAGAAGTTGGCAAAAGAATGACTGAGTTTGGAAACAAGCTGGATCAGGCCAAAGGTCGCAGAGATAAATAAACCTCAGTGCATCCCAATGCTGACTGTTCCATTTTAAACTTGTCACATTCCTGATCACATGGTCCAGCGCAGAGCATATGGTACAACTCAGTCTGTACTTCAAGTTCATATATATATATACAGAGAGAGAGATACAATCCACGAGAACTGAAACATATAAAATATAGAATTCCATGACATACAGAGATATGAAATTATATAGGCATCTCTTGAGCAGCCCTGAAGAAAAACAGAGCTAAATGCAGGTGAAAATCTTTATCAGAGTTTTCCTTGTTGTGATTAGAACAGTGAAGAGAGTGTATTTCTCCACTTTTGCTACAGCCAACAGCTGTTTTGGATGACAGATATTTCCTTGACAAGAACAATTAGGGGAACTCTTGCAGAGCTGCTGTGAAGGTTTTTCTGGGCATCTATTGGGTAAAGTCTCTTTGATTTGCTCTAGGTTGAACTCCAGTTGTGTAGGTCCTATGAAGTGACTGGGAAAATAGTTTTGCTACATTACCTGGGTTGATACCAAATTTACAGATAATACTAAGCTGGTAGGAAGAGCTAACACCCTTGAAGATAGACTTGAACACTGGGCCCTAACAAAATGAAATTCAATGTAGAAAAAAGTAAAGTCCGACACTTAAGCAAGAAAAACCGAAAGTACACATAGACTGGGTGAAACCAGGCTTAACAGCAGTAACTGTGAGAGGGGTCTTGGCGTCTTAGTGGACAACCAGCTAAATATGAGCCAGCAGTGTGCAGCGGCTGTGAAAAAAGCCAATGCAATCCTAAACTGCATTAACAGAGGAATACAATCAAGATCAAGTAAGGTACTAATGCCACTCTATAAAGCTTTAGTAAGACCACACCTAGAGTACTGCATCTGGTTTTGGTCACACTATAAAAAAGATGTTGAGACTCTAGAAAAAGTGCAGAGAAGAGCAACCAGGATGATTAGGGGACCGGAAACTAAAACATATGAAGAACAATTACAGGAACTGGGCATGGCTAGTCTAGTGAAGAGAAAGACCAGGGAAGACATGATAGCAGTCTTCCAATATTTGAGGGCCTGTCACAAAGAAGAAGGGTCAAGCTATTTTCCAAGGCACCTGAAGGCCAGACAAGGAATAATGGATGAAAACTGAATAAGGAGCGATTCAACCTGGAAATAAGGAGAAATTTTCTGACAGTGAGAACAACCAACCAATGGAACAGAAGTTGCCTTCGGAAGTTGCGGGAGCTTCATCACTTGAGACTTTCAAGAAGAGATTGGACTGCCGTTTGTTAGAAATGGTGTAGGGTCTCCTGCTTGGGTAAGGGTTGGACTAGATGACCTACAAGGTCCCTACCACTCTGTTAATCTGTAATCTGTAAGTGTGGACTTTTAGCTAATTGGTCCTGAAGAAGTGGACAGAGCCCCTGTAGTTGTGTGAGATCTGCCACCTTTGTTCTGAACCCATGACTCTCCTGCACATGATGAGGTCCAAGAGGTTAATGCATGTCTGTGGGAAAGGAGGTGGTAATTCACTTCTTTTCAAGAGGCCTTCTTTGGACCCTATTTTGTTGGGCAACAATCATCCATCAACAATTTTTCCTTTTTAGGAAAGTTGTTGAGGATGATAAGCATCTCTCTGGAAAATTATCTTTCACTCCTGATAGGGTACCACTTACTCAGTCAAAGGTAGTGTACAACATGGGGATCCTCCTGGAGTTGTAGCTCCTGCTTGAGGAACAGCAGCAGCTGTAACTAAGGGGACCTTTGCACAAATTAATCTTGTATGCCAACTGGGCTTATTTCTGGATCATGAGACCCTATTTCATGGTCACTGATTTTTGTTTGGATTACTGTAATGAGCTCTACATACTGCTGGTATTGAAGACTACATGGAATTTAGCTTGTTCAGAATGAAGCAATGCATGCCTTTTGGGACACCTATAATTTGCCCACATTACATCTCTATTGTGTGAGTTGCTATGGTTCCCAGTTTTCTATTGTGTGAAATTTAAAGTGCTATTATTAGTTGTAAAGTCCCATATGGCATGGGACCAGATTATTTGAGGGGCAGTCTCTTCATGAGGACAGCTACTCATTCCATTAGATTGCTTAGAGTGAATTTGCGCCAGGTCCCCACTATTAAATATGGTCACCTTGCAGGTCTTAGGAAGCAAAATTTTTGTATAGCTGCATCTACCCTATGGAACAGCCTCTCCCCTGAAATATGGAAGACCTTTACCCTTCTTGCCTCCCGAAAGGCCATTAAGATCTGGCTGTTCCATCAGATGCAGATAGGAGACTTCTGTAGTATTTTTTAAGAAGATGCTGATATGGCACTGATGTGTTAAGTGTTATAATCTTTTGTTTTTTTTTAACTGTGTGTTTATTAACCCTCTATGGTGTTTTACACAATACTGATAGCCATATTTTTTTCCCAAATAAACAAACAGCGATCCCATCTCACAGGAGACAGTGAACTCAATGTTCCTCCATAAAGACATTGTAATTATGTTCTGGCCTGTGCTAATTTAACATATATACAAGATTACATACCCCAACATATTGCCCAGTAAGACTTTGTAAGTGAACACAACGATGATGGTGGCATGATTTTGTTTACAGGATAATCCAAACAAGTAGAATTTTCACTGCACCAAAGACACTGTGAGGAAAAAGAATGAAAATAAAAACAAGTTTATCAGGAAGTATGAACCAAGCTTATTATTAAATCAGCAGTTTTATCAAGATTATCACCCATGCTTTTACAACATTATCAGTACCAGGAAAAGCCACCGAAACGGCAATTTGATTTGTATAAATCCTTAAAGCTTAATTTTTTCTTCATTACGTATTAATATTTACACCCCATTTTTACTGCACTATTCCAGGTAGTTTACATAATACTCTTGCCTATTTTCCCAACCTCCCTCTGACACAGATTGGGCTGAGAGTGGCTGACTCAATCAACCCAACCAGTGTTCATACCTTAGAGAGGAGTAAAATTTGGAATTTCTTGATATAAAGTCCAGGACCGTAAAACTATAACAAAGTATCAGTTATGGCAGGAAATGTTTTGTCCCATGAATGTTTTGTACAGATTGAATGAAATTATGCCATATTTCATCTTGATTTACCAAGATACCATTTTTAAAGGTTAGCAAGCTATAACAGCTAGCACATTTACCTTACAGGTAGTCCTTGACTCATCACAGGTAAGATGAGAACTTCTTCACTAAGCAAAGTAGTCATTAAATTGCACAGAGTTTTATAATCTTGTTTGCTGGAGCCATTAAGTGAATCACCATAATTATTAAGCAAATCCCTCTGGTCATTAAATGAATTCAGTTTCCCCCAGTGACTTTGCTTGTTGGAAACCCTCTGGGAAAGTGATCACATGATCCCAGGACCTGGCAATTATTGTAAATACATGCTGGTTGCCAAGCACCCAAATTTTGATCATGTGACTGGAACTGGGACACTGCAACACACATGAGTGAAAACTGGTCATAAGTCACTTTTTTCCAGTCACAATTTAAAATTGTTCTTAAAACAATTGTAAGTCAAGGACTACTTGTATTTGGTTTATTTCAGGCCAACTTCCTTAAATTAATCAGAAGAGTTTTAAAAATGCAAGTAGTCCTCAGCTTATGACTAGCAAATGTTCAAAGTTACAATGGACTCCTAAAAGTTACAAGTTGCAAAGTTCAGACAGCCAGGCCCCCTTCCCTATGATCACATGACTACATTTTGGGTTTCAGCAACTAGTTCCCATTTACCGCCATTTGCAGTGTCTGTAATTTACACTTTTGCCAAAAATCAGCATTTACTTCCAGTTTTTGGCAAAATCACCCCACAGCAAATAATGGGTTTACTTAACAATTGTGGCATTCACTGAATGACTGCTGTGTTTGCTTAATATTCATGGCAAGGCACCTAAGAATTTCCATTAAAAAAGTTGTAAAATCTGGTTAACCAAATGATTATCACTTTACAACTGTCATGACTTATGCTCATAATGGCAAGCTCCATTTCTGTTGTAAATTGACAACATATTATTTCCCATTCTTTATCTTGGTAGCTGAAAATACATTTTATATTAATCTGAGCAAGAAATAAAAATGTAATTTCCCAGGAATTCAGAATCTTTATACTGGCTTTACTTATAAAATTATTCCGTTGAACAATTTTATTTATGAACACTGCTATGATAAAATCCAGATGTATCTTTCCTAAGAACAATGCTGGCAGGGCTGTAGTAATTTCCCTGCTGCATTTATCATCCAATTATCAACACAACTCAACATCCCCGGAATTCAGGACTTAGTGATTCTAAAACATTTATGTTGCTTTAACAATTTCAATATGGCTTAGAAGGTACGTGTTCTGAAAAAATTCAGGGTGCATAGATACCATTTTTATTTGAAAATTGGGACTGGAAGTATCAGAAAACTTTATCAGTCTTCTTTCCTTTTTCTATACTCTTTTATGAATTTATATCTATAAAATAATTAACTTGGGCTGAGCAAGAAAGGGGAACATTTTAAAACATTACTAACAAAGTAATGGCTGTTTACTTGGCTGTTGCAATGCCAGGCTTTTCTGAAAAGAGGGCAATTAGCTGTTCTGTTCTGCTTCCTGAAAAAACCGGGTCAAACAACTCAAGGACCCTGCCTTAATGAAGCCACTCATGAATGAGGAGAATTTGGCATTACTGAGTTTCCACAATTTCATATCCTAATTTCTTATTCCTTCACACACAATCAAATTAATGAAACATGATGTGACTCTTGCTTCGCTGGCAGTATTCTGCCTTCCCACCCTCTTTTATCAAAGATGTTCTCGTCTGCTTTGTCACTGTCTCTCTCTTCTAATATATTCGGGTTTCAGCCTCACTTTTGTTCTTTTCTTGCTGAATCTAAAGTTCTCACTATAGCAAAAGAACCGAAGAATCTTTAATTAAATGGCTATCATACAACAAGAGAAAACTATTGGGATAAATGTTGTAGACAAATAATAAGGTCACTGTTACAAATTAAGCCATTCTGTGTAAAAGTTTATTATTCCTCTGAAATATTTTTTTAAAAAAAAAACTAAATATGATCTCAACTAAACAAGTGTTTATACATGAACAGTTCACAATCCAAATTCAGGAAAGTGAAACAAAAATCAATATTGATTTTAAGCCATTATCAGAATTCACCTGGGCATGAAATCCCCAGTATATGAATTCATGCCAAGAGATTAATTTTTAATTTAAAAATACACAATATTGGTAGTCCTCAAGTTATGACTATAATTGTTCACAGAATTCACAGTCATAAGTCATTACAATTGTTGACCCGATTATCACATGGCTGGACCCAATTTTACAACTTTTGTTGCAGTTGTTAAGCAAACATTGTGCTCATTAAACAAAGAGATAGTTGTTAAGGTTGGACACTAACAAAATGTTAGGTTGGGTGCTAACAAAATGAAATTCAATGGTTGAAAAAGTAAGGTTCTACTTTTAAGCAAGAAAAACAAAATGCACAGGTACAGTATATGTAGTACCTTGCTCAATAGTAGAACTCTGAGAGGGATCTTGGAGTCCTAGTGGACAGCCATTTAATATGAGCCGCAGTGTGCAGCAGCTGCCAAAAAAGCCAACACAGTTCTAGGCTGTATAAACAGAGGGATAGAATCAAGATTACATGAAGTGTTAATACCACTTTATAATGCCTTGGTAAGGCCACACTTGGAATACTGTATCCAGTTTTGTTCACCACGATGTAAAAAAGATGTTGAGACTCTAGAGATAGTGCAGAGAAGAGCAACAAAGATGATTAGGGGACTAAAACATATGAGGAACGACTGCAGGAACTGGGTATGTCTAGTTTAATGAAAAGGACTAGGGGAAACATGATAACAGTGTTCCAATATCTCAGGGGCTGCCACAAAGAAGAGGGAGGCAAGCTATTCTCCAAAGCACCAGAGGACAAAAATCAGTGGGTGGAACTAATCAAGGAGATAAGCAACCTAGAAGTAAGGAGAAATTTTCCCACATTGAGAACAATTAATCAGTGGAAGAACTTGCCTCCAGAAGTTGTGAATGCTCCAATACTGGAAGTTTTTAAGAAGATATTGGATAACCATTTGTCTAAAGTGGTGTAGGATTTCCTGTCTAAGCAGGGGGTTGGACTAGAAGTCCTCCAAAGCCCCTTCCAACTCTGTTATTCTGTTTTCCCAAAGGTAACACTGTGATTAGGCGAATCCAGTCTACCTAATGGGTATTTTTTGTTGAAAGTAAAATCTAAAAACTAACAAAGACCACTGACAATCATGGTCACGTGACTGTGGGATATTGTAAATGGCTGTAAAGGTAAGCCAACTGCCAGGCACCCAAAATGTGAGCATGTGACTGTGGGAGGGTTGCAGCTATTGTAATTTCAAAATCAGATCAAAAGTAACCAGTTGTAAGTCAAGGATTACCAGTAGTCACATTTATTTCAGTTATAAAATGTGTTGCACATTAAACACATTTGTTTATAGAATTGAGAAACAATTTTTTTCTTTCATGTTATGACAAACCATGTTTAGTAAATCATTTACAAACTCATATTTATCTCAGTCCTTGATTCCCCCCCCTTCCTTTCAGACTTTTTACAGTTTGCCTTCATGTATAATTAAATATATTAAGATTTGGTAACAAATCACAACTTGTACAATCAACTAGGTTAAACTGAAATTGTGATTTAACACAATTTCAAAAGAGGGATTAGAAGCCCACACAGGAAGAATAAACTTGAAGTTTCAGTTACCAAACAATGGCTTATTCCCATCTATGAAATAGCTTTCTTTTTCCAAATATTTATGACATCTTCCTTACATTTGAAAACTCAGCAGGAAGCTGTCAACTACCAGAGATAAAAAGAAACGTAACTCAAAACTGCATCTTTACTGTATTCTAGGGAATGGTAACCATAACAGAGAGCTAACAACTGCTGAGTGGGGCAGAAATACAAATTCATAATTTATAGCCAGCCAGATCTCAAACCTTTTGTACTCTCCTTGCAGCTGCACCCTCTTTGAAAATTTGGATTTCTTATCTATATCCCTCAGTGTCGAAATATGGCACAGTCTTCTTTATATTCTCTGCAGTCTGACTCTTTTATTCACATAAGCCCACCACTGTAGGCTGAAAATTTTTAAGTCACTGACTTAAATGTTGTTGTATTATAGTTGCCAGTGACCTATTGTTTACCGATATCAAACAAAAAATGTTTGCATTAAAAAAAATTATGTCCCTGCCCATAAAATACAGTAAAAATATTTAAATTTTTCCCTTGGTTAAATAAAAATGAAAATACTTACTGCAGTATTTTTTATACATGCTTCACATTTCATTCCAGTAAAAACAGAACATGCTGCAGAAAAAAATAATAATAATTGCATGGTAAAGTTTAAATCGGAAGGTTGTAAATTTTCTGACAAAAATGTATAGATACAGAAGCAAAGAATCCTAGACCTAGAAAGTCAAAATTTCAGAATGAATCAAATATGTATAAATACTTCAAAAGCAAATGCTTTTCTTGATGCTAGGCTTTAGAAAGCCTTTTGTTATATAAATTCCAAGTACACCTAAATAAAGCACTGTGATTGAATAGCAAAGTACACTTTATAATAAATTCCAATATTGTAATATAATAAATATGCTCAAAGCTAAGTTGCAAAGCATATTCAATGTATATCTGTAGTATTATATAAAACCAATAACTAGAATAAAATTAAAATAGTATTTACAAACATTTATCTTGTAAGCAGCGTTTTCTTGTGGTTTTTTTAGCTATAGAATAGTCTTAAGAACTGCAACCATTTCAGGAAAATTTCCTTGTAAAATCATTAAAGACTAACTTACATTTACACATTTTACAACATTTTGCTTGGGTGTTTTAAATAGTTGAGATATATTTATTTTAAATGGAAACTTCTGCAGAAACGCACTGTGACCCAAAAACTACAGAGTAACATAAAACTGGACTGCATCTGCCACATGTCATAGACAGATTAACATGCCTTTTTTCATTCTGAAATTCCTCCCTCTCCTGACCAGCACACACTTTTAACTATAAAAAACTCAAGCCACTTTAAATGACCTCTAGATCAGGTTTCACTGACACCCATATTAACTGAACTAAGGACTGATGTACAGCCAAAGTGGTTGCAGAGAAGCAGAGATTTGAATCTGCTTGCCACCTTCCCAGAGCATCCTTCCACTGGTGCCACACTGGGAGCAAAAGGGCAGGATGAGGCAGACAGAGACAAAGCCATTTAGATCACCTTTGCCCTCTACAGTCATTAATTGGAGTACTAAAGCAAGACTGCTTTGGGAAAAGAGCACAAGCTGAAAGATTTTTTTTTTTTGTGGTATCTACTAGGAAATCCTGACAAAGTGGAACATGTTTCTCTATGCAAGGGAGAGTAGAATACCATCTTACCCAAGCAATAAAACATGGTGGTTACACTCTGTATGCAGCCCCTACCAGCTCCACTCTCCCCCTTGTATCCTGCTGCTTCGTTCTCCTCAGAGCCGTCTCTCCAGAATCCCTAGGTGCTTTTTCCAAAAAACAACTGGACTTTTTTTTCTTTTGAAAACATTTCATTTACAATCCAAGAAGCTTCCAGAACTAAAGAGGTTTCTTGGATAAGAAACAAAACATTTTCAAAAGAAAAAAAACACAAGTAAGTTTAAATTGCCTTAATTGCTAGTAACACTTTTATTTATTGATAATTATAGAAAAAAATCATAATTTAAGAGATGTTAAAATATAACTTTTTTCTTATAACTGCTGTGAAGAGTATCAGAAGTCATTCTGTGTATATTTTTTTATTTTTCCTGTTGTGCTTTTAGCTTACTTTTTCACTTTTATTCTGTATTCACTTTTAATATTTTGTTGCTCAATTGCAACCAAACTAAATATTGTTGTGATTAATATAAAATCTTGCAAGATAAGGAACCGAAGTGAAACAGCAAATGGTGTTCTTCAATAAATTGTTTAATACATTTAGTTCAATGACATACTGTGAAACTATTCATTGACCTTGGAGACTTTTGTACCAATGTATGAAAAGGCTTCAGTGTTATAGACCTTTTAGGCAAATGACTGTGACAATTAGTGTTCTTTGTCCTAATCCATCATCTCAAAAGAAAAATGTTCGAAATTCACATTTTATTCAACCCTAAAATCTATTAGGGTTGAATAAACTACAAATTACTAGAAAATAAAAATCAGCTCTTTAATAAATTAGAACGTAAAATGGTTAACTCTCTCATACTATGACTAAACAGCACCTTTAGAGATATTTTAATTTAGAAATGTTATTGAGAGGTAAATAAAATCCCTCCAACTAGTCCTAAAGTGGCTCATATGCTTGATCTTACATTTTAAAATACCTACAATAAAGTCCACTTCAAATCCATAATACCTTGTCTAATTCAGTTCTAAGGCATTTTGTGGAAAAATATAGGAAGTGCTACCTGCAATAAAATCAGGTAGCTCCTGTAGGAGTTTCAGCTAAAGAGGAATGTCATTTCTACAACCTCTTAAAAAAAACAACAAAAGGCACCGAACCTTGAAGGCCCAGGTTATTCTAAGTGTTAATTATAACCATCTAATGCTCAATGAAATTAAGATTAATTAAGTTTGAGAGTACTACTGGTTCATGGAGGTTGTGGAGTAAACAGAGGAAGCCACAGAAGTCTGAGGGGGTGGTGGTGTGGAAAACAATACAAGAGCTGGAACTGCATCCAAGGAAATGTTTTAGGTCAAAAAGCAAATGATAAAACCAGGTTACTGGAAAAGATGTTCATCTGTAAAAGACAGAAGGGGATTTAGTACGATTATAGCAGATTATTTTTTTTAAAGACGCCCAACAAGACACCCAGGGGCGAGGCGACTCTGCTAAGGTACTAAAAGATTTTGCGCCCCGAGGCTGAGTTCCTGACCCTTGTCATCTCCGGGGCTATCAGTTTTGCCACTCCCAAAATGCCCAGCCATTAGGACGGGGCTTGACTTTCTCCCCACGTCTGCAAAAGACGCTTCTCTTGCAGAAGGGGGAAAGAGAGATGCGCCGGTCTCCTGAAAGGACCCTGGAAATATGGACGCCGAGGGAAGGGGGACGGGAAAAAGCGTCTCTCCCCACCGCCGAAAAGCTGCACGTGAGGCGGGAAAGGAAGCCGAGCCTGAGCGGCGGGACACGCTCCCTCCCGCAATGCACCCCCTACACCCCGCGCCCGGCTCGAACAGGGAGACAGAACCGCTCCTTGCTTACATGGAGCAGGAGTCAGCGGAGGCGACGTAGAGGGCACCGTGTCCAGTCCCATCGTCGGGCAGCAGCATAGCAAGACGCACAGTACGGCCAGAGTCCAGAGACGCTGCCAGCAGGCCATGGTCGCCGCCATCAATTCGCCCAACGCAAAGCAGACAAGCCACGCACTACTCCGCCCACCTGCTCCCATAGAATTCAGGGAGAACTTATTTTCCCGATTCGCGCAAGCGCACTTCTTAACCGCGTTGGGCAACGCCCAGGACTCCCGGCGAATAAGAACGCTCGGCACCTCCCACGTGGTCTTGATGCATTGTGTTCCCCCCCCCTCTTCCCCTCTCCTCTCGCGCGCGTTCGGGTCGCCGCGCCGTTTCTAGCAATGAAGAGAGAGGGAGGGAGGGGTGTTGTATGAAGTATTTCTATAGGGCAGTGCTTCTCACCTTCAGTAACTTTAAGAAGGATGGACTTCAACTCCCAGAATTCCTCAGCCAGTATGGTGGTTCCGGGAATTGAAGTGCGTTCCTCTTAAAGTCGTAGCAGTGTTTGAGAAACTCTTCGTGCTTCGAATTCTGGGAGTTGAAGTCCACAAGTCTTAAAGCTGCTGAGTTTGAAGACCTCTGTCTAATGCAATGCTTTCAGCACTTGATCTCTGAGATTGATGTGAGTAAACTTCATACCTCACGCAAGGTCTCATCTCATTTAACAGCTTACTAGACCAAAAAAGCTTAAAAGAATTTTCAGGTTATCTAATTCTTTTCAAACACTTTGCTAGCGCCTTATAAAGAAATTCAATTATTGATTCTCAACCTATATGGCTATAATCTTTTTTTTTTCCTTTTCCGAATCACAGGAGTTACTTTGAAGGAAATATGAACAAGGTTGCTAATTGTCGATTAGCGCAAGCTCTTTAGGTTACCACTAAAATGCCACCTTACCTCTTTTACCACCTTACAATTTTTAAGGAAATGCTGGAGAATTCAGCACAGATAAGTCTTGAACTTACAACTGTTAATTCAGCAATGATTTGGAATTATGATGGTGCTGAATAAAGGGACTTGTGACCTGTGCCCAAAGTTATGGCATCCCTGTGGACCAGTAGTGGCTTTCTACTGGTTTGCCCCCGTTCGGGAGAACGGTAGTGGTAGCGGCAGGAGGCTCTGCCCACCCTCCTGGACGTCATCACGGATGCTCTGTGCATGCGCAGAAGGTTCTGCGCATGCACAAATGTCGTGCGCGAGCTCCTAGTTCCAAACCAGTAGCAAAGGTAAAAGGAACCCACTAATGCTGTGGACATGTGAACAAATTTTGGGTGTTAGGCAGCAAACAAGAGTCCTGCAACTTCCTGCACCAACCTATCTCCAACCCCTTCCCCATCTCAATCATCAATCTAGTTCAGCAGTCTGTGCAATTAAAGCTGGCTTCCGGGACCATAGCTTATGGAAACCTGCTCAGCCCACCAGATCAGTCCCATTTAACTTCAGGTTTTTTTCAGCTGACACACCCAGTCTATACAAAGTGTGGCCTTCTTGCCACCTTTTGCCATTCCCCAACCAGGCTCCATTTTTGTGATTCTTTGAAAGCTGATTTGGAGAAGGCCCATCCAAGATCCTGATTCCCATCTGTTTACTGACCCATAAGCTCAATTAGCAACCACAATTAGGAGTCCTGGGGTTGTGGTAATTGAGTGAATCTATGACGTGCCTTGCTTTACAATCGCTTCATACAAATGACTGTGATTCTATGCCCAATTGTGGTCATAAGTCTACAAATCTTTAGCAATTGTTCAGTTAGATCTGTGATATTTTATTTTTTATTTATTTATTTTTCAATTTATATACCGCCCTTATCCCTGAGGACTCAGGGCAGTGCACAGCCAGAATTAAAAACATGAAATACAAATATTAAAAACAATTAAAATCTATATAAATTTGGCCCAAAATTTAAAAAACCACAAACCAATTAAACATTTAAAAATTTAAAAAAAATTTCTTCCTAAGCCAGCCCGGCTTGCTGGAAAAAGTGGGTTTTAAGGGCACGGCGGAAGGCACTGAGGTCTTGGATTCTCCTTATCTCTGGGGGCAGCTGATTCCAGAGGGTAGATGCCCCCACAGAGAAGGCTCTCCCCCTGGGGGTCACCAGCCTACATTGTTTGGCTGATGGCACCCTGAGGAGGCCCTCTCTGTGGGAGCGCACGGGTCGCTGGGAGGTCGTCGGTAGCAGCAGGCGGTCTCGAAGATAGCTAGGCCCTATGCCATGGAGCGCTTTAAAGGTGATAACCAACACCTTGAAGCGCACCCGGAAGACCACCGGGAGCCAGTGCAGTTCGCGCAGGAGCGGTGTTACATGGGAGCGCCATGCTGCTCCCATCACTACCCACGCTGCTGCGTTCTGGACCAGCTGGAGCCTCCGGGTGCCCCTCAAGGGGAGCCCCATGTAGAGAGCATTGCAGTAGTCAAGGCGAGAGATGACGAGGGCGTGAGTGACTGTGCACAGGGAATCCCGATCAAGAAAGGGCCGCAACTGGCAAATCAGGCGAACCTAATAAAAGGTCCCCTTGGTTACAGCCGTCAGATGTTCCTCCAAGGACAGCTGCATATCCAGGAGGACTCCCAGATTGCGAGCCCTTTCTGTGGGGGCCAAGGACTCGCCCCCAATAGTCAGTGATGGAGTCAACTGATGAGTAACTTTGCAATCAATCCTGGCATTTATGACCTTCACAGGTCAGTAAAGCAAAGGAAAGCTGATTTAAGATCCTAAGATGAGTTGTGATTTCACTTAGTGACTGTTTTGCTTAATGACTGAATTGCTTGTCCCAATTGTAGTTGCTAAACAGTAAAAACCATCTTCAAATCTTTAAGGTAAAGGTAAAAGTTCCCCCTGGACATATGTGCTAATCATTCCCGACTCTAGGGGGCGGTGCTCATCTGCTTTTCAAAGCCGAAAAGCCAGCGCTGTCCGAAGGCATCTCTGTGGTCATGTGGCTGGCATGACTAAACGCCAAAGGTGCACGGAATGCTTTTACCTTCCCACCAAAAATGGTCCCTATTTTTGCATTTTTTATGTGTTTTCGAACTGCTAGGTTGGCAAAAGCAACCTAGCAACCTCCAGGTGCCGTCAGCCAAACAATATCGACTGGCGGCCCCTAGGGAGAGGGCCTTCTCTGTGGGGGCACCTACTATCTGGAACGAGCTCCCCCCGGAGATACGGAGGATCCCGGATCTGCGCACCTTCCGACGTGCTTTGAAGACACTCCTATTCCAGCAGGCCGGCCTGGCCTAATTTTCTGTCTTTCTTTTAAATTTTAAATTGAAATTTTAATTTGTTTTAAATTTATTGGGAATTTTAATTGTCTCAGGCAAAATTATTTAATTTGGTTTTAATTATGTTTTTTAACTTTTGTATTTATGTGTTTTATTTTGTGCCTGTTCACCGCCCTGAGTCCTTTGGGAGTAGGGCGGTATACAAATTTAATAAAATGAAAAAAAAGCTGGGACAAGTAACGGGAATTCACCTGGTTATCCAGCACTAGGGATTCAAACTGTTGAACTGCCGACCTTTCAATCAACAAGCTCAGCATCTTAGCCGCTGAGCCACCGGGTTCCCTCTTCAAATCTTTAACCACTATCTTTTAACTCCCTCCCCCCTCCAAAAGCCCAATGAGAATACTTTGGAAACCTAGAATACTTAATTAGGAAGGTCCAATTTGGAAAGCTGAATTAAAAGAGCAGAGTAAATGGAAAGACAGAGATGAGATACATATAGGCCTAATTCATAATAGTATACTAAGTCATAGTGTGAATCATATCTTTCATCTTAGCAGGAATTTGTACTATTACAATGAAGAAGACTTTTCTATATGTCAACAATATATTGTCATCCTTTGCAAAATAATGTTTTATTTTTTTAATTAAAAATACACACTTTACATAAAAACATATACTATAGTATAAGATATTATTAAATGTCAAAACCAGATTTCTTCACAGTAGGCAACTCTGATTAAATACATTTCCATGCAACACAAAGATAATTTTTATTCTAAAATGAGTGGTGGGATTCACATCCAAAATTTTGTATTTGAAAAATTACTCTATTTAAATCATGCCAGACAAGATAAAATTCAAAAGAAACAGATTAATGTTATATCCAAGTCACAGTTTAATAGTTTCTGCATGCACAAGCAGTCAGCACTGTCAAAAAGTCCATTTATAATAAATATTTCATTAAGAAAATATACAAAATCCAACTAGACAAGCAGTTCAATTTTTTCTTCAGCATCAGTGAGGGATATTGTCTACCCATATTAAGGTGGTTAACTGGAGGATGAGGCAGAGGGCACAGAGCTATTACTCTGGTGCCACTTAACATGCTGGCACTGATGGTAACTTTCTCATTTTGCTTAGAGGCCTTGTACTCTTAAAACAGAAAAGCAAGATGGGCAGTATTGAGCTTCAGATTTAGTGATGTAGACCATAGGTAACTGAGCAAGATTTGACCGGGTTCTTGACTTTATAGTCAGTCAGGACACATATAAAGACTACAAAATTATATAGTTTTATATAACTTTATTAACAGTATGGCTATAAAAACAGGAGCAGTCAGCTCCTGTACAGTTGCCTGCGGTCCATGTGGCAGACAACTTTGTCTCTGAAGATGCTAGGTAGAATTGCTGCAAAATGTCAGGAAATCTGTTCCCTAAACCAATCACTAAATCCTGAAGCTCAATACTATTAAACAGATAACTGGCCATGAAAAGCTATCCCCAGAAAAGTAAGTTAGTATTTGAAGAATCCCAATACGTTGAGTTAAAATCCATAAAAATGGCTTTCATATAAAACAGCTACCTATGGAGTAATGACCAAACTAAAATACAGCAATCCTTGAAAGCATTCTCCAAGCCATCCTCTTCGTATATTAAAAGCACCAGCCATAATAAAAAGTGTATTCTCCACCATCTCAATGAAACTCACCCAGCTCCCAAAGGATCACCCTGACATACTTTCTTTCAGAGAACTTGAGCTAACAAGAGTACAGAGTACATAATGGAGTATTTATTTTGGAAAACAGTTCCACTGACTATGTGGCTATATCCATGCCACCTCGATCAATATAGTGAGTGTGTGTGTGTGTGTGTGTGTACATTCAATTGTGTCCGATTATCAGAAACTGCCTGGACAAGTCCCTGCAATTTTCAAGATTTCAGAAATGGCTTGCCATTGCCTCCTTCCTAAGGCTGAAAAGCCCAGCTGGCTTTGTGCTTAAGATGGGACTAGAACTCACTGTCTCCTGGTCTCCTTGATACCTTAACTACTACACAATATCCTTAACAAAGGGTAAAACAGAGCCTTTAAGCCAAGTACATTAGCCCCATCATTTATATTGCATGATGTAACTGATATATTGTATGCTAATTGTTTTCATACCTCCTTTGTTTTTTTATACAAGGAGCTTAAAGCATTATTCATAGGACGTCCTTTCATTTTTCCTGCAAAAACAACTCTGTGAGGTAGGTTGCCTGAGAAAAGAGTCACTAGCTCAAAATCACCCATCAAGCTTCTAAGACTAATCTGAGGCTTCTCACTCGTAGTCCTACTCATTGGTAAAATGAGACTTGAAGCAGAAAAAGAGGAAATGATCAGAATGCAGTTATTGTATTTCTGTAAGATTTCCAAATTGTCCAAAAGACAATAGAAACATTATACCTGAATGGGAGAACTGAACAAAAAGCATTGTTATATGTTTGTCATTAACAGAACACATAACTTAAAACGTGCCCTGCACTTTGAAGCTGTTTTTTTTGTGTAATTCTCTATTAACTGCAGCTATTTGAAGGAAATTGTACTCATTTCTCATTTATGAATTTCAGTTAAGTGCAAATATAAATCCTTTCTAACATTCTATTTTTAGTTGTAACAGTGCAAATATCACTGTTAAGAGTGTTACATACCCAACATTTCTGAGAAATTCCTGATTCAAAACAGTTAAAAGGCCAATGACTCAGGTTAATGTGCATATAATTGGAATGGTAAATGCAAAATAAACATTAATGCAGAACAATTTTCAATAATTTACCTAAAGAAATAGAGCTCATAAACAAAACTTTGCTTTTTAAAATTATTTTTTGCTACTTTTACTGTTTAAAGTAAATTAAAAAGTAATATACTTAGAAGCCAATAAGAAAGATACTAGATTTAATTCAATTTCCAGAATATGTTTAAAAGCTTTTGTAAATTCTTATTGGCTTAAAAAAGAGATCAAATAGCATACTTTAAAGTTCATATCTGCTTCTGGTACTACTTAGAAAGCAGTAAATACCACAAAATGGGAAAAAAACAATCTTTCTGAAAGCATAGTCTCCTGCATAAGAAAACAAAGTGGGATCTACAACCAAGCCAATATGCATGTAACAATACAGCGTTTTTAATGATAATCTCATCTTCAAAACTGTAATATTATATAAAAATATTCTATATCAGTATAATTTATTTGGAACATGGCTTTCAGGAAACCACTTATAAAAAGTAGCCCATAAATTTAATTCTCTACTTTAAAAAAAAAAATCTAAAATCAGAAAGGCATTTTTCAATAGAATAGGAAGATTTTCTTCTATGTTAACAAATATTTAGAATACTTATTATTTTAAGTATAAAGAAAAAATTCACATTAGTTATAAAAATATTTGATAATAAAAGGATATATATCATGGTAGCATAAGCCCTTAGGCAATAGCAGTCCATCTGATCAACACTTTTGACTTTGCCTCCATAATCAATCCTGAGACTAGTCTGATATTGATGTTACATTACTCACATGTTCTGTCTAAAAAACTTTTACATAATTTTCTTTGTTGAAAAAAAAAAGTTTTAACATTTTTTTTAACAAAACAAAATATTTCTTAGGCAATGTAATTTTACTCCTGCTAATTAGCATTATGCTTCTTTAGAAATGGCAATCTTCATAGGAACAAAGTTAACAAACATTAAAAAATGTTGACAAATATATTTTGTATGTGCCTAATGAAACACAATAGGCACAGGATTGAAAGTGTACATAAACTATTACTTTGCATACTGAATGTCAAACGATTACAGGTAGTCCTCAGGTTACAACCACAATTAAGCCCAAAATGTATGTTGTTAAGTAAGACATTTAAGTGAGTTTTGCCTCATTTTATGACCTTTTTTGCCACGGTTGTTAAGTGAATCACTTCAGTTGATAAGTTAGTTAAGTGAATCTGGCTTCCTCATTGGCTTTGCTTCTGAGAAATTCACAAAAGCTGATCACATGGCCTTAGGATGCAGCAACGGTCATATGTATGAAACAGTTGCCAAGCATTTGAAATCTGATCACATGATCATGGGGATGCTGCAAAGGTCTTAAGTGTGAAAAATGGTCATAAGTCACTTTTTTCATTGCCATTGTAACTTTGAAGGGTCACTGAACGAACTGTTGTAAGTCAAGGACTACCTGTACTGTTCAGCTTCAGACAAAATCAGTTTATTATTTGTAAAAATAAGAAATGACTATCAGTGAAGAAAAGATTTAAAATACAAATGTTTCAAATTAGAGAGATACTACAGTAGGTCCTTGACATGACAATTGAGCCCAAAGTTTCTGTTGCTAAGTTAAATGAATTTTGCACCAATTTATTATCTTTCTTGCCAGTTGTTAAGTGAATTGTGCAGTTAAGAAACACAGTTGTTAACTAAATCTGGCTTCCCCACTGACTTTGTCAGATGTTTGCAAAAGCTGATTATATGACCCTGGGACTCTTCAACCTTTGTAAATACATACCAGTTGACAAGCATCCAAATCATGAATCATGGAGATGCTGCAATGGTTGTGTGAAAATCGGTCATAAGTCACTTTCTGCAGACTTCAGTCATTAAATGAATGGTTATCAATAGAGGACTATCTGTAGTCTGGTAAAAAGAATAAGAAGTCCTTGACGTATGACCATAATTGTGACCAGAATTTCCTTTGTAAGTTATTGCAGTTATAAAATGGACTGGATTTTACAACCATTTTTACAATTGTTAAATGAATAACCACAGTTAAGTAATTCATGTGATCATTAAGCAGATCCACCATGCCCAGTGGACATAATTTAAATCAGCTGGGAAGATAGTAAATTGTGCTCATGTACCTGCAGGATGCAGCAGCCAGTCGTAAATGCAAACCAATAGCCAAGCACCAAATTGTGATCACATGACCAGAGGTATGGTGTCCCAGACATTAAGTACAGGTTGTAAATTATTTTTTCTGGCCATTGTAACTTTGAACCATTGTAAAACAAACAGTTGTAAGTTGAGCACTATCTGTACTTAACTGTTCACATACTGGAAGACGAACAGCATGACAGCATTATTCAGTACTATATTTTATGGAAGAAGCTTGAGTTCTGTAAAAGTAAGATGATCCTACTAAAGTTTGTTATTTTCTATAAACTTACAAAAACTGCTGGTTTCAGAGGTCCTTAAAAATTTGCAGTCACTTCTAGTATTTCAGCCTGCTCATTCCCATTTCTTATCAATCTAGGTAATGAAAGTAAAAGTCACCAAACTACACACACCCTTGCTATAGTTGCAGAAGTTGCTAAGCTGTGGGAAAGCACTTAACTTGTAAATGCTACTGTGTTTCCCCGAAAATAAGACCCTGTCTTATATTTTTTTGAAACCTGAAATAAGCGCTTGGCCTTATTGCCATGCGCTCAGAAGCCCGATTGAGCTTAGGGGATCAGGGGATGTCTTATTTTGGGGAAAACAGGGTAGCATAAGGGGAGAATACATAAAGGAATGTTTGGCTTTCTTGACCCATTCTTTTAAGAAGTACGTGTAACCACAGGGATGTCAATTTCAATGGCAGAGTGCCGTGATCGCGCAGAATATGGCTGGGAGGCATAGCTGTGCACACTAGGGGCATGCGAATATAGAGGCTGCCAGAAAGGGGAAGGTAGAGTCTTGCATGCACAGTACCAGAGGCATAAAAGAATAGCTGTAAATAATAAGCCACCTGCACTGGCAATAGCAATATAAACAGAAATGTCAAAGGTGAAAACAGGCTCATATTTCTGATTCAACTCTCTATTATGGAAGATAACCCAAACTGATGGTATCAGGCAAGTGACACAAGCAAGAAGAAAGAAAAGGCCGGCCACAAGATGGCAGCCTGCACTATTGATGAGGCACCTGACCTGCTTGATGTTGGGCACTGTGGATACAAAGGCGGTGTTACACATGCCAATTAAACAGAGAAAAAGGGCCAAGACGGTGGTCAACATGCTAATGGGAAGAGCCAACTGGAGGACACGCAAATCTAGCTGATCGACTGCTATGTACCATTCAGTGTCATAAATGACACAGTCTTTGCTCCCATCAAAGCGAACACACTTAATCCACAGCCCAGTGTAAACCGTCACGTTCTTTTCATTTTTGTTAAAGGTGTAGAGTCGCATTTGTCTCCAGTTTGGAAGCAGTGCCGCTGCAATGAGTCCTGATAAAGCAGCTGTTCCAGAGAGGAAGGCTAGGACTGTCGCAGCATGAACGTCCCGGCAGCCCATTGCAATAGGTGAAAAAGGTTCCTGTAAAAATTGGGAAACAGCACCAAGTTAACTTGTATAAGAATTCATTTCAATGTGATGAAAAAAACCAAGAAGAAATGGTGGATACAGCTGAACGTCAGATTCTTTACTGTAAATGATTCAATGTTATCAGCATATCACCTAATAGCATTGGTAATTCTCGACTTATGACCATAGTGGAACCTGCTCATTTACAACTGCAGCTCACAATGGCTAACTCACGATGGGGAGATCTAATTTGATCTCCCATTCTTATTCTCCCCAATGAATTGTTAAATAAACACACTGGTTATTATGCACTGTTACAGCTTGTGTGCCCTAGTGATGGGGAAGGCACTTGGAGGCCTTGCACAGGCCCAGATCTGCCTGCTCCGGGCCTCCCAAGCTCCTCACGCCATCCCTGAAGCATCTGGTGCTTCACTCCCTGTCCCTCGGGATTTCTGGCCAGTCAGCCCTGGAAGGGAGCCTAAAGGAGCCACTGGTGCACAAAGGGCAGGTAGAGCCAAGCATACTACTTCCCATCCAGCAACCCAAGGGACTTGCAGGACTTGACCTGTTTCCAGCCAGGCCACTTAAGACAGCCTAAAACTGGGCAATAGAAGCCACCAGAACAGGAGGCTGTTAAATCTTTTAGGCTCAGTCTACTTCTTATCCAGCATCCCAGGCATTTGCAAGTTTTGACTCTACCCCACATTCAGCTCCATGGCCCAACAGCAGTGAATTTACCTTTTTGCAGAGTAGCTTGGCTGATGCCATGCAAGGCTCAGCTTTCTCATAAAGCTGCTGGCCTCATGGCAACTTCATTCTATTCTGCAAGCAAGCAGTACTTCTCAAGAGACTGCTGGGATTTTTTAAGAAGGCTTCACAAATAAACAGAGCACAGCTAAGCTTTGGAGTAGGCTGAGGCTTGCAGGGACCCAACAGGATAGGTGAGGGAGATAGCTGTGGGGGAAGGGGGGCATTGCAGTTTCCTGCAGTTGGTCATAAGGGTGAATAATGGCAGGGGCACTGAAGTGGCTGTAAGATTAAGGCATAGTCATAAATACCTTTGGATGGTCTGTCGTAACTTCAAACAATCGCCAAGCTGTAAGTCAATGACTACCTATAATATATTAAATTTGGTCACAAAAAGTAATGCAAATGATCAATATAATTATTTGAACCAGTTTCTTAAGAGCCACAACCCCTTATTTACTTACTTGAAAATAAGGTTAAATGAATTAAATTGACTGTCAAGTAAATGAGCATATTAAATAAGTTTCTACTTCTTGATCTACATTCAACCATATTCAACCATTTAATGGCAAAGGAATGTAATTTTAATACAAAAAGCTATGTTACACTAAAATAATTCCCAAAAAATGTAAAAACAGACTCAATTACTGAGCATGTGTCTATTTGTAATTTTAGCTATAGTACAAGCACATACAGAATTTGCTATCTGACTTTTTAATTAAAACTAATTTGTACTGGTCTAAATCTAACCATGTTATTATTATTTTTTTTATTTGATTTATATGCCATCCTTCTCCAGAGACTCAGGGCGGCTTACAATGAGTTAAGCAATGTTATTATCTGTAAACCAAGATAAGTACTATTCCTCAGCCCTGAGAATGGAATTTAATTTAAAGGTGTAGTAAAATTCAGATTAATAGAAGAACTCACGTAAGTAGACCAATGTGTCTATAGCAAATATAGCTATATTTTGGTCAGTGGCCATGTTTGCATACATTTATAAGATAGGATTCCATTGAAATTCAATTTATCATTAATAAGCTGAATATTAGCATACTTAGCCCATTCACTTGCATTTTGCTCCTCGCATTTGCATGACTGTTAAACATACAGAAACACAGAAGCTTAGCATGATGCCCAAACTCACCTTGGAATCTTTGTTCTGCATGAATGCAAAAGAGTGCAGTTAATCATAGCAACTCTAAAATACTTCAATTCTATTGTAAAAAGTTCCCATATCAGAGCAAAATATCTAATTTCAGACACTGATTCTTAGGTTTTCTTTTCATTAATCTGTTGGCATCGGCAAACTTCTTTTTTAAATGCCTGGCCCTTAACTATTTTTAATAGATACATTTCCAATTTACAATATTGCTCTACACAGATGCATAGTTGTCATGGACTTGTGCACTTAAACTAGACAGAACTTAAATATTACACTGAAGGAGAGCTGTCACTGTCATTTTAGCATTCACGATAAACTGATCAATCACTGTGTAACATAATTTTGGATCAGATGACTTGAAAACACTTTCTTCTCAACTGTTTCTCTCACATTTTGATAAATCAGTGGTACAGAATACAAACTGAAACTAAGATGCTATGTTCTTCCATTTATTCTGCAAGTGCTAAAATGAATGAAACTGACAACCACCAACTCCTTACATAAAGAAAACATATTTTAAACCAATTTGTGTCTTCAGGCAAAATATCTAATATAGATGCTAAATCTATAAGAATCAGAAGCATCAACGAATCCTTCATTATCTTTCTCCAAGACAGTATTTTCTCAAGGGCAATATTTTAGGTGAACACTTTATTCTGCTCATGCTCCTCAACATTATGTTGAAGGTACATTCAAAAATGAATTTGTATTATTTGCAGGCAGCAAATCCCTCATTCAAATATCTGAGTGAGGCATGCTTTTTCTTAATTTCCAGTTGCAAGAATGGTGTGGGTACATGTAACTATATTGTAGAGATATGTCCATACAGAAAATCCAATGCCAAGTATGTAAACCATTGCGTAGACACCGAGTTCTTAAATATAGTAAAATGCAGTTGCCATTCTTTTTAACACAGGAAACATGAATCTTAACATACTGAAAATCAATTACGTTCATTAAGCTTTTCTATAGCTTCATGTATCTACCATTGTCTTTAAACTGGTCATCTGCCAAAAAACCCCCAACAGTCGTTCATAATTCTAAGTATTCAAAATCATTCAAAGAGCATAAAAATATCCATAATGTTTTCAACATAATATATATCTCAAATCAGAGTATGGAACCAAAATAGACACGGCATAGGCCATGCATACCTCATTCAGCCCCCAATCAGTTCTATACAGTATATGATTAAAAAAGCCAAGAAAACATGTTGCAATATGGTAAGACACTTACTTGTACACCGTATCTAACTTTCTTCAATCCCAATTACTGTAATCAAGAAAAATTAAAAATCATTATTAAACTGAAACATTCAAAAACAACTAAATAAAAACAATACGAAGTATTGTATTTTGTTTGCATTACTGTTTATGGCTACAATGATGAAAGACACTGACAGTAAGTTACAGCAGATGAGTTAAATTACGATTCAGGACAACATATAAATACCTATTTGAAACATGCAATTAAGAGACAATTAGAGTTCTACCAGCCAACTTGATTCATCCTCTGCCTCAAAGCAGCCAACCAGAAAATTTGTAAAGACTATTTAAAGATAGGGGTGTTGCCCTTCACAAATTTATCCAATTTCAATTTCAATTCATCTAAATCAGATCCCATAACAACTTGTGGCATCAAATCTTATAAAGCGGTAACTATATTTTTTTTCTTATCTATCCCACCAAATCTTTTCATAGGATGGCCCCTAATTTTAAATATTTTTTTTAAAAAAGTGTTTCCTTCCAAGTATTAGAATATTTGGCTTACAGGAATAGGCTCTGGTAGGCAGGCGACAAGATCCCCTCAAGAGGTTGCTGAATTACAATTCCCATCCGCCTCCCTCATCATTCAAACCAACCATGCTGATTTGAAATGCTGGATCTTGTGCTTCAGGAACATCTTTGTTATCACAGTTACCCAATTTTGCATTGGCAGATAAGCCTCTGACACTCAATGAGGCAGAGTCGCAGTATAAGTATAACAAACAATCGTAATAATAATTATACAATCGCATTTCATAGAAATGAACACTACACCGATAAAAAGCCCTAGCGGTCTAAACCGGCAGGAAAGAAAACTCATTAATGTATAATGAAAATTGGCATCTTTGTTGATAAACAGATAGGCAGACAGACAGCAAATCTCCCCTTTCTAACCTGCTTCCCACGCACAAAGCACACAATTGCAAACACCGAATCCATCTTCGATCTCCCGGATTTTCAGGAAGTGGCTGCCTTTTCCAGGTCTGCCCAAAGCTTCCTGGGACTGTAGTTTCTCTCCACAGTTCTCTTAGTTTCCACGTGCTTCCAAAGACTACAATTCCCAACATCCTCCTTTAATAGAGATTACTGAAGTCTACACCTTCCCGGCTGTAATTGAGGTTGTCCTTTGAGGACCGGATCGGGATTAATTGCCAAAAGGAAGCGGTTTGAGTGAAATGAGCTTTCGCCTTCGAGACTTCTAGTTGTTAGGGTTGCTTTACCGCAGTTTTTTTTTTTTAAACAAGCCAGTGTGAATTCTGCGAATGGATTTTTATCCTAAAAATATTAAAATGGATGTTTAATTACAAAATATATAGAAAGTACAGTTATTCTCTTGCGACGCTTTAAGTTTCATTTTGAAGAGGTGTTTTTAATGAACATTAGTAAAGTTATCGTTAGGACAAAAAACAAGTTCAGTTCCTGCAATGCATCCGTGGACCCACTATTGATCAGATAGTGATCAGATAGTGATAGTCAGATCTCGCAACTCTAGTTTGAACCAACGATAGCCAAGTTTTAAAGTAGTTGCTGATTTGGCATTAGAAAGACAGCAAGTTGCCCTTGTTTAAAAGGGGAAAGCATACACAGCCAAATCTTAGATCTAGGGAAAATTGACGTGACATTTTATAGGAAAGTAAAATGGGAATGGCCATCTCACACAAATCTGAATATGGTGCAATGGGTGTTCTTGATTTTCAGCAACTATAATCAGAGGGATGCAAAGGGTTGCCAAAAAGGAATAAAAGTCTACAAGCCCTGGGCTTTCATTTTACTCATCTCTGCCTTCAGGGAATTTACAGCATAACTAGATGGAAGTTTATTCAGAAGCTAGTTCTACTGGCTAGATAAAACCAGCCATTATATATCTAATAAGCCACAGGTTATGGCATGATGAAACGTGTACATCCATTATGGCTTAATCAACTATTTTCACAATAAATTATAGCTTAGCAGGATGTATTAACCAGGTGGCTTCTCTCTTTCTCCAATTTGGTCTCCACTCCCAACTCCACTTCCTAGAATACTAATGTACAAGCTTCATTACTGCCTTTCCATTTCTCCAAACAATGTAGGAGAACGAGAAGCTATCAATTGTCTAACTCACCACCTTTTTTGAATCATTTAGAAAACTTCCGTCTACAGAACAAGAAATTTTATAGACCACCATCCTCCCAGGTAGTTAAAATTCCCCAATGGGTACATTATATTCTGAACTCCAAGTATTTTCAACCCTAATGTTAGATTTTGCATTCATTTTTCATTAGATATGAAGTGCAAAACTAGATACATGTATGAACTATTGAATGACATTCTATGAATCGTCATTTCATACTAAGATGTTTGGTTGAATAAACCATAACTGACTAGATTTGCATAATATAGCATTAGAATTATAGAGCTGGAAGGGACCTTGAAGGTCTTCTAGTCAAACCCCATGTTCAAACAGATCCTATATCATTCTGGACAAATAGCTGTCCTATCTCTTAAAAATCTGCAGTGATGAGCACCCGTAATTTCTGGAGGCAAGCTGCCCCACTGATTGTTTTGTTCTCACTGATAGGAAATTTATCCTTGGTGGCGCAGTGGTTAGAGTGCAGTACAGCAACCTACTTCTGCTGTCTGCCAACTCCCTACAATTTGGCAGTTCAAATCTCAAGGCTGACTCAGCCTTCATCCTTCTGAAGTGAGTAAAATGAGGACCCAGATTGTTGGGGACAATATGCTGATTCCGTAAACTGCTTAGAGAAAGCTATAAAGCACTGTGAAGCGGTATATAAATCTAAATGCTATGCTATTGCTGAGTTGGATTTCTCGTTAAGCTTTGATCTGTAGGTCTTGTCTTGCTTTGGAGAATAGATTGACCCTCCTCTTCTATGTGACAGTCTCTCAAATATTGTAAGACTGATAACATGTCACTTCTAGTCCTTCTGTTTGTTAAACTAGACATTCTCAGCTCCTGCAACCATTCATTGTACAGTTTTTAGCTTCCAGTCCCCTAATCATCTTTGTATACCTCTTTGTACTCTTTCCAGAGTCTCAACATCTTTTTTGTATCCCGCTGATCAAAACTGGACACAATAGTCCAAGTATGGTTTTAGTAGTGCAGTGTAAAGTGGTACTAACACTTCACATGCTAAAAGATGTACCAGTGCAGGACTTTCTACAACTGCCATTAGAATGGCTATAAGTAATTTAAATATTTCTGCCCAAAATAGTTCCAGAAATCACTTGTAGCATTAGATATTTCTAGGACAATGTGTTGTGCTCTCTCAAAATAAATAATTATTGTATTATTCTTGAAGTCTTTCATAAAGAAAACTGAGCCCCAGGATCAATATATAAAAGTACATATTTACATGTTTTAAAAATTATTCTACAGATTTCATGAGATACATAATTTTAAAATCTGCATATGTTTTTACTATTTTACAAGAATAGAATACACATATTTATGCTTAAGAAAGAGAACCAATCATGAATTCAATTACAGGAAGAATTACAAAACTTGCTCAATTAGTTTAATTGAAAAGTGTTGCTATATTTTTGAGAGATGTAATGCACTGAGTTGCTCCCTCTGATAACTTTCAATCTTTTCTTCAGCATCTTGATCTATTATTTTTCTTAAGCATGTAATCAACTGCTCAGATCCTTCGCCAGTAAGTGCAGATATAGGAATGATCTCCCTGAATTTGACAGTGACTTCAGGAATCATCTTTCGTGGAAGCAAATATAAATAATCTGAAAAGAAGAAAATATGTCATAAATAATTAAGCTATAGAAAGTTGCTGCAAAACATCCTAACAAAGGAAAAGAAAATGCAATGAAAATGATCAGTGATGCTTCTAACATTTCCTTCTTTGAAAAAAGAGGGTAATTATACTCTCTGTTTAATATGTTTCTATTTTAAGACAAAAAGAAGGAAAAAAAGGCCAATGCATGATTGTTAATATATATTCGTTTTCTATGATAGTTCAAGAGGATAATTTGAATTGAAATTGGGATAACTACATCTCCACCAAGTAGCAATGGCCTTGTGTATTCATTATGATGCAGACAGAAATATTTTTGGTATTTTACCTTCTTGAACCACAATTATTATTTAGACACTAGAAATCTTGCTATGAATTTTTGATCTGTAAGAGAAGCCACAATTTTCACAATTATCAATTATTGTTGATACTTTAGATCCAAAAGGTAAAACTATTCTTCATTTTAAAAGGAACTAGTCAAAGTGAATCTTACTTTGAGGTTTCTGTAGTTGTTCCATTAACTTTTCAAAATTTTCTTTAGCATTAGGCAAATCCATTTTATTCACAGCAAGCAATGTAGATTTAGTTTGAAGTTCTTCTTTATACAGTTCCAGCTCCTTCAAATATAATTTGCATACAAAATAGACTTTTTGGAAAATATTTGACTACTAAGCAATTCAGTATTACTTAACATACATAACATAAACATGGTACGATATAATATTAAGGCAGTTGTATAATTATATATTTTAGTTCACCCCATGAATATGAAACTTTAGTTTTGCACTAGCAGTGAAAGGCACTCCCAAATAAAACATTTTTTAAAATGTCAAGGTGTCTTTTCTTTAATTTTTTGTTCATTTAGAAGAATACTTCTAGGTATATACACCATAGCATGGAGAGCACTTGCCTATAAAGAAAATAATCTTACAGTTAACACCAAAAAAACCTAAAGAATTTATAATTGACTTCAGGACGAAGAGAGATGTACATTTACCATTGTACATAAATGGTAAGGAAGTGGAGAGGTGGGTAGTTTTAAATTTCTGGGCATTTGTATCTCGGAGGACCTCTCATGGACTATGAATGTTAACATGCTTGTGAAAAAGGCACAGAAGAGGCTGTACTTCCTGAGAATGCTCAGGAAGATAAATCTATCTCAGCATCTACTTCTGTCCTACTATCGCAGCACCATTGAGAGTGTCCTGACATACGGCATTCTTGCATGGTATGGGAGCAGCTCTGTAGAGCAGAAAAGCTCTACAGAGAATCATTAAAACTGCCCAGAATATCATCGGGCTCCAGCTACCAGCCTTGGACGACATCTTCGAATCTCGCTGTTTGAGGAAGTTGCACAACATTCTCAGAGACTCTTCCCATCCTTCTTACAATCTTTTTGGACTGTTGCCTTCTGGCAGAAGATACAGAACAATTAAAACTCGGACCACACGTTTTCTGAATAGTTTTTATCCCAGAGCTATAATTGCACTCAACAATGAACTAAAAGGCCACCATCAGGGAGTTGTTGGACAGCATTGGTCTGTTGTGTGGATGTTTGGGTGGTTTAGGGGTGGGCAATTTGTGGTGGGTGGGTGGGGGTTTGGGTATTGTTATGTGTGTTGGACCTGGTCTTTGGATGTTAAGTGAATTTCATTGTATGGGTATACTGTGTATACATGTACAATGACAATAAAGTTATTAAATTAAATGAAAGTCGCCAAGATTCGGACACAACTAAATGGGAATTTGGTAATGGTATACTTTTGAAATATAATTACACAATTATTGCCATTCTCTGACTTAGAGGCCAGATCTGAAATCTACTGTCAATAGAAAGCAATATTTTTATCTAAATTGAAATAAAACATGCTAAACTGCTTTGAGTTATGCAGATCCTTCCAGGGACAAATTATCCCAACATCTTTATTATCACCTGTCCCTAGAAATACCAGGGGGGAAACTTCCAGATATACAATACAATTGAAACTCAATATTATAATTTCAAGGGATTTATTATGCAACTAAATATTTCATCATGAAATTATATATAGTTCAATATTGCAACATAAAAGGGACAGAATTTTACCTTTGCTAGTAACATTATAGTTTCAAATGCTGTCCTGAATGGTGTATGAGAAGAAAGTTGGAACCCAGACACATCAATCTAAATTTAAAAAATAATGAATATTTTCACTCACATGGTTATCTTTACTAAATGATGAGTAAAGGTGAAAAAAGTTAATAATGTAGCTGTTTATTTATATACAAAGTACAGTTTCAGAAAATAGCCCTTTACCTTCTAAATTACTGAAACTATTAAATAATTTATATACTTTTCTGGGTTCCATTATATCTGCATAGATCTTTTTATAGAAACTTCTTTACATAGTTGGCTATTGTCTTATTCTGGATCTAGTGGAAATTGTACCACAAGTGTCCCCACTCCTTTAAGTTACCCAAAATATTCACTACCAATTATTCATTTGCTATTTAAACTGATTGCTCAGCAGCATTTAGACAGACAATCTAGGAGACTCCAAGCTTTAATTTCAAAAATGAATTGCCATAAATATTAAAGAATTCATACTTTGAAATATACATTCAGTGTTCTGTATTCATGAAAATATTTCAGTATTTCATCTTGGAAATTGCTTTCAGTCTGAAGTTCAGACATTAAGCTTTGCCAAAATTATGGGAGGTTTGGTTTTGCTATTGTATTAATTCAACAAAGCATGGTTTAATAAATAATAGTTAACTGATTAACATGGTGTGAACAACCTTATATATTCTGCAGATAAACTGACCCTCAATTTTTTAACCAAAACACCATGAAAAATGTGTCACTTGTGAATAAGCTGGCATGCATTTTTATGGTACTTTGTTTAAAATGTGAGGATCTATTTATCCATGAGTTGGTTTATAAACAACAAAGTTGGTTTTTGTATATACACAAAAACACAGTTCGTATGTTGGCCAATCAGCCTAAATTAAGCATGCAAATGCTGACAAGGAATGTATTCTTACAACAAAGAGAAGTTGTTTAGTCCTTTCCACATGCTTCAAAAACTTATGGCCTCTTCCTTTATTTGCATGGGCACCTTCTATTAATCCTGGAAGATCAGCAACTGCTATCTACAGAGAGGGAAAAAACATCTTTTTAAAATGGTTTGGGCCTGTAGAATTCACTCAAGTGGATATCAAAATCATTAGGAAGCTAGTAACTTCATGTGGTAATTTTGCACCCCCAAATAACAAGAAGCCAAAAACAGTAGACATATATAACATATAACAATATAGTTTTAAACACTATAGCTTTAAAATCTTAACCTGTGTTTTAATATTAATGTTTTAATATTTTATTAATTTGTCTATTTGTTTTATAACTTGTAAACTGCCTAGAGTCACCTTATAGGTAAAATGGACAGCATAAAAATTTAATTAATAAATATATGCTGACAAATAAGTGAATTCATATACATTCATAAACATAGTACTTGTTTTTTTTCCTATATTCAATTTTGAGAAAATAAATACTTCCTTTTTTTTGGAAAATGCATGTTAATTGCCTTTCAGCTATTAGGAACTTTTTGATTCATACGTTTTATTGCACTAAGCGAGTTTACTTCAATCTTTAGTGAAAGAAGCTTTAAACATAAATTTAATTAATTAAAAAAATTGAAATAAACAGCAAAAGGGCAATTAGATCTTTGATTTTAAAAAGTTACAAACGAACTAAGGGCCCAGATGGATTTGAAATAAAATTTTGGGATTAATTATAAGAATCCTTCCAGTAGGAAAATGCCTTTATTTTAATTCTCTTAGAAAAAAATAGGATGAGACTTTGAAGGTTGGACCCTTAAGATTAAAAAAACATAATAAAATATGAATATTAAAAAACTCTATATTCAGGTACCAATGTCTAGGTGATCTAACCGTTCAAATTCAGCATCGTTTATATGGGAAAAAATCATATACTGGACTGGTATATATCCTCAGCTTATAGCCAGTCACAATGTGATCAACAGTTTGACATGGGACCCCACAGTCAGACTGAGGGGAGGATACTATGTCCCATTTATATAATGAATCTCAGCAGACATTGCGTGAGGTGCAAATCCTATTCAGAATTATCCACTGCTGGCAGGGTAATCAAAGCCTAGCATATTTTTTGTGGGGTCATTTATACAATATGTCTTCCTAAACCTGCACGTTCAGCGACTGATTTGGCTTTCCATTGGGAATCGATGTCAAAATTATTGAGCAGATGCTGTGCAAGTGCCAGTGGGGATTCCTAGATTTGACCCTTCTGGCTGATAAATAAGAAAGGTCAGTGTATGGCAACAGGAGTGATTTGTTCAGAATTTTTCTGTATTCTCAATTCTTCAGACAGCAACAGACAGCAAATGCTATATCTGCAAATGAGCTAAAGAAACAGCAGACCACATATTCAGCTGCTGCAAATTGACTGCAAACCATGGCACGATAAAGTAGCAACAATTGTGCATAGGAATATCTGCGAGAAATACCATTTGCCTGCAAGCAATAACTGATGGGACCACAAAATAGAGGTGGTTAAGAAACTAAAGTGCTCTGGGACTTTAGAATTCAAACAAACAAGTATCTGCCATACAATGCCCAGACTAAACAATTGTTGATAATTCATAAAACAAGTATATGGAGACTGAATGGGTCAAGAGAAATGGAAAGATGTGATTGGATGGACTTGATTTAACCTTCACAAAAAGAGATTTTTTTAAAAAAAAAGATAACACATGTAATAGGGCAGTGGAGGGTTGCCCACTGTTCGCACTGGTTCTATAGAACCAGTAGTAAAACTGGCAGGAGACTCCGCCCACCGACCCCGATGTCATCTGGAAGCTTCTGCACATGCACGGCCCCATTGCGAACCAGTAGTAAAGGTAAGTACAACCCACCCCTGTAACAAGGCATGGATGTGTAGAAGCAAGGATTTTCAAAAAATAAATGTTGAGATGTGTTGAGAGTTAGTTTTACTTCCTTTCTTACCTCATGTTTTTAATTTCTTTTGCATACTATTCCTTACTCATTTTCTACACTTTAACAATGCTTATTTTGAAAGAAATTATGGCTTCTCATCATGAGAAGGATTCACGGCTGTCTTTAGAAGAGCATTTGACGGCCGTGACCGGGAGGACTTTTCATCAGGTTCGCCTGATCCGCCAGTTGCATCCCTTTCTAGATCGGGACTCCTTATGCACGGTCACTCATGCCCTCGTCACTTCCCACCTGGACTACTGTAATGCTCTCTACATGGGGCTCCCTTTGAGGAGTATCCGGAGGCTCCAACTGGTGCAGAGTGCAGCCGCGCAGGTGGTTATGGGAGCGACGTGGCGTTCCCATGTAACACCTCTCCTGCGCGAGCTGCATTGGCTCCTGGTGGTCTTCCGGGTGTGCTTCAAGGTTTTGGTTACCACCTTTAAAGCACTCCATGGCTTAGGACCTAGTTATTTACGGGACCGCCTGCTGCCACCAATAGCCTCCCACCAGCCAGTACGCTCTCATAGAGAGGGGCTTCTCCGGGTGCCATCAGCCAAACAGTGTCGACTGGCGGCCCTATGGGGAGAGCCTTCTCTGTGTGAGCACCTGCTATCTGGAATGAGCTCCCCCTGGAGATACAGAGGATCCCGGATCTAAGCACCTTTCGCCGCGCTCTCAAGACTTTCCTATTTCAACAGGCCGGCCTGGCCTAACTTTTTCTTTTCCTTTTTAATTCTAATGATGAATTTTAAATTTGTCTTAAAAACATTGGGGTTGTTTAAATTGTCACGGCCAAATTATTTAATCAGATTTTATATTCTTTTTAAATTTTGTAATTTATGTGTTTTATCTGACTGTTCACCGCCCTGAGTCCTGCGGGAGTAGGGCGGTATATAAATCTAATAAAATAAAATAAATAAAATGATCATGTATTACAACTATCAAAGCTTTATATCAAAGTCTGTATAGTCCAACTTTCTATCACTTCTGCTATTTCTTACTGAAGAATTTGAGAATAGTAACGGTACTGCAATTATGTCCTACTTGGACAATGCCTGTATGTAGTAACCACTAAGAGAATTGAATCTCGGACTAGAGGTCCTTTAGTATAATGCGTTCAGATACTGTCTATGTTCACAAATATTTACTAAACTGCTGACTGTATCTGTGAAGCACACAAAGAGGCAATCTGAGTCATAAAGTCAAGAGATACAAGAATTAACCTATTAGAAAGATCAGAATAAATATTTCATTTCTTTATTTAGATGTTACTTTGCTGGAAGTATGCTGATCCAGCTGTAAAAAAAAAGGAAATCAATGAGGTAGAAAAATAGTAGATATTGGTATTGGTATATTGGTAATATTGACATTTTTTCAAAACAATAGTTATGGAATTTTGCTTTGTAGGTAATCAGACAATGTTGAGACCTGCAGATCTGAGATTAATAAAAAACAGATTAACATCAAAGCCCTCTTTATGCCTTAATTAGGGACCTGGAACAGACACGAGAAATATGCAATGTTGTCACAGATATCTTGGCAGCACCCTTTCCGTTATAAACCAGTGAGATCTCCTAACATTGCCAAAAATGAAATTCTATGATATATTTTATATAGAAACTAAAATGGAAACCAACCTGCTTGTGATCAGGATATATCACAGTTCCAATTTCAGGAGATAATGTTGTGACTGTGAAAAACAGGAAATAAGTCAAAAGTGATATAAAGGATTTTCAAAATGTACCCCTGGATTAAATTTATCTGTTCAGTGAGAGAAAAGTTCTCTGAGGATGGCCTACTGAAAGTCTGAAAGCTACCAGAAGACTAAATTTCTGGACCCATGATGACCCAGATTTGATTCTGTGCCATTATTCTGGGATATCTATATTCGTCTTCATACGCGCACGCACGCACACACACACACTCAATAGCAAATCTACTATCCGCTGAGTCAATTTTGCTGAAATGTAGTCTTGTGACTGTGGGATTCTGCAAATATTGCTGTAAATGCAGGCTGGCTGCCAATCCACCCAAAATGAAATTGCATTAACTGTCCTGGGAGCGGAAGGAGCTACTGGAACTTTAGAACCAGGCCATAGGTACATTTTGGGGATATCCATTGTAATTTCAAATGATTGTTAAGTGACTGGCTGTAAATCGAGGGCTATCTCTATACATCATGTGAACCAAAAATATCATGTTCTTTAGATACATAGCAAGAGTTATGCTGACAGCTTTTGTTTCATCTGCTGGAGGATTCATCTTCCTATTGGCTGAGCATCCTAGAATTTGTGATTGAGGTATAAACTGTTCTCCACTGCATATCGTCCCTCACTCATTTACATTACAGAGCTCCGTACCATAAAAGTAAACTACAGCTTTGCCATTTGGTGACATGCATTAACTGATGCTCTCCATATCCACATCCTAGTTATGGGAAGTCTCATTAACAAATATAGTTCCAAGGACTGGTGTTCCCCTTTAATGCCTTTTGATTTAGTATTTAATACTTTATTTTTTACTGAACCAATGATTTCAGGAATAAAGATAGAACCTTTTTGGTTGCTTCCCTAAGATCCTCATCCCCCAAGGAAGACGATCTCACTTCCTTATTAACAATCTTCATCATGAGGTTTCATAGTGAGGAAGGCATTGTGTGATATAATTTTTCTTGCTCCTTTTTAAAGTATTTATATGTTTTTGTGGGTTATTTTTCTGTTTTAAAGTAATGTTTTCTACTGATATTTATTGTCAATTGCCAGGAAAAAGGGTGATTATATATAATTTTAATAAATAAATAAAGGCATAGTAGAGAAGTATATAGAGACATTCCCCTTCATGGATCACTTGCCATGGTGAAGGGGCTAGTGCAGCTCACACTATCAGATAAGCTTTGCAGGGCCACCCAAGATGGACAGGTTATAGTGGACAAAACATGGACCGCTGAAGAAGGAAATACTAACTTGCTCCAGTTTACTTACCAAGAAAACCCAATGGACAGTATCAAAAGACTAAAAGATATGGTGTTGGAAGAGCTGTCCATATTGGACAGCCCATAAGATGTCCAATATGCTACTGGGGAAAAGCAGAGGGCAATTACAAGTAGCTCCAGAAAGAAAGAAGCAGTTGGGCTAAAGCTGAAAGGACCCTCAGCTGTGGATGTGTCTAGTGCTGAAAGAAAAGTCTGATGTAAAGAACAATATTGCATAGGAACTTGGAATGTAAAATCTATGAATCAATATAAGCTGCATGTGGTTAAACCTGAGATTGAACGCCTTTGGAATCATTGAACTAAAGTGAACAGGAATGGGCTAATTTAATTCAGGTGATTATTATATCTACTACTGTGGGAAACAATCCCTTGGAAGAAACAGAGTAGCCCCCATAGTCAATAAAAGAATGGGAAAAGTAGTACTGTAATAGTCTCAAAAATGACAATGATTTTGGTTCAAATAAAAGGCAAAGCATTCAACATCACAGTAATCCAAGTCTATAACCCAACCACTGAAGCTGACCAGTTCTACGAAGATGTACAACACTTTCTAGAACTAACACCCAAAAAGGATATCCTTTTCATCATAGGGGATTGGGAGACTAGACTAGACTAGACTAGACTAGACTAGAATAATTTATTGCCCAAGTGTGATTGGACGCACAAGGAATTTGTCTTGGTGCATACGCTCTTGGAGTACATAAAAGAAAAGATACATTCGTCAAGAATCATAAGGTACAACACTTAATGATAGTCATAGAGAAACAGTCAATATAAATCATAAGGATATCAGCAATAAGGTTATAGTCATACAGTCATAAGTGGGAGGAGATGGATGATAGGAACGATGAGAAGATTAATAGTAATGCAGATTTAGTAACTAGTTTGACAGTGTTGAGAGAATTATTGAATAAAATGGGAAGTAAAGTGATAACCAGAATAACAGGTTAGTTTGGCCTTGGAATACAAAATGAAGCAGGGCAAAGTTTTGTCAAGAGACATGCTGGCCATAACAAACACTCTTTCCAACAAACCAAGAGGTAATTCTACACATGGACATCACCAGATGGCCAATACTGCAATCAGTGTGATTATGTACTTTGCAGCTAAAGATGAAGAATCTCTATACAGTCAGCAAAAAACAAGTTCTGGAACTGACTGTGGCTCAGATTATGAGTTTCTTATTGTAAAATTCAGGCTTATATTAAAGAAATTAGGGAAAACCACTACACCATTCAAATGTGATTTAAATCATACACTTTATGAATATACAGTGGAGGTGATGAATAGATTTAAGGTATTAGGTCTGGTAAACAGTGCCTATAGAACTATGGACGGAGGTTTGTAATACAGTACAGCAACTAAAACTATCCCAAAGAAAAAGAAATGCGAGAAAGCAAAGTGGCTGTCTGATGAGCTGAGGGAAGAAGGAAAATAAAAGGCAAGAGAGAAATATACCCAACTGAATGAAGTTTTCCACCGAATACCCAAGAGACGTAAGAAGATCTTCTTAAATGAACAATGCAAAGAAATAGAGGAAAACAACTGAATGGGAAAAATTAGAGATCTCTTTAAAAAATTGGAGATATAAAGGAAATGTTTCGTGCATAGATGGATATGATAAAGGGTAAAAATGGTAGAGAGTAACAGAAGCAGAAGAGATTAAGAAGAATTGGCAAGAATACAAAGAAGAATTGTACAAGAAATATATTCATGTCCCTGATAACCACGATGGTGTGATCATTGACTTCGATCTCCAGATCAAAGATCTGGAGATCTGCAAATTCAAGTGGATCTTAAGAAGCATTACCAACAACAAAGCTAGGAGATATCACACTATTCCAACTCACCCATTTAAGATCTTAGAACAGTGTTGGTGAACCTTTTCAGCACCGAGTGCTGAAACGGGAGGGAGCGTGCGCCCGCATGCCAGAAAAGCACCCTACTGGTATGCATGTGCGCACCGGGAAGATGATCTTCCGGTTTCCAGGGTGCCACGTGGTCTTCCAGTTTCTGGAACGCATGAAAACCAGCTGGCATGCACATGCCGGAAAACGAAAAAGTGTCAATGAAACATCCCACCAGCCCGCCACTAAGAACAAGCCAGCGCAGCCCCTTACTCACGCCTCTTACCCAAGCCGGACAGATGGGCAGGCTTCTTGCATGGCCCCAATCCTCCAGCCCGCGGTACCAATGTTCGTCCGCAGTCCAGGACACCTGGCCGGCTCAGGCGCACAGGGCGGCGTTTGGGCGGCCGACCAGCTCGCCCGCTGCTCCTACCGGGAGTGAGAGGGAGATGGCGGTTCTTGCGCTGCCGCTTCTGGCCGGGATGCTGGAGCAGCCAGGAGGAGGAAGAGGAGGAGGAGGCGCTCTCGTTGGGGAGCTGAGTTGCCCCATGAGGGCTGGAGGAGAGTGCAGCTCCTCATGCATGGACACACCGCCGAGGGCCCAACTCGCCAGTGGGAGAGCTGCTGCTGCTCTTCTGAGGCGTCGGAGCAGCACAGAAGCTGAACAGCAGCTACAGGGTGAGGGGCAGGAGCGACCAGCCGGCCTCCAAAGCTGCTCCCCCTTCCCTGCTGTCCCATACACCCGAACCGGCCAGGCTTTCCGTGGACGCGCTTCAGTGCTGCGGGCTGTAGCTACGCAAGAAGCCCGCTTGGGTGGATGAAAGCCTCAGCTCGCCCATCTTGGCCGACAGCTCTGCTCCCCTAGGAAGTGAATGCCAGGATCACCTCTCCGCGTCTTTGGGCATGCAAGCTGTCGCCCGTTGCTCTTCTGAGTTCCACCTGGTCTTCACACACACCAGAAACTGGAAGACCAGGTGGCCGGCATGCATGCATGCACTGGAAACCAGAAGATCATTTTCCCGGCGCGCAGATGTGTACCGGACAGCTCCACATCTGGTTTCCGGTGCTCCCACGCACGTGAAGACCTGCTGGCCAGCATGCCAGAACCCGGAAGAGCAACAGCCAACAGCTCCCATGCCTGGAGAGATGGCTCTGCATGCCACTTCCGGCAAGCACGCCATAGGTTCGGGATCACGGTCTTAGAAGATAATGCTGTTAAAGTGCTGCACTCAATATGCCATCAAATTTGGAAACCTCAACAGTGGCCACAGATTGGAAAAGATCACTTTACATTCCAATCCCAAAGAATGTTGAAACTACTGTACAATTGCACTCATTTCACATGTTAGCAAGGTTATGCTCAAAATCCTAGGCTTCAGCAATATGTGAACCAAGAACTACCAGAAGTACAAGCTGAGTTTCAAAGAGGCAGAGGAGCTATAGATCAAATTGCCAACATTCACTGGATTATGAAGATAGCAAGGGAATTCCAGAAAAATGTCTACTTCTGCTTCATTGACTATATTAAAGATTGTATGGATCACAAGAAACTGTGAGTTTAAAGAGATGGGAGTACCAGATTACCTCACTAAGAAACCTGTATGTGGGTTAAGAAGCAAGTGCTACAACCAGACATGGAACAACCAATTGATTCAAAATAGGGAAAGGACATGGGTGAAATGCTCCCGGTTCGGACCGGCTCGGGTGAGTAGGTAGCATTGGCACTGGGCAGTTCGGAGAACCGGTAGCAAAAATCCCTGCCCCCGCCCTCCATGCCCAGCTGAGCCGCGCGATCATCAGAGCTTTTTTTTCTTTTAAATGGCTCTGACCAGCCAAGCTCTGACGATCCCAGATGACTTGCCTGCTAATCAGCCAACCCAGTTTGGATTGCCAGAGCCATGTAAAAGAAAAAAACTTTTTTCCTTTTAAATGGCTCTGCCTGCTAATCGGTAGCATAAATCCCTCCCCTTCCCCCCCTCAGCTTGCTTACTTTAGCTGCTGGTCGCAACACCTTCCTGTAATCCCTGCAATCAATTGCATCAGCAAGCAACTGAATCTCCCTGCCTGCAATCAAGCAGGCAGGGAGTTGTGGACTTCAACTCCAAGAATTTCTCAGCCAGCAAAGCAAAGCTGGCTGAGGAATTCTGGGAGTTGAAGTCTACAAGTCTTAAAGTTGCCAAGGTTGGAGACCCCTGTTCTATTGGGTTTTCCCCTTTGGGAGCTTTAAAAAAATAGTTAATTGGTTTTTTTTTAAGTTGTTCTTTTTTTAGACCTAGCCATTTAAAGTTTAGGAAGTTTTAAATTTAGCTGCTTTTATATAAAAATAAAAATAAATTAATATTTGTGCAGCTTTCTGAGATTTAGTGTGTTTCTGTAGTGTTTCACTCTAATTACACAATTACACAAAATCTCACAAAGCTGTATGTGGAATTTTGTGTGTGTAAAGTGTGAAAGTTGGTTTTTTGGACTTTTTGTGGCTGTGTGAGGTTCCTGCTTGTTGCAGGGGCCATTTTGGGTCTAGCACAGCTGCTTTTACATTGTGGGTGAGCCTGTTGTGTTGTGTTGTGTGTGTGTAAAGTGTGAAAATTGTTTTTTTGGGCTTTTTGTGGCTGTGTGAGGTTCCTGCCTGTTGCAGGGGCCATTTTGGGTCTAGCACAGCTGCTTTTATATTGTGGGTGAGCCAGTTGTGTTGTGTTGTGTTTTGTAGGTTAAAAAGGGCAAAGAAGTGACATTGACTTGGCCACGCCCACCTGACCAACAAGCCACGCCCTCCCAGTCACCTTACCACTAAGCCCATCCCACTAATTAAGCCACGCCCACAGAACCGGTAGCAAAAAAATTTAGTTTTCACCCCTGGGAAAGGAGCATGATAAGACTATGTATTGTCCCTCTGATTATTTAACTTATCATGCGAAATGCAATATTGGATGAATTACAAGCCAGAATTAAGAAATAGCAACAACCTCAGATATGCAGGCGATACCACTCTAATAGCTGAAAATGAAAATGAACTAAAGAGTCTCTGGATGGGATGAAAGGGGAGAGTGCAAAAGTTTGAAACTCAACATTAAAAAACTAAGATCATGGCATCCGTTCCCATCACTTCATGACAAAAGGAAAGGGAAGAAATGGAAGCAGTGACAGATTATTTTCTTGGGCTCTAAAATCACTGCAGAGAATGACTGCAGCCATGAAATTAAAAGATACTTGTTTCTCAGGAGGAAAGCTATAGCATAGTCCAGGGTACTGGATGAACTGTCTCATCCTGCTAGGACAAAGATGTCCTACTCCTGCTGGCAGAGAGGGCCTACTACAGATCCTGTTGGTCAAAGAACTATGCGATCCAGAAGAACCTTCTCTGCAATAGTCCCCTCTCTTTCGTACATCCTACCCTCTAGAGCAGTTTTCTGTAACCTTAAACATTCAAAGAGCCATTTGGACCTATTTCCCACAGAAAAGAAAACACCGGGAGCCACAAATCTGTGTGGGCGTGGCCAACTTGATGTCACTCACTCCCACACATTCACATGACCCTTCCTTCCTTCCTTCTCCCCTTCCTCTGATTTACCTTCCTTTCTTTAATCCTATATATTATGGTTCATTATTGTTGAGGGTAAAACTGCCCTCTGCAAAGTGGCGCAACAGACCAGACAGCAAATAGATACGTTGCTTAGCAAAACACACAGATACTCACAGACTCTGAATGTTTAAAGAAAAATAAACAGTCTTTACTTGTAGTAAAAAAAAACAAACTTGGCTTCTCAAAACAAAGATAACACTTCTTCAAATAATCACGGTTCAACCCAAAAACATAGTTTGCTTACAATTCCAGTTCTCTTCAGTAACACAGACAGCAGTTCAACCTTCTAATAGCAGGATCAGAAGTGAATGAACTTCCTGCCTTCTTTTATGTCTGCTTAGCACAGCCAATTAGTCATCTTTGTAGCAGTTAAAGTTACAGAACATAGTTTTCTATATATTATCTACCCAACCGTAGGATAAGCATCCAACAGTTATTGTTAGTATTTTTTAAAGAATGCTGTGTAGCTTAGAAGCTCTCAGCAAAAATAACAGCAGCTGTTGTTTGTGACTGAAGCTATCACGGGCTATTATTTACACTTACACACACACCTATTTTTATTCCACTTTCCCTGGATCCTTGGGAATGGAATGGCATATTTCCCCCATCCCTGTCTTTAATTATCAGGGCTTTGCACCAGCATAGGATTTAAGCACACATTTTGCAGAATGTTTTTCCTCCTCGCACCCAGAAAAAAAACAGGATTCAGAAATGATGAACCAGGAAACCCAGGGGGGAGTCCCCTCTGAACTTGGGCGAGTGGAGAGAGAGAGAGAGAGAGGGTCGCGGGGGCTATTAGTCTGAGAACTTGGTGTGGTCTTAAGCTGCTGCGTTTTATGCCTGTTGCCTCTAACCAAGGCCCTTCGCTTCCCCATGGAAAATGCTACAAAACGGATGGGAGGCAAAGAGCTGATCGATATCATGGAGGGATGTTCTATCCGCTCTCCCCTCACAGCCTTTTAGCTACTATTCTCCCCACTTGTTTTCCCCTCCCCTTAAAACGAGGCTAGTGAAGAAAGCCGGGAGGAGGGAATCTAAGGGGGAGGAAAGAAGCAGATCCCTCTCTGAATAGCCTCCTGCCCGGATTTTGACTGATTTCCTCTCCGATCCTCCGATGAACAGACCCCACCCCACTTTTGGGACTCTGGACTGTCAGGCCTTTATTTTCCCCATTTATTGGGTGAAACTGGATTTTTAATGGGTCTTCCCCCCCGACCCACGCCAAAAGGAAAGCCAGCTGGGCTTCTTCTCCTAGAAGCCCCCCTAGCCTTCCCTCTGCTCCCTACTCCCCACTTAATCCCACTTCAGGACAGAGGGTTATCTTTGCCCTGCCGACGAGGGAGGACGAAGGACAGGCTTGGCGGATGGCCCCCACCCCGCAAAATCTGCCAGTCACTCGCACTACCCAATTCTGAATAGGCCATGGCCCAGTAGGGCCTGTAGCCCAGGGGACCCCTGGCCTAGAGTAGGCCATGGTGAAATAGGTGAAAATAAATTTAATAATAAGTAATAAATAAATATATTAAGTTACTTACAAGCATAATCTGCAATTTGAGGTTTGGCACGAGAGATTTTAGCTAATAAAGAGGACTTTCCTGCATTTGGAAATCTAGAAAAATGAGAATTGAGTAAATGATTATTTAATGCTACTATAGAGCTTTTACATACAATAGAACAAAATTATTGAATATTTTCTAATAATGAATGGAAATGTCTTGGAAATTGCAGAATGAAGAAAAAAGATTCGATTTTAAGCAAAGCAAGTATAATAATAATAAATTTATTTACGGTCACAGACCAAAATGCAAGCATAGCTACAGAAAAACATAGGGAAAAGAACATCACGAACAGCCGGCCACCGGAAGCCCCGGCTGAGAGGGACCACAGCGCTCTCCTCTAATGGTTACGGCTCTTAGAAAAAATTTTGAAACCTGAGAGGTAGTGTATGAGGAGCCATCCCCTAGACAATACAAGGCCAAATCACTATCATTGGGCCCACAGAAATCTGTCTCTAAGAGAGACATCAAATTAGTCCTGGCTACGTTGTACATGGGGCAGTGTAAAAGGACATGCTCCACAGTCTCAACCTCCGCTCTACCACAGGGACATAGCCGCTCGACCCTCGGAAGCCTCTTGAATCGACCGTCCAGCAATGCTGAAGGCAAGACGTTAAAACGAGCAAGGGAGAAGACTCTTCTATACTTAGGGATGGTTAGAGTATAGAAATATGAGGCCATCCTCAGTCCAAAATTATTAAGTTGGCTGAAGACCAGAGGGGAGCAGGTTTTATTGGCTCTAGCTCTCAGATATTGTAAGTCTATGTCCACAAGCCGTTGGACTACCCTACATTGGGCGTCTTTAAGGCCATAGTCTCCCATGGCATCCCCCGAAAAACCTAACAGGTGGAGTTTCTTCATCAGATCCCTCTCCCACCGAGATGTATAGGGGTCAGCTAACACCAGGGAGAGGTAGCTGCCAGGGGCTGCCAAAAAGAGTGCCCGAAACCACCATTTAAAGGTGTTGATCCACGCCATGCATTCGACTGATCGAATGCCCAGTTCCAGATACATCGGAGCAAAGCCAACACAGGGAGGGAGACCCAAAAGTTTCCTTAAAAAAGCAGCCTGCGTTCTTTCAATACACTCCTTGAAGCCCTGTATCCATATCGGAATTCCATAAAGAGTTTGGGCCAAGGTTTTGGCTTTGTAAATACGCAGAGCAGAAGGAATAAATTGGCCACCTTGGGTATAGAAAAATCTTAAAATCTGCTGATGGCTACAAAAAGCTGAATTCAGCACCTGGGTTCGGTGTCTAGTCCAAGCACCAGTGTTCTGAAAATGTATACCTAAATACTTAAAATGGGAAACCTGCTTAACAGCATTACCCTTAATAGCCCAGTTGTGTAACTTCCGGGCACTAGAGAACACCAAGACTTTTGATTTGTCGTAGTTAATGGACAAGTGATTCTCAGCACAGTAGGACCCAAATGCAGAGAGAAGCCTTTTCAGGCCAAGCCTCGTCAGTGATAGGAGGACCGCGTCATCAGCATAAAGGAGAAGCGGGATCTTCGTTGTTGACAGCTTTGGGGCGTGAGACTCAATACATCCAATATAAGAGGCCAAATCAGATAAAAATAGGTTAAACAAAAGAGGAGCCAGGAGACAGCCCTGCCTTACTCCACTCTTTATCGGGATAGGGTTAGAGAGTTCTCCCTGCAAACTACACCTGACCTGACTAGAAGTCTGATTGTATAGGGATCTAATTAGGAACAACAGACGTCTGTCGATGGAGCTTTTGAACAATTTTGTCCACAACAATTCCCTTGGGATTGAATCAAATGCTGCCTTTAGATCGATAAAAGCAGTAAAAAGTTTACCACCTGGTATGGTGGCATATTTGTCAACCAGGTGCGCTAGGACAAAGCAGTGGTCCAATGTGGCACAGCCTGCTTTAAACCCAATCTGTTCAGCACCAATAATGTTGGACTCCTCGACCCAGGTGAGGAGTCTGCGTTGGAGATATTTAGCGTACAATTTCCCAATGATGGAGAGCAGACTTATAGGACGATAATCGGCTGGGTTGTTCCTATTTCCTCGTTTAAAAATAGGGACAATAATTGCTTGGTTCCAGGAGGTAGGAATCCTGCCAGAGGTATTGATATGGGTAAAGAGTGTTGCTAAAAGAGGAGACCACCACTTGGGATTAGATTTTAACAGATCAGGGGGTATAGCATCAGGGCCAGGAGCTTTGCCTGACTTAAGTTCAGAGATAAGCTCGTTGATCTCAGCATGAGTCACGGGGTGCCAGTCCGGAATTGCAGGGGGCAGTTGTTGTCCGAGTCCGGTCGTGACTATTGAAGCCTGGAAGATTGATCCAAAAAGCAAAGCAAGTATATTTTCCTGACCTTCCTTCTGCATTCCAAATCTACAAAATCTTTTCAGGATTTGAATAAAACTACATATTTCAATCCTTGTCTATTGTTCTGGAATTAATTAGAAATAGGAAGCAAGAGGAAAGATTCTAGCATCTGGAGAAAAATGAATAGTTAAGTCAATTTGAAATAAAGCTAGAATTAATAACAATATTTGTAGTACAAAGGAAATTACTTCAATTACTGAGATTTTAGACTATAAAATTTCAAGATAAATAACTTACCCAATTAAACCAACATCTGCAATAAGTTTTAGATCAAGATGTATCGCCTCAACCTGACCTTGGGTGGGCAAGAAATTTGTTACAGGACATCCACCAATACCACCATGGGCTACCAACAATCTTTCTCCTACTTTGTCAAGTTTACCTAAATATAAATACTAAATGTCAGGAATTTCATTAGCACAGAACTTTATTTTAATAGGCATTTTTAAATACATACGATATTTTTAGGCAACCCTTTTTTAAATTCAACAACATTGGAAAATAATCTTATCAATCATCTATAAATTATAGATTTTCTCATCATTTAGTGAACACATTGAATAGAAAATGTACAGTACAAGGGGCTTCTATGAATGAATGTACATTTCAAAGTCCTATGAAAACATTCACATTAAATCTGAATAATCTGAAATTACCGGGTAATATCAGGGGTGAAAGCTAAACTACTTTTTGCTAGGAGACCTTTATGCCTTTGTCCCTATAATAATCAGGAGTCAGGCTCAATATGATAGTATCTCAATCTTTACATTCCGTTGAGCTGAACCTAAAATATAACTTACAAATAAAAGTGGAAATAAATTAATGTTGTGGTCTGTTATCTGTTGGCCCCTCCAGCAGGTGAATCAGAGGAGGAGGAGGAATGGGAGTCGGGATCAGCCTCAGGGCAATCTGGGAGCTCCGAGGGGGAAGAGCGAATGGAGCTGGCAGAGAGATAGCAGAGGCAGAACCTGTTAGTCCTCAGATGGAGAATCAACAGCTCCCAGGTCTGGTTGATGAAGAAGAGGAGGAACAGCTGGGTCCAGTGCCTGATGCACAAATGCACAGAAGGCAGAGGAGAGGAGAGCAGTGGAAAGCTGTGGGCCGATCCTGGGGAAGGAAGAGCCACCATTCATAGCGAGGCCCCATCCTAGCTCTGGGGATAAAAGGCAGGGGAAGGAGATGAATAGATGTGGCAGACAACTATTCATTTTCTGGACGGACGGACTTGTTAGCCTGTGAGAGAAAGTTTTTGCCGAGCCTGCCGGCATTCCTAATAAAGAAATCTTTATTAAAGATTTCTATATAAAGAAATCATCAGAGGGTTTGTCGTGTTTGGAGAATGGGCCAGAACAATTAACATATATCCGCTAGAGCAGATTTCCCCAACCTTTCCAGCTTTTCTAGAAAGGTGGGGGTGGGGAGGATAGTTCCACATGAGCATTGGGCAAGCGTGCACACAGCTCCATTTTTGTAAGTGATGGGCACATTTGTCCGCCGCTCATGCAAATGGAGTGTGTGTGCATATGCTTGCCTGCTGTTCATACAAGTAGGATGCGTGTGCATGCCCACCACTTCTGTGGCCCAGTTCCGAATAGCTCAAGGCCCGGTAGTGGGCTGCGACCCAGAGATTGCCTGTACTAGAGTGACAGGGTTGGTCTATTCCATGCTATAAGATGGCTTTGATCTCACACCACTTTAACTTAACTATAATCATTCCCAGCAGATTGTTCAAGACTTTATAAGAATTATAATTTTAAGAACAGCAATGCCTAAACCTATTTTTCCCTTCTATTCTTTATTTATATTTCATATCCCTTAGATTGTAAGCATCAATATTTGCTCCAGTAACTACCTGTGAAAGCTATCTGAATGCTGATATTTCTGAATAAATGAGAAAATTAAATAGATTCTGAAAATTATCAATTATTTTCTGTTTCTAAATCTGAATGAATCCAAGGCAAACCATTCAATATCACAATAGTCCAAGTCTAGGCCAGAACCACTGGTGCTGAAGAGGATGAAATTGACTGGTTCTATGAAGCCCTGCAGCACCTTACAGAATTAACACCAAAAAATGATGTCCTTATCATCATGGGAGATTGGAATGCTAAAGTAGGGAGTCAAAAGATAACTGAAATAACAGGCAACTTTGGCCTTGGAGTACAAAATGAAGCAGGGCACAGGCTGATAGAATTTTGTCAAGAGAATACGATGGTCATAGCAAACACTATTTTCCAACAATCCAAGAGATGACTCTACACAGGGACATCATCAGACGGTCAACACAGAAATCAGACTGACTTTGTGCTCTGCAGCCAAAGATGGAGAAGCTCTACACAGTCAGTAAAAACAAGACCAGGAGCTGATTGTGGCTCAGATCATGTGCTTCTCATTGCAAAATTTAGGCTTAAATTGAAGAAAGTAAGGAAAAGCACTAGGCCACTCAGGTATGAACTAAATCATATTCCTGATGAATATACAGTAGAGGTGACATATAGATTTAAGGTATTAGATCTGATAGACAGAGTTCCTGAAGAACTATGGACAGAGGTTCGCAACATTGTACAAGAGGTAGCAATTAAAACCATCCCAAAGAAAAAGAAACGCAAGAAAGCAAAATGGCTGTCTGAGGAAGCTTTGCAAATAGCTGAGGAAAGAAGGGAAGCGAAAGGCAAGGGAGAAAGAGAAAGATACACCCAACTGAATGCAGAATTTCAGAAAATAGCTAGAAGAGATAAGAATTCCTCCTTAAATGAACAGTGTAAAGAAATAGAAGAAAACAATAGAATAGGGAGGACCAGAGATCTCTTAAAGAAAATTGGAGATATGAAGGGAACGTTTCATGCAAAGATGGGCATGATAAAGGACCAAAATGGCAGGGACCTAACATTGGCAGAAGAGATTAAGAAGAGGTGGCAAAATTACAGAGAAGAACTATACAAGAACGAGCTTAACGTCCCTGATAACCACGATGGGGTGGTCACTGACCTCAAGCCAGACATCCTGGTATGTGAAGTCAAATGGGCCTTAGGAAGTCTGAGCAACAACAAAGCTAGTGGAGGAGACAGCATTCCAGCTGAGCTATTCAAAATCTTAAAAGACAATGCAAAAAGTGCTGCCAGAACTTTTGCCAGCAACTTTGGAAAACTCAACAGTGGCCACAGGATTGAAAAAGGTCAGTTTACATTCCAATTACAAAGAAAGGCAATGCCAAAGAATGTTCAAACTATCGCATTATTGCACTTATTTCATATGCTAGTAAAGTTATTCTTAAAATCCTACAAGCCAGGCTCCAGCAGTATGTGTATCGAGAACTACCAGAAGTACAGGCAGGATTTTGAAGAGGCAGAGGAACTAGAGATCAACTTGCCAACATACACTGGATCATGAAGAAAGGTAGGGAATTCCAGAAAAACATCTACTTCTGCTTCATTGACTATGCTGAAGCCTTGATTGTGTGGATCACAACAAAATGTGGCAAGTTCTTAAAGAGATGGGAGTACCAGACCACCTTATTTGTCTCTTGAGAATCCTATATGCAGGTCAAGAAGCAACAGTGAGAACTGGACACAGAACCACTGATTGGTTCAAAATTGGAAAAGGAGTCTGGCAAGGCTGTATACTGTCGCCCTGCCTATTTAACTTATATGTAGAGCACATCATGAGAAAAGTGGGGCTAGATGAATCAAAAGTTGGAATTAAGATTGCCGGGAGAAATATCAACAACATCAGATATGCAAATGATACCACTCTAATGGCAGAAAGTGAAGAGGAAATAAAGAGCCTCTTGATACGAGTGAAGAAGGAGAGTGCAAAAGTTGGCTTGAAACTCAACATTAAGAAAACTAAGATCATGACCTCTGGCCCTCTCAATTCCTGGCAAATAGATGGGGAAGAAATGGAGGTAGCGACAGATTTTATTTTCCTGGGCTCCAAAATCCCCGCAGATAGGGGCTGCAGCCAAGAAATTAAAAGATACTTGTTTCTCAGGAGGAAAGCTATGGCAAATCTAGATAGCATACTAAAAACCAGAGACATCACCCTGTCAACAAAAGTACGTATAGTCACGGCTATGGTTTGCAATATATGGCTGTGGAAGCTGGACCATAAGAAAGACTGAGCGCCAAAGAATTGAGGCCTTTGAACTATGGTGCTGGAAAAGACTCCTGCGTTCCCTTGGATTGCAAGGCGATCAAACTGGTCAGTCCTAGAGGAGATCAACCCTGACTGCTCTTTAGGAGGCCAGATCCTGAAGATGAAACTCAACTTACTTTGGCCACCTAATGAGAAGGAAGGACTCACTGGAGAAGAGCCTAATGCTGGGAAAGACTGAGGGAAAAAGAAGAAGAGGATGACAGAGAACACGGTTGCTGGATGGAATCACTGAAGTAGTAGGCGTGAACTTAAATGGACTCCAGAGGATGGTAGAGGACAGGAAGGCCTGGATGAACGTTGTCCATGGGGTCGCGATGGGTTGCACATGACTTCGCAACAAACAACAACAACAAATATATATACAATTCCAATATTGATATCATGTATCAATAGATACATGATATTTCTGCAATGGCAGTCAAACATTAGGTTTATTATGTTGCATTGGGTCACTAGAAGGTAGACTAAGCCATTAATTATTTACTACAGAAAAAAGCATGTAAAGGAGCTTAAGTCTTCAAGGTGTTACAGGAAGGTTGGGAGTTGTAATTTTACCCTGCAGCATTAAAAAAAAATTGGCATAAAGGAAAATGAAACTAGATACCCAAGCTGTATTATGTTCAACATCGCAATAAAGATAAGAGTAATGATGATTCTTACCAAGCTGTTTCCCATCATCTGTAGTAACAAATATTCCTGGAGGCACATTTACTTCACAGTCTTTTCCTTTATTACCTTTCAGTGCAGCAATACTTGGGAGACCAAAAAATAAACATCACATGACTGTTTTCTAGGACAGGATTGAGGATCTCATGCATTCTCAGTCAATGAAAAGAACTCACCTACTGTTGGTTCCTGGTTCTGCCACAAACCGCTTTTTTGGATATTTATCTTTCATTTTCTTCAAGGTCATTTTTTCATCTGCTATTAACCAAACATCACCGCCTTTTCCTCCAGTGCCACCCAAGCGAGAATAACCCATTCCACCAGTTCCACCTTTCACATAGATCCTTAGGTCATCCATAAATCTGCCATACTGAAAAAGTTAATACATGAAACATATATACTTCAGACCCAACAGAAAATTGCAATGTATTATAAAAAAAGATGTACCGAGCAGAAGTGGTGTTACCATAACTTCCTATACCTTAAATGAAACTCTTCATGTTATAATATAAGCCACAATATTTCTTATTTGATATTGCTAATTTTATTTCTGTAGAAACAAATAAAGCACTGTTTTTGAAGATGGCACTTCACTGTTTTAGTGAGGATGAAATAGTTGTTGGATTTATAAATTTTATTAAAGTGTGGTTTCCTTTATTACCTCTATTCCATTATTCCATTAGTGAGTTAGTGCTAAATCATGGTTTACAAACCACAAAATATGTATTCACTGTTTGTGAAAGCTATCTCAATGCTGATTTTGCCGAAAAGCTTTAAATAAATAGAAAATTAAATAGGTTCTGAAAATTATTACTTTCTTTCTAACTTATTTTTTCTTTCTAAATCTGAACAACTATATTCCAATAGATACATGAGATCTATGCAATGGCCATCAAATATTAGGTTTATGATATTGCATTGAATACAAATGTTGTGGTTTGTAAAACATGGTTTAGCAGAAACTCACTAGTAATAACTTATTTGATTAACCATAGCTAAAGAAACCACACCTTAATAAAATTGATAAATCCAACAACTATTTTGTCTTCACTAAAACAATGAAGTGCTATCTCCAAAAACAGTGCTTTATTTGTTCATATAGAAAATAAATAAAATTAGTACCTTAAAACCCTGCATAAATCCATTTTCGAGGATTAATTAAATGAATGAAGCAATCTCTAGCTCTATAGAAAGTTATGCCATAGTAAGTCCTATACAGTGAATTTCTTCTTCAGAAATTATTTCCTGAAGCTTTTTATAAACATGTCATGTTAAACATCATGCCAGAAATTGACCGTATTAAGACTCACATCCCAACAATAAGCATAATTATAGAGGCATACATTTCCTATTTTTATAATTTAACAGAAAAACTCAATTGCTCTTCTTTAACTTAGCTGTTCATTGCCAAGATATTCCTAGTTTGCCCAACACATTCATCATGAGGTAACTGAACCATTTAAGCAACTATCAATTTTTAAAGTTCATCCATACTGAACCATAAACTAACCATAAGGACTAAGTTCATATTGCACAGTAAGCAAAATATATTGTGCACTGAGGCCAGTTTGTGACTCAAACAACTCTAGGAACATTTACTAAGACTATTTTTTCCCCTTGGGACCTCTTCCTGCTTATAAAAATGACAAGGACTCTGAAAGAGCTTTTGTTCGTATGGGTTATATCAGTCAATATTCATCATATTGAAATGAAAAATGATGTATTAGTTGCTGCTACTGTATATCAAACTGCAAGGCAATCAAACTGGTCAGTCCTAGAGGAGATCAACCCTGACTGCTCTTTAGAAGGTCAGATCCTGAAGATGAAACTCAAATATTTTGGCCACCTAATGAGAAGGAAGGACTATTCACTGGAGAAGAGCCTAATGTTGGGAACGATTGAGGGCAAAAGAAGAAGAGAACGACAGAGAATGCGGTGGCTGGATTGAGTCACTGAAGAGAATAGGCATGAGCTTAAATGGACTCCAAAGGATGTTAGAGGACAGGAAGGCCTGGAGGAACGTTGTCCATGCGGTCGCGATGGGTTGGACACGACTTCGCAACTAACAACAACTGTATATCAAAATTGTTCAATGGGAGGTTAATATGATATCATTTTCCGACATGGGCTGTAAATAATTTCAATTCCACGAACCCCGAGAAGGGGCACGCACCCCTCCAAAAGTCCTAAGACCATATTTGAAAAAAACAAAACAAACAAAAAAAAAAAAAAACCCAGTGCCTTAAAAGAAACATCTCCACCAAACCAAATGATTTTCCCCACTACCTTTTCCTTTCAAATCCAAAGTACCCAACCAATGAGGGGAATGACTGAGACGGTAAGACAGAAGTCTTCAAACTTGGCAGCTTGAAGACTTGTGGACTTCAACTCCCAGAATTCTCCAGCCAACACAGCTGGCTGGAGAATTCTGGGAGTTGAAGTCCACAAGTCTTCAAGCTGCCAAGTTTGAAGACCTCTGCGGTAGGAGCTCAACAGCAGAACATATAGACCATAATCAACCTGGGGAAACGTTCAATGATCTGGACGAACCCTAGTCACCCAAGGGCATCCATCCTCTTTCTCCCAGGGGTACGAACTATGGGGAAGAGGAGGATCACTTTTAAGATCTCACTAACCTGCCTGCCTAAGAGAGCGCGGCTAACCCACACCATACCACCCGCCAATACGTTTAAGCAAGTCCGCCGCGGCTTCGGCGATGGTTGGAACCTCCAAGCCCAGGAGGACGCAGGCTGATGACGTCAGACGACAGCCCAGTTACACTTCGGAAGTCATAGCGGAAGTCGATGGGGCAGCTGGGTTCTGCAGGACGCGCCCGGAGTTAAGAGGGCGGCAGTGGGCGTTCTGTGCAGCGTTGGCTTGATGAGGATGTCCCTGAAATTGCCAAGGACGAAGCAACGCGTGCCAGTTTCGACGTCATTCCAACGGATTAATCCACTGGATTTTGCAGCCTGTTCCATAGTTACGCCTCTCCCTTTGTTGTGGTGGTGGATATGGAATCGAGAGCTTAACCTTTTCCCAGAAAGTGGCCGGGAAAGTTCATGTTTCCCGCTATTTTTGAATCACAGACCGGAAAACACGGGACGACTGAATGAATCTCTCCTTTCCGTAGCACCTGCAATAATAAAAATCACCGCGTTTTAGTGGCTGTGCCCCTCAGGCGCCCTGTACTCGAAATTAAGCAAATGCGTTTTTACCTAGTGTAAGAAAGAAAAAGAGATTTAAAATAAAGACTGGATACGTCTTAATTATTACTGGATATATTTTTCATCCACAGAAATGTTGCATTAATTACATTTTTACATTTTTATTTATTTTAGGCTTGTAAACTGCTTCAATTCTAGCCAACTCTAAGTGAATATTCTTTTTTTTAAATAAAGTTTAAAACAGTGATTAAAAACAAGTTTAAAACATTAATAACCCTAAACTAGATGTGATTCCAAAACACTCTTCTTATAAAAGAAGTACTGCCCTACAGAGGTCAATCTATATTTCATTTCCGAAATCTTGTTGAAACAGTTTTCATACATTTCTTGTATTGGGGAAATTCTAATCCCTAGGGTGGAGCAGGGGGATATTTTTCCACTGGACACGAAACGTTTTGAATTTTATTGTAGCCTCATGCTGAGGTTTAGAATTTTCTGTGAGTCAGAAGGTGAACTAGCAATTCAATTAAACTGTATTTTTGATATATTAGTTTCTATTGTGATTTCTATTATTTCTATTTTAATTTTTTTTACTCTGCCATATGGTGTTAGGATTAGGGTACAGTATAGATATTGGAAATAATAATTCCCCAATGAGATGTTATGGAAATGTGTCATTAGGCAAATGTACTATCCTGCATGTTGGGAACTTTATTCAATACCTAGACTTTGAAAATAAATCAGCTGATGTTTATCATATCCATTACATTTATATTTGAAACGGTGATGTTTGATTGTAAAATTTTTAAAAAGCATCTAAATAAATGTTGTAGATTTTTTTTTTAGAAAACATACAATCTTCATTTATTTTGCCTAAGGGATTATTGAAATTTATTTGATCTTTATGACTGGTTAGGGTTAGCGTTGCTTATATATCATATTCCTTGATGACATTGTGTTCGTGAAAACTGTTAAGTGCTTGCAAATGACAATTGCAGATCATGTAGATTTTATTCCTCTTTTTGAAAAGTTCACTAAGAACTTTGCAATGAGTTATAATTCCCTTTCAAACCAATTTCAGCAGTTTAAACTGAGAGGTAACAAAGACATCAACAAAAATTTCCAATCTACGAATGGCCACAAGTAATACACAACAGTGGTGGGTTTCAAAATTTTTTACTACTGGTTCTGTGGGTGTGGCTTGGTCGGCGTGGCAGGTGAAGGATACTGTAAAATCTCCATTTCCTCCCCACTCCAGGGGAAGGTTACTGCAAAATCCCCATTTCCTTTCGATCAGCTGGGACTTGGGCAGCAGAGAATAGATGGAGGTGGGGCCAGTCAGAATTTTTACTACTGGTTCTCCAAACTACTCAAAATTTCCGCTACCGGTTCTCTAGAACTGGTCAGAACCTGCTGAAACCCACCTCTGATACACAAGCTGTGCAATGGCCACATGCTAGCCAAACCCAATTCCAATTTGAAATGGAGCATACATAGAGACTTGGATCAAAATAACTGTTGCGAGATTTTAAGGATCAGACTCAATAATTGATTTAAGAATAAAGTATTCAAACAAAACACTGTTTATTTACAGTAGGCATTCTATATTCACTGAATAATCACAGATAGAAGCAAGGAGAAGGTGCATACAGCTCCTTTTATATACACAAGGCGGAGCAAGATATGGGAGTGGTTACATATGAATATATTAAGTGATGAAGAATAAGTTAACCCCTAATACCCCGATTATATGCTATTTACATATTGGAGAATAAGGCATTTACTTGTGACAAATCCCCCTCTAAATGCCGATTCGATATACAACAATAATTACATTCAGATTCAGAACAATATAAAACTTGCAATTTTGAAGTCAAGTATTTGTGCTATTTAGAAGGCAAAGGCTTTGTCAATATGTCAGCTATTTGCTCTGATGTTTCGCAATGAACTGCTTTAATAAATCCATCCTGAGATAATTGTCTCATGTGCTTGAATGTTATATCTATATGTCTGGATCTTTGACCAATAGCATCAGACCTAGATATTTCAATAGCAGCTTTGTTATCTTCGTGTATGATAAATGGTAATGAAGGTTTCTTCCAAGTATTTGACAATAAATCATTAAACCATACAAGATTGTTGGAGGCTTTAGACAAACAAACATACTCCGCCTCAGTTGTTGAGGTGGCTACTAAATCTTGTTTTCCAGTGTACCAGTAAACTGGACAATCGTTAAGAAAAAATATATAACCAGATGTGCTTTTTCTACATATAGTATCACCTGCCCAATCCGCATCGGCGTAACATGTGAGGATGGGCTCTTTGACATTATTAGGTTCCAATAATAAACAGAAGTCTAAGCTGTTCTTTAAGTACCTTAATATTCTTTTAACGGCTTCCCAATGATACATTAAGGGTTTGCTGACGTACCTGGATAACAAATTGAGGGGCAAAGCAATATCAGGTCTAGTCCAATTAGAAATATATAGAAGGGAACCAATAACTGATCTGTAGAGTGTATTATCCTTAAATTCGGGGGATGATTCATCTATGTTCCTCAAGAAGTCAGTTTGCATAGGAGTGTCACAAGGCTTAGCATTGTTTAAATTACACTTGTTTAGGAGTTCTATAATCTTATCTTTCTGAGAAAGTTTGAATCCTTTTTTGGTTTTACTGATTTGAACTCCAAGGTATTTATTTACTTTCCCTAATGATTTTAAAGAAAAATGTTCATTTCGTTTTGTTACAAATGTCTCTCTCTTTTCTTTACGTTTACCTATATACAAAATATCATCCACATAAATTAACACAAATTCTAATGAGTCACCCACCTTTTTGACAAAGAAACAGTTGTCAGCAGTAGTAGCATTGAAATTCATAGTTCTGAGTACTTTGACTAAACATTCATACCAGCGTTTGCCAGATTGTTTCAATCCGTACAAACTTTTATTTAGTAACCACGTTTCATTTTTGTTTGTGTATTGACTATGAGGTGCTCTTACATATATCTCTTTATCAAGTTTTGCGTGTAGATATGCAGTCTGTATGTCATATTGGAATACATCAAGGTCAAGTGCTGATGCTATAACTAAAGCTGTTTTTACACTCTCAGTTCTTACTGTGGGAGAGTATGTGTCTGTGTAATCCTCAGGATATTTTTGAGCATAACCTTGTGCAACTAACCTAGCTTTGTATAATGTGTTGCCTTCTTCTAGATTTTTAATTTTATATATCCACCTGGTGCCTATAATAGTTTTATCCTTAGGTGCAGGTGTAGGTGTGAATACATTTAACTCTCGTAAACTGTCCATCTCCTTGGCCATGGCTGATTCCCATTTTCTTCTTTCTTCAGAGGGAAACTTTAATACTTCCTCGTATGTGTTTGGTGTTGATGTTTCACTATCCATGTACATTACGTAATCTTTGTATTTATTTGGCACTTGATTTCTGTTACATCTGATTGTTTTTTCTGGTTTACTATCGTTATCATGTAAATATCTTGCCTCCTTTTTTGTTAACGAATCTGTCTTTATTTTGTGTTGACTGTTTGTCCATGTTTTAATTTTGTTTTTATGTGTGTTGTGATTACATTCTTCTCTGTTTATTTTATCCTGATGCTCAGTGTCTGGATTTGTGATTGGGAATATTTCATTAAGATGTATTTTAGACCAGTTGGCCTGTTCATGAAATACCGCTGTTCTAGAAATTATAAATTTGTTATTATTATCAATAAATCTGTACCCTTTTGTGCCTGTTTCGTATCCCATGAACCTAAGTCTTCTGGATACGTTCTCTCCTTTACGCCTCAATTGCTTTGGTATGTGTACATCCGCAGTGACCCCAAATATGTGCATGTGTGCTATCTTGGGTTTTCTACTATACATTAGTTCATATGGTGTCTTGTTTATAATGCTGGACCAAGTTCTATTTTGTGTATAATTGGAATATTGTAATGCTTCTGACCAGAATTGTTTTCCTAAGCCAGCATCTTCTAATGTGCATCTAATCATGGTTTGTAATGTCGAGTTCTTTCTCTCTGCTACTCCATTTTGAAATGCAGAGAAAGGGCTAGACGTGAAATGTAGCATCCCTTTGTTTTTTAGCCATTGGGAGAATTCCTTTGACATGAATTCAGATCCCCTATCTGTCATAATTTGTTTTATTTTAATATTATGTTGCGTTTCTACACGTTTGTAAAACTCTTTAAATTTCTGAAAGGTTTCATCTTTGTGTTTTAAAGTGTAGACAAACCCGTAACGACCATAGTCATCTACAATAGTCAGAAAATAACGTTTTCTATATGTGATTGATGGTGTTAATGGACCAACTAAATCCATATGTACCAAATCAAAAATTTGATTAGTTGATCTTGTTGCCTTTCTTGGTTTGGGACTAGTTCTGAGTTTTGTGGACTTACATAATGACATTCCAAATAGTTTTTACAATTTTTTATTTTAACACCTTCAGCATGTTCAATCATCTTTTGTACTACAGGAAAACTAGCATGTCCTAATTTCCTATGTAAAATATGCGCACATTCATCGTGAATTGGTTTTCCAATTTTAGGTTTTTTGTCATTGGATGTGTCATTAATAGATGTGTCCTTGTGACTATGAATTGTCTCATGTTCTTCATTATCACTATTGCTATTGTCTTCATTATCTATGTCATTGTTATCATCCATGTTGGAATCAATGTTGTGTAACCATCTTTCTTTTGTGATTAATTATGGTAGACCTCCTTTGATAACCACGCTACCTAAGCTTGTTTTGTTTTTCTCTAGTGTTGCTTTTCCTTTTGAGAATACTATATTTATGTCAGAATCTTTACTTAGTTTTATTGCACTAAGTATGTTATGAGGTATTTCTGGTATTAGTAATACCCCCTCTATTTTTCCTAGACCGGGTAAGTTTACATTTCCTCTACCAATGACTTGGACTTTTTCTTGATTAGCTACTTTAATTACAAATTTATCTTCTATAAATGAAGATAATATACTTTTGTTATGTGTAGTGTGATTAGTTGCCCCAGAATCAATGAGCCAATCATTGTCCTCTAACTGTTGTATGCTAGTTGTGTTACATTTGTTTAATCCATTTAGTGAACCAGATCTTCTATCCTTTGAATTATCCCTGCCCCCTCTATGTTCTCTATAGTTGGGTGGACTTCTATATCTATGTCTATCAATGGATGATTGTCTGTTATGGTATCTATTTCTATAGTCAGTTTTTTGCCTTTCTCTAAGGAATTTAGGACAATCTCTCCTATTATGTTCTTTAGATCCACAGTTGTGGCATTCAATTGATTCACGATATCTTTCTTGTAATGCTACCCTCTTATATTGTTTATGTTCTATGTGGTTATTACAACGACTCCTTCTTGAATTATCTTCAGCTATTAGCTTATTTGATAAATTTTCTATGGATAAGTACCCTAAATTGATTGTGTCTAAATGTGATATATAGTTATCCCATGATGGGTCTAGAGAGTTAATGATAACACTCTTCATTGTTTGATCTGAAATTATCTCTCCCCTTAAATGCAGCTCTGCTCTGATTTTGTTTAAAGATATTAAATGTTCACTTATAGTAACCCCTGGCTTTATCCTAGCTGAGAAGAAATCTTTAGACATTCTTGTTGTAGTGGCTACACTTTCACTGTGAAACAATTTAAACATGCATTGAATAATTTCTGAGACAGTCAGATTTTGCTTAATACTATGGTACATAGCAGGAGATATACTGGAAATTAATAAGTAAAATGCTCTGTGGTGTAGGCAGTCCAATTTTAGAGTCCAAGGTCTTTTGGGGGGGTTAGTAATAAAGAATAATAAGTTTTCTTTTAGAAAAACAACCTGAAGTTGTTGACACCATTCCTGCAAATTAATACCATCTATTCTCAGTTTTGGGAAATCATTGGGTAAATTCCCAATATTGTTAGATCCATTACTTACAACTGGGGGTAGTCCGTGATCTTGCAAGTGTTGATAGTTGCAGAATGGTGTGGGTATGCTTGCAACGAGTCTGAATGGCTCTCTCTGTTCTTCATGTCCTCCGAAGTTGTCTGCGTAGGTCTGCACATGCGCGTTGCTCATTTCGCTCCTGGAGCTGTCGGGAGAGGTTCTCGCTGCTGCAGCTCCCTCGTAGCATTCCTCTTCCGATGAATCGGTCTCCGGCTCGATCTTGGGAGTCCAGGTGACAGCAGGCGCTTTCTTTCTTTCGTTGAGATGATTCTTGTTGAGATCGCTGGTTCCTGGGATCGTCTGTGGGGTGGGGTGGTATTTGCAGGGCTCTCTGGGTTCAGGCGTCGGTGCTCTCGTCGTATGAATAGAAGCAGGTAGATTCTGAGACGTTTGCTTGCTTGTTTGTCTTTTCTTTATTTTTCGATTGCTAGCTTTTGTCGATTCTTTTGTGATTTTCAATTTTGGACCGAATGCTGCAAAAAGCGTTTTCATTGCTGATTCTATTTGCATTTCTATTGAAGTTTCTTCGATGTCTGTGTCTGATTCTTCTGGAGAGTAAATTTTGTCCCTTTTGTTTTTTGCATCATGTAAGGCTTTTCGCGCCAGATATTTTGAATTCTGCTCTCTGATTGGCTCTGCTTCGCTCATCTTAGTGGTCTGTTGGAACCAAGATGGCTGCCATTCAAAATTTTGTGTGGAACTGTTAGTCTTCTTTTTTGTTATATTCTTATCTACAGGTAGTTCGCTCACCATTTTTGAATCTTTAGGTTCATCTGTTGCGATGTGTTTCTCTCTCACTGCTCCGTTGTTTTTTATTATGTCTTGGAGGTTCGCGATGAGATTTTCGTCATTCTTTTGACTTTTCAAGAGTCTCAGTATCTCTGACCTGAGTTCGTTGTTTTCTATCTCGTTTTCTTCTTGGTCATCAGTTTCATTCATTATTTCCTCGTTGTCTGTAGTGCAGTCTTCAGATTCTCTCGATATTGCAGTTGTGGATTCATCGATCATTTCTTGATCCGCTTCCATTTCTTTACTGTGTGCCCTGGTGTTGGGTCTTTCTCTTTTGTTTCTGGAGTTTTCTCTCTTAGGCATATTTAAAGTTTTATTGAGTCAATTCAACCATCCTCTGCTACCAGATTGTTGCGAGATTTTAAGGATCAGACTCAATAATTGATTTAAGAATAAAGTATTCAAACAAAACACTGTTTATTTACAGTAGGCATTCTATATTCACTGAATAATCACAGATAGAAGCAAGGAGGAGGTGCATACAGCTCCTTTTATATACACAAGGCGGAGCAAGATATGGGAGTGGTTACATATGAATATATTAAGTGATGAAGAATAAGTTAACCCCTAATACCCCGATTATATGCTATTTACATATTGGAGAATAAGGCATTTACTTGTGACAATAACGCACTTAATAAATTCAATTACCTTCTAAAAACTTATGCTTCCATTACCAAAACAAATATTTCTCTGTTCCTAATGCGCCATGATATTGTAAACAACTGGAGATGGCTTTGGAATTAAAGTAATTTATAAATCATTTACAAATATACATAGAAACATTTAAAAATATTATATAATAATCCCAAATTAGGCTTGAGATTTACACAATATTAAACATTATAAACTCTTTGACATAGATGTCATTTCAGTTTACTGCTTATCCCTATGGGAATGAGAAGCCTCATAGTTAACGGGCCTCACTTAGGCCAATCAGTCAAAATGTAGGGTTCTTTTTTCCCCAAATGGAAAACAGGATACAACTGCAAAGGATTGTTTCTGGAACTGAATCTCTCTAGTTGAAATATATCCCACAGAAATAAATCTCATTTTCAGGCCAATAATTTCCTTAATAATTGGGCGACAATAACTCAAGCACTAAAGACAGCATGCCCTGCAATCTCATTACTCAATGGTTTTCATGGGATTCTTAAGAGAATGATTCCAATTAATTATCCAGGTCAGTCTATAGTGTTCATTTCATTACAAGTACTTTAGAATGAACTGTTCTATTCAGTTCATTACTGTTTAGTTCATGAATAATTCTTGAGGTCATTCTGTACTTGTTTACATGGAGAAAAGTAGTGACGGTGTGTCCTTATCATATGGAAGTTATTCTCTTAAGAATCCCATGTTCCTGAAACTGAATCAGTGTAGTTGAAACATATCCCACAGAAATCAATCTCATTTTAGGCCAATAATTTCTTTAATAATTAACAGAATAGATGAGTTGGCGTAACAGAGTAACAGGAAGGGACCTTGAAGGTTTTCTAATTGTACCCCCTGCTCAAGCAGGAGACCCTATACCATTCCAGACAAGTGGCTATTCGATTTCTTCTTAAAAGTCTCCAGTGATGAAGCACCCACAACTTCTGGAGGCAAGCCGTTCCACTGGTTAATTGTTCTCACTGTTAGGAAATCTCTCCTTAGTTCTAAATTGCTTCTCCCCTTGTTTGATTTCTGCCATTGTTTCTTGTCTTGCCTTATGAACAGTTGGCCAGCATTTTTGCTGACGGGTGCCCTGAGCAAGCTACGAAATGAGCTTGCTTTGTGAACAAATCTATTACGATCCAAATGACCGTATTCCCCCCCCCACTCTCAGGGAGCTCGACAATGAAGTCCATGGTAATTTCTTCCCATGGTTGGGACAGATCTACATCTTGCTGAAGCAACCCTGGGGGTCTCCCTGGCCTCTTCTTCGTGGCTGCACAAGTGGCACAGCTTTTAACATAGTCCTCAATGTCTTTTTTCATCTTTGACCATCAAAATTGCCTTCTGGCCAGATGCAGGGTTTTCGGATAGCCAAAGTGCCTTGCCTGCTTGGAATTGTGACTCCTCTGGAGTACTTGGAGTCGCAGGCTATTGGGCACATACAATTTGAAGTCTTTCTAGGCTAGTTCATCTTTTAGGATCAGTGCTTCTTTGTTGTCTTTATATCATGGGTCAGCTGGCAGTTCGTCTCTTAGTTTTTGGATCATTCCCCCCCCCCATCTGTTTTTCATCGTTTAGCCTGTTCCTTGGTTGTGGCTTACAAGGCAGGTTGGGAGGGGGAATCTTAGTGTGGACCACCTCTTCACATTTACTATTTACTATTGTACTATGGTTTGCATAACAGAGCATCTGCCAGGAGTTTTTCCCCCCCAAACGGGTCGGTTCTACTTACCTTTGCTACCGGTTCACAATGGAAGCATGCATGCACATGCGCTTCGTTCGAGCACGCATGCACGCTTCTGCGCATGCGCAGATTACGTCAGGGTAGGTGGGTGGAGCCTCCCACCAGTTTTACTACTGGTTCTACAGAACCGGACAGAACCGGGACCAACCCACCACTGCCCCAGGGATATATTTTAGATTGAAATTGAACCATTTGAAATACTGCGCACAATGAACTTGCTTTGGGGAGAGTTTTTATGGGGTCTTGAGTGCCTCTAGATTCTTATGATTGGTCCATACTTCAAACAGCACGTGAGTGCCCTCAAGAAAGTGTCTCCAGGTCAGTAAGGCTCATCGGACTGCATTGGCTTTCCCTTTTAAGATTTTCATCCATTAAATACTTCCCAAGCTCTCTTTGAGTTTGTTAAAATTAGCTCTTTTAAAGTCTAAGACATTGATTTGATTATGTTCTGTTACTTGCATTTGCATTATATTGAATTCCAATATGACACGGCCATTCTTACCCAATTTCTGGCAACTTCAACCCCCTCTATCGCTTCTTCTCTATTATTAGGTACAGTATAGCTGTCCCTCTAGTTCCCTCCTCAACCTTTTAGATGACAGTTGTCAGCTAGGTAGGTCAGGAACTTGTTCAATACCTCACTTGATGCAGAGTTTGTCTCCTAGTTGATGTCAGGATAGTTAAAGTTCTCCATTGCTATTGTGGTATGTTTCCTATATACATTGGTTAACTGATTAGCAAAAAGTTCATTTTGTTAGGTCTGTTTAAATTGAACAATTTGTATCCTTTCATTAGTATGTTTCAGTTATGAGTTTCAGTAATAGCACCAAGTTTCAGTAATGGCAACTGTAGTGCACCTATTACCAGTATAATAATATTTCAAATTAACCCTGTTTATTTTCCAGACTTTGAGCATTAATCTGAGTCTTTTATGGCCAACCCTGTGTATTCTTTCTACATCTCCTACTTTGTATCTGAGTTTTTCTTCCTGTCCATCACTACCTAGCTCATTGTTTGATTGGTTTTCTTGGGGTTTATGCCAGGGGTGAAATGCTCCCGGTTCGGACCGGATCATCTGATCCAGTAGCGATGGCGGCGAGTGGTTCGGAGAACTGGTAGCAAAAATCCCTGCACCTCCCGCACCATGCCCAGCTGAGCCGCACGATCATCAGAGGCTTTTTTTTTTTTTACTTTTAAAAGCATCTTTTCTACAACCTCTTCCAACGAAAAACAGTTTGGGGCTGATTATTTTCAAACTGTCTTAGGCTCGAGTTCCCTATTCATCCCCGGAGTTGGTCTATATGCCTTCTCCAAACTTTTCCATCCTCTAGTTCTACCTGGTATGACTTGGGATCCGTAATATTAATTATTTTTGCCTTTAACCAGGCAGGGGTCCCTGCATAATTGTGAGCATATATTAGATCCCCTACCTGGAAGCTTCTGACCTTACTGGTAGAATCGATGGGGGTATCTGTGCTATAATTGGGGTGCAGTCTGTCTAATGGGGATCTTAGCTTTTTTCCCATGAGTAGCTCAGCTGGACTCCTATTCATGGTCGCGCTAGGGGTTATATGTTGCATTAATAGGAATTTGTCTATTTTGGTTTGCCAATCCCCAGGGCCCATTCTTGCTAGTGTTTCTTTGGTCGTTCTAACCATTTGTTCGACCTACCCATTACTGGCTGGCGAATATCATGCGACCAATGCGTGCCGTATGCCCTGTTCAGCTAAAAACACCTCAAATTTTCTGGCGGTGAATTGTGCCCCATTATCTGATACCAAGACATCAGGTAATCCGTGAGTGGAAAATACCTTCCTTAACACCCTAATTACTGCCTTGGCCGTTGTGCTGGCACATTTTGAGTATGCATCTACAATGATCAAGAATGTTTGGCCTTGGACTGGTCCCGCTAGACCTATGTGCAATCTCGATCATGGGCCCCTTGGTTTGTCCCACTCTGTTACAGGTATCTGGAGTGGCGCTGGTGTAGATTCCTGACAGGGGATGTACATTGCCACCCACTCCGTAACATCCCCATCCATGTTGGGCCACCACACGTAACTCCTAGCCAGAGCCTTCATGCGTACTATCCCAGGGTGACCCACATGCAGCGCTTCTAACACCTGTTCCCTTAGCTTTTGTGGAATTACCACCCTGTCTCCCCACAATAGGCATCCCTTCTGTATCGACAATTTCCATTTCTTATTTACAAATGGTTTATATTCCTCCCCCATGGTTCCTCTGGCCAACCTCTCAACACCCAGTTAAAACCCTTGATAGGATTCTGTCTTTAGTTGACTGACCCACTATTTCCGTTGCTGTCAGTGGGATGTCTGTGGAGTCCTCGATGAGTAGAACAGGTGCTACTGGTGCTGGGTCTTCAATGAAGTCCAGAAGGGGGCACCGGCTGAGGGCTTCTGCATGTCCGATGTCCTTGCTCGGTTGATGTATTAACTGGTAATTGTAAGCCACTAAGAAAATTGTCCACCTTGTCATCCTTGGTGATAATGTGTTTGGTGTTGGCTGATCTCCCGCAATAAGTCCTAGTAGCAATTTATGATCGACCACAACAAAGTCCCTTCCATACAAATATTCATGGAAATGCTTAACCCCCGCTATTATGGCCAGTGCTTCCTTATCTAATTGACCATAGTTCCTTTCTGCTGATGACAGTGTTTTTGAGTAGCACGCAATAGGTGTTTGGCACCTATCTGTTCCGTTTGGCATCTTATGGCTGAGCACTGCCCCTATTCCAAATGGTGATTCGTTGCATGTTAGTATTAGTATCAATGTTTCATTATACTGAATGAGAAAACTCTGTGCTGATAATAAGTTCTTTACTGCAGTGAAAGCGGTGGCTTCCTTCCATCCCCACTTCCAACTGGCTTTCTTATCTAACAGTCTATCCAATGGTTCGGCCACTGTCGCTTCTGTGGCAAAAAAATACTGTAAAAATTTTAAAGTCCAAGAAACGCTTGCAACTCCGTCTGATTTTGTGGTGTGGGAGCTTTTGTAATAGCTTTTATCTTCCTTTGAGTGGGGTGTATCCCTGACCCATCAATGAGATATCCTAAGAATTCAACCTTAGGCATGACTATTTTACATTTTTCCTTATTTACCTTCAACCCAGTTTCTTTAAACTGGGTGTAAGGTTTCCCTTACCCTCTGTAATAATTCTTCTTTGCTGTCCCCTGATATGAGGACATCATCAAAATACTCTGGGAATGCCTTGTAACAAGCGTTCCATTATACTTTGGAATAGCCCAGGGGCTACGCTTACCCCAAATTGTAATCGATGGCATTTGAATGCCCCGCGGTGAGTTACAATTGTTTGGGCTTCTGCCATAGTATCATCTACTGGCAGCTGCTGATGCTTGTGCCAAATCAAGCTTTGCAAAAATTTTCCCTGGTCCCAGCGAGTGTAACAGATGTTGAACCATTGGGACTGGGTATGTGTATTGTTGTAGGGCTTTATTAAGGGTACCTTTATAGTCAGCGCAGACGCTGACAGACCCATCTGGTTTCATGGGGGTGACTATCAGGGTCTCCCATTTAGCGTGGTCTACGAGCGCTAAGATCTTTTGCGCAATTAGCTTGTCTAATTGGGCATCTATCTTGGGCTGGAGAGCAAGGGGAAACCTCCTAGGCTTCATTCTAATAGGAGCTACATTGGGGTCAAGGTTAAAAGATATGGGTTTCCCCATGTACTTTCCCAAAGTCCCATCAAACACCTCTGCAAACTCCTTCATTAAGTCCTCAATGTCATCATCGTGGATGGCATGGATGCCCGTCACACCCAGGCCCAGGGCCTTGAACTTGAACTCCAACCCCAGCAGGCTTGGTAGGTCATTGTCCATGATGGTCATCTGCAACTGGCCGGAGAATTCTTTAAAGCTGATTTGAAGCTGATTCCCAAGCTGCTTCCCAGCACAGGAATCTGGTTCTCTTTTTGGTGGCTGCTCCTTTGGAACTGTGCTTTCCTGGGTCTGTCTGGGTTCTCAGTCTGCCACATGGTCTGTCAAGGTCTGTACATGGCTGTCTGGCTGGCTTGACATGCTCTGGCGATGTGCCCTTTCCTTTTGCATCTCTGGCAAATGGCATCCCGGAACCTGCAAGTAGATCTGGGATGATTCCCTCCACAGCCTGCGCACATCTGCGGTCTCTCCCTCATCTCGGTCCTTGCAGGTTTCTTCTCAGACTGTATCTGATGTATGTCCTCATCATTATCGGTAGAGTCCTCAGTTTCCCAGTGCTCCTGGTTCACACTGGTGGTTTTCGGCTGCCCATTGGTGCTTCCCGTATTCTGGATTGCCGCTGCCATTCGAACTATGGCTTCAGCTGCCCGCGTTTCTTCTAAAGCGATTTTGAATGTGAGGTTCAGCCTGGGTAGTAATCACAATTGCAGGTCTCTGAGTCTGAAAACCAATCTATCGATCATGGCCTCCTCTATGTTGCTGAATTCACAGCACGCTGCAGTCTTCCTTAGGGCTGCAACATATTGATTGATGGTCTCACCTTCCTCTTGGTTCTGATGATAAAACTCATGCTTATAAACCATCAGAGAGGGTACGGGAGCGTAGTGAGCCTGGAGTGCTTCTTGCAATGTCGGGCACGGCACGGTCTGCAGGTCAGTGGGTTCCAAAACAGCTTCGGCCATGTCGAGGACTTCGGGTCCACAATAGCTCAGAAAAGTAACCTTTTTTGCTTGTCTGAGAGTCCTAGCAGGTCATTGGCTTCCAAGAAACAATGGAATTGAAGCATGTATTACTTCCATGTTTCCTTAGCCGGATTGAATGGAGCTGGTGGAGTGTAAGATGTCATCCTGGAATTGATGCAGTGGTTCAGCTGCTGAATAATGGTGAATGCCACGTGTTGCTCCTTCTGTTCAGCCTGAGTCCTTCATCTTCTTCGATCCCATCCTCATCGCCAGTATTAGATCATGGGAGGCAATGAAGAGGCAGGAGGACAGACAGTAACTTCAGCTCTTTATTTAATTGAGTGACTTCTGCAAAGGCTTAGCCGGCAGCACTCACCTTTAAAGGGAGCAGTCCCACCAATTCAGCCACTGACAATGCTTTACATTTCCCTCCGTTTGAATTCACCAATCAGTGGCGGGTCCCATTTGAATCCACCAATCAGTGGTGGGCATGTCCAGCTAAACCCGGACCTGAGTGAAGCCTACATCCCTGGCTTCACTTGCTATTTACATATGTAACACCCACCGTACCCACTGTTCAGTTTAAATGTTTATCTAGAAAATATGTGAATTTAATGCCAAGTAACTCAGTCCCTTTCTTTGATGGATGCAAACCATCTCTTTTGTACAATTTTTCATTGTACAATGAAATGTCAGCCGCAGACATCATGACTAATAAAACCAAAGCCTTTCCTTTTACACCACTCCTTTAGCCACACATTAAACTCTGCTACCCACTGGCCTATCCCTTTTTGTTCCTCATATACTGGTAAAACCTCTGAAAAGATAAGCCTACAACCTATACTACTAAGTTCATATCCCAAGCTCTGGAAATCATTCTGCAGAGAAAGTACATCTTTTTGGGACAGATCATTTGTGCCAAGATATATAATAGCATCAACATCACAGGCCTTACTGGCATTCTCAACTATCTTAAGAATACCCCTTTTGTCTCCGCTGGCAGTAGCACCTGTAAGACACCTGACCTCTTTCAAAACTTCCATATCCTTTCCTAAATTTACATCCCTTACAATTAAATCACCAGCCAGAAGGTGGCTGCTCTTTTTGAATACCTTACTTTTCTTGTGTGACTGATGTGTAATACCTGATTCACACTTTTCCCTTTCCAAAGTAAGTTCTTCATCTTGGACCACGATTTCCTGCTTATTTGACTTATCATTATCACAACTACCTTGACCTGTCACTTTAGTGTCCCTATTAAGGTCAGCAAGGGCACTGTATCTGTTATGCTGGGACACAGCAAAAGCTTTGTGTTTATGGTTCACAGCTCTCACCCTGCCAGGTCCCATAGTTGTCCATACTGCCCTTCTCCTGCAGGATCTTTGTGGTAGAAATAGCATGGCAGCTCAATAGAGTGGAATGGCTGAATTGGGCACCTAATTTCTGCTTGGAGAGCACAGATTAGATATTCTAGATAGGTAATCTGTCCATGTAGACTAGTAATTTGTTTACAAAGAGGACAGTATCCAAATTTGAAAAGAGTACTGCAAAAGACAGCTGCAAAACAAGCATTGCACTGAATTAAGCCAATTATTTTGAAATAAAATAAAATTGCAATCTCAAGATCACTAACCCTGAGTGTATTATTGCTATTTTTGGTTTATAGTTATATGATTCACGCACCCAACGGCATGCGGGCCGCTACCTTTGTCCTTTGTACTCCCTCTCAGTCTCTCCCACTCACAGCCAACAGGTCCTCCCAGCAGCCTCTGGGAAGTTAAAATCATTTAACTTAATTTAATTTAATTCTTGGTTTTTTGTTATGCCAAATAAATTTAGATACATTGTATCTTTTTGCCACTGTTTAAAATAACCTTTTAACAATGTCAGTAAAGTCTGGAATAAAAATAACATTCTAGTAGGTTTTATCTCCTGAAGTTTAATTATTCTCCCCTTTTCAATCTGTTTTCTTAATTTATATGCCAGCCACTTCTCTGGTTTATTTGCATGTTCAAAAAAATTTGGTATTTCAATTTCTTTTCAACATTTGAAACAATCAACAAATTTGTTGTTGCAATAATTATAACTGGTTAAGTATGTTAAAATCTTCTGATAATTTCTGAAGTTCTCTTTTCCTCAGTTTAATTTCGTGTAATATGTTTGGATTTTTTTGCATTTTTCAATCGGTCTTCTTAATGAATGTATATATTATATAAAGTATTCTCTTGTCACAGTTTTACAGACATCTCAAACTATTACCAAATTAGTTATCTTGCCCAGATTATTGTTAAAATAATCTTGGAGTACTTGTTACATTCTTTAACAAACTGCAATCTCTGCAAAACAAACTGATTTCATCTCTAATTGAAAGACTGGGCTACAAATCTAACATGTAAAGTCATTGGGTTATGATGAGAAAAAAAATTCTGGAAGAATATTAGCTTTAATTGTTTTATGAAGCAATTTTTTTGTAATCCAGATCATATCAATTCTAGAAAAAGATTTATGTTCTCTGAGAAAAAAGTGTAACCTTTTGCCAGTCCATTTTAACCCAATTATTAAGGAAATTATTGGTCTGCAAATGAGATTCATTTCTGTGGGTTATGTTTCAACTAGAGGGGACGTGGAATTCTTAATAATAATTTCTGCATGATAAGGAACCATCACCACTTTCCCCCCCATAAACAAGCACAGAATGAACAGAAGAATTATTAATGAACTGAAAAGTAATGAACTTTTCACTGAACTGAATTAAACAGTTCATTCTATACTGTTCATAAAGAAATGAACAGTATAGAATGAGCTGGAGAATAATTAATTATAGAATCCCATGAAAACCACTGAGTAATGAGGTTGCAGAACATGCTGTCTCTAGCGCTTGACTTATTTTAACCCAATTATTAAGGAAATTATTGGCCTGAAAATGAGATTGATTTCTGTGGAGTATGTTTCAGTTAGAGGGATTCAGTTTCAGGAACAATCCTTTGCCTGTTTATTGGTGTATTTGTTGCAGTTCTGTCCTGATTTCCATCTGGGAATTCAGAACCATACATTTTGACTGACTGGCCTAAGTGAGGCCCATTAGCTATTTGCATACAAGGCTTTCCATTCCCACAAGGATAAGCAATAAAGTTTAGTAACATCTTTGCTAAAGAGTTTATAATGTTTAAGATTGTGTAAATCTCAAGTCTATTTGGAATATTATATAATATTTTTAAATGTTTTAATGTATATTTATAAATAATTTATAAATAATTTTGATTCCAAAGCCATCTCTAATATTAGTTGTTTACATTACCATGGCAGTTTAGGAACAGAAAAATATTTGTTTTTACATTGGTAATGGAAACGGGTTTTAGGGAGGTAATTAAAATAACAATGTCCATTATTTTGATCCAAGCATCTATTCCTCCATGCCAAGTTAGCGGCCATTGCACAGCTCGTGTATTACTTGTGGCCATTCGTGGATTGGAAATTGTTGCTGATGTCTTTGTCACTGCTCAGTTTGACTACTGAAATTGGTTTGAAATGGAATTGCCCTTGAACCAACTCAGAAAATTAATAGGTGGTCCATAAAGCAGTAGTTCATCAATGAAGTGAAGCGAGAAAAGATTGAACAAACCATGGAAATTCTCACCAAAACAAATGTATTACAAGCAGTCATAATCTGAGATAGGTCAAGGGATAATGCAACAATAAAAATACAAAGATAACATTTTCCTATGTATTTGCAATCTGATTGCTAGATAGTATCAAAGTATATCTCTAAAGCAGGGGTATCAAACTTACGGCCCATGGGCCAGATGCCTCACGCACTGGCCACCTCCACCCTCAATTTAGCAAAGGGGGGAAAAGTTGCAATATGTCATGTGACAACAACATGTTGTTGCTCTCTAAAGTGTCTAAAATCAATGAAACTCTTTCCTCTACCAATGATACTAAGAGAAAGGAAATACATGGTGATTTGATCTTTGTTGGAGACTATATTTAGTGAAATGACTACTCATATAGCCACATTGGGAGGGGTAAGATATTTTTATTTAAAAAACACAATTTCCTGCCATGTACCATCGTCTCTTATAATTATAGTAGTAAGGAACACTATGTGCTTGTTGGGTGCATTATGGCAGTCGCTTGAGCTCTGAGCCATGACTCATTCATGAAAAGGAAAAACAAGGTTTATTTGTTTGCAACACTTCTCCACCTGCTACAAAAAACTATATCTCCTAACTTCACTGAAGTTCTCATTTAAACTTTAAATTTATATAGAAAAACTAAATAACATGTTTTCATTACTAATGGAAGGAATGAAACAATATTTTTAAAAAATCATTTTTCATCAAGAAGCACTTGGTGCTATCTTAAATCTCATATTTCATTAGTTTTAAAACAAGACTAGATAGATGGTTCATTCCATCACTTTTAAGGAAGTGAATAAAATTCTTTCTCTCTGTTTTGTTGGCAAACTAACTGAATTATTGGTTTATGGTATTTTACAGTGAAAGAAATTGGAAGAAACCAGAAATTGTTTCCTCAGTATAGAAATTCATGGTTGGGTCCTGAAGATGATAATTTTTTTCCTTCCTTTTGGGAAGAAAACTATTATGTTTATGGCATTCGTCAAGACAACTGTGAAAAACTTCAAAATAAAGACTTCTTGTTTAATTGTAAAATAATATTTGTCATAATGCTGAAGCAGATAATAGCTATTCAGTTCTTGTCAATCTTAATACTTAGATCTATTTCAGCCTGATGTTAGATCTGGTTTCAGAAAAGAAATTGCCTTGATCAATTATGCTGTGGGAAGGCCAGAAAAGTAAGACTTTAGACCAGGGCAGTAACTCCTTTTTACATTCACATGATGCATTTTGTTTTTAATATTTACAGTTGGCCATGGGAAGTTTCCTATTGGTCCATTCTAAGACATATTAATTTGAATGGCCCATTCTAATAGGATATTCCTGATTGATTTTACTTGATTTCTATCTCATATTCTATATGTTCTTTACTATCAACATTAAAAAACAAAACAAAAACAAAAAACAAAAAGAGATATCCCAAAGGTGCTTTTTCAAAAGGCAACTACACTTTCTTTCTTTCTTCTTTTTTTCTTTTTCTTTTTCTTTTTTTAATTTGATTTATATGCCGCCCTTCTCCGGAGACTCAGGGCAGCTTACAATGCGTTAAGCAATAGCCTTCATACTTTTGTATATTTATACAAAGTCAGCTTATTGCCCCCACAAACTGGGTCCTCATTTCACCTACCTTAGAAAGGATGGAAGGCTGAGTCAACCTTGAGCCTTGGAGAGATTCGAACCAGCAGTAAATTGCAGGCAGCTGTGTTAATAACAGGGTGCTTAGACCACTGTACTATCAAGGCTCTTGAAGATGTTTCACTTCTCATCCAAGAAACCTCTTCAGTTTTGACTGAATGATGGGGAATGGAATGATCTATAATCCTTGCAGTCATCTAGTCATTAGCACTCTGAAGGTTGATCATTAGCTCTCAGAGTCATTGAGACCACATGGGGGGTTTATCACAGGCTCCACTGAATTGAAATGCAAATGGTGTGGAACGTTCTAGAATCTGCTGAAAGGACTGTGTTGTAAATAGGAGAGAGGTGGTATCGTACCTTTCCCCCTCCATTGAGAGAATGCTGTTCAATTTTAACACAGATGGCCTCTTTTACTTGTCTTTCAAACCAGTAGTCCTCTCTGTCCAGAATATGTCTTCAAAAGAATAACCTTTCAATTGCAGATGGGCTGCTGAATTTAGCCTGATGGGATTGTTCTCCTATGTTGTGCTGTGTATTTGTGAAACGGTTATTTTGTTATTCCAATGTAAAGATCTGCACATATCTCACTGCACTGTACTGTATATATCAAATTGCTCATTTTGTTTCTGGTGTTTTATTGTCAGGGTGGACAAGCTTCTGCCTTAGGGTATTCTTGGGTTAAAAGTGTGCAAGTATATTGTGTTGGTTGAAAATCTTGCTGAGCTTTTCAGATATTCCTTCAATGTACGTAGTGGTGGGATTAAAATAATTTAACAACCAGTTTGCTGCCCTAATGACTGGCTGGATAGGCATGTCTGGGTGGGCATGTAACTGGGTGGGCATGGCTGGGTGGGCCAACTCAACATCACTCATTACAGGGGCGCCTCGCCTCGCCCGCCCACTTGCCTGGCTTCCCAGACGCCAGAGCTCTTCTGTCTATTATTTGTCTACTACTACAGTGCCTAGTGCTATCTAATGCCTGCCTGCGCATCTGGATCCGGAACTCTCATATAGAGCTAAAAATAGAGATTTTTAGCTCTATTATTCTCTACAACTTTCTGTGGAAACTCCTTGATGGCTGGCTGGGGAATTCTGATAGTTAAAGTCCACACATCTTTCAGTTGAGAGAAACTGATATACCCCTTGGGTTCAATCCAGTGTGGTAAATCCCTGCTTCTATGGAGCTTGTGCTTAGTGCCTGTTCTTGTGCTGCTATGATCAGTGATCAGTGCTGAATTCTACATACAAACACACACACACACACAAACAGAGCACTCAGTGCTCTGGGATTGTGTGTGTGTGTGTGTGTGTGTGTGTGTGTGTGTGTGTGTATTAATTGTACCATTGCCCACAGAGTACATGGACACATATTTCCCCTAGGGACAAATTCTAGAAGGCCAACTGTGTTATCCTTTGCCTGGCCTTCCAGCTGCCTGCTCACCTGGCTTCACCACCACTTCTCTGGCTGCCGAGCCCAAGCAGCTGATCCAAAGAGCACATTTAAAAAGCAAGAAGCTCAGTGCTACAAGGAGAAGAAGTGCCAAGAAGCCATTGGCAAGAGGCCTAGGAGGGGAGGGGTGAGGCATGCTATTCAGCCGGTTCGCCGAACTGCACAAAAAGTTGGCTACTGGTTTGGGTGAACTGGTACAAACAGGCTGAATCCCACCACTGAATGTATGGAATGACAATGTTACTTCATTTGTTGTTCTCTTCTTTGTCTGTTATGGAAGAGCTGCTGCTAGGTCTATTTGGATTTGATGAAATCCCAGTTGGGATAGCCACAAATTTGGAGGGCTTCCTTGACGTGTTTTAGTTCTTTTTCTTTTCCCTCTTTGCTGATGGTACAGCAGGTGGCATGGTGGCTCAGTGGTTAAGATGCTGGACTTGTCATCTGGAAAGCTGGAAGCCCAGGTTGGAGACCTGAGCGCCATGCAATGGGATGAGTTCCTGTCCTCACCCCATCTCCTGCCAATCTAGCAGTTTGAAAGCATGCAAATGCAAGTAGATAAATAAGTACCATTTCAGTGGGAAGCTAACAGCACTCCATGACATCATACTGGCCACATGACTGCAGAAATGTCTTCAGACAGCGCTGCCTTGAAATAGAGATGAGTTGGCGACAACTAGTGGAGCAAAATCTACAAGGGCTCTTTTACCGGTTTTTACCTTTGCTGGTACATGAGTGGTGCGAAACAAAATGTAAATACTGATTTGTATTTTCTGTAAACTTCAATGTTACTGTCTTTCTTAATGTGTGCCACACAGTCCAAGAAAATCAGACTATTCTCCTTAACATCTTCCAGTGTGAACTTAATGTATCTGTCCATAGTTGATGTGTTTGGTGAAGACTTCCACACCCACCAAGCCATGCCTGTCAAGCCAAACCACACCCATCAAGTCATGCCCACAGAACCGGTAGTAAAAAAATTTGGATTTCACCACTGGTGTGATGAATGTGACAAAATGATTAATGAATAAAATCAGCAATGGCTCTTTTTTTTGTCACCCTTCTTCTATCACTTTCAGGCTAGATTTAAAAACTGAGTTAAACATGGTTTGGTTTTGGCTCACTATAATGTGTAATTTCTAGTTTCCAAATCATGATCTAACCTTGATGTTTTGCATGAACTCACTAAATTTAGCATATTCAAAACTTCACAGTTAAGTAAACCATAAATTAATACATTTTGTGTTCCCAGTCTCCCCTCCCCCATTTCTTCACTGTCCATTCTTACAGGATTTCAGTTCCTTATCTCTACTTTAAACCATGAAGATCACATGTACTACATTTTACCTGTCTGACTCTTCCTGCATGGAGAAATTGCTTGATAATATTTTGAATGTTTATTGATTGTGCATGAGGTGTTTTTAAAGGGCCCTGGAAGCTATTAGCTTCGAAAGATAGAAATTGAGAAATGCTGAAATAGTGATATTAAGTGCCATTCTTGTTGGGATAAAATTCAAAATAATGTTTTTTCACTCTAAGCATCTGTAATGATTTGAACTGGCTGATTTAAGTATCTCTTGCTCTTTATCTGAAAATTATCTCTGATGTCCTAATGAGACAGAGGGAAAAAAAGAAAGAAAGGGTGATTTTTCTCTTAATAATTTTTATTGCTGCCTGGCAGGAAACCTCTTAGACCAAAAGCAGGAATCCAGAGGATAAATAAAGCATTAATAACCTAGGAAAAAGGATAAAAACCATTTTTAAAAAAACAGATCTTACAGATTATGGACAATATTTTCTTGCCCCTTTAAATTATTAAAATATTTTAATGCTTTTTTTTTAAGAAAGAGGTTTTAATGTCTATTTAATTAGAGGTAAGCTTTTTTCTTTTCTTTAATCACTGCAGGAAATTAACCTTACAACTCTAATAAACATTTTCTTGTCATCTGTGTTTTTTAAATTTTTTCAATGATTCTAGACATATCAGGTCAGACCATCTTAAATATTATTTGGCAGAAAGATGACATATAAATCTTTAAAATAATCTTTATTTTAGGATATGATAAAATAATGTTCTTACACTAGTTAACAAGCTAATTTATGTCTAGTTAACAAGCTAATTTATTTCTGAATTAAATGCCTTCGCTTGCAAATCTACTTTTATGAAATTTGTTATTATTTGAAAAATCTACAGTGTCCACATTGTCAATAGTATGAGGAAAGGAACATAGCATATTGACTATTGAAAGATAAGGTGGAGAGAGGCGGGGTTATGTTTTTATAGCCCCTTTCCATTAGTGATTAGCGTAACTGCTGTTCTATATATATAGATCACCAGTAGTAGCTTCAGTCTTCTGCTCTGGGACAGCCAATTGAAGACTTCACTCTAGTTACTCCAGTTAACAGAACCTCTTACCAGAGACTGAATAGTTGCACTCAGGACTGTATCTCTCAGTAAGTATGATTTTTTCACTACTTCTATCACTTGGTTGCATGAAACAGGTGTTTTAAAAGACTTTCATTACTTAAAAAGAGAGAGACTTAGATTTCAGAATTTTCTGTGTACTGCCGTGTTTGAGAGAGCTAGGAAAGTATTCCTTAGTAAATGTATTGAGGGCCTGAGCTATAATTTTTTTCAGTGATCTTTTATTTTAAGTACTAATTTTACTGAATTCTCTTGGTGTTTCATTGCACAAACTAAAACTACCCCTGATCATATTGATCGAATTTCCTTGATTTATTGCTTAGCCCTCTGACAGACTTTTTGATATAGATGACACCTGATTTCCAGAAGGAGAAGGAAGAAGCTCTGTATATTTACAAGTGTAGATGCACAAAAAGAAATAATGTAATCAGGGCTTCCAAGGGATCCACATAGGTCCAAATATTATGAGTGCATCTCTCAGCAAAGGAACTGGAGAGAAGAAAGCATTAACTTTGATCCTGAAGTTAAGTAAATAGAAAATTATATATAAATAGAGAAAATAAATGTGGCACGGTTGTTGTGCTGCCAAGTGTGAGCTGCTATATTATTGGGTCAACAATTCCATGAAAAAGCTTTGCATTGTAAACTTTTTTAAACTAATGTCTTTTGAACCTTTTGTTTTTCAGAGGAATCAACTAGTAAAAATCAAAACATACAGATAACTCACTCCCATTCTCATCTTCAGTTCAGGCCAAAATGGGATGTAAGGGGGTGCCACACACAGTCCCTCCGTGCCCCATTTTGGCTGGCAGGGTGCTGCAAGAGGCATCCGTCCCATCTCTCTCCACTGCAACCAGTTTGACACCCTTGAACTAAAGGATCAATATTGTAAAAACTAAAAGTACTAATATTGTTATGTTAATAATATTAAATAACTCTTTCTGCTTCATTTCTGGTAACCAGTTGATACAATTGCATTAATGATATTTTATGATTAACATGCTGATTTTTAAAATTATGTAAAATATTTTTAATTAGAAAGCAGAAGTCTAGAGGAGAAAAACAAGTCTTTCCCTCCCCTTTTTAAATATAATGTTATTAAGGATTATAGTATATCAAACAAATTTAAAAAATACAAAAAGCTAACATAAAAATATATTTTAAAAAATAAAGAAGAAAAAAATATTTAGAAAATGTGAAACTTCTTAAAAAGGGGGGAAAATATATAAGAAACTTCCCCCTTCATTCCCAACAAGTATATTGAACATTATTTTATTTATTTATTTATTTATTATTCAAATTTCTATACCGCCCTTCTCCTTTCAGACTCAGGGCGGTGAACAGCCAAAATAAAAAACATTTATACATAAATACGATTAAAAATAGATTTAAAATAATTAAATTTGGCCCATAGTTTAAAATTTATCAATTTAAAATCCATATCAAAATTTAAAACCAACCATAAAATCATAAAATCAAGAGAGACCGGCTAACTGAAAGAGATGAGTTTTTAGGGCCTGACGAAAGGTCCGGAGGTCGGAGATCGCTCGTATCTCTGGGGGTAGATTGTTCCAAAGGGTAGGTGCCACCACAGAGAAGGCTCTCCTCCTGGGGGTCGCCAGCCGGCATTGTCTAGCCGACGGCACCCTGAGGAGGCCCTCTCTGTGGGAGCGAACTGGCCGGTGGGAGGCTATTGGTGGCAGAAGGCGGTCCCGTAAGTACCCTGGCCCTAAGCCATGGAGCGCTTTAAAGGTGATCACCAACACCTTGAAGCGCACCCGGAAGTCCACCGGAAGCCAATGCAGCTCGCGCAGGAGAGGAGTCACATGGGAGCGTCCAGTCGCTCCCATAATCCCCCGCGCAGCCGCATTCTGCACCAGTTGGAGCCTCCGGGTGTACCCCAAGGGGAGCCCCATGTAGAGAGCGTTACAATAGTCCAGACAAGAGGTGATGAGTGCTTGAGTGACTGTGCGTAGGGAGTCCCGATCCAGAAAGGGGCGCAACTGGCGTATCAGGCGAACCTGATAAAAAGCCCCCCTGGCCACGGCCGTCATATGCCCTTCTAAAGACAGCCGTGCATCCAGGAGGATGCCCAAGTTGCGGGCCCTTTCCATGGGGGCCAATGATTCGCCCCCAATAACCAGTGATGGCGTCAGCTGGCTATACTGGGACGCCGGCAGCCACAGCCACTCGGTCTTGGAAGGGTTGAGTCGAAGCCTGTTTCTCCCCATCCAGACCCGCATGGTCTCCAGGCACTGGGACATCACTTCCAAGGCATCGTTGGGATGGTCTGGGGTGGAGATGTACAGCTGAGTATCATCAGCGTACTGATGGAACTCCACCCCAAAACGAACATTAACGGTTCATTGCTATCTCTTAAATTCAATCAGATCATTCCATATTAGTCCATTCTCTTTAAACCCATCTCCAAATCTTCAACTTTCCTTCCTAGTCAGCAAAGATAAGTCAATTTTATATTCTTGTCTTCTTTCTCCTAATCATACTCATAAATAAAATTCTGGTTTCCATTTTCTTCTAGCATTTTATTTCTTCTCTTGAAATTTTTACCATCTTTTAAGTCCGGTTGTGATTTTCATGATGCAAGTTCAACAAATGTCTTATATTTCAATTTGAAAGGGTAATCTACAATATCTTTTTCAATTTTGAATAATCATTCAATTGATTATTTTTTAATATAGTGAATCTATCTCAGTTGTTTCCAGAGGGATTTGTTTGTCTTCAGTGGTAAGTTTTGTTACCAGTAAAAAGTTGAAAAGTTCAAGTACTTCACAGGGCTCATAAATCACTGTTTCCTCTGGCATCTAACTTCAAGGTTTTGTTTTATAATCGATATATAACAGCTATCCCAAATAAAAGGCTCTTTCTAATTAGCTTCATAGTTTTTCTTTTTTCTTTTTCTTTTCTTTATGCTTCCAGAGACCTTTAAAAACAACATGGAATCCACATCCAGAATGTTATATCTTCAGCTGGTCTTCCTCTTAATAGTGAATTTAGTTTACGGCGATGAAGCATTTCAAAATGAAATCCTTGCCTCTTTCGGACATCAAGATCGTCATTGCTTTGATACGGCCTCTTTACATCTGATTCGGTTCAGGAAAATGAGAGTGCAGACAACTCCTGAGCTCTGGACTTTCATGAAGAGCCTATATGACAGGCGAAACAGGGACAAGTGGTTTGAGGATTCCTACTTTAGCCTCCTGTATGATTTTCAGAGAATGTATGTTGATTGTCTTCTCGGAAAGGAACATGGAGTGGGCAAGAGACACGCAGCATCCAAGAGATCACTTTAATATGCAGACCAAAAACTTTACAAGGTAAAAATAATCTGAGTTTTCCCTTTCTATTTGGTTTCATATTAATGAATGTTGTTAAAGATTTTGATCTGATGTTAAAGATTTTCTCTTTTCCTGGATTGTTTTAGTCAATTTTTACTTTAGAATTATTATCGCATTGCAAGCAATACAAAGCAGGGGTCTCCAACCTAGGCAACTTTAAGACTTGTGGACTTCAACTCCCAAAGCTGGCTGAGGAACTCTGGGAGTTGAAATCCACAAGTCTTAAAGTTGCCAAGGTTGGAGACCCTGATACAAAGGACCTCCTTTATATATCTCCAGATTAGAGATATAATGGGGGGAATCTTCCCTCCTCTCCAATTTTTGATAGAAAAAACAAATTCTATTGAATAAGGATTCCAGTCTTAAGACTCAGGGACCATAGGATTACAGCCTAATCGAACCATTGTTGATTTCTTTTCTGTATTTCTTTCATATATTACAGCTGAGCATTTAATGCTTTACAGTCTTTTGTTACACCAGTACCCTACAGAGTTTGGGAATTAAACATTGTTTAATGTTTTAAATGAACTTTGTGGTGGGGTCTTCCTGGATTCAGAACACCTGCTTAATCAGCAGATGGTGGTGGCTAGAAAGGCCTTTAGTACAGCTTCATCCAGTGTTCCACTCTATTATAGATTGGAGGACTCTTGAGGTCCACTCTAATCACCTCACAACTTGACTATTATAGCGTGCTCTATGTGGAGCTGCCCTAGAAGACTACAGAACTTTAACTTATCCAGAATGCAGTATCACAAGCATTGATGAGTATACTTCAAAGTGCCCATATAACATTCTGTTCTACACACAACACTTGTTGCCAGATTGCTTCTGCGTGTGATTCAAACTGCTATTATACCTATAAAGTCCAATATAGTAAAGGGCTTGGTTATTTGAAGGATCAACCATCTCCCTTTGTATCTGGCTGACTGACTCAATCTGGCAGGGCTGACGCACTCTGGTTCCTTCAATTAAATAATGCCATCTATATTGTAATCCTGAAAGCACACTTTATTTGTTATAGCTCCTTCCCTTGGAATGAGGTTATTCCAGAGATCTGACTGGCTTTTGGTGGGAATGACTGAAACCTTCATTAAACCCAAGCAGTTTTTCTTTGTTACCACCTGCTTTTGTCATTTTTATCCTAATTTTGTTTCTGGTTCCCCCCGCCTCCATGTTTTAAACAATAAATAAACTGTCCAGAGTTGCTGGGAATCAGGCAGCATACAATTAATAAATAGTAATAATGATTTACTTATTATAATAATTGCTTTCATGGGGATTGAATTTATGTTCATTCATAAACATTAATAAATTTTAAAAACTTTGAAAAGGGATTTTAATTTCAATTTTATTTAATATTTTATAAATGCAGTGTTAATCATTAAAGCAGATTATAAATCTGAAAATAGGAATGTTTAATTTGCATTTTTATTTGTACCATTATGTTATTACTATTTTAAAAAACAAAGCTGTTCTCTTTACCAATTATGAATTGAATTGAAATCGAATTGATTTTAATTGGGTTGTTTTAAATTGTGGCCAAAAATATTTAATTATTTTTAAACTGTTTTTAAATTTTGTATGTTCTGTTTATTCTAGCTGTTCACCGCCCTGAGTCTCGTTGGAGAAGGGAGTTATACAAATTAAAACAAATAAATAAATAAAAATGAACAATTTATAGAATTTAAATATTTCTTACCATTTTCTTTTTTCTTATGCAGGCTTCTTGAATCCTAAGCATAAAACGAGGCAAATTTATAGGAAGCATATGGCAAACTAAAGCCAAAAAGAAAAAGAAAAAAGCTTGTTTTACCACAGATGGTTCTGAATACTATTTCTTATCTTTTTCTGATTTGAAAAACATGTTGCATATAATAATTACAAACATGATCTTCTGTTATTAGTGTTTCAAAACTTGCATTTGCCAGTTCCAGTGCTTTATAAATGTTGAGTAGTTAACATTCTCTTAGAAAAAATTGTATCTTTAAAATTAGCACATGTTTATAAAATTCTTACTCATTCCTTTTTGGGAAAAGTGCTAAATTAAGTGGAATTCCAATATATTTTTTATAGATTAATAAATGATGGTGCAACATCAAGAAATATATTTGTAATGTATCTTATAAATGTGTTACATTTCATTATAAGTTATATGAGAGGGCAATGTCTATGAAAAGCCAAGGAAAGCAATCATGGTTGATGTGATTTTCTGTGCAGTCTAGAATTATTAATTTTATGGTTCATGTTGATTATTACAAATTAAAATATGCTTTTCCTGAAGTAAAGATTGAAATAGTGTTGCTATTCTTTTAAATGTAATTCTATTGACTTGTAGTAGTATACTTTTCTTGATTTAACATGATCAAGGCTCTTCTGTAGTATCCAATACTTTTCAGTGCACATACAACAGTACAGAGAATCGTCACCATTTGAAATTATGGTGCTAAAAAATGTCTGGTCCTCACACTTATGTCTGGTGATTGCAATTCAGGTATTTGGCAACCAGGTCCCATTTACAATCGTTGTAGTGTACTGTAGTCATGTGATTGCAATTTGTGACCTTATTTGCTAATTTTCAACAAAACATACCCATTCAAAAGACAGGGATTGCATTTATGACCGTGGTATTCATATAACAACCATTGAAAACATAGTTGTAAAATAGGGTTTGACTTGACTTGTGACTGCAAAATTTTGGTTCCAATTTTCCAACAGAAATTACTTTATGTGGGGAAACTTGCGATACATGCAATATGTATAACCTATATAAAGAAAAGATGTAAACATCCATACATTTAGTCTAGGGCCTGAAAAATAATATTAAGAAAAGCAGTGACATTAAATGTTAAAGGGGCTCTTAATAAAGGAACATCCTCCATTGGCATTTTAGTGCCTATCTAATGATCTTTTAGCTTCAAATTTGCAGCAAGGTTGGAATACACGTTAACAAGAAAATTATCCTTCCAAGTCAATTGATAATCATGGGGGGAGGGGGGGATCAATTCAAAGTTTGTGAATGACAAAGTAAATGCTTCTTGCAGTGGTACAGTCTGTAACGGAGTCTTATGTGGAGCCTGGAGCAGAATAATAAGATCATAAAGATTCTTATGGAACTTTTTGGGGTCAAATGTAGAAATAAGAGCCAATAATTTCTGTCCAAGATTTGAGGAGGGCAAAATGCAAAATTTTCTTCCATTAGTGGCATTTGTCACCAATTCATGTGAGCATGAAAGGCAAGGAAAGGCAAGGGAGAAAGAGAAAGATACACCCAATTGAATGCAGAATTCCAGAGAATAGCTAGAATTTTAATTTAATTTAATTTAATTTCCAATTTATATACCGCCCTTCTCCCTGAGGACTCAGGGCGGTGTACAGCCAAGATAAAAAACATAGAATACAAATATTAAAAAACATTTAAAAATATATATAAATTTTGGCCCGAAAGTTAAGAAATCACAGACTGATTAAAAAAATTTAAAAATTTCTTCTTAAGCCAACCCGGCTTGCTGGAAAAGATGGGTTTTAAGGGAATGACGGAAGGCATTGAGGTCATGGATTCTCCTTATCTCCGGGGGCAACTGATTCCAGAGGGTGGGAGCCCCCACCGAGAAGGCCCTCCCCCTGGGGGTCACCAGCCTACATTGTTTGGCTGATGGCACCCTGAGGAGGCCCTCTCTCTGGGAGCGCACGGGTCGATGGGAGGTCGTCGGTAGCAGCAGGCGGTCTCGCAGATAGCTAGGCCCTATGCCATGGAGCGCTTTAAAGGTGATAACCAACACCTTGAAGCGCACCTGGAAGACCACCGGGAGCCAGTGCAGCTCACACAGGAGCAGTGTTACATGGGAGCGCCATGTTGCTCCCATCACTACCCGCACTGCTGCATTCTGGACCAGCTGGAGCCTCCGGGTGCTATTCAAGGGGAGCCCCATGTAGAGAGCATTGCAGTAGTCAAAGCGAGAGGTGACGAGGGCATGAGTGACTGTGCACAAGGAATCCCGATCGAGAAAGGGCCGCAACTGGCGAATCAGGCGAACCTGATAAAAGGTCCCCCTGGTAACAGCCGTCAGATGTTCCTCCAAAGACAGCTGCCTATCCAGGAGGACTCCCAGATTGCGAGCCCTTTCTTGGGGGCCAAAGACTCGCCCCCAATAGTCAGTGATGGAGTCAACTGACTATATCGGGATGCCGGGAGCCACAGCCACTCAGTCTTGGAAGGGTTGAGCTTGAGCCTGTTCCTCCCCATCCAGATCCGCACACCCTCCAAGCACTGGGACATCACTTCAAGGGCATCGTTGGGGTGGCCTGGGGTGGAGATGTACAGCTGGGTGTCATCAGCGTACTGATGGTATCTCACCCCAAAGCCACGGATGATCTCACCCAGCGGCTTCACATAAATGTTGAACAGGAGGGGCGAGAGGACCGATCCCTGCGGCACTCCACAGATGAGAGGCCTCGAGGTCGACCTCTGCTTCCCTGCCAACACAAACTATGACCGGCCGGAGAGAAAGGAGGAGAACCACCGCAACACAGTGCCTCCCACCCCCAACTCTTCCAGCCGGTGCAGCATGATACCATGGTCAATGGTATCAAAAGCCGCTGAGAGATCTAATAGGACCAGAACAGAGGAACAACCCCTGTCCCGAGCTCTCCAGAGATCATCCACCAACGCGACCAATGCCATTTCCGTGCTGTGCCCAGACCTGAAACCCGACTGGAACGGAACTAGATAGGATGTTTCCTCCAGGAATTGCAGAAACTGTTGCGCGACCACACTCTCAACAACCTTCGCAATGAAGCGAAGGTTGGAGACAGGACGATAGTTAGCCAATATTGCCAGATCCAGGGACGGCTTCTTGAGGAGAGGCCTCACCACCGCCTCTTTCAGGGCAGCGGGGAAGTGACCCTCACTCAATGAAGCATTAATGACGCCCTGGAGCCAGCCTCGTGTAACCTCCCGGGAAGCCAGTGCCAACCAGGAGGGACACGGGTCCAATAAACATGTGGCCGCACTAAGTCTTCCCAAAATCCTGTCCACATCATCGGGAGTCACAGCATCAAACTCCTCCCAGATAACATTCTCAAGACTGTTCCTCTCACCCTGCCCTGATCTACCCAGTCAGAGTCCAAATCCCCCCGGATCTGAGCGATTTTGTCATACAGGTATTGTCCGAAATCCTCCGCCCTGCCTTCTAAGGGATCCTCCCGCACTCCCAGATGGAGCAGGGAGCGGGTCACCCTAAACAGGGCGGCCGGATGATTCCCTGATGATGCAATAGAGGCGGAAAAGTAGTTAGACTTTGCCGTCTTTATTGCCACTAGGTAGGCCTTAATATGCGACCTTACCAGTGTTTGGTCAGATTCAGCGAGACTGGCCCTCCAACCGCTCTCCAGGCGTCTTTTCCGGCGCTTCATTTCCCTCAGCTCCTCAGTAAACCAAGGAGCCGCACGGGATTGGCACCGGGTCAGAGGCCGCAAAGGCACGACTCGGTCCAAGGCCCCACCAGCCGCCCGATCCCAGGCGGCTACCAGGTCCTCGGCCGAGTCATGTGCTAGATCCTCAGGAAATGGCCCAAGCTCCGTCTGGAACCTATCAGGATCCATCAGGCGCCTGGGGCAGATCCATCTAATTGGGTCCACCTCCCTGCGGCGAGGGGTCGCGGTTCAAAGATCTAGGCAAAGGAGTGAGTGGTCAGTCCATGACAAGGGTTCCATGTCTATATCCCCTATAACAAGACCACTCAACCACTGGCCAGAGACAAAAATCAAGTCCAGAGTGTGACCTCCCCTGTGAGTAGGGCCATGAACTAACTGGGTAGGTCCATGGCTGTCATGGAAGCCATGAACTCCCGAGCCATCTCAGACATTTCACCAACGGATGGCAAGTTGAAATCACCCAAGACTAAAATCTACTGCCACCGTGGCTATCATGTCGAGTAGCTCAAGTAGGGCTGTTGCCACGCGGCAGGGAGCCAGGTACGTAAGCAACAAGCCCATCTGGACCCCACGGCCCCACCTCACAAGGAGGGACTCACATCCGGCTATCTGAGGCACAGTGGTCTCCCTCAGACCCAGATCCTTGTTAATAATAACCGCCATCCCCCCTCCCCTCCCCTGGGCCCTCGGCTGATGGAATGATCTGAAGCCTGGTGGGCACATTTCAACCAGAGGGATGCCACCCTCCGGGCCCAACCAGGTCTCCGTAATATTTATTATTTATTTATTTTATTTATTTATTTGTTTCCATTTCTATACTGCCCTTCTCCAAATAGGACTCAGGGTGGTGAACAGCCAAAGTAAAAAACAGAACATACAAAATTTAAAAACAGTTTAAAATAATTAAATATTTTGGCCGTAAATTAAAACAACCCAATTTAAAATCAATTTAAAATTTAACTCAAGCCAGCCCAGCTAGTTGAAATAAATAGGTTTTCAGGGTCCGACGAAAAATCCGGAGGTCTGTTATTGTATGTATCTCTGGGGGGAGGTTGTTCCAGAGGGTGGGCGCCGCCACAGAGAAGGCTCTCCCCCTGGGGGTCGCCAGCCGACATTGTCTGGCGGACAGCACCCTGAGGAGGCCCATTCTGTGCGAACGTACTGGCCGGTGGGAGGCTATTGGTGGCAGAAGGCGGTCTCATAAGTACCCCGGCCCTAAGCCATGGAGCGCTTTAAAGGTGGTCACCAACACCTTGAAGCGCACCCAGAAGACCATTGGGAGCCAGTGCAACTCGCGCAGGAGAGGTGTCACATGGGAACACCTCGTCGCCCCCATAATCCCCTGTGCAGCTGCGTTCTGGACCAGCTGGAGCCTCCGGGTGCACCCCAGGGGGAGCCCCATGTAGAGAGCGTTGCAGTAGTCCAGACAGGAAGTGACGAGTGCCTGAGTGACTGTGCGTAGAGAGTCCCGATCTAGAAAGGGGCGTAACTGGCGTATCAGGCGAACCTGATAAAAAGCCCCCCTGGCCACGGCCGTCAAATGATCTTCTAAAGACAGCCGTGCGTCCAGGAGGACGCCCAAGTTATGAGCCCTCTCCGTGGGGGCAAGTGATTCGCCCTCAATAGCCAGAGATGGCGTCAGCTGGCTATATCGGGATGCCGGAAGCCACAGCCACTCGGTCTTGGAGGGGTTGAGTTGGAGCCTGTTTCTCCCCATCCAGGCCCACACGGCCTCCAGGCACTGGGACATCACTTCAAGGGCATCATTGGGGTGGCCTGGGGTGGAGATGTACAGCTGGGTGTCATCAGCGTACTGATGGAACTCCACCCCGAAGCCACGGATGATCTCACCCAGCAGCTTTACATAAATGTTGAACAGAAGGGGCGAGAGGACCGACCCTTGTGGCACCCCACAAGCAAGGTGCCTCGGGGTCGACTGCTGCCCCCCTGTCAACACAGATTGCGACCGGTCAGAGAGGTAGGAGGAGAACCACCGCAGAACGGTGCCCCCACCCCCAACCCCGCCAACTGGTGCAACATGATACCATGGTTGATGGTATCAAAAGAGGTCTAACAGGACCCGCCAGGTCTGCTCCTCCCTCTTGTATAAGATCGTGAATGAGGGGGGCCTTATTGACCACGGACCTGGCATTGCACAGCATCAGCCGAAGGCCCAGCTCCTGAGTATCTAAGCCACCTAGTATCCAAGCGGAGCCTTGGGGACCGGGGCAAGCAATTGCTCTCAGACAGTGAGTGCGAGCCCCCAACACCTGATGTGGTTCCCTGCTCCCGCCATATCTGCCCCTCCTATCTACCGTGCCGATGGTACAGCCCTCATAGATATCGTCCCCCATCCCTTTCCCAATCCCTCGTCCGATGCCCCCCAAATCATTACCCTGTGCCGGGCACGGCTCTGACCCTGGTGGATTTCCCCCCCTCATCTGCCATAGTCGTCTTCCCAGTATCTTTAAAAGAATAATTACAACCCCCCCCCAGAACCCCTTAAAATCTTAAAAAATTTCCCTAAAAAGCCCCATAAATTCTTCCTTGCTCCATGCCATCTCTCCGGACTCCAAAGTCCGTCATCGAGATAGGCCCTCGATAATGTGGGGGGGCCAAACCTGCGAGAGGGGAGAATCTCACAGGGCGAGGAGTTCCGACACCGAATACATATAGTCATCAGGGGAAACAAAGTCCAAGGATGGGGGACCACTGATGTTACAGACATAGGGAAAATTCCAGTCCATGGTCAGGCCGCCAAGCTCCACTGTCCTCTCACGACAGTGGCTAAGGAGGTGCATATCATTCGACCCCGAAAGTTTCCAGGACGGCCGTCTCTCACCAAGGCCAACCCATGGAGACTTTGATAGAAAGCTCAGGGGTGAGGATAGCCATATTCCGCCTCCTCGGGCCTTATGTCCATAGAACCAGTATCCCTCCTGGGATTAGCGGCATCAGGGAATCCAATATCCAGCTCAAAGGAGGTTTAAGTTCATAAATGTTCGTCAAAGAAGTTCTACATGGTAGGAATCCAGACAGGCCAGATGGAAGTGGGGAAATTAGGGGTAGTTCAGCAGGCCAAGATGGATGGGAAGCTATGATCATAATAGGCCAATAGGCCAAAACTCAGTCCGAAGAAAGGAAGAGGGGGGGATTCAAACTGCATAAGTTTGTAGTAATTTTCCAGCCCCAGTAACCCTCAACCTTCCATTCTAGTGAGTAAAGCTCCCCTATTTCATCCCCACCCCTATCCAGCTCACCCTGGGGGGGGTCTCTGGGTCTCCCTGGAGGTAACCCTTCCCCCAAGGGTCACATACTCTCCAGTCACCCCGAAATCAGATCTAAATCCACTGCTGAAGGGTGCTGTGCCGTCTGTTTGGAAGTCTGTAGGCCCTTGGGAGCCACCCCAACCTCAGGCGCCATCGCCACGGTCACCGCTGCGGCCGCTGCAGTCCCCATCATCATCATCGCCATCGGCCCCCCCATGGACGTCCCCAGCTGCCCCCTGCCTCCAAAGATCCACCTTGAGGCATCCAGGGGTGTGGGGAACCTCCGTAGGGGCCTCACAATGCCGACGTCGTCCAGGAGTTGCCGCCATGATCGCCTGTGGCCGCCGCCGCTAGCGCCGCTCCCCTGCAGGCCGCTGACCGCCGTCACCCACTGCCGTCCCGACGTCATCCCCCTCAGAGCTGGGATGGTCCGGGGAGCCGACAAAGCTCCCAACAGGGTCCTCAGATGCTGCTTCGCCCGGGCGGGGGTCATAGATGTTCGAAATAACCCCCCTGAGTCCCCCCAAGCTGAGGCATCGCCCCCAAGAAGCCGAGACTCAGCGTCGGAGCGCCATCTTGGGCATGCGCAGAAGAGATAAGTATGCCTTCTTAAATTAACAGTGCAAAGAAATAGAAGGAAACAGTAGAATAGGGAGGACCAGAGATCTCTTCAGGAAAATTGGAGATATGAAGGGAACGTTTCATGCAAAGATGGGCATGATAAAGGACCAAAATGGCAGGGACCTAACCGAGGCAGAAGAAATTAAGAAGAGGTGGCAAAATTACACAGAAGAACTATACAAGAATGAGCTCAACGTCCCTGATAACTACAATGGGGTGGTCACTGACCTCAAGCCAGACATCCTGGAATGTGAAGTCAAATGGGCCTTAGGAAATCTGAGCAACAACAAAGCTAGTGGAGAAGACAGTATTCCAGCTGAGATATTCAAAATCTTAAAACACGATGCAAAAAGTGCTGCACTCAATTTGCCAGCAAATTTGGAAAACTCAACAGTGGCCACAGGATTGGAAAAGGTCAGTTTACATTCCAATTCCAAAGAAAGGCAATGCCAAAAAATGTTCAACCTACTGCACCATTGCACTTATTTCACATGCTAGCAAAGTTATGCTCAAAATCCTACAAACTAGGCTCTAGCAGTATGTGGACTGAGAACTACCAGAAGTAAAGGCAAGATTTTGAAGAGGGAGAGGAACTAGAGATGAAATTGCCAACATACACCGGATCATGGAGAAAGCTAGAGAGTTTCAGAAAAACATCTACTTCTGCTTCATTGACTGTGCTAAAGCCTTTGATTGTGTGGATCACAATAAATTGTGGCAAGTTCTTAAAAAGATGGGAGTACCAGACCATCTTATTTGTCTCTTGAGAAACCTATATGCGGATCAAGAAGCAACAGTGAGAACTGGACACGGAACCAATGATTGGTTCAAAATTGAGAAAGGAATCTGGCAAGGCTGTATACTGTTGCCCTGCCTATTCAACTTATATGCAGAGCACATCATGAGAAAGGCGGGGCTAGATGAATCACAAGTTGGAATTAAGATTGCTGGAAGAAATGTCAACCTTAGATATGCAGATGATGCCACTCTAATGGCAGAAAGTGAAGAGGAAATAAAGAGCCTCTTGATGCAGGTGAAGGAGGAGAGTGCAAAAGTTGGCTTGAAACTCAACATTAAGAAAACTAAGATCATGGCATCCGGCCCTCTCAATTCCTGGCAAATAGATGAGGAAGAAATGAAGGTAGTGACAGATTTTATTTTCCTGGGTTCCAAGATCACTGCAGCATGAAATTAAAAGACGCTTGCTCCTGGGGAGGAAAGCTATGGCAAACCCAGACAGCATACTAAAAAGCAGAGACATCACCCTGCCAACAAAAGTGCGTATAGTCAAGGCTATGGTTTTCCCAGTTGCAATGAATGGCTGTGAAAGTTGGACCACAAGAAAGACTGAGTGCCAAAGAATTGAGGCTATTGAACTATGGTGCTGGAGAAGACTCCTGTGAGTCCCTTGGACTGCAAGGTGATCAAACCAGTCAATTCTAGAGGAGCAATCCTGACTGCTCTTTAGAAGGCAAGTTTGTGAAGATAAACTCAAATACTTTGGCCACCTAATGAGAAGGAAGGACTCACTAGAGAAGAGCCTAATGCTGGCAAAGACTGAGGGCAAAAGAAGAAGGGGATGACAGAGAATGAGGTGGCTGGATGGAGTCACTAAAGCAGTCAGTGTGAGCTTAAATGGACTCCAGAGGATGGTAGAGGCCAGGTAGTCCTGGAGGAATGTTATCCATGGGGTCACGATGGGTTGGACATGATTTTGTGACTAACAACAATAACATGTGAGCAACCTGGATGTTTTCTATACTCCAGATAGGAATATGTTCTAGACTGTATATACATGCAAGAAGACATTGCATCAGAACAGGAATTTGGACAGTAACATATAGGATATTTATTTATTTATTTATTAAATTTTTATACCGCCCCCTCTCCTGAAGGACTCGGGGCGGTGAACAGCCAAAATTAAAACACACAATACAAATATTAAAATGCAATTAAAAACAAAATTAAATTATCTTTGGCTTCTCCAATTTAAAACCCCTTACCCATAAAATACACCCAATTAAATTTTTTTAACCCAGTCCGGCTTGCTGAAATAAAAAAGTCTTCAGGGCCCGGCGGAAGGTCCGGAGGTCCGGGATTAGTCGTATCCCTGGGGGTAACTCATTCCAGAGGGCGGGTGCCCCCACAGAGAAGGCTCTTCCCTGGGGGGTCGCCAGCTGACATTGCCTGACAGACGGCACCCCGAGGAGACCCTCTCTGTGGGAGCGTGTTGGCCGGTGGGAGGTTATCGGAGGCAGAAGGTGGTCTCGTAAATAACCGGGTCCTAAGCCATGGAGCGCTTTAAAGATGAGAACCAGCACCTTGAAGCGCAAGGCATATGGTTTATCACGGGCAACAAAAGACTTTAAAAAATAAAAACACAGTATCCAAGAAAACACTAGCCATGAAGAAGTCATGGCTATTGCCATGTTATATAGAAGTTTTTCCCACACTGCACAGTTAGTGAAGAAAAGTCCGCTATAACACACAATTACATTAAAAAAGCAGACAGAAATGTTCAAATACTATTTTCTATTCTGTCACCTGGAGCTTTTAAACAGCAGCTTCAGACCCAAGTTGTTTGGCACAATATAACACCCAAGCAGGGTTTGGTGGATCTGCAATCTTCAATCTGGTATAATGAATCCAAGATTTGATTTCCTGGACTTTAATACAGGTTTAAGTGGTCAACAATATTTGAAAATGTCCCTTCCACTTGGTTGCCAGCAGATCTTCATTTCTTCAAGACTTCTCCTACACCAGGAACAAAAGGATGAACTGGTTGGTCCAATTTAACAGGTGCAACTTCCTGCAAATATTTAACAAGAGAAAATAAATCATAGCAGAGAGTTGTTTATCATAAGCCTGCCTAATATCATTTACAATTTGGTGTGGGTCAGAAACTGAGTCAGATGAAAATAATCTGTTAGGATCTACTTTAAAGAAATTCAAAAAGACTAATTTTTGTTCGCTTATTTGGTGAAATCCGTAGTCTTAAAAGACATAAGGGCAATGCTTTGACCCAAGTCAACTTAGCTTCTTTGGCCAATTTAGCCAAGTGCTTTTAATAAAACCATAGTCTTTTTCATTCTCATATTTAATTCTGCATGATAAATGGCATAGAATTTCCATTCCATTCTAATCCATCCAGGATTGATGAACAATGTTTGAAGTGATTTCCATTGTCTGAGCCAATACCCAAATAGGCAGTCCAAATCTGGGAATAGTTTATTTCAATAACACTTTAATCAGTCTCCTAGTCTTGTTAGTTTTAATAGGAAATGCTTCATCCCATACTTAGAAAGTGGCCAAGTACTAATATCTTCACAACTTATTTCCCATAAACAACATATTTAACATCCTCCGATTTTCTGGGGCATCTGGATCCAAGTCTGAATACTATCTTATAACATGTGATTAGGGAATGAACTAGGGGTCTCACAAGGAAGTTGTCTAGTTTCATAAATTTTCCCTAAATGTTTCTTCTTTGGAATAGCAACCATTAAAGCTGCAACCACTTTGTTTCCGTATTACTGCAGTGCTCTCAAATCTGCTGTGATGCTTGGATCTCACAAAGGATCTTGGAAATGTAAGGTCCCAAAATACACTTGAGACACCAGAATGCCAAAGAGAGAGACTCAAGATGAGGCTTACAAAAAAACATATTTTATTTATGGCAAAAAACAAAATACTGGGTGGAACTATATCCAGAACATACAGATACAATGCATGCGAGGAGATAGCCACATCTTGGGGAAGGTATGGCGTCCTTTTATACCCTCAGAGACGTCAGCTTAGTACCCAATTCTGGCCTCCTAATTTAGGTTTGTGTATTGCTTGTTGCCCTGCAAGGGGGAATAGAAACTTCCCAATTAGTCATCTTGAGCATTTCTTTGTTTACTCAATTGGCCACTTTGGCCCCTGGCTCTGGAAGACAAGATCTTATCCAGATCAAACATAAATTAGGACTGAGGTGTAAATTATCCTTTTGTTGATGGCTAGTTTCAACTGAGATACGTACCATGCTTTTAGATGGCACAGAAAGAGATTGATATGAGTTCAGGTCAAATGGCAGGGACATACGTTTGACAAATACCAGATACATTACAGAGGCCTAATAACAGAATATGTTTGTTACAAGAGATACAAATATAAAGGCATATATGTATTACAGGAACCTAATGGTTACAGAATCTAGTATACCAGTATATCATATTCTAGTATTATTTATTATATCCTTAGTATTGTTTCCCTTCAAAAGGAAAACAACATATCCCTGTCATTCTCTGATAGTTCTGATTTTTACCTTTCCCCACAACCATCTGTTTTTCCTCTTCAGTCAGAAAAACATTAAATATAATCTGTAAATCATTCCATGTAAGACCATGAGTAGAAATAATACAATTCAGCCATTTTTGTAGGATTTTCACTATCTGCTTGAATATTATTTTGTATAAATCACTGGTAGAAAAACACGTATACAGTAAGATCTTTAGGGATCACCTGAAGGTGATATAATTTGTTCGGCAAAGGCAAAAAGCATATAGAGTTTGTCTATATTTAAAAGGATCCATGTGTAAGAAAAAGATAAATGATGTGAACATATTCAATACATGGTTAATGAACAGATTAATGAAAAGTCACACCATAATAATCAATTTGCATATATGAAGTTATGCCAGAATGATCAGGAATAGCCTGTATTCCAGATTAAGACCATTGCATCAAATATGAGGACAGAACAGCTACAGAGACATAAATAAGTAGCCAACAGATGAATGAAAATATCATGGGGAAATGGTATCTGAAAATAAAATTCCCAAGATCAGAAGAAAATACACGTCACAACATCTAAAATTATTTTTTCTTCTTCTAGTGCTTTAGAGCCAGTGTTGAATCCTAATGACTGCCTGGTCAAGTCCCTGCAGTTTTTTGGCAAGATTTCAGAAGTCATTTGCCACTGTCTCCTCCCTAAGGGAATAACTTGCTCAAAGTCATGGAACTAGAATTCAGTTTCTTCCTGTTTTTAGTCTGGTGACTGATTCAATCAAACTATAGTCTTTTTTAAACACAAGACTCTGTCAGGCCTCTGCCCATTTCTCCAGCATAATAAACTCAGCAATTTGAAATTGTTGCAACCAGCAGGAATGAAATACAGATGTTTCAATTTCCTTTCTTTTGAAAGGTATATATATGCATTCTGAATTATTGTTCTTCTAAAAGACTTCCGAAAGTCTTTTAAAACTTCTAAAATTTTCCCCTTTCCAGACAATGACTCTCAAATGAAACTCAAAAGAATCCCTTGTGCTTCATATTCCCTAGGTTACCACTTCCTTACTTTTCTCAAATGACTTCTCCATTCCTGATGAGAAAGGTATCACTTTTTATGTTCACCTTTCTCTGATCAATTGCCATTATGAATATTCTGATAGTTCCATGCTGGAATATGTGTGTTAGTTAATTATTTTCTTTGTATAAATATTTGTGGTATTATTTATGTTTCAATTGTGAATATTCAGTTTAATTTTCTAAATTTAATGTCAAAATTCTTGTATATCTCAAAGTTTATAAGATACACCTCTACTTGTATAAATTCATGTGTGTATCTATAAAAAGATGTCTGCTAATAAATTAAATCCCTTGCTAGCAGACACTGCATTATCCACATTTTTAAACGTTCACCATGTTCTTATGATCTAATTCATCAATAAATATGATAGTTTATAAATACTTTCTTCTATGACTCATTGTCCAAGAGTGAAAAATAATGAAATGTTTGTGAGTGAATTATGACTCAGAATTTCGACATAAAACAAGTTCCATGAAAAGGCAATATAGTTCTCAGTATTTGAGGTTATTTTGATCATGATTTTCTCTGAAAAGAAGATATTACTCTTGATGTCCTTGATTCCAATATGTACATTTGAAAGTGAACTAAGATGCATATAAGGGTAATCAATGAATCATCCACTTTGTTAATGAAAGTTAAAACTTCTAATATCTCTGCAACACATCATGTTCCAGGATTTCTCCCATTCATCTTATTAGGAAGCAATTACTGAATTATAACAGTGATTACCAATGGTACTTTCATTTTATTCCTTAGACATCTTTTTTAACATCTTTTAACATTTTTTAAACATCCGGTGAGTGGCAGCTGGCTAATCAGTATCGACTGAAGGCAGAGACCTCATTGATCAGAACGGCTTCAGAAGAACAGCACACAGTGTGGTGGCAGCCACTTGAACAACATGTGCACAGCGGTGTAGAAAGCAAAGGGAAGACTACTACACTATATATTTCCCAGGAAAATTATGTTAATGGTGGCAAAACCTAACAATGACCCAGAGTATGGGCACCCCTTAAATGGGGCAGGGGTGCTAAGAATCTCCTGGTCCGCTAGAAGCATGATAAACCCAAAAGTACGAATTGGAACGTGGAACCTGAGAAGCCTGTATGAATCTGGGAAAACACACACTATCCAAGAAATGTTCAAATACAATATCTCTATACTGGGAGTGAGTGAAATGCACTGGCCTGAAAATGTAATGTGTAGAATAGGAGATTATACTATCTACTACTCTGATGAAAATAGTAAACATCATCAAAATGGAGTAGCTATAATAGTAAACAATCTTGTAAATAAATGCATCAAGTCCTTTATTCCTGTATCCGATAGAGTGATTATGATCCAAATAAATAGTACTCCAGTAAATATGAATGTTATACAAGTTTACTCTCCCACAGCTGTCAGTGATGAAGAGGATTTAGAGAAGTTCTATGAAAACATAAGCAGTATATTGAAAACCCTAAAAAGTAATGATATCACAATACTCATGGGGGACTTCAATGCAAAAGTGGGAAAAGGAAGTGATGCTCCTATAGTTGGAAACTTTGGCTTAGGAACCAGATATGGTAGAGGTGACAGATTTATAGACTTCTGCAAGGAATATAGGCAATATGTGATGAATACTTTTTTCAAGTTACCAAAAAGACGCTTTTACACTTGGACATCACCGGCAGATACACGAAATAATATAGTAAGGAACCAAATTGACTATTTTACAATAAACAAAAGATTTAGAAACTCAGTAAAATCAGCAAAGACATACCCAGGCGCAGATGTACCATCCGATCATAATTTAGTACTTGCCGAAGTCCAGTTGTAACTAAAAAAGATGAAAAACCCAAATCCTCCTAAACCAAGAATTGATAGTGACTTCATCATTAAACATAGAGATAAGATAAAAGAATAACTAGAAATTCATTTAAGAGAAACCAACAACCTAAATAATGAAGATGTAGAAGTGAACTAGAATAAATTTAAAAATGCAATAGTAGAGGTAACAAACTCAAAACAAAGAGAGAGGTACCACAAGAAACAACAGTGGATGATGGATGAAGTTCTTCATCTCATGGATGAAAGATGTTCTTATAAAAATAAAAAACAAAGAAAAATACAATGAATTGCAGAAAACAATTAGAAGAAAAAGTGGTTTGCAAAGAGATGCAAAGAAATAGAAGAGACAGAACGTATGCATGATAATTTCAATTTACACAAAAAATGAAAGAAGCAGCAGGTATCTGCAAAAAGAAAGCCAACAACTTAGTTGACGAGGGGAAAATCATCTTGGATGAGGATGAAAAATTAAAAAGATGGAAGGAATATATTGAAGAACTTTTTGAGGACACTAGGGATGATATTGATATGGGAAGTATAACAACTGGACCAAACATCACTATGGGGGAGGTTGAACATGCAATAAAAATAGCAAAAATAAGAAAAGCCACAGAACCTGATGATATCCCAGTAGAAATTTTAAAATTGCTGGAAGATAATGGAAATAAATTTTTACTGCAGCTCTTCAATCAAATATATGAAACAGGAAAGATACCAAATGATTGGCTAAAGTCAATCTTTGTGACAATCCCCCAAAAAATAAATGCAAAGTGTACCGAATACATCTTAATGAGTCATGCCCTGAAAATCTTCCTGAGAATAATTCACACAAGAATATACAACAAAATTGAGGAGTGTCTAAGTAACACACAATTTGGTTTCAAAAACAATCTTGATATACGGGATGTCCTATTCAGCATTCAAGTTCTTGTACAGCGCTGTAGAGATGTCAGTCACAGTGTTTACATGTGCTTCATCGATTTTGAAAAAAGCATTTGATAAAATAAGACACAGCAAACTATTACAAATCCTGAAACAAGTGAGGCTAGATGACAAAGACATCCGAATCATAAAGAATCTATATTGGCATCAGGTAGCAAATGTGAGACTAGGCCAAAAATACTCAGATGATGCAGAAATACGAAGAGGGGTCAGACAGGCTGTATTACTGCAGGTTCGAATCTCGCCAAGGCTCAAGGTTGACTCAGCCTTCCATCCTTTCTAAGGTAGGTAAATTGAAGATCCAGTTGTGGGGGCAATAAGCTGACTTTGTATAAATATACAAAAGGATGAAGGCTATTGCTGAGCACATTGTAAGCCGCCCTGAGTCTCCGGAGAAGGGCGGCATATAAATCAAATTAAAAAAAAAAAATCTGTCTCCGCTGTTATTTAATATCTACTCTGAGTCAATTTTCAACAAAGCACTAGAAAACATTGATGCTGGCCTCAAAGTAAATGGTGTTCAGATCAACAATTTAAATTATGCTGATGATACAGTTCTGCTTGCCAGTAAGCATGAAGACCTTCATCTCCTCAACAGAGTCTCAGAAATATCTGAAAAATATGGCTTGAAGCTTAACACCTGAAAAACCAAGATCATGGTCATCAGCAAGCAGCCCATTAATTTATCACTGATAAATTTGGAAGGAATACCATTAGAAAAAGTTGAAAGGATCATGTACCTCGGTTTTAATTTACATGAAAACTGGGACATGATCAGTGAAGTAAAGACAAGGATAGAGAAAGCTCAAACAGCATTCTTCAAAATGAAAAAGATCTTCAGCCTAAGACTGAAAATAAGACTGACAGGCTTGACAGATGTTACATCTTTTCTATCCTGCTCTACGGAGTAGAGTTGGTCTCTGATGGAAAACCACTTGAAGAAATTAAAAGCATTTGAAATGCGGATTTACAGATGGCTATTGCATATAAGCTGCATTAACAAAATCACAAATGAGGAGGTGATAAGCCGCCTGGGAAAGCAAAGGGAAATAATCAAAGCCATTAAAAAGCGAAAGTTAGAGTATTTTGGACATGTGATGCAACACCCAGAAAAATCCTTCACTTAATCCTACAAGGAAAAATTGAAGGCAAACGAGGCCCAGGCAGAAGAACCTCATGGCTTCAAAACCTAAGGGACTGGTTGGACAAAACTCAGCAGAACTTTTTCATACGGCTATTGACAAAAATAGGATTGCCAACATGATCGCCAGCGTCCAATGACGAACATGGCACAAGAAGAAGAAGAAAAAACATCTTTTTTCCTTCTTTTTATGATTCAGATGTTTTTAGCATAAATAGTATAATACACAGTTAAATGCATCTTAGTTAGTACTCAGTCACAGAATGCAAATTGAGTTAATTCGGCAAAGATTAGACATAACTGATCTTCATAATGTATTAGATTTATTGGTTAGAATATTAATGATATCCACATTATTTCAGATTATTATACAGGAATATGTATATATGCACCCATAGATACAAATATATGCTATTTAAAGATAACATTTTACTAAGGTTCCAAATGATCCAAATAGGCCATTAAGATGCACTTATGTATTAAACAAACTCTAAGTACAGAACTATGCAGAACTGTCAATATCAGTATTGGACAACATTTATTTTACAGTTAGTGAACTTTTCTTGAATGAATCTATTGTTTTAACTCCTTCGAATTTTTTTAAGGCTCCTCCACGAATTGGAAGCTTTTTCAGTGCAAGATCTGTATCAGCTAGTGGCCCTCCAATTAATTCAGAAGGTGTACTTTCCACTGTTACCAAGCGACCAGATGCAACCTGCAAAAATAAAAATTGCTCAATAATCGGAAAAAACAAAAACAAGACTTCAGTTTCATTTTTGTTTTTCCAACCTGGGAAACTGAGATTGGAAGCTTTAAAACAAAAAATATTATGAAAGGCAAAGTTTGATTAAATTGACTTTAAAAATCTTTGTTTCTTATTCATTTCTATTTTCTTTATCAAAATTACATTTTTGTTTAAAAAATATATCCTTGTTTTATAGCTTAGGTTTGAGTTATTTATTGAAAGTGTATTATTTATATAAGCATAATTTATAAAGTCAATATTGACTAAAAAGTAAACTTTCATTTGCAATCTATAGACAAATAGGTAAGAGATAGATAGCCAACTCTTCATTTGTGTATTGTACTTGCTAAGACCAGTAAATTACTGTTGTTACATGTATTTATCCCTACATCTTTTCTGGACTTCTAAGAACTGCTTCTCCTCACTATAGTAGAATCTTTATTCCAGTCACCGATCAGCATTATTTCCTCACTCTAATAAAGGAAGGTCTTTTAAATTCTACTTTTAATAGTATATTATCCAATAGATTGTATTTTTTGTGTTCATGTGTGTGACTGTGTATGTTAGAAAGAATCAAAAGTACCGCTACATATGCATACAATCACATCTATATCCTAATTTATATTTAATGTTCAAATCAAAATCTTTTACAACAATCACAGACAGGAGGAAAATATTAGAGGTTTTTTTGTATCAAAGCCAATTATTTTTTAAAATTTTTTATTTTATTTATTTACAAACAAAGTATTTATTCACATACAGATCATGACGGGAGCTTTACACAATATATTAACTTCAGTCAAAATATACAAATAAGATATAAAATCTACACTAATCTTATCTTCTTTTTATTCTATTATTCAACCAAGTATACCATTGGTCCCAGCATTGAAAATATGCGGAATCCTTTTGATCTCTCAAAATTTTTGTTAACCTGTCAGCTTCCGCATATTCAGTAATTTTTCCCAAAATCAAATCTTCAGCCGGTAGGTCTTTCCCCTTCCAATATTGAACAAAACATATTCTTGTTGCAGTTGTGATATATACAATCAGACACCATGTATTCGTGCCTATCTTATCTGGCCTGATATTTAATAAATAGTATTCTGGTTTCAATTGTAATTTATATCCAGTGATTTCTAATATCCATCCCTGTATAAGTCTCCAAAGCTCAATTACCTTGGGGCAAGTCCACCATACGTGAAAATAAGTACCTATCTCCCCACATTTCCAACAGTTTGGGGAGAGTCCTGGGAACATTTTGGATAATCGGGCAGGAGGGAGATGCCATCTATACACCATCTTATACAAGTTTTCTTTGTAAGTGGTTGCCATCAGGAGTTTCAATTGTTTCGTCCATATTTCTTCCCATTTTACCAACTTAATTGAGTAACCAATATTTCTCCCCCAGGCAATCATTGAATCTTTAACAATCTCATCCCCTATCCTGTAATTTATTAAGAGTTTATAAATCTTGGATAACATTCTTTCCTCCTTTCCTAGTATAATATTGTCTATTTCTTGTTGGTTCATATCTATGCCACCTTGTTCCTTGTCTTTCTTATGTTTAGAGCTGATCTGGGCATAAGAGCACCAGTCCAATTCTATTCCCTGAAGGAATAATTTTAACAAACTAAAATAGTATATTGGAAATGCCTTCCTAAAAGAAAGTTACATACTACTGTCCCAAAGGTGCTTTTTTCAGGAGGCAACTGGACTTTCTGGTTTTTCTTTAAAGACGTTTCGCTTCTCATTCAAGAAGCTTCTTCAGCTCTGTTCTTCAAAGAAAAACCAAAAAGTCCAGTTGCTCTTGAAAAAAGCACCTTTGGGACAATCATGACCTGACTGACTGAGAATCTCCATAGATACATACTATTGTGTTTCAAAAAGGTCATTGATAAAATGAAAATATGCTTCTCTTAAATATCCATAGGGCCATGAGCATAATAGAATAATACAGTTAATATTTTGGCACATTTATGGTATATCTGAAAAGAAAATCATTTATTTATTTATTTATTTGTTTGTTTGTTTAAATTTCTATACCGCCCTTCTCCAAATAGGACTCAGGGCGGTGCACAGCCTAAGTAAAAACAAAGCATACAAAATTTAAAAAACAGTATTAAAATAATTAAATATTCTGGCCGTAAATTAAAACAACCCAATTTAAAATCAATTTAAAATTTAGCTCAAGCCAGCCCAGCTAGTTGAAATAAATAGGTTTTCAGGGCCCGACGAAAAATCCGGAGGTCTGTTATTATACATAACTCTGGGGGAAGGTTATTCCAGAGGGTGGCGCCGTCACAGAGAAGGCTCTCCCCCTGGGGGTCGCCAGCCGACATTGTCTGGCGGACGGCACCCTGAGGAGGCCCACTCTGTGCGAGCGTACTGGCCGGTGGGAGGCTATTGGTGGCAGAAGGTGGTCTCGTAAGTACCCTGGCCCTAAGCCATGGAGCGCTTTAAAGGTGGTCACCAACACCTTGAAGCGCACCCGGAAGACCACCGGGAGCCAGTGCAGCTCGCGCAGGAGCGGTGTCACATGGGAGCGCCTCGTCGCCCCCATAATCCCCCGCGCGGCCACGTTCTGGACCAGCTGGAGCCTCCGGGTGCACCCCAGGGGGAGCCCCATGTAGAGAGCGTTGCAGTAGTCCAGGCGGGAAGTGACTAGTGCCTGAGTGACTGTGCGTAGAGAGTCCCGATCTAGAAAGGGGCGCAACTGGCGTATCAGGCGAACCTGATAAAAAGCCCCCCTGGCCACGGCCGTCAGATGGTCTTCTAGAGACAGCCGTGCATCCAGGAGGACGCCCAAGTTGCGAGCCCTCTCCGTGGGGGCGAGTGATTCGCCCCCAATAGCCAGCGATGGCGTCAGCTGGCTATATCGGGACGCTGGAAGCCACAGCCACTCGGTCTTGGAGGGGTTGAGTCGGAGCCTGTTTCTCCCCATCCAGGCCCACACGGCCTCCAGGCACTGGGACATCACTTCAAGGGCATCGTTGGGGTGGCCTGGGGTGGAGATGTACAGCTGGGTGTCATCAGCGTACTGATGGATCTCCACCCCGAAGCCACGGATGATCTCACCCAGCGGCTTTACATAAATGTTGAACAGAAGGGGCGAGAGGACCGACCCTTGTGGCACCCCACAAGCAAGGTGCCTCGGGGTCGACCGCTGCCCCCCGTCAACACAGATTGCGACCGGTCAGAGAGGTAGGAGGAGAACCACCGCAGAACGGTGCCCCCCACCCCCAACCCCGCCAACCGGTGCAACATGATACCATGGTCGATGGTATCAAAAGCCGCTGAGAGGTCTAACAGGACCAGGATAGAGGAGCAACCCCTATCCCGAGCCCTCCAGAGATCATCCACCAACGCGACCAATGCCGTTTCCGTGCTGTGCCCAGGCCGGAAGCCGGACTGGAGCGGGTCTAGATAGACAGTTTCATCCAGGTACCGGGGAAGCTGTTGCGCTACCACACTCTCAACAACCTTCGCAACAAAGCGAAGGTTGGAGACTGGACGATAGTTAGCCAAAACAGCCGGATCCAGAGAGGGCTTCTTGAGGAGGGGCCTCACAACCGCTTCTTTCAAAGCGGCCGGCAGGACCCCCTCACTCAAAGAAGCGTTAACAATCTTCTGGAGCCAGCCTCGTGTCACCTCCCGGGAAGCCAGTACCAACCAGGAGGGACACGGGTCCAATAAACATGTGGTCGCGTTCAGCCGTCCCAGGACCCTGTCCATGTCCTCGGGAGCCACAGGATCGAACTCCCCCCAGATAACACTCTCAAGACCTGCCTCAGTCATCCCGTCCGGACATACCCAGTCAGAGGCCAGCCCTTCCCGAATCTGAGCGATTTTGTCATACAGACAAAAAACTTACATTTCAGTGTAAGTTTGTATATTTTATTTATAGAATATCCTGCTTTATGGTAATGTAATACAAACTTTTTTACAGTGATTTAGATCTTAAATATTTGATTGAATCAGTTTAGTCTAGTGATTAATGCAGCAAGACAGAAAGCGGGAGACCATGAGTTCAAAGTTTTGCCTTAGCCATGAAAGCCAGATGGATGGGCCAGTCACTCACTCTTAGCCCAACTCACCTCACAGGGTTATTATGATAGGGAAAATAGGAGGAGGTGTGTTAAATATGTTCGCTGTCTCGAGTTATTGGTAAAAAGAATAAAAGTGGGATGTAAATAAATAATAAAATAAAAAATTAATTGCTTTAATTTGGATTAGAAATGAACAATTAAGAATTTTACTTACAGTTGTATTTAGGCCTTTAATGTCAGTTGGATGGAAAGTTGCATTGTAGTGTTTTATCTTTGGTCTAGAGTTTTCTATAGATTTTTCTCGAAGTCTTTTTGCTTTCTAGCAAAAAAATTGAAAAAATTAGGTTCATTCATAAATTAGCTTTTGTTAATGAGAAATTTAATGTCAGAATGATACATAGGAGAATATTTCAAACCATACTTTTCTAAGTGTCAATCCTGAACCAAAGTGATGTAAATAGTTATGCTACATATAAAGCATGCTACATAAAATAACCACCCATTGTCAACAACTATAATAAAACTCAAAAGAATTCTTATGTCCATATTTTAGAAATTATTTATTCATTGCTTATTCTCAATACACTTATTTATTCACTGCCTATTCTTAACATGTTTTTTCATATTCTTAATAGTCAATCTATTTTTAAAGTATAAATAACAATTAATAATGAAACTGCTTCATTACTAAACTATTAATTCAGTTATTTAGATAAATACGAATTTGAAATATACTGTCATCCCTGGTGAAGTTTACTGAATACTTTCTTACCTTCAAAGCCTCGTAGTTTGATGTCCGAGCTAAGAAATTTTCCCAAGATTTATTGACTATTTCCTTTTGTTTATGGAGAGAATGAATCTAGAATGAAAAACAGGAGAAGGAAACATACTTAATTCTAAAGAATTTAAAGAAAATCTTAGCTTATAGTATAGCAAAGGGTAAAGTTCAAATCATTATATATCTGCAAATGTTCTCTATTCTAAAGTTCATATAGTATATTATATATATGTCCCACAAAAGTGTCACAGCATTAAAGAAGTAACGTTCTAACTAGCCATAGTAGTTATAATAGTTATTTCTAAATAAATTATTGTGGCACAAACTTACCCTTCCATAACATTTTTCCTCCTCCTGAAGTTCCTGAAACTGCTGGCTTTCTAGCATCTCAGTTTGGAGAGAAACTACAATCTTTCCAACATTTTCAAGGGCTTCAGTAATAAGCTGTAATGCTTCCTGGTCAGGTGTCACAGGTCTAAATTTTTCTTTTTTAAGTTCTGCACATACTTCATCCCAGATCTCACCAACCTTTATATGTTATAAACAAATAAGATATTTTAGAAGACTATCAATATCATATTAATTTCCCATCCCACCTCAATAAACTATTCACTATCCAAGTAGTATTGAACAAACTTGTAAAGAAATAATTTCCAATAAATTTTGGAAAGCAAAATTTCTTTTAAAACAGCAGTTCTTTAAAAACCTGTGTGCAACTGTAACTCAAGGAGCTGTTAAGATTGGTATGAAAGATGAAAAAACAATGTTGCTTCCTTGCTCTGCACTGGCAGATGCAATGAAGTAGGCAATTCCTTTAACTAATCAAATCTCTGCAGGTTAATTAGATCATTAGATTTTTACTTTGCATCAACTATTCACTTTTAACCTACATGTGCTTTTTAAAAAATGTTTTACAGGTCACCTGAAAAACTATAATATCAAATATGAAACTAACAGGCTCAGTTGTCTAATATCAAGAATTAGAAATCTTTGTAAAAAAAAACCTGATTAAAATATCTTCTAGTTTTTACTGATGAAATTATGATCCTACTTTCAAACAATATAGGTCAGGTTTTAATTCACTAAGAAAATTTCTGTATATTAATAAATATAATTTATTGACAGGGGGGCAGAGATCGATCTCGAGGTGCCTCGTTAGCGGGGTGCCGCAAGGGTCGGTCCTCTCGCCGCTCCTGTTCAACATTTATGTGAAGCCGCTGGGTGAGATGATCTGTGGTTTTGGGGTGCGTTGCCAACTATACGCTGACGATACTCAGCTGTACATCTCCACCCCTGACCACCCCAATGATGCCCTCGAAGTAATGTCCCAGTGCCTTGAAGCCGTGCGGGTCTGGATGGGGAGGAACAGGCTTCGACTCAACCCTTCCAAGACTGAGTGGCTGTGGATGCTGGCGTCCCGGTATAGCCAGCTGGTGCCATTGCTGGCTATTGGGGGTGAGTTACTGGCCCCCACAGAGGGGGCTCGCAACTTGGCTGTCCTCCTGGATTCACAGCTGTCTTTGGAAGGGCATATGATGGACGTGGCCAGGGGGGCCTTCAATCAGGTCCGCCTGATGTGCCAGTTGCGCCCCTTTCTGGATCGGGACTCCTTATGCACAGTAACCCATGCCCTCGTCACCTGGACTACTGTAACGCTCTCTACATGGGGCTTCCCTTGAGGTGCACCCGGAGGCTCCAACTGGTCCAGAATGCAGCCGCGCGGGTGATTATGGGAGCCACAGGGCGCTCCCACGTAACAACTCTCCTGCGTGAGCTGCACTGGCTCCCAGTGGTCTTCCAGGTGTGCTTCAAGGTGTTGGTTCTCACCTTTAAAGCGCTCCATGGCATAGGGCCGGGATACCTGCGAGACCGCCTGCTGCTACCGATAACCTCCCACCGGCCAGTACGCTCGCACAGAGAGGGCCTCCTCAGGGTGCCGTCGCCAAGCAATGTCGGCTGGCGGCACCCAGGGGGAGAGCCTTCTCTGTGGGGGCACCCAACCTGTGGAATGAGCTACCTTCTGGAATACGACTGATCCCAGACCTCCGCGCTTTCCGAAAGGCCCTGAAGACTTATTTATTCCAACAAGCTGGCCTAGCTTAAATGGTTTTAATGAGGTTTTTAAATTTTTGATTTTATTGATTCTGGGTTTTAAATTGGGAACTTTTCGATTTTGCAGATCTGGGATTTTAAATTGGAAATGCCGATGATTTAATTTATTTTAGTTTTTTCTTAACTTTTGTACTATATGTGTTTTAAGTTTGGCTGTCCACCGCCCTGAGTCCCCCTGGGGAGAAGGACGGTATATAAGTTGGTTGAATAAATAAATAAATAAATAAATAAATAAATAAATAAATAAATAAATAAATAAATAAATAAATAAATAAATAAATAAATAAATAAATAAATAAATAAATAAATAAATAAATGTAGGAAGCAAATACTAAGTTAACTTTTTAAAGTTAAAATAGTTTTGGGAATGTTAAAATTAGGAAATAAACATATATTTCTCCACATCTACTAACTGCACCAAGGAAACAATAAATGACTAGTTATGGTACTTACCTTGAAGTCTAGATACCTGCGTATAATAGCAAGTGTAACAAAATCCCTTGCAGATAGCCCAGGCAAGTTTTCAAAACCTGAAGTAATGTATCAATTATTATTTTTAAAGTAACATTATTTTTAATTGATTCACATTGTCTAATACCTATGTAGCATACACACATTAGCAAAATGAAGTTATTCCCACCAAGCAGTACTGGATGACTGATACTTAATGTCTGGTCCCTAAAGTTATGGCTGTTGCAGCACCTGCACAATCATGTGATCAGAACTCAGGTGCTGAGCAGTCTACCTGTTCTTACAATGATACAGCCGTTTTAACTTTCCCCACCCCTTATCTCTACATCTCTGCTTTTTTGACTGCACTGCAAGTGGACTTCTTGGCAGTGACAGTGGCACTAGAGCTGACATAGAGACCCAGGGCCTTCAGCAATCTTGCTACATCAGCTTCAGTACTGCCAGCGCAAGCCAACATGAAAGGAGTGCTACTACCAAGGAGTGCCTCCTCAGGCCTTACACTGTGGTCATTCAGTCCAATGCCAAAGCACAAAGTAACAGCTGCCCCCAATGCTGTGTGCTCTGCAGACCTTGCTACTCCCATCCTACCTTTTTCATTTCCTTTCTCCCATTAATAACAAGGTATGCCCAGCCTGGCCCTGTGTGAACAGCTGATGGCCTGGCCAGGCCTTTTTTGCAAGGCCGTGCATGTTCCTCTCCAAATCTTGTGCATTCTTATCCAAATTGAGTGCAATCTTCCTGTAATACTTTTCACAATGCTTCTGATGCCTTCCAAATTTCCAGACTTAGGTTTCTGCTCAGGCAGCTAGCAATGGTAGTAACGCTGTGGCTGAAATAGAGGCTTAAAGACAACAGCGTGCAGCTGAGATTGCTGAAGCTCTAGGCATCTACTTCAGCCTCAGTCCTATCAGCATTGTCGGTGCTGCATGCCATTCTATAGGGTAACAAAAAAATAAGACATATAGGTGGGTGAGGGAGCTGAAGAGGTGGCAGTCTGTTGCCTTACTGAGATTCGGAACTGAGACGGATCAAGCTGGGAATGGCATAGGTTGGAGTGGAACTTTGTCCAATGACTGGTGGGATTCAGATAACATTGGAATAGGGATTGCTGTCACTAAGTAATGCAGTTACATGACACCATACTTGTACATCCGTACTTGATACACAGTACATCATTTAGCAATGGAAACTCCAGTTCCAATTACTATCGTTAACTGTGAACCACCTTTACTTGCAGAATCTTTTTTTACATAATTTATATACAGTACATAAGCATCTTCAAGACCAATAGATTAACCCTGATGATTAAGGCTAGAAAAGACGCAGAATATTTTAAAATTCGCCGGAAAAGACGCCTGGAGAGCAGTTGGAGGGCCAGCCGTTCTGAATCTGACCGAACACTGGTAAGGTCTCATATTAAGACCTACCTGGTGGCAATAAAAGCGGCAAAGTGTAACTATTTTTCCGCTCTTATTGCATCATCAGATAATCGCCCGGCTGCCCTGTTTAGGGTGACCCGCTCCCTGCTCCACCAGGAAGCGCGGGAGGACCCCTTGGAGGGTAGAGCCAAGGACTTTGTACAATATCTGTATGACAAAATCGCTCAGATTCGGGAAAATTTGGACTCTGACTGGGTAGATTCGGGAGGGAGGATGGAGGCAAGTCTTGAGAATATTACCTGGGAAGAGTTTGATTCTGTGACTCCGGAAAACGTGGACAAGATACTGGGCAGACTAAGTGCGGCCACATGTTTATTGGACCCGTGTCCCTCCTGGCTGGTGCTGGCCTCTCGGGAGGTTACACGAGGTTGGCTCCAGGGGATTATAAATGCTTCCTTGAGAGAGGGTGTCTTCCCTGCCGCCTTGAAGGAGGCGGTGGTGAGGCCTCTCCTCAAGAAGCCTTCCCTGGACCCAGCAGTGTTGGCTAATTACCGTCCAGTCTCCAACCTTCGCTTCATTGCGAAGGTTGTTGAGAGTGTGGTAGCGGACAGCTTCCTCAGTACTTGGATGAATCGGCTTATCTAGATCCGTTCCAGTCGGGCTTCAGGCCTGGATACAGCACGGAAACGGCATTGGTCGCATTGGTAGATGATCTCTGGAGGGCCCGGGACAGGGGTTGCTCCTCTATCCTGGTCCTATTAGACCTCTCAGCAGCTTTTGATACCATCAACCATGGTATCATGCTTCACCGGTTGGAAGAGTTAGGGGTGGGGGGCACCGTGTTGCGGTGGTTCTCCTTTCTCTCTAATCGGTCGCAGTCTGTGTTGACAGGGGGGCAGAGGTCAACCCCGAGGCCGCTTGTATGTGGGGTGCCACAGGGGTCGGTTCTCTCACCCCTTCTGTTCAACATTTATGTGAAGCCGCTGGGTGAGATCATCTGTGGTTTTGGGGTGAAGTATCATCAGTATGCTGATGATACTCAGCTATACATCTCCACCCCGGACCACCCCAATGATGCCCTTAAAGTGATGTCCCAGTGCCTGGAGGCTGTACGGATCTGGATGGGGAGGAACAGACTCAGGCTCAACCCATCCAAGACCGAGTGGCTGTGGTTTCCGACGTCCCGATATAGTCAGTTGGTGCCATCACTGACTATTGGGGATGAGCCATTGCCCCCCACGGAGAGGGTTTGCAATTTAGGCATCCTCTTGGACTCACGGCTGTCTTTAGAAGAACACTTGATGGCTGTGGCCGGGAGGTCTTTTTATCAGGTTCGCCTGATTCGCCAGTTGCGTCCCTTTCTGGATCGGGACTCGTTAAAAACGGTCACTCATGCCCTCATCACTTCACGCCTGGACTACTGTAATGCTCTCTACATGGGGCTCCCCTTGAGGAGCACCCGGAGGCTCCAGCTGGTCCAGAATGCGGCCGTGCGGGTAGTTATGGGACCAGCAGGGCGCTCCCATGTGGCTCCCCTCCTGCGCGAGCTGCACTGGCTCCCTGTGGTCTTCCGGGTGCGCTTCAAGGTCTTAGTTACCACCTTTAGAGCGCTCCATGGCTTAGGACCGGGGTACTTACGAGACCGCCTTCTGCCACCAATAGCCTCTCACCGCCCAGTACGCTCCCATAGAGAGGGGCTTCTCAGGGTGCCGTCAGCCAAACAATGTCGACTGGCGGCCCCCAGGGGGAGAGCCTTTTCTGTGAGGGCACCCACCATCTGGAACGAGCTCCCCCCAGAGATACAGAAGATTCCGGATCTGCGCACTTTCCGCCGTGCCCTCAAAACATTCCTGTTTCAGCAGGCCGGCCTGGCCTAACTTTCCCTTTATATTACTTTTTGATTTTATTTTAAACTGGGATGTCTTGAATTATCTAGGACCAGAATGTTTAGTATATTTTAATTGGGTTTTTTTTTTATTATTAACGTTTGTATTACATGTATTTTTATCGTTCGCTGTTCACCGCCCTGAGTCCCTTAGGAATAGGGCGGTATATAAATTTAATAAATAAATAAATAAATAAATAAATAAATAAAATAAATAAAATATGGAACTATTTTTATTATTGGTTGGAGAAGAGATATAAATGACTAATTATATAAGTATGTATAAATATGTGATGAGTAGAATATTATGCTAGTGATGAATTGATATAATGGATTGGATAAGGATCAAGATAGAAGTAATGACAGCTATACAGAAAAAGAAAGAACTTTGGAAGATAACACCGAGATGTCACAGGGAAGAGAAAACTGATGTATTAAATGTTTGTCTAAAAAATAAAAAACTTTTTTTTTTAAAAAAAGACCAATTGCTGATAATTTTATTACTAATGTTTTGTAACAGCAATTTAACTATAATCCTTACAATTCAGGGTTTTGGTTTTTTTTTAAGTTGGCTTCTGTAAAAAAAAATTCTGCTATTTTTGTTCACCATCAATAATACATAGAAAAGCAATTTGTTGAAAAAAAAGCTCACCTAATTTACATATTAGACAATAAATCTTTGCTCTCATATTTTCAGCAACATCCATGACAGCAATAGTGGGACAGCTAGCAGGCATTGGAATTATTTCTTGTGTTTTTTGGAACTGGCCAACTAGTGGTTTCTTTGTATCTATGGCATCAAAAAAAAAAAAATCTCATTAAAAGGTCTAAAGCAACTGTAATATTTTAGTGAAATATTAATTTCATCCTGTAATTTTTTTAAAATAAAGGTTTAAGAAATAATAATTCCTTAATGCAGATATATGATGAAAATTAGAATTGCTTTATGTATAAAAACTCTTGTGAGATGTATCAGTATGGAAGATTCCACAAAAGCAGTAAAATTCTCACAACTGTTCACATTTCTTAATAGTATATAGCCAAAGAACTATAAATACTTGCAATCAAACTTTTTCAGCCATTACTACAGCAGTGATCTACTATTTATGTATATTTCATTGTGAAGTTACTTAACATCTGCTTCTACTAGATTTCATATTATTGAATAACTTTCCAGTTTTTTTAAAAATAGCTATATTACATTTATAGCAATGTTGTTTGTATTTTAATTAGTGAGGTATCTTGAAGATTGTATTATTTTAATGATTGAATATATATTCAATCTATGTAATTTAGTTGCAGAAAAACAACAGAACATTTGTTAAGAAATAATATTTATTGTATCACATTCTGATCTCTATAGTGTCTTCATTGGTACAAATAATTATTTTCTAGGAAATTGATGTTAATGAAAAACAATCTGTTTCAAATGCTATTTCATAGTAAACAAATCATGGAAAAAAAGCATGTTCTTACTTTTTTAAATAATATACTGGTACATTTTCAGGAAGTACAGCTTCTTTCTGATTTAACTAACTATAGTTAAAGCCCAGCACGATTCTCAAGTTCAGTCATAGATAAATAAATACATAAAGTACATATGCATGCATATTTATTTATTTACATTTTGTAGCTGTCCATCTTCCTTAGAGATGAACTATGACTTTTTAATAATGGTCCATATGTCTATAAAGGTTTATAGTGAAAAACGTAAGGTGAGTTGTTGAGGTGCCTCTATCCTGTTCATACCTAGTGTCCCCTCTTTGCCGTTTAATCAGAATTTTTAAATTTTATGGATTTGATGATTGCTTTTGTTTGTATATTATTATTTATCTATGTAGGATTAAAAAAACCCTGAAAAATTAAGATTGTCTTCAAACTACGGTTGTTCATGAGATAAAATAGCATGAACCAGTACTTACCAACAATTCTTCCAGCTTTATCATGTTTCACTCCCATCTCTTCTTCTTCTTGTCTCCATAGGTTTATTAATAAATTAGCTGCTGTTTGGTCTTTTTTCCCTCGCCATACATTGATATGGGACACAGTTTTAGGATTATCACAAAATTCAACTAATATTCCAAGAATTAGGTTACATACATTCTTTTGATTTAACTTCACAGAAAAAAAAAACAGGAAAGAAGAGAAATTATGAATGAAATAACCAAAGTCCTAAGATATTATTAAAAATAATTATCCTTCATCCAATTCTTATGTTAGCTACAGGAATTCAAATATATAGACAGATTTTAACATAAGAGAACTCCAAACAATGAAGTGTATGAGAAGCCCTTTGTAACTTGAAATTATGAACATTAGAGACAATTGAATTTTAAATTCATGTTGAAATGTACAACAGTGTTTATTTTGGGAAGTATGAAACAAGTATTTTGGGCAGGGGTGGGTTGCTCCCGGTTCAGTCCGGTTCTATAGAGCCGGTAGTAAAACTGATGGGAGACTTCGCCCACCTGCCATGACATCATCATGGGTGATCTACGCAGAAGCGCAGGCACGAGTGAAGTGAGTGTGAGTGTGCAGTCCTGTTGCGAACCGCTAGTAAAGGTAAGTAGAACCCACCCCTGATTTTGGGGATATATGAAACAAATATTTTTGAAATTTTTAATTTAATATCATGTAAAGAAAAATGAACAAAAACTATCAAAACTACATATAAAGCCTTTAAAATTAAAAAAAAACATTTTTTTAATTTTAAGGGCATGTCATTATGCATAATATCTGGAAAATTTGAACTCCAAAGAACATTTGTCCCAATTTTATATAAGTTAAAAGTTTCTAACTTTCATTGTTTTACAAGTATGTTTAAAATTATGAAAATAATCCCATGAAAAATCAGTTCAGGTGCTGATTATGTATTTTGCATTTATGCTTCCCCCCCGCCCCCCACCAAATCTTATATGTAGTATTCTTTTCTCTGACAACAATAGGTGGTACATATTTTAAATCCTAGCAAAATTTTTACTTACATCCTTTACTTTATTTTAGGGAATAATTTTTCATCCCTTTTTACTATCCTGAAGTAGGAGTGTGATACACAATTGAAAGATGGTAGTTTTAACTGTAAAAACTACCATTGATTTTACTGATTAATATAAAATGCTCATAGAGTCTCTAAATGAAAACATTTTCTTAACTGAGAATTTATTTAAAATAGTTGAAAAAGTAATAAAGTTAAATTTTTGTAAAGTTTTGGGTTCAAACAATATAAAATACATTGTTTGAACTCAATTACCTTGCATTCTCTGAAACATCAGAGGCAATGAAGATTTTTGAGAAGGCCTTTACTAAGACAACTGACAATTTATTACTGATTTTTTTTTAAAAGAAAAACAAACTTCAATTTAGACAATATACAAGAGTATCTATATTTCCCAATAAATGGCTTTAGGCTTTAAAGCAATGTTAGATATATTTCTTATGATTAAAAATTCAAATAAGTTCAGCAAAGGAAGCCTAAGACATTTTTAAAAGGTTAGGTCTTTCTAAAGGTTAGCTTTATTAGAGATGGAGTCAGTTTTAACTTTGGTAAACGCTATGAGTGTGTTGACGTAATTATTTATTTTACTTTGCTTATATACAGTATTTCTTGTAATGCCTTATTATTTAGATATGATTGTATTTTTAGAAAAAAAGCCTAAGGGTTAAAAATCTTAATATTTTGTTAAACTATATCTACAAACTAGCATATTTTAATATATAAAGAATTTAACAGAATAACAGAGTTAAAAGGGATCTTGGAGATTTTATAATCCAACCCCTTGGTCAGGCAGGAAATCCTATATCATTTCAGACGAATGGTCTTCTTAAAAGCATTGAGTTGGAGCATACACAACTTCCAGAGACAAGTCATTCTACTGATTAATTGCTCTATCAGGAAATTTCTTCTTAGTTCTAGTTTGTGTCTCATCTTGATTAATTTCCATCCACTGCTTCTTATCTTGCCTCCAGATACTTTGGATATTAAGTTGACTCTCTCTTCTTTATGGCAACCCCTTAAATATTGGAATACTGCTATCATGTTACTCCTAGTCTTTCTTTTCATTAAACTAGACATACTTAATTCCAGCAACTGTTCTTTATATATTTTAGCCTCCAGTCCCCTAATAATCTTTGTTGCTCTTCTCTGCACTCTTTCTAGAGTCTCAACATCTTTTTTACATTATGGTGAGCAAAACTGGATGCAGTATTCCAAGTGTGGTCTTACCAAGGCATTATAGAGTGATATTAATACTTCACATGACCTTGATTCTATCCTTTTGTTTATGCAGCCTAGAACTGTGTTGGCTTTTTTGGCAGCTGCTGCACACTGCTGGCTCATATTTAAGTGATTATCCACTAAGACTCCAACAATTACTACTATTGAGCCAGGTACCACCTATACTATACCTGTGCATTTGTTTTTCTTGCCTAAATGTAGAACCTTACTTTTTTCACAAATGAATTTCATTTTGTTAGATAGCACCCAATATTCAAGTCTGTCAAGATCTTTCTGTATCTTAAGCCTATCTTCTGGAGTGTTGGCTATTCCTGCCAGCTTGGGGTCATCTGCAAATCTGATGAGTTGCCCATCTATGTCATTTATGAAGATATTGAAGAGAAGGGCCTAAGACAGAATCTCGGACTACCCACTGCATACTTCCCTCCTTGTAGATGCAGTTCCCTTGAAGACTACACGTTGAGTGCAATTGGTTAGTCAGTTATGAATCCATCTGGTGGTGATGCTGTCTAACCCACATTTTTTTTTCAGTTTAAAAACAAACTTTATTGAATTTAAAAATATTAACAAACAAAAATGAAAAGAGAGAATATACAAATTTTTCTATCTTATCAAGTAGTCGGTTGTGGTCTACTAAATCAAATGCCTTACTGAAGACCAAGTAAATTATATCCATAGTATTTCTCTGGTCCACTAATTTTGTCACTTTGTCAAAGAATTCAATAAGATTTGTCTGACATGATCTATTTTTGACAAACCCATGTTGGCTTTTGGTTATGATTTTGCTTGCTCTAGGTGTTCGCAGATTCATTGCTTGATAATCTTTATATATCATTGCTTGATTATCTTGAGCAGAAATAGTTTGAAAACACATGATTATGCATTTAGAAGGAAGCTTGTTATCTAATTATAAAGCTGATTTACTGAAATTTTTCATCCCTTAGCCCTAGATTTGTGATGCAGTGACCTGACTGAACAGTATAACAATGTATTTTTTCTTTGAGTTTTTTCCTTTTATATTTAGAATTAGGTATAAATTACACATGTGCTTTTTCTGACTGTTTAGTTTAGTTTTGCTCTTTTGCAAGGGGTTTTATGTTCATTTTGTTTTATTTCCCTTTTCCTTACATAGTTTGCTATAGAGTCCTTTATGTAATTTTTTTATATAGTCAACTATTTTCTTTAAAATATATACTTTTGTACTATATTAAAATAGATAACATATATATGTACATTAAAAAGTCTTAATTGAAATATTAAGAAAAAATAATGAATTTATTAAAATATTTTAATGATGCTGTAGAATACTTTAAGAAAATTCAGTAACAATATAATTAATATTTTTGTCCACTTTTAAGTAGATAATAGTACTTACTAAAAGCAAATCTAATAGAGTGAAGAGACCTTCTTTTTCAAGAAAATAGTCTTCTAAAATAGTGCAACCCATGACACAGCACCTTAAATAAAAATATTTTTAGGGTGTAGGATATACTTTCAATTTAAACTTTATACTGTCAATGAATGATTTTCATTAATAAGCTGCAAATGGAAAGAATTTCTAATATAATTAGTCATATACAAAGTCCAAAATATATAGTGCTGGCTCTTCAGCTTTGAAACAGAGATGAATACTGCCCCCTAGAGTCGGGAACGACTAGCACATATGTATGAGGGGAACCTTTACTTTACCTATACTTCCATCTATATTCTCACATAACTCTTAAAAGCACTCCAGTTTAATACATGAAATTTTTGCCCAGCATTTGAGACTTCCTAGATGCAAAGTACATGCTCCACTTGATTTATGGCCAATTCTCCCATAAAGCCAAATTATTAGTATGATCAATGTAAGATGTATATTGAAGGATTATTCATTAAGAATCTTCAAAATATTGCCACCACATGTACAAAGCAGTCATGTGAATTTAATATTTGCAGTATGGGAGTAAACAAGAAGGTTAAAGTTGGGGAGAGTTTTAAAACAAATTTATGTTCATTTAAAATTAAACACTTAAAGACTAAACCAAGAAAATGCTTTTGTGATCCATTGAATTAACCCTAACCTGTCTGTCACCCTTCTTTCAAAGATTAAAATGTTTGAAATTGCTATATTTACCATAAGCAGTCCAGAGCACAGAAAAGAAGACGATTATGACCCAATCCACTATAGAAATTTTTGGCATCTATCTTCATAAATGGAATAAGTGTATCCACTCCTTCCCATCCAAAGAGCTCCTGTTTAATAGTCAAACTTACATTATTTTGTAAGAATTATAAATAATTGTTCCTGTCTGTTCTACTTTGGTCATCTTGAATCTAAAATATTGTGTCCAGTTGGAACATAATAACCACCTTTTCCATATCCACTGGCAGTTTCTTATAAGAGCTTTGCCTTTTATTGGGCTTGCACAATAGCTACGCTGACTCAGGAAAATATTCATTTGGGACTTTAAGAGACTATAGAGATGACAACAGGATGTGACCATGTGTCATTTCCTTAATTTAAGAATGTATCTTCCTGAGGCCAGAAAAAGAAAGGGCTCCTTTAAAGAGCTTCCAGTAGATTTAGAGAGATTACATAAATTGATCCAAAACATTTTTATCTGCTTCTGATTTGAAAACTGCAACCTATACTGAAGCGTTTTCAGAAAAGAGAAATCAAAATGATAAGGGATCTGGAAGATAAAACTCAGTAGAGAAAGATTAGAATTGTAACATATATTTAACTGGGAAAATTGAAAGGAGATATACCTGCAATATAATAAACGTAGTCCTCGACTTAATAACAATTGAACTCAAAATTTTCTGTTGCTAAGCAAGACAATTGTTAATTGAATTTTGCCTCATTTTATGATCTTTCTTGCCACAGTTGTTAAATGAATCACTATTAAATTAGTATCAGGGTTGTTAAATAAATGTGCTTTCCTCATTGATTTTGCTTGTTAAAAGGTTGCAAAAAGCTGATCACATGACCCTGGGACACTGCAACTGTCATAAATGCATTTCAGTTGCCAAATGGCCGAATTTTGATCATATGATTATTGGAACCAAAGCAAAAGTTAGAATATTTTGGACATGTGATGCAACACCCAGAAAAATACAGCATCCTTCACTTAACCCTCCAGGGAAAAATTGAAGGCAAACGATGTCCAGGCAGAAGAAGAACATTATGGCTTCAAAATCTAAGGGACTGGTTTGGACAAAACTCAGAAGCACTTTTTCAAGCGGCTGTTGACAAAAATAGGATTGCCAACATGATTGCCAATGTCCGATGAGGGATATGGCTGGCACAAGAAGAAGAAGACCAGAGGCTGCAACTGTAATAAGTGTGAAAAACAGTCATGAGGCAATTCTTTCATTGTGATTGTAAGTCGTGGACTACCTGTATCTGAATACCTGTTCTGTAGATGAATAAAATTGTTCAGAGTTATTCCAGAAGACAAAATAAGAAACAATGGATTTAACAGGACATAGAAGAAGGTTTCAAGTGGACATCAGAAAGAATAAGGAACAGAATGTTCTACCTGGGAAGTGGTAGATTCTCTTTGCTGACCTTGTTTATAAACAAAGGCTAGATCGCATCTATCACTGATGTATTTATGCATGGGTATAAGATTGCACTACAGGATTTCCAAGATTCTTTTAAAACTTTCTATTGTACACTTATATACAGTAATTACATAAATAGAAATAGCTGTACTGTATTTTGCAATTTATATGTGGTTGCTCCTGATCTTTATTACTTCATGTTATAATGCAATCCCAAAGCCAAGTTATCTGAAAATCTAATCACATCAAAAGCAACTCAGGAATGCCAGTTTAGAATCTTAATGGACAGTGATACTACAGAATCAAAAAATAAAATAAATAAAATAAAATAAAATTTGAACATAGGCTCACTTTTTTACTTTCTTATTCATTGGAAATTCACACAACGAACTTTTGAAATCCATGAGGAAATACAAACCTTTCTATGGATATTACTTTCACAAAGAGTTGACAGAATAAGTAAGATATCACTTTGAATCTCCATCACAAGGGCAGAATCTTTATAATTAGTTGTGGTAAATTTTAAGATACCTAGTGGAAAACAGCAATAAAGATGATTATGGCTGCTACACTAGAAATTATTATACCAGTAGAATATATTACATAATAATACATTATTTTGCAAATTTAATATATCTCTTTTTTTTAATTTTAAAAAATAAACTTTATTAAATTTAAAAATATTTTTTAAAAAAGAGAAAATATACAAATTTTCTCAATCATAAAATTACATTTTCAATCCATAATTACACTAACAAACTAAATACAGTGGGGCAAAAAAATATTTAGTCAGCCACCAATTGTGCAAGTTCTCCCACTTAAAAAGATGAGAGAGGCCTGTATAGTTGAGAGATTGAGAGGCCTCAACTATGAGAGACAAAATGAGAAAACAAATCCAGACAATCACATTGTGTGATTTGGAAAGAATTTATTTGCAAATTATGGTGGAAAATAAGTATTTGGTCACCTACAAACAAGCAAGATTTCTGGCTGTCACAGACCTGTAACTTCTTCTTTAAGAGGCTCCTCTGTCCTCCATTCATTACTTGTATTAATGGCACTTGTTTGAACTTGTTATCAGTATAAAAGACACCTGTCCACAACCTCAAACAGTCACACTCCAAACTCCACTATGGTGAAGACCAAAGAGCTGTCGAAGGACACCAGAAACAAAATTGTAGACCTGCACCAGGCTGGGAAGACTGAATCTGCAATAGGCAAGCAGCTTGGTGTGAAGAAATCAACTGTGGGAGCAATAATTAGAAAATGGAAGACATACAAGACCACTGATAATCTCCCTCGATCTGGGGCTCCACGCAAGATCTCACCCCATGGGGTCAAAATGATCACAAGAACGGTGAGCAAAAATTCCAGAACCACACAGGGGGACCTAGTGAATGACCTGCAGAGAGCTGGGACCAACGTAACAAAGGTTACCTCAGTAACACACTATGGCGCCAGGGATTCAGATCCTGCAGTGCCAGACGTGTCCCCCTGTTTAAGCCAGTACATGTCTGAAGTCTGAAGTTTGCTAGAGAGCATTTTGGATGATCCAGAAGAGGATTGGGAGAATGTCATATGGTCAGATGAAACCAATGTAGAACTGTTTGGTAGAAACACAACTCATCGTGTTTGGAGGAAAGAGAATGCTGAGTTGCATCCAAAGAACACCATACCTACTGTGAAGCATGTGGGTGGCAACATCATGCTTTGGGGCTGTTTCTCTGCAAAGGGACCAGAACGACTGATCCGTGTACAGGAAAGAATGAATGGGGCCATGTATCATGAGATTTTGAGTGCAAATCTCCTTCCATCAGCAAGGGCATTGAAGATGAAATGTGGCTGGGTCTTTCAGCATGACAATGATCCCAAACACACCGCCCAGGCAACGAAGGAGTGGCTTCGTAAGAAGTATTTCAAGGTCCTGGAGTGGCCTAGCCAGTCTCCAGATCTCAACCCCATAGAAAACCTTTGGAGGGAGTTGAAAATCCGTGTTGCCCAGCGACAACCCCAAAACATCACTGCTCTAGAGGAGATCTGCATGGAGGAATGGGCCAACATACCAGCAACAGTGTGTGCCAACCTTGTGAAGACTTACAGAAAACGTTTGATCTCTGTTATTGCCAACAAAGGATATATAACAAAGTATTGAGATGAACTTTTGATATTGACCAAATACTTATTTTCCACCATAATTTGCAAATAAATTCTTTCCAAATCAGACAATGTGATTGTCTGGATTTGTTTTCTCATTTTGTCTCTCATAGTTGAGGTCTACCTATGATGACAATTACAGGCCTCTCTCATCTTTTTAAGTGGGAGAACTTGCACAATTGGTGGCTGACTAAATACTTTTTTGCCCCACTGTACATGTGATTATATAAACACATATATACAAACAGTGACTTATTTACCTATTCTATCTAACTGACGGTGCATTCTTTATTGCTTGAATTTCCCCTCATTCTTATCTTTACCCTTTTTTCCTTTGGTTTATCCACTTATACCATCTATTCCATACTATAAAATATTTTGAGTCTTCCTTGTCTTTTAATTCTAGAATTAAACTCTAGAAGCAAATTTAATATATCTCAAAGTTATCTATATTGTCTTTTAACATATTTAAGTATATCCATCCTTACACTCAGATGCAAAAAGGAAAGCTTACTGGAAGTTGGGTGTCTTATTGGGATGCAGCACTTTTATTAGAAGAAACAAAAGATCAAATGGTGATTATCATTTCTTGTCCAATTTATTGGAGAAATCTGTCATGTCATTTAAGAGACTGATGTCAGTCTGATAATCCTCCTTCAGTATGTTTTTTGAACACACAAATGGTAACAAGAACTAGGCCCATTAATTCCGTACTCAGACTCTCAGAAAAAGCAAACATTTTACTTTTTGTAATATACATTTTTATCTTTTGCAATGTTCTAAATCTTAAACAAAACAGAATTATAGCATTGACAATAAATACCATGTACTGTATATTACCTATATGTACCTATACATATTGCCTATATATATATATATAGAAGCTCCTTGAGCAAAGAACCTATGAACTACCCACTCCCTAAAACAAATTCCCCAATATAAACATCATTTGTCTGAGGATTCTTATTTTTCAGTTAAGGAAATGAAGGAAGATAATGAAGTTTAATGCTCCAAATCAAAAAACTATTCCATTGGTGGGAAAAAAATAATTCCTTGGCAGAGATAGGGGCATTTCAGTCAAGATTCTTCATATTGAAAAATACAAATTCTCATCCTCAAAGCTATGAGACTAGAGAAAGTAATATAATTCAACTGCAAAAGTTCCTTTGAATGGAATACTATGAAACATACCAGGGAAGCAATATAAAGTCATAATCATGCTCTCCGTATGTGAAAAATAGCATTCACGGTTTTAGATAAAATATACAATATATAATTCTGCTATCATTGCAGAATTAATATTTTACCTCTATAGTATACGGTAAATTCCTGCTTCTTTTGAACTAACTGGCTGCATTTGGTTTTACAGATAAAACAAACAAATAAACAAACAAACAAAACCCCTAGAAGATTCCAGAGATGCCCTTTTAAGATTGCCCTGCTATTAAATGTCTTGTATATTAGAAAGCACTTAAAAAGACATTGCAGTCAGTTTGAAAAAAATGAGGAAAAACTATATTGCTTTAAAGCATAGTAAGAATAAAACTGAGCTTTATTTTTATTCAGACATAATGAAACAGAATTAATTTCAGATGTGTTACCCAACAGTTGATGAATTGCTCCTTGATCACAAAGGTCAACATTCACAGCATCATCATCGAGAGATACAATTGGATTCAGGACTCTCAAGCAGAAGCGCATCTGTGCAAGTTTGGTGCCACGACCACCTACGCCATGGAAACTATTACCTTGAGTAAAGAAAGGATCTGAAAAAAAAATATTCATTTTATTTCAAATTAGACTATAAAGCTTTTCATATTAACATTTGAAACATTACTGTAAATGTCAGCACTCTACTATTTTACTGTAACATAGATATTTCCCTAATACTTAATCAAATATCTAATTATATAATTCTAAAGTTTAATTGAACATATAATATTCATAGGAAAAAGGAAGACATCATCATGGCTCTTTGATATTCTAGCAAGAAATATGCTGTACATTTGGGCTTCAGTCTCCAAAGCTACATGGTGGCAGAGAACATGCAGAAATTCCTTGCTACTTATATAAGAATTTTTTAAAAAATATTTGGCTGAGTTTGTTCCCAGAGTATGTTGGTATGTATTGCACTTAACAGTAGTAACTTAATATGGTAAAACTTTTTAATTTCAAAATTTCCCATACAGTAATCCTCAATTTACAACCACAATTTTGTCCCATTTATGACCTTTCTTGCCACAGTTGTTCAGTGAATCATGGCAGTTGTTAAGGTAGTTCATGATTGTTAAATGAATCTGGCTTCTCCGTTGACTTTGCTTGTCAAAAGGCAAATAATAATAATAATAATAATAATAATAATAATAATAATAATAATAATAATAATAATAATAATAATAATAATAATAATTTTATTTCTATACCGCCCTTCTCCCGAAGGACTCAGGGCGGTGTACAGCCAATTTAAAAACACAAGACACAACAATAATTAAAAATTAAAATAATTAAATAGATTTGACTTTGCTTGTCAAAAGGCACATGACCCAGGACCCTTCAGCTGTCATAAATACACGGTCATGTGACATCTCTTACTCACTTATAAGGATAGAGTTTATGTAGAAAACCAAGCAGGATGTAACTGGAACAAATAGTTCTTAGCCGAAAAGCAAATTTAGCTCTATATCAAAAATCACAGCATTTCATTAGCAATACCACCTAGACTTATATACAGTTTCATAATGCTTAACAGCCCTCACTAAGTAGTTTACAGACTCAGCATATATTCCCCAACAATCTAGGTCCTCATTTTACTGACCTTGGAAGAATGGAAGAGTGATTCAACCTTGAGCCAGTCAGAATCAAACTCCCCAGAGTGAGCAGTAAGTTAGCCTGCAATACTGCATTCTATTCACCATGGCTAAAAGTTATCTTGCCTTATTGACTCACCATTGCTCACACACCATTCCAGAAACAGCAGAAGGCGAGTATTTCCCTGGCACAGCATATAGTCTTCTATCAATAACGGAGCCATTGTTGCTAATGTAGCAATAGCAAGAAGCTGTAATTCTTCATACTGTGCTGCAGACATATCAAGTGCTCCTCCCTTTTCGTTTGGTTTTAAATAATGAAATAAAGCCAGTATTACCTTACCCTCATGCAACAGCTAAACAAGGAAAGGAGATATAACATAATTTGAAAAGAGAAATCCGTTTTAATAGTAAAAGGGTAACAATAACAATATACTTTTGACCTTCTCTTGCTAGTACATGCAGAAAGCATTTTTAAAGTTATGTTTTACGTAAAATTTGAAACGTGATGCTCCCTGTATACTACTGGTTTGCCATTTTTGATAAATGTCACAATGAATGTAGAAAAGGAGTAAAATTTATATCTGCTGATACCAATCATTCGCAACCACAACCATAACCACAATCACCAGCCACATTCTTATTCTCTCCCCCACGCCTCCACCCCCAATACACAAAATAAGTACTTTTATTGTATTCCTCTGATTATTTTCTTTGGGAAGTGGGTGTGCAAGATACAATCTATTTAAAATTGTTATTCAATAAAAGGTTCTTACTTGACTCTATGAATTTATACAATTATTGGGCTGTTAATTTCTCTCTGAATATACTAAAGTTATTTTAGAATAACATTCTTCTGAGGGAGGGGAAATATTTGCCTATCTATTTTGACATCTAGAAGTGACATAACTGACATGAAGCTTTTTGGTGCTAGTAGCAGAATGTATTCCAGTGCTGTCAATTTCAACATAAATGTATTTTTTTTTATCGCTTCTCGGCCTTTTTTTTTATCGCTTCTCGCTTCTGGTTAAGATCAAGTGTGTAAATGTATATTTACACATGTATTAATAGAACTCTTTGAAAACATGTAGTATTAAAAGTCTTGAGCAATTATTATTCTTTTCAACTATTTTATGACCTACCTGAACAGAACATAAATCTTTTGCTAGTACAGTAAGCATGTTAAGCAGCAGCTTTTTCAGCTCAAAGTCTTCATAACAGGAAGTAAGCTTAAGACCTTTTACCAAAGGACTATGACTTTTCACTGTGAATGAAATGAAACACATTTTATAAATAAAAATTCATAGTTCACATTTACATGATAAAGTATTAATGGTTAAAATACTTACTTTCATCAAAAGTAGCAAATAGTATTAATTGCTTGGAAAATCCAGTTTCCTAAACACATATACACATAAAGTTAAGATATGTACAAAACTGTTATATTTATATTTGTGCTATTTTAAAATTTATAATACCCTAAAGCACATGGAAATATTTTAAATAATGGATGAAATAGAATAGAAATTACTTTTTAGAAAATATAAAATGGCATTTGTAAATCAATGTGGTTCTTTACAAATATTTGAAATGGACCAATTTAGGATTATTTTTTGTTCAGATCTTAAGAAGGAACATAATTATTAATTTTAGTGATATGACAAAAGGCAGAGCACTGTGATAAGAAAAGGAGTAGATCCAATTCTGAAGATGAAATATAATTTCCAAAATCCTTTAAAAATGGATAATGTCTTCATAAAGACAATTTTATATACAGAACTAATTAGAAAAAAAAAACCACTAGGCATTTTATTGCTCTTAGTTGGAAAGGTAGACTTACAATAAAGCTTTCTTATGATAAATGAGGAATGGGCCACCTATTAAAAAGTTAGAGAGAATAGAATAACAGAGTTGGAAGGGACCTTGGAGGTCTTCTATTTCAACCCCCTGCTTAGGCAGGAAACCCTACACCAGACAAATGGTTATTCAACATCTTATTAAAAACTTCCAGTGTTGGAGCATTTACAACTTCTGGAGGCAAATTGTTCCACTGATTAATTGTTCTAACTGTCAGGAAATTTCTCCTTAGTTCTAAGTTGCTTCTCTCCTTGATTAGTTTCCACCCATTGCTTCTTGTCATACCCTCAGGTGCTTTGGAGCATAGCTTGATTCCCTCTTCATTGTGGCAGCCCCTGAGATATTGGAACATGAGATCCTAATCAAAAGATTTATATTAGGCCAGAAGTTATAACCTTGCAGCCAGAGTTTGTCCAAGGCAAAATGTGACAGTGTAAAATGATAGCTGAATAACAAAGAAACAAAAGAAACAAATATAGAAGTAGTAATCTCTAGTTCATAAATCACCGAAGAGTAAAAATGATGCAGGTTCAGGCTTTTATTATTCATACCTTCTTAGCATTTTTTTTACAGCAAATTAACCTCTTCTTTATCAGGTGAATAACAGATACTCCAGAGTAGTATCCATTATATTAATATGCAAACTAATGCACAGTAGCAGAAATATGGGCACTTTGATAAGATGATACAGGAAAATATATTTTTAATACAGGATAAAAGTATGAAGGTAAAATCACACACACACACACACAAAAGAAAAAAAAGAAAAATGAGACTTCTGGTTGACATCGCGGCAATATCAGACACAAGGAACAGGTCTCCGTGTTCCCTGTGCTGACTTCTCCGTTTGTGGGCTCCGAGAGGAGCAAAAGTTGCCCTGTAGTGGCAGTGAAGCAAAGAGGGGTGCCCTGAGAGGTCAAGGAGAGTCTTTTCCTTCTCAGCGATGGCAAGAAGAAGAGACAGCCTAAAGATGGCTGCTACAAAGCTGGGACAACCGAGGAAGTAAATAAGACTGCTGCTGGAGCGAAGTAGGTGATCAGTGCTGGAACTGGGGGAGAGGATTCTTTTTGCCTTAAATTTAACCCCAAGGAATAATTCAGAACTATTTGCTCAGAATTATCTGTTAAAGCAGCATCTAAGCATTCTGAGAAAATATCAGACCAGAAGGGGAAGGGACAAGAGAGAAAAATATGTACATTTACATTTTTTTGTAAATTTTTGTAAATTTTTGTAAATTTTTGTAAATTTTTGTAAATTTTGAACTATATAGAAAATTGGACTCTTAAACTGGGAAGACGTGGTACTGGGAAGGCATTTTAAAATGCTGGAATTATTTACTTATAAAACTTATTCTGCTTTTATAATTGATTTACAACTAAAATGACGATTGACTAGTGGCAATACTGAAATTTAAATTGAGAGTGCTACCTGCTGACAAAAGAAAAAATTACAAGTCTGGGAATACCTATATGAAAGACTGTGAAAATATCTATTGGATTATTCTTAACTACCCCATGACTACTGGAGACTCAAATATGAAAATAAGGAAGCTATTTAATTAATGGGACCCCTGAATGCTATGCTAGAAGATTAAATCTGTATAAGGGTCGCAAAGAGGCTTTTGATAACCTCTGGATTATCTGAATGGAACTGATCATTTACCTATGAGATATAAAGAACTGGGACTAGTGTACTCCTTGAAGGGCAATTTAAGGACTGAATAAACAGTTCTTGGACTGATGAACAAAAGTTGAACTTTCTAAAACAAAATAAGATGCTTTATAAGGAAGAAATGACCGGAATTTCAAAGGAGATGGTGTTACTTTTTCAAAACACAAAAGACATCACGGAGAAAGGATTTAAGGAGATTATGGGAAAAAAATGGAAAATACCATATGAGGGATGATGAGTAAAGACCAAGACTCCCAGAAAAGGGAGGAGTCAACAGAAGAAATGGAGGAAGAAGAAGACAAAGAGCAGACAACAATGGAAATAACAGTGACTGATGAATTAAATCATGGGGAAAATACATTAAGAGAGTTGGAAGATACTTTTGAAAGAGAGATAGGAGCCTGGGCAGAAATTTTGGAAACTAGGCAGTGGAAGAAGGTAGAGGTGGGAGAAATACCTAGATTGAACAGCCAAGATTCATGCAGAATCTTGCAGACATCTTCATGCAGACAGAGATAAAGATTCAAGAGAGGAATGTGGGAGGCAAGCCAAAAAAAGCATAGCAATTAAAGCATTGAAGTGGGCAAGAGACAATGGATAGATGATTTATTTTTGTTGTTGTTCTGATTTGCTTTTCCTTTCCTTTCTCTTTCTTTTCTTTTTTTAGGTAGGTGACATGACTAGAAGTTAGGTAGGATAGAAAGAAAATGTCTTTTAATATAGGGTGACATGAATTAAGGTTAGAATAAGAGATAGAAATAATAGAAGGGGGAATATTAGTGTATACACCTTTACATAATAAAATAAAAGCAATAACAAGAGAAAATATGGAATAATTGAATAACGACAAACTGCAACTTAATATAAATGTGTATCATTATTAGAAATATATGTTGATTGGATGTAATAACTATGATTAATTCTACTAGTTTTATTTGTATTAGAATGTATGACACCCAGATGCCACATTGTTCACATATTGATATGTTTGTAAAAAAATAAAAAAATAAAAAACTTGTAATAAAGAAAAAAAAAGAAAAACTTGATATTTGATCCAATGATATTTTGCAAAATTATTAGGTGTAAAATTTAAATCTCATTTTAAGGTAAGAGAAAATGTCAAGATTATAAGATTACCATATCTTCTACAAGTTTTTCAGTGTTAATTCTATTTTCATAGGAGTTAATTTCTTATCTTCTGTGTCACAACTTCTAAAACCTTATCATTTAATAAACCTTTTTTTAAAATGTAAAGCAAGACCTTATAATGCCTGCCATATTTAACTGAAAACATAATTATATGTTTTTCTCTATAGTATAGAATTCCAAGACAAAAAATAATTATTTAGAAAAAGATCAATGTGTTTTACGGAAGAAAGGCTGTGGCTATATTAAAAAAGCTGGCACAATGATGTTAACAGAACATGTAACTAATTTTCAATATTTACTTTTAATTGCCCAAAATTCAAAATCAAGTATACATACAATCATTGGAGCTCCTGGGTTCTGAGCAACAAGGGTAGCTATCACCAAAATGTCATTTCTTAACTGACGATCATAATGGCGGAAACCGTGTATGAGTAAATTTGTAAATGCTTCCTTCAGAGCACTAAGTAAAACAACACAATTCTATATTTTAATACCTATACCTTTTCTAATTGAATATATAATATCATTCCTAGATACTGAAATTCTGAACAGTACTTTAGTAGTACTTTAAGTACTCACTTAAAGACATTTATTCAGTGACTGTTCAAATTTAAGACAGTGTTGAACAAATGGTAGGTTCTCTAATTTAGAGTCACTTGTCCTCTAAATTATAGTCCTCTAAATTACAGTCACTGCAGCATCTCCATGTCATGTTTTTTGTATTTTTGTTCTTTGGTTTAATATACACCAAACCAATAAATGTTACATAGCAAAGGTTTAGAAGGCAGAAAGTAGTTAGTCCATAATCTATTGATTTTAGTATTTTAATAATGCAATAAATAATTTATTTTATATCAATAAATAATTCAAATAGAATGAAACATTAGTTTTAAAAAATGCTTGTTCTACCTTTGTTTTTAACGTATATGAGAAGTAGAAGATAAAAATGCCAGCTTCTAATTTATAAACTAGCATGTAAAATCTAGGTTAATATATAGTAGTTTAAATAGGCTTAACTGTACACATTCCAAGTTACTGAGCTGTTCAACAATTTGGTCCTTGGAGGTTTTTTCTAATAAATTCCAAAGAATTTCTGAGGAACGGAATAATAATTGCCCAGAGGAGTCAACATCATTCAGATGAGAACATAATATTCTTGGTGCTTGAGCTTTCATCATAAGTTTACAATTTGCTTCTGAAATACAAAAGGATTGATAATTAGCTCCCTTTGAATTGCCAGCATTTTACTGAAAAAGAAAGTAAAATAGATAAGGCTTAGCTACAATATTTTTAAAATATAAATCATACTAACCAGAAATAGAAAGATGTTGCAAAGTTTTAATGATCCATAATTTCTCAGAAAGATGATTTTCAACAAGTGTTAGTGACAAAACCAAAGTCTCTGCTAAACCTCCTAATTCTACAATCTGCTTTTTATAATTTGCACTTGTAGGTTGATAACCTGTATTAAGAAAATTGGAAGAAGTCCATCAAATTACTTTAATTACAAACTAATTTTTTTTCTGATTTTATTTATTCATTAGATGTATAGCCTCCTGTCCTCCAAGAATTCATGGTAAATGAATTTCTATGTCTGAGACCACTATTGAGCCCAAAATTTATGTTGCTAACTGAAACATTTGTAAGTGAGTTTTACCCCACTTACAATCTTTCTTGCCACAGTAGTTAAGTGAATTATTGTAGTTATTAAGCTAGTAACGTTGTTAAGTGAATTCCCCATTGACTTTGCTTGTCAGAAAGTCACAAAAGCTGATCAAATGACTTCAGAATATTACAACTATTATGAACCAGTTGCTAAACATCTGAATTTTGATTATGTGACATGGGGATGCTACAAAGATTGTGTGAAAAACAGTGCTAAATCACTTTTTAAAGTGCTGTTATAACCTTGAACAATCACTAAATGGATTGTTGTAAGTCAAGGACTACCTATAGTTTAACACCTTACCTACCACACTGCACTCCCAGGCATCAAGATCACTGACAATAATAATTAACTTAGTTTTCAAATAAACAATTTTATAAACATTTTATAATTAAATGTTATCAGAATAAACAAAAGTGTATTTTACTTAATTAAAGTTAGGATATTATTTCTTGATTGTATTACTAGTTGTATTACTAGTTTTGGTTAAACATGAAGTATATTAAGCTTGTTTATTCCTTACAGAATGAAGGATAATAATGGAGAGAGGGATACATGTAAACACAATGCTGAAAGTAAACTATGGTTAATTCACAGCCTTATACACATGTGATTCATTAATATATCTTTTAGCCCTTTAAGATAGAGGAAATTGGCACTACATGAACTATTAGAACTCTATTTTATTGTTAAAAGATATAATGTCTTTCTCTCATTCCTCTTATACAAAAGAGTGTCAAGGCAAGGCAATCTTATTATGTTTTATTCCTTCCGCCCTTTCAGGGCTAAGCTGGCATTTATGGAACAGTTATTAAATTTCCTTCTTCATGGATACCATATTCCATGATCTGTTAGATTAGCACTAAATATGGAATTACGCTTCTTTGATACTCAGAACTTTTTATACTGAGAGAGGACAACTAAATATGAATTTGGGGTGAAATTTCAGTTTATTACAGATACCTACACCACTAAATAATTGAATTATATGGAATCCAATCTATGAAAAATTTCTCACTAATAGTACTTTCCTACTCTGGATTAAAACCTAGGAACAGGGCACAGCACTACCGCAAGGATTTTTTCATGTAGTCCTATGTGCAAATAATGTGCATATAATTGTTTTCTATGTAGAAATGGTAACATAGGAGGAACCTCATTATTAAGGTTAATCAGCACAATAATTACCAGTAATTGTTTAATATTAGAATTAATAATTAAAAACATTAATGATTCTAGAAATCAGGGACTGACATCTTGTAGATGAGCAGCATATTTCATAAAGATAAAATTATGAATACTATCCAATGCATCTGTCTATCCAATGCATCAATGTTGGAAATACATGGATTTTCAATAGGACTGATCTATTATATTTAAAATACACAAAATAACTTCTTTAGAAATAATTAAATTTAACAAGATATGAGAAAGATAAGTAGTCTAGTAAAGTAAAACTAAATTTATTACTTTATTATAAACCAAAGTAACAAATGTGTTTGTGATCTAATTCAGTTTTACTCAAAATAAGCATTTCTCCATAGCAAAGAAACAGTGGTTACATACATTTTCTTCATCACACTTCTAGTACAGTATATTATGTGACATTTCATTCAGACATCTGATGCATAGTGGTTGAAATATATTTGTAAAGATAAATATTTCCTCTGTCCAGTCATATCTGACTCTAGGGGGCAGTGCTCATCTCTGCTTCTTAGCAGAGGGAGCCAATGTTGTCCAAAGACAATTTCCATGATAATTGGTCAACATGACTATATGCCGACATGCACAGAACGCTGTTACCTTCCCAGCAAAGTGGTATCTATTTATCGTCTTGCATTTGCATATAAGATTTCATATGAAATATCTGTATTCTACAATATGTTACAGATTTTCCTCAATCAACTTGTTGCTCTCTCATTTACTATATAGATAGGCTGTTCGTATTTTTAACATTGTGGTAAACTAATTTTATTAAAATATATCAAAATATAAAATAATTCTTACCTTCAAATTCTTTTACTGATGGCTCAGCATGGTAAAAGCTAATAATGCACTTACATATTTGTATTCTTATTTGAGAGCATGGCACTCTGATCAAGTGACCTGAAACAACAGGAAAACTGTAATATACTTTTATGACATTCTGTTGCATGAGTTTTATTCATTTATTTATATATGAACATTATATGCATTTCTTCTCGGTATTTAGTTACAATGTTACAATGTTTTGTTTCGAGAGCTAAGGAGGAAGAAAGTATCCCACTATATTATACTATTTCTCTCTTTTTCTCTCTCTAAAATTATAACCATTGGGTTAATAACTATTTAAAGTTACAATGGTACTGAAAAAAGTGACTTATGACTTCTTCTCATGCTTATGACCATTACAGCATTCCCACAGTCATATGATCAAAGTTCGAGTGCTTGGCAATTGGCATGTATTTATTATGGTTGCAGCATCCGAGGGTACTGGAATTGTCATTTGCAATTTTCCTAGGGAATTTCTGACAAGCAAAGTTAATGGGAGAACAGATTTGCTTAACAACTGCATGATTCAGTTAATAACTGTGCTGATTTGCTTAATAACCATTGCAAAAAACAGAGGGATAGAATCAAGATCACGTGAAGCATTAATACCACTTTATAATGCCTTGGTAAGGCCACACTTGGAATACTGCATCCAGTTTTGGTCGCCACGATGTAAAAAAGATGTAGAGACTCTAGAAAGAGTGCAGAGAAGAGCAACAAAGATGATTAGGGGACTTGAGGCTAAAACATATGAAGAACGGTTGCAGGAACTGGGTATGTCTAGTTTAATGAAAAGAAGGACTAGGGGAGACATGATAGCAGTGTTCCAATATCTCAGGGGTTGCCACAAAGAAGAGGGAGTCAAACTATTCTTCAAAGCACCTGAGGGTAGAACAAGAAGCAATGGGTGGAAACTAATCAAGGAGAGAAGCAACTTCTCTCCTTGATTATGATTTCGGGGGTGAATTGGTCCGGAAAATCGAAAGGAGGTTGAAATGATAGAGGGGGATTAATGAATAGCCATCTGGTCTCCCCCTTGGATTCACTCTCCACCTTATGAAATGTTCTTCCCCTGTTGCTGCCCAGACTCTCTGTTTGTGGTCGGGTCATTTTTTCCATCACCTCTGACTCTGGGACTTTACTACCACCCTCTTTGGACTTAGTGCCGTTTGATCTTTATGTCTTCTTTGTTGCTGGTTGTTTTATCCCTGCCTCCCAATTACTGCCTTTTGGCCTTGGCTCGGGGAAAGGTTTGGAGGGAGAAGCTGAGAGTCCTGGACAATGGCTGCTGCTCCATCTGCAGGAAAGGAGTTGAACTCTGTTGGCTTTATGTCACCCAGCCGCTGTGAAAGAATGGCTGTGGCCATCTGCCTGCACTGCAGCTACTTGATCCAGATGCCCCATCGCTGTGAGAGAGCGAGGGCCCCCAGCTTTGCTCATATCCAACCGTATTGCTATCTCACGCCTCTAGGACCATCACTGACACCCAGAGTTACTCTCCCTTACCTCATCACACTTATATGGCTTACACCTCGGCAGATCTGCTTGCACTGTGAGATGCTCCCCTCTCGCGGCGGTGGCCTTCCACTCTATCAAAGGCCTACCTCAAGGACGGGCTTTGGAGCCCCGAGAGGTGGCAAGTTCTAAAGCGGGGATTGAGGGGTTTTTTAATCAGCCTTTTAATGATCTTTAAAGGGGAACTGGGAGAACGACCAAGGGCGATGGGGAGGTAATCCACCAAGGTCGGAGCCGAGCCCGGCACGGGGTAACGGTTTGGAGGGTGCAGGACGAGGGTCTGGGGAGGTGATGGAGGTCCATCCTAATGAGGGTTGTTCTATCAGCACGGTGGATGGGAGGGGCAGATATGGTGGGAGCAGGGGGCCATACCATGTGCCGGGGGTGTGCACTTGCTGTTTGACAGCATTTGCGCAACCCGGTCCCCAATGCTCCTCTCGGGTACTAGGTTGCACAGATACTCAGGACCGGGCCTTCGGCTGATGCTGTGCAACGTCAGGTCCGTGGTAAATAAGTCCCCCTCATCTACGATCTTATACAGGAGGGGGGAGTGGACCTGGCGGGTATTACGGAGACCTGGTTGGGCCAGAGGGAGGGGTCCTTCTGGTTGAGATGTGCCCACCAGGCTTCAGAGCATTCCATCAGCCAAGGGCCCAGGGTAGGGGCAGGGGTGGGGTGGCGGTTATTATTAAAGAAGGTCTTGGTCCGAGGGAGACCACTGTGCCACAGATTGCCAGATGTGAGTCCCTCTTTATGAGGTGGGGTCAGGGGGTTCAGATGGGCTTGTTGCTAACATACCTGGCTCCCTGCCACGTGGCAATGGCCCTACCCGAGCTACTCGACATGATAGCCACGGTGGCAGTTGATACACCCAGGCTTATGGTCATGGGTGATTTCAACTTGCCATCCATTGGTGAAATGTCCAAGATGGCCCGGGAGTTCATGGCCCCACTCACAGGGAGGGGACACACTCTGGACTTGATTTTTGTCTCTGGCCAGTGGTTAGGTGGTCTTCTTATAGGGGATATAGAGATGGAACCCTTGTCATGGACAGATCACTCGCTCCTTCGCCTGGACCTTCGAACCGCTACACCCCATCGCAGGGAGGCGGAACCAATAAGATGGGTCTGCCCCAGGTGCCTGATGGATCTGGATAGGTTCCAGACGGAGCTTGGGCCATTTCCTGAGGACCTGGCACACGACTCGGTCGATGACCTGGTACTGCCTGGGATCGGGTGGCTGGGCGGGCTTTAGATCGAGTCGTGCCTTTGCGGCCTCTGACCCAGTGCCGATCCCGTGGGGCTCCATGGTTTACCGAGGAGCTGAGGGAGAGGAAGCGCCAGAAAAGATGCCTAGAGAGCGGTTGGAGGGCCAGTCTCGCGGAATCTGACCGAACACTGGTAAGGTCGCATATTAAGACCTACCTAGTGGCGATAAAGGCAGCAAAGTTTAATTACTTTTCCGCCCTTATTGCGTCATCAGATAATTGTCCAGCCGCCCTGTTCAGGGTGACCCACTCCCTGTTACATCCGGGAGTGCGGGAGGACCCCCTGGAAGGCAGGGCCGAGGAATTCGGAAAATATCTATATGACAAAATCGCACAGATTTGGGGGGATTTGGACTCTGACTGGGTAGATTCGGGCAGGGTAGCGAGGAATAATCTTAAGAATGTTATCTGGGAAGAGTTTGACTCTGTGACCCCTGATGACGTGGACAAGATTTTGGGGAGACTTAGTGTGGCCACATGTTTGCTGGATCCGTGTCCCTCCTGGTTAGTACTGGCTTCCCAGGAGGTTACACGAGGCTGGCTCCAGGGAATTATCAACGCTTCATTGAAGGAGGGTTACCTCCCCACAGCCTTGAAAGAGGCGGTGATGAGGCCTCTCCTCAAGAAGCCTTCCCTGGACCCAGCAGTATTAGCCAACTACCGTCCCGTCTCCAACCTTCGCTTTGTGGCGAAGGTTGTTGAGAGTGTGGTCGCATGACAGTTTCCACAATACCTGGAGGAAACGTCTTATCTAGATCCATTCCAGTCGGCTTCAGGCCTGGATACAGCACGGAAACGGCATTGGTCACATTGGTAGATGATCTCTGGAGGGCTTGGGACAGGGGTTGTTCCTCTGTTCTGGTCCTGTTAGACCTCTCAGTGGCATTTGATACCATCGACCATGGTATCATGCTGCACCGGTTGGAAGAGTTGGGGATGGGGGGCACCGTGTTACGGTGATTCTCCTCCTTTCTCTCGGACCGGTCGCAGTTTGTGTTGGCAGGGGGGCAGAGGTCGACCTCAAGATGCCTCATATGTGGGGTGCCTCAGGGGTTGGTTTTCTCGCCCCTTTTGTTCAACATCTATGTGAAGCCGCTGGGTGAGATCATCCGTGGCTTCGGGGTGAAGTACCACCAGTACGCTGATGACACCCAGCTGTACATCTCCACCCCGGGTCGCTCCAATGATGCCATTGAAGTGATGTCCCGGTGCCTGGAGGCCATGCGGATCTGGATGGGGAGGAATAGGCTCAGACTCAACCCATCCAAGACTGAGTGGCTGTGGTTTCCGGAATCCCGATATAATCAGTTGACTCCATCACTGACTATTGGGGGTGAGTCCTTGGCCCCCATGGAGAGGGCTTGCAATTTGGGTGTCCTCCTGGATACACAGCTGTCCTTGGAGGAACATCTGACGACTGTAGCCAGGGGGACCTTTTATCAGGTTCGCCTGATCCGCCAGTTGCGGCCCTTCCTAGATCGGGATTCCTTGTGCACAGTCACCCATGCCCTCGTCACTCTCGCCTGGACTACGGCAATGCTTTCTACATGGGGCTCCCCTTAAAGAGGACTTGGAGACTCCAGCTGGTCCAGAATGCGGCCGCGTGGGTAGTTACGGGAGCTGCATGTCGCTCCCACATAACACCTCTCCTGCGTGAGCTGCACTGGCTCCCAGTGGTCTTCCAGGTGCACTTCCAGGTGTTGCTTATCACCTTTAAAGTGCTCCGTGGCATAGGACTGGATATCTTCGAGACCGCCTGCTGCCATCAATGGCCTCCCATCGACCTGTGCGCTCCCACAGAGAGAGCCTCCTCAGGGTGCCATCGGCCAAGCAATGCAGACTGGTGGCCCCAAGGGGGAGGGCCTTCTCTGTGGGGACACCTGCCCTCTGGAATCAACTGCCCCCAGAGATACGAAGAATTCAAGATCTCAGTGCCTTCTACCGTGCCCTGAAGACCTTTCTTTTTCAACAAGCCGGGCTGGCTTAACACTTTTTAAAATGTTTTTAATAGGTTTGTTATTGTTCTTTTAATTATGGGGCCAAACATATATATATCTTTTAAAATTGTTTTTAATGTTTGTATCTATGTTTTTTACTTTGGCTGTACACCGCTCTGAGTCCTTCAGGAGAAGGGCGGTATATAAATTTGATAATAAATAAATAAATAAATAAATAAATAAATAAATAAATAAACAAACTTAGAACTAAGGAGAAATTTCCTGACAATTAGAACAATTAATAAGTGGAACAACTTGCCTACAGAAGTTGTGAATGCTCCATCACTGGAAATTTTTAAGAAGATGTTGGATAATCATTTGTCTGAAGTGGTGTAGAGTTTCCTGCCTGGGCAGGGGGTTGGACTAGAAGACTTACAAGGTCCCTTCCAACTCTGTTATTCTATTTCTATTTCTAAAAAGGTCATACAGTGGGACTTGGTCAATTAATAACTCTAATGCTTAGCAACAGAAATTTTGAGCTCTATTGTGATTGTAAACAAGGACTACCTGTACATAAAATGGAGTTTTATTTTTTCAATCTCTTCTCCACTTTTTATCATCAGTACTGATTTGAAAATATGAAACAATCCTAAATAGAAGCAAATTCTATTCTTACTACTGTCATATCCAATTTGGTATTTCTTAGATGAGCTGGATTACCACTCCCTTGATATTCAGTTAGCATAGCTCACAGCCTTTCTTAATAATTTGAGGAATGCAGGTTTTTTCTTTGGGAAATTTTTCTTGACATACGTATCTTGACAAGTTTCCTTCTATTACAATATGCTGTGATAGTTCAAAACAATTAGTCAATTATGCAATATATCAAGAGAATTCTGTTCAGAAAGATGTATAGTCCTCAGTTTATGATTATAATTTAATGGTCATTCCAAATATGATGGGCTCCAAATAGGTGCAGTACATCCCATATAGCATTTCTGACTGTAAAATGCCATCACCCTGCCTCTTAATTCAGAAGAATAACAACTAGCTGATCTTTATAACTGGTTGCAATGTCCGAGGTCATATAAACAAAATTTGTGAAGGTTTTTTTGCCAGTTTCCAGCATTTTTTGTCAATTTCTGGCAAAAGGCATAATTCAGAAGAATGGGTTTACATTAAAAGCACTGCATTTGTTTAATGAATATGGATTTTCTTAACATTGCAATGATTCACTCATGAACACTGCAAAAAGTCAAATAATTGGGTCCAATCACCCCAATGAGTCAAGTTTCAAATTGTGGTCCTAACTTGAGGTCAAGTTATATAAGGAAGGTATGTCAACATCTAATATTACCCAATTGTGCAATTGATTCTTGAACTTCTTTAGCATACTTTCCTTCATCAGATAACTTCTTTTTGTAAAATGGTAACCTGCAGAATTAAATGTATCAATTATTACAGATGTTTTTTAAAAAGCATGAGAGAAATAATGATAAATACTTGAATAATGATGACTACAATTTTCATGAAAAGATAAAAATGTATGTTATTTCTAACTACTGATTTCATTTTAATATTTTATAGATCTGCCAACTATATATGGATTATAAACTTAATCCATGTTTGGATTATGAATATGACCATGGCCTTTTCCAATCTTAATCTAATACTCTAAAATAGTACAATCCTCTAGCTGTGTAGCAGTTCTATCAAGGACAACCTGAAAAGCACTGAAGAAAAACATTAAAGGATATTTTAATGCTACTAAGATGTTTAAAACATACAGTAATAAACTTTGGTTCATTCCTCTCTTTAGGAAATAGCAATGAAATATTTAGATTTTGCAACTGCATTATTATAATTAGTGAATATGTATATGCCCACTATGTGGCAGCAAAGTTAAACAATATAAGTGGAGGAGAAGACATAATCTTAAAGGTACTTAAGGATAATCTCAGTACATTTGAAAAATTCAAGACTGAGAATACCTTTAGCACTTTTAATAAGTAGTTATACTAAGATCCATAATATTTACTAAGAATGATTGGTTGTGTTTCAGGAAAACTAGCACACAATTGCTGTTTAAGTGTGATATATAGGACAACAAGCAGAACTACTTGACTGAGTTCCTAAATATTTGATGTTGGGCTAATTAAATTCATTTAACCTATTAAAATACCTGCAACAGTTAATAAAAGTATGGGGTCTTATAGATTAGAAATACTTTCTATTGATTTGTTGTTACTTAGATTTTCATTAATTTTATATGAAAGTTGAATCCACAAATTTAGATAAAGGTTTTATATATCTGAATGATATATAAACGAAGGGTTTTCTTTTTCAAATTAATTTTGAATGAAATGTAACATTATAATCTTTACTCAGTTTATTTAATACAATCATAATTTGTGGAGAATATTTTCCCCAATATCTAAATTATAATTATAACATTCTAAATGTTGAAGTCATATGCTTTTGCTAAGATGAAAATAAATGCATATTATTTCTGGCCACTAAAACTACAAGACTTGTTAATATCAGAATAAAACAGAGGCATTAATTAAGTACTTACCCATACAATTTAAGAATTTCACATGTAATTTCTATAAAAACATTGCCCATTGTCTGAATTTTCTCCACACATAAGTTTAAAATTTTAGAGATTTGTGCTAAATCATTCAGAGGCTTATAATGATTAACAGTCAAGGAAAATGGTTACAGAAAGCACAATTTTGCATAACATTTTGCATAACAAATTAAAAATAAACAAACAAACCAAAATCCCAAACTTTAGTTGTAAAATTAATAACAATTTTTATGTTGGTAACTGTGCTAGAATTCTAATAGTAAAGAAGATAAATAAATCTTTCAGAGTTACTTAATATCAAGTCTCAGGGTAACACCCTTTTTTCCAAATAATATTTTAATAATTAATGAAAATAGATGAGTAGACTCTCAACTCTAAAATATATTTAGTGCCTTCCAAATTAGCTAGAAACAATTTTCATTGCTCTCAGAGAGCAGTCCATTGAATATACTTATTGGGAATTGCAAACCATAATCTAATATATTTGAGGTGCACCAGATTGGAAGAGACAGCTCTAATGGACATCAGCCATCCAAACTAGCCATATTGGTCATATAGTAGCAAAATAATCCTAGATTGTATGATGTTCCCCCATTACCAATCATAAAATAACTACATATATGAGATTCTGCCTAACATAAAATATGCAGAAGTAGATCCTATTCTGTTCTGCATTACACACAATATATAGAAGTTGCTTGCATTATTTGATATATTATGAGATAATCTATATAAATAATGCAAGCAATTGAACAGAGAAAGCAAGTAGGATTTTGTCAATGAAAAGGAGTAAGACACAACAAAAAGAGGGAAATGACCATAGAACGGGATATTTTATGGAACTGTGTGTTCAGCTGAATATATAGGATAAATTTGGTGAGCTACTAAGCAACATTACTCAGACTCATAAGAAGTGTTTTATAAAATATTTCAGCTGTCTTCCCTGGCTATGACCAGAGAACTGTTAATTTGGATAAGAACTCTGAACCATAAAGCATTGACTGCACTATGCAAGGCAGATCATTTCTTATATATAAGACTTCATTCTTGTTAGCAATAAAGATTTTAAACTATTCATATCTGGCAATCTTCTGCAAAATTGGGCCAATTAGAAAAGTTAAATGTCTGGAGAGCTAAGACTAACATGTTCTGGTGTGAAGCTTCACAATGAGAGCTGAAAAGGTAATCTCCAGAGTAATGCTAATTGCAATGGTGTGTCTGAAAATGCCAATTGTGGATTAGAGTGATTTACAGCCTACATAAAGATTGTAAGGGGAATATAAATAAAACAATGGGAGCATGCTAAAGGAATTTGGCAGTGCATGATAGGAACTGATTAAGAAAACAATTGTCCATGAAAAAAAGAATCATACAAAGAAAAAAGCCCAATGGATAAAGGCTACCAAAAGTAAGAGACATAAGAGACATAAAATATTCTGTACCTCTGGGCTTACAAGAAACAGCCTTCAGTAGAAAACATACTTACATATATTTACAAACACACACATTGCAGAACAGAAGACAGGAAGAAGGAGCCCTGAAGGGCAGAGGGGACGCAGCTGTGCCCTTCAACATATAAAAGATTTGCAGTACTTGGCAAATTCATTAGAATGAAGAACTGAAATAAGCCTGTGGTGACTGAACCTACCAGCCTGTGAAATTTGCTGCTTGGCAATATAGGTTAGAAATGTGACATAGCAGCTGTCAAGACGGATCCAATCCACAATCCTTTATTGCTAATATACATCAGGACAAGTAAAATGGCAAATGACATTATAGTCAAATCATAATAGATTTTGAAGATCTAGCAAGGAAGTTGAAAGACCTGGCATTATCATCAATCTTACCACTTCACAGAAATGTTCTCAAACAAGAGAGAATATACAATACAATGTTGCAAATGAATTGATACAATGACAATACTGTCAGTTCAAGACATTTAATTTCTGTCACTTTCTACTGAATGCTGGACATTTAGCCAAAGAATGGCGAGCTTGACCAGGAAGACTTTAAATGAGATCCTGCACATGGATTTGAACAAAAAATTCCTGAAATAGATCTCAGAGGAAGATCTGTGTACTGTACAAGATACTGGGGACATTGTTAACATAGACCCCATTGAAACACTCATAAAGAACATTGGTTTATAAAGTTGATGGCTCTTTTTGTGTTAATATCGAAGAGTATTAACTAAGATTATGAACTATATGGATCGGCTTTGGTTTGAAGGCTTAACAGTTCCTACTGACTTAGACCATTCCCAGAACAGCCAGATTGGTGTGGTACAGATTAATTTTTTTAGTAGTAATCCAATTTTTATTCATATATTTTTATTTTATACAATGATTACAATATAATTATTAATTATTATAATTATTATAATTATATTACAATGTAATTTAGAAAGTAAACAAACTTAAAATTGATAAATATTATTTTGTCTTTTTCTGTTCAGGGAATAGAAGTATTTTTGGCTTCTAATTTTGCATGTAACAAAACAAGAGAAAAGGATACGATTCCATATTCATAGTGCTTTGCAACCTTCTGACATGCTTGGATTTGTTCTTCTATATTCTTAAAAAAAAGTAATGAGAGTAGCAAAAGGAAAACATGTATTTAATATTTGCAACAATCTGCTCTTCAAAGAAGATAGAAGATTCAATGTGTCACCAGCATTGCTTTGCATGTCTTGTGGCTTTCCCCTTAGTTTTGAGGAAAATATGTCAATCAGTTTTAAGTAGTAGCAAGACAAAGTTACTGTTTTGCTTACCATGCAAGCATAATCCCAAAACAACAACAGCACGTATGCATTTGCAATCATGCTAGAGCTAATAAGAATCTTCTAGATTTCTTTAAGCACTCTATACAATATATACAGAATATATTACTAGCTTTAAATTCTACTGGAATAAATAGAAATAAGTTTTATTTCTAAAACTTATTATTTGCTCCAATATACTTACTGAGTCAGTTTCTTCAAGCAATTTGATCACGTGATTAAGGTCCACATATATGAAGTGATTTCCCTAAAATATTCATTTAAATAAGATTGTAATGGTTAGTAATTTCTATGAAGGTAACAGCTCTTCCATTTCTAACTTGTTTACCTATAAAATCTGAAAAGAAACTTGTTTCTTTTACTTTTAATAAATGGTATTTGTAAATTTTACATGTTGTCTCAATATAAAATTCAAACAGAGAATGGTTTTGGTTTCAGATATAATTATGAAGCAACTCTAGATAAAAACTTAGAAGTTAAACTGGGGAGGTAAACAATTAAAGAAGATCTACAATAATCAAAGGATGGGGTTAAAATATTCTACCTACCTACCTACCTACCTTTCCATCCACCCACCCACCCATCTAATATAAATATGCATAGATTTTAATATTCCATAAATTCATACCAACTGTATTTGTTCATTTATTCAAAGATATGTCAGAACCTTATTTTGAGATAAAACTATAAAAAGCCTGTGGTATGACTACAAATGTATAGTGTTCTTGTGATTGCACCAAAGCATGCCACCCTCCATCCTCTTTCCCCAGCCCTGCTGCACTAACATATATCTTTCTTCGGCCTTCCCATGCTTGTATATACCCAGACTGCTCTCACATCTAGACTGCTGCTGCAAAGTGATGTGGTCACAAGACACTGCACTTTATGAATGCACTTCTTAGGAACAGCAAATCTGATCTCAATTTCAGCCATAACTCAAAGACTACCTGAATTTGAGCAAGACTGATGTCATCTCTAACAGCTGGATTTTGTACTTCAATGAGAATAATGACCAAACTATATTGTTGAAGAATAGTTGAATTCTTCATTTATGCTACCAGAAGCCTTATCCTAGTATAGTAACATTGAAGTAGTTTGATCTCTATTTAATCAAAGGCAAATCTCTCTGCAATATTTTAGCACAAATAATGTAAATAAATAAGTTTCAAATTACTTTTTGTTTTGTTTTTCTTTCTTCGCATGTTTTATTCTTTTATTCTTGAAATTTGTATTTTGTATTTAATCTTTAAAAAGTTTTCAAAAGTTCTTACTAAGTAATTCTAGGAACTAAAAGATTTTAATCTATTTTTACTACAAAATACATTTGATCACAAATCACAGCTGTAACAAATATAAATAAAATAAAAATGCTTTTGGTCTTGTTAAAAAGATAAGAACTTAAATAGGCATAACAATATACTGTTTCAGATTTTTCGAAGCCTTAAACAAATTAATTACCAAATTTATATGGCAGGGGAAAAAACTCAGGATTAAATTAAAACTTTTACAAGATACGAAAAACAAAGGGGGATTGGCACTTCTGGAGTGGGAAATATATTATCATGCATCTATTTTAACTTGGTTAAAAGACTGGATGGAATTAAGGAACAAAAGGGTTTTAACTATAGAAGGACATGACCTGTCAGTAGGATGGCATGCTTTCGTATGGGATGAAAAACATAAAACACATAGCTATTTTCAAAGGCATATATTAAGGAATGCACTTTTACAGATTTGGCAAAAAATAAAAAAAACAGCATTATACAAAAATTCCAATGTGGCTATCCACAACAGAAGCATTGAAACATCCAAATTTAATCAATATAGAAAAGGTAATTAGATATAATTATTTGTTAAATGAACAGGGAAATTTGAAAACAAAACAAGAATTAGAACAAGATTTAGGCAGGGAGATTGGACATACACACAAATTCAGTCTAAATATAAAGAGGACATAAAACTATATGAAATACAAATGGATCAGCAAGAATTGGACAAAATTATACAGGGAACAGAGGAAAAATTAATTAGTAAATATATAAATATTTATTGAGATAAGATGGAAGAGGAAGTCGCCAAGGAAACAATGATTAAATGGGCAAACTTTTTTAGATATAATATAGAATTGGAGAGATGGGAAAAATGTGGCAAACAATATAAAATTGACTATGTCTGCGACATTCAAAGAAAACCAGTTTAAGATGTTTTACAGATGGCATCTGCCTCAGGCAAGGCTTGCCAAGATGTTTCTGAATAGTTCACCAACATGTTGCAAGTAAAAACAGGCTTATGGAATGTATTACCATCTATGGTGGACATGCCCTTTTGCAAAAATGGGCCAAAATCAGAAAATGGCTGGAAGAAATAATTGACCAACCCACAGATTGGAAACTGGAGACATTTCTGTTGGGAATATTTACTAGGAAATATATTGAAATACAATATCGAATTTTACATATAATAATGGCTGCAAGAATATCATATGCACAGAACTGGAAAAATGATAAGATGCCAACTGAAGAAGAACTGATAAGGAAAATTCTGGAATGTGCTGAGATGGATAAATTAACAAAGGAGATAAAGAAAAAGAAGATATAGATTGCTATGCAGTATGGAACAAATGGTATAATTGGCTGGAGAGTAGAAATAGTATATAAGAATTAATGAGGGAAGGTCACAAATGGATAAATGCCTGTAAAATAATTGATAGTTATAGTATTATATGTGAAGGAATATATATAGAAATATGGGATAATGGGACAATAAGGAAAATATATTTAAAGAAGAGTAAGGGGGAAATGTAAATAAGAGAAGATTACCGCTGCAAAATTGTTGTAAAAAGGGAATATATGTTTTGTGTTTGTGTATGTCATGTCCTATAGATTTTTTTTAAAAAAAGATATGGTCTCAGCATTTAAAAAATAAAAGGCTTCAGTGTTTAGAATAAAGTCTTGTAAGGAATTTATCTGTAAGTATATATACACAAGTATCATTCTGTAATACATGTATGCTCACATTTAAATTAAATTCAGGTAGTCCTTGAAGTTCATTTAGTGACCATTCAAAAAGGCAGTGAAAAAGTGACTTATGACCATTTTTCACACTTATGACCGCTGCAGCATCCCTATATTTACATGATCAAAATTCAGAAGCTTGGCAAATGGTTCATATTTATGACGATTGCAGTGTCCCGGGATCACATGATCAGCTTTTGCGATCTTCTGACAAGCAAAAGCAATGGGGAAGTCAGATTCATTTAACAACCAGATTACTAACATAACAATTGCATGATTCACTTAACAACAATGGCAAGAAAAATTGTAAAATGGGGCAAAACTCACTTAACCAATGTTTCATTTAGCAACATTTTGCGCTCAATTGTGATCATAAATCTAGGACTACTTTTGAGCTCAATTGTAGTTGTAAATTGAGGACTACCTGCAGTTGTTTCTGTCTCACAAAAAATGAGTATTGGTCCTCAGTTTGCTTCTGCACCAACATCCTGCCCACTCTGACTTGTTACTTTTAGTTTATGTTTTTAAGGTCTACTTTATGTTCCTATACCCTGCATAAGTGCTATCGTACACAACAAAATAAAAGTGCACTTTTGTTTACCCTTGCCTAAATTTTCTTCCACTGTCTGTTGTCTGTTTTGGGTCTCCTCAGAGAAGAACATGGATGGTTTTCTCCAGAACCATTCCCAGGAGAAAGAGAGAGGGGTAGCCGTTGTTAATTACAGAATAACAGGATTGGAAGGGACTTGGAAGTCTTCTAGTCCAAGCCCCTGCTCAGGCAGGAAAGCCTGTACCATTTAAGAGAAATGGTTGTTCAGTCTTTTCTTACAAACCTCCAGCTGTGGGGAGCACCCACAACCTCTGGAGGCAAGTCCTGCCACTGATTAATTGTTCTAACCATCAGGAAATTTTAACACCCCTCAGGCAGATTCAAATGCAACAAACCCTTCTTTGATAAATGCAGTAGAAAAACCCCACATTTCAAGAGTGGTATAGGGGGAAAAAAGAGAAACACACTTGCTCTTTTGACTGCCACTTTTTGCATTTGACAGGACCCGTTTCGCAAGGCCTGGCAGTCCTGGCTAAATGGCCCAAATAATTGGAAAAAAAAAAGGAGGAGGAGGAGGAGGAGGAGGAGAAGGGGGAGGAGGAGGAGGAGAAGGAAGAGGAGGAGGAGGAGGAGAAGAAAAAAAAGGAGGAGGACGAGGAGGAGGAGAAGGAGGAGAAGAGGAGGAAGGAGGAGGAGGAGGAGGAGGAGAAGAAGAAAAAAAAGAAGGAGGAGGAGGAGGAGAAAGAGAAGGAGGAGGAGGAGAAGGAGGAGAAGGAAGAGGAGGAGAAGAAGAAGAAGAAAGGAGGAGGAGAAGAAGAAGGAGGAGGAGGAGGAGAAAAAGGAGAAGGAGGAGGAGGAGAAGAAAAAAGGAGGAGGAGGAAGAGGAGGAGAAGGAAGAGGAGGAGGAGGAGGAGAAAAAAAGGAGGAGGAGGAGGAGGAGGAGGAGAAGGAGGAGAAGAAGAGGAAGGAGGAGGAGGAGGAGGAGGAGGAGGAGAAGAGGAAGGAGGAGGAGGAGGAGGAGGAGGAGAAGAGGAAGGAGGAGGAGGAGGAGGAGTAAGAAGGAGGAGGAGAAGAAGAAGAAGAAAGAAGGAGGAGGAGGAGGAGGAGAAGAAGAAGAGGAGGAGGAAGAGGAGGAGGAGGAGACGCTCCAGAACTGGGCAGAAACAGAGGGAATTGAATCTCTAACTTTCTCACCTGCTCGAGGCCGTTGCTGAGTTTGCTATCCAGCCTGGAGGAAGAGGAGAGATGCCTGTGTTTCTCGCTGAAAGAGGGAACCATGAGAATCGGCGAAACTTCCGGCAGAGCCGGAGAAGCCATGGCTCCGAAAAAGGATCGGCAACTCAGGCTTCAGCGCTGCCGCTTCCACTGAGGAAAACACAAACCGGCCGCCGTTGCCATGGGAGCGAGAGAAGCGTTAGCGGTCCCATGGGAGGAGCGGACGGCAGGCAAAGGAAAAAACGAAGAGAAAAGAAACCCAGCCCGCCCTCGACCAAAGCCCTCAGCTGGGGCGATGGGTCCCCTTGCCCAGGGAAGAGGCCTCGGGCTGCTGCAACCCCGAAATTATTGCTCCGTCCCGCCACCTCAGCTGCTTCGTTATTTATCATATGCCCTACGAAGACGCCGTTAGGTTAAGGTGTTTATAGTTTTGCGGAAGGGAAAGGCCCTAAGGAGCCAAAGTTTGGCTCCCTTCGAGCCAAAGCACGCTCATTGCCCGTAAGAAAAGCACCCCAAGGGAATGGCACCAAAACGACATTACTGCACTAATAATACCCCGCCGTAACCTTAGCGACATTAGCAGTGTCGTCGACAGCTTTAAAAAAGGAAGAAGCTCGTCCCAGCTCACCCATCGATCCAGTTCCTGGCTATTAGAAATGGATACAAACATGAGAAATCGTCATCGTAATTTTAAAAAGCATTTGTGCAGCCGTTCCCCCCCCCCCTTCCCCGCTGAAAGCCTTTATCAGGAAAAGTTTCTCTTGAAGTTTCAAAATCTCCGATTCTGATAGTGCAAAGTAATTTAAGGCAATGTTAAGATTCTCAATCCTGAAGATCCTCAACCTCTGCTTCAAGAGTGTCAACGTTTTCCATGTCAGTGTTTACTTGTCCTAAATGCTAATTAAGTCGTTTTCCAGAATAGGTTCATGACATGTCAGCAATACCATCAGGCCTATTCAGAAATGCTGCATATGTATTTTCTTTCTATAGTTATTCTTTAGGTATTTCGTTGCTTCAGGCTATAAATGTGTAAGGGGCTACAGCTTCTTCTATCCCTACTTTTGCGCACCATTGCAATGCAGATATGAAATGGTGGGATTTGCAATGTGAATCCATACTTTGTCATTTCGGCTTTATTTATTTTCACCTAACTCAAACTGTGGCTCAGTACAGTACACAATATAAACACAATAAATCAAAAAGGGGAAAAGTATAATCATATAAAAATAAGCAGACAAAAATTATTGAGGACACAAAAACCCAAACATGGGGAGTCTCATGCACATTTACCGATAGATAATCCTGATGAAACACCTTCCATCAGATCACAAGTAATCAGAATAGATATCCATTCCTAATCACAATTTAGGAATAAAGGTCACCCTCCAATTTCCTTCTTTTAAATCTAAGAATTTATGTGCCCTAGAAAACTTGCCATTAAAACGAGTCTTCAAAAAGATTTTGCTACAAATTTGTTACACGAGGCTTGCCCATTGCAATATAGCTAGGAATTTTTTTAAATGCAAAACTAGATCAAAGTGAACATCACTCAACAATACCAGACTACTGGTGGATTTTAAAAGCATAACTTTAGCATATTTATCTCATGTTCATTCGATCAAGCAAACCTTATGCACTATGAAATCTCTGATAGACTGATAGACAACAGAGATGGATGGGCTGTGAGAACTCTCTGAAACAACCTTCAATGGAGCGGAAAAGATATATCAGACATATTTCTTCAGCTGTTATTGGTAATGTCAAATTATCCCAACATCGTAGCCTGAGCTGTAATTGATTAATGATTATTCATTAATCTACAGAGGTCATTCACCTTTGTGAGCAGCATTAGGATCTTCTTATTTCTGCTTCTACCTCGATCATGCTATACCTTTAGAGAATACAAGAAACTTGTTAGAAGGATGGATTCAAGAATTCCTTTCATGACCTGGTGCATCCTAGAATGTTTCTGAACATTTGTGTTTTATATCAACATCCGTATGTCATTCAACAAATTTAACACTTCCACTCCATAATGTCTAGCTAATCCTGTAAAAATTGCCATATTCAGAAGGTATTGGTATTCTACAGAATGGAGAGATTTAGAACAAAAAAATAGTGATAGGAACCTTTCTGCTATAAATTGGATGAGTAGCCACTTCTTAGGATGATGTTGCTGTGTTTTATTGATACGATGTTTTATTTTCATGTTGAATTTTTGTTGCATTAAACTACTTCCAACATTATTGGACTGAACATAATATAAATCCATAGTAAATAATTACAAATGCATATTGAATATGTAAAATCTGTTTCACAAAGGAAGTTTATTATGATTGTAACATCACACATTTGTTCAAGAATGGGCACGCATTTCAGAATTTATACTGGTACAATCAAATAGACACTATTTAATAAAATGCAGTAGAATCACAAAACAATTTATCTGACATAAATTCAACTCTAATGTACTCTTTAGATGCAGTAAACAAATAACAATCAAAATTAAAAGAGTTGAATAACACTAATCAAGACACAGTTTAAACACAGAATGAAACAAACCAATCATTTACAGCTATGAAAAATTAAAATTCAAAGTTAGTTATAAGGATTATATTATGCATAGAAATTTTGTTTTGAATATCACACATACATTAAGCGCTGTTAGAATATTATAATGCATTGTAATGAGAAATAAAGTTATATTTTTAGAAATCGAAAATATTTGAAGTTTTCTAAAAGTATATAAACAATTTATATTTATTATATGGCTTTTACTCAATTCAAAATATATGGCAATAATATTAGTTTCATTGAAAATATTGGGTAATGACAGGTGTGTGTGTGTGTGTGTGTGTAATGGCCTGGTTTAACAATGATCTTAGACCCATATACTGCAATGTATGAATATTAAATTGCTTATGTACTTCCCTGCGTTTCACGCAGCATAATGGAAAATTTCCACACATTTCTGTTAGATCCAAAGGGGAAAAAATAGATTAATTTACAAGCTATAATAAATTGTCCTTTAGCTACAAATCATGGCTTGACAATATTATAAGGTAATGGTTGTGTCAGATATAATCAAAATTAGCTTAACAAGCCCTGGGAATTGTTATAATAGCACATAATATAAGAAAAATAAGGAATATAATAATATAAGGAATATGTAAAAAGAAATTAAGAGAGATTAAGAAGAGAGTGGACAACTATTTGTCTGAAACAGTATAGAGTTTCCTGCTGGAGCAGGGAGTTGGACTAGAAAACCTCTAAGGCAGTGGTCCCCAACCCCCGGTCCGCGGACCGGTGCCGGGCCGTGGAGTACCTGGCACCGGGCCGCACAGCGGCCGGGGGACATGAACGCTGCAGCGCAAAGACTCCTGGGCCGTGCGCAAAAGCTCCTGGGCCGTGCGCAATGGGCCGTGCGCAAAAGCTCCTGGGCCGTGTCCCCACCCCTGCGCGCGCTCAGCGGGCCGCGGCGATAAAAAGGTTGGGGACCACTGCTCTAAGGTATCTTCCAACTCTGTTATTTTGTTAAGCAAAAACACATTCTTAGTCAAACACATTGTGGTAAATAACCTTGGAGCAGGAACAGTTTATAATAATTAGTATACAGTATACAGTATACAGTATTTACAGTATAGTATACAGTAATTAGTTATGTACATTTTGGCGATTAAATTTGAGTATCTAGCAAAAGTATTAATTCTAGGAACACTTTGGTTAACTTAGAGTCATACTACGGACTCGCTTTGAACTATATTTGACTTTGAACTAAAGTCAAATATACTTTGACTGTATAAATTGGGTTGCAATCCTTCTGTTACTTTGTATGCTTTTAAGGCATGTACATATGAAAAACAATGTACATTTGTGGGTTGAAAACTGCAGTCAATATGTAATAACATTCTATGTAGCATATTTGTATTTCAATGTGGCTATTTTATCTAAAAATACAAGTTAATTATCTGGTATATTTAAAATAAATTAATCTCTCTTTAATATGAAAAATAACTGCTTTTAATTCTGTAAGAACACTTTCCTTAAAAAATTCTGTGATATAATGTTAAAATATTTTCAGAGCATTTGCAACCAAGTGGAAATAAAAAATCCTGGACTTGCAATAGCTTTTGTAGCATAAGTATTTATATTTCTTGTGAGAATCTGATAATAGAAAACCAGCTCACAGAATCTAGTCAATCTGATTCCAAATATATTTATTTAGAAGCCTTACTTGATTCAAAGGAACATATAGTACTTCTTGGGGAACAACAATTTACTAATAAATTTTATTGGAAATTACAGGGATGGAATTTCCTTCATTGTGAATTTTATTGATTTATTTAAATTTGCTATAGCCGTAATAGACTCTGGACAGTAGAAACGTTTATCTTCATTTCAATCTAATGCACCCTGAAAAATTCCTGTTATGTCTAATAATAACTATAGATATCTAACATTACATAGTGGTCAAAGATGAGGCAGCACTGATAGTTGTTACATGTACTTTGTATTATGTTGAGGATTTACTCAGGTTTAGCTGCTCCACTCATAGTTAGAACAGAAAGAAACAGAATAAAAAGTATTTGATAGATCATATTAGAAAACAATCTAAATAGTTTCAGGTCATTTAATAACTAGGAAGATAATTGTTTGGATTTTTTGGTGATAGTTTACTTATGTTTCTGTAGGTAATCCTTTCTGCAACTTTTTCACCATATTTCTAATTATTTTTTTAAATATATTTAAAGAAAATGCAGGAAAGTTGTGAACAAATAAGGATGTTTGAGCTTATCTGAGACTTAGTCAAAAACTGATCCACTGATATTAATAGGTTGCCTAGATTCAAGCCAGCTATGGCACAACTATAAGAGTAAAATATTTTAACATCTAATATTCTAAATATGGTGAAATTTAAGAGGCATTGAAACAACCACCTGAAATGTGGTATAGTATATTATATAGTATATAGTATTATACCAAGTATAGAACATATACAAGAAGTCAGTCATGGCTAAGGAAAGGAAAAAAAATCATGGAAGAAAAGGCTGATAAAAACAAGAATTTAAAAGTTTCCCTTTAAATTGACTTGTTTAATTTTTGGGGACCATTTTTTTCACTTCAATTTTTTAGAGTTTTGACTGTTAATATACTCAAAAATTAATTTAAAAATCAAAAATCAAATTAATTGATAATAGTTTAGCCCTTTCTGTTTCATATACAATTATGTTAATCACTGCTTCCTATTTAATCTCTTTCCTACAACATAGTAACATAGCAACATAGTACCAGTCTAGTAGTTATGGCTGTGCACCCATCAACAACGATTCAAAAGTGCTTAAGTATCATGTGAGCACAGCAATTGCTCAAACCTAAAAAAAGATGTTGCTGCTTTAAGGAATTCAGTCCTGCTTTATTAAAAACAGAAGAAAGCAAATTAAACAATCCTATCTCTAATCTGTATGAATTTCCAGTCTATAGGTATAATAGCAATAATAAAAGGAGTTTTTTATTCTTGCCATCCATATCAATACTAGCAAACAAGTACTGGTTTTTAAAGATAGAAAATTATTTAAACATTTTATTATCTATTATGCAATAATTGTTACAAAAAGCATTTAAATACTGCAAATATAAAGTAAAATATGAAAATAATTCAAAATAATAATATATGTTCCATTGTCTGAGGACTCTTAATATAATATACAAAGTGATGGTGAGTAATGAATACATTTTTCACATATACCTGGTATTCTGGCATCATTTAAGAAAAGATGAGAAGAAACTACATGTACATTATTTAATTGTGATGATAATTCACGGGCATAATAAGGTTAATCCTTGTTTCCCCAGCAATACTGCAATTCTGATAAAAAATTCCCAATTGCCTGTATTACATTCCCGCCCCCCCCCTTCCTAGCGTTTTTCCATGTGCAGGGCCCATTTTTTGTGGTTCAACTGAATGTTGATTACTTAGTTCTCTCCCTAGAAAAATATTTGCACAGATGATGTATCGTAAAAGTACAGAAGGCTGCTTCAGATTTTTTAAAAGACTTAACAAATAACATTTATTTTGGCTGTATGTTTTGAGAATCTTCACTGACTTTAAATGGCAATAGTAGAACACACCTAGCTGGTGAAGTAAGGAACATATTAGCAAAGAACAGAATAATGATCGAGATTCTGATACTGAAAGTTTTAAAAACCTACAACTGAAGCTTCAAAAATGAATTAATATTAATCAATTTATGTCAATTTGGTTTTAGCAGATTCATTGTAGAAACTGACTGTTTTTATGAAAAGATCATAAATAGCACACTAATAAAGCACAACAAAGCATATTTAAAATATACTATTAATATCACAGGAAATATTACAAGTAGCCAACAGTACCTTGGTGTATTCCAACAAAACACAGTCTTTTTAATTATGTTAAGATAATCAAATGCTATACTTGAATACTTCACTTTACTCAAAAGTTTTAGTCAGTATGGAGGTATTGCCTATGACTATTGAAAGTTAAGGCAAGATAATTGGTACTTTTCCATCTACTACATGTATCACTATATCAGAATCAAGATGTATATTAAGAATTCTAGTGATCTGCATTTATACATCAAGAGAATAAGTATTAGACTTGTGCATCTCTACATAGGAATATCTAATGTTATATTGATGTAAATGGAAGATTTAGATCTGTCCTATTTGATTAATTTGTTAGAACTTGTACTTTCAATCAGATGTTCCACATTCATAGTATCCTTACTATTAATTGTTAACTATCTATAAAAGTTGTGAAATTCTTCCATAAAGTAAAATTGTTATATTTCAGTTGTTCTGAGTGAAAAATTATCTCTGTGTGTGTATGTATGGAGAATATGGACTACATTTGGTAATCTGATAAATTACCAAATTCCTCATAGTATAGGATATATTTCTGGCTGCCTTCCAAAGTCTAACTTGGTCCTGCTATGTAAGAAGGTTAAATCATGGCAACTAGTCCAAAGTTTATTAAACTGAATAAATTATAAAGTTTATTAAATTTAATAAACTTTGGTCCAATTGCCATGATTTGACCTTTTTACATGCTTTTGTCCTGGATGATTGAGTCTATATTTACATATTTTCCTGCTATATTTCTAATTGAAATAATTATTGTTTTAACAGCCATGATTACATTTAATTTACATGCTTCACACATAGTTCTGTTTCATTCTGCCTGCTAATTGCAATCCTCTGGCTAATTTAGATATCAAAAAGCATAGCTAGGTATAATTCAAAATATTATCTAACATTGTTTAAGCTTACAAAATTTTCTCAGAATTGTAACAAAATCCTACAATAAGACAATAAAGGGAAAGTGAAAAAGCCGAAAACAAGACCAGATGTCTGATTATATCAATCTAAAATGGAAGCTGTGGATGAAGCATGTTAGATTAAATTTAGCACTCAGAAACAAATTAATGGCTGCTATTATTTGCATAAAACACAGTGTAGGTCAGATTTAGAGTGTTAGGTATTTGGAGCTGTCCGAATGTGCATTTTGCTTGCAGATCCTTCATTTCGTACTTCACTTACTCCCAAGAATCCAGCAAAACAGAGATTATTGACTCTCAATTTATCCTATTTTTTTTTGGGGGGGGGGGGGGAGACACCTAACACAAAAGCACCTGCTTTTTTTAAAACTATCTGCTTCAATCCCCTATATGGTATATGTTGCTTGCTGAACAGTCTTGGACAATTCAACAATTGTCACTTTTTTGGTTGAATCTTAATAAAGCTATTGTTCAACTAGTCATTTCCTTTATGGACCAATAGTTATGCTTTGTTTTTTTTTAACATTTAAAAGAAATTAATAGCTTTTAACTATAACACAGTTACAAATACTAACTCTATAATGGCTTTCTTAAAAATTTCAAATAAAAACTTTTAAATATACTTCTCAGTTTTGAGGCAAGGAAATTCCCAGATTCAAAGTAGAAGTACCACCATATTGTACACGTTTATATTTCTCATTTTAGCAGGTAACTGCACTTTTGTTTGCCCTTTCCTTCAAGTGAAAAACACGGCCTTGAATGGCCATAACTGGATCCAGTCGCAGTGCTCCAGCCCAGTTGCATTGCTTGACTTTTTAATTTTCCATAATTTACTAGCATTGGGTTTGGGTACTATATGAAATTTAAATAATGGCTAGATTCAGCTACATCTTTGACTGCAGAGAGTGCTGTATCAAAGGAAAAAACGCTTCAGGGGGTCTAAAGACGAACAGTAATACCAGCTGTCCAATGATATCAGAGAATGATGTCAAATGTATCTCATCTTTAGCCTAATAATCAGAGCATTAAGAATGCAAGCCAGAAAGTAGAAAAATAATTAGGTAAAATTGCTATAGTAGACTTATCTCTTGAAGTGCTGAAATCTATAATAGCTTTAAAGTTAGTTTGAAGCAAGAAAGAAATTTGGCCTTTATGACAGAGCATGCCCAATGAATAGGCAGGACCAGAATAAAGAACTGGTAACTACCTGAAGACTTAGCTGTGCCATTGTTCCTAGAGGTCTGCAGTAGTCATGAGCATTGGTAATGGCAGTATTAAATGGATATTCAATTTTTATTTTTAACCAGCTGCAATTGATGTTTTATTGAATTTATAATAATGGTTTCAGAGTAGCTGTATCCTGTTTTGTTTATTTATTTTTTACAGTTTGTTTTAATTGTTGTGAGTCACACTCACTTGTAAGCTAATAAATAAAAAGGTTTACATTTGATTAATTTAAAATGAATTGTTGTTAATAGTATTAAAAATCTGAAGAGTAATTCCAACTTGCTGACAACTTTTAGAGGACTGTATGAGTGTGGTTGTGGCTCTGAGGCCCCTTTATTGAGTCTTGTATGCTAACTGAAGCTACATCTAATAGATTGCAAGCAAATCCACCCGAAAGAGATTTATTCTGAGTAAAGTTTACTGAAATTCAATGGAACTTGTTATCTGTTACATTTGTTTAAATCTGTAATCTTGGAATGGCAGAAGTGGCTTAAGTTTGCCACAAATCAAATCCTTCAAAATATATTCATTCTTATCTATTATGCTGAAAATGCAATGTCTGCTTTCACCTGTATTGCTTATATTCTGATAATATCACTTAATGCCTGAGATATTTCAGTTTAAAATAAAACCTATACAGTATTAAATACAGACATTTAAAGGGACAAACATTGTGGTAATATTTTCATTGTATGATCACATGATTGTAATTCTTTCTGGTGAGGGATATGAATCAGATCCATTTCCATCTTGTGTAAATTGTCTTTTTTCCGATCCTCTTCTAATCTTTCTCAGTTTCCTATTTATACACGGTAGAAGCAAAATTATCTTACCCAGAATTACCACACAAGGCAAGACAAGTGCAAGAACAAAATTTGGTGGTGTGTAAAATCTGTAGCATTCTTCTTCAAAGGCTCTTTTCCATCCATAAATTAATACATGGAAAGTGCTTATGAGAAGAGCGACGTATCCAAGTGTAGACTTTGAGATTTGAAAAGAGAAACAAATACAAATTAAAATGTTAACATCATGATTTCCACATATAGCAAACTATTAAAAGTTATTTACAAAAACTTAAACTATTATAAACATAGATATACCGTATTTTCCGGCGTATAAGACGACTTTTTAACACATGAAAATCTTCTCAAAAGTCGGGGGTCGTCTTATACGCCGAGTGTCGTTCTCCTGTAACCAGGCAGACCAGCCCGAAAGACTCTGACGAGCCTTAAATGGCTCTGGCGATCTAAGCTCTGACGATCCCAGCTTTGCCTGCTAATCAGGCAATTCAGCTGGGACCGCCAGAGCCACGGAGAAGGGAAAAACTTTTCCCCCTCCGGCTTGCTTACCTTAGCTCAGTGGTTGGGGGTCAAACAACCCTTTCACAGGGGTTTTGCAGGTGGTGCAATACAGAAAAACGAACATCTCCTAATGCTTGGGACTCGGAGAGGTAAATGGTGACTGGTCCGGGGAGCAGCTGGATTTTGCAGTCCCAAGCATTAGGAGATGAGGGCTGCCACTCTTACAGCGCTCTTACAGCGGAGAGAAAAAGCCGGATGCCGCTCTCCATTGCAGACATCAGATCGCCCCCCTGCAAGCTCTCCTCTCTCAAGCAGTCCAACCAAAGTTTCCAGCCCCGCTTCAGGGAACGCTCCTCGAGAGACGAGAGTTTGCAGGGGGCCGATTTGGCATCTGGATTAGAGAGCAAAATCCAGCTGCTCTCCGGACCAGACGCTATTTACCGCTCTGAGTCCCATGCAGCAGGAAACAAAGGCTGCCTTGCGCCGCAAATATAGCAAGGCAGAATCCTGATGCTGCACTTTCAGCAGACAGATGAGGGCTGCCTTGGCCATCGGCTGGCGCAAATATACCAAGGCGAATGCTCATGCCGCACAAGTTCAAGTAGTGCTTCGCTCCCACACTTCTTTCGGCCCTCAGTCTCTCAGGGAGATGCTTGACTTCCTCTCAGCCCCAAGACACTGGCTTGCCCATGAGATGAGAGAGAGAGAGAATGAGAGAGAAAGAGAGAGAATCAGAATGAGACAGAGAGAGAAAGAGACAAAGAATGAAAGAGAGAATGAGAGAGAGAGAATCAGAGTGAGACAGAGAGAGAAAGAGAGAGAAAGACAGAATGAAAGAGAATGAGAGAAAGAGACAGAGAGAATCAGAGAGAGAGAGTGAGAGAGAGAGAATGAGAGACAGAGAAAGAGACAGAATCAAAGAGAATCAAAGAATCAGAGAGAGAATGAGAGAGAGAGAATCAGAGTGAGACAGAGAGAGAAAGAGAGAGAAAGACAGAATGAAAGAGAATGAGAGAAAGAGACAGAGACAGAGAGAATCAGAGAGAGAGAGAGAAAGAGAGAATGAGAGACAGAGAAAGAGACAGAGAATCAGAGAGAGAGAGAGAAAGAGAGAATGAGAGACAGAGAAAGAGACAGAGAATCAAAGAGAATCAAAGAATCAGAGAGAGAATGAGAGAGAGAGAGAAAATGAGAAAGAGGGGGGAGAAAGAGAATGAGGGGGGAGAGAGAGAAAGAGTGGGGGAAAGAAAGAATGAGAGAGGGGGAGAGAGAAAGAGAATGAGAGAGGGGGAGAGAGAAAGAGAGAATGAGAAAGAGTGGGAGAGAAAGAAAGAGAGGGAGAGAGAGAGAGCGAAAATGAGAGAGAGAGAAAGAGAGAATGAGAGAGAAAGAGTGGGAGACAGAGAGAGAGAGACAGACAGGAGGGAGAGTGCCTGAAGGACCCCATCCCGTACTGGGAGTCCAGGTGCTTCAGCAAGCGGTGCACTGGATTCGTATTAGTGGTCCGCAAAATTTAAAATTATGAAGTTGGTGGTCCCTGAGGTCCAAAAGGTTGGGGACCCCTGGCCTAAGACCATCGGAAAACACATATTTTTGTTGGTTTTAGGAATAACTTTATCGTTGGGGGTCACCACAACATGAGGAACTGTATTAAAGGGTCGCGGCATTAGGAAGGTTGAGAACCACTGCCTTAGCTGCTTGCCTTGCTTCGCTTGCCTGAATCCATTCCATCAGCAAGCAACTCCCTGCCTGCAATCAAGCAGGCAGGGAGTTGTGGACTTCAACTCCCAGAATTCCTCAGCCAGCAAAACAAAGCTGGCTGAGGAATTCTGGGAGTTGAAGTCTACAAGTCTTAAAGTTGCCAAGGTTGGAGACCCCTGTTCTATTGGGTAAGTTTTTTTCCCCTTTGGGATCTTTAAAAAAAAAAAAGTTAATTGGGGTTTTTTTTAGTTGTTCTTTTTTAGACCTAGCCATTTAAAGTTTAGGAAGTTTTAAATTTAGCTTTCATATAAAAATAAAAATAAAATAAAATAAAATAATATTTGTGCAGCTTTCTGAGATTTAGTGTGTTTCTGTAGTGTTTCACTCTAACTACACAAACACACAAAATCTCACAAAGCTGTATGTGGAATTTTGTGTGTGTAAAGTGTGAAAGTTGGGTTTTTGGGCTTTTTGTGGCTGTGTGAGGTTCCTGCTTGTTGCAGGGGCCATTTTGGGTCTAGCACAGCTGCTTTTACATTGTGGATGAGCCAGTTGTGTTGTGTTGTGTTGTGTGTGTGTAAAGTGTGAAAGTTGTTTTTTTGTGGCTTTTTGTGGCTGTGTGAGGTTCCTGCTTGTTTCAGGGGCCATTTTGGGTCTAGCACAGCTGCTTTTACATTGTGGGTGAGCCAGTTGATGTTTTTTTAATTTTTATTTGGTGTGCATTGGAAGAGGGGTAGTCTTATACGGCGAGTATAGCCCAAACCCTATATTTTAACAGGAAAATTTGGGGGTCGTCTTATACGCCCAGTCGTCTTATACGCCGGAAAATACGGTAAATAGATTAGGTTTCGTCCATATTTTAGTATACAAAACATACTGAATAAAAATAAACTCTGAACATGGCTAAAGGACTTGTGAACATACAATAAAAATTAGAGTTCAGTATTTTGAAAATTGGTCTAATAATTTTTAGTGTGATGACCCCAATTAACTTTTGCAATTAACAAAAAGAAAGTGAAAAATGAATGGAACCTTCTTAAATATTCAAATGCTCATTGGAAAGGCCTTTCAATTTTTACTGGATTAGTATAGAACATGAAATATACTCTACTGTTAAAAAGTGAAACAAGAAACAGAGTTTACTTATTTGAATAAATAGTTATGAACATAGTTTTACATAAAGACCACCCCAAAACAAACACAACAATAAATAATAAATTAATTAGTAGATATATTCCATGTATAATTCTTATGCATTCCTAAAATGTATATTGGGATATTAATTGGGCTATAATTTGTGGTATTAGGACACTGTAATGGAATTGTAAATATCTTAAAATAATATAAATGACATAGGGCAATGTTGGTGAATGTTTTCGGAGTGCTGAAACGGGAGCATATGCGTGTGCGCATCAGAAATTGGAAGAGGAGCTCCCTAGCATGCGCATGTGGGAGCGCCGGAAACTGCTCCAGGAGGCTGAGATTCCAGTTTCTGGCACGCAACGCGCATGCGCACACCGGAAACCAGAAGCTCAGCTTTCCGGCTCATGTAGCGTGTCAGGGAGCTTCCGGTTTCCAGCGCTCCTGCGTGCACGAAGTCCAGATCACACAAGATTGAATCTTTCAATATTGAATGGTACTAAAGTCTTTTACTAGATTAGATTAATTACATTTAGTATTTCAATTTAGTACACACCTGAATAAAACTGAATTCCCTCCAGTTTAATGATCTGTTTACTGATGGAATGGAAGTCACAGCCAACAAAGAAAGCAGCCCAAGGCTCATTATTCCAAAAGAGACGTACATTTCAATTCGCCATACTTCTTCCTCATTCCAGGAATTTTCAATATTTTCATGGACCTGGAAAAAGAGATTATTGAATCTTTAACAAGTTTAACACATTTATAGAAAATTATTTAAAATTAACTGGAAAATCTGAAGGGTTTTAAAGTGTGCCTGGTGAACTATCATGAATGGGAGCAAAGAGGAGAGAGTTATTTAATTAAGTAAGGAGGCTTTATAGTTTTAGAAACTTCATCTGGTTGGTACATCTGGCCCTTTCATGTTTAGAAGAAGAATACATTATGCGAAGTAAGTAATCAATTGTAATTCCTCTTATTTTGAATAGTTTGTTTATAGCACTAAATTGGTCATTTGGGGTGTTATGAGCAGTTTTCAGAAACAGGAGGGTGAACATTATTGAAGCTAAATCAATTTTTTAAAAAGAAATGAGTAATTTTATATATTATTATTCATCACTACATAATTATGTGACTTCATACATAGTATAAATGTTAACATATTTAAAAACCATAATTGAATGTTTTTTTCATGCAGGAAGAAATATTAAGGCAATGATCAACACATCTCAAATTACTAATCACATATGCAGGGTGTTCTGAATTACTTGATCCAAAAAGGACATTTTCCTTACCTGTTGATAAGCTGTATTTAAAAATAGGTATCGTTCTGACCTCCTCATAGGCAAGCAAAGGCTGTAAACAACATGAACTGTTGCAAAGAAAAAACTAAGTAACCCAAGCTGTTTTCTACACTGCAGCCAGTTCTCTAACCAAGATGGAAACAATCTGTATTTAGTACCATAATAAAGTTGATAAGCAGCTGCCAGGAGCCCTGATAAATACACTAGAGATAATAAAGTAATTGCAACAACTGGCAATGTCTTGTTCACAATCTCAATAGGAATCTTATAAAAATCACTCTGATGATTTCTCACGTAAGGATGTATTACATCTCTAATAAAGGAATAGATAAAAAAGAAGGTGGCTAGGCCAACAGCCACTATGACTGGTCCTTTCCAGAGTGTGAACAATCGAAGAGGTAAATTTTCAATTTCTCTTGCCGATGATAAAGTGCCCAAATCAATAGGAATAAAATTGAGCTGACGAGCAAGTTCAATAACTTGATGTCGAGCTTGAATGCTGTTACTGCATATGTAAACCTAAAACAAGCAAACAAATTATTAATAACTACATGGACTAAATAGTCAAACTAGAGTATGTATTTCCAAGAATGAGACTTCCTGTAATTATCTTTAACTTAACTTTACAGACATCCATATTACAATTTAAAAAGTAATTATTGTAATTATTTTATCTATATTTTATTTTTATCTTTATTTCATGTTATACAAGTCAAGGGTGCAAAACGTATTGCCCGTACACAATTCCCACAAATTGTGAAACGTACACAATTCCCCCAAATCTTAGGTACATACCATAGAGTTCTACCAAATAAGGGAAGTTATTAAATACATGGGATGTGACCAGTTTACTGCGAATACGTAAAATAATTTTTAAAAAGTATCATTCAGACATACATGTATTTTTTCTACACAAGTATGAAAAATCCACAAATGCTGCTTTAATGAAATCATTACAACTACACATCTTTAATTTTGCTCTTAAAGCAGATACATTTTTTTCCAGAATGCTACAGAAATACAAAAAAACCTTACATGGTATATGTACTGCATTCATTCAGGATCTAAAATATTTCTTATAAATTATTTTCAAACAATTCTAGTCACACTAATTGTACTTACTTTAGTTTTATTTAAATTGAAGGCATGTTGTCCAACCATCTTTTGCTCTGGACCTATCCATTTTTGATTGTGGATTGATTAATATTATTATTATTAGTTCAATTTATATGCTGCCTTTCTCCGGAGACTCAGGGCGGCTTACAATGCATTTAGAAAATCATTATAAAAACATTTAAAAATTAAAACATTAAAACCCATTCATACCATTCATGGCCGGATCTCACAAGATCGCAACAGCGAGATCAACGGCCCCAGGCCTGCTGGAAAAGCCAGGTCTTCACTTTTCGGAAGGCCAATAGGGTGGGGGTGGTCCAGACTCAGGAGGTAACTGGTTCCAGAGAGCTGGGGCAGCCATAGAGAAGGCCCTCCCCTCCGGGCCCACCAGCCGCATTGTTTAGCTGACGGGACCCGGAGGAGACCAACTCTGTGGGATCTTATTGGTCGCTGGGAGCTATGTGGTAGAAGGCGGTCTCGAAGATAACCTGGCCCTGAGCCATGTAGGGCTTTAAAGGTAATGACCAACACCTTGAATTGTGCCTGGAGACCAATAGGGAGCCAGTGCAGCTCGCAGAGAATTGGTGTAATGTGGGTGTATCTGGGTGCACCCACAATAGCTTGCGCGGCTGCATTCTGGACCAACTGTAGTCTCTGAACACTTTTCAAGGGTAGCCCCATGTAGAGTGCGTTGCAATAATCTAATCGTGAGGTGACAAGGGCATGAGTGACTGTGAGGAGAGCCTCCCGATCCAAGTAGGGTCGCAATTGGTGCACCAGGCGAACCTGTGCAAAGGTCTCCCTAGCCACAGCCGTCAGATGTTGCTCTAATCTTAGCTGTGAGTCTAGGAGGACACCCAAATTGCGAGCCCGTTCTGAGGAGGACAGTTTCTCCCCCCCCAGAACCAAGGATGGACAATCAACATAATCTTTAAGAGGCAATACCCACAGCCATTCGGTCTTGTCTGGGTTAAGTCTGAGCCTGTTGACTCCCATCCAGACCCTCACAGCCTCCAGGCACTGGCATTGATGAGCCAATCAAATATCAAATGAGGCTCTCAATCTGAAACTCTCCTCTGCCCTTGTGATAAAATTGAATGCTGAAGTTGCCAAATCATAAAGATGAGAAATAATCTCATTTCATTTTTTAGGTAGTCTTATATGAAAAATTACAGCATTTTGTAGCGGAAGCTTCAAGGCAGGGGTGAAATCTACTTACCTTCCCTATCAGTTCAAAAGTATGCGCGCGTCACATGCGCGCACAGACCCTCTGCACATCCACAAACCTTCTGCACATGCGCAGAGGGTAAAAAACAGGTTACTTCTTGGTTAAAACCAGGAAGTAATGATGACCGGGTGGAGCCTCATGCTGCCCTTGCTACCGGTTCTCCGAACCACCCACCGCCATCGCTACCGGTTCGGTTGAACCAGTCCGAACAGATAGCATTTCACCCCTGCTTCAAAGGGTTTCTCATGTATACTTGATCATCATTTTCATTGTTTTAAGTGCTGAAATGCATAACTTACCTGTCTGCTTGCATCTTTTGGTCCTACTTGTAATGCCCATGCTGAAATAACATTGAACCCTTTAACAACAAAGGAATCTGGAAAAAGGGATGCCAGGTATTCTGCATTGGATTCTGGATATTGGTTAATTTTCATGTTGTTGCTGACATCTACAAGGATTTTACCAACAAGAAGATGCTTGAGGTCCCACAAAGCTGCATAGTGTTCTCTGCGTATAGCGATAAAAATTATGTTTGCTTTTGCGATAGCATCTTCATGATGAGTGACATCAACAACATGGGGAAAGAATTCCGTCACAAATTTAGGGTTTCTGCTTCCTATTACCACATGAAACCCACATCTGATAAGCCTAGTTGTCAAGGATTTAGCGAAGTCCCCACTTCCAATTATGCCAACTGTAAGCTTACTGGTGTCTTTGATGTAATTTCTGCCATTTGGTAAGAAAGATTCATTTAAGACTTTAGGACTTCCCATCATAGAAATTGATTCCATATCGGCGCAAAAGGTTATAAGGATATTTTCTAAAAGAAAACAGAAACACAAAATTAATTTTTCACTGATATATACTAACAAATTTCCTATACCAACACACACAAGATTTAGAATAAGATATAACACACACATCTGCAGCATCAAAGTCTTAATGTGTCAACTCCAAGCTAGAAAGAAATATCTCTAACCCTTATAAAAATAGGGAGGAAAAAATAGGCTTTCATTCTAGTTCTCCATATACGCATAGTAAAAACACTAGAGAGAGGAAAGTATTCAACAAACGTCAAACCTAGTTTATGGAAAACAAAAATAACCTCAGAGAGCATTTGTGCACAATTTTAGAATTAAAATTAACTTTTCATGAGAAATCTGGGATTTTTCAGGAATATATTTGTCTGCCAAAGTAGGTCTCCCCTTGACAAATATACTATATTTGAAGAAGCATTTAGCTGCTCTATATATATTTCATTTTTAAGTTGCAAAATAAAAATGGTAACTGATAGAAACTATTGCAATATATGGTCCCTGCTGCTATTGTAATAGCCAACTAGGACTTCCCATAGATAATTACATTTCATATTTTATATTGATGCTTTTGCTATCTATTAATGCAGTAAACTTTTCTAGTTCCAATTTTTTTATTAATTTATCAAAATTCAACGAAAAAAATTGAGGAAATAGGGGAAGAAAAATGGAAGAGGAAAAAGTGTACCCTAAAAGGGAAAAAAGAAAAAAAGTGTTAACTTCTGACTTTTTAGTGTGGTAGAATAAGATTTATTATTTATTTATTTATTTATTAGTTATATTTCTATGCCGCCCACTCTCCGAGGATTCTGGGCGGCTTACACCAAAGACAGTATACTAAATAGCATATTGCCCCCTAACAATCTGGGTCCTCATTTTACCCACCTCGGAAGGATGGAAGGCTGAGTCAACCTTGAGCCGGTGAGATTTGATCTGCTGATCTGCTGAACTAGCAGTCAGCTGAAGAAGCTGCAGTACTGCACTCTAACCACTGCGCCACCTTGGCTCTAACATATAGCCTCATTTTTGTACTTTAACATAATATATTGTAGCCAATTATACAACAACAAATACAGTAACATTTGAACAAACAGGGGAAAACTTATAGACCCATGACTCCCATGGATTGAAATTTGACCAGTTTTGTAAAAAAAATAATAATTACATAAACATATCACGAATCTGTTTATGCCGTAATAGAAAATCTCAAATTTTTTTGCAGTGTGTTGATATTTGTGCTATATTGTTCATATTGGGCTATTTTCAAGGCAGATACTTCTCTGAATATATCCCAATTTTCCCAGTGAAGACAGTTAATAAGAAGCTCTGTGTTGAAGGCATTGAGGAATCTAGTAAAAAAACATTTCTGAAACAAAGATCCAATGGGACATGGATTATCTAGCGTGTTTTTCTCTCTGTGTGTAGAAAAATTTTAAAATGAATTTTAATTATATTACTAAAACATGCAAACTAAACAAACAAAGAAAAGAGAATAAAAACTATGTGCAAGTAAATTTATTTAGCCTATGGAAAATATAAGGAAAAAAGAAAAAGAGAGAACAGAAAAGTAAGAATAAAGAAAGAAATACATAAAGAAGTAAATTACAACATTCATCACAAGTATAAACAAATTTAGTAACTCTTCACTCTTTTTAAGGTTACAAACATTTATCTCTTCATCTAATGTCCCATCTCTTATCTATAAAGAAATCCATAAAACATCTTTCAGTCCAAACAGTCCAAAAAGGATTGCCAGAAATAACAATATATCTTGCTTGCTAAAAGTCACAGTTGTGACCCAGGCCCAAGTAGGTATTATCAGATGCAATCAGTTCGAAACAAACAGACTTTATTAGAACAGCTGAGAATTAACTCATTCTCGGCGTAGTCCAAACTAATTCAAAACAAATTGTTCATAACACAATTCTTCAGCCTTATCACCAACCTTGGTCTAATTAGGCAACCTGCCAAAGGCTTTTCTTGGCAAAAGTTCAGAAGCCGAAGACGCCAACAAGAAATAAATGCAGCAAGACAAGAAACAAATCTATCAACGTTGTTTTCCGATAAAGAGCCCAAAAACTGTTGCTGCTCTTTTAAGCCTTATGGGAGGAGCCAATCTCGGCCTTACTCCCGAGTCGTCCTTTTTCCTTTAGCTGCTCTTGTCTTCTGGCAGCTCTTCTCATGTGTGCACTAGGAACAGGCTCCTCCTGTTCCTCTGTCTCTCTGCTGTCAGCCTCTGGAGGCTCTGGAGTCTGCACATCACTCCCGGATGGCCCTGGCTCCATCTGTGCCTCCGACGCAGAGCCCTCATCCGGGCCTTCCCCAGCCTCCAGGACTGGCCATGTTCTTCCTCAATCTCCTCACTGTCTGACTCTGCTGCCAGCTCTGCAGGCTGCTGGCGGACCACAGCAATGGTGGTACAGTGGTTAGAATGCAGTACTGCATCTAACTGTCCACATCCAGGAGTTTGATCCTGACTCACCCTTCTATCCCGGTAAAATGAGGACCCAGATTGCTGGGGGCAATATGCCGACTCTGTAAAAAGCCCAAAAAGTGCTGTAAAGCACTGTGGACAGAATATATGTTTAATTACTATTGCTATTGCTTTAACCCTTTCAAATCAATGCAAATGGAGTAATCAGAACCACATGCAGTTCAACAAGATAGTAGGATGCACCCCAAGTCCACTTATTTTATAAAAAGATAAAAGAAGTCTGGAAGAGCGTGGATGAACAGAAGTTGCAAAAAGTAATTTCTCTTTACATTATTTTTTCCCAATTTCGTGCATCCATTCTCTTCCAAACTTCCTTTATTTTTTAAAAATAAGCTATATTTTGTTATTACGAGGAGAATATAATACTGATAACTTACTGAGCGAACAGAAAACTTCCATCTGTCCCCTCTTCTCAAAAATGTATGTATAAGCTTCTTAGTCCAATTTAAGATTAAAATCAAATTGTCAGTATTGAAACTCTTACTGAGTATTGTACCACCATCTACTGGTGAGCAAATACATTCAATTTGTTTTCTGTTTTTGATTTTGCTAAAGAGATATACAGTGTTTGTATTTATAAGATAGGAGAACCTGAAGTAATATTTAAGATCCTATTCCTGTCTGTTTTTTGAATGATGCTTGCAACATCCCATATAATGAGAAAGGTGACCTCTGATTGGAATTATGCACCTGTGTTGTGTAAAATATAAATAAATACAAATATACTGGGAAATGGTATACAGATAGTCCTTGATTGGTTACTCAGTGACTGTTCAAAGTTACACTGGACTTATTGAAAGAGTTTACACCGAAAGATACTTACAGCAATAGCACTTAGACTTAAAATACTGCTTTACAGTGCTTTACAGTCCTCTCTAAGTGGTTTTACAGAGTCAGCATATTGCCCACAACAATTTGGGTCCTCATTTTATTCACCTTGGAAGGATGGAAGGCTGAGTCAATCTTGAACCTTATGATCCAGATTTGAAGTTCTGACAGTCCCTTGGTCACATGATCACATCTTAGGATCTTGGCAACCAACTTGCATTTATGGCCATTTGCAGTGTCTGCAGTCATGTGACCACAATTTATGACATTGCAAGAAACTGGCATTTATTTTTTGGCAAAAAGCACTCATAGCAAACAATGGGTTCGCTTAATAACCCCTGTGTTTGCTTAACAACCCTTTGGAAAAAGTTTGTGAAATCAGGCACAGCCACATGAACATCACAATTTACAACCATAATTGCAGGATCAATTATGTAAGTTGAGGACTACCTGCTTTTGTACATGAACTTATTTGTTTACTAATTTCTCTTAACCAATCGTCTATATCAGGGGTGTCAAATTCCCTTAAATGTTGCCCGCGATGCCGGCCTGGAAATAGCAAAGGACCGGCCTGTGGTGCCTCTGGGCAGCAGGGTGCTGCAGGAGACTGTTCGTCCCATCTCCCCCCACCCCAGCCAGCCTTCGGAGAACTACAATGCAGATCTGACCCAGTTTGACACCCCTGGTTTCTATATATAACTAGGGGTAAGCAATGCCAATAAAATATACTTTTAGTATTTAAGAGTAATGTATGGTAATAAAATATACTTTTAGTATTTCTGTTAACAATCATCTGCATATATAACTAGGGATAATCATCCAACTAAAGCAATGCCAATAAAATATACTTTTAGTGTTTAAGTGTAACATACGGCAATAAATAATGTCTTCTTTGTTCTTGTAGAGAATGTCTCTTATGCTGAAATATTTGTTAAATGCAATTGCTATAATATTTATATTGACATTTCTACAATAAACAAAAGCAGTTTATTACTTCTCAAAATTTGTAGTTCAAGTATTTGATTACTCAAATATTTCCTTTTTTAAAATGGAAGTATTAGGCATGTGGAAATTATTAGTCTTAAATGTGACTTGAAAATCCAATTAACTTTTAGCCAACAAACATTCTGCCAAAGCAAACTGATGAAATAATATTTTGTGAAACTAATGATGAAAAATAATGAATTACAGCATCCCACGAGGGTGGTAGTTTCAAAGGCACACTCTGAATAGTTTTGTAATTTGCTAATGTTTAGAAAATCAGTTACTTCTATTTGCTCTTGAACAACTAACTAATGTCTGCAAGAAGATTTATACACTTATATTAAATAATTATTAATTTTGAGGCTTCTAAAATTTAAATATTAACTTTTATATCGTAGCTCTATAATCGGAACAGTTGAGACATTTTCTTTAAAATACTGATGTTCTAAACTTTTATTTGAAATTTTCCAATAGTGATACAATAGGTAATGCAATACTATTTACTTAGTTTGTCACTTTTAATTCAACAAATAGCAGTGAAAGAGTTGCCAAAACCCAGTGTTGGATTCAAAGTTTTGGGTAAGTAATGCAGCAATAGGATATAAGAGAAAAGTATTGCTTTACCTCTAAATGCTTGAGCATTTAGTAATAGAACTGTAAACAGGATACTCAAGGATAGGGTAAATCTCTAAATAACATTATTTTTTTAAAAGAAAAACATTTTGACTGATCATTTCCTTGCACCTCATCAGTTTAGCAGCATATTTTTATTACTTATATATGTTTACAGAATACTTATGATTTCATTATAGCCGTAACCTGGGGCTTTTAAAAATATGGAGTCATATTTTGATCTATATTAGTGAAGACATCTGCTATAAATGTTGATAGTCAACATATTAGCAATATGAGAAATGAATATTGAAAACACTATTAGCTGACAGTAAAATCTTAGAACTCATGAAAATAAGAATGGGATGTCTGAAAAATCCGGGCTAATATTTAACATTAAGGAAACAAAGGGAATTCTACTGTATTCAATAAGTCTGATGATAAAAAACTAACAGCTAACAATGTGCTTCCTTGGGTCTAAGAACAAATAAATAATGGATACTCTGCTATAGATGGAATACAGAGTTAGGCAAGAATATTTTAAATTGTCTAACAAAGAATAACATGGCATAATGGAAAAATCTTCATAGATTCTAACAAAGTGAGAGAAGAATGGGCCTAAGGCAATTCTTATGAATCCCCATTCCACATCTCTGGGACAATAAAGGAGAATGTTGCCTTCAACACATCAGAAAGATGGGCTTCTGATAGAAAGCTTATTTTTTTAAAGACTTTCCTTTTGATCTTCTTAGTTGTATAGAGTTGTGGTATCTGGATAACTGGACACTTCATATTCAAAAATTTTGAATTACAAATTTGTAATGTGGCTACTATGAACCCAATGGATTTCAAGGAGACTTGGTAGTCCTGGAGAGGTGTGATGCAGTGGTGGGTTTCTACCGGTTTGGGCGAACTGGTAGTGGTAATTTGGCCTGGGTTGCTGAACTGTTGCTGGCTGGCCACGCCTCCGAACCGGTAACCTGGTCGCCGCTTGCTTGCCCCGACTGCTGGGAAGCAGCCCTCAAAGAGGTGGCTTCTCGCAGTTGCATCGAAAAAGAAGAAACCTCCCAGCCGCTGCTAAGCGGCTATGATGGCTGGCCACAGGCCACCGAAAACTACTGGAGGTAACCAAAAAAGCTGCTGTCATTGCCACCTTGTTCTTTGCACCGGCCGTGCATGTGCATCCCATTGCCTGCTGTGTTGCGCTTGGACTGATGCAGCAGGCAACGGGATGTGACAGCAGCGGCTTTTTCAGCAATCTCCGGTAGCTATTGGTGGCCTGTGCCCTCGGAGGCTTTTTCTTTTTCGATGTGACTGCGAGAAGCCTCCCAGCTGCCATCTCTGCGAGAAGCCTCCCAGCTGCCTCTTCCTGGCAGCGGTGGCTGGCTGGAGGCCACCGAAAACTACTGGAGGTCAGCTTGCCTTCCGGAGTCTGGACCAGCTGCCATGGGAGAAAGGTAAGCAACCCAAAAAAAGAAGTGGTGATGGGGGAGGAAGTGGGACTAGGGCTGGGGCCACTGAAGGAGAGGAAATGGGGTGACGCGTGTGACTAACGAAGGGAGGGCAAGGCGGCATGCAGGAGGAGGCCTTTGATAGATTAGGCCAGGTCTGGGCAGAAAATAAGTAGATAGGTAGAAATTCAAAAAAAAATTCTACCTTTTTCTGTGGATGTGGCTAGGTTGGGTGGTCATGTGACTGAGTGGCCGTGGCTGTCAGTGATGTCAAGTTGGTCACACCTACTCAGTCACATGACCACCAAGCCACACCCACAAAGCAAGCCATGCCACAGAACCAGTAGTAACATTTTTTGAAACCCACCACTGGTGTGATGGCTCAGCAGTTAAAGACACTGAGCTTGTCAGCTGGAGAACTGACAGCCCGCGTTCGAGATTCCAGTTCTGCACAACACAATGAGCTCCCATTACTTGCCTCAGCTTCTGTCTACCTGGTAATTCAAAAGCATGTTAAATACAAATAGATTAATAGGTACCACTTCAGTGGGAAGGCAGCAGCCATGCTGGCCACATGACCATAGAAATGGTTTTCGGCATTGGTTGGCTCCCTTGGCCAAGAAATGTAATTGAGCACTGTGCCCTAAAGTCGGACATGACTGACAGGAAAACCTTTATCCTGTTAGTTAATCCTGGACCAAATAAAGCTGATAACTTCCTTGAGATAATGATCAGGAAGCACAAAACTGACATATTTAGGACTGGTGATACTGTAGCGGGAAAACCCTATTTCAGAAAAACCCAGAATCAGGACATAAGACCACAAAGGTAGGAAAACACAGGTTTATTGCTAGCAATAGTTCAGGTTAATAGCTTGGCAAAGTCTGAACCCCGGGCAACGCCCAGGGTCTATCTTTTATAGGTTTTGCAATTGTAGCTTTACTGATGGGTTACATTTCCTTATACGTACCAAGATACAGTACATCAAAACAGGATATAAAAAGAAGAAGTTATCTTTTGGTACATATTCCATATAGGGTTATATCTTGCATATCTTACACCATCTGTTAATTTCAGAACATCTCACGTGCCAAATATTGTCTTACAGTATAATATGATACATAGGTCATTAAGCATACAAGTGTATTTAGCAAGAAGTTGGTACTTTCCTAATCTTGTGACAGAGATAGAAACAGCTAAAGGTCAATCCACCTATAGTTCAATATCAATATACTGGTAGGTGGGGTCCAGCTGCCTCAATACTAGTGGCTGCTGGACTATAAAAATTACTATACAATTACTACAAAGTTGATAAAGTTAAGGAAAATAGCACAAACAGATGACGAGGTAAGAATAATGCATAGGATGAAAATAACTCTGGAAAATCCTTAGAAAGTTTAGAAATTAATACTAGAGACAGATTGAAATGGTGAACATTGGTCCATATAGTCACTAGAAGTTGATGGCATGTAACAACTTGTATGAATATCAGCTAAATATCATTATCTTCAGTTTTGTAGAATGTTCTATATCATTTCATGCATCAGAATACAGATTGTCTTCTGCTGTATTCCTTAAAACCCAAGGTTTTTTTCCCAATACTGAATCTAAAGATGAGAAAGCAAGCCTAATAGATTAGTGGAATAATGGGAATATAGCACTAATAAATGTTATTATAATTTGTCACAGTCATCCAGGTGTTCAGACTCAGTTTGACGTTTTTATTCACCTATCAAGTCCTTCCCAAGGACCTCCCAAGACTAATGTTGATGTTTCATGGCGTTATAGGTATTGCTGCAGAATATAAACTGTAAATAAAGCTGCCTTTTGCAATGGACTGATGGGAATTTTGTCAATGCTGATGATGCTTAAGGGGTGCTCCAGTTGTTTTGGAATTTCACGCAAGGCACCAATTATTATTGGTAGTACACAATCATTCTGTTTCTATTTGCAGGTCTTTGTATTTTGTCACCTTCTCCAGTTCTTTCTCTTCTGCTCTTTCCAGGTACTGCCACATCTGCAATCCAGACTTTTTTTGTCTTATTTATCAACAACTGCTAACTCTGGAGTATTATGTGGCAGGTACCTGTTGGTTTGAATTCTAAAGTCCCAGAGCACTTTATCATTTTCATTTTATATTACTTTTTCTATTTTAAGGTCACAACAGTTCTTGCTTGAAGGCAAATAATATTTCTTGCAGATCTTCCAATGCAGCATTGTTGCTTCTTTGTCATGCTATTGTTTATAGTCAACACACATGATCTTCTTTCGGCAGGTAACCAGGTGATAATATTATTTTTTTTATTTTTTATTATCAATGAATTTAGATATATGGTTAGTTCCCTTAGTTCCTGGCTGCCTTGTTTAATGACTGTTCGAAGTTACAACAGGTTAAAAAAAAAACAGCTTTTCAACCAAACTTTTATAACTATTCTCTAAAGATGTGGGTTCTCCAACACTGGCTGTTTGTAAGAAGAGACTGGACAGTCACTTGTCTGAAATAGTATAGGATTTCCTGCTTGAGCAAGGATTGGACTAGAAGACTTCTGAGGCCCCTTCCAACTCTGTTATTCTGTGTTTGTTTAATGATAAAATCAAGAGTGACATTATAAGTCTGGCACTATCATGTGAGTTTTGCTTAGCGACTGTAGCATTTAGCAACAGAGTTAAGCAATTTACCAATTGTGGTTGGTAAATGAGGTGGAGTAACACTGTAGGAAAATTATCAATTAACCAAATGGTATAAGACGGTGAAAACAGGGCCCATGAATATAAAAAATTAAAAAAGACCTGGCTTTAAACACTTCAAAAATGACAGGATAAAAACGAGACAGCAAAACAAATTCGCAAACCATGAGAAAAACTAGTAAAAATAAATGTAAAATGGTGGTAATAAACACAGATGAGTTTCAGGCAATGATTTAGAATGTTTAGTGTTTATTCAAAATGTTCTGGCTATAGAAGATGCTGCCAGACAAGTTGAACTTTCCTGTGACAAAACAACTATTTCAACAGAGTATAATGCTGGATTTGTAAACTTTAGAGACTCTGTGGTCAGCAATTCAGATGAGTAGAACATTGCTGGAGACAGACACATACTCTTGAAAACAGTTCTGACTAAAATGTTCCAGCTAAGTGATGACATTCAGCAACGATAGACAAAGGATAGAGAATCTGTCCCTGAACCCATTGCCACGTATCTGAGAACATGTGATGAACAAATGTTATCACTTCTATCCATATATCCCATGAAGTCTATCCAAATGTCCTTATAAAATAATTTATTTCTGAATAAAATAATACAGGAATATTAAAGAAATATAACCAGATCTTAGGCATATACACACTTTGAGGTAAATTCATAATCTTCCATAGGATTCTTTTGTAAATGTACATGCGTACAATCATTTTATGATATCTAACAGTTTCATGCACTGTATTGCTGGATTATGTGAACAGATAAATTGCCATATGCAATGCATAATTATCATGAAGTTTTACTTCACTTTTTAGTTTCAAAAAATAAGTTAAAGTGGATGACAAAACACAGAAAAATATATCAACAATAAGTAATTAAAGCACATTCATGAGAAGCTAAACTAGCAAGCGTAATAAAAGTACTTCTTTTATTATTAGTATTATTAGTAAAAGTACTAATAAAAGTTAAAATTCTAGCAGCATTACTGAACACCAGTTGAAATTTCTGAAATTTTTTTAACAGCTGGTCCATATTTATCAAGAATTCTTTTAATCACATACAATACTGCTATTTATGAATAGGAGTTTTTAGATCTGAGCCTGGGTCATTCTAAAAAATGGAGAAGCATTTTAGATCCAGAGAAAATATAACATTTGATCTATGGATTTGCATGAGTACTAACTGCTTGCCCTCATTCTATACAAAACACCCTTCTACTTTCATTCTGAAATGTTATTCAGTTCTTTCATCAGTGCATTACTATCGAACCACTAGGCGTAGTTTTTGTTTACAAATCTGGCAGTTATAATCTTTTCCACCGCAATACATTTCCAAGCAGATGTGTAAAAGATTATATCATTAATGTTTTAAGATAATCTTTAGTTAATAATGAAGTCGGATTTGGCATAAGCACCTGTACCTTTTGAATATGCGCCAGGAACATGAAATAGTTTGCTATAATCCATTAAAATATGTGTTGTCAGAATTGTTGGATCATCCATGAAATATAAATAAGCTAATTTAGGATAGGTCAACAAAGCAAAAGAATCATGTATTTTCTTAAAGATAGTCCTTGCTTACCAATTGACTTGTTTTTTTTTAAAAAATTATGATTTTATTTGTTTATAGACCAAAGACCAGAACAAATAAAAATAGTGTTTATCCAATTAAAAATTATAGAATAATAAATAACAGATAAAATCTATGATAAAACCCGGTCTGTCAGTTACACATGGTTTAACTATACAAAAATACAAAACTGTGAGGCCTGTAGTCAATTTAATACTAAAATGCAAAGGAATAAGCAGCGCAAAGGGTTTGCCACATTTGTTGTATGAAATAGCTATGGTGGATTAGACACATATTTCTGATGAACCCCCAGTGCTGCTGTGTAGAATCTAGTCATCTGCACTGTAGTTATGGACTATTCATCCTTAAGCAGCTACTGGAGATAAGCAGTATGCAAACAACAGCCAATTGTTTGCAAATTTTCAAAGTTACAATAGTATAAAAAAAGTGTTTTGGGATGATCCTTGCTTTTACAACTGTTGCAATGCCCCATACTCGTGTAGTGTCCCATGCTCATGTGATTGCCATTTGTGTGCCTTCCCCAACCAGCTTGCAACAAGCAGAATTAACAGAAAACACAGAAATAAAGTTGTAAGTCGTGGTCGCATGATGTTTCACTTCACAACTGTGATGACTTGCTTAATGACTGAATAGGAAGTGACATCTTAAGTCCATCATGGTCATGTGATTTCTTTTTTTGCTTAGCAACCACAGTGTTTAGCAATTGGACTACCAATTCCAATTATAGTTGCTAAGCAAGAACTACCTACAATTACATCCCTATTTTCTAGTCTTCCAGACAAGGTAATTCTTTTCCTGATAACTGCCATTTAAAAGTCCAAAGGGTATCTTCCAGATGCTGCCACTGTTTATTTGATTTGGACATTTCCTTTTGCTCTACAGTTTTCTCTTCCTTTCTCAATTGGATTACATCCAAATGCAATGAGCTATCAGGGATTATCAGGGAATGTATAGAAATATTATTTTAATTAGCCTAAAATATTGATTCAGGTAGTCGTTGACTTACAGTTCACTTAGTGACCATTCAAAGTTACAACGGCACTGAAAAAAATGACTTATGACCATTTTTCACACTTATGACCTTTGCAGCATCCCCATGGTCACGTGATTTACATTAATTGACAACTGGTTCATATTTATGACGGTTGCAGTGTCCCAGGGTTATGTGACCATCTTTTGCGACTGTCTGATAAGCAAAATCAATGGGGAAACCAGATTCACTTAACAACCACGTTACTAATTTAACAACTGCAGTGATTCACTTAACAAACGTGGCAAGAAAAGTAGTAAAATAGAACAAAATTCACATAACAAATTTCTCATTTAGCAACATAAATTCCAGTCTCAATTGTAAGTCGAGGACTACCTGTATTTATCTAAAGCAGCTATTGGGCAAGAGTTTCTAAAAACAAAAAAGAGCAGAGAAAAGCAAAATAGAAATTAGAAAAGAATGTGCCTATATAACAATAGTACAGTTTCTAACATATACGAAGAATAAATATTCATTTCCTTCAAATTAACAGTCTCAAACAATAACTGACTACTGCATATTCAAAATCTTTTCTTTCTCCCTTTCTGACAAAGAGATGGTGGTTTTTCCAGGATGTATTAAAAATTCTGAACAATGATGTGTTAGTTTCAAAAGGTCTTATATTTCTTATATATTGTGGGAATTTCTCCATTTTTCTCCTGTTTTAACTGGCACCACTGGCTCTTCTCCCAAGCATTAAGGTAGAGTGAGGCTGGAATCCACAGTGTGTAATTCTTGTAATTGTTCATGTACTGCAAAGAGTTGTTAGGGCACCAGGTTTAGGGGATGTCAATTGTTTGTTTTCTTGTCTTTATTTGCTTGTTATTGTTATTTTTGTTAGCTGACCAGAGTTATAGCATATATAGCACATAACATGGGCGAAGAAACAAGTCTTGGGAGGGAGGGGAGGGAGGGAGGGAGGAAAGGAGGGAGGATACGTTCTCAAGGAAAATCATAAAAAGGGAAAAAACAACATTTTTGCAAGAAGTAAAAACCACATGAAAATTAAAGCACAAAAATTAAGGCATTTTTAAATAGATGGCATACAAATAACCACTTAATTATATTAATTACCACTCGGGGTAAAGTTTCCATTTTCACTTTCACGTACAGCTGACCATGCCATCCTAAGATAAAGTGCATTTTATGATAATGTGCTAATTTATTAGTACCTAGCAGTTCAAAAGCATACAAATGTGAGTAGATAAATAGGCACCAATTCAGTGGGAAGATGCAAGGCGTTCCTTCCGCCTTTGGCATATAGCCATTCTGGCCACAGGACTACAGAAATTGTCTTCGGACAACACTGGCTCTCTTGGCAAGAAATGGAGGTGAGCACCGTGACATGACTGACAGGGAAAGCTTTACCTTTTCTTTTTTTTTTGCTAATTTATTAAGGCTCAACAGATGGTAAAAATTGAGTGATCTAATCAGAACTCAAAAGCCAAGCAGGAATGGGTTAATATTTGGATAGGAGATCACCAAGTAATATCAAGGTTGTAGCTTAGACTGGAAACTTAAAAACTATCCAGGAAAAATGGAATGGCATTCTCTACTGTTGCCAAGAATGCTGCATGGTTATATGTGTCACCAGGAATTAAGCTGAACTCAAAGGAAACTTACATTTCTGCTCTCAGTGTAAATATAATAAGTGCATTGTAGTTATGTTCCATGTTGAACGTCAATGCTTATCTGCATTTTGGATTGTGGATACAACAGGTAGTTCAAGGACAGGCTTTAATTAGGAAGTAATTATAGAATTCATTTGTAATATTGGTGAGCAGGAGAGGATCCATTATGTTCTACCTATGAATATATCTCTCTGACCATCGCTTGTTATTAAGATGTGAACAAAGGAAGGTGACCATGCCAATATATTTAATTTCCATTTTACATAGTTTATTTCTAAATGACCATAAAAGCCTGTAGACCATCAGAGTTTTCCGGTTTCAGCTTCCAATGATTTTTGCAATACTGAGCTCCTGTGCTGTGCTCAGGACTGAAACAGGGATACTCTAAAGCACATGTCCTATTGATTTTCTCTCCTCTACTTAGACTTTTGACACAGCAGTGCATTCTTTGACCTCAGCAGTTTAACAGCTAACCCTTGGGTTAATCATTTTGTTGACTGTGCCTTGAAAAGAAATATAAATACATAAGACCTAATCATGATTTTATTAGCCTGTAACCCACAGCAACCACATAATTAGGCCGTATATAAACCTTGCCTTATTAATTTTCTTTTTTCTCTCTGCAGCTTTGCCCTGAACTATTTGCAAGATGTCATGTCAAAAAGCACCGAGGATTCAGCCTTCTGAATTTCTTGGGGGGTGGGGGTGGGAGCGAAGGAGGGGCTATATACTGTTTTCCAGGGCCGTTTTGCATCCTGTCACTAGTTGAAAGCCCCACTGGGTCAAGTTAAATAGAAATTAATGCTTCAGCTCGAGCAAGCTAGCTCTCTCTATGCTCCCCCTCCTCCCGCCAGGATTTCCCTGTTCTCTGCTCATTTTCAGAACGGACTGCCATGGGGGGAAAAAAAAAACCAATCACGGGGGGCGCGGGGAGTAGGTAAACCCGCGAGAGGCTCAGCTTCTCCCCTGTTTTTCCTCTTGGCTCTGCGTGATGTTACTTAATGAATGCATCTCAGCCTTGGTTGCTCTTTCTTTATTGCTCACCTCACTTCATCTCCCGCGCCGCTGCCCCACCGCTCTCTCTTTGCTCTCTCCAATCTTCAGCTTGCTGCGGCAGCTTCCAGCCAAGAGGGAAAGACGCGCTTCTTTCGTCGCTTCGTCGACTCTGTCGTATGGGAGACGGGTGCCACAGGCGAGCGGAGGCCGAGTGGGCAGCCCGCTTCGTCCTTGAGCAGGGCACAGAGAAGGGGGAGGAAACGGCAGCGGAGTATGGGCAACCGGAGAGAAAGGGGGGGGGGCGCCAAGCAGCCGCCACTTATGCGCGTGCAGTCACACAGAAGACAGCGCGGACTGCAGCGGGCGACTTCCACCCGAGGATGGAAGCGCGCGTGCGGAGGGGGACATTGAACAGGCCCTACAGGCGCTCTGCTCTTGCGCGCTCAGGAAAACCGAGAAGAGTCTAGATTGCTGCTGTTAACAGAAAAGACAGACCAAAAACAAACAAACAAACAAACTACAAACCCAAAACAGTCCAGGAGCTTTATTTTCTTCTGCCCTGGGTGCTTCTGTCCCTAGCTGCAGAATTACAGAATAAAAGCAAACACTTAGAAGATAAGGTGACGTCGTTTTGACATATTGTGTAATCCTATCTTACCTCCCTGACTATTTACCTCCCTACCTATCTATATAAAATAATCCTAAACTAAAGTACCCCTGTAGGCTAATAGGCTGTGATCATGACTCAGCATTTTAACCAGCCTTACCCCTCCCCCCCTCCCAGGCATTGCAAATGTGATGCCAAAGATTAAATTGCTTGCATCGTATATGTAAAAATGCATGCTTGGTCAGGTTGTTTAATAAAAGGCGATTATGTATAGCTGTTTTCCTAGTAACTGGTCTTGTAAATACCCCTGACCCTGGGTTGTGTAGTGATCAAAAGTACATTTGTGGAAATGTTCTCAAAGGTCTTTTTGTTCCACGTGTTAAATAGCTGAGAAAATGGTTTTCAGCACATACTAGCACTGAGGCTATTACTTCAAGTTCTACTATTGTGATAATATATGTAGTCCTCATTTAGTGATCATTGTTAGAAGGGCGTTGAAAAACTTTAGGATCAATCCTTGCATTTATGACCTTGAAATCTGTAAACAAAGGAAAGCTAAAATAAGATTATAACCACAGTTGGGTTTCACTTAGCAACCACTTTTCTTAATGACGGCATAGTTGCCAATCCCAATCGTGATTGCTAAATGAGGATTATCTTTTCTTCAAATTAGTTGCTTCTTACAAGCTCATGTTAAATAACTAGTATGTGAACAGAAGGTTGGAAGGAGTATTATAACTGGAGCAATAAGCTGGTGGAAAAATAACATAACTTTAATTTGTTGCCCTCAGCTGAAAAATAAAAGTTCTAATTAGAATTGGCCATACAATCAGAATTCCAATTTTATTGGTACGTTATTGATCAATAATTCACTTCCCTTCCTTTTCCTGAAAAGATGGAAATACTGACGGGCTTTGATTATATAAATTTAGCAATGTCTGAAGCAATGGTAGTATTTTCAGTTAGCAATATGGTTCCATGTAATTTTGTTCTTCCAGGACTGCCCTTCCAGGTAGAATTTCTACCAGGGAATACCATTTATTGATGCTTTTCTAATAGCCTATTTACATGACTACTCAAGGAAAGAATTTTGGGATTATGATGGATAGCTCAGTAAAAATTTAATTCTGCATGCAGCTTCTGTGAAAATGACAAATTTGGAGGTAGTGATCAGTAGGAGAGGCATAAAACCAAAATTGCTTGCAAACTATCTCTTAGCGCATATATTAGGTACAAGCAAACCTTTTGACATCAAGCAGCAGATCCAGTGAGGCACTTCCATTACAAACAGAGTGCTGTTAAATGATTTGCGCATGTCTAATATATGTGCTTGTGTATTTGTTTAGCAGGCTTGATAGCTGGAAGAACTATTTTACAACATTCCAAAGTTATGTAACTATAATTTATGCTTATGCTAGACCAATTTTAGAGTATTGTTCAACTGTTTGGAATCCCCACCATATATCTGATATCAGTACAATTGAGCGGATTCAGAAGTATTTCACGAGAAAAGTCTTGCATTCTTCTGTACACAATAGAATTCCCTATGCTACTAGGCTCAAAATTCTCGGTTTGGATAACTTAGAATTGCATCACTTGCGGTCAGACCTAGGTATTGCATACAAAATTATACATAGTCGTGTCTTACCTGTAAATGACTTTTTCTGTTTTAATCGCAATAATACGTGTGCAAACAACTGCTTTAAACTCAATATAAATCGTTCTAAACTTGACTGTAAAAAATAATATTTCTGTAATAGAGTTGTCAAAATCTGGAATGCCCTGATTCAGTTGTCTCAGCTACAAATTTTCAGTTTCAGTCACAAATTGACTTCCGTGGACCTTACTTCATATTTAAGTGGTCAGTAGAGGGGGTGTGCATAAGTGCACTAACGTGCCTATTGTCCCTGTCATTGTATTTTTATTCTCTTATTCTTGTTCTCCTTTTTGTTTATTGATTCCAATCAATCAATAAACTTCATACATTTATAAGTAATTGTTTAAATAGGAAGGAAGGTTTGACTAAATAAATATTGGGAACACTCGAATAAACACTCGAAACATAGGTGCTCTGATCATCTAAGAAACAATTCAGTACTGTTAGAAAAGGACACATGGTTTGGAGCATCATCTCTGAGGAGATCAGAAAATTTTGAATTAGACAAATGAAGAAAACAGAAAGAAAATGTTCTCCTTTATAATACTGAAATTTAATTCATCCTCAAGTTTTTTTTAAACAACTTACATAGGGATTTTTAGGATTTTAAAATTAAGAAACATTTCAAAATATCTCTAAATCCAATTTAATAAACTGTTAATAACCAAATGTCCCCCTTTATATGGTCTGAAAATTTATTGGCGGAACATTCTGGAAATAATTGCTAACTCAGAAGTTTTAGACTAAGATGGGAAAACTTCTTTGTCTTGAAGACTGAATTAATTATTGGACACTGTTAATGCATATGCAACCCTCTTCTCATTCTTGTCCCTTTCTTTCCATCAATGTTGCCCCAGTTTCCTTCTCTATTCCAGTGAGCCTACTGTCATCACCACTTGGAAATTGACAATTTTAGGCAGAACAACCTGGAGAACAAAACCAAGATTCTTCCTTCCTAACAATCCTGTTGACTTTCATTCTTTATTTTCAAACTTTCCCCACTGACTGCTGGGTTTCCGTTACCATTATCAGGAAATCTGAACAGAGGACCACATGGCCACCAGGGCATGTAGAAAGTGTTACAGTACAGAACAGTTTGGACAAGCTGGCTCTCACTTTCAGAGGCATCCCATTATCGCCAGAGATCACAATTTTTCAATCTCCATGGCAACCTTTGTGTACCAACCTCAAGGCATCTCTCCCTCCTCCCTCCCTCAATATTAAATTTGTATCCCAACCATCTTGCTGGAGGCAATTCTAGGCAGCTTATAGACATTGGATAAAATACAGAATAAAACATAAAAAAATAATTAAATATCTAAATTTAAAAATCTAATTAAAATAAAACTAAGCAAGAAGAATAGGGAGAGTGCAAGTACGCAAAGACAGTGTATACCTTCTGGTCCTTGTGTTGGGGATGCTGCAGTCAAATTTTCTTACAAATGAAGGCAAATATACAAATCCCAGGATAATGTTGCAGGATCCAATCTGGGTCAGTTACCAGGACTAGAGGTTTTATCTTCCGAGCTTTTGGACTCATGCTGGAGGCCATCGTCAGTGAATTTCTCTCTAGCAGAGTGTGTGATATTCTCTGTGTGGTATTTATAGTGCGTGTTGTATGTAGCTTCTTAGATGTAGATTGGGGTGTGTTGATAGCTGGCTTTTATGTTGTTAGCTGTCATTTGTTTGTGCTGGCCAGCCCTTGCTTCTAAGTACTTGATAGGCTGGTGGTAAATCAGCACTCTTGTTAACTGATGTTTCCCAGGTTTCAGTCACTTCCCTGTTTTTGTTCCTGCTTGTCCAACAATCTTAGTAATTGCAAAATTGAATGTGTATCCTTGTTCATTGCAGAGTGAGGCTACCAATCTGACTGCTCGCTTGTGTTCTTGTATTTCAAATGTTCTTCTCTGTAAAGTAAATAGTTGCTTCCTTATTTATTTATTTACTAGCTGTACCCGGCCACGCTTTGCTGTGGCCCAGTCTGGTGCTTCTGGTGGGCTAAAAGAGCGAGGCTGAAGTTCCAAACTCTCTACGAAAATTTGGTGGGCGTGGCCAACTTGACGTCACTCACTTTCATCAGTCACATGACAGCCCCGAGCCACACCTACCCAGCTGGTGAAGGAGCTGGATAGGCAAAGGAGGGCCGGCCGTTCTTCTTTCTGCCCGTTTCCATCGCGGAAGCCTTCCCGGAGCCCCTTTTCTGCCAGAGGCCGAAATTTTCATGTAGGCTCTGTGAACTGCCAGAGCGCCCACCTGGGAATCAAAGGCGCTGGTCAAAGGCGACCCCGAGGATCCAGTTGCTTCTATCTCCTGCTCACTGACCGGATTCGCATAGCGCTGGTTAGCAACTGGTCTTTCTGACCTCAGGGCCCGTGGTAGCACTGGGCCAGGCGCGATTCGGGCCAGGCGAGACACGGTGGGTTCCCGCTCTGCGGACCCAGACAGCCTCGCTGCCAGGTGTTCTTTGGAGGGAGCTCAAATATAGGTATATAAAAACACGCCCGTAGTCGAATGCAACGTTGTATCAAAATTTGAAAGCAATCGGTGAAGAACTTTAGGAGATGTGCGGTTATGTACAAACGGACATTTACATTTTTATTTATATAGATTGGTTCGATTTATATGCCGCCCTTCTCCGGAGACTCAGGGCGGCTTACATTGTGTTAAGCAATAGCCTTCATACTTTTGTATATACCTTAGTAGGGCTTTTGGCCCCCCCTCAAGCGGTGTTCTTTTTTATACAAAGTGTTAAGTCCTTGCACTTATGTCACAAGGTTCTGATTGGCTAAGACGCATGGGCTTGCCGGCGGGAGAATCCTGACCTCCTATTGGTCACATAGTTTGACAGCTGCGATATAAATAGCTGTCAAACCCTTAGTTGTTGTTCTGTTTCCCTCAAGCTGTTCATGTTACTGTTAGCCAATAAACCGTGCTTGTTTGAACCCAGCCTAGTCTCGCCTCAGTTAATGGACCCCGGGTCGCCCTACAGAGCACAAAGTCAGCTTTTTGCTCCCACAATCCGGGTCCTCATTTTAATTCAGTTAATTCAATTTTATTTATTGATTAGCCTTTTGGGCCATATCAAGTGCAGAATTACAAAGACAAATCATTACAAAGGTTTGGTAAAACAAATTAAGTAAGATTGGAATAACTCGCAATTAAAATACAATTAGAATAAAATACGATCTAAAATAAAATCGGGATAAAATACAATAATTTAAAGTACCATTTAAATATAATTAAAATTATATTATAATGTCGCCCCTGCATCTACCCAATCAGTGTTAACTGCTATTAAAATTACATTGTTAGATCAAGTGATCATTCTTACAATCTACCGCATTTTGCTGCACCAACTTTGTCCTCCTTCCCACAAATTTACCATAAATTTAGCAATCCATTTTACCAACTGCAAGTTGGAACCTAACAAACAATATTGCAAAAAGTGCTCTTTAGACTTAGGGGTGCTGGTATAAAAGATCCTGCCCAGTTGATGTTCCCTCAGGTCTGAATATAGGGGGCAATCAAAAATTACGTGGGACATTGTTTCGACTTCCCCGTCCCACATAGACAGAGCCTTTCCCTTACAGGAATACCCTTATATCTACCCCAGAGCATATTTGTTCCAAGTTGGTCCAACCTCAATTTTGTAAAGAATCTTCTCAGGACGGGAAACAAAGGCACAGCTAAATATTTTTCTATTTTGAAAATTTGTTTATTGGCTGATAACCAGGGGCAAACTTTTACTGCTGTCACCTGTGCAATATCCGATTGGGCACTTATGTCCTTAAATCTCTGTGCAATCCAATTTCGGATCTGCCTATAGTCGTACTGCTGCCAATTTAAAGGGATACCAGAGCTAGATACCTGCTTCAGAACTCTTGATAACCAGTTATTTTTATTACTTGAGATAATCTGCTCCATTAGCGCTAATTTTGGTAACCTCCCTTCCTCCATCTCCATTATTCTCAACCAATAATAAACAGTCTTCAACAAGGCCCTAGTGCCAGTCGCAAGGACTCCTGTTTCTGCCCTTACTACACATGCTGGGGTTCCGGGGGACACTGCCAAAATTCTCCTCAGGAACTTATTTTGAGGGGTTTCCAGCCCAGGCAGCTTAACTGACCCCCATATTTCTGCCCCTGTAAGTACTGGTTCGATTTTTGCCTGGAAGACCTTTAGCACTGGGATTAATGAAGATGGAGTTTTCTCTAAAATAAGTTTGTTTAATTGAGCCATCCGAGCCATGGCCTTCCGAGCTCCGGCTTTTGCCATTTGTCTGAAATACTAGCCCTAAATAGGTAAATGACTGAACTTGTTCTATTCTTCTGTCATTTAAAACCCATCTCCTTATATTTTGTTGCCTGCCAACCTCCCGAGTGACCTTCGTAACCCCACCTATGAGGCCGACAACAAAATTATATCATCGGCATATAACAAGCAATTGACCTGTCTTGTTCCTATACTAGGCCCATGGAGTGATGTATCTTCCAGACATTTTGGGAGGTCATTTAAATATAAGTTAAAAAGTGTTGGGGCTAAAGTGCAACCTTGTCTGATGCCCTTTTTTAATGGGCTTGCATTTGTTACCGATCCTGACCTATTCACTTGAACTCTTACTTGGGTTTCCGTGTATAACAGTCGAATTAAATATAACAATTACTTTTCTATTCCCATAGCCTCTAATTTATCCCATAACATTTTTCTATCAATTGTATCAAAGGCTGCCTTCAAATCTATGAATGCCACATACAGAGGTTTTTTTCCAAGACTTAAACTTTGTTATTAGATGGTCCAGCACAAAACAATTATCCATAGTAGATCTTCTGCTCCTGAAACCTGACTGCTCTTCAGCTAAAATGTTATTTCTCATTATCCAATCCTCTAATTTATGAAGCAAGTGCTTAGCATAAATTTTTGCTGAAATATCGATTAGACTAATTAATCGAAAATTATCTGGGTTATCTCTAGAGCCTTTTTTATGTAAGGGGATAATTATTGATGAACGCCAACTAGCAGGAATTTGCCCTGTTCTATTGATAAAAGTAAAGAGACCCGCCAGGACGGGCGCCCACCAGGCTATGTTATCTTTAAATAACGAAGCCAGGAGCGCATCCTGTCCTGGAGTTTTGTTTGTCTTCAGGGAGGAGATTAAACTCCTCACCTCCATGATTGACACTTCTTCCCACTGCGGTAGGGCTTCATATTCCTGTATCAAGCTCGGAGAGGATATAAGCTTATCGGAGCTTTCCGCTGCTGCTGGCGTGGCCAAATGCTTCTCCCATCTTTCTGCACTAATGTTTGGGTCACTTATTAGTTTTCTATCTCTAATAATTTTTGAGACCTCCAACCAGAATAGTGTGGGTGAGGCCAGCTTTGCTGCCTGTTCTAGACCAGCCCATTAGTTGTCGATATAGGAGGCCTTTTTTCTCTTCAGTAGCTGCTTATATTTCTGCCTTATGGTAATATACTTCTTCTGTAGTTCCATGTTTGGGCTGCTTAAGTATCTCCTAAGTGATTTCCTAAGCTGTTTTTTCTTTTCCTTAGTCATTGTCAAACCATGTTGAGTTACTAGAATCAGACTGGCCCATTGGCTTGGTAGTCATGGAAAAATGCTTCAATTTATGGCATATTTCCGCAAAACAAACTATAGGCTCTTGTTCACCCGTACTGTTTGCGCATTTATGCGCTAAGGCTTCCATACATGGTGAAATCATGAATTCAGTCACTGCTTTGCTATCAACCCTCTTCCATGTTAATCTTCTCTCTTGGGCTATTTCTAAGTTGAGGCCTATTTGTTGGATTGTTTGATTCCTTTTCCTTAAATCTGAAGGGATTGCCAGGGACGTTGCAATTGGAAGGTGATCACTTTCTGGCCTTGGTAACGTCAAGACCGAAGTTGCCCCTGCTACTAGGCTGTGAGAGACACAAAAATAATCAATAGAACTACATGCCTTGGGGCCAAAAAAAGTTATGGGGTACCTTCTGAGCTCCGAGTACTGACCTACAATTTGGAGGTTACAGGTGTATACCGTTGTTAGAATGGTACCTACCTCGAAAGGATGGAAGGCTGAGTCAACCTTGAGCCTGGTGTGATTTGAACTTGCAGTAATTGCAGGCAGCTGGTTAACAGCACTTTAGTCTGCTGCGCCACCAAAGCTCTTATGCCCTCATGTATATAATCTTTCTGAACTTTAGTATTTGTCTTAGCTAATTCTTTGCTACTGCTTTTGTGAATGCATGTTAGGCTAACAATTTCCCCTCCATTTAGTATTCTGATTTCAAATTTAGTATTCTAATTCATCCTATTTATGACTCAGAAGTTGCTGGAGAACAAGTAGGAAGCAAAATTATAGCAACACCCTGCTTATAAGTTTCCCTTATACATTTGGCTAGGAATGTCTATAAGTGAGTCAAAAATTTTAAAAAGGTGGCTATGATTGCCCAAAGCCACATACCTTTTTATGAGTTATGCTATGCATGTATAAGAAATGAGGTTTAATTGCACAGTTGCAACACCTCTCCCCATCTAGCTGGCAATTTTATGATTCTCACATATTAAAATGATACAAATCTGTGTAACTGTGAGTAGTAATTTAATATATATCACAAAGATAAAAACAATTTAAAATGTGACATGGTGAATGTACAATTGTTAGCATTTTTCATTTAAGATCATTTACTAACACTAACTGAATATTATTATTTTATTCTCATACAGTACTGAAACATCTATTATTACTTTGCTCCCAAATATTGTATAGTTTTTCTTCATTTATACATAAAGATGTCCTACGTCTATCTGGATTATTAATCTAATTCTCCATCTGTAAATAACAACAATAACAATAATTTGAACATACAATCACCTGACACATAACACTCTTAAGTGTTATGTTATACTTCACAGCAGTATAACGACTGATAAGAAGAAAGAAAAAAAAAGTTTGGATAGTGGACATTGCAGTACCTGGGGACAGGAGAATAAAAGAGAAAGAACTGGAGAGAATCACAAAATACAAAACTTAGAAGTAGAGCAGTTGTAGAAAAAGAAAGCAAAGGTACTGTCAATATAATAGCCGTATTAGTGCAATCCAAAAATATTTGGAGGACTACTATTGGCATTGGCAAAAACACCATCAGTCAATTGCAAAAGACAGCTTTTACCTGGAACAACTTACATCCTGTGATTTAACCTCATCAATTCTGCCTATCCCAGGTTTTTAGGAAGCATTCAATAGGTGGATAAGAATGCTAAATTCAGTCCAAATATCTGGCAGTGTAACCAACCATAATAATAATAATGAGCATCAGCATCAGAGGCAGGCAAGGTGATGCCAATACTTTTGAAAGTTGTGGAAGACAACTTCATAGCATCATTGATTAACACACAAAAGAAAGGTAAACTGGGTTAACTTTGACCTCCTCCTACTGTTATCTCTCATAGGCATTTGATCTTTTAGCCTTTAACCTAGGTCTTTAATACCCTCTTTTGATGTCATATTTGTTATCTCATTTACCTCAGTAATTTTTATTTAATATTTTGGCAGAAAGTAAATAAAATTCTGTATTTGGTTATTTGATGAGAATAAATCTCACTAAATGAAATAGCTTGTTACTGACTATATATGTAAGGAATGTTCTGCTATAATTAACTAAACTGCTACTAGTCTAGTTTAATGCAAAACAAATTACAAAACAAATCCACCAAACAGAAGGAAAATTTGATGGTGCCTTAAAAACTGATTCTACAAATGTTACCTCACTTAGAAGTCTCATTATACATACTGATGAAGTTTTCAATAGTTATGCATTTTATTGTGCTTTGATAAGCAATCCTATATGTTGTTACTCAGGTTTATTTTATCCAGTTTTTTTGCTACCAAAAAACTGGGTATAGGTTGCAGAGTTCTTATAGTTTGTTGATTTTGTGAACTACTGTTCATTACTCGTTTTATATTTATCTTTTCCCTAATTCAATACAGAAAATAAATATTGTGTGGTAAATAGCAATGACATTTGGAAAGGATGATATGCAATATTAGATATTTTTGTAGATATCCATGTGTGTGGCTTATTATAACAACTCATGCATCTATGAAAATGGTATGCTCAATCCATAAGGATTTTTGTAAGTCTACACAAAAGTTACAGTTTGTTGCCATTTTATGATCAATTGGATTTTAGTAGCCCAGACTCGGTCACTGCAAATTTTTTCCAGAAGGCCTCTTCTAAAACTATTAGTATTACTAATGCAATAGGACATATTTGCAGCTTGTTTTGACACTCGACCCTGTTCGTATTTTGAAAGTTAAACCAGAAATGCGCTATCCATACTTGTTAAGGAATAAATCTCACCAAAATAAACAAAATGGACAAATTCAAATTTAAAGTTGAGAAAATTTTCCTGGAGAGAAAGCAACTATATTCCTCTCCAGTGGTGCCATTGCAGATGCTAGATTTTATATTGTAGTTAGTCATAGTAAATGATCCATTTGTTGTTGATTATGCCAAGAGGGAAAGTTGTATGTACATCTTGTAATTAGCAAGACTTGATAATATATTTTCTACTTGTTTGGTCAAAGTAGAGCTCACTCCATCCACATCCAGTAGTATAGTCTTCTGAATAGTTTTTATCCCAGAGCTATAATTGCACTCTACAATGAACTAATTATAGGATTAGTTCATTGTAGAACTAATGTAACTACTAACTGTAGAACTGCAGAGCTATCCAGGAAGGAGCCTGGATAGCTCTGCAGAGAAGGCACTGTAATTTAACACCAGCTATCTGCAATTAAAGTAAGTTCGAATCTTGTGAGGCTCAAGGTTGACTCAGCCTTCCATCCTTTCTAAGGTAGGTAAATTGAGGACCCAGTTTGTGGGGGAAATAAGCTGACTTTGTATAAAATATACAAAAGTATGAAGGCTATTGCTTAACGCACTGTAAGCCGCCCTGAGTCTCCGGAGAAGGGCGGAAGCATTTCTTGGTCTGCTGTGTGGATGCTTGGGTGGTTTAGGCTGAGGAGTTTTTGGTGGGTGGGAGTGTGTCTAGGGATTGTCGTGTGTGTTGGGCTTGGTTTCTGGGTGTTATGTGAATTTTGTTGTATAGCTATACTGTGTTTATACATACAATGACAATATAAATGGAGATCCCATCAGATATAAAATGTATATAAAAGATATACTTGCATTGCTTATTCACTTCCCATCAGTGAAGAAATCAGAACCACACAATTGTTTCTGCCTACAGATCTCCTTTACTGGATGTGTATTGTGGATGATAACTTGTTTCATGGTTAATTTAACTCCACTGCTGTTTTATTGGTACTGTTGCCATGAAAAATTATGGTACCTTATACATTATTTTTATTCAGCAGTCCTGTGTTAAGATTCACATGATGAGATTTTCAGGGAGAAAATTGTTTCCTACTGTTTATTTCCCTCTGGATACAAACTACCTACACCATATCTTTTCTTAAAAGACTACTGTAGAACAATCACTTAACTTCTACTTAGCATAAAACCACTGGAATATGAAAGTTGAAAAAAATGTAAGAAAGTTTTATTATATTGCATACATTCTTACAAAAAGTATACTAATAACTACTTTTACATAAATTTATATTTACATTATTCAATTCTCAATATAATTTTAAGAACAAAAGTTCAATGAAAAGAAAATGAGAATATTCTCCAGATTTCAGAATAATCTTTCCTATTAATTAGACCTCAACTTTGCACAGATGGAAATCATTTCTCCCAAAACACATAAAAATTGGAAAGTCCCAGATCGATCCATGCCCAAACTTCTTTCAGTCATAAGTTAATTATATTGTTAGGACCAAAACTGCATTTTCTGCAGTTATTTGGCTCTTGCATTAGCAAACTACTGTAGCATAACTAGTAATGCTCACAACTGACAAAGAGTTATATAAACTGAATGTGCCAAACATACCAAACCTAAAGTTGCTTTAAAAAATGAGACTTTTAACATTCATGCACCTCTTTTTCAAGTACTGCACGTTGTCTTGGAATCTCCAGGTATAGAATAATAAGTTAGAAGATCAAATGCTGGTGGATAAAGTCATCCCTTTTCTAGTTCTGCTTTTACTCAGACTATGCACCTATTATCTGACAACTGAATTCATATGCTATATTCCCTAGTCCAATGTAGTGACATCTCGTACAAGCATTTTATGTTTTAAGAAGTATTTTATATAGGTTGTCTGCATTAGTTGATCTGTACATACACTCAGATTAATATACAAATCTTTTGATTTTTTAAAATGGGATTTCGTATGTGAAGTGAGAGAGACTGAGGAAGGGAGAATGGAAGATGATATTTGTGGGCAAAAGAACGTACTGTGTCTATCCTATTGAATTTCAGTCACTGTAACATTGAGGCAAGGATAGCCCATTGTTCATGTTATAATTTTTAGCCTACGTATTGTTCTGCATGTTTTAGGTTGCAATACAATGCATACTTCAAGTACAAAAATATTATGGGTCCACAATATTCCTGAAGAAGTTTCTGAATAAGAAATTGAAAATTTGGAATTTTTTATGAATTCATATATAGAATTCGTATAATTCAATCGGGCACAATCTCAGGATTTTATCAGTAAAAACTGAAATATAAAAAAAGTAAGTGGATTTTTCCATTGTGTAGTTTGATCCTAGATACTATCTCAGAAGTAAACCTCAACCAGTCTAGTGAGATGTACTTCATGTACCTGAACTAACAGAACTGTAACTATATGTACCAATTGTTTTGTTTAGGATTTGAAAAAGCTCAGTGAATCTACAGTTTGGAAGTGATCTGTGTCTCATTTGTCACAGCAGCACAACCAGACCTGATCTTTTGTAGTCTCTTCCTAAAGCATGGGAACAGCAGGATAACTTTACAAGTCAGAACTATAATTGGAAGAATAACTGCTATTATAAACGTGGGTGGAGTATACCATAAGTACTGGTGTAGATCAATCCATTTATCCCATGCAAATACTAGTGCATGAATAGTACAAAGCAGCAACGCTAAATATCCCATCTTGCTCTATGGAAAAAAAGAAGAAATATTTTAATTAGAGTTAATTAAGATTTAAGTATAATTCGCAGTACCTGTTAGATACATATATTTAGGAGTATCAGTTGACAAGGGTAAAAAGAACAGCTTAGTCTATTCATGGGGATTAACAGCAACTTGATATCGCAAACCAGCAGGCATGGAAATAAATGTTCATTTGCTTCTGACTGCAGGGATCAAACTGTGTCAAAATGAAAGCTGAAAGAGTTGGTTCAAAAGTTGATAATCTTAAGTGTATTAAAATTCTACAAGAAATTGAAGAATACTTTTTGTTGTTCTTGATATCTATTAGTTCCAAAACATTAGTCAATAAAATATTAATATATAGTTACAAAATCAGGGTCTTTATCTCTAGACTTCTTAAGACATATTATGTAAAATATATGAAATATATGCAACAGTGGTGTAGAATTCTAATAAATAAATATTTTGTTTTCTGAACGTAAAGAGTGCAATACCTCCATTCTAAAGTAAAAGGAAATATTTTTCAACCAATGAGCCTTTCTCATAACTGTTCCATGAATTATATATCAACAAGCAGAGTTGAGATCAAGTGAGTAGGGAAAATATGACTAAGTTTACAGATATCGCTCTCTTCCATGCATCCCATCATTCTTTCATCATTTCAACTGGGAATAGCAGAGATTGAACATCTGGCTTGTAACACCCAAGTTCATGCCCTGCTACTAAACGATCCTTTGTAATGATCCATCGGTCCGTCCATATACCTGAATATAATGAAACTCTCTCCAAGTCAATGAATAGTTGACAGATGGAATTGATGTTACTGCCAACAGAGCCAGCAAAGCAAGTGCCAGAATTCCTAGAGATACATAAATCTCCATTCTCCAGACATCATGTTCAATCCAAGCATTTTCCTTTTTTTTCTGTACCTGTGGAAATAATATTAGAGTTAGAAAAATACCAGAAGGGCACCTTGACAGCCTACATGTACTTAACATTCAATTCTAGTTTTATACATTTTGGGGAACTGTATAGATAACCCTCTAGGAATGACAACCTATTGTCATTTCTGTGATTGAAATATAAGCTGTGGTTACATCTTAGACAACACTGAAGTTTCCCCTTATAAAAATATACATGGGTCAGGAATTGCAGTGGGATTAGGGAGAAAAAAAAATTAATGTATATGTGTAAACAAGCCCACTTCTGTATTATTTAACAATAAATAAACAAAATAGGAGTCAGCTGCTACTTTGCTGTGTTTTCTCAGCTTTGTGTACCAAATTAGGGTATGGCCATATTTAAACTATTGTGTTGTTTATACCAATGACAAACAGAAATTGCATCAGCCTACACCAAAGCAAAGTCAATTAGGCTGAATATTTACTTACTCCAGCAAAGTTTTAACTCCCTAAGAAGATTAGTTCCAATTCCTTGTTAACTTGCTTTTCCCAGCATGACTCCCTTTATTTGCTGACAAACAGAATTCCTTCTCAAGCTAAATACAACCTTTGGCATATTGTGACAGGTAGTGCACTAAGGAATAATATTTTAAGTGACTAATCAAGGGAAGGTCTCTTGGCAACCACTGTTAACCTGCTAGAGCAGTCCATGAGTCCAAATGTTTTACAAAAAATCCTATTATACAGGTAGTCCTTAAGACCACAATTGAGCCCAAAATTTCTGTTAAGTGAGACATTTTTTAAGTGAGCTTTGCCCCATTCTATGACCTTTCTTGTCACAGTTGTTAAGCGAATCATAAAAGTTGATAAGTTAGTAACACGGTTATTAAGTGAATCTGGCTTCCCCATTGATTTTATTTGTTGAAAGATTACAAAAGGTAATCAATCACATGACCTTGGGACATAGCAATGGTCGTAAGAATGAACTAATTGCCAAGCATCTGAATTTTGATCACGTGATTGTGGGGCTGCTACAAAGGTTGTCTGGAAAATGTTCATAAGTCACTTTTTCCAGTGTCGTCGTAACTTTGAATGGTCACTAAATGAACTGTTGTAAGTTCATTTAGGGCTACCTGTAATTGATGTGTACAAATTACAAATTATCACAAAGTTAATATTTAGCATGGGTGATAGGATGCAAATTACATAATTTTTTTCTTCATGTCTACACTTTGACAAAACTTTCTGCAAAACCATTTAAAATTTCTAGCAATGTTTTGTGTCAATGATTTTCAGTGTGCAAAAAAAATATATCAGCTACTGTTCTTGACAGATTCTACTAAATTGCCTTCATTGGGTAAAAAGCCCAATTCCCAATCTCAATTCAACAACAATTCTCAAGTTCTCTCCCCAGGGGGAGAGCCTTCTTTGTGGGGGCACCCGCCCTGTGGAATGAGCTACCTCCTGAAATACGACTGATCCTGGACCTCTGCACTTTCCACAAGGCCCTGAAGACTTATTTATTCCAACAAGCCGGCCTAGTTTAAATGGTTTTAATGGGGATTTTTAATCTTTTAATTTTATTGGTTTTTGGGTTTTAAATTGGGAATTTTTTGAATTTGTAGATTTGGGATTTCAAATTGGTAATGCCGCTGATTTAATCTATTTTAGTTTTTCTTAACTTTTGTACTATATGTGTTTTAATTTCTGGCTGTCCACTGCCCTGAGTCCCCCTGGGCAGAAGGGCAATATATAAGTTTAATTAAATAAATAAAATAAATAAATAAGTTGTTGAGAATAGGTAAAATAGCATTGTGTGTATCTATATACATAAGAGTAATCCAATGGAATGGAGCCTACAGCATGTACAAAATTAGAACCCTTTCTTTTCTTCACTGAATCCATTTTTTCAACATTACCCCTTACACCCCAATGATACCCTTGACGTGATGTCCCGGTGCCTGGAGGCCGTGCGGATCTGGATGGGGAGAAACAGGCTCAAGCTCAACCCGTCCAAGACTGAGTGGCTTGGCATCCCGATATAGTTAGTTGGTGCCATCTCTGACTATTGGGGGCGAGTCGTTGCCCCCCACAGAGAGGGCTCGCAACTTAGGTGTCCTCCTGGATGCCCGGCTGTCCTTAGAAGAACATGTGACAGCCGTGGCCAGGGGGGCCTTTTTATCAGGTTTACCTGATCCGCCAATTGCGTCCCTTTCTGGATCGGGACTCCCTATGCACAGTCACTCATGCCCTCGTCACTTCCTGCCTGGACTACTGTAATGCTCTCTACATGGGGCTCCCCTTGAAGAACACCCGGAGGCTCCAACTCAAGAGCATTACAGTAGTCCAGGCAGGAAGTGAGTAATACAGTGGTTTAATGCACCCTGTTATTAACACAGCTGCCTGCAATTTCTGCAGGTTCGAATCTTACCAGGCTCAAGGTCGACTCAGCCTTCCATCCTTTCTAAGGTAGGTTAAATGAGGACCCAGTTTGTGGGGGCAATAAGCTGACTTTGTATAAATATACAAAAGGATGAAGGCTATTGCTTAGCGCATTGTAAGCCGCCCTGAGTCTCCGGAGAAGGGCGGCATATAAATCAAATTAAAAAAAAAAAAAAAAACTGGTCCAGAATGCGGCCGCACGGGTGGTTATGGGAGCGTCATGGCGCTCCCATGTAATATCTCTCCTGTGCGAGCTGCGCTGGCTCCTGGTGGTCCTCCGAGTGCGATTCAAGGTATTGGTTACTACCTTCAGAGCGCTCCATGGCTTAGGACCTGGGTATTTACAAGACTGCCTGCTGCTACCAATAGCCTCCCACCAGCCAATTTGCTCCTACAGAGGGGCTCCTCCGGATTCCGTCGGCCAAGCAATGTCGGCTGGCGACCCCAGGGGGAGAGCCTTCTCTGTGGGGGCTCCTGCCCTCTGGAATGAATTGCCCCCCGAGATGCGGAGGATTCCTGACTTACACACCTTCCGCCAGGCCTTCAAGACGCTTTTATTTCAACAAGCCAGGCTGGCCTAATTTTTAAAATTTTTTAATTGTCAATTCTTAATTTTTAAATGTCTAAATCAGGTAGTTTTATTTTAATTAGACATGGGCCAAACTAATATTTTTAAAATTGTTTTTAAATTTTATATTTGTGTGTTTTATGCTGGCTGTACACCGCCCTGAGTCCCTTTGGGAGAAGGGCGGTATATAAATTAAATAAATAAATAAATTACAGACTAGATCACCAGAAATGCACGTGAGTGCGTTTGTATATGTAGTGATACTGTAAGAATACATACCTGCTGATACGCCCAGTTTAAGAGTTTGTATCTGTAGGATCTCCTCAGTGGATAGCACAAACTGTAACAGGCATGCATGGAACCAAAAAAGAAGCTAAGAAGGCCAAACTGTTTTCTTGATAACATCCATCTGTCTAACCATTGTGGAAAACGTTTATACTTAGTTCCATAATGGAATTGGAAACCTGCAGCTAATATCCCAGGTAAATAAACCAAGGCCAGAAGAGTAATTGATACCACCGGTAAGACTTTGTTTATGACCAAGATTGGAATTTTATAAAATACGTTTTCTTGAGCAGTGACAAAAGGATGGATGATGTCCCTTAGGAAGGTATAAGTAAATATAAACAAAGAGAGTATTAATGCTGTTTTCACTGGTAAATGCCATTTAGGAAAAATATCATATTCGCAGTACTTATTGGGAGGAGACTCAAACTCATCTTTGTGGGTTCTTTGATGCCTGTGAGAGAACATAATTTCTTCAGGAATGCCAGGACCTTGTAAATCCATTATCTGAAAAGAACACACGGTACACATAAGCCTATAGAGTGAATTAGTATTAACTCGTAATAGTAGATCCGTGCATTGTTTTTCTTTGTACCTTAGTTCCAACGTAAGATTCCTTCCATCTGAAATTTCTCTAAGCCTCAGATTTAAGGTTACAGGAATTTGTATAATCTGAGGTTGTATTTCATTAGCTTAGTCATGTGTAATTTTAGGCACCAAAATTATTTTCGGGAAGCTGGTACTTCTATATAATGTTTTCTCACAATATTTTGTGAATTTTTGAACTAGAGGGAAAACATTTTAGCCAATGAAGAGTTCTGAAGATCTTAAAATTGCATTGTTTTGTGATCTTTGAAGTTGGTTTAGTAATGTAAAGCTTTTAAGATGAGTCTAGATTTCTATGGAAATGCAGCTAATGTTTTTTCCTGTAGCTTACAAAATCATTTTGAAATGGAATCCTATATTGGAAAATATTTTCTACTATTTGAAATTAATATTCTTCACTCACTAAAGTTTTGTTAACCTAACAATATAGCTAAAATTATTATTATTTTTTAAAAAGTGAAATATCGGGACTTTATTCCCTCCAATCAGACCCCAGAACATAACAGAGTTTAAGCTTTGATTTTAATATTTAAATCATGCATTTGTATGTGTAACTAACACAGAAGAACAGAATTGCAAAACCAGAAAGTGTTGTTGGCTAGATAAAATAATATTTTGATTAAGATAGAAGAGCAATGTTTTTCTTAAAAGACAGATATGTATGTGGTTGAATTTTTAGGCTCCAAAAAATGCAGAATAAATGTGGTGTACTTTTTTCTTTATTGTAATATATTAACCTAAAAATTATAGCGACTAAATATCATCTCTTCTCACAGGCCAATTTGACAAGACAACTTTAATGCTAATTAATATAATAATAATAAATTAATGCTAATTAATATAATAATAATAATATAAACAATTATTTATATTAATAGTTGTTTCTCAATTCCATATAACTTCCCGCACTGAATGGGAAAGTCAATTCTTTTACAGTCTTACAATATCTTAATAAATATTTCATTCAAGGATGCATTTTATGCTAATATTAATTCAGCTAGTAGGTTTTAATGCATAGCTTTGCCAGAAAATCCAAAGCACATTTCCTACATTATCACAGGAATATAAATAAAAAACCCAATGTGTTGAAAAACAAACAAGAACCTTTTGAACAAGGTAAATCACTGCACCAGAAGTCTTTTGTGGGGAGCATTATACCCTGTGAAATAATTCCAGAATGTCTCTGAACAACTTGCACATTTTAAAGAATAGTGAACCAATAAAAAAAGGAAAAAAGATCACATACATTCAGACATACCACAATATAGACATCATTAATACCCTCCCCCACCCCAAACTAATAAAAGATTCTAAGTCATCCTACCCCAAGGACAGGCAAAATAGGCATATATTTAAAGACTTCTGGAACACCATCAGATCTCTGGAGGGATATTATTCAACAGAGAAAGCATGCTTCCTAGATCCTGTCAGGTGGCACTGTTTTGACTAAAGAAAACTGAAATGTACCAGCATTGTCTGGTTTTACTGGATGGACAGAAACAATGGAAGAAATGATCCTGTCTTATACCATTAAAGGCTTTATAGATTATAGCCAGCACATTGAATTGCATCTGAAAGCTCACTGGAAATCAATGCAACTTGTTCCGCAGTTGTGCCATATGGGCAAATTGAGGGATGCCCACTGCCCATACTACTGCATTCTGCATCAGCTGCAGCTTTTGTGTAGTCTTCAAGTAAGAGTCCCATATGGTATTCACTGCAATAGTCCAACTGCACAGGGACCAGGGCATGCATGACCATGTGGGGCCCCTATGATTCCAGGAATGTCTATCACTTGGATGCTAGATGGAAGTATGAAAAGACTGTCTTGAACACAGCTAGCATCTGCCCTTTGACAAGGAACTGTGAGTCCCAGAAGAACATCAAATTGTGCACCAGTCTAAGGTGGAGAAGTATAACCCCATCCACGTTTAAAGAAAGTCCCTAGATAAGGGGGAGGGGGGGGAGTCAAAATACAAAGCCACTCAGTCTTGGCACATTTGAACCTGAATCTGTTGCTCATCATCTGGACCCACAGCTTCCAAACATTGGGACAAGGCACTGACAGCATCACTTGGTCCATCCAGGGTTAAGATGTATGTTAGCTATCAGCTACATATTGATGGAATTGGGCTCCAAACCAATGGATGATCTCCCCAGTTGTTTCATATAGATATTCAGTAGGAGAGAAGATAGTCCTGAGCCCTGAGTCATTCTACAAATGAGGAATATATGTTTCATGCTTGTCAGATCCAGAACCAGATACAAAAATTAACATTCACAATTAAGCAATAGGTTCTTCTGACCACATCCTGATCCCATGTCTAGGAATACGTTTTTAGTATTGTAGTGAACTAACTTCATAGCCCTTTTAAGGTTTCTTCTGATTCTGTTTTCCTGTAATTTTAGAAACTTGATGTAGATATCTCCGTTTCTACTATGACTCCATTTGGACTCAAAAGGTCTTGCTTATTTACCATTATTCACCAAGTATTAATAATTAAGTGCTGTACCATACCCCAGAAAAAATTGTGGATGGAGCACCAAAGTACCATCCAAGGACAATTTAGAATAGATAACTTAAAAATATAAAAATTACCGCTTTGCCAAAAACCTCCTGTGTAATTTCAGAGTTCCTTTTCTGATTTTCATCTTGATCCATATTCTTCGACCAATGATTGAGGTTCTGTATATAGTTACTGGATGTCTGAAAACAATTTCAGGAGTTTTTTGTTACTTATTTGCATTCCCCCCCCCCAAAAAAAATATGATTATTGCACGCCATAGATTATTCATATTATAAAACCTTATGATGTCTAATGTTAGAAGCCCCTATGTTCTATAAAAGAAACCTGGTTTGTTTGGCTCAAGCCAACAATGACTTCACGGCATTATTCAGACTTTTTACAGAAATATCAATACTGTGGCCTTCCTGATATCTAGGCTGACATTGCATGGCAAAAGACATATAATTAAAGGAGTTACAATTCTGTCTATTGTGAGACGAGACCTCAACTATTACCGTATTTTCCGGCGTATAAAACGACTGGGTGTATAAGACGACCCCTGAATTTTCCTGCTAAAATATAGGGTTTGGGCTATACTCGCTGTATAAGACTACCCCTCTTCCAACACACACCAAATAAAAATTAAAAAACATCAATTGGCTCACCCACAATGTAAAAGCTGCTGTGCTAGACCCAAAATGGCCCCTGCAACAAGCAGGAACCTCACACAGCCACAAAAAGCCCAAAAAAACCAACTTTCACACTTTACACACACACAACCCAAGACAACACAACACAACTGGCTCACCCACAATGTAAAAGCAGCTGTGCTAGACCCAAAATGGCCCCTGAAACAAGCAGGAACCTCACACAGCCACAAAAAGCCCAAAAACCCAACTTTCACACTTCACACACACAAAATTCCACATACAGCTTTGTGAGATTTTGTGTGTTTGTGTAGTTAGAGTGAAACACTACAAAAACATACTAAATCTCAGAAAGCTGCACAAATATTATTTTATTTTATTTTTATTTTTATATGAAAGCTAAATTTAAAACTTCCTAAACTTTAAATGGCTAGGTCTAAAAAAGAACAACTAAAAAAAACCCCAATTAACTATTTTTTTTAAAGATCCCAAAGAGGAAAAAAACTTACCCAATAGAACAGGGGTCTCCACCTTGGCAACTTTAAGACTTGTAGACTTTAACTCCCAGAATTCCTCAGCCAGCTTTGTTTTGCTGGCTGAGGAATTCTGGGAGTTGAAGTCCACAACTCCCTGCCTGCTTGATTGCAGGCAGGGAGATGCTTGCTGATGGAATGGATTCAGGCAAGCGAAACAAGGCAAGCAGCTAAGGTAAGCAAGCTGGAGGGGAAAAACTTTTTCCCTTCTCCATGGCTCTGGCGATCCCAACTGAGTTGCCTGATTGGCAGATCATCAGAGCTTGGATTGTCAGAGCCATGTGAAAGGAGAAAAGTTTTTTCCTTCTCCATGGCTCTAGCAATCCCAGCTGAGTTGCCTGATTAGCAGATCGTCAGAGCTTGGATCGTCAGAGCCATGTGAAAAGAGAAAAGTTTTTCCCTTCCCCATCGCTCTGGCGATCCCAACTGAGTTGCCTGATTAGCAGATCGTCAGAGCTTGGATTGTCAGAGCCATGTGAAAGGAGAAAAGTTTTTTCCTTCTCCATGGCTCTAGCAATCTCAGCTGAGTTGCCTGATTAGCAGATCGTCAGAGCTTGGATCGTCAGAGCCATGTGAAAAGAGAAAAGTTTTTCCCTTCCCCATCGCTCTGGCGATCCCAACTGAGTTGCCTGATTAGCAGATCGTCAGGGCTTGTATAGTCAGAGCCATTTAAGGCTCATCAGAGCCTTTCGGGCTGGTCTGCCTGGTTACAGGAGAACGACACCCGGCGTATAAGACAACTCCCGACTTTTGAGAAGATTTTCATGTGTTAAAAAGTCGTCTTATACGCCGGAAAATACGGTAACTGCTTTTTAATTACATTTCCTTGACGATATCTGTTTCTCATAACTTCCGGGCCCTGGATCTCCAAATACTGAATACTAGATAAAAATGCTAAAAAGTGAAGATATTAAAGTTTGCTGTTCCAGAAACTCCTTAGTACAGGTAGTCCTCGATTTACAACAGCTCATTTAGTGAACGTTCAAAGTTACAACATCACTGAAAAAAGCGACTTATGACAGTTTTTGACACTTACAAATGTTTTGCATCCCAATGGTCACGATTTACATTTGAATGCTTGACAATTGACTCACATTTATGTAATCGCCTTCTGACAAGCAAAGTCAATGTGGAAACCAGAATCCCTTAACCACCATGTTATTTATTTAACAAATTCACTTAACAGATATGGCAAGAAAAGTCGTAAAAAGGAGCAAAACCCACTTAACAAATTTCTCACTTAAAACATATATTTTGGGCTCAATTGTGATCATAAGTTGATGACTACTTGTATTTATTTCAGCCTCTGCTATATACTAATTTTTATATAGAGGACTCAAATAGGTTATCACTTAGATCTGATTACGTAGTACTTTACATCTGTTACCCAGACATCTGTAGAAAGAAAACTGCAGTCCTTTTTAAAATATAGAAAGGTTTGGGTGAGTGACTTTCACACTGATGCCTAAATCAATAGTTCTAAGTTTATCAAAACACACTTAGGCAGAATAAAGTCTTAATGAGACCTTAATGAGGTCTCACTGCTGAGTATCCATTCCCAAGACTGAAATCCTATCCAGAGTTATCTCAATGTAACTTTGTTTTAGGGCAGTGGGAGGAGTAGTGAGTTTCACTTACCTTTGCTACTGGTTTGGAACTGTGAGCGCGTGCATGCACCTGCTTGCTTTGCTCGCATGCGGCATTTCTGAGCATGCGCAGAATCTTCTGCACATGTGCAGAGCATCCGTGATGATGTCTGGGCGGGTGGGTGGAGCCTCCCACCGCTGCAGATTCGTCCAAACCAGGCAAACCGGTAGAAACCCACCACTGAGTGGGAACCATTCAGAAGGGCCTTTGGTACAACCTTGGCCACCATCATGCACATACAGATAGTCCTTGACTTACAATCATTCGCTTAATGACTGTTCAAAGTTACAACAGCACTGAAAAAAAAAAGTGAGTTTTAACTGTTTTTCACACTTACAACTGCTGCAGCATCCCCATGATCACGTGATCAAAATTCAGGCACTTGGCAACTGGCATGTATTTATGACAGTTGCACTTTCATGCGATCATCATTTGCAACCTTCACAGCTGCTCCTGACAAGCAGAGTCAATGTAGGAGATCAGATTTGCTTAACCACCGCATGATTCTGTTAAAACTACAGTGATTTGCTTAACAATTGTGGCAAAAAGGTCATAAAATGAGGCAGAACTTAGTTAAGAACTGCTTTGCTTAGCAACAGAAATACTGGGCCCAATTGTGGTCGCAAGTCAAGGACTACTTGTAACAGCCTTTCAAGTAGTTTGCACAGACCTGTTTTACGGCACTCAGATCTTCTGAATAAGCAATCATGAAATTTGGCATACTAACTGCCTGTCAGAGAGCATGAGAATGGGTAGTTGCCAATATAGGGGAATATATGTAGCTCAGGGTTGAGCTGTGAATCTTTGAATCTATTACTCCCTTCTAGTACCGAAGATGCTACCTAGTGGAGTAACAAAACATCTGCAAGAAAACAATTAAGGTCATAGAGTACTAAGAAGTCCAACCTTGGCACCTTTTAAGGCCTGTAGACTTCAACTCCCAGAATTCCCCAATCAGCCATATTGCCAAGGTTGAATCCCCCTGTCCTAGAAGGTACAGTAAAAAAGTGTCCTTTTTGTTTTTAATACAGCAAAGCAAAGCTGGGGAGAGCTGGGGTGTCATTTTTTTAAGGTGTAAATATTAAAATTAGTATGAAAGTGTGTAAAAAGTGTGGCTGTGTACAACAAATGGTAGCAGGGAATTGTTCTCTGTCCTTTCCCTTTTTGCTCTAGTACTGTATCTGCCACTTTCAGTTCTTTTCCTATCACCTCCCCTTTTCCTGCTGATGCTGCAAAAGGCAGAGAGCCAGGCAGCTCCTGTACTGAGATCTAACGATAAACCGAGAGCTTTGCTTCTATGCCAGCAAAATTAACAGATTCAAATCTATTTACACCAACACTCAATTCATTCTCAACTTATTGTCTTCTGTGACTCAAAATGACCCAGCAGGTTCCAGACGTTTCTAAGAGTTGCCAACTCTAACCAAACCTTATCACTAACTAAAAAAAAAGAAAAGGAAAAAAAAAAAAGGCAGGGGGGAAGCGAGCTGAAAAGAAGTCCCATATGAATACCCAGTGGTGAAAATAGTAGTTGGTGGGGCTCTGAACGTTGCATAATGTAATAAAATTGATTCTAGAAGATCCCACAGGACAGAAATATTTCTGGTTTTCTTACAGTTCCTTAGAACTGTAGGCTTCCTGTTTCCAAAAATCCCGTTAGAGCCAGCCGGACTCATCACAGGGTATATTCCGAATTTGCTTCCCTTTTCAAGAGCTGGCGCTCAGACCGGACAAGTCAGTCCAAGTTTTTGTCTCCTAAAACTCTCCCACGAAACTTGTGGCTTTGGGAATTTATGACGTCGGCAAGCCCGTCACGTATTCTTAACTCAATATTGCTTTTGTTCGGGCGTTCAGGTTTGCACTAGGGAGGAAGGGTGGGGGGTCTTTTACAGATTCTCTAACTAATAACCGAGCCCACCCACCTCTGGCTCGGCTGATATTTGGTGAGCGACGTGTATATCGCCTTTCCGGAGCTGTGGATGGGCTGCTCTCTCACACCGGTGCCGGCCCGACAGAATTTGGCTCTGTTTTGATGCTCGGGAATATTCAGCGACCGATCGCTCTGAACTTACGACTTTTCCTCCCACCGACTTCGGGAATCCGGGCAGAACGATTCAGCCGGCGCAGCGTTTCAGCCAGCCCGGTGTCTCTGCTCAGCTCCACACCGCGCAGCATGCGGCCGTCTCGCCTCGTCCCTCCCCTTCCAGCTCCGCCTTCCCATCCCTGGTTTGATTTTTTTTTTTTGTTTGTTTTGGGGCCTGCCCCGCCTTTCTTCTGCCTGCAGGACTTGGCTGATCGATACGTAAAATAGGTCCTTAAATCAAATGAAAAGAGACAGCGTCTGGGAAAGCCAAACTTTGAAGAATATGCAGATGTAATAAGCAAACCTGCCCGTCAGCCAGATCAAAAAAGCAATGCAACTCTGCAATCTGCAAAACCACACCTTCACCCCCCCCCCCCGCCCACCGGCTTTGAATAAATATAAGATAAGCCACCCTAGATGCCAGAAAAATGAGCCCTAAAATCTTCAATGCTGATAAGAGCAATGGGGGATACTGTAGGCGGGTGGGTTTAGAAGACAAAAATCTATTTAGGGAAGTGGTCCCCTTCATTGACTCGTTAATGAAGTTTCAGATTGTTTAGCAACCCAAACCATTTATATAATATGTAAGGAATTTAATCAATGCTACTTTAACCAATAATGATAGTCCTTTTATCCTTGGAGGATTGATTGCTCGCTTTAATCTCTGGCAAATAAATGCAACCAAACATCATGTTGCAACCTGTACTGATGTCAGAATTGGTGGAGAATGCTTGATTTTAAATCTTCCCTGACAGAGCGCTTGTAAATGTACTCCAGGTCCTAAATGGATTCCATATGTACCACAGCAGAGAATGTGGCTGGCTATTGTACTTTTAATTCCTGGAAGCATCACTGGACCAGTGGTGGGTTGCCCCCCGGTTCGCACCAGTTCTATAGAACTGGTAGTAAAACCAGCGGGAGGCTCCACCCACCGACCCTGACATCATCAGAACGCTTCTGCGCAAGCGCAGAAGAGAACGTGCGGCTCCGTTGCGAACCGGTAGTAAAGGTAAGTAGAACCCACCCTGCACTGGACATATGCAAGGCCAAAACTGAACACCATCTGGTGAAACTTTTCTCCAATTGGACTGTTGATCACACAACCTTGGGGTTCATCATGCTACCAGTCCAGTGATTGTAGCAAGCACAGGCCCATCATTTGTAACATCATTTATTCATGCAGGTCTCCCTCTGTAGAATTCTGGATGGTTTCCAATGACATTTGCTGAATGGAATAACAGAACAGCATAACAGAATTGGAAGGGACCTTGGAAATCTACTGCAACCGCCTGCTTAAGCACAAAATCCTATACCATTTCAGATAAATGGCTGTCCAACCTCTGGTGTTGGACTTCCTATTTTATTCTGGCTTATTCCATGGCTTGGGCTGAAATTACAGACCTGGGGACTCCACCAGTCTTTCAACCTGTCGCTGCTGCTTTCTTCTCCAAACAATGACCAGTTGTAATTTGGAAAACACATCTGTGAGCTATCTTGGACAATCTGGGAAAGAAAATGTATGAGTGAGAATATATCAGCCATTGTTTTGTTGACCACATGTACAACTACTAATGGGCAGCATGGGGTCATCATGGCGGGATCATCATGATGCAATGTCAGCTTCTAAGTGTTACAAGGGCCCCAACATCATCTGCTCGAAATGACAAAAAATCTGTTTTCATAGATGCTGAATTTGGCAACAGAAAATACTGTGTTAGCCTTGTAGGAAAATAAGAGAACTTGGTGTTTGCTTATTTAGAGTATTTAGAGTTAAGTGCCATTATAGATAAAGCACATAGTCTAGTAGAGATAACATGCATAGTGCATATTTTTTCTAAAATGTTTATGCATGCTTATTTTATTGATATTTCATCTTCATCTACTTGTGGAGTTGCCTGATATCTGCCTAATAATTAAATTTATAATATGAATATATTTGTTTCTATAAGGGAGATATAGTTTGTATTTGGCAGTTCCTTCACCGTGGCAGCTTGCTAACATGGCCTTTGTATGACTGCTCAGGGTGTGTAGACTCTTGCAAGTACAGGTAGTCCTCGACTTAGAACAGTTCGTTTAGTGAGTCTTCGAAGTTACAATGGCACTGAACGGAACTGGTTATAACTATTTTTCACACAACAGTGGTGGGATTCAAATTTTTTTTACTACCGGTTCTGTGGGCATGGCTTGGTAGGCGTGGCATCACTCCAGGAGAAGGTTACTGCAAAATCCCCATTTCCTTCCGATCAGCTGGGACTCGGGAGGCAGAGAATAGAAGGGGGTGGGGCCAGTCAGAGGTGGTATTTACCGGTTCTTCGAACTATTCAAAATTTCCACTACCGGTTTTCCAGAACTGGTCAGAACCTGCTGAATAGCACCTCTGACTTACAATCACTGCAGCATCCCCATGGTCATGTGATCAAAATTCAGACGCTTAGAGACTGACTTATATTTATGATGGTTGCAGTGTCCCAGGGTCATGTGATCACCTTTTGCGACCTTCTGACAACCAATGTGAATGAGGAAGCCAGATTCACTTAACAACTGTGCTACTAATGTAACAACTGCAGTGATTCACTTACGTGTGACAAAAAAGATCGTAAAATGGGCAAAATTCATTTAACAAACGTCTAGCTTAACAACAGAAATTTTGGGCTCAATTGTTGTCGTAAGACAAAGACTACCTGTAACTATTTTGGATAATGAGTATCAGGTTTGTGGTCTTGACTGAGTAGATGAACAGACATGGATCAACCTTGCTATAAAACAGTTGAGAAGAGAGAGGGAGGTACAGTATTGATACCTTGTACTCAGCTGGCAGTGTATCATAAAAAAAGATCACACACACAGCAGAGTGCAGCACACCAACACTTCCATGCACTTGTGTTGTAGACACTGTATCTGATATCCCTGGAATAATTTTTGATATCACTTTGAGTTGAAAATTCCTTCTTGTCCCATGCTGACTGCAGCTGCATAATGGAAAATTTTCCTTAGCCAAAAAAATTGTAGCAACATCTGGAGGATCATATGCAAACTGATACGTCTTAGTAGCTACCTAGCTGATACTCCAGGAAAATAAAGATAAAAATAAAGAACAAATGAAGAAGCAAATTGCTCCATTATATAATTAATTGTGAAGACTTGGCTGCACAGTTCTCAAATGCTGATTGACAGCTGCAGTGGTGGGATCTAATTTTTTTTACTACCGGTTCTGTGGGCGTGGCTTGGTAGGCGTGGTGTGGTGTGGCTTGGTGGGCGTGGCAGGGGAAGGATACTGTGAAATCCCCATTCCCTCCCCACTCATGGGGGAAGGATATTGCAAAATGTCCATTCCCATCCCACTCGGGGGCCAGCCAGAGGTGGTATTTGCCAGTTCTCCAAACTGCTCAAAATTTCCGCTACCAGTTCTCCAGAATCTGTCAGAACTTGCTGAATTTCACCCCTGCCTGGCTGGCTAATGCAGGAAGGGCTAGCAATGTTTCTGTAGCCTTGCCAGTATTTTTCTGGTGTAAGAACTTAGGGGAAACTAGGGGTCATCTAGGAAGAAGAGGACAGAGATTCCCAAATAATGATTTTTCATACAGTTAGTGTGATCAGGTCATATGATAATCACCAGAAAGGGGACTTGATTAGAATAGTGGCTGACTAGCTTGGGGATGTGATAGAAGCAAGACCATTATTGGACAATGAGATATGCAGTGTCAGACCCAAAGAATCAGGACCACAAATTAAGTTCCAGTTAAACTGATTTATTGTTTGTGCCTACATACAATAATCTAGCCAACTAAAGGTCAGTACTAAATTGGTGCTTGATAAGAGTTGATGGAATTCCAGAAGGGCTGGAGTTGAGCTCCTTGTGAAAACATAATGACTCCAAGCTCTGCCTCTCCTTCTACATGCAGAGACTATGAGAGACAAAGCTTTCCTTCTGGTCTCTCTGTGTTACTCTGCCATTAAAAGCAAGCGAGCACTCCTTCAAAAATGTTTGTTAATCTTTGTGCTTCCTCTTATAGTTAATGCACCCAACCTCTCTGCAAGATATATGGAACTGCAACTCCTACATCTCATCGTCCAATTTCTGGGATAGCAGGAAACAATGAGAAGTATAGTTAAGCATGTCTGGAAGGCAAAGGCTGGGATAACTGCTGTACATGTGCTTGACAACTCCTAATTCAGATAAGTTCTCTAATAATCTATTCTGGTTTATTTAGAATATGTATGAACCTGCTGACTACTCCATTTGAAATGCCTAGAGATAATTACATTTATAATTCATTTTGATATACCTATTGCCATGAATTAGCCACCATACGGATTTATTTTTCTTTCATATTCCTAGAACAGATGTTGCCCCTGTAATAACTATAATTTCATTTATGAATATTTATGTCTGTGATGGATCAGATTTTCAGATTTAATATTTAAAAAGTTAAATTGCATTATGCTCCTTCACCAACTGAACAAAAGCAATAAAATAAAGTTGGCAGGTACCTTTATGTGTGGAATACAATCAAACGCATGTAATATATAGATAGGAACTCAGTACAATAGAAGTGGCAACCTTTTCTATAATTTACCAGCTGATACACACATTATGCAATAGTGGCATGGTCTCAACTTTACATTCAACCTATAGTAAGCGCAATAATAGAATAATATAGGTAGTCCTCAACTTATGACCACAAATGAGCCCAAAATTTCTGTGGCTAAGCGAAATGAATATTAAATGAATTTTGCCCGATTTTACATCCTTTCGCACTACAGTTGTTAAGCAAATCATTGCAGTTGTTAAATTAGTAATCTGATTGTTAAATGAATCCATTGATTTTGCTTGTCAGAAAGTCGCAGAAGGGCACTACAACTGTCATAAATATGAACCAGTTGCCAAGCATCCAGATTTTGATCATGTGACCATGGGGATGCTGCAACAGACATAAGTCACTTGTTTTCAATACTATTGTAACTTCGAGTGGTCACTAAACAAATGGTTGTAATTTGAGGACTACCTCTATGTAACAAAAGTTAACACAAGAACACTGCAAACATTCCCAAACCAATATAGACAATGGAGGAAGGGTCTGAATGGCATGAAAAGAACTCCAATTTAATCCTACTGAGACTGAGTGGCTAGGGATATTGGGTCTCTCCAGAGCAGGGATTTTCTATTGTTAATTTTGGATGGGTTTGTATTTCCCGAGTCAAGTTTGGTGTGCGATTTTGGGGTCTTCTTGTACTGACAGCTCTTGTTCGATGATCAGGTGGCAGCTATGACCAAGAAGGCCTTTGCTTAATCTGATTCCCAGGTTCTTTCCCAGATCAGGAACATCTTTAGATAATCATTCTTTAGTTACCCCATAGTTGATTACTGCAATATGCTTTACGTGGGGCTGCCCTTGAACCTCTCTCAGAAGCTTCAACTGGATATGTATTTCATCCAGTAGAGCAGGAAAGGGGAAATCAAAACAGAGGGAAAAAATATTCAAAGAAAATTCAGCAATCTAACAGTTCAGCTCTTTAGAATTTGTAATAGAAGTATGACAAGATTTTTACTATTTCAGCTGGGGCTCTGAGCTGCTCTTCATATAACCATGTAACTCATAGAAGACAATGAACTGACACTTTATCAGCTTCACCTATTTTGCCGGATTATTTCAAAAATATCGAAAAAAATATACTCTGCCCTGATTATCTCGGAGGAAAAACAGGATATAAATGTAATGTAAACTAAAACTCAATCCAGACAGAGACAATTATTATTTATTATAGTAACTTCTTTTTTTTAAAAATAATCTTTATTTACATTTGTCATTAAAAAAGAAGACAACACACCAGATAAATGACAAACAAAATAACAAAACAAATAACATACATGTCTATAAGTAGTACCTTAATAACTTAATATTCGGTACAATATATCCATGTTACATTCCAGGGGAGGCAGAACAACCTAATTTACATTTATAAATCAATTAGGTCTATCCGACCTCACTTTACTTGTATCATATAAATTCTTCAATAAATCGACTCCTAATCTAGTTTGGGATTATAGTTTCCTCTTTGATAGCCAAATATATAGTTTTTCCCAAGATAAACATATTTGTGTTTGGTCTCTATCTTTCAGTTTTTTTAGTCAATTTATCTGCTTCCGCACAATCCAAAATCTTCTTTATAATTGCTTCCTCTGATGGGGTATTTTTATCTTTCCAGAATTGAGCATATGTTAATCTCGCTGCTGTGATAATATGTAACGCAAGGTACCATGAATCTTTTTAAATATTTTCCGGTTTGGAGCCGAGCAAGCATGTCTCTGGTCGCCATTCAATCTCTTGGTTTAAGATCTCGTTGAGCCACTTTTTTATTTTTACCCAAAATTTTACTGCTTCTGGGCATGTCCACCATTGGTGATAATAAGTGCCATGTTCAAACCCACACTTCCAGCATTCAGTGGACTGTCCAGTAAACATTTTGGCCAATCTTATCGGGGGAGAGATGCCATCTATATAGCATCTTGTAAATATTTTCTTTATATCTGTAGAAACTACTAGCTTCATATTCCCCCACCAAATCTCTTGCCATTTTTCCAGATGAATTGAGTAGCCAAAATTTTCCCCCCAGGCAATCATTGTATCCTTTATTATCTCATCGCCAATCTCTAACCTCTTCAACAGTTTATAGCTTTTAGAAATCATGCCTTTTTCCTGGCCCATCAAGATTTTGTCTAACTCCTACAAGTCAACATTTATACCTTTCCTATCTCTGTCTTTTTTATATTTTGATTGAATCTGTAGATAGGTCCACCAATCCAATTGTAGTCCCTGGGAATTCAACTCCTGTTTTGGCTTTAGCTCTCCTCGTGCAGTCAGCAAGTCTTTGTACATTAATTTTTTCACAGGGTTATATAATTTTGGATATATCAACGCTTCTAGAGGTGATATCCAGCACAGTGTTTTAATATAGTATTTTTTACTGATCTTCTTCCAATTTCGAATTAAGATATTCCTTATAGAATGCCGGGTAAACCATTTGCTTTGTGGAGTGTTATCCCGCCAGAGTCCCATATGCCAGCCCTGTTGTAAATCATGGCCTTCTATCTTGAGAAGACGGCTATTGCCTAAGGTGATCCATTCTTTTACCCAGACTAACAGAGCGGCTGAATAGTAGTTCTCCCAGCATGGTAAGCCCAGGCCTCCCCTTTCTTTTATCTCCTGCATCATTTTTTTTTTTAATCCGGGGTTTTTTCCCCTGCCAAATAAATTTGGTTATTACTTGATTTAGATCCATAAAGAATTTTTTTGATAAATTCGCTGGGGCAGTTTGAAACAAAAAATTAAACTTCGGTAAAATGTAAGATTTTATTGTTGTTACCCGTCCCAAAAGTGATAGTTGAATTTTACCCCACTTGTCAAGGTCTTTCCTTATTTGGGTTAATAATTTATTATAATTGTCCTCTTGTATGCTCAAGCATCTGCCGGTTAACCAAATTCCCAAATATTTAATTTTATTGACTACTCTTAATCCAATCGCTTCCTGTAAACCCTTCTTATCTTCCTCTGAAACATTCTTGGTTAATATATTTGTTTTCTTTTTGTTAATTAATAGGCCTGCTACCGCCCCAAATTCTTCAATTGTCTCTAACAGGGATAAACCAGATTTTATGGGATCTTCCAAAATAAAAGCCATGTCATCTGCAAAGGCCTGAGTTTTATATACCTGGTGTCCAATTTCAAGACCTTTTATTTTTTCCTCGTTTCTTATTTTACACAGTAGTGTTTCTAACGATAATATAAAAAGTAAGGGGGATAGAGGACAACCCTGTCTTGTGCCTTTGCCAATAGAAAATTCTTCCGTCAAGTCCCCATTTATCAGTAATCTAGCTGTTTGTTTGGAATAAATGGCTTTAACTGCGTTTATAAATCTTTGTCCAAAGCCCATGTATTCTAACTGTAATAATATAAACTCCCAATTGACCCTATCAAATGCCTTCTGGGCGTCTATAAAAACTAATGCAAGCTGTTTACCTGGGTGATCTTCATAATATCAAGTACATTTAACATGACTCTCAAATTATCTTGTATTTGTCGTGATGGCAAGAACCCATTTTGATTGGTATGTATAAATTCATTTAGAAAACTCTTTAATCTATTTGCTAAGATTGCTGTAAAAATTTTATAATCTGAATTCAGAAGAGATATTGATCTATAGTTTTTAATGTCTACCAGAGGAGGATCTTCTTTAGTATTAAACTGATATTAGCCTCCCTCCATGAGTGGGGAATTTCTGCTTTTCCAAGAACTTCGTTAAATAAGTCTTTCATATGTTCTCCCATTACCTCAAACAATGTTTTATATAACTCCATCGGGAGTCCATCTGTGCCCGGTGTTTTTAAATTTTCCTGTTTCTTTATTGCTTTTTCAATCTCCGTTAGGGTAATTTCCTCGTCCAAAATTTCTTTCATTAAATTGGATATCTTAGGTAAATCTGAATTCTTTATATAATTTTTCTTCATACCTGCTAAAATCTCCTCTCTTTTATATAATTCCTTGTAAACATCCACTGCAATTCTTTCTTTCCCTCCCTTATCTTTTATTAGAATAGAAGTCTATAATAGAAATCTATTATAGTAACTTCTTAATGAGTAGGTTGAGATGTTATTATATTTAATATTTTTACCACAGTCTTCTTAGATTCTTCCTCTAAGGTGGCTTAAGAGGAAGAGGCTGGAAGAACCTGAGGAACCTGGTTTAGGGATTTAATAGAATTGATGCTTTTGACTTAATAGACTGGAACTCAATATACTAGCACCATGATGGCGAACCTGTGGCATGCGTGTCACAGATGGCACCCAGAGCCATATCTGCGGGCATGCAAGCTGGTGCCCTAGCTCAGCTCCTTAACTGATTTTCAGCTGGCCCCTCCCCCGCTGTCCCTCCCCTCCCAGGAGTTTCCATGCAGCCGGTTTTGGATGCCAGGTAAGTATAGGGCTTGCATGGAGGCTCTGGGAGGGCATTTTTGGTCTCCAGAGGGCCTCCAGGGGGGCAGGGGAAGCTGTTTTTGCCCTCCCTAGGCTCCAGGAAAGCTTCTGGAGCCTGGGGAGGATGAAAACCAGGCCTGCCAGGGCCACTGGAAGTCGGGAAATGGGCCATTTCCGGCCTCCGGAGGCTTCAGGGAGGCCTGCTAGGCCCAAAACGGGGTGCGGGTGTGTGTGTGTCATGTGTGCATGCGCAGGATAGTGGGGCACAGGGAGCATTAAATTATGGGTGTGGGCAAGCGCACGCGCGACCCCTCCACACTCCCCCCGCTTTTGGAACATGACGGCAAAATGGTTAACTATCAGTGTACTAGCATATTGAGTGAGGATAGAGTGAACTTGCCAGATAACTTGGAACACCTTGGAAACACTTGGAAAGTGACACTTCACTTGAGAATAGAATATGATGCCTGAGAAAATTTGTTTCTACAACTTGCTGGGATTAAACAAGTGGAGCAGTCTATTAGCTGGTCCATCCTTCCTTAACAACTTGAGTGTGAATCTTTTGTGTTAGCAACCCATGCTTGCTTTGATTACCTAGATCTCTTGATTGGGGCTAGAATCTTGAAAATGTTTCTCTTAGAACCTCCTGAATTTACTATTAATCAGGAAACTTTGTAGGTTGTCTTTTATACTGGACTATACTTTTGTTATTGACTTTTGTAATTACTTTTGTAGGGTTTGGGCCCAAATTGTTTGAATTTATCGCTATATCTTTTTTATGCAGCCTTAGTAATATTCAAGTAAGAATGTTCTAGGTAAAGCTTGATGTTTCATTAACCGATGTTTTTCACATATATTTGTTCTGCTACTTTATTTCAATTTATATAGATTTTGCACTTTATTTCTTAAGTCGCTCAGAATTATTTGTGACAGGGAAAGTAAACAAGTACATATGAAAGAGTTCAGAGAGTTCCTGCTCAAAATATTAATTTAGTGGTCAAACAGTCTTATTTTTCATACTTAGTCACAACTATAAGGCAAGGTTTTTGCCAAAGGACCTCTACAAGTTACTTCTTTTTTATCCACTACTGGGTTTCTGTGGAAAATTAAAATGCACAACTAATTTCAAAATGTCATGAGGTAAAATACGATAAACTTGGCTTCCACATCACTAGCTTGCAAATTGCTTCTAATATAAATTTCATTTGCTTACCTAATGATAGGAGTGACACATTTATTGTAAGTGACAAATAATTACATTGCATACACTGGTTGATTTTTTAAAGCACTCATAACTTTACAGCAAGAAAACAATTAAAATAATCAAAATAGGTGAACTCTTAAAACGATCCAATCACTTAATTGGCTGTTAGTTTCTAGGATCAGGAAAATTACTAATTTATTCATTGTTTTGGAATTATTTTGTAAAAATGTTTGATAATTTCTTTGTGTTTTGGTGATCCTTGAAATTAATGATTGTTTAGAATTACATTTCTGAAACTTATTATTCACTATTTGTTATTTATTATTCCACCTACTGATAGATTTCCAAACACTGTGCAGTGCAGAAATATAACCAGCCATTCATTAGCTATCCCAAAACAACAAAGTAGAACAGATAGGAGTGAATGCCAAAATACTGGTACTGTCTAAAATCACTGACAAACTGGCAAATAAAAAGAAAATTCCACCTTCCTTTAATGTAAACCAGTATTTCTGTAAATGGCATGATAGCAGAGATAATTTAAAAACTTTATTCCATGCTTCTGACAACATTCAAGTCGGCAAGGGAGAAAAGCAACCCGTGATTCCGGAGGGCTCCTTATGAATTCTCAACTCCCTTCTGCTTCAAATGTGGTGTAACATGAAAGCAGTCTTTCCTTCATTTTTGTGGTAGCCAATGATTAAAAGTATAATGTAAATCAATATCACATAAAAAGAAGAAGAAACATCTCTCAATTCCAGCTCTACCTATATATATCATACAGGTCCACCCATTTTTTAAACCTCAGGCCACTCCCCTAATCTTAAATTAATCCTAGCCTCAGAAATTTTACTCATACTCTACCTAATTGCGACTCACAGAAATTTCTACCTATTTACTGCCATTTTGTGATCGTTTGGATTATTTGCAAACCAGTTCAGTAATCCTAGATATTTAATAGTTCTTCAAATACAGGAGAAATGATGGTTCCAGGCTCTTTTATCTGTTATTGATCCTAGTTCGGTTTTGTGTGTGTGTGTGCAAATAATTAGATAAAAACAGCTATAATAAGGATATGCATGTTTAGTCAGGTGAGGGTGGGAGTTTCCAAGCAGTTTATAATCACCTCCTGTTCGTGTAGAGAAGAGAGTTTTGCTTATGTTTTTGTTGTTGTGGGAGCTGCTGTGGTTTGGGCAGGATAGTTTATTAAATGAACTTTATTTTTTGCTTACCTAGATGGAGTTTCTGTGATTATCAACACTTATGATTGACTGATTAATGGATAATTAGTTTTGTATATAATAAGATATTATCTTCGTAGATTTCGTTAAATAAGAGATAAGCTTTATTATTATTCATATGCCACATAAAGTTATCATTACTAATATTGATTAGGACTGTACATGCTTCAGATTTGATTTCAAAAAAGTGCTTCAATGCCTGTGGTGCAGACATAGCACCTACCTATGGTTGCTTTTTCAGGATCCTATGGCAGCCATACAAACTGAGGAAAAGATGTGTCTTTATGTTGAGGACAGAAATGTCCAGGCTTCCAAGGCCCTTGAAGCTGTTCCTGATTATTTCTCAACTGCTGCTCTGTTCAGTGATTTACTGATTAAACTCCATGCATAGATGGAATGTGAGAATTGTATTCTCATTAGCTTGCAGAGCTTGCTCAGATACAAATATCTCTCAGCAGGACAGCTGGAATTGGATATTGATGACTACCGCTCTAGAGAACAGCAAAAAGAGAAGCCATTGGATATCCAATATCCAATATCAGCAGCTGCCTTGGTACTAGCATATCAGATCCACTGGGTCGGGGATTGTGTCCCATTTACACAACTTGCTTTTCTAAGTCATCTAGGGAGAATTGTGTATCATGAGAATACCTTGGCCCAAAGAAACGAGCCATCAGTTTTCCTGGGCTCAGAAAGAAATGAAATTCTCAAAGGTCTTGCAAAAAAGGGGCCATTCTCGGCATATCTACTTATTTATTTATTTTGCTATGATCTCAAGAGGTAGAGGGAAAGGGGATAGAAAGGCGTAAGAAGAATCCCCTAATTCTGTTTTTAGTATTATTGACTTATAATGGTGTGTGGCAATGTCTTGGAAGATAGTGGGGAAAGACATTGCCTAGAGCAGGGGTCTCCAACCTTGGCAACTTTAAGACTTGTGGACTTCAACTCCCAGAGTTCCTCAGCCAGCTGTTGGAGACCCCTGGCCTAGAGAACAATCAAATAAGAGAGGGCATAATTCCCAAGTTCTCAGGCTGTAAAATAGGAGACAGTGGGATAATTTTACTTTTAGACTTGCAAGATTCTGTTAACATGGCTTCCTGTCTGGTCTGGAAAGGCTGACACATTCCCACCATTATTTTTTTGTTTGCAAAGCAATAAAAAAAGCTCTGAAGTGAAAAGGAGCCTTCCAGCTTTCTTTGTGACTGCTAAGAAAACTAAAATAATAATAATAATAAATGGCCCAATGAACTAGGATTTATAGCCCAGTTATCTTGTAACTGCTGGCATACTGAACAGTTAAGTCAGTCAAGTCAGTGATACACAGCTTACTTGTTATGGTGTTTTGCTAAAATTGAGATGTTCATCTCACTGTTTACATACTATGTGTGTCAATGTTATTATTATTATTATTATTAAAAATGTACCATACTTTTTTCATCAAGTATTGCTTGTTGCCAAATAAATGCACTCAGTATCACAGGCTTCCTACTAGTCAGGAAATAGAGACCAGAATTATTAAAAGATTGCAGTGTTGAAAAACAACAAGCCATTCATGATACTTAAGTCCTTTCTATTTACTCGACTCACACAAGGAACTCCTTTCCTTATGTTTGTTTATAACACCTACTTCATTTTTTAAAAAACTGAAATACTAGCAATTTTATTCAGGCCATTTAAAAATAAATCAATAAACTTCTATGTGTTTTCTCTTTCATGCTTTTGCACTTAGTTGAAATTTAGCTTTCCACCCTGCTGTACCATTTTACAGTAATTTCATATTAGAATGACCAAGCCGATAAACTTTTCTAAACTTAGTTTAAAACAAATGACCAGATGATGGCAGTCAAGAGACATAGAAAGAACTATTTCTGCACAGCTACAGGGATTGGGATATTAGGCATACCATACTTGAAATCAACATCTGTTTGTAGGGGAATTGTGTGCAGTGCAGGCAGACACAGAGCCTATTTCCATTAAAGAACTATGCCAGTCTAAATGAAAGTCTTGTTCCCTTACGAGTCAGTTGCCAGATTGGACATTAGAGCAGAAAGAAGACAAAGTAGAGAAGTGTGTCTTTTAACAAAGTATTTCATTTGTTTTGGAATGAAATATTATAGCTAAGGGACAATATATGCAATCGTGGCTGATTAACCACAGTCATTTCATGGTAAATAGAATTTTATAAGAGGTATCAAAAGGATACTGAAGAAAAAAAACATTTTGCAGTTGGTGCCCAAGGAGTAATACCGACATTTCAGGTAAACTGCTTCACCAGTCAAGTCAACTTACTAATGGCATGCTTCTCCCTCAAAAAGTTTTTAGCTAATCTGCCCTCCTCCTCTTGATCTGCTTTTGTCTGCTTTCTTACCCATAAAATTAATCAACTCTAAAATGTTCACAGGATGTTGGAAATGGGCTCATAAAAATTTAACCAGCTAAATTTGATTGTCAAGTTTAGAAAATGTCCGAACAGCATATTCCAAGGCTTTGAGGCAGGTGGAAGCTGAAACCCTGTATGATGGTTTATTGTTGTTGTTATTGTTTATATGCTTGTCTTCAGGGCACCCATAATCTCTTTTTGTGTTTTCAGAATACAGAATAATAAGATTGTATATGTGTGTGTATGTATATGTATATGTGAATGAATGAATGAATGAATGAATGAGTGAATGAATGAATAAATGAATGAACGAATGAATGAATGAATGAATGAATTAATTAAAATGGAGAACTAAAATGCCATGTTAGCACAACAATATCAGTGGAAAACTTTTTAAAGTTCTACCTTAATATCCCTTCAGAGGATTCAGTTCACCTGTACATATTTTGCTGAGTAGATTTGTTTAAGCCTTTTTCTTTCTCTCTGAAGGAGCATTCTTTACCAGGGCTTTCTAGGGCTTGTTGGAAGAAACATCCTTCTGGGTTCTGCTCCAAGTGGGGAAAACAGACACTGGAAATATGGAGACTGCTTGGAAAGATGGTTTAATGGTGGACAGGATCACATGGCTTGAGTTCCTGAACAGAAAAGGGGCAGATACAGTAAATCCTCGGGTTTTTATGCTCTCTCTGGCTCTGCATTTCTTGGGGCCCCGAAAGAGTATCCTGATTGGTTGTCAGACTCCCAGGGGGTGGGGGCCTTGCTGGCTGATGGTTACATGCGCTTCCCAGGTCACATGTGGTGAGTTTCTGCTGCTATTGTGTAGAGGGCACAATATCTTTGACAATTCCTACTATGGCTCTGCCTGAAGGAGGTAGATCTTTGTTATATAGAGTAGACTGGCCCAGGCCTTAATGGCCCATTGACAAAGGGTGGGGGGCAGGAAGGTGGGAGCTGCTTTGTCTGTAAAATATGCTTCTCATATTTCTGCCTTTTTCCTATTTCCTAAAATATTTCACTCTTCCAGGAAAGGGGTGGGTGCTAACTTCCTACAATCCCTACTCTTTTTTTTTCCAAAACGTGAGTTTTGAAACAAGTTCTTGGCAAAAGATTAAAATTGATCAGGTCAGGGAGGCTTGATGAGTGCTTTTAATTGCTCTAATGCAAAGGGGAAAGACATTGATAGAGGCAACAGAAAAGGATTCCTTCAGTGGCTCCTGAAAGCTTTCAACCATGAAGGTCTAGCAGCCAGGAGAAAAGTTCTGGTAAGAATTTTACAGTATCCAATTTTCCATGCCAATTAATTTCAGATTTCAGATATCACTTTCTCTGAGCTTCCAGTCAGGTTTCAAGCAAGCACATGTCCCAAAATTTTTCACAGCCATGATTTTCCTTTAAATTGCAGGCTGCCCATTTCCAAGGGTTGATTACTGAACCTGCCCTAGCTTTTGATTGCATCCAGGATTTGTGAGTCCAAATTGAGGTTAGCCAGTGTACAATATCCATTCTTTTTTTTTTTTTTTTTGGTGTTACACATGAGCCCTGGGATTTCTACTCATGAGACCACCAGTGCAATATATCTTCCTTTACTGGGCAACTGGGCAGCATCATTTGTGAGTCACAGTCAGGGCTTGGGTTTTGGAGATCACTTTTCTGCTATCTCTTCAAGTGAGGGAATTGCCTGAGGGGTATTGCTTCCTTCCCCATCGAATTAGCAGGGAGATAAGACTCCTTGGGCTTTTAGTGCCACAGAGCAAAAATCAACCTAGGAGAAGCTTTGTGTGGAGGTAAGTGAAGGGAATGGTTTCAGTCTAATTCTGAATAAAGTGTGTCTCTCTGTGTGTGCATGTGTATGCAGCTACTTTTACAATACAGACAATACAAACATTTTGGACATATTTCTCCTCTCCACCAGACAGAAATCTAGAGTGTACATAACTTGCTGTGGCAATCACTCTCAAATACAATTCTTACAATAAACTGATTACAATATAAATGAGACAAGAAAGAAAACCTTACAATGAATTTCCACCCTCCCCCATAGTCTTTCCAGCTGTCTTCTGGGAATTGAAAAGAATCTTTTGGTCTTTACTTGTACATCTCAGGGTCTTTTCTTTCATGTCTGCTGGGTAGCATGCTTGGTGGTAAGGCTGGTCAGTCAGGCTTGGAAAGGTCTGCTCCACTCTGGTTGCTGTGCTGACTTTCAGTGGAGGCTGGATTCAAACCCAATTCCTGGTTCAAACAGATGGAGGGTCTCCTTTGGAGGCAGCATCTGGATCCATGTGCTCTGCTTCCACAGGTTGCAGAGTCCTTTGTGCAGGGCTGAAAGACATTAGAACAGGGTCCCCTCCCCCTTTTTGTGGGTAATCTTCCCAGGAAAGGCATTGTAACAGGATTACAGATTGGGGGGGGGTGTAGATAGCTTGCAGGCAGAGTTTGAAAAGAAACAACACAACAGTATTGCAGTTACTAAACAGATAATGCAGTTTCAACAAAATGGAGACACAACAGATAAGAAAAAAACTGGATTCACATGCTTCAGGAAAGAGATGAACAGGTAAACCCATTTAAACACATACAGTAAATGCAAGACTGATTTTTTTTCTTGTAAACAAACTTAAAACGTTTCCTCATAAACTTGAGTTGTTACTGTAAGATACAGAGAGAGGAGGAGAAAAAAAAACAGAAATGAAATGAAATGCTCTCTTTAATCTGTGTTTGTTGGCCAGACAAACACAGGGCAAAGGCTCTTTCTTTCTTTTTTTCTCTCTCTCCCCCATTTTTCATTGTTTCAACTTTTTTCTTTTCTAACAATTTAAAATTCTTGTCTCTAGAGATCAGATACATTTTACAGTTACAATTACCTCGAGGGTGCACAAAGACTTAGACACACACACATAAAACAAGGAAGACAAAGAGAAGAAAACAGAACTCTGAGATTTCACACACACTGATCATTCCCACATAAATCTCAGTTAAATTAGGGAAGGCACAAATCTTAAACATACCACGTGGTTGCATAGAAGACAGAGACAAACAAACAAACAAAACAAACAAACAAAAACCCAACATTCCTATTTATATATTTCCCTTTTCTTTTAAGTACCTTTATTTAGCCAAATTTGTCTTCCGGTGTTGTCTCTTAGCAAAGCCCATTTTTGACACAATTTTCCTAATTTCCTTTTATCCATGCCCCTCAATATGGGCACCCGCCTGGCGTCCCAGGCCGCGAGCACTTCTTCCACAGGGGTCCCCGCCACCCGCGAACTATCGCTACCCATGACCCTTTCCTTTTCTCCGGAAGGATCACTTCGACTTAGCCGGGTGGCACGCCATCAGTTTTCAGAGAAAAAGCTCTGGGAAGGACTTCGATTCCCTTACGAAGTATGGGCCCCTTCCTCTTAGGGAATCGCCATAGTTTTTCGGATCCAAAAAGGGGATCCGGGAGGACCTGCTGACCCCAGCAGGTGGTACTGGCACCTCCTCTCACACACACACGCTCACCCCGTGTCTGGGCTGGATAAAACCGGGTTTCCCTTTCACAACTTTATTACCCCCCCTTCACACGCTTGGCTTTCACTCGGCTTCCATTCCTTTTAAACACAAAGTTCCACATTTGGCAACCCCCCCTTGCTTTCTCTATCCTACCGGTCATGGCTCGGTGGAGCTAGCAGTAGGCAGAGGTGCGGCTAGAGGTCACTCAAAGAGGTGAAATCAGACTGTTTTCCAGGTGGAATCCCACACACACACTTCCTCCTTCCCTAACAGAAGGTCCTGTGCTCTGGCAAAACCCCCATGCTCTCCAGACTGTTAGTCTTTCTGCGGCTAGGAAATGCACAGAGGAAGCAAGATCCAGCTGTACTTGGGAGAAGGGCCTTCACTCACACACATGCAGGCATACACAAATTTCCCATGCTTTTCCATGCTTCAAAATTAAAATTTAGAGGTACTCACCTTCTTTCCAAGCAGCCTTTGAGTTCAAACTCAAAACCCCTTTAAAACCTAGTTCCAAATGGCCAAGGTCCACGAAAACATACCCACAGACTCAATGGGTCTGCTGCTAGCAAGGGAGGCTTACCTGGGCCTGGTCCATTGGTTAGGTTAGCTTGGAGTCTCGCTGGGTCGCCAATTGTTGGAAGAAACATCCTTCTGGGTTCTGCTCCAAGTGGGGAAAACAGACACTGGAAACATGGAGACTGCTTGGAAAGATGGTTTAATGGTGGACAGGATCACATGGCTTGAGTTCCTGAACAGAAAAGGGGCAGATACAGTAAATCCTCGGGTTTTTATGCTCTCTCTGGCTCTGCATTTCTTGGGGCCCCGAAAGAGTATCCTGATTGGTTGTCAGACTCCCAGGGGGTGGGGGCCTTGCTGGCTGATGGTTACATGCGCTTCCCAGGTCACATGTGGTGAGTTTCTGCTGCTATTGTGTAGAGGGCACAATATCTTTGACAATTCCTACTATGGCTCTGCCTGAAGGAGGTAGATCTTTGTTATGTAGAGTAGACTGGCCCAGGCCTTAATGGCCCATTGACAAAGGGTGGGGGGCAGGAAGGTGGGAGCTGCTTTGTCTGTAAAATATGCTTCTCATATTTCTGCCTTTTTCCTATTTCCTAAAATATTTCACTCTTCCAGGAAAGGGGTGGGTGCTAACTTCCTACAGGCTGATTGATACTATAATCTCGTTCTCTAAATCAAGTATAGGGGTCTTTGATAAAATAAAGATTTGATACCGTCCCTAGTGCAATTTTATTAGAAACTGTGCTCTTCTGGGCTGCTTCAATCATCGGAGTCTGATTCATTCTCATGTGAAGAGTCCTTAAGTAGAAGAATGACATTGATGAATGGAACTCAAAATCATAGTAATAAAAATATGCTATTCACCAAAATATAAAGGTTGCCCAATTTTCTTGAGAACTCTAGTAAAGATAACGTTACTCAGCTGAGTTTTTGATCCTCATTGATTTTATTGCATGGGCTACTTCATTTATTAATATTTTTTTCAATTTTGCATTTTGTTCTATCAGAATTCTTGATTGTACATTAATTCTAAATGAACATGGTTTGATGTTCATTGAGAGAGATCTGAGGTAGAAAAAAAATTATACCTTTTGTCACATTGTTGAAAGAAAGATTTAGAAGAGCAAGTTATTTTTTTGTTTTCTGTCTTCTGAAAAGAAATGAGTAGGGCTGAATTTCTGAACTAGAATAAAGATAAAAGCAATATGAACATGAAATACAAGTCTGAATTAGAACTCTCAGATCTCCCTACTTAGGATTTATTTTAGAAGAATTCCACATCACATTCTCGATACCTTGCAATGATTTAGAATGGAATCTTGGGAATGTCCTTATTAGTCTATTTATAATTTTTATATTTATATTATATTTATAGTCATTTAAAAATTTATTTATACAAAAATAAAAATAAATGAATAAATCTATCTTGCTCAGTATTGCTTATAATAGCAATAATCTTTTTGCTCTTAGGCAGGTGTCTGTGTTCTCTGTGTAATAAATTTGCAGAGGAACTGTTTGTTTGATAAAACCTCTGGAAATCATTTTAAGTGGTACAGCCAATATGTTTAAACCTTCTTGGTGGGGCAGCTATGGGGTGAAGGAAGATTGAAAAGCTGCAGGTATATTAAATGAATAACTGCTGTCTTTTTCTAATTGACATTCATATACACTTGCAGTCTCCAATGGCTTTCTTTATGATGAATGCAGCATTAATCATTCTGGCAGTTCTAGAATAGTTAGGGACCAAAATTCTGGTTATTAATTGTCAGGCTTACATTCAGAGTGATTGGTGGTTGCAGTCACTGTACTGTCAAAGCTTCATAGCTAGCTATCTGAAGGTAGTTCTGAATCAGCTTTATTATGTGCATTCAAAATATTGAACATCTGCAGAGTTGTATATCATGGGCATGGGTACTTTATTAATTCCATAGTCAGAATTTATTTAGGAAAAAAAGATATTGGGGAGAACAGAAATGTAACTAGCAGCCATTCTTAAGGAAAGCAGAGAGAAGAGATGAGAAGGTTTTTTTTTTGAAATTTTTGAAATTTATTTTTAAACATAAAACATAAAACAGTATCTTTTTAGAGCAAGGGTTTGATCCGGTATAAAATAAGTCTAAATTTCAAATTTCATCAGTTAACATCTTAAAGGAAAAAGAAAAAAGAAAAAAAGAACAAATCTAAACCCAATTTTTATCATTCAATCTAACATCTTATTCTAACATTTAATATTATTATTATGTAATCACCCTAAATCTTAAACTTCAAATCTAGAGAGAGAGAGAGAGAGAGAGAGAGAGAGAGAGAGAGAGAGAGAGAGGGAGAGGGAGAGAGAGATGGATTTATATCCTCTCTTGGGCTTTGAATTTTAGCTTCCTGTTCATGTGGCAAGCTATTGGCTGCTGTAGGGGTCATAGCTAACCTTGTGGGTTTTCTGAGTCAAGCTTGGTCAAACTGTGCTGGGTGATGTAATGAAGGGGCTTTGGGCAATTCATATTATGGCTGAGGGCTAATCCTCTCTTTGTTGGATCTTGGGTGAGGGTATTTGCTTATGAATAGACCTAGCCCTTTATCTCTTAAGTGCTGACATCTGCTGTGGGTTATTGAGGAGGGTGGGGGCTATTAAGAGTAAGTCTGCTTCCTGTCTTAAAAACCATGTTTCTCCATTTCTCATCCAGGGAAATATAATATTCTGCCTTTTAAATATTTCCTAGAATATTTCATTTTTCTAGGAGAAGGGTAGGTGCTAACTTTCTACACCAGCATAGATTATAGAGCCACTTGGACACCTAAACTTTTCAAATATAACTTAACACTCAGGAAAAAAAGAGGGCACAGTTCATTCACACTATTCTTCAAACGACTTAACAAAAGAGGATGGTTGTCACTTGCTTCCTGATGATTAAGGAGGAGGAGGAGGCAGATTGTAACTTTGGAGGAAGGTATTTCCATAGATTGGAAATTTCCATAGGATGAAAATACTGTAGAAAAAAAAACTTGCATCTCTGCTGCCATCACCAAACCATTCAGAGAGAGACAACTGCTGGGCTACCTTGTAAAAGATGGGATGGCTCTCTTCAGACAATTTTCATAAGAAGTGAGGATTTAGTGTTTAGACCATAAAACCTTTTTGGTTTTTAACAAGTACTTCAAAACTTTTTAGTTATCATTTCCATTTTTGCAAATTGAGAGTTTCTCTTAAACTGGGACTGGCCCAATGAGTGATTCACCAGATCAGGACTGCAAAAATCAAGACAGTTATAAAATGACCTCAAGACATAAGAAGGTGAGTAGCCAAGCACATTTTGCTGATATACTTCATTTATTTCAAATTTATGGCAGCTAAGACAAACATGAACCAATGCAGTGAGATTTTAATTAGGAAAAATATTATTGTATGATGTTAAAGTGATAGTAGAAAGTTTGCTACCTGGGCTTCAAAAACATAATAAGTTTAAAAGTACCCCAGTGTTCCTATTCAGGTGAGAACATGATGATTCCCTACAGGTGCAGATAATCTAGAATACATTACCTTGAATCAGAGGTGGGTTTCAGCAGGTTCTAACCAGTTCTGGATAACCAGTAGCAGAAATTTTGAGTAGTTCGGAGAACCGGTAGTAAAAATTCTGACTGGCCCCGCCCCCATTTATTCTCTGCCTCTCGAGTCCTAGATGATCGAGAAGAAATGGGGATTTTGCAGTAACCTTCCCTTGGATTGGGGAGGGAATGGAGATTTTACAGTATCCTTCCCCTGCCATGCCCACCAAACCAAACCACACCCACCAAGCCATGCCACGCCCACCAAGCCACACCCACAGAACCAGTAGTAAAATTTTTTGAAACCCACCACCTCCTTGAATGGATACTTATGAATGGAGAAAAGCAAGAAGTTCATCATAATTCAAAAAAGGAATGAAAAAAGTAGAAGAGGTTTTCATGAAATTTACATCAGATTATTTATGCTTTTTTGGAAGTTTAAAAACATTTAAACATGTAATATGATTTTTTCATAGTGGAGAAGGTGTGGCAGGTATGTCTCTCATATACTGCTAACCCAGTGGTGGGTTCCTCCCGGTTCGGTCCGGTTCGGCCAAGCCGGTAGTGGTGATGATATGATGTCACCGAACCGGTTCTCCCCCCCGCCCTCCCACCCCCCACGTTATTCTTACCTTTTATTTGGTCCCACCCCCAATCTATTGCTGCCTCCTGAGTCCCAGCTGATGGACTAGACTAGAGGGAAAAAAACTGTTTAAACTCTTGCCGCGGGGCTTCAAAGGGCCGTCTTACAGCTGATCAGTGTTAAAAGCAAACAAATGAGTTGGGTCGTAAGTGCAAGGACTGGTTGTAAGTGCGAGGACCTTCCAGAAATGACTGACCATCTAGCCACGCCCACCTAGTCACATGACCTCCAAGTCACATGACCTCCAAGCCACACCCATAAAATAAGCCACGCCCACAGAACCGGTAGTAAAAAAATTTAGAACCCACCCCTGTGCTAGCCACTGATTGACAACTTTATAGCCCTTTCTGAATTTTATGATTATTTTTTTAATTTGTTAGACAGGATGCGAAACAGCAAGTCCTTTCCTGAGATTGTGGCCCAAGCATGTTCTAAAAGCAACCATTTGATATGGTTGAATTCAACTGCAGCCTGCTTGCTCTCATTCTGACTCCTATTTTGAGATCACAATTGGCTGATCTCCAGAACCGAGTCTCATTGCAAAGATGTACATGATCTTTGCTAATATTTCCCTATCAAAATTAAATATTTCCAGCCCTAATATATGCTTCTAACAGTTGCCCTGTGTCAGTGTGCACACAGTGTAACTATTTTGAGACAACCCAGAAGCAAAATACAGTAAACGGATTTGACTTTCCAATAGTGGTTTATCTACAAGGAATATATACATACATGTACTAGGCAAAGTCAGGCAGTCAATCATCAACTATAGGCATGGAAGCACACACGGAGAGAGAGAGACGCCTCAACAAGGTCTCTCTTATAATACAGTCTCTTAAAGTGGTAAAGAGTCAAATAACCTTGCTGACTCATTGCTACCATTGCATCATCATTACAGCGTTACAATTTTACAACATTACAGCAGCTGGTCAGCTATTAAATCATCATTACTCAGACACCCGGCTAACTTATTTCTGCTTACAATTTAATTTATAATATATTTAATTAATGTATAAACAAAAACTGCAACTGACCCCATCTCAGACACACCAACAACAGCCAAACCTCCTACAACTGACCCCATCCCATTGGGTTCACAACCCCTGGTGATCACAGAAAAGGAAGTGCAAGATCTATTTCACAGACAAAAGCCAGGAAAAGCACCAGGCCCAGACAAGGTAACACCTTCTTGCTTAAAAGTCTGTGTTGACCAATTGGCCCCCATCTTCACCTGAATCTTCAATATCATATCATAAGTTTATTTGTCAGCATATATAAGATAACAGGTAGAAGTATAAACATAATTTGAATACATGAAAAGAGTAAGTAAAAAGGAATATTAGGACAGGAATGGTAGGCACGCTCATGCACTTATGCACGCCCCTTACAGACCTCTTAGGAATGGAGTGAGGTCAACAGTAGACAGTTTAAGGTTAAAGTTTTGGGGGTTTGGGGAAGAAACTACAAAGTCAGGTAGTGCATTCCAGGCATTGACTACTCTGTTACTGAAGTCACATTTTCTGCAGTCGAATTTGGAACGGTTTACCTTGAGTTTGTATCTAATATTTGCTTGTGTATTGTTGTGGTTGAAGCTGAAGTAGTCATTGACAGGAAGGACATTGTGGCAGATAATTTTATGTACTATGCTTAGGTCAGACTGAAGTTGGTGTAATTCTAAGTTGTCTAAGCCCAAAATTTTGAGTCTAGTGGCATAAGGTATTTTATTGCGGTTAGAGGAATGAAGGACTCTTCTCGTAAAATATTTCTGAACTCTCTTGATTGAATTTTGTCCGATATGCAGTGTCTGATTTGTGTGTATTTATGACCGTATTTATACGTATTTATTTGTCCATATTTATGTCTGATATGCAGTATTTATGTCTGATATGCAGATAAATTACTAGAGATATGCCATGTCCCTTCTTGCTTCAAACGCTCCACTATCATCCCAGTGCCGAAGAAGCCCTTCATCAAGGAACTGAATGACTACAGACCAGTTGCTCTAACTTCTGTAGTTATGAAAACCTTTGAAAGGCTAGTGATGTCCCACCTGATAACCATCACGGATCCACTGTTAGACCCCCCGCAATTTGCATACTGAGCAAATAGATTGACAGATGATGCTGTTAATATGGTTTTGCACTATATCCTACAACATCTTGGATCTCCAAAGACCCACGCAAAGGTCCTCTTTGTAGACTTTAGTTCAGCATTCAATACCATCATACCAGACATTCTTCTAACTAAAGTAAATAAGCTAGTGGTACTTGACTACACTTGTAAGTGGATCACAAGGTTCCTAACAGACAGGAAGCAGCAGGTGAAGCTAGGCAAAATCACATCAGATACCTGTACAATTAGCACAGGAGCCAACCCAGTGCTGTGTGCTCTCTCCACTTCTCTGTATATACCAATGACTGCATCTCAAACAATCCATCTGTTAAAGTTTACTACTGAAGTTTGCAGATGATACAACAGTGATTGGTCTCATTCAAGACAACGATGAATCCGCATACAAACGGGAGGTTGAACAACTAGCCTCATTGACCAGAACAATCTGGAACTGAACACACTCAAAACAGTAGAAATGGTGGTAGACTTTAGGAGAAACCCTCCCATACTACCACCTCCTACAATACTAGACAACACAGTATCAGCAGTAGAGACCTTCAAATGTCTAGGTTCTATCATATCTCAAGACCTAAAATGGACACCTAACATCAAAAACGTCATCAAAAAAGCACAACAAAGAATGTTCTTTCTTTGCCAACTCAGAAAGCTCAAACTGCCCAAGGAGCTGCTGTTACAGTTCTACAGAGGAATTGTTGAGTCTGTCATCTGCACCTCTATAACTGTCTGGTTTGATTCTGCAACCCAACAAGACAGACACAGACTTCAGAGAATAATTAGAACTGCAGAAAAAACAATTACTACCAGCCTGTCTTCCATTGAGGACCTGTATACTGCATGAGTCAAAAACAGGCTGTGATTGTAACTTTGTTGCTTGTATCCATATGATTCATATTGATATTGATTGTTTCCTGATTGCTTATTTGTACCCTATGACTATCATTAAGTGTTGCACCTTATGATTCTTGATGAATGTATCTTGTCTTTTTATGTATGCTGAGAGCATATGCACCAAAGACAAATTCCTTGTGTGTCCAATCACACTTGACCAATAAAGAAGTCTATTCTATTCTATTCTATTCTATTCTATTCTATTCTATTCTATTCTATTCTATTCTATTCTATTCTATTCTATTCTATTCTATATAATAATAATAATAATTATAATTATAATAATAATAAAATATATTAACAAATATAAGAAATGCCATTTGAATGTTTTTGCTCCAAGAACTGCTTGTACTGACTTTTCTTTGTTGTGAATTCATGTATTTTTGCTTGATTATAAATCATTGTGAGAAGGTGATATATACAACAATATATAATAAATAGGCAAAAATAAACTATAATGGAAAGAACTAATAAAGAAAAAAGAAACAAAAATCCTATTTTTTTAAAAAAGTGTTTTGAATTAAAGGAACAGCTTTTAAATCATAAATTAAACCTTAATTCCTTGGTAAAATTTCAACAATATGAATAAAGAGCAGTTTAGAAAATGAATTCATATCTTCAATCCAGGATTTTAAATCAGATGTTGCCAGTTCTTTCCATCTGAATCAAGCAATCTTGGCTATTGATCATCTGAAAAAAATTTCATACTCTGAAAGTACTCAGAGTACTTTCATACTCAGAAAGCTGTGAAATTTTCCATATATAATTTAATAATACACTTTAATATACAATATTGTCCACAAATATGTAGCTACGAAATGCTTGAAATTCCCTCATGGGTCAAAAATTAACTAACCCTGCAAATTTATTGATGAATGAGGTAATCTATAGTATTTCTGCACCTTGAGAAGATTTTTCATTATTCTTTCTCTTTAACAGCGAAGTGGTTAGAATGTACAATAACATTGATTTCTCTCAAATTAAAATACTATTTATATAAGAGCTTGCTTTACATACTGAGTGATCATTTTATATTAAAATACAGTCCTTCTTTATTTAATATAAAGATTAAATAAAATAACAGTGAGAAAAAAACTCTGAATCATTGAGAGAGGTTATGTGTCTTATAGTTGACATTAAAAGGACACTATACCAGTAGTATTTCAACATAGAAATCTCTTTTTTATTTCAACTTTTATTACAAGCAGTCACTCACAGCTTACAGTAGGTGTTTGGTGAAAAATGAAGTTTTAAATTCTCAGCATGCACCTTTATGTATTTGCCCCCAAAACTGAACATAGTGTTAAATGGTGTTAAAATACTAGTGTTTCAACAAAAACAGTGAGAAGTCTTTGGGGAAAGCAAAAAGCTAGCCAAGCTCAGCTCAGCAGGGAAAAATTCGTCCTCAAAGAACTGCCCTTTCATTTACCATCTTCAGTTCTAAATTCATCTTTAAGTAGCTGATTCTGCTTCTTGAGTCCAAAATTATTTGCTGCTAATTTTTTCTCTTCCTTTCCCCTCCTCCCCCATGATCCTGTAAATCAGTGGTCCCCAACTTTTTTGGCACCAGAGACTGGTTTCATGGAAGACAATTTTTTCATGGACTGGGGCAGGGATGATTTCATGCGCAACCTAGATCCCAACGTAGATGAAACTTCTCTTGCTCGCCTGACAGTTGTGTGACTTGACTCCTAACAGACCATGGACAAGTACTGGTCTGTTGGAGGTTGGAGACCCTTGCTGTAAATCATACTTTTCAATCTTTTTTTAGTCTTCTGCTACTAGAACCAGAGGGAAAATAGGCCTGTTTGCTTTTATGAAGAGTGGCCTCTAGATAATAAAGATAAGATTGCAAGTGGTCCATGGTTCAGCTGCTGCTAAATAGTTTATCTTTCAAACTTTCATTGTTGTATTTGCAAGATAAGAATGAAAAGGACATACAGATGATTATCGATTTGTGACAATTAGGACCAGAATTTCTGCTGTTAAATAAGGCAGTTGGTAAGTGAGTGACAATTGATTTTATGACCTTGTTTTTCAGAGTTGTAAGTTAATCACAGACAGTTTTTAAACAAATCAGGCCTCCCCTATTGTTGGAAGATAGATGGAAAAGTCATAACTAGCAATAACATAACCATGTCTATGACAACTTGCTGTGGTCAACTCACTACAACCAATTTACCATAGCCAACTTGCTGCAATCAACTCATCATGGCTTATTTGCCATGGGACAACTTGCTGTGACAACTTGCCACAGGAAAACTAGCTGTGGAACTGTTCAATGCTGCATTAATAGCTTCCTTCAATTACTTTTATTATTGGTGACCACATTTTCATTGAAATTACTGTAACTCTTGTATTTCTGGATTAATTTTCTTTTATTATTATTGGTCAAGGTTCCTTCGAAATTAATTAATTTAACTTTTGTATTTGTTTCATTATCCTGTGGCAAGTTGTCCTGCAGCGAGTCCCATTTTGGACCCTGGGATGCTACAACCATCATAAATACATACCAGTTGCCAAATGACAATTTTGACTGTTGACATGCTGCAACAGTTGTAAGTCACTTTTTTCAGTGCTGTTCTAACTTTGAATGCTTACTAAACAAATGTTTTTTATGTTGAGGATTACCTGTATATCTCTCGTCTATTTTGGAGAAGAAACAAAGTTAAAACAATATGAGATTTAAAGGATTTTCATTAAAAAAGTTGCAGATTTGGATTTGACAATTATGTGAATAAGGTTTTAAATTTTTCATTATCATATGGTTGATTTATTTTGTCCATAGACCTGATTTATGTTTCTGAGCTATTACATAACCAGTTCAGCATGAAGTTTTAATCCAATATAGAAATGTCAGGATTTTTTTTCATCATTCTCATTTATTAACATTCACCCTCCTTTTCTCCCAATTTTGTCTATGGCTACTTTGAATAAAAAAGATATAATTCATAGAGTTCATAGGCCTAATTGCTTTTGCTATCTTTTCCATCTTATCTTCTTTTTGCAGCTAAAGATGTCCTTCAGAAACTCTAAGACCATCTTTTGTACTAACTTCACAAGTGGTTTTCTTAAGGTCATCCAAAACTCTCTTCATTTCTTGAAGAATAGAAATCATTTTCCTTCCTTGAGGCTTGAATATAATTAATTGGAAATGAAACCCCACTTACAGTAGTGGCCAAAATTGTGGAAATCTTTTGGGAAAAGTGTATTTTCTAAAACTAACTAATAACACCACTTTTTTTGGAGTAGTATCATAAAATTATATATCAATGGAAAGATAATTTAATCAAGAATGTAATGCAGTAACTTTTATGAAGGATTTGCTAATAGAATAGCAGTTACAGTATAAAGAAGAAAAGTGAAACAGGTAGAAAAAATAAGATACAAAAATTATCACCATAGAAAAAATGAGATATAAAAAAATTATCACCATGTCAGTTAATACTTAGTTGGATAACCTTTAGCAAGAATTATGGCCTTACAACATCTTCCCATGGAGTGAACCAAGTCTTTTAGTTCTGCAGCTCTTGTAATGTAAAACCAAGATTGAATGATTGCTTCTATTAACTGGGTTTTATTGCTGGCTCACTTCTGACTAACAAGTTTCTTTAGTCGGCTCCATAGATTTTCAGTTGGGTTAAGGTCTTGGCTATTCCCAGGCCATTCCCGCAATGGAATAGGATTATCTTGAAACTCCAAAATAAGGTGGTGTTATTAGCCATCAAACCTCAAAAATACACTTTTCCCAAAAGGTTTCCACAATTTTGGCCACTACTGTATAGCTTATTTCTCATTTAGTCAGTTGCTATTGAGGTGCTTTTATGTTCTCCTTTTCTCTAAAGGAGTTTGGCCGAGATCCTGAAACAACATCACTTTATCTCTTTCCAAACTTATTTTTTTCAGTCTATGTGGCTTATGAATAATTTTGTCTGTTGTATGAGAGTTATGGGAACCTTTTAATATATAATGTTTCTTGGTCTTTGTACCTTTTTGAGTCTGGAATAAAAACCCTAGAGTTATGCTTCTCAACCTTGCTAGCTTAAAGATGGGCAGACTTCAATTCCTAGAATTCATCAGCAGCGGTTCAGAATCTTTATCCAGTAGTTTTAAAACACAAAACACTACATTATGTTTTGTCCTCACCTTCTCCTGGCTCTACAATTATATCAATAATTGCAGCATTTTTTTCTGGCTGTTAGATGATTTCTTCTCCAATGTCCATTTCTTGCAAATCCATCAAGTCTAGCTTGATATCCAAAATATAGTTTTGAACTTTTTCTAAGTTAGATGTATTTTGTGTGCTAGAATTATATGTTTGGTTTGTTGTCTGAATTATATAAAATGTTTATACTTAAAACATAGTACTTATTAATTTGTTCAGACATAGCTGATGTCCTTTCTTATTAGTGTCATGGACTTCTTCCATTCCAGTTTTAATTCTTAAATGTTTGATAAAGAATTTGTCGGTGATTTATCTTAGTTGCTTCCTTCTGGATATCTTAGTCATCAATTTCTTCGTCCTGATTGCTGATGGTGTCCTGAGATTGACATAGTAATGGTTGTTTCAATTATGGAATGGGATTGTTCCAGTGGTGAAATGTAAAATTTGTTACTACCGGTTCTGTGGGTGTGCTTGGTGGTAGTGGGTAATATGACTGAGTGGGTATGGCCAACTTTTTTTTTTTTTAACTTTTAAAACCATTTTTCTACAACCTCTTCGGCTGAAGAGGTTGTAAAAAAAATGCTTTTAAAGCCTCTGATGATCCCAGCTGACTTGCCTGATCGGCAGAGGCTCTCTCTCTCTCTTTTTTAAAGTCTCTGACGATCCCAGCTGACTTGCCTGATCGGCAGAAGCTTTTTTTCCTTTTAAAAACATTTTTTCTATAACCTCTTCGGCTGAAGAGGTTGTAGAAAAAATGCTTTTAAAAGCCTCTGATGATCCCAGCTGAGCTGTGCGCTCATCAGAGGCTTTTTTTAAACTTTTAAAAGCATTTTTTCGGCCAAAGAGGTTATAGAAAAAATGCTTTAAAAATAAAAAGCCTCTGATGATTGCGCGGCTCAGCTGGGCAATGGGGAGAGGGCAGGGATTTTTGCTACCGGTTCTCCAAACCACCTGTCTCAATCGCTACCAGATCGGGTGATCCGGTCTGAACTGGGAGCATTTCACCCCTGGACTGTTTGTCTCGTACATTTGGCTGCCCTAATTCTCCGCCAGCGTTTCTCCCTCCTGTGATTCTCCACTGGCTATTCTCCTTGGCTGACATGCCTCCACCAATTCGCCATGTGCAATGGACCACGGCCACTCCATCCCATGCGCTTCGTAGCAGCCGATATGCAGTAGGACAGTTCGTTCTGGTTTTTTTGATGCCTGGGACAGTTAGCACCCAACAAATTGGCTAGAGTGGGTGGAAGTAAGGAATTCTTTAGAGTTAATAGAAATCCAGCAAAAGGAGAGAGACATTCAAGAGGCTGCCAAAATGTCTCCCTCTCTTCCCTCATCTCTCTCTCTTCCCCCCACCTCCTCTCTCCCCTCCCCTTTGGAGTATGGATAAAGAGGTGCCCTAAAGCATGGAATTCTGCAATCTGATTCCTGATGATCAATCATGATTCCTCATCATGATTCTGAAGATGAGGAGGAGGAGAGGGATGGAAGGGAGTACTTTATTCATACTCCAAAGGGAGGGGAGAGAGGAGGCAGGGTGGAAGAGAGGGGGGGAGGGAAGAAGGCATGGTCCAATCAAAGCACCTTCCCAACTGGAGATGCCTCCCAGTCACACCCCTCCAGGTGCAGGGCAAGCTGTCCTTGACTCTCTGAGAAAGGAATGTTATTATGACTACATATCACCCATGCTCCATACAATCCCCCTTCCCAATTTCCCACAACAGTAAATGTGGTAGGCCTGAAGGCCCAATGCAAAAGCTTTTGTCAGGTTTCAAAGCCTGACAAATGATTCAGTTAACAATTATAGCAAGTTGTTGAGACAAAACTTATTTAACAACTGTTTTGCTTTGCAATCAAAATTTTGGATCAATTGTGATTGTAAGTCAAGGGCTACCTGAACACCAACTTTTCTAGTGGTTGTAAATTAAATTTACAACAAAATTTGGAGATATTGCATATATTTGATGGAAACAATGTAAAGTTAAATAATAACAAACTAATTATACTTTTAGTTTTGGCAGCTAATTTGCTAATTACTTATTGGAAATATTAATAATTTATCAATTGAAAAATTGCATCATAAAATTTAGTCAGCAGCCCTAAAAAAATCAGATAAATTCGTATCTAGGATGTCAAACCTCTACTTTACAGTATCTGGTGGGACTGTATGTGTTTTATAAGCAATAAATTTCATAGGATATCTGGAAATATAATAGGATTTTTAATTAGATTAAAAATTGTTGTTAAACTACTAAAATGATGATCAGTATGTATTGTTATTGTTCTTTTTAAACTAGCAAAATTGTCTCTCCCTCCCTCTCCTGAAAAATTACAACTTGGGGCATAAATATTTTCAGTATACCAATTCTATAAGAAAACAGATAAATAAGAAACATAACATAATGGAATTGTTCAGAAGTGTAAAAACATTTTTAAAAAAGGCTTGGGATAATTAAAAATGATTCTGAAATTGCTATAAAAAGTTTATTTTATTTGCTGCATATCTTTGTGCTAGTAAGAAGATTGTGATCTATAGCAGGCAGCACATCTCTAGATAGGTTATTGCTATCAAAATGAGAGAAGCAAGTTTAACAAAAAAAGGGAGAGGTTAAGAAAATCTTTAAAATCTGATATGCTTCATGGATAGTCCCTGAGATATCCATAAATAATATTTTTCCAGAGTGATCTCCATTAATTGAATCCACCTTGAAATGGCATAGTAATCAGACTGAAAAATGCGATTTACACTCCATAGGCTTCCTGTCTAGTATGACAGGGATGAAGAAAGATAATCTGCTGTTCAGTCTTCATAATTATGTCCATATAATGTTTTAATTAACATTGAGGGCACCTCGCATTTTAGTTAGTGAATCTCGTGTGGTGCCATTAACTCTAAGGCATAAATATAATTTAACATTGTATTCTTGGGTAGCAACTCAAAATATACTTCCTAGGGAAAATTTCCCCACACCTTCATCTCACGGAAATAATGGGAGATATTTCTGAATCAGCATACTTTAGAATAGGCTATTTACTGGAAAATATATGTTAGGAGTTGTTTCTCTTTCTTTCCCTTCCTGATAAACCACAGAGGAAACACAACTAGATAAATTAATTTTACTTTATTTTAAGGCTACATTAAGAGAATCTTGCAAGTCTGAAAGTATAAATTTCCTGCCGCCACTTCTAATTGCTTGATTTGTTAGGACAGGTCATTCCTAAATTTCTTTCTGACCATTAAGTCACTGAAGCAGGGGTGAAATGCTACAGGTTTGGACCAGTTCGTCTGAACCGGTAGCAATGGCGGCGGGTGGTTCAGAGAACCGGTAGCAACGGCAGCATGAGGCTCCGCCCACCTGCCCAGTCATTGTTACTTCCTGGTTTTAACCAGGAAGTAACCTGTTTTTTACCCTCTGTGCATGTACAGAAGGGTTTGTGCATGCGCAGAGGGTCTGTACGCATGCGGGGCACGTGCACTTCTGAACTGGTAGGGGAGATAAGTAAATTTCACCCCTGCCCTAAAGGTTCCTGACACTCTTGTCTGATTGTCTCCTAGGCAACGTCTCTTCTCCAAATCATCCACAGGTTCCATTACAGGACCAGGTTTTATTTTTCATTCCACATTTCCAGTGCACTACTTTGTGTCACAGAGAAGATAATCTCTCTGAATATTGTTGGTTTCAAGTTACTGTCACCCCTAACTGACATTGTAGATGTTCAGGGATGAAAATTAAAATCCATCAGCTTCTGGAGAGCTACAGGTTACTTATCTTTGTTTCATTTGAGCAGCTAAATTTCTTCCTAGAGCTTTTAGTTCTTTTAAGGTACGACGAACTATTGCTTTTAAGTTTATATTGATGAGAATATTGTATGTTGAAAATTATATCTGCTGCATGTTGCCATTCATCAAATATTTTGTCCTTACATTCTGCAAAACTGTAGTGGGAAATGCTGATCCAGTGGTGTATACTCAGGGGTGTCAAACTTGCGTCGTCACAGTGGCATCATGTGACATATCAGGACTTTTCCCCCCATCGCTAAACTGGGCATGGGTGTGGCCAGCATGTGACAAATCTGGGCTGCGGGCCGCGGGTTTGACCCAAGAATCATTGATTCTAAATAATAGAATCCTTATGTCTTTGTAACTGCCATGTCCCTTTTCCATAGGTTGGTTGCATCATTAATGCTTCTGGTTAGGGAAAATATATATATGTTTTTCTTCTTACTTCATAGGTTGGCATCTCATAAAAGTCTTACAAAGTAACCAACTGAATGGAGAAATCATGCTGTGAACCTTGAAATGAAAGACAAGAATGAAACTCAGGTCATTAGGCAACTGAAGGTGGAACATGGAATATGTGATAAATAGTAAAGGAGCAATGAACGATAGAATGTGTAAGCATGCAATACAATGGGGAAGACTGGACAAAACTGCTAACTATCAGAATAACTATTGGAAGGAACTAGTCAAAACAATACTGTAAACTTAACAATAAATTCTTCTTGATAGCAGAGTTTCAGGCTTCGCTTCCTCTTCTATAATGTTAAACCTTTTTGCAAATGGCTTTGCAACACCTCATAAATATACACACCTGTGATCTGGCAGTAACCCAGACAATAAAAGCTGCATTTAAGATAGCAAATGTATGTGTCACTGCTGTTTTGGCAACATGAATGATAGATTAAGTGTTGTCTTATCTGTTCAGATTAATGACTGTACATTCTTAATGGAGAAATAGTAAATTAGTTAGGCATATTAGCTGCATCCCTGCTGGACTATCTAGATCAGAATCTAAGGCTTTTTAAGACTTTCCCTATTATGATTGTTCCAAATAAGAAGTACAGCTTCCCACTGTTTTTGGGAAAGAAAAGCACAACTGTAGTGTTATCCCTAAAATAGATTTAACAATGTATTAAAATGGTCCTAACTGTCTACAAATTCTCCTTCCAAAATTCATAGAAAACTTTTACCCCATTTGATACAGTAGCCCATTGGTAATGAAAAGGTTGCTTAATGTTGATTATAAATCAGCATTTCTAAATCTTGACAATTTTAAGATATGTGGACTTCAGCTCTCAGGAATTTATTTTTTCTATAAAAGCAACAAGACTTGGACTCTCCTTTTCTCTGTGGCAGGATTCAATTTTTTTTACTACTGATTCTGTGGGTGTGGCTTGGTGGGTGAGAAATGGCATGGCTTGGTGGACGTGGCAGGGGAAGGATACTGTGAAATCTCCATTCCCACCTCACTCCAGGGGAAGGTTACTGCAAAATCTCCATTTCCTCCTGATCAGCTGAGACTTGGGAGGCAAATAATAGATAGGTGTGGGGGCAGTCAGAGGTGGAATTTACCAGTTCTCCGAATTACTCAAACTTTTCGCTACCGATTCTCCAGAACTGGTCAGAACCTGCTGAATACCACCTCTGTAAAACCAGTCTAATATTTAGGGCAATACCGAAACCATCATTGCAATGCAACTGTGAGATTAATCCTATAGGCAAGCTGTGGTTAATTTTTCCCAATAATAGAATGCCTTCATCCAACTTCCTATGTCTCACTGCACATTTTAAAGCAGAGTTTAATGAGTGAATGGGTTAACAGTGCCACTAGCTGTGAGAAGAACACATGAATTCATTTAAAATGTCTTTTGGAGAAAAATCCAACAAAAATTACTATACTATAGAGTAGGCCTTGGTCTGGCTAAAGATGATTGGATTTCAAGATGCTTAATTCTGCCCAGATTATGTCCATTAGTGTTTTCTAATGTGATAACAATATGAGTAGTTTTTATTGAAAGGTATAATTCTGCTTCATTGTCAAACTATGAGATTTGTTTCATAATTACTACAAGACCTTCACAGGTTTTAAAATGGTTAGAGCATTAAGGAGCATTCATTAAATGAGAATCTCAAATAAATGCTGGACAATGCATGAATGGATAGAGATAGCTAGCTAGCTAGATAAATAGACATTTTAGAACAATGAGTATGAGTACAATGCAGTAGAACTTTCTGATTTGGATTAGAACTGAGACACTTTAGCTATGTTCACAAAATGTGGGAGGCTAAAATGGGATTTAAAAAGTTATTTAATTGTTTTTTGGTTTAGCCGACTGAAGGAACAAGCCATTTTCTTTCTATAAACAATGTGAATGTATATAAAGCTACAATACAGTTTATTGGTAAAACTCAGTACATTCTATGAATTCATCACAACTGTTCTATTACTCTAATTTCAGGTTTAAAATTGTATATATATTGTAGTCATTATCTCTTTGTGAGTAGTGACTTTCCTCTGGCACCGTTTTCTTGCTGAAATGGGATTTCCATTCACCTATTTTTTTTAAAAAATTTTTTTTTAAAAAATAAGGACAAATGGCAGCTTGAGGATTGAAAAGCATGCTTTTAACAGGAAGATCAGTCAAAGGCAAATACTTAAACCCCACTCTAAAGTTGCTTCACCAAAAGTTACCATCATGCAATAATTTACCATAATTGTTAGATATTGACAGGATAGTTTTCCCTCTGGTCCGTTGTTTGAGCGGGAAGAATGCTTAAATGTGATTGGCTGGGTTCCCTGACAGCTCCCTATAAAAGGGCCGGCTGTCTGAGAGGCTAGCTGCTAGATTGTAAATAGTTGCTGAATAAAGAGCTGTTGTCTGAAGCCTATCTCCAGTCTCTTCAATCCAGTGGTGGGTTTCTCCCGTTTCGGTCGAGCCGGTAGCGGTGACGATATGATGTCACCGAACCGGTTCTCTTTGTTTGGGAGCTGCCCATCCCGCATTATTCTTACCTTTTATTTGGCCCCACCCCCAATCTATTTGCTGCCTCCCGAGTCCCAGCTGATCGGCTAGAAGGAAAAAAACTGTTTAAACTCTTGCTGCGGGGCTTCAAAGGACCGTCCTACAGCTGATCAGTGTTAAAAGGCAGTGTGGTCGAGTGCACTGGTCCAGTGCGCTCGAAAAACAAATGGGTAGACTGGTGCATTCCAAAAACAAATAGGTAGACCGAAATGCTTTCAATGGGTAGACCGGAACTCTCCAAGAACAAATGGGTAGACCGTTACAGCTCTGCAAACAGTTAAAAGCCTGGTAGACCAGTACCTCTGCTAAATTCTAAAGAATTGTCACATGACCATCAAATCATGCCCACAAAATAAGCCCCGCCCACAGAACCGCTAGTAAAAAAATTTAGAATCCACCCCTGCTTCAATCCACCTATCTAACAATAATTGTAATGGGTCAAGCAGGCAAACTTCTCTGAATTCTAAGCCAATTACAGAGACATCATTATGTAAGCCTGCTCACTCAGGAAATTAAAGCTATAGCAATATAGCTGCTGGGAGAGGAAGGAGTGATGGATGCTACATGGGGCAGAAGAACATCGGGGAGGCAGTTCTAGGGCTCCTGATCAGTGCTCCAATATGCTGAGATTCTGATCCACCCATGTTTTGACCTTAATTAAAATCATGCATAAAGCAACATGGTTTATCAAAGCATGTTTTCAGCTATATCTAGCCTAAATGTACAACATAAGGGGTTTTTTAATGCCTTTATAAATAAAACTTCAAGATCAAAGCAGTTATTGTGAGAAAAAAAACATTCTTTAAATCACAGTTCCAATAGCCATTTCCCCACTGACAGTAGATGGCAAAATATTAAAGGTCAGATTGAACAGCCAGAATGCACAAATAGGGTCTGCTTTAGTCTCTGTGCTTGTAAGCAATTCTTATTTATCTTTTACCTCATTTACAAAGTGCAAGAAAACTTTTCTTTGTCACTACGGAGTCCCCTTAGGAATGCATTAACATTAGATACAATACACTGAACTTTGTCTCTATGCTCCTATTAGTAGCACAAGTTCTGCTATTATTTTTTTCTCCTTCCTTTAAATAATTGCACTTTTTCTGTGCAAATGTTCTGGATCTCAAGCTAGTTCTCAGGAGGGCAAGAATGGGATTCTATTGAGGGAGACAAATGGGACGAGGCGTACAACATTTTATGGGTGCAGGAAGAACACAAGATTATTTTAAAGTCCCAAATGGATAAGAGAAGAAATTAAGTGGAGCTGTGCACACATAATGAAGCTTTTCAGCATGAGAAATGGCAGTCAAAAGCCCTGTACAGGCACAGATTGTGCAGAAGAGATAATAGAACAGAAATGAACCAAATGACCTTTTCTTCCTCAATTAAGATAGTTAGAGAAAGAAAAAATGGATGCTTAGGTACTACTCAAGTACCTAAAGTCAGGAGGTTTGGCATTAAACTGGAATTACCAAGAATTAAGAAGGAAGTATTAAGAACTGAAAGACGTTTTATTTTAATTTTTAATGTAGCCTTCATTGCTATGAAACAAAAAGGGCACATGTGTCAGTGGGGTTTGATTGTCCACCTTGAATATAAACCTGGTAGCTTTCCAGAATATTCCTTGTAGAAGATGAAGAAGAAAAATAGGCAATGAATCATACAATTTATTATAAGAGAGAAATAATAGTTTGCCTTCAGAGAGATCTTCTGTAGGATATAATATTTTGCTTCTGTTCTATTAATTTTCTCCCATCAGCTACATTACACACAAAAATTGTTCAATATTAAAGTATGTACTTTGCTTGCATGCAGAAGATTTGTGTTCAATCCTTGGCACCTCTACTTGAAAGGATGAAATATCATGGAATGGGAAGATTGGCAGAAGCAATTGGACTAGGTAGTCTTGAATTAATTTCCTAACTTGCTATAAGATAGTTTCCATGTTTCTATACCTTAGATCAGAGGTGTGAAACTTGTAGTATTTGACCTAATTTCAGAAAAGAATGAGGAGCCCAGGCAGAGAAAATGGGACAAGGAGAAAAATAGGGAATCAAAGTGAACCCTATTTCTGCCCTTGAATAAACTTCTGGATAAAGACTAAGACAAAGAGAAAAGGTTGGCTATAAAACAAAGAAGAGACAAAGTTGTCCCACTTCTGCTCACTTTTGCTTCTAAAACTATCTTCTGGGATAGAATTAGAAGAACCTTCCTAAGCCTAGTGCCTCTCATTCCTAAATTTCACTGACTCTCAGAGAGACTTCTAATGACCAGATGACTGCAAGGAATATAAATCCTTCCATTCCCACCTCCCTTCATTCAGAACTGAAGAAGCTTCTTGGATGAGAAGCAAAATGTCTTCAAGGAAAAAAACAAAGTCAAGTCCAGTTGCCTTTTGAAAAAGCACCTTTGGAACAACTATAACCTGAATGACTGAGAATCTTCATAGACAAAAAACATTATCAACATAAAAAAATATGAGGCTCTTAAAAATATGGAAAAATTCAGGAATTAGTAACAAGTGGAAACATCTATTTTGTAATATAGCTAGTACATGATGAGTCAATGTTTTAGTAATTACCCGAATTATAAAATGCTTATAGTTTCTTGCAATCTGCTAATATTTTGATATGATACAAAACATCTTGATGGAAAAATATAATATTTTTATTTTTATAGCATCATGAATAATATATGACAGATTATAAATCCTCCAGAACATGTATCTCAAAATGATAAATCATCATTATTAAACAATTTATACTAATCATTATTAATGAATTTATAAAGTTTCATCTACCATCTTTATAATATCTCTAAAAATTAGTCCACTCTTCTCACTATCCTTGAGATAATCAGATGAAACATTCATATTTTAAGAAAGTTTTGCATTAAAAGAATTTTGCCAATATCTTCTTTTATAAATAATAATAAACTTGGAATCCTTTAAGGAGCCAGGGCTATAATAATTGATAATAGAGTTCTTTAAATGCTAATAGATTTTTTTTTAAATAAAAAATTCCTAGCATTTAAAGAAATTATACATAATATCAGTGATGGGATTCAAGTAATTTAACAACCGGTTTTCTGTCCTACTGATTTCTTCCAACAACCAGTTTGCCAAACTGCTCAGCAGGTTAACAACCGGTTCTCCTGAAGTGGTGCGAACTGGCTGAATCCCACCACTGCAGAATATGGAGCTAATCTCATTAAGTAGATCTTTATTCATATTTTTGAAATGCTATTATCACCTGAAATGTAATATTTATGCTTCAATTTTATTATTTCTACTTTAAGTGATCATGGTAGGAAAATTTACACAATGCTGGAACTTTATAACCTGAGGAAATGCAGAATGGACATTTAATTATTACTAATATTTTTAAAAATTATATATGTAGTGAACAATTTTAGTTGTTTGCCTCAGTTTTTTTTAATGTCCTGGCTAGAATACATTTCAGCTCTATACAGAAAAGATGTCATCTTTAATTATAATTACCTTATATTATAATTATGTTAGCTTTATATCATGATTATTATAATTTACATTGTAAATTACATTAGAAGAATAATTATATTATAATTATAACATATATATAAATGATGGGAGAAATTCCATTAGTATTGTTACTAACTTTCTGTAAGGCTAAATACCTCAAAGATTGTTCTCTAGGTTAATTAGCATTTTTTGAGTTTAATCACACACTAAATTGACTAAGCTCCCCAAATAACTCAGTGAAGCCTATCACAGGAACAAAGGCATAGGCTGTTGGGGATATAAAAGATACAGAAGCATTTGCAGGGGTTCATCACAAAAAGTCAGGATGGCAACTGGATGATCAAAGTACTGTCTCCTTTTTAGCATGTACCAATACCCACCAAGGGATGCGGTGGCTCAGTGGCTAAGATGCTGAGCTTGTTGCTTCTGTCAACCTAGCAGTTTGAAAGCACACTAAAAAAGGCAAGTAGAAAAATAGGGACCACCTTTGGTGGGAAGGTAACAGCGTTCCATGCACCTTTGGCGTTTAGTCATGCCAGCCACATGACCATGGAGATGTCTTCAGACAGTGCTGGCTCTTCAGCTTTGAAACGGAGATGAGCACCGCCCCTAGAGTCAGAAACGACTAGCACATATGTGCGAGGGGAACCTTTACCTTTAATACCCACCATCTTGATTGTTTTTCCCCATGTCTTTGTAAAGTTGCATTGGTCTATCTTGGTGTCAGACATAAAAGATCAGATGATCCACCTAAATTGATTTATTGTAATGATGCCTGTATACAGGAATCTTTTCAACTGATGGTTAGTACCTGCTTGGATTTAGATAAAGGCCCATGGAATACAAGGAAGATTGGAATTATTTTACTTGTGCTATGTGGGTATTTTCTAGGCTGATCCCTCTTTTAATTCTGCTACTCCTTCTACAGTAGGAAATTGGATTTATCTTTTTTAGGGATCAGCTAAACTATCAGAAAAAAAGCAGATGCACATTGAATGGATTGATTCTACACCACCATCCCACAATAGCCAGGGAAACGTATAAAACTATAAAACTATAAAATAATAATAAAAGAAAAGCCATCTTTTAGTATCATAAAAAAGCACAAAATTCATAACTTATAAGGCACATTACCAAAATTTTCCCCCACCCCATTGACTGGTATTAACTGCCCATTTCAATGTGAAGTTTTTACTATAGTACTAAAAGTGTAATTTATCCAGAGTCATGCCATCTAGAGTTTCTGATAACCTGTTTTCTGAATTGGTGCAGCCAATATAGCAAGTACACAAGAAACATCTAGAACATCTAGCCCCATTGAAATAACATGGAAGGGACACCAAAAGCGTAAAAGATGGATGATGGATAGAGATATTATAAATGACAAACAATATGTGGATATGATCCAAAAAGAATTGAAAATATTTCTACAAATTAATGTGAAAGAGCACACCAGTCTACAAAATCTATGGGACACAACCAAGGCATATATCAGAGGCTTAACAATTGCCTATACTGCACAAAAAAATAAAAACAAACAACAAATAAAACAAAATTTACAGACAATATTACATCAATATGAATTAGATCTACAGAAACAGCCATATAATCAAGAAATTAAGGAGAAAATAAATTTAACAAGGCATAAATTAAATTTGATCACAACAACAGAAATAGCAAGAAAAATAAAAATCGCTAAACAAAACCAATTTGAACATGCAAACAAAACTGGACGGTGGTTAGCATATAAATTGAAAATAGAAAAACAGAGGAATATTATAATACAGTTAAAAGATGTAGATGGTTGTTTATACCAGAATATTGAAGACAAAAAACGAATTGCAAAGGAATTTTTCAAAAATTTATACGCAAAGGAAGAGATTAGAGAAGAAAATATCATAGAATATTTAAATAAAATAAAGATTCAAGAATTAGAAGAAGAACATATAGAATTATTGAACAGACCAATCTCAATGTTAGAATTAATAGAAGCGAGAAAGAAACAAAAAAATAACAAGACACCGGGAACAGACGGTATACCGGCAGAGTTTTATAAGACATTCCAACAACCATTAGATGATATATTAATACAAGTTTTCAATGATGCATTAATGGAAGCTGAAATTCCGAAGTCATGGAATGAAACAATAATCACATTAATACCAAAACAAGATTCGGATCCCACGGAAATTAAAAATTATAGACCAATTTCTCTTCTCAATGTAGATTATAAACTATTCACATCAATTATAACACAGAGATTGAAAAACCTAGTCAAATACTATATACATCCTGATCAAAATGGTTTTATTCCTGGAAGACAAATTCATAACAATACAAGAACAATTATTGACACTCTGGAATTCTATGAGCAAAGATCGGAAAACCAGTTAGCTCTAATTTTCCTAGATGCGCAAAAAGCGTTTGATAATCTCAACTGGACATTTCTATTAGCACAATTAGAAAAAATGAAATTTGGAGAAAGATTTATAAAAATGATTAAAAAGATATACAACACCCAAACAGCAAAAATACAAATTAATGGCGATACAACTGAACAATTTGATATAAAGAAAGGAGTGAGACAAGGATGCCCATTATCTCCTATACTGTTTATATTAACATTGGAAATATTACTAGAAGAAATCAGGAAAGATACAGAAATAACTGGACTAAAAATAAAAAATCAAGAATATAAACTGCAAGCCTTTGCAGATGATATAGTATTCATTTTAGATAAACCCATACAATCTGGACCAAAATTAATGATAAAAGTACAACAATATGGAGAAGTAGCGGGATTGAAAATTAATAAACAAAAAACTAAAATTATAACAAAGAATCTTAACAAGTATCAAAAAGAAGAATTGGAAAATATATTAGGGATACAAATAGCAAAGAAAGTTAAATACTTAGGAATATGGATTACAAACAAAATATCAACTTTGAAGGAAGACAATTATATTAAATTGGCTAAACAAATAGAAAAGGATTTGGAAAAATGGGCAAAACTCCAATTGTCTCTTTTAGGCAAAATTGCTACCATTAAAATGAATATTCTGCCAAGAGTGTTATACTTATTTAGGGTAATACCAGTAAACCCAGGAAGAACATATTTTAAAGATTTAGACAGAATGATATTAAAATTTATTTGGCAGGGGAAAAAAGCAAGAATCAAATTAAAACATCTACAAGACAAAAGAGAGAGAGGGGGAATGGGACTCCCTGATTGGCAGAGTTATTACAAAGCCTCAGCGTTAATATGGATAAAAGATTGGATCGAACTCAAAAACATAAGAACATTAATATTGGAAGGTTTTGACTTAACAAGAGGTCGGCATGCATATCTTTGGGGAGAGAAAATTACAAAACAAGAACAATTTCGCAAACATATTGTAAGAGATAATTTGCTTAAAATATGGAATGAAATCAGAAAATATCACTATGATAGGATTCCTAGGTGGACTTCCATAATGGAAGCACATATTTATCCAAATACAATAGATACAAATAAATTAAAAACATATAAGGACATCTTAAATGAAGAAGGAAAACTAAAAACAAGAGAAGAATTGAGAATGCAAAATGTGGAAATAGAGTGGTGGTCATATTTGCAATTAAAATCCAGATATAAATCTGATATGGAAAAAACTGGAATTCAAATGGAACCAAATCAGTTGGATAAAATTTTATTAGGCCCCAATGAGAAATTAATAACCAAAATTTATAATTTTCTATTGGAATATAAACTAGCAGAGGAAGTAGTTAAAGAGAATATGATCACATGGGCGACGAATTTTGGATATGCAATAGAATTAAATAAGTGGGAAAATTTGTGGAAAAATATTAATAAATTAACATTATCTGTACCATACAAAGAAAATGCTTATAAATTGTTCTATAGGTGGCATCTACCACCGGCGCGAATTTCTAAAATGTTTCCTGGCACATCTCCACTCTGTTGGAAATGTAAAGCGCATAAAGGGACATATTATCATATATGGTGGTCATGTTCCAAAGCTAAAAAATTCTGGAACAATATAAAAATGCAACTAGAACAAATAATAACTCAAAAGGTGCCATTAAAGCCAGAAACTTATTTATTAGGAATACCTACAAGCAAATATGAAAAAGAAATAATATATTTAATAACACACATTTTGACTGCAGCAAGAATTATATACGCACAAAATTGGAAACAAGAAGAGGTCCCGACTCAAGAGAAATTAATATCCAAAATTATGGAATGCGCTGAGATGGATAAACTTACCAAGGAGATCCAAGGAAAAGAAGAATCTGAATATTATTTAGTCTGGCAAAAATGGTATAAATGGTTAGAGGGAAGTGAAAAAAGAAGAGAAGAAAAAAGAAAGAGAAATTGAATAAAAGAAAAGATATCAATAGAGTAAAATAAAGTTTTAAATCAAATGAAATTTAAGAAAGAGACACGAGATATCAATAAAATAATATCATTATATAAGGTGAGAGAAATATTGGATATTGAAGAATATAGGATATTGATATTGTAACAATTCAGATATTATAGGTAGATGTTATAAAGATGATGTTTGTTGTAAATTGTTTTACTTGCATTTATAAATGTATTATGTGGTTTCTTAAATTAATAAAAATTTAAAAAAAAAAAAAAAGAAACATCTAGAACAGGCCTGTGAAACTGCAGCCTGCGGGCCGGATATGGCCAGTGTGGGCCACACCCACCCCGGCTCCGCAAAGACAAACAACATCCTGATATGTGACAATATGGCCTGCAATGTGATTGTGTTTGACACCCCTGATCTACAGAGTGTTTTTTAACCTGCTGATATCTTGGTCAAACCATTTTGTATCAGTTTCAAGTTCCAAGTCTCTTATGTTGAGGGTGTTGCAATAGTCCAATAATGTAGTACTAAGAGTGTGCATTGTGCACCAAATGAAGTGCTCCAACTACTTTACTTGAATAAAATGTTACAAAATGGGCAAAAACAAGAAATAATAATAATACCGGAATAAGAAGTTGCAGATAGGTTATGAATAAATATGTAGATATTTGGGGTGTTTTTAGGTAATTAAGTTAGCAGGGTAATTAGGGAATTGCAGGAATAAAAGATGCTGAATGTTATAATTATTTAGATTAGGATGGATTATGATTGTTGAATGTTATACCCTGTAATTTGTTCTGGGAAGAGGGGGGGGGAGGTGGGCGGATGGGAAAAGGAAGAGGTGGGGGGGAGGGGTGGTGGGGGTAAGAGAGGGGAGGGGGTGGGGGTGGTAGGGAAGGGGGGTAAAATATGTAAACCTTCTGTAAAACTTTTTAATTTTAAAAAAAAAGAAATAATAATAATATTTGACTTCCGGTTTGACCTTGAGGTGAGACAGTCAGAGAATTACCGGGCTCCGACAAGCCCCACGAAAACCCCGGCTGACGAACCGCCGCCGATGTGTCTTTGGACCAGAACCGTCCTGTAGGGATGGGGAAGAAAGAGAGGCATCTAGGATGACCAAGAGGACCTTCTCAAAGGTTGTAGGGAACTCTCTGTGACTCGGCGGTGGGAGGTGGCAGCGATGGCGGCTGCCACGAAGCTGGGACAACCAGATCAAGTAATGAGCAGGAGGAAAGTGGAACAGAACAGATTTTTTCAAAGCCAGGTGAGTGACAGCCAACCCAGACTTGTAATAACATCAAGGGAAACATCTTTTTTTTTAATTATTTTTTTAGGGAAAAAAAAATCAAGGGAAACATCTTTTAACTACAAGATCCCTAGAGATAAAATAACGGCTAAGGAGCACGGGGGCAAAAAAGATTTTGAAATGTAACTTTAAAGAGACAAAGACCCGATAGAAAATTGACTTTTTTTAAAAAAATTGATTTATATGCCGCCCTTCTCTGGAGACTCAGGGCGGCTTACAATGGGTTAAGCAATAGCCTTCATACTTTTGTATATTTATACAAAGTCAGCTTATTGCCCCCACAAACTGGGTCCTCATTTTACCTTAGAAAGGATGGAAGGCTGAGTCAACCTTGAGCCTGGTGAGATTTGAACTTACAGTAATTGCAGACAGCTGGTGTTAATCACAATGCTTTTAGTCTGCTGACCCACCAGGCCCTTTTTTATTTTTTGAATAAAACTAATTGGAAACATTAAACATTAAGACATGGTCAAAGGTTCAAGCTAGATGGAGGGAAGATCAAAAAATTGGTGTTATGCAAAATGAGGAAAATTTGGTAAACCAGATTAGAGATCAAAGTCAAATGCATATTAAAAGGTTGTATAATGCATTACTGGAAATAGATTCAGAAACGGAATTGGTTAAGGATTATATGATAAAATGGGCACAAAACTTTCAGGAGCCAGTGATGATAGAAACATGGGAAAAGATTTGGGTTAGAAATGTTAAATTTATGCAAGCACAAAACCTAAGAGAAAATTTTTATAAAATGTTTTATAGATGGCATTTAGATCCTAAAAAATTATCATGTATGTACCCAAATTTGCAAGCTAAATGTTGGAGATGTGAATGTGATGATGCAACTTATTATCATATATGGTGGACTTGTAACAAAATCAAGGCATTTTGGATAAAAATTTGGTGGGTGATGCAGAACATCCTGAAAAAAAGGTTGAAATTTACTCCGCAATTGTTCTTATTGGGTATAACTACGGATTGTACAGCATTAGAGACTAAATTGATTTTAAATTTAATATCAGCATTTAGGCTGTTGGTAGCGCAATACTGGAAGAAGGACTTTTTACCTACTATTGAAGAGTGGACATTGAAAGTAGCGAATCTAGCGGAAATGGCGAAAATTTCAGCGTATTTGAAGGATTATACACAAGAAAGATATATATCGGAATGGAGAAGATGGATTGACTACATTCAAAATAAGTACCAGACAAGAAAATATCAAATAGCTTATGAATGAATGTTAAATTTTGGAAGTATTACGTTACCTATAGTGGAGTTAAGGTTTCAGGGGGGGATTTGGTAGTTCAAGGATAGTTAGGTTAATTTAGCTTATAATTGTTAATTGAAATACCCTGTATTTTGCTCTGGGAAGTCTGGGGGGAGGGTGGGATGGGGGGAAGGGGTGGGGGGGTGGGGGGGAGGGAGAAAGGGTGGGGGGGAATACTGAGGAAAAATTTTTTTTGTAAAACTTTTCAATAAAAAAAAAAGACATGGTCAAAGGATGGGAGAGAGTTTAAATTTAGACTTTAAAAAAGATTTGATACGTTTAAAATAAAAAAGAAAATAAGAAGCCAAGTAAGACTGCTATGTAACTGAAACAAAATGGATACTTGTTAAACAATTGGAAATTGTGGATTGCAGAGAGACACCTTCTGGAGTAAAAAGGAACATTGCAACTTGGTTTTTGTTTTGGAAAATCTTGAACTTTACAGATAACAACCATGAGAATTTGTGGAGGATGATTTCTTTGTCTGCAGGCAGTTTGACTTTGGGGGGAAAAAAAGAAAAGGAGAACTACAACGGAATTTTAAAAATTGGGATAACATTAATTTAAAAAGAATAAAATGGTGCAGGAATTAGAGAAGGAATAAATTGATGTATTTGACTTGGAATGGAAATAAGAAAAATAATTAAAATGATACATGGAGGACAAAATTTGACGACATTGAAGTTAAAATGAAGTATACATAAGCAGACAAGAAAATGAAGAAACAAGACATAACGGCTGGAAATAAAGAAAATAAAGACAACGTGATTAAATATGACCAAGTAATGTACAGGTAGATAGTAATAATAAAAAGGAGGTTTTTAGAGACAATATTGTGAATAACAATAGTTATAAAGATGATTTCACTGGGATTAACAATGAAAGAATTGAGGAATATGGGGTAAAATAGAAAAGTTCAGGACTTTGATCTATAAAATAACTATATTGAGATTAATAATGATACAGAAATATGAGAAGAATATGTTACAGATAATTAAAATTGAAATATGGATGGAAGCTATAACATATGAGAAATAGACTGTTAAAAGAAAATATATCAATGGACATAATGAATCAATGTTATTAAGATGTTATACGGTACTACTTGAGAATAATTGATGACTATAAAAACTGGGATATTGCTCAAATATCCATAAGAATTGTAATAATTTGAATATTTTCAATAATATTTTAATATTTTTAATATTTTTGATAAATATATCTGTCTAAGCAAAAAAGAAAAGAAGATTGAAATATATAGGACTATGAATTACAAATAAGAATTACTTAAATTGGTTTTTATATAAATGATAAGGTTAAAGAGACAGAATTGGGAAATAATTGGAAATTGTAATGTAGTTTTACTTGAATTAAGAACTATGTTTCAATTAAATTGCTATATTTTTGGGATTAGAGATAGGATCTAAATTTGGTGAAGTAATAAGGAATAAAGATTTAATGAGCATTTTACGAAGCAATAATAAATGTGGGGAAGTTTTAGAAAGGAAAATAAGATCTTGAAATATAAATATGTTTGATTGTTAATTGTGAGGATTTAGGTTAAGAATTGTGAAATGTATTATGAGTTATTAATTGAATTGAGATTTAAAGTGGGTTAATAGAAGGGTAATTGTTTTGTTTAAATAAATAAGAATAAATTTTTTATAAGATGGTTATGGGAAATAGATGATTTAAGATTAAATATTATTAATAGTGAGGATTTAGGATAAGAATTCTGAAATGTACTATGAGGTATTAATTGAATTAAGATTTAAGGGGGGTTAATAGAAGGGTAAATGTTTTGATTAAGTAAATTTGAGCAAATTTTTTAAAGATGGTATTAGTTGAGATAGCTGATTTAAGATTAAGAAATAAGTGTTATGGCAAAATAGAATATATAAAATTTTGTTAAAGATGGGAAAAAAACCGTATAAATTGATGACCTGATCAGGGCTCTGTTCCAAAAAGATGTAATTTGTGTGTTGAAAAAAAAAAACTTTTTAGAAAAAAAAAGAAATAATAATAATATTATCATCAAAACAGAAGATCAGATTGGAAAATAAGATCAGCAAGCAAACCAGATGCAAGCAATCTAGAACAGATGAAAGCAAATGAAGAAGACCAAGGAGGATCACCTAGAAACAGGGAAGATGAAGGAAGTACTGGAAATAATAAAGCAGACCAGGGACTTTAGAATTCAAACTGCAAGATGGTACCAATAATAATAGGCACATTGAATGCAAACCCAAAATAACCGGAGCACCACTTGAACATCATTGGCATTGTTAAAATCATGATTAGGCAATTGCAAAAGGCAGCTTTATTTGGAACAGCTTGCATCCTTCAATGATATCTTTAACATAATCTGGCTATCCCAGTTTCCTAGGAAGGACTTGCTAGGTATGTAAAAATGCCAAATTCGGTTTGCACATCTAACAAACCATAATACACACATATTTCAGCCATGGGGTCTATAACTCAAGATTTGAAACAGTTTCCATGGGGAGATGGAGAAAAAAAATATAACGATTGGAGCTGCAACAATGCAATCAAAAAGACTATGACAGGTGCAAGTTAGAGAGCTGAATGTAATCTCCTAGCAACACCTTTTATGCTCCAGCTGCTTAAGTTGGTTAATTCTGAACACTCTTTATAATGTTATACTAGATCAGTTCCTGGGTTTTCAAATTTGATGCTTATTTTTATTGCTAACAGTTTACAATCATTTATAACCTATTTGATAAAATTAATGAAAATGAAAAAAAATCCCCTTTCCTTTGTGTTTCCTCCAGATTCTTTTGTAATTCTGTTTACAGTCTGCCACGATGATAGTTCAATTTTCAGAGCTGTTAGCTACCTTCTGTTGCTGATTAAATTTTTGTTTAGTTTTACTGGGAAGTCTGTTAGATTAATTTAACAAACTCTGTTTGCTTTAGCGAGAATGACCTGCAGCCACCTTCAGCTTGTACAAAATAATAATCTTTTCCATGATTTATTGATTCAGCACTCTTTACCTTAACAAAAAGTGTAATAAGAAAGCTTGCTTTTACTTTACTTGAATTTATAGGCATGAGGTCCTTAATTTGAATACACTGGAGATGAGATTGTATCTAATAGCTTTGCTCACTTTACTGTTATTAACATTCCTGTTTCTTCAGAAACTTTGCCACAACTTGATTATGCTAAGGGTAGAACTTCACACGATTCTTTCATTTATTCTTTTGAAAATTATTCACTTCAAACAGCCAAGTTAAATCTATTAAAACTTAGTTCCTGATTTTAAAAAGGTTTACTGAATCCTTGGCCTCAATCTCATTTATTCCAACTCATTATTTTAAGGGACTATATCCGAATAGACATAACTTTTCTCAAAGGAAAAAGTTCCAGCTATTACAAACATTTATACAGCAAGCTTCATAAATCACAAATATTTTGCTTTATTTATTTATTCATTGTAGGTGTTGCCCAACTCCATACTGATTATGGGCGGTTCATATACAAGACAATATAAAAATAAGAACTTATATAAAGCAAAAAATAGATGGTTAATCCAGTCAATTTATAAAATAGATATGATAGGTCAGTGCTGATAGGTCAGCGTTAAAGACATTTGAACAGTGAATATGGATCGGAATTAAAGAAAATAAACAATAATGAAGTGTGATATTCTAAAAGAAAACCTACTGCAACAGTACTAGGAATAATCAAAAGAACTCCCTCTCCTTTCTAACCAAACTCTACCTAAACCTACATCTTCCAGGTCTATTCTATAGGTTCCTCTTTTAGAGCATATTGAAATAATTTTATGTTTTTTTGTTTATTATATTTCATTAACATTTTTTAAAAAAAAAAATAAACCCACATCTTATTTGTTAACTTTCAATTAAACAGTTCAGATTTTATAGGCAAGTACTGAGGATGTCCTTATTAAAGGTTAAATAAGGAAAGAGTAAATATAAACTATTGAAAATAATTTTATAATTAGGGGTCCTAATTATATTTCATTACCCAAACTAGGTAACATCTTCCATGCTAGAGGATTAGCATCAGTGGTGGGATTCAAATAATTTAACAATTGGTTCTCTGCCCTAATGACTGGCTGGGTGGGTGTCGTGGGGGGGCATGACAGCACTCAGCCTCCTGCAGCACTCTGCCAGCCAAAATGGGGCGCAAGGGTTAATTACAAAATGTGGGCTTTGCTTTGTGACATCCAGACCCAGTGAGCAAGGGATGTGAACTGCACAGAAAATACACTTCTGTTTGGTTATGAAGAAATATCCCCAAAGTCAGATGTACACTAAATGTAGACTGGCTTTTAGCTACACACCTTCCCAGCAAGCAGCAAATTTTGAAATTCCAGGTAAAGAGGATTCATTTTAGGATGAGTAACCACAGTTTGCATGTTGGAGGTTCCTAAAGGAATGCTGGGAAACACTGTATTTTAAAGAACATTTGAGGGAGGGATGCAGAATAGCCCTTCTCTGCCTGAGACTGTAGAGACCCGGCACCAATCAAAACACTTTTTGTGAAGCAGCTGATCAACACTGACAGGGTAAGCCACTAGTATATGTAAATAAGAGCAAACTCCACTCCCTTCTAGTATTGATGATGTTGTCTAGTTTGGTAATGAAACATCTGCAAGAAAACTATCAAGCTCAGAGAGCACAAAGGACCCCACAGTTCAACCCTGAGTTACAAATATTCTTTTCTATCTACAAACACTTTTTGGTTAGAGGGACTCAGAGCCTGCGTTATACGAGATGGCTCCCAGTGGATTTCATTCTAAATTTTGATATGATTTCGGTAAATAAATAATGTATTTGATCCTTCAAACATAAAAAATACATAGCTAAGGGATAAATAAATAAAAAACAGATTTGAAAAAAGAAAAGGCTCAGGAAAGAAAAAGAGTGAAAGTGTAAGAAAGAAAGAGTAAAAGAAGGAAAACTGAAAAAGAATAACTTCCAACTTTCTTTGGTACATATATAAGTAAAAAATATATATCAAACTCTAAGATTAACATTTGTCTACATTATTTCCATAATCCCTTATTTAATCATCAAAACCCAGATCAACTTTTAATTTCAGTTTCTCACAAAAAGTCCAGTAATGGTTCATATCACTTTAATCACTATTTGTTAATGAAACCACAACTGATTTATTTAATTGCACCAAACTCTAAATAAAACAGGAATGGAAATCCTAAATTCTAGTCTAGACCCATGCTTCTCAACTTTGGCAACTTTAAGGTGCATAGACTTCAATTCCCAGAATTCCCTAGGCAGCATGAAGTTTGCCCATCTTAAACTTGCCAAGACTAAAAAATGCTGATCTACAGATAGGGATTTTCCCATTCCTCTTTTACTGGTTCCTACTTATGAGCAATCATAATGCAAAATCCCCATTCCCAACTCACCCCACAGTAATGATCATGCCAAAAACCACTTCTCAAATCACCCCACAGAAATGATCATGCAATTAAAAATAAAAAACTTATTTAAAAAAATGATCATCCAATACCCACGTTCCCAACTCACCCCCACAGTAATGATCATGCAAAATCCCAACTATTTTCCTGCACCCACCCTGGAAGCAAAACGGGGTGCAGGGGATGCGATGCCCCGCGACCTGTTTTGGACATGGACAGTTTTCTGCACCTACCTGGAAGCCAAAACAGGGCATGTGGGGGGGACTCCTGGGAGGGATGGAGCGGGGTAGGGCGGAGCCAGCCAGAAGTAGGAATAGCCAGTTTTCTGAACTGGGCAGAACGTTAACAACTGGTTCGCCTGAACTAGTGCGAACTGGCTGAATCCCACCTCTGACTAGCATTGATGTTGTTATCTTGTTTGGGATAATGAAATGTATGCATAAAAATAACCAAGCTCATAGAACAGAGTTCCCCAACCTTTGCAGACCAACCGGGAAAGGGAGAAGATGGTAGATGGTTCCATGTGAATCGCAGGAAGTGTGTGAATATGCTTACACAAATGGAGCATTAGCACATGGGCAATTGGGTGTGCACTCACGTGTTGTATGTGTAAGTGGGATCTGCCACTTCCGTGGCCTGGTTCTGAAAAGCTCAAGGCCAGGTAGTGGGCTGCAACCTAAAGGTTGGGAACCCCTATCGTAGAGCACCAAGAATCTCTAAGTGTATGAGAATATGCACTAACAGTTTATTTTTAATCATCTTAGAGTGCTCAAATATATCCCAAATGCATACTCATTGCCTCCAAAATTTGTAAATGGCTATTGAAATAGATTATGCCTTACAAAGCTTTTTGAATATTAAAAAAGGCACTCATTTAATTTTTCAAGATAGCTGGTTCCATAGGGGGACAGCACCAGCGGACAATTTTGACTTCTAAAACTTCCGCTTCTTTATCTCATAGCAGAAGGGATTGTGTTTCTCTATTCCATGCTTTGGGTGGGAAGATTCTACTTGATGTCAGCTTCGGAAGCCATATTAGGCCAGAAGCTTCAATGCTGCCACCTTCTCATGTGTGGGAAAGGGGATTAAGGAGAGGGCTTGTTAGTAGACATAATAGCATTCTTCCTGTCGGTCAAGGTCAGGACAATCCAGCATCTGGAGAAGGAGTGGTCAGGGGGCTGGGTCGAGATGGAACTGACGTTGATTGGAGCATGTGATCAACTGGGGAGTAAGGGGATGGTTTTGGGAGTTTTGACTTACTGAGGGAAAACCTGGGCTTTTCAGATTCGGATATTCCCAGATGTGCCATTTTGCCTATTCTAGTAAAGAGAACTTTGGAAAATGCTTGCTTCCGCAGCTTTACTTCGAGTTGGAGTTTTTCTGGAACGCTGACACTTGAAGCAACAATCTCGTTGATACCATATCATGTATAACTTTGTGGATTACTATTACACCCAGAAATAACCCAACTATCAATGTGGCTCCTGTACTATTGATGTTATTTGATAATGTCAGACCTATTAATACATATTTTGTAGCAGCTGAGGTTTCCAAGTGGTCTTCAAGAGAAGTTCATTGTAAATGTATGTCGCTAGTCCAGTCAAGAGGTCATATGAACATTAATACTTCCTAGTCTAAGAATGGCAACAATGGATGCATTATCAAAGGCTGTGTTGTAACATCTTCTACCTACAGATCCAGAAAAGCCACAGATTAAAGTTCAGATACTTCTGGGAGATTATAATCCATTGGAACATCCCAGAATCAGGTGGTATATGCAATAACCATAATATCATTTGCTTGAGTTAGATCACAGTCTTTTAAATCCAGACTCTTATAGCCCACAGATACCACATCAGAATTTCTACTGTATCTTCTGCTTGGTCTGGGATATATAAGGTAAAGGTAAAGGTTCCTCTCACACATATGTGCTAGTCGTTCCTGACTCTAGGTGCTCATCTCTGTTTCAAAGCTGAAGAGCCAGTGCTCTTCGAAGACGTCTCCGTGGTCATGTGACTGGCATGACTAAGTGCCAAAGGCTCATGGAACATTGTTACCTTCCACCAAAGGTGGTCCCTATTTTTCTACTTGCATTTTTTACATGCTTTTGAACTGCTAGGTTGGCAGAAACTGGGACAAGTAATGGGAGCTCACCCTGTTACATGGTGCTAGGGATTTGAATCGCTGAACTGCTGATCTTTCGATTGACAAGCTCAGCGTCTTAGCCACTGAGCCACCGCGTCCCAACAAGACATATTATCTTATATATATATATATATATATATATATATATATATATATATATATATATATATATATATATATATATATATATATATATATTGTTCATGTGGAATGTTCTAAATAAAGTAGGGCAGAATATTGAGTCTTGTGAAACCTGGATTTGGAATGCTTTAGGATTCATCTACCCTGTATACTGACAGGGGACTACCCACTCAGGAAGGGGCAGACTTCCTCTATCTATGTTCTACAATTGGTCATTGATCAGAGTGATTAATACAATTAAAATGTGATGAAATAAATTTAAAACTTGAAAAATGAGAATCTAAAAGAAACCCAAACTATTGTATTTAACCATCCTTGAATTTTTTTTTGCCATAGATAATAAACTATTATCAAATTATTTACTAAGTCTGCACTACTATTAATCTTCTCATTGTTCCCACCATCCATCTCCTTCCACTTATGACTGTATGACTGTAATTTTGTTGCTTGTATCCTTACGATTTATATTGATATTTTTTCCAGATTGCTTATTTGTACCCTATGACTATCATTAAGTGTTGTACCTTATGATTCCTGATGAACGTATCTTTTCTTTTATGTACACTGAGTGCATATACACCAAGACAAATTCCTTGTGGTTCCAAACACATTTGGCCAATAAAATTTTTAAATTTTAATTCTAATTCTAAGCAATGTCAGTAAGAAGAACAAAACAAATTCTTTATTAGCCATAGGCTTAAAAGAATTAGGACATTTTCCCCTAATTTTATGGAAATAAGATTGTAGTGATCATGTCAAGCAAATCCCTATTCATTTTTTGAATCCTGAAAAAAGACAGGACGGAAAAACTGTTGCACTCCTGAAGCAAAGAATGAGATCAGCACCTGGTTATCACTGTAGGAAACCAATCGATTGAAAGAGATACTTACTGATGAAGAGCAGAATTTACTTTGGAAATGATAGTAGAGATTACTCGGGTATCAATGTTTTTCGAGGATTATTGTCTGAACAGAGATAACAGGGCAAAGAGGCTATCCAAACTATATTACAGCTTTATGTAATCCTTTCTATTATGAAAAGTCATTTATCATGATAAGATGTTCTTCTGACTTTGAACTTATAAAACAGTGTTTCTAGATAACAATGTCTTACCACTGAAGGATTTAATGTGCCTTTCATCCATGCCTGGCATATGATGTTGGCAATAACCCAGTGCTGTATTGTAAGAGCTGTATTGTTTGTGGGTATGTATTAGTCTGTTTGTCGCACCCTCTGCCTCCCTATTTCATTTCCCAATTCAATTTGGAAAAAAAGTAGTTTGATTGTGCTGTTTTTTTTTTTTTTAAAAGCAGGCTTGTTAGCTTGCTGGTTTATGGAGTCTCTGAGCCTAAAACTATTCATAGAACTTGCTTGAATAGTGCCCTGGGAACATTTGTTCTGATGAACCCATTTGTTGATTCATGAAAATTCAGACAAAGTAAACAGAGACTAATAGTACTGATGGAATAATTTAAAAACATACATATTGACTAACTCAGGCTAACTTGGGCAGAGGAAAAATTGCTTCCTAAGAACACAACCCCAGGCTGAATGTATTTGAAATTTATAATTATAAGGACAAAATGATTTGCGTTTAAAATACTTTGGGGATGTTTTGCAAACTCAAAATTCGGTAGAACTCAACAGAACAATACAAACTATATTGTTAAAATATAGGTTGTGTCAATGATTTCCTTTTGGCTTTTTTTAATGTTTGTGAACTAATTGGAATCCCTTTCTTAAGCTTATGCTGACCCCCAAGTTCTAAAGTACTGTGTGTGATTCCTATACTGCCTGTTTAAATATAATCACTTTTTCCCCCCTCATCACCACTTAACCATCTGTCTCTTATATACACAGGGGAAATTTTCTACTGCTAAATCATTTATGATATTTTTTGCAGATGTTCAATGGAGCTAAAAAAATTCTACTAACTTAAAACTACAATGCTTGGATGTATATAATTCATGAAATTCATATGATAAGGTATAAAATGTGATACATTATCATTCCAGATGTGCTCAGTGGGAATCTTTATTCACAGAATGGCTATTTGGATTACATTCATTGAAGATCTGTATATCTATGTTTTTTTTTAAAAAATGCAGAAACTTATTTAAATTGAGCAATTTATTTCTATACATTTTGTATATTCTGTACACTTTCATTTATTTGCCACATTTCTATACTGTTGTAATCAAAAGGCACTCAGTGCCATGGGCATTATAGATATTGTGTCTTAATATTTTCAGATTGCAAAAGAAGATTTACAATATGTGCTGTCTAATAACCATAGCATATCAATATCAGATATGACTTCCTATGGTTCAGAAACAGTATACTATTACCAACAGAAGTTGTAGTAAAAGTAAATGTTATTGATTAGTCAGTTAACTATATTAAGAAACAATGGATATCAGTGGCAATAAAACAGAATAAGAAAAAAATAAAGTAAAATAGACTGATAAGATAAAATAAAAGATACAGAAACATGAGTAGAGTACTAAAAATAAAATAGTAGTGTACTAAAATACAAAATAGTATGTTTTTAGAAGAATGCATCAGCTTTATATATAACTTCAGTGTGTTCCATAAAATATATTCTCCATTGAACAGCCCTGAGTATACAGTCAACTAATGACTACTGGTATATATGTGTTTATGACATGATGGAAATAAGGTAATGTTTTGTTAAGCCCCAATGTGCAGTTTTGTTGAGTATTATCTGTAAATATTGAGTCCTTGATAGGGTATATGGCTGACCATTGAATTGTTGCAATGTCTTCTATTTTTGGTATACCACAAGCACACATTATCTCAAGTTTGGCACTTGTGGAATCCTCCTTATTTAATCATAGAATCCAACTGCTCAAATCTTGTTTTAGTAAAAGCTATCATGTCAGAATCATTGCCAAATATTTTTTCTGATTGAAAAGACATTTTATTCTTGGCCGGAAACAATGGATGAATTCTATGGGGTAGCTATGTTTCTTGAATAATTGGTATGGTTGATATGGAGCATCTAAACTCTTTAAACATATATATAATTGTGTTAGATGGTATGGCTTTTGTAGAAATAATAATTTTTACAATAGTAATAATAGAATAAATAGACAACCTAACCCCTAGAGCTGTAACTGGTTGAATAGGAGACAGTTGGCACAACTAAGATTTGCTCTTTCACTCCTGGATTTAGATAATTGAAAAGTTCAGTGTTTATGGTACATGTTGATAACATCAGTGAGATTAATTTAATAGTTTATCAAAGCATTCCAGAGGAAAGTGATTATATTACCCTCTTTATATTTCTTTATATTTCTCTTATCTATCTTTTCCAGTTCTATTGTCAATATATCTGTAATGTAATGGATGGACTTCTTCAGGGCTCTTTCTCCTGCAGTCTGCTGGCAGGGAGCCCAGTGACTCACCGAAAATATTTCTAATAAAGTTTCTATCTCCAAATGCTTTGGTTTTGCTTTTAGCAACTGTTTATCTCACAGCACTAGACACATCACCTGCCTTGATGTCATTCTAGGATTAGGATTTTAAAAAATCTTTCTACATAACTGTATTTGATTGATTTAACATACTGTGAATCTCCTTTCTGATGCTTTATTTTCATTTTCAATGAATACTTTTTTATTTTATTTTCTATTATAGCATTTTAATGTGCGATATTAATTTGCTTTACTTTGCAGTCTGATGAGGTATCCTGGGAACCTGTTCAGGGCAAGATAAAAATCTCATATATATATATATATAAACTATAACAACCAGAGTTAAAAGCATTTTTTGTGGTTGGTAACAGCAGCCATGTTTTATGGTGCACCAGGAATCCTAGCTTAACAAACCTAACCCCCCTTGGAGTAAACACTAAATCATAAGCTAATTATTCAAAGCTAGTTTCAGATTTTGCCTTATTTGATAGCGAAGAGATCCACCCTTTATTTTAGACAACCAAAAATTATACATAATTATTGCTTCATAATTTGTTAATTTGTTTACTTATACACGCAAGGGGAAGGATAAAATAGATGAATTATATTACATATGCATTTCAGCTTATTAAATCTAGATGGATAGTTTGGGCAGTGATTTGAATCTCATTGATATATAACTGTAAATGTTTCTGTTGTGGAATGCTAAACAGTGGAATATAAATAAGAAGAGACCTCATAATTATACACTCTGATTCCTGGTTTTACTAAACGTGTATTATAGACATAGGATTGGTATTATTATAATTAGTGGGAACATAATAATTTTTTTGAGATATCCTCTAGTAGTAAGAATTTGGTGTAGTTCTATACAATCCCCGTGCCTTCAATATACTGTGCAATTTTTTGCTTTTCAGGAAACAGCTGGATAGCAAACAGAGGAATTATTTCTTTCAAGGCAGAAAGGGTAGATAGAAATGAAACATTGCTTCAGCCTTTATTAGGATCCTAAACATGACCAGAATTTGCAATGGTAAAGCATAATTGTTCCAGCTATCTGTCTCTTAGGGACAATTAAGCTACTAAAGCTGCAATAGAAATTCTGTGTTATCATGCTTGTTGTATCTTTAGATAGTGCAGAATATTTTTTTCCTTTATTGCTCATTTTCACTGGTGAATGTTAATGTCACAACGATTGTAAACACCAAAAAATGGGCTATGGAAAAGTGAGAGAGGCATATCTAGAATCGTGAAAGAATGCCAAAGATTGAGAAGTTCTGGCTGGCCTAAAAATGAGAGAATGCTCCAATTGAGACTAGGCACAATGTACTTTATACACTGTAGAATTTTCTTCTTTGAATAGCACAAACAGCTTTAAAAATTAAGACCTGGCAATGGTCCCTTTAAAAGTTAAGACCTGGCAATGTTTTCTTGCAAGTCTCATCTACAGAAGTATTTTGAAAGCCAAATAAACTGTTGGAAAAGTTCTTTAGGATATATATACATATTCTGAGGTTTTCGCGGATGTTTGTATGTAAGTCTTTGGTTATTCGGGTTTTCTCCCACGTAAAATTGGAAGTGTCTTGGCGACGTTTCGATGAAGTCTCATTCGTCATCTTCAGGCTTGTGTTTTCGGCTTCGTGTTTCTAGGAGCAATGTGTGATTGCAACTGTTTCTTCCTTTTAACTGCCAGTGGGGATGTGAACTGATTGGGTGGGAGTTTGGCTGTGTTCTGATTGGGTGGAGGTGTGTTCTGATTGGTTGGGGGTTTGGCTGTGCTCTGATTGGATGGGGGTGTGCACAACCAAGCCCCCGCCTAAACAGAACACACCCCCATCCAATCAGAGTACAGCCAACCCCCATCCAATCAGAGCACATGAATAATGGGAGGTTGCCAATCGGCCTCAAGCCGTCCCTTTTGACTGCTTGTCTGACATTGACCCTCATTTCAATGTGATTAATATAAGTGGTTTATGTTTGTTATGCTTTAAATTGTAATAAACCTCTGAATTCTAAAATGAGATATTTTGTGGTGTGCTGTCTGTTCAATTGTTATTAAGTGCAGCTATACTCATAATCAGGTTCCCCCCCACGCCGACATTGTGGAGATGCTGTGATAGTTGTAAGTGTGAAAAATGATCATAAGTCACTTTCTTTTAATGCTGTTGTAATTTTGAATTGTCACTAAATGAATGGTTGTATGTTGAGGGCTTCCTCTAATGATTTTTCAGCTATTTTTAGAATTCTCTCATTCCTATTATTTTTCTTATAAAGCCAAATTACCTCTATATCTAACCAGAAACTTTCTATTAAAACAAGACTGAAAAAAACTTTTAAAAATACTAAAGTACTTTTCAATAATACAATATTGAAAAGCTTGCCTATTTTTAGAGAGAGCTGTTAAGGTTAAAGATAATTCAAGACTGTATTTTAGATGGGGAACAAAAATGTTCCTTGTTTTTCTCTTTTTCTGATATAATCCCACAGTGTTTTATGCAGTTTTTTTAGTAATATGAAAAAAATAATAGTAGGAGTATACTAATTATTGGTTTGGTAGAGCTGAAACTAGCACAGCTGGCAGATGGGTATTTTAATGTATTTCTAAATTAAGTAAAGCGATTTAAAGAAAACATCAGGCATAAATCCAATCTGCTGGAAGCAAGAAAATGAAGTCTGTATTTGTGCTCAGATATCTAAAGGTTTATCAAACTGTAGTAGCTGTTTGAAATGAAGTATGAGTCTTCAAAGCAGTCTACGGATAATTTTCTTTGGAATGTTTTCATAACACCTAGAGCCGAGGTGGCGCAGTAGTTAGAATGCAGTACTGCAGCTACTTCAGCTGACTACTAGTTCAGCAGATCAGCGGATCAAATCTCACCGGCTCAAGGTTGACTCAGCCTTCCATCCTTCCGAGGTGGGTAAAATGAGGACCCAGATTGTTGGGGGCAATATGCTATTTAGTATGCTGTCTTTGGTGTAAGCCGCCCAGAATCCTCGGAGAGTGGGCGGCATAAAAATACGAATAATAAATAAATAAATAAATAAATAAATAAATAACAATATAATGCAAATAGGACTTCAACTCTCTGGCAAGTAATGGGACAACTCAGTGTAACCAACTCACCACGGCCAACTTGCCATAGGACAACTCACCATGGGACAATTCAACAATTCAATGTAATTATTTAAAATAGTTAAGAATTATTTTAATTTTTGTCATTCACATTTAATTTTGTCCTCTTTTGATACCCTTTCTTTAATGATTCTATTCATCTATTTCTTCGATATTAGTGTAACTCTTGTCTTGCAGTAAGTTGGCCTGTAGCGTGTTGGCCATGGCTGGGTGTTGAAGTCCACAAATCTTAAAGTTGTTGAGATTCAGAAACACTTATATAGTGGCACTTATATAGTGGCACTTCTTTCTAGCTTTATCCATTTGTTGCCTTCTTTCTCCCCATATAGAATTGATATGAGGCCATATGAATTCTAAGTCACTATAGCCACCATTTTAATTAATAAGGCTCCATAGCAAGAAACAAAAAAAGAACAAACAAAACAAAGGGATTTCTTGGGGAAATAAAATAATTAATCGATCTGTATTTGTACTATTATTTTTTTTTAATTGAACTTGGTTGTAAATCTTAACTACATATATTCTCTTCTGTTTTCCTATTGTTTAATAATTTACATAACATCACATATAATACAAATAAGTGGTATTTACTTTCACAGCACACCAGGCAATTGTAAACGACCTTGAATATACAGAAAGGCAGCATATAATTTCAATGATAAATAAATAAAATTAGAACTAATTCCAATTTTCTAATTGTGCTAAATTGTCTACTTTGAAAACCTTTTGCCATATCTATAGATAATCAATTGCAGATGATTTGTAATTGGGAAGAAGTTTAAACCTGAAAGTGTGATAGCTGTATTATTTGATTAATTATTCTCCCAAGATTATTGCGTGCTGCATGAGAAAAAAATAGGTATATCATCCTTTTTGAAAGGTATATGGAATACATATCTGCAGCTTCAGAATTTTCAACTAATATTGCTACATGAGCTATTCTGGTTGGGATCCAAACATATCTGATGGGAAATAAGCTGGAAAAATCATCCTATCTCTGGATGATGGGAATATTATTACAATACAAAGTGTCCAGGATTTGTATGCTATGATTAGCAGATGTCTCAACTTGATTTGTAACAGATCTGCAGTCCCATCTGAACTGGATTGCTATTATAAATATTTTTTAATTCTTCTATACTCAGCTAAACTTAATTCTCCCATCCCTCAGACACATTCAAATGCTACAGAACAATATTCCAGAATTGACTGTACAGATATAATAGTATTGAACATTATCTAGAGGGGTTTATGGCATGTTTACTGAAGGAAAAAATATCATTCTCATTTCCAATTTAGTTTTAAGTTCAAGTGCTGTCATCATCTCTGTGTGGATAACATTCAGTTGTATTCTGCCTTCATATCTGGAGAAAGTATAAAATTGCCATCTCATTTTCAGTTTTATTTGTATCTCTCGCATAAAATTCTCATAACGCAAAATTAGATTTTTCAATTAAATCCAGCCACTTTTACAATACATCAACCTTTTCCATCATTGCAGACCATCCCATTCACAGCCAGCATTGGCCATTACATTTGGAAAGTACTAGATTGAAGATGAAGAATACTTAAACCAAGATTTCAACTTTACAAGTCATAGTGATGCTCAGATTTGTTTCCACTGACAACTCATTTAACATACCAGATGGTTGGTATGTTTGTGGGCAACTTTGCAGTTTGGGGTTTTAAGTGAGCAATTAGAAATTTGAACAGTGACAAATTTTAGGTTTAAACCTCTATTTAGCAGTTGAAGTGGTGTGGGTGGTCTTGAGCAATTTATTATATTTCAGTCCTTTCACATTACTGTAAAGGTATGCTGAGTCACCAGGATGTAGTAGGAAACTTGGGGGAAAATAGGCTTAAAAAAAAAAGAAATTATTTTAAGGTATTAAAAAATCAAGCAAATATTTCACTTTGCCTTTGATTGCCAATATATCTGAAAAGAATTACAGCTTTAGCAATAATTTAAAAACTATGGAATGACAATAATTTTATTAGAGCCAACCGAGAATATCACATGCAAAAAGTAGTGAGTAATATACAAATTATCCAGATTTGTTTATCATGTTGGTTGTGAAATAAAATTGGAGGGTAAGTGGGGAACAACAACAACAAAAACTTTGTGATGTTACTTTGACATTTGCAGATGGAGTAGGCTGTAATTGTCTCTAGGAATAATTTCACAGGCTTAATTTTTAACTTTACAGCTTTTAGTTTGTATCAAAACAATAACAATTAGAGGTCATCCATATATATATATATGGTTTATATATATATAAACATTTAGTGTTTGATCCCTCTACAGTGGAACAATAAAAATCCTTTTGAGGCAGAAAATGGGAGAGCAGAGCAACAAGTGATAGAGATATAGCCAGAAAAAAGTAGAAGTCTGATGCATCTGTTAAATGCTGTCTTTTAAGCAATTCAAATGGTAACAGTGAGATGTCAGAAATGCATTATGTGGAGTACAAAGAGCCTCTCAATAAATATTAAAATCCAGACTGAATTAATATGCTTGAAGTTATAGCTTCATTAATAACTCTGTATTACAAATGTGCAGCTTGAAACAGTTGATACTGCTCAGAATTCATTATTAACCCCATCATTCAATTACTTGCTCTGAATTAATGCTGTTCAAAGCTTTAGTTAGACTTTTGTGATATTGAAAGTTTTACATTAAGGTCTACTTGTGGACTTCTAATGAATCTCATCTCCAGAATAGAGGACAGAGTTAGCCATTGGATAAATTTGGTGTGTCTCTTACTTACAACATACACTTGGGGATGAAGATGAATTGAAGTAGGAGTCGGATCAGCTGCAATAACCATTAGGAGAACAGAGCCTAGAAACACCTACATTGTTCTGTGGTTGCTTTATAAGACATGCAGTAAAAAAAAAAAAACAGTCAGTGATTGACTGTATAGGCTTTGGGACTAACGAGGTTTGGAACAGCATGGTTTGCAACATTGTCCATAACAGGGTGTCAAACTCACAGTCTGTGGGCCAGTTTCGGCCCACAGGGTGCTTAGATCTGGCCCATGGTGCCATCCTGGAAACAGCGAAGGAGCGGCGCATGGTGCCTCTGCCAGCAAAAGCAGAGCTCAGGAGGGTCATGTGCAGCTCTCCCGGGCTCAGTTTTCACTAGCAGAAGGTTGCAGGAGTCCATTGCAGCCGAAAACGCCGCCTGGGAGGGCTGCACATGGCCATCATGAGCTCTGTTTTCACTGGCAGAGTGCTAGCAAAACAAACTACTAACATAAGTGGCATTTGATCACATGAGTGATGTCGAGCTTGTCCTGCACCCCACCCCCCCCAGATCAAACATAACCCTGATGTGGTCCTCAATGAAATTGAGTTTGACACCCCTGGTCTATAAGAAACGTAATAAAAAAGTTGAAAGATTTCTTAAGCTGCTAGTATAACAAACTTTACAGAAGTTTAAGATTTTAAAGAGATGAAGTATAACCCACATAGATGAGAAATGTCCACAAAACCTGATGGCAGAAATAACTGTGACTATTACTGTTCAAGCACATTCTCATTATTGGCAAGAGATAGGGAAGTAACAACATGTCCTTTCTTTCAGAGTTCCATATGTCCAATTGTTACTTGAACAACCCTTAACTTGTGTATGCTCAAAATCCAGTTATTACAAGAATCAAACTTTTATGGCACGTGCAAAATCTTCTATCTATGCTTAAAACAGACTGAGGGTGATATGATCATGCTTTGTAACCTATTTGCTAACCAACCGTGTGTTATCTGAAGTCACTATACTTACTTCACTATTTCCAGTTCTTCTAGCAACAATCTGGCAAAGTTATTTTCAAGCTCTATATGAAAGTGAGATTTACACAATGCTGAGATTGATCTAGGGGAAGAGCCTTTGCTGTCCAGTTTCAGTTGTTGAAATGCATACAGTAATTAGACAATTAAAACTTCCAAACAGCCCCAGGTCTGGATTTAAATCCACCTGAACTCTTAAGAACTCTTCCTGCATGGTGGGCTCCAGGGTAGGTGTCCCATTTTACTTACATCAATAATACAGCTTCCATCCTAGAGCCTGGAGCACAGCCATAAATTATTTCTATTTGGAAAAAGAAAAAGAAAGATAATTCCGCCAATTATTGGCAACTGAGTTTGCTCATCTTAATTAGTAAGATCAATGCTTTATTGGAAATAAGAGGACTGGCAGAAGAAAATCTTCAAGCAGAAGAAGAGGCAGACTGCTTTATGCTAGATGAAGGTTTAATATTTTCAAATTTAGTTGAAAAAATATACACAGTCATCCAAATCATTCCTTTTTACTTTGTTTGTAGCTTTCAAGCAGGCAACTCCTTGGAAGAAACTAAAAGCATCTACATTGATAGATGGTCATACTATTAAATGCACTTCACAAGAACCCCAGTTTCAGTGTGAGAGGCACTATAGTCAAGCACCTTTCAAATTTAGGGTTGCGAGGTCTGCTTCCAAAAAATAGCGGACAAGCCGGGGGGGGGGGGGAGAGTTAAGTAGTAAAAAAATAAAAAAAATATTTACAATTAAATTATATATTTTCTTACAAACATTTTAACATGTATTAAAATAATCACTTCAAAACTTTACTTAAAATTCAAAACATCAAATATATTATAATAATATGTAAAATATTAAATTACATTTTACTTTGCTGTCGTGTGTATTTTTTATTTGACTGCGCAGCTTTGATCAATTCTTTGTGTTTAAGGAATAATTCTTTAATTTCAGTACAACGTTGAGAAATATTAAAAAATATACAAAGTTCACTTCGAACTGATACAAGCAGTCGGTTACATTTGTCAGTCCACAAATTTCCCATGACGCTGAAAATTCGTTCAACGTTTGCATTTGATACCGGAATTGATGCACAATACTGGAACAGTTTCAGTAAACTCGGAGCTGGCTCTTTCTTGAAAAAGTACGTCCACTTACCAAGGGATGAATCGCCCTGCAGATGAACATAAACTTCTTCTAAGGCAGAAATTTCATCGAAGAGAGTGTTGGGTGGAAGTTCTTCTCGCCATGGTGATAATAACCAGATGTTCGTCATTTCTTCTAAAATTGGAGGATTATTGCGATCAATTAGCTTGAAACAATTTAGCGTCTCATATATTGAATTGGTGAAATTATACCACTTTTCTAGGTATGCAATGGCTCTTTGATACACATTGATGGCTTCTTTCTTGAACTTTTGCACGGCATTCTCAGGCAAATGTTTTTTTACGTAAGGCAAATAAAACTTTCATTCCAAAAAACTGCTCATCATATTTTTTTGCAAAGAATCACGCAGCTTACACATGATAATGTGAAGATCACATGCAGGAATTTTCTTGCTTTCCAGCTTCAGTAGAGTGTCTTGCATTATTGACATGAAGAAGTGCGTGAAATATAAATACAATTCTGAACTTGTTGGTTCATCGTCCTTTGCGAGTTTATTTTCCTGATCCGAAATAAGGTTCCAGATAACCTTATGGCACTCATCAGATCCAAGAGAAATAAAATACGATTTTAGAGGTATCCAGTTTAAAAGAAGTCTTTCGACCGCTTTAAACAAACTTAACCAACGTGATGGAACATGGTGTAAAACTTCATGGAATTCTGACTCGCAAAACTCAAAAAATGATTTCAACTCTTCTCGTTTCTTAGCAGAATTCGAAAATTCGGCAAAAACCGTCAGCACTACATTTTCGATATCAAAAGATAAGTGCTTTAATGCATTTTTTTGTGCTGTTGTGTAAAATGTGATTATTGCAATGTTCATTCAATCTTTGTCTCATTCTAACTTATGAAAAAAAAGACAAAACGCGATTCTCCTATCCTTATTCTCTTAGAGTGTACAGCTTTAGATTATGTACCATTTCATTATAAAGCTTTTGAATAAAAAAAAAGTCCACTATTTTGTGAAAAAAAATAGTGAACATAATGTGAAAAAAGTGGACTGTCCGCTCAAATAGTGGACACCTGGCAAAAATCAAATTTGATGCCAACAGGAGTGTATTTTGGCCTCCATACTTTTCATTACTAAAATAATGTGATAATAGATGCTTTAAGCAAAAAAGACTCCCTTCCAGAACTGGCTAATAGATCTATAACTCTAGTACTTTACATGGACAATACTGTCTTACTATCATAGGCTCAGATATGTCTTAGAAGAAGTGGAAACACTGGCCCAGAAACACTAATGACAACTATTATTTATTTAATCTATTTATTTGCTTTAAAAATAATAACAGAAAAAGAAAAAGGAACAAAACACAAAGATAATTATGATTATAATGCAAATACAGACATTTTCAAATGTGCTTTAAACTGCTTTAAAAATGAAAAAGTACAATAAGAAAAAGAAAGTATAATATCTTGTTATAAGTTAAAATTCTCTACTGTATATACTAATGAAATCTACCGTGTTTCCCTGAAAATAAGACCCTGTCTTATATTTTTTTGAACCCTGAAATAAGCATTTGGCCTTATTGCCATGCGCTCAAAAGCCCGATTGGGGTTTGGGGGGAAACAGGGTAGATATAAATATAGATTTATTTCTGATACTGTTATACCACTATCATTCTTTTTTAACCTGCTGTATTTTGTATAAATAAATTCCATATATTATTATACTTGTCCATACAAAATCTATGCCTATAGGCTGTCTGGCCACAGGGGATAAGATTTTCAATTCACTGAGCAAATAGGACCATACATTTATCTTTCCAATACTGTAATATCAATCTTTTGTCCATAGTAAGGGCACAGAGAATCCATTTATGTTGTCCAGTTGTCATGTAATAGGTATATAATTCAAGAGAACATTATCCTCTGGAAATTGTAGGTGTTGTCACACAATCATATTTATATAGTTCTCTACTTTCTCTCAAAACATAGTAAGTATATGACATTGTACAAACATATATTTTAAAGAAACATACCTTTATTACATCTATGTAATAAATGCTATCTTAGACACATCTTTTCTATATAAATGTACTGGAGTCCAACAGTGTCTGTATTATTTTTGTTGCATATCTCATAGTTTAATGTCCATTGACATTCTTGCTATAGAATTCTTGGCATACACTCTTCTATGGAATGTGGCTAAATCCAGCTGTCAAATACTGGAAACTGGACAGTATTAAAACTGGTTTCTTGAGAAAGCTATTTCAGGTAGCATAATATATTACTAATGCTGCTTTACATTTTGCGCTAAGTTTGTAGCAATCAAAACAAGACTTTGCTATGTGCATTTAGAAATTGACTGAAAGCTCTCTTTAAATCCCAATATTTGGTACATGTTATCTTATTAAATATTTGGAAACTCTCAAAAATGACAAATTGAATAAATTATACTTATCCAGTGAGATGCTGATAGATCTGGGACAAATTCAGGCAATAGAATTACAAACAAAATATACCAAGATATCCCTTAGAAATCAATTGAAGCATAAGAGATTTCATATCAAACTAGCATTATATTTGCCCCTTAGACTCTTACTGTTTATTTATTTTTTAACCATCAGCAATGTTGGAAAGTAAATATTGCAAAATCCCCTATACTGAAATACTTTGTTGTTACAAAGATAGGAGTATCAAATCATGGGATGATATCCTTCTCTAATGCAATTAGGGTGCAGTGAATTAGTTCATTCCATTTATTCCATTTCTAAGTCAGATAAAAGAATTGTATATATAGCTTCTTTTGGCAATTAAACTGCCAAAGTTTTGTTGCTGGAAACCACCCAGAGTCACTTAGGTGAGGTGGATTTAACAAACAAACAATAAATAAATATTCCAAGATAACTCTGACTGTTATAGAGTGGGCACGAGTAGTCTGTATTTGCTGTTCCTCTCTCCCTCCCTATTTTTCTGGATCAGAACCTGCAATAAAGTTTGACTGACTGAAGTTGGAATGAAAATAGCTTCTATAAAGGTCACAACCTTCTCATTCCTGTTGGTCTTCAAAAATTACACGTTCTGCTGTTTAAATATCAGTGACTGATATGAGGAGAAAGAGTTAAGGTTAGGGTGAAGGTTAGAAAACAGAGTCTATATTATGAGAAAATTATTTTACTATTTTCTCCCTCCTAACACAAAATCTCACCCTATTTTTTCTTATGCTATTTATCTTCCAAGGGATTCAATGTTTCTAACCTTGTATTTTCTATTTAGCAGTATGCTTTCTAATCTTATATTGCCACAGCAAAAGTTCTGGAAATAGCCTCCTTTACATTTCTAAAGTATGCATTAATCAAGAAATGGAATATAAATCTAGGAATCTATAATAATGTCAATCTTTTGTGGCAAACATATATTCACCATATTATTTAAAAAACAAACAAACAAACAAGAGTTTATAAGCTTATTTTTTTCTTTCTATTCCTGAGAATACATACAATTATCAAATCCATACATGGAATTAGCATTCTTAAAAGTATTATAGAATCTGCTACAACTGAATGATCTTAACTCAATTATTTAAGACAAAGTGTTTATTTTTAGTTTAGCCACAAGTACTATATAAATATTATGGACATTATAACAGTGTAGTAGCCCGTGACCAATCCCAATTATAAAAAAGAGCTCTTCAGAACTGGAAATATGATTTTGTTTGTGGATTGTTCAAAATATTACTTACAGAAATCAAAACTTTATTTCTCATAGTAGGAATGGAAATATAGCTTCCATTTGATACCTCTTGTCTGAATTCAAGCAGGATAGGGATAGCAAAGGATAGAGCAGATGGGCTGTGAATTTGTAGTGACAAAGCAAGGCTAGGTGTGCAATGTGCAAGTTATCCCTCATTCACCATTAAAAACAGATGAAGAAGGCTTCATAGAATTGTAGAATTGGCAGGGAGCTTGGGAACTTCTAGTCCAATCCCTGTTGAACTTTCACCCCAATGAATTCTAGTCCATTCTGCTTCCTGTATCAGGAGTTCCAAGTCTTTGGGGTGAAGCATTTTGGGATTAACCAAATACTGCTAAATATTGCTAAATTTCCATCAATCTCCATCTAGGTCCAAAACTACCTGTCAAATGTGCGTATCTTTCCAGAAAGAGGAACAATTTTTTTCACAAATTGTTTTTGTATATTACTATTTCTAATACAATTTTTTTTTTGGCCCTGTCATCCTTTTGCAAATCAGTTGGCCAAATCTTCCTAAAGTACAGGGCACTGCTGACAAATTATGGAATATATTGCTGAAGATGAATAGATCTTTGATGCTTTGAGTGTTGTTATAGGATACTGTAATATTGCTACAAAGGTAATTATGGGAAAACAGGTTTCCAAGTCTGTTTCAGAATTTGTTTCTATTTATGTAAAAGTATACTGTAAATGTTTCTATATGTATGTAAAAGCAAATGTTTCAGAGTGGCTAGGGGTTTATAAGCAGCTCCAGTGGTAAAACTGTAGAAGTGCAAATTAATTATAGGTAATATTACTGATGATATATGTTTTTAATCTGTAAGTGAAAAATCTTTTACTATTTTTTTTTCTATGTCTATTTTATATTCTAGCTACCAGTTTGCCTTTTTTGATCAATTTAAATTTCACTATTTTTATAACTTGTGAATAATAATTAAAATAAATTATTTTTAAAAAAAGAGTAGTATTTTAAAAGAAATTCAATAAAATAAAATAAAAAATGTATGGCTGTGCATCTCATAAAAGTCTTGATTCCTAAGGTAGTTAGAGATAGTCTTTGACTTATAACCATTCATTCGACCGTTTGAAGTTACAATTTTTAAAATTTATTTTATTAGTTTGTCAAGCATGTACAAGATAGCAGGTATGAATATGAACATGGACATGAACGAGGGAAATGAATACAAAAATGGGGCCAGTAGGACAGGGATGGTAGGCACACTGGTGTGCTTATGCACACCCCCTTTATGGACCTCTTAGGAATGGGGTGAGGTCTATGGTAGACAGTTTAAGGTTGAAACTGTGAGAGTTTGAGGATGTAACAACGGAGTCGGGTAGAGCATTCCAGGCATTGACCACTCTGTTGCTGAAGTCGTATTTGGTGCAATCGAATTTGTTTATCTTGAATTTGTTTCGATTGTTTGTCCGTGTATGATTGTTTTCTGTTATTATTTTTAAAGCAAATAAATGGATTAAATAAATAATAGTTAACCTGTCGTTAGTGTTTCTAGGCCAGTGTTTCCACTTCTTCTAAGACCTATCAGAGCCTATGATAGTAAGACAGTATTGTCCATGTAAAGTACTAGAGTTATAGATCTATTAGCCAGTTCTGGAAGGGAGTCTTTCTTGCTTAAGGCATCTATTATCACATTATTTTAGTAATAAAAAGTATGGAGGCCAAAATACACTTCTGTTGGCATCAAATTTGAAAGGTGCTTGACTACAGTGCATCTCACACTGAAACTGGGGTTCTTGTGAAGTGCATTTAATAGAATGACCATCTATCACTGTAGATGCTTTTAGTTTCTTCCAAGGAGTTGCCTGCTTGAAAGCTACAAACAAGGCAAAAAGGAGTGATTTGGATGGCTGTGTATTTTTTTTCAACTAAATTGGAGTATGGGTATGAGGTTGAAGCTGAATAAGTTGTTGACAGGTAAGATGTTGTAGCAGACAATTTTGTGTACTATGCTTAGATCAGACTGCAGGTACTGAAAAAAGTGATCACTTTTCTTGTTTATGACCATTGCAGCATCCTCATGGTCAAAATGCTATGATCTTGGTCACTGGCATCTTATTTATGATAGTTGCAGTGTCCCAGGGTCATGTGATCCTCTTTTGGATCTTTTGACAAGCCAGATTTATTTAACAACCAAGTTACTAACTTAACAAGTGCAGTGATTCACTTAACTGTAGCAAGAAAAGTCATAAAATGAGGCAAACCTCAATTAACAACTATCTTGCTTGGAAATTGTGGGTTTAGTTGTGGTTGAAGCCAAAGACTACCTATATAAGGCAGTGATCTCAACTTGATTCCATCCAATTCTGCTGGACTTCAACTCTTCTAATTTTCAGCCTGCTCAGCCTGAATGCAGATTCTGTGATGTGATTTATACCAACCATAACAATAATAACTACTGCTGTCTTTTGCAATTGACTGATGGTGATTTTATCAATGCTGATGGTGTTCAAGTGGTCCTCCAGATGTTTTGGAATTGCACCCAAGGGGCTTTTTACTATTGGTTTACTTGAAAAAGCTTATATCCTGCAACAATACTTTTCATATGATTAAGCAACAACATTTGTCCATCCCAGGTTCTGGTAACTGGTTCTGATAACTGGATAAAAATGCCAAATCCAGTCTAAGCACCTGACTGACTATGCAAGCAATCATAACCGCTGCTATATTAAAGAATAGTGTAAGGAGAAGTTTTTAAACTAATAACATATGAGAGTGATATTTATGTAACAATTGGCCACATTTTGTTAATATGTATAATGAATATATTGATCCAGAATAGCTTCGATAATGTTGGAAGAAAAATTCATCTGGTTCAGTTCCAAGCCGGAAGAGAAACGCTGGAAATAAAATGGAGACTAGCTGCTTAGGAAAGAAGGTCCATTTATTGATGAATAGAACCAGCAACAGCATGCAGTTCTGGGACAGCTGACAAATTAGCTTGATGAGTGCAAGGGTTTTTATACAGTTTATAATATTTTGTAATTTTGAGGTTTGCTTTGTGTGCTTTTATTATTTGATTGATTTTACTTGTTTCGCAAAGGCTCTTGATGGGTCTTGATTATCAACTTACTTGGTCTTAATCCTGTCAGGCATGTGTAATTGATTTTATCCTGTTATCTACTGCCTCTAACCTATCTTTTTTAATGGACTGGTACCGTTTCCACCTTTCTCAATGAACGAGGTTAAGATCAAGTTCTGTCCTTAATCCCATCATCTGGAGCTGAAGATGTTTTGTTTATGAATATATTGGCCTGGATTTCTTAATGGGCACAAAATATCCATCTCTAAAGACTTCAGGCATCTGCTGGGGGCTATTGAGAAAGATTGGAGCTGCTTTCTGCTTTTAAGAACACGTTTCTCCATTTCTCCTTTGGGGAAATATAATATTCTGCCTCTTTTAATATTCCCTAAAATATTTCATTCTTCCAGGAGTGGAAGGGGGGGGGGCTTCCCACAATAGTGAAATACATGGCCTATAAATGTAAGTAATACAAATAATAATAGAAATACTGTGCTTTTTTTTTTACTTCTTTATTATATTGATAAGGATAACATCATCATCATCATTTCCTTTTAATGCCCCCATAATCCTTGTGGGGTGGAATTTGGGCAACTGAATGGAGCTGAGTGTTTACAGGATACCCTTCCTGTCACCAATGCAGAGTTATATTCAGCAGATATATTCTCATCGTGTCCAGAGAGATAAATATCTGCCTCCTGATTGTGAGGTGAGAGCTCCATCTCTAGGCCACTGCACCACTCATTGATAAGGATAACATATTCTCGAAAAATATTATAAATTTCAAGCCAATCATTTCTAACACTCCCCCAATTGCTTTACCAGGTTGGGAAAGTTCCTAAACCTTATTGGCAGAGGATATGACTTGCCTGCAAATTGTTTGACTTTGCATTCTCATAATAGCTTCAATTCATTGATTTAATAGCAGGGCTGGGAAAGGCTTTGCCCAAAGAAGTTTGGAGTAGATGATTCTATACTACATAGGTCAAAGGCTGATCTGAGATTTTCTAATGATTATTTCTATGATGTGCAACTTGTAGTAATCATGCTTTTACTACTTGGCAAAGTATTTATTTATTAGACTTATAAAGCCGCCCAACTTAAACAATGTGACCCAAGAAGGAAATAAGTATTACAGCTGGTAGAAAAATCCAGGGCCTGGAGGATTACTCTTATATTTTAAACTGTACAGTATATCTATATACTGTATCTCTTCTAGCTCTGTTTAACTTTTCAAATGCTTTGTGTGTCTACAGCATCACAAAGCCCTCTACAGGGACACTTCTGGAATTTCCTAGCTTTCACCTAGGAAAAGTTGCATAGATATTTGGGAAAAACAGGAAATTTCTAAATAAAGTCTTCAGGCTCTTTAAAAATTAGGCTGAGCTAAAAATTATCTTTTGATTACTTTATGTTCTTTACAAATGCAAATACATGTAGTCCTTGACTTACAACCACAATAGAGCCCAAAATTTCTGTTGCTAAGTGGAACATTTGTTAAGTGAGTTTTAGAACCTTTTTTAATCTTAATTATTAAGTGAGCCACTGCAGTTAATTTAGTAAATACGGTTATTAAGTGAATCTGGTTTGCTCATTGACTTTCCTAGTCAGAAGGTCGCAAAGGTGATCACATGATCTTGGGACACTGCAACCCAGGGATGAAATCCATTAGGTTCTGACAGATTCTGGAGAACCGGTAGCGGAAATTTTGAGCAGTTTGGAGAACTGGTAGCAGAAATTTTGAGCAGTTTGGAGAACTGGTAGTGGAAATATTGAGTAGTTCGGCAATACCACCTCTGGCTGGCTCCAGAGTGGGAAGGGAATGGGAATTTTGCAATATCCTTCCCCCAGGAGTGGTGTGGGAATGGAGATTTTGCAGTATCCTTCCCCTGCCATGCCCACCAAGCCACACCCACCAAGCCACACCACGCCCACAAGCACGCCCGCAGAACCGGTAGTAAAAAAAATTGAATTTCACCACTACTGCAACCATCATAAATATGAACCAATTGCCAAAAATCTGAATTTTTTAAAATTTTATTTTATTAAAGATAAACAAACAAAAACATACATACTGAATTTTTATCACTAGATTACAGGGATGCAATGGTCATAATTGTGAAAAAAGATAATAAGTCCCCCCATTTTTTTGGGACTGTTGTAACTTCAAACAGTCACTAAATGACTGTTTAGTCATTTGTAAATTGAGGACTATCTGTACAATCCCTGACTGGTCTAATAAATATTTCTTCACACTCAAAAAGAAAAAAAAAATGCTGGACATAAAATGTGTCCTATCAAAGCATGTAGTAGAAGGAAGCTGATTTTTGAGACTATTCCTGGTTTGGTAATTTGATAAAAGACCAATCAGGAACTGTGGAAGTCTCTAGATTTAGTATCTTTTCTCTGAGAAAAGCTGCAGAGAGGATATGCCTTCAGCCAGCTTTGCTCTTCTTGTTCTCAATTTAATGACTTCCTCCTCTTCCAAGTATGTGCTTGCTCAGCTAAAACTACCGTTATTATAATACTGTTCAGGTGATTGCAACTTAATCTTTCCAAAATCGTATTTATAATATCAGGGGTGAAATGCTACTGGTTAGGGCCGGTTCGCTTGAACTGGTAGTAAAAAAAAGTAAAAAAAAATGTTCCGACACACGATCATTGGAACTTTTTTTAAAAAACTTTTTAAAGCATTTTTTTACTACCGGTTCCAGAGAACTGGTAGTAAAAATGATTTTAAAAAGTTTTTAAAAAAAGGTTCCCAAGCTTGCGCGCAACAGCTAACGTGCAACAGCTGATTTCCCCCCAGCTGTTCTACTTCCCTTCCAAAGCCTTCTTTTGGTGCGTACTGTGCATGCACATGCACAGTGTGTGTTTGGTGTGTATTGCACATGCATGCGCACAACACGTGCTTGGCACGCAGCACGCATGCACAGCCAGCAAACCAGTAGTAAATCGGTTCAGATTATACTACTGTATAATACTGTATAAACACATTGATTCCTATTAATAAGTGGATAATTTCATGCTGTCATATGAAACCTTTGTTCCATGTGAGGTTAATAGAGTAGGAATTAACAAGTCCATAGGTAGGAACTGAAGGATCAACATGCCAAGTTCAGTTTCTTTTTCTTATTAAAGTTAGCTGGGAAAACCTCTTGCCCATGAAATACCTGTTCTTCTGAGCAATTCGTATTCAGAAGAAGTTGGCATTTAACATTTGGAGAAAAGTTTAAACTTCTGAATGTTGTGAACAAGGGGGGATGTTTTCATTAAACCTTGAAATGCTGCTGTTTTTCTTCATTAAAAATACTTTCAACTCCACAGATGCATCTCTGTGGAGCAAGCATAATGGATGAATAAATGCCAAAGCATGCACCTCTGATTCTGGCAAGCAGTGCTTACCATATATCACACTTATTCTCTACTGCAATTTCAGATAGCAAATGGCAGATCTCGGAAGGGTTTCCCCTATGGATCAGCTAGCAGGAGACTCCTTGATTATATAGCAATCTGATCTGACCAGATGGCATTGAATCCTAGGATCTACAGTGAAAGGAAGCTTTCATAAATCTCCTTCTTGTCTTCCTCATTTCAAAGATATGCTGCTGTACTCTGGATTTAGCAAAGCTGGAATCTTTGTTGTTCCCAAATATGAAAGAATGGAGTTACTAATGTGAATAACACATTTGCAACATTTTCTTCCCGTGTGTACTTGAAGAGAATGTTCTAATAAAGTCTGTAAAATGTGTCATTAATCAAGAAAAGGGCCAGCATCTCTACTTAGGTTATAAAAATATAAGCATCTGGCATTTTAATATATTGTACTTAATGGCACCATCTATTAATTTCTTGCAGTTAGTTATGGCTTTTAAATTTACCATAGTAATTGTTTTAAGGATGATATAAAAGGTTTAATATAAAGCGTTCATTCCCCAACACAGGGACCTTTACTTGGGATGGGTTTGGTCTCTTAATTTCGCAGTTTGGAAAAGTATGTTCTCAGAATGAATTACTTAGATATATGAAAGTTGGCAATTTTAAAAATCAGTTTTACTGTACATTTGTTATATCATAGAAATTGAAATGTGCTTATAACTGAAGAGAATGAACTAGCTAAAAAATAAAAAAATCCACGCCTGTTCTTTTACTTCATTGACAGCCATGATTTTCTATACTGAACTGTTCAAGAAGAATTATTTTTAGCATTAAGGAACAAATAGCCTTTATTTCTTAATTTTTCAAATTTCAAAATCCTGCCTTTATTTCTGCAATGTACAGAATTTTGTTATTTTGTTAACAACCAAAGAATTGGTTAACTATTGGCTAAATAAAATTATACACCTAAGAATATATTTTAATTGATAATAATATCCAGAGGGATTTTCCCCCCATAGTTCTCTTCAGGACCCAATTTAAAATTTCAGAGCTTGAAATGCATAGGAGACTGTATTTGTGGGCTGTGGGCTGCATGCCTGATGTCGATACTCTCCACAATGTCCCTTCCATTTCTGATCTTGGGATCTTCACTGCAAAGATCTGAAGAAAACTTTAAATATTCTTGGAAGCTTGTTGTGAGCTGAAAACCCAGATATTAGAGGGCTATGCAGTGGTGTGTGGTAAATGTTTACGAACTGTCTCTGCTGGCTGCCATACAGCTGATTGGCATGTTAGGTACATTGATTCAGCTCTGCTGTCAACCAGGTCACAAAATTTCTGAAAATTTAAACTCTTGCTAGCCAGTACAAGCTGGCTCCAGCACACCACTGATTATCTGCGTCAATAATGCTTTTGAGAAGGCTCATCTGAACTCAAGTCAATGTTTTGAGGCAGATGCTAAATAACCTAGTTATGGAACTCTTCCACCATCTTTGATTTTACAGTGCAATTGAACTTAAACATTTAGTTGAAAAAACTATATGTATTTCATGTGGTTGTATAATATTTTTGGGCATGTCCACAGGCTTCAAATCATTTTCTGTGTAATGGAGCTTAGTAATGTATTTCTGTAACACAGCTGTAAGTCAGAGGTGGAACTCAGTCATTATTGTAGCCTAAGCTCTATCAAGCTTTATAGTTTAAATAAAACTTCACTCTCAAATTTTTTTAAAAAAATATTATAGCTTCTACACATCATAAATTGTTCTCTGCATTGCATCTTTAGTCTGTACAAATGACATCAAGTACACCATGGAGATCAAAAGATGGCTCACTTTTAATTTAGTACGTTCTTACCATTAGTAGTATATTTTAGTATTTAAGATAATATTAGTTATGATTCTCTTTTCTTATTCATTTATTCCCTTTTGATGGTATCTAACTTCAACCAACTCTGTAACTATTCTTTATTAATCCAGGAAGACTGAATTCTGTTCTAAAGTTTCCTAAAATGAATTATTTGTGATTTCTTCTCTGGTGTTCCATATTTTGTTCTGTACCTTTTCATTTTTAAGATATTGTTGGCCTTTGGGAAAGTTTTGATTGGAATCCTTCGGCGATGACTTTCAATGTATTGCAATATTTCTTAAGAACTCCAGGTGAGATTTTAAAATGTTCCATATGTTTCCTGTAGAATTTTGATCTTTCCTTTCTCTTTCCTGCAATGACTCTTGAATGTTTTGCTGAGATTTCTGCTCTGCATTTATTCATATAACAAGCAGTTGTAGAAATTAAATGAAAAAAACCAAACCCAAATCTATTCCTTCATGGATTTTGGAAAAGCTGCCATATTTTTGTTAAAATTAGATTCTGAAATCAGTGAGAGTTAAATCCCATTAGCACATTCCCCCTTTTGCTGTCCACAGACTGACCAGTTACACAGATCATTAGAAATCTTAATTAAGAAGCATTCACTGGACTATGAAGTTATCCTACATGAATGGAATAAAAATTTATACTTAAAACTTTAAAAATAATTTCTAACTCAAATTAGCTTTTATTGTCCCCAAACATCAGTTATATTTGTCCTGTAAGTGCTAAAACTTGCTTTATAAATCTTTCTTGAAAATATTCTTTACGTACAGTAAATTGGATTATTGCTTGTCTTGCAAGGTTTCACGATGTTAGGATGACTTTCTTCAGCTTCTTACATTGCCAAATTTCTTTCCTTATTTCTTTTTCTTTAGCCTTGAGACTTCCTAGTAGATATGCCAGAGGTTCAACCATACAAGGCAAGTGTCACACAGGAGCCAGATGAAGAGTGTCTGTCCATAAATAATATGATGAGATGTTATTTACAGAAACTCATACTGGATTGGTTATCTTCCAGGACAACAAGGTTTAAGTGATGGTTAAGTGATTACTCAGCCATCAGTCACAAATCCTGCAGCTCATTTGTCACCAATGGCCAGAAACAAGACAAATGAGCTACAGGGTTTGTGACTGATGGCTGACTAATCAGACCCAGCAGTTGCAGGACTACTGGAAAAAAAAGTTTTCTTACCCAACACAAGTACACAAAGATTGAAAACAAGGAAATAATTATATTATTACTACAAATCAAATCTACCAAAAAGAAGAAGTCTGAAAAAAATGAACAAGTTCCTAAAAGAACAACATTCAGAACCAGAAATAACAGAATAGAGACTAGCAGATTATCTTTGATTTATAATACAAGATAAAGAATTCACAAAAGCAGAATTGGAAGATCTACTCAGGGCAAAGAAATCAAAACCTTCCTAGAAGTAACATAGACTTTAGAGGGAAACCAGGTGAAGTCAGAAGTAGAGGAAGTCAACATAGGTATTGAACTCTTTACATTTGCAAATCAGGCATCCTCTTTTCTATGTTCTCCTTAGAAAGAACAAAACCTTCTAAAAAAAAGAACAATTAAAAGAAAAAAAAATAACTGGACATCTATAATAACACAAAACAACAGAATAAGATTGCCTATATTGAAGTTTCTTCCAAAGAAACAGCTAGCACAAATATTAAGAGATGCCAATATTTTAATATTAAATATAAGCTTCAGTTCATCAGGAGAAACTAACCGAGTAATGTGCAGGACAGTTGCAGTTATATCTGTATACCTGGGATGCATAATTAACAAACACACAAATACACAAAGCCAAACAGTACACCATCAAAATGGAAGATCAGGCTGTGGAATAAGATCAGCAACCCAAGATCAGATGCAAGCAAGCTAGTACAGATGAAAGAAAAGAAGCTGGAAAACAAGACCACCAAAGAATATTCAATAAAAAATATTGCATCTTGGAACACCTGGAACACCACTGGCATTGACAAAATCACCATCAGTCAATTTCAGAAAACAGCATTACTTGGAATGGCTTACATCACTTAAAACCATGAAAAAATACCTGCCTGTCCCAGGTCCTTGGAGAGGACTTGATAGGTGGATAAAAATGCCAAATCCAGCCTAAACATCCGGCTGACTATGCAACCAATTAAAATAATATACTGTATTTATATTCATCTCATTTTGATTGTCAGCCTTTAATTTTGTTCACTAATTTCACTTGCTAAATTCCTTTTTAGAAACTCCATTCACTTGATAATGGTCACAATGATAATATTAATTAGGTCTGTCATCTCAAATGATAGGGCCTTCTTGGTTACTGGCCACATAATTATAGACTCTTGGCTGAAATGTTTGGAAGATCCCCCATTCCCCTTTACAATTAAATATGAGATAGAGGGGAATAAGCAGCATCTTAACAGCCTGTATATTAGGATGAGCATCAATGAATCCAAATCATGAAGTTTGGCCAGGAACTCAGCTAATTGTATTTATTATCTTCTAACACCCTGCCTTAGAGAACATTGAGTGCTCTGCTTCCAATATTCGTGATCCATTTGTGTCTATTTGGATTGTTCTGAAATCTACTAATAAATAATAAAGATGCTGATTTTTCCAGCTAAATTTCTAGGGATGTTAATTGCAAACATTTTGCTGATTTCAGTGTTGTCACTGCAGAAACAAACCCATACGCATAATATCCAGCAGCCTTTCTCCCATCTTGTCACTTAATGGTTGCATTTTTTTTACAGGAATGCAACATAGGATGATTTTCAATCTGGTCTTGAACTGCTATCCAATATTAATTTATAGCTGCTATCAAGGTTCATGCCTCTGACGACCACTTTGTGTTAGTCTGCTTTCTTCTTGTCCTTGGACAGCAAAGGTGATTAGCAAACATGTAGTGGAGCACATAACACCAGATATGTCACTGGAAGGAAAAATTACAAAACTGTGTCTCACTTATTTTGCCCATGTCATGTGGGGGAATTCACTGGAGAAAGCAATTATGTTAGAATGAGTTAGCAGTAAAAGGACATCAAAGCTGACACAAGCCAGAGCAAAGAAATAGTGCAAGATGGGAAGATGTAGAGACCTGGCCTGTAGAATCACCAAGAGTTGGACACAACTGAATGGACACATCATCATGATCATCACCACCACCATCATCATTTATTCTCGTTTGACCTGTAAAAGTGGATAGAGTCCTTCGGAATGTAAGCACAGCCACTGTGAATTAGATCCCTGCCCTTTCTGGTTGTAAAGGCTGTCTGAGAGGTGATAGGTAGGTGGGTGCACGATTAATACCAGGAGTGTTCCTGGCATCATTTACAGAGGTACTGGTCCCCTTCTATTCTGATAAAGAATGAAGAGCATCCAGAAGTTGCAGTTGAGTCTAGGTGTGTTTTGTCTAGAGTTGCACATATAACACCTCAGCTACATGAGGAGTTTCTGGATCCAGTTCAAAGATCTGTTTCTGGATCCAGTTCAAAGTGCTCCTTTTAAAGTCCTTCATGGCATGGGTACAGGTTACCTGACGAACTGTTCCTATCTAGACCTATCCCACCTGATCAGCAGGGTGCATATATTAAGGATCTTGTTAAAGAATTTTGGCTAGTAAGGTCAAAGAAGGTAGCCTTCTCTGTTCAATATAACATCTTGTGCCCAGAGGTGAGGCAGGCCCTCACTCTTTTGGTCTTCTGGAAGATTGACTAGATCTGGATCTGTCAACTGGCATGGGGGCCTAAGAATGATATTCAACCCTGGAAATGGTTAGTGGCCTATAGGCACTCCTTGTGATGACCCGGGGCATGACACAAACACAACACAGCCAGAAAACTGGTATGAATCTATGCCCCCAATGCCCCTTTCAACTCTCCAGCCTGGAGAGAGCTCTTCCAGCAACCTGCAATAGTCTCTGGATGACAATACTTCAGTGCCAAACATTGTAAGTAGAAAACTTCCAACTATAAATCCAACAAGGCAATATGAGGTAATTAGTCTGGCAGGGCAGCAAGATAAGGAGTTCCAAAAGTGAAGTAGCACGGCAGTAAATCAGACCAGTTGGGAGGATGCCAGGAACTCAGATAAACAGTGAACACAATGAACTCAGTGTGTGTTTGTTTGTTTGTTTGTTTGTTTGTTTGTTTTTTGTTTGTTTGTTTGTTTGTTTGTTTGTTTGTTTGTTTATTTATTTATTTATTTATTTATTTATTTATTTATTATTCAAACTTCTATACTGCCCTTCTCCTTTCGGACTCAGGGCGGTGAACAGCCAAAATAAAAACATTTATACATTATGTTACAATTAAAAATAAATTTAAAATAATTAAATAAATTTGGCCCGTAATTTAAAACTTGTCAATTTAAAATCCGTATCAAAGTTTTAAAACCAACCATAAAATCAAGACAGACCGGCTAACTGAAAAAAATAAGTTTTTAGGGCCCGACGAAAAGTCCGGAGGTCGGAGATCACTCGTATCTCTGGGGATAGATTGTTCCAAAGGGTAGGTGCCACCACAGAGAAGGCTCTCCTTCTGGGGGTCGCCAGCTGGCATTGTCTGGCTGACGGCACCCTAAGGAGGCCCTCTCTGTGAGAGCGAACTGGCCTTTGGGAGGCTATTGGTGGCAGAAGGCGGTTCCGTAAGTACCCCGGCCCTAAGCCATGGAGCGCTTTAAAAGTGATCACCAACACCTTGAAGCGCACCCGGAAGTCCACCGGAAGCGTGTTGTTCCCAACAACCGCTCCTCCCATTTACCTCTTCTTTAAACTCCATCAGCAGGTGTGCCTTGTGAAGAGAATCGTGGCCCTTTCCTCCCTCATAAGCCACACAACCCACATCTCTTCTCCGTTCTTTCCTGCACTGCCTAGGATGAGGAGGGGGTGGGCCTTGATTTTCATCTGAACCACCTCTCCCTTGTTCTACCTCTCCCCTTCTCTGCCCAGCCTGGTTTTGCCCTTCCCCAGTTTCTTCCACAGCCAACGGAGCCATTCTTTCTTGCTCTCTGTCAGTTGTTCGTCTTCCCTTCAGATTGAGACTCTGACAGGGGCATGATACTCCTTCTGTGGCTAACTTTTTAAACTTTTAATTTTTAACTTTGTTTTTAATTATGTTTCTAACTCTGTTTTTTTCCCCCATTATCATATGGTTTTTACTTGTAAACCACCAGAATTGCTTAGGTGAGATGGCAGTGTAGAAAATTGATAAATAAATAAAATATAAATTTACTGCTGCATTCTTTATTTTTCTTTTCACGTGAGACCAATCATGAAATGGTTGAGGATATTTTACTTAACAATTTCATTGTCAGTCAAATAAAATAATAAGAGAATATGCAGGAACTAATAAAGGCAATATGGATATTCGGTGTATTATAATTTATGTTGATGTTTCCTAACCTCAGCAGCTTTAAAATGCGTAAGCTTGTCCCAGAATTTTCCAGCCAGTATTGACCAAAGTTTTGCCCTGCTATCAAAATTGCCAAAGCTGAACACATTTTTTTTTTTTTACAGACATGGCTTGAGACATGTTCATTTATTTTTTTCCTCCCGTTTGTAGAGCAGTTTTGAAATTAGAGAATTGCCTGTGCCAATATTATTATCTAAACATTTGTAACTAATAGGAAGTGAAGACTTTCATGTTCACAATGAACACATAATTAAATTTTTTAAGTTTTTATTTATCAGTTTGGGTCCCATCACAACCATTCAAGACTTTCAACAGCATTTAATAATAAATAAAATACAAAAATTAAACTGTTATGTATGTAGATTTTGGGCGGGCAGTTTGAATTAACTGACCGTCAGCTGATTGGCTGACCACCACAGCTGCAAGGCATATAAAGGGAGCTGTTTCCCCTGGTCAGTCGCTGGGTTCTCACCCTACAATAAAGAGCTGTTGTCACTCACTGCCTGGCTTGCTGCGTCCTCATCACCCAACTTAACATTGGCGACGAAGGTGGGATTTTGAGGCCAGAAGCCATGGACAGACCTGAAATCATGAGCCGACAAGAGAGCTGCAAACCCGAATCCAGCCAGGCGAGCGAGCGGAGCACTTGGAGAATCTACCGAAGTTGTCTGCCTACGTGCTGCCAGCGCCTTTCAACCCCGCGGAGTGAGGTTGCACCATCCGAATCGGCCGGACCTGCACATCCCCCGGGGAGAAGATCTACATGACGGTCGGCATCGAGGGGCAGGAGTGCGTAATGGAGATCGACACCAGATCTCCAATTACCATCATGTCCTGAGACAAACTAAAGGAGGCCGTCCCCAGCATCCAGACAGCAACTACGGCACCAGCAGCTGGGACTGCGCGATTACCAGGGGAACCGCATCCCCATGGAAGGAATCGGTGAGTTCCAGGTGGAGTATGGAGAATTCCGGGAGAAGCTTTCGCTCACTGTCGTCAGCAGAAAACTCCCAAGCCTCCTGGGCATGGACTGCTTCAGAGCCCTGGGCATGGGATTCACCAGAATCCGCAACGTGCGAGGCACCCTGAAGGACGACCTGATGCAGGAGTTCCAGGATGTGTTTGACAAGTGGCTCAGCAAGTATGTGGGGACCCCTATCTCATTTAACCTCGACCCCAACATTGCCCCCATCAGACTGAAACCAAGGAGGGTACCTTTCGCCCTGAAGCCCAAGATCGACGTGGAATTGGACAAATTGATAAAGCACGGGGTGTTAGTGCCAGTCGATCATGCTCGGTGGGAGACCCCAATTGTGACCCCCATTAAGCCGGACGGGTCTGTGCGCATCTGCGCTGACTATAAGTGTACGATCAACAAGGCCCTGCAGCAGAGCACCTATCCAGTTCCGATCGTGCATCACCTTCTGCACTCCCTAGGCCCAGGCAAGATCTTTGCTAAACTCGATCTTGCGCAGGCGTATCAGCAACTGCCGGTAGATGGCGCTACCGCAGAGGCACAAACTATAGTAATGCATAGAGGTGCCTTCAAGTGTACCAGACTCCAGTTTGGAGTCAGCATAGCTCCAGGACTATTCCAGAGCACCATGGAACGACTGCTACAGGGGATCCCCGGGATGGTTCTGTATTTCAATGATGTGCTAGTCACCGCAGGAGATGAACAGCAGCTAGGGGAGAGGTTGAGACAAGTCCTAGGAAAGTTCAGGAGTGCAGGACTCAGGGTCAAACGCAACAAGTGTATGATCGCAGTCCCTTCTGTGGAGTTCCTGGGGTACCGGGTAGATGGAGCCAGCATACACCCCACTGAAAACAAGATTAGGGTGATCTGAGAGGCCCCCACCCCCAAAGATAAGGCGGAACTACAAGCGTTCCTGGGACTATTGAACTTTTACGCAATTTTTCTAAAGGACAAGGCAACAGTAGCAGAGCCCTTACACAGACTGTTGGCCAAAAAGTCCAAATGGGTTTGGGGGAAGGCTGAAGCTACAGCATTTGCGGCTGTAAAGAAACTCCTGTCGGCTGAGAGTTTCCTAATTCAATACAATTCTACGCTTCCCTTAGTTCTAGTCTGTGACGCATCCCCTTTCGGCGTGGGGGCCATCCTGAGCCATAGACTACCGAACGGTCTAGAGGCACCCATCGCCTATTACTCTCAGACTCTTTCAAGCACCGAACGGAACTACAGTCAACTTGACAAAGAGGCCCTGGCAGCTGTCTCAGGAGTCAGGAAGTTCCACGAATACCTGTTCGGCAGAGACTTCGAACTCATCACAGATCACCGCCCCCTTCTGGGTCTCATCGCAGGGGACCGACTCACCCTGGCAGCCCTATCTCCCAGGATGACATGCTGGGCCGTCTTTCTGGCAGCATACTCCTATTGCCTGGTACATCGACCAGTGATGAGCATGGGCAATGCCAATGCCCTCAGCCGTTGCCCATTACCGGACAGGATAGAGGACTCCACACCCGGAGTTCCAGTCCTGCTGATTGACGTCTTGGACTCGGGGCCCATCACTTCAGCAGAGGTAGCGAGAGCCTCAACAGAGACCACGTGATTAGGAAAGTCATAAGTTGGGTCACGACAGGGTGGCCGGAAAAGCCTGAGGGTGGGGAATTCAAACATTTTGCGAACAAAAAGGGCAAGCTGACAATGCAAAGGGGTTGTCTTTTGTGGGGCGATCGGGTTATTGTTCCCTTGTGCCTAAGGGAAAAAGTTTTAAAGCTGTTGCATGAGGGGCATCCTGGGATTGTAAGGATGAAGGGGTTAGCTAGGAGTTAGGTATGGTGGCCCCTAATGGATAAAGACATCACTGAGTGGGTGGGGAAGTGCCGACCCTGCCAAGAGTCCAGACTAGACCCCCCCACAGCACCGGTCAGGGAATGGGAACTGCCCCAGGGTCCCTGGTCCAGGATCCACATAGACTTCGCTGGCCCATTCCATGGGCAGGTATTTATGGTCGTAGTGGATGCTTTCTCGAAGTGGTTGGAGATCAGACTAATGAAAACCACTATCACCGACGCCGTCATTAGGGAACTAAGGCAGTTGTTCGCCACCCATGGCCTACCGGACACTTTAATCTCAGATAACGGGTCCCAGTTCATGGCCATACAGTTTGAAGGGTATCTAGCAGAGTTGGGGAACAGACACGTCCTCTCCGCCCTGTTTCATCTGGCTAGTAATGGATTGGCGGAGAGATTTGTGAGAACGGCTAAGGAAGCCATCTCACGCCTAGGCCCCAGGGCGGAGCGGGTAGATAAATTCTTAATGGCCCAACACGCCACACCATGCACCACCACAGTCAGGAGCCCAGCGGAACTTCTGATGGAGAGGAAGCTCTGAGGAGTCCTAGACAGGCTACACCCCAGTTATTCCCCTGACAATTTCAGAGGGGCAGAAAGAAGGCTGAGAGAGTTCACAATAGGGACGCCCGTCTTCGCTAGGAATTACAGGAATGGGCCCCTCTGGGAAACCGGGACAATCACGGAGGTAACAGGCCCCAAGTCGTATAGGGTAGACATGGGAGATGGGAGGATTTGGCGCGGACATATTGACCAGCTACAAAAGCGTTGGGCCGCCGACACAGAAGAAGAATTTGACGAACCACTCCCTAGCTACCAACAGGACTCCCGAACTAACTCAAACCCGAGTCTAGTGGAGGACTTAGCTGTCGGCCCCGAGATCCAGCACTGCCCCACCATGGAAGATCGACCAGCCGCAGAAGTCGCCGCCCACAACGAATTCTCAGAGTTTCTATTGGCAGAGCAGAGAGAAACAGGGAGTTCCTCCGACCTGCTCGACGCCACACCTCTGACTGAACTGCGCAGGTCAACTAGGGTGCGGACACGCCCTAGTCACCTGAGAGACTTTGTATGCTAATGTCCATCCCAAGTGACTTCTGGGAGAGGAGGAGTATTATGGATGTAGATTTTGGGCAGGCAGTTTGAATTAACTGACCGTCAGCTGATTGGCTGACCACCACAGCTGCAAGGTATATAAAGGGAGCTGTTTCCCCTGGTCAGTCGCTGGGTTCTCACCCTACAATAAAGAGCTGTTGTCACTCACTGCCTGGCTTGCTGCGTCCTCATTCACCCAACTTAACGTAAACACAAAAAAATCTTACAAAATATTAAACCATTTTACAGCAATTCATACATCATGCATCAAACCTCCAGAAAATCTGTTTTCAACTTTTTCTAGACAGCTAGAATGTTGGAAACAGGTAAAATTATTCTAATTCTTGTCTCTGTTTAGCTTCACCAAGTGTGGCTACTTTCACAAATGTTGAAGCTTTATTGCTAAACAACAAACCATTAACTAATTGACTCCATATCACTCTTCGTTGGCACTGATTCCCAATTTCTGCCCTTTTATTATTCCATGATGGTCCAGCTGCACTGAAGTGGTAGTACTAATCAAACTGCTGGTCCTTTTGTAAACAGGCTGTACTTGTATATATTATGGGTGAATATTCAAACAAAACTTATAACTTTTGATTTGTCCAAATGTCTGAGCTAATTCTTCACAATTTCAAAAGTAACTATTCATTATTTTATAGTACTAGAATCTATAGGATGCTTTACACTAAATCATTGCCAGACTCTCTCAATGTACTATATTCCTGGCTGCCAAAAGTTTATAGTTACATTGAGTTAGAAGATATTCCATGTGGATCATAAACTTAATGATGAAAGAGATATAGATATATGTCCATAATATCGCTTTAGAAGACAGTTAGTGTTCAAAGTTCTATAATAGAGTGAGGAATTTAATATATTTCCTCAGTTTTGCTGGCAAAAACACAAAGCAGGAAATACTTTCCAGTCAAAAGCAGGGCCTCTCTATTAGCTAGTCAGCAAACCACAATGTGTAAAAAAATCTAAGCCATCAAACTCTGGCAGACGCACTGCTGTTTATTCTTATCCAAAAGTTACATGCCAAGCTAGTTGTACCATCTGTTATCCAGAAATCAGCTAAGCAAAGACAGGTGGACAGCTGGTGCTGTCAGTTTTGAAATGCCACTTCAGCAGAGAAAGAGCATGGCAGAGGAAAAGTGTGAGCCAAGCAGTGTGCAAAATAAAGAAGTTTAATGGTGAAACAAGGAAATTGTGCAAGTTCAATACCATTTCCAATGAGTTGGCTGAGCCATCCAATCAAAGTCTGAATAAGTTACACTGCATATACTACAAATGCCACTATGCCTATAGAAACCACAATTGCTTATTTTATGTAGCATCTCAAGTAAATAATCCTAGGGTCTCAAGGAAACTCACTCTTCTGTTAAACTGGTGTTTGAAAACCTGTGTATACATAATGAAATTTTCAGCTGCAAAGGCAAGGAAAGGAATTCAGTAGAACAGTTTCCATACTGAAGTTTGCCATGGAAATCTGGTTGCTAGAAAAGTAGTCATGGAATTATGGCCACCAGCTGACCTACATTATTCTGCTCCTACTTTGACAAAATACTATTTCACACTTTATGAATATGCCATGTCATATCCCAAAGTGACAAGGTCTGGAACATCACATCCATAAATAAAGTCAATCAATATGCCATAAAATTGAAAGACTGAAAGCTTTATTTTATTAAACTTTATTTAGAAATAGAATTCATTATCTCAATAAACATATGAGGCTAGAAAAGCTTGAAAGAAAATAAATATAAGTTCATATTCTACCTTTAATATATTGGGGCTATAATACAAGTCTAGATAATTTCAAGGAGTTACAGAAATTCCAAAAACTCCATTGAACTTGCAGTCCAGAAGAACCAGAAAAACTGAATTTTTTTTCTTAGGCTGTCAATCAGAGCCTCTTGAAAATCTGCTTTGAATACCGCAATAGTCAAGACAAACATCAACTGCTTTTTGTATGATATAAAGACAAAAGTCAAGCATGGAATAGAGTAATTATATGGGTTGTCATCATTTAATGAATGGTTGCTTAAGGCTGTTTGAAGTTTTGGCAGCCTATATATCCCAACGTATATTCTCCAAAGGTTTGGGGTTAAAAACTCCAGAATCCTTACTATACCAGAATGGCTGAAGATTAGGAAGACTGTTTCCAGTAGTTTATTTATTTATATTTTTATTTATTTATTTATTTGTCAAGCATGTACGAGATAACAAGTATAAGTATAAACATGGACATGAGCACAGGTAATGAGAACAAATAAATGGTGACAGTGGGACAGGGCCAGTAGGCACACTGGTGCGCTTATGCACGCCCCCTTTACAAACCTTTTAGGAATGGGATGTGGTCCACGGTAGACAGTTTAAGGTTGAAAAATGGGGATGTAACAATGGAGTCGGGTAGAGCATTCATTGACCACTCTGTTGCTGAAGTCGTATTTTCTACAATTGAATTTAGAGCGGTTTACGTTGAGTTTGTATCTATTGTTTGCCCATGTATTATTGTGGTTGAAGCTGAAGTAGTCGTTGACAGGTAGGACATTATAGCAGACATTTTTGTGTACTATACTTAGGTCAGACTGTAGGCGGTGTAGTTCCAGGTTGTCCAAGCCCAAAACGTCAAGCCTGGTGGCATATTGTGAACAGAGGAGTGGAGTACTCTTCTCGTGAAATACTTCTGGACCCACACAATTGTATTAATGTCTGATATACAGTGTATTACAGTGTATATTTCTGGTGATGCTGTTACAGTGAGCTCTGGGACTTAAATCACTTAGATCACTTAGTTGTTAAAATGACTGCTGCAATCTGGGACATCCTATGTGAGCAGGCTGGTCTTTCTCTTGCCTCGTAGAATCTGAATCAGAATAGAGTTGGAAGGGACCTTGGAGATCTTCTAGTCCAGTGCCCTGTACAGCCTATACTTGACAGTCTAGTCTCTCCTTAAAAATCTCCAGTGATGAAGCAACCACGATTTCTGAAGGCAAGGTGTTTCATTGGTTAATTGTCATCATTGTTAGGAACTTTTTCCAGGTTGTTTCTCTCCTTGATTAGTTTCCATCCATTGTTTCTTGTTCTGCACTCTGGTGCTTTGGAAAATAAATTAACCCCTTCTTCTTTGTGGCAACCCCTCAAATACTGGAATACCCCCTAGTCCTTCTTTTTTCTAGACTTGCCAAAGCCAAATCCTGCAACTATTCTTCATATGTTTTTGTCTCCAGGCCTTTAATCATCCTAGTTGCTCTTCTCTGCACTTTTTTCAAAGTCATAAAATCTTTTTTGTAATGTGGTGACCAAAACTGGATGCAGTATTCCAGATGTGGCCTTACTAAGGCTTTATAAAGTGGTATTAATATTTCACATAATTTTGATTCTATGCTTTTTTTTATATAACCAAGGATTATATTAGCCTTTTTAGCTGCTGCCATATACTACTGACTCATATTTAAGTGATTATCCACTAGGACTCCAAGATCCCTCTCACAGTTATTGTTTTTGAGCCAGGTTTCGCCTAATCTATCCTTGTACCTTTGGTTTTTCCTGGCTAGGTGTAAAACCTCACTTTTCTCCACATTAAATTTCATTTTTGTTGGATAGGCCCACTGTTCAAGTCTGTCAAGATCTTTTTGGAAATTGATCTTGTCTTTTAGGGTGTTGGCTATTCCTGCCATCTTAGTGTCATGTGAAAATTTGATGAGTTTTCCTTCTAGTCCCTCATCTAAGTCATTTATGAATATATTGAAGAATACTGGCCCTAAGTCAGAACCTTGTAGTACCCCACTGCTTACTTCCTTTCATGTAGATGTAGTACTGTTAAGGACTGCTTGTTGAATATGGTTTGTCAGCCAGTTACAAATCCATCTGGCGGTGATGCTGTCTAGCTCACATTTTTCTAGCTTACCAAGAAGTAGGTTGTAGTCTACTTTGTCAAATGCCTTGCTCAAGTCCAAATATACTATGTCCACAGCATTTCAGTGGTCCAATTCTAAATTTCTCTTGAGTCTGATAGAGAGAGCAGATATGCAGAATTGGGGCTTTCCTGAATAATCTAATTAAAAACCTAAAAAAATAAATAAATCCAAATATGCACAGAATTGCAGCCAGAGGGAAAAAAGTGAATGGAGGAAAAGACTGGACTTGGAGAGAAGAGAAATCTCAGAAATCAAACATAAATAAATACATAGGTTACAAGAATCAACCAGATGAGTGAAAAATCTTTTGTAATCAAGAACTTTTCCTATGCTTTTCTTTCCACTTCCATGAATTTTAAGATTACATGTAATATTACTCTTTTTAACAAAATCGGCACATCTCTGACATGTTATCTAACTTTTGAGCTGCAAGTATCCTCTTAAGATTCCCTAGGCCAGATGCGTCATGTGTAGGCCATGCCCACCCCAGGTCTGTGAAGGTAAAAAAGTCGCAATATGTCATGTGATAGCAACGTGATGCAGAAAGTTTGACACCCATGACTTAGACTACTTGCTGTTTGATTTGGGGTCACCTTTTCTTATCTTTTATGAAGTCTGATATTAGTGGCTAAATATGATGAGAGTAAAGTGTGACAAAGATGCTTATATACCATGTCTTAAAAAAAGGTGCATGAATTTAGCCTTCTGCCATTACATTGGAAATGTAAATAGCAGATGTTTGAAACACTGTGACAATGACATCTGCCTCTGATATTTTCTATAATCTTAGTCTCTAGGCAATACTGTTTGGAAGTGTTACTTTATACTCTTTTATGATATTAGACATGAATAAACATGGAACAGTGAAAACCATTCTTCATTTAAATATCTACAGAAGGGGAAGCAATCTGGTAATTTCCAGAAGAATTGGACTTCAGCTTCTATCAGCATCAACTAACAAGATTAATTGTAAAGAACTTGTCGTACTGTCTGCCATGAGTGTTCTTCTTTGGTTTCTGTAGTAGTAGTTAAATTTACAAATATGGGCTGTTTACTTTCAAGATGGCGACTCTATTTTTTAAAGATGTAAATGGAGCAGGCTACAAGCTTTTTTCAACAATCACAAAATATCAAACTGACCTAAATTATGATCTGAAAAGTTATTCTACCTTAAAACTTTCCTACTAGGAATGGTAGGCACATCTCTGACATTTGAACTTCCCAGAGGCTGCTGGGAGGACCTGCTGGCTCTAAATCGGGGAGACTGAGAGGAAGTACAGAGGACAAAGGTAGAGTGAGCCTGCCTCCATTGCATCTGAACTTCCCAGAGGCTGCTTGGAGGAGCTGCTGGCTGTAAGTTGGGAAGACTGAGTCAAATCATGTAACTATAAACCAAAAATAGCAATAATACATTCAGGGTATGTGCACCTGAGATTGCGATTTTATTTTATTTCAGAATGACTGGCTTAGTTCAGTGCAATACTTGTTTTTCAGCTGTCTTTTGCAGTACTCTTTTGAAATTTGGATACTGTCCTCTTTGTAAACAAATTACATGGACAGATGACCTATCTAAAATCTCTAATCTGTGCTCTCCAAGCAGAAATTAGGTGGCCAATTCAGCCATTCGACTCTATTGAGCTGCCACACTATACCACAAAGTGGTATATACCACTATACCACACTACCCCCTCTACCACAAAGATCCTGCAGGAGAAGGGCAGTATGGACAGCCATGGCTCCCAACCCTGGAGGGTGAGAGCTGTGAACCATAAACATAAAGCTTTTGCTGTGTTACAGCATAACAAATACAGTGCCCTTGCTGACCTTAATAGGGACACTAAAGTGACAGGTCAAGGTAGTAGTTATTATGATAACTCAAATAAGCAGGGAATCGTGGTCCAAGATGAAGAACTTACTTTGGAAAGGGGAAAGTGCCGGGGTGAAATGCTCCTGGTTCGGACCGGATCACCTAATCCGGTAGCAATGGAGGCGAGTGGTTCGGAGAGCCGGTAGCAAAAATCCCTGCCCCCCCATGTCCAGCTGAGCTGCGCGATCATCAGAGGCTTTTTTTTAATTTTTAAAAGCAATTTTTCTACAACCTCTTCAGCTGAAAAATGCTTTTAAAAGTAAAAAAAAAAGCCTCTAAAGTTCGTGCGGCTCAGCTGGTATCGTCAGAGGCTTTTAAAAGCATTTTTTCTACAACCTCTTCAGCCAAAGAGGTTGTAGAAAAAAATGCTTTTAAAAGCTTCTGACGATCCCAGCTGAGTTGCCTGATCGGCAGAAGCTTTTTTTTCTTTTAAAAGCCTCTGACGATCTCAGCTGAGTTGCCTAATCAGCAGAGGCTTTTTTTCTTTTAAAAGCCTCTGATGATCCCAGCTGAGTTGCCTGATCAGCAGAGGCTTTTTTTCTTTTAAAAGCCTCTGGTGATCCCAGCTGAGTTGCTTGATCGGCAGAGCCTCTGCTGATCAGGCAACTCAGCTGGGATCATCAGAGGCTTTTAAAAGCATTTTTTTTCTACAACCTCTTCGGCCTATTTATTTATTTATTTTTATTTTATTAAATTTGTATACCGCCCTACTCCCGAAGGACTCAGGGCGGTGAACAGCCATGAAATAAAACATATAAATACAAAATTTAAAATAGAAATAAAACAAGTTAAATAAATTTGGCTGAACCATATTTAAAACCCCAATAATTTAAAACCAAATTTAAAATTCCCATTTAAAAGAGGAGAAGTTTAGGTCAGGCCGGCTTGCTGGAATAGGAACGTCTTAAGCGTGCGATGGAAGGTACGCAGATCCGGAATCCTCCGTATCTCGGGGGGGAGCTCGTTCCAGATAGTAGGTGCCCCCACAGAGAAGGCTCTCCCCCTGGGGGCCGCCAGTCGACATTGTTTGGCCGACAGCACCCGGAGGAGCCCCTCTCTATGGGAGCGTACTGGTCGGTGGGAGGCTATTGGTGGTAGCAGGCGGTCCCGTAGATAACCAGGTCCTAAGCCATGGAGCGCTCTAAAGGTGATAACCAAAACCTTGAAGCGCACTCGGAAGACCACCGGGAGCCAGTGCAGCTCACGCAGGAGAGGCGTTACATGGGAGCGCCACGTCGCTCCCATCACCACCCGCGCGGCCGCACTCTGCGCCAGTTGGAGCCTCCGAGTGCTCCTCAAGGGGAGCCCCATGTAGAGAGCGTTACAATAGTCCAGACGGGAGGTGACGAGGGCATGAGTGACCGTGCGTAACGAGTCCCGATCCAGAAAGGGAGGCAACTGGCGGATCAGGCGAACCTGATGAAAAATCCTCCCGGTCACGGCCGTCAAGTGCTCTTCTAAAGACAGCCGTGAATCCAGGAGGACACCCAAGTTGCGAGCCCTCTCCGTGGGGGCCAATGCTTCGCCCCCAATAGTCAGCTGACATTATAGAAAAAATGGTTTTAAAAGTTAAAAAAAAAGTTGGCCACACCCACCCAGTCAGATTAACCCCCCCCACCAAGCCACGCCCACAGAACTGATAGTAACAAATTTTAGATTTCACTACTGGGAAAGTGTGAATAAGGTATTACACATCAGTCACACAAGAAGAGTCACACAAGAAGGTATCCAAAAAGAGGAGCCACCTTCTGGTTGGTGATTCAATTGTAAGGGATATAAATTTAGGAAAGGATATGGAGGTTTTGATAGAGGTCAGGTGTCTGTCAGGTGCTACTGCCAGCAGAGACAAGAGGCACATTTTTAAGATAGTCAAGAATGCTAGTATACATCTAATAGTATACATCTAATAATGCTAGTTATACATCTTGGCACAAAAGATGTACTTTCTATGCAGAATGATTTCCAGAGTTTGGGATATGAACTTAGTAGTATAGGTTGTAGGCTTATCTTTTCAGAGGTTTTACCAGTATATAAGGAACAAAAAGGGATAGGCCAGTGGGTAGCAGAGTTTAATGTGTGGTTAAAGGAATGGTGTAAAAGGGAAGGCTTTGGTTTTATTAGTCATGATGTCTGCGGCTGACATTTCATTGTACAATGAAAAATTGTACAAAAGAGATGGTTTGCATCCATCAAAGAAAGGGACTGAGTTACTTGGCATTAAATTCACAGGTTTTCTGGATAAACATTTAAATTGAACAGCAGGTACAGAGAATTAATTGATACAGAATTAATTACATTCCTGTCCCCACACATCTAAAATTAATAGGGTTATCAGGGCATGTAACATAGATGTTTGTGCAGGTAAAATGATCAACTTTGCTGTCAAGCAAAATCAAGCATTTAATAGTGAGTGCCATAATATGTGCACTAATCAAACAGGTGGCAAGAAAGTAGGGGCAGTCAGCAGTGGTGGTATTCAGCCAATTCTATATGGTCCGGTGAACCAGTAGCAGCAACTACGGGAGATTCCTCCCACCCACCCGGATGTCATTACATCCCGTTTTTGACTCTATGCTCATAAGCGGAAGTGCACACTCACATTTGCGAACCAGTAGTGAAGGTAAGTGAATACCACCCCTGGCAGTCAGGCACAACACAGGTTATGTAGACAGTAAACACAGGATAATCAAAATGGACTCAAATGTCTATACACCAATGCACAAGTATGAGAAATAAACAGGGTGAACTAGAAATTCAAGTAAATGAGGGCAGATATGATATTGTTGCCATTACGGAAACTTCGTGGGATGAAGCCCACAAATGGAACATGCAGCTAGATTGATTTAAATTATTTAAAAGAAATAGACCAAATAAAAGAGGAGGTGGAGTTGCACTATATATAAGAAATAATTACATCTCTACAGAAATAGAGCACAACAATGACAAAAATTATCTTGAATGCATTTGCGTCAATATTAAAGGGGAAAAAATGACATTGCCATAGGTCTATACTATAGGCCACCCAACCAAACAGAGGAAGTAGATGAATTTTTTGCTAGTCAGCTAACTAAGGTATGTAGGAAGCACATCACAATAGTAATGGGTTTTTTTAACTACCCAGACATCAACTGGGAGACAAACTCTGCACCAAGTGGAAGATCCAACAGCCTAAGCAGGGGGTTGGACTAGAAAACCTCCAAGGTCCCATCCAACTCTATTATTCTGTTATTCTGGTCCTGGATACCATCCATGTCCTGTCTTATGTATTAGTTCTTATGTATTAGCTGTTGTATTAACACAGTCAGGGACGTGCATGCAGCTGGTGGTTGCAACTGGAGCAAAGCCCTATCCCTTTTAAATGAACACAACACACTTTTAAAATGAAAAATGTTTTGTTTTCTTGGTTGTGCTTCCCATTTTGACACAGTTAATCCCTTTTGGAGATTAACCCTGGCAGTTATGATTTCTCTCTCTTTTTTTTTATAGTGAGCATCAAAAATACTATTAAATTAAGAATTTATATATACATTCATTGAGTTTTACTTTTGTTACTATCATTGTTCTAAAAGAAGCATGCAACATATAAAAATGGAATCACAACTAGAAACACAAATCAAATAGCTAGCATCACATTGCACTTGGGTTGGAAGCATCAAGACGCTTCTGGGTTGAAAGGATAAGCTGGTAGGTGGCACAGTGATTAGGATGCAGCACTGCAGGCTACTTCAGCTGACTGCTAGCTGCAATTTGGCAATTCAAATCTCGCTGGCTCAAGGTTGATTCAGCCTTCCATCCTCCCAAGATCGGTAAAATGAGGACCCAGATTGTTGGGGGCAATATGCTGATTCTGTAAACCACTTAGAGAGGGCTGTAAAAGCACTGTGAAGCTGTATATAAATCTAAGTGCTATTGCTATTGCTATCACCCTTGCCAGGGTATGTTCATTTGGGGGCTCCTTTCATGTCCCTGGCAGAAACTGGAACAAAGGTCAGAGTTTACCCTGCCCCACAGGAGCTCTTGGGTCTCAAATGCAAGCTTGCTGACTTCCAACCCAGTGTCCTTAAATAGCTAGCATAAAAACCAAGAACACAAAATGCAGCATAACAGATAAATACAGCTCTCAAAGTAGTGATATTTCTAGTTCTGATTATATTTAAACAACAATAGTTTTATATATAGATTATATATAAACAAAGATAGTTTTATTAATTTTATAAAATTCAAGTAATATGGTATCCTAGTTGCTCACATTTTCATGGTGGACAGCCATAATCATAATAATGCCTTACATTGGAAGAGTATGTAGTTCACCAGCAAACCATTGGAAGACTCCAGATTCTCCGTTAGTATATTTACTAAAAACATGAGGGTTTTTTGCATTTTGCACTAGGGACATAGCCAAAATAGATACTTTAAGTATTTCAGATGTTCAAGGTACCTATTTCACTTCTTAAATCTTTTAAACTCCTTGCAGCTAAAATTGAACTTCCTGTGCTTTTTTGAAGTGTGGCCCTCAACATGCTCTGAAAAGTGTGATATGATATTTGAGTCAACAAAATGTGTGCACCCATGTCTCTATTAAGACATCACCTTAAGTCATGATCTTTTAAAAATCTGAATCTTGGGATACAGGTAGTTCTCAAGTTATGACCACAATTGAGCAATCAAAATCTTGATTGCTAAGCATGACAGTTGTTAAGTGAATATTAACCCCCATTTTATGACCTTGTTACAGTTGTTAAGTGAACCATTGCAGTTGTTAAATTACGGTAATAACATGTTTGTTAACTGAATCTGGCTTCCCCATTGATTTGTTTGACAGAAGGTTGCAAAAGGTGACTACATTATGCCAGGACACTGCAACAACCATAATCAGTTGCCAAACATCTGAATTTTGATCATGTGGCCATTGGGATGCTGCAATGGTAAGTGTAAGTATAAAAAATAGTCATAAGTCACTTGTTCAGTGTCGTTGTAATGGTCGTTAAATAAATTGTATTCAAGACTTTACTCGGCATCAACACATTTAATAACTATGAGATATTTAGGATTGGTGTCAGATCAGAGGTGGGTTTCAGCAGGTTCTGACCAGTTCTGGAGAACCAGTAGTGGAAATTTTGAGTAGTTTGGAGAACCGGTAGTAAAAATTCTGACTGGCCCCGCCCCCATCTATTCTCTGCCTCCCAAGTCCCAGCTGATCGGGAGGAAATAGGGATTTTGCAGTAACCTTCCCCTGCCATGCCCACCAAGCCATGCCACATCCCCTGCCATGCCCACCAAGCCATGCCACATCTACAGAACCGGTAATAAAAAAATTTGAAACCCACCACTGTGTTACATATATAATATCCTGTTTAAGAGTCTGACAGCTGCCTTCTGCTTCAATTAGAGCTTCCACGCAGTCCTGAGTAGACCCTTATTGAATGCATTGCAGTAATCCATGCATGAAGTTATGGAACCCAGTGAAGAGGTAGAGATAGCTATAGAAACATATGGGGGGGTGGGGGAAGAGAGAGAGAGAGACAGAGAGAGACTGAATTGTAGCATTCTTGCAGAACTATGCAAAAGTGATTCACAGAACAGAATGATTGTTCATCTTCCTGCAAAACTAGGGCAGGTCTTCTGAGGAAAAAGCAGTCAGCTGCTAGATCTGTGCTCATTGTCTTTTGTCATGTGGATGCCAAGTGTGACAATGGTGAATGATGACAAGGAGCAATGTCCTTGGTGGCGCAGCAGACTAAAGTGCTGTTAAGTAACACCAGCTGTCTGCAATTACTGCAAAGTTCAAATCTCACCAGGCTCAAGGTTGACTCAGCCTTCCATCCTTTCAAGGTAGGTAAAATGAGGACCTGGTTTGTGGGGGCAATAAGCTGACTTTGTATCAAAAAGAACACCGCTGGGGGGGGGGGGGAAGCCCTACTAAGCAGGTATATACAAAAGTATGAAGGCTATTGCTTAACGCATTGTAAGCTGCCGGAAAAGGGCAGCATATAAATCGAACCAATAAAATAAAATAAATAAATAAATAAATGTAGTCAAATTCCAGGCAATCACTTCCATATTTGAACAGCTAACATTTCTTACTTTTAGAGATGCACTTTGCAGGCCCTGGTGTAATTCTAAATATTTTAAATGATTGATTGGAATGGAGTGTAGGCCCTTTTTCTTTCTGCTGAAGTAAGTACTTGGTAAGTCAGAGGAATTTTTGATTAAAATGCAAATCAAAGACTAGAAGATTTTATCTGTTATTCCTATTTTAATCCCTTCCTTTCTGTCACATATTGCCATAACACATTTTCATGCTATTGATCATCCTGCCTGAACAATTTCCCCATAAAGTGAGGCTCTACCTACAATTGTAAAGATAATTTAACCAATAAAGACTCCTACTTTTTTACAAATTAGGTCACTGTAATAGGACTGTAATTACATGCAGGTTAACAATATTCATTCTCAGTGCTAAATCCATTTGGGCCTAGCTAAAACAGATGAAGATGAATTATGAAAATAAGTCATAACCATGATTAATTCTACCCTGGTAGAAGAAGCAAATGTCAGCTGTCGAGTTCATACATAAGAATTTTAATGGAGTGGTTTGGAAGAAAAGAAAAAGAGTGCTTTAGCACAACATCCTCATCTGAGATGTGTACATGGCTGCCAAATACAAGCTTAAGATTTGACTGTCATATCTGTACAGTATATAAGCACTCTAGCTAAGGTTCATCATGCTATTCTCTCTTCCAGTTACAAATCATGCAAATATTTAAAAATTCTATAGGATTTCATCAACGGCTAGGAGTCTCAACTAATAAAGTAAGATATATTTATTCTGACTGGATAAATATGAGGATTCATACCTTCCTTCCTTCCTTCCTTCCTTCCTTCCTTCCTTCCTTCCTTCCTTCCTCTCTCTCCCTCCCTCCCTCCTTTTTCTTAATTTAACAAATGATTAAATGATCAACTATGCAAAATCTCAAAGTCCTATTCAGACTTAAAACTAAGGCATTAACATGTACAAATATACAGAAGCATGCTAGCTTTATATATGATTCACTGCAAACTGCCTAAAACAAATAATGGGGTAAATAATAACAACAATGCTGTGCAGCACTCAGAGTGAAAAATGTACTTTTTAATATTCACATAGCACTCATCTGCATCTCTTAAATAAGTCTTTTTCCCCTTGGGATTGTACTACGTTCATGTAACAACAGGAAAACATGTACCTGCTTTAAATTATTGTCAAAAAATGGAAAATAAACTTTCCCTCCACATTTCTTTTTGCTTTTTATGATGATGATGAGGAACACCTGTTGGAAGAAAAAGATGTTTGATTGATTTCTTAATATATGCAATGAGAATACTGAGTCAGCCTATGAAGGCCATTCCTTAGATGGGGAATACAATATAGAAATAATCTTCCTACTATAGAGAGCAGGACCCAGAGAAGTTCCTCAACAGTTCTTGCTATAGGAAGGAAGGAAGGAAGGAAGGGAGGGAGGGAGGAAGGGAGGGGGGATAACAATGGCAGATAGCTGGAGATAAACCATTATTTGAAAGTATATTTCTCATGGAGCACAAATGAAACAATGGAGATCATCTCATTCTTTATCTGCTGCTCAGCTTCTTGTGACTTTTTATTGCCCTTTCTGGCTGCTTTCACCTTTCCCCTCTTTTTTCTGGGTAAGACATTTTGAAAGGTTAATAGCTGTTTTAATGGACTTGGCTTAATTTTCACATTGGGACATAGCCTTAAATATGCAAACATGTCATGGCCTTTATATGTTTTCAGCCCAGGGACAATGATTCATAGCTACCACCGCAGAATAAAAACATACCAATTTACTTTTTTTCTTTTTAAGCAAAAAGGAAAATGTTGGTGCAAACCTTTTTTTCCCAAGACCTTTGCAGTAGGATTAAATTATAGAAATGAATACCAAATGATTAATGTAATTCTTTTCAGCACCGGGATAAGACACAATTTATGTATTTCTGGCACATGACACACACACCTCTACCTTAGTATTCCTGATCTAAATTCACAGATAATGCATTTGCAGTGTAAAAAAGGACCACAACTGATTGTTTTGCCTCTGGAGTTTATAATAAAATGGTTGGTCCATTGAAATTGATCAGTTCCAATAGGACTAGTATCCCAGCATATCAAATCCTTCTGGATGAGAAATGAAACAAAAATTTATTATATCTGGAAACATTTGTACCTCTAAGCTTCAATATCATGAACATTAAAAAATATCAACAAAAATATCAGCAATATATTGAACATTGAACAATATCAACAATATCTAGCTGCGATTAGTTTGCTACAAAGATCAAGTTAAGGATAGTTTTCTAAACCATTCTGCTTATTCAAGCCTGTTTCTATAACAAATCCTTACTACTTTATTAGTGACATGTTTATTATTTGCAGATTGGTATCTCCAAGAAATTTGTGATTAAACCACTTTGTTGTAGCTAAACAAGCTTGGCTATAGCAAGACTTTCTCAAGAGAGGACTGAAACTACGTAGAAAACCTTACGTTTGTTGGATGTGTACATATACTGAGTATATATTTGTTAAACAAACCATAATGGCCTGATCCACATATAATACTAAGCCATCAACCTGGCTTTATAAACCATAATGGTTGAAATCATACCTGCATGTTAAGTCAAACCCAAACTAAATAAATCACAACTTAGTACATTGTTGTTAACCATTTTTCCTTAAAAATTCAAGCATGCAAGATTAGAAGCTAATTTTTCTTATGGAAGCTATTCCCCTTCTGGGTTTTTCATACTTTCCCGAGGACATTTAAGAATCCTATGCATTTGTCAGTATGCATCATCAAGCTGTTTTTAGTTTCCTTAGGGGTTGCTTGAACTTCAGCAAACCTTGGGTCCCTCCTACTTTTACAGATGGTTCCCTCTTATTTCTCAGAGGAGATATTTTGATTCAGTCCTGTCTGCCCTTCCCTTGTGAGTTTGCTGTTAAAAGGAAAATTGATTTTAGTGAAGCTGGATGATATTCTTCATTTGAACATATCTGTGGAATGCTGAAAATGACCAGGAATATCAAATAATAACTCATATTTTGCAAAATATCAGGTTCCTTTAATCCTTGTATTCAAAATAATATGCACACTTTGTAATACTTGGTTTTAAAAGAGATATAAATGATACACAAAGAAGATTGGACAATTGAGTCAATTCAAACTTTTATTTGAACTTTGTGGATTTTAGGGTAATAGCCGTAAATGTGTCACCTACCTTTGAACTTGCCTGTCTATGCATATGGTTTTCAATCTCTTACATCACTTTTGCAAAGAAGCAGAGACTCTGCTTTGGGGATACTTCTCTAAAATGTTGTACTTGACACATAGTTTTGCAATAGTTTCAAAGAATTGTATACTTCAAAAATGAATAACATAATTGTACTCCAGGTAGAAAATAAGAATGTCTCTAACAAGCAATCATTATTCACTATTAGTTTCTTGACTTATCTGGACAACTCAAAAGAATTGCAGTTTTGAAAAGCATGTGCCTTTCTAATGTCTGTATCAGAAATTGTCAAATAGGTACCACTTGAATAACCATATCTCAAGGCAAATTATTAAAAAGTAAATGCATTGCTAATGTTACATTTTAACATATCTGTGCCCAGCAGAATTCCTCTTAAACTAATTAAGTGTGAATACCTTTAATCTTATATAAGTCTTTTGCTAATTGACGATGACTTGGTATTTTTATGAATGAAAATTTAACTCTTGTTTTATTCAATTATAAAATAGACATGGACCTTTCAACTTAACATGCTAGCCATAATACTTAGATGTGGGGGAGAAGAACCCACATTTTTTCACTGACAAAGATTTCCCACAAAATCTCCAATGCAATATCAGGGATAAAGATGTTTCATTTTTTCCCCTGCCTTCAAATTAATGGAGCAACCTTAACTTATCAGATGATGCAGTTTAATTTCCTCTGATGTGTTCATTATGCATCCCTTTGTGCCAGAACTAATTTGCAATAATGTATATTTAATTCTAGAAAGCAAGAACAAATTCTGTTGCCTTCCAGTTATGATTAACCTGTAGAAATGCTGAGACACGCATATAATATGGATATGCAAACATGAGCAACCCCTTGAAATGTTCAAAAACCCAAAGTAGCAATCCAATCTGCATTTTTTACTATTAGATGTCACGTCAGGCTGGATAAAAAGTAGATGGATTAATCTGTCTTTTGTTTTTAAAAAACACAGCATAAAAATAGTTGAGTTATTTCAATAGATTGATTAAGCTACCTTGGGCAAGAATGTTAAGCAGAATTTCCCAAATCAGATGAATTTATTTATTCATGCTTCTTAGAACTCTCTCCATATATCTAATTTACAGAATATGCACTTAAGATTTGGTGTTTTAAATTTTTACTGGGTACGCATAACACATTTAACTATGTTTTACTTGATTAACAAATCATAATGGCCTTATCCATTCATAATATTCACCCAGAGACCAGGATTTAGACATCACAATCCTGGATTATTACCCAAACGCAATCAAGCAAATTATATGAGAACCCAGTCAATATATATAAATGATCCAATTTAGCTTTTACACTGTGTCTCATTAGGGTTGCTTATATGAAATGTTTAGTGATCTATTATAAAAGATTTTCTATTCTGAATCTGTTACTTATGCAAAGATCTTCTCCCTAGGCAAGGTTCTAATCCTAGAAATATGGAAGAAAAGAAGAAGAAAAAATCACCAACAGCATGGAGCATTCAATTACCGTTGCTTTTGGCGCATCATTAGAAGACCTGAAATACCTTGAAAATGATTTGATGGCACATCAATCAATCCTGATGGGAATCAAAATCAAAATAAACTGAAGAACTACAGTATGCAATCTACCGTCCAGACCCACAATTGGCCATTCATTTTTTTTTTCTTATCTGAGAATGTCTATGGAGATTCTCAGTCATTCAGGCTATGGTTGTCCCAAAGGTGCTTCCCCCCACCCTCAAGCGGCAACTGGACTTTTTGTTTTTTTCTTTGAAGATATTTCACTTCTCATCCAAGAAGCTTCTTTAGCTTTGACTGGATGGTGGGGAATAGAAGGATTTATACTCCTTGCAGACAGCTGGTCATTTCCATTCTTTTAGCTGGTCATTAAGGTCACCTGGAGGTTTATCTGTGTCATCAGGGTCACCTGAGTGGTGCAAATTAGTGTGGAGCCTTCTTGGAACTGTTGAAAGGACTGTCTTGTAGATTGGAGATAGATGGTGTCGTATCCTTTCCCTTCTTATTGAGAGAGGGCTGTTCAATTTTGACATAGATGGCCTTTTTAACCCCTCTTTCAAACCAGCAATCTTCTCTGTCCAAAATTTGGACTTTATTGTCTTCAAAAGAGTGGCCTGTGCCAATGCAGATGGATTAATGAATCTAGTCCTGATGTGTTTGTTCTCTGATCTGAGAACTACACTATGTTTTTCTATTATCTACTCCAAGGTCTCAACTGAATTTTATATTTTTTTTATTACAGTATTTTATTAATCCAATTTTCATAGCTGCTTGCTCATCATGTGGCTAACATCCAGTGGAAATCAGCAACAAATAATCCAAACAAAGATTAAAATATTCCACTGGGAGGAGGCAGTTCATATATCAACAATAAACACACCCCTTAAACTGGGCTCATCTAACATTCTGGCCTCATGTTTTGAGGAGAAAATCAAGTCTTCAAATCCTTACAAAGGGTGGCAGGATTGGGACCATCCAGACCTTGTTTACCTATGTGGGAGAACTGTGCTGCATTACAAGGCAGGACCAGTGACAGAGAAGATATGCTTTGTGGGTTCAGTCAGTTGATATTGTTAAATGAAAAGGACCTTTCCCCCCTTGTTGAATCTTATTACCAGAAATAATTGGAAACAGACAGTCCTCAAATAACCTTGCCCTCTGCCAAGAAGGGCTTTACAGGTAATAGTCAACACCTTGATTTGCACTTGGAAGTTCACTGGGAAGTATTAACTTATATGGGTGTAAACGATAATATGCTTGAGGAAGCAAAAGGAAGAAAGGCCATGATCTTCTAACACTCCCAAATCCTCTTTTCAAAAACAGGCAAAACAAGTTTCAAGGCATGAATTTAGAAATGTAGAAACTGCGTCCTTCCTTTAAGAACCTATTAGTGTAAAATTTGAGGAAAGTTGGTTTTGAACATTTTTGTTGTTTCCTTAATTCTCCTTTGGGATTTTTGAACTTCCTAAATAAACTTCTTGTTTGATTTGTTCTGTAACAGACAGGCAATGAGTTGTTTACTGAAGAATTTCTTTCCATCTTCTTTGGATTTGCCTTCAGCTAAATCTGAAACTATAGTTTCTTACAAAATCATTAGCATAATTTCAATGCTGTCCTGATATATTGTACCTGAGATGCAAATTACAAAAGCCTTCTCTACTTGCAGTAAAATTTACATAATGATCTAATTAGTGTATATTTGCTTTAAAAATGAGTCAATTTGAACCATTGCCTCAGTTTGCTAATAGTTGCCCTAGTTCAGGGGTCTGCAACTTAAACACCCAAAGAGCCATGTGGACCTGTTTCCCACAGAAAAGAAAACACTGGGAGCCACAAAACCCTTCCTGTGCCTGGCTATTTTTTGAGTGGCCACAAAACTAGCATATGTAGTTGAATTAAACGTTCCATTTTCTCCTTAAACTTTTCTTTTCTTGGATGGTTTTCTTTTCTTCATGGTTGGCCTAGCGGGGGTTGAAAAGCTCAATAAATCGCATGTCAATAGGTGTCACACATTGGCGGTTGTGATGCATACTTTGAGTGACAGGGAGCCGCAGTAGAGGGGTGAAAGAGCCACATGAGGCTCCAGAGGCACAGGTTGCTGACCCTTGCCCTAGTTCTTTTTTTTTTTTTCTTAACACGCTGTTCAGATCAAACATTCATTCACAATATGGTCAAGGAATTATGATTTTTTTCCCCATTTATTTGTAATACATGTATAATGTAGTTTAATCCACTTATCAAGATCATGATAATTCCATGTGGTTAATATTAGCTTTACATATCATGGTAATCTATAATTTGTTTAAGCATGATATTTTAGCACTTAGCAAACACAAAACATTCCAAGACCATAAAATATTAGTAAATGTGCCATGAGTTAAAACAGTCCATGTACTTGTTAGCATAGCATTACAATATTATTAGTTTATTTTTCAGCATTGTAAATCTGCAGTCATGTGTGGGATTAAGCCTTGAACACAATAGGATTTATTTCCAATTGTGAAAATTTACTGCAGAAGGAAGAGAACTATATAGCTAAATTATCCCTATTTCTTTTATTTGTTCATTTTGGAAAACAAGAACAATCCAAACTAGACAAATTGTGGAGGCTATAAAAATTTGTCAACATCATTTTTAAGTCTACTGCAATTTCGTTAAATCTATTTTGAATAAAAATTTAGTATTTTTTCATTTGTTTCTTAAACATTTTATTTAACATAATCAACATACTGGATAAATTTGGCAACTGCATACTACAGGAGAAGGCAATTTTAAAAAATATAATTAACTGTAACAACTAAAACCTCACAGTAATGTAGTTTAATCATAAAAATCTATATTATTTAATAAGATTTTTGTTTAATATCAGACATCAGCTAAATTATATAGTTTTCAATTGATGCTGAATACAATAATACAATTGCCAGCTAAGATCAGTGAAATGGATTCCATATTATTATGGTTAATGCAAATTTAGTTAAGTCATACAATCAGTGAAATCTAGCTTGTAAAAGCAGCATTGATAATTATTGCCTAGGAGCAGCCGATAATTGGTTTTACATATTACAGCAAGATATTTACTATCACAAATGAAAAATAATTTTAAAAACTCATAAAAGAGTCTTGAAATGTAAGTAGGAGGAGCAAGCTACATTTTCATGATATCTAAAATCCATACCTAGATGGTAACTTTAATAAGCTAACCCAAAAGTTTCACATTCTGCAAAATTCTTTAAGGAATAAAAGTGGAATGAAAAGAGGCAAGGAAGTCCCATAATTAAGCAAGAAGTTTCACACATGTTTTCTAGAATTCAAATAAATCCCAATAAGTTGGCTATTGACTCAATGTAGAGAAAAGCTTCATCGTTCATGTCTTCCTTGATCTTAACTAAAAGATCTCACTTGCCACTTGCAAAGCAGGTATCTTTATCTGGAACCTTCTGCAATGACTGCCCAAAGCTGGATCCCACAATAGGAAAACAATTCAGCCTATTTCAGTTTTTGTTGCTATAGTTGTTTCCTCTGGGGAATATGGATCTTTCAAAAGACAGTCCACACATTTAGCAGGAGAGAAATTATGTTTTAGTTTTAGATTCATCCTGATGTATTTTTTTTCTTTAAATGTAATTCCTTGTCAATAAGTGAAACTTAGTCTGGGGCATTTGGTGTAAGATGAGGGTTTAGGTTTAATGTTCATCTTAAATTCATTTAGGAATATGAGCAGGCGATTTACATCCTTAATTTCTCTGCAGCATCCCAATCCCTGCTTTTGCCAAGTGTGTGAACTAAAGTACGGAAAACCATGTTCTCAGTTCTCCTTCCTTTCTGATCAATTAAAATGGGACAGCCCATTCAGAGGTGGTATTCAGCCAGTTCGGACCGGTTTGGGTGAACCGGTAGTGAAAGTCACAGGTTGACAGGGGCTGGCCCGGGGTGAAATGCTCCTTGTTCGGACTCGATCGCCCAATCTGGTAGCGATGACGGCGGGTGGTTCGGAGAACCGGTAGCAAAAATCCCTGCACACACACCCCATGCCCAGCTGAGCCGCGCAATCATCAGAGGCTGTTTTTTTTTACTTTTAAAAAGCATTTTTTCTACAACCTCTTCGGCCGAAAAAATGCTTTTAAAAGTAAAAAAAAAAGCCTCTGACAATCGCGCGGCTCAGCTGGGATTGTCACAGGCTTTTAAAAGCATTTTTTTCTGCAACGTCTTTGGCTGAAGAGGTTGTAGAAAAAATACTTTTAAAAGCCTCTGACGATCCCAGTTGAGCCGCACGATCATCAGAGGCTTTTAAAAGCATTTTTTCCTGCAACCTCTTCGGCCGAAGAAAAAAATGCTTTTAAAAGTAAAAAACAAAAACAAAAACAATTTGGCCACCCAGTCACATTACCTCCCCCACCAATCCACGCCCACAGAACTGTTAGTAACAAATTTTAGATTTCACCACTGGGCTGGCCCACCTGCCCCAGCTCTATGCTGTCCTATTTAGGCACGTTTTTGAGGCCATGCACATGTGTGAAAGGCCGTGCACATGCACAAAAGGTCGTGCGCATGTGTACATGCTCACATTTGCAAACCGGTAGAGAAAGTAAGTGAATATCACCCCTGAGCCCACTGATCCCCTCCCAGTGTTGAAATTTGAGAGATTCAGTCTCTATGGTTTTAGAATGCCATAAGTCAATCCAAAAAAGTTTCTTCTTGTCTGGAAAAAAGGGGCAGGCTGGATCCTCTGTGATGGAAATTGTAGTTTTCCAAGCCATAAGAAGAAATTTCTACCTGGGAAGTAAATTTTTTTAAAAATTTAATTTGATTTATATGCCGCCCTTCTCCGGAGACTCAGGGCAGCTTACAATGCGCTAAGCAATAGCCTTCATCCTTTTGTATATTTATACAAAATCAGCTTATTGTCCCCACAACTGGGTCCTCAATTTACCTACCTTAGAAAGGATGGAAGGCTGAGTCAATCTTGAGCCTGGCGAGATTCGAAAAATGAGTTACTTTCTGTGTAGGCTCCAATATTACTGGCCTCTTCTTTGAGCCATAATAAAAGTCAGTGTGGGACATGTTTGCCTCTCATTCAAGGATGAAGGAAAGCCCATTAGTGTAGATATGCAGATGTGCCATTCATGTTGGCTGTATTCTGTCCAACTTGGGACTGACTCTGAATTGCAATCTTCCAAGTAGAATTTGAACTTCTTAGCCACTTTCCTCCTTTGTTTTTTTTTTGGGATACATTGTCTAATTATGAAGAAGGAAGAATTTGCCAATCATTTGTCCAAACATTTTTGGACATCTTCCTTAATCCCCACAATTACTATTGCTTTACTTTTAAAGGAATTTGTAACAATCAAATATTCAAAACATATACCACAAAATATATGTCTACCTGGAAGTTTGTCGCTTTCTAGAACTTCCAGAAATGAATAAAGTTGTAACTATCATGTTGATTGTACTGTTGTTGTGGCTGACGATTTATTTTGTGACATTCTTTTAAATCTGGTGCCCCAAAATGTCTGTGTAGGAATTTCATTATTTAGAATCAGAGGTATGCAAAGATTAGATTCAGCATCTGCCATTGGATAATGTTTGATTAAATTTCTGACTGCAGATCTTGAGGGCGGCTAAAACACACAGTGCTAGATATAGCTACAATTTAATTAGATATAAGCCAACTTCCTACATTGCTATATGTACATTTATATACAATATTTCTTTAAAGTTGATGCAATAACTTTATGCACTCTGAACATTGATTATCCTCAGCCTCAAAAATTGTGCAATTTAGTTTCATCTCTATTCATTACACTTCCAAAAATAATTTCTATCTTATTATTCCACTCTTCTGATTTCAGAAAGGAATTTTTCTTTTTATCTAACCTTGTAACCCAACCATTGAGGCAGAACTGTTATCAAAATGAGAATAATCTGGTTTCTATCCCATTTCCAGGCTTAAAGAATCAGGAGACAAAATGCTATGACATTGTTTTATTTTTTGTCCTTTGAGGATACAATAATAATAATAATGAAAAAGACAACATTTTTAGCAGCTATTACGTACATAGCACAATTCAATAAAGTTTATTCGAGTAAACAATAAGTGAATACAATAAATGAATTAAATAAATAAAAATAAAAAGGTTTAGTTTATTCAAGAAGATGCAATCCCAGGATTTTAGCTGCACTAAAACTACATCTCTGGGAGTAAACTAGATTTTCTACATAATAGGATTGCACTTAAAAGCAAGAAACAGAAACAATCAATCGAAACATTCTTCACTGACCTTTGATACCAATATTAAGCTAATGGAGAAAGTGAGACAAACATAGAATAAATAACATAATATTAAATATATACTTAGTTATAATGAGATAGCATTTGGTATTTGAAATAGTCAACGCTACTTGAACAAAAGGATTTACCGGGACGTAACTATGAATAAGTATCTGGGGGTTCGATATGACCCCTGGTTAGTCCTTCTTTGTAGTTGTCTTTATGTGTTGTATTGTGTACCTATATATAACTTATATCTGTTTGAAAATTATATGTTTTTTTATTTGTAAATAATTAATAAAGATTTATTTTTTAAAAAAAAGAGAAAGTGAGTTTTTTTTTCTTACTTAGCATTTTGAATTTTAGTCTCTTTACATGTTTTAAAATACTTGTTTGAACAAACATTAACATAACTTTTTTTGGTTCATTTATCTCTACAATAATATATCCCAATAATAATCCAGTTTTAATATGAGAAGTGTCATTAGTGTCACACATTTTTGAAATAACGTTTTGGAATATTTATTACATGCTATAATAAATGCCATTTATTCACACATATACCCAGATATTGGGAGCCTTAGAAAATAAGTTTAGGTGGCTACTAGATTGCTAGCAACCTTCCCTCTCCCCCACAGCTATTTTCCCACCCGCCCATCTTTTATCCTCATATTGCTTTATTCATTTTTTATGCCATTTCCATTACTTTGCCACTGTTATGATTATAATTCTCTCTTTTTGTTTGGAAGCTGTCTAGACTAACCCTGTGGCAAGATAGTTGGCACATAAATTTAACAAACAAACAAGCAAACAAACAAACAATTATAAACAAATTACATGAAATCAAGGGTACATCATGGTGATCACAAATCAAAGTTTACTCATTCATAGGATGAGAAATAAGTGTAAAACCCCAATTAAATGGGAGGGAAAGTTTATATTACTCTTAAGGAACATCACAGAAATGCAAGTCAAGCAAGTGCCTTTTGTTAATCAGTAATAAACAAAAAACAGTAATAAATGGGGGATTTTCACCCCATTTATTTTTGGCAATGCAAACATGATTCCATTTTTCCTATGCACCAGGATCGGAAAAATTCTTTATGGTATGGTGTGTGTGTGTAGATGATAGATAGATGATAGATAGATAGATAGATACATAAGATGATAGAAAGATGATAGATAGGTAGGTAGTGTGGGAAGTTAGCACCCACCCCTTTCCTGGAAGGGTGAAATACTTTAGGAAATATGAAAAAAGCAGAATATTATATTTCCCACCATTAAACCATCTTTCCAAGCAGTCTCCATGTTTCCAGTGTCTGTTTCTCCACTTGGAGCAGAACCCAGAAGGAGATTTCTTCCAACAGTAGGTAGGTAGGTATGTAGAATCCTTGTAGAATGGTCTACAAGGATGGTCCCACAAAGACAGAATTACAACAGTCCAAAACTGATGAATTTCTCCATCCTGGTCCTACCACAGAACATCTCTAAGAGCAATCAGTGCTGTTTTACTCCCATATCATGGATCTAACTTCCAAATGAAAAAGAAACAACCTACTTCATCTAGAATTTTTTGAAATTGCAGCACAACTACCATGTCAATAACCTTTCCTAAAATGAAAAAAAAAAAGGCAGACTTTTCTTTTAACAACCTGAATTGGAAGTGGTTAATGCTAGAGAAGAACTATTATACAGCTCTGATTTATTTGGAACAAGTTTAAAGTAACCACACAAGATTTCTGGCATTTCATCTGGATTTCTTCTCTACTGACATGACAAACACACACACACACACACACATATATATATGTAAATTAGAGGTTTTGTCACACATGTTTGATGCTTGCCTCTTTTGTGAAGGTAGAGCAACTATTTACCTAGATGGAAATGGCTATTAGGCCTATTTATAGATATAATTTTTTAAAAATTGGAAAGCAGAATATTCACTAGAATTAATAATAATAATAATAATAATAATAATAATAATAATAATAATAATAATAATAATAATAATAATAATAATAATAATTTTATTTCTATACCGCCCTTCTCCCGGAGAACTTAGGGCGGTGTACAGCCTATTAAAAGTACAAAGACAAACATCAATTAAAAATAATTAAAACTATTAAATAATTTTGGCTCAAATTTAAAACCCCCAAAATTTAAAACCCCTAATTTAAAATCATTCCATTGATAGCCCGGCCTGGCGGAACAGCAGGGTCTTGAGGGCACAACGAAATACACAGAGATCGGAGATCTTATGTATTTCTGGGGGCAGTTCATTCCACAGGGCAGGGGTTCCCACAGAGAAGGCCCTCCCCCTGGGTGTCGCCAGCCGACAACTGAGGGGACCCTCTCTATGGGAGCGGACTGGCCGGTGGGAGGCTATTGGTGGCAGAAGTCGGTCCTATGCCATGGAGCGCTTTAAAGGTGGTAACCAGCACCTTGAATCGCACCCGGAAGACCACTGGAAGCCAGTGCAGCTCACGCAGGAGGGGTGTCACATGGGCACAACAAGTTGCGCCCATAACCACCCACGTGGTCACATTCTGGACCAGTTGGAGCCTCCGGGTGCTCTTCAAGGGGAGCCCCATGTAGAGAGCATTACAATAGTCCAGGTGACAAGGGCGTGAGTGACCTTGCGCAAGGTGTCCCGGTCCAGAAAGGGCTGCAACTGGTGAATCAGGTGAACCTGATAAAAAGCCTCCCTGGCCACAGCCGTCATATGCTCTTCTAAAGACAGCTGTGCATCCAGGAGGACGCCCAGATTGCGAGCCCTCTCTGTGGGGGGCAGAGATTCACCCCCAATAGTCAGCGATGGCACCAGCTGACTATATCAGGATGCCGGAAGCCACAGCCACTCGGTCTTGGAAGGGTTGAGTCTGAGCCTATTTCTCCTCATCCAGACCCGCACGGCCTCCAGGCAGTGAGACATCACATCAAGGGCATCATTGGGGTGGTCTGGGGTGGAGATGTACAGCTGAGTGTCATCAACGTACTGATGGACTTTCACCCCAAAACCACGGATGATCTCACCCAGCGGCTTCACATAAATGTTAAACAGAAGGGGTGAGAGAACTGACCCTTGCGGCACTCCCCATGCGAGGCACCTCGAGGTCAACCTCTGCCTCCCTGCCAACACAAACTGCGAACGGTCAGAGAGGAAGGAGGAGAACCACCGCAGTACAGTGCCCCCTATTCCTAACCCCTTCAATTGCTGCAGCATGATACCATGGTCGATGGTATCAAAAGCCGTTGAGAGATCTAATAGGACCAGGACAGAAGAGCAACCCCTGTCCCGAGCCCTCCAGAGATCATCCACCAATGCGACCAATGCTGTTTCTGTGGTGTACCCCTGCCTGAAGCCTGACTGGTACTGGTCCAGATAGATAGCTTCATCCAGGTGCCAGGGAAGCTGTCGTGCCACCACACTCTCAACAACATTAACAAAACGAAGGTTGGAGACCGGACGGTAGTTAGCTAATTCAGCTGGGTCCAGGGAAGGCTTCTTGAGGAGGGGCCTCACCACCGCCTCTTTCAAGGTGGCGGGAAAGGCACCCTCACTCAAGGAAGCACTTATAATCCCCTGGAGCCAGCCTCGTGTAACTTCCCGGGAGGCCAGTACCAACCAGGAGGGACACGGGTCCAATAATGCCAGGCTTCTCTTGTAATAGTGAAATTACAAGTCCAGAAGAAGTCTTTCAGAGTTCTGATTAGTAAAAAAATTAAATTCCTGTAGGAAAAGTTAAAGTAACAACACCAACATTTCAATAACTTTCCAATATATGCCCAACCCAAGCACTCTCTCTGGACCAACATTTGGAGTGGACCAACTTAATGAATTCTTCTTTTTTGTGAGGATCAATGGCATTAAATAGAAACTATAGAGTCTGGTCAAAATGTTCCCCACCCTCAGATCATCCTCATTTGCTTTGGGATCCATCTTGTGGTCACCTACATGGTGTTGGTTTGTCACCTAGGACAGTCCATAGCTGTAAAACTCATGAACCATTTCAACTTCCACTCTATCAAGAGGGTGAATTAAGGTGTTCAGGACCCTGAGCAGCTTTAAATGGTAGTGAGATCTTGAGTTCAGGCAGGGATTAAATGGTGTAGTATTGAAGAATTTAAACAGCAATACTTCCATTTTGTCCTTTGAACATATCTTCAAGACAGTGCTTCCAGTCATTTGATCATTCTGATCATGCAGAATTTCTTAAAAAAAGTTGCCATTTCTCCTCTTATGAGTTTTTAGCTGATATAATCCCTGAAACACACATGAATACATTTCATAGAGAGAAGGCCCCCTTTCTTCTTTTCTGCCAATAATATGTCTTTCCTCTCTCCAAGATTAGATCATACATTAGTGAGAGTCATTACAAGCAAAACTGGCATTCAAACTGTCTGAGGTTATCTTCCTGAGACAAGATCTGGGACTGGAAGTGGAGATTAGTCAATCCCTTCTTTCTCAACCTATAACTATATATTTTTCTGTGCCTCACCATCTTATTATGTCACCATAAAATGTATGTCTAATGCATATTTTAAAATAATAACTATTTCTTAAGCAGAAATAATATTCTGTGCCTTACCACAGTCTGTAATCAGAGATCTTTATGCTTATTCAAATTGCTATTCAGGTGCTAAATATTGATGGACAATTTCAAGTCCCCTGCCTTTACTTCTTTATGATTCATTATCGTTCTATGGAGGTAAACTGGACAGCGTTTCAGATTGAAGATGCTTTCTAGGAGAAGAGGGCATATGGCCTTGCCATCTTGCATCCTGATTTTGATTCCCTAGCTCAGCACCAAAAGTCTACACTTTAGCCTCGCCAGGAAGAATCAATTAAGATGAAAAGTTATGGGGAACCCGTGCTTCATTTATTCATTCATTAGGTTTATATCCAGCCTTTAGTCCAAAAACCTAGTTCTCTCTCTTTTGATTTACACAAAGTAACAGATCTGTGAAATAAGTTGGATGGATAAATACGATTGGCTCCAAGTTATTTTTAATGAAAATGGTCTTGTACAAAACTTTGGTACATGAATACCTTGAATGCAGCATGAAATTGCAATAATCAAAAATGGAAAAATAGAGAAAATGATTACGGCTCTTTTGTTTGCAAAAAAATAAGGGGGAACTGAATGGTATACATAATTGAAGTGTAAAAAATCATGCATGGGATGGTAAAAATTGACAAAGAATATTTTTTCCCTTTTCTCAAAGGATTGAGACCAGAGACCATCTTATAAAACTGGAAGATCTGAAGTAAACAAAATGAAATGTTTGTTCGTTCTGCACATAATTAATCTGTAAAATTTATTGCCATAGATATGAAGAAAGTTTTCAAGAGGATGTTGATAAATTCTTACAGTCCAGAGTCTCACACCTATTGGTCTTAAATACTCAGTGTTATCTTGGCACTGGATCAGCTTTTCTCCAAATATCAATTACAAAAACATAATAGTGGGAGAGCTTTGTATTTGACTTGTGAGCATCGAAGAAGCTCCTCGTTGACCACTGTCAGAAAGAAAATGTTAAAGTAAGATGATGTTCAGCCTGATTCAGCAATACTGTTCTTAGGTTCTAACATTCTGCACATCCACAGTTCTAATCCAATATTGACACTTGTTGTTAATGTGGCACATCAGGCTTTGTATCCTGCTATTCATACATGGTATAAATTGTGGAGTTAGTTTTTTGAAATATCTTTATTTTTCACAGATTAATAAAAGCAATTCAGGTTCCCTACCTGCCTGAAACATAAACATTTGAAACTTCTTACCTTCCAGGTTTCATTCATATGTAGTGTTATATATAAAATTTCAAGAAACTTAAATAAGAAGGCCTGGAAAAGAGAGGGCGGGAGATTGATGGTAGGAATAAATGCTTTATTTTAATGGATTACCTTAGAGCAGGGTTGTCAAACTCAATTTCATTAAGGGCTGCATCAAGTTTGATCTTGGGCAGTGAGTGGGCATGGTTGGGGTGGGAGTGGCCAGCTTGACATCCTGTAGCATCTGCCAGTGAAAATGGAGCCCAGAAGGGCAGCATGCATCCCTCCCGAGCTCCGTTTTTGCTGGCAGAGGCACCACGGGATGGTCCTTTGCTATTTTTAGGGCGGCCCTGTGGGCCAGATCTAAGCACCCCATTGGCTGGATCTGGTTCATGGGCCTTAAGTTTGACACCCCTGCCTTAGAGGCTGTATGCAGAGGCTGGAAAGGAACTGCCTGATGCCAAAAACAGTAAAAGTAAATCTTAGAAAAAACATTGCAAACGGCCAGTTTAGTGTAGCGGTTGTGCTGCCTAGGAATCAGGAAATCATGAGTTCTAGTCCCACCTTAGGGATGAAACCTAACTTTGGATCAATCAATCACTTTTTTCAGCCCAACCCACTTCACAGAACTGTTATGGTACATGCAAAATAAACACATGTATTGTTATAGGGAAAATAGGAGGAGAAAGGAGTGTTCTTGGATGGATCCACAATATATTGCTTAGAAAGCAATAAAAATGGGTTAAAAAATCTTTTAAAAAATTATCTGAAATGTCATCAGTTGGAAGAAAAGAGGACAGGAAATTGAAATAGTAGATTGTAGTGTAGTTAAGACATATTTAAATATGACACTCATTTATTTTATTGATGTCACAGATTTTGAAAGATTTACTAGGTGATTCTGGAGTATAAATTTTATCTTTCATGTACTATTTGCCAATGCAAATAACATAAAAATATCATGGATGGGTTAAGACTGCCAATTCCATCAATTGTTATAAGTCATAATATTGAATTCCATTTATGTAATATTTTCTATAGAGCTAGAAGAAACACATTTTTAATTCCAAAATGTTTATTTGCATATCCAACCAGATGCTCAGTGTTTTAAATTTCATGTTGTTAGTCTTGATAAATGTTAATACAACACATTTCCAGCTTTTATTTTCATTTTGGTGTATATTCATTTGATTTGGTTCTGCTTTCAAATCAAAGGATCACAATAAAGTGATCTTCCAAAATAGCACATTGTGGTTCAATTCTAAAATGTTGTACAGATGTGCTTGTTTCTGATCATGTAATAATATGAGCCATAGAACCTGTTGTATGAAGTCTACAGTAATCACTTATTTCTGTACTGATTCTTCTCTAAGCTTCAGAGAGGCATTTTCTACAAATCTTGCCTAGATACAATGATAGTGATGAAGACTCATTTTCCTCAAAGAGGTAGAGCAATGTACAAAAGAAAAATGAACCAGTCAAAATTCAATAATTATCACTGATTAAAACCTCCAATACTAAACAAGACAATAAACATTCAAACATTGAAACAGAATTCATTTTTTAAAAAAAAGCCATCTAAAAAGTAACTTAACACTGTAACTGAAGTCTGACTGAATGGAGATCTTATATTTTAAAGAAGAGAAGATGGGAATTAAAAGACAGAACTGTATTTTGGAAAAAATTTACTTTTCTTCTTCATAATTTTCCTTTCCCCTGCCTAACTTAGCATCTTAAAACCGTATAATAGGAAAGGTTGCCCAAGATACAAATTGAATTTTCTGTTTAGCACCCATTTTATCTAGCAACTGGGTTACTTTATAAAATATTAAATGCAATCCTTTATAATTAGTGAATATTTAATTATTAAAACTATTAATGAATAACAAATGAGGCAAAAGGAGCTAGTGAAATGGGATAGTAAAAAGTCAAATTGTACCATTAGCAAGATATGCTGTTTCTTCTGACCTTTGAATCTATAATATATTTCATATTGCTATTAATTCTCTGACCCACTCAAAATGATGATATAACAGGTAATGATACAGCAATGATATATACATATGATAAAGAGGTGGTTCTCCCATAACTGTTGAGTAAAAGACTTCAGTCTATTTATACATTAATATATTCTAAAAACTCAACATGTGAATGCTTTGTATAATTCTTCCACAACTGTTCAGCGTCATTCTCATGTCTATGTCTCCTTTATGAGCATTGTATGCACAGGTATGGACACCGCATGCTCAGTATTTTATTTCTGCGCAGGATGGTTTTCTGTGAATCTTTCGACTATGCAATAAAGGTGAAAATGAAAGGAAATTACAATTTCAAATCTTTTTATTCCTCTCCCAAATTTAATAAATAGGAATAAATTTATAGTAGTTACTAGGCTAGCCTAAATATATTCCATCTAGTGCAGGGATATCAAACTCGGATTGTCATGGTGTTGTCACATGACGTATCACGACTTTCCCCCCATTCGTGAAACCAGCTGTTGGTGTGGGCAATGTGTTATGCATCCATGAGTTTGATGCCCCCGGTCTTGTGGCTAAGGCACCAAGCAAGAAACCAGGAGATTGTGAATTCTAGTCCTGCCTTAGCCATGAAAACTACTAGGTGACCTTGGGTCAGTCATTCTCTTTCACCCAAACTCACCTCACAGGATTGTTGATATAGGGAAAATAGAAAGAGGAAGGTATGATGTTTGCTGCCTTTTTTTTTTTTAAATTTGATTTATATGCCGCCCTTCTCCGGAGACTCGGGGCGGCTTACAATGCGTTAAGCAATAGCCTTCATACTTTTGTATATTTATACAAAGTCCCCTTATTGCCCCCACAAACTGGGTCCTCATTTAACCTACCTTAGAAAGGATGGAAGGCTGAGTCAACCTTGAGCCTGGTAAGATTCGAACCTGCAGAAATTGCAGGCAGCTGTGTTAATAACAGGGTGCATTAAACCACTGTACTACCAAGGCTCCGCCTTGAGTTGTTTGTAAAAGTAATAAAGGTGGGATAGAATAAATGAATGAATGAATGAATGAATGAATGAATGAATGAACAGACAAAGAAATAAATATTTCTCCCACTGCTCATGATGAAAAACTTTTTCCCCATGTGGGGGTGGTACTAAAAGGGTAGCAAACACACTTCTTTCTTTCTTTCGATTTGATTATCAAAACTGCAGATAACACAAAGTTATAGGTAGTAGCAAAATTCAGGGAATTCTTGTACGGTCATAACAATGGGAAGAAACCAGCAAATTTATTTTAATAGGGACAAAAGAAAAGTCCTATAGCTCTGTGGAGAAAATGAAAAGGGCAATATATAGAATGTAAAAGATCCTTCTGAGCTGAATGGATTTTTTTTTTCTTCTGTAGAAAAGAAAGTAGTAATTTTTGCATGTCCATTCAAAGATGTTTCTCCATTCCCATTTGTAACAGACAAGTTTACATCTGATGTCCTTAGAGATATGGCTTCAAGGAAGATACATCTAAAATAGATTATATAAAATGAATCAGTCATAACCTAATAATAAAGATAAATTATACCTGGGATTAGGACACCAACATGTAGTAATTGTCTACCTTTAATTCTGAACGCTACCTTTTGCAAATACCTCATGTTAAGTTTAGAATTTATCATGTATCTTCACACAATACCGAACTGGAATGTGAACTGATTTTCAGAGACTTTTAAAAAAATGCTCTGTAAAAAGTTTGAGATTAGAAATCCAGAAAGTTTTTCAAACAAACATATACCTTTGACACAGCGAAAAAATTCACTAGTGATTTCTATAATTATTATTAACCTCAGAAATGTAGGTTCAATTTCTCAAAAGGAAATTTTCAGCCAGCACAAGACATGAATGACAAAGCAGAGTGGGACACTTCATTGTTTGGATAATTGTTTTATTATCTGCTTAGCTGTGAGGATATCCCTCTTAGGTTTGTATTTTCTTTTATTTTGCCTGCCATTCTTGTTGTCTCTTTTCCTTCCTTCCTTCCTTCCTTCCTTCCTTCCTTCCTTCCTTCCTTCCTTCCTTCCTTCCTTCCTTCCTTCCTTCCTTCCTTCCTTCCCTCCCTCCCTCCCTCCCTCCCTCCCTCTCTCCTTTCCTTTATTTTCCTTGTATGTCTTTGTATTATCTCCAAATGTATATTGGAAGAGTTTTCTCTTCATTGCACAAAGCATGACTTTTTTTCTACTTCAGAATGTAGTGAGGGATGGTTGCAATAATTAATGTTGGTCTATAGTATAAAAATGTGCACAGGTTATTTTTCTTATTTGAAACTGGCTTTTTTTGGACAATTTTCAGATTTATTTAAAAAAAAAACTTCCATATCACTGGAATCAATATGTTTTAAAGGGGATTCTGCAATGTTCTTCGGAAAAAGGCGGCATATAAATTGAAGTAATAAAATATGTTGGAAGTGAAGACATTAACTTTACCTGCACAACAGAAATTAGAGTGAGCAGATTCTTCCCACCCACCCCACCCCCAAGGAAGAAAAAAGGAATAAGAATATTTATTTATGGTATTTTATGTTCCCTCTTCCCTATGTATTTAGCTAGCTAACATAATTTACAAAAACATAAAGTGTTAAAATTATCTAGTTTTATAAAATATTAAAATCAATTAAAGAACAAAAATGAGAGAAAACTGAAAGAATATATAGTAAGAATGGTACTAGAAGTCAAAATTTACAGTGTCTGCAAATTGGTATGAAGTAATTCCTTGATAGGAAGGAGAACCAGCTGGTAAAAAACCAGAGAGGCAACCAGTGAATTAAAAAAGAGAAGGTGCAACTGCACAATTGTCGCCTGTGTTGCTTTTTATTTTTACATAGAAAGAGTGAAGTTTTATTGTCATCACCATCAACTTGATTTTTCTGTCCATCCAGTGAACATTTCTGAAGGATCCAAGAAAGGATCTCTGTTTTAATCTTCCCGGTTTCCACTTTTTGGTGTAGAATTGGAGAAGACACATGTGTTCATTTTCCTTAATTATGCTTCTACCACAAATGGTAATAGAGATGAAATTCTTCATCGGTTTGTAGGCTATGGTGGATGCTCTGATAAAGCTAAGGCTAGACCCTAGAGTTTGTTTTCCTTCACCAGCATTAAAATTCTGAGGATGGAAGACTCACATATTGGATTTTTTAAAAATTTGGTGCTAATGCTTTTTGATCAATGCTTGCAGGGCGGTCTATTCACAATTTCTTCAAAGGTTTTTGACTGAATTGTTACAAACCTGTTAAGTCCTCGCCGATACGACTTTCCCGAAGTCGCCCTGTTGCTGCCCCGCTCCGATTGGCTAAAGCGCGAGCAACAATATAGCGGGAAAAACGCAGCCCAGGTTTACCCTGTCTGACAGCTCTCTATTTAAGCAGCTGTCAGGCGGTTACAAGTTATCAATGTTTCCACATGCGCATGCTTTGTTGCCTGTTTACTGTTAGCATTCTGTTAAAAATAAAACGTTGTTCTTTAAGCCTTGTCTCTGATTACCTGCCTAGTTCTCCAGCTAGAACATTGGCGACGAGGATGGGATATTCCTGAGGTCAAGGCCGCTGAAGTCACAATTAGAGCTGTGGCAACTCAAGCCAAGGGTGCCCTCAGTCATGTGCGATGAGATGTTGCCTTAAGGCAACTCGCAGTGCTACATTGACCATGTCTACATTCCTGCTGGCCTTCGTCCCATTTGTGCCAGCGTCTGAGACGTGGGACACATATATAGAAAGGTTCAAATGTTTCCTGCAGGCCAACGACCTGACAGGCCTCTCCAGCGCACGGAAACAGGGCTACTTCCTCAGCTCCTGTGGAAGTGAGATTTTTGGAACTGCTAGAGCCCTAGATGCCCCTCAGCAAGTATTCGAGGTGTCATGGGAGACGCTATTGGAGAAGTTGAAGAATCACTTCTCCCTGGCACCCTCGTGCATTGTGTGGCAACATGCCTTTTGACAGTGATCGCAGAATGAGGCAGAATCCGTCAATGACTATATGGCCTCCTTGCAATCGGCTGCCCTGCACTGCGAGTTCTGTGAACCGGATGAAATGTTGTTGGACCAGCTCGTCGGCGGGATCAAGGACCTGAAGTTACAGTGGTGTCTGCTTGCCTGATCTGAGCTAACCCTTCAGGTAGCCCTAGATGAGGCCAGGGCTGCGGAGATGTCAGATAGGTCATCCGCCGAGATCCAACAATTCCAGGCAAGCTCCGCAGCTGCTGGGAAACACCTGACAGTCCATTATGAGGATTTGACCAGGACGGAAACTCTGAGGATGACGAGATGGTCAGCCGCCTGAAGACGACCAAACGGCAGAAAGCGGCAGTGGCCCCGAAATTCCCTCAGGCCAACTGTTTGGGTTGTGGTGGTGCCCAGCATAGAGCTGACTGTAGGTTCAAGCCTGCAGTTTGTTGCCATTGTGGCAAGAGAGGCCACCTGTCCAAGGTCTGCTGGGCAGCCCCTCCTTCACATGCCGCCCCGGCTGTCGTCCCCAGGAACCGCCGAATGGGCTGAAGACGGCTCCCCGTCATGGCGATTGCTTTGCGGTTTCCTGTCATGACGAGCCTTTTGATGCTGCCGTGGGCCACGCCACCTCATCCCCTTCTGCCAACAAGCTTTTCATCACTGTCATCTTGGAGGGGGCTACCTGCCGCATGGAGGTCAACACTGGCTCTTCTAAGTCCCTCATCGCATGGTCTACCCTCTCGCGCCTCCCGCCAAATATGTCACTCCAACGGCTCAAGCCTTGCCCGGTCACCTTTAGGGATTACCAGGGAAAGACTATCCCAACCATAGGGTTTGACACCTTCCAGGTGTCCTACAAATCGTTCAACGGCAGATTGCCATTAATCATGGTGAAGGATGATCTTCCCTGTCTTTTAGGCTTGGACTGGTTCACTGCCCCTAAACCTCAACGTCTCTGGTGTCCACTCTATGTTTCCTGATGTTCCAGCTCTGCTGACCCACGAATTCAATGATGTTTTCAGTGACTGCCTTGGTAAATATATGGGGAGCCCCATTTCATTTAATTTGGATCCCCAAGTGGTGCCCATCTGCCTGAAACTCCAGGGGGTGCTGCTGGCATTGCGCCCACGGGTTGATAGGGAGCTGGACAGGCTCATCACTCACGGGGTTCTGGTTCCTGTGGACCATTCTACCTGGGAAATCCCCATTGTTATTCCCCTTAAGTAAGATGGCTCACTTAGAATTTGCGTTGATTATAAATGTACTATTAATAAGGCCTTGCAAGCCAACCCGTACCTGGCGCCAGTGATCCAGCACTACTCCATTCCCTTGGGCAAAGCTGGATATTCGCCAAATTAGATCTAGTGCAAGCTTACCAGCAGCTCCCGGTCAATGAACCCACAGCGCTAGCCCAAACTATTGTTACACACAGAGGCACATTTAAATGTACCCGCCTTCAATTTGGAGTCAGCATCGCTCCGAGAATCTTCCAAAGCCTCATGGAGAGGCTGTTGCAAGGCATTCCCAGGGTGGTGCCCTATTTTGACATTTTGATCTCTGCCGTCAACCAGTCTGACATCCTCTCCAAATTGCGAGCTGTATTGACCTGCCTGTGCCAGGCCGAGCTTCAGCTTAGAAGGGAGAAATGCTCTATAGGAGTTCCCCAGGTAAAATTCCTTGGGTTCCTGATAGACGCCCAAGGCATTCACCCAACCCCATCTAAAGTTTCGGCCACTCCATCATGCAAAGCTGAGTTGCAGGCCTTCCTCGGCCTCTTTTATGCCATTTTCTTGCCTCATAAGGCTTCCCTTACCGAGCCTCTGCATCAACTCCTCGACTGTATTGTATTGTCCCTGGCATTGGAATCAGGCTGCAGCTGCCTCATTTCAGGCTGTCAAGGATGTCCTGACTTTGTGGGCTGTCCTCGTCCAGTATGACGCGAACCTCTCTGTATCCCTGACTTGTGACATTTCACCGTATGGCATAGGGGCGGTCTTAAGCCACGCCTTCCCTGATGGGACGGAGGCCCCTATTGCCTATTACTCTAGGACTCTATCTGCCCCCGAATGTAACTATAGCCAATTAGACCGGGAGGCGCTGGTGGCTGTAGCGGGAATCAAACGATTCCATGATTACCTTTATGGTCGTTTTTTCACCCTTATTACTGACCGCCGCTCTAGGATTACTAGCTGGTGATCAGCAGATGCCCCAAATCTTGTCCCCTCGCATGTCTCGCTGGGCCAAATTTTTTGTCCGCATACTCCTATAAGCGGACTACGCATGCGTCATCCGGGTGGAGAGGGATGTTAAGTCCTCGCCGATACGACTTTCCCGAAGCCGTCCATGTTGCTGCCCCACTCCGATTGGCTAAAGCGCGAGCAACAATATAGCGGGAAAAACGCAGCCCTTCTATTGGATTACCCTGTCTGACAACTCCCTATTTAAGCAGCTGTCAGGCGGTTACAAGTTGTCAATGTTTCCACATGCGGGAGCTTTGTTGCCTGTTTACTGTTAGCATTCTGTTAAAAATAAAGCGTTGTTCTTTAAGCCTTGCCTCCGATTACGTGCCTAGTTCTCCAGCTAGGACAAAATCCACACACCTGCCTGTTGTGTTAATAGCCAGATTTGGCCTTAGATGGGATGATTAGAATCTGTTCTCTCACCAAGCTAAGACCTTTAGACCCACCTGTTAACTGTGGGCCTGATAAAATTTGGACAAAGAAAGCAAGTTATGTACAGGGTTTTAAGTCCCTTAGCATGTGCAGAAAAAACATGGGCAAGAAAATGAACAAGAGCCTTCATGGCGCAGCAGACTAAAGTGCTGTTAAGTAACACCAGCTGCCTGCAATTACTGCAAATTCAAATCTCACCAGGCTCAAGGTTGACTCAGCCTTCCATCCTTTCGAGGTAGGTAAAATGAGGACCCGGATTGTGTGGGCAATAAACTGACTTTGTATAAAAAAGAACACTGCTTGGGGAGGCCAAAAGCCCTACTAAGCAGGTATATATAAAAGTATGAAGGCTATTGCTTAACACATTGTAAGCCGCCCTGAGTCTCTGGAGAAGGGCGGCATATAAATCGAACCAATAATAATAACAATAATAATAATAACGAAAGGGGTTGTTTCATTAAAAATGTACAAGAGCGAAGAAGGAGCATGTAGAAAATGTGCATCTCTATTCTATGCCAGTGGGCATTTGAATAACATACTATATTTCTGGTTGAAAAAGTGTATGTTCATACAATAGACACAGGTTAGTTATGCTGGGTCCGAATTTTAGTGCTGTAGATGGAGGAAGACTTTAAGGGAGGAGATGCAGAAAGCGGCTCATTTTTCTCAATTCTAATTATCCTGGTTCCAGTAGATTAGAAAATAGAAAATGTAGAAGTCGGAGACATTTTGAGCTCCATCGCCTGCCAAGTTAAATCTGACAAATGGTGGGCATGTATAATTAATGCTGTCATCTTTCCCTTGACCAAAGGGCGACCACAGTAACTATAGATTGTAATTGTCATCGTTGTCACATAAAATGTGCTATTATTAAGTTCAGGCTGAATTTTATTGCTTCAGATGCTCATAAATTGAATGGTCAGTCATTTAAATTACCAAGTAGAGTGCTTTGAAAGCTACTTTTAAGAAAGTGTATTTGACTCTGGACCTCGAGAAACTAATTAGGCTCCTTTAAACAGATGTTAAATAGGTTACAACCTGTGTGGGGAAAAAAAGTCCCTCTGACAGGCATCTCCTTGATATTTTAAAACTTAAAAAAGGAAAACATTTTAATTTACCAGGTTTGCCCTAAGGCGTGCCTAGAATGTAACTAGAAGTTTGCTTCCCTGATGGATTTAAAAGATGAGTTTCTTTACCTTGTAAAAAAGGTGACCTAGAGAGAGAAAACAATGAGTGTAGTTGTGATGATGAATAGCTTACTTTATCTTCCTTAGACAAAGGGGAAGTGATAGTGGTTAATGAGATGTATAGGACAGCTGGAATTCAGAATCTAAACCATTTGGGAAAGTTAAACAAGTGTGGTTGCTTGCCATTATAGCAGATTTCTATTTAATGACAACCAATTAAGATGAAATACATTACCGAATGGTAACATTCATGTTCAACTTTAAAAAGACCAGCCTTTACCAGGAAATTACAGCTGTGCATGGAATTGTAGTTGGGATGGGGCCACTTAGGCTATCAGGACCGAGCCCCAGTTTGGTGCAGGCATCTCATTTATAAGATTTTCAAAATGACTTGAAATACATGGGTCTTCAGCTTCTTGAATATACATACTGAACAGGAGCCTCCAAATTCAGTAGGTAATTTGTTCTATTGTTGAATTGCTCTTACCAATAGCAAGTTTCCTGCCTGCTATAAAAATGATGCATAAGACTTTCGCATCAAAAGAGCCATACAAACTCTCTACAACTCTTGCTGTTTTCTCCCCAAAGTGTCATTCTAAATTTTACATTTTCCAAGCAATAAGTATCAGCTTCCTTGGGCTCTTTTCTTTTATGAGTAATGCATTTTACAAGCCATGCTTGGTATTGTTAAAGTTCTCTCCCTCTCTCTTTCTCTCTGTTGTGCAATTGTTCAGGTGCTGCTCAACAAGTAAATTCAATATTAGATTCCATGCTGCATTATATTGGATCCCATACTCTGTGAGAATGTTCTGCTTCTGAAATGGTCTTGGATTACAGCTTTTCATTTCTTCTAAACCTGCTGTAACCCATGGAAATTTATTTCAAGCTTTGTGGGTCTTCCCGAATTGTATTGGAAAAATGCATGCGAGAAGTATTGCTATAAACAGCTCGCTGCTCTTTTTTTTTCATCAAGACGACTTTGATTCCAAGCCTATCCTTCAAATGGGACAAGGCTGTTTCATTCAAAGGCCACATTTTAAGCCAGTACAACGTTTTAAAGATATTATCAGTATCCTTGAAGATCATTTGGGTAGCAATGCTAAGTAAAAAATGGATAAAGTAATTGTTTAGAATGAAAAAGATGGGTTACAAAATGACATTTTTCTTAAGAATCAAGTTTGAAATGAAATAGGAGTAGCAACTAAGTCAGCCAATTGGGAGCTGAGACAGACTGAAGCCAGGACATGTCTTAGTCTGCAGCTTCTGAGTCTGTGCAGAAAATTGAAACTGAAACTAAGCAGTCTGTGCATGCTGGCTGCTCTGCTGAAATGAAACTAACTGCTCTCTCCTGCCTTGTGTTGTAACTGCAACTACATTGAAGAAAACTCTGATATTGGTATTGTAAATGTTGTAGCGCGGGAATAACGAGAGGCACAAGCAAGCTAGTGACAACAGCTCTTTAATTCAGGGTGAGACTTCAGCAAAAGAACACAGGCAACAGCCTTCCTTATATACTTTTCAGAGGCGACCAAGAACCAATCAGAATTCACTTTACATTTGAATTTCCCACACAAAATAGATACATACATAACACCCCTCCACTCCCAGAAGGCACTTATCCTATCTATTTACATATTTACATACAAAATCATGCAGGTGACCAGGGTGTGGCTTAATCCTGGTTGACCTGCGCAGTTCAGTTGTTGGCGAGGCGTCGAGCCGGTCGGAGGGACCTCCCGTATCTCCTGGCTCTGCCAATGGAACCTCCTGGATTTCTCCGGAGGTGTGGCTATCTCCGGCTCGGAGTGTTGACTCACTGGGGCGGCGCTGGAACTCTGGGTTGCCAGGTAAGTATTCCGGCTTACTCGGGCTTGAGGTAGCTGTGTCAGGAAGACTTTGATAGTTAGGACAAGAGTTTTTGTTTTGTAAACGTTTACGCAATTGATCTATATGTCTCCTCCAAATTTTACCATGCCCTATATCAACTGTGTAAGACTTTGGACCGGTGATTCCTACTATGGTTCCCTCTACCCATAAGGGCCCATTGGTGTAGCTTCTAGCAAAAACTGGTGTTCCTACTTGGAATTGTCTTAGTCCTCCCCCTTCCCCCGTGAAGCTATCAGAGGAGTAATTGGGATGCAGTCGGTCGAGAATGCATCTTAGCTTTCGGCCCATTAAGAGCTCAGCTGGGCTGCGGCCTGAGGTGGGGCACGGGGTGGCGTGCTGTACTGCTAAGAACTCATCTATTCTAGCCTGCCAGTCCCCTGCATCAAGCCGGGAAAGAGCTTCTTTGGCCGTTCTTACAAATCTTTCTGCAAGGCCATTCGAAGCTGGATGAAAAGAAGCGGATAATGCATGTCTTATGCCTAATTCAGCCAGGTAGTCCTCAAATTGAGTTGCTGTAAATTGGGGCCCATTGTCGGATACCAGGGTGTCCGGCAGTCCGTGTGTTGCAAATAGTTTTCTGAGTACTTTGATTAAGGCCTCAGAAGTGGTAGATGGCATCAAGGCAATTTCGAGCCACTTAGAATATGCATCTACAATAATAAGAAAGTTCTGGCCGTGGAACGGGCCAGCGAAATCGATGTGAATCCTTCCCCATGGCCCCTTTGGTTTTTCCCATTCCCGAACGGGAGCTATGGGAGGATCTGGGCGGGACTCCTGGCAGGGCCTGCACTTCCCCACCCACTCAGTGACATCTTGGTCGAGATGTGGCCACCAAACATAGCTACGAGCTAGGCCTTTCATGCGAACAATACCAGGGTGTCCCTCATACAACATTTCTAGAACTCTGTGCCTTAACCGCGAAGGAATGACCACCCTGTCTCCCCACAACAAACAACCCCCAACATTGACAGTTCATTTTTTTTGTTAAAGTACAATTGAAAGTCACCCCCGTCCACCTTGGTAGGCCAACCCCTCGTTACCCAGCCCATTACAGTGTGCAAGACAGAGTCTCTGGCAGAAACCCTCACCACCTCGTTTGAGGAGATGGGGCCCGGGGAAACAATGTCAAGAAGTAAAACCGGGGCTTCCCGAGTCGGGTTGTCCAACAATTCGGGCAAGGGGCATCGGCTGAGGGCATCAGCATGTCCTAAGGTTTTGCTCGGCTGGTGGAGCAGTCTGTAAGAATAAGCGGCTAAGAAAATGGACCATCTGGTCATCTGGGGGGAAAGAGCAGCCGGGGTCGGTTTATCTCCAGCCAAAAGTCCCAAAAGAGGCTGGTGGTCCGTAATGAGTTCAAAGGTGTGACCAAACAAATACTCGTGAAATTTTTTGACCCCAGCTACAGCCGCTAATGCCTCCCTATCCAGCTGGCTATAGTTCCTTTCAGCACTAGACGAAGTGCGAGAGTAATAGGTGATAGGCGCCTCTAACCCATTCGGCAGTCTATGGCTTAAAACCGCGCCTACGCCAAAGGGGGAAGCGTCACAGACCAACACTAGGGGTAGTTCAGCATTGTATTGAATAAGGAAACTGTCCTCGACAAAAGTCTCTTTACTGTGTTGAATGCAGCCGCTTCTCGTTTGCCCCAAACCCACGGAACGTTTTTCCCAAGGAGCCTGTGCAGGGGCTCCGCAACAGTGGCTTTGTGTTTTAAAAACATTGTATAGAAATTGAGAAGGCCCATAAAGACCTGCAGTTTGGACTTCGACTTGGGGGTGGGCATGCTTCGGATGGCCCTGACTTTGCTTTCTGTGGGGTGAATGCCTGTGCTGTCGATTCGGTAGCCTAAGAATTCCACTGATGGAACCGCTATTTTGCATTTTGCTTGTTTGAGTTTAAGTCCCGCTTCTGTGAATCTGGTTAGGACTTGTCTAACCCTCTGGCCTAACTGAGTCTCGTCTTGGCCACTAATCAAAACATCGTTGAAATACGGGACGACACCTGGGAGGCCTTGTAGAAGGCGCTCCATTGTGCTCTGAAAGAGCCCAGGGGCGATGCTGACCCCAAACTGAAGTCTGGTGCATTTAAAGGTACCTCTGTGAGTTACTATTGTCTGTGATTCTGCCGTAGCATCATCTACTGGCAGTTGTTGGTATGCCTGCTCAAGGTCTAGTTTTGCGAATAGCTTGCCAGGCCCCAGGGAGTGCAGTAGATGGTGGACTATCGGAACCGGATAGGCGCTCTGTTGCAACGCCTTAATCGAACACTTATAGTCAGCGCAAATTCTAATTGAGCCGTCCGATTTGACTGGCGTGACTATTGGGGTTTCCCACTTAGTGTGATCTACAGGAATTAGCACCCCTTGCTTAATGAGCTTGTTGAGCTCCGCATCAATTTTGGGCTTTAAAGCAAAGGGCACTCGTCTTGCTTTCAGTCTGATTGGCGCTACGTTGGGGTCTAAATTAAAGGATATTGGGGTCCCCACGTACTTGCCTAGAGTCTCTTCGAAAATGTCCCGAAACTCGTGGAGAAGGGTTTCTTTGAGGGATGATCCGCTGATGCTGTGAACGCCCGTGAAGCCCATGCCGAGGGCTTGGAACCATTTCATGCCCAGTAGACTTGGTAGGGGCTTGCTAATGACGGTCAGGGGCAGCTCTTTCTGGAACTCGCCGTAGGTGACCCGGAACGTGCCTACGCCTTCAACGGGAACTCGGTTTCCCTGGTAGTCAAGGAGGCGGATTTTCTGACGGGACAGCTGGGTTTTCTGGAACTTGGGCAGGATCGCCTTGAGTGTTGTCCAGGACATGATCGATAACGTAGACCCGGTGTCGATTTCCATTTCACACGGTATGCCATCGATTTCTACTTTCGTGTAGACTTTCTCATCGTCGGTTGTGTGGCTTGGCCGATTCTCATGCTGTAGGTCTCCCGCTTTTGAGGTTCGCGCCGTTTTCTCGCGCCATCATCTTTGATTGGCTGTTTTGAACGAGCCGGCTCTAGTTGGTCGCAGTAGTCACGTGGCTTTCGACTACGTGGAAATTGAGCTCTGCAAATTCGTGCTAGGTGGCCTTTCCTGTCGCAACGCCTGCAAATGGCTTCTCTGTATTTACACGAATGTCTCTCGTGATCCCCGCCACACCTAGGACAGTTCTCGTGGCGGCGGCTTTGTTCGCTCAATTTCTTTTCTGTATGGAAGACGTCCTCGTCCAACTCTTCCTCTGTGCTGGTTCGCACCTCTTCTCTGTGAACGGGGGCTGTTTTCGGCCCGTCTTTGCTTGAACTTGGTCGCTGCAGTGTTTCCGAAGCTTTCCTTGATGCCTTGTGTGCTTGGGCTTTGTCTAGCGCGCCGGCTAGCGTTAGGTCTGGCTTGGCTAGAAGACGCCTTTGTAACCGGGTATCTCGAACCCCGCAAATCAATTGTTTAAGCAGTGCGTCGTCCAAATCTCTGTAGTCACAATGCGTTGTTGGCTTTTCGAAGCGCGGCCACATAAGCACTGACCGGCTCTCCTTCTTTTTGAACTTGTTGCCGGAGTTCGTAGCACTGTACAAATTTGGACAGAACCAGAGCGTAGTGAGCTCTCAGGTTGGCCTGTAGGATGTCCCAGGGAACCGTCTGGATTGGGGTTGGCTCGCAGAGAGATTCGGCCATCTCGAATACGTCTGGCCCACAGTGGCTTAAGAACAGGGCCCTTTTTCTGTTCGCTGAGAGCCCTTGCATTTCGCTCGCTTCCAAGGAGCACTCGAACCTGGTCAGATACGATTCCCACTTCTCTGGGGTTGGGTCGAAGGGTTTTGGCGGAACGTAGGCAGACATGCTGTGTCTCCGTGTTCGCTAGTCACCCTGGCTGAAACTCAGAGCTCTTTTTGAATTGCTTCTTGTGGCCTCTATCCCACCTTCGTCGCCAATGTTGTAGCGCGGGAATAACGAGAGGCACAAGCAAGCTAGTGACAACAGCTCTTTAATTCAGGGTGAGACTTCAGCAAAAGAACACAGGCAACAGCCTTCCTTATATACTTTTCAGAGGCGACCAAGAACCAATCAGAATTCACTTTACATTTGAATTTCCCGCACAAAATAGATACATACATAACAGTAAATACTTCATCTATTGTTATGTATATAAAGAAGTTAATGAATCCTGCTGCATCAGTCTGCCTGTGTGTGCTTTCTGGATTTAATTTCTGCAACAAACTTTGGCAGATTTGTTATCAAACCTAAGACTTCTAGGCATGTTAAAACTTGGTGGCTTGAGTGATTATTTATTTAATCCACGTTTAATTTTGTGTGTAAGTGTGTGTGTGTGTGTAAATGCGCACACATTTAGTATAAGAAGGGCTTCCTCCTTATAATACATTTCCTCCCCCACTCCATTACTTTAGTATAAATCAAAGTATAATTCAAATATTTCCCATAATTCTTTTAATATCATTAATTAATGAGAAACTATGTACAAACAGGCACCAGTTTCTAGCATATTTTTTTCCAGGAATCCTCAGGACTGCTGTTGAAATTTTAGAAAGCAACATAATTGGTGGTTTCAATGCTTCATTTAGAAATGTGGCCATTATTCCTAGGGAAAAAAATAACTGTTAGAAAGGATGGCAGGGAACAATCTTTTCTATTCACCAGAAGGCAAATAGAAGGCTTTTTTTTTTTTTTTGGTGACAGGACACCAGTGTAGCATCCATTTTTGAAGAATTCTATGATACACTATCAGACTTTCAGATGTGAAAATATTGATTTAGAATATTACATAAATATACTGTTGTTGCATCCACCAAATAGTAAGCAAAGACATGAAAGATATTTGATAGATTCATAAGGATAGTAACACACTATTTTCAGTGGTGCAAAAAAAGTCAGACATCTGTTTCAGTTGGAAAAATCAATAAGAGTTTAAGCAGTTTCCCTATGTTAATTCTGAAGTTCTAAAACTGTGGTCCAATGAACTATTTCTAATGACTGAACTCTACTTAATTAGAGTTTCTCTACCATTTTAAAAGACAGCTAGGGCACAATCCAGCTACGTTAAGCACTTTTAAGTTCCATTAATTTCAATTGCAATGTGCTAAGCTTGTACTTTAACTTTCTCATTAAAATAAATGGAATTTAAATGTGCATAAATTTGGGTGGACTATGCCCTTTGTGGACATATAATGCCCCCTAATTATTTTCATATAAGCACTTTTTTTTGAGTTACCACAGCAATACTGTACAATCATTAATGGATGTTTTGATTTGGGGAAAATTAATTTACCCAAGAAGGAAATCTAAAATTAAAATGTATTAACAGTCCTTTATTATTTTTATGCTGGCTAATTATTCTACACAAATATTTTTTCTCTTCCTACATGATGCAGTTCACTAAAAGTATTTCTTGGGACTCTAATCTTGTTGTCCATTTTTATTTTTGCTATTGTTCAGTCTAGATTTGCATAATTTGCATCTCAACCCTTTTTCCGAGAACTAGATTCTGAATTGTTGAAAGCTGATCCTACGAAATGCAGCAGAGAGGAGAAAGTGGTTGTAAATTTTGCAGACTGGAAGGCAACCTACTGTATATTTCAGAGTATAAGATGCACCTTTTCCCCTCTAAAAGGGGGTGAAAATGTAGGTGCATCTTATACACTGAATGTAGCCCCGCCCACCCACTGCCCCCCACCCTTTGGCCTCTGCCCCCCGGCAGTTGCCTCCTTACAGCAAACAGCAAGAAAAACTAGCTCCTTTCAGCTTCAGCACAGCCTAATTAGCACAAGTTGATTGGATTGGCCTCCCAACTCTCAGCTGTCTTGCTCTCAGCTGTTTTGCGCAGGCCTCTGCTGCTTGCTGTAATGAAGAAAATTGCTGGAGCAGATTTTTTCCCCCCTTGTGCTAATCAAGCTATGCTGAAAACAAAAATGAAAGTAAAGCTGTTTGCTGTTTGCTGTTTGCTGCAACGAGGCAAAGTTGCTCTGAGGCAGAGACAGAGGAAGATTTCTTTTTCTTCTTTTCCTCACCAAAAAAGGTAGGTGTGTCTTATTGTCTGGTGTGTCTTATACTCCGAAAAATACAGTACTTTTTAAAACATAGAGGATTGTTAGACTTAAGAAGTGACATGACTCTGAATGAGAAAGGTGAATGGTGTTGTTTTCATATCTTCCCCCAAATTATCCAGAAACAATAGGAAGAGCCTTGGTAGGATTCAACAAATTCTTATCCTTAATATATATATTGTTTTAATTGTTCTTAATGTTTGTATTGTATGTTTTTATCTGGCTGTACACCGCCCTGAGTCCCTTGGGAGAAGGTGCGGTATATAAATTTGAAATAAAATAAATAAATCCTGATAGGATAAGAAGTATATTTGAAGATACATATAGCTAATTTGCTTAAAGCCAAACAGGCTTGAATTTGCTCAGTATGTGGATTTACCCTGTTTTCCCCCCAAATAAGACATCCCCTGATAATAAGGCCAATCGGCTTTTTGAGTGCATGGCAATAAGGCCAAATGCTTATTTCAGGGTTCAAAAAAGTATAAGGCAGGGTCTTATTTTTGGGGAAACATGGTAGAACTACCATGGAATCTTGTGGAACGCTCACTTAATATCCCTTAATTTTATGTGTCAGTAGCTTGATTTTGAGTTGAGCAAAATATGGCATATCAATGTACTTAACAAAACAACATGTATTAAATTCATATATTCCTATAAAGTTTTAAGAGTATGATTTTTTTTCTATTTCTAAAATCATTTAAAATCTGGCAATGTTTCTTTTTCTCTCTGGATATTAAAAGTACTTTCACATGCGAATTTTATGTCAGTTGGAACGCATTCTGTAGCTTAGTTTTGTCAAACTATAAATTGGTTTGTAAGAGTTGATTAATTTCCATCTCAACTGTAATGTAGTTAAAGTTGTTATAAAGCTATATTTTCTTTTGAGAAAGTGTGGTGCCATTTCTCCATTGGAGGAAAATGTTTTTTCAACTTTCTTCCAAAGTCCTGAATCAAGGTCCTAAAAGGAACGGGATGTCTTGATGGATTCCTAGACCACACATAGCAAGCTGGGCTGATCCCAGACAAGTCAGATCCCTCTTTTTAGCATAAGGGAAACCATAGTGCAAAGTCAGTTTCCTGCCTTTCTATGAGATGTAGATATTTTGTTGTGGCACTAATTTTCACTCTTGTTCTCAGTATTTCTAGTTACTAGGAATGAAATCAAGTACACACATTGCCTTCAACATGTTTTGTGGGCTTGCAAGTAATAACTATAATTTTATGAGTGGTTTCTACATTTCTTTTGGTGTTTTTATTTGTCAGAGTGCACACAATGTGACTATTTTGAGACAACCCAGGAGCAAAATACAGTAAACAGAGGTTTGTCTTTCAAATAGTGGTTTATCTGCAAGGAATATATACATACACGTATTAGGCAAAGTCAGGCAATCAATCTTCAACTATAGCACAGAAGCACACACAGAGAAAGAGAGACACCCTCACAGGGCCTCTCTTATATATACAACCTTTTAAAGTGATATCAGTTAAATAACCCTGCTGACTCATTCTCTCTTTTTTTTATAAAAAGTTTTTTCTTATTAATAATACAAAATTAAAAAAACATTGGACATAGATATGACATCACTGGTTCCATACATCTTCCGTCACTTTACAATAATATTAGTACTCATATAAACATATAGTTCTTAAGCTTTGTTCACTATTTAAGCATAATATGATATGATATTAATACTTTCCCCCTTATTTCTGTATATTTATTTATCTCTTAAACATACATTAATGTATAACCGTGATGGTGAACCTATGGCTTGGATGCCACAGGTGGCACATGGAGCCATATCATTGGGCATGCGAGTGTTGGTGTAGCTCAGCTCCAGCGCGCATGTGTGCGCCGGCCACCTGATTTTTGGGCCTTTCAGTCCTATCAGAAGTTGGGAAATGGGCTGTTTCTGGCCTCCGGAGGGCCTCTAGGGGAGTGGGGAAGGCCGTTTTCGCCCTCCCCAGGCTCCTAGAAAGCCTCTGGAGCCCGGGCAGGGTGAAAAACAGGTCTACCGGGCCCTCTGTGCCATCATGTGCTAAAAGTGCAGGGGGTGCATGTGCAGGGGTGGGACGCATTTAATTATGGGTGGGCACACACATGTGGGTGACCTCGCCACGCTCCTCCCGCATTTGGCACGCGACGTCAAAAAGGTTAGCCATCACTGCTCTATAATAACATCTATTTTTTTGTTCTAACACTATACATTTGTCTTGGCTACCCTCTTGTTATCTATCCAATCATAAAATTGTTCCCAGATTTTGTAGTACTTAGTTTTGCTTTTATCCTTGAGTTCCAAAGTGAGTCTGTCCATTTCTGCACAGTTAAAGATTTTCAGTAATATTTCCTCTTCAGTTGGAATATCTTTCTCTTTCCATTTTTGAGCGAAGGCTATTTGTGCCGCTGTGACTATATGCAATAATAAATAATTTGTATCTTTCTTATATTTTCTTTCTTTAATTCCCAATAAGAAAAATTCCGGTTTGACCTCTATATCTGTTAGCAAAATTTCTTCCAGCCAGTTCTTTAGTAAATTCCAAAATTTCTGTGCCTTTGGGCATTCCCACCACATATGATAGTAATTCCCAATGGTCTCTCCACACTTCCAGCATATCGAGGATTTCCCCTTATTCATTTGTGCTAATCTTGTGGGGGGAGGTGCCACCTATAGAATATCTTATAGAGATTTTCCTTGTAGGAAGTTGCTAGTGTGATTTTTAAATTTTTTCCTCATAAACTTTGCCAATTGTCCAAATCGATATTTGGACAAAATATTTACACCAAATTATCATCGTTTCTTTCACCTGTTCCTCAATCATATCTTGTTCTAATAAATATCGATATAGTTTACTTATGGTCTTGCCTTCCCTGCTAAATAAAATTTTATCTAATTCTGATGATTCTTGCTTTATGCCCCATTCCTTTTTATCTTTGCTACATTTAGATTGAATTTGGAGATACCCCCACCATTCCAATTCGATTCCTTCTTCCTTTAAAGTATTTCTCGCTTTTAATTCTCCTTTCTCATTCAAAATATCTTTATAGGTGACAGCTCCCCCTCGTTTTCTCAAATTTGGATGTGTGTACATTTCTAGTGTTGATACCCAATTAGGAATTTCCATATAATTATAATTATATATAATTCGGCTCAAAAAAGACTTTTTTACAAATTTGGACAGACTCATTTCAAATTTCATATGGCAAGGAAAATGACCAAGAATCAGATTCAAATTATTACAAGATGCTAGTGAAAGAGGAGGATTTGGTCTACCAGACTGGACAAAGTATTATCAGGCAGCGGCATTGGTTTGGCTAAATGAGTGGATGCATCTTAAAAACACAAGACTATTGGCACGCTATTCTATGGTCATGATCTACAGCCAGGGTGGCACGCTATTCTATGGGAGGAAAAACATTTAGCCCATTACTACTTCCGGAGGCATTATATTAGGAGAGCACTATTGGATATTTGGCTGACTCATTCTCATTGCATCATCATTTCAGTATTACAGCATTATAACATTACAGCAGCTGGTCAGTTATTAAATCATCATTACCCTGACATTCTTCTTTCTTTCCATACTCATTCACAGTTTCTTACATGTCTTTTAAGAAGATCCAGGAATTGTGTTTGATGCAAAAAAAAATTGTATTTCTGCTTGTCTAATTTGTTATCAAATCAGGGTCAACCAGTTTAGGAGATTACCTATCTTTTGGCAATTGTATTGGCATCCAGACTCAGTTTACCAGTACTCATAAAATATTACATGGCCTGAGCCTTGTTAACTTCAAGAGTATCTTCTTCAGGTAGATCATGCCTACTCTATATGGTCCAGTTGGGAGAGGCTGCTCTGAATACATTTCCACCAGAAAATTAGAACAACTAAAACTCAGAGGATGGTCTTGGCTGTGGAACAAATTAGACTCAAAGTCAGTCTGACCCCCAACCCTGCTTTTCTTTAGAAGTACAATGAAAGTTGTTTTGTTAAGAAGAGCATATGATGAGAAAATGTTTTAACTATGTGCTGTGGTGTATTGGATGTAATCTTTCATCTTTTACATTTTATTATTGTTGTTGTTATGGTTTTATTGTTTTATCTGTCTTAGCTATCTAGAGTCTGTTGAATCAAGTGGAATGTTTTATAAATATAATCAAGAAAGAATTTCTCATAGCATGTGTTTTAAAAGATTGAGTAGACATTGTGAGATTCTTTATTAAACCAGCATCACTGCCTTTGCGATTCAAAGCAAGATCATGTAAAGATTTGACACATCCCAATGCATTCACAATTCAGCTTTCTACACGACCTCTTTTTTTTAAAAAAAAATTGCAACCTTATTATGTTTCTCTTCAGTCTCCACCATTCATCATCTCCCCTTCTTGAGGAAAGAAGCAGGCATACTGTAATGCTCAGCTCTTCCCCTCTTCAAAGGGGAAGAGCTTTGTTTCTTTGTTCTTCTTTTCTTGCTTTGTTTCTTTGTTCATTTCAATCTTATCAATTCTTATTCTCACCATTTTGCTTCTATTCTCAATGGCTATTGTATCTAGAAATTTACTTGAAGTACAATGCCTAGGGAACAGAATTGGTGTTTTTTTTTTTTTTAAAGGAACACAAAACTTTGCTGGTTGATTTTCTTTTAGACTCTCTGTGAGGAAAAATTGATGTCAGCAATAGACAATAAAACATATTGATTGAAGTTTAATTTATCATTATCCAAACTAATTAATGCATGCAAATTTGTTTGTTGTCCCATATGGAAAGTATTTTTAAAATAAGAATGTCCAAATTAATTTAAATGCAAAACATATCATCCCAAAGTGCTCCACTGCAACTTCAGAACAATTGTTTTGAGTTTGGGTAAGGTGACCAGATTTTAACATTGGTAAAGAGGGACATTGTGGGCGTGGTTTATTTTGTGGGCGTGGCTAGCTGGTCATGTGACCGGGTGGCCATGGCTATGTGTATAGGGTAAGGTGAACAGATTTTAACATTGGTAAGAAGGACACCATTGTGGGCGTGGCTTATTGTGTGGGCGTGGCTTGGAGGCCATGTGACTGGGTGGGCGTGGCTAGCTGGTCATGTGACCGGGTGGCCATGGCTATGTGTATAGGGACTACTCAGAGGGCTGAAAAGTCATTTCTGACAGGTCCTCACACTTTTGACTGGTCCTCATACTTATGACCATCCTCACATTTATGCCCGTGCAGCATTCTTAACAACCATGTCACTCATTTCACAACTGCTTCTCTTCACCATAGTGACAAGATAGGGCAAAAACGTAAAATTTGAGGACAGTCGTAAGTTCGAGGACTGGTCAAAAGGGCGAGGACCAGTCAAAAATAACTTTTTCAGCCCTCTGAGTAGTCCATATGCACAAAAGGACTAACCAGAGGGCTGAAAAAAGTCATTTCTGACAGGTCCTCGCACTTTTGACTGGTCCTCACACTTATGACCATCTTCATATTTATGCCTGTGCAGCATTCTTAACAACCATGTCACTCATTTCACAACTGCTTCTCTTCACCATGGTGACAAGATAGGGCAAAAACGTAAAATTTGAGGACAGTCGTAAGTTCGAGGACTGGTCAAAAGTGCGAGGACCAGTCAAAAATAACTTTTTCAGCCCTCCGAGTAGTCCATATGCACAAAAGGACTAACCAGAGGGCTGAAAAAAGTCATTTCTGACAGGTCCTCGCACTTTTGACTGGTCCTCACACTTATGACCATCCTCATATTTATGCCCATGCAGCATTCTTAACAACCATGTCACTCATTTCACTACTGCTTCTCTTCACCATGGTGACAAGATAGGGCAAAAACGTAAAATTTGAGGACAGTCGTAAGTTCGAGGACTGGTCAAAAGTGTGAGGACCAGTCAAAAATAACTTTTTCAGCCCTCTGAGTAGTCCATATGCATTAAAGGATACAGCAATAGAGAGGGATGAAGGAAGAGAAATTAGAGTAGGAGTGAGGGTAAGAGAGGGAGGAAGAGAGGAGGAGGAGGAGAAAGGAAGAAGAAGTAGGGAGGAGAAAAAGAGGGTGGGGGGAAGAGAAAGTAAGAAGGAAAGAAAAGAGAGAGGTGGTAGGTTTGAGGAGAAAGATTGCTGTACAATAAAAAAGATGAACGGGAAGAAAGCCAACCCCAAACAAATATAAAGATATTAAGATAAAGAATGAATTGTTAAACTTTAAAGAATAAAAGAGAACAAATATGAATAAATAGCAGTAATTAGAAACACACATACAAACATACAATGTATTTTCTTTGAACAGAATATTTGGCTGGTTCACAAATTTAAACAGCGTTTAGTCATTTCAATTAAATTTACAATTTCTATATTTCCTTTTTGCCATATTTATTCCTCATCTATTTTTTAAAAAAACCAATATTACCCTTCATCCTCATCTCTAATCTTAATCAAATTCAATTTTTCCCTTCTATTCTATATTATACCCCTTCCCATTGTCATCTATTTTTATATCCATCCTCACATTGGTTAATTATGTAATTATGTAATACAGTTGTTTAATACAAATTCAACATTTTAATATAAATCAATTAGTTATATAACTATCTTTTTTGTATATTAATCAATATGAACATGAATATTCCAATTATTTCCATGCAATCCAATTTCTTACAAATCAATTAATTATATCTATCAATAATAATAAACCAAATAATTTCCCCCATATATACCTCCAAACCACAACTTAATTGCTGGGTCGCCCGCCCCTCCTCCCATCCGCGCGGCATCAGCCTACCCTAGCCCAGGGCTGGGCAATTGTGGCTCTTTTACAACGTTTGGACTTCAACTCCCGCCGAGCCCATTCTGGGGAATTGTGGAGAATTCTGGGAGTTGAAGTCCACAAGTCTTAAAGCTGCCAAGGTGGGAGACATCAAGCATGAGGCTGGCCAAGTATCCTCCTTGAGAGACAACAGTTGAACATCAGGAGAGCTGTAAGAGGGCAGGGCTACATTTGGAAATTTTCGCATTTTTGCAGGTGGTGCATTACGATCTGGTGTCTGCAATGGAGAGCAAAATCCGGCTTCTTCTCTCCGCTGTAAGGGCGGCATCAGGATTCCACCTTGGTATATTTGCAGCACAAGACAGCCCTCCTCTCCTGTCGCTTGGGACTCGGAGCAGTAAACAGCGTCTGGTTCGGGGAGCAGCCGGATTTTGCTCTCCATTGCTCTCTCGGCCCCCTGCAAGCTCTCGTCTCTCGAGGAACGCTCCCTGAAATGGCGCGGGAAACTTTGGTTGGGCTTCTCGAGAGATGAGAGCTTGCAGGGGACCGAGAGAGCAATGGAGAGCAAAATCCGGCTGCTCCCTGAACCAGATGCTGTTTACCGCTCCGAGTCGGCAGGAAACGAGGGCTGCCTTGCGCCGCAAATATACCAAGGTTTTTTTTTTTAAACACTGATCAGCTGTAGGTCGGCCCTTTGAAGCCCCGCGGCAAGAGTTCAAACAGTTTTTTTTCCCTCTAGCCATCAGCGGGGACTCAGGAGGCAGAATGAAAAATCAGGACTTTTTTAAAACGCCGCGGGACGCGGGACAAATTGCTCAAAAGCGGGACTGTCCCGCCAAAAGCGGGACGTCTGGTCACCTTAAGTTTGGGTTTTCTGTATTTCATAATTTTTATGAACTCAAACAGCTGAGTGTTGAATTTGAAACTGGAGGTTTGAGCTCAGAATGGGTTATTCAACAGAAAACATTTCTGGAAGTGTAGGAACAATGCAACTTAAGCCTGAAACATAACATAATGTTTTTAATCTTAAACATAAACTTTTTAACATAAAACTGAATATTTGAGTTCAAAATGTTTAAAACTTTCAATTGTTTTGTACATATCTATTTAGGAATGCCATTGTTCACTTTAAAAAAGAAAAAAATGAGAATTTTGATTGTTATGGTTTAATGTTCTATTAAAGAAAAAGCTTGCAGCAGCCCTCTTCTTCATTCAATAAAGAGGCGGAGAGCAGCTGAGATGAGAGAATTGTATTGACATTCTATAATCATGCAGAAATGAATCACTAAAGCTTCTTTCTTTTTTCTCAGCATCTACTTTTTAACTCTGTAGCTGTCAGTCCCACAGCCTGAGTTGGTTTTTCAGAGGTAATGATACAAACCTTCTGGTACAAAATCTTTTTTACCACTCAGCCAGATATCAATTACATGAGTGCAATGTTCTTTTTGGAGCCAATAATGCTGTCTTGATTGAAGAAGGCCTTAGCAAACAGAAGCAGATTAAACTATTGCCCTTGTTAAGAGAGAAGGGTTTGATTTAAATCACAGGCCCCAAATGCCTTAGTGCTGTTTTGCTGCTATCGCGTTACCTATAAAGTTGGTGAGTGGTGTGAATTAGATGCACTGAAAGCACTTATTACTATTTCTATTTTGGGGCTGCTCAATCAAAAGCTTGACATTCTCATGAAGAAAATTGGCATTGTTACCTTTATGATGTCCAAATTATATTTCTACCAGTTAAATAGGGAAAAAAATATATTCCATGCTTCGCTTGATCACTGCACCCCAAATCTATATTCAGTGCTTTGTTCCTTGTAATGCTTCCACCCAAGGATGCCTTTTCACTTTCCGCTCATCTATGAAGTGGCTCAGAGACCACCCACTGGCTCTGCGGGCTTTGAGTTGCTCAGCAATTAAAGTGATAGCTAGTCTCAGCATGAGGGAACAGCAGGAAAATAACAGAAGGAAGATCTCACTTAGATCAACCCTCCCCCCCTCCCCAGCAGTCAATACTCTTCATTATTTTCATGAGTTTATCCCTCAGAAAGGATGTAATTTTTTGACTATTTGTTCAGGGTTTTTACTGCCACAGGAGGACTTCTAATCCTACGCCTTATTTTGCTCTCATATTGCTTTTTGTGTTGCTGTACTTGAGTTTTGATAAAAGATGCTATCCATAACAGGGCACTGATCGCATTATTTATGCTTATTATTTATGCTTTGACCGATATAGATCCAGAAAATCCTCACCTTCATAAATGATGGTGAACAAGTACATCCGATGCTATAATGTGGATAAAGACAAATAAAACAAGAACTAAAAACAAATTACCTGGCACAAAACTTCCCTTTTCATAGCATGGAGAAACACATCACATACCAATCATCCGTTGGCACTAATTCTCCTTGGAAGGCTTCAATTGACTCTTTTTAGATTCCTTCAGTTCTTTAAAGATTCTTTTACTTAAAACCAAAGGATAAGATAGCAGCCTAAAAGTCAAGACACTTTTTTTGGTGCTATCTTCCTTTCTAAGAAGTTCTTTGAAAAAATAAATATCTGCAGGTTGTTATTATTATTATAAACCTTTATTCATTAAACATGAAACTCAGTCAAATGAACATTTAAAGATGTATTACAGATATTATTGACTGGCACTGATGGTTGATACGGGTTGTCACCAGCATCTTAGGTATTGACCTTCTTAAAATGTATGTTGTTCTGAATAGCACAGTCTTTTGCTGTTCCGTTGGTGTCATTGCAAGAAGCTGCAGTTTCTTGTTGTACTTTGTAAAATTCTTGGACATGGTGCCAAGTGCCCTGATGACAATGGGTATCACTGTCACATGTTTCATCCATAATTGCATAGTTTCGATGGCCAGGTTGCGATATTTCGTAACTTTTTCCAGTTCTTTTTTTTCGACTCTGGCAGCTCCTGGTAGAGCGATATCAATAAATGTACACTTTGGTTTTTGACAACTGTGATATCTGGCATGTTGTATTCTAAATGACGATCCGTTTGTATTCAAAAGTCCCACAAGATCTTCATCTTCTTATTTTCAACAACTTATTCTACTCTATTTTCCCATGACTTTTTGGATACAGGTAACTCACATTTTTTTACATAATGACCAGTGGATTAATTTAGCAACTCGATCATGTCTAGCTTTGTATTCAGTTTGTGTGATTTTGCTGCAGTCACATATTAAATGTGAAGCAGTTTCAAATTTTTCGTTGCAAAGTCGGCAGTTTGGGTTGTCAGTGGATTATTGTATTTTTGCTTTCATGGCATTAGTTTGTAGTGCTTATTTTTGAGCAGCAAGTATAAAAACTTTCCGTTTCTTTCTTGATGGTTCCCATCTTAAGCCATGCCCATGTCAAGTTGTTATCACATTTTCCTTCAATGTTTTTCAAGTGCTGTCCATGAAAGCTTTGGTTTTCCATCTATTTAATCTGTCATCTAGCTGTTTTTCCTTATATTCTGTCTTTGTTTCTGTTGTTTTAATAATTTTCTCCATTTTCATAGCCTGCAGCAATTTTTCTGGACTTTAGTTCACATAGTCATTCAAATGTCATTTTTCTTCTTGTACATTTTGATGGATTTGCAATAGCCCTCTGCCCCCTATTCTTCTTGGCAGGTACAACCTGTCGATGTCACTTCATAGGTGTAAAACATGGTACATATTCAATAGTTTATGTGTTTTCTGGTCCAGGTTTTCCAGTTCAGCCACAGTTCAGTTGATGATTCCAGCTGAGTAGCATATCACTGGAACTGCCCATGTATTAATGGCTTTAATTATGTTTCCAGCATTCCGTTTTGATTTTAATATTTTGCAGACCCTCCTGATGTATTCCTTTTGCATTGACTTTTTGACTTTTCCATTCAAGATGTTATCTGCTTCCAATATGCCTAGGTATTTGTAACCTTCATCCTTTGCTAATGCTTTCACAATGCTTCCATTTCCCAGTTCTATTCCTTCTATTTTTTCCATTTTTCCTCACTGCATGGATAATACAGCACATTTTTCAAGTCCAAAGTTCATTCTGATGTCGCTGCTGAACAATTGAATAATAATTATTATCTCTTTTATTCATTAAACATGAAACTCAATCAACTGAACATTTAAAAATGTGTCACAAATAGAATTGACTCGTGCTAATGGTTGATACGGGTTGCTGCCAGCATTCTAGGTATCAACCAAATATCTTCTTAAAATATATGATGTTCTGAGTAGCACAGTTTTTTGCAGTTCTGCTGGTGTTATTGCAGGAAGCTGCAATTTCTTGATGTGTTTTGTAAAATTCTTGGACATGGTACCAAGTGCCCCGATGACAATGGGTATCACTGTCATATGTTTCATCCATAATTGCATAGTTTCGATGTCCAGGTCATGATATTTCATGATTTTTTCCAGTTCTTTTTCTCCGACTCTGGCATCTCCTGGTACAGTGATATCAATAAATTGTATGCTTCGGTTTTCAACAACTGTGATATCTGGCGTGTTGTGTTCTAAATGATGATCCATCTATATTTGAAAGTCCCACAAGATCTTCATCTTATTATTATTATTTTTTAATTTGATTTATATGCCGCCTTTCTCCGGAGACTCAGGGCGTCTTACAATGCGTTAAGCAATAGCCTTCATCCTTTTGTATATTTATACAAAGTCAGTTTATTGCCCCCACAAACTGGGTCCTCATTTAACCTACCTTAGAAAGGATGGAAGGCTGAGTCAACCTTGAGCCTGGTAAGATTCGAACCTGCTGTAATTGCAGGCAGCTGTGTTAATAACAGGGTGCTTTAAACCACTGTACTACCAAGGCTCTTATTTTCTTCATCATCATCATCATCATCATCATCATCATCATCATCATCATCATCATCGACATGGGTGAGCTGATGGGAACACTCCTGATAGGAAAAAGTGGTGAGGAGGTAATGCAAAATTTTGTACTCCAGTGAATGCTTTTTGATTACATATGATCACTATGAGAGAGTTGAATTAGAAGACCTCCAAGATCCAACTCTGTTATTTTATTCTATCCCTTTATTTTCCCTTACTATGGCAGACATTTCCAAGGAGCAATTCCAGCATGCTCTCAGAATTCCAGATTGTTCTATTGGCCCAATCTGGATATCTACTCTTGATATCAGGAAACCATATAATATATACTAATTCTAAAAGCCATGGAAAGTATTAGTCCCTATTCTCCCTCTGTTTCTCCGTCTCTCTCTCTCTCTGTGTCTCTCTGTCTCTCTCTCTCTGGGTGTGATACAAACAGATTTTCCCAAACTATTCTTTCATCATTCTTGTTTGGAAAGAAATCTGTGCCTTTTTTAAACCTCAAGCCTGTAAAATTGCATTAGCTTCTGTAGAATAACTATATTATTTTAATTTAAACATCTCAAGGTGATCTACAATCATCGTTTTCAAAGAAGCATACAAGCAATCCTCAATTTAAAACAACAATTGGAACTTGAATTGCCATTGCTTAGCAATACAACCAAAAAGCATAACCACATCACCTAGCGACAGAGATCTCTGCAATCCTGACTGCTATCCTTAACTGGATCCCACAGTCCTTAGCCAAGGCAACTTCCTGCTGGCTCAACAGAACCAAAGTCCAGAGAAGAAACTGGCAGGAAATTGCAAGTCATAGGTTGACAGGCAGGTAAAAGGTGACACAGTAAGGGAAGAAGGGGTATGTGGGAGACGATCGGGAAGGGTACACAAGGATGTGAAAGGATGCATGACAGCTGTGCTGGTAGTTCTGTTGGTCCCTGGGCTTGTAACAATATTTTTATTGGCTGTGAGGGAGACAGAAACCCCATCTCTGTAACCACGTCCCCCCTTTTTAAAATGGGTTGGTAATTGCTAGTCATATGGGAGCCTGGTTTTTCACTTCTTCCCTTCATTCTATTACAGAATGTAGCCTGGTACATATATGGCTTCACAATCTATGCCATTCCTCCCCTTAACACCATGAATTATCAGATATGCATGTACTGTGTGATTTAACATAGTGATCAGCGCAACAGTCCTTAGATTCCAGTTCAACAACATGTATTCAGTGGCTGCAGTTTGACCACCAGGCAACCACTAGATGACTGGCAATGGAATCTAATAATCTAACTTTTGCTGCAAGCTAGTTGCTGATAAGTCAAAGATTGACACACAGATAAGTATTTTGCAGAAATTAAGTGAACAAACATGCTGAACAGAATAACAGAATTGAAAGGGATATTAGAGGTTTTCTAGTCCAACTCTCTGCTCAAGCAGGAAACCCTGAAATAACCATATCAGACAAATGGTTGTCCAATCTCTTTTTAAAAATTCCAGTGTTAGATCACCTACAATTCTGGAGGCATTCTGATTAATTGTTCTGTCAGGAAATTTCTCCTGTAGCTCTCTCACATACCAACCCCTCTTTGCTGTCATCTAGAAGTCATTGGGATTGATAGATCAACAGTATTTGGGGGGAAAAAGAGAAAAAATTGATTGAGCAACGTCCAGCTTTTACAATCACTAGCTTGTAAAAAGCACATACATTGTGATGTCAGTTTTCTTCACACTAGACTTTCAGCCAGGGGAAAATGTCAGGCCATATCTTTATATATCATATTGTGTGGAAGAGCAGCATAGCATGGCACTATTCCAGATGCACATCAAAGGCATATTGTGGGGCCAGCATGATTTATTCTCACACAATTTCCTCTTTGCTCCTGGAAGAAAACATAGCAATGTTGTCAGTTATTTTTAATGCTAGCTAATGAATGCTAGAAGATCATGAGTGAAAGTGACTTTTAATTCACCAGGCCTGTTTCTGGATAGCTGCTCTGGGTGATCACACTCCTGGTACAGAAATGTCAATATTTCAATGTATGATTTTATTTAGTTCTCCAAGTTGAGGATTGGTTGGGAAACTTGGTAGGAGCAGGAAGAAGGGCTGATCTGAAATAGGTGAAATCTTCAATTTGCCCTAAGCAAATGGCCCTAGATAGCTGGGAACTGGATTGGAGGAAGAATGTTTTCAGAGACATGAAGTAGCCATAAAAGGCTGCGCAGATCCTAAACCCTGAGGATTCATAAGCCCCTGGAGCAGGAGTGTCAAACTTGTGGGCTGCGGGGCAGATGCGTCATGTGTTGGCCACGCCTACCCCCAATTTAGTGAAGGGGAAAAAGTCATGATATGTCATGTGACAACAACGTGACGCTGCTTTATGCCTGTTTAGGCATAAACATGTGACCCATATACAGCTTATTTTTATATGTATAGGATGTATAACAGGGGTGTCAAACTTGTGTCATCACAATGGCATCACATGACATATCGGGACTTTTTTCCCCTTCGCTAAACCGGGCATGGGAGTGGCCAGCGTGTGATGCATCCAGTCCACAGACCATGAGTTTGACAGCCCTCGTGTATAATATTTACCTAAGAATTGTCTTTCCAGTAGTAGCATTTCATTCTCAGTCATGGAGATTTTTCAGCTCTGTCTTTCTAATCTTGTGCATTAAAAATCATACTGAATATCAGTTTATTAGATGTTTATCCCACCATTATTATTTTTATAAATAAATTAACATAGCAAACATATCCAACACATGTTCCGCCTCCTATTTTCTCCATAACAACTCAGTAAAATGGGTTGGCCTGTGAGTGAGTCACTGGTCCAGAGTCATTCAGTCAGCTTTGATGCCTAAAGCAGGATTAGAACTCATAATCTCCAGGTTCCATCCTGGTAATTTCTTCAAAACGTCAACATTTATTTATGTTGTCAACTATTTTGGTTTTCAGGATTACTCAGATGTACTTTACACTCACTGGGTGGGTGGGTGGGTGGGTGGGTGGATAGATAGATATATAAGGTATATCAGTTTTGCTATATGTTCACCCAGAAAATGTGGCTCCTATTTCCATATCAACCTACAATAAAAAAACCCCACACAAATATATTTAAATGACATCATTTGGTGTATGCTTTATTAAAAGCATACACATAGAGTTGAGACAAATTTATTTTAGTAAATCCTACCCTTTGCTCAGTAGAGAATTACATATTATAGTATGCCTGACCTACCTTTGTCTATTTTTGCTTGTTCACAATTAGTAAAGTGCAAATTGTTGTCATTGCTGACTGCAATTTGCAACTGTTTTGTATGTATATAAACACAACATTTATATATTTGTTGTACAAATGTATATTCAAATTTGTAGAGAATGTGCATTACTTTGAGCACATCTAGAAATATGGGAAATCTTTGATAGCATTGGGAGAAGTGTGATATTTGAAATGGCTAAGGTGAAAATTACTTTTGCTTGTGATCAAAATATAATAGCTTGCAATGAAGAACATTCATTTCTGAAAATAGCCTGGTAAAAAAAGATTAAGGAAAAAACCCCCATATGTGAAGAAATCAGGGCAAAGAACATGGGTTATTGAAATCAATGGAAATTCGATGTAGTATTTTATTTCTCAAAGCCCAGGGTTTTTTGAATAGAGACAGCCAAATATGCCAACCAAAAGAATCTGCAGAGAAAGCTCAAGGCTAAACAAATGAGAACAACATCAGATCTTATGGATGTCCCTGGTGCAACATCTATTAAAAATCCTGCTTCAAAAAATATCTCTTGCATAGTTTATGCAGATGATTATACATTAATGTATAACAACTATACATGAACAAGTGAAGGCAGCCCACCCTTTTTGATTATTATCTTCCAGATTCCCTGGAAATAAAAAAATTATAGCTATAAAGCTTTGGATGATGGTTTACACTCTGGAAGGAAACCAGAAGTTCAAGAACCTCCTTCTAGTCAACCAGATTGTGGAATCCCAACAAGTCAATTGCAGCTGTGCTTCTGCCATTTGCAGGATCAATCCTAGTGCAGTGTGTAAATATGTACTCAACATTGATCCACATGTCTTTGGAGATGTTGATCATGTATTATTTTTTCCAAGGAATAAGATTATCTAGATCCTTCAAGCCAGGGGTGAAATCTACTTACCTTCCCTACCAGTTCGGAAGTGCACACCCCATGTGCGCATGCGTGTGGACCCACTGCACATGGCACAAACCCTTCTGAGCATGTGCAGAGGGTAAAGGACAGGTTACTTCCTGGTTAAAACTGGGTAGGTGGGTAGAGCCTCACGCTGCTGTCGCTATTGGTTCTCCGAACCACCGGCCGCCATCTCTACTGATTCGGCCAAACCGGTCCAAACCAGTAGCATTTCATTCCTGCTTCAAGCTTGAAACTCTTTAGTTAACCTTAATTTAAAACTCTACCTGTCCCCCCAATCCCCTTCTTCAGGAATTGATTTGGACTATGCCATTTCCTTTCTTTTTGTTCCTAATCTCCTTTTTTCAATTCCTATTCAACACTCAATTTACTTTTCTGCCTTGTTTTATCTGAGTGGGTCATGATGCTTACCTTCTTTCTGTATGAGCCAACCATTTATGAGTGCTGAACCATCTCTCTCTATATATGTACATTTGGAAATGTGAGTCTCAATAACATCTTTTTATTTAAAGATATAAAAATACTGAGCTTGCGGTGATATGGTGGCACAATATTTATATTCTTTACTATGCATCTAGCAGAAAAATATTGTCTGGTATCCATGCACTGCAACAAAAATATCTAAAGACAGCAAAGAACACATGCATGCAGTACTTTTTAATGGCCAACCAAATTAGCACAAAAACATGTGTGAGAATTTCTACATTCCAGAATTCTTAAACAGCCAAGATATTACAGGATTAGATTAAATTCCTCATTTTAGGTCAGATATTCAAACCATGAGACCTGCAATTCATTCCCAGTATGGAAATTGTGAACTGAATGCAAAATCAGTATTATTGACATCCATCCCATCTTCCCTCTCCATGTCTGAAAATGGAATTAAATACTAGAAGCACCCTAAGAAACTAGTGTTATCTGCTACCTTTCAGGTATACAGGGGTGTCACAAGACAGGGTCAAAAAAATCCAGATGAACTGGAAAAAAGTCAGCAATTCTGTCTTTATAAGTAATTGAAGATTAGCTGATCAGCTGCTCCTTTCTGGATATTATGCTGCTGCTTTATTTGGATTCCCTTCTTCATTTTTGTCCGCTAGTTTTTATTTCACACTATTCTACTACCTTGAGTTTATTACCAATGAAATCCTATGTAAGATATTAATATTTCTTGATTAAAATGTTTATTTGTCCTTCCCCCAGCATGCTCGGCAAAAAAGAAAAAATGTCACTGGGATTGCAATTATTCTAAACAAGTTCATTGCAGTTTCAGATTCACTTACATAGGATTTCATTGATAATAAATTCAAGGTAGTAGAAAAGGAAGCAACATGAGAAATGATCATGAGAAATTATTCCATTTAGATGCCTCTATTACATTGTTTGAATGTAGCATTCATTGGGATGTGAAAACCTTTACGATGAAAGGCTGTTTCGTGACAAAACTGATTTCCCATTCAAATTCGTTATCTCATTGTACCTGATATCAAGCAAACCTCGCCACAATATTGAAAAGACTGTCACTAATTCAAATGGATGTATGTGTATGTGTATATGTATATGTATGTGTGTGTGTATCATGGGTGGGTTCTACTTACCTTTACTACCGGTTCGCAACGGGGCTGTGCATGCACAGAAGCTTCTGTGCATGCGCAGAAGCGATCTGATGACGTCTGGTTTTACTATTGGTTCTATAGAACCGGTGCGAACCGGGGGCAACCCACCACTGGTGTGTATGTATGTGTGTGTGTGTGTGTGTGTGTGTGTGTGCGTGCGTGCGTAAAGAAAGATACAAATATACCTGGAACTCGTATTTTTAGAATAGTTTGTAATATGCCCAGAAATAATAATATAGGTTCTTTCTTCTCATTCTGAGCTTAGCTAATGAAGCTCTTTTAAAAATAGCAGTTTTATGCTGTTTTAAAATCTATTTTAAAATCTATTTTATTTTTTTTTGCTCAGAAATAGTATCCTTTAGAAACCATTATTATAAAGCAATTTATTGCACTTCTTTATCTTGTTGCATCTTTGTATGGAAATACTTAAAACAATCAATGCTAACATTTTGGTTTCCTTTAGAATTTAATTTCAGAATTTGGAAGTGAGTGCTGACTATGTTGCTGCTGAATGGATTTTTTTAAGGGAATAATGGGACAATTGTTCTGGACCTCACAGGTATTTGAAATTTCATTCAAGGCCCTAGAAATAATTTTGTAACATGGGTATACAATTTGCAGCCCTACAGGTGTCATAGAAATACAATTCTTAATAGTCCCAGCAATATAATTAATCATGAGGAATAAGGGAAGATGTTCAGTAACATCTGGAGTAACATGTGTTCTGCACCCATAATAAAACCCAGGAGTCCCTCCCCCATATTTTAGGTTAATTAGACTATGAACTTTAAGGGGCATTAGAGCTACAAAGTTAATTTAGGACACACAGAGAAAAAAGTAAATCAGAACTCGAATGAACCCTTTGTCCATGCAATACATATTGCACTGGGTTTATGAAACAGTAGAACAGATATGGGCATAAGTTTGTTACAAAAACAAGTAGAGTGATCAATCATGGATCATAAGAGTACATTAGATCACATCAAATATTATACTGATGCAATATTGTTATTCCCAATTCATTCTTACTGTGGTAAGACATATCTCCTGTTTAAGACACTTTTGATATTTTCGAGGGTGGCATGATGACTCAGTGGTTAAGATGCTGGGCTTGTCTGCTGGAAAACTGATAGCCCTGGTTTGAGACCTGAGTGCTGTGTGGCAGGATGAGCTCCCATTATTTGCTCCAGTTCCTGCCTACTTGGCAGTTTGAAAGCATGCAAATGTGACTAGATAAATAGGTAGCATTTTGGCAGGAAGGTTACTGCATTCCATATTTTCATGCTGGTACATGACGATGGAAGTGTTTCTTAGACCAGGATTCCCCAACCTCTGATCCATGGAGCGGCATGCCAGACACTGGGCTGCACAAACAAGCAATGTCCCAACCATGAGATGCAGGCAGAATGTGAAACCACAACCTCTCTGGTTTGTAGAAAAACCTCTCTCTATGGAACTGATCCCCGGTGTCCGAAAGGTTGGGGGTCAGTGGTGGGTTGCTCCCAGTTCAGACCGGTTTGCAAGAACCGGTAGTAAAACCAGCAGGAGACCTCGCCCACCGCCCTGGATGTCATCATGTTGGGTTTATTAATGTTATTTCTATCAAAGTCTGAGATAGTTCTTGATTTATAGCCCCCTATTCATTTGATGTTTCAGTTGGGGTATCATCTCTATTTTGATGGCTAGTATATACCACAATCTGGTACAGAATCTGGTGTTTGTCTTACATGGCTATTGATATTCAGATCTTCCTGTTTCTTTATTGTCTTTGTCTTCCCTAGTCTTGCTCTGGCCTTACTTCAACCAATTTAAACTTCTCACTCAGTTTCATTCATACACTAAATAGTCTAACTAGAAATCAGAGCTTCTTGCTCTAGTTAACGTAATAGTTAATGCTCTTCTTTCATTGGTTAGGTTTATCTTTATCTTTACCATATACATTTTATTTGTTATTAATATTTCTGCTTATTATTTTGGAACAACCATTCATCTATATTGATCTGATGATATATAAATAAAATAAATAAATACATGCATTTTAAAACTGCTAATTGTTTCCAAAATGACAATAAAAGATTTGCTAAAAGAATTATTAAAAAAATGTTTATTTCTTAGTGTAGTTCTATTATTATTTTGTACTGTATTATGCTTTTTACATACAAGCATATTGGAGTGAGGCAATTAAATAAATGTAAAGTTGAGTTTATCATTACAAAAGAAAAGATGATCACCTTCAGGAGCTTAATAAATTATCAGGAATATATGATTATTTAACTAATATTCTTATTTGTTTAAAAGAAAAAGGTCAGAGACCATGAATTCACTTTGACTTTTGGAATATAAATCTGCCATATTTGGCCTGCATATATTTGCACAATCACTGGATGGGAGCAAAGAGATCAAGTTTCTTTTTGCTTCCATTTAGCGATCATTCCAATTTTACAGCTCATTATGGTAGACTTTTTGGCAATAAGCATTCTGACAGGAGAGAAAATTATCATTGTTGTTCTGCTTCAAACAGTAATATCACTTTTTGCTTGAAAGTTCTAATTAGATGTATGTATTGCATAGGACTCCCTTGATTCATTATATTTATAGAGAGTAAGGAAGATTATCTTGACAGAATAGCGTAATGGGCTGGTATGCAAGTAGGAAGGATGGGTTTTTCCCCATGCTGTCTTCGTATCTTTGGTGGTAGAGATAAAGTATCTTTTTATCATGTATAACATACATACCTACTCTTACCTGACAATTACATGTTCACCTGGTTTAACAGGAACAGGTAAAAATTCTGAACTTTGCATTTGATTCACTGATATGCTATCAGCGGAATGAATGCAATCTGGGAATAAATATAGAACTTTTAAATGCCATTCAATATAGAACCCTACGGCATATTATTTCTAAAAATTGAAGGTCTTAGGCTGCTTCGTTTGTTTGATCTAAATGCAAAAAAAAAAAAAAAAAAGAGAGGGGTCTTTAAATTCAGGAGACATCTTGGTATATCAAATTTGCTTTGTCATAGCTTATTAATTATGCCTGACATATGGGAAACTACTCCTGGCAATAACCAGTTTGTTAAAATGAGACACAATTTGTGATAACATAACTAAAGCCTTTAAAAAGAGAGAACAGATTATTTTCTGCCCAGTCATTCACACCATCTGTCTTTTAACACATCGTCATCTTTCCCTTTATTTTTGTGTGTTCACCCTCACACAGCTTTCCGACCTTCCTCCTGCCTTTTTCAAGTGACTACCAGAGATTATTCTATTCTGATGCTTCATTAGAACAAAGTAACTGGAGGCACAGCATTACAAACTAGACCACATGGATGGAATACATATTTTCAAACCACCTGTAATTCAAAATTATATAATGAACACATGTTTTTAAAAAAACCCTTGAGAGTGAGCATTGTTTGCAAAGTTATATTTTCTCAAAGTAGAACAGCTTGGCTTGAATATTGTGTGCAAATATCAGGGTTTTGTTGTAGAATTAAAGCATCTGGGACTTGAAAGTAGAACAATAAAGCAATAACTTTTTTAGATGTGGAAAGGGATTTATTTGCCTTCAAATGTTAACATGGAGCTGGTTAGCCTTTGTTCAAATGGGTAGGATGAGAAATCAAGGATGGATGAAGGATGAAGCTACATATGGTCCCACTCCTTAGATCAATGTTTCCTAACCTGGGCCCTTTCTTTGAGTGTATATTTCAACTGCCAGAAGTCTCTGATCAGAATGTTATTGTGGAGACTTCTTGAAGTTGAAATTATCCAGTTGGGGATGTACCTTAGAATCTCTGTAAACAGATTTGATTGGTAATTATAGTCCCTTGCTCTTAAATATTCTCTTGACCACAGAATTCTCTTGACCATAGTTAATAATTCTCTTGACGGTGATAATAAGAAGCTGGGTTCAGATCTTATAAAGTCATGGCTGGCTAGAGGTGAGACCAATAAGTCCTCTATAGAAATTTCAACATAATAAGAGTATGTGTTGTGCCATGCTTTATAAATTATTTCCACAAAAATGATTTTTTATTTGAGTTGTTATTCTGTTAGCAGACAGAAAACTTAACCGAACATTTAAATCTTCAGCAGTTTTATTAAGTTATACCCATCCAAGATGATCATTGGGCCTCTTAGATAAGAAAAATTATGAAGGTTTTCTTGCTTGTTTGACTTTCACTTCAATTGTAATGCTTTTCAAAGCTCTAATGCATTTTACTGGGTTCTTCAAGTTTTGATTCCTGCTTTCATCTCTGTCCTGACACTTTCTCACCTCATATCACAGCTAGCCTGCTGTCTTTATTTACTTCGGTTCAGAAAATTAAATACAAGAAAACACTGTGTCTCAAACAGCTGGATTGGTATGAGCTTGAAGAGAATTCTAGACATCAGAAAAATATTTTCCCAAAAAAGCAGGTGATGTGCACCTCTTTTTTTTTTTTTTTTTACATATGTATTATTTTAGAATAGAAGCAGCATAGATAAGTGGTACATTTGGAATTTTGAGTAACATAATGGGTAAAAGAGTCCCTGCAGATTCACCCTGCAGAGTCCCTGTGCTAGTTATTGCAGCCTATATGGGGCAGTGCCCATCTCTGTTTGAAGACCATTGAGCTAGTGCTTTCCAAAGATATTTCTGTGGTCATTTGGCCAGCATTACATAATGGAATGTTGCTACTTTCCCACCAAAGTGGTACCAATTTATTTACTCACATTTGCATATCTTTGAACTGCTAGGTGGGGCAAGGTCAGGAACTCTCGCTGTCACATGGTGCTCGGGTCTCAAACCTGGGCTGCTGGCTTTTCAGCAGAGAAGCTCAGTATCTTAAGCGCTGAGCCATCATACCACCCTGCCCATGATGGGTGCACTTGCAAAATAATTCATGTTGGTTTCATGTGTACCTACAAATTGTTTGCCATGATGTGCTTGGTCAATCCCCAAACACCTATTATTAAAAGATGAATGATTTCTGCCATCCTAGAAGACTTCTGTTAGGCCCAAAGTCATTCCTATATAAAAAATATAATACTGGAAGCTTTTGCTTCACTCTATAGTATATTAACTTCCTATTTTTAATTTTTATGAAAAGAATCTTTATTAAAAAAATAAAGAGAGATGAAGATCAAGTTGTTTTCAAGAGTGATTTAGCAGCACATTTTTTCTTGCTAATAGCACACAGGATTATTAAAGTGAAGTATAAAATAATCCTATTGTCTATCTGGAGAACTGGCATTTGGGTAAATTCTCTAGAGAGGACATACCATAGTTTTGTAGGCATCTGTTCACTTATATTCAAATAGTGGTTGAACTAAAGCCAACTAAGAATTTTAGGTGAATAATGCATGGTATCATGGTATGATTATTACAAAATATGATTTATTTTTCTTGAAGAGTTAGGTAATGGGGAGTGACTGAATTATAAATATACCTATTTATATAATTAGAGAAAGATATATGTGATATATTCTGACTCCTTATCTATCTTTTAGGGTTTTTGATGCAGCACAAACATTTCTAAACTGTCTTTTCACTAAGTTCCTCTGACTCAGGGTCCTTTTTCTAAAGAAAATATTGATTCAGTGTTTAAATCTTAGATGTAAAAGCAAACTTAGATTTATCACATTGCTTGAAGTCCCTTTGAGATCAGCTTCTGAAAATTATAGCTTAAATGTTTGACTATTTATTTCATTGTTAAAGACAAAAAAAATACATGATAGTTTTCTCTTATCATCTTTCTTATAGCTGTATGCTTCTGTAGTTTGCACTTGGACTATAAATTCAATAATAATTCTCTTAAAGCAATTTAAAGGTAAAACCATGCGCTTTCCAAAGACAAATCTTGCTTGTTTGTCTGAAAGTCTGTATTGTCAAAGTACCTTTTGTCATAAGTCTTCACTCAGCTTCACTGAGGTAGTTCTTTCTTCTTACATCCATTTAAGTCTGAGTTAGTATTAATGGAAGAGAAGACTCCCCCACCACACTATAGTTTTTATAACTTGAGAACTGCCAAAATGCGAGATATAACAACATAATAACAAATCTGTCTTTGAGTTGCCTCATTTTGAAAGGCTATTTTCATTTCAAGAACGAGAGCAGCAGTCTTGAGCTACTAAGGTATGTAAGGTAATTATGTCAGAAAGGTATGTAAGGTAATTATGTCAGAAAGTCAGAAGGTGATAATTTATACCTTCTTCAGATATAGTTTTATTTAGAAGATAGAGATGTGTGTGGAGTTGCTTGCTCAAGGGCATGTTCTGATCTCTAAGGAGGAAAGTCCAAAACAGAACTGATGATGTCTGGCCAGCATTGAGACAATACAGAACTGCAAGGATAGAATAGATAACAAATTCTAATTAGCTAAAAAGACATAGTTTATTTGATTTCTATATATGCAATCTGAGTATCCTGGCCTTTCACTAAGAGGCAATGCCTCCCTAAGAGGCATTGTCCTCCCACTAGTTCCACTAAAGAAGTGGCACTGGTGAAGGCTTGCAGTAAGCTCAATAGCAGGTAGATTTCTATGAGACCCAGTGATGGGTTTCAATTTTTTTTACATTGGTTCTGTGGGTGTGGCTTGGTGGGCATGGCATGGCTTGGTGGGCGTGGCATGGCTTGGTGGGCATGGCTTAGTGGGCATGGCAGGGAAAAGATACTGTAAAATCTCCATTCCCTCCCCAATCCAGGGGAAAGTTACTGCAAAATCCCCATTTCCTCCCGATCAGCTGGGACTTGGGAGGCAGAGAATAGATGGGGGTGGAGCCAGTCAGAATTTTTACTACCGGTTCTCTGAACTACTGAAAATTTCCACTACCGGTTCTCCAGAACTGGTCAGAACCTGCTGAAATCACCTCTGATCTCTATGCTTTAAGTAGATTGCAGTTGGTTTGAAGTCTATTAACCAAGCCACTTACCATGTACATTAGTGTCACATGTCAAAGAGTGCCAATTTAGATTGGCTAATTTCCCGAGTAGTTGAAAATTGGTTTATAGGAGTAAATATGAACTATATGCAATGTATACATTTGTTACTCCTATACAGGTAGTCTCAACTTATGAGCACAATTGAGCTCAAAACTTCTATTGCTAAGTGAGACATTTGTTAAGTGAGTTTTGCTCTATTTTATGATCTTTCTTGCCACAGTTGTTAAGTGGATCATTGCAGTTGTTAAGATAGTAACATGATTGTTAAGTGAATCTGGCTATCCCATTGACTCTGCTTGTCAGAAGGTCACAAAAGGTGATCACATGATCCCGGCACATAAAACTGTTATAAATATGAGCCAATTGCCAAGCCTCCAAGTTTTGATTACATAACTATGAGGATGTTGCAATGATCACAAGTATGAAAAATGATCATATGTCACTTTTTCAGTGCTGTTGTAACTTTGAACTGTCATTAAACAAACTGTTGTAAGTCAAGGATTATCTACATTATATTGGCCTTAGATATAGGATCATTATTTTTAATAACCAGCAGACAAGCTACTTATGATCAGTGCAGTATGTTGAGCAAAATCTGTGTTTTCTGTTGATCACAAAAGTACTATTACTTAGAAAATTTTGATTATATTAAACCAATATTTTTTTCTGTGTAATGAGTTTACCTTCGCTTGTTGATTGGTTCCCCCAAAAAGTGAGATAGATTTTTAGGTATTGGATTTTGAGTTGTCAAATAAGTACTTTCTCCTTTTCTTTAGGGAAGATAAGGAAAATGCATTATATGAAAAGTTTTATGAACATAATTTTGGTATTAATCACAAATTCCTTCTTCATTCTGCCTAAATCAGGAGAATATTTTTCATCTGATTCAGATGAATGTTTAAAGTAAAAAAAAATAAAAAATCCCAGGAGTTTAAAATCTGCCCATCTCTGACTTTATATGAGCTAGTAAAGCCTGATAATTATGACCTGTGAGATGTTCTTAACTAAATTTGGAAACATGAATTGTTGAATCACATTTGTTCTAATTTCTGCTGCTGTAAAGGTTGCAATGCTGAAATATGAATAAACTCTGGAGAGCTAAAAGCAATGATAAATTGCTGGAGGTGATGGTATCTAATTAAAGGATCATCAACCTCTGAGAAAAAATCCATTAAGAGAAACAAGATAGAGACAAAACACCTTTTAATTTTTCATCAATTTTCTTTTGATAGAAAAAGCAGAGGAATACCTATCAGGCCTGAAGAAAGAATGGGCGTCTGATATTGCAGCTTGCCATACCAAAATGAATTCCATTCTGCTGGGAATAATTATGGGGGATGGATCTTCAGGTCTTGGCATCCCTGATGATTGACAGTTATATTGATGACAGGGCTGAATAATGTTAGGGTGATTGATAGCTAGCCCTCTGAAGATATCAAGAATACATATCATCAGCTGCATAAGAAAAAAAAATGTTACTCTCATTTACTAAGATTTGCCAAGAAGGTTTAATCCAGTGGTGAAATCAATTTTTTTTTACTACCAGTTCGGTGGGCGTGGCTTGGTGGGCGTGGCTTGGTGATCATGTGACTGGTGGGCACGGCCAACTTGATGTCACTCATGTCACTCACTGTTAGAGCCAGGAGCTGCACATTCTGAAGCACATTCTGCCTTTCTGAAGCCACTAATGCTTGAGTTTCCCTCTGCCATCTGGCTTGACTGCCTAAGTAAATCTCAGAGCCTTCACTTGCCTTGCTATCCATCCCGGAGGGCTACGCATCCTACTCCCTACTCTCTGAGTCTTGCCGTTTTCCTCACCCCCCCCTCAAGCAGTGGCAGGGTCTGCAGAACAAGAGGGCCTCTCATTTTTCCCATGGCACGGCTTACGCTTGCTATCTCTGCTTGTCTTCTTGGTTTCTCTTGGGATGCTGGTGTGGGCACCATGCATCGCTTGTCAGGGCTGAGCAGGGAAGCTGCTTCATGCCACTCTCCCTTGCTTCCCTGAGCGCAGAGCCGAGGTCGTGCGCTTCCTCTCCGGGCTGGCCACTGGCAAAGAGCCACGCGGCCGACAGCTGCTCAATCCTCTGTGCGCAGCAATGCCCAGCCGCTGGTGGGCATGGAGCAGCCAGCCCAGCTTGGGCTTGGGCTGGCTGGTTGGAACAGCGCTGCAGCTGACATTCACCAGCGAGCACAACTTTAGTTGGGCCATTCAAGCTGTCACTGCAGGGCCAGCTACCTGGTGCAAAACTTTGCGGTTTTTCTCAGCTGAGGAGGAGAAAAACCATGAGGTTTTGTGCCAGGCGGTGACTTCTTTGTGCCAGGTGGTCACACAGTGGCTTCTTGATTTGTATACACTGATTGCACCAATTTAACCAGATGTGCTGGTACCCCCATGTCTTGTAGGGTTTTCTTGTAGTTGATGAAGCACATTTAAATAATATTTTGATATTCACAAGATTTTTCTATGATCTAGTACAGATTTGCAACATGATCCAAATACCATACTCTTTGGAAGTTTGGACATTGATATTCCCTTTCAATGGTTGATGCTGTTGTATAATTTTAAGAGAACCTTGCTAATGTGAGGGATGAGAGCAATTGTGCAATAATTGGTGGAATCTTTGAGTCACCCTTTTTCAGTAGTGGAACATTGAGTGTTTGTAATCCTGTGGCCATATGTTCATTTTCCAGATTTTCTTTCACAAGTCTGTAATGACTCTGGATGGTACATATATCAGTAATTCTGCAGGGGTAGTGACAACATCTGGAGTCTTGTTGTTTGGCAGTTGGTTCTTCCCATATGATCTCTTCCTTAAGGATGGCCAGTTCTATTTCTGCTTCTCTTTCCTCATCCTCTTGAGGCTGGACTCCTTTGCTATCTGCAACAGCAGTACTGTATATTTTGACCATCTGTTCTTGATGTCTTGTTGGTCACTCAGTTCTTTCCCTTGCTTGTTTTTAATGATGCCTTTACAAGCAATAACTGGAGTTCAGATCTTTTTGACTTACGTAAATGAATTCCTGGTGTGACCCTTCATGTAGTTCACTTCAAGCTGTTTACATTGCTCATCCAGTAAATTTCATTATACTTTCTCATGGCCCTTTGGAAAACTGCCTTCAATCTTCTTACTTCTTCCCATTGTCTACCATTTTCGTTGTTTTTTTTTGCACAGCTATTTTGATAGTTTCACCTGATGCTGTTTGCACTTTTTATCTGATTTGTGTGTGGTATGTATTCTTTTATAATTCCAATACTGGTTGATTGAATTTTCTGTCACAGTTAATCAGGCATCATCTCAGCAGTGTCCAGTAGTTCAAACTTATTTTTCACCTCTATTGTATATATAGTACAATAGATAGATGGTGCCTCCAAAGAAGTTTGATGTTACCAAAATCCTTAAATATAGTAAGGATTTTGGTAACATCAAACTTCTTTGGAGGCACCATCTATCTGATGGTGCATAGCTTGATTTTAATCTTTGCCACCAACAATTCATGATCTGAACGCCATAAAAGAATATATTTTAACAGCAAGGACTGAGCTGGTCCATCAATGTCTGCATAGAACATAATCAATCTGATTACAGTGAAGTTCATTTGTTGAGGTTCAAGTGTATAAGTGGGGCTTGTGCTGTTTGAACCATGTTTTCATGATCCTAAATCTGTTTTCTTGACAAAATTATACTAAATCTTTGCCTACATCATTCCTCTTATCTAATCCAAATTGACCTGTCTCTGCTTGCTTGTCAACTTTTGCATTAAAGTAACCCAGGATGTAAACAATGCCTTTTCAGGAAATTTGTTTCATTGTTCCTTGACAATGGCATAAAAGCCCTCTATTTCAAGCTCTATTACAGCAGTCATTGGGAAATACACTTGAGCAATTGTGATGTTGAGGGCCTTGGCATGAATTCTGATGGTCATAATTCTGCCACTGACAGCTGAGAAGCTTTCCATGCTCTAGCAAGTTTCTTGCTGACACTAAATGCCACATCATTTATTTTCCTGGTATCATGTCTTGAATAATAGACAATGAAGTTCTTAGGTTGGAAAAAGATATTGTCTGACCAGTCTAAATCATTGACATCAAGGAGATCAATTTCCAACCTGATCATCTAATGTTCGACAATATATAATTTACCCTGACTCATTCCTCTGACATTCCATGTGGCTAACAGATGTTTGGGACACTGGTTACCTCAGCAATTGGGATTCCTGTTGTGCTATTGTTGGGCACCCTATCTGATATGTTTGGAACCCTTCCCATAGAATTTTCTTGGTGAGTTTTTTGTGAAGTAGGTCACCAGATCCTTTTCTTTACTTGGTATTAATTCAATTTATAGATTGGGCTTTAGAGATGCTTAATTTGGAAGTAATGGTTTCCCTCTCAGTATAGTGCAAATAAAACCATGAGCATCTCATTGTCCTTTTGAAACTATGCCTACAGTTACTACAGAAAAACACAGGTTCAAACCAGAGAAAGCTATGGGAGTTCATTGTAGTTTGAAAGTTTTAGGAAACTAATGACAAACAACTACGTACTTGAAGTACTTTCAGTTTTTTAATGCAAATTTAATCAAACGTTGTGATCTGTAATTCTTTTTGAGTTAATTATCCCTTCATTCAAGTTAACCCAACGCAACAAGATATTTTACAGAAACTATGACTCTAACAAAGTTTGAACTTGATCTCCCCAACAGACTATTCTTTTTCTTTGAGCTTTCTTTTCAGCTTCAGAGAAAAATATCATTGTTCAGGAAAGCACACTGAGGAACATTAGCTTTAAAAGCAATTGGGAACAGTGGAAGGTAGGAGTATGAAAGAAGTTTACTGTACAAAACAAAAAAGCAAAAACCCATCTCTTTGCTAAAGCTCCGTCATATTGTACAGAAATGCAAACTGAGGCATGCAAGTTAACTTTAATTCTTTATCAATGAAAGGCAGGCATTTAGAGGAAAGGTTTAGCTATTAGGTGCCACTGAGTCCATCTCGAATTAGAAGGGTTTTTTTTTTTGTATATTTTTGTTGCCACTTAATGGTCATTCAGATTTTTGCAGTTGCAACAGCAGAGCTGAAGATCTGGAATGTAAGAGAAGATATTGTATAGTGTGGTACCAATATGGGAACTGTAACTCTTTTAAGAACAATACATGAGAAAGGAAGAATGGATGCTCTTGTGCAGGGTGAAGATACACAAATGACCTAAGCCCATGATGGCGAACCTATGGCACGCGTGGCACAGGTGGTATGCAGAGCCATATCTGTGGGCATGTGAGCATTGCCCTAGCTTAGCTCCAGCACGCATGCACGCACCGGCCACCTGATTTTCGGCCCTTCCAGACCCACGAAGAGTCAGGAAACGGGCTGTTTCCAAACTCCGGGGGGGGGGGGGAGGGAGTTTTTTTTTTATTGAAAAAGTTTTCAAATACAAATTTTCCCCCCTTTTTTCTCCCCCCTTCCTCCCTACCCCCCCCAACCACCCATCCCCCCCTGTGACTTCTTCACAACAAAAACCTAATTCATAACAGATTACATAATATTTTACCATCCCCTTACTCGCTCCTCTAAATACTGACCCTTACATGCTAAAAATATTATTAATATTATTACTTCCCCCTTTTACCATATATTTTAAAAAAAAAAGCATTCTACTATAACATTGTATGATAACTTCTAATTTAGCATAATATTATTATAAGGCAGTTTTCACCCTCCCCAGGCGCATCTGGAGCCTGGGGAGGGCAAAAAACGAGTCTTCCGGGCCCACCATGCCATCGTATGCCAAAAGCGGAGGGAGCACAGGGGGTTATACATGCATTTGCTGGGCACATTGAATTATGGGTGTGGGCCCACATGTGCACAACCCCCTCCCACTTTTGGCACATGACGGCAAAAAGGTTAGCCATCACTGACCTAAGCGTAGCTCATAAAATTATCTGCTACAACGTCCTACCTGTCAATGACTACTTCAGCTTCAACCACAACAATACACGAGCACACAATAGATACAAACTTAAAGTGAACTGCTCCAAACTCGATTGCAGAAAATATGACTTCAGCAACAGAGTGGACAATGCCTGGAATGCACTACCTGACTCTGTGGCTTCATCCCAACCCCTCCAAAATTTTAACCTAGGACTGTCTATTGTTGACCTCAACCCATCCCTAAGCAGTCTATAAGGAGCCTGAATAAGAGCACCAGCGTGCCTACCGTCCCTGTCCTAGTGTTTCCTCTATTTGTATCTATTTTATGCATCCAATCCATGTTTATACTTATTACCTAATATGTTCTTGACAAATAAATAAATAAATAAATAAATAAATAAATAAATAAATAAATAAATAAATAAATAAATAAATAAATAAATAATAAATAAATAAATACCCAGACCTTTCAGTTCTTTCAATTTCATGCTTTAGGCCAGTGTTTCCCAAACTTGACCCTTTGAAGATGTATGGACTTTAACTCCCAGAATTCCTCAACCAGGCATACTGGCTGGGGAATTCTGGGAGTTGAAGTCCATGCATCTTAAAATAGCCAAGTTTGGGAAACACTGCTTTAGGCCAACAACTGGTTTAATTTCAGATCTTATTTATTTATTTATTTATTTATTTTCTTGCATTTCTATGCTGCCCAACTCCCAAGGGACTCTTCCAATCCTTCCACCCCAAAAATGAAAAAAAAGAGCAATATAGCTTGTGAAACCCAAGTTCTGGTCACTTTCAACCTAATCAGTACTGCAGAAGAAATTAAGGGACTGATTCAGAAGGATATAGCCTCCCCACTAAACTGTCAGACCATTTCAGGCCAAGCAAATAATCACCCTCAATCTCAAGCTTCCTCCTTCAAGTACCATAGATTGTTGGATGGAAAGACTTCCAATATAAGAAGAAAGACCTCACTTTTGTTACTTATTGAAGTTTTCAAGCTACATCTGATGTGAGCAGATAATGAGATACAAGCACAAACATGAGGACACGATCTCTATAAACAATAGGGTTCCTTTATGTCAGATAAAAAAGAGCCTGGTGGTGCAGAAAAGAGCCTGGTGGTACAGTGGACTAAACTACTGTTAAAGTAGCACTTAGCTGCCAGCTGCCTGCAATTACTGCAAGTTCAATTCTCACCAGGCTCAAGGTTGACTTAGCCTTCCATCCTTCCGAGGTAGGTAAAATGAGGACCCGGATTGTGGGGGCAATAAGCTGACTTTGTATAAAATAGAACACCGCTTGGGGGGGGCGGGGCAAAAGCCCTACTAAGCAGGTATATACAAAAGTATGAAGGCTATTGCTTAAAAGCATTGTAAGCTGCCCTGAGTCTCCAGAGAAGGGCGGCATATAAATCAAATTAATAAATAATAAATAAATAAATGTGGTCATAGTCTGCTCCTAGTGTTAGTCTTTAGTTTTTCAAGATTAGAATAGAATAGAATAGAATAGAATAGAATAGAATAGAATAGAATAGAATAGAATAGAATAGAATAGAATTATTTATTGGCCAAGTGTGATTGGACACACAAGGAATTTGTCTTTGGTGCATATGCTCTTAGTGTACATAAAAAGACAAGATACATTCATCAAGAATCATAAGGTACAACACTTAATGATAGTCATAGGCAGTGGTGGGATTCAATTTTTTTAACAACAGGTTCTGTGGGCGTGGCTTAGTTGGGGGTGTGGCTTGGCAATCATGTGACTGTGTGGGCGTGGCTAGCTGGTCATGTGACTGTGTGGGCGTGGCTAGCTGGTCATGTGACCGTGTGGGCGTGGCTAGCTGGTCATGTGACCGGGTGGGCGTGGCTATGTGCATAGGGACTACTCAGAGGGCTGAAAATAGTCATTTCTGACTGGTCTTCGCACTTTTGACCGGTCCTCACATTTATGACCATCCTCACATTTATGCCCATGCAGCATTCTTAACAACCATGTCAGTCATTTCACCACTACTTCTCTTCGACACGGTGACAAAATAGGGCGCAAAACGTAAAATGTGAGGACAGTTGTAAGTTCGAGGACTGGTCAAAAGTGCGAGGACCAGTCAAAAATAACTTTTTCAGCCCTCTGAGTAGTCCATATGCACATAGGGACTACTCAGAGGGCTGAAAAAAGTGATTTCTGACAGGTCCTCGCACTTTTGACCGGTCATCATTTATCTTCTAGTCCAGAGATCTCCAACCTTGGCAACTTTAAGCCTGGCAGACTTCAACTCCCAGAATTCCCCAGCCAGCTATGCTGGCTAGAGAATTCTGGGAGTTGAAGTCCACAAGTCTTAAAGCTGCCAAGTTTGAAGATCTCTGAGCTAGGGCTTTGGGGCCAGCCTTTTGGGGAGGGGGTCCCATTCGGAGAGACCCCCTGCCTCTCAGGAAGCATCAGGCCCAGGCAGAGAAAATTGCCAAGGTTGGAGATCTCTGGACTAGAAGACCTCCAAAGGTCCCTTCCAACTCTGTAATTCTGGTATTGGCAAGCAAGCACAATTAAGCTACTTAAATCCTCCAGAGCAGGGGTCCCCAACGTTTTGGACCTCAGGGACCACCAAGTTCATAATTTTAAATTTCGCGGACCACTAATACTAATCCAGCGCGTCGCTTGCTGAAGCACCTGGACTCCCAGTGACGGGATAGGGTCCTTCAGGCACTCTCCCCCCTTCTTTCTCTCTCTCTCCCCCCTCTCATTCTCTCTTTCTCTCCCCCTCTTTCTCTCTCCCCCCTTTCTCTCTCTCCCCCCTTTCTCTCTCTCCCCCTTTCTCTCCCACTCTTTCCCTCTCATTCTTTCTCTCTCCCCCTTTCTCTCTCTCCCCCTCTCTCTCCCACTCTTTCCCGCTCATTCTTTCTCTCCCCCCTTTCTCTCCCTCTCTCCCCCACTCTCTCTCTCATTCTCTCTCCCCCTTTCCCTCCCTCTCTCCCCCCACTCTCTCTCTCATTCTCTTTCTCTTCCCCCTTTTCTGTCTCCCCCACTCTTTCTCTCTCCCCCTTTCTCTTTCTCTCCCCCTTTCTCTCATTCTCTTTCTCTCCCCCCCTCTTTCTCTTTCTCTCTCTCCCCCCCACTCTCTTGCTCTCATTCTCTTGCAGGGGGCCGATCTGATGTCTGCAACGGGGAGCAAAAAAACCACCTCGGTATATTTGCGGTGCAAGGTAGCCCTCGTTTCCTGCCGACTCGGAGCGGTAAACAGCATCTGGTTCAGGGAGCAGCCAGATTTTGCTCTCCATTACTCTCTCGGCCCCCTGCAAGCTCTCATCTCTCAAGAAGCCCAACCAAAGTTTCCCGCGCCACTTCAGGGAGCGCTCCTCGAGAGACGAAAGGTTGCAGGGGGCCGAGAGAGCAATGGAAAGTAAAATCTGGCTGCTCCCCGAACCAGACGCTGTTTACCACTCCGAGTCCCAAGCGACAGGAGATGAGGGCTGCCTTGTCCCACAAATATGCCGGATTTTGCTCTCCATTGCAGACACCAGATCGTAATGCACCACCTGCAAAAATGCGAAAATTTCCAAATATAGCCCTGCCTTCTTACAGCTCTCCTGATGTTCAACTGTTGTCTTTCAAGGAGGATACTTGGCCAGCTTCATGCTTGATGTCTCCCACCTTGGCAGCTTTAAGACTTGTGGACTTCAACTCCCAGAATTCTCCACAATTCCCCAGAATGGGCTAGGTGGGAGTTGAAGTCCAAATGTTGTAAAAGAGCCACAATTGCCCAGCCCTGGGCTAGGGTAGGCTGACACCGCGTGGATGGGAGGCGGGGCAGGGCGAAGGGCGGGCAAGCCAGCAATTTAACAAACAGTTCGGTGTGCTGCGGGGCCAATGAATTAAAAAAAACACCGAACCGTTTGTTAAATTGCTGGCTCGCCCGTCCCATTTATTGGCAATAAATAGTAGTGCGGAGGGGCGGGGCAAGGGGCGGGGCGAGCCAGCAATTTAACAAAGGGTTTGGCCAAACCCCCTAGAACCCCCAGAATCCCACCACTGGTCATAGGGTACAAATAAGCAATCGAATCATATTAGGAAACAATATAAATCGTAAGGATACAAGCAACAAGGTTACAGTCATACAGTCATTAGTGGAAGGAGATGGGTGATAGGAACGATGAGAATATTAATAGTAGTGCAGACTTAGTAAATAGTTTGATAGTGTTGAGGGAATTGTTTAGCAGAGTGATGGCGTTCGGGAAAAAACTGTTCTTGTGTCTAGATGTTCTGGTGTGCAGTGCTCTATAGTGTCGTTTTGAGGGTAGGAGTTGAAACAGTTTATGTCCAGGATATGAGAGGTCTGTAAATATTTTCACAGCCTGCTTTTTGACTCATGCAGTATACAGGTCCTCAATGGAAGGCAGGTTGGTAGTAATTGTTTTTTCTGCAGTTCTAATTATCCTCTGAAGTCTGTATCTGTCTTGTTGGATTGCAGAACCGAACCAGACAGTTATAGAGGTGCAGATGACAGACTTAATAATTCCAGTGTTCCAGGGGTGGGTTCCAATTTTTTTACTACCGGTTCTGTGGGCGTGGCTTGTTTGGTGGGCGTGGTTTGATGGTCATGTGACTGGGTGGGCGTGGCCAACTTGACATCACTCACGTCAAGGGTTAGGGTTAGGGTGCTTGGCCGCTCCTCACCTCAAAGGTCTCAATGAGATACAATTTCCCTGTCTATTTATTTACTACTACTGAACATCCAAAATATACTATTTAATCCTATGTACATATGCCATATGTGTACATACATATTACATAGTATAGAGTGTATATAGGCACACAAAAGGATATATTATCTACTATATATACTGTATATGTTTGTACACACAGAGAGCTCTTTTAAAACTATACACATTCAACCTCACTTACTACATTTGGAAAAACACACCCAGAATCCACTTTCTGCCACACATTTAACTATAACTTCTATACATTTAGAACATTATACACACCTTCAGATATTCTTCCCTTCCTAGCTTGCACATGACTGTTAGAGCCAGGAGAGGTCATGGATTGAGTAAAATGTGGTGAAACTCACTTAACAATACTCTTGTTTAGCAATGAAAATTGTGTACTCAATTGTGGTCATAAGTCAAGGACTATCTCTGCCTTCCTCCACATGGCAGCAAAGCTCCCAGAGTTCCTCAGCCAGCAAAGCAAAGCTGGCTGAGGAACTCTGGGAGTTGAAGTCCACAAATCTTAAAAGTTGCAAGATTGGAGACTCCTGCCCTAGGAAAACAATCCAGGTTGCTAAAACAAACAAACAACCCACATTGCATCTGTTTTAGGGGAGGAGGTTCAATTCATTGTCCAGTTGGAAGACTGAAATGAAATGCTCCAAGCTGACAGCATTGCTTCTAATGACATTCGGTTCCAGATCAGATCGGGCTTTTTTTTTTTTTTTTTTTTGCATGAAAGAGGAACACAAAGCGAATGAAAACAAAAAGCCTCCAGCCTCCGATGTGAAGCAAAGTAAAGCCTCTTTCTCTCCTTCTCTCCAGAAAGCCTGGCACAGAGAAACAGGCAGGTTGAAGGCCGATACTTTCAGCGCCCATGAGGAACTGCTCCTTGGCCCCAGCCATGTGTTTTCAAGCTCGGGCTGCTTGGAATGAAAAACTGTTGCATAAAACACATGGCTGGGTCTGAGGAGTGGTTCCTCATGGGCGCTGACTTGCCTTCCCTTCTACCACCAGCCATGGGAGGAAGAAGATAAGATCGCAAGCCCGGCGGGGATGGGGGGAGTGTAGCAAGCTAGGCCACAGGCAGCATAGCTTGGAATGGAGCCGGGCTGGGCCGTGGCAGCTCAGCCAGGCATGCAAGCCCAGCAGAGAGGGGGAGGGGCCGTGGCAAGCGACGTGGGGGGGGGGGGCTACTGCGACTTGCATGCTTACCTGAGGAGGCAAACAGGAACCACATGGGAAGGCAGTTTAGGCACGCAAGCCAGAGCAGACTGTGCGCATGCGCAAGTGCCACACAGTCGCCCAGGCGGGGCGAGCAAGCGGTGAGCGGGGAACCGGTTCGGGGGTGTGGCCAGCCAGCCATCTTTACCGGTTCCACGACCGACGGCAAATTATCGCTACCAGATCGCCTGACCCGGTGCGAACCAGTAGGAACCCACCACTGCCGTGTTCCTCTTAGTTCTGTCCAGTCACCTTATCTGTTGCTTTCCCCTTCTTTTACTTTTATAGTCTAACATTTGCTGATATCATATGCCTGAAATGTAAGTTCTTGCAAGCATATAAGTGGGGGGCAAACTATTTTAAACCATTACTCAAAACCTCAGTGCTTCTCGGCTACCATGAATATTTTTTTTTTGTTCTCTCATCAGTCTGATTACCCTCACAAAATCCCCACAGAAATTTTTTTTTAAGTCAAAGTAGTTATTCTTGCTATTCCCCTTTAATTCTTCTCCGGTAATATTTAACTGCAAATTAGGGCAGACAAAACTTTTGCCAGACCAATTCTTGAATACAGTTCATCTGTCTGGAACCTGCACTGCATATCGGACAATAATACAATCGAAAGAGTTCAGAGATATTTCACAAGAAGAGTCCTCCATGCCTCTACTTGCAACAAAATACCTTATGCCATCAGATTCGAAAGTTTGGGCTTAGACAACTTAGAACTTCGCCATCTTTGGTCTGACCTAAGCATAGTACATAAAATCATCTGCTACAATGTCGTATCAGCCAATGAATACTTCAGCTTCAACCAAAACAATACAAGAGCACACAATAGATACAAACTCATGGTAAACCAAACTAGACTGCAGAAAATACGACTTCAGTAACAGAGTTGTCAACGCCTGGAATGCACTACCTGACTCTGTGGTTTCTTCCCCAAATCCCCGAAACTTTAATCTTAGACTGTCTACTGTAAATCTCACCCCATTATTAAGAGGTCTGTAAGGGGTGTGCATAAGCACACCAGTGTGCCTACCATCCCTCCTAATGTTTTCTTTTATTCATATCCTTTTCATGTATTTATAATTATGTTTACACTTGTATCTGTCATAAAATACATGCTTGACAAAATAAATAAATAAATAAACAAATAAATAAATAAATGTAAACAAATAAATAAATAAATTTGATTCTTCAAAGATTTTTAAAGTCTAGTCCTAAACACATTGAGTAAATTGTATCAAACAATATAGTACATGTGCATAGGATTATAAAGTCAGAAAACAAGACTCCATTCTTTACAGTCTCATATATAATTAATTTTGATTCAATAAATGATGATATCTGGTCAGATTAAAATATCTTGTCTGTTTCATCCTGAACATAGCAAATATCTCTACCAATATTACTTTGTAGAAGAAACAATGGCTCCATTATTCTTCTTTCCTTCAAAGAACAAGAAGTATATCAGCCTTCCCATTTAAACATATAACAGGAAAGACCAGAAAGATAAAAACAAAAATTCTTTTCTAAACAATAAAAACCTGTGAGAGCCTTTTGCAGTGATCAATCAATAACAAGAAGTAAGCTTAAGGGGAAAAGAGTATGCCCCAAGAGAGAAGCTAAACTATAAAACAAATCTTGGTTTGACAAGTGGGGGAAAAAAGCTTTTCCATATTGCATAAATATTTAGTATCTTTCATTCACCCTGATTTTGTCTATAATGTTGTGTCTCCTGACTCCTATTTTCTCAATTCGCCATCAGTTTCCATTTGTACAAGGAACCATCAATTATCGTTACAAATAAATATTTCAGTTTCATGCTTTGGTTGGCCTTTCTAACTTCATTTTTTTAAAAAAATTATAAGTATATAGGTAGCAGTTAATAACCAAGCCCTGTTTGCACGTTCAGTATTTGAATCCAATACGGTATAGTAAAGGGAATTATTTATTTGGGATTGAATCTTGCTTTGCCCTTACCTCAATGAAGGACTAGTTTTATGGCAACTGTACATAGAGAGATAGAAATCGTGCAAAATTTTGTAGGAAATGCATCATAAAATACTGTTTCTTTTGAATTATGTTTTTCTCCTTCGGCTTCTCCTTTTCATATAAGAAAAAGGAGTAGATTCCTTTTTTTATTTTGTGTGTGTGTATGTGTTTGTGTCTAAGTAAATATAGATCATCCCACAATAGAGCTACATATGATAAATAAAGAGATGGGAAATACTGGCAGAACAGCATTCATGAGTAGATGAATATGGTAAAACCGAGGAGGTAATTTACTGTAGTTCTAAAAATGCAGTAACTCAGAAGAATTGTATCAATTTCATGCATTTATTTGCTTGCTTTCCTACCTTGCTGTTAATAAAAAAAGAGATTATATTTCAGCGATAATCTTTTTTCCATATTCTGAATTAGGCTAGAAAATTCATTGCTTCCCCTGTTCTTAGTTTTTAATAAAGGTGTTATTTCTTTTGCGGAAATGTATTAATCTGATTTACTTGCTTGTGTAACTAGTTCTTATGATCTGTTTATAGTCTTTGCCCGCTCAAGTAACAAAGAAAACAATGTCACTGAACCTAGTTTATAATCTTCTCCCTCTTTCTGCTTAATACTATTTATTTGTCAGTTTGCTTTAAAAAGGGGAAGGAAAATGAATATTAGCAATTCGGAAGCCTGGAAAAATCTTTGAAGATTTATTTAAAGAGGTTTTAAAAAACAAACAACACCTCACCTACCATAATCTGGAATATTGGGAATCTGTAAAGCTATGTGGTATTCAAAACCTTAAATTGCACATATTAGCTTTGTCCCATCCCAGATAAGGTAAACGTAAAGGTTCCCCTCGCACATATGTGCTAGTTGTTCCTGACTCTAGGGGGCAGTGCTCATTTCTGTTTCAAAGCCAAAGAGCCAGTGCTGTCCGAAGAAGTCTCCGTGGTCATGTGGCTGGCATGACTGAACAGCAAAGGTGCACAGAACGCTGTTACCCTCCCACCAAAGATGGTCCCTATATTTTCTACTTGCATTTTTTATGTGCTTTCAAATTGCTAAATTGGCAGAAGATGGGAAAAGTAACGGGAACTCAACCGTTAAATGGCACTGGGATTCAAACCACTGAACTGCCAACCTTTTGATCGACAAGCTCAGTGTCTTAGCCACTGAGCCACCGCATCCCGTCCATCCTAGATAAGACACCATAATTCATGTAATCCAATCAGCAAGTTACACCTATTAAAAAATATTCGTATAAGGACAATTATATCTCATGAACTATCACAGGTAAAGATATAAAATCTTCCTGAACACAGGAAATATCTACCTCCTCTCTTTTTACAATGTGCTTGGCAGAGAAATGAAACTATGACAAAAGGAACATTGAAGGTTCTTGAAAAATTGTGTACATAAACCATATTTAAGCTGACACTTTAGTTAACTCAGATGTACAACACATCAATATTTCACTGTCCAAGAACAATGCTATAGCAACAATACTTTAAATCTTTTTTTCAAAAAAGTTTGGAATCTAGTAACATATAGAAATAGAATAACAGAGTTCGAAGGAACCTTGGAGGTCTTCTAGTCCAACGCCCTGCCCAGGAAGGAAACCCTACACCACTTCAGACAAATGATTATCCAACATCTTCTTAAAAATTTCCAGTGTTGGAGCATTCACAACTTCTGCAGGCAAGTTGTTCCACTTATTAATTGTTCTGTCAGGAAATTTCTCCTTAGTTCTAAGTTGATTCTCTCCTTGATTAGTTTCCACCCATTGCTTCTTGTTCTACCCTCAGGTGCTTTGATGAATAGTTTGACTTCCTCTTCTTTGTGGCAACCCCTGAGATTTTGGAACACTGCTGTCATGTCTTCCATAGTTCTTCTTTTCATTAAACTAGACATACCCAGTTCCTGCAATTGTTCTTCATATGTTTTAGCTTCCAGTCCCCTAATCATCTTTGTTGCTCTTCTCTGCACTCTTTCTAGAGTCTCAACATCTTTTTTACATTGTGGTGTAGGAAGTTAGCACCCACCCCTTTCCTGGAAGAGTGAAATATTTTAGGAAATATGAAAAAGGCAGAATATTATATTTCCCTGGAGGAGAAATGGATAAGCATATTTTGAGCAGCTCCCATCTTCCTGCCCCCACCCTTTGTCAATGGGCCATTAAGGCCTGGGCCAGTCTATTCTACATAACAAAGATCTACCTCCTTCAGGCAGAGCCATAGTAGGAATTGCCAAAGATCCAACAAAGATAGGATTAGCCCTCTACACAATATCAGCAGAAACTCACCACATGTGACCTGGGAAGCACATGTGACCATCAGCCAGCAAGGCTAGCTAAGACACCCACCCCCTGGGAGTCTGACAACCAATCAGAGTACTCTTTCTGGGCCCCAGGAAGTTAAAAGCCAGAGAGAGCATAAAATCTGAAAAACTTGCTGTATCTGCCCTTTTTCTGTTCAGGAACTCAAGCCATGTGATCCTGTCCACCATTAAACCATCTTTCTAAGCAGTCTCCATGTCTCCAGTGTCTTTTTCCCCACTTGGAGCAGAACCTAGAAGGAGATTTCTTCCAACAGTGGTGACCAAAACTGAATGCAGTATTCCAAGTGTGGCCTTACCAAGGCATTATAAATTGGTATTAACTGAGAAGTTACTCTTAATGCTCATCCTAATGTTATTCTCCTAGGATGTATTTTTTCATTTTGCCTATTTGTTCTATTTTTATGCCATTTGTTTTATTTTTATGCCATTTGTCCATCAAAATTTCAAAGGCTACTCACTGCTTCCTCACTCCTGTAAAAATCAAGATGAGAGAAAGTAAATGACTTAAAGTCAACAAAAGATTATGTTCATGTATGGTCAGCAATATGGAATCTCAGGCTGTCCCTCCAAGTGAGGCTTGAATTTCAATAACAGTTTAATCTAATGTTTTTAAATTAATAGCTTAAATTACAAAATCTGATGATATATCAATGTTTTTACTTCAAATTTTTACTTACTTTGTTGAGAGCTCAACAAAGGAACATCAACATTTAGTGAGATTTGACAATCTTGTGAGAATTTATACATATTAGAATTTATTTATTCCTTTTGATGTTGATTCTTCTTTGTATCACAGTTAAGAAAGGTATTTCAGGAACAAATAGAATTGCTAATATTAAAACTAGACAATGCTATCCATGTATTTTGTGCCATATGCTAAATAAATAAATAGGCAATAGACCAATTTACATTTCTATTAGTTACTTTAGGCTTTACTTGTGAATGGCTAAGAATAATGGCCAGAAGATAGTTAGCCAGAAGAGCGAATAGAGAGTCTGTTTATATAATCAAATCTGTAGACAAAATAATGTTCCAACATTGGCCAACTTAGGCTCGATCAATAAAGATCCTTCATTAACTTTAGCTCTATGAAAATGTCATGAAATCCAAGTAATATATCCCAGACTCAGGGATCAGAATCTCTGCAGCAATAATAATCTGGGATTGCAGAAAATAAACAATAACACTTAATACTTGGGGAATGTTAGATAACATTAGATAACAATAAGAATCAATAGAGAAATATGTACAATTTCTTCTATGAATATTATCTAGGAAGTTTATATAGGAAGATATGGTTTGTAGCTTTTGCAATAGCTCATATAATTTAGAAATCTACTTTTAGAGAATGAAATGTTTGGGGTTTTTTACTGCAAAGGCAGCAAATAAGGTACAAGCAAATAAGTAATGAAATAGATGCAGTCAGGATTGGCATGACCAGTTATTCTTTTTCCTCTCTCTACTGAATATACAAATTGACTTTGATCCTGCAAGCACCAGAGATGTTTATATCCATATGAAAGTGGTATCAGTGGGAATGTGTATACTAATGGTTATGAGATGCCACAGTTAAACTTTCTAAAAGCATTCTTTGGAGTAAAGCAATTACTCCTTATGTCTGCAAGAATGAAATTTACCACCACAGGAAGGCATAAAAAGTCAAAATAACAACTGTATGTTGAATATAAATGATGCCACAGTTAATGTCACCTTCTACTTGTTACAGGCAAGTACAGATTTAAAAGGCACCCAGAGAGTTATTTTGTATAGAGGTTGAGTTATGGACTTCTCAAAATCTTTTGAAGATTTTCTCCCCCCACCCTCCCCCAGCCCACATTTCTCAAAGTAATATATTTACTATTTCAGGAAACTAGAAACTTAAGTCATTGGAATGTACAGAATTCCTTTTTATGACAATTCCAGTAAGACTATTATTTGTTCAAAAATAAAAATATTCAGCACTACCCACAATAAAGAAATACAGTAGTTGGTGAAGATGATGGAATTTTTGATGATGGTTATTTGATTTGAGAGAAAAAAAATCTACGTTTATGGTTGACTGGAAATCTTTATACTTTTTGCATAAAAACCAGAACAAATTGCATTTATGATTTGTAGATTTGATTGAATAGAAATTGGGTATTGGAAAAGAATAAGCTTTTTTGTAATCATGGCAAGACCTAATTTTGAAATTTTACTTATATTTGCTGCAAAGGAAATTGAAGGCTTTTCTTTCTTTCTTTCTTTCTTTCTTTCTTTCTTTCTTTCTTTCTTTCTTTCTTTCTTTCTTTCTTTTTTTCTTTTTTTTCTTTCTTTCTTTCTTTCTTTCTTTCTTTCTTTCTTTCTTTCTTTCTTTCTTTCTTTCTTTCTTTCTCTCTCTCTCTCTCTCTCTCTCTCTTTCTTTCCTTCTTTCCTCCCTACTCTCACTAGTTTATGTTAGCTTTTATGTTATTTATAAAACTTAATAAAAAGAATGCTCTATCTAAAAAGGAATTTACATAACTCTTTTTTAGTAATAAAAAAAAGGCATCAACTATATCTTGTATCTTGTTCACTCTTTGCAGTTTTCCTGGATTTGAAATTATGGACAACCAACAACTGTTGCCATAAAACAAACAAGCTTTATTATTTACTGCAGTGTGTAAATCGAACCAGCTTCTACAGCGATCTGTAGTTCAAGTATGTTTGGAAGAGCAGGCTGCTTGAAAAAAATTTCAAGTAGTTTTGCTGCCTTCTTTCCCTCCCATCTGAACTTTCCCCCAGCATCAAAAGTAGGCAATAAAGCTGCAACCTTGACAGAGATGGTTGGGAGAAGACAGACAGGATCTATGTGTTGTGGAGCACAACAACTAATGGCAAGGGTTTCCCCCCCCCCCCTCAGAAGGAGTGGACATTCCAAAAGGAGAGGAAATGAAGCATCACAGGAAGATCAAGCACAATGTAAAAAAGGTGGAAAAGCTCTAAATACTGGTCATTAATAGAAGACAAAAGAAGAAAGCTTAAAGAAGGGGCTTCAAGCAGAGCAGGCTTAAGAAAGAAACATTGATACCTACTAATTATAGCATACAGCATAATATATGGAGAATCTTAAGAAAGCAATGGGTTAATAGAATATATCAAATATTAACCAGTATAGTAATAAAATAGAAATAACAATAGAATATAGAAAGTACTCACTTTTCACTTTTATATGTTTGGTTTTATAAAATAAGTCTTCCTCAAAGCTTAGAGTGAAATATATAGAAATCACATGTCCAGGGTTCAATGCTTTATGTCTCTTTTGAGACTAGGTCAATCTAACTGAGCATAATTTTTTTTAAAAAATGGTGACATTGTGACTTTAGGATACAATGGTGTGGCCTTGCAATAGAAAATTTACCCTATGTTATGTTATCCTACTTTCTTTCGTAATCCTTACACTTGCATCTTCCATGACATAATGCAATTATTTTATGAATTTTCTTGTGATTGCTTCTTACATTTGTTTTGGCAACACCAGAAGGAAGATTCTTTAACAGGCTAAATGTTATGGGAAATGAATTATATATGAAAAATTGATATGGGGTGCCTCATCCTATAGCTAGGAGTAGATTATTCTGAAGTGAAAGCTCTAGATTGATAGAACACCGCTAAAATCATAAACACCTGGATATTTATAATAGTTGGCAGTAGGTTTAAGGTTCTAAACCTTCAGGCAACTTCACAAACATATTAATGTATTTTTATTTACAACAGTATGGACTTTGTTTGCCATACCACTATACAGTATGTACCTTTTGAAGTGGTTCGGGAATAACGAGAGGCACAAGCAAGCAAGTGACAACAGCTCTTTAATATACAGTGAGACTTCAGCGAAAACTCTGAGGTTGCAGCCCTCCTTATATACAATCCTGGAGAGGCTGTCAGCCAATCAGTAACTTAGGCAGGTTTGAAACTCCTGCTGAAATGTATCAATACATAACACCCCTCCCTTCCCAGAAGGCACTAACATTCAAATATTTACATAAGTACACACAAAATCTCGCAGGTGACCTGGGCAAGTTCTCGTTCTGGTCGACCTGCGCAGTTCAGTGTTTGGTGGGGCGTCGAGCTGGTCGGAGGGACTTTCTGTCTTTCCCGGCTCCGCCAATGGAACCTCCTGGATTTTGTCCGGGGCGTGGTTATCCCCGGCTGGGAGTGGCGACTCGCTGGGGCAGCGCTGGAACCAGGGCTTGTCAGCTAAGTATTCCCTTGAACCCGGGCTTGAGTTAGCTGTTTTGGGAAAGTTGTTGTAGTTAGGTTCGGAGATATCTAAGTTGATGTTTGCCTCGCTGACTATTCTCTTCCTTAGTTGGTCTATGTGGCGTTTCCAGATTCTGTCTACTCCTACGTCTACCGTGTAAGATTTTGGGCCCGTTATGCCCACTATGGTTCCTGCAACCCATAGAGGTCCGCTAGCATAATTGCGAGCGAACACCGGGGACCCAACCTGGAACTGTCTTACTCCGGTGGTCTCTCCCTTAAAATTCTCGTGCGAGTAATTAGGGTGAAGCCTGTCTAACACGCACCGAAGCTTCCTGCCCATGAGGAGTTCGGCTGGGCTTCTCCCTGTGGTTGTACATGGTGTGGCATGCTGGACTGCTAGAAATTGATCTATCTTGGCCTGCCAGTCCCCGTTATCTAGCCTGGACAATGCTTCTTTGGCCGTTCATATGAAACGTTCAGCAAGGCCATTAGAAGCCGGATGGAAAGGGGCTGATAGGGCATGGCGGATGCCCAGTCCGGCCAGGTAGCCCTCAAAAAGGTTGTTGTGAATTGAGGGCCGTTGTCAGATACAAGTGTATCCGGTAGCCCATGGGTGGCAAATAGTTTCCGAAGAGCTTTAATGACTGCTTCGGCTGTGGTTGAAGACATTAGTATTATTTCGAGCCACTTTGAAAAGGCATCGACTACAATTAAAAATGTTTGCCCATGGAATGGCCCGGCAAAGTCAATATGGATCCTCCCCCGTGGCCCTTTTGGTTTCTCCCACTCTCGGATGGGCGCTGTCGGGGGATCGGGGCGAGATTCCTGGCAGGGCCTGCACTTCCCCACCCACTCGGAGATGACTTGGTCCATGTTGGGCCACCATACGTAACGGCGGGCTAAGCTTTTCATCCGAACTATCCCTGGGTGCCCTTCGTGCAGTAACTCCAAGACCCTCATTCTCAGTTTCGTTGGTACCACCACCCTATCACCCCACAATAAGCAACCCCCTTGCATAAACAATTTGTTACATTTGTTAACATAACCCTGATACTCCCCACCTTCCACCTTGACCGGCCACCCCTTAAGGACCCACCCCATCACAGTACGAATCACAGGGTCTCTAGCACAGGCTTTAGCCACCTCGCAAGAGGAGATAGGTCCCAAAGTCACAGCGTCGATCAAAAGGACGGGGGCTTCCGGCATGGGGTTGGCTAGCAGGTCGGGTAGGGGACAGCAGCTGAGGGTGTCCGCATGGCCTAAGGTCCGTCCGGGTCGATGGACAAGCTGGTACGAGTAGGCTGATAGGAAGATGGCCCACCTGGTCAAACGTGGGGACAGGGCAGCGGGGGTGGGCTTGTCACCGGCCAAAAGTCCCAGCAAGGGCCGGTGGTCTGTCACAAGTTCGAATTGATGGCCATAGAGATATTCATGGAATTTTTTAACCCCCACAATTGCAGCCAGAGCCTCTCTGTACAATTGACTATAGTTGCGCTCTGCGCTGGACAGAGTGTGAGAGTAAAATGCAATAGGCGCCTCTAGGCCGTTTGGCAGTCTATGGCCTAGGATGGCACCAACTCCGAAGGGGGCACCAACTCTGAAGGGGAAGGCGTCACAAACTAATACAAGCGGTAGCGCTGAGTTGTATTGAATGAGGAAGCTGTCCTCAGATAAAAGTTTCTTTACAGCCTCAAATGCGGCTGCCTCTGTTTTGCCCCAAACCCACGGAACATTCTTCCCTAGCAGTTTGTGCAGGGGATCTGCGACGGTAGCTTTGTTCTTTAAAAACATAGAGTAAAAGTTGAGCAGTCCAAGGAAGGCTTGGAGCTCCGATTTGGTTTTGGGGGCTGGTGCGCTCTTGATAGCTCTCACTTTGCTTTCGGTGGGGTGGATGCCTGTGCCATCCACCTTGTACCCCAAAAATTCGACAGAGGGGACAGCGATCATACACTTATTCTTTTTTAGTTTAAGTCCCGCTTCCCTAAATCTGGTTAGGACTCACTCTGTCCCCTAGTTGACGTTCATCCTGGGCGCTGATTAATATGTCGTCAAAATAGGGCACCACCCCTGGGAGCCCTTGCAAGAGGCGCTCCATGGTGCTCTGAAATAGGCCGGGTGCGACGCTCACCCCAAACTGGAGCCTGGTGCATTTGAATGCACCCCTGTGAGTCACAATTGTTTGCACCTCTGCCGTAGCGTCGTCAACGGGTAATTGTTGATAGGCCTGTGCTAGGTCTAATTTGGCAAAAAATTTTCCGGGCCCCAGGGAGTGTAGTAGATGATGCACGATCGGCACCAGATAGGCGCTCGGCTGCAAAGCCTTGTTGATCGTGCACTTGTAGTCGGCACAAATTCTGATTGAGCCGTCAGATTTAACTGGGGTCACTATGGGGGTTTCCCATTTTGCATGGTCAACGGGGACCAACACCCCTTGTTTAATTAATTTGTCCAGTTCCGCATCGATCTTTGGTTTCAATGCGAAAGGCACCCGTCTGGCTTTAAGTCTTATTGGGCTACGTTGGGGTCTAAGTTTAGGGAGATAGGGGTCCCCACATACTTGCCCAATGTGTCCCCGAAGACGTCCTGGAACTCGTTCAGGAGGCTGTCCTTCAGTGACGGCTCAGACTTTCGGTGGACGCCGGTGAAGCCCATGCCAAGGGCTCGGAACCACCCCAAGCCCAGAAGGCTAGGCAGCTGCTTTGTGACGATGGTTAGTGGCAGGTCTTTTTCAAAGTCTCCATAGGTGACTCGGAACCTGCCTACTCCTTCGAGGGGGACCCGGTTCCCCTGGTAGCCTAGGATGCGCAGTCTCTGCTTGGATAGCTGGTCCTTCCGGAATGACGGCAGGATGGTCTTCAGGGTCGCCCATGACATTATGGAGAGAGCGGATCCGGTGTCGATCTCCATCGAGCATGGCTTTCCGTTGATTTCGACCACCGTGCTGACCTTGTCTTCGATTGCCGTGCTGGCCTGGTCGACGTGTATGCTGCGGCCATCTCGCGGTTCAAATTCGCGCCGTTTTTTAGCGCCGCTTTCTCTCATTGGATGCTTGTGGCGTGTTGATTCTGGTTGGCTGCGGCGCTCACGTGGTTGGTGTTTTCTGGGCAGAATGGCTCTACAGACTCGCGCCAAGTCCCCTTTTTTCTCGCAACGCCTGCAAATAGCCTCTCTGTATTTGTAGGACAGTCTATCGTGATGCCCGCCACAGCTGGGGCAGTTACGCCGGGGGCTGCATGCGTCTTTTCTTTGGTGCTCTGTGTGGAAGATGTCCTCATCAGACTCGGACTCCGAACTGGATCCGGCGTCTTCCCTGTGCACTGGTGTAGACTTGGGGTTGTCCTTGCTGGTCAGCGGGCGCTGCAGCGTTTCTGCGGCTTTTGTGGAGGCTTCGTGAGCCCTAGCCTCGTCTAGGGCTCCAGCAAGTGTTAGATCAGGCTTAGCGAGTAATCGCCTTTGCAGTCTTATGTCTCGAACGCCACAGGTTAGCTGCTCAAGCAGCGCATCGTCCAAGTCTCTATAGTCGCAATGTGTTGCGGCTTTACGCAGGCTCGCCATGTAAGCGCTGACCAGCTCTCCCTCTCGTTGTACGCGTTGTCTTAGTTGGTATCGCTGCACGAACTTGGAGGGTACGGGAGCGTAGTGAGCCCGGAGGGTTGCCATCAGGGTGTCCCAGGAAACGGTCTGGACCAGCGTTGGCTCACAAAGTGACTCCGCCATCTCGAACACATCCGGTCCTCAGTGGCTTAGGAAGAGGGCTCTCTTCCGATTAGCGGAGAGCCCTTGCATGTCACTGGCTTCAAGCGAGCACTCAAACCTCGTTAGGTACGAGACCCATTTTTCGCGGGCCGGATCAAAAGGCTTGGGCGGAACGTAGGCAGACATGTTCGGTATGCCTCCTGTAGTTCGCCTCGTCGCCTAGCTGAAGCTCGTGGTCTCACTGGTTCGCTTCTTGTGGCCTCTATCCCATCCTCGTCGCCAATAAAGTGGTTCGGGAATAACGAGAGGCACAAGCAAGCAAGTGACAACAGCTCTTTAACATACAGTGAGACTTCAGCGAAAACTCTGAGGCTGCAGCCCTCCTTATATACAATCCTGGAGAGGCTGTCAGCCAATCAGTAACTTAGGCAAGTTTGAAACTCCCGCTGAAATGTATCAATACATAACACCTTTGGATTCTCAGTTTAGCAATAGCAATAGCACTTATTTACTGCTTCACAGTGCTTTACAGCCACAATTTCTAAGTGGTTTAAAGAGTCAGGCTATTGCCCCCAACAATCTGGGCCCTCATTTTATCAACCTCAGAAGGATGGATCAACCTTGAGCCTGGAGAGATTTGGAATAAATTCTCAGTTTAGTTTACAACCTTGGTTTTTTCTGTTGGCTTGCCCTCCCAGAACTTACTAGGTATGATCCTGCTTAGCTTTTGAAGGTCAACCAAGTCATTTAAATGTTGCACTAGCTGTCAATTGCATTAATATCAAATAGTTGCATTAATATCAAATCCAAAGGCCTATAGCCAATTTGGTGTTGTGGTTAAAGCCACTGGAATAGAGCTTGGAAATTCTAATGTTTCTGTAAGCAGAGAATTGCATTAGATGACTTTTGGAAAGTTTCTCTTTCTCAGCCCAAAAAGAAGATAATGACAAAATATTTGCCAATAAAACTACAAAGATTTGTCTATGCGATCATCAGAAGTCAATATTAACTCAAAGGCAATATATAAAGGAAGTTAATCTTTCGCCCTCCTTAAATTATATTTACTCTTGGGTTCTTGAAAAAGAAAACAGTCTACACTTTATGTTATGTTAATAGTTCTCTCTGGTTATAAATGCTTGCAGGTTATAAATTTAGTCAAATTAGTATAGAGAAGGTGACTCAGAAAATCTACCTGGGGAGTAATGGAGAATATTTTATAATTACTCCTATTGATGACAGAAGGTAGTTTTATCTGTAATATTTCTGTCAAGTTAATGAGCTAAAATGATAGATTAAAAAACTATATTAAAAAGTCACAGTATTCTTACAAAAATGCTATTAAGAAAATCCCTAATAATCTCAAAGGGGAAGGACTAGCAGAAGCTTGCAATAAATGTGAGATTAAACAGGATTCTAGGAGCCTCCATAGGATACCCATGTCTATTTCATTATGTATGAGACATGGTGAGGGTATGCTTAAATGTGATAATGCACTTAAATGAGCTGTAAAATATAAACAAATAAGATGATTTAGTGGGACCTAAGCAGATAGGGTTGCAGTTAAAAATATTGGCAGCACCTTTTTCATATAAAGACCAGGTATGTGCACAAAAGAAATATTTTATTCTGCGCTCAGAACAAAAGCACTCTAGTCTAAGTGTTCCACTGGAATTTTGTGGTGCACTGAAACATTTTGAGTGTATCACATTTAAAGGTTAGTGGTGACTCAAAACAAGACCACTGCTCCCTTGTTTTTCATTCTAGTGGAAGGAAAAAGGGTAATCTGTGCTGAATGCTACACAATACATTACCACATAATGTATAGAAAAATTGGCTAAGAGGCTGTATTAATTTTAAAATGGAAGATTCTACAGTAAAATTTCCATAGCAGGATTCCTGTGAAAGCAAAAATTCAGAAAGTTTTTTTTTTAGTTTTGTTTTTGGGGCTCATGCCTACACAGCTATACAGCTGTAAAACTCAGCCAAGCAAAGAAGAGGTAAGGAGTATGAACAACTTCAGAACTTCAAAAATATACTGGTCTGCTATTGTCTTGAAACTTCTTTTTAATACATAGAGTTGCACAGCACATTTATTTTGTATTTGGCTCCGCCTGCCATACAGAGCTAGACAATAAACAAAGCAAGATATTTTGGCAACTCAACAGTAGAACAACCCTGTGTGTAATGCAGAAGCACAGTGCATATTTTTGCATTTGGCTATCAGCCTGCACAGCACATATTGGGTCAACAATGTGATATTACAACCCATAAATGAAAATTTCCATATAGCCAGGAATATAAAAGCCACTGTAAACTTACTTTCCAGGGAGGCAGCAAGATTTCCTTTAACATTCCAAAGGTTCAAAAAGGATCTTCACTCATAATCATGGGTGTACAAGATGGTAGCATGGGTAGCCATGATGGTGGAGAAAAAGCAAATGACAACACATTGCTGAGATATTGTAATTAGAAGTGGAAGCCAAGCCAAGATATCAACCTCCCTGTCAGACCTGGAAGCCACCTTTTACATGACTTTATTAGCCCTTTATTAGCATCATCATAGGTTCCTGTAGAGGGCCGATCACACTCTCCACTCAAGCACGTTACACTGTTACTTTCCATTTGGTTTCTCTGTTCCTTCAGTTTCTTTATTCTTGTATTTATTCCAGTATTAAGAGTTCTTCCAGCTTTCTGATTTCTTTCTTGGCATATATAATATTGCTTATGACATATAGGAATCTAATGTCACAGGATGTTCATTTTATATACCAATTGCTTTATTGCTTTTATCATTTTAGAAATTGCATCTGGTTTAAAATCTAATTTAGCAATTTAAAAAAATCATGTACCAAAACCAAAACAATCTCAACAATCATATTTTTAATTTTCAGGTATATTTGAATCGTAGTTTAGTTGTTTTAGTTTTATTGCTGTGTAAATCAGAGGTGGGTTTCAGCAGGTTCTGACCAGGGGTGAGATGCTCCCGGTTCGGACCAGATCTTGCAATCCGGTAGCAATGGCAGTGTGTGGTTCGGAGAACCGGTAGCAAAAATCCCTGCCCCCCCCCTGCCCAGCTGAGCCGCACTATCATCCGACGTGCTTTTTTTTAACTTTTAAAAGCATTTTTTCTACAATTTCTTCCGCTGAAAAAATGCTTTTAAAAGTTTTTTAAAAAGCCTCTGATGATCGCGCGGCTCAGCTGGGATCTCAGAGGCTTTTCAAAGCATTTTTTTCTGCAACCTCTTCAGCGGAAGAGGTAGTTAAAAAAATGCTTTGAAAAGGCTCTGACGATCCCAGCTGTGTTCCTGATCGGCAGAGGCTTTTCAGAGCATCTTTTTGCATTTGCAGAAAAAATGCTTTGAAAAGTTAAAATAAAAAAAAAAGTTGACCACGCCTACCCAGTCACATTACCCACCCAAGCCACGCCCACAGAACTGGTAGTAACAAATTTTACATTTCATTCCTGGTTCTGACCAGTTCTGGAGAACCGGTAGCGGAAATTTTGAGTAGTTTGGAGAATGGCAAATACCACCTCTGATTGGCCCCAGAGTGGGGAGGGAATGGGGATTTTGCAATATCCTTCCCCTGGAGTGGGGTGGGAATGGAGATTTTACAGTATCCTTCCCCTGCCATTCCCACCAAGCCATTCCCACCAAGCCATGCCACACCCACCAAGCCGCACCCACAGAACGAGTAGTAAAAAAAATTGAAACCCATCACTGGTGTAAATCCTATATATGTTATATATGTGTGACAGTATAAGAATGTTTTAAAATAAACTATATATGTGAAGCCAAAGAATTTAAGTGCAAAAGGATAACACTAAATTTTGGTGTGGCTAATAAAAATTAGCCATAATTGGTATCAAGGTTAAAAGATATCGTGATTATCTGCCGACAATGTGAATAGATATTAATTTTGAAATGAGAATTTTTTTAAATCAAAGGTTTTCAAAATCAGTTAACACTGGAAAGACTAGGCATTTTACAGAAGTTGAAAAAATACAAATATTACCCTATGATAACATTTTAAAACTGCTGTGATTTTCTGAATGTTTTACTAAATGCATCGAAGAAACCACTAAAAACAGTGCAAATTTAGGCTGTGAAAATAACATTGTCCTTGTTTCCAATTGCAATTGATCAGAAGTTGTACTAAGTTAAAGACACAGCATGTCTACCAAAATGCCTGATGGTGATAATAGAAAGAAATGTGTGATGTTATTACCGTATAGTCCTATTTCATTATTGGCTTAGCCTTAGTGGCTATATATACCAGAATTTGTTGACGTGCTGCTGGAGTCAGTGACCTTCTCAAATAATCTTAATAATAACTTAAACTATATTGATATCTTATGTAGCTGGGTAGCATCATGATGTGGGCTGCAGTGCTAGTAAAAACATGTTTTGTAGAAAACAATCATACATTGTGACATGAGTTATGCTTCTGAAATCTTGTCATGTGTGATAGCGCAGTATACAATGTTTCAGAATCCTATTGAGAAGTGTTGGCATATTGAATAAAGTGAAGTCAGGAATGGAGAATAATGTATATTGTTTGCAAAATCTTGAGATTCTCTTTTATTACAGCTCCAAATTGCTCTTAATAAATATAGTCAATTCACCTCTTGTGCTATTGCTTCCTTGTAAATGAAGAAAATGCACTTGAGTGTAGTTAATTTTTTCTGTTTGGTGAGAGTTTATTTGCTTGCTTTTTAAAACAATCTCAACCTTATTTTACAGTTTGTGTTGTCTGATCAAAATGAAGTTGGGAGTTATGGTTGAAGAGGATTTCTGAAGAGCTGCAGAAAACAGCTACTGAACACACAGATTTTGCTGCAGTAAGTGAGAAAGCCTCACTGCTCAGTGGAGTCCATGTGCTTTGCCAACAAAATATTGCTGGTACAATCTTTCTACTTCTATAACCAAGACTGCTAACTTATAGCATGACTGCTGCTTATGTATCCTCCAACTAGCTACTATAGAAAACACAGTTTCTACTGTGTTTTCTATTATTTTTGTCAAATAGCTGGTCTATGCATTATCCTTTTCCTTTAAGTTAAATTAATTAAAACTGGAATCACTGGATTCCCATGTGTATATCAAGCTTAACATCATAATACATCTATAAAAGCTGTATCAGGTGTAGAAAGTCAGCACCTATCCCCCAGAAGAATGAAATTTTGAGAAACATTAAAAAGGCAGAATATTATATTTCCCTAAAGGGGAAACAGAAATAGGGAAACATGCTCTCAAAAGCAGAAAGCAGACTCAGTCTTTCTTAATAGTCCTTTTGTAATGTGCCCATTACAAAAGATTAGGCCAGCCTATTCAAAAACCAGCCCCAGTTTCCCTGCCCCAAGCTTCTGGAAATGCAGATTTGCAGAATCCATTCAGAAAGACAGGGTCAAGACAGAAACTCAGGTAAGCAACAAACAAAAGGTTGACAAAATTAGCTCAGACAAACACCTAGGATTTGCATTTCCTCTTTTGCCAGCTATGGCCTCTACATAACCCCTACACAACCCCAAAGGAATCTGACAACGATCAATAGAATATTAAAGGACATGTTCTTGTACAGGAACAGGAAGCTCAAATACAGAGCCCAAAGAAGGTATAACCCCAACCTCATTCTCAACTCCATTTTGTCAGCTGCCCAGAACCACAAACCCTAGTGGTTCTGCTTCATCAATAAACGGATCCTCTTTCCAATCAGCCTCCAGCCTCCATTCTATTTTTTTTTAAAATTTGATTTATATGCCGCCCTTCTCCGGAGACTCAGAGTGGCTTACAATGTGCTAAGCAATAGCCTTCATCCTTTTGTATATTTTATACAAAGTCAGCTTATTGCCCCCACAAACTGGGTCCTCATTTCACCTACCTTAGAAAGGATGGAAGGCTGAGTCAACCTTGAGCCTTGGAGAGATTCGAACCAGCAGAAATTGCAGGCAGCTGTGTTAATAACAGGGTGCACTAAACCACTGTACTATCAAGGCTCTTTTTGATAGTAGAGCATTTCCAATGTCTTTCTCCCAGTTTGGAATTGGACTAGATAGATGTTTCTTCCAACACAGGTTATTTCATTTTTGGCCACTACATTGAAGAATTTCTTATTATATTCCGTCCATTGGGCTAAAATAAGACATTAATACAGATTAATCCATAGGCACCAAGTGTTGTTTAGTAGCATGTGGTTTGAATGGTACAATCATCATGATGGTATAATTTATGAACCCTTGATATCTTCTGAACGGAGTTAGGGAAGGACTGTTTTAACATATTCAGAGTCCTTGCAGGAAGGTCTGCAATTTCCTTCTGAAAGTATCTGGTCTATCTGTTTGGGTTGAAAATTTTGTTGACTAGCTCTGCACTAACATAAATAGATTTTTCCAATTGCCACTGAAGGTCAAGGACAGGCATTTTATCTTGCTGATAATGACAAATACAAGTGGCCTCCCCTGTATTCAGGAGGATAGAGGGCAACTATAAATGTGCAACAGGAAAAGGCCTTCCAGTTTATAAGCAGCAATCATTCAAGTCTGGTTTCAGTGCTACATAAGGAGCAATTGTAAAAGATGTAAGAACTAGTTGCACAAGGAAGAATGGTTTCCTGCACCTACTAATTGAAATTAGTGTTTACAACTTTAACTTCAAGGACAATTTGCATTTTAAAAAAGCATTTTAAAAATAGGTGAGATTGAATGATTTTTTTTTTGAAAGAGATGCCTTGAAAGTTTGATGAATGCATTAGAAAGTCTGAGCGGTTTTAATAGCAAAGGGGTATTGTTGTGTATGTATCTATTTTGTGCGGGAAATTCAAATGCATAGTGAATCCTGATTGGTTCTTGGTCACCTCTGGAAAGTATATAAAGAGGGCTGTTGCCTGTGAGTTTTTGCTGAAGTCTCACCCTGAATTAAAGAACTGTTGTTACTAGCCTGCTTGTGCCTCTCGTTATTCCCGCGCTACAACATTGGCGACGAAGGTGGGATAGAGGCCACAAGAGGCAAATCGAAAAGAGCTTGGAGTTTCAGCCAGGGTGACTGGCGAACACGGAGACACGGCATGTCTGCCTACGTTCCACCAAAACCCTTCGACCCGACCCGAGAGAAGTGGGAATCGTATCTGACAAGGTTCGAGTGCTCCTTGGAAGCGAGCGAAATGCAAGGGCTTTCCGCAAACAGAAAACAGGCTCTGTTCTTAAGCCACTGCAGGCCAAACGTATTTGAGATGGCAGAATCCCTCTGCGAGCCAACCCCAGTCCAGACGGTCCCCTGGGACGTCCTTCAAGCCAACCTGAAGGCTCACTATGCTCCAGTTCCGTCCAAATTCGTTCAGCGCTATGAACTCCGGCAAAGAGTTCAAAAAGAAGGGGAGCCGGTCAGTGCTTATGTGGCCGCACTTCGAAAAGCCGCTACGCATTGTAACTACAGAGGCTTAGACGATGCATTGCTTGAACAACTGATTTGCGGGGTTCGTGATACCCGGTTACAAAGGCGTCTTCTAGCCAAGCCAGACCTAATGCTAGCCGGCGCGCTAGATGAAGCCCGAGCACACGAGGCATCAACGAAGGCGTCGGAAGCGCTGCAGCGTCCCAATTCAAGCAAGGACGGGCCGAAAACAGCCCCCATCCACAGAGAAGAGGTGTGAACCAGCACAGAGGAAGAGTCGGACGAGGACGTCTTCCATACAGAAAAGAGATCGAGTGAACAAAGCCGCCGCCACGAGAACTGCCCCAGCTTTGGCGGGGATCATGAGAGACAGTCGTGTAAATATAGAGAAGCCATCTGCAGGCGTTGCAATAGAAAAGGCCATCTAGCACAAGTTTGCAGAGCTCAACTTCCGTGTAGTCGAAAACCATGTGACTACCGCAACCAACCAGAATCGGCTCGTTCAAAACAGCCAATCAAAGATGATGGCGTGAGAAAACGGCGCGAACCTCAAAAGCGGGAAACCTACAGCACGACAATCGGCCAAGCCAGCACACCCGACGACCAGAAAGTCTACACGAAAGTAGAAATCGATGGCAAATCGTGCGAAATGGAGATCGACATCGGGTCTACGCTATCGATCATGTCCTGGTCGACACTCAAGGCACTCCTGCCCAAGCTTCAGAAAAGCCAGCTATCCCAACAGAAAATCCACCTACTTGACTACCAGGGAAACCGAGTTCCCGTTGAAGGAGTGGGCACGTTCCGGGTCACCTACAGCGAGTTTCAGAAAGAGCTGCCTCTGACCGTAGTCAGCAAGCCCCTTCCGAGTCTACTGGGCATGAAATGGTTCCGAGCCCTTGGCAAGGGCTTCACGGGCGTCCACAACATCAATGGATCATCACTGAAAGAAACACTGCTTCACGAGTTTCGGGACATTTTTGAAGAGACTCTAGGCAAGTACGTGGGGACCCCTATTTCTTTCAAATTAGACCCCAACGTAGCGCCAATTAGACTGAAGGCGAGGCGAGTTCCCTTTGCCTTAAAACCCAAGATCAATGCGGAGCTCGACAAGCCCATTAAACAAGGGGTGCTAGTTCCTGTAGATCACGCTAAGTGGGAAACCCCAATAGTTACTCCAGTTAAAGCAGATGGCTCAATTAGAATTTGCGCCGACTAAAAGTGTTCGATTAACAAGGCGTTGCAGCAGAGTGCCTATCTGGTTCCTATAGTCCACCATCTACTACACTCCCTGGGCCCTGGCAAGCTGTTCGCGAAGCTAGACCTTGCACAGGCGTACCAGCAACTGCCAGTAGATGACGCTACGGCAGAATCACAGACTATAGTAACCCACAGAGGTGCCTTCAAATGCACCAGGTTTCAGTTTGGGGTCAGCATCGCCCCAGGACTTTTTCAAAGTACCATGGAGCGCCTTCTACAAGGCCTCCCAGGCGTCGTTCCGTATTTCGACGATGTTTTGATTAGTGGCCAGGACGAAGTGCAGTTGGGCCAAAGGGTTAGACAAGTCCTAACCAGATTCAGAGAAGCAGGACTCAAGCTTAAACGGAATAAATGCAGGATAGCAGTGCCATCAGTGGAATTCTTAGGCTACAGAATCGACGGCTGAGGCATTTACCCCACAGAGAGCAAAGTGAGTGCCATCCAAGGCCGCCCACCCCTAAGTCAAAAGCTGAGCTGCAGGCCTTCTTGGGCCTACTCAATTTCTATACGATGTTTTTGAAACAAAAAGCCACCGTTGCGGAGCCTCTGCACAGGCTCCTTGGAAAAAACGTCTCGTGGGTTTGGGCAAGCGAGAAGCGACCGCTTTCAACGCAGTAAAGAGACTTTTATCCGAGGACAGTTTCCTCATTCAGTACAATGCTGAACTACCTCTGGTGTTAGTCTGTGACGCTTCCCCCTTTGGCGTTGGTGCCGTTTTAGGCCATAGACTGCCGAATGGGTTAGAGGTGCCCATCGCCTATTACTCTCGCACTCTGTCTAGTGCTGAACAGAACTATAGCCAGCTAGATAGGGAGGCACTAGTGGCTGTAGCGGGGGTCAAAAAATTTCATGAATACTTGTTTGGCCGCACTTTTGAACTCATTACAGACCACCAGCCTCTTTTGGGACTTTTGGCTGGAGATAAACTGAACCCGGCGGCCCTCTCCCCCCGGATGACCAGATGGTCCATATTTTTGGCCGCATACTCGTACAAACTGCTCCACCGACCAGGCAAAACCTTAGGACATGCTGACGCCCTCAGCTGATGTCCTCTACCGGAACTATTGGACAACCCGACCCCGGAAGCCCCGGTTTTACTGCTAGACATTGTTTCTCTGGGCCCCATTTCTTCAAACTAGGTGGCGAGGGTTTCTGCCAGAGACGCTGTTTTGTGCACAGTAATGGGCTGGGTAACGAGGGGTTGGCCTACCAAGGTGGACGGTGGTGACTTCCAATTGTATTTCAACAAGAAAAATGAACTGTCAATGTTGGGGGGTTGCTTGTTGTGGGGCGACAGGGTGGTCATTCCTAGAAATGTTGCACGAGGGTCACCCTGGGATTGTTCGCATGAAAGGCCTAGTTCATAGCTATGTTTGGTGGCCGCATCTCGACCAAGATGTCACTGAGTGGGTAGGGAAGTGTAGGCCCTGCCAGGAGTCCCGCCCCGATCCCCCCATTGCGCCCGTCCGGGAGTGGGAGAAACCAAAAGGACCATGGGGGAGGATTCACATAGATTTCGCTGGCCCGTTCCATGGCCAAAACTTTCTAATAATCATAGATGCATTTTCTAAGTGGCTCGAAATTGCCCTAATGCCATCGACCACTTCTGAGGCCGTAATCAAAGTATTCAGAAAACTTTTTGCAACACGGGTTGCCGGACACACTGGTGTCCGACAATGGGCCCCAATTCACGGCAACTCAATTCGAAGGCTACCTAGCTGAACTAGGCATTAGACATGCACTATCCGCTCCTTTTCATCCGGCTTCTAATGGCCTTGTTGAACGATTTGTAAGAACGGCCAAAGAAGCCCTCTCCCGACTCGATGCTGGGGACTGGCAGGCTAGAATAGACGAGTTCCTAGCAGTACAGCATGCCACCCCGTGCCCCACTTCGGGCCACAGCCTGGCCGAACTTTTAATGGGCCGAAAGCTACGATGCGTTCTAGACAGACTGCATCCTAACTACTCCTCTGATAGTTTCACCAGGAAAGGGGGAGGACTAAGACACTTTGAAGTAGGTTCACTAGTCTTTGCTAGAAGCTACAGTAATGGACCACTATGGGTAGAAGGAACCATCATAGGAATTACTGGTCCAAAGTCATATACAGTAGATATTGGGCATGGTAAAATCTGGAGGAGACATATAGATCAATTACGAAAACATTTACCTAACGAAACACCATGTCCTAACTACCCAAGTCTCTCCAACATAGCTACCTCAAGCCCAAGTAAGCCGGAATACTTATCTGGCAACCCTGAGTTCCAGCGCCGCCCCAGCGAGCTGTCACTCCCAGCCGGAGATCGCCACACCTCCGGAGAAATCCAGGAGGTTCCATTGGTGGAGCCGGGAGAGTCGGGAGGTCCCTCCGACTGGCTCGATGCCTCGCCAACAACTGAACTGCGCAGGTCAACCAGGATTAAGACACGCCCTACTCACCTGCGTGATTTTGTATGTAAATATGTAAATAGATAGAATAAGTGCCTTCTGGGAAGGGAGGGGTGTTGTGTATGTATCTATTTTGTGCGGGAAATTCAAATGCATAGTGAATCCTGATTGGTTCTTGGTCACCTCTGGAAAGTATATAAAGAGGGCTGTTGCCTGTGAGTTTTTGCTGAAGTCTCACCCTGAATTAAAGAACTGTTGTTACTAGCCTGCTTGTGCCTCTCGTTATTCCCGCGCTACAACAGGTATTGTCGAAGTCTTGTTTGAGGTAAATTTTTATATGTAGGTAAAGGCAACAATGGGGAGTCAAAAAAAATCAAAACGGCATGCAATCAAAGCTTAATTCCTTTTTCACATGGGTGCAAAGAAAGGAGGAATTTGATCAGCGAATTTATACCTGTTATATTGACTTTTTTGGCTCTACCTGGAAGTGGCTATATCTAGCAATCACTTTGTTTCTGGATAAAATATAAATTAAAATACTGGTTAGTTTTAAAGTCCTACATGATTTAGATCCAGGCTATTTGAGAAGAACCCATTCTTTTAAATGAGCCTCCAGGTTGTTTGAGAGAAACCACCTTCTATATCAGGAGTGTCTAACTCAAGATCCGTGAGCCAGATCCGGTCCGTGTGGTACTTAGATCTGGCTCATGGGGCCAGCCTGGAAAAGGCGAAGAACTGGCCCATGGTGCCTCTGCCAGTGAAAATGGAGCTCAGGAGGGCTCCCTCAGAAAATGCACCCTGCCATGCCCCCTTGTCCTCCCCGAGGTCAAACATAAGCCTGCTGTTGCCCTCAATGAAATTGAGTTTGACACCCCTGTTCCAGAGGTGGGTTTCAGCAGGTTCTGACCAGTTCAGGAGAACCGGTAGTGAAAATTTTGAGTAGTTCAGAGAACCGGTAGTAAAAATTCTGGCTGGTCCCACCCCCATCTATTCTCTGCCTCCCAATTCCCAGCTGATCGGGAGGAAATGGGGATTTTGCAGTAACCTTCCCCTGGAGTGGGGTGGGAATGGAGATTTTACAGTACCCTTCTGCCACACCCACCAAGACACACCCACCAAGTCATGCCACACCCACCAAGACACACCCACAGAACCGGTAGTAAAAAATTTTGAAACCCACCACTGCCCTGTTCTATATCAACCTCCAGACTATTTGAGAGTACACCTTCTACATAAACATCTCTTACTTTATCAGCTCCCAGGCTGCTTGGGAGAACTTCCTGAATCAACACCTCTTTCTACACCAACCTCCAGATTGCTTAAGGCAATGGTCCTCAACCTTTCTGGCTTTGCAGACCAGCTGGGCGGAGAGGGAATGGTATTGTTTCTTATTTGCTTACTTACAGAGTCTTGAAAAAATATGTTTTTGCACAGACAGAAGAATTGATGTGCCGAGTGTTGATGTTGATTATCATTTCTATTTATTTCTTATGTTTTAATTGCTCTTTTAACTGCTTTTAATATTTTAAATTTTGCTTTTTTATTGTAAAACTTTGAGAGATGTAGGTAGTCATTTAATATATTAGGCCCAATAAACAAATAGCAGAGTAGAAGATTTTTTTCTGCAGTCAAAAGCACTTGTCATAGTAGTATGAGATGACTATTAAATCTTTTCATGTATGAATCAGGTTTTATAGCTCATTAGATCCAAAGATAATGAGCCAAAGTTCATTAGAGCCTGGCACTGGACATGTTTCTTTTTGCACATAAAACAAAAGCCTCACTTTAACCATTTCCTATGCAAAGGAAGCCACATCACTGAAATGAATTCAAATGCCTTGTTCATATTAAATACTCAATATGTATGTATAATACACATTGAGTGTTTAGGGTATGGTAGAACAGCACCATCATATTTCTATTTCTGTTTTTGTTGTTGTTAGAAACCAGTTGTTTTAAACTGGGATAATGTTTTTCATGTTTTTCCAAAATCCAACCTGGCTGCTAAATTTTGTACCAACTGAAGGTGTCTAATTACATACAAACACTGCCTCACTGTGTATTATACTCAATCCAGAATGTTAACAGAACATTCACCATAGTTTTAAATTGTTATCTAGCAGAAGGCAACACAGACGATGTAACCACCAAAACTAAAAAGAGACATTGGCCATTTCTTCTATCTCAGGAATTAGAGAGACATTTGGCTCATAATACTTCCAATGGTGTACTTTTTATTCTTACTAATGTTCATTTGGAATTATGTTTCCTCACAATAAGCACCTCTATTCTTTCTAGATTCTATTTCAATGTGTTACCCCCTTATGAGAGAAGAAAAGAATTCAGGGAGACATGTCAATTTCTGAAATGTCACAGAAAATAAGTATGGGTATCATTGGTCTACTGGTAACACTTAAATTTCAAACCGTAAAATATTATCCCCAAGCAGTTTAAGGTAAATATTAAAAAGCGTTGGTAATAAAATGGATCTCTAAAGACACCAAATAGTTTCTCCTACTTTGAGGAGCAATTGTCATCAAGTGACATCAAGTGAAATCTATTTAAGGGATATGAACAGAATTGTGCTGAAATCTATTGCCAAATATTTCAGGTGATCCAAAAGGATATTGTGATCAATGATAGTAGATTCTGAAAGATCAAGAAGAAACAGAGGCACAGTGCTTTTATTAATCTTCACACAAAGATCATCCATCAAGCTCACCAAGGCATCTGAACGACATGCTTTTAATTATTCCATGCTGAAGCCAGTTTGAAAGGTCATAGCCAAGAATCCATCAGTCCCTTAATCTTCTTACCCAACTATGATAGGTTAGAAACTACTAATAGTAAAATCTCCTACACTACTTTTAATTGCTTGATCCATTAGAGTGGGTCCTTCCTAAAAAATTTTCTCTGGCTAGTAAGCCACTGGGGGCTCCTGCCTCTCTTGTATGATTTTTTTCTAGCAGGACATTTTTCATTTATTCCTCAAGTTCATTACAATTACAATGAATATCTGAAAGTTCAGCAATAGAATTCTGGAAGGAGAAGGCAGAGATACTAGAGGACAATTGTGACCAATGCTTTAGCAAGCTACCTTCTGCAGGTATCAGGTCATTTATAGCATTACTGGCAGAAAAAAACTTAAATCCTTTCAAGGTCTATTGGTGTCTATGTAGATCCAGTAATATTTTCCAGTATCTTTATGGAAGTGAAATATAATCACCTATCTAACCTTAATCAGATTATAACCCATTCTTGGTATTGTGATACTTCATCCTGGCCATTGTTTCCCTCTTTCTTATATTGTTATAGCTTGCATGGACTATTCTCTAACATACATGGTTGTGTATTGAAATTAATAAATCAAAGATTTTTCAACTGTAGGCAAACACCAGAGATAGTGAAGGAAGGCCCCTCTAGTTACTCGTTCTCTGGTGAGGGCAGTCCAAGGATCAGAAATCTTTTCAAAAAGAGGAATCCATACATAATAGGCAATATTTTAAAAAACGAAGAATTAATAAAATTAAATCTCAGAAATCTCACATGATTCAGATCAGCGAGGCCAAAATTTGTTGCTCTTCTGCTTACCAGCCCTAAGGCAACTGAGAATAACCGTTAGTCAACATTTAAAGATGTTTGGATTTTTTGCACCTACCACTCTACTATTTATAATTAACAAACCCTGAGGGGATGCTTTTCTCCTTGTTTCCAAATATGCACAATGATAATTATGTCTATGGCACTCATTCAGTTTCAAAGTTAAACAGAAAGCCATTCTGAATGAAAAGTGGCGTGCTGCATGTTACCTATAAACCTTCTTTTGAAACAGAAATTTATACTGGTGGCTGGCTACTGTATTTGGAGTTTTAATTCTGTAAATGTATCCTTGAAAATTCACCACAGATTGTGCAAAAGACAGTTTCCCAGTTCTGTTTCTTATTTCATGTATTTTATTATGAAATATATGAATATGGATGAATAAGCACATACCCAGACATTAATAACAATTATGAAATATTGAAAATACTTTTAAAATCAGTATAATATCCCAATGTATGAGATTATTATGTAATACAAGACAAAACAAGATATGACAAGACTAGACTAGACCTTAATATCTCAGTCAAAACGTAATAAAGTAACACAAAACGTTCCTTCAATTTGACATTTTCTTCTTTCTTCCATATATTAATGAAATGCTAACTATCTTTGACACCAATAATGAATAAAGTGATGAGTTGGGATAGTAGGTCTCAGGGGATGGGAATAGTCCATATTTTTTTCTTTCTTTTATGGCTACACAGAGTGTCAGTACTGGATTAAAAAAAAAACCTATCTCAGCCTTGGTTTATTCTAAAGTTATTGTGCTCAGATAACCTTACCATTTTTTAATGATTGTTTAGATTTGTATTGTTCATTGACCTTTGTGGCAAAATGTTTACAGTTTATGGTTTATTGTCATTACACATGGTATAATGAAATTAAATGCCATCTTCAGTGTACATTATAACTGTATAAATTGAAATTGAAAACCCGATATGGCACTATACCGTAGGATTCAATATGGTTATTGCCCTGGGGTAGAAGCTGTTTTTCAGCCTATTTGTCCTTGTTTTTATTGTTCTGTACTATATGCCAGATGGTAATAGTTCAAAAAAAGGGTGCCCAGTATGAGATGGATCTTTAAGAATGATTTGAACTTTCTTAAAGCAGTGGGAGCTATAAAGTTCTTCCAAGGACGGAAAAGGGCAACCAATGATCCCCTTGGAGTGCTGTCCTCTCTGCCTCTGAGCAATTGGCAAACCATACACAGATATGGTAAGTTAAAAAACTCTCTATGGTACAGCGGAAGAAAGCCAATAGCACTTAGGAATGTGATTTCATGACAGTAGGGGGGCAGTTTTCCTTTAATTTGCATCCTTTCCTTAAATTACTTACATTCAGCAATAAAGAGATTAAGAGTAATTAAAGGAAAGTCATATATAGAGAAGAGTAACAGCCAAAACAGCAATCTCTGTTATTCTGAAATCCTAGAACAGTGATGCCAGAGAGACAAGTCATTGAATGTATATTTACTTACCACATTGAGTAATTAAAAAAATAAAATAAAAATAGATTGATGTCCTATTTAGGAGGCCAAAATATTGATGATAAGAGTTGCAGAAGTGAATAGGAACAAAAGAAAAATATCCGCTTCTATGCATTGGCTGTCCAACTGGCAGAACTGGCTGCCCAATCTGTGGGAGAAGGGCCACAGATGTCTTCTTCCGCTTTTCTATTTGTTTCTCTTGAGATTAGGAAATTCTGACCTCTGAAAAGTGGATATGTGTGAGACAGTGGTGAAATCCAATTTTTTTTAATACCGGTTCTGTGTGCAGGTGGGAGTGGTGTGGCTTGGTGGGTGTGGCTTGGTGGGCATGGCAGGGGAAGGATACTGCAAAATTTCCATTCCCACCCCATTTCAGGGGAAGGATACTGCAAAATCCCCATTCCCTCCACTCCTGGGAGAAGGATATTGCAAAATCTCCATCCCAACCACTCCAGATGGTTCTCTGGACTACTCAAAATTTCCACTACTGGTTCTCCAGAACCTGCTAGATTTCACCCCTGATGTGAGAGAGGATGTGATTAAAGACCAAGGATGCTTTAAAAAAAAAGGATAGGATCTTGATTATATGATTGTGCTGCTGTCTTGACTTTTTATTTCCCCCAGGGATGCCTAAAACAGGTGGGTTTAGCCAAGAATTGAGAAAAAAAAATGGAAAATTGGGAATAATATTTTCTGCCTCATCTTATTCTATTATAGTTGAGATGCCCATAATGAAGGTGGAGCAAATTAATATTAAGAGGCAAACTGTGATAATGTTAACTTGTATGCATTTAATTGTCGCCAACAATAAAACAGTCATAGGGCAGTGTTAATGAATATCTGATATCTATGCACAGCATTATTTGGCAATGCTTTTTTTCAATATAATTCTGTCTGGAAATGCAAACATGTTATAATATAAAAATACCCTTTGACATATAAAGAAATTTCCTGCCAAATTTAAATAATGTAGTAACTTAAAATTCCTAATGAAATGAAATCTTCTTGTAGTCCCACATTTTATATTTCTTTAGAGTCACAATTTTCATGAATTAGATTAATATCTAAAATTTTGGAATAAATAAATATAATATTCCCAGAATTTAAAAAAAAAATCACTTGGAGACAGTTCTTACAATCTTACATCTCAGGATTCCTACGCAGAATACTCTGGTCTCATTTCATTAATTTTCATAATAACCCTATTAAAGAAGTCAGTATAATTCCAGGATTAATTGAAATCAAAGTTTCCATAAAAGAATCGAAATAATAGTCTCTAAACTTCTGATTTTACACAAATTTCTGATTGTGTAAACAATATGTCAAATACTGTATGATGAATCAGGAATTTACATCTGGAAGAGAGTTGTGGTGGAATGAAGTCTGGATTCCTGAGGGTGGGGAGGGGTTGCATTACAAAGCATCAAGAGACAATAAAGTTTAAATAATGTGGTTGAGAGAAAGGCGATTAAGACAGCTTCTCTGTAAACATTCTTTAATGATGTGAGTACAGGTAGTCCTTGACTTATGGCCACAATGGAGCCCAAAATTTATGTTGTTAAGTGAAACATTGAATTTTGTCACATTTTATGACCTTTCTTGCCACAGTTGTTAAGTGAATCACTGCATTTGTTAACTTAGTAACACAGATGTTAAGTAAATCTAGCTTCCCCATTGACTTTGCTTGTCAGAAGATCACAAAAGAAGATCACATGACCCCAGGACACAACAATAATCATAAATATGAACCAGTTGCCAAGGATCTGAATTTTGAACACATGATTATGGGATGCCGTGAACATCGTAACTGTGAAAAATAGTCATAAGTCACTTTTTTCAGTGCCGCTGTAACTTTGAATGGTGACTAAATGAACCTGTAGGTCGAGGACTATCTGTAGTTGATTCAGTTTGGCAAGAGTTCTGTCTATGGGTGAGGAATATTAAAGGAAACTGCTTAGAAGTAACTCTATATGTATTTTTTTAGGTTTGGGAGCCTAACAAAAGTGGATGGATGACTGCATGAAAAATGTCTTGATTTTGTTAAGGTGACCTTCAGAGTTACTGGTGATACAAGTTCTGGTTCTCAGCTGTTTTGTATCTGTAAAAAGGTTTCTATCATAAATAGATCATGTCTACCCTTCAATGCAGTATTTCTAATAATCTATTATTACAGATATAGTGGATTAAGAGAAGCCACAAAGCAAAGAGAAATATTAGTAAATCCAAAAGATAACCAGTAGCAATAGTTACACACCTAAATTTTTAAATCTGAATAGAGGAGAAAAAAATTGAAATTGAATTGAATTGAATATTTTATTTGGCCAAGTGTGACTAGACACACAAGGTGTCCAGTACAAAAGCATTCAGTATACTTGCAAAGTAACAGAGAGAATAACAATTACAACAATAATAATACTAATAAAAGGGGGATGTAAATAAGATAATAAAAAGATATTTTTTATAATTTTAAAAAGTATAGTTACTAATTTTTTATTTTTATTTTTCAAAAAAAGAATGACTGATTTTTTAAACTACAAATTAATGCAGTTATAGCTAATGCTCTTCAGTTTAGTAGATGATATATTAACGAATAAATTCATAAATCTCTGTCCTGCAACTGAACACCAGGCAGTTAATGAAAAAGTAAAAGGTTTCCTATCAGATTGATTAATAAATAAAAATGAAGCAGGCTTATAATCACTTTGTAAATTTTTAAAGTTTTGAATAACTTTCTTTAATAGCATTTCATTGGTTTTATGGCTTAGTATAAAATGCTGAGAACCCTTGATGGCCAGTAGAACACTCTAGTAGACAGATAGATAGATGATAGATAAAATTTAATAAATAATTCATACAGCCAGAATGAGGCTGAAATGCGATCTTAGCTGAATGCAATTTAATTCTCCTTAAAGCATGTTAGAATGTCCAGTTTGGGGACAGATTCTATGAAACTGCAGCAGGAATTATATATTATATCAATGATTCTCAACCTTCCAGGCTGGGTAATTCTGGGAATTAAAGTCCACTTACCTTAAAGTTGCCAAGGTTTAGTAACACTGTATTGTACTAACTACTGTATGGAAACAAAATTCTAATTTCAGTTTCATATTCTGGGTATGGAAGCTGAATGTCCCAATAGTGCTGTCCCATCAAATATCAATGGCCACCATCAATTTGTGATTCTAATGTTTATGTATTCACCAGTATGCCTATTGGAGGGTTGTTTCTCTTTTGGTTTCTTTCCTTTTTGATTAATGTAGTTTCATGTTGCTTCGTTTTTCTTAGTGCATTGGGAATGCTTTATTGTGAGCTTTTGAGCTTCATTGTGAGCTTTAAGATATGTGTGTATGTTAAGCTGTGCAGAAATAGACTAATAAATCAATAAATATTAATAGCTGCCTGGCAGCTCTTCTTTTGTGAGTGCAGAAGAAGATATGCTGAAATCCTGAAAAAACATTCTGAAATTTGTTGTGTTCTCATTACAGGCATAAAACGGCAGCGACATAATCAGGGGAAGCCAAATATTGTAAGCCAAGGTTGCAGCCATCATTGTCAGATTGAAGCCTTGACATCCATAAAAATTGCATTATGGTGGATAACATATTGATTTTTCTTATGCTTCTCCTCCATGTGTCTCCCTATGAAGTGGCCTAAAGTATGCATTGTTCTTGTTACTTTTCAAAAAGTTTGTCTCAAACTTTTAAAACATTTTTGCATTTTGGAAGGACATTTTAAAAACTCCCCATTTTTTCACCAAAACATGCTCACATGCAAAGACAGGTTAATATAAAAAAAAAAAGCAAAATGTAGTCTACACACCTTTCCCAGGGCCAAAACAATTTTCTCACTGTTGTGCTCAGTCATTATTTGTTTAATCAGTTAATTATATAAAATATAGCTTCTTGAAAAGTCCCTAACAAACTGAGTCATGGCTTAAGTTGTTGTAGGACAATCCCAACCAAAGGCATTGATTGCAATTTAAAGGACTTACTGCTTCTTCCCATAAGTGCTTGGTGAAGATCTTTCAGGGCCAATCCTGCCATTAAAAAGAATAAGATGGTTGTGAAGGGAGCAGACACAATTGAATGTATACACGGAACAGGAAGGGGAGATAGATGGCACAGTTTATGTGAATGGAAATGGGAAGCTTTTGTCCTTTATTTTCTTCTGCAAAAATATTTTGAGTTGACCCTGTCCTTCTCAAAGTATATTTCTGACAAATGCTAGATAGATGTATATAGAGCATAGATCTGTATTTGAATCACCAGAAGAAGGTAACATGAAAGAAGTAAGCACTAGGGGTTACAATCATTCAAATAATTAAAAGCAAACCTTTGAGCTATAAATATAAAAAACCTATAAAAGCTAGCATTACAAGAACAATGTAATAACATTAGAATAGTTAAGATCTATAGAATAACACGTATTAAAACATCTTGATTTAATCATTTCCCTTGTCTTACTACGTTTACTTCTAATTCCGTTTATAACACAACTTGCATGCAGAAATATAAATCCATTCCTATAAATGACATAATAGAAATGAACTCCAAAAAGTAGGCTTTGACTTTCGTATCCCCTTCCAACCAGGCCTTCATTCCATGTCTGTCATATACAATGATGTACAATTGACTTTCATAAACATAATTTGACAAAATGAGATCTGAATGGATTTCCAAGTTTTCCGTTTCTGAACCATTTTTAGTTTCAGTGTGTTTCCAGGTCATCTAGTTCATTTCTCACTATCTTGCTGTGCCTCCCCCCCGCCACACTACTAGATTGCATATTACCAGTCTGTCATCATCGTCATTTTACCCTTCAATTTTCCTCTAAGTTCTTTGCTGAATTCAGCTTTATTATCTATTGTATCCTAAATTACACTGGCCCTTTCCATTTTTATCTCCTGTTCATTGTAAATAATACTCTTTGTGAAGGCTGCTATTATTTTAAAAATGTACCTGAAGATTTCAAAATTGTAGTGCAACAGCTACATGTTTTCCTTTTGTGATTTCTTGCTTTTCTGTTTAATATATATAATACATTTGGCACAGCTGGATTGAAAATGTATACAGAATTTTGGAACAGAATGGGCTGAATATCTTAAAACTCACAACACCATATGTTCCTAAGCAGTTTATAAAATGGACAACATGTGCGTGTATGAAACTAGCAGCAATGTATGACATTGGTTTATTGACTGCTGTGTTAAAATAGATGGGATGAAAAGACCTGGAAAGGAACTTTAGTAATAAAGAAGAAAGGCATGTATGACCTTGGAAGAGATCAGGTAGATTCAGACAACAACCCATGGCAACTTTACAATGGGAAGATAGAATAAGAATAATTCATGGCTGAAAATATTGTTTCTTTTATTTTGAAATACTTGTACACCAGTATAGAAATAATCCATTTAATTTCTGACTTGAACTACACAGAGTCGCAGATAAGCATGGATGGATGTCTGTATCTGCATTTTTGAAGAGTTTGGTTCTGCTTTAGAACTACAATATATGATGGATTGCAAGGATTATTTAATTGCACACTTTTGGGAGCACAAGAACCGGACTGGGTCCTTCAGTGACCAGCAGGGGCCCAAACTCTCAAGCATTATACATTTCTTTTCACACCTTCAAAATAACCGTTGTAACAACTTTTAGGTTTTTTTTCGAAGATAATTCCTAAGACTTTCAGGATCCACATGCATCCTTGGCGATTCAAACTGAACAGTTTTAATTTAGTTCAGCCTTCTATAAATGCTGGAAATTCACAGTCATACAAAGGAAAGAACATTTCATCCCCCATTTTCCCAATGTGCCATAAAGTCCAGATTCTCAGTTTTCATTTCAAAAAACTAATTTTTAGTTTTCATAGAAGGTGATAGGAAGGGCAAAATGTATACTTTCAGACTCTTTTGTTTTGTATAAAAAGGCTAGCATTATTGCATTTAGTATCAAGAGGTTCCACAAGAGGTATATAAAAGAAAGGCAAAAGAAAGGTATATAAAAGAAAGGCCCTCTTTTTATAATTGAACCCCACTTCTTTCTAACATACTTTAAGTAATGTAAAATAGGGTGGTAACTTCTATTGTCCAGTCATAGTTGCCATCTTGACCTTTTTTGGGGGGGAGTTTAGACTATTTCCCTAGAGATGGTCCTGTTCAGTTTTTTATTCAGTATAAATGAAACTCTGAACAATAATTGACAGTGTCTGGGCAAAGAATCCTATTCTTAAACAAATCTGTTCTGAGAGAAAAATTACTGCCTCATAAAAAAATCAGAACAAGTTACAACTGGAATTCAAAGGATAAGAGGTTAGAGGTTGATTTGTATTATTTTTCAGCTCTATTTTTTTTTTATTAAATTGGTCATTTTCCCCCCTCCCTGCACTGGTCTGCAAAGCTGAAAAGGTTGGGGAATTCTGGTATAATACTGTTATTTCCATGGAAAAGCAGAGGATAGGGAAGTATGATGACAATGCAGAATAGAATAGTACTGGATTGCTGAGATTTTGTAAAGGGAAATCTAATTGAAGGAGTTTTCAAATTTATTATAAAAGTAGTTTAGTTTGTTAGAAACTAGCATATTAGGGAAGGGTGCAAGTATTCTTTTCTTCTTCTACCTGAATGGAGTATCTTTCTCTACCTGCAGAAGCAATAGGATTGCTTAGAAATTACTGTTTTCTTGATTATTATAAAGAACTGAATTATGAAAATATTCAGATCTCTTATATATTATAGGAGTGGGTGGACAAGCTGAGCCCCAATTAGTTCTTGGATAATTAAAAATGCCACAAGAAGCATTGAATTATTTATAAGATTTATACCTTGTCTTTTCTTTCCCAAATGGCACTCAAAGGTGTTTTATGTCTCTTGAGTACCCCGTATAAATCTGAGTTAAGCAAGAATTTGGTTTTCTTTTCAGTTGAAATATGGAACTCTTTCTTGAGTTTTTTTCCCCATGAGGATTCTATTCTACTATTGCTACTACTGTAGTAGCTACTCTTCTACTATGGCTGAGAAAGACTCTAGTTAAGAATCCAGGAGAGCTGCTATGATCTAAATAAAGCACCCTAATAGGTTTGCTAGAAGGCAGGTTTCTATTCTAAAATTTCATGACAAATAAATTTCAGGGATGTTAAATGATTCACCATGGTCATGTTTCAGAAAATATTGAAGTACGGTTGTATAATGCTTATGCCATGGATTATGAAGTTAGCTAAGAAAGTACAGATGCAAGGAAAATGGACTATGTGTTACAGTTGCACACGTTCAGGTGAAAATTACAATCTTATTTTTCATGGCCATGCTACTTTCACCTTCGAAAAATTCTTGAATATAATCATGTATTCAGCCTATGCTTGATCCATCCCACAACCCAAGAGACCTCCTCATTTCCTATGGTAATTCTGAAAAGCAATCTGTATTATTGGAGCTACTGTAGTATTATTTTTGATCCATCTAGTCATATTTTTGTATCTAGAGTCCACTAATTTAGACCACCACCTTTTAGAACAACAGGTAATTCAAAGACTCTTTATAGATAGATAGATAATTTTATTTCTATACCGCCCCTCTCCCGAAGGACTCGGGGCAGTGCACAGCCAAATAAAAAATACAATACAAATCCCAATTAAATTTAAAAATTATTAAAATTATTACATTTACGGCCAAGATTCGTTAAAACCCCAAAAATTTAAAACTCCGAATTTAAAACTCCTTTACAAAGATAGCCCTGTCTGTCAGAAGAGCAGGGTCTTGAGGGCACAGTGAAAAACTCGGAGGTCGGAGATTGTGTGTATTTCTGGGGGCAGTTCATTCCAAAGGGCAGGAGCTCCCACAGAGAAGGCTCTCCCCCGGGTGTCGCTAGCCGACATAGTTTGGCCGACGGCACCCTGAGGAGTCCCTCTCTGTGGGAACGGACCAGTCAGTGGGAGACTATCGGTGGCAGAAGGCAGTCTCGTAAGTACCCAGGTCCTGAGCCATGGAGCGCTTTAAAGGTGGTAACCAACACCTTGAATCGTACCCGGAAGACCACTGGGAGCCAGTGCAGCTCGCGCAGGAGAGGTGTTACATGAGCGCAATGAGTTGCACCCATAATCACTCGCGCAGCTGCATTCTGGACCAGTTGGAGCCCCCAAGTGCTCTTCAAGGGGAGCCCCATGTAGAGAGCATTACAGTAGTCCAGCCGAGAGGTAACGAGGGCATGAGTGACCGTGCGCTCATGTGTTCCTGTCATTGAGTACTGCCCTATGTTCAAATTGTTTTCTCTGTTTTTTCTGGAAAATTATCATTTAGGTTTAAGCTTTCATAGAGGAATGGGTTGAAAAAGAAAATCCTAGTCATTCTACTGGAATGACCAGTTGGAGATGCTAATTTCCCAGTGATCAAATAAAGAAGATGAACTAAACCCCTTAAGAAATCAGTTGGGTTCAAATTGGCTATGATTAACATCTCAGTAATTTCAGTGAGATGTAAACATTACTAAGACTTCTGAGAAATAAATATTTGGGCATGTATGATACATCTAATGTCATTGTATATCTCAGTTCTGAAATACAAAATCCTATTTAAATCCTTTCACTGAATTTTATTTGTGATCAAAAAACTCAAAAGGTAATGGTAAAGGTTCCCTTTGCACATATGTGTTAGTCGTTCCCGACTCTAGGGAGCGGTGCTCATCTCCGTTTCAAAGCCAAAGAGCCAGCGATATCTGAAGACGTCTTTGTGGTCATGTGGCCGGCATGACTAAATGCCAAAGACGCACGGAACACTGTTACCTTCCCACCAAAGGTGTCTCTATTTTTCTACTTGCATTTTTTACATGCTTTTGAACTGCTAGGTTGGCAGAAGCTGGGACAAGTAACGGGAGCTCACCCAATTATGCAGCACTAGGGATTCGAACTGCTGAACTGCCAACCTTTCAATTGACAAGCTTAGCATCTTAGCCACTGAGCCATCACATCCCATTAGACTAGACATACCCAATTCCTGTAACCAGAACTGCATGCAGTATTCTAAATGTGGTTTTACTAAGGCTTTGTAAAGTGGTATTAGAACTTCATGTGATCTTGAATCTATCCTTCTAATAATGCAGCCTAGGATTGCATTGGCTATTATTATTATATTATTACTATTATATTATCAATATACATTTTTAAACATTCTGTTTCTGTGTATGTCCTACAATGTATAGTGTAGTATTTTGGCTGTCTGCATAGTTTCTAGATTAGAGATTAACATTAAAGGTGTAACCTAATCTACACATTCTCTACCTTATTAAAATATGTTCTGTTAATGTCTTCATTGATTAAAGTCATAATGACAGTGGAAGTCAATAATTATAGACCCATTGGTAATGACCAGGGTACATGGAAGATTACTTTTACTTGGAATGTAAAAGAAGTAAAAGATATGTAAAAGAGTACAAATAAATGTATATCTGTGAGATTAAGAGAAAGGAGAAAGATGTAAAATATTTTAAGGAAGGCAGATCTTGGAGAATGCAGTTCATGACTACATGCTGGCAAATATATATACGTATATAAATTATATACGTACATTTATGCATTTTATATTTTTAACTGGTTGTTTTATTGTTGTGAGCCCTGAGTCCTGAGTCCTCGGAGATACGGCGGCATATAAATTTTATTAAATAAATAAATAAATATATATATTTAATTATGAATGAAAAGCAAAAATGCATGCCATGGAATATGAATTTATATAATTTAAATTATTGTGGTTTTGTAAGAAAGTAGATATTTATAGGATGGTGACAATTGTATGATATCCAGATCTCCAGTTAAGAATAATAGTGAAAGAATCAGGGCTGAATGTGGGGAAATTTATGCAGCATTCTGAATTAATGTGAATCAGGAATAATAATTATTCTAACAGGTAACATGAATGGATACATGGGAAAAGGATGAAAGATAAATTAAAAAATATTGGGCCATTTGAAACCAAGACTGAATTAAAATGACTAGCAATTACCAACTTAGAAAAAATATTTCTGTTTTTCAACTGTATGGTATAAGCACAAGTTAGTCATATGTACATAGGGCAAAAGAATGAGTATAAATTTAAAAGCATGACTGATGTAATTACTTATAATGAAGGATGGAAATAATTAATGAAAGATACGAGAGAGATGAAAGTTTTGAATGTGGGATAGGCTATATTTTTGGTATTGTCAAGACTGGATATATGCAAAAAAGAGAAAAATAAAGAAAGTAGAGAATAAATAGAACAACTGCAGGAATAAAAATTATGAATTCTGAGTGAAAAAAGACATTAGAAGTAATATTAATCTCCTAGTAAAAGAAATGGAAAATGGATGTAAAGTGGAAAGGATGTGGAAACTGCTTGAAAGAGAATTAAAAAAAAATACATTGCTACAGAAGTGACATGAAAAGGGTGAAATGAAAGAAGCTGTGGATGACAAAAGTTATATGTAAGATAGTGCTTACTACAAAAAATGAGAGTGAGATAAATTGTATTAGGAATATGAAGACAAAAAAAAATCACAAATAAAGAAATTGTTATGAGCAAAAGGGGTGAAGAAAACATTTTTGATACAAATATTTAAAAATGAGTTTGAGTGACAAGATCAAAGAAGAGAATTCCAGTGAGTGGATGAAATTAAAAATAGAAGTCTGTAGAGATTCTCAATCATCAAAGTCATGATTGTCCCAAAGGTGCTTTTTCAGGAGGCAACTGGACTTTCTTGTTTTTACTTTTGAAGACTTTTGCTTCTCATCCAAGAAATTTCTTCAGCTCTGCCAGGATAGTGAGGAATAGAAGGATTTATATCATCTGTCTGCAAGGAATATAAATCCTTCCATTCCCCACTATCCTGTTGGAGATGAAGAAGCTTCTTGGATGAGAAGCGAAACCTCTTCAAAAGAAAAAACAAGAAAGTCCAGTTTCTTCCTGAAAAAGAACCTTTGGGTTAAAAATAGAAGCAACAAAATGGGGAATGATGTCTGATGGAAGTAAACCTTCATTGAGAATAATGGAATGCTTAGCAAGTGTTTAGTCAGACACATGAATATACATGCATGTGTGTGATACCGTGGTGTTGGTTGAGAATCCAAATGAACTCCAATGAAGTTAAGTAAATTTTATGATACAAAAAGTAGTCTGGATTTGAGAATAAAATTGCCAATGTATCAAAGACCAAGGTAGTTGTGTTTGACAGGACAAATGGAGTGAGCAATGCAAACTGTAAATCACTGATGGAAAAATTAAGCACATAGATGAATGTCTGTCCTTTGGCCAAAGGTTGATTGAAGATGGGGAGAATGAATAAAGAGCCAAGGTGGCGCAGTGGTTAGAGTGCAGTACTGCAGCTACTTCAGCTGATTGCTAGTTCAGCAGATCAGCGGATCAAATCTCACTGGCTCAAGGTTGACTCAGCCTTCCATCCTTCCGAGGTGGGTAAAATGAGGACCCAGATTGTTGGGGGTAATATGCTAGTTAATATACTGTCTTTGGTGTAAGCCGCCCAGAATCCTCGGAGAGTGGCATAGAAATATGACAAATAAATAAATAAATAAATGCTGGATAGACTTGCAAATATTTGTAGAATGGTAGCAGTGTGTGGTGTATTGTGAGGAATTTGTGGTAGTTGAAAGTAGAGGAAATGTATAGCGCGTGTTCTGTTTACTTTATTCTGTGGAAGTAAGAATTGGGTGTGTGAAAAAAATAAGTTTATGCATTTAAGAAATGTGTGTGATAACAAGAAGAACTTGATGCTGAATGTGTGTAAATCTGATTCCAGACTGAATGATCATAGCAAAAGAAATGCATAGAAGTAGTTATGTTGTGTAGAAAGAATGAAGTCTGAATTGCATGAAGAATTTATGAAGGAAAAAGGAATGGGGTAGGAAGGATAGAAGACCAAGAAAGTTGTAATTTGAGGGAAATTAGTGAAATTCTCCAAAAGAGAAAATAGAAAAGTATGAAGAACAAAAAGATATGGATCAAGTAGCATATGAACGTGGAAAGCAGGATTTGTTTGCACAAATAGAAAGTTATGGAAAGGTTCAGTGACTAGTTTTGGTATAACTTAATTTTCTTTTCTTTTTCTTAGGTTGTGTTTTTAATTTGTTTGGCTTACTATACTATATTTTTTAAACTCCTTTTCTGCACTCTTATATAATATTGCTTTCTACAAAAAGAAATAATGCATGTATGAATGTATTTATATTTTTTCAAGATGACCAATTTTATGTAATCTGGAGGGAAATGTTACCTTTTGCAAACCAGTTACAAAATATGAAAATAGACAGAAATAATACCCTGTTTTCCCCAAAATAAGACATCCCCTTATAATAAGCCCAATCGGACTTTTGAGCTCATGGCAATAAGGCCAAGCACTTATTTCAGGGTTCAAAAAAATGTAAGACAGGGTCTTGTTTTCGGAGAAACACAGTAGCAACATTGTGTCATTAACAAGGCAATTACAAGTCACGCAAGGGCCATTTTGCAGGAAATCAGCCATCTCCCTTATTTCTCCCACTTTTCAATTAAGGGAGCAGAAGCAGTTTTTCAATTATGTCATTTTGAAAGAGTCATATTTGCATCTTTTGGCACTTTGAATACCACCTGTTTGTGCTACATCATCATTAATATTCCATGATGGTCTTTGTGTGTTTATTCGTCTATTACAGTCTAATTGACAGGGTTTTACTATTTCATATTCAGAGACTTCACAGCTGTTACAGGCAGATAATGATCATGTAAAGGCTAAAAAGTTTATATACACAGATGCCTGTTTTTCCCCTTTTCTTAGAGATATACTTTGTGTCTCCAATGTAAATGCTTCAGAACAAATATTTCAGAGTCAGTTGGCAGAATAGCTACTGTTTGTCCCCCAGGCAACATTTACTCACTCTAACTCTTGAGAGTTTGAGGTCTTTCTTATTCCCAAGAATTTACTCATTCACTTGGCATGCCATGTATTGTGGCCAAAATCTAGAGAATCACTGCATCGCAGTACAAGTGAGTTCTTAGGACCTCTTTGTTTTCTATATTTTTAATATCCCTCCACATTTTGCAGTCCATAAACCAACTCATTCATTTTCTTTATTTTGTTTTTCAACTGTCAATTACAGGGTTGGTGGATTCTGGGTATATTTTAGAATAAAAGCATTAATATCCAGAGAAGAAATATTTAAATAAATCAATCAATGATAAATTCCATTGTTTAAAATATAAAAAGGGGCTATCTCAGTATAACCTAGGCAGGTGGAAAAGGAAAACTCTTAAAGTGATAAACATAAAGATAAGAGAAAAATTTCAGACTGGTGCTGAAAATATAACTTTGGGTTTCCAGTACTATTTTAATAGGAAACAAAGGATGATTAAATCTTTGTGCATTATTTATCTCCGAACCATTCAAGGATATAGAAGTCAATATAACTTTTTGGGATTGAGAACCTAAATCTTTTAATTACAGGCTTTAAAGACTATACCTAAGACATGAGCCGTGGTGGCACAGTGGTTAGAATACAGTACTGCAAGCTACTTCTGCTGATCACCGGCTGCTAGCAGTTTGGCAGTGTTACGAGGATTTATGGATCAGGCCCAACAGCAAGACATGAGTCAGTAGATTAATTAAATCTCTTTTATTCACAGGTTCATCTCAACAACACTTACAACATCTGGATCTGAGTAGCAAGGAAGAGTGTGCCCACCTTTTATGCCAGAAGGCGGAGACTTAGGTAAGGAGGGGTTAGTGGGAGGAGCTGGACAGGTGGGAGTTTGGATTAACCCCTGCACTGCTGCACTATAGCTGACCCCTGGCACAGTTAAGGCATTTACCCTTGACAAATCCCCCTCTAAATGCCTAACATGTGTCTGTATGCCTGACTGATTGACTGGCACTCTGGGGCGGATATTGAGTTTAGACACTAGGTGTGAATGCTGTTTGCCCTGCAGTGGTTTTGTGAGTATGTCTGCAGTCTGTTCTTCTGTGTCACAATGAATGGCCTTTATGAACCCGATTCTGGAGAGCTGTCTCACGTGTTTGTATTTTATGTCGATATGTCTTGATCTTTGCCCTACGGCGTCGGCCATGGATATTTCTATGGCGGCTTTGTTGTCTTCATAGATGTTTATCGGGTAAGTTGGTTCTCTCCACACGCTAGCGAGTAGGTCGTCGAACCAGATAAGGTTGTTGGCGGCTTTGGAGAGGCACTGTACCTCAGTGGTCGAGGTGGCTACCAAGATTTGTTTGCCTGTGTACCAATGCACAGGGCTATTGTTCAAGTAGAATATGTACCCTGATGTGCTTTTCCTACTTTTGATGTCTCCAGCCCAGTCAGCGTCGGCGTAGCAGGAGAGGACAGGTTCGTCAGATGCTTCTGGTTCTAGGATTAGGCACGCATTGGCGCTTTGTTTCAGGTACCTTAGTACCCTCTTCACTGCGTCCCAGTGGTATGTGGTGGGTCTGCCTACGTGTCTGGACAATAGATTAACTGATAGCGCAATGTCTGGCCTTGTCCAGTTAGCGATATACAGGAGTGAGCCTATGATTGACCTGTACAGCGTGTTGTCTTCAAACTCGGGTGATTCGTCATGCATGTTTTTCAGAAAGTCCGGTTGCATGGGTGAATCACATCCCTTGGCATCTGCCATGTTACATTTGTGGAGTAATTCCTCTATCTTTTCCTTTTGTGACAGTTGAAAGCCCTTGGGGGTTTCATTGACCTGCACGCCCAGGTACCGGTTTATTCTTCCTAAGTATTTTAATGTGAAGTGTTCGCTTAGTCTGTTGGCGAAGGCCTTGCGATTCTTTTCATGTTTGCTGATGTAGAGAATGTCATCCACGTATACTAGGATGTATTCTGGCGAGTCCCCCACTCTCCTGGTGAAGAAGCAGTTGTCGGCTACGGTTGCTGTGAATCCCATTGACTTCAAGACCTCAATCAGGCACTCATACCAGCGTTTACCTGACTGTTTAAGTCCGTACAGGCTTTTGCGAAGCAGCCAGGTGTCCCCCCTGTTGGTCCTTTTACTGTGTGGCGCCTTGACGTATATCTCCTTATCTAGGTTGGCGTGCAGGTAAGCTGTCTGCACATCGAACTGGTGTACCTCTAGTCCTAGTAGGGAGGCGATGACCAGGGCACTTTTGACGCTCTCTGTCCTCACGGTGGGTGAGTAGGTGTCAGTGTAGTCCTCTGGGAACCTTTGAGCAAACCCCTGGGCCACTAGCCTGGCTTTGTATAGGTTTTGCCCACCCTCAAGGTTCTTGACCTTGAAGATCCACCGGGTGCCTATCGCGCTTTTGCCCTCGGGGACCTTGGCCGGGGTGTAGACCTCTAGCTCTCTCAGACTGTCCAGTTCTTTGGCCATGGCGGACTCCCACCTTGTTCTCTCCTCTTGAGGTAGCCTTAATACCTCTTTGTATGAGTTTGGTGTGACGTGGTTCGTGTGTATGTGCATCACGTAATCATTTAGCCTCCTTGGTAACTGGTTCCTGGTCGACCTGACCGGTCTGTCTATTGTCTGTTCGGTGTCATGTAAGTACCTGGCCTCCCTTTGTGTCAGCGAGTCTACACTTATCTTGGGATGATTCCCTTTCCACTCCCCAATCTTGATGCCTTGGAGGTTGGGTTTGGGTCCCTTCTTTTCCTGTCTATTCACCTTTTCGTGTTTGTTTTGTGCTTGCTCGTCTGGCCTACTTTCTAGCTTGTTGGGCACCTCGTTCAAATGTATCCTGGACCAGTTGCTTTGCTCATGGAATGCCGCCGTCCTAGATACCACGAATCTGTCATTACTGTCCACAAACCTGAAGCCCTTGGTTCCTGGTTCATACCCCATGAACCTCAGTCTTCTGGATACTTTGTCCCCTTTTCTGCGCAGCTGTTTGGGTATGTGGACATCGGCGGTTACGCCGAATACGTGTAAGTGTGCTATTTGTGCCTTTTTGTTGTACATGAGCTCGTATGGCGTTTTGTCTATCACACTGGACCATGTTCTGTTTAGTGTGTAGTTGGAGTAAACCAAGGCCTCAGACCAGAAGTGTTGGCCAATGCCCGCGTCCTCTAAGGCGCACCTGACCATTGTTTGCAGTGTTGAGTTTCGTCATTCCGCGACCCCGTTCTGAAAGGCCGAAAATGGGGACGACGTAAAGTGAAGCACGCCCTTGGATCTGAGCCAATGGGAGAAGTCCCTTGATAGGAACTCGGACCCTCTGTCAGTCATGATTTGCTTGATTTGGACGTTGTTCTGTGTCTCTACCCTTTTGTAGAACTCTTTGAATTTTTGGAAGGCCTCATCCTTTCTCTTTAGGGTATAGACGAAGCCATATCGACTATAGTCGTCCACGATGGTGAGAAAGTATCATTTTTTGTATTTTATGGATGGCCTTAGGGGCCCTACCAAATCCATGTGGACCAAATTGAATATCTGTTTGGCGGCGCGTGATGACTTCTTAGGCCTGGGTTTGACTTTTAACTTAGAACATTTGCACACCGAGCACTCGAGGTAGTTTTCACAGCTCTTTATTTTGATGCCCTCGGTACAGTTGGCCATCTTTTGGATTACGGGGAAACTTGCGTGCCCTAGCTTCCTGTGTAATAGGTGTGCACAGTCGTCGTGCATGGGCTTGCCTATCGAGGGCCCTCTCTGAGTGTGTTTGCTGTGTTGTGTCTCTAGTGTCGTGTTCTTCTTGTTCTCCACCTCTCCCTCATCTACCTGTCCTCCTTCAATTCTGCTCTGGTTAAGGTCTTCTATGCTTTCCGAGCTGGTGTATATGCTGTGTGTGCTACCCTCAAAGAACGTTACGTGAGGTAACCCTTGACTGATGGTCACTCTCCCTATGTCCTTTCCGCCCTTGCTAACTTGAACATTCCCTTCCGTAAAGGTCACCTTAACCCCTGACTCCTTGCTGAGTTTTACTGCGGCCAATATGTTGTGGGGTATCTCCGGGACCAGCAGTACCCCCTCTATTTCCCCTACTCCTGGCAATATGACTGTCCCCTTGCCTGTTACCTTAACCTCGCTTTGGTCTGCAACCTTGATTGAGAAATCCTCCCTTTGGAACGATGATAGCAGTTTCTGGTTATATGTGGTGTGGTTGGAGGCCCCAGAGTCTAGGAGCCATGAATTGGTGTCTCTGCCCTGATGTGTTATGTGAGTGCGTTCTCCTATCCCATATAACGACCCCGTTCTGCTGTCACGTGAGCTGTCTCTGTTCCCTCTTCTATCTCTGGGGTTGGGTGAATCTCTGCGCCTGTATCTCTCCTCAGAGGTGCATCTCTCTGTTTGCCTGAACCTATGTTCAGGTCTGCCTCTCTCCCTGTAGTTCTTGGGGCAGTCTCTCTTGAGATGCCACCTTGACCCACAGATATAACACTCTGATATGTTGTGCTGCTTCTCTTGGAAGACTACTCTTTTCTCGCTCTTATGCTCTCTGGAGGGGCCAGAGCGGCTCCTCTTGAGATTGTCTTCCGCTATAAGTTTGTTGGACAGCTTTTCCACGGATAGCAGGCCTAGGCTAATGGTATCTAAGTGTGATAAGAAGCTGTCCCATGAGTGATCCAAAGAGTTAATTATTACACTCTTCATGATCTGATCGGATATGACCTCCCCCCTAAGGTGGAGTTCTGCTCTGGTAGCGCTTAAGGACACTAGGTGCTCACTTATGGGGGTCCCTGGTTTGAGTCTGGCAGAGAAGAAGTCTTTGGAGATCTGGGTAGTGGTGGACACACTTTCACTGTAAAACAACCCAAACATTTTTTGTATGATTTCAGATACTGTGAGATTATGACCAACGCAGTGATAGATCGTGGGAGATATGCTTGCAATTAAAAGGTAAAAAGCCCTATGGTGCGCACAGTCCAATTCCAAGGACCAAGGTTTTTCTGGGGGGTCATTAATAAAATGTGACATATTTTCTTTTAGGAACACTACCTGGAGCTGCTGTGACCACTCTAGGATATTGCCCCCATCCATCCTCAACTTAGGAAAGTCACTCGGTAAGTTCCCAGCATTATTTGTAAAGTTACTTACTGCTGGCTGCTGTCCATGGTTCCTTATGTGCCTATAACAGCAATACGGCATGGGAATGCTAGCCGGCATTTTAAAAGTCCCGCTTTGTAATTTTTTTCTCTTTTCTTCTTCTAGGCGGATTGCATGCGCGAAGTCCATTTCTGCCCTGCCGTCGTCGAGGAAGGACCTGTTCATCGCGGCTCCGGCATAGAGGTCTCCATCGGCTGGGTAGGCCTCGACTTCGGTCTTGGGGGTCCAGTTGCGCTCCGGACGGTGGCGGTCAGCAGCGGCTTCATCAGGGTGAAGATCCTGACGGTGCTGGGGTCTCGGCGACGAGAGTAAGTAGCTGGCCCAGTCCCTGCGTTCTGGGGTGCGCGGTCCGGGCGATCGGCGGCGCGGTGTCCTTGGGGTGCACAGGGGGGTTGGTGTGCTGGCGTGGGCATCGTCGACCCTCGGGTGGGCGTTCTGGTGCCCCTCTCCTCATCTTCCCTTTCGTTTGGGCCCTTCCGGGTCCCCTTTAGTGACTTTGAGGCCCGGGCCGAAGGCGGCGGCGAGGGTCCTCATGGCCTCGTCGACTTGCTGCTCGGTTGGGGGGTCCCCGCGGCCCGAATCGGACTCTGCCCCCTCGCCCCAGTCGTTTTCATTATCGCTTAGGGTCGGATATTTTTCGCGCGCCGGCCATTTTGAATCCCGGCTTCTGATTGGGCGGGGGTCGGCCATTTTGCCCGACCACGTGGTCGAAGATGGCCGCCATTTTGAATTTAGCACGGGGCTGTGGGGCTCGGTGACCGTAGTGGGGTCATTTTGGGGCGATCCACTCACCGAGTTCAGTTCTTCGGGCTCCGGGTCTGAGTCTTCCTCGCTCCCCGTCACCTCGCGGTCCATTATGAAGCTTCGTAGGTCCGCGAGGAGATTCTTGTCATTGGCTCTCTCTTTTAGCAGCCTTAGGACGTCGATCTTCAGTTTCTCTTCCTCCTGATCACCGGGATTCCTTATTTCCCTTTTGTTGGTCTCCCTCCTTTCCTCCGTCGTGATGGCTTTGGGATCAGTCTTGGTTTCTGCCTTCCCTGGCGATCCTGCTGGGTTGCTGTCTCTTTGCTTCGGTGGAGTCGCCATTTCGTAGGCAGTGATGTGTCTTCGTTGTAGGTTCGGAGATTATTGGGCCATCCAACCATCCTCTGCTACCATATTGTTACGAGGATTTATGGATCAGGCCCAACAGCAAGACATGAGTCAGTAGATTAATTAAATCTCTTTTATTCACAGGTTCATCTCAACAACACTTACAACATCTGGATCTGAGTAGCAAGGAAGAGTGTGCCCACCTTTTATGCCAGAAGGCGGAGACTTAGGTAAGGAGAGGTTAGTGGGAGGAGCTGGACAGGTGGGAGTTTGGATTAACCCCTGCACTGCTGCACTATAGCTGACCCCTGGCACAGTTAAGGCATTTACCCTTGACAGGCAGATCGAATCTCACCAGACTCAAAGTTGACTCAGCCTTCCATTCTTCTGAGATCAGTAAAATGAGAACCCAGATTATTGGGGGCAATAGGCTGACTCTGTAAACCGTTTAGAGAGGGCTGTAAAGCACTATGAAGCGGTATATAAGTCTAAGTGCTACTGCTAAAGTGCTATTGCTATTAAAACTGCTTCTCAAACCAGTTAGGCTGATGTATCCAAGGGAGACTTGCGGTAGTATAAAGTACCTAATTTTTGAACAGTAAGTTTTACCTGAATATACTGCCTTTACCTCAGCACCATGGAGCCTAATGGATTATAGATTGCTCTTTCATGGATTATAATATCATTGTGTCTTTTGCAGGATATTATTATATCCTGCAAAATATAATAATGCAAAATCTGCATTATTATATGCATATAATAATATTATTATGTGTGTATTAACCATGATGTCCCAGTGGTTAGAATGCAGTATTGCAGGCTAATTCTGCTGACTGCCAGCAGTTTGGCAGTTCAAGTCTAATCAGCTCAAGATTGACTCAGCCTTCCATCTTCCCCGGGTTGGTAAAATGAGGACCTAGATTGTTGGAGGCAATATGCTGACTCTGTAAACCGCTCAGAAAGGGCCATAAAGCACTATGAAGTGGAATATAAGTCTAAGTGCTATTGCTATTGTGATTGATAACATTATCACAGATGTCTCTCAATAAAGCTTTTTTTGGTGTGTATGTATGTTCCCAAGTGCATAATATTTTCCCTTGCTTTGCCACAGATGCTGTTGATAAGATCAAGGGTGTCAAGTACATAGTCCTATGACTAACTACTTATAACTGCAATTATTTATAACAGTTTTCATTAAATTAACAATATTAATTAATGCCTTCTCCAAAATGTTCTTCATTGTTCTCATATTGTCATATAGTTAACATGTCTGTCCCAAAATATGGTGTAAAGTCAAAATCAACAGATTTTCTTACACTATCCTTCTGACTAACTCTAGAACTGTTGAATTTCCTAAAAATAAATACATTTATCACCAACCTGAAACAAAGAATTCTATTTTGCCTGAATCAATCATCCGGATATAAAAGTGTAAAATTTGTATAAAATGCATGTAAAATGGTAGATATATTTCTCACTGAAAAAAATACAAGGTTGAATCATGTCTAAAAAAGGAGACATGGTCTAAACATCATAGAATAAAATGATTTTTCTTCATTCAAATTTGAACTAAAATTATCCAACTGTTTTTCTTAACCACTATTTGAAGCATTCTTTCACATCTATCACAGCACCTATGCCACTGTAAAAATGATTTTTTATTTGTTCTGTCCAGGAAACAGGAAAGCAGAAAACAAAACATTTCTATATTTCATAATTATGAAAAAAATGTTGCTTTGATGGAGTTTTTAAAATACTTGCTATTATGATTAACCAGTTAGCAAGATGTTTAAACAGGATTGGGCAATTTGATTGATTTAGTTAGTTAGTTTAGTTTAGTTAGTTTATTTGATTTGTATACCGCCCTACTCCCGAAGGACTCAGGGCGGTGAACAGCCAAACAATAAAATACATAGATACAAAAAATTTAAAAACCAGATAAAATCAAATTAAATCATTTTGGCCCAGACAGATTAAAACACCCCAATAATTTAAAAACAGATTAAAATTTACATATTTAAAAAAGGGAAGAGATTAGGTCAAGCCCGCCTGATGGAATAAAAAGGTCTTCACAGCGCGGTGGAAGGTGCGCAGATCCGGGATCCTCCATATCTCCGGGGGGAGCTCATTCCAGATGGTAGGTGCCCTCACAGAAAAGGCTCTCCCCCTAGGGGCCACCAGTCGACACTGTTTGGCTGACGGCACCCGGAGGAGTCCCTCTCTATGAGAGCGTACTGGCTGGTGGGAGGCTATTGGTGGTAGTAGGCGGTCCCGTAGATAACCAGGTCCTGGGATAGGAATGTCAGGTTTCGATGCTATCTCAAAATAAATGAATTTCCAAACTGCCGATCATTGAGGAAATTTTCTCTTTATTGAGCATAGTGATCTGTCCCTGGCTCTTTCACGGTCAGTACTGACCTTTGCCCCCCAATTCCTCCTTTTCCAATCCCCAATTCTCTGCGTCTCATTGGCTATCTTCCAAGCCACTTTCCTCATCCCTTCTCCATCAGATCACAGGAATGTCTTCCCCTCCCATCTCCGAGGAGACAGAAACTTCAAAGGACTTAAGTAGGCAAAAGTTCAAGCTTCTCCTCTCCTTATATATGTCAGTGCTGGGACGCTGACATCCAGCCCCTCTCCCTTCACTCTCCCAGTGAGGCCTGCACGAGACAAACAACAAGTTTAGTACCATTACCCCCTCTGAGGGTGTGTCCCACCCCCTCCCACCTTGTTTGGGTGATCTGCATGGAATTTAGCTATAAAGTGGTCAGCTTGAATGTTTGTGCTCTTCACCCAGGAAGCTTCTGACAAGGGGTAACCCTTCCACTTAATTAAGTATTGGAGGTGTCCTCGAATCAAGAATTTGCTGTACTTCATAGTGAGTGTGGCCCCCAATGATCAAGGGCCCCGGGGGATCACGTGGCACCGGCCTTAAAGTTGACCCCACCACAGGCTTCAGGAGACTACTGTGAAAAATGGGGTGTATCTTTCCTAGTAACCAGGGCAATTGCAATTGTACTGTGACTGCGTTGATTATTTTTACTATAGGAAATAGTCCTATAAATTTCGGGCCCAGCTTCCTGGTCGGGAGCCTGAGTCTTAAATACTTGGTGGAGAGGTAGACTTTCTCTCCTACTCGGAATGATCTTTGGGAGGCTCGGTGCTTATCTGCTTGTTTCTTATAAGACTGTGCCGCCTTGTCCAATGCTTTCTTGAAGTTCTCCCAGGTTTCTCTCAGCGTTGCCATCCAATCGGTGAGTTTACGGATGTGTAGGCACAGGGCTGTAGGACGCTGACAAGGAAAATATGTTTAAATAATATTAAAAGTATTGTCACAGGCTGTAAGTTGTTCCAAATAAAGCTGATTATTGCAGTTGACTTATGGTTTTCAAGCAGTGCTCCAGATGTTTTGGGATTGCACACCCAAAACCCAAAGATTACTACTGTTTGCACTGAACCGTGGTGGTGCAGTGGTTAGAATGTAGTACTGCAGGCTACTTCTGCAGAATGCTGAATAGTGTTACTGCTATTGCTACTATCTTAGCTTTCTTTTGTCACAGTCATTCTACTTCAACTTGCTAGCCTTGTATTTCTTGATTTTCTCCTGTTCTTTCCCTTCTATTCTGCTGCCTATAGGAATTGCAACAGATTGTGTGGAGGAGGTGAGATAGCCTGGCAGATGTTTTTAATATTTTATAACTATGCACTGACTTATTCAGTGTTGTTGACAGAGGAATAATTGCAGTGGCAAACAATCATGCTGATATAAGTTTCCCTGAAAGATTCCTCTCTTGATTATAGAGGCCTACCATCATTGACCAGCAAATATTGTGCCATTGCTTTTTACACAAAGCCTCTAATATTTCTATTGATTCTTATTATTTCTTGACACTTGTTATCCAGTCATGGGGCAGCGAGTCAAAGACCTTCTTGAAAACCATCCAACTATATTCAAGTGGATCTTTCTTCTTTTGCATGGACGCAAAATCATATTGTTAATTAGGAGGAATTTTTTTTCTTTTTTTGGTCTTTGCTGAGGTAGAAAGATCTGTTTTCAATTAGATGCTATTGGACTGCATCAGCAATCACCATTAACAATTTGAAATTCCTTGTTGGTAAGCAGGTAATTGGTAGTTTGCCTGGTGCTGCCCCTTTTATTGACTATTTCATTATCATTCATAGCTTTTGCCAGATATTAACCAATCTTCTCTTTCACCTCCTTGCAGTATGTTATTAAAATGCTTGGCTGTGAGTGGGTATAGACCAGCCAGATGTTTCAATAAAAAAATATGTAGTTCGTCTTGACCTTTATTCTTGATGTTCCTAGTTAATTCTTGATCTTCCTTGCCTTTTCTCCACCATTTTGGCTATTATTGCATGTTATTTCATCTCAGTTTCTTTTTTATTCTTATCTATTTTTATCCAAGCCAGATTCTTGTTGTATTTCTTTGGGTTGTTTCATATCTATAGTTGTCCCAGAACTGTGTTGACTGCTTCACTGCAGTTGCTCTGTTGATGTATTAGTAGAAAAATGGAAATTCTGCCTTTAGTGCGCAATTTGACCATCGAATCAGCTGACTTTCTTGGCTTCAGCTGTTATTTTCTGCTTTATTATTTCCAGTGCTTCCTTAATTTTCCTTGTTTCTAGGTGATTTATCTTGAACAGGTGTTCTTTGGTCTTCTTGTTCTTCAGCTTCTTTTCCTTTCACCTCTTCTAGCTAGCTTGGATGTGATCTTAGCATTTGATAACATTTTTCAGCCTGATTTTCTATGTTGATAATCCACTGGATTGTTTTGGATTTTTTTCTCCTGTGTTGATTTTGCAGCCCAGATATTCAGTTATAACTGCAACCGTGCTATACATTAGTTGGGGTTTTTATTTCTTACAGTGAGCTGGTGCTTATATTTATATTGGCATCTTTTAATACTTGTGCTAGCTGGTTCTATGGAACAAGCAACTTATTCTGTCATTTTTACATTGTTTTAGATGCAGAATTATTTTTTGTTTCAATTTTTCTTTAGTTCTTTCTGAGAAAAAGGCAGAGGAGAGGGTGTCTGGTGTTGAAGTGAAAACAGTTCAATAGCTACACTAGTTTTTTTCCTGTTGTTTTCCCCAGGTTTGACTCTACAATCTGAACTACTTCTGGCAAGGCTTTGCTCTGGGTAGATCTTTGCAGTTCATTTGATTCTTCTTTGAATGCATTATTTTATATTATAAATTGATGTTGATCTGTTTCTGTTTTGTTATTTCTGATCCTGAGTGTTGTTCTTTCTAGAACTTGTGCATTCTTCTAAAATATCCTGTAGATGATCGTTTTCAATCTTTGTACATTTGCAACAAGTAAACAACTTTTTCCCCCAGTAGTCATGAAGCTTCTGGTGACTTATTTTTTTACTTTAATTTCAAAACATTCTTAATAAAAATGGCTGCCTTACTTCCTTGGGAGGCTCCCACAGAAACTGTAGGTAAGGCAGTTGTTTTATCTGAGATGTTTTAGCTGAAATCTGCAAATGGATAACTGGTGTTCCATCTCTTATAAGTATTCTTCAATCATTCAGCAAAGAACAGCAAAGCCTTTGATGTTAATCACAACTCTACAGTATTTACAAGGAATGTTTAAAGCTGAGATAAGTCAGCAGACTGCCAAATAAATATTGTAGTCCTCATTTAGCAATCAGGACTGGCAATTTGATTGTCAAGTGAACATGGTGCTAAGTGAAAACATGAGTGCTTTTAAGATCTTCACAAACTGGTTTACCTTTCCTTAAAAAATCTGCTAAGGTCATAAATGTGAGGGTGGGTTGCAAAGTTATTTTTCATCACAACTGTAATTGCAATATTTATTTGGGTGGTAAACAAGGCAATCACTAAACAAGGATTATCTGTTGACTAAAGAGACTTAAGTGGTCTTCCTACAGACATAGAAATTCAGAAACTTTGCCTGATTTTCTGGGAAAATTGCCAGGTTATTCTGGTTCCCTCTATGCCAAGGAAAAGGGCAATTCCTTTTGAGCAGAAATGGGCATCTATATAAATGGGTGGGGTGAGAGTATGAATGTAGTTCATGTGAACAGTATGTCAGTATCTAAATTATATACATGCTTATAATATATTAAAAAAACAGTGACCCACCCAGCAATGTCATGCAACATTTGTCTGCAAGCATGTATATGCACAACACCCTGATCGAAAGTCTTGGGAAATAATCTGGCAGACCAATTGCTCTAGTGTAAGAAAAACAACTGCATAATAACAGAAAAGTAAAATATGAATGGTAGAACTGAGAAAATTCTATTATTCAGATGTTTTGTTAGATCAGTTATAGCAAATGGCAACCGTTCATGACAATTTATTTTATTTTATTCTACTTGTGCAAAATTATATTAGTTTTAAAAGAGTCAACATTTATCCTCCTGGTTTCAAGATATTATGTAAGATTCTGCTAATGAGCCTCATGCTCTGTGAGAATTCAGAACTCCCACTTGTCTATTTGCAAAGTAATGAAATTTATTTAGTATCCTTTCCCAAGAATGTATGGGAAAGACAAGCTGAAACACAAAGTGATATTTTCTGCAATGCTTCAATGAAATTAGGCAACAATCTCAGATCTTCATTCAGGAGCTAATATGAATTTCAACGATTGTGCAATTAGATAATTTTAGACTTCAGACATACCGTATTTTCCGGCGTATAAGACGACTGGTCGTATAAGACGACCCCCAACTTTTTCTGTTAAAATATAGGGTTTGGGCTATACTCGCCATATAAGACTACCCCTCTTCCAATGCACACCAAATAAAAATTAAAAAACATCAACTGGCTCACCTACAATGTAAAAGCAGCTGTGCTAGACCCAAAATGGCCCCTGCAACAAGCAGGAACCTCACACAGCCACAAAAAGCCCCCCAAAAAACTTTCACACTCTACACACACACAACACAACTGGCTCACCCACAATGTAAAAGCAGCTGTGCTAGACCCAAAATGGCCCCTGCAACAAGCAGGAACCTCACACAGCCACAAAAAGCCCCCCAAAAAACTTTCACACTCTACACACACACAACACAACTGGCTCACCCACAATGTAAAAGCAGCTGTGCTAGACCCAAAATGGCCCCTGCAACAAGCAGGAACCTCACACAGCCATAAAAAGCCCCCCCAAAAAACTTTCACACTCTAAACACACACAACACAATACAACTGGCTCACCCACAATGTAAAAGCAGCTGTGCTAGACCCAAAATGGCCCCTGCAACAAGCAGGAACCTCACACAGCCACAAAAAGTCCAAAAAACCAACTTTCACACTTTACACACACAAAATTCCACATACAGCTTTGTGAGATTTTGTGTGTTTGTGTAGTTAGAGTGAAACACTACAGAAACACACTAAATCTCAGAAAGCTGCACAAATATTATATTATTTTATTTTATTTTTATTTTTATATGAAAGCTAAATTTAAAACTTCCTAAACTTTAAATGGCTAGGTCTAAAAAAGAACAACTAAAAAAAACCCAATTGACTATTTTTTTTAAAGCTCCCAAAGGGGGAAAAAACTTACCCAATAGAACAGGGGTCTCCAACCTTGGCAACTTTAAGACTTGTAGACTTCAACTCCCAGAATTCCTCAGCCAGCTTTGCTTTGCTGGTTGAGGAATTCTGGGAGTTGAAGTCCACAACTCCCTGCTTGCTTGATTGCTGATTGCTGATGGAATAGATTCAGGCAAGCGAAGCAAGGCAAGCGTTGGGACTAGCAGCTGAGGTAAGCAAGCTGGAGGGGGAAAACTTTTTATCTTTTACATGGCTCTGGCCATCCCAGCTGAGTTGCAGGGAACTCAGCTGGGATCGTCAGAGCTGGGATCGTCAGAGTAAAAGGGAAAAAACTTTTTTCCTTTTACATGGTTTCTGGCGATCCCAGCTGAGTTGCAGGGAACTCAGCTGGGATCGTCAGAGCTGGGATCGCCAGAGCTGGGATCGCCAGAGCCATTTAAGGCTCGTCAGAGCCTTTCGGGCTGGTCTGCCTGGTTACAGGAGAACGACACCCGGCGTATAAGACGACCCCCGACTTTGAGAAGATTGTCATGTGTTAAAAAGTCGTCTTATATGCCGGAAAATACGGTACTGATCTTCTGATCTGCCTGCTTTAGACATATAGTATATTTCAGTGATATCAGAACCTGCTAAACCAGGTCTGCATTTGGGGAAAACTTCCTGGTCATTCACAAAATAGGGTCCTAAATGAGGACTGATAGCCCCACTGAATCTGAGTATTAGAAATCTTGACCTGGCCTCCAAATTTATTGCATTATTTGCTTTACATCATTCCAGCCAAAATATTGTTTCTCCATCTCATGGAGTGAATGTGAAGGTCAGAAAGATAACCCTATAAAACCACTGTATCACATATAATCTTATGAGCCCATAAAGCATGTGACACTAAAACTGTTTTCCAGTTTTGTGAGAAGGCCACCTGTATGTTCATTTCACCACATAGCTAAATTTGTTTTCCAGAATCTCTGCAAACCGTTCCTAGCACAGAACTGAGGGCTGCCTAAACATAGCAATTGTCAATATTTGTAATTATGGCGATAAAGGTGATAAATAATAGGCCAGACATATGAAAACTTTAGTGGTTTCTAGGAAATCAATCATTTTGTGAAAACTCACTGTAAAGACATTAAATCACTTAGCGTTTTGTTTGGGCTGCTCGATGTAAATTTGATTGAGCTGGCCAGAGCCCCATTTATTGTTTAGCTGCCAGTCCCCCCCTGCCTCCCCACCATACCTGACAGCACCTTGAGTTGCAATTTAGTATGTGTAAAATAAAGGTCCCTGGCCTGCATGTCCTGTCAGTTTACCTTAATAAAACAATAAAGAATGCTGATCTCAGGAGACAAAGAAGACTGTTTGCTGACAGCCATTTTTATTGCGAACTGCCATTTGGCAGGAAAGGAGACTAACCTGTTCCGATAGAAGAGAATATTTGTAGCTCAGAGATTAACTTTGGGCTCCTTGGTACTCTCTGGGTTTGATTGTTTGCTTGCAGATGTTTCATTACTCAGCTAGGTAACATTATTAGTGATGTTACCCAGTTGAGTAATGAAATGTCTACTAGCAAACAACCAGGCTCAGAGAGCACTAGGGATTCCATAGAGACTAACTTGCTTTCCTTGCTTTCTGGTGTTGTAACCAACTGTGATCTAATGAAATATATGCCTAGTTAAGCCAATCTTCAAATGCCTATCCTGATGCAGCAAAAAGGAAGGTGTTTTCATATGTTACTCAGAATCTTAAAACTTTCTTTAGGGAGAACCAAAAGGAAAATAACCTAAACCTTCAAGAATTGAATGTGCTCAAAGACTGGAATAGCATATGTAGGGATTATGAAATGACAGTTTAAAGAAAATATGCACTACATGGCTTCATGAATCCTTTCCAATTCCTTAACAATAATAGCTCCACTCCATGTCACCCAGAGGAAAAGGGAGTTACAATGAAGTTGCTGACAATATTCCCAGCAGCTGCCCAACTGCCTCTCCCATAAGAATACATTTGGGGATTTTTTCCCCCTGGATTTTATTTTTCTCAGCAACCTGACTTGGTCCATTTTTTAACCCCCACCCAACATTCTCCCCTCACATCAAATTTAGTCCCTTGCTATTCTGTTTCCAGATAATTGTGTTAAAAAAATCATATCGATGAACAGAGTTCCAACTCCTTTAATCAATTTATTTTCAAAATTTTCTTGGGATGGAAAGAATAAAGAACCAAACAGGTAGGCAGTCCTCTGAAAGAATATTACTGGTTGATTAATTATTAAGCCCATTGAGAGCATTTTACTGAGGTTTACTTTTTTAAATAAAATTCCAGTGCTTTGCTCTTTTTGCAGAAAAGAGTAGTGCTTATCATTCAAACTGTGGTTTCATGATTTTCCCATCTATCCGAGAAACCTCTATGCAGAGCAGTCAGATATCTTTTCTTGTATTGATTTCACTTTTTCCTCAGTATGAAATTTGAAGGAAATGCATGGAGCTAAACTTTCTCAGCTTCAGTAAAAGAACCTGTAGCACAGTGGACTAAAGCACTGTTATTAACAACTGCTGCTTGCAATTACTGCAAGTTCAAATCTCACCAGGCTCAAGGTTGACTCAGCCTTCCATCCTTTCAAAGGTAGGTGAAATGAGGACCCAGATTGTGGGGGCAACAAGCTTGCATAAATATACAAAAATATGAAGGCTATTGCTTAACTCATTGTAAGCCTCTCTGAGTCTCCGGAGAAGGGCGGCATATAAATTAAAGCAAAAAAAAAAGAAAAAAAGAAAAAAAAAAGTCTGTGCTCCACAACCTACTACTTGATAAGATAGGAAAATGTGGGTTAGACCAGGGGTCCCCAACACCTGCACCATAGCCCATTATGGGGCCATGAAAGTATTGGGCGAGAGTGCATGTGCATGTGCAACTCCACTTGCACACAGTTGATAGGCAAGACTGCATACAAGCTCCATTTGTATGAGCAGTGTGCATGTGTGCCTGTCTCTTGTGCAAATGGAACTGTGCATGCACACATGCTAACCCACCATTCATGTGGAACCATCCCCTCTCCCCCCGCAGGTCCACAAAGCTGGAAAGGTTGGAGACTGCTGGGTTAGACAACATCACCAGCAGATAGATTTGTAACTGGCTGACCAACCATACTCAATGTGTAGTCCTCAATGGAACTGCAGCTACATGGAGGGAAGTATGCAGTGGGATACCCCAAGCCTATGTATTAGGCCTAGTACTCTTCAACATCAATTATTTGGAAAGGGGATAGATGGGGAATTCATCAAATTTGCAGATGATACCAAGCTAGCAGGAATAGCCAACACTCCAGAAGATAGGCTTAAGATACAGAAGGATCTTGAACATTGGGTGCTATCTAACAAAATTAAATTCAATGGTGAAAAAAGTAAGGTTCTACATTTAAGCAAGAAAAATCAAATGCAGAGGAATAGTATAGGTAGCATCTAACTCAATAGTAGTAACTGTGAAAGAAATGTTGGAGTCCTAGTGAACAATTACTTAAATATGAGCCAATAGTATGCTGCAGCTGCCAAAAAAGCCAACCCAGTCCTAGGCTGCATTAATAGACAGATAGATCACTTAAAGTGTTTGTACCACTTTACAATGCCTTGGTAAGACCACACTTGGAATACTGCATCCAGTTTTGTAGAAATTGGGTATGTCTAGTTTAATGAAAAGAAGAACTAGGATGACATGATAGCAGCATTCCAATATTTAAGGGCCTGCTACAAAAAAGAGAGAGTTAACCTGTTTTCCAAAGCACTGAAGGCAGGACAAGAACCAAAGAATGGAAACTAATCAAGGAGAGAAACAACATAGAATTAAGGAGAAATTTCCTGACAGTTAGAACAATTAATCAGTGGAATGACTTGCCTCCAGAAATTGTGGATGCTTCAACGCTGGAAGGTCCCTTCCAACTTTATTATTTTGTTATTCTCAAAACCCTAGACTTTATTTATCTTTGCCCTAAATACCACCAGATCCAATGAAAATAAGTAAGGTATATCACAGTTTTTATTTGTTGAATTCTAGAGATAAATCTGTAGAAGAAATAAATAGTAAAGTAATATGATTACTGGCACAGCCAGTCATAATAATGGTCTGTCATCACCTGTTTGCCCACATTTTTGGGACATTCTTGTTTACAGGGATAAATGTCTTGCTGTTGAGTATAAAGAACAGAGCAGAGAATTCAGTGGAATGGCTTGTCCTCAGAAGTTGTGGTTGCTCCATACTGGAAGTTTTAAAGAAGAGATTGGGTAGCTTTTTTCCTTCCACAGATTGGTATAGGTTTCCTGCTTGAGCATGGGACTGGACTGGAAGACCCTGCTATTCTGTATTCTGTATTCTATATTTTTTATTCTATATTCAAACTCCGTAGCCCTAAGAGAAAATTTCTAAAGAAGCAAACATTATTCCTCCTGAAAGATTTTTTTTTTCTGATTTTCTGTTACACTTCTCTATATATCAACTTAAGGAGATTTGATTGCCTCTATTCCCAATAGAGGCCTCCTGGAAAATTCCTTTACTGTTGTCTGCTAGAGGACATGTCCCTGTCACAGGCAAGGCACTTCTGAAATTTGTTACTTTCATTGCAATGATATCACGCCAACTGATATTTATTTGTCAATTGTTCCATGAGATCCATTTAGCCCTTCTAATATTTGGTGGCATCCAGGCGAGGTGTTCCTTAACCTATCACTATGTTTCTGTCCTTGATTTCGTTAATGTTTTTTCTGAGCACTTTATATAATTAATGAAGGACAAAAGCAACCTAGAACTAAGGAGAAATTTTCTGACAGTCAGAACAATTGATCAGTGGAATAAGTTGGCTTCAGAAGCTGTAAATGCTCCAACAATGAAAATTTTAAAGAAGAGATTGGACAACCCTTTGTCTGAAATAATATAGGGCTTCCTACCTGAGCAGGATATTGGACTAGTAGACCTGCAAGTCCCTTCCAACTCTGTCATTCTGTTATTATATTAATTATTACATTTGTATAATTATGTAGCTGAAAATTATTTATATAAATTATTACATCTATAAGATTGAGTGGCATGGTGACTTACATCACAATAAAGGGCTGTGAGTTCAATCCTAGATAGTGGCTGACTAGGTATTGGCTGATTCTCTGGGCACAAAGAGAACACATCTGCTGCGAAGTCCATTTAGGCGTCAGGAAGGGAATAGTAAGCTTAATTCAGTTTTCTTGACTTCACCCTGATGTAAGGGATTACATGGTTGTTAAAAGAAAAAATATATATCTACATGATCATTAGCTGAAAGTTGAGGAATGAAAATGATGTGACTAATACAGTATGATCTTTGGAATAGTCTTGAAGTATATAGATTCAGGTATAGTTATCAAATTGCAGAATTGACACTGTTATAATCAGACACAGAATAATCAGAATCAGAAGTAAATTGTCCTAGTCTAAAAGTCTGATCACACCTCACTTTTGCATGTCTAGTCCTGTTGTACCACTAGTTCTTGTCAACCTTAACCAATGGACTAAGGAACTTATGGTACTATTTAAGCTAAACCATTTAATAGTGGTGTGGAACAAGTTAGGAGTTGGGAGCTAAAAATTAAATTATCTGTAAAATTAGAAGAAAATTCAGAAGGCAGAATAAAATGATGATGCAGATGTTAGAGCAAAGTCCAAATATAGAAGCAAAAGACATAATAGGTTGATATTTGGGTAACAGGTAAGTCTTCATATTTTGCCCAATTGAGAAAAATATTCCTGGCTACTTTGGTCAGGTGGAAACAGCCCACATTGGGAACCCAGATAGTTGGGGGGCAATATTCTGACTCTGTAAACTGCTTAGAGAAGGCTGTAAAGCCTTGTGAAGCGGTATATAAGTCTAAGTGCTATTGCTATTGGAAGGTTCTTTGATAAACAGCATCCACCATTCTTAAGAGTCAGCTCTCTGCAGTTCAACACAATTAGTGGTAGGGTGCATTCAATTTAAGAGCCAATAAGCCTTCTCTTAAAAACATCTCATATCCCTCACATTATACAGATTTTTTAATTTTGTTGTTTGTTTCTGAAGTCATTTCACATACCCAGCTGCCATATATCACTTTTAAGTAGTCTGAATACTGGGATATATGTCAATTTATTCAGGCAATTTTGGAACCAATTTTTTTTTTTAATTAAGCAGAACCAATTTTGGGTTCTAATGGTTAGGTTATTGAGCAAAAATCCTCTCTTGGAACTCTTGTTGTGTTGACAGATCAGATCAATTTTAGATGGCAGTAATGAGAGCAGGGGGATTCTGTGGCTCAGTGACTAAGACGCTGAGCTTGTCAATCAAAAGGTTGGCAGTTCAGCGGTTTGAATCCCTAGTGCCACATAACGGGGTGAGCTCCCGTTACTTGTCACAGCTTCTGCCAACCTAGCAGTTCGAAAGCATGTAAAAAATGCAAGTAGAAAAATAGGGACCACCTTTGGTGGGAAGGTAACAGTGTTCCGTGCACCTTTGGCATTTAGTCATGCCGGCCACATGACCACGGAGACATCTTCGGACAGCGCTGGCTCTTCGGCTTTGAAACAGAGATGAGCACCGCCCCCTAGAGTCGGGAACAACTAGCACATATGTGTCAGGGGAACCTTTACCTTTTTAATGAGAGCAGGGCACAGCACTTCGAGGGGACCAAGAAATATTATCCAAAACTTCAGGGTACCACTGCCTTGAAAAATCCTATCACAACACATAGTTGAGAATAATTAAAATGGAGGCCTATTAATCCAGCTGAATGAGGAAAAATTGTCAACACTGCTTCTGCCTGAGCTAATTATCCTAAGATTCCAGATTGTTATGTCAATCTGAAATTGTTTTTCAGTTTAGATAAACTATATTTGAACCCAGATCAAATAAAAGCAGGGTTATGCTAGTTGCCCTAAAACTGGATTGCTATGTAAACATGCTTTTGAATATCTTTTCTTTATTTGACACTTTAAGGATCATCCTTGAAACTAAATTCCAGACATTGCATTTTTTTATTCATACAATAATGTTTATAGCGCACTTTCCCCCAGCTAGAAATCATCATACCCAGGATTCTCTGAGTGGCTTTCATCAACCAATTGACCAATTCCAGAACTGATGAAGTTTAGGTGCCATGGCATTCAGTGGCATTTTCAGGATCTTGCCAGACTGATGGAAGCAGCTTTGTGGTGTTGCAACACAAGCTCTGGCCTTTGGGAATATGCATGTGACATCACAACATATGCAGAAAATAAATGGAATTTGTGTCACAACACTATGATCCTACTTTGTATTTCTTCCATCTATTTCCCCTGATGGGATCCCATGAGAGCTCTCTATTAGTTCCTGAGACTCAGCATTGCTTGGTTTTAATGCGCTGAGTGTTTATTGAGTCTTCAGATAATTCCTAAAATACTTTCTTTTCATAAGAACATAGGAATCCACCTTAATCTAGAGCATGGGTGTCAAACTCGCGTCTTGTGGGCTGGATGCGTCACATTCTGGTCACACCCACACCTGGTTTAGCGAAGGGGGAAAAAGTTCCAATACATCTGGGCAAGCTTAATGCTGCCACATGTTTATTGGACCCGTGTCCCTCCTGGTTGGTACTGGCCTCTCGGGAGGTTACACAAGGCTGGCTCCAGGGGATTATAAATGCTTCTCTGAGTGAGGGTGTCTTTCCCGCTGCCTTGAAAGAGGCAGTTGTGAAGCCCCTCCTCAAGAAGCCTTCCCTGGACCCGGCTATATTATCAAATTATCGTCCAGTCTCCAATCTTCGCTTTGTTGCAAAGTTTGTTGAGAGTGTGGTGGCGTGACAACTACCCCAATACCTGGATGAAGTTGTCTATCTGGATCCGTTCCAGTTGGGCTTCAGGTCACGATACAACACGGAAACGGCATTGGTCGCATTGGTTGATGATCTCTGGAGGGCTCGGGACAGAGGTTCCTCCTCTATCCTGGTCCTATTTGATCTCTCAGTGGCTTTTGATACCTTCGACCATGGTATCTTACTGCACTGGCTGGAGGGGTTAGGAATAGGGGGCACTGTGCTTCGGTGGTTCTCCTCCTTCCTCTCTGACCGTTCGCAGTTTGTGTTGGCAGGGCGGCAGAGATTGACCTCGAGGCACCTTATTTGTGGGGTTCCACAAGGGTCAGTCCTCTCACCCCTTCTGTTCAACATTTAGAGTGGCTGTGGCTTCTGGCGTCCCGGTATAGTCAGCTGGTACCATCACTGACAATTGGGGATGAGATCTTGCTCCCCACAGAGAGGGCCTGCAACTTGGGTGTCCTGCTGGATTCATGGCTATCTTTAGAAGATCATTTGATGGCCGTGGCCAGGGGTGCCTTTTATCAGGTTCGCCTGATCTGCCAGTTGTGTCCCTTTCTGGATCGGGACGCCTTGCGCACGGTCACTCATGCCCTAGTCACCTCCCGTATGGACTACTGTAATGCTCTCTACATGGGGCTCCCCTTGAAAAGCACCCGGAGGCTCGAACTGGTCCAGAATGTAGCCGTGTGGGTGATTATGGGCGCAGCTCATTGCGCCCATGTAACACCTCTCCTATGCGAGCTGCACTGACTCCCAGTGGTCTTCCGGGTGCGATTCAAGGTGTTAATTATCACCTTTAAAGCGCTCCATGGTTTAGGACCTGGGTACCTACGAGACCGTCTTTTGCCACCAATAGCCTCCCACCAACCAGTTCGTTCTCACAGGGAGGGACTACTCAGGGTACCGTCAGTCAAATTATGCCAACTGGTGACTCCCAGGGGGAGAGCCTTCTCTGTGAGGGCTCCAACCCTTTGGAATGAACTGCCCCCTGAGATACGAAATATCCCTGATCTCCGTGCTTTCCGCTGTGCCCTCAAAACCCTGATGTTCCAATAGGCGGGACTAAACATATGAACATGTGAATGTTTTTAAAATGTTATCTAATTTTAGGTTCTATTTAATTGGGCCAAACTATGTTATAATAATAATTTTAATTAGCAATTTTATGATGTTTGTGTATCTATATTTTTCTTGACTATACACCGCCTTGAGTTCTATGGGAGAAAGGCGGTATAGAAATATAATAAATAAATAAATAAATAAATATAAGTCTGGGGTGTCAAACTCAAGGCTCACGGGTTGAATCCAGCCCACGGGGTACTTAGATCTGGCCTGTGGGGCCACCCTGGAAACAGCAAAGGACTGGCTCATGGTGCCTCTGCCAGTGAAAATGGAACTCGAGGGCCGCATGTGGCCCTGCCAAGCTCCATTTTTGTTGGCAGAGTGCTTGGGCCACCACAGGTGCCCCCAACATGAGTGATGGAAAACTGGCCATTGCCCACTATGGCCACGTGCACCATGGCCATGTGCCTCAATAAAATTGAGTTTGACACCCCTAGTTTAAGTGCTATCACTATTGCTATCTACCATGTTTCTATGGATATGTCACTACCCTGAAGTGGTGGCTATTGCTCTACCTCAAGTTAGTTGAAGGAATTGTTACAAGTCTTCTGATTCTCACCATTTTTAAAAAGTATAATTGTAACTGATCCAAGTGCAGGGTGTTTTTTGGGGGGGGGGGTTTAAATGTATTTGAATATAGCTTTAATGATGTGGAAAAAATAACCCTGACCCATGTCTATTTAGCTATGCATGTAACACAGCCAGTCTCCAGGAAATTTCTGTTCCAGAATGGAGCAGGAAAGAAATAATTAACAAGACAGGAGGAGTGGGGGGGGGACTCTTTAAAATGCTGTCATTTGGGAGATTGCAGATGTCTTTGTTGCATTGATGAAGGTAATATTATTTTTCATCTTGAGACTGTACCAACATTTAAATTTGAATAATCTTTCCAAACTGCAAGCAATATCTTCCAAAGCCAACAATGGCTTGCCACAGATTCTTGTTTGCAAAGAAAAAGGTAATATTTCCTCTGCTTATTTCCGATCTTTATAAATTTCTATGTTTCAGAAAGGTCATTCATAACTGAGATGAAGGTTAAGATGTCAATATTAATTTCAGAGCTTTGGAGAAATGACTGAGAGCAGAAAAAGAGAAACTTGGCACCAGTTTCTGGATGAAGGTGAAATAAGGAAGGGATGTTTCTGATGTCCATTGAAGCAGTCCACACATTTCACAGAAACCTCAGCAGGGAGCTGAAGTCAATCCTAGATCCCAAAAGTAATTTCCATCCAATTCAGTAAAATTTATGACAAGGTAACATGAATGGAGGATTTCAAATCAAGTTTATTTGCGCTGCATTTTATTTTACAATTTTTGGATGCAGTTTTTTAAGAAACCCCAGAGCTTAGAGTCAGTAGTCAAACAGAAATCATAGAAGATAGCAATTAGAAGCTATGGTACTTTCACATTGCTACCTGCAAAAATCTACATGCATATTAGATGTCACTAATTATTTGGGAAATTTGTTCTGCTGCCATATAGTAGTTGTTCTGCAGCCCAAATATAGTATATCTATTAATGATACCAAAGAAATGGTCATGTCCATCTGGTTGGATACCAGGAGCTGAGTTTGACTGAAGAGTACTTCAGACCCATTGTGTGTCAGGATGCCATGTGATAGAATATCAAGTTTTAGAGATGAAATCACTATGAATATTGGCTTTGACATAAGATTCACCCTCTCTGGTTCCCAACAGGTTTCAAGGCTTTCTGTTTCCAGAAGATCATAAAAGAAAGTATAGCAAATACTATATATATGGAAATATAGACTGAATCTTGATCCCTCTGGATCCTCACAGTGCCTCTTCCTTAATTATACTGTGAAACTTATTCCTTTTTCAAATAAGCAGAACATAAAATTCTGTCTTCCTCTCTCCCACACTGTTGGTCTATTGCAGAAGATTGCTTGGATGTGTTATTAAGCCGGAAAGCAAGAATAAAATTTGAATTCAAAGACAGGATCCCATTTGCCTCTTAGCAAAAGCTGCATCCCACTGGCTTATTTTGCTCTTTCTCTAATCAAAGATAATTATGAGGCTTTAAAACTGGGTGGTCTAGAAATGATGTTAAACAAATAAATTACATTATCTCTATTCTCTTTTTTTTTTTTTTTTTTTTTTTATTGAAAAGGTTTTCAAATACAAATTTTTCCCCCTTTCCCCCCCCCTCCCCCCCTCCCTAACCCCCCCTCCCCACCCTTCCCCCCCTGTGACTTCTTCGTAACAAAAAAAAACCCTAATTCATAACAGATTACTTACTCCCTCCTCAAAATACTGACCTTTACTTACTAAAAATATTATAAATCCCCCTTTATCCATACATTTCAGAAAAGAAGAAGAGAAAAAAAAACAAAACAAAAAAAAACAAACACATTATACTATAACTATTATAAAATAACTCTAATTTAGCATAATAGTGTTTTATATCTATGCATTATTGCAACAATTCAAAACCACCTTCCACTTTAAAACTATACAATAAGTCCTACTTTAATAACATTTCAAAGCGGACTCCCCATAAAATCTAATTTAACATTTATTCCACTCTATCCATTTCCTCCACTCCCCTAAATGTATCACTTAAAAATCCCTTTTCTTAAACTAATCAGTCTGTAGCTAGCTTATTCACCCACTGTCTTACAAATTTACCATACACAACAATTCTTGATATCTTTAATTCACTGCCCACACTACTTAAAAATATATATATATATATATTCCATTATATCTAAATAAAAAAAGAAAAGTCTATTTTTGTACAACCTATTTCTTTTTTTGTTTTCTTTTTTTTGTGGGTTTGACCTCCATCCTAATTTTTTGTGTCTCGCATTTCTTTTTTATCCCTTGTATATCCTCTAATTGATTTCCATGCTTGTCCTTGCCTTGATAAGTCATCACATTAAAATCAGATGGCACTTCTCTCAAATTTGTAGATAATCCAGCTGGGGTATCCGATAAATCCAAAGGCAATTTATCTGGTACAGTCTCTGTCTTTAGTTCCAGCTCCTTCTGCTTATCCTGTATTATATCTGAAGACGTTAAATTCATTTTCAACCTATTTTGATAAAATTCTTCCGCCCTTTCAACAGTATTTAACTGGTATCTTTCTCCTTGATATCTCAATATAATACCAACTGGGACGTCCCACCGGAATTGAATATTTCTCCTTTTTAACTCAGACACCAGAAAGCCAAATTTCTTCCTTTCCATTAGTATCTTAGGTGGGAGTTCCTTGTAAATCCAAATCTTTCTTCCATACAATTGCAAATTAGAATTGAAGGAATTTTGCACAATTTTATTCCTAATTTCTTTATCTGAAAAATAGATTACCACATCTCTAGGCAATTGCCTTTGCTTGGCAGTCCAAGAGTTTATTCGATAAGCTCTGTCAATCCTACAAAACACTTCCTCAGGTTGAATCTTTAAAATCCCAGCTAGAAATTCAGAAGATATTTTCCTTAAGTCATCTCTGTTATTTTCCTGCAAACCTCTAAGTCTTATTGCATATTCTGTGAAATTATATTGTATCTTTAGAACCTCTTTTTGAATCCTCTGTTCCAGATATTCTACATTACCAGACTTTTGGTCAGCATCCATTTTAAATTTTTCTTCTGAACTATAATCCTGAATATTTAACAAATCATTTTCAATTTTTTGAATTCTATTGTCCAATTTATCTTGAATTTCATCCATTTTTGACTCTAGTAAATTAATATTTGTATCCAACCGAATCATGAATTCTGGCAATTTTAAAATTTTTTGCTGCAAAAAGTCAAACTTGGATTTCACCAATTCCTTAGTTTCCTGCTTAAATTTTTCAAGTTGCTGATTCACAATCTCATCCCTTCTTTCAATCTCCTCTAAGAGAAATTCTATTATATTAAAATCAGGTTTCTGGGACTGAAGAGTTAAAACATATTGCTTTAAATTCTTGGTGGGGGAATCCCCCCCACCTATTTGTTTGTCTGACTTCACAAGCCTCAGTGCCATGTTTCCGCCTAAGCAGGCTTTGTTAGAAGAAGAAAAAAAAAAAAAACAAGACAAAAGACTTCCAGCCAGCAACACTCAAGCCTCCAGGGAAAAAAGAGAAAAACAAAAACAGGAGCGGAGTTTTGTCTACAAATGTAGCCAGTGGTATTTATTCCGCTACATTATAATAATAAAAAACGGAAGAACTTTCCCTCTCAAACTCTTCTCCAGCCGCGGCAGACGCCATTTTAAAAAGAAACTTTTTTCCTCTTTCTCTTCCTCTATTCTCTTAAGTAATTTTTAAAAGATAAGTAAAATACTTGCACTTCAGTATTACAGGTCCAGCTCACATTTTCTTTGAGTAATCTGTCAAATTCGCAAGCTTGCTTTTGACGCCTGGCTCTGCATTAGCAGAGGTCTCCCAAAGCCCGGAGCAACGGCTGGGGATATGGGGCATCTCATCCGCTCCATCCCAAAAGTAAAAGAAAAACTTTTGGGACTCTGCAGAGAGTTCTACCCACCCCTGCCGGCTCTATCTCCGTTTCCTCATGGGAACGGAGTTTTTTCGAGCCGCCGTTCCGTTGTGAAGGCGGCTCTGACAGGCAGTGGAAGCTGACGATCCCAAAGGAACGTCTGGCGGCGGCCAGCAGCAAACAGGAAGTCTCTATTCTCAAGGATTTGGTAAAAATGTGAATCAAAAATAAGCTGAATTAATTCTTCCCAAATTAAAAGTCACTGATTTCTAATTCATTTATTTTTAGGTTGGATTTAGAAAAGGGGAATGTCTATAATTTTTTTCCACCTAACTCTGTTACTGTCCATAAACCAGCGATGGCTAACTTTTTATGCCACCATGTACCGACCTGTGTGATGGAAATGGCACGCAAAACCATCAGGCCTGAACCTCACGGCCTCACTGGCCTTCACGCATGTGGAAGTGCTGAAACCTGGAAGAGCAGCATTCCGTCGTGCATGTGTGAGCCAGCACCCAAACTTCCAGTTTTGGTGCGGATGTGCTCCTGATGAACAGCTGGCCATTGCGCTTGTGCCCGACATAGGCCTGAAAGTTTGGGTGCTTACACTGCTCTTCCGGGTTTTGGTGTTCCCACGTGCGTGAAGGCCAGCTGACCGGTGCGCCTGTGTGCACAGGAATATGGAAGTGGAGCCAGCGAGGTCGTGCATCCCTTGTGGGATGGTTCTGTGTACTGCTTCCGGCCCGCGTTCCATAGGTTCAACAACACAGCCATAAACAATAGAGCCCTCTGGATAGATGTTCCTTGTCATCCTTTGACTATTTGAAATTTCTATGTAGCACATAAAACTCTAATTGAATAACATACTGAACCACACAACTTGCTATAAAAACCTATTATGTATAGTTAGTGTAGTATGATTGGTTAATTCAGTAAATTATGTAACTCCAGAAAACCAGGTTGTGGTATTAAGTCAAATTAAGAAGCAAATTAAGAGCTGGATTAAGTATGAAAGCTAAATAGATTTGGGTCTGGTTAATACATGGGTGGAAACCTTCAGAGAATGTCAAAACTATAGGATAGACTGGGAAGATGAGACGGCATCAGGGAGAAAGGCATTTAGGATTACTGTAGGCAGTTTGCTACTGCCTACAAACAAGGATAACCACCGGGGTAGATATCCTTTGGCAAACCACTTCTGTATAGTTGGAGGACACAGAATAAGCTCTACATTGAAACATGTGAGAAAGTAGTCCTAATAAAGGAGATTATTTGTAGGTCAGAATTGAAATGAGGGATCCTCATTTGGTGTGCTCTGAGCATGTTTGTTTTCTGGCAGATATTTCATCACCCAAATTAGGTAACATCATCAGTGCTAAAAAGGTCATTTCTTGCTCCAGCTCAAAATGAAGCCAATATAAGTTGGAGAAGACCACAGTCATATGTAACCAATTTCAGAAATAGCATGTTTGGATATATGATCCAAAAAGTATCTCCTAGAACTGATTGAACTTTGAAGCAGCTGTGTTCTACTATAGTATGCTTCAGTAATAAGAACATCTAACTAGCATCAATACCCATAGTACAGTCATTCCAGTCAAGTTTCAGTCATTCTGAGCAACAGTGAGGGATATAGTTCAGCAACAGTTTAGCAGATTCCACACTTCTGCTTATCCACTGTATAAGCATATAAACAATGGCAAATCCCTCCCCTATTTGCATAACTAAACTGTAACTAGTTATTCTTTGCAGATTCTGACTACAATTTTTTTTCAGGGGACTGTATGTGTTGCTTAAGATTTATAGTTACTGTACTGAATACTTTCCACAGTGATAGTGTCAGAAGGAAAGAAAAGCTTGCCTTTAATTGTACCTGAGAATTACACAAAATTACAATCAGTACTTGTTTTATCTTCTTCTCTTGTGTATTAACTAATTTAGAGACACAACTTTGCTGGCAGTAGGAGGAAAGACAATGTAGTCAGCAGCTTGGCTTGGAAGTGCAGAGATCCCCGTGTAGCTTCCCTCAAACGTCCTCATTAACTTTTCAAAGCCTCCAGATTTGGTGGAATTACTACAGCCAAGTGTAAATTATGCATGTGAAATCAATGATTTCTTGCCTACCTAACACTGAAAGATGCAAAGTTCTGCATATTGTGGAGTTGCACAATTCCTGGTTTGTAGTTAGTAATCTATTATAGAAGAGTTGTTTTCCTACTGGCTGTTATGTTTTGGAAACTTATGCCTGTCTTGTGACATGGACCCACTAATTTAGTCAGTTCTGGGCAAGAGCGTTTATCCCAGAATTGCCCATATTAGAGCAATTATGAGTCAACATTCTCCCATAATCATTTATATTGTGCAAATACAAAACCCCAATCAACTATAGGCAATGGCCAAGCTTCACCATTCTGTCCTCTCAGGCCATGAAATAGAAGGGCAGAACAACAGAAAAGTATGAAAGTCACTGCCAAGACACAGTAGACCTTCCAAATCCTAGTTACAATGCCTCAGCCACATTCACTGCTGCCTATCTGATGGATATGGAGGTGTTGGTACATTGAATCTTTCCTTTCCTATTCCAGAGGAAACAGGACAAGACTTTGTACTGTCCGTAAGAGTAGTCTTCGATCAATTAATTAACTTTCAGCTGTGGGATCCAAAAGCAAAGTAATACAATTTAATATAATTAGATGTGATCAGACAGAGTTAAGTGTGTTGAACCTATTCAGTTTTACTTTTACTGCTACCATAACCTCCACCAGTCTAGTGTGTGTGTGAGACTGAAATTCTGTAATTCCCAGAATTTGCATCCAATCTAAATACTTTGGGCAGTTTGGTATTGCATTAATCTTGGGATAGAAATGATTTTGAGAGGTCAGTCTTTGAAATATCATATATCAAACAGTCTTTCTGCTCTGGCACTGACATAATGTAGTACCATCCATGACAAGATGGTTCAAGAATATCTTGTTTTGAATTTTAAGGGTCACTGGAACTCAAGAGGAAAGATCTATTTGTCCAATATAGGAGATCAATTCTACTATTTCAACCTATATATGAATTTCAGATTGGGCTGCCTAAGGCAAAACTCTCATTTCTTTATTCTTCTCCCAGACTGGGATTATAGAACTAAGTATTCTGTACTCTGCAGTGATTTTGGAGTACATATATCTTTCCCCATTTCCCCAGGGAAATTATTCCACAGCCTATTACTGCTTACTGCTGGGACATTTTTTAAATATATATTCATCTGATCCTTTCTCTTTCCCTTTAAATCTACCACCTCTAGTTATAATTGTCAGAGTCAGAGCTTTTATTTAACAAAAACTGGCAGGTTGAATTTTATTTTCTTTCATTTTAGAAGGGAACCTTTATGCTACAAAGTGTTCATTTGTTATTGTTTCTTTTTCTTTTGAAACAAACATCTCTATTTCACAAATAATCTGCTAAATAAAGCAACTTTATTTGGGTTTGGCTTTGGGTAGATTGTGTGTGTGTGTGTGTGTGTGTGTGTGTGTGTTTGTCCATAGAGCCAGACAGTGCCAACTACCCACTATAAGTCAAACACATAATTTAAAGTGTGAGGAAAAATCCCAGCAGAATTTCTTTACTTTGAAGTAGTAAGCATAAAACCACTACTGGTACTACTATTTCTACTGATAACATTAATAACTATTTGCTCTTTTGTTTTCCTCATGCAGGGATATGAAATCATTTTCAATAGTTCTGATTTTGGGAGAAAGTGGGTCTGTATTTGGGACCATTTTGTTCAGTAGTTACTCTCCTAAGCAAAGCTGAATATTCTGGGGTGTTGCAGCCAACTTGACTGGAAAGTTATCTTTTCATGTCACTGTTGCTTGTATTTTCAAAGGATCTTCCAGGTTTGTAGAGGAGGAGTCAATAGTCAGATCCCTTCTGTACTAGCTTGGGTAGATGCAATGTAGAGCAAAGCAGCCATCAGAGCAGTGATGCCCACCATCGGAGTGTTCTCAAACACATCAGTCTTATAAAAGCAGTGTTTGCCACCAGGAGGCAATTCCTATTCTTTAGAGATTTGCACTGTGGTGTTGCTTGCTTATGCAAAAGAGGCAGAGCATATGATATAATCATCCCTTTGCCATGAAAACAGCTGAAGCCTACAGATGCCTGTATGCCAGATCTATTTGAAGACTTGGTGCTTTAGAAACCACAGTCCTTTAAGCAGCATTTGTCTGAAGGATAACCTACTTTTGATCTGATTGTTGGTGGTAAGAGATTAAAAGAGAAGGACCACACTTAATCTGTGGGTCAAAAACTAGATATATCATTCAACAGATACTGTTACTGCTGGACTTGGGGAGTATATCAATGATTACTTTATCTGAAGCCACCTGCCCAGCCAACACAGCTCAGCCAATTTAAGCTAGAAACTAGTCCTATGAAGAAAGATGAAAGGAATTAGGAATGTTTAATTCTGAGAAGAGCCCCGAAGGAATGTCATATGTAAGAAGGTCAAGACCATTTTCTATTTTCCAGAGTACAGCATGAAATAATGGCTTTAAGTTACAAGAAAGCACATTCTAACTGAATTTATTTATTTCAATTTATATGACCACCTATTTCAAATAGAAAAAAACCCACTTAACAGTTGAATCAATTAGCCAAATAAATTATGGGTTTCCCTTAATTGGGTGCAGGCAGGGACTATAGAGCAATCTGTTGGTGGTGTTTTGATTGGCTTCTTTTGAATTCTAAAGTTTTTTGATTCTGTGTAAAGCTGTCAAAAGTGTAGTAAACACATGTTATGAGTTTATGATTAATATTATCTTGAAATAAGTGGATTTGGCTATACAGGCAGTTTTAGTGACATACTGATGTAAGACATCAACCTATATGAATTACATGGATGTGGAAAGGTAAGTAAGTAAGATAAGATTACATGTCTTCTGGGATAATTTGATGAATGTTGTCTGCTTGCCAAAGGAGTTAAAATATAGGTAGTCCATGCTTAAAAAACTGGTTGCTTATCAATTGTTCAATATTAAGGCAGTTTTCATATGACCCAGTTTCAGATTCCAACAGTACCTTGCTATCTAGTGTCATAGGGAACTGCAGTTAGGGTGCTTGGCAACTAGCTAGTTGCAATGTTTGTTGATTACAAGTTACAGTTTTTCCCCAGAAACTGTCCTCTTTGTCCAATTTCCAGAAAAACCTGCTCATAGGCACAGATTCACTTTGCAATAGCCCTTAAACTTAGATACTGCTTCACAGTGCTTTACAGCATTCTCTGAACATTTTACATTTGCCCTCAACAATCTGGGTCCCCATTTTATCAACCTCAGAAGGATGGAAGGCAATTAACCTTGTCATGATCAAACTCCAGACTGTGTCAACCACTACAAAAAAAAAAAAAAAAAAAAAGTTCATAAAATAAGGTTGGTTATGTGGGTGCCTTGACTTACGGTCATTATGGTTTACAATGGAAATTCAGGAATCCATTACGATTGTAAGTTGAGGACTAACTGCGTTAGCAGAATGAAAAGTTTTAAACAACATGATAAACAATCAAAAGAACATAAAGACAGAAGGACACAATTACTTTTAATGGTATATAGAGTAGGGAAGATGTTTGGTAGATATTTGGAAGGCATCGCTGGAATGAGGAAGGAACCATTATGGCTACACCATTTGGTACAGGAATAGTGAGAAAGCATTATGATTTGCAGCATACAGCATCAGTGACACCATATACTGTGTCGGATGCCCTCATTTTCTCTCTGCTGCTGCTGTCCAGGAAGGATATCAGAAGTTGCAACTAAAACAATAAAACTTAAAGAGTCAGTACAGTAACAGAAACTACATATTCTATTGACTAACGGGAACTAAAAACTATTTGGGTGCTTTTCATATTATTCTGCTTGAACTTTGATTCTATGAGTATCTCTTTCTGTCTCTGACATTTGAAGTTTTCAATATATATTCAGTATGATTTATGTTCCTTCTGCTTAGGCAAGAAGGAAACCACCCATACCAGATCTGTGTATATCCTGCTAGGTGAACATAATTGTGGATCTAAAGCAACGGTCACCAACTGGTGGTCCATGGACCACTGGTGATCCACGAGAAAATTTTGGTGGTCCGCAGAAAAATTATTTGCATTTTTTTATATTGCACTAAATCAGGGTTCTCAAACTACGGCCCCTGGGACAGATACGTGCAATGAACGTTTGTGTTGCTGCAGAGAGTCTCCCGCTTTGGAATCTTTTTGTGTGAGTTGGAGGGTGACAGAAATTCCGACTTGGTGTCTGCTTCAGCCTCCGGTTGCGGGGCTTTGGGGCGAAGGCTGGAGGGAAATGCCGCTGGTGGCGAAGAGCCGGAGGTTCCAGTGGGACAGCCTCATGACTGACCATCTCAGCCAGCTGAGCCTCCAGGTGCTGGTACTTGGCCTTGCACTTCCGCAGGTCTTCCCTCTGCTTGGAAAGCCTATGCTCCTAGTCCTCAGTGAGATGTTTCTACTGAACCTCCTTCTCGGTCAGATCTGACTTGAACTGAGCAGCTGTTCTGCCAATTCTTTCTCATGGTGGCTGTTTAGATCCAGCAACTGCTTCCTGTTGGGGCCCTAAGGAGTCCGGGCGGGGAGGCAAGGAGTGTCTGGGAGGAGAGGAGTGAGTAGAGGCTGGCGAGACATTCCTCAATGTGAGTGACATGAGTTGGCCACACCTACCCAGTCACATGACCACCTAGCCACGCCCACCCAGCTGGTCATTAGGCAGATCATATTAGTGGTCCGTGGGATTTGAAATTATGAATTTAGTGGTCCCTGAGGTCCGAAAGGTTAGGGACCCCTGATCTAAAGCATGGCCTTTACATGAGATTGATTCATAAAATAGTTAATATATAATCCATTCTCATTAGGTCAGTCATACATTAAAAGAATTGCAGTAATAAACATCTAAAGCCTGTTGATATATAAATATTGAAAGTGCATTTTACACAACTTTTATAATGGTTCAGGAAAAAGAATAACCTTGAAGCAGCAAATGCCATTTATATGACCTTTTGGTAAGAGAACATTTGTAGGTCTATTTAAAAGTTTAGCTCCTGGAAATACTGACAACGCTTGATAACTCAGCTGTCACTCCAACTGTTGGAAGGCTTCCTTCCCAAGCTAAAATGCAAAATTGATCTTTCAGTCAAACTCTCATATTTAAGGCATACTCAGAAGTAAGACTTGTTGTGCTAAATAGATTTACACCAAAGAAAGCACATTTAGAACATAGCTTTATCAACAACTGAATTAAAGTGTCGTTTACTTAGGTTTTTCTCATATCTGCTGCTTTGTTTCTCAGATTAATTCCTTCTCTTTCCTTTTTTGTCTTCCCACACTGTCACTATTTAAGGCTCTTTCAAAATGATGATAAACTATTATTTGCCAGAATGAATAAACCACCTACAGTTCTTGGTCTAGTATATGCTCTTTTTTCCTTTCATATTGCAATGCAGCCAAAAGGAAGAAACTCAAATTTTTCACTTCTGTTTGTTATAAATCCAATGTGGGGGGGGGGACCCAAAGATCCCTTTTTATGGCTTATTGAATGAGGCCAGTTTTATAACACCAGATTGTGAGAATGAAGTGATTTCAAGGAAACCAGATTTAAAATAATGTAGATGGGCTCTTAATCAGGAAGAGAAAAAAAAATGGTGTGAAGGATCTAAATTCCCTCCTTAATCAAGGATATTCTTAGGAATATGCAGGCCTAAGTCCATATGTGACTTAGGAATATATCATTTTCCTGATTTTCCTATGTTTTAGTCATAATAAATAAGTACTGTAGGAATCATCTGGAAACATGACACATCAAGTCATTACCATATTTCCCCAAAAACAAGACCCTGTCTTATATTTTTTTGAACACCGAAATAAGCGCTTGGCCTTATTTTCAGGGAGATCTTATTATTTTGGGGTGCATGGAGCAAGATGGGGCTCCTCTTGCCATCTTATCTGATTTTCAGCTCTGCATTTAAATATTTTTGGAGAAGGCTTATTTTCAGGGGGAGGTTTATTTTAGCACATGCATTCAATAAGCCCGATTGGCTTATTGGGATGTCTTATTTTCAGGGAAACAGGGTAAAAATATCAGTTTCAGTTTCTCTCCTTGTAGTATACTCTTTTCACTTTTCCCTTAAATTACCTATTTTTTTTTTCAAATACTTCCAAAATGTAAAGTTGCTGCGGAATCTCAGACAAGATTTATATATTTCTCCACCTTTAGGTGGCTAAGTTTTAATTAGTGAAATCTGCCTGCTGATTTATTTAATAAGTGTAGAGATTTAGAAACTGGAATAAGTTTGCCTGGCTTGGGAATAGTTATGCATCAGGCTACTGACTACACTTTCAAAATGCAAACTTTCAAAATGGGATATATTAATTATCTTTCCCTGTATCCATCCTTTAGCCTTTAGATAATTGTTGACCAATTGCTGTGAATTGAGGCAAAGTATCTGCCTCTGAAATATGACAAATGAGGTCTGACAGCCTGTCCTGTAGGGTTAGAGGTACAGATGACCCAGCTGGTCACACTTTGCTTAGGAAAAATCTATTCCTCGCTGCCAGTTTTAATAGCCATGGCTGTCCACAGCAAGAATTAAAAGAACATTTGCAAGCAATTCCTAAATCTTCAACATTTCTGTGAGTACAGAATATAAATACTTAAGATAATATCAAAACAAAGAACTGTCATTTCCTCTGGAAATGTCACTTGTAAAGTTATACTCTGGAATGGGAAAAATAAAAATCACAATGCAAAAGAAGAGATAATATTACTTTGTATGTTTAGAAAAAAACATGTTACAAGGAGGGAAAAAACTATCAAGTATCTTAGGAATCAGTAACAATAATGCCACTAATTATTACTAATTGAAAACACTAAATCAGTGGTTCTCAACCTGTGGGTCGGGACCCCTTTGGGGGTCGAATGACCCTTTCACAGAGGTCGCCTAAGACCATCGGAAAACACATATTTTCAATGGTTTTAGGAATAATTTTATTGTTGGGGGTCACCACAACATGAGGAACTCTATTAAAGGGTTGCAGCATTAGGAAGATTGAGAGCCACTGCGCTAAATGAAATAAGTTGTGTTAGAGCAACATAGCAGATATTCATCCCCATCATTTGAAAAATCAAACTCTGGTCTGACCATTGTATCAATGCCTTTAATACTTTCAAATGGATGACCACTTAAAGTGAAATTGGGCAAAAGGGATTCTATGTACTGAACTGATTTCCAACATAATAATTATAACATATAAATAAAAAATAATGCAAATGTTTAAAAAGGAAGGAAGAAAGCCAGTTTAGTCTAATAGTTAAGGTACCGGGCTAGAAAGCCTGAGATTATGAGTTCTAGTCCTGTCTTAGCCACGAAAGATATTTGAGTTGACCTTGGGCTGACCACTCTCTCTCAGCCCAACTCACCTCATAGAGTGGTTATTGTGGGAAAAATAAAAGAGGAAGAAGGTGTACTGGATACACCTTTAATACTTTAGTTATTTGCAAAAATAGTAAAGCCAGAATACAAACAAATAGTTAAAAATCACACTGAGAATCATTTCACACAGAGGGCTTCATAAATGGCTCAAGGCATTGCCCTTACATGATTGGATATAAACTCATGGAACAGGTTGTTCAAAATAGCTATAACTATAGGGCTATTTGTAATCGTGATTCCAAGGAGTTAAATTGGGAGCTGAGAAAATATGAGTTGACTCCCAAGCACTCATACTGAGACTTCTAAAGCAATGTTTCTCAATTGTAGCAATTTTGGACATGCAACTTCAATTCCCAGAATTCCCCAGCCAGCATTCCCCAAAACACTGTTCTAGAGTGAGATGCTATTTGGAATTTTTTAAAGAGGATCCTTTACTCCACCATTGTCCCTGAAGTATTGGAAAGAAACATCATTTGGAGTTGCCTGCTCCAACCTTAAAAACTCACCCACTTTAATAGAAGAACAATTTTGCTCATACCTTGATAAATGCTTGTGTACTTTCTTTCAAAATAATACCTAATTGTTTTTGTTGCAATCAGGCCTCTGACTCCATAAATGGTAAGGCATTCTTCTTCCAAAAATAAAGTAAAACAAGGCTGGAGGAAAGCCATTTAACCAATGTCACAAGCAAAGCAATCTGAGTTCTTTTTAGAGTGTTTCAAAATCAGAGTGTTCCAGCAAACCTTGAAGCTTTGCTTTATTTTTCTTTATTTTTAAACCCTTTCATTCCATTCAGAAGGAAGTAATAAATTTACTCCTGCTGTTAAAGTGGTTCAAATTGTATGGCTGTTTGGGTGGTGCTGGTGGATATTACTGGGGAGAGCTAAGATGGCTTAGTAGTCAGAGTCTGGTCCCTGGAGTCACCTGGTTTGGTTCATGTCATGCTAAGTTTTGAAACTTTCATATGGTAAGACTTCTGAAACAGAAGGCATGGGCCTCAGGATACAATAAGACATAAGAGAGGGAAACAAAGAAAATATGGGTGTCTCAATAACCAGTTAGATTATATGGTCCTTATTCCTAGACTGTGCAGCTCTTTATTATAATGCCAAATTATTTTGTGCTGTTTTTCTGTGAGGTTTGTTTGTTTGTGAAAACCATAAAAATATCTATAGTGCTCTAGTTTATATCCAGAGCACATTTAATAATGCAAATCCTATTGACTCAAATGTGAATTATATTTTTAAAACTCTTTATCTTTCGAAAATGATCCCATGCAGTTATTTACTGAGAATATTTATCTGGTCTTTAAATGTGAATGAGCCACATGCAAAAAAAGAGAGCAAAGTACTTGACGATCCTTGTGACTATTGATTTAGAAGGTGAAAAAAGCTTTGAAAATGTGCACATTTATTTTACAATGATTTCTTTTATACTAGATTATAGAAAGAAAAATGCACTAAAACAGGATTTATGTTAATATCTCAGAGTTCTAAAGTATTTCTTGAGGTTAACATGAATGCATTAGAATGCGAAGGAAAAATACAAAATGTGCATATATTAACTGCATACACATACAGCTAATTAATAAAGTAGTGCTTACATTAAAAAAGATATATTTCTATTGCTTTTTATGCAAGTCTGCTAAGAAGGAAGTTTCACTTATTCTGGTGATGTAGTTATATGATTATGGTTTTAAATGGGTAGCTATAACAAACTTTAATAAATGTTATATAGAAATAGTGATTTTTTTTTCTTTTCATTATTATTTATTGGAAGTTTTTTTTCTATCTATGTTTCTATATATGTTTCCATTCATCCATACTGTTGTTTTGATATTTATTTAATGTATAATTTAGATCGTGGGTGTGAAACTCGCTGTGTCATGTTGCTGTCATGTACATATCACTAAGTTTTTCCCCTTCATCAAGCTGGGGTGGCCGTGGCTGCGCGTGGCGCATTTGTCCCTCAGGCCCCAGTTTGACACCTCTGACCTAGATGGTTCTATCTTACATAAAAGATAAGATGATCATAATGATCAAGATTACAACTGTTGCGTTATATAAATATATGTTCTCATGATATCAGCCTTCCTTATGGGATGGGTGTGAGAATAAATATATGATGGTTTAGTAATTTAAACAGATGCATATTATAGAATACTGCCTGGTTTTGAGTTTAGATCAGCCAGCCTCAGCCAGCTTAACTAAACAAGTTCATTCAGATGTAAAAATAGCCTGAACTGATACCATAATACCAGTTCCCTAAAGAGTAGCTAGATAGGCATATGATTCAAAAGAACAGGAGAAGCAACCAGATGTGACATTCTGTTGTGCCAATGAAGAGATCAATGAGAAAGGTTAAGTAAGGAACCTGCTGAGGGAGTCACTGCTCCTATAAACTAGATATTTTTCGTATCAAATCTCACAACTCACACATGTGTGTTTGCGTATATATCTCAGAACAGTAAAGAAGCCATGAAACATTCAGCAGGGACAGTAATATTCACATATGGGTAAATGTATGTATGTATGTATGTATGTATGTATGTATGTATGTATGTATGTATTTTAAATATGCACAGAGTTGGATGGCCTGCAGTTGGCTATTAAGGTATTTTCCCATACCTTTAAGAGTCGCACCTCAAGGCAGAAAGAACATATAGATCAGTTATATATCAAGTTCAAACAGAACTTTGTTTAAAGTTCTCTTTCTATCAAGAGTCCATTTCTTTGAATCATTGATTCCACTCTTAAAATTACTTTTTCTGTGAAGTTTTAAGACCATAAACTTGGAATCTGCCTTTCTATAACTAAATATTTTATATCCCGCACTCCAGAAAGATGGTTAATACGTCTTGGTTTTCATTTGTAGAATATTTCAGGTGAGAAACAATACTATATTCCCATCCCATCTTCTCTTTTCATGCATTCCCACTCTCTTCATAGTACTTGGTTTATAGTACTTGGTTTATAGTTCCCCAATCATGCTTGCTGTCCTATTTTATCACTTCTAGTTTGTTTGGCTCCTTTTTAAGTATTTATAAGAAACAAGTCATGTTTACTATTCTACATCTATGCATTTGTTTTCTGTTATTAAGTAGATGAAGTATTGATTTTTCATAGATAATGAACCCCCTAAATGTTTATGAGCCAAATGTTTTCTGATTTTTGTCACTAAAACAACCCACTTACTTACTTCTATATCTGATGGTTTTCATTTTTAATCCCTACAAAATTTAGTTTTGTAATGCTTTAGCCAATGACATACAGGTAGTTCTTGAGTCACAATCACAACTGATTCAAAATTTACATTGCTAAGTGAAACATTTGTTAAGAGACTTTGCCCCATTTTATGACTTTTCAGTGAATCATTGCATTTGTTAAATTAGTAACATGGTGTTAAGTGAATCTGGCTTCCCCATTTACTCTGCTTGTCAGAGAGTTGCCATGACCCTGAGATTTATTGTCATAAATATGAACCTGTTGCCAGGCATCTGAATTTTGATCATGCGACTATGGGAATGCTACAACAGTAGTGTGAAAAATGGTCATAAGGCTCTTTTTTCAGTGCCGTTGTAACTTTGAATGGTCACTAAAAGAACTGTTGTAAGTGGAGGATTACCTGCATTTTCTAACTCATATTAATGCATCCTGCATTGTGCTAGCTGTCATCTATCCAGGTAATTCAGACCATGGCCCTTGAACTCAAGTGTGCTCTGGCACACCCAGTCACTTACCTTCAGAATTATTCTTTCTCTTCCATTCCTGAACTATGAAGGATGAATAAGAAAGAAATCTCCAGGATATTGAACTTCTTTGGATTTTCACAATCTATTCCAATCAGTTGTTGCTACTCTTGCATTACATGCATCTCTTCCTGGATTAGCAGGAAGAGGAATTGGAAATGTTATTTTTGGACCCTTTGCAGTACGCAAACTATGTATCACTTCAGGGATATCATATCCTGTATCCTATTAAACTGTGTGCCCTTTCCTGTTCAATTTTTTATTTGTCTGAAGGTTCAGTACTGGTATCTTCTTCAAAAGCCTAAAAGGGTGTCTCTGAGCTTTAGCAGAATATCTTCTTAATCTCTTGTTTCTGGTTATCAATCTTGTCTCTACCAGGCTTCCTTTTTTTTTAAATGACAAATTTTCCTTTCTGAGTAGCTTCCTTTAATGTTTCCTATAGATCCTCCTTCATTCATTTTTGCTTTCTGTTCTGAGTGTACGTTTGGCAACTTACTGTTTTAATTCTCATATTTTTTCTTCAAGCATTGCTATGAATATAATTTAGATTATTTTCAAGCAAAATATAATGGCACTACACATCAGAATTACACAACTCATTCTTTTTACTTTTATTTTCTCTTTCTTTGAATATTTTCAAAAGAGAAACTTTTATTTAGTTTACCTTTTTAAGGACACGCATATACAACTATAAGGAACTTTTTCATAAATAAAAATAAGCAGATACAATTTATAAAGTTGAAATGCAATATTTAATTGTTCTGAATTATTATGGATTTTAATGGTCTGGTTTGGCTGCTATGGTGCAGTTGTGAGTCAGCAGAAGGAGAGAGAAGGGGGAGAAGCCCAGATATGGTCTTTGAGTGCAGCTGTGCTGTCACAACGATTTATGAACTGATCTGATTGCTAGCCAGGATTGTATTGGGGCAGATGGAAACAGGATTCCCTTTGGTCATGCCCCGTATACAGCATAGGTGCTGGGGAATAAAGGCCTGGAGGGGAGCCCACTATTTTTATTGTTGAGGAATATACTGTTGGTCTGACCTGCAAAGACAAGAAAGAGAAATATACATCACCCCTTTCAGCAATTATTGCAAATTGTTGAAAAGATTGTGTTAGACATTTTGACTGGAAAGAAACCTCATATTAAGTGTGTGGGAGAGTTTACTCATGCAGTTGTGATTGTCTCACCCTGGGAGAGAGAAGGGAATGAGAAAGTCAATTCAAGGCTTCCATTGGCAGAAAAGAAATGAAATCCCAGATAGAAGAATGCCCAAGACTGAGGGCAGATGGGAAAGAAAAGAGAGATGGCTGGAAGGGTGGGCAGAGGAAGATGCATCACACAATATCTATGCAAAGTTGACTGATGAGATTCAAGAAGGCAAGATTCATGGAGCATATTCTGCAGTGATTCCCTTCCTATTAGGAAGACATAGAAGGCAGAGGGAGGAGGAGGAAAAGGGAGGAAACTGGAAGGAGCAAAAGAAAGGGTGGTTATTAGTGAATAGTACTGAGAGAGAGGTTTGCAAAAGTGACATTTTGTAAATATAAGTTCTTAGTCTCTGAAAATCATTAGAAAGAGCCATAAAAGCTTGCATGGTCTGCCAATGTGTTACAATTGTTCTCTTCAATACTAAATGCACACAGATTTTGAAGAATCCATGGTTACACTTCGTTACTGAAAGCTTAATGGTTTAGCAAAATTCAGTATTGATTTAATATGCCATACAATTTTAGGTGTGCATGGTCACAGCACTGAAAGGCTATCAAAAATTTTACTTTTATTCTGTTTTGATGACTTTATATACAAGTCATAAAGTCACTTTACTATCATTAGTTTGGCTACAGAATGTTTGAAAAGCAATTCCAATCTTTGCTGATGAGGTCATTAGACTGTTGTTAAATCCAAAGACTGATAATAAATTACTCTAAATATTTTTTTTTCTAAACCACCAGATTCTGGTAGGTTTATGCCTTCCCACTGCAGTTGTCCATTGAAATTGAAGTTTTACTGTTGAAATTAAAATGAAACATCAATGCTTATCATATAAAATTAGGAAGTCCCTTATTAGTAATGAAGCTTACCAGGGAACTCTGAAGATAAATAGTTGATAAATAGTCATACATACATACCAACTTTCTTGGAATTTTGAGAGTGTGTGAATTGACCAAGTACTACTTAAACAGACAATAAATACTATTAACATTTATAGTTATCATTCTACCATACTTTTGAGTTACAGAGAACTTCCTTGCCCTTAGTAATTCCAGGATACAAAATGGCAAAAGGGATGCCTGGAGTATGCCTGAAGGAACCTGAAAAATGAATCTGATAGAGGACAGGTAAGAGCTTTACATAAGGATTTCATAAGGTTTCATAAGGATGATGATAAGAGCAATAATTGTTGCATTCAATTGTGTATGTGTGTGTGTGTGAATATCTATATTTGCAATGCCACTGTGAATACAATTTTAGGCATGTGGTGGAGAAAATTGTTTAGATCCACTTTAAGTTGGACTCTGGCTGTGCAAGTCCTTTGGAACTGACTGAAGAATGGTTCAGCATAATTACAGGGAAGAGTTTAAGTTTGTTGGTCCCAAGGGAATGGCAGAGTGCTCAACAATGGAAGTACAAGTACCTGAATATTAAATTAATGTTACTTATGACTGGCCTTTCACGTAGTTAGATGAATGCAACATTGTGGGGGGAAAAGATGGGATACTCCAGTTTATAAGGAGGTGATTGTTTGTCCTTTGTTCAAGAAGTTGGTCCCTGGGATTTGTTAGTGTTATACAATTTTCATTGACTTTCCAACCTTCTTTTTTAGAAGTTGAGAAATTGGTTGCTTTAAAATGACTGAAAAAACAGATTATCTGGATCCTTTTCAGGTGTTACTGGAGTACAGCATCAAGAAGATATTGATTTATCTTCTTATTGGCAGAACCGTTCATCCATGCTAGCTCTCTTTGATATCTCCAGTGTCCTTTTGGATTGGTTCACAAATTAAGAAGGAGAGACAGTGTGTTCCAGTGATTCTCCTTCTACCTTTGAGGCCAACTTTAGTTGGCATTTGAATGGAAAGAGATCTGGTCTTAGACCCTTCCTTATGGGGTTCTTCAAGGTTCTATATTCTTTCTGCTTGTGTTTAACATCTACTGTATGTGAAACTACTGAATGAGATAATTTGTTGACATGGAGTCAATATTGTCGTATGAGGGCTCTCCAACTTCATTAATTGCCAGACAGTATGTTGTAGTTGAACATTATAGGAGTTGATGGAGACAATTTTGTGTAGCAGTTATAACATCAGGCTAGGAACCAGGAGATCATGAGTTGTAGTCCCATCATAGGCGCAAACCTGGCTGGGTATCCTTGGATCAGTCACTCGGCTCTAGGAAGGAAACAATGGCACACCACTTCTGAAATCTTGCCAAGAAAACTGCAGGGAGCTGTTCAGGCAGTTACCAGCCATTTAAAAAAAAACAAAAAAAACCCTTTACTCAAAGGAACTCCCCCGCCCCCCCCAATCTAGAAATTGAAGTTTACAGAGTTGAAAAGCAACCAAGATGGGGATTATTTTTCTAGCAGATTGCTCATCATTATGTATGAGAATAGGGCAGGAGGTAATACTATAATAAATGGATCTATACACAACTGCATTTTATTGGCTGTATTATTAGTGTAAATTGAAGGTATAATACCCATTCCAAATAGCATATTGTTATGATTATGGTTGGGTGCACAGTCAAATAGATGTTCTGATTGATTTGGCATTTTTATCCAACTATCATCTTTTTCCCAATGGACCCAGGATATCTAGATGTCATTGGTTGATGGTGTTAAGCCGCCTTGAGTCTTCGGAGAAAGGCGGCATACAAGTTGAACAAATAAATAAATGTATCATCACAGAATGTAAGCTGTTCTTTTGCAATTGGTTGAAGGTGATTTTGTTAACATTGATGGTGTTCATATGGTGCTTTAGATGCTCCAGGTTCCTTTGCTATTGATTTCCTTTGACGCAGTCTTTTTATTTCTATTTGCAGATCTTTGTATTTTTTGATTTTGTCCAGTTTGTTTTCATCTATTCTGTTGTCTCCAAATATTATTTTTGCTGTTTTTGTTGTTAAAAAGAAATAGTGTTAATAACCAACATTACAGTTTGGATAAATAAAATGCATTTCAGTCCTATGAATTAAAATAAAAATATCTTTATCCCATTATTTCGTATGATATTTAAAAAATGCATTACCAACGCTCTTTACACCATTATGTTTCTTTTATTGAAAAACATTATTGCATAAAACTACATTCCCAAGAAAGCTTGAATTAACTAAAAAAAAAAAAAGCTGCATCTGATGTTCAATAGTGCAATTCACATAGCTATTGTATAATATAAAACATTTTACAGAGAATAAAAAACAGACTAATTATATAGAATATTAGCCAGAAAACTAGCTTTGAAAGAAATGAAATACTTGAAAAATGAATCAAATGGCATATTTATGATTTTTATATTTTCATCTTTTCTGCAAACCTGCATAACAAATAGTTGTGTTCAGAATATATATATAATTTAATTAACAGGAAAACCATTACAGTTTATTGATTAACTTCATCTAATCACTTTTATGTCACTACAAAGCAATTATTTTCTACCAACTTATGGTGAGGAATTGTATTTTGCACTGGGATCAAGATTTTCAGCATGTGTAGAACAGAAGTCAATCTGAATAGCTGAATTCAATCTTCTAATTGTTAAATTAGATCATGACAAGAAAAGGGACATATATGTAGTGGCAGGTGATTTGCTTGAAATTTCAGTCACTGTATGTTTTAAATTTCCCATTTGCAAGCTGGACAAATAATAACTTTAATGGCTATTTTAAGTAAAGGAAATTATAAAATATAAAGGACTAATATTTGTCTTTTAAAGCCATAAACCAGCCTTGAATCTGGTTAAAAATCTGCATTGCCTAATTTTGGATCTTACCAGTACTGAAAAATACTTTCTGATTGGACAAAATGATGAAATATTTCTATTCTACCTTTTTAGTCTATTGGGGCAATTTCTAATAACTGTCCTTAGCAACATCCTGAACCACATAATTTTAAAATCAATTCAGTTAAATTAATAATCTCAATATATATTCATATGTACAGCCTCAACTTAAAAGAAATGCAAACGTACCAAAATTACAGATGATTTATATATATTATGGTTCAGTTGATTTTTAATAGATACCAGGCTCACAAAATTTGTTCCATATAATCTTTGTTTAAAGTCTGAACTGGAAACTAGGAAGTGTGTGTGTGTGTGTGTGTGTGTGTGTGTGTGTGTGTGTTTGGAAAGTGTAGTTTATTCAAAGAATCTGTGCATACATTTGTAATCTTAATGTATAAGTACATTAGTAATGTAATTATATTCACAGTCTTCTAATCTGATTCAGTGATTATGAATCTTTCTGAACAAGAAAAAACTAGATTTTGCTTTTATCATAAAGGCCACAAGTGATAGAGCATTCCTGGAAACACCTTAGTAATTTTTCTGGCCTTGGAAGCTAAACTGAAGTGTTCAGCAGGAAAGTTTTGCTCCTTTTAGATGTGTGTACAATTTCATGATACGCAGTGAAGCTTGTTTTGATGGTGCCTTTATTTATTGATTTCTAAATGCAAGCATGTGGAGGGAGAAAGGCCCCATTTTTAGATTGTGGATCGCACATCTTCCTTCTCCTCCTTGCATGATTATTATTTGACTTTCCAAGCAATGATTATGCAAGAGCTTGGATGCAATCTTGTTCCTGAGGGAGGGGGCAAAATTTTCAGCCAGTATTTCTGTGGCATTGGTTACTTATTTCATTTTTATTGCATCTTTTAAACAACAAGAAAAATTGCATTGCTTAAAATCAGTTATGTGCTGCCAGTTGCATGATGATGGGAGGATGTGGAGTTTATGTACTCCAAAAGCTTTCCAAGGTTAACCATTTTGCATGCATCTTTTTTTGAAAGTACATACAGATTTTTTTTTAAAAAGAAAATACCTACTATAGTGCAAAGGCCATGCTAAACCTTAAAAAGAGTTGTCAGACAATACCTCCTAATCAGGCACCTTCCAAATAGTTTGGGAATTTTGGAAGCTGCAGTCAAATTATATCTGGACTGTGCCAAATTGCAAGAGACTGCAGTAAGAAGTAGACATGGCTTTGTGACAAATAACTCTCTTCTCAACAGTTTAATGATCAAATTTATGTGCTGTGTCAGCCCAACTTTGATTTTGCTCAGCATTCTTGATATATTTGGAGTATATAAACCATGACTTCTCATACAGAAAACAATTACATTACTAAATGGGACTTTCCATTCTAAATTGCTTTTTGGAATGTGGGACAGTGACCTTGCTATTTAACTATATTTTTTAACTTACTTTTTCCCCCCCAGTTCAGAGAACCAATGTGCTTGCCATATTCAAGAATAAGGTGGAAGTTTCTGCCCCTGGAAAAATGGATAAATTAAAGGATTGAAATGCATTGTGGAAGATGCAGTTGCATTCAGCGGTGGAGTGAACCAAGTAGGAATAAAGGCAGTAGGAGGCAGGGATGGGATTGCCAGTTGGGTGACAGGGTGAATAGGAGTGGCTGATACCAAGTGGAAAGGATGACCAGACAATAGTGCTGCGTGACTTGGCAGGAAGGTTGAAGCAAATGGCGAAATTGATACGGGCGCAAGATGAGCCTGTGAGAATGGATATATATGGGTTAGATTACTGCTGTGTGGATGAGCCCCATTGGACAAAGCCAAGCTTTGCAAAAAGGTTTGGTGGAGGGTGGCAACAGAAGTGTGCTGCTGGATTGGAACAGACTGAACTGCTGGAGATGCAGAGAATGTGGCTGGTTCAGTAGTTGACAGAACCTTGAGATGTTTTGTTACAAGTTGTTTCTGCATGTGCTGCTGGGCCTGTAGCTGTAGAAACCTGTATTTATCTATTTCATCAGGGGAAAATATTATTGGATGTTGTGATAAAGGAGGAGAGATGCACTTATTATAAAGATCAGTCTCATATTCTGTTTCATTGGATTTATGCATAGCATTGTCAGGGAAATAGTTTAGCTCCTCTTCTGTTTGATGCAAGTCCGCCCTCGCGTTGTATTCTTCTTTGGTGTCAGTAACATTTGGAGCAAGAGAATATCTATGAGAAACAAAAGCACGAGGAAAATCACCTGTCATTGGATCACAGCTTGGCAGAAGAAGTTGTGTTTCATCGGTTAAAAAATCTGTCTTCTCTTTTATTGTTGTGCTTGCTTCCATATTTAGGGTTTGGTAGGAGGTTCCTCTTTGAATTAAGTCTTGGAGCAGGCAATTACTGTATGTGTTACCCATAATATTATCTAGGGCCAAACGTTCATTTGTGTTGTTTTCCACTTCCCCAGTTTCATGATTCCACACACAGTTCATGTCAGCACTGTGTGTTTTCTCCTGGGAAGGCAGTATTGTTTCACTCTCCATGGAAAATGTGCCAGGCACATTACAGGGGGCATCTATCCTGCAAGCCTTCGAAAAGCTGCCAGTGCTTCCAATTTGCCCCTGCTTTCTTTTGGATTTTACCTTTTGTAAAAGTAGCTTGGCAGTTAGAGACTTCTGTCTTGCTGCTTCCTTTTCTAACCAGTTGACAGAACAAATTCCATGCTTATGCTTAGAAGCACAGTTCACATTCTGGTTCTCTGAATGGGCAGAGCAGAGTTTTTTTTCTTTACCAGTTCTCACAGTCTTTTTGTGTTTGTTCCAGATATGCACTGATTCCTTCATGAATGATCCTGAATTGCTACCTCTAGATTGAGTGGAACTTGATGATGTTTCACTGCTTCCAGAATCATGGATGCAAGAAACTTGGGAGCTGGTACATCTGCTCCTGTTGTGTTTACAGACAAGATATCTATTTCTACTTTGCTTTGCTCTTTCTCTTTGTAGCAAGTGCCCATATCTCAAATATCGTTGACATTTTATTGGATGTCTCTGAGTACAATCTGCAGATCGCTGGCTTTTTTTGTGGATAAAGCAGTCCACGTCTGCTTCATCAGAAGAGGAAAGGCAGTTGTGCTTTTGGTGTTTACATTTCTGTCTTCCAATTGACTTTTGTTTCCTTTTGCAACAAGAAGGCAGATTACGTCTACTATGATTGCTTGATCTATGATTACAGTAGCAACTTATGTCACTAGTCTCACTATTGGTGGAGATGTCAGAATAATTAGACTGTCTGTCAGACCAAGGTTTTTGCAAAGGGCAGAATTTCCAAAAATCATTAGCAAAACTCACATTGTTTTCCTTTTCCAAGCATTCATCAGGGCAGTCTAATTTACAACCAAGAAGTGTATCTTTTCCACTTTCATTTATACTACTTGTACAAGTGACCAAATCCAGATTTGTTTGCTCGTGAGAATACATTAAATCACATTTTCCACATTTTTCCTTTTTTGCCCTAGATGCCAAAGGATAAATGCAAACATTTTCACCAACTTCATCCTGTACCGTTGTTTCACAGTTATGAAAGTGTTGTGCTAAAGACCTCATACACAATTCTGTATGGTGACTTGTTGCTATTGTACAATGCCTTTGCAAGCAATCAAGGTGAGCAGGCACATTGGGTATGTTCTCATTCAAATCATCCGAAATGTACTTTGGAGCACTACAATTAATTTCGTTTTCTTTTTCTTTATATAATTTTGGCTGACATTTTTTGAGATACAGAGCACTGTTCTTCTTTGGCTTTAAAATGTTATCTTTTCTAATGGACAACTGCTTCTTCTTGGAAAGATCCAAGGCATGATTTTCATCTATATCCATAGTTCTTGAATATTCTATAGAAACATCTGGATTGACTTCATGCTGCCCAATGTCTTTATTGGATAAGGGAAGTCTAAAGTCAAAATATAATGGATTGCACCCATAAGAAATAGAAGGTTCTGTTTTTGTAAACAAAAGAAGTTCTATGGGCCAATGGAAGGCTTTGCTGCCATCTTTACTCAGTACGTGAAGAAAAGGAAATGTTTTAGGCTTAATTTCATGAACCAAACCATCAGTTTTTGAAGTTTCATTATCTGAAGCGACATTTTTTGAAGAATCAGAAGAACATTTGAATATACAGGGATTAAAGTGCATGGCACATGAATGTCCTCCTTCAGATGACTGTTGGCATGAGAATTCAGAGTCACATTCTGTTAGCAAGATGTTGCTGTGTCTGTAATCTGTTTGCTGTATACAAGCACTGGTAGGTTGGCACTGAGATGTGATGAAGCTTTGTATAGATTTCCGAGTCTTGACCGGCTGTCTTGATTTTATATCAGGAGAGCTGGTACATTCCAAATCTAGAGAATGCTGTTTCTCCTTATAAAATGGAAGATGAGTTTCCGCTGATTCTCTGTTGCTGTTTTGGTTATTTTCTTTATGTGGTTTATTTTTTCCTGACAGATTGTATAATTCCGGGCCCTGAAGTGTGCTTAATCGCTTTTGCACATTGGTTTTCCTCTTGCTACTCATATGTGTGCAAGTGTAACATTCGTCGGCAACTTGATTCAGTTTTTGCTTTGGTGACCCAACGTGTTCATGTGCTTCTTCCACATTCTCACTGAAGACAGATGCTGATGACTCAAGCTTCAAGTGGACTTTTTTAGAAAAGGAAAAGGACACCCCTGTCCTGTTACAAGCATTCGTGCTGCAGGGGAATCCTGGAGACATATGGTTTTTAAGCAAACGGTGTCTCTCTATGCACGATTGATCCTTGTTTAGCAAAGGTTCCTGCAGTTTTTCGGAATGGTGGCTGGTGGAGCTTTTCGCTTCATCTGCAGTCTTGTCTTTGTCTTCTTGAGCTAAGAGAAAAGTGTCTTGTGCTTGTTGCTGTGGTTGTTCTACAACTACCTGGGGACTTTTAAACATGGGTCTGCATCCGGCAACACTAGAAATAAATAATATAATGAAAACAACTTAAGTTAAAATGAATTTAATTTTCAGCATACCCTGTTAGAAAGTATTAGCCTGGGTAATTAGGATGATGAAACAGAATTCATCACCATCAGGACCCAATATGGCATTGGAAAGAATGTAATAATAACATGCTGAACTGATCACAATCAACATAAACATGTTGTCCTTGGTCTCATTCCATGTGAAGTAGTTAATGAACACAGCATGCCGTGAAGGTTCACTGAAGCCTGAATTAATGTAGTAGGTAGGATGTGCAGCCCAATGAGCTGAACTACAGGCATGCATAGTTTAGTAAAGATGTGCCCGAAAATGAAATGTGCAAATCTACAAAAATCTACATACATTACTATCCTCACTGCTTTTACTGACAAAGGTTTGCTTTTGATTATAATATTATGAACAGCTTCATCCATATTTCTAATACTAGTGAACTAGTAAGAGGCTATATACATGTAGAAATTTTGCATATGGAAGAAGTTTTGGATCAGATTTTTATTATGTCTGTATTTCAATACTTAACTCAGCATTGGTTTATTGTAGATTTTTTTTTTTTTTTTGCATGTATGATATCCTGGAAGACCTTTTACAGTCTTCAGTTAATTTTTTCATGACTTGAAAATATAATAATAGTTTATTAATATAGATATGTTTTCCCAATATGGTATCCTTCACATGTGTGAAACTACACATTCTGTCCTCTTGATCTTATCTCAGATACATTGGCTGTGACTGTTGGGAATTATACTAAAAACATCAATTTTGGAAAACAATAAGAGGTACAATGGCCAATTGATTGCTTTGATAATCATCAAATTATATCAATGATGTAAATTATATATCATCCCATTGCTGAAACAGTATATCCAGTATTTCTTACCAAGCTGAGCTACTTTGATGGACAGTGAAAATAGCACTAGCAGCAATAGCACTTAAACTTATATACTGCTTCACAGTGCTTTACAGCCCTTTCTAAGCAGTTTACAGAATCAGCCTACTGTTCCCAACAATCTGGGTGTTCATGTTTCTGACACAGAATGATGAAGGCTGAGTCAACCTTGAGCCAGTGAGAATCGAACTTCTGGCAGTCAGCAGAATTAGCCTGCAATATTGCATTCTAACCACTGCGCCATCACGGCTCAGTGAAATGAAATACTATGGCCATGTATTATGATAAAGAGTACAGCATGAGGAGAAGAAGACAAGATGGTGGCCCAATGTATTCCTTTCTTCGTCTACATTTTCAGTGAGAATGATTCAATTTGATTTTGTTCAACAATCAGCATTTTTTAAAATCTCAAAATCTTTCTGTCTCTTTGAACAAATTTGTAAAAATTTCTAAGATCTTAACAAACAATATTCCATCAATCCTTGGGATTAATGGTTCAAATCAGGTGTGTTCAGCATGGATGGGACCATCTTATTGCCACTTGTATCTATTAAAGATTCCTAGACTGTAAAGACCCGTACTGTGACTCTAGGACCACAAATATGACAAGTGTCAAGATAATGTAAGAATGAAACATTCAAAATCCTCTGTCTCTTTAGAAGAATATATCAACTCATTAATTTTATCCACAATTTGAAATAGTTAGGATTTTTTCTTTCCATCCCATTTAGGAAGATATCTGATGTTTCTAAAAATTCTTTATTAAAAGGAACTCATTACCCATTCCTAAGCAATGGGCTATCTGGGCTTCTCACCGTAACCATCACATAGTCAAATCTGATTAGCTGTGTGATCATCACTAAGGAGATAATCCTTGCCTAGGCAAGAAAGCAAGAAGAATTTTAAATAAATCAATCAACCAAAGCATTTATTGGGAGGGGCTGCAAAGAGGGACAGGAAGAGTAAAATATTGGGATCTTTAGATTTCTTTGGGCATGGTGGGTTTTTTGCAGAAGTTTTCTTTCCAAACTGATGTCGTTACCTAGTTAGGTAATGAAACATCTTCCATTAAACCACAAACTCAAAAAGTTTCAAGGACCCCATTATTCAACTCTGAGCTACAAATATTCTCTTCTAAGAATACAACAGTTTATTGTGGGAGAGGGAATATTTAGCCAGACTTCTTCTCCTTTATTTGTGGCATTGAAAATGTTTATTCTGAAAAATTCATCACAGCACTATTAAAGTAATTTCATAGAGATTAGAAAGAGGGTAAAAAGTCCAACATTCAAATGCCAAGGAATTATTGCAGGGTTTCCAATTTTATTGTTTGTACAATAAGGATGTTGGCATGGAGGATGAAGAAAATTCTCTGTGTGATATAAAGTAGAAGTAAAGCCATGGAGATTTCTCCTGGGACTATCAGGGGAAAAAAGAGACAAGATTAAAATGTAATATTAGTTCCAAAGACGCACCATTCTGACTGCTTCCGCAACTCAGCCAGCTGATGAAGTCGTTTGAGAGCTTTCTCCTGCTTCTTTTCATCCTTCCAGGATTTTGAAGCCACGTTTCGTGCAAATTCCCTTTGTTTCAGCTCTTTCAATCTCTATGTGAGGAGAAAACGAATAAAAAGATGGTGCATTTCTTAGCATGTCTATGCAGTTCCAAGCACTCATAAATTCAGTCTAACAATACATAAGATGAAAAGTTGATTCTATGCAAGTATACTTTAATAAATACGTTAGAACTTTAACAGGTTTTTTGAGGGGGAGAATTTATCTTGACATAAAATTGTATTTCTAACTAGAATATGTAGAGCAGTGTTTCTTAGCAACTTTAAGACATGTGGACTTAAGTTTCCAGAATTCTGGGAGTAGATATCAACATGTCTTACAGATGCCAAGGTCAAGAAACACTGAGAGGAAGACTACCAAGAAAGTACTCAAAGCAAGTGCAAGATTCTGTATATTCTGAACTTCAGAAACTAAAGTTTCTATTATCTTCACGAAGCTTAAATAATTCAAAAATGCCAAATGTAGAAGTTCTTCCCTTAAGTATGCAGTAAGCAAACAGTGGACATCGTAAGAATGTGAGTCTTGTAACTGACTTGAACACATTTGCAGACTTATATTAAACTCTGGCATCTCTGAGTTGAGACAAGAATTAAAATATAAACTGAAGCTTGTTAAAAAGACATAATATTTAAAAATCAAAATTGATTAATGATTACAATCTGGAAAAAGAAATGTATCCTGGCTATTTTTCTAAAAAAAAAGAAGAAGCAGAATAAACAAAACCTCTGAAGGTTTGCATATCCTGGCATGGAGATGATGCAGAAGAAAACCATGTTCTGTTATAGGTTTAGTGAGGCACAGTTTATGTATGGTTCTATTCTAATGTAGTAGAGGTAGTCCTTGTCTTACAGTTATTTGTTTAGTGATCATCTGAAGTTACAACAGCACTGAAAAAAGGAACTTATGTCCAGTTTTCACATTCAAGACCATTGCAGCATCCCTATGGACATGTGATCACAATTTTGGTGTTCAACAACTGGCATACATTTATGACTGTGCCAGGATCCCATAATCACCATTTGTGACTTTCCCAGATGATTTCCGACAAGCAGTCAATAGAGGAAGCCAGATTTACTTAACAACTGTATGATTCATTTAATAACTGGGACAAAAAAAGGTTATAAAATGGGATGCAATTCACTCAAATGTCCTGCTTAGCAACAAAAATCTGGGTTCAACTGTGACCGTACTTTGAGGACTACTTATATGCTTAGATACAAAATACACACATACACTTCGATATTTTATGCTACCAAAAATCTTATGGTTATTTCCATGCTGCAGCACAGGGTTTTTTTCAAACTTTTTTCCACAAAGCCACCAAGACCCTTGAGAACTGAGGACGAAAAGAAAAAAAAAAATCACTCAAAGACAGCCAATTTTCGGTCACTAGAGCTTTGCCTTTTGATTAGGGTTTCCAGGAATTAGGGTTCCAGGATTAGGGTTATACAGCCTGAAAAGCTTGAAAATTTCTGCTTTGTCCAACAATAAATTGGCCATATAATTGTTGATGAGACTTTACATGGCTGTACTTAGAACAGCTTGACTGAATACAACTCAAGAAATGCATTGCATTGTTGGAAATGTACTCACTCTTTAAAGTTAATTAAAGAACACCAGAAAAGTACATCAAAACAATAACAATAGTCGCTATTTGTCCATTTGTAATGTAGAACAAAATACACAACAATAGCATCTGTGTAGCTACGTATTTGTGCTTGGTTTGTAGGCAGCAAGCCAACAGTATTGAACAATATTAAATTACTCGTGCTCATTCATAAGGATGCTCAACCAAGAGAAGGAACTTGAGAATTAACGTAGCTCTAAGTGTGCAATTACATTTTACATGCTATTAGGGTACCTAACTGGGTGGATAAATCTTGTCAAATGTGCCAAAGTATGATTTATTTTATAGAATCCCACTGCTTATACTTTAGCTTCTATAAATAAGCATAACAACATATTTGCAGACAGAACTATTGTATTGGTCAAAAGATGTATAAGATTAGCTGTAAAGACATCTGAATCCTATCAGTTGGTGGCCTTAGCAGTATTAAACCAGCAAGAAAAATAAGAAGCACCGCTGCTTAATTCAATATTCTATTGCCAGAGTTAGAGGTTATTAGTACATTCAAAAGAGCACTAATATACAGAAAATCATACCAGGAAAGGAACATGTTTTGACAGGCAGGCTAGCTGATACCAAGGGTTAAATACCTTTATGAATGAGTTGAGATCATTTTGTATTCCTGCTAGCAAAAGTTTCCTTTTAAATAAATACCCTAGAAGGATTTCAATGTGTTTTTGAATCTACAATGCTGTGTTTACATGATGAACACAGTATATTACATGTGCAGATACAAACCGAAATTTTGTTTTTCTAACTAAGCAGAAATCCCAAGCATAAAATGAATAAGATAAAGTTATTAAAAAGCATAATTGGGATGTATTACTGAAGCATGCAGTATTAGCCATCTAAGCAATCAGTGAAGAGAACAGTGCGAAAAATTGCTTTTACCATGGTAACTGATATTCTAAAAATAACTTCGAACGCCTTTTACTTTTCAGGATTAAATGTATGAGAAAGGTAACTTTAACTTAAACCAATACATTTCGGTTTGTTTTAAGTAACCACAGTAATAATAATAATACATTTACCTAAAAGGAACAAAATACTAAATTAAAGATGATCCCTTCAAAGAAAAGAAAAAGTAGAAATATACAATCATGGATATATGTATGTATGATGTATATATGTATACATGTATGTATGTACACACACACACACACACACACACACACACACACACACACTAGGGCGCACAGTGGCTCAGTGGTTAAAGATACTGAGTTTGTCAGCTGGAGAACTGCTGTGCAATGGGGTGAGCTCCCATTATTTGGCCAGCTCCTGTTCACCCAGCAATTCAAAAGCATGCAAATGCAAGTAGATAAATAGGTACCACTTTGGTGGGAAAGTAACAGCATTCTGTGCACCTTGGTGTATAGTTATGCTGACCACATGATATGTTGTCTTTGGACAACGCTGCCTCCCTCAGCTAAAAATGGATATAAGCACCACCCCCGAGAATTGGACATGACTGGACAGGGGAAACTTTTACTTTTATCATTTTATACACACACACACTAAGGGAGAGTCAAAATTTTATGCAATGTTCAACTTCCCTATTTTATCACCTCAGGCTGAATCTATTCCTTGGAATTCCTTTTTAAACAAATGCTTTCATGTTTATATACTTTTCTGTCAGGAGACATATATCCCATAAGATTGGTCTATTGGTCAGTCGATTTATCTGTATTTGCACTGGTTCATCTTGGATGTCAGTTGCACTCTTTCCTTAATCGGTAAACTGTTCAGACAATTATTTACACCTTGGTTAGATCATCTGGATTATTACATTGCACTCTCCATGGAATGCCCCCTGAGGCCATCTGGAAATTTCAGTTCGTTCCACAATCCCACGGCACCAGTGGTGGGTTGTTCCCGATTTGGACCGGTTCGCAAGAACCAGTAGTAAAACCAGTGGGAGGTCCTGCCCACCACCCCGGATGTTGTCATAAGCGATCTGCACATGCACAGAAGCATCTGCACATGTGCAGAAGCTTGGTGCACACACGTGTGAAGAACTCACCCCTGCACAGCACATATAGTAAGAATTGTTTTTCATGTCACCATTGCTACATGTATTGGTTGCCAGTTGGCTTCTGGGTGCAATTCAAGGCCTGGATCATTACATATAAAGCCTTTTATGTATAGGGGCTGGATATCTGAAGGACTGCTAATTTCTAATTATTTCTCCCTGCTCACTACATGCTGGCAGAATGGATGCTTTCCATATTCTATGTACTAAATATTCCCATCTAACAAGACTGAAGAAATATGCTTTCTCCTGGCCATCTCCCCCCAAAACATGTCCCCAAAGATAGCAATATCAATACCTCAGCGAATAGGTTGTTAAAAAATGCTTTTAAAAGGTAAAAAAAGGCTCTGACGATCATATAGCACAGCTGTGATCGTCTGAGCCTTTTTTTAACCTTTTAAAAGCATTTTTTAAACAACCTATTTGGGTGAATAGGTTGTAAAAAATGCTTTTAAAAGGTAAAAAAAGGCTCTGACAATAACAGATATGGTACCCGATCATCAGAGCCTTTTTTTACCTTTTAAAAGCAGGAAGTAACGACACCCAGGTGGGTGGGCGGAGCCTCACACTGCCATCACTACTGGTTCTCCGAACCACCTGTCACAATTGCTACCGGATCGCCTGATCCAGTCTGAACCAGGAGCATTTCACCCCTGAAATAGCTGGACAAAAAGAAAGAAAAAATGACCAGCATCTTGTTAGCAATCACAAAAACAAATACTGTAAATGCCAGAAAAGCAGACTTCAGAAACAATGACAAATCTTCAACACTAACTTTACTTTTGGACAAAAGTGTCTGTTGTCATTTTTATCTTTACCCATCTCTTGTTTTCAATGGAGCCTTTTATTGTCATCAGCAAATATAACATTCAGAAATGTTAAACTTATAAATCACAGGTAATTGTTTTTTTTGGGGGGGGGGATTTTCCTATCTGGCAGCTATTATTTATTTGTTTGTTTGTTTATTTATTAAATTTATATGCTACCATTCTCGACATGACTTCTAATGGATTACAAGCAAATAGAAGCAACAAGGTAAAACATTAAAAGAATACATATTAATAAATTTTAAAAAACATTAAAAGAATAAATATTAACATTAAAATTGACTTAAAATTAACATAAGAAGGCACAGGGTTGAGATGTAGTCATATCTCAGTTCATTAACCACCTCTAGTACGATGTACCCCATTGAGGCCTCAGACCAACTTGGACAGCAAAAGTCTGATATTAGTATGAAAAACTAATTGCAGTATTTTTCAGAGTATAAGATGCACTGTAGTATAAGATACACCTTAGTTTTGGGGGAGGAAAATAGGAAAAAAATTTTTTTTACTTCTATCTACCAGGTATTCATCTGGCTACTGTTCTTAGCCTGGTCAGCTTCAGCACATTAGTTCACCGGTTGTGAGCGTGCATGAAATTCCTTTATCTTTAAATTGTTTGTGTCCTTCTCCAGATTTATCATATCTTCTTGATGTTTCCATAGTGAGAACATGGAAGTCTGTCAATTATGCTGGTAAAAGTAAGAGGTAGGCTTTTTTTTTAGTTTCTCATTTAGTTGCCATTATTCTTATCTGTTTGTTTTGTAAAATTCACCAATTATCTACTGTTCTTGATAATAAACCATCAATAGGAAAGACAAGTCTATTAGTCTAATTAATTTTGCTATTTTCAGAGGCACTTTCATAAAAAAGTCTTGTTTTTTTTTTAAAAAAATCACTGTCCCCTTTATCTGTTCAAAACTCTCTTTGATTACAATTGTGTTAAGCTGTTCGTTTTTAAATTAAAATCATTTAAGATTATGGATTTGCCCCCCCCCCATTTCAAAAAGAAAGCATTCATTGGCAGTCTTTAATCGTCACTAGTATTTAAATATCTTCTTTAGTTTGTAAAGAGTTGAAATCATAAAGCATTTAAGAAAGTGAAGCTTGTGTTGGTCTAATATCCATTAAAGCTGCACAGCAGTAAAATGTGTGGCTGTCAAGCCATTCAACTCCTGATCAGCCACAAGAAATTGAATTTCTGAATTCTCGTCATGAAAAACAATTTAAGGAGCAGCTCTTCCAGAGTTCATGTGCCTGGTCCAAAGATTTCTCCTTATCTCCAGAGAGATTTTTCTCAGCCAGAAACTGACTGCTGGCTGGCAATTTAGAATCTCAGTGCTGAACTCATGGAACTCTTCATGAGGACCTCTAACTTGCCATCAGTCCTCAACTGAATTACCAGTGACAAATTGCAATTTATATTGTTGGAATGTATTAGGTTATATTACATTTGGCCCATGCTTGTATTTCTAGAGAAAAATAGATTTTATTAGGATTATATAGATGTAAGAAAGCATCTACAGTTAATACGAAATAGTTGATTTCCAAAGAATTTATAATACTAGTTGGACAGCAATGCATTTTTAAAAATGTGTATTTGTTTTTAATTTGCTGCCCTGGATTTAATTAGCTTCCAAATGAGTTTTTAATCTTTTAATTTGTGGTGTAGAAAATATTTTTTGAATACTGGAATTTAATCTTTTGTTTAAGCAGAACATCTTTTCCCCCAGGGTATGCAACCTTCCTTGTAAGCTAGAATCTGAATTTTTTGTGATTAAAAGGAAAGTTTTTGAGTTTAAATATCAAATATTAAATATCAAAACAGAACTATGATCTCCTTAAAATATTCATTGCTGCAGATTCAACATGCTGATGATTTAATATCTTTTGTGGACAGGTAAACTAAAATAGCATTATATTGGAAGACAAGGGGAAATTAGGGAGTTATATTCTCTTCAAGTTGTTATTTTATTTTAGAAACAATGTGTCCTGAAAGATAATGTTCATATTTATTGCTGCCTGAAAATCCCTTATGGAATTTTTGCATAAAACAATAAAATGAATTTATGATTTTGATTATTAGACAGGATAGATATATAGAAAGAAGAAAATCATGTTGTAACAGAATAAAAGGTGGTAATTGTACTTATAACTGCTTTAGAGAAGTTGGGAAGCCATTTCTTTGTATGTTAAATGTATATTTAGCAACAAAGAAATAAAGGGAGATTAATATAGATATATTTCAAGCCAGTTGTGGGCTGCAACCAGTTTAACAACTAATTCTGTGAGCGTGTGTGTGCGCCTAACGTGCTTGTACGCAGCGTTCAAAATACAGAAATATGAAGCTCAGCTGCTTATCTTCTAAGGCAGCCCAGGTAAGTAGAACAGCTGAGGCACAGAAATCAGCTGTGCTGCGCAAATCAGCCGAGCCAGAAAGAAAGAAATATATGAGAGGATAGAGCAGGAACAAGTGGGCGGGGCCAGATGATTGTTGGAACTAGCCGTTTGCCCAAACCGGTCCAAACCAGCAGCAGCCCACAACTGTTTCAAGCTATTTAGCACTTGTCAGCTAGCCATATCCTTCTGGGTTTATAACTCATGCTACTTACATATTAGGTAGATGTATTAACCTCTAATCCACGGACTCTCCTAGCTTTGTTGGTAATTGTGCATTTCTTTGTATCTTTTTCTTTCTTTTCTATTTTTTTGCCTTCTTTCCTTCTCACACTTTTAGCTTTTTTTCTGTTGTTTCCCTTTTCTTACTTTATATTAGTTTTATTTATATATATATATATATATATATATATATATATATATATATATATATATATATGTATGTATGTATGTATGTATGTATGTATGTATGTATGTATGTATATGTATGTATACACACACACACACATACACACACAGAGAGAGAAACAATGTTCTTGTTATTTTGAACAGTATTGCTATATTTCAGGAATAACCTTATGAAACAATACAGACTATGAAAATGGTAATATATGGAAAAACAAAATATTAATTATTTCACTTGTTTAGTAGATAAATGCAAGTGTCTTTATTTTTTTAACTATTTTGCTATTCCCTTTTAGTAATGTTATAAATAATTTATTTAAGGGGCTGTGTCTAGTCAAAAGCTAATATCCTGATCTAAAAAATCCCAGGAAGATAATATTATGTCCAAATGTTCACTTCCAATTTTTCAGTTGAAGGTGCCCAAGCAGTTTTTACGCTTATAAAGCTTCATGTTCTTCCTCTAGCCAATTATTGCAAATTATACCCTGTTTCCCCCAAAATAAGACATCCCCTGATAATAAGCCCAATTGGGCTTTTGAGTGCATGGCAATAAGGCCAAGCGCTTATTTCAGGTTCAAAAAAATATAAAACAGGGTCTTATTTTTGGGGAAATAAGCAGCGTTTTTAGCAGCAAAGAAGTTAATCTGATTTCAGCTGCTTGAGGATCAAATCATTGATATCAGGGAACTTGATATGTCTTGAATTTATCTAAAATGTCTTGAATTTATCATAAAATTTTATTTGTGTACTAGTGGCATGCAGGTGTGATTGATCAATAACATCTCCTCCTCATTCACCACCATCTAAATTTATGTTTTTATTTATTTACTAAATTTATATGTTGCCCATCTCACTATTCAAAGTGACTCTGGGCAGCTGAATGTTATAATTGAAGTGAACTGACCTGAACTTTTGGATTCACATATACATTTACAGTTCATGTGGACAAACCAATGTCTCTACATACAACCTTTTTGTCATGGACTCCATCCTTTGTTTCTTAGCAATCTGGTTATAAATCCAGCCACATGCACAGAATATCCATTTTAGCATCTAGTCTCATGTAAGCTTTTCTAGAATCCAAAAGTGGCCCAAACTGAGTTATTTTCATTATATGAGTCTGTAGTACACAAAGAGGATTATGCATGCCAGGACACATCTCCTAAACTGGGAAATGGAAAAACTGGCTGCTTCCATGAATCTCCTGAAAATTCTAGAAACAGCCTGTATCTTGTAGCTGATGAGGATCAGAGAGATTAAAATTTTTCTTTTTTTGAAACAGTAGTGTAGAGTGCCAGAATGTTCCACAATAGGTCCATGAATTACAGTGCAAGTAAAAAGAAAGAGAATGATAATAAGAGGGGATGAAACTGCAGATTAAAAAAAAGAATGAGGCAGAATGAGAAAATTTCATAGAAAAGTATAAATATTAAAAAAGCTTTCTTCCAGAGAAAGATAGCATGACTAGGTCCCCTCATCTCAGGAAGATTGGTTTTGTCTTCATGAGGTATATGATTCCAACCGTTGTTTTGGTTTGTGTCTTCTTTTAACTGCAGCAAATGGGCAGTTATGGCTTATTCCAAATATCATAAAGCAAACCATATTTTAAAGTGAAGTATGGGCCAATTACACTTGAGATCTTATGGACAAAGAAACTGTCTGATATTGCTTATCTTTCCCAATGAATATTTATTTTGTACATGCAATAATAATTTGGAAGGAAAGAAGAGGCACAAATTCACAGCCATTATGGCAATAAATGTCACAGCCATCATGGCAATAAATGTCATGGTGGGTTTGATCACAGTATTCATAAAACATTATTTCTTTTAAGAATCTAACTAAATTAGGCATTACTAGTCTAAGTAGTACTTAGAATCAAAATGTATTTTCTTTATAGATCTAGGACAACTCAGCACAGCCGAGTTGCCACTGCCAAGTTGCTTCTATCAACTCACCAATGCCAAGTCATCGCAGAACAACTCAACATGGTTAATTGACCATGGGTCAACTTACTACAGGCAGCTGCAGGGACAGTCAGGGCGAGTGAACAGAGCGCAGAGTGGTGGTGATCTCTGGGCATGTCCCATTTTCACTCACACCTACTGTTGCCACTGCTGCAGGCCATTTGGCTGAGGGCTGAGCACATCCCTTATTCATAAAACCCACCGTCACTGCTGCTGAGCCAAATGGTAGCTTGGCAGTGACAGCGGGGAGTGTGAAAATGGAATGCATACACCCTCTGCTGCTCCCTGCCACCTGCCTTGTCCACCACCACCACCCTGCATGGCCCTAACCATGGGCTATTCAGAAGCTGCTACTTCTGAATAGCCCACAGCAATGGCTGCAGTGGTGGCAGCAACTGGGGTGAAAATGGGAAGCTGTTACTCTGTGTTCTGCCTTCCTGTTTGGTCATCTACCCAGTTTTCTTCCAGCTGCCCATAGCAAGTTGTCTCCAGGGCAAGTTGCACATGTCGAGTTGTCCTGCAACAACTTGGTGGCAGTGACTTGGCAGAGACGAGCTAACCACACCGACCTGTCCATGCCTAACTGGCTGCACCGAGTTGACCCATTCAGATTCTTTATTTCTGCATACCTAAGAAGATATTAATACTTCCAAAACACATTGAATATTAAACAGAATATGTCCACCTTAATATCTTCATTAAACACAAAAAAGATCATTCATGCATTATAACAAAGTGTTATGTGGGTTGCTCTGGATTTTTGTTTTGTTTTGTTTTGTTTTGCTGGAAGCATACCTTGAAAATTTGTTATTCATTTATTTACAGCACCAAGATCAGCAAGATTCTTAAACTCTATTGGTCTTAATTACATTGCTAAATTGTGCATATTAATCAGATAAATGGCAAGAATCTTTACTCAGAATAGAAGTGAGGCTATAACTAGTGCATACATTTAAAATGGCACAGAATGGCAGTAAAAATAAGGCAATGAGTTAGATCCACTATATGAAGGCAAATATCTGCCAGAATAGCATTATCGGGGTTAAATTTATAACAATCTCTTAAAATTAGCCGAAATTTGAATGACAGAAATGAAAACTGAATGTCAAGCCATTTATGCCCATGGATGGGAGTTTATAAAAGATTTGAGGGCTGGCTCAAATACAATGCAAGATCATAAGGGTTCAAGTTGAATAAGAGTTTGCTTTTATATTCATAAATTGAATTTGAAAGCAAAATCTGAAACTCACTTATGACCGATATTGTTAATTTTGTATTAAACTTCTAAATCAGTTAAGATGTTAGGGGGTGGGGATAGGATAGGAATCATGATAAATGTGTTTAAAATATGAATTAATAATTGAATAATTGAATTAATTAAAAGGAGTCATATCATCCATTTTTAATAAAAAGCACTTTATATGGCCCTACATGCTTTCTCAATGTGGTTTCTGACATGCTATTGAAAGAGATTTGTGCCTCTTTGAATTACAGTGTAGATAAGGCATGAAATTATTTGATCCATAGTTGTAATTGAGTGCGTAGAGATTTCCAATCAGATCTGCAAGAAGTTCACATCTTTGTGGCATAGTGGTTAGAATGCAGTACTGCATGCTATTTCTGCTGCCTGCCAGCTGCCTGCAGTTTGGCAGTTCGACTCACCGGCTCTCGGTTGATTCAGCCTTTCATTGTTCCGAGATCAGTAAAATGAAGACCCAGAGTGTTGGGGGCAATATGCTGATTCTATAAATCGCTTAGAGAGGGCTGTAAAGCACTGTGAAGCAGTATATAAGTCTAAGTGCTACTGCTATCATTACAATCCTTATCACCACATATGCCTCTTAAAGATGTTGTCTCCTCCACATGTACTAGCATTCAAGAGACCCTCCATTATGGATAATGAAGATTATTATATTTAATTGCAAATTAATATTTAGGAGACCTAAACATGGCATTCTAAATTGGTTTCCCAGAAAAATTCCCCCCTTCCCACATTGCACTGAGATTATAGATTTATAGCAATTTACATTGCCACAGTTAATTAGAAAACCAGAGTTTGGTAACATTACTGAATCCATAACATATATGAGTTGAGCATCGTATAAATTTTATAAGTACTATCTCATATCGTGGTGTAACTTTGGGCCAGTTTTACTTTAGTGAAGATGAGGCATTATTATTTTGCTTCCATAACAAATTAGAGGACTAGATTAACCGGAAATAAAATTTTGAAATAAATGTAAAAATAATTTCTGTGGTTTGCTTAAAATTCTATTAAAATATATGAAGATTTTGAACTTGAGAGTAAGACATTTTCATTGGGAAAATGTGGATTAGACAAAAAACATGGTAAGGAGAGTTTGGAGACTGGAAACTAGAGGCAAGCAGAAAATAGACTAAGTATTATAATGAAAGAAGAAGAGACTCACTAATAAGAATGGAGAGGGATATTTCTGGAAGAATTCAAGGATATTTGGCAACAATGTACCTGGACCTTTCTCTTAAGATTGTCTGTTACTATAAAAATGAATTTAAAACAGGATATAGAAGAGGATACAACTGAGAATCAGATTGTTTTGAATATGGATTTAAAATTCACAGGATATCATAATGACACTGACAAAGATGTTATACAGAACTTATATATGAAACCAGTTAATATTTTAATAACTGAAAGGAGCACAAAATGATAAATCAGAAGAGAATTTAGATATATGAGTTTCAATTCAGAAGAATTACTTGGACAACTTTCTTATTTTGGATTTACAAAATAAGTTATATAAATATAACACACCTTTTTTGTAAATCCAAAATCAAGGGTTCCTGAGAAAAAATAAAGATAAAATGAAATGAAATCAAGTTTGGCAATGCTGCTTAAAAGAAATAAACATAAAGAGTTTTAAAAGTATTTTTTAAAAAAAAAATAGATTTATTCAATCAAAGTTTACATATAAATGATGGGGCTTTTTCCTAGTATCTTTTTTTTTTTAATCAGGACTGAACTAGGCTTTACAGATTGGTTTGTAGATAAGATTTAGGAAGAAGAAATTTTTGTTGTAGTTTAGAAGAAGTGATAAGCTTTAGTATTAAAAGTGGAAGAAAGTGTTACATTTGCAAAGGAGAAAAGATGATAAGAAATTAATTTGTAGTACATTATGTGAAGGGATTAAAGATTAAAATTTTCAATATGTTGTTGTTTCTGGTATTTCTTAATAGAATTTTTTCTTGATTAAGCTTGAATGTTGCTTTAAAGATTTGTTTATACATCTAAGACATGAAAATAAAACTTTTTTGTTATATTTTTAAAGAAAATTAGAAGTTACTGCATACAATAAAGAAATATGGAATTGATTTACTTGTTTAAGCTTTATATGCAGATGAGTGGTTAGAGCACAGCCCTTGATGTTGGAGACAAGTTCAAATCCTGGTTGGTAGGTCTTAGGGATTCTTTGGCAAAAGTCTTTGGCCTTGGGCAAAGTCCCCCTAATGCTTCATCTGCTTACCTCAAAATATGAGAATGGCATGAACTAGGATGATCATGCTAACTCAGATGTTGCCCAAATTAATCAGGTCTTCATCAGATGTTGAGAAACCAGCACAATCTGATGATAAATGAGCAACTGGAACAAACCATAAATGGAGGGAACAAGAGAATCTGGAACCAAAGTCCTTGAGATTGCTAAACAAAGGTTGACACCACTAGGCTAACGAGATACACTAGGAAGACAGAGAAGATAAATGCCATGTTCTCCGTAGAATCACCCAAAGTACACTCCCAATTGTAGTGCAATAACACAGTAACAGTAGCAAAAATGGAACAGTACTGGAAGGATATATGAGAGAAAGAGAAGACATATAACACCAGTGCTGAGAGCAGACCAGAGCAATCTCCCAGAACATGAACCAGTCACCATCACAATAGCATATATCCAACAATGGGTGGTTTAAGAACATGAACAGCTTGACAGCAATTGACTGATACATGATCCATACCTACTGGCTATAGAAATTAACAGCACTGCATGAATGCTTAGCAACACAGATGAACCAGCAGCTAGCAGTAAGCTCCATGCAGACTGGCATTGGGAACACATTATGGAAAATAAGAGGGCTAAGATCCTGTGAGACTTTCAGATCCAGACACACAGGCAGATATTGGCCATTCAGACATTACAGTCATAGACAAGGACCAGAAGATACTGGGGTAATAGATGTAGCAGTACCCTGTGACAGCAACATCAGGAAACAGGAGTATGAGAAACTGGAGAAATATCAGGGCCTGAAGGAGAAACTGCAGAAAATGTGGAAAGTAAAGGCCAAAATGGTCCCATTAGTGGTAGGAGCACTCAGGGCTGTGACTCTTAAGCTGGGAGAGTGTCTTCAACAGATCCCAGGAATGATATCAGAGCTCTCTGTCCAAAATAATGCACTGCTAGAAACAGCTCACAACCTGTGCAGAAGCCTCAAAGTCCCAGGCCTCTGATAGAAGGATCTGAAATTGAGGAAGTCAGAGAGTACCCATAAGGGTGAGAAGGTTTGTTTTAAATATAAATTTCATGACACATCCACATCCACACAAAACATCCACATGCACACAAACCAAATGTCAGGTTCCATAGACAATTTATTATATAAATTACAATAAATGTTTGAACTGGTAATCATTTTCAAATTTCCTGACATTTGATGCATGACATTTGAACATTTCTAACTACAGTAAAGAAGTTCTGTAGTTTTACTACAGTAAAAAACTAAAGTAGTTTTTAAAGTTTTCTATGATGTTTGAAGATTCTTGTGTGATGGTTTCCATTAAACGGTCTACAGTACTGGCCTACAGGGCCTAACTTTTGGCATATTCTATATGTATGTACATGCATTACTGGTATTACAGATAATGAGAGGAATCAGGGAGATTTTTGGTCAGGGGGAAATGAAATTAGAAGTTACAGAGAAGGAGAATAGGAATAGGAATAGGAATGGAATGGAATGGAATGGAATGGAATGGAATGGAATGGAATAGAATAGAATAGAATAGAATAGAATAGAATAGAATAGAATAGAATAGAATAGAATAGAATAGAATAGAATAGAATTCTTTATTGGCCAAGTGTGATTGGATACACAAGGAATTTGTCTTTGGTGCATATGCTCTCAGTGTACATAAAAAGACAAGATACATTCATCAAGAATCATAAGGTACAACACTTAATGATAGTCAAATCGTAAGGATACAAGCAACAAGGTTACAGTCATACAGTCGTCATTAGTGGAAGGAGATAGGTGATAGGAACGATGAGAATATTAATAGTAGTGCAGACTTAGTAAATAGTTTGACAGTGTTGAGGGAATTATTTGTTTAGCAGAGTGATGGCGTTCGGGAAAAAACTCTTCTTGTGTCTAGATGTTCTGGTATGCAGTGCTCTATAGCATCATTTTGAGGGTAGGAGTTGAAACAGTTTATGTCCAGGATGTGAGAAGTCTGTAAATATTTTCACAGCCTGCTTTTTGACTCATGCAGTATACAGGTCCTCAATGGAAGGCAGGTTGGTAGTAATTGTTTTTTCTGCAGTTCTAATTATCCTCTGAAGTCTGTGTCTGTCTTGTTGGCTTGCAGAACCAAACCAGACAGTTATAGAGGTGCAGATGACAGACTTAATAATTCCAGTGTTCCAGGGGTGGGTTCCAATTTTTTTACTACCGGTTCTGTGGGCGTGGCTTGTTTGGTGGGCGTGGTTTGGTGGTCATGTGACTAGGTGGGTGTGGGCAACTTGACATCACTCACGTCAAGGGTTAGAGTTAGGGTGCTTGGCCTCTCCTCAGCTCAAAGGCCTCAACGAGATACAATTTCCCTGTCTATTTATTTACTACTACTGAACATCCAAAATATACTATTTAATCCTATGTACATATGCCATATGTGTACATACATATTACATAGTATAGAGTGTATATAGGCACACAAAAGGATACATTATCTACTATATATACTGTATATGTATGTACACACAGAGAGCTCTTTTAAAACTATACACATTCAACCTCACTTACTACATTTGGAAAAACACACCCAGAATCCACTTTCTGCCACACATTTAACTATAACTTCTATACATTTAGAACATTACACACACCTTCAGATATTCTTCCCTACCTAGCTTGCACATGACTGTTAGAGCCAGGAGAGGTCATGGATTGAGTAAAATGTGGTGAAACTCACTTAACAACGCTCTTTGTTTAGCAACGAAAATTTTGTGCTCAATTGTGGTCATAAGTCAAGGACTATCTCTGCCTTCCTCCGCATGGCAGCCTTGTCCAGAATAGAATATTAAAAACACATAACAAACATAACATTACATTATATATTACGTGTTTTTAATGTATTTGTTTTTTGTTGTATTTTTCTTTACTTTGTTTTTAAAATTTAAAAACTCAATAAAATTATTTTTAAAAAATAGAATATAATAGAATATTAAAAACACATAACAAACATAACATTACATTATATATTACGTGTTTTTAATGTATTTCTGTTTTTTGTTGTATTTTTCTTTACTTTGTTTTTAAAATTTAAAAACTCAATAAAATTATTTTTAAAAAATAGAATAGAATAGAATATTAAAAACACATAACAAACATAACATTACATTATATATTACGTGTTTTTAATGTATTTCTGTTTTTTGTTGTATTTTTCTTTACTTTCTTTTTAAAACTTAAAAACTCAATAAAATTATTTTTTAAAAATAGAATAGAATAGAATAGAATAGAATAGAATAGAATAGAATAGAATAGAATAGAATAGAATAGAATATTAAAAACACAAACAAACATAACATTTTATGGGGAAGAAGAGGGGCACCTTGGAAGACCGAGAGGAACAGGCAAGTTCCTCGGAGGTCAGAGTTAACCCACTGTGAGTCGGTGGCGGGGGGCGGCAGCCATGATGGCTGCCACAAAGCTGGGACAACTGGGTAAGAAAAGTGCTGGAGGAAAGCGAAGTAAAACAGAGCCTTTTGAAGCCGGGTGAGTGACAACAGCCCAGGCTTGTAACAACGTTTGGAGCTATATTAGTAACTAGAAGACCCCTAGCCTAAAACAGCGGCTAAGCAACAAAGGGGCTTTGGAAATTTTTTACACTGTAACTTTAAAGAACAAAGACCCGAGAAACAACTAATTTTGGAACAGAACTAAGAGACTTAATTTAGAGATATGGTCAAAGGACTAAACATTTAAAAATTTGAATTGGACTAAGGGGGGAAAAAAAGAAGATTTGATACTTTTTTAACTAAAAGAAGAAAATAAAGTGGATGGTTATATAATAAGAAATAAAATGGAGTCTTGCATGACTAATGGGAAATGTGGATTATAGAGCGACACCATCTGGCACAAAGAGGAACTTTGTAACCTCCCTTTGTTATGAAAACTTTGAGCTCTATAGAAAAAAAAAATTGCTGAACTGTGGAGGAGGATTTTTCTTTCCTGACTGCAAGCAGCTGGACTTTGGTAAAAAGAAAAGGAATCTACAATGGAATTCCTACAGTTGAACAAATAATAATTTGAACGTTGGTGCAGGAATAGAAGAAGGATTAAGTGCAGCCTTAAAAAAAAAGAGATTTGATACATTATATCCGGAATAAAAATATGAAAAGAGATTTAATTGGACTTAATAAAATTAAAAACTTGGAAAATGGAAGGAAATTTATGTTTGCAGATGAGGAAATGAAGATAATGTGATTAAAAATAAAATAAAGTAAATGAAACTAATACATGTAAAGATATGTTTAATGCAAGAACTATGTTTTAATGGTAAAATGTTAAGGTAAAAAATAAGGTGAATATGATTAATTGAAAATGCTAAAAGGAATTTAAAAATATACTTAAAAATATGTTTTAAGCAAGAACCATGTCTCAAGGTTAAAATGTTATGAATGCTATGAAAAAGGATAAAGAAAAATATGATTAAATGAAAAGCAATGCATAGATGGAGGGAAACAACAAAGAAAGGTTTAAGTAGAGATTGTTAAACCAACTATGAACATGCTGTTTTTAACAGCCAAAAAGCTATAATATGCTGGATTGAACAGCCAAATAAATGGTCATGCTGGGTATCAGCCAAAATGAAACTAATATGCTGTGTAACGGCCAAAAAACAAAAATAGAGATGCTGTGTTCAACAGCCAAACAAACCTGAAGATGCCGTGTAACGGCCAAAAAACAAAATTAATATGTTGTATTTAACAGCCAAACAAAGGGCATGCTGGATAATGGCTAAAAAATAAAAATACGCTATATTCAACAGCCAAAACAAAGAGTTATGCTGTGATTAACAGTCAAGAAATAGAAATGATTGGTTTAACATCAAAGATAATAAAAAGAGGTGGGATAATTAAAATGAGGAGGTGTATGTTGAGAGTGATAGTTAAGATAAAATGCATGTTAAGTTTAATAATAATTAAATAATTAATGAATGTTTAATCTGTTTAATATAATTGTATGATTTATATTGTTAAAATATCCATCTAAGCAAATGAAAGAGAAAATGAATTGATAACTGGTTAGGATTTAAGATTTAAGTAATGGGTTTTTGGGGATAATGGCATAGTTATATAGATAGATTTGCAGGAACTATTTGTTTAAAATATTGAGTTGTGTTAATTGAAAATAAGATTTTTTAATGATTTGTTTTAATTTGTGACCAGAGCAAAAGCTTGTGAAAAGATGTGTTTTATGATTTTTTTTGTTTTAAATTTTTTTTAAAAAAATATCTAAAAAAAAGAATAGAATAGAATAGAATAGAATAGAATAGAATAGAATAGAATAGAATAGAATAGAATAGAATAGAATACAGAATTGGAAGGGACCTTGTAGTCCCTTCTAATCCAACTCCCTGCTTAGGCAGGAAACATAATGACCTTGCAAACAACCTAATTTATTTATTTGTTAGATTTCAGTTCTATCTTTCCTTCAGAAGCTTTAGAGTTTTATACCAGATCTCTTGTCTTAAAGTTATTTTGCTCATAACAACTACACATTTGTATGGTATGTTGGACTGGGTGTTAATGATTGGCCCAAACTAAGGCCGTAAATTCCCATAGGATAAATGGACTTAAACATGGGTTTCCCAAGCATAGCATAAGAACATTCTGAAGTTATAAACTCAGATTGACTGTACTATATTTAAAAAGGAGCATGCATGCTAGCCTTCAGATGTTTCATATATGCTACATCCACCAGTATAGAGAAAAGAGAATCACTTCAGTCTCTTATCCAGTATATAGCAGCTAGGCTTTAATGAAATGCTGTTACCTCTTCTGTTGCTACCGGTAGCTCATTCCAGAGTAATACAGATATATTGACTCCTTCTATATGTGTAGTTCAATACATTTATATATTACCTCAATATCAACATAAAATTAATTTTGTTCATGATTAGACCATTCAAATGAAAGAAACTGGTAGATTAATGGTAGAATGTATATCTTCTACTAATTGAATTAGGGTGAGGCATCCATAGCTTGGTGTCCATCATCTATTCTAGACTTTTGAACTGAAAACATGTTCTTCGGTTTGTTTGTTTTTCATCTATAAAATAAATCTGGATTATGTCCACTATAGGTATGGGGATTTGGCCTCGGAGATGGAAACCAAACTTGCTTTGTTCTCCGTTATTTGCTCATTTGTTCTGCAGTCTTTAGACACTCAAAGCAGGTGAGATGGGTGCCATAAAAATTTAATAAATAAAATAAAAACTCAGATATTTCCTACTGGCACTTTTGCCACCATAGTTTATAAACATAGGTATTTTATTGTTAAAATATAGTTTATATAAATAGCTAGTTGACCAAAATGGGTTAATGTCTCCATTTTTAATTTTTTATGATGCACAATACATTTACTTTTTGAAAAATGTGCACATCTAAAGGAAAATGAGGAAAAGAGGATAGTGAAAATGTTAACATTGATCACGTCCTGACATGCACAACAGCTTGAGATACTAGAATCAGATAATAGAATTCTGTACTTCTGTGTATAATGTAATACATCAAATTGTTGTAAAGTGAAAGCTCTTTCTTTAATCATGAAATGAACTGTCTTGGGAGTTTTCTTGCCCCTAATTCCAAGAAGACTAAACTGCTACTTTATCATTTAAATTTAAATTCAGTCTCAAAAATGGTAAATATAATTTCACAGTATATCAAACATTTACCAATAAAGCTTATCAAGACATTACAGGCTAAAGATTCTTTCATGTTTTGCTATAGCTTTCTGAGGGCTTGATGACAAGAAAATCCTATTATTGTGAACAACCTGTCTCTTTAGGGATGACTTCAGCTAATTTATTTGCACAATAAACAAGTATCAGCAGAGGTCTTTTGCATAAGGTATATTGGTTCTTAATAAAGCTCATCTAACTATATAGATTTATGAGTTTAAAATAAAGACTTGTATAAACTGACATTTAAAATGGGGATATAGTGCCTGAAGTCATAACAAGTGAGAAGATTGTGTTCAGTGGCATTTGATAATTTTATTCCTCTTGCCCAAGCACCGATTTCATTAATGTGATTGTGTTAATGCAGAAGTTAAGCAGTTTAGCAGAACTAGGCAATCAATTCATATTTCAGAAATAAATTGTTTTAGAATAGGATGTAGTATTGATTTCTATTTCAAAATGATATTAGGATAAAGAAAATAAAACATAGAATTCATTAACTTGATGCTACATTAGGTCTTCTCATTATTTATAATTTCAAATTATAGCTAGGACCTATATTGCATATAGTGATTATATATTATCTCATTTATTCTTTCATTTCTTTTGTCAACTTATTAATTCATACACACAGTTGTATAATAGCCAGTTAAGGTCCATATATCAGTTTGATTAAGCTAGCTTATTTAAGATTCTGGCAAGGCTTTGCCCAGATCTAGAACTTCCAGAACATACAATTCTAATATGCGGCTCTGAAATTTTGAGGCATGGCAGCAAATATTGTTTCTCTACCAAGTTTCCTTTACATGATTGGTGTGGGGATGCAGTTATGAGATAATGCCAGTTTGAATTCTCACAATAAAGGGAAGATAATAATGATAGTGTTGTTAATTTAATTGCATTCAAAAATTTTATCCACCTTCTGCTGTTGATGTAATATGGTTACTGATTTGTTATCATTTATACATTTTTTCTCTACACAATTTACCCACATTTTTTCTTCGTTAGCTAACATAGATTTTGTGAGTTTGCTGTCTCAAAGAAATTTGAACATTGATAGTTGCATGTTTGTTTAGTCAGCTCCACCTCATGGAAGCACCTTTTACTTTTGTAAAAGTAAAAGTGAAAATTAATTTTGTCTTCCTCCCTGTAATTCCCACCAGTTGGATTTTTAAAAAATCTTAGCTTGAAAATCCCTGCATCAGTTTCATAGACAGTTGAAAGTTCTTGAAAGTTCTGCGTGGACAAAACATTTAAAAAAAATGTTTTTTAAAAAATCTTAGTTTTTCTTCCATATTAGAAAATGAGAAAATTAAAGATCCGTTTTAACAAATTTCACTTTGGCTTCTGGAGTAGATAAAACTATACAAACTATTCATTTGGATCAAATTGGGACATTTCTGGTTAAGCCACAAAATCTAATCATCTAATATGTTATTTATTGTTTTTAAAATTATATATATATATATATATATATATATATATATATATATATATATATATATATATATATATATATATATATATATATATATATATATATATATATATATATATATATATGAAAAGGGAACAAAACAAAGATAATTATGATAGAAATGCATACATTATTAAAGACAACAAAAGACATAGAAAAAGTGGTTTAAAAAAGTGAAAAAGTAAAAAAAAATGACATTGTTTTAATAGTGAACAATTAGAACTCTACACACACTTATCTAAAGCAAAGATCCAAGTAGGTATATTTCCAATTTATTTAACTATCAAGTTTTTAAAACTTATTGTATTTGTGTAAATGAGTCCCACATTTCACTATACTTATTTATACAATGGCTATGAGGTCTATGTCTAGAGGCAATCCGTTCATAAATGGCAAATATAATCAACTCCTCAATCCATTGAGTGAATATTTAATATTTAACTTTCCAATACTGTATCTTTTGGCCCTAATAAGGGCACAAAGAATCCATTTACACTATACTGTCTAGTTGTCAAATTTATGTTCAAGAGAATAGTCTGAAAATTTTAAGGCATTCTCCCATTTTATCGGAAATACAGGAACCTCTAATTGTTTATTTCACTTATTTCTTACGTAGCATCTGCACATCAAACTGATATATTGATAATAAATATCTATAAAAAAATAACAGTAGGTTTTCATTTTAAAGGATTTAACAAGTAGTTGTAGAATTACAGATATTGCAGAGGCTGAAAATGCTGCTGGTCCAAACAATAGTTTTAACAAATATTATAACTATAAATATGCCATTGGGTTACATCTAATAGATGATATTTATCTCTTAACACAGCCGATGTTCAAAATTTATCCTCATCATCTATCATTGCTTCCATATAATTTTTCTCCTTGGTTCAAAAATTTCCCAGTTTTTAAAGTTGGGGTTCCCATAAAGTTGATTTAGACAATTGTTTCTGGAGGTAAAAATACTATCCATCAAATGAAAGATCGCTAATATGCATATTCCAAAATTGCCCAAATCAGAAAATGAATTTCAATTGTTGGCCTCTAATATTTAATATCATTCTGTTATAACTCCAGATTCAGAAAACTAAATCTTCTCATTAACTGATAATTGTAATATAAAAATATTCTCAGAACTGAAGAACCCTATAAAATTTTCTGAACAAAAATATATTTTCTGAAAATATTTTCCAGATATATGAACTGGAATTCTTCTCAGAATATAAAAATCTGGGAATAATATTCATTTTGAGAGTGTTTATCTATATCCAAAGGGTGAAGTTTAATGATACCCAACGTTTGATATCTGAAATAACGTCTGTACATATTTTATTTATATTCCAAATTTAGCTGAGTTATACAGTATCTTTTGATATATGTATACCTAGATGTTTAATGGATTTGATACAAATATCGAATTGATATTTCTTAAATGGATGGATAACCAGATTTTCACTGTATTGATATTGCTTTGATTTGGAGCAGTTAATAGAGTATCCTGCTATTTTACTCAAATCCATTGAAGTTTTATGTGTTTCATCTCTTCCAGGTCTAATAATTAGAATAATTGCTCTATTTTTTTATTAAAGCTGAGCAACTGGGTTTTTCATTGTTTTCTCAGCATCTCTCTCATAAATAAGTTAGCATGAATTCTGTCTACTGTGATATTACACTAGTTAATTCATACTTCTTTTTCTATATTTCACAGATGGGCAACTAACAATCTATGCCAATACTGTAAATGTTTCAGTTAATCTTTTAAATTATTTCCCCCTTTATCTTTAATCTTGTTTTTGTATAATGCTTAACCAATAATTCAGTTACATTCTTTATATGCTTACAATTCAAAAATTTGGTCGCCTGAAATCATCTGATCTGTGGAAAGGTTTTATCTATATATTGTAAAAGAATACATGTGCCTGTATACAATATTCATAGATTTTTTTTCTTTTAGTGACCCTGTAATTCCTTGCATTGGAGTGCAGTCAGGATGACTAAATGGAGCTGAACATTTACTGGCCAGATGCCCTTCCTGACACCCTAATATTCATAGATAGGTGAAAGATTTTTAAAAAATCTGTTATCTCTCCATTAGAGATGTTTACCATCACAGATGAAATCTCTGCATCTCTTTATAAAACATCCATTTCCCAAACTTTAGAATAATTAGCATTCAGTGTTGCCCTCGTACACAAGTGAACATGTTGTACAAACAGCTGCTCTGTTTCTTTCAATCACTGTTGACTTTAATTTTCATAAGTAACCAAATGAGTCTCTTTCTGGAGACTCATTTAACATTTTCAATACATTGTGCATATTAAATAATTAACTATAATTAATCTGAATGTGTGGTGACAAATATGCAAGGCAAGGCTGGCTTTTAGTGAAAATAAAAATTGGGACATGGAATTTTAGTGCTAGCTCAATGAAAAGCAGCAGAAACATCTGGGACAAAATCCATTCCAGCTTAACAATATTCTGATCTCCCTTCCCAAGATTCTTATTTCACCTTCTTATTTCACTAGAAACATAATTCTTTTATCTTACAAAACTTCAAAATAGCTTCTATAATAGGCAAATGAGTTTGTTGAGCTGAAAGTATATGATTAGGCAAAGATTGATAACATCCATGATTGTGGGTATTTCAATCTTTGTGTATTTGCTAAAGAATTCCTGGAAGCCTGGCAGTCTGACAAGTTGGCATCAATAAACACATAGACATAAATAACATTTAGATAGTGTACAAAGGAGACAATCAAAACCAAAAAGGGAACAAAAAGGTGAAAACATCTCCCCACCAGCAATCAACAGCCAGATGAGTATAAATTAACACTCAAATTAACACCAACAATCAAGAAGTAAACAATACTCAAACCAAGGAGCTGTCAGACACACTAACAGTAAACAGCCCAGCCAAAGAACTTCCAAGATCACTCACACCAACATCGACAGGACAAGCCACTAGTACATAAACTGAGAGTAAACATTCCTTACTAGCAATGATGATATTACCTAGTTTGAATAATGAAACATCTGCAAGAAAACCACCAAGTTCAGAGATCAACAACGATCCTAACTTCAATGATGAGCACAAATATTTTCTTTATTAGAATTTCAGACAGATGATAGAAGACATAAGAATCACTATTACCACATCTCTAAAATTATAAAATATGGAAACAGACATGGAAAAATGCATTTCAGAAGTTGTCTTAACTCAGAAGGAGTTCCAGTCTCGAATTGGCATGCAAAAAGATGCAATGGACAATAGTAATTTATTTAAAGATGATGAAATAACATGGAAGGAGTATAACTAAAATTATGCTCAGCAGAGATAAGGTACCCAAGGTACCTTATAAGATATTTCCTTTTTGCAAGAATTTCTAATACTATAAAATGATGTTAGAAGACTGTTATTATCGATTAGAGAAATATAGAAAGCAACAGAAGAATCCATAAAGGTTCTAATGAAACTATATCCATAAATCTGGAGACTGACACAAGAACTACAAAACTGGAAAATGTCAATCTTTATTCCAATATCAGATAAAGGCAACTTCACATATTGTGCAACTATCATACAATATTTACAATTTCATATGCTAGCAAAAAAATAAAATAAAATGCTTTGGTTTATCCAATGCAGATTAGGGCTCCATTTGGAATTGAAAGACTAGATATTCAAACTGGTTTTAGAAAAGATTGAGAAAAAAGACACAGTATTGCTAGCATACTTTGAGAAAGCCAAATAATATATATATATAAAAAATCAATGTATGTTTTACTAATTACTAGATAACCAGTGTCCCTTTGGGTCATTATTTCAGAGGCATTTCTTATCCAAACAGAAAAAACAGAATGATCAAGGGTGGATTAAAAAAAATAATAATCAGTGGACGCAGGAGCAACTTCAGACTACCTGCTAGCTTCTCCACTCAGTTTCCTTGTGGGAATCTTGCAGGGAGCATCATAAAACTTTCCTTTTTCCCTTCCTAACAGACAGATAATTGGTTGCTACTAGGTGGGGGAGGAAGGAACTGATTGTGAGACTGGCTGGGAAACAGTCACAGAATAGTTGAAATGAAGATCATATGATGCAGTAGAAATTAAGCACTATAGCAGCAGGCAATAATACCGAAGAAGCCACAACCTTTCTAAATTGTATTTCGTTGGGAGTTATGGGTCTAGATTTTGGGTTCATTCTGTAAATTGAACCATTAGAGGTTCCTTGGTTCAAAAATTGTTGTCTGATATACTCAATTAAAGATTATGACTACAGGAGTTTTAGTAGTATAGAGATTATAATGGCTTTCCATTATGTTGGAAACCTATTATGTCAACCTATTAATGTCTTTAGGAAAATGGGAGAACATCTCACTATCTCATGTGCACTCCATATGTAGGACAGGAAGCAGCAATACATATGACAGAAATTAAACAGACTGGCTCCAGGTCAGCAAAGGAGTGAGACAAAGTTATATATAGTATTTTCTTTATTTGTTCAATTTACATGCTTAATATGACTGGATTGGAAGAGGATGTGCAATAGTTTTAAAATGGGAGGAAGAAACATTAATAATCAGCACTCTGCTGATGACACATTAACATTTGAAAATGCAAATGTTCCATTAGTTCTAGTAATGAAAGTCAATGCCTATAGTAAAAAAAAAAAAGAGGAATTAAGATTAAATTTAAATAAGACCAAAATAATGACAAGTTCAATTTATAGCTTTAAATCTGAGAATGAAAATTGTGAATTGGTAGAAATATTTTGTCTTTTCTAATTGATTATCAACAGTAAAGGAGCCAGCTGTTGATGTAATGTACTTCAGACTAGCTCTTGACAGGTGAGCAATGAAAGCCTTGAAAATAAATTTAGATACTGTAATATGTCCACATTCACAAAAATTTGGCTAGTGCCTTCAATGGTATTTCCTGTAATACCTCATGGAAGCAAAAAGTTATCTTTGAAGAAACAGGATAGATACTAATACTTTTGAATAGTGGTATTGGTGAAAATGGGTAAAAATGTCATGGATAGCTAAGGAAATTACAAAAGAATCCCAAAACAATTCAATTTAGAATTCTCATTCAAAGTATAAACGACCATGCTTAAATTACCATACCTTAGACATTATTTAAAACCTATCTCTATGGAAAATTCTATGATACTGGGAAAAGAGGAGAAGAAGATAAGAACCAGCTAATAGTTGGAATTATAGGTGAGTTGCTGGAAGACTTAAATGACTATGTCAAGAATAGATAATCCTGAAGATGTTCTATGTCCCTGTAAAAGTCAACGCCAATTTGGCAGCATATAATCAAAGCACAGTTTATGAGAGGAACAACTATTTCTGCTTTTTGCAATGTTATGATGTCTTTAAAGTCTTTAAAATATTTTCCATTGAAATCAGTTTAAGGAATTTTAATGCTTCACAATTGTCAAAAATGGGAAATATCTGTATGTGAAATTATTCAGTCTTTAACTATAGGTCAAGAACAATCCACGTTGCCTTTTGGGTTGTACTTTTCAGAAATAGCTTAATTCTTTCTTTCTAGGCTTGAAAGCATTGGGAATCAAGGCGGTTGTGTGTTTAAGATTGGGCTAGAACTCAGTGTTCTATGTTGTTAAGCCTGGTGCCTTAATCACTACTTCAAACTGCCTCTCATTTAGCCAATTAAACTTAATAAATCATATGACAAGGGAAATTTATTGATTGGTTAATCCAAATAAGGTATTGCCCAAGAACAGAAGTTCAGTTAGATGTTGATTAATGCCTTGAACTGCACAATTTAGCTAAAAATGCTGTATTCTAGTTGCTGAGAAGAAATCCTTTATGCTACTTTTTTATTTGAAGGTGGTCTTTAATTCAATTTATCTAGAAAGAAGTTATGGACAAAATCAGAAGAACTATAGATTGCTACTTTCTCTGATTATAATGCGGCATGAAAATATCAACTGCAGGTTACTTATGCCAATTTCAAGGAACGTTGTGCAGTAATACACTTTTTAAAAGGAGTTAATGAAAGTGCATAATTGTTTCTCTTCTCATGAACTTTTATACTAATTCTCTTGTTCAGGCTGTGTTTAAAAATGAATTTCAATCAGCTAATAAACCCTGTTACTTAGCCTTCTCTATGCCAGGGGCGCAGTCATTTTACAACTGATATAGATGGATCTAATGGGAACTTTTAATGCCAGCTATAATTTTACAATAAAGAAAAATATGTCACCAGCAATACCAAATTAAAGGTTACTCTATTTACACATTTGCAACTTTGATAATTATTAAATGGTTGGTAGAATTGGATAAATAGATCTTTTTCATGCTTATTCCTTCACTCTATGGATCAGCTAGTTCAGCTGTACTTTACCTTGTAGAGCAGCATTGAAAAAAACACATACTCCTACTTTGTGTGAGGTTTATGTTGTCTGATTAAAAATATAGGCCATTTGTTCTTTCACTACTAATCTGTCATTTTCTCTTATAGCATTAAGTGCAGTTTTTAAAATTAAAAAGAGTTTTATTGCTTTTAACTATGATTTTTTTATAATGGAAAGCAACCAAGAAAAAACAACTGATGCATCAACATGACATTTCTATTTTAAATAAATCACTGTTTCTGAGAAACATGTTAGAATATATGTCTATGTAGGGAGGCCTATAAGTATATGCAAAGGAAAGGAAAGGATGGCAATGCTTGGACTCAATCAATATGAAGCAAACAATTCTGATTAACAGAAAAAGTTGCTTTTGGAAATACATGCTTTTTTTTTGTAGGAAAGGGACATCATAGGATTACCCTCATATACAAAATGAATTTTATATTATTATAAGCTTTTTATGGATCAATTAAGTAATGATATTTTTTATTTTAAAAAAATAACCTGTTTTATATGGTTTTATAATTTTATAAAATGTTTTATATATTTATTTTAAATTTGTCTCCTTGGTGATAAAAAAAGGCAGTGGAAAAGAAAATAAAATTTTATGGCTGTTGGATCATTGCAATCTGAAATCACCTAATGGCAGTAGATGAAATTAAATCAATAAGAAATCTTGGTTCTTTTGTGCTTTGCAAGTATCAGTCTAGTCTACTGTATGATTTTCATAACTAGAAGAAGCTCTTTTTGCAGCAGTAAATACATCACATAGTAAAATATCTGTTTTGGGTCACATGGTTGGGATGTAAAGAAATCAGCAACTTTCCTACTATTACCTGATTACCTTCTCCTAAGGTAATTTTTTTCTTTGAATTCTTTTTTGTTCCACAATCTTTGCCCTGATTCAGTTCATTTTCAAATTCAATCTTATTGTTGTTATTGTCACTTATTCTCCACAGATACTCAATTTATCTCATTCTGTTCAAGCTATGGAGAATTATGTATTTGGCATTAGGATTCTACCTATATGTGTGTTGACAGAAGTACAGAACGAACTTCAATTCTAATTACATATTTTCATTCCAACCTTCCATTGGTTTGGAAGGAGTAACACAGGAAAGTATTCTTTTTGGACATTCTTTTTTTCAATCCCTCTATGGCCATGGAAGGTATGGATCTACCCTACTTTCAAATTTGATCTTTCTTCTGTTGGTTTCTCCCAGTATACCAATTGTGATTGCTGTCAGTTCAATGTTTATGAAATTTATTCTGCTGAAGGACAAATAGACATAATCCTGAACTCTTTTACATAATTTATTTCCAAAGTTGTGTTGGGCTAGGTCTAGGAACAATAGAAATCTGTAAATAATCTTGCCCTCTTTTATAATAAAAATTGATACTATGAAATGGGAGCTTTGGTAATCTTAAAAAGTCATTTCACTTGACGCTGAACTATTGAACTGATTATATGAATTGGTCTAAGCATAACAAGTTGTGTAACAGCACTTGAACATAAACTGTAATCACCTCCTACAAACTGATTACACGGCTGGTTTGCCAGGATTGATGCAATAAAGCAAAATATTTGACATGGCTTTTTAGGTTTACCTGCTTATGTGCATGATCATAGGAATTGATATGGTTGTCAAACTCATGGTGTTTATGGTACTGCTTGTCACATAATTCACAGTAAAAGTTAGCCTTCACATCTTCCAAAGCCCTTGCTGCTGCCTTCTCCTTTTCAGCAAAATCCTGCAAGGGCAAAAGCAGATGAGTAATACTTCATTAGTATCATTTTTTTTGTCCACAATTTCCTATGTATGAAGTATGCTGTTGTTACAACACAGAGTGAAAAGAATTGTACAAATAAGCAGCAAGTTTCTTGTTAATTTTTATAGTTAATTTTGCTCTAAGGAAGAGAAACCTGTAGAATGCATGTTGTGTCACAATCATTTAATTATTTGGGCACCTTATTTGAAAAAGAGGCAGTACCCCCTTTTCTGTGGAAACCAAAGGTCTCTGCTAGCTTTTAACAGCAATACAAAGCATTTAAATCATGAAGTGTGATAAAGAGCTCAAAATTAATGAATGATTCATTATTTACCATAATGATATGGGAAATATGCTCCTTCAATAATCTAAAACAGTGCTTCTCAACCACATTTCCTGAGGAATATTAGATGTTGAAGTCCATACAAAAATTGTCCAGGCTGAGAAATACTGATCTAATACCTGAATCTATACATGAATATCAAAGAAATATTAATCTGGTTTAATTATTATGACAGTGAAAAAGAACAAGAATACATAAAGGAGAGCCATAATAGGATATTACTGTACAGGGATCATGGACCCAATCCTGTTAGCAGTTCATACATTAAGGGCAATAAAGGGAACAAGCATACATATGGTTGAGATCGGTTAATCATCTTAGAAGTGTTGATAGCTATGTTAGGCTTCTCTAAGCATATTGCTGCTCTTCGTGACTGTATCTCAAATGATTGAATTTCTCTTTTAAATCTAAAAGAGTAGTATAGAATTCAACAAGCACAATAATATACTGTTTAAATTTAAAATAATATAAAGTTTAAATCTGTGGCCATGCCATAATCAAAATCAGTCATGACTAAAGCAGTAGTCTTATATACAGTAGTGTGATTCAGGGATCCCTTTAAATACCAATAACACTTAGATTTATATACCACTTCACAGTGCTTTACAGCCCCCTCTAAGCGGTTTTACAGAGCCAGCACATTGCCCGCAACAATCTGGGTCCTCATTTTACCCACCTCAGAAGGATGGAAGGCTGAGTCAGCCCTGATTCTGGTGAGATTTGAACTGCCAAATTGAAGGCAGCTGGCAGATAGTTTTCTGAATCATGCATGATAGATACAAATGGAAAAAAATGGATTAACTGCTAGATCAATTAACTCAAACTCAATTAGATTTTTTTGATTCCAAAACAGCTGGACTACCATTTTAATATCATCACATTGACAAAATCACCAGCAGTCAATTGCAAAAGGCAGCTTTACTTGAAACAGTTTACATCCTACAATGATACCTGTAATATCATCAAACCAGCTCCTTGGGAAAGGCTCAGTAGATGGACAAAATGCCAGACTAATCACCTGGCTGATTATGTGACCAACCATAAACATATGTTACCCATCTGTCTTCCATTAATGAGTACAGTTTTTAATAATGAGAACTAGTTTGATATAGTGGTTAAAGTTATGATACTAAAAACCAGGAGTTTGTAAATTCTAATTCTTTGTTCCATTGGGAAAAGGCAACCTGTGTGATTTTGGGTCACTCTTTCTCAACTTTAAGAAGCAATGGCAAAGCACTTCTGAATACTGGCAAAAATATTGCAGCATGGTATCCAGGCTGTTGCCAGAAATCAAGACTGACAAAAAGCACCACACAAATTTAAAATATTTACAATAAGGTTAGAGAACATGATAATTTAAGCAGTAATCTTACTGCTATTTACTGGTTCTGTTTAAGCAATGTTTTTCTTTTACAACCACAATTATCAAAGTAACTATCCATGTTCTCCGTGGTTTTAAGCCTGTAATATGAATTCCAGGATGTAATGTCATATGATAATTTCATTACTGCATATATATATATATATATATATATATATTTGATTATTGAAACAGCTTAGAGAGGTAAACAGCTTACTTTAGGATACATTTTACATAGGCACTGTATTTCTAAAACACTTTTTAGATGCAATATTAAACTTTTTATTTCATATCTTTTATTTCATTTATTTTTTCCATTTTATTGTACTATTTATTTGGTAGCCTGCCTTGACACATACAATAAGTAAAATATGTTCCACTTAAAAGAATATTTTGTGGCTGTATTTCTTGGCATCAGTCTTTAATAAACCACTGTCCTTCCCTTCCCTCACCATTCCTGCGTCAAGGGAGTAGCTTGCTAAAGTACATATTAATGTGGATGAGTGGGGTTGCCATTTGCCAGAAGTCAGTACCATCGTTCACAAATTCCTGACTGGCTGGTTGGATGCAGCTTGTGATGAACGTATAGGCAATATAAGCATATCCTCATAAGGTCCCACGTAATGCATAGTCTGCCATTTTGTACATTTTCACTGCTGAGGTAATTGTAGAATAATTACATAGCATAGAGAATAAAGAATAGAATAAAGAATAACCTTAGTGTCTAAAACAGAAAAAATTAAAGTGTCTAAGGCATTGAAAAATCAGTAAAGGTAAATTGTACCAAAACTTCAGTTATTCAGTTATTATTAGTCTTGTATGAAAGGAAGACTTCTTCAATCCAGCCCCGACATATGCGTAAATGATTACAGAATGAGACTACATCTGAGTATGGGTAGGATTTAAGACCTTCCTGCTAATAGGAAGATATGGGAGAAGCACTAGAGATCCATCATCACTAGAGGTCCATCATTCTTCTCTGTCCAGATTTTAGGTTATAACAATATCTGAATGAGGCTGTAAAAATGGGTGCAAACTGAAGCATCAATCTATGCATGAATAGGAGCATAACAGGCATATATATTTGTTAGAAACAATGCAGTATATTCTTTGCTCTTAGGGATATGAGTTAAAAATCATAAAATTTCAAACAAGGAAGAAACTTGGTAAGTAAATCAATTTAGTTCAGTCATTTTTTCATATAATTATTTATCTGTTTAATATTTTAATAAAGTTTCATGGAAAGGCTTTTAGAATTTTCTCCACATTCAGCATAAATATACTGTTCCTCTTGATGGTTTCTGATGGATTCATACAATCAATCTCACATTTTTAGAAATTTGGAAGTATTATTCTATTTTATTTACAGAATTCATTTCCCTTGAAAATTTTAAAGGAAGCTATTGAGTAAAATAAGTTCAGACTCTGAAAACTTAAATAATTACTGAAGTGTCCTGTTTCAGAAGCAGAACTGATTCACTCTGCTTGAACAATCATTTTCTGTATCCATAAAATCTTTTCCCTTCTTCCTAGTGATACATAATTTGGAAATCCCTGCAATCCAGAAATAAGCACATATATACATAATATATTGATGGGCTCTTATTGAATCTAGCCTTCTCATGTATTTGCTGATGCTTTATTTAAACTAAAATTGTATGCCGGTGATTGCATGACCTATAGATGCTGTACGTAAAATAAATAAAAAACTTACGTAAAACTGATTCTGAATGTGAATAAACTGCAGCACAACGTGTTGAATGTCAGCATCAGGAGACACAAAGCCAAGACTGATCAAACATAGGTACCACAACTGGAACAATCAGATGATACATCCAGCTAGCAGAACAAAGAGCAGAGCAGATATATTGTATGAGGCTGCTTGCCAAGCAAGGGAATAAATCCCTTGATTGAAGACAACTGGCTGCAGTCTGATTTAAGAGACAGTCCTGACTTGTGTTCTTTGTTGAAATCACCAGATCTCTGGCTCTTGTGTGATGTTTGTTTGGACTCTGCTTGTGGAATTCTGACCTCTATACTGGCTGACAATTTTGACTTAGATCTCAGGACTGGATTTTCACTATTCTTCTGCATGCTGCTTTTAAAGGCAACCTTTTGGGCAGTCTCCTTTCAGGAACTCTGTTTTGGCTTGTGTTCCTTGTCTGCTGCTATCACTTGACCTTGAATGCAGTGCTAATTACCATAGCAACTGTATGGGTGCATGTGCATTTAAAACCAGAAGCACAAACGTTTTTTCTGCCATATTAACTCACTTTATAGAATTATTTCATTTAATCTCTGATGTAGTCTTCCTGTAACCTACCTTGGTATTTGTTACAGAGACCAAAAAAATGTCATTATATACCACTAATTGGGAAAGGAATAGGATTGGCTTTTGAGATTTCCATATAATTGTTCCCTCCAGTAGTTTACTTATTTATACCACTTTTATATGACTTCCTATTACCTATTAAAAGAAATCTCAAAGCAATATCCTTTCTCTTCTAATATATTTTACGATTTTACTGAAGCCCCTTTCTAGCCATGTAAAACTCTGGAGCTATATATCACATATATTAGAGACAATGTTTCACAGAAACCAATTGACTTGATTTCTCAGTAAATGTCCATGGGACTCTCTAGAAAACCATTTAATTTTGGGCATTTTGAGCTTTTAATATTCCGTGTCAAAATGCAAATGATTACAATGCATTTGATTGCCCATTGATGATTGTTAACCCTATAATTTAAATCCCTGTTCATTTAATGAAATGATTAATTCTGCTTTTGTTTTTAAGTTATCCTGATTTACACGGGAAAAAAACCATGATTGAACCCGCTGATTGCTTTTTAAAAGCTTTCAGCTGATCATTTTGATATCATCAATTCTTTGCTATATAATTAAAATGCATAAATTAAAATACAGATGTAATATCATTAGTGAAGTATAGACACATGCTGCATTAGAGGTTCCTCATATGTCAGATCCATGGAAGAATGGGTCAAAAAGGAAAGTTTTATCATACCAATAATCTTCTACATAAAATTGATCTTTTCATTTTTTTTAATGTTGATAAGTGGTCAGTTAAGTGTTTACAGTTTATTGCATTCCATCGAAGACAAAATTCTAATTATATAAGGCTAAACAGAACGTACCATATTTTTCGGAGTATAAAACTTTTTTCCCTCCTAAAAGAGGCTGAAAATTTGGGTGCATCTTATACTCAGAATGTAGCTTTTTTGAAGCTTTTTTTCAGCCCTAAGGAAGTGCCAGCGAGTGAAGCAATCTCCGCTTCTGTGCTTTGTCTGCTCCCTCCAATTCTCAGCTGTGAAGTTTTTTTTCAGCCCTAACGAGGCGCTAGCGAATGAAGCAATCTCCATGGTTTGCCTGCTTTTCTCACTGCTTTTCTCTCCAAAGATCAGTTGTGCTTAGAAGCTGTTTTTTATCCCCAAGCAGGTGATAAAAACCAGCAAACTAATGTGCTGAAGCTGATGAGTCTAAGGACTTTAGTCAGACTAATACTTGGTAGGCAGATTTCCCCCCCCCCCTATTTTCCTCCCCAAAAACTAAGCTGTGTCTTATACTATGGTGCGTCTTATACTCCAAAAAATATGGTACTTTATAATGAACAAGTTAAACTGGAATATTTTGTTCAAAAGCATCTTATCCTTCCATAATTTATCTTTTACTGAAATTTTACTGAATGCACAACTTGCTTTCTATACAGATGGTTTAAAATACCAACCAATTAACTCCTATGCGCATTTTAACATAATCAACATACACCTCTATTGCCTGATTGCTTAATTACGCTTGTTTTGTCATGGGAGGGAAAAAGCCATATTTTCAAGCTTGCTTATTGATCTGACATGATCATTACATAATATAGTATACAGTTCCTAGAAGTCTGAAATGGTTCTCCCTGCTGAGTTATTCAACAACAGCACTGTAAGCTTTCCATATTTCTAGCAGATTTAAATTCTAGGAACCTTAATATTTTGCAGTATATTGGAAATCACTAATATTCTGATGGCATGCTCAGGTTCTCTTAAAAATGATATGATTTGATTCTCGATCCCATGACAATGAAGAATGCATAGTTCACATTTGCTTCAGTGTATCCAGCTATTTAAAAGAAATCTCAAAGCAATATCTTTTCTCTCCTAATATATATTAGTATTTTGCTGAGTAATTCTGGAATGTCTCCAGTGCTGTAATACAAGACCACAGAAAGACATGAGGTGAGAAATTTCAAATATATATAAATTCCATGGGCACCACCTGTCTAAAATACAATCTATTTGATATTCTTTATGTGCTGTCCATTATAATGTATTTTACTCAAGACACATTCCTGGCTATTTGGCCTACATATATTATTTCAGACAATTATAAGATTTAATATAACCTCCTGCTAATGAAAACTGACATTTTGCAGAAATTATAAAAAAGACAATTAGATTAACAGATATTATATTTGGCTTAAAGATACATGCTACTGCAGTAAATGTTGATGTCGTATTGTCATAAGTACATATATTCCTCTTTGAAGGAATACTTGCTTTTTATATCCATTCGTATTTTATGTCTTTATAGTGATAATATCACGAATGACTTCTGACATTGTATTATTTGATATAAATAAATATAACGTAACATCTCAATTGCACAGCCATCAAAATATGCTGATTGAGACAAAAACAAAATATATTTGATTCCATAAATGAAGAATTCCTGATCTGCTGAAGTGGGCAAAGAGGTCATTTGAGCAAGAACTGGATGGACATGATCAAAGAAATATCTTAATGACGCCCTTGTTTGTTTGTTTTTCAAAATCTTATTTGTACTAAAAGCTGACTGCCAGAAAATGGATCTAACCAATACAGAATCTCAGATCTTGCTTTTGGCCAGATCTGGTGATCTCTGGTGATGATGGTGAAGATGGGAAAACTCTTGCATGCCTATTGTCAGTCAACCTAACCAAAATTGCACAAGATACACCCACATTATGACTCAGAATTCAAATTTCCAAATTTTGACTCTTAGAATGGTGCATCGAATTTCCTAATTGCCTATATTTTCTATTCATATAAACATGCTGCTACATAAAAAGTGCCATGCTTTCTATAGATTTAGATATGGTGGCTTTCCACTGAAGACGTCCAATGTAAAGTCAAGTTTCTGATTAGATTTCTTAAAGACACTATGAGCCTTGCAATCTGGCATATAATTTTGTAAGCCAAAATTTCATATTCATAAAAGAAATAAATACAGACTTATATTTCATTTAGTAGTTTTAACTAAAGAAAAAAAAAACTACTAGTAAATACACTTACAAATTTCTTTTTTTATAGGAATGTATATTCCAGCAGTAAAATGAACCTGCAAAAGAAATGCACTGATTCAAATTGTAACATGCACTACTATATTTGACTACAAACCGAACTTGTAAGTTTAATATGAACATTTTTTTCATATAAATCTTTATTTATCCTAGGTGGTAGATCATTGTCTTCATGCCTCACTAAATTAAAGCATAACTGATTGATGTAAATTGCTCAGACTTATTCAAAGTGAGCCATATGCATTTTTAATTAAATAAATAAACAAATAGCTTAAATATCATCAGTAAAGGGAAGTAATAGTGTCCACTATAGAACTGTTTCTAATATTTAACTTTAATTTATCTAACTTAAATCTATTATATTCTGTTCTATTAAATAATAAAGAACAGGCTTTAGCTTTTAAAGCAGTGATATCCTTGAAAAGAACTTTTTCATCATTCAATACAATTCTGTCTGGAGATTAAATGATTATGTAATCCACACTTAATTTAAGGCAGGAATATCTGCAGTAGTGTCAATTCCATGACGAAGGAAGCCCCACTCTGTTCTAAATAAATTATAACGCATATAAAACAGGACAAGGTTTCAACTACATAGTTGGCTGTTCTCTTGACTTTTTGATTCCCTCTCTGTAGATACCTCTGACTCAAAGATAACTATCTTTTTTAAAAAAAATAAAAAATCAGGTGACAGACTACTACTTTTGGAAGGTATTCCCCAAGAATTGCTCCTGGCTGGCCTTTAGTGGTTTTTCAAAAGCTTCTAAAACTCTTTTATTCAACTTGGACCTATGTTTTAAAACCTGAGTCTGGTTGACTAGCTGTATACTTATTATATCCTAAATGCTTAATTTGTAAGGTATCCTGTGAGGATCTAGTCCTGAATGTCATGCAAATAATAACTTAAATCAACAAGCAATTTATAAATGATTAAACATGCTATCAAGGATGAACGCAGATGACAAGTGCAACTAATTCTAGAGATAAAGAACAGCCTAAACACATACCAATCAGAAGGGGATTCCTGATTTTGTAACAGTAAATTAAGTACTTTCTCTCTGTCTTTTTTCTAACCATTTTAATTTCCTGGAGGGAGTTTTTGAGCTTGATTATAATAGAAGCTTTTAATTTATTGTCAGTTCCTTTAATTTGCATACTAGTTAATCTTAAATCATTTAATTTAAAACATTACATCCTTTTCTTTCTTCTTCAATGAGTTTTGCCCATTACAGGAGTCCATGAATGTAATATGATTAGGACAGCTAGGACAGTTAAGAAACTAACTGAGCCCTGTGTAATAGTAATGTATGACCAGGATAACCAAGTCAATAGGAATAACATTTTTTAAATCCTTGTAGTCATGGAGACAAAACATAAAAAGAATGAGATAGAACTATACTTATGGTATAGGGCTCCCTTCCTAAGGGGGATTGGACTAGATGACCTCCAAGGTCCCTTCCAACTCTGTTATTTTATTCTATTTATTTCATCCATGACCCAATTTTTGCAGGTCAGATTTGTCGCCCTAGATTGGACAGTGTTAATGGCTAATTAGAGTAAGCATGTTGTGTGAACATAGCCAAAAGACATGGATTTAAATATAGTGAAATTCTAATTCAGTAGTGTATAAAACCATTTCCTAAATAATGTCTGAAATATTGTACTACTAACTGCACAGAAATTAATTATTTATTACATATCTTGACTGTATAGCACTTATGCACAACTGAACAATAAGATTTGATTGTGCTTATGATTACCTAAGGCTGACTTTCTCATAAAACATGGGCAACATTTAAAAATAGATTAACACAAAGCATTAATTAGACTTTATAAATATAAGGATATAGTTGGAAATCCAAGCATACTCACTTTTCTCAACTGATATTAATATTATAATTAATATGGTTAGATTTTTTAAATGCCAAACCACAGGCACATCTATGCATGTACTACTGTACCTAATACTTAGCAGTCCCTAACCATAACCGCAGAAAGGTTTATGATTTAATTTTGTGCTATCTCATGATTAACAATTCCAATATCTTCTAATTTCTTTTTCATGCTACTTTTAACAATGAACCTTTGATTAAAAATGTCCTATCATTTTCATTATTGTCAGTGACAATTTCCGAGTATCAGTTTGCTTTGTATTAAGCTATTGCATCAGTTGAGATTGATTAGCAGTTTTAAAAAAGACTAAAATTAAGACACTTCATATTAAAAGAAGACTAATAGAATTTAAAGATAAATAGCTAAGATCCCAAGTGAAAATTCATTGACGTTGAATTATTTATTACTGAATTGTTATATCCCTCCACTGAGGATTTCTTCATTTCACTGAACTAATTCATTTTGGACCAGATAGTTTTAATTTGTTAACATAATTAAAGTAATAACTCCTATTGGTCACTCTCTTGTCCAGAAATGACTTAACTATGCCTGTATTGTGAAAGTACTTACAGGTCTGAATAACAACTTAACTTTATATTTTCAGCAAGATGTGGAAATATGTTTACACACGTTTTCTCATCCTAGACAGCCTTAGGGGAATCTTCAATACAATCTGAAATTACTGCAGAATACGAGAATATAATCCTAAAGCCATTGTCTTATTTTTTAGTAGCCCTTTGTTCATTTCTTTAAAAAAAAAAAACTTCTGAAAATAACTTAGACCTCTGTTCCTTTTTAGATAGCTTATTGGCCAGGAAAACAAAGAAGTTGGGGACAGAAGATGCAGTGAGAAAATAAAGAAAGAAGAGAAAATGAGAAAATAAAGAATGGGCGATTTACAATAACAGAATAATAGAGTTGGAAGGGACCTTGGAGGTCTTGTAGTCCCACCTCCTGCTCAAGCAGGAGACCCTATACCATTTCAGACAAATGACTGTCCAATCTTTTGCTAAAAACTTCCAGTGTTGGAGCACCCAATAACTTCTGGAAGTTTTGCAAGTTGTTCCACTGATTAATTACACTTTCACTTTACTTTATTGATTAATCCTTGGGCCATATCAAAGTGCAGAATTCCAGACACAAATTATTACTAAAATCTGATAAAAACAATTTAAAATGAAATTGGAATAAAATACACTTTAAAATGATAGCTTTGATTAGCCTATAGGCCAGATGAAAGCACAAGGTACAAACACATATCACCAATAAAATGTTATACAAACAATTTAAATTAAGAGTAGGATAAATACAATAGTTAAAGTATAAGATACGATATAATATAAAATAGAATAAAATGACGTAAAATTATATTTCGGTGTTACCCTTACAATCTACCCCAATCAGTCCCACATATGCAGATCTCAACCCAACCATTTTGTTTAAATACTGTGCTGTGTTAAATGTTATTTTCAGGTTCTGGCTGCACATAAAGTAAGTTGTTTTGATATGGGGATCCCAGTGGGTTATTCGTTTGGTATATGGACCAAGGTAGCTGTCTCTCACCCTCTTATACAAGCAACAGTCAAATAGGATGTGAGCCAGGTCTTCTACCTCTGCTGTTCCGCAAATGCAGAGACACTCATTGTAGGGTATAGAATCTCCCATATCTGACCATTGGGTCAAGCTGTTCAAATCTCGCTCGTGTAAATATCTCCCTAAGATGTTTTGGCAGTTGTAACTTCAAATAGCTGTCTACTTGAAAAGTATGTTTGTATTTGCTCAGCCATTTCAAGTTACCTACCTTACTAAGGATAGCTATATCATTTTGTGCTTCTATATCCTTAATTCTTTGGGCAGCTCTTTTTTTGAATTTTCTCCTGTTATGCAAGAGACAGGAAGGCCACAGATTCTTACAAAATTTGTTAGTTTGGTGATCCAGGAGATTTGTGATTGTAATTTTATTTGCTCTAGTAGACATAACTTGGGGAGTCTATCAGTCTCCATTTCATTGACTTTGCACCAGTAGTTATATGCTGTAATTTTGGATAGTGCATGAATTGTATGAATTCCCAATTCAACCCTAACTGCTGCAGCAGATGTTCTTAGATCTACACCCAGAATACATCTCAAATGTTCTGGGGCTGTGGTTGAATATAGACCCCAAACCTCTGCTCCATACAAGAGCATAGGGGTAACCGTAGCTTTGTATATTTTAATTAATGGGGCTGGGGACCCTGGGTAACTATGGTTCTTTAATTTAAGCAGTAAATTCAAACAGGCATTTCCTCTAAGTGTACTCCATTGATGATGGCAAACCCAAGATCCAGTCTTGGAAAAGGTTACACCTAAATATACAAAGGTGTTAACCTGTTCAATTGGTTCACCATCTAATTGCCACTTATGTCTCTGATGATGTTTTCCAAACACCATTATTTTCGATTTAGATTTATTAATGGCTAGGGAGTTATCCTGGCAATAAGAGCTGAATCTTCTTAATAGCCTACATAATCCTACTAGCGAATATGATAATAAAATTATATAATCCGCATAAAGCAAGCTGTTACAGTAAGTATTTAGGATCTTCGGCATGTGTACCATGAGTCCTTCATTAACCCTGGCAAGTCATTGATATATAAGCTAAATAGTAATGGGGCTAGGATACACTCTTGCCTTACCCCTTTCTTTGTGTGAATCCTGTTAGTCAGAGCCCCGTTAACCTCCAGTGTTGGAGCACCCAATAACGCTGGAAGTTTTGCAAATTGTTCCACTGATTAATTGTTCTCACGGTTAGGAAATTCTCCTTAGTTCTAGATTGATTCTTCCCTTGATTGATTTCCATCCATTCCACCACAGAATAGTTTGGGAAGGAGGGAGGGAGGGAGGGAGGACAACCCATAATCAACATATAGCAATCCAACTCATTCCTGGTGAAAACAGACCTAGAAGTTGTTATTGTCAGTTGTTCTTCTGTCCTCACTATTGAGGGACAGCTACAAAAATCTCACACTAACATATCTCTTACAGGAACTGAATTCTCAGGAGCGTGGAAGACAGTGGAAGTGGAGATGAAGCCATATTTCCAATTGGATAGAAAGCCACATAATTTCAACAATCTCTCCTCTTCCTTGCAATTGTAAATTCTCAATACTTTTAATTATCTTGCAGTTGAGCATATGGAACAGTGGATCTGTTTTCAGTCTAGCACTAAATACTTATAGACATGCTATTTATCTGTTAATCTGACTGGTTTCATACATCATAGTGGATGCTGGAGAAATGCCCTGGTCAAACAAGGTTAAAAAAACTATCCTTCCTTCCTTCCTTCCTTCCTTCCTTCCTTCCTTCCTTCCTTCCTTCCTTCCTTCCTTCCTTCCTTCCTTCCTTCCTTCCTTCCTCAAACATCCAATACAGTGGCCTGTATTGATTAAGGGCAAAGTTCCTGCAGAGTTTGTCCAAGGTTTTCAGCACTTGGATTCTCAAAGTTGTGATCCAGCGTCAATAATGGAGTTTGAATATAGCATAGTTATGATATCCAAATATTGTGTTTGAACTTTTCCCCCCATTGTTGGCTGCAATTATATTTATGTCATTCATCCCTTACATTTTTGCTGCATCTAATGTACTGCTTGAGTCTGGATCGCAGGAAATAATTCAGACTGAAATCCATAGATGCCTCATCCAAATGAATGGGCAAGGAAGCAGTTTTAAAGTATACTAAATGTATTTCCTTGTGAATGAATTAAGATAACACAAGGTCCTAGTGAGGATTGACATGTGAGTTCTCTATAAGAACTCATTATTACACAAAATGTCTTTTCATGAGCAGTTACTTTCCAAATAGGGAATACCATGAACTTTTTAATAAATTGCAATAGATTTTTCACATCATTCGGTCTTGGATACCAGTGATTCACAATGTACACTGCTATAGAAGAAACATAAGACAAAGACCAGAGGGTAATAGGAGCAACCCAAGAAATATAAGTAAACTTTCGTTAGTATGGTACACTTTAGCTAATTAATTAAATTGTCCCAAGATTTTTCATACTCTAGAATCATTATCAAGAAAATTATTTGCTAAGCACTACTGAGTAAGAAAATATGTGATACACTTGTTTTCAGTTTCTATCACAACAGAATGGGCTGTTTAAATCATTTTAAAGTTTTATTGAACTAAATGTATTATAGTATATTCCTCTTGTAAGTTTGGACAATCATATGAAATATGGATTTTTAAATTTTTGACTTATTTTAGGTTTAAAGCAACATAATCTTTTGATTATAAATAGAAAAAGCACAACTACAGATAGAATGAGTTGATATTATTTAATTCTCATTATAACAATATCTTGAATGTTTTGTGTTAATATTTAGGTAAACTATTGGACTATTAGGTATAACACCACCTTAGTTTAAAATCAACTACAGTTCACCAAAATATATATAATAATAAATGTGCATTTTCAAAAAGATAACACAAAGGTCTTTGTTTATCAGATAAAGGAGACAAAAGAGAAAGAAGAAAGAGAATGATTGTGGTGTATCAGAGATATATATATATATATATATATATATATATATATATATATATATATATATATATATATATATATATATATATATATATATATATATATATATATATTAATATAATATATAATACAATTTTTAAAAAAATTAACACTATTAAATTACTTATTTTATTTTGGAAAATCAAATTTCTGTTGATTTTAGATGGGAAGAAAATATGCAAATATATACTCACTTGAAGCTTACTGATTAATGGCAAAGAAATGAATTTATCAAAAAATAGATTGAAAATGATATATCTAAAAATCATTAATGACAATAATGAATATAAAACAGAGCAATTTTGTCTGCTTCTCAGTTAGTGTTCTGTTGAATATATAAACAGAAATTCTCATGCATTAAAAATCACATAGTCTTCTATACAAAAATAGCATGACAAGATTTGCTAGAGCTACTGCACATATTTTATGAAGAGAGTTTAAAAAGCAGCTACAGGCATATTAGATTTATACCCCCATCTGTGAGTTCATTTTAGAACTCCTGCTATCTAAATGCATAAGCACACATTTCAGATTCTATAGCATCTTATGAAACTGTGGAATTTTATGCTGTGTCATGTTCCTAGGAATATTAAACAATACCATAACCTTTTCAATAGCTCTATAAACAATGCCAAACTGGCACTCAAGTAAATCATGTTACATGGAGAAACCTGAATAAAAAGTTCCCTTTCCCACATACAAAACCATCTGCATAACAACTGGATGGAAAGTTTTTTGTTTTTTCTTGTGAAAACGATCCAAATCAAATGTATCGGATATTGTTATGGCTTATTTTTTTCAAAGTGGACTATTTAAGATCTGCAGTTTACATTTTTGTAAACAAGTGGCAGAACGTATTTTAGATTATCCACACATGAACAACAGCCTGGAATCCAAGTATCAGTGCAGGCCAAATAAACTCTATTGTTCAATTTAGTTAAACTCTTAGACATTGTGACTAATGAATTAAATTCTCAGTGGGATTGTAGCAAAGTAAAACATTGTGGATCAGTCTTCTTTCTGATGTCAAAGCAGTTACTGTGATCATAACATGAGTTACTCTAGGTCATTTTACCCACTATTAAGTTTTATTGATAGAATAGTCTTACTGATGGAAAATGTCTGAAAATGAAAGCCCACAATAAAGAAATGCACCAAAGCTTTACGATTATCTTTAAGTAGCTATTGGAGTAGCTGTCAGAAGCAAGTAACCAGGAACAGGAATTGAATTCAAAGCACTAAAAGTTTATTACATGCTACCCAAGCACAAGAATCCGATCTACTAATGGTCAAGTCAAATTGGCGCTAAACAAGAGCCCACGGAATTTACAGGGGACTAGACTTCAGTTTCTTGTGGTTGAATAAGGATTCTAAACTGATGACATGTTTGATCCCACCTTCAGGCTCTGCCTGGTCATCTCCTACAATGGACACTAAGGACAAACCAATGCTACTATAAGATGCTACTTATAAATCATTGGTTTTAATGTGACAAAAAATGGTTTAATTTTCTCTGAACAATGCTCTAAAATATGACTGCACTAACTATCATTAAGTGGGTTTATATAATTTATGAATCAAATTTATAAACACAATTTTCAGTTAAATTTGCCATTATCTAAATTGTCAGCTACTGTCAGCTATAGCTTTTATAGTTATATTAATAGGATTGTATTAAATAAATACCAAGGTATATGGTATTGATGGTTTATATCAGTGATGGCTAACCTTTTTGCCATCGCGTGCCAAAAGTAGGGGAAGTGTGGGGGGGGGTCGCTCGCACACATGCCCACACCCATAATTCTATGCGCCCCCCCCCCCCCGTGCATGTGTGTGCAACCTCCCTGCGCTCGCCCCACTTTTGGCATGGTAGGCCCGTTTTTCGCTCTCCCCAGGCTCCAGAGCCTTTCTAGGAAGCTGGGGAAGGCAAAAATGGCCTTCCTACTCCCCCAGAGGCCCTCCGGAGACCGGAAACAGCCTTTTTCTTGACTTCTGGTGGACCCAAAAGGCCCAAAAATCAGCTGGCTGACATGTGAATGTATGTGAATGCACGGAGCTGAGCTCGCGTGCCCACTGATATGGCTACGTGTGCCAGGTTAGCCATCACAGGTTTATATATTAATGAGAATTTTAACAAAAATTGGGCAGTTGTGTAGCTTTTGTGTGATTTTTGTATAAAGTGTGATAGTTGGTTTTCCCGGTCACATGACCACTAAGCCATGCCCACCCAGTCACATGACCGGTAGGGAAAATGTTTGAATTTCACCACTGCTTACTACCCTCCTTGTAACTTAGAGCCATGATCAATCCTAATATGAAGTGCAGTCAGATCAAGAATTACCAAATTCTTTACCTCATTGGCCCCTTCATGAATTTTGAGATTGTTCATTGAGTCCCCAAACATTTATGATATGAAAATAATTTAATAAATACTCCTTTACTCTGAAAAATAATACTGATAAGGACTAATTAGGTGGACAAAAATGCCAGATCCAGTCTAAACATCTGAATGACTGTGAAATTAACCATATCAACAACAATAATAATAGCTCTATCTAACCCTTGGGGATAATACAGACAATTTAGATATTTAAGAGTAACATCTCAGCCAAAGTATCTTAAATTGAAGAACACAAAGACTATAATATTTAAAATGAGGGATATAGAATGGATATATTTCCAGATGTTCATGTACTCCTAACAGTATAAGTCAGGATGGTTCAGAATAAGAGATCCTGGGAGTTTTTCTACTCAATGATCTGTTTTTGCCATTGTTGTCTCTTGTTCCATAACTATCACCCTCTTTTTTTTTCCTCTGCCACTTCCCAATCAACCCACTGTAAATCCTTTCATACATTTGGAAAGGTTAGTATCCATGTTCTATTACAGCATTCAATACTATAACAGGCCACTTTAAATATTAGTTAATTGTCCTTTCTTTTTTTAATTTGATTAAAGTGACTCTGTTGATGATGAACTGCTTAGTCTTAGAAGTTTATAGCATTAACAGAATGAACGGTAACTCTAATTTTGTCCTCTGTCCCAAGGATGCTGACTTTGTCTCTTGACAATCCATTATTTATACATCTCTATCCAACAGTTTTTCAAGCCACAAAACACTTTGCTAGATATTTACTTAACTTGATCTTATAGGCACAGCCATTATACCAGTTCTTGCTAAATAATCCTCAGTTTAATGAATTCTTACTATTCTTCATAATTAGAACAAAAGCCATTTTAATAATTGGCATTCAGAACATGTGAATTATTATCTCTTACTTATGTGCCTGATTGAGGCTTCTATGTTTCCATTTTCTAAAGAGTTATAAGAAATTATCCTCGCAGCATTGGAAGAAGTAGTGAATGACATTTTGCAATGTTAAGCAGATAAAAGTTGACCTATGGAATGGGATTAGTAATGCCTTCAATAAACATTGAACCTCATGCACAAGCAGTGCAAAAAGGTGATCAAAATCTATAGGTTTTCTTTTTCCAGTCATCAAGAGTGCTGCAGATGGTTTTCTTTGATAACGTTTCATTCCATTCAATTCAATCTAAATATAGCAAAACGTAAGTGCTTATTCCACCTTTTGTCCTGGAAGATTATAGTTGTACACAACCAATGGCACACACACATACACACCCGATTTCCTTCTGTCTGATTTGGAAACACTAATATGAACGACAAGAAAGGACACTAAAGAAGTGGACAGATTTTTAAAAATTAAGTGTTAAGAACTTTTATTTTATACGAGGTATTTTTTTAAAATGGAGAATACTAGCATATATCTCATTTTCATACTTGAAAATGAGAATGAGAGCGGGAAATAATATATTTGGAAAAATCCAGTGGTTTACCAAGCAGCCCAGACTTGTATTGTAGTCTGTTATAATTTACAGCCACTTGTAAATACTTGTTACAGATGATATTTCTATTCTTCAATATGTTCAAAATCCTACTACTAATGTCCAACATAGGTCAGATCTTAATATCTCAGCTTTGTCCAGTCTACTTTCCTATCTTCTTGACATGGTGAGACAAATAAAACCTGTCCCTAAATAGACACAAGATTATTTTCACAAGATATATTCACCTTTAGTACCAAACATTAGGGACACAATTCTAAAACTTTGGCAAGTGGAACAATTTGATATGTTTGATGGATATATAATAAATATATATCCCAGCAGATTTACTTGGCAATTGATACAAATTTTGGGGATGAAAACTTTGCCTTCCTATGATATATCATAAATTGCAGCTTCTTCTTTTTTCAACTGGTCTTTTTTTTTTTTTTAGTTGGAGTCCAATGCAGTTACTTGATATGAAACAATAGAGTGGTTCATGATTCAGCATCAAATGATTTTGTCAGCTTCATTTTAGGAGTAGTAAAAAGCAAATAGTGGACCAGTTTACTTAAGCCTCTATTATTTCAATATTTGTTCATTTTATCTTATAATATACATTTAAAAGTCAAAATTATAATTATGTGCTTATTGGGAAGGAAGAAACAGACTCTTGTTTTCAGGTGTACATTTCATTTTTCACAAGATTAGTTTGGAAGCAGTTTCTCTACTTTCCATTGTCCAATAGCTGGCAAAATTAAAATTGCCTTCCCATGATCCCCTATAATCAAATAATATAGGAAAAAATGAAATACAATACTTGTTGCCAAAAAAGAAAGTGTTTTGAAAGCCATGTTCAATGAGGCATATATTCAGGTGGGTTTTCAGTTGATTGCAGCCAAAAGGTGCAAGCCTAACTAAAAAATAATAGGTTCTTTGAAGGGAGTTAGGATGAGATAGTTTGGCAAATTGAAATAATTTTTGCTGGATGAGAATGTATTCTGCCAAGAGACCTCAGGATCTACTGGCAGAGAAAAATGGCAACAGAATGAATATACAGGCTGGTAGAACAGTAAAATAAAGTGGTGGTGAAATGAAGAAAGAACTTGACTACCTGTACTTTTCAGAGTATAAAACACACTCCCCCCTAAAAGAGAGTGGAAATGTTGGTACGTCTTATATACCGAAAACAGCCATTTTTGGCCTCCTGAAGCCCTGCCACACACGTCCCATTTTTGCAAAAACCGGCCCATTTTTTTGCAAAAACAGGGCATACAGAGGCTTTGGGAGGCCTGAAGAGTGCTCCTGTGGGCTGGGGAGGGCAAAACCGCCACCGTTTTTTGTGAAAAATGGGCAAAAAATGGTCTCGTTTTTTCACAAAAACAGGACATGCAGAGGCTTTGGGAGGCTTGCAGAGTGCTCCAGGGGCCGGAGAAGGCAAAACCCTTTTTTTTCTTGCTTACTTCTTCGAAATCTTGGTGTCTTATACAGCAGTGCATCTTATAGTCCAAAAAATACAGTAGATTATATCCAACACTCAACGAGACCAGAAAGAAAATCACAGTGAAGGCACATAATTAAGATTAAGAAAGTTGAGGATAATATAATAATAATAATAATTTCAATATGTTGAATCCACTGACTATCATTTACTGATATAGAAAAGCTTTGAATTCAGAACAAAAGATTTATCCCAAGGCCCTTTCAACTGGCCTTTGGACAATCCATCTATGTAAGATTGGGTAACCTTGTTATAGAACCCAAAAATAATAATTCATTACTGTTCAAGAAGTAGAGATAAAAGTTGATATACAAATCCACAAACAATAGTTTGGTTTTTGACTAACTATTAGTTAGTTGACTAACAACTAAGTAAGGTTGTTGCTTTACTTCCCATGGAAATCAATTATTTTTAGGTATTTCTTTATTTTCTGTGAACTACCATGCTAGGTTGGACTCAAGCTAAGTTAACTGCAAAGTTCAATTACATATTTTAATCTGGATTCCATCCAACCCAGCCCACACAAAACAAGGCAGAGTTAGAATATATCAGTAATCTATTAAATCTAAATCAATTAATAAAGTCAGTTGTTTTTCTACCTGGACCAGCTTGAATTATCTCGTAGTAACACTTAAAAATACATTTATATTATATTATTTTATTTTATCGTATTTATATACCGCCCTACTCCCAGAGGGACTCAGGGCAGTGAACAGCCAAGATAAAAATACAGTAACATATAAAAGTTAAAAACTATTTAAAAAGATTAAATAATTTGGGCTCAGGAACAAATCTAAAAATATCCAATTATATAAAACATTTAAAACCCAATTTAAAAGGGAGAGTTAGGCCAGGCCAGCCTGTTGGAATAAAAATGTTTTTAGGGCTCGGCGGAAAGTGCGTAAATCTTGGATCCTCTGTATCTTCGGGGGGAGCTCGTTCCAGATGGCAGGTGCCCCCACAGAGAAGGCTCTCCCCCTGGGGGCCACCAGTCGACATTGTTTGGCCAACGGCACCCTGAGGAGCCCCTTTCTTTGGAAGCGAACTGGTCAGTGAGAGGCTACTGGTGGCAGAAGGTGGTCTCGTAAGTACCCTGGTCCTGAACCATGGAGTGCTCTAAAGGTGGTAACTAAAACCTTGAAGCACACCCGGAAGACCACTGGGAGCCAGTGCAGCTCGCGCAGAAGGGGAGTCACATGGGAGCGCCACGTCGCTCCCATCACCACCCGCGCGGCTGCATTCTGGACCAGTTGGAGCCTTCGGGTGCTTCTCAAGGGGAGCCCCATGTAGAGAGCATTACAGTAGTCCAGGCGTGAGGTGACAAGGGTGTGAGTGACCGTGCGTAATGAATCCCGATCCAGAAAGGGACGCAACTGGCGAATCAGGCGAACCTGATAAAAAGTCCTCCCAGCCACAGCCGTCATATGCTCTTCTAAAGACAGCTGTGAGTCCAGGAGGTCACCCAAATTGCGAACCCCATCTGTGGGGGCCAACGACTCACCCCCAATAGTCAGTGATCGTGCCAGCTGACTATATTGGGACGTCAGAAACCACAGCAACTCGGTCTTGGATGGGTTGAGCCTGAGTTTGTTCCTCCCCATCCAGATCCGTACGGCCTCCAGGCACCGGGACATCACTTCGAGGGCATCATTGGGGTGGTCTGGGGTGGGGATGTACAGCTGGGTGTCATCAGCATACTGGTGGTACTTCACCCCAAAACCACGGATGATCTTGCCCAGCGGCTTCACATAAATGTTGAACAGAAGGGGCAAGAGGACCGATTCTTGCGGCACCCCACATACAAGGGGCCTCGGGGTTGACCTCTGCCCCCCTGTCAACACAGACTGCGACCAGTCAGAGAGAAAGGAGGAGAACCACCGTAAAATAGTGCCCCCCCACCCCCAACCCTTCCAACTGGTGCAGCATGATACCATGGTCAATGGTATCAAAAGCCACTGAGAGGTCTAATAGGACCAGGACAGAGGAGCAACCCCTGTCCCGAGCCCTCCAGAGATCATCAACCAATGCGACCAATGCTGTCTCCGTGCTGTACATAATGAAAACAATACAAATTTGATCATTAGTATTTAGGAGACAGTCTATTTTGTGACACAGGTTACAGAAAACTCAAAACCTTTGCATTTCCCCCTAACTTTACTTGCTTCCCTGATGAGTACTCAGACAAATTGATCTTTTTATCCTAATTTTCAAAGCTGTTCATGTTTTCAGTCTACCATAGAGACCATCTGTCTCTCTAAAACCATGACTTCCTTTGACAGCTCTGTTCCTCGGGAACAATGAAGCTGCCAACTGTAGAGGCTCAGCAAGCACATGGTGCACATCATTTTGAGCAGCTGATCTATTGCTAGGTAATTCACTCTTGAAACAGATTAGAATGACCAATCTTCTAAAACAAATCTTGCAACCTCTTCCCCATAATACGACAGACAAAAGCTTGATTACAATGGATTATACTTTACAATTTGCCATAATTAGCCACCACTCAATTCAATATTTGGCATAAGAATAGTGTTTGTAAAATTCAAAGGTATTCTTAGATGTGATTGTGTTACACTCCTTATGGCAAGCCTGTAATGTGGATAAATCTCATATGCCCATGTTCTCAACGAGACAATGACAATGAAAAATGACTTCTTGTAGAAAAAGTTTAGGAGTACATTCATTTTTCTTGTTTATTCAGTTGATCATGGCTGAATTCACTCAAAAGTCAGTTGCAAACTTTTGAAACTAACAACAAATATTTGTTTTTAGCATAGGTTTAAAGATTTGTCCAATGAAATAATCCTCAGGTTATGAATGCTTGTTGATGACTGCTCAGATGACAGTGATGACTTATGATGACACTGGATGAATGTTATTCTGGTCCTCAAAGTTCCACGTTTCACAGTTACCTTGTGGTCATGTGATTACCCTTTGTAATCTTCCCTTGCCTACAAGCAAAGTCAATGGAGAAGCAGCCAGGGAAAGCCACAAGTTTGTCTTGCCTCACTTCTCTCATGAAGTTTCACTAAGACTCCAAGATCCCAGGAATTTTTCCACCTGTATTCTATAGCATATACCTTTCCATAGCACTTCCTACCATCTGTGACCACTGCTAGCCTGCCTATGTTCAGTAGTAACTGCCTGCAGTACTCCTACTTCCCATAGCATCCCCCTCATCCCACGCTCCTTGCCCTGGAACTCCCATCTCTTCTTGCTTAACAATCTGTATGTCAATCAATCAATCAGAATAGAGCTGGAAGGAACCTTGGAGGTCTTCTAATCCATCCCCCTGCTCAAGAAAGATACCCAATACCATTTCAGATAGGTGACTGTCCAGTCTTTTCTTAAAAACCTTCAGTGATGAAAAACTTACAATAGTGTCATCACTGTTAGAAAGTTTCTCCTTAAGTCCAGGTTGCTTATTTCAATGATTAGTTTCCATCCATTGTTTCTTGTCTTGCCTTCTGGTGCTTTGAAAAATAAGTTGACCCCCTCTTCTTTGTGGCAGCCCCTCAAATACTGGAATACTGCTATCATGTCATCCCCAATACTTCTTTTCTCTAGACTGACCATATCCAATTCCTGCAACTGTTCTTTATATGCTTTTCTCTCCAGGCCCTTAATCATTTTAATTGCTCTTTTGTGCACTTTTTCCAAAGTCACTTTTTTGTAATGTGGTGACCAAAACACATTGGTCACCACATTCCAGGTGTGATCTTACTAAGGGTTTATAAATCAGTACTATATTTCATGTGATTTTGATTCTGTTTATACAACCATGGATTGTATTAGATTTTTTTGGCTGCTGCAGTGCAGTACTATTGGGTCATGTTTAAGTGATCATTCCTTAGGACTCTAGAACTAGCACTATAGGACTAAGACTCCAAGGTCCCTCTCTCAGTTACTATTTTTGCTTTTCTCCCACATTAAATTTCATGTTGTTGGATAGGACCCATTATTCAAGTCTGGCCACATCTTTTTGGATCTTGAGCTTGTCTTCTGGGGTGCTGGCTATTCCTACCAGTTTAGTGTCATCTGTAAATTTGATAAGTTCTCCTTCTATTCCCTCATCTAAGTCATTTATGAAGATATTGAAGAGTACTGACCCTAAGACTGAATCTTAGTCACAAATCCCTCTGTCTATCTCTCTATCCCACATTTTTTGTCAAAGCTGTACTGGACCTAATTCTTACTAATAGAGAAAAAGTGATAGAGGATGTTGCTGGAACCTTGGGCAAGAGTGACTACATCATATTCGAATTCAATATATTGCAAACACAAGCGATAGAATATAATCCAACCAGTGTCTTAAACTTTTAAAAAAGCTGATTTTAATGTACTCAGAGAGACCCGAAGAAAATTTCAAAGGATAAAAATCCTAAATAGGAAAACAACTCAAGAAACATGGGAAACACTGAAAAATATTATCATAAAAACCCAGTCCAACACAATATGACTGAAAAGGGGGGAAAAAAAAAAAAGAAATCCAAGAAGAAACTAGCATGGTTGCACAAATATCTTTCTAATAAACCTAAAGACAAAAAAGATAAGTACATATCTCTATCACTTTTTCTCTATTAGTAAGAATTAGGTCCAATATAGCTTTTCCTCTAGTTCCCTTTTTGGTCTTTTAGGTTAAAAAAATCAGCTAAATTGGTTAGGAATCTGTTCAATCTCCCACTTGCTGCAGAGTTTGTGTCCCACTTGATATCAGGGTAGTTAAAGTCTCCCATTACTACTGTAGTATGTTCCCTACATGCATTTGTTAATTGATTAGCAAATAATTCATCTATTTCTTCTGCTTGCTTGGTTGGTCTATAGTATACACCTATAGCAATGTCATTTCCCCTCCCCCTTTTATATTGATCCATATGGATTCTAGGAGGTTTTCATCCTTAGTTTTGTGTATTTCTGTAGAGATGTAGTGATCTTTTATATGTAATGAAATGCCACCTTCTCTTTTGTTAGGTCTGTTTCTTTTGAATAGTTTATATCTTTCCATCAGTACATTACAATCATGAGTTTCATCCCACCGAGTTTCAGTAATGGCAACTATATCATATCTGCCTTCATGTACTAATACTTCAAGTTTACCCTGTTTGTTCCCTAAACTTTGAATGTTAATGTATAACCATTTGAGTCCTTTATGGGTCCTGGGTATGTTTCTTATATTTCCTACTTTGTAACTGGGATCCCATCACTCTCTGTTTCATTATGTTTTCATTTTTTATTTCTTCTTTCTCTTTACTCCCTACCTTCTTATGTCATTGGTTATCTAGTGGTTTTTGCTTGTAATTAGGTTCTAAAGGTCATGAAGATTGCCTCCTCCCCCCTCAATTTTAGTTGAAAGCACTTTTGATAAGATGAGCCAGTTGTTTTCCAAATATATTCTTTCCAGTTCTTGTGAGGTATATTCCATCCCTTGCCAGTAGTCCTTCATGTACGTAATGCATACCATGGTCTAGGAAGCCGAAGTTCTCTTGACAACACCAGTTTTTATACCAGTGGTTCATTTCTAAAATCCTTTGCTCCCTCATTTGATGTTGACATTTTATTGGAAGTATAGATGAAAACACCACTTGTGCGCCTAATTCTTTAACTTACTTCCCTAGCTGTTCGTAATCTCTTGTTATTGTTTTCAGATTCATTGTTGTATCATTGGTTCCCTACGTGTAGAAGAAAGGGGTAGTAATCAGTGGGATTGATTATTTTAGTAAGATACTGTTAATATATAAATGTAATATAAAGATCTTTGATTTTTTTTCTCCAGGGAGACATCTCCATAGATTGACTGCCTGGTCTGCAGACTATAGTCTCTGTTCCTCTAAGAATTGAATCTCCTATCACCAATATTTGCCTCTTTTTTTCTTAGGGACATCTGGGATACTTTTCTTCCTGTCACAGGAATGCTGGATTGTGCTTTTTTTTTTTTTTAAAGAAATGATTGATAAATGTTCTTTTGTGGCTGTCTGCATATTTTCTTCTGGAGGAGGCTATGAAAATGATTGTTCAGTTCCTGAGGGATTTCATTGGAGTGGGCTAGAGTAGATAGTAGGGGCTTTGCTCTTAGTTGTTGTTTTGTTGTTTTCTTTTAAAAGTGACATGTTTTCATTGATCTTGTTCTTTAGATACATATTAGGGTTCTACATATGTAGAAGTTGTTTATTCCCCGTTGTGCTCAATTTGGGTGTATCACTTTTCTTCTTTATGTTCATATATGGGGTCAATTGTTTTAGAAGCTGTCTGCTCCATATTGTGTTTTATTTTGGTACAATCTTCTTGTTTAGGTTGGGATTTCTCACTTTGTTCACTGAATTTCAGAGTTGCCTGTACACCATGGGTGTCAAACTTGCAGTGTCACATTGCTGTTGTGTGATGTTTCATGATGTTTTTCCCCTTTGTGCAGCTGGGGTGGGTGTGGCCTGCATGTGACACATCCGGCCCAGTGGTGGGTTACCCCCAGTTCAGACAGGTTCTATAGAACCGGTAGTAAAACCGTCAGGAGGCACCACACACCGACCCCGATGTCATCAGGAAGCTTCTGTGCACGCACGCGCAACCCCATTGCAAACCAATAGTAAAGGTAAGTAGAACTCACCCCTGATCCAGCCCGTGGGCCGCCAGTTTGACACTCCTGCTCTACACCCTTTATTTTTTCTAGTAATTCAAGTAGTTTACATTTGATACATTACATAGGGTCTTCTGCGGGCATAACTAAAACATATGACACACTTTGCAAGTGGGATCTTGGGGTTGTAATGGCAACTGCCAGGATTGCCATCACTAAGCAATGCAGTCATGTCACATCGTGCTTTAGAACCACATGTTTAAGTAATGGAATTTCCAATCATAATATAAAACTACCTGTATATTATATTATTTTTATTTAGGGGGCTCCCCTTGAAGAGTACTTGGAAGCGCCAACTGGTCCAAAATGCGGCCACGCAGGTAGTTATGGGCGCGACCCGTTGCGCCCATGTGACACCTCTCCTGCATGAGCTGCACTGTCTCCCAGTGGTCTTCCGGGTGCGATTCAAGGTGTTGGTTACCACCTTTAAAGTGCTCCATGGCTTAGGATCTGGGTACCTTTGAGACCGACTTCTGCCACCAATAGCCTCCCACCGGCCAATTGGCTCCCACAGAGAGGGACTCCTCTGGGTGCCATCAGCCAAGTTATATCAGCTGGCGACACCCAGGGGAAGGGCCTTCTCTGTGGGAGCTCCTGCCCTGTGGAACGAACTGCCCCCGGAAATACGCAAGATCTCCGACCTCTGTGTGTTTCGCTGTGCCCTTAAGACCCTGCTGTTCTGCCAGGCAGGGCTATCTATGTAAATGATTTTAAATTGGGTGTTTTAAATTTTGGGTTTTAAATTCGGGCCAAAATTGTTTAATATTTTTAACTATTTTAAAACTTTGTACTTTGTGTTTTTAATTGGCTGTACACCACCCCGAGTCCTTCGGGAGAAGGGTGGTATATAAATTAAATTATAAACAAATAAACAAACAAATAAATAAATAAATATTTACAAATTTCCATATTTCACAATAGTAAGAAGCTGAAAGTGTTATTTAATTTTTGCACAAATATGCTTGTCAGTCACCTAGATATCACCAAAATGAAAATAAACTAACATTTTTAATATAACATTCTGTAGAACTTCAAGAATTGTAAATTTTTCTGTTCTCAAATCAGAGACTTTTAAGTTCAGAAACCATTCATTGGCATCCTTCAGTCTCAAGAGACTATGGTATCGTGCTCTGGAAAGAGATCCTAAAACAACATCTAGTGTGACTAAAAAGGCCAATTCGAGAGTGGCAATCCCTTCCACACTGAGGGCAGATACATTCTGTCCCCTGTCCAGTCCCCAGATTTCACTATTTCTGGGACTATTTCTATTTCTTGCCTCAGCCTGCCGAACAAGTGTCTCTTCGAATTGGGGAAGGCCGTGCTGTGTCTTTAGCCTCCAAGCTGAACAATCGGAGGTCAAGGTTTCCCAGTTGGTAATGTCCATTCCCAGGGCCTTTAGGTCCCTCTTGCAGATATCCTTATATCGCAGCTGTGGTCTTCCTCTGAGGCGCTTTCCCTGCACTAATTTTCCATACAGCAGATCTTTCGGAATCTGACCATCAGCCATTCTCATGATATGTCCCACCCAGCATAGATGTCACTGTTTCAATAGTGTATACATGCTAGAAATTCCAGCACGTTCCATGACTGCGCTATTTGGAACTTTGTCCTGCCAGGTGATGCCAAGAATTAGTTGGAGACAGCGCATATGAAAGGTGTTCAGCTTTCTCTCCTGCCATGTGTAAAGGGTCCAAGACTCACTTGGTACAAGAGTGTGCTCAGGACACAGGCTCTATAGACTATAGATCTATAGATCTTTGTATGTTCCGTCATCTTCTTATTAAGTCATACTCTCTTTATAAGTCTGGAAAATGTGGTGGCTACTTTACCAATACGTTTATTCAGCTCAGTATCTAAAGACAGCGTGTCAGATATAGTTGAGCCAAAGTACACAAAGTCATGGACGACCTCCAGTTCTTGTGCAGATTGTAATACAGGGAGGTGAATCCACGTCCTGACCCATGACTTGTGTTTTTTTCAGGCTGATTGTTAGTCCAAAGTCTTGGCAGGCCTTGCTAAAACTGTCCATAAATTGTTGAAGGTCTTCAGCAGAGTGAGCAGTGACGGCAGCATTGTCAGCGAAGAGGAAATCCCATAAGCATTTCAGCTGGACTTTAGAAAGATTAAAGCATTTTCCGTCTGATCTGGTCCGAGGGTAAATACCCTCTGTTGTAGTTTTTATTTTTATTTTATTTTATATTGGATTTCTATACCGCCCTTCTCCCTAAGGACTCAGGGCGGTGTACAGCCAGATTAAAAAACATGCAGAACAAATATTAAAAACAATTAAAAGATATATAAATTTGGCCCAATTAAAACTCATTTACCAATTAAAAACGTTTAAAACATTTAAAAACAGTTAAAAATTTCATCTTAAGCCAGCCCGGCTTGTTTAAATAAATGGGTTTTAAGGGCGCGACGGAAGGCACTGAGGTCTTGGATTCTCCTTATCTCTGGGGGGAGCTGATTCCAGAGGGTAGGTGCCCCCACAGAGAAGGCCCTCCCCCTGGGGGTCACCAGCCTGCATTGTTTGGCTGATGGCACCCCGAGGAGGCCCTCTCTGTGGGAGCGCACGGGTCGCTGGGAGGTCGTCGGTAGCAGCAGGCGGTCTCGCAGATAGCTAGGCCCTATGCCATGGAGCGCTTTAAAGGTGATAACCAACACCTTGAAGCGCACCCGGAAGACAACTGGGAGCCAGTGCAGCTCGCGCAGGAGCGGTGTTACATGGGAGCGCCATGCTGCTCCCGTCACTACCCGCGCTGCTGCGTTCTGGACCAGCTGGAGCCTCCGGGTGCTCCTCAAGGGGAGCCCCATGTAGAGAGCGTTGCAGTAGTCAAGGCGAGAGGTGACGAGGGCATGAGTGACTGTGCACAGGGAATCCCGATCAAGAAAGGGCCGCAACTGGCGAATCAGGCGAACCTGACAAAAGGTCCCCCTGGTTACAGCCGTCAGATGTTCCTCCAAGGACAGCTGCATATCCAGGAGGACTCCCAGATTGCGAGCCCTCTCTGTGGGGGCCAATGACTCGCCCCCAATAGTCAGTGATGGAGTCAACTGACTATATCGGGATGCCGGGAGCCACAGCCACTCAGTCTTGGAAGGGTTGAGCTTGAGCCTGTTCCTCCCCATCCAGTTCCAAAAGCATGTCTCAGCATGACAGCAAAAAAATCCCAAATAAAGTTGGCGCGAGGACATAGCCCTGCTTCACTCCACTTCGAATATCAAAGGAATCTGATGTTAAGTCATCAAAAACTACAGTGCCCTTCATGAAAGGGCCTGCTGATGTTGAGGAGCTGAAGTGGACATCCAATCTTGGGGAGAATTTTATAAAAGCCATTCCTGCTAACCAAGTCAAAAGCCTTCGTAAGATCTATGAAGTCTACGAAAAGTGGCTGTCTTTGTTCCCTGCATTTCTCCTATAAATGTCTAAGGGAAAATACCATGTCAGTAGTGGACCTGTTGGCTCGAAATCCACACTGTGATTCTGGATAGACTCTCTCTGCAAGCACCTGGAGCCTCTTCAGTACGACATGGGCAAGCAGCTTCCTTGAGAAGAGACATGCCGTGATAGTTGTTACAGTCATCCCTGTCACCTTTGTCCTTGTACAGTGTGATGATATTTGCATCCTTCATGTCTTGTGGTAGTCCACTTTCCCTCCAACAAATACAGAAGATTTCATGCAGTTCAGTGGGGATGTTCTCTTTGCAGCACTTCAGAACTTCGGCAGGGATGTTATCTTTCCTGGGTGCCTTGCCAGAGGCAAGGGAATCCAGGGCCGCATTTAGTTCAGAAGTTCAGAAAGAGTGTTATATATATTAACATAAGATAAAGATACCACTTTATTCTAAGCTGGTCTGAAGAAGGCATTGTAGTATACAAATGCTTTAAGTTCATATGAATGACTACTTCTTAAGTAGTGGTCCACTATAGTATAAAATTCTAAGCTACCATTAGGTCATAAATCATGTGAGTTTGCTGGCTAATTAGCACATTTGTGTGCTAATACCATCTAAGTACTATTAAATTCTTCTCTGTTACTGACCTTTTCTGGCTCTGCTGCTGCCTTTTAGAGTAATATCTCCACAGAGAATGGAATGCTTCTCATCTTGCCCACTGTTATGGCTTCTTTTTATGTATGGCCAAGTTATTTGGCTCTAAAGCCCAAGAAAGCCAACACAACCACACAGGTTCCTATGCAACACATACACAGGCCCTCAAACATAGTACTTACAGCTCTCTATTCCACTCTCCTACTGCTCCTCCAACTATTACTCCTTGAGTCCTACAATACTGGCAAACAGTATCTTTTTCTATCTGCTTTAGATTGTTTTATTTCCATAGAAGACCACATAGTTTTTTCCCTCTCTCCCACATGAGGAGAATCTCTAAGGAGAGACTTTAATTGACAAGGCAACAGCAGTGCAGGTACTGGTCATTTTGCAGTCAGCCTGTCCTTTCTCACCTTGCTTTAAGCATTCTTTTAAAAAACTGGATCTTGCTCCCTTGGTTTAAAATGGCTCCTTTTAGGATGAAGAGAGATATGGAAAGACAATTTTATTCCCTCAGATTTTTTTTTTTAAACTGTTATTCTTTAAACTTTGTGAACTCCTGAGTCACCTGGAACTCAACAGTCTACATGAGAAACAAACAAATCTTGGCCCAACAATAGCTGACACTTATCAAAAGTTACAATAAGCTAGGTAACTATGACCCTTTTTAGCCATCAAATCTATCACTTTTCTCATGTAGTATAATATTATGTAAAAGAGAGATTTGCTTAACAACAACTTGACATTTATGTCTATCCTGCTACTTTTAACAAACAGAGGTGAAGTGTTAGGAGCTAGTCTAATTGCTCAGACTCAGAGGTTGAGGGACCTGATTCTTCAAGTTGCCAGTCTGCCAGAGTTGGCAGAAAACTAGCCACTTGATTAAAGTAGATTCTACAGAAAATGAGGAGCAGGAATAGGTTTAGGAGAAGTCATGTAATTTCTTTGGAATGCTGAAGGAGGCACTTTGATCAAGAAGAAAGGTGCCCTTGCCTGTAACTGAGTCACAGTGGCATATGAGTCTATTGAAGAGCAGCACCAGCAACTCACCTCTGTATTCCTGTGTCCTTGCTTCCTTCTCTGCTCCTTGACTCTTGGCACTCTAGTCATATCAGCTGACTAACTTTTCCAATATTTGATTCTTGGACTGTCATGGTCTGTGTTGCCTCTATGAATCCATGCTCTGTTTGGACTGAAATCTCTAACCGCCTAGCTGCTAGGCAAGGTTCACTCCCCTGAATTTTCCAGAGCATTGTATGCATTTGCACAGGCAGCTCTCTGCCTGCCTTTGTAACTTCCTGGAGTTCTGCTCTTCAATATACCATTTGTAAATCAAGCTAGTGCGTGTGTGCAACAGGACATGAAACAGGGAATGTTTCTTAATTTAAAGAGAAATAGATAACAAAGCATAATGGAGATCATAAACCAATCTAAATGATAGTCAATACCTGTTATTATAGTGCTTAGGTAAGCAACATCCAATTAAAACAATGTTGTTTGCATTTTGTAAAATACATGCATCAAGAAAAATTCATGAATTATTTGTTCTAATTTAATGCTAGCAAGAATTAAATCACAAAAATTTATGACTTTTTTCTTTCTTAATCAGACAGTAATAATTATATTGTATTTTGTAATCAGTTTAGTTCTTCGGCTTCTGCATTATAAAAGAAGGGAACATACAACATTGAACTGTGTGGTGTACTATTTACCAGTTAAAAGCTTAAAATGTACCATCTTATCTTAGTAGGTCATTTTATTTTTATGTTCTATCAACATAAGAACATCTTATGAATTTAGTTACTTATTCTGATTTAAATTACTGTAGGAGTCTGCAGTCTGCATATGTGCAGGAATTTTTCCTATCTTGGATGGCAAACCTCAGATAGGGAAGGTTTCTTGCACATAGGCGCCAGGAAATGGCATTAGAAGATAAAGACCATAACTCTGTAAATAAGAGGAACAGGAGGAAAGGAAATGGGATGTGTGTGTTAGACTTTAACCATAGCTAAATATTAGAAGTGCTTAAGCAAGCAATAAATGGTTAACCAAAGATTTTAGTTACTTGGAAGATTCTGTGAACCAATGATATTCTGCCAAGTATGCTGTAACTTGAAAGTAACAAACTATATAATGTCACTATGTAAGGCAATAAACTACCACATTTATCCTCAACATTTGTATGGTCACTCAACAACAGGGACCCTTACTTTGTCCAGCAAGGACTTTGGTGCACCGACAGCCCTCGTGGCTTCTCCAACCTTTTAAAGGTTTCTGTAAGTATGGGATCCTTGCTTTCTGAGGAACAAAGAAAGCATGCTGAAGAATTAAGCTATTTACTTAAGAAAAATCACACTGATGTGTCTCAACAAAGTCTCTTACCAGCTGGTCCAGGAGATTGCAAATCAGTGTTTATGGTATCCTGAAAAGGGGTCTTTAAGATTATCTGATTGGGAAAAAATTGGGAAAGTTTTACATACTGAGCCAAGAGCTAAAGTAAAGATTTTGCATGTATGGCATTTATGTAGATATGCAATGGAAAAATTTGGAATTGCTGAACTGTCTCTTTTAACTCCTTCACCTCCAAGTTATTCCAATGCTGTTGTCTGCTCTTCTTCCTCCCCGGCCTATCTGACTCTGCCTCCTTCAGCTCCTACTGACACAGGTCAGATTATTAAACCTTCTGACTCTGCTGTTCAATCTTCTTTTCAAAAAATGGTGAAATCCTGTAAACAGGATTCCTCCATGCTTGGGGCAGAACTTGCTGAATTGTTGTCTGTATGTCCTGTACAATATAAACAGGACCAGGGCCAATTGGCAGGACAGCAGATAGCAGAATGAGAAGGGTTACCTTATCAAATTTTAAGAGAACTAAAAAAGGCTGTTACAGAGTATGGCATCAATAGTAATTTTACTAGAGGCTTGGTAGAAGGGATAAAAAATGGATATATTATGATTCCTGAGGATTGGAAGCAAGTTTTCCAAATGATTTTGACTTCAATGCAATATGTTGTTTGGGAAAGTGAATTTATGAGACATGCTCAGGCTGCTGCTCTGGGCAGTGGGGGTGCATACATGGTGGAACAACTCTTTGGCTCAGTTCAATTTGCTACAATTCCTGCCCAAATTGGGCTTCTTCCGGCCACCTTAACTATTGTTTCTGAATGTGCATTTCGTGTCTTTTTAAAGGTACCTCAGGCTGGGGAACCACAAGCAAATTTTTCCAATATTAGGCAGGGGGCTAGTGAGCCCTATGCTGATTTTGTAGAGAGATTGTCTAAAGCTATTTGTCAACAATTTGACCATCAGGAAGCTGCAGGGGAACTTCTTCGGCAATTAGCTATTGAAAATGCCAATGCTGATTGTAAGCGAGCCTTGCAACCCTTAAAAGCTACCAATCATTATACTTTGGCTGACATGCTGCGGGTTTGCCAGGATATTCGTTCTCAAACATATAAAATGCACCTTTTAGCTGCTGCTATACAAAAAGAGAAACATCCTGCTGTTAATTGCTTTAAATGTGGTAAACCTGGACATTTTCAAAAGGACTGTCACTCGACTCCTGCAGCTTCTCAAAATCGCCCTTCTAAAAAATGCCCAATTTGTAAAAAAGGATTTCATTGGGCTAATCAGTGCCGTTTTTGGTCGGGAAACTTGCCAATGGGTGTGGCACCCACCCAGAGCCAAAAGAGTGCCTTTCCCGTAGTCATGTCTCTCCCCCACCCCGCCCCAGCCTTTCCTCTGCAGTCCCAGCCACAGCAGGTAGTGCTGGGATCCATTTAATAACTCAGGAATCTGTGGAATTTAAATTTCCCGTGGAGGTTAAATTGATTCCTTCTCAATTTAAAGGCCCTCTTCCCTCTGGTTTAGTGGGTCTTATTTTGCCTCGATCTTCAGCTCATAAAAAGGGATGCTTTGTAGTCCCTGGTGTTATTGATTCTGATTACACTGGAACTCTTTTTATTCAGGCTTGGGTGAACCTTCCTCAAACTCTTCCTGCTCAATGTTCTATTGCTCAATTACTTTTGCTCCCCTATCAAGTCCCATGTCCTGGCACAGGGGCACATGGGGATGCTGGTTTTGGTTCTACCTCTCCTTCTATGGCTTTACTTCAGTCTGTTACTTCCTTTCGCCCTTTGTTAACTCTCTATTTGAATAAGCAACCTTTTCAAGGGTTGCTTGATACAGGAGCCGATGTTACTGTTATTTCATCTTTACAGTGGCCTGTACAATGGCCTAAGAAGTCAGTTTCTTCTTTATGGGGTGTAGGTGGTTCCATGGCAGCCTGGCAGAGTATACGAGATATTCAATTCTCCACAGCAGCTGGTAAGTCCTTTGCCCTGCAACCTTATATTTTGGATATTCATACTAATATTTGGGGTTAGACCTCCTTTTTTGTTTAAATACTGAATTGATTTTGGATGATGACTCTTCCCCTTAAGTGGCTCTCTACTGCCCCCATGTGGGTGGAGCAGTGGCCTCTTTCAGTGGAAAAATTATCTGCTTTACAGCAACTCGTTCAGGAACAATTAGCTGCTGGTCACATTGAACCCTCTACTGGCCTCTGGAATACTCCTGTTTTTGTTATTAAAAAGAAAAGTGGGAAATGGAGATTATTACATGATTTGCGGATCATAAATAAATGTATTCAGCCAATGGGTCCTTTGCAATGTGGTCTTAATCCTTATTTAATTCCTAATTTTTATCAATTGTTGGTTGTTGATTTAAAAGATTGTTTCTTTACTATTCCGCTTCAACCACAGGATAAAGAAAAAACTGCTTTTACTGTTCCTGTTTTTAATAATAGCATGCCAACCAAATGATATCATTGGCGTGTTTTACCATAGGGTATGCTTAATTCTCCTACTTTGTGTCAGTATTTTGTGGACAATGCACTTCAGCCATTTTGTGAGAAATTTCCATCTTATTTGGTTTATCATTACATGGATGATATCTTAATAGCTGCTCCTCAGTTAGATTCTATAGCCCTTCTGCAGGAATTAAAAACTATTGTTGCACAGAAGTGGTTGTTTATTGCAGATGAATCCCTTAAGGAAATTGCTTCTTTATTTTCTGATCCGGTGACCAGTCATTCATATTTTCATCAAAATGCAAAATCTTTGGCAAAATATTCCTTTGGTGCAGGCTCGGGATATTGTACGAGCATGTCCCTCCTGCCAACATTCAGCCATTCCATTCCCTAGTGGGCTCAACCCTAGGGGTACCTCTGCCAATCAAATTTGGCAAATGGATGTAACACAATTTTCCCCTTTCAAGCCATATGATAAATTGCATGTTTTTTTTTATATAAACTTTATTGAGGTTTTTTACAAAACAAAAATAAATAAATAAAAAATAGAAAAAAGAAAAAAGGAAAAACAAACATTCAAATAGAAACATAAAACATAAAACACATAAGTATGATAACATTTTCAATTAGTATCGGATGTGCAGTGTTTTAACTATTTACATAAATAGTATTTGGTGACATTTCAACTCACTTTTAACCAATATTTAACACACCTTTAGATCTTTCTTTCATTTTGTCATGCAACCACTTGTACCACCTTTCCCATACCATATAGTAAACTGACTTCTCATCATTTAATTCATAAGTTAATTTAGTCATCTCTGCGCACTCGAGTATTTTCTTAATTGTAAGCTCTTCTGGTGGTTGAGTTTTCTCTTTCCAGTACTGTGCGTATGCCAATCTAGTGGCTGTAATTATGTGGATCATTAAATGTATCATTTCCTTTCTATATGGTTTCTTTATTATTCCCAGGAGGAAAATCTCTGGTGTTAGTTCAATATCTTCGTCAATTATTTCTTGTAACCACCTCCTAATTTTATTCCAGTATCCTTTCGCTTCCGGGCATGTCCACCACATGTGAAAGAAGGTGCCTTGACCATGGCCACATTTCCAACAGTTGGGATGTATATTGGAATATATCTTTGCTAGTCTGGCCGGGGCTAGGTACCATCTATGCAACATTTTGTAATGGTTTTCCTTATATGCCACCGCTCTAGTAAGTTTAAGATTTCTGTTCCATGCCTCCTCCCATTCCCCAAAATTTATATCACGCCCTATATTTTTCTCCCATGCAATTATTTGGTTCTTTGTGACATCTTCGAACTTACCCTTGCCTAATAAATAATTGTATAGTTTTGCCAGAATCTTTTTATTTGTTCCCATCAGGACTTTATCCAATCCATTTGGTCCAAGTTCTAAACCGTATTGTTCTTTATCTCTCTGATATCTGGATTTTATTTGTGAATAGGTCCACCAATCTAGGATTATTCCTTGCTCTCGTAAGGTGTCATTTGGTTTAAGCCTCCCTCCTTCGTCCAAAATATCTTTGTATCTGCCCATTTTCTCCCTCTCCCACCTATTTGGGTGGGTCAGGGCCTCCATCGTTGAGAGCCAATTTGGAATTTTTTTGTAATATTTCTGCCTAATCTGAGTCCATGTTTGAACCAAGGAGTCTCTAATTTTATGTCTGTGGAAATGTGTCTTCCTTTTCTTCTCCGTGTCCCAAATGTGGGCGTGCCAGCCTTTTTGCAAGTCATGGCCTTCTAAAGTGAGAATCCTCTCATTTTCCAGGGTGATCCAGTCTCTTAACCAAACTAGCTTAGCTGCCCTGTAGTATGTTTCCCAATCCGGGAGTCCAAATCCGCCTATATCTCTTTTGCCCCTTAAAATTTTAATGGAAAATCTCGGTTTTTTTCCCTCCCATATAAATTTTCTAATGATTTGGTCTAATTCTAAAAAAAAATTTTTTTTTTTAATTTAGATTTATCGGTATATTTTGGAATAAGAATAATATTCTGGGGAGGATGTTCATCTTAATTGTGGCTATCTTGCCCAAAAGTGATAGTTTTATTTTTTTCCAGCTATCTAGGTCTTGTTTCATTTTTCTAATTAGGGGAATATAATTATCGTCTTTCAAGGTCGAACATCTAGATGTAATCCAAATTCCTAGGTATTTAATTTTTTTGGCAACCTGTAATCCTAATACTTCTTCTATCTCGTTCTTCTGGCTCTCAGTTGTGTTCTTGATCAATACTTTGGTTTTGGTTTTGTTCAGTATAAAGCCTGTCACCTCTCCATATTTACTTAATTCCTCTAATACTTTAGGTCCCGATTCTATGGGGTCTTCAAGGATTAAAGCTACGTCGTCCGCAAATGCTTGCGTCTTGTAGGTCTCCTTCCTGATCTTCAAACCTTTTATTTCCTCGTTAGATCTAATTTTCCGGAGAAGAACTTCTAGGGCCAAAATAAACAATAAGGGGGATAGGGGACAACCTTGCCTTACTCCCTTACTAATTTGGAATGTTTTGGTCCTATCCCCATTCACCAGGATGCTCGCCTTTTGGTCATTATATATAGATTTAATCATCATTTCAAAATTTGTTCCGAATTTCATAATCTCAATTTGTTTAATCATAAATTTCCAATTTAGATTGTCGAATGCTTTTTGAGCATCAACAAAGATCAGAGCCATCTGTTTTCCGGGGTGTTCTTCATAATACTCTAGTGTGTCCAGCACGATTCTCAAATTATCCCTAATTTGTCTCCCCGGTAAAAATCCGTTCTGGTCTTTGTATATCCAATTATTTAAAATCTTTTTCATTCTTTCTACCATTATACCCATGAATAATTTGTAGTCAGTATTTAGGAGCGAAATTGGTCTGTAATTTTGAATTTGTTTTAAGTCGGCACCTTCTTTCGGCACAAGTGTAACATGCGCCTCTTTCCATGACTCTGGGATTTTTTGGTCTAACAATACATCATTAAAAATTTCTACTAATTTCGGTTGGAGTATTTCTTCTAATTTTTTATATATTTCCCCGGGGAATCCGTCAGGTCCTGGAGCTTTATTATTTTTCAATTTGGAGAGGGCTGTTTTTAATTCTTCAATTGTAATCTTTCTGTTGAGCATTTCTTTCTCATCTTCAGTTATCTGTGGGAGCTCTGCTTTTATCAAATATTGTTCTATTTTGTCATCCGGTATCTCCTCTTCTTTGTATAGGGATTCGTAGTATTCTCTCACCCTATCCCGTTTTCCTTCCTCGTTAGTCAATAATTCGCCCTTAGAGTCTTCTAAGGTATGAATTATTCCCCTTTCATTTTCCTTTTTTAATTTATAAGCCAGCCACCTGCCCGATTTGTTAGTATTCTCAAAAAGATATTGTTTCGTTCTTTTCATTCTTTGTGCCAGCTCTTCTTGCTCCATGATATTTACTTTATGCTTTCACATCATCCAATTTTCTTTGGCAGCTTCATCTTCTGGGTTATCTTGGAGTTTTCTTTCTGATTCTCCTATGTGATTTAAATAGTCTTCCAGGATCTTCCTTTCTTCTTTATTTTTATGTGCAGTATATGAAATCGCGACTCCTCTCAGATAGGCCTTCATTGTATCCCATACTATTGCGCGAGATGTGCCTTTGTTTTCATTTTCCTTAAAAAAGAGGTTTATTTCTTCCTTGAATTTTTGGATACAGTCTTTGTCGCCCAATAATTTAGCATTTAACCTCCACCTCCATTGGTATTTCCTCTGAACAAGTTTCCATCTAATTTCTAGCGGGTTATGATCTGCCCAATCATTTGGGTTAATTACTGCTGTTCCGATTTCTAACCCCAAATTCCTACTAACCCATGCCATGTCAATTCTGGACCACGACTTTTGTGCATTTGAAAAGAAGGTATATTGCCTATTGTTTGGATGCAAGGTACGCCAAATGTCAATTAAATCTAATTCATCGACTAACTCGAAAAAAGCTCTCGGTAAATTTGTCCTTTTATTTTTTTTTCTTTATTGCTCTTGTGGTCCTTCTCCGGGTCCACAATACCATTGAAATCCCCTATCATACAGATTTCGTTATATGCCATTTTCACTAATTGTTCATGGAGTTTCTTAAAAAATTCTCCCTGTTTTTTATTTGGGGCATAAATGCCCACTAATAATACCTTGGAATTCCCTCTCTTAATTTCAATCATGAGGATTCTACCTTTTGTATCTTTGAATTTCAATTCTGCTTCAATTCCTTTTTTTACGTAAATTACCACCCCCCTTTTCTTTTTCTCTGCCAGCGAATCGAATGTTTGACCGAATTTTTTATATTCTAAACATTTACTCTCTTCTTTTTTTATGTGTACCTCCTGTAAACACATTATATCAACATTTTGTTTACCTAATTTTGTTAAAATTCTTTTCCTCTTTTTGTAATCATTTAGTCCATTGACATTTACGGATATTAGCTTCAAGTCATTCATCTCTATACCTCTATCTGATTATTGGTTCTTGTTTGTTTCTTACGGCCCTTACTGGTCTTGTTTTCTTCTCTTTGGCTTCTTCTTCTTCTTCTGTCTTTCCCTCTGCAGTTGCTTCGTTCGTATTCTGTTGGTGTAGGGCTTCCTCCTCCACTACTGCTGTTTCTAGTTCTTCCTTGCTACCCTGCTCTTCTTCCACACCTCTCAACTGGTCAAGGAAATCTTGTGCTGTACTCAGGCTTTCTATTTTGATTTTTCTTCCTTGCCAGGTTATTAGCATCCCTTCTGGGAGAAGCCACCTGAATAGTATCTTTCTTTTGTTCAACTGTATGGCCAAAAATCTGTATCCCTTCCTCATCTCCCGGACTCTTCTTGGTATCTGTTTTAGGATTATTATTTCTTTTCCTCGATATGTTATCTGTTCGTCTCTTGCCATGTTATATAGAATATCTTTAACTTTTTTCCGTGCGAAGCGGATATGTACTTCTCTAGGAAGCTTGTTCCTTCTTGCGTAGTTAGTCTGGACCCTGTATACGTCGTCCAGCTCGCTAATTATCGCCTGTTTGTCTTGATGAAGTGCATCAGCTATCAGCTCCGCCATCTTTTCACCTAGGTCTTCCTCTTTGTCCTCGACAACATTCTGAAATCGCAAGTAGAAGGAAGCCTGGTCCATCTCCAATTGGATTATTGAGTCTTCTAACTCTTTATTTTGACTTGTTAATGTTTGATCCACAATATCCAATTTCTTTTCAGTTTGGTCAATTCTTGTTTCAGCTTTTTGAATTCGTTGTTCATTATTAACTATTGATGTTTGGATTTCATTCATTTTCTGGTCCAATGCATGTATGTCTGATTTTAATTCGACATGGTTATTTAACAGTTTTTCCTGCATTGCCATCATCGTTTCTTGGATCAGGGTTAATGATGCTTGCAGAGTTTGCATTGCCAGGCTTTCTGTTGATTTTTGTGTCGCCGGAGAGGTTGTCGTTATAGTGGGATTAGAGGGAGTCTTTTTTCCTGTTTTCCCCGCTGTGACTGACATGCTTGTCATTTCTTTCAAAATTTTCTTTTGCTCTCTAATTATCCTATCAATGTTACTCCAAATTCTCATTTGCCAGTTAGCGCCTCTATTATCTCTTTTTTTAAAAAAAAATATATCTATATATAGATATATATTCCTGTACCTAATTTTTCCTTCTAAATTTATAAACAAATATAACTAGCTTAGTAGATATGGATTCGACAATTCAATACTATACAATCAATATATCAATTAATCAACAAGTCACAATCAATATATCACTATAGCAATTAATTTGGCTAAATATTGTACTTTTAAATGCTTAAAGTACTATAAATGCTGTAAATGGAAATTTTTGAATACTTGATTTTAAATATGATTACAGTTTTACATACTATAAAAATACTAATAAATACTATATAAATAAATAAATACTATAAATGCTAAGCAGCGGAATATATATAGAAGATTTAGAATATGATAGCTTGAGAGTATATTATGTATATCTAAACCAAGAAAATACTGTAATTCTTATATTACTAAATATTAATAAGTTGATATATAAAATATGCAGAATTACTATAGATAGAAGTGAGTATACTTAGATAATTAATTAAATGAGTGCAGATCAAATAACACTGTATAATAGTATATCTTGTAGGCAAATAAAATCAAGACTTAAATAGCCTAAAAATTAACAGTTCTTATTAATAACACTATTACTATGTAGAGGGTCAGGGAGTTAAGGACAGCGTTATAAAGAGTAAAAAGAATAAAGAGGAAGGCTATCAAGATACAATAAGGGACAAATGGTATTTTCCACAAAGAGGAAGTTTTTTGATTTTGATTTTTTTTTTCACTCAGTCAGCAATCTCCTCCAATCTCCTCCAATTCTTCCTTAGCCACAGCCGAAGCTCTATGGTAAATCTCGCAGCTAGATTGTCTCTATGCCTGTCCTTTTCAGCTTTTGCTCTGTCAGGCTTCTTTAATGGCTGCACTTCCTGTTCTCCGATACAGGCAAGTAAAATCCGATCTTCAGCTTAATTCACCTTCCCGCTATGGCCAGCAAATGAGGAACAAAATTTTTCTGAGTTCCTATGTGTTCCTTGCTCCACCAAACCTCTTTTAACGCAGACAGTTTCAGCGCCCTCAGACTTTCCTTTTCTGCGCCGGCTAGACGAGCTCTGTGCCTTGGCAAACTGCTCTTTGATCTCCAGCGCCGCTCGGTTCCACTCTGAGCCCCTCGATCTCGTCTACGCCGACCCCATTTTGATGTTTAAATCCACATAGGCAGGGAAAGTAGGTTTCGATCACGCCACTGCCACCTCCGATCTTCCTTGCTTCCTTCTAGTTGTCAGCTCCCCACAGCTTCAAGTCAGCCATTAAAAGGCTGACACACTCACGCTGGTTTGACAGAGCCGCCCGGATTTGCGAGAAGTGCTTGCGCTTCACTTTCTCGCTTGCCGGACTCCCTCTATTGTCCGCAGGGCTCTCCAGGTCCCGCGCCCCCGAAGGGATCCCCAAAACGTGGTGACAGGCGGTGTTGAGGAGTAGCGATCACTCACTCAGCACCATATCGCCGCAGCTCACCAACCGGAAGTCGATAAATTGCATGTTATCATTGATACTCATTCTCATTTTCTTTGGGTTACTGCATCCTGTCACGAGCGGGCTCAGGATGTCACCACTCATTGTTTAGCCACTATTTCAATCATGGGCCGCCCTGTTCAAATTAAAACTGACAATGGTCCTGCATATATCAGTAAAGACTTTAGTCTTTTCTGTCAGCAATGGGAAATAACCTTAGTCCATGGCATTCCCTATAATACTCAAGGAAAAGCTATTGTGCAACGTGCCCATCGAACTTTTAAGTCCTTTTTGCAGAGACAGCTGCAGAATGAGACTGGTCCTTACCATTTGTGAAAAATTCAACATTTATTATCTGTTGCCTTATTTACTTGGAATTATTTAGCTCTTGTAGATTCCTTTTCAGATGTTCCTGTTAATGTTCATTTTCGTGCAATAGAACCACTGACAAGACCGCTAGTAAAGTATCGCCTTGCTCCTAATCCTGAGTGGCAGGGACCTGCTCGTCTAATTACTTGGGGATGTGGTTATGTGGCGGTTGAACTCCCCCAGACTCGCCAACCTTTGTGAATTCCTGCCTGGCACATTCGACCCTATCATGGCTTGGCATCAGGGTCTGCACAACCCAATTCCCAACTTCAATCTGAATTTCAAAATGGAGGTCCCTCTTCCGAAACATCAATGACCCTCGCCAATCACATGTGGGCAAGTGAAGGCCACAACATACCAAGCTCAACAGCAGTTGGCTCATGCTGACCTACCTCAGACTCCTGAAAATCTAGTTGCTGCTGTTTTTGCTATTATTACAGCTAATTCTGTCACAATTCTTTTTTGTATTCTCTTGTCTTCTCTTGGTTCTGTTACTACTTTGAATGACACTCAGCCTATACAACTTAATCCTAATCTCTGGGTTTGTCATGCTCAATATATGTTTTTGGTTCATGGTACTAATGTCACCCTGTACTATGAGCCTCCTATGGCTTTTGGTCAAGTTGCTTTCATACCTGATTTAATATCTTCATCTTCCTTTATTGTTTCCCAATTGCAAACCATTCCTTATTCTTGGTTGTTTTCTAAGCCACCAACACAACTTAATTCTGTTCGTTGGCGTTATCTTCGTACTAATCAATATATTAGAGGCTTATGTTTTTGTTGTTATGCTCACCATACTTGGCTTAACAATTGGAATGATTATGCTAAAGCTCGATGCATTTTATCGAAAGTAGGGAATTATAGTTATTGTACTGATTATTATTGGCTCTGGGGAACCTTTAATTCTTCTTTGTATGGGCCTAATATTGTGCCTGAAATGTATCCTGATAATTTTCCTATTTTTAATGCTTCTGATATGACTGATACTGATCCATTTGTGCTGGCTGGCAACTAAAGGACCCTAATATGTGGTTCTTTTTTGACAAATATGCAACCAATGTACACCCTCAAAACTATCAGTGTGCTGCTATTGGCTACTTTTCCCTACCTGTGCAGATTGGTGCTCTCTCTTCTTCTTTACGACGGCGCCATGCTCCATTAGGTCCTACATGTAATGATGAAGTTATCATTGATACACAACTGTCCTCTCTAAATACCTTTGGCCATGCTGTGGCTGGAACTATTACTGTGGTGATCACCTTAGGGGCTTATCCTGGAATAATAGCTCAAGAAAATAGACATTCTATCCTGGGCTTAACATGTCGCCTGGATAAATCAATTAATGCCACTGCTGCTATTGTTCGTGATCTCCAACATGAAATTGAGGACCTGAATTAGGATGTGCTCCAGCAACGTTTTGCTATTGACTATTTGTTAGCACGACAAGGAGGTTTTTGTAAACTTGTTGGCCATCATGGATGTGCTGTTCATTTTCACTTTTTGAACAAAATCATTGAAGATGAACTTGCTAAACTTCAATCATATTTTCAGAATAATGTTCATGCTATTTCCTCTCCTTTTGACTGGTTGACCAATTGGCTTCCTGATTGGTCCTGGCTTAAGCAGTTGTGTTTTTTATGCTGTGATTATTATTGTCATGTTAGTTGCTTGCTGTTGTTTCATTCAGTGTATTCCCTCATTAATTGCTATGTTTTGTCCTGTTCCTCTCTCTCTGCCTCCTCACCAAATGCGATATATACAAAAATCTTTGTTCTCTCAAAATTAAATAAAAAGAGAGGACATGTAGGAGTCTGCAGTCTGCATATGTGCAGGAATTTTTCCTATCTTTTTTTTTTTTAATTTGATTTATATGCTGCCCTTCTCCGGAGACTCAGGGCGGCTTACAATGCATTAAGCAATAGCCTTCATACTTTTGTATATTTATACAAAGTCAGCTTATTGCTCCCACAAACTGGGTCCTCATTTCACCTACCTTAGAAAGGATGGAAGGCTGAGTCAACCTTGAGCCTTGGAGAGATTCGAACCAGCAGTAATTGCAGGCAGCTGTGTTAATAACAGGGTGCTTAGACCACTGTACTATCAAGGCTCTTGGATGGCAAATCTCAGATAGGGAAGGTTACTTGCACGTAGGCGCTAGGAAATGGCATTAGAAGATAAAGACCCTAACTCTGTAAATAAGAGGAACAGGAGGAAAGGAAATGGGATGTGTGTGTTAGACTTTAACCATAGCTAAATATTAGAAGTGCTTAAGCAAGCAATAAATGGTTAACCAAAGATTTTAGTTACCTGGAAGATTCTGTGAGCCAATGATATTCTGCCAAGTACGCTGTAACTTGAAAGTAACAAACTATATAATGTCACTATGTAAGGCAATAAACTACCACATTTATCCTCAACCTTTGTGTGTGTGGTCACTCAACAAATTACCACGTTGGTAGATGCAATCTAGGGCAGTGAAATCTAATTAAGTACTTTTACTTTCAGTGCTAACATGTACACATTGAATTATGTTTACTACTGAGTTTAAATGTAGATCTATTATCTGCCTGTCTCACATACTTGTGAACCAGTTATGAGTTATTTCAATCAAATACTAATATTGGTATAGTAATATACTAATACTAATAATAAATACTATATAGAATTGGGAACCAGAAAAAATAATCAGGTAGATAATTGAAGCTTTTTCTTTTGTAAATAAATCTTATTTGTCTGAATGAACTTTTTGATCTGGGTTGCTTAAATCAGATCAATTTTATCTGTATTCTATTATTTGATTCAAGCTGATTTAAATGAATTTTGTAATGAGTTTCAATGAGCATGAACAGACTAGTATCGAATTGATCCAATTTTGTAGATTCAGTCTGAATTGATTTAATCATTTAGCTCAAACTAACTCAGCAATCGAGATCTAATAATTCAAACAGGAACAAGGGCAATTTGCACATTTGAGGTCACATACATATCTTGTGATAAAATATTTTTCTCATGTCCTATATGGCAATCATAAATAGTTAATTTCTGAATGATAGGTAATAATATTGGAGGAATGGTCAAATGAAATTATTTGGCCAAGGTGAATTATACTGGCTGCCAAAACTGTAATAATATTCCCAGAGAGTAGTGATTCAATGTTTCTTCATCAAAAATATATCCAGCTTGGAACATTTATTTGACAGCTCAATGATCTTGCCATTCAGAGACAGAGCAGCATGCTGAATGCTCCATTTTTATTTGGATTTATAGTTATTGGAACAGACATTGTGCTAGACTGCTAAATGAGGAGGAAGAAGTCACTCAGGGCCAATGGCTTATTTTCAAGGGCAGAAGACCCATATAACAGAAAGTGCAAGAGCTGGCCTACAAGACCACTAAGGTACAATTGAGAACAAATTAACCAGTGGAATGGCTTACCTTCAGAAGTTGTAGATGCTCCATCACTGGAGGCTTTTAAAAAGAGACTGAATAGCCATTTGTCTGAAATGGTATAAGGTCTCCTGCTCAGGAAGGGGGTTGGACTAGAAGACCTTCAAGGTCCCTTTCAAATCTGTACCTTTTAACCGAAGTTATGGTGAACTACTTGTCTTGTTTTTTTGGTTTTTTTTTTGAAGTGCAGCTCTCAGAAGCTGCATTGACAATATAACAGTAGCAGCAGACTTAATTTTTTCACTCAGCATATTTTGTTATTATAAAATGAATGAATGATGCAGGGATGGGTTCTACTTACCTTTACTACCGGTTTGCAACGGGGACGCACGCATGCGCTTCGTTCGCACATGTGCGCTTCTGCGCATGCACAGAAGCATTTTGATGATGTCAGGTCGGTGGGCGGAACCTCCTGCCAGTTTTACTACCAGTTCTATAGAACTGGTGTGAACCGGGGGCAACCCACCACTGGAATGATGCATGGAGAAAAAGTTGTTATACTGTCTGCTAATGTATTATAGCAAAAAGCAAAAAATATAATGTTGACTTTAAGAAAAAAAATCAGAATTGGCATTAAGGTAGTATCTTTATTACATCAATGAAGGTTTGCACACAGCATCAACTTTTGGGTTACCAAGAACGTCATCATAGAAAATGGTTAAAATAATTCTTCCCTCCACTAAGCATTCTCCCGATCAGTTCTGGAGAATTAGAGAACTATCCAAAGCTGATGTGAGAGAAAAGGATAACAATAAAAGGAAACACTAGTTTATGGTCATACACACTCTAGATTTAGCCTACGTTCAGTAAAGCAGAAATGCAATGCTTGACTTCTTGAAAAAGAAGAAAAATGAAAGAAATTAATATGGTTTAACTAGATAATTCAGTGGAGACCAATGTTTTTAACCCTAGTCTAATTTGCAGATCTGAATTTTTTTCTAAGAAAAAAATAAACAAGAATAGATCTGGAATGGTAAAAGTCTTTGGCTTATAAAATTATGTTAAGTTGACCTAAGAACATGACATTCAGTTTTTGTATACTTTGCCCTTCCAAACAATATAAAGCTAGATAACCAATTTTTGATAACTGAGGTCAAAAATGCCTTCACTATCTGATTGTGCTTTACCTATGAGAATATTTTTTTATATAATTGGCCTTTCTGAAGTGCTCTCTGCTGTAAGAACATTTTTCATTGCTTATAAGTTACAGAATGCATTTCTCTGAAAGATTATGTTTGCCCTCTACTCTTGACTTTGATGTGTTAACAAATGATGATGTAATTTAAATATATTAATTTATATGCCAAGATTGGGCAACAACAGCCCTCTCTGTTTTGCAGTCAAATTTTAGCTTATAAAATAGTTTAACTGATCTTGTTCCTAATCATTCCTGATTTATTTTTCTTAAATATTATTTAAGAAATAAAAACCTCTGATTTCCCATTAGCTAGCTATCAAAAGCAAAAGGAGACATGCTGATAGACAATGAGGTCCTAAGTCATGTATAGACTTAAAAATAAATACCGAAACTATAATTGTGTCTTGCACAGGAATGGCAATTGTGCATATTTTTCATCCTTTTAGATGCACTGATCAACAAGCATTTTATGAAGGTAGTCCCATATGCTACAAGAGTTAAGACACAATGATAGTTTGATAGTAGTTGAAACAGACCTGATGTTGGCATGAAATTTTGAGCGGCTGTGTGCTGAAAACAAAGAAATCAAGGGTGATCCAATGCCATGCTTCAAATAATTCCAGTAAGACTGTTAAGTGGATCCTCCTCCATCTCTCCCCTTCCCCCTCCTCTTTTTAATGGCCAAAAGATCTGAACATGGATCATACACTAATAGCATCTCTACATGTATCAGCCATCAGCAGACATAAAATTGGCATATTGTTGAATGGAACATCTGATTATAGACTACAACTGGTTCCTTCTCTCTGCCCTGCCATACTAATCTTTTGTACTGTCTATTTCTGAGAGAGATAACTTCTCCTTTTTAATTTGTTAGATGTATATTATGTGTACATATTAGTACTTTTATAACTGTAGTATATGACAAGTTAACACATTCATCCAATTTCATCCAACTGAACTTGCCTGTTCTTGCCTGGAGAATAGGATCTTTTGAGTTGGAAGCAGGCCAGGCCTGTCATCAATCTACCTTCATTTTTCTACAATAGCCAAGTTATGTCATTTTGCTATATTTCTTCTTGCCAAGTATTTCAGTGTTTCCCTCCCAGGCCATTTATATTTGCTATTTTCACCTATCTTTTTATATAAATCCACAGATAATCTAGATTTTCCTGCCCTTTCCCTATACCTCTATATTTTTAGCATTAGATCCCCACATACCATGTAGCATATTGGCCAGCATACTTCCATAGACCATACAAAAATAAAATGGAAGGCCCTTAGCCCCATGAACGTCTTGTGGTGCTCCTAAAGGTGAAGCACCCTCTGGAAATATCCCTAGAGAAACTTGCTATCATAGGGCATGTTCTTTTTCAATGCCAAGGAAGTAACCAGAATGTGGAGCCAACATCTGATCTTCCAGGGAAACGGTTTTGTTCAGGTATATCAGAGGTGGGTTTCAGCAGGTTCTGACCAGTTCTGGAGAACCGGTAGCGGAAATTTTGAGTAGTTCGGAGAACCGGTAGTAAAAATTCTGACTGGGTCTGCCCCCATCTATTGTCGGCCTCCCAAGTCCCAGCTGATCAGGATGAATGGGGATTTTGCACTAACCTTCCCCTAGATTGGAAAGGAAATGGAGAAATGGAGATTTTACAGTCTCCTTCCCCTGGAGTGGGGTGGGAATGGAGATTTTACAGTATCTTTCCCCTGCCATGCCCACCAACTCACACCCACCAAGCCATGCCACCAGAGGTAGGTTTCAGCAGGTTCTGACCAGTTCTGGAGAACCGGTAGTGGAAATTTTTAATAGTTCGGAGAACCGGTAGTAAAAATTCTGACTGGCCCCACCCCCATCTATTCTCTGCCTCCCAAGTCCCAGCTGATCGGGAGGAAATGGGGATTTCTGCTCGCAGTTTGTGTTGGCAGGGGGGCAGAGGTCGACCTCGAGGCGTCTCGCATGGGGAGTGCCGCAAGGGTCGGCCCTCTCGCCCCTCCTGTTCAACATTTATGTGAAGCTGCTGGGCGAGATCATCCGTGGTTTTGGGGTGAAGTGTCATCTGTACGCTGATGATACTCAGCTGTACATCTCCACCCCAGACCACCCCAACGATGCCCTTGATGTGATGTCTCGCTGCCTGGAGGCCGTGTGGGTCTGGATGGGGAGGAACAGGCTCAGACTCAACCCCTCCAAGACTGAGTGGCTGTGGCTTCCGGCGTCCCGATATAGTCAGCAGGTGCCATCGCTGACTATTGGGGGTGAATCTTTTCCCCCCACAGAGAGGGATCGCAATCTGGGTGTCCTCCCGGACACACTGCTGTCTTTAGAAGAGCATATGACGGCCGTGGCCAGGGGGGGCCTTTTATCAGGTTCGCCTGATTCGCCAGTTGCAGCACTTTCTGGACCGGGACGCCCTGCGCATGGTCACTCATACCCTTGTTACCTCCCGGTTGGACTATTGTAATGCTCTCTACATGGGGCTCTCCTTGAAGAGCACTCGGAGGCTCCAACTGGTCCAGAATGTGGCCGCGTGGGTGGTTATGGGCGCAACTCGTTGTGCCCACGTGACACCCCTCCTGCGCGAGCTGCACTGGCTCCCAGTGGTCTTCCGGGTGTGATTCAAGGTGTTGGTTACCACCTTTAAAGCGCTCCATGGCATAGGACCCAGGTACCTTCGAGACCGTCTTCTGCCACCAATAGCCTCCCACCGGCCAGTCCACTCCCACAGAGAGGGTCTCCTCAGGGTGCCATCGGCCAAGTTATGTTGTCTGGTGACACCCAGGGGGAGGGCCTTCTCTGTGGGAGCCCCAGCCCTGTGGAATGAACTGCCCCCGGAAATACGTAAGATCTCCGACCTCCGGGTGTTTTGCTGCGCACTGAAGACCCTGTTGTTCCACCAGGCTGGCCTATCAACATAATAATTTTAAATTGGGGTATTTTAAATTTCTGGGGTTTTAAATTGAGCCAAATCTATTTAATCATTTTAATTTTTAACTGCTGTTTTGTCTTGTGTTTTTAAATAGGCTGTACACCGCCCTGAGTCCTTCGGGAGAAGGGCGGTATAGAAATAAAATAATAATAATAATAATAATAATAATAATAATAATAATAATTATTATTATTATTATTATTATTATTATTATTATTATTATTATTTTGCAGTATCCTTCCCCTGGAGTGGGGAGGGAATGGAGATTTTACAGTATCCTTCCCCTGCCATGCCCAACAAGCCATGCCACGCCTACCAAGCCACACCCACAGAACTGGTAGTAAAAAAATTTGAAACCCATCACTGCATACCACGCCCACCAAGCCACACCCACAGAACCGGTAGTAAAAAAGTTTGAAACCCATCACTGCATGCCACGCCCACCAAGCCACACCCACAGAACCGGTAGTAAAAAAGTTTGAAACCCACCACTGGGGTACATCATATGCAAGCAGACATTCAAATGCCAGCTGGCGCAACATACTTTTCACCCTCATCATCTGAGTCAAACAGTGACTTTCTTAATAGACTTTATTCACAGCCAGTTGCTTTCTTCAGTCACCAAATATCACACTATAATTCTGTCCTCCTTATTTGCAGCAATAAAAGGATTCTGAAGATGATGATTTGAATGATGATAATGAAGTTTACTATAAAATACAGAAGTGGGCTACAAAACTATTGCATATTATCCAACATGGCAAATTTAATTTATTCTGCCTTCCAACAAAACAATGGAGTAGCATATCCTAAAGTTTAACATAGTTCTTTCATAACATATTGAGCCCATGAGAAAGGAAATCCTAGGCTGAGCAAACCTTTGAAGCACCAATGTACTTCAATGAAGGACTACGTTAAGTACATCTTCAAAACAGCATTGGAAAGAGAACAATACTTTGTTTCACATGTATCATATACTAGGCTAGTTGCAAGATAAGCGACAAGAATATGCCCCAAAATTCAGTCAAAGGAACATAGATCGGAACAAAATGAAGAATAAACAAGTGTTTTCATATCTCTTGATTCAATTAGCTGGATACAGCCGTAATTTTGGTTCATCTACCATTTTTCTTTCCACTTATTCTGATACCTTAAATCTGTCATCCTATTCAGTATTCAGATCGACTCTTGGTTTTAGCATAGATCACATAGATTGATTCTTTAGAACTATAAAAATTATTTTAGATTTGCCACCATTTAACATAATTTCCTTTATATTGTTCTTGTTGCCAAACTTTTCTTCCCCAAATAAAATCAGTTTAAACTGGCTGCATTGATTCTCATTATTTACTCTGCCTCAAGTTTTAGCACTATCCGCAAATTTGCTTTCTCTGCCTTTAGCTATAGCAGCAACATGAATAACTGAGGTCCCCAAAGAAGTAATCATTGTTGAGCTAAAAAACATGAAAGACTTGCAGTTTGGACTGGAAAAGAACTGAGAGAAAGTGTTATTGTGCTGAGGGCAAGAAAGGTCATTTGTGCCCTGAAGTAGTATTATAAGAAAAATAGTTGTGGTTGGAATGCTAAGTTACCCTATAAGGTTGCTCTCTGACCCCTTTTGAACATGTAAAGAACAGTTTGGAAGATATAAGAAATGGCAAGCATAGGTCACGTTGCACTAGGCAAGAAAAATGGTGGATTTGAGGGAATAAACTTAGGCATTTTCACCTCTCTCCCCTTTCAACACAGTACTCTTCTTCCCTAAGGAAGTCTGCCTGGCATCCAAATAATATAATAATAATCAAATAATAATAATTTGATTAATATATATTTAGATGCTAAGCTAAGGTAACTGGCATTTAATCATATTATATCTTTGCGTTACTGCCTATTAATATTTAGATCTGCTTCATTTTGTATTATTTTAATCTTGGCATTTGGTGTTATCCCTAGATGAACACTGAATTGTAATAGAAAACACAACCAAAGTGGAAAAGGATAGTCTTGGTTACAAATTGGTAAATCAGAGAGAGCCTTTGCTGATTCATCAGGAAATAAAGCATAGAAATAGTTAAATAAATTGTGTTTATGAAGCAGACATCAGCCTCCCTTTAGGAAAAAAATGTTTTCCCACATAACAGTATCTCCGTCTACTCATTTTAGGCTACTTATTTTACTTTATTCCCAAAATATCCTTGAAGTTTTCTGGGTGATGTTTTTTGAAATATTATTGTCAATGGTAGCAAGGATACTTCTCTTTGTCAGAGAAGAGCTATTTAGAGTTGCAAAAAATACTCTCTGAAAAGTTGATAATTTTTAATAAAATGTGTTACCTGGAAAAGGTACTATCATCTTCTTTTTGATATATTAGTGGTTATATTTCCTTTTTCCTGAAGCTTCTCGGGATTCCCTCATTAGCAGACGTAAAAAGTGGAACGAGAAGCCTTTTTGGAGATCTGCTTGAAGTTTGAAAAGCCAAGAAGGCTACAGACACTGATACAGATTCAGAGATGGGTTTCAGCAGGTTCTGACCAGTTCTGGAGAACCGGTAGTAGAAATTTTGAGTAGTTCGGAGAAGCGGTAGTAAAAATTCTGACTGGCCCCCATCTATTCTCTGCCTCCCAAGTCCTAGCTGATCGGGAGCAAATGGGGATTTTGCAGTACCCTTCTCCTGGAGTGGGGAGGGAATGGAGATTTTACAGTATTCTTCCCCTGCCATGCCCACCAAGCCACGCCACCAAGCCATGCCACGCCCACCAAACCACACTCACAGAACCAGTAGTAATTTTTTTTGAAACCCACCACTGTACAGATTCCTTTTAAGTTTTCAAGATTGAAATGTGGGCAGAACCATTTTTCGACAATGAGAATTTGCTTTGCTTTGCTTTGCTTTGCTTTGCTTTGCTTTGCTTTGCTTTGCTTTGCTTTGCTTTGCTTTGCTTTGCTTTGCTTTGCTTTGCTTTGCTTTGCTTTGCTTTGCTTTGCTTTGCTTTGCTTTGCTTTGCTTTGCTTTGCTTTGCTTTGCTTTGCTTTGAAAGGGAGTCTGAAAGCAAATTTGTTTTCATAAATGAGAATGACAGGAAAACGATGCAATAGTGTTTCCTACATAGCATTTATTAAGACCGGAACATTATGGATACATTTATATATGGAAGTGATGCTTACTCCTGAGGGATTCAATCTAACTTCAATCTAACTTTTATAATACTATAATACTATACTATAACTTTTATAATACTAAGAAAAAGTACCAGTGAAAACTTTGTCATTTCATGGTTTTTATTCATATTATTTTGGTCAATGAGACAGGAGAAATTTAAAAAGCGCACACCTACATTTTATTGTAAGCAATGGCTTAGAAAGTTCCAGACATGTTTTTGAGAATTATTATTTTTATATATAAAATAATGGTTATGAGTCGGGAGGAATAAACATAATTCTTTTTTGTGTTCACAAACAATATTGGAACAGCCAAGAAGCAGGGTGTTTGTTTGTTTTTTACAGCAGTCATTTTTCAGTTTGGTCAGACGAGAAAATTAAGTCACTAGTGAATTTCAAGTGATATTCAAACAATCAAGCTGAGGTGAAATATTTTGGATTCAAAATCATAAATACACACTTTTTGTTTGTGTGTTCTTCTATGACTAGATAAAGGGCAGCATTTCTGAGAGAAATGGGGAAACTGCTTTTCAGGCTATAAACCTATGACATCATGAATATTTGAATCTCTGTCTTTGAAGCCAGCAAAAAGAAAACTGGCATCCTGTAGAAATCTGGATTACCATGGGTTCTGCTAGGGTATGGTGGAATAAGTTTATTTAGGCTACCTAAATGTTGATATAATCCAATTCATTTGCTCTGTTTTGCTCTGATGGTGAAGGAAGCTTTTTTTTTTTAAATGCCCAAGACAGAAAGAACTGACCATTGCTTTATCCTTATTTTTGTCTTTTAAGCATGCAGGATAAATGAAAGTACATCCTTCCTCCAAAATTTTAATATGGTTTGCATGACTTATGTAATTTATTGATAGTTTCTTGCTTGTCTCCCCTAAATTCTTGAAGCCAATGTCATTAAATCACCATTGTTATTCAGCTCTTTATTCCCAAACTTGCCAAAAACTATTCAATAATAGCTGTTTATGCAGCTATAGGAAAAAATCCCTTTTATATTATTTAAAATGTATGTCAATGATAAATATAAAACAACTTGAGATGGTTTAAATTATGCTCAGAAGTGGAATTTGATTATGAGAATTTTCAACCAGCGCTAGAATACAGCACTTAATCCTTTCTCTATACAAATATCTGTTCAAACAACTGTCAATTGAAACCAAAATTGTATTTACTGTAGTGCTAAGTAATCTCTAAGAGAATTAAATAGTATTAAACATGGAAATAGTATTTGTAAATTCATGTCAGTGAACAATAAACATATCTGGTAAATCATGAAGAACCTACCGATTTTCAGCATATTTAAATTGGAAAGAAGCCTTCACAATCCTGTATAATTTATTTTTAAGTATGTCTAAGAAAATGATATATGTATTGGACCTCGGCAGAAATGATAGGCAGACCTTGCATCCTGAGGATATGTACTGTATTAAGACACCAAATAGGTTTTTTCTAAAAACCTATTTAGATAATTCTTGCCCTGAGTTAAAATTAATATAGAGACATACAAAGGCATCGTGGACAGACATGGAGGTGTAAAGTTAGGAAAACCCAGAAACTTAAAATGTTATTAAAACCTTCTCTTTTACAACAATTTTTACTTGTGTGTGAGATTTGGTTTAGAATCAGCAACATAATTCTTACCCAGCCTGTTCATTGGGTATACCAGCTGGGAATTAGGCAGTAGGTCACTGCTTCATTAACCTTAAAAAGTTGATATTTTTGTACTACATGAAGTTTTCTTCTTTTTTTGGAAGTTAAAATCATATGGTCAGACTCAGCACATATTGCTTATGTTTAGCAATATGCAAAACGTATCATAGTTGTTTGGGGCTGGATCACATTTAGAACACCGTGAAGCATTTTATCTCAGCAAGGCTTATTTCTGAAAACCATCTGTGGAACAGTATATTCTGGAAGAAAAACAGAAACTGCAGGCTTCTTTGGAACGTCCGATTCCTGGAATATTGAGTTTTGTGCACAATCATCTATGACATGTCAACAATTTCCCAAAGTCTTCAGCTGACATGCCACAACTTTTTCTAACTTTGTTCCATAACTATGATTTTTAATGGAAAATCATTAAAACATACCAAATAATAAATGTGTTTAATTAATTCTATTTTAATTAGATCAAATACAATTTTTATCTTGGTTCTCCATTTCCCTGACCCTTTCTAGTTCTGAAATGCTATGTCTTACTAACTTTTACTTAGTCATTGTATTTATTTGAATTGGTTCACTGTAGTGATACCAATAGCTATTTGTGTTGCATGAGGGCCAATGTGACAGTGTTCCAACTGAGTCCATTTTTTTCAGCATTTTGTATCTTCATCTCATACATGATTCAATTTGCAAGTGTCTACAGTATATCATTTTTTGCCCAAATGTTGCCTTGTATGCCCATCCTTTCATAATTCTGCTTTTGATAACATCTTAAATTTGGTTGTGCAATAAATTTCTGTGGTTTGGATTTGATCGCTGAGTGAGATGTTTCCTTTTCCATTACATGCTCTACTTCTTCAAATTTCTCTGCTTCTGGTTTTTTAATTTTCAAATACCACAGCTGTAAGTTTCTTACATTTCATATTTCATCACTAGTACAGTTATAGTGTTAAAGGCATTTGCTCTTGCTATGGGGATTTTCATCAGTTGGAAGACTGATATGGTTGAAGGTGAGCCATGATGATATTCTTCAGCACAGTGGTTCTTGGATAATTGTGGGTATGACACTGGGTGAGGTAGATGTAGAATATAATAACCTTTCTTGTCTTATAATTTAATTTGATTTATGGTGTGGACAAAACTGGTTTTATAAGCATTAGGAAATATTTTGTTGATCTTTAGGCTAATTGCTGTGCTCACCATATTGAGGTCTTTTAAACCAGGGGTCAGCAACCTGCAGCTCTGGAGCCACATGTGGCTCTTTCACCCCTCTGCTGTGGCTCCCTGTCACTCAAAATATGTGTCACAACCACCAATGTGCGACACCCGCCGGCACACAATTTATTGAGCTTTTCAATCCCCAGTAGGCCATCCATGGATAAATCCAAGAAAAGAAAAGTTTCAAAAGAAAACAGAACATTTAATTCAACTACATATGCTAGTTTTGTGGCCGCTTAAGAAATAGTCAGGCACGGGAAGGGTTTTGTGGCACCCAGTGTTTTCTTTTCTGTGGGAAACAGGTCCAAATGGCTCTTTGAGTGTTTAAGGTTGCAGACACCTGTTTAAACATTACTTTGTTTCTTGGACACTGTGGTTGATTATCACAACGTCACTGGTAAAATACGTAGCTGGATTAAGTTTCTCACCATCAATTATTTCCCCAATTGATAATTTTCTTTGGAAATTTATTCAAGAACAGCTAGGAAGAACGTTGGAGAGATTGTGTCTACTTGTCAAAAACCTTGATGTACTTGGATGCTGATTGGGTCACCTTTTAAAAATGTTGTTATTGTCTTTGAAGTTTTGCATTCTTTGCTTCTAGACAATTATTAAGGAGTTTTCAAAGCATTTCTCCATCAGTTTTGAGGATTTATATGGTAATACTGTTGAATTGAATTGGATGGAGAAATTCTGGTTTCATTTTTGGTATTATTAAGTATTTATCTGAGTAGTAGTGCTTTGGGATGTTTGGACATGAAGAGGTCACCGTAGATGTTCTGGCATTCTTCAATTTCTCACTGTTTGCTTGCATTGGCATTGTTCTTCAGGGCTTTAAATGGTCCTCTTTTATTACATTTCCTTCTGACATATTATGATCCTACTACATACAGCTGCTGCTTTCACATCTGTTATGTTCAGTAATTTTCATAGTTCTCATTTGAGAATCACTAATTACTGTTGTTCTTAAAATTGGCGGCCATATAAATATTTTAAATAAATAAATAAATATAATAGAGATCAGAAGGCTAATGCTGAAACAATAGTCTTAAAATGCCAGCAGGTATCATTTAAACGGCTTCTTAGTATGAATTTCAGAATATCTGCAATAACAGAACCTTGAATTATACAATGCTACATTAAAGATAATTTTAATACTTCCTGTCATATTATACACTTAAAAATTAAAATGCCACTGTTACGTACCTATGAAACACAACAGGATGCATTAATTTACATATTTTTTCTCAGTTAATGGAACTTTTCAAAGAAACAGGCTTGTCCCTGGGATACAGCAATTAAAGCATTTCTCACAGGCTTCATAGCCTAGGGGTTGTGTTTATAGCTTAACAAATTATTTTCACTATTAAACTTCCACTCTGGGCATATGGAAGTGCTGACTGAAATAAAGGCCTGATGAGAATCTTTCCAGAAGCTTGGGCTTCACTCAAGCAATAAGGAAGATGCTGGGAACAATTAGAGCCCTGCAAATGTTTAGTCATAGCAACAAAGATTGCACGGGCCACTAAAACGTGGTACAATATTAACAATGGTTTCAGTACATTTCCTTTAAATTGATTACATTGATCCTCAAAGTCTTGGCAAAGTTAGGAAGCAGTTTATACTTAGATGAAACAAGCAAGTAGAAAGAGAATATGAGAAATCCAAAGAAACAGCCAGCTAAGCGGGACGAGTAGATTTATGTAGCAAAAATGCTTTGGGCATTGGAGATTTGCAACATGCATCAAATTTAAATGGCATTTAGTCGAATAGAAAAGAGTGAATATAGACGGAGTGAGGAGAGAATTAAATCCAGAAATTGAAATTGCTCCCATAAGCAATCTATTACTTTTAAAAAAATACATTTTTATTAAATGAAGTTCTGGAGACAAGAATTCATGTGTGGAGTAGCCCTATAAATTCTATGCAAATGTCAAAAAAAGAAAGGTAGATGTTATAAATAGAGATCATTGGAGAGCTAGCTCATGTCACTGCAGCTTACACTAATGTTCTAGTATGTTCCACCAATCTGTAGATTTTTAAAAAATCTGCAATTCCTACTATAGAGATTAAGAATGCATTTTCCTCACAAGGTTCCTTAACCTTGTGGCTAAGTGATGCTTAACGAGTGGGAAAAATGCATTCTTAATGTGACAATGAGAAGTGCCAACAACAGATACCTGTTTATGCTGCCACAGTGGGCATTATTATATATATTGCTATGATAAGAAAAGCAAAGTGTTCCAGAGTGTCTAAATTTGGCACAATTGAAGAAACTGTCCTGGGGCTAAATGAAAATGGCAGTTGGTAGATTCCATCCCTTCCTATCCCAGTCGACTGTCAGAGCAGTTACTTCATTTTTCAGAACAATAATGTCTATCCTGAATTCTGTGTATTTTTTAGTATGTGCCCAAGATCAGGGGTCCTAACTCCTGAGTTGTGGATCAACAAGCGAGTGAAGCCCAATTTTCACATGTGCGGAATCCAGGCAGCGCATGAAACCACAGCCTCCGGTTCACAGAAAACACCCTCTACAGATATGGTCCCTGGAGACTAAAAGGTTGGGGACTGTTGTTCTAGATTACTTTCTTGATCCTGCAATTTAATGAAACCCAGCACAGCTCAAATACATAACAGATCCCATCCACTGTTGCCATTCATGCTACAGTGTTTATTTGGGTAGATCATAGTACTTTTAAAAAAGTTAAATGGATATTGCTTTTTCATCCTTTCTAATTTAAACTGTTCCACTTCCATTTTTTAGTTGCTAGTTTACTTTAGCTCTTGGTATTTATTGTTTTCTTTGCAAATCTAGTTTACATAGTTTCCTCCTTTCCAGTCTTTTTTTTTTTTTTTGGTATATAGTCTGCCCTGAGTTTCCGGAGAAAGGCGGCATATAAATTGAACTAATAATAATAATAATGGTATACCTTGGCTTTTATTATTAGCATGAACTGTATTGATTGCTGAACTTGCAGACAAATTTGACTGCACAAGTCACAGTACTATTTCCATGAATTTGAAAAAAAAAAAATTGCTACTGTCTTTGAAATCCCTAGTATCAAAATCATCATGGAACAATTTCTCTACTATATCATATCTACTCACAGGATTGAAATCCCGTAAGCTAACTGAAAAACAGCTAATCACTTAACATCTACCCAGCTTAACCTCGAGAATGCCTGGAGAGAGGAATGGTCCAAAGTACCTTCTTATGGCCTGATCATTAGTGATGCCTCTACCAAACCACCTGGTTTTGACCTGCCTTGCTTTGTCTAATTGAAATTGAACAGAATTAGGTGTGGTACTGAAAGAAATATCTCTACCCTGTATCAGTGGGGATGGAAACTGTTAGATCCTTGTGGATACGACGCCTGCGCAACCGGCTCTGTTGCCAGGCGTCGAGGATTGGCTAGGACGCGAGTAGCTGAAGGAGCGGGAGAACAGCTGCTAGGGATTCATCCAAGCGATCTCACAGCTAACTATTTAAGGAGCTGTCAGGCGAGTTGTTGTTGTCTTGTGTTACGTGTTCTGTTCCTGACTGTTTTGTGGTTAAATAAAGTTGGTGTTATGCATACAACCTAGCCTCCTGCCTGATTACCCACCGGACACAACAAGTGGCGACAAAGGTGGGATATCTATGAGGTAATCAGAGGCACCAACAGAACTGACAACACCAAGTCTGTGCCCTCACGCCAACCTAGCCCACGAAATGGCAGCCGCCCTTCCTCCTTTCATGCCGTTTGAGTCAGCTCTGGAAACCTGGGATGAGTACCTGAAGAGGTTTGAGTGTTTTTTACAAGCCAACAACCTCGCTGACTTATCTAGCACCAGGAAGAGGGGCTACTTTCTTAGTTCGTGTGGCCGCGAAATTTTCGGGACTGCTAGGGCTCTCGTTGCCCCTCAAGCGGTGTTTGCGGTACCACGGGAGACTGCTCGAGAAGTTAAAGCACCACTACTCCCCCGCTCCCTCAAAAATAGCGAGATGACACGCGTTTCACCAGAGAGCGCAGAGGGAGGGGGAGTCCATCAATGATTATATGACTTCCCTGCGTTCGGCGGCGCTGCATTGCGAATTCAGGGAGCTGGATGAAATGCTCCTGGACCAGCTCGTGTGCGGGGTGCGGAACCTGAAGCTCCATCAAAGATTACTGGCCCGCTCAGACCTGACCCTTCCAATAGCTATGGATGAGGCCAGGGCCGCCAAGATGTCTGCCAAGTCCGCGGCCGAGATCCAACGTTCCCAGACCAGGGATTGCCGGCTAGCGCCCCTCAGGCCATACATTATGAGGAGTCTGACCATGACGACACCTCTGAGGGAGAAATTGAAGTGAGCTGCCTCAAGACCACCAAATACAAAGTTCGCATGCCCCCAGTTAAGACATCTCAGGGCAGCTGCCTTGGTTGCAGGGGGTCGCACAACCGCACAGAATGCAGATTCCGATTCGCTATCTGCCGGCGCTGTGGCAAACGAGGGCATCTCTCTAGGGTCTGCCATTCCGTTTTTCTGGCTCCTGAGGGTACTGGGGAACCAGGGCCCAAGCGAATGAAGACCAGACGGACCGGACGTCGCACGGAAGGTGTTGCTATGACCCTTGAGGGTGAGATTGCAGTGGTGGCCGTCAGCCATGCTTCCGCACCTGTCACAGGGAGCAAGATTTTTCTTACCATCCGATTGGAGGGAGTCCCCTGCAAGATGGAGGTGGACACAAGTTCCTCCAAATCATTGATTTCCTGGCCCACACTTACCGCCCTGCTTCCTTCCATCTCTCAGCAACAGCTACAGCCTTGCCACATCAAGCTAAGGGACTACCAGGGAAGAACTATCCCCATACTAGGCTGTGGGTCCTTCCAGGTTACCTATAACACCTTTTCGGGTCGCTTGCCTTTAATAATTGTGCGCGACCGTCTCCCCTCTCTCCTTGGGCTAGATTGGTTTGCTGCCCTTAGCCTCGGCGTATCTGGCATACATTCCACCTATCCGGACTCCTTATCCAAGCTTATACATGAATTCGCCGAGGTGTTTGATGGTCAATTAGACAAATACACAGGGCTCCCCATCTCTTTTAATTTGGATCCCCAAATTGCGCTCATACGCCTGAAGCCACGGAGGGTGCCCCTTGCACTGCAGCTCAGGGTTCATCGCGAACTAGATAAATTAATAGCTCAAGAGATCCTGCAACCGGTGGAACATTCTAATTGGGAAACCCCTATCGTGATTCCCCTCAAGCAGGACGGCTCTATTAGAATATGTGCCGATTATAAGGGGACAATCAATAAGGCCCTGCAAGCAAACCACTACCCCGTGCCCATTGTCCAGCATCTGTTACATTCTCTGGGCCAGGGTAAAATCTTGCGAAGCTTGACCTGGCTCAAGCTTATCAACAGCTTCTGGTGGATGATGCCACCGCCCTGGCCCAGACCATTGTGACCCACCGGGGCGCCTTCAAGTGCACCCGCCTACAATTTGGTGTTAGTGTGGCCCCCGGTATTTTTCAAAGCCTCATGGAGCGTTTGCTCCATGGGCTTGAGGGCGTTGTGCCCTATTTTGATGATGTGCTGATCGCGGCAGCTGATCACATTGAGCTCATCACCAACTCAGGGCTGTCCTTGCCAGATTCCAGCGGGCCGGTTTGAGACTGAAGAGAGACAAGTGCAAGATCGGCGTTCTTCAGATTGAGTTTTTGGGGTTCCTCATCGACTCCTCTGGTATTCGCCCTGCCCCTTCCAAGGTGGATGCCATTAAACGGGCTCCTGTCTCTGCTAATAGGTCTGAGCTGCAGGCATTCCTCGGCCTGCTGAACTTCTATTCCATTTTTTTTGCCCCATAAGGCTTCGGTAGCGGAGCTCCTGGTGTTATGCATACAGCCTAGCCTCCTGCCTGATTACCCACCAGACACAACAATTTCCCCTGTTGAAATTCTGTCTATATTCACTCTGTTCTGATATGCAAACGATTAAACATGTTGTACAAGATTTCCCATGACGTGCATTCTCTCTAGAAGATCTGCATGAAGCAATGCATCATGAATTGGACATACAGTTATGATGCCATTGCCAAGCCCCCATAGAGGTTTTACTTACAATTACAGGGACTGTGTATATATATTTATTTCTTTTTTTCATGTTCTCATCGTATGCTAAATAAATAATAAATGTATTGTAACAGAAACTTTACTGGCTATCCCTAGGTATCTAAAACTTCCTTTGTAAATAAAATGTATTGCCTATGAATTTCCATCACTGAATTTCTCCACCAGTATAGCAGTGACCTTTGGGCAGAGGATTCTAGTAAGTTATTTGTTTTGTTTTGCACTTTTAGAGCAGCCATTTGGGATTCTTACAAAGAAAGGTCTGAGGGCATTCTTTCATTTAGCCTTCATTTTAACCACTTGCACTTGATGTGGCCACTGCTTCTAGTTAAAAAATAGGTTGGAGATTTTGGGCAAGCCATTTTCACATAAACATATAGCAGATAACATCATTAAACATTAAAATTAGATATGGAGATATTGAAACTTTGTGTTTCCCATTCCATCCCATTCCATTGGCTATTTGATTCCAAAATAATTCTGAACGGCTGACATATTGTAATTAAAAAGGAGAGAGAGGGACGGGAGGGAGGGAATGAGAGAGAGAGAGATCAATAAAGGACTATATTTGTAGCTCAGGGTTGAACGAGAGAGAGAAAGAGAGATGAATGTATGCCTAGATTAACTCATCATATATACTGCATTACCAAAGAAAATATACCAAAGGCCTCAAAAACGTACCCACGGCATGGCAGAAAAAGACTTGAGACAGACCACAGTTCCTTCAACAAAGCAGGTGTACTTTTGTGGTGCCATGACATTATTTAGTTGAGGTACTGTGAAGTCCCGTCCCCTCCCCCCGTCCTTACTAGATGGGCAGAAACCATTCAATAACAAAGTGCAAGTAATTGCATGAAAATAAGCAGATTTTAAAGAATGGCATTCAATGAATATTTTAGCATAATATGAAAGATATCTGTATCTAGCCCAAAATTTCAAACATTTGTTGATATTTGCAGAGGATTTAAACAATAAAAAATACCACTTTGTAATAGGAAATTCCATACCAAAATAATTAAAAATAAAATAATTAGAAACAGTGCAAAAGTTTCAATAAATCTCTCATTCATGTCCAGTGTACCACAAAAATACATTTATTTAAAGGAACATGCAGAATTATTATAATTAATAAATAAATAAATTATTTCTATTAATTAATAAAAATAATAAAATAGATGCAAAACTATACTAGTGATTTATCTACTGTTAAAGTAATGTTAACTTCCATTTGGACGCTTAGGAAATGATCTAACTGGCAACAGCTAAAGCTGTATGATACCAACATGTCTTTATAATCCAGATAACACACTGGCATTTATGCCCTGCTGCCTTAAGAATAGAGTGTCTGGTCACAGACAAAGCAGTGGTGGGTTTCAAATTTTTTTACTACTGGTTCGGTGGGTGTGGCTTGGTGGGTATGGCATGGCTTGATGGGCGTGGCTTGGTGGGCGTGGGAGGGGAAGGATACTGTAAAATCTCCATTCCTTCCCCAATCCAGGGGAAGGTTACTGCAAAATCCCCATTTCATCCTAATCAGCTGGGACTTGGGAGGCAGAGAACAGATGGGTGCGGGGCCAGTCAGAATTTTTACTACCGGTTCTCCAAACTACTCAAAATTTCCGCTACCAGTTCTCCAGAACTGGTCAGAACCTGTTGAAACCCACCTCTGAGACAAAGTGTCTCTAAAGATCATTGCCTGACCCATCCCTGTTTTAGTTTTCCATCCCCAAATCCAAGAAGACAGATGTTAGAGAGGGTAGCAGTTGGAACTTACTAAATTTGTATTTAAAGCATTTTAGAAGATTATATAAATGTTCAATAAGACAATCCCAGGTTGTTGTTATTTAAAATTAAAAAATGAAATAAAATGGAGTAATATGTATGTATGTATGTATGTATGTATGTATGTATGTATGTATGTGTGTATGTATTTCTCTTTAGCCAGGTTCTTCCTACGTAAACCAAGATTTTTATGCAGCCCTAGTTCAGTGAAATCCCAATCCACTAGTTTCTAGGCTTTTTTTGAAACTAGTGGATTGGGATTTCACTGAACTAGGACTGCATAAAAATCTTGGTTCACGTAGAAAGAACCTGGCTAAAGTGAAATACACATAAAAGCCCTTCAATCAGAGGGATTCCTGACATAGTGATAGGGACCATTTCTTTTAACATCAGTCTATTCGAATAACTCACTTAATTCTAGGACACTGGACTTCAGTACTGAGGTCTAAAGGTTTCCTTTTAAAGTTGAGGCCCTGTTCCAGATAAGACTGCAAACAGATGATTTATGACTGAAGAAGATAAATTCTGATAAAAACTATATTTTCCTGATCTTTTTTTTCAAAGAGAATGGAACAGTAAGCAGCTATTGATCTTCCTCAAGCACATATCTTTTGCAAATAGAACTTTTTGCTGTTCTGACTTAACAATGTTACAGCTAAGCACCATATTATAAAATAAAAATATATTTTGCAAAATGTATTTATTACAGGTGTGTCTTACTGGCCCTATCACATTTAGCAGCTTATGTCTTTTTAAAATCAAAACTGTTTTATGTGCAGACTAAGAAACCTGGAAGTCTTTTATTCATGCTCAAAGAACAAAAGTAAAGGAAATGTGGTTCAAAACCAAGATGTTGGAAGAGAAGATAGCTTTAAGGCTTAAGCATAAACTACACAAATGCACATTTTATATACACACATACTATATAGCCACGGAAGCATTAAAAACTGGTTATTTATCAAGGAAGCTTTATTCGGTGAACTGTATTTGTCCTGAACCAAAAAATGTCCTTGAAATAACTATCTGAAGAAAATGTAATATAAAAGGACAAATAAAAGTTTGGATTTGAGAATCTTAAGAAAATGTAGATTAATTTCAAAAAGGGATTTTTTAAAAAGTAAGAACTTTGTAAAGAGAATTTATATGCTGTTTCGGGAGACACATTTTTCTTTCCCTTCCTCCTATATACCATGCTGTCACCCCACATATATTGACTCAGGAATTCTGGGTTAACTCAAACTCTGAGTATGTTCAGCCTGGCAGCCCAAGAAGTCACATTGAGGGATGCAAAGTATAATAATGTCAGAGTCCTGGAATTATATATACTGCATACCCATGTTTCTCTGAAAATAAGACCGGGTCGTATATCAATTTTTGCTTCAAAAGATGCATTAGGGCTTATTTTCAGAGAAATATTGTACTAAATGTGCCTGGCGATCTTAATTGGGGCTTATTTTTGGGATAGGGCTTATATTACTGAAAAATCATCTAGGGCTTATTTTCCAGTTAGGGTCTTATTTTTGGGGAAACACTGTATGTGGAAAGAAAATGAAGCAGTTTCATTATCTGATGGCCCTCATGATAGTCGAAGTTGGATTTGGATAGTAAATTATTATTATTATTATTATTATTATTATTATTATTATTATTATTATTATTATTATTATTATTATTATTATTTATTAGATTTCTATACCGCCCTACTCCCGAAGGACTCAGGGCGGTGCACAGCCAAACAATAAAAACACATACAATACAAAATTTAAAAAATAGAATAAAATCAAATTAAATAATTTTGGCCCTGACAAATTTAAAACCCCAAACTTTTAAAACCAATTTAAAATTGAATATATAAATACTAAAAAATATTTAAAATTTTAAAAATCTTTTATAAAAGAGGGGGAAAATTAGGCCAGGCCGGCCTGGTGAAATAGTAAGGTCTTTAAGGCGCGGCAGAAGGTGCGCAGATCCGGGATCCTCCGTATCTCTGGGGGGAGCTCGTTCCAGATAGTAGGTGCCCCCACAGAGAAGGCTCTCCCCCTGGGGGCCGCCAGTCGGCATTGTTTGGCTGACGGCACCCGGAGGAGCCCCTCTCTATGGGAGCGTACCGGCCGGTGGGAGGCTATTGGTGGTAGTAGGCGGTCCCGCAAGTACCCGGGTCCTAAGCCATGGAGCGCTTTAAAGGTGGTAACCAAAACCTTGAAGCGCACCCGGAAGACCACCGGGAGCCAGTGCAGCTCGCGCAGGAGAGGTGTTACATGGGAATGCCATGTCGCTCCCATTACCACCCGCGCGGCCGCACTCTGCGCCAGTTGGAGCCTCCGGGTGCTCCTCAAGGGGAGCCCCATGTAGAGAGCGTTGCAATAGATAATAAATGCACTGAGGAAAGTAAAGCAAATAAAAAATTGTATTTTAGGCATTTTATGTAGCAAGTTTAGGATAGGTTTCCAGTCAGGATTCTGGATTAAAAAGAAGTAGATACTTTGCTGGCAGTGGATCCATGACACAATTGATACTGCCTGAAATGAATATTTTTCATATTTGGCTTTCTAAGAATAAAAAAAAATCCATAGTGACCAGGAGGTATTTATTCTCTAAACTCACTGAGAAGGCTAAAAGGATGTTTTTAATGTAATTTCTGTCATTCTCTCACTTCTCCCTCACTCTCCCCTGAAAATCTTGCTTTAGTCCAGTTTGACCTTGAGCTTTTTTCTGTAGATTTTCAGTTTAAAAGCCAATGCAGAAATATACAAAATAGGAAATCTGCTCTGAAAATAAAAATTTAGCTGAAAAGACAGTTTTCTATCTCCCACTCAGGAGTCATAACTGGCATACTGTAAAAGAAGTAGGTTATGCTCCTTCCTAGTTTCAGGAACTACAACTATGAATCTTATCATATGGTCAGTTCTGCAATTCCTCATTAAGTGTCTGGAGTGATATATGGGGAAGAAAGAGCTGTAGTAAAATAAAAGCCCAGTCAAATCTTGAGAAATCTTGAGAAACTATATTCTATTTATTTCTCTGAGTGAACCCTGATCATGGGAGCCTGAACTGTGAGGTAGAATGTGGAAAAAATTCTTAAAATAAAACATCAAAATCACCGGTGAGAAAGCTTTTTGTTTAGCAGAATAGTTAATTCATTCTGCGACATTTCTATTTCCTGTCATTTAATTTACACACTATTGTCAGAACTTAGAAATGCTGATAAAAGAGAAATGAATTAGCATATTTAACATCCTACTCTGATATTTATCCAGAGAGTACAGATTTATGTGATTTGCAAAACAGTTTTTTTTTTTTTTTTACTGGTAGACCTAGAAGTTGCTGCTATTATCTTCTCACAAATCCCAGGAGCCTTCATGGCTGATTGCACTCATGACTAATTAGAATTATGATTTTCATAGAGGCCTCCAGACCTCACTCTGTCATCAGAATGTAGAAGCAAATATACCATTTCTATGTTATCATCCTAATGAATATTCTTATTGGAGATTTTAATGGCTTTTTAATCCCTGTGTTATTATAAGCATTATTCAAGATATCATAAATGAATGTACTTAAATAAAATACGCCACCTCCTCTCCAAAACATAGAAAGTTATACTAAAATTAGTTGAAGGCTATGGCTTTGCAGTGAGGACATTTCTTAGTGCATGAACTGAATACAGACCACAAGCTTTCAAAGTCGTAGCTGGATGTGTTTGGGGGGAGGGGATGGAATTTGGAACGGTATCATCTATTTTCTCTGCTTATTGCTTTATATTGGATTGTCAACAACAAATCAGGTCACTGACTGTATAGTGGAGAAAATAAATATAGCAAATAAAATGGAGGCTGCATGGTTTTCCTGAACCTTTTAGATGTGACCAGTTTATTTGTCTAATTCTATCTGACCCAAATTGACTCTTCTGCCCCCAGACAGGGCCCCTACAGTCTCATCTAAACCAAAGAATAGAAGACTTCTCATCAACTGAGAGAACAATTGAAGGGCAGCCTTTTAAAAGTGCGGCACAATAGCAAGCTGAGAATTTCTGAGATTGATATTTAAACAACCTGATTACCTCAACACTCCATCTTCCTTTAATCCTTCTAAAAGGGCTGCTTTGCTTAACAATGAAAATAACCCCAAGGACATCAACAAGGGCTGTTTAATGTCTCCAAAATTGGACAGTTATCAGATCTCTAATATTCTTGTCTTCTAGCACTCAACTTCTGTAAAAAAAAAAAATTGCTTTCTCATTGCTGAGGAGAGGAAGAACTCCCTCTTATTTGAAAAGAGTCCACCTTAGGCATGAAGGCTGTCTTTGGGCTACTCACTTTTTCTCAACCCATCTCACCTCAAAAGAGTTGTTGTTGTAGGGACAACAGGATGAGGAGGGAATATTAGGTAGTTAGCTGCCTTGAGTAATTTATAAAAAATAATAAAGGCAGTATTTTTTTAAAAATCTAAAAAATCCTCCTAAAGTAAACATCATCAGCATGGTTATTCCCCTCAGAGTTGAGTTCTGTATTTTTCAATTTTTCACAACTGTACTGTGGTATGATCATCAGCTACCTAAAAAACATAATTTTGTAATACACTATTCAGAGTCAAATTTATTTATTTTATTCAGGTGAGCTTTATCTTATCACAATCAAAGTGACTTTTAGCGGAATGAGATCAGGAAGAATTTGAAAGAAATCAAATGCAAATATGACAATATTTGATTAAATTAAAGATTACAGTAAGTGTTAAAAGTAAAAGAAGGCAAAATAATGTTGCTTTACTTGACAAGGTAACAATAAATCTTTTTTTTTCTTTGTAGTGTTCTAGATCTTTTGCCGACACCAGGATTTAAAAAATGTTTTATGGATTTGCTGATAGATTAAGGATGAGATATGGGATGAAGAAATAACTAATTGTATGGGGGATAAAGAGTTATAATTTTTTTTTTTTTACTACCAGGCTTCAATACTTACTTGGGTGAAAGAATGGATTGGTTTGAGGAACAAAAGACTATTGACCTTGGAGGGACATGATCTCCAACTAGGTTGGCATGCTTTTTTATGGTATGGAAAAAACAAAATACATAGCTATTTCAAAAGACATTATATTAGGAATGCACTGTTATTAGTATGGGAGAAAATTAAAGAACAACACTATTTGAAAATACTGGTTTGGTTCTCCACAATGGAGGCACTGATTTATCCAAATGTTATTGATATGGAGAATGTTACCAGATATAAAGATATTTTAAATGAAAAGGGAGAACTTAAAACCAAGCAGGAATTGAGTGATCAAGGGATTGAGATAATATGGTAGTCATATGTGCAGATACAATCTAGATATGAGAAGGATATTAAAATGTATGATTTCTATAAAGAATTAACAGAATTAGACCAGATGTTAACAGGGATAGATGAAAAGTTAATAAAGAAAACATATAGCTATTGTTAAGTATTAAGATGGAAGATGAACAAGTAAAAGAGACAATGATAGTATGGACTAAACATTTTGGTTATCCGATTGAGTTAAATAAATGGCAGAAACTATGGGATAGAAATTATAAATTAACAATGTCTACTGCATACAAAAAAAATCTTCATAATGTTTTATATATGGCATTTTCCGCCCTCAAGGTTAGCAAAGATGTTTAAGGATAAATCTGCAAAATGTTGGAAATGCCATCAGACATCTGGTTCATACTACTATATGTGGTCAAAAAGCGAAAAAATATTGGAGAAAAATACATACACGGCTGGAAAAAATGATAAAATAGCATACTGATTTGAAACCAGAGACATTTTTGTTGGACATTTTACCAGACAAGTATAATAAAGGGAATGTATATTTGATTTTACATGTACTGACTGCAGCTAGAATTGTATTTGCACAACAATGGAAAAATGAAGATATCCCAACAAGTGAAAATGTGATTTAAAAAATACTAGAATCTGCAGAAATGACTAGGCTAACACTTATAATAAGAAAAAGAAAGAAACTGAATATTGACTTGGGACTTATTTTATCAATGGTTAGCTGACAAAAACAGGAGCTAGAAATAGGGAAATATATGGAAGGATCCGTAATATAAGGAAGGTATGTTAAATTGGTTTAACAAATATCGTTATTATTATTAATATTATAATTGATACTAATGTAATGAATACTGTTGTAAACATTTTGACTATTATTTCCTAAAACGACTTGTAACAAGACAACACACTGTTCAATTGAAATTGGAATTTTTATATGTTATAAAATAAAAAACTTGAAAAAAAGAGTTATAAATCGTTTATACTTATGATGAAGGTTGGAAGTACCTTCCTTCCTTCCCTCCTCCCTCCCTTCCTTCCTTCCTTCCCTCCCTCCCTCCTTCCCTCCTTCCTTCCTTCCTTTTTGTCCTGCACTTTTTATTTTTTTATTCTCTTCTTTCTCCAAGTTTAATTTGTAATAATTTTTATATAGTAATTAATTTTTAAATAAAAATTATATTAAAAAGGAAATATTTTACTGTTAATGTCACAGAATGCAGCAGCAGTCACCTTCCTTTTGTTTGCATTGATTTTGTTTTTACAGTTTTACAATGTTTTCAACTATTAGTTTTTATGAAACTCTATATCAATTGCAAATGCAAAATACTTTCCAGAATAATTCTTTCTATTATTTATATTGATGTTATTATAGTTTTTATTAGCATTTGTAACCTAAAACTATGTTTGTGTTAGTAGCCCAGTACTATCAACCATGACTTGAAAATATCCTCTAGAAATAGATATCTGGTAATCTATCCTTGTCTGGAGAGAAAGACTTGGAACCTAGAATGTAACACAAATTCCAGGAAGAAAAAAAAGTTGGTAGATTTTTATTTATTATATCCTAATCATTGTATTTTTTGTTCAGATCTTAATAGGCTCCTTTGGGAGCCTATATTGGCTGAAATGCAAGAATTACTGAACCTAAGGATAGACAGATTCGACAAAAGCTATTTTAGTCCCCATAATTTTAAAGTTTAATATGTATGTACATATGTGTATATAAGTATGGGTCAAGCCTATTATTTTTATTTATTATTATCATTTTAAAACATTCACCATCTTTTTCCATCAAACAATTTCAAAGTAATAATATATGTATTATCTATCTAAGTAGATAAAATACAGCAACTGTTCTATTGAATTCAGTGGAGCTTACTTTTATAAGTCTTAACAATTTTTACAATATTTTATAACATTTCTACAATTACGTGATCAAAACTAGAAGTGAATGTAACTGAGTAACTCTTCAATTGTTTAATATGCATAAAATATTGAAAGTATAATGAAAATCTTCAGAGGGGCTATAGCTTTCCTAGTTATAATTTCTCTTAAACCACACTTTGCAAAAAGGAATGAGAGTGGGGAAGGAAGAACTATTCTATAGAATCTAAAAATATATTACTCTCAGTTAACAAGTATGCATATGTGAGAACAGGAATAACTCTGTGTTGAATAAAAGGACCACAGCTCACCAATAAATCATATATTTCACATCTCCAGAGAGGATCTCTAATTAAAGCTTGGAAAGATTTCCATGTAATGTCATAACTTAGACCTTAAGTTTCTCTTTGGACATATATCATAATACATGGCCAAGGAAGATAACCAATAGCAATAGCCTAGAGTATTATTTATCAAAAATTCCTTTCTTAAAGTTAAGGAGTTTGTCTTATATTTTCCCAATAGTCTTTGAGGCAGAAGATAAAGACCTTTTCATTGACCATTATATTTTAAACTTTCTTTGGATCAGCAGACTTCATAGGAAGGAGAAAAGGTAAGTTAGACTGATGTAAGCACAGTACTCAAATTCCTGTTTTCTATGTGCTTTTCTACTTTTCTAATTCAGTAACTAATGATTGATGTGAATTCTCCCTATGTAATATACTTTTAAAATTCAGTAACTAATGGTTTCACATTGAATCAACCACAATTTATTTAATGTAGCATTTTAGCTTTCTGAGTCAATATTTTTGAAATTTGCTTTTTAAAATGTCTTGATATAAAAGCTGAAATAATGTGTGTTGACTAAAAGCAATAAAAATGAAATAAATGAAATTGGCCAAATTAGAGAATATGAGCAATTAGCTTGAAGAGCCACTAATTTCACAAAATATAGAAAAACATAGACACATACTGGCATACTTTCTGTGCCTGATTTTCTTTTCTAGAGATTTTATGGTTGGATGGCTCGATGCAGCCTAACATGTGAGATTGGAAGGTTCTGCAAACTGTTATCAAGGACTGACATATTAATATCTTAATAGTAGAATACTATTGCAGGAAACAGATGTCCCATTTTTAATTTTTCCCTATTATTCCATCTATATACCGACCAGTACGCTCCCATAGAGAGGGTCTTCTCAGGGTACCGTCGGTCAAACAATGTTGACTGGCGGCCCCCAGGGGAGAGCCTTCTCTGGGGGGGCACCTGCCCAGAGATACGGAGGATCCTGGATTTGTGCACTTTCTGCCGTGCCCTCAAAACATTCTTATTCCAGCAGGCTGGTCTGCCTTACTTCCCTTTTAATTGCTTTTAAATTTGTTTTATAAATTGGGGTGTTTTAAATTTGTTATGGGCCAAAGTATTTAATGTATTTTTAAATGGTGTTTTAACATTTGTACTATGTAAACGTTTGTGTATTTTATCTTTTGGCTGTTCACCGCCCTGAGTCCTACAGGAGTAGGTCAGTATATAAATTTAATTAATAAATAATAAATTAATTAATAAATATATCTCCTGGCTCTTCGCTTGTGATTAACAAAGTCCTTTTCATATTGTTTAGCAGGATACTATACACTGCATATGGTCAAGTTTATAACAATTTTTATGTTTAGCTGCTCAACTATTAAAAATAACTTGTGAAGCCCTGCTTAGCATTTGCATGGTTTATAAATTGATATTACATTATCTAAAAATATCTATATATTTAGCCTATGCATTTAGATTTAGTAGGCAAATTGTAGATGACCAGGCTGAGAGGTCAACTGCACCATCAGTTTGGAGTTCCTTCATGCCCCCAAGAGATCTAAATTCAGCCCACTTTGAATTCTGTTGACTCTTATCTACTGCCAATTTGCCTTGACTTTAATTGTTCAAATTCTTGTTTAAAGGTAGCATGAAATAAACTCATTTTGGCCCTAACCTCTTGATTTCTTGAACCTAACACTAATACTAATATGGCAAAAAGGAAATATTTGCTGAAACAATATGAAATGCCCTCAAAATTCTGGATCTACATACAAGACTTCTGAGGATCAGACATGTAGGTCTTGAAACTTCTGGTTATATAATTATGATGAATGTGATTTTCAAACCGTTACTCTGTTACCTATTCTTCAAATATTGCTACGAAAATGGAAAGGGCTCAAAAAAGAACTGGGGAAGTCCAGGCATTTTTACTTACAGGGAACCCACTGTAGTACCCAGCAAGCCAAACAGCTGGAGCAGAGGTTGGGTGCCCACAATCATTTGTGACAAGATGTCTGCACAACATGGTGGGGAGAGAAAGGAAGAATCAAGATACAAGACCAACCACACCCTGCCATATGTCAAAAACATTTTGGAAGCTACAGAACGCAGCTTCCAAGATCTGTAAGTAGGCATCACACACCACTAAGAGACTACAATATGAGGAAAAATTATGCATTATAAAGATCATTTGGAAGTGGGACATACTTCCAATGTAATCTACTGAATCCCCTGCATGGATTACCCCTGTGATTATATAGGACAGACAAGGAGGAAGCTAACCGTCAGATTGCAAGAACGCAAGTGAGCGGTCAGACGAGGCCCAAACTCATTAGTAGCCTCACACTGCAATGAACAAGGATAAATATTCAATTTTCCAACTACCATGAATGTTGGATGAACAGGCACAAAAACAGTCAGGGAAGTGATTTAAGCCTGGGGAACAGGTCCCTCATCAGTCAACAGGAGTGCTGATTTACCACCAGCCTATCAAGTACTTAGAAAGTGAAGGTTGGGCAGCATAAGTAAATGACAGCTAATGACTTAAAATCTAACCATCAACACACACACCCCAGATTAACATCTAAAAAGATACTTACAACAGGCACTATAAGTACCACACACAGAACAGCACACGCTCTGCTAGAGAAAAGTTCCCTGAAGTTGGGCTCCAGGACGAGTCCGAAAGCTCGGAAAACAAAACCTCTGATGTCGGTGAACGACCCAGATTGCATCCTGCAACATTATCTTGGGATACCTTCATTCACCTTAATTCATTTTTACTTTGTACCTGACAGACTAGTTTTCCATTTAGCCCAGTGATTATTAATATTTTTTGCCGGGGATGCCTGTTTTATTTTGTTTTATGTAGCTCTTGAGAACAGTAATGGCATCGCTTGCAATGGCAAGTGATGCCATTGATTGGCAGGGGTGATTGGGAAGGGTTTTTTTAAAAATTTTTGTTTATTAGAGGTAGACAAACAAAAACATACACACATACAATACTCAACATAAACAGACTAAACATTTAAATCAAGTCTTGCAACTTGAGTCTAAGAAAAAAGAAAGTTACTTCGGATATATATATATATATATACATATATACATATATACATATATACATATATACATATATACATATATACATACATACATACATACATACATACATACATACATACATACATACATACATATATATATATATATATATATATATATATATATATATATACACACACACACACACACACACACACACACACACACACACACACACACACCTTTCATTATATAACGATATTTTAGGATTATTTCTTGATTTTTGTTTCCTTTGTTGGTATTCCCTTTCTATTCTACTAATTATTTTTATTTCCTTTTCCTTTTCTCTAACCAATCGTACTATCGTTGCCACACTATGTAGTTCTCAGTGTCTTCCTTTTTTTGTATTTCTTTGGTAAGCCTGTCCATCTCTGCACATTCCATTACTTTTTGTATTATTTTATCCTCCAATGGCATATCTTCTAATTTCCACATTTGTGCGAATGTGATTCTTGCTGCTGTCAGTATATGGATTATCAAATATTGTATTTCTTTTTCATATTTATTTGTTAATATTCCTAATAGGTATGTTTCTGGTTTCAGTGGCAGTTTCTGGGTTGTAATTTCTTCTAATTGTTTTTGGATCATTTTCCAAATTTTTTTTGCCTTTTGGCACGACCACCACATGTGATAGTATGTCCGTTTGTGTAGTCTGCATTTCCAACAGTCCTGTGTAGTGTTAGGGAACATCTTTGCCAGATGTGCAGGGGGGGAGATGCCACCTGTAGAACATTTTGTAAAAATTTTCCTTATAGGGCACAGACATTGTCAGTTTGGTATTTACTTTCCATATTTTTTCCCATTTATCGAGTTCAATATTATATCCGAAATTTTTTGCCCATGTAATCATATTCTCTTTCACCACTTCTTCTTCCAATTTGTATTTAAGTAAATAGTTATAAATTTTAATTATTAATTTATCATCTGATCCCATTAGAATTTTATCCAAATCGTTCTGTTCTTTTTGGATTCCAAATTTTTTCATATCCATCTTATGTCTTGATTTTATTTGTAAATACAGCCACCAATCAATGTCTGTACCCTGTTCTTTCAGTTCTTTTCTTGTCTTCATTTCTCCTTCCCCTTTCAGCAATTCATCGTATGTTCTCATCTTTTCTATGTCCATTGTATTTGGGTATATTTGGGCCTCCATGGTTGAGAGCCACCTTGGGATTTTGTCATAGTGGTTTTTCCTAATTTCTGTCCAAGTCTTTGCAATGAAATGTCTTCTAAAGTGTTTGTGTTGTCTGAATTTCTCCTCCCATAGAAATGCATGCCATCCTTTCAGCAGATTGAATCCCTCTAGTGCCAACATGCATTTGTTTTTTAATGTTATCCAATCTTTTATCCATGTTAGTAATGCTGCTTTGTAATAAATTTGCCAGTCCGGTAGTCCTAGGCCACCCCTCTCTAGTGTCTTGAAGGTGTTTCAATTTGATTCTTGTCCTTTTTCCTTGCAAGATGTATTTTGATATCATTTTATCAAGGTCTTTAAAGTAAGTTTTTCCTAGATTTATTGGTATTACTTGAAATAAATACAGTATTTTTGGCAAAATGTTCATTTTAATGGAGGCGATTTTACCTAAAAGTGATAGTCGTAATTTGCTCCATGTATCTAGATCTTTTTGTATTTGTTTGGCCAGTTTATTATAGTTATCTTTTTTGAGTGTTTATACTTTATTAGTGAGCCAAATTCTTAAATATTTTACTTTTGTTGTTGTCTGTATTTCTAATATGTCTTCCAATTCTTTCTCCTGTGTTTTCGTCAGATTTTTCGTTAATAGTTTTGTTTTTTGTTTATTAATTTTCAATCCTGCTACTTTTCCGTATTGATCTATTTTCTCTAATAATTTCATTCCTGATTGTTTTGGTTGTTCTAAGATAAATACCACATAATCGGCAAATGCTTGATTGAGAAGAAGGGGTTTTTTTCTAATGTTGAAAGAGCTTTGGTATTTTTCAGAGAAAAACAACTTTATCAAAGTAGGAGAATTTAAGACATTTTATTTCCATGTTTGGGATAAAACAAATGTCCTAAAGGTTTTCTCTAGCTTGGAGAAATATGAGTTTGACATGGAAACTTTCACAAGCAATGAAAATTTGGCTGCACTGGGGAAAATCACAACTTATGGCAGTACCATACCTGTATTAAATTTACATTTCAGACAGTTACTGAAGCCCCACTGTCAAGAATAAAAATGTCAATAGCTATAGAAGGTTTAAAACAATGAACTAAATGAGCATAAGCATAATATTTTAAAAGGCTTGTTGGAGCCAACCTATATGACATTATATACTAGGACAGAAACATCATAACTCATATACCATGCATGGAAGGATAAATTTAATAGCACAAAATGGATAGAATGGAAAGCTGAGGTTATATGTAATTCAGTTCTGACATTCAATCCTGACTGATAACAGAAATGCCATTAGCAAAATTGAAATTCAGGCAGACAGAAAAAGTACCAAGCATAGCCAATCCATAGGCTATGGTCAATTAGGACAGAGGGAGACAATTTATCCAAGTGATAGATTATAGTGATCATGGTACACTACCAATCACTCCTGTAAGTAGAAAGTAGAACAAAGCAATAACATGATTTTAGGTACCAGGGAATACAAATTTATTTGGGAGCAAGTCAATTAAATTAAGTGGGGTCTACTTCCATGCAGAATTAAGCAATGTCTATTGAGACTGATAGTGCAAAGGGAAAAAAATGGCATAAGATATTGGTTTTATCCCTATCTTCTTTCCTAGCTAAGCAGCTAAGAAATCTTGTAGTACAATGTAGTACAATTCTTTAAATCATGTAACTGAATAGCTTTTTATCTTGGTGATCCTCTGATGGAGGAGAAAAATATAATCTCTCTACCACTCCTTCCAGCCATCTATGTCGTCTAATTAGGTCATTGTCCCATGCAGAGAAAGCGCTGGGTTAAGAATAAGCTTACAGTAAGAACGCCTTCTCCAATCATAGGTTCCAAATACGACAGGATGATAGATGCCTTTAAAGTCATATTCTGAGCAAGTGCATATTTTTAATCTATCTTCTGTTATATGGCTTCCCCTCTGATTGGCTCGGGGTTACTGCCTGCAGAATTTCGTCTTATTGCTGCTTTTGTGGAAGGAGGATGGCACAAAGCCAGAATAGCTTGAAAGGAAGGAAGGCCTTTGCTAAATGCCCACTGAGAGGATGGGAAGAACAGGGACAGGGCTTGACTGCACTTTATTATTAGCTGGGGCAAGGTGACTCAGATTCCCCTCGTGATTCTCTTTGTCAGAGCAAAAAACCAATCTGATTTACCTTGATGGAACCCTTTGCTTTACTTCTGGCTTTTGTGACACTCAAGAGAGCTGCAAATATATTCTCTGCCTCCAATTTTCAAGCCACAGAGAGAAGTAGCAAAAAATCAGTTCCACATACAAATTGAGAGGTTTCTGTGCAGCTGTTGCAGATCAGAAACCTCTTCTAATTTTTATTAATGATGCAGGGTGCTGAAGGTTAGGTGGCTTCACTATTGAAGGCAGGGGTAAAGGGGCAACTAAGAGCCTTGGTGGCGCAGTGGTTAGAGTGCAGTACTGCTGGCTACTTCTGCTGACTACCGGCTGCCTGCAATTTGGGCAGTTCAAATCTCACCATGCTCAAGATTGACTCAGCCTTCCATTCTTCCGAGGTGGGTAAAATGAGGACCCAGATTGTTGGGGGCAATATGTTGTCTCTGTAAACTGCTTAGAGATGGCTGTAAAGAATTGTGAAGCGGTATATAAGTCTAAGTGCTATTGCTATTGCTTTATGACCTGTGAACCAACTGCCAACTTCTTCCCATGCTGGCTCAGGAATTCTGACAACTGAAGTCCACAGGTCATAAAGGGGCCATAGTTCCCATCCCTGGTTTATGGGATTCTGATTGCAGTAGTGTTTCTATATGCATCTGCACAAAAGGGGCATGGCTACTGCATCTTGTATTATCACTGCCATTTTGGCTATTTTGACTCTCCTTGCAGATGCTGTCACTCTGCTGTTTTACAATCAGCTTTACAAATTCTCCTTTCAAGTATTTGCACTATTATTAAACAGAAAAATTAAAGTAGACACAGAAGACATAAAGCTAAATCCTGAAACAGGATATTTATGGAAATTTGTGAGGATTTATTGTTATCTATGCCATCCAAATATGATGAGGGTTTTTTTTTTTTTTGATCCAAATAGAAGAAGTGTTATAGCAACCTAACAGAAAGCTTTCTACTATTCTTCAGGCTTACCTGAGGATCAAAAATTATTTGCTAACATTTGACTTTCTAGCCCAGAAATCCATTACTCTCTTAAAAGGAATTATCTTAGGCAACTGTGCTGAAGATTTTTACTGAATAAATTCAGCCTATATTATTATCTATCACATATATATGTATACATGTATACATGCACATATGTTCCAGCACACAAAAAAAAGAACTTACAAAACTGCATAATTTCTCTCCATCATCCTTATATTGTAGTTCACTTTTTAGTAATTAAACAGACTTCACACTTCATTGCATAGGTAATTCACAATGACAGAAATCTGTCTCTTATTAAACAACAAACAATAATTCCATACTTCCCTTCTTACCTTTTCCTTGCAATAAACAAGTAAATCATCGGACAATTTTCAAAAAGAGACTGGAGAGCTATTTGACTGAGTCGGTATAAGATACCTGCATTGAGCAGGGAGTTGGACTAGAAGATGTCTGAGGTCCTTCCAGCCCTATAATTCTGCGATAAATAATACAGGGATTAATCTACAGAACATTCTGTTTTCTGTTGGAATGTTGTGAGGTTTTGTGAGGTCCAGTTGGGATGGACATAACATTCTGGAGATAGTTTCCATGCTTTTGAGACTTATTTTCTCGAAAGTGGATTTGTGCTGCTTCTCACTTCTCCTGAAAGTAGCACAGCAGTAGCAGCTCTACTTTTATTTTATCATATGTTTAAACTGCCCATCTTACCTAAGTGAGTCTTCCACATAGAAAAGAAGCAACTTCTCTTATAGGAACACTCATATGGGAATTAAGAGCCACTAAACTCAGAAGGATTTATTCTGAGTAGACATTAGTTCGTATCTGTTGGAACTGGTAGGGCAAAGGAAAAAAATGACCAGGAAGATTCTGGTTCTAGACCAGTTTCTAACAGATATGAGTTCATTAGCCAGGGTAAAGATTTTTGCAATCCACAATTGATCAGTATCTTCTATAATAGACATGGGACAATCTTTAGCCTCCTGAGCTACATCTTTGTGGCTAGCAACCACAATTTCTCACTTTTTTGAAGTAGAAAGTTCGTCACTGACAGAGAAACTTTGAATGTCTAAGAGTCCTAGTGACTGCTATAAACACCTCACTGATAGAATTATTGAAAATTAAGCTTGTATCTAAGACTCAAATCTTCTGCTCAAAATAAAATTCCCTATCCCACCAGGCTTGAAATTTTAAATTTAAATCTGGATAACCACGAACTACGCCATTCTAACCTATGCTTAGGTCATAAGATTATTTACCAAAACATTTTACCTGTAAATGAGTACTTTAATTTCAACCCTAATTACACAAGGGCTATCAATAGATTCAAACTCAATGTAAATTGCTCTAATCTTGATTGTAGGAAATATGACTTCTGCAATAGTAAATGTCTGGAACACTCTACCTGATCCTGTTGTTAGTCTTTCTAATCCCCATACCTTAAACTGTCTACTGTGAACCTTACACATTTCTTAAGAGGTCCCTATGGGGGCGTGCATAAGCGCACCAGCGTGCCTTCTGTCCCTGTCCTACTGTCCCCATTTATATGTAATCATTCTATTTGTATGGCTATCTTTTGCCTATTTATATCCTTTTATTTGTGCCAATTTTTTTTGTCATGTTTCCATGTCTATGTCTATACTGTTACTTGTTTCCTTATACTTGTTGACAAATAAAATAAATAAATAAATAAATAAATAAAATAAATAACTGTGATATGGATTTGTTATAAGTAAAAATGAAAACAGGAGGTGACTGGTGGTGGGTAGATGAATTTTGTGGGTAATTTCCTGCTTCTTCTAACAGGTCAGTCTCAATTGATAAAGTTGTGTACATTGGTTAAAATTAAGGTTCTTTAGGTTGTTCAAGCCTAAAAAATCTATTATCACTTAAGTGTTTGTGCTGCATAATTTATTTAATAATCTGCATATAATTCTGAAAAATAAATATTAATTAAACGTATCAATTTATATAGCTAATGTTGCGAGAGAGATAATGGAAAGGTGAAAGCCTACAATGGCTATTAGCCACTTGGAAGCAAGTCTTCACAAGAAACTGGCTGCTTAGTTTATAATATGTTGTCCTCCAAATATGCCTGAGAGTCTTCTAATAGTTCTCTGATAAGCCTTTTGTAGAGAACCAAAAGCAAAGCTTCCTAAAGTTCATTCGTATCGGCACCTTTGTTATATGCAATTACTTTGCAGATACATTGGATCTACAATTACTATGATAATTCAATAAGCAAAAGCAAAAATTCTTAATAAGTTTTGATTTATTGAATTGTTTCTCTAACTTGGAGGTTGTTATAAATTGCTTTTTCTATTTCAGTTTACAAAACTCCTTTTTTCTCTGCCACAATGTATTGAAGACTTTTGGCTTTAAAGTGGAACAAGCAATAAAATCTGCTTGATTACACCTACTTACTACTTTATTTGATAGATTAAAAGGACCTAAGCATTGTAATTTGTAGATTAAGAAATAAAGCTTACAGCAGAAGGATAAGGATAATTTTATTTCTATATCGCCCCTCTCCCGAAGGACTCGGGGCAGTGTACAGCCAGGTAAAAACACAATACAAATATCACAATTTAAATTTAAAAAATTATTAAAAGTATTACATTTAAGGCCAATTAACTAAAAAACCCAAAAATTTAAGAATTCCAAATTTAAAACTCAATTTATGAAGCTAGCCCTGCCTGTCAGAAGGGCTAGAAGGAAAACACATCACATTTTATCACTTGAATAAAAATCCCTTTCCACCAGTTTTTAGGTGGGTTATGCAATGTTTTGAATGGGCACCAGGAGAAAGAAATCCTAATGAAAATGACAAATTAATGAAGCGTGGGAATTCTTTTTATGGTTATGAGGAACACATTATATTCTTGGTTTCTGATAGACAAATACCAGATACATGTTGCTTTCACAGCTTATTTAATTCAGAAAACATTCATTATAATTTTATGTAAGTTAAATCCTTCTTCTGCATATTGTTATTGCATTCAATGTATTTCCATTTCCTAACTTATTAAGCACTGATGCTCTCCTTCTAAAAGTTCTGCTGTACGGAAAGCTTTTTACTTTATTTCATTTTTTAAAAATATCATTTCCTTTCAACACATTTGATTTCATGTAATCTTGTATTTCTAAAGAATCCTGAAGAGGGAAACATCCTGGGAATGTGATGTAGCAACATTAAAGCCTTTGACAGGCTTTAAAGCAAAATATTTTGTATCTTCATTATCTGTAAACATCTAACTCCCTCCCTTCTTCCTTGTCTATTTATTATAACTGTCAGAACTATCCTCTCTTATCAGCTTTCAGAATCTGGTGTAACTGTAATAGAAAAATATGGTTTATGATTTGTCTTTTTTGTAGATCCAATCAGTTATAATTAATTCAATAAATCGCACTTAAGAAAATGATGACTTGTATGGAAATTCTCAAACTTTGCAGAACATGTCTTGCTAAAAATGATAAATAAATTTGTGTGGCACCCTACCTCTACTAATAAAACAAATGATTTCATTAGGGCCAGATTATGCATGAAATAAATACATCCGCTATTTACTAATTAAATTTTGAATACGAGTTTTCAAAGTTTGTAGTGCAGCTGCCCACTAAGGATTTTGGATGCAAAATTAACTAGGTCAGAGATCTGGTACTGGTCCACAGCCTGTTGGAAAACAGGTCGTGCAAGTAGCAGATGAGTGTGCAAGCTTTCATTTGCGCATGTGTGGGAGCTAGGTTGCGCTTGTGAAATCATCTCATCCACTCTGCTGCTTCCACCACCACTGATCCACGGAGCCAGAAAGTTTGGGGACCACTGAACTGGGTGGTCCACTGATTCTTCAGCTTCGTTGCAGAGCTTCTATTTGCTGTCTGTAACTATTTTCTGGAGCACCAATTGAACACCTTTGGCATTGACAACATCACCATCAGTCAATTGCAAAAGGCAGCTTTCTTAGGAACAGCTTACATTCTGCAAAGATACCTTTAGCACAATCTCTGCCTATACCAGTTTTTTGGGAAGAACTTGACAGGCAGATAAAAATGACAAAATCCAGACTGAACATCTGGCTTTGTGATCAATCATAATAATAATACTTTATTGATTAGCTGTCATATCAAAGAACAATAATAAGGTCATATATAATAAAATAGAGTACAATAGTCCTCAACTTCCAACCACAATTAAGCCCCAAATTTCTGTTGGTAAGTGAAATATTTGTTAAGTGAATTTTGCTGCATTTTATGATCTTTCTTAACAGAGTTAAGTGAATCATTGCACTTGTTGGATTAGTAACAAGGTTATTAAGTGAATCTGGCTTTCCCATGGACTTTGATTGTCAAAAGGTCACAAAAGGTAATCACATGAACCCTCATCATGGCCCCTCATCATAAATATGAGTTTATTGCCAAATGTCTAAATCTTGATCATGTGACCATGGGGATGTTGCAATGGTCATAAGGCACTTTTTTCAGTGCGGTTGTAATTTTGAACAGTCACTGAACAAACTATTGTTAAGTCGAGAACTGCCTGCAAAAAGCAGAATCAAAAGAAAATACAAATCATATTTTTGTATCAACCCCATAATTTTCCCCAATCAGAAAAAGTACTGGTGTATGTTGGCAATTATTATATGCTTTTTTTTTTTGTAAATCAGAGGTACATGGGCCCTAGTTTCTATAATTACATTGCTGCCAAAAGTTTGATTGTAGAATGCATTATTGCTTTTATTTGGTTTGGGAGTTTTGCTTAACAATTGTTAAGCAAAATTAACAGTCTTAATTAACAAGTAACAGTTAAAAATTGTTACAATATATTTTTATGTGAGCTTTGTTGTGTGATATATTTCTATGGTTTTATTTTGTTTACTAAACTAACTGTTTTTTCCCCAGTAATATTATTTGGGGAACAGAGCAGGACAGGTTTCAAAACCTGTTACTACCGGTTTGCTTGTGGGCATACAAGCGCTCATGTAACAATTCTGCGCATGCGCAGAAGTGTCCAGGTGGGTGGTCAGAGCCTCCTGCCACCGCCGCTACAGGTTCACCCAATCCAGGGCAAACCGGTAGGAACCCACCTCTGGAACAGAGGTATTTCACAATGTGTTTGACAGGTAGGGCTGTGCATATCCAGAGAGTTTTTAAATCATGAACCTCTGAGAAGTGGAGAAAAGGCTTGTTTTGATCATTTCAACACATTGCTTAGAGATGCATATATTGGGGTTATACAAAACAGATGCTTTACATCACAACAAATATACAACAAATTCTGCTGACAGTGACATGGTTGTGTTCCTTACATAAAATGTGATAAATGCACAATACCACTTCTTATACTAGGGAATATCACATTCTTACATTAGAAGTTCAACATTATGGATAGACAGGAAGTCTGTGGAACATTATTATTGCACAAAAACAGAAGCTGATTTACTGCATGCATATCTACTGTACATACCTAATCCAGGAATTAGCCCATGAATCATATTGAGGTAGAAGTAGCGCCAAAGTGCATGAAGGCAAACTACTTCACAACAAAACAAATGGTTTAATTTAGAAAGCAACCCATTTCCATTATAACATCTTATTGTCCCTTGATTTGCCTTTTAAAGGAAGATGAACTTTAAAGTCAGTAATTGTTTCTTAATATTGGGCATTCTGTCACACAACCCACAGCTGCTATCTTGGAGAAATATTTTACAGTGATTTGTTCAACTATTAAGGCCATTAGTGGAAAGTTAAAAATTGATTTATTTTACCCCTTGCATTAACCTTCTCTGGCAAACTCATCACTTCTTAGTATAAAGCATGATAAATGTTCCTTGCTGTCTAAACATCTTTTTAATAAATACATAACACTGAACGTAAAAAGTATAGCATTGTAAGCTGCCCATGTCATTATAATGTGCAATAAGCAAAAAGTATAATGCCTTCTGAAATAAAACTGATTGCACTTTTAGAGTATTCTTTTAAAAATGAGCTTTATAAGAATATTTTGGTTACTGCAAAGTATCATACATTTATTTGATTTAACAAAATTTAAGAGATGTAGAACTTGATGCATGCTCAGTTCTTTATATAGGTCCAAGATATTTATTTAAAAATAGTTTATATATTTTGAAAAGGCACCAAAATATGTTTTAGTGAATCATATTTTGGAAAAATTGTCACTGAGATAAAGCTACATATTAAAGAATTCTGTACATAGGAGCTTTCAAGACAGGCTTCTATTGTTGAAGAGACAAGTGTTAGTTAAATTAAAAATCTAGTTTGCAGAGTGGCTTAGGAAAAAAAACTTCAAAGGAACAATGATATAATTCTTTTCATGTGGAAAGTATCTAAATTATACCATAATTTTTTCTATTATTTTTAAGGTTGAAGGCAATCTATAAATTAATTATTCTAGTGGATTCAATGGTTTACAAGGGTAAAAGCTTTGAAATTAGACAAGGTTGGACTCTTTATCTAGCCAATAAATTTGGGAAAGTTCTGTCCTTAATCACTGGTTTTGTTGTAGTAATATACTGACCTTGATGCAACAGTAAGAAATGAAATATCTAAACCTGGTGCTCTCCAGACATGACACCATGACGTTTACTGGTTGGAGATGAAGAAAATTATTCTAAAACATTCTTAGGAAAGAGAGAAGCAGATGGCAAGTGTGCATCTTTCTGGATCCTTCTCCCAGTGTTTTTTTTTTAGAAATCAGTTACAGAACTGCTGCTGGATGATTTAGCCAACTCTGCCTTTAACCATAACGGGAAAGGGATCTGCGCATGCCCCAAGATGGCGACGTCCATCTGAATCGCATCTAGGGATGGGTGGCTCGTGGACTGGCAGGGGTCTTTTGGGGCTGCCATGAACATCGGCAACCCCTTTCCCAGCTGGAGGAGTCTCTCCCCAGCCTGACAACGGCTTTTTCGCCCTCCGGAACCTCGCGGCTGGGGAGAAGTGAGCGGAAGACGGCGCGGGTGGAAGAATACCGAGGCTGAACGCCGACAGCCCGGCCACATCGGCTCCGCCGTTTTTTCTTCCTGTTTGGCTGAGGTGGCGGCAGCCGGAGCGTTGGTGGCGGTGACGGCGGCGGTGATGCCCAGTGAGCTCCCCCCTGACCCTGGATGCCCCTGGAGGTTTCTTTTTGATGTTCTGGGGGTGCTAGGGTACGCTGGGAGCTCGGGTGTGGCCGGTGCCGAGGACGACGCTGTGGCAATGGCGGCTGCTGCGTGGCAACCAGGTCGAGGGTGGTGGCGGCTGATGATGGTGCTGGAGAGCTGTTGGCGTTGGAGGACAGGAGAGGAACATCAAGCCTCGGCATTGAAATGGGGGAGTTAAACCCCATTGTGCTCAGGGGTTGAAGGACACATGGCTGACATTAAGGGCTTGTGTGGAAAGACCTGGGGTTGGAAAGGCTGGTGGACGGCTCAAGCATTGGGTCACTATGGATGGCCTCCCCCCTTCCCCCTTTTTTCTGGCCCTGTTATCAGCCTATCAGCCAATGTGGACTTTCTTACCCCGGAGCTTGGGACCTGGCTCTGTCTTTCGTCCTGTCTCCTGGCTGTATGGAGGACAAGGCAGTTACGGGAGGATGGATGGATCCAGCTCTAGACTACGTTCGCCGCGGATGGGACTCATCTTTCCAGGGCCAGTAGGGCCAAACCACCGTGAGAGGGTGGTTTTGGACTTTTTCTGACTTTTTCCATCTTGCCTTGATTAGGATGGCCAACCACCGTGAGAGGGTGGTTGGATAGTTCCCCCAGCTGGACTGAACGTGAGGACTCCTACCCATTACCGTGAGAGGGTAATGGTGACTCTTCCGATTAACTTAGTCTTGCTTCCTGGACATTCAAAACCATCATTATAGACCCCTAGGCCATGTCTAGGCCAAACTTGTATTATCACTCTAGTGTTTTAAATGTATTCTAGGGCAAAGCTTCTAGCGCTGCGAGATTCCCCCCTCTCGCAGGCCTGGCCCTCTATGTTATCGAGGGCCCACCTTAATGACAGATCTTGGGACCCTGAGAGGTGGCATGTCGCAAAAAGGGGATTGAGGGGTTTTTTAAAGACATTTTAAATAGACTTTTAAGGGGTTCTGCAGGGGCAGGGAGGTTATGTGGGTTTGGGGGAAAACCCACAGGGGTTGGAGACTAGTCCGGCTGCTATTAATGGTGCCATAGGGGGTGCGGACTCTGGGGAAAAGGGGACTGTTAGAATGCCCTCTAATGAGGGCTTCTTTATTAATACGCTGAGTGGGAGGGGCAGGTACGGCGGGAGCAGGCGGCCATATCATGTGGTGGGGGCACGTGCTCGCTATCTCCGAGCGATTGCGTGCCCCGGTCCCCTTAGCTCTTCCCGTTTCCCAGGCTGCTTAGAGTCTCAGGGCCCGAGTCTCTGGCTGATGTTGTGTAATGCCAGGTCCGTAGTAAATAAAGCCCCCCTCATTTGTGATCTTATTCAGGAGGGGAGAGTGGACCTGGCAGGTATCACGGAGACCTGGTTGGGCCATGAGGGGGGAGTTCCCCTCGTGGAGATGTGCCCATCAGGCTTCCGTGCATTTCATCAGCCGAGAGCTCAGGGCAGGGGCAGGGGGGTGGCGGTCATTCTAAGAGAAGGTCTTGATCCGAGGGAGACCACTGTACCTCAGATAGCCGGATGTGAGTCCCTTTTTGTGAAGTGGGGTCGTGGGTAAAGATGGGTCTGTTGATCATGTACCTGGCTCCCTGCCACGTGGCAACGACCCTGCCCGAACTCCTCAATGTTGTAGCCGAGGTGGCGGCTGATACCCCCAGACTTGTGGTCATGGGGGATTTCAACCTGCCATCCATTGGTAACATCTGAGGTAGCTCGGGAGTTCATGGCTTCCATGACGGCCATGGACCTGACCCAAGTAATTCACGGCCCTACTCATATGGGGGGACACACTCTGGACTTAGTTTTTATCTCTGGTCAGTGGTTGAGTGGCCTTGATATAGGGGATGTAGATATTGAACCCTTGTCATGGTCTGACCACTCGGTCCTTCGACTTGACTTTCTGACCGCCGTACCCCGTCGCAGGGAGGCGGAGCCGACCAGGTGGTTCTGCCCCAGGCACCTGATGGACCCTGATAGGTTCCAGATGGAGCTTGGGCCATTTTCTGAGACTCTAGCTCATGACTCGGCTGATGATGGCTGGGATAGGGCGGCTGCCGGGGCTTTGGACCTGGTCGTGCCTTTGCGGCCTCTGACCCGGCACCGAACTCACTTAGCTCCTTGGTTCTCCAAGGAGCTGAGGGAGATGAAGTGCCGGAAAAGATGCCTAGAGAGCGGTTGGAGAGCCAGTCGTTCTGAATCTGACTTGACACTGGTAAGGTCTCATATTAAGACCTACCTAGTGGCGATAAAAGCGGCGAAATCTAGCTATTTTGCCGCTCTTATCGCGTCATCAGATAACCGCCCAGCCACCCTGTTTAGGGTGACTCGCTCCCTTCTCCATCTGGGAGCGCGGGAGGACCCCTTGCAGGGCTGAGCTGAGGATTTTGTACAATATCTGGATGATAAAATAACTCAGATTCGGGAAGACTTGGCCACCGACTGGGTTAGTTCAGACGAGATGACTGAGGCAGGCCTTGAGAGTGTTATCTGGGAGGAGTTCAATCCCGTGGCTCCCGAGGACGTGGACAGGATCTTGGGACGGCTGAACGCGACCACATGTTTATTGGACCCGTGTCCCTCCTGGTTGGTGCTGGCTTCTTGGGAGGTTACACGAGGCTGGCTCCAGAGGATTATCAACGCTTCTTTGAGTGAGGGTGTCCTGCCGGCTGCCTTGAAAGAGGCGATGGTGAGGCCTCTCCTCAAGAAGCCATCCCTGGATCCGGCTGTTTTGGCTAACTATCGTCCAGTCTCCAACCTTTGCTTTATTGCGAAGGTTGTTGAGAGTGTGGTGGCGCGACAGCTTCCCCAGTACCTGGATGAAGCTGTCTATCTGGATCCGCTCCAGTCCGGCTTCACACCTGGGTACAGCACGGAAACGGCATTGGTCGCGTTGGTGGATGATCTCTGGAGGGCCCGGAATATTCCTCTATCCTGGTCCTATTAGACCTCTCAGCGGCTTGTGATACCATCGACCATGGTATCATGTTGCGCCGGCTGGAGGGACTGGGAGTGGGGGGCACCATTTTGCGGTGGTTCTCCTCCTATCTCTCCGACCAGTCGCAATCCGTGTTGACAGGGGGCAGCGGTCGACCCCAAGGCGCCTTGTTTGTGGGGTGCCACAAGGGTCGGTCCTCTCGCCCCTCCTGTTCAACATTTATGTGAAGCTGCTGGGTGAGATCATCCGTGGTTTTGGGGTGGAGTTCCATCAGTACGCTGATGATACTCAGCTGTACATTTCCACCCCAGACCATCCCAATGATGCCTTGGAAGTGATGTCCCAGTGCCTGGAGGCCATGCGGGTCTGGATGGGGAGAAACAGGCTTCGACTCAACCCTTCCAAGACCGAGTGGCTGTGGCTGCCGGCGTCCCGGTATAGCCAGCTGACGCCATTGCTGGTTATTCGGGGTGAATCATTGGCCCCCACGGAGAGGGCCCGCAACTTAGGTGTCCTCCTGGATGCACGGCTGTCTTTAGAAGGGCATATGACGGCTGTTGCCAGGGAGGCTTTTTGTCAGGTTCGCCTGATATGCCAGTTGCGCCCCTTTCTGGACCGGGAATCCCTACGCAAGGTCACTCAAGCACTCGTCACCTCTCGTCTGGACTATTGTAACGCTGTCTACATGGGGCTCCCCTTGGGGTACACCCGGAGGCTCCAACTGGTGCAGAATGCAGCCGCGTGGGGGATTATGGGAGCGACGGCCATGTGACTCCTCTCCTGCGCGAGCTGCATTGGCTTCCAGTGGACTTCCGGGTGCGCTTCAAGGTGTTGGTGATCACCTTTAAAGTGCTCCATGGCTTAGGGCCAGGGTACTTACGGGACCGCCTTCTGCCACCAATAGCCTCCCACCGGCCGGTTCACTCCCACAGAGAGAGCCTCCTCAGGGTGCCGTCGGCCAGACAATGCCGGCTGGTGACCCCCAGGAGGAGAGCCTTCTCTTTGGTGGCACCTACCCTATGGAACAATCTACCCCCAGAGATACGAGTGATCTCCGACCTCCGGACTTTTCGTCGGGCCCTAAAAACTTATTTTTTTCAGTTAGCCGGTCTGTCTTGATTTTAGGGTTAGTTTTAAAATTTTAATATTGGTTTTAAATTGACAAGTTTTAAATTATGGGCCAAATTTATAAATTATTTTAACTCTATTTTTAACTGTAATGTTATGTATAGATGTTTTTATTTTGGCTGTTCACCGCCCTGAGTCCGAAAGGAGAAGGGTGGTATAGAAATTTGAATAATAATAATAATAATAATAATAATAATAATAATAATAATAATAATAATAATAATAATAATAATAATAATAATAATAATAATAATAGCCACAAAAAACCCACTGATTTTCTTATTAAAAAGAATCAGAAAGCCAGTGGCAGGGGCACTCCAATTCCCAATGGCCAATGGCAGTGGGTAAAATAATAGTTTAAAATATTTGGTAGTTTATAGCTGGAATAACTGTATCTTCAGATAGCATTTATCTTCAAGTTCTGAATAATTTACTATTCCTCCACAGTTACTTTTCTGTTAGTGGGTGTCTTTTGTAACCCTATTCCAAAAAGGACTCCAGGGGCAGGGCTGTGCACAGGGGAAGTCAATATAGCATTTCCATGCTACTGTTTAAGGAACTGTGTCTAGTGATCAAATGATAGTTGTAAAGAGCAGCCAGGCCATCACAAGAAAGATGCTGCTGTTTTAAAGAGTTGCAGACAGATGTTAATCCTGTGTACTCTACTTAGTTCGGATGTGTGGTGGTTACATCCTGTGTGGCTCTCATGAGTGTGGATCTGGTGTCATTCTTTGTGTTTGGAACTCGTTTGTCAATAAGGGCGGGTTTCCAAATGGCTGGTAGGCGGGAGGTATCATCTCGTTTATTCATGTTGTGTGGACGTTTTTCTATCTCGATGGTTTCTCTGATTATTCTGTTGTTAAAGTGTTCAGTTTTGGCGATAGTTCTGGTCTTTTTAAAGTCAATATCATGTCCTGTGGCTTTGAGGTGTTGGACCAGGGAAGAAGTTGGTTCCTCTTTTCTGACTGAGTTCTTGTGTTCTTCAATGCGTGCACTTATTCTTCTGTTGGTTTGTCCGATGTATGTGGTGGGGCAGGCGATGCATGGGATTTCATATACTCCTTGATTTTCTAACTAAATCAATCAGTTCACACCCCCACTGGCAGTTAAAAGGAAGAAACAGCTGCGATCACACACATTGCTCCTAGAAGCACGAAGCCGAAAACACCAGCCTGAAGATGACGAATGAGACTTTGTCGAAATGTTGCCAAGACACCTCCAACTTTACGCGGGAGAAAACCCGAATAACCAAAGACCTACATACAAACACCCGCGAAAACCTCAGAAAACATATATATATATATATATATGTTTTCATTCAACCAACCTGCTTACAACAACAAAGCCAGCACTCCACACCTCCCCACCAGTATTTATAGAGAGACGGCATCTATGATCACTCTTTGCTCGTACATGCACGAAGCCAAAGACACCAGCCTGAAGATGACGAGTGGGACCTCGTCGAAACGTCGCCAAGATACTCTCAATCTTACATGGGAAAAGACCCGAATACACCAAGACTTGCATATATATATATATATATATTTGGCTCCGAGTCTGGGGTCTTGTCATGTGCTGACGAAATGCAGCCACAATCCAGGGGCCGGACCACAGCGGCATCACCAACTGCTGTGCCCCCCTCCAATCCCCACACAAAGCAAACTAACACATGACAAGACCCCAGACTCGGAGCCAAACCAAAGCCCGGGAGGTTTTATCACAGCCATCTGCTCAAGATGATGCATCACAGAACTCAGGATGTTGAAAGATAGATAGATAGATAGATAGATAGATAGATAGATAGATAGATAGATAGATAGATAGATAGATAGATATAGATAGTTAGATAGATATTTCATGTATTTATATGCCGCCCTTCTCCAGGACAGCGAACATAAGTTAAAAACATGTACAACAAAATCCCATTTTAAACCAAATTAACTAATAAATAATAAATAATAAAACCCAGAATCAGAGTCAGCCTATTTGCTTGAACAGCCAAATTTTCAGGTCCCGACGGAAGGAGCGGAGATCAGGAGCCTTCCGTAGCTCAGTAGGCAACTCATTCCAGAGAATGGGAGCACCCACAAAGAACGCCCTACCCCTGGGCGCCAGATGACATTGGCTCGCCGTCGGAACCCTGAGGAGAGCAGCCCTATTTGAGCGAACAGGATGGTGGGAGGCAGGCAGGAGAAGGTCCTGCAAATATCCCGGACCTAAGTCATGTAGGGCCTTATAGGTGAGAACCAGCACCTTGAAGCGGATCTGGAGAACCACTGGTAACCAGTGCAGTTCACGCAGGAGAGGTGTTATATGGGAGTAACGAGTGGCTTCCGTAACAACCTGTGCGGCTGCATTCTGGATCAGCTGGAGTCTCCGGATGCATCTCAGGGGCAGGCCCATGTAGAGGGAATTGCAGTAATCCAAGCGGGAAGTAACCAGGGCATGAGTGACAGTGCGAAGGTCATCTCGGTCCAGGAAAGGGTGCAACTGGCGCACCAGGTGAACCTGTGCGAGGGCCCGCCTGGTCACGGCCATCAGGTGGTCTTCTAGGACAGCCGAGCATCCAGGAGAACACCCAAGTTGCGAGCCCTATCAACGGGGGCAAGTTTTTCCCCACCCATCAAAAGTGATGGGGTCTCTGAAATCCGAGATGCCGGCATCCACAGCCACTCAGTCTTGGAGGGGTTGAGTCTGAGTCTATTTCTACCCATCCAGGCTCGCACTGCCTCCAGGGAATGGGACATCACAGAAAGGGCATCTCTCGGATGGTCTGGGATGGAGATGTATAACTGGGTATCATCAGCATATTGATGATATCTCACCCCGAAGCCATGAATGATCTCACCCAGCAGCTTCATATAGATGTTAAAGAACAGGGGGAAGAGAACTGACCCCTGAGGCACCCCACAATTTAGGGGCCTTGGGGTGGACCTCTGCCCCCCCATCCATACAAACTGCAAGCGACCTGAGAGGTAGGAGAACCACTGTAAAACAGTGCCTCCCACCCCCAATCTCACAAGTCGCTGCAGGAGGATACCATGGTCGATGGTATCAAAAGCCACTGAGAGGTCAAGTAGGACCAGGATGGAGGAACAACCACCATCCCGAGCCCGCCAGAGATCATTCACCAGAGCGACCAATGCCGTTTCCGTCCTGTGCCCGCGTTCGAAGCCCAGTTGGTACGGGTCTAGGTATTCTGTTTCCTCCAGGAACTGTGGGAGCTGTTGCGCCACCACAGTCTCAACAACTTTCGTAATGAAGTGAAGGTTGGAGACGGGACGATAGTTATTAAGTGAGTCTGGATCCAGGGAAGGCTTTTTGAGGAGAGGTCGAACCACCGCCTCCTTAAGAGATGCGGGGAAGACCCCCTCTTTCAATGAAGCGTTGACAATTGCCTAGATCCAGTCTCTAGTCACCTCCCTGGCAGCCGAAACCAATCAGGAGGGACAAGGATCCAATAAGCAAGTGGAGGAACCAAGTTTATCCATAATCCTGTCCACTTCTTTGATAGAAACAGGGTCAAACTCAACCCAGATATTACTCTCAAGACCTACCGTAGTCTCCCCATTGGATTCTGCCCAGTCAGAGTCCAATCCAATCTGGATCTGAGCAATTTTATCATGCAGAAACTGGACAAAATCCTCAGCTCTGCCCTGTAAAGGGTCTTCCCTCGCTCCCTGATTGAGGAGGGAGCGGGTCACACGAAACAGGGCTGCTGGGCGGTTTTCTGCAGATGCAATGAGGGCGACGAAGTAATCTCGCTTTGCCGCTTCCATCGCCACCAGATAAGACCTAATATGGGTTCTTAACTGTGTTCGATCAGATTCAGACCAGGAGGACCTCCAACTCTCCTCTAGGCATCTTTTCTGACGTTTCATTTCTGGAGCTCCATGGAAAACCAAGGAGCGACCCGGGATCTGTGTCGGGTCAGAGGCCGCAAAGGTGCAATTCGGTCCAAGGCGTCGGTAGTTGCCCGTTCCCAGAATGCCACCAGAGCCTCAGCCGAATCGCAGGATTGAGAGGTGGGGAATGTCCCAAGCTCCTCTCTGGGTCCATGAGGCGCCTGGGGCAGAACCATTTTATGGGTCCCGCCTCTCAGCGGCAAGGGTTGGCAGATTGAAAGTCCAGTTTAAGGAGGGAATGGTCGGTCCATGACAGGGGGGCGATGGAAAGTTCCCCCCTACCACGACCATTTATCCACTGCCCAGAGAGAAAAACCAGGTTGAGTGTGTGTCCTTCCCTATGAGTTGGGCCCTGAATAACCTGAGTCAGGTCCATGGCTGCCATGGAGGCCATGAACTCCCGGACTGTCTCAGATGACTCGCCAATCGAAGGCAGATTGAAATCTCCCACAACCAAAAGGTTGGGGAGTTCAAGTGCCACCTCAGTCAAGACATCGAGCAGTGCGGGCAGGGCTGTGGCAACGTAACTGGGAGATAGGTATGTGACCAACAAGCCCGACTGAACTCCAGGGTCCCACTTCAATAGAAGAGACTCACACCCGCCTATCTGAAGGACAGTGACCTCCTTAGGATTAAGACTTTCTCTAACAACCACCACCACCACCCTGCCCCTTCCCTGGTGTTTCATCTTGACTTTGTGGTCCTCTTGTGTAGTGTTTTTCTAGGATCGGCAATGCTGCCCCAAGCCCCTTAACTGATAGGTAGCCAGGCAAGCCTAGAAGTCATACCAGAATCTCACGATGAATTGCTGTAAGGATTCCTTTGAGACATGGCTGCAGAGAGGCAAGCATCATTCCAAAGAGTTACTGATTTAGGAATAACATTGCTGCTCTGGTTGGCTGGATAGAAAAAACAGCAGCCTAATCTAATTCACTGTTTGATCCTGTTTGCAGTTTACAATTTACAACCATTTATGTAGTGACCCTTGTAAACTTCAGTGGCATTGGTGGGGGGGAAGTGTTTCTCACGCTTATGATCATTGCAGTATCCCAGGTGCCACATCAGCAAAATTAGCAACTGACATGTATTTATGATGGTTATAGTGGCTGAGATCAAGTGATCCCTACTTGTGACCATTCCAGCTTTCTTCTAATAAGTAAATGCAACTGGGTAAGCTGGATTCACTTAATGAATGCATGATTCAATTAACAATTGCAGTGATTCATTTAACAACCATGGCAAATAAGGTTGTAAAATCAAGTGCAATTTCCTTGCTTAGCAATGGAAATTCTGGTCCCAAATGTGTGTGTAAGTCATGGACTGCCTGTATTGTCTGAAACAGCTGCTCCACTTCTAATGATGGAACTAGTCCTGTTCAATATCAGGGAACTGTTTAAAACCAGGCATGATTTTGAGCGTTCTCTTTAACAAGATTTGTGGAAAAAGTGAGGTGGAGTTAGAACTCCAGCAATTAACCTATTTCCCATTTAGGGTCATTTTTTTTTTCCATGGACATAATTTAATTTTCCTTCTAATATATGAGCAGGAAAGAAAGTGGATCTCTTTACCTATGATCATATTTCAGCAATTTGTCCCAAAGGTCCTGTACAAAATGCAACTAGACTTTCTTGGGGTTTTTTTCCTTGAAAAAAAACCCAAGAAGTTTTTTCAGTTCAGATTTTAAAAGAAGCTTCTCAGATGAGAAGCAAAATGTTTTCAAGGAAAAAAACTGGAAAGTCCATTTTGAACAGGATTTGGGATAACTTTGACCTGAGTGACTGAGAATTTCCATAGAGTTTCAGCAATTTGTTTACATAAAGTTTCTTAATCTTTATAATCTTAGAACGAATCATTGTAGGGTTAACAAATGTGTCCCAATTTTGCTTAAATTCCTATTTTTCCTGATTTTAAATCAATATATATAACAAACAAGTAAACAAACAGTGTCTTGTCTCAGACACCATACAAAGTAATTGAATCCCAGTTATTGACTCATAGGAAAAATATATTTCAACTTCAGTATGCTAGCAAGTTCTAGCATAATACAATTTTACTTAGATGAAATAGATTTTTGAAAAAATGGAATCAGTGATGCATCTCATTCTGAACTAAAATATGGGCTGAAATGGGAGTGATTTTTCATAAACAAGCTTATTGTTGCAAATGTTTACCCATAGACTTAATGCATGTAAAAATACAGAACTCAGTTATTAATGTAAAATGTTGACAGTATTTGCTCTAATGTCAAGACATTGTGCAGGGAATGGATTTCAAAAAGGAAGGCACAGTAATTACATTCATTAGTGTTTAATCTTTTGCAAGCAACTTGCTGAAAAACAGAAATCTCATGAATACATGAAGTTACAGGTTACATGTCTGTTCATTGTCTAAGAAAGGATTACTTTACACACATACAGGCTGAAAAAAATAAAGACATCCGTAAAACTTTCTTATTTTTTATGAAGCAAATATCTGTGCAGTTATATTTTCCTTTAAATAATATTCAGTTAAGAAATTACAGGATTAGGAGAATGGCTGCAAATCACAACAGGGGAATGTTCAAACACTACACTAAAACAGGAATTGTCAAATGTTTTAGCTTAGTAAACGTAGTTAGAACATGGAGAACCTTTCATGAGGGAGTATGAACAGTCACAAATTACTTGTTTGCTAAAAGGAAAATCCAGTATATTTTGGGGCTTTATTGGGCTGCTCTGCTGGTGGCATTGTGAAGGTATTTATTTATTTACAAGGTTTACTGGTTATTTTCTTAATATGCAGAATAACCCTTTTCAGAAAGTGAAGGGAAAAAAAGTTGGAGAGCCAGTTTAATGTAGAGGTTAAGGTGCTCATTTAGAAATAGGAAATTGTGAGTTATGGTCCTTCCTTAGGTATGAAAGCTATCTGGATGACTTTGGACCAGTCATTTTCTCTCAACTTAGAGACTACTTCACATGGTAGTGTGGTGGTTGTAGGGAAAATAGGAAGAAAGAATAGTACGTATGTTATGTACAATATTAAGTATGAATAGGTACTTACAAAGTAGTAAAGATAAAAATCAAATAAACAAATAAACTTGTGCATAAATAGAAAAGATTTTCCTATTTTAAATTTTTAATAATTTTGTAATCTATCTTTAGTCTGATTTGGCAGAAAAATGACAACATTCACACACCTTTGGAAGTAACTAACAGACAGGAAGACTCATTCAGACAATATTCAAACCCCTGACCAGGAAAAGTGAACAAAAAACTTATAGAAATATATTGAAAACAAATGGCTGTACCAGTTTTAATAAAACTCTGTTGTTTCTATTTATTTTAAATAATATATTTAGAAATCTCTAAGCCTTTATTGTTTTGCATAATTGTTTTGCGATTATTATAAATGTTCTAGGTATCTGTTGTGAATGAGGTAGAATCTTGAAAAGAAATAAAAATTGAATTGATTTATGTTGTGTTTGTACTTTCTTTTTTTAACTCTAGGTTATACTGGATTTCTTACCAGTTTCCATGAGTAGATAAGGAGTTGAATGCATCTCAAATTAGATTTCTTGGCATTAATGCACTGTAATGAGATCTGGTCTGTTTAATGCATTGTAGGAACAATATTCCCGCTAGCTGAATAGACACCTAACTTGCAAAAAGCAAGGAAAAATGACAGACAAAAAACAGCTTGCATAACCATCTAAGATACAAGAGTTATAGAATGAGATAAATTGTCTGTCAGGCCTGGATGCCATCTTTTACATTAGGCCTTTAGCTACAACATTTACTGCTGTGGAAAACTGGGAGGGGAGATTGTATGGAGCAGGTATGATATATAGTCATAATAACATTCCTTTCTCAGACAGTCAAGGAAATCTTGCCCTGCACCTGGAGGGGTATGACTGGGAGGCATCTCCAGTTGGGACAGTGCTTTGATGGACATGGGTGCTGGGCAAGAACTTGGGCTTTCTTTTGGGTGGGGAAAACCTGGAAGCTTTCAGATTCGAGTTTTCCCAGATGTGCCAATATGACATCTCTAATAAAATGGAACTTTGAGGAACTTCAAGTCTCGGAGTCTTCTTTCATTGGGGGTGTTACTTGGAACCCCGACATTGTCATGTTTTGGTTCTGCCATCCGTTTGTTCCTTTTACATGAGTTTCTATTATCATTCAAAGGGGAGTTAACTGGAATTAAAATCACACACACATTCTGAATGAGTTATTACTAATTAATCCTTAACTCTTTTAGTATTAACATCTTGTAAAACATACCCATCTCTTACATCTTTCACCATCAAATGTGCTTTTTAATCACAATATGGTGGATTTTTCTTTTTTGATTCCTAGTTTAAACTATTTACACTATGGATTGAGTTCAGACTTTAGAAAAGATCCCTTATAACATAGAACTTAAGTACATGAATACTAATGTATGTCATATTAATTTCTATCTATTTACACTTCCATTTATTCATATTCTTCAACACAACTTCATTTTAAGACCTTTTCATTTGCAATTTCAGTTTAAATTTCTTCAGAGAATTACCATCTTGAAATGGTAGAAGGCTTAGTAATTCAGCAGTCCTGAAATAGTAGCAGGCATATAAATTTCTGGTAGGGTCACTTAAATAATAAATTCAAAGGGGGAGGAATGAAACTAAAAATAATCCATAGTGAAGGTTAAGAGATATACCTGTAGGGCTCTTCAGTCTTTATGTACTATGTATATATGATGTGTGTAAGATGCTGGCTTATGATGGTAGCTATTATAATTCATTTTATTCCTGGCAACTGCTTGGATTAGTCCCTGTGGTTTCCTTGGCGATTTTTTTTCACAAGTGATTTGCCATTTTCTCCTTTTCTGAGGGAGAATGGCTTTGTCCCTAAAGTGGAATTAGAATTCACAGTCTCCCATTTCTAGCCTAATATTTTAAACTAGGGCTGTCAAATTCCCAGCCCCAATGGACCAGATGCATCACATGCTGGCCATGCCCATATCCAGGTTAGTGAATGGGAAAAAAGTCCTGATACATCATGTGACAATACCATGACGCCTTGAATTTGACACCTCTGCCTTAAACACTACATACACCAAATTGGTTCAAAATCTCATTCAACAATGTGGTCAAGCCATATATCAGTGTAGACTGATTATTTTTGCATCTACTCAAAAGAAAAAAAGTTATTGAAAAAAGGAAGGAAGAAGATACAGATTTGCAAAACTTTGGTAGGTTCCAATTAAGGTATTCAAAATTAGAAATAATTCCTGCACTTTAAAAATAAATACATTGTACTTCAGCATAAGCAGAGGACTACTTCCTAATGTTGCACAGTTTATTGCACAAATGAATTGCTTTTGTTCGCCCTTATCCTTTTGCATCTTCTAACAAAACCCTTTTTAAAAACTTATAAGTAAATATAACTTTCAAGTTATATTTTAGATTATTTTAATAACCTGAAAATTCATTCTGTCATTTCACATTATTCCCACATCATTTTGCTCAATGTTCAGATAAAGTGGCATGTCTCACTGTTTAACCAGGCCTTTGTATGAAGTCTTTGGTGTTTGAAGGCTATTTCTAGCCACTAATGTTCCATAAAAATTATACATAAAAACCTGTTCAACTGTCAGCCCCAATGCTTTAAGTTTGAAAAAATATTCTAGTTAACATCAATCATTTATATAAATCTATTCTAATTTTAATCGTAATCCTGTCCCAGTTTCCCTCTGTGTTGCTTTATATGCTCTGTTTTCTCTTCTCTCAAAACTTGGCTGACCACAACAATTTCAATATCTTACATTCCAATAGATTGCTTGCAAAGATTGATATAATTGTCAATGTGCAATGTCCCATATTATTTTCTCCACTCCATCATGGCACACTGAATACTTCTTCCTTCTAGTTTTTCAAGGATAGAAAGTAGTTAGATTTCATACAGGCTTTCTTTTTTCTTAAATTAAAAGCAGTGGCTGATGGAAAACCAGAGAAAAGGGAACCACTCTAAAACACCATTCAATGAATTAAGGGATGGAAGGAGAAAGAAATATTAGGACTACTTGTTGCCTTTCTCATTTTTCTCTTTCTCATTTTGCTCTATTCCTGGCACTGTGTTGTATGGAGAAAAAATATTTCATGCTTTAGAATGAAAAAAAAATATATTGGTTGATACATTATACATTAGCCTTGGAAGTTGATCATTTGGACTTTGGTTAAATACCAATTTTTTAAACAGGTAGAAAAATTACTTGCTTCTGTCTAGTAAATTAAAGAATGATTGCAATAGCGATGTGAATACCTGTTTACTGTTTTCCTGTTTGACCTTTCTTGGGAAAATAATAACTATTACTTTTCTTCCTCCTCAGGGTAACATAGTATGAAACATTTGGAATGTATGACAAATATGATGAAGTTGCTCCAGAAAAAAACCAAAACCCTGAGCCTTTTGACTGTTTAATTATTTTTTGACAAGTCTAACTCATGAGATCTGGGCAAGAAATGCAAAAATTCACAAGCTGACAAGTTGACTATCAATCTATTGCACTTAAATATATAGTGGACAACCATTTAGATATGAGCCAGCAGTGTGCAGCAGCTGCCAAAAAGCCAACACAGTTCTGGGCTGCATAAAGAGAGGGATAGAATCAAGATCATGTGAAATGTTAATACCACTTTATAATGCCTTCGTAAGGCCACACTTGGAATACTGCATTCAGTTTTGGTCGCCACAATGTAGAAAAGATGTAGAGACTCTAGAAAGAATGCAAAAAAGAGCAAAAAAGATGATTAGGGGACTGGAGGCTAAAACATATGAAGAACGGATGCAGGAACTGGATATGTCTAGTTTAATGAAAAGAAGGACTGGGGGAGACATGATAGCAATATTCCAATATCTCGGGGGTTGCCACAAAGAAGAGGGAGTCAAAGTATTCTTCAAAGCACCTGAGGGTAGAACAAGAAGCAATGTGTTGAAAGTGGAAATGGACTGATGAATCCACTTACAACTACAAATCCTGGATGAACTACCAGCCAGACAACTGTGGCAACAATGAGCACTGCGTGTAACTGTGACAATCCACAGGTTTTAAACAATGGAACGACGTTCAGTGCAACATGAACATATGCAATGCTTATATCTGCAAACACCAGCTCTAAAGATGCCTGAAGCTTCTCCCAGCGCTTTCCATCATGCTAAGGTGTTGCCTTCCCACTTATATCATTATGTCTTCCTGTTCTGCAGAAATATAGTTCGCTTCCAGCCCCTTCAAAACATCAACTCACAAGAACTGCCTCTTTGGTCTTCTTCTTCTGGACCTTTCTCATGGCTTGCGTGCAGTGCAAAATCAATAAAAATATTCCGATGCAAAAAAAAAAAAAAGAAGCAGCAATGGGTGGAAACTAATCAAGGAGAGAAGCAATTTAGAAGGAGAAATTTCCTGACAGTTAGAACAATTAATAAGTGGAACAACTTGCTTGCAGAAGTTGTGAATGCTCCAACACTGGAAATTTTAAGAAGATGTTGGCTAACCATTTGTCTGAAGTGGTGTAGGGTTTCCTGCCTGGGCAAGGGGTTGGACTAGAAGACCTCCAAGGTCCCTTCCAACTCTGTTATTCTATTCTATTCTATTCTAATCTAGTCTAGTCTAGTCTAGTCTAATTTTATTATATTATATTTATTTATTTATTTTATATTTTTATTATAATAATTAAATCTATGAGAAACTAAGACAAGAGTGCAATGTCTATATTAATACAATAATAATTAGATAATATTTAATACAAAGTATTAGATTAGGGAAAGGAAACATAAATAAGTTATTTTCAATTTTCTTTATAATAAGTATAAATAAATTTAGTGACTCTCCACCTATGTAAGGTTGACAATTATATCTTCATCCCATATGCCATTTCTTCTGTAGAGAAAATATGTAGAGACAAATCCATTTACTTTGCCTGCTTTTGATATCATCATGCTTTGGATAAATAAAATTAGTTTTATATCTATATTTTCTTCAACAATTTTTGGACATTGTCTGTCCATAGAAGCAGATATAATTATGGACACTGTTGGTATTTTAGTTGTTCCAATTCTTCAAAAGTTTCCTTCAGTATTTTCATAATTGTAATGTTTTGCATTTTATAGGCTTGTATTTTTCACCTGTCTAAAATCTTTAGTCTCCTCTAATTCCCATCTTTTAAATAATGAAATTACTTATCTTTACTATGTCTTCCAAAATCTAAAATATATATTTTCTACAAGAAGCTATTTTTAATATATAATTAATGCCAAAATCTTATTGTAAAAGTTTCAATATTCCAAATGTATCTGAACTCTTAATCCATTTATAAATTTCTATAATCAAAATCTTATCTAGGTTTTGGTGTTCCTCTTAGGTCTTATGTTTTCCTTTGAAGATAAACTCACTTAATGAAGACTTTTCAAATTTGTTGTCCTAATGCCGTGTTGGCGAACCTATGGAACACTTGCTGAAAGTGGCACACAGAACCACCCTGCGAGGAATGTGTGGCCTTGCTGGCTCCTCTTCTGCATTCCTGTGCATACACGTGTGCTGGTCAGCTGGCCTTCGTGCGCGCAGGAGCAGCAAAACCCGGAAGAATGGCATTCCGTCACGCATGCACAAGATGGCACCCAAACTTCGGGGTTTACGGCGTGCACGTGCGTAATCACCAGCTGTTCATTGGGCAGGTGTATGTGCCGGAAACCAGAAGTTCGGGTGCTGGCTTGTGCATGTGCGACAGACAACCTCTCTTCTGGCTTTCAGCACTCCTATGCATGCAAAGGCTAGTGGAGCTGGCATGATCCAAGTGGGATGGTTTCATGTGTCATTTGCAGCACACAAGCTGGCACGCGGTGATGTAAAAGGTTAGCCATCACTGTCCTAATGTCTCTAATACCTTTAAAAAGAAATTTCTGAAAGTGAGAGAAAGCACGGTTTGGGAACTTAGTGTCCTTTAAAAGACTCCACCACTCAACCTATGGAAAACCATTGTCCTGGGATCTCAACTCATCATGAGAACTAGCCACCTGGAGCACATGTGTGTGATTTCCTGTTCTTTATCAGGAGAGATTCCAAGGAACCAGTTTACTCAACAGTTCCTTGGTAGATGATGAAGTCATCAGACCCACTTTCAGGGTGTCATCTTCAGTTCAGCATACCTCCCCTGGAAGTCAGAAGTAAATTATTTCCATCCTACAGAACTATTGTCATCTAGATCATTCAGTTTGCAGTCTGAAATATGAACATTTCACTTTTTCTCTCTTTTTGCCTAATTTTTTTTGAAGTTCACTCATAATGTTCTTTAAAGTGGATTAACATTTTCACTTCAATGAGCTCTTCTAACATTTCAGTAGGACACCTTCATTTTGTTTTCTCAATTCTGTGATATTATGTTTAAAGTGTAAGCTCCCAAAATTTTGGGTTTGGTACCTCCTAGTAGGTGTGTATTTTTTACGAAGTTATAATTATGATTCAATTTCTGGTTAAATCAATATAGGAACCTAAATTACAAAGATATGTAGTAACTTGATCTTTTTAAAATTTAAAACAATGTAAAGAAAATGTTTTAGTACTATTATGGATACCAAAATCAGTAAAGGACAATTTTTTTTTTACTTCTGTAATAATTCTCCAGGAATATAGTAATGTTGTTTTTCCTGTAATCCTACTAATTATTTAAAAAAAAACTAATATGTACTAATTATAGAGGCAGATGGAAGTAATGCTATTAAGGTATAAAGAAGATGGTCTGAAAGTTCGAGGTTTCTTTGTACTTAGCAAAAGAAGGTGGAAAAATTTCAAGCAAGATTATGTTAACACCAGAAGGCTGAGTTGTTGATAGCATTCAGCTTCATGACCATGAGTTTGCCATACTTCCCCAGAAGTCTTTTTCTGACTGCCAGTCTCTTGTACTGAACTTTAAAAGTATTACAAAGTCCTAGAAAGTTATTGTGTATGACAGATGTCCTGAAGTTGGAAATACTATGAACTGTAAAGAATGTTAGTATTATTCAGGTTATACATATTTATAATAAATACATTTATGCTTTAATGCACCTGAATTGAATTATATCTCAAAAAAAGTGCTTGGGTTGACTTATGCATTCATCAGAAGAAAATTACTTGTACAATAAAATAAAAAGATGGAAATGTCATATGCTAATTTTAGATGTACTAGTATAATCAGTCGTTCTCCCCCCCAAAAAAATCAATCAACAAGGCAATTAGGAACAGCAGCAATCTGAAAGGCAACACAGCAAGCACAAACCTTTCTGCGAAACAAATTCCCTGGTTGACAGCTTATAGGCATTTTTGATATGTGAATATGAATATTAAGGGACAGTGAAAAGCCAAATTAGAAAGCCCATGGTGTAAGAAATTATATGCCATAACAGAACAGTTGTTATGGTTTTTGGGTTCAGCTTGTCAATCATTCAACTCACTTTTTATTCTTTGCTCTACTGACAAATGGCATAAGGATTTTTGCAGCTAAGATTTTATTGAATTTTCTTTAAATCTGTAAAAGAACTGCCAGTGTTGGCAGAAAAGAACCACAATGAATGTTTGAGAAAACTAGGTATGTCCAGTCTAACAAAGTGAAAGACTAGGGCTGACATGATAGTAGTCTTCCAATAACTGAAGGGCTGTAACAGAGAAGAGGGGGTCGACTTATTCTCCAAAGCATCTCCAAAGTATTAGGATAAAAAGTAATGGATGAAAACTTATCTAAGAGAGGTCCAACCTAGAATTAAGGAAATTTTTCCTGACAATAATTAATCAGCAGAATGGCTTACTTCTGGAAGTTGTGAGTGCTCTATCACTGGAGATTTTTAAAAACAGACTGGACTGCCATTTGTCCAGAATAGTATAGGATCTTGTGCATGAGTAGCGGTTGCACCTGAAGACTTCCAAGATCCATTCCACCCCTATTACTACATATTCTATCAAGATAGTTTCTGAATATTCCATGCAAAAATGCCAACTGGTCTGTCAGTTGAATTAGACTAGCATCTGTTTCCTCACCAGGAGATCTCAAACTATCTTCAAGGAGCAAGAAAGATTGCCTGGAATGAAAAATTCTGTTCTCCACACAGGTGAATTATTCAGTTGGCTGTCCTTCCACATATTCAGCATTGGATGCACTTTCTTCAAGTGCCAACAGTTTTTCTAGTTTATGCTTTCTATGTAGGTGTATCCTGAAGACAAATAAAACAGGGAATTCACACCATACTCACTAACACTGATTACATTATTTAGTCAGGTAATGAAACATCTGCAAATCAGCAACCAACTCAGACAGCACCAAGGACTCCTCAATTCAGTCCTGAAGTATTATATTATATTTTAATGTAATAATTAAATAAATTCAATAAGCAATAAATAAAATATTACATTAAATTGTAGGCATACATCAGTTCAATCAATTAATCGTTATTTATAGCATAAACATTTAAATTCCTTTATAAGTATCATTTCAGAGTCTTTCCAAATTTATATTGTTGAGAAGATGGCAAGCAAGAGTAACATTTTATTATAGTATTTACTTTAGTAATACATATACTGTTTTTTCTAGTCATACTTAAATATTTGCTATAATATTTTGCTACAATAATTAAGATTTAAATAGTTTGAGTTAAACTCATGAACTGAAAACCGTTGGACACATGAATTAAATATGTAACTAAAACATACACATATATATTCATACAACTCTCATTCCCTAGGCCACATTTTCTCACATAAAGTTGAATGCTCTTCATTCGAGTCATTATGAACATCAAATTGTGAAAGTTCTCTGAACATACTACCTGCCTAGACATTTCCTTTTCATATTCTGTTATGCCATATAAAATTCCCTTTTCCATCAGTTTCCATTCTGAAGTACAGAAAAATGTTACATATCTATCTTGTCCTCCTTTGCAGTTTTGCAGGATAGGAATGTGATGATAACCCCTCGTATATTATGATTTGAGATTTATACAGGTACATAGAAGATATTAATCTGAAAGTCAATTATAATCCCACCTTTGTTCTTTTACAGGAATAGAAGTTATCATGATTTCTGCATTTTTCTGATTATAATTATGACATGCCACATAATTGCTGGAATGGAAAATGGTAATTTTTTTTTAGAATTCATGTAATTTGAATATATGCTTCCTGAGATGTACAGTCAACTTAATAAAGATTTTGTATTTAAGCTCTGTACTGTATCAGCACTGACTTACATTGAACACAGAACTTGTATCAATGGTGAACTCATCAGCAAACACATCTTTCTGTGAAGAGTTAGAGTTATAGGGTATCCTATTTTCCAATTATCCCTCAGGTAGAGTAATTCACCATTTGCACCAACTTTTACTATATCATACATTACCAGGGATGATAATAAAGTAGGCCTTATTTAATAATACTAAATTGGGATCAGCATTTAGCTGTTAAGCAAGAGTCGTAATTTTTTTTAAAAAATCACATGATCAAGACACTTAGTGGCAGCACTTCTGGCAGTCCCAATTGCCATTTTGTGCAATGAGCATGCAAGTCATTAAGTGAGGTTCTCCCGTGACTGTGATTTTCAACTTCCTGCTGGTTTCCCAATTGACGTTGGTTGTGGGAAACATGCAGGGAAGCTTGCAAATCGCAATCACATGACTATGGGATGCCCCAATATAATAAGAATAAGGTCCAGTTGTAATTACCACTCATTCAGCACCATTGTAATTTCAAATGGTCATTAAACAAGTGATTGTTAAATGAGAACCACCTGTATGAAATTTATGGAATGACATCCTTAGTTGGTTTCTTTGATAATAATAATTCACAAATATTTCAGGATAGAAACCAATCAGATATTATATGTTTTCTTGAATCCAAGGTACAGTATAACAAGGGTATTATCTGTCACCTGTAATAAAAAAGGCAAAATCCATATCACTCAATAAATCATCTAAAATGTCTACTGAACCAGACTCGCAGTCAAAATATATCAGAAATGTGTTCTAATTTCACAGTTGTTTATCTTGTTTTCTATTTACAATCTTATACAAACTGCCACTATCATGTTGGTAGTTTAAAGCCCATTGGACTACCAAAACTCTTCCTTTCAGAGAAAACTATTCCTTCTGCATTTAATAACTATGGCCAAACCTGTGTATTGAAGTTTGATGGCATCATGATTTTTTGATTTTTTTTTTAGTTAAAACTAAAAAAAGAAAAATTTCCTTTTACCAAGTGGAAGGCAGTAATCTGAACTGATATTTTAAGCAGAGGAGCTGACATCAACGTTCAGGGTGAAGAGACTGAAAGTCCTGTGCATATAAAATACACAGTGCTTAAAGATCTCGGTTCATAGGATAAAGCTTCAAAGCATTATGCAAATGAGCAGTCAGTGCTTTAGTCTTAGAGAAGATAAAATTCTTGAAGTTTTCCCCACACCTCACCTCACCGACATCAAACCTTCAGTTAATTCAAGTAAAAGAAATACACCTTTAGACTTCAATAAAATGTAATTAACCACTTATATCATTTAATACAGCCCATCTTACAGATAATTTGTCAGCCCAAATGTTGTTGCATATGTTTTCAAGCATTTGTCTAAGTTGACTTTTGAAAAAAAAAAAATAATGAAGATATCAAATATCATCTAACATACAATATATTTTTCCTCAAACCTGTGGAGTTCAATGCAATTCAGTGAAATCAACTTTGAATTAATAAAATACATTAGAAAATTAATGGTGCCACTATCACCCCTACTGTTTATAATAGCACTGGAAGTCTTACTAAACGAAGGAAGGAAGGAAGAAGAAATAAAAGGTCTGAGGATACGGAAGGAGGAATACAAATTACAAGCCTTTGCCGATGACATCGTGTTTATAGTGGAACAACCAGAAACATCAGGAATTAAATTATTAGCGAAGACAGACAAATATGGCAAAGTAGCGGCACTTAAAATTAACAGACAAAAAACTAAAGTTCTGACTAAAAACTTAACTAAGACACAAGAGACAAAATTGGAAGAAGAATTAGGAATACAAATTGCAAAGAAAGTAAAATACTTGGGAATTTGGCTCATTACAAAAGCAACAACGATTAGAGAAGATAATTATATTAAACTGATGAAACAAATTAAAAAAGATCTGGAAATATGGAATAAATTACAGCTGTCATTCCTGGGTAGAATAGCATCAGTAAAAATGAACATATTACCAAAATTACTTTATCTCTTCCAAGTGATACCAATTAGCCCAGGAAAAGATTTCTTTCAGAACCTTAATAAGATAGTAATGAAATACATCTGGCAAGGAAAGAAGGCCAGAATCAAAATAAAATGTTTACAGGATGCCTGGGAAAAGGGAGGACTTGGTCTACCGGATTGGGAGCTATACTACAAAGCAGCGTCGTTAAACTGGATTAGAGAATGGATAGACTTAAAAAACAGGAGAATGCTATATCTAGAGCAGTGGTTCTCAACCTTCCGCGACCCTTTAATACAGTTCCTCATGTTGTGGTGACTCCCAACCAGGGGTGGGTTCTAAATTTTTTTACTACCGGTTCTGTGGGTATGGCTTATTTTGTGGGCGTGGCTTGGAGGTCATGTGACTGAGTGGGCGTGGCTAGACGGTCATGTGACCGGGTGACCATGGCTCTGTGTATAGGGACTACTCAGAGGGCTGAAAAAAGTCATTTCTGACAGGTCCTCGCACTTTTGACTGGTCCTCACACTTATGACCATCCTCACATTAATGCCCGTGCAGCATTCTTAACAACCATGTCACTCATTTCACAACTGCTTCTTTTCACCATGGTGATAAGATAGGGCAAAAAACATAAAATGTGAGGATAGTCGTAAATTCGAGATCTGGTCAAAAGTGCGAGGACCAGTCAAAAATAACCTTTTCAGCCCTCTGAGTAGTCCATGTGCACAAAAGGATTACCCAGAGGGCTGAAAAAAGTGATTTCTGACAGGTCCTCGCACTTTTGACCGGTCCTCACACTTATGACTGGTCATCATTTATGCCCATTGTAGCATTCTTAACAACCGTGTCATTTGTTTCACAACTGCTTCTCTTCACCATGGTGACAAGATAGGGCAAAAACGTAAAATGTGAGGACAGTCGTAAGTTTGAGGACTGGTCAAAAGTGCGAGGACCAGTCAGAAATAACTTTTTCAGCCCTCTGAGTAGTCCATATGCATAAAAGGATACAGCAATAGAGAGGGATAAAGGAAGGGAAGGGAAATTAGAGTAGGAGTGAGGGTAAGAGAGGGAGGAAGAGAGGAGGAGAAGGAGAAAGGAAGAGGAAGTAGGGAAGAGAAGAAGAGGGGGAGGAAGAGAAAGTAAGAAGGAAAGAAAAGAGAGAGGTGGTAGGTTTGAGGAGAAAGATTGCTGTACAATAAAAAAGATGAAAGGGAAGAAAGCCAACCCCAAACAAATATAAAGATATTAAGATAAAGAATGAATTGTTAAACTTTAAAGAATAAAAGAGAACAAATATGAATAAATAACAATAATTAGAAACACACATACAAACATACAATGTATTTTCTTTTGTAGGAAGTTAGCACCCACCCCTTTCCTGGAAGAGTGAAATATTTTAGGAAATATGAAAAAGGCAGAATATTATATTTCCCTGGGATAAGCATGTTTTGAAGCAGCTCCCATCTTCCTGCCCCCACCCTTTGTCAATGGGTCATTAAGGCCTGGGCCAGTCTATTCTACATAACAAAGATCTACCTCCTTCAGGCAGAGCCATAGTAGGAATTGCCAAAGATCCAATAAAGTTAGGATTAGCCCTCTACACAATAGCAGCAGAAACTCACCACATGTGACCTGGGAAGCACATGTGACCATTAGCCAGCAAGGCTAGCTAAGACCCCCACCCCCTGGGAGTCTGACAACCAATCAGGATACTCTTTCGGGGCCCCAAGAAATGCAGAGCCAGAGAGAGCATAAAAACCCGAGGATTTACTGTATCTGCCCTTTTCTGTTCAGGAACTCGAGCCATGTGATCCTGTCCACCATTAAACCATCTTTCCAAGCAGTCTCCATGTTTCCAGTGTCTTTTTCCCCACATGGAGCAGAACCTAGAAGATTTCTTCCAACACTTTGAACAGAGTATTTGGCCGGTTCACAAATTTAAACAGTGTTTAGTCATTTCAATTAAATTTACAATTTCTATATTTCCTTTTTGCCATATTTATTCCTCATCTATTTTTGTAAAAAAACAATATTACCCTTCATCCTCATCTCTAATCTTAATCAAATTCAATTTTTCTCTTCTATTCTATATTATACCCCTTTCCATTGTCATCTATTTTTATATCCATCCTCACATTGGTTAATTATGTAATACTACAGTTGTTTAATATAAATTCAACATTTTAACATAAATCAATTAGTTATATAACTACCTTTTTTGTATATTAATCAATATGAACATGAATATTCCAATTATTTCCATGCAATCCAATTTCTTAAAAATCAATTAATTATATTTACCAATAATAATAAACCAAATAATTTCCCCCATATATTCCTCCAAACCACAACTTAACCATTTCTCCTTTCAACACAATATACAATTAATAGTATCTCAATTATTACAATTCCCTAGTTAAATAGAGCTTTTTTTCTTTTGTGTTTTAAAATCTTGAACTCTCCTCTTTTTCCCTAAATTTCCCATTGTTTGCACCTACTTTTTTGGTGAGGAAAAAGAAAAGAAATCTGCCTGCCTAATTTTCCAACTTTGCAGCAATAGCAAAGCCAACAGCCTGCTTTACTTTCAGTTTCGTTTTTCAGCATAGCTAGGGGGAAAAAAATTGCTCCAGCAAGCAGTAGAGCCCTGAGCAGAACAGCTGAGAGCAAACCAGCTGAGAGTCGGGAGCCGATCTAATCAAGGGCTAATTAGCCTATGCTGAAGCTCCGCGGGCAAATAAAATTACAAAAAAACACCAAACCATTTGTTAAATTGCTGGCTCGCCCGCCCCTTGCCCACCACTATTTATTGGCAATAAATAGTGGTGCGGAGGGGCGGGGCAAGCCAACAATTTAACAAGCAGTTCGGCGAAACCCCCTAGAACCGGCAGAATCCCACCACTGGCTATAGGGCGGCCCTTTGAAGCCCCGCAGCAAGAATTTAAACAGTTTTTTTCCTCTAGCCATCAGCTGAGACTCAGGAGGCAGCAATAGATTGGGAGTGGGTGGTGTAAGTGAACGGCCAGCGATCCAACAGAGCAGAGAGTGAGGGTGAGTGAAGGCGTGGGGGGGCAAGAGAGGGCTTTGGCAACCCCTGTGAAATGGCCGTTCGACCCCCAAAGGGGTCGCGACCCCCAGGTTGAAAACCGCTGATCTAGAGGGATTTGATTTGAATCTGGGCTGGCATGCCTTTTTGTGGGAAGGCACAGATAAGAAACATAGGTACTTCCAGCGACACATTATTAGAGGCTCACTATACAAAACGTGGCAAGAAATCAGAAAACAACACTACAACAAAATCCTGCGATGGCTATCGACTATGGAAGCTTTAATCTACCCAAACACCATAGAAATAGAAAAGATGAGGAACTACCAAGAATTACTGAACAGTGAAGGTAATTTATACGAGACAAGAATTGGAAAACTGGGGTATAGTTATTGAATGGTGGCCTTACCTCCAAATAGAGTCAAGATACATGGCAGACAGGACACAATATGGATTTCAAATGGAACCAAATGAATTGGATAAAATATTAAAAAGTACGGACGAGAAAATGATAACTAAAATTTACAGATACTTAATACAATATAAATTAGAGGAGGAAACGGTGAAAGAAAATATGATAATCTGGGCAAGAAATATAGGGCACATCATAGAATTGGATAAATGGGACAAGTTATGGACAGAAAACTACAAGCTGACACTATCGATACCATATAAAGAAAACCTTTACAAGATATTCTACAGATGGCACCTCCCACCGGCATGCCTGGCTAAAATGTTCCCAAATATGTCTCCAATGTGCTGGAAATGCAAGTCACAAAAGGGGTCATATTATCATATCTGGTGGTCTTGCAGAAGGGCGCAACATTATTGGCAGGAAATCAGGAAAATGATTGAAGAAATAACTAAACAGAAGGTCGAAATAAAACCAGAGTTTTTCTTATTTGGAATGACCATACCACAATATAACAAAGAGATAAAGTATCTTATTATTCACATCTTAACAGCGGCATGTATAGCGTACGCTCAAAACTGGAAATCCGAATTTCTACCAACAAAAGAAAAAATAATTGCGAAAATAACAGAATGTGCAGAAATGGACAGACCTACAAAAGAATTGCAAGAGAAAGACGATACCGATTACTATTTAGTCTGGCAAAGGTGGTACTCCTGGTTAGAGGGAAAGATAGGACCAACAAATGATACATTTTGTCAATCTAACCAAGAAACACAGACAATCATGTAAGAGGCAAGATAGAATGATGGTGTAGATAAATACCTAGAAGGATTTCTAGAAAGTTATATAAATGTAGTTGATATTTTCATAAAAAAGAAACCTTGGATATGTATAAATATCTAAATAAGTAAACATCTAAAATAGATATGTATAGATAAAAATAGACGAAATAGAAAATAGCCACCGATGCAACAGCTTTCAGAAGTCAGTCAGTGGACTGAGTTAGTGTTGGTCTGTTTTTTCTTTTGTATTGTCTTAATGTATCCATGTTTGTATGTATTTTTGTTTTGTGTTTTTGTTTAACTTATAAAACCTTAATAAAAAAAATTTAAAAAAAGAAAATTAATGGTGCATCTAGAAAAAAAACTCTATACTATGGATGCTTCTATCCAAGATTCTACATATTTAACCATGGCCTTTTTATAGGATACTTCAATTCATTGCTACATACTTTCTGATATTTCAGAGGTCTCTGAAATGTTTATTCTTCACTGAAGTATTTTAGCCTACTGAAACATACAGCATATTAGCATACATCCTGCATTCCCAGTTTCTAGCCTGATGCCTGGCTAGTTTTCCTTTACCATATTCCCCTTCTTGTATTTATGATTAAAATTTATATATTTCTGCAGCCCTTGACATTTTTTCAGGACTAATGATCTTCCTCTACCATGCATGAGTATAAATGAAACCAGGAATTCTTGAATATATCACTATGATGATAATAGCAGCATCAAGAACAATATAATGATATCTTAGCAATTTAGGATTCTATGCTCAAATAATAAATTTATTATTATTTGACGTACAGGCAAATAGATGTAAAAGATTCTGTCTTTGAGTTTTTAGGACTACTTTCCCAAAGTAAATAAGGTAAAAAAAAAATATTATTATAGCTTCTGCCTCATTAATAATCCCAGTTCTACAATACTTTTAGAAAAGTTTCGGTGATGCAACTACCAAGGCTTTGCTGGCCATATGCAGCCTGGGTTTCAGATTATGTATTCCTGTGATCATATAATAATTTCATAGCATAGGAAAGGATACTGATAAAGACCTTCAATATAGCTAGTTTTTATTCATTTATTTGTTAAATATATTTGCTGCCTATCTCACCATGGTTTACAACAATAAAAAAAATTGAAAGAGTATAAACAAATCAGAAATGAAATAATAAACAGTAAAATAAACTATGAAAAAGAACACAATGAGAATACATCAATATGATAAGCAAAAGGATGGATGGTTGAGTAGTAGAGCGCATGGCGGGGGGGGCGGGGTTGGAAGCAGGTGGAGTCTGTCATCAATCCAGCAGTCACCTCCAGCTTGGAACTCCCTCATCTGGTCCCCAGGCCAAATGGCAGGGCCAGGTCTTCAGATTCCTGGGGAAGGATAGGAGGGTGAGGGTTGATCTTACCCTAGAATGTAGGATGTTCCAAAGGGAAGGCACTGCAACGGAGAAGGCCATTCTTCTGGGTTCCAAAAATTCTTCAGTTCCTGTTAGGAATGGCCATCTGGCTAATAACTATACTTTGGATTTCTATTAAAGTTTGGGTATGTAAAGAAAAATGTCCTAATGCTTCAGTGAAACAGAAAAGGTGAATTAGGGATTGTAGAGGTTTTCCTTAAGGCACATTTCAGATTGCTTAAATGAAGTATAAATATAATAAAATAACTACCATAACTTTTTTCTTTGAAATCTAATAATGTATCTTATTTTATCATTTTACCTGCTTCTTTGTGCATAATGCAAACCAGGCTTTGATAATACCAGGGAAAAGCAGATTTTGTGTCTTTACTTTCGCCAATATAAACAACTGCCTGTCAATTTTCCATTTAGTAAAGAAATGCATCTTTTTATATTTGCAATGCAGGAAAAACTTACTCATCTTCCCCCTTGGAGTGGAAGCTAAATATTTTTCTCAAAAATGATAGCCACCATAGGTGACATGCCAGCCCAGGTTTTACTTGAGGTGACAATACACTTCCAAGAGATCTTTCTCACTAAAAGTGTATTTAACACTGGTCTCAATAAGCATAAAACAAACTGACTTTGCAAATATAACAATGTAAGAAGCTATCTTATACTGAAAAAGCCAATGCTCCACAAGTGTTCCCTGAGCTTTGTTGTTTCAGCAATAAGAACAAATCCACTCCCTTCTAGTGCTTATGATGCTAGAAGGGAGGCAGGGAATGCTGAGGGTCCCATCCCCGAGGGAGATACACCTGGTGGGACCCAGAGAAGGGCCTTCTCCATGGTGGGTCCCTCTCTCTGGAACATCATTGCCCCAGAGATTAGAATGGCCCCCACTCTAATACTCTTCCAGAAGGCACTGAAGACCTGGTTCTGCCAGCGGGCCTGGGGAACCTAGAGCAAGATGGAGCCCATTAAATGCCTCGTGTGATCTCCTGTTGCCGGGGCGGGGGTGCGAGGTGATTTTATTATATTACACAATATTAATTTATTTGTTTCTTTTTATTAGTTTTACTGTTTTAAATGTGGTTTTATATTCTTTAAGCAGCCTTGAATCGCCATGGGCGAATAGGCAGCAATATAAATTCTATAAATAAATAAATAAATAAAATAAAATATGATGTGGTATTGAATGCCACAAAACAAACAAGCTCAGAGACCATCAAGGACTCCACAGTTCAACCCTGAGACACAAACATTCTCTTCTATTGGTATAGTCTAAGTTAGTCGCAGTGTCTAAGTGCTGACACCGACTGGCACTTTTCCAGACTATCAGATAGAAGCTTTTCCAAGGTTTGAACAGAAGATCTCTTGCTTTTTACACATGTACTTTGCTGGGAGGAACAGAACCTTTCAAGTAGGAATTCATTGGAGTGAGAAATGATAATAGCTCAGGATGCCTAATTATCTTCCCAAAGACATCTGCTAGCAATTGCTGGAAATGAAGAATACCATTAAAAAACCCTGTGGGTTGATGCAACACTGTAAAATAATTATTTTGTCCCAGTGGTTTTTGTGTGCAACAAGCCTTAATAATGTGACTTTTATAAATTGCAATTTATAGTAAATGGTCATCTCTAGAGAAACTTGTTATATTTGTAAGTCTATGAATCATTTAATGATTTATAAATTGCTGTCAAAAACAAAATTAAATATTGAGTCCATGGTACAGCACCCCATTAATAGAAACCTTGATTCCTTTGCAAATCATCTATGTTAAAAGGCAAAAATAGTTCATCTTATTATAGGTTCCAGCTAGAATTTATGCAAGCTCCTTGATCAAAGAGAATACTTATGCTGTAGATTTCCATGGTATTCAAAATTATAATGTTTTAAGTACTTTGACATTTTTACAGCAAACTGCATATAGACTAAAAGACATTTGTTTATAATGTGCACGTATAACTTAGTTTTTACTATTTAAGCATGTCTTGCTGAGAAACACAAAGAATAAATTAGGGTGAATAAATGAATCATAAATTGTAGTATATAATAATAAAAATATGAATAACAATCCAACATATGCATTATATTAGCTTGTGTTAGAATTTTTAATTTTAACTACAACATTCAAGGATTAAACTTTTCTTCCCTCTCTTTCTTTAAAACGTAATGCCAAATAACTACTTTTTAATTGGTAATTCATTAAATCATTACAATAATTCAATAGTAAAGTGTACCAAATATAATATACTGTATACTGTATACAATATATACACTGTGATCACTCTCAATCCCATCTAAGATAAGGTTTATTCAGTATCTATGTGGGAATGATTATTTTTAGAGAACAGGCAATTTGCTACCCATGTTTTTTGGATTTCTGTTTTCTGTTCATATAATCCTTATCTACCATAGCCCAAAGCAAAGGACAGTAGATTCATAGTTCATAATATTTGAGCCACAGTGGTAGAGTGCAGTACTACAGGCTACTTTTGCTGATCACCGGCTGCCAGCAGTTTGGCAGATCAAATCTCACCAGGCTCAAGGTTGACTCAGCCTTCCATCCTTCCGAGGTCAGTAAAATTAGGACCCAGATTGTTGTGGAAAATATGTTGACTCTGTAAATGGCTTAGAGAGAACTGTAAAGCACTATGAAGTGGTGTATAAGTCTAAGTGCTATTGCTATTTGGACAATATTAGATTGCTTATCTAAGTCCAGTTCAAATAGTCAAAGACATTCTCTGCATCTAAGAAGATAAAATGAGGCTTATTTTTCATTATGTTGCTGCAAATATTTCAATGCCAATACATTTTTCACATTGTTCTGTAACTCTGTTAAGTAAATTAGACATATTGTACAAATTAGAACAATCCTAATGAAATGCTTTGTTGTGGCTAAATTATCCATTAATACAGATTTTCCTCTTGTAATATCAGAATCATTTTCTTTATTTTTATTTTCATAATTTATAGCTTTAAAAAAAATAATTTTATTTCAATTTCTTTTTAACATAGATAGATAGTTAAGAAATATGAAGTATGAAGTATAAATAAAATACAAAATAACCCAATATAATACTGCCAGATTAGTATAGTCTGGACTATAAAAGCAACCAACTAAATTAACAAATTTGTCTTTGGGAATATATATATGAATGTGTATATAATTTTATTCAGATTATTTGATTTAAATTCCAAAATATTGCAATAGACTTCTTGCTAAAATAAATCTACTTCTGAATTGTTATATTGCATTTTTCAAAAACAACCTTATAACGACTGTCAAAATTATTAAGAGCCATGCCAAAAACCAAATTAGACATTTTATCTGGAAATCAATTATTGTTTTCAGGACATCCATACACTAAACTCTTACAATATTTTCAAACACATACCGGTGTTTTATTTTTCCATCAAATTCTTTCCAATAGCATTATTTAATCTTGATTTATCACTTTTTCACACTAAATAATTCCTCAATGGTAATGGTAACTAAATAATTCCTCAATGGAAATAATTCCTCAATGGTAAGCTTTATATACCTTTAAAATTACAAACCCTCTGACAAGAGTATCATTTCAATGGCCATAAACTGAGATTAAATATCTAGCATTTCAAGATAGGGTTGGGTTGTAAAACTGTACTCTTGCTATGAAATGACCATTCTTTGATGATCAAATATAGTTCAATAACAGTAACAGCCTAAGATTACTCCTCCTCCTCCTCCTTCTTCTCTTCCTCTATCATCATCATCTTCAAATGGAAAACCGTAAATATTTACCTCATTGAGATTATAAACAGAAAAGCATGGAGAGGCATACTGGGAAAATTGAGAGTGAAAACTTGAAAAGGGAACTAAAAGAATAAATTTAACACAATTATCAAACTAAATTCTGGAAGTGGAAGGTTTTGTTTTGTTGCAAAAAATCATCGAATGTAGCTGGGAAAATGGTAATAAGAGTTGCTCCTCTTGGTTTTGACAATTGCTAGTCTTTAGAAGAAAGCTAAAAGCTATAAATGAAAATAATTGTTACTTGTCAGAGATCTAGAGGTCTTGGTTAAAATTATTCTTTTTTTGTTTTTTAGGCACTGTTCATAGAGATTATAGTTAGAATTAATTAAAGCTTTTGCTGTAAAAACATACCTAACATTATCATTTATCCAGGCAGGTAAAACCACCTAGCTAAATTATAATTTATGAGTAATTATGGGTGGTTATTAGTCTCACTGTTCCCTTTTATCTTAGTAGCTTAAAATAGAGTGAATCAAACCTTTTCTTGTAAGCATTCTAGACAGAAGCTACTTATTAATTAATTATAATTAATTGTATTATTTTATTTTTCTTAGTAACAGAAAATAGAATAGTTTAAAATATAACTGTTAACAACATAAAAGCTATACTGCTTTTCTATATAGAAACATACGTTCTTCTATAGGAAAATAGTAAGCAGTGGCTAAAAGCAACAAAACTAAAAAAATATTTGGGGAGTCTGTAGGTTCTAGGCAATTGAGCAATTCAACTAATTGCCAAACATTTCAAGAAAAGAAACTAAAAGCAATTTCAATTAAGAAAAAATATTCCAAGAAAAGAAAACAAACTTTCTTTTTTAAAAAATGCAGTCAACTTGCTTCAAATATTTAGTTATTGCCAACAAAATATTTAGTTATTACGCACAAAAGACTGTTGTCCATTCCAGACAGTATCTTTTGACTTTCTCAATGCTCTGTGTCCTTGATCACTTCATGTCCTTGACTCCATTATTTAACACATAAGCATTCCCAATAGCCTCCCACCGGCCAGTTCGCTCCCACAGAGAGGGCCTCCTCAGGGTGCCGTCGGCTAGACAATGCCGGCTGGCGACCCCCAGGAGGAGAGCCTTCTCTGTGGTGGCACCTACCCTTTGGAACAATCTACCCCCAGAGATACGAGTGATCTCCGACCTCCAGACTTTTCGTCGGGCCCTAAAAACTCATCTCTTTCAGTTAGCCGGTCTCTTTTGATTTTATGATTTTATGGTTGATTTTAAATTTTGATATGGATTTTAAATTGATAAATTTTAAACTATGGGACAAATTTAATTATTTTAAATCTATTTTTAATTGCACTTTATGTATAAGTGTTTTATTTTGGCTGTTCACCGCCCTGAGTGCGAAAGGAGAAGGGCGGTATAGAAATTTGAATAATAAATAAATAAAATAAATTCCCAAATTTCTACTACAGTTTTACCCACAAACTGTTAATTCATTATTACATACCCACAGTTTAATTCAATATTTCCTTTTATAAGCTTTAAATTGGTTGCCCTTCAGTTCCTCCAACCACTTTTTTTAAATAGGTTGGTGTTCTTTTATTAAGATAGACATGAAATCAGAGTAGCTAATTTACTATCTCTTGCTCATTATTCAGCTTTAATTATCTTATGTGATGTAGGGCTACATTGCAACATATGCTACAGCCAGTAATAAAAATCATATATTGATCTCAAAAACACACAGACAGTATGATAGGAATTAAAGATACAGTGTTGGATTTTTGTCTAGAAAGAACCTGCAAAAATCAGGAAATTTACAAAATCAGAAAAAACTGCAGGTGCCAAAAAGCAAACAACAATCTCATAGGTATTGCAAGATTAGAGGAACTGGACTAGCCTTTTATTGAATACTGAATATATATATACTATATAATTTATTATTTCCCTAGTCCTTTCTTCTATCCGTATGAAATATAAGGTTAGTTATACAAAACAAAATACAAGTCAATTGTTTTTACTCTTTCATCATACTTTAGTCAAACACTGAACAAGCAAACAATCCACTTATCTTACTTCCGCTGAAGATAGTTGAAATTCTTCCTTTCCCATTATAGAGTCCAGATTATATGAATCATTCAAACCAATTCAGATTGGACTAGGTTACTGAAATAACCTTATGGTGTCCAGACATACAGTATTCAACACATATAATTCTTTTTTATTTATTAGCTAGGAATTTACTGCTATTTGTTTGAATTTTGTTAATTTGATTTAAAATTGAATTAACAAAATACAAAGATTTTCATCTCACCAAAAAGGAACTCTATAGCATTTTATGTGCTTTTTTGGGTGAAAACCTCTTTCATATTGATTATTAATATGATCATCAGTTTCTTTACATGAGAAAGAGTCCTTCAGAATCTAGTTGCTAGCATACAATATATCATCTTATTTAACTGCTTTTAAACATTAACCTCTTCGTTTTTATGAGCAAGGTTGGAAGCAAACAAATCAATCCCCTTTCTTTTTCATAATTTTGAAGATTGTACTTTCTTTTACCCATAACTGTACAAAGGTGGCAAAATTTTTCAAATTCATCACAACAGTTTTTGAGAAAACTAGCTGAAATATTACAGTGTTGGACTCTTGTGGGCATATGTAAAACTACATAATATTTCCTTATTTAGCTTTCCTTGCAAATAAATAATCTGTGTATTATAGTCATATCCTTCTAGCATTCTGAAAAATAATACTGCCAATACCAGGTCCCTAAATATTTATTTACTTCTTAGATTTATATCCTACCTTTAATGCAGGAGCTCAAGGCATCATTCAAAGTATGCACTCTTCATTTTTCTCTACAGTAAAAACTCAGTGAAGTAGAGAAGGCTGAGAAAGCAATTAGCCACTGAACTTCCACGGCTGTGGATGAATTAGCACTGAGCCTCTGTGGTGCCAATCCAACATCTTCATCAACTTGACTGGTGGCTGCTCAATTATGTCATTTGCTGTTTTCACAGTTTTAGTATTTACAATCTTCCACAATTATGTGCTAAAATACATTTTGCTGTCCAACACATTTTGGTCTTTGCAAAAGACAAGGATAATGTACTCTTTAGGATGTTTGTATTTATACTATTGTTTCTGTCATTAACATTCCTTTGGGAAAAAAAAATCACTACCATTATAATCGGCTAAATAATTTCTGGAAAAGCAAACCCAAGCTTTTATATAAAGAGATTATTCAATAGGATTTGCTCCATGGCTAAATATTTTTATGCAAGTAATTCTTGCACTCCAATATTTGACAATATTCCTCTATTGTTCCCAAACTCCACAGACTTCCATCATTATGATGAAACTGCCATTATAGTTCAGATCACAGATATACAACCAGATGGTAAATTGCCAAATATGAGCAAGTTTTGCTTTCATTTCCTGGATTGTTAGGTACCCACCATCCAGAGGTACATAACATTTCAAAACTGAATATTTTTCTTATTTTAATCTCATATTTTATAATTACCTGGTATTAAATCTTAAAGTGTGATAGAGCATGTAATGCACACCTGCTTATAAAAATGAATAAGCTTACTATAGAAAGCATATACCCCAGCTCAATTTTCCCAAGCCTGCTATGCTCTGTTTACACAGAATTCAGTATATGTAAGCGGTGCAATTGATCTGATGCCACCATTTCAGATCACCTAATCCAAGCATTGCAGAAAGGTTTATAGCAAAGTCAGTCTGAAGGCTTTCAATTTGGAAATGCAGTTTTTGTTGCTTGCAGTAAAGATTAACTGAGATGGCAAAAGGATGAGTAGATTGCAAGAAAATACACAAATGAAGAGATTAAAAAAATGTTGTGTGGCTCACAGCAATAATGGTATTGAACCTATAATCCTATTTGTAAAATGAAGAATCTGCAGTTTGCCTGGAACATGCAGACAAACTTAGGCATTTCTTTGGATCAAGTTGTGTCTAAACAACAAAAGATGCTAAGCTTTAAGTAGTTGTACTGTGGATACTATGCATGGAGCAATCTATGCTAGATAGAATCTATATTATCACAATTGAACACATGAGACAGGATCATTCAATTACATGCATTTCTAGGAATATTCCTTATATGACACATTGAGGCTTAGATAAAAATACTTTAGAGTTCTACATATTGAATTTTCTAGGTATTTGAACAATAAAAATACCTGGTTTCAACAAGACCACCAGGCTTTTTTCCTCCTCCTTCAATCATGTGCAATGTCAAAACTCTTATTGGATGTTATAAGGGCTATTGGTATTTAATTAAACTGACTAATTTCCCCCTATTAAGAGAATAGTGCCTCATAATAACCAAACTACATGCAACTAAAATCCAAAAGAATTTAGAAGCCAACATAAATATTTATATTTCAGTATGCATCTATATTACATTCCTAAAAGCTACATGTTTGGGATCTAAAGATGCAATTCCTCTTACCATGTAAATGTAATTTAAAAACACTTCTAAAGAAATTTTATCCAGAAGGTTGTTCTTGAAATAGAACTAGTGGGAGAGATTGTTCTTATCTATCAGAGAAGTGCTCTTCAGAAAATGTGAAGGAATATTTCTTTTAATTAGAGTTAAATGAGAGCTCAAAGATTACCTGGTCTTTTTATTATTTGCTTTTGCTATTTTTCTTTGCAGCAGTCTTCAGGCTCTGTTAGAAATATTTACACGTTATTGCTGAATGACATTTTCTATTTAATTTACTTTTTTATTTAGTTTAATTTACTGGTAAAATAATGTTATTAAAAGTGGAAAACTGGATTTAAAAAAAAATAGCAGTAAGAGTATGGAAGAAAGAAGGATCACTGCCAATATCTATTATTTAAGTAGGACTGCAATTATTGAATAAGGCTTAGGTGCCTGATTCACAGTCTTTGAAAGACTGGAGAAAACCACTTAAATAATTTAAATACAACCATTTTCTTGGAGACTAAATAAGATGCATCTTTTTCTGAAGGATGCTGCCATGTCAACAGTGAACAGATCTGTCTGTTGGAGTGCTAATTACAATACATGAATTAGAGTAGAATTAGTTTTTTTGAGTTTTGCCTAATTCCAGAAGTTGTGAAAAAGCATGTAAAAAAAGGCAAAATTTATGGAACCTAGAATTAAAAAGTATGTAAATAAGTAGGAAAAGTACAATGTAAGGAAATTTGTGCATAAAAATGAATTTGTCATGCATCAAATAGACTTCAAAAAAAAATTCAAAATGATGTATAATATGTTATAATGATGTATAATTGGAAAAAACAAATTTAAAATCATAAAAATGTCAGAAGAGAAAGGCATCCATTTCTTGTCAACTTCATGGGAAATAAAGTATGGGTTCAGATAACTAACTCTGTTTAGACAACTACAGATCCCAAGAATATCAGTTAACAGCGGTGATCCGCCAATGGTGAAATTCAATTTTTTTTTACTATCGGTTCTGTGGGCGTGGCTTGGTGGGCATGGCATGGCTTGGTGGGCGTGGCTTGGTGGGCATGGAAGGGGAAGGATACTATAATGCAAGGATAGTATAAAATCTCCATTCCCACACCACTCCAGGGAAAGGATACTGCAAAATCTCCATTCCCACCCCACTCTGGGACCAGCCAGAGGTGGTATTTGCTGGTTCTCCAAACTACTCAAAATTTCCACTACCTGTTCTCCATAACCTGTCAGAACTTGCTGGATTTCACTCCTGTGTTCTGCAAGGCAGTGTCTTAGGTCCCACACTTTTCTTGTTCTATACCAACGATTTATGTGATCAACTTAAAAACAATTGAGTTCTTTTTGCTGACGACGTAAAATTATATGTAGTAATGTTTTACCTGTAAATGACTTTTTCTGTTTTAATCGCAATACTATGCAATACTAAGCGCACTAACAACCACTTTAAACTCAATGTAAATCATTCTAAACTTGACTACAAAAAATACGATTTCTGTAATGGAGTTGTCGAAGTCTGGAATGCTCTATCTCAGGGGTGGGCAAATGTGGCCAAGCTGTCTCAGGAATTCTGGGAGTTGAAGTCCACAGGTTATAAAAGGGCCACATTTGCCCATCCCTGCTCTATCTGATTAAGTTGTTTCAGCTACAAATTTTCACAACTGAATTCCGTGGACCTTACATCATACTTAAGTGGTCAGTAGAAGGGCCATGCATAAGTGCACTAATGTGCCTATCATCTCTGTCATTGTTTTTTTATTCTTTTATTCTTGTTCTCATTTTTGTTTGATAAATTCTAATAAATAAATAAATTTCATACATTTATAAGTAATGGAAGGAAAGTTTGACTAAATAAATATTGGGAAGCTACACTCGAAACACAGGTGCTCTGATCATCTAAGAAAAAAACATTAGCCTTTTGTTCTAAAAAAAATCATCATTTCTTGTGGAAGAAACTCAAAAGGTTCTGATTTTGTTCTAGAATCAACAATATAAATGAGTTCCAATCTCTTCACTCCTGACCAGAGCAATTTCCTAAAATCCACACCGTCCTCTTAAAAAAAATAGTTACAAAGCAATTCCTATTCTTAGTGTTCCTTACTGTTTTTTCTGTGATGTTCCTTTTTTAATGTTCTAGTTTTAGATTGGTGTCACACATCAGTTCAATTCAGAAAACCAGCAAATTTATACCCAACAAATGAGTTTTACTCATAATAAAATCTAGAACAACCATAACAAATTTATCACCTGAATGAAGATTCCCAATCTGTCAACAGATTTATTTCAGGACATCAAAATTTAAATAGCTGGATTTAAATTTACATTTTTAATGGTTAGAGAGGGAATTGTTTGGATTTTTTCCCATATGTTTTATGTAAAAGCTTTTCCATAGCGTCCTCATACATTTATGTACTTTTCAATATTTATTAAAATAGAATCTGTTTCCTAGCTCCCAAGAGAAAAAAGACATGCATTTAGGCATGCAGTAAACAAAAAATTTGGGGAACAAGCCTTCTAGTAGAATAGACCTTCTCTCCTTAACTTGATTCAATGGCTGTAGCATTGTCATTACCAGCCCCAAAGCACAGAATTCTCCATACTCCACAGCTCATTTAAAACAAAAGCTGAGCTGTAGACTATCGTGAAAATTGGGAAAGATTTCTCTGCTTATCATTGGTGTGCAGAAATTGTTCCAGGAACACAGAATATCTTAGTGACCTAGTTTAAAGGCAAGCAAAAGAAAATACCCAGGAAGAGATAAAATTCATGTACAGGTTATGGCTGTTATATGCTCTGATAGCTGCGGGCAATATCTACACTTTATCGGTTTCTACTGAGTCAGTATGTTTATTCTTTTTATCTGTTTCTTTAGACTAGTACTTGTCATAAGCGTATGAAATAATACCAGCTTTATGGGTTTTCATACAGAAGGAATAATTCATCGCTTTTTTTTTTTAATGAAAGGGAAGCCAACACTGCATTCGATAATCAGGAAGAGAGAGAGAAAAAAATGTATGAATTTAAGTGCTTTGAGAATCCCAGAGGCACAATGAGCATGAGAATTCTCTGTATAATTGAATGAAATAACTATCCATGCAAATAAAGTGTAGCAAATAATATTAATGAAAAAAAGGGAGGCTGCATTTTGGTCATCAACATATTAAAGCAACATTAAAACTCTCCAAATATTTTAAAACCAATAGAAATAATAAATTTCTATTTATAATACTTTGAAATATGGTAAATACAAAAATGAAATACCATTTATCTCCTTCCCCCTCCAGAATTATACAATATTTTTATAATTTAAATCCCTGGAGGAATTGGGGGAGGGGGAGGGGAAACATTGACTCCATAATCAAGTTGCAATGTAGTAATTTCTGAATAGTTATTACCTCAGCCAAGCATTTAGATTTACTGCATCATTCATTACATTGGAGATATTTCTTTCTACTGCATATTAAAGATTATTCAAAGCAGCATTTTCCAGACTTTTTTTTTGGTCTGTCTAATTGACAATTGTAACACAGAAGAATAGAAATAAATTTTAAACATAAGGATAAGCATACCATAATAAGCTTAACCCCAACATAAGGTGCTCCACACTTCTCTGCCAGCATTTAGAATTATTATTTACGGAACAATTTGAAATCACAACAGCTGCTAATTCTTTAGCTGGTGTTGGCCTTCATTCACAAAGAATTTAGGATGTTGGAAAATATCAGCCTAGTATGCTTATAGGTTGGGTATGCTACGTGTCCTGTCAGCCAAAACATGTCTCACCTGGTTAGCACTAGTAGTCATGTCTCCTCTGCCATAGCTCCTACCTTCTGGAACATTCTTCCCTCAAAACTGAGGATGACTCCAACTCTGTTGGTCTTTTGTATGGCCTTGAGGAGTGCAATATGGTTGGTCACACAGTGAGTAGGACGTTTAGATACGATTTGGTATTTTTGTCCACTTACCTATCTTATCTTATTTTATCTTTCCTAAAGACCTGGAATAGGTAAATGTTGTTTAATAATATTAAAGGTATAATTACAGTATATAAGCTATTCAAAGAAAAACTGCCTGAGTAATAATAATTTTTGTCAATGAAAATAGTGTTCCAGCAGTGTTCCACATGTTTTGTATTGTGAACAAGGCATATATTACTATTTTCTTTGCTTTTTCTTTCTTTCTTTTTTTTTACCAGAAACATTATACCATTATTTTCAGGTCTTTATATTTTGTGAATTTCTCCAGAATATTTTCTTTTCTATTGTCTAGAAATACTGCTACTTCCACTCTCCAGACTTTTGTTAAGTGACAATTGTTAAGTCTGTGGTATTATGTGGCATATGACTGTCTGTTTGAAGTCTAATGTCCCAAAGCACTTCTTTATTTTCTATTACTTTCTCTATTTTTATGGTCACACTGGTTCTTGCTTGAAAGCAAGTAGTTTTCTTGGAGATTTTCCAATGTTCCATTGTTGCTACTTTGTCATGGCATTGTTTGTAGTCAATCTGTGAAATCTTGCAGCATCTAATTATGTGGTCCACTGTTTCTGCGGCTTCTTTGCAGAGGCGGCATTTAATGTCTATTGCTGTCTTTTCAATTCTGGCTTTGTCTGCATTTGTGTTTGGTCTTGTGCAGCAAGAATTAACCCCTCTGTCTCTTTCTCCAATGTTCCTGCTCTTAGCCACTGCTAGGTCATGTTATTATCTGCTTACTTTCCAGATTCTTTTTTAATGTATTGCTCATTTATCTTTTCTATTCTTTGGCTGCCATGTCTCTTTTCTATTCTTCATTTGGTTTTTCTTACAGCGCAGTTTGGTCTCTCTTACAGTTCAGGCTGGAATATTAGGGAAAATAGCTTTAAAACCATGTTAATTGTAAGCAAGTCCAATACACAACATATTCCAGTCCAGATGTCAAGAGATCCCAAAAGAATAATCCAAAACAACCATTTATTCTATTTTTATCCTGATCAAATAAACTTTGTCTTACTCCTTTTTACATAAAACAACCTTGCCCTTTAATACTAACCAGAGCATACAAAACATTTGCTAGACCAATTCTTGAATACAGTTCATCTGTCTGGAACCCGCACTACATATTGGACATTAATACAATTGAATGTGTCCATAAATATTTCACAAGAGGAGTCCTCCACTCCTCTGCTCTCAACAAAATACCTTATGCCACCAGACTTGAAATTCTGGGCTTAGAAAACTTAGAACTATGCATTTTCGGTATGACCTAAGTGTAGCTCATAAAATTATCTGCTACAATGTCAATGGTTACTTCAGCTTCAACCACAACAATACATGAGCACACAATAGATACAAACTTAAAGTGAACTGCTCCAAACTCGATTGCAGAAAATATGACTTCAGCAACAGAGTGGTCAATGCCTGGAATGCACTACCTGACTCTGTGGCTTCATCCCAAATCCCCCAAAATTTTAACCTAAGTCTGTCTACTGTAGACCTTATCCCATTCCTAAGAGGTCTGTAAGGGGTGTGCATAAGAGCACCAGCGTGCCTACCGTCCTTGTCCTAATGTTTCCTCTATTTGTATCTATTTTATGTATTCAATCCATGTTTATACTTATTACCTAATATGTTCTTGACAAATAAATAAATAAATAAACAAACAAACAAATAAATTCATTCAGATGATTTACTGTTTCAAATTTCTTCAATATCTTAAAAGCAAAAAGAAATTGTTCCAATTGTTCTCTAGAATTATCATTTTTATTTTCTTCTTTATTTCTGAAGCCTCATCCATTTTTTATGACAAATTCCTGTTCAAATTGTTGGTCTTAGATAGACTTTGTTGCATATCTTTTTCTGTAACATTTTTTTCTGGGCACAAACTATTTCCAAAAAGAAACAACACAGCTGACATTATTGATCCAAAATCCCAATGCAGCTTCTCAAAAATGTCTCTGGATACTGTTATAAGCTACTTGTCTTGTTTTATCATCAATATCAAAAACAGTTTCGATATTATCTTTTTCTTGTTGTATCTTCAATATCAAAAACAGTTTTTCTTTCCCATTAAATGCAATTATATTTTAAAATTAATTTCAAAATCTCAACATTCAAAATTCAAGGTTTCAAGATTTTCCGAATCATGCAAAACTTCCTGCAAAACTTCCTGTGGTCCAAACATTTGTAATAATGCTCCATAGCTTTCTTTTCTTACAACAGTCCCTGCTTCCATCCTGCCATATATCACTTCATACATTATACATTAGTTTTTAATCTTCGTACCACTCTGCTATGAGAATTTTTTTCCGTTTATCCAATTTAACATTTTTAACAATTCTCAGTCCTTTCCTTGAGGAAAGGACTAGATCCTCTGAATCTAATCACTCTTCTCTCATTTTTTTTTCTTTTGTAATTTGATTCTTGTTTGTTCTTTCTATATGACCAAACCACCTCAATGTACTTGTACTGGTATTCATTCTAATATTCAATTCAGATTTTTTTAGTACTAATTTTTTCTTTACCATTTACTCTTCTAGCCTTCCACAATCGTATCTATGACAGGGCTATCACCAGATGCAGTTGTATTCAACCAGTTCACACCAGTTCGGTAGAAACGCAACGGACCTGGAAATCAGGTAAGCAAAGAAATGCTTGGGGGAAGCGAGGAGCGAGGTGCTGAAATGGGTTTGTCTCTCTTCAGCAGTTACCCAGGCCCACCGGAGGGTAGGCTGGCATCTATCGGCACTTAAACACAGCACCATTTCAGCTCTGGCTGGGAAGGAACAGCCGGAATGGGTGCTGCAGGCAGTACGTGGAGAGAAATGCAACAGACAAAAGTGATGGACCTGGAAATCAGGTAGGCAAAGAAATGCTTGGGGAAGCAAGGACATATGGGTGGTGGTGGGTGGGGCAAGCTCTATGGCACAGCGCTGCACTGGAATGGAGAAACGGGCAATGGAGCAGCTGGCACGAGGGAAGGAGGAGGCTGCTTTCTCTCTTTCTTCCTTCCCTTGTGCTGCCCACTCCATTTCCCATTTCTCCATTGCAGCACAGCACCCAGGATCCACTTTGATAGTGTGTGTGTGTGGGGGGAGTTAATTTAACAACTGGTTCATCCAGGGTCAGGTTGGTCATTGTGGGAGGCTCGTCCCGCATGCGCTGTGAAGCTGGAGGATGGGAATAGGCCACACTTCTCACAATGGCCAACCTGACTCTGAGCAAACCAGTTGTTAAATTATTTGAATCCCACCATTGACCAGATGGCTCATATTAACATTGATCACACACTATTGACACATTGGTCAATCCTTTTTAGATAGATTGTGTATAGAATAGGTTACTACTCTTAGCTGTACCTGTGCAACATTCCCTAACAAGGCCAATTTTGACATATTTTGACCCAGAGATCAGAGGACTAGAGCTAGCAAGGCAGAGAACAAGGAAACTGGGACAAGGCAAAACTATTTTTAAGTGCCATGCAGTTTCCATCAAGAGACCAGTATGAGAAACAGGCTGTAAGCAGACTTTTATAACAAAATGGCAGGGATTAGAAACCTTGGGGCACAGATAAAGAATTGGATTCTTTATATATACAGAAGTTGATTTTTATCTACTCAGAGTGAATCTTAACCTTCTTGTGAGAGCTCTTGAATGCAGTTTGAGGATGCTTTAGGTAACACTCTTATATATTCATATTAGCAGATGTTTCTCATTTTCTCAGCTCACTTAACTACATCTATCCACATTTCCCTTATGTATACTTAATTCACATTGTCTCTATTCCCCCCAGAGAAAGCAAACTCCAGCTTTGTCTATATAAATCATTACCTTTTTTATTATAGTACAATAATAACATGAGGTTTTTTTTAAGACATATCATTATACATTGAAATGGATTTCTTTCCCTTTTTTTAATGAACTCCCCTCTTCTCATCATTTATCAAATTCTGCTGATTTTTTGTCCTTTGCACTACTGCTGGTGATTTCACACATGTTCTTGTATATAATAGTTCCAGCTTGGAACAAATCCATTCCAATTTGATCAGTAATAGTTGCTGTGTTAGAAATAAAAAAGGTGAGTATGCTTTCAATAATAACATAAACGTATATATTTAATAGAAATCATATTTATTTACAGAAAAGTACAGTTTCAGAATTTTTTTTAAAAAATACTAAGCTTTATCTCCAGTCTTGAAAAATTACCAGTGGTTTTAAACAATCCTCCCTCAATTTGTTTTTAATTATTAAGCTAAAGTTTTCCAATTACAAAATAGGCTGAAAGTATTTCAGTTTTCAGTTTGATCTGAAAGAAGCTATAGAATCCATCACTTATGAAAAGTAGCAGTTGATTCTGCTAATAACTGGACAATGAATAAAATAAAATCATAAATTTAACGAGCCAAAGGCAAGGAAAGCTTGCAAGAATAGAAAGAGATCTGAAGATATTGTGAATGGTAGCACTGTAAATTTGATTTCCTTCCCTTTTTTCTCTTATCTCATGCTTTTAATTTATTATACTAATTATTTATTATCCTTTTTTGTACTTTGCATAATTTTATTATCCTGAAAAAGAATTTTATCAGTTTTTGAGGCAGACAGGAAACTAAAACTGTGAGACTAACACTACTTTTATTGTAAGATTACAGTGACAGTGTAATCAGTGAGTCAGTTTCTCCTGACTCAAATATAAGATTCTCTTTTAGCTTCAGATCTAATGAGATTGTTTTACTTATATATGAAAGATCTAATGAGATTGTTTTACTGATATATGAAAGATCTAATGAGATTGTTTTTAGGGTTGCCAGGTCTGCTTCCAAAAAATAGCTGACAAGTGGGGGGGGGGGTTAAGTAGTAAAAAAAAAATTACAATTAAATTATATATTTAACACGCCATTTTAGGTCAGTCGACACAAGCTACAATACATTTTAAAAATGTGAACTGTACATAATTTTATAATATATTTTTATTTTAATCTCATCTTTAATTTTTTCGGAGAATCGAGTTCGATCTTTGCCTCATTCTAACTTATGAAAAAAAAGACAAAACGCGATTATCCTATCCTTATTCTCTTAGACTGTACAGCTTTAGATTACGTACCATTTCATCATAAAGCTTTTGAATTAAAAAAATGTCCACTATTTTGTGAAAAAAAATAGTGAACCTAATGTGAAAAAAGTGGACTGTCCGCTCAAATAGTGGACATCTGGCAACCCTAATTGTTTTACTTATATATGAAAAATCATCAACCTTCCCCAACTTGCATCAAGAGCCTTGCTGCCAATATATACCACTGAATAATAGATATTTTCAGTATTGGCTTTGTTCTGTTTTTACTTCAGTCAGCTAATTCAGAATTTAAACATAAAAGGTGTCTTTGTTATATGGAGAAAAAAATACTTATCTGCTAATTTAAAAAATATAGAGAAGGTAAGAAAAGTTAGTATTTTTGCTTCTTCAGCCCCATTTCAGCTATTTTTTTCATATTGTCAAAGCAAGAAAATACATCTTCAAAATCATTAGCTGATAAATAGACACAGAAGAACCAAACAAGGACTTGTATGTTTAAACCAATAATGCTACTCTTTAATTAGAATTCATATATATTTACCTGAGCACAAAATCATTGGCTTCTATTGGTTTTCAGGGATTTAACAGAGAAAAATGTGCTTCATTGTACTTTAATCATGAAAAATAGGAGGTAGTATCTTACCTAATAGCAATTTTGAATTTGTAACACCAAATGCTGTTTTAATCTTTAATGAATCACCAAAACACTTTTCTTTTCTGAGAGTCAAATAATTTTTGCCTATGTATTGCTGTGATAGCTGATTTGTGTTTTTCAAATTGAGGAAAGAGTAAGGGCATCTTAACTACTATCCTACTTTTAAAAATATTGTATTTTTTATTTTGTTTATACATGTTTTTTCCATTGAAGTTCATAGCAGTGCATTATTATTAAAAATAGTCTTCAATAAAATAACCATTCACAAGTCATAAAAATAAATGTTACTGTTCCCAAAAGATAAATAAGTTGTTTTAGGCCCAGTTTGAAATTGAGGTTCCCTCCCAGCTGAAATTCCCTCCTGGCAGGCAGCCCTTTTTCTTTCAAAGCGCTGCTTGCTAGGATAGAATCTCAGCTCTGCTGCAGGTGGCGGCAGCTTGCAACCTTCCCTGCTGACTTCCCCATTGACTTTCAGGGGAATCTGGCAGAGAAGATTACAAATGGGGATCCCATGATCACAGGTACTTGGCAACCATTTCTAAGTGTAAACAGGTTGCCAAACACAGAGATCATGATCATGTCTCCGCAGGATAGTGCAATATTTTGCAAGTCATAAAGCACTTATTGTGTGGCCATTGTAATTCCGGACCATCATTAAACGATCAGCCCTAAATCAATTCTGATATGAAATGTGCAAAAGGTCATTATGGCACCATTTATAAATCCTTATTAGTAAATTTAGTAGGAAAGAGTATTAACAAAGGGAGGATATTTAAAAGAGTAATATTACAATTTTTGTAGAGACAACTTGTGTGTGATTTCAGATAGGTATTAGTGTTAAGGTTCCTAATAAAATTCCCAAAAATTCTGGTGAGAAGAGAAATCTGTACCAACACTGTATCTTCTAACTTCTTCCAGGCAAATGTTTCTATGAAGAAAAATAGTATAAGATATGGAAAATACATTGGGGGAAAATTGATAGTTGCTAAAGATGATCAATGACGTTGTTATCATTGATGGTTTTTAAAATCTGTATCTCTTTATACAGGTCATCTTTCACTTATGACCATTAATTTAACTACCGGTATGTTAATAGAATTACAACAGTCATGAGAAGTGCTTTATGCTTTGTAAAGCACTTCTGGGTATCACAAAAAGTTTCACCTCACAGTAATAAATTAATGTTAGCAGTTTTTAATAACAAAATCAGTAAAAAAAAAAAAAATCAAGTGAAAAATTGCAAAAAGTAGAAAAGAATCATTATCTTGTTCAAATGGCCTGGTGGTCAATTAAATTTGGATGTTTTTTTCAATACAACTATATTCTCACAATAAAATTTGACACAAAATGTTACCATTAATTTCTTATTATTTATTTATATCTTGAACAAATTTAAGAATTGCCATGGTCTATGCATTTGTTAATCACCTGGTTCTGTTATTTAATTTTTTTTATTCCTCTCTATAAAAGTTTATGAGTGGAACAATTCTTGAAAACCTATCCTACAACATATATACTAGTCATTTGCTAACAATTTCTGTGATTTTATGATTTATAATAAAATGTATTGTTCACCTACATTGATTAGAAAAAAAGAAACAGAATAAAAGATAGAATACATCAACAAATAATGTACAGATATACTGTGTATCCTAGAAATAAAATAATGCCAATTAAAAAGATAACCAAAGAACTATAATGAATAATGGAAATTAAGTCCCATTCTTCCAAAAGTCTTCAAATTAATACAGTTAAATGTAGCACAATTTTAAAAAATAGAAAAATATCGAAACTGAGATAGTAAAGTAGTAAAATTTACTGAGTAGTAAATCCAAATTCTACAGCTGATCCATTTAGAAGATAAATCCTTGCAAACAAAACTAAAAACATATCACTGTTGAGTATATTTCTCTCCACAATCAGAAAGAATAGCTTGAACCGTAACATAAAACTTACATTGCACTGTCTTCATTGCCAGCTAAGTGGGAAATAAATTCCTTCTCATTTTTTTTCTTCTACATATACTGCATGTAGTACTTTACTGTAAAAGCTTCTCCTGGTTTAAACAGCTGTTATTTGAGGTACAAGACCAAGTTCATTCCAATTTAATTACCATGCCTTCCCCAAAAGAATTTTGTGCCAGGATGAAAACACTTCTACAACAGATCCTTAATTATCTATTCTTTATAAGAAAACATCACTTCTGAAAGAGGGTTCGCTGTTCCATATCTCTTTCATTCAATGTAGTTGACATTCGAGAAATAAAGGTGGTTGCTTAGCGCCCAATTAATCAGAAAAAAATGAAGTTGCAATGCCCAACTGAATTCAGTTATTAGTGACATATATAAGACTGTGTTATAAGTCTTTCCCAACAATGGAAATATAAATTACTTCATTTTTATATCCAAATCCTATCTTATTTTTATCCCTGGCCATCTCCTTAGTTCAAAAATGTATTTTCCTGGGACCAAATGGCTGCATGGGATGACCAGAAAAAGTTCAGCATCCTTAAGAAATTGTTGACAGGTAAGGTGAGCATCCATACATACTGACCTACTTTGACTTTGAATACCACAAACATCTAGAAAAAATGTTTCTTCCCCTTCCAACAACCCTGGATCAAAGTCTTTTTCATCCCTCATTGGGGAGTTTAGTAATTTTAAAAACAAAAAACCAAATTGTCCATATAGATTGAAGAAATGCATTGCTAAAATATTATTCAGAAAGAAGAACATAAAATGTTCTCATGATCTGAAGAAAGGGAAAGAATGAGTATTTCTTAGCACACATATGTGGGTCAATTTATTGACTTTCAATCAATGAGAAACAGGATCCTAAGCAATTGTTCTAAACAAAGAACAAGTTGATTGGATTGAGATAACAGCAAGACAGATAATTTTCAACGCTTCAAGATTTGGCATTTTCTTTAAACAGAAATTCTTACATTGTAATGTTGTAATACTGTTTAGCTTTTATTTTTAAACTTACATATAAAGCAAAACTAACTAGAAACTAAATATAAGCCATCCTTGTCTTTTTGGTTTAAATAGGAAGATCAAGAACATATAAGCAGCTCAGAACTGTCAAAATGTTGTCAGGATAAGTAAAGCTCATATAAACTGAGGTTGGCAAAAGATGCTAAAAATCTTTTATAGTGGTGGTGGCTATATTCAAGTTATATTCAAAATTTGAGAAAAATAAAAGAATCAATATATCAGCTTCTCTGTAAAGGTAACACAAAGAATCTATTCAACTAATTTTTGTGTTTCCCCCCCTTGAAAATGAAAGTATATGTGAAAAGAGGATGAAAAGGCAGAACAGAAGTGTGATGTTGAGGGAAACTTGGTTAAGAGTTATGTATTATGGAACAATATAAGCCAAACCTTGGAAATGGGAAAGAAATAAATGAAGTATTAGGAGGAAAGTTTCAGAAAATATACCTTTAGAACAGAACATAAAGAAAGCAACATGCAAGCCTGAAAACAATGCAAGAATTACCGGAAATCAGCATGGAGCTGTCGTGAACAAGTCTTTGTTAACCTTTTCTCATTTTTATGCTGGGTAGCTTCCTTAATAGATTGTGAGAATAATTTGTATGACACAGTAGAGTAGAATATAATACATCTTAATGCCAGCACAGCATCTGATAAAATACACAATACTATTTGATTCAGTTAGAACTAGTTTCTCATCAAATTGGAAATAGTAGGGACAGTCCTAGACTTATCAGATTGTCAGATGATGGAAAATTGGGTAAGATAGTTAACATCCCAGAAGTAGAGTTATTAATAATAATAATTAAATTATTACATAGATTAGATAAATGAGATAATATTTATTAAATATGGTTTAACAGAAACAAACATGAAATTCTTCATTTAGGAATCAAAATCATATCATAGGTCTAGATGGGAGAACATTTGGTTTTATAATGATATCTCTAAGAATCATGTTGAAACAGTAGCTGACTATAATTTGATGTAGATTGTATTAGCATTTTCAAAATTAAGGTTCTACTTTTTTCTGCACAGTCAGACTCCATTTCTGAGTCACGTTTGGGCTTTTTACATTATGAAGGTTTAAAAAATGGAGCAACTTAAGTGAAAAAAAAACCCTGACCCCAGATACAGCTATTATACCAATTTTATTACTGCAGAATTGCCTTCAACAACCTTGCAAGATCTGACATTTATGAGGACAAGCGTATATAGCTAATCTTCATTCCTTTGCTGAAGATGTAGGTTGGAATGACCAGTTTTGATCATCCATTGTACATATAGCTTATCTGAGTTAATCTGACAAGGTACTCTAAATACCTTGGAAACATTTCTCCAACACTACATAGCTATATATACAGTAGCAACTGTGGGATCAACAAGTAGATGGACAAGAGTATTTTCTCTCATTATTCTATCCCTCTTCCTCCATCTTCTTGCCAAGAGATTCTAGATGTTAAATCTGGGAAGTGAGAGCCAATAGGCCTCCATAGCTGGCTTGAAAAAAGAAATACCAATCACTTATGGTCTTTTCTTATTGTGTGACACCAGTTTTGTACAAGACTGCTCTGAGAAAGAATAGAATAGAATAGAATAGAATAGAATAGAATAGAATAGAATAGAATAGAATAGAATAGAATAGAATAGAATAGAATAGAATAGAATAGAATATACTTTATTGGCCAAGTGTGATTGGACACACAAGGAATTTGTCTCCGGTGATTCCCTATGTTCCAGAGGAACTTATTTGACAATTTAATAATTCGGTGGAGTTTAGACATAGATGTGGCACATTGTGGATCCATAGGCAACATTATAGACTGGAAGTCATACCCCAATATGCTTCCCTATTTGACCTACTGGTAAAAAAGGATAATGTATATTTCTGAATATACATTACTTCTTCATCTTATCACTTGTTTAGTTACACTGATTACCCCTATTGTCTGTTACCTTTTAACATGAAAAACATATACTGTTCATACATTACTCTGTTTATTCCTAACCCAATCTACCCTACATCGTTGTAATATAAAAGTACTGGAGATGGAAGCTATGTACAAACTAGCCACTTAGAAACAGCTGGCCCTGTAATGTCAGTGTTAGTCTTTATACAGTATCTCTGCAATATGAAAATTCTCATCAAATGAAAATCAAATAACTAAATAATAATAATAATAAATAAATAATATTCATGATGGTAGCTCTTACAAAAGTGACTAGTTTTCTTTGAGAAGGATGCAAGCACTTTATTCAGCTGTGATGTACAAGAGTAGGAAAAAGTAATAGACTACAGTATATAAAGACAACTACAAAGCACATCTTTTACCTCCAGTATTTGAGCATTGATCTATTGCAAACACATTCTTAACTCTTACCACACATGTTTATGTGAGGGTTTTATCCAACAGTAAAAACCCATTGAGAAATATCCAATTATCTTATGAGTCATAGTGGCGCAGTGGTTAGAGTGCAGTACTGCAGGCTGCTTCTGCTGACTACCAGCTGCTTGCAATTTGGCAGTTCAAATCTCACCAGGCTCAAGGTTGACTCTGTCAGATATATATTGATGGTCGTGCTCATTTGGTTCTATGAGGAAGTTATTTGGTCAATACAGCTTCAGGTTCAAAAAGTTGTTTTATTATTTACAAAATATATACATGCATACAATAATGAACAGGGTGTCCTGTTGCACCTTTTACTCTAACTGTATGACTCAGATGTTGAGAGGAGAGATAAGTTCACGTGTTGTCTTGCTGAGAGATAGATGAGAGAGAGAAAAAAAACAGGGAAGATGACCAAGTGGTTTCTGGGTAAAAGTCCAATAAAAGAGTTCATTGGCTGACATAGTTACATGTGATGTCTGTAAAGACTTAACCCCTTCTAGTTTCTGGTACATCATATGCAGGCAATATTCTGACAGACTCAGCCTTCCATCTTTCCAAGGTGGGTAAAATGAGGATCCAGATTGTTTGAAGCAATATGCTAAGTCTGTAAACCACTTAGAGAGGGCTGTAAAGCACTAAGTCTAAGTGCTATTGCTATTGCTATCTAGTTTTTTGCTTATCAACTTAGTTCTTTTTAGACTAGAATTTTATTTCTTTCAAGATTCTGAAATAATATTAAGTGCTTGATTGAAATCAAAGAATATTTCCACTTCCCTTACCCTAGCTGCCAAACTTATTCTCCTATTCAAGTCAGAAACCAGAAGAGCTTGATATATTTTATTTATACCAATTTTACCTCTTCATTTATTTTTCTATCCACAGAGCACATGTATTGGGCCTGCCTGAAAACTTACTCTTGTAACTTGACTATTGTAGAAGGTGAACAGACCCTCTATCTCTTATTTTCCTGATAAAATGAAAAACACAGTATGATATTCCATTTATTTAGCTACTTCAGTCATCTAATAAATGTTTAGGCAATTGAGAACTTCTTTTGTCTTGAAAGGGGAAGCTATGCAGTGTGTTATATTTTATTTAGGAAGAAAAGGAAAGAAGTATGTGTTGGGTTGGGAGGAGACCTAGAATGAAAGTAGAATAAATTCAGGAATAAAACACTTTATCTGAAACAGAGTAAAAGAATTTTCTGGTCCAATAGACAGAAACATGTGGAGTTACATAAATAGAAGTATGAAAAAGACATTTGGTAGTCTGAAAAATGTTGTGGATGTAGAAAAACGTATATAAGAGATTGCTACAAAAAACAGGGATAAAAGAAAGATACAAAAGGTAGAGAAAGATAATTGCAAACAATGTAATTGAAGAAGAGCAAGGTTACATTACAAGGTTAAGATTACAGAGGTCATAAAAAGCTAAGTACGTTTAGTGAAAATAATAAGTTGTTTGGGGAGTGGATGAAGAGGCTAAAAAAGGAGCTCTAGCAAAATGCTGAAATGATGTGGGATGAGAGATTCTGCAAGAATCATTTTAGAAATCATACTAGAAAAGTTGGTATTCAAGAAAAAAATAAAATAGTGTGGGAATGTTGAACAAGAAGAACTGTAATAATTGAAAGAATGAGACCACGGTTTTTGTAAGCAAAGTGAAATGAATGCAAAATCTACAGGGGTTTTGTTTCCTGAGCATGTGTGGGTGTTTGACAGAATTATGATCAAAAGGGTAAGAGAACTGACAATGACCAAAATCTGGAAAATGCAGTTCAGCTTTATGACTGTGAACATTCCATTATTATGTAGCAAACTAAATATAACAGGAACTTTGTGCCAGGCAGAGGGCATAGAAACCAGATTTTTGTACTTCACCAGGTCATGTAGAAATGTATGGATGTGAAAAGGAATCTTTTGATTTATAAAAAGTAAAAGCATGATAAAATGAATAGTCCTGAATTGTAGAATTCTTGTACAGTTATGGAAAAAATGGCTTGCAAGGACAGAAAGATATAAATTTACCTACACTTACCCAGATTTACCTAAAATTCTTTTTTTTATTTTTTATATCTTTATTTCTTTGGGGGGGGGAGGGTTGTGAGTCCTAGTGACCATCTGGATTTGTTCCTGAAGTTTTCTTGGAAAATGTTTTTGGAAGTGGTTAGCTATTAGTTTCTTTCTTGGGCTGAGAGGGAGTGACTGGCCCAAGGGCACCCCACTAGCTTTGTGCCTAAGATGGGACTAGACTCAGAATCTCTCAGTTTTGCCTTAGTCATTAGAATAAGAGGAGGTTTTGGTTTGCCCAATTAGGAACTTTATTATCAAGCGACAAGTTTGATGTGGATTAAAGAATGGATACCGTTACGAAATATTAGATTATTGACTTTAGAAGGACATGACTTGTTGTTGGGATGGCATGCTTTTCTATGGTACAAGGCAACAAAAATACAGGGGTACTTCAGAAGACATTACAGTATGTACGTGAAGCTTCCTTATTAAACTGGGAGAAGATTAAAAAACAACACTATTTAAAAATTCCAGTCTTGTTATCAACGATTGAAGCATTTTCATATTCTATAATATTTAGAAGGGAACAAATTGTTAGATATAGTGAATTATTGAATGAAAAGGGTGAATTCAAATCAAAGCAAGAATTGGAGAAACAAGGTTTAAAGATGAATTGGTTTTCTTATATGCAAATGCATTCTAGATAAGATAAAGATTCTAAGGCAGAGGGTATTTATAATAATTTGACTAACTTAGATAAAATTTTAATAGGTTCTGATGACTATGTAATTAAAAAATTGTATAGTTATTTATTAGAGGTGAAGTTGGAAGAAGAACAAGTTAAAGAAACAATGATTGCATGGGGGAAAACTTTTGGTTATGGAATTGATTTAGAGAAATGGTAAAAACTGTGGCTACAAAATTATAAAATGACAATGTCAACAGCATATAAGAAAAATTTGTATAAGATGTTTTTACAGGTGGCATTTACCCCCAACAAGAATTGCCAGAATGTTCAAGAACGATCGGAAAAGTGCTGGAAATGTCATCAGACACCGGGCTCATAGTACCATATGTGGTGGACATGCGTAGAAGCTAAAAGATACTGGACTCTAATCCACAAATGGTTGGAAAAAAATGATAGAAAAAACACATAGACTTTAAGCCAGAGATTATTTAAGTAGGAATTGTACCAGAAATATACAATAGAGAATTGCGATATTTGATTGTGAATGTTTTAACAGCAGCTAGAATTGTGTTTGCAAAAAACTGGAAAAATGAGAAAATACCAACTCAAGATGAAATTATTAATAAAATTATGGAATGTGCTGAGATGAGTAAATTGACATTTAAAATTAGAGAACAAGAAGATAAACAATATTATAAGATATGGGATTTATTTTATCAATGGCTAGATAAGAAAGCAGGGAAATGAAATATGAAACAGGAAATGAATGTTATAAAAAAATATTTGAAAATAATTTTTATGAAGTGGTAAAGCCATAGTAAATAAATGATAAATGAGGATGTTTATCTTTGACAATATGAAAAATTAAATAACTAGTAAATTTTGAATATGGAGATGAAGCACAAAAGATTTGTAACTGACCGACACACTGTTTGAAATTGTAATGGAAGATAGATTTATGTTTTATGTTCTGTTTAAAAATTAAAAAAATAAAATAAAATAAAGATTGTTCATAAGTAAGTAGGGATATCTTAAAGCTGAGTAACACTTTTATTGTTCTTATATAAGTATTTGTGTACCAAATACTGGTCAGAAAGAGTTAATTATTTATTGATTAAGTAAATCAAACTTGTTTTCTTTCTTTATTCTTTATACTTTAATACACAGTGGTAGAAGTTAATCCCCTGTCTGGGTGATTATTTCTAGACTTGAACTGCTCATCCAGTTCTTTTTTCTAATAGTTTGTTGAGTATCTGAAAGGTGCTTTTTCATGAGGCAACTGGATTTTCTGTGTTTTTTCTGTTGAAGACATTTTTCTTGTCATCCAAGAAGCATCTTTAGTTCTGAACTAATAACGTTATCACTGTTATTATGATTCGCCGTACCATCAGCCAGATATTAGACTGGATTTGACATTTTTATCCACCTATCAAGTCCTTCCCAAGGACCTTAGGTGTAATTACTAAATTCATATTTCTCTGAACAGTCAAGATTATTTTGAATTTTATTTCTATTTTCTGGGTTATTAACTCTCCCATCCAGTTTTACGTTATATTTTTTAGTAATTGAGATACTTTGTCAGGAGTTTTCATAAAGTAAAAGATAATTTCAAAAATATGGCTCCCTCCTATTAATTTTATGTCAGCAATAAACACATCTCTATTATTTTACTTTTTTTCTCCACAATTAATATGTGGCAACTTCTAATATAACATTGATCAGACAATTATTCATCTTCATCAATAGTATCTATGTTCACTATACAAGTATTATAGACAGAATTATTTCCAAAACCTACATGGTAATGTAAGAAATAAAACCTGGAACTTGTATATGTAAGTCATGTGTTCTACCAAATAGATACTGGGCCTGTGCAAGATAAATTTGAAGCAGCTCAACAGAGAGATTTGTACTGTAAAGATGATCGGATTCTCTTTATCATAACAAACAGACATGATATGATTCAACAAAGCATTTTATTGCTTGGCAAAGTCTTCTACTTGTCACTTAAAAAGGCAGGATATCATACTTCTGTGTGTATTCTGCAGAGAAGCCACTTCTAGCTTTAACAAGTGCTGTTGAATAAAGCCTGAGTCTTTAGAGATTTGTATTTATAGGGGAAACCCAGTAGTGACCAGTGATTTTAAGATGGCGTAAATTTTTATGGACTTGAATCAATTTATGGTCTATGACATTTTAACTGAAAATTAAATGTGTACCTAAAAGTTTCTACATAACACTTATGAATAGGGCATATTTTTCAAAGTTTGCTGAATTATTAGACTGTTATTAAGATTGCATTTATACTACTTTCTGCTCTTACTTTACTTCCTAGAGAATCATAAGTATATGTCTACCGATGGAGGGTAACATTTTAGAATGTCAATGTGGAGTCCAGCAAATCCAGGTCATGGTTGTCCCAAAGGTGCTTTTTCAAGAGGCATCTGGACTTTCTTGTTTTTCTTTGAAGAAGTTTCGCTTCTCATCCAAGAAGTTTCTTCAGCTTTTGGATGAGAAGCGAAATGTCTTCAAAGAAAAACAAGAAAGTCCAGTTGCTTCTTGAAAAAGCACCTTTGGGTGGAGTAAGTACTGTTTAAGGTATTGATCACTTCTCAACAATGAAAACTATTCAGCAGATTCTGAGTCAGCCATTCCCCTTTTCCCAGTCCAACTTCTGACTTTGCAGTTATGGGGATAAAAAGAAGGGAAATCCCCATGTAATCCACTATGATCTATTGGGCAAAATACATTATATACATTTATTAAATAAATAAAATAGTCCTTAAACAGATTTTGAACATGAAATAATTCAAAATCAAATCATATTAAGTGTGCTGCTCATTGAAATATATTACTATCCTTTATCACAAATATTAGTATGTCACTCTCTGGAATATCATTAGATGCTTGATTATGTTCCACCAATATATTAATCTTCCATCCAAAATAACTATCCATGTTTTGAATTTCTACCTAAATGTATATGAAAAATGTATAAAGTGAGATAGTTTAAATGTTTACTTTGTTAAACACATTCTTAAAATTTTGTAATTACTAATCATCTCCAGTGTCTTTGAAAATAGAAGTTATGTGTTCATAGGTAATGTCAATAAGGAAGACTGCTCTCTCTTCTTAGAGATCATACTCCAACAAGACTGAGTAAGCCGTTAGGTTGATGCAAATCTGAGGGAGAATTTTCTTTGCATCAAAAGCAGTTGCATAAAAAGTGAAATCTATTGTTTTGTTCTAATTTTTCTTGGGCTAGCTTGCTCCTTTTTTAAGATGAGGTCACAGTTTCTCTGGGGAGACCTTGACTTCATGGTGCATGGAATTGCTTATTAGTTTTCTCTACTTTAAAAAATGTGCAGATACAATATTTATAACTACATTAGAAAAACAACCTTTTAACCTCTGTATTTATACTTTCACAAGAATATGATTACCATGGGAATATAGAATTCTGTTTACTAAAAGCAGGACAGGATTAAATTATGGTAGTAAAAATTTGTAAAGAAGTGTTATTCTTCCCCACACTATCTTTGCATTGGGACAGGGAATATATTAAAACATGGGCGATGATTTCAAATTTGTTGCATGGATGATATGTGTAATATTTTTGAAGGTTATTTTGGTTATTATTTTGAGAAAAAATACTCATAGTTGTGCAACTGTTTTCAGAATGAAAACAATATTTTGCCTTTAAGCATCATCCAAAGCCATACCCAAAAAAGTTGGAGGGGGTTAGAATAACAAAATGCGGAATTTTGTTCCAACAAAAATTAAAGTATTTTTATAAATATAATCTTAAATTCCTGAGTACAGTAGTTCCATATATATTTAATAATTTAAATAGTTTATATTTAATAGTTATACAGTTCTCTTACGATTTTGAAAGAGCTTGGGAAAACGTATTAAAGTAGCAACAACCTTTGTAACAGATTCTACATTCAAAGAAATAGTGCTCTGAGTATTTGACTATCTGCTTGCAAGCTTCTTATCCTTCTTGGTTTAAAAAAATCTGGAAATTTGTCAAGCTGCAATACTTGAAGTTCAAATAAGAGCAACCAAAACAATGCTACAGAAAGAATTTTGGACATCAAGCAGCTCAACCTATAGCTCAAAATGGCAGAAAATGGAAGGTTAGGTGCTTTCTCGAGACTTAGTTTTAAATGCTTTACACTATCTTCAAATCTTTATGCTACTAAAATTCTCATTGTTGTGACCTTTAATTGACGTGTTGTTAAACAAAATAAGCTAATTTACAGAATGTATCCAAAATCAAAGACCCATGATTGCTGAGGGAATAATACTTGGAAAATTGTGACTGCTTCAGTGCTACTGGTTGCTACTGCAGTCATGTGATTTTTATTTTTAAAGTTCCCAGCCTGTCTGGCAATCCCTTGCTCCCTCCCACACCCAGGAGCAGCCACTTATAAGCTTGCTGAAAAGGGAAGGGACTTTTGATGTTCCCTGTCAGCTCACCATAAGGAAACGCAATGGGGATGCAGGCAGAAAATCAGAACTCACCTCTGCTTCCATTGCTTTTTTCCTCACTATGGTCATTCTGTTAACGACGAAATATCTCTGAAACTCCGATCCCATGGAGAATGCATTGTCTAGTAGATATTTACAATAAGTAATAAATATGTTGTACCAGACCCCTTTTTCAGAATAATATGGAATTTATTATATAAGGAAGAAGAAAACAACACTACTAAAGATTAAACAGGGCTAAATCAATAGTGCTGCACTTCCCAGTTTCTGTATCTTCTGCAAAAAAATCCTGCAAAAAGTCATTGTGCCACTTGTCTTCAACTCTGATCTTGTCTTGCTGACCAGGCACAACTTCCTCTGCAAACACAGTCTTCTTGCTGACTACACATAGCCTTCTCTGCAGATACTGTAATTTTGATCTCTGAGCAGCTAAACAGTTGTGAACTGTAACCTGACAAACTGAAACTGGTACTTGAGTCATTTATGCAGAACTTTATGGGAGTCAAATAGGCACCCTAAAGAGTCATTTACAAGCATGAATTTTGTTAATGACAGAAAACGGGCTGGAAGGCTACCCAGTTCACATATAGATAACCAAATACAGTGTATGGGATCAATGAAAGAAACAAACAAGAGAAGCAATAAAGAGCCCAGATTAAAACAATAATAGCAAATCCTTATCTCAGCTGAGACACAGCAACAAAAAAGAACAGGAACAGGATAGAGAATTTCAAAACAATCCTTTTACCTACAAATGGTAAAGAATAATAAAAACTCAGGAAACAGCATAATAAAAACTAAAGTTATTTATTTATTTATTAAACACACACACACACACACACACACACCTCCACCCATGTCACAAAACACAACTCGTAAGGCAGATTCATGCTTCCCATGTTTTCATTTGGACTTAGAGAGAATTACCTACCCAATGTAGAAGAAAGAGCCTTGGTGGTGCAGCAGACTAAAGCACTGTTAAGTAACACCAGCTGCCTGCAATTACTGCAAGTTCAAATCTCACCAGGCTCAAAGTTGACTCAGCCTTCCATGCTTTCGAGGTAGGTAAAATGAGGACCTGGTTTGTGGGGGCAATAAGCTGACTTTGTATATATATATAAAAGAACACCGCTTGGGGGGGGGGTGAAAGCCCTACTAAGCAGGTATATACAAAAGAATGAAGGCTATTGCTTAACGCATTGTAAGCCGCCCCGAGTCTCCGGAAAAGGGTGGTATATAAATCAAACCAATAAATAAATAAATATTGGCACTGAAGGACCCAACCATTTCACACTTGCATATGAAAATGAAAATTTCTGAGCAGCTTTCAGATTATTCCAAATTAAACCTTCAAGGATGTTTATATCCAACCTCTTACAAAAATGTGGGGGTGGGGGGAAACCCTGCACAGTTACCAAATGTAGAGAAGTTGGAGAAAGTCAAGGTCCTACCCCAGAACTTGGAATCTGTGTGGTCCTAGACAAAGAGGAACCACTCTGACTCAATTCTACCATGACCAAGTCTTTGACCTTGTCTGCTCTTGGACAAGAAGGTGCAGCTGTCACACCACTTGTGTCCTTTCCTAGATTGGAAAGTTCTTGTGATAGTTATTCATACTCTAATCACCTCTTGACTCAATTATTGCAATGAAATCTATCTATAACTGTGCTTGAAAACTACTCAGAAATCTCAACTAGTCCAATTGAGGAGGCAGTTATGGCATGCCTCAGAATCCCAAGTAACATCTCTGCTCAACAAACTGCATCAGTTTCTACTTTTGCTTTCAGGTCTGATTCAACATGCTGGTTATAAAGCCTTACATGATTTAGGGTCGGGTTACTTGAAGAATCAACTATCTCTTGCCTATTTGAACTGGCAGGGTTGCGATAATCAAACTTCCCTTAGTTAAACAATAACATAGATAGACACAAGAACAGTTTTTTCCCCAAACACGATCACTTTGCTAAACAAATAATTGCCTCAACACTGTCGAACTATTTACTAAGTCTGCACTACTATTAATATTCTCATCGTTCCTTTCACCTATCTCTCCCACTTATGACCGTATGATTGTAATCTTGTTGCTGGTATCCTTACGATTTATATTGACTGTTTCCTAATATGATTTGATTGCTTATTTGTACCATATGACTATTATTAAGTGTTGTACCTTATGATTCTTGACGAATGTATCTTTTCTTTTATATACACTGAGAACATATGCTCCAAGACAAATTCCTTGTGTGTCCAGTCACACTTGGTCAATAAAGAATTCTATTCTATTCTATTCTATTCTATTCTATTCTATTCTATTCTATTCTATTCTATTCTATTCTATTCTATTCTATTCTATTCTAACAATAATATGATCTAGGAAGCATGACCTTTTTTGTCACAGCACCTGCTTTCTGGAATGAGGTGCCCCTGAGATCCAGAGAGCTCACACTACATTGGTGTTCCAAGGAACCATAAAGACTCAACTGTTCCTCCAGGCTTTAGGCTAAGGTATCTGGAGCCCCTTCTGCTCAATGTCAGATGTGGATGGGATGCTTTCAAGTGACTGCCAGGTTCATCATATTGCTCCTCTTTCTTTTTCTTTGGTTCTAATTTTACTGTTTCCTACTACATTGTTTTATATTGTCTTGCATATTGTAAGCCATCCAGAGTCCACCGCAAAGAGCGAAGCGTGAATAAAAGTGAGAAAAGAATATTTATGAATTTGGGTACATTATATCCACACTTATTTTGTCATAGCAGGAAGTTTTAATGCCAGATTAGGGACTTTCAATGAAGCCTTTTATTCTTATTTCAGTGTTCTGTCCCATAGATTTGAAGAATATCTCCTGTTAAATCAACAATGTAACATTTAAAATCAAATTATACAAAGTCTGCTTAACCAAATTTAAATATGCTGAGATTATTTTTTTTATTGCAAAAGTTTTACAATTACATTTTCACCCCTTTTTCCCCCCCCACCTCGCCCCCCGACTTCCCAACCTCCCTAACCCTCCCTAACCCTCCCCTCCCCCCAGACTTCCCTATATTATACTCATACTCATAAAAAACCTTTAATATAACACTTATATATAGACTTAAACCCCTCCCTCCCCTGTATAATTTTTCTCTTTACCTCATTACATTAAAATATTTCCAATACATTATTTTCAAATAAAAGCTATTTGATACTTTCTAGTTTGATATTTGTTCTGAACATATTCTATCCACCTTTTCCATTCCCATTCATAAGTCTCTTGTGAACAATCTTTTAAATATGCTGAAATCTTCGCCATCTCTGCAAAACTGGCCATCTTCAAAGTCCATTCCTCGATAGTGGGCAAAGCTTCATTCTTCCAGTATTTACCTATCAGCAATCTTGCTGCTGTTATCATATACAATATCAATTTTGTTTCACCCAATGTAAAACCCTTAACTATACCCAATAAAAACAGTTGTGGAGAAAATTGAATTTTTTTCTTCAAAACATTCTGCATGACCCACCAAATTTTTATCCAAAAAGCCTTAACTTTCCTACAGGTCCACCAAACATGATAATACGTAGCATCCAAACATTCACATCTCCAACATTTTGGCTGAACATTAGGGTACATACATGATGTACAATATGCTGAGATTATTTTGTGTTGAATGGAGCCATTCACAGAGACTAGTTTGAAGAGTTCATATTTTGACCTACAATGCATTCTACTTCAATAATCATGGACATTATTTGCCATATATTAGCCCATTCACTGCTTTTGTTTCCAAACTGAAAGACAAATATAAATTGTGTCTTATCCTATAATGCTGCATATCTCATTGTAGAACTAATCAGCCTTATAAATTTCTAAAATAAAAAATGAATTTGGCCTCCAATCACAAAAACAGAAAGAATTAGTAACGTAGACTGAAACAGGTAAAGCAGTAGGATGCAATTATACCTACATTAAACTTTTTTAAAAATAACATTGTGTGCACCAATTTTAGCAACACTTTTTTTTATTCTTCCCCAATAATCCCCAAAGACTAAGTTTTGTCAAATATTGTTCACATTAATAAATAAGAGTTGTCCGTAGACCCTTGCCATTATATTCCCATTAGTCTTCAGAGCATAGTGAGCAAACTATATTTAGGTCATTTTTATTTAAAACTTTGTGATTAGCTGAAGTCTGGAAAAAATATTTGCAGATTAATAGAATGGTTTTAGAACTGGCCAGTGTACCACTGCCTGGTGCTTCAACATCTGGTAGAAAATACATTGCCAAATCTCATAGAGCCCTTCAAGCTATCTTAATTGAATCACTTTTGATTCTATCACATGTGACAGACTTTAAGAAAGCTGGAAAACTTCATGACAGATCAGAGGGTTTATTTTCGTCCTGGATTAACCAAAAAGCAAAATGAGCACATGCTTATGGCACCAAGGGAACAAGGCACTGAGTTCTTTCCTGATTACCAGTCCCTTAACTTTTTTTTGCTATCACACTTGACATTCATTTTCAGAACTTACTGAGTCTTATGTCTTGTTAGTCAAACGGTAAAAGGGCCAAGGATTACCATTGTTGTGCTGTGTTGCTTAGTTGGCCTTAACTTTCATAAGGTCCAATATAATGTTCATGGGCACCTGACACACACACAAATCAAATAAGGAGGTGAGACAGAACTAGATAGTGACTCTTTTTCTGATCAACTTTTATTTAAGCTCCACATGCTTAGAAACTTCTTAAACTATTTCCTATTTTTTGACCAATAAATAAATCCCTTATGCTGATATCATTCTTTCTCTGCACTATAATAATATTGCAATCCTTCACAACATATTAGGGGACATAAAGTCTTACTATAAATTACTCTAAAATCAAAGTTATGATCTTTAAAAAAAAGACATACATGACAGATTTATAGCCAAGTTATTGAGCAAGTAAGACAATGCAAATACTTGGTGTAATATTTCAGATTCAAGGACATGAAATGTTCAAATTCTTTAGACCCTAGAAAACAGCCAGAGGCCAACAATTACTATTTTATCAAATGGGTCTCTAATTTATAATCTTGGCCCTCCATATTTTTAGGGGGGAAACAAAGACATCTATAAGGACAAAGAGCTTCATCATCTTGAGAAAGTTCAACCTACAATTCTGAGGGTGATTTTTTTTGTATTCTCCATTGCATTCTAAAGGCCATCCATTTTACGAATTCAAACTAGCTTTATTTGCTTATAAAGCCATATTTCTATCTTTGATCAGAATCACTCCAGGTGCATAATTTCACTGGAATCAAAACTGAAGAGTTGGAGCTTTTCCCTCATTTCTTATGCCATCTTTTTGATATAAAAAAAAATCAAATAATTGATAAAAACACATCTATGGGGTATTAATTAATTAAGACAGCCAGTTTAGTTTAGTGGTTAAGCACCAGATTAAAAAGCAGAAGACCTGACATCGCCATGAAAACCAACTATGATTTTGGGACAGTCATTCTCTCTCAGACCAACCCTCCTCAGGGTTGTGGTTGTGAGAAAAATAATAAGACAAAGTTGTGTTTGCTACTTTGAGGTTATTTGTAAAAATAATAAAAGTGGGATACAAATAAATAAATAATAAAATTAATTTAATAAGCCAAACAAACAAACAAATAAAATTAGTTTAGTAAACCACTGTTATTGTGTAAACCACTGTTATTGTGGTTGGCCTGAAAGCCAACTAAATGTCCTTTCTGAACTAAATGAGACCTTGAAATGTCTTTGAATATTAATAGCTTGGGTCGGTAGTTATGTTATTGATTTGAGCTCCGAGCTTGGCGATTTGGTTGCAAATGTTTCGTTCCTATTCAAGGAGACATCTAAAGTGGCTTTGGATTGTGCTTGTCTGGGGGAGCGCTGGCCTTTAAATATCTTTCTGAGTCCTGGTCTGATTTCGGGTTGTGTGATTGGCTGATATTAATTTAGTTTAGTTTAATGCGATTTATATGCCACCCTATCTCCAATGGACTCAGGGCGGCTCACAACAGTAAAGTACACAATAACATTAATACAATTTAAAATTAAAAAGTCCGAATTAAACAGTTTAAAACCAATTTAAAAACTATTAACCCCCCCCCCATCAGTCCAGGCTACGAAATAACCAGGTCTTCAAATCACGGCGAAACGAGCAAAGGTCAGGAGCCATCCGGAGCTGGTGGTTGGTTCCAAAGGGTGGGTGCGCCCACAGAGAAAGCTCTCCCTCTGGGGGTCACCAGCCGACATTGTCTGGCTGATGGCACCCTGAGGAGACCCTGTCTGCGGGAACGCACCGGGCGACTGGAGATTGTTGCTGGCTGCATGGGGTGCTATAAATAGCCCGGACCTAAGCCATGAAGGGCTTTATAGGTGATAACCAGCACCTTGAACCTCACCCGAAGGGCAACTGGTAGCCAATGCAGGCCACGCAGGAGGGGTGTAACATGGGAGTGTCGGGACACTCCCATCACAACTCGTGTGGCCGCATTCTGCACCAGTTGAAGCCTTCAAGTGGTCTTCATGGGCAGCCCTAGCTAGAGAGCGTTGCAGTAGTCGAGACAGGAGGTGACCAGCGCATGAGTAACGGTGCATAGGGCATCTTGGTCCAAATAAGGGCGAAGTTGATGCACAAGGCGAACCTGGGCAAATGCCCCCCTGGTCACAGTCGCTACATGATCTTCCAGAGACAACCGTGAATCCAGAAGGAAGCCCAGGTTGCTGGCCCTATCAACAGGAGGTAACACCTCACCCCCGATGGTCAATGATGGAATATCTAGATTGGACCCAGATGCTGGTACCCACAGCCACTCGGTCTTGGCAGGGTTGAGTCAGAGCCTGTTCCTCCCCATCCAGATCTGTACCACTTCCAGGCAGCAGGACATCACGTCAAGGGCATCACTAGGCTGGTTCGGGGTGGATATAAAAAGCTGGTATCATCAGCATATTGATGATACTGTACCCCGAAATCACAGATGATCTCCCCAAGCGGCTTCATATAAATGTTGAACAGGAGAGGCGAGAGAACTGACCCCTGAGGCATCCACAGGTGAAGGGCCTCATAGCCAATCTCTGCCCCCCTGCCAACACCGCTTGCGTACAGCCCGAGAGATAGGAGGAGAACCACTATAAAACAGTGCCTCCCACTCCCAAACCCACGAGTCATCGCAGCAGGATACCATGGTCAATGGTATCAAAAGCCACCAAAAGATCCAAAAGGACCAGAACAGAGGCATGTCCCCTGTCCCGAGCCCTCCAGAGATCATCCACTAGTGCGACCAAGGCCATCTCCATGCTGTACCTCAGCCTGAAACCCGATTGGTAGGGATCCAGGTAGTCTGTTTCCTCCAGGACCAGCAGCAGCTGCCGAGCCACCACGCTCTCAACAACCTTCGCAACAAAGCGAAGGTTGGAAACCAGATGGAAGTTATTCAATATGGTTGGATCCAAGGCGGGGAGGGGAGGGATCTCACCACCACCTCCTTCAGGGCAGCGGGGAAGATCCCCTCCCCCAAAGATGCCATTATTACTGCCTGGATCCAATCACGTGTCACCTCATGGGCCGCATAGGCAGGCCAGGAGGGACACGGGTCCAGTACACACGTGGGGGCACTCAGCCTCCCCATAATCCTGTCCACTTTCTCAGGGGTGACAGGATTGAACTCCTCCCAAATCAAAAGACCAGCTGTCTCCTCACTGTCTGACCCTGCCCAGTCAGAGTCCAGACCGTCCCGAATCTGAGCGATCTTATCCAGCAGATGCTGACTAAACTCCTCGGCACGTCCCTGCAAAGGATCCTCCCCCGCTCTCCGGTTCAGGAGAGTGCGGGAGACCCTGAACAGGGCAGCCGGGCGATTATCTGCGGACGCAATGACGGCGGAGAAATGTGCCCGCTTCGCCACCTCCATCGCCACCAGATAAGATCGTGTGAACGATCTCAACTGGGAATGGTCAGATTCGGAACGACTGGATCTCCAACTGCTCTCTAGGCCTCTTCTATGGCGCTTCATCTCCTGGAACTCCTCCGTAAGGTTAAGCTCTCTTTAAAAACTAGGTTAAACAGATTAAAAACTAAACAACTAGTTTATAAGATAGCAACATTTATCTCTGGACTCTAGATATTAAGAAGCAAATAGTATCACAGGTATCATAAAGTGGATTTGTTTACTGGAATTTAACTTCATCATTGCATCCACCCTGTTGCACTGTATGGCACAGAGTGCTGGGCAGCAACAACAGAGACCAAAAGCTATCTCTATGCCATGGAAATGTGAATGCTCAGTTGGATATTGGGCATCTCCCTTCTTGACCACATCACAAATGACCCCATTCAGCAACATTTTGGTGTGGCACCAATTATAGAGAAGATGAGAGAAGGGCAGCTCCGCTGATATGGACATGTCCTGAGAGCAGCACCTTCCACCATTGCCAAGACTGCCTACCAACTAGAAGTCATAGCTGGTGACCTCACAGGTGCCCAAAACAGAGATGGTAAAACACCATCAACAAAGATATGCAAGCTGTGGGCCTTCACCCTGGAGATGCAGCTGACCACATAAAGTGATATTCAATGATCCGAAAGGCGGCCCTTGCACTTGCAGGAATACCTAGGAAGAAGAAGATTGCTGCCTTTTTTCCTTTGCTCTTTGTCCCTTTAGGGATTCTTTTTCTTGCAAAATCAAATCTAGGTCTGTCACCATGACCAGAAGTTTATGCTGCCAAGCTTTCAAACTTATGCTGGAGCCCATCTTCAGGGAACTTCTCTCTACTGAAATATGTGCTTTGGACTATTCTGTGAGTCATCTTTATGTGATGCTTTACAATTGGCTGATTGGTGTGTTGATGGCTGGCGATTGGCTGTTGTCTATTATAGTTATATTTGTCTTCATTCTTTTTCTTTTCTTTATCTTTAGACTATGATTGAGTTACATAAACATTACCTGTTTAATGTTAGCATAATAAATTCTTACTTTCTTATACTGTGCCTTATGGTATAGATATTTAATCTGCTACTTCTAATCTTTTTGATTTCTTGTAGTCATTTGTTATTTATATTTTATAGTCATCACAGCTTTTACACTGTTAGTATTAGTAGTAAGTACTATACCTATAGGTATATCTTAGTAGTTTACAGTTCCTTGTTAGCAGAACTGTAACACTGATATCTATCTATTACTTTATACTTAAATTCCAGTGTCTATCTTTCCATTTAGGAATTTCTTATGTCATGAAATCTATTAGAAGACTACAATGTAGCCTAGATTTTCGATATTGTTTTTAGCCTGATGATCCTTCCTAAAATCTAAGAAATCCCTATAATCAGTCCTTTAAATATTTGCAGTAAATTGATTTTACTGAGTATTCATTACTCAGTATACTGAGCATTTCATATTCAATGAAATCTTCATAAAATACTGATCCAGAAATGAATATCCGAGTAGTTGGTTGGAAAAATAAACATGCTCTAATTCTACATCAATTAAATGAAAAAAGTTTGTAATCATCCATTATATAAACTATACTCTTAAATTGGATTTAGGAATGCAAATGAGTTATCAGGACAACAGAAAAGAAAGAACAAAACAAAGGTTTCAAAAAGATATATCAATTTAAGTTTCTGATAGAACAATTATAATTGTGAATGACCTAAATTTTAAAACATGTTGATCTGCTAATAAACATCAGTTTCTATATGGGAAATAGTGGAATAAATTACTGTCAGCCACAAACTCCCATGTTTCCTATATCCTTCTTCTTTGCCTAAAGCTAATAGTAAAATAGTCAGGGACTATTTAGCAAAGACATAACAGAAATTAAGATCTTATGAGCAGCTGAAAAAAACAATTTCTGGATCAGAGATGAAGAACCAAGAAGGAAAACAAGTCTCTTTCACCAAGCCAAAGATTGTACATTACAGGCAAACAGCAGATCAGTCAAAAGTCATAGCAGGAAAATGGAGAAGTCTGAGATCCTAGCAAGTAAGAAATTGGACAGTACAGGCAGGATTTTACTTGACAGCAGAATAAGATGCTTATATTGCTGAAAGGCTAAGACATTCCTCCATGCTGGGATAACTGATGACAATCTACAAGGAAATCATAGTCCTACAAAGTCTCTGTTATAAGTGACCATACATTCTTGAATATACATTTTAGTTTTTAGGACTTCTGGGGAGGGAAGCTCTTTCAGTTTATCAAGACCAACTCTGCAGTCTCTGTAGCTCTATTTGGCAGCCCCTATCTTCCATTGTAAAATAGAAACCTGGGGATTCCTCATGGGCTCATTTGTCTACCAATAAAGGAGAATATTTGTAGCTCAGGGTTGAAATGAGGGGTCCTTGGTGCTCTCTGAGTTTGCTTGTTTTCTTGCAGACATTTCATTATCCAAATAGGTAACATCATCAGTGCATCAGACTAGCACTGATGATGTTACCTAATTAGGGTATTGAAACGTCTGCAAGAAAACAAGCAAGCTCAGAAAATACCAAGGACCTCCTCATTTCTCTATATTTTCTTCAAATGAGTTCTACAAGAGAGAGGATGACATCCATTTTTTTTTTTTTGCTTTAATTTATATGCCACCCTTCTCCGGAGACTCAGGGCGGCTTACAATGCGTTAAGCAATAGCCTTCATACTTTTGTATATTTACACAAAGTCAGCTTATTCCCCCACAATCTGGGTCCTCATTTCACCTACCTTTGAAAGTATGGAAGGCTGAGTCAACCTTGAGCCTGGTGAGATTTGAACTTGCAGTAATTGCAAGCAGCAGTTGTTAATAACAGTACTTTAGTCCACTGTATTACAGGCTCTTGCTCATTTATAGAGACATGTAAACAGTCTATCCATTCAGATGCCTTATGTATATAATGTATACTAAGGGGCAACTCTTAACCCTACTGGAAAGTACTGTACTAAAAACAGTTTCAACAGTTATTCAATCCTATCCAGGGGTGAAATGCTCCCGGTTCGGACCGGCTCGGGCAAGTAGGTAGCGATGATGGCGGGCAGTTCAGAGAACCGGTAGCAAAAATCCCTGCCCCCACCCCCCATGCCCAGCTGAGCTGCGCGATCATCAGAGGCTTTTTTTCTTTTAAATGCCTCTGACGAGCCAAGCTCTGACAATCCCAGCTGAGTTGTCTGCCGATCAGGCAACTCAGCTGGGATCGTCAGAGCCATTTAAAAGAAAAAAGTTTTTTTCTTTTAAATGGCTCTGATGATCCAAGCTCTGATGATCCCAGCTGAGTTGCCTGATTGGCAGAGGGTTTTTTAAAAACCCTCTGACGATCAGGCAACTCAGCTGGGCTCGTCAGAGCCTTTTGAAAGTATTTTTTACATGGTTTTACATGTAAAATTTTGAGTAGTTCGGAGAACCGGTAGTAAAAATTCTGACTGGCCCCACCCCATCTATTCTCTGCCTCCCAAATCCCAGCTGATCAGGAGGAAATGGGGATTTTACAATAACCTTTGCCTGGAGTGGGGTGGGAATGGAGATTTTACAGTATCCTTCCCCTGCTACGCTCACCAAGCCATGCCATACCCATCAAGCCACACCCACAGAACCTGTAGTAAAAAATTTTGAAACCCACCACTGGAATACATGTTTCTAATTCTTATCCATAGACCATCCAAATCATGGGAAAATAATAAATTTCCCTGTTCTTTTCTGATAGGTGGAGAATTTAAAAAACCAGGTTGTGCCTACCCCTATTTATTCCACAATTTCTGATTGTCAGTGGACCTCTGAGCCTAAATGTTTTGGCAAAAGACCTTTTTAGATCCTAGCACATATTACTCATTATTTCAATACAAGGTAAAATAATATGGTTGTTTCAGGGATGTTTTGTTAAGCAGAGCCTGGCTCTCTACCTCTTTTCTATAAGTACCACTGAACATTATTTTGGATGCTTCCTATAAAATCCTAAAATAGAAATTGGAATACTCCCACCCCCACCAAATTTATATTATTTTTGAAAGGACTGTATGCTTTATTCAAATCTGATTTTTTAAATTAATAAGGAACCTTATAAGATAACCATTATTGTTTTTTTAAATGGCCCAGTTCCAATTTAATGATTCCAATATCAAAGATTCTGAACTGAAAGGTACAAACTCCTTCCAGACATTGTGTTCATTACAATCTCTGCAGAGAGCTCTCCAACACCATGGGCTTTTTCTATATATTCCACTAATCAGACCACTGTGTGGATTTATTCTTACTTTATTTTTCTAAATGTCTATAAGAAGCTATCATTGATGAGGCAAATAAATTTCACAAATTTGAGATTATTCACTTGTGAGATTTGTTTTAAAAAGACTTGCCCTCACTAAACTTTTATAATTAAATGGCAAGCCTATCATTCAGATTACTTCATGGAGACTTCATGGAGATGGGGAGTTAAAATTTCCATAAAAAGTGCAGCCAGATGAATTAGATAGATCAGGGCCTTTCTTGATGAAAAAAGAAGTTGTACAGTCATCCAACTTCTTTCTTTTTCAAAGGAACTATCTGCCTTTGAAGTAGTCTTTCTGTGAATTCTCTATCAAGTAGAATGTCGTGTTATTGACCATCTAAATTCTTCACATATCTTTTTTTTTTCAAAAGCTTGCCTATTATACTCTCTCCATGATGTGAGGAAGGTAGCTTTGATCTCTATCACCAGAAAGTTTTATTATGAGCTCACTGAGAGTCATGCTAAGTAATATTTCCCCAATTCTTAGCAATATAAACTTTAAAATTTATGAAATTTTAAAAAATGGAGTACAGCTCAATACTTCTACACTTTGCAAAATCTCAGTATAACTGCTGAATTGTTTTGATTAAGAGGGATTAAAGCTTGAGAGATAACATCTGTAGGGGAATTTTGTTTTGTTTATTCGATTTAGGTATTGCCTGGATCATAACGTAACAATAAAATACAATATGAATAATCAGGAACAAAAACAAAGAACAAGAATAAGATACAAAAATTAAAAACCAATATCAAGATAGTGGTCCAGCAACTGGTCAAGTGACCAGGAGACCATGATTTCCAGGCCTGTTTTAGGTATGAAAGCCACTGGGTGACTTTGGGCCAGTCACTCTCTCTCAGCCAACTTCCTCCTGTTGTGAGGAAGACAAGAGGAAGAAGTACAAGATATGTTTGCTGCCTTGAATTATAATAAAGCCAGGGTATAAATAACTAAATAAATAAATAAATACAGAGAGACAGACAAAACATATCCCAAAAAGTCTCCCTCCATCATAGTCCAAAGCCTGGGAGAAGCATCAAAAATCTTTAAAACCTTGCAAATTTCTATCAGAAAAAGAACCACACAGATTTCAGAGAAGACCTGATTCTAGAGGATGGGTATCATGAAGAAAAGACATATTTCCTGGGTCTTGAAAATTGACACTATCTAGCCATAAGGCTCTGAAACTTGTACCAGCCAAGAAGATATCCCAAGAGATAGGCAGTGCCATAAATAACCAGTTCCCATACCATGTTGGGATTATAGGTCATAACCAGCACCCTGAATCACAACTGGAAACATTTTATAGCATTTTATGATAAAAGAGGCTGTAGTCTTGATGTAGTAAAACTGCCAGTGTTAAGGAATTATAGCCTAAGCAGAAACAGAGGTAATATAATCCTAGAGATCATGTAATTATGAGTTATATATAATATATTCATAAAAACATAAATTAGGAGGCTTAGAAGACTAAAAGGAATAGAAAGAATTGCTTTTCCATATTTGGAAACAGGTAGAATGAATAGGAGAGCGCCATATCTCAAATTTTCATAATTTTATTTAGGGAGTTTGTGTGGTTCTTATATTGTATCTTCAAATTTAAATTATAAAAAAAAAGTTTAACTTTTCAAAATCTCGAAATTGTAAGATACTAACATGGGATCTTTTAGTCATAATGTTTAAAATATATTTTTCATTACAATATTTCATTCCTGCCATTTTAAAAATAAGAGTTTTGCCAATTTAATTAAGTTAAATTTTGTCTGAAACTTCAATAAGGCGATCCTGCTGAGCAAGAAATGGCAGTCAATTGGCAGCGTGATGCAATTTTATATCCTTTCCTACATAGAAAGTAATGTAGCTTGCCAGCTGTCTTGGAAATGTCTAAACATACAAAAGTGAATTTTTTTTCCAAAAGTTAATGAGAAATGGACCAAATACTTTAAGAAAATCTTAAAAACAAAATATTTATCTTCAACCCCAATAAATGATATGTAGTGCATTGTATGTAAGGAATTAATATACTTCCACAGAAATATGCCTTACTAGGGATTAAAGTCTTCTTAAAAGTATTACAGCAGTGGTTCTCAACATTCCTAAAGCCGCGACCCTTTAATACAGTTCCTCATGTTGTGATGACCCCCAACCATAACATTATTTTTGTTGCTACTTTCATTGATAAGTGTAATTTTGTTACTGTTGTACTTACAGTACATTATTTACATTACTGTTGTAATGTAAATATCTGATATGCAGGATGTATTTTCATTGTTACAAACTGAACATAATTAAAGCATAGTGATTAATCACAAAAATAATATGTAATAAATGAGGAAGGTCAGCATGAATTGGTAGGAGTGAGTTGCTCATAATTTTTCTTCTTACCTTATTTATATTGTCCCCCATTATTATCTGAAAGAACCTATTACTCAGCATGTTATTAATTAGTTAATAGAGACTAACCAACTCGCCACTCTGATCTCCACTGAAGTTGAGATGATATGGACCTCTGCCTACTTCAACATTTGGTGCTGAAGCCTAGCTAAAAACCTCACTCATTTTCAGATGTTGGCAAAACTATGCCGGCGACTCTAGAGAGATCGCTTCTATCAACTTGAGACTAAGAGAAGTCAAGGTTTCTGGTCAGAAGATTATCTACCAGACAACTTTTGCCTGCTCTCAGCTTCCTAGTCTTCTCCATCTCTCACTTGCCACCCCTCCTCTTCCTCAAGAAGGGCAGGACTCTTTCGCTGGTCTCGGTGAGAACAAACAGCTCCCCCCACCCCCGCCGCATTATAGACTGGCCATTTTCTGTTAGCCAACACCTGTTTTGTCCCACCTCCCTGCCCTTCTTCCTCCCCACTCTCGCCCCATCTGACGGCATCGAGCATCTCCTCCTTCATCTTCCCCCTCCATTTTCTTTCCTTCCCTTCCCTTCATAAGTGGGGCTCTATCCATGGTCCCCACTCCTCCCCCCCCACACACACTGCACCCGCCAGTTCCCTATGCACACCGTCACCCCTTGTGCCCAGCCCAGCCAGACCCTCTCCATAGCCGCAAGTATCAACTGACCTGCTTCGAGTCTCAGTGTCCTGTTGTATCAGTAGTTGCCTGCGACCATGGTGAGACCCTGGCCACCACCGACCTGCTGGGCAAGTGTTCACTGAGACCGATCATGCTGGACACCTATGCTCACAACCATAGCCTCATCAACCTGTGGCCGCCCGCTGCAACCAGCGAAATTCAAGTCAGCCAGCCTGGGGAGGAACCAATATGATCCCCCGGCATGCTATGTCAGCTCTTCGCTTTCCTCATGGCCACCATGCTGCTGCTGGCCATGGTCCTGGAGTGCTGGCTCCCGCTTGGCTAGGCTTACTTCTATGAACACCACACCAGCAGGCACAGGTGGCTCACCATTGGGGCAGGTGGCTCACCAGCATGGCAGCTGTCCTCTGCACCCTCTTCTGTGCCCTGCCACTCCTGGGCTTCGGCAGCAATGTCCAATACTGTCTGGGTATGTGGTACTTCATTCGCATGGCTGGTGGCGGACGGCTCTATTTGGTGCTCTACGCTAGCCTGCTGGGCTTGCTGGTGTTGGCCGTCGGCCTGTGCTATCTGGGCAGCATGAGGAGCCTCAGGTGGACGGACCGGCCTGGAGATGGATAAAGGAGTGGTGTCTCGGTTCCTAAAACCATTGAAAATATGTATTTTCTGACGGTCTTAGGCAACCCCTGTGAAAGGATCGTTCAACCCCCAAAGGGGTCGTGACCCACAGGTTGAGAACCGCTTTAGTAAAGGAAATATTAGAGGAGGAAGAAATTACTTTGTTGCAAGTGTGTACTACAGGCCACCCAATCAACCAAAGGAAATAGATGAACTCTTTGCTAATCAGTTAGCTGAGATGCACAGGAAAAACACCACTATAGTAATGGGGGACATTAACTACCATGACACAACTGGGAAACAAACTCTGTGGGAAGCAAAAGATTAACAGGCTTCTGACGTGCTAGCTGACTACACAAAAGGTACACAAATGAAGAACAAGAGAAACAGCTATATTGGACTTAACTCTTACTAATAGGAACAAAATGGTTGAAAGAAAAGAAGTTATTGGAATTTGAGATAAAGCAACCATGTCATACCGGAATTCTATATAATGTAACCACAGATAAGTGAACCAAGTCAGACTAGTGTTTTAGACTTTAAGATAGGGGTGTCAAACTCACGTCATCATGGTGGAATCATGTGACGTATCAGGACTTTCCCCCCCTTCGCTAAACTGGGTAGGGACAGAACCAGCACGTGATACATCCGGCTCCCCTGCTTTAAGAGAACTGACTTCAATAAACTAAGAGAAAGACTAGGAAGGATTCAAAGGATGGAAATCCTAAAAAGAAAACCAGTACAAAATGTTTGGGGAACCCTGTGTGTGGGAACTACAAGAACAATGGGAAAAAAATGATGTGGTATCAATCTACTAAAAGGGGAAAAAATGGATCCAAGAAATTATAGACCAATCAACTTGATATCAATACCTGGAAATATACTGGAAAAGATAATCAAACAAAGAATTTGTGAGCACTTAGAAATGAACAAGTTGATTACTAAAAGCCAGCATGGTTTTTTTTTTTTTTTTTAATTTGATTTATATGCCGCCCTTCTCCGAAGACTCAGGGCGGCTTACAATGTGCTCACAGGGTTTGTTAAAAACAGATCATGCCAGACAACCTTATATCTTTTTTTAATAATGACTAAATTAATATACTAGAGAAATGCTGCGAACATAATATACTTAGATTTCAGTAAAGCATTTGACGAAGTAGACCATATCCTACTTCTTGTTAAAATAGGAAAACGTGGAATAGATAACACCACCACCACCAGATGGGTTCACAAACTACACCCAAAGTGCAATCCTTAATGGAACTACATTTACATTGAAACATTCAATAGGGTACCTCTAAGTTCCATCTTGGGCTCAGTACTATTCAATATCTTCATAAATGACCTGGGTGACAGGATAGAAGGGGAATTCATCAAATTTGCAGATAGCACCAAGCTGGGGGGAATTGCTCACTTTGAAAGATAGACTCAAGATTCAGAAGGATATTGCCAGTCTTAAGCACTGGGCCCTATCCAACAAGATGCAGTTCAGTGGTGAGAAAAGTAAGGTCCTGCACTTAGGCAGGAAAATTCAAAGACATGGGTACAAAATAGGTGGTACCTAAATAGTAGTAACTGTATGAAGTATCTTGAAGTCCTAGTCACCACCACTTAAATTTGAGTCAGCAATGTGCTGCAGCTGCCCAAAAAGTCAATGCAGTCCTTGGTTCATCAACACTTCTCAAGTTCATGTGAAGTGATAATACTACTTTATACTGAAACTAGTAAGACTTGGAATGCTGCGTATAGTTCTGGGCAGCACAATACAAAAAATAAATAAATAGTGAGATGGGTGCAGAGAAGAGCAACCAATATGATAAAGGATCTTGAGGCTAAATCATATGATGAACGATTGTATGAGCAAGATATGTCTAGTAATCAAAAAGAAAGATTAGGGGGAACAGGATAATTGTGTTCCAGGACTTGAAGAGCTGTCACAGAGAAGAGAGGATTGACTTTTTCTCCAAAGCACCAGAGGGCAGGACAAGAAGTAATGAATGGAAGCTTGTTAAAGAGAGATCCAATCTAAAAGCAGAAATTTTCTGACAGTGAGAACAATTAATTAATGGAATAGCTTGCCTCTCAGAACTGTGTATGGTCCATCACAAGAGGTTGTCAAAAATAGATTGGGCAACCTTTTGACTGGGATGGCATAAGGTCTCCTGCCTTGAGCAAAGGGTTGGATTAGAAGATCTTCCAGTCCTATGATTCTATGTTCTATATTCTAACTGCAACATGAACAGAAGGGCACGTACGAAATTATTAATTGGCTGACCTCATTCCAAGCAACTTCACAAAAAGACACAATGTGGAAAACAAATCATCAAATGTTGTTAAGATATCTAAACAAAGTTCACAATCCCTCAAAAGAAGATTGCTAAAAGGCAGAAATATGAAATTTTTACTTGACACGAACTATATTTTTCTTTAAAAGATAGCATGCTTCATATTGAAAAAAATGAAATTCATTGGGGTTCATTGCAACAGATCTGTGTGCCATTCCAAATGATCAGCAGATGTCCATTTTTACTGTGAACAACAATAATGCATTTGTTTCAGATTATGGCTGCGGCCCAGTTTTTCACATCCAGGTGCCCACTAGATACGCTGCACTACAGTTCTTATCACTCCCCAGCAGTATAACCAGAGGATACACTAGAAGCAGAATCAAACATGTCTAGAAGGAGTCAGGCGGAAAAAGTTGCAGCCATTCTCAATAACTCTAATCTAAATTAAATCCCACTGATTCTTCTGTTTCCAGTCACTTCTGCTTTGTGCCACTTCTTGTCTTTTGCTTTCTTTTGATGGCCTAAGAACAGAAAAATTATATTGTCAGCTGCAAGTAAGGGAACCAATAATCAGTTGCAAAGCAGTTGCACCTTTTCCTTGAAGTACATTTTGCAAAATCCAATGCCCCCTCTCCAAAACATTACAACAGTATTTTCCTATTTAGTGGCAGAATAGGCTTCTCACCATTCCTCCATTCACATGTGAATGAAATAATGGTGTGGGGCCTATTGACTTGATGGGTTTTGCTATGGGAATAACAGATCTCTAGATCATGTCCCAAATCTCAGCGGGTGAGTGCTTAGTTTGGAAAAAAAATATTAGAAACTAAGGTTTGAATATTTTTTTTAAAAAAATAATTAATCTATAGTATTCCAAGTCTTCCAACCTCATTCTTATCCTGCCATATGTTCAAGACCTCAGTTAATTATTGTTTTTCCTACAAGGAAACTGATGCTGGGTGGAAAGGAAAGGACAGCAGGGAATCCACCAATTGCTATCCTGAAACTGTCCTGCAATAAAACTGTCAGGATAGCAACAACTCGCAGTCTTATTGTGAAGGCATACTAAGCATAGCCATGGGGCTTGTACAATTTATGTTAACATAATTTCTTACAGAAATTAGCAGATAACATGTTATAGCAACTGCCTAGATGAGTCCTATGTGGATGCACTTTTTAGCTAATGAATTTGCACTACTGTTCAAACTTTTTTCATCCCTGGAGAGCAATTTATATTTATATGCTGAGATAAGAGTTAGTACTAAAATTCATTTTCAACATTTGACTTATGGGCTTTTTTGGTACATTCATTCCATTTAACATTTTCAAATGTAGCTCAATAACTAGCATTTTAGCATTTACACGGTCTGGTGCCTCTGCAACTCAGTATGGCATGTCACTATCCTTGATAATTTTGCAAAACTATAATGACAATTTCTGTTAGATATAGAATTTTAGAAACTTATTATGTAAGTTTGTACATGTGCTTCGTAACTTAACATGAATGGGTTTTCTCTGTACAGCCAGCTCAACAATAATGACCTAAAATGATTGTAAAATATACGGATCTTTTCTCCGTCCTGAATTTATATGGTTATATCCAAACACGAACTCCTTAATTTGCTCTAGTTCTGCTTCTACTTATCATCATTTCATAATATGAAGTGAAAAACAATATCACGTTATGTTAAACGCTCACAGACAATACTGAATTTTAGGAAGTAGCATTTAACTTGCAGTAAAATAATTTCCTTTTCTTATTACTGAGACAAGGTATTTCTCAGCTCTATTTGGAGACCTCAAGAGATTGAAAAAATGGAAATGAGTATAGAATGAAAATACAAATAAATTCAGCTTAAATACAGTATCTGTGAATGATTCTTAAGCATCAGATACCTTCAAAAAGAGCAACATACAATCAGGAAAGTTTAGGAAGAAAAGAGAAGAACACCCGTTGTTTTCTCAATTGTTATGGAAAATGTATTTTTCTGGCACTTATTTTTCTCTTAAGAGAGGGTATGGATGTTACTTAGAATATTTTCACCCAATCTTATAAAAATATTTTCAGGAATAAGGGTTGAATTGTCATGGAGGCTTCATTAAAGATTATCACTGTCTCAGCCAGAATGGCTCCTCAGCAATGGAAGAAAACAACAGTCAGTTCAGAAGTTGTAGCTGAGTAGAGGGCAAACAAAAGGACTGAATTGGGGGAGAGATAGATTAGTGGAGAAGTTGAAGTGGGCTGCCCTGCTTCAGGTTTCAGACACATACACACAAACACACGCACAGTTTCTTGGAAGATTGTCAGTTTTACTTCAAGGTTGAAGAGTTAACAATGAATTAAAGGAATGTAAATGAAGCAAAGTCTTGCCTGCAAAATCTGCTTAGAAATAGGAGCTGCAGAAGAATCAGCTAGAATCAGTCCAAGTTTTAGCGATCTGAACCAAGATTGTCATGGAATCTAAAGGTCAGGGATTTGTGATTAGAATCCACACACAAGCTTCAAGACCCGACATTTATGAAGACTCTCAATCATCCAGGTCATTGCAGTCCCAAAGGTACTGTCAGATCTGCCTCAGCTTTAAGACTCCTTGGCTCCATTTGTTGCAAAAGGCAAATCTTTATTAGAAGTCAAGTGAATTGCCATGAAGCAAAGCCAGAACTGAAATTTGCATGCCAAATCCCCAAGTGTAACTTTCACCCTTTTGGACACTTCCCATTGCTGCCCCCACCCCCCAAATCATCCAATCAATTTTAAAGATGTTTTTTGAAATGATCCCTCTGGGTGTAGACTGGATTGCAGCTGCATTCTTCTTGCAGTGGAGAGACCTTGAAATGCAGCCTTGGAAAGGCATGCTTACTTCTATTACTTTCAATTTCCCCTTCCCTTCCACCCTCCCTCTAGGGTCTGTGATAGAGGTGGCAGTTCTGACAGTGCTTTTTCCAAAAGGCAATTGGACTTTCTTGGTTTTTTTTTTCTTTGAAAACATTTCACTTCTCATCCAAGAAGCTTCTTCAAAGTTTCTTGGATGAGAAGCAAAATGTTTTTAGTGGGTGGGAGGGGAAACTAAGAAAGTCCAGTTGATTTTTGGAAAAAGCATCCCTGAAACTTCAAGTCAGACATTGTTTTCAGTAGAAACCCTACCTGAGAGCTGTCTCTTAAGTAAGACTGTGGCTAGCTGTCATTAATCAGAAAGTTTACTCCTTTGATTGGCAAGGAACTTAATAAACTTTCATTATTCTCCTTACTTCTCTACTTGTCTGGAATGGGGACTGGTAGGCTTTATGTCATCCTTCTCGGACTTTTCCAGTTGTACAGGTGTTCCTATGTCTGATCAGCCTTATGTGATTCCTGTATTTGTCTTTCCCAAGGCACACATTCTCCAAGCTCACTTGGAGCAACTTCTTCAGGGTTTGATTCAGACTCAGAATCTGACTACTGCGTCTGGGTCATGATAACAGCAGAGCAAGAAAAGTGTGAGGTCCTTACATAACAGCAGCAGTCCTCATCTAAATGACCAGGACTGCGATCACTAAGCAGTGTGGTTGTGAAATGTTCGGCCAAATGACTGTTTCACTAAGTGACAGAAATTCTGGTCACAATTAAGATTGTTAAGCAAGTAATACATGGACTATAAATATAACTTGATAGCACTTTTCTGAATCAGTTTTTCAGAATGAAAAGGCAAAAAAAGTAATAACGGTACATGCCACATCCACAAAATATTTTCTTCTAAAATGATAATCAAGAAATAATACCGCTAATAATTATTACTGGAGAAAAAACAACCACTTCCAAACATTTTAGAAAAAGCATTTAACCATGAGAAATTTTTTTGACATAATTATTAAAAATATAGTTTGCCAACTTGAGCTTTCTATCAAAAAAAAAAAAGATAGCCTTTTATAATAGTTGATGCTTTCGGGTTCTTTGTTCTGCTTCACAGAATTTAGACTGTTAGAATTATCCTAGCTGTCTAAAAGAAAGAGATTTATTAAAAAAATACTGTAAGGTTTTACATATTTTGTCAACCATGAAAATTATAGTATTTAGCTCCTTTGTTGTGGTGAAGCAGACTGAATTTGTTACTAAAACTGAAATTTCAAAATATCCACTTGACTCTGTAATAGGTTTCACTTGTTTTTACTGAATGATTTGGTAAAGAGATACCATATAATCCCATGTCATTAATTCAAAGGAAGTCATTTAATGATGATGAATTTACATAAACTTCAGTTACTGCTGAATCAGAACTAAAGAACTGATAACGTAGTTCTAAATGCATATTGTTCTATATAAAAAGGAATTTGTGATGTCTGTAAAAAAACCGTGTTAATGTATATTCTTCACCACTTTTAGCCATCACAGAAAAGAACTTTTCACTTTTAAGGATTTCACTTATTCTCTGCAATAACTTTAATCTCCTTTCCTTATTATATTCAGAAGTATTATTCATGCCTGCAAAAAGAGATATGTCTTCAATAACGTCCATGAAGTCTGTTAACTTTCCTATTAAGTATATATTTTAGGAATATTTTAACAGATACTTGCTCTTAAATTTTCAATGTTTCATTTTTTTAAAAAAAATATGTTATTTTCTTACATACAATATACTGGACATCCCAAATGTAATTTGAAAGTGTATTCTTTCATTCTTTCTTCAACTTAACCAGTAGGACAATACTGTGAATAATTGAGTAGAGCTGAAGTTACTGAAGCAGAGGGCAGGCCAATTTACTACAGATGGAGCTAAGAATCCTGTTAAGCAGAGCTGACAGTAAGTAGACACCAGCATCATGACAGGAAACTTCAAAAGGCAACTAGGATTCAATATCATGAATTTAAAACAGGAAACATGGCATAGGAATCTGAGCATATTTTTCTGAGTCAACTTTGACTTTCATGAGTACAGGTAGTCCTCAATTTACAACCACCATTGAGCCCAAAATTTCTGTTGCTAAGCAAGACAGTTGTTACGTGAGTTTTGCCTGATTTTACAACCTTTCTTGCCACAGTTGTTAAGTGAATCACTGCAGTGGTTAAGTTAGCAACATGGCTGTTAAGTGAATCTAGCTTCCCCATTGACTTTGCTTGTCAGAAGGTTGCAAAACGGGATCAAATAACTCCAAGACACTGCAACCATCATACATATGAGTCAGTTGCCAAGTATCTGAATTTTGATCATGTGACCATAGGTAGACTACAATGGTCGTTAAGTGTGAAAAATGGTCATAAGTCACTTTTTTCAGTGCTGTTGTAACTTTGAATGGTGACTAAATGAACCAAGGATTACCTGTATATCCATTTCAGGAGGTTTTGTTATTATCTTATTTCGGGCTGATCCATACAATCACATCAAATTCATTTCAGATCTGACTTTTCTGCTCCAGTTGGAAGTTCTAGCATCAGGTCACTGAAAAGAAAAAGTTGATGTTTCTATTGTTGTAAAGCTGAAAATGGAGTAAAAGAAGTTAAATCTGCACTGAAACTGCATCTACATGGAGGGAGGTATGCAGTGGGGTACCCCAGGGCTCTGTTTTAGACCCAGTACTCTTCAACATATTCATCAAATCTGCAGACGACACTAAACTAGCAAGAATAGCTGCAGCACACCAAAAAAGCCAACACAGTTCTAGGCTGCATAAACAGAGGGATAGAATCAAGATCACGTGAAGTGTTAATACCACTTTATAATGCCTTGGTATAGCCACACTACATCCAATTTTGGTCTCCACAATGTAAAAAAGATGTTGAGACTCTAGAAAGAGTGCAGAGAAGAGCAACAAAGAGGATAAAACATATAAAGACAGTTGCTGAAACTGGGTATGTCTAGTCTTATGAAAAGAAGGACTAGTATAAATATATGGTTAATATGATTGTAGAAAGATACTGCTGAACTTCTATGAATGTATTAAGGTATAAACAAGTAAATTTGTAAATAATATGATTAAGGAAAATTGGTTAAATGGACATTAATCACCGATGCGAAGGTTTTCTAGAAGTTAGTCGATGGACTTCTTGTTAATGTATAAGTGTTTACATGTATTTGTGTTTTATGTTTGTTTATGTTAATAAAATTAAAAAAAGAAAAAAGAAAAAAAAAGAAAAGAAGGACTAGGGGTGACATGTTAGCAGTGTTCTGATATCTCAGGGGTTGCCACAAAGAAGAGGGAGTCAAACTATTCTCCAAAGTACCTGAGGGTAGAACAAGAAACAATGGGTGGAAACTAATCAAGGAAAGAAGCAACTTAGAACTAAGGAGAAATTTCCTGACAGTTAGAACAATTAATCAGTGGAACCATTTGCCTCCAGAAGTTGTAAATGCTCCAACACTGGACATTTTTAAGAAGAGATTAGATACCCATTTGTCTGAAGTAGTGTAGGGTTTCCTGCCTAAGCAGGGGGTTGGACTAAAAGACCTCCAAGATCCCTTCCAATTCTGTTGTTCTAACAAATCTGTAATCTTAAGTGGAAAGAGGACAGACTTTGGATTTCTTGTTTATGTACCAGTCTGCTATGGAACTGATCAATAGAGATAGTCTAGCCATGGAGACAATCTTTTGAGCAATGTGTTGACTTTGTACAGGAGAGTCAACATTTCTAGGGCTGTCTAAACACAATTAAATAAAAGGCTTAGCTGAACTTTATTAATATGCTGAAATGTTTCATGCTTGGGATCAAGCATCTTAGTTGCAGAAGGATTGCAGGTGAGGTCCCTATCTGTAAATGGATGTCACTAGTGGACATGCATCAAGGAGAGAGATTATTTCAGATCAGCCAGCATTGTATGGATTTCTTGAATAATGGAACTGAGGGAAAGATTTGTATCACATCTGTGCCTGAAACATCAGTAAAGTTTGAGGTAATGTCAACATAGAACCTAATATACTAATGCTAAAATACAAGAGCCTTAGTAGCACAGTGGACTAATGCACTGTTATTAACATCTGCTGCTTGCAATTACTGCAAGTTCAAATCCCACCAGGCTCAAGGTTGACTCAGCCTTCCATCCTTTAAAAGGTAGATAAAATGAGGACCCAGATTGTGGGGGCAATAAGCTGACTTTGTATAAATATACAAAAGTATGAAGGCTATTGCTTAACGCATTGTAAGCCACCCTGAGTCTCCGGAGAACGGTAGCATATAAATTAAAGCAAAAAAATATATATGATAAAACCCGGTTATCATTATTTGATACTGACTGTACCTCAAAGTCTTCTGACTAAAGAAATCAATGGCTAAAAATACAAGAGTGCTAGGAAAATGGGGTCAGATGGGCTCTAATGTCAAAGGATGTTGTTGCCTTTTTCCTGTAAAAAAATTACCATATAAGCTTTGCCTCACTCCTCTCTCAGTGGGAGAACTTTGTATTCTGTCTCTTGCACAACTCAATTAACTTGACTTATATGGTTTCCATTCATAAAGTGGGTTGGGTAATTTCTCCCTTCATATCATGTATCAAATCATCAGCCTTTGCAGGAGAAAAGAAAGACATAAGTGACATTTAGCTTTCTTAAGTACCCAAATATCTTCTGAGTAAAATAATAATATATATTTTGGGATGGATGAATACATTTTATATATGTGCATCTAAGAAATAACTGCATTTTCAATCCTTTCCATTACAAACTAATGTAGATGTCTTTTTTTTAACAAAAGCTATTCAGAAATTTCCTTCTCTTTGAAATAATCTTGCAAAAAACCAATTTGCATTCAAAATGTACCTCTATTAGTTTCATGATTAGAAAGCTCCGTTTCAACAAATCAAGTATGTGAGTGCTCATTTGTGATCTTAAAAAGAACATGTTATAAAATCATAGATGGAAACAATATTCTTTTTCTCTCCTGTGGGAAACAAAGCACCTTATAACAGCTCCTTAAATTGTGACATCTTATATTTTGGGGGGTTTTCCCCCTAAAAAGTTTTTAAATAAACCATTAAAACAAATCATTCTAACAAAGCATTAGACATGTCAATGAACACAGTTAAAGTTATATATTCATAAATCTGTTCATAGAATGTGAGATAAGCTCTGATAGGAAAACTAGTTCCTTTACTATTGATAATATCATAAGAGGACAGTATGTTAGTCTTTGGTGGCAAAAAAAAAAAATCAGGAATCTAGTAGAACTTTTTCAGAATATCTTATTTCATTGAAAGGCATGCTATTCATCTTTTCAATATAGATTCCTAGAAATATTGTATATTCAATAGAAAATATACTATCACTGAATTTTCTTTCTAAAAAGAAAAAGAATATTCAGTGCAATTCTATTTGTTATGTGCTTAACACTATAGCCCAGAACTGAGAAGACAAAAAATGAAATCTACCCCATCTTGAAACTCACTTGGAAATTTTAGAAGAGTCATTCTTCCTCTTCCTAAATTACTTCAGAGTACTGTTCTTTGTCATAAAAAGGAGGAAGAAGTGAAACACTGATTGGATTTTGAACATTCAGGGGGAAAAGTGTGGTACAAACATAGTAAGTCAGTAAATAAATAAAGTTCTACTGCAAGTAAAGAGGAGATAGACAGCTATATTATAAGTGATCAGTGTGGGTGAGATGACAGGGTATATATTTCTTCATTTCTGACCAGCAAAGTTGACTCCTTGTCAACACATTTTTGATCTAAAGGAGATTCACAGTCCAGCAAACCCAAAAAAGTCATTTTTGCAATAGTTTTTCAATGCTCTGCTACCACAAGAGAGATTATTTCTACAAGATGCTTTGATAATGTCTTAAGATTCTATTAATGAAGAAATTAAATCAAGTTTATCCCATTAGGATAGTGTGTCCACATAAGCAGTTATTTCTGTTATATGCAAGACGACATTTAAGATGAAAAATTGCTGAATGCATTTTCAGTGTTTTTTCTAAATAGCTAAGAAGGAGGAGACACGATGGCTCAGTGGCTAAGATGCTGAGCATGTTGATCGAAAGGTCGGCAGTTCAGTGGTTCAAATCCCTAGTGCTGCATAACGGGCTGAGCTCCCGTTACTTGTCCCAGCTTCTGCCAACCTAGCAGTTTGAAAGCATCTAAAAAATGCAAGTAGAAAAAAAGGGACCACATTTGGTGGGAAGGTAACAGCGTTCCATGCACCTTTGGCATTTAGTCATGCCGGCTACATGACCATGGAGATGTCTTCAAACAGCGCTGGCTCTTCGGCTTTGAAACGGAGATGAGCACTGCCCCCTAGAGTCGGGAATGACTAGCACATATGTGTAAGGGAAACCTTTACCATTTTATTACAATACAAGCCCTACTCCTTTTGTATGTGCATTGTGACATCACACACATGTAAGAGCAGAACTTGTGATACAATGCAACAATGCTGTTTTCATCATTCTAACAAAATATTTGATCCTGCAGATTTTTTTTGCCTTAGTTCTTTGTAAACTATATTGAAATGTGCCATAAGTACAATGTTTACTGACTTTTCTGTGACTAAATATAAGAACACATTAAGTAAAAGGTAGGAACTGCAATAAATCAGTAAATAATGCAATAAATCAGAATCACTGAAATGTTCACACAAACATAGTATTTGTATTTAACGCATTGTATTTAATGCATAGTATTTAACGCATTGTAAGCCCCCCTGAGTCTCCGGAGAAGGGCGGCATATAAATTAAAGCAAAAAAAAAATTGAGAAAGGGGAACCACTGTAACAATATATTTTTCTAAGCCACAAAAATATTTTTTCTCTAAGTAATAGGGTAACTCTTTTATGAAGAGAAGCAACAACTTTTGTAACAGTTAACTTAGAAAAAATAAGTGAGACGTGATAGTTATATACAAATATATATATTGGATAGTAAACATAAAAGAGCCTTCCATTATTCTCGCAAGCTACTAACACCCTCATGTGACCAAATAATACTAAAAGGTAGAAATTCAGGCACATAAGAGGAACTATTTTTTAATTATATAAAAATGTGAGCTTATTATCAAGTAATATACTGTGGTCTTTACAGAATTGCTGAACACTATCAGTTATTAAAAGAAATAATGCACTCTGGATATTAAAATATAACCAATCAATTCAATTTGTTAAATAGTATTTGAGGCTAATTGCTTACAGGCAACCAAAATACTTGGTATTCAATAATTAAATCAAGTGGTTTACAAGCTAACATAAACATCTTAAACTGTTAACAACTATAGGGAATTTAAAACATTCAATGAGAGAAAGGCAATGAATATGAAAGGAGTAAGAAGCAGTAGTCTGAGTTCAATAAGAAAATATAAAAAGTAAAATATTCATTATGTGCTTGTGTGTGCTCCTTTAATTTATACAGTTGCAGTGAATTTTTAACAGGTTCAGGTCATTCTAATTTTGTTTAAGGCTAAACAACTATAGGCTATAATCTGTCAGAAATGTCTCTCTGGATTCTCGATAGAACAAACAGGGAAGACTAGGTAGAAAAGAATTAATTAACCCAAGTTTGATATTAAAACTCAAAACAAGAACAAAGTAATATCCGAGCAATTTAGCTTCTTAGGACATTCCATTAAAGATCTCAAGGGAGCCATTTTGGATAAAGGAGCTTCAACAGTATGATTAAGCAAGTATTGCATGGATTCCCATCAAAATGTTTCAGGCTACCTCAGACGATCTCAACAAACCCAATGTGTTTTTTCACACATTACAGTTTTAATTGATAAGGTACCTGTAATTTTCTCACCTCTACCTATTATCTTATATCTGCTTAAACACCTTATTTTTGCCCATCTGTTTAAGTCTTGCACCAGGCTACTGCTCCATGCATCTGATAAAGTAATTGGTAGCTCCCAAAAGTTCATATCCTTTTAATAACATTTGTTAACTAGACTCCTCCTGAAGGGTAAAAGATGATTGAAATTATTTCATGGGCAAAAGTGTGGCATTTCTTAATACAGGGATGTCAAACTCCTGGCCCGCAGGCCAAATCCGACCCACAGAGTGCTTAGATCTTTCCCACAGGGCCTTCCTGGAAACGACGAAAGACCGGTCCACGGTGCCTCTGTCAGCAAATATGGAGCTCAGGAGGGACGCCCATGGCCTTCCGAATTCCGTTTTCACGGGCAGAGTGTTGCAGGAGGCTGTCACAGCCAAAAACAGAGCTCAGGAGCCCATTTTCACTGGCAGAGTGCTTGGGCCCCCACAGGCACCCTGACACGACTGCTATCAAGATGGCCCCACCCACCTGGCCACACCCACCCTGGACATGCCCACCCAGCTCCCCAAGGTCAAATACAATACTGATACGGCCCTCAATGAAATTGAGTTTGACGCTCCTGTCTTAATACTCCTTTAAACAAAATGAATTTGGGGGGATTATACTGCAACTGTGGCGACCAGTTACCTGAACCTAAGATTGCAAGTTCCTTAAAGAATGACAGCAGATGTGTATTAATCCATAAATCAGCTTTTCCTCTTTACATAAAAGTTGTTGCATAGCTCACACTTATTTATTTTGGACTTCTTGAAGCTCAACTTCCTGTCCCTGTGACTGAAGCTCCTGTTACCAGAAGATTAAACGTGTGAATTATGGTCCACAATAATTTGCATAATAATTTTAGCAGCACAAAAAAGCAACAATTTTCCCAAATAAAAATCATAAAAGCAAGATGAAAACCAAACAAAAAAATAGTAAAAGATATTTTGTCAGAATGACAGGTTAGGAAGTGTTGTGTAAATTGAGAACAAAATAGCAAAGAGGTAAAATATAGCTCAATGCTATATTATAGCTTCTATAATTTTTTTAGTAAAGATACTATATGGAATAACTTGAATAAATCAAGTATTTCTTAAATTCACAGTGGATTACTGAAGTCACTAGGTCAGTGGTGGGTTCCTCCCGATTCAGTCCGGTTCGGCCGAGCCGGTAGCGGTGACGATATGATGTCACCGAACCGGTTCTCCCCCCCACCCTCCCACCCTCCCACCCCCCCACCCCCACGTTATTCTTTTATTTGGCCCCACCCCCAATCTATTGCTGCCTCCTGAGTCCCAGCTGATGACTAGATGGAAAAAAACTGTTTAAACTCTTGCCGCGGGGCTTCAAAGGGCCGTCCTACAGCTGATCAGTGTTAAAAGCAAACAAATGAGTCGGGTTGTAAGTGCGAGGACTGGTCGTAAGTGTGAGGACCTCCCAGAAATGACTCTGACCAGCTAGCCACGCCCACCTAGTCACATGACCTCTAAGCCACACCCACAAAATAAGTCACGCCCACAGAACCAGTAGTAAAAAAAATTAGAACCCACCCCTGCACTAGGTCCTCTTATGCTCTGAATCTATTATGTAAAGTCTGAATTCCCTGGAGTGGATATGGCTACACACAGACCAATTCAAGAGAAGCAATCCATGTCCCTGGCAAATGGAATTCCCTAAACTGACAGCTCCTACAACTTAATCTGATTTGTGCTGCAGGTGGATAAATATTCTCTATAAACTCCATAACTGATAGATATTGCCAAAATCAAATAAAATAGCAGTGAAGAAAATGAGCTATCCTAATCCATATTGTGCTGAAACTCAAATGCATCTGAAATCAATCAGCTTGTTCTAACTCATGCACATTTTTATAACTTTTATTGAAAAATGGCATCTAGACGACTTGACAGGATAAGTATTTTCTTTTACCATTTTAATCATTTTCTAAACCACTGATTTCACTGATTCATATATTATCAGATCTATGGCCTAATCAACCTGGTAAAATTAGATATAAAGTCTTTCACTAGAAAAACGTATTGTTCCCTTGATAAATGATATATTTAAGGCTATTATAGCATATCAATTTTTGTGTTAAAAATCTTATTAGAGATCCTAGGACAGAATTCCAGGAAATTTTATGGATCCTTTATGAAATAGTTTACATTGTGACCTTCATTGAAGCAATCCTATCTTCGATGTAGAGTATAATCAATATATCATTGATGAAATAAGTATCTAGAAGAGGCAAGCATTATATCCTACTGCAATTTTAAGAAAACTTTATGAAAGAATATACATTATACCTGCCAGGAATTACTAGTTTAGCTTTCTATATACCACCAGAAATATAAAGTAATTTTTAATAACTGTAAGTAAAATCGACTTCATTTTACGTCTGAACTGAAAGGCCTCAAGTAGCCCATAGCACAAGATCAAGGGATGAGAAGGGAGGGCCATCTGCTGAATCATCCACAGAACTGCAGGACTTGAAGCACTTTGTTCCTGTGAAACTGATTAAGCTTGGCAAGATACTAGCTGAAGTAGTTTTGTAGGAAGGCACTATTAAATATAGTCATTGCCGATAAAAGAGAAAAAGCCTTTGGCAGTTCTAGATAAACCAGTGATCAACATAATAAATTCATAGCCATAAGCAAACTTCAGAGAACTTTACAGCCTATAAAATCTACAGTTCTGCATATGGAACATGTTTCATTCAGCAATCTTGGATGCTCAGAATTAAAGGGACAAAATCCAGCATCTGAAATATTATTCTTGACTATATATATATTTTTTGTCAAGGGTCATTATAATCCAACTTGTCTTAATACTCAGTTTCATCACCTTTCTTCAGACAATCAGCAATCTTCCCAATTATTTCAGTTGTGATTTAGCAGACATTTTGCCTGCCTAAAATCAAGAACAAAATATAAGGTGGTGCTCCGCTCCATTGAATATGAATGAAAATGTCATTTATAATTTTTCCAACTTCTTGTTTCATCATTGTTCAAGCAAAAAGCACATGAGTTCCTTAATCTCAGCAATCAATGAAGGCTTTAGCTTCCTAAGAAATGACAACATATTTTATCAATGAGTTCTTGAAAACTGCAGAAACAGGTAGTCCTTGATTTACAACCATTCATTTAGTGATTGTTCAACTTGACAACAGCACTGAAAACAGAGACTTATTATTGTTTTTGTACTTATGACCTTTGCTGCATCCCCATGGTCATGCGACCAAAATTCAGACCCTTATGACAGTTGAAGTGTCCCAGGATCATATGATCATCTGACAAATGAAGTCAATGGAGAAGCCACATTCATTTAACAACTACATTACTAATTTACAGTAATTGCAGTGGCAAGAAAGGTCATAAAACAGGGCAAAACTCACTTAACAACTGTCTTGCTTAGCAATCAAAATTTTGGACTCAATTGTGGTTGCAAGATAAGGACTACCTGTATAACTTAATGGCAGCAAAGCTACAACTTCACAGTTTTCAGTAACAGACCTGAACAATCACTAAGATGATCAGATAAAGTCATGTTTGTTTACAGAATTACTTCTTGATCTATTCCCAAGCGGGATTTCTTTGCCATGATACCAAATCTCTAGAATGCTTTCCACTTTAAGATTCTAGAAGTACATAGCACCATCTCTTTTGTGCAGCTATTTAAGAGCAATTCTCTTCCCCTGATATAATTGTAGGCCAAAGAGATGCTGCTTGAAGAACAATCAGGTAGCAGAGGGCATAGCCCTCAGCTGATAATGGGCAGCTGAAGTTCAGAAGGGGCTCTTCTAGCATATCAGGATGTAAAGGAGAAGTGGGAAATCTGTACTTTCAGATTTGTAAGAATCTGTTATTGTAACATTACAATAAAATAGAATTGGTTTATCTGATTATGGTTTCTGTCTAGTATACTTGAGAAGACTGGTTTTGTATATGTATCCTACATGATTTTTCTCCTTCCCTTCTCCTTTTAATTTCTATCAACATTTTAAACTGTCATGTTTGTAGTCCCAAAAGTGCTTTCTTTCAAAAGGCAACTGGATTTTCTTGTCCTCACAAGAAAGTCCTCACAAGAAAGTCCTCACAAGAAAGTCCAATTGCCTTTTGAAAGACTGCACCTTTGGGATAACGATGACCTGGATGACTGAGAATCTCCATAGACATTTGTCATCTTTGTATTATATTTTTGTTCATCATCTAAATACAGACATCTACTAGAAACATTTTTAGAGAGGAATGTATTATATATTCCATTATATAAATGAAGGACAATATTTTTATAAGCAGACCATTCCATTTTTAGTTTTCAGTTCAAATGTTCAGAATTCGTGTCATATAAAGACCTCTGCCATTAATTCCTGTAATTCCATCTTTGATTAGATAGACAATACTGAGACAAACTTCTATTTATTTTTTAGATATATATTTTGCTTTTCTCCAGGAGTCTTAGGTGGCTAACGCAGGAGGGTATTACAGTATTGGCACAATTACACATTGGTTAAGGTTGTACTTGAATCTAGGTCTCACTAGTACTAGTACAACTTATATATTGCACAATGTGCTCCAGTCTTATACATGACAATATGTTAGAATAATCATATCATAGTAAGAAATTATACTACTCTGAGGAGTCCTTGATGCTCTCTGAGCTTGGGTTTTTTTTTTTAACAGATGTTTCATTATCCAAACTAGATAACATATATAAGAGCCTTGGTGGCGCAGTAGACTAAAGTGCTGTTAAGTAGCACCAGCTACCTGCAATTACTGTAAATTCAAATCTCACCAGGCTCAAGGTTGACTCAGCCTTCCATCCTTTCGAAGTAGGTAAAATGAGGACCCGGATTGTGGGGGTAATAAGCTGACTTTGTATAAAAAAAGAACACCGCTTAGGGGGCCCCGAAAGCCGTACTAAGCAGGTATATACAAAAGTATGAAGGCTATTGCTTAACGCATTGTAAGCCGCCCTGAGTCTCCGGAGAAGGGCGGCATATAAATCGAACCAATAAATAAATAAATAAATAAATAAATAAATAAATAAATAAATAAATAAATAAATAAATAAATAAATAAATAAATAAACAAACAAACAAACAAACAAACAAACAAACAAACAAACAAACATCAATTGTCACCTGTTAAGCTTCTTGACTGGAGTAACTGAAAGCAAATCCCATTCCATATTAGCATTCAGTTAGCTTTCAAGGACAGAACCAACTTAGAACTAAGGAGAAATTTCCTGGCAAGTGAGAACAATTAACCAGTGGAACAGCTTGCCTGCAGAAGTTGGGGATATTCCATCATTAGAGATTTTTAAAAAGAGATTAGAAAGCCATTTCTCTGAAATGGTATAGAGTCTCGTGCTTGAACAGGGAGTTGAACTAGAAGACTTCCAATTCTGTTATTCTGATAATGTAACTTAGTTTGGGTAATGAAATGACTGCATGAAGACAGCCAAGCTCAGAGAGCACCAAGGACCTCTTATTTCAACCCTGAGCTACAAATATTGTCATTTATTGATTATACTATTCTATTCAGCTGAATAGATTGGAACATATTCAAAAAAGGACAGTAAGGATTATACAGATTCTGGAGAAGAGACAATTAAAAGACAGTACAAATGTCTGTCTTTATTGTTTACTATAATGAATCATAAAGATGGAACAATTTTTTGCTTTGCTGAGCCGTATGGAAACATAAACTCAACAGGTTTAAATTATAGGAATGAAGAATTTATTAAAATTAATCAGGAATTTCTGATATAAAAAGATTCTTATTTGGAATCTCTTAAGAAGGATGTTATTACACTGGATATTTTGCATTGGAAATGGATGAAGTGAAGGATATTTGATTTCAAATTTGTAATTCTGTGGTTCTGAGTATAATTAGACAAATATAAGTGCACCTACTAAAAGAGATGCCTGCTGAACCTCTGCCTGTCTTTTCCAATCATCTTCTGCCGAAGGAGGTAATGCTGCCCTAACATTGCCTCAAATATGATTGCATTAATAAATCACTTTAGATGCAGAGATGCAGCAGTGACCTTCCTTCAAAAGAAGCTACCTATTAAATATCTGCTCCAGTGTTCCCTTCTTCTATTCATGAGCTGGATTCAGGAAAGGGCCTTGTGTATAAATACAGAGATTGGATTCAGAGGATGTGATCCTTCTTATTCTGTAAGAATAAACATTCAAAAGAAAAGGTGGTTGAATTAATTCCCAATTCAAAAAACTATACAATAGAGCTGAGAATTTTTTATGCATTTTATGTTTGTGTGTATGAGAGAGAGAGAAAAATAAAGCATCCTTCGTAATGTTTCTCTGAAAAGCTAGGCATTTCAAATGAAACTTGTTTGATTAAACATAAAGAGAATGTTTGTTAAACCTGTACAATTGTCTTAAACATGTACTTGAAGATGCTGTCAAATAACTAAACCATTGTAATATTTAGCCAAACATTCTTGCAACCACCCATCTCTATTCATCCCAGATGAGAAAAAAGGTAACTTTAATTACCAAGTAGAAAAATAGGGACCACTTTGGTGGAAGGTAACAGCATTCCATGCACCTTCAGCATTTAGTCCATGCCTGCCACATGACTACGGAGACGTCTTTGGACAGCGGTGGCTTTTCGGCTTAGAAACGGAGATGAGCACCGTCCCTAGAGCCAGACTAGCACTCTTGTGCAGGGAAACCTTTACCTTTACCTTTAAATATACTGAGTTATGGATCTGGTTAATTCAGCTAATTGTAGTTGAGTTAATCATAGTTTGGATATTGGATACAATGTTAACAGACTAATTTAACTTGTTGATGGTACACTCTTACTGAGAGGAACCCAACTATTAGAAAGCTCTGCCAGGTACCATTTGGTTCAAATACATTAAGACACAGAAATGTTTATCTCTTCCCATCCTTCCTGGAACTGTCTTTTAAACTAAATAATTGATTGATACAAAATAGTTATAATACCACTTATTTAAAATACATTCCATCCTAGACAGAAGACATGACAAATGTCTGAGGAGGTGCTTTATGATTCACTGGAACCTCAAAACATTGCTCAGCATCCTCCATAACCTGTGAGAACATTTAAAATTAGGATGTTTGACTTCAAAAGATGTTCCTGATTGCTTATGGGAAAAATTTACTACACTTTCCACCAATTGGGGAGAGGGAGGGTGCCTAATTTATTAGGGTTAATAAATTAAGCCTAATTTATTATCCAAGATGCCCTAGCACCGTGATGGCGAACCTATGGCGTGCATGCCACAGGTGGCACACAGAGCCATCTCTGTGGGCATGCCAGCCGTCACCCCAGTCTAGCTTTATCACGTATGCACGCGTGCCTTCTGCCGGCTAACTGGTTTTTGGGTCTCTGCCACGCATGCACAGGAGGCAGGGCGCATGTGGGGGATGCGTGCATGAACCCCCAAAATGCAATGCACCCTGTTTTTGGCCTGGAAAGCCTCCTGCACCAACCTAGAAGCCAAAACAGGGCACGGGGGCACCGCGCGAGCCCCCCCTGCAACCCGTTTTGGATTTGGAAAGCTTCCTGCACCAACCTGGAAACCAAAAATGGGCGAGTAAGAGCCTGGGTGCATGCACGGGGGCACGCACAAGGGGGGGTGCATGCGGGCGGGCATGGGTGTGTGTATGTGCTTGCATTGCATTTGGGGGTTGCATGCGCGCTTTGGGCACTCAGCACCGAAAAGGTTAGCCATCACTGCCCTAGCATTCTCATTTACTGAATATAAAACAATCTAACCTTTTTTTAAAAAAAATAAAAGCACAGGAGGCCGAGAAGGAACAGGAAGAGAAGAATCTCTAGTTTTATTATGAAATGAGTCTAGAATGTTAATAACATCATTAGTTAACACTTCTGTCTGAACAGAGTTTGTGTAACATGCTAGTTAATATCAACTATTTTGCATAGATTTCTATTCTATAGCCTATACCAGTATTATATATTTCAGTTGTTCAATGTGCAATCAGGATTCATTGCAATCCCAGACATAATCTGAAGGTACCTATTGAACGTAAGCAAAAAGTAATTCATAATTCGTAAACATAGATATCCACCCTCCCTAATGTTCATGTCTTTAAACATTCATTCCATCATATTTTTGCATGTTCCATTCTATAGAAGAGTGATATTCCCTTTATTTTTGCCAAAGTTCTCTTTTTGTGATTTGTTAAACTCTGACAAAGATTGCACACACACACACGCGCGTGCGCGCGCGCACACACACACACACACACACACACACACACACACACACACACACACATATATATATATATATATATATATATATATATATATATATATATATATATATATATATATATATATATATATTTGTCATGTTTCAAAATTCTGAAAAATATTAATTTTTTCTTTCATATTATCAGGAGGTCAAAAATCAAAATTATTTAACTGGTAAAAAATTTATTGAACCATGATATATGACTTTATTATAACCAATTTCCCTAAACAAATAAATATTAGATTTATAGATATTAAAAATGCACAACTGCCCCAAATTCTAGAAATTTGTAGAAAATATTTACATTTCTATTCACCAAAATGACTATGAAAATCCCATTAATCATAAACTATTATACTATTGTATGAGATACCTGGCAGAGAAACAAAATGACACATAAATATCCAGTTGGATATTTTTTGTTCACTCAGCTGTGAAATTTCATAAAGGTATTTAAAATATTCATTAGTGTTTCCATATCTAAAAGCATAATCATAAGCCTAGTGACATTTCATGGTCGGTTATGAAAGAACCCCTTAAATCTAAAAAAGTATGCATTATATATTAAAAACTACTCAGTGTAATATAGGAAGTAACCTGTGCATAAAAATGGGATCCTTTAATGGTTCAAATAGAACATTTAAGTTGATGTGATACAGATCATTCAATTGAAATTTCAAAATACTGCCCAAGTCTGAAAAGTTAAATCTTGAAACTCATAAATAATTATGCCATTGAATCCTTTTTTTCAACTCAACCAAGGTTTTCTAAAGTAAAATGAAATAAAATCAGGATAAAGTTTGCAAAACAATAAAAAATATTTAAAAATTAATAAAGAAAATATATTAATCCTAAAATGCTTGACAGTTTGTTCATGCTGATTATCATATAAAGAAAAGTGTGTCCAATTCATTTGTATTTTCTGTGGTGGAAAAAAAAATACAGATGTGGTAATCAGAGACATATTTTCAGATCAATTTGACATTTGAAATATCTTGATTTCTACATGCAAGGCAACCTCTTAAGAGTATTTATATCATTCCAGAATAATCACCAACCATCAGACATCCTTAAAATTAGCCCCTGTTTCTTGAAAATCAAAAGCAGAAATTTCCTGAAAAGTACTTGAGATAAGTGAAAAGGGCAATAATAAGAGGGCAAAAGTGAATTTTGATTTTTTTAACCAAAATTATTGAGCACTATTAATTCTAACAATGCTAGGAACAGAAGCCCTTATATCAATTATCATGGCAAAATATTAATATGTGTATATATACAAATAAGTTGCATTAAGAGAGTAAGAGTTGGTTCCAGGCTCTGCACCCATGTGTCAAGTCTCTATGAAAAGATTTAAGCTAAATAATATATATATATATATATATATATATATATATATATATATATATATATATATATATATATATATATATATATATATATATATATATATATATATATATTAAGCATTTTATAGGGATTTTGCTGCTTTTTTTAAGTAATAGCCATTACTTAAAGCAGGCTTTAAGGTAAACTTCTTCCTTTGGTAGAAGTTTCCACATAGCATCCTTTTGATGCAGTTCTACCAACTGATTCTCTGCTACTAAATTGAAGACAAGATGTTTTTTTTTTATTAATTTGATTTATATGCCGCCCTTCTCCGGAGACTCAGGGCGGCTTACAAGGCGTTAAGCAATAGCCTTCATACTTTTGTATATTTATACAAAGTCAGCTTATTGCCCCCACAATCTGGGTCCTCATTTCACCTACCTTTGAAAGGATGGAAGGCTGAGTCAACCTTGAGCCTTGGAGAGATTCGAACCAGCAGTAAATTGCAGGCAGCTGTGTTAATAACAGGGTGCGTAGACCACTGTACTATCAAGGCTCTTGTTAACTTGAACTAGCCACTGCTGAGCCTTTATAATCTTCAATTAACAAGCTAGTTCTGCCAAATGAAAACAGTTGGAGGGAGCATCATACCTCAACTCTTGTGGTTGGGAGATTCATATTCAATATTTTGAGGTGGTATCTCCTTAAAACCAACTGCTTCAGTGAAAACCACTTCACGTAATCCTAGCTATGAGATGGGGGAGAAACATGACAAAGATAAATCTTACATACATGGTGGCTTAAGAGAAAACACATCCTTGATCACTACTGTGTTGAAGGACTTCTATTATACTAACACAGATAGATTAGAAAACACTGCTCTAAAGTATCATAAACATAGAACAAATCTTGAAAAAAAGTAAGTCTTCAGAATTGAGCTTTTACAGTTTTTCACATCTTTAGAATGAAAGAAATAATGGTCAGATAAACCTAAAATATATGTAATAGAAATAATCACATTTTCATCCTTGAGATAAGAGCTTGTTAAATCTCCCCTTTGCAAAGTTTCATATATACAGATAAATGATAATTATAAAACTGAGTTTCAGAATTTTTAATCATATTGGGCTACAAATCTAACAAGTATCATTTGGAATTATTTTCTGACTATATTATGGAATGACCATTGCATATATTATTTGTAATCAATTTGTATATGCTCACATTGAAATCTTTTCATAAAATCAAATATATTTTGTGAAGTTTTCTTTATTTTAAGCCACCCTTTTATCTAGCAATTGGCTTGTAGAGGTTCTAAATTATTTGTGTACTTACAAAGTTGTTTATTTTAGAATTCAAGAAACACATGAATTTCAATATGTAGTAGTTTCCAGAGCTACACATACTTAGGAATATTTTTCAGAAGAGAAAGATAGTAAACTAACTTTATAAAGTAACAGTTCTTAAAATAGAATGCAGTGGAACTGAGAATAAACCACATCCATTAAACAGATGTTAAATATTCATAGCCTTATTGGACTTCACATATTTTCCAGTTTTGGTTCTTACTTGTATTCACATGATTTCTACTTTTTTATTCTAAAAGGAGATTTTATTTATATTTAATACTTTAATACTTGACCACACAATGGTTTGCCAGTTAAGCAATTTTAGGTTAAAGCATGAAATTGCTATTTTACTGAAAATGTTCCCTACCATTGAACTATATTCTCATAATATCCTGTATTTATTTCCATTTCTATACATTCTGCATGGAATGTTGGTATATTATGAGTTGTAACATATCATAATATCCATCTACTTGTAATTATCACTGAATCCCAACTGTCTTAGTTCATGGTGATTCTGATAATTCACTAATAAATACAGCCTCAATTTTGTAATTCTACATCTTTTTTGTTCTTCTTTTTAGCCTTTTTCATTATAATTATTTCCACCTTATGTTTTTTCTCAACAAATATTAATTAAACCAAATTCAAACAGACTTCCACCTTAACTTTTTCTTCATTTGCTAGTGCCCTGAATCTCTTGTCTTTTCCACTATTTATTTCTTCAATATCTCTTCCCCAAAAGGTACATTAGGATGGGTGCATCTACAAATTACAGCCTTTTATCATTGTTAAGGGATTCCAATGATGAAGTGGTAATGTAGCAATCACTCCACTTGAAAACAGTATCTACTCGTGTCTTTTATTATTTTATGTTAATATACATGTGCAATCCTGATGGATTGGAATGCCATATTAACCACAGAAGTAAACAAATAAATACTTTAGATGGACTCCCTTCAGAGAGTGTAATTATTCTAGTTAAACACTGGACTTAATGATTTATGAACTGTCTCTCTGCTATGGATACCATCATTTTATAGCTATTATTCTATTCTGGACATCAAGGCAATCCTTGACTCAGTTATGTGGGAGAAAATCTTCACTGATTTTAACAGGACTTACTTCTATGTCAAGATGCAGAGGAAAGATACACCTTGATATGGTACTTTTCCAGAGGCAAAATCACTGAATGGTAACTTTTTGAAAAATTGTTTGGAGCATTTATTTTAAGTAAAAAAAAAGTTTACTAGTGGTGGAAGAAAGCCCCAGAAAAGGGGAAGAGAACATGGAGAACAGACTAATTAAAAAAAGAGGCAGATTTGAAACAGCAAACATCTTAAAAGGCAGTATATTGTTTCTGGATTACTATCAAATCCTTTTATGAAGTTATGAGGCAGCTGCCTCATTATCTTCATTCTGCTTTTCTGTGTGTCTTTAATAATCTGTTTAGCTTTCATTAGTTCTACTGAATCTTATTGTGATTCCCTCTGGCCTACATGCTCTTACCTGCTGCCCTTACTTTGTACATTGTGCATTGTAAGCCGCCCTGAGTCTTCGGAGAAGGGTGGCATATAAATAGAACTAATAAATAAATAAATAAATAAATAAATAAATAAATAAATAAATAAATAAATACATACATACATACATACATACATACATACATACATACATACATACATACATACATACATACATACTTTAGTTGCCCTGGCTTTTACATAGGGCTCTGAGGAGATCCCATCTTTCTGGAATCTCATCTTTCAGTGCCACACTCCTATTTGACCACTGGGGTTCCAACCCGACCTTCTCTTATTCGTTTCAATGTCTTTCAATGAATGCACAGTTCTGTCCCCCAATTTTCTATACACAGAGAGTCACTATTAACTTTTTCTGGATAACACATTGTACAATATAGAACCACCATACCAAAACCAGGTACCTTTCACTCTACCGGTCATCGTTTTTTCTCACCCCTCCCCCCCCCAAAAAGCCAATCAACTCAAAGCTTATCCTTCCCTCGATCTTCGCTCTCCAGCAACTTAAAAAAAAAAGAAGAAGAAGAAGAAGAAGAAGAAGAGACAGAGGAATAAACTTTGCAAAACAAAACAAGTAGCTTTTAAAAAGTCATGCTGCTAGGCTGCAAGATCTATCACCAGGATCAGATCGCGGGAAAAGAACAAGCTCTTCCCCGATAAGCCGATAACAAGCATTCCCTCCGAGCCTGGTCCGAACCAGAGAGATCTAGCCACAATTTTATATTTGTCGCCAGGTTTATATATCCCGAATAGCGCCGATCGAGTAGGTAAGGATAAGCGGTTTACCGCGTTGTCAGAGCCGTTCTTGCGAAGCGGTCCCCGGAAGATCCCTTTAATGCCACGGTAGTGCCCATTGCTGAGATGCCTGGAGCTGATCACCAGATAGCACGCCATGCGGGTCCGAACCCAATTAAGAACGAGCAAGTGGCTAAGCCCGTGAGGTACCGGCTCTTCGGGGTGGGCGGAGAGAAAACCGAGCAGACTTGTCTCGTGCAGCGGCTGCCGCGACCAGAGTCACCAGGCGCTGGTTCTGCGCCCCGTTTGGAATAGAAGCCCCGACGGCACCGTCACTACTCCCCCCCTTTCCCACCCACCCCCTGCCTCTCCCCCTCACTCATCCAGCGCCTGGATTGCTGCTGCCAGCAGCAGGATGGGTAAAAGGAAGAGGAGGAGGAGGCAGCAGCTGCCAAGAGCGCACGGGAGGGAGCCGAGAAGCCAGTCCACATGCTGTTTCGCTGGAAGATTCGGGGAAAAGAGCGTTGGCGCTCAACTTGGCAGGATTGGGGCAACCCTGAGCCGCCGCCGCCGCCTCCTCCTCCTCCGCCTCCCTCCCTCCCGCTTCCCTCTCACCCCGGCATTTGTCCTTTTTCTCCAGAGCTCGTTCTAAGAAATAACGGACATCCAGAGGGGAAGATTTTGGGAGCAGCGTTTTTCCATGGCTCTTTTTTCGCCGGTCTTATTCAACAGAGGCAGGGAAAGTGGGGGAACCCTCGGTTCCAAAAGTCTCCCCCGCGTCGCCGCCAGCCTTCCAGCCGCGTCAGCCGGGGCCTCACTTGGCTTCACCTTTGGCGTGCTTGGAGCCGAGGAGAGGGAAAGGGTGCGCGCGGGCGCTCTAGCCAGGCATTCATTCCCAGCTGCACTTCCCCAACCTCAGCCCAGTTGGCATTTGGAAAGAAGCAGCCACCAGTGCAGGATGACTGGCCGAAGTCTCTCTCCTTTCACTGCAGGGAAGGTTAGGCAGGATACAAGCCTTCGTCTTAGCGAAGGGGAAGGAATTGTTCAGAAAAACCTCTCCTTTCCATTCCCCCCCACCGCCAAGCCGCACAATCTTGTAAGGTTGGGCAGGAAAGTATGTGGTGTACTGCCTCGCTGTGCTCTCCCCGACCTTGTTCATTGGCTTGGAAACCTTTTGTCCCTAAAGTCCTTGGGCTGGGAAGTTCAGCTGTGCGAAAAGAGGAGCGCGCTTTTACTAGGCTGAACTAGGTGGAAATTGTCCCCCTTTCTATTCACCTTCCGCAGACAATCGCTCCACTTCCCTCTCTGTACTCGCGTCCCCTTCGGCCGCTCTTGGGTCTGGCCCTCTCCACTTTAATGGTCCAGTTGAAACGCATTAGCTGAGGTGCACTGACTCACGAAAATCTGCTTCTTTGACTTCCCCTTCAGTGTCCAAGCTGAAGGAATGGCGGGAGAGCCTGAAAAGCAGGACACGGTGGCGAGGCGAGGGTGTTGAGGGAAGGTAGGTGCGCAGGCAACCTAAACAGAAAGGAAATGCTGAATGGAACAACACCGAAGTGCCAGTTACACATCGTTTTGAAATAAATCGGTAATAAACCCAGTTCAGGAAGTTTACCTGGCTTAAGGATAATTTACACCAACTGTAGATTGTGGATTTAATGTTTCTTCCATGCAGAATAATTGAGGAGGCCTGTTTAGTCTCCAGGGTCAACAGATGTGTGAGAGGGGAGAGAGAAAGTGAAAAGAAGTGGCTTTACTATTTCTCTCAGGTGCTGGAGGCTTTTTTCTTTAAGCCTTATCTGTGTAAAGTTTATAAAACACAACTTATTATGTGTCATCAGGGGACACATAAGGAACACTGGGATTGCATAGATAAATCTTCATAGATTTTCTCCATGAGGATCCATCAAACTTGTTCTTTCAAGTATCCCTTTGTCACTATAAGTGAGTCCATATTTACATTGTGCAAAAGCAAAATGTAGGAAACCATGATGCCAGTTTATGTCGTTTATAGTCCAGACATCCAAAAAATTGGAAGCTGAAACTTCTTTTTTCCTAATTATCTCAATGACCAATTTACAGTACATAAATTAGGCACTCTAGTTGATACAGTACTATTTTCCAAGCCGAGTGAAGCCATTTGTGACATGCTAGAGGCATGTTGAGGCTAGAACATGCTAGAGGCATGTTGATAACAATTGTATCCTCACTCATGACCTGTGTTTTCCAAACTTTCCTCTGTAAAGTACTTGATGGAATTCTATGAGTCACTGTGAATGTGAGCAAAAAAAACTGTGAATGTGAGCAAAAAAAAACAACAACAGTTCACAACCAATTGTCTATCATTAGAACTTTCCCTCTTATCAGAGATTTCAGGATTTGTTTTAAAATAATACATTTTATGGAGCTTAAAAAAATGAAAAATCCCGATCTTGACTACTTTATCATTTTATTAAATAGATTATTTATGACATGCTTTGTTGAATGCTTTGCTGCAGTCAAGGTACACTGTGTCCTTAGCATTTTCCCTACCTATTTGTTCTGTCTAAAAGGAGATAAATTTAATCTTTGTTTGTAACAAAGCTTGTATTTCTTAATTGATATATTCCTATCCAAGCGCTAACAAATACACCATTTAATAATCTGCTTCAGGAACCTGCTCACCATAGATGTCAGATTGACAGGTCTATAATTTTCTGGGTTCTTCTCCTTCCCCTTTTTTGAAATTGTGTCTGTATATGCTGTCCCTCTAGTTTTCTGGGAACTCACTAATTCTCCAGGACTTTTCAAAGATTACAGTTAGCAAGTTTGCAATCACCTCCTCTTGTTCCTTCAATACTGTAAGATGTAATTCATGTGGCCCTGTAGAGTTGAACTCATTAAAATTAATTAACTGTTCTTCTCTCTTTGTCTGTTTGGAAATACAGTGCTGACCAGCTAATGTTTTCTTTTCCTTTTGAGAGAAGCAGACATTCTTTGGGGCATTTCTTACCCATCTCAGCTCATTGTGAACTTCAGCTTTTTTGGCAAAACCTCTACAGTTTCTAGTGCCCGCCTTGAATCTTTTTGTCTTGTTTTGTTTTGTGCTCTTCCTTCTGTTCCATATAGTGTACATATTTCTTTGACTGTTAAACTTTTTTGAAATTTTGTATTTTAAAATTATACACACACATTTCTCTAAAATACTCCGATTTTCTATCTCTTAGGAATCATTTGTGATTGAGGCTTCACTATTCCATTTTGCACAATTCCCCTATACACATTTCTTCTTCAGCATTTCAAGTTGTCTGTCTATCAGAATCCATACCCCAATATCCATATGCTGGATATAAACATATCCAGCATATGTTTATCAAGTTCATCAAAATTCAGCCTTCAGAAATCCAATATATAAATCTGATTTTTTTATTTAAAAAAATCCTTCTCTCCTTTGTCAAAAAATTAAGACATGATTACTTTCTCCCAAGGGTCTAGTAACCTTGGATTCTTCAACCAATTCCACCCTGTTGATAAAAGATCCAAGATAAAACCAGTTGGTCCAGAATAGCTATTCTTTTGGCCTTCTTGGCAGAATTGCTGACTGCCAGCTGGCTGGCAGTTTGGTAGTTTGATTCTCACCAGCTCAAGGTTGACTCAGCCTTCCATCCTTCCAAGGTGGGTAAAATGAAAACCCCAAATTGTTGGGAGCAATATGCTGACTCTGTAAACAAATTAGAGAGGGCTGTAAAGCATTGTAAAGAAGTATATATGTTTAAGTGCTATTGCTATTGCTATTAGATATATAGCAGATAGTTGAAATATTTCATTATCACTGTCACATATTTCTGAAAATTTGGTTGTCTGATCCAGAAAGGTCTAATTTTTTTGTCTATCCTGGCAGTCTCAGATAAACTCCCATAACAGTGTTGCTTTTCACTCTCTCTTTTTTTAAAATTTTTATCCATACACTTTCAACAAGATTTTCACAGGCTTCAGTATTGTGGCTTTCAGCAAATCTCTTAAATTCATGCTTCATTCTAACACTTTACCCTTTCCTTCTTGTTCTTAGCCTCAGCCCTTGACAGGATATTAGTTTCTGGCCCTTTGCCACTCTTTCTTTTCTTTTCTTTTTTTTCTGATATACTCTCATCTCTCATCAGAAAGAAAGGAAGAATGAAATACTATTTGCAGCCCTACAATCTTCAGCTTCCTGCCCTGAACTTTCTGGTCTCTGGAGACTTGTTGAAAGTCCCTTGGGGCAGTGTCACTTATCTCACATGAATCACTAGGAAAAAATACTTATCAGGTTTCTATTTCATATCACGAATACAGATATTAGGAAAGCTATACCACAATGTTGTATCAAGTTTATAAACTGCATCCTCAGTTCCTCTCCGTATTGAATTACTAGCACACACTGACTAGGGAATTTTGGAAGTTGAAGTCCACATATTTTAAAGCTGCCAAGGATAAGAAGCATTGCATTACCACAATGCAGAGTGTTCTTGTTCCTCAAATGAAGGGCATATCTTTGATCCATGAGGGTCCAATTATGTTTTAACCTATCCTATTCTGTGAAGTCAAAGTTGGCCAGGCTTGCTCATGTGGCTGTAGTTGTCTTCAAGAGTGAGAGCCTGATACTGACTGTTGAGCTTCATTAAGATTGAATGCTTCTTGACCCTTCTTCTCTGGGTCACAGGTTTCCACTTGTGTTCCTCGTGTTCCTGTCAGCCCTGGAGGCCATCTTTTTCTCTGGATCTCCATGGCTGCCAGATTTAGTGCTGTGGGAAAATGGGAGGGGGTATTGCATGGAGTGGTGGCGATATCTAGCCATAATAACATTCCTTTCTCTGAGAATCAAGAGATTTGCCCTGCATCTGGAGTTGTGTGATTGGGAGGCATCTCTAGTTGGGATGATGCACTGATTGGACCATGTGATGGACATATGGGTGCAGGGGAAGGGACTTGGACTTTCTTTTGGGTGGGGAAAACCTGGAAGCTTTCAGATTCTAGTTTTCTCAGATGTGCTAATTTGAGGAACATCTACCCTTGTTCCTTCATTGGGACCGTGTTTCATTACTTGGAACTGTGACATTAGCCCGAATATCTTTTAAAATTTCAACCAGGTACCCAATCACTAGGGTGCTATCCTGAGACCCAAGCGCCGACCCAACACCAGGCGGCGTGAAGACTCAAGGAAGATGGAGGAGAGCACAGCAACCACAGAGGGAACCACTGGGACTGGTTCGATGGTCCACATCAAGACTCTCTACTCTCCTTTTGAATCTGGGGTGAAGGCAGTGGAGGCTGCCAAAACGGAATGCTGATGGGGTGCCAGCCCAAAGAGCTGGCACCCTGGCAAGCTGCTCAACCAGATCCTTCTCTGTGGGGCAAGGCTGTGGGAGATGTGCTGCCCCAGGAGCTGCTGACTGGGGCGATGCTGCAGAAACAGCAGGTGGGAGTGAGTAGACCAGAGCAGACCCAAGCCCTCAAATGGAGAGCACCAGGACCAGCTGATCTCAGCAATTTCTGAGAGTGGGGCTTTTCACCAGCGACATCAAGCCAGTTGCTGGCGGGTGTACTGGAGTGGTTTGACCAACTCAGCATGGGCAGCATCACACAACCTCCTAGTACAGGGTCATCCAGCTGGATCCTGGCTCAGCCCATGTTCACCTTTCCAGACCAAGGGACCGCAGTGGCACCGAAAGGAATATGGACCTAATTTCACTCGGCATGAAGTGGATCGTGCCTAATACCAAGACCTGTCAGACATCTTTAGTGAGGAAGATTGCAACTTCCTCCTCCCTCACCACCCAACAGACTGTGTGATTGAGTTCGTGCTGGGAGCAAAACTGCTTAAACCAAAGATGTACTCCATGACATCAAACGAAATGGTGAAGTTGAGAAAATACATTGATGCCAACTTAGCACAGGGTTTTATCCAGCCCGCCAAATCCAGAGTGGCAGCCCCTGTATTATTTAAAGAAAAAAAGATGTGGGGATGAGGCTCTGTGTGGAATTTTGTGGAATTTTAATGCCACATGGGTGGAGAACACTTACCCCATCCCCCTCATGAAAGCCATGCTAAGTCACTTAGCCAAGGGCAAGGTGTTCCCCAAACTGGACCCAGAAGAAGCCTATTACCACATACGGATTAAGGCATGAGACAAATGGAGGGGCACTTTTAACTGTCTGCTTGGCAGCTTCCAGTTCAAAGTCATGCCATTTGTTTTGCAAGGGACTCCCGCAGTCTTCATGCAACTGATAAATGAAGTGCTACATGAGCACCTTTACAAAGGAGTCCTAGTTTACCTAGATGACATTCTTATATTCAGCGAGACTCTAGAGGAGCATATAAAGCTGGTGCAGCAAGTGCTGAAAAAACTTCTAGCGGCAAAGCTCTACACGAAGCTGTCAAAATGTGAATTCCATTAAACCTCCCTAGATTACCTAGGTTACCGGATATCAAACAGAGTTGAAATGGACCCATGGAAAGTGAAAGCAATGCTAGATTGGCAACCCCCATGCACCCACAAACAGCTTCAAAGCTTCCTGGGTTTTGCAAACTTCTATATCCCAACATCCCAACATTCGCAGAAGTCACAAATAAGTCCCTTAATGGAACTATTAAAAACAGGGGCCCTTCCCACAAAACCACAACCGAATCAAACACTCACCTGGTCAATGGATTGCCAAAAGGCCTTTGCTGAGGAGCAGCTCTTTGCTGAGGAGCCGATCCTCCAAAACTCTGGCCCAGAAAGACAGTTCATTATCCAGGCAGACGTAGTGGTGGCAGCCGTGTTCCTACAGCAGGACCCATAAGACCAGCTCCTGCCCTGTGCATATGTTTCAAGAAGCTCATTGACACCAAGAGAAGATGGAAAATTTGGAAGAAGGAAACCTGCTGGGCCCTCTTCTCGTGGAGACATTTTTATGAGATGGGTAAAGCCTTTTGAGGTTTGGACTGATCACAAACCTTGAAGCCCTGAAAATCCCTAGAAAACTCTTTTTTTCAAAAAAAAGAAAGAAAGAAAGAAAGAAAGAAAGAAAGAGAAAGAAAGAAAGAAAGAAAGAAAGAAAGAAAGAAAGAAAGAAAGAAAGAAAGAAAGAAAGAAAGAAAGAAAGAAAGAAAGAAAGAAAGAAAAGAAAACTCTCTCCCAAACAAATCCACTGGGCACAATACTTCAGGTGGTTTAACTTTGAGCTAAAATAGATCCCAGAGGGAAAAAACCTGCTGGCTGACATCCTGTCGAGAAAACCGCAGTTCAACAGTTGGAAGGAAGAAGTCGTCCACGCCATCATCCCCCCCCCCCACACAGCAAGCAGTGCAAATCACCACTAGGGGCCAACCCAATCCCATACAGGACAAACTGACAGCTGCCCTGAAAGCAGTGCTCCTAGCCAACCAATGGCTCACAGATAATAAAGATATCTTGACCATGAGAGTTGGACTGGCTTGGAAGGGATCAAAACCTTATGTTCCTAACAGCTTAAGGCTGAAAGTCTTACAGTGAAGCCATGACTCATGACTGGCAGGCCATTTTGGGTTTTTGAAAACTCTGCACCTAGCCAGGAGACAGTTTTGGTGGCCAAAGATGAAGACCAACATGGAAGATTACATAAAAAGCTGTGCCACCTGTGCAGCCATGAAAATGAGACCAGGGAGACCCCCTGGGCTCCTCCAGCAAGTGGCCAGCCCTAGCCAACCTTGGGAGGAAATTGCAATGGACTTTATAGTGGAGCTCCAAGTTCACTGCAATAAGCTCACTTCATTGCTGTTCGGGGTTGTTCTCAGCAAAGAAACTGACAAAAATGTTTATCAAACAGATTTACCGGCTGCACAGAGTTCCCCGTCAGGTAATCTCAGACCGAGGAGTCCAATTCACCACTAAGTTCTGGAGCAAGTTCCTGAAATTGGTTGGGTCCACTCAGGGACTTAGCTCAGCTTTCCATCCGAGTACAAACGGAGCCGCAGAACAAGTGAACGCAAAGGTGGAGCAGTATATAAAATGTTATGTGGCTTACCAACAAGAGAACTGGGCAGACCGGTTGTCCTTCGCAGAAGTGGCTTACAATAATGCTGTACATAGTAGCACCGGATTGACCCCCTTTCAGGTCACCAGTGGCATGGATTTGTCCCCATGCCTGAGCTGCTCAGAGAACCACCTTCCTCCATGACTCTGACCAAGTGGATGGAATCGCTAAAGAAGGGGTGGGAAAACACCAAAAAAGTGCTGGCAGAAGCCACTGAAGCATATAAAAAGCAAGCGGGCAAACACTGATCTCTCCAGCCCCTCTTCTGTGTGGGAGATCAGGTTTACCTATCAACCAAATACATAAAATTGTGGTTGCCCAGTAAAAAACTGGGACCTAAATTTTTTGGACCTTTCCCAATAGTGAAAGTAATTAATCCAGTTCAGTTTAATCTCCCACACATACTAGGGAAACTCCCAAACATACTACTCTTTCACTGCAGTTTGCTAAAGCTGGCGGTCGGTCGAAATTACGGTCGCAGACCCGACCAGCACCAAAGCCTATAGTAGTGCAAGGAGAGACTCATTATGAAGTTAAGAAAATCCTGGATTCTAGATTATATAGGGGTCGATTACAGTATTTAGTTCATTGGAAAGGGTACCCTTTGTCTGAGTCTACTTGGGTTAAAAGTTGGGATGTAAAGGCAGACAGATTAGTGAATGACAGTTCCATGATAAACCAAAGGATCCCCCTGGGTGGAGGGGAAGAGGTGGTTAGGGAATATTGCATTAACCCCCTATGTTCCTCTCATTGCAGGACACACTCATTGGTTGAGAGGGGGGGCAGTCTGTCATCCCTGGAGGCCATCTTTTTCTTTGGATCTTCAGGACTGCCACATTTAGTGCTGTGGGAAACTGGGAGGGGGGATTGCATGGAATGGTGGAAATATCTAGCCACAATAACATTCCTTTCTCTGAGAGTCAAGGACATTTGCCCTGTATCTGGAGTGGTGTGACTGGGAGGCATCTCCAGTTGGGATTGTGCATTGATTGGATCATGTGACGGACATGTGGGTGCAGAGGAAGGGATTTGGACTCTCCTTTGGGTGGGGAAAACCTGGAAGCTTTCAGATGCAGGTTTTCCCAGATGTGCCAATATGATATCTCTAATAATATGAAACTTTGAGGAACATCTAGCCTCAGAGTCTTCTTTTGTTGTGGATGTTACTTGGAACCCTTACAGTTCCTCTTTGTATTTTCTACCATTCGTTTTCCTTCAACTTTCTGAGGAGCATTATTATTATATGGTTGGTTACATAGTTAGCCGGATGTTTAGATTGGATTTCATATTTTTATCCATCTATTGAGTCCTTCCCAAGGATCTGTGATAGGCAGCTGTTGTTTGACGATATTAAAGGTATTGTTGCAGAATGTAAGCAGTTTCAAGTGAAGCTATCTTTTGCCACTGGCTTATATGTTGACAACATTGATGTACAGTGGTCTACGTACCCTGTTATTAACACAGCTGCCTGCAATTTACTGCTGGTTCGAATCTCTCCAAGGCTCAAGGTTGACTCAGCCTTCCATCCTTTCTAAGGTAGGTGAAATGAGGACCCAGATTGTGGGGCAATAAGCTGACTTTGTATAAATATACAAAAGTATGAAGGCTATTGCTTAACGCATTGTAAGCCGCCCTGAGTCTCCGGAGAAGGGCAGCATATAAATCAATTTTTTTTAAAAAAATGTTGATATTATTTAAGTCGTGCTCATTGTTCAATACCATTATTTTGGGATTGTGCACAAGGCACCTGTTACTATTGGTGCTATCCTTGCTTTCTTTTGCCACAGTTGTGCTACTTCTATTTGCAGGTATTTTGTAATTATTTCCAGTTCTTTCTTTTTTATTCTGCTATCTTCAGCTAATGCAACATCCACTATGCATTTTTGTCTTTCTTCTCAATAGATACTAAGTCTGGGGTGTTATGTGGTAGGTGCTTGTCTGTTTGAATTTTAAAGTTCCCAGAGCACTTTAGATTATTATTGCTTTTATTACTGTTATTTAGATTTAATATGACATCCAGTATAGTGGACTCTGGGCTGCTTACAAAATTTAATAATAATATAAACAATTAAAAACATAAATGAAAGAAGACAGCCCAGATTAAAAACAACCATTAAACCCAAGTACAGCAGCTCCCTCCCCCACTGCAAGACATTAACTCCAGACCTGGGAACAAAGTCAACTGGGTGAGTTGCATCCAGAAGTCAACTGGCAGCCAATGCAACTTGTGTGGCAGTGGTGACACATGGCCACAATGAGAAATGTCCATTACTGTTTGTGTATTTTGAACCAGTTGTAGCTTATGGGTGGTCTTCAAGAACATCCCCATTTGACTGCTTTGCAGTAATCCAGTTGGGAGATAACCAGTGCATTGACCTGCAGCCAAGTGAAGGGTATAACTGACACGCAAGATGTACCTATGCAAAGGCCATCCTGGCCACAGGTACCACTTGCTTTTTAGCAATAACAGTGAGTTCAGGAGGACCCCCAAGCTGTGCAGAATTCTTGAATGGAGAGGTTCAACTCCAAGACCAATGATGGAAACAGGTACAGTACAGCCCTAAGGGACCAAACTGCCCCTGGCATTTAGGCTTGCCAGGCTTGGGCCAAAATCTGCTGCCCCCACCATCCACACTCAACGAAGCTTCCAGGCACTTGGTCAGTTCCTCAATAGCTTCACTTGCACAATCTGGGTAGAGATGTAAACTGGATATCATTAGCATACTGAACCCCAAACCAAAAGAAGTCCTTGCCCAGAACTTTCACATAGTTGTTAAATATGAAGGACCTGAAAGGAATCAAACCTTGGGTTATCCCACAAGTAAGGAGCTGTAGACAAAATCTTTCCCCTCCCATCAACACCTATTGGAGCTAACCGCTGAGGAAGGGAATGAAGCACAGAAACCCAGTGCCTCCCACTCCCAGCCCCTGGAGTCAATCCAGAAGGATATCATGACTGACACTCTCAAAAGTCACTGTGAGATCAAGGAGCATAATCTCCATCCACCAGCTCCATCCCATTTTAGCCACAGATGACTGCAGATGCAGCATACTATAGCCCAGTCTGAAGATAATCTGTTTTTTCTAAGAGCCTCTGTAACTGCAATGCAATCAGCTTCTCCACAACCTTCCAAAGGAAAGAAAGATTGGGAACTGGATGATCGAAGTGAAGGGCTCCAGAGATACTGTTTGGGAGGGGACATACTCCCACCTCTTTCAAGGAACCACCACCTCCCTAAATAAAGAAGTTATCACTGCATGAATCCATCCTTAGTTACCTCCTGGGCTCCCTTCAGAACTCGGTAGTGGGCAGCATTTAACAAACAGATGACCAAGCTGACAGATTGGAGGTCTTGTCCACACCTCTGCAGTCACAGAATTGAACTCAGTCCAGAGAACCTGATAAGACTTTGCCTCTGGCATTTCACTTCATTTGTCTTGTCTCAGAACTTATCATATTCCCTGATCTGTATTTCCAAAAGGTGTTATTTTCATTCTCTTTCAGCAGGACAAACATTGCATATATCTGGTAGATCTCCATCTAGTTGAAGCTGATTGGAGTTACCCCACAAACTCTACCACAAAATTCCCAGTTACTGTCTCTGCTCAGTGAGTTGTCTCTGTCTCTGTCTCTCTGTCTCTCTGTCTCTCTGTCTCTCTCTCTCTCTCTCTCTCTCTCTCTCTCTCTCTCTCTCTCACACACACACACACACACACACACACACACACACACACACACACACACACACACACACACACATCTTAATTCAGATGTATATTTATATATAAGTGTTGTTCCGGGATAGATACGTCTTTTAGGTTACAGTTGACAAGTGAGTTTGGTATGCACTGTAACTGTAATTTTCTCACATCTCTACATTTTAAAGATGATGTCTGTTCACATGAAATAATTTGCAGACTGAATAGCTAGTACTGTTTTGCAAACATGAAATGTTTCTGACATTAAGGCAGTTGAAAATAGGTAGCTATTTTGCTCCTCTGCAGAATATATACACCATCAATCTCATTTAGCTTGATATGCAAACTCAGCTTCCGTTCTTCAATGCACAAGCAATGTCTCTGCAGCCCTAGTGTAAATACTGCATATATTCAGCTAATTTGCTTAAAGTGGCTCCCCCGCCCATCTTAGTAATTAACTGGAGGCAACCCATTCTCCCAGCTGTGTCTTTATAATTATAAAACTACCACCATAAACAAAAATTTCATTAAAACATGTTTTTCCTTAAAATAAAAAATAAGCTAATGTGTTGATGTGCTAGTAGTACTAGAATTCTAAATGACAAACTATGTAAAAAGTTGTGCCATTCATTCTTTCAATGCTCAAAGTGGATTATATAATACATACATAAATACATACATACATAAATACATACATACATACATACGTGTGTGTGTGTGTATGTGTGTGTGTGTGTGTTTTCCTAGAAATTACAATTAATTATAAGTTAAATGCTAGTGAATTGTGTTTTTCAATTCTATAATATGATGCTAGTACTTGAAATTTAATTATTCCTCTTTTATTCCTGGCCAGAATATATATATCATGCACAATTTTAAGGATGTCTAGCTGTTATTCTCATGATCCAATTTCATTGCAATAAGCAATCCTCTCCTTATAACCAAAATTGGGCCAGGATCTTGGTCAATGAGTGAAGCAGTCATTAAGCGAGACACCAACACAACTATTTTGTCCAACATCAGAAATTACGGCAATCCAAGTGGCAGTCCTTAAATGATCTCGTAAGCACATGGAGAGAAAGAGCTACCTGCCAGGTTTCAGCTGTTCTCCGTGCATGGAGGGGAAGTCCACAAAAGAGCTGCAGATGGGACCTCGGATCTTTGAGATCTGATCTCCATTTCTACAGTCCTGCAGAGGAGTTCCCTCCCACTCTAAGTGTAGAAAGGAACTCCTAAGTTCCATTCCTGCAGCCCTTTAGAGAGGTTTTTCAGGATCTGCTCTCCATTTCTGCAATCATACTTGAAGGAGTTCCCCTTCCCTCTAATGGCTGCAGAATGGAGGTCAAATTTTTGAGATTTCCCCTTCCCTTGGCAGGCAGTCATTTTGCTCTCAAAAAGCTGACTGTGGGGGGCAGAGGGGATACCCGAGCCCCACATAGAGTTGAGATTCCCTCCTGGCAGGCAACCAATTTTCTCTCAAAAAGCTGCCTACTGAGACAGAATTTCCATTCCGTAACAGGCAGTAGTCAGCTTGCAACCTTTTCTGCCAGCTTCTCCCTTGACTTTCTGGGAAAGCCAGCAGGGGAGATTGCAAATGGTGATCACATGATCCCAGGGAACTTTGTAACCAGTTGTTAGTGCAAACAGGTTTCCAAGCACCCAGATCATGTTCAAGTATAATCGTACTCAGAGGATGATGGTGCAACATTTTGCAAGGGCTAGAAGTGCTTTATGAGCCATAAAGCAATGATTCTGTGTCCATTATAATTCTGAATGGCCATTAAATGAACAGTCATAATTTGAGGACTATCTCATTATGCATTTGCCATACGTTCATATACCACTCTTAAAATTCTACGTATAGGATTGATTAATACAAGAGTATATGAGAAACTAGCTCAGCAAAGCTCTTGATCTCAGAATTCTCATCTTTAATATTGGCTTTATGGAAGATTTGCACAGTATTGAGACACATGAGATACATTTTATCATGAGTCTTCAAGCTGATATATATCCACCCCTTTTGGATTAGTGAGGGATAGTGTGTGAGATGAAGTTGACATTCCTGTTAAAAATGACCCCATCTTTTAGGTGACCATGTCCTCTTCACCCTATTACTGGAGAACTTTGTGACATGGTTAACTGATCCTAACTGGCAATAGCCTGAGTCTGTTAGGTATGGATTTGGTGGAATATTTCCAGTGATTATACATTGAACATTAATTTTTTATGACTCTGAAACTTTAATTTTACTGCCTGTCTTGTCCCTGGTATGATTTTAGTATCATTGATTTGAATCCATATTTAATCATTTCATGGAACTAACTTCTAGGCAATGTAATACTTGCCTATTTTGAAGTACATTTCATTGTTTCCCAGGGGCTACTAGCTAAGTGGACAGAGGACTGCAACCTAACAAATAATTGTGTTGGTTTCATCTAGTATACTGTTAAGATTTAGAGTTGCCCGTAATTGCATGTAAGCATTGTCGCATACCTATACTGTAAAGGGATTGCTGGGTGACTATAGGTTACAGGTGGCAAATGGGCCAACATGCATATCTCTCAAATCCCAATTGCTCACTGTTCAGAGGTGAGTATCCTGCATACTGATTGCTTGATCCAACTTCCTGTTTGGTGCTTTCTTGTTTGAGTGCCCTCTAGCCAGAACATTACATTTGCAGAAATATAAATGGAATACCTATGCAATCATCCTTAAATAACAGACGCCTATGTTCACTTCCATGCAGTGCCAGAGAAGTCTGCTTGACCCATTAGCGCAGGGGTGTCAAACTCAATTTCATTGAGGACCGGATCAGAGTTGTGTTTGACCTCAGGGGGTTGGAGTGGGTGTGGCCAGGATGGGCATGGCCAGCTCCACATCACTCATGTCAGTGGCACCTGTGGTGCAATGGTGAAATCGTACCGGTTCGCACAGGTTCGTGAGAACCGGTAGTGATAAAAGCTACTAGTTCAGTGAACCAGTAGTAAAAAAAATGCTACCGGTTGGTCCGAATTGGTATTTCCAACGATCAGTTGTGCCGCACAATTTAAAATCGCTAGAAAGCAGGAAATCCTGCTTTCTAGTGAATCTAAATCATGCGGCACAACTGTTCCCCCCCTTGTGTTCTACTTACTTCCCAAGCTTCCTTTTTCTGTGCACAGTGCACATTTGGCGTGTACTGCACATGTGCATACACAGCATGCATTTGGCACACACTGCGCATGCACATGCAGTGTGCATTTGGCACGCACTGTGCATGCGCACTGCATGCTTGACACGCACCACGCATATGTGGGCAGCAAACTGGTGGCAAACTGGGAAAGATTTCATCTCTGCTGTGGTGCCCCAAGTGCTCTGCCAGAGATGTCCGGTTTCAACTGCAACAGCCTCCTGCAACCCTCTGCCAGCAAAAACTCAGCCCGCCCGAGCTCTGTTTTTGCTGGAAAGGCACAGTGGGCCAGCCCTTCGCTGTTTCCAGGGTGGCTCCATAGGCCAGATATAAGCACCCCACAGGCTAGCCCCAGGTCCCGGGCCTTGAGTTTGACATCCATGCATTTGTGGCTAGCTGTGGATCCAAATCAATTGTTTTTGTTCTATAGTTGGTTAAAAGTTTTATCAAAGGAGAGATCATAATCAGCTGCTCTGTTGAAATTGAAAGAATGTTGGTCCTACATTGAATTTATAAATTGATGCCTAAATTTTGTATTCCTCACTCAGCATGAAAAAATACATTGGCCATATGCTGTATTGTCGAACAAATATATAAAGATTGCCTCTCCAAACTGATAATTAAGATAACTGTTGGAATTTTAAAAATCTAAGTATTATATCATTTCCGCTAGAAGACAATTTCCCTGTTCCCTGTTTGTATGCAGAGGACGGTTACTTTGAGGGCCTAAGCTATAAGATACTATCTGGTTCAACACCGTCAGTGACCTTCATAACTGGGAGGGAGGTTGGTCTGGAGCCTGTCCGGTTCTCAAAGAAATTATACATACATGAATAATAAAATATAAGGCTACATATAAGATAATTGTCACTTATTCTACATTTTATCTTTTTCAGCTATATTTTATATATTTATGTTTCAGTATTGATATCCTTTACAGCAATAACTGCAGCAAAAAAACCTCCCCTCATTTTGTGCTGTAGTGGCATTTTATGCAAGGCAATATAAACTTCAGTATTACTGATCTAAAATAACTGTTATAACTCGTTATAATGCACTCAAGGGGTTTGTATTATGTCACTATTTTTTAATCCTTTCTTTTGATCCATCCATCTTCTTCTTTCTTTCTTTCTTTCTTTCTTTCTTTCTTTCTTTCTTTCTTTCTTTCTTTCTCTCTCTCCCTCTCTCCCTCCCTCCCTCCCTCCCTTCTCTCTTCTTTCCTTCCTTCCTTATTTATTTATTTATTTATTTATTTATTTATTTATTTATTTATTTATTTATTTATTTATTTATTTATTTATTTATTTATTTATTTGTCCAATTTATATGCCGCCCTTCTCCGTAGACTCACGGAGGCTTGCAATGCATTATAGCAATAGCCTGCATACTTTTTTGTATATACCTGCTTATTAGGGCTTTTGCCCCCCCACCTCCCCCAAATGGTGTAGTTCTATACAAAGTTGATTTATTGCCCCCACAATCCAGGTCCTCAATTTACCTACCTCGAAAGGATGGAAGGCTGAGTCAATCTTGAGTCTGGTGACATTCGAACTTGCACTAATTGCAGGCAGCTGGCAGCTAAGTGCTAGCACTTAACAGCACTTTAGTCCGCTGCACCACCGAAGCTCGCTCCTTCCTTCCTTCCTTCCTTCCTTCCTTCCTTCCTTCCTTCCTTCCTTCCTTCCTTCCTTCCTTCCTTCCTTCCCAAAGCTAATTCTCAGAAGTCTGTAAGTACTTTTCCCCACAAAAAGGATTGGGATTGAGTTCAGTAGGAAACCATGATTCCAAATTTCAGCATATTTAAAGGATATAATTTTTAAAAAGGAGGGCAAGGGAATCCAGATGAACAAGTGTAAAATAACTGTGACATGATGATTAAACACTTTGCTAATATTGTATTGTGTCATAGTACCAGTTTTTAAAATAAAAGACATCCTGTAACTACAATAGCAATAGCACATAGACTTGTGTATACTTCACAGTGCTTTACAGTCTTGTCTAAGCAGTTTATAAATGTCAGCATATTGCCCACAGCAATCTGAGTCCTCACTTTACCAATCTCGGAGGAATGGAAGACTGAGTCAATCTTGAGCCAGTGAGAATTGAACTGCTGAACTGCTGGCAGTTGTACTGCACTCTAACCACTGTGGCACCATAACTTAATATATTCTATCAGGTTATGCAATGGAAGGATCACTAGATAAGTTTGTCTTTTTGCTGTTGACCCAAAGTATGTAATGGAGTTGATGTTGCTGGGGTATTTGTAACATGGAATATGATTTGGCATTTATGTAAAATTGGTCAAAAATGTAGAAATTGCAGTCCTATGTTCTTTAATGTAAGATCATGCTCTTACAGAAAAAGATTCCTCCAGTAGGGTGCAATTTTGGGGGTACATTGTTAGACAGAACAACAGAAGAAAAAGATTAAAGTGTTCCTATAACAGATAATGGCAAAATGAATAAACAGTGTAGCCAGGCAGCTGTGAAGGCAAACAACACAAGAGGGATTAGTTCTAATCCGATTACTTAGGGCTTTAGTCAGACCCTATTTGGAATATTGCCATGATGGTGAACCCATGGCACATGTGCCACAGGTGGCACGCGGAGCCATTTCTGCGGGCACACAAGACGTTGCCCTAGATCAGTTCCACCACACATGCGCACACTCCTCCCACTGGCCAGCTGATTTTCGGGTCTCTGCTGTGCATGCAGGACACGGATGCCCATGCTGTCCCGCTCCTCCCAGAAATCTCCACATGGCCCTTTTTGGATGTCAAGTAGTACAGGGCTTGCGCGGAGGGTTCTGGGAGGGTGAAAAATGGGCCTACCAGAAGTCTGGAAATGGGCAATTTCTGGCCTCCAGAAGCCCTCCAGAGGGCCAGGGGAGACTGTTTTCGCCCTCTTGGAGGCTCCAGGAAAGCCTCCGGAGCCTCCGGAGGGAGAAAAACGGACCTACCCAAAGTCCAGAAATGAGCCGTTTCTGGCCTCTGGAGGTTTTAGGGAGGCCTGCTAGGCCCAAAATGGGGTGTGGTCACGCACGCATGCCTGGGTGATGGGGGAGAGTGGGGGGGTCACATGTGCCTGTGCAGGGGGGCGGGGCAGCACAGGGGAATGCACACGCATGTGCAGGGGGGGCATTGCATTATGGGTGTCAAAAAGGAGGAAAAAAATATTCCATCACTGGAATATTGTATCCACTTCTGGAGACCTCACTTTAAAAAATTATACTAATAAGACCGATTCAACTAAAAAATATACTAATAAGACTGAGTCAAATATACTAATAAGACTGAGTTTATAAATTTTGGGCAACAAAATGGTGTGAAGTCTGAGAGACAAAACATATCAGGCGAGATTGGAAGAACTGAACTTGTGCAGCATAGAGGACAGAAGGGAAAGGAGGGACATGACTGAAACTTTTTATTAAGGGTGTGACTAAGGTTCTAGAAGGCAATATTTTCAATATTAAGCAAAAATCCAGAAAATGAGGGTATAACCTCAAACTGACAGGAAATAAGTTCAAAAGCAATGTTAGAAAGTATTACTTCATGGAAAAAGTAGTGGAATCTTGGAACCAAGTTCCAGCAGAGGAAGTGGGTCAGTCATCAGTAACTGAGTTTAAACATGCTTGGGATAAACACATTACATCATCCAAGAAAAATTAAAAAATAATTTTAAAAAACGTAAAATAAAATAAAAATAATAATTAAAAAAATAAATATATACATTAAAAAGAAAAAACTCAAAGCAAAGACTTGATAGATCATTAGATCTTTTTCTGCCATCAGTTGTCTATGTTTCTAATTTTGCAGAATTATATCTCAGACCATAATTACTATACACATTTATACCATAATTACTATACACATTTATACCTATACACACTTTAAAAGTGTCAAAAATCCATTGACAATAATTTCAACCATGGAATGAAAGAGTTAAACATTTCAGCAAGGTCTGGCCTAAAACAAGAATTTTATTTTCCAATTGCCCATACATTTTATGAAATGTTTTTATTTCACTGTTATTCATAGTTCTAGAATTTGTTACCATAAACGTCATAAATTAAGTACTCTAATCCTTGCAGTTTTAAAATTAATGTTATTCTCTCCAATTTACAAGCTAAACTCTAAAATGTTTTTTTCAGCTAAAATATGCTGTATATTAATGCCTGTTTTCATAACAAAAGATAAAGAAACAGCAGAAGAGAAAAATTATACTAATTTGTACAGGAAATAATCTATTCACAACAACCTTAACTTGTGTTCTCCAAATTCACATGGCAAACTTCTTTGCAATCTAGCTTTGGCAAAAATTTTACTAGTTTGTTTACAAGATTTCAAGTCCTTTTATTTATTTTTATTTTTTATTATTATTTAGAGCATTCATCATAAGTTTTCAGAGCAATTAGCATGTTACAGGAATGAAACAATACAATAAATTATGGATTGTTCCCCCTTTTCCTCAAATTTTACGGACCTAATTATACATTTTTTAAAAAAAAAAAAGAAAGATATGGCCTTTAGCATTTCATTAGCATCCAAAGTAAATGAAAATGCTGAGAATGAAGTTATACACAGATGCCTGTTCTCCGGATATTTTATAAAATCTAATCTATATTTTCCAATCACAATTAACCTTTATTAAGGCAATGGAATTCATTACACCAGAATGGGGTGATGACTGCTAAATTAGATGGCTTTTAAAGAAACCCTTAGGAAAAATAACTTACAGATGCATCCTAGTATTTATCTTTAATTCTAAGACAAGCCAAAGGCCAAAGGCATTCCAGGTAGAAAAATACCTCTAATTAATTAGACATAAAAAAGAGAATCACACTTTTTAACTTTTTTTTAATGAAAATATGTCTGCAGCATAGTTGTGTACCAAATGCTGATATGTGTATGGCAATTTTCTTTAATTGACACTTGGTTCAGCTTTTTCTATAAGATAACAAAATGTCGCCCAGCCAATTACCAGATGCCACTACTTCCATTTCAGGGAAAATAGTAGAAGTGTAATGTTAATGAAAGAGGCAACAATCATGCTTTAAGAGGAAGATAGAATATGCAAGACAGTAGATATACTGGCTCCATTTCCCTATTTTTCCACATGGACAATATAGCCAGTGGTGGGTTTCAAAATTTGTTACTACTGGTTCTGTGGGCGTGGCTTGGTGGGCATGGCAGGAGAAGGATACTGTAAAATCTCCATTCCCACCCCACTCCAAGGGAAGGTTACTGCAAAATCCCCATTTCCTCCTGATCAGCTGGGACTTGGGTGGCAGAGAATAGATGGAGGTGGGGCCAGTCAGGGGTGATATTTACCGGTTCTCCAAACTACTCAAAATTTCCACTACAGGTTCTCCAGAACTGGTCAGAACCTGCTGAAACCCACCTCCGAATATAGCCTGAAAGACATTTTCCAACTTAATTTCATTTTTTTTAATCCACACTCAACCTAGTTGTCCAGAGTTTTGGAAAATTACCAGCTAGTAACAGGTCTTAGCTTTGAGTCATTGCACAGTCACAAGAGACTCTTCCTAAATACCATGGAACTTTATCTGTTTCCTCCCAAGAGAAGCCAAGCACTCTGGGAATATCCCTATATTATACTGAGAAAGCAATAAAGTAATCAACTTCATATGCGGATCTGATTGCTTGCACTTGGCAGAGGGCCACAAAACATGCTGTAAGCTTGGTAGATGTTCCTATAACCCAAACTGCAAAATATGACAAAATAAATAATAGGGAGCAATTACAATGCATTCAGAAAGTATTCAGCTCCCCTTCACTTTTGTCAATTTTGTTATGCTGTAGCCTGTTGTTGAAATTCATTTTTTCTCATTAATCTACACTCAGTACCCCATAATGACGAAGTGAAAACAGGATTTTAGAAACGTCTGTAAATTTATTATCACATCGGAATAAGTATTCAGACTTTTGCAACAACATTTAAAATTTAGCTCAGGTGCCTCTCATTTCTCTTGATAGTTGCTGATATGTTTCTACACCTTGACTGAAGTCTACCTATGGTAAATTAAATTGATCAAACATGATTTGGAAAGGCACACACCTGTCTATAGAAGGCCTCACACCTGAGCAATCGGGAGAGAAGGGCCTTAGTAAGAGAGGTGACCAAGAACTCGATGGTCCTCTGACTGAGCTACTATTTCCTGTGGAGATAGGAAAGAGTTCCATAAGGACAAACATCACTGCAGCCCTACACCGATATGGGCTTTAAAGTAGAATGGCTAGATGGAAGCCCCACCTCAGTGCAAAACCCACTTGGATTTTGCAAAAAAGCACCAGACTGTGAGGAACAAGATTTTCTGTTCTAATGAAATCAAGATTGAACTGTTTGGTCTTAACCCATAACCACAGACCTGCAGTCATAGTGACTGCAACAGTTTTCCAAAATCTTTGGAACACACCTATTTTCAGAAATGGCCATTCTGGTTGCGAATAGCTTTTGTTTTCCCACCAATAAGAGTGTATGCAGCATCATGCTTACGTCAGTTATTTGGTGTTTTCTGTAGTGGCCTTTGAATGTGAGGTTCGGTCATTTTGACAGCAGATCTTTGTTAACATATTTTTTTTATAATAGCGAGGCCAAGTTTTCTGCCAAAAAGTGTGCGATTTGGTGATCCAAACTTCAAAGAAACTGTTCTAAAATGGTATGGAGAAGCAGAAAGTGATCTGAGTGAAATGGAATCAGATTGTGACATAAATTTTGTAATGGGCGATGAGAAACCCACCACCGCTGCTGATTCTGACATTAGCAATGATGAAGCTCCCAATGAAATTGATGACCAGGTATAATCTACATTGTGCAATAATTTATATGGCAAAAACAAATTCAAATGGTCTTCTGCACCTTTTGGAAGCAATAGATCCAGAACCGCTAGTCACAATATTGTTGTGCAATTACCTGGACTACAGCTAGCAGCTACAAATCTCAGAAAATTACCTACTCCCCTAGAGATTTGGAAATTATTATTTTCTAAAGAGATTATTAGCACCATCATTCAGTGGACCAATGTAAAAATTAGAGAAGAAAGATTGAAGTTCAAGGATGGAGAAACAAAAAGTGACCTGTGCGATGTGGATTTGGTAGAGATCAATACATCTTTTCTTTTATGTACCCTGAGAGCATATGCACCAAGACAAATTCCTTGTGTGTCCAATCACACTTGGCCAATAAAGAATTCTATTCTATTCTATTCTATTCTATTCTATTCTATTCTATTCTATTCTATTCTATTCTATTCTATTCTATTCTATTCTATTCTATTCTGTTTTTTGATTTACTGCTCTATACATCAATTTTTAGATCCAACCATGAAAACATTGAATGTCTTTTTGCTACTGAGGTCATTATGACCTTATGTCTGTAATAGCGTAGCCAAAATAGTATGCTTGTTATTAGAATTAAGGCTTAATTCTAAACCAGGCACCGCTCATCATCTGTCCAATAACATCCCAACAGTGAAGCATGGTTGTGGCTGGGAGACTGGTCAGGGCTAAGGGAAAGCTGAATGGAGCAAAGTACAGGGATATCCACAATGAAAACCTTTTTCACAGCACTCAGGACCTCAGATTGGTCTGAAGGTTCACCTTCCAACATGACAACGACATCCAAGACAACACAAGAGTGGCTTAGGGACAACTCTGTGAATGTCCCAGAATGACCCAATCAGAGCCCTGATTTGAACCCTATTGAACATCTCTGGAAGGACCTGAAAATGGCTGTCCACCATGGGTGGGTTCTACTTATCTTTAGTACCGGTTCACAACAGGATTGCTGAATACTTATGCCAATGTGATATTTCATTTTTAAAAAAAAAAAAAATTTACAGGCATTTCCAAACTTCCGTTTTCACTTTGTTATTATGGGCTACTGAATGTAGATTAATGAGAAAAAAATGAAATTCAACAACTAGAATCAGGCTGCAACATAACAAAATTAAGAAAAGTGAACGAGGTCTGAATACTTTCTGAGTGCACTGTAACTGTATTAAATTGCATTGTGTTTAGATGATAGCACTTGGATGATCTTACCTAGTTTTAAGGTGAACTGGACTGAACATAAATAGTATTTGGATAAATTTTAAGGCCCCTGGCTAGCTAGCTTGAGAAGTAAAAAAGGGGGCTATATTAATCACAATCATATTGTTGCCAATAAGCTGAATGGAAAAGCCCATATAGTCATCAGAATATGAACTTCATTCAAAAATATATATCTTTTTTTAAATCAATTTTTTAAAAATTGATTTAAATCAATTTAATTTAAATCCCTTCTTTCTCCTGGCCACAATTTTTGGAAGGTAGTACAACATTCAAAACTCATGTCTGGCATTTGACCCCCCAAAACATTGCACACTTCTGTTCTAATATGAAAACAGCACTTCTGTCAGTAGAATAACTTGCACAATGAAAATCCCCATTGTATACAACCCTTGTGATAAGCTTGTAAGGGTTTTATTTATTTTGTGACCTCTTCATTTTCTCCAGAACATTTTTTTCTGCTGATTTATTTGCACTGTTGACCAGTAGATGGCAGCATGTAGCCAACCTACTAACTAGGTGGCAAATCTATGGCATGCGTGCCAGAGCTGGCAAACAGCGTCCTCTCTGTGGGCATGTGAGCTGCTGCCCAAGTTCAGCTCCGCCGTGCATGCGTGTGTCTCTCTCGCCAGCCTGCTGGTCTTCAGATTTCTGCCGCGCATGTGCAGGGGGCGGGGGAGTTCATGTGTGTATGCGGGGAGCGGGGCACTTGTGGGGCCCATGCACGCAGGTGGGGGTGCATGCAGGGCCCACATATACATGCGGGGGCAGGGTGCATGCGGGGGGGCCATGCACGCATTGCATTTGGGGGGCTCGGGCATGCGCATATTCGCACATGCATGCATGCATGTGCTGGGCACTCAGTCCGGAAAAGGTTAGCTATCACTGAACTAAGCTGATTTGGAAAGCTGAATAGGGTCAACCCCGATTAGTGCTTGCATGGAAAAACACCATGACACACAGGACTAAAGGCTAGGCAGGAAAATTAGGAAGACATCATAGAAGAAGGCAATAACAAACCATACCTTATCATGCCCAGAAAGCACTGGAGTGTATCCATGTAAGTAGTCAAACTCAACTTGGAGGTTACTTCAGACCAAGCTAAATCCAAATATGCTAGGAAGTCCTGGAACCTTGACACTCAGATACATCACCCCTCAATAGGATATTAGCCGAACTACATTTATACATCATTCCAAAGGGGGGAAAGCTAAGAAGAAAACAAAAACATAGAATATTTCCAATAAGCAGGAATTAACACCAGACAAACAATAAAGCAGAAATCAATCAACAAAGAACTACAGTACTAAGGACAAAAATTATCAATACTGGTAAGACAAATAGGGAGTAAACCAGTGGTGGGTTTCAAAATTTTTTACTGTAGGTGTGGCTTGGTGGGAGTGGCATGGCTTGGTGGGCATGGCAGGGGAAAGATACTGTAAAGTCTCCATTCTCTCCCCAGTCTAGGGGAAAATACAGTAAAAATCACAATTTCCTCCCGATGAGCTGGGACTCAAGAGGCAGAGAATAGATGGGGGTGGGGCCAGTCAGAATTTTTACTAGTTGTTGTCCGAACTACTCAAAATTTCTGCTACCCGTTCTCCAGAACTGTCGGAACCTGCTGAAACCCACCTCTGGAGCAAACCTCACACTTTCTAGCACTGATGATGTTACCTAGTTGAATAATCAAATGTCTCCAAGCAGCAATCTCTCTGCAAGACCAGAGAGTGCTAAGGACACAGCAGTTCAAACCCTGAACTACTTATATTCTCTTTTATTGGTTGCAGATTGGTTTTGGAGATTTTTGGGTTTGGAGGGGTTGGCATTATTTCTGCTTTTTCTGTTTTAGGACAGAATATAGTGTTGTTAACAAACAACTTGAATTTCAGTTTTAATTCCCAGATGTTTTATTTTGCTTTTGGCTCTACAGTCACCCAGTTTTAGTGTATATTTTTACATACATTAAATACCATGAAGAGAATCAAAATTATAATATTTTGGAAGAATAATGAAAGGAGTCGTGTTGCACTGAATTCTAATGCAGTTTCTTAAGCCACCTTCTTGTAGTATCATAAGAAGGTGGCTTCGTATGATACTATATTAGTTCTTCCTGGATAATTTGTAAACTGCTTTGAATGAATTATTAAATACGAAGTGTATCATAGGCATCTTGAAAGCAGAATTAAATATTCAAAAAGTAAACATACTGAAAAATAACTGAATGAACCAATGGCAAAAATGGGAAGAAAACTATTTCACACAGTAATTTATTATGATTTTCATAGTTTTAATTGAATCACTCTTATATTCTTTCCCCCTTTCTCTTTTAACTTTTTCTTAATTAAATCACCACTTCTTGTCAGCTTAAATCTTTGCGGAATAAAGATCTATGGTAACAGTTTGCTTTAAGATGCAGTTTCAATAATATTTTTCAGCAGAAATAAAATGAAATGTCTATTTTGAATGTAAACTTCTTATTGCTTTTAGAAATCATTTTGTGTTCTAATTATAGCAATCTAAGTTATAAACAACACATGCTGAGGTTTTGACAGTGAGCTCCTGATGAAGCACATAATACAAATTTTAATTACACACAGTTCTAATACAGTGAACCTCAAGCAACTCTGTCATCTTTGAAATGGTTACAAATGAAAAAAAAACTTTTGAAATATGAGTATGAAGGTAATGAGATCAATAAATGTCATCTGGAAAAAGTAATCACAACTCAGGAGACTCACTAACCTTTCTGCAATTCTAAAAGTAATAGAGTAGCTTGGATGAAGAATGGTTTAGCAGGGAAAACATACGTAATTATAAGAAAAGAGAGAACAAAAGGAGAGTTTATAGTATCAAAAGTTTCTCCTTTTTTAAAAAAAAGTCACAGTCAATGAAATAACTAGCTCTTTTCTTTCTTTACTTATTGCCACTCCAAACTAATTTATGCATTCAAATTAAGAACAATATATACTTTATTTATTTATTCATTTATTAAATTTATATGCAGTTAATACCACTGTTGCAGTGACCCTGGACCACTTGCAGAATGATAAAATCATAATAAAAACAATTCAAATTAAGAAGATTAAACAAGAAACTGAAAACTAAGAGGACACAGAGGTGGGGAAACCTCTCTCTACAGCATCAGCAATCCCCAGCAGAGAATGCCCCTATCAGGGCTCCATATTAGCCAGCAGAGTCAGATTTTAAAACTCTTCTGGAAGGCCAGTGACAGTATATTTCAAATATTCTCCGGGAAAGAATATTTCAGAGAGGGAAAACCACAGCAGAAAAGACTGTTAGCAGAAATTCTTTGGCAGATGGGATCTAAAGTAGACCTCTTTTCCTGGACCTCTTTTCTTGGACCAATGGGCCAATCCCATTGGGGTAAAATGGCTCCTCAGATACCCTATCTCCATGATGACAAACCTATGGCACGCGTGCCACAGGTGGCGCACATAGCCATATCAGTGGGCACCCCAACTCTGGTGTGCGCTGGCCAGTTAATTTTCGGACCTTATGGGCCCACCAGAAGTAAGGAAACAGGCTGTTTCCTGCCTCCAGAAGGCCTGGGGGGTGGGGAAGGCCCATTTTTCTTTCTCACCTGACTCCAGATCGTCTCTATGCATCTGGGACGGGCAAAAACAGCCTTCCCCACCCCCTCGGAGGTCCTCTGGAGGCCTGAAACGGCCCATTTCCCAACTCCCAGTTAGACAGGAACTGATATTTTTTTGCTGTCCCCAGCCTCCAGAGACTCCTAGAGGCTGGGGACAGCAAAAAACAACCGGGAGTTGGGAAATGGGCCATTTCAGGCCTCTGGAGGACCTCCGAGAGGGTGGGGAAGGCAGTTTTCGCCCTCCCCAGATGCATAGAGAGAAACTGGAAGAAAGAAAAATGGCCTATTGGACCATTGCATGACAGGAGCAGGGAAAGGGGGTTTGCGTGAGAATGTGCAGGATAGGGTGCATAGAATTATGGGTGTGAGCATACGTGCGAACCTCCCCCAACCCCCTCCTGGCACGCGATGGCAAAAAGGTTAGCCATCACTGCCCTATCCCATTATAGTCTAAGGAAGTGTATGTCTTTTGTCCCATGAAGTATAATGATAACATGCCACTAAGTCAGTATCAACTCCTCACAGATTTTTTTCTCAGGATAATCTGTTCCCAATCTGGTTTTTCAGAATTTCCAGCATTGCATCTGTCACTAGCATAATTTTTTTTTTGCTTTAATTTATAGGCTGCCCTTTTCCGGAGACTCAGGGCAGCTTACAATGCATTAAGCAATTGAATCCAGTTTTCATCTTAATAATAACACAAACACTTGTTGCTTGCTAAAGAGAAAAAGCATCATCTTCTCAGACTGAATAAACATGCAGATTTGCATTAAAAGTGTTTATGCTGTTAAATATTTGCATTGACATCCTTCAGTCTCAAGAGACTATGGTATTGTGCTCTGGAAAGAGGTCCTAAAACAGCATCTAGTGTGACTAAAAAGGCCAATTCAAAAGTGGCAAAAACTTCCACACTCTGGGCAGATACATTCTGTACCCTGCCCAGCCCCCAGATTTTGCTGGTTCCGGGACTGCCTCTTTGCCTCAGCCTCCCGAACAAGTGTCTCTTCGAATTGGAGAAGGCCATGCTGTGTCTTTAGCCTCCAAGCTGAACAATTGGAGGTCAAGATTTCCCAGTTGGTAATGTCTATTCCCAGGGCCTTTAGGTCCCTCTTGCAGATATCCTTATATCGCAGCTGTGGTCTCCCTCTGAGGTGCTTTCCCTGCACTAATTCTCCATACAGGAGATCTTTCAGAATCCGACCATCAGCCATTCTCATGACATGCCCCAGACAGTGTAGATGTCACTGTTTCAATTGTGTATACATGCTAGAAATTCCAGCACATTCCAAGACTGCGCTATTTGGAACTTTGTCCTGCCAGGTGATGCCAAGAATTTGTCGGAGACAGCGCATATGAAAGGTGTTCAACTTTCTCTCCTGCCATGCATAGAGGGTCCAAGATTCACTGCAGTACAAGAGTGTGCTCAGGATGCAGGCTCTATAGACCTGGATCTTTGTATATTCCGTCAGTTTCTTATTAAGCCATACTCTCTTTGTAAGTCTGGAAAATGGCTGCTTTACCAATACGTTTATTCAGCTCAGTATCTAAAGAGAGCATGTCAGAGATAGTTGAGCCAAGGTATACAAAATCATGGATGACCTCCAGTTCTTCTGCAGAGATTGTAATACAGGGAGGTGAATCCACATCCTGACCCATGACTTGTGTTTTTTTCAGGCTGATTGTTAGTCCAAAGTCTTGGCAGGCCTTGCTAAAACTGTCCATAAGTTGTTGAAGGTCTTCAGCAGAGTGAGCAGTGATGGCAGCATCATCAGCGAAGAAGAAATCCCGTAAGCATTTCAGCTTTAGACTTTGCTCTCAATCTAGAGAGATTAAAGAGTTTTCCGTCTGACCTGGTCTGGAGGTAAATACCCTCTGTTGCAGTTCCAAAAGCATGTTTCAGCATGCAAGCAAAAAAGATCCCGAATAAAGTTGGCATGAGGACACAGCCCTGCTTCGCTCCACTTCGAATTTCAAAGGAATCTGAAGTTAAGCCATCAAAAACTACAGTGCCCTTCATTTCCTCATGAAAGGACCTGCTGATGTTGAGGAGCTGAGGTGGACATCCAATCTTGGGGAGAATTTTATAAAGGCCGTCCTTGCTAACCAAGTCAAAAGCCTTCGTAAAATCTATGAAAAATGGCTGTCTTTGTTCCCTGCATTTCTCCTGCAACTGTCTAAGGGAAAATACCATGTCAGTAGTGGACCTGTTGGCTCGAAATCCACACTGTGATTCTGGATAGACTCTCTCTGCAAGCACCTGGAGCCTCTTCAGTACAACACGGGCAAGCAGCTTCCCTACAACACTAAGAAGAGAGATGCCACGGTAGTTGTTACAGTCACCCCTGTCACCTTTGTTCTTGTACAGTGTGACGATGTTTGCATCCTTCATGTCCTGGGGTACTCCACCTTCCCTCCAACAAAGAAGAAGATTTCATGCAGTTCAGTGGAGATGTTCTCTTTGCAGCCCTTCAAAACTTCCGCAGGAATGTTATCTTTCCCGGGTGCTTAGCCAGAGGGAAGGGAGTCCAGGGCCACATTTAGTTCTTCTAAATTTGGTTCACTGTCAAGCTCATCCAAGACAGGCAGGCACTCAATGTTATTTAATGCTTCTTCAGTTATCACATTTTCTATGGAATATAGCTCAGAGTAGTGCTGCACCCAGCATGCCATCTGCTGTGCTCGGTCCTGGATAACCTCACCTGTAACAGACTTCAGAAGGGCAGATTTCTTCTGTGTTGGACCTAAGGCCTGCTTATGCCATCATACATACCCTTGATGTTGCCTGTGTCAGCTGCTATCTGGATCTGAGAGCAAAGCTGCAGCCAATAATTATTAGCACATCTCCTGGCAGTCTGTTAGACTTTGCTACAAGCAGCTCACAGAACCTGTAGGTTGCACTCACTGGAACAGGCTTTATATGCAATTAGAGCTCTCCTTTTTTCCTCGATGGCTGGCATCAACTCCTCCGAATGGGCTTCAAACCAATCTACTGTCTTTCTGATCTCCTTACCAAATACTGACAAGGCAGTGTTATAAACAGCATTCTTGAAATATTCCCATCATTCAGATGCATTTACTTCAGCTGGGTCTGGGAGCTTTGCCCTGATTGTGGGTCTTGTTGATGTCAATTCATGGTCTTCCTTCTTTCTTCGAGTGATGCAATCTCTTTGTTTGCAGTTTTATTCTGCTGCACACCAAAGAGTGGTCTGTATCGCAATTAGCACCTTGATAGCTGCATGTGATTGTAATATTGGGGAGGTTGGAGCGCCTGGTAAGAATCAAGTCGAGCTGGTGCCAATGCTTCGATCTTGGATGTCTCCAAGAGACTCTCTGTTGAGGCTTTGTTTTAAAGTATGTATTGCTAATGCAAAGACCATAGTAGCAGCAAAACTCCAGCAGTTGTTGGCCATTTTCGTTCATCTTTCTGACGCCGAACTGACCTAAACAAGTGGGCCAAGAACTATAATCAGCCCCAACTCTGGCATTAAAATTGCCAAGGATAAACAGTGGTTCTTTCTCAGGGATTTTCTTGATAGTAGCAGCCAGATCGTCATAGAATTTGTCTTTGGATTCTACTGAAGATGATAATGTTGGAGCATATGCGCTAATAAGAGTAACCAGCCCTGCTGATGAGTGGAGATGCAAGGATAGAATTCTTTCACTTCCTGCAGCAGGTGGAGTAATGGATTCTAGTAGGGTGTTTCTGACTGCGAAGCCAACCCCATATTCCCTAGACTCGTTTGATGGTTTTCCCTTCCAGAAGAATGAGATGTTTTTCTCCTTAATAGATCCCGAGTCTAACAGTCTTGTCTCTTGAAGGGCAATAATGTCCATCTGCAGTCTACTTAACTCCATGTCAATGACAGCTGTCTTACGTACGTCATCTATCTCTTGTAAATCATCAGAAAGGCCGGGGGTCATTGTCCAAATATTCCAGGTGCCCAACTTTAGGGTTAAAGTTTTCTTATGTTTGTTGCATGGTGCAAAGTTATCGATCTGCTTGTCGGCTTTGACCCTAAACCCCACGCACCCTGTGAAGTTAACAGACTGTGGTGGGGCAGAACCTTACTGGCTGGGGGCTGCCCATCTTAAGGCAGGCTGTAGCTGCCCAATGAGATACAATTACCTCTCCCACCAACGAAAGTGGCCCCTGGCGTCACACTCTATACCAATCAAGCAAAGACTTATAACCGGTAACTGCCACTTCCCATGTTGTTTCAATGCTGTATGCAAAGCTGGAGTGTCCTCTCCAGAGCACGAGGCCTGGTAGATTAATATGGAGGATAGACTGTTACCCAAGCAGCAGATCCTCCCTCTCCATGTCGCTGAAATAGTCCAATGGAACGGCAAAGCCGATACGATTAGTTCCAGCTGCGTCGCAGGAGTTACCAGAACGTGATTGTACACAGTCACATACTGCTTCCGGGACTCCGGCTCCAGATTTTGCCTCGGGGTTGACTCCTGAAGCCTTTTCCAGTATTAGATATAACCACAAGGCAGTGGAGGTTTGTAATCAGAGTTTCCCTTCTCCTAGAAGATGGTTCTGCCATTTTATCTGCTGCTGGGGCATAAAGCCCTCTTCCACCTCTTCCACAAGACTTTCCCATAGATAGGTATAGCCACAAGGCAGTGGAGGTTTGAGATCAAAGTTTTCCTTCTCCTACATAAATTGCCTTCCAAGGCTGGTGGACACCATCTAACTGGTTTTTCCCACGCACACAGCTAACAAGACTTCCCACTTACACTCAATCAAACAGCCACTCTCCCCTCCCCCTAGAAACAAGCAGATTCATTCATGAGGTGAACTGGAGCACCTTCCTCTCTGCAGTCACATGATTCATTCACTCAAACAGACACCCCCCTTCCCCTTAAAACAAGCCGATTTGCCCATGAGGAGAGCTGGAGGACTTTCCTCCCTGCAGTCACATGATTCACTCACTCAGACAGACGTGTTAAATATATAAATCCTCTAATACTATTATTCCAGTAGAGATACAGTACATTTCATCTTAGTGAAGAAGGCTACACAGTTAAACTGTATATTTAAGGGACATACAGTCTTCTACCCTAATTGTGAAATGGCAACTTCAAGCCCCTATTTCTCTCTTTGCATGAATCTAGTGGAATTAGACTCATGAATTGGACAGCTGTTCAAGTAAGGGTGCCCTCATATAAACTTTTGCCAATTCTTCAAATAATGACTCTGTTGGAAGGAAAAGCCATCTGGTTCAGTTCCAAACCGGGAGAAAGGCACTGGAAATAAAATGGTGGCTGGAGGCTGATTGGAAAGAAAGTTCAATGATGAAGCAGAACCACAGGGTTTGTGGTTCTGGTGCAGCTGACAGAATGGTTGAATGAATAGATGGATCTTTATAGGTTTCTGTGACTTTGAAGTTTGGACTGTTCTGCAGGTGGTGCAATGAAGGGGCTTGTATTGTGAAAGGGGTGTTGGGCAATTCCTATTGTGGCTAATGGCTTTTTTTTTTTTAATTTGATTTATATGCCGCCCTTCTCTGGAGACTCAGGGCGGCTTACAATGCGCTAAGCAATAGCCTTCATTCTTTCGTATATTTATACAAAGTCAGCTTATTGCCCCCACAACTGGGTCCTCAATTTACCTACCTTAGAAAGGATGGAAGGCTGAGTCAACCTTGAGCCTTGGCGAGATTCGAACCTGCAGTAATTGCAGGCAGCTGTTCTTAATAACAGGATGCTTTAGACCACTGTACTACCAAGGCTTTTGTCCTTTGTTGCAGGGTCTCCAACCTTGTTCACTTTAAGACTTGTGGACTTCAATTCCAGAATTCCTCAGCCAGCAAAACTCTGGGAGTTGAAGTCCACAAGTCTTAAAGTGACCAAGGTTGGAGAACCCTGCTTTGTTGGATTTTGGGTGAAGGGCTGCTTTCTAATCCTACCATTCTGCCAAGGAGTTTCAAAATATCCTGTCTTGAATGGATTACCAAATTTACATTTCTAAAAGCTGGCCTACTCAGTTTCTGCTTTGGGGCAGGGAGACTGGTGCTGGTTTTGGCCTCCCTTAAGAGCTTTTTTCCCCATTTCTCCTTTACTATATCTTTACTTTATTATATCCTGCCTTTTTTAATATTTCCCCAAATATTTCATTATTTGGGGGGGGGGAGCTTCCCACAACCCTTATTTCATAATTGTTTAATATAGCCCAGGACTTCAAAGGGCAGTTTATTTAAACTGGACTAGACAACCTGGTGTCAGGTTTTGCTGCTATCTTAAATAAACTTCATTCTCACATGCAAGGTCTCTAATGAATTTTTTTTTTATTTAAGAATAGAGAGAGCGACATCCCTGAACTTTTTGTGCAGCCAAAACTGGCACCTCCTTCCAAACCCCTCCCTTTCCATTCTTCAACCCCAATGTCTCATTGGCCATCGTGCAGATCCATCTCTTTGTCCCAAGCACGTTCTTTTCACAGGAATTCCCCCCTCCCTCTGTCACCCAGGTAACGCTATCTACTAAAGAGCAGGAAACTAGGTAAAAGTTCATGTCAGCATTAAAGCAAAGCTTCTCCCTCTCTCATTCATGTCAGCGCTGGAGGAGAACATAATTTGGAATGCTGACATCCGGCCCCTCTCCCTTCACTTCTCCGACGTAACCTGCCCCATAGGTAAAAAACCACAACAAGATAAGTATCATTATCCCCTCCTTGGCTGCGAACCCCCCCTCCCGGCTTGCCCAGGTGGTCTGCATGGAATTTTGCTATAAGGCGGTCAGCTTGGATGCTTGAGCTCTTCACCCAGGAAGCCTCTGACAACGGGTAGCCCTTCCATTTAATTAAGTACTGGAGGCGCCCCCTGTGCCATCTTGAGTCAAGAATTCGCTGCACTTCATAGTGAGTTTGGCCCCCAACAACCAGGGGCCCAGGGGGTTCATGTGGCGTCGGCCTTAAAGTAGACCCCACTACAGGTTTCAGAAGGCTACTGTGAAAAACGGGGTGAATCTTCCCCAAGAGCCGTGGCAACTGCAGTTGTACTGTAACGGGGTTGATTATTTTTACTATAGGAAACGGTCCTATAAATTTCGGGCCTAATTTCTTGCTCGGGAGTCTAAGCCTGGCATAATAATAAGTTAATAAAAACTTTGAAACCTTCAAAAATTTCTAATGTTGCTCCTTCTTTTTGGAAACATTTGCATATGGTTTTAAATCTCTCAGTTAAGTGTTTTCTGCAGGATACATAGTATCATGTTGTGTTTCCTATGACACTTGTTTTGTTCTCATGTTTTGGTAAATGAGAAGTACAGTTTATTAACTTTCTTCATTGGGATATCTGTTTACTCTATTAAAAACACACAAACCTGCCTTTAAATAATTTGCTCTTTCATTAGTGCCAATTTGAAAGATTCTACTTCAGCTGAAGATAGTTCTGTGCAATTGTTCTCTTAAGTAATTATCTCCTTTCTGGTTTCTTACAAGGATTTGACATTGAAAACCAATTCAGTGCTGGATAGCTTGAATGAAAACTATTAACAACCATCAGCACCGACTGAATAACTTTTTACATTGTAAACAAGCAGTCAATGGAAATGCAGTATTAAATTTGGCTAGTAGAAGAAGCTGGGTAACTTTGAAGACTAAATCCAACTTAAGTATTTCTGTTCCCTTTTTTGGGACAACAGTGCATCTGGCATATGAAATATTCAGCATGAGGAGAATAAGTCTATTAGAAATCAGTGGGTGTGCTTCTAATATATAGGATTGCATTGTATGGATATAAAAATGCCACAACATTATTGACTCTTAACTTTCTGGATTGATATCTTAAATTGAGGTATAGAATTTTTTTCTTTGTTGAAATTGCATAGAGCAAAATAGGCAGAGCTGAGGCAAGCTAAATTTGATTTCAGTTTGCTTACATTATTTAAAGTGATTCTATTTTGTAAACTTAATATATTTTTTTTCTCTTTTTCTTTCCTCAATTTACATACCAATCATTTTCCTGGTTTCTGGAAACAGTCTTTAAAATCCTATTTAACTGCTGTGAAGAGTTAAATAGTTGAAAAAACTCCTGTCACTATAAATCAAATATTTCTTTTAAAGTGAAAAATTAGTGGCCACTAATCTTCAATGTTTTGCTATCCTATTTCCCTCAAAATAAGACATCCCCTCAAAATAAGACATCCCCTGATAATAAGCCCAATCAGGCTTTTGAGCACATGGCAATAAGGCCAAACGCTTATTCAGGGTTCAAAAAAATATAAGACAGGGTCTTATTTTCAGGGAAACACGGTATTAGTCTCAGAACATAAACGAAGTATTTTCCTTTGACAAAAAGAATCATATCAACATCAAAGCTTTAAAACAATTTAAAACTTTCTAAGTCCAACAATAACCATCCTTTTGCTGTATTTTTTTAAAAAATAAATCTTTAAATTTATAATTAAGTTGTATTTTTTTAAAAAAAAAAAGAATGGAAGAAAACTCACCCTGTGATTTAATTAAAAATTGTCAGTCTGAAGGCTTTCAATCTTTACAGAATGCCAAAGGGGAAAACAATAAAGTCTAAAGTGATTAAGAGACAAATTCAATCAAACTTAGACTCCATGTAGGCAACATTAGCAGCTATAAACATGATAGAATCCTGTAACTCTCAGATGAAACAAAAATGCACCTCCTACTTTCTGCTCATAAAAAATCTGTGTGGAGTATATGTGAGTTATCTCGATTTCTCTTTAACTCCAGAGAGAGTAAAGCAGCCCAATAATTTCAATCAAGCACCTTTTTGGCTTCAGTATGTTCATCACTTTTGAAGAAATGTCAGTTCACTATTACGGCTCAACAGAAGTGCACAATCAGCTCACTTTTAACAGATTGGACAGATTCAGATACTTTGTAAAAGTACGCCAATTATAAAGATGAAGATTAAAAAATGACTACTCCCTCTTCCTTTCTATATACCCTCAAGGCTTTAATCCAAAGTGTCTTTCCATAGTTCAGATGACATAATTGTATCATATTGGTATAATGGGCCGATATACCATCAATTATCTTTTCTGTTTGTTGTCAAACAATCCGATTCCCAGGAACATCTAGCCTATTTATTTAATTAATTTCAAGTAACACCAAAAGCACTTTAACTAAAATATTTACCTTTCAGATTTATACTGTCCCTGCTTTTCATTTATAACTTTCCTAATCAAAATCTTGTTTAAGCTCTCCGATGTTATTTTAAAGTCTTGTAAAAGTATTATTTTCCTCTTTGTTTTACATTTTGTAATCTGGAAGGTTGGTTAATTTTGAGAAGTTTTCTTTGTTCCCCTGCTTTCAAAGACTTTCTTTCAATTATAAATTGGTTATATGCTAAGTGATTTGGAGAGCAAAGGTTGGTCCAAATTAATATCCTTTAAGAGGCATAGTGAGTGCAAACGAGCTATTTGTTGATCCCCAGCTGCTCAGAAAACCACAAGATTCCTATCCCACTGTCTCCTCACAAGGAGCAGCTGTCCAGGGTGCAGGTGGATCATCTCCTGGTTTCTTCTTTATCCAGAAATACTTCTGTAAACTAGCAGTAACCTCTGGCATAGTTTACTATTGTTGAGCCATCTCTACTACAGGTAGTCCTCAACTCATGACTGTAATGGGGTCTATTCATTATGTTGCAAGTTGTAATTGTCATTAAGCAAGGTGACAATCATCATTTCACTTAACAACCTCCCATCCCTACTCTCCTAATGTGTTAAACATTCACCTAAGTTCTTAAGCAGAGCATCAGGTGCCTTGGGTGGTGGGGTCCTCAGAGGCCTAGCATCTGCTCCAGGCCTCCCAAGGCTCCACTTCTTGCCCCTCAGAGCACCACAGGCCTTGGATCTGTTTTGTACTCCATGAGGTTTCAGTCCCTAGCATGCATTTACCTTATGTAATAGCTTCCCTGGATGTCAGCTTGATGATGAAGAAAAGCCAACTCAGGGGCCGGGAGGGCAGCAGAAGAATGGAGGGACCAGAGGAGGAAGCAAACAGAGGTAGGTGCAATAGAGACAGCCTTGCCCCTCCTTATGACTCACACCCATCAATTCCTACTTAGCCCGATGAGTGGAATAGCATGATGCTGGAAGCAACAGTTCAATTCCTGCTGTGTGGGTGTGTTCTGTCTTCATAGATTCCTGCCTTTGTTTCTTGACCCTATGCTTGGATTATGGATTTGTGAGTGGAATATGCATTTGTACCTGAGATTCGGATATTGTACTTTTGGACTCATACCTACATTTCTATTTTGGTATTTGGTTTGTGATTTTAGGCCTGACTTGGAGACTTTGCTTTATTGGAACTTTGTGAGGGATTTTTGTAGGCAAGTGTATTGCAAAAAGGGCTTGGAGAATATATTAGGGCTTATGGGGTTTCAGTAAAGCCTTTAAATTCCTCATGTGCATAAATGTAGACTGAAACCAGACACTTTAGAAAATCTCCAGAGCTCCAGAAGTCACATAGAGGAAGGATGGTAGGCTGCTCTGCCCCTTGAGGTCCTTAGGCCACGTGGCTCTATCCCAGAAGTGGGTGCCATTTTCAGAGAAGTTGCAGTGATGCCATGTGGCCTAAGAGTGCAATTACTCCTGCCGGGTGGAATGTTGACAAAATTAGACATATGTTCTTAATTGGAGGTTCTTGAATGGCATCGTTTCAGTTACACTGTTGCATTTTCCTTATCAGATTTCCACAAGTCTACTATAGGTAGTTCTCATTTAGCATCCACAATTGGGGCTGGCAATTTGGTCATCAAATGGATTGGTGTCTAAATGAAACTGCAACTATACTTAAAACTTTTCTTCACTTTTCATTTCTTTTCAAACCTATGAGAGCAATAAATGTGAAAGAGAAGGAAAAGATTGAATTTTTTTTTCAGTTTAGTCTAATGAAAGCTTCATACTAAAAATGAAAAAAATCCCACTACTGAATATTAGTGTTTTCTGAGTGAAAATCAACAGTGCAGCCCTGCAGGGAATTTGACTATTTCATTTAACAATCAAGTTGTCAGTCGCTAAATAAGGATTATCTGTATAGGAAAGATCTAGTCATTTCCAATTGTTTAGAAGCAAACTACCCGAAACAGTATTAGATATCAGCTATGTATCACAGTTTTTAAATAATACATGTAATTCTTAATTCCATATGAATACAATTTACTTTCCTCTGTGACTATAAATGCAACACCATTAAAAACTGAAGTATTTCTTTTTGACCCAAAATGTAGCAGACATTGCTACGATGGATGAATTTACTATGATTTAAGGGGAAACACCCATAATTTAAAATGTTTCGATTAGATATTGATATCATCAGTCAATAGGCATTTACTGATGAAGGCTTAATACACCTTTGCCATGTTTTAATCTCACAGTTTATTACTTTTATAAAATATCCTGGGATTATTATTGGGGAATGATATGAAAATATTATCATAACATTAACTAATTAATCTAAATTCTGAAATGAGGATTATCTCTATGACAGCAAATTCATACTTCAGATTGGATGTTTTGATCCTTTCTGCATATATTTTACTCACTTTAAGGATTTTCATGGATAATTGCTGATATTTTGTTTTGTTGGGAGAGTTCTTAATCTTAAAATTGAGAAATTAATCTTTAAAATCCCCTATTCTATTCATTCCTACAGTATGCTTTTTCTTTCTTTTTTTTCAGCTCCTTTTCCTACTATAGGAAAAAAAAAATTTCTGTGCATCTAATTCCCCTTCTTCACTGTTCTGTAATACAATTTACATGCAACTGCATTAGCTTACAAACTTTGCCTGTCAAAGTCCATCATGAAACATGTCACTTTAAATTCCAAGGAGAGGTTGTCTATTGAAAATTCAATATTTACTAGGCATCTGTCAGTGCTTAATATCTGATGTGAAACAACATATAATGTTTGACATTTGAAAACCTGACTGTTAACACCAAATGGTGTTTAACTATGTTCTGTAGTAGACTTGCACAACTAGCAGCCTGCAAATTCTATTGATGTGATCCCAGAATTTGTCCAAAAACAGTCACTGAATTCTATTTTTTAAAAGATAGAATATGTATAACATAGGTAGAGTGATCATATTAAATTAGATTAATTTTAATTTGTTTTAAAATTAAACTTTAATTACATGTATTGACTCAAATATAATATTCCATTTTGATTACTTTCCCCCCATATAATTTTCAAAGTTGTGTATTTCTATAATAGTTTTCTACAACTTGATACTTCCAGACCTCTGGACCTATAGTCCTTGTTAGTTCTTCTTTGGGATTATGAACTATGGCACAATAAACTTGGTAGAGAAGGAGAGTCAAACTTAACACCTGGGGGCCAGATCCTCTGAGGTGAGTTGGGCTAAGATCTGGTCCGCGAAGCTGCCCTGGAAACAGCACAAGACCAGCCCACAGTGCCTCTGTTAGTGAAAATGAAGCTCAGGAGGGCCACATGTGGCCCTCCTGAGCTCTGTTTTCGCTGGCAGAAGGTTGCAGGAGACTATCACAGCCAAAAACTGAACTCACGAGGGCCACATATAGCACTCCTGAGCTCCATTTTCACTGGCAGAGGATTGCAGGAAGCCGTTGCACCCGAAAACAAAGATCGGGAGCCTGTTTTCACTGGCAGAGTGCTTGAGCCACCCCAGGTGCCCCTGACATGAGTGATGTCGAGCTGGCCATGCCCACTCTGGCTCTCCAAGGTCAAACACAACCCTGATGTGGCCCTCAAATAAATCAAGTTTTATACCCCTGTGGTAGAGCAATAGTCATGGAAATATAGGCAAAACATAGGTTCTGAAAGGCAGATGACCAGTGAGTTAGCAAGGAAGTTATTGATGTTATATGTTTGGAATGGCTTTCAGTCCTCAAAATATGCAAAAGTAACCTTTTGCTGGTTGTTGTCTGCCAACAAATATTTAGCTTCCATTTCTTGGGTAACCTCACTTTCCTTCATTTTCCAAAACTAAACGTTTTCTTAACCACTACCCCTCCTTTTCCACTTCCAAAGACCAGACAGGAAAGGAATAAACTTGCTGATCTGAGCTTTAGAAATACTTACCTATTCAAAATCTTGCTTGAATATCATAGGATGTTTGTTCGTATTGTTTGGTAATATATTTGTTAGTTTTCTGTATCTCACCTTTATTATTTTTATTAAAAAGTTTAAGGAAGCAAACATATCCAACACACTTCCCTCCTCCTATTTTCATCATAACAACAATCCTCTGAGGTGGGTTGGGCTGAGAGAGAGTGACTAGTCCAAAGGTACCCATCTGGCTTTCATAGTTATGGCAGGACTAGAACTCAAAAACTCCAGCTTTCTAATCTGGTACCTAAACTATTAGACCAAACTGGCTTTCCAAGTATTAAAGGAATCAAGCAATAATGTTGCATCTATGGAATACATTTTCTATTAATTATGTAATTTATTGGCAAAGTTGTGACAGTTGGGTCACATTATGATTTTCTGAGGAGTTGAGGGAAATGAAACACTTAGAGAGTAGTTGGAGAGCCAGTCGTTCTGAATCTGACCGAACACTAGTGAGGTCGTGTATTAAGACCTACTTAGTGGCGATAGCAGCGGCAAAATATAACTATTTTTCCGCTATTATTGCATCAGCAGATAATCGCCCAGCCGCCTTGTTTAGGGTGACCCACTCCCTCCTCCATCTGGGAGCATGGGAAGACCCCTTGCAAGGTCGAGCTGAAGATTTTAGGTGTTGTTTTTGGGAAAGGCATTTTAAAATGCTGGGACTATTTATTTAATAACTGACTTTGCTTCCATAAATCGAATTAAAGTTGGATTAAACACGTGTGAGATCTGAGATAAGAGAAATAAACAGCATTTATCTGGAGGACTATGTTTTATATTTATCTACTTTATGACTACTGGAGGTTCAACTGCAAGAACAAGGAAGATACCTAAGTAAACTTACTTTTGAATGTTAAGATATATGACTAAATCTATAGAGTGGATGTAAGGAGATATTCGGAAAGCTTCCTGGACTATCTAAATGGAACTGATTGAATAATCCTGGGATATAAAGAACTATGATTATTGTACTCTCTGAGGAGCAATGTTAGACCTGAATATATGGTTTTGGGAGTATTAAGCAAGAGTGAGACTTAGTAAAATAAGACGAGATGCTCCACCATGAGGAAATGAGTGGAATTTTAAAGAAAATGGTGTTGATAAATAACTTTATTGTCATTGTACGTGTATGCACAGTATACCCATACAACGAAATTCACTTAACACCCAAAGATCAGGTCCAACATACATAACAATCCCCAAACACACTCCCACCCACCACAATTCTCCACCCCTAAACCACCCAAACATCCACACAACAGACCAAGTAATACTGTCCAACAGCTCACTGATGGTGGCCATTTAATTCATTGTTGAGTGCAATTATAGCTCTGGGATAAAAACTATTCAGAAAATGTGTGGTCCAGATTTTAATTGTTCTGTATCTTCTGCCAGAAGGCAACAGTCCAAAAAGATAGTAAGCAGGATGGGAAGAGTCTCTGAGAATGTTATGTAACTTTCTCAAACAGCGAGATTTGAAGATGTCGTCCAGGGCTGGTAGCTGGAGTCCGATGATATTCTGGGCAGTTTTAATGTTGATGTTCCAAAGTATTAATGACACTGTGACAAAAAATACAGGGAGATAAAGAATCTAATGCATAACATAGATGAGAAAATGAAAATATTCTACAAGGGACAATGAATAAAGATCAAAATGTCCAGGAAAGAGAGGAGACAACAGAAAAAATGGAGGAAAAGTAGAACAGACAAGCAAATAAAGCAAGAAGACAAAAAGAAGAAGACAATAAAGACAATAATGGCTGATGAAACAAATTAAGAAAAAAGTATTTTAAGATATTTAAAAATGGAATTGGAAAAGCAGGAAGATACTTTCGAAAGGAAGATAGGGGCTCGGGCAGATATTCTGGAGACCTGGCAGCATAAGATAGTAGAGATGGGAGAAATATTCAGACTAAATAGTAAAGAGGTAGATGCAGATAGAGACAATGATCTAAGAGAGGTATATGGGAGGCAAGTCAAAAAACAAATAAGAATTGCAGTATTAAAATGGGCAAGAGATGATGGGTAAAAAGGAAATACCTTTTAATATAATGGTGGCTTGACCAAAAGCTAGAATAGAGGTAGAAATAAGAATACACATTTTTATATAATAGAATAAAAGCAATAGCTAAACAGAAAGATCAGAGGCAGAAAGATGGTATTATTATGTATGTTTAAATAATATGGTGACTGGCATTAGAATGGCACACTGAAACTCTGAACAACCAAACAATGAAGGATTATATTCAATACAAATATGTGTATCAACACTAGGACTAGTAATAGTGGCTTGACTAGAAACTTGAATAGAGGTAGAAATAAGAAATAGGGGGAATATTAGAATACACATTTTTATATAATAGAATAAAAGCAATAACCAGACAGCAAAACTAGAGGTTGAAAGATGGTATTACTATGTATGCTCAAATAATATTGTGATTGGCATTAGAATGGCACACTGAAACTCTGAACAACTAAATAAGGAAGGATTATATTTTAATACAAACGTGTATTAACACTAAGATTACAAAAGTTTGAATAATGTAATAAATATTATTAATGTTATTATTGTTATTTGTATCAAAATGAACGATAGCCAGATGCCACACTGTTTGTGTATTGATGTTGATGAATATTTTTTAAAAAATTAGATTTTGGACACCTAGTCCTTCTATTTCCTGCCAGAACTGTCAGAAATCATGCACATTTCAATAGCACAAACTTATAGAATTGCAAGGAGCACCCAAGGGGGGTGGGAGTGGGGAGGCAGTGGGTTAAAGCATCCGTACAGCCCAGCCAAGATTTAATATAATAGGGATGAGAAGATTAGGAGAAATGTTAAACAGGTAGCAGTAAACATCCAATTGGGAGATTACCTAAAGGCAGAGAATTTTAGTAAGGCATTATTCATAAGCTATTATGTTTTCCCTTCTGCTCTGATAAAGTACCCATTACGTTCTCAGCAAATAGACCTGTGAAATTATGCAGCAGAATAAAGCCATAGAATGCTGAAGTGCCTCAAGCACTTTAAACAGCAGGTAGCTAATCAGGTTTAGAAAGACCAGGTATTAATAACTCCTTGTGACTAGAAAGCCAATATACTTGGGGAAAAATTGGGCTAGAACCTTTCCCTTCAATGTGCTGGTTGCAGCAGAAGGCTACTGATACAGACCAGACTTCTCCCTAATTTCTTTTCAGGGCATTATGGAAATTTACTTAAGCAGTCCCAAACCCAAAGAAGGTGCAGGGTTTCTTGCCTAATCAGGAGGTTGGACTAGAAGACCTCCAAGGTCTCTTCCAACGTTGATTCAACCCCCTGATTAGGCAAGAAACCCTGCACCACTTCAGACAAATGGTTTTCTAATAGAATAATAATTCTATTAGAATTATTAATAGAATAATAAAATAATAATTCTATTCTCTATAATTGTATTGACTCAAAAGTATATTGACAAAATGGCCACTTTAGCAGGCAATATCCAGTTAACAGGGAATTTGCCTATGACTGAGTTCATCAGCTCATTTCTCAGCTATCTCTCACTCTCTCATGCAGAGATGTCATCTGGGAGACAATTAGTTTATGGCTGAGGATATCCAATCCACATACACAGTAGAACACTTAAGAGAAACCAGCAGAAAAGGATGAACTTTACTGAGTGACAGACCATAATTAACGAGATCTAGAAACAAACATGATTCTACCTTGAGAGGGTGAGTGTTCTCTACATTTAGAAACTATCCTCATATTGCTATAAACATGGCAATAAAATAAAAATTAGTTTGAATTTTATTAATCTAATTCTGGTGGGTTTTTTAAAAAAACAACAACAATAGAATAGAAGGTGGCTTTGATCTTCCATTCACCAAAAAACTCATGACAGTCTTCTCTGTTTCTAAGGGTTCTTCTGCAGTTGGTAAAATAGTGAAATGTTACAGAAGTATAATCCCTTTAAACCCCTCAGGATTTGACATCTCATTTTCTCGCCTGTGAAGATACAGTCTAAGCAAAGACTGGAAAATTGAGGAAGAGCTGACAGACTATTTCTTACCAGTCCCTAAAAATTACAGGTTTTGCTAAAGTTCTCTTAGAAGGTACTTATTAACTTCACTAAATTTGCTATACAAAAGTGAAAATCCTTCTCCAACTTAAACTTAGAAAAACAAACACTTGTGCAGGAAATGTCCACTTTTCACTTATTTGCATGTTTTAAATATTCTATCAAGAAAAAAATATTTTTTTAAAAAAACAAACTTGACAGAAGTAGTGTGCCCCATCTGTAAGGTATTGCTTAGTGCTTATAATAAGGTTCTTTAAGTGATACACTATGGGACTTTTAGGTCTTAACATAATATACTCTTTAGAACAGTGTTTCTCAACCTCGGCCGCTTGAAGATGTGTGGATTTCAACTCACAGAATTCGGCAGCCAGCAATGCTGGCTGGGAAATTCTGGGAGTTGAAGTCCTCACATCTTCAAGCGGCTGAGGTTGAGAAACACTGCTTTAGAAGGTGAGAGCACTGGTGATATATTATTTCCGATGAAATTCACCCTTTCTGTTGTAATAATGCCTTCCCTATATTGAATTATGACATATACTGTAAATTCAATTAAAGTTGCAATCTCCTGGATAGGAGAAAGGAAAAGGTATCTCAGTGCAATATTGAATAATATCTGTATAGAAACTTCCAAAGGATTTTGCCCTGGAATCTGGATTAATATAAAAAAGTGAGGTGAGAACCTTTTTTTTTTCCCTTAAGGAAAGCACAAATAAGAGTTCAGGTTTACTTTTACTGTAAAAGTAAGTAAACATTTTAAGTGAAAATGTTTGTGAACCCCTTTCTGACTAGAGTGTCTTTTGGGCCTTCTTGTTATGTAAACTATTTGTCTCCTCAATCTAATTGGGGCAAGGGGGGAAGTTAAGGGTATTCTGAGTACCCATCCGGAAAAAAAGAGAGTGTGATAGCCAGAGACTGTCTTTCTTTGTTTTAGTTCTCTCTCTCTGGAACAGCTGATCTCAAGGGTTAGGTGTGACCTATCCTGATGATTTTGATAGCTGATGAAAACAGTCCTCTTTAAGGTAGCATAACTGGATTGCAGTTATGGATTTCTTGTAGCTTTCAGTAATTTTCTTTTGTTTTTAATTTGTTGGCTTTATGAACGGATTGTCAACTTATGACAGTGGTGGGTTGCTACTGGTTCGGTCCAGATCTTGCGAACCAGTAGTAACGGCGGTGGGAGGCTCCACCCACCCGCTCAGACATCATTATGGATGCTCTGCGCATGTGCAGAAGCGCCACACACAAAGGGAGCGAGCGCACATGCACACTCCCGTTGTGAACCGGTAGCAAAGATAAGTGGAACCCACCCCTGACTTATGACATAAGTTGTTAAAATTGGAACAGAAGGCAGCATATAAATTTTGGTAATTCAATTAAATAAATACAATAGCTGATGACTGGAAAGAACTTAAAATGTGGTTCCAACATTTTCTTTTACCATGCTGGCTTAGTTATAACCTTTACAGCTCACTTTATATGCAACTTCAATGCTTTCATTTTCTACTTCATTAGTAAGATGCTGAATCAATTATTTAGATTACTAAGGTTCTGAGTACCTGTAAATGATAAAGAAGTTATTGTAATAAGCCTCTATAGTCTTCTACAAAATCCTTCCACTATTCTTTGCTCCAAACTATTGCAGACATCCAATAGAAACCACAATGTTGTATGATTCACAAGGTTATTGCACAAATGATGGACATTATATAATTTGCATCATCCAGGCAAAGATTGATAATGGATGCATGGATGCATGGATGGATGGATGCATGCATACATGCATACATGGAAGGATGGATGCATGGAAAACCCTCCACCCATATCCCTCATAACTTTCTGAATCCATCTACCTAGCCAGCTGAAGCTTTATAAAAAAAAAAGGCAGGTTTTTAAATAACTTTTAATGTGGGAGCCATTTGAATCTCTGGAGATATTGTTTCAAAAGGAAGATACTGCAATAGAGAGGCCCATTAAATGACATAGTTTAATTGAAGAGACTCAGACCATGTGAACCTGCCAAAATGCACAGAATGGATGGACAGTATGGGAAAAAGGTAGTCCTCCAGATAGGTAAGCCCTATGCCAAGTAGAACTTCATAAATAATAATCAGCACCTTGAAATGTACCCAGGAGTCAACTAGCAATAAATGTGGCACATACAATAATGATATTACTTGGGCATAGTAAGGCTTGCCCATCACTGCTCATGGCATTGCATTTTGGATCAGCTTTAGCTTCTAACTGGACAGCCCCATAACTGTCCATCTGCAGTGACATCAATGTTTCTACAGAGCTCTTCCAAAGTGTACAATCCATGATGGGGACTTGGCAGAAAGGAGTGAGGCCCTGGGGCATGGGAAACAGAAAGGTAGGCTAACAATTTGTGTTATTATGTATGTGTGAAATGGGAGTTGTTTTTTTTAACTACAGGGGCTGTGATAATTTATGGGTGGGATGTAACTCGAATCTCATTTTCAGCAGTATCTTATTAGCCAGCTAAATTGTACAAATTGGCTCACAAAATCCTTTATTCTCAACATTCTGAGAATTTGCCCTAAATTTGCCTGGAAGAATGGGGAGGTGGAAAATCATGCCATGTAAAAATCATGCTAGGTGATTATGCCCCCTAAAGCTATGATCCAATGCCCTCACCACCAAGCTATGATCCATTTCTGGTCTGTAGAAACCAGACTCACCACTGGAAAATCACAGTGGTATCACTAATATCTTTGCAGTCATCTCATGTGTATCTAATTCTTTACAGTCATCTCATGCGTACCTGGATTCTTCTACTCCAAATACATGTGCACTTTTGTCACTACTGATACTTCTATTTTTTAAACAATTTCATGAATAGCAAAATGTATGCTGATAGATGTATTTGTGTGTTTTAAAAAAGAAGCAACAGTGACTAAATTTTGCAGAAGGTTATATCTTGAATACAGAAAAATTGAAAGAGTTAATGTAGATATTTTGATTTTTTATTTTTTAACATCTGAGTTTTTAAAGACCTTGTTTCCCCATTAAATAATATTTCTGGGTATTTTTTAAAAAGATACATAAGTTGCTTTGGGTATGTAAGAAAATTAGATAGAACTTTGAAATATTAGATCAGTGTCTTTCAAAATATTATGCCTTAGATAACAACAATATCCCTATATTCTAAGAAATAAAATAAATAATTCTTCCATTATATTTCACCTTGTTACCAACCAATAATGAAAAAATGAAGTCCAAATAATGTCCTATTCTAATAGCCTTTGTCAGCGGATGTTACAATTTCTGTATATTATTGGTCCATGAGGTAACATTAGATTAGAAATAAAAAGGAAGAGATAATTTGGGTGTAAATGTCAGCAAAAAGAACAGAAACAAACATGCTTTATCTAAAAACCTGAATATGATTATCTCTTCCACTGGTAATGTTTTATTTACAAAAGTTTATTACAGATAATTTATATGGCTAAAGAAATCATATTTCTAAAAATTGGTTTTTTTTTCTATAATCAGTTTGTTCCACACTATATAATGGATCACAAGGCAATTCATGCTGTAAAATTTAGTCATTAATGATTAATATAATGTTTTATTTGTAAATACTATATGCTCATATTAATGCTGATTGAAACTTTCTAAGGTGCTAACAGAAAAAGATAATCACTTTAGATGGGGTTTAGTTTAGTCTTCAAAAAACATTTAAAAGTTCACTGATCGACTTTTCATGCTCGAAAAATCCATGGCTTATTTTTAATCATCATGTTAAAGAAGCTACAACGTGTGGGTTCTAACAAATGTGATGCCATAACCAAACAAATTATTACGTTTTGCTGCTTTTAGTTTTTAGTTTGGGGATTGTTGGGCTGATTTTAAAAAAAGATCTGTTACCAGATACAGAAGAAAACCCATATGACCCCATTTCTGCAAGCAATGGGGTTAAACACTGTTGCAAAACCATTTTTGGCAGAGTTCTTTAATATTCCCTATGGATGAAATGAAACATATGCATCTCTAATGGAAGCTACAGAAAGATATATTCTTTACCACATTCAGTTTTTACATGTTGTAATTGTATTATAAGGTTATCCAGATAATCATTCCTTTATCAGAGCAAAGTGAAGACTTTCTATCAAGCATTCATTATCAGAGGCTAATGGTTTAAACTCATAGACTTGATCCCCATGTATGCAAAATCAGTGCATACATGGGGCAATACAATTAAAATAAATACAATTATTTTAACATATTGCAATTTCCTAAGCCTGATAATGGGAAAGATTCATTCATAAGTATAAAAACAAATCTAATTCTTCATAAAACTATTTAAAGCTTTCAATGTATGTCCTCTGAAAGGAATCCATTGGAATCTCAAAAATGATGTAATAGTCTTTGTTTTGTTTTGTTTTTAAAAAAATACACTCAAATATTTAGGAGCAAAAAATTATTTTACTCATATAAAAATGATAATTAAATATTGTTGAACTACAAGAGAATGGTCAATAAAGTAGACCAGGAGCAGAAAAATCATAGCATAGTATAACCGTAGATGTCACTGCTTGAAGAACAAAAGGAGACACAGTTTGCTATTCTGGGTGGAAAGTTGCCTGCCTAACATCTTTTCCAGAAATATAGTCTTTCTGTCAACAAAACTTTTAACCCTGGCATTACATCTCTTTCTGGATTAGGCAACTTTATAATAGAAGTACTTGAACTTATTGCTTCTCGTCAGTCTCACATGTCTTGTCAAAAAGAAGGCAGACTTGATTTTCCCTGCTTATATAAATGCCCAAACTCTCCCAATTCAAAATTTAAGTAAATCATTATCCCTCCCCACCCCACCGGAGCAAATGCAAGATACATAAACCCTACACAGCAGTGGTGGATTCAGGTAAATTGTTAGCTCAGACTTTCAGCTGTGAATGAACCATTCTCTCTTTCTTTGAAATGGAACTGATTCTCTCTTTCTTTGAAATGGAACTGATTCTCTCTTTCTTTGAAATGGGCCTGCCCGCCCCTGTGTTATACTCACCTTTATTTCTGCTTCTGAAGCCCAGCTGATCGGGGCAGCAGAGTGGATTGCCACTCTTCAGCTGTTTTCCTTGCTCTCAGCAATGTGGATGTTATGTATTGATACTTTTGAGCGGGAGTTTCAAACCTGCCTACGTTTCTGATTGGCTGACAGTCCCTCCAGGATTGTATATAAGGAGGGCTGCAGCCTCTGAGTTTTTGCTGAAGTCTCACTGTAAATTAAAGAGCTGTTGTCACTTGCTTGGTTGTGCCTCTCGTCATTCCCGAACCACTTCATTGGCAACGAGGATGGGATTGAGGTCACAACAAGCGAACCAGTGAGACCACGAGCTTCAGCTAGGTGACGAGGCGAACCACAGGAGGCATACCGAACATGTCTGCCTACGTTCCGCCCAAGCCTTTTGATCCGACCCGCGAAAAATGGGTCTCGTACCTGACGAGGTTCAAATGCTCGCTCGAAGCCAGCGACATGCAGGGGCTCTCCGCTAATCGGAAGAGGGCCCTCTTCCTAAGCCACTGCGGACCGGACGTGTTCGAGATGGCAGAGTCACTGTGCGAGCCAACGCCGGTCCAAACCGTTTCCTGGGACACCCTGATGGCCACGCTCCGGGCTCACTACGCTCCCGTGCCCTCCAAGTTCGTGCAACGATACCAACTCAGACAGCGCGTACAGCGAGAGGGAGAACCGGTCAGCGCATACATGGCCAGCCTGAGAAAAGCCGCAACCCATTGCGACTATAGAGACTTGGACGATGCGTTGCTTGAGCAACTCATCTGTGGTGTCCGGGACATTAGGCTGCAACGGCGCCTACTCGCCAAGCCTGATTTAACGCTCGCTGGAGCCCTAGACGAGGCCAGGGCTCATGAAGCCTCCACAAAAGCCGCAGAAACGCTGCAGCGTCCGCTGACCAGCAAAGACAACCCCAAGTCTGCCCCGGTGCACAGAGAAGACGCCGGATCCAGCTCGGAGTCCGAGTCGGATGAAGACGTCTTCCGAACGGAGCACCAGAGAAAGGACACAGGCAGCCCCCGGCGAAGCTGTCCCAGCTGCGGAGGGCACCATGACAGACTGTCCTGCAAATATAGGGAGGCTATTTGCAGGCGTTGCGAGAAAAAAGGGCACTTGGCGCGAGTCTGTAGAGCCATTCTGCCCAGAAAACACCAACCACGTGAGCGCCGCAGCCAACCAGAATCAACGCGCCAGAAACAACCAACGAGAGAAGGCGGCGCGAAAAAACGGCGCGAATTTGAACCTCGAGATGGCCGCAGCATTCACATAAACCAGGCCAGCGCGGAAATCGAGGACAAAGTCAGCACGGTGGTCGAAATCAACGGCAAGTCATGCTCAATGGAGATCGACACCGGATCGGCTCTCTCCATAATGTCTTGGGCGACCCTAAAGACCCTCCTGCCGTCGTTCCGGAAGGACCAGCTCTCCAAACAGAGACTGCGCATCTAGACTACCAGGGGAACCGAGTCCCCCTCGAAGGCGTGGGCACGTTCCGAGTCACCTACGGAGACTACGAAAGAGACCTGCCACTGACCATCGTCACGAAGCAGCTTCCCAGCCTTCTCGGCATGGGGTGGTTCCGAGCCCTCGGCATGGGCTTCACCGGCGTCCACCAGATGCTCAAGTCATCGTTAAAAGACAGTCTCCTGACCGAGTTCCAGGACGTTTTCGGGGACACGTTGGGCAAGTATGTGGGGACCCCTATCTCCCTTAATTTAGACCCCAACATAGCCCAAATAAGACTCAAGGCCAGACGGGTGCCTTTCGCATTGAAACCAAAGATCGATGCGGAACTGGACAAACTGATTAAACAAGGGGTGCTGGTTCCCGTTGACCATGCAAAGTGGGAAACCCCTATAGTGACCCCAGTAAAGTCTGACGGCTCAATTAGAATCTGCGCCGACTACAAGTGCACAATCAACAAGGCTTTGCAGCCGAGCGCCTATCCGGTGCCGATCGTGCACCATCTACTACACTCCCTGGGGCCCGGAAAATTTTTTGCCAAATTAGACCTGGCTCAGGCCTATCAACAATTACCAGTTGATGATGCCACGGCAGAGGCACAAACGATTGTTACTCATAGGGGTGCATTCAAATGCACCAGGCTCCAGTTTGGGGTGAGCGTCGCACCCGGCCTGTTTCAAAGCACCATGGAGCGCCTTCTGCAAGGGCTTCCCGGAGTGGTGCCCTATTTTGATGACGTTCTAGTCAGCGCTCAGGACGAACGTCAGTTAGGGGACAGAGTAAGGAACGTCCTTTCCAGATTTAGGGAAGCGGGACTAAGGTTAAAAAAAAATAAATGTATGATCGCTGTCCCCTCCGTTGAATTTTTGGGGTACAGGGTGGATGGCACAGGCATCCACCCTACCGAAAGCAAGGTGAGAGCAATTAAGAGCGCACCTGCCCCCAAGACCAAAGCTGAGCTCCAAGCCTCCTTGGACTGCTCAATTTTTACTCAATGTTCCTGAAAGACAAAGCTACCGTCGCAGATCCCCTACACAAACTATTGGGGAAGAATGTACCATGGGTCTGGGGGAAACCACAAGCAGCCGCTTTTGAGGCTGTAAAGAGACTTCTATCAGAAGACAGTTTCCTAATCCAATACAACGCAGCGCTACTGCTTGTATTGGTTTGTGACGCCTCCCCCGTAGGAGTTGGTGCCGTCCTGGGCCATAGACTTCCGAACGGCCTAGAGGCGCCCATTGCGTTTTACTCTCGCACCCTGTCAAGCGCAGAGCGAAACTATAGCCAATTGGACAGAGAGGCTCTGGCTGCAATTGCGGGGGTTAAAAAGTTCCACGAATATCTATTTGGCCGGCAATTCGAACTTGTGACTGATCACCGGCCCTTGCTAGGACTTTTGGCAGGCGACAGGCCCACCCCCGCTGCTCTGTCCCCACGCTTGACTAGATGGGCTATTTTTCTTTCGGCCTATTCATACCAGCTTGTACATCGACCTGGACGGACCCTGGGTCACGCGGATGCCCTCAGCCGCTGTCCCCTATCTGACTTACTGACCAATCCAACACCTGAGGCCTCCGTCCTTCTACTGGACACATTAACTTTGGGACCTATTTCCTCTGCCGAAGTGGCTAAAGCCTCAGCCAGGGACCCGATCATTCGTACTGTGATGGGGTGGGTGCTAAAAGGGTGGCCGGTCAAGGTGGACGGGGGGGACTATCAAGGTTTTGTAAACAAACGAAACGAACTGTTTACGCAAGGTGGTTGTTTATTGTGGGGTGATCGGGTGGTAGTGCCAACGAAACTACGAACGAGGGTCTTAGAATTGCTGCACAAAGGGCATCCGGGCATTGTCAGAATGAAAAGTTTAGCCCGCAGTTACGTATGGTGGCCCAACATGGACCAAGTCATCTCTGAGTGGGTGGGGAAGTGCAGACCCTGCCAGGAGTCTCGGCCCGATCCCCCGGTAGCGCCCATCCGAGAGTGGGAGAAACCAAAAGGGCCATGGGGGAGGATCCATATTGATTTTGCTGGCCCCTTCCATGGGCAAACGTTTTTAATTGTAGTAGATGCCTTTTCGAAATGGCTTGAAATCATTCTAATGCCCTCTACCACAGCCGAGGCTGTTATTAAAGCCCTTCGCAAGCTGTTTGCCACACATGGCCTACCGGATACCCTAGTATCTGACAACGGCCCTCAATTCACAGCAACCCTGTTCGAGGGATACTTGGCCGGACTGGGCATCCGCCATGCCCTATCGGCCCCGTTCCATCCGGCTTCTAACGGATTGGCCGAACGTTTTGTAAGAACGGCCAAAGAGGCCCTATCCAGACTAGATAACGGGGACTGGCAGGCCAGGATAGATCAATTCTTAGCTGTCCAGCATGCCACACCATGCACAGCCACAGGGAGAAGCCCAGCAGAGCTCCTCATGGGCAGGAAGCTCCGGTGCGTGTTAGATAGGCTTCACCCCAACTATTCGCACGAAAATTTCAAGGGAGAGACCTCGGGACTAAGACAGTTTCAGGTTGGGTCCCCGGTGTTCGCTCGCAACTATGCCAGCGGACCTCTATGGGTTGCAGGAACCATAGTGGGCATAACGGGCCCGAAATCTTATACGGTAGATGTAGGGGTAGACAGACTCTGGAAGCGCCACATAGACCAGCTGAGAAAAAGGGTAGTCGGCGAAGCAAACATAAATTTAGACATATCCGAGCCTAACTATAACAACTTTCCCAAAACAGCTAACTCAAGCCCGGGTTCGCGAGAATACTTAGCTGACAAGCCCTGGTTCCAGCGCCGCCCCAGCGAGTCGCCACTCCCAACCGGGGATAACCACGCCCCGGACAAAATCCAGGAGGTTCCATTGGCGGAGCTGGGAGAGACAGAAAGTCCCTCCGACCAGCTCGACGCCCCACCAAACACTGAACTGCGCAGGTCAACTAGGACGAGAACTCGCCCTGGGCACCTGCGAGATTTTGTGTGTACTTATGTAAATATTTGAATGACAGTGCCTTCTGGGAAGGGAGGGGTGTTATGTATTGATACTTTTGAGCGGGAGTTTCAAACCTGCCTACGTTTCTGATTGGCTGACAGTCCCTCCAGGATTGTATATAAGGAGGGCTGCAGCCTCTGAGTTTTTGCTGAAGTCTCACTGTAAATTAAAGAGCTGTTGTCACTTGCTTGGTTGTGCCTCTCGTCATTCCCGAACCACTTCAGTGGAAGTTCAATCTTCACAAAATGTGCACGCGCGCTCAGTGAACTGATTGTTAAACCGGTAGGATTCCACCATTTCTACACAGAGACAAAGGCCTTTTAATGTAGCCTAAACCAAGCTATTATGAAAAGTGCCTCATGACTAAAATGCTATGTTAACCTGCTAGCAAGAATATCTGCAGGGGAGTAAAAAAATATCAAGATTGTAAACTGCAATCACACTGAAGTCCACACATCCAAGATGAGGGTATGAAAAAAAATTAAATTATTTTTCAGTTCAGAAGCTGTGGCATTTCAGGTTCAGGATACTTTTTGAATCTTCTTTTTGAGTCTCCTGTTAGATAGCTGGAAAGACAACAGATTGAGTAGTGGCCCATTTGCAGTAATTCAACCTAGCAATAAAATGAGGATGACTGGAAGTTAGCTTGAGATTCATTAATGAGATATCGGAGCTAGAGGCAGATATAGACCGGAGACTGATATGTAGAGATGCCCAGTGAAATCAATTGATTTCATACATTTAATCATAATTCATTGAAATTGGATTCTAATACAAGCTAATACTATCAATTGTTATAAAAATAATTTTAAAAAGTAAAGAAAATCCATAGCAAAATACTAAATTTAAAAAATTTCAATTGTTTAGGAAATACAGGTAGTCCTTGACTTTCAACCATTTGTTTAGGGACTGTTCAAAGTTACAAAAGCACTGAAAAAGTGACTTATGACCATTCTTTCATTGCAGCATCCCCCATGGACATGTAATAAAAATTCCAATGCTTGGCTACTGGCAAGTATGAGGTGCAGTGTCCCTGGATCATGTGATCATCTTTTATGATCTTCTGATAAGCAAAGTCAATGAGGAATCTAGATTCACTCAATAGCCATGTTATTAACTTAACAATTGCAGCATTTCACTTAACAACTGTGACAAGGCAAGTCATAAAATGGAGTGAAGTTCATTTAACAACTGTCTTTCTTGGCAACAGAAATTTTGGGCTTAATAGTGTTTATAAGCAAAGAATTATGTCAGTGGTGGAACTCTGCTGGTTTAACAACCGTTTCGGTGAACGCACGCTTTGCACTGAAAATGGAGCATTTAGAAGTTCAGCTGTTTCCAAGTCAGCAACAGTAAGTAAAATAGCGAGAGGGTGGGAAATAAGCTGTGCCATGTGATTGCGATCAGCTAGAAAGCAGGACAGGAGAGGGCGGGGGGTGGACGGGGCAAACTGATCGTCGGAGCTACCGGTTCACCTGAACCAGTCTGAACCGGCTGAATTCCACCACTGAACTATGCATAGCATTTTTATTAATTGTAAAAAGAATCCCAATATAAGCAATTTTTATAGCTAGAGGACCAATAGTCAGAAAATTTTCCTTTCCCACTGCTGGAAAATAAAAATTATTAGGACACCCTTCCCCAGTGAAGTTATGCATCAACCCCTATCATCTCTGATCTGCAAGCAAACCTCAATTACAGATAAAGAGAACCAACTAAAGCTCTTCCTGTCCATATTAGACATTCAGGCTGCAATTGATTAAATGTGTCTCTTCAGGAAGTCAGTCAACACCAAGAAACAAACCTAAAACAGAATTCCATCAAAATAAGGGCTCCAAAGACTGCTACATCTAAGGCAAGGGTGAAATCCAGCATGTTCTGACAGGTTCTGGAGAACTAGTAGCGGAAATTTTGAGTAGTTCGGAGAACCGGCAAATACCACCTCTGGCTGGTCCCAGAGTGGATAGGGAATGGAGATTTTGCAGTATCCTTCCCCTGCCATGCCCACCAAGCCACACCATGCCCACCAAGCCACGCCCACAGAACCGATAGTAAAAAATAATTGGATTTCAACACTGATCTAAGGTCACATATTCCACAGGACAAGGGATGGATTACCTTCTCCAGGATTACCCAGGGCAGAAACATCTCAATTTATATATCTAACTTACTGCACATCATCCAATACTTTACAATCAAAGCTCATGTTCCTTTAAATACTACCAATTTTAATTTCCTATCCTCATAGCATACCTTAACAATTGAACTGTGCATTTGTTTTTGCTGCCAAATAAATTTACTTCCACTTGAAGCAGTCATCCTGGGGTTATCTACCCAGCTGTGGAATGGATAACATTACATGTCAACCTATCTACCTTCCCTTTCTGTAAAAAATGATGCCCCCCAAAAAACTTGGCAGATCTTAAGATATTGGCATACTAATCTAGGAAGACATGTTCAAGCAAATGTTTGATATCAAATCACATGGGACTTCAATGCTAAATAAAGAATTTGTGTTCATCTATCATAAAATCTCACTAAAAAAGTTCCACATTTTCACATGTAAATGGAGCTAACAACTGATTAGGATCTGCTTTCATTCTGTAATAAACAGACCAAGGTTATCACAGGAACATTGTACTTCCAAACAGCCCAGTAGTGTTATCATATGAGAACTTCTCTAAGGTATTAAGAACAGTTAAAGAGGGGGATAGCTATTGTTTAACGAAATCAGAGAAATAGCAAGAATGTTTGGGAAGAGATTCAAGTGGAATAAAAATTCAAATAGGTCAAGAGAAAAGATGGAGATAGAACAATTTGGATAGGCAGCAGAAAGGACTAAAGGAAAAACTTCAACTTTCTACATTGCTGACATTTCTGGGGGAAAGGTGACAACCTCTTGAAGAGGTTTGTCACCATCTTTACTAAAGAGGTGAATTAAACTTGTGAGATTTTGTGGTGTCACAAGTTAGCATCAATAGTTTAGGTAATGATTTGCATAATAGCCAATGTGTTCTTGAACAATTCTTTGGGAAGGTAAAACTTCAACTTTTCCCTTTGTCTCCCCCTGAAATGCAGCTGACAAAGGACTGGTTAGTTTGGAGAGAAGTCGAAAGCTCTTCTTTCTCTGAATGTAATACAGAGAGTAGTGGGAAAAAGTCAGCCCACCACCAACTTTAGTGAAAGTACAAAGTAGTCTTGGTGAAAGGAAAGTTAGGGAGTTAAATCCTATGAAGATAAACTGAATGAATTAACAAAGCTCAGCCTGCTGCTGAAAAGGGAAAAACATGAGAAAGCACAACATGATGGCCAATTTCAAATATATTTCAAAAGATCTCCAAAGAGGATTGGTATTTTCTAAACTATGATAATATCACAGAAATACTTCCTGGGAGCAATTTAGAAAATGTCAAAAATTGTGTATGCTTGACCTTAAAGGTACATTAGAACTGTAGAATCCTTGTATATAAAATGAGAGGGAAACGGGACTAGAATAAATATACATGACTCAAACAACTGGTAAAATATTCACCTAACTGTTTGTCAGGGAAAAGTGAAACTAAGATATTTTTTTTCCCACAACAAATTAAGGGTATCTTGCATCACTCTGATTTTCACGTAATTCCACATTCTTTTTTCCCTTCATTGGATCTGGGCTAGGTTAGTCACATTTAAACTCCAATGAAAACAGAGTAATGGATTTCAGTGGCAATTCAATATGACTAATCAAGATTCAGTTATAAATATACTAATTGTTTAAATATGGGACTGCATATTTCTTATTTTAGGTTGGACTTTTTAAAAATTATATGTATTTATAGTATATATCACAGAAATATTTTAGCAAGTAGTTACCAAAAAATAAATTGTGTTTTTGTATGCCGTATATCTCATAATATCCAGATATCAACATTAATGTACATTGCAGTTATAAAAATAACTTCATAGAATATCAGCATTATTGATGAGAATTCATCTTTTCAAAATAAGTTATTTTTATGGCAATAAACATAAATTTTCCCCAAGATGCTTGTATTTGAGCATCAAAGCCTACTGTGTAGAATGCAATAAAATTATAATAAAAAATTAAAATACACTAATAAAATAATAAATTAAAACAATATTTTACAAAATGTATTTATCAAAAAAGTATGTAAAAGAGAGATAAACTCAGCCAACAGAAGTCATCCAATATTTGTACAGAGAAGGTCTCAGTGGGGAAAAAAGATTTTCAAGAGGTACATAAAAGATATAATAAAAAGTTCAGGTAGCAGCTGATCAACTTTGGTTCAGGAAGATAAAAAGAATTGGACCTTTTAAATATTTGGATGGAAAACTATCCAGGAATACCAAGATGTAGGCTTCAACTCTGAGACAGAAAATTACTTTCATATTGTTAAGAATATTATATGGATGTTTCCATATAATTATATAGATGAGTTCCCTTGGTGCAAGAGCAGGTACTACCTGTGACTTTGATTGTAAACAGTTTTGGCTATTTGGCACATGTAACCCCACTGCTTTGGGGTCTGAATTGGTTCCCACTATATTTCTGGGTACAATTCAAAGTTGCCACCTTTAAGGCCATTCATGGCTTAAGACTAGGTTACCTGAAGAACCATCTTCTCCCTTCTACCTTTCCATCTTCAATCCGATGAGGCAGGATAGGCATGCTTCAGGTCCCATCAGCCAAGGAATGTTGCTAGTGGGGCCCAGGAGAGGCACTTCCTCTTCATAGTTCCTGCTTTCTAGAACTTTCTCCCTCCAGAGCTTAGTATGGTCCTGACCTTGCTGGCCTTTCAGAAAGCTTTGAAGTCCTTGGGCCTGAGTTTATGAGAGGGGTGGGTTCTACTTATCTTTACTACCAGTTTGCAACAGGAGCACACATGCATGCGCAGATCATCCATTATGATGTCCGGGTGGGTGGGCGGAGCCTCCTGCCACTTTTACTACTGATTCGCAAGAACCAGACAGAACCGGGAACAACCCACCACTGGTTTATGAGCATGCGAAAAGCCCCATTTGCTCATTATGTTTACACCAGAAGTTTAGTGTCAGGAGTATTGGTTGCCTGCTAATTTTTGTATTGTTTTAGGTGTTTTAATTAATGGTAGTTTTCCATCCAGAGTATGAGATGGGCAGTAATATAAATTGAATAAATAATGTCACAAGCCAATCTTGATTTGAAGAAAACCCGTCTTTAGATGATTTTCAGTGGTAATGGAATTTCAGATTAAATATGTCATCACAGAGAATATCTGCCTCTGGGTAACAGCTACAGAACCTTTCCAGACATTTGTATTGATCAACCAGGTCTAAAAGACAAAGGGAGTTTGTTAAATATTTGTGATGATTTGTGAATTTATAGGTCACTCAACTCTATTGCAGCTCTGGATGGTATACAATATAACTTCAAGAGAATGATAAAAAGAATATAAAAATTCTATCAAAGCAAAATAAAAAGCACATATTTGGAAAATATCACTAATCCCAACAGACCAATCATCCCCATAGTTGCTCTACTCCAGGGGTGAAATCCTACTGGTTTGGACCGATTCGGGCGAACCACTAGGAATTATTGGCATCAGTTTATTGAACTGGTAGTAATCACCCCTTGTTGGTCCCACTCACCCATACCCGGCCGGTCGTCGCTCACCTCTTCCGGCTGTTCAATATTCCACAGAATTCAATGTTAAATGCAGCAGAGAGTATGCTAACTTTTCTCCCTCCATTCAGAATGGAGCTACTGCAGCCTTTCCCTTTAAGGTAGTCCCCAGGAGGGAGGAGGCTGGGAGGGAACCATAAAGGGAGCAGCAGCTCCATTCTGAATGGAGGGTGAAAAATTAGCATTCTCTCTGCCACAGAATTCAATGTTAAATGCAGCAGAGAGAATGCTAACTTTTCTCCCTCCATTCAGAACAGAGCTGCTGCAGCCCCTCCCTTTTAAGGGAGGGGGGAGCAGCTGGAATGGAGCTGTTTTCATGAAAGGCAGGAAATAGGGAAAGGGATTTTCCTGCCTGTCATCCATTCCTCAATCTCAGCACAGACTGAGGGAAGGATGGTAGGCAGGAATATTCCCCTCCCCATTTTCCTGCCATTCGCAACAAGGAGGGGCTGTGAGGGAAGGGGCCAGTGAGGAGCCCCTCGATGTGAGCGATGCCAAGTTGGCCATGCCCACCCAGTCACATGTCCCCCCAACAAGCCATGCCCACAGAACCAGTAGGGGAAATTTTTTTAGTTTCATCACTGTTCTACTCTATGCCAAGGTTGATGGGAGAGACAGGTTTTAAAGATTTGTTTAAATAAGGGGGCGGGGCATATGAATCTCTGAAAAATATCATTCTAGAGTTGTTGTATTTTTGTCAACAAGAGGGCATAGTTTAATTGATAAGTTCCAGACCAAGTCTGCTACATCATACTGGATGGACAGCGACCAATGGTCCTTCAGATAACCAACTCCTATGTCATGACTAAGTTTTTGTTGGCTTAATTCTCTGGTCCAGAGAAGTCATTTGCAGCAATGGGTTAGGACCGAGATTTTCAAATGAACTTAAAATTAAGTGCTTTAAATGCAGAAATAGTAGAACTGCAGTAGTTCTGTTTCTGAGGAAATAATTCTAACAAAAAAAAAAAACCCTTCTATTGAATTTGGTGCACAAGTACAGTAATCATCCAGAAAGTAGCTTTGAATTTTTTTCCTTTCCAAATGTGTTTTATTTATGTCATAGCAAATCTATAGTTATTCCTGCACAAAGGATGAGAAAAAGCATGCAGCATGAAAAGGAAGAGGAGAGATTGAGGTTTAACCATCCTTCCCAAATTAGATTTGAAGAGGCTTTAAAGTACTGTAGGGAAAATTGGAGCTTTCATCTGACAGGTAGGGAGGTTTCTGAGAGGTAATAGATGTAGCCAGTTTCTAGCAAGCTGGAAAGCCATATGTAATACTCCAGAAAAGTAATGATATGGGTTTGTGGATTGGCTGGTTGGTTGTTGGTGATTTGGGGTGGGGGGAGGGGGAATTGGGTAGTAGTGGGAGAAAGATCCTTCTGCAATACAATGTCACACCCAGTTCCACCTTTAAAAGTTATTCAAAATTTCCAAAAATCACAGCAGCAAAGCAGTTAAATTCGATTATAGAAATTTGGCGCAGTGGGGGAACGTTAAAATTAGAAACTGGAGCACTCCCACTTCCACCCTTATTTTTGAAGGAAAAAAATATATAGATGAAAATCAAAATATTTTCTTGTCAATTTTTTCTGGTCCAATGTGAGGAGGATGCAATTAAGCTATTAAGAGACCAAATGCAGTCTATGGACCATGTTTCCAATCATTCCGTACTTAAAGATTAAGACAACTGATATAAACGATTAAATTCTCACATATGAAACGAAATATATTGCAAATATTAAGTATATTGCAATATTGCTAAGAATGGCACCTATAGAGGTGGGGTATGAGCAATGTAATAGATAAAGCATCACAATGCAAACCTTTCCCCTTCTATACGTCCAGAATTGTAACAGAATAACAGAATTTGAAGGGACCTTGGAGATCTGCTAGTCCAAGCCCCTTCTCAAGCAGGAAACCCTATACCATTTCAGACCAATGATTGTACAATCTCTTCTTGAAAACTTCCAGTGTTGAAATACCCAGAACTTCTGGAGGCAAGTCATTCCATTGATTAATTGTTCTAACTGTCGGGAATTTCTCTTTAGTTCTAGGTTGGATCTCTCCTTGATTAGTTTCCATCCATTGCTTCTTTTCCTGCTTCAGGTGTTTTGGAGAATAAGTTGACCCCCCCTTCTTTGTGGCAGCCCTTAGATATTGAAACATTGTTATAATCCCTCCCGCCAGTCCTTCTTTTCATTAAACCAGACATACTCCATTCTTGCAACTGTTCTTCATAAATTTTAGCCTCCAGTCTCCTACCCATCTTTGTTGTTCTTCTCTATCTAGAGTCTCAGTATCTTTTTTACATCGTAGCGACCAAAACTGTATTGCAGTATTCCAAGTGTGGTCTTACCAAGGCATTACGAAGTGGTATTAACACTTCACATGATCTTGATTCTATCCCTCAGTTTATGCAACCTAGCACTGTGTTGGCTTTTTTTAAGGAGTGGGTTCACATCACAATGTTCAATTCACGATCTTGCCAATTTTGACCCAACTAGATGTTTCTGGTACAGTATATAGAAAATTAAACAGCATGTTGATGCAATTTAATATCAGTAGGTTTGATGCAATAACATACCAATAGGTTAGTACTAAGTATTCTGGAACTTTTATTGTTGCATTTCTATGTCCATTCCTAGAATCTAGGATAAATGGATGCTCATTTAACAATTACTAATTTTTTTTTTTAATGGCTGAATACATGTAAATGTCACACAGCTTAAAGCATTTACTTGTTAACAATTATTATCCAAATCAATGTGTCTGGTTAAACGAGCATGGTATTCTGCTTCAGTAGTGCCACGATAAACAACACGAATGATTTGATCAGCCATTTATCAAATCTGGCATAATAAATTATTAGGAATCTTAAACAAGCATGTCCCGGGCAAACATTTCCTAATTGCTATCACTATGGAAAGGAAACACAAAAATATATTGTGCAGCATCAGAAAAGAAGGCACACTATTCATTTCATGATAGTATTCAATTGTTTCATTTAGTTCATATATTGGGTGTTCAGAAGATGTAATTTATTTCATTTTGTTCAGTACTGCTGTCATTTTTCTTCCAAATAGAAAACAAAATAAAGAAAAGGGATAGCCATAATTCACTTTTAGGATTAAAAAAACTTGATAACCTATTCTTTTTTCAAAATTTTGAGTCTGGGTTTTTTTTTTCTCCTTCAAATAATCTAAAAGGTAGATGCTCCCTGTGTTTAATTAATTAATTTCATATAATTTTGCCTACCCTATTAATTTTTGACAATGATGTTCCTTATTTCCACATTCATTCAAAATATGCCTGTACAGTAGTTCTTAACTCCCCTTGCACATATGTGCTAGTCATTCCTGACTCTAGGGGCACTGCTCATCTCCGTTTCAAAGCTGAAGAGCCAACGCTGTCCGAACACATCTCCATGGTCACGTGGCCGGTATGATTAAATGCCAAAGGCGCACGAACACTGTTACCTTCCCACCAAAGGTGATCCCTATTTTTCTACATGGATTTTTACATGCTTTCAAACTGCTTTGTTGGCAGAAGCTGGACAAGTAATGGGAGCTCACCCCATTATGCGGCGCTAAGGATTCGAACCGCTGACCTGCCGACCTTTCAATCGACCACTGCATCCCTTTTTATTTACAACAGTTTATTTAGTAACCATTCAAAGATACAACAGCTCTGAAAAAAGTGAGTTATGATGTTCTTCACACAACTTTGCAGCTTCCTCGTGGTCATGTGGTCAAAATCCAGATACTTAGCAACTGACATATATATATGTATGTATGTCTTTGGTTATTTGGGTTTTCTTCCACGTAAAATTGGAAGTACCTTGGCAAAGTCTCATTCGTCATCTTCAGGCTGGTGTCTTCGGCCTTGTGCTTCTAGGAGCAATGTGTGATCGTAGTTGTTTCTTCTTTTCAACTGCCAGTTGAAACTGCCACACCAATAAACTCCGAAGACTAAAAGAATGCCAGAAACAAACCCCTCCCCCCTCACAGCCACACATGAAACAAACAGTGCATAACATCTCAGATAAGATCCTAACCAAAGCCGAAACCAATATCCTTTCCAAAGGATTTAACTTTGCAGTTGCTCCCAAACACATCCCCACTGAAACCATTATATGCGGAGTTGAAACCAGCCTGACCAAAATCAACCCCGACGACGCTAACAGAATCAGATTTGAAATCACCAACATCCTCTGCACCAGCAAACCACCCAAAAGCAACTTACCCAAAGAGGAACAGACAGCACTACCCAACTTGAAAGAAGACACCAGCATAATAATCCTATCAGCAGACAAAGGCAACGCCACGGTGGTTATGAACACATCTGACTACCATACCAAATTATCCAACCTACTCCAAGACTCCACATACAAACCCTAAACACATATCCCACCACCGACCTGGAAAAAACCACTAGACCAAAATAAAAGTTTCCCCCATCAGCGAAGAGATCCAGCAAAGAATCATTCCCAGAGAGAAATCATCCAGATGCCCTAAGCTCTATGGCCTCCCCACGATACACAAAGAAGGAATCCCACTTAGACCCATAGTCAGCTCCATAGGCTTACCTCTACAAAACCTAGCCAAATTTCTTGCCAAACAACTACAGCCCTATGCAGAATCCATCATCTCACATGTAAAAAACTCATTCCAGTTCATAGAGATCATAAAGAAACAAAATTTACAGCCCAGTGACCTACTTGTGCGCTTCGATGTCATATCCCTCTTCACCCAAGTGCCAATCAATGAAGCCTTGACAGCTATCCAAAACAAATATAACCCCCCCAAGCACATCCTAGATCTGACCAACCACTGCCTATCCAACACATACTTCATCTATAAAGGACAAAAATACAAACAAATAGAAGGAGACGATCACCCCTCTCACCTGTCATCGCAAACCTCTACATGGAACATTTTGAAACCCAAGCCCTTGAAAAATCTGATCACAAACCCAAACTCTGGCTCAGATACATAGACGACACCTTCGTATCTGGCCACATGGGAAAGAAAAACTGGACAACTTCCTCACACACCTCAACAGTCTACACGCCAAAATAAAGTTCACCATGGAAATAGAAGCTAACAACCAACTTCCCTTCCTAGATGTCTTAGTCTACAAGAAATCCAATGGCTCCCTAGGACACACCATCTACCAGAAGAAAACACACATAAACCACTATCTGCACACACTCTCACACCACCATCCAGCACAGATCAACTCCATAGCCAAGACACTCATCTCCAGAATAAAATGCTTAGCTGACGAACAACACCTAAAAATTGAACTACATACTCTCACTAGCGTACTAATATCCAACGGATTTGAAAGAAACAAGATTATCAACCTAATCCAAAAAGAGACACCCACTAAAATCCAAGACAGAGAACAAGAAAACGGCAAAGCCCTCCTCCCATACATAAAAGGCACCACAGACAAAATCAGCAAGATCCTCCACAAACACAATATTAAGACAGCATTCTGCACAAACCGAAAAATATCCACCATCCTAAGAAACCCCAAAGACAAAATTGAATTAGAAAATCAAGGAGTATATGAAATCCCATGCACCGCCTGCCCCACCTCATACATCGGACAAACCAACAGAAGAATAAGTGCACGCATTGAAGAACACAAGAACTCAGTCAGAAAAGAGGAACCAACTTCTTCCCTAGTCCAACACCTTAAAGCCACAGGACATTAAATTGATTTTAAAAAAACCAGAACTATCGCCAAAACTGAACACTTTAAAACAGAATAATCAGAGAAGCCATCGAGATAGAAAAACGTCCCCATAGCATGAATAAAAGAGATGATACCTCCCACCTACCAGCCATTTGGAAATCCAGCCTTATTGACAAACGAATCCCAAACACAAAGAATAACACCAGACCCACACTCATGAAAACGACACAGGAAGTCACCTCCACACATCCACACAAAAAGCAAGCCCAAACCCACACCGATGATGAGGCATGACCACAAACCAGAAGCCAGACCACAGCTGCATCATTAACCACTTTAAACCCCTCCAATCCATACATGAAGCAAACTGACACACTCCATGAAGATGTGGCACGATCACGAATGCAGAGCCAAACAACAGCAACGCAGATCACAAGTTCAAATCCCCCTGCAACTCAGACCAACCTGAGCACAGCCAAGCCCCCACCCTATCAGAACATACCCCCAGCCAATCAGAGCACAGTCAACCCCCCCGCCCAATCAGAGCACAGCCAAGCCCCCTCCCAATCAGAACACACCTCCACCCAATCAGAACACAGCCATGCTCCCATCCAATCAGTTTATACCCCCACTGGCAGTTGAAAAGAAATAACCACGATTACCCATTGCTCCTAGAAGCACAAGGCCGAAGACACCAGCCTGAAGATGATGAATGAGACTTCGTCGAAACGTCACTAAGGTACTTCCAAATAACCAAAGACCTACATACAAATACCCGCAAAAACCTCAGAATATATATTCACTGCACTTAACCTTATTACTAACTTAACAACTGTAGTGAGAAAGGTTCCTTTCTGTACCTAGGGATATGTTTTGCTAAATAAACTAGTTTACCTTTTTGGACTCCTGCCACCCCCACTCTGTGAATGCAAACAATATTTTAGATTTCTGCATTTGAACTTTTGATAACTTTCAAGCTTCTATCAATCAAGCCCTATCTTCAACAATTGACCGCTAATTAGTTTAGATCGTATCTGCCACAAATGTTGATCAATAGAAAACAGAGTATGCCTTCCATTGTCACTATCAGACAGCATCAACAATATTGAGCTGATAGACAATAAACTGGCTTCTTATAAGACAGCTTGTTGTATTCAAGGACAGAGTCATATTACATAGCTAAATAAGTTGATCCATCCAAGCTTCTTCCAAGGTCTTGAAGGAAGCACACCAATGTCATTTACAACAAAGGCGACACAAGTAGTTCTGGTATAATTTCTCATCTACTAAAAAAAATCACATGCATTTTATTTATTTAAAACATAAATGAACCCTATCTTAAGCAATAATATGCAGGATCTTTAATACAGATGCTACCTAGTAATCAGTGAATGCTGACATCACTGTCATATTGATTTTTAGACATGCTAATGTTTCCCATGCTATTAAAGGTCCAATTAAAATGCACAGTTTTGGGCTGCATAAATTATAGCATACTTTATTCTTAGAGACCACGTGGACACAAGATAATTAGTTGGGGAAATAAAAATATCTATGTTCAAAGAGTTAATTCCAAGAGGCAATTAGGTAAGCAATGACTACAAGATAATAAAACATTCACATAGCTGGAAGGCTTTGCAAGAAAATACATTTAGTTTCCAGAATACCCAAAATCAAGAAAGAAGAAAATCTGATATTAAGGACTCCATTCATCAAAATTCTTCTAGATATTTAGAAGTGAAGCAACAAATTTCAGAATCCCATTCCTTAATTCTATTGGTTGTTGGTTGTCACATTTTGAAATGGATTTTGATTATGCAATTGCAATTTTTGCTCATAGCAAATCAGTCAAATGATACATTTTATGAATATAGTTTATACCGTATGGTATGCCTTACTTATTGGTTCGTATTAATTCCATTTGAACTTCCTCTTCTGCCATATTACCCTTGGCAGTTAATAACTTAACTACAATACACATGATTAAAAACACATGATTGTTTTAAAAAAACATTATTACTAACATTATTATTAGTTAAACGTTAAAGAGAGAGAGCTTCACTATCTTTCTGAAAATAGAAAGCACTTTCATGCTGCCTTCATAGATGTGAAATGCAGCCATAATTTAGAAGCAACACCAAAAAAAATGCCTTCTCCAGCAAAATAGATAAATAAGGTTTTGAGGGCATGGGTATCTTTAAGAAGGACTGGCCACTGGTAGAAGATGGCAATGTGGAAGTTCAAACAAAATATCTGGTACAAGAGACTATAAGGAGAGCTTTCAGATGAGGCGATAAGAAGCAAAAATAACTAAAGAAAGTTGGGAGACAGATAGAAACTTAAATGGATGCTAAATGAAATATAGTAACATTGAGAAGAAGAAGCTACATGCATTAAACAGAGAACAGGTGCCTTGACAGTACTGAGTCCTGTTGAGTACTAGTTAAAGATGACTTCTCAGATATTATTACCTCAGTTAAGTTCCCTTGGCCCTGCATGTATGACATTTAAGTGGTCTCAATATTTTGTATCACACATGACATTCTCAGTTTTGTGGAATGGTTCCATTTCTTTTCATTATCATTAGCACTTCCTTGGGGCTCAATGGTGGGTCCCGCTTTATTCTTTTATATACTCTTTTGCTAGGTTCTCTAATTTCTTCTTCCTAGTTTGCATGATTATGTTATTTTGAATTATATAGTATCAGCACCTCTTTCAAACTATCTGGATAGTTTTTACTGAATGTTCCCCTACTGATTTACATAGATCACAAAAGAAACAGAGATTATTGTATTCCATCATGTTCATCTCATTTCACCTATTCCTGTTTCTCACTTTGGTTTTCAAGGCTGCCAGCTGAGAGTCTAACTGGTTGTGAGAAACCTAAGAGTCTAAATTGATAACAGCTGTCTTTAAAATCTTTCATGCAAAAACTTGTTAAAATCTGCAATATCTGTTTAAAGAATGTTGCCAAGATCCATCTGTTCATAACTACTGAGATGGCTAAGCAGTTAGTTCATGCCCTGGTATATCCTCACACTTAATTTGCCATAGCAGCTTGCTGGCAAGGGCAAGTAAGACCTCAGCCTACCCCTTGGTCTGTGTCCAGAATGCTGCAGTTCATACATTCTCAATCATCAGTATTTTACCCCATTCTCATTTTATCATCAATCATGGCAATGGTTGAGAATTCAGGAAAAATACTAGTATATGTTGATGGTGTTGAAAACACCATTCTTGGTTTTTTGAAATATTTGTAGGAACTCATGTGCGCCTGATCTGATTCTTGGGATTATATTAAAATAATCATATCATGAGAGAGAGCCATTCTTTCCTGACTCTTATTCTTTGAAACTGACTCCCATCAGAATTATACTTCATATTGTATTATGTTTAAAAAGTGTTACATTTTCTTCATGGCCCTATAAGATTTTTGAAAAACCTGTAGCAATAGCAATAGCACTTAGATTTATATATACTTATAGACTGTAAAGCACTTCACAGTGCTTTACAGCCCTCTCTAAGCGGTTTACAGAGTCAGCATATTGCCCCCAACAATCTGGGTCCTCATTTTACTGATTTCAGAAGAATGGAAGGCTGAGTCAACTTTGAGCCTGGTGAGATTTGAACTGCCAAATTGCAGGCAGCTGGCAGTCAGCAGAAGTAGCCTGCAGTACTGCATTCTAACCACTGTGCCACTGCAGCGCTATATTGAATGTGAAGATGTTGCTACTGTTTTATATTATGAGACTTTTAATGTAGAGAGTTTTATTCTGTATTATTCTGTTATAATTATTAACTGCTGTTTGATCTGTGTTGGAAATATGCTGAGTTGTAAGTGCACAATAAATACTTGTCTGGCAGCCTTTCCCAGTAAACCAACACAGCAACATGACCTGATGACCTCATTCTATTTCATTATAAAGCTACATTAACAAGTTTCAAAAGTCTCAAAGTTACAAATCTCATGCCATCTCTTTTTACAATCTTATAATTTAAGGGAGATCCTTTCTGAGTTTTTTTCTCTTCCCATTATACAACGGTGGGCTCTTTCCACAATTCCTTAGGGAGATCTGTTCCCTCATCTCCCAAGGTCCTTCCCACATACCTTTATAACTGATGCTACTAGTGTTTGTATGTAACTCATGAATCATTTCCTATATAAGCTCACATATTACTTGATCTAGTATAAAAGGCTTAACAGTCTATAATTTTTCTTTGCAACATATTTGGGCAGAGAAACAAATATTTCCTCTTCCTAGAAAGGATAAGCAACGCTTTTTCTCCTGAGGGCTATTTCTCTTCAGCAATAATCTGTTAAGAGCTCCATTCTAATAAAATATGGTGCTGCCACAACAATAGACAGAACCAGAGTTAAAAGTAGTTGGTACCACTTTTACAATATTTCTTTCTCCTTATGCAATAGACTGCTGATTATGTGATAATTTGCTCTTGGGGGAGAGCTTGTAATTGGCTACTTGGGAAAAAAATCCTTTTGAAATTAAACTGAAGGCAAATGGGACTCAGGGTTCAAGTTATTCATCCCTATATTTAAGGCAAGAAGGCAACTTATTTTGGAACAGATGTTAAGTTAGTCAACACAATTTCTTTCCACATATTTTTCTACTATGTGTTAGAAATAATTGCATTATCATTCAAAATTAACCTTGTGAAACTGGCTCCATATGACACATGTAAGCTGACCCCAGCTAGAAATTTTGATACATTGGCCTGATATTTGAGCATTTGCTCATATGAATGCAATCAGCATATATACAATCAGCAATTTGAAGCTAATGAGTTCTGTAGCCATGCCATGCTTGAAAAATGATTCTGGTAATGAACAATATTGTTTTCATGATAGTATTTACTTTAGCACATATATTCTCATACAGATGAGGAAAAACACTGCAACAATTTGGATGCAGTCATGTAGCTGCTTAAAAGGAAATATATTTGCAGAAAGGATATGCTTTATTTATGTTAATATTTCATTGATAATTTAGAATGGTTGAAATAAATTAACAAAACTACTTTAGGAAAATGTCACATGGTTTTAAAATCCTGTCAAAATTATTTAATATCTCCTGGTTACGATGTTTTAATAATGCTGAAAATTAAGAGGTTTATTTATGGATTATAAAAGCCTTTGATATTTGTTACACATCAATAACATATTCAAATTGTTATATTTATGTCCAAAACTGATGATATTCAGGAAGATAATACTTTATGCTTCTTTCAAAATTATAATGTGGATGCTGACAGTAAGTAAATTGCCATTGTTTTCTGGCAAGATTCTTATATATTTAACAATATTTTGGAAAAAAACAATATTTAAGGGGGGAAAGCACATTTTTTTCCCCCTTAAATTCCTATGGTGGGAAAAATAATACTGGATTATTTTTCTATTTCATTTTATGCACATGTTGAAAGTAGAAAAACTTTTTCAAAAGTAGCAGTAGTTATCTGAAGTGAACTAAGATTACTGAAATGTCCTGTGAAAAATGAAACAGAAGTCCATTTGTTATTCATAAACTCAGGTTCTGAACGTAGTTCAATCTATAAGAGAAAATCTTGTACTTTAAAAAATGAACAAGATAAGGCTTTATCTATGTACTACTACTACTACTGATTCCTGAAGCACCCCACAAAGGACAGAACATTGGCTGACTCTCTCCTTCCTGTCAGCACTGACTGGAACCATTAGTGGAGCACAGAGAAACAGCTCAATATTCTGCCATATTCCCATCTTCTAAAGCCAGTGTAGCAATAGGAATTCTACAGTATACTAGAAATATACAACCATTGCCTTGAGTTTAATTATTTCCTCTCTAGTGAAAGGAATCCGAATATCATTTTCAATGCTGTCTCTGACTAAATTACAACAACTGAGTTGGAATTTTGCCTTTTTTAAAGCCCTTTCAGCATTTCCCACTGTTGAACATTTTGTACTGAATTCCTGCTACAAGCAGGAACAGTGGTTGTGCAACTGGGGTCCCTTTGTATTACATTTGTTTTGATAGCTGCCCTGAAATTTGCCAATACAAAACAAATATTCAGAGCAATGTGGCCCAACAACAGAAACTAATTTTCATTCTTTCATCAGAAGCTAATATGCAGCAAAACAGCTCAATTTTGTTTTGGTTTTTTTGGGCTTGCCCTTAGGCTGTGCAATGCTTTAAAAGGGTGCTTGGATTTAACAAAGCTTCAGTCAAATTACTTCTGTGAAGCAAATTTGTGAATAGAAATGGATATTTACTTCAACACTGTGAATTAAGTCTGATTCTATTAAGCCCTTTGGAGATTTGATGGCCTTTCTGCTACTTGTAGGGTTCATACAGACAATATTCAACATTGCAACTTCACTTCCCTATATGATGGAGGAATGAATGACATCATTTGTTCTTCGATATTGATGTAAGCAGCCAGCCAATGAGAGATATTACCTTTGCCCATTATAGCTCTTCTGGCTGGAAAGGCTAATGTTAGCAGAATTCAATCACTTTCTCAGCTTTCAACATCTTTAATGTAGCCTTTGTTCTCTCTTGTGTTGATGGAATAATACACTTGTGTGTTTGTCCTAACAACACAACTGAGAGTTTTGACTCAGGTATCAACAGTCTGACACAAAGAGAATTCTTGGTCAAACCATATTTTAACTTCTGCATAATGACAGAAGTTCTCAACAATGGATGAAAGAATGGTGCTAGATCAATCCAAGGCCTGCCTAAATATGTATTGCTTTTAAGAATGGAACCAGTGTTAGGAGAGTGGCAAATGTCACTTTTTCTAGGGTCCTCCTGACTTGGTAACTTTGCATCTCACTGGTTCTGAATTTTCTGTTAACTAACACACAATGTAGTCAACAAGTTACCCATCTGAAACCTGCTCAGAAAAAAGGCCATTCTTTGCCAGTGAACTCTATTTAACTTGGCACTTCCAACAAAGCACATGATGAAGAAGTCTTTCTTAGCAGGGGGACAATCTTTCTAACCAACTATATGAGCTATAGGTATCCATCAAAACCCCAAAGGAATAAAGTTGCACCATATCATAACGACAAGTCAATGGGTATTCTCCAGTGCCATACCAAGAAAAGTAAATGGAAATGCAAAAGCATTATTTTTAAACAGTTTTTGAAAAAGATATTATTTAGGTTGGAGTATACCAAGTTCTGCTCTACTTCAGGACAATGTTTTAATATGATCTTTATGGAATCATGTAAAGTTATCCCATGTCTATTATCTCTGCCTTAAAGAGGTACAGACAAATGTTTCAAACATTTTGATGATTAAACCTTTGAACATCTCTGACTGAAAATCAGCAGAGTCCAAAAGATCACTATCATAGCTACTTTAATCCCATTTTGTTAAAAAAAAAAAGAAATATGTTTTCCCTCTATAGTATAAGATTGAATATTTAAAAAAACAAATTGGTAAGTACAAAGGGTCTAAAATTGAATAGGTCTGCTGTCAAATTTCAAAAACAAGTTCAATCAAATCCTACTGTTTTCGAATCTCAGATCTTCAATTCAAACAAATCAGGACAGATTCACACAGGCTGACTTGCCTCTAGAGCATTGCTTCCCAAATCTTTTCTTTCATTACCTGAAAATGCTTATCAGAATAGAATATAGAATAACAAAGTTGGATGGCACTTTGGAGGTCTTCTAATTTAGCCCCCTTATCAGAAACCCCTTTTATCACTTATCAGTAAGTTTTTATTTAAATATTTATTTATTTTATTTATTTATTAAAATTTGTCAAACAAAAATGAGCACAAGAATAAAAGAAAAATATAATGACAGGGACAATAGGCACGTTAGTGCACTTATGCCTGGCCCAGTTAAGTATGAAGAAAGGTCCATGGAAACTATGAAAATTTGAGACAACTGGGTTGGGTTGGGAGGGGAGAGGAGGGGTGGGAAAATTGTTTGTAAAAAAATTTTAAAAAAACTTTTCAATTAAAAAAAAAAGAAAATTTGAGACAACTGGATCAGGTAGGGCATTCCAGACTTTGACAACTCTATTACAGAAATCATATTTTTTACTGTCAAGTTTAGAATGATATACATTAAATTTAAAGCAGTTGTTTGCGCGTGTATTATTGTGATTAAAACAAAAAAATCATTTACAGGTAAAACATTACTACGTATAATTTTGTATGCAATACCTAGGACTGACTGCAAGTGACACAGTTCTAAGTTATTCAAACTGAGAATTTTGAGCCGCATAGCATAGGAAATTCTATTATGTACAGAAGAGTGCAAAATTTTTCTCATGAAATACTACTGAATCCGCTCAATTGTACTGATGTCAGATATATGGTTGGGATTCCAAATAGTTGAACACTGCTCTAAGATTGGTCTAGCATAAGTTTTATAAGCTCTAATTAGTAATATGATGTTTCCAGGAAAAAAAGCTTTGCAAAATTAAATTTACAACTCTTAATGCTTTTTTAGCAATGCTGTTACAATGAACTTTGGAATATAGGTTGACAGAAATAAGTACACCGAGGTCCTTGACAAAGTGAGGGTCATCTGCTAGATCAATATTACCTAGCTTAAACTTGACATTCTGATTATCCCTGTTATGATTAGATAATGAATTTGTGTGCCAGCACCTAATGAAAAACAACTTTTACAAAATTTGGGATGATTTACCTAGGTTGGGGTAGCACTTACTCTAGAGTAGTAGATATTTTGTTTAATTTCTAAACATTTTACAGTAATTGAAAGGGAAGGCTTTTTGGGTTACTTTCTTCAAAACCACTAGATGGCATTGTTATATTAAAACCTTGGTTCTTAAATGCCTATCCCTACTTTGTGATAATGTGAGCCCATTACGAGTTGCATATTTTTTTAAAAAAAAATGAAAATATAAATAAACAATTCACTATTACCAGTTAAGACATTTATGAATCTTTTTTAAAGGTACTCTGCTTTTTGTGACAGATAAATGTTGGTCTAGAATGTTTAGCATAAGAATAAGGCTCAAATTGTGTTGGTTACATTGCAGACTAATAATGGCACCACTTCTATCTATGTAGATCCATAAATTAATATGTTAAATTCTGGTAGGGCCAGAGAATATTCTTTTAAATCTGATGGAAGATATGCTACATTGTGGGGTACTCTGACCAGCATCTGCATTTCCTTGGATACTGTTGAATAAGGAATTGTGGCATTTGTGTCCCTTTGGATTATGCATGCAATGATATAATATATGTAGAAGGGGCTTGGTTTACAATGTGATTTCATCATTCTAACCCTTATGGACACCTTTTCTTCTCAAGCTGTGTAGCCTTCAAATTCTGTGGGTCTTTTTAAATATGTGTTCAGATACTCTCGCATATTTGTGCAGAGGAGCAACTTGCTACTAGAGATATTAACTGCAGTGGCTTTTAATAAAAAGAGAGGTTTACATCATATAAAACTATAAGAATTGGTATCACTCAAAAGGAGTATTTCAGTAAATGGATTTTACCAGCCAAGAATTAGCAAAGCAATTTTAAAATGTTTTGATTCTATTTGTAGCTTATTTTCATTTCCATTAGCTCAAAACAAAACATCAGCGGATGGCAGTCATACACCTTGACTAAAATATGCTTCAGTAAATGAATCTTTAAATAATTATAATTGGTGAAAGACTGTATTGTGAATGGATAAGTTTTTAGCAAACTGGAGAACTAATTTTGAAATTAGTTCTGTTCTCATGTGTCTTTAAGAAATGAATTGAATGTATTTTACAAAAGATATGTACATGATATATAGTCTCACAACCTACTTTCCACTTAGATTGAAAAAACACTACATTATTGATGAAATATTAAAAAATGAGTGTGTGAGAGGAGGGGACAGGGAACAGGCCATATAACAAAAACATACACCAAAAGGATTTCAGGAATACTACTTTATTGTTGTCCTAATAACAGAATCATCAAGGCCTTTCAGAGTTTTTCTTTGCCACTATTATTCCAAATAAAATACGCAAAAAGGTCTTGGTTATTATCTTGGGTTTTAACTGAAAAAATTTTAACTGAAAAAATAATAAATCAAATATAAGAAATATACATACACTCCCTAGCAGTCATAATAAAACCAAAGCTCTTGTGTCCACGAAGAAAGAAATGCCTTTCCTTTTGCAAATCTGACATAATCTATCCTGTTTCGCACTTGTGTATGTATGTGTGTGTGTGTGGATAGATATAGATATAGATATAGATATAGATATAGATATAGATATAGATATAGATATAGATATAGATATAGATATAGATATATCAGTGGTGAGTTGCTCCCGGTTCGCACTGGTTCTATAGAACCGGTAGTAAAACCGGCGGGAGGTTCTGCCCTCCGACCCCAATGTCATCAGAATGCTTCTGTGCATGTGCAGAAGAGTGCGCGCACGCACACAGCCCCATTGCAAACCGGTAGTAAAGGTAAGTAGAACCCACCCCTGATATATACACCTATATGACTCTGAATATCATATTTTCAGTGATTTGCAGCTGTGAGAAGTTTTCTATCAAAATATATTTTATTCTTATACTGTTTCCATATTTCCTTAAACATTAACAGAATCCACAATAGACTAAGAATCAGTGTCTCCACTAGATAATTGACAGTCAAGCTGTCAAGTACAAGTTAATCAAGTACAAATAGCAAAGAGGGTAAAATCTTTTATTCAAACATCCTGACACCTGCAAATAAGTTAACCAGGCCTAGTCCACATAGCAAAAGATAAAATCTGTTAAACAAAAATACTTATTAAATTAGACCTCCCAGTCGAACTGCATGTTCACAAGGATAAGCATCATAGATGGCATATCTGTACACACACACACACATACACACAAATCCTCAAGTGTCACCCTAGAATCATCACATAGACATTTCCACACCCACGATAAGATCCCCTATAAAATTGTGCTGCTGTACCTCATTTCTCTGCAGCTTCCCCTTGAGGCAAACTCTTTTGCTTTTAGGAATAATTATTTCTTCTTTTCTGACAGGATCTCATTTTTATTTTCTCTTACACAACCCTGTCTTGAATTGGAATCCCAAATTATTCTTCTGACACAGCATAGTGGCATCCTATAAAAATTACCTTGAGTGGAAATTTTTGAGAAAATTGCAATCACATGTATGAACAAGTCAGAGATTGATAAGTATAAAAGGACAATGATGATCATCTAGAAAAAACAGATTATTGCTATTGGTAAATGATTAAATGAACCATGGTGGCAGAGTAGTTAGAATGCAGTACTGCAGGCTACTTCTGCTGACTGTCAACTGCCAGCAGTTCGGCAGTTTGATTCTCACCAGCTCAAGGTTGACTCAACCTTCCATCCTTCTGAGGTTAGATTGTTGAGGGCAATATGATGACTCTGTAAACTGCTTAGAGAGGGCTGTAAAGCACTGTGAAGTGATATATAAGTCTAAAAGCTATTGCTATTGCTAAATGATATGAAATTATCTGGCTGTAACATTAGTCACTTCATTAATAATTAGGTTTCAGTCAGCTGATCAGATTCACCAGGTGAGTGTTCCATTTTTACCTCACCACCCAATGTGTACTATTTCAAAAACTGAGTGTAAAAGAATATCCATCTCATATGGAAGGACTATCCTGCTGTTCAGTCAAATTGCTACAATAACAATATTATGTATCTTGAATTTTCAGACAAGATCATAATGAATATTTCACTTTGTTTTTAGTAAATGGAGAAAATGAAAATGCAAAATTTTATTTAAACCTAAACTTCAAGTGTGGCAATGAAAGAGGGGTAGGAAAAAAGTTGATGGGGCTCCTCTCCCTTTGTGCTTATTTGGCTTAATATTTAATCCAGGATTGCACTGCATGAGCTGAAGAAATGCAAAGCCACAAATCGCCCTAAGGAGTCCTCACTGAGTCAATATTTGAATTGGAGATTGCCTAGAAACCTCAGGGACGTTGCCTTGAATTCAACGATCAAAGAAAAATGAAATTAAATAATAATAACTAACAATAAATAATATTTTTATTATAAATAATAATTCACATTACCAAAATAAAAGGTATACATTCGGTGGGAAACCATTCCAAGATAACTCATGTTTCACACTGGAGGAGAAGTGCTGTATTAGTCTAATGGAGACAACAAATCAAAAGGAGTCTGATACCTCCTTTTCCAGCTAAATAAATTTTATTAAAAGAAATCTTTCAGGAGCTGCAGCTCACTTCCTCAGATGTATTGCGTGGCAATCCTCCTAATAAAATTTATCAGTCAGAAACATGTTACAGGACTTCTGATCTCTTGCTATTGCAAAGTTTGTATTTATAGCTAGTGCAATTTGTGTATTGTGTGTATTTGTGGATTGTGGATTGAAAAGTAGACTAAGGGCAATTACAGGTATTTTTACTATGCATGCCATATTTATTTCATGTAATATATTGTACTAGCTGAATGCCCGTGCTTCGCTACGAAACTATGTGATTAGGTGTGATAAATTGACACTTAAAGCCTGAAACTTAATGTAGAATGGGTAACTCCATAGCATCAGAGAGTGTTAATATAAGGCAACTGATAGTTGGAACAGAGTGGGAGGGCGAGTAGAATGTCTCAGCCTGCAGGCCGGATGAGTCAAGGGCTGGCCATGCCCATGCCCAGTTTAGCAAATGGGTAGCATCAGAGCATGTTAATATAAAAGAATTGGCAGTTGGGACAGAGTTCCTTTCAGGTGGGGAGGGGGAGTAGAACGTAATTCCTTAGCATCAGAGCATGTGAATATAATACTGTATATGAAATGTTAATCCTCTGATGGTCATTTTGAAAAATCCTTTCTTAGCAAGCACCTAGAAGCAAAGAGGAACATTCTTGCCAAATTTCAAGTTTGTAGGCTTTACCATTCTGGAGATTTCATGATGAGTGAGCGGTATTTGGCTTTTATATATATAGACTAGCTGGATACCCGTGTTTCACTACTTATGACCATTTTTCACACTTACAACCATTGTAGCATCCCCATGGTCTTGACAGACTCTCATTGTCATCATCACCAACAAAGTATATCTGGAAAAATGAAGGCTGCTGCTGAGGTCCGGCCATGATACACCCTATCCTGTGGTAGACCTGCCCCTGCACTTTGAATGTTGGCATAAAATTTCCTTCCTTCACCTCTCTGCCTCCAAACGATGTCATTTTGAAGCATCCATGGTACTTCCGGGCAGCAGAAAGACAGTCTTTTCCCTTTAACTGGTGTTACAGCAGAAGGAACAGATTCATCTGAACTGAGGAGGTCAATGTAAGAAGTGAGTTGGGGCTGGGACATTATGCAGGAGAAATTCAGTTCACAATCTGTTGGCTTGGTGGTGGTCGGTGATTGAAACACATAAGGGAATATTTCTCCCACCGCTGTGAGTCCAGAAGCAGTTCCCTAGGTGATGATAGCCATGATAGCTGATTTGCTTGCACAGAGGAAAAATAAAAATTCCAAATAAGTTGCTATATTTTGTGTCCAGTGAATATTGGTTTATTTGTTGCAATGTTGCTTGTAATCCTTTGTTTCCTTTCATTGTCCCCATTTAAAACACGACTTTCTAGCTTCTTCTGTCCTCTTCAAACCCTGGGTTACAGGACCTAATTTGATTGTGGATTGCAATGTGGGCTTATTAGGAGGCATAATACATGAAATGAATTGTAATGAACATTGATTTCCGTGATGGGTTGCTCCCAGTTCGCACAGGTTCGTAAGAATCGGTAGTAAAAATTTGTAGCAGTTCGGAGAACCGGTAATAACATTGGCTGGCCATGTCCCCAAACCACTCCCCGGCCCGGTCGCCACTCACTTACCCCGCCCACCTCATCAGAGGCTTTTTTTTTTTTTTACTTTTAAAAGCATTTTTTCTACAACCTCTTCGGCCGAAAAAATGCTTTTAAAAGTAAAAAAAAAAAAGGCTCTGATGATCATGCGGCTCAGCTGGGATCATCAGAGGCTTTTAAAAGCATTTTTTCTGCAACTTCTTCGGTCGAAGAAGTTGTAGGGAAAAAAATGCCTTCAAAAGCCTATGGTGATCCCAGCTGAGTTGCCTGATTGTCAGAGGCTTTTAAAAGCATTTTTTTCTGCAACCTCTTAAAAGTAAAAAAAAAAAAAAAAAGTTGGCCATGCCCACCCAGTCACATTACCCTCTACCAAGCCACACTCACAAAATAAGCCATGCCCACAGAACCGGTAGTAAAAAAAATGGAACCCACCCCTGATTGATTTATTGTACTGGAAATATTGTATTATAATGGAGGCCATCTAGTGCACAGCATTGACCCAGGAATGAGTAACTCCAATAGTGGAAAGTTACCTCTGTTTCTCTCATTATGAGAAGCAGTAATAGACCCTGACACCACATATTTGGAGAATGGGGTACAGCTAACATTGCAGACATCAAGTTTGTTTTAAAAGACACCTAACCCATTTTTATAACATGTGGAATCCTTTATTGGTAATAATCTTCGAATTACAGCCATAATTGAGACCAGAAGTTTCTTCCCTAAATAATGCAGTCATAAAGTGTGATACCATGTAACTGTTTTACTTAACAACAGCAGTCTTGGCAGTCCTAGTTGCCATCATAAACCATGGCTAAATATGTTATTAAGCAAGCACTTTATATGAATGCAGTATAAAGAGTGGGAATCCCAGGCAAGCAAAGTAGTCAGTGGGGTGAATGGATGGGTGGATGCCACAACTGGATACTCTAAAGCATGGGGACAAATAAGTGCCACAGCTGGACACTATGGAATATGGGCAAACAAACAATGGCAGGCATGGGAGTGACTTGCCACCTCCTGCCTGTATTCTAATTGACTTTGCTTTGGGAATCTGGAAGGAAAACTCACAAATGGTGATTGTGTCACCAAAGACATTGCAATTGTGAGTTGGTTGCCAAGTGTCTGATCACGATCACATGTCATTGCATGGGCACTTTGTCATCTGCAAATTTACAGACTAGCCATAAATTCCCATTCATTCAGTGTCATTGCAACTTTGAACAGTCATTGAACAAGTTATCGTAACCCGAGGACTACCTGTGAAATCAGCAGGAAAGGAAAAAAAGTAATTAAAATATGGTTCAGTGGAGACTGTCAATTTATAAGCTATCATCATCCATCCCCACACACATACACAAATTTCACAAAATTCCTACAATTTTCTAATTAACTAAGCTAAAATTCAAAAAGAAAAACCAAACTAAAATATGGGAATAAGTAATTCTCGCAAGGTTTTACACATTAACAACTATGATAGAAAAAGTAGGAAATAGACTTTTAGTTTTTACAAAACAAAGTAATAAAGCAGGGGAATAGAAGTAATTCAACGATTTGGAAACCTATTTGAATTCCAGTATGCATACAGATGTTTTAGACATCTGAGCCTTCAAAATAAATTCCGAGGAATTTATTTCTCTGAGGAAACAAACAGAAGAAACAAACACATCTCTTCCCAATTTGCTTATAGAGAAGAATAGATCTGCTTATGATAGAACATGATACTTGCAATAATTCATCCCATTTAAAGGCTAAAAAAGGTGGGATAGCATACTTACTTGCCAGGTGCCACTAGAGTTGAAATAATAATACGCTTGGATGGCTTTTTAAAAATTGTATGTGAAGATAGAACATCTCCACATGAATTGTATGACTGCTGAATGTATTGATACTTCATACTACATTGATAGCTGCTATCAATGCTCTATCAGCTGCTATCAGCTGCTATCAATGCTCCCACCTGCTCAAGTAGGAAATCCTATACCCTTTCATTCTAGAGAGGCAATGTGGCGCAATGGTTGACCTAAGACCATGTTTGTTTATGAAAATTCTCAAACCAACCTTGAGTCAATAACTCTCAGTCCAACATATTTTACAGACTTGTGAGCAGACAGAGTGGAGAAGTAAGAGGAAAGTATGTCACATTGAACTCCTGAAATTTAAATCTAAATAGTAAATAAGATTAAATTGAAAACATAACATTAGAACATAGCATATGACTGAGGCAGACACAGTAGATGCTTCATTTTAGCTAGATTTTTTCCCTATGAAGTATAAATGACAATCTCCCCACCCACAACTCCATTGGGAGGTTGGATTAATAGCTATCTTCCAAAATCTGAGAATCATTTCCCTTGGAAGGATGTTATTCCCCATGAAGAAGTATGAAATATTTATACATTTGCAGCTATTCCCATTTTAAGGAATGCAGAGTGTGAGCCTATGAGAAGCTCTAGGCAAAAGTTATCATAAACATTCTTTACTTATTCTCTCCAGACATACATTCAGAATAACCTAATCCTGTTAGTCAATTGGAAGGCAGATTGCATAGTAAGACTGATATGGTATCCCCCCAGGTTATAAGAGTCTTATTTTGGTGGAAGAAACACACTCTGCTCTTTCTTGTGACAATTACCCCATTATGTAAAAAGTTAGAAACTTTTCAAAATACAGCATTTGGGAGAAAGTGGATTTTTATCATGAACCTCTATGCAAGAATTTACAAGTATTCCACCAAGATGAAATAGATAAATCTCTTTGTTGCTGAAATGGGTATAAAAGAGTCACACATGCAAACACTGATAATTCACACTAAGAGTTACAGACAACTATCAAATTTTTTTGAAAAGTTGTATTTGCTTTCTGAAATTCTCTGCAAGCAAGTACAAGTTATATGCATTTGCTGGAGAAGTACGTTTTCTATGCTTCTATGGGCAGTTTTTCATATGCATTGTTCTAAAGACATTAATCAAATTCTTAAAAAAGCAAACTTACTTTTGTCCGGGATCTACATAATAACATTTGGGGGTAATCTATTGATTGTGTCCATGGCACAAAGCTTATTAGAAGCAGAAACAGCTTTTACATATATTTAAGAGGCCTACTCTTACAGCTCATGTTTCTCTAACATAAAAAAATATTTGACTACAGAGAAATATTAGATAAAATTACTTGTAAGTATTCATCCTCCATTAGATCTCAGCATGAATTTTATATTTTACCAAATGCCTGATTTTTTAAAAAAGCTGAATAATTAATGATACAGTTATAATTTCAGATTGGGAAAACAAATTCCTTTTTATGAATGTGGATGGATAATTTAGCAAGAGTAATATTTCTAGTTTTCTGAATTTCTGAAACTATTTAAATGTGGAAGTTATTGAATGCTAATTATTCTAAATTAATGCACAAATCTTCCACTGGCCTCAATGGTTTCAATTCATTAATGCAAGCATCAAAGGAAATCCGAGTGAATTTTCATCACTTTCTTTGCCTATATTCATAACATTTGTTCAGTCTACTAAAAGCACTTAATCATTATCTTAAGTACTCTTAAAGTATTAACAATTACTTTAGAAGAATCAGAACAAGAAGTTAACTAAAAGCATTCCACTCCTAAGTCCTTCATGATCAATTTCCATGTGAAAGTCTCAAGAACAGTAGTTCCTCTTCTTCCCAGCTTGCCTAATATGTAACAATTGCCAAAAGGCAGGACCAAAAAGAGCTGTGAAAGAAGTGTCACTATATGATTTTATTAAGTCTGAACTCTATACTCAAGAACCAGTTTGGTATAGAAGATAATGTGTTTGAATAAGGTGGGGGAAACTAGTTTCAAGTCAACCATCATCTATGGAAATTGGACGGTTTGAGACGGATACTGCTTTCATATCCCATAGAATTATTGTTGTGAAGGAAAATGGAGGAGTGGAATGAGATATATTTGGCTTAAGTTCCCAAGGAAAGACAGGTTTAAAAGCCAAATATTAAAAGGAAATAAAACTATTAAATAAATGCTGTGAAATTGGAAATGAGTCTTTGTGAACATACTGTATAGACATTTTCTAAATCAGCCAGGTTTACCTATCACCATTCTGAATTGAGTCTAGCCATCTTATTGCTGGTTGTTTTCATCTTCTCTTTCTTTCCACCTTTCAAAATATAATGGATTTCTCAAAGTAGCTATATCTTCCCATCATATGTTCAAAATACGATAATTTACAGTAAGTGTAATTTATCTATGATACGCTTATTGGTTTTCATAGTTATTCTTGCTATTCTCAAGATCTTCTTCAACAATAAAGTTTAATATCATCAATACTCTTTGTATTCTTAAAAGTTTTGCTTCCACAGAATGCTCTAGGGAACACCATTGCTTGATCAATTCTAATCTTCAGAAGAAGAACCATGTTAGTGTATGTTAGTCAAAAATCAGGAGGAGTATGGTAATACTTTATAAGAGTAACAGATTTTATTAAAAAATATGTGCTTCATGAACCATAGTCTTCTTCCAATCCAGCCCTCTTTAATCTATATTCAGCATGTAAAATAAAACACTGCTTCTCCTAAAAAATGAGTAGTACAGTGTAAAGATACAAGGATCAAGATAAATCTGACCCATGGGGGCATCAAGGAGTGGTTTAGTAAACTGAAGTTGGCTCTGCAAAACTACCATATAAATAATGACAGAAGAAGAAGAAGGACAAGAAGTCATAAAAGTTAAATGTATTTTTATTGGATCTACAAAAGAAGACTTCAAGAAATCCTACAACAGTACTTGACTCTATTAAAGATTAAGACTGTTAGAAGTCAAGGAAAGGAATATAAAGTTGGTTCACTTAATCAATGTTAAAATGCAACTTTCTTTTTTGTTTTTCATTTTATTTCATTTTGCAATGTTTTGGCAACACTTTATGGATTTTCTGTTGAAACCAGGATTGAAATCCTGGTTCAAAATTGATGCTTTGTAAAGACAAGTTGTGAGACAATTGTTTTTGATGTTGCAAATAGAATAACTCCTATTTATATAAAAACTATCACAATAAAAAGGCATATTCTCTACCTAACAATTGTCTGGTTGTTATCAGCTGCAACTATGCAAACATAAGGTTTCCATTCCCATTGCATCTATTACAGGTCATCCTCTGCTTACAACTTGTCCTCAAAATTCCAGCCACTGCAGTGTCCCTATGGTCGACCACATGATGCAGTCTGGGTTCTCAAGTTCTCAGCTCATGATTATAACATTGCAGTGAGCCATTTGCAACTGTCCCTGCCAACTTCCTCAAGCAAAGTCAATGAGGAAGTCCTTAGGTCAGAATCATAGTGCATAGTGCCCCCTTCCTGCACTCTGCAATGTGTGCCTGCCCACAGCATACCACGTCCCTGCCACCTCTGCCTTACCCTAGTGCCCATTCGAGACACACTCACCCCTTAGCACCCACATCCCCCTGGAAAGGTTAGGGTTGTAACAGCCAGGATTGTCAGGATTGAGGTTACTAAGCAAAGCTGTTATATAACATCACAACTATATCACTTGGTGACAGCAATCCTGATCTCAATTGCTGTTGTTTCCCGAAAGCTACCTGTGTAGGGTTTGTCCTGTTATCTATAGTTGCTTTTTGCAGAATTTTGAACAGATCCGCCATCCCCAAACTGCACCTTGCACCCATGTAAGTCTAGTGACCCTTTGCTTATCTATTCTATCCTGTTTAAGCTCTGTGCATAATAGTGAACTCTTTTCTGCTCAAGCTAAATGGCTTTATGAGGAATAAATTATTCATGATTTCTCCAATTCCTCTAAATTCATTCATCTTTACTCTATCAATTGAGAGCCTCTGCACTGGAAACAAATTCCTTGCTCGTCTAATTACACTTAGCCAGATAAAGTATTATTCTATTCTATTCTATTCTATTCTATTCTATTCTATTCTATTCTATTCTATTCTATTCTATTCTATTCTACTCTACTCTACTCTACTCTACTCTACTCTACTCTACTCTACTCTACTCTACTCTACTCTACTCTACTCTATTGTACTCTCCATTACTCTATTCTACTCTGCACTGTTTTATTTGTTTGTTTATCAAATTTGAATAGCATCCATCTCACTCTCAGAGTGAGACTGTACAATTGAATCCTTCTTTTTTTAAATTATTTTTAGAGCCTTCAGCAGCAGCTGTTAGTCAGCTAAAAGTGCAACAAATTCAAAGTTAGCTTGCCTCTGGTTGTTTCATCCTGGACACACGTGTGACAGATATTATAACTGCACTGAAAAAGGTTACTTATGACCACTTTTCACAGTTATGATCATTGCAACATCCTCATGTGACCATGTGATCAAAATTCAGACACTTGGCAACCAGCCTGTATTTAGGATTGTTGCAGCATCCCAGGGTCATGTGTTCACTCTTTGCAACCTACTGTCAATTCACTGAACTATTCACTATTCATTTAGCAGCCATTTTAGTAAATTAACGACAGTAGTGATTCACTTAACTATGACAAAAAAAGGTTATAAAATGGGACAAAATTCAATATCTCTCTTGCTTTGAAATGGAAATTTTGGGCTCAATTGTGATTATAAGTCAAGAATTAACTGTATGCAATTTCCAAGTTTGAGACACAAGGAGGTTACAGAAAACACATGTTTTAAATGACATTCTGAATGAGGAAATGATTTCTGTTCACCCCTTCCCAGATACTGAGATTAATTTACAGCCTAATTACAATGGCATTAAAAACTTTGTTGGATTTTAATTTCCTTAATAAGAACAGAGGAGAAATCCACTCAGACCTTCACAAATAAAATGAGCCATCTCTGACACATAGGCCACAGCAGAATGCCCGTCAAAGAAGAAATGAAATTGCACATGTAGCAAAAGATTCCCAGTGACATTTACTGTAAGAAATGATAATGCAGCTAAAATTATGTTATAGGCAGTTATAGGCTTTCTGCATTGAGTATGATGAGAATGAGACATTAAAACCTTTGAAAACGGAGAAGAAATGACAGGAAATAAATTAGTTCTGCAGTAATCTAACATAACATTAGATTGGCATTGTTATACTAGAGGTAATGATGCTTTAGAGGAACAAGCTAAAGTGACCAAAATAAAAGTGCCAAAAAATCATAAGTGGTATAATTTAGTCAGTAAGTTTGAAGTCATTTATACAGATCTTGTTTAGAAAAAGGTCAACCCACAAATAAGCAGGAAAGTACATAAGCGCACAATATTCCTGGCAGTGTTGGTTTGCATATAAAAATAACTATATGAAAAAAGTTGGGCTCTCCAGTTGGCTTTGTCCAGAGACAAAAGACCTCTTGAATTTGTACTTCTTAAAGCTTACTTTTCTTCTTTCAAAGCAAGTTATCACAGGCACCTAAATTGTGGAATAGTAATGCCATTTAAATCTCTTTAAGTAAAAATTAGGAGTAGGATTAATAATCGAGAATATGTGATACCTACAGCAGCTACCAGGTCTGGGATCTTCATAGAGGCAGCAATAACCATAAGATTGAAGCCCCATCATTTTCTATAAATGTAAAGGTTCCCCTCCCACATATGTGCTATTCATTCCCAACTCTATGGATCGGCGCTCATCTCCATTTCAAATCCAAAAAGGCCGCTGCTGGAGACGTCTCCATGGTCATGTGGCCAGGATGACTAAATCCCAAAGGTACACAGAACACTGTTACCTTCCCATCAAAGGTGGTCCCTATTTTTCTACTTGCATTTTTTACGTGCTTTTGAACTGCTAGATTGGCAGAAGCGAGGACAAGTAACGGGAGCTCACCCCATTATGCAGCACTTGGAATTTGAACTGCTGAACTGCCAATCTTTCAATCAACAAGCTCAGCTTGAGCCACCATTTCTATATGTGTGTGTAAAAGTGGGGTGGAATGTTAATCATGCATCTTAACTTTTTTGATCCCACAGATGCCCTAGTGCATTCATTTAAATGCCTCTTAAATTGCTTGAATTTTTTTTGTGAAACTTTTAATTCCTTCTCTTCAAGAATTTTATCCATCTCAGTGTTGGGAGAAACTTTAATCCATTTCATCAACTTGGGAAATAGAAACTGTCCAAATCAACTTACATCATTTTATAATCCCAGCTAAAGGCTACCTGAGGATCAAAATTTGTTACCTGTTCCTTATTTCTAAATATTATTCCAGTCTTCCTCGAAAATTTAGGAATACTAAAGCCATGACTTGTAAGATATTCAGTATGTACTGTACTTCAATGAAGTTAAAGAGTTGTTTTTGGCAATAGCAAACTATAATCTTGCTAAATTGTCTTTTGGGGAAATAAAAATAGTTTTCCTACTTTTTATATATTCCACAATTAATTACTTTCAAAAATGTATGTAAATTGAGATTATTATTTATTTTCTATGACAAGTAAGTAATAATGAATTTGTGAATCAAAATAATTTCTCCAGGTAGAAATTTACCTAACATTATTTTTTAAATAATTTTATTAAAGGTTACAATATAGAAATAAAACTAATAAAAAATTTAAAATATAAGAGAAAAAAGTTCAGAAAAAAAACATAAAGAAGGAAATCTATCCCTTCATCAGTATGAATATAAATAACATTTATAACTTATCACCATTTCTTGAATGCAATACACAATCTCTTCTTCCTGTATCCTACTCCATTCTCTATAAACAAATGTTTAAAGTCTCATCATTCTGTCCTAATCAGCAAAAGCTCATTAAGGATTATCAGAAATAAGAACATATCTATTAGACTAAATCCAATAAACCCACTTAAAATCCTTCCTTTTTCATTTATATCCCACTTTTTATCATCATCATTCAAATCTAAATATTAAAATCAAATAAAAGTTACAAGAAATAACAGCATTATTTTAACACTATGTTAGTCTTAAATCAAATAAACCTATAATGCAACAAATGAATTATTTCCATATCTCATCCCTTAAAGATAAACAAAACCTATAAAACTTCATCATCCTAACAGTGAGAATGATTAATCAATGGAACAGCTTGCCTCCTCACAAAGTTGTGAATGTCACTGCTGGAGGTTTTCAAGAACACCCATTTGTCCAGGATGGTATAAGGAGTCCTGTCTTGGGCAGGGGGCTAGACTAGAAGACCTCTAAAGTCCCTTTCAGAAAACCTCTAAAGTCCCTATGATTCTATAAACAGTTTTCTATAGAAAGGATTTTTTCAATTAACTCCACAGTACTAACTAAATTCCCACTGAGTCCTTAAGAGGTCAGCCTCACTTGAACCTTGAGGCTATATATAGGCTAAATTAACAGTTACAAGCTTGATGGAATCCCACAATTGCCAAGCCATTCACCAGCTAACTGCAAAAATGTCAGTTCCTGCTGTCTGCTCACAAAAAGCAGCTATCTGGAATATATATGGATAATCTTGAGATCTCTCCTTTCTCCAGAAATATCACAGTTCAGTCCAAATGCCAGTTTCAGCTGTTGACCAAGGATTTTAGTTCACCATGGTGCTTACTGGTAGCCTCTCAGAAACACACCCAGTTTACAAAGGTTGGCAAAAATGAAACAGCCAGGGAGAAGCAAACTAATTTAGAAGATAAATTGTTCTAAAAGAACAAGAGGGATGCTTTTCAGAGTCTTAATAATAGTATATTGGGTCTTAAATCACGGTGTAATTGTCAAGTAGCCATTTATAATTATAGTAATCAGATCAAAACCTTTATTATGGTCTTTAGGCAGAACTACAAAGTATAATCTCTTCTACTAGTGATTTCTTTTCCACATAATATTTATGTGATTTACCATTATTTTATTTCAGTTAGCAATAGATTATTTCTTTTTGATGATGTTTCAATTTTAATTCTGTGTTATAATTTGATTTTGTAACAGTTATTCATACCCTGTTCTGATAAAAACGAATCCTTCTATTATAGCTACGGTAGTTTCCACAATGATTCTCCATATACACATTTGATTTCTGTCTTAAAGCTCAGCATTATTAAAGAATATAAATTCATATATCTCATAATTCAAGCTTTACTTCATTAACTTTCAGAATGGTTTTCTAAAATATTCTTTAAGAATGTAGTAAGATTCATTTCAAGCCAAAATGAAGACAGCATTGCATTTAGAAGACACCTATTTCTTGTTCGCTATTTTTCAGGGAGTGTGTGTGTGTGTGTGTTTGTGTGGGAAATAAAAGACAGAAATACACAAATTTGACAATTATTAGCTCAAGATTGTTTAGCTTCCATATAACAGCTGACTTATACTATTTGAATAACTGGTAAAACTAAAGCCAATGTTATGGAGAAAGAATGCAATGGCATAATTAGTCAGTAAATTAAAAATCTGTTGATTTTGTAATATTTAGATGAAATTTTGAACTCATGAAAACGACTAAATTAACAGAATCTTGGAAAGGATTAAACTATTAAACTGTCACAATAGACATTTAGTGCATTTTGCCTCAAATAAACTATATTTTACACAGGAATTTCTTCATATAATATATAGGAAAACAGTCTTCTAAGAGAAATTTCCAAGCTATCTTGTTTTGTTTACAGCTGTGCAGATGTTTAATATTTATACTAGCTGAAGAATTTGGAGTCAAAGTACGAACAATCTTGAAGACAGCAGCTTGTGGAAGTTAGGTCAGTTGTCTTAGACAACAATAATTTTTTTAAAAGGCAGTTTCCTGTGTTCTTGGGGTCTCTAGTGACATCAAACATGCTCTTTTCCAAGTTTAAAAATATCTTTCCAATCCTTCCAATGAACTCCAGTGGTTGAAACAATTGAAATAACAATATGGAACAATGCCTGCCATTTTATCACCTATTCATTTTGGTTTACGCATATGAAGGGACTAATAATTAATTTCTTGTTTATTCTTATGTTGTCTGGCACCTAAACATTGTTCTTATATCCTGGCTTCTTACATAATGTAAATCAGCTTCTACTATCTAATAATGTAAGTCAGCTTCTACTATCAGCTTGGGGTCTATGATGTCTCACTGCAGCCAGGTGGGTTTAACTCAGTGGGTGTGGCCATCTGAGTGCCACCAGGTCAGCATGGGTGGGCAGGCGTGGCCAGGGTGACACAAATGATTAGGTACAGCCAACTCGACACAGATGACTCGGGGCGGCTGACTTAGGGCTGCTGGGTGGGCATGGCTATGTGGACGCAACCACGTGGGTGTAACTGAGTGGGGGGAACCAGGTGGGCAGGGTCAGGTGGGTGCAGAACAAGTTGCTCCAGGCAACTGGACGTGGAGCCAAGTCATCACCCGGCCAGAATAAAAATCAAAGCGGGGGGGGGGAAGAGTCACAGCAAGAACTCCATCGAACTGTACTGAAAACATAAAATATCCACCCTCCCTCCTTCTGTTTATCTCTGCCTTCTCTTTCATTTCCTCCCTCCTCTTCCCCATTTCTGTGGGTTTGACCAAATGGGGAATGATGAATCCCTTCTTTGATTCAGTGAAATTTCTGCAAATAGACATGCTTTTGAAGATTCATGAGGATTTATAACTCTAAAGAAATGTAGAAATTGTTTGAAATTAGAGAACAAGAAGATAAGCAATATTATAAGATATAGGATTTATTTTATCAATGGCTAGATAAGAAAGCATGGAAATGAAATATGAAACATGAAATGAATGTTATAAATATAATATTTGAAAATAATTTTTATGAAGCAGTAAAGCCATAGTTAAATAAATGATAAATGAGGATGTTTATTGGTTTGATAATATGAGAAATTAAATAACTAGTAAATTTTGAATATGGAAATGAAGCACAAAAGATTTTTAACCAACCGACACACTGTTTGAAATTGTAATGGAAGATGGATTTATGTTTTATGTTTTGTTTAAAAATAAAAAAAAATAAAAAAAAAGAAGAATGTAGAAATTATTTCAAGACCTCATCATCCTCACATGCTCCAAGTTGTAAAACAGCCCCCAAATGTAGCATAGAGACCTCTACTCAGGAGGCAGAAAGAAAAAAGAAACGTTTCTCCAAAGGGGGGGGGAATCCACCCTTTGCCTTTCAAATTTTGCCACTTCCCTGCTTCTTGTTTGCCAGTATGTCTTCGGGTGATTTTTGTTCGGGTGATGAGTTAGCTCCATGTCCAGTTGCTCAGGGCAACTTGTTAACCTGGCCACACCCATCTGTCACCCCCCCACCCAGACATACCCACATGGTTGCATCCATCTGACCATGTCCAGCCGCCCCAAGTTATCTGCGTCGAGCTGGTGGCACCTAATCCTTCGCATCGACCTGGCCATGCCTACTCACCCACGTCAACCTAGCATCACTCAGATGACTATGCCCACTGAGTCACATCCACCTAGCTGCAGTGAGTTGTCCCATTCCCATGAGCATACCCTATTTAGCTATATTCCATCTGAAACCCCTTCGTTCTTCCATTCCAACAGGGATGGGCTGCTGTGGGTTTGCAGGGGTTTGGGAGAATCTGTGCAGTTAGGAGAACCCCCAAATCCCACTCCTGGCTAGCCCTGCCCACCCCGCTCCTCCTCTCCCAGGAGTCCCCACACAGCCAATTTTGGTGCAGGGCGCACATGGAGGCTCAGAGAGGGTGAAAAACAGGCCTATCTGAAGTTCAGGAGGCTGGAAACAGACCCGTTTCCAGCCTCCAGAGGGCCTCTGGAGCATGGGAAGGCCATTTTCACCCTCCTAGAGGCTCAAAGAAAGCCTCCGAAGTCTGGGGAAGGCAAAAACACCTCGTCCACTGTGGTACAGGAGACCAACTAGGCCATGCCCACCATGTCCACACCCACCCAGTAACTGGGCAGAGAACCCCTTGCTAAAATTTTTGAAGCTCACCCCTGCATTCCAATACCTGTTGACATTCTTGAAACAAAACACATTTTAAGCAGTTTTGTTTATTCAATGTACAGCAGGCATTTATCTGCAATATAAATCTTACATTAGCATTACAATCTTAATTTTCAACAATTTTTAAAAACATACAGAATCTCTTTACCCCCACACCCACCCACTCGGTGTCAGTGTCACCCGAAGGTCTAAAGAAAGAGTTCTCTAAAGCAGAAACAATGGGAAGGGAAGGCAACAGAACTTTGGATCATAAAGTCATTGCAAAAAATCATTTAGCTAAAAACTATGCAGCTGAACAAGGGAAGGGAAGGGAAGGGAAGGGAAGGAGACAACAATGCAAGTCTAGATACAATAAATACAAAGAGGATTATAACCAAAAAAAGATGTCCATGTTTTTATTTTTTTGTATCAATGCAGTTAAAATATTAATCAGTCTAGTCATCTTTGCAATTATGAATAAAACAACTGAAGGATTCCAATACACATATGTGTCAGATGCATTGTGAATAATAGACCTATAAACATTCTTTAAAGAATTTGCAATACAAAAAGATTTTTAGAATTTGGAACAAGCAAGCCTTCACAAATCTCCAAGCAGTTATTGAAGATGTTAATTACTAATATAATCAGCCCATTATTTAGAATGCAATGCAAAGAACCTTATTGTCTCTTTTCTTCTTTTACAAATTTGCACACATATACACACACTTCCAAGTAATATGATCTTCCAGTTCAGTAGAGACATGCACCTACAATTATTGGATATATGATGTAAAAAGCATGAACTCAAGATGACACTTGCAAATAAAAGATAAAAAGGAGATACCACATTAGTAGCACAGTCTTCCCAATGTGGAAATTTTGGTAGGAGCCTCATGTGGTCTTGAGCCATTCAAAGTCCAACTCTGCACTATGCCACTGCAAAAAAGATTGTATATCAGTAGGTGTTCCTTTTTCCTATAGTGCTGGAGAATTTAACTGAAATTACCTTGGACAGCAAGAAGAAAAAGAATTAAATATTCAATGAAATAAACCAGAATGTCCATTGGAAGCAATAATATTGAAGAATAATGAATAAAGCAAAGGTAGAAGTCAAAGGAAAAGGTTGCTGACACTTCAGAAAATCAAGGACAATTGAATTCAGAGGTTGCCAGGGTGGCTGATGCTGTCATTGATGACCAAGCATCATTTACAAGAACTCAAAGAAATACTTGCTGGCAAACAATCCTGGGAAATGATGTCACATGGGCCTTGCAGAACCAAGATTGAACAATAATGTCTTATATTCAGTTTTCTTAAAATATTCCTCACCCCTTCTCCTGGCTTTAAGAATGTCAGCTAACACAATTGTTGTAATTAACAAACAAGTTATTTTTTTCCCCAAGTAAAACCACTGCTGTATGATCAAATTGACAAATATGTAAAGCAGGGGTGTCAAACTTAAGGCCAAATCTGGCCCATGGGGTGTTTAGAGCTAGCCCATTGGGCCACCCTGGAAATAGCAAAGGACCGGCCCGTGGTTCCTCTGCCAGCGAAAATGGAGCTCTGTTTTTAGCCTTGATGGTCTCCTGTACCCCAGAGCTCCGTTTTTGCTGGCAAAGGGTTGCAGGAGGCCGTCGTGACTGAAAACAGGGCCCGGGGGGGCATGCACGACCCTCCTGGGCCCCATTTTTGCTGGCAAAGGGCTAGCAAAACAAACTAAAATATTTCCCCTTTTGCATTTGAGTATGCAAGAAGAGACAAGAAAGGAGAATGGGAAAGAGGAAAGACAAAGAAAAAGATGGGAAGATGGGAAGATGGGAAGAGAGCAAGGAAGGAAAAATAAGAAAAGAGGGGAAGGGAGAAGAAAGGAGAATGAAGAGGGAAGGAAAAAGAAAAGGAAGGAAGGAAGGAAGGAAGGAAGGAAGGAAGGAAGGAAGGAAGGAAGGAAGGAAGGAAGGAAGGAAGGAAGGAAGGAAGGAAGGAAGGTAGGTGGGTGTTGTGGCCTGCCAGTGAGGAGGTTGGGGAGGAACATAGGCCAGTCCTGGAGTCTGGGGAAGGCTCTGATGAGGGCTCTGTGTCGGAGGCAGAGAGGGGGCCAGGGCCAGAAGCCAGTTATCAGCTGCCTATAGAGTCAGACATCAGTGAGGCAGACGAACAGCTAGAGCCTGTTCCCAATGTACGCATGCACAGAATTGCCAGATGAAGGGAACAGCTAAAGAACAAGGGTCGACTTGGGAGTAAGACCACAGGTGGATGATGAACGGCCCCTCCCAGAAGGAATAAAAGAGGAGCGAAAGGTGAGTGGAGTTTGCAGGAGACAATTAGTTTGCCTAATTGGTTTGTGACTCTCCGACACTCTTTGCCAAGTTTTGAAGATATCGGCCTGGCAGCTCTGTAAACCACATAAGGTCTGTTGACTGTAAATTCTCCTTTGAAAGACTTTGCTGAAGGTGAATGGGAGGAATTCACTGTTTGTTTAATAAAAGGGGTTTTGTCGGGGCCAGGATTCTGCTTTGTTCTTTTTGGGGACGGAAGGAAGGAAGGAAGGAAGGAAGGAAGGAAGGAAGGAAGGAAGGAAGGAAGGAAGGAAGGAAGGAAGGAAGGAAGGAAGGAAGGAAGGAAGGAAGGAAGGAATATAGATTATAATGAGAGTGAGGGAAGTCTGAAGGAAGTCCTGCCTTAGCAATTGGCCACCACAGGTGCCCCCAATACAAGTGACATCAAGCTGGCCATGCCTACTATGGCCACACCCACCATGTCCACCCAGCCCCTAGAGGTCAATGTAGCCCTCAAAGTGATGTGGCCCTCAATGAAATCAAGTCTGACATCCCTGACATAAAGTGTTGCAGTTTATCAGAGTACAAATTTTTGTAATAGGGTTGTAGGCCTGTAGTATAGCACAAGGTGTGCATGGAGCTGGTCTCAGGTTTACTGCCTATCATTTCAGTTAAAAGGATCAGATAGCAGGTAAGGGGCAAGTTCTTTGCTTGTAATCCCATGTTCAGAGAGATTGATTGGAAAGAAAACAAAATACAATGCAGGGATATGTACAGAAATGTACAACAGTCCAATTAGAATAGATACGCAATGCAATTGAAGCAAGCCATCCAGTGGAAGCAAATGCAAGTACAGATAGCCCTCAACCTATAACCACAATTGAGACTAGAATTTTTGTCACTACGCAAGTTGGTTGTTACATTGCTAAGTGAGTCACATCTGATTTTACAACTTTTCTTGCTATGATTGCTAAGTGAACCACCACAGTTGTTAAATGAATCATGTGCTCCTTAAGTAAATCCAGCTTTCCCCATTGACTTTGCTTATTGAAAGCAGCTGGGAAGGTCATCAAAGGTGATCATATGACTCCGGGAAGCTCAAACTGTTGTAATACATGGCAGTTGTCAAGTCCCTGAATTTTGATTGCATGATCATGTAATGGTCGTAAGCGCAAGAACCAATTCTAAGTCACTTATTTCAGTAACACAAATACTAAATAAATCAAAGATTACCTCTAGTGAAAACAGAAAGCATACACTGCTAATTTATATATTCTATTGCCACTGGATGCTCTGATGGTCATGAATTAAAAAGGTTCTAAAGCGGAACTTGCCAAAGAACTGAATTCTCCAGGGTTTAGTAGCTGTGTTCTCAATTGTGAGCAAAATAATTTTTAAAGCTGGGTTGAATATCATTATCAATCCAGACTTGGGGCTTACTGGTATATCTAAATAATCACTACACAACATAGACTCCTGGATTAGATATGCCTTTGAACTGATCCAGCAGAATTCTTAAATCATATTCACTTTCAATCCTGGATGCACCATAGTCTAGTTTCCATCCTACCAAAAGGTATTATTCTTGATATAAGAAGTCACCTCCTGAGGTACATATAATTCTGTCTTTTAATAAGCGATTCCAAGAAATATTGGAATAGCATAAGGTTTAAATAGATGTATTCACTAAAAAATAGATGTATTCACTAAAAAAATAAGAAAACTTCAAATAATGACCTCTGCAGTATTGATTTCCTAATGAAATTAAAGTAAACTTTAGTTGATTGAACTTTGGAGGGAATAAAACTGCTATCTCCTGGCTCTCTGTGACAGCCTAACTCTAAAACTAGGCATGATATCAAACCAAATACTTTTTTTAAAAAAAATCCAGTTTTGTTTTAAAAGCATACAGTTAAAAGGAGTCCTGCAAAAATACTTTTTCTTTTAACAACCAACATTGGGATTTTTTTATCCTTTGTTTAGAACTGGGATTCAGATAATTCAGATAATAAATTCTGTGTATTTGCTACAGCATTCCTCCAGTTACCACACTGAATTTAGAAACCAATAATAAATAATCTAAAAATATAAATTATAAATTAATATCTATTATATTTAAAAAATGAAGATGAAACTGAAATACTTTGCCCACTTAGTGAGGACTCACTGGAGAAGAGCCTCATTCTGGGAACATTGAGGGCAAAAGAACAAGGGGGGGGCACAGAATGAGACGGCTGGATGGAGTCACTGAAGCAGTCGGAGTGAGTTTAAATGGTCTCCGGGGGATGGGAGAGGACAGGAAGGCCTGGAAGAAAGTTGTCCATGAGGTCACGATGGGTCGGACATGACTTCGCAACTAACAACAACAATATTTTTAAAAGATCCACAAAGGATTTGAAAAATTAATAATAGAAAAACAAAGTATTCAAGGGCATCTACAAAACCAGAAATCAAGGATACCATTAGATAACAAAGATTTGATTAAGTCACAAGAAATCTATTCCCTAGAACAAGCTTCATTGCAAATAATTTTGAAAGAGCCATACCAGTGGTTTCAGGGAAGGTGTCTGTAACAAGAAATGAAAAAGATGCAATGAACATTTTAGAGTCAATTGACAAATAATTCTACCAAGTCATCAGAGACTGATAACATTCTTCCAAAAGCTGTTAAGTATGTACCTTTTCTTTTGTCAAACCATACCAACCATACCAACAAAATTAATTTTCTTGCCACCAAATTAGGATATCTATAGGATATGGTCAAAAAAGCAGAGATGACTGATATGATAGTGTATCTATCCAATTCTTTTTCAAGTAGATTGCATGTGTACATGCCTAATTGCCTGTCTGTCTGTCTGTCTATTAAATTTATATGCCGCCCATCTGCCTGATAGGGCATATCTGGGTGGCTTATATAATATAAGAAGATAAATAGAAAAACATGCAGTTTTAAAGCTACATACATTAAAAATTTAAAACTATGCAAAAAAACAGAACAAAGGAGATGGATGGGACAGGAAGAAAATCTTTTTACCCTGTCAATCATATCCAGAGGTGAGCATCACCCTTGTGGCCCCAAGCCAAGCAATAAAACCAAATTTTCATATTTTAATTTAATAATGTTCCTCTGCTTTTTGCTCTTTCCATTCATGCTCACTGGCTGGGCTCATGCCTATATGAAGAGATCTTCTAGTACACTGTAACTCACAATAAATTTAACATTTCAGGACAGACCAGATATTCTGGCAGTGGTTCATATGTCTATCGAAAAGTCAGCAGTTCAGCGGTTCAAATCCTTAGTGCCATATAATGGGGTGAGCTCCCGTTACTTGTCCCAGCTTCTGCCATCCTAGCAGTTTGAAAGCACGTAAAAAAATGCAAGTAGAAAAATAGGGAGCACCTGGGGTGGAAAGGTAACAGCATTCCGTGTGCCTTTGGAGTTGAGTTATGCCAGCCACATTGTTGCTAGTTTGGTTATCCTGGTTAGGCCCATATATAAGAGACTGTAGGCTTTCTTGTAATAGTAATATTTATTTCTTTTCTTCCTCAGGAACACAATTAGACAGGCACTAATCTGGGAGGAGCAAGAATTTATATACAGAGAAGGCGGGGCTAATGGTAAGTACTAACCAATGGTAAGTGACACAATGACATCACACAATGACATATAAACAAGCACACATATTAACAGATATCAGGTTAGGTATTTTCATCTGTAACAAATCCCCCTCTAAAATACCTAACTAATGGTGGGTTATTAAGATTATATATGCACATCAAGTTTGGAAGTCAAATACATATGTTGTTTGGTTGGCAATGGCTTAGTGAGGATATCAGCAATTTGTTCACTAGTATTGCAATGGATAGCTTTAATAAATCCTATACTTGACAGTTGTCTTACATGTTTATATTTTATATCGATATGTCGAGATCGTTGACCTATTGCTTCGGAAGCTGATATATCAATTGCTGCCTTATTGTCCTCATTGATAATAATTGGATAAACAGGTTCATCCCACACATTGGTTAACAAGTCATCGAACCAAGTTAGATTGTTGACCGCTTTGGATAAACAAACATATTCGGCTTCCGCTGTGGAAGTGGCAATTAAATTCTGTTTGCCTGTGTACCAGTGCACCGCACAGCCATTTATAAGAAAAACATATCCAGAAGTACTTTTTCTGGTTTTTGAATCAGTAGCCCAATCAGCATCAGCGTAGCAGGTCAAAGTTGGTTTTTCAGAAATGAATGGTTCTAAGAATAAGCACATATCAATGCTAGACTTTAGATATTTTAGAATCCTCTTAATTCCTTCCCAGTGGTATGAGTTAGGATTGCTTACATGTCTTGACAACAAATTTACAGCAAGGGTGATATCAGGCCTGGTCCAATTAGATATGTATAATAAGGACCCAATAATTGATCGATATAACGTGTTATCCTTGAATGGTTCGTACTCATTATACACATTCCTATAAAAATCAGTTGACATAGGAGTATCACAAATTTTTGAATTAATTAAATTACATTTTTGTATGAGTTCCATAATCTTGTCTTTCTGAGATAATTTGAACCCCTTATCTGTTTTGTCAATTTGGACTCCTAGATACTTATTTACCTTTCCTAATATTTTTAAGTTGAAATTTTTGCCTAGTTGTTCAGCGAAATTATCACATTTAATTTTGTCGTGTCCAAAATACAATATATCATCAACATAAATCAAAACATATTCAATAGAATCATTATTTTTTTTTGTGAAAAAACAAAAATCAGATGAAGTAGCTACAAAACCCATATTTTTAAGTATCTTTGATAAGCACTCATACCACCGCTTACCGGACTGTTTTAGTCCATAAAGGCTCTTGTTTAATAGCCAAATTTCTCCCTTTTTTGTATCCTTTCCTGGGGGTGCTTTCACATAAATTTCTTTATCTAGATCAGCGTGCAGATAGGCTGTCTGCACGTCAAATTGATATACTTCCAGATTTAAGATAGAAGCTAACACTAGTGCTGTTTTCACGCTTTCTGATCTAACGGTTGGGGAATAAGTGTCTTCATAGTCATCCGGAAATCTTTGGGCAAAGCCTTGAGCCACCAACCTGGCTTTGTATAGGAATTTACCATCCTCTAGCTCCTTGATTTTATAGATCCACCTAGTGCCAATAGGGGATTTCTCAGTGGGCAGGTCTGTTGGTGTATATACATTTAGTTCTCTCAAACTGTCCATCTCTTTTTTCATTGCTTCCTCCCACTTACTTTTTTCTTCTAGGGGTAGCTTAAGTATGTCATCATATGTGTTAGGAGTCAGGTGTTTAGCTTGGATAGACAGTACGTAATCATCTAATCTTTTAGGAATTATGCCCCTATTGGATCTAATGGGCCTATTCTGGGGATGTTCATCGCTATGCATATACTTAGCTTCTTTTTCGGTTAATTGATCTACTTTCAAAGTGGGGTGTCCTTTTTTCCATTCATCATTAACTATTACTGGGCATTTGATTCTGTTAGTAGATGTGGATTTGGGGTTCGTATCTGATGTGTGATGTTTTGCGTGCGTGTGTGTAATATTTTTTGATTCTGGGTAAATTTCATTGAGATGTAATTTTGACCAGTTCATGTGTTCATGAAACACGGCAGATCTGGATACAATGAAGTGATTATTTTTATCAATGAAGCGATATCCCTTGGTTCCTGATTCGTACCCCATAAATATCAGTCTTTTGGATACTTTCTCTCCTTTGCGTCTTAACTGTGAGGGCACATATACATCAGCAGATACACCAAATACGTGTAAATGCCCAATTTTTGGTTTCCTTCCATACATGAGTTCGTATGGGGTCTTATTGATTGTACTGGACCATAAGCGATTTATAGTGTAATTGGAATAATTAAGGGCTTCAGCCCAGAATGACTGGTTTAAACCAGCATCATCTAACACACATTTAACCATGGTTTGTAGCAAACCATTCTTCCTTTCAGAGACTCCATTTTGGAATGGGGAAAATGGACAAGATTTAAAGTGCAATATTCCTTGTGATTTTAGCCAAATTGAAAATTCGTTGGATAGGAATTCCGACCCCCTGTCAGTCATTATTTGTTTGATTTTGGTATTGTATTGTGTTTCTACCATTTTAAAGAACTCCTTAAATTTTTTGAAAACCTCACTTTTGTGGTTAAGGGTGTATACAAAACCAAATCTACTATAGTCATCGACTATGGTCAGGAAGTATCTTTTTTTGTATTTAATTGAAGGTTTTAATGGGCCTACTACATCCATATGAATTAGTTGAAAGGTTGATTGTGTGGTGCGGGTGGCTTTTTTGGGTTTTGGCTTGTTTTTAATTTTGGAAGAATTGCATACAGAGCATTCTAAGTAATTTTTACAGTTCTTTATTTTTAAATCTTCGGAACACTCTAACATTTTTCGTATGACTGGAAAGCTCGCGTGTCCTAGCTTTCTGTGGAGTAAGTGACTACAATTATCGTGAATAGGTTTTCCATTGTTTAAATTTTCAGACATATTAGTATCAGTGTTTGATGCATTCTTATCATTATTTTCATCATGGCTATCTGAATTTGGTTTTTTGTTTCTTAATTGATAGTTTGCATAGACTAGTTCGTTATCTTGTGGCAGTAGGTATGTTAGTCCATCATTTGTAAATAGTTTACCTATGTTTCTGTTGTTCTTAGTCATGAATACCTTTCCACCTCTGAAAGTGGTTTCTATTGCATTGTCTAAGCTTAACTTTAGGGTTGCCAATATGTTATTTGGAATTTCGGGCACAAATAGTACCCCCTCTATTTTTCCTATACCTTTTATATGCGTGTCTCCTATTCCTCTCACTAGGACTCTATTTTGGTTTGCTACTTTAATATAATATTTCTTTTCAGTGAAGTTACTTAATATTTCTCTATTATGAGTTGTGTGGCATGTGGCTCCTGAATCTATGAGCCAGGTGTTGAGTGAATCAGATATCAAAGTGTTATTATTTCTTATTCCATATAGTGATCCTTTCTTATTTTCTCTAGGGTTATTTCTGTATGTTTGTCTTTCTCTAGAGTGTGGTGATTCTCTTCTCTTATACCTGTAATCTGGGGAGGTTCTGTCTAAAAAGTGTATTCTTCTATCCTTGTGTTTATATGAGTCACTGTATCCTATATTCTTGGGACAGTCTCTACTCTGATGTCTTTCAGATCCACATGTGAGACATTCATGTGGGTATCTGTCTCTGGCCCTGAAATCAGTCCTTCTTTGATTTCTACCTTCTCTTTGTTGTGTATATCGCTCTCTTCTAAGTCTATCTTCAGTAATAAGCTTATTGGTAAGGTTTTCTAAAGTAATTTGCTCTATACTTAGGTTATCTATTAGTGTAATGTAGTTATCCCAGCTGTGATCTAGTGAGTTAATTATAATGCTTTTCATGGTGTTGTCAGAAATGGTTTCTCCCCTTTGAATAAGGTCTGCTCTTACAGCGTTTAAATTCAAGATATGCTCACTCATGGATGTATCATGTTTTAGTTTGGCAGAATAGAATTCCCTAGAGATTTTTGTGGTAGTGGCTACATTTTTGCTATAGAACAGTCTGAATAATTTTTGATATACTTCAAATACAGTTAAATTATGCTCTATACTGGGGAGTATACTTGGGGAAATAGAAACAATTAACATATAGTATGCTTTGTGGTGGAGGCAGTCTATTTCATAGGTCCAAGGCTTATTTGGTGGGTTATCAATAAAAAATAAAACATTTTCTTTCATATATACAATCTGTAAACACTGATCCCATTCCATTAAGTTGCTTCCATCTAATTTCAATTTTATAAAGTCTGGAGGTATTGTCCCTGAGTGTAGTGAGGTGTTATTCATGTTTAGTAGCTGTCCATGATTTAAGACCTTAGCATACTCACAATAAGGCCTGGGTATGGTAGATGTATGTCTGTATTTACTTATCTCTATGTTGCGCTGACTTGTATTTATGTTTCCTTCTTTCTTTGCAGGCTCGTTCTGGGCATGCTCAGTCCTCATTTTTCTCCAGCAGTCGATGAGGGAGGTTCCTGTGTCTGCAGCTCCTGGGGTGAAGTCCCAGACGGCCTTCTGTTGCTCTGCTTTGTTTCCGGAGGGCCTCTGGTGACTGAAGAATGCCTGGGGTGCTGCTCTGCTCATCGGGGAGTCTTCTCTGAGGTCGTCAGTAAGTGGAGCTTGAGGCGGGCCGCCATTGCCAATGGAGCCGGGTTGTTCAGGGAGCTGCTCTTCAGTAGGTAAGTATGATTGCCAGCTTGTCTTTCTTCGGGTGGCTAGGCCTTTCTTTAGACAGTCTATTTCTTTTTGGCCTTTGGTAGATGGTAGTTTAGAATTTTCTATTTCATTTTCTGGTTGTTTGTTTGGTATTGTTAGTTTAGTCCCGAGTGCTGCAGTTAGCACCTGTATAGCATTGTCTATTTCTACTTCAGTAGGTTGAGCTTTGTTTTGTTTAAATAATTGTTTTTTATTTGTTTTTGGACTCGGGTAATCATCTTCTTGGTAGGTTTTGTTTTTTATTTCGTAGTTTGAGGTTTGGAATTCTTTTAGTAATTGGTCAGGCATTTTAGAGGTATTAGGTGGGTAAGATGGCTGCCATGAAAAAGGCGGGAAGCTGTCGCCATCTTTGGTGTCATTTTTGAAGTCAGGGGTTGAATTTCTTACCTTGCAGTTTTCTTGTTTGTTATTTTCGTTATCTGCTGCTGTTCCGTGGTCGTTTATTATGCTGCGGATTTTCACAAGCAGATTTGATTCAGCTGTAGTTGTTTCTATTAATTCTAGTATTTTTCTTTTTACCTCATCTTCTTTGTTTGGTGTTAGCAGTTCATTTTCTTGTAATTGCGTTTGTTTCTTAATATTTTCAAGTGGTGTATATTTGTCAGGAGTTAGTTGAGCTGCCATTCTTTTCGTTATGTATCTGGTGGCAGGTCTTCTTTTGTCGTTATGTGAGTCTTGCATCTTTATGTTCGGTTGGGCCTACCAAACCATCCTCTTGCTACCAATTTGTTGCTAGTTTGGTTATCCTGGTTAGGCCCATATATAAGAGACTGTAGGCTTTCTTGTAATAGTAATATTTATTTCTTTTCTTCCTCAGGAACACAATTAGACAGGCACTAATCTGGGAGGAGCAAGAACTTATATACAGAGAAGGCGGGGCTAATGGTAAGTACTAACCAATGGTAAGTGACACAATGACATCACACAATGACATATAAACAAGCACACATATTAACAGATATCAGGTTAGGTATTTTCATCTGTAACACACATGACCATGGAGATGTCTTCGGACAGTGCTGGCTCTTCATCTTTGAAATGGAGATGAGCACCTCCCCCTAGAGTCATGAACAACTAGCACATATGTGCGAGGGGAACCTTTAACTTTACTTACCAATGCTTGCTGTTAAAGTCCTTTATGTTCATTGAACCATCTCAGTTTTCACAATTTTGTGCCTACAATGCTGTAGTAGAAAAGTAATAATGTTCGGTTCTATTAGAAAAAGTATCTACAATATGATACTTTTGAATCTTATATTATAAATGCCATTGTGAAACTTTAGCAATTTAGAATAATTCCAGAGTGCACCATAGTGTGATATTTCCCCCTGAATTTAATTAACAAGTCTGCTGTTGCATTACAGCATAAAAGGTTGAGGGTCACCATGAACTATATTGATACAATAATCTTTGGAAAAGAGGCCTTTTCTTTTATTAAAATATGTATGCAGTGTTTTTTTTTAACTTTTGAAAGGAAGTATTATTTTGAAAGGAAAGAGTAAAGGGTTGTCATTTGGTCTAGGTTTTATCTGTTCATATAATAGCATGTCTTCAGAAGCACATCTGAAGGTTAACAACTAATTAGCAGTAATAAGTCCATAGTTACACATCTTGCAAGTACAGCAGAGGCTAAGTGTGGGCTAATTTGGTGGTTTGCAGAAAATTTTTCTGTTCCATTTAAATACACAAAGTTCCTGAATGAAACTCTAAAGATCTTTAGAATCTGTGATTGAACTGGGTTACAAATGTTTGCTGGATAATGAATGAGATTATACTGCTAATGTTACGGATATATTTATAATGATTTTGCCTTATAACCATAGCTATAGACATAATAATATATGGATACCAAAACACAATGGTTCACATTGTGTGTCAGTGCTATACCAGAAATTTCCCATAAAAACAAGTGATAGCTATACTATTGTATCTTCACAATCATCCCTTACTCCTCACCCCTGGTTCACAGCCCGGTATTGGGGGTGGCCCTTTGTGAATTGGGCAGCGCAAGCAGCAAGCGAGCAGACAAGTGTGCCAAGCTCCATTTGCACAACCAGCAAGTACACATGTGAAACCATCCCCTCTCCCCCCGTAGCACCGACATCACCAGTTCACAGAGCTGGAATGGTTGGACATCACTGCTTCAGTGGATAACCCATTTGTTGTGGTCCGTCAGCAGCCTGCAGAGCTGGCAGCAGAGTCGGACAGAGAGGAGGCTGGGGAGGAACATGGGCCAGTCCTGGAGTCTGGGGAAGGCCTCTGCGTGAGAGGCAGAGATGGGGGCAGGGCCATCTGGGAGTGATGCGCAGACTCCAGAGCCCCAGAGCAGAGACAGCAGAGAGGCAAAGGAACAGGAGGAGCCTGATCCTAGTGCATGCATGCGCAGAGCTACCAGAAGGCAAGAACAGCTAAAGCAAAAGGAACAACTCGGTAGTAAGGCCAGGAGATGATTGGCCCCTCCCATAAAGCTTAAAGAGAAACAAAGGCACTTGGGCCTTTTTGCAGGAAAGCAATGTTGCTAACTCTGTTTCCAGTCAGCATCTCTTGTTTATTTCTGAACTTTGTAGGGCTTTGCCAAGTAAGGCCTTTGGTAGGGTGTCAAAAAAAGATAAAGGTTGGTTATTATCCCGAAGGACTTTTTCCGAAGGACTTGTTTTGCAACTAATTGGGACTCATCTGGGAATGAATGTAATTCTCAGCTGTTACAATAAAATAGGTTTGTTTGGGACTAATTGTGTCTTGTAATGAGTCAGTAAGCCTAGATCACAACACCATTCAGGCATTTGTCCTAGCATTAAAATTCTTTTTTTTCCCTATTATTTTTTTCTGTATGAAAGCTTCCTTCTCTTAAATCAATGCACAAACTTCCTAGAATACAGTTCTATATAGATCCATAAAAGAAAAGGTTCTTTAGACTCTGTAATGCTTATACTCTAAATTCTCCTGCTTAGTGACATTGCTTTGGTATCAGATTATTAGTACTCCTCCTAGTTGTAATAGAAATATAGAAATTGAAAACATCTATAACTGACATGCCAACTAGAATCTTTCTTCTCCATAAACACATATCTAATTCATATCAGAATAACTGCTACGTTTATGGTGTAATTGCTGATGACTTGGGCTGAAGGAACTATATTTCCTACTGCTTGGAACACTTTGCCACTTGCTGTAACTATATGTGTGATTTGGATAGATCAGAGATGTCAAACTCAAGGCTCGCGGGGTGCTTAGAATTGGTTCCCAGGGCTGCCCTGGAAACATTGAATGACTGGCCCACCGTGCCTCTCCCGCACACGGCCCTCCCAAGTTCCATTTTCACTGGCAGAGGGTTGCAGGAGGCCGTTTTCACTGGCAGAGCACTTGGACCACCACATGTGCCCCCAACACGAGTGACATCGAGCTGTGGCCACACCCACCCTGGCCATGCCCACCCTGGTCCCCGACATCAAACACAACCCTGATGAGGTCCTCAAAGAAATAGAGTTTGACACCCCTGGGATTGATGGTGCACATTGTAGTAATCTTGTTGATTGTTTGTAGATGTAGGTATTACACTCACTTCAGAATATGTTGTTCTAATGATTCCTTCAGAGAGATGCTTGTTAGGATGGTTGCAGGTCTTTAGGGAAATGATTAGTTCTGAGTACAGCAGATGGGAATGTGAGAGAACTGTAGTCTCCCATGGTTGACTCATGCCACAGATACTCCCACGGTTGACTCGTGCCACAGGTACATCCTCCCAAAGTCAGGGTGTGAGATAGAGCCAATTGTTACAGTGCTCATTTTGTCATTTTAAATAAAATGTCCAAGTCTAGAGAGGAATGAGGGTGTTTCCAGAAAATATTCTTCAAATAGACTATTCGTCACCAATAATATTGCTACGAAGCTCATAGATTTTAGCCTGTAAAGCCTCCTCAGCCTGTAAAACCAAGAATGCCTAGAAAATTAAACAAAAACAGCTGTGTCTGTAAAATGCCTGGCAGGACTGAAAATGACTAATGCCTGGCCCTAGTCCAAAGCACACACATTGCTGCTATAGATGACACTGTGCTGCTGGCAATTATGCCATCGTAGTTGGAAACTCTATTGCCAGACCTGGAACAGCTTTGAAGAACTTTATTGGGTTTATTCTAAAACTCATTCACATTGTTTCACTTAAATGGTTGAAAAAAGAAATGTCCAGTTCTAAGCCTGCTTCTCACCAAGAGACAGGTGCTTTATTCAGTCTATTTTTGCACTAGAAATAGAAAATTGTGATAATAGACAGAGAAGCTCTGGGCAGTGTTTATATTCTACCTACATTTTCCTGAGCTTGCCAGAAATTCCACCACAAGACAGAGAACAAGATGAAGTGTGCTGAATCCTGAACTAGGATTTGTTTTTAAAAAGAAGGGTTCAGATAGAAGCTTTGTTAGCCTAGAAAACCTTTAATATTTTTAACCTCATACTGTCAGACCTGGAAACCATCTTTTGCATTGGGCCTTCAGGCCTGCCACATTTACAGCTGTGAGAAATTGGGAGGGGGGTTGTATGGAACATGGGTGGTATATAGTCATAATAACATTCTTTTCTCAGGTAGTCAAGGACATCTTGCCCTGCACCTAGGAGGCTGGGACAGTTGGGACAGTGCTTTGCTTTGCTTTGCTTTCATACATGTGATGGACTTGTGGGTGTTAGGCAGCGACTTGGACTTTCCTTTGGGTGGGGAAAACCTGGAAACTTTCAGATTCGAGTTTTCCCAGATGTGCCAATATGACATCTCTAATAAAATGAAACTTTGAAGAAATTCAAGCTTCGAGTTTTCTTGCGTTGGGGGTATTATTTGAAACTCTGACACATGCCCTACTTCCTGGAATTGCCTCTCTCCCATCTTGCCACAACATTTTCTTTCCAGCAGAGGGCAGAATTTCTGCAGTTCGCACAGGTCAAATCAAGCTATTTTAAGTTGTCAAAGAAAAAATATTCAATGCTGGGCTGGAAGAGATCTGAAACTGCCATGGTAACAGAGATGAAAGGAACTGCTTGGCTTGCCTTCCATCTAATGGGAAAAGACCCCTTCATTCTTTAATCAAGAAGGCTCTGCAGAGAAACAGCAGGAAATCTTAACTTACGATGCCTAACATGTACATTTTAATCGAAGTCACCCAGGGATCATTACCATGCAGAAGATGCCACGGTAAACAAATAATTAACATGTCGACTGCTATTTTTTTAAAAAAGTACATACCAGAACACACACCAGAGGCACATACAGTCTGGAACTAATTAACTGTCTGTATTATTTATCTGGTTGCTTGATATATCAGTATTTCAATTTTCAAAGGTATAGATTTGAATAGTATAGTATTCCTGGGTTTGGGCGGAAGTGCATAAAAATATACTAAAGGCTGTATCATATGAATGTGTACAAACACACACACACACACACACACACACACACACACACACAAACTGAAGTCAGCAACCAATATTCCATTAGATGGCAGCAAAGATATAGGGAAAACTTGTTTTCTCAGAAGTCAGCCAAAATCATGATTGTCTGCAGGTTACGGTCAAAAAAGTCAAGATTGGTGGCCATTATACTGCAATCAAAGCTCCATTCATAAAAAATGAATGATCACACCACAATGGTCTTCATCTTGATGATTTTTTATCATACCCTGCAGATACTCGGTGCATAAAGGCTGCCACATGGCACTACTATACTCATATCCACCCAAGGGCCTTGGGGAGCCTTCCTTATCTTGCCAACAAAATGTAACCTCTTTTTTTTTTTTAACTGCTTGTATACGTCCCTATAGTTTTCTTGGCAAGATTCTAGCAGTGATTTACCATTGTCTGCTTCCTAAGGCTGAGAAAGAATGACTGGACCAAGGCCACCAGGTTGGTTTAGTGCTTAAGGTAGAAATAGAACTCATACTTGCCCCATTTCTAGCCTAGTCACTTAACCACTACACTAAACTGGTTCTCATTAAAGAATCTTTGGATAGAGTTTAATTTTTGGTTAGGATTATATTTAGTAAATGGATTGCAGTTAATGAAATCTGAGAAAAAGACTAATTATAAAAGCCTAAGTATCCACAATACCAGTGCTATAAAACTCAATGGGCCTTACTTTTAAGTTGGCATGCACAGAGCTACAAGTTGAACTATTTAGCTCAAATTACAAATTTCAGTAATTACAAATATATAATTTTATAACTCTTGAAACCACATGCTTCTTTTCCGCTTTCTTTAGAAGAACCAGGGATGAAATCCAACAGGTTCTGACAGGTTCTGGAGAACCGGTAGTGGAAATTTTGAGCAGTTCGGAGAACTGGCGTGCATAAGTGCACCAGTGTGCCTACCGTCCCTGTCCTAATATTCCTTTTTACTTACTCTTTTCATGTATTCAAATTATGTTTATACTTTTACCTGTTATCTTACATATGCTTGACAAAATAAATAAATAAATAAATAAATAATAAAATAAATAAATAAATAAATAAATAATAAAATAAATTTTGAGTAGTTCAGAGAACCAGCAAATACCACCTCTGGCTGGCCCAAGAGTGGGGTGGGAATGGAGATTTTGCAATATCCTTCCTCCAGGAGTGGATTTTGCAGTATCCTTCCCCTGGAGTGGGGTGAGAATGGAGATTTTGCAGTATCCTTCCCCTGCCACGCCCACCAAGCCATGCCCACAGAACCGGCAGTAAAAAAATTTGGATTTCACCACTGACAAGGACTATTTCTATTTGTCACTTCTTGTATCTGACCAGGATTTATGTTATTATTCTGGGATCAAGATACTGTGAAATGCAAACGATAACACTGAATGCTAATACATATTATTTGAGCTCTGTTGGAGCTCAAATAATATGTAAGAGAAGAATGGAACAAACTTTGTACAGCAGTTGCCAATCGTATCTTTTTAACTCTGCAACGCATCAGACATTGAAAAGAAATCCAGAGTTCAAGCATAATGTCAGCTAGGCATTGCAGTTCAACCATTTCTTTCTGAGACCATCTTCTGAAGTCTTTTTATTGAACAATGATGACTTCTAGGTCTCCAGTAAACAGCCATGTGAGACTAAAATACTTTTGGGCTGTTTGCATGTTGCTAGTGCTGGGAACAAATCCATATCCATTCTCTGCTTCTCTGATACAAACAGGAGAAGGGGAAGGATACCTATATTGGAATACATCACATGAATTTTGCTGCTTCAGTCCATGCACCTGAAGGAGAAATTTGGGAGGTCAGCTATTTACAGAGGTTTTGTTTTTATTTTTAATGATTCCTTCTCAAAGCTTAAGAATACAGTTATCCTATCATTTGTTAATATTTTAAAATATGTTCTTCTCATATAAGTAGCAAGTTTCAATCTTGTTTCTTCTGTTTTAGGGAAATCTACAAAAGGTGAAGATTAGGGGAAGTTGACAAATGATATGTAGGAGATGACCAGGCTGAGCCCGAGGGAGGGCTTAAACACGTCATAAGTCATGACATTTAGGTCCAGTTCAATTTGAATTCCTTTCTTAACTCCCATGCATTCCCTTAACAGTCACTTGGCCAGATTCTTGTAGAAAGCTAAACTTGCAATAACTCTTTATACTCATTTGAACTGCCTGAATCTTCTGAATTCTTTGGCGCTTGACATGGTGTTACAGTGCAAGTAGTCCTCAATTTACAAGCTAATATTTCAAGTTTGACAGACTCCCTCCCCCAAAAGATATTTACAATACAGTTCTGAAATTCTAATCGTCAACCCCCTACCCCATTTCAGGTGGTCAGCAACTAGTTCACATTTGCAGTATCCCATGGGCATGTGATGGCAATTTACATTGATTTGCTGAAAACTCCGTTTTACTTCTGATTTTCAACAAAAATACCCCAAAGCAAAAATGGGTTTGCTTAATAAGCATGGAGTTACTTAAGGACCATAGTGGTTCACTTAAGGACCACCACAAAATAGATTGTACAATCTTGTCAGTCATGTGATGACCCACATTTAAACTGTTACAACTTACAACTGTAATGGGAAGGCTAAGACTACCTGTCATATGTCCAGATATAATCACACAAATGATATACTTCAAACAAGCTATATAATGATGTCTTGATACACATGCCATTATAGCTTCTACATTCATGCCCGATTGTGTGCAAAAACCAGTGTCCCCCATAATGCAACTCGTCTTCTGAACAAACCAATCAGCGCATTCCTGAAGTAATTAATAAGATTCCTGAACAGGAAATGTATAGTCATTCATACAGATACAGATTAACAGAGTTAGAAGGGACCTTGTAGGTCATCTTGTCCAACCCCACACCCAAGTAGGAAGCCCTACACCATTTCTGACAGGCGGCAGTCCAGTCTTTTCTTGGAAGCTTCCAGTAAGCTCCCACAACTTCTGAAGGCAAGCTGTTCCATTGGTTGATTAATGGGCAAAGATGGAAGTGTGAAACCTTCTCTCTTAAAAGATCTTCACAACCTGACCTCACTTTCTGCTTTGGGGAAACTCCTAGGTAATTCCTGCTACTGCTACATCTCTTCCACAAGTTACTTCATCTCCAAACCATACTGAAAGAGATTGGTACTTGCAAAACATTCAAAGGAAAATCAGAATCTGAAACCACCATATCACCATAGCTACATGTTGCCATAACAATGACCCACACATTGCCTATCTCAATATGTTTCTACTCACCATCAAGAGGCTGCTATTCAAATTATATTTCTCCATGAAAAATTACACTGACAACTTCCTTGCTGCTAACTACCAATTTCTTTTCTGGCAGGGCTCCTCCACATATTCTTAGCAGTCCTTTTAGATTGACACTGCTTTTTTTCTTTATAGACTAAATCAGCATTTCTCTGGCTCCATCCATAATCAATGTGAAGTTGGAGGTTGTGGGGGGCCCCAATATTTGAAATTGTGGAGATCTGCTTTCCTGCTTGCTCAGTTTTCCTAATTTGTGGTTGGAGCACAAGCCTTTGCTCAAAGGCTACAAGTAATCTTCAGTGCACAACCAAAATTGGAATTTGAATTTCCATTGTTCAGTAAGGTGGTTGTTAAATGAGTCACACTCAATTTTTGACTGTTTTTGCCCTGGTTGTTAAGCAAATCACTGCAATTGTTAAGTGAATCACACAATTGTTAAATGAAATCAACTTGTCTCCATTGAATTTGCTTGTCAAAAGTTAGCTGAGGTCACAAATGGCAATCCCACAACCCTGTGATGCTGTAATCATCGTATAAATATACAGTATACAGGTTGCCAAGGGCCAAAATTTTGGATCATGTGATTGTGAGGATGCTGCAACAATTGTAAGTGTGAGGGCTGGTCAAAAGTCACTTTTTTCAGTGTGGTTATAACGTAGAACAGTTGCTAAATAAGTGTTGTAACTGAAGGATTGCTTATATTGCAACCTACTTACGTTAGAGATGAGCTAACAATCTTAACAACAGACTCAATATGTCAGCTCACTATGTCATGGAAACCAATCCCATGAGGGTCAACACTGTCTTTTTTGTAAAGCTCCAGTAACAGAATTTTGCAAGCCTGAATGTGTTTCTTCCCGTCCCTCCCTTTTTCCTTGTGTGAAGGAGTGAAGGGCCAATTTGAGATGTTTACTCATATTCAAGCCTTGGCCTGGGTTCAGGCCACTTTTATCTGATCGCTATCTTGGTAACCACTCTTCCTCCTGCCATTCAAGGCCATTTCCTCTGCTCTCCTCACAAATCTTAGCACTTTTAGTGACTTTCTAGTTAGTTTCACAATCCCTGTAATAATTTATCCATCCTAATTTTCCCTGCTTATAGAAACAGTTTCTACTAAACTATTGTCTTCTCTTAGTTCTCAGCCTTTGGGCACAAGTATGCCATTACTTTCTTCTGCAATTGGTGGGAGCAATTTAAAGAATGCCTGTGTGCAAACTGTTAGCAATTAATAGCAGAGCACCAAAATTAGCAGAAGCTTTTTAATAGAATTAAAGAAATGGCACTCTCACAGCAGAATACTGTAGCTCCTCTTATAAAGGCCACTCTGGTTTTTTTTTTAGTATCCAAAATAACAAACCTCTCCTGAAACATGAAGAACAAGCATAATAGCATTTGTCTTTTATGTGACAGCAAGAATTTTTTGTTTGTTTGTTTCTTCAGAAGCTATGGAGGCTCATGGGTGCAAAACTGTTTTGAGTCCTGCTTCTTTGCCCTTTCCAATCCACAAGAAAGACTATGTGTGAAGGGGCTCATGACTGTCTGCTCTTCAGCAGAATAGCACTCCTAAAGCTAAGCAGAGTGGGACCAAATTTGGATGACCAAAGTTGCCAGCGAAATAAGATCAGGTTTGGAAATGGCCAGAAAATTCCTCCAACAATCCCTATTGGAGAGGCAGCTGGGCATATGTTTGGCATTTGCCTTCTCCCTTGTCTTGGTCATGTGATCCATAGTGTAATATATGCAGGCTGTCCTGCTCTTTCCAGTGCTCACATATATACAAACAGCCCAAAGAAAGACACACACACCATCTAACTTTATTACAGAAGAAAATAGAGGCACAGGCAACTGTTAGGCTTAGAGTCAGGCTTAGAATGCTTTGCCTGCATTTAGAATTGAATGTTGGAAAGGAATTGTATCATGAGGTTCAAGATTTTCTCCATCCATATGTCTGTCAGCAGGAGCCTCTATTTTTTTCAAAACTCAAGCAGATGTCAAGAGAAGATCTAGTTTGAAAATGGGTCAGATCAGTCCAGGGGCTGTGGAGAAAAATGCTTCTGGAAATCTTCCCCAAAGCACATCAGTGGCGGAAGGGGTTGGGCAGTAGCTCATAGAGTTGGCCTCTCCTTCATTCTAAGCACCCTCTTTTCCTCCTGTTCATGTGTCCCCAAAGTATGGCTATAATTAAAGGGATTGGAAAGTTTTCCAAAAACTATGCTCTGCCTACTTTCCCTAAAGTGTTTTGCTTTTCTGTCCGTCAGATTAAGGGAGAAGAGATTGGCTCTCTGTGAACTGAAGACAATGGACCTCTACAAGCTGGATTGATGAAGGGGATGAAGACAGAGCAAAAGAGTTATGTGGAAGTGCCTTTAAGATCTCTTTTTCTCCTCTTGCCAAGGGCAAGGAAATAAACTCTTTAAGGACTATTGTATCTGGATCACTACAATCTTTCTTTCATGTTGGGCTGGCTGCATGAACCACATTCATTAACCTTAACTACATTTCAAATTATCTTTTTTGAAAACATCTCTTTTAACATATAGCAATAAAATATCATTGTTGTCTTTATAAAAGTATCAGATGAAGATGATGACAACAATGATGATGACGATGATGACGATGATGATGATGACGATGATTTTAATTTTAAAGTCACCACTGGGGAAAATCCACCTGATATTCTTTTATAAAATTACCCTCAGTCATCTTCTATCTTGTTTGAGTTGTTTCTATCTTTGTTTCAGCACATCTGTATCTTTTTGTCTTTTTTCCCCTCTACTTAACAGTGTGCACATCTTGCATTAGTCAGTATTATTTCGAGTCAATAAACAAGGGCAAATAAGAAAATACTTTTTTTTTCTGCCTCCAGAATCCAATGGATATTCACTTCAATGCACCTGGCCTGGATAACTTAGCAATACATTAGTCTGAGGATTTAAAACACATCCTCCTCTATCCATCTCCACATACATTAACCCCCCACAGATTTAATCCTGCCTAGTGATTAGGGACAAGAACACACTGATTTCATTTTCTCCATTTCAAGATGAATTTATCAAGTTTGCAATTCCCAAATCAGCATTTACTTGTCAGGTCCTTGATTATAATAGTTGTTTATGTAGGTAAAAGAATTTTAAAAGAAAAATAGCTTTAAAAGTCTGTTATAACAGAAAGACTGTGAACATAGAGCCCATACTGGGACACCAAAAGCAGAAAAGTTTGACAAGAATCCTATAGCTCTGTGGGCAAGGTACTGTGGGCAAATGCACAAATCCTGCATTGCTCTGAAATGATGGACAGAACAATTTGAATTAGCTTAAGGAGATCCTGTTAAAAACAGATATATCTTTGTTGCAAATAATATGGCTCTAAAACAATTATGTTTATCCTGAAAAGCATTAGCACTATTGTAACAATGAAAGAAATAGAAGAGGAGGGGATGTATTTTTCTCTTGATAGAAAGTTTTCATCAAAAAATAATCACTTGTGCTATTGTCCAAAATCATAATAATTTGACTTTTCTGGCTCCTTTTCTATTGTTTTCAGATCTGCTGAAGGCAGATAAGGAAAAGGAGAATTAGAAGATTTTGTACTATGAACTCTGCTGCTTTTAAATGCAAAGAATGAGATGTCCATTAATTCTGAACTTTGGTTCACTTGAGACCTTTTAGAAAGTCCTGCTTCTTGTCACACAAAAGTTGTTATCACTTTAACCCTGCAAAAAAAAAGCATTTTCAAGTAAGAATCACTCCTCTGCCTGAATCAATGAGAAAGGACCAGAAGGCAAAAGTAAGCATAAAAGACACATGGCATGTTAATTCAAACCAGCAAGCCACAGGCTTCTATGACAGTCTTTTCAACCTGATGTCCTAGGGATACATTTTCCACTGTTCTCAAGCAGCATAACCTTTGATCCTGACAGCTATGAATTCTGAGAATTATATAGTCCCTATGCATCTGGAAGGTGCCACGTTGGGACAGGCTGTTATTGACAATAATCCTAGCTCAGAAGTTGCAACCACCACTTTCTGCAGCTGTCATGTTGCATTGAAGCCAGCTATTTCTCCAGATACATATTTATTTTCTGAGTTGATCTGGGAAACATCTTCCATATTAAATTTCCTACCATGCCTCAGATTGGCAGGAAGCTATGGGAATTTGACAGTGCAGCCAATTCCCAAAGCCAGCCAATGCTGGCAGGTATAGAGAATAATATTGGCACTGGACAAAATACATACTTTGTAACATATTTTAGGCAATGCATTGGATTTGCTTTGCCATTTCTCAATAGTTGTCTTCTCAAGTAAACAATTACTTCTGTATTTTTATCATATTCTCAGGCTGTTCAAAAAGTGACTCAGAAAGAAATTCTCTAAAGAATTTGAGCTTACTTTGTCACTGGTCATGATAGAGTCACTGCTGACATTTCTGTCTTTATTACAGCTATTTCCATTATTCTGAAATCTGCCTAGTTATCCATACTTCCCAATTTGGAGAGAAAAAAAACATTGAAAGAAGTATTTTAGGAACTTGTTCTTTTGGGTATTAATTGAACTAAAGATAGCATCATACTTTGCAGATCCCCAAAGTGATGATTATGCAATGAAGGACAGGACATTTGCATGCACACACATGGATGTATCTTGGCCTCATTATAATTAAATAATTGCAGGAATTCTACATTTTACACATGAAAAATGACCCAAAGGTCTTTTTTTAAGACAAATTTCAAAAGCAAATGTTCTTTCATTAAATTGATTGGGAATTGGTTAAAAAAAATTGGGAGACACTCAGAACTGGTTATAAGTTATACAAATGTTTTCAAAAAATAAATACATAAATAAAAATGCAGAATTTGGATGTCTCCATCTCATTCTTGAACATTTAATTCTTTGTGTTAGACAAATAGATGTTAGGTAACGGTTTACAGATTTAACAAAATGCCCCATCTCTAGTGGTAGATGTCCTAACAGATTTGGCCTTTAAATTCTAAATCATTTTAATTTTAGAAAATTCTCTACAATGATCAGAGGGTTTTTTTCCCTCTAGAAAATGAGTATTATTTCTTGAGACAAACCTAAAAGACCTTACTTCATATAATATCTAGATACTTTTTAAAATCCATGTGAAATTATTGGTCTCGAAATTAACAGACCAAATTCTGTAGCAAATGTCTTGATTATATTTGCTAGTTAACATTTGATTATTTACAGTGTCTAGATTTTCATTCTTCTCTGTGGGAAGTATCAAGTGTCTAATTTACAGATGGTTCTTACAATTACTTTTCTAGGACATTTCCCTTGCTATGAAGCATTATTGTCATATAAATAAAATGCCACACATTTTATTAAATGAAAGAAAAGAACAGAAAACTAAGAAAGCTTAGGGAGGGTGGAAGTACTTGAGACTTTATTTGCACACATTTGGACTGTAGTTTGATTATCTGTACCAAGGATTTTCTATGTCTATAACTATTTGATATTAAAAATGATACTCTAATAATTATAATTCTCAAAAGAATGGGAAAACTTATAAAATATTTTTAGACATGTACTTCAGATTACTGTTTATTTTAGAAATTGATCCCAAATCTTATAAAATTGTGCAACTGTTCCATTAAAGGAATTGGTTGAATACTGACTCATTAACTAAAAGAAAAATTATTGGCATCCTTTTTCTCTGGCTGTGACTTCAAGGCAGGGCAGACAGCAAAATCCATTTTTTATGTACATCTGGAGCCAACTGCTATTCAGAGAAGCTTTCTTCCAGAAGTTCAAGCTTAGTGGACATTCCAGATGGTCAGTATTACTCTTAAAACGTGCAAGTAATGATTAAATTATAGGCAAAATAAGACCACTAAAAAAGGAGGAAGAGCAATTTTTTGCCAAAGTACAAAAAAAAAACTTTTTTAAAAAGTTAAAATGTCAAAAAGGAGAACTTTTAAAACTTGTAGTCAAATGAAAAGACAGCATATGTTGTACTTGATAGTCATAGTATATAGTGATACTCATATATATGGTGTGATATATGACTTTAAGGATCCAGGCTGTCAGGATTGCATTGGGTGTCTACCATGTGTAGATTTCCATGACATTGTATGTTTAAAAATGTTAAAATATATATGTAAACTTTAACTTTAAAGGGTGCGGCCCCCAGGGGGAGAGCCTTCTCTGTGGGGGCACCTGCCATCTGGAACGAGCTCCCTCCGGAGATACGGAGGATCCAAGACTTACGCATCTTCCGCCGCGCCCTAAAAACGTTTTTATTCCAACAGGCTGGTCTGGCCTAACTCTCCCTTTTAAATTGGCTCTTAAATTGGCTTTTAAATTGGGTTTTAAATCTCTTTTAGATAAATTTGGATGTTTTAATCTTTGAGCCTAAATTATTTAATCTGTTTTTTAACAGTTTTTAACTTTTGTATATCTTTGTATTTTATTTATGACTGTTCACCACCCTGAGTCCTTCGGGAGTAGGGCGGTATACAAATATGAAAAATAAATAAATAAATAAATAAATAAATAAATAAATAAATAAATAAATGATATGAATTTATTTCTTTTCTTTTCCTTTTCTGTCTCTTTCCATCACTGTTTTCTTTTGTATTACACCAATTATTTAATAATAATTTAAAATAAGTATTTCTAAAAATCTATATATTAACAATTGGTGTGTGTGTGTGTGTGTGTGTGTGTGAGAGAGAGAGAGAGAGAGAGAGAGGGAGGGAGGGAGGGAGGGAGGGAGAGATGAGAGGTAATCTGTTCCCACAAAGGTGGTTATTAAGACCAGCTGCCTGCAATTACTGCAGGGTTCGAATCTCGCCAAGGCTCAAGGTTGACTCAGCCTTCCATCCTTTCTAAGGTAGGTAAATTGAGGACCCAGTTGTGGGGGCAATAAGCTGACTTTGTATAAATATACAAAAGGATGAAGGCTATTGCTGAGCACATTGTAAGCCGCCCTGAGTCTTCGGAGAAGGGCGGCATATAAATCAAATTAAAAAAAAATGAAGTTGGAACAAACTACTGTTTGCTGTTTTCTTCTGTTGAAACAGAAAGGATCATTATTTTTTGTATCTATACCTGATTTATGAAAACAGCCATACCTAGGAATAGCGTTATCTTCTGGTTCTGTAGGATCATAGAATCATATAACAATGTAAGGGGCCATTTAGGTCATTGCATCCATCTCCTTGCACAGCGTAACACTCTTATACCAAGATCTCTCTAAATGCCCATTTCAAGTCTACTTGTACTTCACTCTTACAACCTAAAAATTAGAAGAAGGAAAATTTACTTAGAAGGAGAATATTCTTTTGTATTTGGAAGCTCTTGCTCCTTCTTTATCTCTTCTTGTTCATCAATGGCATGAAATATGAAAAGAGTTACTTACATTTATTAATTAATTACTCTTAGTTACTCTTAATTTCTCCTTAAGGCTGATTTGACGTTGCCTGCAATGGCCCATAACCGTCACCACATACCCTAGATTGAAAAGGGGTTGATAAGTAAACCTAGATTGCAAATGGGGGGCAGAAGGAGAGACACAAACACCTCCCAAATCCCAATTGTGCATTGTACAAAGGTGAGTACCCTGCATGTTGATTGGTTGATCCAACTTTCTGTTCTGTGCTTTGCTGTTTGAACGCCCTTTAGCCAGAACATTAAATGGAACATCTATGCAACCATCCCAGAATGACAGGTGTATATATGTTCCCTTTCTTGCATTGCGGGAGAAATCTGTTCGATCCTTTTTTGTGTCATTGTTCCACAGGCAGGATATTTTTCCTCTCCTCCTCCTCTCATTGAGCCTCATTCTTTCAGAAAACATGTTCTGGGGCTCATTTAGCAGAGGTGCATAATAAATGATACCCAAAGCCCAGAGAGGTTGATCATCTATTCCTATATGAAACCTTTTTCGTTCTTTTATCCTTCTGTTTTTCCAAGTAGCAAGCTAAACAATCTTGAACTTACGTTTCACTACATGATGTTAGAATTAGATCTACAGTCAAAAGTTGTGCCTTCCTTGTTCCTCTTCAAAAATATGCAGAACAAAATTTGTAGATATTTGTTGAGTAGATGTGTCCACAGAGAGAAAAGTCAAGACTGCCTTAACTGTCACTTAGCTATTACTTGATTACACACACACACACACACACACACACACACACACACACATATACCCCCCTATGTATGTATATTGTATACACACACATATTTCTATACCTTGAATATGTGGAATCTATATCATATTTATCTATATCCCCTATATCAGGGGTCTGCAACGTTAAACACTCAAAGAGCCATTTGGACCCATTTCCCACAGAAAAGAAAACATCAGGAGCCACAAAACCCTTCCCGTGCCTGACGATTTCTTGAGTGGTCACAAAATTAGCATATGTAGTTGAATTAAATGTTCTGTTTTCTTCTGAAACTTTTATTTTCTTGGATTTATCTGTGGTTGACCTACCAGGGTTTGAAAAGCTCAATAAATTGCATGTTGGTGGGTGTTGCACATTGGCAGTTTTGACACGTATTGACGCAGTTTTGACAGGGAGCCACCGCAGAGGGTTGAAAGAGCCACATGTGGCTCCAGAGCCACAGGTTGTTGATCCCTGCCCTATACTTATATCATCTTTATCTATTATCTATATCTTTATCTACACCATCAGAATTGTGAGAATCTTGCCCGTTTCCACTTTGTATAAAATGATTTCTTGCTGCATTACATGCAAAAATAAAGGGCTCAATTGTCTGGTGCAATTAAAAGATACATTCTCAAAGTGCCTGTAATTGATAAATTAACTTAGTCTCATTAGTGGGAAAGTGGATATCCGCTACAGGCATTTTAGGGAAGGAAAGGTGGGTGGATTCAATGTTGTGCATAAGAACAATTTCAAAACAGGAAATTGTGTCTAGATTGGCGTCAGTTATGTGAAACTTGGGAGGTTACAATATCTTGTCATGTTCCCCTGCCCAGAATGGTTATTTATATGTCAAGGACTTAACAGAATTTTTTTTAAAAAAAGAAAGAAATCCTGTTCTATGAGAATTATATTCTCTCTCTTAACTGGCTATAGTGCATCCTAGAGAAGCTGGGATTCACATTTTGAAAATCTGTAGTTTCCACTACATAAAGGGTTCTGATGAGGATAGGCAGTCTCATCTTTTGATTCTCAGTAGGCAAAAATGTTGCTGGAGTATCATAACCCATGTTGAGTTTTGGAAGAATTAAGACAAATTTGAATTAAAGTAGGCAATATGTCCTTTCACAAATAGGCATGGCTCTGTGATCAAAGGTTAATCCCAAAGTGAGAATATTTTCATCAATCCCAAGAACTCCTGTTTAATGATTTTAATATAAAATGTAGCCATCTTAGCTACCTTTGTTTTTCCAGTTGTGTAAATGGGAAAGGCGTCTGGCAAGGCTATATACTGTCACCCTGCCTATTTAATTTATATGCAGACCACATCATGAGAAAGGCGGGGCTAGATGAATCAAAAGTTGGAGTTAAGATTGCAGGAGAAATATCGACAACCTCAGATATGCAGATGATACCACTTTAATGGCAGAAAGTGAAGAGGAACTAAAGAGCTTCTTGATGCAAGTGAAGAAGGAGAGTGCAAAAGTTGGCTTGAAACTCAACATTAAGAAAACTAAGATCATGACATCTGTCGCTCTCAATTCCTGGCAAATAGATGGGGAAGAAATGGAAGTAGTGACAGGTTTTATTTTCTTGGGCTCCAAGATCTCCGCAGATGGGGACTGCAGCCAAGAAATTAAAAGATGCTTACTCCTGGGGAAGAAAGCTATGGCAAATCTAGACAGCATACTAAAAAGCAGAATCATCACCCTGCCAACAAAAATGTGTATAGTCAAGGCTATGGTTTTCCCAGTTGCAATGAATGGCTGTGAAAGTTGGACCCTAAGAAAGGCTGAGTGTCAAAGAATTGAGGCCTTTGAACTATGGTGCTGGAGAAGACTCCTGTGAGTCCTTGGACTACAAGGTGATCAAGCTGGTCAGTCCTAGAGGAGATCAATCCTGACTGCTCTTTAGAAGGCCAGATCCTGAAGATGAAACTCAAATACTTTGGCCACCTAATGAGAAGGAAGAACTCACTGGAGAAGAGCCTAATGCCGGGAAAGATTGAGGGCAAAAGAAGAAAGGGACAACAGAGAATGAGGTGGCTGAATGGAGTCACTGAACCAGTAGGTGTGAACTTAAATGGACTCCAGAGGATGGTAGAGGAACATTGTCCATGGGGTTGCGATGGGTTAGACATGACTTCGCAACTAACAACAACAAAATGAGGAGGAAAATGTAGGAACATACAAAGAAAGTAAATGTTATTCAAAAGTGATGTTCACAGATTTAGGATATGTTGAATTAGCACTTGAATATCAGAAAAAGTGTTGTGAATTAGACCAAAGGCCCACTTAGTCCAGGATCTCATCTCAAACAAAGCTAACTAGATACAATATCTAAGTCCACATAATGGAAAAATGATAGCCTTCTATTGTTGTTGCCAATTAGCTGTTAGAGATAGTCCTTGAGTTACAATCATTCATTTAGTGACCATTCAAAGTTATAACAATACTGGAAAAAGTGACTTATGGCTGTTTCTCACAACCATTGCAGCATCCCATGGTCACACGATCAATGTGCTTGGCAACTGGCATGCATTTATGCCAGTTGCACTGTTATTTGCAACTGGTATCATGTGATCACTATTTGCAAACTCCCAACTAGCTTCTGAAAAGCAAAGTCAATGGGCGAAGCCAGATTCACTTAACAACTACATAATTTACTTAACTGCAATGTTTTGTTTAACAACCATTGCAAAAAAGTTCGTAAAATGGGGTGCCATTGATTCAGCAATTGCCTTACTTAACAATGGAAATTTTGAGCTCCATTTTGGGGGTAAGTTAAGACTGCCTATACATAAGATATTCTTCCTGTGATACAGAAAGCACTCTATATCCATCAAGAATGGTAACTATTGATAGTATGGCCAGATCCTTGCTGAATATGTCCAGTCCCCTTTTAAGATCATTTAAGTTGGTAGCCATCACCTGATGGCAGCAAATACACGTTGTTCTCACACACACACACATTCACATACATTATCTATAGCAAACCTGGGCATTTTACAGCCCCCGGGCCACATCCAGCCCTTTGGCTGTTCCTGTTCCTAATTTCCAGCCCACATGAAGTGAATTGGAAATTAGAAATATGGGCACCATTTACATTATTGGCATGAGAAGCCAAGTTATGTTTGGCTCTCCACAGTCACTATGTCCTCCTTCAATCAGCTGGTGGTTGTGGTAGGTTGTGGAGAAAAAGCACTTGTCTGCTCCTGTGCAGCTCTCGCCCTTCACGTGGAAGAGTTGAGGTGACCAAGTTTGAGGACATCAAATCAGATTACATTGGTTTGGCCCTCCACAACAGTCCAGTTTCTCATGTGGCCTCTTGGAAAAATTTATTGCCCACCCCTGGTCTATACTATACAATATTTTTATAGGTCTATTGCATTTTTTAAAAAACCATCTTCACTTCAAGCCGTCCTACAATATTTCAAATGTTGTCCTGCAACTGGCAAAGAATGCTGGGTAGATGTGGTTTATCACTCATTGAAATACGCATCTGACTATTATATATACACAGACCTGGAAGCACTGTATATTTGAGAATTCATACCATTGCAGCTGTTCTGATTAGAAATAGAGAAATCCATCTCTTTTTTTAAAAATAAATTTTATTTATTTAAAAATACAAACAAAACAGAACGAGTAACAACAATACGTACAAAACATGTAAACAAAAATTCAAATATACATCTTGTCAAAGTTATTGTAACTGTAGTGTATGTTTTTATTTGTGTTTTTGACTCCTCTTTGTTTGGTCTTTCTCTTATGTCTATCTTTATAATTCACTGTTAACCTGCGTTAGTGGTTTATGTTCCTATTTCTATATTGGGTCACTCCAATTACTTCCTAGTCTTTTTTCCCTTTTCTATCTTCCAACCAAGTGTGCCACTTTTCCCATACTAGATAGTAATCGTGTGGCTCTTTATTCTGTAGTTTCTTTGTGAGTCTATCCATTTCTGCACATTCCATGATTTTACTGATTACTCTATCTTCTGTTAGTATGTCACCGCTCTACCAATTTTGTGCAAAGATTATTCGTGCTGCTGTTGTTATATGAATGATTAAATATTTTATTTCCTTTTCGTATTGTCCATTTATTATGCATAATAGAAAGGTTTCTGGCCTCATTTCTATTCTTTGTTGTGTAATTTCTTTTATTTGTGTTCTGATAGTTCTTCTTGAAATCACCTTCGTCCACAACGGCTATAACACAATGTGGTTTTGAAACTAGACTAAATTGAAAATTTCTGATGTGAGCAAAGTTGTTACATTTTGTTGAAATGGACGATAAATGAAGAGCTGGATGCCCCCTGAGATTTCCACTGCTTAAAAGGTTGCTTTCTCAAAGTGCACAAAAAAAAACATTTTACAACAGATTCCAGCTGCAAAACTCTGTAATACCAAGAGGAAAATTGTTGATCTAGTTATAGATAGTTCTCCCTATAACCTCTGAAAGAAAAGGACAACTGGATTATCAGCACACCAAAATTGCACACATAATATGAGCATTGCACTTTCATTTTTCCAAGTCTTATCAGCTACAGAGAGAACATCTGGAAGCTAGTTGGTGCATAAGCTCTAGAAAAAAGATTTGGAACTGCCAAATTGAGCTTTAATTGCTCCTGGACATTACCCAAAAGAATATCTCTTCTTTACCAATGGGCCAGTTTCTTCATTCCAGTTCATTGTTAATACAGTATTAAGTAGGAACAGCATTAATCACACAAATATATTTAATAAATAAACGCATAAACAAGACACATACACAAACTGTGAAGAGTATGTTGCTATCCTTTAAACAGGCCACTTAATGGAAATTAGGTTGTTCATATCTCACTCCCTATGAAAAAAGAAAGTTCTCTGTCTAATGCTGGGGTTGGGTGGCATGAACGCCCCCCCCAAAAAAATTCCTCTCCTTCCCCTTTTTTGCAATCTCTAAAGATCTATGCCACTATGATGATGGCAATTGGTAGTGCAAAAAATGAAGTGTATAACTGAGCCTTTTTATATGTGCCTAGCCATCATCAGGTACTGAGGATGTCACTTACTCAGATAATGAAACATCTGCAAGTAAACAATTAAGCTCAGAGAGCACCAAGGACTCCAAAGTTCACCCCTGAGCTACAGATATTCTTTCTATTGAAATTGTGTTTTTATTATGTTATGTCCAAGCTATGAAAAGTCTTTCCTTTTTTTCTGCTGTCAGGAAAGGAGTCAAGGCATTCTTCAGCTAGGTCACTTAACTCCCCAGTGTTCTTCCTCCTGTTTATCTTAACAGCTTAAAATTGATTCTGAGAATGTTTATATCCTTAACAATAAGGAAGCAGGAAGAATGTCCACCAAAATTTGATTTGGATACAACATAAACTGGATTTCTGATTCTGATGCCAGACTTCAACTTTGGACACCACAGAACAAATTGTTACTTTAAAGTGTAACTTATTGTTCCTGACTACAGAGCAATTAATGAATGTGAATTCATGTTTTTAACTGCATTGCTTCTGGCCATGTGCAAAGTGCTTTATTGCAACCATAGTAATTGGTCCCTTAATGTTTGAGATTAAAGGGAAACAAAGAATTCTGCCTTGTACAATTTTCCAAGAAGACCTGAATTCAAAGATTACTAATTTTTACAAATTTGCCTGAGGACAATCTGTCCTTCTGAATTATGAAAAACTAGAGCAAAACATGGATTTTATTTCCTGCTTTTTTAGAAAAATTGCTACATTATTTTCTAACTTTGGAATTGTTAGCCATAACTTAATGGACAAAACACAAAAGACGTGATTGCATTATCAAAGGGTTTCAGTACAATTACACAGCATTCTAAATATCTGTTCTAATTATATTCCATTTGACAAAAGTAATAGCACTCCAAAAAAACGCAGTCAGAATAATTTTTCACTGCCAAATTTGAGAACAGAAGGTGAAAAGGTGCTTTTTAGATTATTTTGTAAAAGTCTGGCTGAACTTCCTATAATTAAAGTAACACACCACCTGAGAAATAAACTAGAAAAAGGCTTACAAGTAAATCTTATTTCAAGTAGTTGGCGTTAGCCCATCTCTTGCAAATCTATGCTTCACTTCTTTACTCATTATTTGGTTTCCTGGAATTTAGGATGAATGAATAGCAAGAATATTGTACTTGTTCCATATGGTTTGTGTGTATGTGAGAGGGGGGGGAGGGAAAGAGAGAGAATGAGAAAATTGGCAAAGATTTCTCTTCCTTTATACCTACTCATATATTATTCGCGTACACGTGCAAATAAACTAACATACATATGTGAGATTTGCATAACACAGCTTTACTAAATCGAGTATTTCCAAATTATCTGATTTTCTCTGTCATCAGTCAACTGATTTTCGAAATGTGAAAGAACTGAGCATAACTCAGCTCCGTTGCTCAGCCCTGAAAGAAAATGGCTAAGAGCTGCCATAATTGGGCACTTACCAATCTCCATAGGCAAAGATAAGCAATACCCAGTCTGGAACCACACCTGCTACCTAGCACGTTGTTGGATCTTCCACAGCATCTTCCAGAGTAACCTAGAATGGGAAGACTTAAAGAGCTAGGTCCATTTGAGCAAGAAAAAATAAATAATAAAGGATATGAATATAAAAATGAAAGAAAGTGGGGAAAAGGTATGTTGTTTGTATATAAAACTAAGAGAAAGTAAAAGGATATAACAGAACTGGAAAAAAAGGGATATACTTTTGTGGAATGGAGCTGGTGAATACAGTCACGGAAATGATAATGTAGGTACAATTTTGAATAAAATGTTAAGCTGTTCAGCATATTAAATAACTATGATTCTGGTCTATGTATATGTGTGTACATAGGTAATATGAATGAATGAAAGATGTGAGTGAGGTGAGAGAGTAAAGAAAACTGATTAAACCATTCAAAAATCCAAGAATGAATGAGAATAGTGAGTATCTTCATGAAAAGTTCTCTTTCTTTCAAATTTATTCATACATATACATGGCAAATGAATAAATATAAATCTATAAGCATGGTAGATTTGACTCATTATGATAAAAGATTGAGAACAGGGATGTCAACAGGAAGGAGTTTTTAAAAATACAAGATTATGGTTGGGACCATACAAGTTATTGTTGCCATCTTGACTTTGGGTCACTTACTATTAAAAGAAGAGGCTTGAAGGCCAGAGAAGTAAAGGATAATGATGTAGCAGATACTTTGTATTTGTCATTTTCTCCTAGGCCTCCACAATATGTGAAGTTGTGTCTTGCAATATCTTTTTCTGCCTGGGTTCATCAGAGCTGCCCCACAACTGTTATCAATACAACTGAAAAATTGCCTCTGACAGGTCTTTCTGGGAAAGATCCATCATAATGGGAACACTGCCATAAAAATACCCTTTCCCTAGTTGTCCTCTGTATTACCTCTCAAATTTGGAAGTGCTAGAGAAGCTGAGACAATGAGAAACCAGCTTTGTAAGGCTTTATTCCACTTCAGATGAGAACTATAACATTTTCCATGTTACTTCTCTGAATAGATTTATTCTCCGACTTGGAGCATCATGTGTCTTTCTCACAAGTCAGCTACTTTCCTGAGGTTCTATTGTCATTATTTCTCTGAGCTGTTGTTTATGGTCACAGTGAGATGAAAGCAGACCAAGGACCTTGATATGGATCTAGAAAGATTCCATCTGAGTTCTGGTAATTAAGAAAGACAAGTCAGATAAAATCTACCATTGCTTTGTTCAGAAACTGATCAAAATCCTATCAGAGGAATCATTCAAGTTATTGAATATGAGAAAGAAGTGAAAGGGTATTAACATGGCATAGTCCATCCTCAGTATGGCATGAATGATATACGTCCTTCTCTTAAGCACTTATACATATAGCACAAGCAATTAAATTAAATTTTTGAATATTTCTGTACAGATGTCATTCCTATAAGTAATATCTCTGGCCTGAAGGAACTCAACTGGTTAACAACCTGAACCAGATTGGTTTCAATTTATTCAATTGACTATATTTGTTTAATCGTTAACATGAATCCTTATATTTTGGGACTCCACTGGACCAATTTGGGATCCAGGGTTTTGCAGAAATTGGTTAGATCAGTGTTCAGGTTAATCAAATGAAATCAGCCACTGAGTAGTTGGATGCTTGGAGAATAGGCTAATTCAATTTGTGTTGTGTTTTAAAGTAATTACTTTAATAATACTGAGTCAGTAATTAGCAGCTTCCGGAGATATAGCTAGGCTACTAGCATAATTATTTTTCTCTAGGAATTCACATTGCATTCAAAAGAACATATTTGCTTACACTTCAAAGGCAAAGTAATGATATAGGTTGCCTTTTGCAAAGTCTAGGAATCTAGATTTCTTTGTACGTGTCTCCCAACATTTATATCCTGAATTTCTTTCTCTTGCTGTTTCATCCTAGCAGACTGCTAGCAACCAATTTCTCATCCTCGCCTCCTGATTATACCTGCACTGCATTTATATTAAGGTCTGGTTTCTTGTATTTTCCGTTTCAGCTCTCTTAGCATTAGAGACTACAGCCATTCATCCAGTGGTGAAATCCTCCAAGGTTTGCCACCAGTTTGCTGTGCATGCATGCACGGTGCGTGCCAAATACATGCTTCATGTGCATGTGCACTACAGGCGCTACCATGGAAAAAGGAGGTTTAAAAAGGTAAGTAGAACAGCGAGGGGGGAACAGCTGTGCCGCGTGATTTAGATTAGCTAGAAAGCAGGATTTCCTGCTTTATAGTGAATCTAAATCACGCGGCATAGCTGATCGTCGGAAATACCAGTTCGAACGGACCGGTAGCATTTTTTTACTACCGGTTCACCCGAACCAGTAGCTTTTATTACTACTGGTTCACTCGAACCGGTGTGAACCAGTAGCATTCATCTTTATACTATTATGAATGAGGGCTTTGGAGGAAGGGACCTACACAATTGGTTCATCCAGATTCAGCATTTGAAATTATCTGATGGACTGACACTTTTCATCCAAGGCATTCAAAACCAATCATTTAAAAAACAGCCCCCAAAATTATTTGCACCACTGATTTCAAGGAGAAAATACAATGGAGAGAACAATGACACACAGTAGGTATGTACCGTATTTTTCGGAGTATAAAACACACTGGAGTATAAGATGCACATTAGTTTTTGGGGAGGAAAATAAGAAAAAAGCTGATTGGTGGGTGGATCAGCCTCCCGGAATACCCCCAATCAGCTATTCCCAGAGTTGAATTTTAGCAACAGGTTCATTGGTTGTGAGCTCTGTGCCTTCCCTTTTTTTCTGCCTCTGAAACTTTGTTTCAGAAAAAACTTTTTTTTCTTCCTCTGAAACAGACCTTCAGAAAAAAAAGCCTCTGAAGCTCTGTTTGGAGGCTTTTTTTCTGAAGCTTTGTTTCTGATACTTTTTTCAGCCTCTGAAAAAAGCATCTCCGTTTGAGAAGCTGGGTGAGGCTACATTCGGATTTTAAGACGCACCAAGATTTTCACCCTCTTTTTTGGGGGGGAAAGGTGCATCTTATACTCCGAAAAATATGGTAATTATGTAATACTATGTATATATTGCATGTATGTACCAGGGCCTGAAGAAGGAACTGGAGAGGATCTGGAAAGTAAAAGCCAAAAAGGACCGAGGTGATAGAAGAACTCAGGGCTATGACTCCTAAACTGGGGAAATGGCCCCAACAGATCCCAAGAGCAACATCAGAGCTCTCTGTCTAGAAGAGTGCAGAGCTAGGAACAGCTAAGATCCCGCACAGAACTTACACAAACTAATAGAGGACCTGAGATTGAGGAAGACACAGAAGCATGGCGTGATTTCTGCATTCAACAGTAAATAGGCAACAAAAAACCTTCTATGTTGTCTACAATAAAATATACAGTATTGATCTATCTTTCTATCTATCTATCTATCTATCTATCTATCTATCTATCTATCTATCTATCTATCTATCTATTTACTGTATCTTTCAGGTTTATATAGCCACCCATCTCACGAAAATGACTCTGGGCAGTATACAATAAGCCCCTAATTAAAACAACAGTTAAAAATCATTAAATTCAAATATAAATTAAACCATGGGAGAACAGACAGGCATCCTATACACATTATAATCATAAAATAAATGGACCTAGCTGTGTTGTGCTTCTGAACTTGCGCTATAAGCAAATTGCTTAGTACTAGTGAAGTCTCTGGAGAGTCAAGGTTTATTGCCACGTTTGGTGTGCGTCTGACCCAGTGAGTGAGACAAAAGTTCAAGAAGATTAAATGAGTGCTCTGACTCCAGACCTTTTGGACTTTTAAGAATGCCTTGATTATGAAACATTGTCTTTATTAACTACAGGGAAAGGACTGATGTGAGCACTTGGCACTTTCTGGCAGCTGTTACAAGCCTGCTAACAGTAGCCCCAAAGGCAAGCTCAGAGAAATACTTAAGATCAATATCTTGTCAAATGGCAAGATGTGTGAAACACTTAAATTAGCTTAAAGCCTGCATTGGGAATTTCCGATCATTTTGAGAATTTTTTCTCCAGCTGCTATCTTCCAGTAATCGCATCTACAAGATGTTGGGAGCTCTAAATATAATTTGGAATATGAAGTGGAAACTCCTTCAACCTGAAACCACCTCTATATCATTAGGTTTTGTTACGTATGTCTATAAATTGGTGATCCATGGCTACAGCAAGTACAGTGGTTAAGGTGTTGGATTAGGAGCAGAGACACCCAGCTTCAAATCCTTATTCAGCCATGGATGCTCATAGATCTCTCTTGCTTTCTCTGTCCAACTTTCCCTGTAGGGTTATTGCAAAGATAAAAGGGGAAGGGATTGCATTGGGATATCCTGCCTTAAATTCCTGGGGAAAGGCTAGGATATAAATCTAATAAATTAATCAAGTTGATCAGCTGCTAAACAAGTACTAATCCATTCTTTGACACATGGAGAAAGGCTGAGAAATGGCATCTCTGCTCAGGTTTGTAGAAAGTTTGAATTATTCATATTTTGAATTATGGAAGAAAAATATTAGCACAGGACACACAGGTCATCATAAATTATATTCCCTGAAAGATTTGGGAGTAACACATTTCATGTGTTCCAGATTGCTATCCTGTTTTCCGGGCTCCAACAACAATCTAAATTAAACACAAAAGATGAAAATGCTTGTCAGGAAATCATCCCCCTTGGACCAGAAATGTTTCCTTTTGGTTTCTATGATTTCAACTGGCCCCATTTCTTTTCCTGGGATTGGATGTCTTGCTTAATTCAGTGTTGTTGTGCTTTGGCTTCTTGTGTTGCAAATTAAAATCAACAATGAATAATGATTTAATCAAACAGACTACAGGAGCAGAACAAAATGCATGCCTAAAATGACTCTGTTAATATAATTTGGGTTCCACTGGTTAGCCAGATTAAAAGGGGGGAAGTATCCTGGTTTGATTTGTATATTTCAATGTATAATGAGCGGTAAGAGATGTTGGACAACAAAATCCTAAAACGAATTTAGCCAAACAGAGCAAACAAAGGAACCGGAATTTCTTTAAATGAATTCTTACAAAGAATTCCTATTGCACGTATTAGAAAATCTAGCATAATCCCCTGCCGGGGGAGCAAGTAATGTCCCATGCATTATGACATTATCCAAATGATGCAACTTATGTTTTGCAGTTGTGCAAATTATACAATGTGAACGATACTGTTTACATGGCAATGTCATGATGAACATGATTACATGTATTAGGCAGCAAAGTGATGCTCCCTTCCAGGTAAAGCTGATAGTATGACATACAAAATGAAAAATGCCTTTACAAGGAGGTTCCATAGTTCAGGTAATATTCTCCTGAGACTTAAAATACAATAAAACACATTTATACCTTTGTGATAAAAGTTTTCAAAAGGGGACTGCCTTTTATTGTGGTGGGATGGAATGTGTTCTTGGTAATGTGTTACTTGTTTAAGAGTGTGCTTGAATCAAATACTGGCAGGATCTGAATACCACATGAGAAGAATTATATATTCTTTTTACCCCATCTTTTCTGTCTAAATCCCACACCCATATATTGCCTCTCCCCCCCTTCCCCCCCCAAAAAAAGTTACCAGACAAGATCTGTATTGGCTGCTTGTTCAGAGTTTTTGAAGTTAAGTAGACACAATTACACTATAGTGTACTGGGATTTTTTTATATTTTATTGACTGATTGATTTATATCCCACCTTCATTATTTTTAAGGCAATGAGCATATCAAACACACCTTGCTCCTCCTATTTTCCCCACAACAACAATCCTGTGAGGTAGGTTGGACTGAGAGAGAGTGATGGCCCAAAATCACCCACCTGGCTTTCATGGCATCAATCAAATAAATCCAAACATTGGCCACAAATGCTCGTTCTTAATCTATTTCAAGACGATCATTGATCTGGAGGTTAACTGAAATCAGTGGTGGGATTCAAATTTTTTTACTACTGGTTCTGTGGGCGTGGCTTGGTGGGTGTGGTATGGTTTGGTGGGTGTAGCTTGGTGGGCATGGCAGGGGAAGGATACTGATCGGATTCCTCCCGATCAGCTGGGACTCAGGAAGCAGAGAATAGATGGGGATGGGGCCAGTTAGAGGTGGTATTTACTGGTTCTCTGAACTACTCAAAATTTCCATTACTGGTTCTCCAGAACTCAAACGCCTGCCAGAATACATACAGTCACAGGATCTTCAAAATAATTAGTATCACACAACAATGTGCCCTTAATTCATCATTTAGACAGATACTAAATGCAAATGAACACTGAACAACAAATGAAAATAATGTGATATGATCCATCAATAAAATTTCTAATACAATATTTATTTTGGAAGCAGAAGTTAATTTCTGTTGATGATCACAACATTCACAACCATAACACCAAAAACAGTAGTGGCTGTACTTCAAATCAATAATTCAGTCTGCTTCCAAATTCTCCAGTGGCAAAGTTTACAAATATAAAGATCATAGGATATTGCTAACTATTTTTCTTTCTTATCGTCAGTGAGATGTTCCATGCTAGTTAGTTCCTTCAAAAGATATCACAAGAGTATGACTTCATTCAGCAAGATGAACCTAACAATATTATGTATCATATGCCATAGCATACTCTGTTTTGTTTGTTTGGATTTGTTAGTTTTGCAATATAACAGTAATTATATGTTGCCACAATAAGAAAAAATCTGAATTGGGAAGTCCCTATTTTAAAGGGTTATATTATTTTTACTTCCTATTCAGTGCTCCTAGCAAACAAGAATGTTTCATGCTGAAGTAGTTGGTACAGTAAAAGGTCTGGTGAAGTCAATGTATTTCTTACAGTAATTGCCAAAAGAATTAACTGGCTGTAGATCATCCACTGAAATACACACATTCTTTTTCTATTAGAGTAAATTTTTATTATAATTACATTGGTATCATCCAATTTTAAAAGTGTTGTACAACTCGGCATAATTGCTAGGTTTCTTAGTAGCCAATTAAGAATAAGCAGTACATTGGGTTGAAGGCCACTTAAGTTAAATTGCCTTTTTCTAACTGTATCAATCATTTCCTCCTTGAATCTGGTTGGTAGAATATTGCCTTTTTTTCTCCTTTACTTAGAAGAACATGGCTCCCACTCAGATATTACATCTATGTCATCAGAGCTTTAGCCATAATTTGGAATGGAATTGCTCTGGAATGTATTGCAGAATACATTTGTGCAAGAGGACATTCACTGAATTTGCACTTAGGTTTATCAAAGAAAACTTTATTTTTCTTAAGATGAAGCAACTTCTGTCAGTCTGTCTATTATGAAACAATTAGTGCTTTTTTAGAATCCTTGAAGTGATAAAATGGATGTTTTGTAAAAAGCAGCTCATTTTTTCCCTGGTCAGACAGTAAAGGAGAACTATTATATCTGGACTGCAAAGTTCCAGACAGCCTCTCTCTCTCTTACAAAAATTCATATCTTGTTGCTCCTTCTATTGGTTATCCAGTTTTGTTCAAGTCAGGTTTCATTCCCCAATTATTAATTATTCCTTGTGAAAATATGCCACAATGACAGGATTTTAACATCTTTCAAATGTTTGCAACTAGTTTTATTCTTTGTCACTAGTCAAAAGATGGACATGATGGATATTGAACTTCAAATTACTGTATATGAAAAGCAGATTGTTGTTCAGCTATGGAAGGGCTGCTCAATATATATAGAGGAAGAGTTGACACTCTTAATTAGCTCCAAGGTTATTACAGGGTTATTATTCTTCTTATGATGCATCGTGGCATCATACATAGATGTATGGTTTGTATGAATTATCTACCCTACAATATGAGTTAAAACACATGCGCAGTAGCTTACAAAAGTTCTATCGCTATTGGATATATTATGACTGGCATCAGTTCTGACTTCCTTTGAATGTCTTTGTTGTTTCTTTCAGCTGTAGGCCAGTTACTTTTCTGCATACATCTGAATTGTTTACATGATGCCCATAGGAGATTAAACCATGGAAGGTTATATAAATCATTTTAGTATATTCTTTAGGTGTATTGATACTACAGTTCCACAACTTCTGAGACATTGTGAACAAAGGCTGGAAATTGTGGGACCCAGAGTCATCCATGGAGGAAATTAAAAAAAGGTTGAAATCATGGCCATGACCACATGATCAAATCCCCAATATATGCACAATACATATAAAAGAGGGGTTGGTTTAAATATACAGTTGAGGTTATCATCCTCTCCCTATAGATGCCCCTGCCAGGACTTGCAATGTTGATGAAATCAGATGAAATAAATTTGTAGGACACTGTTATATAAGGATGTTTCACTTTATGCTACAGAGAAAGCAATCTCAGGGAATTTTTACTTTATCCTGCATCAGGAGAATATTTAAGAATCAGCCAAAATTTAGTAATTATTATTAGTAATTATATTTTTTTTTCACTAAAGCAGAATTTATTAACATGCTTTAAAACCCATTTAGGTATTACCAGACTGCTTAGAATATATTTGTATGCGCTACAACTCTTCCATTTTGTCCTTTTGAGAACCAAATCTAATTCCTGAATGTCATGTAATGAATTATGTTGAAAAAGTTACCTGCCTTCAAGCTGTTTTAGGTTTCCAAATTACTTTTTTAACTGTTTTTCTTGCTTTTCAAAAGGCAAGAAACATGCTACTTTTTTTTTAGTTTCAATAAATTGGAATACTTCAAAAATTATTAGATAAGCTTGTGTTATTATTGTACATTTCATAGAGGAAACAGAATAAAGAAACTGATTTATCTGTGCTTAGAGTATAATAAAATGCTTAATTCTATAGAATGTTTGAAATAACCAGATACACATTTGATACATTGCAAGGAAAAATATATGAAGAGATTTGAATTCTAACATCAAAAACACAATTTAGAAAAATTAAGCGAGATATTAAATATTTGCTTTCTTGCATTGTATTAATGCAAGCATCAAAATAAACATAAACATTATGTATTCAAGTATATCCAGCTGTAGATAATCATGGACATCTTTTGGGAAGTTGGAGTATGCTGATGTTTAAACCCTCTGATCATTCTATTATTCTATGCAATGTTTTATAATGATTCATTTTACATCTTTAATTATGTCCTCCTTTAAAACCTGTTTTTGATCACTTTTGTGTGTCTCACCATGCAAAGAACGATTACCTTTATAACTTTAAATCTCCAAAAATAGAGAGCGAATGCTTATTTGTTTCTTATTTCTAATATTCTTGGTGTAACATAAAACCACATCCAACGCAAATCTCATCTACAGAATATTCCATTATCCCATCTATGTTGTAACTTAGTTCAAATTCAGCTTAAATAATAGCCATTTTTATATCTTCAGTTGGATTACTAAAAGTATAGTCTTAATATGCATTTTTGGATTTTGTGTACCTGTCTCAGTAAATATGGTACTGCTTACTTATTATTATGTTAGACATTATGTTAGACATTAAATATGCTGTACAGCAGGGCTGTCAAACTCACAGCCTGCGGGTCAGATGTATTACGACTGGCCACACCCACACCCGGTTTAGCAAAGGGGGAGAAATCGTGATACGGCACGTGATGACGCCGTGATAATGCGAATTTGACACCCTTGCTGTATAGCAATGTGAATCTGCTTTACATTAACACAGACTATTTGCTTGGCTATCAGTAGCATTTAATCTGTCTGTTACTGCTCAGGATCATGGCACTGAGCCAACAGCTTTGGTATCCTAAGATGTTTCTCCATTCCTCTATGTACCTGGAAATAAGCACATAATAGTCTTCTAAACTGGTTATCTCTGGATGTAATGGATCCCAGTTCATATTCCTCACATATTTGTTTGTTTATTAAATTTATATATCACCCATCTAACTACTCTGGGAAGCTTATAATATAATCAAAGCACAAATATAAAAATATCTAAAAGGCCACTATAATTAACAAGAATTAAATAAAACAAGGAACCAAGTATATAAGCATTATAGAAGGGGGATCTTCTCCAGTGGTGGGTTGCTACCAGTTCGCCCCGGATTGGATGAACCGATAGTGGCGGTGGTGGGAGGCTCTGCCCACCCGCCTGGACGCTTCACGCACAAGCATGCACACACCCACAAGTGAACCGGTAGCGACGGGCTTTGAAACCTGCCTCTGATCTTCTCTCTTACCTATCAGCCACCTCCAGCATAAAATAAACCCATCTAGCCACAAGACAATTAGCAGCACCAGATTTTGAGGACCTTCTGGAAGGCCAAGAGGTTGAGGGTAGATATCACCTCTGGGGACAAGATGCTTTAAAGGCTAGGGGCCAACACAATAAAGCCCTGCTTTTAGATCCTACCAGCTAAAATTCTTTGACCTATGGCATGTCCCTTGTACTGACATAAATAGGGCAGGCCAAATCTCCTGGGGCAAGACAGTTCCTCAGGTAACTTAACCCCATGTCTGCTCTACACATATACCTAGAGAGATCAAATAGTATGATACTGCAGGATGATAATTGATGTACAGCTCAAAGGAATGTGCAAATTATTTGGAGTTATAATAGTTTCTTTTTGGATTGTTCCCCCTTTCTTTCTTTTTTACTTTAAATATGTCCAGACATAAAATGTTAAAATTGGAGATAAATAACCTGAAAAACCACCTGTGACCTAATTTTATGTAGTAGCTATATTGCAAATTGGTTGCAGGGTTTTTAACATTATTTATATAAAGTTTTTGTGACCAGATAAAATATTTAACAAGCTATTTCTACTAAAAATTCATCTTTCAACTACTTCTATTCCTGAGATTTTATTATAGGCTTGGTGGAATGTAAGTAGTTCCCATTTCTTCTCAACTTTTCTTTGATGATAGAAAAAGAGCATTTGAATTTGAAAGTAAAAGGCCCTAAAATGTTTGGCCTCAGCAGGAGATAACCATAATCAGTTTTTTCAGTCATTTCTGTCCAGGATATAGAATTATCCTACCTCCAACATTTTTTAGGCCTGCCTTTGTCAACAATCAAAGCCACAGGTAGAAAATGTGTACAATTTGATTGCCAGAAAAAAATATTAGAAAGTATATTCAAAACTATAAAGTTCTTCAAAATAGCTGACCAAAACTGGCTGGTTTACTCAAAATAATATCTTCACAGATTTTTCTTAATCATCTACAAGGAAAAAGATATATAAAGCCGTTTATGGCATGAGTCAAGCTATCTGAGGAACCACCTTATTCCATTGGGACCAGAGGTGGGTTTCAGCAGGTTTTGACCAGTTCTGGAGAACTGGTAGCAGAAATTTTGAGTAGTTCAGAGACCCAGTAGTAAAAATTCTGATTGGCCCCGCCCCCATCTATTCTCTGGCTCCCAAGTCCCAGCTGATCGGGAGGAAATGGGGATTTTGCAGCATCCTTCCCCTGGAGTGGGGTGGGAATGGAGATTTTACAGTATCCTTCCCCTGCCACAATCACCAAGCCATGCCACGCCCACCAAGCCACACCCACAGAACTGGTAATAAAAATTTTTGAAACCCACCACTAATTGGGACTAATTCTCCCTACTCATTCTAGAGAAAGGGGCCAACTTTGGATCCCACTGCTCAAAGAATTTTGGCTGGCAGGGTCCAAGAGAAGAGCCTTTTCTGCTGTGGCCCTGTGCAATGTTCTCCCATGTTCATCAGAGGTGAGAATTGCCCCTACTCCTGGCCTTCATGAAGAACCTAAAAAGCTGGTTCTGCTACTTGGCCTGTGGCCCCATTGACAGTCTGCTACATTGGGAGTGGCTGATGGGGTAGAGAAGATTCTGCCCATCATCTTGATTTTTAATTTAACTTTTTATTTATTCTAATTGTTTTAAGAACTTTTTAGCTTTTATTATATTGTAAGCCACCCAGAATTGCTGTATTAGTGATATGGGCAGCATACAAATTAAATAAATAAATATATAATAATTTAAACTTTCAAAATAATAAAGTAACATTTCTATTAAGAAAATTGATTATTATTTTATATAAAGACTGGTGATATAAAAACCATATTACTAATTTATAATATAAAACCATTATACCTATTTTTTCAATATATTCTAATAATAAAAATAAATAAATGTTATATTAAATTCCTCAGAAAGGAAAGTAAAAAGGCATATGCTTCCAAAAAGGAGGGGGGAAATCCTACATAAACAACAATAAAAAAAAACCCACCTACAAATAGCAACAGCAATGGCACTTAGATTTATATACTGCCCCATAATGCTTTGCAGCAGGATTAGGATTAGGGTTAGGGCAGCACGAGTGTGCAAAGCTCTTTTTGTGCAAACAGTGGGTGCACATGCTTAACCATGCCCTTTCTCCCGCTACTGACACCACTGCTGCTGGTCTATGGACCCAGAAAGGTTGGGAACTACTGCTTTACAACAGTTTCTGAGTGGTTTACAACATCAGCCTATTGCTCCCAACAATCTGAGTCCTCATTTTACTGACCTCAGAAGGATGGAAGGTTGAGTGGAACTTGAGCCGGTCAAGATCAAACTGGTGGCAGTGGGCAGAGTCAGCCTACAATACTGCATACTAATCACTGTGCCACCAGAGTTCCTACTTTATTTTTGTATATGTGTTTGCAAGTGAGTGTGCATGCTTGTGTCTGTATGTATGTGCTTGTATCTATTTATCTATGTTGTGTATACTCACACAAACACATACACTCACAAAACAAGATAGATTAGATTAGAAACAGAGAGAGAGAGAGAGAGAGATTTATTATTTATTTATTTATTTATTGGTTCAATTTATATGCCGCCCTATACGCGCAAAAATGGAAAAACGAATTAATACCCACAGAAAATAAATTGATTTGAAAAATTACAGAATGTGCAGAGGCAGACCGGTTAACAAAATTACTTAAGAACCAAAAAGATTCTGATTATTACAAATGTTGGAATGTATGGTAGAACTGGGTGAAAGAAAAAAGAGGGAAATGAAATGGATTGTATTAGTGGTATAGGCGCAGATCTGTGTATGTTAGTTGCCATAACCTTGTATGTATATATGTAAAATGCTGTATTTTTAAAAATGAAAATAAACTTTGTTTAAAAAAAAATTATATGCCCCCCTTCTCCAGAGACTCAGGGCGGCTTACAATGTGTTAAGCAATAGCCTTCATACTTTTGTATATACCTGTTTAGTAGGGCTTTCGCCGCCCCCCCAAGCGGTGTTCTTTTTTATACAAAGTCAGCTTATTGCCCCCACAATCCAGGTCCTCATTTTACCTACCTTGAAAGGATGGAAGGCTGAGTCAACCTTGATACTGTAAGTACATGATTTTTTTCATTTTTTTTAAAGTTGTGATTAAATTTTTAAATGATAACCTAAACCTAGACCAGGGGTCTGCAACCTTAAACACTCAAAGAGCCACTTGGGCCCGTTTCCCACAAAAAACAAAACACCGGGAGCCACAAAACCTGGGTAGATGTGGCTGCGGGGTGTCATGTGACTGGGTGGGAGTGAGGGATCTTGAGTTGGCCACGCCCACCAGATATTTTCTTTTAAACCGTTCTCTCTCTCTCTCCCTCTCATCTCTTTCTCCCTCTCTCTCTCCCTCTCCCTCCCTCTCATCTCTTTCTCCCTCTCTCTCTCCCTCTCCCTCCCTCTCATCTCTTTCTCCCTCTCTCTCTCCCTCTCCCTCCCTCTTATCTCTTTCTCCCTCTCTCTTTCTTTCTCCCTCTCTCTCATCTTTCTCCCTCTCTTTCTCCCTCTCATCTTTCCCCTCTCTCTCTCTTTCTCATCTTTCTCCCTCATCTCTCTCTCATCTTTCTTTCTCAATTCCCTCCCTCCCTTTCTCTCATCTCTCTTTTTCTTTTTCCCCTCTCTCTTTCTCATCTCTGTCTCTCATTTCCTCCATGACCCTCACCAACCAGAATACTCAGGCTGACAGGACTTGCAGCAGGCTGCATCTGCTGGCATGAGTGGTATGGGTCAATTCCAGTGGCATGAGACGGTCCCTAAAGTAACCTGGAACCATGCCATGAAGGGCTTTAAAGGTGATCACCAAAACCTTGAATTGCACCCACAACCAGACTGGTATCCAGTGCAACTCTGGAGCAGTGGTGTTATAGAGGCTGTTTTGGGACCTCAAACTACTCATGCCGCTGGTCTCTGAAGGAGCTATAGCTTCTGAATGGTCTTCAATGGTCTTCAAGCTTCATTCCTCATGCTTCCCACAGCAGAATTGACACTGTAAGTCCGGCATGGTCACTAGATGTTTTGCATAGTGACTACATTGTTTAGTGATGGAACTGTCAATCTCAATTGTGATTATTAAGTGAGGACTGCCTATACTTCCATTCAGCCTTTCTAGATAATGTCATTTATAGATTTTTCATTTGTAGATTTTTTAGGATTTTTTTACAATAATTATAGATTCATTATTCCCAACTAGCCATTATTTTTATGTATGTCACAGATTGTTACTCTAAGTTTTAAAAATCTCAGAACACCAACCTATGGCATATATAATAATAAATGCTGATTGAGATAATATCCATAATTAATCCATGTTTTCCAGAAAAATACATTTCTGTCTGTCTTCATATATAATAATTATTCAAAATATCATATGCTCATTTTAAAAAAATCAGATTTAAATTTTCTACTCAGACCCACATATGTCTAAATGCTTTCAGTGCAGGAAAAGTATACAAATACATACTATAATTAATGTCCAACATTTGCCAGAATTATATTAGTTAAAAGCTCTCAGGTTGAGCCCACAATGGTACATATTCAATATTAATTGTTTCAATACATGCATGAATTTAATAAATTAGCCCAAAAATATGATAGGAACCCAGGAAAATTAAAACCAACATCTTTGTATGAAAGACATAATTTTTGTAGCATTAATGCTTTGCCCATAGACTTCAAGGTTTCTCATTTTAGTATCCTCTTTCATCACTGTAATGGATTTTGAAACTTTCTTATAAATTAAATTAGATATTTTCCTGAAGGGAAAAGAAACTAAAAGAACAAACTCTAACTACCTGATTAAGGATAATCAGTGGCACAGAATCTTATTTCTGTCTCCAATCTGGGGAAGATTGGAATGGAATGTCATATAAAATAATACCAAGGACAGATGGATGGTATCTTCAGCAAAAGTGGTATCTTCAGAAAAATATTCTACAATATTTCATTGCATATTCCCAAAGATCAACATTTCTATTTATTACGAAATTTAAAACTATTACCTCACTACCTAAGTATTAAGGAGTTAAATTAAGTTGTCTCTTGGTTAGTTCATAATATTGTCCCAATACCTGGATGAAATCCATATATCCTTGCAAAGCTTCACACCAAATATTTGCACAATAGCTCAAATATCTGTGTGGCTGATGGTTAAATTCCGGAAGACACCATAAATGTGAAGTCTGAAAGGCAAATAAAGGAACATTTTCTTCAGATTTATAAATGCAAACTTTAATCACCTCAGCTTACATGGAAAATATACATTTTTGCTTTAGTAGTACCAACCTATGAGCTATCAGGATTAAGGATATCTTTAATCCTTATCTTTTCATCTCCAGTAGTTAAAGTCTTCTCTGTGATATTAGTACAATAAATATGACTTTGTATATATAATTATGCTGACAGTTATTTCATTGGACCTCAATAGATCCACATTCTTCACTTCCATGGTTGTACAAGTGTACTTTTTTTTTTTTTTAATTTGATTTATATGCCGTCCTTCTCCGGAGACTCAGGGCGGTTTACAATGCGTTAAGCAATAGCCTTCATACTTTTGTATATTTTATACAAAGTCAGCTTATTGCCCCCACAAACTGGTTCCTCAATTTACCTACCTTAGAAAGGATGGAAGGCTGAGTCAACCTTGTGCCTGGCAAGATTCGAACTTACTTTAATTGCAGACAGCTGGTGTTAAATTACAGGGCCTTGTCTACTTCTTGAGATACTCTGATAGGATATGTCATTTGGTCAAAATCTGACTACAATGACATCAGATACTTGAGAATACAGATAAATGATCAATACAAAACATCCTCAGCATATTAATTTGTCTTCCTCTGACCAGAGGTGGGTTTCAACAGGTTCTGACCAATTCTGGAGAACCGGTAGCAGAAATTTTGAGTAATTTGGAGAACCAGTAGTAAAAATTCTGACTGGCCCTGCCCCCATCTATTCTCTGCCTCCCAAATCCCAGTTGATCGGGAGGAAATAGGGATTTTGCAGTATCCTTCCACCAGAGTGGGGTGGGAATGGAGATTTTACAATATCGTTCCCCTGCCATGCCCACCAAGCCATGCCACGCCCACAGAACAGGTATTAAAAAAATTTGAAACCCACCACTGCCTTACATATCAGATCTGCCAATAAGACATACCAATTTGCCAATAAGAAGTTCTCATACTTTTCTACTTCTATTTACTTATGTATAAAAAAATGAATGAATAAGTTTATGCTTTTCTCTCAGAGGGTGCTGGACGAATTAATTAGCTAATAATGAAGATAAAAACCAGTGTATAACTAGCATAATCATCATAATTAAGATATCTCCTGAGGCTCCTTCAGTAAACTTCTGTTAACATATTTTAGTGAGTGAAAATGAAACAAAATGAAAAAAGATATATTAAATTGTTCAGACCCTGGTTTTACAGGTATTTGGAAGAAATACCAATTAAATCTCTATTTTTTGAAGACATACAGATACATGCACACATGTTTTGAGCTATAGTAGGTTTATAATTGGGGAGTTGAGGAGGGAGACAAGAATGAATTTTGCTTTGAAGAACCATCTGTCAAAACATTTGCAGAGAAAGAATATTATCAACTTCTAATTCGCTTATAATTAAAAGCATAATTTATATGCTTCTCTTGTACATGAACGCCCATAATGAATGAGTCCACATATTGAATCAAAGCAGGAAATTCTCTCTGGAATATATTTACATGTTTGACAAATAACTCAGCAGGGTATCCTTGATACAAAATGCTACCTTGTGATTAATCAAGTTGTACCCTTTGAAACAGTTTTGATTAGTCTTGCAAAGTTTCTTTTCTATGAACCATGAACAGAGAAATGAAATGTTCTTTTGATGAAAGCCTCAATATTTCACATGTCCTGTATCACACTAGTAAAGATGAGCTAGTACTAGTATTTAGCTTTTCAAAAGAGAGCCGTCATCACTTTAGTGATCCCATTATGATGAGACCTGAAAGCTTTCATATTTACTGAAAACTATTAATATGTAAAATTGGGTATGTTTATTCAGAGATTAAATTGCATTTAGCCTTGTCCTCCTTAGAAGGCTGCTAAGCCCCATTTGGATGAAGGCCCAGAAAAAAGACAGCTTTAAAAGCTGAAAGCCTTGTAAACAAAACTGAGATATTGGGGAACAAAGCCACCAATTTTATGATTGTCCACACCCTTCACAGCAGACACTTGGGAAAATATCATTAATTTAATTTAATTTAATTTAATTAATTCAATTTATATGCTGCCCCTCTCCGAAGACTCAGGGCGGCTCACAATACATTTTAAAAAATCATTATAAAAAACATTTAAAAATTAAAAACATTAAAAACATTAAAAATTCATTCACGCCATTCATGGCTGGATCTCACCAGATCACAAGAGGAAATATGTTAATACATCATTAACATATTTCCAAATTCCAATTGAAAGCACTAGCTCAAAAATATGGGATCCCTACCTTAAAATGACAGGCCTGTTCTAGCTAAATATTTCATTATGTGTGTGCAAATGCACACTTATAAATATAATTGTTTCATTGCATCTTGTGTCCTTGCCTAATTCCCCATTTAAAAGTGAATGCCTCTCCTTCCCATCTACCATTTCAGAGGGAGGGAAAACAAGTCTATACATCAAATTGGCAATCTCTCTTCCAAGTTTCAATTGCCACTGCCCTCTAAGCTAGAAAGCTTGGCTAGACTCCTTTTAATTCCAATTTAAAACCTTTCTTCTCTTAGAAAGCCCAGTCAATATCCCCCACTATCATCCAACATACCACCTGTGCATTAAGATCAGCTGGGAAGATCCTCCAGTGGGTCTGGCTCACAGCACAAGGCCTTTCTTGATGTTCTCTTTCACAGCATCGTAGGCTACCTTGGTGGGCTTTCCTTTGCAAAGGTGACAATAGACACAGAAAAATAAGACAATGGAGACTTTCAAGTTCTTTTGTTATTTACAGTGGGGCTATTGGCAACAAATATTTACAACACAGTCTGGGTGTTTACTTTACTTTACTTTACTTTTATTAGATTTCTATACCACCCTTCTCCAGGAGGACTCAGGGCGGTGTACAGCCATATTAAAACACACATAATTTACAAAATTTAAAAACCATTAAAATCAAAAATACAAAATTTAGCCCACAAATTAAAAGTTAACATACACCCATTTAAAATTCGTATTCATGTTAGGCCAGCCCGGCTTGTTGAAACAGGAGGGTCTTCAGGGCACGGTGAAAAGTGCGCAGGTCGGGGATCGTACACACATCTAGGGGCAGCTCATTCCAGAGGGCTGATGCCCCCAGAGAGAATGCTCTCTCCCTGGGTGTCGCCAGTCAACATTGTTTGGCCTGAGAGGAGGCCCTCTCTCTAGGAGCGAATTGGCCGATGGGAAGCTGTGAATGGCAGAAGGCAGTCTCGTATATACCCTGGTCCTGAGCCATGGAGCGCTTTAAAGGTGGTAACCAACACCTTGAATCATACCCGGAAGATCACTGGGAGCTAGTGCAGCTCGCGCAGGAGAGGTGTCACGTGGGTGCGACGAGTCGCCCTTATAATCACCCATGCAGCCGCATTCTGGACCAGTTGGAGCCTCCGAGTGCTCTTCAAGGGGAGCCCCATGTAGAGAGTGTTGCAGTAGTCCAGACGGGATGTGACGAGGGCATGAGTGACCGTGCGCAGGGCATCCCGGTCCAGAAAGGGATGCAACTGGCGTATCAGGCGAACCTGAAAGAAAGCTCCCCTGGCCACGGCCGTCATATGCTCTTTCATATCAGTGTTTATCAGTGTTAGGTTTTCTCCTAAATTCTCCTTATCTCTTCTGCTAGCTGCCTTCGTTTTTTCCACCTTTCCCTCCAATTGCTTTCCACCCAATTCTGGACAGAACAAGCACAGAGGCTTCCGTAACAAGAAAGAGGATGAAAAGAAATGGACTGGATGTTACTGTAGTTTGCTTCTCCTTTGGGGAAGAATCTCTGTCAGAGTCTTCTATCAGCCTTTCCTCAGAAATCAGGCTTAGCCAACTGGGTCCCTCTTTCCTTGGGTAGATCTGGATTTCCAAGGAAGCTATCCTTGGATCTTTCTTTGCCTTCCTGATCAAGAACTGACAACTGCTTCACAGATAATTTTTCTCTACAATTTTTTTCTCCAGCAACTCCATACATTACATTTGTATAGACTCCTCTCCCCTCCTCTCCTTTCACCTATCCTCCCCTCCCCTCCCTCCTTCAAGTTTTAACTTGAAAGTTAAACATGGCAACATGTTCCTAAGGAAGGGTGTGTCCAACACCCATATGCCAAACCAGACCAAGGGGACTGCTGTCTCAATATCTTATCACACCAGCCCTGGCTAGCATTACTGCCATTCAAGGCTAGAATGAACTGGCTTGTTTCCTTTTATTTCCTCCACTGGCTGGCTCATGCCAGCAGAGCTGCAGCGAGACCAGGCAGGCCACTCTAAATCCATACGCCACGGAAAACATGCTACTTATCAAACTTTTTTTGATTCCCCTCATTGTCTTGTGTTTAATAACAATTGAAGACCTGCTTTTATTGTCCTTTTTATTCACTGCACTCTGTTCCCTTAGGAGAAAGAAATAGAAGGAATCGTTCTGCTAAATATTTTATTTCATTTTTAATCCATAATAGTTAAAATATGAAAATATCATTGAGGACATAACAACTAAATTAAAAAGTGAGATTCAGCTATTTTAATACCTTCGTGCTGCATTCTTAGGTGTCATTGCCATAAATATTCTATCCTTTAAAATAGCTAAGAATAAGTTATATACTGTGTTTTTTTTTTTGGTATTTAAAAATGAATGAAAACTCTATTAATAATTGAATGCAAGCTTACTTGAGATTAAATTATTAATGCTCAATAATTTTCTCATACCTTTAAAAATATGTACATCAGTGTTAACACAATGGCCACTCTGTACACACTGGGAATTGATCTTCTCTGTTAGCCTGAACAGATCCTGGGTGGAAGGTCTTTGAGCATTTTATACCTTTGATAAAAAAAAATTAATAATTTGTTCATTGCTTTATAGTACCAGAATGCCACCTAGAGGTAATCTAACAAAGAAATTCTTATTCTATATCAGGCACAAGGTTAAAATGATCACATTCTCAGGATCCTGCATGAAGGAATTATGAAGGAAATAAAAAAGGATTAAGGTTCAGGACAATATTTATGATCTGCAACTCTCTCTTTGCAAAATAACCACTATTCAAGGATGTCTGGAAAATTAAGTCCAATGCAAAGTAAACTAAATTAATCTGCCAAGCAGAATAGAGCTGCCCAAATTTTATATTTTCTGAATGTTAAAATGCTGGTCTAGATTTAAAATGATGCATAAATTTATTTTAAATTAAATCAATATATTATTATACAATTAATTAATTTGGGTGGCTTAGAAGCAGAAGAATAATTAAAACCACATCATTTAAAAAAAATCAATTATATATAACAGCAAAAATAAGATATAAAAAGATTAAGAATAAAACAAAAGAACCTCAAGATAGAGGGAGACAACAAACATTTAGCCTCATTAACCCCTTTTGTAGGCTCACTATGGGATTTCCAGGATTGAGTGAAGAACCACATTTTCAAGGCTTTCTGGAAGGCTAACAGATGGGGCTCATTCATAATTCAGGAAAAATGATATGCGAGGGAAAGCTACATCACCTGAGTCCAACTCTTTTGCGGATAAGACATGGATAATACCTTTTCTGTAGACTAATGGGACAGGTAGATGTAACTGGGAATAAGTGGTTCTTCATATATCCTGGTTCCATGCCATGAAGGGCTCTAAAGGTCAAAAGCAACACCTTGAATTGTACTCAGAAGCAAAGTGGCCACCAATGCATGTGATGGAACAGAGGGTTTGCAGATTTAGAAATCCTTCCCCAGCCTCATTATTACAAAAGCTGCCTCAGCAGGTACTTAATAATATAATATAACATCACTTTTGGGATACTTCATTGCTGCAAAGTCATTTCTGTTGTCTAGTTTTTATTTATCTTATAAATCTTTTGGACTCTTGAATCTCAGAAAATCTCTGGATGCTTCCTTGCACTGTTCCCGTTTGGAGTCTTGGTCATTGTCTTATGAACTTGTCCTCTGTATTGACCTCTGAATTTTATTGCTAGTTCAGCCATAAATCTGACACTGAAATGGACAGTGCATAAAAGTCCTGATCCTAAAGTATGTGTATATATTTCTAGTAAGTAGCAGAATTTATCATTCTTGTTGTGAAACTTGACTTTGCCTGATGCTTTATTCCTTGTTTGGAAATTTGAATTTGACCTTCTCGTACGTGACTGTGTTTGGAAACTGTGTGGTCTCTTGGTCTAGCTGGATACTTCCCAAAGGCTTTCTATTCTGTAGCATTAGCATTCTGATGTAGGACACAGCTTGGGGAACCATCTGGCAGTCATCCAAAGTACATATTCTAGAACTTGCCTGTTCTATTAGCATGATTCCATGGTGGCCAAGCCAAGCCCAGGGGCTGAACAATGTTTGTGTGCCACAGGTGATGCCATTAATTCATGACCTTTCATTGCAAACAAGGGAATACAGAAGGTCTTTGTGCTTGCAGCACATAAGCAATGGGTAGCATAATTAGTGGTCTTGGAAATAATTGTTTTGTGTTGAGAATAGTAAAGCACAAGTAGAGCGATTACACAGTTATCTATTTTAGATCTATTTGCTTTTGTTTGGTTGACCTCTATTGCAAGAGGATGATTAATAATTAGCAACATATAGGAATGAATTAAATGTCAAAAATATAATTAAAAGATATGTATCTGTACAGTGCGCATTTTAACAAATTTCTCTAACATTGTTATAATCTAATCAAAATGTAAAAAGCAAACACAATTATTAATAAATATTCTGGTTCTGTGATATAGTAGTTAATTTATTAGATTAAGTAGGTGTAGGCCTTCCTGAGAGAACCATACATCTTTGCTGGTGACATAGGACTTAACAGTTCATAGATTATTCCTTTCTCTTATGATGCCAACAGTTATAAAACTCTGCAGGCTTTCATTTGGCAACCGTAACGGTTTCATTGCTGAATATAGTTTAGGGCTGGGATCATGAAAAATGCTGCTGCCACATACACACAACCACGTGATCAACCAAAGCAGGGTTTTACTGCTTGCATTCACAAAGGTGAATAATTCAACACATTATTTGTCTCTCTTATTTCAACTGTAAATAAATGGAATGTGTGTGTTGGGGTTCAGACAGTTAAACAATTATCACACAGTGGAAGTATCGAGACCGCCTTCTACCGCATAACTCCCAACGACCGGTAAGATCCCACAGAGTTGGTTTCCTCCGGGTCCCGTCAGCTAAAAATGCCAGCTGGCAGGCCCACGGGGGAGGGCCTTCTCTGTGACTGCCCCAGCTCTCTGGAACCAGTTACCTCCTGAGGTCTGGACCATCCCCACCCTATTGGCCTTCCGAAAAGCGGTGAAGACCTGGCTTTTCTGGCAGGCCTGGGGCCGTTGATTTCGCTCTTGCAATCCGGCGAGATCCAGCCATGAATGGTGTGAATGAGTTTTAATGTTTTATTGTTTTTAATTTTTAAATGTTTTTTATAATGATTTTAAATGCATTGTGAGCCACCCTGAGTCTTCATAGAGGGGCAGCATACAAATTGAATTAATAAATAATAAATAAATAAATAAGTAGAAGACTTTCCACCCAAAATGTGTTGCTGAAGAATGAACTGAGGGCTTCGTTAGTAAACTGTTTACCAATGATTGCTTAATTAAGCACTGTTGACTGTACATCCTTGTAAAAACTGAAGCATACAGTTTATTGAAGGTGGGTCTTTGTAATATTTTTTGTTCAATTTGATTTGTTCTGAAACCAACAATAACTGCTTAGAGGGTTGAACGGGGACTCTGCTTGCCACACACCCCACCACCACACACACACCATTATAGTTTAATACGGAATCATCAAATAGGCCTGTGTGATGGATATGATTTATCATATATTTTTCTTAACTATTCTTCTATGATGGGTCTAAGAGATCCTCATTGTGCTCTGTGTATGCAAATATTTTATGTGAGTTAACTGACTTAACATGAAATAATAACACACTGTAACAAATAACTAAAGCTTAAAACAGAGAGATCTCTAAATTGAAGTTAATCCCATTTTAAACTCCTCTAAATACGTTTTCTAAAATATGTTTCAAAACTCTGCAGAGAAATTTTTGCATTTTGAATCTAACTGTCTCTCTAAAAGCTATTGAGTCTTACTACCTGGGGATTATATGGCCCATCTGCTGCTGGACATGACCTGGCTATCATACAATGTAAGCTTCAAAGCAATATGGGTGGAGATACATATTCTACTCACTCTGTTGAAAAACCAGTTTTTCTCTCTCTATCATCTCAGTAAAGATGAAAGTCACATTCAAGCAAGGTCCCTCATGTTGGTGGGAATATAGAATTTTTTGGGAACTCTGCCTAGCAACCTCCCAATTCTATCCATAGCTCTCTCCTTTGGAATAAAGACTTTATGCCCTAAAGTGCAGCTATTTATTTGTTGATTAGATTTTTATTCTGCCTTTATATGAATTTTCATAGTACTCTTTCCTCTTCTTATTTTTTTTTACTAAAACAGTCCTCCAGGGGAAGGATTGATCTGGGAGTGAGTGATTAGCCTAAAGTCACCCAACCAGCTTTCATTTCTAAGACAGTCTCTTGGTTTCTAGTCTAGCACCTTAACCTCTATATCAAACTTTGATTAACAATACAGACCCCTTAATGCCTTTAAAGCTGAATAAGGCAAGGCTGTGAAGGATTTGTCCACAAATGTTTGATGGAATCTCTTAGCCATCCCCTATGTACCACCTTGCAAGACACCTGGATTTTCAACTAACACATTTTCAGTGCTTCACATTTCAATTCAAGATACTCCAAATTCAGAAATTCTATGCCTTTGGGCATGGTTTGCCTGGACAACAATAATGGGAATTGTTGAAATACATTCAATTGGCCTCTGTGTAGACAGGATCCAAGGTAAAAAATTTTTTTAGTAATATCCAAAAGGGACTTTATCACATTCTAATATAAACATAGATATGTTCAAAAATGTGTCAGCAGTGAGATCAGTTATATCTCATACAACGTATATACCGGTAGCTCATTCAATGTATAGGAAACATTATTAGTCAGAGTTTAAAGTTGGGTAATGTGTGTTTTCAAATATTTTCTTCTGATTTTTTTCATATCACTGCATTTCCTTATATTCACCCTCATGGCATAACAGGACAAGAAAAGGACAGGGGTGTACTAGAAGATCCAAATGGTAACTAAGTTATGAGCCAGATTTCACCTGCTACATCTGTAGCTGCAAATGTAAAAGAAATATAGAATTTTGCTAAATTTCTCTCTCCTCTCCCTGAGAAATTCAGTGAAATGAAATGATCCTCCTCTCAATTTTTCCCCTTTCTTTCCCTCAGTTTTTCTGCTATACAGGGAGAATTCTGACAGATTACTTGCATACAATTCTAGACCATCTCAAAGATGCTTTTCCAAAAGGCAACTGGACTTCGTTCTTCCTTGAAGACATTTTGCTTCTCATCTGAGAACATTTTTCTGTTCTGACTGAATGGTGGAGGATGGAAGGATTTAACATCTTCAAGGAAAAACTAAGTCCAGATGCCTTTTAAAAATCAACTTTGAGACAACCATGACCTGGAAAATTGAGAATGACTATAGACGATTCTAGATCATTGATTTTGTTTAAATAGATTTATTTTCACCTATTAATTCTCTAAATTGTTTCAGGAAATCTGGACTTGATTTTCTGTTTTCTAGTTCTTTTGTAAGACTTTAGCTCTCACCAGATGTTCTTTGGGGGAAAAAACAGTTCCGGGAAATAAAACAGAAACATGCATTCAGAGTCTAGAGCAGCCAGGACACATTGTGCTGGCCATAAGTCATTTTTATTTTCCTAGCGTTTTAATCGTAGTTACTGTATGTCCTAATATAATACTTAATGCAGTAATGAACTATTTATAAACAGATATCGCAATTGCAAAATTAAGACACATAATAACACAGAAATAAAAAAATAAAATAAAATACAGCTTTATCAATCATCTGCATGATAATTTTCTCCAACAAATGTCTGCAATCTGAACAGGCAATGAACTTTTCATACATACAAACAAACAAAAATCTTACAATTTATAACCACATCACTCTAGCATCTTTTTTCAAATAGTTTTCTTTAGTGGGCAGGAAGTTGGTAGGAAATAACAACTATTGGCTTCCTTTAAAATGTCAGTGAACCCACATCCTGGGTTAGATTTCAATTTAAAATGGAAGAACAAACTTCCATTGCAGAAGAGCAATGGGTCATCTATTGATACTTACAGTAGGTTTCTTGTCAAGATCACATCAACGTGAGCTCAGAAGAGCCTACCTGTTCCTTGAAACTGTCCATGCTATAGTAGGGTAAATATGTTCTGGTAAATAGGGTTATTTCTCCAAGAGAAGAACTGCTCGGCTATGTTCTGCTTCAACTATCTTGTAATATCCTTCAAATTGACCACAATTCCTGGAGACTTCACTTTCTGAGTAGCTTCCAGTTTTCAATTGAGTCTTAGTGTAACTCTCTTTCACAGTATTCACTAGAGTTTAACATTATAAATATTCAGGAAGCGACATATAGGTCGCTTGATATCTAGTCTGCTTCAATTCTGCATGATCTCATGACTGAGAAGCTGGTGAGTCCAATTGATTTATTAAATCAGATTAAATCATCTGGGGTTTTTTCATAAATTTTTCTCTGTTATATGCACTTTACATGCAACCTTAATCAGCATATTTACACTTATTTTTTCTGTATGCTCTTACATATTCAGAGATTTAAATCAGAGGTAAATTTGTTCACATATGATCATTGATAGCTTTACAATTATATGTAAATAAAAAATACAGACTAAGCAACATAGCCAAAAGATTTTAATTAATAATGAATGGTGTTTAAATTAATAGATATAAATTGCATAGTTACAAAACTATGCAACTTAGATAAATAAAGACAAATCTTACATAACACTCTAAAATTATAGAGTGATGACCAAACATAGGAACATACACACACACACACATATGTATGTATGTATGTATGTATGTATGTATGTATGTATGTATGTATACCAGTGAAAGTGATGACCAAACGTAGGAAGAAAGATAGATAGATAGATAGATAGATAGATAGATAGATAGATAGATAGAAAGAAAGATAGAAAGAAAGATAGATATACATATACATCTATGTATACATCTACATCTACATCTACATCTATATATATACATATACATATTAAACAGTGAAATAAGACCAGCTTTATAAGAACCCTCAATTCCATATAACCAGACATTCAATTTACGATGGAGGAAGAGACCAACAACACGTTGGTGTTTCTGGATGTGCTGGTCCAGACGCAACCAGACGGGAGTCTCGACACATGTGTGCATCGGAAAACCACGAACACAGACCGTATTTTACATAATGAGAGCAATCACCCCATGGCACATAAAATCAGTTGTATTTGGGCACTGTTCAGCAGGATAGACACTCATTGTAGTAGACCAGCAGCTAAAGCCAAGGACCAGGCATATCTTTATCAGGTCTGCAAGCTCAACGGATACTCAATGGACTTTATCCGAAGGTGTGCTACACCTAGGGTTCGGCAGCCTATTGACGGTGCCAGTGGAACTGCTGCATGGAGGGTACTCCCATATGTACAGGAGGTATCCGAAACTGTTGCACGCATCCTCTCGGCACATGGAGTCAAAGTGGCGCATAAGCTGGACCAGACACTGAGAATGAGAGTGATGCGCCCAAAGGAAGCATTATCTAAGGAGGAGACATCTTCAATAGTTTACCTCATCAACTGTAGTAATTGTGCAAACAATTACGTAGGGGAAACAGCCAAGCAGTTACAGACCAGAGTACACGAACACGAACTGGCTGTCTAATACAAAGAACAGCACTCCCAGATCTGGACGCATATGAAGGAGCACAATCACACATTTGATTTTCAAGAACCTGAGATTATTGCCCATGATAGGACTAAAGGAGGATGCCTCCTAAAAGAAGCCTGGTTCTCCAATAACAATTCCATCAACAGGCATATCGAACTGCCACCGGCCTACCAGGCTTTGAGACACCAGGAAAGACCCTGCAGGAGGAGCAGAGATGACTTTCCATCAGTAAGCAGAGACCAAAGGCACTCACCCCCCACCTCTGGGCATGCAGACTCAGCCTGTGAAGGCATAGTTAGTCCTGACCAAACACAGAGCAACCCAGCAGGGCTGTCTCAAACTGTAACAGATAGGATTAATGAGAAACAAACCCTACCGACCACGAGGTGACGGACAAGGCAGCAAATTGCAATGGCTGACAGGCTAACATCATCCTCCACTGATAAGTAAGCTAGGAGGGAGAAAACAGTAGGAATCAAGCCTCCATCATCCAGCATGACGACAGCAAAAAACTACAGTTGATTACCAGTGGGAGACGGCTGGAAGGGCCTATTACACGCGCAAAGGCCAAATTGATTAATGGCATATACTGTAAAGGCAGAGATCTCTGTAATGGTGGTTTTAATACTCTGACGATGTCAGGTATATATGTGTGTGTGTGTGTGTGTGTGTGTGTGTGTGTGTGTGTGTGTGTTCCTATGTTTGGTCATCACTTTCACTGGTAACAATCATCGTTTCACGAAAGCTTAGCCAAAGTTTACTTGATTATTTATTCCTTATACTTTTGTGAGACTTATTTTTCATACACATATTCTTATTGCTGTAGAGAGATAGATTCAGCATTTAAAAAATGAATTTGGTTTCTTCTTAACTTTCAAGGATGAGGAGGCCAGGAGAAGAATGAAAACTCACTGATATGATTATATGGAAAGATTCTTAATGCTATCTTCAAATTTAGTGAACATTGCCTATTTTTAAGACCCATTCCCATACCAAGGTAGACACATGTAAAATCATACACTTAGTTATTTGAAATCTTCAAGGCTTTGTTCCAACTGAACAAAGTTGAAACAAATCACCTAATTCTGTCTTTGAAAACAATGCAGTTGCAGGAACTTTCAATCTTGGAGTTTTAGTTCCAACACTGCTTTTCAAAAGGGCATTTCTATAACATTGCAAATTGCCCTGCATAATGGAATGTGGCTTCTTATTGCTCTGGCAAATGATGTCAATTCAACAATATTATGTTTTATTTCTTCTTTCTGAAGTTGTATAAGATCTAATCTTCAGATAAATCAATTCTTAACAAGCAAAACTATTTATTTATCTAATAAATAAATATTTATTTATAATAATTTTAATTTATTTATTTGTTTCAATTTGTATACCGCCCTTCTCCAACAGGACTCAGGGCGGTGAACAGCCAGAATAAAAAACAGAACATACAAAATTTAAAAACAGTTTAAAATAATTAAATATTTTTGGCCGCAATTTAAAACAAACCCAATTAAAATCAATTAAATTTAACCCAAAAACTGTGGGATCAAGTCAGCCCGGCTAGTTGAAATAAATAAGTTTTCAGTCAGCGTATTGATGGAACTCCACCCCGAAGCCACGGATGATCTCACCCAGCGGCTTTACATAAATGTTGAACAGAAGGGGCGAGAGGACTGATCCTTGTGGCACCCCACAAGCAAGGTGCCTTGGGGTCGACCACTGCCCCCGTCAACACAGATTCCGACTGGTCAGAGAGGTAGGAGGAGAACCACCGCAGAACGGTGCCCCACACCCCCAGCCCCTTCAACATACCTTGGTCGATGGTATCAAAAGCCTCTGAGAGATCTAACAGGACCAGGATAGAGGAGCAACCCCTATCCGAGCCCTCCAGAGATCAGCCACCAACGCAACCAATGCCGTTTCCGTGCTGTGCCCAGGCCAGAAGCTGGACTGGAGCGGGTCTAGATAGACAGCTTCATCCAGGTACTGGGGAAGCTGCTGCGCCACCACACTCTCAACAACCTTCGCAATGAAACGAAGGTTGGAGACTGGACGATAGTTAGCCAAAACAGCCGGATCCAGAGAGGGCTTCTTGAGGGGCCTCACCACCGCTTCTTTCAAAGTGGCCGGCAGAACCCCCTCACTCAGAGAAGCGTTAACAATCCTCTGGACCCAGCCTCGTGTAACCTCCCGGGAAGCCAGTACCAACCAGGAGGGACATGGGTCCAATAAACATGTGGTCGTGTTCAGCCATCCCAGGATCCTGTCCATGTCCTTGGGAGCCACAGGATCGAACTCCTCCCAGATAACGCTCTCAAGACCTGCCTCAGTCATTCCGTCCAGACATACCCAGTCAGAGGCCAGCCCTTCTCGAATCTGAGCGATCTTGTCATACAGATACTGCACAAAGTCCTCAGCTCGACCCTGCAAGGGGTCATCCCGTGCTCCCAGATGGAGGAGGGAGCGGGTCACCCTAAACAGGGCGGCTGGGCGATTATCTGATTATCTGATGATTTATTTATTTATTTATTTATTTATTTTATTAGATTTCTATACCGCCCTACTCCCGAAGGACTCAGGGCGGTGCACAGCCAAACAATAAAAACACATACAATACAAAATTTAAAAATAGAATAAAATCAAATTAAATAATTTTGGCCCTGACAAATTTAAAACCCCAAACTTTTAAAACCAATTTAAAATTGAATATATAAAATACTAAAAGATATTTAAAATTTTAAAAATCTTTTATAAAAGAGGGGGAAAATTAGGCCAGGCCGGCCTGGTGAAATAGTAAGGTCTTTAAGGCGCGGCGGAAGGTGCGCAGATCCGGATCCTCCGTATCTCTGGGGGGAGCTCGTTCCAGATAGTAGGTGCCCCCACAGAGAAGGCTCTCCCCCTGGGGGCCGCCAGTCGGCATTATTTGGCTGATGGCACCCGGAGGAGCCCCTCTCTATGGGAGCGTACCGGCCGGTGGGAGGCTATTGGTGGTAGTAGGCGGTCCCGCAAGTACCCGGGTCCTAAGCCATGGAGCGCTTTAAAGGTGGTAATCAGAACCTTGAAGCGCACCCGGAAGACCACCGGGAGCCAGTGCACCTCGCGCAGGAGGGGTGTTACATGGGAACGCCATGTCGCTCCCATTACCACCCGCGCGGCCGCACTCTGCGCCAGTTGGAGCCTCCGGGTGCTCCTCAAGGGGAGCCCCATGTAGAGAGCGTTGCAATAGTCCAGGCGGGAGGTGACAAGGGCATGAGGGAATGATGCGATAAGAGCGGCAGCGATAATAGCTGGATTTTGCCACTTTTATCACCACTAGGTAGGTCTTAATATGAGACCTCACCAGTGTTCGGTCGGATTCGGAATGGCTGGTCCTCCAACTGCTCTCTAGGCATCTTTTCCGGTGCTTCATCTCCCTCAGCTCCTCGGAGAACCAAGGAGCTAGGTGAGTTCGGTGCCGGGTCAGAGGCCGCAAAGGCACGACGCGGTCCAAGGCCCCGGCGGCCGCACTATCCCAGGCGGCCACCAGGTCTTCAGCCGAGTCATGAGCCAGAGTCTCAGGGAATGGCCCAAGCTCCATCTGGAACCTATCAGGATCCATCAGGCACCTGGGGCAGAACCATCTGGTCGGTCCCGCTTCACTGCAGCGGGGTGCAGTGGTTAGAAAGTCCAGTCGAAGGAGCGAGTGGTCAGACCATGACAAAGGTTCGATGACTATATCCCCTATATCAAGGCCACTCAACCACTGACCAGAGACAGAAACTAAATCTAGAGTGTGTCCGCCCGTGTGAGTGGGGTCATGAATTAACTGAGTAAGGTCCATGGCCGTCATGGAAGCCATGAACTCTCGAGCTACCTCAGACGTTTCGCCGATAGATGGCAGGTTGAAATCCCCCATGACTACAAGTCTGGGGATATCAACCGCTACCTCGGCTATGATGTTGAACAGCTCGGGCAGGGCCATTGCCACGTGGCAGGGAGCCAGGTACGTGATCAACAAGCCCATCTGTACTCCACGCCCCACTTCACAAAAAGGGACTCACATCCGGCTATCTGTGGAACAGTGGTCCCTCTTGGATCCAGACCTTCCTTTATAATAACCGCCACCACCACCCGCCCCTGCCCTGAGCCCTCGGCTGATGAAATGCACGGAAGCCTGGTGGGCACATATCCACGAGGGGAACTCCCCCCTCCTGGCCCAATCAGGTCTCCATAATGCCCGCTAAGTCTGCTTCCCCCTCCTGAATAAGATCGTGGATTAGGGGGGCTTTACTAACAATAGACCTGGCATTGCACAACATCAGCTGAAGGCTCTGGCCCTGAGAATCTGGACAGCCTGGGGAACGAGAAAAGCACTGGGGACCGGAGTGCACAATCGCTCTAAGATAGCGAGTGCGCATTCCCCAAACATTATGTGGTCCCCGGCTTCCACCATATCTGCCCCTCCCACTCACTATGCTGATGGAACAGCCCTCTCTAAGTTGAACTCCAACCCCCTCCCCGATCTCCAGTTCTGCATCCCTAGTGTCGTAGCTCTCCGCAGAGGCTGGTCTTGAACCCGGTGGATTTCCCCCCAAACCCACCCTAATCCTCCCTGAACCCCTTAAAATTTTGTTAAAAACCCACTTAAAAACCCACTTAAAAAACCCCTCAAACTCTTCTTTGCCGCATGCCATCTCTCGGGGCTCCAAAGCCCGTCATCAAGATAGGCCCTCAATAACAAAGAGGGCCAAACCTGCGAGAGGGGGGAATCTTGCAGAGCACAGAGTTTGTTCACCGAATACATCTGAACATCAAGGGGAGGTAATAACCAATGGCCAATAACCAGGGGGCAATTTTGATGTTATCACAGTCAGAAGGAGTGAAATGCCGGACTTCAATAGAGCTCCAATGGAACACATGGGACCTCATTGCCCTCTCACGGCAATGGCGGGAGTAAAATGCTGTTTCTATCTGGTAGGGGGTGACCCAGCCCCCCTCTCACGGCGGCTGGTCAACCACGATCGTCCAAAAAAATATAAAAATATTTTATATAGAAAATATCTACAGGCCCCTCACATCCCAGACATAAATTGTTTCAACTTCTACTCTCAAAACGATGCTATAAGGTACTGCACACCAGAACAATTAGATACAAGGACAGTTTTTTTCCCGAATGCCATCAGTCTGCTAAACAACACTGTCAAACTATTTACTAAGACTATATTACTATTATTTTTCTCATGTTTCCTGTTATCCATCTCCTCCCACTTGTGACTATAACCTTATTACTTGTATCTCTATGATTTATATTGTTTTATTTGTTTCCTAGTATGATTTGATTGTTTATTTAGTAACCTATGACTATCACTAAGTGTTGTGTCTTATGATACTTGATGAATGTATTTTTTCCTTTTTATGTACACTGAGGGCACCAAAGACAAATTCCTTGTGTGTCCAATCACATTTGACCAATAAACTATTCTATTCTATTCTTTAAAAATTGTATATGGCATTCATATTTTTTTTAATCACAAAAGTTCTACTCTGAACTTGAAAATATGGAAAAGTTCACCGAATGTTAGGAACAGGCTGAAAGTAACTTATGTGGTTTAATGACTTTGCACATGGGTTCATAAATTAAATAAAATCTCTGATCAGGATTGTAAAATAGCAACTGCTAATAAAAAGTTATTAAAGGTTCCTCTAAAACAACTCAGAATAAAATCGTTGAACTAACTTGAGAAACTGAGGCATGCTGATGCAAATGAAATACAATAATTAGATATTAAGAAACGTTTACAGAAAAAATAGCTACACTGACCAGCAACACATGTTACATGTTTTCTCATTAATCAGCTAATTACAACTCATTGGAAACAGACAGATTAGAAAGGACACAAATAAAAAAGAAAGCTTTATTTATTTGTTTTCTTGTTTGTTTGTTGGATTTGTAAGGCTGCCCAATTAAAAAACTTTCATAAATAAATATTCCCTCTACTTCTTTAAGTTATTAATAAAAATTTAATCTCAGTTTTATGACGAACCATTGATTAATAGTCTATTATTTCTAAGTCATCTATGAATCTACTAAATTGTCATATCTTCTAGCCCACACTTAACTAATCCTGGGATTCCTTTTTTTAACCTCAAGATATATTATGTCTTCAGCACTCCCAATATATATACTAAAGAAATTGGTTGACTTCCTGTTTGCTGCTGGCCGCCGCCAGACGTTCCTTTGGGATCGTCAGCTTCCACTGCCTGTCAGAGCCGCCTTCACAACGGAACGGCGGCTCGAAAAAACTCCGTTCCCATGAGGAAACGGAGATAGAGCCGGCAGGGGTGGGTAGAACTCTCTGCAGAGTCCCAAAAGTTTTTCTTTTACTTTTGGGATGGAGCGGATGAGATGCCCCATATCCCCAGCCGTTGCTCCGGGCTTTGGGAGACCTCTGCTAATGCAGAGCCAGGCGTCAAAAGCAAGCTTGCGAATTTGACAGATTACTCAAAGAAAATGTGAGCTGGACCTGTAATACTGAAGCGCAAGTATTTTACTTATCTTTTAAAAATTACTTAAGAGAATAGAGGAAGAGAAAGAGGAAAAAAGTTTCTTTTTAAAATGGCGTCTGCCGCGGCTGGAGAAGAGTTTGAGAGGGAAAGTTCTTCCGTTTTTTATTATTACAATGTAGCGGAATAAATACCACTGGCTACATTTGTAGACAAAACTCCGCTCCTGTTTTTGTTTTTCTCTTTTTTCCCTGGAGGCTTGAGTGTTGCTGGCTGGAAGTCTTTTGTCTTGTTTTTTTTTTTTCTTCTTCTAACAAAGCCTGCTTAGGCGGAAACATGGCACTGAGGCTTGTGAAGTCAGACAAACAAATAGGTGGGGGGGATTCCCCCACTAAGAATTTAAAGCAATATGTTTTAACTCTTCAGTCCCAGAAACCTGATTTTAATATAATAGAATTTCTCTTAGAGGAGATTGAAAGAAGGGATGAGATTGTGAATCAGCAACTTGAAAAATTTAAGCAGGAAATTAAGGAATTGGTGAAATCCAAGTTTGACTTTTTGCAGCAAAAAATTTTAAAATTGCCAGAATTCATGATTCGGTTGGATACAAATACTAATTTACTAGAGTCAAAAATGGATGAAATTCAAGATAAATTGGACAATAGAATTCAAAAAATTGAAAATGATTTGTTAAATATTCAGGATTATAGTTCAGAAGAAAAATTTAAAATGGATGCTGACCAAAAGTCTGGTAATGTAGAATATCTGGAACAGAGGATTCAAAAAGAGGTTCTAAAGATACAATATAATTTCACAGAATATGCAATAAGACTTAGAGGTTTGCAGGAAAATAACAGAGATGACTTAAGGAAAATATCTTCTGAATTTCTAGCTGGGATTTTAAAGATTCAACCTGAGGAAGTGTTTTGTAGGATTGACAGAGCTTATCGAATAAACTCTTGGACTGCCAAGCAAAGGCAATTGCCTAGAGATGTGGTAATCTATTTTTCAGATAAAGAAATTAGGAATAAAATTGTGCAAAATTCCTTCAATTCTAATTTGCAATTGTATGGAAGAAAGATTTGGATTTACAAGGAACTCCCACCTAAGATACTAATGGAAAGGAAGAAATTTGGCTTTCTGGTGTCTGAGTTAAAAAGGAGAAATATTCAATTCCGGTGGGACGTCCCAGTTGGTATTATATTGAGATATCAAGGAGAAAGATACCAGTTAAATACTGTTGAAAGGGCGGAAGAATTTTATCAAAATAGGTTGAAAATGAATTTAACGTCTTCAGATATAATACAGGATAAGCAGAAGGAGCTGGAACTAAAGACAGAGACTGTACCAGATAAATTGCCTTTGGATTTATCGGATACCCCAGCTGGATTATCTACAAATTTGAGAGAAGTGCCATCTGATTTTAATGTGATGACTTATCAAGGCAAGGACAAGCATGGAAACCAATTAGAGGATATACAAGGGATAAAAAAGAAATGCGAGACACAAAAAATTAGGATGGAGGTCAAACCCACAAAAAGAAAACAAAAAAAGAAATAGGTTGTACAAAAATAGAAATTTCTAACCCAAGCAACAGTGAAGCCAGTGATTTTAAAATATGAATGATTATGTGAAAACATAGAGGAGGCGACATATTGGTCAATATCATCCTGAGGATAGTGGCAGATCTCTGCATTGCCGTAATTTTGGGACATGGAAAGAGCCTCAAATTGATGGTTTTGAATTATCTATTTTGAAACTTCTTTTTGTGTTGATAAATATATTATAATTATCTTGAATTATAAGGCAAGAGAATCACATTGGGACATGCAGAAGATCGGGTTGTTACCCAATACGATGATGGAAATTAATAATCCTGATGAAACCCACAATTATTATTATATGGAATACAATTATAATGTCACTCGGGTGGTTGTTTTTACTTTTATATATATAAGAAGATGTTTACTACTGATGGGGGCAGATATGATTGGAGATCTTGAATAAACTGTTGCATCCGCAAGCTATGTCACCCTATTATGGATGTTGGTTTTAACAATCCAGTGGAAAGACTTCAAGAAGATATTATATGGACTATAAATTTAAAGTTATTGTCTTTTCTTTTTTTATTTAGATATAATGGAATATATATATATATATATTTTTAAGTAGTGTGGGCAGTGAATTAAAGATATCAAGAATTGTTGTGTATGGTAAATTTGTAAGACAGTGGGTGAATAAGCTAGCTACAGACTGATTAGTTTAAGAAAAGGGATTTTTAAGTGATACATTTAGGGGAGTGGAGGAAATGGATAGAGTGGAATAAATGTTAAATTAGATTTTATGGGGAGCCCGCTTTGAAATGTTATTAAAGTAGGACTTATTGTATAGTTTTAAAGTGGAAGGTGGTTTTGAATTGTTGCAATAATGCATAGATATAAAACACTATTATGCTAAATTAGAGTTATTTTATAATAGTTATAGTATAATGTGTTTGTTTTTTTTTGTTTTGTTTTTTTTTCTCTTCTTCTTTTCTGAAATGTATGGATAAAGGGGGATTTATAATACTTTTAGTAAGTAAAGGTCAGTATTTTGAGGAGGGAGTAAGTAATCTGTTATGAATTAGGGTTTTTTTTTGTTACGAAGAAGTCACAGGGGGGGAAGGGTGGGGAGGGGGGGTTAGGGAGGGGGGGGAGGGGGGGGGAAAAGGGGGAAAAATTTGTATTTGAAAACCTTTTCAATAAAAAAAAAAGAAATTGGTTGATCAAAAAATGGCATAAAATTAATATAGCAATACTTGTTCTTGACACTGATTTCTGGTCATTACTGTAGTGCTGTTGTAGTAAATGTAAATCAATGTCTTTATGATTACTATAAAATATTCCCTGGAATTTATGTCAGATTAAGTAGTTTATAATCCTTCTGCTCAATAGGTAGCTAAGTATACATATATTTACCTTTATGCATATAGAAACATTTGCTTTGCTCTGCAAATTCTTCTGTATTTTTTAGGAGAATACATCAGATTTTAGCTAAGCCATCAACATGTTCCTTCACTGCATTTGGATGAAATTAATCTACACCTGGAAATCTAAACTTAATTGAGTTAAATAGGTAATCCCTGTGTTTCTACAATTTGCATATTCCAATCTATTCTTTATTTGAACATACACACAATTTAGGCATATATTATTTTGCTCCTATAATCTTCATGATAAACCAATGCTGATTATTAATTAACATTAATAATTATTAAAAATCTATTATTCTGTGTTCTACTTGCTTCTCTTACATCAGTGATACAAAAACCGAAACACCAGCCTAACATGTAACTCATCAATACTCCTTTTGTGCCCAAAATTATTTCGGCATTTGGAAACACCTGGAGGCTTATAAATATTAAATTGAGTTCCTAAGGTTTTGCAGGTGCTTAAGGTCTTCATTTTATTTCAAAATACATGAAAGCATTTCACAACATGCCACACAAATTTGAGAAGACAGCCCATAAGTCAACAGGAGTCTGTCTCTGTCTTACAGTATATCTTGGGCAGCTGCTTCACTGCTAATCATAGTTTTATATCTTACTCATCTGCATCTGAGCAGGTTTCAGAACCATGCTGAAACAGATTTATCAGCAGGACTTTGAGAGAGATTCTTTGTCAAGAAACCTTACAACTCCACTCCTGATTGCTTCCACTCAATTTCCCTGTTTCTTGCTCAGCTGAGTGCTACTTCCTTTCTGCCCTATTTCTCCTTCCATTCTATGCAGTGGTGGGCTTCAAATTTTTTTACTACCGGTTCTGTGGGTGTGGCTTGGTGGACGTGGCATGGCTTGGTGGGTGTGGCTTGGTGAGCATGGCAGGGGAAGGATACTGTAAAATCTCCATTCCCACCCCTTTCCAGGGGAAGGTTATTGCAAAATCCCCATTTCCGATCAGCTGGGACTCAGAGGCAGAGAATAAATAGGGGCAGGGCCAATCAGGGATGGTATTTACCAGTTCTCCGAACTACTCAAAATTTCCTCTACTGGTTCTCCAGAACTGGTCAGAACGTGCTGAAACCCACCTCTGTTCCTGTGGGTTCTTTGTTGTGAAAGATGCTTCTCACAAGTGAGCAAAGATCTCAATAAACAGGAAACATGAAGCGGTGACAGCTGAATTGGTGAAGCTACAATCTTCTTACTTTCACTACACCTTCTTGAATTTTTGCTGCTTTGCAAGTAGCTATAATAAACCAACAGCTTATTGCCATCCTCTCCTTTTCCTCTTCCACTTCCTCCTTCCCTTCATTGTAAACAGCTGCTCAATGTCTATGGAGATTCTCAGCCATTCAAGTCATGATTGTCCCAAAGGTGCCTTTTCAAGAGACAATAGGACTTTTTTGTTTTTTCTTTAAGATGTTTCGCTTCTCATCCTAGAAGCTTCTTCTCTTCTGCTTGGAATAAGCAGCTGCTCAAAATAAGCAAATAATGTGAAATATATGAGAGAAACATTGTTGCTCATTTGTCTGACTGATATTGGGTAATCAGGGATTGATGCCCAGAATGAAAATGAAAATATGGGAGAGGAAATAACATTTTAAAATCCTTTAAAATAACAGAAGACTTGTAAGATAGATAATTTTATTATGGACATAGATCAGAGTTACAAATAAAACACATTAAAAACAAAACAAGAAGAATGTTACAATTGGTGGTAGATTCATTGGTGGGCAGTCAACATCTGCTTAATTTTAGAGTTAGCATAACAGAATTTGGTTACTAAAAATAATATTGATCCTATAACAACTACACATAAAAAGGTTCATATGTTTGACCAGATATGGAGTAGAACACTTGTAAATGCTTGTATCTTTCATCAAAACACTTGTATCTTTCACCAAAAAAGAGAATGTTTTTTTATTTCAATGAGGAAAGGATCACCTCCTTTAGTAAAGTGATTTCTGGAATGTCAAACTGAAAATGTTGAGAACAAACATCCTACCTTCAAGATTATTTTCTTTCTAAATAAACCAGTGAGCTGCAGCTACCCATCATTTTTTAATTTCCTAAAAAGGCTTCTGGGGCCTATAAAGAAGTCGTTAGTTTTTTTATTGTGCCAGCTTTGCATATAGTATTAAAAATAAAGTTTCTTTTAAGACAAATTCAACTCCTCATAACCTTGTGGAAACATCTGCATAGTTTTCTCAGCATTAGAAATTATTTGTCTCTGCTTTTTTATATTTCCATCCATCCTTCCTTCCTTCCTTCCTTCCTTCCTTCCTTAATTCTTTCTTCCTTCCTTCCTTCCTTCCTTCCTTCCTTCCTTCCTTCCTTCCTTCCTTAATTCTTCCTTCCTTCCTTCCTTGTCAACTTTCCTGACTGGTCAACAGTCTTGGAATTTTCTAGAGGCCTACCACAGATGTATCAGTTACCTCTACTTAGTTTAGTTTAGCAAAGTATCATAGAAAATTAAGATTGGAAAGAATCTTGTAACGATCACTGCCTAGGGCAGGAGTTCACTGTAGAATATAGCATCCTAAACAGATGGCCATCCTGCCTTTGTTTGAAAATTTTCAATAAAGGAGAAACCACCATTTCTGAGGAATTCTATTCAATTGTTGACTAGCCCTTGTAATTGGGATTTTGTTTTCTTTTATTTCTGTTCAAGATCAACATCCTGTCCATTGTTTCTTGTCTCTTTTTTGGAACAATTGTGAAAATTCTGCCTTGTCTTTGTGACAGTCCTTCAGGTATCTGAAGACAGCTAACATGTTTTCTAGCAATTTTGTCTTCTACAGCCCAAAACTATCCTGTACCTTTATCTCTTCCTCATAAGTTTTTTTCCCCTTTCAGTCCCCTTGCTATTTTGGTTGCTTTCCTTTGGATATACTTAAACTTGTCAGTGTCCTTATTAACATGTGCTCAGAGTTCAATACAATATTCTAAGGAATTTAGAGAAAGAACTAACTCTCTTGTTCTTGACATTATATTTCTGTTGTTACAAACTAGGACTGCTGTTTCCTTTTTTGTGTGTGACAACTAGATCACATTAATGAATGTACAGTTTATGATCCACCAGATCTTTTCGACATGTATGTCTAGTATGGTCTGCCTAGTATGGTCATTCCAGTCCTATGCTCATGCCACTGATTTTAATAACCCAAATTTGAATTTTGCATTTGTCCCTGTGGAAGTCCTCTTGCGGTTTCAACTCATTGTTCTTGTTTGTCAAAGTGCTGTCCTGTCATCAAACTAAACAATATATTAATTTAAAAAATCTAAAAACAAACTCACAATAGACGGTGGCTCTGATGTGTGTCATAGGACATACACACAGCACACTGGTATATATGGGCACTGAGTTGCTTATTATTGACTTAATGCAACTAAATAATTATCATAGGCATATGAAAGTAGGGAAGCAGAGTTACTCCCTAAAGTAAATTTAATCAAACTCTTACCACTAATTGGTAATATAGTAAGGACAACAACATTAGTTTTCTTAACTGAACTATATATTTATTAAACTCACTGGAAAAATCTAGTCAGGTGAACATACAATTTGGAAATAAGTACAGCTTGTCTTGAATTGTTTCCAGTTGCATGTTCCCTTGGCCTGGGAAGAGTCAAAGCTCTAGAGTATAATCCTGAGGATGGTTACTCACAAAAACTCCTGCTTCAAAACCAATACTGCCTCTGAACCTTATTTCTAGTGGTCAGTTTTTTGCCAAGGCCTTCGGGGGATAAATTTTCAGGAAAGCCACTATTCCCAGAAACTACCTGCTGTAAACAAAATTCCCCACAAAGAAGGAAATATAAACTTCAGTAAAAGATTAACTATTTAAAATTCTGTAAGAAAATTGGCCAAAACCAGAGTATTTTACTGTAACTAATTTTCCCCCTCAATTATCAAGTACAAAGGAGTTAGAAATCTTATTAAAGATCTAAAGACAGAAAGTTCTTATTAATACATTCCATGGGCTTCAAACAGTACCTAGAAGAGAAAAATTGTTGCTAAAACTTGGAGGTTGTAAAGTCTACAGTAGAATTCAACATGGATATAACACCATGGCACAAAATATATTTTTTAAGAAAGGGTCCAACATGGAGGCTTAGTAATGGTTTATTTAAAAAAATACTTAAAATATATAGTTCTTGATTTTAGAGTTGTGAGGAACAACCTCCAGAAGTTGCTGTATCTTCCCCAAAATTAGTAGCAAAGAGAACAGAACCTCATTCTGTTAACTTAAGTTTGTCCTTTTTGTCCTTTCCCCAAAGGAATATAGATAATTCTAAATAGGGCCACTGGAAACAACTTTACAAACAAAATAGAAGCATACATGCTTGGTCATTTCTTGGTCATGATATATTCGTAAACTTACTTACCTACTACAATGTGATGTACACTGTAAAAATCCTGGCAGACAACAGTCACTAGTCTGTTTTGTCACACCAATGCACCACAAGGAGCAAACTAACTTCACACCAGCTGGCCTACAGTGGTCTCAGACAAAGTCAGCTCATCTGGGCCTTTCCTCCGCCGATCATCTACCTATCGTTTCTGAGCAGATCCAGCCCCGGTTCCAGCTCCCCCTCACAGAGCTCAGCCAGCATTTTCCCACCACCAAAATGGCGGTATCTATCTATCTACTTGCAAACAATGGTTTCAAACTCCTAACTGGACAGGAGCTGAGAACAAGAGATGGAAGCTTACCTCATCCCACAGATTTAAATTGGATTTGAACCACCAGAGTGCTTGCAATTGCTTAGCACATCCAGTGTCATTAAGCGTCAGTGTCACTGTGTCCCCTTTCCTAAACATAGAGACACAAAATGGATCATTAAAATTTTATGAATATTTCACCCTAATTAATATCACTGCCATTCCTATACTTACAGGTTTTTATCTGTCTGACAAGTGAGCCAAATACCAGTAGAAGAGAACATTTGTGATCAAAGATTAAAAGATTGTGGCAAAAACTTGACTATTTCCTCACTTCCCTTTTTCCATAGGGTCATAAAACATTCAATCCTGTATTAGGAAATGATAGGAGATACTATTGTAAGGCAATGTAAAAAATTACAATGTAGAAGGAAAAATAGTGAGTTGTTGTAGAGCAATAGTTTGAAAGTTTTGCCATTTTCTTTGCATGTCCTAAGCTATCTTGCTATGAATTAGAGGTGCAGCTTCATCTCTTGAACTATTAGTTCAATAGTAATCCCAGGGATAACTATTGAAGAGTTATCCCTGGGATTGATGACTATGTATAACATGCAGCAGGAAATATTTGAGAAACAATCTATCCTAAACTATCTTTTCTATGTTTTCCACTACAATTTTATATATCTCTTAATACAAGAGCATTAAAAAGTTGTGTAAGACTAACTTCAGGATCTGAAGGAGTCAAAATGTCCTGCGTTTTGTTCAGCACATACACTATATTACTGATCATGTCCTATTTCCAATTCCTCACAATTCTTAAATTATTGCTACCCAACTACAGAGCTCCAAAGTTGGGAGCAAGGATGATGGGTTTTAATTGTATCCAGAAGGTGACAACCTATATTCCACCATGGTATCAGAACTTTTTCTCATAGAAAAACCATAGAACTTTTTCTCATTTTCTTCAGCAAGGCCTAAAATCTAGCAATGTTGCAGGGTATCAGTGGTGGGTTCCTCCCGGTTCCGCCGATCCGGTAGCAGTGACGATATGACATCACCAAACCGGTTCTGCCCCCCCGCCCCCACCCCCGCCCCGCATTATTCTTACCTTGGCCCCAGCCCCAATCTGTTGCTGCCTCCTGAGTCCCAGCTGATCGGCTAGAAGGAAAAAGCTGTTTAAACTCTTGCCACAGGGCTTCAAAGGGCCGCCCTACAGATGATCAGTGTTAAAAGGCAGTGTGCTGGTAGACCGGTGCCTCCAAAAACAAATGAGTAGACTGGTGCCTGCAAAAATAAATGGGTAGACCAGTGCCTGCAAAAATAAATGGGTAGACCAGTGCCTCCAAAAACAAATGAGTAGACCGGTACAGCTCTGCAAGCAGTTAAAAGCCTGGTAGACCAGTACCTCTGCTAAATCCTAAAGAATTGTCACATGACCATCAAGCCACGCCCACAAAATAAGCCACGCCCACAAAACCGGTAGTAAAAAAATTTAGAACCCACCCCTGGGGGGTATCCCATATCTTGAGAGGCAACACTAAAATAAGATATCTTCATCTCAATGGCTTTGAATCCGTAAAAATACAACCGTTGTCAAGTGGTTGAGAACAGCAGCAATTTTGCATTTCATATTAATATTTACACTGAGTATAGGATAAAATTTACTGAGGCTTTCTGATATGAAATATTCGGCTGAAATAATTTCTTTTCAGCCAGCCAAGGAAAAAATATTATAAATTAAAGCTGCACACACTCAAAAATAACATCAAGATGTTCTATGTTATAGCAAATGTCATATATAATAAAAATGGAATGTTTGCTTTTCAACATATGGATTATCTTTTGTCAATGTTTGTTTTTTAAGGATGAAATGCTTTACAGGTTTCATTTTTAATATACTTTCAGTTATAACGTTTCACAATATCCTAATTCTTTAAACAATAAAAATGTAAATCACTAAATTAGTTTTCAGAATATTTTAAATTATTTATTATTTTTAGCACTGCAGGCTTGCATCAGTATGTTATCAGGTTTAATTGATTCATCAAAAATGTACATTTTAATTAGTATGAAGTCAGGTTTAAATTCATAGGACCAAAAGGAAAGCATTTTTAAAAAGTTTGCTGTATTAATGTAATAGCCACTCAAAAGAAAAACTATAAAAGATGGACATTTTTCTTAATACTGTCTAGAGGGTGTTGTTTATGAAAAATTGCAAACATGCTACTTTGTAATATTTCAAAGTCATCAATGTTGATATACTGGTTATGTGCATATGTATAATCATTAATAATTAATCACTTAAAGACAGGAGATTAATCAACCTCTTAATTAATTATTAATCAATCAATTAATAGTTTTTAACTTCTATATGTATTTGTATTTATTATGGCTGTTCACTGCCCTGAGTCCTTCGGGAGTAGGGCGGTATACAAATATGAAAAATAAATAAATAAAATAAATAAACCGAAATTCTACACTAAGTTTAAAAAAGCCTTAATGAATATTTGCATTAGCAAATAATTTCTTGAGTAGCCCTATTCAGATACACATAATCAAATTTGTGTGCACATGGAGAAAGGGAGTTTATGTATCCCCTTATTTATGAAACAATTATAGTTACTACAATTCAAAAGCAATAATTCTATTACATTGAACTGCATGCTCACTCTTTTTAGTTTTCATTTCACCTGAGATTACTACTTTCTTATTGATTTAAACCATTACAATAATACTTTTGGAAACCAACCTTATTATTTGCCTTTTCCAGAAAGTGAAACGGGTATTTTTGTAGAACTTCAAAGAAGAATTTATGATGGGAACACTGGGGTCAGAGCAACAGCCTGTAAAATACAGTAATGTCTAGTAGAGATCTATAGTTGGTTTACATTTGGTAGATGGCAATCCATGTTCTCAAGTATATATATATATCTTTTAGTGCCTCGAGTATATTTTGAACTTTACATATTTTTGTATAGGTTTAATGAATTTATACTTTTACCCACAGGCCAGAATGATATATAGCAGCACATTCCTTTAATTGCTGCCATCTTTGTTGAAACAAAATCTATTTTAAAATATCACTTGAAAAAGAAAGAAAGAAATCCATGGTATCTTTGGCTTTTAAAACTGATGTAGTGAATAGCCTTACCACTGAATTATGTTTTTTTCCAAACACGAAGAAAAATGGTATGAAGTGTACCTGTAGCTGTTTCAGCATGCAGATAGTCCTTGAGTTACAAAAGTTTATTTAGTGACCTCTAAAGTTACAAAGGCAGTGGAAAAAGTTACTTATGACCTACGACCATTATAGCATCCCAATGGTCATGTGATCAAAATTCAGATGCTTGGTAACTGGCATCTATTTATGACGGTTGCAATATCCCAGGGTCATGTAATTTTGTGGCTTTCTGACAAAGCAAAGTCAATGGGCAAGCCAGATTCACTTAAAAACCCTGTTACTAACTTAACTTAACTTAACTTAACTTAACTTAACTTAACTTAACTTAACTTAAATTAAATTAAATTAAATTAAATTAAATTAAATTAAATTAACTTGTGATTCACTTAGCAACTGTGGCAAGAAAAGTTGTAAAATGAGGCAAAAATTTACAAGGTCTTACATAGCAACAATAAGTAAGCTCTTACTTACTTAACAAATGACTCACTTAGCAACAGAAATTGTAGTTGTAAATCAAGGATTACCTGTACTTTCTCCCTAGAAAGCAATTATCTTAGAAGATTTGATATATTCATGTGACTCAAATGATGTATAGCACATCATATCTCTGCTGAATATGAGGTTGCAAGAGATTGTTATATAACAGAGTTGTGATTATGGTCTCCTAAGGGACACCAGTTCAAATCTGAATGAAAAATTCATAAGTAAGAAAAAAGAATGACAGTTGTAGGAGACATTAAATATTCAACTGTAACAAGTTGCATACTTTAACACTATGTAATCATACATTTTTCTGCAAAAAAAAAAATAGTCATACTTAAGGCATGACAACTAAAGGCCCATACCTTTTGAAGGAAGCAAGGGCACAGAGTTCAAAATTTATCTTATTTATTTATTTATTTATTTATTTATTTATTTATTTATTTATTTATTTATTTATTTATTTATTTATTTATTTATTTATTTATTTATTTATTTATTTATTTATTTATTTATTTATTTATTTATTTATTTAATAAAATTTATATGCCACCCTATCTCCGAGGACTCAGAGTGGCTCACAACAATAAAACAACCAGTTAAAAATATAAAGTACATAAATGTACGTATATAATTTATATTAAAACCCGCAAAATCTAAAAACCCTCTCAGTCCAGGCTGGGCGATGTGATCAACCATGTTTTTAATTCACGGCAGAAGGTGCGAAGGTCAGGAGCCAACCGGAGCTCAGGGGAAGTTGATTCCAAAGGGTGGGTATGCCCACAGAGAAAACTCTACCCCTGGGGGTCGCCAGCCGACACTGTCTAGCTGACAGCACTCGGAGCAGACCCTCCCTGTGAGAATGCACCGGGCGATGGGCAGCTGTTGCTGGCAGCAGATGGTCCGCCAAATATCCTAGGGCTAAGCCATGTAGGGCTTTATAGGTCATCACCAGCACCTTGAATCTCACCCGGAGGGCAACTGGCAACCAATGCAAGTCTTCCTCTAAGAGACTAAGATATCTTACAAGGTTGTTATATGGATAAAATTTGAAGTGGAATTATATTTTCTGTCGTGAGCTTTTCGAGTGGAGAGTGGAATATAAAACAGAATCAGAATAAAAGTAAACAAACTAAAGGAATACATCACACAAGCACATACAGAAGCCACATGTCTTACCTTATGGAAGACAGTCCATTTAAAAAGTATCTGCTGTTTAATGAGTTGTGCAGCCTAATAGCAATTCAGGTGAAGAGCCGTAGGAACAGGGAAGAGTGTCTTTTATCGTCCATTGCAGCAGGTGCATGCCTCTTGTTTGCAGCTTATATCACACTGAATTTCTATTATATTGGTTGGTCGTCAATGTGTATCTATATGAAGGGTTCCCAACATTTTAGGCTGCTCCCTTTTATGGAACAGTTCAACATTGGTTTCTCAGGGTGGGGGTGGGACTTGATTGTCCACAGAATGCCACATGATACTAACCTGTATTTTCCTTTCTTTTTGGAGCCATGCATTATTTTAATTTTATAAGAACTAAACAATACAGTGGCATATAGTGCGGTCAGGCACCAAGAAAGGGCCTGCATACACGCAACTGCCTACAGGAACCAGGCTGGAGAACTCATTATGCAAATCAGCATATATCCGTGAAAGAAATTTGTGTTCTCCTTGGTCTTCCTTCTAAGCAATCCTCTCCCTCTAAAAACAACTGGACTGAAAAAGCAAACAGGATTGTTTTTGTGGTCAGAGCATTGTTTGATCATATTTCAAGTGCATAATAGAAGAGGAAAGGTTGAACAAGAGCAGGCGAGGCACCAAAACATTTCACTCACTGTGGAGGAAGAAACCCTGACTAAGCCTTGCCCACAACCAACCAACAGTCGAGAAAGGGATTTTCCCAACATCATTGTTGGGAAATACTGTCTACATTCTTAAATGTACAGGTTTGCAAAATCAGAGCTCTTCCCCCATTCACCTCCCTTTCCTGTCTCTTCACTCCAGCTGATATATGGCCAGAAACCATTACGGACCTCCCCACTCTGTTCCAAGGGAAAGGAAACTGATGTGTGCCTCCAGGCAGATGCTACTACAGCTGGACAGTCTTTCTTAACTCAGAAGGAAAGCAAAAAGTTCAAGGTAGGTTTTCATTTGAAACAGAGGCAAAGTCAGTGAAAAAACTTTGCAGACTTTCCCACTGAACAATTCTGCCTCACAGGTGAACTTTAGAATTTTTTTCTCAAATTAATCTTCATTGCAAAGCCATCACATGTGGCAGATGGAATGATTTTGCTTCTGGTAAGTAATGCAGAAAAAAGGGAAAGTTTCCATCTATTCATGGCTCTGCAAAATATGAAAAGCTGACTAGGGATTAGACATTATGCAATTTTTAAAAGTTTAAGCTTTGTTTTTATCTTTTTAATGATAATGTTTAATTAAATTACTATAAAAATAAATTATGTAAAAATTGTGTGATTGACTAAGAATCTTGGAGTACCTTAAAGATTGACAAAGATTCTATAGAGCTGACTTTTTAAGGATTGTTGTCAACTTCATCAGATGCATGCAGCTTTATTCTCACTGTACTTTTGAAATAGAAAAAAGCCTACAGTGAATTGTAGAGAGACAACAAGGCAATCTCTTCCGCTGTACTGCCTGTCTAAATTAATTTTCCCATACATTGGATTTCACCATCTAATTTTCAACAAAGATAAATCCATTAAAAACATGTTTTTAATATTGCTAAAAAAATAATAATAGCTCATGTCTTAATAAGATTGCCAAAATGTCTTTATTATTGTTTATATTTCAGCATTTTCAGTAGTAATTACATAGGCTTTTTAATTCTTGAGAAATGTGTGAATTTGACACCTAAGCAATAATATTAATAATAATATTAATAATACTGACAATAATAATATATGTTACATACATAATGCTGTCCAAAACTGTCAACTCTGGGAATCTACTTTTCCTTCCAGAAAAGTTTCATAGTAACATTGCATTTGTCTGCAAGAATGGGGTTTTTATTTATTTGGTTGCCAGACAAAAAAATTTAATCTGCTATGTTGTAGAGAATAGAAAAGAATAAAGGCTATTTGTCCTTTTTAAAATATTGAAAGGTGCAAAAGAAAATTTTCATTTACGCTGCCATCCCTTATTCCCATTATACTCTAAATCAGATGTAACTAAATTTTTTCCATTACTTTTGAGGTTCATTTGAGGTCAAGGATCCAAAATAATGGGGGGAAAAAACCCTGTTTTATTATCTTGAATGAAAACTGTTGATCCATCTATTTATTTCAACACTGAATAGGCAGTTCCCTGCTCCCCATAAATAGTGCATTCCTATTTTCCAAAATTAGGACCTATATTTGAAGTATATTCAGAATGGTTGAAAAAGGCCAATTAATTATTCTAAGAAGTCCATTGGACTCCATCCAATGAGGTAGAATAGCTAGAGCACCCTTTTATATGCTAGCCAAATGTATGGTCAATTTGACCGAAGTCTAGTTTGTTGTAACCCTGCAGCATATTCTTTTAATTGATGTGGTGTACTGCCCAAACCTTAATTTCTTTGCCATCAGGTCAACCTAATCAAAGCTGCGCTTTCTCAGGTCAGTCTCTTTGGATTGATCTGGGCTTCCACACAAATAAAATGTGTGCAAGGTTGGAATTCATCCTAGAATAACAAATCTAGCTATAGTTTTCTGAAAGCTATCCAGAGAGTTTTTGTTCCTTTAAGCAAACTGAAACAGGTACAAGTCTCTTTCTCTATTGGATTCAGTCAAAAACAGCTGCTCTTAATTTCCATTGTAAATGGCTGGATTTAAATCAGAATGAAGCTAAGTTTTGTCCCATTGTATTCATTGGGACCTATAATAAGTACCAAACTGAACCCACCCCAGATCTTGAAAGAGTGAAAGGAATCTTCTAAGTCATAACAAGAAAAAAAAAACAAGAGAAAAATCAGTGCAATTTGGAGAAGAAGTTATAGTGTGGCACAGGTTTCTAATGGATAAAGCATGTTATGAGTGCCCTTGGGTATCTTAAGTCTCTGCAGATTTTAAGGGATGATATTTTGATTAATATCACCCCTTAAACCTGCCTCAGTTCTCCAGCAAAAAGTATTTCAGCTTCACCCAACTGAAGAATGCAAAAAACAAAAAGATTCTAGGAGGATACATGTGATCCAAAAACAACAGGTTACTTATCCCTGTTTGCTCTAAGCCATTTTAGATTTCAAGGACCACTTCACGGCTGTACTTGAATTAGAATTAGAATTAGAATTTTTTATTGGCCAAGTGTGATTGGACACACAAGGAATTTGTCTTGGTGCATATGCTCTCAGTGTACATAAAAGAAAAGATACATTCATCAAGAATCACACTTAATGATAGTCATAGGGTACAAATAAGCAATCAGGAAACAATGCCAATATAAATTGTAAGGATACAATTTGAAGTGAATGGAGATGATATTGTTGGCTGGAACTTAAATTTGCTATGAATGTTAATACATTGTAAGAAGTGATAAGTATTGTGGATCTTATAATTTATGTATCAAAGTCCAAGGGAGTTATGAATGCAGTGGGAATGGAACGAGAGATAGGATCAAGAGTCGATGATTGCTGAATGAATGGAGAATTCACTGAACTCTAATTCATTGAATTCAAAACAACAAGTATAAAGAGTTTACAATTATTTATAAAAGCAGAGAATAATCGAGAATGGAATTATGGAACAAATACATGGAGATAGAATAAACAAGTCAAGATGAAAGAGAAGACCAAGAAAGCCATCGCTGGATAAAATTAATGAAAACCTTAAAAGGGTTAAAATTAAAGGACAAAAGCTAATGTGTAAAATCATGTATGGATATAATGGTAGCAATACAGGTTTACTTTATTTTATTGATCATTGATTATTCACTCAACTATATTAGTATCAGCCACTGTAAGTACAATAAAAAAGATAAGGTAAAATGCAATAAAATTACATAAAATATTACAATGAGATAAAATAAAATAAGACATAATATATAGATATAAATTTAGAATAAAAATATGGATAAAATAAGATAATTATATTTTAATATCATCCCTACAATCTACCCCAATCAGTCCCACGTATGCCGATCTCAACCGGATCATTTTGCTCAGATACTGTGCCATGTTAATTGTTATTTTCAAATTCTGGCTGCACATAAGGTAAGTTGTTTGATATGGGGTTTCCAATGGGTCACTCATTTAGTATATAGACCAATGTACCTGTCTCTCACCCTCTTATACAAACAGCAGTCAAATAGGATGTGAACCAAGTCCTCTACCTCTGCCGCTTGAGGCTTACAAAGATAAAATGTTGTAGTGAGGTATTGTGAATTATAACAATATAAACTAGTTCTAGCTAACATTTATTTTTCTTATCCACTTTTGGGGGGCTTATGAGTTCATACACATTTTCTGACCTCTCCATAATATTGCTTATCTTGAGAGACAATTGCATAATAGGTATGTATATCTGTGTCTGGAGAGTTTGGTACCAAATCTTGAAATTTCCACATGCAGAATATAATTTTTACCACTGAGCTACAGTGATAAAACTGGTTTTTGATGGTCTTCTGTTTTGCACCCTGAGCAAACATAGAAAAATATTTTGGAATTTCCCTTCATAAGTCTCCAATTTAATCTGTCTTCTTTTTCTGTTCTTCTAAACTCACAAGAAATACATTTCAAATATTTGCAGCAATATTAATAAAGTAGTTTTGAAAAATAGCAGAGAAGATTACATTATTTTTCAAGAAGGAAAATTCAGACAGATATGACCTTTCTAACATCAAAATGAGTTGCCAGGGTGATTTAGCATAGCCTGAAACAATAATAACAAAGCATTCTAATTGCGTACTAAAATATTCACATGCAACGTCAAGAATAGTCAAGACTCCTTGTGTACAAAAAGTCCTTAACGAGTGCATATTCTTCAGACCAAAACGTTTTTCAAAACTACTTCATAATTAATGCTTAAGGAGATTTTCAAGATCCTGATTTTTAGAAAGTTCTGTGAAGCACAAAAATGCTCAAAATACTGAAAAAAATTGTGTGTGTGTGTTTTCTGAGGTTATAGCGGGTGTTTGTATGTAGGTCTTTGGTTATTCGGGTTTTCTCCCGTGTAAAATTGGAAGTGTCTTGGCAACGTTTCGACGAAGTCTCATTCGTCATCTTCAGGCTGGTGTTTTCGGCTTCGTGCTGCACAAAGCCAAAAACAGCAGCCTGAAGATGACGAATGAGACTTCGTTGAAATGTCGCCAAGACACTTCCAATTTTACGCGGGAGAAAACTCGAATAACCAAAAACCTACATATATATAATATAATATAATATAATATAATATAATATAATATAATATAATATAATATAATATAATATAATATAATATAATATAATATTATATTATATTATATTATATTATATTATATTATATTATATTATATTATATTAATTAAAAATCTGTACAGTTGGATGGTAAGCACAAGATAAGTGCTAAAGAGATGCATTATAAAGCTTACCTTAATTATTCAATCATATGGAAGAGAAAGCAGAACTATATGAATTTGTATCTGTACTGTTGGGTGGCAACTTTAAATCCCAAACCACTTACTTATTGCACATGTAAATATGTGATAAGTACTAGAGGGATGCATTGTAAAGCTTATATTAATTAATCATTTATGTGGGTGAGAAAGCAGAACTGTATGAAATGATGGACAGCACCTTTTTAAAGTCTGGTGTGCAGGACGTAGCCCAGATGTTTTGCGACCTGACACAAAAACCAATAGGAGACCTTCCTATTTCACAAACAGACGTAGACAATGGGTAAGTTTTCCTCAACATTTGAGGGAATAAGCTAGTTTATATAAACACCATACTGTACACTGTTTGGTCTGCAATGCAACAGGCACAAAGGTGACCATCTGCATACATTCCTGGCCAGCAAAAGACAAGCAATCTGGCTGGGTATATGCATGCATGCACCTTGTGCCCTCCTCAGGATATACTATAGCCAATTCAGAGCTCTGCATTGCAGGGGAACAATTAATAGTAGAAAAGTAGGAACAGAAACTGATGCCCTAGTTTTCCAATGATTGCTCCATGATGCAAATGTATAAGAATAGAGCCAGCCCATCTAATCTTATGAAAGCAATTGCAAACTTAATTTACATAAGGTAAACAGAGGACACAGAGCCATACCACATTGTCTTCTCTCTCAGGGACCCACCCTTCCATCAAACTGGAACGAGACTGAGGGTTCTACCCATTTTTGAAGCAGTGATACACCTTTATTGGAAAAAGGTACAGTACCCCTAACTCTTATTTTTACTTTATCTTACTTTGCTAAATTTTACCTTATTTCATTTCATCGTATCTTATAGTGGCTAACATCCACTGTCTCAGTATGGTCAATTTGACTAATCAGTAAAGTTTATTCCACCATTATTACAGCTTCACCATTCTTTAAGTAAATTAAGATGCCAGGTTTTCTTGGAGAGGGCATGTCCAAATATCAAGATTTTGTTACCAAGATTTTGTTTTGTTAGTCCTTTCATCGGAGCTCTGAAAAAAGCTCTTGCCATTGAGTTAGTAATTTGCTTGCAGGGAGAAGAAATAAAACCTTCTCACTGTGTTTTTTTTTTTGTTTGTTTGTTTGTTTGTTTTGGCATTCAATGCAACAGGCACAAAGGTGACCATCAGCATACATCCCTGGCCAGCAAAAGACACAAGCAATATCGCTGGGTATATGCATGCTGATGCATCTGGTGCCCTCCTCAGGATACAGGATAGCAATTCAAAGCTCTGCAGGGCTTTGAAGGGGAACAATTAATCCAGATCCATGTTTGATAATTCAGTACAGGCACAGTATATCATTCTTTGGTAACTCTTTTACCTGAAAATAGATTCTCCAGTTGAAAATATATTTTTGTGAAGGGGGATGAGATGCCTGGAGTTCTCCTATGTTTCTCAGGAGTTCCCATTCAGGTTGGATTCCATTGTTTGGATTGTTGATCTGGAATCCCAACCTTTCTTCCCTTTCCATCTGTGGGCTTGTGTAGACCTTCTAGTTAGGGTCATCAGGAGGTCAAGCTATTGCTGAATTGCAGCTTCCAGCTTGACTGAGTGGCTCAGTTTCTGAGTGGTCACAGTGCTGGTTTGAGGTGAACCTACAGTGAATAATTAGGCTGTTTTTACAGGCCCTGATTAGGGAAGTCAGGCTGTGGAGGTTTTTTTTAACCTCAAGTTTTCTCTCTGTCATCAACTTGTGTCTGCTATCACCCTCTTCCTTCCACCCATTCTACTCTTCCTCCCTTATCAGTGCAGCCTCTAAGCCCAGCAAGGATCAGAAAATCCTCAGTCCCTACAGAAAAGGCTTATTCTCAAGGACTCTGATGTTCCCTGTTCACCAGAAAGAGATTGACATAGTACAAAAAGAACAATGATGGGTTGACAATGATGACTAACATTATTAAATCAAAATAATGTGGCTGTGGGGGACCTGTACTCCTGCTTTCTTCACTCACATAATTGTTCTAAAGAAAAAAAAATTGCCTGGATTCTTTCCAAAAATAAAAAATAAAACACCTGCAGGCTCAGGTGTCATGTATCATCAAATGGAGGGTATGATCCTTATTGTTCTGGAATGTTTGTTGCAGGGGTGAAATGCTATTGGTTCACCGAACCGGTAGTAAAAAATGTAAAAAAAAAAAAAGTTCTGACGATCAGCTGAGCCACACACGGAACTTTTTTTTTTTTTACTTTTTTAGCATTTTTTACTAGTTAAAAATGCTTTAAAAAGCAGGGGGAGGGGGAGGTTAAAAAAAGGCTCTGACGATCACAGCTGTGCTGTGCGATCGTCAGAACCTTTTTAAAAAAACTTTTTTAAAGCATTTTTTACTACCTATTCGCCCGAGCCGGTAGTAAAAAATGCTTTTAAAAAGTTTTTTAAAAGGTTCCCACGTGCGCCACAGCTGATCCCGCCCCCCCCACTCTGCATGCTGTTCTACTTACCTTCCCAAGCCTCCTTTTGGTGCGCACTGCGCGCACGCATGTGCAGCTCATGTTTGGTGCTCACTGCACATGCACACATGCAGTGCGTGTTTGGCACATGCACGGCCAGTGAACTGGTAGTAAACCGGTTCAGACTTCACCACTGGTTTGTTGTGTTTTACCCAGAGTTATCTTTGGTGAAGTAGCCTCTCACCAGCCAGTACGCTCCCATAGAGATGGGTTTCTCAGGGTGCCGTCAGCCAAACAGTGTTGACTGGCAGCCCCCAGGGGGAGAGCCTTCTCTGTGGGGGCACCTGCCATTTGGAACAAGCTCCCCCCGGAGATATGGAGGATCCCAGATTTATGCACTTTCCGCCGTGCCCTCAAGACCTTTCTATTTCAACAGGTTGGCCTAGCCTAACTTCCTTTTAATTGTTAATTTTAAATTTGTTTTAAAACAATAGGGGGTTTTAATTTGTTTGGGCCAAATTATTTAATGTGTTTTTACATTGTTTTTTAAATTTTGTATTATGTGTGTTTTATCTTTTGGCTGTTCACCGCCCTGAGTCCTTCAAGAGTAGGGCGGTATATAAATCCAAAAAAAAAAAAGTGGCAGCCATATAAATGTGATTGGGGTGGGGGGAGAGAGAGAGAGAGGGGAGAGACAGAGAGAGAGGGGGGCACATAGGAATCTTTGGATCCTAGATGCCATTCAACTTGCACACACTAATGTAATGAAGGCTGGTGGTATGATGCAAATGCAAAAACACACTTCAGTTTGTCCTGCTTAGACCCCTTTTTCAGTTTTACTGATCAAGTACTGCAATTTTCAGCATAATTGGAGAGAAGCTTGTGTCTTATTTTGCATGATGGATTTTATTCTCTACAAACAAAGCATTGGTTCCATATGTTTTTTTTAAAGGTACAAACTAGTTCAGCAGGATACTCCAACATGTAGGAGGGTGTTTTCAGCCAAATCTATAATTAAAATGCACAAATACGGAAAGAGTTCTTACCACAAATGTTTATAGCACAGCAAACAGAAATTAAGGATACGCTATGCTTTACCAGAAATGACACTTAGAATTACCAACTATAAACTGGTCTTGTCTTACCTTTAACGGTTGTACCAAAGACAGAGTTTCCATAGATGCATCAGCTTTCGTTTTCTTATTGCAATCCCAGAATTACGGGAGCCCTGCCCAACTTTTCCGGCTATAGCAATTGCAACAATCCAATGGGAGGTAGTACAGACCCACACCCTGACAAGATTAATTCATATTGCCAGTTAGCAATCTCTTTGAATGAGAAACCACTCCACTCATGCTACAAGAACTTATTACTGGCAACCTATCCCATTTTGCATACTCCAAACTGTACCTGAAAATAGTAAACCCTAAAATGAACTTAAATAAATTTTCTTAGAAAAAAATACCCTCCCCCAGAAACCAGACAAAAAGGAAGCAAAAAAATTTGTACTAATCAAACAGATAGGACCATTCAATTCATTTGTCATTACTGCTCAAGCTATTGTGGAATTTCAGTCATCAAGAATTTAGATTTTCATATATCAATTATATTAGTAAATTTGCTTACTGGTTATAACTGAGTATGAACTGCCATCATTATCACTGGCTATAAATTATGGGGACGTGGTGGGTTCAGTGGCTAAGATGCTGAGCTTGTCGATCGTAAGGTCAGCAGTTCAGCGGTTAGAATCCCTAGTGCCGCGTAACAGGGTGAGCTCCCATTTCTTGTCCCAGCTTCTGCCAACCTAACAGTTCGAAAGCATATAAAAAATGCAAGTAGAAAAATAGGGACCACCTTTGGTGGGAAGCTAACAGCATTCTGTGCACCTTTGGCATTTAGTCATGCCAGCTCCATGACCACGGAGATGTCTTCAGACAGCACTGGCTCTGTGGCTTTGAAACGGAGATGAGCACCACTCATCCCAGAGTTGGGAATGACTAGCATATATGTACGAGGGGAATCTTTATCTTTTTATAATCTAATACAATTAGAATCCACAAATTGAATTTTGCTACTAAAGGCAGAAGACAAGAAAATTCCGCTCTCCTTCCCATGTATTTGACCCAAAGGTGTTTTTTTGGGAGGTAATTGGACTTTCTTGTTTTTTTCTTTTGAACACATTTTGCTTCTCATCCAAGAAGCTTCTTCAGCTCTGATAGGATAGTGGGAAATGGAAGGATTTCAAAAGAAAAAACAAGGAAGTCCAGTTGCCTCCTGAAAAAGCACCTTTGGGACAACCATGACCTGGATGACTGAGAATCTCTACAGACTTCCCATGTGTTTGTTGTTCAGTTGCTAAGTCATATTCAACTCTTTGTGATTCCATGAACCATAGCACGCTAGGCTCTCCTGTCTTACATTGTCTCCCGGAGTTTGCCCAAATTCATGCTTATTGTATCGCTGATACTATCTAGCCATCTCATCCTCTGCCATCTCCTTCTCCTTTTTGCCTTCAATCTTTCCCAGGATCAAGGTCTTTTCCAATGAGTCTTCATTAGGAGGCCAAAATATTTGAGCTTTAGCTTCAGGATCTGTCCTTCTAAAGAACCCTTCCCATGTATTGCCTTCAACATTGGCAAGGCAGCCTAAGTATTAGTCAAGATAATACTAGAACAGTGTTCTCCATCAATTTGCTATCACTCTGCAACCACCACTCAATTTCTTCTGGCAGGATGACACAGTTCATTTGTGAATTTACACTGTAACAATGCACTCAGTTTTAATTGTTTAATTATTTTTGATGTATTCAAATGTAACTAACTTAAACAACTGAAATTCAATAATAAGCCAAACATGACAAAAAGAAATACTATATGAATGCCCCATTGAATGAATTGATATGAATGCATCAATTGATGCAGCTATAGGAATTGTGAATTCCTATGTACAGAATTTGTTTTATGATGCCTTTCTATCTCAATAATCGAAGCCATTACTATAGCTTCCACCATCATCCATGCCCAGTGAGGCCTAAGCTCCTCCCAGATGTTCATTGGGAGAATGAGAATTCTTCTGTTGCACCTGGCTTCCTTCAGAAATACTTGGTTCAGGCTGTCCTCTTCTCCACAGAAGAAGGACTCACTGTTCTCCATCCAAATTTCAGCCACAGAGCCAAGTTCTTGAGTTAGCTGTCAGATCTTCCCATCTATGTTTTCTCAGATTACAGTAGAAGAATGTTTTTGATCTGAGAATACAAGAGGTTGCATGCTGCACTATAAGCCTTTGGAGAATTGAAACATGTATGTATGTATGTATATATATATGTATATATATATATATATATATATATATATATATATGTATATATATATATATATATATATATATATATATATATATATATATATATATATATATATATATATATATATATATATATATATATATATATATATGTATATATATATATATATATTCTTATTCTAGTGCCATTAAAAAACCAAGCGACCAGCAACAAAGGGGAAGGCATTAAAATAATGTTGATGTCCTAACTGACCCTCATGTACTTTAATGTGCAATTTATGTTAACAAGTTATAAAAATATAGGAGAAGTTGCATCTGAGCTTTTAAAATGTTTTTATTTTGCATGAAAGAATTATATCAATATTTGGCCATTTCGTTACTAAAAACTGACTTAGAATTAAGGACAGTTGAATTTGTATTATGATCTGGCACAGATTCATCTCATGCAGGGAGAGGGAGACAGCTTCCTTGTTATAAGAAGGCAGTAAATTAATCATTCATTTATACTTAATATATTTTACATTATAATGATAGAATAAAAAAGAGGTTTGTAGGATGTTTTCACTTAGGTAATATAATTATTTGAGAGCCCTGGTAGAGCCACACCTTTTGTGGTTCTGTCTTAAGTCAATTATAAATCTACCTGCCCACTTCCCTCTTTCTCTAAATCTCCTTTACTACCTTAAAAAAAAGATTCAATATTAGGTCTGAGTTGTTTGACACAATGCTAAATAGTTCTAATACCAATTTAGAGGATTTCTAGAGAAATAGTTCTAGTACCAATTTAGAGGGTTTCTAAAAGGAAAGCTTTCACAGACTTTCACAAAAGGAGCTTATGCCAGACATCCACAATCTTGCACTCAAGTGATTAAAAATCCAGTGCAACACAGCTGGAGGCTCCAGTCTGAAAAAAGCTGGTTAATATTAGGTACACTCACTGACTTAAGTTATTTATAAAAATAATATTGAGATTTTTTTTAATCTAAAAAATTGAATTGTAAATAAATGTTACAAACATTAAATGAGTTTCAGACTAGACTTATTAAAGAAGGATCATCCAGGAAACATACTTTTCGGACTGGACTCTGACAAAGTATGCTCACAGGATGTTCCTTCTTTAATTTCTTATATTAGTTCTCTTCATATCAGTTCTTACACAATGTCTGATGCTGTTCAGTGCCATGAGCTTACACAGCATGTTTTTGCAGGCACTTTACCAACATATTCTGGCAAGGAGACTCAGTTGCAACATGAAGGAAAATACCTCTTGTGGTAAACTCCCATCGTGTTCACTGTTCATCAGAAAGGAACAATTCATTCTGTGACTCCAATTATTTTAGATCCTAACTGACAATAGTAATGCTCCTTAGCAACTAAACTGATTTTTAATTCTGTCAATCCAATGTTAGATACCAGGACTTGCAGTGTGCTTATTTTCCAGAGGCATCCTAACAATACAATCAGAATCTTGATGAAAACTGCCATTTATTGTGAGAAGGGAGGATCAAGATTGCCACACTGAAAGTGTCCAATAAATCTACTATACTTAAATGTTGGGGGGGGGCGTGTCTTGTAGTTCTCCCAATGTCGTAGGTGTACATATCCCAGCATTCAGCTAATATCTCTAATGGTGAAGAATGATGAGAATTGTTGGGAGTTTTTGTGACCGCTGAGTCAGATGAAGAGATGTTAAGAAAGAAAAGCAAAAAGATGCAAAGAAAATCATGATGGAACAAAAGGAAGAAAACCCCAATCATAATATACTCTACCTTTTTTGCATTGGAATGTACAGTATATGCTGCCACCTCCTTTCTCAACTGCATTCTTTATGCTTATTGCTTAATCCACCTTTCAAATTGCCAGCATCTTAAAGAATCTTTTGTGATTCACTGTGCAAATGACAGGGCTGGATTAACATTTTATTCTTTTAAACTCTAACCAGTTTAACAACCCTGGAAATGCAAAGGAAAGTATTCAACTTTCCATCTTGACCACACATATTTATAGTAATGGTTTAGTTGATTGGAATTTACAGTTCTCTCAGTAGTTTGCTATGTTTTAGGCAATATTAAATACATCTTTTTTTCAGCTCATGCTTCATATGCCTGAAGAAACAGTTTCAGTATTCTCTTGATAAAAGACAGAGATGAGAGGAGTAGAATAGTGGTGCAGCCATAGGGGAGAAATTATCATCTCTAACAATGCATTTTATCTGTTCTGTTAAAGTTTGCAATATGGAGTCATTTTGCTGAAAGCAAAAGACTGGATTTTTTAAAAAATACAAATTAGAATGATAATTTGCTGCATTGCAACCCTGATTTTTGGATTCTTCTCACCTCATGTGCCCCATAATATGAAAGCTTTTATAATTCAAAAGCTTGAATTTTATTTTAGTGCCTATCTGCCTATCTCCCCATATATAGTAGTACTGGAAAAGAAAACAAAGTTAAAGTATAAATAAAAAGAAAACCAGGAGGGGGTGGAATTCTAAGCTTATTTTCTGAACAAAAGGAATAACAATGCAATTTACTTTGTTGTTACAAGATGGTCAAAAAAATGAGAGGGCACACTGGAGGTTGAAGCTTCCTATGTGAACATTATAAGAGCAAGAATCTAACTTGAGTGAGGATTAGTAAAATAGGACTTAAAACAGAAAAGCGATTTAGCCACAGGAACTACACTGTACGGTGGGCAAAGCTTAAAGACAGCTGATCAAAGAGTCAAAGTATTTATTTATTTATTTATTGGTTGATTTATATGCCGCCCTTTTCCGGAGACTCAGGGCAGCTTACAATGCTTTTAAGCAATAGCCTTCATACTTTTGTATATACATGCTTAGGAGGGCTTTCGCCCTCCCCCCCCCCAAGCGGTGTCTTTTTTATACAAAGTCAGCTTATTGCCCCCACAAATCGGGTCCTCATTTTACCTACCTTCGAAAGGATGGAAGGCTGAGTCAATCTTGAGCCTGGTGAGAATTGAATTCGCAGTAATTGCAGGCAGCTGGTGTTATCTTAACAGTGCTTTAGTCTGCTGCGCCACCAAGGCTCTTCTACATGTGTTCTAGATAAGTGTGTGCTTAAGAAGAAAGACCTTAGGAAGTGACCCCACATTAGCAGTCCCTTGTGCAAAGAACAGGCAGAGTGTCAGACAAAAAAAAAAGATGAGAATAATTATGTATATAAACACTATCACCCCTTCCAGGCATGAGGCCATGACAGTGACATAGTGATGTCACCAACCTCTGAATTTGTATCTCCAAAAGGACACTCATAGCAGTTGTCCAAATATGCCTCCTAAATTTTCTTCCTGAATCCGTCTCTCTCGTGAAAGAGAGGTTTATATGCAGTCTTGTGTTGCTTGTGCTGCTCTGTCTATCTTAAACTGGTCTCAGTTGCTCTCAGGTGTAAGCAGCACACACCCTTCCAGAGATGAAGTAAGATTTAGCTTCCAGTTCTCAGCTGGCAACCTATTCAACTGCAGCAGATGGATGAAAAGGAGAGAGGAGTGTCTTGGGCTTTGCCTCATGCAGCAAAAGATTTCATCTGGCTCTTTTGCTTAGACTGCAATCCTACCAACTGCTGCTGGCTTCACATTAAAAATCCCACTTGGAAATTTGCTTTGAACAATAAAAGGCACTTCTAAATAAATTAATGGTAACTGGCTTGGTTGGTAAGCATGAATACGACACTATTTTTAAAAAACCCTGGCAATAACCAGATGTAAACAGCCAATATTGGAGTGTCAAAAAAGAAAAGTTTACGAAGTCCGAAATAAAGCTTAACTATAAGTCCCCCCCCTCTTTTTTAAAAAAACAACAACAGAGTGACAAAACACAACCTACACCATTGTCCTCTCTAGTTAGAGAAGCATAGGCTAGCATACGGCTCTCTGTTGACTATAAAAGCACTGGGCTCCGGGAAAAAGCTCAGATAGAGAGCTGCTGTCAATAAGGTAATAAATAAATTGATCATTTATGAAGGCTGAGAGGGGAGAGCCAATTATGGCGGATTATGGACCTGGCTGGGATTACGGAGACCTGGTTGGGCCAGGAGGGGGGGGTTCCCCTAGTTGAAATGTGCCCTCCAGGCTTCCGTGCATTTCATCAGCCGAGGGCCCAGGGGAGGGGTGTGGGAGTAGCGGCAATTATTACAGAAAGTCTTTGTCCAAGGGAGGCCACTGTTCCTCAGATAGCCAGATGTGAGTCCCTTTTTGTGAAGTGGGGTCAGAGCTCCTGCCCTTTGGAATGAATTGCCCCCGGATATTCGTAACATCTTTGACCTCCGGGTCTTTCACTGTGCCCTCAAGACCCTACTGTTCCGATAGGTGGGGCTGTCTAACTGAATGATTTTAAATTGGGTTTTCAATCTTGAGTTTTAAAATTTGGCCAAAACTATTTAATGATTTTAATTAATTTTAACTATAATATTGTATATTTATGTTTTAATTTCGGCTGTACACCGCACCGAGTCCTTCGGGAAAAGGGCAGTATATAAATAAAATTATTATTATTATTATTATTATTATTATTATTATTATTATTATTATTATTATTATTATTATTATTATTATTTATTGGTTAATCTTTAGTGAGATTCACAGCCTTTGAGGCTGATTAATAGCTCAGCAGCTCGAGTCCTAACCAAGGACCTAGGAACTGTTAAGGTATCGTCGGAGGATGTAAGCTGTTCTGAGTAAGGTGGTTTTTTGTAGAGTCAAAATGTTCAAGTCCGGCAAATTTAGAATTTCTAAATAGCGGGGTAGCCCTTTGGGTATTGCTCCGAGGGCTCCAATTACAATCGGGACAACACACGATTTCTTTTTCCACAGTCGCTCAACTTCAATTTGTAAGTCCCGGTACTTTGTGATTTTTTCTTGCTGCTTATCTTCAATTCGTGCATCACCAGGTATTGCAATGTCAATGAACCATACTTTTTTCTTTTCAACTATTGTTATGTCAGGTGTGTTGTGGACCAAGTGCCTGTCAGTCTGAATCCTAAAGTCCCACAAGATCCTGAGTTTCTCATTCTCTAAAACTTTCTCAACCTGATGTTCCCAGTGGTTTTTGCTGTACTCAAATCCAAACTTCTGGCACAATTTCCAGTGAATGATTTTAGCAACACGGTCATGGTGTTGTAGGTAGTCAGTTTGTGAAATTTTGCTGCACCCACTGATCAGGTGGTCGACTGTCTCATCTTTCTCATTGCAGAGGCGGCATTTGCTGTTGGTGGTAACATGTTGAATTTTTGCCTTCATACAGTTTGTGGCTAGGGCTTGTTCTTGAGCTGCCAAAATAAAGCTTTCAGTTTCTTTTTTCAGTACTCCTGATCTTAACCAGTTCCAAGTTAGTTTCTGGTCAGCTTTGCCTTCAATACTTTTCAAGTATTGGCCATGCAGAGCTTTGTGTTTCCAATTTTCAGCTCGCTGCTCAATTACTTCTTATATTCTGCTTTTGTTTTAGTTGTCTTCAAAAGGCCTCCTTTATTTACTTCCTTAATCATTGGTTCTTCACTTTTCTGGATGTAATCATTCAAGCTGCATTTTTCTTCTTCCACAGTCTGCTTTACTTGTAGGAGTCCTCGACCACCCTCTGCTCTTGGTAAATATAATCGGTCAACATCACTTATTATTATTATTATTATTATTATTATTATTATTATTATTATTATTATTATTATTATTATTATTATTATTATATGTGTAGTCCCAAAGTCCCTGATTTATTCATCTCTGATTTAATTAGTGAAATTAAATGGAATTAATAGAAGTGTCTTCTGCCTGTACAAATGTGATGCTATATCTCAGTAAATGAAACATTTTTTTTAAAGGAAGACGACTTTGGGGGTCTTTGAGTGGCCTTATAATACATTATGGCAGCACCTAAAATAAGATAAAATAAAACAGGAGTCTAATAGGCTTTTGAATAAATTTGGAATTTTGCAAGCACACAGTAAACTTTCTCACAAAATTGTGGATTATGGCAAAATAACCATTTATGAGAAGGCAGCATTTAGGTTTCCGATATACTCTCTCCGGCTTACTTGCTGTTTTGTCTGTCACTCCTCTAGATCAGCAGTGTCAAATTTGTGGCCAATGAGCTGGATGTGTCACACATTGGCCAAGCCCATCCCTGTTTTAGCAAAGGTGGGGAAGTCATGATACGTCACATAAGGAAAACGTGACAACGCAAGTTTGACACCCCTGCTCTAGACAAAGAACCATTTTATTTTCTGCATAACTTCTGGAGACCACATGAGGTTCATAGGCATTCTTGGGGAAAACATTAGATATTAGATGCTAGATCCTAAATATTCAATGTTGTAGCTAAGTTAAAAGAATTTTTTTAAAAAGGTAAGAGGCAGCAAGATCCAGGGAAGTGATAAAGGAATTTCCATAAACATATGTAAATACGCCCAAATATATTTTGAGGTAAATAGGTGATAGGTAGATATCTGTTCTTCTATCTTTATGTCTGTCTGTCTCTGTCTTTATTTCTGTCAGTATATTATCTTTCTATCTACCTGTATGGTTATCTAATTAGCTTATACTTAGCGTTCTATTTTAACATACTCTAAGTTATAAAATGCAGTTGGGGATTTTATAATATACTGATAGCAACTATATATGAAATATAATTCCAATATAACCAGATCAACTCTGTCTCCTTGAAGAAACAAAGTGAAATTCTAATTTCATAAATATTAAACCATTTGGGAAGTCCATTCTGTCAAAGACACCTAATTTTAAATGGCAATATATTTTCTGGTCCAAATGACCCATATTTCTAATACAAGTTTAACAAGCTTCCCTAAACACCGCGACTAGACACTACCAAAACTGACACCAGCCATAGCATAAAACTGAAAGTAGCCCTTACACAATCAGAAATTTGGAAGGAGCTGGTCTATAGAATTGCTGGAGTGAAAGGATAGTATTGTCACCATTACTACAAAATAAGTCCCAATTGCCTTCAGATCTTAAATATTGTCTAGATCCTAAAGGCTATTTCCCTGGCTACTGAATTCCCCACCACAGCTGCAATGAAACACAGTTCACAATCATTTTTGTTTCACACATCTATTCCATGCAGATGGATTCTTCTAAACTCATATAGTTACAAATAAAACTGTACTGCCATCTAGTGACAATTTTGACACTGAGCACATCAAGATCTACAATTCCAGGCAGTTTATACCAGTCTAGCACAATTACCTGCTGACCTAAATAATAATTATCCCATATCCTGGAAGACTGCAGGTTGCAGAAGGCTGTCCTATACATTTATATTAAAGTGTTCTCATTGAGGAAAATACAATTGCTTTATTTTAGCCAAAATTAATAATATTTTAAGAAGCTAGAAGCATAATCCACCCAAGACCCATTTTACTCCAATATTCAAATAAAATAAAATCTTTATTATGGTCATAGACCAGCATAAGAAGGGTAAAATACAGTTAGCAATTTTAAAAGCTAAAAGGAATATAAAATACAAAGTTAAAAAATGTTTTAATATATAAAAATAAAAATCTTTTTAAAAAACTATAAAGTATCTCTTCACCTTCCATATCTTGTTTCAACATCCCTTTTCACTCCTTTGTCATATAATCGTGGAACTGCTTTCCTGACCAGTTTTTATAGTTTTTCATTTTTCGAAAAATTAACCTAACTGTGCTGATGGTGGCCTATCAAACCTTACCAGGATAAATGCTTATTTATCTTTTGGGCTTAGGATGTTGATCAAAGAATTTGCTATAGGTCCATGATGGCAAACCTATGGCAACGTGCCAGATGTGGCACACAGAGCCCTCTCTGTGGGCACTCGCACAGTTGCCCCAGCCCAGCTCCAATCATGTTTCTCCATTGTATTTCATTCAATCAATTCCAACTTCTCGCGAAAGAAAAAGATTTCGCAAAGTTGGAATTGATTGACTGAATTTTTTCACTTTTTCACTTGCACGCTTCATAATGGGGGAGATGGGGTCCTGTCCTCCTCCTGAAGCCATTATGGCATGGAGCCACAATACAACCCTGTGCCAGCTTGGCTCAGCAAAAAAAAAAGCAGTTTCTTTTCCTTCAGAGCTGCCAATGTTGGGATGACCCGTTTCCCCGCTGGCCGGCTGGGCTAATTGCTTGGATACCTGTTAGCTCCACCTCACCCTCCGCCTCAGAAAGTGGCGCACAAAAGTTCGGCCAGGCTCCTTGAGAGACTGAGTTTTCAGGAGGCCATCTAGCACCTGGGCAGGCTACAACATAAACGTTCATTTTTGGCTTTGAGATTCCTAGCTTCAATGGGCAGCAAAGCTGGGTTTGTCCTCCTGCGCTGATCTGGCAGACAAAACAGGAAAAAGGAGCAGAGAGAAATAGTCCTATTGCCAAGGTACGCGTGGGTCAGAAGGGGACAGAAATTCCAACTTCAACCTCCTGGTGAATGTGGGTCTTTGGGCGAAGGCTAGAGAGAAGCACCGCTGGCTCACTCGCACTCTCTCCCTCCCCAGTCTAGCTTGATGCAGGCAGCCCTTTCCAAGCCCGCTGTTGGTGAAGCTGGGCACCAGTGAGGGCTGGCTTTTTGCCTAGCTTTGTGTGGCTGTCGGGGGGAAACGGACGGGGGCCTAGGGAGGAAGCCTGCATCAAGCTAGCCTGGGAAAGCTGGCTGTGAGAGGAAGAGAAGCCGGATGAGCCAGATCCAGATGCTTCCTGGGTCCCTTCGTCCCAGATGCAGCAACCTCACACTCTCCTCTTTCTGCTAGCCCCCTTCTTCACACGGGATCACCCAGCAGCAGGAATGGAGAGGGAAAAGGGGGCAGCAGCAGCCGCTAGAATTGAGGGGAGAGTGCCATACAGAAACAGGGGCCTGTAATGGAAACCTGTTCAACACTTTTGTGCTTTAAATAGGTTGTTTTCATATTCCCTTGCTTATGATTGCTACTGTTACCACATGTGACTTTGAGTGGAATTCTTAAATTTATAAAATAACTTTTTTTTCTCTATAACTCTTCCTTATAATTTTATTTCATCTGTAACCTTTACAATACACCAAAGAACATCTATTTGGATAAAATTATTTGCTTTATGGTTCTGTATTTTTCCCCATTCAGGGAAAAAGAAACTTAGTGAAATAAAGGATAGGGCAGAGGTCTGCAACCTTAAACACTCAAAGAGCCATTTGGACCCATTTCCCACAGAAAAGAAATCACCGGGAGCCACAAAACCTGGGTGGGCATGGCCAACTCGACGTCACTCTGTCCCACCAAGTCACGCTTACCCAGGTTTTGTGGCTCCTGGTGTTTTCTATGGGAAACAGCTCTCTCTCTCTCTCTTTTTCTCTCTCTCTCTCTCTCTTTTTCTCCCTCTCTGTCTCTCTTTCTCTCTCTCTCTCTCTCTCTCTCTCTCTCTCTCTCTCTCTCTCTCTGTCTCGTGTGTGTGCGTGTGTGTGCGTGTGTGTGTGTGTGTGTATGTGCGTGTGTGTTCCCTCTTGAACCATTTACAAAAACAGGCAGGGGTTGGTGTTTTTCTTTTTTGCTGATGTTGCTCTTTCTTCTTCTTTGGGTGCTTTTTACCATATTTAAATCAGGAGTCATTTCAGGTTCCCAGATATAATGAAGCTCTTTCATCCCCCTGCTGTGGCTTTCTATTGGCTGAACCCACCACTGGCTGGCCCCGCCCCTCGCCCTCCACTCCCAGTCACTCCTCGCCTGGCCTGAGAAGGTAATGGTGACAGTGGTTGATGGAGACTCGCTCCATATTCCAGAGCAGGAGTGAAGCATCCCTGCACTTGCCATATCTTGCAGGCGCTTCTTCCAGCCCTTGTTGGTGCTGCTCACACCTTGGTCGCTCGGGAAGATGCGCAACTTGCTCTACGCTCCAAGACATTGGCTCAGCCTGGCTGCGACCAAGGCCGCTGCTTTTGTCACCTTCATAGCCTGCCCGCTCCTCTCATAGCGCCATGCGCAGCAGAGTTAAATTTAGTGTGCTTCACAATGGGGGAGATGGTGTCTCCTCCTCCTCCTGGAACCCATTACGATGCAGAGCATCATCCACAACTGATGTGTCTCAGGGCGGAGAGCAAGTCGTGCATCTCCCCAAGTGACTGAGGTGCGCACAGCACCAACAAAGGCCGGAAGAAGCGCATGCAAGATATGTCAACTACAGGGATACTTGGGTCCTGCTCTGGAATATGGAGCGAGTCTCCATCCCCCACCGTCACCCTTATTTTCTCAGGCCAAGCAAGGAGTGACTGGGAGGGGAGACCGAGGAGCGGGGCCAGCCAGTGGTGGGTTCAGCCGACAGGGAGCCACAACAGGGGAATGAAAGAGCCGCATATGACTCCAGAGCCGTAGATTGCAGACACCTGGGATAGGGTAATAAATAACAAGCTTAGATTCTAAAAAATATAATATTCCCCAAGCACCAGTAAAAATCCTAACTATATAAAACATAATTCATTATTCAAAATATGAATCACAATGGGGATTTCACCCTGCCTAAAGCAAAATCTATCCAGCTTTGTAGCAATGGATTTTAAGATAGAAAATGTCAGAGAGCAATGTGTATTTTATATCAAATTTCAAGCACACCTGTAACAACAACAAAACCAACCATAAATATTTTCTTCCACTTGAAATTCCAAAGACATCAGAAAACTTTTTTTTATGTAACAAAAGACTTCAGTTTGGTATTGTGTGCTACATTAACCCGAAATTATCTAACATGTATGAATGTATCCTTCCCCAAATAATTATGTCAGTTAAAATTCAAATGTTGGGTTTTAACTTACATAATTCCAGTCAGTATTATGGGGTTGAAAGTCAGCACATGTGAAAGTCACCAAGATGTATAATCTAACAGGTACTTAAGAATCAAACTGATTTTTTTTTTATTTCTAGCAATAAGTTAACGTATCTGGATCCGTTCCAGTCGGGCTTCAGGCCCGGGTACAGCACGGAAACGGCATTGGTCGCGTTGGTTGATGATCTCTGGAGGGCTCGGGACAGGGGGTGCTCCTCTGTCCTGGTCCTGTTAGATCTCTCAGCGGCTTTTGATACCATCGACCATGGTATCATGCTGCACCGGTTGGAAGAGTTGGGGGTGGGAGGCACTGTGTTGCGGTGGTTCTCCTCCTTTCTCTCTGACCGGTCGCAGTCTGTGTTGACAGGGGGACAGAGGTCGACCCCGAGGCCCCTCATATGTGGGGTGCCGCAAGGGTCGGTCCTCTCGCCTCTCCTGTTCAACATTTATGTGAAGCCGCTGGGCGAGATCATCCGTGGTTTCGGGGTGGAGTACCATCAGTACGCTGACGACACCCAGCTGTACATCTCCACCCCGGATCACCCCAACGATGCCCTTGAAGTGATGTCCCGGTGCCTGGAGGCCGTACGGATCTGGATGGGGAGGAACAGGCTCAGGCTCAACCCATCCAAGACTGAGTGGCTGTGGTTTCCGACGTCCCGATATAGTCAGTTGACGCCATCACTGACTATTGGGGGCGAATCATTGGCCCCCACGGAGAGGGCTCGCAACTTGGGCGTCCTCCTGGACTCACGGCTGTCTTTAGAAGAGCACTTGACGGCCGTGACCGGGAGGATTTTTCATCAGGTTCGCCTGATTCGCCAGTTGCGTCCCTTTCTGGATCGGGACTCTTTACGCACGGTCACTCATGCCCTTGTCACCTCCCGCCTGGACTATTGCAACGCTCTCTACATGGGGCTCCCCTTGAGGAGCACCCGGAGGCTCCAACTGGCGCAGAGTGCGGCCGCGCGGGTGGTAATGGGAGCGACATGGCGTTCCCATGTAACACCTCTCCTGCGCGAGCTGCACTGGCTCCCGGTGGTCTTCCGGGTGCGCTTCAAGGTTTTGGTTACCACCTTTAAAGCGCTCCATGGCTTAGGACCCGGGTACTTGCGGGACCGCCTACTACCACCAATAGCCTCCCACCGGCCGGTACGCTCCCATAGAGAGGGGCTCCTCCGGGTGCCGTCAGCCAAACAATGCCGACTGGCGGCCCCCAGGGGGAGAGCCTTCTCTGTGGGGGCACCTACTATCTGGAACGAGCTCCCCCCAGAGATACGGAGGATCCCGGATCTGCGCACCTTCCGCCGCGCCTTAAAGACCTTACTATTTCACCAGGCCGGCCTGGCCTAATTTTCCCCCTCTTTTATAAAAGATTTTTAAAATTTTAAATATTTTTAGTATTTATATATTCAATTTTAAATTGGTTTTAAAAGTTTGGGGTTTTAAATTTGTCGGGGCCAAAATTATTTAATTTGATTTTATTCTATTTTTTAAATTTTGTATTGTATGTGTTTTTATTGTTTGGCTGTGCACCGCCCTGAGTCCTTCGGGAGTAGGGCGGTATAGAAATCTAATAAATAAATAAATAAATAAAATGAACAATTCTCCATTGTAGGAATAATGTCAGATATGTCTGGTTTGGAAAAGGTCAATGCAATGATTCCACTTACTTCAAATATGCCCAGCAAGAAGGAAACGGTGTGCATTTTTGGAACAGGTGATTTTGGAAGATCTCTGGGCTATAAGCTGATGCAATGCGGCTATTCCATTGTTTATGGGAGCCGAAACACTCAAAACTCTGGATTGATTCCTCAAGGAGCCACAATCCTACCTCATGCAGAAGCTGCTGAAACATCTGAGGTTATCATTGTAGCAGTCCACAGAGTGCATTACAGCTTTCTTACAAGCCTACAAGAAATCCTTGATGGAAAAGTGTTGGTGGATGTGAGCAACAACCTTAAAATAAATCAGTATGCAGAATCAAATGCTGAATATCTTGCCCAGCTGCTTCCAGGCAGTAAAGTGGTCAAAGCATTTAATACGGTGTCAGCATGGGCCCTGCAGTCAGGCGGCTTGGATGCCAGTAGACAGGTAAGAGCATCTCAGATGCCAAAGGCTGCTGGAGATGGAAATGTTGTGTGTGTATATGGGTTGAGATAAGGATCTGGCCTGAACAAGGAGCAGATTTTGTGTAGCTATCACTGGAAGGAGATTTATTTACAAAAATACATTATGCAGATTACACCTAACCTCTGAACTAGAACATACACATGAAATTAAATGCAGGTTCATGACCAGAACAGCAGGCCTTTCCTTTTTACCCCTCCCAAATGAAGAGTTCTGGGAAACCAAAAGCTTGCACACTATTTTGTGATTCTGAATTGGCTTAGTACAGTTTTTAATATTTTATTTAATTTTCTAATCTGACCAGAGAATTTAATTAGTAGATCAGCAGCTACAGTGTAAAAAAAATTGCCTTTTTTCCCTTATAATAATTTTATTGTCATTGTACATGTATACACAGGATACCCATACAACGAAATTCACCTAACACCCAAAGACCAGGCCCAACACACATAACAATCCCCAAACACACTCCCACCCACCACAATTCCCCACCCCTAAACCACCCAAACATCCACACAACAGACCAAGTAATGCTGTCCAACAGCTCACTGATGGTGGCCTTTTAGTTCATTGTTGAGTGCAATTATAGCTCTGGGATAAAAACTATTCAGAAAACGTGTGGTCCGAGTTTGAATTGTTCTGTCTATTGTCTATAAGGACAATTTAATTGTCCTTATAACTAATCTAAGTAGCTGCTTTTTATATCTGTTGTTATTACCAAGAGAAAGGGTGAGACACTTAATACTTTGGCAGACTAAGATGTAAAGCAGTGGAAGAAGCTACAGCTGCTGTCAATAGAAAGTAGTTGTGCCTGTGTCATGCTCTACAAACATGCAGTCTATCTAGCTGCACCCCAGCAGGTGCAGAATCTGAGGCCTGAAAACGTGTACCTGAAAAGGAAGGCAGTAGGTGACCTGAGATGAATCTCTCAGGCAAGAAATACAAAATAAACATTTAACTATCTCTCTACGCCATATTTTTCACCTTGTGGTCATTAAGTCGTGAGTTTTGAACAAACATTGCCATTCATAGCTCCAACAAGCAAAATCACATTTAAATCTTCTCTTTGTTTAGCCAGTTAATTATTATTTTTTCTTTCACATATGTAATGTATGGCAAGTAGATGTAGAAGCTTATAAATCTTGGACCTACTTTGCAAGGGGGGAAGCTAATATTTTTGCAATAGATTTGTCAATGTTAAACTAGGGAAGATGTGGTTTTTGTTTTATTCTTTTTAATTCACATTTTTAATGTTCTTGTCTAGTTTTGTTTTAGCTCGTAGGTTTTTTTTTTTTTGAATAAAATAAAAAATTGAAGTTAAAAAATATACTTAATAAAAGAGGACAAAGAACATTTTAATATTTTAAGAATGGTTTAACAAAAGACCTCACAGAGTAAATCTAGAATATCTTTAGTTTAATGTTGGTCCAAAAAGTCTATTGTTATCCCCAAAGATCTCTACACTGACTAATTTCAGTTTCAGTCAAAATTCTGGCCAACTTTCTCAAAAGTTAATTAATAAGCTAAGAGACATCAAGACAGGTTGACTTACTAGGTTAATTTCTTTTTATTTTTGTTGAAGCTATGGGACTTTATTTTACTTTGCTTTGCAGGTATTCATCTGTGGAGATGATAGGAAAGCAAAAGAAAAGGTGATAGAGATTGTTCGGAGTCTTGGTCTTACTCCTTTGGATAAAGGTTCTCTCTTAGCATCAAAAGAAATTGAGAATTATCCTTTACAACTTTTTCCAATGTGGAGATTTCCCATCTACCTCTCTTTTGCTCTCACTGCATTCATCTTTTTATACTCTGTTGTCCGTGATATCGTCTACAATCACGTTGAGAACAACAAAAATTATTCATTTTTTATTGTTGTTACAATTGCAAACCGGATCTGCCCCGCTGTGGCACTCATTCTTCTTGCATTGGTCTATTTACCTGGGATCTTTGCAGCTATTCTCCAATTATACAGAGGTACAAAGTACAGTCGCTTTCCTGATTGGCTGGATAAATGGATGCTTTGCCGGAAACAACTGGGATTGGTCGCCTTGGCTTACGCTTTCCTACATGTTTTATATACACTGATCATCCCCATTCGTTACTATGTAAGATGGAAGGTCAATTCTTATGTCCTTGATCTGGTAAGACAGACTTATGCACTTTTTTCTCCCATTTCAATATCTGGTACAATACTGGAGGAAAAGCAGAAATCCTGTTTTTCCTTGCTGCCGTCACCCTAATGCAAACATTTAAGGAGGAAATGGGGTAAAGGCTCTAATAATTTCCCAAACTTCAGGGATGCCCTGAATAGTTTCAGCATTTTCAGCCCATTTCAGATACTGTCATAAAATGCGGAAATTGCATCAAGTTCCTATAGACTTAGCAAAGGAATGCTAAATTATTTCAGATCCAGCTCATAAGTGTCACATAATTAGAGCAGTAGACACTTCTCTGTTACCTCCTCATTATTCATGTCCTTTTGGCCATCATATCAAGTTGAAACCTCTTATTTATTTTATTTGATTTATTTGATTTATATACTGCCCTACTCCCGAAAGACTCAGGGCGGTGAACAGCCAAACAGTAAAAAAAATAGATACAAAATTTAAAAACAAAGTAAAATTGAATTAAACAATTTGGCCCAGACAAATTAAAACATCCCAATCATTTAAAAACCAATTAAAATTTGCATAATTAAAAAGAGGGAAAAGATTAGGCCAGGCCCGCCTGGTGGAATAAAAAGATCTTAAGAGCATGGTGGAAGGTGCGCAGATCCGGGATTCTCCATATCTCCGGGGGAGCTCGTTCCAGATAGTAGGTGCCCCCACAGGGAAGGCTCTCCCCCTAGAGGCCGCCAGTCGACATTGTTTGGCCAACGGCACCCGGAGGAGCCCCTCTCTATGAGAGCGTACTGGCCGGTGGGAGGCTATTGGTGGTAGTAGGCGGTCCCGTAGATAACCAGGTCCTAAGCCATGGAGCGCTCTAAAGGTGGTAACCAAACCCTTGAAGCGCACCTGGAAGACCACTGGGAGCCAGTGCAACTCGTGCAGGAGAGGTGTTACATGGGAATGCTATGTCGCTCCCATTACCACCCGCGTGGCCGCACTCTGTGCCAGTTGGAGCCTCCGGGTGCTCCTCAAGGAGAGCCCCATGTAGAGAGCGTTACAATAGTCCAGGCGGGAGGTGACGAGGGCATGAGTGACCATGCGTAGGGAGTCCCGATCCAGAAAGGGACGCAACTGGTGAATCAGGCGAACCTGATGAACAATCCTCCCGGTCACGGCCGTCAAATGCTCTTCTAAAGACAGCCGTGAATCCAGGAGGACGCCCAAGTTGCGAACCCTCTCCATGGGGGCCAATGATTCGCCCCCAATAGTCAATGATGGCGCCAACTGACTATATCGGGATGTCGGAAACCACAGCCACTCGGTCTTGGATGGGTTGAGCCTGAGCCTATTTCTCCCCATCCAAATCCGCACGGCCTCCAGGCACCGGAACATCACTTCAAGGGCATCGTTGGGGTGGTCCGGTCTTGATCTGAAACCATCTCAATTCTGACAAAATTGAGTGGCTGTAGATATTTGGGCAATCTGGTTCTGAGGAATCTTCATCTTTATCCTTGGGTAGGGCAGCATCTTCCCATTTGAGAGGGGTATGCAATTTGTATGTTATTCTGTACTCACATATCCTGCTCAAAAAGCAGGTGGCAGTTGTGACTAGGAGATCCACAAATTCACCAAATGTGCCAGCTACACCCATTCCTTGGGTGCAGAATGCACATGCATATTCATATGGGTATTTATCAAATATTTTTCTTCTATCATAAAGAACCATCCAACTTTGAAAATTGTGCTAAATTGACCAAGACCAATTGAAGGGAACAAGTCCTTAATGTCTTCATCTTTTCTTTATCATTATTGCTGTGTGTGGTAATTTAATGCCCAAGGAGCCTGAGTGGCGCAGCAGACTAATGCTACTGTTAAAGGTAGTATTTAGCTTCCAGCTGCCTGCAATTACTGCGAGTTCAATTCTCACCAGGCTCAAGGTTGACTCAACCTTCCATCCTTTCTAAGGTAGGTAAAATGAAGAGCCGGTTTGTGGGGGCAATAAGGGGACTTTGTATAAAATATACAAAAGTATGAAGGCTATTGCTTAACGTCTTGTAAGCCGCCCTGAGTCTCCGGAGAAGGGCGGCATATAAATCAAAAAAAAAAAAAGTGGTTCCCTAGGTGGCTCAGTGGCTAAGACGCTGAGCTTGCCGAACAGAAAGGTCGGCGGTTCGAATCCCTCATATAGGTCTTCTGCATGACCTATATGGGGGGTTGGACTAGATGACCTCCAAGGTCCCTTCCAACGCTGTTACTTTGAGAAGCTGCTTAACAATTTAAAAAAAACAACTTACTAATTTACTAAAAAAAATATACATGTCATAATGTTAATTTTTTTTAAAAAAAAATCCGATTGCTGCTATGATTCTAATACTGGAAGGCTAGTATGACTTCAATTTACAAAAACTGTCACAATCATCCTGAATAAGTACATTACGCAAGAGAGCTTATGATGTGCAAGATTTACTACACTTGAACTTCCCTCGTGACATATAGGCGAGCAATATGTTGCAGATCTGTTATGAAATTATTATACTCACATATATTTCTGTTTTCTATTAAGGCATTAAAAAACAAAACAGATACATTATGGACCGGCTGGGCCTGGCACAGTGATTCTTATCTTGCTTTGGGAATCTTAGGTTTTTTCCTGTTTGTTCTCCTCGGGATAACATCCTTGCCTTCTGTCAGCAACAGTGTTAATTGGAGAGAGTTTCGGTTTGTGCAGGTAAGATTCTGTTTGGCTAGTAAATTCATCTTGTTCTCATCCTTCTTTACCTATCAGGTGTAATTCACTAGGATTTAACTTAATCTTGGAGGAGGATTGTTTCCCCTCCAAACTTCAACAGTTTTTACCAGGCATTAAAACAACATGGGCAGGAATGGGCAAGGAATTTTACTAACATGCTCACCAAAGCTGTATTCTCTCTTTGAGAGATTAAATGTCATATTCTCAGAACTATGGCATCTTTCTCTTACCTCCTTCCCTCTAAATAGGTAGAACTTCGATTTTCATAACTCCTCTCTGGGAATTGTGAGCATTAAAGTTAAAATACAAGCAGAGTTGCCAAGTTCAAAATGCAAAGACTACTTTCTGTTTGCCCCAGCATGGAAAACAGCCTTGAAATTCTAATTCTTCCCCTTATTTTGATATGTTCATGAGACTATTTATTGATCATATACATTAAGGAGACTGTGTTGTAGATGTTTGTATCTGTGTGTATATAAATAGACACTGTAGCAAAGGGAAGGTTGCTGTTGATTCTTTTTAGATAAAAAGCTTATGTAAATAAATGTATTTCAGATAAATAAATGCATTATGTTATTATTAAGGCTTCCTATTTTTCATTTTAAGTATTTCAGTTTAATGCAAAAAAGCAAACTGTCCTTGACATTTCATATTACTGAAATATTTATCTTATACAATTTAGGCACGCGAGCTCAGATCTGGAGCGCTTGCGGGCACCAGCCAGCTGATTTTTGGCCCTTCTGGGCCCACCGGAAGTAGGGAAACAGACTCTTTCCTGCCTCTGGAGGGCATCCAGGGGGGTGGGGAAGGCTGTTTTTGCCCTCCTCAGGTGCCTAGAAAGGCTCTGGAGCCTGGGGAGGGCGAAAAATGGGCCTACTGGGCCCATTGTGCCATCGCATGCCAAAGTGGAGGAGTGCGGGGGGTCACGCATGCATGCATGGGGGTGGGACACATAGAATTATAGGTGTGGGCATGCATGTGCGCAACACCCCCTGCTCCCCCCACTTTTGGCACGCGATGGCAAAAAGGTTAGCCATCACTGCCCTAAAAAATGCATTCAGAAGTTAGTATTTGTTTGCTAACCATTGTTTTGTTTCTTTGTTTTCACAGTCCTATCTGGGTTACCTTACACTGGTTTTGTGTACCGCCCATACACTGGGATATGGTGGGAAAAGGTTCTTGAATCAACGCTCATACCCGTGGGGCCTTCCTCCAGTTTATTTGCTGGCTCTCATTATTCCTTGCATTGTGTTGTTCATTAAGTTTTTCCTAATATTTCCATGTATAGATAAACCATTAACTGAAATTCGACAGGGCTGGGAGAGAAAATCCAAAAATATGAACCACTCAAACAGAAATCAGAACAACAAAGAAATATCATCTGTATAATTCCTTAATCCCCATTAATCTGTGTATTTTGGAAAGGACTGAGCATAGTCAAAGCACTAAGCAGTGGAGACACACTGAAAAAAGGATCTTGAGTATGAGCTTTTGTGAGTGACCGGGGAAGAACTTTATAAACCAAATCCATGACATTTGGAATGAGTTTCTGCATGTTTTCAGGATTATGCTCAGAAAACTGTAAAACTGTTATAGGATTGTCAGACCAGCAATAGCTTTCCAACCAACATATCCTATCTAAATACACTAAAAATATAATATGTACAGTGCCAAGCATGCTACCTACATACAAATTGCATTTTCTTTCTATGAATATCTGTCATTAAGAAATTTCTTTTATCTATAGGAAATTATGATTTTATTGTGAGTTTAACAGGAGGGTTGCATAAGAAAACCCTACACTCTGCACTCGACAACCAAAAATGTGAACAAGAAATGCTAAATCCAATCTTACTAAAGTGCACTTAACAAAACATGAAAAAGTAATACAAAACATTGAAATATTCCCTGATTCTAATACAAATATTGCCTGCTGCAGACTAGCAGGAAGACACATGAAAGAAGCATTTTCAAGTGGTTACTTAAGGTTTTTTTTCCCAGATCAAGGACTAAGAGTTCTTTGAATCCACCCACACTCATCTTGCTACTTCCATTTTAAAGTTTTCTATGGTGAAATTTGTCTCGATTCAGAAAGTATCAGCCAAGAAAGCTGGTACAGACGCAAATTGGGACAGAGATCTAACATCAGATTTCACTTTCCAGATTCCACAGCCTGAGTATTCTTCTGTTAGCAAATGCCTAACAACATTTAACAATGTCAAATATTTTATGCTTCATTATCATGCATGTTTAAGTCAAACTCATAAGCTAAATCAATAACAAAGAAGCAATTTAATTCAAATTTCTTACTGTGTATTAACAAATTGTATTTGTATTGTATCCATAAAAATACATGTATGCTGTTTTCCAAGGTTTGGTTTCTAAATTTGTTTATCAGAATTTATACTTGATATGTTTCAAAAAATAAAATAAAATCCTTTGAAGGGGAAACATTTCTTAGTCATTCAGATACTTTTTGCTCTTGATCAGTAGAGAAGATTTAAGATCAACTATAAAGAGCAAGGAAGTATATTTTGAATAGGAGGACAAGAAAAGAATAATAGAATTTTATACCTAAGAGTTCTGCAAACAAGACCTTCAATAAAGTGATGGCTTTTCACCAAACAACACAGTGACAGTTGAGAGTACTGAAATACAAATCCCCAAGTCAAGTTTCAGTGAATACAAATTAAATCACACCAAAATTGACATCGATGACTGAAGACAGAAAATATTGGTACAGGGACTTCCGGTTGGTGACCCGCGGCGATATGGCGTTGAGTGAGTGACTGCTGCTCCTCAATACCATTAGTCACCGTGTTTTGGGGTCCCCTTGAGGGGCGTGGAGCCCGGAGAGCCCCACGGACGAGAGAGCGAGCCGGGTGAGCGTGAAAGCGGAGGCAAAACGCTGATCGCAAGACCGGGCGGCTCTGTCAAATCCAGCACGCGTGAGTCAGCCAATTTAATGGCCGACACGAAGCCGCGGTAACCAGCAACCAGATTGGAAGCAAGGAAGATCGGATGTTGCAGTGCTGATTAATACACACCTTCCCAGCATCGCGGAAAGAGGACATCAGGAAAGGGGTCGGTGAAGTCGGGTGGAGAGTCTCACTAACGTGTGAAGCGGCGATTGAAAGTTTTCGGAGTTACCTTGACAGAGAGAGAGCCCGATAAGCCGGCATCGAAATAAGACAGAAATTTCCACTGACAGTGTGCGTGCCTAGTGAGGATCGGTGAGAAATTCAAGACCAGCACTTATTTCCCCTTTTTACTGTGATAAAACTAGACCTAGCGGAGGCCGAAATTGGGTGGATCGAGTCTGGCTTCTTTTTTCTTTTTTCTTTTTTGTAACGAACAGGAAGCTCAGCCATTAGAGTGACTTGACTGGACAGAGGAATAAACTGCTTAGCGGTGGACAGTCTAGCAGCAAGAAATATGATAGAGTGCTGAACTCGGAGGAATGTCCTAAGCTTGCAGAAGAACAGAGACTGAGCAAAAAAAAAAAAAAAAAAGACTAGTGTATATCCCAAGGAGGGAAATTTGAAAAAAATTTTTGAAAACAAAACAAAAAAAAAAAAAAAAAGGCTCTTGGACCTCTAGATATTCTGTCCTCAGTATCCTGATTGTTAAAATTGTAAATACCTTGATAAATTGTTTTCGCTTGGACTAGATATACATAATATACCCTCAAATTATGACATCTTAAATTTTTTTTAGATATATTCCGCTGCTTAGCATTTACAGTATTTATAGTATTTACATTATTTCTATAGTATTTAAAAGTATAATTGTATCTAAAATCAAGTATTTAAAAATTTTACATTTACAGTATTTATAGTATTTTAAGCATTTAAAAGTACAATATTTAGCCAAATTAATTGCTATATTGATATATTGAGCGTGAATTGTTGATTAATTGATATATTGATTGCATATCATTGAATTGTTTAACTTATATCCACTAAGCTAATACTTAATATATTTAAATGGTACATTGAGTATAAGGTATTGTGACAAATTTGAATCACCCCACAGATATTGATATTGATTGTTCATCAGAAAATTAGCTAAATTTGGTTATAAATTTAGAAGGAAAAATTAGATATAGAATTATAGATATAAAAATATTTATAAAAAAAAAAAAAGGAGATAACAGAGGCGCTATCTGGCGAATGAGAATTTGGAGTAATATTGATAGGATAATCAGAGAACAAAAAAAAATTCTGAAAGAAATGACAAGCATGTCGCACACAGTGGGGAAAACAGGAAAAAAGACTCCCTCAAATCCTACCATAGCGACAACCTCTCCGGCGACACAAAAATCAACAGAAAGCCTGGCAATGCAAACCTTGCAAGCATCATTAACCCTGATTCAAGAAACAATGATGGCAATGCAGGAAAAACTGTTAAATAATCATGTTGAATTAAAATCAGACATACATGCATTGGACCAGAAAATGAATGAAATCCAAACATCAATAGTTAATAATGAACAACGAATTCAAAAAGCCGAAACAAGAATTGACCAAACTGAAAAGAAATTGGACACCGTAGATCAAACATTGACAAGTCAAAATAAAGAGCTAGAAGATTCAATAATCCAATTGGAGATGGATCGGGCTTCTTTCTATTTGCGATTTCAGAACGTTGTCGAGGATAAAGAGGAAGACCTAGGGGAAAAGATGGCGGAGCTGATAGCTGATGCACTTCACCAAGACAAACAGGCAATAATCAGGGAGTTGGATGACGTATACAGGGTCCAGACTAACTACGCAAGAAGGAATAAGCTTCCTAGAGAAGTACATATTCGCTTCGCAAGGAAAAAAGTTAAAGATATCTTATACAATATGGCAAGAGACGAACAGATAACGTACCGAGGAAAAGAAATAATAATCCTAAAACAGATACCAAGAAGGGTTCGGGAGATGAGAAAAGGATATAGATTTTTGGCCATACAGTTGAATAAAAGAAAGATATTATTTAGGTGGCTTCTCCCGGAAGGGATGCTAATAACCTGGCAAGGAAGAAAAATTAAAATAGAAAGCCTGAGTACAGCACAAGATTTCCTTGACCAGCTGAGAGGTGTGGAAGAAGAGCAGGGGAGCAAGGAAGAACTAGAAATAGCAGCAGTGGAGGAGGAAGCCCTACACCAACAGAATACGAACGAAGCAATTGTAGAGGAGAAGATAGAAGAAGAAGAAGAAGAAGAAGCTAAAGAGAAGAAAGCAAGACCAGTAAGGGCCGTAAGAAACAAACAAGAACCAACAACCAGATAGAGGTATAGCGATGAATGACCTGAAACTAATATCTGTAAATGTTAATGGTCTAAATGACTATAAAAAGAGGAAAAGAATATTAACAAAACTAGGTAAACAAAATGTTGATATAATGTGTCTGCAAGAGGTGCACATAAAAAAAGAAGAGAGTAAATGTTTAGAATATAAAAAATTTGGCCAAACATTTGATTCATTGGCAGAGAAAAAGAAGAGGGGGGTCGTAATCTATGTTAAAAAAGGAATTGAAGCAGAACTAAAATTTAAAGATACAAAGGGTAGAATCCTCATGATCGAAATTAAGAGAGGGAATTCCAAGGTACTATTAGTGGGTATTTATGCCCCAAATAAAAAACAGGGAGAATTTTTCAAGAAACTTCATGAACAATTAGTGAAAATGGCATATAATGAAATCTGTATGATAGGGGATTTTAATGGCATTGTCGATTTGGAGAAGGATCATAAGAGCAATAAAGTTAAAAAAAATAAAAGGACAAATCTACCGAGAGCTTTCTTTGAGTTAGTTGATGAATTAGACCTAATTGATATTTGGCGTACCCTGCACCCAAACGATAGGCAATACACTTTCTTTTCAAATGCACAAAAGTCATGGTCTAGAATTGACATGGCATGGGTCAGCAGAAATTTGGGGTTAGAAATTGGAACAGCGGTAATCAATCCAAACGATTGGGCAGACCATAATCCACTAGAAATCAGATGGAAGCCTATTCAGAGAAAATACCAACGGAGGTGGAGGTTCAATGCTAAACTACTGGGCGATAGAGACTGTATACAAAAACTCAAAGATGAAATAAATTTTTTCTTTAAGGAAAATGAAAACAAAGGCACACCTCGCACAATAGTTTGGGATACAATGAAGGCCTATTTGAGAGGAGTTGTGATTTCATATACCGCACACAAAAATAAAGAAGAAAGGAAGACCTTGGAAGAATATTTAAATCATATAGGTGAATCAGAAAGAAAACTTCAAGATAACCCAGAAGATGAAACAGCCAAAGAAAATTGGATGATGTGGAAGCACAAAGTAAATATCATGGAGCAAGAAGAGCTGGCACAAAGAATGAAAAGAACGAAACAATATCTTTTTGAGAATACTAACAAATCGGGCAGGTGGCTGGCCTATAAATTAAAAAAGGAAAACGAAAGAGGAATAATTCATACCTTAGAAGACTCTAAGGGTAAAATATTGACAAATGAGGAAGAAAAACTGGATAGGGTGAGAGAATATTATGAATCCCTATATAAAGAAGAGGAGGTACCGGATGACAAAATAGAACAATATTTGACAAAAGCAGAGCTCCCACAAATAACCGACGATGAGAAAGAAATGCTTAATAGAAAGATTACAATTGAAGAATTAAAAGTAGCGCTTTCCAAATTGAAAAATAACAAGGCTCCAGGACCCGATGGATTCCCAGGGGAAATATATAAAAAATTAGAAGAAACACTCCAACCGAAATTAGTAGAAATTTTCAATGATGCACTGGTAGATTATAAAATTCCAGAGTCATGGAAAGAGGCGCATGTTACACTTGTGCCGAAAGAAGGTGCCGACCCAAAACAAATTCAAAATTATAGACCAATTTCACTCCTAAATACTGACTACAAATTATTCATGGGTATAATGGCAGAAAGAATGAAAAAGATTTTAAATAATTGGATATATAAAGATCAGAATGGATTTCTTCCAGGGAGACAAATTAGGGACAATTTGAGAATCGTGCTAGACACTCTAGAGTACTATGAAGAACACCCCGAGAAACAGATGGCCCTGATTTTTGTTGATGCTCAAAAGGCATTTGACAATCTAAATTGGAAATTTATGACTAAACAAATTGAGATCATGAAATTTGGAACAAATTTTGAAATGATGATCAAATCTATTTATAATAACCAAAAGGCGAGTATTCTGGTGAATGGGGATAGGACCAAAACATTCCAAATTAGTAAGGGAGTAAGGCAAGGTTGTCCCCTATCCCCACTATTGTTCATTTTGGCCCTAGAAGTTCTTCTACGGAAAATCAGAACCAATGAGGAAATAAAAGGATTGAAAATCAGGAAGGAGACCTACAAGACGCAAGCATTTGCGGACGACGTAGCTCTAATCCTCGAAGACCCCATAGAATCGGGACCAAAAGTATTAGAGGAACTAAGTAAATATGGAGAGGTGGCAGGTTTCATATTGAATAAAACTAAAACCAAAGTATTGATCAAGAACATAACAGAGAGCCAGATAAACGAGATAGAAGAAGTATTAGGATTACAGGTAGCCAAAAAAATTAAATACCTAGGAATTTGGATTACATCAAGATGTTCGACCCTGAAAGACGATAATTATATTCCCCTAATCAGAAAAATGAAACAAGACTTAGACAGATGGAAAAAAATAAGATTATCACTATTGGGCAAGATAGCCACAATTAAGATGAACATCCTCCCTAGAATATTATTCTTATTCCAAAATATACCGATACATTTAGACAAAAATTTTTTTCTAGAACTAGACAAAATTATCAGAGAATTTATATGGGAAGGGAAAAAACCGAGATTTTCCATTAAAATTTTAAGGGGCAAAAGAGACATAGGCGGATTTGGACTCCCGGACTGGCAAACATACTACAGGGCAGCTAAGCTAGTCTGGATAAGGGATTGGATCACCTTGGAAAACGAGAGGATACTTACCCTAGAAGGTCATGACTTGCAAAAAGGGTGGCACGCCCACATTTGGGACATGGAGAAGAAAAGGAAGACACATTTCCATAGACATAAAATCAGAGACTCCCTGATACAAACATGGACCCAGATCAGGCAAAAATATTACAAGAAAACCCCAAATTGGCTCTCAACGATGGAGGCCCTGACCCACCCCAATAGGTGGGAGAGGGAGAAAATGGGCAGATATAAAGATATCTTAGACGAAGGAGGGAGGCTTAAATCAAATGACACCTTACGAGAGCAAGGAATAATCCTAGATTGGTGGTCCTACTTACAAGTCAAATCCAGATACCAGAGAGATAAAGAACAATATGGTTTAGAATTTGGACCAAATGGATTGGATAAAGTCCTGTTGGGAACAAATAAAAAGATCCTGGCAAAACTATACAATTACTTACTAGGCGACGATAAGTTTGAAGAAGTCACAAAGAACCAAATAATTGCTTGGGAGAAAAATATAGGGCGTGACATAAATTTTGGAGAATGGGAGGAGGCATGGAACAGGAATCTTAAACTGACCAGAGCGGTGACATACAAGGAAAATCATTACAAAATGTTCCATAGATGGTATTTAGCCCCGGCCAGACTAGCAAAAATATATCCCAATATACACCCCAACTGTTGGAAATGTGGCCATGGTCAAGGCACCTTCTTTCACATGTGGTGGACATGCCCGGAAGCGAAAGGATACTGGAATAAAATTAGGAGGTGGTTAAATGAAATAATAGATGAAGATATTGAATTAACACCAGAGATTTTCCTCCTGGGAATAATAAAGAAGCCATATAGAAAGGAAGTGGTACATTTAATGATCCATATAATTACAGCCGCCAGATTGGCATATGCACAGTACTGGAAAGAGAAAACTCAACCACCAGAAGAGCTTACAATTAAGAAAATACTCGAGTGCGCAGAGATGACTAAATTAACCTATGAATTAAATGATGAGAAGATAGTTTATTATTTGGTGTGGGAAAGGTGGTATAAGTGGTTGCATGATAAAATGAAAGGAAGACCTAAAGGTGTGCAAAATATTGATTAAAAGTGAGCTGAAATATCACCAAGTATTATTTATGTAAATAGTTAAAACACTGTACATCTGATAGTAACTGAAAATGTTATTATACTTATATGTTTTATGTTTTTGTCTGAATGTTTTGTTCCTCTTTTTTTTTTTTCTCTATTTTTATTTTTCTATTTTTATTTCTGTTTTGTTTGTAAAAAAACCTCAATAAAGTATCTATTAAAAAAAAAAAGAAAATATTGGTACAAAACAGGCATGGTATGCAACTAGTTTAGGCCACAATTTTTCTTCAGGGTTCCAGAGGATCTGTAAACTAATCTTGGTCAATCTGCCTTCTGACCAATCAGTCTAATATCAACCTGCTTGCTGGGAACCTGTGCCCACTTTGGCTGCTTGGACTTAGTTTCATCCCATCATAAACTGATACTGCCCCATTTTTTTTTTACTAATTCCCAAGTGTTTTATGTTGCACTGCCGCATTATGCAATCAGCAACATGAAACATATAAACATGAAAGCACAGTGTAATACATGGTTTAATAAACCAATTAATGAGATGGGTGCCTGGAGAAGACCAAGATTTATTTCATTAGTAACAGAATAGAACTGACCAACTCCAATTCTGGCTTTGATGCTCTCTGAGAGCCATCTTGTTTTTTGCACATTTTCAATTAGCCAGCTGGCCTTTCCAGTTGCATCAGCAGCAAATTAGGAGAAATGCCAGAGGACTGGAGGAAAATAATTGCCCTATCTTCAAAAAGGAAGAATGAGAATCCAGCCAAATAAACATAAATGCCCTCAAATATTGTGGAACAGATGATAAAGAAAGCAACATGTAAGCTTCTATGAGACAATGGCAAAATTACCAGATGTCAACATAGATTTGTCAAGATCAAATCTACCATTATTGTTAATCAAACAACTTCCTTAGTAAATCATGGAAATGTTGTAGAAACTTTAATTTTAGAAAAATACTTTATATACCCGAGTTTCCTCGAAAATAAAACCTTATAAAAGTCTTATTTTCTTAGGGGCTCCAAAGTTAGCACTAGGGCTTATTTTGGGGAAATGTTTTATTTTTTTTCCCCATGTACTTTAAGAGTACATTAGAGACCCAGTTCTTCTGCTTGCTCACAGCGAGGCAGACGGCCGTGCAGCACACCAGTGCTGCCACAAAGCAGGGGTTGGAGCTGCCCCATGTGCCCAGCACCAGTTTACCTTAGGGCCCCTGCAGCCAAGACACCCATGTTCCGATACCTGCCTCGCTGCGGCGGCTCCAGCCCTGTCCAGCAGGACCTCGAGTAGCTGCCAGCTCACTTCTTCTGTTTGCTCAAGCGGCAGCAACAGAACAGGAAGCCAAGCAATATGCTGATGCCATTGCCGCGAAGTGAGATTGGGGGGTGGAGCTGTCCCATGCACCCCTCACCGGCTTACCTCAGGGCTCCTGCAGCCATGTCATCCACACCCCAACACCTACCCCACCTCACAGCCTTGGCACCAACACTTTGCTCAGCCTCCTACTCTGTTGCAGCCACACAAGTAAGCAGAAGTGGCCTGGCAGCCATGCAAGGTCCTGCTGGACGGGGCTGGTAGAGCCACAGCTGTGAGGCAGATGTCAGGATATGGATGGCCTGGCTACGGGGGCCCTGAGATAAGCCAGTGCAGGACACATTGGGCAATTCCACCCCACCTCACTTCATGGCCATGGCACCACAAGCAACCAGCTGGAATCGGCGGGCAGGCAGCTGCACAGGCACTTAAGTAGGGCTTATTTTGGAGAGTAGGGCTTATATTGGGTGCACATACAAAAACTTCATAGGGCTTATTTTCAGGATAGGTCTTATTTTTGGCAATAGTATTACTACATGATATTCTCATGAGCAGACTAGGAAACGTGAAGCGGGTAGCATACTGACTTGAAAAAGCAAAGATGCTCATCAATGTTTTTTTATCAAATCAGAGGCATGTATTAAGTGTGGAGTGCAACAAGGTTCATTCTGAGGTCCAACATTTTTCAACAGGAAGTAATGCTTACAAATTTGCAGATGTCACAAAATTAAATGGGATTATGTAAAAGTGATATGTTAAAGGAAATAGATTTGATAAAATAAAATTTAATGAAGCTGAAAGCAAATTCTTTACTTATAGCTTGTGGGAAATGTATACCTTGGTAACAATAGCTGGAAGAAAAATCAACAACTGATTGCAAATTGTGTTTATTTGAAACAGATTTAAAAAAACAAATGCAGTTTCAGGCTGCATCAACAGAATTATAATTTCCAAGTCACAGTATGTTAAACTTTCATATATTTTGTATCGGTCAAACCCCACCTTTAATACTTTATCCAGTTTTGAATAATATATCTGAATCTTTCAGAAAAAAATTAATAAATTCAAAAAGTGAAAGTTGGATGCTAATGGATTAAAAATATGCAGAGAAGCTGAAGGTGCTGGAACATTTTGATTGAGAAAAGAAAATAGGTGATGTGGATGGAATATGACAGCACTCTTCAAATATTTGAAATATCGTCACACATAAAAAATATTAAGACCTGTTCTCTATTATATCAAAGTCCAGGAGAGGGGATAAGACATATCACTTTCAGGGAAGCAGTTTCCAAATGAATGTTGGAAAACAAATTTCCTAACAGTAAGAGTAATTCAGCTTCTCAGATGGTTGCTAAGACACCTTTCACTCAATGTGCTCAAAAACTAAACAAGTGTTTCTCAACCTTGGCAACTTTAAGATGTATGAACTTCAACTCCCAGAATTGCCAAGCCAGAATTATAATCAACCCAGGGGTGGGTTCTACCTATCTTTACTACCGGTTTGCAATGGGCCGCACACGTGCTCTTCTGCGCATGCGCAGAAGCGTTCTGATGATGTCGGGGTCAGTGGATGGAGCCTCCCGCCAGTTTTACTACTGGTTCTATAGAACCAGTCTGAACCGGGGGCAACCCACCACTGAACCAACCATAATTAAAGTATATTAGTCTACTATATACTTTATAGTCTACTATATTAGTCTACTATATACTTTATACTATAAATAAAAATTAAATAAATAGTATTCACAATATTATTTGGATTGTATTAAAGTTATACCAAAGGATAATGTATGAAAATTTAGAAAAATGAGCAAAATGTCTAAAATCAGCTTTAAGTAGTGAACAATTGTTTACATTATTTAAATTCCAAACATATCTGAAAAAAACAAAATAATGCACATGAATAGTTAAAGAGTATAAACCAACAAGTATAATGTCATTGGATTCAATTCATTGTTACGGGAGCTTCTCGTTACTCCCATGTGACACCTCTCCTGCGCGAGCTGCACTGGCTGCCAGTGGCCCTCCGGGTCCATTTCAAGGTGCTGGTATTAACCTATAAAGCCCTACATGGCTTAGGCCCGGGGTACTTGCAGGAGCATCTTCTGCCATCCTCCCATCGTCCCGTACACTCTCACAGAGCGGGCCTCCTCAGGATGCCGTCGGCTAGACAATGTCGGCTGGCAGCCCCCAGGGGGAAAGCGTTCTCTGTGGGAGCACCGACCCTCTGGAATGGTTTGCCCACCGGGCTTAGGACAGCCCCCAACCTCCTCTCCTTCCACCGCGAACTGAAGACGTGGCTCTTTCATAAATTGGACTGACCCGTCTAGGGGTTTTTACATTGTAATAATTTTAATTAATTTTAACTGGATTTTAATTTACATTTAAATTTAAACTGTTGAATTTTATTCTTTGTAGCCGCCCTGAGTCCTTCAGGAGAAGGGCAGCATATAAATTGCATAAAATAAAATAAATAAATAAAATAAAAAGCACAACATGATGTGCCTAACTAGTAATTAACTAGTTACTAATAACTAACAGTTCTTTTGGCCTTAATTGAGTATGTGCCAGTTTCTGCATACAGAACAGAAATAGGTGTGCTCTTAGGTATACTTACTGTAGTTCTAGAGAGCTTATTTTGGAAAGCTTCCATGTCATAACGGTTAGAAATCTTCGTTAATTCAAATAGGATTTCATTCCTATAAACAAATGTTTAAACTCTCATCATTCAAGCTTAATTTTTAAAAAATCCATTAAGATCTACCAGAAGCAACATATAAACAATAACAACCTTGATCTTTAATCTCTTATAATTTATCATTTCTTTATCAAAAAAGAATTTATCATTTCCTTTTTGTCTCCTTTCAGAAATTACTTTGCAAATAGAATTGCATTCCTGATACATTTTCCCCAGAAAACACTGAATAAAAAATACAAAATTTACTTCTAAGTAAATGTAGGACTAGCAAACCTGTGACATACACATCATTGACTAAAACTGATCCAATGATTTTGCAAAAAGTGACACTAATTTAGTGTAAATCTTATAAATTAATGCATTAAAAAAGAATCAAAGATACAGAAATATGAAAAAGTGGCCTTGAACTACTCCTATGTAGGTTATCCATTGACCGTTAATCTTTTTAAAATAAGTATTTTGTAGTAGCACATTGATTTGGTTGTGTATAGGGCTGTTAGCAAATAATATTCTACAATATTTTCTGAAGATAAGTTATATAATGTGTGTGTGTGTAAAGATTAAATAATTTATATAAAATGCTAAACCATGATTTATCGAATAAACCTAATTGGCATTTTCAAAAATGACAACCTTAAAAAACTATCCATAGTCCTATAGGACTTAGCTTAAATTAATAATCGACTTACTGGGTTTGACTTACAAAATTTGGACTGGGACTTCCATATCTAAGCAAGATGGTTATTAAATGACTCACAACTGATTTTAAGGCCTTCTTTTGCCACAATCATTAAGCAAGTCACACAATTGTCACACAATTGTTAAACTAAATTTGGCTTGACATTGACATTGCTTGTTGAAAGCTGGTTGGGAAGGTCATAAATGGTGATCACATGACCCTGGGATACTACAGAAGTGATAAATACATGCCAATCACAAAATGTCCAAATTTTGAACATGTATTTGTGGGGACACTGCAACTATCATAAATACAAACACCAGTCATAAATCACTTTCTTCAACATTGTCAAAGCTTTGAACAGTTGATAAACATGGCTGTAAGTCAAGGACTATCTGTATTTCCCTTAAACCAGAGGTTTTCAAACTCGTGTCATCATGGCATTGTCATGTGAATGTATCATGAATTTTTTCCCCTTTGCTAAACAAGGTATGGGCAGCGTGGCCAGCACATTACGCATCTGGTCCATGGCCAGTGAGTTTGACAGCCCTGCCTTAAATCATCTTCATCATTATTATTTATTTATTTTATTTATTTATTTTATTAGATTTCTATACCGCCCTACTCCCGAAGGACTCAGGGAGTATTAGGATATTGCTACTTTCTTTTTGGTGTGCATGCAATATTACAACACTCATAGAAAAGGTGTTTGCACTACAGCACAACACCACCACTTTTTGTCCCTCTTCTACACAGGTGATGAATTAAAGGATGAAATCCTAGATGCTTATTTGGGGTACACGCTTCTAAATACGGTGGGATTTGCTGCCATATAAAGAACATGTCTGAAAGCAATCTTGGGAAATAATGTTCCACCAAGGCACATGGCACCTACTTCTGAGTAACGAGTAAGGCCAGCAACACGGTCAACGAGGAAGACCTGCGTTGAAGGATTAAATCCCACGGATTCCTAAATGGTAAAGCTCTGTATCTACGTTTGGCATGACGATGTAGTAGCTTATTCTTCCTTTCCGACGTCCCGTATCATCCTTGGAACGTTCATAAAGCAAATATTCTTAATTATCCACGCGCGCATGCATTTGTTAATTCCTCCTCCGGAAACTGTCATCTAGGATATTCAATACTTAGTTTCACCACCTCAAACATAGTTTCAATTTAAAAAATAAAGGACATCCGGCTTATACCATTCTCATCAGAAAAGAGGAGGGAGCTAATGCTTAGGTGCTTCGCCCAATTTTATACAAGACGGGCAAGGAATGGAGAGACCGAACGACAAATCCATGGGCAGAAACGGCGCGCCCCGCGCAGTTTCCCCTCGGAGAAACGTTTTCCAATCCCTTCCTTTCGTGACAATGGTTTGATCCGGACTTCCTCCGATTTGCAGCGTCGAGAGGTCACAGGGAGGTTGCCGGTGGTTTGCGAAGAGTAACTAATTGCAGGCGATGGCGTATTCTGGTCCCGGAGGTGGCTATTACCAGGGAGGGGTAAGGCAATCTTGAAGCGCAAAAGAGCCTCCTCGGACCGGACCGGGCTCCCGCGGGGAGTGGTTTGACTTCGCTCGTGGAAAGCGGTTTGCCTGATTATGTTAGCTGTAGGGATGTGGAAGATGGTACCGCGAAGGGAGGAGAAAAACCTCTCTGAATTAACCCAGAGCCACTTTAAAGGCCACCCAAAGCCGCTTTAAGGGACCCTCCAGCGGGACCTGACTTGATGGGATCTGGTGGAATTTGCAAATTTGCAAACCGGAACCACGCGCGATGGGCGCTTAGAAAGTCCCGCTGCCGATTTACAGGAAGACTCGAAAAAGCCTCCGCCCTCCGTAAAATTCCACAGGGCTCTGCTAATAATCGTCGGTACAACTGATCGGGGTTTGCACATTTCGCTAAACCGTATTTTTCTGGATCTTTGATTTATCCAGTAAGCTATTGGTTGCTCGGTAACCAGTACCTAGCATTCAGCAAATAGATCGACATACTAAGCTAAAACGGTTGTGTTTTTAGGGCAAGGCCTATTGTGCAATTTCTAGAGGCTGCTAGCTAAGGGGGAAGGAAGCAAGGCATCTATAGTGATCTGAATAAAGATAGGTCATACCTAAACAAAAGGCAACCCTGAATCTTGACTTCGATGCAGATCCTGTGTGTTTTAGCGAATTAATTTTAATTTCTGTGTGTACCAAACTATAACTTTTCAAGAGTTAAACGAATGCCACCTTCTTTGAATTGGGATCTCCAGGCTTCTACTTACCGTGTAATTTGCACAGTATTGCAAAGAAATAGATTATTCTATTTGCATCATAGTACTCTAAAATATGGAGTAAGGTGGATGGGGGGTTTGAATTGTATTATCTTAATTTCTGGCAGTATGATTTATTTATTATTTTATTTATTTAATTATTTTGTCAACAAGTACAAGGAAACAAGTATCAGTACAGACATAGACATGGACACATGAAAAAATGGCACAAATAAATGGATATAAATAAGCAAAACTTAGCCATAAACACATAAAATGAGTATGTATAAATGGGGACAGTAGGACAGGGATGGTAGGCACGCTGGTGCGCTTATGCACCCCCCCTTAGGGAACCTGTTAAGCAGGGGTGAAATGCTCCCGGTTCAGACCTGCTCGGGCGAGTAGGTAGCGATGGTGATGGGCAGTTCGGAGAACCAGTAGCAAAAATCCCTGCCCCTGCCCCCGCCCCCTATGCCCAGCTGAGCCGCGCGATCATCAGAGCCTTTTTTTCCTTTAAATGGCTCTGACAAGCCAAGCTCTGATGATCCCAGCTGAGTTGCCTGCTAACTATCAAAAATCCCTCTCCCCCCAGCCTCCAGCTTGCTTACCTTAGCTGCTGGTCGCAACGTCTGCCTTGCTTCGCTTGCTGTAATCCCTGCAATCCATTGCATCAGCAAGCAACTGAATCTCTCTGCCTGCAATCAAGCTCATCGGTGAGCAGCTCTATCTGCCTGCCTGCCTTCCTGCCTGCCTTGTACGTCTTATTGCAGGGGTCTCCAACCTTGGCAACTTTAAGACTTGTGGACTTCAACTCCCAGCAAAGCTGGCTGAGGAATTCTGGGAGTTGAAGTCCACAAGTCTTAAAGTTGCCAAGATTGGAGACCCCTGTTCTATTGGGTAAGTTTTTTTCTCCTTTGGGAGCTTTAAAAAAATAGTTATTTGGGGATTTTTTTAGTTGTTCTTTTTTTAGACCTAGCCATTTAAAGTTTAGGAAGTTTTAAATTTAGCTGCTTTTATATAAAAATAAAAATTAATTAAAATAAAATAATATTTGTGCAGCTTTCTGAGATTTAGTGTGTTTCTGTAGTGTTTCATTCTAACTACACAAACGCACAAAATCTCACAAAGCTGTATGTGGTGTGTGTAAAGTGTGAAAGTTGGGTTTTTTGGGCTTCTTGTAGCTGTGTGAGGTTCCTGCTTGTTGCAGGGGCCATTTTGGGTCTAGCACAGCTGCTTTTACATTGTGGGTGAGCCAGTTGTGTTGTGTTTTGTAGGTTAAAAAAGGGCAAAGAAGTGACATTGACTTGGCCACGTCCACCCAGTCACTTTACCACCAAGCCCCACCCACTAATTAAGCCGCGCCCACAGAACCGGTAGCAAAAAAAATTAGATTTCAACCCTGCTCTTAAGAAACGTGTAAGGTCCACGGTAGACAGTTTAAGGTAAAAGGAATGGGGGCTAGAGAAACTAACAACAGGATCAGGTAGAGAGTTCCAGACATTTACTGCTCTATTGCTGAAGTCGTTTTTTCTGCAATCAAGATTAGAGCAGATTACATTTAGCTTGTATCTATTGATAGCCCTTGTGTTATTGCGGTTGAAGTAGTCATAACAGGTAGGATTTCATCTGCACATTTTTGAAATAGAACTCATGTAGGCACGATGTCAATTCTCAAGTTAGTCCAGCTCCCACACTCTTATGTAGCTTTAAACAGAAAATCGTCATTTAAATAAAAATAATAATTAGGTTTTAAATATCCAAGGTATCTCTGCTTGCCCAGTTGAACTTCTGGTTCACACTTGGGTTGCACCAACTTTCTGTTGTTATTGTGTAAATATCCTTTCCTGAAACAGATCAGTGCAATGAACCATGTCATCTTTCCCTCTCTATATTGATCTTCTAGTAATTCTGTAGAAGTTGAACTTGAATTACAACATTTTGTACAAGGCCCAGTCAGCTTCATGGCTGGGAGGGAATGTTTAGTATTACTGATCTAATTTTATTTTTTTAATGGACTAACTTCTAAATAACACTGATGCTTCTGGGGAGGCAAGAGAAGTGGGGCCTGCATTTAATGCATGGTCCTGAAAACATTGTAAGTGTAATAATATATTACTTACGACTATATGGAAAGAGAAAGCAAAAAAAAAAATGGTGAATACAAATAAGTTTTTTTTAGTGTCTCTCTTACCCAATCTACTATAAAAAATTCTACATTTAGTGTTTACTTTGGTCATCCATCTTTTTGTAGCTTTAGCTTTTTTCCTGCATAAAAATTGAAATGCATATCAGAAGAAACGTTGACTTAATCACCAAGCTTCATCATTGCTGCCCTTTAGAGATACTTGATTGTCAGTTGTCCCTTCCCAGCCAAAACCATAGCTAATTGTATTACAGAGACTATAGTCAGGAAACATATAATTTTTTAATAATAAGAAAAATATTTATAGTTAAATCAAATACAAATATATCCATATTAAACCTTACACCTATAATTTCTTAAATTAATCTTGGGCAAACATGTAAAGCTGAATTCTGTCTTACTGTACTGTGTAAAATCTAGTATTTATAACTATGAATGTTGCACATGATCTATCTTCTTATGATTTCATATGCATAGGGGCTGTCAGCAATTGCTTTAATCATTTTTTTTAATCTTTCATTATGCCAGCTCAGTGAATTTGTATATGCCTACTTACTTCCTTTTACCAACTTGTGAACTATGAACTTTGCAACATACTTAGAGTTGCAAATAGAGTTGCCAAACAAAAAAGGCATTTCCTTGTATAAAACAAACAGTTCTGCTAAGAGATTTTGTTTCTGGATAATTCTAGCTTATTACAATGAAAAGGCAGCCAACAATGATTTGAATTTTTGTTCTTCCTCATCTATTGTACTAAACTATGATGCTTTGCTTACTTTTGGCTTAGTATGATGAGACAACCTAATTTTGGTTTGCAAAATCATGGTCACAGTTTAATATAGGGTATGAAGCCAGTACCATGGCTATTTCAACAAAGCATTGTTAAAACAAACGGAGCTTAGTGCGAGTTGTTGTTACTTGCGAACTTGTGTCCAACCCATCGCAACGCCATGGACAATGTTCCTCCAGGCCTTCCTGTCCTCTACCATCCTCTGGAGTCCCATTTAAGCTCACACCTACTGCTTCAATGACTCCATCCAGCCACCTCATTCTCTGTCATCCCCTTCTTTTGCCTTCAATCTTTCCTAGTATTAGGCTCTTCTCCAGTGAGTCCTTCTTTCAGCCAGTAACTCAGCAACTTTAAGATATGTACAGGTAGTCCTCGATTTATAACCACAATTGAGCCCCAAATTTCTGTTATTAAATGATGTTAAGTGACTTTTGCCCCAGTTTACGATCTTTCTTGCCACAGTTGTTAAGTGAAACATTGAAGTTGATAAGTTAGTAACCCGTTTGTTAAGTGAATCTGGCTTCCTCATTGACTTTGCTTGTCAGAAGGCTGCAAAAGTGGATCATACGATCTTGGGACACAGCAACTGTCAAAAATATGAACCAGTTGCCAAGTGTCTGAATTTTGATCACATGACCATGGGTCTGCTGCAAAGGTCGTAAGTGTGAAACATGATCATAAGTCACATTTTCCAGTGCCGTTGAACTGTCATTAAACAAACTGTTGTAAGTTAGGGACTACCTGTATTCAGGAATATTCTACAGACATCAGAGCTCTCATTTCCTAAAACCAGCCAAGTATTTTTCTTTTGGATTCTAGTCCTCTGGGTTTTTTCCCTTCTGATGAAAAAGAAATTTGTTCCATCTCAAGATTCATAGAACTGAAAGGCCTAATATGTGCCTTTCAGTTTTCCAATTACAAAATTTGTGCATTTGTTACAGAAATGAGAGGCTTTGGGTTATACTGGTCTAAAACTGTTATATATGAATGAATTATTCTGTCTGAGGCTAAGTGAGGGGATATACATATGTGCACAGAATTTTCGATTATTGTTAGGAATTTCTCTTGGAGAGAAATAGAATAGTGCTCCGCCAATGGATTGAATATTCTGCCACTCCCAAAATCTTACTGGTTGGCCTTATGACTGTGCTTTGTCCAAATTTCTATGATGGTTCCTTAAGTAATAATTTTATACTATGTGGCTGAAATATTACCCCTTTTACTGGTTTAACCAATCAATTATTATTAATAATTATTAATTATTGCTTATTGCTTAGCGCATTGTAAGCCGCCCTGAGTCTCCGGAGAAGGGCGGCATATAAATCAAATTTTTTTAAAAAAATTAATCTCCTTCCTTGTCTTATAACTACCAAAGGAAGTACCAAAGGAAACATGGATTGCCTCCAGAACATGGGTTGCTCACTAGAGTTTCTAAAGAAAGGACAGCCATTTATCCGGACTGGTATAGGCTTCAGCAGAGGGTTGGACTAAAAGATGTCCATGGTCTTTTCCTGTTATTTTGCATTCTGATGGATTAAATTGGCCTTTTTCTGGATAATGTAAAATATTTGTTGATACATGCAGTCAGACATAAAAGGCTGTCAGTCTATTAAAACCATATTTGTATGAAATGTTTCTTAAATATTCCTACATTTTGGTTAATTGCAATTTAGGTTAGCAAAAAAAAAATAATAATTGTATTTTGTTTCATTTCTAGTATGGAAGTGCTCCAGGTGGACCAGCATTTCCTGGTCAGGCTCAAGATCCATTATATGGTTATTTTGCTGCTGTAGCTGGGCAGGTATGATTTTCCATTGTTTTGGTAATAAGATTGCTGATCCAGATATATGTTGTTGGTTAATTTTTTAAACTGGTTATGTGATGTTTCTTATTTTTTTTATTCAAAATATGAAATGTGTCTTCTGCAAAGTATAAAAATGGATTAAGGAATGTACAATATAGCTCTTTTTTTGAAGTATATGTCTTGCATTAATTTTGCATACTTTTTCCTCAGTGGGCATATCTTCACAGCTACACTCCACAATTCATTCATCTGAATGGAAAACAGTAATTTACACTTGTTAAGGTTGCATTGAAGAAAGAATACTGGAAAGAATTGTAAAAACAATTGTTGCAACCAAGGATCAGAGATTTCCTTGCCAAGACACAAAGAACATTCTTGTTTGTTCTTTTATGCCCAAGTAGCATTATATATGAATGTCCCCATTCATATGTCACAATCTGATCATATCCTTGATCCCATAATGCCTGCTATCTTGTTGGGAAAAGGAGAAGTGTTTGGGGCATAAGAAAATAAAGCTGGATTGACATTGTTTGTGTTTTCAAAGGATGGGCAAATAGATGCTGATGAGCTACAAAAATGTCTGACTCAGTCAGGAATTGCTGGTACCTATAAACGTAAGTTTGGCAAATTAAATAACATTTCTATGTATAAGACTTTCGCTGTGGTATTAATTTTCATGGACTAGGATCCTGACACTTGAATTGAATGAGAAGTCAAAGATTAATTGAATTCCCACATGCCCCATTTAGCTTGGCAGTGGTTTGGCATTATGGGTATTGTAGATCACAACTCATTGCCTTGACTTGGCAGATCTGATAAATACTTTGATCGAAGTACAGCATGAAAGTCCAGGTTAATAGCATAGACTGGAAAGTTAAAAAAGCATTTTGGAAGAAAGCAACAGTCAACCACTTCCACTTGTCATGAAAATAACATGGACATGTCCATATACTAGTAGTCCTCGACTTACATTTGTAACTTTCATAACCCGACAGATTCATTAATGGGATCACGTTAATTGAACGTGATTTACCCAATGCATTCATTAATCAAATGCTCAGGTCATTAAGTGCACATCAGGCTGGGAAACTAGACCTAGTGCTTCTGACCACCCAAGGTCCCCCCCGATCCACAGAGATATTTCATGCATCTCCCCCCCCCCTCCATCCTGCCCTACCAGATCTCCACAGGCATTTTGGAGGATCTTGATGATCAAGCGAACTGTGTCCTTTCTAGTCTGTCTGCAATGGCTTTCTTTGCCTGCGTCCCTGCCGTCTTTTCAAAAAGCTTTTGGCATGAAGAACGGAGGCGGGGAGGGGCATGCACAGCACTCCTGGCCTCCTTTCTTTGTGGCAAAAGCCTTGAGGAAAGCCAGCCAAATCTTGCAGGGGCAAACGATTGCATCCCAACAAGCTATGGTCGTCTGAGCTATGGTCATCTTTGCAAAAAGCTTTTGGAAGCCGGGGGGGGGTGGCATGCATACTGCTCCCAGCCTTCATTCTTTGTGCCAAAAGCCTTGAGGAAAAACAGCCAAACCTTGCAGGGGCGAGTGATTGCATCTAGGCAGGCTCTGGTTGTCTTTGCAAAAAGCTTTGGGCGTGAAGAATGGAGGCCAGCAGCACTGCTGACACCCTCCTGGACTCCATTCTTCACATCAAAATCTTTTTTCAAAGACGGCTGAAGCCTGCCGGAATGCAATCATTCACCCCTGTGCTGCTTCTCTGGCTTTTCTCAGGGCTTATGGCATGAAGAACGGAGGCCAGGAGCACCACGCACGCCTTTCCCAGCTTCCGTTCTTCGTGCCAAAAACTGTTTGCAAAGACGACCAGAATCTGCAGGGATGCAGGCAAAGAAACCGCAGCAGAGGCTGGAGAGGACACGGTTCACTAGATCTTTGCAAGGTAAGTGAGTCTACACAGGCCCAGTGTCTATGGACATCCATTGGGGGTGGGGATGCGGAATAGGCAGGGCAAATGTTTCAGTGTCTCTACGGTCATTCGTAAGGGTGAGCAACTGCCATGGTGCTGCAACATTAGTTGGGGTTCGAATCTCGCCAAGGCTCAAGGTTGACTCAGCCTTCCATCCTTTCTAAGGTAGGTGAAATGAGGACCCAGTTTGTGGGGGCAATAAGCTGACTTTGTATAAATATACAAAAGGATGAAGGCTATTGTTGAGCACATTGTAAGCCGCCCTGAGTCTTCGGAGAAGGGAGGCATATAAATCAAATTAAAAAAAAAAAAAAAAAAAATTAGTAACTGACACAGGACTGTGTCGTAAATAGTTGGGGATGTCGTAATTTCAAATGGTCGCTAAGTGAATTTATAAATCGAGGATTATCTAGTCATTAGTGATCAAGTTCAATTTGATAAAAATAATCAATTTGATTAAGTAACTTTTACTTGTATTTGAATCGGTGGAAATTTCATAGCATTATAGGAAAATGTTTATACTATTTGCTCTGTCTTAAAAATTGTTTATTGCAGAGAGAAATAATACACATTAATTAGTGACAGCATAGATGTCTTTATCTGTTACTTATTGTCCTATTTTTTAAAACAGCCTTTAATTTAGAAACTTGCAGACTCATGATCTCCATGCTTGATGTATCCTTTATTTGTCTAACTCTGATTTCTAATGCATTTGTGGATTGGAAGAAATGCTTTCAGGTAATGGAGAACACTTTGGTAGCTGAAATCACTTTTAGCTTTTATATAGAATATTCTGAGCTGGTTTTTTTTCTCTTCCCAATTTCCTGACAATTAGAACAATTAATTAGTGGGAAGACTTGCCTCTAGAATTTGTGAGTGATCCAACACTGGAGGTTTTTAAGAAGAGATTGGACAACCATTTGTCCGAAATAATACAGGGTATCCTGCCTGAGCAGGAAGTTGGGAAGTTTAGAAGATTTCCAAAGTCCCTTCCATTTGTACATTAGGGTATGAAATCTGCACTATGTAAAATTATCCATAGCAGAAGAGTTTTAATGTTTCATTGCTAATTGAGTAGACTCTGCATATACTTTAGAAATTTAGCTATTATTTTTCCATCCAAGTGTTTCACTGGTATCCTTTTCCCTCTCCCTTCTCTCTCTCTCTCTCTCTCTCTCTCTCTCTCTCTCTCTCTCTCTCCCTCCCTCCCTCCCTCCCTTTCCCTTCTCTCTCTCTCTCTGTCTCTCCCCCTCTCCCTTCTCTCTCTCTCTCTCTCTAAGAAATAAATTGATTTCCATAAGTTTTGCTCCAAAATGTACAAAGAATTGCAGTTGAATTCAATGATTTTTTAGCACAAAAGTAAGTCCTCAGTTATCATCTCCCTTTGATATCAGAGGGATATCACTTCTTCAAATAATCACGGTTCAACACAAAAACATAGTTTGTTTACGATTCCAGTTCTCTTCAGTAACACAGACACAGTTCCTTTCAGCAGTTCAACTTTCTAATAGCAGGAGCAGAAGTGAATGAACTTCCTGCCTTTTATGTCTGCTTAGCACAACCAATTAGTCATTTTGTAGCAGTTAAAGTTACAGAACATAGTTTTCTATATATTACCTACCCAGCCATAGGATAGGCATCCAACATTCTCCCCTTTGGGTAGACTAATAGATTTACAATCTTAAACCATACTGTTCACATGTATTTATATGTTTCCTGCTTCCCTGTGCTTTTGTGAAATGATCAGCCACATTGTCTTCTGATGCACAATATACAAGTTCTATCATCTTGTTCATTATATGTTCTCTTACATTGAGATATCGAAGATCTGTGTTGTTCTAGTCTTTACAGCTATATTTGTCGCCATTTTTATCGCTGCCTGATTATCTTTGTATACTATGATAGGATCTTGTATATCTATTCCTAAATCTAGCATCAGTTGCTTAATACTAATCAAATCCATACATAACAGAGATAAACAAGAAAACTCTGCTTCCATTGTAGACATACTTAAATGCTGCTGTCTTATTGAACGCCACCATATCAAAGATTTTCCCAGAAATACAGCGATTCCTGAGGTTGATTTTCTTGTATTCACATCTGTTGCAAAACTAGCATCTGCATAAGCGGTTACATGCAATTCTTCTGATGGTGTAGATATAATGCATGATGCATGGTATATTTCAGATATCCTAGAATACGTTTTGCTCCTTGCCAGTGTCTTTCTGTAGGTTCCATGTTGAATCTAGCTAATGGGTTCACGCTATAAGAAATATCGGGTCTAAACCAATTGCTAAGGTATGATAAACTGCCAACAATGATTGGTATATCCCTTTATCAAACAACGGACTTTTCACATCAGTGTTGCAATATTCTTGAACCATAGGTGTCTTTGATGGTTTACACAATTCCATTCTGAACTGTTTAAAAATAGATTATTAATTTTATCAGTTTGGGATAATTTAAATCCTCCCCTAGTTTTTTCGATCCTTACACCTAGGTATTGTTGTATCTCCCCTAGATTTTTAATCCTGACATGAGCTTTTAATTCATCAACAATCCTGTTGGCCTCTTGCTCATTCTTTGTAATCAGAGCTATATCGTCCGTAAAAAGAAGTAATAATGATACTATACCATCCCTTTCCATTTTAAATAAACATGGATCTGCTAATCCTGCTTTAAATCCGATATTCTTCAATGTTTTTACAATGCACTGGTTCCATTCATAACCTGACTGTTTTAACCCATACAGACTTTTCTTTAATAACCAACAGTCAGCCTTCCCATTTTCCTCAAATCCTGAGGGTTTCTTTAAATAAATTTCATGCTGTAATGGTGCATGCAGATATGCGGTCTCTACATCTAAATGGTTAACTATATATTTATTTCTAGCTGCCCATACCAACGCTGCTCTTAATGTAATGGCTTTTAAGCTTGGAGCGAATACTTCATCGTAATCATTAGGAGACTGATTAAATCCTTGAGCTACCAGCCTAGCTTTATATATTGGTATCCCATCTATCCCAGTCTTTAATTTATATATCCACTTACTACCGAGTATAGTTTTCCCTTTTGGAATTGTTACAGACTCATACACTTTCAAATTCTGTAAAGATTGTAGTTCTTTAGTCATTGCACATCTCCACACTTTCTGGTCTTCAGGTGGAAACGTGGTCAAGTCATTAAATGTAGTAGGAACTTTATTTACTTGATAGACTGTAGTTGCCTGATACATATCAGGTGGTCTTGTTACTCTACTCGACCTTCTTGAGAGTTCAGGACTTAGATTGCCTCTCCACCTTTACCTCTTCCTTATTACATCTTTCTCTACCTCTTCGCTCTGGATCTCTGGCATTTCATTGGTAGCTTCAGTCTGAGTTTCAATGATAACCTCATTTTCAGTACCTAATTTGTTCCACCCTACATGCTCCATAAACCTGGCATTTGCATTGTTAACTACCGTTGCTATTCCTTTTACCCAAAATCTGTAGGACCTGTGGTTTGAATTATAACCAACAAATATTAATTGTTGTGCCCTACTCTGGCCCTTACGCCTTAACTGCACTGGAATATGTACCCAGGTGATCCAAATGTGTGTATGTAGCTCAAATCCGGCTTCCATGCCATACGGTATATGGAATTTTGTTAGTGGTTGTATTTATGGTGTTGTTTAAGAGTGTATTTGCACACATAATTGCTTCTCCCCATAAATTAGCCGGTAAACCTGCATCAGCTAACATTGATCTCATCATTGCTTGTAGGGTTTGTCCTCTCCTTTCAACATATGAGTTATGTTGTGGTCTATATGGAGCTGAACATTTGTGCTTGATACCAGCATTATTTAACATTGATTTAAACCTTGTGTTTACGAACTCAGTACCATTGTCAGTTACAATGGTAACTATTTTTTGATTTGTTTTTCTCTCCACAAACTTAATCCATTGAACAAAATACTGAAAAGTATCTACCTTAGTCTTCAATAGGTAGCAAAAACCATACCTGGAATAATCAACTATACTGAGAACATAGCAAGCACCCCCTAAACTAGCCTTCATTGGCCCTATTAAATCAGCAAATACCACTTCCAGTGGTCTCTTCTTTTTTAAACCCGTCAAACCTATTAGCAGGGATTGTTCTATTTTTCTGCTGATTACAAATATTGTAATTTAAATACTGGTTACATGGTTTCAGCTTCAACCCATCAACTAATTTTACAGTTTTCTGTAACATCTTAAAACTGATATACCCCATACATCTGTGAAGCAAGTGAACATATTCATCATGTGGTTTGACATTTGAGTATACAACATTTGTAACATGGTTATTAGATAATACATATAAACCATCTTTCAGTTTTCCAATAATCTTGGTTTCACCTTATTCAATTAAACAATCATTGATTCTAAATGTTACTGTATATCCTAGCTTAACCAGTATTCTAACCGAAATCAAATTAAAGTTTAGATTTGGAACATATAACATATGCATTTTTTCGTTTACATATGGACATATTGCCGTTCCCTCACCACATGCCTTTAGTTTCCACCCATTTGCTAAAGAAACCTTATTATTACTAGGCAACATTTTTACAAAATAGTTTTGTGTTCTGACAATGCATAGCGACGCCCCGCTTTCAATAACCCACAAATCGTGGTTAACTGGTTTCTTATCAGACATAGCTACATTACATTGTTTTTTATCTTTAACCATGTTTTTTTGTTTCAGCCTTCTGCAAAACCTGGCTATATGACCCTTCTTGCCACAATTAAAACAATGTTTTACAGCATATACATGGTTATTTACCTTTACATTTACATTAATCAACTCGAGTTCTTCCTTTAGTTGTTTTCTTTCTTCTCTCCTCCTGGCCTCTTCTAGTAGTCGCGAGGTTACATTGGCCAAAGTTAGTTCTCACTCCTGCTGTGTGAGAACTTCAAATGATGTTACTACGTCATCGTAGCTCTCATCTAGCGATGATAACAGTATATAAACCTGTTGCTGCTCGGAAAAAACCACCTCCTTCTGATGTAGCTCTCGAAAAACGCTTTTTATGCAATTCAGGTGTGTTAACATGTCACCACCCTTAAGAAGTCGTGTGCGAAACAACTTTCGTGTAATGTTAATTTGCGCCGCCACAGTGTCACGAACATAAAGATGTTTCAAATTGCCCCAGCATCTTGCAGCAGACTGTTCATCCTCAATGTGAACAAGCTGGGTATCGTCTAGAGACAAACCAATAATACACAATGCACTCTCATTCTTCCTCTGGAACTCGGCTATCTTCCTGGCATCCTTGGCATCGTCAGCATTCCAGGAGGTCACATCTGGTGGATTCTGCACTACATCCCATAGCCCTTCTTTGCGCAACAGGAGACTGCACTGGGTGGACCAGGATTTGTAGTAGGTGCCATCCAGCCGGGTAAACAGCGATAAGTTGGGAGCTTGACCTTGTGCCATCCTCACCAGGATATTAAATACGTATCAGAACGTCTGGAGCAATAATGTGTCGCAACTCTCTTATTGCTGTAACTGGTACACACACTCTGGTACTGGGCCCATAACCAGTGTTGAGGGTAAAACTGCCCTCTGCAAAGTGGTGCAATGGACCAGACAGCGAATAGATACGTTGCTTAGCAAAAACACACAGATACTCACAGACTCTGAACATTTAAAGAAAAATAAATAGTCTTTACTTGTAATAAAACAAACTTGGCTTTTCAAAACAAAGATAACACTTCTTCAAATAATCAGGGTTCATCACAAAAACATAGTTTGCTTACAATTCCAGTTCTCTTCAGTAACACAGACACAGTTCCTTCAGCAGTTCAACATTCTAATAGCAGGAGCAGAAGTGAATGAACTTCCTGCCTTCTTTTATGTCTGCTTAGCACAGCAAACTAGTCATTTTGTAGCAGTTAAAGTTACAAAACATAGTTTTCTATATATTACCTACCCAACCATAGGATAAGCATCCAGCAGCTGCAATCCTATAAACAATAAAGAGTATTTTGCATTTGTTTTACTATTAGTATGGTTTGATCCTTAACAATAATCTAGAGAGACATGTCTGGCACAATGGGCTTCAATGAATTTAAAGAGCTTTGGGCTATACTGAATGGCTGGAGGCAACATTTTATGAGTGTGGATGCAGACCGCAGTGGCACAGTTGATTCTCAGGAGCTGCAAAAAGCATTGTTGTCCATGGGTGAGTTGTAGAACTTTTCTCTGACTGGGATTAATGGCTACAGGAAAAACATACAGAAGAATCCCGAATCTCCCCTAACCTGTAATTCTTCTGTTTTCTCAGGACTTCAACTCCCAGAATTCTCCATTTATGTTAAAATTCCATCAGACTGGGGAAGATTGCTCTAGTCTAGTCTTTGTAAAACTTGGTTTCTGTAGTAATAGAAACTGTTAATATACGTCTTTTCAATCTTCTGTTCTGCAAACAACATATACTCAATCCCCTTAACCATTAATCATCAGCTTTCACTTTCTATCATCTCAGAGAAATTATTCTCTGAATTCAAATTTGTTACTAGCCCTTTTCCACTGAATATAGTATTCCAGAAGGGGACTGACCAAGACAGAGTTGAATAGGAATAGCACTTACCATTAGATCCAGAAATCTATTAAGCTGGTATTGTTCTAGGAAGAACTATGGCTTGACTGTTTTATCACCAATCTATACTTCCTCCTCCTAATTGTTGTTATTCTTTTGGGGCTGTACATCATTCCATTTCCTTTTAGCATTTTAAAAGTTCTGTATATATCCACTTGGTTCCTTTGGAGCTTTCTTTTTTTTTTTTGGTAAAGATTGATATCAATTACGCTTCCATTATCTCATTTTGCAGGACTTCCTGATGTTCTCAAACTTCTAGAAACATAATTTGGAATAAAAACTGATGCTAGAGAGTGGTGTTCTGTTTCACAATAAAGCAACTGTCCATCTGACTTCTTTACAGTCATCTTGCAGTTTAATACACATTACCCAATAAAGGACATTTCTGATATAGGATATTCAACATATTTGCTTTCTTTTGTGCCTTTTATTTATTTAGGATTTAGATTGAGTCCCCAGGCCATCAATGGAATTGTGAAACGATACAGCTGTCGTGGAAAGATCAGTTTTGATGACTATATAGCCTGCTGTGTAAAACTCAGAGCTCTTACTGGTATGATTTTCTTCACAACAATTACTGAATTTGACTGGTATTTAATTTCTCCTTTTATCAAATCAAGTGTTTTGTTTTTTTTCTGAAACACAAAGCATGATGAAATGGGCTATGTAAGCCATCCAGTCTAACCGCTTATCTTAGGAAAACAAATATAAACCATCTTTAAAAGAAGGCTTTTCAATCATTGCATGAAGACTTTTCTGGATGGCTAGCCCATCATTATTAATATTTTGCTTGAGGTTCAACTGAGTTTTAATCTCATAGTAGCTTAAACCCATCAGGTCTAATCCTAATAATTTTACTCCAAAATTGTTTTTGTCTATGACATTGAAAACGTTCCAATATTTGAAGTACCTTATTCTATTTCTGAATCTTCCTTCCAGGTTAAAACACATTGATACAATTTTTTAATAGCATCAAACCTAGCAAAGAAAAATCTTTGTCTTTGGTGGATAAGGGATTAAAACTTGTGGATTTACAAGTTGTGGAATTTATATATTAATATTTTAATCCTTGGGCCTAAATTAATGAGTAGGTCATTGATCTGGAGCCATGGTAGCGCAGTGATTAGAATACAGTATTGCAGGCTAATTCCGCTGACTGCCAGGGGTTCGAGTCTCACTGGTTCAAGATTGACTCAGTCTTCCTCGAGGTCGGTAAAATGAGGACCCAGATTGTTGGGGGCAATATGCTGACTCTAAACCGCTTAGAGAAGACTGTAAAACACTGTGAAGCAATATATAAGTTTAAGTATTATTTCTATTGTTCAAAAACAATTTCTTGTGTTTGTCAACTTTTAGTTGGTTTTTCTGAAACTGACAGTTATAATAGACTATGTTTTTTCTCCTAACATGTGATTTATCATCTAATTCATTTTATTTTATTTTGTTTCTTTACAGATAGTTTTCGAAGAAGGGATGCAACCCAGCAAGGCATGGTGAATTTCCAATACGATGATGTAAGTGGTTCTAATAAGTCTTTCCAGCTAGAGATGCAAAATGTTTTTCCTTAAGTACTATGAACAGTGATTTCAGTATCAGTTGTTGAAATTAGTTTACATATTAGATATCCCTTCTTCCATTGAACTTTTTTATAAAATCTTATAGCTGTGCCCCTGCCTTCATTAGAAGCTATTCCCAGATAATGGTTGGCCTTGAGGATCATAAGTCTTTTATATAGCAACAGTGAAAGCCATATCTTAACATGATCAGCCTAACACCTTATTGCCTACATCAGAAGTGGGCAATAAATTTTCCCAAGGGGGCCACATGAGAAACTGGAACTGTTTTGGAAGACTGTCCTTCCTGCTGCTGACACCCACCCACCTCGCTGCCACCCCTGGCTGGATTAGAACAAAGGGACAGAGGTGACCTATGGCCCTAAAATGCCCAGTCTATCCTACACCAACTTTTCCCAAAATTGGTACATCTTCCATATGTGTGTATTTTAGTTCCCAGATTTCTGATGGCAATTGGTGAGAATTCTAGGAGTGGAGGTTAATATAATTGGAGGGACAGAATGGAAGTAAGGGTAGTTTATAGCTACCCTGTTTCCCCAAAAATGAGACTTATCCCAAAAATAAGCCCTAGTGTGATTTTTTTTACATTTGCGCCTAATATAAGCCCTACCCCCAAAATAAGCCCTACTTAAGAGCCTGCACACCTGGCTAGCCACCCATTCTGTCTGGTTGCTCACAGTACACCACCCAACGGGGGTGGTGAAATGGCTCCACGTGCCTCTCACTGACTTACTTACCTCAGGGCACCAGTAGCCAGGCCATCCCTGCCCAACACATGCCTTGTGGCAGCAGCAGTAGCAACCATGTGCAGCAGGAGCCCATGTGGCCACCGGCCCCCTTCTTCTGCTTGTTTGCAGCTGCAATAGAGCAGGAGGCTGTGTATTATGGCCGTGGCCACGAAGCAAGGCAGGTGTCGGGGCATGGGTGGCCTGGCTGCCGGGGCCCTGAGGTAATCCCTGAGGTAGCAGCTCTACCACCCCTGCCTCGCCCTGGCAGCACTGGCAAGCAAGCAGATGTGGGCCTCCTGTACATGGGGAAAAAATAAGATACCCCAGCAAATAAGCCTAGTGCAGTGATGGCTAACCTTTTCCGGACTGAATGTCTAAAGTTCACACACACACGCAAAATGCAGACATACATGCCCAAACCCCCAAAATGCAATGCGTGCATGGCGCCCAGCATGTGTGGCGGAGCTGAACTGGGCGACAGCTTGCGTGCCCACAGAAAGAGCGCTACACCTCTAGCACGCATGCCATAGGTTCGCCATCACGGCCCTACTGCTTATTTTGGGGCCCAAAAGAAAATAAGACCCAGTAGTGGCAACAGTTCAGTATACTGGTAGCTTTTGAATATTGGATTTTGGCAGACTCCTTTCCAGCCTTACTTGTGAACACTTATCAATTGAAGGTAATGTTTTTTGTATACAAAGCATGTATCATCAGGCTACATGTGCTATTCAGATTTAGTGTCAGGCATTTTCTAATAGACTGTCCCATGCCACATGCCGGATTGCACTAGATTCATGCTGGATGCTAGTCTGTGAGCCTTAGTTTTTACTGAAGTCCTAACTTGCTCCCTCACTCCCCCAAAATGCGAAGTATATTTCCAGTAGTTAGCAAAGTGATTAAAAGATGTATAAGCTGTCAGGCAGTATAGATCAGTATCTTAAAGAACTTCAGTTTTTCTTGGCAAGAATTGACAACCATTAGATAATGATCCTATGGTTCTTCAAATCAAGATGGTATTTGAAAGTGCCACTGCATTGACCATATCATTAAGTGGTAGCCATAATACTCCCCAGTTGGTTTAAAATGATTTACAATATTAAAAATGAGTGAGAGGTTGTTCATGTAATTGTAATGATCTACTGTTGGAGTTTAATTTAAATACTAATTTTCAATTCTCATCAGGCATTACGCAGTTTTAGGAATAATGAGTCCCTACTGCTGAAGGTTCACAGGGTCCCTCTATCTCTGTACGACAGCAATCTTGCAATGGATAATTGTATAAAAAAGATTGTGATGACAAACTATACCTGATACACAATTTCTTCTTTTGGCAGTTTATTCAGTGTGTCATGAGCATCTAACTCATGAGTGAGTGAAGACAGACAGATAAGCATGGATCTACATTCCACATCACTTTGCTTTGCGCCAAACCTATATGCTGTGTAACTAAATTGTGATATTTGCATATTTTATAAATATTAATCAATATGGTTTTATAGTTTTTATAACTAATGGAAGAAGGAAATACAATAAATGTTGTTTGAGTGGATCTGCATTATATATTTATAATTTGCATGAGGAGAAAAGGAATCAAATTATTCATGTTTACATTTAATTTTTCAGTATCATTTAAAGGTGATCACATTGGAATATGCCTTGTTAACAGTACTATCTAGGAAGTTAAAATAGGAATGTATTGAAATGAATTTGTAAAATGTGATAGAGGTTTATTTCTAGGAAGTTTTTTTTAAAACTCAGAATAAACTAAAAGTTTGTCACTTTTTAAGTAGTAAGCAAAATATTTGTCTAAGTGTTCAGTTGGCTGTCTTAATATTTTGGTGTTTATTTCATAGAACCTGCTCAATTGGGAGCTGATTTAGTTCCATTTGCCATTTTAGTTTAGTTTTTTATTTTAACCATTTATATGGTTTTCCACCTCACTACTGTGACTCTGCTACTGCTATATCACATTATCTGCATGCAAGGGAGTTTTTGGGGATCAGGGATAGAATAATTGCTTACATTTCATTGTTTTCAAACACACATTCCCCCATCAAGGTGTATTAAAGTTGGTGCACAAATCATGAATTTCAGTGGCAATTGACAAGAATTTTGGCTACATTATTTTTTCTCTAGAAAGATTTTTTCCCATCCTCGAAATAAACACAACTTTCATGTTGTGTCTCTTGAAAAACACATTCTGTGTTTTAAATAAACAGCTGCTTTAACAAATGCTTTCGCTTGACATATTTGGTTATGTATGCATTGAATGGTACCATCAGGATAATATGGACTAAAATGTTACAGCCTATTGATTATAAAAACATTCTTCTTTTATAATGAACACACACACTAGAGTAATTGTAGAAGATTATTAGAGTAGAATATTTTTTTTAAATATTCCCTTCCATTTTTCCTAATAAGAAGAGATTGACAGGTTTAAATTTCTTACAAAGGACCACATTGAAATTACAATTTGTACAGGTAGTCCTCAACTTACAGCAGTTCATTTAGTGACCATTCAAAGTTACAATGGCACATAAAGTCCCTACAAAGTTACAATGGCACACAAAGTTACAACGGTCATGTTTTTCAAACGTATGACCATTGCAGCATCCCCAATCGTCATATGAACAAAATTCAGATGCTTGACAACTGGGTCATATTTATGACAATTGCATGTGATTGGGGTCATGTGATCGGTTTATGTGACCTGACAAGCAAAGACAAAGGGCAACCCAGATTCACTTGCCAACCATGTTATTAACTTAACAAATGCAATGATTCATTTAAAAACTGACAAGAAAATTCATAAAATGGACAAAACTCATTTAACAAATGTTTCACTTAGCAATATAAATTTTGAACTCCATTGTGGTCGTAACTCAAGGACTACCTGTACTCATCTAGGCCCACCCTGAGTATTTCTAATTTGCCAGAATTCTAGATGTTTCTCATCTACAATTGGAAAAAGACAACCATATGAATTTGAATATCTACATTTAAATGGAGTGCATTTTCAGGGAAATTTTTGACAAGCTGTGGAATTTCTGATTTGTTAAGAACCCCCACATAGTTCATACAGTGAAAGCGTTGCCTATTTCCTTATTTGTGGAGCTGGCCATAGGCTATGCCAGGGGTGTCAAACTCAAGGCCGGTGGGCTGGATCTGGTCCCTGGGGTACTTAGATCTGGCCTGTGGGGCTGCCTTGCAAACCAGCCAGCAGTGCCTCTGCCAGCAAAAATGGAGCTCAGGAGGGCTAGGCTGGCAGAATGCTCGGGTCACAAGCACTGACATGAGTGATGTTGAGCTGGCCATGCCCACCCCGAGGTCAAACACAACTCTGACATGGACCTCAATGAAATCCAGTTTGACAATCCTGGGCTATGCCTAGCTTCTTTGTTTCCAGGCTGTATGTTAATAGGAGTGATACATGCTTTCAAGACTTATATATGAAATAAAACAAGAATTAATTGGTCAGAGTTGCATGTACCTTACTGTAACATTCTGGATATAGTTTCATTAGTAGTCGTATATTTACAGCAATTTAAATGTTACTTGGAGTGGTTTCAATGAGGTGTTGAGTATTAGCATTTGAACTGGAAAAACACAAACAGCATTATGCATCTGTATTAGTAGCAATGGCAGCAATAGTAATTAGCCATAGTTTTTAATAGGAATTCTTAATCTTTTGAGGTCGGTTGATAGATTTGCAATAACACCGCCATAGAAGGCATAGCAAGTCATAGAACATCCACTAGCCAAAAAGCAAACTTGAGTTTACCTTTAGGTTGTGCCAGAATGCTTTTACAATGTCATCCGCTATGTTCTTCTGCACCAAGAGAGTATACTTCTATGTCCTTTTTTAGGAACTATACAGAAGGGATTTGCCATTACCTTTAAATAATCACTAGCCTACAGATGATCACTCATCTAAATTCTTAGCTTTATTATTTGGAAATTATAAGGTAAGTTAAACGGTGCAACCTTGAACATATTCCTTTTCTATATGTTGTAAATTAAAATGCTGTGCTAAAATGTGTGTTTATGGTTTAATTCTTCCAGGCCAATTAGCACACCTTTTTTCAGATTTACAGTATAATTTACAATACATATTTACTTATTTCTGAAAATTATCTAAGTAGACCTATTCATAATTTCAGTAATAGTCTTCTTCCAGCTCTCACTTGTATCTTGCAAAGCATACCTGGATTTTTAATTTTGTTTTAAAAGAGCTCTATTGTGATTCTGTTTTAGTAACGATGAATCCACTCTGGATACTAGAGAATTGACAAGATTTTATCAGCCAACAAGTCTTTGATCAACACCATAATTATTAAACATTTTAAAGTACAGTTGCCATGATTTGAAGCTCACTCTTTTATTGACATAATGATACATTACTAACAATTTAATTATTTTGTATTAAATATTTTCATAGTAAGCAACTCTACGGTGATTCAAATATGCAAGGTTTCATATCCCCAGGTTATAACTTTATTAAAAAGATTATTTTGTCCCATTACAGGAAAGCTGGCTTTATGAATTTGATACAACAACAAAATAATTATTCAGCACTGCAGTGATAGAAAGGGAGAGTTTTGCATTGGAATTGACAAAATTTAATGTTTCAAGAAACACATGATTAGTTGCTATTATAGAAACAATATCCAGTGGTAAATACAGCTTTTTACACATGGGATAATTTTAATTATTTGAACAATATAACCAACACAAAAACACTACATCAAGAATCCAGTTTCTATATTTTTCACCAACTATGTTGAAGTACTTATGTTGACAATGCTTTAGTGACAGATTTACAATATGGTAGTAATTATATTGAAAAAACCCACAACAATTAATAGTTAAAAATTAAAATAAATTGCCAGCACACTTCCATAGAATGTTAGAATAGTGACCAGTATCCAGATAACTCAGTGGTACATTTTTGCTTAAAGATTTATAGTTTAATAAGCACCAGACCATATGCCCTAGCACATATATATTCTCAATATTTAGGCAAGTCAGCATTATTGTATCATAGTAAGATATGTGATACCTTAGGATTTGCAGAATTACAACTGTGATATTTTACAGTTATTACTTAGCACCACTAAGCATCCAAAGGGCAGTAAAGCATATTTACAAGTGTTTCTAAATAGTTTGTAAAAAATATATCTTCAAAAATTTGAATATGTAAGGTCATAAGGCCTCTAAGGCTTTAAAAAAATACTTCTATGGCCATTTTTCTAATTTATAAAGACCAGAGGGATATTTTATTTTGATTTTCATACTTGTAATTTAAATACAATTTACAAATCTATTCATTAAATTCCCACTGTGCCATCTTCATCTTGCCTGATTGTCAAAATGATGTAGGGAAAATTGTCCCACACTAGCCTGTTCACCTTGATTTTGTAATGCTTCCCACTTACATTATTAGAATCAAAGGGCTGGAAGGTACCTTGGAGGTCTTCTAGTCCATATTAATTTATTTCTCTTCTTTTTTTTTACTTTCAAATAGCTGTGTTAGATTTCTTTTTGGATTTCAAATTAAGTTTTACAAAAGCTATGTTTCATTAGAACTGAAGATTAGAACAATTGTTTTATAAGGTTAAGATTGATATGCTTAGCAAACCTGGTGAGGGACTCCAAAAAATTACTGAATCGCTGTAAATACTATCAGATTTAAAAAGTCATTTTAAACCAGGTTTACACATCATGTGGAATTGCTGATGCCTTCTAAGTAGCGCAAAAATAATTAGTAGCTAATATAAACACATATCCAAAATTCACTTTGCAACAAAGACAATATTTCAGATAAAATGGAAAAGTGATCTTGTTTTTGTTTTTAAGCAAAGTTATGAGGACAGAAATCCAAATATAAAGCTCTGGAAGTTTTTCTATACTCTGCATTTTTTTTAATTGAGACTGATTTATTTTGAGGTCTAGTTGTAATGCACTGATTTCCCAGATATTAATGGTCATTTTTTAGTATTAATTTCAATTGACCCTTAGAAATTATGCTAACTTCAGCATTGCTATGCATTAGTTTCAATTGACCCTTAGAAATTATGCTAACTTCAGCATTGCTATGCTTATACTGACTAGAAATTATGGAAGTTGAAATTACTTCTTTGATCGCTTTGATTGTTCAAGTAAATTGTGCCAAAATATCCTTTAAAACAGATATATCAGGATACCTCCATAATTCATATTTATTCCCAGATAATCTATTCTGTTGCTTTTCCTTTGATTAAAACCATTCTGTATTGTTACTTTGCGATAGTACTGCAAATACACAACTATAGTTTGGAAGCTATTATTGAGACAATGTTCTTATTTTCTTTTATCTACATATTTCTTTGCTTATACAGAGAAACAAAGCTGAAGAGTGCTGAAATACTTATGTCAACCACATTATACTAAGATATTAACTATAAAAAAGGTGAAAGGAAAAGGCATTAAATTTTCATGACCAAGAATTTTCTTTACGAAGAAAGAACAGTGGGTTGTATCCAGTGATATGAGAGCACAAAGCCTCTGCTGCTTGTATAAAATCCAGCATTTGTTATAATTTTGTTGTTAAATGATGTTTGTGGCAGTTATTTCAGGTGCACTTGTGGTACATCATGCCATCATTAGCAGATCAACTACCATCCTTTTTTTTTTTATTGGCATTACACCTTGGATACAACCCATTTTGAGGAGCCAACCATTATCGCCCTTTTATTTCAACTGAAAGACAAGTGAAAATTTTGAAAATAGCTATGCTCTTATCATAAACACAAAACTTGAAATACACTAGCAACAGAAGTAATTGGAAGAAACATCCCTTCTAGCATTTTATCTGGACAGTAGCTTGGAATTCAAAATCTATTTGCCAACTTTCATTGTCTTGGATTTATTCACACTTTTGCTGATTGGCATCCATCACTTTTTTTACATACCAAGACAATTCAAGCTTATAAGCAGAGAAATTCTGCACTAGACCATAGAAATAAACGCCAGTTTATTAAAATTATATTTCATTTTACATTAAAATTATTAACTGTCAGGGTATTAACAAATGTTAGCCATTATCAAATAATGGTCAATGACAATGTCTACAAATTAACTACAGAGGATGATTATTTTCTCAGTGAACAACCTACAATCACCTCAATTCTCACATTACATTCAGTTCTGTCCGAAAAGGAAAAGGGAAGGAAAAAACCCACTTCCTTTGTCTTAGTAATTTAAATGGAAGACAGCAACAATGTCATTTTCTAACAACACATGGACTTACATCAAGCCAAAGATCCAAAAAGGCACATGTTAAGCTTCTAAAAATTAGCAAGAATCAAAAGTGATGGGGAAGATTAGCTCTACTATAGGTTTCCTTTAACTTGTGAGGAGAGCCTTTTGACTTTGACTGGAAGGGCAGCGCAGAGCGTTGATTCAAAGTCAATGAAATGAAAGAAAAAGACTTATAATGGTAATTAAACTTCATCAGGCCTTACTTCAGCAGTCATCCTTCACGTCCCTGCCTCACGCTATATATTTGCAAAATGAAACATTTATATATATTCTTTTATAATCTTTTAAACATTCTCTTATGGATGAATTTCCATTATGCATTTTTGTTCCTATTTAGTACAAATCAAAATACTTACCAAAACCTTATGCCACTTTCTAGAGACTGCTATGACTGCAAAGCCAGTTTTGTATAAATATAACTGGCAAAGTCGTATAAATATAATACCTTTAAAGTTTTACATAATTTACAGTTGAAAACTTTAGAATAGAACCTTTTCTCCTTGTAGAATTGACATTCTCAAAAAAGTGTAATTTCCTACAGTAAGTCCAGTTACACAACAGAAGGCCATATATGGCACTTCACATACAGAAGGAATTATGCGAAAGAGGTAGAAGATTCAGAAAAACAAATGACATTCCTATCCAAATACTGTCAAATATTAAATGATACTATATGCCTAAGAATGCTTTTAATGTTAAGATTTTGCAAGAACCAGTAGGCAGACCCCTTAGATCCTATCCATGCAATATTGCCAATATTGTCCTTCCGTTATGGCATGATAAGGCAATTATTTTTTCCAAATCTCCTCCATAATAGAATATTAAAGCAGAACACACAGTGCTAAATAATGCTCAGATCCGACATACATATATTATGAATTCTACTATCCCAAAGTTTCGTATCTAAATCTTGCTTATGAGCAGCTGGTGAAAAGAACTCTATACCAAAGACATATGGACAATGGTAATTATTTTAACTCATCATAATTTGGATATGAAATTAGCAAGAGGGCATTGAAATCCTTGGGATATTCAATCTTTTTCTGTATACATGTTTGACTATTTTTCTCTTTTTATATTGTATGCCTCATATCATCTGAAACTCCTTACAGGCATAACTCTTCTATGAAAAACTGACAACCTCCCACAATGCTTATTTCCTAGAAGCTTCACAAAAATGCTGCTTTCTGATGACTCCTGTTGTCCATTATTCTCCCTTATCCTATCCAAATAGAAATTATGAGAATCCTCCAGTCATTCCAGCAGAAAAGCACATCATTATACAACTGCACAGAGATGAATTATCTCTGGTCATCCAGTCAAGCATTTGAACATTTCTTATTTGGCCAAAACATGTACAAGCTTACACAGTTATTATATGATTACTTGGTTAAAAAGTGAAATTGAACTGGGTGGTTAAGACGAGTAGATTTCAAAAAGTAGGTATTTAATATGTACAGCAGATACAATGTTTTGACCAACTTCACATTAATGGCTGATGTTCCAAATAGGTAAAAATGGGTTCCATGTGGTTCCAGATTTATTCAATTGATTTTAATGGGAAGAGGAAAACAATCTGTGTTCTCAAAATTTTAGACACATTCTAGACCCTTTGTTCCAGTTCTTCTTAGAACACGAGGCAAAGTTTAATTCTAAATGGCACTTTGATGAATTAGATAGAAGGGCTGGGTAATTTTGATAGAAAATCAGTTTTGAGAAAAAAAATGAAAAACAAAGCACTATAATTGCCAACTTTTCCTCCTGCAGTGCTGTTTCTTTAATGCCAGATATCATACATACCTTATATCCAACTAGGCTATTGGTCCATCTATCTCACTATTATCAAACAGAGGCTATTAGTACTTTCCTGGTTTTTCAATGAATTATTTTGTTTCTATTGGCAGATAAAATTGAACCTGAGACCTTTGCATGCAGCTAAGCTATATTCATGAACCTGCCATGAAATATCTAACTTGACTCCTAAGTTTTGTAGCACGCTTTTCAGGCAAAAACCTAACTACAGTGCTCATATTTCACAACTGTCTACAAATAGCTTTTTTACTGAGAATGTAATTGTAACAGGTTAAAAAAATCACTGTTTTCTTGTTGAAGTTGTTGTCAAATATTTTGTCTTTTTAGAACCCAGCTGTGGGGAAAAAACATCTTATTCCTGCATGCTAACTCTACTACAGTAAAATGAGTAACCCCTTACACATGGATAGTGGCAAACAGAGGTTCATGCACACAGCATAAATGATTATGTACCAAATTCTGAATCACTCTCTTTTAGATATCTGGGGACATGTTAGACCAGGAAAAAACACCATTGGGATTTCAAAAGCAGTATCTGAATGTCTATATAATATCTGACATCATGCACAGTATCTTAGCATGTTCAGTTCTGTCTATATCAGGTTAATATCTTTATTTGTAATTCACAAAACTTGAATCAGCTGTAGAAAATCAGTGTCTTCCTTCAACGGGAGAACTCGCTTATCCTGTTGAGTATCTGTATCTTTGCTCCATCCAGTTGTCTGCTGAGCAGATGAATGTTCAGTGATTCAGTGATGCTGAATTTATATAAAATTTGAAGTAAATAGTTCTGGTGACAGCTCAGGTGAAAGCTAAATACTTAAATGGATGTCTCCCATAGCTGTAAAAAAAAAAAAGAAAAAATAATACCTACTTGTAGGACAGTATTTGTTGCTTATGCAATAGGAAAACCTGCACCAGTTTGATAGCTTTCGGTTCAGTGGAACTGCAACCCTTGCCACTTCCCAGACAGATGGAAATGCATCACCAGAAACAGTTTCTTCAGAAATGGGATTTAGTTTTGCTTTCTTGTTTGACAATACCCCCCAAATGTGCCTGTAAAAGTATGTTGCCAATGGTGGGGAACGCAATGAAATGTAGTGGTCAGAGCCATCTTCTCTTTTTGATCCTGCTCTCTGCATCAACAGAAACAGGGTAATCTTATTTCTAGTAGGAATAATTTAGTGTCTGATGTTCTAATTTTCTCTATAGGAGCGCAGTGACTGTGGGCCTTTGCTTGCCCATTCCTGCTTGTCTATTTTTAAAATACTCAGCTGATCCAGGTTTCGATTTCAGCCCAATCACAGAGCAAAGACCTCTTACCCGTGCCCAAACAGATAGCCCTTCCACTAAAACCAAATAAGAAGTCAAGCATACCCTGGCACTAGCTCTGTGGGCCTTCTTCTCCTCATCAGGCAATGGAGGCATGGGATATGGATACTTTCTGCTGGAAGCAATGGAGCCAGTAGATGATGATGGGGATTTTGCAGGGGAAAGAGTCCTGGAGGACAGAGACAGAAAAGAGACACAAAATGTCATGGGACAACAGAAATTGCAACCGACTGAAAGCTTTGCTAAGAATCTCAGATAAATCATTTCTTTCTACAAGGAGAACTAATGGCATCTAAGCCATCATTTAGGGAAGCAGTTTCCAAGCTCTATCTCTGTCCACATTTCTTGAGGACAAGAAATGTCCACATTTCTTGAGGACATTTAGTTCATATTAGTCCAAACTCTGGAAGAGAGGACCCTGCCCTTTCTCAGCCATGAAGCAACATGAAGCAACATGAAGCAACATGTAATTTCTTACCATTTTTGCCATCAAATGATAAGGAGAAATTATTATGCTGTCATCATTTACAGAAATGAAAGCAAAACAAGCCAATGTTAGTTTATATTATTGTTAAGAAGTGCAACTATAAATAATTTTGCCTCACACTTTGACTCACATCGGATGGCTTCAAGAAAGTATTCTTCCACTCAGATAAAGAAAATAATACTCGTCTACCTTATGGAACAATCAGTATGGATTTTCTGAAGCCATATATATACTCATATATATATATATGAACTATTGGTCTATCTTCTAAGCAGCCTTTGGCAATCTGATACTGGAGTTCCCACATTGGCCATGATTGCGATCAGTGTCTCATAATTGTGGCCACTGTGATTATGGCCACTGTTTCCACTAGGAGACACCAGATTGGGGAAACTTGTTTTGAAACCCTAGTAAAAGTTATTATTCCATGCAATAAAATGATTGCTTTTAGATGTTTTGGAGTTGCTTGAGAAAATACAAATTAAAATATTGAAGAGATAATTGACATTAGAGAGGGGCAACCTTTTAGTGGCGGAGTGTCTCATTCAACATTTGAGAGAGTATTAACAGATCCAAAAAAGGTGCAGCCATATTATGCATATGGCATATAAACTTTTAGGTTTTTGTTTCGTTTTAGGACTTCCACAGCAATATTTTGTTTCTCATTTCAAAAGGACAGGAAACAATGCACTTGACTTGCATCAGCCATGGTCAAGGGGTCTCAAAAGCTGCAAAGAGAAGACTGTCAGACCTAGAAGCCATCTTTCTACCTTTGTGCCTTCAGGCTTCAGGCCTGCCACAAATCCTACTGTGGGAAATTGGGAGAGGGGATTGCATAGAGGGAAGAAAATATGTAGTCACAATAAAATTCTTTATAGAAAGTCAAGGCCATTGTGCCCTGCATCTGTGGTGAGAAGAATGAGCAGGTATCTTCTGTTCCGGACAGTACCTGATTGGATGTGTGATGGACATGTGGGAGAGAGGCAAGTTCTTGAACTTTCCTTTGGGTGTGGAAAACCCAGAGCCTGTCAGATTCAGGTTAATGTCAAGGTTCCAAGTAACACCCCCAATGAAATCAAACTCCGAGGCTTGAAGTTCCTCAAAGCTAACTTTTATTAGAGATGTCATATTGGGCCATCTGGGAAAACCTGAATCTGACAGCTTCCGAGTTTTCCACACCCAAAAGAAAGTTCAAGACCTTGCCCCTCTCCATGTCCACCACACATCCAATCAGGTACTGTCCAGAACAGAAGATACCTCCTCATTTTTCTCAATGCCTTGACTTTCTATAAAGAATTTTATTGTGACTACATATTTTCTTCCCTCTACGCAATCCCCCCTCCCAATTTCCCACAATAGGATTTGTGGCAAGCCTAAAGCCTGAAGGCACAAAGTAGAAAGATAGCTTCCAGGTCTGACAAAGACTTAGGTATTTAGGCTGCAGTTTTCCACTTGTGATCTACCCCAATCCAATTTATACTGATAACATTGTGTACAGGTAGTCCTTGATTTACAACCATAATGCAGCCTGCCCATTAGGGTCGTAAATTGTAACAATCATAAAATCGATCATCATCTGATTGTCCTGATTTTAGTTTTTTGCAGTATTTGTTAAGTGAACACATTGATCGGAATGGGCATGGTTTTCCCCCAAAAAACAGAAGTACTGGATTTTCAACAAAACCATTGTAAAACAGTCGTGTGACTAGAGAATGCTACAAACAGCCATAACTATGGCTGTGTTGCAAAATACTCAAAGTGCAGTCATGTAGCTGGGAGGGAAGGGAGTGACTGTCAGAACTTTGGATTTGAATTTTAAGTCCCCTTTTTCAGGTAGATCTTAACTTTGAACAGTCACTAAGCGACTGCTCATAAGTCAAAGACTACCTGTACCTACATCAATGTACCTCAGACTTTTAAAACTAGGCAATTTCGATATATTTTGGATTATAACTCCAAAGTTTCCCAGTTGATAAATCCCTGACTCTGTTAGCTGAGAATCATGATACACTCCAATGCATTAGGACAGTTCCTGGTTAGGGCCATATGAGAGAGAATTAACTCACCCAGTTCTTAAGCACCGTGTTTTAAAAGTCCAGCTCTCATTTCACATTTCCAAACTATATGTGCACAGAGTTGCAGCTCAAGTTTAGAATCAACAGAGCAGATCCATTTATCATTATGTATATAAAACAAAAACACAGACAGAGGCATGCAGTTTAAAAGTTAGAATGGTGCTTCAATCAATACACATGCAAGCATAATTTAATATGCTGTGGTTCCAGCCAATCTCGGTATCTGAGGGCATTGGGGTGGGATGGAGGGGAGAGTAGACAAATGGACTGAAAGAGAAATCAGCATTTCTGGACAAGGTGGGTCAGATAAGCAGTAGCAAGTCAACATTTACGTCACATGTAAGGCATTCTATTTTTTCCAAGTCAATAAAAAGCTTTTCACTTTTACTCACAAGGCCAGGAATGATTGATATCAGAATCAAAGGAACCAAATCCCTGGGAAAATATTATTTCTGCACCAGTCCTTAACTATGCTAAAACAGGCAAGGGATTATACTTTCGAATTCCAGGCCTAAAACATCCTACTTCTACTTACTGGATGCAATAATTTATAAAAGAACTTTATTTTATGACATGGGGCTTCTTTCCTGGAGAGAGTCCACATGATCAAATATCACCAAAGCTAGCTACCATGATCCTATGAAATTTCTAGATATAAGCAGCTGCTCTGATATTAGGCCATCTTTACAAACAACTGTATGTCATAGATGCTGTGTTGCTGCTCTGACATTAGTAGAAATGCAGTTCTTTGTAAAGGTGGCCTAATGTCAGAGCAGAAACGGGCCTTCACATGACAATGGGGGCCTTCACATCAGTAATACTGGAAGGGAACTCTAAAAAATCCTGCATTTTGATTATATGTAAGAAAATTTAAAACTTGTATTCTAGTTCTCCTATAATTCTCAACCACTCTCAAACTAATGCCTATCCGATGTGTGAGAGCTACGACTCCCAAGAATTTCTAGCCCGTAGTATATTTAGAATTGCAACTCTTCCACATGCAGAAGCAGTCACGTTGAAAAAACTATAGTAAGCTCATAAATACAACTATTAACTTACAGTACTGTCTTGTACCAAGTTATAATTAAGTTACAGTACTGAGCTTCTACCAAGCTCAAAGAATATTTTCAATGGTTGCTTCAATAGTTAAACAATAAAAGAAATTGGTGATTATTTCACTGTGGACCATTTATTTTTCATAAAGCACTTCTGTAAACATGCAATTAGTTTAGTTCAAAGATCAGCAATCTGATGCCTCCAGGTAGACTTGAATTTGCAATTAAGCCTGCTAAAGTGATTAAAACAAGGGACTATGAGAGCTGCAAAATAACTAGCGGCATAAAGCTAACTATCCCTGATTTAGGCATTATGAATCCTGCAATCATGTAACTGCTTTCCTTAGAAATATTTTTATATATTTATACAATTGTATTAGAATATCTATTGTTCTGGAACACTGGTTTAATATTGACTAACATTAACTGAAGCACCATATCTGAAAGAAAAAGACATTATTTAAGGCAGGGGTGTCAAAATCTATTTCATTGAGGGCTACATCAGGGTTGTGTTTTACCTCAGGGGGGCGGGGTGGGTGTGGCCAGTTCGACATCACTCGTGTCAGAGGCACCTGTGGTGGCTCAAACGTTCTGCCAGCAAAAGCTGGCTCCCAAGCTCCATTTTTGGCTGCAACGGCTTCCTGCAACCTCTGCCAGCTAAAATGGAGCTCACTAGGGGCCACACGCAGCCCTCCCAAGCTCCATTTTCTCTGGCAGAGGCACTATGGACGGATCCTTTGCTGTTTCCAGGGCAGCCCCATAGGCCAGATGTAAGCACCCCATGGGCCGGATCCGGCGCCTGGGCCTTGAGTTTGACACCCTTGGTTTAAGGTGTAGCAAGATTTATTGGGAATGCTAAATTCTCTACTTTGGTTATGCTTCATTAGAGTTAGATTAGATGAGAGAAATCAGCATAATGTAGGGAGAAAGGGTAAAAAGTAAAGAGCTCAATTAGTAAATTTGCTTTTTGAAGTGCCCAGAGACATAGTTCATCAATCCAGTCTAGTTCCTCCCTCAAACAATTACCCTTCAAATGCTTTGGATTTCCAGAACTGGCCAGTTCTAAGATATGAAGTCTAGCACATCTGAAAAATATTGCTTGGCAGACTGATTATGTAATTGGTCTTATCCACTATTGCATCATATATGCACACACAAAGCATCTTGCAAAAAATTATATTAGAATTGAAATGATGCAATTTCCCAAACAAATTGCTCAGGAGGTAATTTTAGACCACTGCAGAGGTTACAACTGATTATTCCAGTTGTAAATATGCTAAGATTTCCAATAACCTACTACTATGTTTAAACTTACTTGTTCAACAATTTATCCCCCGTTCTTGTTCCTAAAAGAGCACACAGTATATCAACCTTCCAGCTGCATAGCAATCTCCCTACCTGAACTCATTGATTCCCTAGATACTCTTCTGGTCTTGGGGACTTTAATCTGCCTATTCTTAGTGTGGGGTTAGACGTAGCTTGTGAATTCATGGCCACAATGGCAACTTTATCATCTCCCAAATCATTCAATGTCCATAACAGTTGTATAACAGTTGTACGCCTGACTAGTTCTTCTATCAATCTGATATAATCTGGATTTGGGTGAATTACTTGGTTTCACTGCTCTCATGGTCGACCATCATTCTCTAGATAGCCTATGGGTCGTAGATACTCCACTCCTATGCAGGAGCTGGACCTATTAACAAACCCAATTGGATTGTTCCACAGGGCCTTTTTCATGATCTGACCAAAGCCCTAGTAGCTGCTCAGAATGAGAGGATAGCCTGACTCTGGATTGGATCAGACTCAGAACTTTCCCTGATTTATGGAGGAGCAAAGGGATATAAAGTGGGGGGAAAGATACCCACAGCAAATGATAAGGAGTAAATCTGATCAAACATGAATGACAGCTACTATAGGAGGCTTATCTTGTAGCAGTAAGGGAGGAAAATGTATTTTTCCACCCTTATTGAATCCATGAATAGCCATCTAAAGACCTTGTTTTGGGTGAATACAGCCTTCTGGGAGGCAGTGTTTCACTTGCTAAACCATTGTGAAGAATATGCCAGACATTTGACAGATAAAACTGATTTGACAGATAAAATTGATCAGATCCATTCTAAGTTAGATTCTGACCTTGAAGCAAATCCTATGGAGGTGACGAGAGCTGGGCCTAGCTCTGTTATCTGAAGAGATTTTGGTTTTATTGGGCCTGGGGATTTGGAAAGGTTTCTTGTGACTGTCAGCACTGCATTAGATCCATGTCCCTCCAGAATGATCAAGGCTTGGGAGGGAGACAAGTGGGTTCAGCAGTAGTTAATTTTTCTTTAAGTGACAGAATGGTCCCACCATCTCTTCCTCAAGGGGCCATTGTTGGCACTGACCATTTTGGACAATTTTCATCCAGTTTTCCAATCTTTTCCCTGTTAGGGAAGATAGTGGTTCTGCTGCAACTTCAAGGGATGTTGGTTAACTAGAGCTCTTTCACCCAGTGGCTTAACTTTGGCACTGAGATGAAATTGATTACACTCTTTAATTATCTCTGGCGGGACCAGTGTGAAGATTGTGAATTCATCCTCTTCTTGATCTCTTGGTGGCTTTCAATGATGATATCCTTCTGGATCGGGTCCAAGAATTGAGGATGATGATTCAATGTTATGCTGGTTCTACTCTTTCTTCCAGGGTCAGTTACTGATGGTTTTGATAGGAGGAGAGCTCTCACTTTGTGACATGCTGCCCTTCTGTTTAATATCTATATAGAAGTACTATGTGATGTTATCCAACAATTTGGGGTGAGGTATCATTAGAATGCTGATGGTACAGGGCTTTATATCTCTACCCTGGGCCATCTGAGTGATACTGTGAAAATATTATCTCAGTGCTAGTGGCTGTGGGGACCTACAAAAAATTTCAACTCAACCCAAGTGGGTGGCTTTGGGTTTTAGGACCACCTGGTTCTGAGGATCTTCCATCTTTGCTTTTGGATGAGGAGGCACTGTCTCAGATAGAACTAATGCACAGTCTGGGAGTACTTTTGGACTCATGGCTCTTGCTGAAAGAGCAAGTGGCAGCGGTGCCGAAGGTGGCTTTTGTAAGCTTTGTGTTGAGCTGGTCTTTATTCATAGACTAGGGTGTCCTACTCACAGTCTTTTATGCTCTTGCAATAGCCTCTTTGGACTATTGTAGTGTACTCTATATTGGCCTACCCTTGAAGAGCATTTGGAAGTTTCAGTTGATGTGGAATGAGGTGGCACAGGGTGTTAATGATGGCATGTGACACCATTGCTGTGTTAGCTACATTGGCTGCCAGTTCTCCTCCAGATGCAATTCAAGATGGCAACAATCACTTTTTAAAACTGTAATAGCTTGGGACTAGATTATTTATAGAGTCACCTCTTCCTGATTGTTTCTACCTGTCCAATACAACAGGAGAAACATGTTGTGGGTACTATTAGCCAAAAAATATTGGCTGGCAATTAAAGAAAAGTTTTTTCTGTTGTGGTTCCTGCCCTCTGGTTCCTCCAGAATTTAGATTGCCCCCCCCCCATCCAGCTGACTTTCTGTAAGGCCTTGAAGACCTATTCCTGTGCTTGAGTCTGGGCCCCTGGATATATGATAGAGCCCATTTTTTGGTTATGCTGAAGGCCACATATGATCCTCTATGCTGAAGGCCACATATGATCCTCTACACACATATGATGTATGACAGATGGGAGGCAGTATTAATCAAATAAATAAATACTGAAAATAAGTATATAAGTATAATCTGAACCTTATTTTATGCTGCATAATCCTCTCTGTCACCCAGTTCTCTTTCTATCACTCTTATTAAAGAACTTTATATATTCTATCACAGGCTTTTTTTCATTTTTGTCTGGAGTCAATCAAACTGCAGTTCAGTCCCAAACAGAAAAATATACTAACCTCACCACCTTTAGTTTCATATAAAAGTATATGAAAGAACATAATCCATGTTTTTTTTCCTTTAATGAACCCCTTATAGATACTTATTCTTTCTGGCCTCAAGGGGGAGCTCTTATCTCTTGACGACTAGGACAAGATGATGGTAATTGTGCTGCTAGAGACTGTAGAAGAGAAATCTGCATCTCTGGTTATCAGCTTCAAACATTTGCATGAGCAAATTTCTAAATGGTAAAGACCATAGTGTTTCCATGTTTTCAAAATGTAGGAATATTAAAACAATTGTCTTCTATTATATTCAGAAAACTCACTTTCCCTGCATTGGGAAATTTGCATTTGGTTAAGTACAAAATAAAGGGACTTAGTACAGTTAACAATATGGATCTTCATCCTATCAAACTGTTTTCCTAATTTATTGGAGAAGAGAAGGGACTCTATTCTCATAAACTATATATAGGGCTCAGAACCTCAGCCTTTTTATTTATCTTAGAAATCTACTGATTAAGAGTGAACTAATGACAAACCCTAACTTTTCTACTAACTTTCCTACTAATCTTTCTTAGATCAAAACATCTGTTTTTAAATGCATTCATTTTCATGTTCTGGAATTTTATTTCTTTGAGAATTATCAATCTATCTCATTTCATAAACTTTTGAAATGTTTATGCAGATATCCTGGTCATAAAACCAAGATGTGTTTCATGTTAAGCTACCGTGTTTCCCTGAAAATAAGACCCTATCTTATATATATATATATTTTAAACCCTGAAATAAGTGCTTGGCCTTATTGCCAAGTGCTCAAAAGCCCGACTGGGCTTATTATCAGGGAAACAGGGTATTACCTGAAAGTAATCAAAGAGAAATAAAAACAAGATAGATTAAAGCAACAACTAAAAACTTATTATGTCATCTATTCTGTGTGAAACTATAAGAAAGCCATCAGATGTCAGACAAATAAAAAGGAAGTTTTGAATATTAATTCCTCATAATGCTATAGACAGAGGAACTTTAAGGAAATTGTCACTTTTATGCATCATGACACTTATCTCTGTTATCAATGTGAGAAAGTAAATGTATTGTGTGTTATGGAACATCTTGTATGAATATGGGGTTTATTTAGATGTATTTCCTTTAACTCAGGACCTCAAGGCATGATTGATAATTGATTGCAGAATGCAACGAGAACAGTATATGAAGGAATAAAACATGCACAATAATAAATGGTGTACTCAGCAAATGGTTCAATATTGAACTGGAAATAAAGCAAGAATGTATAATGTCCCCCAAGAGGTTTATAATATTTATGGATAAATGTATAAGGACAGCTTGTAACGACATTAGATGTATATCGGTTAGGAACACTTTTGTGAATGCACTTTTGTACACAGATGTTGGACAAGACTCTTGATGATTTGCAGTTAATGTTAACTTGTATGATGAAAAAGATTAAAAATAAATGTATCAAAGATCAAAGTAAACATATTTCACAGGGATGAATACTTCCACATTATATGGTAAAACATATATGGTGAATAGATGAATCGGTGCACCTAGATAGAACATTTACTAAAGATGAGAAAAGGAATGGTTAGTTTTTAAATGTGCAATGCTAATATAAAAGTAATTAATAATATGGATTCTGTTGTGAGAAAACAAAGCCTGTCAAAATAAAACATATGCAGAAAAATAAGCTACTCCCCCTTTTTGTTACATGAAAGTTAAAATTAGAGCCATCAGGACAACAGAAACTTCTCAGGCCTTCCAAAACATTGCAAGAGTGGTGCACTATTTGGAGAATGGCAGGCTCAGCTTTTTCGCAATGTTTTGGAAGACCTCAGAAGGCTTTCAAAAGCATTGCAAGAACAGCGGTAGTGGTCTTGAGGCCTGGTGTGGCTAGCAGCTGCCTCACTTAGGGCATGCCTCAGCAGCAGTGAGAGGAAGATGGGGAAAGTTAGTTGGTGGCGCAGGGCCTGCAGAGCTGGGGATTTGTGCTGTGACACTAGGGTGGCTGGCCGTAACACAGGGCTTAAAATAGAGGCCTGGGGGCAATGGTAGACGATTCTATCTGCTGAAGACCAGGCCTCTATTTCAGCCTTAGTGTGGCTGCTGCCAAGGGGTACCACTGTGCAGGGCAGCCTAAAGGGTAGACATGTGGGGAGAGATAAATGGATGGAGGGAGTTGATGCATCCTACAGTTGTTAAGTGGACAGCAAAGCGGCCAAATTTTGATTACATTACTGTGAGGCCACTGCAGTAGGCATAACCTTCGGGTGTTAAGTACCATTTGTTCAATGCTAGTTGTAACTTCAAATGGTCTCTGAACAAATGGTTGTTAAGAAAGAACTACCTGTATTTCTATTTAAGCATTAAGATAAAATTCCGCTCACAGCTGCAATTTAGCACATTTTTTTCTTTTCTTTTCTACAAGCAACTGGAAGATAATAGCATAATGTTCTAAACGTCTTCTCAAACATTTGGTTTGTTTATTGCAAGTGGAATTGACACCTAAATATAAGGGCATATAATTGCACCTTAAACACATTGTAAGTAAAGCTATTGGCTCCAATGTACTAACTTACTACCGATGCTACTTGATTAGTTGAAGACTCTGATCATGCCCTTAAAACATTATTCGGCATTAAATAAAGAGAAAGCTGCTGAAAGCTAAAGATGGTGATGGGAATGCAAGCACTGTGAGCATCATTTTCAAAAGGCTTCATTAAGGCATTCAGAAAAGAATTGTAATTGCACATTGAAGCCCCCAAAAGGCAGCCATGAACAAAGAGCCCTTGACATCTTAAAAGAAATTACTTGTATTGGAACATACAAGAGGGGTCACATAATATCTGGTGTATGCTTAAGCCGTTCTTAAAGAGTAGAGAGAATGAATTCACAAAATACCTAAAGTAGGGTCCTTCAGTGTTTTTATTCACATCTTCTACCCACTTAGCTACATTATATTCTCTTTTGAACCATGGGTTTAAATACCTGCAAAAAGCAATGGAAGGAACAAAGAAAGCAGAAGAAGAATAGAGAAATATCTGAGAACACACAGCACAAGCTCAGAAAGGATGCCTTTATCCCTCAGTAATGAAGGACTATAATTCAGTGCAAATGCTAGACAAAGAGACCCATAAGAAATATCCATTTAGAAATTAACTTAACCTTACATGTTCTATGTACTTGCCATGAATCTGTCCTTGTGTAAAGGCCATGACAACACAAGGACTATACACTTCTTAAAACTTGAAGAACTCATAATAAGCCGATTTTAATGTTACTTAGTACTCTGAGAGAGTGGAGAAAAATGAATCACAAGTAGCCAGAATAGGAAGCAGTGCATCACAACAGCATAACATGAAAATTCTATAAATCATTCCAAGGTGAACATTATTGGTAGCTAAATAGGCTAACTATGTTATTTCAAAGCCATATATTTAATCTCTATAAATATAACAAATGATTATTCATTTGGTGTCATAGAAGCCTAAGTATAAGCACCTGGATATTTAGAAATCAGATTCAGGAAGAAGCCTTGATCTTATTTTGTTGACAATAGTGTGTGTGTGTGTGTGTGTGTGTGTGTGTTTTGTTTTTGTTTTTCCTTCTATTATTTCTAGGAATAAAATTATTGTAGGAAGAAAGAGAAGATCTTATTCGTTTGCCAAATATGGATTCTTTGACTGATCCATTCTTAGAATTCCTTCTTAAACATCAATTTTTCCTGGATTATATGACAGCTGTTCTCGAACAATAGTCTACATAACTAGACACTCCAAATATTTTATTTTTTCTATGTCACTGAAGAAAAATATATGGAAAAGTTTAAGAAAATAGCTGATTCCCTTCTGGTAATCAGTACTGCTACATATGCTACTAATTGTTGCTAGCCATTTAATTAACACATCATAAATTTGGAGTCCATGTTTTAGACTACTAAGTCAGGGCATATATCTTAGTATCCCAAAAAGATACTAAATAACAATACAATAATTTAGATAGACTATAATTTTATGTTCACTGATTTCTCAAATGAATCCTTCTGAAAGCAGTAGAATTATTCATTTGGAACAGTCTTCTTCTGTATACAAGCTACCCCTACATAAGAGGTAAAACATGGTCTCTGCTGTACAGGCATGAAAAAGCTAGCCAATTGTTGCACAAATTGCATGTAGACAAAATATGCTGCTGATCACTACCATATGCAACACATTTGAAAGTTAAAACATCCACTTAGGACTAATTGCTTTTTCAATGTTCAGTGTAACTAATTATACGGGAGCATTTCATAATTTAGCACAGAAAAGGGCAATTTAATGTTCTTTAAGTACCTTGGATTAGAAATCTCATGGTTTCTTGCTCTTTACTGTGATACTGAAACTCATGTGAGTTGAAATTTAGAACTAACAGGGACAAGGTGCTTATTTCAACATAGATTCATGTCATTCTCACCATTCTCCTATCCCTTTAGATGGCCATATTTTAAAACCCTTGGTAAGTGTCACCATATTGGGGAAACAGGTGGCATAAAAATTTAATAAATAAATAATAAAAAATAAACCTGCCACCGTTTTTGTTGAGTTTAGTAGAGCTTGCATTCTTAAAATAAATCAAACCCAGACTAGCTTAGTTTGTTAAATCCATCGCTCCAATATTATTAGGATAATAGCTGTCCAAACTGCAACATTCCTTCCCACTCCCATCGCGTAAGCACAAACATAGCATCAATTTTCTATCAGCCATGACTGCATCTAATTAACAATAGCTTTAAAATAAAAAGAAGTGCTTGATGTTTTCCAGCTCAGTTGCTAATTAAAAAGTACAAGTTAAAAGTATAACCGCAGGGCAATTTGCTAGGAAAGGAAAGGCACACCCAGCAGGACACTCTGTGCTAATTCTTGCCACTGCTGCGGCAAGATGCAAAAACAAACGCCCAACCTTCAATCTATACATTTTATTGGAAAGATTTATTTGATAAACATGAAGCACTCCTTATCTGGATTTTGTAACGCAAAAAGATAAAGTTAGCATGGCAACAAAACATGCAGCCATTTAAACAATAGAGTTATGAGGCATGTTCGTACACAACCATTTAACTTTTCTAATCCTAATGATCAACCTGCACTTATAATTTAATATCAAGCCAGTTTGCAGAATTAGAACAGGTTAAAAATTCATCTCTGGGGTAACTGTGCATCAGTCATCATTGATACAGAGCAATGTTCCTCAACCTCAGCAACCTTAAGATGGGTGAACTTCAGCTCCCAGAATTCCCCAGGAACCATGTAAGCTGAGGAATTCTAGGAGTTAAGGTCGACCCATCTTAAATTTGCTGAGGTTGAAAAACAGTGATCTAAAATAACCTGTCTGATCAGATGGTAAAACTTTGCGTGAAATGCCTTAAACTAAATCAATGGCTTTAATTGGCTTGAGCACAACATGCAATAATGCAAGGACCCTAGACTTTACAATCATGTAGGAGAGGGAAAATTATATATCAGGCCAGCAAGGAACAGGGCTTAGCTAGCACTGCCATCAGCAGAAGCTGATCAAAATCCAAGCAATCAAAATTCTTCATCACAGTAAAATTTTGGAAAAGGAACTTTGGGTAAAAGTGGCTGCCAAACTAGAAAGGCAGTTGAAACTGACCTGTGATTCCGATTCCCTGTTTGGGAGTGGTGAGAATCCCCCTGGCTTATGCCTTGGGGTGGGATTTGATTGGTGTGGGAAAGCCCAGGCTCAGAAGCATGGGATACCCTGCTGCAAAAACACAATATATAATAGAAGAAAATCTAAGCCAAAGTCTATATAGTTTATAACAATGAGGAAGATGCACATCTAATGGTAAAGTTAGTTTAAATTAACAGACAGCCAGTATGAATACTTGGGACATGCTTTAACACATGCTTTTATGCAATTATAAATGTTCTGGTTTTCATATTTGAACAATCTATATGACCATCCATTTATTTTTGCAGGCATTGGAATGAAATATATTTTACTAGGGTCAACATTTAACCAACAAAGGAAAAACTACTGCAGAAATTGTTTTTCCCAGCCAGAAATGATCTTCCATTTCACTAATACACCAAGAAATGGTGTATTGATTCAAGAAAAATGGTTGCTTTATAACTTTGGCCTTTGCAGTCATCAAGGCAATATATTTCTGTTCCTACAGCCACTTCATAAAAGCTAAAGAGAGATCTGATGGTATTTTCACTAACTGCAGTCAATCATATTGTAAGGCATTTTTACTGTGTAAAAATGGGCTGCTTCCCCTACTTTCATGCTGCCCATTTCCTCCACTGCTATAATTCTAAAGAGGAATCTGGAAGCATTCTCATCCATGTTCAATTACCAGTTGAGTATCCTAAGCTGAAGAAAATGTGATTACTCTTGATTATGTGATTACTCTTGAAAATGTGATTACTCTTAAACTACAGTTTGCTCTGAATATGGCAACTGCACACTATGGTTTGTTGAAACTAGAAATGAAAATTATTAAACTCTTACATCTAGAAGAAAATGTTTAAGGCAGGGAAAAGTTCTGCCCAATCTTTGATTTAGCATAATATCCAAAGTCATCCACTGCTTTAACAAAGAACCATTGTCTTAAAATAAAACCACCAAAATAGTTTTAACAAAATAGTGGGGAACAGTTCATATGCATCTGCAAAGAATGGCCAGAGGTTATGGAATTTATTTCTCAGAGGAATGGATGACTTGTTGTACCTTTCAATCCAGTGACAACAGCTTTGATGTTGGCTTATTTACAGCAACATTTAGTCATTTATACCTAGATTAAATTATTTAAAGTACTGCAATTGAATCCTTCCACACAATATATGAATTGCCTAGTTTGGTACTGGTATTTACATCTTAGATTTGCCCAAACTATGGCTACCAGATCTGGATTCCAAAAATCCAGACAGTAAAAAATTATAATGAATGTTCAATATCTCCTTGACATTTTCAGTTGGTTGTCTACATTTTTGCAGTCCACTTCTGATAAGTGGAACTCAAAACAAGTGATTTTTTAAAAAATCTTATAGAGTGAAACATTATCTCCCCTACTATTGTCTTTGAGATGAAACATTTGGGTTATTTTTACAAGAAAAGCTTCTCTGCACAATCAATAACATTCACTGAAATGGTTGTCTTGTATTATTCTAAATAATGTATTAAACTGTATAACTAATGGGAGAAAATGACAGACAGGACAGAAATGGTTCCAGAAACAAAGTATAAGCAGCTTGCAGATTTCTTAAAATATTTCAAGAAACATCACAAAAGAAATTCACAATATGAAATGATTCCCAATGTGATTTTAATAGATTACCCTGCCCCAATATACTTTATTTCTTTACAAAAAAAAAGTCACTATAATGTTATCAAATAATTATTTGGAAACATTATGGAGAAATTTTGAACTATGATTCCTGACTAACTTTTTTTCCTATTACATGACAGTACTGAATAGTTATTTGCACTAAATCAATCAAGAACCAACTTTGATCGCAGAATATTAAAATACTGTTTGCCATTATTCAGAATGATGAAGCAACCTAGGAGAATGTGTCTAGGGATTCAGCATTATAGAACAAGATTAAATGGGTAATCAATATGGTAAATGTCAATTGATCGATCATCTGTTGTTCCTTTTTGCAGGAAAAATACCCCAAAATAACAAATTGGATTCCTATAGCCCACTATTTGATAGCTATTTACCTGATAATGTCTTGGGAATCCCACAGGCTGATTTTTGCAAAGAGATCTCCAGGAGCTGCTAAATAATTTTTCTCCACTCAGATTTTCTTATTTCTAAAATAAGTTTATTTCCCCCAAAGATGAGATGACAAGAAATAAGGGAAATAAGGAGACAAATAACAAAAGTATTTCAAAAGGAAAATGGCAGGGGGAACGTCTTCTCCCTTAACTAAAACTCTGATTTCCTACTTTAAAACACAAAATGCTGTTTACCAGCAGGTACTTTTATTGAAAACATAAGTAACTATTAAGGGTCCATATCAAATATTTAAAAGAAGGAATGGAAACAAAATGTAGTTTGAGAGCTTTTCTGTTTTCCTTTTTCAACTAAAAGGCCAAACTTACTCAGTTGAATTAGACCGTGGCCTAAATCTTTTGCCTTTGACTTTCTTTCTGTTGCCTCCTATATTACCTGAAAGAGATCAAAACATAATAGTAAAAAAAGATAATAGTAAATTATAATTTTGGAATTCAGGCATTCAGCAGTCCTAAAGATACATACACAATGTATTTAGATTCAGGGCATACCCATTTAAATCAAACTATGCTTTGTCTTAGGGTCAGTTTAGAATCTAGCCAAATCCTTGATAAAAGAGAAAAAAGAGAAGCCAAACATCAAATTTTTAAAATTCTGTTATGCTCTAATCCATCTAAGAAACAATCTAACTTCTTTAGATAATCATGACTCATTGAAATCTGTCCTGCTAAGCAAGAGTGTTTCCCACCTTGCCATGAATTACTCCTTGGTCTCCCATTTTGACAGATGTCTGAAAGATTCTTTGCATCTTGGATTCTTTCACTCCATGAATGAGATAAGCCGTTTGACCTAGGATAAAGAGCAAAATCCATACGCAATGGTTGGTTTTGGCATGTTGTTATTTCAATAATCCTATTATTAAATTACATATTAGGCTGAGGAAACTTAAAGCTTCCTCAATATCCTCAAACATGTACCAAAATTAATTAGCAATGTAGGTTAGATTTCCCATGTCCTGTAGTTTTTCTTTCATCTCAAGCACACCCAACATATCTAGGAGGCAACAGGGCATCAAAAGCTATTCTAAGCTTTGTTTACTCTGCAGAATATAAAAACTTCTGGATAATATTTGTACAGAATAATATGTTGAGGGCCAAAGTAAGCAATAAGAAGACTCAGAGAGTAAAGTAAATTGGGTGCATCCATTCTTTTTTAGATACTCTGCTTCTTCATTTTCTGTGACATAGAAACCTATAGGCAATGGTCAGAGAATTCTTATTAGAAAGCTGAAATGGATTCTTGCATATAAATTTTCAGGATTACATATGAGTTTTGTTGTTCTATAAACACTGGTTTCTCACATTCCAAAATGTAAAATATAGGAGGATCGCATACCAAGTGTTATCAGAAACAACAATCAAGCCAGCCTTCTTTAGCCGACTGGTCCCCAGATGTATCTCAACTACTATTCCTAGAATTTCTGCCAGCACAACCAGCAGGCAGAAATTCAGGAATAACTAGAGAAGGCTGAAACTAACCCTTGTTGAAAAGTATTAATATTCTGATTTCTAAGTAAAAGCTCAGCTGTTATATGTTTCAGAAGATGCAGACTTTAAAAAACATATAATGTTTCTTAAGAACTAACAACTGAAAAAGGAATTACTGGAAATAAGTAGTAGAAAACACATAATAACTATGTAATATTTAAGCAATGCCCATTTTAAAAGTCAGTCAACAATTCATAGGAAGAACAAAACGTTGGACCCCTGCAAAAGTTGTTAAAAAAATCTTAGGAAAAAGATATTCCAAAGATTTCTCAATTTATTTTCTAGAGACATTCAGGAATGGAACACTCCACATTGTTCAAATATGGTTCTCAGAAAATATTTAACATCAGTCAATTTTGTCAAACAATTCAGGACTGATTTAGAATTATTTTTCAAATAGGCATCCATCAGAAAGATCTTACTGAAGTTTAATAAAGGAAAACATCTTAATTACACGATTACTTTAGCACTATAATGTGTTCTTTACTACAGCTTTTCACCGATCTGTCCTCCAGGTACTTCAGACTAATATTCCCAGGAAAATAGGAATTTGAGACTATTGTAACATTTTCAAATAACAAAAATCTTTCTTCCTCCATTTCAGTTTCCCATTTGAATAACCACCAAAATAATTATCTGAATCGGTTATGTCTCTTTCTTTTTTAATAAAGTTACATTCATATATTGTAACTGATGTCTGTTTATTATTATGCTGCTCTAATGGTGGTTGGTCATTTATAAAGCATTAAAACACTTGGATCATTCTTGCTACTAAAAATGATGAAAAAGGAAGATATCAAAATGACTTTATCTGCTTATTATTATTAAATAGAGATAAATTTATAATTTGAAATAATGAATATATCTTTTTCAGTAAATGGAGCAATATCAAAATGACTTTATCTGCTTATTATTATTAAATAGAGATAAATTTATAATTTGAAATAATGAATATATCTTTTTCAGTAAATAGAGCGATATCCAGCTTCTAGTTAAGCCTAACACTCTGGATCTAGAATAAAATTTGAAGTTGCTGCCTTTAGTCTCCCTTTCACAGAAGAAGCCAAGGCATTTTTTGATCATTCACTGCTTAAATATTGCAAGAGGAGATAATCGGCTGAATATTAAATTTATTTTAGCAGAATCAAAGATTTATGAATATCTCTGTGACCTGATCTGTAACAGAACCATCTTTTTACAGGACAGCTGATTATAAGTAGCATTCTACTTCATGCAACATTATTGTGCATATATCTTATAAGCCAACCAAATGATTTGCTCTAAACATACATGATTGGTAAAGATGTGAAATGTAAACTGGAAATGCCAGGTAAGATAAGAACAAAAAACAGCAAAGTGGTGATAACATACAACATGTATATTCTTACATTTTGTTCATCTATTACAATTGTTAAAAGTATGGGTAAAAAAAATCCTCCATCTTTGGTTACTTGAACAAGCTATAAAATAAAGCCAATTTTGGTGTTTCATTGGCTTTAATGTTTTCATGGTATCACAGAATTGGAAAGTTTCCTGGAAAATCCACTTACTCATTGAGAATCTACAGTGCAGGATGCAAATATTACAATATCCCATGCCAAGTTCCATTCTATCTTTTCAAGTGTTGTTTGAATACAAAAATGAAAACAGGGTAATTACCACTGAACACATGTTAACAAGTGGAAATAAGCTACTTCCAAGCAGAAAATGAAGATGGCATTAGTATTAGACATTAGACTAATTAGAGAATTAGTGTTAGATGTGTCTGTGTTATCAATGGAAGACAAATTCAGCCTGAAAGACATACATTTTAGAGCTTGAAAAAAAACCCAGTTAGGTTGAGCATTCCCGTGGCTTTTGTTTTGCTTTGTTTTGTTTTTAAGTAGGATCAGAAATAATCTCACAACCTAAAATTTCCTTGAAGCTTACTTTCATCAATATTTGTGGTGCAAGAGTCAGTAATCAGAGATGGAGGAATTTCAACACAGCCCACAAAAAGAAGGAAGGAAAGAAGGAATCAAACCTGCTGCAAAACAATGAAAGGTTCTGACTAATGGAATAATGTGTGATGGAACAGGTAGAAATCTGAAAATGCGACAGAAAAGCAGACCTCTTCTTAGAACTAGATGCAGAGTTTGTGCTGACTCCAGGTGGCATGTCGCTATAAAAGGAGTCGGCCTCACCAGGCTTTTTAACATAATCTCCCTGAGGAATTTGTCTAAAGCATAATAAACATTTTGAAGTCAGTAACAACAGAATACATGCATAGGCTGAAAATACATTGACTTACTCACTATCTCTCTCTCCAGTCAAGAAAAAAGAGTTAGCAAGCGGTTAAATTATTTTATCTCACAATCACACAAATAAGACAGGTGATAGAGGAAAATAGGCATATATTCTATAGTACAAAAATGTATTTCTAAAATACATAATTGTTTAATCTTGCAGTTTCTAAAATGTTTATGTGTAATATGCACCAATGAAATGGGTTAAGCTTCTTTATATTTAAAGGAGACAATTTTATGAAATTAAGTTAGATTTCCCTAGAAATGGAGTAATGAATCCTGCTAAAACATGTATTTTCCTGCTTCTTTCCCATTTAATGACTGCAGACATCTTTGTTTCCCTTCAGTTTCCTGGATAATCGATATAAACTGTTTAAAAAGTTTTGCTATTTCTTAATCTTGTATGGATGTTATCTATAAGTATCTGGCTATGACAAGAGATCTTTCTATGCTTCCAGTCCTCAAAACCAAAAAGATCACTTGCACCTTTTTAAAAAAAAAATGCAACAAAGAATACTCTTCCTATCTCCTTAGCAACAGAACCACTAGGATTGTTTGTTTGTAAAAATGCATAGCTATATAAATAAAATATATTCCAGACTTCTGTCCATGACATTCATTTGAACACTGAGGATTTTTTTTAAAAAAAAAAATTAAAATACACTACAGAAATTGCAATGAAACGTATTTGAGTTTTCCATGCAGTCAAAAAACAGTTAAATGATGTTATTTCAGAAAGAGGTGATACAGCATTTTAAACTATACAATAAATAGTAATAAAGCCAATTGCATTTGAGGTAGTTTCCTGAGGGATACTCAGTTTAATGCTAAACCAAAAATGATGTTTAGAACTTTATTGGACTGAAAACAGGTTGAAATGGTGCAATTTTCATAGCAATAGCTTGACAAACTCATTGGGTTTTTTGCCCCTATATTTTTGCAGTCTTATTGGTTATAGTGAACACAAAATTAGTTTTCGCTCAGTATCATATTTTAAATTGTATTCATTTCTTAAATAAACATTTGTTTCTCTATATAAAAGCATTCTTTTGCCGACAACATTCCAGAGTGAATGGAAGAATGCCTGCAATATGCAACTTCAGAAGTTACACTGAGTAGAGACATGAAATCAGATCAGACTCAAGATAGTATATCTGATCCTTATTCTACATGTCTCTGACTTAAAAAAAAAAAAGCCATGATTTAAAAAAAACATGATGGATACCAGCTGGAAGTGAAATCATATATAACTATCTGAATTGACTCCATTGTCGGGCCCTTAAAATCTATTTTTTTCAGTTAGCCGGGCTGTCCTGATTTTATGGTGGGTTTTTAAAATTTGAAATTGGTTTTGAATTGAAATATTTTAAATTATGGGCCAAACTTTATTTAATTATTTTAAATCTATTTTAACTTTTGTGTACAAATGTTTTACTTTGGCTGTTCACCGCCCTGAGTCCGAAAGGAGAAGGGCGGTATAGAAATCTGAAAAATAAATAAATAAATAAATAAATCTAAAAAATTATAAAAACTAGTAAAGGCAAATTCATATATTCAACAGGAAACTCTTTAGAAGTCCTAATAATCTAAAGTGTTTGAGAAGTCAATAACTACTGATATCAGTTAACTGGCTCTGGTTTTGAGGAAAAATTGTCTTTATTAATCTACTGTATCTACAATGTCTAGTGGCACCTTGACAATTAGCAAGTTTAAGATATTATACTTTTGTGGATGGCTGTCTAGGGATAAATGTTCAGCATTTTGATTGCTAAGGAACAAAAATTATAATAAAAAATATAAATCCAAGGGAAGGAAGTACTAAAAATTTTAAAAGAGACCAATTAAATTAGGTTATTTGTTGGTGACAAGTCCACAAATAAACAGGACTTTCAGTGGAACATAAAGGTGATATGTGGCACTTTGATTCACACAAATGTCTCTAAGTATCCATACCCCCTAATACGTAAGAAACAGGGGTTTTTATTTCAAGCATTCTGAATCAATATGGTCATACTTTATTTGCACATACCTCTGTCTTCGATAGTTTCTTACAAGAGAAAGGAAGAGAGACAAAGAATGAGTTATCGCGTGGCATTTGCTTTCACTTTATTTAGTGTTTTAAAGAAATGTTTGGATCCCATAATCTCTGAGAAGAAGGAGGCAATCTTACATTTTCCTTCATACGATAGTATCTTACACCATTAATCCACCCACCCTCTCCCATCATGTGCACACCAAAAAAATTGTTTTAGAAATTTATGAGAACTTCAGGAACAAGATGAGAATTTATGTAGGAAGTTGTTGTTTGAGATCAGATCTCACTCTTATAAGCAATTCTAAGGAACCAAGCTCAAAAATTCACAATATATCAAAGAAAATGCTAGTAGATATTAATTATTTTTGATTTTTGAATCTAATTTTATTATGTTTAAAAACAATATGCTGCTGCCATGAAAAACTAAGAGACACATTTTTTCTGTTTGACAAGGGCATTCAAAGGAGTCTCAATTTTATATTCAACAACATTTCCAAAGACTAAGAATATGAACTCATACAATTTCATTTTTCCTAAATTTAAAGAAATCATAGTTCTCCTCTGGTACCTATCAAGAGATCTTTAGCGTGGAATTCAGTGGAATTCAGAAACCTTGAATGCAAGAAACCTATTGAAACCAAAGATTCGTGCACCATGACTGTTATTTATGAGCTCTAGAAATCTGGAACACTAGTCAATTATTCTGATGTCCACAGTGACAAAACAAATACTTCTGGAAAAGCAGAACTTCAACTAAAACCCTACCAACAACTGATATTTCAATTTTTTAGATGACATGATTTTGATGCTTTCAGAAAATTAAAGTTCTAGCTATGCTTAGCAGTTCTACATGGATCAACCATTTTTTCTTTTAAGATCTTAAAACTTAAGCACTGGGACCAAATAATTTGCTGGAAAGTCATTTGTCAATAGAATTATTCTGTCACTTTCCCTCATCTTCGTCTCTATAATCCACTGCAGCAAATTTTGTTAGTTACACATTATATAAAAGGGGTTTTGTGCCCTTTTTGAAACTATTGTAAATCAGCTTCTGTTGGTAATATCAAGAAAGGAGTTTTTTCTTAACATTTTCAGCATTATTTTCAAAATTGTATAGTAGTTTTAATATTATATACAGAATTTAAAATTTTAGATCCAAATACAATGCCTCTGCATCCAATGAGACAGATTTCTATACTTTTAAAATTAAGATCATATCAGTTCTTTAATTCTCCACTAATATTTTCTTCATTGGATCTATTTAAAAATAGATATATATTTGAAAATGAAGGTTTTTTTTTATTTATTCACAAACTAGAACTTTAAATCTAATTAAGAAATAAATTATTACATTTCCTGCTTTCTTACTATTTTTTTCTAACTGGAGAAACCAATGTGTTTTACTCTTCATTAACAAATGTTGCCAACCATTAGCTTATTTCTTAGCTTACATTTTTTTCTCTATATATAAATTACTTACCTGTAACCCCATGCTGTTATTCCCATAATAAGAGCCAACACTAAAATTGTACCAGCAATAGCACCAATAATAATATTTGTGCTAGTGACACCTAGATTAAAACGAAAACAAGAATTTAATGCATTACTATTGGAGAAACCGACTTAAAATTGCACAATCTTTTTTTCTTTTAATGTAAAATTTTGAGGGGGGGAAATTCTGGGATACCTAAGTGAACAGTGAGCTACACAGGATTCAAGCTGGCAAGGATCAAAAATGGTTATGGGTTGTTATTCTTTCTAATTCTATATGTAACAATGTAAGTGAGACTATATCTGATCAAGACTAAAATTTGATAGAGAATTCTTTCCTTAAAATGCTAAATGAAGAATCAGTACCCTTATTTCTGTACAGATCATGTACAAGGCATTTCACATGAATTGTCATATTGCCACAAAATATATATAACACACCTGAATTGTGCAAGCTTCCATCAATAATTGGTTTCATGAGACGCTTGCTGCAATCTACACCTGTCCATAACTGCTCACAGACACACTGCATTTCATTACTGCAAACCTACAAAGGATGTAATTCAAATTTAAAACAGAAAAATCCTAATATATGTTTCCTGGGAATCTAAGAAACTAAAGTACTGAATTTTAAATAACATATTATAATCTCCCATATTTAATCAGTTGACCATGGATGGATAAGCTACAATGCATTTTGTTTGTTTACATCCACTTTTATTAGTTTTATAAATGATTCAAGGAGGCAAACATACCTAATACTTAAATGTCTATGGAGATTCTCAAGTCATCCAGGTCATGGTTGTCCCAAAGGTGCTTTTTCAAAAGGCAACTAGACTTTCTGGTTTTCTTTGAAGACATTTCGCTTCTCATCCAAGAAGTTTCCTAACATATCTAATATGTCTTCCTCCTATCTTCCCCACAAGAGTAAATTGACTAGCCCAAAGTCACCCAAATTGCTTTCATGCCTAAAGCAGGACTAGAACTCAAGGTCTCCCAGTTCTAACTTGATACCTTAACCATTAAACCAAATTAATTCATAGTCCTCATGTGGCCTTCACTCCCATTACAGGAATCTATAGAGTTTCTTCAGGATTCTCCACTACATTTAGGTGGCAAGTTTTCAAGAGTTTGCTTTGGTCTTTAATATAAAGTTTTCTTTATATTAAAAATCCAGAACATCTACTTTTTTAGCTTCCGCTAAATATTTTTTTTAAAAAAATCAGAAAAAAAATCATTCCTGCTTATGACTATGTAATGGCTCCTATAGCTCTCAGATGTTGAAAATTGTAAGTATTTTGAAAGTAATGGCCTCAACCAAAAACACTATTCACCTCTAAACTGATGATCTTATTAGTTTAACCGGCAAGCTATTTTTTTTAAGAGAAGGGAATATAAACTAGGGGTACTGAATAACATATTTAAGAATATTGGGGGGAAAGTGTTTATGGGGGCAAAGTTATTCTTGTCAGGTTTCGTTGCTATCTTAAATAAACTTCATTCTCAAACGCAAAGTCTCTAATGAATCTCTTTTATTTAAGGATAGAAAAAACGACATGCCTGAACTCTGTTGCAGCCAAGATTGGCACCTCCTTCCAAACCCCTCCCTTTCCGTCCTTCAACCCCAATGTCTCATTGGCCACCATGCAGATCCATCTCTTCGTCCCATGCACTTTCTTTTCACAGGAATTTCACCCCTCCCTCTGTTTCCCAAGAAACGCTATCTGATGAACAGGCAGGAACTAGGTGAAAGTTCATCCCAGCATTAAAGCAGGTCTTTCTCTGTCCTTCATGATTTCATGTCAGCGCTGAAAGAGATCATAATTTGGAACGCTGACAAGTCTCTTCTGTGCAATACAAAAATTAATATGCTGAAATTATCACTCCCTATAAGAGGCACTCTTGATCAGTCAGAAATAAACTTTCTCAAAGGAACGTGATGCATGCAAACACAATTATGCACGTTTTCACATCTTCATTTGAAAGCTTCCCTTTCGTTTTTAGAACTACTGCCTGAAACTGAATTGTTAATAGATGACTCCCAGGTTTACACCATTTATTTTGGAATGTCTTTAAAGGCATTTCTTGTCTACAAGGGATGGAAAGATTCATTTGTGCTAAAGATTTACTGCAGCATTGAAGTATAATCCCAGGGTTATATTCTAAATTGGGTAGTAAAAAAAAAAAGCTCATAGAAAAAGGCCATAACAATTGCTTCTATACTGAGCAAAGAAAACTATATAGACTGGGTACCAGTTGGTGTAATCACTAGGAAGTGAGCTCAGCTCAAAGGCACTTGAATCATTATTCTTAATCCATGTACTGGTGCATTACTGGGCTTCTTTAAATATCCAAAAAGAATAAATAAGTCATATTTCTTGCACATTCGAACTCTCCCATCTCAAGACAAAAAGACTAAACTTACTCCATGTCCTGAGCAAATAAAGCTATCTGTACTTCCGGGACAGGAACTGAAGTTAAAAGTATCCATTGAGAGACATCTATGATCCCAGCATATTCTATTAGGACCACAGGGTGTCCCATCTTCTACATAACCCAGGTCTGCATCTTCCTCCAACTTCACATGACCACCACTACAAATAGAGTAAGAAGATTTAGTTAATGAAAACATTTTGCCAAATGAAAATCATTTTGAACAAAAACTCAACCAAATTATTTTATATTAAGATATTACGTCCATCTGTAACTATACAAGTCTTAGTAGGTCACTGTGTCTAGCTGACCTTGTCTGGCCATGGAAGTTAAGATGGATCAGTCCATGGAATATCAGGGTTGTAAGGACAACTTCGTGGATTGTTAGCTTGCTGTGATGAAAAGTAACACATTACAATAAGGTTATAAACTATACTGTGGGAATGTATATTCACAGAAGATCACCTAGATGGGCAAGATTGGCTGAGCATGATAAAAAACAAAAAAGACAGATCTTCTGAAGGAAAAATATACAAAAAAGTTGATGCAGTTGTATAGGGAAACCAAGAAATCACAACATTGATAATATGTGTAAAGATCATTGGAATAAAGCCACATATTCTGGAACATCCAGTTAAACAGATCCTAGAAAGTATTGCCAACAAAGCTGCAGGAGTTGATGAAACCTCAGCCAAATTGATTAAAATCTTCCAAAACGATGCAATTAAAGTTCTACTTGTAGTTCGTAAGCCAACTATGGAAAAGATAATTCTAATACCAAAATTAGACAGTGCTAATGAATATTCAAATTGTTGAACAACTGCATCTATCTCACATATTAGATAGATAATGCTTGATTTTGCAGTACAGGCTTCAACAAAATATAGAATGAGAATTTCCAGATACCAAATACAGAAGAGGCAGAAATACCTGAGATCCCATCACTTGCAATTAATAATAAAAAGGGCAAAGAAGTTCCAAAACATATCTATTTTTTTTCTTCAATGATAGAGATCTTTAACTACACCACAAATTGTGGGTAGTTGTTAAAAATATGAGTATACTGTACCAAGTTACCTCTACATCCTATTGAGGAACTTGTAGGATAACCAGAAAGCAATAATTAGAGCAACTACATAGTTCTAAATTGAAAAAAAAGTGTGCCTAGATTGTATGTTATCATCTTAATTAATTTATATGCAGAATATATTACTAAAAATCCTGGACTAAAAGAAAGAAACAGAAAGTAGAATTTAAATTGTTAGGAGAAACATCAGGTATTCTTGTACTTTATAATTTAGATGGTTGGGAATATGGTGAATTTAATTAACTTTAGTTAAAAGAAGGCCAATGAACACAATTGGTCTACTGCTCAGTATTTTAGGACGGTGGTGGAATAAAGTTAGGCGACTCAATGTAAAAAGGTAGAGAAGGTGAGGAAATAACAAATTTTATCTTTTTTTAAAATCTAAGATTAAAAAGTACATAGAAATTGTAGCCATGAAATAAAGAGATATCTGTTGCCAAGGATTACCTGCAATTGAAAGTTTTTCCCAAATTTTGAAGAGAAATAGATGTGATTTCACCATCAAGCTCTCCAAGTCTTGGAATATTAGAGACAATGTTAGAACACAGTAGATATCCACAAAGAACATCTCTGGGAAGAAACATTAAGCAAGTCGTTACTTTAAAAACAGCCTAAAAGAAATATTTCTAACTATAATATTCTATTCCAAGAAATACTTTTTTTTTTAATGGTTGCAGAAGAATCTAACAGTGGTAATACTGCTTGCTACTCACTCTGAAATCCCCATTATAATTCTCTAATTTGCAGAATTATCTTCAGTGAACAATGTTGATTTAGATTATGGCTGAGATCTATACAAATCAGGGGGTATGCAATACAGGATATCATTGGAAAGACCCCCCACCCCTCTCTCTACCTCCCTCGTTTCTCTCTCTCTCACACACACACACACACACACGCACACACACATTTTGCTGTTCCTTTTCCTTTTTCCCTGTCTTCCCCATTAAAAAGTTGGTGCATCTTCTGGCCGTTTATAAAAGTGTGGATCTTTTCTTTCATTATTAACTTGACAAGAGTTCTGATACCCTACAAAGTAATTATCTGATCACCTATCCCATAATAATGCAAACTAGATCTATGCTACTCTGAAAGTCTGAAGAAGAAAAAAGAGATCAAGCAAAACTGAATCTTGAAGCTTCATTTCCTGGAAGCCTGACCTTTTCTGGTAAACAAAAGTAAAAGATGTGAATAGGTGCATGGGTAACACTCTAGGCTACAGGACTCTATAGACCTGTGTTCAGAAGTACAATCTTAATGCTATTTGTAGTAACTATACACAACCTGCCGTTAATGGAGTATCAAGATCCACTGTAAACAAAGTCACAAGATTCTAGTCATCCAATTTAATAATTATTCATTTTGGGTGGTAGAGAAGCACTAGAGGAACAAAGATGCTACAAGAAATGCAGTGAGAATAAGAATCACTATTACATAGATTAACATAAAGGTTTAAAAGTGAAAAGGAATATTTGTAAAGAAGCTTATGAACCACGATAGAACACAAATACAAATACTATATTATGTAAGCACTTACTTATGTAAATTAAGTGGGCTTAACTTACTCATTCTTGCACTGAATCCAAGTATCTTTGTCTCTGCCACAGCTACCTTTCTCTGTTCCTTCTATATTTAATCTTTCATAGCAATATTTATCAGCAGATGTCACTTCTGCACACAAAATATATTTAAAAAGATAATGATGTGTGGTTAGAGTTAGAAATTCAACATTGTAAATGTAAATATTCGTGTTAAAGCCACAAATTATATACTCTCAATTATCTTTCTTACAGACATATAAAAATAAAATATAAGAAACTGCTGGAGCATAAAAAGCACACAAGAATTTGTATCTAAAAAGATGCCATCTAACCTAGTCTCTGCCAACCTGATCTTTATTTGCAGTCAACTTAATGTTCCATTATGCCATAGTCAGAATACCAGAAATATTGAAAGGAAAAGAAAATGAAAGAGCAAATGTTTCATCTAGTTCTACTGAATTTATTTTTTACTCCAGTTTAAAGTGTTTTATAGATTTACCTGATGGCTGAAAGTCCTCTGTCTCCATATATATGAATTTTAATAAACTCAGAACATAGATAAATAGGTTCTCAGGGAAAACTAATGGGAAAAAGAACTGAAGAGGAGGGATTTTCTAAAATGGAGACCTAAAACACAATTGACAATAATTCCAATTAGGCTAAAAAGAATGGAAGACAGAAAAAAACCAACACGCTTAATGAAGCCTTGAAAACACCTAACAGTATAAAGAGGAACGTTCATAATTAAAGTTATCCTGGAACTGCAGGATGGCATCAGGAAAAGGAAAGAATTTGCTGAGGTAGCCAAATGATGCTAAGAACAAGGACTTTTAGATAAGATAAATTTCTTAAATTTTCTTAAGATAAGACAGAGCAAAATTCATCAGTTGCTCAGAGAAAATGGCAAAATGCAGTAGATGATGTGCAAAATTCATCAATTCAGAAATGGAACATTTTTGAGAACTCCAGATTATTCCATTCCTCCCTCTGGATCATTGGATGGTTAGGCAGTTCCTGAAAGTAAATTCTTCGACCCGTTTGAAGTATCATAGACATGGATGAAACAGGTTTGTTCTGGGTCTCAACTATCTTCAGACCATTTCAATTCACTGCCTTTTAAGAGAATCTATTTCCAGGAACTGCCAAACCACCTCTTGAACAATATTGTCCTGATGAAATCTGGCCAAGTTCTGGAAAGGTACCAAATTTTGGGAGGAGGAAAAAACATACAATATGTATATATTGTATACCTGTGAATATATTCAATACCTAATCAATGAGTTTTCAAAAAAAGCGAAAGCACACAATTTCAAGATATTACTCACTATCTCCCCATATGTATTTACACTGTCTGTCTCTGGTTTTGCATCTTCCTCCAAAACAAATGCCCTAAAGAAAAATGTTAGAAAGTAATCACCATATTTTGTAAATATTTGTTCAATAAACAACCATTGCTTATCTATTTTTCTACCTATGAAGTAAATATATTCAGACATGTGCTGCCAAAGTCAGTTTGACTGTGTTTAGTGAGATTCAGGATTGCAGACTTAACATAAAATTTCTTTAGGTTTATAAATTGTTAATTTCAGATGCTTAAAGATTCAAAACAAAACACCATCAGATCCAGAAAAGTGATTTATTTAATTAATTTTTATGTCCCTGGTCTCACAACCCTTGAGTGGCATACAACAAGATTAGAAAATAATTCCCTTTCTCTACTTATTGTTACAGAGGAACTGAGATGATACTGAATACATAGGTATTTCTATGTTCTTGTATTATTTCTTATATGTTCTTGTATGTTTCTTGTATTTTGCTTAAACATACTCAAGAATTATGACTCCAAGTTTTCATTTTCTGCAAAAAAAAAAACAGTGGAACTAAGAACAAATTATTGTAAATTCACAGAACAAGAACTGTAAATGCTCTAAGGGCTGTAATTGCTGTTACTGATTGGATTTAGGACTGAGTTCTCTCACTTACTAATTCAATGTTGGGCAGCTTCCCAGAAACATAAATACCTAGCACAATCTGAATGTAACCTTTTTCTCACCAGTAAATTCATTTAGCTTTGAATTGATGATTTTTTAAAATAATAATAATTACTATCTTCTTAATATATCAAATAGTTTAGAACAGTATCATACTTTCAAGAGCTATTCAATTACCCTATTTATATTTAGCTGTCTTTTGTTCAATGGATTTAAAGCAGTTTAAAAAGCCAAACCCTGTTCATAGTATTTTTGCAGTCTGTCTGAAATCCCATAATTGTCCCAAAGTCCAGGCTTTGGTATTTTGAAACTCTTTTATTCCAACTAACTAGATTCCCAATATGGTACCTAAGAGCAACAACATGACTGCCAATATATTCTTCAAAACCTGTGTTAAGTGAATGTAATACTTTATTTATTATTATTTTTAATTAACAATAACAAATATGTGCTCATATGCTACAAAACATCAGTGCCAAGCAACTATTGCTGGGCCAGGTGGCACTGAAGATATTCACTGCTTCGGTTCCATAGATCAGAAAATGAAATGAATTGCTCCATCTTGTGATTGATGGTTAGTAAGTCCTATCAGTGGTGAAATGTAAAATTTGTTACTACCGGTTCTGTGGGCGTGGCTTAGTGAGGGGGGGTAATATAACTGAGTGGGCATGGCCAACTTTTTTTTTTTTTTTTACTTTTAAAACCATTTTTTCTACAACCTCTTTGGCTGAAGAGGTTGTAAAAACAATACTCTTAAAATCTCTGACGATCCCAGCAGACTTGCCTGATTGGCAGAGGCTTTCTTTTTTTTTTTAAAGCCTCTGACAATCCCAGCTGACTTGCCTGATTGGCAGAGGCTTTTTTTCCTTTTAAAAACATTTTTTCTATAATCTCTTCAGCTGAAGAGGTTGTAGAAAAAATGCTTTTAAAAGCCTCTGATGATCCCAGCTGAGCCGCGTGTTCATCAGAGGCTTTTTTTTTATTTTTAAAAGCATTTTTTCAGCCAAAGAGCTTATAGAAAAAATGCTTTTAAAATTTTTTTTAAAAAAGCCTCTGATGATTGTGGCGGCTCAGCTGGGCAATGGGGGGGGCAGGGATTTTTGCTCTGAACCACCCATCTCCATCACTACCGGATTGGGTGATCCGGTCCGAACTGAGAGCATTTCACCCCTGAGTCCTATGCTGAATATTAAACCTTTGGACAAGATCAAGAAAACATAAACTGCAGAGATTTTATGTTTTTAATGCTAGTTTATATAAACTTGTATATTGTATGAGGAGTCCCTTTGATTTATTTGAAAAAATTATTTCCAGTTTTTACTTATATTCAAATATATTTCAGTTTCTAGTTCTTGCAGCCTGGGCTGAGTTGTCTTTTATGAGAAAAGCTGTGAACGGACTTGTCTTCTATGTCTTGATTACTTATGTCTATTTTTTCTTCAATTTTCATAACATGTTACAATGGAAACTGCTAGGCGATCCATCACTGGACTTCTAAAGAATACAATTCAAACACATCATAATCCTCAGAGGCAGAGGTGGGTTTCAGCAGGTTCTGATCAGTTCTGGAGAACCGGTACCGGAAAGTTTGAGTAGTTCAGAGAACTGGTAGTAAAAATTCTGACTGGCCCCACCCCCATCTATTCTCTGCCTACCAAGTCCTAGCTGATCGGAAGGAAATGGGGATTTTGCAATAACCTTCCCCTGGATGGGGGAGGGATTGGAGATTTTATAGTATCCTTTCCCCTGCCACGCCCACCAAGCCACGCCCACAGAACCAGTAGTAAAAAAATTTGTAACCCACCACTGCTCAAAGGTTCAATTATCTCTATTCACTAAAATCTCACTCTTGTGTCCGCTATCTCCCTCCTTCCTGATGTAAATTTTGGTAATCACGTGGTCTATCAGAGGAGGATGTACAGCCTTTTAGGGGGAACTTCTCCAAAGAAAATCATGCTGTTTATAGTTCCAGAACATTTATGGTCTTTTAGGCTTTCTCATTTTCAGATTCCTTGGGCTATTTAACTTAGACAGTATATCCTCATCCCAGGGATGGCTTCTATAGTGAACTGGATCTAGAAAGAGGGTCATATATCTCTCTATTGTCCATGAGAGACCTCGTTGACTTTGTTGGGATTGCTAAATATCTTGAAGTTCTCTGAGGTTTTAGGTACCAGAAGGAGATAAGCATCCGTGGGGAAAATGGAAGAGAAATGATATTGAGTTTATGTAGATGATAAGCTAACTTTGAAACATAATGAGACTATGAGAGTTCATCATCTGAACATCAAGCTCCATATTTATTTATTTATTTATTTATTTATTTATTTATTTTAAATTTATATACCGCCCTTCTCCCTGAGGACTCAGGGCGGTGTACAGCCAGAATTAAAAAACATAAAATACAAATATTAAAAAACAATTAAAATATATATAAATTTGGCCCAAAATTAAAAATACAAACCAATTAAAACATTTAAAATTTCTTCTTAAGCCAGCCCGGCTTGCTGGAAAAAGTGGGTTTTAAGGGCACGGCGGAAGGCACTAAGGTCTTGGATTCTCCTTATCTCTGGGGGCAACTGATTCCAGAGGGTAGGTGCCCCCACAGAGAAGGCCCTCCTCCTGGGGGTCACCAGCCTACATTGATTGGCTGATGGCACCCTGAGGAGGCCCTCTCTGTGGGAGCGCACGGGACGATGGGAGGTCGTCGGTAGCAGCAGGTGGTCTCGAAGATAACTAGGCCCGATGCCATGGAGCGCTTTAAAGGTGATAACCAGCACCTTGAAGCGCACCCGGAAAACCACTGGGAGCCAGTGCAGCTCGCGCAGGAGCGGTGTTACATGGGAGCGCCATGCTGCTCCCGTCACTACCCGCGCTGCTGCATATAGCTAACAAACATAAATTTTCAATGCTAGTCAGGAGTGAAAATATAACCTTTAAAACTGTAAAAGTAAATTCTTGGGCAGACACATAGTGAGCCAGTTAAGTCAGAGTCTCTTTGAAATGATTTCTTACCACAACCCTCATATCTGGGAAATTTTGAGTAATTCGGAGAACTGGTAGTAAAAATTCTGACTGGCCCCGCCCCCATCTATTCTCTGCGTCCCGAGTCTCAGCTGATCGAGAGGAAATGGAGATTCTGCAGTACCTTCCCCCGGAGTGAGGTGGGAATGGAAATTTTACAGTATCCTTCCCTTGCCATGCCCACCAAGCCACGCCCACAGAACCGGTAGTAAACATTTTTGAAAACCACCACTGCTGTACTGCCTTTTCTTGCACCAACTTAACTTATCCTTCCTGCCTCCTTCCCACAGCCTTGCATACTGAAAACAGATGACAAGCTGCAGGATGATCGTTTTTCTATCGTTTGGCAGAATGAACAGGCTTTTGTGTTATTGTAGGTTCACAATAAGGGTGAGGCATTGTAAGCTTCTGACCGGTTCTATGGTCATCTGAAAAAGAGTTTTGTTAGAACGATACTGATAGAGATGTTCTCCTTTTATATTGAAAGAGAAATGGTTATGAATTCTAACATCCCATTTAGGTCAAACTGCTGATTGCTAAGGCTTTGACAAGAATTTTCCATTTGATCAGAAGCACACAGAAAGGTTATGAGCTCAAAGCCAGATGCTATTTACTAGACTTGTACTGCCATCTGGTGGTCATCATTGAAATACATGTTATCTTTCCATTCTAAGCGGAACCAGTTATAGATTTCAACAAGTACAACTTGTTCAGCTTTTTTTATTTCTCTTCATATAGGGATATATATATATATATATATATATATATATATATATATATATATATATATATATATATATATATATATATATATATATATATATATATATATATATATATATATATATATATATATATATATATATATGCCATTAATCATTAAAAATAATTAATGCATCAATTTTGTATCGCCAACATGCATAATGAGTGCTATATATTTAAGACTGTCTCTGTTAGCTTAGTGTCGCTTAGCAAATGAAGGGTTTTTTTTTTCTTGGTTACAGACCTTGCAGAGATCTATTTTGCATTCTAGTTAGCGAGAGAAAAGAGAACCATCAATAAACATGCGGAATTGATTCAAACAATGAGCAAACAATAAGGCAGGGGTCCTGCATAATGAGAAGGACTGAAATTTTGTCTTCAGCAACAGGAAACCAGCTGGGGAGTAACATGACAGTCCTGACCCAATATTTAAACTCAAGTCACATGTTTATTCTTTTCATTGTAAGAAGAAAATATCAGTCTATTATTGAAAGCTCCCATTGTACCAAATCAATCACAGACAGGACTCTTTGGTGAAAACTATGAATGCAGAATCTCAGCTTGGTCTTAGGATACAGTCTGCCTTATATTCTGATAATAAAAATCAAATACATCGTACATACCTGTTCATTATCACATGAATACCCATCTATTTTGTAGAGATTTGGGGAGCACTAAAGATAAAGCAGAATGAATTAAATAATCAACCCTGTGATAACTGTAATATCTAAAATTAATTTGTTAAAAGTTTCCCAAATCTTGCTTTTCATTAAATATCGGTAGTCCTCAGTTTACAATAATTTGTTTAGTGAACATTCAAAGTTACAATGGCACTGGAAAAAAAGTGACTTATGACTATTTTTCACATTTACAACTATACCAGCATCTCCATTGGCATATGATCAAAATTCAGATATTTGGCAACTGATTCATATTTATGACAGTTGCAGTGTCTCAGGGTCATGTGATCACTTTTTGCGACCTTCTCACAAGCGAAGTTAATGGGAAAGCCAGATTCATTTAACGATCATGTTACTAATTTAACAACTGCAGGGATTAAATTAACAACTGTGGTTAAAAAAGGTCATAAAATGGGCAAAATTCACTTAACAAATGTCTCGCTTAACAACAGAAACTTTGACTCAATAGGTTGAGGACTACCTGTAAAACTTCTCCAAAAATTATATTTTCCTCTTTTTTTAATGAGCTTTACCTGACTGGAGTCCCCTTTGCATGTCTCTGGAATGTCACAATCATTTACAGCTTCTCTGCAAACCACACCTTTAAGTTCAAACTGAAAAATAAATATGTTGGGGCATCTATATATTTGAAATTGTTTGAATCTAGATATTATAAATAATGTTTTTACTTAGAGTTTACTGGAAATTCTCAATACCACTCACATAATTAAAGATACGATTCCCAAATGTTCAGTTTAAGATTTTCAGTCTTTAAAAAAATCAGTCTATTGGTTGATAATCTATAACAAGATCAGCACACCATATTCACATTGTTATTTGTATTAACAATCATATGCTTAGAATATCTTTGTGATTCCAGTTCTTGTGTAATTAAATTGTTTAACCATAAAGAAACATATTTGTCTGAAGCTAACTTTATCTACTCTTGACAAGGTAAACTAGATCAGATGTAACAGCAAACCATTTCAATTTGTGAGTGGGGCATTATTTTAAGGTATTTTACACAGAAAGAAAAGGCTTGGAGTTTTGGCAGTTATGAGGTTGTTCTTTTCCTTCACAGCCTTAAAATGTATCCATCCAATTTTTGTGAATTAAATTAGATAAATTTTTACCCTTTTATTACAAATTTATCAGTAACTTCCTTAATCTGATGCTTCTATATTTATGAGAGTTATATTCATATAATTTCTATTATTGAGAAAATCTTCTCTACATAGTTTACAACGTCAATACATTTCAGTTAACACAAAGTTTTATACACCAGAATCATAAAAATAGCCAGTGCCATTTTTATAGTGTAGTGATTAAGGTATTAGACTAGTGTAACACCAAAGCTTGCTGGATGGCTTTCGGCCAGAGTACTTCAACAAACCTGTTATCAGCAAAGTTAGGGGGAAACACCATGTATAATTTCTTGAATTCTTATATAAAAACATGGATGTATATCTAACATGCATAGAAAAAAAAAGTTAAAAAAAAAAATCCTTGATTGCCCTTTGGCATTTTGTATGGTAGAGTTTATATATCTTGGCATTGTATTGAATGAGATTATTTTTAAATCATTTCATCATCTCACTTTTTTGTTTTTGTTGCCATGTATTTTGAGAGCCAGGAAAGTCTACGGACAGCAGTTGCTAGTTCGTTTATTTCACACTGTCATGCTAACAAGGGTGCACCATGGGGAGGCGACTAGCTTCATACTACAGCCAGAAGATTCAAATCCGGGAAGCCCCATTAGCACTTGCACAGCCCAACAACTTTAACATTGATTCCCAATGGAAACCCAAAATGGCTCTCTGCACACCCAGACATAGGAAGACATATAAATGACCTCACCCAAAAAAATGTCAATGGACAATCCTGAATAGGATTCACACCTCACATGAGGTCTACCGGGACTCTCTATGTGAATGGGGCATAGTGCAACTGTGAAGTCCCATGTCAAACTGTAGATCACATTGTGACCAGCTAAGCTGAAGGAATATACCAGTCCAGTATCTGATTTTTTTTTCATATAAATAATGCTGTGCTTCAATGGTTAGATGGCCTAGACCTGTGATGGCGAACCTATGGCACACGTGCCACAGGTGGCACATGGTGCCATATCTGTGGGCATGCGAGCGTTGTCCTAGCTCAGCTCTGCCAACTGATTTTTGGGCCTTCTGGGGCCACCGGAAGTCAGAAAACAGGCTGTTTCTGGCCTCTGGAGGGCTTCGAGGGGGGGGAGGCCGTTTTCATCTTCCCCAGGCTCCTAGAAAGCCTCTGGAGCCTGGGGAGGGTGAAAAACGGGCCTTCCAGTCCCACTGGAAGTTGGGAAACGGGCCGTTTCTGACCTCCGGAGGGCCTCTGTGGGGGGGGAGGCAAGAAAGCCTCTGGAGTCTGAGAAGGGCAAAAAACGGGCATACCAGGCCCACTGTGCCATCACATGCCAAAAACGGGGGGAGCGCAGGGACGTCATGAGCGCATGCATGGGCGGGCACATTGAATTATGGGTGTGGGCACGCGTGCGCGTGACCCCCACTTTTGGCACACAATGGCAAAAGGGTTAGCCATCACTGGCCTAGACATTGGTATTTGAATATAGATCTTTTCAACATTTGTATTTTATTGTATTTAATTAATCTAGATGAAATGTCAATATATATTGCTAGTCCATCTATGATATGCCATATGCTAAATAAATAATCTCCTAATTCCTTAAAACAAAGGTGGTTTTTTCCCCAAATCATTTCAATACGTACCTGACATTTTCTACAACAAAGTCCATTACTGCATTGAGAGTTAGCAGTTAGAGTGCAGGAACTGCAGCAATCTTCACCTTCAACATGACATTCCTAGGGAATGGAACCAATGGTGAAACAGCAGTTTGGCAGACACAAGCTGCAGCTTGACCAGAAAACTGTTGAGATGTTTGCTACTCAAAATTTCACTTGCCTCCCTACTCTGGGCATAATGCACACTTTAGATTACAAAGAAAACAACAATGGCAGTATTTTGATAGCATGAGAGAGAATGCCAGAAAAGAACCTAGAATAATAGGGTTGGAAGGGACCTTGGAGGTCCTCTAGTCCAACCCCCTGCTCGTGGCAGGAGATCCTATACTATTCCAGATTTCTTTAGGCTTGATGGGATGGATATACATGGTCGCAGAAAAAATAACAGAATAGCAGAACAGAATAATAGAGATGGAAGGGACCCCAGATGTTCTCTAGATCAACACCCCTCCCAAGCAAGAGATCCTACACCATTTTGGACAAATGGCTGTCCAATCTCTTCTTAAAAACCCTCCAGTGATGGAGCATCCACAACTTCCACTGGTTAATTGTTTTCATTGTCAGGAAGTTTCTCTTTAGTTCTAGGTTGTTTCTTTTCTTGATTAAGTTTTCATCCATTGCTTTTTGTACTGCCTTCAGGTGCTTTGAAGAATAGGTTGTGGTATTAACACTTCACATGATCTTGATTCTATCCATCAGTTAATGCAACTTAGGACTGCATTTGCGTGTGTGTGTGTGTGTGTGTGTGTGTGTGTGTGTGTGTGTGTGTGTGTGGCTTCGGCACACTACTGGCTCATAATTAAGTGGTTGTTCACTAGGATCCCTAGATCCTCTCACAGTTACTACTATTGAGTCAGGTTTCACATATTCTATACCTGCCATTTGGTTTTTCTTGCCTAAGTATAAAACCTTTCTTTTCTCACCACTGAATTTCATTTTGTTAGATATGGCTCAATGTTCAGGTCTGTCAAGATTCTTCTGGACCTTGAGCCTATCTTCTGGAGTATTGGCTAATCTTGTCAGCATGGTGTCCTCTGCAAATTACAAGTTCCTCTTCTATCCCTAAGTCATTTATGAAAATATTAATGAGTACCTAAGACAGAACCTTAAGGACTACATGTTGAGTGTGGTTTGTCAGCCAATTACAAATCCATGTAGTGATGCTCTTTATCCAATGTTTTTCTAACTTACCAAGAAATAGGTTGTGGTCAGGGGTGGGTTCTACTTACCTTTACTACTGGTTCGCAATGGGAGCGCGCACACAGAAGCTTCTGCGCATGCGCAGATTGTACCTTATGACGTCCGGGCGGGTGGGCAGTGCCTCCCACCGCTTTTACTACCAGTTCGCAAGAACTGGGCAGAACCAGAAGCAACCCACCACTGGTTGTGGTCTACATTGTCAAATGCCATACTGAAATCTAAGTATACTATGTCCACAGTATTTTACTGGTCCTTTAATTTAGTCACTTTGTTAAAGGATGAAATAAGATTTGTTTAGTATGATTTGTTTTTGACAAATCCATGTTGGCCTCTGGTTATAATTTGCTTGCTTTTAGGTGTTTGCAAATGGAGTTGCTTAATTATCTTTTCCAGAATCTTCCCAGGTACTGATGTCAAGCTGATTGGTCTGTAGTTTCCTGGATCATTTTTTCCCTTTTGTGAAGAAGGAAGCAAGGAAGGAGCACATTGGAGTTCAAGATGGCATTAATTCAATTATCATTTGTATGGTATGACTGAATGAAAAGTAATACCCTCACCTCCATAACTTTAATTGGGACTATTGTAGGAAAACAGAAAAATAATGCTTTAAGTGAGTTTTTAATTACCGGTACCTTTGTTTACTTCTCCATGTAAGCACATTTGTTACACTTCACACTGTTACATTTCTTACACACTTCTGTAAATGATGGACAAGCTTCTTAAAGCTGTCACAAAATGTCTCTGGACTGTCTCTTTAACCAGGACTTGACAATTCTTTCTAATTTTTCTACTTTTCATCTGTTTCAGTCAAACAAATACCCATAAAGGGAAAATTTTGTGAAATGAATGGCACAAAAACTTTATAATACACGGATTAAAAGACTGAGCTCCAGTTTTGCAATTGCTTCTTGGATTACTCATGAGGTATATTGTCATACTGCAGCAAAATTTTCTTGTTGCACTTCTGGACTCTGCTTAAAAGTTGCCTCAAAGCCTTGAGTGTTAAAATGTAGCACTCTTGGTTGATAATAGTACTAGGCTACAACGAAATCCATCTGAATAATAGCACTTCCACCTCAAAAAATGACAGCCATGAGTTTTCCTGTTGAATCCTGTGTTTTGAATTTTTGTTTCCATAGGCGAAGTTTGTGATAATATTTCACGGCCTGATACTTTGCTCCTGGATCATAATGATGAGTCTGTTTCAGTCACTGTCACAATGCTGTGAAGTGAATCCTCATCGTGGTTTTTGAAGAATAATTGCTTGCAAATTGCAACTCTTGAAATTTTCCTCTCTACCATTAGGGTGCAAAGAATTCATTTTTCACAAACTATTCAATATTGAAGAACTTATCTAAAACCATTAGAAAGAGCCTCTTAACTAAAATGGAAGAGCTGCCCCTAATTAGCTATGTAATGTTAAATTTACCGATTGAGCGCCACAATCACATTCTTCCCCAGTTTCAACAAAACCATTACCACATTCTGGGGGATCCAGGAGCTACAATACAAAAATAAGAAAGTATTACAAATGTAACAGATTAGCATCTTGCCATGCGTAATGACAGATGGTAGAGGATCATTATTTCAATGGACAGAAAAGATGCAGATGTAATTATAGAAATGGGTGCTATACACCCCCTTGTGTACAAGTCCTGATTTTCACATTTTCATTTAATGAGGAAAAATGTTCGAGGACCACAATAAATCATTGTCCCTGCTGTAGTGTTGTAACACAAAAACTTTTTTAAAAAAATTAGGTTTAACAGGCAATGATTCAAGGATGCAAGTATGATATTCAAAAAATATTGCAAGAACTAGAAAAAAATATTTAAGAAAGAATAGCAGTGACTGCCACATATAATATCCAAGCCATATATATAGTGAATTCAAGCTTTATTTTTATGTGTACATATGGTATAAAACCTCTTTTCTGAGTTGAAGATTTTACTTTGTTAGTCTGGTTTTAGGGTATTTCTGATCTTTTTAATATTAGTCCTCACATATTAGCAGTGGATTCTTGGTAGGAAAACGAATTGCAATTAGTTATTTTTTCTGTGACTAATTACTATTTTTGGATAGCTACCATTCAGACATAAAATGCCATTCTTGATCAAAAGAATTTGGGCATCTTGATTTCTAAAAAGCTTAGAAAAATCACTAATAATAATAATAATCTGGCTGACTGTGAAACCAACCATAATAAGCATTATTATAACAACTTCCATATGTTTACTATCAAACCCTTCAATTAAGCATTTCAACACAACTGTCATGAGACTGTTAAATTAAGAACTGAAAGAGAAAAATTTGCAAACAAAATTATTTTTGTTTTTACCTTGGAAGGCTTGTTGAAAAGGCATGCTCCACCACCATTATTTAAAAATTCATGGTATTCCTCAATATCACATTTGGAGAACTTGGTTGGAAGATAATAACTGTGATCCAAAAAGAAATAAGTCAGTTCATTTCTACAGAATTAAAAAGAAATTTCATTCTGCAGCTGGACCATAACTAAGTTATTTCATGACCAAATATAAAAAAATAGGAAAACTATCTCTAACTCTGAATTTTCTGGAACACTAGGCTAGATAATTTTAATTAAGCTCTTCTTTTCTCTACATTCATATCTGCAAATTACATGATACACTTAAAAACATGTTTAAGTTGATGCAGAATGCAGTTGCAATCTTCAGCTTGGGCTTTATTAATGCACAATTCTCTAAGCTTTATACAAAAATATTCAAAGTTATACATACAATATAGGCTTTCACTTGCCACCAAAATATATGAAACAGGTGCTATGAATACAAGTGTCCAGTCAAACATCCTTGAGCAAATACTGAATGATAGTTTAAACTTGCAGAATTTTCCTCTGGGAGACTATGAATACTAACAACATTGAGTATGGGTATACTGTGTATATAGGTATATTGACAATAAACTTTATATATATTGAGAGCATTTGGGGGGATGCTTGTTTCTAGGCTAGAATCGTCAGCGTCTGACAACAATCATGGCATATGATTGATTCAGACTTTGTGAAAGGATATCTTTTCATATGCTGGGACCTAATATATTATCTTCTGAGAATACATAATACTATACCAGTCAGAGAGATTTTTAATCCAGAGATCTTCACATGTCTTCCAGATTCAGATCTATACTGCTTCTGGAGTAGCCCTAAATCTGGAGGTTTCAATCACTTATTGTAATTAATATTTGTTAAGCAGCCTATGCACCATAAATTTGTCTACATTATTTTCAAATTGTCTGTCAGGAACCAAGGTGCAAATCTCTAGGGAAGGGTAGTTAACATATATCTCTCCAGATGATCAGGAATTACTTTACATATTCTCAGGAGTGAAGATGCCAGGAGTTATATCTGGAGTAACATAGATTAATATATTCTTTTCTTAATGTTACGAATAATCAGTCCCTGGAATTCATAATCATCTGTACAAATATAATACTAAAACTGTATATGTAAAATATTTATGTTTGTGTTTTCAAATCTCTCTTGACTTCTGCAGAGTCCACACAGTTTTCACAGCAACATTGTTATGAAAATGGAAATTGTTTTCAATGATTTCTTCTTCTCTGAAAGAAATTGACTGGGTCAAAATCACTCAATGGGCTTAGTTTCTAAGGCAGAACTAGAATTCATTGTCTCCCAGATTCTAGTGTGAACTAGATCTAGTGTAAACCCAGTGGTTTAACAACTACACAAAATTGGCTCTCAAAGCTAATTAACCATGCATTAATTGACTAATTGATATATCAGTGTCAATTGAGTAATAGGCATATCATTTTTCTGTTAAGAGCTTTAAGCAGCCACAGGTTTTCATTCAATAACTACCTGCTAATTTACATTTCTATTGCATAGAAATCTCTGAAAGAAAACCTCATACCCTGTATCTCCCATTATACACCCGGACCATGTATCCTCACATTTACATTCACCTAAAATAAATAAAATAGGCAAATCTCATTACAATATAAAGTGAGCAATCACATATCAGATATGTTAAATAAAGAAATATAACTAAATAAATAAATATCATCATAGAAGCTTGCAATAGGTAATTGTGTAAGTCTCTGTTTTAATAGAAAATGAAGCAGTGTAGCCATGAAATTATGTTATCACAAATTTGTTACTATTTAAATTTGGCGCAAGTCCTTATTTTGTCATAAAGTGCCACCTTTTGGGAACTTGAAAGCTTGCATTCTTTGTCACGGCACCTGCCCTCTGGGAATGAGATCCCCTAAAATCTTTGGGGGTCCCACCCTGTTGGCATTCTGTAAGTAAGGGACAGAAGCCTGGTTATTGTCCCAGCCTTTGGGCTAAAATGGATGAAACCCTTGTTTGAGGTATGTATATTTTTGTATAGACTGAATGGATATCTTCTTGTTTTGTTTTGTGTTCTGTTTTTTGCAGTTTGTTATATACTGTAGATAGTCCTCAACTTACAACATTCATTTACTGACTGTTCAAAGTTACAAGGGCACAGAAAAAAGGGACTTATGACAGTTTTTCACATTTATGACTGTTGTAGCATCCCCATGTCACATGACCAAAATTCAGCCGCTTGACAACTGACTCATATTTATAACGGTTGCAGTGTCCTTGGGTCATATGATCATCTTTTGAGACCTTTTGACAAGCAAAGTCAATGGAGAAGCCAGATTTACTTAACAACTATGTTACTAACAACAACTGCAGTAATTCACTGAACAACTGTGGCAGGAAAGGCTGTTAACATGGGACAAAATTCACTTAACAGATGTCTCGCTTAGCAATGGAAATCTTGAAGTCATTTATGTTCAAGTCAAGGACTACCTATAATACAACATATACCATTATTCATGGTTTATTTTAAATCTTTGTTCCAAAATATAAATACATGTATTCAGTATATCATAATGCAATATAAGTGTATCACAATAGCTACATCTCATGTCTTATACAATCAGTATACAAAGAATAAAGTGTTTCCCCCAAAATACATTATTGTTATTTTTGTTACAATCTGGTAAGTTGATTAGGATGTCAACATCCATTTATCCATATAATCCTTTAAGAAGGAATCTGAAGGATTCCTTTCAGATTTTTCAAGGCAGAGTAGAAATGATTCTCAAAATCTTTTTGTTTTTGCAAAACAAGTATAAATAATTGACATGGGGTCAATTTGAAAACTAACGTTGCTGTGACTTAAGCCATAGATGATCTCAAAACTTCCCAAGAATTTTTTCTTAACATCTTATTTTTTTTTATTTTAATTTGATTACAATGCGTTAAGCAATAGCTTTCATACTTTTGTATATTTATACAAAGTCAGCTTATTGCCCCCATAATCTGGGTCCTCATTTTACCTGCCTTAGAAAGGATGGAAGGCTGAGTCAACCTTGAGCCTTGGCGAGATTCGAACCTGCAGTAATTGCAGGCAACAGATGTAAGTGGATGTTAATTAGTCTGCTGAGCCACCAGAGCTCCTATGGGCAATGCAATGCTATATTTGTATTTAATGTTTAAATGTATGCAGTTTTTAGACTTTCAATTTAAGGCAAATTAGAATTAAAAGACTGTGATACAAGCAGGACAGAATTTCAGTTCTGTGCTATTTTTAAGGTTCCTTTTCAGTTAATTCAACTGGATTCCTAGAGACACTGCAAGCAATCGTTTTTAAAAAGTCATATTTAATTACCAAAGCTAACAATGGCTCTGTTAGAGTAAAAAGTATGAGAATATCTTCGCCAGAAAAAGAATCTGTATTGAAACCTCAACATTTCTTACCACTTTGCAACCTTCTTTTGTCTGAGAAGATCCCAAGATTGTGCGCCAAGGACTGTGCCAATGTAACAGCCATTAAATCTGGCTTTCCAAACTGAAAAACAAGACAATGACTTTGAAGCATTTCTATTTTAGAAATTTTAAATTAGCAAAAAATGTTGAACCATCCTAGGGCATTTATTCCCCAAAGTATGCTTTGAAATGCAGATGAGTAATAAACTAGCAGAAAATTGCAAAGCACTGTTTAAAACAATAAAAACAAAGACAGATGAAATATTAAGGTTAAGTATAAGTTTGGCTCAGAGTCAAACATATTCATTATGTTGTATAAGCTTTCTTTTAAATGTCCTGTATGCTTGTAATAACCTCTTTGGGTTAGGTGATTAAGTTTCAACTCTGTGATTGAGTTAACTCTACTGCTAGCTAAGTCCCTGAACCATAACTCTTTGTTCTGATTATTTATTATATTTATTTGATTATGAGGGGTCTCAATTCTCAAGAACTCTGAGTAGCTTACAATTTAAGAATAAAAGGAAAAAATATATGAAAAAGCCAGCTAGAACAGTCTAGAACACCTTGCCATGGCCATAAACCACTGACAACTCACTGTGACCAACTCGCTACAGTCAACTTGCCACAGGGCAACTCACCACAGCTGACTCGTCACAAGGCAACTTGCCATGGGACATTTTAACGGTGCATTATTTTTTTCATTCAGTTATTTATTTATTTATTTATTTCTCAACAAATACAAGAAAACATGTAACATTATAGACATAGGCATGGACACATGAAAAAAAATTGGCACAAATAAAAGTATATAAATAGGCAAAATATAGCCATAAACACATAGAATGATTACATATAAATGGGGACAGTAAGACAGGGGCAGTAGGCATGCTGGTGCGCTTATGCACGCCCCCTTAGGGACCTCTTAAGAAACATTAAAGGTCCACGGTAGACAATTTAAGGTAAAAGGTATGGGATTAGCGAGACTAACAACAGGATCAGGTAGAGTATTCCAGACATTTACTACTCTATTGCAGAAGTCATATTTCCTACAATCAAGATTAGAGCAAATTACATTGAGTTTGAATTACTTTGAGTTACACTGAGTTACTTTTATTATTGGTGATCACGTTTTCATCGAAATTATTGTAACTCTTGAATTTCTGGATTGAGTTTTATTACTATTGGGCATAGTTCTGTCAAAATTAATTTAACTTATGTATTTGTTGAATTGTCCCATGATGAGTTGTCTTGTGGCATGTTGGCTGTGGCAAGTTTTCCTATTCCAAATTAGAAGGCTAATTAAACCTCCATATACCTACTATTTGGGATGGAATAAGAAGCTTTAACAAAAACCAATGGAAACAACAGGGGTAAAGTTGTCTCTATTCAATAAAATAAATTGAATCAAACTAAAAAAAAATAACATAAAATTCTAACCAGACTCATGTTAAGTGGCAAAATTTTTAAGCCTTCCATCCTCAGTCAGTTGGGTAAATAAAATGTACACATTTCTGCAAATGGAAGTAGCATTCCCTTCCCCCCAAAATAAATGTTAAAATATTATGTTGTAGCCTAAAATGCATATTCTATGAAATTTTTCAGATCACAGATGAGCAGTTGATAGCATTTTCCCTATTTATGGAATCCCAAACATTTAAAGGAAAGACCTGGCCAATAGTTGCTTTTCCTTGGAAAAGGCATGAAGTAGGAACTTAATGGAAATCTCTTAACATGGACTGCAAAGTATGAATAAAAGTAGAAATAGAAATAATTTGACAATTATGGGACTATCATTTTGTGTTTGTAGAATAATGCCGACATACTTCATTTACACCACCACCTTTCAGCAGTGAACAAATGCCACCAATAAAGGCTGCCCCGCTACGGCTACTGAGAAACTGGCTTCCCCTTTTAAAACAAAACAGAAACAGCAATACAGTTAATAAAATCCATAGCATTTGGGGAACTACAATACATTTTCAACCAAAAAAATGTAAAGGTATTCATGATAGAAAGAGTTATAACAAGAAGAAGGAGATGCTTCAGTGTAGATGGCAAGATTCTGCAATTTAATACTCCTCCACCCAAAAACTCCTAAACACTGAGCTACTCGGATATGTGTGTGCAAGGGTGTGTGTGTGTGTGTGTGTGTGTGTGTGTGCAAGAATAATATGTTTTTTTGTAGACTGTGCCAAAATAATGCTTGTTGTATAGAATACTACTGTTCCATTAGAATGATCTGCACAAATTTAACTTGTATGAATCAGATATTTGAAAATGGGGGGGGGAGACCAAAGCCACCTTATAGGCAGTATATCTTCTCTTAATTTAAAAACTAACAATTGAAAAACTCAGTTATCATTTGGAAAGTAAAAAGTAAGAATTTTGTAGTCCTAACAATGTTATCCCGGACCAAAATTTTTGAGGATCTAATTAGACTGCAATGTTCTGGGATAGAATTCCAGAATAATAGCAATAACACTTAGACTTATATACCACTGATTTACTCTCTAAGCGGTTTACCGAGTCAACCTATTGCACCCAACAATCAGGGTCCTCATTTTACCAATCTCGGAAGGGTGGAAGGCTAAGTCAACCTCGATCATAATGTCTGGGCAATGCAGTCCCCACACATCTCAGTGGCTCTAGTAGATAGGGAAAGCTGATTTTCAGAGTTTCTCACTTTACCATGTCACTTTTGAATTCTGTAGTATATCAGGTGAAGATCATTGTAAGCATGATAAAGCAACTTGGACAAACTTACACTACAATATGAATGCTTATATGTCTTAAAATTTGTGAGAAAAAAACATTAGAAAATTAGTACAATTCATACAATCTGAGATGAGATAGTGGCATAACTGGATGGAAAACCACTAGACTATCTCAGAGCTCTAGAGTAGACTGGTAAATTGAAAAACACATGGCAAACTAGTTACATAATGTTGTCAAGAAAATAAGACATATCCATGTAGTCATCAGGAGTTAAGGACAACTGTAAAGACACCAATATACCACTGGAGACAATGTTCTGTTTAAACTGGGGAGAGGTAAGTGGAGCTACTCAAATTCAATTTTTCATGATCCTCCAAAGACATTCTTTCAGTGAAATGTCAACATGAGCAATATAGTTTCCTGTCATGCTCAGACATGACATTACCGAATTATAGCACAAGCCTTAAAATATAGTGGGGGGTTTTTTGGGGGGGGAGGGGGGGAGAGGGACCTACCATACAAAAAATAAGAAAAATGGGAAAATGCTAAAAACAGCCCTTTGCAAATGATACAATCCCATCCGACTTGCCTTTGGTTTTCCAGCCAACACAATGTTGGTGATGCTTACTTTAAGCATCTTTAAAACAAGAATGGGATTCAAATGTTTGGAACTTGTGAGAAGAACAGAAATATTTCAATTCCCCCTCTCTTTATCTCTTTATAATAACTTTCTCAATACATTTGTGTACAAATTATCAATCAACACCAAAAATATCAGTAAAATGAAATACAACTTTATAGCTCCTCTAAACATTCAAAAGGTAAAAAGTAAGTACTATACATGAAATAAAATCACACATAAATAAACTTCATTAAATTTAACATTAATTAAACTTAAACTGAAATTGCATCAATTTTAGCTTTCTTTCTGATTTTTGTCCCTATGCTAACCACTTTTTGAAATTTTGTGTGCCACACCTCACTCAAAGGTCATGTGGGGATTTCCAGTTATGCAATATGGAAACCATAGATCATCACTTCCCCTTTGGTCATTTCAGTATCGTGAGAAGAAGGAAAAACTGATATTTTTTTTTGTTCATTTTCAACTAGGTATGGATGCTCATTATACCTAAACAACAGTTCCATGGGGAAAAACTTTGAGTTTTTTTTCTTAAGCCACACTCATTATTCAATATAAAAGTAAAGCTTGTTTAAATAAAAGCATTTGATGTCCTTATGATCATGACAAAGGAATTAGATAACATACAACCATTTCTATGTCTCAAATTACACTTTCATTAGTTTCCTTCATCTCCAGTAATAACCAAACAATACAAAATTACGTACGAAAAAAGATGAACTGCATCACTTTTCTCTTTGATAAAATCTCTCCTATATTTCATAAATTCACGTAGAGTTACCAGTGGGTTTTCAGATATGGTGAACTTGTTATCAGTACCCCAGGTTTCCATGGCAACCAAGACTATTCTGGTGTTCAGTTGTTCTTTATAAATCTAGTACATTAGGAAAATATATTATAAAGTAATAGTGTCAATATTGTTTTGTTAAAAACATGCAGTATTCAAAAAAGTGACTAAAGAAAAATCCAATGTAAAGAATACTTACATTAATCACAGTCATATACAGTCTAACACAGACATGTCCAATCCATGGCCTGCAGACTATATATGACCTTGGACAGCTAGTAATGCATCCCCACAAGATTGTAAATTTTTAACATTATTATAGTGATTTATATTCATTAACTAATTATATAGTTTGTATGCAGCCCAAGACAATTCACTCAGTGCGGCCTAAGCACCCGAAAATTTAGACAACCATAGTTTAACGTATTAAATTCATTGTGAAAAAACTAAACTGTTTTAGAGTCATTCTTTTGAAAGGTGAAGTACTCCAGAACTGACTGGAGCTTTCATAGAATGCCAGGTGAAACAGATACACAACCAAAAATTCAGCAATGTTTCTACCTGCCGTTCTGCTTCTGTTTTTCATTCACATATATTAAGAATCAAACTAAGTAGAATAATGAATTAACACTTTCTTTTGTCCCCTTTGACTTTAAATTGGCATTCCTGTATTAACACTGCCATACTGTATATATACTCAGACACAAGCACACAGATACAGACATACACACACACACACACACACACACACACACACACACACACTGACTCTATGACATGGAGTGAGTAGTGAGACAGTGGTTTCTAAATTAGATAGATGATAGACAGTGAGACAGACAGACTGACTGACTGATAAAGACACACACAGAAATAGAGATAGATAGATAGATAGATAGATAGATAGATAGATAGATAGATAGACAGACAGATGATAGATAGATAGATAGATAGATAGATAGATAGATAGATAGATAGATAGATAGATAGATAGATTGATAGATAGATAATAGACAGACAGAGTTTGAGAATTATACTTACTAAATCTGCCATATTCACTACCGATTTTGCAAAGCTGTTTGTGTGACCAACTGATAATCGATGTTTTTTCAGCTAAAAAAAAAACCAGACAGATTCCAAACATCTTTCTGAAACATCAGGTCCTTTCAAGAATTACTTCAGTCAAAGATTACCTTTTACTTCAGATACGGGGATTTACAGATTATTTATTCAAATATAAATATTATTTTTAAAAAATCAATACAGCACCATAAAAATTAAAAATATCGAATGACAATAAAGGACTCTTTCGTTTGGTGAACTGCCAGCAGCACAAATTAGTAATCTAGTATCTGTATATTGTGGGTCAGCTTTTATACACATAGGAGGAGAAAGGTGCCTGCAAGATAATGCAAATGTCTACAGAACAACAGCACTTAAAAAATTCAAATTAGAAGTAATACCTTTAATACGATCAACCTCATAACCTCAATACAATGTGCAAGCATTCAAGCTCTTTTTATATATGCAACCTGACGTACATCAAGCTTAAATCGCTGGTAATGAGTATGCTAATGTATAGAGTTAATTTATTCTGGTATCAAAACTGCACTGCTTTTGTCCCAGATTATTCACCTTTAATTTTTCTTAATAATTATCTACTGCAGTAGAAAGCTGCAGTAAATTAAAAAAGTAGACTCATATGTGCTATCAGTAGCATGTTTAATGTGTTTGGGATATGAACAGACTAAACTAATGTTCTCTTAAAGTTTAAAGAGATGGAGCATCAGATTGAATTTGGCTATAAAAGTTGCATGGGGTCTGAAAAAATATTTAATCCTTCTTCGTTTTCCAAGTTGAGAAAAACATTTTTGAAGGCCAGGCAAATCATCCTTCCCTCTGAACCTCTGTAGTGCAGGTAATATCCCATTTAACTGATCATCCCTGCTTGTGCAGACCAAGGACACAGGAATAGTTTATCATGTGTAACAATATAGGGCTATTTGGAGTATCTTATACCTGCTCATCAATAGACATAAGAACAAGTCATTGCGTGAACCTCCTTTTCTCAGCTATGAAATTATTAACCATATGGCACCGTGGTGGGTTGCTCCCGGTTCGGTCCGTTTCTTGAGAACTGGTAGTAATGGTGGCGGCAGGCTCTGCCCACCTGCCCGGACATCATGGATGATCTGCGCATGTGCAGAAGTGCGCGTGCACGCTCCCGTTGCGAACCAGTAGTAAAGGTAATTGGAACCCACCCCTGATATGGCAGCTGAATTCTATGTTTTCACAATAAAAACAAGGTAATGACTGATGCGAGTCCGAGTCACATGTCTTTTCTGTATCGTTAATTATTTGTATGGAGCATGCTAGTGGTCTATCAAAATAAAATTGATTGATTGAAACTCTCTTGTGTTTTCTTAAATATAAATACATATCAATTATTTTTTTAAAGACCAAATTGCAACATCAAAAGGAGGGTCAGGGCATCTCTTATATCTAGTACTTTACCAAAACAAAGTGGCTTGGACCATGACCTCAATATTGCTGATTCAAACAACCTGATCAGATGAGAGCTGTACGTGCTTACTGGTCATCCTTTTCCAATCTACATATGTGTCATATGCCATTTTTACATATGACTATTCTTCTGTATTAGATTTTGCCACAACAAAAGCAACACAGAGTTGTTCAGGTTATCTCTTAATTTGTACTTGTAAAATGCCAATCACAGAAGATTCTTTATCTGCATTTCTGGAAGTAATTATAAATAATTTATACTATATTGGGCATCTATGATACGATCATAATTATAATCTTCTATGTATTTCATATCATAATATTAATTACTGAAAGAAAAGGTGAAAGGAACATGAGAATAGTATTGTAATGCAACCACAAACTATAACATATAGTAAAATAAAGGAAATATACAACTGAATAATAAAACACTTGGCTTTTTGTAATATTTTGCATTGTTAATGCTGTTTTTATAGCATGTCATTTTCCTTGAGGATTAGATCTTAGGTAGCCAAAAGAGTACTATTAACTAGAGTCATTGGCCTTTGATACAAACACATTGCATCCTCTAGTTTTTTGTACTTGTGATCCAAAATCTAACACAAGTATGTAAGCCACAGATGTATGTCACAACATTATAAGTCACGGTTCACCAATCACACATACACACAAAACACACATACACACAACATACACCACTAGATCTTAATCACTAGATCAAATTGGCTCCAAATTATCCTTTGGAAGGGCATCTTCTAGCTAAATTATCCTTTGGAAGGGCCTCTTCCAGCTAAGGGTAGGCAAGGGCTATTGTCCCTTGCCTACCCTTTAAAAGGACCCTGATTACTACTCAAGAAGGAAATTTGGCAAACTTAAATTAAGCCCAACGATAGTTTAAAAGAAAGCATTTTTTAAAGGAAACTGAGTCTTCCAAAGAGACATGGTTACTCAGTAGAATGGTGACAAAAAATGGAAAACTGGGGAGGAAGAATAAAACAGACCACTAGTCACAATTCAGTTTCTTCTTCTTCTTCTTCTTCTTCTTCTTCTTCTTCTTCTTCTTCTTCTTCTTCTTCTTCTTCTTCTTCTTCTTCTTCTTCTTCTTCTTCTTCTTCTCCTCCTCCTCCTCCTCCTCCTCCTCCTCCTCCTCCTCCTCTTCCTCCTCCTCCTTCTCCTCCTCCTCCTCCTCCTTCTCCTTCTCTTCTAATTCTAATTCTTCTAATTCTTCTAATTCTCCTTCTCCTTCTTCCCTGTCTACATTAAACTATAAACTGCCAGAATAAAGCCAGCTTTTTGGCTTTGTCATTGGCCAAAAATAAGTCATTATCGTTACCCGTTACTGATAGTAGCCAACATACCAGCAGATGGGTTGGACTCTGTGTCTCTCCATATCCACACAGTGTGAATCTGCTAAGAACCTCCATTATAGAACATCAGTTTTACACTTAGCAGCTCCAACTCTCAACCTATTCAGGGTTCTCCAATAAGGATTCAGTTTATTATTAAACACACATATGTAAGATACTACTATTAGTTACTTCATTTTCCATGTGGTTTGAGAGTTATAATGAGGGATTACAGCAAAGATCACTACTTTGCATATACACTTTTTTAAGGCTTTTAAAAACTGTTCTGCTTATTCCTATTTCAGTATATTTCAGTACTTTATAAATAGCTGCACTGAAGATTCAGAACTAGAATTAAAATTAAACTCAGGATTTGGCAATAATGATTAAAATCATTTTCACACATTCATCCACCTTTCTCTACTTGGCACCTGTATAAACATAAGGACAATCAAAGAGTCTCATGTGACACCCAATAAAATACGGCTACTTTCTTTCCTATTCCTTGAGGAAGCAAGAAAACAATCAATAACCTCTTCTACTAAGAGGCACCTGATATAATGGTTTAAATGAGATCCCCTCCCCCTTTTACTTAGAGTTTAAATGAGGAATTATGATTCCACTGTAATGGAAATTCCATTTTAAAAAATCTGGAACTGGAGGGTGGGGGGAAAATACCTTCTGACTTGTAAAAAGCTTTATCTCTAGATTTGCTTGTATATAGTATAAGAAAAAATAATAATGTATCTGTAGGCCAAACATACAGGGAATCCTTACAAAGAAATATAAAGTTTGATTAAACAAGCCAAACAATACATTCATTTCATGACAGAAGGCATGATCTATTCCACTTCAGCTTATCACATGACATACTGTATCTTTCTTCAAGCACCCAGAATTCCAACAGAATGCCTACAGAGAGATTTGCTGACTCAATATTGCTCAAAGTCATTCTTGCTCCTGAAATAAGTACTGTGTTTCTCCAAAAAGACGACCCATCTTGAAAAGAAGCCCTATCACATTTCTGAGCGCATGTGATCAAATTAAGCCTCACCCACAAAATTAGCCCTAATTAACACCCCGCCCACCCCGGGGTGCAGGAGGTGGGGCGAGGCACACAAGTAAAAAATAAATTAGGGTGGGGATGGGGAGGTGGAGCTGCCCTACTTACCAGGCTTCACACACCCCGACACCTGCCTTGCCTTCTTCTGCGACCGTTTCTTCTGCGGCCGCTTGCTGCCACTCGCATGCATCACCCTGGCCTCCGTTTCACCTTCAGATGCTTGCTGGAAGGCATCTGAAGCCGATAACAAAGCTCCGGATCAATCCAGAGATCTATTACCAGCTGCAGAGGGCTTCCGGCAGGTATCTAAAGGCAAAACAGAGGCCGGGATGAAGCGTGTGAGTGGCAGCAAGCAGCCGCAGAAGAACTGGGCCAGAAGTAGGCTCCTTCTGGGCAGGGCTATCGGTGCCACTGCCGCGAGGTTAGTAAATAATTAGAACCCTCCAAAAAGAAGGCCTAGCCATTTTTTCGGGAGTCAAAAAAAAATAAGACCCAACGTTCTTTTTTGAGAAACATGGTATATTGGCATTAAATCCGATTTGCTAAAAAATTCCCTAATCACCAGCAGTTGTAAAGAAAAATCCATGCCCGATTTTGCCCAAAACATATCTAAATCAGTTTTGCAAAGTCACAATGTAATGTATATATTTTAGATTTCTTTTTCAATAGATAAGCTCCCTGATGATTCAGACCAATTTTTTAAGAAGGTAGTATGCCGTAAAACAGAGTACCACCTTTTAACATAATCTGCTTTTCCATGAATGCTTCTGAGCTCACATAAACCTCCCAGACATCTTTAGATTCCAATAATTGCTGCCTAATGTTTTATGATATGATCCCATGAGCAGAAAAAAAGCCAAAGACAGCATCATAGGATAATATAGAGCAGCATTTTGATAAACAGATGTTTTGAGCCTAGTTCCATTTATTATGGAAGGCAATTTGTGAAAACTGTTTATACATGTTTGTAAAATTCCAAATTTATTTATTCACCAAAAAGATTGTCTATATTTGGTGTAGATATTGTACTATTAGGGAAAATATAATCACGCCTGAAGGGGAGAAGGATATTTCCAATCTCCAGTGTGATGCAACGAATATAGAGAGGGTCTTCAATACAAAGCAATACAACTTCTACCTCCAGAAAAAGTTAGCCCAACCACTCAATAGTTAATATAAACAGCTCTTTAAAAAAGCTAAATGTGGTCTTCAGGAAAATTATTCAGAAAAAAAATGCTATATTCTGTAGGGAAAAAAAAAAGAAAGAAGCCAAGGTCTGTTGTAATTACCAATCTATTCTTTGCTCTTAGATGTCCTGTTGAGTGATTCCAGCAAAGTTCCAGACAGCCCGACTTCAGTGGAATGATTAGAATCATTTTGCAATAGGTACATTATTGTTGAATCTATTATAGACACAAAGCTATGCATGCATTATTGATAACTTTTAAAAAGCCTTGTATGTAAAACCTCACCATTAGATGATCGTTTACAATCATTAGCTCAACATATTTCGTTTCATCTTCAACTCTAGGCAAATTCAGTTGGACCTACAGAAAGAGGAAGATGCTGTATATAATTAAAAAGGTCAGCAACAAACACCTGATTCTAGACTAATTATTCTGAGCTGATTTCTTTCCTTCATTGCACTTAAAATTAATTCATGATACCAAATTAGAAAAAAAATATGTCAGAATTTCTAACATTTGAATGACAGAAAATTAAGCAATCTAGTTCTAATGTAAGCTTAGACGAAATATAACAGATAATTTTATATTGCTATATTGACCAGTATTGGACTTAAATGGGCAGCATATAAATTTAATAAATAAATAAATCTAATAATAAATTTTCAAAATACAGTTTGATAAGATTCCATCTTTTTAAAGGAATTCCTATAACCCTTAGCTTCATTAGTGAACTCCTCTGTGTATTAAATATCTTCAAAGCTATATATTTTATTAATGGCTGATATTTATATTTGTGTTTTTCTCAGTTTAAAAAAATATACATCACAAAATGCTTATTCTGTGTGATGTTATTTTTTCACAGGTTGTATATACTTAATCAATAATGCCCAGAAGCCTACCCCCAGATGCAGGGCACAGGGATACCTAAGAATATTCTATGTTGGTTCAATGTTTAGGCAAGTAGTATAAATGATATTCATTTGCTTTTCTATTTCTATTTAAAAATCCAAATGTTCAAAATCTCATAAAACAGTCCTTGAAATTGCTCTGTTCTTGACACTTTGGGCGTTTATCTTTCTTAATAAGCATTTTGGTGTTTTATCTTCTTAATATATATTATTTCTTTATATTTTAGCTCCTGCAATAAATATTAGGTGAAATTGTATGGTGACACCCATTCCCTGGACAGATTGTAGACCCACAGCTTAGTCAGATGCAAGTCATATTAACACTCACTCATCAAAGTGAAAATAAAATGCCTGCTATTGAAGAGATGTGATTACTACACCCACTAAGAGAAAATTCTAAATAGCAATTATTCAATTTGATTGCCTTGAACAGTCATGCTGTAAAAATCATTTTCCTGTTGGTTTTGCAACAGGCAAAATGGAAGGGGACGTTTGCCTTCCTCCCAGCCTCTGATGAGACTATTCTCTTTGGATTGATATGTATTATCAAAGAACACCATTGGATGTTCTCAGCATGAAAAAGGGGGCTTATAATGGAGATATGATAAAGCAGGCAAAATCATGTGTCTTGAATTTACTAAAAAAGGAAGCCTGAATAATATGTTTTTTAAAAGATTGCAAAAAAAATAAATAACAGGATAAGAGGGCATACCTGCCTTTTTCTTCTTTTATAGCTTGATTTCACACCAAATTTCTGTGATGTAGTATTCATGTGCCAGAATTCTGAATGGGACACATATTACAGTCAATTTAATGACAGTTAAAAAAGACTAGCACTTTTAGCAGCAAAATGAACAAAGCACAAGGCTGAATAAATACCTATTTTAAATATTTTAAGAATTACTCAAAACTCAAGAAAATACACAGGGATAATCATATTATCTATTGCCACAAAAACAAGATATTGGAAATTCATCAGTGCAAGAGTTGGCATTTTCACCAAAAAAACCTGCTCACCCATAACAAGTTCACGAATATGACGAGTGGGTTATAGAGTGTTGAAAACAGAAGCAAAATACTTTTCAAGGTACACTGAAACACTTCAAATTAAATTAAAGGAAACATTAAGGAAAGGAAAGAAACATAAAGGAAACATAAACCCTCAGAACAGTTTCTTGCATAATGTATTCTTGGACTCAGATATTAGCCTTGGTATTTTTTCATTAACAAATAAGTCTTTTTACATATTTCTTGACCTGAACTGCCATAAAATAATCTTAGGATAACCAGAAGCCACAGAAGGTATTAAATAAACAAGTTATGAAAATCCAAGCTAAAATGTAATCATCAGGCGTTTACAAGTCAATGAAAACACTGTTTAATAAGCACATGATCTATATAGTGGAGATATCAAATAACACTATAAAATATGACAAACTATATGAAGCTACAACATTGATCAAACCTTGACATTAACCTTTTTCAGGCATTTAGAAATCAATAACAGGAAATTCATCTTTGGTGAAAATACCAATTCTGCTTCCATTACATGCATGCACACGTGCCACATACCCTCTGTGTAGGACGCAACCATAATGGAGAAGTATCTCTATGTATGAAGGCTCTCAATGCAATTTAGGATCCTGATTTCCAAGGGTTCTAACTTTCATGGAGAGCCTCTTAAAGAGAAAAATGGTTCCAGTTTTCCCATGCTCTGTTTTTAAGAAACTGGAGTAGAGAAACTGGAGTAGAAGAAAATATAAGACTTGCTTACTATAAATTAGTTTTATGGAGGGGAAAAAAGTCTCTTTTTCATAAATTGAAAGTTCTGTTAGAACTGATTAAAATTTTACAGAACCAAAAATATTCTCTTGAAACGTTCAGCATTTGGACAAGAACTGATTTTTAACAGGTTAGCTTTTTATGTATAACAGGCTAGTCTCTTTTGACCTATAAAGACTCTTCTTTAGAAAGCCAATCATTGAATTACTATTGCAATATCAAAAGTCTACAGATCTTTTTTGGAAAATGTGGTTTTTTTGTTTGTTTGGTTTTTTTGTTTGTTTTCTAATCCTGTGTTCAGAGAGGCTTTTATATTATTAATAACAACAGAATAAAAATAACCAGCAATGATTTAGCTACAAAATAAATGCAACAATAAGAGTATTAAAAATATACCAGATGGAAGATAATCCAAAGGAAATTCAAATAATCTGGATTTGTATACTGAGTGTAAATGGAATTCCTCCTAAAATAAAAGACATCTAAATTTAGTAAATCATTCTAAGGCTGATACTTTAGCTAGAACTATACATTTTTATACCCAGGAAATTGCAGATCATAGTATTCTGAATATATGCACATAGACACATATAAGCACCAGTTCACATACACACACTTGCATACTTATATACTTATATGCAAAAATATACATTAAAAAATATTTTTCTAAACTCATTTTTATTTCTGAATTCTTACAACTAGAATCTATGTAAGAAGTGCAAGTCATATATTAACTATTTAAAGAACAATCTGAGGATAATTGTATTTTAATTCTACAGTACTTACTTGAGATGTACAATTTTCTTCTGGCTCAATAAGATATGTGTGATTTCCATCATAGAACATTCCACTGTTAAAAAAAAGGCAGCTCTCTGACTTGCGTGTTATAATTTAACTAAGTACATAAAATAATACTACATGTAAAAGAGAATCTCATGTAGAAATGGGCTATTATTGCCCCGTAATTTTTAATCCTTCAACTAGCTCAGGAAATTAATTTTAGTTGTTTCCTGCAATAAATCCTGAGTAATTTCCTCTCTTCTCTTATGAACAGCACAACTATTTATTACCTTCCATTCTATTATATAATACACCTGTTGCAGAACTCTTCACAGCACAGAAAAAATCATATCAAACTATTATTGATCATAGTGATTTTGAGTTTTAATTCTTTATACTGGCAGTGGTAGCACTTACGGTTTGCCACCAGTGGACAGTAAAAACTGCAAGCTTGTAAAAATGTCTTATAATATTTATTTTAGGATAATTAGGATCTTGCTTTAAAAACATGCTTATTAACTAGAATGATTTCAAGAAATGTTTATTTGTAACTATCTGTAGTTCGCAAGTCTGTGACCTGTTGGAAGTCAGTACCTATTGCAAGTCTACAAAATACAATGCCAATGATTTGGGAACTAATCTTTAGCAGTGTATGCAAATGAGACAACAATATACTTTTTCTATATTATCCTTGTACAAAAGGGCAGTATATTGTCACATACTAGAGGTTCTATTTGAGAATTCTTGCACTAAAACTTCTAAAGGATTTACTTTGAATACAGAGTGCCATTTTTAAAATAATAATAGCATATTTTTCAATTCAAATATGTACACAGTGCTATCAAATCAGTGCATGCAGTTATCCCACATGTGATAACAATGGTTGCTAAATCCACTGTACTTAAATTTTAGGATGATATTTACCCATTGAGGATAAAAACCATTTTGACAATGGAGCCAATTATTTTAGAGGAAGGTTAAGCTCTCCCAAATTGTCTGTGCTCAAGCAGAGACCAACTTGCAATTTGCAAGAGATATTCTGTCCCTGGAATTCATATATTTGTAATATAATCAGAATAGAGCTGGAAGGGATCTTGGAGGTCTTCCAGTCCAATCCCCTGCTCAAGAGGAGACCCTATCCAATTTGAGACAAGTCTTTTCTTAAAAACCTCCATTGATAAAGGCAAACTGTTCCATTGGTTAATTGTTCTCACTATTAGGAAGTTTTTCCTTAAATTCCAGGTTGCTTCTCTCCTTGATTAGTTTCCATCCGTTTTGTTCCCCTGTCCTTTGATGCTTTGGAAAATAAGTTGACCTCTCTTCTGTATGGCAGCCCCTCATATACTGGAATACTGTTATCATATTGCCGTTAGTCCTTCTTTTCTCTAGATTAGCTATACCCCGTTCCTGCAATCGTTCTTCATATGTTTTAGTCCCCAGATCTTTAATCATCCTAGTTGCTCTTCTCTGCACTCTTTCCAAAATCTCAACATCTTTTTTGTAATGTGGTGTCCAAAACTGGATGCAGTGTTCCAGGTGTGATCTTACTAAGGCTTTATAAAGTAGTACTTCATGTGATTTTAATTTTATGTCTCTGTACAACCAAGGATTTTATTAGGTTTTTTTGGCTGCTGCCACACATTGCTGGTTCATATGTAAATGATCATCCACTCCAAGGTCCCTCTCCCAGTTACTGTTTTTGTATTTAAGTATAAAACCTTGCTTGTCTCCACATTAAATTTCATTTTGTTGGATAGGGCCCATTGTTCAAGTCTGTCAAGATCTTTTTGGATCATGAGCTTGTCTTCTGGGGTATTGGCTATTCCTGCTAGCTTAGTGTCATCTGTAAATTTGATTATTTCCGTTTCTATTCTCTTATCTAAGTCATTTATGAAGATATTGAAGAGTACTGGGCCTAAGACAGAGCCCTGTATACCACTGTATTCTGTACTCTGCCTTATAGTACACCACTGCTTACTTCCCTCCATGTAGATGTAGTACCATTAAGGACTACTCCTTGAGTACAGTTTGTCAGCCAGTGACAAATCCATCTGGTGGTGATGCTGTCTATCCCACATTTTTCTACCTTACTAAAAAATAGACTGTGGTCTACTTTGTCAAATGCCTTACTGAAATCCAAGTATACTATGTTCACAGCATTTCACTGGTCTATTAATTTAGTCACTTTGTCAAAGAATGAAATAAGATTGGGCATGATCTATTTTTAATAAATCCATTCTGGTTTCTAGTTATAACTTTATTTGTTTCTAGATTTTCGCAGATCTCTTTTTAAATTATCTTTTCCAGTATCTTCCTAAATATTGATATTATGCTGATTGGTCTGTAGTTTCCTGAGTCTGTTCCCCCCTCCCTTTTTTTTTTTTAGATGGAAAATCACATCAGCTCTTTCCCAATCCTCAAATAGTTCCCAGTGTTCCAGGATTTTTGAAAGTTATGGTACAATGGTTCTGAGATAACATCTGCCAGCTCCTTCAGAACTCTGGCTTGTAATCTGTCAAGTCCCTGTGATTTATATTTGTTGTGCTATCAAAGATCTACACTGGTGGTAGGAGTGAAAAAGAGCATAGTAGTTCTATCTTTTTTCAGTTTTTGTACTGTCTAAACATCAACACCTCTGCTGGAAAGCCGAATGTTTCCTGCATAAGAAGAATGAGGTTCAGCTCCCTGTTGGCTATTCAAAGCAGGACAGGCTATAAGTAAAAGAAGAAATTACAGATAGTGCTTGGTTTACAAGGGCAATTGGGACTACAATTGCCATCACTAAACAATGTAATAATAAAGCATATGACTGCACTGCCTAATCATGGCAATTTGAGCACTCCTGGTTTCCATTGCTAAATGAGGACATCATATGGTTACCATTTGCAACCTCCTGCCAACTTCCCAATTCCCTTTGCTTGTTGGAAGCCAACAAAAAAGGTCATAAATGGTGACCACGTGACCATAGAGACACTTCAACAGCCATAACTTTGAAAACCAGTTGTGCCACTTGTTACGCATGGTCTCATGTTTGAACAGTCACTGAATGAGTGGTCATAAATTAAGAAATACCTGTAAAGACAACCTGGAGGACAACATCTGATCTCAAGAAGGTGTTTAGATTTGTGTGTACAAGTTCAGGGGAATGACAGAATTAGAAAAGTATTCATGGGGCAGTCTCTCTTATAAACAATTTATTGAATAAGTACTATCACTTTAATTTCACATATAGTTGCTTATATTCCATATATAATGTTACTCTCATTTCACTGCAGATATTTCTTGAAAAGTTCAATACAAACAAAGAAGTGGAATTACACAAATTTTAGATTTAGAAGATCTACACTCTAAAATTTCAGAATCTTAAAAACAGAAAAATAAGGGGGGGGGAAATGTCACTATACTATTGTATTCTACAGATCAAAAACTTTTTAAAGAAAAAGCTGAAAATCAAAATCAAGATGATAATTTAGAAAGTTTATTTATATAGCATCTATTTTTCTGAACAGATAAAGTATGTTACCAGATATAACAGTGCACATAATTGCCTCCCCACCCATGTCCTCTTTTGCATTTACTGTAGATCCTTCAGAGGACTGAATCTCTCTTGGCCAAGTATTTTTAATACTTGGATTCTGACCTTGCACGTATAACTGCAAGCTGATTAAATAATGTATGTTATGCATTAGACTATGGCAGGTTTATACACTGCATTCTCAGTGGGATGGAGTATGGAATAACTAGCTGCTCATCTATTCCCCAGAGACTACAATTTTTATATAAAACAATCAATATCTCTTTGTACAGTTGCAATATTTTTTTTTTAAATCAATGCATATTTTCCTCAAGGATCCTTTTAGGCAGATTTCTCTTCATTTGCATATACTTACTGTTTAATATGAATATATTATTTGTAGTACCTAGTTAAATTAATTACTGATTTCTGATCTTTGTTAAAAGCTGAGTTTTAATTCCTGTCCTTGATTTTTCATAGGAACAGTTATTTAGTACATTTTTTCTACTTAATCTCAGCATTTAATTAATCACATTTATATGAGTATATTAGACAGACAGGCAGAAATTTTCCAGTTTTCATTATCTTTTGAAATTTTGTTGTTGTTAGTGATTTATATTTCTTTTCTTTTTTTAAAGATTGTACGTAAATTGTCATTACATACATACATGTATATCCATGTCTTTATTTCCTTTCAGGATAACCAACTTTATACAAAACATAGATAGGGTAAATAATAAGCAAAAGAACAAAAGTCAGAAGATAAACAGAAATTAAAAGGAAATAGAATTAATTTTACACCACAGCATTCATTGTCCCAAAGGTGCTTTATCAAAAGGCAACTGAACTTTCTGGTTTTTCTTTGACATTTCGCTTCTCATCCAAATAGGTGTGGAACCTTTTTGGAACTGTTGAAAGGACTGGGTTGTAGACTGGGTTAGATGATGTCGTATCCCTCCCCCTCTGTCCAAAATGTGGAGTTTGCTGTATTTAAAAGAGTGGCATTTGTCTTTTAAATGCAGATGGACTGCTGAATCTAGTCCTGATCAGTGGTGGGTTGCTTCCGGTTCCATCTGGTTCTTGCCAACTGGTAGTAAAAGCGACGGGAGGCTCCGCCCACCCACCTGGACGTCATAATGGATGATCTGCGCATGCGCAGAAGCTCCCGTTGCGAACCAGTAATAAAGGTAAGTAGAACCCACCCCTGGTCCTGATGGGTTTGTTCTCCTATGTTGTGCCATATGTTTATGAAGTAATTGGTTGTTTTGTTTCCCTAATGTACAGATCTGCACATGGTTCACTGCATTGTACTATATATACCACACTGCTCAGTTTGTGTCTGAGTGTTTTATCCTTGGGGTGGATAAGCTTCTGCCTTAGTGTATTCTTGGGTTTGAAGTGTGCATGTATGTTATGTTGGCTGATTTGAAAGAGCGGTCAAAGAGGCCATCTATGTCAAAAGTGAACAGCCCTCTCTCAACAGGGAATAGGATAGGATAGGATAGAATAGGATAGGATAGGATAGGACAGGACAGGACAGGACAGGACAGGACAGGACAGGACAGGACAGGACAGGACAGAACAGAATTCTTTATTGGCCAAGTGTGATTGGACACACAAGGAATTTGTCTTTGGTGCATATGCTCTCAGTGTACATAAAAGGAAAAAAAGAAGAAGAAAAATACATTCATCAAGAATCATTGTGATTCTATCCTATAATCATAGGTTACTAATAAGCAATCAAATCATATTAGGAAACGAACAGAACAATATAAACCATAAAAATACAAGCAACATGATTATAGTCATAAGTGGGAGGAGATAGGTAATAGGAAGGATGAGAAGAATAACAGTAATACAGTCTTAGTAAATAGTTTGACAGCGTTGTGGAAATTAGTTGTTTAGCAAAATAATGGCATTCATCTATTTCCAGTCTACAACACAGTCCTTTCAACAGTTCCAAAAAGGCTCCACACCCATCTGCACCATTCAGGTGACCCTGATGACACAGATAAATCTCCACAGATAAATCTCTTAATGACCACTAAACAATGCAAATGACCAGCTGTCTGCAAGGAGTATAAATCCTTCCATTCCCCACTATCCAGTCAGAGCTGGAAAAGGTTCTTGGATGAGAAGCGAAACATCTTCAAAGAAAAACCAGAAAGTCCAGTTGCGTCTTGAAAGAGCACCTATGGGACAACCACAACCTGGATGACTGAGAATCTCCATAAACACAGAATTCATTATATTTCTTCATAATTTTATATCCTTGCAAATAATATTTGTTTTTAATCTAGTTTAAGTTATGCATTTGGCTTTCAAATTTTACATTGTAATATTTTTCAAATTTTAACAACTCCAATAACATATTTCTCAATCTTCTACTTTTTCTCAAGTTACAGTTAACTAGTAAGGTCTAGAGATTCTAGCTTGCACAGAATACCTCAGGATAAAACTGGACTTTGCTTGCATTTGTGGTATACTGCCTAAAATATTCCCAAATTGACTAGTCTTAAGTTTTTATCATTAGCATGAATTACACATGAAGCATCAAAACAAATAAAGCTAGCATCCTACTTTACTGTTTCTTTAAATTACTGAAAAGAAACAGGGACAAGAAAAGGGACAGACAAAATGATAGATCGTTAGGCAGAGAACTAAAGAACTAAAACTTTACTATAAAATAAAATCATGCAGCCAATACCTAAAAGACATGTATTTAAAGTACTATTTTAGGATACTCAGTTGTATAACATGAACCTAATGTGCAGCCTGACATCAATACCTGGGAAGATTCTGGAAAAATAATCAAGCAACAAATCTGCGAACACTTAGAGATAAACAAGGAGCCTTGGTAGCACAGTGGACTAATGCACTGTTATTAACTGTATTAACATCTGCTGCTTGCAATTACTGCAAGTTTGAATCTCACCAGGCTCAAGGTTGACTCAGCCTTCCATCCTTTCAAAGGTAGGTGAAATGAGGACCCAGATTGTGTGGACAATAAGCTGACTTTGTATAAATATACAAAAGTATGAAGGCTATTGCTTAACGCATTGTAAGCCGCCCTGAGTCTCTGGAGAAGGGCGGCATATAAATTAAAGCAAAAAACAAACAAACAAACAAACAAAAAACCAAAGTCATAACCAGAAACCAACATGGGTTTACCAAAAACAGATCTTGCCAGACAAACCTTATTGCATTCTTTGACAATGTGACAAAATTAGAGGACCAGCAAAGTGCTGTGAATCTAATTTACCTAGACTTAAGCAAGGCATTTGATAAAGTAGACCACAACTTAATAGTTGATAAGATAGAAAATGTCGGTTAGACAGCGTTACCACCAAATGGATTTGTAAGTGGTGATCAACCACACTCAACATGTAATCCTTAATGGAACTGCATCTATATGGAGGGGAGTGTGCAGTGGAGTACCCCAAGGCTCTGTCTTAGGCCCAGTAGTCTTTAATATCTTCATCAATGATTTAGACAAAGGGATAGAGGGGGAACTCATCAAAGCTGCAGATGATACCAAGCTGGCAGGAGTAGGCAATATTCCAAAAGACAGGCTCAAGATACAGAAGAATCTTGACAGACTTGAACATTGAGTCCTATCTAACAAAATGGTATTAAATGGTGAAAAAAGTAAGTTTCTACATTTAGATAAAAAAAAATGCAAAGGTATAGTATAGGTGGCACCTGACTCAATAGTAATAATTGTAAGAGGGATCTTGGAGTCCTAGTGGACATTCACTTAAATATGAGCCAGCAGCATGCTACGGCTGTCAAAAAAAGCCAATGCAATCTTAGGCAATAACAAGATAGAATCAAGATCACATGAAGTGTTAGTACCACTTTATAATGCCTTGGTAAGACCACACTTGGAATATTGCATCCAGTTTTGGCTGCCACAATATAAAAAAAATGTTGAGACTTTAGAAAGAGTGCAGAGAAAAACAACAAAGATGATTAGGGGATTGGAGACTAGAAGAAAAGTTTCAGGAATTGGGTATGTTCTGGTTTAATGAAAAGGGTGACATGAGAGCAGTGTTCCAATATCTAAGGGGCTGCCACAAAGAAGGGATCAGCCTATTCTTCAAATCACCTGAAGGCAGGACAAAAAGCAATGGATGGGAAACTAATCAAGAAGAGACCAACTTAGAACTAAGCAAAAATTTTCTGGTAATTGGAATAATTAATCAGTGGAACCACTTGCTTCCAGAAGTTTTGGGTGTTCCAACACTGATTGTTTTTAAGAAGAGATTGGACAACCATTTGTCTGAAATGGTATATGGTTTCCTGCTTGAACAGGGGGTTGGACCCAACTCCAAGGTGCCTTTCACCTCTGCTATTCTGTTAACTTGCCAAAAATTTGCAAAAGAGTTTGTGTAGGTGTGCCTGTATGCATGCACGCACAAGCGCAGAGAGAGAGAGAGACCGACAGACAGACAGACAGACAGACAGAAATCATGCATACCAGCTTCATATAGTGATTAAGGTATCAGGCCTTGGGCATTAAGGCAGCTGGGTGACCTTGGGCCAGTTACTTTCTCTCAGCCCCAGGAAGGAGGCAATGGCAAATCATTTCTGAAAAACCTTGCCAAGAAAACGACAAGGATATGTCCAGGCAGTCTCCAAAAATGAATGGAAGAATATGATTATATATGAATTTCTTTGTTTTACGCACACGCACACACATACACATCAATTTGAGAAAAGGTAAAATGGACAATTTAAAACTCACACACATATACTCCTACATGCAACTAAATACAATCCTTAATTCTGAAAAATATGTACATAATAATGTTTAAATGTATTTTGAAAAGTGATACTGAAAGAATTAAGCCATCAATCAATGAAGTTCCCCTAAGATAAGTGCCAGCCTTTCAGGGAAATTGGAAGATGATAGAGAATCCTGAGATAAGTGCTTCTATTTATAACAGCAGCATCCCTCACTTGACCTTAGAAGTAATATCTTACCAGGATGAGCATTCTGGTTTGAAGCATACAGTAAGTATGAAATATGCATATGAAATATAAGCATATGAATGCATATTGTATGAAATATAAACAAACAAGTAAATAATCCTTAGCATTTAAAATGTATTAAATGTTTTATATACATTAATTTGGAAATTATGGTATTGCAAAATAAAGTAGCGTTCCCAGTGTTACAGATTAGATAGGAGTAGAAAAAGGCTATGAGATGAGGGCTTGCAAATTACCTTTATTAATTTGCATAAGCCTGCAGTTGGGTTAAGGTCTGAAGCACAGATTTCACACAATGGCATACGGGTAGTCCTTGATTTATGACCATTTGTTCAGCAACCATTTAAAGTTACTATGAAGCTAAATGAAGGGATTTATGATCCCTGACTGAAATTTTGCACACTGAACCACCTCTGTAGTCACAATTGCAATCTAGGTGCTTGAAAACTCATTCACATTTGCAATTGGTTGCCAAGTGTTGCAAAATAACTTACAATCTTCCTTGCCAGTTCGCCAGAAAATAAATGCAGGGAAGGCTAAAAAGTCACTGCTGCTTAGAAAGAAAATTCTCTCTAGTCTCTGGCTGAAAAAAGCCTAAATCTGAACAGGATTTACAGCCCAAAGCATTTTTAAACCAGAGTGTAAAGAATTCTGAAATCTTTCACTTCTTAGCTGAAAATCCTCTGTGGCTGAAATCCAAGCAAGATTTTCAGCCATGGAGGATTTTCAGTCCCAGAGTGCAGAGCCCAAGTGATTTTTCAGTCCCAAGTAAAGCCCCTTGACTTTGGAGCTAATCTATTTAATACTGTATAACAACATTTGCAATCAAACCCAACTATGAATTGATTCTAATCAATCAATTTTCATAACACTGTCCAATCTCTATTCCAAAGAAGTAGACTTACTTTTTAGCAGAAAATGAAATTTCAAAACCATCTTGTTCCATTTTAATCATTTCATTTTATCTTAACCGAAACTTACTGAAGTCCATGGCAGGTGGACAGAGCAACAAATGAATCTGGATTCCCTCTGATGTGACCTTGATAATAACAGTGCTCTCCTCCCTGCAATTAGAACAAAGACTATGAATTCACTTTATTTCCAACATGTCCCAAAGACGGTTCTCAGTCCAACCCCAAAATAAGTTTTAAAGTCAGATAAACTGAAATAAATGGCTGAACAATACACCAATATCTAGGTGGGCCTTCCTATATAACTGATCATAGGGTTGGCCCAAACTAAGCAACTGCTTTTTTTTTTTTGGCTTACTCTTGCTTGAATGCTGAATGCTGACTTCTAATTGAAGAAGTCTGGAAGGACAGAAAATACTGGCACTAATTCTGCTCCCCTCTGCTCTTTTTATTTATTTATTTATTTATTAATCAAATTAGTCCTCATCCATCTCCCTAGCTCTGGGTGGTTTACAAGTAATAAATGTACTGATATAGCTTTATATCAGACAGTATGCACTTTTAAATGTACACAATTTTTAATAGACTATTGTCAATGGATCTAATAAAAGAATTAAAGAATTCTTCCAAGTAGGTTTTATTTCCACGTACAGGTAGTCCTTGACTTACAACCACAATTGAGCCCAAAACTTCTGTTGTTAAGAGAGACATTTTAAGTGAGTTTTGCCCCATCTTACGACCTTTCTTGCCACAGTTGTTAAATGAATCACTGCAGTTGTTAAGTTATTAACATGGTTATTAAGTGAATTTGGCTTCCCCCTTGACTTTGCTTGTGAGAAGGTTGCAAAAGGTGATCATATGACCTTGGGACACAGCAACGGTCATAAGTATGAACCAATTGCCAAACATCTCAATTTTGAGCACGTGGCCATGGGGATGCTTCAAAGGTCATGAGTGTGAAAAATGGTTATAAATCACTTTTTTCAGTGCCATTGTAACTTTGAACGGTCACTAAATGAATTGTTGTAAGTTGAACTGTCTGTACTTCCCCCCCCCCAAAGATTATAAAACTTTACAGTAAATGATTGCAATTAAATTGAGACAGAAAATAGTTCTGCCCATCTTCAAGACAAACAGATCCTAGGTTGAATATGGTCAATAGATTTCACAATTTAGCTCCACTGAATATGTATTTACTTTGAAAGCTCATATACTCAGTTGCCAGTTATGGCTTAAACCAGCATTTTTCAAAATTGGCAATTTTAGGGTCATTAGGCTTCAACCTCCCAGCAAGCTAAAACTTAAAGTCCACACATCTTCAATTTGCAGAGTTTGAAAAACACTGATTTAAATACTTTTTGCTTGCTTGCAAATAATGGCTTTCCAAAGCAACATTCTAACATAATCTTTGCTTATAATTCAAAAGTCTCCTTGTAACAGTCATTTATCAAATCAGCTTTGCAGACATGTGCAAGTTTTCAACAAAGTTTTTTCACATAACAAAAACCCTGCAGAAGCATAACCCATTGTTATAATAGAAATATGTTAACTTCGGTTTGAAATATGTTAATTTTGTCATTAGTTAAATAATTTATCCATGCTTCAACTCATCTAATATAGACTAATCTTCGCTGGTTGGGAATACAGTGAAATATAAGTGAACCTTAAATGAATCAATATTGTTACCAAATATTAATAAAAATAATACTTTTATTTTAAAAGTATTTAGTTAATAATAACTAAATACATTTACATTAACTAAAATTAAAAACTAGCTTTATGCATTCATACTATATGTGGAATCTCTATTTCCCTAGAACACATTAAATTGCAATCAATAAATATGACATAAAAAGCTCGCTTTCCATGTTGGGTCGTCCTGTCCTAAAAACCTCACTTCCAGATGGAAGTAAAGTGACACTTTCCATCATTCTTATGTAGATGTCTTTTAACAATTTGTTTTCCCAAGGAAAGAAGAGGCAATCAGTGACATCATTTGATAGTCACAATGATGCCCTGATCTAGCCAAGCTAATGAGTTGTCTGATATTTCTGAAATACCAATAGATGATTAACCTTTTTGTTTCCTATCAGGCAGCCATTGCAAGGGAGCTGGGTTGAGAAATCATTGTTCTCAGCATGGAGGTAAATTTTATTACCAATTATTAAAACATCACAAATATCCATTGGCAGAAAGAGCATGCAACTTTTTCAAGTTGCACTGAGACAAAAGTTACTAGTACAATGAGAAAAAAGGGAGGGAGGAGTCATTGTGCGTGCCCACAAATAATATTGTGGCATTTATGAAATGAACTTCATTCTGTATGGCCTAGAAACTCAATGCATTAGGGAAACATCATTCCACTCCAATCAAATTTCAAGAAAACATCTTGAAGGAATGCAGACATATAGAAAGATATAGCTTATAGAACCAACCTTTAAAAAATCAGAAAGATGTGGCAGAATTGTTGGATGACATCAAGAGAGAAAGTGAATAGGGCCGTATTCTGCTGAAAAGCTAGTTAGCCATGTTTGTCAAGTAGCTCTTTTTTTCTATTTCTCTCCTTCACGCTATTCTTCTATTGATTTTTTTCATTGGGTATAATTTGGGACATATTTAAGACTGAGACTGATGAATGGGAAGTTATGTACTTGTCCAATAAAGAAGATCTAAGAAGCATGCCACACTTGTTATTTTATGGCAATCAAAAAAGGAATGTTCAAAATGTTTGCGCCTCATTGCAGAATTCTATTCCCTTCTCATTATAGTTGGTGCAAGAATTTATTAATTGTTTATGCTAGATGACAACCTACTAATTTACCTGGTTTTTTTACTGAACGTATGCTACTGTTTGGTGCCTTGTTTTATAATACAGTTCCATGGTTCTAACTTTCTAATTATGTAATTACAAAATTGCATAATAATTGAATAAATTTCTAAGTAACAATAAATGCGACAATTAGACCTCTGAGACATAAATATGTAATCATAGATATCTACTCCATCCCTTTTAGGTCCCAATAAATACTTTGAATAAGAAGAAGATATGTAGGGAACTGCAATGATTAAGTGAGATGTCTGCATTGGTTTTTATTTGGAAAGTCACCTAGTTTTTAGCAAAAGCATAATATATAAATCATTATTCTAAATATCAGATTTGAAAACAAGGTATAGTCAAATGAAATCACAGAAACAACACAAGTACTGTATCAGCTCTAGTAAAGTGTCCTTAATGACAAGGGAGTCCTATGCTATTGATTCAATGTTTTATGTGGTCAGCTGCAAGGCATGGAACGATGGCTTTCTGACATCTGGCAAGAAAGATATGACAGCATCTGCTCAGAAAGCTGTTCCTTGATTGTTTTGCTTATGAGCAAAGGAACTGGCTTTGAATCGCACCTACAAAAAGGGAAGATAATTAGGTACTGTTTTTTCTTGTTTCCTTCATTCTAAACAAATAATAATAATTACTAGCAGGAAACGCAAACTCTAAGGCAGTTGCAATTCTTGGCTTAATTTATTCTAGCAACTCTCTAACATAAGTCACATGCACAGATGTGAATCAGTGTAGATCGAAACGTGATATATACAAACATGTACAAACCAACATGGAGTTCTCTGAATATGTTACAACTCTTAAGAAAATGCCAGGTTAGAAAGCCTTCTAACCTAATACAGTGACTTTCTCTTTTCAAAAAACAGTCCTGGGTTTGGCTTAGTTGAAAACAAAAGAATTGACAATTGCTTCATCTTTTTTCTAAGCCACTTCAATTCTCCAACTCTTGTAAATTCAGAAATTAATCTTCACCTTTTGGTTTAGAACAAAATTGAAAGAAAAAATAAAGGGAAGAATTATAGGAGAAAAGAAAGGCTAAGGGGGTCACAAAAGGATTAAACATATTCATCTTAATTCACCATGATGTAAATTATTCCAATATTGCCTTTTCCCCTTAGGTCATTTGTTATACATACTAAGCAACCACATTTGGAGAACTTCCAATACAATGAGGGAAATTTCCATTACCTTATTCAAATTTTACAACTGTATTATAAAACAAGGCACCAAACAGTAGGGCATCCTGTGTCATTTCCACAATATCATTATGATTCAAATGACACATAGAATGTCATGTGCATCCACTTATGTCACTTAAACCAAAATGGAAATATTACACAGAGTGGAATTACAGATTCCACTTTAGGAATCTGGATCTTTAGGATTAGGATTAAGGTAAAGATCAGCAAAAGGAGTTTTCCAAAAGCATTTTTGCTAGAGTAATGCAGTTACAGAGGGGGGGGGGAAATCCATGTTATTGCTAAGTCCCCTACATACTTACTTCCCAAATCAATTTTTCCCAATTTCCATTTCAGAACTTTCCCTAAAGCAGAAAAAAAAAATCAATGGATAGAGCAAGCAGCTCTTTTGTTACCTATTTGCTGTGGAAAAATTAAATAGGCACTGTCTACAATTCCTGAATGATTTAAAAATGATAAAAAATAATATAGTTTATTACATAATGTATTTTTATTGCTCTCCCAGTCCATTTTTTGAAAATAAAAAGTAGTGAAATACCCAGTATATTTTTTTTGTTATATAATACTATCTAAATTGTGTGCTTGACTTATTTTTGGAAAAGGATCTTTCAAACTAAAATAAAATGGCAAGAGAATAATCACACAGTTGCTTGCACTGGAACACTACTGTGATACAGGAAGTCTGGACCCATTTAAGAACAAAATCCAGACACTTCAAAAAAACAAAACAAGAAAATAAAAACAATTGTTGTTTGTTTTGAAATCTTTCTTTCACACACTCTCCTTTACAAAAACTTCTTTATTATTTTATATGGATCCAAATTTACATAGAATAAAATCTAATTCTTCGTGCAGCCTAGTTACTATATACATTAGAAGTTCAGGAAGCTAAAGTGCCGCATTATTCTACCCTAAACCAACTGCAACTTTCTTTGCCCTGGTTATTCTTCAGAAGCATTGGATTTGAGTGCCATTTAGAAGGTATCAAATCAGAAAGTTCAGTCCATTGTGATTGCAATGTCATTTATTTTCCATTCTTCTACAGTATTTTTAATAAATATGCCAGACATATTCTCTACCAAGAATTAAGATCTCTCCTCAAGAGTGTCAGAAACCCAACACAGAGTTGAATGCATGTTTTGCTTTGACATTCATCCTATAAATACCTCTTCCCAAGTAGGGCAAAACCCAAGAGTTGAATGCATGTGATGTTTTAATATTCATCCCATCAGTTCGTTTTGATCTTATAATTAAAAGATTCTTGACAAGAACATTATTGTCATATAATAGTTTGTTCTTGCTAGGTCTTAATAATTCCTTCGTATAATATTTACTTTCAAGTGGTTCTGACTAAAGCCAATTTCAAATACAAAGTGTTGTGAAGTTGCCATGTAGAACTAATAAATGAACAAAAAACAAAAGAGGTATATATTTGACTATCTAATGGAGTGCCTTTTATGCACAGAATTATGCACAGTACTCATTACACCACATGAGCATTTAACATTAGCCCCAAATTTCTTCAGTATTAGAAAAATCCCTGGAGTGGGCAGGGAGCTTTGCACTGAAGGAAGGAGAGGAAAAATGGAGTTCACCAAACAAAGCACAACTGGCAGCAGAATACATCTCCATGGAACAGAAACACATTGTGCACTGTACTTTAACTTTAAAATTCTAATTGGGCTACCCCAGGAGAAAGTGAATTATGCAAGTCAAAAACCTGAATAGTTTACCTCCTGGGAGGAGGAAATGGGTGGGAGAGAGAGGGGGAGAAACTGATTTCCTGAATCAATTTCTTTTCTGCTTCTGAGGAAGGACAACAATATTCACGTTTCAATTGTCAACTTGGCTTAACTTAGCAACTTGCAAAATAAAAAAGAAAGCTTATAGAAATCTATTGAATTTGCTCAGTACTAACTGGAATGAGAAATAGTTCCAATTTCTCTGTCAGATGGAGAGAAAAGGGGGTTACATTTCAACTTCTTTATTAGCTCATTTTGATAATGCAATTACCCATACAGTGAACTTTTTAAAGGCACATAGCACATGCATATTCTCACAAAAATGCTGCAAAAATACTGGAACAAAGTTAGTTTAAATACGTTTATAGCATGCAGAGATTGAGAAAACTGGTTACCACTGTCCAATATGTGAAAATCAGCTTAATTTTTGCATATATATAGTGGTGATATAACTGAGTAATGAGTTGCCATTTTAGCATGTGAATGGAAAATTGAAAAAGTTTTGACATGGGGTGAAGCAAGCTAAGGCTTGTTTGGGGAAAGGCTAGAAGTATGCAAAGGCAATGATGATGGGCAAGAAACAGGAGAGTGAGAAATGTATGGTCTGGAGTTCCCTTAGTTTATTAAGACAAGACCTGATTTCTGAACCAGTTGCTAGACAAGGAAGGAAAACTAGTGAGAAAATTAAGGCGCTTTAGATCATAATCTTCTTGGGAGAGATACTAGGCCACAGAATAGGCAAAATATCACAAACACATGGGAACATTTTTCTGAAGAAAAACTAACTTTTGAGAACATAATAAAACACAATAAGGTGACAGTTTCCATAATAATAATAATATCTTGTTCTAGATTATTCAAACAACAAAGAAGGACAAAGATATCTTCTCAAATGTGTAACCAACAAGGACAAAAATAGACAGGAATGGAAATCTATAAAAAGAATAGATAAACAACAAATATGTTGGACCAGACCAAAAATTAGAGAACATAATTTCTCCCACTTTTTCTTCAGAAGCTACTTAGGATGCATGTGTGAGAACAAATAAATAGCATCACTAATGCTTTACATAATAGATATATTCCTGGCGCATTTGCTTGGAATAGAGATCAATATTCCATTTATTCTAAGAAATCTTTCATATTAAGTGCTTTCCTATTTAAGTTACTTACATAGATAACTTACACAAATAACAATAATAATAGCATTGTTTCTGTCTCTGCAATGTGGACGTAATATTTGTTTTGTCTAATGTCCTCTTTTAATTATTCCACAGACATGACCACTCTGCTTTATGTTATGAATGTTATCCACCATAAACACATGTCTTCGGGTCACTACCACCTGTCCCTAAAGTTGGCATTGTCAATTCTTGATGGGAAAAAAATCATGGCACATCAGCCAAAACTTGGGGTGAGAGCCAGAGAATAAGATTTCTCTACAAGTTGTGTTGCTTCCAGTTACCATGAAACATTAGGTTTACTGCAGATAATATACAGAGTAAAATTGTGGCATATTTGGAAAATCAGAAATAAAAATATGCTGATTCCAAGCTATGGGATGAATTCCCTCAGGATCTGCTCTCAGTACTTTCAAAAGGTAATCAAGTTCTTTTTCTTCAACTATGCATTCAGTGAGCTAGTTTAAACATGATTTTTATTTGTTTTAATGAGATTTGAAAGTATCTTCCTTCTTTCCTTCCTTCTTTCCTTCCTTCCTTCCTTTCTTTCTTCCTTCCTTCCATGAATATCAAGCCTTGAGAAAAATAATTTTAAAAATATGCAAGCTGGTGATCTGGTCTTGGAATTAAGCATATAGAAACTATTTGTTTTGTAGACGGGGATAATAGACACAAGATACTTGTTCTGCTATTCTTTGTGTTTTAAGAAATTGCCTAAGCTGTAGATAGATTTAACTTTTCTCTTTCTTAAAGTTCATCCTGCTGGGATTTTTTAGGAAGAAACCAGTAATTGTTTGCAATGTAAGCATTCACTAGAAACTAAACGAGTATCAGTGGAGGATTTAGAACAAATCCTATTACATCTGTTGAATTGCTAATACGCTTATTAAAAGTAAAAGTATGATTGTAGCATGTACTCCTTCTTAGGAGGCGTTTTACATGCATTTACCCTTTCTGTGATCAAATATCAGATGAAAAATGAATGAACTATTAGGAATATTTAAAATCACATTGAAAAAATGGAGATAATCGGAGGTAATGATAATTAAATAAAGCAGACTGGTTTTGGCTAAGCTATATCTCAAAACGCACAAGGAGTTATTAAATAAATCAAAGTCAAGACACAGAAACACTTCCCAGAGTATATAGCTTGGGAGTTGTCACATATAGAAAAGCTATAACATAACTATAGAAATTTAGGCATTATGAGTTAAAGTACAAATGGGGCAAAAAAAAAAATCCACTAAGCCAAATGTTTGACTGACTGTCTGTCTACAGTCCGTGTGTCTGAGTCCCTCTCTCTCTTCCTCCCTCCCTCCCTCTCTCCCTCCCTCCCTCTCATGCCATTTTTCCTTTAATGAAACTCAAGGTGGCAAACATATCTAAATGCTCTTTCCTCCTCCAATTCTTCCCACAACAACAACCCGGTGAGGTGAGAGAGATTGGCCCAAGGTCACTCAGCTGGCTTTCATGGCTAAGTTGGCACTAAAACATACCATGTTCTGATTCCTAGCCTGGTGCCTTAACCACAAGACCAATCATGGCTGTTAGTGAATAGATTATAATGGATAACAGATCTCAAGAATCATTTTTTTAAAAAGTAGATCTCATGATCCAAATTTTATCGCATGAGGAACAACCAAGAAATGAAGTAGACCCCATTATTATTCTCAGTAAAAAAAAGAATATCCAAGTGTCAGTATTAAAAGAGGGTCCCAGTTTCCCTAACACTTAACGAGATACTTCTTCACATTTAAACCATTGTCTTGCCAGTTTACAGCCACAAATCAAAATTTAAACAATAGATTTTAAAGAATGCTACAATCTAGCAAAAGTTTTTGAAGAAGGCCACAAAATTAAGGAATTGTAATGTACAGTCTATAGCATATAGACCATGGCATAAATGTTGTGCCAGTAACATTCATGTTTTCCCTGCCCAAACATAAATGTTGTAATTTTTTTGACATTTACATTTAAAAGGCCAATTATTTTGAAGTCTCTCAAGATTTGCTGAAATAATAACAAAATGCTTTAGTGTTTCTCAGGTCACAGGAAGGAAAATTTTGATTTACCGGTAAGTATTTCCATCCCAAACCTATCTTTCAGCTTGTCAAAAATAGTCTCGGTGGCTTTACTTTATAGAAAAACACTATTCTTATTAGAATAATCTAACTGGATTTTAAAAGCACTTGCTAGATATCCAATAGATAGAAATTTAAATCTCCTTTAATACCAACAACTTTAGTATTTACACGTTGGAATGGACAGGTTCTTTTAACCTATATTTACTTTAATGAGTACTATTACAATTCTTTTATAAAAAAAATATTTTGGATTTGAACATGGTGATTTTTGTTGTAGCATATGGTAGACATTTTAAATTTATCATAGCAATTTTAAAAATTGATCGTGAAGATAATTCATATATATCTACCCTGTTTTCCCCAAAATAAGATATCCCCTGATAAGCTCAAACAGGCTTTTGAGCACATGGCAATAAGGTCAGGCACTTATTTCAGTATTCAAAAAAATATAAGACAGGGTCTTATTTTTGGGGAAACACGATATTATAACTTGTCAGTGGCTAAGACACTGAGCTTGTCGATCGAAAGGTCAGCAGTTCAGCAGTTCGAATCCCTAGTGCCGCGAAACAGGGTGAGCTCTCATTACTAGTCCCAGCTTCTGCCAACCTAGTAGTTCGAAAGCACATAAAAATGCAAGTAGAAAAATAGGGACCACCTTTGGTGGGAAGTAACAGTGTTCCATGCGCCTTTGGCATTGAGTCATGCCAGCCACATGACCATGGAGATGTCTTCGGAGAGCGCTGGCTCTTCGGTTTTGAAACGGAGATGAGCACCACCCCCTAGAGTCAGGAATAACTAGCACATATGCGCTAGGGGAACCTTTACCTTTTTAAATTATGTTGGCAGGAAAGGAAACATATCTCATCCTCTTTGATAGCAATCTACATTTAATCCTTTTGTTGTTTTAAATAACTGGAAAAGTCACCTAATAATGTTTTACAACTAATTGTACTGTTTGTTGTTTTAAATAACTGGAAAAGTCACCTAATAATGTTTTACAACTAATTGTACTGTTTGTTTACTATATATTAAGGCAAATAAAACTGATGTGTGACATTAGAAATGAATTCCTTTCCTGAATTTTAATTGCCAAGTCTGTAACTACAAAACACTAGGAAATGTTAATGTACCTTTTTATTGAATCAGTTGAGTGTAAAGGTGTGGAAAATTGCTTTGGCATAAAAATTAACAAAACCAAGAACTTTGAAAATCCTACATTTATTCAATATACTTTCCAAAGAGATTACTTTGTCTATACAAATACAATTCTGAAAAAAAAAAAAAAAAAAAACCTAAATAAATAAGTTTAAACATTTTTATTTCTCAGTGTGATAAATTACAGCAAGATTCTATACTCTATTTATGTTCTTAATATAAATAATTATGTGGAGCCAGCTGCACTCAGAATTCCCCATACCGTTCAGATTTCTCCATGCCAATGCTATGAAGTAAGCATGTACTGAAAGCATTAACATGAGCTAGTTTATATTACAACTATTATCAAAAGTTCATTCGTGGTGGGAACTATAATCAGCAACATTCAGATATCAATTTTTATTATGAAAGATAATCCTTCAACAGAATTACAAAATACAGAGGTATACCTCTCTGGAATATTACTAGGTTTACAGCACTTAAAAACCACCTCAGCTGCCTAGAATCGGAGTCTAACAACAGCATTTGCATTACAACTTGGCAATTGAATCGCGTAACAGTATAGCAAAAATAAGTATCAGCATGCAGACTCTTACTTTAACTTCCACCGTCTTTCCATTGGGGTCAATATGCCTCTCAAGATATTCTGAAGACAGTAGATCACTGAAACAATAGGAAAAAATATTTATTTATTTATCAAATCTATATGCCTTTCATTTCATGAGAAAAATTATACACATGCACCCACACACAATTATTTTCCACTATATTTCTGTGCTAACTACCTAGTAAAAAGTACCATTTGTGTATAAACCTGATAGAAACTATTTTTTGTATGTGTTCATATATTGCTAAAAACACTTGGCAGGTAAATCCATTAAGCCTCTGTTTCAAATGCAATATTTTTCTCATCATAATGTATACAACACCTACACTTAAAGATAACTCGGTTGCTTTTTAATATGTAAATACTGTATGTATGTACTGCATGCAGCCAAGGCCTCTTCTCAAATAAAATATAAAATTTATTATAAAGTATTGATTCCATGACTGCTATCACTGTCTCACAAACAATATTATCTAGAAATCAGTTTGCCCATAAAATGTATTACTTTTTTCTAAGTATGATAAAGCAAACAATATCTGGCAGGACTCATTTCTTTTTGCTTTTGACATTTTAATCCTCTAGTACGTATTAACACATTATGAAACTGCGCAACATCATCTTTATTTCAAATATTCTCTCATTGTTACTAAGGTGAATTACTTCTGTGGAAGTAATCATTCTGGTCACATGAGGAATTCTGGCATGTTATAAATCAGGGATATCAAACTTGTGGCGTCACCACATGACGTATCATGACTTTTTTCCCCTTCGCTAAACTGGGCATGGGCGTGGCCACAGTGTGACACATCCGACCCGCAGGCTACAAGTTTGACAGCCCTGTTATAAACTTTCACACAACCTTAAAAGGGGATAGGATTCAGGGCACAGGCATAAAAAGTTTCTCAAAATCCCCAATATAATGCTCATGGATGTTAGGAGACATGGGCAAAACATTTTGAGCTTAAGCCATCTGATTTGAAACAGGCTTTAAAACTCTTTTGAAAGTATCTGTTGTGAGCAGGGGTTGGTTCTAAAAATTTTTACTACCGGTTCTGTGGGCGTGGGTTATTTTGTGGGTGTGGTTTGATGGGCATGTGACAATTCTTTAGGATTTAACAGAGGTACTGGTCTACCAGCTTTTAACTGCTTGCAGAGCTGTACCAGTCTACCCATTTGTTCTTGGAGCATTCCGATCTACCCATTTGTTTTTGGAGGCACCGGTCTACCCATTTGTTTTAGGAGCACACCAGTCTACCACCACACTGCCTTTTAACACTGATCAGCTGTAGGGCAGCCCTTTGAAGCCTCCCGGCAAGAGTTTAAACAGTTTTTTTCTTTCTAGCCGATCAGCTGGGATTCGGGCGGCAGTGAATAGATTGGGGTTGGGGCCAAATAAAAGGTAAGAATAACGCAGGGGTGGGTGGGAGGGCCCAGCTCCCAAACAAAGAGAACCGGTTCGGTGACATCATTTTATCACCGCTATTGGCTCGGCTGAACCGGGCCGAACCGGGAGGAGCCCACCACTGGTTGTGAAATTGAAACACTTCCCAAATATTCAGAACTCAAAGTGTTTCAAATTCAAAATGGAGTATTTTGAGCAGAAATGTCTTAATTTGAAACTTTTTGCACCTCCTAAATATTAGCAAGTTTTGAGGGCACCCTACCTTCTGACTTAAGAGCATGTGTCAGGTGCATATAAGCAAATTCATACAATATCTATGTGCACAAGAAAGAGGGCATTTTTGAAAGGAAAGCACTCGCCCTCACACTCTTTTTATTTTTAAAATTATTTCTAGGTTCCACGGAGAGAAAATTGCATGGAAATGCTTTTCAAAGCCATGATTGGTACAATCAACACCTCTTTTCTGAATACAAAGCACAGAATGCAAAACTCATTTCACCCAGGCAAGAATCATCCTGATATTTCATCTAACATCACTTAAGATAAAAAGTATGTTAAAAAATCAGATTTCTAGAACCTTTTAATGCATTGCATAACATTTCATTTATTTTTATAAGTGGCTGGACAAACAACAGCACAATATTTGTTTTGAAGAACTCTAAACCTAGATGTACACGTAATTCATTAAATCCGATGGCCAGCTTGATAAAATTTTAAGCAAATAATATACAAATAGTAATTCAGCTGTTAAATAGCATGATGAAACTGGGTACATACGCAAATACACCACAAAAACAGTCTAAAGTACTCAAGACATTCAAAATACACATTAAATTGTGACCAGTTAACAATCTAATGGCCAATGATTCCTTCCTATCACATAAATTTTTGCAATATTATATGTAACAAAGTCCTTTTTAATTTGACAGTAAGGAGGAAACCATCCTGATTGAATTGAACAACGCAACAGATGAGCAGCAACATAACTGGTATGGTAATCTGTATAAATTTACAGTAGTCTAAAATATGAACATAATAAGATAGTTTGGCCCTATGGTTAAAGACACCAGGGTAGGAACCAGAAAATCTTAAGCATAAAATCATGTGGAAGATTTGAGCCAATCAGTCTCTCTCAGCCCTATGAAAAAAGCAATGGAAAACCACTTTGGAAAATATTGCCAAGAAACTGCCTGGATTTATTCAGGCAGTTTTGAGCAATTAAGTCATGGTTTAAACTCTGCTTTCTGTGACTGCTAATAGAAGCACATCAACTATATTCTTTCTGCCTCCCCTGTCTTTGGGGAATAAAGAAAATAGCTAGCATATTTTCTTATACAGAATTTTCTATTTTTAAATAGAATTCACAAAATACATTGGGGGGGGGCGTGTAACCAGAAAACCTTGATTCTACTACATCCATAATTCTACTCTGATCTTTTTTATAACTGGCTTGGTAAGATAAGGAATTGCCTTCTCTTCAATTCTCCCTACCCACCTATCTCCCATTGTTGTCCCCTTGGTTGCCAGCCTACTCCTGCCACCAGCTCCCCTGCTGCCCACCACACCATGCAAAAATACTGTACTGGCAAGCCCTTTTTTTTGTGCCCCTTCCTTCATGCCGGTGCAGCCAGGGTTTGTCTTGCACCTTGTCCTCCAAATTGAGGTCTTGGGCAGGGCATGAGAGAGGCCCCAGTTGCTCTGGCACAAAAGGAGGCAGCATCAAAGAGGGACCTGGTCAGCACAGTAGTGGTAGGCAGTGTCATGGGCACTGTGGCAATGGGCAGAGTCAGCTGGCAACAGTGAGAAGAAGAGCAGCCAAAAGGCAGTTGTCAGTGCAGGTGAGTTCAAATGTGCTAAACATGAACACACATCAATGCTGCAACAGTCAGAACTTCAAGATGGCTCTAAGTCTCTTTGTTCAGCATCGTTGTAACTTCAAATGTTTGCTGAACAAAAGGATATTAAGTGAGGATTATCTGTACTTCCTTAGTTTTGTTACAACTGCTTTCTGGAAACTGCTCCATTCTGTTTATCAAGGAATCAGTGATTTAACTTGCCCCAACCACTGTATCCTATTAATGATCTACTTATCTTAAATTATCAGGTTTGGTCTAGAGATTAAGCCATTGAGATAGAAACCAGGAGACTGAGAGTTGTATCCCACCTTGGGCACAAAGCTGGCTAGGTGACATTGGCTGATTTACCCTCTCAATCCTAGGAAGGAGACAATGGCAAACCTCTTCTGAGCAATCTAACTCAATCCAAGAGTTGACTGGACAGAATCACAGTAACAGTCAGAGACTAATCACAGATAGTTAAATTTCTTTGTAGTTGCTGAATCATATTAAATATTCATCAGTTGCCGGACTACGATATTTAAAAATAAATTCTTGATACGTCATCAGCACTCTTTATCAAGAAAGAGAAAAGGACATGTTTATTTCTTCCTCAGAAGAAAGATTTTTTTTAAAAAGCTAAAATACAGGAATAATTCTCAGTAGAATACTTCTAGTATTCTAGTAGAATAGTAGAATAGTTCTCCACAAGCAAAGCTTTCTTTGTGATTTTCAACAACTGAAAGGCAGAGGATGAGACAATGCTGCAACACAGCTGCTAAAGAGATGAGGAACTAGGCTGAAAACATGTTTAAGAATAAAACACACCTGTGGTCTAGTATCTTCTTTGAAACATAAACCCACTCTCTGGATAAAAATGATGGCATACAAAACTGTATACAATTAGGTTCCAAAGAGTATTTTATAGCAAACACATGTGCACTTGACTTTTTACAAGGGAAGTCATAAATGTTAATAATATCCAGAGCACTATTATGTCTGAGTTCTTGCTTAAAGCCATAGAGTTTAATCTATAACTATATTACTTATAATTTTATTTTGAAGCTTCATCAGTTAGCCTTTGCATTCCAAGTTCTGAACTGAACTGAAGCAATATAAGTCATTTCTTATATATTATGTTTGCCAATACATATGTTATTATTCATAATATGAATGCTTAAAATTACATATGTATGTATCTATACCCACATATTGCTCAACAAAACCTTTTCTTCTTTCAATCATTTTTTGTTTTTATCAATGGTTGAATTTTTAGAGCATAAATACAGAGATTGATAATATAGTAAGATCAAAAATGCCTCCAGAACACCCTTTGGAGTGGCACCAAAAATTTTCACCAAAACAAAACCCACAACTTCTCAGCTAATTCAATAAGCCAAAATAGAATGTTCTTCCTGCATTAACTCAAAAAGCTCAGACTTTCAAGGAACTGCTGATGCAGTTCTACAGAGGAATTATTTGTGTTTGTCATTTGTACCTAAATAATCATTTGTATGATTTGGCACAGCAATAAAACAGAACAGGTACAGATTTCAATGGATAGTTAGGACTATAGAAAAAATATCACCAGTCTGCTTTCCACTGAGGATCTGTATACTGCACGAACCAGAAAGAGGGATGAAAAAATATCTACAGACCTCTCACATCATGGACATAATCTATTTCAATTTCTCCCCTCAGGATGCCGCTGTAGAGCACCGTATGCCAAAACAACTAGACACAAAGGTAGCTTTTTTTCCCCTGTGCCATCACTCTGCTGAACAATTAATTTCCACAGCACTGTCTCATTTCTCATCTTTTCTCATCTTCTCATCTTTCCTACTGTCTTCTCTTACAGGTTTCTTGTGATTTATCAATTGTTGTTTGTAAATTATGATTAATGATTATAACTATGATTTATGATCTGTGACTATTACTTGCTGTTTATATATACACTGTGAGCTTATGCACCGGAGACAAATTCCTTGTGTGTCCAATCACACTTGGCCAATAAGAATTCTATTCTATTCTATTCTATTCTATTCTATTCTATTCTATTCTATTCTATTCTATTCTATTCTATTCTATTCTTTCTATTCCATTCCATTCCATTCCATTCCATTCCATTCCATCCCATCCCATCCCATCCCATCCCATCCCACTCTATTAAGATTAACTGCTAAATTACAACATGGAGAGGGGAATTGAGCTGATCTTAATTATCCAACCACAAACTCCCATAATAAGACCACAAGATCTTGAGCACATGCCCATCAATCACCTTTATAGGCATACATTTAATTAGGAAGAACCAAAAGTAAGAAGTCTGACTAAAGAAATCCCAAAGCAAGAAAAAATTGTCAAAATGCCTAAACACATCTTATTGTGTGGCCAAGGGCATCTACAGCTGAGTCAAAATGATTAAATGACAAAAGCTGGGTGCAATATACTGTGCCCATTTTTTGACTGTTATGTCAGATACAAGTAAAAAAGGGGGGGGCTCAATCCTGGGAAGATCTCTGAGGCATTCAAAAACCAAGGACTCTTTTCAAATTCAAAGTTCCAAACAGCTTCATTCTAAGCCCAGACAAATCCAGGCAGGCACTGCCAATTGCTTAGCGAACCCTCACAAGTTGCAGATGGAAAATGGTTACTACTATTAATTTACTGGCTACAAAATCATTCCATCAAGAGAGAGAAAAAAGTGACAAAATGAGAATCAAATGAGCTTGCCAAAAGTGATCCCATAGAGTTTGTTGTCATTATTGCAGAGACATCAGAAACTGTTTCTTCAAGTTGGTGTAAGCTCAGAATCATGATATCAATGACCGTTTCATGACTTCTGCCAACAAGAGACAAAGACTAATTGAGCCTGGGAGGAACAACGTGAAGCAATTCAGAACAAGATTACTGATTTCAGCTTTTGGATTTTCTGGGACAGAATTCTGCTGCATATCATACCAAGCCAAAATTGGTGAGATCCTGTAAGATATGTAACTGTTGCCTGTACTATTATACAGAATAATATTCCTGTTGATTAATGATGTAGAGAAAGAGAAGCAGGAAGGGAATGACCAGAGAAGAGATGGTTTGTTATTGACTTGTGTTTTATCTAGTTTTGAATGCATGTATGTTTTAGCTATAAGCATTTTGGGCATATATCTTCAGAAATAAAGGCTATGAATAAATGTGAAATGGAAGATGGAGCCAGATCTACAACTAATGGGGAATCCTGAACTTATTGCCAGTCCTGCAATGTCACATGGGTATACTCAAAGATTCTGCTCAAGACTTTGGAAACTCAGCCTTTTCTTTATAAATAATTAACTTCCTTGATGGCCTCTTTTAAAAAATGCTGGCATAAGTCTTCCCTAGAATAGCACCGGAAGTGGAAAAGATTAGTAAACTTTTATATGCATTTCAAATGCAAAAGTGCACCTACTTCAACAAAGGCAGTATTACGGTTTTTCAACATGTACTCTTACAGTATAAAGAACTGGGATATTCTCCAGTAAGGGAGAGGAGAGGGGAGGGGAGGGGAGGAGGAAAGGAGAAGAGAGGAGAGGGGAGGGGAGAAATGTTCAGTACTGTATTTTTTGTCATATTACATATTTCTATTGAAGTAGAATTTAAAAGTAGAATCTTAAAATGATCCTCAAATATCTTTCTGTCATATGGTGACTGATATAATTTAAATTATGGATTTACATTTTAAAATATAAAGTTACACAATACATATCTTTAAAAATTGTTTTGAAGTAAGAATCAGGTGTATCAAGATGAAGAGATTATGGTTAGTATTTCAGAAAAACAACATTAAAAGAGTTATTTTTTATATACTTAGAGAGCAAATATAGAGAGAGAACCATAATGATAATAGAAATAATCTGTTTTAAATTCTGTAAGAAAATGAAATCAGTTAAAATCTGTTCCTGCAATCTGTTCAGGCCAGGTTTGGAGTTTATTAGACAACCCATAACCCCTTAGCTCATCTTTTCAGAGACATTTCCTTACCAAAGTCCTCAATACCTTTAACCATGACTCAACTTCTACAGGTAGTCGTCAACTTATAACCACAATTAGCAGTGGGTTTTGTATTGTAAATCGAGGCACTAATAGGATTAAACCCAATTTTTCAACCATTTTATAATCATCATTAAGCGAATCACACAGTTGTTAAATCTACTCCAATGGGCATTTTTTCTTGGAAACTGAGAAAAAATGTTACAAATTGTGGTCACATGACTGCAAGAAAGATACTGCAACCAGTTGTAAATGTGAGCCAGTCGCTAAGTCATTTTATCAGGTCCGCCTGATTCGCCAGTTGCGTCCCTTTCTGGATCGGGATTCGTTAAATATGGTCACTCATGCCCTTGTCACCTCACGCCTGGACTACTGTAATGCTCTCTACATAGGGATCCCCTTGAGGAACACCTGGAGGCTCCAGCTGGTCCAGAATGCCGCCGCGCGGGTGGTTATGGGAGCGACGGGGCGCTCCCATGTGACCCCCCTCCTGCGCGAGCTGCACTGGCTCCCGGTGGTCTTCCGGGTGCGCTTCAAGGTTTTGGTTACCACCTTTAGAGCGCTCCATGGCTTAGGACCGGGGTATCTATGAAACCGCCTTCTGCCACCAGTAGCCTCTCACCGACCAGTACGCTTCCGTAGAGAAGGGCTCCTCAGGGTGCCGTCGGCCAAACAGTGTCGACTGGCGGCCCCCAGGGGGAGAGCCTTCTCTGTGGGGGCACCCGCCATCTGGAACGAGCTCCCCCCGGAGATACGGAGGATCCCGGACCTGCGTGCTTTCCGCTGTGCCATCAAAACATTTCTTTTACAGCAGGCCGGCCTGGCCTAACCTCTCTTTTAAATTGTTTTTTAAAATTTTTAAAAATTTTAAATTTTAAATTTGTCTTATGAATTTGGGGTATTTTAAATTTTGTTTTCCGGGCCAATTATTTAATTGTATTTTAATGGTTTTTTAACATTTGTATTATATGTATTTTATTTGGCTGTTCATCACCCTGAGTCCTTTGGGAATAGGGCGGTATACAAATTCAATAAATAAAATAAAATAAATAAAATAAATAAGTGCCCAAAAGGCAGTTATATGACAGGGAGATGGGATTTACAACATTTTATGATGGTTGGAAGTGCTTTATGGGCTGTAAGCATCCTTTCTGAGTCCATCATAACTTCCAACGATCATTAAATGATTGGTCATAAGTTGAGGACCTACCTGTAATATATAGCCTTCACTGTATATGTTAGATGCATTCAGAGATATATCTGCCTTTAAAATAGTCCATGTATAGCAGAAACCTCAGCACAGGAAATGTTTTACCACATTTTGTATTGTGTCATAAATTGCTTTACAATAATTTTTATGTCATGCCCTCGTCACCTCTCGCCTGGACTACTGCAACACTCTCTACATGGGACTCCCCTTAAGGGGCACCCGGAGGCTCCAATTGGTCCAGAATGCGGCCGCGCGGGTAGTTACGGGAGCTGCATGGCGCTCCCATACAACACCTCTCCTGCGTGAGCTGCACTGGCTCCCAGTGGTCTTCCGGGTGCGCTTCAAGGTGTTGGTTATCACCTTTAAAGCGCTCCATGGCATAGGACCTAGATATCTCCGAGACCGCCTGCTGCTACCGACAGCCTCCCCTCGACCTGTGCGCTCCCACAGAGAGGGCCTCCTCGGGGTGCCATCAGCCAAACAATGTAGGCTGGTGACCTCCAGGGAGAGGGTCTTCTCTGTGGGGGCACCCATCCTCTGGAACCAACTGTCCCCAGAGATAAGGAGAATCCAAGACCTCGGTGCCTTCCTCCATGCCCTTAAAACCTTCTTTTTTCAGCAAGCCGGGCTGGCTTAACTTTTTTCTTAACTTTTTTAAATGTTTTAAATTGGTTTGTTATTGTTCTTAAATTATGGAGCCAAATTTATATATATTCTTTTAATACTATTTTAATGTTTGTAATTTATGTTTTTATTCGGCTGTACACCGCCCTGAGTCTTCAGGGAGAAGGGCAGTATATAAATTGGATATAAAATAAAAATAAATAAAATGTCATAATTCTTTTCTAAAATTTGCCAAATTCCCATTCTACAGGAACTAGAAGGGTCCTAGATTTTGGATACATTCTCTAAATTTGATGTAGCTTGGTTCAAAAATGAACTTTTAAATGAAACTACATAAGAGTGTATTACCTGGAGTATTTGCCAGTGCTCATAAGTAGTGTTTGTGATTTGGTTTCCCTCTGCAAGAGATGTGCTCTTTGCTTCCTATTATTTCCATCTGGTATTTCTCCCACAGATGGCAACAAAGCAGTTCAGAAACATTCTGAATGTTCTTCCAAGAAAGTCAATCTTTTTTGGCCAGTGTGAATCATATTTTAAAAAGAAGGACCCGTTTCACCAAATAACTGCTCCAAGTATAATTTTCACACTACAGGAATTCAACTTTTGCACAAGCAGAATTTCAGAGCCATACCAACATTGTCAAGGAGCTTTGCTTCCAAAACAGACTGATACTGGAGGCTAATAAATAAATAGGCCAAACTTTTAAGAAAGCTAAGTCATCATGGAGTGACATTTTTAATCTTCTCCTCCTTTTAGAGGAGAAGGTTTGGTGAAGAACAGAAAGGATGATGAGGGCAGCAGTGAACTCAAACCTATGGCAGATGAGGAAAAATACTTTGCTACTCAATGTCTCCATTCGAGCATGTAAAAGCCCTCCAACCTTTCAAATGAAACAACTTACTTCCCTGGAGAATTTTTCCTCCATCAAGATGGGAATGAGCTATCTATTATATTGAAATTTTGATCAGACTATATAACTGGACTAGGTTATATCTTTTGAATTTGGCCACATCAAGGTTTTTTGTTTTGTTTGGGTTTTTTTTATAGATACTATAGAGCTTAAGGATCCTTGCATAGGATAAGATAAAGCTTGGGATCAGCATATATCAGAAGCTACTGACAATGAATGGTCAAGGTGCCGAATGGCATTCCTAAATAGCATCTATATAACTTCAAATTAAATTATATGTAAAATGTTAAGGAAAAGTTTTTAATTCTTTTTTCTTTGGGAATGGTGACTGATACTTGATAAGATTGAAAATCCCTGAAATGCATGCTGAACATTTGCACATGTAATGTTCAGGTTCAAGTTCCAACATCTCTATTTGCATATGTAAATTGACACCAGAAGGAAATCACCATCACTCCAATCAGAGTTGTAGAATAGATTGACCAGGACACTGACTCAGGTTCATATTCAGTTTTAGAACGGTTCTTACCTTCTCAGAAGGAAAATTTATCCCATAATCAATCATTAAGTTGCTCCTAGATGGTCTTGTCCTGAAGGATTTAAACAGTAGTTAAATCCTTCAAAGTTAGCTTCCTATAAGTATTCATAAAATAATTATTAGATGAAGGAGAATCATAGACTAGTTCAGGGTCCAAAGTGCACAGAACTCTATTCTCACATTCTGCATTCAGAAGATACAGCAGTGCACTCTCAGGTCAGTGAAATATCAGGGTTTCTAGACAGGCAAAATTTATGACAGCTATCACAAATATTACTGTAGTGCATTCCACAGAGCACCTATTTTTGCTTAAAGCTCCAACTTACCATTGAATATAGCTCATATTCCTCAACTGGATTGTTAAAATTGGTTTAACATATAATACCAGGGCTCCAACATCAGACTATGACCAAAGCAAAAAGAAGTAAATTTAAATATGCCATTATTCTCAAAATACTTTCCAGGGCAACCTGGTACTCTGTCCAGTGGTTCCAGATGCAATGCAATGAGATGGGCAACTGTTAGTCTTTCAAGGTAGGCCAGATCAGGAAATGGACTTCACACTGGAAATTTTATTGATGGAAGCTACTGGAGTCTTGATCACCTGGTGATTTCCATCTCACCTTCTTATCAAACATAGTCAAAGTAGGGTTAAGTATAAACAGCAAGGAAGATGATCTTGATGGAGATATGCAGAAGAAGATCCCTAGACAAAAGGGTCTGAAAAATTGTTAATCTTTGGGAGCTGTTCAGAAAGATACTTCCTTAGTCACAGAACAATAAAGAAAAAAGATGTACAGCACAAGATTCTGTTATTAGAGCCAATCTCAATAAAAGTAATTTAGACTTCCTGTGGAATTGTTTTTATAGTCTGGTCTACCAGATGAAGCTGACATCCCTCTTGCACAGGGTTGCAGGAGCTGTGTGGCCTGGATCTGTCATAATACTGGTGCTACAGATTGGCCTTTGCTCTGCTTATCTAAGTCAACATTCTCTTCCTCAATGAAGATCCCTCCAGTAAGGCTAAGAAGTTCCAATTTTATGGGAATATATTTGTGGAGATGATCAGAATAAAAATTAAATATATTTTATATAATTTCTCACTACTACAAATCTCAAATTTGAATCAACAATTAAAATCCAGACATGAATTATGTTCAAATGACAAACATGTAATAGCAAAAATGTATAAGTGTTTGTTAAGATTTGAAGCAGAAAAAAAACAAAGATTGCATGACAAAGTGTTGCATTTTAATTTTGGATATATACTTGGGAGACAATGTGGTTGAGCAGTTTAATTTATGCTTTGTCATAATTGTTTATAAAAGTGTATAACTGATATATAACAACTGAAAAACTACCAAAATATTCAAAGGTATTTCAAACCAGTGTTGCAAATGTGAAAAGCATGAGAGGACATTTTATCAGCCATGCTGAACTTGTAAGAAACTAAGAAATTTTGAATACAGATTTACACAAAAATGCAAATGATTTTAAAGATTAATATAAAAAAACAAAGCTCTTTTTATTGGAAATAATGGACAAGAAATTAGAAAAGACTCATGGTAGGCTGATTTTGTATATGGCAACTATAGCAAAATTATTATAAGAACAATGATAGGAGAATACTGAAATATCTATAGTAGAGGAATGGATTTGAATTGAAAAAATTCACACAAATCGCAAAACTGACTTGTTTGGTCAAAGTAAAAAGTTTTTCTGAAAAGACTGAAAGACTTACATGGACTTTTTTGCTGAATGGTGATTTATGGATTTGAAGATAAAGATGTGAATTAAATAAGGTGCTAGATTGACATATAATATCTAAAAGGGAGGAGTGATAATATAAGTGCAATTATCTATTGAAAAAAGGTCAGAAATCGCTTATATATTATTTAATTTTGGTTTCTTTTTCTTTCTTCTTCTTATGCTATTTTTCTTTCTTTTCTCCCTTTCTCTCTCTTTCCCCCCCCCCTTTTGGTTTGTCTTTTATTCTATAAAAATCTTTTTTTCCAAAACATATTAATTAACTTAATTTTAAGTATAAAGTTATTTAAAACGTTAGTAAGAAATAGGACAAAAATTAAAGAAAACAGAGGGAAACAAAATTGGGAATGTGGGGAAGAAAAGGAAGAAAAATATTGAAAAAACTTTTTTGATACAAATACATAATTTAAAAAATTAAAAGACAGACAGAACAGAACAGAACAAAACATTACTTTTATGGTTCTTGGCCCACTACAAATTATGAAACAGATGGACTACTCTTGGGGACATGTGGTTCAAAAATGTGTGTAAGAAATGTTTTCCCATGACCATTCTTTCAGACTGTACTCTTCTCAGTCCATAGGTTTTGCGATTTTTAATTATGAGCAACCATTACTGTATTTCCTAGGAGCTGTCCCTTGCTTCTTAATGACAGGGGAAGCATCCAGTGTGATGGAATAACAGGCATTAATAACAATCAGTACTATAATGGAGTCATAGTAAAGCTGGTTGTTGAAATTGATCAGTTAGGCTATTCTGAAGATTAATCAAGTAAGGTATACACTCTAATAAGAGAACAGACTGAAATTGAAACAATTTGAGCTCTAAATACCCCTTTTTAGTATATAACTGATTTTGTTTTGGTTTTAGCTTAGAATGGATAGCTCCAGACATTCCAAATGTTTCTGAGATCAAAACAGTCTGCTTGAACAGCTTAAATCACTTCTAGTCAAGTGGCAAAAGCTCATTTGAAACTCCAAAGAAGTATTTCAAATTTGAAATGGGAGGTTTTGAGCTGGAAACATTTCAGATTCAAAACATTCTTCCCATCCTCAAGTCCTGACCTCACTAGCGTTTTTTTTGTTTGTTTGTTTCTTTTTTGTTTCGTTTTTTTAGAGAGACACAAGCCTAGTTAGAAACAGGATCTCACTGCAAATGCTTTATACTTATGTATCACTTAATCCTGACAAACACAGTGAACTGAGCAAAGCACCTATAACAACTCTACTGTTCTAGGGCAAAACCGATAATAGCATCTGGAAGTGGCAGAGAATAGGGTTTATATCATAGAGCACAATTATACATTATTGTACCTAATCTCAAGTAACAGCAAGAATGGCTCAACCTATCTTGCTGAGCACAAAGCCGCGTGCAAATTAAATCAATATATACTCTAATAACATGGGTAGTGTTCTATAATTCTGTTTTACTTTCTACAGTTATTAATCAATACCAGCAAATTACTAACCATAATGATTGGGATAATGTGAAAAAAGAGAAAAGGCAAAGTGCACAAACTTAGCAACACAACAATCAATCTTTCTTTGTTGAGTCAAAGGCTTTTATACAGTTACCTAGACAACAATATTAAATATGTATGCAGGCTCAAAAACAATAGATAATTTTTTCGCCTTCTCAATTTGTCTCTTTTTTTTGTGGAAATTTTATTTACCATGATATACAGTTTACATGTTTTTTCCGCCTGTTTAAGATATACCTAACACAATAGAAAACAAAATGCAGCTGATACAATCTGTAACCATCAGTTCCATTAACTGAATAATATATTCCATTGAATGGTATTTTGCCATATTTTTTAAAAAAACCCAATAGATGCAGAGATTTTTTTAAAGCAATGTAGTCTTATGAGAAATTAACACAATTACATACCATTGTTTGTTTTAATTTATTCCAGGAGACAAAAAAAAAATTAGAACATACTCCGTGCAATTAAAAGTACATTCCTGAAGCACAAAGTTGAATTGCAGAAAAATTAGTCTTTATGATGCTGAATATGAACAAAGAACATTTGTGTTGTTTTAGCCTAGCCCTGAAAGGCTATCTAAAGAAAATCCAGGATTACAGAAAACAAAAGCTTTAGCTAATAACAGTCTTGAACAAGAAACAAACTTTGAAAATCTTAAAGCTGATTTCTCTTTTATCAATGTTTTACTTGTTAATGAAAATACTTAGTAATTCTTATAAACAAGAATATTTGCAGGACACCAAGCAATCCCAAAATGGGGCTTGACAAAAACACTTAGCAGTAGAAAAGGGTGATGAAAATACCATTAGAATCATCCCAATTTATTGTGCAAATCAGGTCTCCCCAGGCTAGTATCTCCAGATGTTGATCCTTTCTGGTTGCTCTGACTCAGCTTTTACTAACCTGGTCTATTTCAGATCTAGTGAAGTCCAATTTCCATAATTCCCAAAGACACAGTCTTTGGCTATGCTGACCAGTACGCCTACTAAATTGTATAACAGCATGAATGATAGCTAAAATTACTTGAATAATCTCATCAGATAAACAGCAGAACTTCCTTCAATCACAACATTTTTTTAATGCTAGAATGAGTTGGATTTTCTCTTTTCAATACTTCTACCCTATTCCCTTTTCATTAAATTTATTACTCTGTTGGGATTATAAACTTTTTGCAATCACATAATATTGGATATGCATCTGGATTGTCTTCAAATCATTGAATTTATGTCACTGCCTCCAGTTTTTTTTCCTTTCTGCTTGCTGGTTATGGTTGCTGTGTTCATTTATTCTCCAATTTTAAATAACATTTTATGTTACTATTTTAACTCAATAATCAGCTTCATAGCTTCACTTAAGTTATCAATGCTTGGAAAGGTAAATACAGCATTACAGCTTTTACATTTATACCTACAATGGTCCATTTTATAAGTACTGTGGGAAAGTTTTTTCTACAATTAATTTAATGTGTCACTTTGCCAGTTGTCAACTTGCCACTAATTAATCCATTGCACTTCTCACAATTATCAAAGATATATTCTTTTTGATCTCTACAATTGAGTAAGATTTTTTTTCTTTCCAAAGAGCAATGATTGGATTAATTAATTTTTTCCCTTTTGTCAATGACCAAGAAGAAGGTGTTTTGTCTTAAATGACAGCATTGGCAACAACTTCTATTGATTTATGATGTTGTAATGAAAATTAAAACATTTATTGCTCGTGGATCACTTGGACCTGAGCCATTTTTCTTTGACTCAGGCTATTCCTAGCACAGATACTAGATTTCTAAGAATCTCAAAACTAGGCATCTGTACAATGTTACTTTGTAAATTGACCTATGTGAAATTGGGCTGTTACAATTTTGCTAGTCATTAACTGATTTTCTGTTCTTATTTCTATGCCTTTAATTTTTATATGAGTTTGCTGTCTTAGTACATCTTTCTTTTACTTAACTCTCAATTTTGCTCTCAATTTAACTGCTCTAGCTCATGGTTATTATATCTGTTCCATTAGGCCAGGCAATCTCTCGGCCCTAGGAAGAAGAAATTGGGAAAACTTGCCTGGAATCAAAATTGTCTTGAAAAAACATATTTCTTTCCTTTTTTTAAAAGTGGGGCAGGAAGCTGTAATCCTGCTGTAGAGCTCTTAGAGCTGTAGAGCTCTTAGAATCCCTTACAAACCGTGATGCTGGCAATTACAGTACTTGAAGCATCTATGGCTACAGCTTCTCTGCCTCCCAGCCAAATACTAATGTACAATAAAAGTAAAGATTCCATTCAGCTGAGCTCAACTCCTGGTGAATACACATTCATAATAGGGTTTTTTGGCAGCAATATGGTATTATTTGCTATTGCCTATTTTCAGGGTGTTTTCTCAACTTTTTAGTTTAGTCTACTAGTCAGTGATTTTTCAATAATCCCCTATTCACCCACTAACTCATTCTGATCTTATTTAGCTTTTTTCTTACACACACACAGACTGTGTCACTAATTATTTATAATAGTAAAACCTAATACAAAATAAATTTAAAGAAAAAAGAGAATGAGTAAAAAATACAAGGACAGAGAAAAAGAGAAAGAGTAAAGTAAAGAATAAAGACAGAGGAAAATATATAAAGTTCAAATATAAACAAATTTGGTAACTCTTCACTGTATCTAAAGTTCCAAAGATTTATCTCTTCATTCCCTAACTATAAACAAAACTAGCTTTTTTCCGAAGTCAGTAATTGCTCACCACTTGCTGAAATATGCAACACATGGTCTAACATAAACTTCTCCAACTAGCATCCTCGTCTTCTTCCCCTCTAGGAAGCACATCTCCAACAAGGGGTGACTCAAGATAAAATGAGATTTAAAATCTAACATTTTTGGAGGGACTATGATATCTAGAAATAATTTTAATGAGAAAAAAGCAGTTGTCTTTTTTTGCCCCAGGGGCTACACAGTGTGGGCATGCTGCAAATCCCTTGAGGGGTCCTTGCTGCTCTCTGAGATCAACCAAGCTCTGCCCTCTCACTTGAACCCTGAGCTACAAATATTGATATTAGTCCTTTCTATGAAGAAATGCCACCTTAAAGGACATAGGACATGCCTTAGCTACGTGTGCCTTTTGGAGTAAGCTCTGCCCGGCCCACTACCACCACCATCCATTGTTCAGATAGCCTTGATTTTATTGGCTTTTCTATCATATGCTACATCAGGATGGTAAATGAACCATCTGTGATGAGCACAAAACTAGACTGGATTATGTATTCATTATATGTTGATTTTGGTTGCTGATTTTGGTTTGGTATAGTTTATTGTTGTTTTATTTTTTTTCCCCAGTTGTATTATTGTGTGCTGCCCAGAGGCAAGAATTATGTGAGGGGCAATTTTATAAATCTCTTAAAAATAAATAAATACGGAACCATGCTTTTTGAATTTGGTTGTTCAAGCTACACTGACTAAAAATCTTTGCTATAAACACAGAAAAAAAACATCTTTGTTTATTACAGACGGAACTATATCATATGTCAATACTGGCTTCTCATGAAGCAAATAATAAAAGAGAGTGAACAGAATGAGGTCATCAGATAAATTTGTTCCTAATCTTTGGTATTTCTTTTTTAAGCGCGGGAAATTCTACACAGGTTTGTTCAGCATTTTTTCAGGTTTGTTCATTGTTTTCATTAGAAGGAAATACATATCCTCAATCTGTTCTTTGTGTTTTGTAATTCTACAAGAATTACTTGTTCTAATGTTCATCAATAAGCAAAGCGGAATTTACTCTTGTACTGGCTGAAGGTACAAGAGTAAACATATTCTCTGATTAATCTATTTATAAGGCCGCCTAATTGTAAATAACTCAAGGAAGCATATAAAAGGTTTAAAAACATATCATATACACAGAAGAGATTCAGCAATTCTAATAACATTATGCTGAGGAATACAAATATTAAAAAATCAAACTTTCGTATGTGTTTACAAATTACTCTGGCTTAGGATCTGCTTACAAAACTGTTTTTAAAGCTTTCCTAAACATCAGCAAGATCAGGGCCAAAGAGAATGCTCTTCTGAAAGGTTAAAGTTAAATTAGAAAGATTTTTTTTCTCTCTAGGCTTCATAATGTATATGTTTAAATGAATTTTAATTCATCCATTTAATACACACTCTTTCTATATCTATAATATTCTATGTTTTTATGAATATCCTTACAATACATTCTCACTAATTTAAAAGGATTAGGTCTCTGTCTTTTCATTTACTAATCCTTCTAAAAATAGGGTAAAATAAAATATTTCTCATATGGAAATAGTATTGGGGATTTATGATTTTGACTAGCCAAATCTTAGTAATCTCCAACACATTTGGGAAAAGTTTAAATTTCCTAGGAAAACCATGATCTACATCACACATGCAGCCTTTGAATAATATGCTATGGACCACGCTCCAATTCTTTGACTGGACTGAGGTAAAAATCTGAACTGAATTAAATTCATTGTTACTTAGAATTAATAAAGGTATTCTCCGTGTATTTAATGAGTTATCCATTCCATCACATTAAAAAATATATAGATAATTCAAAAGCACATATTTGAGTCTCAGGGTACTATATACAAGCACTAGCTATAGCCATGGACCACAGAATATGAAACTTTCCTTATGGTGAAGGGAAGCAAATACACACTGATCAGAGGTATTGCTATTTTTCTAGGATTAATTTTTTTTCTCTGAAATTCTCAATCATAGCTGCTATCACAGTAATTTCAGGAATAGCAGACAATTCACTTGTCTGGAAGGTATAAGGTTATGTTTTGTTTGTTTTTTGCTCATGTCTGATTCTCGGAAACTACTAGACAAGTCCAGTTGTTTTCTTGGCAAGGTTTTTCGAAAGTGATTTGCCGTTGTCTCCTTCCTAGGATTAAGAGAAAGTGGCTAAGATAAGGTCACCCAGATGGTTTCCTGCTCGAGGCGACAGTAAAACTTCGGTCTTTCAATTTCTAGCCTGATACCTTAATTACACTACACTAAACTTGTTTTTATCACTTTCTAGATTAATGCAAATTTTATTACTTTTCACTCAGCATAAGTAGATCTTTAGACTGGAGACACTGATTCTACAAAAGAAGGAAGTCAGACAGCAAGAAGGACTTATGAATTCTAATATGTCTTTAAAATTCATGTTCGGTACATTTTTAATTCCATTAAGACAATGTGAAAATTCCCACCGGCCGTAATTGTAGAATTAATGTAAAAAATGCAGAACAGTTCAGTGATGAAGGTTTCTTGATAAGAGTTTCTGAAGTGGCTGTGGAATACTAAAATGCTATTTTGCAATTGATGCTTATTATATGTATTTTTATAAATTAAATCCAGGAAATATGAACAATTGGTAAAATAAAAAATACAATAAAATTTATAAGAAGACAAATCTCTAAAAGTTTCAAATATGTTTTTACACATGTCTTATGAATTCTAAAAAAATACAATGATTGGGAGGGTTGGAAACAATATTAATTCTGACAAGTCTGTTAAAAAATCATCAGTAAGAGATGATGTAAGTAAGTACTATATGTTAATCCAATTACGAAATTAAATTTCCTTTAAGGAGACAATGAACTTTCTCACTTTAAAACCAGTTGAATTTTAAGCTTGTTTTGACAGAAGAAAAGTAGTTTCAAAGAAACTATCCAAAATTAAGGAACTATTTCTTGTTTTATTAAAGGCTAAGAATTTATATATCCCTTTTAAGACTTAAAGGACTAGGATTGATATAAAATCTAGGATTATCAATTTCCAGGGCTATTTATTTAATCATTTGTTTTGGCATTTGTACACTTCCAACTTCAATGATTTACATATACCAATAAAATATGCATTACTTATTTATTCATTTACATTTTTACATTATTTATTTGTCCACCCATCACATAGCAATGACTTTGGGTAGCATACAAGAATTAAAACCAAGCATAATTACACCAACAACCAAGCAACAAATGTCTGAGGTCGCAAAAAGCAATTTTAATACAGTATACAATAGAAAATCAACCAACAGAAGTCATTTAACCTTCCAGCCCAAATGCCGGGGGGAGGAGGGCAGGGAGAGAGCTGTCTTTTGTGCCTCGTGAAGGTTATCAGAGTTTCGACTATCTAGATTTCTGGAGAGATGCTGTTCCACAGGCAACAGAAAACAAAAAAAAAAGGCCCTCTTAAATAAGCCATTGTAGCATCCTTCCTTAGCTACCACTTCAGCCAACATTATATGCTCTATAAAACAATTGGGTTCTCACTGCCTTCTAAAGGGCCATCCAGGTTTTGCTTTCATTTTTGAACAATTCACAAATTATGCTATTTATGTTATTTTGGGATGGAGAAAAAGGAAGTGCTAACCTTCCCTAGTTGTCATTTTCTATGTGGATTCGTTAATGACTCAGAAAAAAAAAGTGCTGATTCAGTCAGTCACGTTTAGCAGATCTTCACTTCCAGCTATTCTATCCCTAAAGGATCTGGGGACTGGCAAAGAGAACAATACCAAAAGGATTAGGATGCTCAGGTATCACTGCTTCCTGAGTTTGGATCACAGGAGATGATAGTCACAAAATGTCCAAGTTAGCAGTCTTAGAAACAATTTAATCAAAGTGTTGTAGTTTGTATGTAGAGTGGATTTAAGAAAGGGGTTTCAATATTTTTAGAAGGCTAACTCTGCTGGCTGTATAGAAGCGTATAGAGATACATAGACATGGGAACATATCATATGTATGTACGTATGCATCGACATAACCTCTATTCCTCCCCTCTAGCACTGCTCCCTGACTCCTATTCTCTCTTCTTCCTAAATTGCCAAGGTTGTAGTTTGATGATCCAATATATTTTGCTGATTTTCCAGAAAGTCTTGTTTTTGCAAATCCCAGAGCCTACCAAGTATTTGTTTATTTGCTTGTTTATTAAATTTATTTGCTATCTATCTCATGATGGGGCTACTCTAGGCTACTTACAATAATAAAAAGGAAGAAATAAAAAGTGTAAACAAAAAAGAAGTAAAATAATAGAACAATAAAATAAGTAATGAAAAACATAACAAGAATACATCAATATGGTAACAAAAAGATAGATAAGAAGACAACAGAGTAAAGGGGTTGTCTGCTATCAATCCAGCAGTCATCTTCAACATGGAACTCCGATAGGGATCTGAACCTCAGGGCAACTGGCAAAGTCAGGTCTACTGGCTCCTGCAGGATAGGAGGATGGGCAGATCTTACCCTAGAGGATAAGATGTTCCAAAGGATAGGTTTTGCAACAAAGAAGGCTCTTCTTCTGGATCCCAATTCTTTGACTGACGGGATCTGAAGTAGGCCCTCTCTGTCGACATGAGTAGAACGGGCTTATCCTAGTGGGATTGGCAAAAATATGAGCGGACTTTGTAATCACCAGTATTCTAGGAAGAATAGCAACAAAGCCACTCAGTATATAAGTAAGAACATCTGACACTCTAGTTGCTGTATTGAGAATACTGTGCTAGATCATAAAGAAGGAGGGTCTTTCAAGAAATTGTAAACAGTACTTATTGTAAAGACACAGGGAGCAAGAGGCTCAGTCCAAAAGGCCTGAAGAGCTGCATTTGGGAAGAGGAACAATATTTTACTCTATGGTGCAAACAAAATATGCAACGTAATAATAAAATTTATGTGACTCTTGCCACTCTAAAATAGCTCTTGCTACGAGTTACGAAGTGTATTTTACCAGAGCTATAAAATATATCAGCAGCCATGGTGGAACGCATGTATATTTGGGGGGGGAGGTGAAGGGGGAGAGACCACCTCTTTTACAAAGCACATGTACAATTTTTTTCTGTTTATATGAATGGTATAAATATTCATATACTGCCAATTTCCAGAAATGTACATAAATACATCTTTGGTCTTGATTAATGAAGAAATGGTAATGGAGTCACTGATTTACAGTTATATTCATTACATTAAATTATTTTCATGTGAGTTATTTTTCCATCTTGCATTAAACAGTTCCATCTCTCCATTTGTCAGTTCCCTCCATATTCTTAATAATCCTTAAAACTCTGTATTATTTGGTCTCATCTTTTCTAACTTTTTCTAAACACCATTGCTTCCCTTAATTATTATTTTCAGCAGACTCTTTTAGTATTTTGTTGGGCCTTTTTATAATTGTTATATAATTAGTGGCTGGAATCTTATAACCATATCCAGAGATTTGGGTCTAATCTGAATGCAGATGTATCTCACATGCAAAAAGGAAGACCATCTACAACAGAGGTGTCAAACTCAATTTCATTGAGCATCAGGTTGTGTTTGACCTCGGGTAGGTAGGGGGAACATGGCCAGGGAGGCATGGCCAACTCAACGTCACTCATGTCTGGGTTGCTTGTAGGGCCCCGAGTGGTCTGCCAGCAAAAACAGGCTCCTGAGCTCAGTTTTATGCCTGGGACAGCCTCCTTCAACCCTCTGCCAACAAAAACAGAGCTTGGGAGGACCGCCTGTGACCCTCACGAGCTCCGTTTTCACTGACAGAGGCACTGTGGGCCTGTCCTTCTCTGTTTCCAGGGCGGCCCCACATCTAAGCACCCTGCAGGCCAGATCTGGCCCCTGGACCTTGAGTTTGACACCCCTGATCACTTGAAGTGCCTTTTATTGAAGGCATTTCAATAAAAAGAGAACATTACTACATGCAAAAACATGGGTCTGCAAATTTTTTCATTACAATATATAAAGAACTAATTCATGTGAGGAATTTTTTGTATGTGATGTAGCCTAGAGTTTCTTCAAACGTGTGCTGCTGATTTTTTGTTTTGTTTTTTCAATTTAATTTATGTTATCCACTGTGCAACCTATTCATAAAAATGTAGTGTTACTTTCTTTGAGCCACAGATCATCCTTATTATAACAATTTATCAAATAGACTTGCCTTTCTAGGGCAGGGATTAAGCTTAGCCAATACTATTAATGATGCCAATCTGAAAACAAAATAGGATGTGAATGTTTTAAATGTGTGCTCTGTGTCACCATTTAAAGCAGATTTTGCAAATCTGGAGCTCTATAGTTATGTTGAATCACAAGTCACATCTCTGTAAACCAACAGATTGTTGAACATGCAGCACAGAAAAGACTACTTTATTCCATGGAATAAACAGACGTTTTCAATGTTATAACATGTTTATCAAAAAAAGCCACTTGATGTAAAAAGAAAGCCACAATTATGCAATATCAATCCTCAATTTTTATTTGTCAATCTGAAGGCCATTCCACATACTATACAGTTTAAAAATGACATAGTCTGTTGACAAAGCTTAAACTAATAAACTATGAGGGCATCAATCTCACTTTATCTGTTCAATCAGATCCAACGTTCAAAAATCCTATATATTAACTTTCTCCAAGTGTTCCATTTTACCATTTTAAAAGTTTAAAATGGTATTGTGTTTAATCTGTGACATCTATCCACCATATTCTTTGTCAACCTCATTTTCAAGCACTTCTAACCCTTCCTACCATAATTTAATTTTCTAAAGAATATGACTGCATGACATGACAAAAATAAGACAACCTTAGCTTGATAATCTTAGCTTCTAGTGAAATGTCAAGCTTGATGTAGTCTATAATCACTTTGCCTGTTATTTTTGCTGCTGAAGGTATACGTAGTAGCTGTCTCCAAACCTGTAATTCAAATGAGCCTGCTTTTTTTCCCTGTTTCTTCTATTGCCCAGCATTCACAATCATAAATACCCTGTTTCCCCCAAAATAAGACCTCCCCTGATAATAAGCCCAATCAGGCTTTTGAGCGCATGGTACTAAGGCCAAGCGCTTATTTCAGGGTTCAAAAAAAAATAAAATAAGACAGGGTCTTATTTTCGTGGAAACACGGTAGTTATAGGAAAAACAATCCCTATAACTACCTATAATTTATTACAGATGCTAATGTATCTGGAAGTGTATTATTTGCCAAAGTCCATCTCATCAGCTTTTATCATCTTTATATTATTTAAATTAGAAAAAAAATGCTAGTAAGATTCAAAGCAAAGCAGTAGTTCAAGTTCTGAAAGATCATGGAAAACAAAACTTATAAAGGGGAACAGCTCGGTGTCTACCTGTCCTCAAAGCAAGACAGAAGCAAGCTGTAAAAAAAATGTGGTGCTATGGATCCAGGAAAAAGGCATAACCTTCTATCTGTTCTGGAAACTCAGGATTTTAAATTGCTTTAAGAAGAAAACACTGGGAAACCAAAGATTGGACCAGTACAATAAATTCTTATTCAACCTCACAGAATCAAAACTCACAGAAATCAAGTTCACTATATTTTTTTGTACGAAGAGATGGAAGAGATCAGGTATAACAGCAAAGCTGTGGCCAAAAGCTAATTGTAGAGTATATTATAAATCACTCAAGTTTCAAGGCAATATAAAGCAGAAGAATAAAGCCAACCAGTTTCCGTAATGGGAAATATTCCAAAAGAATTTACTTTGGGAAAGTAAATTAGAAGAAAGTTACAATCTCAGATTGGTACGCTAAAAGATCCCTATGGACATATAGTAACTGGTTCAAAAAGATCAGACATGGAAGGGATATAATAAAATTCTTATAATATTGCTATTCCCTACAAACAAGGGAATGGCTTTCATAAAATGGAAATCCAAGAACACTTCATTGTCCTCTTGCAAAACCTATACACAGGTCAGGAAGTCATACTCCAGACAGAAACAAACTGATTCCAGATTGGCAACAGAATGAGACAAGGCTGCATTCTCTCCCTTTATTGTCAATCTATAAATGGAATATATTTTGAGCAAAGGTGGACAGAAAGATGTAAACCTGGATAAAGAAACATCGATAACTTGCCAGTTATTCTGCTCTGATCCCTGAAAATACAAATGACTTGCAAGTTGTAATAATGAAGATCAAGGAGCATAGTGAAAAATGGGGTTAAGATTAAATAAAACAGACCATATCATGACAGGTAAGGGCAACTAAGCTTATAATTTATGAAGGTATGGTGGTGAGCTTCCCTATTTTACAATTGACCATTAATAGTAGAAAGCCAGAAGTCAAGAAATATATTTCAGACTAGCACTTGGTAAGGGTAGCAAAGAAAGCCTTGGAAAATATTTTCAGAGGCTGTGATGTGATTATTTATTTATTTATTTATTTATTTTATTTAATTTCTATACCGCCCTTCTCCTGCGGGACTCAGGGCAGTGTACAGACATGATAAAACATTGCATATAAAATTTAAAAACAGTTTAAAAAACAATTAAATAATTTCGGCCCAAGATTTAAAACAATCCAATTAAAACCGAATTCAATTAAAACTGAGAGGATGGGATCAAGCCAACCCGGCTAGATGGAATAAGTGTGTTTTCAGGGCCCAACGAAAAGTCTGGAGGTCTGGTATCTCAGGGGGTAAGTCATTCCAGAGGGCAGTTGCTGCTACAGAGAAGGGTCTCCCCCTGGGGATCGCCAGCCGGCACTGTCTGGCCGACAGCATCCTGAGGAGGCCCTCTCTGTGCGAGCGAACCGGTGGGTGGGAGGCTATTGGCGACAGAAGGCAGTCTCGCAGATACCCCGGCCCTAAGCCATGGAGCGCTTTAAAAGTGGTCACCAACACCTTGAAGCGCACCCGGAAGACCACAGGAAGCCAGTGCAGCTCGCGCAGGAGAGGTGTCATATGTGAGCCCCCCGTCGCTCCCATAATCCCCCGCGCGGCCGCATTCTGGACTAACTGCAGCCTCCGGGTGCACCCCAAGGGGAGCCCCATGTAAAGAGCATTGCAGTAGTCCAGGCGGGAAGTGACGAGTGCTTGAGTGACCGTGCATAGGGAGTCCCGATCCAGAAAGGGGCGCAACTGGCGTATCAGGCGAACCTGATAAAAAGCCCCCCTGGCCACGGCTGTCATGTGCTCTTCTAGAGACAGCCGTGCATCCAGGAGGATGCCTAAATTGCAAGCCCTCTCCGTGGGGGCCAGTGATTCGCCCCCAATAGCCAGCGATGGCACGAGCTGGCTATATCGGGACGCCAGAAGCCACAGCCACTCGATCTTGGAAGGGTTGAGTCAGAGCCTGTTTCTCCCCATCCAGGCCGCACAGCCTCCAGGCACTGTGACATCACTTCAAGGGCATCATTGGGGTGGCCTAGGGTGGAGATGTACAGCTGAGTGTCATCAGCGTACTGATGGAACTCCACCCCAAAGCAACGGATGATCTCACCCAGCGGCTTTACATAGATTATATCTACAAAAATTATAATTGTAGAGACAACAAATGTGAAAATTTGTTGTACTTTGAAGAAGCCATGTAGAAAGTGTGCTCATTTTTTTTATGCTGATGTCGGAAAAGACTTGTGAATATAGTGCAATAAGAAAAGAACAAATGGATCATAGAATAAATTGATGTAGAATTTTCATTTGGGGAACAAATGATCAAGCTCAAACTATAATGTTTTGAAAACAGTCTGAAAAAATCAGGCTCCCCTGAGAAGTCTAGAATGCTGGGAAAAGTGAAAGAAAAATAGTAGAGGATGACCGGAAGCAATGTAGATTATAATAGTAATTAATGACCTATGGAGAAACTAAAAGAGCAGGTTGCGGACAAGTCATCCAGGGGAAAGTTTATCTTTATAGTCATTAACAGTCAACATCTACTTCTTAATTCTTAGTTGTTTCCATTGTTTTTAGTACTACGAGTAGTTGTTGTATGTATGTTGCTATATTATCTTTTTACTTTTCCCACAATGTTCTGAGATATTTCTTGTTCCCTTATATTTTGTGATATCCCTTATCTTTTGTGCATCCATGAAGGCTCTTTTATTTCTGATTGGTTGTTCTCAGTTGTGTAGAAGTCATTATCTCAGTAGAACTTTCAATAATCTTCATATTCCAAGCCTTCTATAGATCCCTTTAACTTTCCTTAATTTTTCATCTCTTCTAGTTTATGTCAGTCCTTGCTTTTGAATACTTTGGTCAGCCTTGCCTGGTTTGCTTAATCCAACGGTGTGGAGTTTATTTTCCCATGAGACTACATAAGAAATTGGGACTGTTGTGGAGGACTGAACCAATATGGCTATGAAGGTGCATAGGCACGCATGCTCACACATAAGTAAGTTGAAAAAAAATAGCAGTTGCTTTCAAAATAAAAGCAATGCAATTGTATTGCATGCTGGCATGTACTTATTTACATTTGAATTCTAATTTCTAGTTGACCCCACACAGTCCAGACAAGTACAGCCAAAAGTCCATATGTGGCCCAAGGGCCCATAAATTGCAGATCTGCTTTAGCCCATATCAAAGTTTTCATATTTTCTTCCATTCACAACTAAAATGGCAGCTTATCGCCTGGAACAGCATAAACTACTATAATACAAAAAGTTAATCTAAATTCACAACATGAGAACTGGTGGGGAGGAACCTTGCTATTAAACTTTCTGACAAATAGCCAGTTGGACAGAGCATTCAGAAAAGATGCTCTGCAGACCATATATGGGAAAACATCTCTAGTTGAAGTGTTAAAGCAATTGTGTCCTTTGGAAAATTTGCACAGTTACTACAAAGGCTGCCCCAGCTGGCCATATAGATATTTTATGGTTGCTCATGAAAATGATGGCAGACCATTTATGAGTATGCCCAAGACATTCTTAAAATTCCAGATGTAAAATTCCAACAAAGGTTGAGGACTTCAATATTAGTGATTCCACATCCAGGACCTAGACACTGGCAGTGAAAATTATGCAGTATCCAAAGAAATTCCCTAATGAAATACACTACAATACTCTGTAAGTATTCACGTGCATACAGAAAACAGATTTTGTAAGGCAGCAGTCAGAGGGAGAAATTCTAAACCCCTCCACTAATTTAGCTCAAAAACAATTGATTGTTGGAAGTTTAGACCTGGTCCAGGAACAAGTTAAAGGAATAAATGGGTATCCAACTGTCATAAAGATGTAATACATAACATTTGAGTCTAAATTCAAATAAAAATATATAACATTTTTTTTATTTGTTTTCTCAAAAATATATAATAGTGTCATCATTTGTAAATAAATGTAATTATTTTGTAAATAAAAGCTAGTGTTGAGTTGTAAAATTTACTATGGTACATAAACATAAAAATTATATTCAGATGTGTTCATGTTGCTCATATAGGTTTATTTAAAGATCTGTTACAATTTTCCATTTATTCTAAATGTATTAGAAATTAGAAACGTTACTATAATGTTTTAGAGAACTAAATGAAAATTGCTTTTAAATTACAGCAAACTTGTAAATTAAAAAAACCTCAAAACATCGATATACTTCTCATCTGCACTTTTAAGAAAAATTGCAATAATAACTTACATGTAAGTGCCATTTAAATGTAAATTATGGTTTTTAAATGGCAAACCTGTAGATAATTTTTTTCCTGTATCTAACTTAAAGACAATTTTAAATAATGAAACAGTCCTTAACATTGAAAGAAAGAAAACTGATTATATAATGTTATATAAATTTAAATACTAGACATTTCCAAAATATTTCATTCAGCAAAATAATATCCGTTTATTAAATGTTAGCTTTTACATTTATTAATATACCAAGTAGGATTATTTCTTTGTGATCAGACTGTTAGAGCAGATTACATAAGACAAAAAGTTTTTAAAATAAATCTATAAATCTCCTAAAATCAGCTTACTTGGAAATATAGTATTTTTCATAGATTTTTTTTTTTTGTAAATATACTTTTTTAAAAAAACATAGTGATTTTTTAATTCATTTTTGCCAAAGAATATTGTCAAGGAAAAAACTGAAAAAATATACAAATTCATATGGGACATAGAGAACATCACATTTAAACAATTGTGCTCTCGCTCTTTCTTTCTTTCTTTCTTTTTTTCTCGCTCACTCTCTTTGCATATATGTATATATGCATTTATGTATACATATGCATCTATATACATCTATAGCTATCAATCAATCTGTCTGTCTTGTCTGTTTCTCTATCCACCTATGTATCTCCTTACTGAATAACACTAAAGTATGTGCCAGGCAGCATATAATATATCAATAACAAAGTTTCACTAAGGCACAAAGTAAAGGAAAAAAAATACCTCAAAGATACATATTCATGAAAGAGATTGTCAGTGTGCTAGAGTAAATGTCAGAGAATCTTTAAAGCTTGTTACTACTAGATTTAACTAAAGTTGCTGCCTTGCACAAGAGATAAAATGTTACAAGTATTCATAATGCTATATAAGGCTGCTATTTACAAAATTTCTTGGTAAAATTGGTAAAATTTCTTGATTGAGTGATTGCTATCATGCTTGCCATGTAGAGTGAATTTGTCCAAGAACTCAAGACAACTTTCCTCAGATATAACTAAAAACATACAGAATTTATAGAAGCCACACATAGCCATATTTTATGGCCAAAATTGCATTCTTCAGAGATTTCCATGGAGAAAAGAATACACACATGAAAAAATGTTTTACTAAGTGGTGATCAAATTAAATCTGTTGATGATTCTTACAAATTCAGTTTAACAATTAATACTCAGTGTACTCTTAGTCTACCTTGTAATATTATCTGAAAAATACTCTTAATTTTTGCTGTTATAAAATATGTTAAGCCTTGGAAAGAAAAAACTATGTGGATTAGAAAAAGTCAATGCCCTAAGTGCCATTGAGATAGCAGTATGGGTTGTTCCAGCATATCATATGAATGTTTTACTCAGCAGAAGAGCAAACCAATGCATTTTTGTCTCAATTAACTGGATGCATAAATTAGCTGCATGAACTTACTCCTCCACATTTTCTTGCTTTGGGGGAATTGGGGGGGGGGTATAGTTTACTATTATACTCAAATCCTATTTCACAGTTAATCTAGAAAAACTTTGTCCAACCTAATGCCTTCCAGATGTATTCCATTTACAGATATATAAGAAATTGACCTTGGATTTCTCTTTCACAGTACATTTTTATCCCAAGTGCTCTCCACTATGACATTGACAGCAAACAGCAAATACGAAGTCAATGGTGATCCTCAGAAATGCTTGTATTTGGGGAAATTCCACAGCTATATACAATAAATTGTGATTTATTATTAGCTTATTGAATGAACTGTGACTTGGCACACTACCTATGTAGATGGTGGGATTTATTGGAAGCTTCTTGATTTGTTCCTTGTTTCGTTTTGCTAGGCTCAGAAGGTGACAGCTTCTAGCCATCTCTGGAACCTTAAAAACTAAACAGGGTCTGGCCTGAATCACTCTGGAATGTAGGCTAAATAGAAGGATCTAGAAGGCAGCAAACCATTTGTATACTACTACTGCATGGATGCTGTCTCCAGGAATCAAACTCAACTATCCCTAATACACTTCCATAAAATTATTTCCTTTTCAAAATAGCTTTATAATATGTAAGTCTGATTCACAAATAAATTCTTGTTGTGGTGCACACACTGTTTTATCAAGCATGTTAATTGGAAGACTAGAATATTTCCAGGACCTCTTGGTCAGTGCTCAGTTCACTTCACTTCCTGGTTTTCATGGATTTACTAAATCTAAATGTATAAAAATTTACTTTCTTGCTACTACTTCTACTGAAGTTGCTCGCTTTTATTTAAGCTATTACTATTGCATTGCAAAAAGTGTTTTTGATTTACAGTTCATATGATGCTTCAATCTAAATGTTATACACCAGTGATGGCTAACCTTTTTGCTGTCATGTGCCAAAAATGAGGGGAGTGGGGGGGTCGCGCCCTCGTGTGCCCACACCCATAATTCAATGCCCCCCAGTGCCCCCCATGCATGCACACATGACCCCCCTGCATGCGCGTGTGACTCCACTGCATTCCCCTGCTTTTGGCACGTGGCGGCAAAAAGGTTACCGGTGGGTCCAGTAGGCCTGTTTTTCGCCCTCCTCAGGCTCCAGAGGCCTGGGGAGGGTGAAAACGGCCTTCCTCATTCTCCCGGAGGCCCTCCGGAGGCTGGAAACAGCCCGTTTCTCGACTTCCAGTAGACCCGGAAGGCCCGAAAATCAGCTGGCCGACGCACACATGCATGCTGGAGCTGAGCTAGGGCAATGCTCGCATGCCCACAGATATGGCTCCGCGTGCCACCCTTGGCACACGTGCCATAGGTTCGCCATCACGGTTATACACTGTTTACCAAGGAAAGTTAAGACAGGTTTATAGATGCCTCTTAATAAAAAGCAAGGAAAAAGACAAAAGTGCCCAAACCCATTGTAGATATTTTGTTTCTCATATTTTTACACCTGTCTCTTTCCCTCTAAGCAAACGTTCACTTGTCAAACATTCAAATTCCCAAAAAGTTTTGCATACACTGTTAGAACATGTGTGTGTGTAACACATTCACAATTTATTAACTTGTCAAGTTTGTTTGTTTTTTGAGTGCCTACATATCAGTTTTTGACTCCTTGCAACTATCAAGACAAGTCCTTGAAATTTTCTCAGCAAGATTCTGGAAGTGGTTTGGCATTATTTTCATCTTCTGAGAGAGTGACTAGCCTAAGGTCATCCAGCTACCTTCATAGAATCATAGGGCTAGATGGGACATTGGAAGTCCATGATTGTCCAATCTTTTCTTCAATATAGTCTTCAATGATGGAGCACCTACAACCCTGGGAAGCAAGCTATTCCATTATTTAATAGTTTTCACTGTCAGGAAACTATTCTTTAATGAGCCTCCACCCATTGTTTCTTGTCCTACCCTCAGGTGCTGAGGAGAGTAAATCAACACCATCTTCTCTGTAGCAGCTTTTCAAGTATTGCAAGACAGCTACCATGTCTTACCTCAGCCTTCTCTTTGTTACCATACCTAATTCCTTTGGCCGTTTTTTTAGGATGTAGTCTTCAGACCCGTAATTCTTGTTGCTCTTCTTTGCATTCTTTCTAGAATCTCAGCATCCTTTTTGTATTGTGGTGACCACAAGGGGATACAATATTCCAAAGTAGCTTCACCAATGGTATACGAAGTGGTGCTACATATCACTTATTTTTGATACTATGTCAAAAGCAGGACTAGAACTCACAGTCTTCTGGTTTCTTGCCTGACACCTTAACCATTATACCAAAATGGCTCTCTGCAATATACTAACTTGACAACTAAATTACTGCTAACCTTTTCTGGATGGTCAAATCATCCAAATTTGGTTGCAGGCATCAGATTGTCAATCTACGCTCTGAACAAAATGGTAATTTATAAGATTTAAATAAAAGTGATATTAAAGAGCTATACTGGAAAGTATTTTTTAAAATAATAGTTCATCTAATGCTTAAAAATCAAATACGATGAATATATTTATATACTTACTGATTTAATTCTATATCCAGGATGAAAGAAGATCCAAAAGCATCAACCTGGAAGCTGGCTCGAGCAATATGAGTTGACTGCAATATAAAAATAATTGCAATTCGTTAGTTACCACATCATCATCCTAAAAAACAAAATTCTGCATTAATGCATAAGTAGAAAATTATAACTAAGGTTATAACTCTCTCTATAGAAAGAGAAACAAAAAAGGTAGCTGTATCATATTATTCATATTGTGGGTTCCCCCATATTTTAATAACTTCAGAATTTTTACTTTTAAAAAAAAAATTATATGGCTGCCCATTTCACACCAAATGGTATACAATAAAACATTCTATAAAACGACATTAAAAGCAATTAAAAATTCTACAAGACAATATTAAAATATTAAATAATCATACAAGCAAGATCATAAGAAGCAATGCATAGGAATGTTACATATGATGCACTCATCATACGCACACAGATTTTATGTTGCCAGCAAATTCCCAGGCCTGTTGGAAAAAAACACATTTTAAGGGATTTCTAGAAGGTTATAAAGGGTTAACTTCATGTGGGGAGGGGAATGAAAATGGGCAGGTACTGTGGCAGAAAAGGCTTGTTTCTTAGGAAATCTTTCAAAGACATTACTCACAGCATGTCTTTCCTTCTGAACCTGATGGACAGGTAAATATCATTGGGGAGAGGCTGTATCTCAAATAACCTGGCCCCTGCTATGTAAGCCTGCACTTTCAATTGGACCTGAAAGCAAACTGGTAATCAATGTGGCTCATGGAAAAGTGTCATCCTACTAGGGACAGATATAGTTGCCAAGTGCAACCAATTATGGACCAGCTGAACTTCTGAGTACTTTTCAAAAGAGTCTTATGTAGAACATGTGTTCTGACCCAGCTCCCCAAAAATGACAAACCCTCTGACATGAACTCAAATGATTCCTTTATTAGGGATGCCGGCAGCCCCGGCAAAAAGTTTCTCTTGTAAGCTAATAAGTTCGGCCAGCTGGAAGATGAATAGATGTCTGCCACATCTATTCATCTCCGCCCACTGCCTTTTATCCCCAGAGCTAGGGTGGGGCCTCGCTAGCAGCGGTGACTCTTCTTTCCCAGGATCAGCCCACCATTTTCCACTGATCTGCCTTCTGCGCATCCGCATATCAGGCACTGGACCTAGCTGTTCCTCCTTTTCTTCATCAACCACCTCTAGACCTGGGGGCTGTTGACTCTCCATCTGAGGGCTGCAGATGGCCCAGGCTTCGCCTCTGTCTCTCTCTCTCTCTCTCTGCCAGCTCCATTCCCTCTTCCCCCTCAGAGCTACCAAGTTGCCCTGATGTTGACCCTGACTCCTACGCCTCCTCCTCCTCCTCCTCTGATTCGGCTGCTGGAGGGGCCGGCGGCCAATAGGCCACAACAACATGTTACAGAAGCCCATTTGGAAGGTGAAGAAATTTCTAAAATTGACACAGTGATATTGTATTTATGTTTAATACAGGTAGACCTTAAGTTACAGTAGCAATTGGGACTGGAATTTCCATTACTAAGCAATGCATGATGTCATGTGATTACATCACTTAGCAAGAACAATACCAGCAATCTCAGTTGCCATTATAATACTCAAGGACTATGCAGATTGTTCAGAGATGACCTTGCATGACTGCAACATAGGACAGACTGGAATCCTAGGCAAGCAGGTTGACAGGCGAGAGCTACAGGCAGATACTCTTGAGCATGGGTGGACAGATGTCATGGATGGGGGCTTCTTGAGAAAAAAGTGACAGGAGAGATCATAGAAGCAACTTGTGACCTTCTGCTGGTTTCCCCATTGACTATGCTTATGGAAAACTGGCAGGAATCATGTGACCATGGATTGCTGAAACCATCATAATTGCAAGCCAGTTGCCAAGTACCTGAACTGTGATTACAGTGGAAATGCTGCGATGACCACAATTTCAAGGATCAGTTGTAAGTCTCCCTTATTCAGTGCTGTAACTTTGAAGGGTTGCTGAATTAATAGTTGTAACCTGAGGACAATCTGTAAAACCTTTTAGGAAGCACCAATGTTAGCACCCCTTAGTAAATCAACTGGCATCACTAGGAAGTATGAGTTGCAAAGTAGAACACACAATATTTAAAAATCCAATTTTAAGTTAGCAGTATATCTTTTCTTTCCTACTTTGATCTGCTAAATGGTGTCTGAAATGAAACAGCAAGCCAAAGTAAACTTATCCAGTACACATTAATACTAGATATAAAAGGACTTACAATTGAGCCCTGAAATTTCCCAGAATTCAAAAATCTTTTAATTGACTATTTTACACTAAGGCAATAGATGGAAGAGACATCTATTCATCTGGCCCACACAAAGCTTCTTAAAATAGACTTTAAAAAACATAGAAAATCACTTTCCAATAAGTAAAGATAAGGCCCAAATCATGAGCTTTGTATTGATATGAAACCACACAGGTGATATTACTCAATGATTTTATTTCAATATGCCACATAATAAGTCCCTTCCTTTCATCTCCACACCAATAGTTCAATGCTCAATGTTTCATACTGTTGGCTATTGTGGGACTTCCAGTTGTGAATATGATGGTTTAAATGCTCCTGTCATTCTTGGACAGATGTCGCAGTTGCTTTTTGCTCTCTGAACATTAGGATGATCTTCCTTCTTCCTCCAGATTGAAGAAATCAATCAGAAATCAATCCATGTGGCCCCTGGACTGTTGGCCTTCGAAAATAAATCACTGAAACAGAGGTTCCCTTGATTGGTTGGTGAGTTGAGTGACGGGGGAAAGGGATTTTCATTGAGTTCAAATGCGACATAGCCAAATTTATGTTCATTAGAACCAATCTTCCCCTAAGAGACTGTCACAAAGAAGATGGGAAGCAGTCTGTTCTCCAAAGTACCCAAAGCCAAAACAAGAAGCAATGGATGGATACCAATCAGGGAGAGAACCAATCTAGAAATAAGGAGAAATTTCCTAACACTTTGAACAATTAACCAGCTTACCTTCAGAATTTGTGGGTGCTCCAATACCAGAAGTTTTTAAGAAGAGATTGGACAATCATTTGTCTGAAATGGTATATAGTCTCCTGGTTCAACAGGGACTAAAATACCTCCAAGGTCCCTCTCAACTGTTTATTCTGTTATAAATTGCTTTTTAGATTTATTCATCTTTGAAGCTAAAGCTGGAGCTTTGGAATAGACAAGTACTTCGCTATGGAGTCTTATTTTTTATTTCTGGAGTTCCATTTAAATTGAAATATTGGAAATTTTTATGGTAATTGCTTGACTTGCAAAAACTTGGAAACAAAAGGGACTAAAAACATTTAAATAGAAAGAATTTTTATTTTTGAAAAATTGGAAATTGAAAACATATTCTTTAATAAATCTAAGTTGTGGAATTATAGTCTTTGCACATTTTTTAAAATCTACTTTACCAACTGGTTGGACATATAAATAAAGGAGTTCATTTTTTAAATCAAGAGCTACTATTTTTATCTTTCACCAGCAAAGCTATAGGCCATGACTATACAGAAAGATACCAGATAAGGTTCTGGAAATGAACCAATCGCACTGAAAGCAAAAATACATGTCCCAGGATAATGTTGTAGGATCCAATCTGGGTTGGACCCAGACTGAACCTTATGAAAGCAATGTTTGATTATTTGAGTAAAAGACTAACACAAATCTAGAAGCTAAATTTGGAAAAAGTTTAAATAAGATTTCAGGGGAAATAAGCAAGTAAATTACACGATGGACTTTTTAGAGAAAAAAGGGACTTGGAGCTAAAAAGAAGGTTGAATAATTTGACTATGTTGGAACTCAGAGAGAAGAAATTTTGTCTGTGGTTCAGAGTAATTTCGGGAAATCCTTCTGCAAATATATGAAAAAATGTTTACTGAGTTATTGAGCTGTCAGGAGGAAAGGATGGATGAAGAGTTGAATAAGTTGTTTCCCATGAATTCATGTTTTGCTGCAATGAAACAAATACCAAGAGATGTTTTAGCATATTTTCTGAGGAAAAGACAAGGGATCAACTTTTGCAATGTCACTAGGAGGCAAGACTGAAGAGTGATAATGTTGATGTAGTTGTTTTTGGAAAGACTCCTATTATGATCTTGCATAGGAGGAAAGATTATTTCTTCCTAACAGATATTTTGAAGCAAAAAGGATTCCATTTCACTGGGAAAAGTTGGAAGCAATCATTTTTAATTTACAGCAACAAAGATACAGACTAAATATCTTTCAAAAAGCTAAAGACTTTATGGAAAAATGAGCTGGATGAGCTGGATCAAGCTTCACAGGACTGCAATTAACTAAAGAAAAAGGATTTTACTTTGGGTGTTGCAGCTAAAGACTTTGATAAATTTTTCTCTTGAAAATGGATTATAAATTTCTAATATGGAATATAAATGGAGCACATGCTCCTCAAAAGAAAAATTATTTTCACTCTGAGAAATTTGAAGCAAGATATAATCTGTTTACAAAAAACACCAATAAAAAAAGATGCAAAGTATTTCATCTGTAAGACTCCATTAAGAATTTATATCTACAAGTTTTAAAAAGAGTAATGAAGTTATTTTATATATTAATCTAAAATTAAAACTGAAATTATTGATTACAGATGAACATTGTAATATGCTGCAATCAGTTGAAATGCAAAGGTTCTATCTATCTATTATCTATCTATCTATCTCATTTTATTTTTATTTTTATACATCAAGTTTAAAGACCACCCAACTCACTCATGGAGTGACTGAGAATTGTATAATTAAAAATATAAAAATATAAAACATATAAATATATTTCAACAGGAGCAGGTAGAACAATTAACGCTAAAACCTGCAAAGATGAAGTCAGATGAAGTCTCAGAATGAACAAAGACGTGCAACAAATTCAAAGGGAACAAAAAAAGTTTCTTTCAACATATGGTATGTCAAGGTCCACTAAAATGAGAATATGGTAAGGAAGTAATGAAAGCAGAGCTGCTTAATTCATACTTTGCATTAATCTTTACGCAAAAGGAAACTATAGCCCCATAATGGCGAACCTATGGCACGTGTGCCACAGGTGGCACGCAGAGCCATATCTGTGGGCACACGAGCGTTGCCCTAGCTCAGCTCCAGCACACATCTGTGCGCCAGCCAGCTGATTTTTGGGCCTTTTGGACCCACCAGAAATCGGGAAACGGGCCTCACCAGGCTTCTAGAAAGCCTCTGGAGCCTGGGGAGGGCAAAAAATGGGCCTACCAGGCCCACCGTGCCATCATGTGCCAAAACCGGGGGGAGCACAGAGGGGTTATGCATGCATTCGGGAGGGCATTGAATTATGGGTATGGGCACGCGCACACTTGACCCCCCCCCGCGCTCCCCTCCCCAATTTTGGCATGCAATCGCAAAAAGGTTAGCCATCACTGCTATAGCCCAACCTACCAAAAAAACTACCATAAAAGAAAGACTAAAAATAAGCTAGAAAAATGGTAAGCTAGAAAAAAGTGGAATAAACAATATCACCACCAGATGGATTTGTAGCTGGCTGACAAACCATATTCAACGACTAGTCCTTAATGGTATTACATCTACATGGAGGGAAGTAAGCAATGGGTGCAATCTTAGGCCCAGTACTCTTCAATATCTTTATAAATGACTTAGATGAGGGAATAGAAGATGAACTCATCAAATTTGCAGATGACATTAAGCTGGCAGGAATAGCCAACACCCCAGAAGACAAGCTCAGGATCCAAAAAGATCTTGCCAAACTTAAAAATGGGCCGTATCCAACAAAATGAATTTTAATGTGGAGAAAAGCAAAATTTTACATTTAGGCAGAAAAACCAAAAGAATAAGTACAGATTAGGCAAGACCTGGCTCAAAAACAGTTATTGTGAGAGGGACCTAGGAGTCCTAATGGATAATCACTTGAATATGAGCTAGTAGTATGCAGCAGCTGCCAAAAAAGCTAATATAATCCTGTGTTGTATAAACAGAGACATAGAATCAAAATCACATGAAGTATTAGTACCACTATATAAAACCTTAGTAAGACCACACCTGGAATATGCAACCAATTTTGGTCACCACACTACAAAAAAGATATTGAGGCTTTGGAAAAAGTTCAGAGAAGAGATCAGGTCTGGAGACTAAGAAGGAGTAGAGCAGAGGTGGGTTTCAGCAGGTTCTGACCAATTCTGGAGAACCAGTAGTGGAAATTTTGATAGTTCGGAGAACCGGTAGTAAAAATTCTGACTGGCCCCGCCCCCATCTATTCTCTGCTTCCTGAGTCCCAGCTGATCGGGAGGAAATGGGAATTTTCCAGTAACCTTCCCCTGGATTGGGGAGGGAATGGAGATTTTGCAGTATCCTTCCCCTGCCATGCCCACCAAACCAAGCCCACCAAGCCATGCCATGGCCAACAAGCCACACCCACAGAACCGGTAGTAAAAAATTTTGAAACCCACCACTGGAGTAGGGGATGACATGATAGCAGTATTCCAATATTTGAGGGGCTGCCACAATGAAGAGGGGGTCAAATTATTTTCCAAAGCACCAGAGGGCAGGACAAGAAACAATGGACAGAAACTAGTCAAGGAGAGAAGCAACCTAAAATTAAGACAGAACAATTAACCAGTGGAACAGCTTGCCTTCAGAAATCATGGGCACTTCATCCCTGGAGGTTTTTAAGAAGAGATTTGACAGCCACTTGTCTGAAATGGTAGAGGGTCTCCTGCCTGAGCAGGGGGCTGGACTAGAATACCTCGAAGGTCCCTTCCAGCTCTATTCTATTCTATAAAGATGGAGGAGAGCCTTCAAGGGCTAGCCCAGTGATGGCGAACCTTTTCAGTACCGAGTCCCTAAACTGGAACTCATGCACACACGCGCTGGGGCACCGGAAACTCAAAGATCAACTGGCCGGTGCAAATGTGTGCATCGGCCAGCTGGTCTTCGGATTTCCGGTCTCTGGCATGCGTGAAGACCAGCTGGCCAGCACACATGCATGCGCCGGAAAGGAGAACAGCAGCTGGCAACAGCGCGTGCCCACAGAGGGCTCTGCATGCCACCTCTGGTGTGCGTGCCATAGGTTTGCCATCACAGGGCTAGCCAATGCCAAGCTTTTATACTGCCCTATGAGACCCAAGCAAATCAGCAGAACCAGGTCTTCAAACTCTTCTGAACGATCAGGAGAATTGGGTTTGCCTAATCTCTGCCAGAAGGATATTCCAAAGGGCAATAGGAAAAATGTCTTTCTGGATTCTGTCAGTCAAAATTCTTTAACTGATGGCATCTGTAAACTAATTTTCCTGCCTGATAAGATAGGATGAGCTGATGTAATGAGTTCTGCAGGTAACCTGGCCCCAAGTCATGAAGGATTTTAAAAGTCATCTCCAACACCTTGAATTACTGTATATCTGAAAGCAAAAGAAGCATCCAGTGCAGCTTGCACAGCAGAGGTGTTAGATGTCTCATTCGTTGAGTGCCCAAAATTGCTCACATAGCCACATTCTGTATCAGCAGAAGCTTCTGGAGGTTTTTCAAGAGTAGTCATATAAAGCACATTGCAACAATTCAGACAGGACATGACCAGACTGCAAATGACACAGAAAAGGGCCTCCCTTTCCAGGAAGGGGTGTAACCGAAGTGCAGCATGATACTGAGCAAAGATCCTCCTAGCTACAATTGCCATCTGTTGTGTAAGCAGGAGCCATGATTCCAGGAGGACATCCAGTTTACTTGTCAAGTTTCTATGTTCTAAATGAGGATAAAGTGAATTATCTTAATCATTTTACGGACCAGTTGACTACCAAATTTAAAATTGTATTTTACAATTTGTTGTTTAATTGGATAAAAGAGTGAGTGACTTTAAGAAACAATAGGTTATTTGAATTGAAAGGACATGAATGATTAAAGAATTGGATGGCATGGTTACCTGTGATACAACAAAGTTAAGATGAATGTAGATTTCAAAAATCATTTTATTAGGCATGCTATATGAAGAATTTGGAATAGGTAAAAAGCAAAATTGTCTCCTAAAAGCCTTTTATGTTGTCACCTCAAAAAGGTTTTTTTAGAAAGGAAATGATAGTTAAACAAAAATGGAAAACCGATACTGGTTTGCTGAATTTTTCCCAAGTTTAGTCAATCAGAACAGAGCTGGAAGGGATCCTGGAGGTCTTCTAGTTGAACCCCCTGCTCAACAGGAGACTCTATATACCATTAAAAGATAAAACTTGAGCAGGAAGGTTTTACATGCCGTTGATTTTCTTATGACCAGCTAAAGAAAAACTTTAACGTGGATAAGAATTTTGAATTTGAAAAAGGTAAATTGAATTTGATGTAGAGCTTGGTACAAACTATGATCATATTATTGCTAAGATATACAAACTTTTATTGAAAATGGAAACAAAGGAGAAACAAGTTAAAGACTGTATGATAAAATGGGTAAAAAAATATGCATTTTATATACAGTCAGACCAATTGGCAAGTATGTGGGAGAAAAGGTTGAAATTTACATTGAATTATAATCATAGAGAGAATTTTTATAAAATTATGTATCATTAGATAAATTATCACTGGACATTGGATAAATTATCAAAAATGTACAAAGGAACTTCTAATATTTGTTGGAAATTATTATTATTATTATTATTATTATTATTATTATTATTATTATTATTATTATTATTATTATTATTATTATTATTATTATTAATTTTATTTCTATACCGCCCTTCTCCTGAAGGACTCAGGGCGGTGTACAGCCTGATTAAAAGCACAAAGACAGACAAAATTTAAAAATAATTAAAATTATTAAATAATTGGCTCAATTATAAAACCCCCAAATTTAAAATCCCATATTTAAAACCAATTAAAATCTTTACATTGATAGCCCGGCCTGGCGCAACAACAAGGTTTTGAGGGCACAGCGAAATACACGGAGATCGGAGATCTTACGCATTTCTGGGGGCAGTTCATTCCAAAGGGCAGGGGCTCCCACAGAGAAGGCCCTCCCCCTGGGTGTCGCCAGCTGACATAATTTGGCCAATGGCACCCTGAGGAGACCCCCTCTGTGGGAGCGGACTGGCCGGTGGGAGGCTACTGGTGGCAGAAGACGGTCTCGAAGGTACCCAGGTCCATGTTTCCAAATGTAAACAATGAGGAGATAATTTTTCATCTTTGCTAAAAAAAATACTGGGATCAAATACTGCATGTATTTTGGTACAGATTTTAAAAGAAAATGTACAACTGAAACCTTTCTTTGGGGTTTAATAGAGAAACAAATGGAAACATCTTATGGAACTTTGTTTTTATGTATGATAATGGCAGTCAGACTTGTATGTGCTCAAAAAGGGAAGGACTTAGAAGCACCTGAAAAATGGATGCTGGAATTGATAGGATTAAACTTTTTGCAAGAAACTGGTAAAAAAACCACTGATTTTGCAATTTGATTATTAGCATTATCGGGGATTCTTACTTTTGACTGCAAAGTATGTGAATGATTCTGTGATGAGGGCAGGGCAACAACTAATCAAAATGCTCCTTCAAAGAAGGATTCATTTCTCAGGAAGATATTCCCCCATTTCCCAAAACCCTTCAGCATATTTCTTCAAAATTGCCTGATTAGGATGGACGTGCTAAAGTGGGGCACCCTCCAATTTCAGATTGGAAACTAAATAAAGACTTTTAGGAAAGTTGCAAACCAACCTATCATATTTCATATCTCCTGGACTGGTTCATAACTCAGAATGCTTTAGGTACGATTTTTTTTTGAGAGGGGTGTGTGTGTGTATGTGTACACTTCTCAAAAAAATTGTATCTAAAGCACAATGGACTACAATACACTATAAGCAATAGTATATATTATGGGATGCAAATGTTTTTATTTTATAAACAAAAGTGTAGGGGTAGTTCTTGAGAAACACTTAACAACCATTCACAATTACAGCCAACACTCTATATCAGTGGTGGGATTCAATTTCTTTTACTACTGGTTCTGTGGGCGTGGCTTGGTGGGCGTGGCAGGGGAAGGATACTGTAAAATCTCCATTCCCTCCCCATTCCAGAGAAAGGATACTGTAAAATCTCTATTCCCTCCCCACTCCAGGGGAAAGTTACTGCAAAATCCCCATTTCCTCCCGATCAGCTGGGATTTGGGAGGCAGAGAATAAATGGGGCGGGGCCAGTTAGAGGTGGTATTTACCGGTTCTCCGAACTACGCTACCGGTTCTCCAGAACTGGTTAGAACCTACTGAAACCCACCTCTGGACTATATACGAATCTGTTTCAAAGTTATGACAGATGCAGGGGTCATTCACACTTATGATAGACCACTGAGGTGCTGCAGCACCATTGCCTGTCCTGTCTTCCCCCCCCCCCCCATTGCACCCAGATGAGACCCCAGCACTTAGGCCTGCTCCCTATGCTTCCTGGAAGCAGCTGCCATTTTCAGAAACCCCTAAAATGAGGCTACTTTCAGAACTTTCTAGGCCAATCAGCTGGCCATCAGAAGGCTGCAAAGCAGTTGTGGGTTGCTCCCGGTTTGGACCAGTTCGCAAGAACTGGTAGTAAAACCGGTGGGAGGCTCTGCCCACCACCCCAGATGTCATCATAGGCAATCTGCTCATGCGCAGAAGCGAGCGAGCGTGCATGATCCCATTGCGAACCGGTAGTAAAGATAAGTAGAACCCACCCCTGCTGCAAAGCTCTCCTGGCATCTTGCCTAGCTTTGGGAGGCCCTTGCATAAAAGGCAGCTTTAGGAAAGGCTTCCCAAAATCTTTTTCTTGCTTAATGCCCTGCCTCCCTCCCTTCCCTTCCCAGAATGCCACATTTCTTCAAAAAACAAAAACAAAAAAATCTGGGAGGGTCTCATTGATCTTCCCTCCCTCCCCTCCATTCCACCCAAATTAAGTGCTAAAACTAAACTCTCCCTCTGCCCTCCAACCAATATCCCTTTTAAAAATCTTACTTGACTCCAGGCTAAAAAGTAGAGGAACAAAGAGAGCAAGGAAATAAAATCTTTTTCCTTTGAACTAAAAAAAAAAAAGTCTTTTCTAAAATTTGTGCCAGAAAATGGAGGACGCTGGATCATTGCCAGCTTTAGCTGTTCTTTTGACTTCCTATAGAGGGCAGTCTATAGTCCTCCAAGCTGGACTCTACAAGCAGTCAGGCAGACCACTGAAGGTTGCAAAGACTCAGCATCCTCCATTTTCTGTCACAAGTTATTGAGATGGACATTTTTTCTCCAAGTTCTGGAGAAAAACTGCAAAAAAAATTTTCTGTCCTTGCTGGTTTCATTCCTTCAACCGAGAGTCAAGGAAAGGTTTTTAACAGGAATAGAAATCGGAAAGCAGAGGTTTAGTTTTAGCACCTAATGGGGGAAAGGAGGGAAGATTAGTAAGACTGCCCCTCCTGATTTTTTTTTTTTAATTGAAGAAATGTGACTTTGGGTATGGGGGGGAGTGAGAGCGTTTTAAGCAAGTGGAAGATTTTGGGAGCTTGTTCTCAAGCTGCTGTTTATGCAGGAGTCGGCCTCCCAAAGCCTAGAGAGGCAGGAGAGCTTTACAATCTTCCACTTGCCAGCTGATTTTGGGGGAGCAGCAACTGTTTGGTGCAGATAGCCCTAGAGAACTGGTGTTTTTTTTGCCCAGAAAGGCAGGGCACCTTGGCAGGAGAAAGCGCAGAAGCAGAATTAGGAAAGACAGACACACTCAGCATTTTCTTTCCATTGTTTCTTGCTGGAAAGGGCCAGCAAGTAAGGCATCCAAGGGGTGTGAAGCATGGAGTATGATGGGGGTGGCCTTGGGAAACCTGAGGCAAATGGGCTAGTCCAGGTGTCTGCAACCTGCGGCTCCAGAGCTGCATGCAGCTCTTTGGGCACTCTGCTGTGGCTCCCGGTTGGATGATCCCACCACTGGCTGGCCCCACCCCTCATCCTTCCCTCCCAGTCACTTCTCACCTGGCCTGAGAAGGTAAGGGCGATGGTGGGGGATGGAGAAGCAGCCGGGGCAGAGACAGAGAGATACAGAGAGAGGGGGAGAGAGAGGGAGGGGGGAGGGAGGGAGAGAGAAAGAGATGTCAAAAGGGTTTTGTGGTTCCCGTTGTTTTTTAAAAACTGGTTCTCTACCCTAATGACCGCTGGGTAGGCATTGCTATCGGGTCATGTGCCTGGTGAAAGTGAGTGACATCGAGTTGGCCACGCCCACTGACGTTTTGTGGCTCCCGGTGTTTTCTTTTCTGTGGGAAACAGGTCCAAATGGCTCTTTGAGTGTTTAAGGTTGCAGACCCCTGGGCTACTCCTTAGTACCCTAAAAATGCACTGGGACAGCAGGCATGTTGGTCATTACTTTATTTATTTATTTATTTATTTTATATTGGATTTCTATACCGCCCTTCTCCCTAAGGACTCAGGGCGGTGTACAGCCAGATTAAAAAAACATGCAGAACAAATATTAAAAACAATTAAAAGATATATAAATTTGGCCCAATTAAAACTCATTTACCAATTAAAAACGTTTAAAACATTTAAAAACAGTTAAAAATTTCATCTTAAGCCAGCCCGGCTTGTTTAAATAAATGGGTTTTAAGGGCGCGACGGAAGGCACTGAGGTCTTGGATTCTCCTTATCTCTGGGGGGAGCTGATTCCAGAGGGTAGGTGCCCCCACAGAGAAGGCTCTCCCCCTGGGGGTCACCAGCCTACATTGTCTGGCTGATGGCACCCCGAGGAGGCCCTCTCTGTGGGAGCGCACGGGTCTTGAGGCAGTTTGAGGCAGACTTGAGGCAGTTTGACCTTCAACCCTAATGGACAGGCTGGAAGATAACTATTTATATACAATTTGAATAAATCTGCACAGGTAGAAATAAATAAATTGCAGAAAGCAGAAAAGTTTGAACTGAACACATGCAAAAATAACATAAGTAGAAAACAGACTGAAGTGTATTAACAGAGCTGATTATGTGTCCCCAGATTAACCTGTCTTGGAACAAGATTATTCTATGGAGAAAATAGATGGGAGCACACCAGAGATGAGATTCAAATAATTTAACAACCAATTCTTCCTAGTGACTGGTTGGGTGGGCGTGGCTGGGGGGGGTCATGTGACTGAGTGGGTGTGGCCAATTCAATGTCACTCATGGCATGGTGGGGCGACAGGCGGGTCGATGCTGTCTGTCGTGCTGGTGAGTATGTACAGACCAAGTGAGCTTTTTGCTCCCCATCCCGATCCAGTATGGCGCAGATAGCCCAATGAAGGTGGAAAATGGGGCATTTCCATTGGCTCTTCTCTTTTTTTCCCCCTAGCCTCCTTTTGCCAGCATACTCCAGGCAAGCTTGGCAGGCGGCCGCAATCTTTAGATGGGCTTTTATTTTGTCAGACCAAGGGGAAGGGAAGGAACTCAGAAGGGTTCGTAGGAAATTGCCCCGTCTTTGCAGCATCCATTGTTTGCCAGCGGGCAGGCAATGAGGAGGCTGGGCCATGGGCGCCGGTGGGGAAGACAGCAGGAAAGGCTGGCAAGCAGGCTGGGCCGCATGGACCAAGGGGAAGGCAAGCAAGCAGGCTTGGCCATGGGCACTGCAAGGAAGGCAGCAGGGAAGGCAGGCAAGCGGGCTGGGCCACGGGGAGTGTGGGGGAGGTAGCTGGGCAAGAAGTGAAGGAAGACTCACCAGAGTCTGGGGGAGTGTGGGGGAGATCAGCTGGGTTGCATGGTCAAGGCAAGTGAGGGAACCCGAGACAAGCAACAGCTCTGCCGCTGGAATGACTCTAGGCATTGCCCAAGGTGGGCAAAGCGCAATAAGAAGTGAGTGGGAGGGAAGAGGCCAGCCAGTAGTATGATTTGTTGGTTCTCCGAACTGCACAAAAAAATTAACAACTGGTTCACCTGAACCAGTCTGAACCAGCTGAAGTCCACCTCTGGAGCACACTATCTTTATTATGTTGAATTCCTTGGAGGAAAGGTGATATATAAAAATACAAACAGATTGTCTTGTAATCTACTCCTTGTTATGGCAAAAGGTTACCCATCTAAACTGGCAAAAATATTGTTGATTAAACAAAAATACAATTGTAACCAATCAATACAATAACAGCATGCTTTTCTATACAAGTAATTCAGTCCTCAAGAACATTGATTCCACACATTCGAAGATCAAAACAACTCAAGATTGGAATTTTAGTCTAATTTAGATTTAATATTTAGGATTTTCTGTTTCTATATGTCTAAATATAAAGATAAAAAATGAAGATTAATCGTATGCAGCCAATGAACTGACGTGCACATACTTATTATAAAACTACTCTGCTGGCCATAGCCAAAATAATTCTCAGAAAGAGAAACTGTTCCCAGTTCCTTTTAGCTCTCCAGGATCACAAATTCCCAGAATACTTTTGTTCTAACCCTGGTCTACAACCCATCATTTTATAAAATCATTTTGTAAGAATGCCTAGAGTGTCCACAGGTGGTCCAGAGGCACTTTCCTAAATAAAGATACAGTAGAGGCTGGGCTTTTACTGCACACCAACTCTCTAGCATTGTTAAATGAAAGGGGTCTAAAAATCAGGTAGGAATGTGGAATGAACTACAGGAGGCATCTGTGGGCATAATGCTATCAATCAGTACTCCACTGCCTGCTCCTGGTGTAAGTGGGTGGAGGGAAAAAAGTCTATTCTCATTAAGGCTCACCATGGGAATTACATGCCTGAAGACTGTTCATTTAGAGCTTAAGAATTTAGATTGTTGATCTGACTGATTATCAGGACCTCAAATACAACATCAGATTTTGTATTTTGTATGGCTACATGCCTTAAATGTACATAGCACAAACTCCTGCATTTGTAAAGTGGAATACTTAATCTGAATGCCTTCCCATTTCCAACAGATGAAATTTTCAGCAATTTGGTGTCAACTGAAGGATGGAATCAAAACATGGCAATTAACCACTCTAATTAACAAGCTTCTTCTATGCCTTGCCAAAATCTCAAGACATCATTTTGCCAATACTTTGAAAAACTTGACAGCTCAAGTATTCGTATAACCCATGTACTGAAACCACAAATACATACATTTTTATCATTCCAAATAATCATACCCATATTTCAGTTATGCTCCCAAGAACTCTGCGTGCTATTTCATAGCAAGGCTAACAAGTAATGGTTAATAATAGTTAAAAGTCCATGAAAAAACCAATTAAGAGGTTAGGCTTAAGCTAGCAGACTTGTTATTGCAATCAGATTCCGATTTTTAATTAGTTTCTCACAAATTTCTCATATCATACAGCTTTCAAGTAGCATGAAAATACATGCCAAAAACTGGCACTATCTTCATTTTCTGTCTATTGAAAGGAAGAAATATATCACAAAAAACAGGAAGCGCTTCACATAGTACATTTGTTCCATGTCTTTAATGACTAACAATGTCACTTTAAGCTTTGCTAGGAATTGAGCTAAAGTAAAATGTGTCAAACTGATGGTAACATAGATTTAAGAGCAACATTAAAGATCTGAAATCTATTTCAGGTACCTATAAATCATGAAAGTTACATTTGTTCTATCTGAGCTAATGGTCAGAAATTGACTAAGGTATTTATTTCTTAAGAAGCAGAATTGATCCCATACTTTTTTGGAGGGTGGGGGTGAATGTTACTGAGTAACATGAGATTTAATGTTTGCTCTTTCATTGTTTTAGAAATGTCAGTAATTAAGAGTAGCGCAGTGGCATAATATGTTTTTATCACTTGGATCATCTGGCTCACAACTTAAGAAAAATAGCTCAAATTCTTAGCCATTATTATCTCAATTCTAATGCCATTCAATCTGGCCAGGGAGATTTCCAGGGAGATATCCACCTGTTTCCAATTATTAATTTTAGTGCCACTATAAGAAATGAGCATTCCAAATTGTTCCTTTTTATAAAAAAAAAAAGAATAACATTAGAGCTTTTTTTTTCTAGATCAAAGCTATCACAATCTTTAACTGGTTGTAGAAGACTTGGAAAATCTCAACATACACACAGTGGTAGGAAACACGGAAAGAAAATCACAAATGATAACCATGTGACCATAGGAATCCATGACATTATAATTGCAAGCCAGACCTCAACCACTTGGGTCATGATAATATGACTGCAGGAATGCTGCAGCAGCTGGAACTTCTAAGACCAGTTGAAAGTGCTATTTATTCAGCATCATTGCAAGTTCGAATGTGCACTGAATGAATGAATGTTCATTAAGTGAAGACCACCTGTAATATGAATATATGTATTCTTCAAATAAGTAGATCCAAACCTTTAAAAAACTACAACAGGACTGAAATTGGTTCCAGAAAAATTCCAACGAACAGATCAGCTGATACAATGCCTACCACAAATATGCCGACTCCCAGCGACAATTTGCAGCAGCATCCAATTCATCTTTCTGAATAGTCCTGCATAAAATACAGTCACAGATTATTTTGAATTTCATAAAGTCAACTTTTTGCTGGAAGTCAAGGCATCTTAGATAGAAATCCTAATTTTAACATGAAATCCTCATTCTATCACAAATTGAAATAGGGTGGGCTGAGATAATGTAGCTGGACCAAGGTTATCCTGTGAGTTTCCAAGGCTAGACTAAACCATGGTCTAGGCAACCAATTGTCCTTCAGATATTTCAGACTATAATTCCCTCATGCCTTGCAGGTGGCCAGGCTGACAGTGGATGATAGATATTGACATCCAACATATTTGGAGGGCTAATAACTGAGGTAATGTCTATCTTACTCAGGTTGAGTATGCTAACCAGGATCCTACACAGATAAAAAGCATTCTTAACTATTTTTCTCACTATAAAATGATTTCTAGAAAAATCAGTTGCTTTCTTACACATATGTTTATTTTTAAAAATATTTTAATATCTAAAATATTAAAATATTTTAAATATTTTATTAATAATCAGAGATAAATTTTTAATTTTACATTACTTGTAACTAGTATAAAGAAGATGGGAAGACACTTCTTTATATCTTTTTTCTTTCCTTTTTGCTTTCTGTCACTTTCTGGACTTTTAGCTCTCTTCTAGGTTTCATTTTTTCTTGTTTTATATTAGTTTGTATTAGTTTTTAATAAAATTATATTTAAAAGAATGTTAATTAAAATCTATGATATAGCTGTTATTTGTTTAAATTGCTCTGTCTTCTTGTCTGTTATTTATGTTTCATATATAATGTGCTTGTATTTTTTAAAAATGTTTTAAACCATCTAAAGTCTCTACTTGAGATGAGCAGTTACATTAATACAGCTAACCACTGTAACTCATTTAATTTCAAATCAGTCTCTGGACAAGGGTTAAAAAAATCCATACAGTTGCTAAGACAAGAGGCGAATCAGGACAGTATATATGGGAATCTCTGGTAATTTTTTTCTACTTCATAATAATCCTGTGAGATAAATTGGACTGGTGATAAATTTTTTGGCAAGTGGGTTGTTTTTATCTTATTGTTGTGCACTGCCCACGTTCACTTTTAGTGAGATGGGTATCTATATAAATTTGATAAACAAATAAATGTATCTTAATCATTAACCAGTTGATTTTCTCCAACAATTTATTATAATAAATTCTTAATAGTTTTTAACTTCTATATGTATTTGTATTTATTATGGCTGTTCACCGCCCTGAGTCCTTCGGGAGTAGGGCGGTATACAAATATGAAAAATAAATAAAATAAATAAATAATATAACCTAACATAATATAAAACATGAACAGTGGCAAAGCTTTGATTGTATTGTTGAACAATTTTCCAGAAAGGGCTGGCATCACCACAATACTGGGTCTTTCAAGCAGATATATTGTTAATAGATAAGATCTAGAGAAGGATTCAATTTCCCAATTCATGTCATCCACCAGAACAATTGAAGCAGCCTCCGCCCCAAAGTAGGTCAGAAACTAAATTAGAATGTATCTAAATAATTAGAATAATTCCACAGTGAATCAGTTGATAAACCTCTGCATTCCCTAACACTTTGCCCAAAATTAGCAAGTAAAGCACAGTATTCCTATTATTTTTAATAATTAAAATTCTCCTTATGAACCTAATAATGCCTACTGAAGAATGTATGAATCAATTCGGAGGTCTAAATTTCCAACCCACCCCTGGCAGATTTCATAAATAAAGATGGAAACAGATTGAGACACTATGTGATAGACTTTGTCCAAATCTTCAACCCACACAACTGAAAATTAAACATTACACAACCAGATACTGATCTATTTCCATCCATGTCCAGATCTATCAAAACAGCAATAACTACAAGAATAAAATAATTAAAATACAACAATTCTATCCATTTGGCTTTTAGGAAAAAATTCAAGATTTGTTTCTCAACACATATAGTAAGGAAGCTCATCACAACCAAAATAATGTTTACTACACAACGTTGGCAAAAGCTAAGTAGTGTGAAATCTAGTTTTAGCCAAGTCAGAAGCAACCTCCTGAAACCAGTTATTTGTTTCAATAAAAAGGACATATGATATCTTTTTTCATCCCACATAGAAATGTCAAGTCTACTGTTGCACAACACAGGTGAGAGAAAAAGAATGAAAGAAATAAGAACATAAATCCTATGACAAATATATTCTGTCTTCCTTCGAAACTTCTTCCCCTGCATGCTCCGTCAGTTATTTTCTAGAACCTAAATCATGTATAATTCTTTTTTCATAACTGGCATTCCCAGATAATTCTTGAGTTCTGGAAATAATTAATTCTCTGGCAAACTATGGCTTAAACCTAGTACCGCTCTGTAGTACAGTTTTTAATTATAGGTTTGGCCATTGTTAAGGGATTTGTGTGCAGTCACAGTCACCATGCAAATGTGTCATTTCCATGTAGTGGCTGTCATCACATGGCTGACTGTTATGTGTGCAACCACTCACCACTTGATCTAAGCAGTTTTGGAACTGTTACCATAGACAAATTATCTCCACAGCAAATATGGCAACATTAAAAGCAAAGCACGCCAAATATAGTTAATCACTATACATCAAAGGCTCCACACACAATGATGGCTGCCATATGGAACTCTTCAATTCCATGTGTGTGTCCAACTGTATGGCGAACAGCAGCTCTATTAATAACAAACAAACAGAACCTTCTTTCTTTAATATTGAAGTTTATATTCATTGTATACCATCAATCTAAATACTGTAGTACTTTTTTTCTTGAAGGTGGTTTTATTTGTTTTTGTTTTAAACAGAAGAATTCAGGTCAACTAATTTAGATGAACAATCTTTTTTTTTAAGTTTCCAAAAATATAATTTTATAATGAAGAGATTCAAGGTCATATTAAAATACTTTTGCACAACAATGTCTTTTTAAAACACTGAGATCCCTAGGGGCAGACGTTTATTTCAGAGTTCTATAAAACCAGGTTTTTCTCACTGCATCCGTGTTAGTGTTATGTTTTTCTCCATGTGAAATCAATGGACCGGCAAGGACAAATATGTGGAAAACCTAAAATAATAAAGTTACTCTTCCTTAGTATGTTTTAAGTAATTAGGTCCACTATCCTAAACGAAAATATCTTCCATCTGAACATTTCAAATACAAATAATGGAATGGATGAGATGCCCTCTTCTTGAAGAATACCCATGAATGTTTGCTACAACCCTTAAATGAATGATTTCCTTAAGAGTATTGCAAGTATCTAAGACAGCTCAAAAGACAACCGTGAATAGTAAACAAATAAAAAAGAAGGAATAAGACTTAAAATTAGATTATGTTGACATATGTTCATAATATGAATGTAAATTTAAATTCTTTAAGCTTTCTTCTAGAAAAAGCAAAACAGACTTCTTTTTTAGCCAAAAAATTTCCATCAGTCAATGGAAGGATTACTACCCAAGCAGAATAGATAATAAAATTGACAAAGAGGATATATGAAAAAGTGGACATAGGTAAAATCAAACGAATGTTTTGAATAGAACTATTTATTTTAAGCTGTGGGAGGAAATAAAAACAACCGTCACCAAAGTAGCTCAAGAACATATTATACACAAAAAAAACCAGCAAAATACGCCAGATGGATATCATATGGTACAACAGAGACTGCAAAAGAGAAAAGGAAAGCAAAAGCCATTGGTTACACCAGAAAGACAGGAAGAAATGAGAAGACTAAATGCAAAGTTCCAGAGAGAGGCAAGAAAGATAAAATACTGGACTGAGCAATGTAAGAAATTAGAGGAAGCAGCCATGAGAGGTCGTACAACAGAGTATTTCACGTATGTAAAGAAGGCCAGAGACCCGTTTATGTCAAGAAAAGCTATAGTCAGAGGACTTGATGGACAGGAACCAACAAGTAATCAGAGAAAGATGGTGGGAATATGCAGAACAACTTTACACAAACAAAAAATAAGACCAAGCTGTAAGAGAAGAAGCTGACCTACCAAAAATGGAACCAGATATCCTGGAGGAAGAAGTGTGGGCACACAATCAGTTGCTTAACCATAAAGCCTCAGGAGTTGATGGAATTCCTACAGAGTTGCTGATACCACTGCCAACAAAAGCACTGACAGCGCTTTGCCAAAGTATACGGAAGTGGTCAAAAGAATGAAAAAGATCAACATTTATCCCAATACCAAAAAAAAAGTGATATGAACCACCAAACTGTGGGCTTGATACCACATATCAGTAAAATTCTCTTGAAAATAATCCAGCAATGTTTGAATCCAACCGCCAACAGAAAACTGCCTGATGTAAAAGCAGTTTTTTTAAGGAAGAGGAACACGTGATCATATTGCCAATCTACGTTGGATGATGGAAAAAGCAAAGGAATACCAAAAAAACCTCTATATGAGCTTCATTGATCGTACAAAAGTGTTCGAGTGTGGTGACCATGACAAGCTCTGAAACTGCCTCAAAAGATCTGGAAACATCATCTCACTACATTCAGCTCATTCACTCATTCAGTACTCTAGTCAGGCAGCCACTTTAAGAACGGAATATGGAGAACAAAATGGTTCAGAATTGAAAAGGACATTTGGCAAGATTATATCCTGTCACCTCTACACTATTCAACATGTGCATAAAAACTGTTATGAGAAATGCCCATTTGAATGAATCTACCATTGGGATTAAAATCGATGTAGGAATATCAACAACCTCCGATATGCAACCTTGCTTGTGGAAAGTAAGGTGAATTTAGAATGGTTAATCCAGAGAGTCAAAGATGAAAGTGAAAAAATTGAACTGCACCTTAACATCAAGAAAACTAAGATAATGACAACTGCAGAGAACACACAGGCCAGAGTGCAGATTGACAATGAGACTATCAAAATGGTAAAAGAATTCATCTTCCTGGGCTCTAAAATTGACAAAGTGACAACTCTGAGATCAGAAGGTGTATATAGCACTTAGAAGAACTGAAATGTCTGGCATGAATAACATCTGGAAGAGTAAAGGCATCAGCCTTGTAACCAAATCAGATTAGTTAATGCAATAATTTTTTAATTGCTACTTATGGCTGCAAAACATGCTCTGAAAAAGGCAGCTAGGACTGGGATGATTGCCTTTGAACTGTGGTACATGCTGGAGGCAACTATTACACATCCTATGCACTGCAAAAATAACGAAGAAAGAAACCCTAGACCAAACTTCACCAAAAATATAACTGGAAGCTTGGCAAGATTGCCAAACAGAGGCTGTCATACTTTGGTCATGTTGTGAGAACTGACTCATTCGAAAAGTTACTCACGTTGGGAGTGATCAGTGTAAAAAAGAGAAGGGGTCGCCATAGTACCCACTGGCTGGATAGTATAAAGGACGCCACCAGGATGACCATGGAGGATCTGAAGGAGGTGGTGCGAGACAGAAGGGCATGGAGAGTGCTTATCCGTAGAGTGGCCGAGGGTTGGACACAACTGAATGCTGACAATGGCAATCACAGTTATTTTAAAGTGAAGTTTAATTAAGATATGATAGAGTCAAAACTTGATGAGACATTTACAGTCACATTTTTATTAGTTTTACAATGACTATAGAGTCATTATCTGACCTGATTGTCATCATCCAAAATGTTCTCCATAACTCAGTATAATATTGGTCCTGGTCCAAAGAAGAGCCGAGGTGGCGCAGTGGTTAGAGTGCAGTACTGCAGCTACTTCAGCTGACTGCTAGTTCAGCAGATCAGTGGATCAAATCTCACCGGCTCAAGGTTGACTCAGCCTTTCATCCTTCCGAGGTGGGTAAAATGAGGACCCAGATTGTTGGGGGCAATATGCTATTTAGTATACTGTCTTTGGTGTAAGCCGCCCAGAGTCCTTGGAGAGTGGGCGGCATAGAAATATGACTAATAAATAACTAAGAAGAAGAAGAGTAACATATGAATGTTGTACATTGTATCTGTTTTTATAATATTATTATGATTTTTATATAGTCGCTTCCAGTGAGATAGGTGGATGGATGGATGGATGGATGGATGGATGGATGGATGGATGGATGGATAGATAGATATTGCATGCTGCACTACCAACTGCTAAGTCATTGATGGTTATCTCGCCTATTTTCTATATATCAAAATTGTGGAGAAGTAATTTAGGATCAGTATCTTTGTGACACATTATAAATTATAAATTAGCCTTGTACTATGCTCTGCTGAATTTGCAATGTGTATTACTGTATCCTTTCCATTTTATTAGTTCTACCCATAGATCATATCCAGCGTTGGAAAGAAATTCAATATTAGTGGAGGCAGTCAAAGAAGGCTATGATGGGCTTTTCCTGGAAAAACTTTTCATTTTTACTGAATTTGGAATTATATAGAAAATGTGACAGGTTATGGATTACATAATTCTATGGGGTTATTTTATGGAATGCCAAACTAATAAACAGCTGAACATTGTTATTCCTTAGGTAGTTTGATACATAGGTGTGGCAATACTTGTACGTGGATATGTGCACTATTTTTAAAATAAACATGGGAAGGAAGTCTTACGCTAATAAAAATTAGTCTGCAAATTTATTGATACCACATGTAAAAAACTAGTTTCCTGCACTGAACAAACATTATAATACAGGGCTTCATTAGGTAAGAATTGTATTAATCTTGAGAATAAGCTGGATTTGATTTTAAACAAGAACACCATTTTTGGCTCTCTAAAGCCTTTGTAACATGACAGAAGGGAGATGTTTTTAAATACATTGGTCAGGACAACTTTCATTCTCTGAAGAACATACAGATCAATGCCAAAACCACATTACTTATTTTTAATCCAATGCAACATTCTTCTTGACCCTATAATTCCTGAACCTTTTTCAACATGTCTTCAATATAAAATTGCCACTCATTTAATAAATAATTGCCTGTATTGCATAACAGATTTAATCATGCATTTTTGTTCATCTGGACACTGCCGCTTTGATATCAAGTTGCATGCAGGCTGTAAGTGCAAACACCATTGCAAAGACTCTCCCTCCTTAATTTTCCACTCCAAAACAGACTCACAGAAAATTAAAATAAATTATACATTTATTACATTATTACACAGGTCTCCATAGAATGTTATCAGTAAAGCCAACATGATGTGCTGAAAGTTCAAATTTTGATCATACTGTTCTCAATCTTGACATGATTAATACAGTACTGAGATTTTAATCAGTGTAAAAACTAACATAATACTAAGATTTTAATTAATTTAAAGAGTGATATTTTCATATCTTCTCTAAAACCCAACATGAATGAATCCATTGCATTAGACCAAGTCTACTTTATATTTTTAAACTATCCTTTCATTTATCAGAAAAACCAAGATGCCATGACTATTGCATATAACCAATGGTCCATAAAGTTATCCTTTTGCCAGACTGAACCTTTCATTTCATGAGCTGGCTGTAGTAGCCTCAATTATGTTTAAGGATTAAGCTATGCTTTGGAGAAAGGACTGTGAGTTAACTGGATGGACATATATTTCTTGACTATTATGCATATTCTGCGGACTGATCTTTTGTTTTTGCCCTAGATTTCTTGACAGATACAATGGAAATTGTTTGCATTTCTCCCAGAATAATTATTTTTGAAATGTGGACATGGATCAAAAAGACCTAGAGAAATCAGACTCCCATTTCACTATTTTTTCTTTCCAGCAGTACCTTCCATATTCATATTCAGACTTTAGGGAATTGATAAAAACATGACAAAAAGCAGAAATAGTCACCAATTTAGAGAAAATATGAAAAGCAGAGAGTTGTCACTAAACAAAATATCTGGAATAAAAATATAATTACTATGCCTTCATAAATAAGATGTCTCCAACAACATTATAGCTTGCTGACTTTAAAGCTACTTTCTACTGAAAAAACAAGGTAGAGTATTAAATTATCATCTGTTATTCTCTGTAAACGGAAATTAGTTTTAAGATGGAATACAGCATATATACTCATAAATGAAACATTGGTGATCCATATACTCCTCTGAAATTATTCCTTGCTAGAATTAATTACTAGAAAGCAGCAGAGGTCAGAAAAGTTTGAATAACTTAGAAGAAGTTGCTTTCATAAGAGAACAATTTTTTTCTTACAATCTCAAGATTCACAAGATAGTTCTTGACTTACGACCACTATTCCTAAGTGAGATAGTTGTTAAGTGAATTTTGCTCCATTATGTGACCTTTCTTGCCACAGTTGTCAAGTGAATTCCTTCATTTGATAAATTAGTAACACTAGTATCACTAATGAAGCGAATCTGGCTTCCCCATTGACTTTGCTTGTCAGAAGGTCACAAAAGATAATCACATGAACCTGGTATATTGCAACCATCATAAATATGAGTCAGTTGCCAAGTGTCTGAATTTTGACCACATGACCATGGGGATGCTGCAATGGTCATAAGTGTGAAAAACAGTCATAAATCCTTTTTTCACTGCTGTTGTAATTTCAAACAGTCACTATATGAACTGTTGTAAATTGAAGACTACCTGTATAGAGATGGAGCCTTTGCTGTTAGTAACAGATAAGGTCTACAGTTAAAAGTATGAACTTTTCTAACAAGTACTACATATGAAACATAGTTAACTTTTTCCATTAGAGTAACAAATGTTATCACACAGTTTTAAATTCTCCAGATATGTCTCTTAATTATTTACCATAATTCCAACTATGTATCTGATCTCATTTCTTTGCAGCACTTTTAATCCAAGCAACAAACATTAAAGCATCTTTAATGAAGAGCTATAAAGAAGTGGCTGTTCACAAGGTAAACAGAACACATCGAAGTTTTCAAAATGTTACAGCTCCCAATTTGTTTTTTTATTTAAGATTTTTTTATTATTATTTAAAGTATCTTGTCCACAATTTGCTGTACTTTTTTCAGATTAAATTTCCTTTTACGATATAAGGAACTCATTTGCTTTTACATTTCCACATAAGAAGCAATAAGAATTTATTTTATTTTCTGATGTGGCACCTACCCTTTTGAAGACCATACCATCTGAAATTAGATTGGCTGGTTCTCAAGTTATTCCAAGAACTCACATGGCTAAGGATGGATGAGAATCTGAATATCTCTGCTCCTAATCCAACCCCTTAACCACTGCATCACATTGCTTTGTGAAATGATAATGATAAAGACTATAATATTTTTAAAAGAATTATTATGCTTAATATTATAAACATGTGCAGCTAAAAACTACCATCTCACTTCTTCTGACACAACATTAGCTAGTTAGGACACATACATTCAATTTGCTTCTGAATACTGGACTACATTTACTTAACTGCAAATGTAGAAAACATAGAAGCAATATTATTGCTTATGGTAGAATATGACCATCAATTTTAAGCATTTAATGCTTGCATATAGTCAAGAAGACAGATGCACACGCAAAGCACTGACTAATACATGACATTCTCCCTGACAGGTAAAGTTAATATTTGCACCTGCATTTTGAAGCTATCACACAAAGTTGAAATGCCGCCAGAGAATTGATGGAGAATGAACTCTTCCATCTGCTATCTCTGCAGCAAATACGCTGCTCCACTCCAATCTCTTTCCAGTTTCTTGACAAAAAATTGCTGTTTCCTAATGGAAATACTAAGCTTAAATATTCAACTAAATATAGATCACTTCTTGATCATTCAGATCTAAGGATCAGCCTGTTTCAGTTTTTCACCTTGATCCTCCTCTAGGCAACCTCAATCTATGGAAAACATCAACTGCAATCTTGTTTTCAAAATTAATTTATGCAAGTAAATGGAAGCATACTTGTAGTATAGAAAATGGATTATGACTATATTGATTGAATTGTGAGATAGCTTTTGAATGTGTAGTTATTAGATATCTATTATACCCAATACTGTAACTAATGTTCTTTGGATGAATTATCAAATTATTTAAAATAGTAAAAAGTTTTTTAAAATACAGGAAAATAAGATAATAAATTGGAATAAATTGTGCAGAAAACAGAAAAACCAGTATTTCCAGGGTTGAATATGCATTTAAATGAGAATAAACTGAATTAAAATGTCTGGTTTTTCCATTGCTTTCTTCTCTCTTTGTTACTCATGTTGCTTGAAAAACTTGTCTGAGAAACTGCAGGCTTTCCTAAATAATCTAAGACAGATTTCTACAATCTCCCAACCTGATTTTTATGACATCCATAGGACTGCAGGATCACAGCAGTAAAATTCAGCAGTAAAACAACAATTTTCAGCAACTTGCTTGGAATTTTAAATTGCACTAAAAATAAAATAAGGGATAAAATAAGTGCAAGTGAAACACAGTTTTCTTGCGATTTTTAAAAGCTCATTTTCAGCTCCTCCAGGGTAACTTTTTCATCTTCTTGTTAGGGAAATTCATATGGTATGGTCAAAAATGTCAAGATGATGGCAATAATGGTTCAATCAGAATTGTGCCTGATTTTTCAGTAGCATCTTAATGATCATTGTGTGAATTTTTTTGACCCCATTTTGTGGACATCTCTTCAGTCTGTAGATATGCAACCAGTACAAAGTAATGATGGAAAAATGGTAAAATGTGAATTGCAACATGATACACACTCTGGTCATATGAGATATAATGCACAGGTTAACCTTCATCAGTCTTCAAGTTGATACTCATATCCCTCCAGTCCTCAAATGACCAGCAGTGATAAGAAACTAAAGAATGCCTACTTCCCAGTGTCGGATAGGGGAGAAACAGAAAAAAATAATCTCAATAAATCATAAATACTTTAATAAATACATTAAAAAGATGGGGAAATAGTCCCAGAAGAATGAAAGTGCATTATCTTTGTCACTGTGAGATTCCCACTAAAATCATGGATTAGGAAGTCATCACAAGCATCCAGATCCAGTAAAATGATGCAGTATAGATTTGTCTTAGGCTACTTGAAGCCAAATTTTTTCCTTAACTTATTCCAGTACCTTTGGAATAAGCTTTCTGCAGAACTGAAGGTCCTAATAAGTCTGCTAATTTTTTTAATGCACTAAAACTATATTTTAAAGTAAGCTTTTAAAGCAACCTGTTTTAATATTTTTGCATAACTGTTTCATTAGAAGTATTATAAAGATTTCAGTACTCAGCAGCATAATGGTTAATAAATATCTGAAGTGCATAAATATCTCTCCAGGCACATTCATTGTAAATGCAAGAGCAAATATCAACACCAGTTTTAGGGTATCCATTTACTTGGGCTTTACATTAGTGAAGTATCAAATTCAATCATACTAAGGGTAAGCAGTTCTTTTGTGCTCAGGAGCTATATTTTTCCTCTATTTTGTTTAAAAAGTAAGAATGAAATCTAGTATCTCAAAAGGGGTGGATTTTGTGCTTGCTGGAGGGAATTAAAGCTGCATTAAAGTCAAAGTTAAAGAAGGAATTAAGTCATAGCATTATATCTGGTGACTCCTATTTCATTATTTCCAACCAACAATCTTCAGGAATCACAATTGTTCACTGACACTACCAGGGTTGCAAGAAGTGACCATGGATCATGAGTTTCCATAACGTAACATTCTGATCAGCACCAGAATGCCTACAGATCTCAGATAGTTCCTTTTGTTAATTATTGGAATTCCGTAAAATTTTGTTAGCCTCATGAAAGTTGTCAGCAAACTTGAAATTGTTAGCAAATTTTTTATACTCAGGAGTTAGAAAAAGTTGCCAACCCTGGTTTAGCATTACATGAGCAAGTCAAAATGTATCTTGTCTTTCTGAGTTTCTCCCTGTTCTTTTTACTGAACATGGCCAAAAACGAGATGGGAACTTTGCTTTAATCAAGATTTGCCATATGATTTTGAATAATAAATTGTGGTTAACCTCAATTGGGAGCTATTTAAAACAGCAGCTTTTCCCAATATGATGTGATATGCTTTCCCAATATGATACTCTCTATGTGTTGGGAGGACAAATTAATTTGCACTAATACAAATTACATTATACATTATAAATTATACTACAATAGTAAATTGTAATATAATTTCTCTCACACAAATAATTCCTGAGAATTCTGGGAGTTACAGTCTCAATATACATAGAACGCATCTGGTTACGGAAAGCTGATGTAATGGAATGTGCACCTGGAGAAGGGGGGAGGGGTAATTCCCGCAAGAGCAGTGCAATTTCCCAGGGAGGAGGCAGTGCATTCCAGAAAGAATCTCAAATTAAGAAACTGTACAGTCCCAAGCTTGATTGGGGAGGGAGAAAGAAATTCAGGATAGTCACACCTCTATTAGGGTAGAGAGTTATAACTTTAGTCTGGCAAGATTCTATTCAGTAGTTGTAAGCAAATAAAGAACTGGACTTGATTGGATTTCACTGTGTCATCTTTGGCTTTGGGCATGAAAGTAGGTTTGGCTCTAGATGAATACATAGAGATGTCCCTGTACCATAATTTTCTTGGCAACAATAAGTTTTACTTTCATGTGAGATGGGCAGCCACAGAAATGTGATAGATGATAGATAGATAGATAGATAGATAGATAGATAGATAGATAGATAGATAGATAGATAGATAGATAGATAGGCAGGCAGGCAGGCAGGCAGGCAGGCAGGCAGGCAGGCAGGCAGGCAGGCAGGCAACTGATTATAGAGATAAGTGTGTGTGTGTGTTACCACTGTCTTTCTCCATTTTTTAAAAAAAATTCCTACCTAGCATATGGTCTCATTTTCCCATGCAAGTACTCACTAGACCTGACCTGTTTAGCTTCTTTTGAAGGTTGGGTGATGGTATGTAAGAAAGATCTTGAAAAACAAAGAGATTCTGCCTGAGGAATAGTCAGATAAGTGGGCACATAGCCCATAGCTGCTACCTCCTTCAGCAAACTCTACACAAAAGTCACTTTGGTGCAATGTGGAAAACTCCGCAGGCCTGCCTGTCATAAACATTTCTTACTGAGCAGTGAATGAACAGAATTGATCCTGGTCACCTCTGAACTTCTCCAGGTTCAAACTCCCATGGGAACGTAAGAATATTAGCTAAACTACCATCTGCTGTACTGCCGCAGGTTGAGACAAATTCTGTCCAGCTGTTGCAGTTGTATCATGGCAGTCTGCAAATTGGTCATCTGTGCCGTCACTTGCTGCTGGCATTGCAACAACACAGCGATCAGATCTTCAGCAGGTAGAGGAATTCCTTGAGGATCAGAGGCCATTCCTGAAACTCTTTTCAGAAGAGATTATGAGACTTGCAAAACTGATGCCAGCCTTTCCAGATAAACCAAGAGGAAATAGAACTAAATGAGCTGCTCTACTTTATTATAAAGCTGCATTGACAGAATCTTGCAAGTCTCCTGCTATCTCTTTTACAGTGTGAGACATTAAGGAGGATCCCTCCTCAGTTTCTTTCTCCACCTATTATGCAACCCCAGTAGGCTATGTCTTACCTGCTGTTCCCTGGGCAGCATCTCTTTTCTTAGGATGTTTCTCACATACCATCACCATTATGTGCTGCTGCCTAGCTTATGTTATTAATATTGACTTAAATTACTGAATTATGAACATAGTTGCAGAAATTATATGGAAATTATATATTTTAACTACCATATGGCAAAACATTTGTCAAAATAATCTGACTAGCAACAGTAGCAATGTTATTTGATAGATCTATATCTGGTTCAAAAATCTTACTCAGAGCATGCTCCACATCAACCTGAAATGGACTGCTTCAAGTTTCATTATGGGCCCCACACTTGGATGAAAACATACCAAATCTGCAAATGACACAGGATTTACAAGTCCTACTATTTCTATTTCAAAGTCTTTTTGATTAGTTTAGAATTAGAGGACACATTTCAAAGTTTCATATTGCTCTTTGTTCTCCTGATTTATTTTATTTAATTTTACAAGAGCTTATGACTACTCTGGCTAGGTCCATCATTGATGGGTTTATTAGCCCAGTAAATAGACTTGTACAAATGTCATGTACATTTGTCTCTTGCAAACTAAATCTGAACTAATTATAACAGAAAAATTTAAATTAATTTTTTAGACTAGCTTTGAGTTAGTATAAGTTCTAGGCCTGTCCAACATTCACAGTGTTTTTCATATAGCAGCCTTCTTACAGCAGTTGCATCTTTTCCTGGGATCACAATGTAAAACTTGTGTACAGGATGTTCACACACACACACGTTGAGGCATTCTTTCCCTTTGGTTTTAAGAGCTACACAATCCTAAAATCATTCGGTTTAACTTTCAATGTAATCCTATGTAAGCTTGGAATGAAATACTTGGTAAGCTTGGTAGTCATTCAGTGGGACTGACTATTTTTCAAACTTAATTTAGAATTGCAATCTTAAAACAACACAATATTATGTGGGAGTATTTCAAAGAAAATTGCATTCAATTTTGATACTTCCTTGTGTTAAACGTATAAAGGATTGAAGATTGAATAAATAAAAAAAGTTGGTTTCAAATAGGATTCTGAGTATCAAAATTTTCTTTTAAACTTCCTTAAAAACTAAGCCCTCAAATACATTCCAGATGAGAGGAAATCATAAGCATTTTATATTCAAAATGAGATCATGAATGCCTCTGTAATTCAAAGAAGCACAGATTTCTGTGGAAGTTTAATGCTCTCAGAGAACATCCTGTCTGGAATTTAGGAAAGGCATAGCCAATCATTGATTAGAGGCACTTGAGAAAGCTTTCAATGAGCACCCAGAGGTCTTCCAGGATTGCTTTTAGGTAGGACAAATGTATATTGCTGCCAAGTCCAACTCCATCTTGCTGAAAATGCATATTTCTGTGAAGATAGTTACATTTTCACAAGAGACACAAACAGGCTCTTTCTCACACACACACACACACACACATACACACACACACATTCATGCTGAATACTTCTCTAATCTGAAGGTTTGTTCTTTCCCAATAGCATTCCTGCCATGAAATTCCAAGGTTCAATCTTGATTTTTTTTAAAAAAAAACACAACATATCCTCCTTAAATGCATTTCTCTAGATACATGAAAAGACTCTAGTGTTCTTAACTTCAAGATGCAGCAGGGGAGAAAGAGGAGCTTTGACAGTTCAGTCTCAATTCATTCAGACAACAACACCTGGCTTCGGGAGGTGGGGGGGGGTGCTGACCTCGGATCGCTCCCTGGTGGATAGATGGCTACATTCCCTCCCCGCGTGCTGCAATTTCTATGCACGGCGCATCAGGCGCGGAGTCGCGTTTTGGAAGAGTCCGCCGGCGCCGCCGCCTCCCAAGCGCCCGTCTCCGGGCAACAGAAAATCCCAAAGAGCAGGCGGGCCTCTAGCTGCCTACTCCGCCGCTGGCGTCGCTTACCTGCTTCCCAACAGAGCTACGGCCGATGCGAGTGTCGAGCAGGTCATGAGGAGTTTCGTTGCCTTCACTGGCACTATAGAGGAGCCGAAAAGGGACGCTCTTCTGCCTTTCCCTGAAGCGATCCGCAGCCTTTCTCTCCATCTCAGTCAACAAGGTGTCTCCTGGGGGTGGGGAGGGGGGGGGGAGACGGTAGCGGTCAACCAATTCCAGCCGGAAGGGTTCATAACGACGACCCTCGGTTACGGGGCGCGGGTGGAAAATGGGGCAGTTGCTTTCCACTTCGGAGACAGAAAGCAAAGGCCAGCTCCATCTTACATACATATAGTGTGTGTCTACGTGTGTGATATTTGCCATGAGCTTCCTTCCCACACGCGCACACGGCACGCAGCTAACCCTGGTTCCTCTCTCCCGGGCCGGCGGCGCCTGGGATGCTGCACATTGCAGCGCCGAGAGTCACCTAACCCGCGGAGATGAGCTCCTGGCAAGGCGAGCTCTTCTTCCCCGGCAGGTCCAGCAAACAGCGGCAGCCGTTTCCCAGCGGCAGCCGCCGGGCGAAGGTAAGGAGGTTCTTACCTGCGCGGCCGCAGCGAGCTTTCGAGAGCATTCCGACGGTCCAGAGCATCAAGGCGAGCAGAGAAGCCGCGATGTGCATGGCTGGCTCTTGGGAGAAGTGGCGGGAGGAGGAAGGTGAGCTGCCCGCGAGAAGCGAGGATCACAAGCGAGAAGGGAAAGGAAGGGAGCTCCTACGGCCAGGCTGGTGCTGCTGCTGCTGCTGCTGCTGCTGCTGCGAGCGGGAGAGGCGCCTCCTCGCCACCGCCTCAGTGCTGCATTGTGTGCCGCCGGCTTCCGCTCGCGTCGAGAGCTTTTACTGCATTGGGTATCTTGCTGTATCTCAGAGGCTTCAAGCTCCTCCCTTCTCGCTTTCCTTCTCAGCTCCAGGCGAGGGGATCCACAGTCGGACGAGCTGTCTCCCTTTCTGCATCCCTCTGCCTCCGATCTGGAGAAAGAGACCCGATAGCTGGGCAGGGAGTGTGTCTGTATGGTGGGAGGCGAGGGCAAGAGAGGGAGAATCTGAAAAATGCATTTCGTTAAATTTGGGTTGGGGGGACGGGACGTCGAGCTAGACCAACTATTTTCCTTTCCTATGCCAAGGATGTTTTCGGTGAAGTTGAGAAATTATTTTCCAGGCTAATGTGGAGCCAGAGCAGGGCAAATACTGTAAATTGTGATAACAATCCAAAGGGTTAGTAAATCTTGACAGAGCACATCCTGCTAAGCCACAATATCATTTACTTGCTGCTGGAAGTGGGTTCCAGCCACTGTGTTACACAAATCATGATTTAGCATCCAATTTGTGGTTCATACAAACCGTAATTTGATGCAAGGTGTGAGCCCACCATATCAAATAAAAGTTCAATTATTACTGGAAATGAGTATTATACTCATGCTTACATCATAATGTAAGCTGCCCAGCGTCACTTCAACAGTGAGATAGACAGCATATAAATTTAATAAAGAAGTTATAAGCAGTAAAAATGAAATGGTAAACATTTTGAGAAAAGCTTTGTTAGTTTTCTTGGAAGTCCAAATGGAAACTGATTTTATGTACTTCATATGAAATTAAATACTCCTGAAAATAGATTAGGAAGTTACTTTTGACTGAAGCTCCTGGAAACCTCTTCTTCACATTAGTTGAGTTCACACATTACTACAGTTCAATTTGCAAGTTTATAGGTTGCTCAAGTACTTTTTTAAAAAATCACAATTGCTTAGATTGCATGAAGATGTCATATGGACCCAAAACATGTTGTATTTTATAAAATTGTTATGTAGTACCTCAATTTTCATTCATTTTTAATTTAGTCTGTATTATTTTAATGAGTTATGGGGAATATGCATTATTCACCACCCAGAGTGATGTTAAGTTGGGCTATTATATACATTTTCTAAAATAAATAAAAATTGTGCTAAAACTAAACAAATTATATAATGTCTTATTTGATGTGTAAATGTAGCCAACAGTTTAGCTTTATGTAGCACCAGGCCACTGCTGTTTGCAAAATGAACTACTTAAAAATTATAACCTGTCTTAACCTAGGAAGCCATTATAGATGACATTCATAAACTATTATATGTTTAATATAACTCTCTGGAGACTATATCTTCCAGAGTTCCTAACCAGACAATATATAAAGAAAAAATGCACAACATGCTTGTTTTAAATGACATTTTCTAGAACGGTAGTTGTGGTTTTTACAGCCTGCAACACTATTGAACTTATTCAACCTAATATATTTCAGAAAGACACAATCAGAAGAAAAGTTGAGAACATGTGTGTTGTTGTTGTTGTTGTTGTTGTTGTTGTTGTTGTTGTTGTTTTTGTTATTATTATTATTATTATTATTATTATTATTATTATTATTATTATTATTATTATTTATTGAATTTGTATATCGCCCTACTCCCGAAGGACTTAGGGCGGTGAACAGCCAAAAGATAAAATACATATAATACAAAAATTAAAAAAAACCATTAAAATACAATTAAATAATTTGGCCCAGAAAACAAAATTTAAAACACCCCAAATTTATGAGACAAATTTAAAATTTTAAAAACAGTTTAAAAGAGAGGCTGGGCCAGGCCAGCCTGCTGGAGTAGGAATGTTTTGAGGGCACGGCGGAAAGCGTGCAGATCTGTGATCCGTATCTCAGGGGGGAGCTTGTTCCAGATTGCAGGTGCTCCCACAGAAAAGGCTCTCCCCCTGGGCGCCGCCAGTCGACACTGTTTGACCGAAGGCACCCTAAGAAGCCCCTCTCTATGGGAGTGTACTGGTCGGTGAGAGGCTACTGGTAGCAGAAGGCGGTCTCGTAGATACCCCGGTCTGAGGCCATGGAGGCTCTAAAGATGATAACCAAAACCTTGAAGCACACCCGGAAGACCACCGGGAGCCAGTGCAGCTCGCGCAGGAGGGGGTCACATGGGAGCACCATGTCACTCCCATAACCACCCGTGCGGCCGCATTGTGGACTAGCTGGAGCCTCCGGGTGCTCCTCAAGGGGAGCCCCATGTAGAGAGCATTGCAGTAGTCCAGACGGGAAGTGACAAGGGCATGAGTGACCGTATTTAATGAGTCCCGATCCAGAAAGGGATGCAACTGGTGAATCAGGCGAACCTGATAAAACACCCTCCCGGCCACAGCCATCAAATGCTCTTCTAAAGACAGCTGTGAGTCCAGGAGGACACCCAAGTTGCGAACCTTCTCCGTGGGGGCCAACGACTCGCCCCCAATAGTCAGTGATGAACCAACTGACTATATTGGGATGTCGGAAACCACAGCCACTCGGTCTTGGATGGGTTGAGCCTGAGTCTGTTTCTCCCCATCCAGATCCGTACAGCCTTCAGGCACCGGGACATCACTTCAAGGGCATCGTTGGGGTGGTCCGGGGTAGAGATGTACAGCTGAGTTTCATCAGCGTACTGGTAGTACTTCACCCCGAAACCACAGATGATCTCACCCAGTGGCTTCACATAAATGTTGAACAGAAGGGACGAGACGACTGACCCTTGTGGCACCCCACATACAAAGGGCCTCGGGATCGACTTTTGCCCCCCTGCCAACACAGACTGCAACCGGTCGGAGAGAAAGGAGGAGAACCACCGCAACACGGTGCCCCCCACCCCTAACTCTTCCAGCCGGTGCAGCATGATACCATGGTCGATGGTATCAAAAGCCGCTGAGAGGTCTAATAGGACCAGGACAGAGGAATAACCCGTCCCAAGCCCTCCAGAGATCATCAACCAATGTGACCAATGCTGTTTCCGTGCTGCACCCAGGCCTGAAGCCCAACTGGAACGGATCCAGATAAGCCAATTCATCCAGATACTGAGGGAGCTGTCGTGCTACCTCACTCTCAACAACCTTCGCAACAAAGCGAAAGTTGGAGACTGGGTGGTAATTAGCCAACACTGCTGGGTCCAGGGAAGACTTCTTGAGGAGAGGTCTCACCATCGCCTCTTTCAAGGCGGCAGGAAAGACACCCTCACTCAAAGAAGCATTTATAATCCCCTGGAGCCAGCCTCATGTAACCTCCCAAGAGGCCAGCACCAACCAGGAGGGACACGGGTCCAATAAATATGTTGCAGCATTCAGTCTACTCAGTATCCTGTCCACGTCTTCAGAAGTCACAGAATCAAACTCTTCCCAGATAATATTCTCAAGACCTGCCTCCATCCTACCTCCTTAATCTACCCTGTCAGAGTCCAGGTGTTCCCGAATCTGAACGAGTTTATCATACAGATACTGTACAAAATCCTCGGCTCTACCCTCCAAGGGATCCTCACGCGCTTCCTGAAGGAGCAGGGAGCGGGTCACTCTAAACAGAGCGGCCGAGCGATTATCTGATGACACAATAAAGTGGAACAATAGTTACATTTTACCACTTTTATCGCCACTAGGTAAGTCTTAATATGAGACCTTACCAGTGTTCGGTCAGATTCAGACTGGCTGGCCCTCCAACCGCTCTCCAGGCGTCTTTTTCGGTGCTTCATCTCCCTCAGCTCCTCGGTAAACCAAGGAGCCAGGCGAAATCGGCACCGAGTCAGAGGCCGCAAAGGCATGACCTGATCCAAAGCTCCAGCGGCCACCCTATTCCAGGTGGCCACCAGGTCTTCGGTCGAGCAGTGAGCCAGAGCCTCAGGAAATGGCACAAGCTCCATCTGGAACCGATCCGGGTCCATCAGGTGCCTGGAGTGGAACCATCTCATCGGTTCCGTCTCCCTGCGGCAGAGTGTAGCGGTTCAAAGGTCAAAGCAAAGGAGAGAATGATCCGACCAGGACAAGGGTTCAGTCACTATATCCCCAATATCGAGATCATTCAGCCACTGATCAGAGCTAAAAACCAAGTCCAGAGTGTTTCCCCCCATGTGAGTAGGGCCATGCACTAACTGGGTCAGGTCCATAGCCATCATGGAAGCCATGAATTCCCGCGCTGCCTCAGACACTTCACTGATAGATGGCAGGTTAAAATCCCCCATGACCATAAGCCTCGGGGTATCAACCGCCACCCTGGCTATAACGTTGAGCAGTTTGGGCAGGGCCACTGCCATGTTGGAGGGAGCCAGGTACATGATCAGCAAGCCCACCTATACCCCATGACCCCACTTCATCAGGAGGGACTCACATCTGGCAATCTTAGGAACAGTGGCCTCCCTCGGATCAAGACCTTCTTTTATAACAACCGCCACCCCCTCGCCCCTACCCTGTGACCTTGGTTGATGAAATGCACAGAAACCAGAAGGGCACATTTCAACGAGGGGAACCCCCCTCTTGGCCCAACCAGGTCTCCGTAATACCTGCCAGATCCGCTTCCCCCTCCTGAACAAGATCACAAATGAGGGGTGCTTTATTTACTACGGATCTGGCGTTGCATAACATCAGCCAAAGGTCCAGGCCCTGAGAGTCTGAACTACCTGGGGGACAAGAGGAGCCTTGGCAGCCGGAGCGTGCCACCACTTGGAGACAGCGGGTGCGCACTCCCACAACCAGATTTGGCCCCTTGCTCCCGCCATATGTGCCCCTCCCACTCACAGTACTGATGCACTGGCTTTCATCGTTACAAACTCTAACCCCCTCCTTAACCCGGAGCCCCGTGCCTCCCATGCCGTGACCCCTAGCCAGGTCTGGTCCCACCCTCAGTGGGTTATCCCCCAAACCCACAGCCCTAGCTCCAATCCAACCCTCCGCCCCCAGAACCCCTTAAAAATTTAATTAAAAATTTATATAAAAAACTCCTCAAACTCCCTTTCGCTGCATGCCACCTCTCGGGGTTCCAAAACCCGTCATCAAGGTAGGCCCTCAACAGAGTGGAGGGCCAAACCCACGAGGGGGGGAATCTAGCAGTGCACGGAGCTCAGTCGCCGAATACATTCGGTCATTGGGGATGACAAATAGTCTATGGTCAGGGGGATCACTTCGGTGATTCAAAGTCCAGAGGAGAGAAAATGCCATTCTTGGGTACAAGTAAACCAAACTCCACTGCCCTCTCACAGCAGTGGGAGGAGACAAGCGCCTTTCGGCATCCAGGAATAGTTGACCGAATCACCCTATCATGATGACTGGCCGACAAGGATAGTCCAAGGTCTTGGTAAAGTCGGTAGCGAAAAGGCAGTCATAAACCGACTCCCTCAGAATTTGTATCCCAAGTTGTGGCTCTCCATGCGGTTTAAGGAAAAAGATGGAATTCACCAGACCACAGGCTCAGCAAACAAGGGTCCGTCTATGGGAATGCGCAGCGGCACCATCCAGAGAGGTCACGATGAAACAAAAAGGGAAGTACCGTTCAGCAGGCCGGGAATAGGCAGGGGTGACAATGACCATAATAAGATTTGAGCCAGGCCAGAAGAGGGGGAGGGGGGAAGGGGGCACAGGCAACAAAGTGCCAGGGGCAAAAAGCCCCCACAGTAATCTTCCACCCCCCCAACCCTCCCTGAGGTCTTCTAATGGTCTAATAATCTAATTGTTGGTCAATAATGGTCAATAATGTTCCCAACTCCGCCTCCTCCAGCTCACAACGGAAGACTCTGGGTCTATCTGGGGGGCGGCCCTCCAGGGGCCAGACACCCCTCGGTCGCCCAGGCATTCCAGGAGGAAACACACCACCAAAAAATATCTCCCGCCATCTCGCTCCAGGCCCTCCGGCTGCTGCCCCAGGCTCCGGCCTCCGTCCCGGCGGCCACCATTGCAACCACCGCCGCTGCCACCGCCATCATCGCTGCCAGCCTCCTCGTTCTCCTCGTGTTCATCCCAGCCCCCAAACAATACCCAGGGCCTCCAGGATCACGCAGAGGGTCCCAATGAGGACACCGCGATGCCAACACCAACGCCGTCATCGATGCTCGACAGCTGCCGGCGGATGCCGGGTCTGTCTCAGCTGCCGTTCAGGCCGAGCCCATCTGCATCGCCCCCGCAGCACCGCCTTCATCCCAGCCAAATTGTCCTGGAGAGCGAAAAAACTCTCCAAATGGCTGGTAAGAGCTCCTTAACCCGGGCAAGGGGCCATAGATGTTCAGTCCAGCCCCCCCGAGGCCCCCTAAGGCCAAAACATCACCCCCCATAATCGTAAGCTCAGCGAGGAGCTGCCATCTTGGGCATGCGCAGAAAGCTTATGTTGAGAACATGTGTTGAGAGTTAGAAGTTTCTAATATTCCAGATGTTGAAATTGAACTCCATGAGTCAGAAGTTGGGATGAAGTAATTAATCTGCTCCAAGAACGCTAATTTATAATCCAGGAAGACTTTTTTTATTCAGGTCAGAAGGTAATCATAACATCTGGGACATTCAGAACTATTTCACTTTACAGGCAAGGCACCAAATCTAAAAATTTACAAAAATGTAAATATGGCTTTCAAAATTCCAAATCTTTGTCAGTGTACAACATATGTATAATGAGATTGGTTGAGTTCCCTCAGTGCACCCCCCCCCACAACACAATACAACTCACAGTGAAGACAGAAAATCTCTAACCCAATAAATCATATTAACAAAACATCCAGTGTGAACATGTTACACTTTACGCCGGCCCTGCAAGTCCATCGTACTATGTAGTTATCTTATTTTGCATTCAGGAGTCTAACAGCCCATGGATAAAAACTGTTCTTCAGCCTGTTGTGCGCTGGCTATGCTTCTATATCTCCTTCCCGATGGTAGGAGGGTAAAGAAGTGATGACCAGGGTGAGAGTCATCCCTTTCTCAATTTAGAGAATGCTCACATATTTGTTTGCTAGTTGGCAGATAGATGATTAGATTTAGGATTCGATCTAACTATCTTGAAACCATAACTATGTGTCATCAGTGATTCAACATGCAATTAAATTTTGTTTTAAAGTACATGTTAATATTCTTTTCATAACTTGAATGGCAAGATGGGGAGATCACAGATGGTGCAAAAATTAGTCCAATAGATCGAACTAATAGATTAGTTAAATTGCTGGAAGTAGTTTAGAGAGAAAGCATGTTAATTCAGTTAGGAAAAAATCATATGCATAGGTTACAATTTATGATGGTATTTTATTATTATGATCATGATTTATCACTTGTTGTTTGTATGTATTCTGAGAGTTTATCCACCAGAGACAAATTCCTTCTGTGTCCAATCAGTTGGCCAATAAAGAATTCTATTCTATTCTATTCTTCCAAATAGAAAAAAAAATATTGTTTTGATTTACAGTAATCAGATTGCGTGTCCAGTTCTGGCACCAGAGTTTAAGAATTCGAATGAATTGGAAGAGATTAACAAATATTAGAAATAAGAAACAAATTTTTACAAAGAGATGGTGAGAACTGTGTACCTAGAAAAAAGGCAGGGAGGAAGGAAAAGGAAATAGCATTCTTCAAGTACAGTATCCAAAGAGATTTGTATTCCACCTTCATTATTTTTATAAATAGTTCAAAGTAGGAAATTGGATACTTAATATAGTATCCCACAAAAAACAACCCTGTAGCATGGTTTAGGCTGAGAATGACTCCAAATCACCCAGCTAGCTTTCACGCCTAAGGTAGGACTAAAACTCAATGTTTTCCGATTTCTAACCTGGTGCCTTAACCACTGGACCAAACTGGTTTGTTCCATATAAGGTAGCCGTAATTGTTTACTACTCCAAAGTTACGACCCAAGAAATGATGGAAAATAACAGGAAGGCAGATGCTGGTTGTTGTTGTTTTTTAAAAAGCAAATAAGGAGAGCAGGTCACTATTGAAACCAATTATCAAAAATAATCTTTCCTAACCTTTTGGTGTGTAGATTTTAATTTTCAGAATTCTCAAATAGTATTGCTATTTTCAAGAAAAAAAGTCGACACACCTGAAGGACACTCAAATTGGGGAAGGCTTCTCTTTCCTCAATGTCTTCCAGCAGAGGCAATACAGATAGTAGCTCAGAATGTTTTAAGTTGTACTACTGCATTAAGGCACAATATGTTGTTCCCTATTCTTAAGATTTGCTTTTATTCTAAAAAAACAAAAAACAAATCTGTGTTCACATAAAGAAAAAAAACATTGTGAAGTTATTGCAACTGTTCAGATAGCTTTAGATTAATTCCATGATGAATGTGGTCAAAGTAAGTTGTAAAGTACATTTTGGATCTTGTGAAACCAAGATTGATGTTTTAACAGCCTCAAATTTTCAACCACTGTTGAAAATTCTAAGCATTTAAACACTATTCTTAGAACACGTATGTAGGCAGGGAACTGTGTATGTCACTTCCTCTGTCCTTTAGCTAGGCATTTAGCCAGTTTTAGAAGCAGACTCCAAATTGCTATATCCTAATTCTCCATTACAGTAAAATCTCAATTTAACTTGACGATTTAGGGGAAGGGAGGGCTTGTTACTTAGGGATGTCTGTTAAATCCAAAAGTATGCCATTAACTGCAATTTATTCTATCTATATAATGACATCTTACACAAATGACACAAGCAATATAAATATAATTTAATATACATTTAAGAGCCTTGTTTAGATTACTTGGCATTTAATGAATTTACCTGGGATGCCTAAATGAAAATGTTGTCCATTGCATCTGAAAATCACAAAATTGGTATTGTGGTGCTATATTCCACTCTAGAATATATGTGCTAAGGCAAGGGAACAAATGCCTCCAGGAGTTATATACATATGTAAAAATAGAATCTTATGAGAATGTATTTATTGTAAGGATTCTATGAGTGTTCTGTCTGCAAAGTTAGTGAAATAATGAATAGCAGGCACAAAAGTATGAACCCAGATGGAATAATATATAGTGGTTTAAACAATCATTATTATAATCATTTATTATAAAAACACATATTCACATTTTTTTCCAATTTGCACGTTTATTCTATACCCATTGTTTTAAATAAAGCAACATTAAAATCCAGTAAATGGTGACGAGGAGACAGACGTAGAAAACAAAGACCAGAGGGCATCTGTATGCTGGTCTTCCCAACTATTTTTCATTAAACTTGAATCTTTGTTCTCTTGAATACTTGAAAACCCCCTAAAATCTGAATTTGCATCACTGGTCTGAAATAACTGTAACAGAGCTTGGGTTGATGAGCTTTGTTCATTTGTTTCTTCCAGAACAGGTGGCTTCTCTGCCTGCTGTAAGCATAATTCCATATTTTGTTTCTGATTTCCACTTTTATTCCGTCCTAGGGAATGTATGACTTTTTTGTTGAGTTTTATTGAAGGTGAGCTTTGTATATTAATGTCTGTCAACAAAATTGGATCCTTGTTTGCAAGAAGACTATGGGATGGCTTTTCTGACTCCAAAGCAACTGAAAGTTCTCTTGGAAAATGGCTTGCCATATTACAGTCAACAAATTCTTTGTCAATTGGTAAATGAGTAGCTACTTTCTTCAAACATTTTGCTGGCAGAAGAACTGCATTACTCAATTTTCGTTTTGACTTTAATGTGTTATTTCTTTCACTGTACTCAGATGCTAGGATCTGAGTATGTAGCGAGTTTAGGTTTGCTGACAATCCCAATGTATTCTGTCTTGATAGTGGCTCACAGTGTTCATAAATTTCTGGCAAGTTTTTCATATATGCTGTACTTTCTTTTGGGAGATGTAGCTGTACCGAATTTGTTGATAAAACTAATTCTTTCAAGTTTAAATTTTTAGGAATTCTGGTTTTTTCAGTATTGCCATTTAGTTTTCTTGATGTTTCTGAAGAACAGAAGGTGTGATAGGAACAAACGGAACATGAAGGTTCAGAGGTAAAATGGTTTTGTGTAGACTTAGTATATCCATCTATGTGTTCAGAATCTTCTTTCAAGATTTCCATTGCCATGCTTTTCCGAGAATACCATCTTAATGGAATATCTCTTCTCATCCGTCTTTCTTTCAATTCGTCCTTTTTTGTTCCAATGAGAGGAGCAAACTGTCCAACATTACATTTGCGCCTAAAATTAAAGAAATTAATATAAGTAAAAATTAAGAATGATTCTTCTACTGTATGAACACAAGGTAAATAGTAAGTTATTAATGATACAGATCAATTCTCAAAAGATTACTTCAGGTTTGCAATTTACCACAAACTTGGTTGCCTATGATAAATATTATCCTGAGAGTATGCACAGGAAAAATTATTTAATTAGCTGCATTCTTTTCTTTTCTCAAAAAAGGAAAGTCAAAGCTGTTAAACTGAACTGTATTCTTTTTTGTTTATTGACATTAAAAGAGCAACAAAAATAGCTTGCCAAATGTGCAATTAGAAATAACACCTCTACCTATTCCCCAGATTTCTTGAACTAAAGACAACAGTAGCAGAGAATTTTTAATAACCTTGCAAATTGCAAAGCAAAAAACAAACCGAATACATTTTAAATAATAATGAAGTGCATATTAAAATTCTCTGCTGTCTGACAGTAGCAGGAGATATAAAATTATTTTAAACTATATATTAGCAATTTCCCAAATCCAGGGATATAGGAATGGTTGACAAAAATATATTAATATGTGGCTAATGGCTAGGTTTATCATTCTTAATAAAACTAAATATATTAATAATCTCTTATAATATTAGCAGAAGTGCAATGTTTTTGACAAATATATGCAGAATACAGGAATTTGGAAAACATAGTAAAATGTGGTCACCTTCTTTTAATTGAATGTTTACTTTTTCTTTTTCCATTTTCATCTTTAACTGTTATTCAACTGATTGAATGCTGATTTATTCTTGCTGGATTTGAAAATGTAGTTTTTGCATCCTTTTACTGAGTTATTTTGGAATTCTGAATCACACTTTCAACTCATGGAAATTAACAGTGAGGATTCTAATCTGTATAGTGAAAGTGATCTGATCTGATTTACATTTACATTGGATTTTTATTACAAGGATTTTGTATTCCATTAGTTTTTTTAAAAAACCTTTGATCTTATTTCTTTTAACCTCTGATGGAAACTTCCTTTTTTTTAATTCACTTTTTATTGTGAGAAATATTATCTCAATTATTATTATTATTTCTGTCATGTACTGCTATTGTCCTTGAGAGGAATTGTTTAGGTTTTGATGTGAAAGCTCAGCTACAAGACAATTTTGTATTATGTTAAAATGCAAACTACAATTAATTAAGGATTTTGAATATTATATATCATATAATCCTTACAATGCCCATAAAAAGAGAGATAAAAGAAAGGCAAGAATCAGATCAATGTAATGTTAAAGCCCTTTGGGAAGCCTTTTAAATATGCTTTTAAACTTACAAATTCAAATTAAAAATCTAGATAAAAAGTTTGATAACTTAACAATGGTTTTTAATAAAAATGACCCTCAGACCCAGATAACGGCAGTTAAACCAATATTACAAATAGATGGATTGGAATCTAATTTGTTGCTGGCAGATTTGAAGGAGCCTAGTTTAAGAATTGCAGGTTTGTTAGAGTAGGCTGAAAGAGGCATGAATTCAAAAGACAGAATCAATGAGTGATAGATTCAATTTTAAGAAGATTGATAGAAATTGGGAACTTGACTTATATACAATTAGAAAACAATTATCAAGAGTTGCTGCATATACACTTGTAGGAAGATTCTTTGAACAACAAATGCTGCAAAGATTTCTACAACAGAGACTTATGACTTTGGGGAATGAAATGCAAATATTGGGAAAGATCCCAGTAAAAAATTTAAGGAAAAGTTTTATTATTAAGAATCAATCAAGGATATTTGATTGTGGTGGTTTATGGCAGATTGGAAACTGAGATTGTTAACAATAACAATCATGAGATCAACAAGATGAACAATAATAGATTGTTAACAGAGGGTTTTGAAGTTTAACTTTGCTGTTGGCTTTATTTGTTAGCTATAGTTTTTTATCAATAGATAGATAGATAGTAGATAGATTCCAGGTCAAATTGATTGGATAAACTCAACTGTTAAAATTCATAAATTGTGGGCCTGTTTCGCAAGGGGGGAGATTGTTATTATTGAAATATATTTATCAGTATTCAATGAGGGAGGGGCAATCTAGATATATGTGGGTTTCTTAAGCACAATTTTCATCTGTTTAGTTTTGCTTGGTCTTGTACTTTATTCTCTTTTTTTGGGGGAGTCTGTATTTTAACTTTATGAATAAACAATTACTGAAAAAAAAAGAATACACACACACATTATATATATATATAATGTGTGTGTGTGTGTGTGTGTGTGTGTGTGTGCGTGCGCGCGTGTGTAGGTATATATCTATATGTGTGTTTGTTTTCTTTTTGTAGGTCTTTATGTGTATTTCTCTTTAGCCAGGTTCTTCCTACGTAAACCAAGATTTTTCTGCAGCCCTAGTTCAGTGAAATCCCAAACCACTAGTTTCTAGGCTTTTTTTTTTCCAGCAGCCAGCAAGCTCCCTGCTGCCCATTGGGAGACTAAGGAGACTTAGTCAATGGGCAGCAGGGAGCTTGCTGGCTGCTGGGAAAAAAAAAAGCCTAGAAACTAGTGGATTGGGATTTCACTGAACTAGGGCTGCAGAAAAATCTTGGTTTACGTAGGAAGAACCTGGCTAAAGAGAAATACTATATTTGTATGTATCTATCTATAACAGGAGTGTCAAACTGGATTTCTTCGAGGGCCGGATTAGTTCTCCTCCGCAGGCCAGCTGGGGGAGGAGGGGGGAGATGACCTGGACAGCCTCCTGTAGCACTTTGCTGGCCAAAACAGGGGGTGGGAGGCATGCGCACCCGTGCCCCCTGTTTTGGCTGCCAGAGGCACCATGGGCAGATTTCCAGGCCAGCCCTGCGGGCCAGATTTAAGCACCCCATGGACCTCATCTGACCTATGGGCCTTGAGTTTGACACCCTTGATCTATAGCTATCTGTCTGTCTGTCTGTCTGTCTGTCTGTCTGTCTGTCTGCCTGCCTGCCTGCCTGCCTGCCTGCCTGCAGGCTGGCTGAAGTTAATATGAAACGTAATAGGTGATTACTGTGTCTCAAACAAATGGATATATAGTTTTTAACAAATGGTTTTTAAGCAATTTTAAAACAATACATTTGTGAATAAACAACACATTATAAGAGAATCTTTAAAGAACAACAGGGAAAAAAATATCAAGGTATGTTAAGGAATTTTAAGATCTGAAATAGGCCATAATAGAACTTAGAATTTTTTGAGATTCTCATATAGTCCCCTGCTCCACTTTCAAAGAGTCAAGATGGAAAAAGAACTAAGAGGATGAGAAACAAGAATAACTCTGACTGAAATATATAACAATTATATATAGTACTTGGGGCTCACAAAATCCACCTTCAACTCCAAATGTCCTGATATTTTTGTAGAAAAAGGACCACCATGTTAAGCTCAATGTACCATTTTTCTACAATGAAGCCATGACATGTGAAAGTGGCACATAATCTTAGCTATTTCTGCAGATAGGATCCTCTATCAATGAAGCCTCTAATTGTTTGTGTAAAGACAAATGGAAGGGGAAGAAGAGTTATTGTTTTTGAATATACAAATCTATGTAATTTCACTAGATTTCCACCCAGTCACTGCTATTTTTGATCTCTATTTTCTATTTTTGATAGAAAAAGAAACAGCCCTTAGATAAAGCAGTAAGTTTAGAAGCTTATTCTGATATTTCTGTCTATCCCCAGTGATATCTTGCATCACTAGTGAGCCAAGAGTCCACGTGGGTGCTATAGTGATGTAAAATAACCATCTGCTCTTCTTTTTTTCATATGCTTTGTTAGATTTAGAAAAAGTTGTTTTACCTTTTAACTTTTGGTGTGTTTTCTCTCAGTTCTAAAAAGTCACAAGAAAACTTGGAAATGATATCATCCACTACTTGATACTGAGAACTCTTTGCAAATGCCTGGTGTTGTTCACTTTCAACATGCTGAAAGAAAAAAAAAGTACCAGTATCATTTGTATGTAAGTTATTACTTCATGTAGTATTTTTTGAAGTTTAAAACGATTTTAAAACATACAAAAAGAACAAAGAAAAAAAGAACACACACACACACACACACACACATTAATATATACTTCTATATTGCACAAAATTAGACTTTAGTACATAAATTTTATTGCTGAGGGTTTTTTTTGAACAAAAGTGCTAACATTATTCCTAATGTCAGGGCTCCAAGAAGCACCCCCAACGAAAGAAAGTAAAAGATGGCTTCCAGGGCTGACACCAAGTTTATAACCTAAAGTAGCATATTTCACAATAATAAACATTTGGACATGCATATACTAATGCAACCAGGATATATTACCAGTCCTTTTATTTTTCCAGGGCAAAGCTGTTTAGAAGTTTTCAAGCTATGGCTTGATCTTTCTTTTCTTTCTTTCCTTCCTTCTTTTTTCCCTCCTTCCCTCCCTCCCCTCCCTGCCCCCACTTACCCACACATGCAACCCAAAGTCAATACAATAAACAGCAGAGATACAAAAGCCATTAATAACTTTCAGCAAAACCACTGCATGGTCTCTATCAGATTCAGATCCCCAAGTCTGGTGGCAGGATTACTTCTTTAAGACCTTACGAAAAGCCAATAGGGTTTTCATTTTCATAATCCATTTTTCATGACACCTATATACATTTGAAAAATAAATAAATAATCTGTGGGAAGATGATATTCCAAAGGGCAGATGCCACAACAGAAAAACTCTCTGCACTGCCAGGTGACAGATGGGATGCACACTCAGTGTGCCTCTTTGAAATGGATAGATATAATCAGAGAAAGGCAGTCCCTCAAATATACCATGCTGCTGCATTCTGCATTGATATAGCTTCTGAATGCTCTCCAAGGGAGCCCCATGTAAAGACCATTGAAGTATTCCATTCAGGAATTGTACAAGACGCAAGTGAACATGAGCAGAGCCTCCCAGTGCAGGAACAGACAAACTGCACCCAACACAACGTTGTGAAAAGATGTTCTTGGTCAGATACCACCTGCTCTTCAAACAGGAGTCACAAGTCTCTTTCTATGGTTCTCTTTGCAGCAGTACAACCTTTCAGAACAAGAGAAGGAAAGTCTCTGGAATCATGGGGCCCTTATACAGTAATAACAATAACAAGACTCAGTTTTGTTTGAGTTGAGCTGAAGCCTCTGTCCGATGGAGATGTAAATCAGGGAATCATCAGCATACCCAATAGTACCTCACCATGTGTTCCACTACAGCAGCAGTTCTCAACCTGGGGGTCACGATCCCTTTGGGGGCCGAACAGCCATTTCACAGGGGTCGCCAAAGCCCTCTCCCCCCCGCCTTCACTCACCCTCACTCTCTGCTCTGTTGGATCGCCGGCCATTCGCTTACCCCGCCCATCCCAATCTATTGCTGCCTCCTGAGTCCCAGCTGATGGCTAGAGGAAAAAAACCTGTTTAAATTCTTGCCGCGGGGCTTCAAAGGGCCGCCCTATAGCTAGTGGTGGAATTCTGCCGGTTCTAGGGGCAACTGTTTGTTAAATTGCTGGCTTGCCCCGCCCCTCCGCACCACTATTTATTGCCAATAGTGGTGGGCGAGGGGCGGGCGAGCCAGCAATTTAACAAATGGTTCGGTGTTTTTTTGTAATTTTATTGGCCCGCGGAGCTTCAGCATAGGCTAATTAGCCCTTGATTAGATCGGCTCCTGACTCTCAGCTGATTTGCTCTCAGCTGTTTTGCTCAGGGCTCTGCTGCTTGCTGGAGCAGATTATTTTTCCCCTAGCTATGCTGAAAAACGAAACTGAAAGTAAAGCAGGCTGTTGGCTTTGCTTTTGCTGCAACGTTGGAAAATTAGGCAGGCAGATTTCTTTTCTTTTTCCTCACCAAAAAAGGTAGGTGCAAACAATGGGAAATTTAGGGCAAAAGAGGAGAGTTCAAGATTTTAAAACACAAAAGAAAAAAAGCTCTATTTAACTAGGGAATTGTAATAATTGAGATACTATTAATTGTATATTGTATTGAAAGCAGAAATGGTTGTGGTTTGGAGGAATATATGGGGGAAATTATTTGGTTTATTATTATTGGTAAATATAATTAATTGATTTGTAAGAAATTGGATTGCATGGAAATAATTGGAATATTCATGTTCATATTGATTAATATACAAAAAAGGTAGTTATATAACTAATTGATTTATATTAAAATGTTGAATTTATATTAAACAACTGTAATATTACATAATTAACCAATGTGAGGATGGATATAAAAATAGATGACAATGGGAAGGGGTATAATATAGAATAGAAGGGAAAAATTGAATTTGATTAAGATTAGAGATGAGGATGAAGGGTAATATTGGTTTCTTACAAAAATAGATGAGGAATAAATATGGCAAAAAGGAAATATAGAAATTGTAAATTTAATTGAAATGACTAAACGCTGTTTAAATTTGTGAACCGGCCAAATACTCTGTTCAAAGAAAATACATTGTATGTTTGTATGTGTGTTTCTAATTATTGTTATTTATTCATATTTGTTCTCTTTTATTCTTTAAAGTTTAACAATTCATTCTTTATCTTAATATCTTTATATTTGTTTGGGGTTGGCTTTCTTCCCTTTCATCTTTTTTATTGTACAGCAATCTTTCTCCTCAAACCTACCACCTCTCTCTTTTCTTTCCTTCTTACTTTCTCTTCCTCCCCCTCTTCTTCTCCTCCCTACTTCCTCTTCCTTTCTCCTTCTCCTCCTCTCTTCCTCCCTCTCTTACCCTCACTCCTACTCTAATTTCCCTTCCCTTCCTTCATCTCTCTCTATTGCTGTATCTGTTTATGCATATGGACTACTCAGAGGGCTGAAAAAATTATTTCTGACTGGTCCTCGCACTTTTGACCAATCCTCGAACTTACGACTGTCCTCACATTTTACGTTTTTGTCCTATCTTATCACCATGGTGAAGAGAAGCAGTTGTGAAATGAGTGACACGGTTGTTAAGAATGCTACAATGGGCATAAATGATTACTAGTCATAAGTGCGAAGACCGGTCAAAAGTGCGAGGACCTGTCAGAAATCACTTTTTTCAGCCCTCTGGGTAGTCCTTTTGTGCATATGGACTACTCAGAGGGCTGAAAAAGTTATTTTTGACTGGTCCTCGCACTTTTGACCAGATCTTGAATTTACGACTATCCTCACATTTTACGTTTTTTGCCCTATGTTATCACCATGGTGAAAAGAAGCAATTGTGAAATGAGTGACATGGTTGTTAAGAATGCTGCACGGGCATAAATGTGAGGATGGTCATAAGTGTGAGGGCCAGTCAAAAGTGCAAGGACCTGTCAGAAATGACTTTTTTCTGCCCTCTGAGTAGTCCCTATACACATAGCCATGGCCACCCGGTCACGTGACCAGCTAGCCATGCCCACCCAGTCACATGACTTCCAAGCCACACCCACAAAATAAGCCACGCCCACAGAACCGTAGTAAAGAAATTTAGAACCCACCCCTGGTTGGGGGTCACCACGACGTGAAAAACTGTATTAAAGGGTCGCGGCATTAGGAAGGTTGAGAACCACTGCACTACAGGATACATCAAATATAGGCAAACAAAGAAATGCTAAATTGCCCAATGTTTTCTATCTCACACACACACTGCCTTTACTGGCTTTTTGATTTAGTCTAACATAATATAATCAGGGAATGGATAAAATATTTCGTAGATATTGATAGAATGAGTTTGATGTAGCAGTTAAGTATCAGGGTAGAAACTGGGAGGCAGTGAGTTCTAGTCCTGTCTTAGGGCATGAAGCCAGCTGGATGTCCTTGGGCTAGTCTTTCTCTCTGTCAGCTCTAAGAAGAAGACAATGGCAAACCACTTCCAAAATACCACCAAGAAAGTTAAAGGGACTTGTTTAGGCAGCTGCCCGGAGTCAACACTGATTTGAAGGGGTAGGTGTGTGCGTGCGTGGATGCACATACACCACACAGATATTGACAGCAGTCTTTCGATCCATAATATAGTAAAAAAAAATAGAAGATGTATACACACACTTATTTTATACTTCTTTAATATTGCTAAATATGTACTCAAGCACAGATACATATGCATATAAGAAGTATATGTACTTGTATAAGGAAAATATGTATGGAAATAAATGAATCTCAGTGAAAATTAACGTAATTTTGCAAACACAGATTACATTTTACTTAGAATGCTGAATGCATTTATAATTACATCAAAAATGAGGCAGAAGTAATTTCATTAAAACATAAATTACATTTATCAAGAAGTCCCCCTCAAAAAATAACCTATAGGTTTGCAAGAAAAAGAGGAAATTAGAAGGTAGAAAATCTGTATAGAATTTTTCTTGAATTTATATATTTTTTTCTAACTACTTTTCTTTTACACAGGAATCAACTTTAAAATACAAAAATATGCTATGTAATTGATTTCTCCATTGGAATCCAACACAATACAAAATTATTTTAAAACCCTATTGTTTCAAAGAAAAAGACAAAATAGCAGATTGTTATATTAGAATTTTGCAATATCCACCTTAGATAAATAAATAGATAAAATGTACATACCGCATGAAGATCATCATATTTCTTCATACAGCATTCACAATATCCTTTTCTCCTTTTATGCTTTGGAGGAACGTGATTCGGGCGTTTTTCTCTATCACTATTTGTAGGGTTTCTATTCTCAAGAGAAAAGAAACATCTTATTTATATTTTGTAAGACAAGCCAACAGGAACTAGTAAAAATTCTGGCCACTTTTAGTAGCCAGTCATGAATCCAATCCCATTGTGACACATTGTCATATTCATTTTCAATGTAATTATAAAGGATAAAAAGGAACATAAATCCTAACTGTGAGGAGAATGCAAGAGGCTTTTTAAATCCTTAATATGTTTAAAAATAATTGTACTCCTACTTAGTATGTGTCTGTCAAAGTACAATAACATTGTTAATCTAAAATCACAAAACCTCTGCCCAAAATAGTTACTCAGAAAACCATTTTAATGTTCAGTACTGAACATCAAGTAATATATAACATTGACAATATAATGATATAGAATACTTCAATGCATAGAGAAAAAAAACATTTCTGTTTTGTTCCCTTCATTATTCTAACATAAGATACACACAAGACTACTATAATTCTGTAAAAAATATGCAAGACATACAAGCCATATTAAGACTACTAATGAATGTAGACTTCAATTAAAAAACAGTATCTTAATTTCTAGTTTCAAAATAGAAAAAAAAAGATATCAAATATGTAAAACTAGTCTCTAGCACCACCTGTCAGTAGGTATAAGTTTCTGCCTTAAGAGGAAAAGCATTTGTTGATCCCATTAGAAAATGGGACATAACTTTTTCATCTATGCATAACATTTAATAACTAAGGATTACATTATATGCTACTTTATTTCTACAGTTACAAAACTAAAACATCTAATGCAGTTTGCTACACCTAATCAAAATTATACAGATAGTCTTTGCTTACTGAACACTCATTCAGTGATTGTTGAAATTATGTGGAACTGAAAAGCTGCAATCATTGCAACATCCCCATAATCACATGATCACAATTAAGGTGGTTGGCAGCATCCTGAGGTCACATGATTGCCATTTGTGATTTTCATAGCCAGCTTCCGATAAGTAAAGTTAAAAGGGCAGGAACTCACGAGCCACAGCCCACGTTAACATTAACAACACTAGGATTTGCTTACTGACTGTAACCAATGTTTTAAGTCAGACACAGTCATGTGACTTCATTTTACAAGCACATCGCTTAGCAACAGAGATGCCACTTCCAATTGTGGCTGGTAAGTGAGGGTTACCTGTATAATTTAGGGTTAGAGTCTAATAGATAATTAGCTTGCAAATCTGGGGTGGGTGGGAATGGCTGCTTTAAAAAAATCTATTATATGGGAAAGGTTTTACAGTAAAATAAGATAACATTGAATGGCTAAACATCTAAAATAGAGTCCAGTTTAAAACAAACTATTCTGAAAGATATATTAATTTTTTTCACTCAGGTAAAATTTTATGACTACAATAAGAGAAAGCAGATATAATTTTCTAAGCAAAGTCTATCCAGATACTTATTTTAAAATAATATCAACCATATCAGTTATTTAGTGATAGAGGTTTATAGTGAGCCCCCAGGCAGGTATGAGCTATGTTTATTAAATTAAACAATTATACAGCAAGCCATAGGCTGCTCTTAAATTCTGTAGCAAAACTCAGAACTGCTTCCATATATTTCTGTGTAACTAAATTTTGTAATTCACCATTGCATTTTCATCTTATTTATCTTATGTTACCTTTGTTTATTGTGAATTTGCTTCTGGCCATGAGCATTTTTCTTTTCTACATCAAATGGGCTGCAAGGCCTTGGAATAGAATAGTTGACAACAGGAAAGCTGGACAGTTGAAGGTAAAATGGTCTATAGCGACTATTAAAAAAAAAGAATCAGTTCACTACAAAACACATACACATAATAATAAGGAATGCCTTTTATATATATATTGTATTTCCTTGAAATACTATTTCATCCAATAAACAGTTACTTTACATCTTTGTTTTTCAAACTTGGCAACTTTAAGAGCTGTGCCATAAAGCACTATGGAAAGATATCTAAGTCCAAGTACTATTGCTATTTCAATTCTCAAAATTCTCCAGCCAGTATGCTGGTAAAGTTACTAAGTTTGAAAAACATTGCTTTAGAGTAAAATACCCTTCATGGATTACTGCCTTGTCATGGCGAAGGGGCTTGCGTAGCGCAATGAAGCTATGAGCTACGCCGTAGAGTGTAGCCACCCAAGACAGACAGATCATAGCAGAGAGTTCTGACAAAACGTGATCCAATGGGAAGGAAATGGCAACCCACTCCAGTATCTTTGTCATGAAAACCCCATGGACAGTACCAAAAGGCAAAAAGATATGATGCTGGAAGATGAGCTCCTCAGGTCGGAAGATGTCCAATATGCTATTGGAGAAGAGCAGAGGGCTAGTACTAGTAACGCCAGAAAGAGTGAAGCGACTGGCTCAAAACCGAAAGGATGCTTAGTTGTGGATGTATCTGGTTGTGAAAGGAAAGTCCAATGCTGTAAAGATCTATTCTCCATAGGAACCTGGAATATAAGATCCATGAATCAAGGCAAGCTGGATGTGGTCAAAGAAGGGATGACAAGACTGAACATTGACATCTTAGGACTCAGTGAACTAAAATAGACAGGAATGGGTGAATTTAATTCAGATGACCATCAGGTATACTACTGCAGGCAAGAATCCCTCAGAAGAAATGGAGTAGCCTTCATAGTCAATAAAAGATCAGGAGAAGCAATACTGGGGTACAATCCCCAAAATAACAGAATGATCTCAGTTCAAATTCAAGGCAACCCATTCAATATCACAGTAATCCAAGTCTATGCCCCAACCACTGGTGCTGAAGAGGATGAAATTGATCAGTTCTATGAAGCCCTACAGCACCTTATAGAATTAACACCAAAAAATAATGTCCTTATTATCATGGGGGATTGGAATGCTAAATTAGGAAGCCAAAAGATAACTGGAATAACAGGCAACTTTGGCCTTGGAGTACAAAATGAAGCAGGGCACAGGCCGATAGAATTTTGCAAAAATAATATGATAATCATAGCAAACACTCTTTTCCAACAACCCAAGAGACAACTCTACACATGAACATCACCAGATGGTCAATACAGAAATCAGATTGACTATGTGCTCTGCAGCCAAAGATGGAGAAGCTCTATACAGTCAGTAAAAACAAGACCAGGAGCTGATTGTGGCTCAGATCATGAGCTTCTTGTTGCAAAATTTAGACTTAAATTGAAGAAAGTAGGGAAAAGCACTAGGCCACTCAGGTATGAACTACCGTCTAAGACGCACCTTTTTACTCCCCAAAAGGGGGTGAAAATTTTGGTGCGTCTTATACACCGAATGTAGTCCTGCCCACCCACTGGCCCCCACCCTTTGGCCTCTGCCTCCCAGCAATTACCTCCTTGCAAGCAAACAGCAAGAAAAAACAGCCCCATTCAGCTTCAGCCTAGGCTAATTAGCACAAGTTGATTAGATCGGCCTCCCGACTCTCAGCTGATTTGCTCTCAGCTGTTTTGCAAGCTCTTTGCTTGCTGCACAGAGTGCTAGAGCAGATTTTTTTCCCCCTATCTAAAACGAAACTGAAAGTAAAGCAGGCTCTGTTGCAAGGTGACAAAATGAGGCAGGGAGAGATTTCTTTTTCTTTTTGCTCACCAAAAAAGGTAGGTGCAAACAATGGGAAATTTAGGGCAAAAGAGGAGAGTTCAAGATTTTAAAACACAAAAGAAAAAAAGGTCTATTTAACTAGGAAACTGTAATAATTGAGATACTATTAATTGTATATTGTGTTGAAAGCAGAAATGGTTAAGTTATGGTTTGGAAGAATATATGGGGAAAATTATTTGGTTTATTATTATTGGTAAATAATTAATTGATTTGTAAGAAATTGGATTGCATGGAAATAATTGGAATATTCATGTTCATATTGATTAATATACAAAAAAGATAGTTATAACTAATTGATTTATATAAAAATGTTGAATTTGTATTAAACAATTGTAATATTAAATAATTAACCAATGTGAGGATGGATATAAAAATAGATGACAATGGGAAGGGGTATAATATAGAATAGAAGGGAAAAATTGAATTTGATTAAGATTAGAGATGAGAATGAAGGGTAATATTGGGTTTTTTAAAAAAAAATAGATGAGGAATAAATATGGCAAAAAGGAAATATAAAAATTGTAAATTTAATTGAAATGACTACACTGTTTAAATTTGTGAACCAGCCAAATACTCTGTTCAAAGAAAATACACTGTATGTTTGTATGTGTGCTTGTCTAAAAAATAAAGAAAACCTTTTTTAAAAAAAAAACAACCAAAAAAGGTATATCCGTCTTATACTCCGGTGCGTCTTATGCTCTGAAAAATACGGTATATCATATCCCTGATGGCTATACAATAGAGGTGACAAATAGATTTAAGGAATTAGATCTGATAGACAGAGTGCCTGAAGAACTATGGACAGAGGTTCACAACATTGTACAAAAGGTAGCAACTAAAACTAGCCCAACGAAAAAGAAACGCAAGAAAGCAAAATGGCTGTCTGAGGAACCTTTGCAAATAGCTGAGGAAAGAAGGGAAACGAAATGCAAAGGAGAAAGAGAAAGATACACCCATTTGAATGTAGAACTCCAGAGAATAGCTAGAAGAGATATTCACCTTCTTAAATGAACAGTGCAAAGAAATAGAAGAAAACAGTAGAATAGGGAAGACCAGAGATCTCTCCAAGAAAATTGGATATAAAGGGGACCTTTCATGCAAAGATGGGCATGATAAAGGACCTAACAGAAGCAGGAGAGATTAAGAAGAGGTGGCAAAATTACACAGAACTATACAAGAACAAGCTTAACGTCCCTGATAACCACAATGGGGTGGTCACTGATCTCAAGCCAGACATCCTGGAATGTGAAGTCAAAAGGGCCTTAGGAAGTCTGAGCAACAACAAAACTAGTGGAGCTGACAGTATTCAAGCTGAGCTATTCAAAATCTTAAAAGACGATGCAGTAAAATTGCTACACTCAATTTGCCAGCGAATTTGGAAAACTCAACAGTGGCCACAGGATTGGAAAAGGTCAGTTTACATTCCAATTCCAAAGAAAGGCAAAGCCAAAGAATGTTCAAACTATTGCACTATTGCACTCATTTCACATGCTAGGAAGGTTATACTTAAAATCCTACAAGCTAGGCTCCAGCAGTATGTGTATCGAGAACTACCAGAAGTACAGGCAGGATTTCGAAGAGGCAGAGGAACTAGAGATCAAATTGCCAACATATGCTGGATCATGGAGAAAGCTAGGGAGTTGCAGAAAAACATCTACTTCTGCTTCACTGACTATGCTAAAGCCTTTGATTGTGTTTTTTTTTCTAATTTGATTTATATGCCGCCCTTCTCCAGAGACTCAGGGCGGCTTACAATGTGCTAAGCAATAGGCACATTTGATAGGCACATTTATTTTTTTAGTCAGGACTGAGCAAGATATTCCCTCAACTATTGCCTTTATTTCTACCTGCATCAAACATATAATGTGGGCAATTCTGCCAACAATTTCTTATCTTAAGATTTCATTATGGATATCATATCTACCCTATTGCATATTTTCTTAACGTGTAGACCAGAAAAGACAGGTAGATAAAAGTTACAGATTCCTCAAAGTACTGATTATATATAGACTTTCTAAGATAATACAATGGTTTCTTTGAACATTTAAATCTAGATTTTTTTTATATCTAACAGAAAACAGAATAGATTGATGTTTTTTTCTAAAAAGCATTTACAACATCTATATCAGAATACTATCTTTGCAGAATACTGCTACAAAGGCAAAACTGGTTCTGGCTACAAATAACATCTAGTATAACTATGTCAATAAATTAAAATATGCCTGAGAACAAATGTAGCATTGTAGCTTATAAAGCATGTGTTCCAGTCCCCTAATTCATTAACTTTTAGGTAATTGCATCACCTTATAGACCAATCTCCTTAAATGGAAAAAAAAATGAAAGAGATAAAGATGGACTCTATCTATTTCTCAATGCCAATTCAAAAATTCACAACTTTGAACAGATCTATTAAAATCAAAACAACTTAGGCTATTATTATTTTGAATTCATCTGCAACATTCCATATAAAATATGACTAACCCTGAATTAAACAAAAATTAAAGTTGAATATAATAATTTATAATTATCATTGCATAAAATAAAGTCAACAAAGCCAAAGGACATGAGAGTAGAATTTTAATTTGTCTAAAAATAACACTTACCACCTTCTGTCCTCTACTTTCAGAAAAGGATTTTTCAATTTACCTATGTAAAAGAATTTAAACCAAATTATATATTTATAAGTGTGCACACCTACCTGCCTGCCTCTCTAGATTGATCTATCTATCTATCTATCTATCTATCTATCTATCTATCTATCTATCTATCTATCTATCTATCTATCTATCTATCTATCTACCTACCTACCTACCTACCTACCTACCTACCTACCTACCTACCTACCTATCTACATGAACTTTATATGACAGAGTAACAGATTTGGAATGGACCTTGGAGGTCTAGTCCAAACCACTGGTCAGGCAGGAAACCCTATACCATTTCAGACAAATGGTTGTTCAATCTCTTTTTGAAAACTTCCAGTGTTGGAACTTCCACAACTTCTGGAAACAAGTTGTTCCACTGATTAATTGTTCTGTCAGGAAATTTCTTAGTTTTTTTTTTTTAATTTGATTTATATGCCGCCCTTCTCCGGAGATTCAGGGCGGCTTACAATGCCTTAAGCAATAGCCTTCATACTTTTGTATATTTATACAAAGTCAGCTTATTGCCCCCACAAACTGGGTCCTCAATTTACCTACCTTAGAAAGGATGGAAAGCTGAGTCAACCTTGAGCCTGGTGAGATTCGAACTTACAGTAATTGCAGACAGCTGGGGTTTATCACAATGCTATTAGTCTGCCGAGCCACCAGGCCCCTAGGAGAAGTTCTAGGTTACTTCTCTCCTTGATTAGTTTTTATCCATTGCTTCTTGTCCTGCCTTCAGGTGCTTTGGAGAATAGGTTGACCCCTCTTCTTTGAGACAGCCCTTTGGATATTGGAACACTGCTATCATGTCACCCCCTACTCCTTCTTTTCATTAAACTAGGCATACCTAGTTCCTGCAACCGTTCTTCATGTTGAAGCCTCCAGTCTCCTAATCACCTTTGTTGCTCTTTTCTGTACTCTAGAAAGTCTCAACATCTTTTTTCATATCATGGTGACCAAAACTGGATGCAGTGTGGTATTACCAAGGTATTATAAAGTGTATTAACACTTCACATGATCTTGATTCTATCCTTTGTTAATGCAGCACAGGATTACACTGGCTTTTTTTGGCAACTGTAGCATATTGCTGGCTCATAATTAAATGATTGTCCACTAGGATTTAGTTACTTCTATTGAGTCAGGTACCACCTCTATACCTGTGCATTTGTTTTTTCTTGCCTAAATGTAGAACCTTACTTTTTTCACCACTATACGCTGGCCTTTTCCTTTTTGCTCCTTATATACAGGTAAAACCTCTTAAAAAGTAAGACTACAGCCTATCCTGCTAAATTTCTATTCCCAAGGTCTGGAAATCATTCTGTACAGAAAGTACATCTGTATTCAGATAGGTCATTGGTGCCAAGATGTACAATAACATCATCATAGTCCTTACTATCATTCTTACTACCTTAACAATGTGTCTCTTCTCTGCTGGCAGTAACACCAGGCCGATACCTCACCTCTTTCAAAACCTCCACAGCCTTTCCTAAATTGACATCTCTTACAAATTGAATCACCATGCAGAAGATGGCTTCTCTCTTTAGATACCTTGCTTATTAGATATATAATTTGTCATAAAACTATACTTTTTCCTTTAATAAAATTGGTAGCAATATTAGTTGTGTCTTGAATACTTACTTTTTACTTTTTGATCTGCTGATCCTTTTTCCTATTTGAGAGAAATAATAATACTATAGTTATGAGATTTGTATAATTTACAAGTAATTGCCTATCATTCAGCAACTGGCTCTCTAAATAGTCTTAAGTATTTGTGAAGTGTGAGACACCAAACGCATAAAAGTAGTTTTTGGGTTACAACAGCAATTGGAACTGAAATTGCCATTGTTAAGCGATGCAGTCATAAAGCGTGATATCACATGACTGCATTGTTGGTGACTGTAATCCAGGCATTCCTGGTTGCCATCATAACCCTAAGACAACACATGGATCATTAAGCAGCAGGAATGCAAGATATGGAGCATGGAGATGCCACAAGGGAAACAGGAGAGGCTTGGTGCAAGTCATGTGCAATTTGGGGGAAATGTGAGGAAAGAGAGCAGACTGGAGCACAGAGACCAAGGGAAGAAGGGCACAGGTGTGTACAAATGCAGAGGCCAAAGGAAGGAAGGTTTATTGCAATGGACAAGAAGGCCAGAGCAGAGCAGCTTGTGACTTCCCTGAAGGCTTCCCACTGAATTTACTTGTGGAAGGTCAGTAGAGAAAGTCACAAATTGGGATCACATGATCATGGAGTGCTGCAACTGTCATAAGTGCAATGTGGATGCCAAGCACTGTTATGTGACTGGGAAGGTGCTGGGATAGTCATAACTGTGACTCAGTGTAAGTGCCACTTGTTCAGTACCATTTTAACTTCAAGCTGACTACATGGTAAACAAGAACTATCATTCTTATTTATGATGAAAAATCTTTTTGGTTTAAGTAATCAATTTTAGGCTAGAATATTTAAAGTACACACGGACAAATTGGGAGGAGGATTGAGTGTGCAACTATATTTATTTACTCCATACTTTCTGAAAACAAGTAAATAAAATGAAACGAGTTACATTTTTCATTCTATATCACAGTTCAACTTTAAGCATAAGTTAATATAGAAATTCTGGTAGAATTGAGAATTGCGTTTGAACTGCATACAAAAATATCCCTAATTTAATTATAGAATAGAATAGAATAGAATAGAATAGAATAGAATAGAATAGAATAGAATAGAATAGAATAGAATAGAATAGAATAGAATAGAATAGAATAGAATAGAATAGAATTCAATTCTTTATTGGCCAAGTGTGATTGGACACACAAGGAATTTGTCTTGGTGCATATGCTCTCGGTGTACATAAAAGAAAAGATACATTCATCAAGAATCATAAGGTACAACACCTAATGATAGTCATAGGGAAACAGTCAATATAAATCTTAAGGATACCAGCAACAAGATTACAGTGATAAGTGGGAGGAGATGGGTGATAGGAACGATCAGAAGATTAATAGTAATGCAGACTTTGTAACTAGTTTGACAGTGCTGAGGGAATTATTTCTTTAGCAGTGATGGCATTATAAATTGTTTATTATTCACTATTTTAAATTAAACATGGATTAAACATAGTTTTTTTTCTTTCTTTTTTACTTTTCTAACAATGATTCTAGGTGGCCCAATAACAATTAAACCAGCAAAACATACAGATAAAGAAGTATAATGGTATATGGAAATTATCTTGAGGTACAAGACGAAGAAATGCTGCCTAGGGAATCAGACAAGAGATGGAGAAGCTCCCAGTGGTTTCACTGTAGAAGAAAGAAACTCAGGAAGGATTCGCCCTAATTGATCAGGCTGTTAATAGAATTAGATCAACTGTTTGTTTTTCTTGTTTGGTTTATCTCAGAGAGCTGACAATACTTAAATTAATAATAATATATATCATGTTTCTAGTTCTAAAAAATCCAGTATTAATCCATATAGAGCAAACATGTTAAATGAGGAACCCATTATATAGATTGGGATATTAATTTCTTTAACTGAAGTTGAAACAGAAAAGTTTATTTTCTCTTGATCTTATTTCAGGAGAGGGCAAGCTTTGATAAATAGAGCCCATGTAAAAGATAGCTACTACTGATAGACAATGCAAAGTGAGCAGAATTGTATCTCAGACACTAATACCAGGATTTTCTGAATTTTGAGTGTGTGTGAAATTTTATAGTTTACAATGCTAAGCATTCTTTAGCGCAGGGGTATCAAACTCAAGGCCCGGGCGCCGGATCTGGCCCGCAGGGTGCTTAGATCTGACCCACGGGGCTACCCTGGAAACAGCAAAGGACCGGTCTGCAGTGCGTCTGCCAGAGAAAATGGAGCTAGGGAGGGCTGCCTGCAGCCCTCCCAAGCTCTGCTTTCGCTGGCAGAGGGTTGCAGGAGGCCGTCACAGCTGAAACGGAGCTGGGAGCCCATTTTCGCTGGCGCTTAGGCCACCAAAGGCTCCCGACACAAATGACGTTGAGCTAGCCACACCCACCATGGCCCCCCAAGGTCAAACATAACCCTGATGCAGCCCTGAATGAAATCGTTTGACACTCTTGCTTTAGGGCAGGGGTGGTGGGCAATTGTGGCTCTTTTACAATCTGTGGACTTCAACTCCCAGAATTCCTGAGACAGCTTGGCTGTTGTAAAAGAGCCACAATTGCCCATCCCTGCTTTAGGGTGTCACTAATATTTTAAAATCTTCCCCATCTCAAAATACCAACAGAGATGAGTGGAGCTTTATCCTTTCGCACATCTATGAGGTCTCAGTCTTTCTCTTGCAAATTATGAATAAGATATTAATGTAGCAGTTTTAGTAGAAATAATTACATTTACTGCTTTTTGCTATCTTTCTTGGAAATTAAGTAGTTTACTTACCACATTGTTGACTGTGCTTGTTTTCTTAGCCAAAAAGAGATCTTTTTTCTTTTGCTCAATATAGTTCTTAATATCTTTTTTCAAAAAAAGAATAATTAAAATTATTATTTTATGTCATCTAAGTTACTTAAATGGAACAAATCTTTTAATAATGGGATAAAATCAGTTTTATTTTAAAAATACTTGCCATCAATGTGAAGTATTTTCACTCCCCAACTCAAGGCATTTGAGAGTATACTACCAGAAGGGATCAATTCCTGTAATACAAATATTGAATATTTCTATCATTACATTTCAGCATAGAAATATTTAAATACAATAAAAAAACTTGAAGTGCAGGTACTCTATATCCTCAGCCTCCTTCCACCCTATTAATAGAATAAAGTACAAAAACAAAATTGCATTCCTCCTTCATGCCAAGCAGCCTTGTGGCAATATGGAAATAAAGTTTGCCTGATTTAAGCTTGAGTAAACACAGCACTGTGCCTTACTAAAAGCAATTATATACAGGTAGACCTCAATATACAATCACAAATGGGAACAGAATCTCAGTCATTAAGCGAAATGGTTGTTAAATGAGACACCCATATGTCTGCTTTTCTCAACACTGCAATCATGGTACTCTGGGTTGCAATTAAGTGATCTCTTGGGTCACTGAGTGGATGGAATGAAAAAGCTGCCTGCCAAGTTCAACTCCCCTCCCCTGTGTGGAAGTGAACTACTCCTGCAGGCTGCAAAAACAGAGCTCAGACCTGCAGAATCTAAATTCTGTTTTTAAAAAGACACACAGGAAAGCACTTACTCAGACAGTGGAGTTCAGCTCCCCACTATGTGCACAAGAGAACTGCTCCAACAGGATTCAGGAATGGAGCTTGTAACTTAGAGATCTGAGCTCCTTCCTGCACTCTGCCAAAGGAGTTTGACTCTCTTCCATAAGTGGAAGGTAAGCACTCCAGTGGGCTGTGGGAATGACACTCGGATCTTTATGATTTGAGCTCCATTTCTCAAGCTACTGAAGGAGTTCAGCTCCCTGTTCAGCTCTTTTAATCAACTCCAAGAAGAGAGTGAGCAGAGGTAGATGCTTACAATCTTCTCTGCTGGCTTCCCCATTGCCTTTCTGGGGAAGCCAGAAGAGAAGATTACAAATAGCCATCATATGATCGCAGGCAGGGGTGAAATCTAAAATTTTTTGCTACCAGTTCTGTGAGCGGAGCTTGGTGGTAAGGTGACTGGGTGGGTGTGGCCAAGTCAATGTCACTTCTTTGCCCTTTTTTAATCTACAAAACACAACACAACAGGCTCACCCACAATGTAAAAGCAGCTGTGCTAGACCCAAAATGGCCCCTGCAACAAGCAGGAACCTCACACAGCCACAAAAAGCCCAAAAAACCAACTTTCACAAAATTCCACATAAAGCTTTGTGAGATTGTGTGTTTGTGTAGTTAGAGTGAAACACTACAGAAACACACTAAATCTCAGAAAGCTGCACAAATATTATTATATTTTAATTTATTTTTATTTTTATTAAATTTAAAACTTCCTAAACTTTAAATGGCTAGGTCTAAAAAAAGAACAACTAAAAAAAAAACCCAATTAACTATATTTTTTTTAAGCTCCCAAAGGGGAAAAAAACTTACCCAATAGAACAGGGATTTCCAACCTTGGCAACTTTAAGACTTGTGGACTTCAACTCCCAGAATTCCTCAGCTAGCTTTGCTGGGAGTTGAAGTCCACAAGTCTTAAAGTTGCCAAGGTTGGAGACCAAGGCAGGCAGGAAGGCAGGCAGGGAGATAGAGCTGCTCACCGATGAGCTTGATTGCAGGCAGAGAGATTCAGTTGCTTGCTGATGCAACGTATTGCAGGTATTACAGGAAGCGAAACAAGGCAGGCGTTGCAACCAGCAGCTAAGGTAAGCAATCTGGAGGCTTTGGGGGGGGGGGGATTTTTGCTAGTGGTTAGCAGGCAACTCAGCTTGGATCGTCAGAGCTTGGCTCGTTAGAGCCATTTAAAAGAAAATAAAGGCTCTGATGATTGCGTAGCTCGCTGGGAATGGGGGGCGGGGGCAGGGATTTTGCTACCGGTTCTCCGAACTGCCCGCCGCCATTGCTACCTGCTCGCCCGAGCCAGTCCAAACCGGGAGCATTTCACCCCTGATCGCAAGATGCTTGACAATGATCATAAATTCGGATAGGTGACCAAGCACTCAGATCAGGCAATCAGGCAACTTTGGGAGGAAGGGGGCATGGTGATAATATTATAGTGAGTCAGAAGTAATTTACAGGCTGTAAGCACTCTTTCCAAGGCCATCTTAACGTTAAATGGTCATTAAACAAATGGTCATAAATTGAAGATACCTATAGGAAAAAAGAAATGTCAAACGTTTGATTTCATAACCTAGCAGTGCCAAAAAGCTATCCTAAAGTTACATATAATTAGCAAATTATATAAGTTTCATGTGGAAATAATGATAACAGATAAGAAAGCTAATTTGAGATAAAATAATAATGTTATTCAGTGACACATACCTGATCCTTGATTGCCTTTTCCACTAAAGATTTTCCTCTACTCATGCGCATCTATATTGAAGAAGAAAAAAGAGTATGGGTGGGTTACAGCTGTTACTGCACACATAGGGTTATTTAAAATAGTTACTTAGTGAATTTTATTACTTTGGTTTTTTAAAGGTTCACAAAATTATTTAGGTTGGCACGATATTAAAATTAGTAAATTAAAATTAATAAATTAGTGACACCAAATCTGATGTACAATCATGACAGAAACAATGAGTTTTAGTCCTTCCTTAGGCACAAACCTAGCTGTGTGACCTTGAGCTAGTTATTTTTTCTTAAGTTTACAGAAATGATTTACAACAGTAAACCATTTCTGAAAACCTTGTCAAGAATATTGCAGGGACTTATCCAGGAAGTGCTCAAGAATAGGGCATGACTGAATGGGGAAAAAAAGATTAGTAAGATTAGCCAACTTTCTATGAGTAGACATAAACAGCTTATTTGTGATAATTTTTAATTTGATGTCTGCTAGCTAAACTACTATATTTCTATTACCAAAATGGAAACTTATCTAAATGACTGAATAACAGTACTTATATTTTTTTAAAAAAGAAATAAACAAAAACATACAAATTACTATCTAAATATGTAAGCAATACTACAAAATGTTTTCCAAGTAATGTTCACTGATTTGACTATTGTTGTAACTCAGCCAACAGAAATGAATTATGGATAAATTAAATGTATATGGAGTTTCTCAGTCATCCAGGTCATGGTTGTCCCAAAAGTGCTTTTTTTCAAGAGGCAACTGGACTTTCTGGTTTTTCTTTGAAGATGTTTCACTTCTCATCCAAGAAGCTTCTTCAGCCCTGACTGGGTGGTGGGGAATGGAAGGATTTATACTCCTTGCAGACAATTTGGTTATTTGCATTCTTTTAGCATGTCATTAAGATCACCTGGAGGTTTATCTGTATCACCACCTGAGTGGTGCAAATTGTTCAATTTTGACATAAATGGAAGAGAGGTTAAAGAGGGATTAAAGAGGCCATTTATGTCAAAATTGAACATACTTCTTTCAGCAGAGGGGGAAGGATACATCATCTATCTCCATCATCTACAAGTCTTTTCAACAATTCCAAGAAGGCTCCACAACAACTTGTACCACTCAGGTGACCTTGATGAGATAAAACTCCAGGTGGCTTTAACGACATGCTAAAAGAATGCAAATGATCAGCTGTCCACAAGAAGTATAAATCCTTCCATTCCCCACCATCCAGTCAGAGCTGAAAAAGCTTTTTGGATGAGAAGCTTTTTGGTCTTCAAAGAAAACCAGAAAGTATACTTGTCTCTTGAAAAGAGCACTTTTGGAACATGGACAAATTAGTTAATACTGATATAGCTAACTCTCTTTTGTATGTAGTGAAACAATTATATTTTAATACAACTATTAGAGTGAGGATAAATTTATTTGCATTTCTTATGGAAGTAATATTCAGTATATTGTTTAATTTTTACATGCAGTTGGTGGTGCCTTATTTGTCAACTACTGAGATTTTTTTAAGTTAGCTATGTCAGTGTACACGGATTATTGTCTCTTGATAAGAATTGATAATGTTTAAGAAGTTAATCTGTTATTCCTCTAAGAAACAGCTACAAATGAGTTACACCCATAGCAAAGATAGCAAAGTTATAAATTTGAGGTAATGATTGAAAACATTTAAATAGTCTATTGGACAGGCTGCTTTAGAAAAGTTTAGCAATACTGAGAAACAATACTTTGTAAAACATTACCTTGGAAGGCTCACACAGCATATGTCAAAATTGTAATCACTGAAACTATCGAGACATTTATGAATTTTTATCAAATGAAAGGAAAGTTAGTGGGCCCAACACTGAAGTTGTTCTATGGGAAAATGATCTTGCAAGTGCTATCTGGAGCAGGAATTTGATGGTGAAGATTTTTACATTATCTAAGATTTTTACAAGACATATAAATAAATTCTGCAAAAAATCTCTGGAGCTTCTTAAAAGTACTTATGCCTTTCCTCTATGAACTTGGTTAAAGACTTCTGAAAAATTTATTTTAATAATAAAGAAGAAAGTCTGAAGTGGAATATTTTTCAATATAGAATAGGAAAGAATGAAAAGATAATATCACAGAATAAAATACTACAATGTTTTAGCCTTACAGGTGCCATTAAATTAATGGCTTCCAAAATGTCTTGCCATTGTCTATGGCTGTCTAGAGTCTCAGTTCAGCGTTATCTGGTGGGCTACAAGTTTCCCAGAGTACCGTATTTTCCGGTGTATAAGACGACTGGGCGTATAAGACGACCCCCTACTTTTCCTGTTAAAATATAGGGTTTGGGCTATACTCGCCATATAAGACTACCCCTCTTCCAACGCACACCAAATAAAAATTAAAAAACATCAGATTTGATTTCAATATGGTAATTTTAATTCAAATGCTTATGCCTTTCCAAGAATCTAGTACACCAGGATACAGTGGCCTTAAATCTGTTGCTGTGATCTGGGTTAGATTTGGCCCACTGAAGTGCAAACAAATGTATTTTATTTCGTGTCACTACATAACCGTTTTGGCGATGCTCATTCACCATGTCTGCTACATGTTTTTCGAGTTCTGGCCAATGTGGGGTGCCTCTTCTTAATGCACACTTACCCCTTGGCATACTCTTTAACGCTTTTACATTTGCTTTCCAGTCCCGAACCATCTTTTCTGTTACTCCATATTGTCTTGCAGCAGCACAGTTATTATGTTCCATGGCAAAGTTTAAAACTTTAAGTTTAAAACTGGCTTCATATTTCTTTCTTCTTGCTGGTGAAGCCATGATGGGGTCTTGACTGTTATATTTGTATACTATACTGTATGTACTGTTGCTGTACTGTAGAGAAAGGTAATGGGCTACGTGTAGTGGCAAGAGGGCTATTTTGTACCAGGTTTTTTTCCTTCACCCATGCAGCCTTGTCGAGATCCGCACACTTCATGAATCTGAGTTGCTGGCACTGACTGATGACATTGACAGAAAGCTGTGCCAATCTAGTCAAGGCTGCATGCTGCTGAATGCTGGAACCAGCTGGCTGCTGAGCGGAGCTTCTCCCAGGCATCTAGGGGGCTATTACCGACGCTCCGACTTCCCCAGCTGATCCCCACCGGTCTGGGGAAGTCAGAGCGTCGGTAATATCTCCCTGGATGCCTGGGGGAAGCTCCGCGCAGCAACCAGCTGGTTCCAGCATTCCAAGGAGGTCCACGGTGAAAGCGGCACCGCGGTCGACCTGGGCCAGCGCCTTGCACACCTGGCTCTGCGTCTCCATTATGAGAAGCTCCATGCGACTTCGCATGTCTCTGCCCCAGTCGCGCAGCTCTCGCAATCCGCTCACCGGAGGAGCCATGAAGTGTTCGCACCGCCTTGCCTGATCTTCCTCATCCTCCTTTCCCCATGGCTTTTCCGGTTGTAATTGGTGTTGCTGCTGCCGCCGAGGCTGCTCCTTCATCTCCGCCCGCCGCACCAGACCCAGCCCGGCCAGCATCGCCGTGGCTCCCGCAGTCCAAGCGGATCGGCACCCAGGCTCGCAGGCGAAGGGTGGGAGTGCGCAGCGCACTTTCCTGGCTTGGCGCCAATCCGGACGGCTGCAGTAATGGTGAGAGCGGGCAACCTCGGGAGAGCCATTTCGGGACTCCGTTTTGCATGTGTAGCAGATCCCAGTTACCAAGAAACCCGGAGAAGAGGCACAAGGGGGGTTTATCAAAAAGAAGCTTTAAAAGAGGTCTCGATACAGAGGACGCGGCGAGCATGGACACCGTCCACACAAACAGGCACCAAAGTCTCATTGCGGCAACGTTAAGCCGCGACTTTACACGCCTCCTAGTTTTAGGCTGCTTGTTCCAATGCCTTCGCGATAAGCCGGCAGAATCAAAACTCTTTTTTTCTTTCTTTCCCTCTCTCTCTCTCTCTCTCTCTCTCTCTCTCTCGGCGGCTTTGAACCCGTGGAATTGGGGGGGGGAGGGGGAATGTTATCAGCAACACACAACAACAAAAAGTGTGTGTTTGTGGAGAGGGGAGGTAGTGGTAAAGGCGGCAGACCGGTTTTTTTTCCCCCAAGCCGATCTCTTTCGCGGCGTATCCAGCCCGACCCCATTCAGAAGAAAGGCTGCAGCCGGAAAGAAATGGGGGGGAAAGACATCTGCACCTTTTGTTACATACACACACACGAAACCCACAGTTTTCTGGTCTCTCGCGCAGATCTGTTGTGGGGTGGGGTGGGTGGGAGCCACATAATTCCGGGAGGCGAAAAGGGGCGCAGGGATATTTCCAGAAATGAGCGAAATAATGCAATCCATGCAGCGACACCCATATTCTCCCATTCAGATTCTACCTCTGGCTGAGAGAAAACTGCCTTGAAAGTTTCTCTGCCCCCCCACCCTTTAAACCCAAGACCCTGCCTCGTTTGCAGACTAGAGCACTTCTTTCCCCCGCCCGATTAGCCCAGGTTAAAATCTTAAAAGCTCGGGCGCCCCTCAAGCCACTTCTCCCGACATCGGGATGAACGAGAAAGCCGTTTTAGCTTCACCTATTCTTCCACACACACCCCTCCACCCCAGAAGGTAACTTAGCGCTGCTCCTCCTTTCCCCATGGCTTTTCTGGTTGTAATTGTTGCTGCTGCTGCCACCGAGGCTGCTCCTTCATCTCCGCCCGCCGCACCAGACCCAGCCCGGCCAGCACCGCTGTGGCTCCCGCAGTCCAAGCGGATCGGCACCCGGGCTCGCAAGCGAAGGGTGGGAGTGCACAGCGCACTTTTCTGGCTTGGCGCCGATCCGGACGGCTGCAGAAGGAACTGGGCACCGGCTGTCATGTCTTTTCTCCTGTGCGGGATTCGGCACCTGGGCTCCCGGGGTTTAAGCCTCCGGGCCTGCCCGCGCTGCTCCAGGATGTTCGCTTCGGGCTCCTTGGAATCGCTGCCAGGCGGTTCTTCCCGTTGGGGCGATGGTGGGTGGCTCCCGCAGTCCAAGCGACACCGATCGCTGCCACCCACCATCGCCCCAATGGGAAGAACTGCCCGGCAGCGATTCCAAGGAGCCCGAAGCAAACATCCTGGAGCAGCGCGGGCCGGCCCGGAGGCTTAAACCCCGGGAGCCCAGGTGCCGAATCCCGCACAGCAGAAAAGACATGACAGCCGGTGCCCAGTTCCTTCTGCAGCCGTCCAGATCAGCGCCAAGCCAGGAAAGTGCGCTGTGCACTCCCACCCTTCGCCTGCGAGCCTGGGTGCCGATCCGCTTGGACTGCGGGAGCCACAGCGGTGCTGGCCAGGCTGGGTCTGGTGCGGCGGGCGGAGATGAAGGAGCAGCCTCGGTGGCAGCAGCAGCAGCAATTACAACGGGAAAAGCCATGGGGAAAGGAGGACGAGGAAGATCTGGCAAGGCGGTGCGAGCACTTCATGGCTCCTCCGGTGAGCGGATTGCGAGAGCTGCGCGACTGGGGCGGAGACATGCGAAGTCGCATGGAGCTTCTCATAATGGAGACGCAGAGCCAGGTGTGCAAGGCGCTGGCCCAGGTCGACCGCGGCGCCGCTTTCACCGTGGACTCCTGGGAAAGAAAGGAAGGTGACCCGAATTCTGGGGTAGAGTGGGGACGCGTTCCTTTCTCGTGGGCCGTGCACTGCCTGGCACCTCTTGTAGGTTGGAACTAATTTAGAGTACAGCTTCCCCTCAATGTTGCCGGTGCTCCCAAAGTGTCATCGGTCAGCGCCAGCAACTCAGATTCGGGTACCCGGCGTATAAGACGACCCCCGACTTTTGAGATGATTTTCCTGGGTTAAAAAGTCGTCTTATACGCCGGAAAATACGGTATTTCATGAAACCATTTTCAGCTCAAGGAACTGTCTGAAGTTTGACTAGCTTTGAAACATATAGAAAATTATAAAGAACTTGCTTTACTTAACATGCAGCATTTGTGCAGGGTTGGTAGAGAGTAAAGGAAGAAGTAAGAATGAAACTTACCGTGTCCACCAGCTTAAATGTATTACCATCAGTCCTGTCTCTTCTACTGCTTGGATGAGGTGAACTGTTCCCGCCATTACATACAGATTCTGGGCTTGGGACTGGAGATACTTGTCCAAGGGCTGCAAATTTTGCTTCTTTTTTATTAGAGATCAAGTAATTAATGTCTTTGCTGAGGAATCCTTCAACTCTCTAATTGTTAAAAAAAAAGAAGAAGAAAATTATTATTTTGGAATGGGAACACTATATGTTCCCATTCCAATACTCAACATAGCTTTAAAGCATCTTCACAAATATTTGAGTAATACTGCTTACTTCACAGAATCTCTAATTCTCATTCATAGACTGTAAGCAGCCGGATTGGAAGAAGAATTGTTAGGATAACATTGCTATGCAAAAAGATTATTTCAAATCACAAATGTTTCAAAAAATCAATGTAGATCAGGGGTGTCAAACTCAAGGCCCAGAGCCCAGATTGGGGTGCTTAGATCTAGCCCATGGGGCTGCCCTGGAAACAGCGAAGGACAAGCCAGTGGTGTCTCTGCCAGTGAAAACGGAGCTCAGGAGGACCGCAGGTGGCCCACCTGAGCTCCGTTTTCACTGGCAGAGGGTTGAAGAAGGCTACTGCAGCCAAAAACAGAGCTCAAGAGCCTGTTTTCGCTGGCAGAGCACTTGAGCTACCACAGGCCCCCCTGACACGAGTGACGTTGGCCATGTCCTACCCTGGCCACGCCCCCCTGAGGTCAAACATAACCCTGATGCGGCCCTCAATGAAATCGAGTTTGACACCCCTGATGCAGAGATCACGCAATATAGGTTGAAATAGTTAATATAAAATACCATAAACATATTTATAATATGTAGGTAATCCTGGATTTATGACCAAAAGTAGGCCTGGAATTTCCATCACTAAGCAATGCAGTTGTAAAGAACACCACCACTTTACACATTCTGTTGTTGTCATTAACCATGAATTATGAGTCATTAAGTACCTATCCCAATCCAAGCCATTCTGGGCTTGATTCCTCCCTAACCTGAAGCTTGGTAAGATAAAGGAATTCCTCCTTTTCAACTCCTCCTACCCATCTCCATCACATCTCTGACCTTCCCCGCCCCCTCCCCCAAACCTATCTTTCAGAGCAGCAAGCAGCCCCAAAACTGTGTTGCTCGGCAGCTGTCATGCCACTGCTCAGCGGCTTCTTGGTGTGCTCTTGGGCTGTAAGAAGTCTCTGAGCCACATCATCGCACATAGCTACCATCCTGGGGAACCCCAACAGCATGGCATGAAAAAAATTGCCCACCAGTATGGTGCAAAGCTACAGTATCGTAGATCATAGTACACAGCACTGCACCAGGAGGTCCTGGCAACGCAACGCAACACAGGAAGCCCCAGGAAGTCTCAGCTGTCCTCAGTTCTGGGTATAACAATTTTATAGAGAATTTTGGAGAAATGGCAATTTTTTAATTAAAAAAAAACCCTAACCATGTAGCATTAAATGTAATTGAAAGGCAGGTTGTAAAAAGAGAGAAATGCTTAGGAATTCAGTCTCAGCAAGAATATAATATACTCAAACTGAATCTGCACTATTCCTTTTTTTTCTATCTTAAAGCAAAACATATATATTGACTTACCCCTCCTAGTTCCTTAAGATCTTTTGCAATTTTATCAGAGAGGGTGTTAGATGGAATATCAAGATAGAACACTTTCCCAGTAAGTGGTTTGCATTTTGGTTTATCGGGCTTTGTAGAATCTTTCTTTACACTTTTCAGGGGAGGGTTGCTTTTTTCCCTTCTTTCTTGCATATCACCTGCAATCGAAGTAAAGCATTTGATCCTTATCAGAAACGTATCTGTTTAATCCTTAAATCCTTTGAAGCAAAAGAGGATTATTGAAAAGTGTGTATAGGTGAGCCTTGATATTTGAAGTATTAAGACTAGGAAGGAATATTAGATATGTTTGTCACCTTGAGTTATAAATAAATAATATACAAATAGCAGTAGCACTTAGACTTATATACCGCTTCACAGTGTTTTATAGCTCTCTCTAAACTAGTGGTTCTCAACCTTCCTAATGCCGCAACCCTTTAATACAGTTCCTCATGTTGTGGTGACCCCCAACCATAAAGTTATTCCTAAAACCATCGAAAATATGTGTTTTCTGATGGTCTTAGGCCAGGGGTCCCCAACCTTTTGGACCTCAGGGACCACCAACTTCATAATTTTAAATTTCACAGACCACTAATACGAATCCAGTGTGCCGCTTGCTGAAGCACCTGGACTCCCAATGATGGGATGGGGTCCTTCAGGCACTCTCCCTCCTCTCTCTCCCACTCTTTCTCTCTCTTTCTCTCTCTCTCCCTCTCTTTCTCTCCCCCACTCTTTCTCTTTTTCACTCCCCCCTCTTTCTCTCTCTCTCCCCCTTTCTCTCTCCCCCTCTTTATCTCTCTCTCCCCCACTCTCTCTTTCTGATTCTCTCATTCTGATTCTCTTTCATTTTGTCTTTCTCTTTCTCTCTCTGATTCTCTGATTGTCTCTCATTCTCTCTCTCACACTCTCTGATTCTCTCTGTCTCTTTCTCTCATTCTCTTTCATTCTGTCTTTCTCTTTCATTCTTTGTCTCTGACTCATTCTGATTCTCTCTCTTTCTCTCTCTCTCATTCTCTTTCATTCTTTGTCTCTTTCTCTTTCTCTCTCTCTCTCTGTCTCATTCTGATTCTCTCTCTCTCTCTCATTCTCTCTCTCTCTCATGTCATGGGCCAGCCAGTGTCTTGGGGCTGAGAGGAAGTAAAGCATCTCCCTGAGAGACCGAGGGCTGGAAGAAGTGTGGGAGCGAAGCACTACTTGAACTTGCGCGGCATCAGGATTCCGCCTTGGTATATTTGCGGTGCAAGGCAGCCCTCATCTCCTGCCGCTTGGAACTCAGAGCGGTAAACGGTGACTGGTCCGGGGAACAGCTGGATTTTGCTCTCCATTGCGGATGCCAGATCGGCTCCCTGCAAGCTCTCGTCTCTCAAAGAGCGCTCCCTGAAGTGGTGCGGGAAACTTTGGTTGGGCTCCTCAAGAGACAAGAGCTTGCAGGGGGCCGATCTGGCATCCACAATGGAGAGCAAAATCCGGCTGCTCCCCAGACCAGTCACCATTTACCGCTCCGAGTCCCAAGCATCAGGAGATGAGGGTTGCCTTGTACCGCAAATATACCAAGGCGGGATCCTGATGCCGCACTTACAGCGGAGAGAAGAAGCCGGATTTTGCTCTCCATTGCAGACATCAGGTTGCCCCCCCCTGCAAGCTCTCGTCTCTTGAGGAGTCCGACCAAAGTTTCCAGCCCTGCTTCAGGGAGCGCTCCTCGAGAGACGAGAGCTTGCAGGGGGCCAATCTGGTGTCTGGATTAGAGAGCAAAATCCGGCTGCTCCCCGGATCAGATGCCATTTACCACTCTGAGTCCCAAGCGACAGGAGAGGAGGGCTGCCTTGCGCCACTGGCTGGCACAAATATACTGAGGCCGGAATGCTGTTGCCGTGCAAATGAAAATAGTGCTTCGCTCCCGCAGCTTCCAGCCATCGCAAATGCCATTTCTTCCTGCTTCTGCCGCCCTCTCCCCCACCGCCACAACAGCACCATTCATTCCAGATGGCGAGGGCTGCACTCCTTTTTCCGTATTGCACCACCTGCAAAAATACGAAAATTTCTCCACGGACCACCAAAGGACACCGGTTGATGACCACTGTCTTAGGCGACCCCTGTGAAAGGGTTGTTCGATCCCCAAAGGGGTCGCGACCCACAGGTTGAGAATCACTGCTCTAAACGGATTAAAGAGTCAGCATATTGCCCCAAACAATCTCCTTCTATCTCTATCACCTCTCCCAAATATATTTTGGAGGGTCATCTAATGGTCCATGGTAAATTTGGACAATACAAATTGGAAATAGAGTTTGGCTGAAGAGGGTCTGAATGCAGCTTCTTTTGTGTGCGGTGGCCCTCTTCAGAAGGGCCAGGACACACTGGAGCACCACAGCATTAAGAAAAGCGGAAGAGAAACAATTGCTTGACATTTTTCTCCACAATGGCTATAGTAAAAACTTTGTATTCCAACACACTAATCCTACCATACATAAAAAGGTGTCTGAAATGGCAGCCAAAATTCTCCCACCTCTAGGAATAACAATAGTGCATAAACCCACAGCCACACTCTGCCAGGGATTATCCAGAACCAAAGACAAGATACAGAAGGAGGAAAGAAACATTGTAATTTACAAAATCAGCTGTAACAATTACAACCATTCTATGTGGGACAAACATTACATCAACTGAAAACTAGAATCCATGAACACCAGCTGGCAGTCAATCGCCACAAGTCCAAATCCTTAATCCCCAGCCACACTGACAAGGAACAGCACCAACTCTCAACCAACTCTCACAACTCCACCATCAGCACTTTACCTCCCAAAGATCCTCACTTGACCTCCTCATCACAAGACCCTCACCTGACGTGAGCCTCCCACAAGACCTTCTGACCGCAAGAAACCCTTATAAGCAAAAGAACACCAACACTTGATATTCTCTAAATTCTATTGAAGTTGTTACCTAACCTGGTAATGAAATGTTCAGAAACCAACCCACAAGCTCTGAGAACGAACTTTCACCGTCAACCTACATTCGAGCTACAGATATTCACCACTATCATAAACTAGTTAAAACAGAACCTGTTCAAAAATCTAAACTTCAAATTAGAAAATGAATTTTTGTCACATTCAGAATTGCCTCCAAAGTCCTCTCTTTACTCTGAGTTTGTCTTTGTTTTATTCTCCTCCCATTGGTATCAAAGTTCCCTACTTCTTCCCTGAATCAGGCCCATTTTTTTTTTCCAGTTTCTTACCACATTCAAATTTCTAGTATTTCCTATATTTACTTCCTAAAAATAATAAATATTGCAACTGGCTTTAAGGGGAGTGCTTTGCTTTGAAGTACAGTGGTACCTTTATGTTCAACTGCTTTGAAACTCATCAAATTTGGTACTCAGCACATTTTGACACAAAAAACATTTCCTGGTACTCATCATGTTTGGTACTCAACACACCAGCTAGAACTTGTCAATGTTAATTGCCTTGTAACTCATGGCATTATTCCTTGTGGGAAAAACTTGTTTGGTATTCATCATTTTTGGTACTTATTGTGCCTCCCAGATCCAATTAACAATGAGTATTGAGATATCAATATATCTCGGGTTTTTTGGGAAGGAGATATTATTTTTATTAACATTTAATTAGAAGTATCAACAGGGCGCATAACGGAAAGAGACATGTCCATAGACATCATGTTTCAGTGGATGCAGAAAAAAAAACTTTATACTCAAAATCACTAGCCAGTATAATTCATATTCTCTTCACAATCCCACTTTTCAATATCAGTTTGGCTTGTAGACCATATATCGACCATATTCCAACATATGTGGCATTATCAAGAGATCACACTTTGAAAGTGAGTACAGATAAGATTTGAGACTGAAAGATTTCAGTTTGCTGGATTTAGATTGTAATCAGGAAAATATTTAGATTGTAGCCCTAATTAGGAAAATGAAATCAAGAAAATTCTGTTTCAAGTAAATAAAAAATATTCCAAGAGAAAGAAAAACAATCCTATAAACATATAAATAAACTTAATTTCATTACAACCAACTGGTTAATTGTCAGTTTATCATCTCCTCAGGGACTAATTACCTGGGAGACTGTTGTTATTCTAAATGTTTTAACAATAAATTCTTAATAAACTATATAGGGTGTATCAAAGGTCAAGTCTCACTGACCATTCATTATATCAGGGGTGGGCAACTGTGGCCCTTTTACAACCTGTGGACTTCAACTCCCAGAATTCCTGAGAAAGCAAAGCTGTTTTAGGAATTCTGGGAATTGAAGTCCACAGGTTGTAAAAGGGCCACAGTTGCTCACCCCTGTATTATATTAATTACATTAAAACTGAATTGATTGCCACTTTTACTAAAAAAAATGTATTTGTTTGATGCCCTTTGAAACATTCCTAGTACAGTAACATTTTCTCTGAAAAGAATAAATAAAACATATAATTGGTCTATGGGGCCTAACTTTAAGTACACCCTATATCTAAATATGAACCTCAGAAAGATTTTCAGTAGTTTTAGAATCACCCTTATGCAGAAAAGACATTTCAAAAGTACAACTGGGTTACTTTAAGTTATTGCTTATTATTTTAAATAAATAATGTCACCCAATATAAATAACAAATAAGCACATTTAAATAAATTACATTATAAGTATCCATTGCCTACTTAGCTAATACTTACCTACTTGTGTATTTCAAAGCATAGAATCTTTTTTAAAGCGAAAACATTAGCTCCTTTTGACACAGTATTCAAAATGTACTATAAATCAGCCCATACTACACAAAATAAGCGGGGTGTGTTGTGTGTGTGTGTGTTAAATTCAACAGGACATCCAAAAAACAGAAACTTTTGCTGTTTTCCCAACCCAGACATCCTCTTCAACCTATCAAGGGGAATTTTAGCGCTCTCAATTTCGCAAAGAAAAGAAAGAAAAACCGATCTGAATTAAAAAAAAGTTTTTTCTACCCTTTTCGGGGGGAAAAAAAACACAAACTCCGTCTCGAGTCACGATCGCCACCGCACCACACAGGAAGCAAAATGAAGACTTACAGGGAAACTGTCCTTTGCTGCCGCTTTTCAAACCACCCGGTTTCATTTTGCTGGGAAGTCACATTTTCTGCACCCTCATCTCCCCGCGACGGTTACGATCTACAAGAAAAGAGCGCAGAACAATTAAAATGCCCCAAAATTCTTTCTTTTTTTAAAAAACCAATTAAAGCTGAGGGGAGGATTCTGGGTGCGTTTCCTGCAGCTAACTCCTTCCTCCCATGGTTTCTGCCTTCCTCCCTCCATTCACGAGGCGGAATTTGCAATCCTTCTCCCGTACCCGTCGCCTCGCCGCTCTCTGGCCCTGTCCACTCCACCCCACCCTGAAGGGACGGTTGGTGTTTGAAATGTACATTCCCGCCGCTCGAACCGATCCCGGGCCCTCGGCTCACCCCAACCCAGAGGATCCCATGGGGCCGGGCACGGCCGCTGCTCAGGATCTACTACGCCAGTCGGCCATCACGCTTTTTTTGTCAGCCGCGCTTTCCCGCCTTTGCCCACCCGGGCCTACTAGGCACTGCCGACGCTGGCTTCGCCTCCCTGGTTGGGCTGAGCTAGGGCAGAGGCGGCGCCACGCAACAAGGAGGAGCCTTTCGCAGTGCTGACAGGGCGAAGGCATCCCTTTTTTTCTTCTTCTTGTCCTTCTTCGGGGCGCTGGGGGAGGAAGGTGGTTTTCCGTCATCCTCTTTCCTCCCCCTCACCTCTTCGGTAAATGGCCCTTGAAGAGAGGCAAGGAGCACGGAAACGTGCCGATCTTCTCGCTAAAGGAACGGTTTTCCCCTAAACGTGGTTGAGAGATACCTTGTGAGATTCTGAGAAAATGGTGCTTCTCTTCTGGCGGCCTCGGTAGATTTCCCAGATGTTAAGAGGGCATGATGCCTTTTTAATAGAGGGGAGGGGGGGAGGGGATAATCCTTAAGAAGTGCGGAGGAGGCGTTGATTGAATTGGCATTAGCTTTTGTTATGTTAAAGACCTGGGTGAATTCCATGCAAGATAAGGGACATAGCAACTGATACCACACTTGAAGAGGGACCATCTCAGAAGATACTAATAAAAGAGAATATTTGTAGGTCAGGGTTGAAACAAAATACCTCCCCACCAGCAATCAACACCCAAATGAGCATAGATTAACTCCAAGGTTAAAACCACCAATTAAGAAGTGAACAATGTCCCAAACAAGGAACTGCCAAACAAACAGCTTAATCAAAGAATCTCCCAAGACCTCTCCCACCAACACTGACAGTGTTGGTCACTAGAATTTAAACAGAGTAAATTCCACTCCTTACAAGCACTGGTGGTGTTATTACCTAATTTGTGTAGCGAATGATCTGCAAGAAAACATCTCAAGATTTTCCTTCACTTGGGAGATTTTTATTCAGCCCTCCTTTCCTCTGAAAAGAGGCCCAGCAGCCTACAGAATTACTGCAATAGAGAAGGCTGAGTGATCTAGGTGGTCACTTAAGGTCATTCAAAAGATTTCATGATAAACCAAGGACTAGCTTGACTGCTTTGAAACCAGCATGTTAGGGATTGTACACTTTGGACTCTGTGTGCTGGTTTGAGCCAATCCAATTAACAGAAATAATACATAAAGTATCTTTTGTTCTTGTGCATGGCAATTCCTATGTTTTACGGGGTCAGCAATATCTCAAATAATCCATAGATGTTGAGAGTATCTGTGATTCAAAGAAAAAAAAAGTTTGTTTGTTTTTTTAAATTGCTTTAGGAATTATATCCTAGTCTGCATTGAAGCAAATTCTAACTGGATTCTGGAATGTTTCTCCAGTGACAGATCGGAGCCATAAGGTTTAATTATTTTTTAACAGGTCCCCCCCCCCTCCCCAAGAAAAATGGGTTGTGAAGACAAAGGAAATGGATCCTATAGAATCACAACTTTTCAGCAAATTGTCTCTTCCTGTTGTGGTGCTATTCTAACATCCGTTTTGGGTAAGATCAAATATTAGAACCATTTAAACTTCCCTAAGTCTGCTTTTATAGTATTGTCACAATGTTCAGATGAAATTCAACTGTTGTCTAGAAAGCAGAGCTTAAGTTTTTCTTCACTTAGTTAAAGTTAGCTAGTTCTGTTTTTAATCAATTAACAATCTATTTATAAACATAAAAAAGCATTTTAACATGTTGGTTGTTTGATTGTCTTAGTGACACCTCTAGATGTTGTCAAAGTTCGACTACAGGCCCAAAGCAATCCAAACCTGAAAGGTAAAACCATATCTTTATGTATTTGCAGTGTTGATGGGAGATAAAATTTGATAATTTCTTCTCAAAGGTTCACATTTATGAAATTGATATTACTCTTTAAGTCCATGTTAGAAATATTATTTGCACTTGCTGATCATTTATAAGATGAACATACATTTTATTTGATGCTGGTTATGACATTTGATACGTTTTCTTTAGAAATTGTTAAGACATCTTTTTTAATTTTATAAAATGAGATTATGATTACACAATTATATTTGCCTATGACACTCATGTAACATTAAGGATACTGTACGAACTTTATATATAGATAAGTATATAGTCCTCCAGTTTATGCTGCATTTCATCAACCCCTTTGCAACACTTAGGAGAAAAGATTTCTTGTTTACTTCTTTATCAGGAAAGTCTTTTTTGGATTCTGATGGTTTGACTGATCACATTTATCTTTATGAAAATGGAACTGGCAAAACCTGGAATAAGACATCTGCCCGTTTTACTGGCATGTTGGTAAGAAAAAATGCATTTTGAAGAAGAAATAAAAATTGAAATTTAATTAGATAGTTTCACGGTATTTTAAACTCGGGAGAAACACACTTCATTGCATTATGATAGTTTAAAATTAAATTTGCCTATTGCATTCACATTTTATAAGATGCTTGGTACAGCATTGTCCAATGATTGTGAATGAGAAGGTTAATATAATAGAAAGTAAGAAAATAAAAAATATGATTGATTAATTAATTCCTGTCACTTAATTTATTGTAAGCAGTAGGATATGTATACGTGATAGTTGAGATGTGTTCATATGATAATCTAGTCAATAACATTGAAGCCTATCATGTTGTGCAAACCCAAATCCACATAGTAGTTTAATTATTCAGCATGTTATATAACAGGCCAGTCTTGGTATGTTATAATCATACCTTAGGCAAGGAAATAGCTGGGTCCTTGCAGGCAATCACTTTGACTCAGCCTTAGGAAAAAAGGAGTGGCAATCCACTTTTAAAATGTGCAAGGAAACTGCATGGGCACACAAATGTAAATATAGTTATAAAGTGTTCTTAGTATCATAGATTACTGATGCACTTTTTGTCCCTTGAAATTCACAGTTCCATTCAAATAAAAGCTGATCTTGGTGGAAAGCGTTTAGCTCATTGTGGTTTATTGCGGGGGGTCTCCAATCCCAGTCTGTGGACCGGCACTGGTCTGTGACATGCCAGAAACCAGGTCATGCAAACAAGCAAAGTCCCATTTGCAGGATGCAGGCAGCAGGCAAAACCATGCCCCCTCTGGTCTGCAGAAAAACCCACTCCATGAAACTGGTCCCTGATGCCCAAAACATTAGGGGGGCTGGTTTATTACATCTTCTTAGTTCAATTTTGAATGATTTGATACGAATGTTTCTTGATTTAAGAAGGAACAAGGTTTGATTATTTTTATTTTAAAGATCAGTACATAGATATGAATATATATATTTATATAAATTAACATTTTTCTAGGTGTAATATGTTTATAGATAAATTCTTCATACTTCAAATGAGCATTTCATCAGATCAACACTGATTGGAGGGTAGAGCCGAGGATTTTGTTCAGTATCTGTATGACAAAATCACTCAGATTCGGGAAGGCCTAGACTCCGACTGGGTAGTGTCAGGGGGGATGACTGAGGCAGGTCTTGAGAATGTTATCTGGGATGAGTTTGATCCTGTGACCCCCAATGACGTGGACAGGATTCTGGGTGGACTGAACGCGACCACATGTTTATTGGACCCGTGCCCCTCCTGGTTAGTGCTGGCTTCCTGGGAGGTGACGCGAGGCTGGCTCCAGGGGATTATAAATGCTTCATTGGGTGAGGGTGACTTCCCCGCCGCCTTGAAAGAGGCGGTGGTGAGGCCTCTCCTCAAGAAGCCTTCCCTGGACCCGGCAGTGTTGGCTAATTATCGTCTGGTCTCCACCCTTCGCTTTGTGGTGAAGGTTGTTGAGAGTGTGGTTGCGCGACAGCTCCCTCAGTATCTGGATGAATCGGCTTATCTGGATCCGTTCCAGTTGGGCTTCAGGCCTGGGTACAGCACGGAAACGACATTGGTCGCGTTGGTCGATGATCTGTGGAGGGCTCGGACAGGGGTTGCTCCTCTGTCCTGGTCCTATTAGACCTCTCAGCGGCTTTCGATACCATTGACCATGGTATCATGCTGCACTGGTTGGAAGAGTTAGGGGTGGGGGGCACTGTGTTGCGGTGGTTCTCCTCCTTTCTCTCCGACCGGTAGCAGTCTGTGTTGGCAGGGGGGCAGAGGTCGACCCTGAGGCCCCTCATATGTGTGGTGCCACAAGGCTCAGTCCTCTCGCCCCTCTTGTTCAACATTTATGTAAAGCCGCTGGGCGACATCATCCGTGGTTTTGGGATGAAGTACCACCAGTACGCTGATGACACCCAGCTGTACATCTCCACCCCAGACCACCCCAACGATGCCCTTGAAGTGATGTCCCGGTGTCTGGAGGCCATGCGGATCTGGATGGGGAGAAACAGGCTGAGGCTCAACCCATCCAAGACCAAGTGGCTGTGGTTTCCGACATCCCGATATAGTCAGTTGACGCCATCACTGACTATTGAGGGTGAATTGCTGGCCCCCACGGAGAGGGCTCACAACTTGGGCGTTCTCCTGGATTCACGGCTGTCTTTAGAAGAGCATTTGACAGCCATGACCGGGCGGGTTTTTCATCAGGTTCGCCTGATTTGCCAGTTGCGTCCCTTTCTGGATCGGGATTCCTTACACACAGTCACTCATGCCCTCGTCATTTCCCGCCTGGACTATTGCAACGCTCTCTACATGGGGCTCCCCTTGAGGAGCACCCGGAGGCTCCAACTGGCGCAGAGAGTGGCCGCGCAGGTGGTTATGGGAGCGACATGGCACTCCCGTGTAACACCTCTCCTGCGCGAGCTGCACTGGCTCCCGGTGGTCTTTCGGGTGCGCTTCAAGGTTTTGGTTACCACCTTTAGAGCGCTCCATGGCTTAGGACCTGGCTACTTACGGGACTGCCTACTATCACAAATAGCCTCCCACCGGCTGCTACGCTCTCATAGAGAGGGGCTCCTCCGGGTGCCGTCGGCCAAACAGTGTCAACTGGCGGCCCCCAGGAGGAGGGCGTTCTCTGTGGGGGCACCCACTATCTGGAATGAGCTCCCCCCGGAGATACAGAGGATCCCGGATCTGCGCACTTTCCGCCACGCTCTTAAAACGTTCTTAAGACCTTCCTATTCCAGCAAGCTGGCCTGGCCTAACCTTTTTCCCCTTTTCTTTTAAATCGAAAATTTTAAATCTGTTTTTAAATTATTGGGATGTTTTAAATTTGTCTCGGGCTAAATTGTTTAATCTGGTTTTATTTCTGCTTTTAAATTTTGTATTTATGTATTTTATTTTTTGCCTGTTCACCGCCCTGAGTCCTTCGGGAGTAGGGCGATATATAAATCTAATAAAACAAACAAACAAAACAAACACTGAAAGAGATGTTCACAGAAGATCATGCAGGTCCAACTTAAATTAGCAAGCATGATGAGGGTGATCAGCCTCTCAAACAGGGACTGTTGTGGAGGGCCAAACAATAGGGTGTTGCTCAGTGGTGAAATGTAAAATTTGCTACTACTTTTCGTCGGGCCCTAAAAACACACTTATTCCATCTAGCTGGGCTGGCTTGATCCCATCCTCTCAGTTTTTAATTGAATTCGGTATTAATTGGGTTGTTTTAAACTTGGGCCAAAATTATTTAATTGTTTTTTAAATTGTTTTTAAAATTTTATATGCTATGTTTTATCTTGGCTGTACACCGCCCTGAGTCCCGCAGGAGAAGGGCGGTAGAGAAATAAAATAAAATAAATAAATAAATAAACACAGGTTCTGTGGGCGTGGCTTGGTGGGGAGGGTAATGTGACTGGGTAGGCGTGGCCAACTTTTTTTTTTTTAACTTTTAAAACCATTTTTTCTACAACCTCTTTGGCTAAAGAAGTTGTTAAAAAATGCTTTTAAAAGCCTCTGACGATCCCAGCTGAGTTGCCTGATCAGCAGAGGCTTTTTTTCTTTAAAAAAAAAAATTCTACAACCTCTTTGGCGAAGAGGTTGTAAAAAAAATGCTTTTAAAAGCCTCTGACAATCAAGCAACCCAGCTGGGATTGTCAGAGGCTTTTTTTTACTTTTAAAAGCATTTTTTCGGCAGAAGAGGTTGTAGAAAAAATGCTTTTAAAAATTAAAAAGCCTCTGATGATTGCACGGCTTAGGTGGGCAGGGCGTGTGTGTGTCAAGGATGTTTGCTACCGGTTCTCCGAACCACCCGCCGCCATCGCTACCGGATCGGGCGATACGGTCTGAACTGGGAGCATTTCACCCATGGTGTTGCTGCTCTGGGCCCTGTCCCCATGGGCCAGATAGGGACAACCAAAGGGCCAGACATTGCCTGTGGGCCCTAGAATGCCCAGGTCTATTTTCAAATGACAAAAAATTAAGTGTGTTTGTTTGGGTGTGGGTGTGTGAGTTTGGGAGTGCTCTGACACAGATGCCACACATCCACAGTATGCCAGTTTTTTTAAAAAAAAATTTTAAAACGATTAAATACATAGTGTTTGGTACATAGTTCAAGAAATCTACAACTCATCATATCACTATTTTTCCTTCTTTTAGGATGCTTTTGCAAAAATTGTTGAAAGAGAGGGTGTGAAAGCATTGTGGAGTGGATTGCCACCCTCACTGTAAGTTATAAGTTTTTTATTTTTTCTTCCTTTGATTAATCTCTCACATTAAAATCAAACCTGAATAAAAATAAATAGTTAAAATGAATCATGAAACTATCAATTCTGTTTAAGATTGATAGCAAAATTAGTAACAAAATAATTGAAAAGTAATTTTATTAATGTCTTTTCTATTACTGCCAACAGTTGCCTTAAGGTACAAAGTTAAGTAAACATAGGAATGTGTATTCTAATTAATCAAATTATGTATGTGTCCTGGGCTATATTAATTAGAGCAATTTTTATATGTTACTATATAAATCCTATTATATCCTATTCTCCTATCCCAGAAGGAGTAGTACTTGGCCTGCATTTTGAAAAAATCAAGATAGTGTTAGAAAAAATTTTTTTTGAATAGTTGAAAGTTAAAAGCAGCTACGTTTAAGAAGGGTTCAAATGGGTCAGTCTTAAAGTCCTTGACATGACACAGAAAAATGAAGAAAGTTATGATAGGAAAGGGAGGTAAAAATTGTAAAAAATAGTTCCCTTGCTCTTCCTAAAACCCTCCCCCAAAATATTTCTGCTTTGACCAGCATGAACCCAGCCTGATGAACCTTGGAAAACAGCATTTCTTCTGCCACAGAAGAAGATTAGATTAGGAAATCTAATCAATTCTAAAATAAGCAAAATAGTAGGTAGCTTAAAGGAAAAAAAAATATTCATTTGATTTCTGTGTCTACCAGTCTCAACAAGTGACTGCAGTGTGCATAAAAAACTAAAAAAAAATACTGTAACTATATATTTACAATCTACCTCCTGCCACAGTTGGAAACGGGACAAAAGCTGTCCAGATTACTAATGTCAAGTGATGGCCTCTTTGGGAAAGGGTGCACCATTATCTTCTTGAGAAATGGCAGAATGACTTTCCCCCTCAAGGAATTATTAGCCACTATCCAGATTCAATCACTAATCCCTCTTTGATAGTCTTAACCAGCTAGGGCAGACATTGACATAGCACAGAGACTGCTAAACTATCATATGCAAGAGCACAAGAGTGCTTCCTTAGAAATTTGACGAAATCAAATTTCCTCAAGATAATCTTGCAAGATTTAGCTTCATGGCCTCCGCCATTGTGCTCCTATCCTAAAGCTGAGTACAATTTAATAGAACCAGTTTCTCTGCAGAGAGGGGTGGCACCAGATAATTGAAGGCTCATCAGGGAGTGACCATGACAAGAAAGAAATTAGTATTTCCCTCAATTTCAGAGCATACTGCTACTAGTGTGACAGAAAAACCAAGTCGTGACTGCTATTATGCATCAGGCTCTGAATGTCCTGGGGCTATCATGATGACCATGAACTCTCAAACTATCTCAGACTCCATGCCCTGGGAAGACATCAACCTGCCAACATGGTTAGGCAGGGAAACTGCTAATCAGCAAATAGCTAGTACAATTACAAAAGCCCCAAATGATCTCTCTTAGTGCCGAACTCAATAAATAGGACCTTGCACCCAGCGGTCTGAGGAGCAGTGTTCTGAATGCCTCTGGAGTATCTCAGATGGCCACTACATCTCCTCTATCCTAGAGTCAGTGCCACTTATGGAACCTAGAAATGTTCTGACCCAGCCTTCGCAAGCAACAAGTAAAACACACCCCTTTTTAAAAAAAACGGGTAGGAACAGTCTTTATTCACGTTAGATAGACAAAATCATAAATAATTAGTCACAAATGAAAGTCTTTTCTCTTTATGAAATGGCACGAACAGTCTCTGTTCACATGAGAACTCAAGATAAAAAGTCCTTCAATGATTAAGCCAAGCAGAAAGAGTCCCTGTTCACACTGACTGAGGCAAATGCACTATCTATTGTTTCCCAGCAGGGAGACTTAGTTGGCACCTCATATACAGAGCAATTAGTCCCAACAAATCTGGTTCTGGCAAAAAAATCCAATTTGATTGATGTACACTGAAAAACAAACAGTTGTCTGTGACCACTCCCAAACCCCTACTATTTATTTCCCAGCCAGGGTTGGGTGGCTAGTGTCTGTGACTTCTTTTCCCTGAGATCCGGCTTATTGCCTTCCATTGCTGTCTTCTCCTGTCCTCTCCTCTCTACACATATGCGCATCTAGGATGGGCCCCATCTGTTCCTCCGCCTCATTCAGCTTAGGTCCCAAAGACAGCTGCTTCTCTACTTGGGGCGGGCAGAAGGCCCTGTCTGCATCTTTTTCTGCTTCTGCTTCCTCATCAGAGGCTTCCAAAGGCTTCGAAGCTGGCCCAGGTTTCCCCTCCTCCTCCTTGTCTGACTGCTGCTAGCTCTGCTAGCAGCCTGCAGGCCACAACAAGAAGGCAGAAAGAGGAATCTCCCCTCATGTCCCAGATAAATCTCAGTAATATGTGCCATGTCAACCTTTTTATTTACAATAAAAGTTCAATAAAAATTTGTAACAAATTGATTTAGCATTTAGCAGCAGCAGCTGACAAAGCAGGGCCTTGAAATTCTGCCATCCAGGAGCATTCTCCATGGGCCGGCCGGCCCGTATCTACCCTAATAGTTCTTTCTGCCCCTTATTATTGGAATGTTGCAACTTTCCCTCATTCCTTCGGAGCTTTCCCCCTTCTTCTCTCCATAAAAGTCCATGTTTAGGCCCATATCCTCCACCTCATACACACAATCTACAATTAACCAATACAGATACTTGAGGTGTTTCTGAAGAGTACAGCATCCAGTCCCTTCAGTTAATTAGGTACCACTTAATATCATCTTCTTTCTACCAACCATAATATACCATCATTCAGTCTCCTCTCACCAGATCACTTTTTATCTCCACCACATGCTTGGACCCCCTTCACCCCCGCCCTCCAGCCACAGCCAATTGACAGCGAGCCTTTAGACTCAGCTGAGCCCCAGTCCTCCACCTATGCCTCCCCCCTCATGAGTATTTCAGAGAGGGATCATTATACTCCAGTGATTTGCCCTAAGGGACAAGCAGCCACGCCTCCCAGCAGGTGGCTGGAGAATGGAAGTGAAGGGGTTGGCAGTATGTGGCAGATGCAAAAAGTCCTAGACCCCACCAGATTGGTTAGGGCTAGATTTCACAATCCCAAATGATTCAATTCCCCCACCCCCATCCCAGCTTTTAACTATGAGAAAGGTGAGCAAAAACACAACCACAACCTAAACTTTTCAACTTGATGACTAGTCCTATACCAATAAATTCTTTCATTCAAGTCCTCCTGAGTCCTAGTAACTATTGAATAAAGCATTTCACACGGATCATTATTCTCTACCATTAGTTCTCAGTCAGGAGAAATGCAAAATGCCTATTTGATAATGTGGAGGAAGGAACTGCAGCCACAGAGCCCAGCCAGTCCAACCCTGCTTTTGCTACAGTAAAATTCCCCACCTCCAAACTGCCATGATAAAAAATGGGTGGCTTTCACACACATTTAGGCATCATTGTGCTCCTTGCCCTGCAGGACAGTCCCTTCTGCTGCCTGATAGCAGCAGCAGCCTTCGGTGGCAGACCCTTTGCAAGTTATGTGGGATATGCTTTCTGGTTACTTTCAAAAGCACCTTCATTACTTTTTCATTATGTATATGTTAATATCTTTCGTTAATGAACATGATTCTCCTATAATGGGTAATAAAACATACAGCCATTCCTGTGCTTTGCTTATTTCCTCTCCAGAATTGGTAATAATTGTACCATTGTTTGTTCTCCATACTTTTGGGGCACAAATTGAAAAAGAAACCAAAACTGTTGGCCTTTAGAATTCTTTGCTTTAAAGTGTTTACTTGAATAACTTAATAGAGGGAAACATGCTCTCTAACATGTTTATATAAGTTGTTAAAGAGAAAACAGTGTGTCTAAATATTTTACTCAGCACAGGAAGTATCCCTGAAGGGCCCATGATCTATATGTGAATGTTAGCATCTTGACATGCAGTATAACATGTGTCTTGTTCTATGAACTATGGCCAAAGACCAACTCTAAAATGCTTATATTTTAGCTAGAAGTTTGACAATTATTTGAGTAAAACTGAAATCATTAAGAAGCTGATTAAATGCTTATATTTCAATTTTAGAGCAGTTTCAGTTCCAACTACAGTAATTTATTTTACCTGCTATGATCAACTACGTGATGCCCTCGTTTATAAATTAGGAGATAATGTCTACATTCCACTTATTGCAGGTGCCATAGCCAGATGTGAGTTTACTAATCTGTAGTTTACTGTTAATTGTTTACTGTAACAAATCTTATATTAAAAATTAACCAGTATGATGACATAGCAAATATTCATTGTGAAATAAATGAGTGTAATTAATTATTTCTCTGTTTTATGGTCAAGAAGTGTACATTCCTTATCTAAGGATATTACCTAATACATGTGTAATATTTTATGGTGTCTTAACTATGACTCAGAGTTAGGAGATACTTTTAGCACGAATAGTTCTTCTTTCCATTCTGAATTCCCCCTTCTTTACCTTATCTAAGCTAACACTGATTAAACTTAAATCTTAATGGTGAGCATGGTAAATATGTTGATGTAAGATCTGAATATAGCATACAGTATATGCAAAATTTGTCTTATTTCATGACCTAAAGCAACAGCCCCCAAGCTTTTGGGCACAAGGGACCAGTTCCATGGAGGATGGTTTTACCACAGAACAGGGGCGTGATTTCGTGCACTGCATGAATCCTGCGTGTGGATAGATGGGGCTTTGATCGCTTGTACGGCCTGTTTCCTCACAAGCTGTGGATCAGGGCCAGTCTGCGGCATCGTTGGGGACTCCCCGCCTAGAGTATTATTAACTAGCAGGACAACAGAATATGAGTAGCAGTTTTTTAAAGACCAGTTTCCATTGTACAGTCAAATTATACAGTTGTCATTGTAATATACAAGTTTTGAATTATATTTATTTGTTCAGGCATTTTCTTGTTTAAAGCACATTTCATATATAATTGGGAAGAAAGTCTCTGAAAGATGCATTCCAGTTTCCCACAATAGCTGTCATAAACCTTATTTGAAGGAGGGATTTTAATTTATTTGTAGTCCTAGGGTTACAATCCTAATTTGGACTAGAATTTCTATCACTAAAATAGTCGTTCCATCACTAAAATAGTCGTTAAGGAAAAGATCACATAACCATACTGTTTAGTGTTAGTTGAAATTTTGTTTGTAAGGCTGGGAACCTCCTGCAAAAGCTGTCTTGCACAACTGTCCCTCCTTCAACTCCCCTCCCCCATTTCTGCTCCTTTGGCCCCCTTACATTCCACTGCTTTACACTTCCCTCAAGGATCCAGGCACGTAGGCTCTGTTGGCCCTGAGCTTGTCTCCACTTCTCACTGAAGGCTGATTCTCCAGGACTCCATCCAATAGAGGAAGTTGAGGGATAAGGACTTCCTGGAGGTGAAATTCATATTCTGCAACTTGCGTTTTGGAAAGTAGCACTTCCAAAGTGAGGACAAGGGCTTCCTAGAAGTGCAGTGTGTGTTCTACAGCTCATTTGAAGCATTCCTGAAGAACTGGCCCATGGGCTTCAGTGAAGGTTGGAGACAAGCCCAGTGTCAATAGAATCTTATATGTCTGGATGCTGTGATATATGGTGGAATGTAAGGTGTCCAAAAGTGATATTTTTATGAAAATGTGATATTTTCATAATGACTAAAGTTTTCCTTAACAATTAATTAGGGATAATAGTTGGTTGTGCTGTCTAGAGCAAGTTTAATACCAACTCCAGTAGGTTATGTACAATTATACCTGACTTGTGTGTGGTATAAAATGGCTCTCAGGGTATATGTGATCCATGTTGGAGTCTATAAGCAAATGCATGAATGAACAGATTTGTTAAGGATCCCTGTGGAAGGAAGAATCTTTATTTTCATCTTCTCCCTAAAATTCTGCTATGGTAGCTCTACAAAGGAGATGCAGTGATCTGAAGCCTAGTAATCAAAGAGGGGTAAAGAAGCCTCATAGCCATGCACTGACTTTGGGGCTATAAACCTGATGAGTAAGGTACCAGGTGCAGCCCATTATGCAAAGTGAAATGAGGACAAATTGCAAGAGGAATAAAGAATAATCTATAAAATTAAAAATAAAGGGACTTAGAAAACACAAAACACTGTACGACACTGTTCCTTTGACTATGACCTCTTACTAATCGAAATCTGAAATATAGTAGTTAGCTAGTTAGGCTCAATTCATGAAGTTTTCGAGCTAAGGAGCCAGCCCTTTAATTTTATCTGCTGATAGAATTAATTTATTAAAGTATTCCTTGGGTTACAAGGGCAATTGGAACAGGATTGCCATTCCAAAGTGATGCAGATGTTATCATATTTCTTAGTGGCAATATTTCGGCAGTTCCAGTTGCCAAGGTAAATCTAAGACATGTGGCTTGTTAATTAGGAAATGGCAGATGTTCCAGGTAAGGGGCATGAAAATACTGCAGCAGGATGGGGAGCCCTGGGAGGAACAGTACAGACTGCATGTAAGTTGGGGGAAGACTTGGGAGGGTCAGCACAGGTCATGCATGTGTTGGGGAAGTCTGGGGGAGGACTGCTGCAGTATGTGTTCAAGAAGGCTGGAGCTAGATGGCACATGGGGCACATATGTAGGAAAGTCAGAAATTGGATCACATGGCAGGATTTGCATGCAGGAAGACCAGAATCTTACCAGAATGACTTACAATCTTTCTTGACAACTTTCCTATTGACTTTGCTTGTGGGAAGCCAGCAAATGACAATCGCATGACTGCAGGATACTACAACCATTGTGAATGTGAACAAGTTTCAAAGTACCTGCATCATGATTAGGTGACCATGGGGATGCTGCAATGTCTGGAACTTTGAGGACCTGTCATACTCGTTTAGCATAGTCACAATTTTGAATCATCACTGAATGAGTGGTCAGTAAGAAAGAAGGGCTACCTGTAGTTTGTAAGTTTTGTGCTTTGCTTCTGAGTATCAGAAAAGAAAAGGTGAACCATTCTTAATGCCTGAAACTAATGTTAAAGGGTCAGGTTTGGGACCATGCATCTTTTAGAGGTTTTTCAGATTGTTACTTCCTTTCTGATATTAGCAATTGGGATGCAGAACATCTTGAGAATTTGGCTTGTAAAATTAGTGTGTTTCAATCTATCCATAGTATTAAATTGTTTGTCAAATAGTATTTGTAAAAAAAATTGTGGTTATTAAAAACAAAACTGAAAACTTATTAATTCCACATATGAGAAACACAGAGGACCATGAAATTTTACATTTAGAGCATTTCATTCTCATCACAATAAATCTGGGTTAATGAAGCACTCACTGAATTTAGAATCAATCTGAACAATAAAAAATGTTGGCATCTTGAATTCTTTACATGAAAGTTGATTTAATAATTTATTAAATGTATATGATAACTGACTCCTAACAATTCTGGGATGAATTATACTGTTGGATCAATAGCTATGTTTATTATGTAGTGAAATGCTTAATGCATAAAAATAATAGATATGGGCATATATACTGAAACAAATGTCTTGCAGAAAAAAGTTTGTAAATTTTGAGCACTGTGTTTCTTTCTGTCTCAAATTTAGTATTTTCTGCTACTATAATAAGTCCAATTGAAATGATTAGAACAAGAATACAGTCTGGACGATTGACTTACACACAACTGCTTGCTCGCATCAGTACAGGTGTGACCCAAAATGGTTGGCTTTCACTGTGGAAAGGATGGGGTCCCACTATCCTTAGAGATGTGCCATTCTCAGGTATGACTTCTTTCAGAAATACATATTTTTATATGTGCTGGTTACTACAAGCTCTCTTCTACTGAGGATTTTAGGGTTCACGAGATGTAAGTTTTAAAAATACAGTTGTGTTTTACAAGTGTAAAATATATGCATATCATAGGTACATGATACATCTTTCAAATTTACTTTCCTCAGCTAATAGAATACAAATCTATTTTTATAATGTTTTAGATGGTGATTTTGGCTTTATACCAGCATTTTTTTTCTTCAGATATTAACTAAATCATCTTGCCCTTTAGTTTTTGACAGAATTCAGTGCTGGAACCATAGCTATCCCTAGCTATTATTAAAACAGAAGAGTTAAGCTTTTCAATAGTTGACAAAGGAAGAGTTTTGGACATTGATAGATGCTAATATTTCTATTATTATTTGCAATTATCTAGAATTAAAATAATGCTCAGGTGAAAAAACTCTTTTATGCTACTGTTTGTAATTGGATTCACACATCATCTTAAGTGTGGTTTTCTAAATATGCTTTATACATAAATCACAGTTGGTTACATTCACACATCATATTCAGCCAAAATTAAAATTAAATAAACTGTTTTATGCGTTAGCACAGTATCTGAACAGTATCAATGTTCATGCTTTATAGAAACTTCATCCCCAAACAGGTAAGTCATAAATAGCAATAGCAATAGTAATAGCACTTAGACTGATATCTCGCTTTGCAGTGCTTTATAGCCCTCTCTAAGCAGTTTACAGAATCAGCATATTGCCTCCAGCAATCTGGATACTCATTTTACTGACCTTGGAAGGATGTGTCATGGCCCCATCAGAGCCCAGTTCAAAAGAGGAGGAGTTGGAACCAAGGTCTTTTGATGGGGATGACACATCTCCCTTGGAATTTTTGGAAAGTCCAGGGGGTGAGGATGATGTTGTCCCAGACCCCTCAGGCATTGGGGGAAGTGGTCAACTGGATGGAGAGTTGCCTGCCCTTACAGACACGGGAGAATCAGCTTCTGACAGGCAGTGATGCTGATAGGCAGCAATCCCCTCTGATGAGGAACAGCTGTTCCCCCACTGGATCCAAGGGCACAGAGAGCAGAGCATAGGCAAACTCAGAGAAGCGCTATTTCCAGGGGTGGGTTCTAAATTTTTTTACTACCGGTTCTGTGGGCGGGGCTTATTTTGTGGGTGTGGCATGGAGGTCATGTGACTAGGTGGGCGTGGCTAGCTGGTCAGTCATTTCTGGAAGGTCCTCGCACTTACGACCAGTCCTCGCACTTACGACCCGACTCATTTGTTTGCTTTTAACACTGATCAGCTGTAGGACGGCCCTTTGAAGCCCCGCGGCAAGAGTTTAAACAGTTTTTTTCCCTCTAGTCATCAGCTGGGACTCAGGAGGCAGCAATAGATTGGGGGTGGGACCAAATAAAAGGTAAGAATAATGTGGGGGTGGGGGAGTGGGAGGGCGGGGGGGGGAGAACTGGTTTGGTGACGTTATATCGTCACCGCTACCGGCTTGGCCGAACCGGACCGAACCGGGAGGAACCCATCGCTGGCTATTTCTCCTCACAAGGAACACCTGAATGGATTGACTTAAAGAGAAGTTGTGGGGAGTTAGTCTTTGCCAGGAACAATTGTTTGTTTTGGCTTACATTCCCCTGATTTTGACTCGTGCCTTTTGCCTGGCTAGCCTTGAGGTCTGTCTTTTGCTTTGTACCTTGTCTTTGCTTTGAGGACTGCCTTTTGTCTTGACTTTGCCTCATGGACTCACTTAATTGGGTGGACTGGACTTGGGATCCTGGCCCTTGCTCTGTGACCATGCTCCTACTCTGTGGACTTTCTTTGTTCTATATAGGCTATTGTTTGGGGGACTGAGAGTGGCTGCCTTCAGGGTAATATGGGGTGGAGCCTTACCGGTCGTTAGAGGGCCATTTGTTGGAATATTTACTTAGAGCAATAAAGGACTCCCTAGAGCAGGGGTGAAATGCGCCCTATTCGGACCGGATCGGCTGATCTGGTAATGATGGCGGGTGGTAGTTCGGAGAACCGGTAGCCAAAATCCCTGGCCACCCTGCTCTTGCCCACCCAATCGCCCAGTTGCCTGCTTGCTGCTTCCTTTAAAAAATTCTTTTAAAAGGTAAAAAAAAGAGGTTCTGACGATCCCAGCTGTGGTGCGTGATCTTTTTTTTACTTTTAAAAGCATTTTTTTTTTACAAATTATTCGGCTGAATAGGTAAAAAAGGCTCTGATGATCCTAGCTGAGTCACACGATCATCAGAGTCTTTTTTTACTTTTAAAAGCATTTTTTTACAACCTATTCAGCCGAATAGGTTTTTTAAAAAATGCTTTTAAAAGTAAAAAAAAAGATTGCGTGCCACAGCTGATCACTCCCCCCACGTTGTTCTACTTATCCCATGCCTCCTTTTGGTGTGCACTGGGCACACACAGGCGCCCCTCGCATTTGGTGCATGGTGCACACTGTGCATGCGCACACATAACGCGCATGCGCAGCCAGCAAACCAGTAGTAAGCCTGTTCAGATTTACTACTTCCCTAGAGGCCTGCCTTTCCTTGACAATCTGGATCATAACAGAATGGAAGGCTAAGTCAGCCTTGAGTTGGTCAGGATCAAACTCTTGGCAGTGGAATACAGAGTTAGCCTGCAATACTGCATTACTATGCCACCACGGCACATGATCAAATAGGCAACTGATGACAGCTTTTTTATTAGATGAAAGATGATATAAGATCGATAAATAGATAAGGTATGTCAAGATACAACATATTTTTCTTTGTCAATATATAATGATTTGATCTATTTGTTCAGATCTAATCTTATATGGTATGGGTATAACCATTTGCTCAATAACAAATACTTTCAGTATCTTCAGTTCATTTGAAGGTATGATGGCATTGAATGAATAGTACTTCTGTCTGGTTATTGAAGTTATGGATATTGCAGCATCCCTGCAGCCACACGGTCAAAATTCAAATACTTGACAGCCTGCCCACATTTACATTGCAAGGTGCACTTCAACTGCCCATTACCACCTACTGTATCTCTCCCACCACCACCACCTTTGCCACTATATATACTCCTGCTGCCCCCAGCTGACCTTCATCATCTTTTTCCTCTGGTTGCTACTGAGGATGCCAGGCCCTTTGTGAGTGCAGCCAGGCTAGGGATGACTGCTGCCAGGGCAAGCGTCATACAAGCATTTAAAAGTTTCTCTTGCACTTCAAATTTCTAAAAGAACTTAGCACATAAGAAATCAATCAATTGCAATTTCAAGCTTTTTAATGTCTCACTATTTGATCCCATAGCACTCTACTGGTACAATTATGAATATTTCAAGATGAACTTATGCAAAAAATCAAGTTCACATGAGCCAACATTTTTTATCATCTTCTCATCAGGAGCAGCAGCCGGTTCTGTAAGCCACATTTCTGTTGCTAATAGTTCATATAAGAAAACATAAGCATATTAAGCACTCATAAATTTGTGAAATATTTGGTCATTTTAGTCTTATTTGAAATTAATGATGTTGATTGAACAAAATAATAAATTAAAAAAATATAATTAGATGAAGTTCTTTGAAATAGTGATCAGTAAGAAGGAACTCATCTGCTTTGGGCATACAACTAGATGATAAGCCAGATGCTCAATCAAGGGAAGTAAAAGTTGGAGATTTATACTTTTGAGCTTTGGTGCTGGAGAAAACTCTTGAAAATATCATGGATAGCCAAGAAAACATAAAATAGATCACTCCATAAAATATAGATTAAACTTCACTTAAGGTGCAAGCCACCAGGCACAAAATATACTTTGGACAAATGCTAAGACCTAGCTCTCTTAATACTGGAAAAGGTGAAAGAAAAAAGAAGATGACAAACCTCAACAAGATGGACAGGCTCTTATTACAAACACAATGGATATAGTATTGGAAGTCTAAAGGACCAGGTTGGGAACTGTTCATGTTGGAGGAAGTCTATCCGATCACCAAGAGTTGATTTGATAGCATATAATTATAACCAGAATATTATATGCATGGATAGGATAAGAGAATCAATGTAATGTCATTGAAAAGTTTAATTTTTAGGATTTTTTTTCTTAGGAAGTCAGTTATCATGTCATTTTGTAGTCTTTTCTTTCCTAGGCTAAATATTCTTAGTGCTTCCAGTCATTTTGGAAAAATTTTCTTCAAGATTTTTTACCATCCTAATTGTCTTTCAGATTGTAAATGTTCTTCCTTAAGTGTGTTGTCCAGTATTCTAGGTGTCGCCTGATCAATGCTAAATATAAATGAAGAATGGCTTCGCTCGATTTTAATATTGTACTTCTGTTGATGTAGAGTAGGATTACATTTACTTTGTTTTTGATTGCTTTTTGCAGCCTGTAATTCATAGTTGAATCATGTTGAACTTGTCCTCCACTAAAACACAGTACTTTTCCATGTACTGCTGCTTAATATCATCTCTTCCACCCCATGCTAGGAAGACTTTTGATCCTTCCAGAACTTTTATATGTAGAAAACACAACATCTTTATGTTGACTATATTTCTCATCATAATATTTTTTAACGCTGGATCCAAGTCATGTATCCATCTGTTGAAAGTGCAAGGTCTAAGACTGAGCAAAGACATTTTCAAGATTGACATGTACACTTTTGGTATGATTATTCAATATGTTTGACATCCAACTAATAGTAGCATTGTCAAGTTCACATTTTGCCATTCATTTTATTTATCAAGATTTAATCGTAGATATGTTAAATATTTTGCTGAAGCTAAACTACTATATGTGTAATGCATTCTTGATTAGCTAAACTGATCACTGACAAAAAGAAAATCTGCCCAGCTGTCTTTAGTTAGTCAAATCAATGTAGTTTAATTTAATCAATGTAGTTTAATTTAATGAAATGTTGTAAAAATAACTAGCTATTGAATTGGTTATTACATTATAAGAACCTCATCACTATTCTTTGTAAATATATGCACAAAGCAGAGATTGATTACAAAAATGTTGCTTATGTATATTATTTTTTATAAAGTCTTCTTTTAAATTAGGCTTTCGATATTTTTTATGTTTATTTTTTAAAGTTGTTATATAGTTGAAACTACTACAATACAAGTAGTAACTTTTTTGTTTTAGTGAACAGTTACAACTTGCTAAAATTTTCACATGTTTTACTCCAGCTAGATTTTCTCAGTAGGAATAAGCTCCTGATTTAGAATAAAATCAATATTTGGTATTTTATTTCAATTGTCTGTCCAGTTAGCATTTAAATGTTAAAAATTTATCACAGTACAATTAGAAAAAGGCTGAACAAATATGGTTTATTTAGAAGGATTGCCAAGAGAATGCTTCTTCTCTCTAAAAAAGAATATGCTAGCACTGCTTATGTTTGCAAAGTTGTATCTGAATAAATCACAAGACTTCTGGAACAGTGTATTTGGACAAATGAGACCAAAGTGGAGATGTTTGGCCATAACGTATAGGGCCATATTTGGTGAAAAGCAAACCCAGCATATCAGCACAAACATTGCATACCAACTCTCAAACATGGTGGTGGAGGAGTAATGATTTGGGCTTGTTTTGCAGGACCCTGGACACCTTGCAGTCCTTGAATCAACCATGAACTGTATACCAAAGTATTCAAATCTGAGGCCATCTGTCCAACAGCTAAAACTAGGCTAACATTGGGTCATGCAACAGGGCAATGATCCCAAGTACACCGGCAAATCTGCAATAGAATGGCTGGGGTGGGTAGTGGGTGGGGAAGAATCAATAACCTAGTCAAAGTCCAGACCTCAATCCGATTGAAATACTGTGGTGGGACTTTAAGAGAGCTGTGGATAAACAAATGCCCACAGAACTGAAACAGTGTTGTAAAGAACAGTGAGCCATAATTCCTCCACAACCATGAGAGACTGTTAAGTTATGCAGAAAATGATTGCTTCAAGTTATTGCTGATAATGCTGGTTCTACAAGCTATTGAATGATAAGGTGTACTTAGTTTTTCACACATGGCTTCTCCATTTTGGCTTTCTTTTTGTAAAATAAATGATGACATGGTGTAATATGTCATGTGTTGTTGTTTAACTGAAGTTGTATTTACCTATTTTTAAGAACTGCAAAGGACCAGATGATTTTTACTATGTTCTGATATGTAAAACCATAGAACTCAAAAAGGGTGTAGCTTCTTTTTTCTTTGACTGTACATATTTTTTCTTTCTTCTTCTCTTTTTCATTTTTTATATCCCTTTTTTTCTTTCTATTTTTTTGTAGTTTGTATCATTATTCTCTTCATTTATACTTCTTAATAAATTTTTTAAAATAGAAATGCATATTTTAATAATATCACGTTAATTCTGATAAACATTTAAATTCCAATATTGAAAGTTACACTATTTGCACTATTTGCATTTTGGCCATTTAACATTCAAAAGTATTTTTCCTTGCAGATTGCAGCTACATTAACTTTACCATTTGATGTAATAAAAACACATCGACAGACTGAGCTTTGGGAACTTGATATTACACATTGTAAGTTTTTTTAAGATTCAGAAGTATTCTAGTTCCGTAATGTCTTCCTATTTTAGTATATACAAAACTCTATTTGGGGCTGCAGGCTTTTATTATTGATGTGTTTATAATATCAAGAATTGAATATGTTCAATCCTAGAGTACTTGGAATCAGCAGAATAGTTGCAGACAATGTTACCTCTATAAGGAGGAAAATAATATTCAGAAAATATTAAATTATATTATACATTTTTGGACACATTTTTAAAAATCTGATGTCATATTAGAAAAGGACTTTTTCTTGTTTATAACATAGGATAGAAAGCACAATGATTTTATTACAAATACTACTGTGCAAAATTTACTTCTAAAAGTTAGTATAGTACCTTCTGACTAAAAGAAATATGATTTCTGATTATAAGGAATATACTGTATTTTTCGCTCCTTAAGATGCACCAGACCATAAGACGCACCTAGGTTTAGAGGAGGAAAACAAGACAAAAAAATATCAGGCGGAGCCTGAGAGGACTACAGATAAGTGTCCTCTCATATGCCAGCTTTGGCTATTGACTGCAGAAAAGTAACAAAAGAGGCGGGCAATGACAAAAACAGAAGAGGTGGGGTTCAGTACTGTAAAAGAACCCCGCTGCGGCGACCCGGCTGCTATTCACCAAAAGACCGGCACTGTTTCCACCCACTTTTTTGGGGGGGTGGGGAATGTATCTTATAGAGCAAAAAATATGGTAGTAAGATGCTTTTGTTTTGCAGCGTTTTTGTGTGTCATTTTAAGTGGATTTATTTTAAATCTTATGCTTGTTAAAAACCGCCTTATAGTTAAAAGAAATGTTCAGAACAGATTCTCACTGTATCCCATCTGAAAATAGTCTCTCTCAAGATTAATGTTATTATCATACAGTGGGTAAAACAAAGTTGACATTAAATCATACTAAAAAAGTGTAGAAAAATGAGATGTGTTTTCTTTTACTCAGCTCAACAGAAGAAAACTAGATCAATATTGGAAGTAATGAAGAGAATTGTGATTGAAAATGGATTTACTGGATTATTTACTGGTAAATTCTTGTTTGCTGCTGACTGTAAAATATTTTATTTTTACATATTACACATATAGCAATATCGAAGTTTTTACTACATAATCTAAGAATGCTTTACTATATTGCAGATTTCCCTATAAACTGTTTTGCCAACTTTGAAAAATAAAACTTGAAAATAAATAAAATCTTAGGAATAACTCAATAAATTAGTTTGGAAATATTTATTACCGTCTTTGATGAAAGACTGTTAGAAGGGCTATATAAGAAATGGATATATTAAGTATATTAAAAAGTAGAATAAAACAATTTTGATACATTAATATAACCATATGTTTAAAAGTCTAGTGTTGTGGTCTGCTAGCAGCCTACGGAGCTGGCAGTGGAGTTGGACAGTGAGGAGGCTGGACAGGAACATGGATCAATCCTGAAGTCTGGGGAAAGCCCAGATGAGGGCTCTGCGTTGGAGGCAGAGATGGGGCCAGGGTCATCTGGGAGTGATGCGCGGACTCCAGAGCCTCCAGAGTCAGACAACAGAGAGGCAGAGGAACAGGAGGAGCCTGTTCCTAGTGCGCCCATGCGCAGAGCTGCTAGAAGGCACGAAAAGTTAAAACAAAAGGGACGACTCAGGAGTAAGACGTGGACATAATTGGCTTAAAAGAGGAGCAAAGGCACTTTTGCAGGAAAGCAATGTTGTTAATTCTGTTCCCAGTCGGCATCTCTGTTTGAACAGAGTGTCAAAGGAGATAAAGGTTGGTGATTATTCCGAAGGAATTCTCCTGAAGGACTTTTTGCAACTAATTGGGACTCAGCTGTGAATGAAAGTAATTCACAGCTGTTGCAATAAAAGAGGTTTTTGGAACTACTCGTGTGTTTTAATGACTCAAGAAGCCTAGATCACAACATTTATATCAGCTTGAGGTGGAATCAAAGGTGACAAAAAAATAGCTTATATTCCAAGTCTTTTTTTCTTATGTGCTATCATGTGCTATTACGTGCTAAGATACTTACACAAAATATTTTCTTGTAGTTAATGGCTCAAATGAATGAATCTTGTAAAGATTGCAAATATCAGAGATTTGTCAGAGTTGCCATTATGTGTACATTTATGTTTGTGTTGGTCTAGTGGTTAAGGTATCAGGCTTAAAATAGAAGACCATGAGTTCAAGTTTCACCTAAGTTATGAAAGCCAGCTGGGTGACTTTAGGCTCTCTTACCCAACCCGTATTACAGTGTTGTTGTTGTGGGGAAAATAGGAGAAAAGTGTGCTATTTGTAAAAATAATCAATGCAGGATACAAAAAAATAAATATACCATATTTTTCAGAGTATAAGACACACCCTTTTCCCCCCTAAAAGAGGCTGAAAATTTGGGTGCGTCTTATACTCCGAATGTAGCTTTTTCGAAGCTTTTTTTCAGCCCTAACAAGGCGGTAATGAGGCGCTAGTGAGTGAAGCGATCCTCCCAGCTTTGCCTGCTCCCTCGACTCCGCTGTGCTTTAATGAGCAATCTTACTAGGCGCTAGCTGAGTGAAGCAATCTCCCTGTGCTTTGCCTGCTTTTCTCATTGCTGCTTCCTCTCAGCTGTGCCTTAGAAGCTGTTTTTTATCCCCAAGCAGAGAATAAAAAACCAGCAAGCTAATGTGCTGAAGCTGACCAGTCTAAGGACGCTAGCCAGATGAATACCTGGTAGGCAGATTTTTCGCCCTATTTTCCTCCCCAAAAACTAAGCTGTGTCCTATATTCCGGTGCGTCTTATACTCTGAAAAATACGGTAAATAAATAAAATCAAACAATAATTTGACTAACATCCCAATTATACAGAATTTATTCTCAAGCATGTTTTAATACAGATTTGAGTAACTACATTGTTAGCTTGTGTGTAGCATTAAGTTATACAGATCCATCTTAAATACTTCTTTGGGAATGTAAAAAAGCAAGCAGTGGTTTTATAGACGAGTATATTGTTTTGGAAGGTCTTTTTTCAATATCTAGTTTTTTGTGATACCTCATTTTTCAATACCTATAATTTTTCTTTCCCACAGGTATTATTCCAAGACTGACAAAAATTGCTCCTGCTTGTGCCATAATGATCAGCACATATGAATATGGGAAAACTTTCTTTCGTAGATTAAATAAAGACAAAGATATGAAGAACTATTAATGTTGTTTCTGTAAAATTGAAATGATGTCAGTACTTAGTATGCATAAAGGTCCACATAAGCTGTATTTTATTACAGTTTTTAGTCCACATATGCATCCATGCCTCTACCAACATTATGTTCAGAATTATTCCCTGTATGTTTGATATCCAAAAAAAACTCTATCATGCTTTAAACATAAAATATAATCTTGCATAAACATATGGGAGAGAAAAGATTGAAATAAGCACATGTTTCTGCAAAAGAAGTGAGTACATAAATTTTAAAGCAATTTTCAGATACATACAGTGGTACCTCAGTATTTGACTGCTCTGAAAGTTGTAGAATTTGGTACTTGATACATTTTATTCAAAAATTTTGTCTTAGTACTTGTCATTCCTTTGGTACTCAACGCACAAGCTAGAACTTGTTGATTTTAGCTGCCTTATGATTCGCTGTCCTTTCCAGCCAAAACAAAGGGTCACGTGTTATCTCTGGCCCTATGCACATCCTCTTGCAATCTTAGTTTCTGTGGTCATTTTGTGTATTTTTGTGCTTTTCTTCTAATCATGGGTCCTAAGTAAAAGAAGAGTAATAGCATTGAACAGAAAAGAAAATTGCTTCGCACCACCAATGAGCAAAAAAAGAGGAAAAGAAATAACAGACAAATATGACAGGGGCATTCACATTACTGATTTTGCTAGGGAATATAATGTGCCTAGAAGAATAAAGAAGTGTTCCCAAACACTTGAAACATTGTTGTTAATTTGGGTAAACAAAAACAAGCAGTGGGTGACATGTCAGAAGGCATGATATGTGAAAAAGTGAATCTGTCGCATGATGATCTTTTGAAAAACAAACCGGCACCAAGTGGTGAAAGTGTTGAAGTTTTTAAAGCCAGCCATGGTTGGTTTGATAATTTTGAAAAGAGGACTGCCATCCATAATGTGAGGCATGACAAGGCAGTGAGTGCTAATAAAAAGGCTGCTCAATTCACTTGTGAATTTCATACAGGCTGATGGTTTTATTCCCCATCAGTTTTTTAACTCTGATGAGACCAAACTTTTTTGGAAAAAAATGCAGAGTACAACCTACCTCACAAAAGAGGAGAAGGCATTACCAGGTCACAAAAACTACTTGATTTTTAAGACCCCACTAGCATTCCCACAAAACAAATGTGGGAATGCTAGTGGGGTCTTAAAAATCAAGCCTCTACTACTTCTATCATAGTGAAAACCTGCAAGTTTTCAAGAAGCATGTCATTAAAAAGGAAACTCCATGTGATGTGGAGAGCAAACAGCAAAGCTTGGGTCATGAGGCAATTTTTCACCAAGTGGATAAATGAAGTGTTTGGTCCTTCCGTGAAAAAATATTTACAGCCAGAACTGCTTTATGTAGTCCTGTTTGCTACATGTGTCATACAAGAGTAACAAGAGTGAAAAGAACAGGTAATATTCTATAGATTAGAAGAAAACAATTCCATGTTGATTAATACTATGTAAATGATCTCATTAAAGTGACGTATGGAAAAATTCATCCAGAATGGCTACTCTTATATAATTCTGTGCCCAAAAGATGATAACAATATGGTTAAAGCTTTTAAAGACAATTTTAGGCCAAATTGTGACTCATCAATATATATGTTCAGCAATATTGAAAACTGCAAAGGAAGAAAGAAAATATAACAGCATCTTTCTTTGTGCTGTCAGTTTTGAAGCACTGATTGACTTTCAGGTACAGCAATATATATGTGCGATTTTTCCAGATAAAAAGCAAGTTTTCAGTATTCGAATAATCATTGTTCCTAGCATTTGTCTATAGCACTGTCTTGCTTAGCAATAGAAATTTTGGGCTCAGTTGTGGTCATAAGTGAAGGACTACCTGTATTTGTATAGTAACTATTGATAAAATACACTGATACTTTAAAGAAGCATTTGTCTTGAATAATTAGATTCCAATGATAATGAAATCAATTTCTACAGTTGATTTTGACTGCTTAGTGCTACTGAATGTAATCTGGGAATATTCCAGTCATCAAGAAATAGTACAACTATAGATAGCAGTGGTACAAAATGTTTAATGTATCTGCAATGTCGATACAACAACTCAACACATTTGCATAATTTTTCATTCTGAAAGCTTGGCAAGTTTTCAAATTCAAGACACTCTCTTCATGCACAAGCATTGATTCAATTGTTTTTTTTCATACATACATTAAAATTTTTCATCCATCTATTCCAATCAGTCATCAACTATTATAAAAACATAACTGTTCTAGATCAACAACTTACTGGACCATACTGGATTTTACATACAAGCTTGTTAGTGTTAGTCTACGTTATATTTCTCATTATGTTCTTAAAAGATATTAATTTCACAAGAGATAACATGCATTAAATTATCAGGTAGCTAGTATACCGTATTTTTCGGAGTGTAAGACACATCAGAGTATAAGATGCACCTTAGTTTTGGGGGAAGAAAATAAGAAAAAAGATGATTGGCGGTTGGATTGGCCTCCTGGAATACCCCCAATCAGCTGTTCCCAGAGGTGAATTTTAGCAACAGGTTTGCCTTGCTTTTTTTTTCAGCCTCTGAAACTTTGTTTCAGAAAAAACTTTTTTTTCTGCCTCTGAAAGCGTCCGAAACAAAGCTTCAGAAAAGCCTCTGAAACTTTTGTTTCAGAGGCTTTTTTCCTGAAGCTCTGTTTGGAGGCTTTTTTCTGAAACTTCATTTCGGAGGCTTTTTTCAGCCTCTGAAACCTCCGTTTGAGAGGCTGGCAGGGCTACATTTGGAGTATAAGATGTACCCAGATTTTCATCCTTTTTGGGGGGGGGAAAGGTGCATCTTATATTCTGAAAAATACGGTATGTCATTTGACAAAGCAGGAGCTATTTCATTTAAAAAGTTAGCTCACCACATACGTTAACACAGTAAACTTACTAATACAAGATTTTGAGTAATGTGCTTCCCTATCTTATTTGTTTTTCAAAGCAAGTCTTACTGGAGGCACGTCATTTGTTTAAATTAGTAGTAGTCACTTTGACAATTAAATTTCTGCACTTGTAGATACCCACATGTTGCAGTACACTAGTAAACAATGTACAGAACTTCTTTGGCACAATAAAGCATTTCCTCATAGTCCTCAAAATTAGAGGTCCCTGTAAGTATGAATGTTTTACACAAGATCGTATTAATATACTCAACCATTGCTAGTAATGCTGGAAAATAAACTCTTACTAAATAGAATTGCACTTCAAAGTTTAAATTGCAAAGCTTCAAAAATTAAATAAAGTTTACTGTTATCATAGCTATTTGGCCCTCATTTTAAAATTTTATTACAGAATAAATAGCAAAAAATAGATTTAATCAAAAAATTGCAAAATACTTAAAGCATTTATATGAAAATCTAGTGTCATATTTTCTTAGAGGTTTTAGAATGAACTACTATTAATTGTAATATTTTCCTTGCAGATTGAATCTAGTGATTAAGAATAGTTTTCCTTTATACTGGATTTTAGTCTTAATTGTTTGTTGAAAACATGAATATTGTTATGGAGTTGATGTGTATTTTTGTTTTCAAAAACAGTTTTTTAGATTTATGGAAACAAAAAAGAAAGCATTTTTAAAAAATTGAGTTGACATTTTATAAGTCTTAATGATAAATTAAGGAATGCCAATTGAATGCAGACACAAAAGCTTCTTTCTGTTTAGACTTGTTCAAGAAGGTGTTAGTCCAGGACTTGTTATCTCTGTTGTAGGACTTGCAAGACATTCACTTGATTTCAGGCTGGTGAGAGATTTGTAACTTGCAACTGATGTCAAAGAACCACAAAGGCCAAGTAATGAAGGAGTATCTTCTTTTCCTATTGAAGAAAGTTTTAACTCTTAGTTTAATAGTAGTAGTAAACACATGAGATGTTCAAGGCAGGATTAAATGATTCTTTCTCTAAATCTTCTACCCAAACCACTGCTATTTCAAGAAAGTAAGTAGGATTGTATACTTCACATTCTTCTTTCAAGCTGCTATTATATGTGCTGATGAACAGGAACAAACTCATGAAATTTCCCTTGTACATAGCATGACAGAATCAAAAGCAAATCATATTAAAATACCAGAAATTACTATGCCTATATTTTTCATATAATATAATATATTTTATTATTTTTCTATCTTCGCCTGTATATTTTCAAATCAGCACTTTTGTTGAAATACCAACTGTGCTATATCCAAATAAGCTTAGAAAGGTTAAATATTTATTTACCCTAGACAACCCATGACTCGTTGGATCATCATTTCAGAGATATTTCCTTCCCTAAACAGAGACTCACCATGGGCAAAAAACAGTGGGATCAGGAGTAACTTCTAACTTCCTGGTAGTCCTGCTAGGTTTCAAAGTATATCTAGCAGGGTTTCCAGATTCTGTAACAGTTATGCCATCCACCTGGTAAACTTGCAAGATTTGTTTTTCTCATCGTGTACATGTATACATCTGAACTAGACTGTGTTTTTTCTCTGTAGTATAATAAATGTGGGTATATGCTTATTTTTGTATTTATTTATTTTTGTCATGTTTATGTAGTGTATATTGGAGGTGGTGACCCTTTGAGAGCTGCATGCAATGAAATTTCATTTTAATGTATGCCAATTAGTGTACATTCGAAGTGACAATAAAATTATTCTAAGTCCTGCCGGTTTGACTGCAGCTGACTATCCTTCAACAGTTTATTGTGGGATTAATCTATCCAGCCTCTGGTAGATAGATCTACCTGATCTCCAGTGGCTAAAGAAGGGCCTGGTCTACCTGATCTCCAGACTAGTCTACTGAATCTCTGGGCAGGGGCACATAGCAGTATTGAAGGCCACAAATTTGCCAATTTCAAGCTACTTCCCCATCCCACCAGGCAGAGGCAGGGAGCTCTTATGGCTAAAGAAAATAAAATCTCAATGGTTTTTGAAGATGAGCTAACACAACTATTTTATTCTACGAGACAGAAAGCAGTGTCAAAAGTGTTTCAGTCCAATCAATTTAAAATATCAGACTTACACTGAAATGTAGGTTTATTGTATTTTGTTATGTTATTCAAACCGTTTTGCAATTCTACAATTTACCATAAGATGGAGTTTTATTCTTTGATGAAAATATTTTTTCAACATTATGGCAGCTTCATATTAATTTCAGACCCCACACTACAACCAATACCAGGACAGAGTTCGATGGATTGTAATTTGCTCTCAAAATCAAAGCTGAACAGATAGCAAAGGGATTAGATAGATAGAAATATTACATAAATTTGTATTATCTATGAAAACTATATAATTATATTGATTCTCCAAAAGGTAAGAAAAAGCAGGGATTCCATGTTCCAAATACTGCCTGAATAAATGTAATTGTATTACTCCACAACAATATATACATAATATCATTACAAATCAGGCAAGTATAGTCTCAAACCTATATGTAAACAGATTACAAATCATACATTTATGCTATTTATACTAAATTCATTCAACTGAATTTAATTTTGAATTGCAGATTTGTATTTCTCAAGCTCTACGTAGAACAACTGTATAGTCTTAGGTATACCTGGAAATTAGTCATTATGCACAGATATTTGGGATTGTTCACCCTACCTTCACTAAGTAAATTTAGTCCATCTTGCTTCCCATCTGCATCAGGTGGATTACCTGGATCCAGGGATGTCTGAGAAAAGCTTACATCAGCAGAGAGCTGGTCCAGGCTGTGATAACTCTTTCTGCAATATCAGTGACAATTAATTTCATTACTTTTGAACTGATACGCAGGAGAAATAACTATTTTTCACAATTTTCTATTTCCAGTATATCTTTTCATACAACTATGCATCCTTTAAATTATCTCCCCTGCCTCTGCCTCAAAATGTGTAACACAATATAATACATAAAATTGAAAAGGAGTTAAGACCATTAATACTATACTAATTGGAATTCAGCCCATAAACTTTTTTTTTTAATTCACATTTTTAAATTTTTGTTTGATTCTGCATTTTGTATTATTTTAATGGTAGTATAATATATTTGCTATTAGTGTTGTCTTATTTTATCACTTGAAAATTTTAATATATATATGTTTGTATATAATTAGCTATAGACTTATACAATTGTTTCAGTTGTTATCAAGTCTTAGTATTTATCAAAAATATCTAGGTATTTTGACTGAAAGAAAAGAATACTTTTTCTAATAATACTTTCAAAAAGTTTCAACAAAAACTGGGTTATTAATATTTCATTGTATCTTGCAGACGTAAGCAATATTACCAAAGGCAAATAAAACTTAACAAAAGTGATTACTCATAACAGTTATATTATCAATGCTATACCAAGCTAAAATGAATTGTAATACCATAGAAGCATACATGTGTCACATTCAAAAATGCCCCATCATATAAGCAGGATACAACTAGTGCATTATTATTTATGCCCTTTTGTATCATTTGCCTTTCCTGCATTGAATTTCTACACTGTTATAATTGGATAATGCAGATGCAGACCTACACTTTCCTTATATATACTTCTGTGTGTATATATGTATGCACTCACACAAACACAAAACTGAAAGTAAATTATGCTAATTGGTTGAAATATTTTGTCCTTAAAAATAAAAGTACAAATTTATTAATCTACATTAAATATGCATTTAAAATAAGGTTAATCCAGTGAAAGATCCCCTTTGAAATATATTAAATTCATAACAAGATGTTAAGGGTTGAATGTTACTTTCAATATGTTGAATGTGTAAAATTGTGGAAGGGTCATTAGCATATATGTTTGGGACTGCTCCAAAATGGTCCCTTTTTTATTTAATATTAATAGATATCTTAATAGCTTATTGGGAAGATAAATGAGATACAATGATACCGATGTAATATTGAACTATTGTCATATATTTGGAATTCAACATGCTTGATAAACTCATGATTTATCAAGCATGAATTGTAGCTAGAAATTAATGAAAATACATTCAATCCTTATTTGAAAGCCTGGACTGATGAAAATATTCATTTTCTACTATCAGCTGTTTGGTATTGACATCTAGACAGTTTGATCTACATGTCTTCATGTGGTCAAAGTTCGATTTGTTCTTTAATAACTTTAATGTATTTTATCATGAGTACTCAGAAAAATATTTTCTCCATTTATTTTTGTTCCGATGGTGTTTTTTTCTTTAATGTAAGCAATATTTTAAAAAAAGAAAAAAACCAGTCAGAGTCTTTGCTAAGGGATGTATGCATTTTAAAAACATTACTTAACCAAAAATGAAAACTTTAAACCTTAACATCAGTCTATATAAACATAATCAGATCCAATTTTTTTAACCTGTATGTCGCTTAGATACAAAAGGCAGTATCTGAGCAAAGGGTTACCCAAACCAACATCTCATTTATATTCCAAGTCTTTTTCCCATTCATAACTCTAAGTGTAATTAATCTTTAATATATAAAATGAATAGAAAATAATAAGCACAGCTAACTATCACTTCCTTACCAATCATATATTATTTTAACCATGCTAATTGGAACCTACTGGCACTGCTACTTCTTTCCTTGTTGTCTGTCTTGTTCTTGCCTCTCACAAAAAGCAAGCACACGTCATGTTGCAAAAGCAAAGATTATCAGCTCTTCTCCTTTCACAAGAAAAAATATATGTTTCTTACAAAATATTACATTAAACATAGTTGTAAATTATTTCAATTATTTTTCTTGGAAAGCAAGGCTTAAATATGAGATAAAACATAACTAAGCTATCAAATATCTGATTGTAACACTAGTCCTAATTATTATAATCCCCTTCATGGATTACTGCCTTGTTGTGGTGAAGGGGCTTGCATAGCTCAATGAAGCTATGAGCTATGCTGTTCAGGGACACCCAAGATGGACAGGTCATAGCAGGGAGTTCTGACAAAACGTGGTCCACTGGAGAAGGAAATGGCAACCCACTCCAGTATCTTTGCCATGAAAACCCCATGGACAGCACCAAAAGACAAAAAGATATGACTCCTGAAGATGAGCCCTCAGGTTGGAAGGTGTCCAATATGCTACTGGGGAAGAGCAGAGGGCTAGTACTAGTAGCGCCAGAAAGAGTGATGCGACTGGGCCAAAGCCGAAAGGACGCTCAGCTGTGGATGCATCTGGTAGTGAAAGGAAAGTCCAATGCTGTAAAGTTTTTTTCTCCATAGGAACCTGGAATGTAAGATCCATGAATCAAGGCAAGCTAGACGTCGTCAAAGAAGAGATGACAAGGGGCGGGGTTTGGCTTCCATCGCCGTCAGACGGTCCTTTGAGACCGCCAGCCCTGTCGCTCATAAAGAGCCGCCTTTACATTTGAAAGGCGGCTCGAAAAACTCCATTTCCTTAAGGAAATGTGAGACAGAGCAGGCGAGGGCAGATAGAGCCCTCTGCGAAGTCCCCAGAGTTTTTGTTTTACTCTTGGGGACGAAGCAGGATGAGGCTCCCTCTTTTCCTCACCGCTGCTCCGGGCTTCGGGAGAACTCTGCTTTTTGCAGAGCTAGGCGACAGGACCAAGCCATTTACTGAGAACTAACAGATTGTTTAAACAAAGAGGATGAGATCTGGACTCTGGACCCTAAATCGCAAGTATTTCTAATAATTTTATAAACGATTTTAAAAGCGAAGGAAAAAAAGTTTAAAATGGCGACTAGCTGAGGCTTGAGAAGAAGAAAGCTGAAAGTGAAAGTCCTTCCGCCTGAATAGTTTAACAAGCTACAAAGTAGCAGAAATAATAGCGCTGGCTAGAATTGAAAAGAAAAATTTCTACTTTATGTTTCTTTCTTCTTGGAGATTTGATTTGATATTGATATTGTCTGGAGAGAAGTCCTTTTCTTTAAAAAGAGTTTTTCTGTGTGGCAGGATGGCGTCTAAACTAACAAAGCCAGACAAACCAGCAGCGGGGGGGGGGGGTTCCTCCATTTACAAACTATGTGAACAAGTTTCGAACTTGCAGAATGGTTTTAACCTAAAAGAATTTGTTTTGGAGGAAATGGCAAGACATGACGAGATTGTGAACCAGAATTTTGAAAAATTTAGGCAGGAAATTAAAGAATTGATACAACTAAAGTATGATAATTTGCAACGAAAGATTGTAACAGTGACTAATGCTTTTTCAGAAATAGTCATAAAGATGGATAAAAATATCAAGTTATTAGAGTCTAAAATGGAGGAAGTTGATGATAAGATTTATAATTTGGATAATAAAATACAAAGAATTGAAAATGATTTGATAAATATTCAAGATAATAGCTCAGAAGTAAAGTCTAAAAAGGAAGCTGATCACGAGACTTACAATGCAGAAAACATAAAACAAGGGATTGAAAAAGAAGTTACAATGATGCAATACAGGCTCATGGAATTTGCGGTTAGAATGAGAGGCTTACAGGAAAATAATAGAGATGATTTAAGAAAAATATCTGCTGAAGTTCTGGCTGGGATTTTAAAGGTTCATCCTGAGGAGGTATCTTATAAGATTGACAAGGCCTATAGAGTAAATTCTTGGATTGCAAAGCAAAGGCAATTGCCTAGAGATGTGGTGATTTACTTTACAGATAAAGGAATAAGAAATGATATTGTGCAAAAATCCTTTAATTCTACTGTACAACTGAATGGAAGAAAGATCTGGATATATAAAGAGTTGCCGCCCAAGATGTTAAAAGACAAAAAGAAATTTGGATTTTTGGTGACTGAGCTAAAGAAACAAAACATCTCACTCAGGTGGGATGCTCCAGTTGGTATAATATTGAGATATCAAGGAGAAAGATATCAAATAAATACTGTTGAAAAAGCGGAAGAATTTTACTATAAGATTCTCAAAATGGGTTCAACATCTCCATGTATAATATATGAGTGGAATAAAGAAAAGCAAAATCAACAAGAGATAGAAATTCAGGATAAGCAGATGGAGGTGGAAGTAATGGAAAAACAACAAGTTACAGAGGTCTTTGTAGATGAGCCGCTTCTGGATTCTCCTTCAGAGGTCTCAGCTGGACTATTTATAAATACAAGAGAGGCGGCTTTGGATTCTAATGTGATGACTTATCAAGTAACAGACCAGTATGGAAATCAATCAGTTGATATACAACTCATAGAAAAGAAACCAGAATAGAGATCTACGCCACAAAAGCAAAACCAACAAGATCAAGTTATAGATCAGCATGGAAACCAAACAGTTGATATACAACTTACAGAAAGGAAACCAGGATGGAGATCTAACCCACAAAAAGTCAAGAAAAGAAGAAGCAGGTCTTACAAAAATAAAAACTTTTAGACTAAACAACAGTGTAATGCCAGTTATCTAAGAGATGATTGAATACATGAAAATATAGCTGAGGCAAAGTATTGGTTTATATTATCTTGAGGAGAGTGACAGACCTCTGCAGTGCTGTACTTTTGGGATGTGAAAATGGCCTTAAACTGAATGGATTGGAACTATCTATTTTGGATTCTTTGATAAATGTATTACGTTTATGCTGAGCTACAAGGCAAGAGAGTTATGGGTTTGGGGCACGCAGAAGATCTGGTTGTTACCCTATTACGATGGTTGGAATTAATAATTTAGATGAAAGACATTACAATAGACACTATATGGAATACAAATATAAAGTCACTTTATATTTATCATCTACTTTATCATCTACTATTGATGGGGGCAGATGGTAATTGAAGATACTGAACATACTGTTGGAATTAGGATGTGATGTTACCCTAACATGGGTGATGGAGTTAACAATCCAGCTGAAAGACATTACAGAAGATATCATATGGATTACAAACTTAAAGTCATTTGAGGATTTTATTTATATAAGGGAATACTTCTTAGTGGTGTGGGCAGAAGAATAAAGATATTAAAAATTATTATGTATGGTAGTCCTGTAGGAAAGTGGGTGGAGACAGGTTATCTTATTGATTGTTTAGTTTAAGAAAAGGGATATTATGTTTAGATATGAATACATGTAAAAGATTTGAGTTAAGAGATATATGTATGGGGGTGGAGGAAATGGGCAGACTATGAGTTGAATAAATGTCAAATTAGGATTTATTATATAGTTTTATAGTTGAAGGTTGCTTTGAAATGTTATACTAATATATATAAAAGATTTGAATTAAGAGATATATGTATGGGGGAGGAGGAAAAGGGTAGATTATGAGTAGAAATTGCTAAACTGGGGGATATAATAATATTATTATGCTAAATTAGGAGTTATTATATAATGTTACAGTTGAATGTTATTTTGAAATGTATAGTATAAGGGGGATATAATAATATTATTAGAAAGAAAGGGTCAGCGTATGGGGGGTGGAGCAAAGGGATGGTAAAGTATTATATAATCTGTTATGAATTTGGATTTTATTTTGGAGAAGCCAGAGGGGGAGGGGAGGGGGAGGGGGGGTTAGGGAGGAGGGGGAGAAAAGGGGGAAAATTTGTATTTGAAAAACTTTTTCAATAAAAAAAAAAAGAAGAGATGACAAGACTGAACATCAACATCTTAGGAATCAATGAACTAAAATGGAGAGGAATGGGTGAATTTAATTCAAATGACCATCAGGTATACTACTGCAGGCAAGAATCCCTCAGAAGAAATGGAGTAGCCTTCATAGTCAATAAAAGAGTAGGAAAAACAATACTGGGATACAATCCCCCAAATAACAGAATGATCTCAGTTCGAATTCAAGGCAAACCATTCAATAACACAGTAATCCAAATCTATGCCCCAACCACTGGTGCTGAAGAGGATGAAATTGATCAGTTCTATGAAGCCCTACAGCACCTTACAGAATTAACACCAAAAAATGATGTCCTTATTATCATGGGGAATTGGAATGCTAAAGTAGGAAGCCAAAAGATAACTGGAATAACAGGCAACTTTGGCCTTGGAGTACAAAATGAAGCAGGGCACAGGCTGATAGAATTTTGTCAAGAGAATACGATGGTCATAGCAAACACTCTTTTCCAACAACCTAAGAGACGACTCTACACATGGACATCACCAGATGGTCAACACAGAAATCAGATTGATTATGTGCTCTGCAGCCAAAGATGGAGAAGCTCTATACAGTCAGTAAAAACAAGACCAGGATTGTGGCTCAGATCATGAGCTTCTTGTTGCAAAATTTAGGCTTAAATTGAAGTAGGGAAAAGCACTAGGCCACTCAGGTATGAACTCTGATGAATATACAATAGAGGTGACAAATAGATTTAAGGAATTAGATCTGATAGACAGACTGCCTGAAGAACTATGGACAGAGGTTCACAACATTGTACAAGAGGTAGCAACTAAAACCATCCCAAAGAAAAAGAAAGGCAAGAAAGCAAAATGGTTGTCTGAGGAAGCTTTGCAAATAGCTGAGGAAAGAAGGGAAGCGAAAGGCAAGGGAGAAAGAGAAAGATACATCCATTTGAATGCAGAATTCCAGAAAATAGCTAGAAGAGATAAGAATGCCTTCTTAAATGAACAGTGCTAAGAAACAGAAAAAAACAATAGAATAGGGAGGACCAGAGATTGCTTCAAGAAAACTGGAGATATGAAAGGAACGTTTCATGCAACGATGGGCATGATAAAGGACCAAAATGGCAGGGACCTAACAGAGGCAGAAAAGATTAAGAAGAGGTGGCAAAAGTACATAGAAGAACTATTTAAGTGTGAGCTTAACATCCCTGATAACCACGATGGGGTGGTCACTGACCTTGAGCCAGACATCCTAGAATATGAAGTCAAATGGGCTTTAGGAAGTCTGAGCAACAACAAAGCTAGTGGAGGAGACAATATTCCAGCTGAGCTATTCAAAATCTTAAAATTGCTACACTCAATTTCTCAGTAAATATGGAAAACTCAACAGTGGCCACAGGATTGGAAAAGGTCAGTTTACATTCCAATTCCAAAGAAAGGCAATGCCAAAGAATGTTCAACCCTAACCCTAACCATGCTAGTAAGGTTATGCTTAAAATCCTACAAGCTAGACTCCAGCAGTATGCGTACTGAGAACTACCAGAAGTACAGGCAGGATTTCAAAGAGGCAGAGGAACTAGAGATCAAATTGCCAACATACGCTGGATCATGGAGTAAGCTAGGGAGTTCCAGAAAAACATCTACTTCTGCTTCATTGACTATACTAAAGCCTTTGATTGTGTGGATCATAACAAATTGTGGCAAGTTCTTAAACAGATGGGAGTACCAGACCATCTTATTTGTCTCTTCAGAAATCTCTATGCGGGTCAAAAAGCAACAGTGAGAATTGGACACGGAACTACCGATTGGTTCAAAATTGGGAAAGGAGTCTCGCAAGGCTGTATAATGTCACCTTGCATATTTAACTTATATGCAGAGCACATCATGAGAAAGGCGGGGCTAGATGAATCAAATGTTGGAATTAAGATTGCCGGGAGAAATATCAACAACTTCAGATATGCAGATGATACCACTCTAATGGTAGAAAGTGAAGAGGAACTAAAGAGCCTTTTGATGCGGGTGAAAGAGGAAAGTGCAAAAGTTGGTTTGAAACTCAACATTAAGAAAACTAAGATTTTTAATATTGAAAAAGGAACAAGACAAGGTTGTCCGCTATCCCCACTGTTATTTATCTTAACATTAGAAGTCTTGCTGAATACTATACGGGACTCAAATTTATTACATGGCATAGCTATTAGGCATGAGGACTACAGGACCAGGGCATTTGCAGATGATCTGGTTGTTACCCTAACACAGCCGATGGAATCAATAATCCAGATAAAAGACATTATAAATGAATACGGTATGATATCAGGATTTAGGTTGAACCAGAAAAAGACTAAGATGATTGTTAAAAATATGACACAAGATCGGAAGCAGGAACTTGAAAGCAAGGCAGGCTTTGAAATAGTATCAAAAGTTAAATATCTAGGAGTTCAAGTTGTAGATTCGAATATAAAATTATTTCAAAATAACTATGAGGTGTTGTGGCGAGAGGTACAAAAGGACTTGGAGACTTGGAAAAAACTGCAGCTGTCGTTGCTTGGAAGAATAGCAGCAGTTAAGATGAACGTTTTGCCTAGATTTCTTTTTTTGTTTCAAATGATTCCGGTGCTTAAAAGTGACAAGCAATTGAGAGAATGGCAAAATGGATTGAATAAGTTTATTTGGAATGAGAAAAAGCCGAGAGTTAAACTGAAAATAATGCAAGATGCTCCAGAAAGGGGTGGTCTTAAACTTCCAAATCTACAATTGTATTATGAAGCAGCAGCCTTGACGCAAGCAAGTGATTGGTTTGGAAGGATAAAGACTGGAATATTGAATATAGAAAGTCATGACCTTGAACTTGGATGGCATGCATATTTATTTTATGAGAATAAAGTGGATAAAGTATTTAAAAGCCATATACTTAGGAACTCTTTGATGAGAGTCTGGAAGAAGCACCGACTCAAATGGGATTATAAAATACCGCTTTGGCTGGATCTTGGTCATACCATGTGGAATACAAATATAATGTCACTCGGGGCGGTTTTATATAAAGAAGTTATTTTTACAGATGCGGGCAGATGGCAACTGAAGACATTAGAAACGCTGTTGGAAGAAGGGATTAATTTAACTTGGCTACAGTATAATCAACTCCAATTGAGATGGAAAGAGGACCAAAAAACTGGTATAATGTTGCATGAAGAATAATTGGTTAGTCATATAAAAGAGAAAGGTCCATATTAAAAGGGTTTATAATGTTTTGCTAGAAAGGGACTCAGAAACTGAACTGGTTAAAGATTGTATGATAAAGTGGGCACAAAATTTTGCAGAACCAGTGATGTTGGAAACATGGGAAAAAATATGGGTCCAGAATGTTAAATTTACACAGTCGTAGAATTTGAGGGAAAATTTTTATAAAATGTTTTACAGGTGGCATTTAGATCCTAAGAAGTTATCGTGTATGTATCCTAATGTTCAACCAAAATGTGATTGTTTAGATGCTACATATTATCACATTTGGTGGACTTGCAAGAAAGTGAGGGCTTTTTGGATAAAAATTTGGTGGGTTATGCAAAATGTTTTGAAGAAAAAACTTCAGTTTTCTCCACAATTGTTTTTATTGGGTATAGTTAAGGGTTTTACATTGGGTGAAACAAAGTTGATATTGTATATGGTTACGGCAGCGAGATTACTGATAGGTCAATATTGGAAAAACGATACTATGCCCACCATTGAAGAATGGACTTTGAAGATGGCCAGTTTTGCAGAGATGGCGAAGATCTCAGCATACTTAAAAGACCGAACCCAAGAGACTTACGTATGGGAGTGGAAAAAGTGGATAGATTATGTGCAGAATAAATACCAAATTAAGAAATATCAGATAGCATTTAGTTGAATGAATGTATCATGTATGGTTATATTAATTGAGTTTTATGAAGGTATTAATAGTATACAGGGGGCGGAGGGGTTTAAGTTTTATAAGTTTTATAAAATGTATTTTTCAATTAGGATTTCATACTGTGGAAGTCCTGGGACGGGAAGGGGAGGGTTAGGGAGGGTATGGGGGGTTTGGGGGGGGAAACTGGGGAGAAAATGTATTTGTAAAACTTTTTAAATTAAAAAAAAAAAAAGAAAACTAAGATCATGGCATCCGGCCCTCTCAATTCCTGGCAAATAGATGAGGAAGAAATGGAGGTAGTGACAGATTTTATTTTCCTGGGCTCCAAGATCACCACAAATGTGGACTGCAGGCAAGAAATTAAAAGATGTTTGTTCCTGGGAGGAACGCTACGGCAAATTTAGACAGCATACTAAAAAGCAGAGACATCACCCTGCCAACAAAAGTGCGTATAGTCAAGGCTATGGTTTTCGCAGTTGCAATATATGGCTGTGAAAGTTGGATCATAAGAAAGGCTGAGCGCCAAAGAATTGAGACCTTTAAACTATGGTTCTGGAGAAGACTCCTGCGAGTCCCTTGGACTACAAGGCAATCAAACTGGTCAGTCCTAGAGGAGATCAACCCTGACTGCTCTTTAGAAGGCCAGATCCTAAAGATGAAACTCAAATACTTTGGCCACCTAATGAGAAGGAAGGACTCACTGGAGAAGAGCCTAATGCTGGGAAAGACTGAGGGCAAAAGAAGGGGACAACAGAGAATGAGGTGGCTAGATAGAGTCATTGAAGCAATAGGCGTGATCTTAAATGGACTCCAGGGGATGGTAGAGAAAAGAAGGCCTGGAGGAACGTTATCCATGGAGTCGCGATGGGTTGGACACAACTTCGCAATTATTCGCAATTATTATAACTTCCATTCATGACCAATATCAACTCTGAAACTATGTTGGCATATGAAGAGGGTTAATAATTCCACTTAATTATTAACCCTTTACTTATGCCAACATAGTTTCAGAGTTCTATAAATCTGAGAAAAACAAATGAAGTTCTTATATATTATCAAAATATGGTTGTCTATGAAATTCAGAGCTACTAGATGACTAATCTAAATTATTTAAATAAAATTAAACACATTAATGGAGGATAGATCTATCAATGATTATTAATTATGAATAACTGTATATTATTTATTATTTCCAAAATAATTCTAAATTGTGACAAGTAAAATAAAAGGTGAACTACCACCCACATGTCCTGTTTCGAGGTTTTCTGGATGCATGTAATCTTCAACATTGCAATGCAAGAAACTGATATAGAGAGACTTTGGGCCTTATTGATAAGGATTTCTCTTACTTTCTTACATACTAACCAAATCAAAATAGAATTCCTAAGTTTCAAGAAAATGTTGAGAATCTCCCAAAACATATATGCATAAATAGTTTGCTAATATTATTTAAAACTATCTTTAAATGTGTGTCTTAAAAAAATTATGTGTCCACACTTTCATATCATCCAGCAAAAAATGGTAAGCAGTAATGGTTGAACTGCAATTTATTGATGAGGAAATCTATATTTCTTCCAAAGAACTCATGGAAAACAAGTAACAACAAACTCTAAACTATGGTTGAGATAGAATAACTGTATACTACTACAGTTTTGGTACACTTTTTGTTACTAAAAATAAAATACTCATCTTGATAGCGTATGCATTAATAATAAACAACCTCATGTTAAACAATCAATAATATCCTAATGGGAATTTGTACCCAAAATTAAAAAGCAATACTCCTATGAGCATATTTAAATGATCTTAATTACTTCAGTGTACCATATATATATCACCCCAAATAATTTTTGTTCCAACAATTTTAGAAACTCTAATTGAAGATTTTAGCGTACTATAAATATTTGTTCCAAAGTTGAACTATTGGTCAATTAATCAAATACCAGTATTCTCCGATGCACAATATACTACAATATGCTTAATTATACCTTACCACCTTGTCAGATTGAGCTAACATGCAGTTTTTAAATTTTGAAATGAAAAACAATGCAAATCCAGTGGTGGGATTCAATTTTTTTAACAACCGGTTCTGTGGGCATGGCTTAGTTGGGGGTGTGTGGCTTGGTGGTCATGTGACTGGGTGGGCATGGCTAGCTGGTCATGTGACTGGGTGGGCGTGGCTATGTGCATAGGGACTACTCAGAGGGCTGAAAAAAGTCATTTCTGACTGGTCCTCGCACTTATGACCATCCTCACATTTATGCCCGTTGTGGTATTCTTAACAACCGTGTCAGTCATTTCACCACTACTTCTCTTCACCATGATGACAAGATAGGGTGTAAAACGTAAAATGTGAGGACAGTCATAAGTTCAAGGACTGGTCAAAAGTGCGAGGACCGGTCAAAAATAACTTTTTCAGCCTTCTGTCTAGTCCATATGCACATAGGGACGATTCAAAGGGCTGAAAAAGTAATTTCTGACTGGTCCTCACATTTTTGACCAGTCCTCGCACTTATGACCTTGCTCACATTTATGCCCGTTGCAGCATTCTTAACAACTGTGTCAGTCATTTCACCACTACTTGTTTTCACCACAGTGACAAGATAGGGCGCAAAATGTGAGGACAGTTGTAAGTTCGAGGACTGGTCAAAAGTGCGAGGACCAGTCAAAAATAACTTTTTCAGCCCTCTGAGTAGTCCATATGCACAAAAGGACTACCCAGAGGGCTGAAAAAAGTCATTTCTGACAGGTCTTCGCACTTTTGACTGGTCCTCACCCTTATGCCCATTGTAGCATTCTTAACAACCGTGTCACTCATTTCACAACTGCTTCTCTTCACCATGGTGACAAGATAGGGCAAAAAACGTAAAATGTGAGGACAGTGGTAAGTTCGAGAAGTGGTTAAAAGTGTGAGGACCAGTCAAAAATAACTTTTTCAGCCCTCTGAGTAATCCATATGCACAAAAGGATACAGCAATAGAGAGGGATGAAGGAAGGAAAAAGAGATGGAAGAAAGAAGGAGAGAGAGGGAAGGAAGAGAAGGGAGGAAGGAAGGGAAGGGAAATTAGAGTAGGAGTGAGGGTAAGAGAGGGAGGAAGAGAGGAGGAGAAGGTGAAAGGAAGAGGAAGTAGGGAGGAGGAGAAGCGGGGGGAGAAAAAAGTAAGAAGGAAAGAAAAAAGAGAGGTAGTAGATTTGAGGAGAAAGATTGCTGTACAGTAAAAAAGATAAAATGGAAGAAAAGCAACCCCAAATAAATATAAAGATATTAAGATAAAGAATGACTTGTTAAACTTTAAAGAATAAAAGAGAACAAATATGAATAAATAGCAATAATTAGAAACACACATACAAACATACAATTTATTTTCTTTGAACAGAGTATTTGGCCGGTTCACAAATTTAAACAGTGTTTAGTCATTTCAATTAAATTTACAATTTCTATATTTCCTTTTTGCCATATTTATTCCTTATCTATTTTTTAAAAAAAACCAATATTACCCTTCATCCTCATCTCTAATCTTAATCAAATTCAATTTTTCCCTTCTATTCTATATTATACCCCTTCCCATTGTTATCTATTTTTATATCCATCCTCACATTGGTTAATTATGTAATATTACAGTTTACATTTAATATAAATTCAACATTTTAATATAAATCAATTATATATATAATTGTATATATATAGTTAGTTATATAACTATCTTTTTTGTATATTAATCAATATGAACATGAATATTCCAATTATTTCCATGCAATCCAATTTCTTACAAATCAATTAATTATATTTACCAATAATAATAAACCAAATAATTTCCCCCATATATTCCTCCAAACCACAACCATTTCTGCTTTCAATACAATATACAATTAATAGTATCTCAATTATTACAATTCCCTAGTTAAATAGAGCTTTTTTTCTTTTGTGTTTTAAAATCTTGAACTCTCCTCTTTTTCCCTAAACTTCCCATTGTTTGCACCTACCTTTTTTGAGAAGAAAAGAAATCTGCCTGCCTAATTTTCCAATGTTGCAGCAACAGCAAAGCCAACAGCCTGCTTTACTTTCAGTTTCGTTTTTCAGCATAGGTAGGGGGAAAAAAATCTGCAACACTCTTTGCAAGCAAGCAGCAGAGCCCTGAGCAAAACAGCTGAGAGCAAATCAGCTGAGAGTCGGGAGGCCAATCTAATCAACGGGCTAATTAGCCTATGCTGAAACTCCGCGGGTCAATAAAATTACAAAAAAACACCGAACCGTTTGTTAAATTGCTGGCTCACCCACCCCTCCCCCACCACTATTTATTGGCAATAAATAGTGGTGCGGAGGGGCAGGGCAAGGGGCGGGGCGAGCCAGCAATTTAACAAACGGTTCGGCCGAACCGCCTAGAACCGGCAGAATCCCACCACTGTGCAAATCTGATGTAAAATTTAAAGCCTGCCAAAACCTTAATGCTGAACAAAGTATAGGAATCTTTCTTATGAGTTGGGCAATCTCTCTACAATTCTTAAGCATTATATTTGATTCAGTATGTTTCTAATAATGGTTAGTAAAGCCAAGATTGGAAAAGGAAAAAGATTCACATAAGAAAAAACACAGGATAGGCAGTATCTGAACAACTTGCAAGCCTTCCATTATGCTTGCACAGGTTTGATATATTTCTCAAGGACAGCCATTGTCACATGCAGTGCTCTCAAAAATTATGCAATGTCAAAATAATTTGAATGTTAGTTTTGCTTCCCATCTTTCCAATGTAGCAGATAATAAATTTCCTGAACAATTTGCATGGACAATCAAAATTAACAAAAACAACCTACTTACACAGGAAGTGGTTTACATTAATAGTAAATCACTTTGTGCACACACAACAGTGTAAAAATTGTATATTGGATACGATATAAACTATTTGTATTATAGCAGTCTAAATGTGTTTTAAGGTAATGAAATATTTATCACAAGTATTTCTGCTCTGTTTTAATAATTAGGCATTCAGCAGCTTTTGGTTGTCTGTTGAGATCTAAAATTCTGATGGATGAGATATGCGCGTGGATGAAAGTGAATGAGATTTCTGGGATTTTAGGAGCACTGCACAAATATATCAACTTACTCATCCCATTGCTTATTTTGCTTTCCATAAAGCAGCGTATCCAAGGCAACAGCATTAACATCCAGAACTCCTGGGGAAGGCCACTGATTGGTGAGATGGGTAGTTAATTCTTGTCTTGATCTTAAATCATTATTCTTTAGCACAGTTCTGTAAACACATAGTGAATTTCATGCCATTAAAAGTAATATCTTAAAATAAAGGAAGAAAATAGGCTGTTCTTGAAAGGTTTTCCTGCTACCATACTAAAGCATTTTCTCTCAAGAGATTTCTCAATCAAAATTTGACTCTTGAAGAACAAAATTGAATTTATATGACACTACAGTATGGGATGTTTTTATTGTATTCTACAAGAATAGATGATCAGTCAATTACAAATATGGAAATAAACACAATAAATTAAAACTGCTTACATAGTTTATCACATTTGATCCTAAGCAAACTACCAGTATACATTAAGATTGCTAATCTAAGTGCTAATTTATAGAAGAGCCTCCTGTTTCTCTCCTTCCCCTCCAAAAAAACCTAAGAGTTATCTCTGAATCAAGAACAGAACATTCAAAACAACTTCAAAGCTGATGTGAAGTAATGAAGTACCTATTCATATTTATTTCAAATTGGAGGTGGGATAATTGCAGGATATAAATGCTGCATACAAATAATTGCTGCAGCAAAATTAAGACATACAGGGTTTCTATATGGGTAATTATGGCAGAAGTAACAAATTTGAAAAAAAAGTTTAAATATTTTGGGAGCTGTATGTGTATATATGCATTATATACATACATAAACACATACATCATACTTTCAATTCTATGAAAAATTGAAATTGAGCTATATGTCACAAAATCTAAAATAGCAAGAAACAACCCTATGGTACAAATAATTTTTCCCAATCTCATGACTGTCACTTTTAGTCAGAAATATCAAACCTCAGTATGAGTCTCAATAAAGGCTGTCACTTGGGAAAGATTTAGAGTGTTTATAACTAATAGTACAACCACAGCTTTATTACTTACCAGTACCGTACTATGAATTCTCCTATTGGGTAATCTCCTTCACATATCCCTCTCTATGGAATGAGTTGTGATCACCACCTTGACGACTCAGATCTGTTGAAATTTCAAATGTCATGGATGTGAGCCCATGTGGTGTGTTAGCTGTCTTCTAATTTCATGTTAGTAGATAGTGTTAGAAAGTCCCTAAAGCAAGCAAACTAACACAAACACAGCATGCTGAGGAAATCTGAGTTTGCGGATTTATGGAGGAGATAACAATAGTAGAATTCAAGTTACTGATACGCAGTCTTTCTGCTGATCACGGTTATTTGCCAGGCTGTCACTCTGGGACTATCTCCCCAATAAGAAGGAAAAGGGAAGAGTGCAACAAGTGTAAAAAAAAAAATCCAGTTAGTTTTGGATATAAATAAATGTTCCAGATCAACTTCATATATTATGATGGCCTCATTAAATATCAGTTACATCATAATCACTAAGTATTTTTTATCTATGTAATCACAAACCAAATTATTTTTCTCTCAAGTAATGACTGAAATAGTTTTCAATCTCTTGAAACATTCAAATGTCCAATTTCTAATTCTGGGGAAAATGTCGAAATCAGTACACTGAAGAACTTTTGCATCTAAAGGAGCTCTTAGCATTTTGTTTGTATGAAACAGCTGAGCAATTCCCAATTTCAAAATATTTCATACTTTTTTCTTTTAAAGTTATATAAACTATTAGCTCCTTAAATAAATTCAGATTATGTCTATCATTTTCTTTCTGCCTAATACATTTGAAAATGTTATTATAATTTATAATTATAATTACAATTTATATTATATTATATTATATTATGAAATTATAATTTCATGTACAGGTGTTCTTACAATGTTCTATGTAGAATAGGCATCCAGTCTTCGTGAAAAATCACAGACTACAGATTACAAATAGTATAAAATGGTGCAAGTAAACTGCTATCCAGTACAAGATACTTTGATGCCGAAAGGTTTACACAGGTTGCCAGCTGCCTACTGGCCCAACTAAGATGCTGGTGCTGATTTGTAAACCTCTCAAAAACTCATGGTTTGGTTGCTGAGAAATCACCTCTCTTTTTCTAAATCTGTCCAATGACTTAGATCTGTAGAAAAGACCATTTTGAAGATGCCCTCTGTTACCAAAACCTGTGTGGTACATGGGAGAAGAGTCCTTTTATATAACTGTCAGGTTATGAAATGCTCTTCCTAGAGAGGTCCAACTCCTTCCCTCTCTTCCAATATTTAGAAAAGTCATAAAAAATAGAACTTATCATGATGGTTTTTCATCATTAGCTGATGCTGATTTTGTTGTTTTTAATTTTGTATTTTTGTTCCAAATCACCTTTAAAAGTTTATTCAAGTACAAAGCAGAATTTAAAATTAGTCAATCAGTCAACCTTTCTCAGAATTTAATAAAAGGAAATGTGACAAGGAATCACTTTGGACAATTTAGTTGCTGTACTGGAGTGGTGTGCAAACCATTATTGATAAGGTAGCCTTCAGTTTAATTTTTGTGGGCTGTGACAATTTCCAAGATTGCATCACAAAAATATTTTAGGTAAGATACTAGTGGTTAACAGCTGCATTTTTGCTGCTTTTTCCTGAAAGAAATCAAAATCCTGAAATAGTGTCTGCATACTACCCAGATTGCTTTTTTGTATGTATTTGAGGTACATGTACGATGGGTGTTTAGTTTTTAAAAATTATGAGCTGTATGCTTATTTTGCCAGAAGAGATCAGTGTGTTTAAACATGTGTTTGGGACATCATCAGTTTGCCTTTAGAATATGCAACTCCAATTTAATTATAGCTTGTTTGTTCAAATTTGGTAATTATCATTTATTATATAAACAGCATTTTGTACCTATATTTTTTCTATAACAAACAAGTACAAACCAAGTTTAAGCAATACTTATCAGGAATCAGTATAATGTAGTGACGAAGGATGGGCAAAAAATATGGGAAGTCCACTCTCAGTTACAGAAACTCAATGATTCATTCTCAGTCTAACCATTCTAACCTTCCATGACAACAGGAGTGTTGTCATGAAGAGCAAGGAGAAACTCTACTTAAGAGATATACATTTTAAACACACACACACACACACACACACACACGTTTGTCACCTGTGTCTGTGTTATCTCTATCTCAAACTGAACTGCAAAGAGTTCTAGTATTCTGTATTTTTTTCTGGAAATCCATTCATACTCCCGCACCATTTGAGGGAGTTCATCCCAAAGTGCATAGCTAAATGTCTACAGAGATTCTCAGTCATCCAGGTCATGGTTATCCCAAAGGTGCAGAAAACATCCTGCAGAAAACACAGCTCCACAACACAGTCCTTTCAGCAGTTCCAAAAAGGCTCCACACACATTTTCATTACTCAGATGACCCTCAGGACACAAACAAACCTCCAAGTAGACTCAACAACTCTCTAAAAGAATGCAAATGACCAGCTGTCTATAAGGAATATAAATCTTTCCATTCCCCACCATCTAGTCAGAGCTTAAGAAGCTTCACTTGATATACCCACACTGTAACATTTATAAATAGAAGAAAACGGACATTGACATCCCCTAAACTCCACTGAAAATATTACCTAGCCTGATAATGAAACGTTCGGAAACCAACCCACAACCTCAGACAGCAAACCTTCACCCTCATGCTACATCAAAGCTACAGATATTCGTCACTACTGCAAATTTAAATCTATTCTAATGTCCCATGTGCTGGCATTTTTTAAAATGAAGCATGGATGCGATCATGTGATAAAAGCGATAGAGAAAGTTATGATTGGATTCAGAATTAAATGAGATTATATGATTTTACAAATCTACTATGACAACAAAATCCAAAGCTAATGATGATAACTTTAAATCTTAAATAATTTATGCTCAACTAATGTAAAAAAAAATACTAACAAGAAATAATTAAGATTAGCAAAATTAAGATTTTTGAGTTGTTGTTATGTTGGCATTTATTACGCCTCAATCACAAAACATCCGTTTTCCAGAAAGCAAGCTAAAAACAAGATAGATGGTACTATCATCTGAACTCTGTTTGCAGAATCTGCAGGGTTCTGCTCCACCAGGATGTTTCAAAATACATAGTATTTCACATATTTCTTCAGAATGTCTATAACAGATATGCAAAATAATATATACACATATTAATTTAACCATGAATCTTACAAGCTAATACAGAATAAAATATGCTAACAGAGCTGCCTCATATAATACAGGGTCCACAATGCCAAATACCTGAAATTCTGGTTGAGAGACAATTCTGATTTACTCTGAAAAGCAGTCTAGCCTTCATATTTTTCAATACTTAAGCTACATCAATTAAAATTCATTGATGAGACATATTACAGACTATTTAGGATGCAGAATCTGTTTGAGAAATCCAACAATAAAGTTTTGCTTCTCTTGTTAAGTATTAATTAAATCTTCAGATAAGATATATGGCACAGAATCAGTGTGAAAGGAATTAGTTATATGAATATAGTACTATGTATAGTAATAATACTACTGTGTTTCCCTGAAAATAAGACCCTGCCTTATATTTTTTTGAACCCTGAAATAAGTGCTTGCCTTATTGCCATCCTCTCAAAAGCCCGATTGGACTTATTATCAGGGGATGTCTTATTTGGGGAGGAAACAGGGTACTACTAGTAGTAGTACCATGTTTCCCCGAAAATAAGACCTCCCCAGATAATAAGCCCAATCAGGCTTTTGAGCACATGGGCTAAAATATCCCCCAAAATAACCCCCCCCCGAAAATAACCCCCCCCCCGAAAATATTTAAACGCATGCACACCTGGTCCCTGCCATTTCCTCTGGTTAGGGTTAGGGAGACGGAGCTGGAAATCAGGTAAGACAGCAAGAAGAGCCCCATCTTACTCCACATGCCCCAAAATAATAAGACCTCCCCAAAAATAAGGCCAAGTGCTTATTTCGGTGTTCAAAAATATAAGACAGGGTCTTACTTTCGGGGAAACACAGTGGTAGTAGTACTAACATGATGCTTTTATAAAAATATGGGATAAGGTTTTGGCTGCTTAAAACTCCACCTCTTCATTCTTTTGATTTAATTTATTTTGGTGCCAAATCAGTAGGAATTAAATATATACTGACTGTAACTGGATTCAATCAGCCTTTTTAGATGCATAACAGGTGAATAGAATTTAATTCTATTCACCTGTTATTAATACAATCTGTGCTGATATTTAAGTAAAAAATGTTTGTGCCAGATACTTTAATCCAAAGATATTTTTTCAACGGAAGATTCTTTGTTTTAGTAGATGTCTTTTCCTCTTTGCTTTGCAGCCTGCCTAACCTACTGCTTCAGAGAATCCTCCAATTCACCGGAGAGCCCCTGAATTCACCAGAATTGTTTGTTGCATTTGCAGAAATGCAGTCCAGTAGGTATTATGCTTAAACCCATTCATATGCACCATTAAAATCATGATCTTTAACTCAGTTAAATCAGTAAGCTAATTTTGTTGACTGCTGATTGCAGCAGTTTGGCAGTTCGATTCTCACCAACTCATGGTTGACTCTGCCATCCATCCTTCCGAGGTTGCTAAAATGAGGACCCAGTTTGTTGGGGGTAATATGCTGACTCTGTAAACTGCTTAGAGAGGGCTGTAAAGCACTGTGAAGCTATATAAATCTAAATGCTGTTGCTAGTGCTAGTGCTCTCATATACATTGGATAACATACCATAATCTAGATGAAGAATGATGTTTAAGATGGGCGACTTTTAATAACCAGCACCAAACAGATCCAACAAAACTCTTTCAGGAATGCAGTCGCCCCCTAAACATGAAGCTATCTGAATAGAATCAGGACAGGACAGAACTAAAGCAAAGCTCTTTAAGTGGGGAATGGCAAGAATCTGCAATGTGACTGTACTAACTATAACACATACAATATAATTCAAGAATATCTCTTCAGGAAATTTCAAGGCACCTGGGATGATCTCATTGCAACCACATCAAAGCAATTAGATGGTTAGCTTCCTTAAATATTGAATTTTTGAATCTATATAATTATTGAAATATAAATATTGATTTAAAACATCTACAGTATACATATGCTTTATTTAAATTAAATTTGTATATCAGTGATTGCATAACTTCTGTTAATGTCATATACTAAATCTCTCTCTCGCTCTCTTCTCTCCTCTCTCTCCCTCCCTCCCTCCCTCCCTGTGTCACACACAAATTGGTGCTCACAGGACACAGAAAGATCTTATACAATTCACCACAGCTTCAACAGATAAGAAACTACAGCAGCTGTCTTAAGGAACCACTTTTGTAACCAACAACCTCTTGATTCAGTATAGCACAATCCAACATTTTCAGCTCAATTTATAAAATGAACAACAGCATATTTTATTCCAGTGAGCATTCTTTATCAGGCTCAGAGCACAAATAGGACTTCCTAATATCCTCATTTAGCCAGATATACCTGAAATCACACTTAGAGCATATTCCTCAAATCAGCAGTCATGTGTAAGTACTAATTTAACTTCTTTTTCACATAATTTATGTTGTGAAATCAGCACAACATATACAATATGATCCAAAATTCATTTGTCACAGAGCAAACCAGAGAGGTAACTGAAACAGAGGTACTAAAGACAGGCAGTAAAATAGATACATATCCTTTAGTACTTGCAGATCAATGTATTTCACAGTTGTTTGGTACTTAATGGGTGGTATGAACTTTTTTTCCAAAAGATGCTTTGAGTGCCATAATATAGGAACACAGCATCTGTATGCTGTGAACACTTGCATCCTTTTTGTAGGGTTATGCAATAAATAACAGCTACATGTTCTAGAAAGCTACACAGTAAATTCCAGCAATATTAAATGAGCTACTGGAACTACAAGAAGGGACTTTGAGTACAGGCTTTTGAATGATATAACTAAGCAATGTTATATCAATCTTTAAGTAACTCCTAATAACTTCCAGCAAAAAAATAATTTAAACTTCATCTTCCTATGAGATAGGCTGGAAAAGGTATCCCTGATGGAGTGTCTAATGAGCAGGCCACAAGGAAGGTCACAAAAGTAATGTTGTATTTCCTACTAAGATTAAATAGAGAGATACAAAAAACAAAGCAAGAAACTCCTTAATGTCATTTCTTACATATACGATATGGTACTGGACCAGGCTGGATTGGTCTGATGATCTACTTCCAGTTACCTTTACCTATCCAGTAAGATCTGGTAGGGTTAGTATGTTTAAAGGTTCCTTCATTTAGGCAAATTTGAACTGCTAAGACCAAGAAAATGTGTCTCTTCTGTTGCTGTTCCTATCCTTTAAAAAAGCTTCCTCTCTGAGATTCAGTTGATCCTTACTCCGCTTGCCTTTCAAAAAGCATTACACCTGTTTTTCAAACTTTGGATGGGATTAATAAAATCTACTGGATGAGGGTTCCCCCTACCCAGTACATATGTGTTTATATGTAGTTATTTTGGACTATACATTTATGCTTTATTATGCATTTTTTAATTATTGCTACTTATTGTGATCTACACTGTCCTATCATATGTTGAATAGAGGAACAATATAAATTCATTAAATAAACACCTTGCCTAGGAAAATATTATAATTTTTAAATATATTCTCTTTTTTTTTTCAGTGCTGGCACTTCATGCTCTCCTAAGGATTAAATTTCCAACCTAGAATTTGCTGACTACAATATAATTCAGACCTTGTATCTTTAGATATGAAAATGTAAAAAGTGTATGGTATTGATAAATGATAATTCAAGTGGTCATAATTCATTCACTAGTGATAGTTATCAAAGCCCCAAAAGACGAATAAAAATAGAGTCTTTGAAAGGTAATCTGTTCCCAGAGTGATCAATTTCTTTTGTCCTTGTCACTCATAATCTTTAATGTCATTTCGTGTTTGGATTGTTAAACATGCTCTACATGGGGCTACCCTTGAAGAGCATTCAGAAGCTACAGCTGTTGCAGAATACTGTGGCACAGTCAGCTTTTGGGGCCGCTAGAGTCACTCATGTGATACTACTGTTTCATGAGCTGCACTGGCTGCTGGCAATTCAAGATGTTATTAACTTTAAAGATGATCATGGCATGGCTCCAGGTTACTTGAGGAACCATCTCATCCCACTGGGATCGGCCCACCCCTCCCATGGCAGGGGCATGCAGAAGGGAATTCCAGTTGGCAGGGTCCAGAAAAAAGAGCCTTCTCTGCCATTGCTTCTGCCCTTTGGAACATTTTGCCCGCAGAGTGAGATCAGCTCCCACCCTCCCACCTTTCCAGAAGAGCTTGAAGACTTAGTTCTTCCAGATGGCCTGGGGTCCTGGGGGAACATGATGCTGGAAGTGGTTGATAGATTAATTACAGATCCCACCTTTCTCCCACTCAGCCTACTTCTCCATCTACCTTTTAGCTTTAGTTATAGCTGGTAATTTATATTTTTATAGTGTTTTATTCTTATTGTACATACTGTATATTGTTGCATTGTTTTATTCTTTTTTAACATTATAAGCTACCCAAAGTAACATTGTGATTGAGATGAATGGAAAATCAATCAATCAATTAATCAGTCAAATAAATAAATAAATAAGTAAGTAAGTAAGTAAGTAAGTAAATATCACTAGCACCAATTAGAAATCTCTACTGTAAGATTTCTCCAACAGAAACATATAATTTGACCAGTATACCTAAACATTTGCATAGTAGCTGAATAATTTAGTAGCTAGGATTTCCACTCACCTGAGTATATGTAGCCACTGTACTATACATGAATGAGGTGTAGGCAACCTACTGCACTATATATTTAGGTCTGAAAGACTGGTAAAGACCATTATTGTGCCGAGTGCTTCATCAAAAATGGAGACACGTTAGGAAAAAAATCTTGGTTTTGTGAAATATTATGTGTATATATGTATATATGTTTGTTTCTTTATTCTGGTAACAGATTATTCATTTATATTTATTCATAATTTAATTTAAAAGGCTGACCAATTAAACATTGAGTAGAATATAGATTACAAAGAGATAATAATAAAAACAGATCAAAAATAAATATAATGGGGGAAGAGCATACTGTAAGTCAGGAATGTAACTCTGGCCCACAGGGCCAGCCTGGAAATATCAAAGGGCTGGCCTGCTGTGCCTCTGTCAGCCAATAACAGGCCGCGGGTGGCTGCGTGCAGCCCTTGCATGGCCCATTTCTGGCCTCCCTGGCCTCTAGTAGCGCTCTGCCAGCCAAAAGTGGGCCGTGTAGGGCCTCCGCACAGCCCTTTTTTAAGTGTAGGTCCACTTAATCTACAATCAATAATCTATAATTGTTAGGTCTTGTATTACCCTGTTATTTATGATATTGTATTTTTATTATTAGTTGACTAATAAAAATACAACAGTATAAATAGCTTTTCTGCCTGGAAAAGCAATTTACTATTAAACAATAGGGTATAAATTTAGAAATAAAAATTTTAATGGAGTATGAAGAATAAGTAATAAATGTTTGCCAGTAATATCTGATAGAAGGAAATGGTTATAGTAAAGAACTGTGAAAAAAAAGAAAAGGGGAGAAAATGCATATTGAGCCTGTGTCAAACGCCCACCCCAACCACACCCACCATGACCACCCCCACCCCCAGCCACACACACACAACCCAGCCTTCTGAGGTCAAACACAACCCTCATGCGGCCCTCAATGAAATCAAGTTTGACACCCCTGCTCTAAGTGAAACATAATGCACACCAGATAGACAGATCCCAACTTAGACCCGAGAATGCGGGTGGGAGAGAAACAGATTTCAAAAGATTGTTTAAAGCCTGCAGGATTAGGTTAGTTCAAACCTCCAGGGATAATATTTCATGATATCAAGTCGAAGTTACTGTAACTTAAATATAATCAAAAGTACTCTGAATCAAACAGATTATTTATGTCAATTATTTATTATTATTTATGCAGGAAATCAGGAGTCCAGGCAATTCAAATGGATATAGGTTTATTGTGTACTAATGTTCTCTACAAAAATCTGTACTATTAATGGTCAAAGCAAATTGGGGGTAGATAAGAGTCACAGAATTCAAGATGGGCTGACTTAAATTTCTTGATGGCACAAAGGCATTCAAGACTGATGATGTGCTTAACTTCTTCCTTGTCATCTACAGTTTATTGAATATATCAATTTTCCAATTAGAAAAGGGAAACTGACTGCAGCGATTCTACTGGATAAATACAGTATTGTTTTTGTATTTGTATTTTATTGTATTTGTATTGTATTTGTATTATATATAACTTATATATATTGCTCAAAAAAATAAAGGGAACAGAAGCAGAAAACATCCGAGATTTGAATGAATGAAATAGCTTTATTAAATACTTCGTTCTTTACATACAGTAGTTTATACACTGCTCAAACAACTAAAGGGAACACAAAACTACTGTATGTAACTAACAAGTATTTAATAAGGCTATTTCATTCATTCAGATGTCGGATGTCTTCTGCTTGTGTTCCCTTTATTTTTTTGAGCAGTGTATAATATACTAATATAATATAAAAGACTTCTGGAAAGTTGAATGAATGGAATTTATCTTTCTAAAAGATGTGTAGCATGACACTCTCTTAATATCTCATTTCTAAGATCCACCACACTATAATCAAAAGGAATTACAAGTCAGTTTTTTGCTTGATAGGTCATACCTAGAAACATAATTAATGGTGGGCAAATTTTGGGTACAAGCCAAGAGTGAGAGAAGAAAACAAATAATCCTGACTAATGAGGGATGCAAAATAGCTTTCTTAATTCCTTTTTACTGTGAGCATCAGATAAACTCTAACATTAATATTTTTATTTTATAACTTTAGAGTTTGGGTTAATTTATGTTAATTTATATTATCATGTGTATGTTTTATTCTTTACTAAGTAACTAAATGAAGTCAACAAATCTTTACTGCTGAGTATATAATGTGGTATCTTTACACTCTTAATTTTTCAAAACTAACAGTCATATCTTCATTATTTCCGGCAATTAAGCATCAGGATTAAAAACCACATCATGTTTTACTGAGAATAGTGCTAAAATAGTTTCAATCATCCAGTTTTCTTCATAAACTATAAAGAAAATGTATTAAATTATGTTTCCCTTTTTACATACTTTCCTTTGAAAACTGGCAAATTTTCTGATAAAGAGAACAGTCCATTCTTATCCCAAGATATTATTTAGTGAAAATTCTGAAAAAGCCTCATCATTCTCATCATTCCAGGTCATAGTTATCCTAAATGTGTTTTTCAAAAGGCAACTGGACTTTCTTGATTTTTTCCCTTTGAAAATGTTTCGCTTCTCATCTAAGCTTTTTCAATCTAGAACTAAAGAAGCTTTTTGGATGAGAAGCAAAATGTTTTCAAGCAAAAAACAAAGTCCAGGTGACTTAAAAGCATATTTGGGACACATTCTAGAATGTTTTTTAAGTAATGAAAAAGGAAAAAAAGTCACTTTCTGTCATCAGCATAACTCTCCCCCCAAAAGAATATAAATTAACAATTTCTGAAGGGGAAATGATTGGTGCTTAGAACTCTCAAAGTTTCAAAACTAAATTGTATAATTTCACTGAAGCAATAAAGATTATCTAGTTATTCCTTGGGACAAATATTTCAGGTAGAAAAGATACCAATGCTTCTATTTTGTGTATTGATGTTAGTTTGGTTAACACAGTAATTAGGTGCTGAATTGATTAGATGGCACCAAAAGTTGAATGTTGTATCTGCTTACTGGAATTGATGATTCTTAATATGTTATATAATATTTACAATATTTAAAAATTAAACATTAGGAAAAAAGGTGAGTTTAAAAAACTAGGATGCAACTTACAACCTTTTTACCTTTTGTAAAGAAAAAAGTTAATTTTAGTAACTGAGCAACATTAATACTTCTCAACATTTTAACTGTACTTTTCTGTATAAAGACCAAAAAAAACCTCTTAGTCAAGAGTGTACTTAGAAAACATCTGTATCATAACCAACTCACAGCTGATCCTGCAGTTCCACAATGATGTACTCAAGTTGTTCCTTTTCCATTTTATGAGCCAGATTCATAGTTTCTATCTTCTGCTGCAAGGCCTTCTTCTGAGAGATGGATTCAGCCAGCTGAGTCTCTCTGAGGCGTACTAGCTCTTCTAGATAACCCTAGAAACGTAAGTATTTCATGAACTATTAGTTTTAAAAGTATTTTGACAACATATTTGATTTGATACGAGGGCTGGATGATATATAACCTAAGAAAAAAATAATTCAAATGGACTATATCACTGATTATATATTAAATGTAGATACTGAAGTTATTTGCTAGTTACATACATAGTTTCTGTGTCTATTTAAAGGTCTAGATAACCAGAATGTATAGTATGGATGGATTGATAATCTGACTGTCCTTCTAGGATTTGGGAGAGGGTGATGATTGCTCATTGTGTAAAGTGTAAGCCATCCAGAATAATGTGCAAACAGGCAGCTTTTAGATTTCAAAAAATAATGCTTACATTTCCACTCAGTTGAACCTCAAGAATATTAGTTACAGAAAACTAAAGCAGAACTGAAAATAGGAATAATAGCATTTACAACTGAGAGAAAAACTGAATGACTTACAAATGTCCATCTAAAATGTTATGTAAGAATATTATTCCCTCTTTCCAGTCTTTTATATGGGTTGATTAGCAAGCTTACTGACAGAGATTCAAAAATGCCAAAGAACAGAAAAGTAGAGATCTGCAACTACTCCTTGGAAATTGTTTATAGTATTGAAACAGTCCCTATAGAACAAATCCAACTGTCTTTGAGAGTAGAAGTTTCACTAGAGGGTAAAAAAAGTGAAGCAAACTCAGTAATAAAAACTTAAATCAAGACTTTTAATATCTTTAATAAACTAGAAAAAGAATATCACTTTAGGAAGACATTAAATATTGTTGCATTGTGATCAATAATGATGAATATATATATATATATATATATATATATATATATATATATATATATATATATATATATATATATATATATATATATATATATATAAATATATATTGCATTTTGTCTATATATGTAATAAAAACTGAACTGCTTCACATTTCTTGTATGCATGCCTCTTCCATATATCAGAAAGCGCAATACAAATTTGAAAGATAGAGCATAAATTTTTATCTGTGCTATCAATGATTAAAGACTTTACTAAGAGAGAAATTCCTACATTACCACTAAGTTTTGCTTGCTGTGCTTTTTCTTGCTTTAGGAACAAGAGATAGAATTTGAAAAAGAAAAAGAAAAAGATGGAAGAAAAAGAACAATTGAGGTTTTCTCTGCCAGAAGGCTTTCTGGCTGCATTTCAGCTTCAATAGATGCAATAACTTAAGGAATATTATCTGACTAAGAAGTAAGTCTTGTGTGACCAAAAGCAGTTTTCTTATTACCTTGTTCCCAGAACCATAGCTAACTAATAAATATTACAATGCTACATTAAATAAATAATAATTTTCATTTTGTAAGAATATTTTTTAAATTAAATCTTTGAATTAATGTTATTGTAACAATTGTAATATACCAAATATTTTCAGCCACTTTATCTCAATTAATGTTTACCTTTTGTTCCAGAGTGAGAAGGTATTTCTGTTCAACCCGTTTGCACTTGTTGTACCAGCTATTCTCATCCATGCTGAAAGGAGGACCAATGTTTTCTGGAGTACTGCTTTCACTACCACTACTGCCCAGTGTTCTTAGCTCTTCCTCATCACTACTGATGCTGTCAGAACTGAGAAATCAAACTCAAAAGCTAAGAACAATAACTTGCAAAATTTAAATGGAAAAAACTGAATTATTCGAAATTGCTTATTTTTAGATATTCCAATAAGAGATGGATCTTATAATAATGAATCTGCAAAAATTATTATAAAGCCTAAAAACAAAAGCTAATACATCATCCATTCGCTAAGCGTTTCTTCACTGCTGAGAAGTGCTATCTACTTCTTCATGGATCAGTTTCCTCTCCTCACTGGTGAGCCCAATTCTGCCTCTATTACTCCTGTTGCAAGTAACTGCTATCATGTAGATTACCTCCAAGACAACAGGTACAAAATCTAACATAATTTACATACCTTCCAGCTACTGTAAGATGGTGTTGAAATAAAAAGGGGAAATACGATACTATTTTAATCCCATATAGCTAAAGATGATTTAAACTTGTTCATGTATTTGTGTTGTTACAGGTGTAAGAAGGAAAAGGACTTATGATTCCATGATCCAGAACAGATTCTCGTATTGTGCAGATACTGGATGGTTCCCTTTACATAAAACTTGTATATAACTACCACTTCCTATATCTTCTATCACTATATCTATGATCAATGTATCCCTTTTCTTTCTAACGTCTGTCAACTTGTCTTCTATATTAAACTAAACTCAAGGAAATATTTTCTTCTATCAGTAGTTCAAGTAAAGAAAGAAAAACATATTTATGTGACCACCAAATAGAAAAGTGGGACATAGGGAAGAGAGAGTTGTAACAGATTTGTCTGAATATATATTAAGACAGGAGATATTGTTGTTGTTAGTTACTCTATGGCATACACAATACATGCTGGTCTTACAGTGTATTCCTTGCATGTGGTGTAAACCTTGCAGAGAATGTCTCTGTCTATCTACAGGATTGGTGAAAAAAGCTAATTTACACTTATATTTATAATAAATACAATGGCTACAGGGAAATGTCTCTGAGGGCAGTCCTTCAACTACTGTGTTGTATGACTGGCCATGAGAAAACAATTCATTTGTGATACATGTTATGTTCCAAAAAAATTTTTTTTTTCTTTTTGTAAATTTGTATATAGATCAAGGAATAGATTATTAACTTGATTTAGACGCAAATGTTAGAAACCAGAGACGTTGAGCAATGTCCATTGTTTTACTTTTAAAACTAATAAAATATTTTAAAAAAACAAAAAAACATTTTCAATGGCATTTGGAACTCCTCCTTCATTCTTTCCCTTCCCAGTTGAAAGTATCACAAAGTATTAAAAACAATATGTGAAATAAAAACAATAACAAATATGTTACAATAAAACTTTAAAGCACAGATGAACTTTACAGGCTTAACAGATACCTTTGGGTGAATTTCAGATATGGTGTATAATCTATCACAGCTGGATAGTTGCCATCCAAAGCTTCACCTTTGAGGCAGAAGCTGATGTGGAGTGAGAAATCAGAAATTAAGAACATTAAAACATATTGGTATTGAATAATGTCAGGACTTAATTCATTTTTTCATAAAATCACCAATGCAAGAACAAGTTTTAATATGAGAAAATTCAACTTTACATGTAGATTCTTACATACCCTCATTTCACCAGCAATCAAAATGTCATTGTGGGGTTTTTAAAGAACACTTTTTCCAAATATTGCTTTTTAATGATTTTATATTATATATGAATTCAATATGTTTTAAGAAAAGCAAAATAATCTATTTAATCTTACAATCTTCGTAGATAAAATCAAAGAGAACAACTAAGTTGCCACTCATTATCACTAACTAGCCACAACATATATAAAAGAGGGACTTTTAATCTCTGATTGAAATCCCTCATACAGAATAATTTTAAAATGTAATTATAATGTATAATGCAGCTCCACATGAGCAAGTCTTGGGTGAGATCTAGAAAGATAAGCAGATCAGAATTGGTCAATGCATGGACAGGAGACTATCAGGAAATACCAGAACTATAGGTTAGATGTAGAAATAATTTAACGAAGTTCTAAAAGAAATAAATGGAAAATTAGTTTTGTGATATTGCCCAGAACAATGCATGGATATGTCTATGTCATCACAAACAATCGAGCACATGTCTACCCTAGACGAGTTCAAATCACCAGGACCAGATGGGTTACATCCCAGGGTTCTGGCAGACGTGATCTCAGAACCACTGAACTATATCTTTCAAAGATCCTGGAGCACCGGGGAACTGCCAGAGGACTGGAAAAGAGCTGATGTAGTTCCCATTTTCAAAAAAGGGGGAAAATGGATCCAGGAAACTACAGACCTATCAGCCTGACCTCAATACCTGGGAAGATTCTGAAAAAGATAATCAAGCAATGAATCTGTAAACACCTAGAGGAAAACAAAGTCATAAACAAAAGCCTACATAGGTTTGTCAAAAACAGGTCATGCCAGACAAATCTTATTGCATTCTTTGACAAAATGACAAAATTAGTGGACCAGAGGAATGCTGTGAATATAACTTACTTTGACTTCACTAAGGTATTTGATAAAGTAGATCACAACCTACTACTTGATAAAATAGAAAAATGTGGGTTAAACAGCATCAGTTGGATTTGTAAGTGGATGACCACCCACACTCAACATGTAATCCTCAATAGAACTGCATCTATATGGAGGGAAGTATGCAGTGGGTTAACCCAAGGTTCTGTTTTAGATCCAGTACTCTTTAATATCTTCATCAATGATTTGGATAAGGGGATAGATGGGGAACTGATCAAATTTGCAGATGACACCAAGCTGGCAGGATTAGTCAACACTCCAGAAGATAAGCTTAAGATACAGAAGAACTTTGACAGACTTGAATATTGGGTGCTATCTAACAAAATGAAATACAATGGTGAAAAATTAAGGTTCTACATTTAGGCAAGAAAAACCAAAGGTACAGGTAAAGTATAGGTGGTACCTGACTCAATACTAGCAACCATGAGAAGGATCTTGAGAGTCCTAGTGGACAATCACTTAAATATGAGCCAGCAGTGTGCTGCTGTTGCCAAAAAAGTCAACACGGTTTTAGACTACATTAACAGAAGGATAGAATCAGGATCACATGAAGTGTTAATACCACTTTATAATGCCTTGGTAAGGCCACACTTGGAATACTGCAATATAGTTTTGATCACCACAATGTAAAAAAGATGCTGAGACTTTAGAAAGAGTGCAGAGAAGAGCAACAAAGATGATTAGGGGACTGAAGGCTATAACATATAAATAATAGTTGCTGGAATTGTGTATGTCTGGTTTAATGAAAAGAAGGACTACGGTTGACATGATAGCAATGTTCCAATATCTAAGGGGCTGCCACAAAGAAGATGGAATCAACCTATTCTCCAAAGCATGAGAGCAAAATAAGAAACAATGGATAGGGGGGAGGAGCTGATGTTGCGACGGAACAGATGGAGGATTCCTGGGCTCCAGGATCGCCGCTGAAAGCCCCGCTGCTGGATGGTCCTTCTTGGACATCACAGTCTTGTTTTGACTGTGATAGTGGAGGGCACATCCTGACGATCCCAGGGAAGCCCTTTTTCTAGCAGTGGGGTGGCAGCCATAGTAACTGCTGAAGCTGGGACAGCTCCCTTTATTAGCCGACCAAGGCTTGGGCGGTAGTCGCTGCCCTAGACCGCTCTAGCAAAATGGCGTCTGGGCGCAAATCCGGCGGCTAAAATGGCGAGCACGATGTCGGGACCACACACTGCGCTCAGCCAAGTGTAGCCTCCCTCACTTCTCTCCGACCTTGCTGTCTGTCCGCGATTCCCATTTGCGAAGTGCCCCCCTGTGATAAGGAGTTTGCTCGCAAGGCAGGGACTCCCAAGCCGCTGATTGGAATTTTAGTTAGTTGTAGAGGGTTGCGAGAGCGAGGGCGGTTCTGCCGGCACGCCAGGTAAACAGCTCCTCGCTCGCGGCACCAACGGCTGCTTTCGGACCGTTTCAAGGTCCCCCTCCTTCGCGCTGACAGAAATAAAGTCTAATGGCGGCTGGCGTCCCAGCTGGGAAACGCCGAAGCCGCCCAGCGCCACTTACAATTATTCGTAAAAGCACAACCCTCCAGAATCCAAAACAATTTAAAATTGCACCATTTAAGGTAAAACTATCACTAATTAGCATAAACAAAAGGCACACCAGTCTAATCACCAGTGACTGAGTGAAAAGACTGGACATGCGCAGAAGGTGTGGGCGTGACCAAGCTGTAGAGGAAGTTTGAATGGCACTCAGTTGATCCAATGAGAGTGAAGGTTACCCAATCAGTGGAATGTTGGAGCAGCGAGGTAGGAAAAGAAGAAGGACAGTGAGTCGATGCGGTGAGAGACTTTCAATCTAAATAAATGCAAAGAACACCCTGAGATTGAAGTGGGAATTAAATTGGATTTAAAAAGAAATCAAGCGGCAAAATTAAGCAGGAGTCATTTTCTATTCTCAAATTATTAACATTGGTGGAGCTTTAAATTTTTGTTTTGCTTTTGACCGGGACTGGGTTGAAAAAGATTGATAGAATTGAGAGTTTAACATCTGCAAGCCTTTGTGCCTTATACTTGAAATATTTTTCCTTTTGGATTGAATTTTTTCTTTTTTTCTCTTCTGAAGATTTTTCTAATTTTTCATTATTATTTTTTTTTACTGACAAAGAATTTTTGGACTATAATAGTGGGGAAAATAGGAGAGTGTGTAATACTGCCATCTATTGGATTGGAAATTTTGCTATTCTTTTCTATTAAAGCAGCAAGTTGAAACAATTATATAACATTGTTGCTATAACCCAAGGACTCTGAATTTTTTTGCTGATAAGATTGTTGGAAGGACATCTGAGAGAGTTTGGAACTATCTGCTTTCAGGTGCTCTTCGGGGAACTATCAGAAATAGGAGTCTGAGGCAAAGGAGAGAGATTTGTTAATGCTTGGGCAGAAGTACTGCAGAAGAAACTGAAATTCCCTTTTATTTTTTATTATTTACTCTCTGTACACTTCCCCTGCTTAAATATTTCTGATGGGCTTCCTTTTCTTTGTTCTTATACAGAGTTGGATTAAGGTGTTCAAGAGCCTGAAGATTGATTTTTGTTTTGTTTTTTCTCTCTCTCTAGTTGGCTATTTGGTCTTCTTCTTTTTCATTTTTATTTCTCCTTTTTTAATTTGACTTCCCTTCAGTGTATTTTTGTTACCAGTGGGATTAATTAAAATTTTTTCTTTTTTTTTTCTCTCAAAGTGGATTAAGATTTTGAAGAACCTGAAGAAGTGTTTATTTTTTCCCCTTCCCTTTTTTTTTCTTTCTACATTTTTCACTCTTTTGGGCTTTTTCTTTTTTGTTCTTAGCCTTTGGCGAATTTTGGATAGAATGAATAGAAAAGTAGCGACAGTTGGATCTGCTTCAGCTACGCCTGCCTTGTCGCCATCTGGAGGACAGCGATCAATTCAGATGATGCTTCAGCAGGAGAAGGAGAAAGAAAAAGAGAAGGAGAAAGATGTAACACTGCAGATGATTTTTCAAACAATTCAGAGGATGGAACAACTACTACTCAAGACAGATGAAAAAGTGACCAGTACACAGCAAATGATGTTGAAATATGAAGAGAGACTGCAAAAATTTGAGAAAAATGAGGAGCAAAAATAGGAAAAAATTAAAGATATAGATAATAGATTGGGAGAAGATGAATGTGACAGGAGTGGATTAATTGGATGGTAGATGGACAAATCAGAATTTTATCTCAGATTTCAAAATGTAGAAGAAGAGAATGGAGAAAACTTGGCAGAAATAATGATAGGAATGTTGGCTGAAGCATTAGAGATTACTAAGGAGAAGATGATGTGTGGTGTGGATGAGATATATAGAGTCTACACTAGATATGCAATGCGTAATAAACTACCACGAGAAGTGCATATAAGATTTACTAAGAAATCAATTAAAACACAAATACTGCAGATTGCCAGACAAAAAACACTGAAGTATAAGGAGAAAGAAATTGTGGTTTTGAAGCAAATACCAAGAAAAGTGAGAGAGATGCGGAGAGAATATCAATTTTTGACCAAAATATTACTTCAAAAAAGTGTGAACTATAGATGGCTGGTACCAGAGGGATTAGTGTTAACATGGCAACTTCAAAGATATAGAATAGATACAATAGACAAAGCGAGAGCATTTTATGCAGAATTTTTAAAGAAAAGGAAACAGAAATGGAATTCCAAACGACAGTAGTACCAGTAGAACTTCAAGAAGAGGAACTGGCAATGATTGAAAAAGCAGAAGGCGCAGTAGGAGGGATTGTGGAACACAAAGAACAGTGTGAAGTAAGAACAACTAGAGCAGCAAAGCCCGCATATAAAGTATGAATATGAAAGAGAGAAAATTAATTTCAATAAATATAAATGGATTTAATTCAGCTGTTAAAAGAAGAAAGATATTTCACAAATTAGAATAACTAAAGCTTGATATAATTTGCCTACAAGAAGCAAATTAAAAGCAACATGAACAGATATTGGCATATCCAAAATTAGGGAAAATCTTCACATCATTGCCACAATGTAAAAAAAGAGGAATGGTTTTATACATTAGAAATGCAATACTAGCTGAGCAAATATATTCAGATGAAGAAGGAAGAATTCTGATGGTGGAGATAATGGATAGCAATACAAAAATTCTTTTAGTAGCATATATGATCCAAATAATAATCAAAGTGACTTTTATAGAAAATTGCACATGAAAATAACGGAATTGGAATATGATAATATCTGCATGATGGGAGATTTTAATGGTATAGTGGATGGAGATTTGGATTATAAAACACATAAAGCAATAAGACATACTAAGAAGATATTACCGAAATCTTTCTTCAAGATGACTGAGGAAATAAACTTAAAAAGATGCATGGAGAAATAGAAATGGGAAAAATAGACAATATACTTTTTATTCTGACAGACATTCATCTTGGTCTAGATTAGATATGATATGAACAACAATGGAATTGACTTTAAACATAGAACAAATTGAGATAGAAGCAAATACCTGGGCAGATCATAATCTAGTGACAGTGAAATGGAAAGGACAAAGGAGAAGATTTAGATGGACTTTAAAAAATACTATATTAAAAGAAAAAGACTTTGTACAGAAAATGGAGAGAGAATTGGCTTTCTTCTTCAAGGAGAATACGAAAGAAGATACTTCGATGTAAAATCTTTGGGATACGATGAAGGCCTATTCTAGAGGTTTGATAATGGATTATACAAGGAAGAGAAATGTGAAGAAAAGGCAAACACACAAAATATTGGAAGAGGATTATAAGAGATTTGAAAAACAGCTTCAGAAATGTCCACATAAAAAAGATGTTAAAGTGAAAATGGATACAATAAAACATAAAATGGACTTACTGGAGAAAGAAGAACTAGCTCAAAAAATTAGAAGCACTAAACAGAACTACTTTGAGAATGCCAATAAACCAGGAAGATGGTTAGCGTATAAGTTGAAAAAAGAGAGAGAATCAAGAAAAATAATAAAATTAATCAATGACCAAGGACAAAGTAAATTTGGAAATAAAGAGAAGAAAAAAATTATACAGGATTACTATAGACATGGTCTGAGGCATATATTACATTGATTCCAAAAGAGGCTAGAGACCCACAACAAATCAAAAACTATAGACCTATATCCCTGCTTCAATGTTGGCAGAAAGACTTAAAAGATATTTAAATAACTTTATACATTCAGATCAAAATAGGTTTCTGCCAAAAAGACAAATAAGAGACAATATGAGAATAATTCTGAACACTTTGGAATACTATGAAGCTCATCCTGAAAAACAAATGGCTTTGATATTTTTAGATGCACAGAAAGCTTTTGATAACGTAAATTGGTGTTTTATATTGCTTCAAATGGAACAGATGGGCTTTGGAACAGAAAATTCATTCAAGCAATAGGAGCTATATATCATAAACAAACGGCAAAAGTAATGATAAATGGAGAATTGACAGACTCTATTGAGATAAAAAAAGGTACTAGACAAGGTTGTCCACTGTCCCCTTTGTTGTTTATATTAACTTTAGAAGTGCTAAATAGAAGTATAAGAGAAGAAAAAGACATAAAAGGAATGAAAATTTGAAAAGAAGAATATAAATTGCAAGCATTTGCTGATGACCTGGTCTTTATTCTTGAAGATCCACTAACATCAATAACTATACTGATAGACAAAATTGGAGAATTTGGGAAAGTAGCTGGTTTGAAAATCAAAAAAGATAAAACAAAGATTTTGACCAAAAATATGTTGGTAAAGCAAAAAGAAGAATTGGCGGAAGTATTAAAAATGCAGGTCACAAATAAAGTTAAAAATTTGGGGATATATTTGATGGCAAGATGTAGCACGCTTAAAGAAAATAATTATAATAAACTTAAACAACAGATAGGGACAGATTTGGCGAAATGGGAAAACTTACAGCTTTCTTTGATTGGAAGGATATCAACTATTAAGATGAATATTTTGCCTAGAATTTTATATTTGTTCCAGATAATTCCAATTAGATTGGGTAAAGAATGTTTTGAAGAATTGAACAAAACAGTGTTAAAATATATTTGGCTGGGAAAGAAGGCGAAGATAAAATTAAAGTTGTTACAAGATGCTACGATGAGAGGGGGTTTTGGCCTACCTAATTGGGAACTTTATTATTAAGCTACAAGTTTGATGTGGATTAAAGAATGGATAACTTTAAGAAATACTAGATTATTGAATTTAGAAGGTCACGATTTGCTGATGGCGTGGCATGGCATGCTTTTTTATGGTATAAGGCAACAAAAATACAGGGGTATTTTAGAAGACAGCATATACATGAGGCTTTGCTATTAAATTGGGAGAAGATTAAAAAACAACATTATTTGAAAATTCCAGTCTGGGTATCAAGCATTTTCTTATTCAGTAATATTTAGAAGAAAACAAATTGTTACATATAGTGAATTAATGGATGAAAAGGGTGAACTTAAATCAAAGCAAGAATTGGAAGAACAAGATTTTAAGAAGGATTGGTTTTTGCACATACGTTCTAGATATGAAGAAGATTTTAAACAAGGAGGTTTTTATAATGTTTTGACTAATTTAGGTAAGATTTTAATGGGGTCTGATGATTATGTAAATAAAAAATTGTACTGTTATTTATTAGAGGTAATATTGGAAGAGGAATAAGTTAAAGAAACAATGATAGCGGGGTGGGGGGGAATTTTGGTCATGGGATTGATTTAGAGAAATGGCAAAAATTGTGATTGCAAAATTATAAAATGACAATGTTTACAGCATATAAGAAGAATTTGTATAAGATGTTTTACAGGTGGCATTTACCCCCGACGAGAATAGCCAGAATGTTTAAGAATAAATCGGAGAAATGTTGGAAATGTCATCAGACTCCAGGATCATATTACCATATGTGGTGGATATGTGCAGAAGCTAAAAGATATTGGACTAAAATCTACACATGGTTGGAAAAAATGACAAAGAAACACATTGACTTTAAACCAGAGATATTTCTATTAGAGATTTTACCAGAAATATGTAACAAAGAACTGAGATATTTAATTGTGAATGTTTTAACAGCGGCTAGAATTGATTTTGCTAAAAATTGAAAAGGCAAGAAGATACCTACTGATGATGAAGTCATTAAGAAAATTATGGACTGTGCTGAAATGAGTAAATTGACATTTGAAATTAGAGAACAGGAAGATAAACAATATTATTTGATTTGGGATTTGTTCTACCAATGGCTAGATAATAAAACATGAAAATATGAAATTAATGTAATGATAAAATATATGAAGTGTTTTTTTATGGAAGTTAAGCCTTTATTAAATAATGGCTAAATGAGTATAATAATATATAAGGGATATATAAACTGTTAAATAAGAGAAATTAAATAATTGGTAATTTTGGATATGGGATTGTGCAGAAAAGAATTTTAACCGATCGACACACTGTTTGTGATTGTATTTGAATGATGGTGGTTTTATGTTTTGTTTTTGTTTTAAAAAAAAAGAAGCAATGGATGGAAACTAATTAAGAGAGAAGCAACCTAGAATTAAGAAGTATTTCCTGATAGTTAGAACAATTAATCAATGGAACAATTTGCCTCTAGAAGTTGTGAATGCTCCAACACTGGAAGTTTTTAAGAAGAGACTGGACAACCATTTGTCTGAAATGGCATAGGGTTTCCTGCCTGAGCAGAGGGTTGGACTAGAATATTCTATATTTTAAAATGTTACTTCCATCAAATAAATAAATACATTTACAAATTTTAAATATGACATTTTGACCTATAATGAGTTAATTACAAAATCAACTATATTTTACTAAATATAATTATTTCATTTCACTTTCACAAGAATGAATACCTGAAATCAATAGCATTGAGTCCAAGCAGCATGCCAGCTAGCATGTTTGCTTCTTCTCCCAATACAATTGCTCCATCTTCATAGAATCGTCTAGAAAAAGATTAAATTCTAATTATTCAAATAACATGCCAAATATTCAGATTACTGATGGTGGTTAATGCCAAGACCTACCAAATTTTAATTTATATTGCTAAGAAAACTATTCATTTGTACAGTAATTTAAATGATGCACTCAATTTATACATATCAGGGATACTATGGAACTGTTTGGATTTGATGTATTTATGGACCTATTTATAAACAACAAATTATTCAGAATAAAGATGTCTGCATATTTTTAGAATAAAACTTAACCATTATTTTTTTTAACTTTCAGGCTGCTATTGGGATACAAAGGAACTATTTTTTAAATCCTTCCTATCTCTCTATCTCTCTCTTTCTTTCTCTCATCTATCTTTATAGAGTTATTCAGAGCATAAGAACAGTGTTGCATGATCAGGCCAATAGCCATATTAGTGTTGCATTTTCTTTTTCACATAAGCCTACAGATGCCTCTAGAGTGCCTGTGGAAAGCTACATCTTTCCCACCATTGTTCGTTGCCATTCATTTTTGGAGGCCCAAACCAGGGTGCCTTCAAGATCAGTAAGCTTGATAACCCTGTTCTCCATGAATTAATCTACTTCCACTATAAACCCATTAAATTTGGTGGCAACATCATGTCTTGTGATAATGAATTCTACAAATTCATTTTATAATCAGTAAAGAAGTGTTTGCTTTTATCTCCTTTCTAATACATAGCTTCACTGGATGGCTTCTTGTTCTACTACTTTGAGAGAAAGGAAAAAATCCTTTTCCCTGTCCACTTTCTCCTTACCATTATGCTGAAATTGCTGAGTTCATGGAGTATGAAAAAATTCATATTAGGTTAAAAATCTTTAACAAAGGATTCAAAATACTGCTACTTGCCTTCTGGATATTTATGTTTAAATCTCTCAATATAGGATATATGTGTGATTGTTTAATTTAAGGAAACAAATATTAATTCTAATTTCTTGTACATAAACCAGATTTTAAGTAGTAGCATCCAAAAAATCTCATGATTTCAACAAAATTATAGAATAAGTGTTTCAGTATAACCCTTACACTTTACATAAATGTACTGTATGCAATAAAAAAATATAAAAAGGGACAAAGATTGCATTATTAAGTCATGCTGTTTGTTTCATCGTTTGTTTCTCCTTAAAGCCAGCCGTCATAAGTAAATATACCACCAATATTTTAAATAAACATATGAAGGTTTAACACTGAATATAAATACATGTTTTCACTTTGCTCCCTTACATGCAAGTTATCATTTCCTGACTAAATCTCATAAAGAACAAGAACTGGGAATTTTAAATAGCAACTTAAAATCTACTTTATTTAACAAAATATTTAATACCTGGTTGTTTTGAAATCTCTCAAAGCTGCCGAAATATATTCAGACAAGTGTTTTTCCATAAGTGCTACTCTAATCCAAGCTCTTCCCTGAAATCCAAAATCATAATATAAATATTATTAAACAGAAATCTGGTTCACTCATTCAATTTCTGAAACCCAAACAAAATAACAAAGTTATCATACTTCATCATATTCATATTTATTTATTTATTTTCATGTTCTTTATACAGTTCATTTTAAGAAATAAATAAATAATAATATTGACAATGATTACATAAGAGTAGTATTTACTTATCTTAATAAGCTTTCTGTCCATCATCTCTTATTTTTTCCTTTAAACATATATAATAATCTTAACTTCTAATATTACTTGTACATGATAACTATAATAACTTTCATCATATAATAATCTTTTCTCAGTTTTTACTTTCTAGCTCTATTTCCTGATCGTTAATAAATTTAATATAGAAATTTAACACCAGGTGCCGAAAAGGGAGTGCACATGCACACAGGGTACCAGGTGCCAAAAAGGGAGCACTTCGCATGCGCACCTCACACGTGCACACTCATCAAGGCCATGACCAGGAAGAGGAGCTGCCAAGGAGGCATGTGTACACCGGGTAAGTTACTTCCAGGTTCCGGCATGCACATGCCCGCCAGCCAGCAAGACTTCCGGTTACTGTAGTGCATGCACATGCCCTGATAAACTGGCCGGCACGCATGCCAGAAAAGGGAAGACCAGCTCTTATGGTTTCCGGCACTGCCGTATGCACAAAAGCCAGCTGATCATTGCATGCGCATGTGCACCAGAAACCCGGAAGAGGAATGGGTGATGCCATGTGTGCCAGGCAACATGGCTCTGAGTGCCACTTCGGGCACACGTGCCATAGGTTCACCGTCACAGACTGTACCTGTGCATTTTGTTTTTCTTACTTAAATGTAGAAACTTTTTTCACCACTGAATTTCATTTTGTTAGATAGCGCCCAATGTTCAAGTTTGTCAAGATCCTTCTCTATTTTAAGCCTATCTTCTGGAGTGTTGACTATTCCTGTCAGCTTGGTGTCGTCTGCAAATTTGATCAGTTTCCCTTCTATCCTCTCATCCAAATCATTGATGAAGATGTTGAAGAGTACTGGGCCTAAAACAGAACCTTGGGATACCCCACTCTACACTCCCCTCCATGTAGATGCAGCGCCATTGAGGACTACATGTTGAGTGCAACTGGTCAGCGAGTTTTGACTTCATCTGGTGGTTATGTTGTCTAACCCACATTCTTCTATCTTACCAAGTAGTAGATTGTGATCTACTTTATCAAATGCCTTAACTACAGCTATCCTCAGGACCACTAATTCCCCTACTTATTATTTGTTTGATGCATATGGTATGGCACTCACTATGGAATGATTGATTTTTCTTGACAGCAAGATGGATATTCTTACCCGCACAAACATCTATGTTACATGCACTGATAACCCTATTAGTTTTAGATTGCTGGAAAGAGAAATGTTCTATATCAAATATTTATCTATCCCCATGTGAACGTTTCTCCAGAAAATCTGTGAATTTAAGGTGAAATAACTCAGTCCCTTTCTTTAATGAATACAAACCATCTCTTTTGTACAATTTTTCATTGGATGAGCTGCAGACATCGTGACTAATATAACCAAAGTCTTTCCTTTTACATCACTCCTTTAGCCACACATTGAAGCCCGCTATACACTGGCCTTTCCTTTTTGTTCCTTATTTATTTATTTATTTATTTATTTATTTAGTTAGTTAGTTAGTTAGTTAGTTAGTTAGTTAGTTAGTTAGTTAGTTAGTTAGTTAGTTAGTTAGTTAGTTATTTAGTTAGTTAGTTAGTTAGTTAGTTAGTTAGTTAGTTAGTTAGTTAGTATACTGCCCTACTCCCAAAGGACTTAGGGCAGTGAACAGCCAAATAAAATACATATAATACAAATGTTAAAAAACCATTAAAATACAATTAAATAATTGGCGCAGAGAACGAAATTTAAAACATCCCAAATTCATAAGACAAATTTAAAATATTAGAAATTTAAAAAATTTTTTTAAAAAGTTTAAAAGAGAGGTTAGGCCAGGCCGGCCTGCTGGAAAAGAAATATTTTGATGGCACGGTGGAAAGCGTGCAGGTCCGGGATCCTCCGTATTTCTGGGGGGAGCTCGTTCTAGACGGCGGGCGCCCCCACAGAGAAGGCTGTCCCCCTGGGGGCCACCAGTCGACACTGTTTGGCCGACGGCACCCTGAGGAGCCCCTCTCTATGGGAGTGTACTGGTCGGTGAGAGGCTACTGGTGGCAGAAGGCGGTCTCGTAGATACCCCGGTCTTAAGCCATGGAGCACTCTAAAGGTGGTAACCAAAACCTTGAAGCGCACCCGGAAGACCACTGGGAGCCAGTGCAGCTCGTGCAGGAGGGGGGTCACATGGGAGCGCCCCGTCTTTCCCATAACCATGTACTGGTAAAATCTTTGAAAAAGTAAGCCTACAGCCTATCCCAGTGATGGCTAACCTTTTTGCCATCGCGTGCCAGGAGAGGGGGGGACTGGGAGGGTTGCGCACGCACATGCTCACGCGCATGTGTGCGCAACCCTCTCCCCCTTCCCCCCCCGCTCCTGGCACATGATGGCCTGGTAGGCCCATTTTTCTTTCTTACTTGGTTCCAGATCCTCTCTGTGTATCTGGGAACGGCGAAAACAGCCTTTCCCACTCCCTTGGAGGCCCTACGGAGGCTGAAAAAGCCCATTTCCCAATTCCCGGTGGGACAGGAAGTGACATTTTTTGCTGTCCCCAGCTCCAGAACCTCTCTAGGAGTCTCTAGGAACCTCTCTAGGAGTCTCTAGGAGCCTCTCTAGGAGTCTCTGGAGGCTGGGAACAGGAAAAAACGTCACTTCCTGTTCCACCGGGAGTGGGGAAATGGGCCCTTTGAGCCTCCATAGGGCCTCCAAGGAAGTGGGAAAGGCTGTTTTCACTGTTCCCAGATACACAGAGAGGATCTGGAACCAGGTAAGAAAAAAAAACAGGCCTTCCCCACCCCCCTAGGCCCTCCAGAAGCAGGAAACAGCCTGTTTCCCTACTTCTGGTGGGCCCAGAAGGCCCGAAAATCAGCTGGCCGGCACGCGCATGCGCCCTAGAGCTGAGCTGGCGTGCCCACTAATATGGCTCCGTGTGCCACCTGTGGCACGCGTGCCATAGGTTCGCCATCACGGGCCTATCCTAATAAGTTCCTGCCCCAGGCTCTGGAAATAATTCTGCACAGAGAGTACGTCTTTTTGGGACACATCATTTGTGCAAAGATGTACAATAGCATCAACATCACGTCCTTACTGGCATTCTTGATTACCTTAAAAATACACCTCTTGTCTCTGCTGGCAGTAACACCTGGCAGACATCTGACCTCTTTAAAAAGCTCCGTATCCTTTCCTAAATTTACATCCCTTACAATTGAATCATCAATCAGAAGGTGGCTTCTCTTTTTGGATATCTTGCTCTTCTTGCATGACTGATGTGTAATACCTGATTCACGCTTTCCCCTATGCAAAAGAAGTTCTTTGTCTCAGACAATGATCCCCTGCTCATTTGAGTTACTGTCATCACAACTACTTTGATCTGGCACCTTAGTACCCCTAGTAAGGTCAGCAAGGGTACTATATCTGTTATGCACAGCGAAAGCTTTGTTTGTTATCCACAGCTCTCACCCTGCCAGATCCCACGGTTGTTCATACTGCCCTTCTCCTGCAATATATTTCAACGTGTAGTCCTCAATGGAACTGTATCTACATGGAGGGAAGTATGCAGTGGAGTACCCCAAGGCTGTGTTTTAGGCCCAATACTCTTCAACAATTTCATCAATGACTTGGATGAGGGGATAGATGGGGAACTGATCAAATTTGCAGATTACACCAAACTGACAGGAATAGCCAACACTACGGAAGGTAGGCTTAAGATACAGAAGGATCTTGACAGACTTGAATATTAGGCGCTATCTAACAAAATGAAATACAATGGTGAAAAAAAATAAGGTTCTACATTTAGGGAAGAAAAACAAAAATGCACAGGTACAGTATATGTGGTACCTTGCTCAATAGTAGTAACTTTGAGAGGGATCTTGGAGTCCTAGTGGACAGACATTTAAATATGAGCCAGAAGGGTGCAGCAGTTGCCAAAAAAGCCAACACAGTTCTAGGCTACATTAACAGAAGGAGAGAATCAAGATCACATGAAGTGTTAATACCATTTTATAATTTGGTACGGCCACACTTGGAATACTGCAATAGAGTTTTGGTCGCCATGATGTAAAAAAGATGCTGAGACTCTAGAAAGAGTGCAGAGAAGAGCAACAAAGATGATTAGGGGACTGGAGGCTAAAACATATAAAGAATAGTTGCTGGAATTGTGTATGTCTGGTTTAATGAAAAGAAGGACTAGGAGAGACATGATAGCAGTATTCCAATATCTCAGGGTTGCCACAAAGAAGATGGAATCAACCAAGAAGGTGGAAACTAATCAAGGAGAGAAGCAACTCAGAACTAAGGAGAAATTTCCTGACAGTTAGAACAATTAATAAGTGGAACAACTTGCCTCTAGAAGTTGTGAATGCTCCAACAGTTTTTAAGAAGAGATTGGATAACCATTTGTCTGAAGTGGTGTAGGGTTCCTGCCTGAGCAGGGAGTTGGATTAGAAGACCTCCAAAGTCCCTTCCAACTCTGTTATTCTAATCTTTGTGGTAGAGGGGGGTTATAGCTCAATAGAACAGAATGGCTGAGCTGGAAACCTAATTTCTGTCTGAAGAGCAAAGACTCTAGGTAAGCAATCTGTCCATATAGACTCGTAATTTATTTACAAATAGGACAGTAACCAAATTTGAAAAGAGTACCGCTAAGACAGCTGCAACACAAGTATTGCACTGAACTAAGCAAGACATTCTAAAATAAAATAGAATTGCAATCAGAGATGCACTTACCAAGAATGTACTGCTGCATTTTTAGATTTTTAGCCACTTCCAGGTACTTACCTTGCTCCACTGGACTTCTTCTCAGTCCCACTGAACTCACAACTTCCCAACAGCCTCTGGGAAATTCGAATGCAATGCAGATGCAACCAGCAGCTCAGCTCCCAGGTGCTTACCTTGCTCGGCTGGACTTCAACTCAGTCCCCCTGAACTCACAGCTTCCCAGCAGCCTCTGGGAAATTCGAATGCAATGCAGATGCAACCAGCAGCTCAGCTTTCAGATGCTTACCTTGCTCCACTGGACTTCGTTTCACTCACCCTGAACACACAGTTAGCAGCTCTCTTCCCAGGAGCCTCTAGGAAATTCAAATGCAATGCAACCAGAAGTTCCTTATGTTTTCCTCATTCTGACAGTCTACTCTACTCTACTCTCTTTTGAACAATACCAAACTCATAGCAAGAGGAATGTTGAAATTCTCACCCTAGCTCTTGAAGAGGCAACATTTTCCATATTCTCAATGCTACAAATGCAGTTATATGAAATTTTGCGACAAGCCACCTTAATATAATCCCAGAAAGTACGAGGGCTTTCATAACCAAACCAAGAGATTTGACCTGAAAAATCAGGGAATAGAAAGAGATTAATCATTAAAATAAAGTGTGCAGATCATAAAGTATTTATAAATTATACGATATGATTCTTTGAAGAATTATAAAAGCCTATGTTTAGAAAACAACTGTCTTTAAATGACATAGAAATTACCAACTTTGGGGAGCTAATAGGCATTTAGAAGTTTGAAATTATGATAAATCACTCTTAACAAATGGGATCTTATGGGAACAACAGCCATGTACAAGAAAGCAAGTTGGTAGACTGTGCCACATTCCTCAAGACTCTCAAGAGTATTTTTATGGCTTTGATTTGCCTGTGGAACATTAGCCTATAGGCTATGGCCTACTATTATTTTTATTTTCTAATAATCTTTTAGAATTTCAATTTGCATATGTTCAGCTGGCAATAGAACCCTAACTTCAATTCAGAGAAAGACAAGTTGAAAATCCTAGAACTTATGTATAACAAAGATATACAATTACACCAACTAAATCTCATTACATTTGCCAAAAAAAGAATATTGTATAAGATGGTCTCGTCTACAAAACATGTAAAATCAGATTTCATGTACCTTTGAGCCGATGGCTTAGAATTTGTTCCAAAATAGCTGCAAAATTATTGAATTCAGGATAAGAATCATCAATAGTCTCGAAGCATGAGCGATCAATCAGTGTCTTTATAGAAAACCTAAAAAATTAACATAATTTATCATATATACAAATTTTGAAACATAATTTGTATTTATATAACACATATATAAAATACAAACAAAACATAATAAAAAAGCAAAGGTCGAGGATAAAATTGATAAAAGTGAAAAGTGACACATCTTTAAGAAAGGTGACCTATTATGGACAATAAATTATAAATTAACAATGTCTGTACCCTATAAAGAAAATCTGTACAAAATGTTTCATAGGTGGCACCTCCCACCGGCCAGACTGGCAAGAATGTTCCCCATTACTCCTCCAACATGCTGGAAATATAAACTTCACAAAGGAACCTATTATCACATGTGGTGGACCTGCCCAAAGGCAAAACAATACTGGCAAACGATCAAAACACAAATAGAAGAAATTGCACAACAAAGAATAGAAATGAGGCCAGAAACCTTTCTACTAGGCATAATAAATGAACAATATGAAAAGGAAATAAAATATTTAATCATTCATATAACAATAGCAGCATGAATAATTTTTGCACAAAATTGGAAGAGTAATGACATACCAATAGAAGATAGAGTAATTAGTAAAATCATGGAATGTGCAGAAATGGACAGACTCACAAAGGAATTAAAAAACAGAGAGGAACATGACTACTATCTAGTATGGGAAAAGTGGTACACATGGTTGGAAGATAGAAAAAAGAAAAAAGATTAGGAAGTAAGTGGAGTGACTTAATATAAAAATAGGAACATACACTACTAATGCAGGTTAACAGAGAATTACAAAGATAGATATAAGAGAAAGACCAACAAGGAGGAGTCAAAAGCACAAATAAGAACAGACAGTACAGTTGGGACAAATTGGATAAGATAAATATTTGAATTCTTGTTTACATGTTTACACGTTTTGTATGTTTTGTTATTTGTTTTGTCTGTATTTTTAAATAGATAAAAATTTGATTAAAAAATAAATAAATAAATAAAAAAGAAAGGTGACCTATGATTTTTCAAGAACAGAAATAATAATAAAATACAACAACCTCTGCCTAAATTTAAATGTTTTATATAAGCAATCTGTTAAATAGTAGTATTTAATATTTTAAAAAACCCAATATTCATGTATTCTTAGTTTTAGTTGAACTATTTAGCTATTGTATCTAATATTCAAACATATTAACTATAAACAAATCAGAAGCATATATATAGCAATCCACAATATTTCTCTAATTAAATCCAATCTAATACTCAAATCTTAACATCAAAATTTCATTCCCCCCCCCCCTTTTCTCACAGAAAATCTTATAGTGGTCAGTTTCTAAAAACAAACTGATCAAGGTATCAAGCAAAAGTGAAGATTTTTTTTCATTGTTCTACTAACAGATTATTTATGCCCTATTCTAAGCTTAAATGTCTTTTCAGAGCTGTATAATTTTTCATTCCAATCAATATTTACAGTATTGTGAAAACTCATTAGCATCAGAGCGTGTTAATCATAATATCAGAAATACTAATGCTCTGATGGTCATTTTGAAAAATCCTTTCTTAGTGAGCACCTAGAAGCCAAGAGGAACATATGTGACAAATTTCAAATTTGTAGGCTTTATGGTTCTGGAGATTTTGTGATTACGGCGTGAGTGGTTTTCAATTTTATATATATATATGATGAATGAAATAAAGGATAGAAATACTGTAAATTCTACAGGAATCAAAGTAGTTTTATATATCACTTGGAGATTATTTGGTACCTAGACTTACCTAAACATATTTCAAGGCAATATGATGAAAAACTTTAATTTCAAACAATTCTAGTTTATAACCTTTGATAAACTAACATTCTACTCCCCCACCCTGCCTGAAAAGAAATCTGTTCCAAATGCAAAACACAAGCAGACGAGTTTCACTTCTGTTTCAGTTTTACTTTCACAGGAGGAAACAACTTTAATACAGAACACTTGAGCTAAGCCACAGGCAGACTCCTTCCTGTCTCCTTGCTCACACAGCAAATACTGTTTCACTTTCCAAACAGCTCTCTGATGCTAAGAACTTCTACTCCCCCTCCCCACCTGAAAAGAAATCTGTTCCACACTCTGATGCTAAGGAGTTCTACTCCCGCTCCCCACCTGGAAATAAATCTGTTCCAAATGCAAAACACAAGCAGAGGAGAGGAGTTTCAGTTTCAGTTTTACTTTCACAGCAGCAACCAGGGGATAGGATAGGGGAGGCTTCTGTTGGGCAAGGCTGGGGGAAAGAAGGGAATAGGATAAGGGAGGCTTCTGTGGAGCAAGTCTGAGGGAGAGAAGGGGATAGGATAGGAGAGGCCTCTGTGCGGCAAGCCTGAGGGAGAGAAGGAAATAGGATAGAGGAGCCTTCTGTGAGGCAAGCCTGAGGGAGAAGGGGATAGGATAGGAGACGTTTCTGTGGGGCAAGGCTGAGGGAGAAAAGGGAGAGGAGAGGCCGATCGTAACTATTCATTAATTTTCAAGCTGTTTCGATTTATCAAGCCCGATCACATCGTTTTGTAGCGAAGCACGGGTATCTAGCTAGTAAGCTATAATGCAGATTTCATTTTATCATAATGAAAAAAGTAGCATTTAATGAAAATAAGAATGATGAAACTGCAGAAACTTTCAACCTTGTTGTACCTTCTACTTACTTAACTTGCTTTAGGAAAAGCACAGTTCTTTGCTCAAGTCAAGACATGCTTCTTTATATTTGCGTTGAGAAGATCAGACTTTGAGACTGAATAACCGCAATGTTGTTCTTTAAATAAGGCATGACCTTCCACACACCTGTATCATCCCATATATTAAAACACCTCATTCTAACTTCCCCTTCAAATGAACTGATTATCCTAAAGGCACACCTATTTTTGTTACACATAAATATGTAGCAGTAATAAAAAACAATATTACATGTAGCTCAGGGTTGAATTGCAGATCTTTAGTGCTTTCTGAGTTTTCTTGCATGTATTTCATTAACAAACTAGGGAACATCATCAGTGCTGCAAGGAATTGGAATTTGCTCTCATTTTTATAAAGTAGTGGCTTGCCCTGTCAGTATTGGTGGGAGTGTTCTTGGAGGCTCCTTGATTAGGCTGTTGTTTAGTGTTAGCTTGTTTGTCTTCATTGTTAGTTCTTTGATTGGGACATTGTTTACTTGTTAGTCTAATGTTAATCTTGGTGTAAATTTCTGCTCAAATGGATGTTAATTGCTGATGAAGAGGCTTTTATAGCTTTGGATCATTTTTTCAATAAATTAATCAAAAACTTACTTGTTCATTTATCTTTTAAATTAAATTCTCTTATCTAGTTTTAAGATTTGTTTGGAGAATAGATCATGTTTTAAGTCATATTTATGTAGAAATATTGAAAATTCCAAAGGGCTCACAACCTTTTAAGCAGGACTTAATGTGCATTCTAAGGGGGAAAAATATGTATATTTTCTTAACCCATCAAAACCTGCTGCTGAGAGAGAATACAAGCTCATTGGTTCTATTTCCTTTTTATTGTCCATTAATAAACCATCAATTTTTGAAAGGTGAACACGGCAATAGAAAACTGTCTCTACTCATGAAAATTCCTGCACAGCATAAAATAACTCTATGTTATGGAAGATATGGAGACCTAGGATTTTTAGTCTTGAGTGTAATCAAGGATATAATAGCTGAAAAGTAGTATAGTGGTCAAAGTATCTGCAGTTAACTCCATTTTATTCATATTTGCTTATGTCATGCATGCAACCTGCAGTCTATTCTATTTCTAAAAGACAGAATAACTAATATATAGGGAAGTTTTATATAGTAAGATTACATATTAGGATAATTTTGCACATATTTCATCAGCATAGAGGAAGCAACAACACAGGTATTAGTCTGACTTCATTTGAAAGTGATAAACTCTTATTTAAAGAAGTAAAAAGACCTGAATTAGACAACAGAACCCTGGAAACGTATATGTACAAGAATGAAATATACAGTACAATATTCAATATCAAATTATCTATGATATGTTAACAAATTAATCATGATAGCTTTGCCCATCTCAGGATTTATTTATTTATTCCTCTTATTTATAGTTTCTTACTGAATAAGATATTTTCAAGGAAACTTAGGAAATATATTAATAAAATAAAGACAAAATTTAAACAATCCTTTCCACACAAACAATATGTTGCGATATTTTCAGGATCAGACTCAATAAATTGTTCAAGAATTAAGAGTTCAAATATATCTCTCTTTATTTACATAAGGCATTCTATATTCACTGAATATTCACAGATAGAAGCACAGAATGAACATATGCAGCTCCTTATATATACAATGGGTGGAGCTAATTATGGGAGTGGTAAAGTATGAATACATTAAGAAGTGAAGAATAAGTTAACCCCTGACACACTGTTCATATATTATTTACATAATGGAGAATAAGGCATTTACTTGTGACAAATCCCCCTCTAAATACCGATTCGATATATTACAACAATTACATTCAGATTCAGAACAATATAATACATGTAACTTAGAAGTCAGGTATTTATGTTGCTTGGATGGCAAAGGCTTTGTTAATATGTCAGCTATTTGCTCCGATGTTTCGCAATGAACTGCTTTGATAAATCCATCCTGAGACAACTGTCTCACGTGTTTAAATTTTATATCTATATGCCTGGATCTTTGTCCAATGGCATCAGATCTAGATATTTCGATAGCAGCTTTGTTATCTTCATGCATGATAAAAGGCAAAATGGGTTTTTTCCAAATGTCAGAGAGTAAATCATTGAACCATACAAGGTTATTAGCTGCCTTAGATAGACAAACATATTCTGCCTCTGTTGTTGAAGTGGCTACTAACTCTTGTTTGCCAGTATACCAGTAAACTGGACAGTCATTGAGAAAGAATATATAACCAGATGTGCTTTTTCTACATGAGGTATCTCCAGCCCAATCCGCATCGGCATAACATGTGAGGATGGGCTCTTTGACATTTTTAGGTTCCAACAATAAACAGAAGTCTAAACTATTTTTCAAGTATCTTAATATCCTTTTGACAGCTTCCCAATGGTATAGTGATGGTTTACTAACGTGTCTGGACAATAAATTGAGAGGCAAAGCAATATCAGGCCTAGTCCAATTGGAGATGTAAAGAAGTGAACCTATGACAGACCTGTAAAATGTATTGTCTTTGAATTCAGGAGATGATTCTTCTGTATTCTTCAAAAAATCAGTTTGTATGGGAGTGTCACATGGCTTAGCGTTACTAAGTTACATTTATTCAAGAGCTCTATGATTTTGTCCCTTTGAGAGAGTTTAAATCCTCTTCTGGTTTTACTGATTTGAACACCAAGATACTTATTTACTTTACCCAAAGATTTCAATGAAAAATGTTCATTTAGTTTTGTTATAAATGCCTCTTTCATTTCTTTATGTTTACCTATGTATAAAATGTCATCCACATAGATTAGTACAAATTCTAGAGAATTATTATCTTTTTTAACAAAGAAGCAATTGTCGGCAGTAGTGGCATTGAAATTCATGGTTTTGAGAACTTTTACTAAACAATCATACCATTGTTTACCAGATTGTTTCAGCCCGTATAAACTTTTATTTAATAACCAAGTCTCATTTTTGTTTCTGTATTGACTGTGGGGTGCTCTTACATATATTTCCTTATCTAACTTTGCATGTAGGTATGCAGTCTGTATGTCGTATTGAAATACATCGAGGTTGAGTGCTGATGCTATAACCAGAGCTGTTTTGACACTCTCTGTTCTTACTGTGGGGGAGTATGTGTCTGTATAATCCTCGGGATATTTCTGTGCATAACCTTGTGCAACTAATCTAGCTTTCTATAGAGTATTGCCTCCTTCTAAATTCTTAATTTTATATATCCACCTAGTGCCAATGATAGTTTTGTCCTTTGGTGCAACTGTAGGGGTGAACACATTTAGCCCTCGTAAACTATCCATCTCTTTAGTCATGGCTGCTTCCCATTTTATCTTTTCTTCAGGAGGAAGCTTTAACACTTCCTCATATGTGTTAGGTATTGGTGATTCTCCATCCATATACATTACATACTCTTTGTATTTATCTGGCATTTGATTTCTGCTACTTCTGGTTGTTTTTTCTGGTTTACTATCATTGTCATGTAAATATCTTGCTTCTTTTTTAGTTAATGAATCTGTCTTTATTTTATGTTGACTGTTTGTCCATGTTTTAATTTTATTTTTATGTGTATTGTTACTGTGCTCTTCTCTAATTCTTTTTTCTTGAAGTTTGGTATCTGTATTGGTGTTTGGGAATATTTCATTAAGATGTATTTTAGACCAGTTGGCCTGTTCATGGAACACAGCTGTTCTGGAGACTATGAATTTATTATTATTATCGATAAATCTGTATCCTTTTGTACCTGTCTCGTATCCCATGAATCTAAGTCTCCTGGATACGTTCTCACCTTTGCGCCTTAGTTGTTTAGGTATGTGTACGTCTGCAGTGACTCCAAATATGTGCATGTGTGCTAATTTTGGTTTCCTATTATACATCACTTCGTATGGGGTCTTATTTACAATGCTGGACCAAGTTCTATTTTGTGTGTAATTAGAGTATTGTAGGGCTTCTGACCAGAATTGTTTGCCTAAGCCAGCATCTTCTAAAGTGCATCTAATCATGGTTTGTAATGTTGAGTTCTTTCTCTCTACCACTCCGTTCTGGAATGCAGAAAATGGACTAGATGTGTAATGTAACATCCCTCTGTCTTTTAGCCATTGGGAGAATTCCTTAGACATGAATTCACATCCCCTATCTGTCATGATTTGTTTTATTTTAATATTGTGTTGTGTTTCTATACGTTTGTAAAACTCGTTAAATTTCTGAAAAGTTTCATCCTTATGTTTTAATGTGTAAACAAATCCATAACGACTATAATCATCCACAATTGTTAGAAAATAACATTTTTTATAAGTAATTGATGGTGTTAGTGGACCAACTAGGTCCATATGTACCAAATCAAAAATTTTGTTGGTTGATCTCGTTGACTTTCTAGGTCTGGGACTAGTTTTGAGCTTTGTAGATTTACATACTGAGCATTCCAAATAGTTTTCACAATTTTTTATTTTAACACCTTCTGCATGTTCAGTCATCTTTTGTACTACAGGAAAACTGGCATGTCCTAATTTCCTATGTAAGACATGAGCACACTCATCATGAATTGGTTTACCTATCTTAGGTTTTTTTTCATTGTGTGTATCTTTGTGATTATGGGTTACCTCACGTTCTTCATTGTCACTGTTACTATTCTCTCCATTATCTATTTCATTATCATTTTCCATATTTGAATCAATGTTGTGTAACCATTCTTCCTTTGTCATTAAGTAAGGTAGACCTCCTTTGGTTATTACTGTACCTATGTTTATTTTGTTTTTTTCTAATGTTGCTTTTCCTTTTGAGAACACAATGTTAATGTCAGAATCTCTGCTTAGTTTTATGGCACTAAGTATATTATGAGGAATTTCAGGTATTAGTAATACCCCCTCTATTTTTCCTAAGCCAGGTAAGATTACATTCCCTCTACCTATAACTTGAACCTTTTCTTGGTTAGCCACTTTGATTACAAATTTATCTTCTACAAATGAAGATAATATGTTTTTATTATTAGTAGTGTGATTAGTTGCTCCAGAATCAATAAGCCAATTATTGTTCTCTGGTTGTGGTGTGTTAATGTTGTCATGTTTTTTTAGCCCATTCAGTGAGCCAGATTTTCTATCCTTTGAGTTATCTCTGCCCCCTCTATGTTCTCTATAGTTGGGTGGACTTCTATATCTAAGTCTATCATTGGAAGACTGTCTGTTGTTGTACCTATTTCTATATTCTGACCTATGTCTATCTTTTTGAATTTTGGGACAATCCCTCCTATTATGTTCCTTAGATCCACAATTGTGGCACCTAAATGTTTCATGATATCTTTCTTGAAATGCTACCCTTTTATATTGTTTGTGTTCTATTTGGTTGTTATAACGACTTCTCCTTGAATTGTCTTCAGCTATTAATTTATTGGATAGGCTTTCTATGGATAAGTATCCTAGATTGATTGTGTCTAAGTGTGACATATAATTATCCCATGATGGGTCAAGTGAATTGATGATAACACTTTTCATCGTTTGATCTGAAATCACCTCCCCCCTTAAATGCAGTTCTGCTCTAATCTTGTTTAAAGATATTAAATGTTCACTTATGGTAACCCCTGGCTTTATCCTAGAAGAGAAGAAATCTTTAGACATTCTTGTGGTAGTGGCTACGCTTTCACTGTGAAACAAATTAAACATGCATTGAATAATTTCTGAGACAGTCAGATTTTGCTTAATACTGTGATACATGGCAGGGGACACACTGGAAATTAATAGGAAAAATGCTCTATGATGTAAGCAATCTAACTTTAGAGTCCAAGGTCTTTTTGGGGGGTTGGTAATAAAAAACATTAAGTTTTCTTTCATAAAGACAACCTGGAGCTGCTGATACCATTCTTGCAAATTAATGCCATCTATTCTCAGCTTTGGGAAGTCACTGGGTAAATTCCCAACATTGTTGGGTCCATTACTTACAACCAGGGGTAGTCCGTGGTCTTGCAAATGTCGAAAATTGCAAAACGGCGTGGGAATGCTCGCGACGAGTCTGCATGGTTCTCTCTGCATCTCATGACTTCCTGGGTTGTCTGCGTAGTCCCGCGCATGCGCGTTGCTCATTTCGTTCCTGGAGTCATCGTGAGAGGTTCTCGCTGCTGCGGCTCCCTCGCTTCGTTCTTCTTCCGATGAATCAGTCTCCGGCTCGATCTTGGGAGTCCTGGTGATGGCGGGCGCTCGTCTTCTTTTGCTGAGGGCGCTGGTTCTTGGATCAGTCTGCGGTGTGGGGTAATATCTGCAGGGCTCTCTGGGTTCAGGTGTCGGTGCTTTCGCCGTCTGGATAGGAGCGGGTAGATTTTGAGGCGTTGGCTCGCTTGCTTGCCTTTTGGTTGATTTTTTAGTAATCTTCAGTTTCGGCCCAAATGCAGCAAAAAGCGTTTTCATTGCTGATTTTATTTGTGTGTCTATCGAATCTTCTTCATTCTCTGTTTCTGATTCTTCTGAGGTATATACTTTTTCTTTTTCATTTTTCGTATCGAATAAGGCTTTTCGCGCCAGACATTTTGAATCCTGCTTTCTGATTGGCTCTGCTTCACTCATCTTGGGAGTCCGTTGAAACCAAGATGGCTGCCATTCGAAATTTTGCGCGGGATTGTTGGTTTTCTTCTTCGTTGCATTTTTATCTGTAGGCATATCACTTACTATTTTTGAGTCTTTTGGTTTTTCAGTAGCGATGTGCTTCTCTCTCGCTGCTCCGTTGTTTTTTAGTATATCTTGGAGGTCCGCGACAAGACTTTCATCGCTCTTTTGGCTCTTTAGGAGTTTTAGTATCTCTGACCTGAGTTCGTTGTATTCTATTTCGTTTTCTTCTTGGTCATCATCTTTATTTATTATTTCTTCGTCTTCTGTGGTGTATTCTTCAGATTCTCTCGAAATTGCATTTGTGGACTCATCTATTATTTCTTGATCCGCTTCCATTTCTTTGCTGTATGCCCTGGTGTTGGGCCTATCTCTTTTAGACATGTTTAAGTTTTTATTGAGTCAATTCAACCATCCTCTGCTACCAGATTGTTGCGATATTTTCAGGATCAGATTCAATAAATTGTTCAAGAATTAAGAGTTCAAATATATCTCTCTTTATTTACATAAGGCATTCTATATTCACTGAATATTCACAGATAGAAGCACAGAATGAACGTATGCAGCTCCTTATATATACAATGGGTGGAGCTAATTATGGGAGTGGTAAAGTATGAATACATTAAGAAGTGAAGAATAAGTTAACCCCTGACACACTGTTCATATATTATTTACATAATGGAGAATAAGGCATTTACTTGTGACACAATAGATGACTTTATAGGAACAATATGAGAAAGGAAAAAGGAAAAGATGCTTCCTTCCTTCCTTCCTTCCTTCCTTCCTTCTTTCCTTCCTTCCTTCCTTCCTTCCTTCCTTCCTTCCTTCCTTCCTTCCTTAACTTTCCACAAGATAATTAAGGGGAAGGAAAAAGAAGGAGAAATAGCTTCATTTTATCATACGATGATAAATCATAAAATGGACTTGACAAGAATATGAAATATATTGTTGGAAGTAGCATATAATCTACAAGAATCGCTTATAACAAGTTTCTAAAGCTTGAAGATAAATTGGAAGCATTCAAGCACTAAGGAAGATATATTAATTATACCAGTATTTTGTAGCTCTAATTTAAATGGTATGTGAATACTATAGATTTTATTTCTACAAATTCCATGTACAACCTTCCTTACCAGATATCTACCAAATTTGACAGAAATAAGGTTATTAGTAGATTAATTTATCAAAATAAATGTGTTTTGGTAAAATAATTATTTTTTTCAGTACTTAGCAAACTTTTGGGAACAAAAATGGAAGCAACCATATGATATTTAGAAGAACTGTAGCAATTACTATATTTTTTGCTCCGTAAGACGCACCAGACCATAAGACACACCTAGGTTTAGAGGAGAAAAACAAGAACAAAAATATCAGGTGGAGCCTGAGAGGGCCACAGATAGGTGTCCTCTCATCTGCCAGCTGTGCTTATTGACTCCTACACTACAGAAAAGAGATAGAAGAGGCAGGCAAAGACAAAGACAGAAGAGACTGGGTTCAGCACTGTAAAAGGACCCGCTGCCACAGCCTAGCTGCTATTCACCAAAGGACCGGCACCATCTCCACCCACTTTTTTGGGGGAAGGAGTGCGTCTTATGGAGCAAAAAGTATGGTAACTGAGATTACTAAAATATAGTATTTACATACTTCAATGGCTAAAGGTTACATACACATTTGAGACTTAAGGTATTTTATTATACTTGTCAAGTTGCAATGGCATCAATTCTTCCGATTCAGTCTTAATATGATTTACAATATTTAATTGTAGATTATCATATTGTGTAACTCAGACCATGTTTATATATGCCATAAACCATGGTTAAACATAGTTAACATGTCTTAGCAGGGTGTGTGAACCATATCAAATTTTGTACAGTATTAAAGCAACTTGGAAGCATATTGAAACATTTGCTTTTCAATATTTTAGTATTTTTCCTAATCTTCTCTCCTAGCTTTTACCCTAACACTGCAAGAAAGTTTATTATTCTTGCTTAAAGTACATATTGCATACTAATCTACATATTTTAGTTGTACACATCAACAACACTTTATAATCATAATGCTAAAGTGAACCAGCTAAATGGAGTAAATAAAATTTTACAAGTAATGTACCGGTATGTGGTCAGATAAGGCCTTTACTATGCAATCACCATGCCTGGAATTTTTCAGACAATCCAGACAGTATTATCTTTTAACCAGTCATATATTTCCCATTAATTATACTATTGTTTCTCTAGAAAAAATCCATTAAACAGGTGTAATTGGAATAGATCTGCAATAGCTTTTAAATCATAGTACTGTTCTAAAAGGACTCTGTCTGGAATCACTCAGAGAATAGTGATAGTAATATTGGGAAATGAGATACTTGGAAGTAGCTGATAAAGAAAAAATCTATCACTATGACAAACAGAGCATGATGATGAAACAAGGCCCTATGTATTGCTAGGCTTCCTAGTGAGGTGCTGTAACATGCATGACATATGTAATTGTCACTGGAACTATGCTATTCATTTTTGCCTTCATCACAGAAAATACTCCATGCCATCCATTTTGTTTTGCTTTAAATGGAGGCTTTTACCTCTCCACAACAAGATAAATGTCAGCCTAATTTTATATAGAAAATGAACTAAGGACGCATCATCTGTATTTGCATAATATCTTTATATATGGTTATTTATTCAATCAACTCTTTCAGTTACAAATTGATTATATTTGTATCACACACTAGATTACCACATTAAACCTGGGTTCATAGAAATCCGGTTATAGTGCTAAGAGGTAGGGAATTCATTATCACTATAATTATTTTTATATTCTTCTACAAAAGCTTAACCTCTTTTCTGAATTACTCAGGTATTAGCATCCTAGCACAATGCAATGGCAACACTTCAGTAATATGGAAACCTAAGCATTGTCAGGCCTCATTAATACTAATGGGAGAGCACTAAGGAATCCCACAGTTCTACATTAGAACGAAATAGAATACTAGAAAAAAGCAAAAGGCAGGCCCCCTCCTCACTGTTGCCAAGAAAACTACATAAACACAATATATACATCCATTAAATCACTCATCCTAATTCGATTTAAACTAAAATGGGCTTCGCTACAGATTATTAAATAAAAAAACCTAATTGAGATATAATTACTCATAGTAAGGCATGAAGCACTTATTTCTGGTCAGCAGGACATATAGAAAAAATATGATTTATTATAGGGATATTTCTGAAATGACATTTTTAGTATACAAAAACACACAAGAGAAGCAAGACAGAATAAAATATATGTTAACCAACATGAGAAATTCTGGGCATAAATCTTACTCCAACGCAAAAAAGTGACATAAAACTACTTGTCATTTTATCTGTTTTCAGATTTAAGAAGGTATAAACAGGAAAGAATTCAGAGGCAGAATGAAGAAACTGCAGTGGTAAAGACGAGAAATTCCTTAGAAGAGTATATAGAAAAGTTTTACAAAAATTACCATTACCTCATTAGCATTTTTAATATTTGCAACAGCAGTGCTTTCATAACAGGATGGTGAATAACTTCTAAGGCAAAAGCTGGAAAATATATTAGTAACTATAAAACCAGAAAATAAAAAATTGCAAAATAATCATTCCAGTCCCAAGAGGCAGTAATATTATGCATACTCACTTTACCAGAAAATCCTACTGAAAACAGAACTTGGGATACACAAACTGGAGAAAACATGGACAGAATGGGATACTCGGGCATTTTTCTTGGGAGAAATGCATTAGTACCTTTTTCCAGGATGTATTTTTTAAAAATCTCTCCACATATTTTCTGGTCACCCATCCAAGTATGAATTATATTCAACCAGCTGAGCTTTTTCAAAACAAGCCAAACTTCAGGGAATATATATATATATACATATACCTATTATTTATATAAATATGTATGTGTACACCCACACACACCCTGAGCTTGTGAGCTGGAAATTTCCCAGCCTAGGTTCGAGACCCGAATGACGTGTGATGGGGTGAAATCCCGTTATTTGCCACAGCTTCTGCCCACCTAGCAGTTCGAAAGCATGTAAATGAAAGTACCATTTCAGTGGGAAGATAACAGTATTCCCTGTGTATAATCATGCTGGCCACATGACCACAAAATGTCTTGGGACAATGCTGGCTCTTCCGGGTAAAAAACAGAGATAGAGTCGGACATGACTGGACAGGGGAAACCTTTACCTTTTTTATATATAATGTTAAGTGTTGGTATGTGTGTCTGTGTGTACACAAACACACACATCAGCACTAACACATACGTATTGTAGGAAGTTAGCACCCACCCATCTCCTGAAAGAATGAAAATTCTAGGAAATATTAAAAATATTTTTAATATTATATTATATTATTATATTTTCCCTAAAGGAAAAACATTCATCATCATCCAGCAAGATTCAGCCTTGAGCCTGGGACTCAAGACAACCTAGAACAGTGATGGCGAACCTTTTCGGCATCAAGTGCCCAAACCGGAACCCCAGAAACTCAAAGACCAGCTGGCTGGTGAACATGCATGCATGCCAGAGGTGGTACAAAGGGTCCTTTCTGTGGGGATGCGCACTACTGCCAGCTGCTCTTCTGATTTCCGGCATGCACATGCGCGCCAGCCACCTGGTCTTCGCAAGTACTGGAGTGCTGGAAACCTGAAGACCAGCTGGTCTTCGAGTTTCCGGGACTCCGGCATCACGGACCTACAAAGTTACCCCTACATGGCCCCATGGGAGTCTGACAACCAATCAGAATACCTGCCCTGGACCCAAAAAACCCACGTGGTCCTGTCTACCATTAAACCATCTTTCCAAACAGTCTCCATGTTTCCAGCGTCTTTCTCCCTACTTGGAACTGAACCCAGATGGACATTTCTTCCAACAGTATGAATTATGTTCAGCCCTGCATACCTTTTTCCACCAGAGGCAAACTTCAGGGAATATCTATCCATTTTATTTACAGCTAAAAGGACAAAAAGAGGAATGTATATATCTGTATATATCTATCTTTATCTATCTATCTATCTATCTATCTATCTATCTATCTATCTATCTATCTATCTATCTATCTATCTATCTATCTACCTACCTACCTACCTACCTACCAGCACACACACATTAATGAATATGCAGGTGTGTGTGTATATGTGTGTGTATATATGCACACACACATTAATGAATACGCAGGTGTGCGTGTGTATATGTATATATATAATATATATGCACACACAATTAGTGTGTGTGTGTATGTGAGCCCAATTTACCTGCAGACGGTAATGAGATTTCGTCTCTCAACGGTTGCGTTGCGGGCATAAATGCTCTTCCTCCGAGAAGCGGCGTTGAGCCCCCCGAAGTTGAACGACGCCATCTCTCCGGCGAGGGCAAAGCAGAATTGTCGGCGCCTTTGTTCCAGAGGAGAGGGCGGGAGCAAGGGGGCTTACTCGGCCGCCACCTCTTCTTTTCAGCCCCAGATGCCACTTCGCGAGGAGACGGATAACTTTCTTTTTACGCAGCGAGTCACCGAGTTCCGCGGCGGTCGCTCAGCCGCCCCCTCACCTCTGTCCTCCTTTAAGGATGAGCTCCCAGCCGCCGAAGGCAGTCAAAGGAGGACCACAAAATTCCTTGCAGCAGCAGCAGCAGCAATAACAGAGACCGCAGAGCACCGGCCTCGCCAGCCAATCCGGAGGGCGAAAGGGCGGGCCTTAAACAAGGATGCGCTTCTGAGGACCAGCTCGCGACTTCTCCCGCAACGGAAGCGCCTGTCAGGTAAGCAGAAAACGAAGTAGATCGGGGGTCTTCGGATGGGCTGTGGGCGGGGCTAGCGCTACGCAGTTGTCTCCGGCACGAAGGGAGTATTCTAACAGCGGTTGCTGGTTCTCCTCGCGCCCAGGGTTCGTAGAGAATGGATCTGCTTATTGCCCGAGTCATTGTTTTGGAAAATCTGCAATGAGGGCGTAGCAGCGGAAATCCATCAAATGTACAGAGAGGTCTGAGGAACCCCAAAGATATATCCGCTTTACGATTATCCGCGCGGAAAACCTGCCGCGAGAGTAAAAGATATACCTACCTAATGCGGTTACCGCTATACAGTTTTCTGCTGTATAGCCATAATTGCAAGCCCGTATTGCAAGGCTGTATACATAGAAAAAATAAAGACCCTTTCGCTTCTGCCCCACAAGGATTCCTAGATATTTTTCTTCTACGATTTCAAAAAAAAATTTCTAATCTAGCATGCAGTCATGAGATCTCCTGGTGGTCTCTCAACCAATTCCTGTTTAGATATTTTGTTCTATTTCTTTCTTTTTATCCTTTTCTTTATCTTTTTCAGCCAATTTAGGTACTGTAATAGATTCAGGTTATTTAAAAGAAAAAAGCCTCGAAGCATTAATCATATTTATTCTTGCATATAATTTGTAGTCAAGAATCCTGCCCAATTATAGGCACGTTCAGACATGTAGGTGCGTACACAGAGAGATACAAGGTCAACACAATCAACCACAACTAATTTCTCTGCCAGGAAGAAGTAGGTCTAGGAAGCCTTATCGTTATTTGTACCTATATCTTTCCTTTCAGAGCTCAAGGTAAGACACCCTACAGACTGTTTCTCTCTTCACCAACTTTCCAAATGGAAGTTGAGCTGAGAATAGGGTTACTAGATATTCACTGAGAAGGATATATCCTCCTTTTGTCCTCATGTCCATTTAGGAGGCTTAGCCTTAAATCAGATATTATCCAGCTTTTTATGTATTTTTTTTTTAAAATAGGGCTGTCTTAACAACAGCATTTATTCAAACTTTTGTGAATTGTAACAGTGTAAATTGTCTGCTTTCTTTTCCTCTTCAGGAAAGAGACTATTGCCTAGCTTTACATAGTTTATTTCCTAATTTCATGGGCTTCAATCCAACCCCCTCAAATGTAGGATCACTGTAGTTTGTAGATCATCTGAGTCATCATATATAATATATTCATGTTTCAATGGTGAAATAAAAATATAGATTTGTTGGAAAAATGATATGAAAACCCAGTCTTCCTGATACTGGAAAAGCAATGTCATATACAGTACATTTAGACCTAAGGGTTTTGGGGTTTTTTTGCAGTTTTTTGCTGTAATTTTGTCAAGAAAGTTCACAGTGTGTTATCTCTGCACTCTTTTGCCTGTCCATATATCTAGTCATCCTAGTTGTGAGAGAGTGACTTGTCCAGAGCCATAGAATCAATTTTGATGGCTCTGGCAGGCATAAACATGGGTGGTTCTGCCACTGTCTGATCAACAGACGAACCTCAGCACACCTAGGGCTGATTAGAGAGAGAAATGTACCTGCATTAGGCAGGAAATTCTACTATTGGAAGTAGAATTGGAGGACAGTACTAAGCATACCCTGTAGTTTAATTTGTGTTACATAAACAACCTAACTATCCAATTTTTGAGTTAAAATTCAACCTCAGGTTAAATGGCTACTGTATATGAAGTGGTTTTGAGGGATCTTTCTTATCTTAGGCAATCCAATATCGCAACGTAATATAAATAGCAATAGCACTTAGACTTATATACCACTTCACAAGTGCTTTACAGCCCCCTCTAGGCAGTTTACAGAGTCAGTATCTTCCCCCCCAACAATCTTAAGTCCTCATTTTACCCACCTCGGAAGGATGGAGGGCTGAGTCAACCTTGAGCCGATGAGAATTGAACTGCCAAATTGCAGCCAACAGTCAGCAGAAGTAGCTTATAGTACTGCATTCTAACCACTGCGCCACTACGACTCATAAATCATTATATAATGCAAGGATGAAAAATATATAACCCTGAATTAGAATCCTCGATATTGTAGAGTCAGGGATCAGCTCTCTAAATATTGAAGTACAACAATTGTGTGCAATCCACCTTTTAGATAGATTGTAAATTGTTATAGCACCTAGTTATATGCATTTTCTGTTCTGTAAACTATGTGATGAGGCCTGTCAAAATGGATCAATCATACAAGAAATAAAATAAAACAAGCAATTTGCTTATCTATCTAAGGTCAAATTGGATAGTGTTTCTTTCTTTAATCAACATGTCAATGGATTTACATACAATTAACAACTACCTACTATATTCATTTGGAATCATCATTCTTGATCAAGAAATCCATTTTGGATTTTAAAGCTTGACTTAATTGAAAAAAAATATGTTTAGTTAAATAAAGATATTTGCAATTAGCTCTAGCAGCTATAGAAATGCATTTTAAAGATATTTTAGTATTTCTTTCCATAGACTAATTCTAGTTATCATTAAAAATTAAACATCTGGTATATGAAAGAAATAAACAAAACAATTATACTCATCAAGTACCGTATTCACCTAGACGGCTTAGAATAACAATTAGAGCTTTTATAACATAGTGTGAATAACAGAATAATCACTGGAAATAACATTGGTAGTTCCCAGTACCTTTGAATGCATAATTTCGTTATCAATTCATGTTACCGCATCTATAGCTAAATTACGGCTTGCTGAATCAACTGCAATGTCTGGGTTTGCACCAGTGGTGAAATCCAAATTTTTTTATTACAGGTTCTGTGGGTATGGCAGGGGAAGGATATTGCAAAATCTCCATTCCCACCCCACTCCAGGGGAAGGATACTGCAAAATCCCCATTCCCTCCCCATTCCTGGGGGAAGGATATTGCAAAATCTCCATTCCCACCCCACTCTGGGGCCAGCCAGAGGTGGTATTTGCTGGTTTTCCGAACTACTCAAAATTTCCGCTACCGGTTCTCCAGAACCTGTCAGAATCTGCTGGATTTCACCCCTGGTTTGCACTGGAGTATCATGCTATAACATGAACTATGAGTTTATTATATGATAGTGCTGAAATCCAAAGCAGAATCATACGCAATTATGAACCCATATATTTCTTAATTTGCTTTTTACTGTTCATTTGATTTACTTAATATCAGAAATTAAACATTAGAAATATATTTGATTTCTGAAGTCATATATTTCTTTGTCAAATTAGTTTATGCATCTAAACCAGTGATCCCCAAACTTTTGGGCACCATGGACCAGTTCCATGGAGAAAGATCAGAGGGGTTGTGCTTTCGCATACTGCCTGCATCCCGTGGATGGGGCTTTGCTTGTTTGTACAGCCCGGTTTCTGGAATGCTGTCCAGTCCACAGTGGAGGTTAGGACTCCTGATCTAAACCATTGAGTATTCCTGTTGTCACATGATAAAAAATTTGATTTAAAAAATGGCACTTGGCAACCCACATGTATTTTCAATAGCAGCAGCGTCCTAGTCATATGATCTCCATTTATCACATCTCCTTCCAAGGGGGCTTTTGACAAGCAAATGCAATAGGGGAATCTGACTTAACAACCACATGATTTGTTGAACAACTACAGTAAAAAAGATTGCAATATCAGATACAACTCAATCACTACGTCACTTACCAAGTTTCATTTTTCAATTGTGGTTACAAGTCAAAGGCTACCTGTACTAATCCTGACAAGTATATTTCCCTTCATTCACCTGTATTATAGTACAATTTAAGAATTTCATAAGAATTTACCAAAGCAATATATTATGGTGTTCAAAAAGCATCGTTTGTTGGGGCCATTGCAATTGTTTTACTTATTGAGAAGATCCACATTGTTTGCAAATTGAGTAACAGAAATGCACATAATAATAATTGAAGAAGTTGATTTAAATGAACGGTAGTAAGACATTCTGTTCATACACGAGCTTCCTCTAGTGGTAACAATGTTTTTTGCAAGTCATACTATTTGGAATTAATATAAACGTCCTCAATTGAGTCAGACTTCAAATTTATTATTTTAATCATTGCTATTGCTATAATGTATTTATTTATTTATTTTTATTTTTAAATTTTGATTTATATGCCGCCCTTCTCTGGAGACTCAGGGCGGCTTACAATGCGTTAAGCAATAGCCTTCATACTTTTGTATATTTATACAAAGTCAGCTTATTGCCCCCACAAACTGGATCCTCATTTCACCTACCTTAGAAAGGATGGAAGGCTGAGTCAACCTTGAGCCTTGGAGAGATTCGAACCAGCAGTAATTGCAGCAGATTTGAGAATCTATTGGTGCTTAAGAGACTTTTAAAAGCCATATATAAGAAATATCATGTAATTTCATTTCATCAAAAACAATAGAAATAAGCTTTTAGTACTACAATAAAATTAAAAGAGAAAGGAGAAAATGGAATATATATTATTTATCTGAAATAGTAGCCCTGTTTTTAAAGTCACAATCTGTACTATCACTACAGATTTTTATGTCAGGATATTTCTATTTTTCTGAATATTTCAACAATTTCTCATTTTAGAAGTTGAGTGGCAACAAAATAAATGGATATGCTAAATCACAATATTGTTCGTTTTTATTTTAGTTTCCTGTAGTTAGTTCTATGTTTAATTACATAATAAGTAATGGAATTTGTCATGCTCATGGTTATGGCCACACAGCAATGACACAAAAAGATCATGTCCCAATTAGCTTAGTTGTTATTCTCCTGAACATAAAGGAAAGATTTAAAGAAGAAGGGATGTTGTAAATACTATAAGGAAGTAGAGGAAGATATAGAGCAAATGCACTAAGCTATTAAAAAGTCAAGTACAATTTTTGCATTGGACTTTGAAACCCCAGCTATGGCATAAAAAAAAATGTATGATTAACAAGATTGTCATGACTGTACTGAAGCTGTGAGATTCTTACAGATTAATCAGATAGTTCAGATCCAGTGATGAGTCATTAAAAAGACAGACGACAAAAATGTCATTATACATTTTAAATTAAAAGAATAGAATATGAAAAAAGATTAAATAAAGAAGTATGAAATTTTTGGACAAGTATTGTCTCAGCATTCTGTTAGAGGAATTCTTAATTCCTGATAAAGTCAATTTTAAATATGGTTTTCTTTTATATATATTTCCCCTCCTCCCATTCTACAAACTGATACTGAAATTTTTTTTTTAATTTCTATCAAAAAACGAATTTCCTTTCACTCGTTTTTTTTACTGATATACCGGTAATTAAGCCGTACTTGTTATTCCTAAAGCAGCATCTTTAAGTGCTTATAAATATTTTTACCAGAAGCTGAAGTGAAATATACACAATGCTTCCTAATCACCTACATATAGACTGTTGTGCCTAATGTTTCTAGATAACAATTATTCTTTTTTTAAGCTTTAAGCTAAAAATTGGAGATGTAAGAGGATTTATCCTTTGTAGAAAGTGGTGAAGGGTGGGAGGGTACTTTATACAATTACCAGATATCCTGTGCTTTGTGGAATGCCCTGTTTTGATATTATTTTGTGAAGTGTTGGGAATTTAGCCAGGCTAAAAATTACCAAGATATGTTATGGTTCAATAATTCAAACATTAATTCAACTGAAATATTTTAATTTCACCAGTTTCAGTTCCATTGGCCTTAAAGTTTAAATGAGCTTTAAATAACTAATTATATATTTAATACAAAGTGATTTCAAATATTAATTATTTCGCAGTTTTTCTTAATCTTTGGAAGTTTAAAATATAATTGGTAAACTTCAACTCCCAGAATTTCTCAGCTAGTATGTAAATTCTAGTTTACTGTGGCATAGTAATAAACCTATTAGCAAAATACGATTTCATTTGTTTTTAAATCACTAACTATGTTATTACTGAATAATTTAGCTTACAACAATTATATATTTACTGTACATACATGCATACAGATAGACATACAGGGAAATAGTGAGTTCTAGTCCCATCTTAGCTTGTTTAGAAAAAGTTCTCCAAAATTCTTCCTACTCAACATAGTGAGGGCAGTTTTAAGAGAGCAAGACTGATGCATATTATCCTACGCTTCTGTTACAGGTTTGGTTAAAAAGTTCCTAATTTACCACCAAATATGAAGTAATAAACCTTTGCAAGATTCATGGGAAATAGTATCTTATAATTTGATTATCACTAAGATAGCATCTCTTACCTAGATGAGAATATTATTTCATCATTAATGGTAAGATTAAGTACAGGTAGTCCTCATTTACTGACCACAGTTGGGTTGACAATTCTGTCACTAAACATTGTGATTATACAGTGAAATGTCACATGACTGCACCAACTTATGACATTAGCTCCAGCTGCAGTTAAGCAAATCATCTTCAGTCGATCAAGTTTTCTGCCAGCTTCCCACTGACTTTCTTTGTTGGAAACTGGCTATGAAGATTGCAAATGACAATCATGCAACTGCAGGACACTTCAATTATCATAAATGTGCACTGGTTGCCAAGTGCCTGAATCACAATCACATGACAGGGAACATTGGATAACTGCAACTTTGAGTCATAAACCTCTTTTTTCAGTGTTGTCATAACTTCAAACAGTAGATGTACAAGTGGTCAGTAAGCAAGGACTATCTGTAAAAATATTTTGTGTACATTAAAAATATTTGTGTAGGTACAAGGTTTTATAAATGTTTTTTCAGTGACAAACACAATCTCTGGGAGAAGAGCATACTTAGAATTGGTATTTATTGCCATCCTGGTTAAAAGGTTAATATGTGACACATAGATTTAGTGCCACTATATTTCTTTTCAAGTTCATTTTCAAGTGCAATGAATAAGATTTACGGAAGTTCATGTATAGGTCTGTGAAGTTCACATACTGATTAGCCAAGCTTCCAATCTTGCCAAAAAGTATAAAGTAACATCAGTTTTGTTTTGTTTGAATTTTTTTCCCTTCCATAATAGCTAGTAAAAGAAACATAAATGAAAATAAAATGAAAATCAGAAAAAGTATTATTAAGAAAAGAGTTATTTGCAAATTACTGGTATACTCTTCCAACCCATAGAAGGAAGCATTTCTTTTTTAAGATTGAACTCTTAGCCAGAGACCCTCTACTGTGGCTCCACCTTTGACTTGAACCATACTGCTTATTGAAATAGGTACAATAATGCTCCCTACTTGTAGCCTTAAGTTCCTGGCCAATTTTTATTTCCAAGTTTTAGCATGTATGTTTTTGCACCATGCTTTGAATATGTACAGAATGCTTTGGCTTCAACACATCTGATATGGTGTTGGCATCACTTGATATTTTCAATTCAAGAAACTTTCTTTTAAACATGATAATGTTTAATTTATTTCATTATTTCCATTTTGCTTTTCATGGGTTATTCTGATTGTATCATTTTTTAAATTAAAGTTTATTATACAAAACACGAAACCAAAATAATAGAGGAATACAGAAGGAAAAAGAAAGGGGAATAAGATAAAAGGTAAGAAGGCAAGAAAGAAAAGCAATGACTTCCAACTTTTTTCCCATTCAATAAATACAATACAAATACAAAATATAGTTACAACTTCAAGTTTTTATTTATACATAATAAGAAAAATCTAATTTTTCCAAGCTCTTTGTCCAATAGCCCTAAAAGGAATATACAAAATGTGAGGGTGTACTCACTTCTGTGACATACTGTATGATATAACTGTACACACACACACACACACACACACACCTATATATATATATATATATGAAATCACAATCCACTAGTTTCTAGGTTTTTTTTCAGGCAGCCAGCAAGCACCCTGCTGCCCATTGGGAAACTAAGGAGATAGATAGACTAAGTCTGAAATAGGTCTATCTTAGTCTCTTTAGTCTCCCAATGGGCAGCAGGGTGCTTGTTGGCTGCCTGAAAAAAACCTAGAAACTAGTGGATTGTGATTTCACTGAACTAGGACTGCATAAAAATCTTGGTTTACGTAGGAAGAACCTGGCTAAAGAGAAATACATACATACATACATATACATATACATATACATATACATATACATATACATATACATATATGTGTTTTTCCTCTAGCCAGAGCAATTGCTCCTGGAAGCACGAAGCCGAGAACACCAGCCTGAAGATGACGAATGAGACTTCGTCGAAACGTCACCAAGACACTTCCAATTTTACGTGGGAGAAGACCTGAATAACCAAAGACCTACATATATATATATATATATATATATATATATATATATATATATATATATATATATATATATATATATATAGCCAGGTTCTTCCTACGTAAACCAAGATTTTATACACACACACACACACACACACACACACACACACACACACACAGTGTATGTGAGTGTGTATATATGTATGATTTAAAACATAAATATGGCCCCAGTATATCTTTGCTTTATCACAAGTCAACCAAAAATGAAAAAAGTGCCTTTACAGTTATATTTCCAACAAATGGTTGAAAAATCTTTATATAAACCTTAGCAACATATTCATCATTGGCATACAATACAATTTCAAATTCAGTTTTCTTCAAATTCAAAATCATGGCTTTTCTTATCAATGTTAATTCCAAGTTAAATCTTTTAGCAATAGCACTTAGACTTATATACCACTTCCTTGTGCTTTAAAGCATTGCCAAAGCAGTTTCCAGAGTTAGCAACAATCTGGGCCCTCATTTTATTGACCTCAGAAGGATGGAGTGGTGAATCAACCTTGAGCCAGTCAGGATCGAACTTATCTAATATCTATTCAAAACATCCAAGACTAAAATTTAAAAAATGGAGACGAGACAATCTTGTCTTGTACCCTATTGGGCCTCATATAGCTTAGTTAATTCTCTGTTGACAATAATATGAACATACTGAGATGCCTAAATCAACTTCATCTTAAATGAATTTCTCAGGTTCTGATTATATCATTAAGGAATTTACTTTTTTTGAGGAAGATATTAATTCTAGGGAAAAGATTTCTCTTTAGATTATAGAGCTCTCTAAAGATTAATCAGTTAAATTGCAAAGGAACTAATTATGAGGCAAAATATAACTCTGAAAACAAAGAACATGATTTGGTGGATTATATGAATTTGTATACTATACCATCTTATAAGAACTCTTTCCAATTAATGTAATATGATTTTACATAATATGGTTTATGGAAATTAATCCATATTTTTATTTGTGATTACTCAGATAGTTCAAGATGATTACATTATACTTTTTCTTCACAGTTTGATAGATATCTCTAATGAATGTTTTCCCAAAGGATAAAATATGCACTCCAGTACTACCAACCAGATTCAGTGTTACAGTACATGATATCTGGTGATCAGTATTAATAAGTGGTACCAAAGACTTGGAAGTTGTTCTTAATGGAACAATTAATAGAATAGTCACATGGTTTAAGCAGTGCCACGAAATAGACAATTTTACTGAACATTGATTTCCATTGATTGTATGCCTTTTTCTTCTAATACAATCCTATTTAAAAGTACTAAAAGCCCCACTAAATTCAATAAAATTTACTCCAGGAGCTCCCTATACTCTATGTGCTTATATTTCTGACCAATGAAATAATTTAAGATCTGTTTTCCTGATTGTTGTTATATTTGCATGTTTCTTTTCTTACTCTTTTTCCCTCCATCCTTTCTCTTCTTATCTCTTTAATCCCTGCTTAATTATATTTTCTGAAGAATCAATAGAAAACATTTCCTCAAAATAATAAAGGACAATGCAATATTTTCCAGCTCAATTCCTTTTTTTTTTTTTTTTTGACATTGATTATTTGTTCTTCAGGTATTCTATGAAGAGTTGTCAATGTAAATTCTCAGTCATCCAAGCAGAATTGCCTGAAAGTTGAGTCATGGCAACTGGTCTATTTTTCTTGTAGTTTGAAACATTTTGCTGCTTAATGAAATTGAGTAGGGGAACCCCATATATGTTTATGTTTATGTTTTATTAAATTTGTATACTGCCCTTCTCCCGAAGGACTCGGGGTGGTGAACAGCCAAAATTAAAATACATACAGTAGAAAAATTAAAATAAATTAAAACAGAATTAAATCAGTTTGGCTTCCCTAAATTTTTTAAAACCCTTTACCGATAAAATAGCTCATTAAAATTTTAAGCCAGCCCAGCTTGCTGGAATAAGAAGGTCTTCAACGCTCGGCGGAAATTACGGAGGTCCGGGATCAGTCGTATTCCTGGGAGTAGCTCGTTCCACATGGCGGGTGCCCCCACAGAGAAGGCTCTCCCCCTGGGGGTCATCAGTCGACATTACTTGACCGATGGCACCCTGAGGAGATCCTCTCTGTGGGAGCGGATTGGCCGGTGGGAGGTTATCGGTGACAGAAGGTGGTCTCGTAGGTATCCGGGCCCTAAGCCATGGAGCGCTTTAAAGATGAGAACCAATACCTTGAAGCGCACCCGGAAGACCACCGGGAGCCAGTGCAGCTCGCACAGGAGAGGTGTTACATGGGAGCGCCATGTCACCCCCATAATTACCCGCACGTCTACATTCTGGACCAGCTGGAGCCTCCGGGTGCTCCTCAAGGGGAGCCCCATGTAGAGAGCGTTGCAGTAGTCCAGGCGAGAGGTGACGAGGGCGTGAATGACCGTGCATAAGGAGTCCCGATCCAGAAAGGGACGCAATTGGCGTATCAGGCGAACCTGATAAAAAGCCCCCCTGGCCACAGCCGTCATATGCTCTTCTAAAGACAGCCATGCATCCAGGAGGACGCCCAAGTTACGAGCCCTCTCTGTGGGGGCCAATGACTCACCCCCAATAGCCAATGATGGTGCCAGCTGGCTATATCAGTACGCCGGCAGCTACAGCCACTCCATCCCCCAGGCCAGGGTGTTTTATTTCTCATGTAATCTGAATAGACTTGTTAAGTGAATAGGCAGAGAGTCTTTGGGATGCAAATGTTCCAACTCTTAAATCCTTTCCACTAGGTAAATCATTAAGTTTGGCCTTAATTAGCCACAATTCCTTAGTTATAAGAGCCCTGAAGAGAACTTGAATCCAAATTATAATCATCTTTAAATTAGACTCAGAAACAAATAAATCACCAATACAGCACCCAGAATTATCCTTTAAACATAGCTCTAACTGATCAGCAAGTAGGATATCTCATTTTTTCACAACCTGAATTTTCTGAGATATCTTCAAGCAGCCCAAATTAGATCATGCTGCAATAATCCTATCTGGAGACAATGAGGGCAGGGGTTACTATTCCCATAAACCACTTTCAAAATGGTCACAAATGGCATGTTGGGCAAAGCTTGATGAAGGATTCTCTCACCACATATTCTATCTACTACATAAGCAGAAGTTCTAAATCCAAAAGAATTCTCAAGGCACAGATCAGTTTTTCAGAGGGAGTGTGGACCTGGTGTGAGTTTATTTCATCCCATCCAATCTCTTAGAACTCCCAATCACCAGAGCATTTTTTGTGCAGCCTCGGGTAGAGATGTATTAAGCATAGATTATACCTTACCCAAAACCAACCCTTGATCCCTTTCAGTGGTTTCATGAGGCTATTGAACAACATATCAGAGGAGACCAAGCTCTATGGCATTCCATACAAGACTTGATCACTCTTTCTCTATGATTACTCACTGAACTCCCTGCTCTGAAAGAAATAGAACCATTGTAAGACAGTCTCCTTCCACTCCAAATCTCGCAAGAGATACAGAAGGATACCATGCTTGATTATACCTAAGAGGTTTTATAGAATCTGGTAGATCTTATTCCCATCACCCAAACCTCAAGGGCAATTTGAAATCTGATGGGAAAAGATTGAAAAATAATGTTTCATCAAGATTTGATGTAATGTCCCAGAACTTTGTACAAAAAGTTTTTTCCTAAACCAGGAAGTTTGAAAACCAGGCAAAAGTTGTCTGGCGCAAAAGTTGACAGAGGGCACAATTCCCTCTGTCAAGGCTGAAGAAACAATCATACCATCCTTGCCCCTCCCCCCCAAATTTATAGATTGCAGTATTCACATTAAATATGAATACTGCAATCTATAAATTGAGGTGGGCAAGGGGAATATTTCTCCTTTTGGAATTTAGGTTTAGACATATCCCAGATGACATTACAAGACTTTCTGCTGCCATGTTGTACCCAAACAGAGGCCAGGCCAGAGGAATGTCAGCATCTTTTTCAGCAAAATCACTAAGTGGCTCAGTGGGAGAACCTTGGGACAGATAATCTGAGGACTATCATTATATGATATTCTGTGATACAATAAGAGTGAGAAGTACTGCTTCTTTTTTCTTTTTTTTTTTGAGTTTATGTATTTATTGGGATCCTGCCTTTATTATTTTTACAAATAAGGTGGAGAACATATGCAACAAAACAAAGGAGAACGCCTGCAAGAAGACAAGGTCTTCTCCCAATGGTGACATCTTCCTCCTCTTTTCTCCCAACAACAACCCTGTGAGGTGGGCTAGACTGAAAGTGCGGCTGATTCAAACTTGAACTCTGCTCTCTTGCTTTCAACCCGGTGCCTTAATCACTGGATCCCCTTCATAGACTGCTATAAGGTCGCAGCCCCAGAAGAGCCCCTGATCTCCGCCTGCATCAATACAGAGAGGGCAACGAGGGAGCCGCCTGAATTGGTGACAGAGCCAGCATGATGCAGGTTGGGCGCAGGAGATGCTGGAAGTTGAAGTCCGGGAGGGTTTCTCCAGAGGCCTGGGAGCCAGAGGCCTAGTTTTTTTTTTTTTTTTTTTTTTAAAAGAAGTACTGCTTCTTTACTTCCAAACCTGGACTTTTCCATTCTTCCCTACCTTCTTTTCCCCTTTCTTCACATACCTTCTCTTTACAGCTACTCAGTCTTTTCACTTCAAGTCAAATAGAGCATCAGAAATTCAATGACCTACAATAGACTCATCCTTTGGGAATCTTTTACTCTCTACTTAAGAATCTACCAATGAGGATTGCATAGTGACAAAGAGCTCTAGAATGATGCTGCCTTCTCAGTGTATTTTTTTTAAGCCTTTGTAAACTTGCTACTAGTTGTTGGGCTTCAATTGCTTTCTGCTTTCTTTTAGTAATAGAAAGAGAAAAACATTTGTCAACTTTTAGGCTTGCTTCTTAGCTTAGCTTAGAGAAGTGGGAAGGGACCACAATGGCAATTGGTACTACTGATAACTATCACCCTGACCTTTATTCTAGGGCTGCCTAGTCAGATATAAGAGGCCTGGTGATGGGAACAAGAGGTCTTTACACAATCATTAAATACAATCATTAAACAAGCTATGCCTTAGTGCAACATTTGCCCTTGCTTTCCTGCAGATCTGAGATTGGGAGAGTACTCAAAGAAAGGCTTCTTTCAATTTGTCATGTTCCTAAAGTAAGCTTTGTTATAACTCATGAAACACCCAACTTAAAAGAACTTCTTGAAGAAATGAAACAAAAACTTAAAAGATATTTTTTTAGTTCCAGGCTTTTGATTTCTCAATGACTTTCAACAATGAATTCCAACACTTAAAAGCAAATAATCAGAAACAGATTTCCCGTAGTACAAGAAACAAGCACTTGTAAGGGACAAGGTGGGAGATAGTGCCAAACATGAAAGCCTATGTGATTGCAGTCACATTTCCTCCCTGACAATCATCTACAATCTTGACAAGAACTATTGAAAAATACATGGAAACAACACCTGCTGGTCATAGCAGGTGGTGTATCTAAAAACAATGCCCTACATTCAGTAATATATTTTATTTATATATTAAAAATTGTCCATTCAGGGACTAAAAAGATCCCAAAGTGCAAGCAATTCAGCATAAAAATACACACACACAATTTTTGTATGACTAGTTCCAACAAATATGAACATTAAAACTCACTATATGCCCACTCCAATAATTCAAGATTCGGTTTTTGAAATATTATAGCCAATTTTATTCAGTGGATGCTATACACATTTTCTTTAAAGGTAGTAAAATTAAATAAGAATCTTCATTGATAAGTAATTCCAACTGTATTCCATAATAAATATTGCTACAAATAGTCCTTAACAACCTTTTGTTCAGTGACTGACTGAAATTTCAGTGGTGCTGAACAAAGGGACTTACGACCTGTACATGAAATTATGGCTACTATAGTGTCCTTATTATCGTGTGAACAAAATTTAGGTGCTTGGCAATCTGTTTATAACCAACCACAGGGATTTTCTAGCACCTCCTGTCTATTTTTCCACCCATCCCACTTTGCTGGTCTCTTGTGCCTGCTATCCCCCATTTGGCTGGAATCCATAGGCCTTGGGCCTGCTTCTTGCCCCGCTAGGTCCACATTACCTCCCCCCCCCACCTCATATTTCACTTCAGTTTTCTGAAAATTGCTTCAGGAAAGAGAACTAAACAATCCACCACATGGACGTCCTTTATAGAAGTGGCATGGTGCCATCCCCAAAACGGGCACCACTTTAGAAGAGGACACAATTCTCAACTTGCATAGCTTCATTTAAAAAATTTTATAAGATGATTCATCTTTCTTCCCTTAACAGATAAAAGTTAAATGATTATCTAATTGCATAACCATCTGACAGGCTGATATTACTTAGCACCAAATGATTCATATCCTGATTCACATCATATAGGGTAATAAAAGAAGCTTGTGTAATCGAATATTTCATAACAGGTATTGATTAATATTTACCCAGCAAAGGAGTGGAACCTTTCTTAATATTCAGTCTAGAATTCAGAACTTTAAAGGTCTACATAATTCCATGAGAATTAATTTCCCAGGAAAAATAACTAATGAAAGGGATATTTGGAACTTTTGTTCTTCAACATCTGGAAAATCACAGGTTTTCAAATCCATTTCATTCCCTGTTTATACAAAACACATAACATTGGGCTGAATATATGATAATCTGAACTTCTTTAAAGAGTACGCAATTTTATTCTTACATGTCCCATCTTATTCAAGATGATGTACTCTCTTCATTATGATTTTAGGACTGGAAGTTTTATTATGCAACAATATTTGCATAATTGTACAAAATAATTGTATTGGAAACTTTATTACATTGTAGTAAATTTCATCGTTTATATTGAAATCTAAAGATTTGATAAGCCTAGGTAGACTGATTTGATATATTTTCCCATACGTTCTGCAGGTTTTAATGTAGCAATTCTAATTTTTTATTTAGCAAAGTGCTAAGGCAATTCTAATTTATTATATGTAGAAGCTATTAATCAGTCCAATTTGATGTAGTTCCTATGAATCTGTACAGATTTTGCTACACTTTTTGAAAAACCAGATAGGTAGTCCTCAACCTATGACTACAATTGAGCCTAAAATTTCTGTTGTTAAGTGAGACATTTGTTAAGTGAGTTTTGCCCTATTTTACACCTTTCTTACCACAGTTAAGTGAATCACTGAAGTTGATAAATTAGTAACCTGGTTGTTAAATGAATCTGGCTTCCCCTTTGACTTTGCTTGTCAGAGGGCCGCAAAAGGTGATCAAATGACTTTGGGACACAGCAATGGTCATAAGTATGAACCAGTTGCCAAAGGTTGTAACTGTGGAAAATGGTCATAAGTCACTTTTTCTCTAACTTTGTACCTTGGAACAGTAACTAAGTGAACTGTTGTAAGTTGAGGACTACCTGTATACTTGAATTGGATCAATGACCTTCCCATAAACTATCTTGCTTTGTTTCATCTGTTGTTGGATCTGATTGATGGCCATAACATTTCTACACTACAATACACCACAATTCTCATTATGTGTGGAAGTAAGAAATGTTTGATACAATGTCTGTACAAGAATTTATTTTAGCAGATTTGTTAAAAAGTTAATAAGAATTGAAATACTAAAAAGGACAAGAGATGATGGATAGCTATGTAATACCTCTCAATATGGGAATTGCCTTATTAGAAGTTAGAAAAAAGAGGTAGAAAGTAGAAATGGGGAAAATATAATTATGTATACTGTTACATAAAATAACACACTATAACTACAATGTATGTATATATATAATTTATTTTAGTCAATTAGCAATAGCACTTAGCACTTAGACTTATATATCACTTCACAGTGCTGTAACAGCCCTCTCTAAGCGATTTACAGAGTCAGCATATTGCCCCAACTATCTGGGTCCTCATTTTATCCACACGGAAGGATGGAAGGCTGAGTCAACCTTGAGCCGCTTAGAATAGAACTCCCAAGTTTGCCTGGAATAGTGTATTCTAACTACTGCACCTCCACAGCTCCAATTATTTAATTAATCAAGTGAACACTGGGACACTTCTCCTGACTGCAGTCTTAGTAAGATAAAAAACAGAAAGTGAAACATACATTTGAAATGATCCCATACAAAAAATGCTGCACAACTACTTGTTTGCATCTTTTCATATGTTCTCTGGGAGAAAAAATAGAACCAGCAATTGGCAAATATAAAAAAGTCACAAATGCAAAATCAAGATCTCATTATCTGAATTTTGTTGAATTCAGTGAATTGAAAGGAGCAATCAGACAAACAAACTGTCCTAGAAGTATCATAGTGTACCAACAAAGGGGCTAAATTTGGTACCAGTCTAACAAATTAATGAAAATATTTCTAATTTGGAATATCAATGCTTTGTAACAACCTGGGTATTACAGTTTGTTGAGTGAGGCTTTTCTTGGGATATGATCTTTGCAAATCACACAGAAACACAGCAAGCATTTTGAGACTTGAAATTCTCATTTTAGAATGCTCCACTTCAGAATTCTGACATCAAAACAGACTTCATTTTAGGAATATATTAAAAAATTTACAGAAGCATTTGGATTTTACATGGCTCAGTGTAGTGTATTTTAGTATCACTAGCATTTTTTAAAGGCTGTTGCTGAATTATTCAATGAATTATATCTTGCTTTGAAATGTATAGTATAAGAATGGGTAGAAATATTTAGCTAAATAAATAAGTAAATTATGTAACCTTAATAAGTTTGCCTTCGGAAGTTGTGGGAGATTCATCATTAGAGGCTTTCAAGAAGAGATTGGACTGCCATTTGTCAGAAATGGTGTAAGGTCTTCTACTTGGGCGGGGGGTTGGACTAGATGACCTTAAGGTCCCTTCCAACTCTGTTAATCTACACTCCATGAGAGAGAAAGGGAGGCTATCAGTCAAATAACATAGCAACACTGCTTTCTCCCTGTCTTTTCTTAAGGTTATTTTTTATTCCCCTTTTATTTATTTATATTATTTCTTACCTCTATTTTCCCTCCAAATATTTATTCTTCTTTTGTTCTTTATTATATGTAGAAATATAATATATATGTTTGAAAATTATTGCTACACTCCAATCCTACCATCCACACAAAAAACCCCAAGACATTAGGACATTGATATTCTGATCACTATTTGGAGAAACAAATGCTGATCTTCAAAGGCATAAATTTAAGGTAGGGGCTTTTTTTAAAGGGTGGAGTTAAGAGAGCAAGAGTTCATAAGCGTCAATTCAAGCTTTGTTAAATATTAGTTATGGCAGAGGTGGAGATCAATTAGCATGAACTTAACTTTCCAGGATAGAACAAGGACGAAGGGGAAGGGCTACTGCTGACAGTTATCTTCCACAATAAACGGTTCCTTTATAACAGCTGGGTGTAACTGAACAAATTCTTTCTACCAATCTACAGCCTCTGATCACACCATAATCCTTAGGCTCCAAATAATTCAAAGACAAAAGGCAATCAGTATATCCAAAATAGTAAGTCTGTGTTTTTATCTTTTTCACTGAATTATATAGACTGGGCACTTAACTACTGTGTTTAAAAAGAGGGGGAAAGATAAGTTATCTAAAAACTGCTTATGTTCTCTCCCTGGCTGAACTTTCAGAAGCCAAGAATCACACTTCTGTCATGTTTGGGCAGATGGTATTCATTTTGTTAACAAAATGAGCTATTAGCATTGTCAATGTCAAGTCTTACGATAGCTGGAAATTATGAATTATAAAATTGTAAACAATTTTCCATCTTTGCTGTTATTGGTGCCTTTTGCTTTTTATTTATGTTATTTTATGCATCGCTTCTCATTTTTCCTCTGTGTAAACTACTGTCCACTAAACTAAAAAACACCAACATACCTGCTAATATTACAAATCTGGATACAGGTTCCTGAAATAATATCCAACATTCTGATTTCTTAGGATTATTCCAAGCACAGAAAATGCGTAAATGTATGGAGCAAAAGCATCCAAGATAATGCTTTATTTAATCAACCAAATTACTGAATAATGGTTTTTAATATTATTTCCATTTTTAAAAAAAAAATTCTAAAAATTGTTCGTGTTTCTGTTCTTAGTTTAGTGGCAGCATATTCCTTTACACAATAAATTGGTTTATCATTTAATTTCCTGAGAAATTTATTTTTTCTACAGGTAGAAATGGTTTCTGAAAAGGAAGGAAAGAAACATATTAATGGAAATGTTAATGATGAGAATATTGTGTTTGAAGATGCTTCTCGAAGCCAAAAGTAGGTTTTTCAATTTTAGTTGGCTGATTTTTCGCATTTGCAGTTGATGCATTTATCTGTTTTATGCTGTACAATTCGTTCTCTATTAGAGGCCAAACATCCATTCAAAATATACCACTTTCCAGAGCTAACTTCTATATTCAACAAGTTTATTGTCATATCATGGATTATAACCTAACACTAATATTTTATTTATTATTATTAAATTTGTTTGCTGTCCATCTAGAGGTGATTCTATATTCTCTATATACTCTAATATTTAGTGTTGTGAATTTCTTAGTATACCTTGTTATTCATCCACTGTAAAAGGGCATTGGGATCCTCTATGGCTTTACTGAGCTTTCATTATAGTACAGTGACTTTATTTATTTTTTCTCTATTTCAATCTTGCTCTGGTTTTTTTTCTTTACATTTTTCAAAAGTTTTGTTGAAAACTGCCTGCCTACAGATTTTCAGCAAGAGAATTATTTTTTTCAAAAATGAAATATTGTTTAAGAAAACCCTGTGTTACTTACATTCTGCATCATCATCAACTTCTGACAAACTGGTGAAAGTATACAAATATAGCTGGCTATTTATATTGCATTCATGTTTGTTTTTGGTAGCCGAGAACATTCAGTGGGACAAACATATTGTTGCCACTTTCGGTCCTTCCTCCCTATTAACCCTATTTGTAGATAGGCATAGATTCAGCAGCTGTTATTTTTCCTATCATATCCCTCTGGAATACGGACAAAATACTCCTGAGTTGCAATAGAGTTTATTTTCCTGGAAATAAGAACTTTGGTCTTGTTAAATTGTCAGCTTCTGTTATAAGTATACACTCCAAGATCCTTATATTTTCTCTATATTGCTATATTGTTGTATTTACACATCAGTTGATAAACAGTAGTTCATTTAAATCCTAGTTTGAACCTGGTTCAAAAGTTAAAATGACTTAGTAAACATATAATGCTAGGCAATTAGATTATAAATCACAATGGCTGTACTCACTCAGCACAAAACCAAGCAAAACATGTATGGCACAGTGGAAAAACTCAGTTATCAAAATAATAGGAAAATTTAAATGCTTTTTTCCTGCTTGACAGTGTTCATGAATCAGTTTCAGATTTAGAGAATTATAATTATTTGAGAACTCATTGATTTCAATGATTTTTGAACTAGGTTTTATTTCCCCAAAATGAAAAAAACAAATTAAATTGAAAAGGATCAGGTTTCAACATTCTCATGTATCAATATTGAATGAAATCTTAAAACATAACTTTCATATTTGATGTAATTATTTGAGAAATATTACATGGAATAAGAATACATAAGTCACCCTGTAGTGAGATGGGCAGCAAATAAATAAATAAAATACTTAAATAAGTTATACATAGTGTCATAACTTAATGTACTAATAAGTAATTCATTATTTATTTGAATGTATTCTGATTTAGGTCAATTAACAGAGAATCCAGAACCAAAGAAAAAAATGCAAAAATAAACAATAAAATAGCATCATATAATAGTAATTAATATTAAAATGAATTATGAGAAACCAACAATGGTTCAAAATAAAACATATTAAACATAGCTCCTGACACTGTTACATTGTTTCAAATATTAAAGTATGCTATTTCTGAAAAAATGGATTTTGATTCTTTTTGTCATGCTAAATTAACATTATGAATAGTGCAGATTTTAAAGCACCCTAGTTAGGATCATTAGCACTTTCATTTTCAGAGACACCTAAAGTATGAGAAGTGCAAATTATGTTTATTATTTTAATTGTATAAATATTTTTCTTTATAGAAAAAAATGAAATTTGACTATATATTATTTTATAGGAAAAAGAAAAAAACCAAGGAAAAAATTAATATGGTCAGCCTATTTGCAGTGGTAAGTTTTAAAATCTGGTTGTTTTATTTTGTTTTGTTTTGGTGCCCTAAAGTCACTGACTGCCTGGATTAATGCATGCAGTTTTCTTGTCAAGATTTCAGAAGTTGTTTGCCAATGCCTGCTTCTTAGAACTGACTTGCCCAAGATAAACCTGCTGGCTTTGTTCTTAGGCAGGATTAAAACACTCTTATATTTCTAACCTGATATTTTAACCACTACATGAAACTAATTCTTTTTTAAATTTACAATTAAAATACCAAAAATTTTTAATGTGTATGTATGTGTATTCAATGAAACTAAATAAAAACATTCATTCTGTGAATATTATGTGAAATTTGTTAATTTGTATTCAAGCTATTTTTTAAAGAAGGTACCAGATAACATTGTTTTAAAGCAGAGGTCCCCAGCTCCCAGTCCGTGGACTAGCACCGGGAAACTGGGCCGCGCAAATGAGCACAGCCCCATTCTCCAGATGCAGGCAGCATGAGAAACCACGTCCCCTCTGGTTCACAGAAAACCTTTCTTCATGGAACTGGACCCTGGTGATCAAATGGTTGGGGGCCACTGTTTTAAAGTATTAATATAAACCACATTATATTATGTTTTCCTAATTTAATGCAAGAATATGACAAAATAAAAAGTCAATGAATGTTGCTTGTTAGTTGTGGAATTATCTCATAGATGTATATGTTCTACTTGTATGACAGTTATCAATAAGTGGACAATTTTTTGCCTTGTGGATAATTTGCTTTACAGTTTCGTTACTCCGATTCCCTGGATAAATTATTAATGATAATGGGTGCTATTTTTGCAGCCCTTCATGGGGCTTCCCTTCCAGTTATGATGATTGTTTTTGGAGATATGACAAATACCTTTGTTGGATCTGGAACTCTTCCTCTAGGTAAGAGGAGTCAATAATATCATGAAAAGAATGCAAAGACAGAGAGAATTGAAGCATGTATCTTTTACAGTGGATATCTAAGAAAACTGCCAAACATTTTTTTAGACTCTTAACTACTGGCGTTGGCTAGAGCAGGATTTACAACAAGAGCATTCTATTCTTAAATTGCTGACAAATGGCTGTCCAGAATGGTATAAGTTCTTCTACTTGGGCAGGGGGTTGGACTACAAGACCTCCAAAGTCTCTTCCAATTCTCTTATTCTATATATCCATGTAAGACTGATACTGATAAGTGAAGAAACTTAGACAAATGTACATGATAAACACAATAAATATAGATCAATATATCTAGCACCAATAATAAATGTTATATACAAATTAAAATTATTAGAACCAAAACTAGATTGACTGTAAAGAATAATCTTTGGAGCTTGTAAGCACTGGTAGAAACATAGGAAATCAGCCTATGCCAAATTAAATTTTGGAATCCTCTTGTACAAGGTCATATTCTAAAAATAGATAGGACCAAAATAAAAAATAGTATGTGAGCCACTGAAAATCATATGCAGGCCCATTTAGTGGTACTGTAAAAAAAGACTGGCACTTTCAAATAACAATATTCATTTAAAATAAATATATACATTTAAGGACAGAAGTTAACATTTTGTGGATAATCTGGAAGACTTTTCTTATTTCTTATTCGTTGCCACAGGTTAGCATTTTCCTTTGTATTATAAAGGATAAATCTATTTTAGAATTTACACTATATTTTTAATATTTTCTGTCACCAAATGGCAAGAAATCATATTACCTATGTAAGACGCATGTAGTCAGGGCTAAGGATTCTAAGGGCTACATAAAGTCCTAAGCCTTAGATTGTCCCACAACCTTAGATCTAACAACATTTTAACAAGACTAATTAACCCCAAACAGAAAGTCCTAAATACTCTCCAACAGAACTTTTCTGAGTTTTATTATTTCCTGCGATCAACAGAGAACTGTGTATACAATAGATAGCTGTAATATTCTTATTTTCTCTAGGATAACATGGCTACAGATATTCCTCATTTAGCAACTATTGAGACAGGCAACTTCATTTGTAATCAAAACAGTTACTAAATGGGAGAACAAGTAAATGTGTTTGTGCTTTGCTTTTCCCTACTTCCCCATTCTTTGGAATGCTGGGATAGTTAGGAATGAGGGAATTACTGTTCATTTACATTAACTGGAGAGAAAGGAATTATAAGAGAGTAAGCAGGCACACAATGGGGAACATTTACTCTTTTGTAAACTCTTCCTTCCCAATCTCTCTACTCTTTGAAGGAGGAAAGAAAAATGGATCAGGCACAGGACAAATGTATACTAACTGATTGGAATGGTGAATACATGACAGACAGAGACAGAGATTGCACCCTTAGTAAATGTGCACCTCGGTCACAAAGTTACTTTTTCAGCTGCATCATAACTTGACATGGTCACTGCATGAAGCAATCAATAAATGAGGTCTATCTGTAGAGCAAAGAAAGACTAGAATCACAAGCCAAATTGATAACATAAGGAGGCACTTCTTCAGTTTTCTATTTTCCTTTGAATATTATATCCTACATATTTTTTTCAAATCATGATGTGGACATTGAAATCTTACTAAAAACCAAATATATTTCTTTATTAAGAGCAGAATTGCAGGAATAGCAACAAGTAATCTTATCAGACAACTGTTATCGTGGTATAAACAAATGATGCCATTTAATAATTTATACAGTTTTTAAAATCTTTATAATCTTGTGACTGGGGATAATCTTGTGGCTGGAGGTATTAAATTGTTAATTTCCCCTTAATATTGTCTTTACTTGATTTAAACCTTCTACTTGATTTAAACTTGATTTCTTCCTTCTACTTAGATAGTGCATCTAATCATGAAAATAATGATATAAAGAACCAACTTATTGATGATCTAGAAGAACAAATGACAAGGTACCTTAAATTAATATATATTGTTATACATTACATATTCGACATGTTTATAAGTGCTTGTGTATATAATGTAATAAATGAGATTTTCATTTAAAATTTTAATATTTTTAAACAAGGATTAAATAATTTCCTTTAATAAAGTTTGTAAGTCTGGAGAGCCTGATGACTACCAACGTTTTGGACTATAACTCAGATACAGCCTGTTGAAACTCTGCTTCAACTAATCTGGAAGTCATCAAGTTAGGGAATATTTTTTTAGTGTGCATTCTGATATTGGTGACAATCCAGAATCTAAGAAATTGTTGGAAGACTATAATTCTACTGCATTTACGCAAAAATGAGAGGTTAAAAATGCTCTGCCCAAGCTGCTATTTTTCCCTTTTTCCACATATACATACTATTTACTCTCACCAGCCCCCATTACCACCTGCCTCGCCTTGCAGTGGCAGCACCTGCTCTACATCATCCCTGGGCTGGCTAAACTCAGGAAAAACTATGTCAGCTGGAACTGGTCAAGGAAGGCCAGGCTCCCCTTCCCTGATGTTTCTGCAAAGCCCTTGAGGTTTTGCGTGGAAAAGCAAATCACTCCCCCAGGGTTGGCCTCAGCACCCGCTTCAGATGGTAAACAGAAGAGTTTTGCTCCTTTCCTCCTGGGCCTTTGAAATTGCCCCTCACTTCACTTTTCTGCCTTAAAATCCAAAGAAGACATGTTTTCCTCCTGATCAGTTGAGGATAACTATGGTATGATTTTTGTAAGAAGCTGAATGTATATGTGAGTCCAGCCCACTTGTCACGGGCCGACCTTGCGGGAAGCGAATCCGCTCCTCCATGCAAAATCTCAAGGGCTTTGCAGAACCATAGGGGAAGGGGAGCCTGGCCTTCACGCCCAACTCCAGGTGGGGTAGTTTTCCTGGAGCTTAGCATCCTTCCATATGAAGGAGGAATACAAGTCTGGGAGAAGTGGCAAAAAATGGGGCTGCCATTTCCAGAACGGAGAAGGGAGACACGGGGCAATACAGGCTGGTGAGAAATTGGGGACCAGTGATCGCTGTGCAGTGGAAGGGAGGGAGGGAGGGAGGGAGGGAGGGAGGGAAAGAGAGAGATCCGATCCAACCTTGGAGAGTTATACCAGGGCTGGCAGCAAGGGTACTCTGTGCTGTTGTGACTCCACCCACCAATTCTTCCATGGCTGTGTGGGCAGAACCTCAAGGTGGTCAGGTAGCTGAAACCACCAGCCCAGGGATGATGCAGAGAGCCTATCAGTGGCTTTCAGAGCTACCACCATTGAAACCATACAATGCAGGCAGCGAACAGGGAGCAGGCAGCATGAGGCGGCATGGCAGCTGGAAGCTGCTGCTAGGCAGGTGATCTCTGGGATGGGGAGGTGGGGACTGAAGAAAGCCCCTCCAGCAGTGGATGGAGATGATGTGCAGCAGCGGTGGAGGCCTTTTGCTGTCACTCCCTCCGGGCTCTGAAACAGAGGGGAACTGGATAAGGGGACTGAGCCTCCCCTGCCCATCCTCCATAGCATGGCAGTCCATCTCGGGAGAGGAGTAAAAGGGAAGAGGCAGGGAGAGGTCACCAAGCAGGGAGTGGCCTGGCTGCAGAGGCCCTGAGGTACATGGTCTAGGATAAATGGCAACTCCACCCCCCCACTTGCCTCAACTCACCTTGTGGCAACCTCCCAAGGGTTGCTGGAGCTGAAACAGGCCAATCACTCTCCAGCAGCTTCCTAGGCCTGCCAGAAGGCAAGGGCAGCATCTCCTGAAATATCTCAGCACTTGGTCCTGGATGAAGGAAAAGGGGGAGCTGGCAAGGGCACTGCAGACAGGATGCCCTCTCACTTCAGCGCCCGCCCCAATCCTCCAGGGCTCTGCCCGTACTTCAGCACTGTGCTGCCGCCTCTCCACTCACCTCTCGGGTGGGCCAGGCCAAGCATCCCCGGGGCAAAGGCCCCCCCCACTCAGCCCAGAGGAGCATCGGCCTGGCCACTCACATCGGCGCCCATCCCACCCCACTTAGCATGGCTGTCACAGGGCTTCTGGGGCTGACCTGGCATGGGAAAGGCATGTGTGGCCTTCCCCACATCCAAACTTTCTCATAGTTTGTGTGCCCTCCACTTTCCGAGGTTGGCCCAATTGTTGCTGCGCTTCGAAGCTCTGTGTCTCCACCCCATGTGCAGACCACGCCTGGCTATTTGTACCAAAAGCTGTCCCACCCAGCTCCCACGTGCTCACTGCCTGCAGTACTTAAGAATGCCCCCAAAATAAGCTCTGGTGCTTATTTTGGAGCCCAAAAAATATAAGACCGGGTCTTATTTTCAGGGAAACACTGAACCACCCTACAACTAAGGGTGGTAAGGCAGAAGGGACAAAGAAAGAGGGGTCAAGGAAGATGGAAAAGGGCAGAGCTCCCTGTGTGATGACACACCACATGTTTTTCATCATTTTGGCTAGATGTAGATGCCTATGTCTGCAAAAAGGATCTTTCTGCAGATTAAAGCAATATAAATGTATTCATCAAGTCAAGATGGCTTAATGTTTTGAATACTTTGTTTTATGCAGCAAACTTCTCCAAGTTGTCTTCTGTGTAAGACTAGACATCTCATAATTCATCAGGCAGAGGAACAAATAGCCATATTTGCTATCTGTGTTGGGTAATACAGCCTAAGTTATTAGAAGGCTCACAAGAGTGACCTTCAGAACAGCATGCTTCCATCTGAATGCAAATTTCTTGAGAAGAATAGGAAGACTAGTTGCCACAGTGTTGTACTTATAATATTTTTAGGACCCTAATAACTATGAAACAATGTAAGCAGATTTTTTTTGGTCAGGTCTGTCATGTTTTTTATTGGTTTACATTGAGTATGTTCTCCACATTATGGTCAATTCCTTTCTTAAGATTAATTATGATGCTACAGGCAAATAAAGGTTACCTTTTTGAATTTACCTTTACAATATTGTATTTCAGGTATGCATACTGGTATTCAGCCATAGGAGCTGGAGTTCTTGTCTCTTCCTATGCATACGTTGCATGTTGGACACTTGCAGCTGGCCGCCAGATCAAAAGAATTAGGCAACAATTTTTCCATGCCATTATGAGGCAAGAAGTAAGATGGTTTGATGTAAATGATGCTGGAGAACTAAATACACGACTTATAGAGTGAGTCCATATTTCATGCTTTTTCTTCAGTAATTAATTTAATTTATCAGTTTGGTTAGCTTTAAAGTTTTAAATCCCAATTGCTTAATTTGTGTTAGTCAAATTCAGCTCTGAAAAAATACTATATGTGTGTAGCATTAGATGACAACAGGATAAAGCTTTTCTGCATTCTATTGGTCTCCAAAATTAGGATGTCCAAGGGAAACTTCTGCTTGAAATTGTCAAACTAAAATGTATAAGCATCTTTGATTCTGCTTAAAATCTCCATCAAATTCATTCATTACTTAGAAGATCAAAACAAAAATTAGCACCAATACCTTATATTAAATACCCTTGGCTTTTATATAGAATGCTTACAAATTATACTTCTTCCAGTTCATTGTGTTTTTCCTCACTCCTTTATAATTTCCCCCTTTATTCAGGATACAACAGATGGAACCAATATGTATTTTTTGGTAGGAGGAATGTATATTCTATATCCATGTATATACTTAAACTGTGCTGTGTTGATACAACTGAAGTATGTCAGAAAACCAGCAAAAATGCATCTTTATAGTCATTTCCTGAACATTGCCCTAACAAATTTGCTCTAATTTCTTTTCAGTGATGTATCCAAAATCAATGAAGGAATTGGTGAAAAAATTGGAATGCTGATTCAGGGAATATCAACATTTCTAGCAGGATTTATAATCGGATTCATCAAAGGATGGAAATTAACTCTTGTAATCCTTGCTATCAGTCCTGTTCTAGGAATTTGTGCTGCAGTTTGGACAAAGGCAGGTATACGTTTGCTGAAATGTAATTGTATAGTACCCAATTCACTCCTTTCAATCATGAAAATGTCATCATGGTTCCCTCTAAAATGGTGTTTTGATTGTTTTGTGTTTCTTGAAATAATAGCAGGGATAATATATGCATGTCCAGAGATTGGATATCATTACCAAAATGTTCTGGGTGACCGAGGATGTAATATACCTTCTTTAGGAAAGAAGGAAGAAACACATTATTTAATTGCTGGCCTCTGATTGATTAGTTTTGGTTTCAGATCAGTATGTTTTAATCTAAAACTGTACTGAATTTTCCTGAATGGTGCCTTGACAATATATCAAGATTATTTGTGTGTGGCACACATAAAAAGGAATAGGATTTGGTTACTCAGTCATGATTGACATCTTCACTTTTTAGACCCCCTTTGTGAAATTCCATATAAGTTGCCATCAGTGCACATGTGTACACACAAGAAAATACACACACACATCACAACTGTCCCACAAGAGATCAGTGGGATGTCCCTAGGAGCAAGCTTTTTTTAAAAAAAACTTCTTACTCTTTTGTCCAGAGTAGGATTTAGAGAATTACATTTCTGTACTCAACATTTGCCAAAATGAAGATAATATTCATCCTGTATCTGCATTTGAGAGTGTCCTATGTCCTTTAAGAGAGGGCTTTTTCACGCTTGAGGAAAACCACTCTGCTTGTCTCCATACTTTGAGGCTTACCTGGCCCTTGGGAATCTCAGCTGATTAAACATTATCCCCTTTCTTCTAAATCCAAGGTCTTCAAACTTGGCAGCTTTAAGACTTTTGGACTTCAACTCCCAGAATTCTCCAGCCAGCATAGTTGACTGGAGAATTCTGGAAGTTGAAGTCCACAAGTCTTAAAGCTGCAAAGTTTGAAGACCTCTGTTCTAAATCATTCTCTCCTATAGCCAAGGCAATATGGTGCCTTTGCCTGCTCCCTCATCCTCCAGATCCTTCCTTGTATTTTGCTGCTTCCATTCTAGCAGTCAGTTTTCAATATAATTCCTTGCCATGAGAAAAAAAACATGACAAGGGAAAAAAAGGCCAGGCATTGCAGTCTGTGATTGAATATGGCTGCTTTTTAAACCAAAGGCAGTTCAATGGGAGAGTGAAATACAACAATGAAAAGATTTGCCTGGTGATATAAAACTTCCCTAAAGGATAAGTTGGACATTGTTGATGGCTGTCTAGAATTTGGCTACCTGCAAATTAAAGTTAGAGTAGGCATCTTGGGTTCCCCAAAACAGGCCAAGGAATCCTCTGAAAAATCGAGATACTAGACACAACCACATTGTGCAACGTGCTCATGTTCTTTAAAAATCAAAAGCAATAGAGAAAAGAAGAAGAATACCAGAACTTATTAAGAAGAGGAGAGAAAGGTGGGGAAGAGAGAGTTCTGGTCACGGAAAGGAGAACAAAAATGGGGCAGGTAGAAATTACTTGATTTTAAGAAGAAGCTTATTGTAGACTCTTTTTTTTTTTTTTTTTTGATATAGGCAGTGTTTAATCTCCAATGGTCCACATGTAAAAATGAAGCTGATTTCATTCATTTTATTAGATTTCATGAAAAATTGCTTTAAATGGAAAAAGTCAAAACTTTTTTCTTTTTCCATAGATCCTTTCTTCATTCACTAATCGGGAACTTGCTGCATATGCAAAAGCTGGGTCAGTTGCTGAGGAGGTCCTAGGCTCTATCAGAACAGTGATAGCTTTTGGAGGACAAAAGAAAGAAATAGAAAGGTCAGGAAAATCTGTTAATTTTTCACAGAATCTCTGGAGCTGCCCACATATCTGACTAATTTCATTCTGTGTATTTTACTCTTCCAAAAGCACGTAAGTGATAGACCAGTAGAATTCATTACTACACTCCTCCATCATTATTCATAAGAGTTGATCTAAATTTTAATCTTGTTAAAATGTTGCTGTTCCAAATCTTTTGGACTACAGTTCCTATTGCCTTCTACCATCAGGGAGTTGAAATGAAAATCTCTTGCAAAATGGCAAATTGGGGAAGTTTCTGCTTGCTTCTCAGTGAATCGAAATGAAATGGAGTACTCTACAGTCTGATTCTTTTTCTTTTTCCTTGTTTTGATTCCTCTTGTTCATTAATGCAGGACTTGTGGTAGCTTTCCAGTGTAAATCTTAAGAGTTTGTGATAAAAAAGGAAATTGAATTAATTTGAATATGTACACATACATAACAGGGGTGAAATCTAAATTTTTTTGCTACCGGTTCTGTGGGTGTGGTTTAATTAATGGGCGGGGTTTGGTAGTCAGGTGACTGGGTGGGTGTGGCTTGTTGGTCAGGTGGGCGTGGCCAAGTCGACATAACTTCTTTGCCCTTTTTTAACCTACAAAACACAGCACAACACAACTGGCTCACCCACAATGTAAAAGCAGCTGTGCTAGACCCAAAATGGCCCCTGCAACAAGCAGGAACTTCACACAGCCACAAAAAGTCCAAAAAACCAACTTTCACACTTTACACACACACAACACAACACAACTGGCTCACCCACAATGTAAAAGCAGCTCTGCTAGATCCAAAATGGCCCCTGCAACAAGCAGGAACCTCACACAGCCACAAAAAGTCCAAAAAACCAACTTTCACACTTTACACACACAAAATTCCACATACAGCTTTGTGAGATTTTGTGTGTTTGTGTAGTTAGACTGAAACAATACAGAAACATACAAAATCTCACAAAGCTGCACAAATATTATTTTATTTTATTTTATTTTTATTTTTATATAAAAGCAGCTAAATTTGAAACTTCCTAAACTTTAAATGGTTAGGTCTAAAAAAAAACAACTAAAAAAATATCCCAATTAACTATTTTTTTAAAGCTCTCAAAGAGGGAAAAAACTTACAGGCAGGCAGGCAGGCAGATAGAGCTGCTCACCGATGAGCTTAATTGCAGGCAGGGAGATTCAGTTGCTTGCTGATGCAATGGATTGCAGGGATTACAGCAAGCGAAGCAAGGCAGGTGTTGCGACCAGCAGCTCAGGATTTGAAGAGCGAAGGTAAGCAAGCTGAAGGCTGGGGGGGGGAAGGGATTTTTGCTACCGATTCTCCGAACTGCCCACCGCCATCGCTATCTATTCGCCTGAGCAAGTCCGAACCGGGAGCATTTCACCTCTGATACACAAGCTGCTACTTAAAGGACATTATAGTTGCAAGTAGGAGGGAACTGAATAATTAGAATAACTAATTTTGGCCAAAATTAAATAATGTAATACTTTTGTTGCCAAAAAGCCTGATAGAGAACTGAGGAATAGCAATAGCATTTAGACTTATATTCTTCTCTCCAATACTTTACAGCACTCTCTGAGCAGTTTATAATGTAAATATATTACCCTCAACAATCTGGATCCTCATTTTATGGACCTTGGAAGGATGAAATGATGAGTCAACCTTGAAACAAATATTGCTTGTTCCTTTTTCCTTGAGTAAATGACAAGTAGTTGGCTGTAATCATTAATTTTGTGCAAAAATATTTTTCTAGAATTATGATTAGCAAAACACATGAGTATATATTTTCTTAATATCAATAACTATAGACAATATAATTGAGAAGAAAATGACTTTTGTGTCCAGTACAATTATATAATATACTAAGTTTGCCATTTTTCTTTCAGATATCATAAAAATTTAGAAGATGCTAAAAACATTGGGATAAGGAAGACTATGAGTACCAGCATTTCGCTTGGAGTTGCTTTCTTAATAATATATGCTTCCTATGCATTGGCTTTCTGGTATGGAACTACATTGATATTAGATGAAAAATACACTATTGGAGGAGTCCTTACAGTAAGTGTGGACAATTAGCTGTACAATGTTATTTTGCAAAAATAAAAGAACATAAAATTAATAATAACCAATTTCCAAAGCTGGGTATGAAAACAACTTTACAATGCACATGTACAAATCCATGTAATATTTTATTGGTTAGAATTTGTTTGATCTTGAAAAGCTAAGCATGTAGAATAGTGGTTCTCAACCTTCCTAATGCTGCGACCCTAATACAGTTCCTCATGTTGTGGTGACCCTCAACCATAAAATTATTCCTAAAACCATATTCCTAAGAAATATGTGTTTTCCGATGGTCTTAGGCCAGGGGTTCCCAACCTTTTGGACCTCAGGGACCACCAAATTCATAATTTTAAATTTCGTGGACCACTAATACGAATCCAGTGCGCTGCTTGCTGAAGCACCTGGACTCCCAGTGACAGGATGGGATCCTTCAGGCACTCTCCCTCCTCTCTCTCTCTCTCTCTCTCTCTCTCTCTCTCTCTCTCTCTCTCTCTCTTTCTCTTTCTCTGTCTGTCTCTCTCCCACTCTTTCTCTCTCATTCTCTCTTTCTTCCTCCCTCCCTCTCTCTCTCCCCCATTCTCTTTTTCTCTCTCCCACTCTTTCTCTCTCATTCTCTCTTTCTCTCTACCCCACTCTCTTTCTCATTCTCTTTCTCTCTCCCCCCTCTTTCTCTCTCTCTCCCACTCTCTCTCTTGTTCTGATTCTCTCATTCATCTGATTCTCTCTCTCTCTCTGATTCTCTTTCATTTTGTCTCTCTCTCTTTCTCTGATTCTCTGATTCTCTGATTCTCTGTCTCTTTCTCTGTCTCTCATTCTCTCTCACTCTCTGATTCTCTGCATCTCTCATACTCTCTTTCATTCTATCTTTCTCTCTCTTTCATTCTTTGTCTCTTTCTCTATCTCATTCTGATTCTCTCTCTTTCTCCCTCCCTCCCTCCCTCTCTCTCATTCTCTCTCTCTCATCTCATGGGCCAGCCAGTGTCTTGGGGCTGAGAGGAAGTCAAGCATCTCCCTGAGAGACCGAGGTGCACAGAGTGCCAACAAGGGCGGGAAGAAGTGTAGGAGCGAAGCACTACTTGAACTTGCGCGGCCTTGGTATATTTGCGCCAGCCAGTGGCCAAGGCAGCCCTCCTCTTCTGCCGCTTGGGACTCAGAGCGGTAAATGGCGTCTGGTCCAGGGGAGCAGACGGATTTTGCTCTCTATTGCAGATGCCAGATTGGCCCCCTGCAAGCTCTCATCTCTCGAGGAGCGCTCCCTGAAACGGTGCTGGAAACTTTGGTTGGGCTCCTCGAGAGACGAGAGCTTGCAGGGGGCCGATCTGGCATCCGCAATGGAGAGCAAAATCTGGCTGCTCCCCGGACCAGATGCTATTTACCGCTCCGAGTCCCAAGCGGCAGGAGAGGAGGGCTGCCTTGTGCCACTGGCTGTCTTAGGTGACCCCTGTGAAAGGGTCATTCGACCCCCAAAGGGGTCGTGACCCACAGGTTGAGAACCACTGATGTAGACGATCACCACAAAGTCCCAGGGCAATAGACAGGAATAGGCAGGTCAAATGGTATCTTGGAAGAAAGCAATTGAAATCCATATCTCTACTATTGTCAAGAAAATTTTGTGAAGGTGAGGTTAACTTGAAGGAGACTGTACTGTCATGAAAGATGGCTATCAACTTCCTGTCTCGCTCATGGATGTCCTGGAAATACCATCTCGATGGCAAAAGGAGATAAACCTCTCCTTGATTTGAACCATCAGAGTGGCATTCCCGGTCATCCCTGTTGCTCTGTCTGCTAGCTCTTTATTTGAATAACTTATGCAAGAGGACCCTTGCTCCACTTTATTTCATGCCAAAGCTGCTCTAGCAAAATTGGATTTCTCTTTAAGAATACGCTTTTGATCCTGTTTATTTTCTCTCTCTGCTTCTTCCATTGTGTCCTTTGTTGCAAATTCTGCTGGTAACTACACTGTTCATTGGATTCTAGTTATCCTTAATCTCCCTGCCTTTTCCTTAACATTCCACTTCAGTTCCCATTGGCCAAGGCTGCCACCTGAAATATGCCTTAGGACATGTACTTGCTTCCTTCCATTGTGCAGCCCAGCATGATTATTTGTCCAGTCTCTACAATCATTTAAGTTGTTGGGTTAGGACAGTGGAAGACAAATAAAGCTGTATATTATTGTTTGGTGAGGCACTGCATATTTTCTGCCTTGAAACTCTCCCAACTGACTATTTATAGTATATTTATAGAGCATGTTTATTTTTAATCCTTTTCTTTTTGCCTGCCAAGTATTAGAGACAATAGGAAATTAAATAGGAAAGGCTGAGATGTGAGATTACCACATAGTTTCCTGGTAGGTTTTCTGAACTAGAAGGTTTTTAAAGTGCTTTTAAGAAATGGTGCAGAGATACTTAGCGCTTCCCAGTTTTGCCAAGCACTGCACGGCATTGCAGGTTAAGGTAGTAAAAAAGCATGATTTTGCAGAAGAATTTTTGGCTTATCAAGTTCAGTAAATATTGGAGATGCATCGAAGTAAACAGCTTGTAGCATATAGGCAAATTGTAATTCTAAGCAATGGTCAAAAAAATTCATGCTGGTTGGCAGGGATGGGCTAACTGTGATTCACAATACTTTTATGCAACATAGCTTTTTTTAATAGAGGAAAGTCAAAACCTGCAAAATTTGATCACCTGCCATTTGTAGATTTTAGTTTCTCTAGTTTCAGGGTATTTTAAAACTATGCCATATGATCTAGAGTAGGGTTAACTGCTATTTAAAATCTAAGGAAAAAAGCGTACTGAAAAAAGGAAAAGATATAACAAATAGAAGGAATGATCTTGAGGAACAGAAGGAACAACCACTACGAAGACAATGTTCAGATAAAAGAAACCTGAATCAAGGTAGATCTATAACTTGAGAAAGCATCTAGGACAAAACCCTCTCTAGTTCTCATGAAGATAAAGGAAGGGAACTGGAAGCACATTCAGACTTGCAGACTTCTTTTATTATAACCTTTTGATAAACGTAGCCTTAGTCTACACAACATTTTGGTTTCCTAGTTTGGTTTACCTTGAAGAGCTGACATTATAAAACAGATGTATCTACTTTGTATTATTGCCTCAGCCCCTTTCCTGAAATTATTACTGTCCTCTCCAGCTTTGTAGGAATAGTTTAAGTCCTCAAATCCCCAAGTAATGTTACAATTACATTATCATTCATTTTGATCTTGTGTACCTCTTTACTTATTTAAAAATATTGTGAACCAGCAGTATTTGGACCCCCTCCCGCCTGTCTATTGTGTCAAACATTGATTTCAGTCCAAAGACCATACCAGTTTGCATTACTGTGTTTCCCCGAAAATAAGACCTTGTCTTATATTTTTTTGAACCTGAAATAAGCGCTTGGCCTTATTGCCATGTGCTCAAAAGCCCGATTGGGCTTATTATCAGGGGATGTCTTAATTTGGGGAAAACAGGATATTACACATCATTCTGTTTTAGTTTGTATTTAACTATATTTTAGTTTACTTTTATTCCTTTATTTTTTGTGTATTATAGTTTTTTCTTTGTTTTTATTTTACTTATGAATCACCCAAAGTCATTGAGAGTAAGGACATTTATTGAATGAATAAATAAAAAATAATAGAATAAAAAATAAAGAAATATATATTGTAATTTAAAAACCCATATTTACTCTTTGAAAGTTTAGTTTGATAGTGCAGAGGATTAGAATTTGGTTAGACTATTTTAATATCATCTCAGTGAAAATGACGATATTTTCCTACAATGCAAATTTTGAAATGAATACTTATACCATTACATTTGCATGCTGAATGATGTTTTTCAAGCACTATATTGAGAATATTCACTTGCAAGCATTATTGTTTCCCCCAGTAGACATTTTTTGCTTGCTGAACTTCAGCCAATCAAGTTTATACTACTGTATATGGAAACTGTACAGTTGACAATGGATGTTTCTTTTTGTTCTGAAACACTTTCTGTGTAGGTCTTCTTTGCTGTGCTCATTGGAGCATTCAGTATTGGCCAAGTCTCTCCAAACCTAGAAGCATTTGCTACTGCCAGGGGAGCTGCATATGCAATATTCAATATAATAGACAATGTAAGTATTCTTTTTGGAACTATGCCTATAAATGAAAAGAGCTAAAGAGTTAGAGATCTGTTAAAGGTTTTAATTATCATTGGTGAAAACTAGGTGACAAGGCCATTAGCTCCCTATGTTGTGGCATGATTTGTAGGAGGAGAGCATGTAGAACTGGGGGACGAAGTTAAGCATGTCATCAGCTTAGACTCATAACGTTCCCACAAATGGTCCAGCTCTCTTGAATTCCCTTATCTGGCATCAATTTAGTATTGAGATTTAGATTCTTGTGTGTAAGCTTGAGCAATAAATCTGAACTGCAACTTAACATATGGTCCTTTGCTCCTGGCATGATTAGAACTACAATACAGATAGTCCTTGACTTACATGATGCTGGTTGTAGAGTGTCTGAAATGCAATCATATGACTAGAGAGCAGGCAGCCATCAAAATTTCTGAACCATGTCATAAATATCTTTTATGGGGGGATCTATTGTAACTTCATATGGTCAATAAGCAATTGGTGGTAGTTCAAGAATTATCTGTGGTTGGACCATGCAACAGTCCAGATAATCATTAGATAGAAGAAAGGGTTTTTGCTGCTGTTTATTGATTGGCTGGATTTTGTAGCCTTGGGCATGTGGCAAACATATCAGATTTGTTTTTTCAAATCTATGCATACCTAAGATAATTCTTCAAATCTAGCATTGCAAATATTGTTAATTGCCTCTTTCTGGTTTTTATTGAATAGCATGTAAATCTAATAATAAAACTAACAATAACAGTAAAAGCTAAAAATCTGCATGTATTTCAACATTGGCTAAGAAGTCAATAGAGACAATAGGTTTGTAGCATTTTTCACTGCAGTGGAATGATCAACTCAGTTCATTGATGATATATTTTTAGGGATAGAATAAAAGAGGGACTAGATGAATGTTCAGAATATAGGAATAGCTGTACAATGTGACAACTAACAGCAAAGAAAGTAAAATTAAATCAATCTTTGCACTTACTTTGTAAATGGATAATGTAGATAAGTTAATGTAGAGGTGATAACTGTATGACCTCCAGCAAGCATAGTTGAAGAATAACGTAAATTAGATATTGCCTAGGAAACCAAAACAGAATTTGAAACATGTATAAAGGAACATAAAGGGGGAAAAAAGATATGTCAATTTTATATTGAATATATTTTTAATGAAATTATTTGAAAGGGGAAATGTAGGTCAGCAACATGAAACAATACTAAAATGTAGTTCCTAACCATCTAAATTGGCTGTAAACAAAGATGTAAGTTCATACATTACAGTAAATCAAAGTATATTTAATTATAACTTTGACTAGAATCAGAATTGATTAGATTTATAAATCTAATCATAGTAAGCTATAATCCATTGCTTATAAATCACAATGAATAGATTCAGACACTATGCTAAATTAAAACCAAACTATGATATGGCTAAGCACTGATTTCACCAACAAGATATTCTCTAGATGTACATAATTCTCAGATCTTCTTGACCAGCATGGCCTTTCCTGCAAGTCTGGAACTTGACAATCACAGATCTGGATAGTACACAGATTGGGCAAAATTGTATGTTATGCGCTGTATCAAACAAATATGAAAAACGATTATGGCTACTTATGTAAAAATAGCAAACCCTATAGATAAACAACTTGCATACAATATTTTCTTTTGTTTTCAATCTGCAAATGAATGAAACTATTTGGATTTAATTTGTTATTTCCTTTTATGTAGGAACCACAAATTGATATTTATTCAGAAAGTGGCTATAAACCTGACAAAATTACAGGAAATCTCAGTTTCCAAAATGTATATTTTAATTATCCAGCAAGGCCAGATGTTAAGGTATCGTGAATTAAACCAGGAAGTATTTTTCACTACTACCATTTAAATGATAACTAATCAGCTTCAAATATTAAAGGAAGATCTCAGTACTGTATACAGCTTTATTTAGAATTGGCAAGGGAATAGAAAGCGGTGCAAACATATGTACTAAACTAATTCTACGAAGACTTCATAGCATAAACACCATATTATTGCTTTAAATTAGATTTTCCTATAGGTTCCTTCCAAATAGGCTGGAACCACATTTGAATTTTCAGTCACATGAAAATTCTATGAGTTACAGTTCCTTTTATATTAGGTTTTTTTTTTTTACATTTAGCTTTTTTATTAGTTTATCGAAGTATAAAATACAAAGAAAAAAAGCATGAAAAAGTAAGAAGAGGTGGAGGGAAGAAGTAGTATAATGGGAGATATAGTGTAATGGGAGCAAAAAGAAAGAAAAAGGCACCGACTTCCAACTCTCTTTAGCACAGTAGAATGTAAGAACTTTAACAACCACAACTTTTTGCTTTTAGACAACAGAATGTACAAGTCATTTCTATCACAATAAGCAACAAAAACAAAAGCAACAATAAGTTTACAAAAACAAAAGCAACAATAAGTTTACAAAAACAAAAGCAAAGTTTCTTTTTTTCCCCATTGTAAGCACAAAATCCGGAAGCAATTTCAAAATAGAGACAAAATTAAATATATTCTCTTCTCTAGATAAAAGAATCAGTTTAACCATCTCTGCTTCTCTTTGTTGTAGGGGATAATATATCATTCATTCTCATATTTTCAAATCTAGTCAATAATATTTTACAAACTTTGGAATATTATTCAGCATTACTTAAAGAACCCAAGGACATGCATAGTCATACATATAAAACTAACTTAAAGCTTTCTATCAGCACATATATCAAACTTTTAAAAATCCATCCATTAGGTCACTCCCTCCATCTTATCTTCATAGCATAGAGCAGGGGTGTCAAACTTAATTTCATTGAGGGGTGCATCAGAGTTGTATTTGACATTGGGGGGCTGGGGTGGGCGTGGCCAGCTCGACAAAACTCATGTTGGGGGTGCCTGTGGTGGCCCGAACACTCTGCCAGTGAAAATGGGTTCTGTTTTCAGCTGCGACTGCCTCCTGCAACTATCTGCCAGTAAAAACAGAGCTCAGGAGTGCCGGATGCAGCCTTCGCAAGCTGTTTTCGCTGGCAGAGGTACCGTGGGCTGGTCCTTTGGTGTTTCCAAGATGGCCTTACAGGCCAGATCTAAGCACCCTGTGGGCCAAATCCACACCCCCAGGCCTTGAATTTGACACCTATTTGGTTCTGCAACCCAACAAGACAGACTTCAGAGGATAATTAGAACTGCAAAAAAAACCAATTACTACCAACCTGCCTTCCATTGAGGACCTGTATACTGCACAAATGAAAAAGAGGGCTGTGAAAATATTTGCAGACCCCTCACATCCTGGACATAAACTGTTTCAACTCTTACCCTCAAAACCTCACTATAGAGCACTGCACACCAGAACAACTAGACACAAGAACAGTTTTTTCCTGAATGCCATCACTCTGCTAAACAAATAATTCCCTCAACACTGTCAAACTAATTACCAAGTCTGCATTACTACTAATCTTCTCATTGTTCCTATCACCCATCTCCTCCCACTTATGACTATATGACTGTAACCTTGTTGCTGGTATCCTTAAGATTTATATTGACTGTTTCTCTATGACTATCATTAAGTGTTGTACCTTATGATTGTATATAGATGAATGTATCTTTTCTTTTTGTACACCGAGAGCGTATGCACCAAGACAAATTCCTTGTGTGTCCAATCACACTTGGCCAATAAAGAATTCTATTCTATTCTATTCTATTCTATTCTATTCTATTCTATTCTATTCTATTCTATTCTATTCTATTCTATTCTATTCTATTCTATTCTATTCTTCTAAAGAAATCAGATCTTTTTTCTTGAAAAAGTTTTCAGCTTTATTTATATCCATGAAAAAAACCTCCTAAATTGTTTTGTTAGACGATGTAAATTAGTCTGAAGCAAATCTCCCTAGAGTAAAGTTCCTTCACTGAGATGGCTATAATATCTTTTTTTCTCAAAGAATTCTCGACCTTGTTAGTATTCATAAAGCAATAGTCTCAAACTTGACCTCTTAAGAATTGTGAATTTACTTGATACTCTTATTTCAGTCACACTGGGACGGATACACTCGCACCATCGTCATAAGAACTGATGTCAGATTTAAATTCTGAAATTAGATTATTTGCATTATCCAGTATTTGTAAAGTTGGCACAGTAGGTTGATAATTTTCTACACCTAATTGTGTCTCTTGTTCTATTTTAATATCCTCTGTGTAATTAGTATATTTTGACTGATTCATGAAATGACAAATCTTTTTAATAACAGATACCAGCTCAGAATTAGGCATCCTCATAGTTCCCTCTAGTAGTCAAAGACATTTATTTATTTGTCTGCTTGTTTGTTTTTCTTTTTTCTGGCCAATCGGAGTCCTTAAAAATTGGCAGATTTTAACTACCCAAAACAAAACAATACAATACAGAGTTAATTTTAAAATGGTAGGTTAAAGCCATAATTTAAATCCTTATATTTCAAGAGAAAGAATACTTCATGCTTCCTTATTTTGGCTACCTCTAGCAATCTTCTCCCTGTTGCTTAATAGTAAAGAAGTCTCAAAAATGATGTTCAAAGGTTCAAAAAGGAGTAATAAGCTGTAACTAAAGAAAATCTTTTTTTAGCTTGTAATGGTAATAGTCTCATAAATTGTTTAAGAAATGAAGGGCACGGCTTATTGTCCATTTGAAAAATAAATTCCAAAATGGCTGTTTTATCCAACAACAATGTGATTTCGACCCTGCCTCCCAGCTTCAGCTCACCAGTTGTTCTGGAAGTTCGGCTTCTAAAACTGCTTGCAGGCTGTTGCTGTTATTGGAGGATCTTAAGGGATGATTCTGGGACTTTCCTTAACCTTGGAGAGTCAAGTAGACAAAAGGAAGCCTGTTCTTTCTATTGTTGAGTTGGAAAAACGACAGTCCAGAGAGAGGAGATCCTCTGAGTGTGTTAGTTGCCGGCCATGAGTTACAATTCCAAGACCTTTGGAGACCACCAAAATAGAGAAGTCTTCTGTAAAACGTGTGAAATATTATATAATGGTCACTTCTACAATTCCTTGGTTTTGTTTTTTCAAAAACAAAAAAACAAAATTTTCTGTACATAAATAAATGCCGATGGTTGAAGCAATAATAAAGGTAGCATCAAAGTAGCTTCAAATGTTTTTTTGCCAATAGAATTTATTGAGAGTAATCTTAAATATATTTCATTTCCGTCTATTATTTCTGTATGAACTTGTGTTAGGGCTTCATGGTCTACAACATAGGTGTCAAATTCGATCGTGTCACGTGATGTATCTTGATATATCGCAACATTTTTTTGCCTTTGTGGAGCTGGGATAGCCGTGGCCTGTATGTAACGCATCTGGCCCACGGGCTGCCAGTTTGACAGGCCTGGTCTAAGGGCATGGATATCTCTCTGCCATTATTTTGTGAAATAAAACACATTTTACTGTGACTTGTGATTCAGCACATTATCCTATTTTCCTCATACAGGTATTAAAAGGCCTGAATCTGCAGATCAATAATGGACAAACAATAGCCCTGGTGGGCAGCAGTGGTTGTGGAAAAAGTACAACGGTCCAACTGATACAAAGGTTTTACGATCCCTTGGAAGGCATGGTAAGATATTTGAAGCCATCTAGGATACCTGGAACATATTTTATATTAAATATCAGATAACTTTCCATAGGCAGGGAAAGAAAATATTATGCCAGAATGAGTACAGTACCTGAAGTCAAACAGGTGGTGGCAGCATTGGAAGCAAGACTTGGAATGATATCAGATACTGTAATCAGAGTGCTTGATAGTGTTTGAGACTTATTTTATTCACCAAATTCATGATATCAGGTAGTCCCAGGAAGAGCAGGATATGAGAATGAAAGAGGAGATCTATATACCATTTATGTTGCTGGAATAATAACTAAAGGGATTTTTTTAACGCTCAAATGCCTTGTGTGTCTAATCACACTTGACCAATATAGTATAATTATTCTGTTCTATTCTATTCTATTCTATTCTATTCTATTCTATTCTATTCTATTCTATTCTATTCTATTCCATTCTGTGCTGTTCTGTGCTGTGCTGTGCTGTGCTATGCTATGCTATGCTATGCTATGCTATGCTATGCTATGCTATGCTATGCTATGCTATTCTTCTAAGGGTTTTTTACTTGGAAATCCTAACTTAGTTTGATATGGTAACCATTTTGCAAACAGTGTAGAAGGAAAATGAAAAAAAAAAAGTACTTTGGAAAACATATGAAATACAGAAAAGCCTTTCTAAACATTAACTTCAATCTTCGTCAGTCACGATATTTATCCAGAGTTCTTGGGAAATTAAATTATAGATTAATACTAATAAGATATATTGATTGGAAAATTAATGTATCCTAATTTTTATTGCTGATTATCTGGCCGCTTTAGTTAAACATTAAAAATTAAACATTGTTTTATTTTCTAGACTGTTTTAAGAATGGCTATGTCCTCAAAAGTATTTCAGATAAGAATAATAAACATTTCTATGAATTATACAATAGTCAATGTAAATAATACCAGAGCATTTTTCTTTTGTTTTTCAAATATTTAATCATATTCTTGTAAAACAAAGAACTTAAAAGTAGAATACAATAAAATCTATTCTAATTATTAAAATAACTCATATAATATCACCAAGAATAGGATAAAATAAAATAAACAATTTTTGCTTTGTTTTAGATTACCATTGATGGACAAAATATTAAGACCCTGAATTTAAGGTATCTGAGGGAAATTATTGGTGTTGTGAACCAGGAACCTGTACTATTTGCCACAACAATTGCAGAAAACATTAGACATGGCAGTGAAAATGTCACCATGGAAGAGATGGAAAAAGCTGCCAAAGAAGCCAATGCTTATGAGTTCATCATGAATTTACCTGATGTGAGAAAATATATAATTATTGCCTTTGGGTATTCTAATATCTTAAGATACAGTGCTTTGTAGTGTTTTAAATTACAGTGGACATGCAGGAAGCATAAGAAGAATAACATTAGCATTACAGTTCCCAGCAAATATAGTAGTTATAACCTCAAGCTGTCTGGAAAACAGGTAGTGGGGAATTTACTAACCTAAAGCCATGTGTATTTTTCATTTATTTCAGCTTTATTTAAGATAATACACTAATAGCATCAGTAAACCTACATGGAGCCCTTGAAAACCTTTCATAGGAATGGAAATGGTAATCCAACCCAGTTTCCTGGTACCATCAGATGATAATCACAATGGTATAATTTCCAAGCACAATAGCTGAGCGAACTGGAATTATGGGAATTATAATCTAGTGGTGAAATGCTACCAGTTCGCACGAACCGGTAGTGATAAAAGCTACCGATTCAGGTGAACTAGTGGTAAAAAAAAGCTACCGTTCAAACCGGTATTTCCGACGATCAGCTGTGCCATGCGATTTATATTCACTAGAAAGCAGGAAACCCTGCTTTCTAGTGAATCTAAATCGCGGGGCACAGCTGTGCCCCCCCTTCGCTGTTCTACTTACCTTGTTAAGCATTCTTTTTCCACGCATTTGGTGTACAGTGTGCAAGTACGTGCGTGCAGCATGCATTTGGCGCACACTGCGAATGCACACGCAGCATGCCTTAGGCACACACTGCACATGCGCACGTGCAGCATGTGTTTAGTGCGCATGCCAGGCAGCAAACTGGTGGCAATCCACGGAGGATTTCACCACTGCTATAATCAATATATGTGGATATGTTGACCAGATCATGGAAGACTGCTCTGTATTACCTGTGTTTACACACTGCTAATCCAGTTTTCCTTTAGCTTTAGTTACAGTACTGAAAAGCCCAAATGGTAAGGTTTTTGCTACATTGGTATATGGACAGCATATGGACACCAAGCATCATAAGAGAATCAGCACCAGTTATTGGACTAGAACTGGGGAGACCCAAATTCAAGTCAACCTTGGAAACTTACTACTTTGAGCCAGTTAAACTCTCTTAGTCTACCTTATCTCACAGAATTATGGAGGGGAGGGAATTGAAGGAGGTAGATCTGCATATATTATTTTAAACTCCTGAAGGAAAAAAGGGATATAAATAAAGTAGGTTATAGTCTACTTTATCAAATGCCTTACTGAAGTCCAAGTAAATTATATTGACAGTGTTCCTCTGGTCCACTGCTACTAGATAAAATAGAAAAATGTGGGTTAGACAGCATCACCATCCAGATGGATTCGTAACTGGCTGACCAACCAAACTCAACATGTAGTCCTCAACAGAACTGCATCTACATGGAGGGAAGTATGGAGTGGGGTACCCCAAGGCTATGTTTTAGGCTCAGTACTCTTCAACATCTTCATCAATGATTTGGACGAGGGGATAGATGGGGAACTCATCAAATTTGCAGACGACACCAAGCTAGTAGGAATAACTAACACTCCAGAAGATAGGCTCAAGATACAGAAGGCTCTTGACAGACTTGAACATTGGGCGCTATTTAACAAAATGAAATTCAGTGGTGAAAAAAGTAAGGTTCTACATTTAGGGAAGAAAAACAAAATGCACAGGTACTGAATATGTGGTACCTTGCTCAATAGTAGTAATTGTGACAGGGATCTTGGAGTCCTAGTGGACAATCATTTAAATATGAGCCAGCAGTGTGCAGCCGCCGCCAAAAAAGCCAACATAGTTCTGGCCTGCATCAACAGAGGGATAGAATCAAGATCATGTGAAGTGTTAATACCACTTTATAATGCCTTGGTAAGGCCACACTTGGAATACTGCATCCAGTATTCCAGTTTTGGTTGCCACAATGTAAATAAGATGTGGAGATTCTAGAAAGAGGACAGAGAAGAGCAACAAAGATGATTAGGGGACTGAAAGCTAAAACATATGAAGAACGATTGCAGGAACTGGGTATGTCTAGTTTAATGAAGAGAAGGACTAGGGTTGACATGATAGTAGTGTTCCAATATCTTATGGGCTGCCACAAAGAAGAGGGAGTCAAGCTATTCTCCAAAGCACCTGAGGGCAGGACAAGAAGCAATGAGTGGAAACTAATGAAGGAGAGAAGCAACCTAGAACTAAGGAGAAATTTCCTGACAGTTAGAACAATTAATCAGTGGAACAACTTGCCTCCAGAAGTTGTAAATCCGCCAACACTGGAAGTTTTTAAGAAGAGATTGGATAACCATTTGTCTGAAGTGAGGTAGGATTTCCTGCCTAGGCAGGGGGTTGGACTAGAAGACCTCCAAGATCCCTTCCAGCTCTGTTATTCTGTTCTGTTAAAACAAATATGCTATTACAATTCAGTTGCAGAAGAAGAATGGCTACTTTTTTTAGCCCATGTTTGGTATTATGGTGCCTGGTAGACATATAATATATCATTATATGATATGCTTCTGGGAAGTGCTATACTCCCACTCCTAATAGTCCCCAAAATATTTTAAAAATGAACAAAACAATTTCAGCTATGCCCTTTCTGATGACATCATAAAAATTAATGGATATCCTGCTGTAGCTCTTCAGAAGGACAGGAGCCTAGGTTCTGCTTCCCATCTCTTTCAAAAGGTACCCATCAATGCACTAGGTCCGTGTTGGCGAACCTATAGCACACGTGCCGGAAGTGGCATACAGAGCCATTGTTCCAGGCACGCAAGCCGGTCCCAAGCTCACCTGAAACTGCGCATGCGCAATTCAGCTGGTCTTCGGAGCTCTCCTGCGCATGCTTGTGTGTTTGCTCATGCGCATGAGATGATTGGTGCACAGTGCATAATGCACAGACAGCATTGTGCACTGCAAAAGCTGTGTGCATATGCATATAGTGAGATTCCACACACAGGATGTGCTAGTGTGCCTGCATGAAAGCTCTGTGCATGCACAGATGGTGCGGTTGCGCACGAAGCACATGGGGAGGAGCCGCACGTTACCACAATGGCATGTGAGTGTGCGTAGCGCGCACAGCACTTTCCTGTTTGGCACTTGATAAGTAAAAGGTTCTCCACCACTGCACTAGGCCATTGTTTTTCAAACTTGGGAACTTTAAAATGTGTAGAGCAACTCTCAAAATTCCCCAGTCAGCCTTGCTGGTTGGGGAGTTATGAAAGCTGGTCCACACATCTCAAAGTTCCAAATTTGAAAAACTTTGCACTAGGTCATTCATGATGTATTAGCAACTTTTGCACTAAAATGTCTCAAATAGACATACACAATTAAAATAAAAAGCATTCTTGAAATCTCCTGACATTTTAAGATTACCACTGATCATTGCAGAGGTTTTGAAAGCTCTGTATTATTAACCTTATTTTTATACCATAGGGCTAATTTCATGCAGCACATTCAGCTAAAAGCAAAGAAACCCTTTTATGGCTTAATGTGATTTGAGTTTTGCTATTGTGATTTGTAAGTTATGGTTTATGGATTAGTGTTCTGAATTAAGCCCTGTAGGTTTATTTAACATATCAAGGTTCAATCAAATAAGGATTTATAAATCAGTTGATAATATCAACCATGAGGTTACTAGCATTACGGAGAAGAGAAAACATTCTCTAAATTATCAATATTTTGTTCAGATTTTCTTTCTTGCTATTGAATATAGGGTGTGTTTCTTTTTATTCATTGATTTGCTGCTTATTTTCAATTGAAATGTTGTAACAACCATACTGATGCTACCCTTGATGCCAATTTTACTACTGATTCTAAGTTATGAAGTTAAATGTGTTTTGTGGTTGCTCTGCAGAAGTTTGAAACTGTGGTTGGTGAAAGAGGAGCACAGCTAAGTGGAGGACAGAAGCAACGGATAGCGATTGCCCGGGCTCTTGTGCGCAACCCAAAAATTTTGTTACTGGATGAAGCTACGTCCGCTTTGGATACAGAAAGTGAAGCTATCGTACAGGCAGCTTTGGATAAGGTCCTTAAAACTGAAACTGAACCTAATATATTAAAGGAAGGGGCAGTGGGGGGAAGTTGGTAAAAAGAAAAATCTGACTATTAACAGTGAGTTGCAACACTTCATTTGCCCAATGAGATCTTCCCTCTAGTCTCCTATTCCTCTTTGAAACCTTCTGCTAAGAGTTAGCAATATTCATAGAAATTAAAGTTGGGCTGCAGAGAGGAGATAATGTGAAGATCAGGTGCCCAAGACTTTTATTTCTCATTATAACTTGTTTTCACTGATACCTTCTTTAAATAGAGTTGACTTAAAAGAAACAATTCATTACTTGTTTGGAAGTTACATCAATAGTATTGATTGGATTTGAAGAAGTATTCATCCAAATCAATGGGCAATTCTGCCTGAACACAATGGAAGTATTAAACATACAAATTTGGACAGCATCATATTGGGAGAAAAAATTCCAACAATTGTACCTTAGAATTTCCAAAATGTATGGCTGATATGTTTTTTTCCCCAAAAGCTGAGGAGTAAAAAGGTTTAATGTGTTCTCTAGAGGTGGGAGACTTAAAACAGGTCAACTCATTGTAAACAAAGTCCTTGTTTAATAAGATAACTGGCAGCAAATTTTAGGCACAGATTAACAAAAGATCTCCTTTGAGTCAAGTTCACCTTGTAGTGACTTCACGGACACATTCATGCAGGGTTTTTAAAATAAAAAACAGAGAAGTAATTTGGCATTTTTTCCTAGATTAATGTATAGCTCAAATATGTAATCTCCCATCCAAGTACCAATGAAATCTACCTCTGATTAGCTTCCCACAATCATATGTTAAGGCCTATATATTCACAGGATAATATAATGACAAAGATTTTGGCAGGAAAGTAATGAAGGCTTAATACAGGGGTGTCAAACTTGTGTTGTCATGGCATCATCACGTGATGTATCGGGAGTTTTCCCCCCTTCACTAAACTGGGCGGGGGTGGGGCCAACACATGAAGCATCCGGACCACGGGCTGCGAGTTTGACACCCCTGGCTTAATACCATGATGAAGATAGCTAACTGTAACTTCTTTGCAATAGTGGTGAATTTAATATAAACATATATTTATATAAAATATAAATATAATATAAATTCTTTTTTGCCATTTTTTTCATTACCATCAATCATGAAATATAACCAAGGAAACTTTCAGAAAAAAATAGATTCCAACCAACAAGCTAGATTGCCTGCTTGATTACTGTCTTGGAGATTTGGATTTAGTTTTATGGCCTATTCACTTTTCTGTTTAGTGCAAATATTTATTCATGAAGTGCCAGTATAGCCATTGCTTTAACAAAAGGTTAAAAGGCAAAAGGCATGAAGGCTTCAGTCTAATTATATTAAATATTAAAATAAAGCAAATGAACATCTCATAGTTTAAATTGAATCTGGATATGTCTTTCAGGCAAGAGAAGGCCGCACAACGGTTATAGTAGCTCATCGTTTATCTACAGTCCGAAATGCAGATCTTATAGTTGCTTTTGAAGATGGGGTCATTAGTGAGCAAGGAACCCATTATGAGCTTATGAAAAAGAAAGGAGTTTATTTCAAACTTGTCAATATGCAGGTAGGCATCAATTTGTTCATATTTTTTTCTTTTTCTTTCTTTCCTTTGAAGATTTAAGCTCTCTGGAATGCACACTATAATTATTTCCTGTTTAAATCTTTTTGCCTGCCATGTCCCCATAATTTTGCCTTCATTTTGTATCCAACTCAAGGATGAGATTCTTTTATGCTTTAGGTTGAGAGACAGCTGAAACATGGGTAAAATCTGTAGGATCAGAATGCTGATTATTGACATTTTACAGCTGATGGAGGCCCTCCATTTTCTATCAGTGTCTGGTTAGAGTCATCTCCCTCCATTCTGCCATAGCCTCATTAAAAAACTGGATATAGCAATACTGTGCCAAGAGTCTGTGCAGATTATGCTGTTTACTAGACTCAGCCAGTCTCTATAGACCTTCACCTAAGATTGGATCAGTAAAAAAGCAGAACAATATAATGTTAGAAAAGAATGAAATTGAAATAACATAAAACATTGAAATGATGGAACCAACCCTTCTCATGGCCTCTCAAACAGAGGATGGAGGAATTCAAAAGCAAGTCAGAGCTAATACAACTGGATAATTTTGTGTCCATTTATTTTTCTTCTGGATGAATGGCTAACTTTTTAACTCAGTGATAGGGAAAGTTTCAAATGCAAATAGAAAAAGATTCTGAATGGCTTTTCTAGGGCCCAAGTTGTTTGTTTTTCCTGAGTGAGCAGGCTTTGAAACAGTAGAGGGCTAAATCCACCCTCCATTTTTAATTACAAAAAAATATTATAGGTTCCACATAGGATTTCAAACAGCAATTGATCAATCAGGCAAATGTTGGATGCTGCTAGTTTCCTACTGTGGTGGCCAGTTCTATTTTACAGCCAGGGTCATTTTGTGGTCTGAAGAATGTCTCCCCAGAGATGCAGGATATATTATTCACAGATGAAAGAATAAAATGAGACAGAACTTATTACAAGTAAATAAGAGGGAGGGAGGGAGGGAGGGAGAAAGAAAGAAAGAAAAAGAAAGAGAGGATAATTATTGTTTTACAATATTAACATCTATTACTGAATTTCTGAGAATAAAGCAAATAAAAATTTATCCCAAATAGCATTAATACATTTCAACTGGGCTCTATAGTCCAGGCATTATTTGGAGATATAAAATCTTTTTTGTCACTTCATCCTGTTTGTTCAGGCAGTTTCCACTGAAGTTGAATCAGAAGAGACAGCAGAAGAAGAATTCCAGCTGAAAAATAACCCAGAAGAGATAAGCAAAGATGCTTTTTCAAACAAGCTGAGGAGACGTTCTACTCGCAGAAGTATTAAAAATCCAGAAATGGAGGAAAAAGACCTTGAGGTCCAGACAGTTCAGCCTGTAAGTCTTTTGGGTTTAGAATTTTGGATCTCAGGGATAAGTTGTTAATTGTATTTTGTTTCTACAGCTGGAATCTGCAACAAATTGTTCTACTAAAGAACATTCCTATTTATTGTTCCAGTCAGTCAACAGAACCTGTTGTTGAGGTACTCTATCTGGTTTTCCCATCCAGCCATTGGTTTTCCCATCCAGCCATTCCAAATAAGCATACTTAGTTTTCATCGGGGTCATTCACAGCTTTTTTTTTTCTTTTTACAAGTTTTGATGCATTTTTTGTAGACATTGTGCATGGTGTTGCTGCTTTGACTGCCCCAGACTGTGAAAGGGGACAGGGCCTCAATGCAGGGCTAGGAGTCCAGCCCCTCCCTTGGCTTAAAACCCAAGCACTGAGTTTTGCTTTCATTTTTAGCCAAAAATATGCATATCAATGATGCATGCCATACAAAATGACCTAAAGAATAGAATTGAGACCTGCAAGTTTGTCTTCAAGCTATGCTGGTGGAACTTGCAAAGACTGTTGGGCACATGCAAACTTTTGAAATGTGGGAGATGGGAAACAATGTTATGATATTAATTTTAAAAACTGCATCTGTGTGTCTGACAGCACATATGTATATATATGTACGTGCATGTATGCATGGAATCCAGTGAATAAATATGCTAGATTATGTTTCATCTCTTTCCATATTCTAGGATAAAAATATTCCCAAGGTTTCATTTCTTAAGATTATGAAGTTAAATGCATCAGAATGGCCTTACTTTTTAGTGGGAACGTTTTCTGCTCTGGTCAATGGAGCACTGCAGCCTGCATTTTCAGTAATATTCTCAGAAATCATAGGTGTGAGTATTTGATATATATAATAAATTTTATACTATTTCCATGTCATCATACGATAGGTTCTACTTTCAATATTCATTCCTATCCCATGATTTAAACCAGTGTTGAATCTTCAAAAAGGTATCTTTAAAAATATGGGATAATCCTTAAAAGAAATTATCTCTGCGCTCATATTTGCGAACTGGTAGGGAAGGTAAGTGAATCCCACCTCTGTATGTATCCAAATAACATATATAACAAACATATACACACACATATAGTTATACGTAAATGATCTGTAAATACAAGTATGCATATGTTTTGATGCTCATTTAATGACCACTCATTCAATGACTATTCAAAGTTACAACAGTACTAAATGAGTGGTAGTTACAACCAATCTTTATACTTACAGTTGTTGCAGTGTCCCTGCAGTCATGTGATTACAATTTGTGATCTTCCCTGCTGGCTTCCCACAAAGTCAGTGAGGAAGTTGGCAGGAAGTTGCCAGTCATAATCTTGTGAAGTCCTGGTCTAATGGTCCTTACTAGGACTCCTGGAACTGCTGTTACTAAGGAATAGATCACATTTGATTTAACAATTGTGTCATTTAACAATGGAGATTTCAGTCCCAATTATGTAATATTGTTAAGATAGGATTACCAAACACACACACACACACACACACACACACACACATATATACACATATAATTCTTTTATAGGAGAATTTTGTGTACAGCAGCATGTGAGATTTGTTGGATACTGGTACATATTAATTCTTCTGTGGGATTATACTATGGATACAAAATTGTACTCTTTTTATGTATTATTAAATTAAATTGTTAATATAATGTTGGTAGTTGTACCTTTTATTTTAAATAATTTCTATTTGAAAATTTCCCTTTTATATATAACCCATATATTCTAGATCATATTTTTATTTTCTATGGCAGTGATTATCTTCTCTAATGCTGGTCAAAGACCTTAATAAAGGATTGTGAGATGAAGGAATGTTATATAAACTATATATGGGGCAGATATAGTTGTGGAACTCTCCTGTAATAAAAAATAAAAACACACCAAAAAACTAAGGCCACCTGTTGGCCAATTTTTTCTTTTCATGGAAAATATGTAATATACTCTTTGATAGTTTATAGAAATTCTCTCCTTCATGGTTAAAACTGACTCTTTTGAGCAAAGGATTAGTGCTCTTTTAAAAGTGTGTTAAACCTAAGAACTGGCCAATGCCCATGTATTTAGGCAGCCCACATAATAATTGCCTGGTGCCTTTCAAAATACCAGGTAGGCATTAGGCAGGTAAATAAAAGACAGGCATCTCATTCTTTCCTGAAGCACCTGCCAAAATGCCTCGGGAAAGTAATGCCAATTATTGCCAGGGAATGTACCAGCCATAGGAGCAGTGGTGGGTTTTAATTTTTTTTTTATTACCGGTTCTGTGGGCATGGCATGGCTTGGTGGGCATGGCAGGAGATGGATACTGTAAAATCCCCATTTCCTCCCAATCAGCTGGGACTCAGGAGGCAGAGAATATAAGGGGGCGGAGCTAGTCAGAAGTGGTATTTACTGGTTCTCTGAACTACTCAAAATTTCTGCTACCGGTTCTTCAGAACTGGTCAGAACCTGCTGAAACCCACCTCTGCATAGGAGAAAGTGACCAAGAGGAACTGGGTACTCAGCCACTGAGCCAATATTTTCAGTGAAGAGTTATGGATTATTATATTGGGAGAAGAAAGAAAGCTTTACTTTCAAACTAAAACAAATTTAATATTAATTTAAGCTGCCTTCAGACTGACTAGAATTGAGAATTGAACAATGTCATCGGACTTATCATTTAAAAAGTATTAAAAGAGGTTTTCATTTTGTAATTTACAGAACATGAAAAGTTATATTATCTAAGCAATATATAAAACTACGTTGGAAATGAATGAAATAAAACTAAGGCTGAAATTATTGTTTCCATAGATTTTTGCAATACAAGACCCCAAAATTGTGCGTGAAAAGAGCAATCTCTATTCACTGCTGTTCTTAGGAATTGGCATTGTTTCCTTCATCACCTTTTTTCTTCAGGTAGGTTTCATTGTTTTATTCTTATCATTTTAGATGGATTCTGAAAATATCCAGGAAGAAGAAAACTCAAGAAATTTCTACCAATTTAGAGGCAGATTAGTAGTGGGTTCCTCTTACCTTCACTACTGGTTAGGAACTGGTAGCACACACACAAGCATGCTTGCTTTGCTCGCACACGGTGCTTCTGCACAGAGTGTCCATGATGGCGGCGGCTGCTGCCACTACCGGTTCGCCCGAACCAGGGCAAACTGGTAGAAACCCACCACTGAGGCAGGTCCAGACATTTGTGATCTTCAGATATATAGCATTCTAGAGCTATTATTAAATCAGGAAAAACAATAGTCTTTTTCATGAGGTTCTTTCGGTATATCTATCTGGTCTGAATCTTGGATAAGTTTCCTTATATTATGGGGAACTGTTTTGATGCTTGAGTGGAAAATTAGTGCTTTAATTATGGAAAGGAAAACATTGTGCTTGAGTCTTAATGTATTGAATTTAAATTATTCCACTGGCATTTTAAATTCTTCTTCTTCATGATAATTTAACGATCATTGAACCATGTAGCACACTATTAGTCTAATTAAAATGTAGATTCTACTAATGCTCTCTAATCATATTTACTTTAGGAAGCCAATTTAAGATGGAAAGGAAATGGTCCAAAAGGGGAAAGAGCTAAATATAAAGTCTGTTGGATTTCGGTGGAACAATTGTTTGCATAGGTTGCCACAGAATGTGTTCAAAAAAGGCAAGATAGTAGCTACAATGGTGCTATTGGAGCTTCATCAATTTTTTTATATGTGGAGCTCAAAAACCAACAGAGCATAAAAAACATTCTATGTTATTTTTATTTTGTTTTTACTATTCCCTCTGAATGTTTCTTTCTAGGAATTTTATTTTCTCTCCTTTGAAAAGAGCAATGTGGTGCTCTTCCATTTGGCTTTGTGTTGCTTTTATATTTGCTGCAATCAGGTACAACATTCTTCTCTTTCAGGGCTTCAGTTTTGGCAGAGCTGGAGAGATTCTTACAATGAAGCTACGTTACATGGGATTCAAAGCAATGCTTAGACAGGTATGCAGAAGAAATGCGCCCATTTTTTTGTTGCTTTTATATTATTTCAGCGCAATTAGTCATGGTTTGTTGTACATTCCAAAATGTATGATAATATACAAAACATGTATCCAAGGAGTAATGTGAATTATATTTCTTAAACAATGCTTTTCCTTATGGTATAATGGTATAATAAATCACTTTAATTTACTTTTACTTTAAATTTTAAAGTAGACTCCATGAAATGCACTTTGGGTTTTTTCTAAAGGCAAGTCTAACAATGGTTTAAATGTAAATGTCAGCCTTCTTATTTAAAAGTGTTAAAATTCACCACAGTTAGAAAGTTTCATATTTTATTTTTATTTTATTTGAGAAATTTATGTGGGTGCCCACTTGTTCACAGAGACTCTGGGTAGCTTATAAGCAGTTATATTATGATGACAATGATGATTTTAGAAATTAGCTATTTTATAGGGTTTCTACTGCAGGTATTGAAACAGAGTGTAGTATTGGTTAGGTGCTCGGCCAGGTTTGGAGAGATTCAAGTTAAAATCTAAACTTAGATGATTTAAAATCATCAGTAAATTTAAGTCTATTTCACCAAACTCTTGCTGTGGAGAAAAATATGGTAACATTATATATCTGTGTTAAATTCTACAAGGTAACATGATGTATAAACCTAAATAAGAAACACTGAATTAATATTCAAATGAACAATGCAAATTAGCAACATTACTTTCTGATGTCAATCAGTGGATATGTTGCACGATCTTTTGAAGGGGGATAAAAAATTAATTCAATTGGGTGGATTTTTTTTCTAAACATTTCCCATAGTAGGGAGCCTACTTCTATGAAACATTTAATCATGTGCTCTGTTGCATAAGTTTTTAAAAAGTGCTCTTTAGTTTTTGTTAATAACAATCCACTTTTTCTATTTATTTTTCATCATTTGGAGTATTTCTGTTTTTATGGCTTTCTTTTCTTCCTTCTTGGAAAAAATATCTAAAAAACTCATGTGAAACCATTATCATAGCAAAAGGTTTAATATGTTCTAAAGCCAAAGTGTGTTAATTACTTGAAATAATTTAAAAAGTTGAAAATTGAGGTAATTGTTTTAAATCCATAAGTATGTAATTGGGAAAAGAACAAGAAGTCTTGTATAGCCTTAAAAGAAACCCACTAATCTTTCAATAGATAGTCACCCAAAAAAGAACTCTCATAAATTCATGAAAAGGTACCCTGTTTTCCCCAGAATAAGACATCCCCTGATAATAAGCAATAAGCAATAAGGGCAAGCACTTATTTCAGGGTTCAAAAAAATATAAAACAGGGTCTTATTTTTGGGGAAATATGGTATTATAATAATTATAATGCAGCATAGATTTTATCACAGCTTGATTCTATCTAAATTCTGATCTTTTATTTAATCTGATTTGAAATGTTTCATTTGAAAATAAATTGTTATTTGAAATGTTTTATAGGATATCAGTTGGTTTGATAATCCCAAAAACAGTACTGGAATTCTAACTACAAGACTTGCAAATGATGCTTCTGAAGTAAAAGGTGTAAGTAATAACACAATTCCAATCTGTTGACAGAGCTTTTTGATATTATCCAAAATAGAAATTTAACGATGGATTAACTATTTACTATGGCAAATATGCAAATATGAAGTTCCTAATGGATGTTTCAGAATTGTATCAGTCAGAAAGAACAGGAAGCAGAAAACAAAGTACATTTACTAAATTGTTTTAACATTCTTTTATTCCCGTCCCTTTCTCAGGCCACAGGGGAAAGGTTAGGTATGATTGCTCAGAACATTGCTAATCTTGGGACTGGAATTATTATATCATTGGTGTATGGCTGGCAGTTGACCCTTTTACTTCTGGCTCTTGTGCCAATCATTGCAGTAGCAGGGCTCATTGAAATCAGAATGTTATCTGGACATGCTAAGAAAGATAAGAAGGAACTTCAAGGTGCAGGGAAGGTAAGTTTTTGATCAATCATTCTCTTGAATAGCAAATTCAAATACGGGTGAACAAGCTGTACTGAAATCAAGAAATAAACACTTGATATATAAAATCTACTGGTAATCTTTCTTGATTCTCATTCAGGATTACATCTTCCAGTACTCAAGTTTACTAGTAGGGATTCTGGGAGTCCCTAATACAAATCAAAGTGTCAGGTTGGGGAAGATTAAATCCTAACAGAGGACTAATTGATTGACAAACTCCTGTTTGGGAATACACATTGTTCTTGCATCAAGTCTTGTTTAATTTGAGTATCTATTGTTTCCCTTTTTCTTGTATTTGGAAGAAAATCTTCAAGACAGTTATTAAATTTATCCTCTCTCCCAGGTTGTTCTCCAGGTCAAAGCATATTATAGTTTATCTCTTGCTGATGTTACAGCTTAATACTGCAACTAATCTCTCCCTTCATCATTTAGAATTAGAATGAGTTTTCCTCTGCCTCATCCTTAGAATGAGAATGAGTTTTTCTTTGACTCCCAATCCTGCACATAAAAACTATATATAAAAAAAAGAAGCAGCAAAAGACATTTACAATCAAGTTCTGGTGATATCAGAACATTATCAGATTTTGTCCAATAGCCCTTCAGAAGATCAGGAAATCAAAATGCAATCTCCTGCTCTTCAAAAACCTCTGCACCTGTATTAAGCCATAATTTTGGCTTAGTGTTATAAATCATAGTATTTGTGGCTTATTCAATAAAGCATACCTAATTTGTCCATGGATCAGTAAGATAAGTAATGCTCTGTCAATACTTACAACAGATACCTGGAAGTAACTGTGCTCTGGTTCCAAAAATAAAATTTGGTAGCAAATATATAAAACTATTTTGATATAGTATTAGACTAGAGTATGGTGTTGTTAGTTTTATGGGTTTTTTGCAAAGTTATTTTTTCCTCAGGGTGATGGTTTTAAAATGTCATACTGATATGTTAGGATTAGAAAATGCCAATTTGGTAAACGCTGTCCTAAAGCTAAAATTCAAATTGGAGAGTTCCTTATTTTCCTGTTACTACTGTATTTTTTACATTTTATAGATTGCAACAGAAGCTATTGGAAATATTCGAACTATAGTTTCCCTCACTCGAGAAAGAAAATTTGAACAAATGTATGGAGAAAATTTAAAAGGACCTTACAGGTAAAAAATATTAAAATGTCTTGCCAACATTTGAAAAACAATGACTTAGAAATCAAAGATTTTAATATAGCCTTTTCCAATATAGTGCCCTCCACTTGTAACAAATTACAACTTCTATCATCCTCTAGAACAGTGGTTCTCAACCTTTCTAATGCCGCGACCCTTTAATAGAGTTCCTCATGTTGTGGTGACCCCCAACCATAAAATTATTCCTAAAACCATTGAAAATATGTGTTTTCTGATGGTCTTAGGCGACCCCTGTAAAAGGGTTGTTCGACCCCCAAAGGGGTCCCGACCCACAGGTTGAGAACCACTGCTCTAGAAGGTTCCCTAAATATAGGTTTGTACCATATTAGGAAATAGTAGTATGAATTATTCGTATGGAATTCTGACAGATTTTATTTTATTGATAAATGTGTAGGAAATGTATCAGCACACAAAAAACCTAGCTTTTTTCCCATTTTTTGTTGCAGAAATTCTATAAAGAAAGCACATCTTCACGGACTAACTTTTGGCATTTCCCAAGCAATGTTGTACTTCTCCTATGCAGGCTGTTTTCGTTTTGGTGCCTATCTTATTGCGAATCGATATATGGATTTTAAGACTGTATTCTTGTATGTAACACTGCAATATTTAAAAAACTATTTCAATTGCAACTAGAATCACACCTTTGAAATTGTGATTGACTAAATGCCAGAATGGATGGCCTTGTTTGACAGTTAAAGCCTCGGGAGGAAGAGTAATGTTTATGTAGAATGAATGATCTACAAGGCAGGCACTTTAGAAAAATTCTGGAACCATGTGCAGCAAAAATTAACCAAAAGAATTAGTAACTTGATTCTTACAATAAATGGAAATCATTACCTAGACTATTCCTTCTTTGATTGACTATTTAAGGAGAGCAAAGGGTGTGTATTAAGAGTAAAAAAAATAGCATTCCTACATAAGGAATAAAATTTGGACATCAGGAATACTGAGCAACCATGAGATAAAAAGCAATACTGACCAATTTAAATTAATCTTTGAAAGTTGGGGAGCCACATCTCCAGAAAGAGCACTAATTGCTGTTCCCAACAATTGTTTAAGCATTTAATTAAAAGAGGAAATATACACAGTTCATGTTTCAGTTTCAGGTAGCTAATATTTAAGTTACTTTTTGCATGACTGATTTCAGGTTTTCCACATGCAGCCTTTTCCAGAATAGAATAGTAAATCATCTATAGCCGTGATGGCAAACCTATAGCATGTATGCCAAAGTGGCACACAAAGCCATGTCGCCCAACATGCGCGGACTTGCCTGTTGGTCTTCTGGGTTTCTGGTATGCGCACATGATGATCAGCTGTCCTTCGTGCATGCGGCAGTGCTAAAAACCGGTGTGCGCATGCACGCCGGCCACCTGATTGTTGGGTGTACATACGCACCAGAACCCAGAAGTTTGGCTTTTCCAGAGCACAATCTCTTCATGCGTATGGCAGTGCCAAAAACAGGCCTGCACATGCGCACTGGTCAGCTGATTGTTGGGCACACATGCATGCTAGAACCCAGAAATTCAGCCCCGATGAGTGTGAGCGCGACATTTCTGCGCGACCTTTTCAGTACTTGGTGCCAAAAAAGTTTGCCATCACTGATATATAGTATTATAGGACAGTGATGAACCCATGACATTACACAAAACACCTACAACAATTATTTTTAAAGCACGCTCCGTTCTTGTGCGATTTTGGGAGGCTGCATTAGAATGAAGGGTGAGAATGGGGTGTGCTCTTATGCAGCGTCCAGGACCTTCCACAATGAATTTATTTTACTTAGTTCATTTCATTAATTATTTGATGTTTCCTTATATAATACATAACACCACACATAATTGACTGCATTTTTTACAAAATAAATGAATATTAAAAAATAGTTTCTCTTTTGTTCCGTGTGTGTGTGTGTGCGTGCAATGACACACCAGCAGAGTCAAGTTAGGCATTTTCTGAATGTTTAACATGCTGAGTCAAAAAGCTTTGCCATTACTGCACTAGGTCAATCTTCCACAACCTGATCTCCCAAATGCATTAACAATATTATTCCATAAATTCCCAGCCATTGTGATAGCTTCTCATTAACAAAAAACACAATAATAAAATGTGCATGTAAATATTATCATAGCCCATCTCTTTAGTAATGTAATGTAATGTGTGTTTGTTCTGTTTTCTTATTTTGCTGTTACAGAGTATTTTCCTGCATTGTATTTGGTGCCATGTCTGTAGGGCAGACATTTTCATTCACACCAGATTATGCTAAAGCCAAGATATCTGCTGCTCAATTGTTCATGTTATTTGAAAGAGTCCCATCAATAGATAATTACAGTGAGGAAGGAAAGAAGCCTGTAAGTTGATTTTTGGACATAATTTCAACACTACTGTGAGGACAGTAGTTAATGAGCTATTTATTGCTAGATTCACAAGATAAATTTGTGCCATGTTATTCCCATACATGCCGTTTAATAAATTATCAGCCTTCTTTTCTTGGGCATAGAAAATGCCAACTTTCAATATATATAATGGCGTATGGAATTGTGCTATTGATGCAGTAATTATGATGCAAAAATCAAGATATTGCATTCTTCACATTATCTTACTGGTTTCTGTAATCCAGATTTGTTGATTTATTTAGTCCAGGTTTTGTTAAAATTGTTCAATTATCAGAATTCCTGACTAGAAATCTAAAGTTGTAAACCCAGCACATCTGTTCATTTAGAAATCATTCCTCAGTGCCATCTGGCTTCTGAGGCTATAATATTAAATTACAGTTCTTAGAAGGTATTAAAATATTGTTTTAATTAGAAGGTACCTATTAGGTACCAATTTAGCAAAGGAAAGTTACAAAATAACTTGGATAGTTAATACCACTAGAACTACTTGCTTTACTTTTGATATGTCTCTTTTATGTATATGTTAACCATTTGTCTTAACTGTATGAATGTTGTTTGGATTCTAGGAAACAGTTAATAGCAATATAGCATTTAAAGAAGTGGTTTTCAACTATCCAACCCGGCCAGATGTTCCAGTGCTTCAAGGTCTGAATATTGCAATAGAGAAGGGGCAAACCCTGGCGCTTGTGGGAAGCAGTGGCTGTGGGAAAAGCACATTAGTCCAGTTGCTTGAAAGATTCTATGATCCTCTCAGTGGAGAAGTGGTAAACTCATTTGGATTTTGCTTATATTGCTTTCAAAATTCAAATTAATGTAACATGATGCTAGATAATAAAACATTCCTACCCAGAATTGAACACTAGGTACCGAAATGTGGTACCATTTTATTTTTTAAAATATATTGTTATTTTCCCCTCTTTTGAAATTTTTAATATCTTTAGAAAAAGTGACCCTATTGGAATTCATGCTGTGGTATAGGAATGAAGAGTGAGGTCCTATCTCTTACTCTGGGTCATTGTCCTTCAAGCCTTTCCTGGAAGCACCCCCATGTCAAGAATAGCTTAGGGCAATTTAAGAAATGAGGAACTTGTGATTCTTGGGTATTATCTGTAGTTTCCATCCTCCTCCTTATATTGATTATGCTACCTGGAACTTAATCCAACAACATCTTCGACATAAAGTCATGTTGGAATGAGGTAAAATTTGATCCAAATATTTCCTTTTGTCCTTCTGTTTCATTCGTTCATTTGTTTCATTCAAATTATGCATTAAGTTGATCACATTTTCATCTTATTTCTTGTTGGATTTTCTGTCATTTTTGTAATGATTAATTGATTGATTAGATGCAATTTTCAACTCTTAGCAACTGTAGACATCAATTTTTCCTCATGACAATCTATCCATAACCTGTTCTTTGAAGTATCCTTACCATATACTCACTGCCATTGTAACTAAGTTCATTCACTTTCCAGCTGGTTGTCCTTCTTTCTTTTTTGTAAGGAAGAGCTTTCAGTATATCTGATAACATTTTTGAAGGCCAATATCCATTGTATATCACAAAAATCTCTGCCTCTAAGTTGTAATAACTCTCCTTTTTCAGCTTTTGGATGGTGAAAATGAAAAGCAGTTAAATATTCAGTGGTTGCGGTCTCAAATTGGAATTGTTTCTCAAGAACCGGTCCTGTTTGGTTGCAGTATTGCAGAAAATATTGCCTATGGTGATAACAGTAGGGAGGTACCATTTGATGAGATATGTGAAGTAGCTAAAGCAGCCAATATACACTCCTTCATTGAATCTTTACCAGATGTAAGTTCCTTTTCTAACATGTCCTTCATTGAATTCCTTTCTGTTGAAAGCACAATTCCTGATTTATTCATCATATTTCTATACCACCCATCTCACCTAAATGATTACTAAGATTACTTGTTATTATTATTCTACTATAAGAATTTTCACATTATTAAATCTGCATTCTAATGGTGGAAGAGTCTTCTAGGGTTGCTTCACTCTGCTAAATTCTTACTATGCATAAAAGTAGTTTTCGATCTATGACCACAACTGAGCTCACAATTTATGTTACTAAGCAAGACAAATGGAGTTTTGCTCCATTTTACATCGTTTCGTAACCACAGATTTAAGTGAATCATTGCAGTTGTTAAGTTAATAACATGGTTGCAAAGTGAATCTAGGTTCCCCATTGACTTTACTTGTCAGAAGGTCACAAAAAGTAATTACATGACTCTTGGACACTGCAACTATGAGCCAATTACCAAACAGTTGAATTTTGATCATATGGCCATGGGATGCTGCAATGGTTGTAAGAATGAAAAATGGTCATGTCACTTTTTCAGTACTGTTGTAACTTTGAATGGTCACTAAACATAAGGTTGTAAGTCAAGGACTATCTGTACACTAATATTTTCCCTAAATATTTCTACATAAATGTATATATGTTTTTACAAAAGTTCTAGACAACTTATAATTCTAAAACAATTAACACTTTTTTTTAAAAATTTGATTTATATGCCGCCCTTCTCCGGAGACTCAGGGCGGCTTACAATGCGTTAAGCAATAGCCTTCATACTTTTGTATATTTATACAAAGTCAGCTTATTGCCCCCACAAACTGGGTCCTCATTTCACCTACCTTAGAAAGGATGGAAGGCTGAGTCAACCTTGAGCCTTGGAGAGATTCGAACCAGCAGTAAATTGCAGGCAGCTGTGTTAATAACAGGGTGCGTAACCACTGTACTATCAAGGCTCCTTGGCACTTAAGTATCTGCACAATTGTTTACTCAAATCTAATCAGCCCAATTTATTGGGTCATCCTAGGGGAAAACTGTTTTCAGTTCCTTACTTTAGCTAGATGTTCCCCATATCTCTGCTATTACCAATTATCCCTGGTCAATACATTAGCAGGGGAAGTTGCAGTAATCTAATTGATGGATAACAGAGTTCAGGCTCCTGATTCAGGAAAGGTCACAAATATATAGCTGGCTGAATGTGTCCCTGGTCATGCCCACCGTTTCTTGCTTCAGCAAGATCCAGGAGAACTCTCAGAGTAAGCACTTGCTTCTTCAGAAGAAATGTCATCATATTCAGAGATAAAATTGGAATTATTTTGGAACAAGAGGCTTCTCCATAGAAAGAAGTTCCATCATGCTCAAATTCGATTAGGTTCTATTCAGTATAATTCTAAATCCTCACAGCTTCCAGGCATCAAAACAGGACTTGTACCAAATGTTCCACTCAGCTGGGACATATATAACTGAGAATTATAAATATACAATATTGATTTTACCTCAGCATAATCATATGAGGTAAAGACAAATTCTGAGCACCCCACATGGCAAAGGGACCCATCCATCCCCACCAACATTTATTGTAATCATCTACCCAGGAAGGAATAGAGCCACGACAGAAGAGCAGCCTTGGTTCCCAACTAGGAAGCAATATATAAGGATACCATGGTATTGAAAGATCTTAGAAACTTCTCTCATACAAGTCCTGTCACAAAACATCTATGTCAGCATACAATGCACTTTCGTTTCATGCTTGAGCTTGAGCCCCTATAAAAAAGAATTCGTGTACAGGTAATCCTTGACTAACAACCACAATTGGGATAGGGATTTCAAGTAAATCATTGCATTTGTAAATTAAGGCACCCAAGTGACCACAGTTAATTATCACCAATTTTACAAAGTTAGTTAAATAAATCTATTCTCTCAAATGGATGTTCTTTGCCTGAAACTGGCAAAAAAATTGCAAATTCAGTTATGCTGCCATGGATGCTGCAATAAGTCATAAATGTGAGCCAATTGCCATGCACCTGAAATGCAATCATGTAACCATGGACGGGAGTGGGGGGAACATTTTATGTCAGCCAGAAATGCTTTTCAAGTCCATCACAACTTCAAAAGGTTGTTAAACCAGTCGGACGTCATGGATTACCTGTAATCTATTTTATCCAGAGTTCTTTGAACTTGATATACGCAGAAGGTTATTAAGAACTATGACTAACAACTGCCAGCTGAACTGGGAGTATTCTTTCATTTTCTCCAACTGCCATAAAATGATTGAAATGTCAGCTCACTACCTACAGACCCTTATTCTTGGTACATGGCTGTTTATATGACATTAGTAGGGTTAATTAATTAAGTTTTTTACCTCTTGATAAATTCAATTCTTGCAAAACTTGGAGCATAGGCAGACTACTAAGAGACCATATTTTAATTGAAATGTTCCTCTAAAAGAAAGACTACTACTTCAGAGAGAAAGAGAGAGAAAATGAAAGCAGGCATTTTACATGCAAAGAATCCTAGCTTGTTCATTGGCATATATAATTGAATTAATTGATACACCAATATTTATTGAAATATTTTTGATTATTTATAGAAATACAATACTGCTGTTGGTGACAAAGGAACTCAACTCTCTGGGGGCCAAAAGCAGCGCATCGCTATTGCCCGTGCTCTCATCCGCCAGCCAAAAATTCTGCTGTTGGATGAAGCAACTTCTGCCCTTGACACAGAAAGTGAAAAGGTAATTATTTTGTCACTGCAGAAAACAAAGGCTTTCAATTGGAAAGATTTCAGAATACAGCATATCATGAGGCAGACTATACCTAATAGTAAGCACATGAACAAAAGTCTCCATTTCAGTCACTGGTTATTTGAATTAAGTTGGAAATGTTCCTTCTTCTAGTTGTTGTTGGTGCTATTTAAAGAACTTGATGAGATGAAATAAGATAATTAAGATAACATCTATTATCATTTTTTACTGTGAGCACATTGGCACACATTAAAAATGAAATCTTGTTGCCTGTTCTCAAAAGAAAGTATATATCTACCCATACACATATATAACACACACATACATATATATATATACCTGTATTTATACGTATATATACATCTGGAGGTTCTACTTACCTTTACTACCAGTTCACAATGGGAGCGGGTGTGCCTGCTTGCTTCGTTCGTGCTTGCGCGCACTTCTGCACATGCGCAGATCACCAAATGTGATGTCAGGGTGGGTGGGCGGAGCTCCTGCCGTTTTTACTGCCGGTTCTCAAGAACTGGACAGACCACTGATATATATATATATACATTTATACATCTTATCTTATCTTATCTTATCTTATCTTATCTTATCTTATCTTATCTTACCTTACCTTACCTTACCTTACCTTACCTTACCTTACCTTACCTTACCTTACCTTACCTTACCTTACCTTACTGCCTATCGTATTTAATGAACCTAGGCAACTCATAACAACCAACAAAAATAAAAACTAAACAATGTTCTCATTTGGTGCCCAGCAACAACACTATTAGCCTTCAGACTCAACCTCCAGCCTAATCCAATGCTTGGCAGAAGAGGCAGATCTTCATGGCCTTTCAGAAGGCTAAAGGATATGGACCTCTTTAATCTCTGGTGGGGTCTTGCATAGAGATGGAGCATCTAAAGAAAAAATACCCTTCAAAGGTCCCATCTGACACAGCAACATTTAAGGGACGGGACCTGAGGCATGCCTATCCTATCAGACAGATATTAAGAACCAGTTTTAACTAGCATGGCAAATCCTGGCTAAGTGGTCTAAAAGTTTGCTTCAATATAAATCAGATTTTGTATTCATGGCTTCTAGCCACCAAGTAACAAAGCTACAGGGTCTCCTAAAGAGTTCATAACTAGAAAATTAACATCAATAATTCAAATTAAAGCATGAAGCTGTTTCAGAATTAGTTGCACATTAAGGTCCTAAGGGTACATCTGGAAATACAGTTACAATGGAGTAATTTTTGTGAAACATCATAAGAATTAAATGCATATAGGATTGCATGTGCTTCAGTGTCCAATAGACTAAAGACTTTATTAAATTAATTTGAATTTTTAAATGGCAATTTTTCTAAAGAATCATGCAGAATTAGATATGTTAATAACTGTCTACATCTTGGATGAAAGTAACTCTAATCATGCAAATATATGCTGCAATAAAATAGTTAACAGTTAAAGATGATACAAGATTGTCCTTTCTTTTATGATTGCTCATTATATAATTAATGCAATAGTTCATTTTAACAATGAATGGTTATAATCAAAATGTACATATTCTCAGAGAATAGGACTTTTTTATTTATTAAAATATTTTTTTTCTTTTCAATAGGTTGTTCAGGAGGCCCTGGAAAAAGCCAGACAAGGTCGTACCTGCATTGTAATAGCTCATCGCTTATCAACAGTGCAGAATGCTGACAGTATAGCTGTTATCCAGGATGGGAAAGTCATGGAACAAGGAACGCATCAGCAGCTACTAGCTCAAAAAGGAATTTATTATTCACTAGTCAATGTACATGCAGGAACAGCTCATGTATAAATAAGAAAATGAACATTACTTGAATTAATTTGATGGATGGATTATGTGGCATTAAGTTGGGATTGACTCTTAACGACTGTACAGATAGATTTTCACCAGGATGATCTGTCCCCAATTTGGTCTTTCAGGTTTTTCATAGGTGCATTGTTTGCTACAGTAATTGAAAACATCTGTCTTGCTGCTGGTTGCCTTTGTCAGGTTCTTAAAGACCAAGAAGGATACATGGAATTACTTTTGAGTAGTTTCCTTTATTGTTCCTCATCTATAGGCAGAAATCTTGCCAAAGTAAAGCAAATATTTACATCACCATATACTCTGGGAATTGCTGGGGAGGAACTGTTTTAACTCTTCCTCCTGATCAGACTTCCCATGCTTTGCTGACTCTTTGCCTTCTGGAATGCAGCCCCTCCTTCCTGGGAATCCAGATTACATTCCACCACAGTCCTTTATTTCTACCTTTTCCAGCATTATAGACTTTTTCATAGAACTAGGTCTTCATATAATGTACCCAAAACCTGATCATTTGTTTGTGCCTTGAGAAAGAACTCTATTGATTTCTTTCACAATCCAATTCTTTTCTATTCATGATATTCTCAGGAATTTTCTCCAACACCAAAGTTTAAAAACATCAAAATTCTTTTTATCTTCTTCAAAGTCCAACGTTCACATCCATAGAGGGTTATAGAGAAAATATGGTCTGCACATTTCTGATTGTTTAGATATACACATCTTTTCTCAGGACTTCATTGTTATCCTAGCAAATGCTAGTCTAAGTAGTATTTCTTGGCTGTTGGTTCTTTTATAGTTGAGAAACAATCCTAAAAGTGAGACGTTGTCACCCCTTTACTATTTTTCCTGCAATATGCAGTATATTCCACAAATCAGTTCAATAAATAAGGGAAGGATACACAATTTTTACTCACTCACTCCTTTGCCAACCTGGAGCCAGTCTGTTTCATCATGTTATCTCCAGACTGTGGGTTCCCAACCAATATTTGCAGCAACTAACAAGTACAGAAGATGCTATTCACATTCTTATATTAAGCAAGATGGGCCAATTTTTTAAGAAGAATTACCAACATTAAACATCTGTTTTGAGTCAGGTTCTGCATTCCAGCTCTCTTTGCTTATTAGTTTCAGCTGGCTAAACTGAGCACTTTGTATCTTGACAGCTGTCAAGTTGTCTTGTATGATGACTTCAAGAATTTTATCACCATCATTTTCCCCATGAAGTGACCATACAATGCAAAATGACATACTTCAGGTTTTAAATATACATCTAGAGCTTGAAAACTAACACTTGTATTTTGGAGGAGGTAAAGAGATATGACAGACAAGCTTTAAAAACAATTATTGTTTCCAGTGAAAAGAAAGAGTTGTTAATATCTGCCGAATGTCATTAAATAAAGTTTCAATAATCATTGGGAGTTGAGTCATTTCTATGAATATACAGTTTTAAAAAATGTTTTAATGCCTTTAAAGGAAGGATATTTGGAATCACAACCTGCTGTGACATTAAGGGCTTGATAAATTGAACTAACCAGTTCTGGATTAACGCCTGAGTAGATTCCGCAATGGATGTTCCCCTTATTGTCATCATAACTAACAAAGTAGGTGCTGCTAAGGCCCCACCATGATATTCCCTATATTGTGGTACACCTGCCCCTGCACTTTGAATATTGGCATAAAATTTCTCTCCTTCACCTCTCTGGCTCCAAAAGACATCATTTGGAAGCATCCATTGTACTTCCGGGCAGCAGAAAGTGCTCTGCCATTGGATGCTGGTGGGTGAGAAGGCTGTGTAAGGGTTCAGGGGAGGGAGATGGACTTTACTGTCACTGCAGCACATCCCGGGAGTCTCATCCTGCCACTTCAGGGCACAGCACCAGGCACAGGATAGCCAAGGTCTGAGATGAACAAACTTTCCCTGGAGTAATCAATCTGAAGTTCATATTTAAAACCAGACAAATACTTATTAGTCCAAGGCATTGATCTGATTTGTGATATCTTTTCATTGTATTTGGCTATAGCTGCCTGATTAATGTAGGGGTTATTAAATGCATACTTTTTTACAACCTCTCTATTGACTTCGAGATGACTTTGACAATACTTTTTTGCAGCTTTCCTTACTTGTGTTTTCCTAATTGTATCTGTAAATCTTTTCCTGTGTTTTCCTGTGTTCCCTCTTTTCCCTTTAACTGGTGTTACAGTAGAAGGAACAGATTTGTCTGAACTGAGAAGGTCAGTATAAGAAGTGATTTGGGGCTGGGACACTATGCAAGAGAAATTCAGTTCACAATCCTTTGCTTCAGTGGTGGTTGGTGATTGAAACTCATAGGGAATATCTCTCCTGCCACCTTGAGTTCAGAAGCAGTTCCATAGGTGGAAAGCGTAGAAATTTTGGTGAGATAGCGATGTTTAGTACTGTAAGGAGCCCCAGACCGCTCCTGAGTAAAGGAGTGGAACATCTACCAGATTGAACTGGTGTAACGGAATGTGAGGCAACTGGCAGTTCGAATAGAGTTCTTTTCAGGTAGGAAGGGGTTAATATAAGACAACTGGCAGTTGGAACAGAGTTCCTTTCAAGTGGGGAGGGGGAATAGAATGTCTAACTCCTTAGCATCAGAGTGTGTGAATATAATACTGTATATGAAATACTAATGAGCTGATGGTCATTTTGAAAAATCCTTTTTAACAAGCACCTAGAAGCCAAGAGGAACATACATGCCCCATTTCAGGTTTGTAGGCTTTACCATTCATGAGATTTCGTGATTAGTGATATTTGGCATATATATATTCCTCTCCCCTATATATATATATATATATATATATATATATATATATATATGTATGTATGTATGTATGTATGTATGTATGTATGTATGTATGTATGTATGTATGTATATATATATATATGTATATATATATATATATATGTATATATATATATATATGTATATATATGTATATATGTATATGTGTGTGTGTGTGTGTGTGTGTGTGTGTGTGTACTCACTTATAACCTAATTTTCCTTTTGGTACCCACTGAGATACACACAATTAGCTCTCCTCACTTACTATTTAAAATGACTAGGAACGTATTTTGAGATAGCTGGAGATTTGACCTTAGGCTAGGGCTAGACTTCTGTGTCACTGCATGTCGGGAACATATGCATCTGTCCTTTGGACATAGTTTCATAGCTCTTCCATGTATATTTCTGTGAATGTTAATGTTTTGGCTAGGGGGCGCTAAAAAAAGAAAGCAAAGAAAATATAGAAGACAGCAGGAAATAGAAATCAGCAAAGGCAATTTCTTTCTGAAAAGCCAGGTCCCTGCTTTTTGTTTCCATTTGTTTTTTAGCTTGACAAACTTGTCTCATAGTTGCTTCCACTTTCCTTTGCATCTATCTGGGTCTACCTCCAAAGTTGTTCTAATTTCCTTCCTTGAATTGGCTGTTACTCCTTATTTTTTGTAGTATTTATCTATTACATCATACAAATGTTTGTATCTCTCATTTTGTCAGCAAGACTATCTAACTACTCCATTTTGTTGTATGAATGTGTCTTGCCTTCTACCTACCTTCCAAGAGTCAGACCAATCAATCAGCATACAGGATGTGCATCTCCACACAACACATACTTGAGATTTGGGAGGCATGTGTGTCAGATCATCTGTAACCATCTTCTGCAACCTATGCTTGCCTTTCAACTTTGCAGCATAGGATGCATCGATACCTACGCGCAGTTGCAGACAAGTCTAAATCAAGCTTTAATCAATGGGAAACTTTATATCACACATCTCTCGGTGAGATACAGTAATAATGTCCACAGAATGGAGGATGAGTGAATAATCCATACTAAATAATGAGACAATAGACAAAGAATCCTATATTAAGGATTCTTAAAATAGACTAGCTTTAGCTTTGCTGAGCACAATATAGTTTAGTAACAGTAATCTCATAAAGAAAGATAAAGGAAAGATAAGGGCAATGCAGAGAGAGAGGGAAGAGGAGCTTTGCCTTCCAAGTCAGGTTTCAAGGCAAAGCAGCTCCCTCTGCATAGCCCTTTTAACACTTAACCCTTCATTATCTGTTTTCATCTCACTGCACCACACTCCTGTTTCTCCCTCTTCCATTTAAAACTTCTTTTCACAAGGAATTGTAGAAACTGCAAAGCACAAGCTGTGGCTCAGCATCCTGTTTTGAATTAAAGAGGCTATTAAAAAAGGCAAAAAGTGGGGAAAATGCTGCTTTGCCGAGATCAGTTTACAAACAACCGTTCCATGTGACCCAATAAGAATGGCCCACAATACTGAGTTCTGCAGATCTCCGGAAAGTAAGCAAGGCATTGTGAGGAGTGGAAATGGCTGTGGGGATCCCAAGAACAGAAAGCAGAGCATGGGGGTATCTCAGGGGGGGTGGGGAGGCATCCCTGAGGTTCCCCATGCACGTTTACAATGTCTGCATTCACCCCTACATTTGTTTAATGTATGCATTGGGGTAATCCAGGATGAGGACTTTCACTTAACGAGTTTCAATTAAGGTCCTCCTGCCTTATGACTGAATGGGTATGTTCCATTACTGTCGTAAGTTGATCCTGATCTTCCTGCTGATTACCACAGATGCCCAAACCAACCTACATTGCCATCATTGAACAACTGAATTCATATTAGGACTCATTCTATGTTAAGCTAAAGATACAGGAAGATGGTGAAAAAAGAGGTATTCATCTGTATATTTATAATTATTGGTATGCTTTAATATGTGCATTTATTCTAGATGTACTATGTATCCACAATGCATGTGGCCAAACAAGATGTTAGTGAATTTCATCAGGTGAAATTCCAAGGAATACTTTGTGGAAGACGATGTGTGGCAGATTGTGAGGATTATAATTTGTTGGGTTAATTGGACTTGTATTTAAGAGTTTATTATTATTATTTACCCTTTTCACCCTTCATGAGAAAATTATTTTTCTCCTAAAAAAATCACTCCACAGAACAAAGGATTGCATAGTTTGAAGCATGCTACTAACCACTGCACAATGTTTTGCTTCTAACAATGTTAATCAATTAACCCTTCTTCCTAAATATGTTTTCCTTATGATGTTACAAATAGACAAAAGGTATGGTTATAAGCAACAACTGTAAACAGTTTCCAATTGCAAAAGTTTCCTGGAAAAGCTGGTAAGTGATAATATCAAAATCCTTTAAACAGAGCAAACATAAGAATTAAACACTTCAAATGGTAAACACACACAAGCAAACACAAAAATACAAAACACCAACACAAAAGAAGATGACCCAGATTGGATCTTACACACAAGCAAACACAAAACTCAATTAACACAATATAAACATAATTATAATGCTCACAATTCAAATGAAGAGAATTCAATCTACATTGTTAATTTCTGAGTCAACATGGATACAAACTTACACCCCTCAGGTGTCACACACTAGAATCAACATGCACTTCAAACCCACACCAAGTACCAGTCTACCTATAAAACAATCCCTCTATGCTCCATTTTCTCTGTAGCTAACCCCTCAGGCAAACCTCTTTGCTTTGGAGAATAAATAAATATTTATTCATTTATTCATAAATCTTTATTTATTCCCAAATAAATGTCTGGATTTCATTTTGATTTGCTCCTGCACAACTCTGGCTCAAGTTGGAACCCCAAATTATTTTTCTGACATTTTAAATCAAATCCAGACAAAACTTGTTCTACAATTTTGTAACAGATGCTTAAAACATCTGTTTATTAACAGATAGTTAATATAGTTTATTATCTTATTTTAAACACATTGCACCATGAAAACACCTTTGCACTGTTACAAAATGAAGTATTTTTCTTAAATCTTAAATTAAGCATAAGATGAAATATATTTAAATATTTTATGTAGGTGGGGGATGCAAAAATAGAAAGCAAGACTTATCAGATTCTAAACTACTGGCCAGTTAAGAAATAGCTTTCTTTTTTATTTCTTCTTGGTCCATACTTTCAAGAAATACAGATATTAAAATAAAAGAAGTGTGGTTGTCTATTTATAGAATATTTTTTACTTTTACAAATACTTCTCATGGTATAATGTTAACAAGTATTAAATTGATTCAGTGCAATTCTTATTTTTAATATTATATTACTGAAATTTTAGATATCCTTGTGCCAAATGCTATTTGCAGCTTTCTGATTATTTTGTTTGACAGATACAATGAAACACCACTATATCTTTAAAATATGTAAACAAAGGGTGGTGGGGACATGGTAGAACAGAGGTTTAATGACATTGGATGTACTGAGCAATTGGAGCACTCCAATGGTTCCAGCCCAGCTCCCGTCTCTTTTCCATAGCTGCTGCCCACCTAGCATTTAGAAAGTATTGTTTGCGAGGAGATAGATAGATACTACTGCCATTACCAGAAAATGCTGGGTGCATTCTGTGTGAGGAGCTGGAACCTGCGTTGGATTTCCCGGACATGATTGGCAGAAGTTTGGTGGAAGAAAAGCCCTGAGCGGACTTCTTTTGAGAAGGCTGCAGGCCACCAGGTGTGAAGATAATTCACCCCCTTGTGGTGCACCAGTGTAACAAATTGGTATGACAAACATACTAGTGACTGTCAGTTGTCAGGACTTCTACTGTGTGCTTAACATTGTAGCCTCCCTGGCCTAGTATGCCACATGCTAAATAAATAAATAAAGGAGTGGTAATTACTATAGGTGTATTATACCATTCCTTAAATTTGATTTCAAAAGGTGGCACTGAGTATGTGATTATAGCATCTGTCTGCCACTTTTGAAAGCACATATCTTTACCCAGGATTGTATAGCAGCTATATTATCAGAAGATATATAAAAATTAATGAATTAACCCCCCTGTAGCCTTTTTACACTATTAAATACTATGCCCTAAATAATACCATTATACTTTTTAATGTAGTAGTGTATCTGTCATGCTGGAAGACAAAACCTCTAGTGTTGGTGACCAATCCAGATTGGAACTAAATCCAACTCCCTCATAAATCTGTTGTCCCTTATCTAATTCTAACCTTAGTTGAGAAACTTCTTGTGCATAGGCTTTATGATGTCAACCTTTACATGCAGACCTAATCTTTTGTGTCTGACAAGCCTCAATATATTTTATTCATTTTACACAGCACTAACGGCAGAAATAGTTGCACCCATGTTTGGACCCATGATTTATGATTTAATTCAGATTTTACCTATTTTTTAAGTAAAATGTGATGTTTTAATACCGTAGGATCTATTTAAGGTTACCAGATCCTTGAACAGGATACGGACAATTGGAAAAGAGAACAATTGGTGGGGGGAAGGAAGCAACATTCTGTTCTGTCCCCGTACCACCACCCTCCCACAGATGGCCTGAAGTTAATAAGCCACACGACAAAATTCTTTGAAGATAAAGCTGGCAGCAACCCAGTGGCTAGCTGCCAATTCAGACTTTACTCACACAAAACAAAGATTAGACTGCAAGCATTCCGATAAAACAGGCAGAATGTCAATAATACAAGGATTCATCCAAATGCTGTCCAATAAAGCAGGTAAAGTCCAGTAACGCAGAGATCATGGAGTATTTCCAGTTTTTGCTCATCACAAACTGAACCGGCCACCACACCCACATTTATACCCTGTGGGGTGTGTGGTCCAGTGACTCAGCTAATCTGTGGCACGCCTTCCCCTCTGCTGTGCACGCTTCTCCCTGCGCCTCTGTCGAGGGTCCAGCCAGCACTTATCTTCCTCGTCGCTGTCCACCTGTGGCTGCGGGGACGTGCTTGGCTCTGAGCTTATCGTTTGGCCTTCAGTGACCTCCAGAGGCATTGCCAGAGAGGAGGGTCCTGGAGAGGGAGGCCTTGCCAACTCCTCTCCCTCACTCTCAGAGTCTGCATCTGTCAATAGCCTAGGCTCAGGCAACGGAGCCACAACACGTTCTTCTTAATTTTCTTGGCTTATACTGCAAAAAATATAGCAAAAAAACCCTGCAAAATTGTTAGATCTACATCAGGGGTGTCAAACTCAAGTCCCACAGGCCGGATCCGGGTTGCCTTGGAAACAGCGAAGGCCCGGCCCACAGTGCCTCTGCCAGTGAAAATGGAACTCCGTTTTCACTGGCAGAGGGTTGCAGGAGGCCGCCCCAGCCGAAAACGAAGCTCAGGAGCCTGTTTTCGCTGGCAGAGTGCTTAGGCCGCCACAGGTGACTTTTCAAAGTTATAATGGCATTGGAAAAAGTGATTTATGACTGTTTTTCACACTTACGACCATTGCAGCATCCCCATGGTTACATGATCAAAATTTGGACTCTTGGCAACTGGCTCATATTTATGATGGTTGCAGTGTCCTGCGGTCATGTGATCACCTTTTGTGACTTTCTGACAAAGCCATTGTGGAAACCAGATTCACTTAACAACCATTCTACTAACAACTGTGGCAAAGAAGTTGTAAAATGCGGCAAAACTCACTTAACTGTCTCACTTAGCAACATAAATTTTTGGCTCAATTGTCATAAGTTGAGGACTACCTTTATTTTTCCAATACTTTATTTTCAAAAACAAAATTTCTAGCATTTTTTCACAAATGCAGGCTCTTTTTAAATCAAGTGTTGATTTATTGATTGCCACAGGAATTGACTGAGCCTGATATAATGGATTGAGGGAGAGTGACTGTTAAGTTTCTAATCTGGTGCTTTAACTACTTGACCAAATTGGCTCTTTAAATTTTCAAGAACGTAGGCTAACAGTAATATAGATTCCACAACTCAGAGCTTTGTAAATTTTACCATACACACATGATAACATTTTATCTATAGATTATGGTAATTGTAGATTTGAAAGAGCTGGATTGAAGCCACTGCTGGAATCAGGAAATAAATTATTTATATTTAAATCATTGACTAAGTTAACAGAAAGGAAAAGAAAAAAGCTGGCAATATATTATGTCACAATACATAAACATTTGCACGACTACTGTTGCAAAAATATTCCAATCTTTAAAAAAAAAAAAGACATGCCAGTTGCAAAGATAAGAAAAACAGATGATATTTGATGGATGGACAACATGAGGCCAAAAAGAGGACATGTCTTACAGTAGTCTTTGATTTACAACCATTCATTTAGTGACTGAAGTTAAAAACAGCACTAAAAAAATAATAATTATGATCGGGTTTTCTCTCATGACCATTGTTGCATCCCCATGGTTATGTGATCAAAATTCCAGTGCTTAGCTACTGGCATGTATTTAGGACAGTTCCAATGTCCCAGGATCATGTGATCACCATTTGTGATCACTGGAAGAAATCAATGGAGGAAGCCATTATTGCATGATTAACTTAACTGCAATGGTTTGCTTAATAACTGTGGCAAAAAAAGGTTTGAGTTGAGACACAACTCAATTACTGCCTCACTGAGCAACCGGTATTTTGGGCACAATTATGATCATAGTTTGAGGATTATGTGTACTTCTTATGGGCATCTAGTAATCCTATTAATGCTTCAACTTTGATTATGTGTTCAGTTTTTAATAAATTTGTACAATAACTAATAATAATTGTAATGCTGCTGCTATGACGGGAGAGTGGCAGTGGTGGGATTCTGCTGGTTCTAGGGGGTTCGGCCGAACCCTTTGTTAAATTGCTGGCTCGCCCCGCCCCTTGCCCTGCCCCTCCGCACCACTATTTATTGCCAATAAATAGTGGTGGGCGAGGGGCGGCGAGCCAGCAATTTAACAAAGGGTTCGGTGTTTTTTTGTAATTTTATTGGCCCGCGGAGCTTCAGCATAGGCTAATTAGCCCTTGCTTAGATCGGCTCCCGACTCTCAGCTGATTTGCTCTCAGCTGTTTTGCTCAGGGCTCTGCTGCTTGCTTGCAAAGAGTGCTGATTTTTTTCCCCCTAGCTATCCTGAAAAACGAAACAGAAAGTAAAGCAGGCTGTTGGCTTTGCTGTTGTTGCAACATTGGAAAATTTCTTTTCTTTTTCCTCACCAAAAAAGATAGGTGCAAACAATGGGAAATTTAGGGGAAAAGAGGAGAGTTCAAGATTTTAAAACACAAAAGAAAAAAAGTTCTATTTAACTAGGGAATTGTAATAATTGAGATACTATTAATTGTATATTGTGTTGAAAGCAGAAATGGTTAAGTTGTGGTTTGGAGGAATATATGGGGGAAATTATTTGGTTTATTATTATTGGTAAATATAATTGATTTGTAAGAAATTGGATTGCATGGAAATAATTGGAATATTCATGTTCATATTGATTAATATACAAAAAAGGTAGTTATATAACTAATTGATTTATATTAAAATGTTGAATTTATATTAAACAACTGTAATATTACATAATTAACCAATGTGAGGATGGATATAAAAACAGATGACAATGGGAAGGGGTATAATATAGAATAGAAGGGAAAAATTGAATTTGATTAAGATTAGAGATGAAGATGAAGAGTAATATTGGTTTTTTACAAAAATAGATGAGGAATAAATATGGCAAAAAGGAAATATAGAAATTGTAAATTTAATTAAAATGACTAAACACTGTTTAAATTTGTGAACCGGCCAAATACTCTGTTCAAAGAAAATACATTGTATGTTTGTATGTGTATTTCTAATTATTGTTATTTATTCATATTTGTTCTCTTTTATTTTTTAAAGTTTAACAATTCATTCTTTATCTTAATATCTTTATATTTGTTTGGGGTTGGCTTTCTTCCCTTTCATCTTTTTTATTGTACAGCAATCTTTCTCCTCAAACCTACCACCTTTCTCTTTTCTTTCCTTCTTACTTTCTATTCGTCCTGTTCTTCTTCTCCTCCCTACTTCCTCTTCCTTTCTCCTTCTCCTCCTCTCTTCCTCCCTCTCTTACCCTCCCTCCTACTCTAATTTCCCTTCCCTTCCTTCATCCCTCTCTATTGCTGTATCCTTTTATGCATATGGACTACTCAGAGGGCTGAAAAAATTATTTCTGACTGGTCCTCGCACTTTTGACCAGTCCTCAAACTTACGACTGTTCTCACATTTTACGTTTTTGCCCTATCTTGTCACCATGGTGAAGAGAAGCAGTTGTGAAATGAGTGACACGGTTGTTAAGAATGCTACAATGGGCATAAATGATGACCAGTCATAAGTGCGAAGACCGGTCAAAAGCCACTGTCAGAAATCACTTTTTTCAGGCCTCTGGGTAGTTCTTTTGTGCATATTGACTACTCAGAGGGCTGAAAAAGTTATTTTTGACTGGTCCTCACACTTTTGACCAGTCCTCGAATTTACGACTGTCCTCACATTTTACGTTTTTGCCCTATCTTGTCACCATGATGAAGAGAAGCAGTTGTGAAATGAGTGACACGTTTGTTAAGAATGCCGCAACGGGCATAAATGTGAGGATGGTCATAAGTGTGAGGACCGGTCAAAAGTGCGAGGACCAGTCAGAAATGACTTTTTTCAGCCCTCTGTAGTCCCTTATGCAGATAGCCATGCCCACCGGCCACATGACCAGCTAGCCACGCCCACCCAATCACATGACCACCAAGCCACGCCCACCCAATCACATGACCACCAAGCCACACCCCCAACTAAGCCACGCCCACAGAACCGGTTGTTAAAAAATTGAATCCCACCACTGGAGAGTGGGGTATATGTTGTGGAGTTTTGCTATTATAAGCCATCCAGAGTCCTCCCTTAGTTGGGCACCATATACATTTGTATAATAAATAAAATAAATCTTGGGACCACTTATCCACAAATTGCAGTGGTTTTGTGTAGATAAATATTATTTGTTATTTAACTGGTGGATGCCAGCTGAAATTGTGTGCTCCAAGATCCAAGCCTCCTTGCTTTCCTAATTTTAACACTACTTAACATCCAAACCCACATGCTCTCTAATGAGAATGATGCTTGCTTGTTCTGCCAAGATGGATTGCAGGTAGTCTATCATCTGACAGAATTTAAAATTAGGAGAATTAGACTTGTCAATTCCTGAGTGAAATGACCTAGTCCTTTTCAACTTGGGCTACTTTTAAGATATATGAAGTTAGGCAGATCGAATCTTCACTAGGCTCATGGTTGACTCAGCCTTCCATCCTTCCGAGTTGGGTAAAATGAGGAGCCAGATTGTTGGGGACAAGATGTTGACTCTGTAAACCGCTTAGAGAGGGCTGTAAAGCACTATAAAGTGGTATACAAGTTCTATTGCTATTGCTATATGAACTTCAACTCCCAGAATCCCTCAGGCAGCATGCGTTAATTGGAGAATTCTGGGAGTTGGAGTCCTTCACATCTTAAAGTTAGGCAAGTTGAAAATCGTTATCATGGACAAAATGAAGGTCGCAGTTAAACCCTAGCCCCCATTCAGGCCAGTAAATCCGAAAGCACTGTAACCGTAACCTGTGGATCTCCATGGGCTGAGGAGAAACTTTGAAATCTCCCCCCTCCCGCCGCCGCCTTTTTGGTCTCGCCAAAGAGGGCCGGGCCGCCAGTAGGCGCTTCCTCCTCGCCTTCCTTTCGCGTGAGTTTAAATGTAGCGCAGAAGTAAGTGCAGAGCGAAGGATCCCGAGCGGAGGAGGAGGAGGAGAAAGGGAGGAGTCGCTTCAGCCACTGTTTTGACTGAACTTGAGGAGACGCGCCGAAAGGCCTCGGAGAAGACTGACGAGCGCCGTGAGGGCATGAAAGAAGGTGAGGGGAGCCTGTGAGCAGCTCGGCGGGGTCTGACCTGAACCCGCGAGCGGACGGTTGGGGGAATGAGGGTTCTGGAGAAGCGCCAAACCGTGAGTGGGACTGCGAGCGGGGAAAGACTTCGGAGTAGTGGTGGTGGTGAGGGAGTTCCCCTTGTCCGCGGCCCTAGTTCTCCAGGGCCCCTTTCGCTGAAGAAGAGTCGTTATTTCTCTGCTTGTTTTTCTGACCTCCCCTTAACTTTCGCTCTCCAGCCCGCCAGCTTCTGGGGACTGGACCTCTTAGAGAGTCTTCGGTTTTTCGGCATAAAAAAAAAACAAAACCCGCTTTGCACGAAGGCTCAGAGACGGAGCTTCGTGCCCTTTAATGGTACCACGCAGAAAAACGCTGGGCGTTGTTGAGTATGAACAAGTAAAATCAATAAAAACTTAACTTTCTTCCGCTGACAATATTTACCATGGAAGAACTAACTATAAAGGACTCGCGACTAGGAGCTCGGGCACAGCTTGCCTTCAAAATATGGGATCTACCCCTATGGAATAGAGGAGTGGATTGGAGTTTTTTTTTTTTTTTTAACGAATAAATAAATAAATAATGCGAGCATTCGAGTCCCCCCCCCCCCCCCAGCCTTTCCTGGGTTTCGCAACCAAAATTATTTCCCAGCCTGTGTTGAAAAATATAGTATTAAAATCTCATTGAGCTGTCGTGAGAAGTGGCAGCAAATATGGGGTTAGTTTTAATTTTTAATATGGTATTGTTTATTGGTTCGATTTATATGCCGCCCTTCTCCGGAGACTCAGGGTGGCTTACAATGCGTTAAGCAATAGCCTTCATACTTTTGTATATTTATACAAAGTCAGCTTATTGCCCCCACAATCTGGGTCCTCATTTTACCTACCTCGAAAGGATGGAAGGCTGAGTCAACCTTGAGCCTGGTGAGATTTGAACTTGCAGTAATTGCAGGCAGCTGGTGCTATTTAACAGCACTGTAGTCTGCTGTGCCACCAAGGCTCTTTATGGTAAATATCAGTGTTATATAACCCATGCAAACCAAAAAGCTCTTTTGGAATTTTTAATGATTTTTAAAAATGGGAAGGGGTCCTGAGAGAAAAAAAGTTTAAGACACTTTGTTTTGAACTGATTCCCTAAAATTTCATGAGATCAATTGAGGTAATAGTGAGATCGTATTTTCCAATATGAGGCAATCCATATGTGTTTCTTTCAAGGACCCTCATCCTAAACTAGAATGGGCAATTAAAGAATCTGTCTGGAACGTACAAAGTGGAGGAGCTTTAAATGAACCCCAATCTCAGCAGGTGTTTTTTTCGTGTTTTTTCCCTCTTTACATTGTAATAATGTGGCAGAATAAGTTCAGCTGTAACAGCACAGTACATTTCCTAATTCTGGAAAAGTGCACCTGAACTTTTAATGTGCCATGATAAGCAGCAGTGAAACTGGGTAGGCTGTTGAGTTTGCTGGTAAACAAAGGGAATGGAGAGAATTGGGGCAAAGGTTTCTTCTAATAAAAATGCAGTATATTGCTGAAAATACTATGGCACATCCTTAATTTGAGCATGTGGCACGTGACTTGGAGACAAAAACCAGAATGTGCACCTTCTTACTTTACAGTAACTGCAATCTACAGATTCATACAATAGCAATACTTTGTGCCCCAGCTAAGGACAAGAGCAATATGGTTATATTGATTATTTGATTCAGATATTTTTATGAATTGCAGCATTTTAATAGTTAAAGCTACTCTGAATAAAGGTAAATGCTTTAAGTTTAAAAGATAGTGTTCGTATTTGACTAAGATGCAGTGTTCTTAGAGGAATAATGTTTTTTTTCCAGTAACTGCTCCTAGCATTTCTAGATATTTTTTCTGAATTTCTGGATTATAGAAAATTCTGAAACTTTGGGTTACAAAAACATAAAATTTGACATATGCTCCAGGTTTGAAATTAGGAAGAAAATAAGAGAAAATGAATAGTGGGAATTTAATAGTTTTAAACCAGCAAAACATAAAGTCTAATTGGAGGATGCAGAGAATCTGAAATTGTATAATAGAGAAGAGCAGGAGCAGAGCAATAATGAAAAAAGCAGTTTTGGTTAGCCTTTGAAACTCATTAAAAAAATTAGTATAAATTGTTAAAAGAACTAACTGTATTATAGTTGCTAGCCAATTTTCTCTAGCAGTTTTTATAACTTAACATTTATATTAACAGTAGATTGACAGTAAGAAAAAATAGACATATGCAAAAAACAAAGGGAAAAATGAACTTCAAAGACACATGAAAATATATTATCAAAAAACTCTGTTATTCTGCAATTACATTGCACCTTTATGTGTTTATACAAAAATAGATAAAAATAGAAAAATAATGGCACACACAATTCAAATTAACCATTAACCATTGAAATATTTTTCCAGTTAAGGCCTGTAATGATAAAATGCTTATTTAAATATATTTTTGAACCATTGTTATATATATATACTATATATTTGCAGACTTGATGAAATATGATCTATCACACCTCAGAGGTGTGACTTTGAACTTTTAACTATACCAGCAGAATTAATACTGATTTCTATTTTTTGAAAAGAAAAGCTATTTTATTTGTTAACTTGCAGAAGAGAAAATTTGTAGTCTTGTAAAATTTTAAAGAATTGCAAGGAGTATTGTCTGTTTTTTTGAAGCTACTAATTGTGGATGTAGAGGTCTGATCTACATAGCAATCTTAAAGATGATTAATTATGATGATTATGTGCAATCAAGTAATTTTTGACTCCTACTGATTACAGGTCGTCCTTGAGTTACGAATGTAATAGAGCCTGTCCATTCCATCTATAACTCGAGAATTTGTGATAGTGAATCTCGTACCTTGAACGACATCACTCCCTGCTTTCGCCCATTTAATAAGTGGGCGAATGCATGGCTCGTTAAGTGCCCATAAGATATCTTGGGATGGGGAAGGCCATAAGGGGTCTAGTGAGAGAACAGCCCACCTACTTCAGACCACCCAAGACCTTCTCAACCCACAGATACCTCATTCTCTCCCCCTGGGGCCCCCATAATTGTTCCCCCCCATCCTGTCGCGCTGGGTGACTTACTTTATGAAGATCTGTCCCCTCTTCAGCCTGTTTCTTTTCCTGTTCCCTCCTTTCTCATCAGCAAAGAGCTCGATAAGGCCTTTGGCGCTGAGAAAGCAGCCCCGTAAGGCCACACGTAGCCTTTTGGGGCTGCTTTATTGATGCTGGAGGCCTCGTCAAGCTGATCTCCAGCGAGAAAGCAGCTGCAGAATGCTGCAAGTGGCCTTTCAGGGCTGCTTTCTCATAGGCAAAGCACTTGAGGATTGCGCCCCTGTGGGCTTTGCCAGCCCTTTGCCAGTAGGAACAGGACTTCGGAGGGCTGCGTCCACTCTTCCTAAATTCTACTGGTGCCAACAAAGGCTTTTTGCAAAGGGCTGCAATCAGGAACACAATCTCCCTGCAGGCTTCAGCAAGGAAACGGCAAACAGAAGGAAGTCCTGAAGAACCAAAGCCTTCCCTCCATTTGCAAGTGTCCTGGCCTCAGTTCTCAGAGAATAAAGGCCTAAAGTGCGAGATTACACGAGATCAGTAGCACGAGATATCGTGGTACGTTAGGCCTTTGTTCTCTGCGAATGCAGGCAGAGAAACTGGGACAGGAGAGATCTTTGCAAGATAGGTGAGTTTCCACAGGCAAAGTGCCTGTGAAGACTCGGGGGTGGGAGGAATAGGTGGAATGAATGTTGCAGAGCCTTGTAAGGGTGAACAACTGCTGTGCTGCTGCCATATTCATAATTTTGGGATTTGTTCATAAACGCTAGGGGGCACTTATTGCATAACTTTGAACTTTGCTAAGGGAACACTCGTAACCCAGGGATTATCTGTACATAGTTAGATTTTCTCAAAGATGATCTATCCCTTACCTGTTCTTTCAAGTCTACCAACAATGCATTAATTGCCACTGTGATTGAGTCCATATTAAACATTAATAGAATTAAAACAAATTTTAATTATTGTATAAAAAGCTGAACAGTTGGAGGAAATACAAACACACACACACACACACACACTTTTACATACATACATACATACATACATACATACTTAAGTTACAGAATAATCAGAAGTGGTTAAACTGTTTTCCTAACTAACTTTTCTTCCTGTTTTGTTATGCATAAATGTACATGATGTAAAGACTAAAAGATAAGCAAATTGCAATAATACAAATGTCAAAAATGAAAAATATTATTACTTGCCATAGATCAACATAATGGAAAACCAGTTAACTGATTCTTCTGAAGAAAGTACATTTCAATATCAGAGTTCCTTGCCTTCACTGCCGGTTCCTCCTCTTGATGAATCCCTAACGAAATATCTTGATGCAGGTATGTACATTATGATGCTTTCATTGACTTGAAGATTGCTTTTGATTCTATCTCTAGAATATGGCTGGGGAGGAAATTAGCAATCTTTTCTATAGATCTGTGCCTTCTGTGGCTGATAATAATAAATGAGAACACTTTCATGTTTCTTAACTGTACCATCACAGGAAATCCCACTGCCTTAATCCCTGTATTGAAAGGTATCAGGACTGTATTCTTGCACAATTTAAATTTATTTTTTATATACACTTTGTAGTTAAAAATTCTATTGAAAAATGAGTTTCATCCTATAATATTAAATAACAATTTCATCTCATTCTCTTTATGCTAAGAAACTTTTTTTATTTAGATTTTTTTAAAAAAATTAATATTAAAAATGTTTTAATATTTTTGTAAGTAACTCAAGAGAGTGAACATTCTTAATCCTCTTTCCTCCTCCTATTTTCCCTACAACAGCAGCCTTGTGAGGTGAGTGAGAGCGACTAGCTCAAAATCACCCAGCTGGTTTTCAGGCCTAAGGAGAGACTATAGAATTCAGAGTTTTCAGATTTCTAACTTGGGGCTTTAACCACTAGAAACTGGCCCTGAATGAAATCATTTTGTTATAGTCAAAGATTTGCAGTGGCAAAGCCTGTGAATCCTTGCAACATATTGTTATGAAAAGCTGGAAATTAATTATTTTAAATTTAATTTGGTTTTAATTTCTAACTGTTGTAGCAATTATTGTAAATGGAAAATTAATGGACTAAAATTTTAGTTTTGCCAAACAGAATTTTGTTCCAGCTGTTGCTAAAAGCTGTTAATCTAAAAAGACATGAATGCTCTATAAACAATCCTCTCCAAATTTCTCAGAACTCTTCTCTGTGTTTTGTAATATGTGCCTGACACATTCTTTCATTTGGAACTTGGCCTCATATCTGTAGAATCCTGTATGGGAATTTGCCAATTGAAATGCTGGATAAAACAGGATTTCTGGGGCATGTTCCCATTTCAGTTTTAGAAACATTCAGTTGTTAAAGAGCTAACTGACATACATGTTCAGGTTGCAATGTTTATTTTACAAACCAGTTAAAAAAGAAAAAGCTACAAAAGGCAAATATGATGATTCAGCGGTTAAAGATGCTGAGCTTGTCAGTTGGAAAGCTGACAAACCTGGGTTCAAGACCTGAACACCACGCAATGGGTGAGCTCCTATTACTTGCCAAGCTCCTGCCTGCCTAGCAGTGCGAAAGCAAGCAAATGCAAGTAGATAAATAGGTATCACTTTGATGGGAAGGTAACAGCTTTCCGTGCACCTTTGGTATATATTCATGCTGGCTACATGATCATGGAAGCATCTTCAGACAATGCTAGCTTCCTTGGCTAAGAAACAGAGATAAGTCAGATATGACTGGACAGGGGAAACCTTTACCTATATGTCCTGTATCTATTTCTGTTTGAGAGCTAGAAATAAATTCCAAATGATATGCAATCTCTAGAAGTTTTGTTTATTTGAAATTTGTTTTATAATAAAGATGAAGCCTTAATGCAACTTGAAGTAGAGAAGTAAATGTGTTTAAAACATATTTTCAATCATTTATATTGTGCAGTGAAACCTTTCCTAAATCAAGAAGAGTATCAAAGAACTCGAGACATAGTCAGAAGATTTGAGAATGGCATTGGAAAGGAGCTGAATAAAATATTACTTGAAAGGGCTACAGTGAAGAGAAATTGGGTATGCTTTTAAGAAAGCCATTTTTCCCAGTCACTATGTATAGTAATAAGAATATATTGACAGTGTTCACACATTATATAATGTGGGCTTGTTGGTTTGACTTAACATGTTTGTGAACTTGCAATTGACATGTGTAAACCACACTTTATTTATTATAATCCAGCCGCTGTAGTTATTGTAATACTTCAGCAAGCCTTGTCTGAGTAGAATCCTGTCTCGGTTCTAATTCTTATGATACTGAATATCAGAGAAAAAAAAACACATTAGCAGAATCTAATTCAACAGCAAACTTCGCTTTTCTAGATAGTAAATCTCACTAGAAATATTTTCCTTTGAACAGATCTGAAATTATTTTAAATTTTGCTTGATTTCATATGTGTTCTGTAGTGTAGGAAGAAAGGTTGCTATTTGAACATCATATATGTAACATTTCTTTGTTTTACCAAATACTTTGTGCTGTGCTTTTAATGTCAACCATAGGATAGAACCTGAACTTTACAAATAGCCATATTAAGGATCCCTTTTGCTGTTAATTGCTTTTTCTTTTCAGTTGGAAGAATGGTGGCTAAATGTGGCCTATCTAGAAACCCGTTTACCAACACAAATCTATCACAATTTTGGAGGACCAGGCTCTTATATTGAACATTATTGGCCAATTAAAGAAGGGACTCAGATAGAAAGAGCATGCATAAATGTTTGGCACACCTTGAATTTCTGGGAACAAATGAGAAAGTAAGAAATAAAAAATCACAATGTAGTAATTATAGTTATGTATGGATTACTTGTCATGTTATTATGAGTTAATATTGCTAACATCATTTATAAGTTTAAAGTAGAATTTTATATCTGGTTAATTAAGTCTCCAAAAACTCACATTTATTTTTAAGATCTATAAAATTAAACCATTGGGACTCTAATAGGGAAAAAAACCTAAGCACATTACTGCCTTCTTTCAAATTAAAGCTTCTGAAATAAGTGCCACTGTTTTAAGTAAGCATAAAGATAATAGCCTGAGAGAATAGTGGATATTTTTCTTAGAAGATGTTTCACTTCTCATCCAAGAAGCTTGTGACTTGAGTGCCTTGTGTATGTCACATTATATGGAAAGACATCATAGGCCTTTCAGAATATATAGTATTGAAACATACTGAAATATAGCATTTCCTTAGTTCCTGGTTATAAATTTATGCTTATTCATGCAGCTTCAGTAACTTACATGCTAATTACCTTACAGGGAAAAGATGGCTGTACATAAATCTGGCAATAAGCCCCTGGACATGGATCAGTTTCGAATGCTTTTTTGCACTTGCAAGGTGCCAGGCATTGTTCAAGATTCCATTACTAATTATTTTAAAACAGGTAAATGATACTTTTTTCTGAATAAAAGAAAGTGGTTTCAATGTAGTATATATAATGTTTATCTGATACATATGGATCAGGGGTGGGTCCTACTTACCTTTACTACCAGTTTGCGTTGTGTCCGCGCACGCTTTTCTGTGCATGCACAGAAGCTTCTGCTCATGCGCAGATTGCTTCTGACGATGTCTGGGTCAGTGGGCAGAGCCTCCCACCGGTTTTACTATTGGTTCTATAGAACCGGTCCGAACTGGGTGCAGCCCACCACTGATATGGATGATCAACAGGTATATTTATAAACCACATACCTGGGAGTAAAATCTAGTCGAGCTTAGAAACCTTACTAGCAATAGCATTTAGACTTATATACCACTCCATAATGCTTTACAGCAGGCATTGTAAACAAATATAAAATAAGTTTATAGGAAAGCTCTCATTACAGTACAGACAGTACAGTTTGGGCCAAAATCTAGTATGTAGTCTGAATACCTGACAACAAACAAATAGTCTGGTTCCTTAAGATAGCTGTTGTGAAAAATACTAAAAGGGCTGAAGATTTTTTTCACGTTTTCCTTCAATAAAAATGCACAGAAAGGCAATAATATTTGTGGGTGACTAGGCTAGTTGCTTTTACACATTTTACTCTAATCTGTAATGTGGCCCAAAAGTGTGTTGGCTTAATTGGTTCTGTTTTATTCAAGGTGCTATGGAGAGCATTTTAAATGATTATCTTGCTGGCAGTCTTTTTAACAATCTTGCCACTCCATTCCTGTAGTGACTACTGTTCAGTAGAGTGGTGAGTGCCACCTTTTTAGTAACTGCCACCTTTTAACAAGTGGCAGTTGCTAATATCCATTCATGCCATAGATATTAGCTCCCAGAATTGTTGATGGATATGTTTGCAACTGGCCCTATGTATAATCACCAGCACTATGGCAACTAATGCCTCTAACACTGTGGTGAAGAGATTCAGACAGTAAATGAACAGTGAGTCTGTATCAGTAATAATGGGGCCCTCCAACAAATTAAAAATAATATAAAAGCATGTCCCCTTGTTGGTAGAAGCAGTGGACAAACTATACTACTAAAAATATTGTCTTCCTAGTGAAATTAATCTGTGCAGAAAATTAGTCTTAATTTTATTTAATTTTTTAAATCCTTAAAGGTGTATTTGGAACCTCTCACTGAGGATTGAAGGAAACTCATCTAGTGTAGAAAGTTGTTAATCCAAAGGTTTAACTGAAAAGTAGTCAACAAGAAATTTTCCAAAATGATTAGAAAAGGAAGTCTGCAAACCCAGTGTACTAAAGGTGCTGATCAGGGTTTGAGCATAATGGTTATTTTCTCATAGAGCTTTAAACCCACCACAGAGACTTATGCTTTCTTGTGATCTCACGAGGGAGCTGCTGTCAAGAGCACTTACTTGGGGGTGATCTCAAGGCCTTTCCATATGTAATGGGAAATTACTTAGAACCAGTCTGCATGCTGGCTCTTCACTCTGCTGTGGTTGTTGGCTCCACAAACAGTTTGCTATTTCTTCCCAGAAGCCTCTGGTTAAATGTTTTCAAAGAGATCTAGTGCTATAATCATGTATTAATAAGGAGCCCATATAAAACTTGACTTGCACTTCAGAAAGTGCCAGTCATTTGTTACATAGGCAGTTCTGTGAAGAAGCCAGGTATCTTGTTAGTTCAATATAACAAAGCAAAATAGCAAATGAGGACAGTGCTGAGTGACTGAAGGGCAGATGCTATGTACTGCTCCAATAGGAGCTGGGTATAAATCAAACATGCAGCAAAGTTTTTATTGGAATAAGATGGGAATGCCACTTTATATCAGGACAGCTAAATACAAAATTAGGCAGCCTAAGTTATGGGATGTGGATAAAAGACATAATTATATGGATAATTCCTAAAATTGTTAACAAGGCATCTGCCATCAGGAAGATGTGGATAATCACTGAGAAAGATATCTGACATCCCCACCTCCAATGGTTAGAATCTCAACTGCACTGGCACAGAACTTCTTAGAGCTTTGCTTCGAAACCCATCCCTCTTTATGTTATAAACAAAGGGTGTTATTTTATTTTTATATCTGTGTTTCATCCACAGTTCATAAATCTAATATGAATTCAGGTCTGTCATTTTGTAATCTGTGATAAGTATACCATGGAAAATTACACATCACTTGTACAATGATCCATAAACCTATACTTACATTGATGTTATACAATATAACTATGTTACATAATACTACATTGTATAATTATAAATATTGGTTTGCAGGTTAAGAGAGGAAAGTTTGTAAGATAGTCATCTCTATAAATACGCTTCTTTATGTTGCCTTCAAAAAAATTGGTTTGCTTTAACTTAATTACTGTAAGATGTTGTATGTATATTGCGGTACTATTGATGTGGAAATTGTGCATCAATGAAAAAAACAATAGTCAGCTGTTTTGCCCCTTTTGTAAACCTACATGGATCTCCTAAACTTGTTACATAGTAATTATGTCCAACAGTGGTTCCCAATCTTTCTGGCTTGGTGGATCAGTGGGGGAAAAGGGTGGTTCTGTATGAATGGCAGGCGTGTGAGTGACTGTGTGCAGCTCCATTTGTGCAAGCAGTGGCATATATGCCCACTGCTTGCACAAATGGAGCTGCGAGCGCCCACCACTCATGCAAGTGGAGCTGTGCTTGTGCGCTTGCCCACCACTTGCAGGACTTGGTTCCAAAAGGGCCATGGCTTGAGAGTTGGGAACCCCTGGTCTACAATACTTGGAATCAGACAGGAATATTCATTAAAGGCAATAAAACTTAGCTGTGGGGGGAAAAGATGTATTAAGCACCATTTATAACAGTTTTTCTGAAGAAAAAGTCCTGTTTATATACATGCTAACATTTTTATTATCAGCCAAATCCTGAATTGCATTCAGTTAGTTTTGTTTTTCAATTTATACAGAAGTGCACAAAATGTGAAGCAAGCCATCAGCTACTATGTAAATTATGATACAAGAGCTTATAGTATATTTTGCGGAAATATGCCATAAATTGAAGCATTTTCCATGACTACCAAGTCAATGGGCCAGTCTGATTCTAGTTACTCAACATGGTTTGATAATGACTATAAGGAAAAGAAAAAACAGCTTAGGAAATCACTTAGGAGATACTTAATCAGCCCAAACATGGAATTACAGAAGGAGTATATTACCATAAGGCAGAAATATAAGCAGCTATTGAAGAGAAAAAAGGCCTCCTATATTGACAACTTATGGGCTGGCCTAGAACAGGCAGCAAAGCTGGCCTCACCCACACTATTCTGGTTGGAGGTCTCAAAAATTATTAGAGATAGAAAACTAATAAGTGACCCAAACATTAGTGCAGAAAGATGGGAGAAGCATTTGGCCACGCCAGCAGCAGCGGAAAGCTCCGATAAGCTTATATCCTCTCCGAGCTTGATACAGGAATATGAAGCCTTACCCCAGTGGGAAGAAGTGTCAGTCACGGAGGTGAGGAGTTTAATCTCCTCCCTGAAGACAAACAAAGCTCCAGGACAGGATGCGCTCCCGGCATCGTTATTTAAAGATAACATAGCCTGGTGGGCGCCTATCCTGGCGGGTCTCTTTACTTTTATCAATAGAACAGGGCAAATTCCTGCCAGTTGGCGTTCATCAATAATTATCCCCTTACATAAAAAAGGCTCTAGAGATAACCCAGATAATTTCCGATTAATTAGTCTAATCGATATTTCAGCAAAAATTTATGCTAAACATTTGCTTCATAAATTAGAGGACTGGATAATGAGAAATAACATTCTAGCTGAAGAACAGTCAGGTTTCAGAAGCGGAAGATCTACTATGGATAATTGTTTTGTGCTGGACCATCTAATAACAAAGTTTAAGTTTTGGAAAAAACCACTGTATGTGGCATTCATAGACTTGAAGGCAGCCTTCGACACAATTGATAGACAAATTTTATGGGATAAATTAGAGGCCGTGGGAATTGAAAAAAAATTGTTATATCTAATTAGATTGTTATACACGGAAACCCAAGTAAGAGTTCGAGTGAATAGGACAGGATCGGTAATAAATGCAATCCCAATAAAGAAGGGTGTCAGACAAGGTTGCATCTTAGCCCCAACACTTTTCAACTTATATTTAAATGACCTTCCAAAATGTTTGGAAGATACATCACTCCATGGGCCTAGTATAGGAACAAGACAGGTCAATTGCTTGTTATATGCCGATGATATAATTTTGCTGTCGGCCTCACAGGTGGGGCTACGAAGGTCACACAGGAGGTTGGCAGCATATTGTATAAAAAATCGCTTGACAATTAACAGAGAAATCAAAGGTAATGATATTTAGCAGGCAACAAAGTATGAGGAGATGGGTTTTAAATGGCAGAAGAATAGAACAAGTTCAGTCATTTACTTATTTAGGGCTAGTATTTCAGACAAATGGCAAATGGAATAAGCAGGTAAAAGCCAGAGCTCGGAAGGCCATGGCTCAGATGGCTCAATTAAACAAACTTATTTTAGAGAAAACTCCATCTTCATTAATCCCAGTGCTAAAGGTCTTCCAGGCGAAAATTGAACCAGTATTTACCTATGGGGCAGAAATATGTGGGGTCGGTTAAGTTGCCTGGACTGGAAACTCCTCAAAATAAGTTCCTGAGGAGAATTTTGGCAGTGTCTCTTGGAACCCCAGCATGTGTAGTAAGGGCAGAAACGGGAGTCCATGCGATTGGCATTAGGGCCTTGTTGAAGACTGTTTATTATTGGTTAAGAATAATCGGGGAGGAAGGCAGGTTACCAAAATTAGCGCTAATGGAGCAGATTATCTCAAGTAATAAAAATAACTGGTTATCAAGAGTTCTGAAGCAGGTATCTAGCTCTGGTATCCCTTTAAATTGGCAGCAGTACGATCATAGGCAGATCCGAAATTGGATTGCACAGAGATTTAAGGACATAAGTGCCCAATCGGATATTGCACAGGTGACAGCAGTAAAAGTTTGCCCCTGGTTATCAGCTAATAAACAAATTTTTAAAATAGAAAAATATTTAACCGTGCCTTTATTTCCCGTCATAAGGAGATTTTTTACTAAATTGAGATTAGACCAACTTCAAACAAATATGCTTTAGGGTAGGTATAAGGGTATCCTTGTAAGAGAAAGAGTCTGTTTATGTGGGATGGGGGAAGTTGAAACAATGTCCCATGTAATTTTTGATTGCCCCCTATACTCAGATTTGAGGGAACATCAACTGAGCAGGATCTTTTATACCAGCACCCCTAAGTCTAAAGAGCACTTCTTGCAACATTGTCTGTTAGGTTCTAACTTGCAGTTGGTGAAATGGATTGCCAAATTTGCGGTAAAGTTGATGGAAAAAAGGACAAAGTTGGTGCAGCAGAATGTGGTAGATTGTAGGAAAGACCATTTGATCTAATAATGTAATTTTAATAGTAGTTTTAAGACTGATTGAGTAGATGCAGGGGTGACATAATATAATTTTAATCATATTTAAATTGCATCTCAAATGTATTTTATTCCGATTTCATTTTAGATCGTATTTTATTCTAATTGCATTTTTAATCGTGCGTTATTCCAATTTCATTTAAATTGTTTTACCAAACTTTTGTAATGATTTGTTTCTGGAACTCTGCACTTTGATATGGCCCAAGGGCTAATCAATAAATAAATTCAAATTCAAATTCATTCATCTATATAGCCTGCTGTAATTCTAATAATAGTAAACCATTTGGGGAATTTGTACTAAAAAGTGGTATATAAATGTAATAAATAATGTTACTTATCCTTGCCTAGCAAAGCAAAAACTTGAAGATGATTAATCCTAACTATGCTATGTCTGTTTAATTGAATACAGTGGGATTTAGTTTTTAAATTGGCATATAAAAGCATTGAATTGTATGATGCTGCTGCTTCTGTGTTTTGTTCAAAGCAAGTTTAGTTGAACTTTCAGTACTGCCTTCTAAGTATAAAACTAATTTTATAGCACCCTGAATTTTCAACTGCACTTTCATTTGACCCAGATTGTTGGGGGCAATATGCTGATTCTGTAAACTGCTTAGAAAGGGCTGTAAAGCACTATCAAATGGTATGTAAATCTAAGTGCTATTGCTATTTGTATTTGTATCCAATAATAGTTGTGTTTGCACACAACCGAATCAGAATTTTGAACTTCTTATCAGGGCATTGTGTTCTGTGTATACATCCTGTTTACTCTGTTTGCTACTGTGTCTGTATACATATAGACAAATGCAAGCACATATATGTATACATGCAGATGGAGACATTATGTGCTACACCTGTTTACCCCACATTTAGTGCACATGGTTTTAAAAGATCCTTTTTTGTGGAGTGAAAAACATCTAGCTAAAGATGATATTGTATGGGGAGGACAATGGCTAAAGCTTCTTCCCCACTGCATCTGTTCAGAATCTTTGTTTTAGTTTCATTATTAATAGTTGAAAATCAAGTACATTTTTTCTGCAATCCAGCTGGTGAGCAAGGAAAAAATAGGTAGTCCTCAACTTAGTACTGCAATTGGGTCTGGATTTCTGGCCGTACGTTGTTATAGTTGTAGGTCAAGTCACTCATGTGACCCGATCTGATTTATGATATTTTTTTGCAGTGAATCACCATGATAATTAAGCAAATCCATGGTGGTTGGGTATACTGCAGTCATAAGTGTGAACCCATTCTTCCAAATGGCCATTTTTGCTGTAAACCTGAAAAAACTGCTGCAAATCACAGCCATGTGACCATGGGACCCTGCAACCCAGTTGTAAAGATGAGCCAGTTGCCAAGCACCTGAAATGCAGTCACATGATTATAATTTGTCTATGTGTGCCACATTTTACGACAATCAGAAATGCTTTATGGACTGTAAAACATCTATCCCACTACACAACCAGTCTTAAATTGAGGACTACCTGTAACAGTGTTTCATATGCTTGCAGATAATTACCATCCTGCTAAACAATGAAGATGCAACTGATTTGAGATATAAATCTCCAATATGCTGGCCTGTATGGCTAATAAGAGGAAAAGGTTATTGTTCGTGTCCCATCAACCTAGGAAGCATTTCATGAAGATTATGCAAATTTCTGTATTAATGAATTAAACTTTTTCTTCCAGAGAATGAAGGTGAATGTCCATCTCACGTGATAGTGCTGTGTGAAGGCAGAATTTTTGAATTTGATAGTTTACATGATGGTCATATTCTGAGCCCACCAGAGCTTTTTAGGTATGTTTAGAATACAATCTAAAAACAACCTGCTAATCTACAGCTCTTTCTATACAAATTTGACATTAAATATTTTTATAGTGATATTCCAAATATGCTCTATAGAAAGAAGTAGTCAATGAAGATTGATGTAATTTAAGGGCTTCTCTATAAAACCAAAGAGGGAGATACTGTATATTGAGTTTTGAATTAATATTTATGATTACTTCCATTTATACTTAAGTATTGTTTCTATATATTTTTTACTCATTTTGTGGTAAATACAGATGTCATTCTTGCTATGTTACTGTAATTCAGTGTTTTCTTTTTAGGTCTAATTTATAGCATTTTATAGCTTTGTTTTATTAAATACAATTAAATGTCAATTATACTGTTTTTAATAGTTTTATGTGTCTTGAAAAGTTCATTTCTAGAGCGTCTTTCCTTTCATTGCCTCCCACTCAGTTTATGAGGGGAAAGTGATAAAAGTCAGCTGAGTATTTTGTTTCCCAATTTAAAAAATGAAAGGAATGTAATTATAATTCCCAACTTCCTAAAATAATTCTATGCTGCATTAAACAAGGACACATCTTAAAATCAAGATATTATTTTGTGATTGTTAAACATATTTAATGAATTGAAAGAACCTAAATATGGAAATGAATGGGAGAGAGAATGCTACGTTGTTTGCTGAAACATCATTTTAAATTCAATTTATTTGTGACTGGACTTGCACTTCCCACACTGCAAGTGCTTGTTTCCCCTCCCTTTCAAATTGTCCAAGAGCATAATTACTATCACTTTATTAAGGAAGAATGAGGAAAAATAGTGATCTACTTGGAGAAATAGTGTTGCAGTTAATAAGCTCTTTTATCTTTATTTCATGTATAATATATATGCATACCTCCAACGTTTTTTTATTTTTATAATCTGGGTTTTCTCTGGATAGACTGTCTATTAAAGATTACTATAGCTAATAAAGAACACTAATCTTATCTGTAGTACTTCTAATATTTACTAAATAACTTACAAAAGAGATGAATGTTTAGTTTAATTAATAAGGATCTGGAAACTTAATCATTTTCAGTATTCTGATTTATGTATGCTGGCTTAACAATAAAACAAAAAGGTTTTTCTTACATGATAGTTTGTATTGGAAATGCTAAGTATTTTTAACTTGGTATTTATATTATTTGCAGACAACTTTCCTACATTAAGAAGAAATGTGAGGATGAACCTGAAGGGCCAGGATTGGCTGCCTTAACATCTGAAGAAAGAATCTCATGGGCAAAGGTTTGGACTTTTTTTTTTTAAAAAAAAGACATTTGGTGCAGATTGATGTGTTTTATTTTAATAATTGTTTTGTTTCCCTCTTAGACACGTGATTATCTTATCAGACTTCATCCAAAAAACCTGTCTCTGTTGGAAACAATACAGCGTAGCTTATTTGTAATATGTCTAGATGATTCAAAGCCTCAAGCTACACCTGAAGATTATTCAGAGGTACTTAAAGAATTAAAATCCATGCTATTCTTACTAATCTACTCATTTTTAAGAAAATGATTATATTTAACTGACCTTAATTAGCCTTGTTATGTTATAAAGGAAAAAGATTTGGAGTGATCAAACTGCATAGGTTAACTACACCATGCATCTGGTTTATTCAAAATGTAAATTATAGTGTGTCACAGACAAAATGTGGGGATTATACAACTCCAATGAAAGCATAGCAACATTCCTCCCCAAGCCGCTAGTTTATTAGTCAATAGTAAACACTATGTTTAGAAATACGTCTCCCAATTATATATACATTGGATTGCAATTGAGTAGGAGTGATTTTGCTTTGTTTTCTTTTCTTTTGTCTTTATTTTTTAGCATGGTTATTAAGGCTGTGTAGATTTTAGAGATCAAATCTAAAACACAACACAGCCCTGTTACTATGTAGTATAAAGTTCCTATAAGTAGTTAAAAGTGACAAGAGAGAGAAATCATTGATCAATTAGTAGAGAATAAACTGTAATTTTTTTTAATTGTAATTTTCTGAGATCACATTAGCATTTTCTGGGTCCAGTTTATACTTTTTAAGACAAAGAATACTACTTTATCTTATGCATACATTAAGTATAACAGAAAACAAAAGCCTCCTTGAATGGAGCTTGACTTCTTATGTATGGATATAGTTTTGTCATTTTCTTGACAACAGCATAAAAGTAATTACAGACAGTCCTTCAGTAACAACCATTCATTCAGCAAATGTTCAAATTTACAGCAGTGCTGAACAAAGGGACTTGAAGATTTATATTCATTGCAGGGTATATGGGCATTGCAGCATCTCTGCAGTCACATGATTATAAATTCAGGCATGCACTCAGTCTGCCTGGATTTAAAACTGCAGGGATGATTTAGTTCCCTTCCACCAATCTCTTCACTATCTCAGCTGCCACCCCCACCCCCACCCCCCAAGCCTACCAGCGCATGCAAAATTGCCATGGCCTTGGAGACCTTGGCCTGTTCCCAGACTGTCAGGTTTGCCTTCTGTCAAGAGGCTTGGGCCTGTTTCCATACCACCACATCTGGAGGCCCCAACCTGCTTTCCAACCCATATCCAAGAGGTCCGGGCCTGCTTTTTATACCATCAGGTTCAGGAAGCTTTGGCTAATTACAAGGCCACTGGTATACCCAATTTGCCCCATTTATCTTTGCAGTTTTTTGCACCTGATGACAGGCATGCCATCTTATGCAAGGCCTGGCCTTTCTGCTAATAGTATAGCCTTTATTGCCATTGTACATCATGTATACAACGAAATTGGTTATGCTGCCTTGTGCCATTTTGCAATGAGGCTCCATTTTTTTTCAATTGTTTGGAAATCTTGGGTGGCTTGCTACAGGGCCCATTAGTATGTGGAAACCTGCTATAGCCTGGGAAGCTCAGTTAATTGCAGACCAGGCCTACTTTCCACCCCATCATGCCCGGGAGACCTTGGCTAGTTATAGGGATCAGCACCTATTTGGATGAGCCTTCTAAACTATAATGAGAATGGTGCCTGCTTGCTGAATGGCTTGAGGCAGTCTTGGTAGTAAGTTCATGCCTTGCATAGCGTGGGCACGCCTATCAGAAACTGCAGAAAATCTGCAAAGTAAGTGGGTCAATTTGCATGTGCTGGTCAGCCCTTTAACCAACTGTGGCCTTCTGGGCCTTGTGGGGGAACAGGTCCCAGGCTTCTCAACCTGCAGCAGTTTCTGCACACCAGTAAGTCTTGTAACTGGCCGAGGCCTCCTGGGCTGTGGTAGGTTTCCTATGCTGATAGGCTCTGTAACATGTGCCAAGCTACCCAGCACCTGCCTCCATCTGCATTTCACCCCCTACAATCCTTACTCAGACTCCATCTGCTTAATGACGCACAAGATTACCCACAACATTTCCCCACAAGTTTTCTGTTTTTTTTTTTTTTTTTTTTTACAAACATCAATGCATGAACAGTGTGGCACCTGTCATACATTTTAGTACAAATAAAATATATTATATTTACTACGTTTGACATGTTTATATAGTTCTAGTAATACACATATTTATGTTAATCTTTCATTATTTAGTTATTTCAAAAATATGTTCAATGTTATTTTTATGCCAATCACCATATTCTGAGTGTCATTCTTTTTAATCCAAATAAAACATTATTAATCATATTTTCTAATGTATCCCCCCCTCTCAAAAAAAAAGCCTTGGTATTCTAAATGGGCTTCTAGAGCATTAAGAGAGTACTGTTGGCTGCCAGGCTGCAATGTTGCATCCCTAGTTGGTATCTAGAGACAGCCATTTTAAAAGCAGCAATCAAATTGAAGATGGTATAGGAGATAGTATTGGAGGTGAGGAACCCCAATGGTAGGTGGAGATCTTGCACTCACACTTCCTCCTGCAGTGATGCCAGAAGACATGAGAAGTAGGGTATCCCAGTGAGCATTTTTCAGTCTTTGAAAGGCAAATGTGGCAATTTTTTCTTTCAGAACTAATAATGCCAATTCTTGATTTAGATCACCAGATTGGCACTCGCAGGGAATCCAACATTGCGGTGGGGAGACAAATCCTATAACTTCATTGCCTTCTCAAATGGTTGCTTTGCATCAAACTGTGATGTGAGTTTGTATCTTTCACGTTTCTCATTTTGTTTGTTTTGTTTATACAGAAACATTACAAGCAGCAATTTTAAGAAATATCTGCTTTTAATGCAGCAATTAATATATTTATAAATAGCAACTTAAAAAGAATTTGTTTATTTTGTTACTGTGCTACACTTTAAATTACTAGATAAGAAATATTGACCTAACAAAATTATGAGCAACCCTTCTAGAAAAAGATCATTGAAGATAGGCCACATGTGGAACCTGAGTGGCGTAGGAGGCTAATGCCTCCTACTAAGGCAGCATTTAACATCCAGCTGCCTGCAATTACTGTGAGTTCAATTCTCACCAGGCTCAAGGTCGACTCAGCCTTCCATCCTTTCTAAGGTGGGTAAAATGAGGACCCGGTTTGTGGGGGCAATAAGCTGACTTTGTATAAAATATACAAAAGTATGAAGGCTATTGCTTAATGCATTGTAAGCCGCCCTGAGTTGGCATATAAAAATAAATAAAAATAAAAAATAAAAATGTGATATGCTGCTGGATTACAATTCTTAACAGGCCCACCCAGCTTGACTAGCAGTATTATAAATTATCTATGGTTGTAAAAAATAAAATGTGATGTTGATTCAAATATTTATTGCTCCATCGAGTAATGTTTATTTTATATATATCTTCCAGCATGCTCCTTTTGATGCCATGGTTTTGGTGTACCTCTGTTCTTACATTGATTCCAAGGTTTTTGAAACAGAAGGGAAATGGAAGGTATGCTGTTAATTGTATTTCAATCCTTTTCCGATTGATACAACTCCCCTCCGGTGTCAGATAAATTAAATGGTTCTCTTTTTATTTCATACAAAACAGGGATCAGACAAAGTACGCAATATTCCTTTGCCAGAGGAGCTTGTGTTTAATTTCGATCAGAAGGTTCTAAATGATATTGCTTGTGCAAAGAACAAATATTACAAGCAGGTATGCATATAAATTTTTGGATGTCATATATTTGTGCTTGGTGTTAGTGCATTCCTTTTGTTTCCATTATATGACGTGAATGAGGATGAAGCAAAAGAGAAATCTTTTTATGCACAGCTGGTGACTTGTTAATTTGATTTGCCATCTGCTTGCACTGCAGAGCAGGATCCATCCTGAAAGATTTTGTATCAGTTCCTCAAATGTAGGACATGGAGGTAGAACTATGCTTTTTTCATATGTCCTGGTGATAAGCATGATTTAGGATACCAGTTTTGCATTTGTTATAAGCCAAAGGTTTCTGTCAGTAATATGGTAATCATCACTCAGTTTCTAAAGTCTTGAATCTCGAATCTTTGCTAGATGTTATAAGTTCTGTGTAATTCAAAATATAAAATTTCCCTTCATTGGTTCTCTGAAATTTCATTATTTTTCTCTTTTCAGGTATCTGACTTAGAGGTTGTGAATTATGCTTTTACAACTTTTGGGAAAGCACTGATTAAGAGACACCATCTTCATCCTGATACATTTGTCCAGATTGCTCTCCAATTAACCTATTACAGATGTCATGGACAGTAAGAAATGTTTTTAAATATGTATTAAATATTTTTTATTGTATTAAATACATATGGAGTATAATTTATGGAGCCTTTGAAAGTTAACAAATAGATGAAAATTATTTTCTCATCCGTATGCACACTTTACATATTCCTTAGAATTATCAAATCAATGCCTTTTATGTTTCTTCCTTTCTCCTTTATTTGTGTATTATTTTGCAAGTAGTACAGACTTTATCCAAAAATCTAATTTGTTCATTTCTTATCTTTTTGCACTACTTAAATGCATTATTCTTCATGTTTGGATCCATTTATCTAATATTGTTTGTATTGTTATTATATCAATTTTTTTAAAAAAAGTCATTTTAATAATAAGGTATCTTGTGAAGGCCAGATGAAATAAATCATCATTTTTTTTATATAAGGTTCAAAAACTGGAATGGAATGACTTTGTTTCACATTCTTTTTGGTAAAAGTAATTTGCTATATCAACAGACAGTAGGGCTTTTACATATCTATTCTATGAGCAGTTAAAGCAGTTAAGGGATAAATCTATCATTTTTTTTTCTAGCCCTGGTTGCTGTTATGAAACTGCAACAACCAGACAATTTTATCATGGCCGGACAGAAACTATGAGACCATGTACCACTGAAGTAATTGAATGGTGTAAATCCATGCTAGACCCTACAGTCACTGTGAGTATTTTAGTCAGAGATTTTTAAAAATTGTGATCTTATTTTGTGTTTAGTACCAAGACCTATATAACCCACCCACCCTTACTCATATATTTAATAGGAGGTCAAAATCTAGTGGAGATAAATTTCATCTTTCCTTAATGATAAATCATTTCGTAAACTGAATTCATAGTTGTCAGCATAAGAGAAAGTCCAAATACTAAAGGGATCATGTTCAGTATGAAATAAAACTTGCAGGACATTCCTTTTGAAATAAAAAATCTCATGCTCATGGATATTTTAATTCCTCTTTAAAAGTAGTTATATTTTACCATGTTATTTTTGTTAATTAGATTTTTTTACTTGGGGGAATAATGTATTTGCATTAAATTTATTGATTCATATTGGTTGTGCAAGTACAGATTATGTAGATTATACTTGACAAAAAGTAGCTGCTTCCCCTTTCATAGTTTCTAGAAATGTAGAACACAATTTTAGATGTGTATTTGGGACTTGATTACATTACGTACTTCTGGATCATCCTTCACATTTCAAGAGCAGCTTTCCGTAATCTGATGTGGAGCTTCAACTCTCAACAAGAAAGGCCTAGTTGCAGATGGGGGTTATTCAACTGAATCCAATCACCCTCCTTATCTTCTGTGGCAAACAGATGGAAGAGTTAATAATTGAAGCATAGAAGGAACCATTCATCTTGGCTCTTTTTCCTTTTCCTACTGTCTTTTGCTATTTTCTGAAGAAATGTTTAGATATAAGCAGTTTGGGTGGAATAATTATGTTTTTCTTAATTTCTGCAGCAAGGCCAAAGAAAACACCTAATGTTAAAGGCATTTGCAAGACATAATAAACTGATGAAAGAGTGTGAGAATGGAAGAGGTACATTTTTTTAATCTTGCAGAAGCAAAGAGATACATAGCCTCAAAATAGCAAAATAATCTTTCATGTAATAGAAGAGATAATTTTTTTTAAATTTACCTATTGAAAGTAATACTATTGTTTAGTTTTAATTATATTTAAATGACAAATAAGTTTTTTCCAACCCAATATCCTCCTTTAAAAGTATGGCTGTGGGTAAACTTTGATCTAGGCCTAAGTAGTTGTACATCCTGGCATTAGTATCTTTTTTCTTCATAAACTGTGATTTGTTTTCTTACCTCTCCAGCTCTTATTATAACAGTGCTGAGTAGAGTCATAACTCTAATGTACACAATAAGCCCCCAACTGGCATCACATTTCTTCCAGCACAATTCTCAAACCATCCTTTCCACTATTCTCAGTTCAACAGGCTGAATGGAATAAACTCTGTCCAAGTCATTGAACATTTTGTCACAATTAATTTATATTTCTCAAACAGGTTTTGATCGTCATCTCTTTGGCCTCCAACTCTTGGCCAGAGAGCATAGTCTTCCAATGCCAGAACTCTTCTTAGATCCTGCTTTCACCAGAAGGTATTGAAAAACATATTATATTTAGATTTACCCTTGGAATTAAATCATTCTATACCAACTGAACATAAGGTTTTACAGGTTGTCCTCATTTAGCTAAACTGGCTGGGCTTATGATCTTACTTCAGCTTTCCTGTGCTTTATAGACAAAGTTGTAAAAGGTGAGATTGGCGTAAAACTATTTTTTCATCACCATGGTGAACAGTTGCTAAATGATGTAATCACTGAATAGGAACAACCCATATTGGAGTTGAAAAGATAAACAGACAAGTAATTGTTTAATGATGGGACAAACGTTCATTGGTCCAACAGCTTCCAGTGATAAAGAAGTTGCACTTCTTTTAAATTATTATTGTGGAATAAGTAATTCACTTTTTCCTTTAACAAGTGTGCCAGAAATCTTTATAATACATTATCAGTTTGAGCATTGAACCCCATTCATTTATTTCAGTAAAGTTCCTTAATCTTAGCAGGGAAAGCAATTATATTTGTTCACCTTGCTCCTGGGTTGAATCTACATGTCTTATTTTTTACATGCTTTCTTGTTTTTTTCTTTTAATTTGCAGTGGGGGAGGTGGAAATTTTGTTCTTTCAACTAGCCTGGTAGGGTACACAAGAATTGCAGGAGCTGTTGCTCCAATGGTAAAGCATGGTTATGGCTTCTTCTACAGAATTAGAGATGACAGGTAAGAATACCATTAACATTATTTCAAGTAAAAAATTGAAACCTGTTTTCTTTTGCGTTATGTGTCAGTGTGGGAGAGATCAGTACTATATTATTTCAGTAATGAAAACTTGACTTCACAGTTGGCTTTGTAGGCACTCTTAACTGTCTTCTGTGTAGTTTTAAATATGATTGTTCTTTCTCCTGAAATATCTTATCAATTCTGACAATTATCTGATCTACTCTATCTATTCCTTCACATAACTAACTTAAACTGGTAACTTTCTGTTGTATGAATGTAGCAGAGTGATCAGTTCAGTTTCATTAGGATATCGTGAATTCAGACAGTAGGGTTAACTCCATAACCCATCATCCATATAAATGGACCTATATTTTAGCTTAAAAATTCCTAATCAGGTTTATATACTCCATAGTGCTAAATTCTTTTTTCTTTATTTCTGCTGCTTGTATTAGGAATAACATGCTGGGTAATATTTTAGGGGCATAATATCATAATCAAACTTTCTGTGAAATACTGATGATAAGACAAAAGTACCTCACTTTACAACATTTTAAGCCTTTTTTCTCTTAACTTGAAGGTAGTTATTTTTTCATGTTGTTCAAGTTCAACGTGAAACACATCTTGAACAGATTATTTCATTCCCATTTTATAGCATAAATCTACCTACCCATGATTAGCATGTATGATTGTATCTTGTAACATTGTGATTATTTAGGTGCCCAAGACTTTGTGTATACCCAACTGAAATTCTGTGCTGATTTTTTAAAAATTGCATATTTATCTAAACTGTTGTGTTCCATCTTTCCTCTGGTAGGATTGTTGTTGCCTGCAGTGCCTGGAAGTCATGTCCAGACACAGATGCTGAAAATTTATCTAAGGAATTGTTCCGGTCTTTTCAAGACATAATAAAAATGATGTCCACAGCCCAGATGTAGAAAATATATTGAAGCTCCAGTGCCATTTTTTTTTTTTTACAATACCATATCTATTGAAATTGATTGAAAATATTGAAAAATTTGAATATGAAAGCTTTACTTAAAAGGAATGATTGAAGTGGACATGGTATTTGACAGTTAGGCATAAATCATGCAAAATTCTACTGCAATAACAATGCAATTTTCCTTGAATAATCTGCAGCTGCAATGCAAAATATGATTAGAACTATGCAATGATAAACTAAACTTCTAAAATGCAAGATTTATTGAATTTTTCTATAGGAAAAAAGTTAGTTACGTAATCTTACTAGCAATAAAGAATGCAAAATCATGTTCATATGAATTCAATGTTTTGAGTTGGTGTTTTCAGAAATACACTGGGGAAAACTTGCTTTTGTTTACTATAATGGAAAGTTGTATTTTGAGCAACCATTGGAGCAATCATGTTTTTGTTCTATATGAAATGTGTATCATTGCTTTTTCTTGCCTTCAAAAGTAATCAAAGAAAAAGTATTAAAATACTTATGAATTTATTTCAGGTAACTTGGGGTTGTTCTTGTGTTTCATTCAAAGGCTTCTCTATAAACTGGAAGAAATTATAATTAAAGATACTGTATTTTCTTGCCATTTCAAATGTATAATTCAGTATGATTCTCAGGACAACATGCATTCTTTGTATCATAAATGAGAAACTCTATGAATAATGCAATTTATTCTTGAAATAAAGCCATTCCAAAGAGCAAAAACGTGAATATTATTCATCTATGCTTACTTACATTGTTCCATTATGATGGGAGGGCAGGTGTATTCTTAATTATTCTACCACGCAAGATACCATAGTTAACAAGCATTCAAAAGTCTTTGAAAGAATGAACACCGAAGAGTAGTATACCTTAAAATTCAGTTGATTTCAAACTGAAGGAAATCAGTATAATATTAATGTAACTAACTAGTTTGGCAATCCTTAACGTTAACATATTAGCCTGCATACTGGATTCCAGGCTGCAGGACTTTTCAGCTAATGTGGAGCTTCCTTTTCTTCTTTCCCTGTAGAGGGATGAATTGTGATTTGGTATAAGTTGTTAAAAGGAGGCCAAAGTATTCTGCTTTCCTTAGTACATGTCCATTTTAATTGCAGGTCTGTTTATTTTTGCACTCTGCACATCTGTTATTACAGTTTTGAATAGCCACTAGTACATAACACAGTAAAAGGTTTTTTTTAAAATAATATTTGGATTGTTGCAGTGCCAGTTAGTAAGAAAAATGAATGGCCCAGCTGGTTTCCATGCCTCAGGGAGGACCAATCCTGGGTTATCTCAATCTGAACTCAGCACCTTTACCACTACACCATGATGAAAGGCAGTTTGTATGCTTGCAGTTATGTTGGGTTTTCATTTCTAAAGACAAGAATTCTTCCTTACTTATAAAGTTAGATAACATTCATAGGGTTAAGGCAGAAATTATTAAAAAATCCAGGATTCTTTTTGCAGAGTTGTTGGTGTCACTCGGCCTTCCCAGCAAAAAAAAAAATGGAGGGGTATTTGCTATGCATTTTAATTCCAGAAGACAGGATAGGAATCTAACAAAAGTCATTATGATTTTGCCATGTGGCAGAAGAGAAATCAAGTCAATAGAATATATACTTGGATTTTATTTTTTATTTACTTATTGCATCTGTTTCTGAGATGACGAAAAGGTGTTCAGATGTTTGTGTAATTCTGTAAGAACATCTAGCTGATCCTGTGGAAGACAATCATCTATGCACAGTAGTGTGTTGAAATAACTTTAGAAAATGTAGGTGGTAAGTGTAGATAAATCCTAGTCTTTGTAGTCTACTAGATCGTTGTTTAATTTCTAATCTTAAATTCACTAATCAACTGCTTGATAATCTGTTGATGACCCAGATTGTGCCATCGTGTAAATTCCTCACTTTGTACACATTCAAAAGGTATTGTATAATATGTATACTAGTATACATGGAAAGTATACTATACTATACTTTATTTGTCTTTTCTAAAATGTTTCCATATTATATTATAGTATAGTATAGTATACTATAATATAATATGGAAACATTTTAGAAAAGACAAATTATTTATTATTCTCTGGTAGATTAAACACGATGGAACAAAGTGCATGAGCCAGATATGTTCTAATTTTAAGCATTACACAATAGTGATAGGTAATGAGAAACAGCTATGAGAATACTCTTCTTACAATAGGTTGTGTTTGGCTGGATCACAATGTAGTGAAACACACAGGATTTATCTTCACATCTAATTTCTAACCCTTGCTAAATTTCTTACTAAATTTTGTAGAGATTTAAATCATTAGACTTTGTACTAATGTCACTTGTACCTAATCACGTGTAAGAAGATATAACAGCTAATGACACTTTTTCTTTCACTGGCCATGATCATTATTACTGGGTTTAACTACAAATAGCTGTTATATACAATCCAGAAACCAATTCTAGGCCCAGATTCACTGTGACAGTGCGAGTTTAGTGTGATAATACACCATTGTATCTCCAATACGGAGCATGTTATAGGTAGTCCTCGACTTACAACAATTTATTTAGTGACTATTCTTATTTTTCACACAGTTGCAGCATCCCCATGGTCACATGATCAAAATTCAGATGCTTGGCAACTGACTCATATTTATGATGGTTGCAGTGTCTTGGGGTCATGTGATCTCAAGCAGAATTAATGGGGAAGCCGGATTCATGTAACATCCGTGTTACTAACTTAACTGAATGGATTCACTTAACCACTGTGACAAAGGTTGCAAAATCGTACAAAACTCACTTTAATAATTGACTTAGCAACAGAAATTTTGGGCTCAATTGTGGTCTTAAATTGACTACCTGTACTTTTCTATAATTTATAATGACCAAATTGGCTACTCTAGAAACAAAAGAAGAAAAAAACACGACCCAAATCTGACACCAAAGAACAATGGGGAAACTTTTCAACACTATCATGCTCTCAAAATGGCTATCCTATAGAAGTGGAATTATAAATACTATGAAATGGCACAGCTAGAATTCGTTAAGAAGCTTATAATTAGCAGACTTAACAATATTTCTTGCAAAATAAACTGAGATTATAAGAACTTCATAAATGCAAAATTGTGCTTCATCCAATTATTTTATTAATAATTAATTAATCTGTCATTGTCACCATGTTTAACCTGTTGTTCAATATCCCACTCTCATTAAATACTGCTTTTACCAGCAATAATCAGTGTCTGTTTATTATAGTGCTATTCTCTCAGAATTATGTTCCACACGTCTGATAAAGCAGACAGTGATCACAAAGGGTTATGTTATTTATAAATGATTGAGACTTTAAAGTGCCACAAGACTCATTGGAATGGTGAAAACAAGTTATGTATTAAGATACAAAATGTATTGTAAACAAGTACAATCAGTGTCATAATGATTAAAATGAAATTGTTACAGATTAAGTTTTAGGCCGGAACATTAACATTAATAACATTCGAAAGTACCATGAGCCTACTTGAAGGTGAAGTGTTTAAGGAAATTCTACATTCCATATTTCTGGATCAGTTCATTTGCTTTAGAAATATAGGCTTTCATAGCATCATCTTTGGATATACCTGGAATGGAAAATTAGCAGTTACTACGATGTCTTACTTTTTATCGGGGGGGGGGGGGGGGGCGGGGGACGGGACGGGACACGACATCCCTAGTATTATTTACAGTAAAACTAACCTTTCTTCAGATTCCAAGCCTCCCATTTGGTTCTGCCTTTCAAATCCGATGCCCCAGGGCACTCTGTTGAAGGAGAAAATATAATCATTAAACCTGTCTTCTTGAAAAGGGCTCTCATACTCACTTTTTCCTAGCTGTTTATTAAGTACCAGTGTTGTTGTCTCCTACAGTGGCCTGTTTGTAGAGTCCATACAGTTCCTTTAATTCATCATCGGTGGGCTTGGATTTTAATTTTGTAACCTTTACCGCAGCAGTCTCGAAGTCAGTCTGATGAGAAAATAAAACAACAATCATTAAAGAAACACACTGTTATTTCATGTATCAATGTGATATGTTTATTTCTACAATTTTTATTGAATGCTTGATTTCTGATTCTAGATGTATGGTAAAATATTCCTGTTTTTCTAGTGCTATGCTAGCTCATACCCTATACCATTTTTTTTTTTTTTTTTTGCCAGTGTAAGAATTCCCTCCAGCCTTTGAGCTAATGGCCATGCATACAAAACAGGCTTGTACGTGGTGAGAATTGCTGTTATAAAGAAACTTTCATTACTGAACAGCAACTGGCAAGGAGCAAGCTCTAAGTTTGGGATAATAATTCAACATTCATTTATTAGTTAAGTTTATAATCCAACATTTATTAGTTGAGTTTATAATCCAACTTCTTTTTGCCTTGATTTAATCAAGATTGAGAGCCAGTTTGGTTAAGACACCAGGCTACAACCTAGACTAGAAAGCAAGAGACCGTCAATTCAAAGTTCTGCCTTAACCATGAAAGCCAGTTGGGTTCACTCTCAGCCCAACTCACCCTACAGAGTTGTGGGGGGGAAATAGGATGAAGGTGTGTTGAATATATTACTGCCTTGAGTTATTTGTAAAAATAATAAAAGGCAGGATACAAGCAAATACATTAAATTTAAGAAAATACTTTAAAATAATATTTAGGATTCTGCTAAAAATAACCTGGTTCTATTTCATACAACACAAATTTTAAATGATATTGCATATCACAACTCCATTATGCAAAAGGACTTTAAAGCATGCAATCCTTCTCCACATATTCCACCATTCTTAAAACTTATTACAATAACAGATACACTTCTGTGAAAACAGAAGCGTGCACTTTTATCCAATTCTGTAAAGCTTCTCTCGGTTCTCTATGCTCCTAATTTTCTTTTCTTTATTCTATATCATTTTTTAAAAAAAATATTAAATGTATTTTCCCAACATATTTAGCATTCATTCAAATACTCTATACTATTGTTTTTTACTTGACAAAACCAAGTAAATTAAACAGTGACTTACTGCAGTGATTTTTTCTGGTTATATTAAATCAACCTTTCTCAAGCTGGGCCCCTCACCCAAAATTTCTACTAGATTCTTAAGCAGCAGGCTCAGGAAGACAATATGAGATGACCCAAAGACAATTTATGTTTGACATAAGCCAAAATGTCTCTAAGTAAGTGATTATCTCCTATACACAGAAAATTCATTAAACCTCTAACAAGTATTATTTAAATAATAAGCAATATTGATAAGAGACACCTGCAAAGAAAGCAAAAAGTAACAGAATTGTCAGAAAGAAATGAACTAAGAGAAAAGTATGTTATGTAAGTGATTCTGCATCAAGTAATCCATGCAATTAAATTGTAGAAATAAATCTAAGGATACATTCATGTGCATATATAGGAATGAAAGCTACATGCAATTAGCAAAGCCACTTGGAATCCTTCCAGATTAAATATATGCTTCCTCAGCAGTATATGTCTGTTTTAGCCTTGAAAACAATTTTATGATTTTTGACTAATTAATTTTGCTCTACTCAAACCAAGTTCAATTTGACTGGAAGCGTCGCGGCGAGACAGTCGGGGAATTAGCGGGCTCTGATGAGCTCCGCGAAAACTCGGACTGACGAACCACCGCTGAGGGGTCTTCGGACCAGAACCGTCCTGTAGGGACAGGGAAGGAGGAGAGGCACCTCGGAAGACCTAGAGGAAGAAGCAAGTTCCTCGAAGGTCGGAGGAATCTCTCCGATTCAGCAGCGGAGGTGGGAGTCATTATGGCTGTCAACTAGCTGGGGCAACCGGAATAAGTATTGAGCAGGAGCGGTGAAGGCAAGGTTTTTGAAGCCGGGTGAGTGATAGCCAACCCACAGGTGAGATAACAACAACATCTAGAAAAAAATTACTTTGAAACCCCCAGCGAAAAATTAGCGGCTAACAGGCACAGGGGAAGAAAAAAGGAAACAAGCGGAATTTAAAGGGATAAAAACCCAAAAAGAAAATTGATTTTGGAATAAAATTAACTGGAAAATTTTATGATTAGAAGAAACAACCCCAAAATTGACTAAAGGATTGGAAATAAATAGATCCTTTCTTGTTGAAAATTACAATTGAATATTAAGGCCTGCAACGGAAGTGCTTTATACCTAAAAAAAAAAAAAAGAGGGGAAAAGCATTGTTTAAATTGGACTGGATTATAAAACTGATTTGGTACTTTCTAAATTAAAAAGAAGGAAAAAAAGAAGCTAGATTGTTAGCAAAGATTGACACAAAATGGACACTGTTAAACAATTAAGAAGATTGTGGATTTTAAAGAGACATCTTCAGGAGAAAAAAGAACATTGCAATTTGGAATCTTTGTTTTGGAAAACTTTGAATTATATCAGTGATACCTGTGAGAACTTTTGGGGAGGATTGTTTTGTCTATAAGAGGCTTGACTTTGGGGGAAAAAAACAACGGACCTTTTAAATTTGGAACACTAATACAGAAATATTAAAATGGTGCAGGAAATTAGAGAAATGATTGAAATAATGTACTCGTCATGGAAAGCGGACATAAGAGGAATAATTACAATGATACATGCAGAATTGAAACTTGAGGATCCAAAAACAGAGAGAACATATTCAGGCTAACAAGGAAATAAAAACGGAGAAGCAAGACACAGGAACTGAAAATAAAAAAGAAGACAAAGACAATGAAATTAATTTTGGAAAACTAATTGAATGTATGGATAGTAATAATAAAAAGGAGGTTTTTAGAGATTACATTGGGATTAACAATGGAAAAAACTGAAAAAGCAGAAAGAGACAAAGAAGGAGAGAAGGGAGGAATAGAAAGAACATGGAAAATTTAAAGGATCACACTGGGATTAACAGTGAAAAGGGAAAAAATGGAGGAAAAAGATGGGAAACAGGAAATGCAGGGCAAAATAGAAGAGTCCAGATTTGTGAAATACAGAATGATTACACTGGGATAAACAGTGGGATAAATAATGGGGAAATAGGAAAAAGAGAAAAGAGAGAGGAAACAATGGGAAATTTAGGACAAAAGAGGAGAGCACAATATATCAAAGTGCAAGGGAAAAAAGGGGGAAAGAAAAAGGTAAAAATAAAAAGAGGAAGGGAGAAAAAGAAATGAAAGAGAAAACCATATGAATGTAAAAATAAAATGAATAATAACTGGAATATTTGTATTGTATCTTTGAAACGTAGATAATGACAAGTTTTGTTTCTTTTTTTGTTTTATTCTCTTAAGAAATATGAATAAATTTAAACTAATAATTGAAATACTTCTAATAATATATGATGGTGAAAGCAGAAAAAAATAAGTTATGGCTTGGATAACAGCTAGAATATTTTTAAAGTTAATTAGGGAAATTGTAAAGTTGAAATATGAATTGTAGTAAAAAATGGAAAATTATATGATTACAAAAATGAAATGAATAATAATTGGAATATTTATATTGTATTTCTTTTTTCTCTTTTCTTTTTTCTTTTAAAAAATATGAATAAGTCTAAATTATTATTATTACTATTATCACTATTACTATTACTATTACTATTACTATTATTATTATTATTATTATTATTATTATTATTATTATTATTATTTACACTTCTATACCGCTTCATAGTGCTTTACAGCCCTCTCTAAGCGGTTACAAAGTTTACAAAGTTAGCATATAGCATATTGCATATTAGCATATCGCATTAGCATTAGCATATTGCCCCCAACAATCTGGGACCTCGGAAGGATGGAAGGCTGAGTCAACCTTGAGCAGGTGAGATTTGATCTGCTGATCTGCTTAACTAGCAGTCAGCTGAAGTAGCTGCAGTATTGCACTCTAACCACTGCACCACCTCGGCTCTGTAAATTGTAATAATAGATACTCGAATTGAAAATTAACTAGAGAAATGGTAAAGGTTGAAATATTTTTAACTCTTTAAATTTGTAATGTGACGAAAGTAGAAATGATTAATTGTAATAACTGAAATGCAACCAATTGTATACTATGTTGAAAGCAGAAATAGCTAAAATTAATTGATTTGTAAGGAATTGGACTGCCTGGAAATAATTGGAACATACTAAAATGTTGGATTTGTATTATTAAAGGAAATGCATGATATAAAATAAGTGGATTTATTATTATTATAAGAATTAAATTACTGTAACATTACATAATTAAACAAGATGAGGATAGATATACAAATAGATGACAATGGGAAGGGGTAAAATATAGAATAGGAGGAGAAAACTGAATTTGATTAAGATTAGAGATGAGAATGAAGGGTAACATTGGTTCTTAAAAAATAGAATAGAAATAAATATGGCAAAAAGGCAATATAGAAAATGTAAATTTAATTGAAATGGTCTTTTTAAAAAAATAGATGAAACTTAATTGAAATGACTAAATACTGCTTAACCTTATGAACCGGCCGAATACTCTGTTCAAAAAAAAATACATTGTATGTTTGTATGTGTGTTTGTCTAAAAAATAAAAAAAACCTTTATATATATATATATAAAACCAAGTTATACAATGTTCAGCTGGCTCTTGAAAGCACATTTTCAGTATTATGTCCTGCAGAAATTTATATCTACTTGCTCAAAACTGAATCCTACAATATTCTGGATTTTCAGATACATTCCATAAATTAGTCGACCCGTGGTTCAAAAATTGTTGCCCTATGATGTACTCTTTTGCCCAGTTAAAGGTAATGGGAACAAGAGTTTTGGTAGTACATACATATAAAAAATTCATTCATACCAAAAGTCAGTTTTCTTTTTTCATTACCATCAGGGCTCACTTATTTCTTGCAGTCCTAATTTCTTATTATTATTCTTATTATGATTGAATTTTCAAAAATGTACCTGTTCAGCATTTTTTATGTTCAACCAACATAATCTTGGTCCATTTTTTCAGCTACCTGGGCTGTGTGGCTAAATTCTCAAAATCTGTAGGTTTCCAGGTACAGTAGTTTTAATAGGAATGCAATGCATAATGCTTTTGTGCATTAAAGGAAATAAAATAAAAGTAATTTTAATATACATATATTAAAAGACATTGGGTCGGATTCATATTTGAGTGCAATTGTAGTGATCTTTCTGTAGGCTAAAAAGAATGTGAGGCTCCATGATTTAATCCCTCATCCAACTGCTGTCACAGCTGGGCTGCTCTACATCCTCTGCTAAAGCATGCATACACACAAACACCCAGAAACACCCACACACACCAAAGAATGTCCTGACAATTCCTTCAATTAGATTGAAGTAAAATATAAATTGAGTTGCCCAGTATTTCGCTAATTGTAGTACTAATGGTGAACTTGCCTTAATAATCAAAAATTATGTACAAGACATAAAGCAAAGATTTTGCAGATGAGTAGGCAAGCAATAGTAAAATCCAGATTCCAATCTACTGCACCATGATAAATCTATTATGATAATTTACAGAAATAATACATTTTAAAATAGAATTCTATGATGAAGTAAAATGCTATTAATTGTAATTATTAATTTGCATAATTTATATCTTCCATTTGTTTTGTCCCAGAGATGTAAAAAGCAAGAAAGACTAATCAGTTGTGGCGGTCAAATGCTAGGAAAGCATACACAGAAATACTGCCTCCAAAAAGTCATAAAAAGCTGCTCTGGATTAAGTGATTCACAATCAAAGGTTCTAGGCATCAGTGGGGCTGGGTGGGGCTGGCTGAAACAAATGTTACCTCCAACAACAGCTTCTGAGGTTATCTTATAAAGTTCCCAGCCCCACCCAGCTGAGCTGGTATTAATGATATTTCCATTTTCCAGGGAGGTGTTTTTTCTGGGACAACTTCACCCTGCAATCCTCAGCCATTCAACCTTTCATTCTCTACTAAGTGGCAGTAGCACTTTGAAGGGGATAAAGATCAGCAAGCAGAGTTGCAGGACCAGTAGATCTTGCAACGACCTGTTTATTAGAATCAGATGTCAAATTTAAATTGCTTCGACATGATTACATGTTTACAGGGTGTTAGAATTAAATTATAATAAAGCTGCCATTGGCTAAAGTCATATTATCTTTAATCCCGCCTTATCCTCCAGTTTTGTTACCAGTCAACAAAACCTTTGCATATTTCACAACAATGATGCTGAAATCTCATAGTTCAACAATTTGTGGAAGGTTATGTAAAGATGTGTAGGAAGTTAGCACCCACCCCTTTCCTGGAAGAGTGAAATATTTTAGGAAATATGAAAAAGGCAGAATATTATATTTCCCTGTATGAGAAATATGAGAAGCATATTTTACAGACAAAGCAGCTCCCACCTTCCTGCCCCTCACCCTTTGTCAATTGGCCATTAAGGCCTGGGCCAGTCTATTCTACATAACAAAGATCTACCTCCTTCAGGCAGAGCCATAGTAGGAATTGCCAAAGATAGGATTAGCCCTCTACACAATAGCAGCAGAAACTCACCACATGTGACCTGGGAATCACATGTGACCATCAGCCAGCAAGGCCCCCACCCCCTGGGAGTCTGACAACCAATCAGGATACTCTTTTGGGCCCCCAAGAAATGCAGAGCCAGAGAGAGCATAAAAAACCGAGGATTTACTGTATCTGCCCCTTTTCTGTTTAGGAACTCAAGCCATGTGATCCTGTAAAGTTCATTTACAAGGAAAAAAAATCAGTCTTGCATTTACTGTATGTGTTTAAATAGGTTTACCTGTTCATCTCTTTCCTGAAGCATGTGAATCCAGTTTTTTCTTATCTGTTGTGTCTCCATTTTATTGAAACTGCATTATCTGTTTAGTAACTGCAATACTGTTGTTTCTTTTCAAACTCTGCAAGCTATCTACAACCCCCCCCCCCCATCTGTAATCCTGTTACAATGCCTTTCCTGGGAAGATTACCCACAAAAGGGGGGAGGGGACCCTGTTCTAATGTCTTTCAGCCCTGCACAAAGGACTCTGCAACCTGTGGAAGCAGAGCACATGGATCCAGATGCTGCCTCCAGAGGAGACCTTCCATCTGTTTGAATCAGGAATTGGGTTTGAATCCAGCCTCCACTGAAAGTCATAACAGCAATCAGAGTGGAGCAGACCTTCCCAAGCCTGACTGATCAGCTTTACCACCAAGCATTCTACCAGCAGACATGAAAGAAAAGACCCTGAGATGTACAAGTAAAGACCAAAAGACTCTTTTCAATCCTCAGAAGACAGCTGGAAAGACTATGGGGGGAGGGTGGAAATTCATTGTAAGGTTATCTTTCTTGTCTCATTTATATTGTAATCAGTTTATTGTAAGAATTGTATTTGGGAGTGATTGCCACAGCAAGTTATGTACACCTTAGATTTCTGTCTGATGGGGAGGAGAAATATGTCCAAAATGTTTGTATTGCCTGTATTGTAAAAGTAGCTGCATACACATGCACACACAGAGAGACACACTATTCAGAATTAGATTGAAACTATTTCCTTCACTTACCTCCACACAAAGCTTCTCCTAGGTTGATTTTTGCTCTGTAGCACTAAAAGCCCAAGTAGTCTTATCTCCCTGCTAATTCCATGGGGAAGGAAGCAATTCCCCTCAGGCAATTCCCTCACTTGAAGAGATAGCAGAAAAAGTGATCTCCAAAACCCAAGCCCTGACTGTGACTCACAAATGATGCTGCCCAATTGCCCAGTAAAGGAAGATATATTGCACTGGTGGTCTCATGAGTAGTAATCCCAGGGCTCATTATGTGTAACACCAAAAAAAAAAAAAAAAAGAAAAAAAAAGAATGGATATTGTACACTGACTAACCTCAATTTGGACTCACAAATCCTGGATGCACTAAACTAAGAGCTAGGGCAGGTTTAGTAACCAACCCATGAAATGGGCAGCCTGTAACTTAAAGGAATATCATGGCTGTGAAAAATGTTTGGACATGTGCTTCCTTGAAACCTGACTGGAAGCTCACAGAAAGTAATATCTGAAATCTGAAATTAATTGGCATGGAAAATTGGATACTGTAAAATTCTTACCAGAACTTTTCCCCTGGCTGCTAGACCTTCATGGTTGAAAGCTGTTGGAAGCCACTGAAGGAATCCTTCAGTGCATTCAGGGAAGGAATGCCTCCCCTTTGCATTAGAAAATTAAAAGCACCCATTAAGGCTCCCTGATCTGATCAATTTTAATCTTTTGCCAAGAACTTGTTTCAAAACTCACGTTTTTGAAAAAAAAAAGTAGGGATTGTAGGAAGTTAGCACCCACCCCTCTCCTGGAAGAGTGAAATATTTTAGGAAATATGAAAAAGGCAGAATATTATATTTCCCTGGGATAAGATGTTTTGAAGCAGCTCCCATCTTCCTGCCCCCACTCTTTGTCAATGGGCCATTAAGGCCTGGGCCAGTCTATTCTACATAACAAAGATCTCCTCCTTCAGGCAGAGCCATAGTAGGAATCATAGGAATCCAACAAAGATAGGATTAGCCCTCTACACAATAGCAGCAGAAACTCACCACATGTGACCTGGGAAGCACATGTGACCATCAGCCAGCAAGGCCCCCACCCCCTGGGAGTCTGACAACCAATCAGGATACTCTTTCGGGCCCCCAAGAAATGCAGAGCCAGAGAGAGCATAAAAAACCGAGGATTTACTGTATCTGCCCGTTTTCTGTTTAGGAACTCAAGCCATGTGATCCTGTCTACCATTAAACCATCTTTCCAAGCAGTCTCCATGTCTCCAGTGTCTTTTTCCCCACTTGGAGCAGAACCTAGAAGGATGTTTCTTCCAACACCTGGACATGTCCTTGCAGATTTTTTTGGCAAGATTTTGGTTTGGCATTGCCTTCTTTCTAGAGCTGAGAAAAAAATGACTGGACATCCAGCTGGCTTTGTGCCTAATGCAGGACAAGAATATTGGTTTCTTGCTCAATGTCTTTAACCACTACACCAAACTACCTCTTCCATTGCCACAGTATTTAATAGCCACTGGATGAAGGAGTTACAACAGCAGCCTTCCCAACATAAATAAAATGCTGGATTGAGTTTCACTCTAGGGGAATTGGGTATAACTCTGCAATTTATTTGGTAACCATTACAAAAATGGCTTAATACTGCCTTCTTCAGGGATTTTTAAAACAACTTTCCAGTCTACCTTATATTACTTTTATGTGGTCTCCCATCTTAGAATGCTTAGCCACAAATGTTGCCCACTCCAAAGGACATTGCTCTGTTTCTAATTTTATTCCCCATACTACTATAGTACTCTACCAGGGAAAGTCCAGACATTTGCAAAGTAAGAGCAAGTATCATATGCAGTCAGATATGCTGCATATGACACTTGGCAAGGAGTGCAATTGGGAACTATCTCTGATTTTCTAGAAGCAAGTGAACTACTGTTTATCTACAACTTTGCCAGGTTCAATTAAAGGAAAAATCCATGCCAGCAGTGCAGAAGCTTGTACTAAGAAACCAGCACAAGATAGGGGTTTGAAAATGGAACCACAGTAGTCAAGATGCTATAAGGGAAAGCGACAATGTTGGTGGCTATTTAGCTAAGAAAAAAATGAATATATAAAATCTGTATACAAATCAGTGGTGAAATCCACATTTTTTTTACTACCAGTTCTGTGGGCGTGGCTGGTGGGCATGGCATGACTTGGTGGGTTGGCAGGGAAAGAATACTGCAAAATCTCCTTTCCCACCAAACTCCAGGGGAATGATACTGCAAAATCTCCACTCCCCACTCCTGGGGGAAGGATACTGCAAAATCTCCATTTCCACCCACTCTGGGACCAGCCAGAGGTGGTATTTGCCGGTTCTCGAACTATTCAAAATTTCCGCACCGGTTCTCCAGAATCTGTCAGAACCTGCTGGATTTCACTCCTGATACAAAGACACATGATGAGGAGCAGGGAGTGGAAATTTTCTCCCTTTAGGCAATACACAATACTAACCTTGGGTGAATCAGGAAACAATACTGTTTCACAGAGCATTTAATTAAACAATGCAACTTATGTTCACAAGAGGCAGTGATGGCCATCACTCTGAATAATTGGGGAAAAATTACATCAACATAAAGACAGCACAGTTATTAATAGCTATTAATCACAAAAGAGATGTGTGGCTCTTGCAATCAGAAACACACTGCCTCTCTTGTAAGGAGCAGGAATAGAAGAGTGTTATTGTCCAATTTCCAATTTTCCCATTAGCAGCTGCCTGGTTGGACTTAATAGCTTTTGGTTTGATACTTAGCATGGGTTTTTCTTATATTCCTTTTATACATGAACCTAGGAGTGAATTGCAATGATCTTATGATCACCCATATTCCTAATTTCATTTAAAACTAGACCTCTAATCCAACTGGTAAGCAAATCCTACTTTTTGTAGCAAATTCAAACTCTTCACAGCCACCATGCTTTTACTATCAAACATCTGCCTTTTCTCCACATGAGGCTCATTACAGTACACATATTATTCTCAATGGATAGCATAGCCTCCTGGAGAACATCAACCAGATTCTCTGCAGTCAAGCTGGCTGAAGAAATTATGAAGTCTGAAGTGCTAAACCTTTCCAAGGACCTGTGCATAGAAAAAGTATAAAGTCCTATTTCTGTGCTCAGGCACAGTAAGAGACAAAAAAGGGGGAAAAAATTGAAAGAGCAAGCCCATTTTAAATCAGTAGAGATTTTTCTTTCTCAACCAAGAAAGAAAAGAAACTCCTGCACCCAGAAACAAAGCCCTACATTGTTTCCGCTTCAGTAATGGGTTCGCAGTCTAATTAAACACGCGGAGAGTTCACCAGTCTTTGCCGACTGCCAAGAAACTTCCCCAAAATTACTGAATACAGAATTGGACTATCAACTTTTCTCAAAGGAGACATCTACTTTTATTCACACTAATCTCTTCCACGGTTAATTAGAATCCCGGTTCACTTAGTCAATTAAATTAACCCGGTTAATTCACATCGCACGGGAACTAGTAACTGTCCACTTTGCATAACAGGTCAGGATAAAACGCATTTGGCCAGTCTGTGAATCAATGTCCCGCGCTAAGGCGGCGACGCAGATTAAAGGAAAAGTGGGATTTTACAGGACGAACCGAAGTTAAGCCGATTTCCAGCAAGTCAACGATCTTTACCCGCTTCGTAACCCCTGTTCACGTTCTAATTTTTCGTGTGCAATTAAGCCCAGAAGTCACAAATGTAAAAGCACTTCTCCTTCTTCTTTCTCCTCATCCCCTTTTTTTATTTCATTACCTGGAGTGTCATGTTGCTCCGTGCACCCAACACCTGAGCTCTTACGAATGGTCAGCGGATCCAGCACTAAGCGCGCGCTTCCCCCCCCCCCGCAGCCTTTTTTATGAGCCCGGACAGGCCAGTTTTGTGACTGGAGCGGGGCTTTGTGACGTCACTCCAGGGGCTGTACTACTCAGTGCGCCAAAACAAACTCGGGATGAGGTGCACTCGGGCAGCATCGAAGCAGGGAAATAAATGCAAAGCAAGCATCAGAGCCAGAGGAGGAGCGGTTGCTAGGCGGAGCAGCAGTGGAACCTCGCCTTCGGTCAGAGGTATTGTTCTGCAACCGCTAGAATCTCGAAGCTAGAGAAAGAGGGTCAGATTTCAGCGCATTGGGATTGCTGCAAGATAAAGGCAGCCTCCTTGCAGTGCGCAGCGTCGCGGCAGCCGCGGTTGGTTCTTTTGGGGCTGCCCTCCGTTTTGGAGGATAGTCGTCAGCACAATAAGAGTTGATTGTCACAGTTCATATACTTCATGGCACCGAAAGGACAGATATCTAATAAAATGCTTGGGACTAAATATGTCAAAGGAAGAGAAAGATCGCTTTCACAGGACCCTTTCAGTCCAGTGTCTACTAAATTGTGTCAATTCAGCTGGTGTGGTTAGTTGAGAATTCATTGCTTTATTTTATTTATTTGTATCCCGCCTTTATTATTTTTAAAATAATTTAAGGAAGCGAACATGTCCAGCACATCTTTTTTCTCCTATTTTCCCCACAACATTCATCTTAAATGAGTTAGGCTGAAAGAGAAAGCTGCCTTATGCAACTTTCTCCACCAATGCCTAAATCAGAAAAGTATGTAAGTGCAGCCTTGGAATCAGGGAGCAATACTTGAGGGAAGGGGGTGTCCAGCAAGGGTCAGCTTTTGTTCCTTGACAGCTAAAAAAATTGCACCTAAAATCCTTTCCCCTGGATTTTTTCTAACCAAGAATTAAAATGAAGTAGAATAGATCAGAATAAAGTAGGGCATTTCAGTCTTCCCCTTTTCCAGTTTTTCTTTTCTATGTTATTAATCTGAAAAGAATAAATATTAATTTGAAAAGAAAACAACTTTAGAATAGTTGACAGATAACCATCCTTTTTAAAAGATATGAGAAAAATTCATTAACTTAAGGCAACATTCATTTTAAAAGTAAATTATTTGGAGAAATTGTATTTCAGGTAAATACATTAATCAATATTCTATTGATCAAACTCTGCTGGACTATTTTATTGGATTGGGAGATTTTGCCTCTGGCGATTTTCTTAACAGTTATTTTATACTCAGAATTAATAAGGACATTCCTTGTTTTTCAGCAGCCTTATCTACAGTTCACTATTAATTATATAAACTAGATGCCTTAGAGTGAAGCTCTTCAGTTTCTGATGTCTCCTATTGATTTCAGTTGTAGAAAATCAACTCTGAAAATGTATTTGTGTGCATGTGGTACGCACATCCTTTCTAACTGACTTTGCTTCTTATAAAATTTAAATAATTAAACAATGTACAATAAAACAGTATATTAACAATCATTTGTTTATTTCTTTTCCTCAGCAAATTTTAAGAGACTCCTTATTGCATCCTAATCCGGTTCTCTATTTAATAAAACCAAATGTGCATATCTAATCTCATCCCCAATACTCTTAAGGGATTTTCCTCACTGCCGTTTAAATTGCTTGTCTCCTGTGCATAAACTAGAAATGAGGCTGGATTAAGAGTGACTTTCATGGGATTCAACTCATTTGGGTTTTGGCCATGATAGTGACCTGGTGTTCATTACAATCTCTGATTAGTAGATTCCTCTGTTTCTTTACCCTTCCCAAACCAATTTAAAAAAAGGGAGGGGCGACTGCAGTTTGACAAAAAAAAATTGTCACGTGGGTTAAAAGTGACAGAACTCTTCTCAATGTCACCTGGTGAAAAGGAAAAATAAAATAAAATAAAATGCAGCTTTTAGTGACAAGGAGAGTAGTCATTCTTTCCAGAATAGGAGTAATTGATCCTACTGGAATGAAGTTGCCTATATTAAAATAACAGGATGCAAAACAACACTGACTGGTGCAAGTCAGAAAACACTATAGGTTCTCTCATTTAGGAACTGCCTTGTTTACTATTCACAATTATGATAGTGATGAGAAAGTAATTTGCAACCAATTGATTATAGGAAGAGCTATATGCTGGAGAGAAAGCTACAGGATGAAAAAACAGTTTAGATCTAGGTTGGTAAAGCAATGTGACAAGACTAAATATTTATTCAGCCTATATGAGATAATATAGTGAAAGGTTGGACTGGAAGAAGATGACTAGATTTAAAACTGGAAAAAGAAAAATACATTGTGCTTATGACATTATTGTGATAACTGAAAATGCAAATTATCTCAAACTCTAGTAATGAAAATCAAGGACTAATAAAACAAATGGGATTATTAAATAAAAAGAACAAACTAAAGGTAGTGGATACAGTCACTGATTCTAGAACTCATAGTGAAGATATTAAAGGGGTAGATACTGTACTTCTGCCTTTTAGGGTTGACATCAATAGTAAAGAGACCAGCAATCAAGAAATAGACAGCAGACTTAACACATGATTGTGTAACAATAAAATACTTGGAAATGATATTTAGATGTTGGAATATGGTTGTTCATAGAATCACTCAAGCAACAGTTTTCTCTGTGATACATGAATGTGTAGCATGTGAATGTTGAACTTTGAAGAAGCAAGATATTGATGATTTTGCTATCTAGAGATTTTCATCCAAGGTGCAATTGGGCAGGTGCAAATTGTAATCTGGAGTCATTTTGAAAAGATACAACTCTCTATAATACTAAGAAAGGTGGAAGGAAAGAGAAAAGGGATTGATCAGTAGCAAAGTGGATGGACTTGCTTGTAACATTGATGGGTCCACTATTGAGATACCTGAAGAGCTAGCTTGGAAACAGATCATCCTGGAAAAGGCCAGTCACTAAGAGACAACGTTAAATTGATGACACATAAGGACCAAAAAAGAATCAGCTAAGGCCAAGCTAACCAACCAATGGGTTATGCAATTTAGAAGGCCTTGGCAAAATAAGATAATTTACGATGAATCTAATTCTGCTATTTGCTTCTTTCCTATTGGGGAAAAGTGCTTGAAATGCCAATTTCTTGGTCAGCAAAATTTATCAAATATTATATTATTGAAATCTGAAAAGGATTGATGCTTGAAGATCTAAATCATTTTTCTACCAAAAAATATTTTGAATTGCTGCATAGAATGCAGAATTTCCACCCAACCCAATCTTTTGCCAGTCATAGATACCAAAATAAAATACTGATATGTTGGAAGAAACATCCTTCTAGGTTCTGCTCCAAGTGGGGAAACAGACACTGGAAACATGGAGACTGCTTGGAAAGATGTTTAATGGTGGACAGGATCACATGGCTTGAGTTCCTGAACAGAAAAGGGCAGATACAGTAAATCCTCGGGTTTTATGCTCTCTCTGGCTCTGCATTTCTTGGGGCCCCGAAAGAGTATCCTGATTGGTTGTCAGACTCCCAGGGGGTGGGGGCCTTGCTGGCTGATGGTCACATGTGCTTCCCAGGTCACATGTGGTGAGTTTCTGCTGCTATTGTGTAGAGGGCTAATCCCATCTTTGGCAATTCCTACTATGGCGCTGCTTGAAGGAGGTAGATCTTTGTTATGTAGAATAGACTGGCCCAGGCCTTAATGGCCCATTGACAAAGGGTGAGGGGCAGGAAGGTGGGAGCTGCTTTGTCTGTAAAATATGCTTCTCATATTTCTCATCCAGGGAAATATAATATTCTGCCTTTTTCATATTTCCTAAAATATTTCACTCTTCCAGGAAAGGGGTGGGTGCTAACTTCCTACAGATACCAACTTTTTTTTTTTTTTTGCTTTAATTTATATGCTGCCCTTCGCCGGAGACTCAGGGCAGCTTACAATGCGTTAAGCAATAGCCTTCAAACTTTTGTATATTTATACAAAGTCAGTTTATTGCCCGTACAATCTGGGTCAATTTCTAGCCTAATTCACCATTTCCGAGGATTTAAGAGGAATGACAGATTAAAACATTCATTTCCATTTCAAAATGTTGACTAGATTTGTGAATTTTTATTCAGAATTGATGTGGGACATATTTTTGTGTGAGATCTGGAATCATATTAAATTAATCTACTGGAGTTTTTTCACCCCTCTCATCTAAGCAACTCTAAGGCAGTTCACAACAGATAAAAATAATCCAATAAAAACAAATGAAAAATTAATGAACAAAAATACAAAAAGTATTCATAATTTTTTAAAAAAATCATGATCAGCAGCAGAATTCATCCTGCAACAGCTCAAGATACCGATTGTAAGAACTCCCCACCATTGCCAGACCCCTTAGGCATGGTGGGAGAGTCTTCAGGGCCTTCCTAAAGAGGTTAGCGGGGCCAATCCAAGGTCAGGGGAATGATGTTCCACAGAGTGAGGAAGCATAGGAGAAAAACTCTCTTCCTGGTCCCACCAGATGATATGCTAGTAAACTGGACCAGTCTGGGTTCTTAATGGCAGTTTAATCTTAATTGCATCACTAGTCCTGGCTTGGTGAATGTTACTATTTGGGCTGGCAAGGAGAAAAATGTTGATGTTTCAAGTTATTCTATCGCTCTGGATACATTTGGAAGTGTTAAGGGCTAATCTAAGGTGACCAGACGTCCCGCTTTTGGCGGGACAGTCCCGCTTTTGAGCAATTTGTCCCGCGTCCGCGGCGTTTTAAAAAAGTCCCGATTTTTCATTCTGCCTCCTGAGTCCCGGCTGCCTCCTGAATCCCCGCTGATGGCTAGAGGGAAAAAAAACTCTTTAAACTCTTGCCGCGGGGCTTCAAAGGGCCGACCTACAGCTGATCAGTGTTAAAAAAAAATGAATAGACCCATGCCTGCAAAAATAGAAAAAACAGCCCCTGTTAACAGCTTCCGCTAGGTTAATTAGCTGCAAAAAGCTGCAAAAAGTTCCTGGAGCAGATTTTTTTCCCCCTAGCTATACTGAAAACAAAGGCGAAAGCGAAACTAAACCTGCAACGTGACAAAATGAGGCAGAGAGAGATTTCTTTCTTTTTCTTTTTCTTTTTCCTCACCAAAAAAGGTAGGTACAAAACTGCAAACAATGGGAAATTTTGGGCAAAAGAGGAGAGTTCAAGATTTTAAAACACAAAAGAAAAAAAGCTCTATTTAACTAGGGAATTGTAATAATTGAGATACTATTAATAATTGTATATTGTGTTGAAAGCAGAAATGGTTAAGTTGTGGTTTGGAGGAATATATGGGGGAAATTATTTGGTTTATTATTATTGGTAAATAGAATTAATTGATTTGTAAGAAATTGGATTGCATGGAAATAATTGGAATATTCATGTTCATATTGATTAATATACAAAAAAGATAGTTATATAACTAATTGATTTATATTAAAATGTTGAATTTGTATTAAACAACTGTATTACATAATTACATAATTAACCAATGTGAGGATGGATATAAAAATAGATGACAATGGGAAGGGGTATAATATAGAATAGAAGGGAAAAATTGAATTTGATTAAGATCAGAGATGAGGATGAAGGGTAATATTGTTTTTTTAAAAAAAATAGATGAGGAATAAATATGGCAAAAAGGAAATATAGAAATTGTAAATTTAATTGAAATGACTAAACGCTGTTTAAATTTGTGAACCAGCCAAATATTCTGTCCAAAGAAAATACATTGTATGTTTGTATGTGTGTTTCTAATTATTGCCATTTATTCATATTTGTTCTCTTTTATTCTTTAAAGTTTAACAATTCATTCTTAATCTTAATATCTTTATATTTGCTTGGGGTTGGCTTTCTTCCCTTTCATCTTTTTTATTGTACAGCAATCTTTCTCCTCAAACCTACCACCACTCTCTTTTCTTTCCTTCTTACTTTCTCTTCCCCCCACCCTCTTTTTCTCCTCCCTACTTCCTCTTCCTTTCTCCTTCTCCTCCTCTCTTCCTCCCTCTCTTACCCTCACTCCTACTCTAATTTCCATTCCTTCATCCCTCTCTATTGCTGTATCCTTTAATGCATATGGACTACTCAGAGGGCTGAAAAAGTTATTTTTGACTGGTCCTCACACTTTTGACCAGTCCTCGAACTTACGACTGTCCTCACATTTTACATTTTTGCCCTATCTTGTCACCATGGTGAAGAGAAGCAGTTGTGAAATGAGTGACATGGTTGTTAAGAATACTGCACGGGCATAAATGTGAGGATGGTCATAAGTGTGAGGACCAGTCAAAAGTGTGAGGACCTGTCAGAAATGACTTTTCAGCCCTCTGAGTAGTCCCTATACACATAGCCATGGCCACCCGGTCACATGACCAGCTAGCCACGCCCACCCAGTCACATGGCCTCCAAGCCACGCCCACACAATAAGTCACGCCCACAATGGTGTCCTTCTTACCAATGTTAAAATCTGTGCACCTTACCCTATACACATAGCCATGGCCACCCGGTCACATGACCAGCTAGCCACGCCCACCCGGTCACATGACCAGCTAGCCACGCCCACCCGGTCACATGACCAGCTAGCCACGCCCACAAAATAAGCCACGCCCACAATGTCCCTCTTTACCAATGTTAAAATCTGGTCACCTTAGGCTAATCGAACCTTGTAAGAGTTATAATTTCTCTGTGGCTTCCTATTTATTGTTTTTACTTTGTGATGTGTCCTGGTGTTTTGTTTTGTTTTGTTTTGTTTTTGCACTATTAGCGGCATGATTTTTATTTAAAAGATCCCGTTTCAGGAATTCTTGTTCTGGCTTTTTCACCGTCGTTATAGTTCAGGCAATTCTGCGGGTTATGGCCATTGGGGGGCGCTCAGGAGAGGCGTGAATGCAGAAAGGTAGGGGCTGTTCACAGCAATCTGGAGTTGATCGGTTGCGCGCCTTTCCTTTCCGTCCAGAGTCCGCCCAGACGCGAAGAGGCGCTAGCGAGGCGAGCGTGAGCCTAAACTTGACGCGCAGCCGGCCGCTTCCGCTTCCTGCTCTGCTGAACACGGCGTGGGAAAGATGCCCTTGCCACCGAGCGTTGCTTCTGCGTGAGCGCCGCTGCGCTTCCATCGGTGCAGGGAGAAATTGATCGCGCCGCTGGAGTTTGGACGGGAAGCAGGTGGCGTGCACCTCCCGGTGGGTTGGAGACACGTGAAGCTGCTGGTTAGCCAAGTGAGTGAAGGCGCACGTGTATGTAGCGTTGCCTTTTACCTGCTTCGTTGATAGCGAACCCAGAATTCCCTTTAAATCGGATGGAAGAGCTCCATGCAATAGCTCTCCTTTAAGGAAGGGGGGGGGAACTTTACTGGGCGATTATCTTTTCCTTCTCTATTAAGTTATGTCTACTATTGCAGCTTTAAGGAGCGTTTCTTTCTTTTAATTTGTATCAGTGGCTGGTTTCGAAAGCTGCGTTTCTGTGCACAACCTGAAGTTTCTGAGTCTGTTTGCTTTATTGTTCTGGGGGGTTCTACCTCACTGTTTTATTGCCTGTCAGCGGTTTGCGGCATTTAGCAGAGAAAGGTGTCCCAAAATTCTGAAATTAGAACGGGACCTTTATTGGGGGCTGGTGGTGGTGGAATCTGGGAATGATAAAAGCATCAAAGAAGTTGTTTCCATATTTTTGCCAAGGAAGCATGAGTGTGTCCATGTAGTCTCCAAAGGTTGATCTCAATGCTCTTTATAACAGAAAGCTTAAAAATTGGCTATTTTGCATGACACACTGGATAAGAAACTTGATGATGGGTCTTTTAGTTGGTATCAGCTCCTGGAACCACATAGATTATCCAGGATTATCAGTTTTCAACTTGGTTCTTTAGGTTATAGATGTTTTGCAGCCTGCTCTGCCAGTTCCAGTCCATTTCTCTGTGCTGCTAGCCTCTGAACAGCTGATTGGCATGCTGGACATTGTGGCTCAGCTCTGCTGACAACTGGCTGAGCAGTTTCTACAAAATTTAAAATTGACTTTCATGAGCCAGCTCCAACACATCTTTGCCTTTACGTCTTCCAGTAGGTCACCCTTCATTTCTCTAATTGACTTCATGTTCATTCCACCTTTCCCAACCTTATATATTTTTCAAGGGAGGATAACAACTTAGCCAAGCCTATTTTAGCTTAGTGTATAAATCCCTGCCATTTGAATAGTTAATATTGTGAGCACCTAAACTATCAGGTTATGGATGCATGTATTATGAGGACACAACTCTTTTGTGACCAGGAAGGGATGGATGTTCAGGAATACTTCATAGCTGTTTTTTCCTATTATTTATCATTCTTTTATGTGTACAGCATATGTGGTTGGAATACATACATATGTTGGTTGCTAGCAACTAATAGCATGAATTATCTTGCAATAGGGGAAGGATATGACAATATTTGGCAGACAAGTTGGCACTTCTTAAACCCTGTTGGTTTGTACAAGCCTAGATAAACATTTTTCTCTCTTTTATTTTACCTTTATTTACTTTTTTCTACAATTAACATCAATGGGAGAGAAAAAACCCTTCCATTTCTGAGATGATCTAATTTTTTCCCCATATTGTAAGCACAAGAGTTTGGCAATCTATTGGTTCAAAGGCTTTCTTGATGCTCCAGCTCTTCCAGTCCCTGCTGGGATTTTCTGTTGATCAATTGATTTGTCATCAAGTTTGTATCATTTTAGTTAGACATCCAGCATGATCTATTTCCAGCCTGGTCCTTCAGAGCTTCCAACAGTGTTCCCATTGCCGATGTAACCAAATACACCTATCTGCCTCATCTTTTTCCTTCCATCTTTCAGACTTTTCAGGAGAGAGAAGTTTTTGCATAATGCATTCAGAAAATGGTAATTTAATTTTAGTTACTTGTGCCCCAAGTGAAAATATTACATTGATTGATTGAACGCTGGGTTTTGTATTATTATTATAGGCAAATCATTAACAGTACTGTAGCTACTTGGGTATAGCTTTTTTCCAATACCACAGGGATAAATATTTTTCAGCTGTAAAATTACAGCTTCGGATTCTTTTAATAGCATAGAATAAAGTCAATATAAGAAAAGCAAATGGGACATTTTATTATTTTTAATTAATGCTACATGTTAAGCAAAATACTTAAAACCTTTTTTCTTGTGTTCATTTCAGATTGAGTTCCAAAGTGTAAGAACACCAAAATGTCTGTTCTACGGGGGAAAGGATCAGCTCGTAAATCCAAACAAATTGTGAAAACATCTTTGAACAACCCGTATATTCCACAATGGTGTACACTACCAGGAGAGGATATGCATTTTGTCTTGCAGGCCTTGGAAGGAGTCATTAAGCAGATTGGGTTTAAAAAGATAGAGGATCGGAAGAGAATGAAACCCACTTCCAGCAAAAGGCGAAAGAAGGAAGAATGTTGCAATCTTCCGAGCAAAGTTAATGAGGACAAAGGGGCCGATGACCCAAAAGCACATGGGTGGTCCGATGTGCAAATCAGGAACCAGCTTGCTATTGGGATAAATGAAGTAACTAGAGCTTTAGAAAAAAATGAATTGTCTCTTATACTGGTATGCAAATCTGCCAAACCTGCCTTGCTAACATCTCATCTGATTCCACTCAGTGCAAGTCGAGCTATCCCAGCTGGGCAAGTTCCACGTCTCAGCGAAACATTAGCCCCATTGCTTGGATTAACATCTGTGCTGGCTTTGGGGTTTAAAAGAACTGCTGATGTGTTTGCAAAGGTACTTGAAGTAATTATTCCACGAATTCCTAGTTTAGATCTGCCATGGATGCAGCATGGAACTGAACCACTTTTAGTAAGTGATACTGATGTTATGACAGCTTCAGCTACCGAATTCACTGAGTCTACCCCAGTAGGCAGCTCTCTGAGTCACAAGTGGAAACTAGCAGAGAACAGCCTACTCGCTTCCCCTACCATAGCTCTTCAGACACTTAAAGTTAAAAATGTTGTTCCCAATCCAAAAAAATGTCGCAAACTTCCCAAAACTAAAAAACGTATTTCAAAGTAATGTTGATTTCTAGTTTGCATTTCCATTTGCCTAAACTATGATGTGTAATAATGTCATATCACTGAAAACATTTTTTGCAAATTAGTTTTGAATTTGAACTGAAACTAGCCATCTGATTTTTTTTTTAAATGTACCCATCTAGAAGGGGCTGCTTAATATATTTAATGCTTAAAAAATAGTTTCCTTTTTTTCCATTGTTATTTCTTCCCCTTATTTTTTATTTTATATTTTTCTTCTGCCTTCCCTTAACTAATTTCTAGCCAGTGAATAGCTAGGAGAAATGTGTTCATGTATGCCAACAAAAAAAATAGTTCATTGTATAAATAGCCTGTTGTTCTAAGTGATTTTTATTAAGAATTATGAATTCAATAAATATAACTTATTTATCCTGGCTATAACTTTTTTGGAATGTGGCTTCTGTAGGTAGATACAGCATAGAAATATGTATGTATTCTACAAGTGTGTACATGTATATGTAAAATTTGTTTCTAGTGATATTGGTAACCTTAAGTAGGCCAGATGGAAAAGCTGGCCATTGTACCTGATGTTGGGGTAAAAGTCATACTCAGTTCATAGCGCCTTCTACAGTTAATTAGGAGGGCCTTTCCTAATCTGGTGCTTTCCAGATATTTTGGATTACAACTTCCATCTTCCCCAGTCTGTACAGGTTGTATCATTTTAAACAGAATATCCTGGTTTTTGAAGTAACAAATAATGTAGGCTAAACATAATTATTCAAAACAAAATAGTATGAAAGTGATACATTTATTGAAACATTCATTGGTGCCAATAAAATTCAAGAACTGTTAAGAGGCTGTAACTGAAAACAGCTGCACATTTGAGAGCACAGACTTTTTCTGTTTAATATTTTTTCTTAAAACAGTTGTGATTCTCATTGAGTAGGACATGCAGAACTGAGCATAGATGCATTTTGCTTTTAATAATACAAATTTCTTTAGCTTATCAGATCAGTTCCCTGAACAAAGATAGAGAGGCATTTGAGACTTCAGGCTTTTGGATTAATAGCTTGTGAGGTGAACTGGTCCAGAAAAGCAGATTTCTAAGAGGAGGACACAGTATTGTCATATTCAGATAAATATGTTATTAAATCCAAGCACTAAAATTGGTCCTGATTGTATAATTAAAATAATTGTTCAGAATAAACTTACTTCATTAAATTGCTATAGAACGGGTTGTAGAAACAGGAAAATTTGAGGGAGAAACAGGATAGGAAGTATAGAACTGTGTTCGTTAACAAAGTGTAAGTTACTTTTAAGCACAGATTTTGTAACTACTAATGTAAAATCCAGGATTAATGCTTTGGGGGTTTCTGGCAACATTTCAAATTTTAATTCCTGGTTTATATGCAACACCAGCTTTTGGGAAAACATGTACAAGAGTCCCTTCCCTCATTAGCTATCTAACAATAGGAAAAGAGTACAAGCTTGAGATTTAGCAACCGAATTAGCAGTTTTTGATTTAGGAGTGACGAAAACACATGATTTCATGTTCATTCTAAGCTAGGCTATTGGAATCTCTTTGAAAATTTCCACATTTAGAAATGTACAAATATCGTTTCAGTATTTGGTTAAACTGCTTGTTATACTGTCTACCGAGGCTACTAACAAATTAGGATCAAATATTGATAACACTTTTTCTCCAAAAACTTTGTACTTGATGAATCTACCTTGAAAAGATGTTTAGGTCACTATTAAACATCTACAATTCCCCCTCCACACCTCTCAAAAATGTGATGGGATCAAGATACTATTTTGAAATGTGGAAAAACAAGAATTATTCAAGAAATATCAAAATTTAGATAGCCACTTCCAATAGCATGTCAAGCATCCTATGGGGGTTGACAAACATGCAGTCAAAAACCAAACAAATGATGTTATGGCTTGGCACTATGTTCAAATGAGGCTGCTGTTTTTATTTACGGGAAGATTCTAGAAGTTGTAGTCCGATGCATTGGGAAAATGCCAGTTGGAGAAGGGCAAATAATTGAGCTTAAAATAAAGGAAACAAAAATGCCTCAAAAATTGACCAAACTAATATTTTGTTGTCTATAAACTAACTATAGTTTTCCAACAAACAATGGCTTACTGTGATGTGTGAAAACAGTTTGACAAATCTATATATAAACGGTTGCTGAAAATGTGGTTGCATATGCAGCGCTTTACCATATTCTAAACTGAACTCTATTAATCCAAAAAGAAACAGATATCTTGACCTGGTTCATGCATTTTGCTAAACTATTGTTTGTTAAAGAAATTATGGTAGGTTGTATTTGCATGACACACTAAGCCAAACAAAACCATATTAAGATTTACCATAAGATATGAACCAAGACATTTTGGCACATATTTCTGCCAACGAAAAAAACAAAAATGTATACAAATGTGTACTATGAAACTACCTCTTCCCCAAACCAGAATTATATTGCTACTACCAGCAACAAATTTACTTATTTATACAAACATATTTTTCAGTTAAAAAACAAGTAGACAAAAGGAATATGTGCAATTCTGCAAAAGCCTTAAAACACATTCATCTTAACACATCTTCATAACAGTACTAATATATTCTCAGTTTCATGTACAGGCTGCTGTTATTGTACCATCAAAAACAGTGTAAAATTTTCTTTTTCAGAACTGTAAGATGAAAAGAATACCATAGCTCAGGAAGGATATCAACATGTGCATTCAGCAGTGCTGTACTATAATCAAGTCACTGATCTATTGAAGATCAAATTACAAATTTGTATTTTTATTGATTTGGCAGCATCGTTTATGGAGAAACATGTACTATTCCAACCAGCATATGTCTGTTCCACTCCACATTACAAAAGATATCCCAAATCTGCATGTTTTCCTACCAGTCATATTCCCAAAGCTTTTCTCTTGACGATGATGACATCCACGTCATGAAAATAAGCAGAAATACTCAAAATTGGCTCCTTCATTTCGTTACATTGATAAACATACACCACTACTTAATAAATAGAAATGCAGCAGTTCAGTCACATTACAGTAAAGTATTTGTACTCTATTCCACCACTGCAACTTCATTATTGTACAAAAAGTCTTTTTTTAATTATTTTTATGCAGGGAAACAGAGAAAAGTACCCTTTGCATCAAGATGCGAGCTAAGCATTTAAAATTAAACAAATGTGCTTTATTTCTTTTTCATTGACAAACAGTAAAAGGTTCATAAGCGTTTTTGTTCCTATTCAGAGTTGAAGGGCTAGTTGAGCTCAGAAATCTTCACTTCTTCTTGTAGCCCTCCCTCCCCTAAGGTTTGACTGATAGATTTAAGTTCATCAGGCATTGTGCTTTGGCTCCTCTTGAACTGTACGGATCCAAGAGCATCCAACAGCTCAGATGATGACTTCCAAGAATTATAAATATAAGTGTCCTTTCACCTTATTGTAATACAAGACCAACCTAGAAAAATGATAACATAGATGTTACTGCAGATAAAACCAAAGTCCTTCATGCTTGGAGTATAGTGTGGCACTTGGGAGCACTATAAGCATTCTCACAAGGAAGTATTGCCACAGGGAGAAGAATCCTGTCAGTTGGCCAAACGGTGGCTATTACGAGTATGGGCAATTATAAAATCACCACATTTTCTATCGGCCCCCCCAATTCTCACTTCCAACTCCAGGTGGGGAATTTTGGGGAGCTATGTGCAATGAGCCTATGCTTACTTGGGGGGGCGGGTGCAGGACCCCTTGTTGCGGCCAACTTGCTGCAGGACAGTTCAATTCTGTATTGATCGGTTCATTCAGTTACATTTATTCTTAATGACCACTTTTTCATCAAAATTATTGTAACTCTTACATTTCTGGATTGACTTTATTATCAGCCATGGTTCCATTGAAATTAATTTACTTTTGTATTTGCTGAATTGTCCTGTAGTGAGTTGTCCCATAGCTGGTTGACCCAGTGTGTTGGCTATGGCAAGTTGTTCCATTCCGTACCTAGGAGGCCAGAGGTATTCTTGAAAATGAAGGTAGTGTTCTCAAGCATGCTAATTTTCCAATGATGCAGAGTCCATCAAGAGAAGTCTTTACTAATACATTATTATTCACAGGCACTGTGTGGGGAATCCCAAATATAGAGGGAAGGCAGGCAGGCACAGAGAAGCATTGCTATTGGAGGAGCTACTCAGTATATTTCATATCATTACACAAATGAAGAATCTATAGAGAATCTGGACATTACTATATGTCAGCCTTTTTGACCACCTTATCTTCTGGAAGTATTGGTTACTATTTGTTATCTCCAGAAGCATAGAAAGGACAATCAAACTCTCTGGTATAAATATGTTACCTTTTCAGAATCCATGCCAGGACATCTCCAGTTATACAAATAATACTGCAGATTGCCATCACCAATACCAAATTTCAGTTTTTCCAGGAATGTTTTGTTTTCCATCAAGTCCAGTGCATTAAACACATCGAATCCTTTCTGGCAACATAAAGATATTACAAATTAATTTTCTAATTCGGTTTATATAAGGGTTGGTAAAAGATTTTATTTAGAAAGAAAACTCTGCAATCTATCAAGCATTCTGTATGACAGGCACGTACTTCTATAATTAATTACAGTACAAATTGCTTTGAACACACCATAGCTGTGTCCTTCCTCCTAGAATTCTAGTTACAATAAGATACTAACTTAACATGATAAAAAGATACAACTGGAAGGGACATTACACCCAATTTTACTTTGAACTGTATACATATGGAACAAAAGATTTTCAATACTCTAGTGTGTGTTTTTTAACCACAAACTACAGTGTTAGAATGTAGCATTGCAGATTAACTCTGCCCATAGCTAGGAGTTCGGTCCTGACCAGCTCAAGGTTGACTCAGCTATCCTTCCATCCTTCCGAGGTTGATAAAATGAGGACTCAGATTGTTGGGGGAAATATGCTAACCTTTGTAAACCACTCATGTAAAGCACTATGGGGTGGTATATGTAAGTTTAAGAGCTATAAGAGCTGTGATGGCACAAGGGTTAGAATGCAGTATTGCAGGCTACTTCTGCTGACTGCCAGCTGTCTGCAATTTGGCAGTTTGAATCTCACCAGGTTCAAGGTTGACTCAGCCTTCCATGCTTCTGAGGTCGGTAAAATGAGGACCCAGATTGTTGGGGGCAATATGCAATGGTGGGTTACCCCCGGTTCGGACTGGTTCTATAGAACTGGTAATAAAACTGCCGGGAGACTCCTCCCACTGACCCTGACGTCATCAGAAGCGATCTGTGCATGCGTGAGCGAAGTGAGTGTGTGTGTGCAATCCCGTTACGAACCAGTAGTAAAGGTAAGTAGAACCCACCCCTGGCAATATATTGACTTTGTAAACCACTTAGGGAGGGCTGTAAAGCATTGAGAAGCAGTATATAAAGTCTAAATGCTATTGCTATTTCTGTTAAGTGTGGTGCTGATTCTTCTAATGTACGAAAAATGAAACGAGAATGGCTTTTGAAAAAAGGAAAAGATATTCCCCTCACACCCTATAGCAAGGAATGGAAGCAGCCAATTGAACATGCTTTTCTTTGGCTGGACATTTGTGCTGTTTGTAGAAGGTGTAATTTTCAAAAAAAAAAAGAAGCTGAAGCAGCTGCATGAGTAATGTTAACTACCATCAAAAACCAAGAACATTCCAAACATTATACTAATGGTTCTGTATCTTCCAAACAACAAACTCAATAAATCAGCAACGTTTTATATTTTTAGCAATGAGTTTACTCAACACACTGAACATCAACACAATCCAGGAACATATAGATTGCAACAGCATACACACTAAAGCTCAGAAACGTCAACCAAACCAACACAAGACTCTATACATTTACAGTTTAGAACCTGAAAATCTTAACATCATTAGTAACCTTGTGTAATGATCACAATGCATACACAACACAGACAAACCTTTTTCTCTGCTACGTTCCTACAGTAGGTCATAGAAGTCATATCTGACTATGACTTTTCATTTCTTGTAACCGAAGTAACCCAGATATAAAGCTTTGATTTGGAAAAACCACGTGCAACCCCAAAGTCATCTGGGGCTGAAAGGAAAGCACAGGGTTTTTGAATAAGCAGAGGCTGTGCCTCTTAACACTTTCCTATCGAGGACGAGGCTGAAACAAAAAGTTCCAAGGGGCAAAGAAAACATTATCGCAACTTGCTTAGAGGTTGTACTGCTCTTGCTGAAGCAAGTAAATCGGTGAGGCTTTAAGCCAACTTCACTCCTCTGTAAAACAACCCAAACAAATGAAAATAAAGGAACTATTGCATTACCTACCATCTTTGCTATAATGAGTGCATCATTCATTAGATCCAAGAGAGGGGTTTCTGTATGAACATTATAGAAGGAATAGGCTGCTTTGAGGCTTTTATGAGCAGGGTGGTGCATGACTGTTGAAGGTAATGTATAGAAACTCAGAAAGTCAGTTAAAACACCATTTGAATTCTGGAAAAGAAAGAAAAAAAACATGAAGGAATGCAAGCAAAGGACTCTACAGTATTATACCTCTTAATTCACCCAGTTGATCTGCAAAATTACAGGTTGTGATAATTCAATGTAAAATAGTGTGGCAGAGCAAGGAACCCGAGTCCATCCAGTTTTAGTTGAACACTAACTCGGATCTTTCTGAACCTGGGATATCCCTCTGATGTTCCAACCAATGCTCTATTCTTCAGTGACAAATATTTGTTTTATGCACTCTCCTGTTCCAGTGTGAAGGGATTATGAACATCAGAATGAAAAGAAGGTGTGTAACTAAAAACAACAATCTCCTACAAAAAGTTGGAAGTCTCCAACTTCCATTCTCACCCTCACCCCCTCAACAATAAAAATAGCCTCAGGAACATTTGCAAGAGGGAGAAAAAAAGATTAAGCCTCTGGTTATGGGGAAAGAACCCTTTTGAGAAATTACAAAACAAATTTTGGCCCAAATTAGTTTATATATGTTTTAGCCCTCCGATCAAGCACAGAAACCTCATTAGAAAGAAAACAACAGAGGAAAGGTTTCTATATGGGAGGAGTTTCAGTAGGAAAAGGAAGCTGGGAGGGGCCTCTCTCTCACCTCTACCACAAAGGTGTCAATAATATGATCCTGAGGCAGGAACCAGTGAGCCACTTCTTCTTCGTCCATAAAAGGAGCAAGATTGAACTGCTTCAAGTAACTGTTAACCAACTCTTGCACTGCTTTGATATCTTTTCGTTCCATAGGTCTCAAGCCTGAGGTTTTTGTGGCCTTATTATAATGAAAGAAGACAGAAATTCAAAGAGCTAATACCTCATGTAGGCTGTCATCAACAGGAAAGTATTCAGCCAGAGGCAACAATCAAGAGGCATTGGGACTACAGTTCCAAACTTTTCTCACTGAGCATTTCTGGAAGCTTAGTATACATACTCAACTGATCAAAAGCAGTGTTTTGCACACACTTCCATTCATTCTTCTCAACAATTACTAAATATTAAAGAAAGAGCACAATCAGTTATAAACTTCTCTCTCTCTCTCTCTGCATGCTTATCAAAGGAATTCCTCTGAACTAAAAGAATTCAACTATATCATGCTTTGTTGCCTTAGAATTCACTATTACTATTAAGTGCTTTCCATGGGTACCAGAGAGATTTTTATAATGTGACTTCTCAAGATCTTCTTATAATGTGCCTTCTCCTCAAGAGCTCAAAAAATAATTAGTATATTCAAATAAGGACATAAAGTATCATATATTCAAGAAAATAGTACTTTTTCTCCAACCATCCACATCTTTACATAAAATGTCTTCTGATGCCAGGTGTGCCTACATACGCAACTCCTTTTTCCAGGACAATCTATTCTTTGGAAGTTCCGCCCAACAACCATTGTATCCCTTCCCCTTTTGCACAGTACTGCCTCCCCCAAATGAAAAGCTTGCCTTGGAAGGGACAGAAGGCTATTTTGATGTGAGAATGAGGGTCCTCTGGGTGGACGCATTGCTTACATCAGGAAGTCTGTAGAGCTTCATTGTTCTCTGTAATGTCATATTTCTGCTCAAGTGAGAAAATTTCACTTCTACCAATTTTCTGGGGTTCAGCGACCGATGCCAGTATCTGGAAAAATTAGTGCATTTACATTCTTTTCAACAAATTAATTTTACATTAATTAATTTCTGTAGCCAATGTAAGAGACAATATTAGTCTGGGAAATAGCTGAGGTTTTAGATTTGAAATTAAGAATGTTCTTTATGAACTCTTTATTGTTGTTGCATCAAATAATAATAAAATGTTCCATACTAATTTTATGCCCAATCCACCCAAAAAACTGACCTTAGCTTAGATTATTTCCTATAGTCTATATGTTTCCAATTCAGATCTTCCAGGGTACTCAGGTCATATTATTTCAGAATGTGATTTTATCCATGTCTACTCTGAAATAAGAATCTGTTAAGATTAATGCTTACTATGTAGCTGCATATCTGCTTCATCTAATTTGATGTTTTCCAAATGTACTGAGACCATCTCTCAAAGTCATTGCATATTACAGAAGTTCCTATCCCAAACAGCTGGAGGGCCGCTGAATGAGTGAAGTTAGAATTATCATTGCATTTCAGCTCTGTCCTTACACATAGAAAATATTTACAGGTAGTCCTCAACAATTGCAAGTCATGATGTCATAACTGGACCTGATTTACCCCAGTTAAACAAATCACATGGTTATAAGTGCAAATGCATTCTCCTAAATGGGTAGGGTTTCTTTTTGCCAGAAACTGGAAACAAGTCTGAGAAATTGACAAAAAATGTTGCAAATCATGGTCAGGTAATTGTAAGAAGCTACAACCAATTGTAAACGTGAGCTGGTTGTCAAGTGCCTGAAATACAGTCATGTGACCACAGGGATGAGTGAGGTACAACACATTCCAATGGTCAAAAGCACACTTCACAAGACTATGATCCAAATGGTCATTAAACAACTGATCAGAAATTGAGCTCTATCATTATGGGACATTTTCTTAACTATATACAAAAGACCCGTCAGGGTGTATATTTACATATTATAAAGATTTATTCTTGGAATAGAGTAATTATAATTAATCATTCGTACCACTGCTGTTGAAAGAGACATAAGAAGTTCCTTTATATGCAATCAAACTATTCAAAAATCTTATTCGTTATTGCCGAATAATTTAGAATATGAAATAGGTGGGGGTTTTTCAAATTTTCCTGGAAATGCAAGAAATGCAACCTTGGCCCTTTCATAACAGAATAATGAAGTTGGAAAGGACATTAGAGGTCTTCCAGTCCAACCTCCTGATCAAGCAGGAGACCTGTGATGGTGAACCTATGGCACGCGTGCCACAGGTGGCATGTGTAGCCATATCTGTGGGTAAACAAGCTGTTGCCCTACGTCAGCTCCACCACACGTGTGTGCACCGGCCAGCTGATTTTCAGCTGGCCCGCCACACTGCCCATCCCTCCCAGGAGTCTCCACGCGGCCAGTTTGGATGCCAGTACAGGACGTGAAGGCTCTGGGAGGGCGAAAAATGGGCCTCCTGGAAGTCTGGAAACGTGCTGTTTCCTGCTTCCAGAGCGTCTCCAGAGGGCTGGGGGAGGACGTTTTTGCCCTCCTGGAGGCTCCAGGAAAGCCACAAGAGCCTGGGGAGGGCAAAAAACAGGCTTACTGGAAGTCCAGAAACGGGTCATTTCTGGCCTCCAGAGGCTTCAGGGAGACCTGCTAGGCCCAAAACAAGGTGGGGGGTGCACATGCATGGGACATTGCGTTATGGGTGTGGGCACGCATGCGCACACTATCGTGCGCACGCGCATGCTTTCGGCACCCAAGGAAAAAAAGGTTAGCCACCATTCCCCAATACCATTTCAGACAAACGGCAGTGATATCTTCTAAATTGTGCTAAAAGGCAATATTCCTTGATTCATATGGTAGTAGAGACCATCATCCTCTCTCTCCACATATTTAGGAATGCCAAAAGCACAAAACTAAATTTATTTAAATGTATTTTTCAGATTTGTGCTAGTTCACTGATATGTGTCTTAATTTTTTGGAAGATTTTTTGCTAAGATCCTACTATTAAATATATGCTGCAAATGTTTATCACATTCCACCGAAACTTAAAGAAAACAACAAAAACAAAATCAACTAAAAATCCTCATTGCTATATGTTTTTATATCTTCTTGGCGCCTTTTTGTATTTTGTATCTTTGAGAGAAGAAATGAAATATGCAAAAAAAACCACACCCCAAAATCTACTTTCTGCCAAGTATGACTTTGAACGCGCTCTACATGAGGTTACCCTTGAAAAGTGTTCGGAGACTACAGTTGGTCCAGAATGCATCCGCGCAAGTTATAGTGGGTGCGCCTAGATACACCCACATTACACCAATTCTCCGAGAGCTGCACTGGCTCCCTATTAGTCTCCAAGTGCAATTCAAGGTGTTGGTCATTACCTTTAAAGCCCTATATGGCTCAGGGCCAGGCTATTTTCGAGACCGCCTTCTACCACATAGCTCCCAGCGACCGGTAAGATCCCACAGAGTTGGTCTCCTCCGGGTCCTGTCAGCAAAATGTTGGCTGGCGGGCCCACGGGGGAGGGCCTTCTCTGTGGCTGCCCCGGCTCTCTGGAACCAATTACCTCCTGAGGTCCGGACCGCCCCCACCCTATTGGCCTTCTGCAAAGCGGTGGAGACCTGGCTCTTCCAGCAGGCCTGGGTCCGTTGATCTCATTATAATGATCTTGCGAGACCCAGCCACGAATTGGAGTGCATGTGTTTTAACGTTTTTAAAGTTTTTAATGTTTTAATGTTTTTCTTTTTAACATTTTTTATGGGACTGTTTGCATTGTTTTATTCTTTGTTGTAAGCCGCCCAGAGTCCCTTGGGAGTTGGGCAGCATAGAAATGCGACAAAATAAATAAATAAATAAATGAAGGCAACTATTTAAAAATATTTATATCCTTTGCTGCAATAACTGGCATGTTGCAATTTTAATAAAGCCATAAGTACAACCTACACAAAATATTGCCAAATGAACTTGCCCCTAAATATGAAGCTTAGATGAAGCTTAGTTGAAATAGAATAACCTGAATGCATAATTTATCCTGCACGTCTGTCAAATAACTTTTTAAAAGAAATGCAGACAATAAAATCAAGGTATAGCAAAGAATTCAATTATTTCTATACATGCTGAACTTGAGGAACACTGCTTCAGACCAATCCAGTCTTCACCAATCCTGTGGACTTCAGAACTGCGACTCTCAAAATTCATAATCAACAGAGACTTTTAATTCCTGTACATTTGAAGGAAACCATACTGAATAAAAATTGACATTATATTAGCATGTTAGACTGAGTCAGTAAGTTCTCTGCATAGTCTATGCTGTCTCCTTGTAGTGATTAACCCTTGAAAGAACACTAGGTTTTCACCCCTTTGATGCTTAATTTTAAAATATTTATATCTGTTATCCAATTAGCATCTTTTTTTATTTTTAATAACACTGGCAAATTGACTCCAGGCAATGAGGAGTCATGTTTCCAACATGTTGATAATCTTCTATCATGTGGCCTGTCTGAGATTGATTATAAAGGCCATACAGATAGTCCTTGACTTACAACCATTTAGTGACCATTCAAAGTTATAACAGCACTGAAAAAGGCAACGTATGACTGTTTTTCAGACTTCTGACTGTTGCAGCCATCCCCACGATCATGTGATCAAAATTAGGATGCTTGGCAACTGACTCATATTTAAAACCATGTCTCAGAGTCATGCAAACACTTCTAACAAGCCAAGTCAATGGGGAAGCCAGATTCAGTTATCAACTCTTACAAACTTAACCAACTGCAGCCATTCACTTAACAACTGTGTCAAGAAATATTGTAAAATGGGGCAAAATTCACTTAACAATCATCTCACTTAGAAACAGAAAAATTGAGTTCAATTTTGGTTGTAAATTGAAGACAACTGTATATTCAAGAGGGCTTGAGACTATTATATTGTGAATTAGTAAGCCAAAGGGGGAGAGGAAGAAAAAAAGCATTCTGCTTAGAAAATGGAATAGATGCAAAAATTATAGCCTACATGGATACTTGCATTATATTTATTAAAATAAAACAAGGGGGGGGAATCAACTTTATAACTTTATTAGGCTGCTTAACTTGAAATACATTAGGAATCTCAAAAGAATTTATATTTACAGACTGTGCATTTATTGACTGGAAATCATTTTTACCTATTCACAATGCTTTTGGTTTTGTTTACTAGACTTTGTGTTTAGGCTAGGTCTCACAAAGTATCTAATAAAACCAGCGCTGAAATAAAACTTCAAGTGGATTAAATCCTTAAAACAATGCAAGTAAGGCAATCAGAATCTAGCTATGAAAGATCAACCACAAGTTTTGTAATATTTAAAGGAAATGAGGTGAGGAGATAAGGAACCATACCTCAACTTCCACTTTTTTGTACTTCCATCTTGTGATACTGACATGGAAACTGCAGATGTTCACAATAGCCATGAGTTTCACAACTGGAGCTCATACATTTTCTAGAAAGGCAGAAAGGCTAACTCTCATTTCATCACTGCCAGTACTGTAATGTGAAATACCTCCTTAATGCATAAAATCCTTCCAATCTGAAGTTAAACTGACCATTCAATTTATAAGGTGAGTTTTGGTTACTCTTTTATAACAAAAATTATGTAAGTTCTCAAAAAATAACGTCTTTGCTTACCTGCAAGTTGCTACAGGTTTGGGAAGGACAACTCCCGCAGTGTAAACAGCCTGAAAAATTCCTTCCAAGTTTACTCTTCTGGTTATTTCACGGATCAGGACTGGGGCTACTCGCTTTGATCGTAGTTTTTTATGGACACACAGAAAGTTAATTTCTACCATTTTTTTCTCACTATTAAAAGAAAATATATAAGTAATTGCTTAAATTTTTGAAGTACAAATTGTCCAACTAATATTACCTATCCTACTGACCAACTCTTCCCAATTTTACAGAAAACATATTTCTTACAGAAGAAGTGGGGAAATTTTTGAATCAAGACTCAAGAAGTGTTATTTTAAAGAAAGAACTACATCTATGTCATTGTCACTGTCATCATAATCAATCATCATCATAGAGGGGGACAGAACCTTAGGTTTTATTCCCCCCCCTTTTTTTTTAAATTTGGGGGAAAATGCTGTTTATTTTTCAAAACACAATAGCTAAATTAAATGAATTAGAGGTTTAATACTCTGTGGTATTCTCTGTTTTAAAGATGGTGGAAAGTGTCATGGCGCCTATGAATGGGTTTGCTACTAATTTCAGAAGCGCCATCTTTGGAGAAGTCCTGGAGTCACAAGAAAGAGATTGGGGTCAACCTTGTCTTTGCTCTACAACTTTCTCCAACCAGTTACTAATGGAGCTTTGTGAAAAGATTATGCTTCTGCACCAGTGTTTCCCAACAATAGCAACTTTAAGATACATGGACTTCAACTACCAAGTCTTCTCAGCTAGCAATACATTTTGAAATAGGAAAAATAAATTATTTTCATAATTCTAGCTTCTATATACCTTTTCAAGAAAAAAAATGATTCATTTCCCAGGACCTACTATTTTAGTGCATGAAATTTTTGTACCTTTTAAAAGAAGATTTAAAATAAAAAATGAAGAGATTATTTCAGTGAATTGCTACCAATTTTCTTACTCTGGAAGTAACATCTATTTTGTGTGTAATATGTAGCGTTACAAGCTGTGAAGAGCACATGGCTATATTTCTAAATGTTACTGTTTTCCGGCTGTACAGGTAATCCTTGAGTTACGAATGTAATGGAGCCTGACCATTCCATTTGTATCTCAAGGATTCATGGGAGTGAATCTCGTAACTCTTTGCTTTCGCCCACACATTTGCTAATTTAATGTGCAGTTCGTTAAGTGCACATGAGGTATCTCAGGGTAGGGAAGGCCATGGGGGGCGGCTAGTGATGGCTCCCAAGGTTTTCCCAACCCACTAAGATACTTCATGCTTCCCCCTCCCTGTCATGCCGGCTCACCTTGCAAAGATCTGTCTCTGCTGTGGTTTCTTTCGCTTTGAGAGAGAGAAAAGTTGATGGAAGCTCTAAGTCTAGGATGTGAAAAGTGTTTGCTGCGCCTGTCTCCTACTCCTCCCACACCTCCTTTGAATTGATTTACTCCCTTTTGAAACACCCCATAGATGCCTATGAGGCCTTTGAAAGCGGAGGGATTCACTCCGTTTTGAAAGGCCCCATAAACATATATGGGGCAGTTCAAAATGAAGCAAATCCCTCTATTTTCAAAAGCTTCATAGGCATTTATGAGGTGTTTCAAAACGAAGCAAATCCCTCTGTTTTCAGAAGCCTCACAGGTTCCTATGAGGCCTTTGAAAACGGGGTGAAATCCTCTGTTTTCAAAGGCCTCATAGGCGTCTATAGGGCATTTCAAAATGGAGCAAATCCCTCTGTGAAGCTTCCAGTCTCTGTCATGTCTCCATCTCAGCAAGAAGTGTCCCAGTGGTAGAGGAAAGGAATTTTGATGGGGGGGTGGGGACAGGAGACATGCACCGGAAACCCTTTTCTTGTTGAGAATAAATGTTTCTGGGGTCCGTGATCTCGTGAGAGTTCAGGCACCCAGTCTCTGCAAATGAGGATGGGTAATGTCACTCGCGTGACATTATCACACCCAGATGCTTCCATCAACTCTCCTCTGCCTCAAAAGCAAAGTAACCGCGGCAGGGACGAGACAGATTCATAAAAATTACATTCGTAATTTTGGGACTTGCTTGTAAACACTAGGGGGCCTTTATCTCGTAATTGCGAACGGGCGTTAAATGAACGCTCGTAACCGGGGGATTAGCTGTATAAACAAAAAGTATTTTGAATTCATATTGGGAGTCCTTATTTTTAGTATTCTCTTTCCCAAGGAGATGCACATACATAATATTTTGTAAAAAATAGCAAAGCAAGGTAAAACTATTTATACGGAAGGATTCTGGGTAGTACATTTTTGAATTGCCTATGCACACTGCATGTTATGATTTTTAATGAAATATTTCAGTCTGGTTTGCTGAATTGGGATACATTTATGTTTTGGGTCAGAGATAACTTCTTGAATAAATTTTACAACTTGTTCTGCAGCCCTGTGTAGGATTCCCTGTGGGTTTTATGTACTTGAGATAAATAAATACAGTAAAACTGTCTCCCATATCCCTTACATATAGAAGGTTATGATTTGACCTTTCCCATATTTAAGAAGTTACAGTTGGTTGTACAGAAGTAAATTAAAGGGGGAAAAGTTGATCTGGTAGTTATTTTCTGCTTTGAGGGATTTTCTGCTGGGAACCAAATATAGCCACTAATTTAGATTTTTAAATATTAAATACTAATATCAATTCTACTTGCTCAGGGCTTGAATATCTTACAGAAATTATGAGCACCGGTTGAATTGTTGATTCTGGCAGATGCAATATTTATCTGTGATTTCTGCACGTCTGCCTCTTCCTGCTACTTTAACATCATTTGCTGCTGTAAACATATTAACCTTTTCTTCTCCAAATTAATGGTCAGCAGCCAAATTTCAGAAATATATTAAAAACTAGTTAAGGGTAAGAACATGTTTTGGATTTTATACCGGGGCATAAGTAGAAGACAAAGGACAAGAAATTGGGGGAATATGTGCTTTGGGCATACACATGTGTAAACATATGCAGGGCAGTGTAGGAAAACACATAAGGCTGAATTTGATTAGCATTCCTCAATGTGCTCCAGTATATAATTGGATGAGAACTTTCTCTCTTTTAAGTATTGCTGCAGTACTTTGATGATGATCTTGATTATAATTCCAACTCTGTAATAATTTAATACTCTAGCAGTAATTTCCAATACTTCTGAAAAAAAATGCTGAAATGGCAATATTAATTCTGAATATTCTCAATAAACATCATTAGTAGAGTAAAAAAAGCACAGAGATGTAAGTGTGGTTGTACCACAGTGCTTAAGGTACTGATAGATAACAAGCGATGGTCTCCAAGATTAAAAGCTGACAAGAAAGAGAAAGAGGAGGAAGACAATGTTTTAAAATAGCAATAAATTCTACAGATGTTGCATGATGATGCTGTCACAGAAAAAGTTGCTAATTGTTGGAGTAAATGGACAAGGACTTTAGCTTGAGATATTTAAAACATTTTCAATACTTCACCAAGGTTTCCCCTTAAAGTTTCTTCCAAATCTAACCTTTTTGATAAAGGAAAATTCGTGCAAATGATTCGAAAAAAATCTAAGAGGCCCCAGCTAATTTCCTAATCAGTTAGGGCTTACCTATCATAAATCCGAATGTGTGCCGGAATGGCACTGATGAACCCCACCAGTTTCCTATTGGACGATACCCTGACGCCACAGTGCCACTGCGGAAGCCAACCTGGCGGTCTAAGAGCCCTAAAAGAGAGAAAGAAGTGTGAAAGTAACAATTAGGTCTTACCTTTTATAGAATACGGGGAGTCCTCGGTTTACAACCATTCATTTAGTAACCATTCAAAGTTATAATAACACTGAAATAAGTGACTTAAGATTGATCCTCAACTTACGACTGTCATAGCATCCTCAGAGATCAAATCAATGTGATTTGATCAAAACTGAGGAGTTTGGCATGGTCCTGGGGTCAAGAGATCACTGTTTGCAACCTTTTTAGCCAGCTTCCAACAAAAGCAATGGGGGAAGCTGGGTTTGCTTAACAACCTGCACTGACTTACTTAATTGTCAAGGCAAAAAAGGTTGTAAAATTGGTCAAGGTTCACTTAACAACTGTCTTGCTTAGCAATGGAAACTTTGGTCCCAAATGTGGTCATAGGTTGGGTTGTGCTGTGCTGTATACTTTCTAAACATCAAATATGAAAAAAAAAATCACTTAAATTCCTTGCTGTCTAGCAAGAGAGATGAGGAGAAAGGGCTGAGAAGAGAACAGGCAAATGACATCATTACTTCTCCACAGACGCACCCTTGATGTATATGGAAACTGGGACTCACCACAAAAGGAATTCTGGTGAATAGTCAAATCTAAACATGTTATCATCATCTTCAACATAATTTTCATTTAGCAGCATGTACAACTCCTTTAACTGGAAAAAAGGGGTGGAAGGAAACCATCAATTTATTGAATCCAACAGCTTTCACTTTGCTCTGAATTTGAGCACCTGACTCTTCTCTTAAGAGAAACAGTCTAACTAGCCAAATCAAACTCATCAATGAACGAGTGGAGGGGGACAGGAATTCTGACCTGAAGGGACGCAATTGAGAGGCCTGTTTCATATAAAGACATATACTTAGCTTCACCAGAGACCAGGGTAGATAAAAATCAATGATTTTTTTAAAAAAATCAAAAAAATCTGATTTTTTTTATTTAAATCTGATTTTTTTTATTTTTATCGAATTTATTCTAATAAAAAACTTTTGGGGTAAAAATCTATCGTAAGATAGTTTTCTATTTAAGGTACATAAATAATTTAGTTTATTCAGCATGAATAAATGGAGCTTAGTAATGTAGCATGAGGCTGTATATTCTGCAACACTGGGACTATCGGTGAGTCAACAGTGGGTCAAAGGAGTAGCAGAGATGACAGTTGCTCTTTAAAAATTATGATTTAAATCGAGTTGATTTAAATCAAGCCTTTTTACTAGTGATTTAAATCATGATTTAAATCATGATTTAAATCAACTCGATTTAAATCAAATCCACCCTGCCAGAGAATAAGGCACAATGTCTATTTCTTTCCACCCTCTTGGTTTCAACGTAGTTGAGATTTAATTATTTCTTCCACAGTCCATTGTTGGCTATGCTACTTAGAGGGAATTACTAGCTTGAAGCCACCCAATGAGCTTTTATAACTGAGAGTAGAATCCAGTCCTTCCACTCCTAGTCCAAGACCTTCACCACTATGTCACCCTGGCTCTCATTCTTAACATTGGTTGATAAGTCCGGTAAGATCCTGTGATTAAAACTATTCCTTAGCTACTTGGAGAGTGGGCAAAGTCAGTTATATCAGTTTTCAATGAAAATCCAGAGGATTAAATGTTCTCATTTCTGTTCTGCATCTCAGCTGTTCTGCTCTCACTTCAATTTTGTAGCTCAGTATTTTCCCCTGGGAATTAAGAATTGAGTATATGGGCATTAAGAGGGGTGTTTTTTGCTATTTTCTTCCCCAGAAAAACAAATGGTATCTTAACAGACTGGTCCAAAATAAGACGGAGAACTATGTGGTAGGGAGAGGACTTCTGTGTCTCTCCAATTCATGTCTACTGGCAATTTCATTACATTGGAAGAATGCACAACTATACACACACAAATACACAAACACGAAACCAGGTTTGTATTTAAAAGACCACAAGGAACTCTACTTACAATTTCAGCATTGCTCAGATCCAACGTGTCCCAAGTAAAACCCTGCGGTAAAGAATATGGCTCTATGCGTATGTTATCCTTATCTGGTTCAATAGCACCATGCGATGTTATAACTTCACCTTAGAGAAAAAGAAGGTAAGCTTGAAAGTTTTAAAATCATTTTTTCGGTTTTTAGGGAAGCTGAGAGAAGGTATAGTAAACAAAAATTAAGTCAAGCATGGACAAGAAATCCATGGCCAAATTCATTTTATGTCAACTAAATTATCAATAATGTCACTTTATTTCCTAGAGATTTAATTGTATTATAATTATTAATTTTGTCAAGGGAATAGCAATCTCTACAGAATTTTAATACATGTTATGGAACTGCATACTACCTGCTGCTTCTTTTCTTCGACTGCAATAAACAACTTCTTAAGATGAATCATTTTAGATTGAATTCAGACTCAAACAGCTGATCTAACTTTTCCAATTAAAGAAGGAACTATTTTTAGTAACATACCGGAGATCTGTTAATTTAAAAATCTCTTCTTCCATACCTCATGCACAATTGTCTACCAGAGAGATTTATAATGAAATATATGGCAGGCTTTCAAAAAACCAACCTTAATTGACTGGATATTTTTGCAATATGCAATTAGAAACTAATATTAATGATACATAATTAATCAATGCCCATATTCTCAGAGCAGCTATTACAGTTTAAAGATCCATTATTTCTTTCTATTGCTATTTCAAAACTGATCTTATTTTCTCAGAGATCAGAACAATACAAAGCATAGAAATCAAACCTTGGAAAACTTATTAATGATAACATTTAAAAAAGAAATTCAAAATATAGTAACACAAATATAAGCCTTGCAGACATTTGGGGAAACATTTCTAAATTAACCACTGTATAATTGCATTATCTTTCTTATCTATAACTGGAGCAATTCAGTACACACATGTCATTTCCTAATCCACAATATGTTCCTGAGTGTTTCTGCTTTTACAAAGAGAAGCAATTGCAATGCAATACAGCCTCCTGGACTATAGATGCCACATGAAAAGCAATTACTATTTATGTTAGGGAACAGTTCTGCAGAAGGCTTTTGGAACTCAGAAAGAAGTGATGGGCTAGCAAAGCAGAGCCTGCAAACAGCAATAATATTGTTTAATTAAGGCATCTTAATTAAGCAATTAAGATATCTTAAGCGGAGAGCTATAATAACCTTAATAATAAAATTAAAACTGTTTCATATTCTTGAAAAATAAATTTTAAAATGCTTATTGTCACTTGAAAACAATTTATTTGATTCTTCTGTATTTTACCAGGAATATTTTTCTGAAGAATTTTTATTGAGGTTTAAGATATAAATTGTCAAGGAATTATAGGTATTATACACTGAAATGAATAAAAAAAATTCTTAGAAAATTTGGCATGAAAGTATTCAACTCTTTACTGCTTAAAATCTTATAGTAGTTTAATGTTAAAATTACATAGTTTTTCAAATGGCAATCTTCCCATTAATTATTTGGTGGTAAAGCTTGTTTTCAACTTAATCTTAAAGCTCTTTTGTATGTGAGGTGAGTTTTTGTGATCTGTAAACTATAGATAAAGGTAAAGGTTCCCCTCGCAATCTAGGGAGAGGTGCTCTCATCTCCGTTTCAAAGCCAAAGAGCCAGCACTATCCGAAGACATCTCCATGGTCATGTGGCTGGCATGACTAAATGCCAAAAGCACATGGAACGCTGTTACCTTCCCACCAAAGGTGGTCCCTATTTTTCTACTTGCATTTTTTACGTGTTTTCGAACTGCTAGGTTGGCAGAAGCTGGGACAAGTAACAGGAGCACACCCCATTACATGGCACTAGGGATTCGAACCCCTGAACTGCTGACCTTTCGATCGACAAGCTCAGCATCTGAGCCACCATGTCCCTTTAAACTATAAACTATACTTTAAACTGTTTTATACATTGTTAAAATACAAGCCTCCCCCAATAAACAAAGAACCAATGCTGTTTAAATCTGGTCACCAGCAATAAACTTACTAAGCTTGGGTACAGGCTGTGTGTCCCAAAACTGGTATTTACGTTTGGTCGCTTCATCAATATTCTTGGCTGGGCCCTGACAGGCTGAGAGCAACTCCATAGCTCTTTGAATGTCTTGCAGCTTCTGCATTGGAATGGCTGGATTCTGCAGGTATATAATCACAGGTAAAAGGAGAATGCAACTTCCTTTAATACTCTCACACCCTGCTGGATTTACCAAGCTATTGTGCATTTTTGATATATTACACCTTGTCATCAAAGCTATCTTTAAAAAAATCTCACATAAAATAATCTCTGAATGAAAAATACAGCTGTATTCATTCCAAGATATCAGTAAAGTTTGCATAGAGTATGCAGAGTGAGCATATGGTCCTCTTGGAGCTGCCAAAAAAAAGACGAGGACTTATATCTTTTCAGCACTCTGATTGTTCCACTTTTTTCTCTTTGATGCTCCAATCAGAGAAGAATCTGAGATATTTCACCCAATGAAATTGAATCCTGGAAGAATCAGAGCCCATAAAAGGGTTATTTTTATCTCCTCTTCTAATTAAATTTTAGAAGTCATTACTGTGAGATGTAATGCTGGCTACCAGCTTCGTTGCCTATGAGGAACAACAGCTGGAAGATTAGAGTGCTTCTTGGTGGAGTGGTTTGAACAGCTTGCTGGACCAGAGGTGCTTGGGGTTTGATCGAGCAGGGCACATCCTATGTTCTTATCTTTCCAGTAAGTAACTTTAGAACACCTCAGGCAATTCTATCTGAGAGTTCTTATCACCATCTTTTATGTCATATTTATCAGAGTTCTTGAGCTAGGCCTAAATGGGTCTCCCTTCTTCCTTTAGCCCATCTCCTCACCCTCCTATCAGCTGGCTTTTAATTGGGAAAGGAAATACTAAGGCACAAGACTTTTTCAGTCAAAGACCTGGAGATACAGCAAAGGTAATCTCATAAAAATAATATTTGAGGCACCTTTTTTCCTTCTGTACACATCAAAAAAATTTTCTTCGTTGTTGTTAGTGCTGGATGTATGTTTTTGTATGTTTGTTTTTTCTGATTTGCACTTTATCTTTTATGATAAAACAAAATAAATATATTTAAAATCAGAAAAAGGCAATCTCATTTCCTGCCCATTTTTATATAAGTTGTATCTACCTTTGTTTTGTTATCAATGTAACGCAAAATCCACAGCAGGAAGATACTGAGCTATCCCATCACACATGAAAACTAATGGGCAGAGGGCTAAAAGTGTATTTAGAGAAGGCCATGTTTCAAATTAGTAGTTGGTTCTGCAATGTTGCTATTAATGTGCTTAGACCAGCGGTGTCAAACTCAAGGTCCAGGGGCCAGATCCGGCCTGTGGAGTACTTAGATCTGGCCCACGGGGCTGCTCTGGAAACAGCAAAGAACCAGCCCGGGGTACTTCTGCCATCAAAAATGGAGCTCAGGTGGGCTGCATGCAGCCCTCCCGAGCTCCGTTTTTGCTGGCAAAGGGTGGCAGGAAGCCGTGGCAGCCAAAAACGGAGCTTGGGAAACCATTTTCGCTGGCAGACCCCTTGGGCTGCCACAGGCGCCCCTGACACAAGTGAAATTAAGCTGACCATGCCCATCCTGGCCACGCCCAGCCCAGCCCTCGGAGGTCAAACACAACCCTGATATGGCCCTCAATGAAATCAAGTTTGACACACCCGGCTTAGGCTATAGTCTAAGCAAATTAGTTGTGCCAAATTGGAAAAAAAGAGGAGAAATATGTAACTGTGGAATTTAAAAGTTGTTTTCTAGGTTAGAGGAAAAAATACGTTAATTTTGCTCCTATTTTTGTAAAGTGTTGACAACGATACTAGAGCCAGTTTTTGCAGTTAGATAGTGAGTTCTAGTCCTGCCTTCAGCACAAAACCAGCTAGGTCTCTCAGCCCTAGGAAGAAGTAAATGGCAACCCACTTCTAAAAAAAAAACCTTGCCATGAAAACTGAAGGGACTTTTCCAGACAGTTTCTGAGAATCAAATGTAATTAATGGAATGAATAAAATACAATTACTACCACTGCCACTATTTTAAAAACAGCACAATATTTGTTTTGACCGTCTTCCAAGATGTATTTTTAAATTTCCCAGCCTATTTATAGGCCCAATATTCCCTCGTAATCTTCATTCAAGCACAAACCAAGCTTGACCCTACTTAGTTGCTAAGTCTGAAGAAGATAAGTTATGTTCTGCTACCATAACAGTAATGGTGAAGATTTGATGATTTCTCTACTTCATGCATACTGAGAAGATTGTAAAATGTATCAATCTAGAAATTCTGTGATGGACTCAGCATCACAGATTTCTACCCAAACATTTTCAAAATTAAGTGCAGAATATCCATAACACAAATGTTGACGTGTCTGAATCTAATAGAATTTGTATGCAACGGTTAGCATCAATGTTGCGAAAAAAGAAAACACCTGTCTGATAATGCTATTTTTATTTATTATTGTTTTTGTTAGATTTAATCTTCAATTCAATTCACAGTCTGGGACTGGTAAAAACTTAACAGTTCAAGCCCTAACCAAGGACCTAAGAGGTAGCTTCTGAGTATATAGGCAGTTCCAAGTAGAGTGGTATTACAACGACAACAGGATAGCTTCAATGACTGTTGAAATAATGGTATGACATTTACATATTTATTTATTTATTTATTAGTTTGATTTATATGCCGCCCTTCTCCGGAGACTCAGGGCGGCTTACAATGCTTTTAAGCAATAGCTTTCATGCTTTTGTATATACCTGCTTAGTAGGACTTTTGCCCCCCCCCCCCCACATATGGCCATTGGGTGCCTCATAAATGTAAGAACATATACAATCAGCCATAGAATTATCTTGAAAGTTTCCTCTTTGGGAAAAAAAAAAAACTCTAAAAGCAAGGATTATTTATCCCAAATATTGAAAAGAAAAAGCACCGACAGTTGAAGAATCAATTTTGAAACTGATAAGAGTTGGCAGAGATGGTGAAACTAAATGCACTGCTTAGAGATAATGCTTTAAACAAGTTTGTAAGAGATCAGAAGCCGTTAGCGGAGTTTCTGTGAGTTAAATACACTTTTTTACTTTCCTGTAATCCCTTTTATCCGGGTGGAATCAGGACAACTGAATGGAGCTGAGCGTTTACTGGCCAGATGCCCTTCCTGAACTTCTACAAGTTCGCAGTAGATATTTTCTCTTTGCGCCCTGATAGAGCATCTGTTGTTGCCTAGGATTGAACTCTCAACCTTCTGAGTCAGAAGTGAGTATCTTTACCTCTAGGCCACCGCACCATAATAGACTGTTAATGGAGGGCTTTGAAGATTAACTTATTTTGGGGGGATATTTTGGGATACCAATTAACAGATTTTTTTAAAATAGCTAACAGGTATGAGGTTGACTTGATTGATATTAGATTTCTATATATCGGAAACTGTGGTGTAAAATAGTAATATACCAAATATATCAAGTATAGATGAGAAGCTTTATAATTATTTATAGACCCACTATACAAGGGGGGGGGGAAATCTACCAGATTTATTTGAGACATATTTTTTAACAATCAACTAGGACAGGGGTGTCAAATTCAATTTCATTGAGGGCCGCATCAGTATTATGATTGCCCTCAAAGGGCCAGTTGTATGTAAGATTATGACAACTCACAGGGGCCAGATGGGTGTGGCTGGGTAGGCATGGCTGAGTGTCACAGCCAGATCGCCAGGACTAGGTGGGCGTGGGCGGCTCAACACTGCTCAATGGGCACAGCTGACTCAGGACAACTGGATCGGGACATAACAAGTTGCACCGGCTAACTTGACAATGGGACAATTCAGTGCCCCACAAGCTCGCCTCCCCAAATTGCTGGCAGCCAAGCGCATGCGTGCATGTGCACACCCACACCCACCGCATTCTAAGTTTGGGGTCTTTTATCCACAGAGGAAGGAGAGGACCTTCTCCCCAAACTCAGGCATGATTGAAAGTTTGCAAGCTCAGATGTTGATAAAACTCTCCAACCTCGGAAGTGTGTGTGTGTGTGTGTGTGTGTGTGTGTGTGTGTGTGTGTACAGCACACCAAAGGAGATGTTCTTCTCCACACCTCAGTCATTGTTGGCATTTCCCTGGCCAGTGCCCATTCCCAGCAAAGCAAGAGGCAGAAGATGACCCTGTTGTGTGTGGAAGCACAGAGGAGAAAGTTTGCAGGAAGTAGTTTCCTCCGAGTCCAATGTCTGCCGTGACAGATCTCTGGAGAGCAAGAGGAGGAGGCAGGGAAGCAGCATTCCCCAGTTCTGCACGAGGTAGGCTGGCCGTCTCCAATTGTGTGTGATACAGATACTGGCTTGTTGGGGCAGCCTTCCCTCACGCAGCTCCCGTCACCCCATCCTCCTCTCCAGAGATCTGTTAAGGCACTAGTCGGTCTTGGAGAAATTGCTTCCTGCAAACTTTTTCCTCCATGCTTCCACATACAGCAGTGTTGTCCTCCACCTCCGATGGGGGGGCCAGGCAAGGCTGAAAGAGGGGGATCCATTATCCCCAGCAGAGGAAGGAGAGACCAGTGTGAGTGCCAAAGCCTAGTTCACCAGAGGAGCTTGCCATCCCTATCAAGCCACACGGAGGACCCCTGGACAGCAGCACGGGCTGCCCAGAGCCCTGAACAGTGAAGGGCAACACCCAATCCAGCCCTTGAGCTCCCAGAGCACTGGGACCCTGCAACACAGCCCCGCTTCCCCAAGAGAGCGCCCAGCTGCGTATGCCCCCTTGAGGTTGCTGCTGCTGCTGTGCTCGTTCTCCTTGGCCAGGTTACTCATGGTGGTTGTGGGAGGGCAAAGTGCGTAGGTCAGAGGGAGGCCCATTTCTCTCCATGTGAGGAGATCCAGCTTTGTAAGCAAAGCATCCTCAACGATAAGATGGGAGACCACCAGGAGAGGCCAGGAGGAGGGGGTGGTTGAGAGGGCATCAGGGCTGCTGGTGGCCAAGTACTAAGGGAGAACTTCCCTCAGACTCTCCCTCATTCTCATTCCAATCTCCTTCTCTCCTTCCTTCCTCCCTCCCTCCTTCTCTTTCCATCTCCTTCCTTCCTCTCTCCTCTCTCCCTCCCTTCTTCCCTGTCTCCCTCCTTCTCCTTCTCCATTGTTCCTTCCTTTCTCCCTCCCTTCTTATCTCCTTGCTTTCCTCCCTTCCTTCATCCCTCTCTCCACACCCAGGAAGGGATGAGGGGAGGGAAGAAAGGGTGGCAGAGCTGCTGGTGGCCATGGCTTTCCCATGCGAGGGTGGGGAACAAGGACCATTCAAGTGAAAGGCAGCCACCCAGGAACGCAGTCAGTGAATATTTCCCTTTCACTGGGATGCCAGTCCCTGTGCAGTTGCCGCCTCCTGTGCGTGCGCCCAGAGGGATCACCTGACTGGTCTGGGCCGGGGCTGAGACAGTGGGTGCTGGACCCTTGCTGTCTCCAGGGTGGCCCCATGGGCCAGATCTAACCACATTGCGGGCCAGATCTGGCCTGCACAGCAGGCCTTTTTTAACATGTCTCAACTAGTATGAATGATGTATGTTTAATGTTGATTCTAAATGTGCTATGCGCACATTTTTATTATTTCTTTTTTGTCTGTAATTGTCTTTCTTTTTTATTGTCTTTGTAGTTGCTTATTTTATATGTAGCATCTTATCTTTGAAATAAATACAAAAAAACTTAAATAAAAAAATTCTAAATAAAAAAATTCTAAAAAAATTATTTTTCTATCAAATTTAATAAGAATCTGTAAGAGAAAAAAGTTATAAAAATGCAACTTTTATGTGAATTGAGTCTATTCTGATTTGTTACAAATATTGGATTGAGCCAATACAAATAATTGATGCAGTTTGAATTACCAGGGTGATTAGATTTCAGTCATTCATTTGAATATATAAACTGGATCAGTTCACAAATATTATTTCATTTAAAAACATATTGCTGTTGTCACTAATAGCCAGAGTAAAATAGGGATAAGAAAACAAAGACCAATCTCTTACTTTTGAAGGTTGTTGATTTTTAATCTCCTGGGAGTCCGAAGCAGAGTCTGATTTGGTACCTCCAGAATTTGTTTTCTCCTTTTTTCGTTTCTGCTTCTTTTTCTTCTTTTTAGCTCCCAAGTCTCCTCCTGGACTCCTGCAAAAAAGAACAAGAAAACAATTTGCTATAAGCCTTGAAAAGAGGAAGTAACCCACGAACAACCTGCAAATGATGTGTAGCCCCATTTTTGCAGTGCTGGTATTCTGCAAGACTGGAGAGCCAAAATCTGATGCAATATTATTGATATAGGGCTGGGTACTTTGTGTATATACAGAGGTAAAGGTGTGTGTATTTAAAGGAAGGGGTAAATATGATGCATCCATTTTGCCCTAAAGCACACCTCTTTCCAATTTAAAAAGAAAAAAAGAAAAAGAAAAGAAAGAAATTAAAAAGGCAAAACTCTTCAACTTCCCATCCCGTGGCCCCCTCCCTGCCCCCTACATAATATGTCACTTTTGCAACAGACAAATGATTAAAAAGGAAAAGTGCAGAGCAGACTGGAGGAAACAGCCATTTACGAATTAAAAGCTAACAGCAGAAATACACTACTGTGCAATCATCTTTTCACATAATGTTTGCTTTTTATTGTTTTGAACTGTACACTGCCCAAAACTGTTTGGCAAATGGGCGGCTTAGAAATCAAAGAAAGAGTTTAATGAATTAATCAATTCAGGCCAACATGTGCTCCCAAGCCTATTTTCCTGAGAATATATATGCATCAAAGCGTCCAAAGAAGAAAGGGGTATTCGTGTTAAAACTACAAACATTCTGAAATTCCTTTCCCAGAAACATCCCAAAAATGTGTCCTTTATTCATTTGGAATTGCATTTCATCACAGAGATTTGGCTGAGAGATCATATATAAATAAAAATTTATGGGATCTCACGTTAAAAGGGAACATAAATAGGAAAGGGAATACTACCCTTTTCTAATTTATTCTCTCCTATTGGTACCCTATTCCTGAGCAAACATTAAAAGGAACACACATGTCAGAAACTTTGCACTCTCTTTGTATCACGCACCGTCATTTTAAATTTGAGAAGAAAAGTACCTAGTCTGGTATAAAAATAGTAGAAAAAATGGCAGGGTCCAACTTTTCTGGAGATACAGGTAGTCCTCGACTTACAATGATTTGTTTAGTGACTGTTCGAATTTACAACAGTACTGAATAAAGTGACTTGAAGCCATATTTCACAATTATGGCAGCATTGTGGCACCATTCCCACAGTCCCATTATCAAATTTGGACACTTGGCAACTGGCTCATATTTATGACAGTTGCACATCCCAGCTGTGTGATCATCCCGTGTGATCATCACCCATGTGATCATCTTTTGTGACCTTCTGACAAGCAATGTCAATGGAGAAGTCAGATTTATGTTATTATCTTAAGAACTGCAGTGATTCACTTAATTGTAGCAAGAAAGGTTGTAAAAGGAAGCAAAACTCATTTAACATCTATGTTGCTTAGCAACAGAAATTTTAGGCTCCATTGTGGTCGTAAATCAAAGACTATCTCTATTTAGGGTATGGAAAGGGTCCAGATAATCGGTTTCTTCCAGGACCCTTTGAAACTGCAAATATCAATATTGATTATCTTATCAGTAATCTTACATAAAAAGGGAAGAAACTGGATGGAAATTGCCCAGACCTGTCGATCCAATGTTAGCTTCCCGAATTTCTTTCAGAGCTGGTGGAATCATCCCATCTCTGTCACATAATGGAATCCATTTCACTAACAAACAGAAGCAGCAGGTGAAGCTAAGCAGAATCACATCAGATACCTGTACAATTAGCACAGGGCCCCCACAAGGCTGTGTGCTCTCTCCACTTCTCTTCTCTCTATATATCAATGATTGCATCTCTAACGATCCATCTATTAAACTACAAGTTCACAGATGACACAACAGTGATTGATCTCATTTGAGACAATGATGAATCCGTATACAGACGGGAGGTTGAAGACCTAGCCCTGTGGTGCAACTGGAACATTCTGGAACTGAACACACTCAAAACCTTAGAAATGGTGGTAGACTTTAGGAGAAACCCTTCCATACTTCCACCTCTTACAATACTAGACAACACAGCATCAACAGTAGAGACCTTCAAATTTCTAGGTTCTACCATATCGCAAGATCAAAAATAGACACCTAACATCAAAAACGTCATCAAAAAAGCACAACAAAGAATGTTCTTTCTGCGCCAACTCAGAAAGCTCAAACTACCCAAGGAGCTGCTGATACAGTTCTACAGAGGAATTATAGAGTCTGTCTTCTGCACCTCTATAATTGCCTGGTTTGGTGCTGCAACCAACAAGACAGACACAGACTTCAGAATATAATTAGAACTGTAGAAAAAACAATTATTACTAACCTGCCTTCCATTGAGGACCTGTATACTGCACGAGTCAAAAAGAGGGCTGTGAAAATATTTACAGACCTCTCGCATCCTGGACATAAACTGTTTCAACTCCTACCCTCAAAACGATGCTATAGAGCACTGCACACCAGAACAACTAGACACAAGAACAGTTTAGCCATCACTCTGCTAAACAAATAATTCCCTCCATACTGTCAAACTAGTTACCAAGTCTGCATTATTACTAATCTTCTCATCGTTCCTATTACCCATCTCCTCTCACTTACGACTGTATGTGTTAAGGATATTTTTTATCCTGAAGTTGTGGCTTAAATGGTAATTCACCAGTAGATGAATTAATGACGTTATTTAAAACTTGGTTGGCACACATTATGGCTTCATCCCATAGTGTTTCTGGCAAACTAGAATCTGCTAACATGGCTCTAGCCATAGCTTGTAGTGTTTGACCTCTGTGTTCTACATAAGCATTGCGTTGTGGTCTATACGGGGCAGAACGTTTATGCTCAATATCTGCCTCCTGTAACATATTCTCTAACCTTAGATTAGTAAACTCAGTACCGTTGTCTGTTACCAAGCAAACTACTTTATGTTTCTGTTTTCTTTCTACAAATCTTAACCAGTTGTTAATATGCTGAAATGTTTCAGATTTTGTTTTCATCAAGTAACAGAAACCATATCTAGAGAAATGATCAACAATGCTTAGTACATAGCAGGCTCCCCCTAAACTGGGTTGTTTAGGTCCAATTAGATCAGCAAACACCATCTCTAATGGTCTTTTGATTTTGAATCCATTAACTCGGTTTGCTGGGGTTACTTTGCTTTTCTCCTGATTACAGGCATTACAGTTCAATATTTGGTACATAGTCTTAACTTTATCCCTTCAGATAATTCTACTGTCTTTTTCAATACCTTAAAATTCATATGTCCTAATCGTTGATGAAATAAATGAATACATTCATCGGCTTTTTATTATCATACACCGAGTTAGTATTAGACACTATTGCTGGGTTATCTCTTAATACAAACAGATCATTTTCTAACATTGCAGTAACACATTTATCATCCTTTTCGATTAAACATTTATCTCCTCTAAATGTTACTATAAATCCAACCTGTAATAATGATTTAACAGATAACAAGTTGAATTTCAGTCTAGGTATATACAATATTGGTAATTGTTCGTTAATAAATGAACAATGTGCAATACCTTCTCCAGCTACTTTCATTCTCTATTCATTGGCTAATGTAAGATGTTGTAAGAGGTTTGTTTAACAAACCTTTCTCTATTTCTAGTGATGGATTGTGATGCACCACTATCAACTATCCACAAATCATTGTTAACATTTGTAGAACTCAATATAACTAAATTAGCATTCTTTTTGGTTCTCTTTTGATCCCCAACAGTCATTTTCTTTCCCTTAGTACAATATTTAGCTATATGCCCCTTAGCCCCATAAGAAAAACATCTTTTTACAATATAAGCAGTTGTAGACAATTTTTCTTCCTGAGGTTGTCTCTCTCTTAATTGTTCTCTGTCTTTCCTTCTTCTGGACTCTTCCAACAATCTTCCGGTTATGTCAGTCAATGTTAGTTCATCTCTGGTCAAAACCTCCAGCGAAGAAACATAATCATCGTAACTTTCATCCAATGAAGAAAGGATAATGTAAACCTGTTGCAATTCTGAAAAAATAAGTTCCTTCTCATGTAGCTCTTGGAAAGTTCTTGTCATAAACTCCAAATGAGCTAACATATCTCCTCCTTTAAGAAGATGGGTTTTAAACAGTTTGCGTGTAAGATGTATGTGAGCACCCACACTATCTCGAACATATATTCTCTTCAAATTGTTCCAACATCTAGCAGCAGCATCTTCACCACAAATATGGACTAGCTGCTCGTCACTCAGTGTCAGTCCAATTATACAAAGAGGTCGTTCGTTATCCTGAGTAAATTTGGCTAATTTCCTCTCATCTTCATCATTTTCTGGATTCCATGCAGTTACATCCGGTGGATTATTAACTACATCCCATAGTCCTTCCCTACGCAAAAGAAGGTTGCATTTCATAGACCAGGAAACATAATCTGTTCTGTCCACCCGGGTTATCATGGATATACTGGATGACTGTTCTTGTGCCATCTTCACTTGGATGCTTAATAACAAACACAGCTGTCTGAATAAATTACTGTGTCATTCACATCAACTCTCAGTACTCTAGGTAGTTCTGGGTAACTCTGGGTAACTCTGGTTAACTCTGGGTGGCTTTGGGCCCATAACCAATGTTAAGGATATTGTTGAGTTACACCCGAAGTTGTGGCTTATAAAGCAGAGTAGCGTTAGAGTTTTACGCACGGAAACGGTTTGAGAGTAATTGTGAATAACATACAAACTGGGTTTATAGTATTTTACTTTTAGGGAAAAGCAAAATCATAGTCCTTTAACAATCCAAGTCTTAGCCATATAAAGTGCAATATAAGATCAATCCAGGAATATAAAATCTTCTTACCAGTTTGTAGAAAAATACAAGGAACAATCAGGAACAATATAAAATAGTTCAATAAATATCAGAAAGCAGTAATCATGATCAAACAGTTGACCATAGAGAGATCAAAAAGAGTTACAGCATAGCAGCAGGTAAAATGGTGTGGTAGTCCACACTAATCATAATTTAGCTCTCCTGAAATACATTGGCTACAGAGCTCAGCCAATCAGGATGCAGAATGACTCAGCACAATTCTTAAAGCTACATAACACATTCACATAATACAAACATACAATGTTGGCTTATATATTTCCTGGCCAACCAATTAGGCAATAATCATTTCCTAACTGTATGACTGTAACCTTGTTGCTTGGTATCCTTAAGATTTATATTGATTGTTTCCCTATGACTATCATTAAGTGTTGTACCTTATGATTCTTGATGAATATATCTTTTCTTTTATGTAAACCAAGAGCTTATGCACCAAGACAAATTCCTTGTGTGTCCAATCACACTTAGCCAATAAAATTCCATTCCATTCCATTCCATTCCATTCCATTCCTATCCTATCCTATCCTATCCCAAGATCAAACCATGTGGTAAGAGTTGGCTTTAAATTTTAGGTGGCCACAATAACAGCTCAAGGATTTCATCCCCAGGACTTGTGCATGCCTCTACCTGAAGGCCACAGTTAAACCTCACCAAATCTCCCTCAGATTTGCCAAGTTAAGGATGTTACAATTAGTCCTTGCCCACATGGAACCATACAAGCACAACTTTTCTTCAGTTGGCATGCAACTCAGTGTAATATACTATAGCCACCAAAATAACACTGAAAATGTACTTTCAAGACACATTTGAAATATTACAGTGAGATATCACAAAACTGATCCTTTATGATATCATTAGTAAGAGAAAGGGACAGCCGGTAGGAAAGGAGCTGCTCAGAATAACCTTCACCTGCGATTTGGGTGAAAAATAATTTTGATAAATAAATGAAATGAATAAAATAAAAATAGGATGCTGATTTAATATAATAATTATTCAATGAGATATGTTGTTGAACATGTTCTCGTGTTATAGTTTTGGTTTAAATGACATATATTAATCTTGCTGTAGGCAATGTAAAGGCACACAAAGCAAATGATTAAAAGCACTTTTAAAAAATGGAAATGTGTAGGATGTTCTATTTTCCTTGCTATTATTATTTTTCTTATGAATTGCTTTTTTTATGACTGTTAACCTGCCAAGTTATTTATAAAATAACTTTTTATAAAAAAGTAAAGATTAGTTAACTATGTGGCCATCTCACTGTTGCTAAATTTGCTGACAGTAACTGACATACTTAATTTATTATTTTGACAGTTTGTCACTGTGGCTAATCTATTTCCTTAGTTGGGTCTCCTCCATGTATTTATGTTGCTCAAAAAATGTGAACAAATGCCTTAACAGACGGTCTTGTGCATTCACACACAAGAACTCCATTTAATCATCCAGTCCATTTGGGCAATGTGGCTTCTCTTCCCTAGTTGGGAACAGCAGGCAGCGCTGGGTAGACTCTGTCAATAGACCAATCAGGACCAGGTCTGCAATGAAGCTAAGTCCCGCCCTTTCCTACTGCTCTTCAGTTTATCGACTCGGTCGACTTGGACAGTCTTGTCTCTTGGATTTGGCTTTGTCTTTCAATTGGATTCTAAACAAAATTAAAACAAAAAAGGAGGGCTATTTCAACACTACCAGCGTGAAGGACTTGTTCCGGTCTCGCTGAAGCCCGCGTGGCGGCTCGAGACTGCCAGCTGGCAGTCTATCAGGCAGGGCCCACAAGTTCGCTCCGTAGCCCTGTCCTGCAACACGCTCGCCTCGTTTCTGGCCTTAATGGGCGTGTACGCTGCAAATCGAAGCCTTTGCTTAGCAGCCCTATTCTGTTGCGGTGACCAGCGGCTCGAGACTCAGTGCCTTCGGGCGCAGTTGGTTTGTTTTTTTGCCACCGCTTTCAATTGCCGCTGCTTTTTTCGTCGCGAGGAGCTGCAGTGAGTACAGGGGCCCTGTTTCATTTGGAGGTTTTGCGCGAAGCTCACTTCATTTAAAATGGCAGACACCTGTTCTTCGAGAGCTGGCCACGTGGCGGTTCCTCATAGATCAAGAAAGCGCCATAACAGCGATCCGGGGGAGGGGACCTCAGGGCATCAGCAACCCTCCAAAAAGACTAAATTAACATCTGCCCCCCCAATTAAATCGGCGCAAACCCTGAAGGACGAGCAGCGCCGTCACAAGGCTCTGGAGCGAGTTGTGCAAAAAGCGCAGCAGCAAGCCGCTCAACATTCCATGGCCCCTCCACCTCAGTTGCCTCCCGGGATTCTATTTCAATGGTCTCTGAGCAATAGGCACAACCCCAGGTCACCTGAAGAGCTTCGCTGTCTCCAGACCGTTTTGGCACGGGTGTTTCTCCTTCCTCCACTGAAGCTGCCTCCTGAGGGCCAATCCCCGACTTCTGGATCTTAGGCTCATGGGGACATTGCTTCATCCGAATGCCAACCTCCTCCTCCTCCTCCTCCTTCCCCCCATCCTCCACCTCCTCTGGCATCGTCTGACTCTCTGCCTTCCACTATGCCTCCTGCCCTGGCATCCCTCATTTCAGCGGCCATCCGTCAAGGGATATCAGAGGGTCTCCACCAGCGAGCTGAATCTGAGGTGTCTGACTATGTTAGTCAAGTCAGCCGTTTATCACGCTGGGGAGACGCTTCACCCCATCTGGAGAGACCTTCTTCTCCGACTTCTGCCAGCCAAATTTCTCTCTCAGCTGAGGATCTTGCCCTGGACCAAGAATGGTCTGACGATGAGGGTCTTGAACCCGATCAGCCGGCCTTCATTGGCCTTTTCAAGCCTCCTTGCTTTTTAAGGCTCTCTCTGTCACCAAACTGTTGCCTGTACCCTCTGCACAAGGGGCTGTTGCTACTACTGATGATCCCTCCGCTTCTCTTTTTGCAGAACAGCCTGTTCGAGTGGACACCTTGCCGGCGCCAAAATTGTTTTCAGATGTGGTGAAGAGGCAATGGGCCTCTCCTGGTTCTGGTCCTCTACCCAACTCCCAGGACAAAAAGTTTTATTCTGTGGCAACTGACTTTTCTGACTTATTACAGGTGACCAACTGTGGATGCTCTGGTCGTCGCCTTATCCTCTTCTACTCATCTGGCTGGCCCTCCTGATGAGTCCTTGCGCCCTGAGGACAAAAGAGCCGAGCAGACCCTGATAAAAGGCCATCAAGTTTCAGCATGGGCGGTAAGAGCCACTTTGGCGGCGTCCTTCTTCAACAGGGCCTCTATATTATGGTTGAAGCAGCTACAGGACCATCTTCCGACACGCACTCTCATCAAGATATTAATAAAATATTGGCCGCAGTGGAATTTTCCGCCGATGCAACCCTTAACACTGCCCGTTTCACAGCCAAGGCCATTGGATCCTCAGTCACTTCTTGGAGGCTCCTCTGGCTCCGCCACTGGCAAGCCGATGCCAGGAACAAATGGCGCTTAGCCACTTCTCCATATGAAGGGAGCAACCTGTTCGGTACTTCCCTCGATCCTATTTTGGTTGAAACTAGAGATCGTAAAAAGGTCTTTCCCGTTGTGTCTCGAAGGTCTGAACTTCGTCAACAATCTTATTTTCGGGCCCAGTCCTTTCGTCCTTCCGACGGTGGCTCCTCCTTCAACCATTCTTCTCGCACCTTCTCCTCCAGAGGAATGCAACATCAAGACTTTCAGGTCAGATCCAGTTCCAGATTTCCTCCCCAAAGGTCCTTCAGAGGTGGCAGGGGCCGCCCCTTCCGCAAATCTCGTTAATCGGCCTTCAGATTCCCTGGTTGGGGGCTGCCTTTCCTTTTTCTCCAACTGTTGGGATGCCACTACATCTGATGTTTGGGTTCGTTGTACCGTTAGAGAGGGTCTTCGTTTGGAGTTCAGTTCTCTCCCTCCTCGGGTTTTCGTTCCTTGCTCCCTTTCCCAGGACCCCTCTTCCCGCGCCCGTATAGCCTCTGCCGTTGTGCACCTCCTCCAGATCAGGGCCATCGAGACTGTTCCCTTGGCAGAACGCAGGTCCGGGTTTTATTCCCGTTTGTTTCTAGTCCCCAAGGCATCCGGGGGCTGGCATCCAGGGGCCATCTTGGACCTGAAATCCTTGAACTGGTACATAACTTATCGCCAGTTCAAGATGCACTCCCTTCACACTATTTTAGAGTGCATTCGTGAAGGTGACTTCCTCACCTTGGTGGATTTGATCGAGGCCTATTTGCATGTGCCCCATCGCAAATTCCTCCGCTTTTATTATAGGGGCTCTCACTATCAATACAGAGCCCCATTTTTCCACCCCATCACAAATTCCTCCGCTTTTATGATAGGGGCTCTCACTATCAATATAGAGCTCTCCCCTTCGGCCTTTCTTCAGCACCCAGAATCTTTACAAAGTTAATGGCAGCCCTTGTCGCTCACATCCGTTCACTTCCTATTCGTATTTTATTTTACCTGAAGATGTACATCCTCATCCTTTCCACTTCCCTCCAAAGGGCTCAACAGGATATTCGCACTTCTCTTCATTTGCTTCATGCTCATGGTTTCCTGATAAATTGGGCCAAGAGTTCTCTTTCTCCCTCCACCCGTATCCAACACTTAGGAGCAGTCATTGATACGCTATCATTCAGGCTTTTCCTGTCGCCAGCTCGCCAATGCAGCTTATCTGAATTGGCGTCTCAATGTCTACAAGGCCATCCTATGTCCATTCTTTCCCTCTCTCGTTTCCTGGGTAAAATGGTGTCCTCATTCGATATCATCCCTTGGTCCCGGTTGCACAGCAGGCGACTTCAATGGTTCCTCCTTCCCTATCAAAGGTCCTTTTCGGTTTCTTCTTTGCGCAAGGTTTCCCTTTCCCCTAAGGTTTTGGATTCCTTATGGTGGTGGTCGTCTGCTGCCATCTCCAAGGGTACTTTGTTTAGGGAGCCCCATAGGTTAGTGCTCACTACCGATGCCAGCCTAGCAGGCTGGGGTGTGCACCAGGATTCCCATATTGTCCAGGGGCTTTGGTCTGGAGGAGAAGAGGGCTGTTCCATCAACCTTCTGGAGCTAAAGGCGATTTTCCGTGCCTTACGCCATTTCCACCATCTGCTCGAGGGTCAGCACATGCTTGTGTTAACTGATAATATCTCCGCTAAGGCCCATGTTAACAGGCAGGATACCCGTTCTCGTGCCCCCTTTCATGTGTCTCTCCAGCTAGGGACTTGGGCCGAGGTTCATTTGGCTTCCCTGCGGGCTTCCCACATTTCTGGCAAGTCAAACATTCAGGCAGACTCCCTCAGTCGCCATATAGTCGATCACTCCGAATGGAAGCTTCATCCGGCTCTCTTCCTGGACCTGTCTAACTGCTTCGGCTGTCCCGCAGTGGACTTGTTCGCTTCCCACGTCAGCCATCAGGTCCAGCGTTTCTTTTCCAGATTTCCATCCCCAGGCGTGGAGGCAGTGGATGCCCTCAGGTCCCCCTGGCCCTAGGATGTTCTTCTTTATGCGTTCCCTCCTCTGCCACGTATCGCCAAGGAAACTCCTGGAAGAAAAGTCAGAACTGGTTCTCATAGCGCCGCACTGGCCACGTCGGCCTTGGTTCTCGGACCTGGTCTCCCTCTCCGTAGCCCGTCCCTGGCGGATACCAGACGACCGGATTTGCCTTCTGCAGGGGGCTCTTGTGCATCCCAAACCCCAATGGCTGCAGCTAACCGCCTGGAGACTGAGCGGGAATTCTTGAACAGGGCCAATATTCCGCCCGCCGCTATTAAAAACATCCAGGCCATACGGTGCCCGTCCACCACACATATTTATGAGTCTACCTGGTGCTCCTTCTCTTCCTGGTGTGTGGCTCGGCAGGTGGATCCTACCTCGCCTGCGGTGGCTCACGTCATAGGGTTTCTCCAAGAGGGCTTTGACTCAGGTCTCGCCCCTTCTACCCTGAAACGACCGGCCACTGCCTTGGCTTCCGTGTCGGCATGTGATTCTTTGACAATTGCTACTAAAGATCCCTTGATACGCCAATTTCTGCAGCGAGCTTCCAATCTGAGGCCCCCTGTTGTCCACCATTTCCCTACCTGGGACCTCTCGAAAGTTTTGTCTTCCCTCACTCAGCCTCCCTTCGAGCCTCTCCGGGCGGCTTCACTCAGATTTCTCTCCTTCAAGGTGGTGTTTTTGGTGGCGGTGACTTCAGCCTGTCGCATTTCCGAACTGGCCGCCCTGTCGGTTCGCCAGGACTTATGTATCTTCCATCAGGACAAGGTGGTCCTTCATTTGGACCCCACCTTTATTCCCAAAATAAACTCTATGTTTCATCGTTCACAGGAGATCTCCTTGCCCAATTTTTGCCCTAATCCGACTCACCGCCTCGAAAAGGTATGGCACACACTTGACGTACGCAGGGCCTTGAAGATTTACATCTCACACTCTTCCTCATTCCGTAAAACTGAGGCCTTGTTCGTCTCGTTTCAACCCAATTCCATGGGAACCAAGGTTTCCGCTCCGACTTTGGGCCACTGGATCCGTGCCACGACTGCCATCGCATATGAATCGCTGTCCCTGGCGATTTCCCGACGCATGACCGCTCACTCCACCAGGAGTGCGGCCACCTCTAAAGCGTGGGCGACCCAGGCGTCTTTGGAAGAAGTCTGCAAGGCTGCGACCTGGTCTACCCCGACACCGTTTATTAGGCACTACCGTCTGGATGTCTACATGTCAGCTGATGTGGCATTCGGCAGACGGGTACTGCAACGGGTTCATGTTTCCTGATCTTCGGCTCGCCTCTGGCACTGCCTGCCCGTTGGACATCAAGCTTTGGTATGTCCCAGCACTGCCTGCCGTTCCCAACTAGGGAGGAAAATGGGTGTTGGTCCTACCTGATACGCCCATTCTCTCCCGCGGGAACAGCAGGCAGCCCCCTCCCTAAGGGGGGTCGAGCCGTCGGGTGTCGGGGTGGGGTGGGATGTACTAATTCTTTTTATTTACAGCCGGACACACGACAGTCTGCAGTGAATTCCTCGCCAATAAACTGGAGAGCAGTAGGAAAGGGCGGGACTTAGCTTCATTGCAGATCCGGTCCTGATTGATCTATTGACGGAGTCTACCCAGCGCTGCCTGCCGTTCCCTCCCGCAGAAGAGAACGGGCGTATCAGGTAGGACCAATGCCCATTTTCACCCAAATTTTACTGTTACTTTTTTAAAAAAATCGATTTAATATTTATTTTAATATTGAACTTTCTGTTTTCATTTGTTCATTCTTTCTGAATTTCCTTTTTAATTCTTTATGGCCGGTTGGTGTAAAGGAGAGCATCCAAGGAAAAAGTTTATCTTTAATTAAATGATTTTTTTTGGCTCACCATACCAAATAGCAAGGATTGGTGAACAGGAAGTGCTACATCAGCCATTTTGCCAAATTTGCTGGTGGTCATTTTTTTTTAAACTAATAACTTGTAATTTACTATTAAAAGAGTCAGTTTGGTCTAATGTTTAAGGCATAGTACTAGAAACCAGGGTACTGTGAATTCTAGTCTTGCCTTAGGCATGAAAGCCATCTGGATGATTTTGAACAATTCATTCTCTCTCAGCCTACAATGTCAGATTCAGGCTATAAACCAGTCAATCAATTCCTGTCACAACCAATGGATCAACACTCTGCTGATCTAAAAAAAAACATATCTTGCAATTGTAGGAAAATGCTAGAGTAAAAAAACCAATTAAAATAAACAGATCAGGATACAATATGTATTAACAAAGCCCTGTATAAGATGTAAACAGAATAAAAGTGTAATAGTTACTGCACATGACAGGGCAATATGTTTGAAGATATATTAACACATCTGTATTTATAAATCTTTCATTTCTGGTATAGATAATATTATTGTATTTTTGATTTGTGTTGAATTTTCATTTTGTCTTCTTGATGGGAAGTAAATATAACTATGCAATATTCTCTTGCACTAAATGAACATGCATTTTAAAGAAAACACTGCATGAAAAAAGCAATACTCCACCCAGTCTATTTCAAATTAAGGCCAAAACCACAATTCTAAACTTCAGAATTTTACATACTGATTATTTTAAATAACTCAAGAAAAAACAAACAGCAGCAATTAAATTCCAAATTAAAACTGATCACAAAGCAGACCAAAAGAAAGGTGGAAGGAATTGCTAGAAACAATGTCAGTAGTCATATCCATAAAGTCAGTCTATACGAGCTATAAGAACAATTAAACATATTTTCACACACTTGATGTTCTACCAAATATCTTTGTAACACACTAATATTCTTCTGGAAAAAATATGCAAGTATATTTTATGATTTTATAAACTGATGACTGTCCTGATGTCCAAAACAATGATTATATACTACTTAAGGCTTGATGTTAAGGTTTGTCTCAATTCTGAATATAATTTTCTTCTTTGAAAGATAGAAGAAATTTTACAGTTGCATATTTTTCTACTAAAAAAAAAAAAAGAATTGCACTATAGAAAGTTATGCTAAATGTTTAGGTTATAAGACCAATATCACTTTAAGCAGACAATATAAAAAGAAGATGTAATTCCAGTTATTCAATTCAGTTTTTGTACTTGATTTTGCAAATCACTTCAGAAAAAAACTTAAATTATTTAAGTTTTAATTAATTATTTGGATGCCCATGTCATCCAAATGTATTGGACAAGAATTCAGTAACTATCAATGAGCAAGGCTTCAGAGAAGGCAGGAAATTTAGGGAGGACTTCTTAAGCTAGTGAAATTTAAACATATAGACAGGAATTCAAAAAATGACCGCCCCCATTGCCATCTTTACAACTTCTGAATGCAAAAGGAACTAAAACCCATGGAGTGCATGAATCGTATTTGTCAAACTATTTTTTTGAAATCTCTCAAGTTCACTAAGAAAAACAGCTTGGAATATGAATATATCTGTTTAAAATATAAGCAATTCTCCTTCAGCTCAAAATGTTGCAAAAATCTAAGACAGATTCTAATTGTCTTATTAATTGCAGATTAGAGTTATGCCTTATGATGGCATTTAGATCTTTTCCGATTCTTGCAGCGAGTGTTTCATAATACTGCTTCCAATCAGTTTACAACAGGGATGCATACCATAAGACAGCAGCTTTCTGAGAAGTTGTATGTATGTATGTATGAATATATGTATGTATAGAACAGCACATCATATGCACTGTGATTTCTCCTGCTCTGGAATTCTTTAATCAGAGGTTGTTGATCATCTGTCAGAGATGCTGTAGTAGACCATACACTGAGCAGGTAGATGAACTTCTAAAGATTAAGGTCCTTGCTAACTACCTGAGGAATTGGCTACAAGAATCCAAAGAGCAACATTATTATTATTCAATACAATACAAAAGAAATATAATAATATCAAATCTTATTTCAAAAACAAAGCAAAAATTTCTTTTATAGTACTATACCATGGCTAAGCATCAAGTCAAACTTGTTTCCTACTTCTTTAGATTACTTGTATACATATGCTTTTAATTTTAGAAACATTTCTCACTCTACTTGTAGATGTTTCCTTAAGTGATACCAGGGTGTGGACAAGCCAATGCTATGCGGATAAGAAAAGCATTCACCACATATCATAGGAGTGGTCTAATTTAAAGAAAAACAAACTATAAATAATTGTCTGTTTTGTAAGTTACAGAATGAGATATTTTTAATAGCCATTTTCTAAAATGCCTATCATTCATACTGAACATAATTTATAATTATAAACACAGAATTTATGCAGTGCTGCCTTGTTTATTTCTTATTTGCCTACTACATCGGTATGTTGCCTATTCCCAGAGGGTCTAAGCAGCTAACAGATGTGCCATTCTACAATTTCTAGATTTCTTAGTCTTACCAAGTTGGATTCCAACATACCTGGAATATATAAGATTGGTGCAAATTAGCTCAGTGACAGATCATATGCATCACATACCAAAAGTCTCTACTCCAGGATGGTCTTGGAGAGTTGTAGCCATTTTTCATAGCACTTAGCCTAAATGAGTGGTAATATTTCAATAAAGTGTTTGTCCTTGGTTGAATTAATTACAATTTACTCAAGTATCTCCATTTTCTGAGTTTATGACCTGAATCAAGGGCTAAATCTTCACAATAAATTATGATAGAATATGTCTGACATTTATATTTCAGTGTGGTGCCTGAATATAGAAATATATGGTTTTACTTGTCAAGGTTTCTATGCTCATGCTAAAAGTTAAATAGCAACATTTAAAGCTACAATTATTTTCCACATGATTGTAGGACTTACAATCAATGAAACCAAAATGGCTGAATTTGCAAAACCTCCTAGTCAAAGCGAAACACTGCCTTTTTCCTTCAGTTTCCTAATCCAATTTCTCCATTTTAAAACTTTGGATTAGCTTCAATAGAACCTGAATTCAATCCTCACAGCATTAACTCTCTGAAGAGGAACTTTTATCAGAGGAAAGATCCTAGTCTCGACAGTCAAACTTGGTATTTTGCCCAATTGTTTCTCCGGGTAAGAAAGACCAACATATTGAGAAAACATGGGAAATTTACAAACATCAATATAATAACATCTGGTCTCTCCATTAAAATTCCTGAATGAGCCAAAAAAAGAAAGAAAGAACTCTTTTAATGGAAACAGTGCACATAGTCTCTGTATTCTATGAGACTTTTCTACTTGAAAAAATTATCAATGACTTATACTTATATAGGCACATACTGAACCATAGCTTGATCAACAGAATATATTCTGCCATAAAACATGCTACCAAACAACATCTAGTTCATAAATGTGTAAAGCTGCATCATGTTTGGTATGGCCTCAGATTAATCTGAAGCCAGCTGGTGATCACCTTTTGGTTTGTGCACACTCCTAAACATTTGTTTGCTTAACCATGGCTTGTTAAATAACCTTTTCATTTTACGTAACATGTCTATAAATAATTTGCAAGTTACAATAGTAGATTCACACAAGATCCTAAATAGCAATCAAACAAACTGAATTTTAACCTACTCTTGCAACTCACTCAAGTATCCTGAATGTTTTTGTATGTGCCACGTTTAAGGCAGAACTTGGGGAAAAACTTGTCTGCAAATTTTGTCCTCTAAACTTTTCCACTATAGGATGGCTGGCAGTGGAAAATGAACTCCTCCTATCTGCTTGACCCTCACTGGGCTTAAAGTTTAAAGCTGGATCCCACAGTGAAATCATGCACATAACACCCATTCCCAAAGAGGTTATTATTTATTTATGCTTTTATTCTGCGGGGGTGGGGGGAGCTCCTAAAAGGCACAGCCAGTGTGAGATGGCAGCAGAAAGGCAGAAAAATGACAGCCTGAGTCAGAAAGAAAAATATCCATTACAGGACAGACCAAGAAGAACATTTGCCAAAAATGGTCGGACGCTTCATCGGAGCGGATGTCACGAAGAGCGGGGCACTCGGAGGACACCTGCAAGTCCAAAGCCCCGGACCAGATCATGTGCAGAAGCCCCACCTCACCTCCTCCTCCTCCTGCCCCGCACCACAGTCCTCTGATGCGCACAGGTCGATCCAAGGAGCAGATCCAGCCTCCCGCCCAGCCCGGGATCCCCAGAGTGAGCCAGCCGCCGCCCGCCCCCCCGTGCTGGAAGGGCCCCCGCCGCTCCAGCCCGGCTCCCTCTCCACCACCGCTACCCTCCCCGAAGGGAACACGAGGCGGGCGCTTCTTGCACGCCTTGCGGGGGAGGCTGCGAAGGATGGGAGGTGGTCACAAAGGGAAAGGGGAGGACGGCACAGAGGGCGAAGGGGAAGCCTGGCTGGGCACGGAAATCGTAGCAGGCAGCCGTCGGGGGAAGCCCACAGGCCAAAGCCTGGGTGCCGGCAACAAGGGTAGGGCGCTGCGCTAGCCTGCGAGTGTCGACGACCAGAAAGCCTCTCTTCCGCGGGGAAACACAGCCTGCCGGCCTGGCCTTCCTCCTCCTCCGCAGCAAAAGGGGGGCGGCTCTTCTCTCCCACCTCGCGCTCAAGCCTCAGCCCGGAAGGCTGCTCCGTGCCCCGCGTGGCCTCCGCCTCCCTGATCGCCATTCCTGGGTTGCTGCGGCCGCCTCCGTCCCTGCCGCAGGAAATCGGCTCAGGGGACGGGCGGGCTGGCTGGCTCCAATCTAGTTCACCACCCGGCCGGGCCGACCGCGCGTTTGTGCAACGCGGTGCAGCTCCTGGGCAAGCCCTGGGCGGGCATGGCTGGCAGGAGCCTCGGAAGGGCGGCGGCGGTGGCTCCTGAGGGCGCGTCCGCCAAGGCGACCCTACCCTTTGGAGTGCTCCGTCTCCTCCTCATTGTCGCCGTCGATGCCGCAGGTGTCCTGATCGTCCAGCTCGAGGCTTTGCTGACTGGCGGCAGACTCGCTGTCCTCCGCCATCACGGGGAGAAGGTGGGTGGGAGGGGAGGAGGGACTCCCCGACAGGAGCCTATGAAATGCAGCCGGTCCGACGCGCAGGCAGATGGGCCGCAGCCGCCGGAGCAGCGCCTCCTAGCGGTCAACTCCCTCGGATGCTGCCAGGCGGAGGTGCATCCCACCCACCCCCACTCCCCGCAGGTAGAGATTCCCCCGATGCCCTCCTGCTTGTCCGAGGAGCTGGATCTTGGATGGCGGGTAACGGTGGCTCTTCAATGGATGCCATCGCTCGTCGGCTCTTCTGACAGGCTCCCCGTGGGCGCTGCTCCGCCCCTGCAATTACATCCGTCCAACAGCCCGTTGAGGTAGGTTAGAGCGAGAGGTCAGTGGCGGTGATGCCTGGCCCCGTTTGAAGCTGGGCTGCTGAAGGAAGCGCCCTGGGCTGGGTTCATTCACGCCTAGCCCAAATCCGGCAACTGCGTTAGGGTTGAGCAGCCTGTCGTCAGTTCAAACCTTTAAGGTCGGAGTACAACAGGTGTACTATGAGATTGGCTGAGCCTCCCTTCGTGCACACACACACACACACATACACACACCATCACAATACAACTCACAGTGAAAGACAGAAAATCCCTATCCCATTGAATCCTGCTAACAAACACCCAATCCTATTGCACCATGTGAAATTATTGCAGGTCGCCCCACAAGTCAATGGTACTATGTTGTTGTGGTTATTTTTCATTCAGGAGTCTGACAGCCCAGGGATAAAAACTGTTCTTCAGCCTGTTTGTGCGTCTGCCTATGCTTCTGTATCTCCTTCCTGATGGTAGGAGAATAAAGAAGCGCTGACCAGGCTGTGAGTCATCGCTGAGGATTTTTCTCACTCTTCTAAGGCAACGAGTCCTAGTGATGTCATCTAGTGGTATCAGGGAACAGCTCATGATGTTTCATGCTGTGCTCAACACCCTCTGTTTTTCTATCCGCGGCTGTCAGGCCAGCATATCACACCATAATGCACTTAATAAATACTGTATTCATTTATATTTGACAACACATGAACGGCTGAGGTAACTCTTTTATTAACTGCAACCAACAACCTAACCAATTAACATATACATGCGAACAAACACCCGAGCCCTTCTTGACAGCTCTTATATACTCCCTGTCAGCTAGGCCAACCAATCACAACACGTTCCCATATTTATTCATTCCAACAGGGGGCCTAAACATTAGAGTTTGCCCAGTACACAACACCCCTTTATCCCTAGAACGCACATGCGTAATCCCGCAGGTGCCCCGGCCAACGGCAGACTCGACTGGAGCGGCGTGGGACTACCGGTTCTGCTTGCTGACCCTGACCTTCGCTTATTTTCTGCGCCGTACAGCGACAGTTACTCCTGGAGTCAGGTAAGTCGTTATTTGGCTCGGAGACATAGCTAGGGGTCTGTCTCTCCGCAGATGACCGTTCACTTAACGAGGCTGTATCCCTCTGGCTGCTTGCCATTTGCTGGTCTTGTGGCAGCCGGTCCCCCGATAACCCTCGGAGTGAGGGCAGGTGAGCTTGATTTAGGCGGGCGTTAGCTTTTGTCGTAGGGGCCTCATTATCTTGATTAATGTCCGTGTCTACCTCGCGTGGCCCCGTCCCCCTGGCTCTAGGGTCGTGCCTAACGCGTATCTTGTCTAGATGCCGCCTCCACATCCGATTTTCCCCCATGTCTATCTTATACGAACATGGGCCGGTAACCTCTGCTATAACCCCAGGAAGCCATAAGGGCTGGCCCGTATAGTTACGGGCATAAACCAAGTCCCCTTCCTCCAACCTGCCAGTGGCCCGGCTGGAGAGTAACAGAGTACGGTGCGTGTATTCTGGATGTAATCTGTCCAGCACAGTACGCAAACGGCGGGCCATGAGAAGCTCCGCAGGGCTGCGATTGGTCAGGGGACACGGAGTGGAGTGCTACGTAAGGAGATACTCAGATAATTTCGATTGCCAGTTGATAGTTCCCATGCGCCCTAATGCATCTTTCGTTGACCTCACTGCCCTTTCAGCCCAGCCATTACTGGCCGGATGGTAAGGAGAAATAAGGCAATGGCGAATCCCGTACCCTGCAAGGAACACTTCAAACCCCGTGGAGGTCAATTGAGGGCCATTGTCGGACACGAGTTCGTCCGGCAATCCGTGGGTTGCAAACAGAGTGCGCAAAACACGGCAGAGTGCCTCTGTGGAGGTGGAGGTCATGGCCACCACCTCGACCCATTTGGAAAAAGCATCGACCAGGACCAAGAACATCTGGCCGTGGATGGGCCCCGCAAAATCCACATGCACATGGGACCAGGGTCCCCTCGGTTCTTCCCACTTAGCCTTAGTCTTCGCGGGGGTTGGGTGGATGCCGTGGCGGTCGATAAGGAATCCGAGGAATTCCACTTGTGACACAGCAACAAGACACTTGTCCTTTTTTTTTTTTTTTTTTTTATTGCAAAAGTTTTACAATTACATTTTCACCCCTTTTTTCACCCCCCCACCTCCCTCCCCAAACTTCCCATCCTCCCTAACCCTCCCTAACCCTCCCCCCCAGACTTCCCTATTATGTACTCATAACTAATAATACTGATATATATACCTGAACCCATCCCTCCCCCTATATTATCTTCCCTCTTTATCTCTTTACATTAAGATATTTCTAATACATTATTTTCAAATAAAAGCTATTTGGTACTTTCTAGTTTGGTATTTGTTCTGAACATATTCTATCCACCTTTTCCATTCCCATTCATAAGTCTCTTGTGAACAATCTTTTAAATATGCTGAAATCTTCGCCATCTCTGCAAAACTGGCCATCTTCAAAGTCCATTCCTCGATAGTAGGCAAAGCTTCATTCTTCCAATATTTACCTATCAACAATCTTGCTGCTGTTATCATATACAATATTAATTTTATTTCACCCCGTGTAAAACCCTTAACTATACCCAATAAAAACAATTGTGGAGAAAATTGAATTTTTTTCTTCAAAACATTCTGCATGACCCACCATATTTTTATCCAAAAAGCCTTAACTTTCCTACAGGTCCACCAAACATGATAATACGTAGCATCCAAACATTCGCATCTCCTTTTTTTTTTTTAATTGAAAAAGTTTTACAATTACATTTTCTCCCCAGTTTCCCCCCCCCAACCCTCCCTAACCCTCCCTAACTCCCCCTAGCCCACCCCTCCCCCCGGACTTCCACAGAATATAATCCAAATCAAAATCCCCTTTTTATAAAACTTGAACCCCTCCACCCCCTGTATATTTTTCACATCTTCACAAAATTCAAATATTCTATCTCTATATAATACTTTTAGTTAAAAGCTATCTGATATTTCCTAGTTTGATATTTATTCTGCACATAATCTATCCACTTTTTCCACTCCCATTCATAAGTCTCTTGTGAGCGATCTTTTAGATATGCTGAAATCTTCGCTATCTCTGCAAAGCTGGCCATCTTCAAAGTCCATTCCTCAATAGTAGGCATAGCTTCATTTTTCCAATATTGACCTATCAGTAATCTCGCTGCTGTTATCATATACAATATCAACTTTGTTTTACCCAATGTAAAACCCTTAACTATACCCAATAAAAACAGTTGTGGAGAAAACTGAATTTTTTTCTTCAAAACATTCTGCATAACTCACCAAATTTTTCTCCAAAAAGCCTTCACTTTCTTACAAGTCCACCACACATGATAAAATGTGGTATCTAGGCAATCACATCTCCAGCATTTTGATTGAACATTAGGGTACATGCACGACAATTTCTTAGGATCTAAATGCCATCTATAAAACATTTTATAAAAATTTTCCCTCAAATTCTGCGACTGTGTAAATTTAACATTCTGAACCCATATTTTTTCCCATGTTTCCAACATCACTGGTTCTGCAAAATTTTGTGCCCACTTAATCATACAATCTTTAACCAATTCAGTTTCTGAATCTCTTTCTAACAAAACATTATAAAGCCTTTTAATATGCATTAGACCTTTCTCTTTTATATGTCTAACCAATTCTTCCTCATGCATCATTATACCAATTTTTTGGTCCTCTTTCCATCTCAATTGAAGTTGATTATACTGTAACCAAGTTAAATTAATCCGTTCTTCCAGCAGCGTTTCTAAAGTCTTCAGTTGCCATCTGCCCGCATCTGCAAAAAGAACTTCTTTATATAACCCCCCCCCGAGTGACATTATATTTGTATTCCACATGATATGACCAAGATCCAGCCATAGCGGTATTTTGTAATCCCATTTGAGTCGGTGCTTCTTCCAAACTCTCATCAAAGAGTCTCTAAGTATGTGGCTTTTAAATACTTTATTTACTTTGTTCTCATAAAATAAGTAAGCATGCCAACCAAATTCAAGATCAAAACTTTCTATATTCAATATTCCGGTCTTTTTCCTTCCAAACCAATCACTTGCTTGGGTCAAAGCTGCTGCTTCGTAATATAATTGTAGGTTTGGAAGTTTAAGACTTCCCCTTTCTGGAACATCTTGCATAATTTTCAGTTTCACTCTCGGTTTTTTCTCGTTCCAGACAAACTTATTCAGTCCACTTTGCCATTCTTTCAATTGTTTATCACTTTTAAGCACCGGAATCATTTGAAACAAAAAAAAGAAATCTTGGCAAAATATTAATCTTAACTGCTGCTATTCTTCCAAGTAAAGACAGCTGCAGTTTTTTCCAAGTCTCCATATCTTTCTGTATGTCTCTCCACAACACCTCATAATTATTTTGAAACAGTTTCATATTTGATTCTGCAACCTGAACTCCTAGATATTTAACCTTTGGTACTATCTCAAAACCTGCCTTGCTTTCAAGTTCGTGTTTTCGATCTTGTGTCATATTTTTAACTATCATCTTAGTTTTTTTCTGGTTCAATCTAAATCCTGATACTGTACCATAATCTTTTATAATGTCTTTCATCTGGATTATTGATTCCATCGGCTGTGTTAGGGTAACAACCAGATCATCTGCAAATGCCCTTATTCTGTAATCCTCTTGCCTTATCACTATTCCTTTCAAGGTGCTCGAGTCCCGTATTGTATTCAACAAGACTTCTAATGTTAAAATAAATAACAATGGGGATAACGGACAACCTTGTCTTGTTCCTTTTTCAATATTAAAATCTGTTGTCAAACTTCCATTAATAATAATCTGTGCCTTTTGTTCTTGATAAATTGCTGAAACCGCCTGTATAAATTGATCCCTAAAGTCCATCTTTTTTAAAGTCTTTAATAGAAAATTCCAATCCACTCTATCAAAGGCCTTCTCCGCATCCAAGAAAACCAGCACTGCAGGGATCTGTTTATTCTTCTCAAGATATTCCAATAAATCTATAACTTGCCTTACATTGTCCTTCATGTATCTGCCTTCTATAAATCCCGCTTGGACACAATGAATCACCTCTTAAATAACTGGCATCAACCTGTTGGCTAATACTTTTGCAAATATTTTATAGTCATTATTCAGAAGAGATATTGGTCTAAAATTCTCAGGTTTTTAAGGACCTATTTGCTCTTTCGGTATCAATGAAATATAAGCTGTTTTCCATGATGGGGGTATTTTACCCCCTTGTTGTATACTGCAAAATAAATCTTTAAGATGCTCAATCATTTCTGTTTGTAAAGTTTTATAGTACACCGCAGTTAAACCATCCGTCCCAGGAGCTTTAGCTGTTTTCAATTGTTTAATTGCGGCAATAATCTCGGCTGTTATAGGATAATTCATTCTCTCCTTTTGTTGATTGGTAATTTTTGTAACTCTTTTATTTTCTAGATATTTTTCTATAAGTCCATTCTGTGTGTCATCTTTGGCATATAATTTAGTGTAATAATCTACAAAAACTTCTTTAATTAATTTTTGTTGAGAAATTTCCTTCCCTCCAATATCAATACTATCAATAATCCGTGTACTCTGCTTCTTCCTTAGTGTATAAGCCAACCATCTGCCCGGTTTGTTAGCGGTGCAAAATGTGTTATGTTTCGCAAATTGTAAATTTGTTGCTGTTTGTTCCGCCATAAGCATTTGAAATTGATCTTTCAGAAGTTTTATAACTTCTCGTATTCTTTCATCTGTTGGATTTTTTATAGGTAACTGTTCTGTATTCTTTATTTCTACTTCGATTTCAGATCTTTTCTTTTGTCTATTCAATTTGTGTTTAGAGTTCATATGAATGAGTACCCCTCTTGTATACGCTATACTCGCATCCCACATGATTTCAATAGGGGTACCCTTATTCAAATTCATTTCAAAAAATTCTTTCATCTGCTTTTTGAGTTCTATTATATTTTTTTCATATCTAAACAGATTTTCATTTAATCTCCATGATCTTCTCTCACTCTTTTCCAGCTCAATTTCTATCTATACCGGGTTATGGTCAGTTAAAGTCCTTGGAAAAATCTTTGTTCTTTTTGTTTTTACAAGTAAATCGGTTGGTAGTAAAATAAAATCAATCCTAGAGAAAGATCTATGTCTATCTGAAAAGAAAGTAAAGTCCAATTCTTTTGGATTATGTATTCTCCAAATATCTTTTAATTCCAAATCTTCTTTCATATCAAAAAAAGTCTGTGGCAGTTTAATCCTTGACTTCGCCGAACTCTTTTTATCTATTTTTGAATCAATGACTCCATTCCAATCTCCCATGATTAAGATAGATCTATAATCCCATTGCAATATTTTAGAATGCAAAGTTTTGTAAAAATTATCCTATTGTTGATTAGGAGCATAAATTCCAGTCACTAAAATTGGACCACTTGCTGTGTGCAGTTCAATTGCTATAAACCTACCACCTTCATCTGCTTCTATAATTTTAGCTGACAGTCTTTTATTTATATAAATGACCACACCATTCTTTTTTTCCAGACTTGAGGCTATAAAATGTATTCCTAATCTTGAATTTATTAAATATTTTTGATCTTGTGTTCTAACATGAGTTTCTTGTAAACAGATTATGTCATTATTAAATTGTCTCAGGTATGTAAATAATTTCTTCCTTTTCTGTGGTGAGTTCAGTCCATTCACATTCCAAGATAAAATCTTAATCGTCATGTACACTTTTTTGAAGCGACGAGCAAAATTGCCGAAGATCTTCCGAATCGGTAGTCTTCGGCTTTGCTCCCCCCATAGCTTCACATTCTTGTATATTACTCTTGGCTCCTTTCTTATATTGTTGTGGCTTGGGCCTTTCCTGTTGTTGTTTTTCTTTGAGTTGCTTAGAAATTGCTCGAGTTACACGCTGATCTTTAGCTTCAGCCATCCAGGCTAGGTCCAAAGCCATATCTCTTGTAGTCTTGGGTGGGTCAATCACAATTTTCGAAGGAGGTCTAGCAGGGGCTCCTCCAGAAAACCTCCTATAGCTCCCTGCATTTCCATTACCTCTGGCTCCACCTGCTTGAACTACTCTTCCATCTCTTTCTGGAGTTGCTTCTCCTTGTCACTCTCCTTTATCTCCAACACAGTAGATGTACGTGGGGATGGTGAACTCCTTTTAAAAACATTAGAGTAAAACTTGTCCTTCTTAACGGTGAGCCCCGCCTGCTTGAAAACTGTCAGGACGCGTCGGATGCGAGACAGTAGTTGAGGGACAGAGGCAGCTGAAACGATGTCATCAAAGTAAGGGGTGACCCCTGGGATTCCATAGAGTAAACACTCCATAAGACTTTGAAAAATCCCAGGGGCGACCGACACACCAAACTGCAGGCGGCGGCAACGAAAAGCCCCACGATGTGTGATGATAGTCTATGCGTCGGCGGTGAGATCATCCACAGGCAGTTGCTGATATGCCTGGGATAGATCAAGCTTTGCGAAAACTGACCCCTGGCCCAGGGAATGCAGCAAATGCTGGACTACCGGGACAGGATAGGCATGATCCTGCAGGGCGTGATTAATCGTTGCCCGGTAGTCAGCGCAGATGCGGATGGAGCCGTTGGCTTTAATTGCGATGACAGTGGGGGTTTCCCAACAGGTGTAATCTACAGGTTCTAAGATGCCTTGATGAATAAGCTTGTCCAGTTCTTCGTCTACGCGCGGTCGTAATGCAAGAGGCACCCGGCGCGGCTTAAGGCGTTTTGGAGGGACCGCAGGATCAAGGCTGAAAGATACGGGAGTGCCGGTGTATTTGCCCAACAAATCGGAAAAAACAGACGGGAATTCACGCGCCAAGAGGTCTAATTCAGATGATTGGATAGAGTGAATGCCCTGTATAGTAAGGCCCAGGGCGGCGAACCAGTTCAGGCCGAGTAAGCTAGGCAATGGGCCATCAACGACTATTAAAGAGAGACGACCCTGAAATTTACGAAATGTAACTCTGAAGGTACTGGTTCCCACAACCGGAATCAGGGCGCCCTGGTAGTCCTTCAGTAGCAGAGAACAAGGTTTGAGATGTTGCTTGGCCAGCTTCGGCACTAGACATTTGATCGTGCTCCACGATACGATGGTTGTGGAGGACCCCGTGTCCACTTCCATGTTGCACGGGCGCCCTTCTATTTGAACTGTCAGAGTAATCTTTGGATTTACCGCTCGCTGGCGTGACGTCACTCGGTTGATGGCGGAAAATCCTTGTCGTTGGCGCGCATGCGCGGGTCTCGGGCCGGAACGGCGTGGCGCGTTGTTCTCAGAAGGGGAACGCGAGTTGATCTGCGGCTGCGCCGAGCGACACACCCTGGCAATGTGTCCTCGCCGCCCACAGAGCCTACAGACAGCGTCTCTCCAACAGCATGACGCACGAACGTGCTGTCCCCCGCAACTGTAACACCCGGGGGATCTGTCAGTTTTGTTCCTCTCCCTCGCCTGCCTAGCCTTAATCCCTTTAACTTGGCAAACCTCGCCTTCCTCTTCTTCTGAGTCAGAATACCGTTCAGTCACTATTTCATTAGCTGAGTTCGCGCCAGTCTCAGAATTGGGAGCGGTCTGACCACGGGGTAGTTCGGCAATGGATAGGCTAGCTAATTCCGTGGCACATGCCTCCCGTAAAGCCTCCTGAAATGTGAGGTCAGCATTGGTGATCAAACGCTGCTTCAAGTTCTTATCGCGCACGCCACTCACGAGGCGGTCTGACAAGTAGTCATCTAGGTTGTCAAATTGGCAGTGACGGGCAGCCCTTCGCAATGCCGCAACATATTGATTAATCGATTCACCTGGGGCTTGGTCGCGGTGATAGAAATGTTGTCTGTGGGCGATTCAGGAGGGTGCAGGTGCATAGTGTCTTTTAAGTTTGGCCATAAAATCCTCCCACGTACCGGCATGAATTGATTGAGGGGCCATAAGGGTCATAGCTGTGTCGAACATTTCAGGGTCACAAAAACTGAGGAAATACGCCCTCTTCCTCTCAGCCAAGAGATTAGTATAGTCATTGGCAATTAAAAAACACTCAAATCTGGCAATATAAGCATCCCATGTCTCTTTGCCTTGGTCAAATGGGAGAAACATCTGTTGTGCCGCCATGGCCGTATGTCTGCTTCGTTTCACTGTTACCTCAGGTTGCTGTCCTCGATTGCATCTCTTCCGCCGGGTCCGTTATCCCACCTTCGTCGCCAGCAATAAATACTGTATTCATTTATATTTGACAACACATGAATGGCTGAGGTAACTCTTTTATTAACTGCAACCGACAACCTAACCAATTAACATATACATGCGAACGAACACCCGAGCCCTTCTTGACAGCTCTTATATACTCCCTGTCAGCTAGGCCAACCAATCACAACACGTTCCCATATTTATTCGTTCCAACAGGGGGCCTAAACATTAGAGTTTGCCCAGTACACAACAGCACTGAGTGAGGACGCTTTCTATTGTGGACTGGTAAAAGGAGATCATCAATTGTTGTTCCACTTTGTTTTTTTGCAAGACTCTAAGGAAGTAGAGTTTCTGTTGGGCCTTTCTGGCCACCTGGGTTGTGTTGATTTCCCAGGTGAGATCTTCGCTGAGATAGACTCCCAGGAATTTAAAAGAGGAAACTCTCCACACAGCCCCCCTTGATGTAAAGTGGGGTAGGTTCCTCTTTCTTCCTCCGGAAATCTAACACCATCTCCTTCGTCAAGTGCCAAGTGAAAGCGGCCAAAATGGTCTTCGGATCCGTGTAAGGTGGCAAACTGGTGGAGGGTCACTTTTTCTCTTCCTTGGCCATGTATTCGTAATGCATGTTTCGCGGGACTCAGCAGAGTAAATACCAATTAGCAGGTGGCAACCCATAGAAGCAACTCTTTGAAGAGAGATGACAGGATGACTCTCTTGTCAAGGGAGGTGGAGTCGTTTTGTTCTGAAATGTTGTCCAGTATCTTTGTGTAAGTTATTCAAATTTCAACATTTATGTGAAGCTGCTGGGTGAGATCATCCGTGGTTTTGAGGTGGAGTTCCATCAGTACGCTGATGATACTCAGCTGTACATTTCCACCCCAGACCATCCCAATGATGCCTTGGAAGTGATGTCCCAGTGCCTGGAGGCCGTGCGGGTCTGGATGGGGAGAAACAGGCTTCGACTCAACCCTTCCAAGACTGAGTGGCTGTGGCTGCCGGCGTCCCGGTATAGCCAGCTGACGCCATCGCTGGTTATTGGGGGCGAATCATTGGCCCCCACGGAGAGGGCCCGCAACTTGGGTGTCCTCCTGGATGCGCGGCTGTCTTTAGAAGGGCATATGACAGCCGTGGCCAGGGGGGCTTTTTGTCAGGTTCGCCTGATACGCCAGTTGCGCCCCTTTCTGGACCGGGACTCCCTACGCACGGTCACTCAAGCACTCGTCACTTCTCGTCTGGACTATTGTAACGCTCTCTACATGGGGCTCCCCTTGGGGTACACCCGGAGGCTCCAACTGGTGCAGAATGCGGCTGCGCGGGGGATTATGGGAGCGACGGGGCGCCCCCATGTGACTCCTCTCCTGCGCGAGCTGCATTGGCTTCCGGTGGACTTCCGGGTGCGCTTCAAGGTGTTGGTGATCACCTTTAAAGCGCTCCATGGCTTAGGGCCAGGGTACTTACGGGACCGCCTTCTGCCACCAATAGCCTCCTACCGGCCAGTTCGCTCCCACAGAGAGGGCCTCCTCAGGGTGCCGTCGGCCAGACAATGCCGGCTGACGACCCCCAGGAGGAGAGCCTTCTCTGGGGTGGCACCTACCCTATGGAACAATCTACCCCCAGAGATATGAGTGATCTCCGACCTCCGGATTTTTCGTCGGGCCCTAAAAACTTATTTTTTTCAGCTAGCCGGTCTGTCCTGATTTTAGGGTTAGTTTTAAAAATTTTAATATTTATTTTAATTGACAAGTTTTAAATTATGGGCCAAATTTATAAATTATTTTAACTTTATTTTTTAACTGTGATGTTTGTATAGATGATATCTGGCTGTTCACCGCCCTGAGTCCGAAAGGAGAAGGGCGGAATAGAAATTCAAATAAATGAAAAAAATGAAAATGAAATGAAATTAATAGGCAAACGATTAAATAAGATCTTGATCAAATGTGTTTTAAAGGACAATTGTCAGCATAGCAAAATTGATCTTATTTCCAACAAATATGGGTAATAAAAGAAATGTTTGCATCAGACTTTGTTTAAAATTTAGTTATAAAAGGATTGAAAAGGTGCTGTCATCATTTAAAAAAAAAAAAAACAATGATCCTTTTTTTCCCCCTGAAAAATGCACCTGAGACTTTTATGCATTCACAAAGGGAATTCTAGAATATTCTCTTTAAAAAAAGAATTGTAAACCGCAAGTTTGCTATCATAAAAGTGCTTTCCTCTGTAACATGAGAAATATTTTTTTATCTAATACTGAATGATACTGGAAAGCTTTGCCTTTGCCTTTGCCTTTGCCTTGGCCTTTGACTACTGGCTTCTGATGGGTTCATAGCTCCTGCTGTGCCCGATTAGCTGAGAACTAGGGTTTTACATTGCTTCATGGATTCTACAATTGTCAGCTAACATCCTGCCATACTGTTGACTGGCTGTCAAACATCAGATGTCTGAAACTCTGCCAATCTTAAGTGGTGGGCTGCAATGGCGTACCAACTGTTTAGGCCAAGAAAGGTGATGGAGAATGAAAAGTCACCATCATGATGATATTATAGAAGGGCAGAGTAGGAATGGCATGCAAGGTGCTTTTTTAAATAGTTCCAGTGGCATTATCCTCTCAAGTGTTACTTTCCAATTTTTAGTAAATAAGACTTATTTTTCAGAATAAGATAAAGATCCTTTGAAGAAACAGCCTAAACTTGACTATCCATTAAACAAGTAGTTTACTACGTTCTCACATAAGATTTCTATATAGCTAGTTCAGCCAATTCTTGTGATTAGGTACACATTTTCATTTTTTTGAAATAGGCCCTTAAAAATACTGAAATATTTAAAGTTCAGAAAAGGGTCTCCAGGCAGGCAGCCTTAGCCAAGCAACAGCACAAGAGCCATAGTTGATAAAGATGGTATAATGAATCATAGTGATGATTTGTGAAGGCCAATGGTGGGAAACACAGGGGCCGGAGGCTGTTCCTCTCCAAAATTTTGGTTGTTTCAGGTTGCTATCTTTAAAGTTCTGAATAGAGTGTCTGTAGATATTCTCAGTCATCCAGTTGCCTCTTGAAAAAGCACCTTTGGGACATTTTGAATAGAAAATAATTCCAACAATAATGAGAAAGATTGCTTATATTTCACCAGAAATGACATATCCCTAGTCATAGGTAATATGTGTTTGTGTGTGCGCGCGTGCACGCAAGCACATGCATGAGTGTGGGAAAGAAAATGAGAAGAGATATTTGTTGCAGCAGCATCTCTTATGTGCAATGTTGCTTGTATGAAAGGCAATTTTTGTTCTGCATTTCTAATTTTAGTAGAATCCTACCTATCCTTTTAACTTGGTATGCACGGCTTCTTTCGGGCTGAGGAACATGTTTAGCTTTTAAGTATTGCATTTATTTTCCAAAATGGATGGGACCAACAAAAAGATTCAATATTTCATTTATATTAAAATAAGAACTTAAGTTTTTCTATTCTTCATTGTTTTTAGATGCATTTTTATGGTTCTAAAATTTTTAAAAATCCCTGTGATTTTAGAACCTCAGTATCTGTTCAATGATTTGTTACTATATACTTGTATTCTTAAATGACCCTTATCCCTTTCTCTGCTGGGAAAAAAAAGCATATATTGCAAATTATGGTTTGTGATAGTATTAACACTAGAATCTGTTTTGAATTTCTATGAGCCTGGAGGGAGCATATCTAAAATAAAAAAGGAATTTAAATAATAATACATCCTTTACTCTGTCCTTAAATTCAGTATTTTGGAAAATGGAGCCTTTTTATCACCAGTCTTCCATACTTACTTTATTCAATGACGTGAAACACATCCCACAATTTCCCTATCCAAATTTGGATGTCTTAAAATAGGATCATGGTTTTTTTTATTTTTACCCCACCTTTATTATTATTTTCAAATAACTCAAGATGGCAAATATTATTTATTTATTATTTATTTCTATCCCACTTTTATTATTTTAAGAAATAAATCAAGACACCTTAACCATATCCAACACATCTTCCTCCAATTTTCTCCAAACCTATGTCGTGGTTTGGGCTGAGAGAGTGATTGACTGGCCCAAAGGCAGCTAGTTTCTCATGCCCAAGGCAAGACTAGAACTCAGGGTCTCCTGGTTTTTAGCTTGATGCCTTAACTACCCTGGTACCTGTTTTATTCACGAGAAGTGCTCCATTTGCATACAGTAATTACATTCTCCTTGCCAATGGCTTCATTTCAAATAATAGTCCATGAAAGTACAACGGAGCAGATGTCAATGTTTACTGAGCAGTAACCTTGGCCTATGGTGGCTATGAGGAGGATTGCCAAGAGGCTATCAAAAAGTATGGAATCTCAGTTAATTGCAACTATGGTGGTCCCTGCCAGCAGCTGAGTCAAAAAGACAACCTAGAAGCAGTCAAATATTCCCTGAAGGAGGAGCCATGGGCTGGTGTGAGAAAAAAAGCAGCTAGTTCAGATTTGCAGTGTTTATGATGTTATAAGCATTTATATCACTCAGTCCATAAAAGTTCAAAAGTATTTGCTCTGTGATTAACAGCCATGTATGAATCTAGGCAAGGAAACGGAGTTTATTAGTGGAGCCATTCCCTCTAGCTACCAGGCAGGGGTGAAATCCAGCAGGTTCTGACAGGTTCTGGAGAACCGGTAGCGGAAATTTTGAGCAGTTCGGAAAACCGGCAAATACCACCTCTGGCTGGCCCCAGAGTGGGGTGGGAATGGAGATTTTGCAATATCCTTTCCCCAGGAGCGGTAAGAGAATGGGGATTTTGCAGTATCCTTCCCCTGGAGTGGGGAGGGAATGGAGATTTTGCAATATCCTTTCCCCAGGAGCGGTAAGAGAATGGGGATTTTGCAGTATCCTTCCCCTGGAGTGGGGAGGGAATGGAGATTTTGCAATATCCTTCCCCTGCCATGCCCACCAAGCCACACCACACCCACCAAGCCACACCCATAGAACCGGTAGTAAAACAATTTGTATATCACCACTGCTACCAGGGGATTAGTTCTGCCTGACTTTGTTTTTCTTATGCACCCACTAAAAAGGATTTTCAGTGTTTTTCTTTCTCCTATTTTTTTTTCACCTGCCACAAAATTTGGGTTTTGCTATAAGGTAGAATCAAATGGATTACTCCTCTCCCCTCACTTTTTTAAAGAGGAAGATCAGTTCTCTGTTTTTTCAGTCTAGTCCAGTCCTACTGACCTTGCAGATTTCAATATCAAAATCTATCAAAATTTTCTGCGCCTCCTGCTCTTCTATTTTCAGCTTTTTGTAGCATCTTCTCTAATGAAAAGAGGAGCACCCATTCATTTTGACTTTGGGTCTAATAAAGTTTTAAGACCTAAAATAGAATGTGAATATATTTTAACCATGGTTGGATGATGGTTCATATTTATTTATATACTACTATTTAATTGCTAATCAAGAAACTGCCTGAGCTTGCTATAATTTATGTTTGCTTTCTAATTATGAATTGACAAATTATTTCAGTTGTTCAAGGACAGATTATTGTTTCTTTAAAGGCAGTTCATCATATTCTGCCAACCTCCTGATACTAAGTTCTATACCTTACTAAGAATCTATTAGAGGAATAGTAGTACTGTCCATTGGAATGTGATCAGTGGTGGGTTTTAAAATTTTTTACTACCAGTTCTGTGGATGTGGCTTGGTGGTGTGGCATGGCTTGGTGGGTGTGGGCGTGGCTTGGTGGCAGGGGAAGGATACTGTAAAACCTCCATTCCCTCCCCACTTCAGGGGAAGGTTACTGCAAAATCCGCATTTCCTCCCGATCAGCTGGGACTCGGGAGGAAGAGAATACATGGGGGCAGGGCCAGTCAGAATTTTTACTACCGGTTCTCCGAACTACTCAAAATTTCCGCTACCGGTTCTCCAGAACTGATCAGAACCTGCTGAAACTCACCTCTGGATGTGATCTATATTTTTTAATCCTCACCTCCATCTGGGAGGTGGATGGGCCTGGAAAATAATGGCAGTCAGCCAAGAACTAGTAGAGGCAGTGTGGTGTAGGGGCTAATGAGTTGGATTGGCACAAGGGTGATTTGAGTTCTGATCCACTCTTAACCATGTAGCTCCCTGGATGACTTTTGGGCCAGTCACTCTCATTTGTTCCATGTGCCTCACAGGATGGTGGAAAAGGGGGGAAATTGGGGCAGTGTCCTGTGTATACCACTTTGAGCAATCAACTCAAGGCATATAGCTGGTTGTTGATGTGAATACTGTCCAGAATGAACAGTAATTTAAACTTGGATGAGTTTTTGTGTGAAAGCTGCTGATCAATGCAAAAGCCCTCCAGGAGTTCCAGAACGAAGCATCCAAAGAAGGTCTTGCTGCCTAAATGAACCACTAGTGGCAAAAACAAGTCCTCCTTTTTCATTTGCAAGCCTAAGAATGAGTTACATTGCGTGGACAGCATTCCGGAAAGTGGCTGCAGAGAAAATCTAAGGATACTCCTGTCTCAAGGACAGTCTCCAAAAGTTTCCTCTTTTGGTGCTGTAAATATCCACCTACCTTGAGAGAAGGCTCAAACAACGTGACATCTCTGGCCAGAAAAAACACTGTCTTTGTGTCAATTCCTAAGTAAATTGGGGTGGGGGTGGGGCAACATTAGTCTACGTGGCAAGACTGCAGCATCAAAGGCAGCAGCAACTAATGGGGATAGGAAGCCAAGGCTACAAATCTAGGAAAGCAGATACAGTTCTGTTTTGCAGATGGAGTTTCTGGAAGTCCACTGAAGTTCTTATTTTGAGAAAAACATTACTAGTTCCCTATTAAATATAGTGAGGAGATAGAGCACTGTCAAATATCCAGAATGGACATCTGGAGCAGATCCTCCTAATCTCTTGAAGCAGAACAAAAGCACTGACCTGACATTATTTACTGTAAGATTTCCATTAATTGCTGTAGATTAATCCCCACTGTGATTGATCAGGATGTGTTAAACCCTTTAAAAAGAGCATAAATTCCAAGGAATAGAGAGGGCCAAGAACTTTGATTGGTTGTAACCTGACAGGCAGCATCAATTCAAGGACAGCCTTTCCTTTAATGGTTGATTTCCATCTGGAGATTACAGTGACAGTAATCATCATACAATGGTTTTCTCAGTGTTTTGGTTATTACTAACATCTACGTTGGGAGTTAGTTTGATGTAGTGGTTAAGGCAGCTAGAAACCAAGAGATCATTAATTTTACTCTTACCTTCGGCACAAAGCCTGCCATGTAACCTTGGGCCAGTCACTTTCTCTCGGTCCTAAGGAGGAGGCAATGGCAAAACACTTCTGAAAACTCTTGCTAAGAAAACTGCAGGAACAATTGAATGGAAGAAAAAATAACAACATTGGGGGACACATTTAAAATAAACTCATTGATCATGGCATCACTTTGATTTCCTGGTAGTGCTGCTGTATGTATACTTAGAGAAAATGGGAAAGAATGCTTCCGATATTTGTGGGTATGCCGCAACAATATAAAGTGCAAGGACTGGTTGTAATGGTCGCTAAATGAATGGCTATAGGTTGAAGATTACTTGTAGTATATTTCCTTTGTGGGGTTTTTACTTATATTCCCCTTGTGACTCATGAGTCCCAATCAGAATTAAGTGTGATTACAATCCAGCAAACTGCTTTTGTCAGCTGACAGGGATTCCCTGACTAATATTGCAAGGACCTTTGTAGTGGTAGTTGCAGATTTTTTTCTGTTTAGCAAAAACCAACAACAACAAGGGGAAATTGTTGGCACATGTGCTAGATGGAAGAAAGTTAGAAGCCATAGTTTTTTACATAGACAATGTGCTAAACCTACCACAAAATAGTATACCTAATGAAATTTCTTTTAGGTGGTTACTTTCTACTTTGGAACAGGTACAGATAGTCCTTGACTTATGAGCACAATTGAGCCCAAAATTTATGTTGCTAAATGAAACACTCGTTAAGTGAATTTTAGCCCATTTTATGACTTTTCTTGACACAGTTGTTAAGTGAATTACTGCAGTTATTAAGTTAGTAATATGGTTGTTAAATGAATCTGGCTTCAACCATTGACTTTGGTTGTAAGAAGGTCGCAAAAGGGGATCATATGATCCCAAGATGCTGTCTTAAATATGAGTCAGTTGCCTAGCATTTGAATGTTGATCATGTGACCATGGAGATGCTGCAATGATTGTAAGTGTGAAAAATGGTCCTAAGTCACTTTTTCAGTGCCCTTGTAACTCTGAAACGTCACTAAATGAATTGTTGTAAGTCAAGGACTACGTCTACTTCAAGACAGAATAGTGTTTTGCAACCACGGAACCTGAAAATGTTAATTTTGTGGAAAATTGCAGGAAAAGGTAGGGACAAGCAAATGTCAAAGATTGCTCATACAATCTCCTACCTTGCATTGTGTAACTATTAATTCATTCTATAAATTCATGTGATCATATTTATTCTATGAATATTTATCATAGGACATAGACAAACTAAATATAACTCTCACTTATTACATATTCAGTATTTTATTTCTTAATAAAGAAATGTGTTTGAAATCAAAGAGGAATTCTAAAAAATCATGAGTGTTCAAAAACTTTATTTTTGAATTACAATTTTTGGATAAGCAGTTTATAAAGAGAAAATAAACAGAAATTTATCTGGCACTTTTGCATAGATTATAACAACTCTGCCTGACATTTCTAGACACATTCAGTCCACTTGCTTGGTCCAAAATCCATGTTATTTGAAACTATATACATCATATATACAAATCAGTGAAACTATTTTGATTTTTCAAAAATGTTGTATAATCTACTCTTACTAAGTAGAATCCACAGTACACACCAAAATTAGCAAATATACTGTTTTGAAGTAAAAAAAAATCATTCAGGAGAGACATTTGATAGCATGCAAATTAAAGAACAGATATGGTGTCAGAATTTTTTTTTCTGTTAAAAAGTCTGATTATTCAAGGTGCTTGCAAAAGAAGAAACTGTTCATTGTTCCTGTAAAATAGGCACTTAGGATGGAAACTGAAGGACTCAAAGTTGACTTTAAAAATTGGTTTGGTTTCACAAAAGTCTTTTCAGATACCAAAAAAAGCTTGTCAAGTTTCATGTAAAAAAAAAGTGGTTAGTTAGATTATAGTAAAGGTAGACAACATTTTGGAACTACCTTGTAAATAAGTAAGGTAAAGGTAAAGGTTCCCCTCGCACATATGTGCTAGCCGTTCCCGACTAATGTAAATAATGTAAATAAGTACATTACATTAAAGCAAAAATAAAAATTACTAAAAAGCAATTATGCAAAGCTACCCTTTAAAATAATACATATCTGTAGATGTCAAGTGTTGAACTCTATTTAACATCATTATGATACATTTGATTTAAGAAATAAGAAATAATAATAATAAAGTTTCATACAGATCCCATTTCAGGAAAATCTGAGGTTATAATCTGCCATTCCACATGTCAAAATATCCAAATGTCCTTGATGGATAATATCAAATATATGGAATTCAAAGTCACATTTTCATACAGACTTTGCAAAAGAACTAGGTTAGTTTGCCCAAAAATTATCTTGAATATCTTGACTATCTTTTTAGTTGCAACTCACCCAAAAGATTACTTCATCTTTTTTTCTTCTGTTAATAAAAAAAAAAAAAAAAGGAAATTATATATTCTCTTGGCAAAAATATCTAGCATACTTCAGGTTACTTCAGATTGAATGCCAAGACTGGTCTTTCTTCTAGCTTTTGCCAAGGAGTCTTTTTATCCTCCCTTTGATGATTAGCATCATCAATGTCACTACCATTACGTTCTGCACTTGGTAAAGGCTTTGGTAGACTTTCTATACCTCTCTTTGTTTCTTCCTGCAGGCTGGGCAATTGGCCACCTCTTCTGCTTCTCCCTCCCTCCAACACACATCTTGGAGTATTATTTTCAGGGCCACAAACTGCAGTTCCACATTCGCTGCCACTTTGGCCCACTTCATCCAAATCTTTCTGCTGAAAAATCTGCACTTGCTGTTTTCGCTCATTCATGTCATCTCCAGAATCCAGGCTGCTGTTGTTAATTCCATTGCTTCCAGTTGTTTGAAAATCAATGTAGGAATGTCTAACAATAACATTGGAATCCCCATCCAAAGAAACAAACCACGATCGAGGATGAGGTAAAGGCTTTCTTCTAGCTACCTCTGTTAGAGCTTTCTTAGTAAGAAGCTCATCACTGAGGGATGATGGAATAGATACTGATTCAGACATCACAACGTGCTGTGGTTTCCAGTCACCTGTTCCAGCTTCTTGCTGGGATATTGCTTGAGCAGCCAAGTGTTGTGGCTGCATCTGTTGTTGGGAATGTGGGCTAGATAATTCAACTTGGGACCTTGCTTGCTCTTGCTTCTCAAATAAAGACTGGCTTAACATTGGACTGTGTTTATAATCTTCTTTGTCTGGAGATCCATACCCTTCTGTCTTTTCTACAGACTTCCTTCCATTTATAAAAGATATTGCCATATTCTCTAAAGACGTGAAGCTTTTGTCATTTTCCTTATCAAAAAGCAATTCCTCTCTGGGATTAAATTCCTCTGAGGTGCTATGTTGGAGCACAGGGGTATGCAGATCTTCTTGTTCTACAGAACATCCTTTGTTCACATGAACATCCACTATCACTACTTCCTCGTGGCCAGAGGATTCTGGGCACCTATTGCCATAGGACAATTCTGATTCAGATCGGGAAACTACTAAACTGAGATTGGACGTAGAAGTTGATTGATCCATCTTAGCACCTCTGAGTGTTGAGGATAACTGTAGTTTTTTAAATAATTGACGGGGCTTCATACACTTTTTCCTAATATTAAAAAAAGGAATAGAAAAAGAATTCAAAAGTAAAAGAATGGTCTCTAGTGAATACTTAGGTATTCAAACACCTATACTCTCTTCCGATTATCATAAACCTATAATCTCTTCCAATTATCATAAACCTGGCTGCTCAAGATAGATGGGTGGAAGTTATGCGAATTCTGGTCCACTGTAAGTGGAGAATGCTGAGGTAAAGAAAGCTATTGCAAGAGGCTCAAGCAAATTAACAGCTCCTGATTTTATTTTGCAACTCAAACTGAATATTCTGTGGCTTGATCCTCCATGGAAATTCTTTTTGCCACCCATTCTATTTTTATTTTTTATTTTTGGCTTTTTCAACACTGGTTTTTCAAGCATACCAACATCTCCTTATTTTTCTGTTTACCTACAAAAACTTGGTGTGTTACATTAGATATTTCGATTGTAGATATCAATACTGAAACTCATGAAATGAAAAAAGAGATACTGTAATAAAAAACAACACAGTAGAAGCAGATATAACAGAAGAAAGTCAGCCTTATAATTCTTTCTGTTAAAATCATTTGTAGCAGGTAATGTATTTAATAGGACTTCAACAATAAGGTAGTTTTACTGAAAGAAATTTAAGAAAGAAAGAATTTTTTTTACTATTCTTGATTTAACTGTTCTGTTTCAGCAAACGTCAGAGAGATTACATATACTGTGCTAAAATGAGAGAAATTTTACTTTTCTTCAGTTTTATAAGTGCTGCAGTTTCATAAACTATTGTTGATACCTTCAAGTTTGAAATTAGATTACTCTATAATGCGGCTTGTTCCATAAGCAAATAGAAAAATTAACATGAGTTGTATCACCGATCCTAATTTTGTTTGTTTTCTGTTACTAACATTTGTAATATCACATTTTTCAAAAGATATTTAGGATAAGACCATCAATTCTGGAAATACTGAATATGATAATATTCAATATATTATATGCTATATAATATACAGTATAATATGATAAATTGTTAAAATAAACTTAAGTCCACATAAAGAATTTTCCTACATCTGGTGTCATAGCGATGTATTAGACCAGCAATCCAACATATTTCAATGGCACAAGTTTGTGGGCAGCTCACATAAAATCTTCAGGGAGCCTGTTTACACTAGCAAGTAGAATCCAAAGATATTCATTCAGTTATGCAAATTATGAATCCATGGAAGGCTTGCTAAAATGTACTTATGCAAAAGAAAGATCAGATAGAAAATAATTTGGTCTCTTTTCCTTCCATTTATATCTTTTATGACGACCACTCTACAAATATAACTAACTATAAAAATGAGACATTTTACCTGCAATAGTGTACAAGGAAGCACATCAGAACAAGTAGTACAAAAACTACCCCTCCAACGATTTCCAAAAGAAACATCTTCTGGTCAATATTGCTGTTCTTCATTACAATATGATCTATAAGATTGGAGGGGGAGATTAAAATTCTGAGGACAGGCAAATCAAAGTTTTCTAACCCATTTTAGGGTATATTTAGTTGCAGGCTAGCTCTCACTTTGACAACAACCCCTTCCAGCAGAGTATCATCTGATGTGCCTTGATCCACTTCTAGCAGTATTCTCTAATGGGATCAAGCAGGAGCCCTGATTACACAGGTTTCCAGATCTGGGGGATGCCACTGATTTGAATTACTCATAATATCCCAGGACAGGCCTATGCGAAGGACATTGTAAATAAATAAAGTCCAGCGATACATATTCTTTGGTTAGTGGAACCAACCAAAACAATGGGCCTGTGTTATTATCTGGACTGGAACCTGGAGCAGCAGCATCTATCTGGAGATGACATGCCTAAAAAATAAGTGATGCAATGGGGCAACAGTCAGCCAATGGGCTTCGTAACCCTCCTGTGTAGACTGTTTATCTGGAATCTCACTGAGCATGGCTGGTAATTTTCTCCGCCTCCAATTGTCAGAAACTGCACAAAATTCATTCAGGAAACTTATAGCATTTAACTGACAGTTTCTTCTATATAGCCAGCTGTATAAAGTAGTGAAATAGGAAGCATTTTTCCAGCCTATGCAATTGTGCATGGGCTGGGAAGATAGCAATGTCCTCTGTGTATGCAAGCAAGAGATTCTATCTAATTAGCACATTAAAGAAATGATAGGTTCCTTCATTTGAGTCATTCTCTAACTAGGATTTATTTATTTTTTACTTGAGTAGAGCCATTAAAACTGTAATCTGGGTCAATCACTGGAGGTCTGACCTGAGATATAATCCATTTCCAACTTTACAAATTGTACTCTATTCCTAGCTCATTCAGTCTATGTGTAAATCAAGGCTACAGCTGATAATATATCAGAGCTGATAACCATTTCTTGTTGTACAATTCTTACAGTTAAGGGGGAACTCATTCTATTTACGGCAGGAAAGGTATAAATCCTGCACGTGCTATGATTTTCTGAAATCACCACATTCTACATATTGTAACAATGATCTAATTGGGGATTATCCTACAACTTTGGAAGTTGTCCCGGTAGCTTTACAGACATCCAAAATGCAACCATTAGTGACTTAAATGGCTGCAGCGTATTTAGCCTCTTTAAGCCTCTTTAAATACTCTTTAAAACTCTTCTTTGTAAAAAAATATCTATTGAAATACTTGGAAAACCTTAACAAACTTTAAAGTCTGCTTTCAGAATTCCTGGATATATCAATAAAATGTTATTCTGAAATGCATACATTATTTAAATATAGTACTGCATAATATAAAACTTACTGTGTGTGGACTAATGTCAAGTTTTAAAATGGATCCTTCCCTTCTCACCACCCTTCTCACCTCCTGAAAAGCTCTAGCAAAAAGTATTTTCTGCTTTGCTCCTGCTCTGGAATATGGAGCGAGTCTCCATCCACCCTTACCTTCTCAGGCAAGGAGTGACTGTGGGGGGTGGGGGGAGGGGAGGGGCCAACCAATTCTGGGATCCAGTTCGGCAGGGAACCACATCAAGGGGCCCAAAGAGCCCCATGCGTCTCCAGAACAGTGGGTTGCAGACACCTGAGCTAGAGGTTAAAATGTGGAACAGATGAAATCTATTTATTTATTTAGAAAATTTATTTATTCATTTATATTGTCACCTACTCACACATGGTGACTCAAGGCAGCTTACCAGGGCATAAAAACACAATATAAAAGAAATAAAAATAATAAAAAAGAAAAATAATTCCCCTATGCCCCATACATTGTGTGACAACACACATTCATACCAGCAATTTAATGGGCTCCATCCTGCTCTGGGTTCTCCAGGCCCACTGGCAGAACCAAGACTTCAGGGCCTTCCAAAAGAGTGTTAGAGTGGGGACGAGTCTAATCTCCAGAGAGAGGGAGCCACCACAGAGAAGGCCCTTCTGGATCCTGTCAGATGTATCTCCTAAAGGGACGGGAGCCAAAACATTCCTTGCCTCCTCGCTCTAGTAGTGGGTCAGGTAGATGTGATCGGCAAGAGACGGTCCCTTAGATAACCTGGATCCAAGCCATGAAGGGCTTTAAAGGTGACAACCAGAATTGCACTCAGAAGTAAATCGGCAATCAATGTACTTCCCACAGAAGAGGTGATACATGTGCACAAGTCTCCACAAAACTATGCGGACTGCTGCATTTTGAACCAACTGGAGCTTTCAGATGCTTTTCAGGGGCAGCCCCATCTAGAACAAGTTACAATAGTCAAGACTGGAGGTGACTAGGGAATGAGTGACCATGAATAGGGATTGTTGGTCCAGGAAAGGGTGTAACTGGCACACAACCTACAGTTGCGCAAAGGCCCTCCTGGCCATGACTGCCACCTGCTCTTCAAGCAGAAGTTGTGAGTCCAGGAAAACCCCCAGATTGCGCACAGGTCTGTTTGAGGCAGAGCCACCCCATCCAAGATTGAAGGTGGCAATTCCCCATGCGCCAAAGATCCCTAAACCCAGAACCACTTGGTCTTGCCAGGGTTCAGTTTCAACCTATTGCTCCCCATCCAGCCCCAGCAGCCTCCAGGCACTGTGAGAGAGGTGTCACAGCATCGCTTAACCCGCCACGGGCTGAAATATATAGCTGAGTATCATCAGCATATGGATGATATCTCAGTCCATGGTGATAGATGATCTCACCCAAGAGCTTCATGTAGATGTTGAATAGGAGCCAAGAGAGTACCAAGCCCTGAAAAACCCCACAAAGCAGTAGGCTGGATCTCTCACCTCTTATTAACACTGACTGAGAGCAGCCACAGAGGAAGGAAGTGAACCAGGATAGCACAGAGCCCCTCACTCCCAACCCCTGAAGCCATTCCAAAGGATACCATGATCGATGATATCAAAAGCTGCTGAGAGGTCAAGTAAAGCAAGGATGGATGCCCTACCCCCTTCCCGCTCCCACCAGGGATCACCAAAAAGAGTGACCAATGCTGTTTCTGTCCCATATACAAGTCTGAATCCTGTCTGGTAGAGGTCTAGATAATCTGTTTCATCCAGAAACCTCTGGAGCTGCAGCACAACCATATTCTCAACCACCTTCCCCAAAAAGGGAAAATTGGAGATAGGTCGGAAATTATCCAACAGGGTGGAATCCAGCGATGGCTTCTTGAGAAGAGGGCAGACCACAACCTCCTTAAAGTGCTTGGGGACTAACTCTCCTGTAGGGAAGCATTAATCACCGCCAGAGTCCATCTGTCTATCATCTCTCAGGAAGCTTTCACAAGCCAGCAGGGAAATGGTCTAAAACACAGGTGCTTGCCTACATATTCCCTAGGATCCTATCCATTTCCTCAGGAGCAATAGGGTCAAACTGTTCCCAGATAACAGGGCAAAAATCTGCCTCACGGGCCTCCACTGCATCAGCAACCACGGCAGCATTTAACTGGGAATGGAGTCGAATGATTTTTGTCTTCCAGAAAATCTGCAAATTCCTCAGTGCCCCGCCCCCCCTTTCAGGTGGACCTCAGTCTCCTTCTTCCCCAGGAGGAGACAGTTCACCTTAAAAAGGGTCACTGGTTGATTATCTACAGATGCAATTAGTGCGGAGAAGTATTTACACTTCGCTGCACGAATCACCCCAAGGTAGGCCTTAATAGTAGCTCCTACCCATGTTCGATCGAGTTCATCCCTTGTCTTCTGCCAGAGGTGCTCTAGATGTCTCTTCATTCATTTCATCCCTCTCAGTTCCTCTGTATATCATGAAGGGCAAAGAGCTGTTCAAGTGAGGAGAGGTCACATGGGCACAATCTTATCCAGAGCCTCAATCACCTTCCTATTCCAAACAGCGACTAAGAACTCAGTTGGACTGTGCAGCAGATCTGCAGTTATAACGCCTGGTTCCTTCTGGAATCCATCTGGGTCCAGTAGTCAACTGGGGCAGGCAAATATAATAGGTCCTACCTCCCTGTGGGGGTGGCAGTGGTAAAGTTCTTAAGAAATTCTATAGTGAAACTTCTTTGTACTTGCCCAATGCCATATATTTATACTGGAGCAATTAAGAGATCAGTCTTACCTGAATTTGTGGGTGACATGGCTGCAACCCAATATCCCAGCTGGGAGGCAATATAGATCTAGGTCAATCTATTTCCTTTTTGTTCAATGATGCCTAAACTGCTTTTCAACCATGTCCCTGTAAACATATAAAGAATCTCGTAAAATAAAATGGAAGAGAATTAGAAATGAAGCTGTTTAACTGTTATAGAATAAATTGATAATGAATTTCAGATGCAGAAACTCAGTGATAGTTATAGCCATCGCCTATGAATTAAATGCTAGTAATTTTATTTACTGACCACCAGTGGGTGCTACAGTGAAGAATTTGAAACAAGGGGAAAAGAAAAAGGCATCTTGGATGCCTTTAATTTTTTTTGCTTTGGAATCAAAAAGTTTTATTTTACAGATGTTTCATTTCTTGAAACATCAACCTCACAAAGCATTTTGATCTTATACAGCTATTCTCTTGGATGTACAATATCAAGAAGGTAGCATTATCCATTCTTTCCATCTCCTGGCTTCCATTAATAAGTCAGCCCAATGATATCTATATAGTTCCTTGAGTTTCCTCCTGTTAAAATCTACGATGATTCAGCTCCACAGGATTTTACCCAGAACAACTGAATGGATGATAATTTGGCTTCAAAATGAGATAAGAGGCCATCCTGTTTCCATGTTGTCGTTCAAATGTACACTATCAATAGTAAAATACTTTGCTTAAAAAGTGATGTAATGGTTTGTCAGATTGGTTTGGGGACTGAATCAAGAGGCAACATCCTGCAAAGGAAACTCCTTGCTCTCCCTAAGGAGGAAATGCCATTCTTATTTCAAAAAGAGGTGTACTGGTAACACAGGTCTGACTTGAATAACTGAGAAGAAGAGGAGCTAGATGCTGCAGGAGATCCGTGTGTGCTAAAAAATATGAATATTTCAGATCTCGTTGTGTCCCTTACTATAAATCAGCAGAGAAGTAGCTCACTTACAATGACCTCCCTAGAGAGACCATACAAACAGCTAACACACTTAGGGAAGATATGCAGATACCAAAAATAACTTGGGCATGAGACTACCGAAGGAATTATCAAAGAAGTTCTGTTGCTTCTGCTACATATTTTTGGAATTAAGAATTGGGCTTCCTATTTTCCCAAAATAGTAAGGAAGACCTCCCAAGGATATGCTCATAATTGCCAGAAAATTTTTCAGCAAAACTAAAGAAAAAGCAGTTGGTGAAAAATGTGGAGAACAACAACATAGGAAAAGATAAAGCCTCTCTATGAAGAACAGATTGTTCCTTTAAAAAAATATTTTATTTTGATTTTAAGAGCACAAGTATTACAAAGAACACCTAGATGCACAGGATAGAACTTAGCTAAAATTTAGCAACACCTCTATTTTGACAAAATAAAATTCCTTCACTGATTGTAAGTTATGCCACATTGAGTTAGAAGACAAAAGCAGATAAGCCTGTCTTCTTTCATTACTGCAATGTGAGAGGAGGCATGAATTTATCTAAAATCCCTTTTCTTCGGTGGCTCAGATCCCACTGCATTTGCAGGCTTCCTCAACCTAATGTCTTCCACATGTGTTGGATCTGCATCTCCCAGAATTCCCAGCCACCTGAAGAATGCCAGTGGGTCAGTGATAATTCCAGCCCCTACACATCTGGGGGACATCAGCTGCTCCTGTAATTTAGGAGAGAGGCTTTGTCACTATTAGCAGAGCAAGGAGCTGACTGGCAGAGGCATACCCTGAAGACTGCAAGCAGTGTGAGAGAACAAAATTGTGTCTGAACAGAACTTACACTGCACTTTATAAATCAGATAGAAAGAAGGATATTGCCTCATTATCAATGCCTATCTAAGAGAATTAAAAACATATGTTAAAAAGTTAAAAGAGCTGGAGTGCCCTCAAACCAACCACCCCCAGAGTTGTTATCACTCTTAGACCCTCACTCATTGAATCAGGTCTTCAAAAGAGGAGGGGGCACCTCACCTTTGAGAATTCCAAAGGGCAGGGGCAACAGCAGAGAAGGCTCTCTTCCTGGGGCCTGCCAATCAAAATTTTAATGGATGAGATCCACAAATATCCTCCCTGCCTGCTCAGGTGGGATGGGTCAATGTAATGCACAGTTAAGTATATATATTGGGGATTATATTGATCCAGTCATAGGTTTTCCAAGACTTAGGCATATCTGTGCTGATATAGACAATACTTCTGTTGAAACAAAGCAATGTGTCTGTGCATACACACACACATACATTTGGAAATGGAATGGAAGGGCAAATGCACCAACTGTTCCAGAGGATGCAGTTGCTCTAGTGTTTTGATATGAACTTCCACTTTGTCTTATGAAGAATACTACAGTCAACTTTCTTTGGACACTGAAGTGATTAATTTATCCAGAATGAAAAACTATATTTTCTTTCTATCTAGTTGAAAAAAATAATGTTGAGATGGTTCTTGAACTACAAGACTCAGTATTCTTAGGTAACATGGCCAGTGGTCAAGAATGCTGGAAGTTGTTGCAGTTCCACAATATCTGGGAGACAAAAAATTGCCTGTACCTGCTATAGAAGTTTGCTGACGAACATTTCATTTTTTCCATCAACCTCTCTGTCAAAGTATCTGACAAAGCTCATTTTTACTAGTGTGCTTTGCTGATTTATGATGGGAACTATAGTCCAACATTATCTAAAAAGCAGCAGATTGGCAAGACTGACACAGGAATTATTATTTTAAAGTTAGCAGGCACCTGTTCAAATAAATTTAGTTTTATCAGGAATCACATCATCCTCAATTCCACTAATTGTTGCAGAGGTGGGTTTCAGCAGGTTCTGACCAGTTCTGGAGAACCGGTAGCAGAAATTGTGAGTAGTTTGGAGAACCAGTAGTAAAAATTCTGATTGGCCCCGCCCACATCTATTCTTTGCCTCCCAAGTTCCAGCTGATTGGGAGGAAATGGAGATTTTGCAGTAACCTGGATTGGGGACAGAATGGAGATTTTACAGTATCCTTCCCCTGCCACACCCACCAAGCCATGCCCACCAAGCCATGCTATGTCCACCAAGCCACAGCCACAGAACCGGTAGTAAAAAAATTTAAAACCCACCACTGAATTGTTGGATGGATTTTTGGAGGACCTCTAGCCAGCTGCAGTTTTTCCTTCAGCTGGCTACTGTTTTATAAAGAAGCATCATTTGGCAAATCTATATAAGCTATTCCGGCCAATACGCTCTCACAGAGAGGGCCTCCTCGGGGTGCCGTCGGTCAGGCAATGTCGGCTGGCGGCCCCCAGGGGGCGAGCCTTCTCTGTGGGGGCACCCGCCCTGTGGAATGAGCTGCCTCCTGGAATACGATTGATCCCAGACCTCCGGACCTTCCGTAAAGCCCTGAAGACGTTTTTATTTCATCAAGCCGGCCTAGCCTAAATGGTTTTTAATTGGGATTTTAAATTTTATGGATTTGGGGTTTTAAATTTGGGTAGCCGATGATTTAATTCTTTTAATTATCTTAACTTTTGCATTTGTATGTTTTTTAATTTTGGCTGTTCACCGCCCTGAGTCCCTTCCGGGAGAAGGGCGGTATACAAATTAAATTAATAAATAATAAATAAATAAAATATTCAGGGACACTGATAAGGAAAAAATGAATATTTGTGTGCAGGCTCTAAGGAAAAAATGTTCCCAAATATAGTCCTTTGATTTATTACTAAAATCCAAGTTGAACTTTGCTCTTTTGTTTCTGCTGTCATTTCCTGTTGTATGTGTAAATTACCTGTCTAATACTGAACAAAAGAACATGTCTGTCCCTGCACTTAGCAATTCTAATTACATCTGAAGGGGGGGGGAAGAGAGAGGGAGAGAGGGAAAGCGCATTATACATGCAGAGGTAGCTTCCTTTCTTTAATTTCCCCTCCCAAACTTCCTTTCATAATAATGAAAAGGTAGGTAGAATTCAAGAGACAAAATACATGACATCGAAGAAGGCTGCTTCATGGCTGGCATAAAACAAACAGGTTGCTTCTGTAGTTAAAAAAAACACATTTATGCAGGCGTTTTAAATTGTTGCACTTCATGAATAATATTCAAGCATAATGTTATGAATGCATTTATAAAAAAACAAACAGCTACTTAACAACATGGCTGAAAATGCAAAGCAAGGAATGGGAAGCCACAGCTCCAGAGTTACAACACATCATGGTGAAATCACACTCAGTATTTGGGCTGAAAAAGGCTGAGAAGCAAATAATGACTGAAAGCCTTTGTGTCTGAAACCAAGGAAAGCTATTGTCAAAAGGAGACAATATTGTTTGACCAGATGGGGTAATAGTCTGATAAGGGAATGGCACAGTAGTGGGTTGCTAGTGATTCACCTCGGATCAGGCAAACCAGTAGCGGCAGCAGCAGGAGACTCCGCCCATCCGCCCAGACGCGTCTGTGCATGTGCAGAAATGTTGGGCGTGCACGCCCATGAGCAAACGGGTAGGCAACGGGTTTGAAACCCGCCCTTGGTATGGCACCTTCTTCTAGTTTGTATCAAAGGCCTGTGGCTCTCCAGGCCTTCTTGTATAACTTTCATCCTTTTTTTAAAGAGGGTAGACTAGCTATGGCTAACCAGGTTGACAAGCTCTAGCACAATGGCAAAATCCAAATTTTTTTACTACCGGTTCTGTGGGCCTGGCACAGAGGTAGATTTCAGCAGGTTCTGACCAGTTCTGGAGAACCAGTAGCGGAAATTTTGAGTAGTTTGGAGAACCGGTAGTAAAAATTCTGACTGGCCCCGCCCCATCTATTCTCTGCCTCCCAAGTCCCAGCAGATCAGGAGGAAATGGGGATTTTGCAGTAATCTTCCCCTGGAGTGGGGTGGGAATGGAGATTTTACAATATCCTTCCCCTGCCACGCCCACCAAGCCACACCCACAGAACCAGTAGTAAAAAAATGGCTTGGTGGGTCTGGCTTGGTCGGTGTGGCAGGGGAAGGATACTGCAAAATCTCCATTCCCACCCCACTCCAGGGGATGGATATTGCAAAATCTCCATTCCCACACCACTCTGGGGCCAGCCAGAGGTGGTATTTGCCGGTTCTCCGAACTACTCAAAATTTCTGCTACCGGTTCTCTGAACTGCTCAAAATTTCCACTACTGGTTCTCCAGAACCTGTCAGAATCTGCTGGATTTCACCCCTGCTCTAGCATTTCAGAGCAAACTATCCCATCAATTTTGCCACTTTAAACTGTTCTCGTATGAAAATGTCCTCCTAGTTAATGAAATAATCTTTGTCTTTTATATCTGTTTTACTGAGTTATATGTATCAAAATGGATGCAATAGGGATTTTTTTTAGGTTTAAGGCTGAGAAAAATCTTTTTAAAAAAAATCTAATTAAATTGGATTTAAAATGTTTGAAATGGTATTAGGGTCTCCTGCTTGAGCATAGGATTGGATTAGAACATCTCAAAAGTCTCTTCCAACTCTATCATTCTAATGTTCAGATAAAAAACCATGGGAGTATTAAACTGAGTTCTTAAACTCCATTGATATTGAGGCAGTAAAAAAATGCTTCTCTGTAGTTTTGTCAGCTTGGTTCTAATCAAACCATGATTCCTATTAGCCATAACTCAGTAGCCATAACAGGGTTGCAGACATCTTAATGCTTGTGTTTTCTATCCCCTACTGCTCAGCTTATTAACAATGCTGAGTTGTAATATTAATTTTCACATTGCTTCATTGCAAGATTGGATCATACATATGGCTAAATATGGCTTAACAAACCAGGACACTGTGGTTTAAAAGTATTTGTGGACTAGCTGTAAATTGAGAGAAAGAGAGAGCATGGAAACAAAAAGAATTGAAAATAATTTTAAAAGGAACTTTTAAAAGGAACTACAGATATTTTTAACCCATATTTAAATGCACATGAAATAGAATCAAAATCTGTTTTACCTGATGAAGGTATGTCATTCAAAGTGCCAAGACAAAACTAAATTTGATTTCATGTCCTGTTCATTAAAATTTAAAAGTGGATCAGATCATTAGTCCCAATGATTTAAATTCTCCTGTTCCATTACAAAGTTTGTTTGTAAACTGAGTTTGCATTTCCTAAAGATATCACAATTTGAAACTAATTACTGTATTTGTCCTTAGTTCTAAAACACAATTATATTGCTGAGGATCTCAAGAAAAATATTATTATAATCTTCATTGAAATGAATATTTCAACAGATTAAGGAGCTTCTTTAATAGTTTTATCCCTCCCCCACATTATGTTTTGGTTTTTTTTGCACTGGATGATTTAATAGTAATGAAGATCAAATAAAATATGTCTAATGCCATTGGAGTTTATGATTTTAAAAGTTAATAACAATAAACCTACTATGGAATGTTTAACATGTTTATTCTATAGGAAACAGATGTTGAAATGCTATAGAGGATGTTAATTCAGATTGCCAAATTAATATGATTTACAGCCACACTTAGCTGTTGCTAATTCACATATACCTGACCACTATCAAATTATTTAACTCAATATGTGTGTGCAAACAAACAAACATTGTATGTCATGGTACAGCTATGAAACTGGATATAGGAAGGGTAAAACATACGCATCTTCCTGCAGAAAAAGACTATGCTTGTTTTCTCCCCCCCACTCACTTTTTAGAGGAGATAGGCAGGAAGACTTACTTCCAAGAAAAGTACCAGGTTGTAGCCATTTACTCATTTTATTTTTCAAAACTGCCTCTATACCATTTCTAGGTCCTAGAAATAATAAAAAATTAAGATAACCATAGGCTGGTGCTCTGCTATGCATACTTGATCCACGTGTATTTACTTTTAATTAAAAGGATTTTTTTAAAAAAGTAGTGGGGCAAAAAGCACGAGGGGTTCCAAGAGAGGGAATTGCAAGGCTTCTTGGATGCTTCAAGGCCTTTCTGTGAATAAAGAGGCTACATTTTTTAGATCATCATCTTACCATCCTTCTAAAGATTAGGAAACACTTTCTGACCACTATAGATTGTGATTTATCTTTTGCACCTAACCTGATGGGGATGGGGATGGGGATGGGGATGGTGTAGATGCAGATATAACAGGTTCAGAATCAGCTCATACAAGCAATAAATATCCCAGGAAAAAAGGGGGGTTGTCTTAAATCTTGCTAGTCTAGAGCAGGATCCAAATAGTACTGCTGAATCAGCTAAAACAAATTCACATAGAGAGAACTGTGATTCAAAAGCAAGTAATAGTGGTAGAAAAATGGTTCCTAATTTGGAATCTAATAAGAAAACAAAGAATATACTTAGATATCTAAAACTATATCCAGAGGCATGTGCAAATCAAATATCATCCTCCCAGGAAGGATTGGATGAAAGGCAAATAAAGTTACTTACAGTTAAACCAGATTTGGAATAGGAATTCAAATTGAGTTGAGAAAGGAAAAGGAAGATTCAGAATGCAGCTCTCCTCTCCCTCAGTCAGCTTCTGTACTGTGAAAGGCAGTTGGATATGGAATAGTTTGAACAGTTCTCATGCAAGAAAGACTAAACAAACCTTCTCTCCCTGAAACATCCCACTACGACCAGAATGTTGTTAAAAATGAAGCGTTTTTTTTTTTTAACAAATGTAAGCTCTTCCCATTGGTGGGTTTCACACACAAAGGGAGTTAGCCAATTAATAACAATCTTGGAAATAAGAGTGTTTCTACTTAAAAGTTTAATTGTAGCAACACAGAAGTTGGTAACTCCAGGGACTTATATCACCACAGTCCTTGAGCAGAGATCGTCTCAATAAGCCATTGGACCTCCCACAGCAAGCCAATTTTCTGAATAACTTTTCAAGACAAACTTAATTAACTCTTTTAATACCTTGCCAGATACCGAACAAGTGAATATTTCAAAAGAGCTTGATATGGGAATTATTAGCAAAAACACATACATTTTCTAAACCTTTAATTGAGATGGTCACCGCAAGTGGTGAAGATAACAATGCCAATTTTGAGAAACCATCTGTTGGGTCATCCCCTATTTCAACATGGAATTTGGACAAGGAAGATAACAACAAAAAGTCCCTGGGAGTAGTTCCTAACTCTGCTCTCTGATAAAACATCATTCCAGACAGAAAATGAAATTAGCACAAATAAAATAGAAGTTGACAGACAAGAGGAAGCAAGATGTGGTGGTTCCAAGGACAGGAATTAGTCCTGAGAGAATACGTTGAAAATTTTTCTCTCTGGCCTCTAGAGTCAATACCAGAAATCAAATTTATTATCCAATCTTTCCATTACAGTAATTCACATAAGAAAGTTAGTAACTAACTTTAATAACCATTAATAACTCATCTTGGAAATAAATGCTTCTACTTTAAAATTTAATTGTAGCAACATGAAAATTGGTAAATCCAAGGACTTCTATCACCACTGCCCTTGAGCAGAGATTGCCTGAATAAACCACCTGATCTCCCTCATCAAGTCAATTTTCTGAAGAACCCTTCAAGACAAACTTGTTTAACTCTTTCACCTACCCAGCAGATACTGAAAAAGGGGTCTTACAAAAAGGCTTGATGATCTAGGGGAATTATAGGTAACCTTCAACTTACAATCACAACTGAGCCCAAAATTTCCACTGCTAAGATGTTAAATGAGTTTTGCCCAATTTTATGACCTTTTTTGCCACAGTTGTTAAGCAAATCATCACAGCTGTTAAATGAATCCTGAGTTGTTAAATAAAATCTGGCTTTCCCCATTGATTTTGCTTATTGGGAGTCAGCTAGGAAGATTGCAGATGGTGATTGCATGACACACACACACACACACACACACACACACACACACACACACACACACACAGGACAATGCAATCACCATAAATACATGCCAGTTATCAAGGGCCTGAATTTTAATCACATAACCATGGGGATGCTGCAAAAGTCATAAGTGTAAAAAACAAAATCACTTTTTTCCTTCGCTAAAATGGGGGGTGGGCGTGGCCAGTACATGAAGCATCTGGCCCACGGGCCGCGAGTTTGACACCCCTGATCTAAATAATAAAGATAGTACCTGAGTTGGATGAGAAATTGCCATTATAGTCCCCAAATATAAAAATGAAGACAAAGGTAATCCAAAAAATTATAGACCAATAAGTCTCATTGCAATTGTGGCTAAAATGTATGTAAAATGTCTTTTTACCAAAATAGAAGACTGGGTAATAGAAACAAATATTATAGTGGAGGAACAAGCTGGATTTACACCACAATAGACACTTGTTTTATTTTATATCATATCATAATAAACTTGTAGATTTTGGTGTGTCTTTTGATTCTATAAACAAATATCTTATGGGAGAAATTGACCAATCTAAATATGGAATCCAGACTCTTACTCTTGGTTAAAGTACTCTACTAAGATATTAATTGGAAAGTTCATATGGGTGAAAATATTTTCCCCCCCTAAAAGTATATCTACCCATAATGATGTTAGATAGGGCTGTATTTTAGCTCTGATGCTTTTTAATCTCAAATATTGATGAGAGCCAGTTTGGTCTAGTGGTAAAGGCACCAGGGCTAGAAAGCTGGACTTCTAATCCTGTCTTAGCCAGAAAGCCAGCTGGATGACCATGGGCTAGTCACTTTCTCTCAGCCCACCTTACTTCACAGGGTTGTTGTTTTGTAAGATCATCATCTTACCCAGTGGTGGGATTCAAATAATTTAACAACCGGTTCTTTGCCTTAATGATTTCTTCCAACAACCAGTTCACCAAACTGCTCAGAAAGTTAACAACTGGGTCTCCCGAAGTGGTGCGAATTGGCTGAATCCCACCACTGATCTTACCACCCTAAAGGAGACTAGGAAACAATAAGAGATCACAAATGGTTGTACAGAAGTAAATCAAAATAAAATAAAATGTTGCCCTGACAGTGATTTCTTGCTTCAAGGGATTTTCTACTAGAAACCAAAAATAGTTGCTAATTTAGATTTTTTAAAATGTTAAATGCTAATATTACTAATTCTAGTTGCTCAGGACTTGGCTATTTTACAGAAATTACGAGCATAGGTTGAATTGCTGATTCTGGCACAGGCAGTGTTTATTTGCAATTTGTGCACAGACACCGCTATCTCTTCCTGCTACTTTAACATCATTTGTTGCTCTAAACATAATCTTTTCTTCTCCAAACTGATTGTCAGCAGCTAAATTTCAGAAATACATTAAAAACTAGTAAGAGTAAGAACATGTTTTGGATTTTATGTCGGGGCATAAGTAGAAGACAAAGGACAAGAAATTGGGGTAATGTGTGCTTTGGGCATACACATGTGTAAACATATGCAGGGCAGTGTAGGAGAAGACATAAGGCTGAATTTGATTAGCATTCCTCAATGTGCTCCAGTATATAATTGGATGAGAACTTTCTCTCTTTTAAGTATTGCTGTGGTACTTTGAGGATGATCTTGATTATAATTCCTACTCTGTTATAATGGGAGCAATCTCTAATACTTTTGAAAATAAAAAAAATGCTGAAATGGCATTATTAATTCTGAATATTCTCAATAAATATTATTAATAAAGTAAAGAACGTGCAGGAGTGTGAGTATGGTTGCACCATAATATTTAAGGTACAAATAATCCTTGATTTATGGCCACAATGGAGCCCAAAATTTATGTTGCTAAGTGAGACAGTTATTAAGTGAATTTTGCCCCATTTTATGATTTTTCTTGCCACAGTTGGTAAGTGAATGATTGAAATTGTTAAGTTAGTAACATGGTTGTTAAGTGTATCTGGCTCCCCCATTGACTTAGTTTGTCAGAAGGTCACAAAAGGTAATAACATGACCCCAGGACACTGCAATTATCAAAAATAGGAACCAGTTGTCAAGCATCCAAATGTTGATCATTTGACCATAGAAATGCTACAACGGTTGTAAGTGTGAAAAACGGTCATATCACTTTTTTCAGTGCTGTTATAACTTTGAATGGTCACTAAATGAACTGTTATAAGTCAAGGACTACCTGTATTTCTAGATAATGACTGGTACTCTCCCCATTAAAAGAAGATGAAGAAAAAGAGGAGGAAAAGGTGTTTTAAAATGGCAATAAATTCTATAGATGGTACTGTCACAGAAAATGTTAATTGGAGTAGCTTGAGATATTTAAAACATGTCCAATACTTCACCAAGGTTTCCCCTTAGAATTTCTTCCAAATCTAACCTTTTTGATAAAGGAAAAATCATGCAAATGATTTTAAGAAAACCTAAGAGACCCCATATAACTTCCTAATCAGTTAGGGGTTACTTATCATAAATCTGAATGTGTGCTGGAATGGCACTAATGAATCCCACCAGTTTCCTATTGGACTATATCCTGATGCCAAACTACCACTGCAGAAGCCAACCTGGCAGTCTAAGGGCCCTAAAAGAGAGAAAAAAGTGTGAAAGTAACAATTAGGTTTTACCTTTTATGGAATATAGGGAGTCCTCGGCTTACAACCATTCATTTAGCAACCATTCAAAGTTATGATAACACTGAAATAAGTGACTTAAGATTGATCCTCAACTTATGACTGTCACAGCATCCTCAAAGATCAATTTTGTGGCTTACCATTTTCCCCTGGGAATTAAGAATTGAGTATATAGGGGGAAAAGGGTGTTTTTTTGCTATTTCCTTTCTCAGAAAAGCAAATGCTACCCTAACAGACTAGTCCAAAGTAAGACGGAGAACTATATGGTCAAGAGGGAACTTCTGTGTCTCTTCAGTTCATGTTCATTTGCAATTTCATTACATTGGCAGAGTGCACAACACAATACGCACACAAATACACAAACACGAAACCAGGGTTATATTTGAAAGATTGCAAGCAACTCTACTTACAATTTCAGCACTGCTCAGATCCAACGTGTTCCAAGTAGAAACCTGTGATAAAGAATATGGCTCTAGGCCAAGGATGTTACACTTATCTAGTTCAATAGCACCAGCGATGTTGTTATAACTTTACATTAGAGAAAAAGAAGGTAAGCTTGATAGTTCTTTTCTGCTTTCAGGGAAGCTGAAGGAAAGTTTATTAAACAAAAATGTACTCAAGCTGTTAGACGTCCAGGGCCAAATTCATTTTATGTGAAATGCCAGTCTTCCATTTAATTATTTGGTGATAAAGTTTGTTTTCAACTTGTAATCTTAAAGCTGTTTTCACTTGGGCATCTGTGCATTTGACGTGAGTTTTTGTGATCTGTAAAGTATACATTGTTAAAATACAAGCCTCCCCCAATAAACAAAGAACCGATGCTGTTTAAATCTGGTCACCAGCAATAAACTTACTAAGCTTGGGTACAGGCTGTGTGTCCCAAAACTGGTATTTACGTTTGGTCGCTTCATCAATATTCTTGGCTGGGCCCTGACAGGCTGAGAGCAACTCCATAGCTCTTTGAATGTCTTGCAGCTTCTGCATTGGAATGGCTGGATTCTGCAGGTATATAATCACAGGTAAAAGGAGAATGCAACTTCCTTTAATACTCTCACACCCTGCTGGATTTACCAAGCTATTGTGCATTTTTGATATATTACACCTTATCATCAAAGCTATCCTTAAAAAAACCTCACATGAAATAATTCATAATGAAAATAGAGCTGTATTTAAAGCAAACAAATATTAATTCCATGATACATCAATAACATTTATATAGAGTATGCAGAGTAAGTATATGGGTCTCTCTTGGTGCTGCTAATAAGAAAATGAGGAGCTCTTACTTATAGAATAGAATAGAATTCTTTATTGGACAAGTGTGATTGGACACACAAGGAATTTGTCCTTGGTGTATATGCTCTTAGTGTACATAAGGAGAATAAAATACATTCATCAAGAATAAAAAGATACAATACTTAGTGATAGTCAAGGTTATTAATAAGCTATCAAATCATACTAAGAAACAAATAAAAACAATATAAATTGAAAGATGCAAGCAACATGGTTATAGTAGTAAGTGGGAAGAGATAGATATTAGTATGGAAGAGAAGAATAATATTAATACAGTCTTCGTAAATTATTTGACAGTGTTGTGGGAATTAGTTGTTAAGCAGAGTGATGGCATTCGGGAAAAAACTGTCCCTGTGTCTAGTTGTTCTTGTGTGCAGTGCCCTATAGCATTGTTTTGAGGATAGAAGTTGAAACAATTTATGTCCAGGATGTGAGGGGTCTGTAAATATTTTTACAGCCCTCTTTTTGATTCATGCAGTATACAGGTCCTCAATGGAAGGCAGGTTGGTAACAATTGTGGTTGGGGTGTTTTTTGGCAGTTCTAATTAGCCATTGAAGTCTGTGTTTGTTTTGTTTGGTTGCAGAGCCAAACCAGACAGTTATGGAGGTGCAGATGACAGACTCAATAATTCCTCTGTAGAACTGAATCAGCAGCTCTTTGGGCAGTTTGAGCTTTTTGAGTTGGCGTAGAAAGAATATTCTTTGTTGTGCTTTTTTGATGACATTTTTGATTTTAGGTGTCCATTTTTGATCTTGCGATATGATAGAACCTAGAAACTTGAAGGACTCTACTGCTGATATACTGTGTTGTCTAGTATTGTAAGAGGTGGTAGTATAGGAGGTTTTCTTCTAAAATCCACCACCATTTCTACAGTTTTGGCATATGTATGTATGTATGTATGTATGTATGTATGTATGTGTAGGTCTTTGGTTATTCGGGTTTTCTCCCGCATAAAATTGGAAGTGTCTTGGCATTGGAAGTGTCTTAATGTGGCACGACCACAAATGCGAAGCAAAACAACAGCAACGCAGCTCACCAGCTCAAATCCCCCTGCAACTCAGACTAACCCGAGCACAACCAAGCCCCCATCCAAACAGAACACACTCCCAGCCAATCAGAGCACAGCCAAGCCCCCAACCAATCAGAACACACCTCCACCCAATCAGAACACAGCCAAGCTCCCACCTAATCAGTTCACACCCCCACTAGCAGTTAAAAGGGAGAAACAGCTGCGATCACACATTGCTCCTAGAAGCATGAAGCCAAAAACACCAGCCCGAAGATGACGAATGAGACTTCATCGAAACATTGCCAAGACACTTTCAATTTTACGCAGGAGAAAACCCGAATAACCAAAGACCTACATACAAACACCCGCGAAAACCTCAGAAAACAAATATTGTACCTCTACGGGGAAGATATCTACCATCTGACCAGGACCTATGAAAAACTTGAAGTCCAAAGAGCTTCCATTTTATGTGACCTCGCATTCCTATGCAACTGCGTGATCAAAATTTAATCCCCACATGCTTCCAATTGAAATATCACTCCAACTATGCAGCCACCAAACACATACTGAAAAGAACAGAATTGGCCCTAATCAGAAATGAACTTCACACAAAAAGATTTCTTCTAGAGCGAATCAACAAAGATCTCCTCACACTTCACCTCAAACTCAGCAACAAGATCCACCCCGCACTTTGGGACAAATCCAAACAACTCGCTGTCTGGAGAGCTGAAACACAGATCACCCTCAAGACAGACACACACACTAACAAACTCTGAAGACTACTAGAATGCCAGAAACAAACCCCTCCCCGCTCACAGCCATACATGAAACAAACAGTGCATAACATCTCAGATAGGATCCTCACCAAAGCCAAAACCAATGTCCTTTCCAAATGATTCAACTTTGCAGTCGCTCCCAAACATATCTCCACTGAAACCATTATATGCGGAGTTGAAACCAGCCTGACCAAAGTCAACCCCGATGACGCTAACAGAATCAGACTCGAAATCACCAACATCCTCTGCACCAGCAAGTCACCCAAAAGCAACTTACCCAAAGAGGAACAGACAGCACTACTTAACCTGAAAGAAGACACTAGCATAATAATCCTACCAGCAGACAAGGGAAACGCCATGGTGGTTATGAACACATCTGACTACCAAACCAAATTAACCAACTTACTCCAAGACTCCACATACTAACCCCTTAACACAGATCCCACCACCTACCTGGAAAAAAACACTAGATCCAAAATAAAAGCCTCCCCCATCAGCGAAGAGATCCAGCAACGAATCACTCCCAGAGAGAAATCATCCAGATGCCCTAAGCTCTATGGTCTCCCCAAGATACACAAAGAAGGAACCCCACTTAGACCCATAGTCAGCTCCATAGGCTCACCTCTACAAAACCTAGCCAAATTTCTTGCCAAACAACTACAGCCCTATGCAGAATCCATCAATTCACATGTAAAAAACTCATTCCAGTTCATAGAGATCATAAAGAAACAAAACTTACAGCCCAGCGATCTACTCGTGAGCTTCGATGTCATATCCCTCTCCACCCAAGTGCCAATCAAAGAAGCCTTGACAGCTATCCAAAACAAATATAACCCCCCCAAGCACATCCTAGATCTGACCAACCACTGCCTAGCCAACACATACTTCATCTATAACGGACAAAAATACAAACAAATAGAAGGAGTACCCATGGGATCACCCCTCTCACCTGTCATTGCTAACCTTTACATGGAACACTTTGAAACCCAAGCTCTAGAAAAATCTGATCACAAACCCAAACTCTGGCTCAGATACGTAGACGACACCTTCATAATCTGGCCACATGGGAAAAAAAAACTGGACAACTTCCTCACACACCTCAACAGCCTACACCCCAAAATACAGTTCACCATGGAAACAGAAGCGAACAACCAACTTTCCTTCCTGGATGTCTTAGTCTACAAAAAATCGAATGGCTCCCTAGGACACACCATCTACCAGAAGAAAACACACACAAACCACTATCTGCACGCACTCTCACACCACCACCCAGCACAAATCAACTCCGTAGCCAAGACACTCATCTCCAGAACAAAACGCTTAGCTGACGAACAACACCTAAAAACCGAACTACACACTCTCACTAGCGTACTGACATCCAATGGATTCCAAAGAAATAAGATCTAATCCAAAAAGAAACCCCCACTAAAATCCAAGACAGAGAACAAGAAAACAGCAAAGCCCTCCTCCCATACATAAAAGGCACCACAGACAGAATCAGCAAGATCCTCCACAAACACAACATCAAGACAGCATTCTGCACAAACCGAAAAATATCCACCATCCTAAGAAACCCCAAAGACAAAACTGAGTTAGAAAATCAAGGAGTATATGAAATCCCATGCACCCCTGCCCCACCACATACATTGGACAAACCAACAGAGGAATAAGTGCACGCATTGAAGAACACAAGAACTCAGTCAGAAAAGAGGAACCAACTTCTTCTCTGGTCCAACACCTCAAAGCCACAGGACATGACACTGACTTTAAAAAGACCAGAACTATCGCCAAAACTGAACACTTTAACAACAGAATAATCAGAGAAGCCATCGAGATAGAAAAACGTCCACATAGCATGAATAAACGAGATGATACCTCCCACCTACCAGCCATTTGGAAACCCGCCCTTATTGACAAACGAGTCCCTAATACAAAGAATGACACCAGACCCACACTCACGAGAGCCACACAGGATGTAACCACCACACATCCACGCAGAAAGCAGACTCAAACCCACACTGATGGTGAAGCATGACCACGGACCAGAAGGCAGACCACAGCCGCATCATTAGCCACTTTAAACCCCTCCAATCCATACATGAAGCAAACTGACACCCACCATGAAGAGGTAGCACGGCCACGAACACGAAGCCAAACAACAGCAACACAGCTCACCAGCTCAAATCCCCCTGCTACTCAGACTAACCCGAGCACAACCAAGCCCCCACTTAAACAGAACACACACCCATCCAATCAGAGCACAGCCAACCCCCTATCCAATCAGAGCACAGCCAAACCCCCAACCAATCAGAACACACCTCCACCCAATCAGAACACAGCCAAGCTCCCACCCAATCAGTCCACAAACCCCTGGCAGTTAAAAGGAAGAAACAGCTGCGATCACACACATTGCTCCTAGAAGCATGAAGCTGAAAACACCAGCTTGAAGATGACAAATGAGACTTTATCAAAACGTTGCCAAGACACCTCCAATTTTACGCGGGAGAAAACCCGAATAACCAAAGACCGACATATATATATATGCATGTATATATGCATGTATGTATGTATGTATATGTGTGTGTGTGTGTGTGTGTATGTATTTGGGGCACCTTTTTTCCTTTTGTGTACACCAAACTTTTTTTCTTTGTTGTTGTTGGACACTAACACTTTGTTAGTGCTGGATGTATGTTTCTTTGTTGGTTGTGTTTTGTTTGTTTTTCTGTTTGTATTTTATCTTTTATGATAAAACAAAATAAATATATTTAAAATCAGAAAAAGGCAATCTCATTTCCTGCCCATTTTTATATAAATTGCATCTACCTCTACTTTGTTATCAGTGCAAAGCAAAACTCAGGAAGATACTGAGCTTTCCCATCACACATGAAAACTAGTGGGCAGAGGGCTAAAAGTGTATTCAGAGAAGGCCATGTTTCAAATTAGTATTTGGTTCTGCATTGTTGCTGTTAAAATACTTATACTAAAGTCTGTAAGCAAATTAGTTGTGCCAAATTGGAAAAAAGAAGAGAAATATGTAACTGTGGAATTTAAAAGTTATTTTCTAAGTTAGAAAAACATGTTAATCTTGCTCCTATCTTTGCAAGGTGGTGATAATGAAACTAGAACCAGTTTTTGCTCAGGCTAGAAAGCAGAAAACTCTAGTCTGGCTTTAGGAATAAAATCAACTAGATAAATTTGGCCCAATCACTGTCTCAGCCTTAGGCAGGATGAAATGGCAATCTACGTCCAAAAAACCTTGCCATGAAAACTGCAGGGACTTGTCCAGACAGTCTCTTGATAATCAAACATGATTTAATGGAAGGAATAAAAAACAACTACTGTTTTTTATCTGTAGGAAGTTAGCACCCACCCCTCTCCTAGAAGAATGAAATATTTTAAGAAATATTAAAAAGGAAGAATATATTTCTCTGGATGAGAAATGGAGAAACATGTTTTAAAGACAAAGCAGCTCCCACCTTCCTACCCCCCCCCCATTATTACGTACATATGTAGGAATTTGCATGACTGCTGCGGATTGGATGGAATTTGCAGAGGAAAAAATGAAATGCTGTCAGTGGCTGTCCGGCAAGCCAAGGAGGGTTTAAAAGGCGAACCGCAGCTGTCGTGCCAGCAGTTCTGTACGATGACCAGCTGAATAAAAATACTAAAAAGGTTCTGGAATACCGTCTCTTCCTTCCCGCGCTTCGAACTTAACACTGGCGATGAAGGTGCGATTCAAGGAAGACTGAGGACAAAGAACTGACCATCACCTCGTGGCACCGTGGCCATCACTCAGCAGGACGCTGCATCAGCCAACCGGACAATGGTTGCCAACCCATCGCAAGCACCTGCCATCTTCAATCTGAAATCAGAGGAGTGGCAGGGGTACATGTGCCAATTTTGGATGTATATGGAGGCGAACAACTATCAGTATCTCCCCGCTAACCGAAAATGAGCTCTATTCCTCACGTACTGCAGAACTAAGGTATTCAAGATGGCCCAGACTCTTGTTTTGCCGGACGGCGCTACAGAACATGCTTCGTGACCATTATGCACTGGCGGCGACACCACTGGTCAGCAGGAACAAATTCTATTGCCGGCACCAGAGAGAAGGGGAAACCATCAATGAATTTGTGGCTATCTTAAGAGAAATAGCAACCAACTGCGATTTCATCAATCCAGAGGAGATGATGAAAGACCGCATCATCCTAGGGATGAGTGACCTGAAACTCCAAAAAAAGTTCTTGGTGAAGCGGGAAGCAACCTTTAAAGATGCTGTGGAGGAAGCCCGAGCCACAGAATCCTCCGATAACTCCACCACTGACATCCGCAGGACTAGCGGGGTTCACCATGCCCAGAGGTACGGCAAGGATCTGACCGAGTACACCAAAGATGAGGACGAGGGAGACCTGGAGGAGGCTGTCCATCGAGTTCATCCAGATGACAGGTAAGCTCTTGGGATATTGATCACGACGCACCTTGCTGCGCGGAGTGCATGGGGTTCACACACCCAAGCAGCATGCAGGTTCAAAGAAATGGTCCATTTTTCTCACAGGATAGAACTACAAGCTGACCCATTGGCCCGGAACCAGCATTGGCAACGCAGATGGACTCAGCAGATGCCCAACACCAGAATTAGTGGAAGACCTGGCACCAGCGACGAGGGTGCTCCTGATCTATGTCGATCCAGCCAGCCCAACCACATCACACGAAATCACAGACCAGACCAGAAAGGATGCTGTGTTAGCCAGAGTTCTGCACTGGGTGTTGAGGGGGTGGCCACAAGAAAAGGTAGGGAGGAATTCCGAACATTCGAAAACAAGAGAATGGAGTTGTCAGCAATGAAGGGATGTTTATTATGGGGGGAGAGAGTAATCATACCAAAAAGTTTGAGAGGACAAGTGTTGGAGACATTGCATGCGGGGCACCCAGGGATTGTGAGCATGAAGGCGCTGGCCTGGAGCTACCTCTGGTGGTCACAAATTGATAAGGACATTATGGAATGGGTGGCAACGTGCATGCCCTGCGAAGAAATTCGACTAGCGCCACCGCGCACAACACCGATGGAGTGGGATGCACCCAAGGGACCATGGTCACGGATACACATAGACTTTGCGGGACCCATCGGGGGGACAAACGTTTTTAATTGTAATAGATGCATACTCAAAGTGGTTAGAAGTGATATTGATGCCCTCCATGACAACTGAGCGACCATTTGGCTGTTAAGGAGAATATTTGCGACACATGGGTTACCTGACGTCTTAGTATCTGATAATGGGCCTCAGCTGACAGCTAAGGAAATGGAGTCATTTTTGGCGGAGATGGGGATTAGGCATGCACTGGTGGCACTGTATTGTCCGGCTGGGAATGGGCAGGCGGAACGAATGGTGAGACTCACCAAGGAGACCCTCACCAGAATGGCTCCAGGAAACTGGCAAGAGAAAATTGACAAATTCCTTCTTGCCCAACATATAACCCCCAGCTTGGCCACTAACTGGAGCTCAGCTGAAATGCTGATGGACCGGAGACTGCGGTCCTGGTTGGATTGGTTACACTCAGAGTATCACCCGGATACACCCCTATACTCATCCAAACTAGAACGGGAGTTTAAAGTGGATGATTTAGTGTTCGCACATAACTATGCAGGGCATCCGACATGGGTAAAAGCTAAAGTGATTGCTATTACGGGGCCCAAATATAAGGGATATTACAGGACAGTGATTTGTTATTACCTGCTTTCAGGATATACTTTTAAATTTCCCAGCCTATTTATAGGTCCAATATTCCCTCATAATCTTCATGCAAGCACTAAGCAAGCTTGACCCTACTTAATTGCTAAGTCTGAAGAAGATTAGTTATGTTCTGTTACCATAATGACCATACCATAACCATACCATTACCATAACATAATGATGAAGATTTGATAATTTATTTACATCATCATACTGAGAATATTGTAAACAATTCAAGTTGAATTTCCAAGCTGATTTGATTTAATAATTCATTTGAATATATGAAGTGGGTCAGTTCATTCTGTGGTCACTAATACCCAGAGTAAATTAGGGATAAGAAAACAAAGACCAATCTCTCACTTTTTAAGGTTGCTGAATTTTAATCTCCTGGGAGTCAGCAACAGAGTCTGATTTGATATCTCTGGAATTTGTTTTTTTCTTACGTTGTTTCTGCTTCTTTTTAGCTCCCAATTCTCCTCCTGGACCTCTGGAAAAAAAAAGACAACAATTTTCTGCAAGCCTTGAAAAAAAGAAGTAACCCATAAACATGGATTAACCCTTGTATGTATTTAAAGGAAGGGATAAAATATGTGCATTGAGCCGCTGCTAAGTTTATTACATCTATTTTTCCATAAATTATACATCCAATTAAAAAAAACAAAAAACAAAACAAGGCCAAACTTTTCAACTTTTTCCTCCCCATGCCCCCAATATCATCATGTGACCTTCGCAACACAGAAGCTTAAAGAAGTAAAAATGCAGAGAAAACTGGAGGACAGTGGACATTTATGAATGAGAAACTAAAGGCAGAAATATAGGTAGTCCCCGAATTACAGCCTTAATGGTACCTGCCCATTACCGTTGCATGTCATAATGTCCGTTAAGTGAAGTGCCTCACTTAATGACCCCCATTCCTGCTCTTCCAGTGCAATCATTAAACGAATGTGTGGGTCATTAAGTGGAGCCTTAAAGGTAGGGGAGTCCTTTGGAGGTCTAGTGCAGGACCAGGCCTGCCTGCCCCAGGCCTCCCCCAATCCCAAAACACCCAGTCCTCTGCTCCCTTTCCCTCAGAGTTCCCGAGGCATCAGCTATTCAACATGGCAAGGGAACCGAATCTTCAATAAATCGCTAGAGATGTGCTATGTTCCTTCCTGCTTCAAATGCTCTACTAACATCCCAGTGCCGAAGAAGCCCATCATCAAGGAACTGAATGACTACAGACCAGTTGCTTTATTTATTTATTTATTTAATCTAATCTCTATACCACCCTTTTCCCGAAGAACTCAGGGCGGTGCACAGCCAAAGATAAAACTAGTATCCATATAAAATTTAAAAACAATTTAAAAACACATTAAATAATTTGGCTCCTACATCATTAAAACAAAAACAAAAGCAAAACATCTGTTGTCCCACTTGAAAACCATCCCGGATCCGCTGTTAGACTCTCTGCAATTTGCATACCGAGAAAATAGATCAACAGATCATGCTGTTAATATGGCTCTGCATTACATTCTACCTACCTTTACTACTGGTTCATAATGGGGCCGCGCGCTTGCTTGCTTTGCTCGTGCGCTCTTCTGCGCGTGTGCAGAAGCTTCTGCGCATGCACAGAAGCATTTTGATGACGTTGGGGGTCAGTAGGCGGAGCCTCCCACTGGTTTTACTACTGGTTCTATAGAACCGGTGTGAACTGGGGGCAACCCACCACTGATTGAATTTCCAAAGACCTACGCAAGGTAGGTCTTTGTAGACTTTAGTTCAGCATTCAATACTATCTTTCCAGACACTCTTCTAACTAAACTAAACCAGCTAGAGGTACCTGAACACACTTGTAAGCGGATCATAAGCTTCCTAACAAACAGGAAGCAGCAGGTGAAGCTAAGCAGAATCAAATTAGATACCTGTACAATTAGCACAGGGGCCCCCCAAGGCTGTGTGCTTTCCCCACTTCTCTTCTCTCTTTATACCAATGACTGCATCTCAAATGATCCATCCGTTAAACTACTGAAGTTCGCAGATGACACAGCAGTGATCGGTCTCATTCGAGACAATCCATACAGACGGGAGGTTGAATAACTAGCCTCATGGTGCAACCAGAGCAATCTGGAACTAAACACACTCAAAACCATAGAAATGCTGATGGACTTTAGAAGAAACCCTTCCATACTTCCACCTGTTACAATACTAGACAACACAGTATCAACAGTAGAGACCTTCAAATTTCTAGGTTCTACCATGTCGCAAGATCAAAAATGGACACCTAACATCAAAAATGTCATCAAAAAAGCACAACAAAGAATGTTCTTTCTCCCTCAACTCAGAAAGCTCAAACTGCCCAAGGAGCTGCTGATACAGAATTCTACAGAGGAATTATTGAGTCTGTCTTCTGCACCTCTATAATTGCCTGGTTTGGTGCTGCAACCCAACAAGACAGACACAGACTTCAGAGGATAATTAGAACTGCAGAAAAAACAATTGCTACCAACCTGCCTTCCATTGAGGACCTATATACTGTACGAGTCAAAAAGAGGGCTGTGAAAATATTTACAGACTCCTCACATCCTGGACATAAACTGTTTCAACTCCTACCCTCAAAACGACACTATAGAGCACTGCACACCAGAACAACTAGACACAAGAACAGTTTTTCCCTGAATGTCATCACTCTGCTAAACAAATAATCCCCTCAACACTGTCAAACTATTTACTAAATCTGCATTACTATTAATCTTCTCATCTTCTCATTGTTCCCATCACCCATCTCCTCCCACTTATGACTGTATGACTGTAACCTTGTTGCTGGTATCCTTACGATTTATATTGACTGTTTCCTAATATGATTCGATTGCTCATTTGTACCCTATGACTATCATTAAGTGTTGTACTTTTGATTCTTAATGAATGTATCTTTTCTTTTATGTACACTGAGAGCATATGCACCAAGACAAATTCCTTATGTGTCCAATCACACTTGGCCAATAAAAAATTCTATTCTATTCTATTCTATTCTATTCTATTCTATTCTATTCTATTCTATTCTATTCTATTCTATTCTATTCTATTCTATTCTATTCTGAAGCCAGTCATCATAAGTGATTGCACGTGAAGGGCAGTTACAGCTTATAGGCTGAATTAGTGGTGGGTTTCAATTTTTTAAACAACCGGTTCTGTGGGAGTGGTTTATTTGGGGCAGGCGTGGCTTGGTTGTCATGTGAGTGGGTGGGCGTGGCTTGCTCGTCATGTGACCAGGTAGGCATGGCTAGTTGGACATGTGACCGGGTGGCCATGGCTATGTGCATAGGGACTACTGAGATGGCTGAAAAAAGTCATTTCTGACTGGTCCTTGCACTTTTGACCAGTCCTCACACTTATGCCCGTTGCAGCATTCTTAACAACTGTGTCACTCATTTTACAACTACTTCTCTTCACCATGGTAACAAAATAGGGTGCAAAACATAAAATGTGATGACAGTCATAAGTGTGAAGACTGGTCAAAAGTGTGAGGAACGGTCAAAAGTGTGAGGAACAGTCAAAAATAACTTTTTCAGCCTTCTGAGTAGTCCATATGCACATAGAGACTACCCAGAGGGGTGAAAAAAGTGATTTCTGACAGGTCCTTGTACTTTTGACCGGTCTTCGCACTTCTGACCATTCATCATTTATGCCCGTTGCAGCATTCTTAACAACTGTGTCACTCATTTCACAACTGTAGTACTTCACGTGATCAGGTTTGGCCAGGTGGTCATGTGGCATCGCTTCTTTGCCCTAATGACAGTTTGCTGCAATGGTCGTAAGTGTGAAAAACGGTTATAAGTCACTTTTTTCAGTGCCATTTTAACTGTTGTAAGTCAAGGATTACCTGTACAAAAATACAAAAAGCTTTTTTTGCTTGGAAAAAGCTGCCCTAAATACCAATCATTAGATTAGAAATACCTGCAAACTGGAGTTACAAATCAGGCAGGATGCCACAGCACCTTGAGGAATTAAAATAGTTAAAATGCAATTATAACTATCAGCAGCCAATTCTTGCTCATAAAGTGAAACCCTTTAGCAGAGAGGTCATTTAAGCTCTCCAGAATGAAGCAAAGGAGCAAACAGTATCTGTTGCTTGTTAAACCAATTACCAGAACAAATAGACACAGGAACTAGTCAGATTTCCGAAGCTGCTTCTTTTCAGGAACAGAGATTAACATTTTTCCTTCCAAACAAAGCTGAATAGGGAAAATTATCTCATCACTAAACACAGGATTAAACATCATCAAGCACAGAATTAAACTTCACCAAAACCCAGTTTTAGACCAAAAGTCAGAAAGGGTATGTAAACTCATGTTTGAAGGTCAATCTTTCTAGCTAGCCAAGAAGCCTTGCTGAATGTCACTCATCTTGGTTCCATGTCATTAAAACCTTCTGCTTTGTTATTCAATTATTTCTTCAAAGTGCTGATCATTGCACTCTGGCTGGAAGAACTCCAACGGGGGAGTATTTCCTCCCAACAACAGTGTAAAAAGCTTAAAATAACCCTTCCCCTTTAAGAAAGTCAAGCAAAAAACAACAACAACTCCGAGAAGCTCCAGAACCAGAAGCGACAGTAAGTCTAGGCGTACTGCCAAGAATGTAATAAGGGTTAACGGAGAGGCAGTTTCTGTAATCAGGGCAATAAAGATTAGGCTAGGAAACAAAAATTCCTTACAGGATTAACCCTGTAAAGTGGAAAAAAACAAAAGGAGATTTTTTTCTAATAACTGGTTCTCCGAATTGCTTAACTACTTAACAACCAGTTCTACCGAACCGGTGCAAACCAGTAGAATCCCACCACTGGGCTGAATCCTACTTCCCATGAGGACATTCAAGGGTTTCCCAAGGCAAGTAGTATTTGTGACACTATAGAAGGCTTTGTTTGTTTGTGGAGTTTGTGGAAACTTCTTTTAAAAATGGAGTCTCCTATAGACTTGTAAGAAGTACTACTTGCTTGGCAACAATGGCATGAGGTTGCTATGAAGCCAGAAGCTTCTGCAACAAAGCCCAGTCTTGCCTTGTCAGGCTCTTCTGCAAGAAACTATTACATTTGTGGGTCAACAGTCATCTGAGGCGACTCTGTGCATGGATCAACACCTGTTTATTAACAATCTCTAACAGGTACGAACGAACACACTCCCGCGCTTTGACAGCTCCTTTTATATACTGAGCTGTCAATGTATTAACCAATCACAACTCCTGTAGCAACAATAACCAATAAGAACTCATGTATAATTAACCCGGCCGCTAGAGGCCGTAGCAACGGAACCCAGTATGCAACACTCCTTCCCACCCAGTTAGCGCATGCGCCGTCACGCGTAATCTCTTAGATACGCAGGGCGCCGCCGGATCCTCTCTGATCTCCTGGGCTCCACCCCTTCCAGCTGGTTCGGCGGCAAGTTTGACTCTGCCGCACTGCCCTGTGTTTCCCTGGCCTCCAACATCCCTGGCCACAATGTCTCCTGGGGGATCGACTATCCTGGGGGCACTCACTGCCGGTAATTCTGGCGGGTGTATTTCTGCCGGTTGTGGTGGGGCTGATATGTCCGTATTCGCAGTTTCTGGCCACGAGCTCGGGTACTCACTTTCGTAATGACCAGGTGCAAATACCCTCCTGGACCTCAGTTGGTCCTTATGGCGTTTCCAAATTCTCCCTTGGTCAACCTCTACTTGGTATGAACAAGGCCCCACTATCCCCACGACCTGCCCCGCTAACCACAATGGTTGTCCCCCGTAATTTCTGGCATATACTGGATCTCCAATTTGATAAGGCCGGTACTTAACGTGGGAATCTACTGGTTTGGTCGCACTGTATGCAGGGTGGAGTCTGTCTAATGATGTGCGTAGCTTACGGCCCATCAACAGCTCAGCAGGGCTCTTATTAGTTAACTGGCAGGGAGTCGTATGCTGAGCCGTTAGGTATTCCTCCACCCGGTCCTGCCAACTCCCCTGCCCTATCTTACGTAACGCCACCTTAGCTGATCTTACGGCGCGTTCAGCACAACCATTGCTGGACGGGTGGAATGGAGGAATTAAACAATGCCTTATGCCCCTATGTGCCAGGAACCCTTCGAACTCGGCGGAAGTAAATTGTGTCCCATTGTCGGACACTATGACATCCGGCAGCCCATGGGTGACAAACATGTGCCGTAGGGCCCGAATGACAGCCTCCGATGTGGTTGAATGCATGGGAACCACTTCAACCCACTTAGAGAATGCATCGGCCACCACCAAGAATGATTGACCCTGCACCGGGCCCGCCAGATCAATATGCAACCTGGACCAGGCCCCCCCAGGAACCTCCCACTCCCGTGGCTGGTCCCTGGCGGGCATAGCCATGTTCCCCTGACATGCTGAACAAACAGAGACCCAGTCCGAAATGTCCTGGTCCAACAGTGGCCACCACAAGTAACAGCGGGCCAGTGCCTTCATGCGCACCAACCCCGGGTGGCCCCGATGTAGTTGCTGCAATACAGATCGTCTCAGAGGTGGCAGTATCACCACCCGGTGGCCCCACAACAGGCACCCGGCCTCGGTGGATAGTTCCAGTCGTCTTGAAGCGAACGGCCGAAATTCAGGAGCGAACGGAGCCGCAGGCCAACCTCTGGCCATCCAATCAAGTACTTGCGACAGGACTCGGTCTTTAGCAGACAGGCGAGCGACGTCTCGCGCCGTGACCAGAAGCGTTGAATCCTCGATCAGGAGGACTGCCGACACAGGTACTGGATCCGTGAGAAGGTCAGGAACTGGGCAGCGGCTCAAAGCGTCCGCATGAGCCATGTCTCGGCCTGGGCGATAAGTTAACGTATAAGAGTAGGCGGCCAAAAAAACAGAGTAGCGAGTCATACGGGGAGGCAGAATTTGCAGAGCTTGACGGTCGGCCACTAGGATGCCTAATAAAGGCTTGTGATCGGTATACAGTACAAAAGGCCGGCCGTACAAATAATGATGGAAACGTTTGACTCCAGCCACCAAAGCGAGTGCCTCCTTATCCAGCTGAGAGTACTTCCGCTCAGCTGGAGCTAAAGTCCTGGAGTAATAAGCTATCGGTAGTTCCCGGCCGGATGGTAATTTGTGACTCAATACCGCCCCCACCCCAAATGGGGAGGCGTCGCAGGCCAGGGTCAGAGGGAGGTGGGTCGAGAACTGCGTGAGGACAGAGTTGGAGGTAAGTAGACGTTTCACGGCCCGAAACGCCTCCATTTCCTTGGTGCCCCATCGCCATGCGGTCTCTCGGTCTAGTAGGCGGTGGAGAGGCTCTGCAACTGAGGCTTTATGCGGAAGAAAAACCACATAAAAATTTAGTAGACCAAGGAAGGCCTGCAGATCGGCTTTGCAACGGGGGGTAGGCGCATCCCGGATGGCTGCCGTCTTCGCAGCTGTCGGGTGGATGCCCAAGCCGTCGACCATAAACCCCAGGAATTCCACTTGTCGCACAGCTACCCTACATTTAGATTTGTTAACTTTTAGTCCGGCAGCCTCAAAACGATGTAGGACCTGACGTAATCTATCCAACAATTCAGATGTGCTGGCTGCTGCGACGAGTACGTCATCAAAATAAGGTATGACCCCGGGGATGCCCTGCAACATTCGCTCCATCATTCCCTGGAAAATCCCCGGGGCCACACTGACCCCGAACTGCAGGCGACGACACCGGAAAGCCCCCCGGTGCGTCACAATTGTCTGGGCCTCAGCTGTGCGATCGTCCACCCGTAATTGTTGGTATGCCTGGGCCAGATCAAGCTTAGCAAAAACCGATCCCTGGCCCAGGGAGTGCAGCAAATGCTGTACCACGGGAACCGGATAAGCGTGACCCAGGAGAGCCCTGTTTAACGTTGCACGATAGTCCGCGCAGATGCGGATCAAGCCATCTGCCTTTATCGGTGTTACAATTGGGGTCTCCCACTGGGCATATTCTACAGGCTCCAACACCCCCTGTGCCAACAATTTATCTAATTCGGCGTCCACTCTTTCCTGCAATGCGAAGGGTACCCTGCGGGGTTTTAAACGCCTCGGCGGGACCATTGGATCCAGGCTAAACGATACTGGGGGGCCTTTATAACATCCTAGTTTTCCATCAAAAACTGCAGGAAATTCTTGAACTAACATGTCCAGTTCTGCCGTCTGCAGTGCGTTTACCCCTTGAATTTGGAGATCTAATGCCTGAAACCAATTAAGACCTAATAAACTTGGCAAGGGGGCTTCTACCACGATTAAAGGTAACCTGCCGCAGAAGTCTTTAAATTTAACTCGGAACTGACCAGTCCCCAAGATTGCAATGGGGTTTCCTTGGTAATCCCTCAATTGCAACCGGCATGGGTCCAGGCGGCGTTTAGCCATAGAGGGCACCATGCGTTTTAACGTGCTCCAGGACACAATCGAATTGGCTGACCCCGTGTCCACTTCCATTGGACAGGTCCGACCCTCGATTTGAACAGACAGGGTAATCTTAGGCCGCGCTGTTACGTCACATGCGGGATACACTCCGTTGACTCCCCCATCATTCCGGCCCCACATTGAGCGGCCACTTTGCGCGCTCGCTCTCCTGACAGGCGCTCTCCGATCTCCTCTGGGGGTCGGCGGAGGCGGCTCCGCTGGAGTTTGTGCTCGGCAGACACGAGCAATGTGGCCTCGTTGACCGCACCTTCGGCAGAGCGCGTCCTTTAAACGGCACACAGCCCTCGAGTGTCCGCCCCCGCAACTCCAACACCCCCTTTGCAATTGCCCTGCTTGTCTATTGGGGCGCTGGGTGTCTTTAATTCGGTCCACTTCACTGGTCACTCCCACATCATCCTCATCGCTCAGCTGTGCTTCGTTATAATGTATTGGTTCAGCTCTCTGTTTGCTAGGCACGTGACCCCTGGGCAAATCGGCCAGGGACAATGCGGCTAATTCAGCTGCACACGCCTCATCCACGGCTTCCTGGAATGTCAATTCGGACTTGGCAATTAAACGTCTCTTCAGATTCTCGTCTCTCACACCACTAACCAGTCTGTCTAACAAATAATCATCCAAATCCACGAATTGGCAATGCCGGGCCGCCTTTCGCAAAGCCGCAATATATTGGCTTATGGATTCCCCCTCAGCCTGGTCCCGATGATAAAAATGCTGTCGGCGAGCGATCCGGGACGGAGCGGGGGCATAGTGTTTTTTTAGCTTGGTCAAAAACTCTTCCCAGGTCCCAGTATGAATAGACAAAGGGGCCATCAGTGTCATGGCAGTTTCAAACATTTCTGCCCCACAGAAACTCAGGAAATATGCTCGTTTCCTCTCACTTGATAACTCCCGGTAGTCATTAGCTATCAGGAAACAATCAAATCTGGCTACAAACGCCTCCCAAGACTCCGTCGCTGGATTGAATGGAGCGAAATTCGGGGTGGACGCCATTCCCAATCTCGTTCTTGCTAACTATGCGTGAGGCGTTCCGCTACTATTTCACCCCCACCGGCCTGTAATTTTACGTTACCGCCTCACTGTTTGTCGCCAGACAATCCCACCTTCGTCGCCAATATTACTGTTGTGGGTCAACAGTCATCTGAGGTGACTCTGTGCATGGATCAACACCTGTTTATTAACAATCTCTAACAGGTACGAACGAACACACTCCCGCGCTTTGACAGCTCCTTTTATATACCGAGCTGTCAATGTATTAACCAATCACAACTCCTGTAGCAACAATAACCAATAAGAAACAAAATGGTAAGTTGAGTTTTTCTGGGCCCTGTTGCTGTGAGGAGTAGACCAAACTGCCCTCTGGGTCCAGTCGCTTCTGCTGACTGGTTTCTAGGTTTATTTACTTGAGCTGAAGGGGGGGAGCCTGGAGGATATGTGGGGAGGGGACGAAGATAGATAGGGGAGTCAAACCACTCCATTTTACTGCCTTAACCAGATCTACACAGTGCTGCAGTAGCTTTCTATGCTTTCCGGTAAGGCAGCAAAACAAAGCAGTTTGTCCCAAGGCCACGATTTTGACAGGTCACCCCAAGTGGGCAGAACAAAATGGTGACCATTTATGGGTGACCACCATATGGTGAAGGATGTGTGACTTGCCCTTGTTCCCCAACATGAGGTCCATTGAGCTTCAAATTTATGTCCAATGGGATGGGGCATGGGAAATGGCAGGGGAAATGGAGGTGCTACAGCATTGCTGCAGTCAGTTGTCAGGGTGAACAATGGCAGGGGCACTGCAGTGGCCATAACTTTGAAACCAGGTTGTATGGAGTATGAGGGTGAGGTGGCCTGTAATTTTTTGGGGGGAAATCTGTTGTAATTTTGAATGATCACTAAGTGATCAGTTGAAAGCCAAGGACTACCTGTATACAATTTGCAACACATTTTCATGTAATGTTTGCTTTTTATTGTTTTAAACGCTGTAAGCTGCCCAAAATTGTTTGACAAGAGAGTGGCTTAGAAATAAAAGAAATTAAAGAAATCAAGAGGTTAAATAATCAACTGAGATCAATATGTACATGTACAAATGTACTGAAATTTTCAAAGGAGAAAGATGTATTGTGTTGAACTCTTCTTCATTTACTGTTTTTTTTTTTCATTTTCAGTTGCAGGAACTGGGTATGTCCTTTTTAAAAGATTAGGGTGACATTATAGCAGTCTTCCAATATCTGAGGGGCTGCCACAAAGAAGAGGGGGGTCAACCAATTCTCCAAAGCACCTGAAGGCAGGACAAGAAGCAATGAATGGAAACTAATCAAGGAGAGAGCCAACCTAGAAATAAGGATTTGATTTGATTTGATTTCTATTTCTGTTCTATTCTATTCACTCCGGCATTATTTTCCCATAAATATCGTCAAATATCACTTATTTGGAATTACATTCTGACATGGGAGATTTGGCTGGAAGATGTTATGTGAATAAAAAATTTACAGGATCCCATTTTAAAAAGGAACATAGGTAGGAGAGGGATACTACCCTGTTCTAATTCATTCTCTTCTATTGGCACTATTCCTTTGCAAATATTAAAAGGAACACACAAGTAAGAAATCTTGCACTCTGTATTATGCACCTTCATCTTAAATCTGAGAAAAGTATCTTGCCTGGCATAAAAATAGGAGAAAAAAATGGAGAGTCCAATTCTTCTGGATATACCATATTTTTCGGAGTATAAGACGCACTTATAACACCCCTCCCAAAAAAGTGAGTGGAAATGTCTGTGTGTCTTATACAGCAAATATTGCGGGGGGGAGGGAGTTTGCTGTGGTGCCGATCGGCTGTTCTGTGGTGCCATGGTGATGGTGGCGAACGTGCTGCAGTGAACAGGCAGCAATGAATGTGCCACAGCAAATGGGCTACAGTGGCGGCGGCAAACAGGCAGCGGCAAAAGGGCCCCCATAAATGGGCTGCTGCAAACGGACCCTGGCAAACAGGCCAGATGAATACTGGATGGATACTAGGAGGCAGAGACAGATTTTTTTTCTTGTTTTCCTTCCCAAAAGGTAGGTGTGTCTTATAGTCCGGAGCATCTTATAGCCCAAAAAATACAATACTTAGGGTCTGGAAAGGATCCAGATAATCCATTTCTTGCAAACTGCAAACCTTATCAATAACCTTCCCTAAAAAGGGAAGCTTTGAGACTGGGTGGAAATTGTCCAGCAATATAGATCCAGTGATAGCTTCCTGAGCTTCATTCAGAGTTAAATAAGATCCAACAATGTGGCAAGACATGACTCTAAAACCTAGGTGACTGTAATGACAGCACAAGGATCTTATCCCCTTTCCAGGACTAATAAGCTCAAACTCATCACGCAGTGCAAGCTAGGCTTTTCCTCCATATTTTGTACTAATGTTATGATTTCAATGAAGCTTTTAATAAAAATAATAAGAATGAATACATACTAAACTATATAAAAAAACAAATGTTAAGAACATGTAGGAAAGGGAAAACTAAATGAAAAGGAATAAAATAGAAGAAAGGCGACAAAGACAATAATAAAGAAATATTAGTATAAGCTAATATAATAACTTTTTTGCTCTCTTTGAAAATTTCCAATAAAATATTTTTCTCCCATAGCCTAACTTTTATCTATACACAATCCAAAAATCATTATCTTTTCAATCTTGGTTCAGGAAAAAGTCCATTAGGAGTTAACAGAAATATCAAACAAATAATTTATATTTCTATTAACTCCTAATGGACTTTTTGCTGAACCAAGATTGAAAAGATAGAAAGATTGAAAATTGAAAAGATAGAAAGATAGAAAATTTAGAAAGCAAATATAAAAACCATAAAAAACCCACCTACTTTTGTTTAATAACTTCAATATTCAAATATAGAAAACCCCCATTATTCCAAATATATTTTAAACTAATGTTAATTACAAAATTAAACATATTTACAAATAAATGTTACAAATTGAGCTTTGGGTTCTATTAATTTCTTCTGAGAATCTTTAATCTCTAGTCAATTTTACAATGCATTTTCTCAGAGAATTCAATCTAGAACACAGCAAACCACTTTTGGATCCAGACAATCCTCATTTATGCATGCAAAAGAAAATCTGGTACTGGTAATCTTTGACATATTATTACAATTTAGCCCAAAATTTCTATTGCTAAGCAAGACAGTTGTTAAGTGAGTTTTGGCCCATTTTACAACCTTTCTTGCCACAGTTGTTAATTGAATCACTGCAGTTGTTAAGTTAGTAATACGGTTGTTAAGTGTATCTGACTTCCCCATTGACTTTGTTTGTCAGAAAGACACAAAATCACAATATCCCAAGACACTGCAATCATTAAAATATGTGTCAGTTGCCAAGCATCAAAACTTTTGATCACTTGACCATGGGAATGCTGCAATGTTTGTGTGAAAAATGATCATAAGTCATTTTTTTCAGTGCCATTGTTAACTTTGAACGGTCACTAAATGATTGACTGTAAATCAAGAACTACCTGTACATTCTTTAGTCAGTCTAATCTTTTATAGACAACTTGTTGATTCATTTTTTTCTGCTTATACCTTATATCTGTGATCTCTGTTTTAATGAAACCATTCTATACTCAATGCACAGATAGTCATGTTTTTAAAAAGATTCCTTAGTATCACCTCTTTTAAAATTGAGTTCTTCAATTTTATTATTTAGGCTTCCAGCATTCAATATTTATAATGGCTTCCTATCTGCTTTTCTTTTTCTTCCATTTAAACCATTGTATTGTTCTTTTTGTTGTTTTAATATTTGCCTTGATCATTTAAAATTCACCCACAGTCGTGCACATAAGATGGGTGGCTATATACATTTAAATAATATAGAAACAAATACACAAACTTAAGTTTTCTAAAATGTGTCTGATGGTCCCTCAATCCCTCCCTCCCTCCCTTCCTGTTAGAAGAAATAAATGCTCTATTGCTCAGAAATGCTCAGAAATGCTCTATTTCTGTTCTTATCCCACTTGGATATCAAAAACATTTTCCCCCTCATCCTTTTGGCCCACTGGAAACTGAAACTAGATTGTTCCTAGCTAGTCTTATCTTTTCCCCAAGGATTGCTTTAAAAACTGCTCTGCTATATTTTTTTAAGGAGAACTTTTAAGGAGAAATTTCCTGACAGTTAGAACAATTAATTAGTGGAATGACTTGTCTCCAGAAATTGTAGGTGCTCTAAAACTGGAAGTTTTTAAGGAAAGATTGTCTGAAATGGTATAGTTTCCTGTCTGAGCAGTGGGTTGGACTAGAAGACCTCCAAATTCCCTTCTAATTCTGTTATTGATTCCATTCTGTTATCTTAACTATCAGGCATGTGGAATGCAATTCCCATTCCCCCCTTAGGGAAAGTATATTTGGGAGTTTGTGTCCAAATATTTTCTGGTACTTAATAAAATCTAAATCTCTGTAGTGTTGTACTTCTATTTCACCTCCAGTTGTGCGCCTATATTCCAGAACTCTGCTGATAGCAACATTCACCGAAATTGCCCAGTCCTCCCCAACTTCGTTGAGCAAGATATCTAGATTATTCTTGGATTAATACTAGGCAAATCATCATTTAATTTACATGTTCATCAAATCCGCCTGCCATTGATATGCAAATCTTCAAATAACAGAAGCATCTTCTGAGGATAGTTACAAGAGAAAAGCAGTATGTGAATGAATGGTTCCTTTCTAATTGTATATTCCTTTTCTGAAAGTGATACTCTTTTTCTCCATGAGAAGGGGGATTGTTTTGGCTTGTTCTGACCTTGAAGCAGATCATTCTGATTCTGAAAGCAGTCAGAATGGTTCCTCTTGCTAAATAAATGTTTCATATTGAACCCTTTAGAGTGACTCTACCTAAAGGTCTCAACCAAAACCCTCCAAATCTCTTTCAGATTTCTTGTTAGGAATGTAATAATCAGTCCCTGCCTACATGGAGTCATACATCCACAACTTTTCTTCAGTTGACATGGAACAGACACCAACAGATACCAAAATAACTACTCCAGACATTGTTGAAAATGTACTTTCTAGACATGAAATAGTACAGTGAGGGATCACAACACTGATATTTTATACTATTGAAAGGGGATGGAATTTGATAGTGAGTAAGACATTGGATAATTATAATATTTTGTCCATCTTGTTTTAAATAAGGTATGTTATTTATGTTGTGGTTTTATAGTTTTTTTAAGGGATGCAGTGGCTCAGTGGCTAAGATGCTGAACTTGTCGATCAAAAGGTCGGCAGTTCAACGGTTCGAATCCCTAGTGCTGCATAACGGGGTGAGCTCCCGTTACTTGTCCAGGTTCTGCCAACCTAGCAGTTCGAAAGCACGTAAAAAATGCAAGTAGAAAAATAGGGTCCACCTTTTGTGGGAAAGTAACAGCGTTCCGTGTGCCTTTGGCATTTAGTAATGCCAACCACATGACCACGGAGACGTCTTCAGACAGCGCTGGCTCTTCGGCTTTGAAATGGAGATGAGCACCGCCCCCTAGTATCTAGTCCATATGTGCAAGGGGAACCTTTACCTTTATAGTTTTAGTTCAAGTGACATATGTTGATATTGCTGTAGGCTATATAGAAAAGCACTTATTTTAAGTGCTTTTAATCAAGTGATTAAAAGCACTTTAAAAAATGGAAATGTTTAGGGATGTTATGTCCTCCTCTTCCTTGCTGTTAATTATTTTTCTTATGTATTTCTTACTTTATTTTTATGACTGCTGACTTTCCAAGTCATTCCTGCCAAGTTATTTACTATCAGTAAAAAGAAAAGATTAATCAACCATGTGGCCATCTCACTGTTGCTAAACTTCCAGCAAACTAATGGTTAATTTGTTATTTTGACAGTTTATCACTGTGGCCGATCTATTTCCTTAGTTGGGTCTCCTCCATGTATTTATGTTGCTCAAGAAATGTGAACAAATGCCTCAACAGACGGTCCTTTGCATTCACACACAAGAACCCACTTAATCATCCAGTCCATTTGGGCAATGTGGCTTTTCATCCAAATTTTACTGTTGCTTGAAAAGAAAAAAATAATATTTATTTTAATATTGAATTTTTTACATTCATTTGTTTATCCTTTCTGGATTTCTTTTTTCATCCCCCCCCCCATTTTTTATGTTGATATGATTAATTTAAATAACTCAGGGAAAAACAACAATTTCAAACTAACATCGATCATATAGCAGATGAAGAGGGAGGTGGAAGGAATGGCTAGAAGTAATGTCAGGAATCAACTTCGTCATAAAGTCAGCCTTTCTATATTAGCTATAAGAACAACTAAACAGATTTTTAACACACATGATTTTCTACCAAATGTCTATGTTACATTAATATTCTCCCAGAAAAAATATGTTTTATGATTTTACAATCTGCTGACTGTCCCGGTGACCAAGTCAATTATTATATACTATTTAAGGATAGATGTTATGATCTGTCTCAGTTCTGAATAGAATTTTTTTCTTTGAAGGATAGGAGAAATCCCACAGTTGTCTATTTTTCTACTCACAAAAAAGAATTGCACTATAGAAAAAGTTATGCAAAACATTTAGGTTCTAAGAACAGTATCACTTTTAGCACACAATATCAAAAGAAGGTACAATTCCAGTTATTCAATTTAGTTTTTGTACTTGGATTTTGCAAGGCACTTCAGAACAAAACCTTGAATTATTTGTGCCTATCCGACTATGTCCATGTCACCCAAATGTGTTGGACAAGAATTCAGTAACTGTCAATGAGCATGGCTTCAGAGAAAGCTGGAAATTTAAAGAAGATTTCTTAAGCTAGTGAAATTTAAACATATAGACAGGAATTCCAAAAATGACAGCCCACATTGCCATCTTTATTACTTCTGAATGCAAAAGGCACTAAAACTCATGAAGTGCATATATTTGTCAAACTATTTTTTTGAAATCTCTCCTCTTTTCCAGTCCCAGCCATGTGATCTGCTACACTTCTAAGGCAGGAAATGCACAAAAATAGCAGGATAGGCCCTAAAATTAAGCATAACACAAAAAGAAATTCCTAACTCTTTCTGACTCCCATGAGAAATCAGACAATCGTGATTTTACCTACTAGTATGCTGGCTTTGATTCCTCTTCTCCTTCTTTGCAGCCCTCCCCAAATGTTAAGTTGCCATTAAATGGCTGCCTGTTCCTTTTCTAATGAGAATATAGGACACCAGTGGTCCATACAGCTCAAAACATTTAGAATACTTAGCTGCAGTTTTCAAACTGACCTGCCTGGAGATGCTTGTAATGGAACCAGAGATGAGTGGCACATGAAATTCTTCCCTAAAGATTTAAGACATGCACAAGTGAGGGAAAAGATCAAAGTGATACCACCTAAATACCATATAGATTATACAAAAGAGTTTAGAATGAATTTTGTGTTCACTGAGAAAAACAGCCTGGAAAATAAATATATCTGTAGAAAATACAATATAAACAATTCTCCTTCAGCTCAAAAGGCTGCACAGATCTAAGCCAGACTCCAATTGCAGATCAGAGTTATGCTACAAGATGGCATTGATATCTTTTCTGACTCTTGCAGAGGGTGCTTCGTAATACTGTTTAAAATCCCTGTTTTTAGAACAGGGATGCACATTGTAAGACAGCAGCTCCCTGAGACTTCCAGAAGTTGTAATGTATATATGTCAGAAGGGAAAATTATTAACTATATAAGTACACTAGCTGAATACCCGTGCTCTGCTATGAAACTATGTAATCGGGCTTGATAAATCAACACTTACAGCTTGAAAATGAATGAGTAGCTACGATCGGCCTCTCCTCTCCCCTTCTCTCCCTCAGCCTTGCCCCACAGAAGCCTATCCTATCCTATCCCCCTTCTCTCCCTCAGCCTTGACCACAGAAGCCTTCCCTATCCTATCCCCTTCTCTCCCTCAGCCTTGCCCCACAGAAACGTATTCTATCCCCTTCTCTCCCTCAGCCTTGCCCCTCAGAAGCCTCCTGTCAGGGTTCCAAGTAACATCCCCAACAAAATCAAAGTCCGAGGCTTGAAGTTCCTCAAAGCTAACTTTTATTAGGGATGTCATATTGGCACATCTGGGAAAACCCGAATCTGAAAGCTTCCAGGTTTTCCTCACCCACAAGAAAGTTCAAGATCTTGCCCACATCTCCCACATGTCCACACAGCTCCAATCAGTTCTTTCCTCAACAGAAGACATCCTCCAATTTCTTCTTTGCCTAGCTGCCAGACACCATGGCCTTGAACTTCTCATAGAGAAGTTTGTTATGGCTACCTCTACTTCACTCATGCAACTTCCCACGGTATGATTGTGGCAGGCCTGGATCCTCAAGGCACACAGGTAATATGGCTTCCAGGCATGACATCTCCCCTGTCCTATCCTCTTCTCTCCCTCAGGCTTGCCCCACAGAAGCCTTTCCTATCCTATCCCTCTTCCCTCCATCAGACTTGCCTCATAGAAGTTTCCCCATCCTATACCCGCCTGCTGCTGTGAAAGTAAAACTGAAACTCCTCTCCTCTGCTTGTGGTTTGCATTTGGACTTTTCAGGTGGGGAGGGGGAGTAGAACTCCTTAGCATCAGAGGGCTGTTTGGAAAGTGAAACAGTATTTGCTGTTTGAGCAAGACGGAGCCTGGCCGTGGCTTAGCTCAACTGTTCTATAGTAAGACTGCTTGCTGCTGTGAAAGTGAAAGTGAAACTCCTCTCCTCTGCTTGTGTTTTGCATTTGGACTTTTCAGGTGGGGAGGGGGAGTAGAACTCCTTAGCATCAGAACATGTTAATAATAATATAGGAAATATTAATGCTCTGATGGTAATTTCAAAAAATCCTTTCTTAGTGAGCATCTAGAAGCCAAGAGGAACATACGTGGCAAATTTCAAGTTTGTAGGCTTTACGGTTCTGGAGATTTTGTGATGATGTGTGAGTGGTATTTTGCTTTTATATATATAGATTTTATTTGTTCAACTTGTATGCCGCCTAGTTTAACTAGTTATGTATTTTAATGTAATAAATTCAAGTTTAATTTTTACCAGTAGTATATCCATTTTTTGACTTTGCATATAATTTGCATAGGAATTGGTTACAAGAATCCAAAAAGCATCCTCATTATATTTAATGCAATTGAAAGCAATATAATTATATCAAATCTTATTTCAAAAACAAAGCAAAAGTGTAAATTCTGCAAATTTGTTTTATACTACCATGGTTAAGCATCAAGTCAAACTTGTTTCCTATTTCTTCAGATTACTTGTATATATACGTATGGTTTTGATTTTAGAAACATTTCTGATACTACTATAGATATTTCCAAAAGTGATATCAGGGCATGGACAAGCCAATGCTATGGGGGTAAGAAAAACATTCACCACATATCAAAGGACTGGTCTGTCTTAGAAAAACAAACTATAAATAATTGTTATGCTGTTTTGAAAATTACAGAATAAAATATTTTTAATTAATAGTCAATTTCTAAAATACTTCATATCATTCACAGTGAACACAACCTGCTTACAAACACAGCCTCAGGGAGTTTATGCAGTGCTGTCTAGTATATTCTACAATTCCTAGTTTTCTTAGTCTTAAGTCTTATTAACACACCTGGAGTATTCAAGATTGGGGCAAATTGGCTCAGTAATAGGTCATGGCTTCACATACAAAAGGTCTCTGTTCCAGGATGTCTAGTTAGAGCTAGAAAACATTCTGGAGAATTGTAGCCATTTTTGATAGCAACTTACCCCAAATGAGTGGTAATGTTTCAATGATATGTTTGCACATGGTTGAATTAATGACAATCTAGTCAAGTATGCACTGAACTATATATTAATCATGGACTGAACCTGCACAATAAATTATGCTAGTATATCTCTGGCACACTTATAATTCAGTTATGTAAGTGTTATGTAAGCAAGAAGTGTATTATTTCTCTCATCAAGGTTTCGGTGCTCTGTTTCTATGCTCATGCTGTATAAGTGAAATAGCTAACATGTAAACCCATCTAAATGTAGGGCTGACAACCATGGTTAATTGATGAAACCACAGTAACTGAGTTTGTACAATATCCTAGTCAAAGCAAAATAATATGATGTAGTGTAATGTGTGAAGCCCAATTTAAAACAAGACAAATTTTAATAATTTTATCAATGGGACACTTGAGGGGATAATGTCCTAGTATTCTAAGAAGGGTGCAGTGGCCTAATGGTTAAGATGCTGGGCTTGTCAACCAAATGGTTGGCAGTTCAAGATCCAAGTATTGTTTTGTGGGGTGAGCTCCCATTCTTGCCCCAGGTCCTGCCAATTTAGCAGTTCAAAAGCATGCAAATGCTAGCAGATTACTTGGTATCACTTCGGCAAGAAGATAACAGCATTCTGTGCTGGCCATGGAAGCATGACATGACCACTGGCCCCTAGAGTTGAACAGGACTGGACAGGGAATACCTTGAATAACATCTACCATAATTCAAATTGAATAGGCTCACTGCCTTACTGCTCCAGTGTCCTAATCCAATTCCTCTGTTTTAAGATTTTGAATTAACTTCAAGACAATTTGAATCCAATCCTTACAATAGAAGCACTTTGAAGAGAGATTTTTTCAGAGGAAAGATCCTAGTTCTGACAGTCAAACTTGATATTTTGCCCAAATGTTTTTTCTGGTAAGAAAGACTAACATATTGAGGAAACATGCGAAATGTACAAATATCAATATAATCACATGTGGTCTCTCCATTAAAATCCACAAATGAGTCAAAACAAATGTGAAGCAGTGCGAGACTTTTCTACTTGAAAGAAATATTTATCAATGGCTTGATCAACAGAATATATTCTGCCATAAACTATCCTACCAAACAACATCTAGTTCATGAATGTGCAAAGCTGCATCATGTTTGGTATGGCTTCAGATTAAGCTGGTGATCACCTTTTGGTTTGTGCACACTCCTAAACATTTGTTTGCTTAACCATGGCTTGTTAAATAACCTTTTCATTTTACGTAACATGTCTATAAATAATTTGCAAGTTACAATAGTAGATTCACACAAGATCCTAAATAGCAATCAAACAAACTGAATTTTAACCTACTCTTGCAACTCACTCAAGTATCCTGAATGTTTTTGTATGTGCCACGTTTAAGGCAGAACTTGGGGGAAAACTTGTCTGCAAATTTTGTCCTCTAAACTTTTCCACTATAGGATGGCTGGCAGTGGAAAATGAACTCCTCCTATCTGCTTGACCCTCACTGGGCTTAAAGTTTAAAGCTGGATCCCACAGTGAAATCATGCACATAACACCCATTCCCAAAGAGGTTATTATTTATTTATGCTTTTATTCTGCGGGGGGGGGGGAGCCTCATAAGTGGAATAGCCTAGGGCCTCTTTTCATCTAAATCCGGCCTTGCCTAAAAGGCACAGCCAGTGTGAGATGGCAGCAGAAAGGCAGAAAAATGACAGCCTGAGTCAGAAAGAAAGATATCCATTACAGGTCAGACCAAGAAGAACATTTGCCAAAAATGGTCGGACGCTTCATCGGAGCGGATGTCACGAAGAGCGGGGCACTCGGAGGACACCTGCAAGTCCCAAACCCCGGACCAGATCATGTGCAGAAGCCCCACCTCACCTCCTCCTCCTCCTCCTGCCCCGCACCACAGTCCTCTGATGCGCGCAGGTCGATCCAAGGAGCAGATCCAGCCTCCCGCCCACCCCGGGATCCCCAGAGTGAGCCAGCCGCCCGCCCCCCCCCCGTGCTGGAAGGGCCCCCGCCGCTCCAGCCCGGCTCCCTCTCCACCACCGCTACCCTCCCCGAAGGGAACACGAGGCGGGCGCTTCTTGCACGCCTTGCGGGGGAGGCTGCGAAGGATGGGAGGTGGTCACAAAGGGAAAGGGGAGGACGGCACAGGGGGCGAAGGGGAAGCCTGGCTCGGCACGGAAATCGTAGCAGGCAGCCGTCGGTGGTGAGGGTGGGGAAAAGACGAGCGAACCGATAAGCCCTGAGTCCCTGCTGCGACGCCCCCGTCCCTGTCGCAGGAGACCGGCTAAGGGGAGGGGACTGGTTGTCCCCAAACTCGCTCGTTCCCCTGCCGGGCAGACCGCGCGTTCCTGCAACGCGGTGAAGCCTTTGGGGAAGCTTGGGCAAGTGCTCTGGCTGGCTGGCTGGCTAGAACGGAAGGCCAGCGGTGGCTCCCTGTCCTCTGCCATCTCAGAATAAAGGTGGGTGGGAAGGGAGGAAGGATTCCCCGCAAGAAGTCTATGAAAGGCAGTCCCACAGGTTCTTTTTCAGAAGGCAACTGGAGGTTTTTTTTTTTTTGGAAGACGTTTCGCTTCTCATCTAAGAAGCTTCTTCAACTCTGGCAGGATAGTGGGGAATGGAAGGAGTTATATTCTTTGCAGACAGATGGTCATTTACATCCTTTTAAGAGGGTCGTTGAAGCACTTGGAGGTGAGAAAACAGCTAAATCTCCAAGTGCTTCAACGACCCTCTAAAAGGATGTAAATGATCTGCAAGGAATATAAATCCTTCCATTCCTCACTATCCTGCCAGAGCTGAAGAAGCTTTTTGGATGAGAAGCCAAAAAAACCTTTGGGACAACCAAGACCTGGATGATAATCTCTATAGACCCCTGTGAAAGGTAGCTAGTCCAGCGCGCAGGCAGGCGGGCAACAGCCGCTGGACGAGCGCCCCTTAACAACTGCCTTCTCCCCAGAAATAGAGATTCCCCCAATCCCTTCCTGCTTGTCGGAGGAGCTGGATCTGGGACGGCGGGTAACAGTGGCTCTTCAATGGATGCCATCGGTCGCCCGCTCTTCCGACAGGCTCCCCGTGGTAGGTTAGCCCGTTGAGGTAGGTTAGACCGAGAGGTCGGTGGCGACGGTGCCTGGCCCCGCTTGAAGCTGGGTTGCTGAAGGAAGCGCCCTGGGCGGATTCATTCACGCCTAGCCCAAGTCCGGCAACCGCGTTACGGTTGAGCAGCCTGTAGCGTCAAGTGAAAGCGCCGAAACGAACTTCGGATCCGTGTAAGGTGGCGAACTGGTGGAGCGTCACTTTTTCTCTGCCCTGACCACGTATTCGCAATGCATGTTTCGTGGGACTCAGGGGAGTAAATACCAATTAGCAGGTGGCAACCTACAGAAGCAACTCTTTGAAGAGAGATGACAGGATGACTCTCTTGTCAAGGGAGGTGGGGGAGTCGTTTTGTTCTGAAATGTTGTCCAGCATCTTTGTGTAAGTTATTCAAATTAATAGACCAAGGATTAAATGAGATCTTGATCAAATGTGTTTTAAAGGACAATTGTCAGCATAGCAAAATTGATCTTATTTCCAACAAATATGGGTAATAAAAGTTTGTATCACAATTTTGTTTAAAATTTAGTTAATTTGAAAGGATGCTATCATATTGTTTCCTTCTTTGATGAGCACACTTTTATGCTTGGATGATGGCTCCTATTTATTTATCAAGTACTATATATTTATGCTGCCTTTCCTCAGTACTGTTCCTTGAGATGTGATTTATGTCATAACCTCACTGCTACCTGGGAGGTGGATGGGCCTGAAAAGTAATGGCAGTTAGCCAAGAGCTAGTAGAGGCAGTGTGGTGTAGTAGCTAATGAGTTGGATTGGCACAAGGGTTATTCGGCTTCTGGTCCACTCTTAGCCATGGAGCTCCCTGGATGACTTTTGGGCGAATCACTCTCACTTGTCCCATGTGCCTCACAGGATGATGTCCAGAAAAAACACTGTGTTAATTCCTAAGTAATTTGGGGTGGGGGTGGGACAACATTAGTCTACTTGGCAAGACTGCAACATCACAGGCAGCAGCAACTAATGGGGATAGGAAGCCAAGGCTACAAATCTAGGAAAGCAGATATAGTTCTATTTTGCATATTGAGTTCCTGGAGGTTCAATCTGCCATATGTTATATCTGAATCAGTTCAAGGCTTTATTTTGAGAAAAACATTACAGGTAGTTCTTGATTCCATTTAAGCACTGTTCAAAATTACAACAGCACTAAAAAAAATAACATATGACCATTTTTCACACTTATAGCCATTGCAACATCTCCATGGTCACGTAATCAAAATTCAGACACTTGGCACCTGACTCTTATTTATGAAGATTGCAGTGTCCTGGGGTCATATGATCATATTTTGCAACCTGACAAGGAAAGTCAATAGGGAAGCCAGATTCATTAACAACTGTATTACTAATTTAACAATTGCACCAATTCACTTAAAAACTGTGGCAAAAAAGGTTGTAAAATAGGGCAAAACTCACTTAACAAATGTCTCACTTGGCAACAGAAATTTTGAGCTCAATTGTGGTTGCACGTCAAGGTCTAGCTGTACTAGTTCTCTACTAAATATAGGAAGGTAAAGTGCTATTAAACAACCAAAATGGACATTTGTAGAGGTCCTCCTATTCTCTTGAAGCAGCTGCCTGATATTATTTACTGTAGGATTTTCATTAATTGTTATAGGTTAATCTCCACTGTGAGTGGTCAAGATGTGTTAAATCTTGAAAAGTTTTGCTTATTATTAACATCCAAATTGAGAACAAGTTTGGTGTAGTGGTTAAAGTTGCAGGGTAGAAACCAGGAGATTGGAGTTTGATTTCTGCCTTTGGAACAAAGCCAACTGGTCAACCTTGGCCCAGTCATTTTCCCTCAGCCCTAAGAAGGAAGTAATGGCAAACCACAACTGAAATTTTTTTCTAAGAAAACTGCAGGGACTTCTCCAGAATTTATTTATTTAGAGAATTTATAAGGCTGCCCACTCACTTTCAGTGATTCTAGGAGGTTTACAAAAATATAAACTCAATATACAAAAAGAAGAACAGTGGCTTGTTGGCTTTAAAAAGTGCGATAGGTCTATGCTCCAGCGGTTTGAGCTCTATCACTGTGTGATGGAATGAGCTCCTGACATTTGCCTCCTGCCAATTCCAGCAGTTCGAAAGTATGTAAATGCAAATAGATAGGAACCACTGTGATGGTAAAGTAGCAAGTTTTCTGTGTTTTGCCCTATGCTTTATCCTGCAGAAGGTTATAATGCTGGCCACATGACCATGGAAATATCTTTGAACAGCACTGGTTTAAAAAAATGGAGATAAGCATTAGCTCTAAAGTCAGCTATGACTAGTGGCGTAAAACCCAGAGACTTCTTTATCTTTACCTTTTATACAAAGTAAAAACAATAATTCCAGGCCCATTGGCAAAACCAAGTCTTCAGGGCCTTGCAAAAATGTCACGGGGGGCCCATTCCAATCTCTGTGGGGATGATGTTCCAAAGGGAGAGAGCCACCAAGGGTCCCATCAGATGTATCTCCTTAGGAGAGAGGGGACCTGCAACATTCCCTGTCTCCCTGCTATAGTGGGTCAGGCAAATGTAACTCAGAAGAGTTGGTCCTTCAGATAATCTAGTCCCAAGCCATGTAGGGCTTTAAAGGTGACAATCAGACACAATTGAATGAAAAAAGTAATAATCACATTGGGGTACACATTTACAATAACTCATGGGTTGTAGCATCACTATGATTTGCTGGAAATATTGCTGTATGCATGCATAGAGAAAAAAGGGAGTAAAGCTGATACATTTGTTAGGTTTTCTGCTCATCCCCAGAAAAGGCTGTGATGCTTTTTTTTTTTGCCTGTTCAGAAGTGTTATGAAGGATGCCCCAGAGGTCTAGGTTGCTAGAAGCACTATAGGTGACTTTTAATCAATTATGTGAGAAGAAAACACATTACAAAGCAAATATGGAGTTCCAATTTATTTTTGTGTTGGGTTCCCATTACCTTAAGCTAAGCATGGAAATTTTCCAAGGATAAATATGGGAGGATGTGGTTATTTTTTTCCTAAATCTGGTTATTCTTTTTTATGAAAATGTCCGTTTATTTTTACATAAATAATTTCCTTTCTTACATTCACTTTACTATAACACATTATGTTGAGATACACATTTGCCTAAGTAATGTGCAATTTTGTCCAGTGGTGCAAAAACAAACCTTTCTTTACTGATCTTCCTTGCACAGCATATTCATTGCAAAGCCAGCTTAGCATAAGACATTGTGATATAATACCTTACTATAATCATAATATACATCATTATGACTAGAATGGTATATACCATCCAGTTTCCTTAAGTTCTCAGACCAGAGAGATGTGGATGCTTCATTATGTCGTACTCTCATATATAGATTTGACATGACTTTCAACCTTCCCCTTGAGTAGGTATTTGTGTGTGTGTGTGCATATAAGTAGTCCTGGACTTATAACCATAATTTGGACTAGAATTTCTGTTGCCAGGCAAGGTTGTTGAGTTGCACCCAATATTATGGTCCTTTTGCCATGGTTGCTAAGTGAATCAGTGGTTAAGTGAAACACACGGTTATTAAGAAAATTCAGCTTCCCCAATTAATTTTGCTTTAGAAGCCAGCTGGGAAGGTTGCAAATGATAATCACAATAAACTTGAGATGCTGCAAATGTTAGAAATAGATGCTGGTTTCCAAGTGCCCAAATTTTGATCACATGAAGTGGGGATGCTGTGATGGTTGTGTGTTAGGACTTGTTGTAAGTAAATTTTTTTCAAGGCTATTGTAATCTCAGTCACTAAATGAATGGTTGTAAACCAAGGACTACTTGTAGTATATATACTTCCTTTGTAGTGTTTTTATTTCTATTCTCCTTGTACCTCATGAGTTCCCATTAGGGCAAAGAATTAATTATGATTACAACCCAGCAAACTGCTGCTGACAGTGGTTCCCTGATTATTATTGCAAACCGGTAGCTGGATATCATTTGAAGTTTTTCTGTTTAAGAAAAAGCAACAACACAAAGAAAGTTGGTAGCATTTGTGCTGGATGGAAGAAAGGCTGTTTCTTCCTCCAACTCTTTTGATTTTAAATCCTGTAGATTCCATTCATAAATTCGTTCCCATATACCATTGTTTCTTATATGACAATGTACTAAATCTACCCACAAAATAGCATGCCTAATGAAATTTTGTTTAGGTGGCTACTTTCTACTCTGGCACAGATACTTCTAGTCACAAAATATAGGTTGTCCTATATTTTGCCAATTAGATTTGTATGTTGTGATGGCCAACAGCCTCGTTTAATGATTCCAAGGCTCTTTCTAATGCAGCTATTAAATTGAGCATTGATTGCCTCAGGGATAGGAGAAGCCTATCCCTACCGGTTTTGTGGGTGTAGCTTAGTGGGCGTGGCATGGCTTAGTGGGTGTGGCAGGATAAAGATACTGTAAAATCTCCATTCCCCCACTCCAGAGGAAGATTACTGCAAAATCCCCATTTCCTCTCTATCAAATGGGGCTTGGGAGGCAGAGAATAGATGGGGGTGGGGCCAGTCAGAATTTTTACTACAGGTTCTCCGAACTACTCATAATTTCCGCTACCGGTTCTCCAGAACTGGTCAGAACCTGCTGAAACCCACCTCTGGTCTGATGGGTGATGGGCATGTGAGAAAGGGCAGCGGAGGGAATGGGGGCGCTGCAGCAGTCCTGTGAGTGGTTGTGAAGGTGAACAATGGCAGGGAAAGTGCGGGGAGGATGGGGAGTACTGTAGCATCCTTACAGTTAGTCAAAAGAGCAAATGACTGCAGAAAGCGCTGCAGTTGCTATAACTTTGAAAGAGGGTCATATGTAGGTTTTGGGGGTGGTCTGGCATAAATTTGAACTGCTGTTAAATGACCAAGTCATTACCTGTGCTGATAATTGGAACAGTGAAGTTGAAAATATTAATGCTGTGGAAAATTGCAGGAAAAGGTAGGGATAAGCAAGTGTCCTGCCTGCCTTGTTTGAATATTAATTAATTTTATAAATGTATCTAATAATTCATAATATTCATGACATCAGCAAATTAAACATAACATAGCATACTTACTATATTATCTCTCAAATAATATACTATGACTTCAAAGAGGAATTTTAAAGAGTCCTGAGTTTTCAAAAACTTTATTTTTGAATTATAATTTTTGGATAACCAAGCAGTTTTATAAAGAGAAAGCACAGAAATCAATCTGGCACTTTTGGATAGTTTATAACAACTCTGCTTGACATTTTTAGAACACATTCAGTCCACTTGCTTGGTCCAAAATCCATGTTACTTGAAACTATATACATCATATATACAATCAGTGAAACTATTTTGGCTACTTTGGGGGTTTTCAAAAATGTCCTATAGTCTACCGTTGCTAAACAGAATCCACAGTACACACCAAAACTAGCGAATACACTGTTTTGAAATAAAGTCATTCAGCAGAGACATTTGATAGCATGCAAATTAAAGAACAGATACAGTTTCAGAATTTTTTTTCTGTTAAAAAATCTGATTATTCAAGTCGCTAGCAAAAGAAGAGACTGTTCATTGTTCCTGTAAAAAAGGCACTTAGAATGGGGACTGGAGGAATCAAAGCTGACTTTTAAAAATCAGTTTGGTTTCACAAAAAGGCTCTTCAGATACCAAGAAAAGCTTGTCAAGTTTCAGGTCAAAAACTCAGTGGCTAGGCAGACTAAAGATAGACAATATTTTGGAACTACCTTGTAAATAAGTATGTTAAAGCAAAAACAAGATTATTAAAAAGCAGCAGTGCATAGCCTTCCTTTGAAATAATGCATATCTGTAGATGTCAAGTGTTGAACTCTACTTAAAGATACCCTTTCAGTAGCATCATTATGATACATTTGAATTAAGAAATAATAATAATAAAGTTTCACATGGATCCGTTTTCAGGAAAATCTGAGGTTATAATCTGCCATACCACATGTCAAAATATCCAAATGTTCTTGATGGCCAGTATCAAGTAAATGGAATTCAAAGTCACAATTTCATACAGACTTTGCAAAATAATTAGGTGAGTTTTGCACAAAAATTATCTTGAGTGAACCTTTTCAGTTGTAACCCACCACAAAGATTACTTCATCTTTTTTCTTCTGTAAGTATAAACAAACAAAAATATTTGGCAATTATATATTCTCCTGGGGGAAAAGATAAAATCTAACAGAGGTTACTTCAAGTTGAATGCCATGAGTGGTCTTTCTTCTCGCTTTTGCCAAGGACTCTTTTTGTCTTCCCCTTGATCGTCATCGTCGTCATCATCATCATCGTCATTATCATCATCGTCGTCAGCTTCACTGTGTTCAGTTATTTTATGTTCTGGACTTATTAAAGGCTCTGGTGAACTTTCTACTGTTCTTTTTATTGTTTCTTCCTGCAGGCTGGGCAATTGGCCACCTGTTCTTCTGCTCCCTCCCTCCAACACACATCTGGGAGTATTATCTTCAGGACTACAAACTGCAGTTCCACATTCACTGCTACTTTGGTCCACTTCATCCAAATAAACAAGTTGGGTATAAGTGCTACTCTCTGGAATTTTCTGCTCTTTCTGTGGATGTATCTGCGCTTGCTGGTGGGTTTGTTGTAAGTGATCTGCCCTTCCCTTTCGGGCAGATTTTGGCTCATTCATGTCAACCCCAGAATCCAGACTGACATCATTGCTTCCGTTCCTTCCAGCTCTTTGAAGATCAATGTAGGAATGTCTAACATGAGCATTGGAACGCCCATCCAAAGAAACAAACCATGCCCGAGGATGAGGTAAAGGCTTTCCTCCACCTAGCTCCATTAGAGCTTTCTCAGTAAGAAGCTGAACTTCACTATTCATTTGTGCCAGGGAGGCATCATTGAGGGATGCTGGAATGGATACTGATTCAGACATTGCAACATTCTGTGGTTTCCAGTCACCTGCACCAACTTCTTGCAAATGTTGCTGGGATACTGCTTGAGCAGCTAGCTGTTGTGGCTGCAACTGTTGCTGAGAATGTGGGTAAAGCTGTGAATGAGGGCTGGATAGTTCAACCTGGAGCCTTTCTATATCTACTGGTTGATCAGTAGAGAGAGGCTGGCTAATATAAGGATGTTCTCCTGGAAGTTTCATATAATGACCAGGAATGACTAATGTGGGCAATACTTTTCTGTAAACACTATCATTAACCTGATCAAGAGAATTACAACAGACCAGATGACCTGGTCGAGGAAAGGAAGTGGGTCTTTCAAGATGGTCAACGGAGCGAGACATCATACATTCAGAGGACCTGCAATCTAGAAGCTCCGTTTCAGGGGTTGAAGGGATAGGGTATACTTGTTCCTGAAGATTATATTTACTCCCTGTAGAAATATGATTCATGGATGTTTGCTCTTGCTTCTCAAATAAAGACCGATTTAACAACATTGCATTGTAACTGTGTCCATGGTCCCCCTTATCAGGAGAACCATACCCTTCTGTCATTTCCAGAGACTTTCTTGGATTTATAGAGAAAGAATCCAATGATTGAAGATAGTCTTTTTTCAAACTGTCATTAGAAGCCATATTTTCTAGAGACATGCGGCTACGGTCATTTTCCTTATGGGAAAGTGATTCTTCTCTGGAGCTAAATTCCTGTGAAGTGCTATAAGTATGTTGCAGCATAGGGGTATGCATATCTACTTCTCCAGAACATCCTTTGTCCAAGTGAACAGCCACTATCAGTTCTTTGTGGCCAGAGGATTCTGGGTGCCTGTTGCCAGTAATGGAGAGCCCACCGGGAAATTCTGATTCACGTCGGGAAAATACTAAATTGAGATGGGACATGGAAGTTGATTGATCCTTCTTAGCACCACTGAGTGTTGAGGATAATTGTAGTTTCTTATGATGTTGACGGGGCTTCAAACACTTTCTCCTAATGTTAAAAAAAAGGGAATAGAAAAACAATTCATTTTAAAGGGACTTGCAGCAAAAGAATGGTCTAGTGAATAGGTATTCAAACACCTATTCTCTCTTCCAATTATCACAAACCTGGCTGACCAAGATGGGTGGGCAGAAGTTATGGGAATTCTGGTCCACTGTAAGTGGAGAGTGTTGAGGTAAAGAAAGCTATTGCAAGAGGCTCAAGCAAATTAACATCTCCTGATTTTATTTTGCAATCCAAACTAAATGTTCCGCAGCTCAATTCTCAATGGAAATTCTTTTTTTATATACCCTTTCTGTTTATTTACTTTTTCAATACTGTTTTTCAAGCATACCAACATCTCCCTATTTTTGGGCGGCTGTTTACATTCAAAAACCTTCGTTATTACATTAGATATTTCAATTGTAGAGATAAATGCTGAAACTCATTATGAAAAGAAAAAAGAAATACTATAATAAAAACAATACAGTAGAAGCAGATATAATAGAAGAAAGACAACTTTATAATTTTTTCTATTAACATTATTTTTAGCAGATAATAGGGCTTAAGAAAGAAATAATATTACTATTCTTGGTTTAGTTCTTCTGTTTCAGCAAACGTCTTATAGATTACATGTATTGTGTTGGAATCAGAGAAATGTTCTTTTCCTCAGTTCTAAAAATGTCAGTTTCATAAACTATTATTGGTAGCTCCAAGTTTGAAATTAGATTATAATGCAGCTTGTTCCACAAGCAAATAGAAAAATTAACACGATCTGCATCCCCCATCCTATTTCCTTGTTTTCAGAGGAATCTTAATGTAAAAATCTATCTCAGCTCAAATGCCAACATTTGTAATATTACCCCATTTCTCAAAGGGTACTTAGTATAATACCATCAATTCTGAAAGTACTGAGTATGATAAGAAAAACTTAGGCCTATGTAAAGAATTTTCCTCAATCTGGTGCCATGGCGATGTGTTAGACCAGTAATCTAATATATTTTGATGGCACAAGTTTGTGGGCAGCTAATATACAATCTCCAAGTAGCCTGTTTACACTAGTAGGTAAAATCCAAAAATACTGGTTCTATTATGGAAATTATGAATCCATAGGAGGCTTGCTAAAATGTTGTACTTACACAAAAATGAAAGTGTTCCTCGCTGGGCCACTCTACAAATATAATTAAATACAAAAATGAGACATTTTACCTGCAATAGTATAAAAGGAGGCACAGCAGGACAAGTAGTATAAGAGCTATTCCTCCAAGAATTGCCAAAAGGAACACTGTGTGGTAAGTAGTGAAGTCCTTCGCTACAATGAGACCTACAAGATGGGGAAAAAATTAAAATTCTGAGGACAGGTAAGTCAAAGCTTTCTAACCCATTTTAGGGTATATTTAGTTGCAGGCTAGCTCTCACTTTGACAACAACCCCTTGCAGCACAGTATCATCTGATGTGCCACTTCTAGCAGTATTCTCTGATGGGATCAGGCAGCAGCCCTGATTACACAGGTTTCCAGAGCTGAGGGATGCCAATGACTTGAATTACTCAGAATATCCCAGAACAGCCTGTGCTAAGGACACTGTGACTAAATACTGCAGTGATATATGTTCTTTGATTAGAGGAAACAACCAAAACAATGGGCCTGTGCTATTATCTGAATTGCAACTTGGAGCAGTATCATCTACTTGGAGATGACGTGCCTACAAAATGAATGATGCAATGGGGCAATAGTAAGCAAATGGGCTTGGTAACCCTCCTGTGTGGACTGTTTATCTGGAATCTTACTTAGCATGTCTAATGAATTTCCTCTGGCTCTAACTGTCAGAAACTGCACCAAGTTGCACTATTCCTGAGGCACTAATTAGCGCATTAAGGAAAAGGACATTGGTCTTACCTGACACATCTCTCTTCAGTGCGCTGTAGGAGAATCCAAGCAAGGGTTAATTTCAATCCTATTGCGAGACTGAGTTGTTAGATTTTTCTTGGCCATGCCTTCTTTTGCTTGGCTGAGTTCCAGTTTTTCTACGAAGGCATGGCAGTGCAGTATATATGGACTGGTAGAAGATATAAATTCACCCAGACCCCTGGACCCGGATGGTCGGCAGGGCAGGTCTTGAATTCTCCTGCAGCACACTGAGAAGAGACGTGTCAGATACGACCAACGTCCTTTCTCCAGTGTGCTGCTTGGAGAATCCAAGCAAGGGATGTACCCAAGCTTGAGATCTAGGGGAGGGAGACCGGCCGGTCCTGATCCCCACGGTGGAATGCACTCTTTGAAGAACTCTTTGGCCAAAAGACACTTCAGCCGAGGCATACACATCCAGTTTATAATGTATAATAAGGGTGATGGGGATGACCAGGTCGCTGCTCTGCAAATGTCTTCAATGCGAGCCTGTGTTGCCCATGCTGCGGTAGTGGCTGTATTCCTGGTGGAGTGAGCTGTAATCCCTCTTAGAATGGGCCAAGCCTGCATCTCATAAGCCTTAGCAATACAGGCTTTCAACCAGCAGCCTATGGTGGACAACATCACCTTCCTGCCCATGGCTGAAGGCTGAAAGGAGATGAATAGAGATTCCGTCTTCCGAAAGGAAGAAGTCTGTTTGATATATCTGCAAGGAGCCCGTCTGACATCCAGTGTATGCCATCGTTCCTCCACGGGATGATGGGGTCCTGGGCAACAAATAAGGTTCTGGGCCCTGTGAAACCAGGAGTTCTCCTTGGGCAGAAATGATGGATCCAAATGAAGAACCACCCTATGGAAAATGCAAAGATCCTCCCTCACTGATAATGTTGCTAATTCAGAGATCCTCCTGACTGATATTATTGCCATGAGGAACGCCACCTTAAGGGTTAAGTATCTGAGGCTAGAGGTCTTCAATGGCTCAAATGGGGCTGAAGTGAGAGCCTGGAGCACTAAGGCCAGGATCCAGGTGGGGTAATGATGTACTACTGGGGGTCTCAAATTAGCAGCTCCTTTCAGAAAACTGCATATTCTGGGATGGTGAGTAATAGGTTGCCTCTTTTCACAGGTCAACACTGTGGCTAAAGCTGTGACCTCTCTCCTAAGGGTGTTGGGAGACAGTCCCCTGTCCAATCCGGTTTGTAGAAAGTCCTGTACCTCTGGAACCAAAGCTCCTAAAGGGTCAATGTGTCCCAAAGAACACCATTGGCAAAAGGCCGACCAAGTGGTGTTGTAGATTCGATTTGTTTAAGGCTGTTTGGAAGCCTAGATGGTCTGAATCACTTTTCCAGAAAGCTTGTCTCTCCTCAGGAGGCTCCTCTCAAGTGCCAGACAGTCAGCTGGAGCCACTGAGGCTCTGGATGTACCACTACCCCAAGGCTGAGAGAAATCCTGTTCCGTGGAATCCTCCGGGGGGGGGGAGGACACTGAGAGGCTGACCATGAAGGCATGGTCCTGAAGAGTCCATATTATGGTCTGTTCCACTCGCGAGGCTGAACTCGACCAGATTAAAATGTTGTCTAGGTAGCACTATAATCTTATAGGGATTGCCCTGATGTGTGCTGCCACCACTGGCAACACCTTTGTGAAGGCCCTGGGAGCCGACCACAGACCGAATGACAGAGCCTGGTACTGGAAATGGCGCCCTGCATACGAAAACTTCGGGAACTTGCGATGGCAAGGTCATATGGGCACATGAAGATAGGCCTCCTTGAGGTCTATTGATTTTAACATTTTGCTTTCCCTGATGCAACTCAAGATGGATTGTAGGGACTGCATCTTGAAGCAGCAGTAAACCACGTGGGTGTTGAGCTTCTTTAAATTCAGAATTCCCCCCCCAGCCCCCCGAACTTTTCGTTACCAAGAAGAAGTATCACCCTCATCCCTCCTGGCCTTCTGGAACTGGCTCGATGGTGTTGATCTCCAACAGATGTCGGATCTCAGCTTCCATCAGGTTTCTTTTCTTGATGTTTACTGGGACTGGACAATGTATAAATCGGTTTGGGGAGTTAGAGAGGAATTTCAGTGCGAGGCCCAATCGCACTGTCTGCAGAACCCACACATCGGTCAGAATCCCTTCCCATTGGCCCGCAAATTATTGTAATCAGCCACCAATGGCTGATGTGGTGCTGTAGTCATATGCCTCAACGAAAAGTGACTGCCTGACCCACGAAAGGGCCATTTGACAGGAGTTTGATGTCTCCCTCTGTCATGATAGGAAGACTTATCCAAGAACCGCTTGTGTCCCTGATAAGATGGTCTCTGAAACTGCGAGATATTGGGCCCAGATTCTGCCGACAGATACGGCTGTCTGTGATAATAAGGCAAGGGTCTATGATCTGCCTCCCTTTATATATAAGGCATGGTTTTCTTCTTGTCCTTGCTTTCAATTAGGATGGGGTCCAAGGCTTCACCAAACAAGTTTGCATCCTTGTTTTGAATGCATGTCAGCCTGCCAATGGCGTAGCCACAGGAGGCAACATGATGTTATAGTGGAAGCTAATGCCCTGGATGCAAATTTTCCTGCGTTCAAAGTTGCATTGGCTGAGAACTCTGTGGCCACAATAAGCTTGTTCAGGACCTGATGCAGTCTGGTCTCGTCAGAAGGAAGCCTCGCCTGCATCTGGCGTAACCAGATTAAAGAGGCTCAATTAAAGAAGGAGGCCGCAGTTGCTGACCTTATGGCTCAAGCAGCTGCCTGATGCGTTTTACGAAGAGCCATTTCCGCCTTTTTGTCCTCTGCCTTTAAGCCTTCTGCAATGTCAGCGGGAAGGTTGGCTGAAGATGTCAGCGTTGCCACTGGAGCATGTAACATTGGTAATTGGAGGAGCTCCTCCAGGTCAGGGCCAGCGCAATAAAGCTTCCTGTCGTTCCCACTAGGGGCTGCAATTGCACCAGGTTGGGCCCATTGACTCTGAATAATGTCTAATAACAGCTTAGGTGAAGGAATGACCTCCTGTTCCGGAATGGGCTCTGAAAACAAACCCTCATGTGGATCTGGAGGAGCCTGGGATTGACCAGGAGATGGTTCTACTACTCCCATGTTTGTGGTGTCTTAGCCTTAAGTAATAAGGATTTAAACAAGGCAGAATGAAACAGACCTGAGAAAGAAGATTTATGAGGAGTCATGCCTTCATCAGCAGAGAATTCCTGTTCTCCCTGATCTTCCTCTCCCGTCATTGAATCTGCACTATGCAGATTGCTGTGGGGAAGATGGATCAAACAGTGGAGGCATATTTGTTGGAAGCTGAACTTGCAGGCTGGGTGGAAGGGGCTGAGAGTGACCTCTCTGCTGCAAACCTGCAGCTATGCCTTGAGAAATTGCTCCAGCAATTAAGTTCTTCATATCAATTGATAGCCCAGATCCCTGGGCCTCCTCTGCGTGGAGCCCTGCTGCAGTAGCAGTAAAACTAGCTTCTGGTACAGAGGGCCTAGCAGAAGTAGGTCTTAAGTGTACACTGGTAGCTGCATGCACCTGAGAACGGCAGAAATTTCTCCTCCTGGCCTGTTGCAAAAACAGATGGAAGCTCACCACCTCCCTCTGGTGACCCACACACTTTGTTGCACCTCACTGAATTGAGGAGACAAATCAGGTTGCAACGAAGCAGGAAATACATCTGCAAAAGAAACAGTGGGCTCTCTAGGCTCCTGAACCTGTTGCTGGGCTTTGGAAAATTGCTTTTCTAGAGCCTTGTGGCACCTTTTGGCATCTCTTTCCAAGGCAGCAGTATCCTTCTTAGATAAATGTCTTTTGGAACTTTCCGTTTGAGATGCCACCCTAGTGGAAGCTCTGGTATGCCTGGGGCTGCAATTCCCAGTTCTATGGAGTCTGGGAGGATCAAATTGGCCCATGGTTGGGGATAAGGCTCTTTCCGCCATGCTGCCACTGTCCAAGCGTATATAGACCACCCAAGGTTCCTGCACTAGATCAGGTCTCTCTACCACTGCAAGGGTGGTTATGGACCCACGTGGTAGACCCAGGAAGACCAGCACCCCCACAGAACTTCTGGCTCCAAAGCTTGCTCCTGCAGCAATGCTGCTGCTCCTAAGCCCCAGCCACGCCTCTCAGCTGGGCATAAATCAGCGCTAGAGTGGAAATTTTCCACTCTCCAGTGCCCCGTAGCAAAATTCCAGCTCCAAGGCTAGCCACCTCTCTGAGCAAGTGCTAAAGCACTGCTGCACCCTACAGCTGATTAGTAAATGGCGCAAAGGCAAAATCTGGCTCTCCCAGCGCTGCATGGCCAAATTCAAAGCTGCAAGCCCACCACAAGTAAAATAGCGCCGAGCCTGATAACACTGCCACTCCAAGCTGTCTGCTGTGCCTCAGCTGTTTAAAAAAATGGTGCAAAAGCAGGATTCCAGCTCTCCCAGTGCCACGCGGATCAGGCAAACTGTAATTCCTTGGATTATGTCCCACAAGATGGACATAGCCATCCAGAGCTGTCCTCCCAATCAGGAAAACAGAAGGTGGTGGTGATTGTGCCCACAGACCAGGAACCATCTCATTCACCAGCGGCTTGTCGGGTAGAGAATCAGGAGCCTGCACCATGGGATATCCCCACTTATGGGTTAGTCCTGGATTAGCTGCCTACTCCTTGTCCTCTTCAGGGTGGCGATCATGCCAGATTTGTTGGGGTAGACCAGTATACTCCCCTGCAGTGTGCAGGCTCCTCCAGGAAACTAAAAGCCCCAAGGTAGCCAAAAACGCCTCTTGTATTCTTCTCCACCCTAACTGGCTTAGTTGTTGAAGAAACCAAGCAAGATCCTATTGTCTTAGACTTGAGTTACTGGAGGAAATTTTTCCATGTCTCTCTCAGCTGGACTGAGTTGAAAAACTGGAGCTCAGCCAGGCAAAGGGAGGCGTGGCCAAGAAAAATCTAACAACTCAGTCTCTGGCAATAGGATTGAAGTTAACCCTTGCTTGGATTCTCCAAGTAGCGCACTGGAGAATGATAGGTTCATTCATTTGAGACATGTTCTAACTAGGATTTATTTATTTTTACTTGAGTAGAGCCATTAAAACTGTAATCTGGGTCCATCATTGGCGGTCTGACCTGGGATATAATCCATTTCCCACTTTACAAATTTTACTCTATTCCTAGCTCATTCGGTCTATGTGTAAATCAAGACTACAGCTGATCATATATCAGAGCTGATAACCATTTTGTGTTGTACAATTCTGGCAGTTAAGGGGGAACTTAACTATTTCTATTTATGGCAGGAAAGGTATAAATCCTGCACGTGCTATGTTTTTATGAAATCATCATGTTCTACATATTGTAACAATGATCTAATTTGGGGATTATCCTACAACTGTTTGGAAGTTGTCCCGGTAGCTTTACGGACATCCAAAATGCAACCATTAGTGACCTAAATGACTGCAGCATATTTAGCCTCTTTAAGGCTAAAACTCTTCTTCGTAAAAAAATATCTATTGAAATACTTGGAAAACCTTAACAAACTTTAAAATCTGCTTTCAGAATTCCTGGATATATCAATTAAATATTATTCTGAAATGCATACATTATTTAAATAGAGTACTGCATAATATAAAACTTACTGTGTGTGGACTAATGTCAAGTTGTAAAATGGATCCTTCCCTTCTCACCTCCTGAAAAGCTTTAGCAAAAAGTATTTTCTGGCATAGCTGGTTATGTCTTGCAGGGTTGCAAAAGGAGAAAGAAACTGCCAATAATAGTGCTCTTACAAACAAGGTGTAGGATTCCTTTTTTCCAGTTTAAGCAATTCCCTTATATTTGGTATGAGACTAATAGTCTAAAGGTCACACACACACACACACACACACACACACACACACACACACACACACTCACTCACTCACTCACTCACTCACTCACTTACTCTTATACCGGGGCAAATAAAAAATCAGTCTTACCTGGATTTGTGGGTGACATGGCTGCAACCCAATATCCCAGCTGGGAGGCGATGTAGGTCCAGGTCAATCCATTTCCTTCTTGTTCAATAGTGCCTAAGTTGCTTTTTAACCACGTCCCTGTAAAACATTTAAAGAAATTTGTAAAATGGGATAGGAAATAGAAGAGAACAGAAACAAAGCTATATGACTATTATAGTATAAATGGATCATAATTTTCAGATGCAGAAACTGAATAACAGTACAAGAAATCCTCAATTTACAAATTCATTCATTTGGTTCATTTGGTGACCATTTGAAATTATAATGGCATTGAAAAGTGACTTATGATCAGTTTTCACACTTATAACTGTTGAATCCACATGGTCACATGATCAAAATTCAGACGCTAGGCAACTAGTTCATATTTATGACAGTTGCAGTGTCTCAGGATCATGTCATCACTTTTTGTGATATTCTGACAAGCAAAGTCAATGTGGAAGCCATTCACTTAACAATTGGGTTATTAACTTAACAACTGCAGTGATTCATTTAACAACCGTGGAAAGAAAGATTGTAGAATAGGGCAAAACTCTCTTAACAAATGTCTCACTTAACAACATAAATTTTATGCTCAATTGTGGTTGTAAATCAAGGACTACTTGCAATAATATAATCTATAAATTAAATGCTAATAGTTTTCTTTACTGACCACCATTGGGTGCCACAGTGAAGTGCTTAAAAGGGGGGGGGGCAGAAAAAGTTATCCCAAATCCTTAAAATTTTAAGTTTTTTTCAATCTGTGGACCAGTATTCATGTAGATTATGTGATATTAGAGATGCTGAGAACAAAAAAGCTGGTCCAGTGTCAGATTTTAAATAGTTTTTTACTTGGTGTTACAATTGCATTTCTAGTAAATTAACACTACCAAAAATTATTTGTGTTGTTTGGAAATACAAAGCCTACATCTCTCCAAGCTAAAATGATGATAGAAATTTCAGAATAGACAATATCCATGCCTCTTTAAAAGCGTTCTCCCCATTTATGGAGGGAGCCGAGACATGTAGATAGAGTGTGGATAGGTATTTCAACACATTTCCCCCCCCAACTTGAGGCAGATAAAGCCTTTCTATAAAGAACAATATCATTCTTTTGACTTTCTTAATAGCCTTAATATACAAATACTACAAGCAACATATACATGCACTGCATACAACCTAGCCAAAATTTAGCATCACCTCTATTTTGACCATAAGAAATTTTCTTTCAGTGATTGTGAGTTATGATACATTTAGTTACAAGTCAAATGCCTGTTTTCTTTTATTACTGAAGACTGTGAGGAGGCATGAACTTATCTAAAATCCCTTATGCTTCACAGGCTCAGATCCCACTGCATTTTACAGCTTTCCCCAACCTAATATCTTCCACATGTATTGGATCTGCATTTCCCAGAATTCCCAGCTACCTGAAGACGGTGCAGCCCCTACACATCTGGGGGACATCACCTGCTCCTGTAATTTAGCGAAGAGGCGTTGTCACTATTAGCAGAGCAAGGGGTTGACTGGCAGAGGCAAACAGTGAGGATTGCAAGCAGTGTGAGAGAACAAAATTGTGTCTGAATAGAACCTACACAGCACTTTATAAATCAGATGGAAAGAAGGATGTTGCCTTTTTGTCTGTCTGTCCGTCAACTGATTTCTTCACTGCCTATTTCACCTAAATGATTCTGAATGGTGAACAATTAAGAAATATATTAGTAAAAAGCAGAGTTAAAACAAAGGTAAAAGGTTAACTAATAACAAGTTAAAATGAATATGTTACAAAGTTAAGAGAGATAGAGGGACTGCCCTGAAACCACCAACTTCCCCCAGAATTGCCATCATTCTTGCCTCTATCCCGCATTGAATTGGCAGTCAGGCCTAGACATTCTTTCAGAAGCCCATAAGAGAGGTAGGGGCTGCCTCATCTTTGGGGGTGAGACATACTAAACCGCAGAGGCAACAACAGAGAAAGTTCTCTTCTTGGATTCCATCAATTAAATTTTTTTTAGTGATGGGAAAAAATGATCTGCAAGATATCTTCCCTGCCTGACTAGAAAGGATGAGTCAATGTAATGCACAATTAAGAGATATATTAGAGAAGCATTTTGTCCTTTCGTGCAACAGACAAATATCCTTGCATGGTTCTGGTGTAGAATGTTTCTAAATCTTTTTGCAGAGCTGACATAATCTTTTCCACACTCAAAGGCTATGCTATTCTGGAACAAGTGCTTTAACCCCTATCTCCACAATGCTATAGGGGTTGCAGAAGACATCACAAACTTTCTCAACTTGTTTCAAGAAAATGCAGTACATATTGTTTTGCAGGATCTCCTCTGGAAGTGAAGGGCCACTTAGAGGGGGTCTCCCAGTTCCTTGGATTTATTCCTAGACAAAGCCAAGGGTCCATAGTACCTTGCCACAACCCCCTGATCTTTGGAAGTAACTGGATGAAACATTGTGACTTGCATTTCCTCCTTCCCTGCAAAATAAAGGGAAGAAATAAAGATGAGGAAAGGCTATTGGCTAGCATTTGCCTTCCTATCCTTCTCCTTCCACATGTTCTTCATCCTCCAAGAACAGCAACTGGAACACTCTTGAGGGCACCATGAATATAATTCTGATTAACTGTAGGATAAACACAATGGATGAATGGAAATAACTTTAATTAGCCAAAGGTATCCTATGCTTGTACCTGGAGCCTTCATTTAAGGGAAAGTTATGCATAACAGGTTTCTATCTTTCCATATATAGACTTGTTTGAATTGTTAGCTCTGAGATACATCATGATCTAGATACTGATCACTTTAATGATAAGACAGTAAAGCTGTGTCCCTTCTTAAAGTGATGAACAGCTAATTACTTAACTAATTAACTTGATCTTTACTGCTTAACTAATTAACTAACTAATTAGTTACTAACTAACTAACTAAAGATTCAAGTTAATTAACTAATTAACTTGAATCTTTACTGCTCAGAGATCTTCCCAGACTTAGGCATACCTGTGCTTATTTAGACAATACTTCTGCTGGAACGAAGCAAAGTGTCTGTGCATATACACCCATCTGCAGATGACCTGGAAAGGCCCTTAAAGCAAATGCACCAAATCTTTCAGAGGATACAATTGCTCCAATGTTTTGATATGAACTTCCACTTTGTCTTATGTAGAATTAATACTACAATCAACTTTCTTTGGAACTGAAATGATTAATTTATCCAGAGTGAATAAATTAAAATTTTATTCTGTCTAGTGCAGGGGTGTCAAACTCTATTTCCTTGAGGGCCACACCAGGGTTGTGGTTGACCTCGGGGGGATGGGGTGGGTGTGGGCATGGCCAGGGTGGACATGGCCAGGTTGACATTCCTCATGTCGGGGAGATGCCTGTGGTGGCCTGGGTGAGGCCATTGTCTCCAATGGAAGAAAGTGAGAGCAGGGCAAGCACCAAATCCTTGTACACCAGAAGAGCCTCACTATCCCTCCCAGGTCATGCGGAGGACCCCCGGATGGCAGGGCGGGCTGCCCTGAGCTCTGGGCAGTGGAGAGTAAGTACCCAGTCAGCCATTGAGCACCCAGGGCATCGGGACCCCACAGCCCAGCCACGGCTCCCCAAGGGGGCTCCTGGCTGCGCTTACCTCCTTAAGGCTGCTGCTGCTGTCCTCACTCTCCTTGGCCAGGTTGCTCATGGTGTGTGTGGAACAACAAAGTGTGTGGGTCAGAGGGAGGCCCACTCCTTCTCCTTGCGAAGAGACCCAGCTTTGTAACCAAAACATCCTCAGTGATAGGATGGGAGACCAACAGGAGAGGTCAGGCGAAGGAGACAAGGGGATGACAAAATGGGAGCAGGGCTGCTGGTGGCCAAGTGCTAAGGCAGAACTTCCCTCAGACCTTCCTTCCTCCCTTTCATTATAAACTCCTTCCTTCCTTCCTTCCTTCCTTCCTTCCTTCCTTCCTTCCTTCCTTCCTTCCCTCCCTCCCTCCCTCCCTCCCTCCCCCCTTCCTTCTGTGATTCTCATTCCCATCTCTTTCCTTCCTCAGTGCTCAGGAAGGGATGAGGGGAGGGGGAGAGACTGGCAGCCCTGGGGGCATGAACAGGAGGCGACGAGCACACAGGCGGAGAGCCTGAGGACCATCTTGCCCCACAAGCTGACTGTGTTCTGAGTGAAGGAAGGATTTTAAATGTAAAGCAGGGAAGGAGGAAAATAAAGAATTAAACAAGGGAGGAAAAAAAGAAAGAATCCATGATAAATTTAATCCATTCCTTACTTAAGTGAATGGCGAAAGGGAGACCAATCTTTTAAACTTGGATGTTACGGCAGAAACAAATCAACTTTCATTCTTTCCCATGGATCAAATCAGATGTGCAAAGCTACCGCTTCACTTGTTAACAGCTGGCGAATAGGAGAACCGTCCAGAGCAAGTGGGAAAGCGAAGAAAGCCTTGCCCTGGGAGGATGGAGCAAAAAGCTGCCGCTTGCAATTATTCTGACCTTGAACAAGAACCAGAGAAACGTCTCCCCGGAAGCATTAATAACCACCACAATAAAAGGAGACCAACACTGGAGACGAGAAAACTCACCTCTTTCCTATCTTAAGGGGAGGAAAAGGGGGATTGTAATTCCTATCTTAAGGGAACAGGGGTGCAATTACTGAAACCTCGGCAGAATGATCAACTCCACCTCTAGCCAGCTAAGAAAAATTAAAATTAAGCGTTTTGCAAAGAACTGCTCTGTTCTTGGAAAAGGCAGCTGAAGGGAGAAGCACAGAGGAAGGGAGAGCTTGTTAGAGGCCATACAAGTCGGGAGGGGGTCAGGAACCGCCGCTGGGGCGAAACCTCTAATTTTCCTGTCACAAAACTGCTCTGCGTGGGAAGGAATCCCACTAAAATCAAGCGAAGCACTGCCACTTTGGACTCGGGCGCCTTTCCCTGCGATTCGGTTTCCGACCAACTTAAAACCACATTTTTCTGTTCTAAAATCTGGCACCTAGATTTCCTCCTGGCTTTAGCGAAAGACAGACAGCCAAACCCAGTGTTCATAAAACTCAAAAGGCAAGCCAAACAACCTCTGGAGTATTTTTTAAAAATATAAAATAATAAAATAAAATAAAATAAAATAAAATAAAATAAAATAATAAAATAATAAAATAAAATAATAAAATAAAATAAAATAAAATAAAATAAAATAAAATAAAATAAAATAAAATAATTCACACCCACCCACAGCCAGTCTGGAACCGGCCTGAACTGGCCAGAAACTTCAAGCAAGAAGCGAGTTGCAGCTTCTTTGGGAGTCGAGCAAACTCCTTGGTTCTTTCGACAGAAAGGCTTTTTGGGGGGGGGGGTGATGAGGAAGAAGTGGGGGGGGCAGAAATAAGACAACTGAAGGCTCTGAAATCTTACAACCTGCTCTCCTACTCAGTTTTTTTTTAAAATCTGGTTTGAATTTCATTAGCCGCCAATTCTTCTCCCCCAGCTGCGTATTACAATCCCCTCCCCAAATATATCAGTATACAGACACCCCCTTCCACATGAGATTTCCTTCCCTGATTTCAATTTCATCCCCCAGCTCCCTGCCCCCCATCAATGAACTTGGGATGAAGGACATCAGAAGTTGCTAAGAGGCCTAGAAGAAGCCGTGGCAAATTAAATTTTTAAAAAAGAAAGAATCAGAAACAAAAAATCCCTGTTTGTTTGCTTGTCCCTCTCACCTATAAACTGCAAATGAATGGAAGCTGCCAGGTTCTCTCTGCATATTTCCAGTCTGCGCCCCCACCCCCACCCCCACTCCGCCTTGAGAGGCCTGCATGGCTTTCTTCCCCGACCCTCTGGAAAAATAAAATAAAACCACATTCAGGCACTCTCCCCTTCTCTCCACCAAATTCCGGCAGCAATCAGCCTGCGCTCGTTGCCAGCCGTGAATATCTAGTGCCCACTATTCGAAGATCTGGGAATCAAAATCTTACACGCATGGACATGGCAGAACTTGGAAAGAACTTGGAGAAGGAGAGGAGGAGCGGATATCTGGGCTGGCATGTGGCCAGCCTTAAATCCAACCCGCACAGCTCTCTGGAGCCAGTGAGAGACTGCCCTGCCCCCACCCCCTATGCAAGTGTAGCGAGAAGGCAGTGAGCACATGCGTCCTGAGTGAAAGGGAAATGCTCAGGGTTAGCCTGCAGGGCAAGGAAGTTCCCAGGGATGCCTGGCCCCACATGCGCTCACTGATTCCTCTGTATATGCACAGGGGTGTGGGGGATGTCTCCTCGCTGGCTCTAGTGTGGCCCCATGGATTTAAGACTGACCGTGTTCTGGCCCGGATGCCACCACCAGGTTGTACATCAGCACCCAGTCGTCCTGGGCCGGGCCAAGGAGCCGCAGGCCTCTCATTTGCTGTTTCTAGGGTGGCATCGCGGGCCAGATATAACCACATCATGGGTGGATGTGGCCCATGGGCCTTGAGTTTGACACCACTGGTCTAGTGGAAGAAAATAATGTTCTGGATCAGCATGAAGGAACTCTCTTCAACCCTGATGGTTCTTGAACTACACGTCTCAGTATTCCTAGTTAACCTGGCCAATGGTGAAGAATGCTGGGAATTGTTGCAGTTCAGCAATATCTGGAAGAGGTTGCCTATTCCTTCTATAGGATATGACACCACATATCTCCTGTCTACAATGCAGTCCTTTCAGCAGTTCCAAGAAGATTCCACAACCATTTCACTCTGGTTCAGGTGACCTTAAGGGCACAGAAAAACCTCCCAAGTAGCCTCAACTGCTCTCAGAGAGAATGCTAATGACCAGATGACTGCAAAGAAATACAATGCTTCCATCTCCGTCCCCACCAGCCTTCCAGAACCTATCCTTCCTTTCCCCCACCATCCAATTATAACTATCAGAACCTATCCTTCCATCCCCCACTATTCAGTTACAACTGACGAAGCTTCTTGGTTGAGAAGTAAAACGTAATTTTCTTCTTCCTCAAAATAATTCAGTTGTTTTTTGAACAGCACCTTTGAGACAATTATGATCTAGATGACTAAGAATTTCCATAGACACCTGTTATAGAAGTTGCTGAGTTCTCAAAATTTAGTTTTTATGTCTCATCTGTAAAAGTATCTGAGATCACTAAAAATCTCATTTATCCTAGTATGTTTTGCTGACTCAATATGATGGGAACTGTAATCCAACATATCTAAAAAGCAGCAGATTGAGAAGACTGACATGGGAGCTCTAGACATTGTTTTAAAGTCAGCCGGCACCAGCTTAAATAAACATAGTTTTATCAGGAATCACATCCTCCTCAATTTCCCCAGTCGTTGGATGGTTTTTTGTAGGACATCCAGCCAGCTGTAGTTTTTCCTTCAGCTGGCTACTGTTTTATAAAAGAGTATTATTTGGCAAACCAATATACGGTAAGCTATTCTTACCGTATCAGGGACACTGATAAGGAAAAAATGAATATTTGTATGCAGTCTCTAAGGAAAAATTGTTCCCAAAGATAGTCCTTTGATTTATTACTAAAATTCAAGTTGAACTTTGGTCTTTTGTTTCTGCTGTCATTTCCTGTTGTATGTGTAAATTACCTGTCTAATACTGAACAAAAGAACATGTCTGTCCCTGCACTTAGCAGTTCTAATTACATCTGAAGGAGAGAGAAAGAGTGCATTATACATGCATAGGTAGCTTTCTTTCTTTAATTCCCACTCCCAAACTTCCTTTCAATGAAAAAGTAGGTAGAACTCAAGAGACAAAATACACACTTCATGACTGGCATAAAACATACAGGTTGCTTCTGTAGTATAAAAAAAAAAAAACATATATGCAGGCATTTTAAATTGTTGCACTTTATGAATAATATTCAAGCATAATGTTATGAGTCCATTTATAAAAAACAAACAGCTACTAAACAGCATGGTTGAGAATGCAAAGCACGGAATGGGAAACCACAGCTCCAGAGTTACAGCACATGGTGGCGAAATCACACTCAGTCCTTGGGCTGAAAAAGACTGAGAAGCAAACAATATCTGAAAGCTTTTTTGTCTGAAACCAAGGAAGGCTACTGCCAAATTGAGACTACTGTTTGACCAGATGGGGGAAATAGTCTGGTAAGGGTATGGCTCTTTCTTTTAGTTTGTATCAAAGGTGGACAACCTGTGGCCCTCCAGGCCTTCTTGTATAACTCTCATTCCTTTAAAGAGGATAGACTGGCGATGGCTACCCATGCTGACAAAACTGTCTGATCAATCTTGCCATGTTAAACTGACTTTGTATGAAACATCCTCTTAGTTAATGAAATAATCTTTTGTCTTTTAAATCTGTTTTACTGAATTGTATGCATCAAAATTGATGCAATAGATATTTTTTAGGTTTAATTAAGGTTGAGAAAAATATTCTTTTTTTAAAAAAAAATCTAATTAAATTGGATTTAAAATGTCTGAAATGGTTAGTGGTTAATGGTTAGGTTAGTGATGGCTACCTTTTTGCCATTGTGTGCCAGGAGGGGCGGGTGGGAGGGGTGTTGCTCGTGCACGTGCCTACACCCATAATTCTATGCGCCTTGCCTCGTGCATGCGTGCGCAACCCTGTCCCCCCGCTCATGGCATGTGATGGCCTCGTAGGCCCGTTTTTCTTTCTCACCTGGCTTCAGTGCCTCTCTAGGAGTCTCAGGAGGGTGAAAACGGCCTTCCCCACCCCCAGAGATCCTCCAGAGGCCATAAATGGCCCATTTAACAACTTCTGATGGGACCGGAAGGCCCGTTTTTGCTATCCCTAGCCTCCAGGGCCTCTCTAGGAGTCTGGGAGGGCGAAAACAGCCTCCCCCCTCAGAGGTCCTCCGGAGGCAGAAAACGCCCCGTTATAATATATTTATTTATTTGCCATCTATCTATATTGCAGAAGAAATCTTAATGTTTCTGTATTCTGCCCCCTCTGCTCGGCTTATTAAGTTTACATAATAATGCTGAGTCGTAATATAAATTTTCACATTGCCTCATTACAAGATTGGACCATCTTGTATTCAATATGGCTTAGCAAGCACACTATGGTTTAAAAGTATTTGAGATCTAGCTGTAAATATTTTATGCAGCTCATTTTTATAGCAGAACTTTAGTAAAGCTGTCTGATGTATCTATACTTTGCTTTCAATTGCTTTTTCAATAGAATTTCAACATACTATAGTAAAAAAGATATTTTCTTCTCTATGCTACAATGTCATCAATTATATTTGCATCAAATATACTATGTAGTTGATTCTGATGGTTTAGAAAAACTATTTTTGATGGCTCCTATTTCTATAGCAACAAGGAAACAGAAAGTTCTTTGGAAGCAGTTAAGACCTATGCTTTTTGTAGAGGACAGGATATATTTCCTTTCCGAGAAAAATATTTAACAATAACAAGGTAAAAAAGGATGTCTAAAACAAGATATCAACAATTTTAAAATTAAACATATCCCCGTCTCAATATTATAAGCTATGAACTCTGAACTATCAACTTCCTCTCTGTAGGTTGAAAGACAATGATAGGAAGTGAAAAAGCAATTTAGTGGTATTGTGTTAACTATAACACTTTGCTTGGCATAAAACTAAGCTGTTTTGCATATAACAATAACTTAACCGTAAATAATGAAAAACAATATTCTGATGAATTTTGCATCCAGAATATTTTTGTTGTCTTCTTTTACTATTTATCTGGTGTTCATCTATACCCCGATATAGTACATTAATCCCACAAACTTGCATGTATGAGTATATAGGAATGCATAAAGATTTCAGGTTGAAGACAGTAAATAGCAAGTGTTTCTAAAGTGAAACTGATCTACACTATCCATGCATATGTATTTTGTACCCCTAGTGCTCTCTCTAAAGAAGCAGATTCCCCAGCTTTCAAATCAGTACCCCCCAAGACTTCAATCTAGTTATCAAAGTTAAAAACTGGAAGAACTACAAACACAACTCAGATAATATAGGTAGTTTCACAAGCAGCAATATTATAATACCCCTTTCCGAAACAGTCAAATGTATCCATCTTAACATAAGGCTTATGCTTATATATCAACAACAGCTGGTCTCAGGATATAACGATAATATATAAATTCTGTGATGAAAACTTAGTCTTTACTTATCAACTGTAAACCATTTTACTCTTCACGTGAGTTCTCCGCATTTCTACTAATTGCTGTGTATGTCCCTCCACAAGCCTGTGTAAACAAGGCATTATGAATTCTATCTGACCAGATTATGCAGGCTGAAGCCAAATACCCCAATTTACTGGCCATTATTTTGGGAGACCTAAACAAAGCAAACTTAAGGAAAGAGCTACCAAAATACTTTCAATTGTCCCACTAGAGGCAAGAATACTTTAGACCATTGCTACACAACACTAAAAGATGCTTATCGGTCTTTATCACGAGTAGCTGTGGGCCACTCTGATCATTACATGATTCACCTTGTACCTGTCTGCACACAAAGACTTAAAACCACGAAACCAACAATTAAATCAGTGAAAACCTTGACTTGAGGAGGCAAATTTAAAGTTACGGGCCTGCTTTGACTGCACTGATTGGAATATTTTTGAAGATACCTCTGCAGACCTGGATGAACTCACAGATACTGTAACATCATATGTCAGCTTCTGTGAAGACTTATGTGTACCGACCAGGAACTTGCGAATATACAGTAACAATAAACCTTGGTTCACAGCTAAACTTAAGCAGCTACATCGTTCCAAAGAGGAAGCCTACAGAAAAGGTGATAAAATGCTCTACAATCAGGCCAGAAATGTATTAACAAGGGAGATCAGAGCAGCAAAAAGAAGCTACTCTGAAAAGCTAAAGAATCGGTTCTCAACAAATGAACTAGCAAACATGTGGAAAACTCTTTAAAATATCACCGGCTACGGCAAACCTCCATCCCAGGCTGAAGGAAATCAACAACTGGCAGATGACCTGAATGTGTTTTACTGCAGGTTTGAAAGGGAACTACAGCTACCAACCCCCATCTCAGACACCCCAATAACAGCCAAGCTGCCTACAACTGACCCCATCTCTTTGGGTTCACAACCCCTAATGATCACAGAAAAGGAAGTGCAAGATCTATTTCACAGACAAAAGCCAGGAAAAGCTCCAGGCCCAGAGAAGATAACTCCTTCTTGCTTAAAAGTCTGGGCTGACCCATTGGCCCCCATCTTCACCCGAATCTTCAAAAAATCGCTAGAGATGTGCTATGTTCCTTCTTGCTTCAAATGCTCTACTATTATCCCAGTGCCGAAGAAGCCCACCATCAAGGAGCTGAACAACTATAGACCAGTTGCTCTAATATCTGTAGTTATGAAAACCTTTAAAAGGCTAGTGTTGTCCCACTTGAAAACCATCACGGATCTGCTGTTAGATCCTCTGCAATTTGCATACCGAGAAAATAGATCAACAGATGATGCTGTTAATATGGCTCTGCACTACATCCTACAACATCTTGAATCTCCAAAGACCTACGCAAGGGTCCTCTTTGTAGACTTTAGTTCAGCATTCAATACCATCTTTCCAGACACTATATACCTGTGTCTATATACCAATGACTGCATCTCAAACGATCCATCCGTTAAACTACTGAAGTCTGCAGGTGACACAACAGTGATCGGTTGATGTGACCGGAACAATCTGGAACTGAACACACTCAAAACTGTAGAAATGGTGGTAAACTTAAGAGAAACCCTTCCATATTACCACCTCTTACAATACTAGACAACACAGTATCAACAGTAGAGACTTTCAAATTTCTAGGTTCTACCATATCGCAAGATCAAAAATGAATGTTTTTTCTGCGCCAATTCAGAAAGCTCAAACTGCCCAAGGAGCTGCTGATATAGTTCTATAGAGGAATTATTGAGTCTGTCATCTGCACCTCTATAATTGTCTGGTTTGGTTCTGCAACCCAATAAGACAGACACAGACTTCAGAGGATAATTAGAAATGCAGAAAAAACAATTACTACCAACCTGCCTTCTATTGAGGACCTGTATACTGTGCGAGTCAAAAAGAGGGCTGTGAAAATATTTACAGACCCCTCGCATCCTTGACATAAACTGTTTCAACTCCTACCCTCAAAACGACGCTATAGAGCACTGCACACCAGAACAACTAGACACAAGAACAGTTTTTTCCTGAATGCCATCACTCTGCTAAACAAATAATTCGCTCAACAGTCAAATTATTTACACAGTCTGTGCTAGTATTATTCTTCTCATCATTCCTATCACCTCTCCTTCCACTTATGTAACCTTGTTGCTTGTTTCCTTACGATTTATATTGACTGTTTCCTAATATGATTTGACTGCTTATTTGTATCCTATGACTATCATGAAGTGTTGTACCTTACGACTCTTAACGAATGTATCTTTTCTTTTATGTACACTGAGAGCATATGCACCAAGACAAATTCCTTGTGTGTCCAATCACACTTGGCCAATAAAGAATTCTGTTCTGTTCTGTTCTATTCTATTCTATTCTATTTATTTATTTAATGCTTTTTATTAGGAATTATTTTAACCTACATTAGGAATTCTTATTATGAATTTTAAGGCAAGAAGCAACAGCTACCTATGCTGAAAAAACAAATGGCCTGACTTCCCAGGATACTATATAAAACTATTGAGCAAGAGTGTATGTGTGTGTGAATGAGAGAGAGAGAGAGACAGATATATATACATGGATGGATGGATAGATAGATAAGATAGATAAAAAATAAAAAGAAGGGAAAATGTAATAGATGCATAAACTGAAAAGGAAATAAAGATTTTTAACATCCATATTTAAATCAACATGAAATAAAATAAAATTCTGTTTTATCTTGTGAAGGCATGTTACTCAAAGGCCAGATAGTGCCAAGACAAAACTAAATTTGACTTCATATCACGTGCATTAAAATTCAATTTAATGTGAATCAGATAATTAATCCCAATCAATTATTTAATTTAATTTCTCTTTCTGTTCCACTGGAAATATAATGTGGGGACACAATATATTTCCAGATATTTGTATGTGTGAGAAAATGTGTCTGTGTAGATACAGTATAGCTTATTCTTCAAAAAAATCCAGGACATCTCAAACTCACATCCTTCCATAGTCTACAAGCTTATATCTTAACACTGAATTTGAGAATGGTACTTGAGATAAATGCTTTTTGTTGATAGATTCTATACGCACTCATTACTGAACCAACAACTGCTCACATTAAAATGACAAATATCATTTCACTGTTTTTTATTTTTAATTCCAAACCATGGAATTAAAGCCAATGCAAAGTGTAGAAGACCAATAACTATACAAAATAAAGAGATAAAACTAAAATTGTGCCCATCTTCATATTTGTAGCTCAAATACCAGTCATTCTGAATTAATACTATGTCTACGCCAAATGGATTACAATGACTAATTTGCAAAAAAAAAAAAAAAAAAAAAGTCTGTCCAGGATGCATGATAATAAATTGGAGCAAGTTAAGTATGGCACATCAGAAAGTGTTTCTCATTTAAACTGGAAACAGAAAAGCACAAGAGAACAAAACACAAATATTTCCTTCTCTTGTTGACAAGGAAAGCAAACTGCTATCTACTGTCCTTGGGAAAACTGAAACTGATGCCCAGTTTTTAAGAAAAGATATTTCCTTGTGATGCAAAGCCAAGATCTCTCACTGGAAAAAATAATCTCTGATTTGGATCTTTACTCTGGAATGAGGTGGATCATTGTTTTCTCAGGGGATCAGTTTTGCACATAAATAAGGTTCTACAAGAGGAAGAACCTCTTTACCAAGACATGATCTTATTACTATCTGGGGTCATCTCCTGTCTCCTAGGCAGTAGGAAACAATGCTTTGTAGTTCCAGAGCTGGCTAAGGTTCAAAAATTCAAGTAGGCCAAGAGTAGGCACATTTGGAAGACTATACCTAAATCTTTTTTTAAAAGTAGGAGATGAGATGAAAGTTTTAATATAGTTTTGTGTTTTGTGTTTATAAAGTGGATTTGAAAATGAAGACCTTTCCCCCGCCTTTATATATAAAGCTTGAGTAATCTTTAAAGTTGGTGAGGTATTATTTAAAGTGAATTTTAATGTATGTACATTAAGAGGAAATTTAAAAAGAGTAAAGTTTAAAAAATGATGTCTTAGAATTTATTGATTTTAGAAATGTTTTAAAGAAAAGTTTAATATTTTAAAAATTAGAAAAAGTATTTCTTTTTCTTTAGGGTTAAAAAATTTGAAACAGTATACTGAATTTTATTAATATGAATTATAATAGTCTATAAATATTAAGTAGTAAACAGAATATATATCATTTTCCACAGCAAGGAAAAGCAGAGATTGTTAAATTGATTCTTTTATCCAAAGAAGAGCATATATTTAATTTTGTTTCTATTTGGAAATTGCTTTCAGAGTGTGTGCTTGTGATTGGGAAAAAAACTGAAATTTTGACTTTGTTTTTGCTGATTAGATAGGTTAGTTGTTATTGAAATGGCTAGTATATACTTTGTATAAAAATAAAAAGTTGAAATTGTAATGTAATTATCTTCTGTGTGAAAAAGAGTTGGAAGTCAACAGCTTTTTTTCTTTTTTCTTTCCTACCCCACATTTTCTTTTTCCCTTTTTCTTTCCCCTAGTTTGCCATTACTTTTTATTCTCCCTTGTATCTTATATTTTGCTAAAAATTAATAAAAATTTGATTAAAAAATAGGAGATGCAGTGGTGGAATGATACTGCAAAGTGCTTTTTCTTATATTTTGGGAGACCCTTTCATCTGAATTTACAGAATAACCAAATTGGAAGGGATCTTGGAGGTCTTCTAGTCTAACCCCTGCTCAGGCAGAAACCCCTATACCATTTCAAACAAGTATACCATTGTTCTGTCAAGAAATTTCTCCTTAGTTCTGGATTGCTTCTCTCCTTAATTAATTTTCATCCATTGCTTCTTGTCTTGCCTTCAGGTGCTTTGGAGAATAGGTTGACCCCCTATTGTTTATGACAGCTCTTAGATATTGGAACACTGCTATCATGTCCCCCCTAATCCTTCTTTTCATTAAACTAGACATAGCCAATTCCAGCAACTGTTCTTTATATGTTTTAGCCTCCAGGCCTCTAAACATCTTTGTTGCTCTTCTCTGTACTCTTTCCAGAGTCTCAACATCTTGTTCATAATATGAAGACCAAAACTGGATGCAGTATTCCAAGTGTGGTCTTACCAAGGCATTGTAAAATGGTATTCACATGATCTTGAGTCTATCCCTCTGCTAATGCAGTCTAGCACTGCATTGGCTTTTTTGGCAGCTGTAGCACATTGCTGGCTCATAGTTAAGTAACTGTACACTAGGACTCTAAGATCCTTCTCACAGTTACTACTATTGAGCCAGGTACCACTGATACTATACCTGTGCATCCATTCATCCAATTTAAATCCTACCTTTCCTTTAGGAGCTCCATGCAGTTTAGCTAGTGTTCCTTCTGCTTTTCTTCCCACTGCAACAATCTGTGAGATATGTTGGACTGAGAGAGAATGGCTGACCAAAACTCACCGGGTGAGCTTCTGTGGCTGTGGATGGATTAGAACCTGAGTCCTGATGTCAATCTAGCACCTTAACCACCCCTCTTTTCTATTTTATGTAGGCATAAAATTACTCAGGATGAAAAACAAAGAGCAAATCTGGAATGATCCATTGTTTCAATAGCTTGCGTCTGGTCCAAAATAAACAGAAAAAACCTTTTTCGACAGGAAGAGGAAACAGAGTTCATACAAAAAAAATCAACATTTTTTACACGTACGAAGGTATTTAAGCTTCTGGACTCCCACTAAATTTTTGGAAAGCCCTCAAGCAACTTCCCTTCTCTAATAATCTAGCAACATCACCAGCTAATTGATGGATGATTGCATTAGGATTTATTCAATATGTGTATATTCTGTATTGTTAATGCATCTCTTTGTTGATCATCTAAGTATAAACAATCACTGTTTAATGCATATTATCTGAGGAATAAATGTAAAAATGTCTCCAGGGAAATATTAGGCTGCTAATTTTATAAATTATGTAAAAGGTGCTACTCCTTTATTTTACTATGCTCGCATCTCAAGACATTTAAGTTTTGTTGGCAATGCATCATGCTTGCTGGAAACAATATTGCATATAAATAGATAACGATGCAATAAAACAATGGCCATGATTTAATTCCGCACTGCTGTGGCCATAGAAGAAAGAGTTATTGCTTTCGGTAATAAAGATATCAGGTCTTTTCCTAGCAGGGAATCCCAGCAAAATACACTATGTAGATCACCAACATAAATGGAAATGAAATAAATGAGTAATTTAAGGATATATCAGATGTAGTAGTTTATTTTTATACAGTATGAATGGATTAAGGCAAAGTTCTATTTGCAAACTGAAAGGATATTTTCTAAAGACATCATAATTTGAAAGTGATTACTACTATTAGTTTTTAGTTTTGAAATATTATATTGTTTAGGATCTCAATAATAGATCCTGGGATGTTGTTGTTGTTGTTATCGCAGTCAGCCAAATGTTCAGAATGGGTTTGGCATTTTTGTCTACCAATCAAGTCCTTACCAAGGACCTAGGATAGGCAAATCTGGATGTTTGACAGTATTACAGATTGAAGGATGGAAGCTGTTCTAAGTAAAGCTGCCTTCTGCAATTGATTGATGGTGAGTTTATCAGTGCCAATGGTATTCAAGTGATGCTCCAATTGTTTTGGGTTGCATCCAAGGTACTTATTACTATTGGTACTACCCTTGCTTGCCTTTCCCACAGTCGTTCTATTTCTATTTGTAGGTCTTTGTATTTTGTTATCTTCTCCACTTCTTTCTCTTCTATTATGCTGTCTCCAGGCATTGCCACATCCACTATCCAGACTTTTTTGTCTTTTTTATCAACAATTGTTAAGCCTGGGGTGTTATGTGGCAGGTGCCTGTTTGTTTGAATTCTAAAGTCCCAGAGCAATTTAACTTCGTCATTTTCTATGACTTTCTCTATTTTATGGCCCCACCAGTTCTCACTTGCAGGCAAATGATATTTTTTGCAGATATTCCAATGCACCATTGTTGCTACTTTGTCATGCCACTGCTTGTAATCAGTCTCTGCGTTCTTCTTGAAGTAACTTAACAGGTGGTACCACTGTTTTTTCAGTTTCTTTGCATAGGTGGCACTTACTGTCTGTTGCTGTCTTCTCAATTCCAGCTTTGTATGAATTTGTCCTTAAGGCTTGGTCTTGTGTACCCAGAATTAGTCTCTCAGTCTCTTTCTTCAACTTTCCTGCTCTTAGCCATTGCCAGTTCTTGTTATTATCTGCTTTCTCTGCTACTTTAATGTACTGGCCATGTAGTGCTCTGTCTTCCCATGCCTTCATTCTGTTCTTCATTTGGTCTTTTTTGCAGGCCAATTTGGTCTCTCCAGTAGTCAGTAAGCCTTCTGGCATACTAAGTTCAGTGCATCTTCTTCATTGTCCTTCAGATATTCTTCCAAAGCCCTTGTTTTTTCTCCAATCATCTGATGTATTTGCAACATTCCACACCAACCAGTTTGCCTTGGTAGGTAGAGTCTGTCAATGTCGCTGCGAGGATGAAGAGTATGATTCATTGTCATTATTTTTCTGGTCTTCCTATCCACTGCTTTTAGTTCTGCTTGAGTCCAGCCCACTATTCTTGCTGTGTATCTAATGACTGGAATTGCCCAGATGTTGATTGCCTTGATGGTATTTCCTCCATTATTTGGACTTTAAAATCTTCACTCTCTTGATGTATTTACCATGCTTGATGTTGTCAGCTTGAAGGTATTTGTAGTAATTACCTTCATTCAGACTCTTAATGTTATTTTCATGGGATAACTTGATTCCTTCAGTTTTTACTATTTTTCCTTGTTTGATAGCGAGTATGGCACATTTGTCCAATCCAACCTCCATTGCAATATCTTGGCTATATATATGGACAGAGTTGAGCAGCAATTCTATTTCAGATGGTGTTTTCCCCTACAGCTTCAGATTGTCCATGTAAAGGAAGTGGGATAGTCTGGCAGATGTTTTTGATGTTTGATAGCCATGGCCTGAGTTATTCAGTAGTGTTGATAAAGGAAACAGTGCAATAACAAATAATAGTGTAGTGAATCTCCATGAAATATTACTGTCTTAATATTAACCTCTCCCAGTCTCTCACCATTGACCTGTAACTGTGTCTTCCATTGTGCCATCAATCTTTGCACAATGTTTACGACGTTTCTACTGACTCCTGTTATTTCTAGGCATTTGATTATCCAGTCATGTGGAAGAGAGTCAAATGCCTTTTTTTGGGGGGAAAAAGTTTTTTTTATTTTTTTAAAACACAAACATAAAACACATCTTTTCCAAAACGAAGCATTGATCCAGTCACAAATTAGTACAAATCACTAACAAATCTTAACTTCCAATTAACACAACTTAATATTTTATTCAGTTATTTCCCTACATTCTATCAATTTAACTATGCCATTATCCCAAAAACCTGTTACTTAAATCTTAGAGCCTAACCAAATATCATTCCATTTTTCTCTTCCTTTTTACTTAGATGGATATATTTTAACAATATAAATCATTACAGTTATTGTAAACATTTAAAAAATAGTTTAACTATTACTCCCAACATAATCATCTTCATTACTTTACTATTAATCCTAACACAATCATTTCATTTTTGCTATTCCCAACATAATCATTTTTATCTTTGGGCTATTAATTCCAACATAATCATTTTATTTTACTGTTGAACTCAGCATTATAGTCTTTATTTCTGTTGTTAAATCCAATTTATACATTTCATTTTTACTGTTAATCTCGAGATACTCCACCTTATTTTGGCTGTCCTACCCAGCATAATAATTTTTATTTTTGGCTGTTAATCCCAGCATTTTATTTTTACTATTAAACCTAACATCTTTATCTTTGTCTTTGTTGTTAAACACAACATAATCATTTCATTTTTGATGTTACTCCCAGCAACATCCTCTTTATTTTGTTGTCCAACCAACATAATCATTTTTGTTTTTTGGCTGTTAAACACAGCATAATCATTTTTGTTTTTTGGCTGTTAATCACAGCATAATCATAGTTAGCTTTACTATTAATCCTAGCATCCTCCTCTTTTTTGTTGTTTCTATCTATACATTGCTTATTTCAGTTAATCATATTTATCATTATCCTTTTTTATGACAATATAACATTGAGACATGGTTCTTGCTTGAAACATAACTGTATATATATAAAAGTCTCTTTTAACATGCTTAATTTCTTTTATATTCTCATTTTCATCAATATTCCAATTTTATATATTTATGTCATATTCTTCTCATATTCTTATACATCCATAATTATCTTATAAGAACCTCCTTTTTATTATTACTACCACCTATACATTATTTCATTTTTAATCACATTGTTTTAATCTTCTTTTTTCTTTTTCCAGCCATGTCTACCTCATTTCTTCACTTTCTCGTCTGCCGGCATATATTTCCTTCCATTTTCAAAGTCTTCAAATTTTGTCCTCCAAATGTCATATTAAGTCTTTTTCTTATTTTTATTCTGGATAAAATGCATCAAGTTCCCTTCTCTTGAGCCTGAGCTAGATCCTTCTTTTATTCTTGCACCAGTTTTTTAAATTGTTATTATTCCAATTATAGGAGTTCCATTGTAGTTTCCTTTTCTTTTCACCAAAGTCAAACTGCCTGCAGACGAGAAAGAAAAAACATCCTCCACAAAATCCCACGACTGTTTTCTTAAAGTTCAAAATTTTCCATAACAAAGATGAATTACAATGTTCCTTTTTAGACCAGAAGGTGTCCCTCTACAATCCACATTTTCCATTAGTCATGCAAGTATCCATTTTATTACAATTATATAACAATCCAGTTTAATTACTCTCCTTCCTTTGATTTTAAAAGTATCAAATCTTCTTTTTTTTTTTAAAAAAAAAAAATCCAGTTCCAATTTTAAAATATCCAGTCTTTTCACCATGTCTCGATATTTAATTCCATTAGTTCTGTAGAGTTAGTTGTTTGTTGGGTCTTTGTCTCTTTAAAGTTACATTTTAAACTCTCCATAGCCCCTTTGTTGTTCAGCCACAGTTTTAAGGCTAGGGGTCTTATAGTTAATAGTATTGCTCTAAGCGTTGTTGCAAGCCTGTGTTGGTTGTCACTCACCTGGCTTCAAAATGCTCCATTTCAATCCACTTTCCTCCTGCACATCTCTTAGCCCGGTTGTCCCAGCTTCGTGGCAGCCGCCATGGCTGCCCCCCCCCCACTGACTCATAGAGGGTTCCCTTTGATCTCTGAGGAACTTGCCTGTTCCTCTTGGTCGTCTGAGGCACCCCTCCTTTTTCCCCATCCCTGCAGGACAGTTCTGGTCTGAAGACCCATCACCGGCAGTTCGACAGCCAGGGTTTTCGCGGCGCTCATCAGAGCCGGTTATTTCCCCGACTGTGTCGCCGCGACACCAAACTGGAAGTCGAATGCCTTTTTGTAGTCAATCCATGCTACATTCAGGTTGGTCTTTTTTTTCTTGCAGTTTTCCAAAATTATTTTGTCAATTAGGAGTTGATATTTTGTTCATTTACTATTGGGGCACTTTTCTTTCTGCTCAGTTGGAAAGAGATTGTTTTCAAGTAGATGTTGTTGGACTGCATCAGCTACCACGCCAGTTAACAATTTGAAAGTTGTTGCTAAGCAAGTAGTTGTCTGATGCTGCCCCTTTTGCTGGATCTTTCATTATCCGGTAGGTTCTACCAGTTGTTAGCCACTCTTCAATTTCACCTCCTTGCAATATGTTGTTAAATGTCTTGGCAATGAGTGGGTATAGACCAGTTAGATGTTTCAACCAAAAACACAATTCATCTTCACCTTTATTATTGTTATTATTATTAAATCATCACATAGTCAACCAGATGTTCAAACTGATTTTAGCATTTGTGTCTACCTATCAAGTCCTTACCAAGGACCTGGGACAGGCAGAGCTAGATTGGGATGTCAAACTCAATTTCATTGAGGGCCGCATCAGGGATGTGTTTGACCTGAGGGGCTGGGTGAGCATGGCCAGGATGGGTATGGCTTGTGTAAGGGGCACCTGTGGTGGCCTGGGTGGACCTGAGAGGGGTCCACTGTCTCCAGTGGAAGAAGGCAAAACTAGGGAGAAGGCCAAACCCTTGTCCTCCAGAGGAGCCTTGCCGGCCCTCTCAGGCCACGTGGAGGATCCTCAGATGGCGGTGCAAGCTGTCCAGAGCTCTAGGCAGCAAAGGGCAAGCGTCCAGCCCAGCCCTTGAGCTCCCAGGGCACTGGGACCCCACAGCCAAGCCCAGCCCTGCTTCTCCAATGGGGTGCCTGGCTGCACTTATCTCCTCGAGGCTGCTGCTGCTGTTCTCACTCTCCTTGGCCAGATTGCTCATGGTGTGTTTGAAAGGGCAAAGTGGGTGGGTCAGAGGGAGGCCCACTCCCTTTCTATGCAAGGACACCTGGCTTTGTAACCAAAGCATCCTCAGCAATAGGATGGGAAACCACCAGGAAAGGTCAGGAGGAGACAAGGGGATGGCGAAAGGACAGCAGGGCTGCTGGTGGCCAAGTGCTAAGGTAGGACTTCCCTCAGACCCTCCTTCCCTCTCATTATAATCCTCCCTCCCGCTTTTTTCCTTCCGCCTTCATTCGCCTTTCTTCTTCCTTTCCCACTTTCCTTCTTTATCCTTACTTGCTTTCTTCCCTTCTCTTCTTTTTCTTTCCTTTTTCCCTTTCCTATCCCTTCTTGTATGTTCAAATGCAAAAGGGGAAAGATTTCTTGATGCCTCCTTGCCTTGTGATCAAATGCCACTTTTGTTAGTAGTTTGTTTTGCTAGCACTCTGCCAGCAAAAACAGAACTCGGGGAGGGGCGCACACAGCCCTCACAAGCTCCATTTTTTGCCACGATGGCCTCCAGCCCTCTGCCAGTGAAAATGGCCCTCCTGAGTTTCATTTTCTCTGGAAGGAGCACTGTGGGCTGGACCTTCACTGTTTCGACGGAGGCCCTACGGGTCAGATCTAAGTACCCCACGGGCCGGATCTGGCCTGTGGGCCTTGAGTTTGACACCCCTGATCTAGATATTTGACAGGGTTACAGATATCATCACTGAGAATTGAGAAGAGCCTGATGGCGCAGCAGACTAATAGCCTGTTATTAACATTCAGCTGCCTGCAATTACTGCAAGTTCGAATCTCCCCAGGCTCAAGGTTGACTCAGCCTTCCATCCTTTCTTAGGTAGGTAAATTGAGGACGCAGTTTGTGGGGGCAATAAGCTGACTTTGTATAAATATACAAAAGTATGAAGGCTATTGCTAAACGCACTGTAAGCCGCCCCGAGTCTCCGGAGAAGGGCGGCATATAAATCAAATTAAAAAAAAAAAATCACAAGATAGAAGCTGTTACAAGTAAAGCCGCCTTCTGCAATTAACTGATGGCAAATTTGTCAATGCTAGTGTTGTTCAAGTGGTGCTCCAGTTGTTTTGGGATTCCACCCAAGGCTGCTCTTGTTGTTGTTATTACCATCTTAATAAAATGAATATTTTAAGGAGATCTTTTAAATAGTTTGCTTGGTGCTGGAGAAGGCTTCTGTATATTCCTTGGATAGCAAAGGTAATTAACAATCAAGTTCTGGAGTGTATGATACCAGATATGTCACTGGAAGGCAAAATTGCTTTCTCCAGTGAATTCCCCTGCGTGACATGACCAAAAGAAATGAGACGCAAAACTGCAGGGGAATTCACTGGAGAAAGTAATTATTTTGGAAAGGGTTAGCAGTAAAAGAAATCAGACTACCAAAGAAAATGGACCCTGGACACCATCAAAATTGACATTAACCAAAGTATAGAACAATTCAAAGAATTAGTGCAACATTGGAAGATATGGAGAGATCTGGCCCATAAAATTGCCAAGAATGGATAATAACATAATTATTCCGTTTTGATTTTTTTTTTTTTGTACTTGATGACAATAGTAATAAAGATTAAATAAAATGTGTCATTTGAATGTATGGTTTTAAATAAAGAAAATTAGGATAAACCTATTATGGAATGTTTAACATGTTTATTCCATAGGAAACAGATGTTGAAATACTATAGAGGAAGTTCTTTATTCAGACTGCCCAAATTAATTCCAATTACAGTTGCACTTAGCTATTACTAATACACTTATACCTGACTACTTTGACTTAATATTTAACTCAATATGTGTGTTTGTGTATGTGTGTGCGTGCGTGGATTTTCAAACAAACATTTACTAACGTTATATATCATGGTACAGTTATGAAACAGGATATAGGAAGGGTAAAAAAATAGGCATCTTCCTGCAGGAAGGAATGGTATGTGTTAGCTCTTTTTTTCACTCTCCTCTCACAGAAGTAAAAATAAAATATATAACAATCTTCACTCATAAATAAAAACCAAAATAAATAAATATTGGGTTAATGGAAGCTATGCCCTGAAATTAAACCTGTAACTTAAATCCCTTGACAAGCAAAAATTATATTGGCATTTAAATATATTGGGAAAATGTCAATTTGGTATCTACTTGTGCTTTACACTAGCCACTCCTTTAAGTCTTATAAACCTTATACCAAACAATACAATAAAATTGGACAGAGAAATTCCCATACTCAAACAGAATTGTTCTTGAACTAATACAAGAGTTCATGCCTGATCTACTAGAAATACATTTCTGCTAGAGACCATGAATAAACTGGCTTACATGGTGGAAATCAGAAATAAGTTTGCTTACCAAATTTTTGGTCAAACCTCCAAGCTGGCACGTGGGTATGATGTTTCAAGTTGTTGGTTGCAGGGAGAGGCACTGTTACATAGATGGGCCCATTCACTGGAACTGGGGTCCCATCACTTCTGAGTAAATGAACACTAACTGCAGTGACAGGAGTAAGATCATACCTAGTGTTATTTCCTGTAAAAAAAGGAATAGTGTTACAAAATGCACAACATTTAATATTAAAGTATTCAAATACAGATATTCATTACTTAAATATTTGTAATAATTATTTCCCAATTATCAGAAGTTAACACATCAAGAACAGTGTTTTGCAATTTCAAATTGTATTATACAGCTCCAATTTTGTATGTATATTCTGACAGTTGATTCATTGTGTAGCAGGGATAGGGGGACCAGTGAAACTACCATGGAAAAGACCCGTATTTAAATAAAACACACAAAACAAAGCAGAAACACAATTTTGTCATAGCTGGTGTAAAAAATGTAATTGTGTGAGGCAGAGATGAACCATGTCTGGCTCTACAGCACCCATTCTGTAGCCTCCAGAACAAAGTCACATCATACTGCTAGAATTATTTGACAAAAATGCCAATTGTTAGTAAAACCTTTATCCTTTGTTTTCAATAAAATAAGAAACAAAGCAGCTGCATTGAGCCTCTGAAAGTTCAGTGTTTTCATTTCACCCCCAAAGCATTGGGCATGTCTACCTCAAGAATATTGTCTTATTCCCCATCACTCCAATATAGATGGTAATGGAGAAGAGGAAGAGGATACACTTACAAAGCATATATTAATATGGGTTTTTTCCCCAAATTTCTTAACATAAATAACCCCTAGAAATTAGGTGTCATTATTCAGGACTATATAACCACCTTGGGCCAGTGGGCACATCTGGAATATTGAAAACATATTATGGCCAGCATTACAAAATAACTCCCGCTCCCATTTTAATCAGTCATGAAATTTTCATGTTATTTCCCCCCCTCCACCTGTCCCCCTCCTTTGGAGAGGGTGGGAAGCAAAGATATTTCCAAGAAAAGTACCACATTGCAGCATTTACTAATTTTATTTTTCAAGACTGCCGGTATGCCATTTCTAGGTACCAGTAATAATAAAAATTAAAATACTATAGGCTGGTGCTTTGCTATGTATACTAACTTCCCATGTATTTGCTTTTAATTAAAAGGATTGATTAAAAAAAAATAACTGAAAGATCAAATAGCCTGATGAGTTTCTAGAGAGGGGATTGGAAGGCACATGGCATTGAGAAGCTGCTTCAGAGCCTTGTTGTGAATAAGTAGGTTACATTATTAAGTTGTAATCATCATCTTACCGATATTTTAAAGGAGGAGAGGAGAACACTTTCTGACCATCACAGATTGTGATTTATCTGATTTTAGCTTGACCATGTGACCAGCTCAACAGAAAGCAGCCCTATGTTCCCAGGGCAGTCAAAGTCAAATTATGACTGGGAGGAAACTGAAGATAAAATAAAGACTGTGAAGTAAGGAATAGGCACAAACTTGCCAAGGAAATGCAATGTAATAAACTCTTGATTTCTGGTGTCCTATGTCTGTCTTGGTATTCACAGCGAGAGCTGATTGGCATTCACATTTGTGGATAAAAATTAGGAGGCTTGATCTCAAAGAATTAGCATACAAAATATTAAGCTATTCCTTCCACAGTATTTATTTATGGAACTCACTTAATTCTATTTTTCCATGATTTTTATCATGTTAATACTCTCCTTTGCCAACAGAGAAAAAGAGATGTCTTTGACTATATAAAGATGGAATTCTAAGAATATTTAAGCCAAATTGTCTCATATAAATTAAAACAAATGCCAAGAATAAAGATTAAACATCTACCAGTTCCATTGCCATCATAGCCTTGCAAATAAGGAAAACTGTCCACTTCCCAGGGTGAACTAGCTGAAGTAAGAAATGCTGTGAGGTCACTATAGCTAGTATTCTCTGGTAGCCTCAGGGCTCTTCTTTGAAAATGGACTTTGGGTTGGATCCGTGCACCTAGCAACAGGCAAAAAAATAAAATAAAAAAAAATAAAAAATAGAAGCATAAAAAATGGTACTGCTCATGTAGACTTAGCGTATACCAAATCATGACACTTTTATATATTTACTATCAATAGCAATGCTTTGAGGTTTTTTTTTCATACCTTATAATTCTATCAAGATTATCTGAGCTTTGAGCCTTCCTTTTCACTACCTTGTATCGCTTGTCCTACTTACTATGGAAATGTTTCAAGCATATGTTGTTTTATTTAATGTCAGAGACAAAACTTAATTACTTAGTATTTTCTTCCAGGAGTTTAAATGATGTTAGATACTATTTAAACAATAAAAGTTTCAATACAATTAAGTCCTGAACTCAGATAAGTGACAATGTAAATGGAAGTGGCAAAGCAGATATAAAAATAAATTTGATCTTTAGATCTGCCCTTTGTTAGTTTCCTGTCTGTCCTTTCCCTCTCATGAGAAGGGAATAATAGTCACCCAAGATCTCAATATTTTATCCACTTCCTTTAAAGACTTCTCCAATATGAAGCTCTCTATAAATTTGGTCTTATCTAGAGAATACCTATCTAGGTATTCTTACCTATCTAGAGAACATCAGATTGGGGAAGCCTTATCAGGTCCATAGGGGAATGCTATCAGGGCAAAGAGCTAGCTGAAGCATCCCTTAAACTGGATGGAGTTTTTAAGTAGAATTCATACAGTATATGAAAAAACACTATAGGATCAGCCTTAAGTTTGAGCTTCTCTGAAAGCTTTTACCTGCATCAAAGTCCTGCTATATTCCTCTGTCAATGAGAATATAACTCCAAAAAAATGAGGAATATCTGTCTATATTGCTGTTTATTTATACAGTAAGTCCAGCAGTGACTACTGCTTCCATCTTATAGCATCCTTAGAGTTCTGATTATTGAGTCACAAACTTAACTTTCTCAGAAGAGAATACCTACCACCTAAAAGCTTCAAGGCTAGAGACTTGACTTGATTTGACTAGAGAGATTTGATATAAGATCAACTCAGCATATGGTACCAAATATATATATATATAGAGAGAAAAATTTTGTAAGGACTGCTAACTTATATGATTTATGTCAGCTTTCTCTGAAAAAGGTATGCAGGTCTCCAACCCCATGATTCACAGCTAGTATCCTTCTGGTTAGGGATAATGGATGGTATAGTCTGACGTAATGGAAATACATCAAGGTGGGAAGAGTAATTTTTTTTTTCACTGAGCTTTCAATCATGTCAGTGTTCAAAACCACTATATGACTTTGGAAGGATTCTAGTGTTGGCAAAATGACAGAGAGAGCCTCATGTAGTATTTATCAGTTTAGATCCCATTAGGCATCTGCTTACAAAGCCACAAATTCATACCACCAACAAAACTCTTTACAAACACAGCAAGGCCCCCATCTGCAAACTTTTGCATAACATGCAAATGAAGATTTAGAACAGCTGTTTCTGTATTCCCAAGAGCTTCTTGTTCACTGTAGAGAGCAAACTTTTAAAAGAACCTTTCCTGATCAGAATTTAACTCCTTGTAGCAAATAAATTGATGCTATTTTTCATTCAGTAAATACTGGTAAACCTTCATAACCACCAAGCCAACCAAGTTATTTTAAAATAATATGACATGGTATGAAATCCAGGTTTTAATATTTGCTCATAAGAAATAGTGTTCTCCTAAAGATTTGTGGTTGCTTGCACTGGAATTCCAACACAATTCCACTCCATATTAAAATTTCAATGTATATCATTGTAAACCGGAGGCTAGCACGTGCCCAAAGATCCCTTTCATTTGGTACAGAAATGAACACATGTATCTTTGTTCTCTACATTCCTCTAGAATTTATATTAATTTTTTCCATCAAATAGTGTTCAAGGTATAACGATAAAATACAAATGCAAAAAAGTTCAACAATAAACATCAAGTAGAAAATAAAAACATGAGAATAAGACAGGTAGAATACAAAAATCTTCATCACCAAGTGGGATTTTGTACACAAAACTCATACAGTCTAAGAGAAAAATACAAAATATTTCAATAACCTCATGATGATTTAGAGCGACTTGGGCATTTTATGGCCCTTGGGCCACATCTGGCCCATGTGAGGTCAACTGAAAATTAGAAATCAAATGTAAATAAATATACACCATGCACACAATACAGCTGCATTCCTTTTATTTTGAAGGCAACTATTTGTTTTTCCAATTTAGATATACATGCATGCGTGCCTATGCATCTTCACAGCTGCATTGCTTTGGCTCTTCCAGAACAGTCCACATTTTTCATGTAGCCCCTTGGGAAAATTAATTACTCACCCCTCGTTTAGAGGATTACCTATTGCAACGTATCTCCTGGCAACATTAAACTATTTGCCATTTGTGAGGCTATGCTGACAATCATAGCCTCACCTCAAAATATAAATTATTTACTACATGGGTTTTCTTTACAGTCAGGTCATAAAACTGTCCTGCAAAAATGTCAGCTTGAAAAGCAACCAATTGCTAATTTAAAACACAGTAATATCAACAGCATGCTGACATCATTATAGCAACCTTGTGAAACAAAACGTGAGCACAGTTACTAGCAAAACTAATGCATTTGGCAAATAGGAAGGAATTCCTCTCAAGCCAGTTTCCAGTCCTAAATGGAAAGTAGCAATTTTGCAAATGAAGTTTTCTTAACTCTGAGGAGCCCAGGATTTGGCAGGAACATGTACCCACTGTTTCTATAATATACTGTAATTCCTGTTGGACCTCTGAAACCATTCTCTTCCATCAGAAATATGTCTAGACATTTTTCCATACACACAATAAAAAACAAAAGCAGCATAATGCAAAAAATGAAATTGCTTTAGATAATTTCTTGCCACCTCCAAATAAAACTAGGATTGTCAGCTGCCATTAGTTTGGTACTGAAAAACCTGAATATAATTTGGGACCCATTGGCACAGGCAGTGATGCCAAGCTAGGACTGCATTACAAACTTAAACAGATTCAGTGGACATTGTTTAAAGCAACACTTTGCTGATTGAGCAATTCTGGGAGATGATGTCCACATATCTTGAAGTTAACAAGTTTGAAAACACTGTTTTAAAGTTTCCAAGCAATTGAGAGACAGTCACAGATTAATTTGTACAATCAAAAGAAAATGTGTATAGATGATGGTAGACTATTTAAAATGTATGGCAGCCTTCCCTACCATGGACCTTCCATGCATATCTGGACTAAAACTCCAGTACCTTTGGCCATGATACAAACAAGGAAAGTTATAATCCAGCAAAGTATAGAAAGCAAATCTGAAGCATAGTCCTGTGGTGTGAGGAAATATCAAGTCCCTCTCAATAATATATGCTTCCCCTCTACACACACCTATATTTCAGATTTCATTTTCAAGCAAATTTAATGCAGATATTCAGTTAACATGTTTAAATGATAACCAATCCTTTAAAATCCTCTCAAGAGTTAATGTAATCAGGAAGTAACAGTAGGAACTCCAGCAGATTTTCATTAGAGTATTTCTAAACTTGGGTTCTTTTTGTAGCTACAATTATATGACCACTAATATAAAGAAAGTGTGGAATAGCAGATGACAACTTTTGGGCAGGGGATGGAGCTGTCCCATATGCCCGGTATCTGCTTATCTTAGGATAGCCGCAGCCAGACCTCCCGTGCCCCAACAACTGTTGCGCTGTTGCCCGACTTCTGTGGCTGCTTGCAGCTGGATGCCACATGGTGCATCGTGCTAGTGCCGCCACTTGTGGCAGGAGACTGCATGATGCGCTGTGTTGCTGCGCACACTAGTGCTGGCACTGGTGCAACGTGTCACCTGTGTCCTTCCACAAGTGGTGGTATCAGTACGATGCACCACGTGGCATCTGGCCATGAGCGGCGGCACTGGCATGATGCGCCATGTGGCGTCCAGCTGCAAGCAGCTATAGAAGAAGTTGAGCAGCAGTGCGACAGGTGTCAGGGCTTGGGAAGCCTGACTGCAGCGGTCCTAAGATAAGTGAATATGGGGCATTTGAGGCAGCTCCACTCCTCCATCCCCGCCCTAGCTTGATTTTTATGCATGCACCTTGTCTCACCTAGTACAACCAGATGGTGGGACGGAGTGGGCGGAATGTTAACTAGGGCTTATTGGGGGGGGGGAGGTAAGGGTAATATTCAGTGCACACATAAAAGTTAAGCTAGGATTATTTTTGGGATAGGTCTTATTTTCAGGAAAACACTTTGTGGAAGAAATTGGCCAACCTAAATAAGGAACCCAGACTTTACTCAAATACTCATTTGAAACATTTAATGTAATGTAATGTGTAATGTAATTACACATGTAATGTAACTAAGAGTATATCTACCCATAATGATATTAGACAGGGCTGTATTCTAACTAAAACTTTTTAGCCTCTATGCCACTGATATTACAGGATTCCTATATGCTTCAGACACTGATATGCCAAAGATCCATGATAAATTTAGTAATATCCTTTCATATGCTGATAATACAGTTCTAAAGGCACGCTCACAATTAAGCCTGACAAGACTATTGTGAAAGCTTTGCTCTTATTTTTATAAACATTAATAAGCCAAATCTAAAATGATGGAAATTAGTAAAAGTAGCATGAAATATACTATTTTTATACGCAACAGGTAAGCTCCTGTTATTTGCCTCAGCTCCTAACTACCCAGTTCGAAAGCATGCAAATGCGAGTTGATAAATAGATATCACTTTGGTGGGACGTTAACAGATTCCATTCATCTCAGTATACAATCATGCTGGTCACATGACCATGGAAGTGTCTTCAGATGAGTCTGGCTTCCTTGGTTAAGAAATGGAGATGAGCACCAACCCCTACAGTCAGACATGACTGGACAAGGGAAACCTTTACTTTACCTAAGCATGAAATATAACAGGCAGATAAATGGGATGCCTATTGAACAAGTGAATTATTGTACTTATTTAGCAGTATTTTTTACCAACACAGGATCTTGGATAAATCATTTTAAGAGCTTGGCAAGGCAGAGGAAAGAACTGAAAGATTATATAAAGTATTTAATTACAATTACTCAGGTACCTTGGCCCTATATTGAAAATATTCAGGGCAAAAGTAGTCTCAGTGCTACCTTTGGTGCAGAATTTATTTACTTATTTAAGAAAATTTATATGGCCACCCAACTCACTCTCTGGGTGGTTTTACAAGAATAAAAACACAATAAAAAACCAATATTTCCCCTTACTCTTTTCAGTGGTTTTCAGAAATCTGCATCGTAACTGTTGGGCCTTATAAAAGTTATCTTACTTACCATGTTTCCCCAAAAATAAGACGGGGTCTTATTTTCTTTTGACCCCCCCCCCAAATAAGGGCTTGGTCTTATTTTCGGGGAGGTGTTATTATTTTTGAGGTACAGAAGGCAGAAGCCCACTGCCCCCACCCTCTCTGTCCCACCACCTGCTTGACCCAGATTCTCTGCACGCCGTGGCTTCCGCCTGCCCTGCTTGCTGGCCTTGCTGCTAGCTGGCCACCGAACAGCTGACTGTGCTGCTCTAGCCTCGAAGGGGCTCACCATCCTGGCAGCACCGTCCTGCTGGGCTGCTCCTGCCTGGTGCAGGGCAAGTTGTCCCAGATCTATGACCTCTGGAGTGACCCCCTGCTGCCGGTGGAGCTGCGCCGCCCGCGCTGCCTCACACAACCAGCATAAGAGCTAGTGCCCACCAAGGTCTGAAGAGCACCAGGCTCAGCTCATAGCCTGGAGCCTGCAGCACCGAGTAGACCTGCAGGAAGGCGCTCAGCAGCCCGAAAGCGGCAGCAGGTGAAACAGCTTGGCTCCATCAGCAGCCGCTGGCAAAGAGCCCTAGGAGGCCGGCAGCGGGGTGGGTGGGGGACACTCCAGAGGTCGTAGATCTTGGCCGACTCATCCCATGCCAGGCAGGGGAAGCCCAGCAGGGTGCCTGAGAACAGTGCTGCCAGGAGAGTGTCCGACGAACCTGTGTGTGTGTGTCTGTGTATGTAAGAGAGACAGAGCATACTGCCGCCCGCCCTGGTATACGGTAACTCTCTGAAGTTGGATCAGATCTCTCTCTCTCTTTCTCTCAAACACACACAGACACACATCCCTCACACACACACACACACACACACACACACACACACACACACACCCTCCAAGGCAGCTACATCCCTTCACTAACCTGCTTTCCAGCTCCATTCTCTGCTGCACGTGCAGGACAAGAAAAGTAGTCTCTGTGACCATGGTAAAAAAAAAAATCAGCATGGTAAAAAACCCCCAGAAATTCAGACCTTCCAACTTCTTGCAAAAAAAAAAAAAAATTGGAAGTAGTCCCATAGACTACTTGTCTTGCCCTGCACGTGGCAGTGGAGAATGGAGGAGGAAAGCAGGTTAGTGGAGAGATGTGGCTGCCTTGGGAGCGGGGGGGGGGGGGGTTTGTTAGGGATCTCTCTCTCTCTTTTTCACACACACACACACACACACACACCATCCTTTCCTTCAGAACAGGTTGAGAGACAGGAAAATCCCCTCACCATTTTCAAGCCGTTCGCAAAAACGGCTTGAAAATGGGGAGGGGGGATTTTGTCTTTTATTCTGTTCTCAGTCTGTGCTGAGATTCAGAACAGGTTGAGAGGCAGGAAAATTCCCCTCTACCCATTTTCAAGCCATTTGCAAAAACGCCCATTCAGAGCCTTCAATGTTGCAATCCTGGAATATGCTGGAGGCTCAGAATGGGGCGTTTTTTGCGAACGGCTTGAAAATGGGGGGGGGGCCTGGAGAGGGAGTGTCTTCAATGAACTTCGCTCTGTTTGTCTGTATCTCTGTAGGCGGTAGCGTCGGCAGTGTCTCTTCGCAGGGCTCCTTCCTCCTCTCTGATTGGAGACACTGCCGATGCTGCCGCCTGCAGAGACAGAGACAAACAGAGCAAAGTTCATTGAAGATGCTCCCTCTCCGGCCAGCCCACAAGACGCTCACCCTTGGGGATAAATCAGATGCTTCGCTTGAGAAACTGCCCCATGCCAGCCAGGCTTCCTAAATCTCTTGCTCTCCAGATTGTCCCCCCTTGTGAAAAAAGCCCAACCCGGCGCAAACGCTGACTCCAGCCACCTCTTGGTGAAACTCCTCTTTGAAAGAATGATCCGCAGGTGGGGGGGGGAAGAGATTTCCTGCACATCGACAGCGGCATCTCCTCTCAGGGCTTCTTCCGATGTCCCAGGTGTATGGATTTCCATGCCTTTCTTTCCTGTTCTGTGGATGGAATTGCCTGCTGTGACTGTCCCCAATAGTTAAGGAGAGTGCAAGGTATGTGGGGTGCATTGCTTGGCCTCCAGCTTCTTTTGCAGCCACAATTGGCTGCAAAAGCGGCCATGCTTGCTGGAGGCGGTGGCCTGAGCAGCTCAGCTGATCCGATTAAGGGGCTGAGAAGCCCTGAGATGATGGGGGAAGGGAAGGACTGCATCCTGTGCTGGCCACACCCATCCTTTCACTAGGGCTTATTTTAGGCGGAGGGCGTATATTTAGGCCCACCCCAAAAATCAGGTTTGGCCTTATTTTTGGGACATGTCGTATTTTGGGGGAAACACGGTACTTGATAGACTACTCAAAATATGTTTAGTAGAACAGATAAATATGACTGAGTCCAGTTCCTGTATTAGCTGTTTTATTGAAGTTATTGTACAGCATGGGTTTTCCTCACAGTATTTACTCTCAATTCCTCCCAAGAAAGGAAAATTTTAAATAGAGAGTCCTAGACATCAGTGCTGAAACTGACATGGAGTTACTGGAAACAAATGGAACTTTTGTTGGTTACCTAAAAACAAAATTACTTTTCAGTTTGAAAATACCTATCAAAGAGATGGACACAATTCTCATGGAGGGGCTATTCTAGAACCAGATTGGAAATGTTGGATTCCATGGCCAAATATGGGCACTCCCACCACCTGCCTTATCACAAGAGGATGTGTATATACATTGTCCTAGCCACTGAAGACATTTTTCATATTTCCTTTCATTAATTTAGGCTTAGACAGTTAACATACCTACTTGAAAGAAAACTTCACTGAGATGTGAACTGCTGAATCACCAATTTCCTCCTGGGTTCTGATCTATACATCATGAGCAGACAGCTAGGTTTATAGTTTAAAAAAGTTGAACTAAGACCCCATTACATCAAACAGATTGGGGCATCCTTTAAAGGTGATGTTTATTTGAATGTTGATCCCATGTATTTATCACAAAATATTAGTGTATTTTATTTTATCTATTTTACTCTGAAATTAGATTTTTGGTTTATATTTTGATACATTGGAAGACTGATCAATTGTCTATCCCTGTCCCTCCATCTATAACCAGCCCACTAAAATTTTGTTTTCCAAAATACATTGACAAAGGTTTTACCCCAAATTCTATTCTGCCATCAGTACAAATAGAACACCACTTAACAATCTATTCAGAAATCAACGATAAGACATTTAAAAATAATCTCTATAGATGAGAAATATATGACTGTGACAGCCATTTAAAGTGGAATCTATATGGAATAAATTATCTTCATCTGAATGAGATAATAAAAATAATTGTCCTTTCAGTGAATATTGTTGTCTGTTTTAAGGCTGCAAGGAATGTTTTCCTCTAATAACATAAGGTGTCAGCACCTAGCTGAGCTTGGATGATACTTAAAGCAGAATTAGCTCCAGTTAACAGTTTTGCAGGAGACAATGAGGAAATCCCAGGCTATAGGATAGCCTGGCAAGTTGAAAAGACCTCCACAAAGAAGGTGCACAAAATTTTACTTTGACTTTGATTTAATTGGTTTATGTAAATTCATTGGTTTTGTAATGACTCATTTGCCTGTCATTATCACTATCATTGCAATTATGTTGTATGTTTGAAACGTTGATTTCATTGATTACGCGCCATCAAATTGAGGTTGATTTTTAGCAGCCATACAGATAATCTTTCTCTTGTCCCAAATTGATACAATAATGCACTCATCACCACATAATTGTGTCCATCTACTTTGCTGCTGGGCCTTCTTCAGAGAGCTCAGTCTTTGTGTAATGTGTCCAAAATATAACTTGACCCTGATCATTTATTCTTTAAGAATTCCTTAGGAGAATTCTAGATTGATTTGTTTGTTAATTCTTTTGTTTGTTTCCTTGGTCATGTATATTTTCAGAATCTTCTGCAACACCAAAGTTCAACAGCATCAATATTCTCTCTATCCTTGTCCAATGTTTGTTTCTGTAAAGTGACACAAGGAATACCACTGCCTGCACCATTCTGAAATGTTGAGTAATAGTTCATTTAGTTATTCACCATTTCAACGTTTATGAGCATTTTCCTGTTGATTGTTTTGTATAGTACCCAGAATCTCTATTGATTTGGCAGTATACAAATTAAATGCATTTATGAACACAACATGCTGGAATAATTGCCAGGAAAACTTTGTGGACACTTCCATGCAGTCACTATGATTTGAATTCAACTCTAAGGAGAGTTTATCATTTTTCTCCATTTCGTTACAGATACTATACTAACAAAACATTGTTAATGTCACTAATCTTACCTTGGATAAATGTAACATTATTTAAACCTGACTTATATATAAGTGTCAACTCGTTTCCCTAACCTGCTCCCAAATTGCCATAGGCAGGGGGATGGGGAATAGAGCCTCACAGCTGCATTGAGGAATTTGCACCTCAGGGGGTTTGCAATCGATCCCCATGAAGTGAGGAGAAACCCCATCCAACCCGCCGAGCTTCAATTACCCAGCCCTAAGTTTAAACTGAGCCTAATCTTGGAGCAACCCCGGGATGCCCATGCGCTCTCAACCGTCCAAAAATGGAGGGAGACGAGAACGCAGGCTCCCTTCTCCACCCACCAGAAGGAAGCTGAGACCAAGGCTGCCCCCAGTGGCATCCCTGTGCTGCCACTGAGGGCAAGCTGCCCGGGCTGGAAGAACCCCCCTTCACAGTCTAGAATTGATACAGATCGCCAAGCACACCAGGCTCAGGCAGATGGAGCCCAACCAGACGAGGGAGAGGCAGCGTGGAATGAGTCACCTCGATTCAGGGTGAAGTTCGATGGGGACCCAGACCAGCTGGCTCTGTTCCTTGACTCTGCTGATGTCCATCTAGACTGTTATAGACACCTCCACCCAATGCACAGAACCATGGTGAACGCCATTGCCATGGGATTAGAGGGGGAAGTAAATGAATGGCTAGCAGCCCTCCATAGGAAGAGGGGCCCCCAGCTGCAGGACATCGATGATTTCCTGCAAGAACTAGAGATCAGATTCGAAGACGTGGGGGAGGATCAATATGCAGAGGATGAGTTTTGGAATTTAAAGCAGAGAGGGCAACCCATTAAAGAACACATCCATGACTTAAGAAGGCTCATGGGGAAGCTACCGCCCTGGCCAGAGCAGCTACTAATCCATTTCTTCAAAGAAAGCCTGGACAAGCAAATCAGCCAAGTAACCGCTTATCAGGGCATTCCAAGCCAACTCTCTGAATGGTTCCGAGTAGCCATAAACGTGGACTACGCATCGCACGCCAATGACATGCGGAAGCAACCGGGTCCCAGAGAGAGAGGGCAACCAGATCAGAGATGGGAGGCTATAGCAACACAGCTGGCCCCAAGACCAATCCTCCCCCAAAGCCAGTTGAAATGCTACAGATGCGGAGGGGTAGGCCACTTTGCATCAGCCTGCGCAACTCCAGCTTGGAAACCTAAGCCAGAGCCACCACCCAGGACACAGCCAGAACGAGGCCCCAGGCATGCTGCTGCAAGTCCGGAAAGGCCCTCCAGGCTGTTGAGGTCCCCCCCCCAATTGAAGAGGGGGGAATTCCAGCTAACGATGACCAATCACCGGAAACCTACGACAATGAGGACGAGAGTGAAAATGACCTGATGGTGAGTGAACCCATCCACCCTTTTGTCTTTCTGATATGTCTCACAGGCCCAAAAACAGGGACCCAGGGCACTTTTGAAGCCCTAATAGACTCAGGCTGCACTAGATGTTTGATTAATTTACCCACAGTCCTGAAACTGGGGATCAGAGCAAAGAGATTGGCCCACCTGATTAGGTTTGAGCAGGTTGATGGATCCCTACTGAGTGGAGCCCATGCCATCCACCTGACCGAACCAGTGAGGCTAGAGCTAGTAGACCTCTGGGAATCAATTTGATTCGTAATAGCTCCCAAAATGACGGAGACGGTCATACTAGGCACTCTTGGCTAGACAAGTGGGGTCCGACTATCTGGTGGCAAGGGGGCAACCGGAGGCTGAGGATAGCAAGGAGGCCTCAACTCCCCCTCACCTGCAAATAGAGACATCGAACCCACAGGAAGCTCCCCTTAGAGTTCCACCAGAACCACTGGGAACCACCTCTGAACAAACCCAAGAGGCTGAGCAGATTCCTAGAGAATATCAAGATCTTGCTGAAGTGTTCAGTGAAACTGAGTGCAATATTCAACCCCCCCCCAACCGTGCAACGGAATATGCCATCGGAATCATCCCTGGAGCCAAGCTTCCCAAACCCAAACTGTATGCCATGGCGCCCTGGGAAATGCAAGAAATAGACAAGAACCTAGCAAGGGGATTCATTGAGCTGGCCAAGCCATGAGTCGCAGCTCTAGTCCAATATAAAGAGAAAAAAGATGGAATTATGAGATTATGCGTAGATTTTAGGGGCAAAAACTGTGCGTGTGTGCAGAACCCCCTCCCTCTCATGAAGGACATACTGTCCCATCTAGCCAAGAGAAAGGTCTTTACTAAACTAGACCTCAGAGAAACATATTACCGAGTCCATATCAGGGAGGGAGATGAATGGAAAACAGTGTTCAGTTGCCCCCTAGGGAGCTTCCAATTCAAAGTAATGTCTTTTGGGCTTCAGGGCCCCCCAGCAATATTCATGCAATTAATAAACGAGGTGCAGCATGAGCACTTCTAAAAGGGAGTCCTTGTCTACCTGGATGATATTCTCATCATCACTGAGACCATGGATGACCAGATACTCCAGTCTGCCAGGTACTGAAAAAGCTCCTAGCGGCAAAGTTATATGTCAAGCTGTCAAAATGCAAATTTGATTGCACTCGGCTAGACTACCTGGGCTACTGAGTGTCAAATTAGGGATAGAGATGGACCCAGGCAAAGTACAAGCCGTCCTACAGTGGCAGCCTCCTCACACTCACAGGCAGCTACAAAACTTCCTGTGATTCACAAACTTTTACAAGCAATTCATCACCTCCTTTGTGAAGATTGCCAAACTCATGACAGACCTCTTAAAGAAGAAAGCCCAGGGATGAAGCCCCGCCTGGGACAACCCCTATAGTGGAACCTAACCTGCCAAAAGACATTCGAAACACTAAAATAACTTTTTGCAAAAGAACCGGTACTGAAACACCCCAACCCCAAACAACCCTTTGTCATCCAAACAGATGCCAGTGACGTGGTGGTAGGAGCAGTGCTACTCCAAATAAATGGCCAAAGAAAACTACAACCTTGTACCTACACCTCCTGTAAACTCACTGATACGGAAAGACGATGGGTTGCATGGGAAAAAGAGGCTTTTGTAGTAAGATAGGCCATACTCACCTGGCACCACCTCTTGGAAGGAGGGAAGAAACTGTTTGAAGTCTGAACTGACAACAAGAATCTGGAGGCCCTTAGGACCCTGCAGAAACTGTTGCCCAAGCAGGTCGGCTGGGCTCAATACTTCAATCAGGGGGGAGGAATTTCCTAGTGGTCACCCTCTCCCAAATGCTCCAATACAAATGCAGGCAGGGAGAGGTAGTAGACGGCATCATCCCCCCCCTACTCAAGCCATAGCCCAAGTGACCACCCACCGACGCCATGACCAGCAAGGCCAACCTCCAAGCAATTTAACAAAAAACTCAAAACCAAAATTGGAGCAGACCCCCGGTTCCATGATAACCAACACATTTTGACAAAAAGAGAGGACCTAGCATGGAAAGGGGCGAAACTCTATGTTCCCGAGTCCCTATGTACCTTAATCCTCCAGAGAAATCATGATGTCAAATCAGCAGGCCACTTTGGATTCCTAAAGACTTTACACTTAGTGAGGAGACAATTCTGGTAGTCTGGCATGACAAAAGACGTGGACAGTTATGTAAAAAGCTGCACCATCTGCGCCACCATGAAAAAGAGACCAAGAAACCCCCCCCCCCCAGACTGCTGCAATAGGTGGCAGAGCTGATAAAGTCATGGGAAGAAATCACAATGGACTTTATAGTGGAGTTGCCAAAGAGCGGGGGGAATACAGTGATCTGGACTGTAATTGACTTATTTTCCAAGCAGGCACATTTCATACCCTGCAGCAGACTACCCTCGGCTCACTCTTCCTGAGACACATCTACTGCCTGCATAGAGTACTATGCAGAATCTTCTCAGACAGAGGGGTTCAGTTCACAGCTAAATTCTGCAGGGAGGTCCATTGGGTTGTCCCAGGACCTTAGCTCGGTGTTTCATCCGAGCACCAATGGGGGGGGGGCAGAGAATTGAACAGTACCTGAAGTGTTACTTGAACTACCAACAGTCCAATTGGGCGGACCTTCTGCCATTTACCGAGGTCATGTACAATAATGCTGTACACAGTAGCACGGGACTGACCACATATAAGGTAGTAAGCAGCATGGACTTCGTCCCAATGCCGGAATACCCAAGGGAATCACCCTCCCCAGTTAGTTTGATGGATTGGCTGTTGATGCTAAAAATGGCATGGGAAAATGTCAAGAAAGCGCTAGCTAAGGCAGTGCAGACCTATAAGCAACAAGCAGACAAACACCGAGCCCCACAACAGCTGTTCCAGTTGGGGGAGAAGGTTTACCTCTCCACAAAATACTTAAAGGTTGAAACTCTCCAGCAAGAAGTTGGAACCTAAATTCATGGGGCCATTCCCCATAGTGAAGATTATCAACCCGGTCACAGTGCAATTGAAATTGCCCCAACTGCTGGGGAAAATACACCTGGTATTCCATAGCAGCCTCTTAAAACCCTTGGTCAGGTCGACCCTGAGATCACTACCCCGTGAGCTCCCGGACCCAGTGGACATAGCGGGCCAAACCCATTATGAGGTTCAACCTCAACCCTAGGTGGCACAGGGGGAAACTCCAATACTTAATCAAGTGGAAGGGCTACCCTCTATCAGAGGCATCCTGGGTAAAGAGCAGAAACATCCAAGCTGATTGCCTCATAGCTAAATTCCATGAAAGGAACCCGACAAAGCCTGGGTAGGATCACACCCCTAAAATTTATACCTGTATTCAAACTATTTTTGCTTTGCACAGGTTGCCTTCAGGAAATGAGGGAAGCCGAATGTCAACTTGCGAAGCTTCCCTAACCTACTCCCGAGTTGCCATAGGCAGGAGGATTGGAAATAGAGCCTCACAGCTGCATCGAGGAATTTGCACTTCAGTCAAAACAACGCACATCCTCGCCAGCCAAAGTCAAGGCCATCTCCACAGAAACGAGTAACGGCCGGAAGGAATGACTTCTACAACCTGCAAAATTGCTTTGTTGGGGAATGTGACTGATGACACACCTTGGGGGGAGGGAGAAACAGGGTCAGAGGCAAGGCACAAACTGAGTGGGGTCAGAGCTAGCTTCACTAGGTCCATGCCAACATGGTGCTCTTAATAAACAACTGGATTTTTCTTGAAAACTGGCTTGAGGTTCCTGCTTTTATTAGGGCATCGGTCGGAACCCTGACAATAAGTCCTTCACATGACTGAACAATCAATTATCATTAATTAATTGATTAAAAACACATTTTCTTTGGGCACAGATTTCATTATACTTTGCAAGCATAGTAAGTTATTAGGTAGAATTTGACACACTGTAATTAAGCTAGATGTGTGTATGTTACTGTTTTCTTGTGTATGTTTTATTTTTATTTTTAAAAAATACAATAAAATTATATATGTGTTTATAAATTATATATATTATAAATTATATATATGTAACACATACATATAAAAAAAGGTCCTCTACAGTTTAGGGAGAAGAAGAACCAGCTGGCTTCACTGACTCTGCTGTGTTTCACATTGGGGAACTTGCAACACTTCTGTAATTAGAAAGCCCTTGATTGTACCAGGATCAAATAGGACCAATCCCCACCACAGATCTTCTCCCTTTAAGACTTCTCCAGGAACTGCACAAAGGTGGTGAATTAGCTAACATACTCAGGTTCTCCATCATATAATAGAAAGAAATTAAAAGCCATAAAACTGAGCTATAAGATGCATCATAAATAATACTTCCTTCTTTTCTGGACAACATAAAGAAGCATTGCTACATGCAACCATACCTTGAAATCCTGAGACTATCTGGACAACATCTTCATATACCATCAGAGTAGCTGACCGCTCAGGAAGAAGGCCAAGGCTCAAGGAAGAAAACACTGTAAAAAAAAAAAAAAGGTTAATTGCAGTATTCCAGTGGGATGGGAGAGCAACTAATTAAATATTTATTAACACAAATATCCTTTCTAGACAATGTATGTATATAAACACACACACACACACATATATTCATCAGATGATAATACATACCAAATAATATATACTGTTGTTTAAACAAATTGTTGTAAAGACATTTAGGGGCAAATGTTAAGCTTAAAGTGGCAAAAGCAGAGAAATTCATGGAGAGACTAATGAGTATTTCAGAAAAGTTATACCACATGTGAACTTTTTTTTCTCAATCATGATTGTAGGATTTATAATCTTAGTGACAAACATACAAAACCATGGTGTCAAATATTTGAAGATAAAAAGATGCTTCTCTAACCACATGGGCAGCATCTGTTTGCAACTGTTAATGGAGCTGGCATGATGTGATCGATGTACCGTATTTTTCGGAGTATAAGACGCTCTGGACTATAAGACATACTTACCTTTTTTGGTGAGAAAACAAGAAAAAGAAATCTGCCTCTGCCTTCCAGCAATTTTGCCTCGTTGCAGCAAACAGCCTGCTTCACTTTCATTTTCGTTTTCAGCATAGCTTGATTAGCACAAGAAAAAAAAATCTGCTCCCAACAATTTACCTCTTTGCAGCAAGCAGCAGAGGCCCGCGCAGCAATAGGCAATGGCAATCCCTGCAGCCTGAAACAGCTGAGAGTTAGGAGGCTGATCCAATGGACGATCAACTTGTGCTAATTAGGATGTGCTGAAGCTGAAATGGGCTGTTTCTTCTAGCTGCTTGCTGCAAGGAGGTAAATTGCTGGGAGGCGGAGGCCATAGGTTGGGGGCCAGTGGATGGGCAGGGCTATATTTAGTGTATAAGACGCACCCAAATTTTCATCTCCTTTTAGGGGGGGAAAAGGTGCATCTTATACTCCGAAAAATACAGTAAAGTTTATTGGGCTTATTTTTTTTAATTATGCTGTAGTTTTCATGTTTATAATCTTCTTTCTGAGAGATTAGTTTGTTTAATAAATATAATAAATATATAAATTCCTTAAGTAGCTGGCCTATTCTAAGTACAACATAGCTGCTTTAAGGAGTTGCAGATAATCTGTGTGGGCATTCATGTGTGCTGATTTTTTTTGCCTTCTAATCCACAGTGATGTATAGCTCTCATCAATGCTACTTAAAATGAATCTGCAATGTCAAGCTTTTTTCAGAGGAAGGATATTTGTAAATTTGCAAACCTTCTCAGCAAAAGGTAGGAAAAAAACTTAGTGACATTTGAAATAGCAAGCAAAGATGTTTAATTTCAGCAATTTATAGAAATAGATTTTTCTCCTAAGATACTCTATAACACATTTAATTTTCAAAAATGCTATCAAACAATAACAAATTTATGCCACCAAAACTTAGAGCCTTCGCTCCATGTTTTATGAAGGGGAGACTATGAAGGATCTGAGATGACCTTCAGACAATCATGCGCCTGGAGAAGAGAGGATCTTGAAGACCACAATCGTAAGGAACGATTGGAAGTTTGAGTCACTTACCATCTTTTCCCTTCAGCTGTTCATTTTTCCTAAGAACACATGAATTTTAATTGCACTTTTTAAAGTTTTAATGTTTTTAGCTTTACGACAAGCTGATTGTTGACCTATTTTATAAACCCTTGCTGGACTTTTACAACTTTTTTTCCTGTTCTTTTCCTGTTTATTATTAAACTTCAAACCACTTTCATTTTCATTGTAAGTCCGTGATGAAAATGTACTTTCTGGTATAGAAAGTCATCCAAATGGATTTATATAGGATTAGATTACAAATTTTCTTTTTTCTAGCTCTTAAAAGGAAAGAGTTCTAATATTCATTTCTTAACTTTTGAGGGAAAAATTCCCCTTTTTAAAAACATTTTTGATTCTGGGGAAAAAACTCTATCTCAATCTTTCTTTGTGGATACTGGGTTATGATTTATCTGATTTTCTTGTTCTTGGAAAGATCAATGTATTTTTAAAAATATTCCCAAATACAGATACAATTTTCTGGGAAGCATTTGAAAAAAGAATGCTCTCTTTTATGTTTGAAAATATAAACATATTTCATATTATATTTGAAAATATAAACAAAAATTTGATGGGGCAACAACGACTTTGAGCCAAACTCAGAATGATACCAAAAAACAGAAAATACAGTTGGATTTGATTTGCAACTTGATGAATTGGAATCTGATCTGTTGCTGCCACATGTGAAGAAGTAAGGAATTGCTCTGAAAATTATGGATCTGCTAGAAAAGATGAAAATGAATATGAATACAAGAAATTCTGACATAATGGAATAGATGAAGGATGGACTGGACTCTCTTGACAGGATTAAAGTTGTTTTTCAACAATAGATGCTGCAGAGCTATTTACAACAGAGATTTATGAACTTTGGAAATAAGATGCAATTTTGGAAAAGTTCCCAATTAAAATCCTAAGGAAATGTTTTATTATTAAGAGCTAAACAAAGGTATTTGATCCTGAACAGATCAGATATAATGCTTGGGGTGATTTATAGTAGTTTAGAAACTATTGTAGAGTTTCTATGAGTAAATTATATAAACAGAGGGCTTTGACTTTTAACTTTGCTGTTGCTTAACTTGTTAAATATTTTTTCTTCAAATATAAGTCATGTGAAAAAGAAAATACATCCTCTTTGAGTTCTATGGCTTTATGTATCAGGATATAGTAAAAACCATCTGGCCTTATCAGTGCTTAAAAGTAGGTAAATATAACTTCAGATGAACAATAACCCGTGACATATTATATACCATGTCATATTCATTTTACAAAAGGAAAGACAAAATGGAGAAGCCATGTGTGATTAATTAAGTACGTTGTTGTGGAGCAATTTTGGCCCATTCTTCTTTATAATATTGCCTCAGTTCATTGAGATTTCACAGGCATTTGTTTATGCACAGCTCTCTTGAGGTCTTGCCACAGCATCTCAATCAGGTTGAGATCTGGACTTTGCCTGGGCCATTGCATCACCTTGATTCTCTCCCCCCACCCCCAGTTATTCTGTTCTAGATTTGCTGGCATGCTTGGAATCATTATTCTGTTGCATGACCCAATGTTGGCCAAGCTTTAGCTGCTGGACAAATGGCGTCACATTTGACTTTGTATACAGAGGAGTTCATGGTTGACTCAATGACTGCAAGATGCCGATGTCCTGTGGCTACAAAACAAGTCCAAATCATGACCCCTCTACTATTGTGGTTTGATGGTTGGTCTGAGATGTTTGCGCTGATATGCTGTGTTTGGTTTTCACCGAACACGGCACTGTGCATTATGGCCAAACATATCAATTGTCCAAAGGACAGTATTTCAGAAGTCTTGTGATTTGATCAGATGCAAATCTGCAAACTTAAGCATTGTTGCCATGTTCTTTTTAGAGAAGATGTTTTTCCTGGCCACCTTTCCAAACAAACCATATTTGTTCAATCTTTTTCTAATTTCTAATTCTACAATATAATTTCTCCTCAGGCCTGAAGAGTCTGAGATGCAACTCTTGGATTTTTGCAATTTCTCTGAGCACTGAATGGTCTGACCCTTCTGGGACATCCATTCCTGGGAAGATTGGCAACTTTATTGAATGTTTTCCATTTTTGAATAATCTTCTTCAATGCAAAAATAACCTTTCCAGACTGATGGGCAGCAACAATTGCTTTTCTAAGATCACTGCGTATGTCTTTGGTATTGTATTAACACACACCTCAATGCTGGAGGTCAGCAAACTCCTAAAATTTCTGTTTTTGTAGGGATTATCACATTTGCTGATGATCAATTGATAAAGGATACTTGATTAGCTTCTTCATACTTAATGAAGCAGTAAGGACATAATTAGTTTTTTGCACATGGCTTCCCCATTTTGGCTTTCTTTTTCTAAAATAAATAATAACATACTGTAATATGTCATGAGCTGTTGTTCATCTGAGATTGTATTTATCTACTTTGCTTCTGCTAACAACTGTTAAAGACCGGATGATTTTTACTATGTTCTGATACATAAAAGAACTCAAGGAGTGTGTACACATGACTGTACAATATATGACAAGTCAACTGGGTTGTAAATACAGGTAGAAATTTATAGAAGAGGGAAAACTATTATTGCTGCAATATATTTGACATTGTTCAAATATATTTTGTTTTGTTTTTTGTCTTTTTAATTCACATTTTTAATGTTTTTGTCTAGTTTTGTCTCTGTTATTTTTTTCTTTTGGATTTTAATCTTTTGTATAAAATAAACATTTTGAGAAGAATCAGTAACAAATTTAACTGTAAATCAAATTTTTCTCAAATTTCAGCTGTATCATTATGGTAAATTTCTTTCTTGCATACAATCTCAACCTATGTACCAAGCATTACATAATCACAAAATGGCTTAATGCAGAAAAAAATTAAAATCAATGCTAAGAACTTGGATTGGAGAATATATACTTTTCTAATTGTGAACCAAATAGAATCAACACGTGGCTCTCCAGATGTTAAATTGGAATACACTTGAAATACTGCATCCAGTTACATATAATTGGAATATTACATCCAGTTCTGGTTGCCATAATGTAAAAAAGATGTTGAGTCTCTAGAAAGAGTGCAGAGAAGAGCAACAAAGATGATTAGGGGGCTAAAATATATAGCCTCCCATTGTTGGAATTGGGAATGTCTAGTTTAATTAAAAGGAGGACTAGGGATGACATGATAGCAATGTTATGATATTTCAAGGGTTGCCGCAAAGAAGAGGGAGTCAAACTATTCTTCAAAGCACCTGAGGGCAGGACAAGAAGCAATGGATGGAAACTAATCAAGGAGAGAAGCAACCTAGAACTAAGAAGAAATTTCCTAATGGTTAGAACAATTAAAAAATGGAACAACTTGCCTCCAGAAGTTGTGAATGCTGCAACACTGGAAGTTTTTAAGAAGAGATTGGATAACCATTTGTCTGAAATGGTATAGGGTTTCCTGTCTAAGCAGGGAGTTGGACTAGAAGACCTCCAATGTCCCTTCCAACTCTGTTTCTTATCTGTTCTGTTCTGTTCTATTCTATTCATTCCCAGTCCTCAAACATATAACAGCACATTCAGCTATTCATTGTCATAGATTTACTTTCCAGAAATATTTTAAGGATTTAAGATTAATAAAGAGAACCAGTTTGAAGCATCAGACCAGGAAACCATGAGTTCTAGTCCCCCTCAGACAAAAAGCCAGTTGGGTGCTCTTGGGCTAGTCACTCTCAGCCCTAGGAATGAAACAATGGCAAACCACTTCTAAAATCTAGTAGTTCTAGTAGTTTTCTAATAGAAAAATTAGTAGTTCCTAAGTATTTTGTGGGAATATGGCTAAATAGCCAGAAAATAGCAATAGCACTTAGACTTATATATCGGTTCACAGTGCTTTACAGTCCTCTCTAAGCAGTTTACAGAGTCAGCATATTGCCCCCCAAAATCTGGGTCTTCATGAAAAGCTTTGCATTTCAGAATTAAATCCAATGCAGAATTCCTTTCAACTTAGAAACCACTTTTGGCATATAATTCTTTGTATCAGTTTGTATCATGTTTCAAATGTGGTGTTTTCTTAATATATAGTTGTAGCTTTCTAAATTTCAATAATCTGTTAAATAAGGGTAGATCTTTCATTACTTAGGCAGAAATTATTATTATTATTTTATGATTTATACAATCTTATTACTGCTGTTGATACTTATATATTACTCAGATTTTAACAGTGACAGTTTTTAAAATAATAATATATACAGTATATTCATTTACATAAAACTAATTAATGAAACTAATTAACAAAAAACTGATTAATGATCAAATGAAATTATGTAACTATGTAATTTATATAGGTAAATTTACATAGGTAAATTTACCTAAATAACTTTAGGTAAAAATCTACCTTACAAATTTAGTCCAATTTAAACCTGTGATGCTGGTAAAATCCTCGTGTACTATTGTACTTTATTTTTTCTTTTCTTTTGCCTTTTTTCTTTTGCCTTGTTTAATTTTCTATTTTTCATTCTCAAAAATATGTAATAAAATATAGTATTAGAAACAACAGTCCAAATAATAATCATAAGAACAAGATAGGCAGGATTGTTTCCTAGTGATCTGAGAATAATAATAGGCAAATATATACAATAGGTACTTTTTTTTTCATTTAGTTGCTATTTTAACTCCCTTGTTTGGCCATTTAACAGAGACAGAGGAGACAAAATAATAGTTCCTTCCCATTGAGAGTGCTGGCAACATGCCTAATAAACTTGATGGAAAATGCTCAGAAACTGTTTCTTTGAAAAACAAACACTTATTTCAAATGCCATCTTTCCCAAAAATGCAGTTTTGGATTTCAGTGATAATTAAATTTGCCCTCCCCCCATCCTCAAATATTAATAGCAAATCCTTTACTTAAGAAAGTCCTAAACAGGAATTAACCAAATTGCAAAAATAAATATTCTCCACCCTTCGTCTGTTACTGTGTCCTTGACTCATACCGATTCCTTCTGCCAATTTTTAATTAGAAGCTGGAGAAACAACATTATCCAATTATTCACCATTTCTTAAGTACAACAATAGGCAGAATTACTGCAAACAGTTTGTTCCACGCATGTAGACCCAAAGTTTATCCCACTGTTATCATCCCTAAAATGTTTGGACTTCAACTCCCAACATTCCCCAGTGGAATAAGACTGGAGTCAAGAGAGTAGGTAAAGATACATTGAGAAGTCAAATGGCACCACCTTGTGTAAATTACTCCTCTATTCTTTATCCTCTAAAACATATGGCTTTACTCAGGACTCATCAGGAAAAGGGACTCTTAACATGTTCGAAGATACTCCTTGACATGTTCACATTAGCAAAAGTTTTCAATTATAACATATGATGAACCTATGATTCAGGGGTGGGTTCTAAAAATTTTTACTACCGTTCTGTGGGCGTAGCTTGGAGGTCATGTGACTGGGTAGGCGTGGCTAACTGGTCATGTGACCGGGTGGCCATGGCTATGTGTATAGGGACTACTCAGAGGGCTGAAAAAAGTCATTTCTGACAAGTCCTAGCACTTTTGACTGGTCCTCACACTTATGACCATCTTCACATTTATGCCTGCTATGTCACTCATTTCACAACTGCTTCACCATGGTGACAAGATAGGGCAAAAACGGTAAAATGTGAGGACAGCCGTAAGTTCGAGGACTGGTCAAAAGTGCGAGGACCAGTCAAAAATAATTTTTTCAGCCCTCTGAGTAGTCCATATGCACAAAAGGACTACCCAGAGGGCTGAAAAAAGTGATTTCTGACAGGCCTTCGCACTTTTGACCGGTCCTCGCGCTTATGACTAGTCATCATTTATGCCCATTGTAGCATTCTTAACAACCGTGTCACTCATTTCACAACTGCTTCTCTTCACCATGGTGACAAGATAGGGCAAAAAACGTAAAATGTGAGGACAGTCGTAAGCTTGAGGACTGGTCAAAAGTGCAAGGAACAGTCAAAAATAACTTTTTCAGCCCTCTGAGTAATCCATATGCACAAAAGGATACAGCAATAGAGAGGAATGAAGGAAGGAGACGAGAGGGAAGGAAGAAAAGGGAGGAAGGGGTGAGGGTAAGAGAGGGAAGAAGAGAGGAGGAGAAGGAGAAAGGAAGAGGAAGTAGGGAGGAGAAGAAGAGGGGGGAAGAGAAAGTAAGAAGGAAAGAAAAGAGAGAGAGGAGAAAGATTGCTGTACGATAAAAAAGATGAAAGGGAAGAAAGGCAACCCCAAACAAATATAATGATATTAAGATAAAGAATGAATTGTTAAACTTTAAAGAATAAAAGAGAACAAATATGAATAAATAGCAATAATTAGAAACACACATACAAACATACAATGTATTTTCTTTGAACAGAGTATTTGGCCGGTTCACAAATTTAAACAGTGTTTAGTCATTTCAATTAAATTTACAATTTCTATATTTCCTTTTTGCCATATTTATTCCTCATCTATTTTTTTAAAAAACCAATATTACCCTTCATTCTCATCTCTAATTCAATTTTCCCTTCTATTCTATATTATACCCCTTCCCAATGTCACCTATTTTGTTTTCCATCCTCACATTGGTTAATTATGTAATATTCAGTTGTTTAATACAAATTCAACATTTTAATATAAATCAATTAGTTATACAACTATCTTTTTTGTATATTAATAAATAAGAACATGAATATTCCAATTATTTCTATGCAATCTAATTTCTTACAAATCAATTAATTATATTTACCAATAATAATAAACCAAATAATTTCCCCCATATATTCCTCCAAACCACAATTTAACCATTTCTGCTTTCAACACCATATACAATTAATAGTATCTCAATTATTACAATTCCCTAGTTAAATAGAGCTTTTTTTCTTTTGTGTTTTAAAATCTTGAACTCTCCTCTTTTGCCCTAAATTTCCCATTGTTTGCACCTACCTTTTTTGGTGAGCAAAAAGAAAAGAAATCTCTCCCTGCCTCATTTTGTCAAGTTGCAGCAGAGCCTGCTTTATTTTCAGTTTCGTTTTTTCCCTAGCATAGCTACTCATTTGTTTTCTTTTACCACTGATCAGCTGTAGGGCGGCCCTTTGAAGCCCCAGGGCAAGAGTTTAAACAGGTTTTTTCCCTCAGCCATCAGCTGGGACTCAGGAGGCAGCAATAGATTGGGAGTGGGGCCAAATAAAGGGTAAGACTAACGCGGGGGGGGAGGGATGGGGGGGGAGAACCGGTTCAATGACGTCATATTGTCACTGCTACCGGCTTGCGGGAACCGGTGCGAACTGGGAGCAACCCACCACGGCTATGATTCTATAAAAATCATCAAATCATAATTTAACAAGTTTTATATCTGTTCCTCCCTCTGCCTCTTTCCCCCATTTTTTTAGAAGTAAAATCTTACCTCAGAACAAAAATAAAGAACTCTTACCAGGCAATCTTACAGGTTTCCATGGTGCAGAGTTTGGCACATAAGCTTGTTTAGTTGCAGTAACAATTAGCTGACTGTCCAGCTTATACTGAAACTTGATGAAGGCAGTGCCATCTGCTCCGGTGTTTCCTGAAGCAATTGGAACCTGGTTGGTAAAAATCTTGATAAAGGCTTCCGTGACTGGCTGATGTGTGCTGGCATCACTGACATGAACCTTCAGAGTCACTTCTGCAACAAAAACAGAGTGTTAATTAGCACCTTTCACCTTGGTAACATGACAGAAGCAAAGCAAAAGAGGGAAGGAGAGGACCAAAGATTTTATCTTGACTCCTGAAACTTTCCTGTTGTAGAAGTGTCCCTTGCCAGTGATAGAGCAATAAGTTGTCCTAAAGTTGTGGCCAAAAAATTCATGCTGGTGGCCACAGTGGGACAACATATCTTAAAAAATAAACAGAGCTTCAGTCATACTACTCTGACTGCCAGCTTGAATTTTTTGACCACCTCTTATGGACTTTCCTGTGCGTTCATGACAAATAGATTTCCAAGAATAATTTATAATTATATGGGTTAACTTAAGTATAATTAAGTAGTAAGAAGGAAGCAACTATTGGTGGTCTGGGAGTACAGTTTTGGGGAGAATGAGAGATTAGGAGGCGCTGTTGGGGGATATTTGGGAGGCGGAAAGACCACATGACAGCATCCTTTTCCTTATAGTACAGCTTCCATCTGGCAGAGGTTATCAGCCCACCATACCAAAACAGCATCAAGCAGCTCAGAAACACTAAGCTAGGCTATCATCCTTAAATCAGAATATCAAACATACATATGGGACAGGACAGAATGACTAGATCTGACATGTGAATGCTCTTTAAGCAATTTGGCTATTGCCTCTGTAAATAGAATAGTGATAAGATTATGCAGTGGTCAAAGACAATCCAAGACAAGCTGTTTCACATACTTGTTTGAAAGAAACAAGAACCACATGACTGCAACTCAATCCCACACATCTCATTCCATGCAAAGGTACCAAAACAAACAAGAGTGATTCAGAAACTGGAAACTTAGGAAAAGATTGAGACTAAAATGATTTGAAGAGAGGGAAGAAGGAAGAAACATGAGCAAGAGAGCTGCAAGTGTATACAGGGTCAGGTAAAGTTCCAAAGGCCAGAACATACTATGAAGACAAGTGAGAAAATATCATTTTTTTTGGAATTAACAAAGTCCTATGACTCAAAACATGGAGGCAGATGTGAGTATCATGCACCTTATATTAAGGCTTCAGAACCACATCCATCTGTCATAATGGAGAGCAGCAGAAGTTGAGAGAATCTATCTGTCATGAAGGAGATCAGTCAACATTAAGAGAGCCAGGTTAAGCTAATGGATAATGCACCAGGCCAGAAAACAGGAAATCTTATGTTCAAGCCCCGCCTTAGCCATAAAAGCCAGCTGGATGATCTTAAACCAACCACTTTTTCTCAACCCAAGTCACCTCACAGTACTGTTCTTGTAGAGAAAAGTGTGTTGGATATGTTCGCTGCCTTAAGTTATTTGTAAAAATAATAAATGAAGGATAAAAATAAATAAATAAAACTTCAAAGGCAAGATATTTACAGGACTAAATTCCTGTGCCAAACCAACAATATCCTTCTCAATTTTCCAGGTCCTGTGTGAATCCAAGATTTGGGATTACAAGTCACCTACTAAATAGAGCAGCAAAATACATACTACAACCCAAAGGAACTCATAAATGCACTTGAGGTTTTTTTAAAATTAATACTTCAGCAGTTCTTCCAGTCTGTGAAAGAAAAGGTCACTTTCTTTCATGTGAAGAAACCAACTTTTAAAAAAGCATCTGTAAAATTCAGCACTGACTAAAGAAAAATGCTTCCGGTTTGTATTTTTACTATAGGCAGTCCTTGTTACAACTGTAATTGATCCAGAAATTACAGTCTTAAGTCATGCCTGTTGTTAACCACGTGACCACGTGTGATTTTGCAACCTTTTGTGCAGTAGTCTTTAAGAGAACATAGCTGTGTTAAGTAAATGTGTGGCTATTAAGCAAACCCATTTTAGCTAATGGCCTTTTTTTGCTGGAAACTGAAAGTAAATGACTGCTTCCAGGCCAAAAAAAAAAAAAAACATTGTAAGTTGCAGTCGCATAACTATGGGAGTCTGCAAATGATTGTAAATGCGGATTGGTTGCCAAGTACCCAAATGCGATCATGTGACTGGGGACAGCAGTCTTTGTAACTTTGACTGGTCCTAAATCCAGGAGTACCTGTATTTGTATTTGTATCTCTCTCTCTCCCCTCCAAGATGCCAGATTGGGATGAGGTTAACAGTACCAACTACAGATAATGGAAGGTACTAAATGTGTGTTTTATTTAAAATTCCCATATCTTCAGAAAATATCTTTTATCCAACTTCATATTTTTCAGCACATTATGGAGAGCATTAGTCATTTCAGAACTCACCCTATGAAAAAGTACTGGCTGTGCTGTCCAAATTTTTCAACTTCCTACACATACTTCATTCTCATTCTCCAATACTGCCACCATAGTAACCATCCAGTTATGGCTTGGTAAAAAAAAATCAGTAGTTTTTGTGTAGGGGGGATCAATCTATATCATTCAAGCTAACCAATTCTGATCAGCATTTTCAAATCCAATCAATGATTAAGCATTGATATAACATGATCAAATCTGGATCACTTTTTAAATGAAGGTTAGGCAGAAAGATAAGCAGCTGACCTAACACTGAAAGTATCTTCCCCCTGTGTAATTTGAATATCCAGGGAGATGGGAAAATAAATTTTAAAAGATTAGAAGTAGGAAAAACAAATTATTACCTTATCCAAATGGTTTTTCCCAACATGTCATTAGCCTTAGACTAAAAATTCCCTGTTGCCACCAAGCCACGGATACATTTATCTCTCTTGTAAACTGCCCATCATCAGAATTTATAGCAACAAAATTCTTGACATCCATACAGAATGATGACATGTACTGAATTATAAACTGTAAGATAATGCAATTTTTAGCTTGGTACAAAATGCTAAATCAGTTCAACTAAACTGAAGAATTCTACCGGTATTCAGAGAGAAGAATTATTAGATAAGTATATAAGAAACATAAAATGGGTAAGAGACTTACTTACATTCTACATCCAGATTCACAGGGATCATAACATCAAATTCCTTCAGAAATATGGAGGACATCAGATATTCCAGAAGACTGAAATATCTCAGTCTTCCAAACTGTTCCAAAGGCAGCTAGTAAAAGATATTCCAATGGAATCTGTCATAACCCATCCACATAATTATTTTTTCCATTTCTTAATACCACAACCATCTTTTGGGTGGTCTCGCTTTACACCTGATTAATGTTCTTTCTTTCCTTTTGCTAAGATAGGCAAAATGGTAGCAAGGCAAGTGAGTCCTGCTTTAAAAAACCCCATAAAAATATTCTTATATTAAAAACAACCATCATTAACTGCAGGATTGAAATGTAAGTATTTGCACACAAAGAACTGCAAATACTTATGGAGGTAGTTTTTTCTAGAGAAATACACACTGTACGTCTAACACAGCCCTGTTGCATAGAAACCAAGTGAGAATATTGTAATTACTGAATTGTAGAGGCATTTACGTTCTCTATATTTCTAAAACAGATTCAGCTTTTCTATGGGTGCAAGTCATTTAAATTTAAATCAGACCTATTTAGGCACAAATTGCCTTTCCCCCCAAAAAAGTATCTGAACAAAAAACTAAAAGGCCAACCTCTACTTACTCTATTCCTAAAATTTTATGATCTCTATCAGGAGTTGAGGAACATCAGTAGTGGTAAATGTGTATCCTGTGGAGAATCTTGAAATAATTTAGGGGAGAAATACAGTTTGGGATGCAAAGTAAAGAGATTAATTTATCAGGGAAGTTCATCTATTTGGTATAACACACACACATCCTTGGTGTGTTATGTAATGTATGTACATCAGTAGCAGACTGCCTAGTGTAACATTGTTCCAGAACTTTTGGAGGAATATGGTGCATCTGCAAAATGTTTTCAAATTAACTGAGCTTTTTTTAAACAGTGCATAGTACAAATAACACACAATACTGCAGATTTCTGACAAGAGGAAATAGCCGTGAGGTTTGCTGCATTTAGTGGTTACCCAAACTGTACATGAGCTTAACATTTTTATTTTTTCTTCTTAAGCATCTTGGCAAATTACACTCCATTTGTTTTTACAACTTAGAAGAGGAACCACAATCACTAGGTTTTGGTCAAACGTATTCAGACAACTCTAGTTCCTATTTTCTATTTCTAAATTTATTCTAACACACACAAAAAAAGAAAAAAAACTGCCAAAAGTTATCATTTGAGGAAAGCTGCATTCAGAAAACACAGAAATCTAAAATAACAAAATCAGTGTCATGCACCGGGGTGAAAAATTTTGCAATTTTTTTTCAGTGAGGGGGTCTAAAAATATGTTTTACACCAAAAATTCAAATCTGCTGTTATTTTTGCAATTGCACAACATTTAATATAGTATGGTAAATCCACATCTGATCATATATCCCACAAAAGTGTCTTGTAACCCAAATATTGTTAACTTTATCTTCTCAAAATTACACCTTGTGCTACAAAAATTAAAGTTTTTTTCTGCATGAATCTTATTTAGCTAAGCAAAAAATAATCCATGCAGTTATAAATTAACATTAGAAAGAATTATCTGAGTTACAAAAATGTTTAAGCAAGTTTCATCAAGTCTTGTTTTGATTCGTTTTTCAACATTAGTCGCCAACTTGCTTCTTGGCCTCTGATACAACTATCATGTTTCTCATATGTATATACTATGATTGCTGCCTGATACCTGTTTCACATATCACTCCATTGATTGGGCATGACAGGGCCACTGTGATACTTGCATTGGCTTGTCAATTAATTTCTTTATTTCCTCTATAGTCAGTTTGCACATCAAAGGTGGCTCATATATACCTTCAGATTAGCCAATCAGCTCCAGCAGAGTGAATGCTCTGGCATTGATTAAAGGCATTTTTCTTGCATGTACAGAAAAATCTCTCAGCACATCATCATCTGCACTTCCCAAGTCAATGGTCTTCTGCACACCAGCTCCTCTCTTGAATGTTACCTGAATACAAGAGTGTCTGGATTATCATTTCACTGAAAGTGTACCATGCTGAGTACTGAATGGTTGACAAAACAGCATCTACTACAGCCTTCTTTTCTAGTTTGACTTGCTGCAGCTGGAAGAACACATGATGCTGGCCTTCAATTCAGGAATGTTTTACTTCGATTTTGAACCAGAAAGGGTAGTACGCACCAATGATGTATTCATTCTTAAGTTTTAGAGCGTTTTGTCTTGCCATGGCCTTTCAAAAGCCATGTTTTGAAACCATATTTGACAAAGCCTATTTGCAGTTGTCAATCAGTGTGAATGGCTTATGGGACCAATTTCCAGAAGAGCCATATCTGTGGATCTTCTCCTTTCCTTATTGCCTATGTGATCCTATCCATACACTTGATCAGTAGAAAGATTCTTTACAATAGATCAACTTCCGGTCAAGCTTGACCTTTAACCAGTGCATACCTTAATAGCCTGTATTAACATTTGTAGAATCTCCTCCAATGGCCTTCAAGCTTTTGTCAATGCCTTTCTTCTTCATGAAATACACCAGATTATCTGCAATTACTTGAGCAGGTTTTCCTGTTTCTGAGCCTTTCTCTGGAGTGAAATGATAAGGATATCTTTCACGCAGTCACTATCACAGAATAATTTTGTTCTTTGATGATATTGGGAATTGATTATCTGAATTGTTTGCTTTCAACATAATTTTAGCTGCATTTTTACGGCCATTGAAGAAAATGCATTCTATTTCACCCTTCTTACAGAGCTCATCAAATTCTTGATCTAGAGACTTCATAATTTTTTCCTGGACTCTCTTGACTTTATTGTGGTCAACTACAAGTCTCTTGTCTTCTCTGGTGATCAGCCAGCATCTATGAAAGTGGGTGTGGTAATGGCAGCAGTGGCATATAGATCAACACTGTATCTTATGCTGTGCATAACAACATTTATTATTTCTAATCTATTGTATTCATACTTTTCTTTTGAATTAGAGGGCACGTGTTTGATCGAAGGCCTCTTCATAACTTCCATCACATTCCTCTTCCTCTTCATCATTCGTTGTCTGTCCTTCATTTTTATCATAACTGATAATTACTTCATTTGTCAGTATCAAAATGTCCGGAATACTTTTCTGTTTATATTTAGTGAGACTTTTTCTCTCACTGTCTTGCCACTTTTCCCTTTTGTCTAGTTGTTTCTGCTCGAGCACATCTGGCAAACCAATCTGGTGCGATCCAAAAGAACCAACCTTGTCTCTCTGACCGTTAACGAAAGCAATTTTTTTCAATGGTAACTTCGTCTCCTTAGGGCAGGTATAGTTAATGTGAGCTTAATTTTTGCAGGGTAGCCGAATTCGGCACAGAGAACAATTTGACGCTTGAAGTAGAGGATGTCAAACAGTTTGTCAAGTTTTACAGCAAAAGTCTCTTTGACATTTAGCTTTCTTCTACCAAAGATATGTTTTCTCTTGGATCTTGTTCAAGATTGGCACTTGTGAATTTACAACAGGGGTCACAAAAGAACTGTTCGCTCGTTCCCACTTTCAAGCATGTTTGATATATGCAAGACTGGCTGCTGCATAGTTTCTAGCAGCATCACTATTTTGTTCTCTTAACAGTAGGCCATATCTGACAATATCTTGCAGTGTTGTAGCTCAAATGGCAACAAGTCTCTGCCACTCCCAATTAGGTTGCTCATATGAATGTATGTTCCCAGTCTTGTTTTTTTAAAAAAAGCAATTAAAGATTAGTTATCACACTCACAGGAAATGAGGCTAGCAGCATTAACATTCTCAGACAAAATTAAGTCTAACAAAAAAGAGAAGTTGAATCTGTGAAATGAAATGATCAAAATGTTAAAAAGTTATATTTATGTAATTATTTATGAAGCATATCTAAATTATCGGGGTAACACAATAGCAGTGTTCCGATATCTCAGGGGTTGCCACAAAGAAGAGGGAGTCAAACTATTCTCCAAAGCACCTGAGGGCAGGACAAGAAGCAATGGATGGAAACTAATGAAGGAGAGAAGCAACCTAGAACTAAGGAGAAATTTCCTGACAGTTAGAACAATTAATTAGTGGAACAACTTGCCTCCAGAAGTTGTGAATGCTGCAACACTGGAAGTTTTTAAGAAGAGATTGGACAACCATTTGTCTGAAATGGTATAGGATTTCCTGTCTAAGCAGGGGATTGGATTTAAAGACTTCCAAGGTCCCTTCCAACTCTGTTTTTCTATTTCTATTAAATTAACCAAAATATCTTTACTATCCCCAAGGCATGTCACAACTTTTGAGCACTCCTAATATTGGGAAATGGAAAGTTGAAAAATTTGATATGCCCAAAAACAAAGAAATGTTAGAATTACGATATTTATGTAGTTACTTACCAAGCACATTTAAATTATATTAAAGTAACCAAAATATCTTTGCAATCCACAAGTCATGTCACAACTTTTGAGCACCCCTAATGTTTGGAATTTGAAAGTTGAAAAATTTGACATGCACTAATACTAATATGTTTGATTTCACAATGTATATATAAAAGTGCCAGGACTTGTACAATTCCATTGGGTTAGTGGATTTATTAGTGGTTTATTATAAATTATTATTTATTATTTAGTAGAAGAATGTGTACAGATAGTTTTTGACTTAACAATAATTCATTTAGTGATCTTACAAAGTTACAATGGCACTAAACAAAATGACTTAGACTGATCCTCACACTTATGACAATTACAGCATTCCCATGGTCATATGATCAAAATTGGAATGCTTGGCAATTACAAAGACCATTGTTTTATACTACTTTTATTAATTAGCTATTCAGTGATAGCAGTTCTATATGACAAGCCAATTAATGATTTGTTTATGTCAATATTTAAAGTAATTCTTTGCACACTCCTTTTTTCACTAAACATCCCTTCTATAGCAGACCAGAGGAGGGGGCTAATGATGGAATATATGCCCCTTAGCTATTGCAACATTGTGATGCAAGCATGCAAGGGTAGAATTTACTTAATGACATCACAACACATTAGGCATCTTGATGTCATATGGATACTATAGGATAAAGCAGACTATGAAATCAATGCTACATAGGTCTAAAATCACTTTTATTCAAACAATGATGGTCACAGAATCTTGCTGAAAGTGCTACTTTCTCTCTCATTTTTATTTACACATGAAATATGAAATTAACTTTTAATGACTATAATATATTGAATTGTATGTTTCCAACATGCTGCATGAGTTCAAATGGGGCCAAAAGTGTTTTGTTGCTGATTTGCATTTGTACTCAGTGTCCGATGCATCTTGCTGCAGTGTCCAATAATAGTCAGCCACCTTTGATGGACTCCAATTTTTCCATTGTGACAATGAAACCTTTCACCATATTTGTCACTGACCACACCTAGATTTCTTGGAAAGAAGTTCAATACATTATAGTTATTAAAAATTAATTTCATTTTTCTCAAGATTTCTATGTGATACAGTCATTGTAAAATTATGTTTGTGTTCAATTTGAAGGAGTATATCATACAAGTTTTTCAGGAAGCAAAACTTAGAAAAAAAGTATCTGGCCCTTTAGCCACAGGACCTCTCAGTAAATAAATCTATCTGAAATTAGAATCAGTGCTATTTAGAATCAGTAGTGGTTCAATGGCCAAAAAAGTTCTTCCTAGTTTCACCAAAGGAAGAAGGGAATATGAAGAGTTAAGCCCAGTGTATAATTTTTGAAAAAATAGGAATGTGAAAACTGCTAAACATTCTTCCAGTTTTTTATTGAATTCAGCAAACTGTGAAACGCTTCTACAGTTTTACTACCCTATGTAGAGAAGTATACCAGATCAGCATTTTTCTATTTTATTAAAATCATAGAAAATGTTATAATTTAATATTATGTCTCTGTATATAAACAATATAAAAGAAGTATCAACAGATCTCTGATATATTAATGCAAAAGTTGTAACAGAAGTTATCTAGTTTCTTTGTGTATTGAATCTCACCTTGCCTTCCTATAAAGGTTCCTAGGATTTGTAGAGATGAAAAAATGTCATTATTCTGCAGTCTTCATGTCTTCTTATTTAACATAATGTGCAATTTTTAATTAAACTGCTGTACATCCCCTTTCATATAATTAATAGAGATGTTAAATTACAAGACTAGTTACAGAAAACCTCTTTAAATATTACTGCAACCAAACTAAGAAGAGTGTTGCTTTCGAAGCAGGAACATCAACTGTATACTGTATCTGACTGCATACTGTCAGAATTTAGAATTGCTATCTCATCCTTGTTTACTGTGTGTAATAAACTCCTAACTTTGATGTGGCATCACAATATTTGCAAAACATTTCCTAAATTGATTGCAGACCTCAATAAATGGAAGCCAGGCTTATTTCTCCAAATAATTAGTCCATGTAGTTCCACTTAACAAAGGCAAATGGGTGACTATTAGATTGCACCTTTGTAATTCCATTGAAAATGATTAGGAAGACAGATACATTTCTTAGACCCAGGACAATATAGCTGGAACATACTGTAGCCCTTCAGTAGGCAAAACAATAACCCATCCACCCACAGAACCTCCTTTCATTTACTACCTACATTTTGCCAACCTGGAGAAAAATGCTCAAGAAAAAGTAAGAATAAAAGGCCTGTTTATAAACACCCAAGCTAACTGTTCCCCAATCATCTTCTCTGCAGTGAGACACAGAGTGGGGAGAGAAGAGAAGCTAGGGAGAGGGACAGACACAGAGATACAGAAATGGGGGAGAGAGGGGGAGACAGACATAGAGATTGGTTTTGTGGCTGGGTAGATGTGGCTAGGGGAGGTCATGTGACTGGGTGGGAGTGAGTGACATCAAGTTGACCATGCCCACCCAGGTTTTGTGGCTCCCGGTGTGTTTTTTTTCTTTAGGAAATGGGTCCAAGTGGCTCTTTAAGTGTTTAAGATTGCTGACCCCTGTCCTAAAGTCTACCACCATTTTTACGGTTTTGAGTGTGTTCAATTCCAGATTGTTCTGTTCGCACCACGAAGCTAGTTGTTCAACCACCCATCTGTATGCGGATTCATCGTTGTCTCGAATGAGACCAATCACTGTTGTATTATTAACACCCTAATGCACATTTATTAGATTACAAATATTGACATTCTTAAAACTTTGGATTAGAAATGTAATAATAGAGGACAATTCAGCAGTTATTCAGAAATCTATTAGTGGAGTGCATATACAGTTTTGTAGATATAAAGCTATTTTTACTTTGTTCTGAAGTTATGGATTAGAAAATAGAAAAGGCACTGGAATGTTAGGTGAGCTGCCAGGTTTTGTGGGCGTGGCATGGTGGTGGTGGTGGTCATGTGACTGAGTGGGTGTGGCTGTGAGTGATGTCAAGTTGGTCATACCCACTCAGTCACAGGAACCCCCTACCAAGCCACGCCCATAGAACCAGTAGGGAAAATTTTTAGATTTCACGACTGGGGGAGACCCTCCTCAAGCGAGCGCCAAAGCTCAGGAAAGGTGAGCGGGGGGGGGGGGGGCAGACAGCGGCTCGCTTAAGGAATGTCTCCCCGCCTGTACGCATGCTCCTGGCTCAGCCACAGCTGGCCAGGGCATCACAAGAGGAGGAGGATCGCCAGAGAGTGGAGGAGCGAAGCAGCCCTGTGCCTGCCTTCATGCCACATTTGCGTGTAAGGCAACCTTCACTTCCTGCCGCTTTGGGCTGAAGTTTGTGCTCTCCGCGGTCGTCCGAAGAGCTGCTGGGGGTGGGGGATGATACGGCAAGGCGATGGCTGGAGCATTAGTGCAGGAGAGAAGCTGTGTCCTGTTAAGGCCCTCCTAAGCGAGCGGCTGCCCATCCCGCGCATGCCTTTGCTGCATTTTGGCACATGCTTGAGGAGGGTCTCCCAGTGCATGTGCACGCTCCTGGCTCAGCCACAGCTGGCCAGGGGGTTATGAGAGGAGGAGGGGGAGGAGAGTGCAGGAGCGAAGCTGCCCTGTTCCTGTCTTCGTGCCACATTTGCACGTAAGGCAGCCTTTGCTTCCTGCTGCTTCGTGCTGGAGTCCAAAAAAGAAATAAGAGGGGCGGGGCCAACCAGTGATGGGACAGGGAGCCATGGCAGAGGGTCCAAAGAGCTGCTTGCAGCTCCGGAGCCGGGGATTGCCGACCCCGGCCTTAGGAGAAACCCTCCCATGCTACCTCTTACAATACTAGACAACACAGTATCAACAGTAGAGACCTTCACATTTCTAGGTTCTATCATAACTCAAGATCTAAAATGGACACCTAACATCAAAAACATCATCAAAAAGCACGACAAAGAATGTTCTTTCTGCGCCAACTCAGGAAGCTCAAACTGCCCAAGGAGCTGCTGATACAGTTCTACAGAGGAATTATTGAGTCTGTCATCTGCACCTCTATAACTGTCTGGTTTGGTTCTGCAACCCACAAGACAGACACAGACTTCAGAGGATAATTAGAACTGCAGAAAAAACAATTATTACCAACCTGCCTTCCATTGAGGACCTGTCTACTGCGCGAGTCAAAAAGAGGGCTGTGAAAATATTTACAGACCTCTCGCATCCTGGACATAAACTGTTTCAACTCCTACCCTCAAAACAACGCTATAGAGCACTGTACACCAGAACAATTAGACACAAGAACAGTTTAGCCATCACTCTGCTAAACAAATAATTCCCTCCATACTGTCAAACTAGTTACCAAGTCTGGATTACTAATAATCTTCTCATCGTTCCTATCACCCATCTCCTCCGACTTATGCTGTATGACTGTAATTTGTTGCTGTATCTTTACAATTTATATTGTTTTCTAGTATGATTTGACTGCTTATTTGTACCCTATGACTATCATTAAGTGTTGTACCTTATGATTCTTAACAAATGTATCTTTTCTTTTTATGTACACTGAGAGCATATGCACCAAGACAAATTCCTTGTGTGTCCAATCACACTTGGCCAATAAAGAATTATAACTCTAATAAAAAAATACCTACTTAATACAAATGGCTTCACTAATGAACAAGATGTTTGTTGGCTAACTAACGTACAAGAACATCATTTTAATACATCAGCTGAAAACAGTGGTATTTTTACTTATCCAACATCAAAATTTTCAGTTTATTGCTGAAATGGCAATAATACTGAAAACAATGCTTAGAATATTTATTAATGAGAAAAAAAATTACTCCAAAATATCTGGAGGACTGGGGACGACTTATTTTCATGGCAGATCCGCATAGCCTTTTGAATGGGTAGCTGAAAGTCTCAATCTTGTTTCCCATTAGGATAGTGGCTTGGTAGTTTCTGTTGATAACACCATCTTCCAGGAGAATCATCAACTCATTCTTAGCCCAAATATGTGATGAGAGAAGGTACAGACACACAATTTGTGTGCTTTTCTGGCAATTAAAGCTAAAAGAAATCTTGACTAAAGGATTCAGCCTTTCTTTCTCACATGAATGATAAATCAATCTCACTGGAGGATAAACTGGATCGAACTTTAAAGACAAAACACCATGAATATTCTTTTTAATTTTAAATATCGAAACTCTGAACATTCAATAGGAAAGGAGCAAATGCTCCCTGCAAACCTCAAAATGATGTTGGTCTACTATAGAAGAATATTTTACCACAATCTATAGAAAGATATTGTAACAGATGAGAAAAGATTCTAAGAAATGTCATTTCTTTGTCTAAAAGGCTTTAGTACACACTATTACTGAACTTATACAAAGAAATTTTAAAAACAGAACACTTAAAAACCACACACATACACAAAAGATATTAACCTTAGTGCAGATTTCTGGCTAGATTTTCTACATACATAATTCTTCAGAATTAGAAGTCCTTTGAAACAGATGTTCCCTCTGTTTCTACTACTTGGACATCCTCAGTCTAAATTTTAATCAGAAGCTATATAGAACAACCTGCTGGTTTTTTTGAGCTGCCTTTTTCCTTCCCTCATGTTCCTTTTTTTCTGAAAAGAATAATATTTTATGACTTCACCATAGGGCAAGACAGCAACTCACCCAGATAAAATAAAAGAAGATTCAGGAAATGTGTGAACTTGTGGGTGGACTACATTCACAGTACCATGTTTGAACCTATTTTTTAATTATTCAGGTTTCTAATGACAATTTTTTCCTGTGCAAGCATATTTTTCAAAATAAAATAATTTAGATTTTGGGGTAATTCTGCAAATTCTTATTTGATGAGCAAATACTTATCAGATGTCAAGACAATTTGATTCGACAGTTTTCCAGATTGCATATTTATTCTATCTATTCTCTTAATATTATATTGTAAGATCCAATCAGTGGAGGAATTGTGATCAATCCCAACTCTACCATCCAGAAAACAATAATTGAAATACAGGTAGGTAGCCCTCAACTTTGGACCACAATGGAGCCCCAAAGTTCCATTGCTAAGCAAGATGAGTAGTGCTCCATTTTATGATATTTTTGAAACAGCTGTGAGGTGAATCATGCAGTTAAGTGAATCTGGCTTCCTGTCCGACTTTGCTTGTCAGAACTTTCAACACCGACGCTCAAAACGACACTATAGAGCACTGCACACCAGAACTAGACACAAGAACTGTTTTTCCCCGAACGCTATCACTCTGCTAAACAAATAATTCCCTCAACACTGTCAAACTATTTACTAAGTCTGCATTACTATTAATCTTCTCATTGTTCCTATCACCCATCTCTGCCCACTTATGACTGTAACCTTGTTGCTGGTATCCTTAAGATTTATATTGACTGTTTTCCTATGACTATCATTAAGTGTTGTACCTTATGATTCTTGATGAATGTATCTTTTCTTTTATATACACCGAGAGCGTATGCACCAGGGTGGATAAAAATCAATAATTTTTTTAAAAAAATCAAAAAAATCAGATTTTTTAAATTTAAATCAGATTTTTTTTATTTAAATCGGATTTTTTTGATTTTTATCGAATTTATTTTAATAAAAAACTTTCGGGGTAAAAATCTATTGTAAGATAATTTTCTATTTAAGATACATAAATAATTTAGTTTATTCAGCATGAAATGGAGCTTAGTTATGTAGCATGAGGCTGTATATTCTGCAACACTGGGACTATCGGTGTGTCAACAGTGGGTCAAAGGAGTAGCAGAGATGACAGTTGCTCTTTAAAAATTATGATTTAAATCGAGTTGATTTAAATCAAGCCTTTTTACTAGTGATTTAAATCATGATTTAAATTGTGATTTAAATCAAATCCACCCTGGTATGCACCAAGACAAATTCCTTGTGTGTCCAATCACACTTGGCCAATAAAGAATTCAATTCAATTCAATTCAATTCTAAAAAAAAAAAAAAGCCAGCTGGGAAGGTTACAAATGGTGATGACATGACCCCAGGGCAGTGCAATTGTCATAAATACATACCAATTGTCAAATATTTTAATTTTGATCATATGACCTTGGTGATGCTACAATGGTTGTTAATTTTAAAAATCGGCGATGTGCCACTTTTTTTAGTGCTGTTATAACTTCAAACCATCACTAATGGTTTAAATTGAGGACTACCGGTAAGCATCCAGTTGTACTGGATGATTCTTTTGTGTAATCTACAAATTGAAAACTACAAACTTTGTCCCTGTATGCACAAAGGCACAAAAATTTGGCATTACTTACAATAGATTAATGATTGATGAAAATGGTGGAACTTTTAATGATGGCTTCCTTGATTAGATCCTTTATAGATTTAAATCATCAGTTCATACAAACAAATTTACAATTTATGGTTTTGATGATTAGATAAAACAGATTATATATAAAAAAGGTTTTTTTGGAACCACAGAGTAGGTTTCTCAACCTCAGCAACTTTAAGAAGAATGGATTTCAAGTCCCAGAATTCTCCAGTCACTATGCTATAAAGTAAGAGGTAATTTTGTATTTGTACTTAAAATTCTGTAAAGAAAATTGTAAGCTACTTCTTTCTATTTCTTTTCATTCTTCCTTTTTGTACTTTTGGCTTTACTTAATGTTCTTTTTTCAGTTCTTTCATTTATATTATCGTAGTTCTTTTATCTCCATTTCAAAAATTTGAATATAAAGCTACAAAGTAACATACAAAATTTAGTAATATACCTTTCATACTTTCTTTCCATACTTACATCAAATATGCATTGTAAATATATATTTACATTGCAAAATTTGTTTATATCCTATTTGCTTATTCTCTTCATTTATTATAGTATTAAAGAATAATGCAACTGCTCATCCAGGCGTCTTCATATATTATTTAAGCTTTTATGAATATAGTAATGGAAAAATATAATGGAAGAAATTTTAAACTATGCTAAAGAAATCTAAAAAATCTACCTATTTCCTTCTATTATGAAAAAGGCAAAAATTAATACATTTAAAACACCTACATAAAACCATTATTTTCAATAAAATTCCTTGCAAAAATCTTTAAATTGATTATGTTCACACTGATGAAAAAGAAAATGTACATAATTACACACTTGATAGAAATGCTAATTTATTTGCTTTTTCACAAAGGCAAAAGTGTGGATCAAAGCATTTGCAATGTGGCATTTCTTAGTTGTCTGAGAGTTATGGAAATTGAACAAACCAGGTTGAAGAAGGTCAGATTTCCTAGCCTGTAACACTAACTGTAGTCTTTTTAACAACAGAACACTGAACACACAGAGCACTGCAACATCTGAAACAAACAGAATAAGCTAGGCACCTGGCCAGAAAGTGAGAGTGTGTGAGTTCAAGTCTCGCTATAGTCGTGAAAGCCAACTGGGTGACATTGGCCAGTCATTCTCTCTCTGTCCAGGCCACAAGGTTGTTGTGTAGGGAAAACAGAAAGAGGAAGCTGTGTTGGACATGTTTGCCATCTTGAGTTATTTGTACACAAACTAATAAAAGTTCTAGATTATGACAATTTCCATCATCGCATTTTAACTTTGCCATTTAATATTTTCTTTATTTCAATATGTATCTAATAGAAGATGGCAATGTTATAAGTCTTTTCTTTTTTCATTCAAAAAGGCAACAGTAATAATTTTAATAGTTACACTAAGTTCTGAATATGAAAAATAACTGTAAAGTTTAGTCAACATAATTACCAATAGTGACTGTTTTATGACCTCTTGGAAAAAATGAGCATCAGAATTTCAGGAAAATGGATAATCTTTGTCCCCATTCCAGGATGTGTTTTGTCAATGCATTCACATTAAAGTGAGAACAGAAGTAAAACTAGTCTCTATGTTTATCTATCTGTCAAACAGAAGATGAAACAAGATTTTTGAGATTTTTGAGTCTTCAGGGGCTCAGATGAAATCACATAGCTGATTTTGTATCAACAGTTCTCATGCAACACTCTTCTATTAAATTTGGAAGAAATCTTCAATAAGTCATAGTCAACTGCCATTCAGTCATGGCCAACCATCAGCCACTCTTTGGATCAAGCACACTCCATGTCCTTCTGTTTCACATCTTCGTATACTTCCTTCAGATCCACCATGGACATTCCAGTGTCATCCTTTATAGCAGGGCTCCCTACCCTTTGATCCACAGCTGGCTACTGAGCCTCGGTCCATTGGGAACTGGGCCACGCAAGCGGCAAGTGAATGCACAAAGCTCTATCTGCACATGCTCAAATTAGATTCTGTGCGCAAAACTATCCACCACCACCACCACTTCGAGTCCGTGGAGCTGAAAGGTTGGGGACTATACTATTTTATAGTGTCCATTCAATAGGTACTAGAACAGTCCCTTCTCCATTTACCACTGGTCTGTCCTAGCATGACTGACTTTTTGAGTGAGTCAGCTCGCATGATATCACCAAAGTATGATAGCCTTTGTTTGGCAATCTTGGCTTCAAATTATATTTTTGGTGAGATTTGGTCTAGGACTTCTTTTGTCAATCCTGAAGCTGACCTGGCTGTGGGTTTGGGTTTTTTTCTCCTTTTCTGTAGTTTTTCTATCAGGGTTTCTTCTACATGGCTTCAGGCTTGACACAGCTTGGAGTTGAAGAGGGGGGAGGCATTGTAGCCAAAACAAACTAGTTCTCTCCTGGGTCAAGGGCATCCCAACTGCTGGCTGGCTGGAGGTGGAGAAAAGGAGTTGCCAGACAACCAGCCAGTGCCTGGATTGGATAATGTGATTTATTGTTTGGGGGAAAGTGAAACTTTTCATTTTTAAAAAAGTTTTTTATTAATAATTCAAATTTAAAAAACAATGGACATGGTTTGACAACTCCAGTTTCTAACATTTCTGTCTAATTCAAATTAATAAATAATATATTCCTTAATCTATACACAAATTTACATATATCTTAATTCATTACATGTCAAGCATACTACATAATTCCTCCTAAACAACTATATCCATATCCAATAAACTTATATCACACACACAAGTTCAGTAAACATTGACATATATATTTCTAGACATTCACTATACCTTCTTCTTGGCATTTTTCCTCTTGTCTAACCATTCATAAAATTTAGTCCAGATTTCATAATATGTTGATTCACTTTTATTTTTGAGTTCCAAAGTGAGTATGTCCATTTCTGCACAATTGAAGATTTTACGTAACACTTCTTCTTCTGAAGATGTTTCTTTACTCTTCCATTTCTGAGCAAATGCTATTCTTGCAACTGTTAATATATGTAATATTAGATAGGTTACATTTTTATTATATTTACCATCTGTCATTCCAAATAAGAAGAATTCTGGTTTGACTTCTATTTTAATCGTTAGAATTTCTTCTAGCCAGCTTTTTATTTGATACCAAAAACTTTTTGCTTTCGAGCACTCCCACCACATATGATAGTAGGACCCTGGAACTACCTCAGATTTCCAACACCTTGAAGAATATTTGTTACTAATTTTTGTCAATCAATACTATGACCAAAATGCAAAGAAAGCAGCAGAAGCAGCAGCAGTCTTTCTTTCTCTTCCCCAAACTCTGCCTCTGCGGCTTCCAAACCCTAGCCAGGGCAGTGGTCGTTCTGGGAGTGTGCTTCCCACTCTATGGTGATGGTTGGAGCTGGAGCTTGACCCTGCAGGGAGAGCTGCAGGGAGAGCTGGAGCTTGACCCTGCAGGGAGAACTGCAGGGAGAGCTGGTCCAGGCCGTGGCTTCCACATGGGTGCTGGTGGTAGATGCCAGCAGCATTGGCTACGAGCTCAAGGACCTGATGCTCACTGGCTTTGCCCACATTGACGTAGTGAGGCCTGGGAGGCATGTGAGCGGGGGCTGGGAACAGGCACTCGTGTGGCTTGGTGCCTTTGGCAACTTGCATTTTATATACGCAGCCCACGGGAGGGGAGGGGCTTGATGGCAGTGCGCAAAGGGAACCTCTCTCTGCCGGACTCCCGGCTGTGAGGCCTGTCTTATTTTCGGGGAAACACGGTAACAAATGCAGTGATTCACTTAACAACCATGGCAGAAAAGTTGTAAAATTGGTTGTGACTCAAGTAACAATCACCTTGCTTAGCAATGAAAATTCTGGTACCAATTGTGATAGTAAATCAAGAACTACCTGTATCAGAAAGATAAACAGAGAGGAAGGAGGAAAAGGTTGCAGGTAGAATCGTTGGAAGGATAACATCAATTAGGCTCTGGTATAAACCTTAAGGTGGGAATAAATTTGATAGATAAATTATAGTGGATGTTAAATCTGAGAGATAAATACACCTAATTAAGAAATAAGGGCATATTGGCCATAGTAATATACCAAACAAACGACCGCTTATAGAAAGATATTATCAATCAGAGTGCAATGTTTGTATAATCAGAAGTACTTTACTGAACTTAAGAACTTCATGTTCTTTTGATTTATGCTTGTTCTCAACGTAAAATGTACTATTTTAATTGTAAGCAAAAAAAGATAGGAGTGGGTCCAACTGTAAAAAAGAGAATCTCTAAGAATTATAACAAGGGACTTAAAGTCTAGAAGATAATTACTACCCTTAATTTATTTACTTATTTAATTAATTTATTTATTTATCAAAATTTATATGTCGCCCTTCTCCCGTAGGACTCGGGGCAGCTTACACAATAAAAGAACATAATAAAATACTAAAATCAAAAGCCAAGTTAAAATCCCCACAATTTAAAATCACACAGCCGATCGGGGATTTGCCGAAAGAGCCATGTCTTCAGGTCAGCGTGGAAAGTGCGGAGGTCGGGAGCCGTCCGGAGCCCGGTGGGTAACCCATTCCAGAGGGTCGGTGCGGCCACAGAATACGCCCTTGACCTGGGGGCCACAGCCGACACCCGGAGGAGGGCAGCTCTATATGAAGGCACTGGGTGGTGGGAGGCCAGTAGGAGGTGGTCCTGCAAGTACCCCGGGCCCATACCATGAAGGGCTTTATAGGTGAGAACCAGCACCTTGAAGCGGATCCGAAAGGCCATTGGCAGCCAGTGCAGCTCACGCAGGAGAGGTGTTGCACGGGAGTAATGGGAAGCTCCCATAACAACCCGCGCGGCCGCATTCTGGACCAGCTGGAGCCTCCGGGTGTATCCCAAGGGCAGCCCCATGTAGAGGGCGTTGCAGTAATCCAGCCGAGAGATAATGAGAGCTTGAGTGACTGTACAGAGGGCATCACTGTCTAGGAAAGGCCGCAACTGGCGCACTAGGTGAACCTGTGCAAAAGCCCCCCTTGTTACGGCCATCAGATGGTCCGCCAAACACAGCCGTGAATCAAGGAGGATGCCAAGATTGCGAGCCCTTTCAGAGGGACCAAGCGGTTCCCCTCCCATCAAAAGTGACAGGGTCACTAGAGCAGGAGATGTCAGAATCCACATCCACTCAGTCTTGGAGGGGTTGAGTCTGAGCCTGTTCCTACCCATCCAGACCTACACTGCCTCCAGGCACTTAGACATCATAGAAAGGGCATCCATGGGTTGGTCTGGGGTGGAGATATACAGTTGGGTACCATCAGCGTACTGATGATACTTCACCCCGAAACTAGGAATGATCTCACCCAGCGGCTTCATGTAGATGTTGAAGAGCAGGGGGGAGAGAACTGACCCCTGTGGTACCCCACAAGTAAGGGGCCATGGCGAGGATCTCTGACCCCCCCCCGCCCAAACTGCGTATGGCCCGAGAGGTAGGAGGAGAACCACTGTAACACAGTGCCCCTTACTCCCAACCCCTGGAGCCGTCGCAGTAGGATACCATGGTCGATGGTATCAAAAGCCGCTGAGAGGTCAAGAAGCACCAGAATGGAGGAACAAGCCCCATCCCGGGCCCGCCAGAGATCATTCACCAGGGCGACCAATGCTGTTTCCGTGCTGCTGTGGCCGCGCCTGAATCCCAATTGGTACGAGTCTAGGTAATCCGTTTCCTCCAGAAATTGTGGGAGTTGGTATGCCACCACAGCCTCAACAGCCTTCGCTACAAAGCGAAGGTTGGAGACGGGACGAAAGTTGTTTAAGGAGGCCGGATCCAGCGCTGGCTTCTTGAGGAGGGGACGAACCACCGCCTCCTTAAGAACGGTGGGGAAGACCTCATCCCTCAAAGAAGCGTTGATAATCACCTGGATCCAGTCTCCAGTCACCTCTCTGGTTGCTGCAACAAGCCAGGAGGGACATGGGTCCAATAAACATGTGGAGGCCCCCAATGTACCCACAATCCTGTCCACTTCATCTATGGAAACAGGATCAAACTCAATCCAGGTGTCATCTTCAAGACTTGCTCCTACTTCCTTGTCGGATTCTGCCCAGTCAGAGTCTAACCCCGTCCGGATCTGAGCGACTTTGTCTTGCAGAAATTGTACAAAATCCTCAGCACTGCCTTTTAGGGGGTCCTCCCTTGCTCCCAGATTGAGGAGAGAGTGGGTCATTCGAAACAAGGCTGCTGGGCGATTTTCTGCAGACGCAATGAGAGCAGCGAAATAATCACGTTTCGCCGCTTCCATCGCCACAAGGTAAGACCTAATATGGGTTCTTAACTGTGTTCGGTCAGGTTCGGAACGGGATGATCTCCAACAGCCCGCTAGGCGTCTCTTCCGACGCTTCATTTCCCGCAGCTCCATGGAAAACCAAGGAGCTATCTGGGATAGCTCCGCCCCTTTGCGGCGGAGAGGCCGCAAAGGGGCAATTCGATCCAGCGCCCCCCGGTGGCGGCCCGTTCCCAGGCATCCACCAGGGCCTCTGGCGAATTGCGGGAAAGGTCAGTGGGAAATGTCCCAAGCTCCATCAGGAATCTGTCAGGGTCCATCAGAAGCCTGGGGCAGAACTGAGTCGGTTCCGCCTCCCAGCGGCATGGATTGGCGGATGGAAAGTCTAGTTTAAGGAGGAAATGGTCGGTCCATGGCAGGGATTGAATAGAAAGTTCACCCCTACCCCGGGCATTTATCCACTGCCCAAAGATAAAAATCAGGTCGAGTCTGTGTCCAACACTGTGAGTTGGGCCCTGTACAATCTGAGTCAGGTCCATGGCCGTCATGGAGGCCATGAACTCCCGAACCAACTCAGATGTCTCGCCGGCTGACGGGAGATTAAAATCCCCCACAACCATCAGGTTGGGGAGCTCAACTGTCAGTTCGGCTAAGACTTTGAGCAGTGCGGGCAGGACTGAAGACACGCAGCTGGGAGACAGGTACGTAATCAACAGAGCCGACTGCACTCCAGGGTCCCACTTCAACAGAAGTGATTCACACCCGTGTATCTGAGGGACCTCCCTAGGTCTAAGACCTTCCCTAATAACAACCGCCACACCACCAACCCTCCCGTGGAGTCGCAGCTGGTATAGAAAACGAAAACCAGGTGGACATAAATCAGAGAAAGGAACTCCTCCCTCTGGTCCCAGCCAGGTCTCCGTAATATAGGCCAGGTCGCACGAGGGGAGCCTTGTTAACAACGGACCTGGCATTAACATACACCAGCTGGAGTCCCGGGTTCCACACTCCTAACCCCCCAGGAACACAAGCAGGACTATGAGGGCCGGAATGCTGAACCCGCTGCAAGCAGCGTGGACACGTCCCTCTGCTGTCCTTACACCCTCTATTCCCTCCACCAGCATATCTCCCTACCACCACGATGATAGGAAGACCCTCACTCTCCTGTGCTTGAAAATGCTTGAAAACTTTAATGCTTGAAAACTTTCCAATTTTTGTGTGCTAGATCTTAACCATTTCAGACTTTTCGATTTAATGGGAAAATACTTTTCTAATGTAACCTAATAAAGAATGAGAACTTGCTTTTTAAAAAGCAAGTTCTTGTTTCAACCTTAACAAGGACCCCACTATTTACACAGAGAGCTGATCAGACTTCCCATTGATTACAAATTTCCAATTTAAATATATATACACACACATATAAATAATGCCTGTAATTTGTGTACCAAATAGACATGTTTATTAGATCCACAAATTTCATAGTCCAGAATCTGATATATGGCATAGTCCTCAGTTAGCAACCATTCATTCACTTTTGTTTGAAGTTAAAATGAAATTACAACCAGTCCTCAAAATTGTAGTTGCAACAGTGTCCCTGCCGTTTTGTGATCACAAGACAGGAACTTGGCAACTACTTTGCAATTACAACTGTCTATGAAATCTATGAATCTAACATACAAGTCTCTGTTTAGCATATAAATTACAGTTATAGTTATTCCCATTTTGTGATCTTCACTTTCCAATAAGCAAAGTCAATGCGGAAGCCAACTGGAAGCCGGTCACAAATGAAAATCATGTGACGTCTTATTTAAGAACCATGCAAGATTTACTTAACAGTTGCAACTGGAATTGTTGGAACTGCAATTGTAAGTCAATATAGTCACATCAACATGGTGGCACTGTGGTTAGAATGCATTATTTCAGGCTACTTCTGTTGATTGCCAGATGCCTGAAGTTCGGCAATTCGATTCTTACCGGCTCAAGGTTGACTCAGCCTTCCCTCCTTCCGAGGTTGGTAAAATGAGGACCCAGATTGTTGGGGGCAATATGCGGACTCTGTAAACTGCTAAAAGAGGGCTGTAAAGCACTGTGAACCTGCATATACAGTAAGTCTAAATCCACTTAGCCCACTAAGTCCTGCATATACAGTAAGTCTAAGTCCACTCCGCTATTGCTATCACTCATCATTTATTACAAGAATTCCTGATTCCAATTCTTGTCAATAACTGAGGACTATTGTAATTTCTCTTCTATTATAATCATTAAGGGAAACTACAAGTAAGTAATATAGCCCCTAAATTGAATGTAAACAATGCATCTCATTCCCTTTAACAATAGACTAATCAAAAGTGAGATTTCTGCATTAATAATGAATGAGAAATGTTGAAATGGACCAAGGCAAATGTGGCTCACTGAGAACCTTGAGTGTGAAGAATTTGTACAATTGGCTGAAAACTTTCAGGAAATGAACTGAAGCCTGGACACAAGGGAAACAAATATGTGAAGCAGAGAATCAAAAGAAAAAGAAAAAAAGTTTTTTAGTAATGAAATTATTACATTATTACAATTCATAGAAAGCGGTATTAAGTTGATGTGAGCGCTAGAGCATAGGTCGCAAATTAAATGAAAAGAGGGTTGTAATGCAAAACTAGCCAAGAGAAAACAATAAACTAGCCACGTTTATTTAATTTAACTTGAATAAATCAAAAATAGGTTAAGTAATCAATTTACAACTCCAATTGGGACTAGAACCTCCATCACTAAGTGAAATGGTTGTTAGGTGAATCATATCTATTTATGACCTTTTTTGCCTTGGTTGTTAAGCAAATCCTGCAGTTATTAAACAAATCCAACTTAAGTCTGCACTGACTTTGCTTATTAGAAGTCCCCTGAAAAGGTAGCAAATGGTGATCACATGAACCTGGGATGCTGCAACCAATGTGAATATAAGTTGATTGACAAGCATCCAAACTTTGATCATGACTATGGGAACACTGTGAGGACAATGTGAAGGATGTTGTAAGTGTGAGGACTGGTTGTAAGTAATTTTTTTCACTGCTGACATAATTTTGCAAGTTAAACAACTGATCGTAAGTTAGGACTACTTATATGTAAGACATTTCTCCAATTTGTAGCTGCCCAGGTAGTTAAAGCAATTCCATTGTGCCTCACAACAATCCTATGAAGAGAGAGAGGTTAGTGAAGTTGCCAACCCAACTAAGCTAGCAGCATCGTACTAACAATGACTAATCTTAAAAAAATGATTAAGATTAGATCTGTCTAATATCCAATTGGAAGACTATCAGAAAATCCTAGAACTGTAGGAAAGATGGGAAAGTTGAAAAAAACATCCTGAAAGACAAGGGTAAACTTCTGATTACTGTACCTCTGAAATAATGCCCTCCAAATGGCATTGAGATAGCATCTACTGTTAAGGGCTCCTGTTAAAGTCTCTTTTCAATTAGCTGTTTACTTCATCATTACCTCCATATCTTTCATTCTCCTTTTGCTGGAGATCTGTATTTTTCCTATTTCTTTTGGAGATGGGTAATTTATCATATCTGCCATGGGGAGTAGGAAGAAGAGGCAGCAGTCACAAAATTTAATTTAATAAATAAATAAATAAATAAATAAATAAATAAATAAAATTCTGCTCCTTAGACTTCACTCCAGCCTACTAAACAGCTTAAAGTTGACAGATACCTAAAAAGTAAACAGCCACTTCCATAGGTAACCAAATTTTTCCTACCCTGATAGTCTCTCAAACAGATATGACTTTCTAAAATGAGATCTACAATTTGAGATAAAGAGGTCTCAACATTTAAATCTTTCTGCCTCCATCCCTGAAGAAGCTTCCCCTTCTTAGATCACAGTCATGTTTTCAGCTGCTGCAAGGCTTACGCAAAGGAATGAAGACTTAAAAAACAAAAATTGCTACTGACTTCATTGCCAATGAAGATAATGCCTACTGAGGGTACAAAGAGCATTATTACATTTTGTACTGCTGACCACAGTTAACAACAAAGTGGACATATAAATTTAACCACAATCATCCAAGTATCATTGCTGAGTCAATTAAAACAACCTCATGCAGAGAAAATTGTGATACAAACAATAGTGGTAGAATGTAGATCCTAATTTGGAACCTAAAAAGACAGTGAGGAATAAGCTAAGAGATCTAAGCCTATATCCAGAAGAGCATGCAAAGCAAGTTCTATCCTCTCTCCCTCAGGCATACATAGGTTGATTTGCAAAACATGAATGTTCCTATCTGGGAGAGACTCTAAAGGTATTCTTTTTTTTTTTCATTCAAACACCCTTCTATTGTGAACATGCTATTCCAAATGAAGCTTTTTTGGGCAAGTTTGAGATCTTCCCATTTTGTGTGTGCGTGTTTAACACAGAAATAGTTAGCTCATTAATCTCATCTTGAAAATCAGAGTGCTTCTACTTCAACATTTAATTGTATAATATAAAAGTTGTAGAATATAACTCCAAGGACACTTCTATCAAGTAGGTATTATTTAAAAAAAAAAAAAAACTTGAACTGAGTGGATTATTAGCTACAACATGTAAAGCTGTGACCATCTTAGGCTCACAACTCTTCAATATCTCCATAAATGACTTAGATGAGGGAATAGAAGGAGAACTCATCAAATTTGCAGGTGACACTAAGCTAACAGGAATAGCCAACATCCCAGAATACAAGTTCAGGATCTAAAAAGATTTTGAGAGATTGGAAAAATGAGACCTATCTAATAACATGAAATTTAATGTGGAGAAAAGGGGCATTGGTCTTCCCTGATACGCTCCTTCTCGGTGTGCTGAGGAAGAATCCAAGGATGAGTTGACTTTCTGTCCAGAGACTGAGTTGTCAAAGTTCCTCTGCTTGTCTGAGCCCAGTTTTTGACGAAGGCATAGCTCTTTACCAGACATAGCTCCAGTGACGATATTGGCTACCCCTGGACTCTGGACCATATGGTCACCAGGGTGGGTTTGGATTCTCCCTCAGCACACCGAGAAGGAACATATCAGGTAAGACCAACGCCCCTTATCCAGTGTGCTGACGGGAGAATCCAAGGATGGGAATACCAAAGTCGGCTGTCCTACGGGTGGGTAGCAGTCTGGTCCAGAGTCCCCAAGGCTGTATGAACCTTTTGGAAGAACTCTCCTTTTGAAGAACTCTCTCATTCCGCTAATGTGAAGGCGTCCAGTTGTAATGCTTGATAAATGGCGATGGGGAGGACCATGTTGCCACCTTACAAATGTCCTCGATGGAGGCCCATGTTGGCCATGCGGCCGTTGTGGCTGCACTCCTGGTCAAATGGGCTGTTACTTGCCCAGTTAATGGAATGGCCTGAAACTCATAGGCCTTGGTGATGCATGCCCTTATACACCGGCCTATGGTCAATGGTATCACCAAATTGCCCCTGGAAGATGGCTGGAAAGACACAAAGAGGAATTGTTTTTCTGTCCTCTTGAAATATCTGCGGAGGGCCCTCCTGACATCCATGATGTGCCATTTCGTCTCCAGGGTGTGATTCGGCCCCAGGCAGAAATCTTTTCCTGAACCCTATGAAACCAGGAAGTCAGCTAGGGGAGAAAGGAGGGGTCCAACTGCAAAACCACCCTGTTCCGAGTGAAAGATACAAAGGTCCTCTCTTACTGAGAGAGCTGCCAGTTTAGAGATCTGCCTGGCCGAATTGATGACCACGAGGAAGGCGAACTTGAAGGTTAAGAAGCGGAGACTGGCTGTCCTCAACGGCTCAAAGGGCACAGAGGTGAGGGCTTACAGTATCTTGTGAAGGTCCCAGAAGAGGTACCTATGTACCACAGGAGGTTTTAGGTTAGCTGCACCTCTAAGAAAATTATGCACAATCAGGTGTTGAGTGAGGGACTCCAGATCCCGACATGCTAACACCGTGAAAGAGCAGCCACTTGTCTGCGAATGGTGTTTGGGGAAAATCCTTTGTCCAGCCCTTCCTGTAGAAAATCCAGGATCTGTGGAACTGATACCGAGGTGGGTTCAATGTGACCTTTGGAGTACCATCAACAAAAAGTTGTCCAGGTCACATTATAGATCCAGTTAGTCAATGGCCTTCTGGAGGCCTGAATCATCTGTATCACCTTCATGGAGAATTTGTCCTTCCTCAGGATACTCCTCTCAAATGCCAGTCAGTCAGCTGGAGCCACTGTGGCTCTGAATGGACCAAGGCCCCCTGGCTGAGAGAGATCTTGTCCTGGGGAGTCCTCCAGGGTCGGGATACCAAGAGGATGACCAGATCTGCATACCAAGGGTGTCTGGGCCAGTGAGGAGCGAGAAGGAGGATCTCTTCTCTCTCCGCTAACACCTTCCTGATTACTCCCGGAATGAGGGGAAGAGGAGGAAGGCGTACAGTAGCCCTCGGGGCCTAGGGCTGTGAAGTGCATTGACCCCTTCTGCCCCCGGTGTTGCAAATCTTGGGCAACTGGATGTCTGTCAGGGTGGCGAACAGGTCCAAGATCGGATGGCCGAATCTCTTGTACAGGTCCTGTAGAGGTCCGGGTGCAGGCACCAGTCAGAGTGGTCTATTGTGGCCGTGCTGCACATTCATTGTCCATGAGATGTGTTCTGCCCTGATGGAGAGAATATGACTTGCTGCCCAGAGTCCCAATTGCTCTGCTTCACTCATGAGGGACTTGAAATGAGTGCTCCCCTGGCGATTGATGTGAGCTTTGGATGTGAGCTACATTGTCCATTAGAAGCAGGACATGGTATCCTGGAAGTGACAGAGGGCCAAGTGCGCTGCCCTGAGCTCTAGCCAGTTGATACTATTCCTCAGATCCACCTCAGTCTACCGCCCTTGTGTCACCTGGGACTGGAGGTGGGCGCCCAACCCAAAGAGGCTGGCATCTGAGGTTATAATCAAGTGGCTGGAATCCTTGAACACACATCCCTTAGTCATGGCTCGGGACATCCATCATTGGAAGGACTGAAGTACCTTTGGTGGAACCCGAACCTTGGCATTTGAACTGCTGCTGCCAGACTTTTGATATGGCAGAAGAAAATACTGTAAGGTCCTGGCATACAGCCATGCCTGTCGCGTACAGCCATGCCCAAGCGACAATTGAAATGCAGGAAACCATCTTTCCCAGGAGCTGTGAGAGGAGAGCCAAGGGTACTGTTCATCCCATCCGAATCTGGCCCACTAAGGCCTCTATACTGGCCTGACGTTCCTGGGAGACGTAGACCTCGCACGATCTGGTATCTATCACCGCACCAAGATGTAACAGACAGATGGCTCTTCCCAAGATTGACTGAAAAGCCATGGCCCTGAAGGACCCAGATTATGGTCTGGAGATTCTCTTTCACCTGAAGGAGATAGGATGACTGTATCAGGATGTCGTTGAGGTAGCACTGTACATGCACGGGAATCGCCCTGAGGTATGCTGCCAGTGCTGCCAACAACTTGATAAAAACCCTGGGTGCAGAGGACAGGCAGAATGGTAGGACCCTGTATTAGAAGTGATGCCCTGCATAATAGAATCTCAGGAACATTCAGTGGAAAGGACAGATAGGCACGTGGAGGTAAGCCTCCGTCAGGTCCCGGACATTAAGAAATCACTCTCTCTGATGCTTCCCAGATTGGATTGTAGGGACTGCATCTTGAATTCTTTGTATGCTAGATGAATGTTCAAATTCTTCAGGTCCAGAATTGCTCTCCACCACCACCCCTGAAATTCTTAAGGAAAATATTAGAATAGAATCCCAGCCCTTGTTGACCTCCTGGAACTGGCTCAATAGCATGGATGTCCAACAAATGTTGGATTGCAATTTCCATGAGGCCTCTCCTTGTGATGTTCTTGGAGACTGGGCAACAAATGAAGTGCTTCGGGGATGTGGAGATGAATTTGAGTGTGAGGCCTAGTCTCACCATATTTAGGACCCAAGCAACTATTGTGGTTGCCTCCCATTGGGATGCAAATAGATTTAGTCGACCACCAATGGGAGGATTGGACTGGCAGTCACTTAGGGTGGTGAAAAGGCCGACTGCCGGACCCACGAAATGGCCGCTTGGCCTGAAATGGCTGTCTGCCTCTGTCACAAAAACCAGACTTGTCTGATTGATGGTTGGTTCTTTGGAAATAGGACCGCTGATAATTGAGGGGCATCAAAGTCGGTGCCTGCAGACTGAAAGATCTGTGAAAATAAGGCAAGGGCCGCCATTCCACTCTCCTGTGCATGGAAGGTAGAACCTTCCTCCTATCCTTGTTTTCTATGAGGATGGAATCCAGTGCCTCTCCAAAAAGGTTGCTACCATTAAAGGGAGCAAAGGCTAACGTCCATTTGGACCACATATCTGCCTGCCAGTGGCGGAGCCACAGTAGGCAACGTAATGTTATGAAAAAGGCCATAGCCCTGGAGACGAACTTAGCTGCATTAACAGTGGCATCAACTGAAAACTCCATGGCTGCCACCAGCTTGTTTATGTCCTGGTGTCGAGATCCCATGCTCGACAATCTGGAGATAGAAGCCCAACATACAGACATGGAAGCGCTACAGGAGAGGCGCGGACTTAAAGTGGGGGTGATCGGGACTGATACATTCCTAGGGCACGTATACGGTGAAGGGGGGTGATAGAGTAGTATACGGACGGTCACCCGGCGGACACGATAGAGTGTTTGGTCGGTAGCTGCTGCACGCTGGCGCTCCTCACTGCTGGGGCGGAACAAGTGACGTGTGGAGCCGAAAACCCGGAAATGTGACTGATTGGAGAACTGATTAGAGCGCTTATTTAAACAGCATTGGGCTGCGGTGATGCCCAACGCCGACTTTGTGTTATCTGCACCTGAACTCAGCATTGTCTGCAGCAGCTTTGGATGACTGAATAAACCTTTTTTCCTGCTCAATGCACATTGACTGCAGCGTGGCTTATTACAGTACTCTGGGTTGCTGAGTGGTCTGCGAGAAAGTCGGTGTTTCCCTTTGCCACCGTGAGTACTGCCAGGCAAGAGGGGATGGCGGAGGGTGCGACGGCTGCGTCAGCAAGTCCCGAAGGGGAGGAGGAGGAGGACACCACCGTGCTGGAGACGCTGGAGGCACACAGCTCCGAAGATCCTCCAGTGGTTAGATCTAAGGAAAGGAAGGCCCAGCAAGCGGAAGGTGTCATTGAAAACCAGGACTCCATTGAACTGCGGAGGATGAAGAGTTCATCAGGGGAGTGGTGGCAGAGCTCCGCTCTTGCTGGTTCCGGTACTCACAAAACCCCAACCCTTGGGGGTTATCAGGGGAAAACCTCTTTCCATGGCTGGAGGGAGAGGAGGGAGAGGAAGTGGATCGAAGACGATGAATGCGACTGGAGTTACTACACCGGTCTTGGAGCATCTACTCTGGACATTTTAAGAGAAAAGTTTGGGGAAGCGAGCTTTCGAGATGCAGCGTCCTGGCAACCCTGGATAGGGGCGGAGACGGCTGACTCATGGCAGGGGGGAGGGAGTGGTCCTGAACCCCGTTTCCATTTGGCAAGTCCTAAATTGCATGTGAAGAAAGGGGGAAGCAGAGGTAGGCCAATGGAACATCGTTCGGATCCCCAGATTTCCTCCCTAGGTGAGGCTTCACACGAAACAGATCAGGAAGGACAGCGGAGGACAGTGAGACAGGAGACGGGCCACACTGGTGCAGGGAGGCAGACCGGTCAGCGTCGGCCAGAAGAGGGGGCTGCGCAGAGCATTAGGGCCATTAGCCACCCTCACATGCCGTGGCCACCCGGGGTGGGGCCGCCTGGAGTGTGGCCACAGCAACCACAACCTCTATGGGGTCCTCCCCCTATACAAGCGTCTTTTGACAGAAGCCCTGATCGAGTGTCCATTTTCCTAAGCCAAGTACTTAGCCACACGGACCTTTATGGTCATATGTATCCTTCACAGTGAGCTGTGGTGATGGCTATCACTGCGGTTCTCCAAGGGGAGGCCGCTAATTGAGTTGCAGACCTCCATAGTGAGCACGCTAGAGAACTAGCCAATGTGGGATTGTTCTTGAAAGCATTATGAGGACATTTTGAGGACAGTGACTGAGGGAGAGCTGCTGGAACTAAGTCCAAGTAACTGAGGGAGAGCTGCTGGCACTAAGACAAAGAGGGTGGCCAGCCAAAAAATATGTCAAAGAATTTCGTACATTAGCTGGAAGGCTTCGTTCATGGCCAGAACGGTTGCTGGTACACCAGTCGGTCCGACCTGGATAGGGAAGTGAAACAAGCGTGTGTGTATCGTGGTTTGCCACCAAAACTATCAGAGTGGTTCAAGGTGGCAGTGGAATTAGAGGTCGCATTACGGGAGTTCCGAGCTCGCGTGGGTCAACAACAACGTTTTATACCGGTTAAATCGGTGGCCCCGAAGGATTATGGAACAAGCCCCGCACCTGTCAGGCCTGCAATGGTTGGAGGGCGAGGAACTTTCCGTTGTTTTCGTTGCAACCAACTAGGTCATCGAGCTGCCGAATGTCCTATACCCCCCTTGCAAGCCACGCCTGCACGAGCTCCACCGACCGGGGCCAAAGTTAGGGAGAGGGCGCGTTCTACGTCGGAGCGGACAGCCATACCCACACCGACGCCCTCCAGTTGTTCCCGTTCCATGCTGCCCGGGGTGAAAAGTCCTTCGGGAGGGGAGGGGCTGCCAGCGCTGTTGGACGGCAGCGATGAAAGCAGGCCGGAGGACCCCATGGTAAGCGATCCGATACACCCATTTGTGATACCAGTGGTGCTACAGAATATGCGCACCTCAAAAAGGGTTCAGCAGGGAGCTCTGATAGACTCGGGGTGTACTTGTTGTCTCATCTGTAGTACAGTGGTAGATGTTTTGGATCTACAACATGTGAAACTGAAAACTCCTATTCGATTTGAACAGATGGATGGGTCTCTGCTCGGGGGTCTACCAGCTTCCTATGTTATGGAGCCTGTCCACCTGGAGGTCCACCTGGAGGTCGGGGAGCACAAGGAACAGATTCGTTTCGTTATAGTGGACTGAGTGGTCAAGTCAATCATACTAGGACTTGCCTGGTTAGATAAATGGCGTCCTACCATATGGTGGGAAGGGGGGTTTCGGAGATTACGGCTTAGTCTAGGGCCAGACCCAATTCCTGAGCCCCAACCACAGACCCAACAGTGTAGCGGGATAGCAAAAGACGAATCAGGGTACCCGGAGGTATATCGGGACTTGGCAGCTGTGTTTGACGAAAGTGAGTGTGAGACGTTACCCCCGCATAGAGCAACTGACTGCACGATAGAATTAATACCTGGAGCAAAGCTTCCAAAACCACGCATGAACGCCATGACGAAACCTGAGTTGGAAGAGTTATGTCACTACATAGACAAGAATCTAGCCAGAGGCTTTATCCAACCCAGTCGGGCGCGTATGGCGGCCCCAGTCCTATTCCGAGAAAAGAAAGATGGAGGCTTACGTCTCTGCGTCGATGGTGGAGCCAGATCTCCTCAGGTGGCACTCTTGCTTGCATCTGGCGAAGCCATAAGCAAGGCCGTCCTATTAAAGAATGAGGTAGTCGTTGCTGCTGTGATCGCCCAGACCACCGCCTTGTGCGTCTTGAGGAAAATCATCTCCGCCTTCCTATTCTCCGCGTTCAGACCCTCCTCTATGTCAGAAGGCAAAATGGTGGAGGAAGTTAAGATTGCCATCGGGCCATCCACTGTTGGTAATTGGAGGAGCTCTGTGAGGTCCAGGCCCATATTATAGCCATATTAGCACCAGAAGCTTCCACACTGCCAACTCCATGTGCCTGGGAAAGTAGGAGGGGGGGGGATTTAGGAGAATGAATGTAGTTAGACATAATAGCATTCTTCCCTTTGGTCAAGGTCATGGTGTTTATGCATCTAGAGGAGGAGTGGTTGTAGGAATGGCTCAGATGATGATTGGACCATGTGACAGACTGATGGGTGAAGGGGCTGGATTTGAGGTTTTGATTTACTGAGGGAAAACCCAGAACCCTCAGATTCAGATTTTCCCAGATGTGCCAGTAAACCTACTCTAATAAAATGGAACTTTGAGAAATGCCTGCCTTGGAGTTTTTACTTGGAGTTGGAAGTTACTTTCTGGAATGCTGACATTAATCCAAATCTCTAAAATGAATAACGGCACCCCGAAAGGGGGCTGTCTGGGGTGTTAAACCCCAGCATCAACCTGAACCTCGGGTGATGTGAAGACTCAGCAAAGATGAAGGAGAAAGAGGCAATCACGGAGGAAGCCATGGGGACTGTTACCAGAGGACTTATCAAGACCCAAGACCCGGTATTCTCCTTCTGAAGAATGCGAGCCATTGAAGCTGCAGAGAAAACGCGAAGGCTTCGGCCCAAGGAGTCAGATTCCTGGAAAAGCTGCCAGTCTGATCCAACTTCAGAAAGAGGACAGGAGGAGAGACTGCCTGAATCTTGCGACGCGTCCAGCCCAATGAAGCCACCCCATGAGTCAGAATAGAGGGATGTGACAGCTTTGGGATCTGAGGATTTCTGAGACTGGAGCTTGTTGCCTCTGTCTCAAAGCCAATTGTTAACCAGGCTCCCTGAAGCAGTTTGAATGGATGGAAATGGGAAGTTATGGCTCCCATACACAACCCGCTTTCATTTTTCCTGATCCAGGACCTGGTGGAGGAATTAGCGGCCAGCAGGCACCTTTCTACCCGGCCAGGGATGACAGGAAGAGCGGCTCTGTGCAGCCAGGCAAAGCAGCATTTGGGAGACAGCAGACGCAGACAGGATGAGGACCGCCCAAGCTTCATGCTGCCCCCCCTTGCCAGCCTGCTTCTGCGCTACCTCCTGCAGAATGTATCCCTCCCAGGCTGGGGATTCTATCCCAGCCAGGGGTGAGTCCAGTGCCCCTGGTCTCCAGCACCTTCTGCTCCACTTTTCCAAGGATCCCCATGGGCCCAATTTGCCCCAACAATCCCAGCACATCAGTGGGGGATAATCTAGCAGCCGGCTGGAACTCCCTCCCCTTGCAGCCCAACAAGCAGCACAGCAACTGGCCCCTGTCCGTCCTCCAGCAGCAATCCAGCCCACTTGCCCCACCGCCCGCTGGGGCACACCAGTAGCTCCCGGTCCAGCCACCTATTGCCAGGCCCAATCCACCTGCAAGAACACCTCTATCCCGTTTTAGAGCCACCTTCGATGGTAAGCCTTCCAAACTGGCTTACTTCCTCAGCCGAATATAGATCAGTATGGGGAACAATACGAAACTGATCACGACATAGTATCTGCAATTTCAGAGGAGATGAATGAAGGATACACTTTAGACTGGATAGCCCAGCTGCACAACGAGGGAGTGGCTGAACTAAATGATGCTGAAGGGTTTGTTGAGCTGCTCCGGATCCGATTTGATGACCATGACCGGATCAACAAGAATGAGGCCACAATAAGAGATGAAGCAAGGTAATTGACCCATAAAAGACTTTGTATGGGACTTTAGACGGATCACAAGGAACCTTGCCCATTGGCTGGACTGCATACTCCTACACTATTTTAAAGAAGCCATTGACAAAGGCATCAGGAAAGCATGTGGCATCCGAGGGATGCCAGAGCGACTGCAGGACTGGTATGCATGTTCATAGCTCTGGATAGGGAAATGCACCCCCTCCGCAAAGCCCCAGCAGAGAAGCCACCTCAGAGAACTCTGGCTAGATGTTCACTTTCAAAGCTTGCTGAAGTCCTTCCCTCTCAAACTGCAGGGGTGATTAAATGCTATCGTTGTGGACAAATGGGTCATCGAGCTTCTGAATGCCTAGCCCCTGGCACAGTTCCATAACGATGTCCGGTTATGGACACCCGAGGCAGAAGGGCTCCAAGAAAGCCCCCGGATACCAGCCAACTTGCCAGGCAAGACGTAGAGGTTCCCCTCCCCATTGAAGAGAGTGAGGAACCTCCGGCCAAAGCAGCCCCTCCCAGTGAGGCTAGCAGGGAAGATGACCCAATGATGAGTTCACCCATCCTCTCTTTTTCAATTAAAGTGAAATTGGTGGTGCCAGAGACTGGGGAGCAAGGTGAAGTACCAGCAATAATAGATATAGGCTGTATCAGATGACTTCCAATTGTTGAACAATTAGGGATAAAAACAAAAGCCTTAAAACGCCCAATTAAGTTTGAACAGGTGGATGGGACATTCATTGGTGGAGGCCCAGCCACCCAAATTACTGAACTGGTTAGATTGGAATTTGGGAGACATCATGAATTTATACGATTTATAGTAGCACCAAAGATGTCAGAATCTGTCATTTTGGGCCTTGCTTGGCTTGACAAATGGGCCCCCACCATTAAATGGGAAGACAGATACCTGAATATAATAATTGGAGTTGGGCCACTGCCCCCTGTCCCTCCTCCCAAGAGTCTGCCAAACTATAGAAGCCAAATGTCAGAAGCAGCAACAGCCACTTCAGAAGGACTCCCCCCAAATTCCCAAGGAATATAAAAACCTGGCCGAGGCATTTAGTGAGGAGGAATGTAATATCCTCCCCGCTCATTGAGCCACTGACTGTGCCATCGAATTAGAACCTGGAGCCAAGTTACCAAAACCCAGAATGTACTCCATGATGCCTGTGGAAATGACCAAGTTGAGGAAGTACACTGATACCAACTTAGCCAGAGGATTCATCGAGACTGCAAAATCGAAAGTGGCAGCCCCCATCTTGTTTAAAGAGAAGAAAAATGGGGGGCTGAGGTTATGTGTTGACTTTTGTAATATCAATGCTGTTTGCATACAAAACACCTACCCCCTACCCCAATGAAAGACTTGCTGAACCACTTATCAAAAGGCAAAATCTTCACCAAGCTAGATCTAAGGGAAGCCTACCACCGAGTCTGTATAAAGGAGAAGGACAAATGGAAAACGGCGTTTAACTACCCGCTTCCGGGCCGCTTCCAATTCTGAGTCATGCCTTTTGGGCTGCAAGGGTACCCTTCAGTATTCATGCAACTCATCAATGAGGTGTTGCGTGAGCACCTGTATAAGGGGGTTCTTGTTTACCTGGATGACATTCTTATATTCAGTGAGAACATGGAACTACACATCAAACTAATCAGACAGGTACTCAAAAAACTCCTAGCAGCCAAACTTTATGCGAAGCTATCAAAATGCAAGTCCTTGGACCCCTCGATCATAAGGAGTCCTTGGACTACCTGGATTATCGGGTGTCTAATCAAGGAATTGAAATGGATCTGGGAAAGGTGAAGGCAGTGCTAGACTGGCAACCCTTACGAACATGGAAGCAACTTCAAAGCTTCCTGGGGTTTTCAAATTTTTACAGACAATTCATCTCTTCCTTTGCCAAGGTTGCGCTCCCCTTGATGGAATTACTAAAAACCGGTCCATCTCCGACCAAGCCAAAGCCTAGTCAGCCCCTAGCTTGGAGAAATCCTTTGGACAATTAAAATGGCAGTTCGTGGAGGAGCCAATCCTCCAATACCCTGATCCAGACAAGCCCTTCATAGTCCAAGCTGATGCCAGTGATGTAGCGGTCGTAGCTGTCCTACTGCAAAGGAACGCTCAAAATGAACTAATGCCTTGTGCATATGTGTCCAAAAAGCTAACGGACACAGAACGCAGATAGGCGGTTTGGGAGAAGGAAGCTTTTGTGGTGCAATGGGCTCTCCTATCTTGGAGACATTTCCTAGAGGGGGTTAAGGAGCCTTTCAAAGTATGGACTGATGATAAAAACCTCGAGGCGCTAAAGACCCCTCAGAAACTTTCCCTTGAACAAGTTCGCTGGGCTCAGTATTTTAAATGCTTTAACTTCAAACTAAAATACATCCTGGGGGAGGGGGGAGAAACCTACTAGCTGATGCATTGTCCAGGAAGCCCCAATTTGACAACCAATGAGAAGAGATTCGGAGATGCCATGATCTCCGAAGCTCAGCCAGCTGCCCAAGCATGCACTAGGGCACAAACCAGACTCCACTCTGACCTCCCTGAAGACAAGTTGATGGCGGAGTTAAAAACTGCACTATTAGACGATGCCTGGTTCAAAGAAAACCAACTGGACTTAACAGGCTTGGAAAGAGAGTAAGGCTTATATGCCCTGCTCTATGAGACTGATAGTGCTGAAATGTAGCCACGACTCCCAACTAGGGGGCCACTTTGGGTACTTATAAACCCTCCATTTGGTTAGAAGGCAGTTCTGGTGGCCAAAGATGAAAACCGACCTAGAGGACTATGTTAGAAGCTGCGCTACCTATGCCATAATGAAATCCCGACGGGGGAAACCCTCGGTCTTCTCCAGCAAGTGGTAGAACCTACACAACCATGGGAGGAGATTGCAATGGACTTTATCGTCGAACTGCCAGAAAGCGGAGGAAACATGGTAATTTGGACTGTCATTGATTTATTCTCCAAACAAGCACACTTCACTGCCTGTAACGGGCCACCCTCAGCCAAAAAGCTGGTGAAACTTTTCATGAACCACATCTACAGGCTACATGGGTTCCCTCACAGAATAATATCAGATCGAGGGATCCAATTTACTGCTAAGTTCTGGAAGGAGTTCCTAAGGTCCATTGGGTCATCATAGGGCCTTAGCTCAGCATTCCATCCTTCGACTAACGGATCCGCTGAAAAAGTGAACGCCATGGTGGAACAATACATTAGATGTTATGTAAATTATCAACAAGAAAACTGGGCGGAGTTATTACCATTCACAGAAGTGACTTACAATAATGCAGTACCCAGTAGTACAGGATCGACTCCTTTTCAAATAACTACTGGCAGGGTTTTTGTGTCTATGCCTGAATTGCCTAGAGAACCACCCACTTCCATTTCCCTAACAGAATGGATGACCTCCTTGAAAAAGGGTTGGGAGGATACTAAGAAGGCCCTAGCAGAAGCAGCTGAAAAATATAAAACCCAGGCAGACAAACACAGGTCTCTCCGGCCACCTTTTTGAATAGAAGATAAGGTGTATTTGTCAACTAAGTACCTAAGATTGAGGCTACCTAGCAAGAAATTCAGACCGAAGTTCATCGGTCCTTTCCCTATAGTGAAGGTGATTAACCCTATAACAATCCAGATTAACCTGGATGCACCCGGAGGCTACAGCTAGTCCAGAATGCAGCTGCATGGGTTCTTACAGGAGATTCTCGTTACTCCCGTGAGACACCTCTCCTGCGCGAGCTGCACTGGTTGCCGGTGGTCCTCTGGGTCCGTTTGAAGGTGCTGATGCTCACCTATAAAGCCCTACATGGCTTATGCCCGGGGTACTTGCAGGATCATCTCCTGTCATCCTCCCATCGTCCCATGTGCTCCCACAGAGCGTGCCTCCTCAGGGTGCCGTCAGCCAGACAATGTCAGCTGGCAGCCCCCAGGGGGAGAACGTTCTCTGTGGGAGTGCCGATCCTCTGGAACGGTTTGCCCACCGGGCTTAGGACAACCCCCGACCTCCTCTCCTTCCGCCGCGAACTGAAGACTTGGCTCTTTTATCAAACAGGCTGATCCGTTGGGGGATTTTTACATTGGAAATAATTTTAATTAATTTTAATTGGATTTTAATTTTTATGTAATTTTCGAATTGTTGAATGTTTTCTTTGCAAGCCGCCCTGAGTCCTTCGGGAGAAGGGTGGCATATAAATTACATAAATAAAATAAAAATAAAAATAAAAAAACCTCCCTCGAATCCTGGGAAAAATCCATCCCATATTTCACAGCAGCTTTTTAAAACCAGCAGTGGACTCTACCTTGAGACCCTTACCAGCTGCTCCCTCCCTCCTTTGATAGTACAAGGTGAAACCCATTAAGAAGTCAAGTAGATTCTTGACTCTAGGTTGCAATGAGGTTGGTTACAATATTTAGTACTGTTCTGCCCCAGCTTCGGACCCCAAAGAACACAGCACACATAAAGTCCATACAAACCTTAATTTACTAATTAAAGACTACTAATGAGCTTTCTTAGTAGTTATTCGAACACAAGTATAATAAATCAGTATTTTCTGAACAAGGGCTGTTAACTTCATTAACAGTCGACAAGAATTCAAAGAATAACTCAGTTCTGAGGCACAGTATTTCAGATAACCATAATCTTACTGTGGTTGGCAGAATGCCCAGAAGCAATTTGCAGGAAAACTGATAAGAGAGAAACAAGAGCCAAATCAAACGTTTTCTGGAATCAAGATGCGAAGGAATTTCAAAGAAGTTGTTTCCTGCAAATTGCATCAGTTGTCGTCCTTCCTTAAATAGGCTCAGGGAAATGGCCAATTAGCCCCAATTGGCCATTCCCACTCTCCGGCCATTCTCCGTTTCAGAGACAGGCTTCCAGAAATCTACTGTGCTGGGAGAATCCAAGATGAAGAAACTTGGGACATTATTAAGTGTCATTTGTATCATTTATTTGGAATACTTAAAAAAAAACTTTTTGAATCCATCCTAATTGAATTGATTCAATGCTTACATAAACTAGACTTAAATGCATACACTCCTACAAACATATATACATGTTTATATTATAATAGTATATACACTAATGATTATATTATTATATTGATAGTGAAGAAAATTCCATTACAATTATTTGCTATGCATATTAGAATTACAGCTATATGTTCTCTTCTGGAAATGGAACATTCTACACCATTTTGCATGATTACCTCTCAGAAAATTGGTGAAAGCCTTCTCTACCACATACATACACAGACTGTCCAAGTTAGATGACCAGCAGGAAGAGTGTTTTATGGAATTGCCCAGAAAGTTGTTCCTGGAATGACGGATTTTGCACATTGCTAATTACAATTTTTTGTGAACCTGAAAGCAAATGTTTCTGCCTAATGCTTGCAGTACGGATTGAAGCTATATTTGACAAGAAAGTAGATAAACACCAATTCTCCCGTTTACTAATATGTTGTTCCAAATTTACAACAGAATTTCTGTATCCATCTTTATATTCTACTTACCGTATTTTTCGCACTATAAAATACTCTGGATTATAAAACACATCTAGCTTTTGGGGAGAGAAACAAGGAAAAAAAACCTGCCTCTGCCTCCCAGCAATTTAACTCCTTATAGCAAACAGCCTGGTCAGCTTCAGCACAGCCTGATTTAGCATGAGCAGCTGATTGGCGGTTGGATCGGCCTCCTGGAATACCGGCGACCAGCTGTTCCAGTCTGCAGAGATTGCCGCTGACCATCGCCACTGTTGCTGCCGCCTCTGTGCACCCCATTTTCGGCCTTCTTGAGTCCTGTTTTCGGTCTCTGCATGTCCTTTTAGGCCCATTCCAGGCGGCGGGGACTGCTGCTAATCACTGCCAAATGGCAACAGTGAGGAATGGCAATTGGTGGCAGCAGTGATCCCTGCCACCTGGAATGGACTGAAAATGGGACACGCGGAGGCTGAAAACGGGGCGCACGAAGGCCAAAAATGGGGCATGCGGAGGCGCTGATAGGCAGTGGCAATCCCCACAGCCTGGAACAGCTGATTGGTGGTATTCTGGGAGACCGATGCAACCACTAATCAGCTGCTTGTGCTAAATCAGGCTGTGCTGAAGCTGACCAGGTTGTTTGCTGCAAGGAGACAAATTGCTGGGAGGTAGAGGCCAGCGGGCGGGCAGGGCTTTGGCAACATTTGCTCTATAAGACGCACAGACATTTCCATCCACTTTTGGGCGGAAAAGTGCATCTTGTATACCGAAAAATATAGTATTTCTCTGTTACTCATAATAAGGCTGCACAAATAATAAGTCTGTACACTGGAGCTAAATCAATTACAGCTATCATTTCAGGAACTCAGTGAATGCTGTTGCAAAATGGAGCACATTTTTAGAGCTAATCTTTATGATGTATTTGTGAAGCTGTAATTAGATTATTTTAAGGTTAAGTGCAGTAAGTACATATGTAATATATGCTAACTACCCCTAAAATGACTTCATATATTTGGCTTTTGAGTGGCATGCTGGGGCCATTTTGAAAAACGGGTATGCCCATGAGAAATATGAAATTTATTTATTTAAATTAAATACATAATGTATTTTATTCATAGAATTATTTCTCATTTAGCCTCCTCATTTTCTCATTTTAAACATTACAATTCAATAGTTGCTTGCCTGTGCTTTACAGCTCTAATTTAAATTGTCATTTAACAGCAGGAGTGCAAATTTTAAAGTCAGAACGCAAAAGCAAATGAAATCAAATATTTTTTAAAACTCAGCTTTATTTTTTCACGTTGTTTGTGTACAGGAGTGGGTTGGCACAAACAGCTGTTATTTCCACTTTTGCCAAAGATCTATGTGTCATGGTGCCTGTGCCAAAAATACCTTAATTTAAATATTTGTACCTTACTTTAGTGGTAAGGTTGATGGCATCATTGTAATGCCTGATGTTTTCCAGTTTTAATTTACTATGCAGTGGTATTTAAAGATGCCCAACTAGCTTTCATATTCTAAAACTAGGGAAATTTGGTGGTTGTGACAGTGCAGGAGACTTTGTAGTTGTGACATTGTTCTGGAGATAACTGAATGCTAATGTCTTTTTATAAAATTGGCAGATATTATAAGCTAGGAAGTGGCTGCCTAGTACTGTAGTTGTTTCCTCTAACCAGTAGATGCCATCTCATGGCTGATATTGGAGCTTCTATTTTGGGGGGGACTTCAATTTCCATGCCAAAGAGGGGCTTGATGAAGTTTGTAACTTCATAGCCTATATGGCAGCCAAAAGGCCTTTACAAGCTACCTCAGCAGAAACTTATGTTGTTGCCTAGGATTAAATCAATTTATTATACCTATCCTTTGTGGGATAGGTTCTATCACCTGAAGGCTTCATCCATGTTCTTACTGATTTTGGGAGGCATAAAAGCAGAATGGCTGAGTCAGAAAAATGGTCAATGCTTCTTTGAAATAGGCGTCCATGCCATTTATTTCAAAAGAGGGGATTGTGTACTCTCCTTTGACCTAGCTCTTTTTAATAACTTTCCTGCAGCTTCCAATATGGTTGAGAAAGTAGTAGTGGCAGCTCAGTCTAGAAAAAACAGATTATCTGGACTTCTGCAAGGCATAATGCAGATCTAGTTTGGGATGGATATAGCATCCCACAACTGTGGTTGGCCTGGCAATGACTTTCATATATATCTCAATGGATGACATGGAGTATTGGTAGTGGTCCTATTAGATCTCTTAGACTTAGAGCATGTTTCTGATAGATATCTGGGGGGCTTCTATTAATTGTGTGTCTTTTCTTTATTTCTATCCCACTTTTAATATAATCACCACTACCCAAGAGTTGGACAGGACTGGTAAGGAAAATGTTTGCCTTTTAAGGTCCCCACTAACCAAAATTGGTGAGAATTATAATCCATTACTTCTTGGATGTGGATTAAAAAATACCGTTCCAGGTTAAATTTATATTGATTCCTTCTCAGTGCTCACATACTGTTGACTTAACATGCTATTTAAATACTTATCAGAGGTAAAGATAAAAAGGAAACTTGAAAATACATGGAGCTATATTAGGATGAATGTGACTTTAAAAAGGAATTTCTGGTAGGGTGAGCGATTTCCACCCTATGCATAGGTTAAGTCTTGTGTTATCATCAGCCACTGCAATACATATGTAAACATTATCCTCAATCTACCGTTTCTCAATCTACCATTTGATCATCAAAACAATTTTATGATCCTTTCAGAACAGTTGTCTCCAACCTGATGCCCTCCAGATGCACTTGAGTGCAACCTCCATAAACTAAAGCCAGAAGCTTCCAATAAGGATTTCAGTTACCTCATCTGGATATCACTAAACTGAGGAATGTTATTTAGAGATTGCATCTTTTGCATTATTTATCCAAAGCAATTTACATTAAATATAGCTTTTATTCCGAGCCAAGGTGGCACAGTGGTTAGAGTGCAGCACTGCAGGATATTTCAACTGACTGCTAGCTGCAGTTTGGCAGTTCAAATCTCACCAGCTCAAGGTTGACTTGGCCTTCCATCCTTCCGAGGTCAGTAAAATGAGGACCCAGATTGTTGGGGGCAATATGCTGACTCTGTAAAACCACTTAGAGAGGGCTGTAAAAGCACTATGAAGCAGTATACAACAGTGATTGGTCTCATTTGAGACAACAACGTACGTGCATTCAGACGAGAAGTTGAACAACTAGCCTTGTAGTGTGACTGAAACAATCTTGAACTAAACACTCTCAAAACTGTAGAAATGATAATAGATTTTAGGAGAAGCCCCCTTATTCTACCACCTCTTACAATACTAGACAAGTATCAATAGCAGAGACCTTCAAGTTTCTAGGTTCTATAATATCTCAAGACTTAAAATGGACACCTATCATTAAAAATGTCATTAAAAAAAGTATAACATAGAATGTTCTTCCTATGCTAACTCAGAAAACTCAGAATGCCCAAGGAGCTGCTGATTCAGTTCTACAAAGGAATTACTGAGTTTGTCATTTGCACCTCTATAACTGTCTGGTTTGGCACTGCAACCAAATAAGACAGACAAAGACTTCAACAGATAGTTAGAACTGCAGAAAAAAACAATTGCTACCAGCCTGCCTCCCATTGAGGAATTGCATGAGCCAGAAAGAGGATTGTGAAAATATTTAGAGACCCCTCACAACCTGGACATAAACTATTTCAACTTCTTCCCTGAAGATGATGCTAGAGGCATTGCATGCCAAAACAATTCGACACAAGGACAGTTTTTCCCCATGCCACTATTTTGCTAAACAACTAATTCCCACAACAGTCAAACTGTCCAATAGGATTATATTACTATTATCCTTCTCATTTTTTCTATTATCTATTTCCCTAGCTTCTTATGACTATAACTTTGTTGCTTATAGCAATAGCAATAACCTTAAGTCTTATATACCCCTTTACAGTACTCTACAGCCCTCTCTAAGCAGTTTACAGAGTCAGCATATTGCTTATATCTTACGATTTATTTTAATTTTTTATTTAGTACCTTAGTGGATTGCTTACTTGGTATCCTATTACTATCACTGAATGTTGTATCTTATGATTTATGATGAATGTATGACTATAATTATGATTTATCACTTGTTGCTTGTATGTACACTGAGAGTTTATGCGCCAGAGACAAATTCCTTGTGTGTCCAATCACACTTGGCCAATAAAGAATTCTAATTTTTAAAGGACTAAGAGATTAGAAAAACCTTTGCTCCTCCTCACTGTAGTATAAGAAGCCCGCGTATAAAGAACCTCTGGCATTTTAAAGATTTGCAGGAATTTCATGTGTTACAACAATGTTTCCTAATCACAACAAATTTAAGATGCATTGGCTTCAACTCCTATAATTCCCCAGCTGGGGGATTCTTGAAGTTAAAGTCCACATATTTTAAAACTGTTGAGGTTGAGAAATGTTTGAATTAGAGAATCATTTCTTTAAACGCATTAAATATTGGGAAATGCTATATATCAAGGACCCACACTTGTTTTAAGTAACAGAGTCAGATGTTTAAGAAAAGCTAGTTTTTTAGACTCATTCTAGTCTAAGCTGATCGAACAGAAGGTAAGCACAGCAACTCTTCTCAGCAATGTAAGTTATGTAACTTGCCCATGTAAATCTAACATGGAGGCCGGTGGTGGTGGTGGTAACCTCAACCGCAGTAAAATCCTAAAAGAACAAGTCTACAGATCATGCTGGAATTCTTCTTTGAAGTTTTCCGGAAACTATCCACTATAACAGGGGTGTCAAATTCAATTTCATTGAGGGCTGAATCAGGGTTGTGTTTTAACATGGGGGGCTGGGGTGGGTGTGGCCAGCTTGGGGTCATTCATTTTGGGGGTGGCTGTGGTGGCTCAAGCACTCTGACAGCAAAAACAGGCTCATGATCTCCGTTTTCGGCTGCGACATGCTCCTGCAACCCTCTGCCAGCGAAAATGGAGCTTGGGAGGGCCGTTTTCACTGGCAGAGGCACTGCGGGCCAGTTCTTTGCTGTTTCCAAGGTGGCCCCACGGGCCAGATCTAAGCACCTCACAGGCCTTGAGTTTGACACCCCTGCACTACAGGGGTGCAGAGAACCACAGAGAAACCCCCCTCCACACACACAAACTGATACACTACTTCTTTGTAATTCAACATATCACTGATTCGTAATTCAACATTGGCAAATAATGTTTTTTTTTAATGAAGAAGAAGTTTAACAATCTTGCTAACTGGATATCATTTAGATTTATTGGACTATTACAATTCACATCTTCAATGATCATGCTGAGGGGGGTGTTATAAATTTTAATCCAATGCATGTAGATGGCACTGTGAGGCTGGTGCTATTCAGAGATTTGCCTTCACTTTGCACAGTACCCCATCACTATTGCTGATGATAGGCAACTGTCCAAAGACAAATGATGCATAATTCTACTAAAAAATAGCCTCAGGATAAATACAAGGCCAAATAGATTGCAAGTTTGAGATTTTAATAAGTCTGATGAGTGAGTCTTCTAGTTATCTAATGGGTTGGAAAACAAGGGAAAAATAGCAAGAACAGCAAGAGAGAAAAGACAGTCTCAACACTAGGCTACCAGTCTGTGCTCCAAGCTTGGCAATTTGATTGCAAACGTTTCATCACCGTTCAAGGAGACATCATCAGTGTGCTTTGAATTGTGCTCATCTGTGAGAGCACTGGCCTTTAAATACCTTTTTATGTGATGCAAATTAGTGTGGATGTTGTTTCTTCGGCTACACACTGGCAATGTTTCCTCGAGTGGTGATGAAACGTTTGCAATCAAATTGCCAAACTCGGAGCTCAGATGAACAGCCCAACTATCAACCAGAGCTACTTATATTCAAATACATTTCAGGTCACAACACTTATTAGTTTTTAACTTTGTCTGTGAATAGTGTTTTGTAGTGCCAGAATGTCACTATAGATATTAAACCAAAGTATGGCTTATATGTCATTTGACTACATTTCACATCATTTCCAACTATGGTCCATGTTAGATTGGGCTGTTAGGAATATTTAAGACAGGTATAAATTCCCCTTCTATGATGTAAGGAAATAATCTAAATCAATAATTATATTTTGAGATCTGTTCATAGATATAATATTTGGGCTAGTTAATTTAGTAAGATTTCAAACTGGGAAGATTTAGACTACAAGCCACATTCCAGGCTTGAAACTCATAAGAACTTCCATTTAATCATTATTGTTATATTACAGGATGAAACAATAAAAGGCAATATTTTTCCTGGATTTTCATTGATAAACAAGTAATAATAGAGACATCTTTAGCTTTTGATAGGCTCAGCCTATTTAAATTACCTTGAAGAAAAGAAGCTTAAACCACTATTTTCTTCTAGTGACAACATAAGAGCAAGTCCCCACTTGCCACCAGAAAGTTGTTTTAAAAATGTATTAAAACTATAACTTATAGCAAGAGTTTATCTGCATTTGATATGTAGGATGTATGTTTTCCCCTTCCCAATCAACAATTAACATTTTTCCAAAAAAGTTCTGGAAATTAAGGATTAGTTTTAAAAAAAAGGGGGAAAAAAAGCAAAACTGGATACTGTAAACAGATTTTTAAATTATGCATAATTTTAGTTTGCAGCTATTATGCATTTGCCCAGCCAAAGGCTTGCCTTAAAATATTGCTCATACAGGCATACATTTAGCTATATTTAGCTTAAATAACCTTAATAATTTGCTTGCTTTTATGACCTTGTATTACAATCTAAGCACACATCTTAATAATTTTCTTTTAAAAAAATTGAACACTGTATAAGTGGCATTTTCCAAAAGGCACATTCTTTCATATAAATACAAAAATACTGTATTTATTATTTACAAAGCCAAAATAGCTTAGTTCTACACCTGGGGGCTTACAAAAGCCCACTTTCCCCCTATTTAACAGATTATATTTTTCTGCCATATCATTTAAACATCTGGAAAATATTCTTTATTTCAAAATCTGTTCAGCATGAGCTATTGAGAGGATTCCTGTTTTGCGAAAAAGTATTGACACCATTATGAAACCAGGAGTCATTCTCATGAAAATAGTATGCTTATGTCTGAAAAGGAATTTTAAGACAGCAGTTGAAAACTCAATGATTGCTCTCTATACCAGATTTTTTTTTTACATAGTTCTGCATAGTTTCATCCAATCTGTGTGTCCTTCCAATGTACGAATCAATTTCCAGAGTTCTCCAACCACCTAGTCATTGATGAGAATTCTGGAAATTGAACTAACTCCTAGAGAGTGCATTCAGTTGGGACTACTTATCCAGTAATTTGCTTGAAATCTGCTCTTCTATGTGGAACAATTTGCCATTTAGTTTAAATTAGTATAGGCAAGGCGCAAGCAAAAGAAGTGCATTATTGTACTTCAGCCTGTTAAAGGGTGCTATTTCTTGCCATTTTATATATATTAAGTCCATTTCACTTTTTATTTAAAAGCACTATAACATTTCCTTGCAATATTAGCCTAGAATAAGCTTCTGACTGAGATGATGGACAGAAATTGGCAGTTGAAATATATTTTCATGCAGATAATAGGAAACATCCTCCATTATACTTGAAACAGCATGAATTAGAACAGGAGAAGTTAACTGGCACATAACCCTTCAATAGTTCCCATCACTCTTCATTCCACAATATCTGAACCCTGAAATAGCTACCTCTCTCTGCCTTACAGAAGAAATGGTCCTTCTGCACTTTGCTTTATTTTCTTGGTAAGTTCATTATGGACCAATCAGCTATCAATAAAATAGAATAAAAATATATCTCTCAGGGGTTACTACAGTGGAGAAGTTTAAAAAAATCAAGATGTTTCCCAAGACCATACAATCAAAGCCTCTTCCCCTCTTTTATCTGCATGGCACACCTTTTTTTTTTTTTTAAAGTGGATCTTTACATTCAATCACACAACTGAAGGCTCCATATTGGATTATTTTTTACTTCCTCTACAAATGTCCCTTACTGCATCTCTTACATAATTAAATGTTAAAGTTCCTCATACCATGTCAAGCCATTGGTCTATTTCAGAATTAGGTATATTTTGGTAGCTGCAGGTCATGCTTAATAGTTTTGGAAGGACATAAGAAATACAAAAAATAAACACAACTACATCAAAGACATGGACAAGGCTGAGAATTTTGGGAGTTTTAGCCCCAACATTATGTGGTCTATCTACATTGTTGCTAGGAGTTGAAAATGACTTGATGGCACATAATCAATCAAACTACAACAATACTGAGAGAAATTTAGGAATCCCAATTCTAATGCAAACAGAAAAAGGCAGGAACTTCTGCATATCAGTGGAGCTTAAAGCATTTTGGGGACAGAAGTTCTGATCTTTCTAGTATTTCAGGGTTTGCTGTCTCTCCTCCTGAAATTTAATTAAATATGTTATAATACTAATGTAAGAAATGAAGGTTTTATTTTGAACAAAGGAATGAATTTTAACAACTAATAGAAGCTTGACTTTGATCAATAGTCACCCCTCCCATCTTAAATGATTTTTCCTATAGAACAACCTTTCTAAAATGTAGTGTCCTCAATGTTTCCATCATCCCCAACCACCCATCAAGGCTATTAAATTATTTTGATGTTTGCATTCACTTATGTGGAAGAAAAATAAACAAAAAATTATCCATTAGATGGGATATTTGTGGAGTATGTCTGAATTTTCAACCATTGAGACAAATTTGACTGCTTTAGTTAGCATAAATCAATGTCTGCTGTTCATTCAAGAGTGACATAGCTGAAAGCAGAAAAGAGGTCAACTTTTCAAAGAGAGAGACAGTCCTCAATACAATAGCTGTATAATACAGGTATATGGACAAAGCTCTATCCTTCTTCAAAACTCTCCTTGATTTATAAATCAAACTATTTTATAGTAGCTGCAATCTGTTCCCTTTTCCAAGAAACTGAGTTAAAGCATAGTTAAATCATTTTTCTTTGATAATAAAAGCCTAAGAAGACATAGGCAATGAAAAATGAATATAGAAATGATTTAACTAATGTGTGAGGAATTTATCTAGAAGAATTTATCTAATTCTCTTTACATTTATTGCTGCTTTGTATGGAAATAGCTACATTAAAGACAAGTGAAATTCAAGAACTGAAAACTGAAAAGTTCAAACTAAGAGAATGAATATTGTTTAAGGTATAACAAGAGAAAAAAATGGTTGATTATAAACAGTAAGAATTGTGTTACTAGGTCAGTATATTAGGTCTCATCTAACATTCTCTTTCCGCAGTGGCTAACCCAATACTTTAGGAAAGTTACAAATCATAGGGGAGTGTTATGCTAATAGTATCTTCCAGCTTACATCCCAGATCTAATACTATCCCAAAACCATAGTACCTCAGATACTCAAACTAATTATATAACCAAAGAGATTTAGAACAATGATTTAGAAATGATAATGGCAACTATTGTTATTCCTCTTATTTTTAGGGCACAATGAAGCCAGTTAAAGGTTAATAACCTTTGCTTGCATATTTTCCCTCTAAAACCTAGCAGGGGGCAGGACTCTGCTGTGATTCCTTGTCAATCCATATTATTTGAAGATTTTTATTATTTTGCACTGCTTGAATCACAGAAGTAAGTATAAAGGGCATCATCTATACCAACCTCTACAATGTGCAGAAAAGATGCAGTTAAGATGCTTGCCAAGCCTCTTCCTAAAAAAAAAACCTCAAGAAACTGACATATCACAACCTGAGGGTAGGCGTTTCTACTGGTATCACCATCAAGAAATTTTTAGTTTTATTTAAGGGAAATCTTGGTAGTTGCAATATATACCCATTATTTCTGATCCTAGTTTCCATGGCAATGAAATCTAGCTCCAGAATGCCTTCCCTATAGCACCTTTTTATGTACCTGAACACTGACAGTATCTCCCCTTAGTTTTCTTTTCTCCATGCTGAAATTTCAAGTTCCTTCACTTTATTCTGGCAAAACAGCTTGTGGAATTGCTATATCTTCTGAAAATATGGTGCCCATAATCATTTATGGGCTACAAGTATGGACATGAGAGTTAAAAGCATTTTTCTACAAAAATAAAAAACCAAAATTTGATTTCAATTAATTTGATATTTCATCATCTAACAGAGTTGTCACTGAGAAATAAAAATTTGCTTTAATAATACAATCCTCAATAGATCAAATAGTTTGGAAGAGGTTTCTTTCTAAAATATATAGAGAGGGGCCCAAAGAGGACAGTTAACTTTACCCAAAAATTAAGATAAGAATTGCAATTGAGAAACATTATTTAATTTCTACACTTATCTTCTTTCTATTATATATCCAGAGCAGGATTCAATAAATAAAGAACCATCAATAAAACCAACTATCTTTACCGATTGTATGTTTTAAAAAAATTAATCTGAAAAAAAGAATCAAACTGAAAAGCAATCTAAAACAGCAACTGGTAATTTTTATCCTATAGATGACGGAGTGATGAAGATGCATCTTCTAAAGAAAGGTAGTGATGGAACCAGTCATTGAGAAGGTCCTTGTAGAGCCACCACAATGTCAACCAGATCAAAAATGGAACCATGGGCAGGGCCTTCATTCCTGATTTGAGTGCAAGGACTGAATTGCACCAGGTGATTTAAGTATATTGTCCATTTCCAACATTGTCATAGAACAATTATTACACAGGAGCAATTTATTGTTAATAGTGAAGCAATTTGTATTTAGAAAAAAATGGCTTTTATCAAATGAATTAACCCAAATGCTAATTTCTAATTTCATTTTAGCAAAATCCACATCCTCTGTGGCTTTTGGTTCACAAAGTTTTTTTTGTTACATAAGATTATACAAGCACTGGATTTTTGTTTTAGACTAACACATAAAGATATGAGAATCTTTACAAATCTTCGCCAATTCCAAAAATGAGTGTTTTACCAGGCATTTCTAGCATGTCACACATTAGTTTTGTATTTTTTTTTTGTATACCTACAAAAAGGCATCACCGAAGATAGCAGGTTGAGGAGCTCCAAACCCTATTTCCCAACAGATTTCAGAGAAAGCAAAGAAACTTTCCAGGGGCTATTTTAGTACAATCCATTGCCAACTCAGGTCCATGAAGATTGCACCACACAAGAACATCTGACAGAGCAACCTTGTCCAAATCTGTACCCTCATGCTGGGTTATACTACAATACCCAGTCACAACTCCATGTGTAGCTCACAGGATTTGTAGTTCAACACATCGGGATACAACCAGGTTATGGAAAAGCATTTTTTCCGGAAATGGCCTCTTACCCCAATATAGTACCGAACACAAAATCTAACAGATACTTAGCTTATTTTCCTATCTAGAACATAATACACAATATGCCTGCCTTTTTCTTAATTGTAATGCATCAGCGTGCTGAAATCAAGAGGGCCCTCTCGCACTGCACACATCAGGGAAAGGTGAATCTTTCAAGAGGAAACAATTGAGGAGGGAGGGAGGACGAAGGCAATGCCGATCGCCGTAGCATCGCGGCTGCTCTGCTGCTAGAGGGAGAGAATCCAACAGTTTGGCACAGAAAGCCAGCCAAGGGTGAAAATGAAGCCCCTGTGCGGGCAGGGGGCGGGGAACGAGCCCCTGACCAACAAAGCGGAAAAAGGTTTTGCAAGCACAAAGCCCAACTCCGGTAACAAAAGCCCCCAGGCTGCTCCTTAGCCAGGCGCTCCACCGGCGCCGCTTCCCTCGGCCGCGCTGGTGGCAATAGCGGCGCCGCCCCCTTTCCGGGCAAGAACCAAAGGTGGCTCGGATCGGTTTTGTTTCTTGCAGCCAGCCGCTGCAGCCCCTCCCGGATCCCTACACAATACTCTCCGTTCTCGGAGACCCTGCCCGAAGGGGGCAGCTGCGCTTCACCGCCGCCGCACACAAAAGCGTGTCCGCGGCCCCTGCCCCACTTGTGTCCTGTCCTCACCGACCTTGAGCCGCATCGGGCGCCGCCAAGGTTTTGGTCACCGCCTTCCACACGTTACAGCCCAGTAGGCAGAGGAGAAGTGCCGCCGCCGCCGCCCTACTCATTTTTCCCCTGCCGTGGCAACCGCTGCCGCTGCCGCCGGGAAAGAAGAGGAGGCGGGGAGGGAGGGGACCGTCGGAGCCGCTGCCCAAGAGGAGGTAGGAGGAGGTGTGAAGAGAACGCATCAGAAGCTGGCTTCCTCCGCGTGGCCCACCGTGATGCCCCTTGCCCACGCCGGCGGCTGCCGCTGCCGCTGGAGAGGCCGCATTGTCACCTTCGCGCTGAGCGCCGGCACCGCTGCGCGGGCCTCGGTTGCAGCGCGACGGCTGAGGGGGCTGCGAGGGGAAACGAACAGCGGGTGGCTCTCCCTAAAGAGGCAGCGAGGCTCCTCCACCATCCTCAGTTTGCTTAACCCCTTCCTTTCTCTCTCCCTTCCACGGCTGTGTCCTCAGCTCAGAGACGAACCAGCCAGAACTTCGGAGCTCCCCCTGCTGACTAGCTTGGGGGTCGTTTTCACCATCGCGCCCCAGAAGCCATTGGGTTAGTACTGCAGGAGTTAAGACCCTGGTCTATTTAAGAACTGGTCTGCACATCTTACCTGTAACACTATGCAAGCAGAAACACTTAAAGGTGTGTCTTCGAGTTAGTCTTACTGTAGTCCTTGCGATTTGGGGGGGCGGGGGGGAGGGATTTCAGAAACAGTTGGCTATTTCTTGCTTCCTAGAAGTGAGACAGAGTGATTGGCCCAAGGTCAACCGGAGCCAAAAGTGGGACAAGATCTGGTTTCCACCCAGTGTTTTAACCGCTTACAAACACAAACTGTCTATTCCAGGCGTGGGTTCCAGGCACCTAGATTAGCAGAAACAAATTTCTGGGGAAAATTCATTGAACCTGCCTATCTTTATCAACAGTTAATGTTGCAATATTATCCTGGGATAGGTATATTTGTCTCCATTTATATTTCTATCATGTAAAATGCCAACCTTTTTCCAGACAGTTGTCAGCATTTATATTCTGAAGATATGCAAGCAATGGTTTTTATGTTATATGTGTCTATTTTTAACTTATTGTTAATATTATCAATCTTTCAATCAATTATCACAAATAGCAAGAGTTACAATATTAGTAGAAAGCAAAGTGTAAATATTTTCAGAAAAGATAAATGTATATTCCAAAAATTGCTATCGCCGTACATGACATTTTTGGCTATGAATGAGAGATTAGATTCATATTTAACAAAGTTATTAAAGTCAATATTTCCTGCACCAGTACATACATCCCTCTATTTTGTGATAGTTTCCTGAATAAAAATAATAATAAAGATGGACGAGGACATGTATTGGATGAGTGTGATATTTTTGGCGACTATATATATAACCTCCCCACACAGAGACATTTGGATGTAAACATTCTAAATTCACATGTAAATGGCAAGAAATAAATTCAAAAAAATGAAAAGCTGGGGAAAATAACTTGAAAAAATTATTAGGTTCTATCTAAAATAGAATAGGGGATGCGGTGGCTCAATGGCTAAGATACTGAACTTTCAGTCGAAAGGTCAGCAGTTCAGCGGTTTGAATCCCTAGTGCCACATAACAGGGTGAGCTCCTGTTACTTGTCGCAGCTTTTACCAACCTAGCAGTTCGAAAGCATGTAAAAAATGCAAGTAGAAAAATAGGGACCACCTTTGGTGGGAAGGTAACAGCATTCCGTGCGCCTTTGGCGTTTAATCATGCCAGCCACATGACCACGGAGACATCTTCGGACAGCGCTGGCTCTTCGGCTTTGAAACAGATGAGCACCATCCCCTAGAGTCAGGAACGACTAGCACATATGTTGAGGCAAACCTTTATCTAAAACTACTCCCAGTATAGATTATATTTTAAACGTTCCCCTTTTTCTCCCTCTTTTTCTCTCTATCTTCTTCTCCCTCCCTGCACTTGACTCCAGAACAACTTTGAACAGCTGTTCAAAGAACAGCTTAAACTAGAAAAACAAAAGCACCTTAAACTGCGAATCAGCTAAGGATATCAGCAGCACCCTATCTCTAACAAGACCTGGGAGAACAAGGCCTAGTTTTCAGAGACTTCCAGGATAGCACCATGTGTTCCAATTTGTGAATTGCCCATAGTCAGTTTGGAAGTTGAGCAGTGTCCCCATGGAATAAGTATCAATGAATATATATGCGGACTCCATGGATCTCTGGGGCAAAATCATTCCATAAGGCTAGCATTGCAAGTTCCTGAGCACTAATCTCCTTCTGGGTTCCTATCATCCTTAACAAGCCAGTTGTATGGGCAAGAGTTTCTTGCAACTACTGTTAATTATCTCTCCTTTAGCATTTTTTAAAATTGTTCAGATTATTTTTGGAAAGGAGCTCACAATCTTTGTATGGATATATCCTGCATCTGCTCCTATGCTGCAACAACCATAGTAATGAATTACTGACTATAAATAGTTCTATTTTTTGTTTCCATAAATGCATACTATTTCTGTCATCTTTCCCCCCTTTTCTTTTCTTTGCCCCATGGAGGCAAAATGGCAAGAAATCCCCGCCCCCCCCAAAAAAACTTTATTTCTTAGGAAAAGGTCACATAAATAATATTTCAGTGCCTGGAAGTTGAGTCATGGCAACTGGAATTATTTTCTTGTTGGTTTAACATGTTTCACTGCTCATCCAAGTAGCTTCTTCAGTCTGAGCTAGTTGGTTAGGGAAATCTGAGTAGGCAGAGAGCCGTTGGAATGTACCAACTTCTAAAAATTGAAGGGTAGGTTATTCCTGTAATCTGCTATTTTTCTTGCTGTCTTTTCATATTCCCACCCATCCTCAGGGTTTCTTCCCTAAAGTGCATGGCAATATTTTGATGAGGATTCTTATTCATCTAGGTAGAATTGTCTGAAAACTGAGTCATGGCAACATGACTTATTTTCTTTTGGGTTTGAGATGTTTCACTGCTCATCCAAGCAGCTTCTTCAGAATCTTGGTTGATATATTGTCATGCATTTTGTGGAAGAAACCCTGAAATTGGTGTGGGAATATGAAAACAAGAAAAGTAGCAGACTACAGAATCACCTACCCTTCAATTTTTAGAAGTTGGTACATTCCAACGGCTCTCTGCCTACTCAGATTCAGGGGTGGGTTCTAAAATTTTTTACTACCAGTTCTGTGGGCGTGGCTTGATGGTCATGTGACAATTCTTTAGATTTAACAGAGGTACTGGTCTACCAGGCTTTTAACTGCTTGCAGAGCTGTACCAATCTATCCATTTGTTTTTGGAGCGCACTGGTCTACTATCACACTGCCTTTTACAGCTGTAGGGCGGCCCGGTGAAGCGTTGTGGCAAGAGCGGTGTTGAAGCGCCGCGGCAAGAGTTTAAACAGTTTTTTTTCCTTCTAGCCGATCAGCTGGGACTCGGGAGGCAGCGAATAGATTGGGGGCGGGGCCAGGCAGAGGTGATATTTACCAGTTCTCCGAACTACTCAAAATTTCCACTACCGATTCGCGAGAACCGGTAGCAACCCACCACTGCTCAGATTCTCCTAACCAACTTGCTCAGATAGAAGAAGCTGCTTGGATGAATGGTGGACTGTCTCAAACCAACAAGAAAATAAGTCCAGTTGCCATGACTCAACTTTCAGACAATTCTACTTGGATGACTGAGAATCTTCACTGAAATATTTCACTGCATTTTCTTTTTTAAAAGTTTAATAGAAAAGTAGGTGCCCGGAAGAATTGCCTAGGAATGTTAGAATTGCAATAATATGGTAGGAACAGCACTGATTAGAAAGGTAGCATCAAGAACATAAAATACTCTGCTAACAACTAGGGCAGGCAGATTTGCTTAAACTGGTATTGGAGCTGCAACCCCCAGAAATTTCAGAATATGGTTTAGGGAAGACTGAGCTAAATTATGTTCGTTTATAAGTTTCTTGGTTATTAAGACATCAACTGGTTTCATTTGTAAATTCATTCTGGCATGATTTTCCATATCATTCTTACGGTCTGGAATTATTAAATCTTCAGATCCACTATATCTTTTTCGATATCACTTTTATAACCCAGCACTTTTTAAAACTCCAAATATACTTTCAAAATAGAGTCTTGGCCTCTGTTTTGTTCAATAATATCTGTTATTCTTCTATATCTTCCGCAATCAATCAATCTTATAAGTATTGTTTGAATAGATTGTTCCCAAACAGCCTTATTCTATTCTATAGTCAAATAGTGTTATTCCATTGTTTTAATAGGTCTGTTCTCCTTTAAGAATAAACTTTTATTATTTCCTTCAAGTCCTCTTTTATTATCTGTTTATTTTCTAATCAACAAGACTTTCTCATAGGAGGATTTCTTACAATTAGTTTCAAAGATTTCATATACTGTTTTATAAAAATTTAAGCACCTCACAGGAAATATTTGTTCAAGAGCATCTAGACCCTTAACTGTTCTGAAACAATAGTTTAGTCCCCTTTTGTTATTTTCTAAAAATTAAAGCTTTTGTTAATTCTTAAAATTACTAAGGGTTCCTTGTCCAGAATGGGAAAAAAATCTGATATAGTTGGTTTTTTGGAAAATTCTTAACTCCAAAGAAAGCAGCAAAAGCAACATCCTAAAATAATTAAGATAAGCATAGGCATGATATCTGTACTTTGTAGTCTTAGTCTCTCTGCTGAATATTTAGGCCAATTAACCCTAGGGAAGGCCAAATCAATAGTAAAAGAGAGAATCGGGGACTGTGGGGTTCTTAGTGCTCTGAGCCTGGTGGCTTTCTTGCAGACTTTTCATGACCAAACTAGATAACATCATCCGTGCTAGAAGGGAGTAGGGTTTTGTCTTATTTTTATATACTGTTATAGTACTCAGTATCAAGGATCTCACAGTTCAACCCAGAGTTACAAATATTATTTTCTATCAGAATTAGGGACAATGATAATCAAAATGATAGCATGGTTTAGGGGTGGGGAATTGTAGTGGGTGGGAATGTGTTTACGGATTGTTATGTGTGTTGGACCTGGTCTTTGGATGTTAAGTGAATTTCGTTGCATGGGTATACTGTGTATACACGTACAATGACAATAAAGTAGTAGTAGTAGTAGTAGTAGTAGTAGTAGTTATTATTATTATTATTATTATTATTATTATTATTATTAGTTAATCTTTAGTGAGATTCACAGCCTTTGAGGCTGGTTAATAGCTCAGCAGCTCGAGTCCTAACCAAGGACCTAGGAACTGTTAAGGTATCGTCGGAGGATGTAAGCTGTTCCGAGTAAGGTGGTTTTTTGTAGAGTCAAAATGTTTTAAGTCCGGCAAATTTAGAATTTCTAAATAGCGGGGTAGCCCTTTGGGTATTGCTCCGAGGGCTCCAATTACAATCGGGACAACACACGATTTCTTTTTCCACAGTCGCTCAACTTCAATTTGTAAGTGATTTTTTCTTGCTGCTTATCTTCAATTCGTGCATCACCAGGTATTGCAATGTCAATGAACCATACTTTTTTCTTTTCAACTATTGTTATGTCAGGTGTGTTGTGGACCAAGTGCCTGTCAGTCTGAATCCTAAAGTCCCACAAGATCTTGAGTTTCTCATTCTCTAAAACTTTCTCAACCTGATGTTCCCAGTGGTTTTTGCTGTACTCAAATCCAAACTTCTGGCACAATTTCCAGTGAATGATTTTAGCAACACGGTCATGGCGTTGTAGGTAGTCAGTTTGTGAAATTTTGCTGCACCCACTGATCAGGTGGTCAACTGTCTCTTCTTTTTCATTGCAGAGGCGGCATTTGCTGTTGGTGGTAACATGTTGAATTTTTGCCTTCATACAGTTTGTGGCTAGGGCTTGTTCTTGAGCTGCCAAAATAAAGCTTTCTGTTTCTTTTTTCAGTACTCCTGATCTTAACCAGTTCCAAGTTAGTTTCTGGTCAGCTTTGCCTTCAATACTTTTCAAGTATTGGCCATGCAAAGCTTTGTGTTTCCAATTTTCAGCTCGCTGCTCAATTACTTCTTTCTTATATTCTGCTTTTGTTTTAGTTGTCTTTAAAAGACCTCCTTTATTTACTTCCTTAATCATTGGTTCTTCACTTTTCTGGATGTAACCATTCAAGCTGCATTTTTCTTCTTCCACAGTCTGCTTTACTTGTAGGAGTCCTCGACCACCCTTTGCTCTTGGTAAATATAATCGGTCAACATCACTTTTAGGGTGCAAGGCATGATTCATTGTCATAAGCTTCCTTGTTTTTCTGTCCAAATTGTCTAACTCCATCTGGGTCCAGTCAATTATTCCTGCAGAGTATCTAATCACAGGTATAGCCCAGGTATTTATGGCTTTTATGATGTTTCCTCCACTCAATTTGGACATTAATATCTTACGAATTCGTCGAATGTACTTGGCTGAAGTTAATTCCTTGACTTTATTATGCATTAAGTCAGAGGCTTCTAAAATCCCCAAGTACTTGTAGCCTTCTTCTGATTTTACTGCCTTTATCATTTCTTCATTCTCTAGTTCTATTCCATCCTCTTCTATGATCTTGCCTGCTTTGGTTGCTATTGTTGCACATTTGTCAATTCCAAACTGCATACCAATGTCTTGGCTGAATTCTTTTGTGTTTTCAATTAATAAATTCAGTTCAGCTTTTGTTTTACCAAACAGCTTCAAATCATCCATGTACATCAAGTGCCAGATTTTCAGTCCTTTCTTTGCAAGTTCGTATCCACAGTTCATCTTCTTCAAAATGATTGTCAGTGGTAGCATTGAGAGTATAAAAAGTAGGGGTGAAAGGGAATCGCCCTGGAAAATGCCTCGTTTAATTTCAACTTCACCCAGTTCTTCTTCATTAGCCATAAGTTTTGTTTTCCAGAGGTTCATTGAAGATTCCATGAATTTTTGTATGTTGCTGCTGATGCCTAAGATTTCCAGGCATTTCTTGATCCAGCTATGGGGAACTGAATCAAATGCTTTCTTATAGTCTATCCAAGCCATGAACAGGTTGGTTCGTCTTTTCTTTGAGTTCTTTAGGATTAGCTTGTCAATCAGCAATTGATCTTTTGTTCCTCCTGAGTTTTTGCAGCATCCTTTCTGTTCTACAGGAAGCAAGTTATTTCTTTCCAGGTATCCATAGATTTGGTTTGCAATGATACCAGTAAGAAGCTTGTATGTTGTTGGCAAGCAGGTGATTGGCCTATAATTTCCAGGATCCTTTCCTTTTTCTTTATCTTTTTGGATCAAAAATGTCCTTCCAGTTGTCATCCATCCATCATTTTCAGGTGTTTTTAGGATCTGGTTCATTTGGGTTGCCAATCTTTTGTGCAGACTTGTAAGTGCCTTTAACCAGAAGCCATGCAGCTCCTCCGGTCCAGGTGCACTCCAGTTCTTCACTTTTCTTGACTGTCTTTGCACCATTGCTTTTGTTATTTTCATGTCTTCCATTTTATGCATTTTAATAGAGTCCTCAACCTGTTTGATCCATTTTGCATTTCTGTTGTGCTTCTTGTTATTTTCCCACAAATTCTTCCAGAATTTCAGAGCTTTCTCTTTATCAGGCTTTTCATTTGTTGTTACTCCATTTCCATTTTCTAAATTCTTATAAAACTGGTGCTGATTTGCTCTGAACTGTGAGTTTTCCTTGAACTGAGTTACTCGGTTTTCATACCTTTTAATCTTTTCAGCGATGGCAACAACCCTCTGCTTCAGCTCTTCAATTACTATTGCAATCTCCTTATTCCTTAGATCGTATCTTGCTTCCAGGTTGCTTTTGACCTGCTTGTTCTTTAGCTGACCTTGCCTTAGGTTCTTCAAGTTGCTCAAATCTCCACGTACTTTTTTGATCTTCAATTCTAACCGAATTTTCCACTTAGGCTTCCCCTTCTTGCCTCTTTGGTTCTTTTGTATTTTCAACCCCAGTTCTTTGGTGGTTATGACAGCTGCTGCATACATCAGTTGGTTTGTTTCGGCTAATGTAGTGGTTCGAATAGTTTGCACAGCCTCATTGACCTTTTTTAGTACATTTCTCAATTCTTTCCAGTTCACTTGGTTCAGCTTTGGCAAACGTGTTCTTTCATCATCTTCCATTTGGTGCTTTATTTTTCCAACTAATTGAGCACTATCTGTTGGTGTTTGTTCTTTAGTGCTTCCTTGTTCTTTATCTTCATCCATTTCAGTATCCTCTTCTTCCCTTTCTTCCTCAATTTGCTTTTGAGTCTGGAAATCATTCTTGATGTTACTCCTCTTTGTTATTGTACTCAGACCATTAATTGCTTTCTCTTCTATTGCTATTAATTCTTCTGTAGTGAAAAATTTGTGGTTTAGGATTACACGTCGTTGGTCCATTAACCTTTGTTCACTGGTGTCACAGTCCGTATGGTTCATCTTCCAAATCTGATACATTATTATTATTATTATTATTATTATTATTATTATTATTATTATTATTATTATTAGTGCCCCTATTGCCAAATGTTAGACATTTGCAAGCCTATACAGATAGCCTATACCACAATTGAGTCCCAAATTTCTGTTGCTAAGTGAGACATTTGTTCAATGAATTATGCCCCATTTTACCGCCATTCTTGTCACAGTTGTTAAGTGAATCACTGAAGTTGCTAAATTAATAACATGGTTGTTAAATGAATCTGGCTTCCTCATTGACTTTGCTCGTCAGAAGATTGCAAAAGGTGATCCAATGACCCTGGGACACTGCAACTATCATAAGTATGAGCCAGTTGCCAACTGTCTGAATTTTGATCACAAGACAATAGGGATGCCGCAACAGTCGTAAGTGTGAAAAGTGGTCATAAGACACACTTTTCAGTGCCATTGCAACTTTGAACAGTCATTAAACAAAGTGTTGTAAGTTGACTACTTGTACCGTACTCTAGGGTATCACTGCAATCTAATTCTAAGGAAACAAAGATGTGCCTTTTGATGCCCTCCCATCAGCTCTGCTGGTTGGAAGATTTCATGGGGCTCCTTATTTGCAGAGAATTTGCCCTTTTGAATCCAAAGAAGTAGAAACTCTTGCTCATGTTCTCATACGATTTCCTAATATGTGCAAATATGTGCTATAATTGCTCCGGTCAAGTTGTGATGTTAGGTTATTTTTCTTTTGTATTATACCTTTTGTATCACAAAGGCTGGTCAAGGATTAGATTTGAATTAAGAGAAAAAGTAGGTGAACTCAGTGTCGCTTTAAAAGGCACCAGAAGTGGCTTAAAGGTAAAGGTAAAGGTTCCTCTTGCACATATGTGCTAGTCATTCCCAACTCTAGGGGGCTCATCTCCGTTTCAAAGCCGAAGAGCCAGCATTGTCCAAAGACGTTTCCGTGGTCATGTGGCCAACATGACTAAACGCCAAAGGCGCATGGAACACTGTTACCTTCCTACCACAGGTGGTCCCTACTTTTCTACTTGCATTTTTTACGTGTTTTCAAACTGCTAGATTGGCAGAAGCTGGGACAAGTAATGGAAGCTCACCCTATTATGAGGCACTTGGGATTCGAACCGCTGAACTGCTGACCTTTCAATTGACAACCACGTCCCTTTGAAGTGTCCCTAAGAAGTGGCTTAGCAAGATTAATATTTGACCAGCTTCCAGATCTCTCAAACCCACTTGTTTTGCAATCCCTTTGCAGAGAGAATGTATTTGGAGCCAAACATAAGTGATCCTTGTCCTATTTCTGCTGTTTGTTCCTTTGCAAAGAGCAATTGTGCTCAGTCTACCATGCTGCTCTGAAAGCCTGTCAATTCTGTTGGTTGCTGCAACCACAATCTCTTCTCTCTGCATCAGTCCTTTCTGCCTAGTACTGAGTTTATACTGTACACATGAATCATAATCAGCTAAATTTCTGCTTGGCTTTCCCCTGCAACAGGTAGCCATCTTGTTAAGCTGCCAGACAGAATGGAGTTTCATGGAGAAAAGGAGGTAAATGATTGGCTTAAACAAGAAGCTTGTGATACTGCAAGGGATACATGTGTTTTAATGATGTAACCCTGCTTTATCAGCAGAGTTTTCATTTTGCAAATTATGCAAAGACTTAAAATTACTGTTGGTGTTTCTCTTCTCTCTGCACTACTCAGGCCCTTCCATCTGGATAAGAATTTCTGTGATTGACTGCAAACAACTGTACTTTGATAGATCAGTTAGCTACATGTTTGGCTGGTGACTAGAACCTGCCTCCTTGAATTCTGAACTGGGCAGGACTGAGCAGACTTGGAGAGAGAGGTAGTCTTGAGGGGAGGAAATTGAAATGAAAGGACAGGGGAGAGACCTATACGTCCCACCAACACAGAGGGGAAAAGGGAAGAGGCAACAGGACAGGAAAAAGGCAAGAAAGAAAGGATTGAAGGGATTCACAAGTTGTTCTGAGTGGAAGAGCTGCTGTGGGATTCTGGGCTGTGGACTGCATTCCTGCTGCCATAAGAGAGGTAACAATCCTAGTTGAGGGCAGAGCTCAGGAATGACTATGTTCCTGATCCAGCTGCAATTTCTGGATTCACCATCTCTGTCTAGAAAGGACTATTACCTTAATTAAAGCCTCACTAAATGCACAAGGTGTGTCATTGTGTTTGGACCAGGTGGCCTGATCATCTGAGAAAAGGGACAGAAAGACCCTATCTTTAATGGCTTCTTTAGGGGTGAGTGCTACAATGGAATGACCTAGTTTATACAATGTGCTTCATTTTAGCCTAATAAAGCCATAAAACCTACAACAACCTCAGATACAGTAGTCCTTGACTTACGACCACAATTGAGACTGGAACTTCCATCACTAAACGTTGCAATTGTTAAGTGAGTCACACTCTATTTTACTATATTATTTGCCACAGTTAAGTGAATCATTGGGATCATTAAGTGAATTTGGTTCCTCTATTGACTTTGCTTTTCAAAAGTCCTCTAGGAAGGTCACAAATAGTAATCATAAGACACTGCAACCATCGTAAATATATATGTCTGCCAAGTACTCAAATTTTGATCATACGACTGTAGGTATGCTGCAATAGCTATAAGTGAGGACTGGCCATAAGTCATTTTTTTCAGCACCATCATAACTTCAATTTGCCACCTTTAAAACTGTATATGACTTGGGACCTTTTACCTGTGGGATCACCTTTTTCCAAGAGTTTCTACCTATCCAATTTGATCCAACAGTTAGGACATGTTGCAGATCTCGCCAGCCAAACAGTGTTGACTGTCTGGAAGTAGATGGTTTTTTTTTCTCTGTAGCTCCTGCCTTATGGAATATTCTCCCTTAGATATTAGAATGGCCCCAAGCCTGTTGGCTTTTAGGAAAGATTTAAACATTTGGCGATGTATCCAGGCCAAGGGTTCAGAATTATTACAAGGTTGATAACTTGGTTTCACTATTAGTTCATTAATCATCACAGCTACCCTGTTTTCCTCAAAATAAGACATCCCCAGATAATAAGCCCAATCAGGCTTTTGAGCGCATGGTAATAAGGCCAAGTACTTATTTCAGGGTTCAAAAAAATATAAGACAGGTCTTATTTTTGGGGAAACATAGTATTATTTCTCCTTATTTATTTTATGGATGTTTTTAATTGTTTTAATGTTTTTTCATTGTTTTATAATTTTAAAATTGTAAGTCACCAGAATCACTTGCTTAAGTTGGGCGGCTATAGAAATTGAATAAATAAGTACCATATTTTTTGGTGTATAAGATGCACTTTCCCCCACAAAAGTGGGTGGAAATGTCTGTGCATCTTATACAGCGAATGTTGCCGAAGCCCCACCCACCCGCTGGCCTCTGTCTCCTAGCAATTTGCCTCCTTGCAGCAAACAGCAAACAGCCTGGTCAGCTTCATCACAGCCTGATTTAGCACGAGCAGCTGATTGGCAGTTGGATCGGCCTCCTGGAATACCGCCCATCAGCTGTTCCAGGCTGCGGGGGTCACCACCACCAACCGCTGCCATCACTACCCATCGCCACTGCTGCCTATTGCTGCCTCCGCATGCCCCATTTTCGGCCTCCGCTCACCCCATTTTTGGCTTCCACATACCCCATTTTTGGCCCATTCCAGGCGGCGGGCATCGCTGGCCCGCCATCTATCCATGCCGCCTGGAACAGGTCAAAAATGGGACACACAGAGGCCGAAAATGGGGTACACTGAGGCGGCGATGGGCGGTAGCGATCCCCGCAGTATGGAACAGCTGATAGGTGGTATTCCGGGAGGCAAATCCAACCGCCAATTAGCTGCTCGTGCTAAATCAGACTCTGCTGAAGCTGACCAGGCTGTTTGCTGCAAGGAGGCAAATTGCTGGGAGGCAGAGGCAAGAGGCAGATTTTTTTTTTCTTGTTTTCCTCCCCAAAAGTTAGGTGTGTCTTATAGTCCAGAGCATCTTATAGTCTGAAAAATACAGTAAGTAAATGATTATTAAATGAATAATCAAACCTGTAAACTATATTTTAACATAATCTTTCTCCCCCAAAATTCATGTCAGTTTTCTATAAAAAATCAAGGACACTTGAAGCAAAAAAAATCAAGTTTTAAAAATCAATTTACATTCTATAAAAGAGTCCTCTACCATTTTAAAGAAAAAAACAAATCTCACAATGTATCTCCCACATGTTAAATATAAATCTACTTGCATAACAAAAGGACATTAGCCAGTATGCGCAATCAAAACTTCTAAGTCCAAATGGGACTCAAGAATGAAATACTTCTTTAAATAAAGAGATTGTTCTTTGATATGAGAATTTAGCTGTATAATTTCAAGGAGACATTTATATAAGATGATTAAAACATTAAACAGCTAGTATATTTGTGTGTATTGACATTGCTGCTTTTTCCCGATTTACCATTGCTCACTTTGCATAGTCAAGCCAGCAATAAATTAACAAGGAAAACTTACGGCTATGCCATTAGGCAACATATGTACCTTGAAGTAAAGAATAAGCAAGAAATAAAATCCAAATTACCTTGATATATTGCAGTGTGAAGGCCTCTGGAAAACCAATGATGGAAAGAATCTAAAAGTAACATGCAAAGTGTTTTATAGCACTACTGAGGCTGTAAATCAGGTTGGACAACTCTGTCTATACTAGTAGTAGTTTATTAATTGATTAGTATTATCAAAATATAAAACAAAAATAAAATGCAGGATCTAATTTCATGGAAAAATAGATAAAGTACAGTAATAAAATACATATGAGATAAATACAAGGAATCAACATTCAGATAACAGTTATAAAATACCTCAATCTGTTTGATATAATGGGTTCTTTGCTCAACTACCTTAACTAACGTATCAATACTGATCATGATATATAGATTAGAACCTAGGAGGAAATGGGACAATCACCAATTCAGATCCCAGTGGTGTTTTCTTTCAAATAGGAATGTTAAATGTCTAACCGTAAGAGGGGCATATAGTTAATAACAAAAAACAAACAAACATTAACAATGTCTTCAGTGAGGAGGACAACATATATACACATCCTCTCATGATATGATGGGTGGTGGAAGCGCCAGTATTTGGCCGTGGAATCCAACAACATCAGTCTGGCTCTAGAAGAGCCCCTTCTTGATAATAGTATTCATCTCTGATAGATATTTCTCAAATTGAAAAGTAGTTTTGTTCTTAGTCAACCAATTTAAAAATCAGTTTGAGCACTGATGTCTATGACTCTCTGCTTAAAAATTTCCATTGCCTGAGAGGCAATTGAGGGTAAATACTAGGTGCTGTGATACTACCACGCTATAAAATAACTTTAATAAGTCAATTTATTCAGGAATTGGGCTGACCCATACTTATTTTTCTACCAAACTTATTTTGGGGAAACTAACGGGTCCATTGAACGATTCCTTTGCCAGTATGTGAAAACTTTAATTATTAATTGACTGTATCAAACAAATATCTTTTTTGGCTCTGACTGCAGGGGCTGAAATGTTCTTTAAAGTTCCCAATATGCTTCTTTAAAAGTGTCTGAACTTTTTTCAAGTGACGTAGTTTTTATAAGGCCCAACAATGCACACCATAAGTTGACTCTTTTTGCTCTGAGTGCTTTCACTAGAGGGGACAAATTATCAGGCTAATTATAATTAAAAATGTATATAATATTTCAGTACTTGTCTTGGCCCTTCCCAAACTTCTTTTAAAATGATTTACCCATGATCCTGTGTTGATTGAAATCATTACTGAATAGGAAAAAGAATTCACTTGTTCAATAGGCTTCTCATTCTATTACGTTTCACACTTTTGTTTGCTAAGTACCATCACTTTAGATTTGGCTTTGCTGATATTTAAGAAATTAAGAGCTAAATACCTAAATAGTAGGTATTTAGCTTCAGCAGCAGTCTTCTCGGGCCTCTTTGAGAATGTGCCATCAGAACTATGTCACCAGCATAAAAAAGGATAACAATAAATTTGTTATGGATCTTTGGCATATGAATGTCTGCAGCAAACAGGAACCCTGCTATATCATTGATACCGAGATTAAAAATACTGGGGCTATGATACAGTCTTGTCTGACATCATTATGGGTAGGTATACTCTTAGTTCAGTGGTGGGTTCCTCCCAGTTCGGTCTGGTTCGGCCAAGCCGGTAGCGGTGATGATATGACATCACCAAACTGATTCTCCCCCCCTCCGCCCTCCCACCCCCCCACCCCCACACGTTATTCTTATCTTTTATTTGGTCCCACTCCCAATCTATTGCTGCCTCCTGAGTCCCAGCTGATGACTAGAAGGAAAAAAACTGTTTAAACTCTTGCCGCGGGACTCAAAGGGCCGTCCTACAGCTGATCAGTGTTAAAAGCAAACAAATGAGTCGGGTCGTAAGTGCGAGGACTGGTCGTAAGTGCGAGGACCTTCCAGAAATGATTCTGACCAGCTAGCCACGTCCACCTAGTCACATGACCTCCAAGCCACACCCACAAAATAAGCCACGCCCACAGAACTGGTAGTAAAAAATTTTAGAACCCACCCCTGTCTTAGAGAACCATTACAGCTATATAGACTTTGAAATGAATATTTGAGTAGAGGACCTTAAGAGTAAGATTCTGAAACCCAACTCAGTGTTGTTCCATATAACACATATGTAATCTAAAATACCACTAGAGTTTCCTGAATGGTATGTAAAGGATGGATCCACGGCTGTCTTTAGAAGAGCACATGACGGCTGTGGCCAGGGGGGCTTTTTATCAGGTTCGCCTGATACGCCAGTTGCGCCCCTTTCTGGATCGGGACTCCCTACGCACGGTCACTCAAGCACTCGTCACTTCCCGCCTGGACTACTGCAATGCTCTCTACATGAGGCTCCCCTTGGAGTGCACCCGGATGCTACAATTAGTCCAGAATGCGGCCGCGCGGGGGATTATGGGAGCGACAGGGCGCTCACATATGACACCTCTCCTGCGCGAGCTGCACTGGCTTCCTGTGGTCTTCTGGGTGCATTTCAAGGTGTTGGTGACCACCTTTAAAGCGCTCCATGGCTTAGGGCTGGGTTATCTGCGAGACCGCCTTCTGCCGCCAATAGCCTCCCACCGACCGGTTCGCTTGCACAGAGAGGGCCTCCTCAGGGTGCTGTCAGCCAGACAGTGTCGGCTGGCGACCCCCAGGGGGAGAGCCTTCTCTGTGGCAGCACCCGCCCTCTGGAATGACCTACCCCCTGAGATACGCACGATATCAGACCTCCGGACTTTTCGTCGGGCCCTGAAAACACACCTATTCCATCTAGCTGGGCTGGCTTGATCCCATCCTCTCAGTTTTAATTGAATTTGGTTTTAATTGGGCTGTTTTTAATATTTTGGGCCGAAATTATTTAATTGTTTTTTAAATTGTTTTTAAATTTTATATGCAATGTTTTATCTTGGCTGTACACCGCCCTGAGTCCCGCAGGAGAAGGGCGGTATAGAAATAAAATAATAATAATAATAATAATAATAATAATAATAATAATAATAATAATAATAATAATAATAATAATAATAATAATAATAATGTATACAATCAGATTCTATACTACCTAAAATATGGAAGTTACATTGATAAATCAAGGAAAGATGTGAGCCTGTGGTATTTTTTTTAAGTTTTCTAGAGAGCCAGGGTGGATCATTTCTAAGGAGGTCCCCACCCTGGCATTAAAGTGTTGTTCTAGTATTCCACTAGCTTAGGGTGATTTGAATTTCTCTTTAGCACTGACTTTTCTAGATTTACTTAAATATTAGGAGAAAAGTAGGAAGGTGTATGATAGTGGGTATATGTTCAGTAGACTGGATTTATATTGTTCAGATCTGGATTGTTCAGATCAAAGGATTTATATGCAAATTTTAAAGCTAAATGAGAGAGTCATTTCCAAGGATTAATTTCTATCCCAATCAGTTTAGGAGGTCTACCTTGGCAACTGTACTCAGTCCTCCTGATGCTGGTCTCTTAGTCTTGTATATCCTTGCAGGAATAATCCAGAATCTGAAGGCTAATAAATAAATCTTTTCCTTATCTCTAGTCAACTAGGGTCTCTTAGAGTTCTATGAAATCAAAATTAGAGAGGAACTCTGCCAGATCCAAAGGAGTCTTTGTTGTTTTCTCTCATGTCCAAATTCCAGGTTGAAATATGGGATAAACCAGTAGATGGTTTCTTAAAATATTTTTTTTTGACACATTGTGGGGTAACAAGCTCTATTACATCTCAAATTTGCTCAATAAAGGCTTTGTTTTAAACAACATGTTAGAAAAGATAGGATTTTTGAATAAATGAAGGATTGTTTCAGAGTGTGTCCTGGATGGGAGATATTTAACCTTTTGCAAATCAACCAACTACCTTTCACAGTGTAAACGCTGACAGAGGGAAAGATGGCTGCATTTCTGGATTCCAATTTTCTTCTATTTATTTTCTTCTATCATTTTATTATTTATTTATTTACTAGATCTGTGTTTCACCCATCTTGTCTAGAGGTGATTTTTCATTTGTAGAATAATCTGATTTGGTTGTAAGCGATACATTTATTTGCCTTTTATCCATTGCTTTCTGAAATGTGCTTAGCATGTTTCTCTGGATGTAGGTTTAGATCTCTTAGCTTATTCCTTTCTCTCTGTTTAGGTTCCAAATTAGGATCCATCTTTCCACTATTATTAACTGCTTTCGAATCACAGTTGTCTCTGCACGAGTTAACTGTATATGCCCCAGACATTTTTGCAGCCTCCAGAACTGTCTCAGTTTCTATGTTACTAAAAGTAGTAGTATAGATCTCTGTTATTTTCAGGTGAGTATCAGACAAAAGTATACTAAGTCCTTAAAGGAGATTTAATATAGTTAAAAACAAAAACAATAAAGTTCATATACAGAAAAATCTTAGCTATGGCTAGCCATATGTAAAAATCTGTTCTTGCCCATATTGTCTACATGTTTAACTTATTAAGATCTTCAAGTCATATCATGTGTGGTCTGAATCACAAAAATTTCCTGTCTCTCCTGAATATAGTTGAAATGTCCAAGATTTTGCATTCTTTCTTATGCCTAGAATAAAATACATATGGACAAGATTGGTGTAGTTGTTCGAAGTTGATTAAACAGATTCTTTCTCTTAGTGTTGAGCCAAGTGTAGAAACTGAACTTGGCGTTGCTGATGCATTATTATTTAGTTCAATAGTTTTTTCCAATGGAAACTGATCTTGCTTTGAACACCACTGTACTTACTAGACCTACTTTTCCATACATTATTCAAGAAGAATATGTTATCCAGGCAATTCTGACACACAACAACAATAATATACGAGAATATACGAGACCGCCTGCTGCCAGCAATAGCCTCCCACCGGCCAATCCGCTCCCACAGAGAGGGGCTCCTCAGGGTGCCGTCAGCCAGACAATGCCAACTGGCGACACCCAGGGGGAGAGCCTTCTCTGTGGGGGCACCAGCCCTCTGGAATGAGCTGCCTCTTGAGATTCGTCTCATCCCCGACCTGCGTACCTTTCGCCGCGCCTTGAAGACCCTCTTGTTCTAACAAGCCAGCCTGGCCTAATGCGAATTTTAGAATGGGTGTATGTGTGTTTAATCTATGGGCCAAATTTTTATATATTCAATTTTAAATTGTTTTAAATTTTGTATATTTATATGTGTTTTAATATGGCTGTACACCGCCCTGAGTCCTTCGGGAGAAGGGTGATATAGAAATCTAATAAATCAAATAAAATAAAATAAAAGCTGCATCTTAATCTAAAGAATTTTGGCCATAACTCTAAAATTTCCCTTATTTTGTCAGTAAGAAAGTCCCTTATTCATTTAAGGTTCAAACTTTTTATATGGCCCAATGGTAATTGGCAATGACCAATGAGGAGCAATATTCAGAAATGCATCTTAGACAAAATAGCCAAATCTAATTGACTTTTTAGAAAAATGGCATGCTTTTTAGGTGCTTGCTTAGGATCATGTGCCATCACCGGAATTGCATGAGGTGTAACGGTAACATTTTAATTTCTCAAGCAATGTCTGATCCCAGGATGAAACAGAATTATTAATAAAAATCAGGGAGCAGGCCCATGGGAGAAAGAAGAGACTTTACCCAATCTGAAAGGTTACAGGACCAAATATGAGTCTCTATTTTGTCCATAGTTAGGAAAACTGTGGGACTTGTAAAATATGTTCCTTAAGAATTCAGTTTGTCTCCTATTCAAAGGAGTAAAGTTATTCTTTTTTTTATAAAAAGTTTTTTATTTTTAACACACAGACAAACACACAAACAATGTATATTTTTTTCTGAACAGGGTATTGGCCAGTTCATAAATTTAAACAATTTTTCAATACAATTTATATATTCCCTTTTGCCATAATAGCTTCCCTTCTTCTCCCTTTTTTTCCTTTTTTAAAAAAATCCATATTGCCCATTCATTCTATCTCTAATCTTCACCCAATTCCATTTTTCCCTTCATCTCTTTATGAAACCCCTTAAATTTAAAATCTCATTTGACATATTCCCTAATGTTACAATCATTCATTTAATATCAAAATAATAATCACTTGTATGACAGATTCCCCCCCTCTATATATACTGACAGTAGACCAAATTGCTTCCTTAGATTTTGTCTCTTATTTTCAAATATTTTATCAAAAATACATATTTCAAACCTCTTAATCATTTCTACTAAAATAATAAGCCAAAAAAAATTTTATACCATATGTTTTCTTAGATCTTATTCCAAATAATACACTTCAACTTCTTAATAAAAATAAAAAAGGAGTAAAGTTATTCTGAATACAAGTTGTACTGATATATGTTGTACTTTTAATGTAGTAGGTATGAGCAATGCATCTCTGGAACAATAGAAAGAGTGTAGGACTGCTGCTGATTTCTGTATGTTTTTTAACAACATACTCCATATCTACCCAGTATTTACTGGTAGCATGAAACTACCCTTTAAATACTTGAATAATTTAGCTTTTAGCAAAAATCTCCTACTGTGAAATATACAGTAAGCATGTAAGATTTGCTCTAAGCCAAATGGCATCTGAGATGGAATTATAGCATCATTTACAAATGATAGCATTGGAATATGGTTATTCTTTGAGCTTGGAAGATGAAGAGCTTGATTATTCATATTAGTACCAGAGAATTGATATACTAATTAAATATTAATTGTGCCAAGATCCATCCCTATTCCTCTGCCAATAATAATTTCTTTGGTTCACTGGGCCTGTATAATGCACATAACCTTTAAGATAGAATTCTTTTAAAGTTTATATATAAGGAGAAGCGGTTGCCTTCTTAGATTTATATTCTATAGATTTATTTCTAGAACTAAACTCAAAAGTGAATCTGAAGTCAATAAAACCCATGTGTAACGGAAATTCTCACTTAATTTTTTCATCTGGATGTTACAAAAGAAAAGCATGATCAAGTGTCCCTCTCTGAAGCCAGCTTTATTTTCAGCCAGAATAGCAATAGCAATAGCACTTAGACTTATATACTGCTTCACAGAATGCTTTACATCCCTCTCTAAGTGGTTTACAGAGTCAGCCTATTGCTCCCAACAATCTGGGTCCTCATTTTACCGACCTCGGAAGGATGGGAGGCTGTGTCAACCTTGAGCCGGTGAGATTTGAACTGCTGAACTGTAGCTAGCAGTTACCTGAAGTAGCCTGCAGTACAGCATTCTAACCACTGCGCCACAGCGGTTCATGAATGGCTATTCTCTGGTCAAATGGTCTCCATTTATGTTATTTGGAGGAGGAGAAGGGCTGAGTTAGGTATAGATTTTCTTGACTATTTTATAGGATTTTCATTATCCATCTAAAGAACTTTCAACCTGATAGCGGTTTACTATCACTAGATAGATTAGAGATTACAGAATCTTTAGCACAGATTAAAAATTGCATCAACATTTTTTATCGCTGAAAATTGATTTCTTTAAGGATGCCCAATGCCATCAATATTAAGTCTCAGAGCAAGTCATATCATTAAGTGAGAGAAGGTCTGTAGTTCTTTGAATCCAGAAAGCTCCAGTCTTGCTCCAGTCTTTCTAATTTACAATATTCTATTAGTACATAGTACTAATATTCTATTAGTACATAGTGACAAAACAATATTCTATTAGTACATAGTGACAAAACTGTCATCTAATATTTAAGACAGGCATGATAGAAAAAGGGGATACTGTCCTTTTTGCTGCAAAATTTCACTTTCTAAACTATTTAGGCCTACAAGAAACATGGCATACCCTTGAATATATCCTGCTTATTTGGGAGAAAATTGTTATTTGTGGTATCAATTCCCAATGCCACAGTTTTGAAAAATTCAATGGATTGCAAAAAGAAACACAGTTATTTCTGCAATAGGAAATAGGTAATCCAATGTATAAATCTATCTAGTGTAACTAAAGTAACTCCCAAAATTCTTCCCAGATGAAATTTATACCTATATTGGTCACTGCTACAGGAACAGCAATATGTATATTACTAAGACCTTTTTGCAACCCATGGGGTTTTCGCAAGATTGTGAATATAAAGTGTGAGGTGGCTCCCAAAATTCTTTTCAGATATATGATTTCTGCATTATTTTCTTACTAATATCATTGCAATTACAGATAATTCTCAACAATGACCATTCAAAGTTACAATAGCACTGAAAAAAGTGACATGATAATTTTTCACACTTATGACTATTGTAACATCCCCATGGTCACATAATCAAAATTCAGATGCTTGGCAGTTGATTCATATTTATCACAGTTGCAGTGTCTTAACAACTGTGGCAAAAAAGGTTGTAAAATGAGGCAAAACTCACTCAACCAATGTCTCACTTATCAGAAATTTGGGGCTTAATTGTTATAAGTTGAGGACTACCTGTATTCTAGATCTTAATTACTAAATATAGGTAGTTTCCCTATTTTAAAAGAAAAATCCAAATAAAGAGAGAGATATGATCTCCCTAGTATATATGATAAACATTGAATATGATTTTGTAGCTTCTAGACTTTGTAGAACTTCATCTAGCCCAGCCCCATAGCTAAATCTTAAAAGAATTTCTGTCCTGAAACACCCCAGCTCTCAGCTCTAGATGAGTTCCCATCCACTTTTTATAATTGTACTGATTTCTTAGTGCAACTTATGTGAATTTCTTCTCATCTGCTCCATACCGCTCAAGAACTTCTTCTGTCTTTTAAATCATGCTGCAATATAAATACACAATGGCATCTGCAATCATCATGCATTTACCCAGGTTACATTTCCAGTAGACACCAGAGGAATTAATGATAAAAGTATCATATTAAGAATATTAATGTTCTTTTAAGTTGACTAGTTTTAATATTATGTTTAATGTTTGTTTAATTCCCCCCCCCCCAGCACTCTTCTGGAAGGGGCTGAAAACCTGGTTCTGCCAGCGGGCCTGGGAAACGCAGAACAGGATGGCGCCCATTAAATGACTCATGTGAGGTGCTGTTGCCGGGGTAGGGGGTGATTTTAGTGTATTAATTTATTATATGACTTCTTTTATTAGTTTTGTTGTTTTTATATGAGGTTTTATATTCTGTAAGCTGCCTTGAGTCGCCATGTGTGAATAGGCGGCAATATAAATTCCCCAAATAAATAAATAAATTTTGACTCTTTTAATGTTGACTGGTTTTAATGTTTGTAAACTGCCCAGAATTGCCTAATGAGGTGGGCGGCCATAAATTTAATTTAAATTTTTTTAAAAAAAATATCCATACAATGCAAATTCAATATTCAGCACAGTTTGTTAACCAGCTCCCTCCTAACAGTTCAACTGACTGAGCAGTAGATGGTGATGTTGTACTCCTAACAGAAGTGTACTGATATTACTTATACTAATATATAATTGGTTGATACATAGAATATTTTACTTCTGGCTATTGTGGATAAATGTTTGAGGCTGGGGAATTTGGTATAACAGAAAAGAACAGGAAAAGTGTTTTCTTTGTTGCTTTGATATTTATAACACTTTCTCCCCAAAAAACTTTCACTTTATTTCGCATTTGTTAGATTCCATCTCAGATATTGCATCCAGTCCTGGCCTGATGCTTTAAAAATGTTTCAAACAAACTGCCATAGGTCCAAACAAAGCAATGAGATTGATTATGCTGAATAAAAACAAGTATCTATGAAGGAAGAAAACATAAAGATGAATATGATAGATGTTAGAAGTATGTTAAAAGATATCACACTGAAAATCAATATCTATCTATTTTCTATTTTTCCAGTATGCAGGGCTCTAAATAATGCAAATAATTATAATAAGGGCAAATAGTAATGGAATAATGAAAATAAGGACAATTTCATAACAGAATCCAAGTGTTTGGCAGATTTAATTTGGATTCATACCTGAGCAAGGTGTTAGACTTAGGTCTTAAAAGTTTACTTCCAACGCCAAAATTCCATGATTTTATAATTCTAATTTTTTTATAATTCTATTTTATAATTTTATAATTTATAATATGATTTTATATTTTATAATTCTAATGAGGGACACGGTGGCTCAGTAGCTAAGATGCTGATCTGGTCGATTGAAAGGTTGGCAGTTCAGCGGTTCGAATCTCTAGTGCCGCGTAACAGGGTGAGCTCCCGTTACTTGTCCCAGATTCTGCCAATCTAGCGGTTCGAAAGCACGTAAAAGTGCAAGTAAAAAAATAGGGACCACCTTTGGTGGGAAGGTAACAGCGTTCCATGCGCCTTTGGCATTTAGTCATGCTGGCCACATTACCACGGAGATGTCTTTGGACAGCATTGGCTCTTCAACTTTGAAACGGAGATGAGCACTGCCTTCTAGAGTCAGGAACGACTAACATGTGTGAGGGGAACCTTTATCTATAATTCTAAATTTTCATCTCTTTCAAAATTATGGAAATATAGATTAAGGATTTATGCTGTAAATATTGGGAAATATAAATGAAAGAAAGCAACAAACAAACAAAAAAGAGGCTGCCTTCTTCTATTCCACTGTCAAATACTGCAAGTACTGAGCATACTTCTTATTAAGCATACATCATAATATTTGCCAGCTAAATCAGCTGTCAAGCTCTGCGATTCTGGAAAAATAAGAAAAATATCTAAAATATACATATCTTTTTATGAAAGGCCATTGGTAATTAAAAAATACACGTACATAGTAAAACTGAGTGGAAAATAGGAAAATAAAAATAATGTTCTTAAGAATCAAAATATATACTGAACGAAATAAATTCTGGCTTTCTTTATAAAATCAAGAGCCTTGTGAATATATCATCAAACCAGCTTTGGCTATAGACATTGGAAAGAAAATTCAACATTCAACAGAAATAGAAAAAATACAGTCAATTTAATTTGTATCCAAATAACTAAGTCTGAGGATATAAACAAAGAAGTCTTCTTTCCTAGGCCTTTAAATTCTGAAGTTTTACCTTTTTTTGGAATTTTTTTTGGAAATTTGTGCTCTAATAAACAAAGTGCAACTGAGGGCAATTATTCAAAAATAATTATTTTAAGAAAAACTGTACCAAACAAGTCTCTGTTGAATGAGCTTTTATGCTTATCATACATATACTCCTATCTTCTGATGTACAGTGGCCTTGTATGTATGGAACTCATTGTTTATTCAGTTATTCAGTTCACTACTCTACATGTTCAAAGAATTTTACAACTATATTCATGTTTCTTCCTGTGCAATGATGAATAGGAAAAGCATTCTTGGACAGGATCCCTATGTGCTCATATGATCAACAATAATAATTATAATAATCAAAAAGAGCCTTTGAATTTTTTTTACATATTATGTGATTTCTAAAAACATATTAAAGTAAACATTTTAATCAGATATATTTTAGCATTTTCTAAGATACATTCAAAACCATATCATATTTTAATCAGTTTTTCAGAAACATGATTAAAATTATTTATTTATTAATGGTATTTATAGAGCTGCCCATTTCACACAATGTTACTCTGGGTAGCAGTAAAACAAGCATAAAACAATTTTGAAAACATTAAAAGTAAATAAAATAATATACCGTATTTTTCAGAGTATAAGACGTACCTTTTTCCCCCCTAAAGGGGGTGAAAATTTAGGTGCGTCTTATACACCGAATGTAGCTCCACCCATCCACTGGCCCCCACTCTTTGGCCTCTGCCTCGCAGCAGTTATCTCCTTGCAAGCAAACAGAAACAAAAAACAGCTTCTTTCAGCTTCAGCACAGCCTAATTAGCACAAGTTGATTGGATTGGCCTCCCGACTCTCAGCTGATTTGCTCTTAGCTGTTTTGCACAGGGCTCCGCTGCTTGCTGCAAAGAGGTAAATTGCTGGAGCAGATTTTTTTTTCCTTGTGCTAATCAAGCTATGCTGAAAATGAAAATGAAAGTAAAGTAGGCTTTTTGTTGTTTGCTGCAACAGCAAAATTGCTCAGAGGCAGAGGGAGATTTCTTTTTCTTCTTTTCCTCACCAAAAAAGGTAGGTGCATCTTATACTCCGAAAAATACAGGTAATAAAATAGTATAATGAGAATTATTATAAAAAGCTAAGATTATATTATCAGATTATAAACAATGGACTCATCTAATCAAATTACTATTCCTTTGTGATTTCCATACATATTGACAGGGTTTAGGTAGATTCCTAAAGGTTGGGAGAGATGGAACCAGTCTCACCTCATGGGAAGATGATGTTCCGGAATATGTGCCATCACAGAAAAAGCTTGTTGCCTGGGTCCTATCAGATGTAATTCCTTTACAGACAGGACCTGCAACATATCTCTTCTATTGGACCTGATAGAATGGGCCGATATAATTGGGAGCTAGTCCTTCAAATGATACGAGTCCATAGGTTCTGACAGGTTCTGGAGAACTGGTAGTGGAAATTTTGAGTAGTTTGGAGAACTGGCAAATACCACCTCTGGCTGGCCCCAGAGTGGGATGGGAATGGAGATTTTGCAATATCCTTCCCCCAGGAATGGGGAGGGAATGGGAATTTTGGAGTATCCTTCCCCTGGAGTGGGGTGGGAATGGAGATTTTGCAGTATCCTTCCCCTGCCACACCAACCACGCCACGCAATGCCTACCAAGTCACGCCCACAGAACCGGTAGTAAAAAAAATTTGAATTCCACCACTGAGTCCATACCATGAAAGACTTCAATGGTAAAAAACCCCAACACTTTATATTGATCCTGGAGGCAAACTGGTAACTAATCCACTTGGTGACTACTGGGCAAAATGGCGGTGGCTAGACAAACCTCTCCATTTTGCTACCTTAATAAGGTCTGCACAGCATTGCAGAAAGCTTCTGAAACTGCAAGCTATATTAAGGCAGCAAACAGAGTGGCAGATCTCTCAGCCACATGATGCATTTCTGAAGTAGCTGTGATACCAGAAAGCAATTCAACTGCTGGAAACATGGTGGCCGCTTCTGCTTCACGAACACATCCTGCACAGCCTTTTGGGAACCTCTGGGCTTGTAGGTTTCTAAACGGTCGTGCAGACTACATTAGTGAAGCAGAACAGGTCAATTTTTTTCCTTTGCTACATGGTGCAATTCCAGAAGCAGCTACCATATTTCCAGGTGTCAAATTTTATTTTGGTAATTTTAAATATTGCCATGCTTCTGGAATTGCACCACGTGGCTGTGCACTGAAACAATCCAGCCCAGCACTCTGGAAGGCCTCAAAACTCTTAAAAAGGTAAGAGAGGAGGAGGGTTCTTGTCCTAGTGCAGGAGTGTCAAACTGGCAGCCCAAGGGCCTGATGTGTCATGTTCAGGCCACCCAGCTCCACCAATGGGAAAAATGTTGCAAAACATCACATGACAGCAATGTGACACTGTGAGTTTGACACCGATGTCCTAGTGGGATGGGACTCAGGCTTGGCTCCAGTGAAGTGGGAAAGACCTAAGGGAATCCAGCAGCAGGGAGTGGAACATAGAATATCTCTGGGGGAGACCTTGTAAGGCAACAGTTTGAGCAAATGTAGTCAATTGTGTAGACTGTAATATTATCTTTTTGCATCTGCTCACCAATTCTCTATATCTTTAAAAATATTCAAAAACGAATGGGTGTGATGTCACTCCTAAGCTCCATGATAGGTGAGGGCTTGGGGGTTTAGATACATAGATAGATTTCAATTGGTCCAAATTAAGGACAACTCAAATGACTAATATCAGCAATTGTCTTAAAGGTATTTTTAAAGAATGCATGTTCTATCGACAAAGAGTAGAAACAGCCACCATTATCAACTAGAAAAATAGGCATGGAGAACTCTGCGCATAGGGTTAGAAGGATGGGAGAGATCAGCAAGTGGTCCAGAGAATGGAACAGGCAGTGGCAGAAATTGCAAGATCTTCCCTAATGGCTGATAAAATAATGATGACAATAACTGATGGCCTGCCATCCACCAATTTCTCTAACCTCTTTTCACTGACATTGGATCAGATGGCGGTAATTCAGTGGTGAAATGTAAAATTTGTTACTACCGGTTCTGTGGGCGTGGTTTGGTGGGGGGTAATGTGACTGGGAGGGCATAGCCAACTTTTTTTTTTATACTTCTAAAAGCATTTTTTCTACAGCCTCTTCAGCCGAAGAGGTTGTAAAAAAAATTATTTTAAAAGGCTCTGATGATCCCAGCTGAGTTGCCTGATCATCAGAAGCTTTTGTTTTCTTTTAAAAGCATTTTTTTTTTTTTGCTTTTAAAAGAAAAAAAAAGCCTCTGACGATCAGGCAACTCAGCTGGGATCGTCAGAGCCCTTTAAAAGCATTTTTTTTTACAAACTCTTTGGCCGAAGAGGTTGTAGAAAAAATGCTTTTAAAAGGCTCTGACAATCCCAGCTGAGCCGTGCAATCATCAGAGGCTTTTTTTTAAAGTTTTAAAAGCATTTGTAGAAAAAATGCTTTTAAAAGTTTTTTTTTAAAAAAGCCTCTGATGATTGTGCAGCTCAGCTGGGCATGTGAGGGGGCAGGGATTTCTCTGAACCACTCACTGCCTTCACTATCGGATCAGGCGATCCAGTCCAAACAGTGAGCATTTTATCCCTGTGGTAATTAGCATCATATTTTGCAAAGAACAGTTTTCTGTGCCCAAGAATGTTCTTTTGATTTAAAACTCCAAGAAACTCAATATCATCCAATCTTCTTATTTAAAGATTATATATAAAAGACACTTTTTTTTAAAGTAAAAAAATTAACGAAGTTGCTAAAGTTTTAATGTTTAGGCACCCAATTATTTTTTAAATATTCCATGAAGACCAATAAAATATATCTTCATGACTAAGGCTAAGTCTGACCTTGCCTCCATTTCATGAAATAGATGGGCACTATAAAATAAAATGTTACTTTTATAGAAGTAGCATATGAATATATCGAGTTCTGAAAGCTAAATTTAATGTTTACAATCGGCTCACTCAATCATAATCATGATTGTTTTGTTTTTTATTAATGATAAAGAAGGAGATTCCACTGAAGTTACAGAGTTATCAATCAAAGTTGAATATAGGAATTTCTACTTTTCTATTCATGCCAATTATTTGCCCTGTTTTCCCCAAAATAAGACATCCCCTGATAATAAGTCCAATCGGGCTTTTGTGCACATGGCAATAAGGCCAAGCACTTATTTCAGGGTTCAAAAAAATATAAGACAGGGTCCTATTTTTGAGGAAACATGGTAATTTTGAAATATATTATTCCAGTCCTTGAGAGTCAACCAAAAGATGTGCCAATGAATCAGTCTTTTCCATTGACCTACTGTGGCCAGTATGATAATACAGATAGTCCTTGACTTACAACAGTTCAGTTAGTGACCATTTGAAGTTATAAGGGCACTGAAAAAAGTAACGTATGACTGTTTTTCACACATAGAACTGTTGTAGTATCCCAATAGTCATATGATCAAAATTTAGACTCTTGGCAACTGACTCATGTTTATGATGGTTGCAGTGCCCCAGGGTCATGTGATCACATTTTGCGACCTTCTGATAAACCAAGTCAATGGGGAAGCCAGATTCACTTAACAACCAGCTTACTAGTTTAACAACTGTAGTGATTCAGTTAACAACTGTGGCAAGAAAGGTTGTAAAATGGGGCAAAATTCACTTAACAAATAAAAAATTTTGAGCTCAATTATGGTCATAAATCGAGGACTTCCTATTTCCGTGACTCAGTGCCTAAAAGACTGAGCTTGTTGATTAGAAATATCGGCAGTTCAGCGGTTCAAATCCCTAGTACAGGTCTCCTGTGTGAGCAGGGGGTTGGATTAGATGACCTCCAAGGTCCCTTCTAACTCTGTTATTGTTACCTGCCTGTATAGTGTGATAGTAGCATTATAAATGATTATGTCAGAGTGCACATAGTGTGATTATTTTGAGACAACCCAGGAGCAAAATACAGTAAATAGGTTTATCTTTCAAATAATGGTTTATCTACAAGAAATATATACATACATGTACTAGGCAAAGTCAGGCAATCAATCAACAACTACAGCATGGAAGCACAGAGAGAGAGAGAGAGAGAGAGAGAGAGAGAGAGAGAGAGAGAGAGAGAGAGAGAGAGAGAGAGATGTCCCTATAGGGCCTCTTATAAAACATCCTCTTAAAGTGGTAAAGAGTCAAATAACCCTGCTGACTCATTACTACTATTGCATCATCATTACAGCATTACAGCAGCTGGTCAGCTATTAAATCATCATTACCCTGAAAGGTTATATATTCTATCTGATTTTGCTCTGCTATTAGAATGTTGATTACTTGTACTTTAGTCTGGCAAAAGTTAATGCTGCTTTCATTAGACAGCACTGCCCTGTCATCCTGCAACTTTTATCAAAGTATAAAAGGATGTTATGAGAATCGGTTAAAAGTTGTTTGTTTAAATAATTTATAAGTACCTCTTCAGCAGGAGAGGCAGCCAAATAAAGATTCACAAGTGAATAAAAAGAGACAGATCCAATTTTCAGACTCTTAATCCGAACAGACACAATACTAAAAAGGGGGGGGAAGGGGGCTGGGCATCGAAAAACAAAAACAGGAGTGTTAAGGAACTAATTCTTCACATCAGCTAATTTTTATATTTTAAAAACTCAGTTATACATGTTAAAATGGCTCATATGCAGTTTGCACTGTTTATTTATTAGTTTATTTAAGTCTTCATTTATATCACCCTTTCCAGCATATAAATTATATGAACACTTGGTTACATACTGCTGCTCCAATTTATGGAATCATTTAATTAAAAGGAGCTGTTATTAGGGGACATACAGCAAAAGACTACCTGAGTATCAACAAAACTAGTAAGGGAACTTCCTAGAACTTGGTAGACATTTGGAAATTTAATTTGATAATTAGAATTAGAATTAGACTTTTTTATTGGCCAAGTGTGATTGGTCACACAAGGAATTTGTCTTGGTGCATATGCTCTCAGTGTACATAAAAGAAAAGATACGTTCATCAAGAATCATAAGGTACAACACTTAATGATAGTTATAGGGTACAAATAAGCAGTCAAATCATATTAGAAAACAATATAAATTGTAAGGATACAGCAACAAGTTACAGTCATACAATCATAAGTAGGAGGAGATGGGTGATAGGAACAATGAGAAGATTATTAGTAATAGTAATGCAGACTTAGTGAATAGTTTGACAGTGTTGAGGGAATTATTTGTTTAGCCGAATGATAGTGTTTAGGATAGTGTTCTTGTGTCTAGTTGTTCTGGTGTACAGTGCTCTATAGCATCATTTTGAGGGTAGGAGTTGAAATAGTTTACGTCCAGGGTGTGAGGGGTCTGTAAATATTTTCACAGCCCTCTTTTTCATTCGTGCAGTATACAGGTCCTCAATGGAAGGCAAGTTGGTAGCAATTGTTTTTTCTGCAGTTCTAATTATCCTCTGAAGTCTGTGTCTGTCTTGTTGGGTTGCAGAGCCAAACCAGACAGTTATAGAGGTACAGATGACAGACTCAATAATTCCTCTGTAGAACTGTATCAGCAGCTCCTTGGGCAGTTTGAGCTTTCTGAGTTGGTGCAGAAAGAATATTCTTTGTTGTGCTTTTTTGATGACATTTTTGATGTTAGCTGTCCATTTTAGATCTTGCGACATGGTAGAACCTAGAAATTTGAAGGTCTCTACTGTTGATACTGTGTTGTCTAGTATTGTGAGAGGTGGAAGTATGGAAGGGTTTCTTCTAAAGTCTATACCAGCATTTCTATGGTTTTGAGTGTGTTCAGTTCCAGATTGTTCCAGTCACACCATGAGGCTAGTTGTTCAACCTCCCGTCTGTATGCGGATTCATCATTTTCTTGAATGAGACAAGTCACTGTTGTGTCATCTGCAAACTTCAGTAGTTTAACAGATGGATCATTAGAGATGCAGTCATTGGTATACAGAGAGAAGTGGGGAGAGCACACAGCCTTGGGGGGCCCCTGTGCTAATTGTACAGGTATCTGATGCGATTCTGCTTAGCTTCACCTGCTGCTTCCTGTTTGTTAGGAAGTTTATGATCCACTTGCAAGTGTGTTCAGATACCTGTAGCTGGTTTAGCTTAGTTAGAAGTATGTCCGGAATTATGGTATTGAATGCTGAACTAAAGTCTGCAAAGAGGACCCTTGCGTAGGTCTTTGGAGATTCAAGATGTCGTAGGATGTAGTGCAAAGCCATATTAACAGCATCATCTGTCGATCTATTTGCTTGGTATGCAAATTGCAAGGGGTCTAACAGCAGATCCGCGATTCAAGTGGGACAGCACTAGCCTTTCAAAGGCTTTCATGACTACAGATGTTAGAGCAACTGTCTGTAGTTCAGTTCCTTGATGGTGAGCTTTTTCGGTACTGGGATGATAGTAGAGCATTTGAAGCAAGAAGGAACATAGCACATCTCTAGTGATTTATTGAACATACGGGTTGAAAATGGGGGCCAATTGGTCAGCACAGACTTTTAAGCAAGAAGTAGTAGTCTAGAAGATGTTGATTATATGACCATTTAATAATTCTTATCTAGTGATTCCTTTTACCGAAGCTGAGATCCTATTGATCCTGGATGAACAATCTGGAATCAGAAAAAAACTGTCTATTGGAGATAGATGCTATAACTCTGGTGAAATCACTGAAACAAAGAAAAGATGATGAGTAGGGATGGTGAAATGAAGGATTTGAATTAGGGATTAATTAGGAAGAGCTGGTGATCCATAAGTCTTGAAGTCCTCCTAATTTTTAGTTACCATTCCAAATCACTGAGCAGTTATATTGGAATTGTTTTAATTACGGCCAAAATATTTAATTATTTTAATCAGTTTTTAGATTTTGTATGTTTTGTATGTATGTCTTGTTTTTACTTTGGCTGTTCACCGCCCTGAGTCCTATATTGGAGAAGGGCGGTATAGAAATTTAAACAAATAAATAAAAATAAATAAATAAATATATACTTGATTCTCTTACAACAGGAAAGAATGTATTGAAACAACACTAATAGTTTTTAAAAATCTTTTAACAGCAGTACAATAGTATGGAGTCATGCTATTTTGTGCCTTTTCCTATAGATGGCACCAACATCCTGCAATGTTAAGCATAATTTCCAAGTTGCATTTCTTAGATGGAATTTTTAATAAGTAAAGCAATTGAAACAAGTGGGGATAAAAGTTGCCACCGAAATGTTTTAACAGCCTGTGAATGTGTGGTTTTATGGGGAAAGCATTCATCCATCTACTGTTGCACAATGCTCATATGGATGGAAAAGCAGTGCAGTGTTTTCTCTAAAGATCAGGCCTGGAATTTGATAAGAATCAGCTGACTGTACTTGAAAGTTATCTTTCCAATTCAGTGTTCCTTTTTCTCCCTCCCCACCCCACTTCCCAGAGAGATTTTTATAGTTTCCAAGAAAAGAGACAAAAATAATGGTGAAAGATAGAGATTTGTATCAGAGAACTCAGCTGGATGTGTTAAATTGTGTTGAGAGAAAACCCTCTCAAAGGAATATTTGAGAGTCTGAGATCTTCACTAAACAAAGATTCCATCTATAATATGTTATTTGCTAACACAAGTCAATAGCCATTTTATCCTTTTGCATCTTTAGTTGGATCTTTACTCAGTCATGCTAATCTTCAATGAATGAAAAATGCATCATTCCAAACCAGATTAAAATATGAATATATTCTATTGTCTTTTAAAATTTGAGAATTTGCATGGATCATCGTCACATGGATTGCTTTGTTGTGCCATAGTGCCTCCCTTTTTCCTATCCCTAATTTCAGGGAAAGGCTTCTTCATCAAATGCATACAGTAGCTCATACCAATACTTTGCTGATTCCTAAAGTTAACAGACTATAATAGTCTGAAGACATACAGTACTTCCATTATTATCATTTAAAGTACTACAATACCTTATAACAGTCCAAATCCTGAATTCCCAATAGAATTTCACTGTGTTTTGAATATAGTTTCTAATTAGATTAGAATAGAATAGAATTCTTTATTGGCCAAGTGTGATTCTAATGGCCAAAAGTCTTCCAACATTTGTCCCACTGCTGCCACCTTCACCCATGTTTTCATAAGGATGGACCTCTTCAGAAGCTTTTCTGCAGATAAGTCTATTAACTTACCTACATAGGAGGAAATGCTATGAAGATGCTTTGCTAGAACTGCACAATGGGGGAGAAGGAAGAGTTGTAATGGAACTCTTGCCAACCAGTTGTGCCCTTTGGCTGGTTCGTTTTCCTCCTTCCCTGCTCAAGGTAAAGCCCTGTGGTGCCTCATCATCTTTCTACTATGCTTCTGAAATTGAATTTCTCTTTCCTCTGGTTTCCTTGTCAATTTGCTGTTGCAATAAAAACATAGAGTCTAACGCACTGAAAATATATAATCTAACTCACTGAAAAATGTTGAGCGGTCCTGGGAGGCAAATGCAGCTGATGGCATATTAAATGGAATGGCTTACCACATGGAAGTGCATTGGCATCATGCCACTTCACTATTTATACAAATTATTAACCAGTTTATCCAAACAGAAGAAATTATAATGCTAATCATCTAGCTATAGCAAAGCAGATGGGGGGAATTTATTCAGATTTTAAAAAATCAGTAGTAGGAATTTTTTTAAAAAATCTAACCTATTGTTTTGTCAATAACTTAAACCGGGTGTTGGCAACCCATGGCTCTGGAGCCTCATATGGTTCTTTGGGCCCTCTGCTGTGGCTCCCTGTCCCATCACTGGTTGGCCCCGCCCCCCACCCCTTTTATTTTTTTAGATATTTTTTGGAAATCTGGCTGGCTGAGGAACGATTGCTTCCTCCTCCCCCTCCTCCTCTTGTGACCACCTGGTGGGCTGTGGCTGAGCTGGGAACATGCGCAGGCGTGGGGAGATCCTCGTCAAGCGAGCGCCAAAGTGCAGAAAAGGCGCGCACGGGGTGGGCGGCCACTTGCTTAAAGAGGGTCTCCCCACGCATGCACACACTCCTGACTCAGCCACAGCTGGCCAGGGTGTCACAAGAAGAGGAGGGGGAGGACGGTCACTAGAGAGTGGAGGAGCAAAGTGGCCCTACACCTGCCTTCGCGCCACATTTGCGGGAAAGGCAACCTTTGCTTCTTGCTGCTTTGGGCTGTAATTTGCACCCTCCATGATTGGCCAAGGAGCTGCAGGGGGTGGATGACACGGCAAGACAATGGCCGGAGCCTCAGTGCAAGGCCCTGAGACCCTCCTTAAGCATGCACGTCTTTGCTGCGCTTTGGTGTTCAATTTCTGAGGTCTCCCCATGCGTGTGCATGCTCCCGGCTCAGCTACAGCTGGCCAGGCGGTCGTGAGAGGAGAAGGAGAGGGGGAAGGAGGAGGATGGTTGCCCAAAGGGAAGCCTCCGCTGTTGCTGGCGATCTTTCCTCAGCCAGCCCTGATTTCCAAAAAGAAGAAATAAAAGGAGTAACAAAGCGCTCCAAGAAGAGCTTGCTGGCTTCGCCCAGCCATGGCTTTCCAAGAGACAGAGACAGAGAGAGAGAGAGAGAGATACGGGGGGGGGGGGAGATAGAGACAGAGTGATACACAGAGGGGGGGAGAGATACAGAGTGAGAGACATACACACACACGGGAGAAAGGAGAGGGGGAGAGATGCGAAGATAGGGAGAGGGACAGATACAGAGAGATACAGAAGGGGGGAGTGGGAGAGAGAGGATAGGATGAGGGGGAGAGAGAGACATAGAGAATGGTTTTATGGCTGGATAGGCGTGGCTAGGGGCTCATGTGACTGGGTGGTAATGAGTGACCTCGAGTTGGCCACGCTCACCCAGGTTTTGTGGCTCCCTGTGTGTTTTTCTTCTGTGGGAAACAGGTCCAAATGGCTCTTTGAGTATTTAAGGTTGCAGATCCCTGACCTAAACCAAAGACAGCCTTTACATTTATACAATCAAGAAAGAAATCAACAAGTCAACATTAACGGGAATGTGATGTAGTTGAAGCACAACAGAAATATGTAGATTTCTGTACTGTATAAAGACCATAGAACACAAATACAATATTTGAGAAAGAAGGTTTGTGCTTGGAACATTATTACTTAAAAATTTATAGACCCATCAGGAGCTCTATGTTGGTTACTATGGTGTAGAGTATATATTCATACAAAAGAGTTAACAATAGACTCTTTATTGAGCAAATGAATAAATTGTATATTGTTTACAGTTTCACAATTTCTCTCTAGCATATGCTCTGTTAGAAAGAAATTCTCTGAGGATAGGCTCCAGCACGAGTCTGAAAGCTCGGAAGACTAAATCTGTGGTCCTGGTGACCGACCCAAATTGGATCCTGCAAATTGGTTGCTCTTCTCTGCACTTTTTGTAGAGTGTCAACATCTTTTTTTAAATTGTGGCAACCAAAACTGGACACAGTATTCCATGTGTGATCTTACCAAGGCATTATAAGATGGCATTAACACTTCATGTGATCTTGATTTTAACCCTCTGTTAATGCAGTCTAGAACTGTGTTGGCTTTTTTGGAAGCTGCAGCACACTGCTGGCTCATATTTAAGTGATTGTCCACTAGGACTCCAAGATCCCTCTCACAGTTACTATTGAGCAAGGTACCACCTTTACAATATCTGTGCATTTGGTTTTTCTTACCTAAATGTAGAACCTTACTTTTTTCACTAATGAATTTCATTTTATTAGATAGCATCCAATGTTTTATTAGATAGCATCCAATGTTCAAATCTGTCAAGATAAGTCTATCTTCTGGAGTCTTGGCTATTCCTGCCAACTTGGTGTCGTCTGCAAATTTGATGAGCTCCCCATATATCCCCTCATTCAAATCATTAATGAACATATTGAAGAGTACTGGGCCTAAGGCAGAGTCTTCGGGTACCCTACTGCAGTGGTCAGCAAACCACAGCTTGCGAGCCACATGCGGCTCTTTGGCCCCTTGAGTGTGACTCTTCCACACTCGTGATGCCCTGGCCAGCTGTGGCTGAGCCGGAACCATGCGCACATGCAAGGAGACCCTCCTCCAGCAAGCGCCGAAGCTCAGGAAAGGTGCACGCAGGGTGGGCAGCGGCTTGCTTAAGGAGGGTCTCCCCACATGTGCACATGCTCCTGGCTCAGCCACAGCCGGCCAGGGCATCACAAGAGTGGGAGGAGGAGGAGAGTGCAGGAGAGAAACTGCCCTGTACCTACCTTCGCGCCATATTTGCACATAAGGCAGCCTTTGCTTCCTGCCGCTTCAGGCTGGAGTTCGCAACCTGGGCGGGGAAAGTGTAAACAGCAGCTACCTTGAGCAAGCCGCAGTGCTATTACGCAGGGCTCCGAGTGATTGGAGAAGTGGCAGAAAGAGCAGCCAGGGCTGCACTTTCAGTGGGTAAGCAAAGCTGCCTCTGCCGTGAGAAACTTTGGAGAGAGGATGGGGCAGGCTGTGGGAGCAGCCTGTCTCTTAGCTGGTGAGAACGGCCACAGCCTTCCCCTGCCCTCTCTCTCCAAAGTTCCTCGCAGCAGAGGCAGCGTTGCTTACCTGCTGAAAGCGCAGCCCTGGCTGCTGTTTCTGCCGCTTCTCCAACTACTCGGAGCCCTGCGTAATAGCACTGCGGCTTGCTCAAGGTAGCTGCTGTTTACACTTCCCCCGCCCCCCTCTTCCTCCATCTTCTCCTCCTTGAGTTGGAGCCTCGTGGCGTGACTGAGGCTGAGGAGGGGTGGGATAGTAGCTGCATGGATCCCCTGGCACCGCCCTTGTCCCCTGTCCTGCAATAATGAAGCTCTTTGCCAAGGAAAGCAGAGTCTCTCAGCCGGCGGAAGGCGATATCTGGCATCGCAGGCATGGGAGACTCTGACAACCGGGCAAGCCTATTCTCCCCTGGCTGCTTGGAGAAAACAGCGAAAAAACAAAGGATAAGGAAGTTGGGAAGCCATGAAATGGGATTGAGGGAAGAGAGGGAACAAATAATTTAAGTAGTATATTGGTCTTTCCGTACAACGGAAGAAGCAGCAGACTGGGGCTTCAATCCCTTCCCCCGGACTCTGGAGGTCTGGGCCATGCCAAAAGCCCGCTCGGGCGGGGAGACAGGGAAGCCTTGGATTGTCTATTCCTGCCAGCACACACACACCCCTTTGCCCCCAGCAACAACTGTTCTCGTGCTGCCACTTCTCCGGCAGAATCCCCAGACCAGCTGGCAGGGCAGAGAGGGGAGGGGGAGAGAGACAGAATGGCTTTGTGGCTGGGTAGGCATGACTAGGGGGGGTAATGTGACTGGGTGAGTGAGTGACATCGAGTTGGCCACGCCCACCCAGGTTTTGTGGCTCCGGTGTGTTTTTTTTCTGTGGGAAACGGGTCCAAGTGGCTCTTTGAGTGTTTTAAGTTTGCTGACCCCTGCCCTACTGCATACTTCTTTCCATGTAGATGCAGTTCCATTGAGGAATACACATTGAGTGTGGTTGATTATGAATCCATTTGATAATGACGCTATCTAACCCAAGAGTGTCAAACTGGAGGCACGCAGACCAGATGTATCACACGCAGGCCACATCCACTCCAGCTCCATGAAAGGGAAAAAAACCTCATGAAATGTCACATGACGGCAATGTGACTCTGTGAGTTTGATACCCATGATCTAACCCATATTTTTCTATCCTATCAAGTAGTAACTTGGGGTCTACTTTATCAAATGCCTTACTGAAGTCCAAGTAAGTAAATTAGTAAATTATATCCACAGCATTTCTCTGGTCCACTCATTTTGTCACTCTGTCAAAGAATGCAATAGATTATGTTAGAGAGGAATGCTCCATTTGAGTACATGAAGCTGTATTGAGAGTTAATAGGATCTGATGAGATATTCTATCAAACTAGAGACCTATAGTTGTAGGAGTGCCTTGAACATAGATTTGCAACATCTATGTTCAAGGCATTCTTGAACAAAATAGGATCTCATTATAGTCAATACACAAGCATTGTAATCTATGAAACGATAAAAGAAATATGACTTGTGAATGAACATCAGGGGAAAAAAATGTTTTCTTAATTGTTTTCCTGATGAGAAAATAAATGCAGCATGGCCAGGATGAGAGCAGGGAGAACTACAGTATTGGCTAAATGCTGATTTTTTATACTCTCTTATTGTAATTTTCTGGGAACCTTAGATAATTTAGGAAATTTATTGATCTTTGCAAGAACAGCAGAAATAAGGACACTGTGAATTGATGCTGCAGAAAAGTTTCTGAAGTCTTTAGGGCAAAATCAGTGGCTATGTGAAAGTTCCTGTTGATGCCACTTGTTAAAATAATCAAGTTTAGAGGATGCAATTAATACCTTGCTTTCTACTCATTGCACAATGATAGATAAAAAGATGCAGAAAAGATCAGCCAACATAATTATAACTTCTTTAAAGAAAGTGTTCAGTATTTGTTTGTTTGTTTATGTATGTATGTATTTATGTATGTATGTGTGTATGAATCAGGGAGTTAGAATAGAGGTATATTAATCCATATGTGGCAGAAGAAAAAAGAAAGAAGGTGCTGCTTTCCTTTTTTTCTTTTTCTTTTCATTATACTATAACCCTGGGCTGAAATCAAATATAAGGAGAATTCAAGGCCAATAAGAAAAGTGTTTCTTTTCAGCGTAGAGTGAAAAAATGGAATCCCACTGTCAGCACCTGTGATGGCCACCAAATTAGCCAACTTTAAAATGGGCTTCGAGAAATTCATGAGGGATAGAACTATCAATAGCTATTAATGTTGATGGTGCATAACATAAATACCAGTTGCTAGGAAACAATAAGTTATAATTTTTATGTCTAGTTGTGAACTTTCTTGAGCATTTGACCAAATTTGCACAGAATACACAGAAAACGCTATCAGTTGGCCTATTGATCAGACTGAACAAGGATCTTATATTCTTAATGAACACATATCTATGTCCCTTAATTTAAATCCTTTTTAATGCATTTTTTTCCAACAGCTTATTTCTAGCATTGGGACATTCAACCTGAACTGATGAATCAAGGCTGTTCCTTCTTGTATTGTTCCATGAGCATCCACAGGACACAAATGCTATTTGCATGATGACATAATCACACAAGTGCTTCAGAACATCTTATGAAAGTACACAAACAAGGCATTTGCATGATTTCATCATCATCTACATATTCTCAATTTGTGTTATTGGGGTTTGCTGAAGATACAACTGGATGATAATATTAAATTCAGAGAGAATGAGTCTTCCAATTATGCTTGAATCTGAATCACTGAGATTAAGAATACCTTCAACCAAACCCAATGTTAAGGAATATGTGCAGAGTAACCCTTGAGTAGCAAGGGTGTGCACATAAGAAACGGCTGAGAGTGGTTGTGAATAAGTATTGTCAATACACAGACACACGGAGTTGTGATATTCTTTTACTTTTAGGAAAAAGCAAAGCAAAGTCCGATAAACAATCCAGGTCATACAGAGATAAAGATAGTTAATTTGTCAATCCAGGGATATTCCAAGAACAAGTTACCAGTTGTTGTAGTAATATGCAATATTACTACTACAGTTCTTTTTGGAGAACTTTGCAAACTTGGAGTTGCAAACAGGAACAAGTACAGCAGTAAAACAATCAGTAAAAGAGTAGAAAACAACAAGTAGCAATGATCAAGCACTGATCATGCAGAGAGAACAGGCAGAGAGGAGCAGAGGTAGCAATAATAATGTAATAAGAACAATAAGCCATGATTCAAGGTTCCTCTTAAGTACATTGGCTACAGAGCTAGCCAATCAGAATATAGTATGATGCAATACAGCATTACAGTTTTAAAGCTATACATTACATTTTGACTGCAAACATGCATTGATGGTTTATTTATTTATTTATTTTTTTATTTTGAATTTGTATACCGCCCTTCTCCCTGAGGACCCAACCCAACCAGTTAGCCAATAGCCATTTCCTAACACCCAGAAAGATTGGGCTCCTTTAACATAGTATTTTCCTCCCCAGTATGTCTTCGTTATACCGCTCTGAGGGTAATACTGATTGGCTGAACATTCTGTGGGTTTTATGGCTGGAGGGAAATCTGCCTGGTCCTAGTCAAACATTCTAATCATTACATCACAATATTTCTGCACTTTTTACACCACTTCTTTGAATTAAAGCTAAGGGCATCCTTCAGACGTATGTGCCTAAAGTTTTCTATCCCCATATATAGAGAACATTTTACTTCTGAGCCATTATACAAGGAAAACTTCTAGAACTGCACTTTTGAACTAATGACAAAATATGGATGTTTTGGTAGTAGAAGTTTGTAAGTATTTTACCAGTCAAATTTTTCAATACTCATGGGCAATATATTTCTAGAAGAAAACAAAGTTTCTTTTTTGCTAGTAATCATCCTCTAGTAGTCAGACTCTTGAAATATGAGAAGGTTCAAATAGTCTTGTTTATATTTAGTTCTTTTAATAAAACAGACTTAACTGCGCAATCGGGGAGGAACTTATTTTAGATTCTGCTGTTATGCTCCTCAGTCTCTGAAAATTTAAGATGTTTGGATTTCAAATTCCAGATTGGCTAGGGAATTCCGAGAATTGATATCCATACATCTTAAAGTTGCAGAAGTTGGGAAACACCTCCCTAGAGTATCCATGATCCAGCTGCCATTCACTAATATCAAAGTTACAAGGCCAAGGTTTTATTTGCAAGGCAGAAAAGACAAACATAACCAGGATGCAGCAGTTTGAATGACATGTTCAGTAACAAAGCATACAGCTAATTTTTAAAGTTTTACTATAGTAAAACAGAAACAATTTTAAAGAATAAACAAATAAAAAGAGTACCTGTGTCCATGTATAGATCTAACCGTTTGTAATCAATGAAAGTAAGAAAGGGATAAGCACAAAAGATTTACCAAAAAATCAATAAGACTTGAAATTCTAAAAAGGGCAAGAGATGATGGATAGATATAGAATGCTTCTTAATATGATGGCTATTTTATTAAGAGGTAGGAAAAAAGAGGTAGAAAGTAGAAATTGGGAAAATAGTATTATGTATACTGATATATAATAGAATAGAATACATTATAAAATTACCATGTATATACAAATGCTGGAAGTTGAAAGATTATGATTATGTATATCTAAATATTATTATTATTAATAATATTATGTATAAAGTATATTGACCCATACAATCCACTGTTCACTAAGCACTTGTGGATGACCACCTGCTATATACTGGACATTCTTTTCCATTTAAAAGTTGTAGAGAAGTAGTGATTAAACTGAATATAGAGAAGACACAGAATCTCAAGAAAGTGGAAAAGAGAAAATCATTTAACTGAAAGAACTTTTCTACTTATCTAGACAGTCAACCTCATAAATGAGAAATGTTAGAAATATTCACAGGGAAGTCTCAAAGAAAAAGAACAAATAAGAATAAATTAAAGTCAAAGGAACAGTGTTATTGAAATTCCTTTCTTGAATTCTTACCCCAAGTCTATAAATGGCTACATTGCATTGCTGTGAAAAACAATGGCATGAGGAATTTATTGTTAGGAGTTTGAACTCCACTGATATTTTCTTCTATCTGGTAAATAATAAACGTGTTCTGAAAACGCTATGATATAACTAACATAACTTATAATATGGAAACCACCTTTGGTGATGAGAAAATTTGGCTTCTGGCTGCAATATGTATCTGGCAGCATTTGATAAGGATGCCTTTCTGTCTTTTGGATTCAATGTCAGGTGTTAAATATTGTCTATAAATTCCAATAATATGTGGGTTTAATTCTATGCTATAGGGCAGCTTTTCATAAACTAGTGTTCTCCATACATATTAAAATACAGTTTCCATGATCTTCAGCCAAAAGCCATACTACATGGGGGACATATCCACAGGGTAACATTTTGGGGAAGTTGACATAGAATGTGAATTCAAAGAGAAACTACATCATGCTAGAACTTGTAGTCTAGCATGTAGTCATGTGAATATTGCAAAGTTGAGAAAAATGGAATTTAGATGTGTAAAATATATAAAGTTCAGAATACTTCCAATATAATTGGATCAGTATTGGAAAGTTTCTGATAACCACAGAATAACCTGGTTAAACTGGAAAGATTGACAATTCAAAATATTTTGCATATATGTTTGTTTATTAAATTTATAAGCTATATCGTGCTGTTTGAGGCAACTGTCTAAGACTTAATTAGATGATATTTTAAGATTCTACTTTGCATCTCTGTTAACAGCATATAGCCAGCTCCTATCATGACAGGGCCATCATGCATGAGGAGGAAGGTTTTAACCCTTGCTTCCTTAGTAAAGCTCAAGAAAGACAAACAAATTTAGGAGTTGACTGGGAGTAGATTGACCTTTTTCCTTTTCATTTTGTTTTACAGCAGTATTGCCCTTTTTGGCTAAACACGATTTCATTCCTTCACTTTGTACCTATTTCGCCAATAATTCATTTTAATTATTTTAATTAATTTGTAAATTTAGAAGATATATCTTTCCCCACATTCCGCTGTTTTATACCAAGATTGCATATTTTGTTTCCATGGTTAGCAGCATGAATTCTAGGGCTGACTAGCTCACTAGAGGATTTTTAATTCCAGGCAGTGAGGAAAACAGGAAGAACAGAGATCACTTTCAACACCAAGACTGCTTTATTTGTATAGCCAGAAGTGCAGAAAGGCCAGTTTTACAAAGCTATGTTCATGAAAATGAGTTGATGACCCATAGAGCTTGCTTGCACGCTAGGAGGTGAAGAGGCATATATTTTAACAAAAGTGCTCCAAAGTGATTTTCTGGGAGTTGTCTTTGGCAATCTTGTCAGACCTGAGTTCCAAAATCTCTTGGATTTTTTCTGGCAAAAACTAAACATAAGTAGAAAACAGTTTCTCACAAGCTTCCAAATGGGATTTTCAGCCATGATGTCTGGGAATTCTTGCCCAAAATCATCCAAATGCCAGACTAAATGACTATTTTTTCACTTGAGTTCATTTTGAGGAATCTGGTGTGAAAAATGTGAGAAAATTAAGATATATATTTTTGGAGTTTGGTTATAGATGTTTTCATTTATGTTTTATAAATGAAAATAAGCATTTCATAAAAACTTAAAACTATAATTTTTTAATACTTTAAACAGTGCATCTTATCTAGGATAGTCCAAAAATAAGTTGGCTTCTTTTTTGTTCATTAATCCATTCAAGCATATTTCCTTTTGACAACTATTGGATCAAAGAATAGAATGGAATAACTTTAAGAGCAATTCAAAAATCCACACAAATTAACCAGGCAAATTAAGATACTGTTTTTATGTAATTAATTATCTTAAAAGGGAGATGAGGCATTTCCATAGAAGGAAGTACAAGTCAATGAAAAATGCAATCCATCCAGAAGATGGATAATTTTTCCTAAAGTCCTAATTGTTAGCTCAGCATTGCAAGCCTCAGTCCACGCTTCAACCATTTTTTTCTAATTCAGCTAATTTATTTTTAGGAACTTTATCATAATTTTAAATATTTTAAAACTGGATGTTTCTCCAAGGTTGAGAAAACATTTTTTATATTATTATCTTGTACAATGTACACACATAGACAAAATATGGAGTATAAATCCCTTTTATGAGTTAACTCACCTAACCTAATGGCAAAAAATATACAGAAGTTGATTTTTCTAAAACATGACTTTGATGTCATAAATTAAATCACTATGGAATTAGGGAAGCAGAATTTTCTTCTCAATTTCCTTCCCTAACAAAATGTTAATATCCCACACAGGTTTCAGACATCTCCTTCAGAATGGTGCACAATTACTTCCCTGTGCAATCCGAAAAACTATATCATGGTAAATTTTCTCAGTCTTATAAAATGCCTCACAGCCTATTTTTATGTTTTTCAAGGAGTTGCAGTTGCCTATTTTGTATAAATTTATGGTGATTTTGGCTCAAAAGATTATTCAAATCAGTAGTGGTGCATGGTGTTGTTTGTATGTATTTATGTATATTATGCATTAATAATGAATGATGATGACTGCACTATAACTCACAACAAAAGTCTTTCCAAGACAGAAATTCCTATTCTGTCTTTTTCTGCAATTATTCTTTTAGCAAGGAATTTCATCTGTGGAACTATCATGTTGATGCTTGCCCTAAATTGTCCTAGTTCCAAAGACTAATAGTTTGCGTATTTACTTTTTTCAAAATTCTCTTTCTCCCCCTCCCAAGCTTTTTGAGGGAAATTATTCTAACTGTACTGGATTATGCATTGGTTTGGGGATAAGAGTGCAAATCCTATATTTATTTAGGTATAATCTTCAAGTTATTATTTTAGAAGTGGAATTGAACACGAATCCCTGCTACTTCAATATTTCATTTATTAGTTACTATACTAGTGATTTGTAGGAGAGGCAGAGTAGCTCTAAGCTTCATTATTTCACACCAGAGTCCTACAGGGAGGAAGAATCTTCACAAAAAAAGCACTTCTGCAATTGTTATCCTAACAAAAACATATTTTTGAATAACTTTGCAAAAGCTATTGGCAGGAGTGGGATTCATCGGGTTCAGACCAGTTTAGGTGAACTGGTGGTTATGACCAGCGGCTGGGCCCGCCCACCTGCCCCGGCACTATCCTGTCTTATACAATTGCTGTGTTTTTGACGCAGCCTGCATGTGTGCAAGGTGCACGCTTGCAAACTGAGCATGCGCACACCCTCACATTTTCAATTCTGGGTGAACCAGTTGTTAAATTATGTGAAGTTCTGGCTATTGATATTAGTCTGCATCAGGTATTACCTATGTTGTCTACCATTTACTGTAGCAATATCTACAGAGGAACTGATATGGAATAAGGGAGTAAAGAAAAAAAAGCCTGTCTTTGTGTGGGGTGGTGGTGGAGAGATGGGATAGGGGTGTGAATGTGTGGGTATGAATACATAAGAAACTGCTTGCTGTCCAGGTGTCCCACTTTAAACTGTTTCCATGTTGGTTTGATACATTTGCTACTTTATAGTTTCCTGCCCAAAAGCCCATTAACATGCTTTCAGATTGATCTCCCTATTCTGTAATCTTTGGGACTCACTCAAAGTCTCTTAAAGGCTTGGAAAAGTGCCTTTGAAAACTCTTCTTACTTCTGACCCACTAAAATTTTGTGTGTGCCTTCTGCTCTATCTTTATAAACAGAAGTAATGTTTTTTGCAGCAACCGCCAGTCTTATCAAGACTGTCATCTATGGGCAAGTGAACCTTGATGTGTGTTAGAAAACCATATTCTTTTCCCTTTGAATGGACGGAAACAAATAGATTATTTAAAAGATGTACCATTGCTTATCATGCAGTCTCTCCTTATGGCTATCTTTTTGTAATACACCCAGAGCTTATCCTTGACCTATTATGTACAGAATTTTTTTAAAAAGTTACCCCCATCACACCAAGCTTTGCCTTAAGAAAACTGTATCACTTACCAACAAAAATAAGGAACAATATTTCGTGCTTGTAGCAGAGAATTCTGCATTTTGGTCATAGAACGTTAATACAATTGCTTCCACATTTATTCATTATCAAAGATTTGTTTAAATCAAGATTAAATTGTTCAGGAATGATTTAAATGACTTCAATTTATGTGTGCATTCATTTTTACAGTCTGATTTTATTTGAACTCAAATGTCCATTTTGATCCAAATTGATCAATTCCAACTGAACTGACGCATCAGTCTAAATCAAATTGATGGATTGAGGTGGATCAAGGCCAGTGGCTAAGACGCTGAGCTTGTCGATCGAAAGGTCAGCAGTTCAGCAGTTCGAATCCCTAGTGCTGTGTCACAGGATGAGTTCCCATTACTTGTCCCATCTTCTGCCAACCTAGCAGTTCGAAAGCACGTAAAAAATGCAAATAGAAATATAGGGACCACCTTTGGTGGGAAGGTACCTTTGGCATTTAATCATGCCAGCCACATGACCACAGAGACATTTTCGGACAGCGCTGACTCTTCGGCTTTGAAACGGAGATGAGCACCGCCCCCTAGAGTCGGGAACGACTAGCAAATATATGCGAGGGGAACCTTTACCTTTTTACTACGTAGCTCTATAGCAGTGTTGGCAAACCTTTTCGTCACCGAATGCCGAAATGGGAGTGCATGCGCATGTATGTGTGCCAGAAACTGGAAGATCAGCCACCAAGACGCATGCACGCCTTGGAAAGATGATCTTCTGGTTTCTAGCATGCACATGTGCACCGGCCAGCTGGTCTTCGCATGTGCATGTGCTCCAGAAACTGGGAGACCAGGTGGCCGGTGTGCATGCACGCACTGGAAACCAGAAGATCATCTTCCTGGCGCGTGCATATGCACCGGGTGGCTGCTCTTCTAGTTTCCGGTTCTCCTACGCATGTGAAAACCAGCTGGCCAGTGCGCCAAAACCTGGAAGAGGAATGGGCGATGGCTCACGTGCCCGGAGAGATGACTCTGTGTGCCACTTCCGGCACACGTGTCATAGGTTCGCCATCACGGCTGTATAGTATTCTTCAGAAGTTTCACCACTTGTGTAAAAGACTATACTATCAGAAGGGTAGAAAGCTTAGGGATATATATTTGTATTATAGTATTGAACAGTTGCCTTATATTCCCCTCCATATGAGGAATATAACAGAAGCCTGATAGAAGTTTAAGCTTATTCTATTCCTCCTTGCTCTCTTTTGGGGTCTTTCTGAACTTACACTATCCTGTTGCTACTTAGAGAGTGTGAATAAAAAGAAAAGTCATATATAAATATAATTTATCCTTTAAATACATAGCTTATTTTTGTAAAAGAACTGCAAGCAGTCCAAGTAATGTTATCTCTGCCCAAATTATCTCTACAGCATTAATCAATATTGTAGATTGGGCAGAGAGATTCTATGACTTTCATGATTGAAGGTAGACATGAAATTGGGGTCTCCTCAATTCTAGTCTTTTCTCAATAGAGTGCCTTTCTTTGTAAGTGCCAAGCACAAATATAAAAAGCTACCCTATCCCAAATGTATCATTTTCCATCTAGCTCAGGATTGTCTATAAACTGGCGGGTGCTCTGAAATGAGTCTTTCCAAATGTGTTTTAAGATCTTGAGAAGAATGCATGAGCTATTTAATTCAAAACAAGCCACATTATCAGTAAATGTCCATATTCAGATGAGGCAGATGTCTGGATACCAAATTTGGAGGCGAGCCTTAGAAAAGGCTCCTTTTTAAAAATCTGCTGGTATGTATCAGAGAAGCATCTGGACAAACACTATTGGGAACAGAAGGTTAGATTATAAATGATACATACCCTTTTCTGTATAGCTTATTTAGATTAGCACTTTTTGAAAGAAGTGGTTCATAAAGAATCCATATCCCAGGAGGAGCCTTTTTTAATCCTCCTGTGTAAGAAAAATAATCTGATCTCTTACTGAAGAAAAACACCCTTTGATTGGGATTACTTCATGTCTGACTGCTCTTTCATTCATACATTTGAACTCTGAGATGCCTAGAAATACTCAAGCCATCCATATTATGCAGGCATTTTCAATAAGAGGACTGTCAGTGGAACTAAGCTTCCTAGTTGCTATAGAAAAGAGAACTTTAACTTCATTAATTATTTCCATAAATTCTAAAGATGAAGTGCATCCAAGTGCATACATAGAATGGATATTTGCACCCATTCTGCTGCACACTATTTGATCTAAATGATGCTTGTCTACTAAGGAAGCCATTTCAGAATGGGATTCTGGTTTGCATCTGTTTATGTACTTTACAAAAAAAAGCCCTCCCAGTTTCTGTTCCAAATACAAGTATGAATAAGCAGACCATCCAGATGTGACCTCTGGCCCTTTATCTCCACCAGTCTTTTGCCTTGACCAGTACCATTTTTTCTACCATTATCACTTCTTCCATGTTATTTCCAGTGGTGGGGCCATGTCTTGTTTTTCTGGATGCACTTATATGAGAGCAGAGATCACAGAAGATTGACCAACTGGAGTAGACCATCTATTCCTGGTTACTTCTATGAACTAGTTAGGATTGATTTATAGCGGCAGCATTTGTTGCTCTAAAGCAACAAAGCAAAAATATATGCATCAGTTCAGAAGCACTTCCCATTCAGTTAAATATGTTTAATCCCAGGTCTGCCTGTAAATGGGATGGCAAACCATATAAAACCAGATTCCTGTAAAAAAAAAAAAAAAAGCTTTAAGACTTTCAGTGGAAAGTACAAAAGTAAGGCACAAAAGTAAGGAACCGTGGTGGTGCAATGGTTAGATGCAGTATTTTAGGCTAATTCAGTATACTGCCAGGAGTTTAATCTTCACTGGTTTAAGGTTGACTCAGCCTTCCATCTTTCTGAGGTGTCTAAAATGAGGATCCAAAGTGTTGGGGGCAATATGCTGACTCTGTAAACTGCTTAGAGAGGGCTGTAAAGCACTGTGAAGCGATATATAAATCTTAAGTGCTATTGCTAGTGCTATGTACGGGGCTGTAGGGCAGGAAGGCTACTATGTGCAAATAATATTCATTCCATTCAATTTCATTGCACCAATGAAAAATTGGAGCACCAAAATTGTTCCCACTAAAAATCTATGGAGCAATCATGAGTCAAATCTCCTTAATTTCAATAGATATTAAGTGCAGTTCAAGCTCTTTTCTTGCACTAAATCTGAACTTGAAACAATGAAAGAAAAGAGTTATGATATGTTGAGACCAGATTCTCAATCTCTCTCGGCAAACAGCTTTAGATTGTCTATCTTCATCTTCTATTCTGAACTGGAAGACTGCAGAAGGTGTAGAATAGTCTCGGTTATACAGGTAGTTCTCGACTTACAACAGTTCGTTTAGTAACCGTTCAAAGTTACAACGGCACTGAAAAAAGTGATTTATGACCATTTTTCACACTTATGACCATTGTAGCATCTCCATGGTCAGATGTTTGACAACTGACTCACAATTATGATGGTTGCCATATCTCAAGGTCATGTGATCCCCTTTTGCAACTTTCTGACAAGTCAATGTGGAAGCCAGAACAACTATGTTAGTAATTTAACAACTACAATGGTTCACTTAACAAATGTAGCAAGAAAAGTCGTAAAATGAGGCAAAACTCAATTAACAAATTTCTCACTCAGCAACATAAATTTTGGGCTCAATTGTGGTCATAAGTTGAAGACATCCTGTATATTTAGTCTAGGTTTTCCTATAGTAATACTAAGCTGAATATGAGATGTTAACTTGAATATTTAGGTATTAGTATGTGCAGTAGAAAAATGAATTAATATTTAATATTAGAAATATGAATTATATTTAGAAGCTACTAGTCACTAATTAAGACTTAATTTGGTTATTAAGACTTGCTGTTTGACATACTATTAAAAGAAGCAACAAGAGGTCTGAAGAACATGATGTGCCAACTGAAGTTAAATGCAATTAATTAATAAATTAGTAAACCAAACAGAACGAGAGAAGATCATGGCAGAGAAGATTATAAGAGAATAAAAAAGGCTTGAAATCTAGAATCAAATTTAAAAAAAATATTCTCCAGTAATTGCTGCTGCTAACCTGGACCCACCCATTCAGCCTTCTTCATTTCTACATCAACTCATCTAGGTCCAATGGTGGGCTCCAAATTTTTTAACAACCAGTTCTCTGCCTGAATGACTGGCTGCGTGAGTGTGGCTGCGTGGGTGTGGCTGGGGATGTCATGTGACTGAGTGGGCATCGCCAACACTACATCACTTGTGTGGGTGGTACCTATATGGGACAGGCAGGATTGGGGAGGGAATACAGGAGTCTCTGGTGGGGGGGGCAGGAGGAAAGAAAGATCCAAACTCTGTATGTGCGTGCATGTGTGTGTACGTGTGCGTGTGTGTGTGTGTGTGTGTGAGAGAGAGAGAGAGAGAGAGATAGACTGCTTCAAGCTAGACTGGGAAAGCTGGCTGTGAGAAGAAGCTGGGTAAGTTGGACCCAGACGTTTCCCAAGTCCCCTCATCCCAGAAGCAGAAATCTCGCACTTTTCCCTCTCTGCTAGCCCCCTTCTTTTCACGGGATCGCCCAGCAGTGGAGATGGAGAAGGAGAAGGGGGCAGCAGTGGCTGCTAGCATTGAGGGGAGAGTGCCGCACAGAAACAGGAGAACACAGAAACACCACCCCCTTCTCCCTCTCTGTCTCCATTGCTGGGTGATCCCATGCGAAGAAGGGGGCTTGCAGAGAGGGGAGAATGCGAGGTTGCTGCTTCTGGGACGAAGGGACCTGGGACACACCTGGGTCGGCTCACCCGGATTCTCTTCCTCTCATAGCCAGCTTTTTTGGGCCATTTCCAGGCCGATTTTGGCCGGAAAAATGGTGGGGGAAATGGCCTGGTTTTCTCCAAACCACGCAGAATCAAAACAACCAGTTTGGGTGAACTGGTCCGAACCAGCAGCTGCCCACCTCTGCCTAGGTCCCACTGACTGTCTAGCTAGAGCCTGCACCCTGTGAAAAGGCCTGTTACTCAGAATTTGAGAATTCTTAAAAAGTTGCTGGGAGTAAGTTGATTTATGATGTGAAAACGATTTTATTTTTCTGTTTGTAATTGCTCTGTTTGAAAATCATCTGTGAAGTCTTGGCTGTTTTGTTTTGTTTACTAAAGACATCTGGTCCAAGAGCAACTAGGGGAGAAAATAGAAAAGCAGAGGAATGAAAGGAAAGGAAAGGAAAGAAAAGGATAAAGACTTTTCCCAAAGCTGTTTTATCAATTTACTGCTGCTCAGAAAGGTTCAAGGCAGTATTATCTAAGGCTCAGACTCAAGTGCCTCAACCTAGGCAGCTTTAGGATATGTGGACTTCAACTCCCAGAATTACCATAGACTGTATACTGGGTGGGAATTATGAGAATTGAAGTCCTTACATCTTAAAGCTGCCAAGTTTGAAAAACACTGATTTATACACCCTCCTTGTTAAGAATGTGATTTTGCAAGTCACGTGGATTGGGCCAAACACTGACATCTTGACAACTGGAAAGAAGCCTAGGTTTGATCTTTACTCAGTGAATGGGGTGGCTAGTTTAGGGTCTCATACTCTTGAGCTCTGAGACCTCACTTAGGCCTTTACTATTACAAGCAGTGTTTCTGAAGCTTTTAACATATCATGCTGACTGAGGAATTCTGGGATTTGGAGTCCACACAGCTTAAAAGTTGCCAGGGTTGAAGAATACTGACATTAACCACTGCAATGCCTAACCCAGTAAAGCTCAGCCACAAACATCACACAATAAATACAGGTAGTCCTTGACATACAAAGTTCATTTAGTGACCATTCGAAGTTACAACAGCATTGAAAAAAGGGACTTAAAATCATTTTTCATACTTATGACCGTCGTTGCAACATCCCATGGTCACGTGACTTACATTTGGATGCTTGACAACTGACTCACATTTATGACAGTTGCAATGTCCTGGAGTCATGTGATTCTCTTTTGTGACCTTCTGGCAAGCAAAGTCAATGGGAAAACCAGATTCATTTAACAACCATGATACTAACTGGAGTGATTCTCTTAACAAATGTGGCAAGAAAAATCATAAAATGGGGGAAACTCACAAATTTCTCACTTAGCAATGTAAATTTTGGGCTCAATTGTCAGAAACCCTCAATTGTGGACTACCTGTAAAAGAATCTAATCATATTGAGTCAACTCCCAACAAAAAGAACCAGAAACTTTCCCTCCATTCATAATAAGAACATAAAAAATAGCCTCACATGAAATTGATTATGATATGATAGAATGAACAGCAACATCCCTTCATTGTGAAAAAGAATAAGGGAGAGGAGAATCTTTAGCAGGAGATAGCCCTTTTATAGTAACAATTCCAGCCAATAAGATAACTGGGTCATTAGTGGCCAGCAAAAAACTACTTAGAGTTTCAGCAAATAGAGAATGGGTTACTTAAGTCAAATCACATTACAGACAAAATATTTTATAGTAAATAAATGTTTGTTGTGTAAAGGTTGTTATGAAGTGATTGTATTGGACTGTGATTAAGAGTATGAGGGTTCAAGTCCACTTCACTTTCAGCTCTGGAAACATACTTTGTCTCTATCACTTAACTTCTTCTACTTCAGGGATGTCAAACTCATGTCGTCACGGCAGCATCACATGACATATTGCAACCCTTTTTCCCCTTCACTAAACTGGGCGTGGGCATGGCCATCAGTCAGTCATAGGAGTTGTTTGGATAAGAGCTAAAAAGGAATACTTTGTGTACTGCCTAACTTGGAACAAAGAATAAGATATATCATTGATCAAATCAAATGTATATTGAAGAGCTTTTAATGGTAGCTCTACCATTGGCAACGCTTATTTTGGCCTAATTTGGTATCTTAAAATATTTCATTCATATTTTTAAAATGTACTCACAGAAATTAGAATTGTGTCAGTATAAAATTTAATTAAGTAAATACTTTCAGGCTTATAATGCCTAGTAGGTATATTAGATAGACCTATAAATGAAAGAGATTGTTTTCTTTCTTTCTTTCTTTCTTTCTTTCTTTCTTTCTTTCTTTCTTTCTTTCTTTCTTTCTTTCTTTCTTTCCTTCCTTCCTTCCTTCCTTCCTTCCTTCCTCCCCCCTCCCTCCCTCCCTCCCTCCTTCCTTCCTTCCTTCCTTTCTTCCTTCCTAATTTTTCACTTTAACTTCTTTCCATCGCGCATTTGCAAATATATATTTGTGCACATGTGTCTGTTGACCTGCAGACCATTTTTAACATTGGTTTTCAGGGGAATATTGCTTGATTTTTTTTAAGTATTTGTGAAGGCTAAAAAGCTTTAATATTTCCAGGGCTTTGAAGTAAAGTGCATCTCCATGTCCTTTGAAGTCATATGTTTCCAGAAAAACTTGGAAGTGCTAATGGACTGCAAATTTGCATGCCAGCAGAACTTCTGATGAGGATTTTCTCAATTTTTTTTCCTCTCCCAAGTCAAGGTGAGCTCTACAAGAAGATGTCCACAGATTCCAGGTGAACATTCCTACACTGCAGATTTTATCCATTACTGAAGCCTGGAAAAAGGGTAAGGAAGCTGGAGTGAAAAAGCTGAATTTTTGGAACATGTTAGTTGCTGGTTTGAACTTCTGCTCAAACCATCATACTTTAGGCTTATCATAACTCTGCATCATCCTTAAAGTTTGTTTTTATTAGAGCTGTGAAAAGTTGGGAGTAATTTTTTTATCCATAAATCCTCCTTTAAAAGAAACAGTCAAGAAACAAAAGGACTTTTTTGATCAAATGAATCTCAGGCAAAAGCAAGTGTAAAACATTTAGTATCTTAATGCTGTACTAAACCAGTTGATGAGAATTGCAACATAAATGGAAAAGCCTGCCCACATGTCTCTTAGCCTAATGACAGAGGGGCAAAAGGTTAACTTGGACAAGCTAATTAAAACCATGTTAAACTCCATGTGCAGCTTTTACAGGAAAATGTTGGATATGAATGGGAACAGACAATGCCTTCCTGTGGTTTCAAGTCTAGAGAAAACTAAGTGGAGCTATGGTACAAAATGCTGAAAATATTGTAGAAGCTGCTCGAGTTGCTTTATGCTACAAGCAAATCATCTTGTTTGGGAGGCTAAAAATACTCTGAATTTAAACAAAGTAAAGGCCATTTGCTACCTTGATTTCCTTTTGACCTGTAAATATCCTAGCAAACAAAACATAGTTGCGTAGATTTCTTCCTGGCTTGAGAGGGAGATCTTATGATTCACAGCTCCCATGCTGACCCTTCTGCCCTATATTCTGGTAACAGGAAGGGGATTGGATTTTGGAGGATGGGTTTGGATTTCAAGGATGCCCTTGCTATCTAAAAAAGCTAGCAATTTATTGAGGTCACCAGGTCCTTCACATACCCTTTTCTTTGTTTTTCTGTTCTCAGGGCCAACAGCTTTGAATAACAACTCTTCTCTGCTTGTAATTGAGGACATTAAAAACAAAAAAATACTCTGCATTGTCCAATTCATGGGCTTTGCAAGCAGTGTTCTCAGCATGCCAAAAACTCAAATCATTGCATTTGTTTTACATTGTGCTTTTCCACATTGTGCTCCTTTCCTTACTTATGTTACTTTAGGCTGTAATCAAGACTAAATCCAATTGTGCTGAGCATTATGGAACTTGCTTTGACCTACAAGGTGATGCTAAGATTCCTATGATCACAGACTTGCATTGGAAAATTTCCAGACTTTGGATCTCTGACGTAGAAGTATCTATGATTTGGTTCCATATACAAGTACAAGTAGTATCAGTGATGGAAAGATTTGCATTTTGACCAAATGATAATATTAGACTTCTGCCGTAATTGCCATAAATCAAAAGTTGCCTGGGTGGCACCAGTTGAGCATTTCATTGAAGATGAACCTGTTCTGATGTGACAGAAAATAACAGTAGATTCTAACAAAAATTGTCATCTGCATACATGACATTAGTGATGAATATAGTCAAATTCAATTCCATACTATTTTCTCATGAAGGTATCTGTTGTAGTAATCCTCACCTTACAACCATTGATTTAATGAGTCTTGAAAATTACAACGGTTGTAGCATTCTGGGGTCATGTGATCATCATCATCAACCTGAGGAAACTCAGATTTGCTTAACAATCATGTAATTCACTTAAAAACTGCAGTGACTCACTTAACAATCATGGCAAAAAAAAAAAAAACTTGTAAAATTGTAAAGTATTACTCGCTTAACAATTGCCTTGCTTAGCAGTGGAAATCCTGGTCCCGATTGTGATAGTAAGTATTGTCAATACAATACTACTTGTACTGAACAGCAATGAAAAGTAGATGCATTCCTGGAGTAACCCAGTGCAAACTGGGAAACTTTTTGATGGCTCTTTTTTTTTTTTTTTTTTTGAATGGAAGCCCTGCAAGTTAAGTCATCATAGAACAGCTTTAGGAATCTAATGAGCTCATCTGGCATTCTTTCAAGAGCAAGTGCCTTCCGATGAGTTGATCAATACACACTGTCAAAGACAGCTGCAAAATTAATGAATGCTATGATGAGTCCTTTGCTACAATGGATTCATTCTTTCATCACTTGTAATACACTGATTTGGTCACAATAAACCTGATTTGGACAAAACTAGTCTATTCTTTATGGGCTGCTTGTTCTCTCTCTCAGTATCTGATTTTTGAGTTGGATTATCTGCACAAACATTTTGTTAATCATAGAGTGTACACTTTTTTTTTTTTTAATTTGATTTATATGCCGCCCTTCTCCGGAGACTCAGGGCGGCTTACAATGTGCTCAGCAATGTGCTCACTTATCTCATGGTAGCCTTTTCACTTATGCTATCTATCTAAAAAAATAAGAGGACTCTGACAGCTTTTTCTCATGTGCTTGGTGTATCTCCTGATATCCAGATCAAATGAAACAGTGGTGGGTTTCTACCGGTTTTCCCTGGTTCGGGCAAGCTGGTAGCTCCAATGATGAGCTGAGAGCGAACCGGTTCTCTCCAACCATCAGCTGGGCCCGCCCACCCGCCCCTGTGCTATACCTACCTATATTAGTTCATTTTTAGCACAGCTGATAGGCCCAGCTGATAGGTGCAGCCCAGCTAATAGGAGCGGATTGCCGCGCCTCAGCTGTTCTGAAATGCAATGCACTTGCGCGGAGCGAACCAGTTGTTACACCAGTTGAAACCCACCACTGAACTGAAAGCCAGTATAGTATCATTGTTAAAGTATTAGACCCAGGTTCTAGTCCTCTTTCAGTCAGTGAACCACATTGGATGATTTTGGGCCAGTTGCTCTTATTCATGTTGTGAGAAAAAATAGAAGGAGGAAGCACTATTACATTACCATAAATTCCTCTATAAAAGTAGGATATAGGTTTAATACCCTGTTTCCCCCAAAGTAAGACATCCCCTGATTATAAGTCCAATTGTGCTTTTTTTTTTAATAAAGTTTTTTATTTTTAAACAAAAACAACATTAAAAACTATCATCTTTCCATATACTTACAGACAGTGATTTGGTTGGTTAAAATCATTTTGTGCTCTCAACATTTTCAAAATTTCAATTGTGACAAGTATTCTTTCATCTAACTAAAAACAAACGTTTACACATTTTATCTAAATTTCATTTCACATGTAATATTTCATCTCCATTCTTTATTATCTACCCATTGGTAAAATAGCTCCCATATCAAATAATATTATTTATCTTCCTGTTCTCTTATTTCGAATATCAATCTATTCATTTCAGCACAGTCCAATATTTTTTTAATAATTTCTTCATCAGCAATTTTCTTCTCTCCTTTCCAATTTTTTGCAAATACAATTCTAGCCGCTGTTAAAATATTCACAATTCTTTATTAAATGTCTCTGGTAAGATCCCTAATAAAAATATTTCTGGTTTAAGGTCAAAATGTCTCTTTGTCATTTTTTCCAACCATGTGTGTATCTTAGTCCAAAATCTCCTTGGTTCTGGGCATGTCCACCAGATGGAGCTTGGGCCATTCCCTGAGACTCTGGCTCATGACTTGGCTGAGGACCTGGTGGCCACCTGGGATAGTGTGGCTGCCGGGGCCTTGGACCGCGTCATGCCTTTGTGGCCTCTGACCCGGCACTGAACTCACCTAGCTCCTTGGTTCTCCGAGGAGCTGAGGGAGATGAAGCGCTGGAAAAGACGCCTAGAGAGCAATTGGAGGACCAGCTGTTCCGAATCCGACCGAACACTGGTGAGATCTCATATTAAGACCTACCTAGTGGCAATAAAAGCGGCGAAATCCAGCTATTTTGCCGCTCTTATCGCGTCATCAGATAATCGCCCAGCTGCCCTGTTTAGGGTGACCCGCTCCCTCCTCCATCTGGAAGCGCGGGATGACCCCTTGCAGGGTCGAGCTGAGGATTTTGTGCAGTATCTGCATGACAAGATCGCTCAGATTCAGGAAGGGCTGGCCTCTGACTGGGTATGTCTGGACAGGATGACTGAGGCAGGTCTTGAGAACGTTATCTGGAAGGAGTTCGATCCTGTGGCTCCCGAGGAAATGGACAGGATCCTGGGATGGCTGAACATGACCACATGTTTATTGGACCCGTGTCCCTCCTGGTTGGTACTGGCTTCCCGGGAGGTTACATGAGGCTGGCTCCAGAGGATTGTTAACACTTCTCTGATTGAGGGGGTCCTGCCGGCCGCTTTGAAAGAAGCGGTTGTGAGGCCCCTCCTCAAGAAGCCCTCTCTGGATCCGGCTGTTTTGGCTAACTATCGTCCAGTCTCCAACCTTCGCTTCGTTGCGAAGGTTGTTGAGAGTGTGGTAGCGTGGCAGCTTCCCCAGTACCTGGATGAAGCTGTCTATCTAAACCCACTCCAGTCCGGCTTCCGGCCTGGGTACAGCACGGAAACGGCATTGGTCGCGTTGGTGGATGATCTCTGGAGGGCTCGGGATAGGGGTTGCTCTTCTATCCTGGTCCTGTTAGATCTCTCAGCGGCTTTTGATACCATCGACCATGGTATCATGTTGCACCGGTTGAAGGGGCTGGGAGTGGGGGGCACCGTTCTGCAGTGGTTCTCCTCCTACCTCTCTGACCGGTTGCAATCTGTGTTGACGGGGGCAGCGGTCGACCCCGAGGTGCCTTGTGGGGTGCCACAAGGGTCGGTCCTCTCGCCCCTTCTGTTCAACATTTATGTAAAGCCGTTGGGCAAGATCATACGTGGCTTCGGGGTGGAGTTCCATCAGTACGCTGACGACACCCAGCTGTACATCTCCACTTCAGGCCACCCCAACGATGCCCTTGAAGTGATGTTACAGTGCCTGGAGGCTGTGCGGGCCTGGATGGGGAGAAACAGGCTCCGACTCAACCCTTCCAAGACTGAATGGCTGTGGCTTCCGGCATCCCGATATAGCCAGCTGGTGCCATTGCTGGCTATTGGGGGCGAATCACTGGCCCCCACGGAGAGGGCTTTCAACTTGGGCATCCTCCTGGATGCACGGCTGTCTTTAGAAGAGCATATGACGGCCGTGGCCAGGGGGGCTTTTTATCAGGTTCGCCTGATACGCCAGTTGCGTCCCTTTCTAGATCGGGACTCCCTACGCACGGTCACTCAGGCACTCGTCACCTCCCGCCTGGACTACTGCAATGCTGTCTACATGGGGCTCCCCCTGAGGTGCACCTGGAGGCTCCAGCTGGTCCAGAATGTGGCCGCGTGGGGGATTGTGGGAGCGATTGGGCGCTCCCATGTAACACCTCTCCTGCGCAAGCTGCACTGGCTCCCGATGGTCTTCTGGGTGCGCTTCAAGGTGTTGGTGACCACCTTTAAAGTGCTCCATGGCTTAGGGCCGGGGTACTTATGAGACCGCCTTCTGCCACCAATAGCCTCCCACCGGCCAGTACGCTCGCACAGAGAGGGCCTCCTCAGGGTGCCGTCCACCAAACAGTGTCGGCTGGCGACCCCCGGGGGAGAGCCTTCTCTGTGGCGGCGCCCGCCCTCTGGAACAACCTCCCCCCAGAGATACGTACAATACCAGACCTCCAGACTTTTCGTCAGGCCCTAAAAACTTATTTATTTCACCTAGCCGGCCTGGCTTGACCCCATAGTTTTTGGTTAATTTTAAATTGATTTAAATTGGGTTTGTTTTAAATTGCAGCCAAAAAAAATATTTAATTATTTTAGATTGTTTTTTAAATTTTGTATGTTCTGTTTTATTCTGGCTGTTCACCGCCCTGAGTCCTGTTGGAGAAGGGTGGTATACAAATTAAATAAATAAATAAATATGGTAATAAGATCCTGGGGACTGATGACACTTCCAATACTTCTCCGATTTATTCTTGAACATTCTGGCTACAGGTATATGCCACCTGTAAAACATCTTATACAAATTCTCCTTATATGCTGTAGACATTGTCATTTTATAGTTATGTGATCACAATTTTTGCCATTTCTCCAAATCAATACCATAACCAAATTTTTCCCCCCATGCTATCATTGATTCTTTAACTTGTTCTTCTTCCAATTTTACCTCTAACAAGTATCCATATAACTTTTTAATTACATGGTCGTCAGAACCCATTAATATCTTATCTAAAATAGTCAAAACATTATAAATACCTTCTTGTTTGAGATCTTCTCGATATCTAGAAAATATTTGCATATATGAAAACCAATCCATCTTAAATCCCTGGTCTTTTAAATCTTGTTTTAATTTAAGATCACCCTTTTCATCCAATAATTCACTGTATCTAACAATTTGTTCTCCTTTAAATATCACTGGATATGAGAAGGCTTCAATTGTCGATACCCAGACTGGTATCTTCAAATAATGAAACTTTTTAATCTTCTCCCAGTTCAGATATAAAGCTTCACATATCTGGTATCTTTTAAAATACCCCTGTATTTTAGTTCCTTTGTACCATAAAAAGGCATGCCAACCCATCAACAAATCATGTCCCTCCAGATTCAAAAGTCTAGTATTTTTCAATATTATCCATTCTTTGATCCATATTAAATTAGCTGCTTGATAATATAGTTCAAAATTTGGTAGTCCAAAACCACCCCTCATTTTAGCATCCTGCAACAGTTTAGTTTTATTATTGCTTTTTTTCCCTGCCAAACATATTTCAACACCATTTTATTCAAGTCTACAAAAAATTCCTTACCCAATTTTATTGGAATAGTCTGAAAGAGGTACAGAATTCTAGGTGAGATATTCATCTTAATAGTTGCAATCCTACCAATCATGGATAACTGCAAATTTCCCCATTTCACCAAATTTAACTCTATCTGTTGCTTAAGCTTATTATAATTATTTTCTTTAAGTGAACTACACCTCGGTGTCAAGTGTATCCCAAATATTTTACCTTGTTTGTGACCTGCATCTTGGAAATCTCCATCAACTCTTCTTTTTGTTTTTTTAACATATTTTTAGTCATTATTTTTGTCTTGTCTTTGTTAATTTTCAAACCAGCAACTTTCCCAAACTCTCAAATAGTTTCTGTCAGTTTTTTAATTGATGCTAGTGGTTCTTCAATAATAAAGACCAGGTCATCAGCAAAAGCTTATAATTTATATTCTTCTTTTCGAATTTTCATACCTTTTATCTCTTTTTCTTCTCTAATATTTCTTTTTAAAATTTCCAGTGTCAAAATAAACAACAATGGGGACAATGGGCATCCTTGACGGGTACCTTTTTGTATCTCAATAAAATCAGTCAACTCTCCATTAATCATAACCTTTGCCGTCTGTTTAGAATATATAGCTTCAATTGCCTGAATAAATTTCCTACCAAAGCCCATCTCTTCCATTTGTAACGTCATAAATTGCCAGTTCACATTGTCAAATGCTTTTTGAGTGTCTAAAAATATCAGAGCCATCTGCTTTTCAGGGTGTGCTTCATAATATTCTAAAGTATTCAGTATTATTCTTATATTATCTCTAATTTGTCTTTTGGGTAGGAATCCATTTTGATCTGAATGTATAAAATTATTCAAATATCTCTTAAGTCTTTCTGCCAATATTGAAGCAAAAATTTTATAGTCTGAGTTTAGCAGGGATATAGGCCTATAGTTTTTAATTAGTTGTGGGTCTGTATCTTCTTTATGGATCAATGTGATATAAGCCTCTGTCCATGATTTGGGTATTTCCTTGTTTGTCATTACTTCGTTCATAATTTCCAGTAATGGAAGACTTAAGGATTCTTGTAGCGCCCTATAGTACTCAACCGGCAGGCCGTTTGGTCCTGGTGCTTTTCCATTCTTCTGCTTCTTAATTGCCTCTGTTAATTCCATCATCGTAATGTTTCTTTCCATCATCTCTTCAATATCCTTGGGAATCTGTGGTAGATTTGCTTTTTGTATATACCTTATCACTTTTTCCTCCTCTATTATCTCTTTTTTTATAAAGCTGTCTATAATATTCTTGTATAATTTTCCCCATCTCCTTATTGCCAAATTTACATTGTCCTTGATCATCAAATAATTGCGTTATTTTCCTTGATTCTCTCTCCTTTTTCAGTTTATAAGCTAGCCATCTTACAGGCTTATTCGCATTTTCAAAATAATTCTGTTTGGTGATTCTTATTTTTTGAGCTAGATCTTCCTTTTCCAGCAAGTCTATTTTATGTTTTATTATGTCCATTTTAATTTTAACATCTTTCTTGTGTGGGTCTCTCTGGAGTTCCTTTTCACATCTTTTGTAATCGTCAGTCAGTCCTTTGAGAGCTTGTCTTTTCTTCCCATTTCTTTTCCTAGTATAATCTATAATTAATCCTCTGGCATAGGCCTTCATTGTGTCCCAACGATTTTGTATCGATGTTTCTTATTTCTTATTTTCTTTAAAAAAGAAATCCAACTCTCTCTCCATTTTCTGTACAAAGTCTTTCTCTTTTAATATTGTGTTGTTTAAGGTTCATCTAGCTCTTCCTTTCTGCCCTTTCCAAATGGCAATCACAGGGTTATGATCTGCCCGCAAATTTGATTCTATCTTCACTTGTTCAATGTTTAGGGTCAAGTCCATTGTTGTCCATATCATATCCAGTCTAGACCAAGATGAGTGTCTATCAGAATAAAAAGTATATTGTCTATATTGCAATAAGGCTAAGCGCTTATTTCAGGGTTCAAAAAAATATAAGATAGGGTCTTATTTTGGGGAAACACAGTAAATATAGTGAATAAGTGAATTCAGTCATCATAGCAAAGGTCAGCTCTTGTAATGGTATGTGGGAATAACCTTGGAAGACAAAAGGAACAGTTGCCACCTAGATAATGGATTGGTAAATAAAATTTGAGTCTAAAGGAGAAGAGGTTGTGAAAGCATCTCAGAAGGGATTTTCCCTAGTTTTTTAGAGAGTATAAGGGGAGGAAGGGAGGGAAAGAAGGATACCTTCAGACTTGTAAGATTCTATTAATCTAATTTACAACACAGATAAAGCTAATCCTACTTTTGTATTTTGCCTGGACTACCTTGCAAGACTAACATCAAACTTGCAACTGCCTGAGCCACTGCAATTGGCAATTCTGTTGATCTGCAAAACTGATGCATTCTGTGTACCAGTGAATGTTGATTCACATGTTGTTTGATCCAGATTCAGATAATGCAGTTATCAACGTTCTGTAGTGTAGCAGTTTATGAACAACGTTTTAGCCAATAATGATATTCCAAGAAACTATTGTCAGCTGTTTCTTCAGGTTGAAGATTATCCATCGTTGACTAGTAGTTAACTCTTCATTGGTGTGCTGATTTAGATTATCCACCAGTGCCAACCTCTCAGGTATAAACCTAGATGCAGTAGCATTATTTGACAAACATTTTTATCCCCTGGCTTATGTATTTTTGTATCCCATTTTATTTTCTCTCAACAGGGGGTTAACTCTCTCCATTCATATATATATCCATATGGCTTGGTTAAGCATCACAGAGCAGTTTAAGAAGTTAATGTTTTTGCGTCAAAGGAGATCACCCTGAATATCATTGGAGGCAATCCGAACAAGATACAGAAGTAAGGCAAGGAAGGAGGTATCACCAATAGACCCTCCATCAATTGTCCTTTGGAAGAATCCAAGAACTCTAACTTATGTTTCAAACTATTCCGTTGGTGACCTTCTCTAACTTTCTGTCTTTCAGTTATATGGAATCATATTTTCTAGAATTCATGCCTGTCTAATTATGAGAGATGTAAAGCAACAATTGGAATCATTAGCCATGCTGGTGGAAAGTAAGAGTTGAGGCCCAACACTTTGGAAAGGCAGAAGATTAGGAAAAACTTACATGCATAGAATTTATAATTTCTACTGGCTAATCATCAGTGTTCCCCATTCTCACTCTCCTTACAGAATAATTTGACTTCCTTCTGAAGGCTTTGAAAGAATAGAATAGAATAGAATTTTTTATTGGCCAAATAGAATTTTTTATTGGACACAAAAGGAATTTGTCTTGGTGCATATGCTTTCAGTGTATATAAAAGAAAAGATACGTTCATCAAGAATCATAAGGTACAACACTTAATGATAGTCATAGGGAAAAAATAAACAATCAGAAACAATATCAATATAAATCGTAAGGATACAAGCAACAAAATTACATACAATCATAAGTGGAATGAGAGGGGTTATAGGAATGATGAGAAGATTAATAGTAGTGCAGACTTAGTAAATAGTTTGACAGTGTTGAGGGAATTATTTGTTTAGCAGAGTGATGGCGTTTGGGAAAAAACTGTTCTTGTGTCTAGTTGTTCTGGTGTGCAGTGCTCTATAGTGTTGTTTTGAGGGTAGAGGTTGAAACAGTTTATGTCCAGGATGTGAGGGTTAGGATTAGGTTAGGAAAGCATCAGTTTCTAAAAAACTGAATGTAGCAACCATAAGCATTTTGGAAGAAAAATGGTCACTGGTATTGGCATGCCAGTGTTCATTTTAATCTTTTATTCTGATTTATACTGACTCTTTGGCAGTTGCTGTAGAGCCAAGGATTAGTAATAAGCAGTATGAAACAAGCACAAAACAGAATTGTTCACTGCATTTCTTTTTTTTAAAATTTATTTTAAATATTCCATATGGAAATATTCTTGATTGCAAGCTTCAGAAATTCCTTTGTATAAACAAAATATATTTACTGAACTTACAGGACAATGTGGAGCCATTTTAATGGCACAATATGCAACCAATGTTTATATCATCATACTCCATCGAAGGAACATGAATCTAAAAGCACATTAAAGAAAGCTGTGGGACATATTTTATAGATACACACATATACACAAACACACTCAGTGTCCTTGAATTCCCCCTAGACATGGGAAATGTACTTAACTCTTTATGAGTATGTGGAAGCAAAATCAACATTTGGGAGTGATTTAGTTCAGGAACTCCATGTAGCTAAATCAATGCCCTTTTTTGTTTATACCTCCAGGGCAGATAATCAGTTCTCACTAGATGATCTCAAACTTGCATTTGTAATATGCTTCTTAGAGGGCAACGGAATAGTTTTCTGATTCTGGGAAGGAAAAATGGTACTTCATGCTGCCTAGTGCTTCCAATCACTTCGCTGGATAATAAACTTATTTATTTAAATTTATTGGGCATCCAACTCCTGTGGACTCTGGATAATGTACAAAACTAGAAAAAAAAATCTTAAAAACAGTTAAAACTATTAAATCAAACAGTCAGCCCAGACTAAAATGATTTAACTACCAACAAAACAAGGGCCATTAAACCAATCACAAACATCAACCCTGACTTGCGACCAATGCCAGATATTCAAAGCTTTCCAAAACAGTAAGAGAGAGAGAGAGGGTGCCATCCTTATTCTGAGATAATGCTGTTTCAGAAGGTAAAGAAGATAAAGGGGCCACCACAGAAAAGGCATGCTTCTCAGGTCCCACAAGATGACTTAATTTTTCTGGAATGTACTGAATGGAAATGGAGACAAATGTTTCTCAGGTCTACTGGCCCTACACCATAGTGGTCTTTACTGTGTAGGTGATAATCACCTTGCAATCAGAAGCCAACAGGCTGTCATTGCATCAAATGCAGCAGCGATGGCATCTGAGCACATTGAGAGGTGCCTATTTCTTCTCACATCAGTGCATTTTGAACCAACTGTAGCTTCTGAGTGACCTTCAAGAGCAATCCTACGTAGAGCACATTATAATAATCCAATCATGATGTAATAGGGCATGAGTGATTGTTGGAAGGCTCCTAGCTATATCTTTAGCCATCACAGATGTGAGCAATTATCCCAAATAGATCCTTGGATAGCTGAAAATTGTAAGAGTTGCAATCAAAGACATCTTTCTTGAGGGGAGAGCACATAAATCTCTTCGAAAGGATCACTATAAAATGTACATGCCTGGGATTATCATGATGCAAAAGATCTGGGTAATGTACAAGGCAGAATAAAAATCTAGTTGGGTGATTGCAGAGCTTAACCCTCTAAAATATATTTAACAATTTAAACCAGTGGTGGACAATTAATTTTCCCAAGGGGCTACATGAGAAACTGAGGCTGTTGTGAAGGGCTACCGCTCCCTCCTGCTCCCTCCCTGACACCTGCCTCCTGGCCATCACTGCTTTCTTGCCGCCACTGGAGGCAGGACAGATACAACTGAAAAGCCGGATGTGGACCGTAAAATGCCCAGGTCTGACGCAGGCATTTATATCAGGGGTCTCCAAGCTCGGCAACTTTCAGCCTGATGGACTTCAATTCCCAGAATTCCTGGGGAATTTGGGGAGTTGAGGTCCGCCAGGCTTAAAGTTGCCAAGGTTGGAGACCCCTGCTTTATATGAACGGCTGAACAATTGCCTGGAAACTAACATTTCTGACATTTTCCCAATCTCTTGAAGTGTTGGTTCTGTATATGTGTGTGTGCTAGGAAATATAGTGCAGGCTGCATATATACTGCTCTGAATCATATGACCAGGAGGAAGTGGGGAGAGGCCTTATAATGGAACTGTCAGGAACATTCTGAACCACTTTTCAGATGTGCAGAACAGGGATGCACTGGGGGAAATATTCAGGATGTTTTTCTTCCCTGGCGAGATTTGATTTGTTTCAGTTTAGATCTTTGTTTTGTCAGCTTCGTCTCTCTCACCAAATTTGGCCCTGTTCATGTTTTCGAAGGTTATTATGTTAAAGCAAAAGTGCTTTTATATCCCACCCCATCCTCCCGCCCCAGATTCTACAGGGTTGGAAGAAGGACAAAGTGCCCTGTGGCATTCAGATGATAATTTTAAATCTAACGATTACAATATATGCTGTGATTGTTTTTGTAAGAAATTCTGTACAATTGCAGTTTAGAGTTCTGACAAAGATGTTTGGGAGAAAACATACAGACAAATGTAATGCATTGCTCCCGGATGGGGTAAATATTTTGAACTTGAACTAGGAAAACCCAGATTTAGTCCATACTTGATCACAGTATTCACTTGCCAAGTACTGAAACTTTGAGATTAGTCTCTCAAGCCAATCTACCTCACAGAGTTATTATTGAAATAAAATTAGGAGAGACTTGTAGGCATGTTACATTGAGTTCTCAGAGATAATATGAAGATACAAATGAAATTATAAAAGAATATATATGTGTTTGAGTACAAAAATGAGATTTTTATTGCTATTGTTTAATATATTTTTTCCTGTGCCTTCAAATCAGTGTTAACTCTTGGTAACTGTCTGGAATAATCCCTGCAGTTTTCTTAGCAAGATTTCAGAAGTGATTTGCAGTTTTATTCTACTTAGGGCTGAGATTACTCAGTGACTTCAAGATCGATGTAGGCTAGAACTGGTTTCCAGCAAGGCTTTGATTGGTGTCAACCCTGGAGGCCATCTTTTTCTTTGGATCTTCAGGGTTGCCACACTTAGTACTATGGGAAACTGGGCTGGGGGATTGCATGGAGTTGTACAGATATCTAGCCATAATAACATTCTTTTCTCTGAAAGTTAAGGACATTCTGTCTGCACCTGGAGTGGCATGACTGGGAGGCATCTCCAGTTGGGATGGTGCATTGATTGGACCATGTGATGGATACATGGGTGCAGGGAAGGAACTTGGTCTTTCTTTTGGGTGGGGAAAACCTGGAAGCTTTCAGATTCGGGTTTTCCCAGATGTGCCAATATGACATCTCTAATAAAATGGAACTTTGAGGAACTTTTAGCCTCAGGGTCTTCTTTGGTTTGGGGGTGTTACTTGGAACCCTGACATTGGGATTGGTGCCATGTCCAAATTACTATGAGACTTACTGTATGCCTGTCCTCACAGTTGAGCTAAACAAGGTTTGGTTCAGCTGCTACTCCACAGGAAACTGTTTTAGATAGCTGCAGAAACTACAAAATGAGACTATATTAATTCAAAATGTTTTAAAGAAGTAGAACTATTTAATTATGAAAAACAATCATGCAAGAAGAAACTGGAATTTGAAATGCTTGCAGCCAGAATTTTTTAAATTTTTATTTCAAAGAAATACCTGGCAAATTTACAAAATGAGCCACTACTGCAGGTTATATTTGCACATATTATGTGGATAACTTGGATTGAATTAAATCTTAAAGGATTTAACACAATCTAGATTAATCTAGAACTTAATTTTCTATGGCAAGAAAAAATACAGCTCCCCCTTCAAAGGAAGAAAAAACATGTTTCTGGATAAATCAAACTGAACATTGAAATACTTTCTATAATGATTTCACTGAATGCTCAAGTCTTAATAATTCATTTGCCTCATTTTTTAGCAATGCATAAAAATGCATGTTACGTGATTACATGTGATCTGACTACAGATGCAGCCTTTTTATCCTAAAAAGGAATAAACATTAACCAGCAGATCTAATCTTGTTAAGTCTTTTCATAATCAAATTTTATAATTTATATGTTTTTTTTTAATTAAAAATTAGGATCAGCCTTCTGCCCTCTGGAAGTGTTGGACTACAACTTCAGTGGTCATGCTGTCTGGAGATGCTGGGAAAAGGCCAGGTTATACAAGTCTGTGGATAGATTTTCAAATATGTATTGTATGTTTAGAAGTGCATTGGTGAAGAATACATGTGTGACTGTATGTATGTACTGAATACTCCCTCTAGGATCATAAAAAAGACCTACTCTATGACATCTGAGAATTTTCTCCTATCTTTTCAAGCTTAAATCTGCCAAGTACTGACACAAAATCTAAGACGGGATAAGCCATCTAGGTTTTTATGTCTTTCAGAACATTTGGGATTTTTAAAATGAAGACTGGCTTAATAATTTATGGTCCTTAATTGTCTCATGAGACTGTAGAAAAAATAGATTATCACTGAAGCCAACAGAATGCAGATGTTTCAGTACTGACACTTTGCTGCAAGTAGTAATTTTTTTCTCCTTTTTTAGAAAAGATCTTTTTCTCATTTTTCTTGTACCTTTTGTGTGTTTTTTTTTTTTTACTTTATACTTTGGAGTATTAAAGTTGAAAAGGAAAGCTGCAGAACTAATTTTCCAAGGAACATCCAATGCCCTGCAGCCATGTTAGCTATGGACATACTGGGGAACCATCTCTGAAGTCCCTATTTGATTTCATGATGAAGAAAAAGTGGGAGTGAATACATTGTCATATATACTGCTCAAAAAAATAAAGGGAACACAAGCAGAAGACATCCGAGATCTGAATGAACGAAATAGCCTTATTAAATACTTCGTTCTTTACATACAGTAGTTTATACACTGCTCAAACAACTAAAGGGAACACAAAACTTCTACTTACAACTTCAAGAATTCCCCCAGCAGTGAAATGCACTTACCGTTGTTACCGATTTGGAAATGTGAGCGTGCGCGCCTCTTCTGTGCATGCGCAGAGCCTTTTGCGCATGTGCAGAGAGTCAAAAACGGGATGTAATGACGTCCTGGCAGATGGGTAGAGCCTCCCGCTGCCAGCCCTACCGGTTCACACGAGCCGGATAGATCCCTTACAATATACATGTCATCTCTGTCTCTCTCTCCTTTCCCCTCTCTTCTTCCCAGTCGTCTCATCTCATCTCATCTCATCTCATCTCATCTCATCTCATCTCATCTCATCTCATCTCATCTCATCTCATCTCTCTCTCTCTCTCTCTCTCTCTCTCTCTCTCTCCCTCCCTCCCTCCCTCCCTCCCTCTCTCTCTCTCTCTCTCTTCTATTCTATATTTATGTATCTATATCGATCTATCTATCTCTATCTTTTTCTATATATCTCTCTCTATTATATCTATCTCTAACTCTATATCTCTATCTCTCTCTATAGATATCTATATCTATATATCTATATCTAGCTATCTGTCTGTCTGTCTATCTATCTAGCTATCTTCTATTTCTATACGTATCTATCTATTTCTATCTTATTCTATATCTCTATCTCTACTATATATATATCTCTCTCTCTACATCTCTCTCTCTCTCTCTTTCTCGCTCTCTCTCTGGATATCTTCTGCTCGCTTGCTCCCTCCCTCCCTCTCGCTCTCATATCATTATTTTCCTCTATGTGTTTGTGTATATGGGTATATATGTCTGTGTTCAAATTCCAAGATTCAATTTACTTGCATGAAATTGCAAACAATTTCTGGGGAGAAACGTGGAAGATATTTGGGAGCAAGTATAGTTACTGCCTTTATTTTATTGTTAGTTGCCTAGAGTCAGATATCAATTAGATGACAGAAATCAAGTGAACAAAGAAAGGTTATAAGGCAAGGCATTATTTCATTTTATATACAATATTGATATATATTTCATTCTAAATATGATATAAGACCTTAGGATAGCTAGGTACTAGAGTGCTCAATCAATCCAACATCTGTATCATAAAAAACCTGAAAGTCTATTGAACTGTAATTATCCCTTCTCTTCTACATGAATGTAAGTCTTGGTTTCTGTACAGAGATTTTAAATGCACACTCTCCATTCCATTCTTGGCATTCACTGGTAAGAGTATTCCAACCTGGAAGTCTTGGATCACATGGATTCCAACCCTGATTATTAGAACCTAGATGAAGTATGGACATGTCATCACAATGGATGACCACTGTATACCTTACCAGTTTGCTCTGTAGAGTACTGGAGTCTGGAAAGAGACGTTGAGGTCATCTACACAAGCACTATAAAAACACTATGAAAGAAACCCTATGCCTCTGTGTATCTAGCCAAATAGAAGCTGAAGCTGCTTTTAGAAGTCACTGTTGAGCCTTGTGCTATGAAACCTCCACTGACTTTGAAACCTATCTCTGCCAAAAACTGATAGAAAACTGTGTGTGGCATCATAGAATAACTCAAGAAAGAACTTCCAGTGCCTCCACTCTTCTTCTTCTTCTTCTTTCTTCTTCTTCTTCTTCTTCTTCTTCTTCTTCTTCTTCTTCTTCTTCTTCTTCTTCTTCTTCTTCTTCTTCTTCTTCTTCTTCTTCTTCTTCTTCTTCTTCTTCTTCTTCTTCTTCTTCTTCTTCTTCTTCTTCTTCTTCTTCCCCTCCTCCTCCTCCTCTAAATTGTAGAATGAATCCAACTTCTTGGCTTTGTCATCAACCAAAAACAAGTCATATACCAGCATATTGGCGACATTCTGTGTCTCTCCACATTCACATAGCATGTTATCTGCTAATAGCCTCCACTTGAGCATATTGGTTTTATATTTAGGCACACCAATTCTTAACCTATTCAGAGTTCTCCAAGTAGTATAAAGGAGGCCAGATCCTTCAGCCATCTCATCCTTTAATGTTATTCTTGCTCAAGGAATAACTCTATCTCCATTATACCTCTATCTCTATATCATCTCTCTGTCTCTATCATCTCTCTATCATCTTTATCTCTATATCATGTCTTCATCTCTACCTCTATTTTTATTTCTATCACTGTATCATCTTTCTCTCTTTCTCTCACTGTCCATATCCACCTCTTTCCCTATTTTTATCATCTCTATAGCTTTTCAACTAAATGTCTGTTGTTGGCTTGGAATTCTGGCAAATGTCGTCTGGAAAGCCCCAAGCTAGAGAAAATTGGGTTAAGTCAAATAAATATTAGAGAGGCACCACCAGCAAATGTTTGATAGTAAGGAGTTGAGGGAAAACACTGTGAATGCTACAGACCCTTTGTATTCCTAAACCAGCTGACTGCCCTCAGGTGCAGTTGAGGCTGCAATAGAGGTAATTGTTTTTGTATATGAAATTGGAAGAGTTCCTTGCTTTCCTTTCTCCAGGTTATGAAATGCCTAAATCCACCTCTAGTCTTGGATGCTTTCCATTCTTGAATTTGGAATTGATCACTTGGTATTCACAGATATAAGTTAATAAAGATCAGATGGATCTTCCCTATGACTATCATTAAATGTTGTACCTTATGATTCTTGACTAATGTATCTTTTCTTTTATGTACACTGAGAGCGTATGCACAAAGACAAATTTCTTGTTACACTTGACCAATAAAGAATTCTATTCTATTCTATTCTATTCTATGCTATTCTATTCTATTCTATTCTATTCTATTCTATTCTATTCTATTCTATTCTATTCTATTCTATTCTATTCTATATATATATCATGTCCAACTTCAAATTAAGTTAATTTGTGTGTGTAGGTGCGTGTGTGTATTTCTGATAGCTCTTAATGGACTTTTTCTGATTAAGAATGAATGATGAAGGCTTGTTATTTGTTAGTAGATAAAGATGATATGGGATGAAGAGATTTTTGGTTCAAATCTTATAGAAGGTGAAAAGTTACTGAAATTGTTTTACTTGTCTTATTGAGGGGGGGGTCATTTTTTAATGTATTTTTTTCTCTGTCTTTCTCCCATTTTTTTCTCTGGACTTTTTACTTTTTATATTTTTCCAGGTTTCCAGTTCTGCAGTGCTTGAGCAGCTCTGAAAGATTATGTTCAGTAGTTCTAAGATGACATCTTCCAGCTCCTTCAGAACTGTGGGATGAAAACCATCTGATCATGGTGATTTGGACTCTTCTAAATGGCAAGGTGTTCTCTTATCATTTTCTTGCCTATTTTGACTTGCATTTTTATTCTGTTGCCTATCGTATTGCTTTTGGTAGGTTGAACTATTGTTTCCTTCTTTGTGAAGGCAGATGCAAAGAAAAAATGAAACAGTTCTGCTTTCTCCCTTTGGGATTTCTACCCATCACTTCCTTGCCATCTTCTCCATCTTCTTAGTGGACTGATTGTTTCTTTGACTTCTTTCTTGTTTCTTACATATTCCCATTCCTGTTCATGTTGGAGGCACCTTTTAAGGTGCTTCTGGATTGAAAAGATTAGCCAATGACATCTCTGTTGCCCAGGGAATGCCTGTGGGGGCACCCTTCATGACCCCATCAAGGAGTTAGAGCAGGGGTGAAATTTACTTACCTTCATTACCTGTTCACAAATGTGAGCATGTGCACATGAATGCTACGCTGGGTCTAGGACTTTTAGTCTCTGACTTTTCATTCTCAGGCATTTCTCCTCAGGCAATTCTCCCCCGACTTAGCTCCTCAGCTGGCACGCCTCCAGTCATTTGCCTGAGGAATGGGCCACTGGCCTCTTCGTCCCACACCCTTCGACATGGCCCATTCGCAGAGAGAGGGTTTGTCCTGGGTGTTCCACCCTCTGTGACAGTTAGCCCCAACCAGTTGGCTAGAGAGTGTGTAATAGAAATCTAGCCAAAGGAGAGAGGTGTAAAAGAACTTGCCAAAATGCTTGCCTTTCTTCCTTCCTCTCTCTCACTCCCCCACCAATACAGGGAGGAAAAGTTGGTTTACTCAGAAGTAAGTTTCACTAAATTCAATGCTAGGATTGCAGCGTGAAATATTCGCCTAGTATTTCAAATGGAACAGTTGGTTTACTCGGAAATGAGAATTCTTTAGAGGACAATTAATAGAAATCCAGCAAAAGGAAAGAGTGAGCCTCCACCCCAACCTCCAAATTCTTAATTGGATCTTGCTATTTCCTTTGCCTCTTGGGTTGAAGAGCAGCAGCCATTCAAGCATAAGAGATCAATGTAATATATTGTTTGAAAGGAAATTATTTCAAAAGTATGAATATTTTGTAGCCAAATGCCATGGCTGATATAGCAATACTTCAGAAGGTGAGTTGACTCTTTTAACAGAAACCTAGGGCAGATCCTTATAAGACCTTAGTAGCTGAAGTGGAAAGGAGATGAAATGACTATTAATGGCTCCCACTCACTTGGCTGGCTTTCCATACAGTTTGGGAAACAATTTTCTGCTGGCTTTGCAGTTGCTTAATGTTTGCCTTGAAATAACGACCTTAGCTGATTCCAGGCAGATGGCAATGCAATAAACTGGCCTTCCAAATGATTTTGGAATAATGGTCATTTGTCATTTAAAGTTGGCATTATCAATAATAATTATTGCTCTTTAAATGAAAAAAATAACAACTTTTGATAATTTGGAACTTTAATACTACATTTTAAAATAGGTTGCAAAATAATAGACAAGAGCCTTTGGCTGAATTTGACTGGTGATGCATCTGGGGATTTAAACAATCTGCTCTCAAATACAAATGTTTTGTATGCACTAAAGGTATTTTATTAATCTCTTAAATACAGAATACAGATTACAGAAAATGGAATAACAGACTTAGAAGGGACCTTAACAGTCTTCTAGTCCAATCCCCTGCTCAAGTAACTTCCTAGCTCTTCTTCCCTGAATCTATATTTGGCTGAAATAAAATTAATTGTAATTAATTAAAAACAGTTAATAGGATTATTTTTCCTGAATTAAATACATTTCTCTCTGTGTCATATTAATCTATTTTTCCCCATTTGTATACCAGTCTTGAAGTTTCCTCAGAGTGGCTTATTTATATTTATTTTAAAAATAGTTATACTTTACATTTTTGTAGCAACTTCTAGAGCGATATTGAAAATTTCATTCAAAACATAGAGTGAGCCATATGAAGCCTCAAGGTCACAGGTTATCAACAGTGCTTTAAGTTAAGACTGTAGGTAAGATATTTAAACTTCCCTTTATATAGGTAGCATTTATCTACATGCCATTTATTGTCAAAGACAGACACTTTTTTAATGATAAACAAGAAAGCCTTTTTACTTCTCCATATATTGGAAGGGGATAGGAAGAATGTCATTTCAATATTTGAGCTCCAAATAGTACATGAGACAGCAAAAAGGTTTTTAGACGTAAGAAAGGATTGTAGTTTTTTTCTGCTTCATTTCACGATGAAAATCAGTGATGCTTTGGCATTAACCTCATCTTCAACTTGAAAACTAATGAGCAGACAATAAAGATATTTTGAATTGTTACAATCACCTTTGGAAGATTTACCAGTATTTATGCCCCACAAAGAAGATTGTTTCTGGAACAGTATAATATTGACATAACTCTTGATTGAAAAAGGGCAAAAATAGAATTACTTCAGTACTAAACATCCTGTTCTTTTGAACTGTTGAGTAACCACAGAAGACAACAGTGAGAACCAAATATTGGACTTGGAGGGTGTTGTTGTTTTTTTGCCTGATTCTCTTTTCCAATCAACTGCTTTTTTATTGTTATTTGTTTGCTTTACACACAGTAGGGTGGCAACAATGAATGACGTCCTTGCACCACAATCTGAAGTCAGTTAAAAACACACTAGTTTCTTAGATATTAAAAACATTCCTGCGGTGTCATATTATGGCGCCAGCATAAGCTAAAGTCAAGATTTTACATTGTTAAGAGGCGCTAACTTCAGACAGTATTTCAACATGGATGTGTGCCAGTCAGCATAAATAAAGAGCTTGTCCATAAACAATAACTTGAGAAGAATGTGAAGCATTTTTTCCCCAAAATATTTGCAAAAAAGGAAGTTTGCTACAAGAAATTAAATTCAAAGTATCATTGTCTGTTTAGGACTTCCCATTGATCTCTAACTGTGAAAAAAGGTCATTTAAGCAGTTCCTCAAATACTGGTATAGTATGGCAACTGCAATAAAAAGGATAGAAATATTTTATATTTTACTTATTAAAAATTCTGTACTCTCCTCCGAAATCAGGACGTGGTCCTTGAAATGTGCTCAAAAGCCCTGTATGGCTCAAGAGCCAGCAGATGCCCTAAAAGTACAACTTGATCAGCCTAGTCAATGCGAAGTTGACTTACCAAATATAATGGTTTCCATTCAAAATACTGTATAAAACACATGCAATAGTAAGGTTTTTTTAAAAAAATTAAGAACCCATTAACAAAGTAATACAATTTTAATCAAGCTAGGATTAGATATTATTGCTTAAAAGGAGATGGCAACACAGATACTTAGATCAGTAATCAAATGGGATGATGTTACTCAAGAGTTCTATTTTAGCAGTCACCTTTCACCTCTCTTCTGATGCCAGACTCATTTGGGAAATAATAAACTTAATAAATAGACATGCTGCTGAAGAAAAAGCAGCAGATGATCCTTCAGCTGTCCTGGTCACAAATCTCTCATAATTTGGAAGAGACTGGTAACAGGTATGGATGCTTAAAAACCTTGAACATATATTCCCATTTATTCAGCCTCATCAAAACCACTTGAGTAATTCAGACAACAAATCTTTTTTCATCTGACTAAAAATGGTTATCAACAATTCAGTTTATAACTTTCGGTTTAAGTTAGGAAACTGGCATAACTTTTTTTTTTAAAGCATACCTCTTACATTAAATATTTTAAAATAACAGAATTTAAACATTTTTAAGTACTGCCTTTTTTAAAATGAATGAAAATTTGATTCTTATAGCATTCCCTGTTAATTTAATTTTTTTCTTGATAGCATCAAGGCCTAATAATCATCACTTTGTAGCTGTATCCTGATTTTGGAAGATCTTGTAGAACAGTTTAATTTTATATTTCTGTATTACCACATGCATCAATAGCCTTCATATTTCTTTGACTGTCCTTATACAAGAGAAACAAAGTGATCCCTATCTTTACATTTTTACTTTTTTGTGGGGGGGAGGGGTTAGCTGGTGTTCAAAATCAGACAAAGAAAGAATAGCATAGCTGGACAGGTCCAGGCAAGTAAGTCAAATACCAGGGTACACATGAAAACTTGGTCATGCATTTACCTCTACAAACAGCAGAACTATAAAGCTGTACATTTCCAATTTATAATCAATAAAATTTCTAAAGATGATCTCTAAAAGTTGCAAACATTTTTGCAAAAGAATGTAAGATGCTGAGGACTAGAAATATGAAAACTTTATTATCATATGTATCTCTCACTTGTGTGATACTGGGTTAACATGTAACTGTCCAAAATGGGCTTGAGACAACCTCATTGTGATTATTTCCTTTCCCAATTTTTATTTTGTTCTTCACTAAAATAATCAATGACCAGAAACTGAATAAAATAAAGGTTGACTTTGATTCTGATTGTACTTGGTCCTTCTTCATGCGCACAAATGCTGGTGGTTCTCCAGCATTGTGGTGTTATTTATTTTAGTAGATGAAGAGATATGTGAGAAAGACTAAGTTCAATTCCCCTACTGACTTGTGCATCTATTTCAGGGCTGCCTATGTAGGTGAAGTAAATAGTTGAATTTTCATAGCCATTGGCAAGCAGTAAATTAATGTTAGTGGCTATTCATAGAGATTGTCTGATCAGAAGACCATGTAGAAGCCTGATTCTGTTTTAAATAAATGTTAACAAAATATGGAGTTAAGATAACAGTTATTTTATTTCTTAATCAATATATCTGAACTTCTTTTAAGAAAAACAAATGCCAGTGTAAACATGCACCATGTACATAGATAATATAAAAGTATTGCACATAAGAACATTTTTAAAAACATATTCTATCTCATTCACTCAAGACAATTATGGGCCACTGATGTACATGTGTGCAGCCAGTTCTGGATTATAAATCAATATTTACTATTCTTGACAAAAACAATACTAACTGCTTTGCTTACATAGATGGATATTAATCAGTTGATGTGAAACTGCTTTTACAGGTAGAGCAGTCATCCTTTACATGGTATATGAATACAGAGGAAACAACACAATAGTACTCCATTCTTGACTATTTTTTCTCAATTCATAATTGATAATTATGAAAATCACAATAAGTTTAATTATGATCAAGTAGAGATTTTAGGCTAAAATTGAAACTACAGGGAATAATATAACCTTTTTAGATGCAAAATTAGTTTTTGTGTGTATTGTAACAGGGAACAATGCTAGTATAATGCATCTGAAGAAAGACAGTGAAATTAGAATAAAAGTGAATGGACTAGCCTTTCCCCCTTTCTAATACCTCCTTTATTCTTGCATTCTTTCTGACATTTACTTTTCTCTTCCTTGGCAGTTAACATAATATCAGAGAACAGTTTATTCTTAACAGAACTTTGAGCTCATCATTTGCAGAGGCCTTTTGAAATTAGATCAAAGGCCAGATGAAATTAGACCAAAGGCCAGAGGTTGCCTGTCCTTAGTTGAGTGATTACAGGCTTCTTCTATTTATTTTAAACAGCTTGTTTAAATATTCCTCTGCAAAGGTTCTTTGATTCCTACAAAGCCTCTGTTTCTCTAAAATAATAGCACCCTAGCCAATGGATAGGATTTTTAGAAAAATAGGTAATAACACCTAGTTATCCTTGGCTGATCTGGAAAAGTCAAACAAGGTCAGACTTGATAATTCTTGGACCACCAGAAATCCGAAGACTGTGGGCTAAACTCTACAAGTTTAGTAAAAAAAAGTCTCAGAATAAAACATGGGCAACTTGTTCAGCTACTCAGTTAACTGCCAGAAACTGATATTTTTCAAAACCTTCTTTGAAGAATGGATCGGCAGGTACACTGCATCTAACTCATTTCTCGATTGCAAGGAAATATACAAAATGTTCAAAGGATTCTAGCAGCAGAAAGGGATAGGGCTTTTTCTCTGTGTCTACCTTGATGACACAAGAAATTACATAATAGTTTTTGGGTTTTGTAGAACAAACAGTAGGATTATTGGAGCAATTAAAACTAGGACATCTGATGTTAGACACAGCATCCATAAACCAATCCAAGATAAGATAATGAGATGCTGAAAATATAAACACTTGGGTAAGACTTAGTGCAGAATTTTTCACTGTTCACACAAATACATTATTTTGCCAAAAACTACAGCTGCAAATATTCCAAAAACACAAATATATTTTGATTTTTTTCAAAGGAAAATGCTTCAGTCCTATCATTACATAATCTATAGACTGGAAATCATGTTGGACTTGGCCCAATAAAAAAAATACAATCTATAAAAAACACGTAAGATGTTCACGAATCTGCTTGCTATACTGAAGTCACTCCATGGGAGAGATCAGCCAGGCTTCTAAGAGTTGCTGGAGTCATTCTTATATGCATCAGAATTAATGTCACTGAACCATCATTGTTAGAGAGCAGAAAAACATTCCTGTTGGAAGATATACAATTCTAAATAACCTGCACCTATGGGGAATCGCAGGAGCAAAAACAGAGGAACACATTGGTTGTTTCAAAAAGTTTCTGAACAAAATTGATGAAGGTCCTTTCAAAATTTAATCTGCTAGCCAGATGTCTCTTAGTGAGTTTAGGAATGATTTATTTAACTGTACATCTCCAAATGTTTAATTCTTCTGAATAATCCATCCATTCAAAGCAAATGTTAACTATATAATTTATGAACCACAGAACTTTTCTTGGGAAGGGTTGAGGAATTATTTTTATTTCTTGATCTGATTTCATTTACATGGAGTCTTTCTATCAAATCAAATTCATCAATTAGTTTTTCTTTTGGCTTGGCTTTACAATCTATGACCTGGGCCTCCTGTTGGAAAGAACTGGATTATATTACTAGAATACAGTACAATAATCTATGTAGATTCAACACTTCTCCTTTTTGGTTTCTGTTTTTTCCCTAGAATACCATACTTTTTCTTACTATCATAATATTGCAAACAATTGTAATCTGTTTTGTTCATGATGTAGAGTCATTAAATAAATGGAAATTTCTATTTTACGCTTTTGTATTGAGGCTCATTTTCAAGCTCTGAAATTTTATAAATTTTTATAATACATTTACTCCTACAAAGGGATATAAAACTTTGCTTCTTTCCAAACATTTATAATTAGTATATGGAATGCAAAGAATATATTCACTCTATTTACAGGTGAAATAGTGAAAACAAAATATTTCAGAGCCTATTTTTGTAGGATGCCCAGTCTACAAAAGATAGATAAATACTTGTGTATGTCTTACTTTCAAGAAGTATTTTGAAAGGCTAGTTTTACTTTCTGGAGGTACTTTAATACTACCCATAATATTGCTTGCCTCCCTGAGCCAGTGTTTATAAAAGTTTCTATCCTTAGGGAGATGCCTCAAGATTTTGCCAATATACAGTAGAGTTGAACACTGTGTCTTGTTCATCTTTCATCCATTTAAGTGTTCTTAGCTTTCCATCGCTGCTCCATTTGGATTTATGACTGCTTTTGATGTATCCAGTAATTTCACTAAGAATTAGTTTTGAAAAACTGAAACAATTCTTTTTCATTAGCTCTTTTTGGATGGAAGGTTTCTCATCAGTTCTGAGGCAGAGATAGGAGTGTTTTCTGTCTTCTATGTTCTGAATATGTAGAATATTGCATAGGTCCAATTACAGCTATTTAGCAATCTTGATCCAAATTAAGGTTCCTGGTAACATGAACACAACTCCTTGATCTGCACACTCATTTTCTAGGTATCAGTAGTCTTGTCACTTGTTAGATGCACTTTTTCGGCCATGTCATCTCTAGGTGGCCTGGCTCTGTCAAAAAACCCACACTGGAACAAAACAATACAATATAAGTAAATTGGAAAAACCAATCATTCGATTGGTTCATCATCATTTTTCCAAATTTCAGGCTGCCATTAGCACTCAACTAAATATGCTTATGCAAATCCAAGTGACTCCAGATATATTGTAATTCTCATAATCATTGGCAAGTGGGGCTTGAATTGCTACTCTAAACATCTGCACTTTTGAAATTAAGCCATTTTGGTACATTTTTTTTCAAAATAGTAAGATAATATATCAAATCAGTTTATAGTCAGAACTGCTTTTTGCAGGTAGGCAACTAATTCAAGTGCTATACAAGTGATAGAAAGGCTAAATAAAGCAACAACAAAATCCTGTTGTATGGAAATCCTATCACTAATACAATAAGAATTTGTTAGTCTTTCATAATCCCTAAAAACCTGGCTCTGTTCACGAGCCTGGGGTGCTGAATATGTCAAGGGCCCCGTTTCCTAGCTTTATTCCCAAGACTGTTCAATTTATCTGAGAATAAACCAGGTAATAAATCCACTGAATATAGCAGTATTTACTTTTTAGTAGACCTGACTGAGATTCTGTTATATATCTCAGAAACGGACTATGATTGAATTAAAAAAACAAGAGTCACATTGGTGTTGAAAGCTTGGTGTTGTGGGACAAAGACAGTTTGATATAATGGTTATAATGTGGCCTAGAAACAAGAGACTGTGAGTTCTAGACCTCCCTTAGGCATAAAACCAGGCTGAAGGACTTTAGGCCAGTCACGCTCTCTCAACCAACCCACTTGCCAAAGTTATTATGGACAAAATAGGAGGCAGAAGTGTTAAGCAAATTCGTTGCCTTGAGTTGATGATAGAGAGATGATAAAAATATAACATTAACTTCAGCTTTATATCTCAATCTTGTGGATATCTCTTTATAACAGTTACATCCAGACACATATAGTAATTGAAAATGATGTTAGTTTTGCAGAATAATAACTACACAGAAAGATACTTTGGTACAAATATTTAAGGCTGGGGAGTTAGGCTGTCTACAGTTCTTCATTTTCCCAATGTGAAATGCTTAGATTGAATAGATTGCTTTATAAAGGATATAACAGTGAAAACCAAGTATTCAATATCAAAAAAAAAAACCAAACATCTCAACAGATATCAAGTCTGAAACTCACCATAACTGTGACTATGAATCATTCCAACAGGAAGATCAGAAAGCTGGTGAGTCTCTACTGAGTATTGTTGGTGAACTGCTATTTCATACCAAGTTGCCCTGTGACTGATCTGTTTTCCAACAATGTAAGCAAGGGGCAGATAAAAGCCTAATACTGAACAAGAGTCAGTCTAAGTAATGGATTATCTGTCTAGATGAGTAACTCTGAGTAACTCAGTCTAGGACAGATGATGTAAAGAAATGGAATGCATTTTTTTTAAAAAAAAATAGAGCTCCACTTGGCAGGTCATCAGCTGCACTTAATGCCAGGAATGAATAACTTGTATCTCAACATGCAGGGTAAATCTTACCCATCATGTCATTTTGACAGAATATCATCTAATCACTCAGAATATCATCTAATCAATCAGAAGTTTTTGATTACTGTCTAAGGAAACTGCATAACATTTAGGATAATCTAGCACAAAAATCAAATTTGAATTTAATACAAGAAAATCGCTAAAAACTATGTTCAAATTTTAAACTAAACTCACGACACTTTGAAACATTTTATTTTCTTTGTTAAAATAAAATCCTTTGAGAAAAAGTTTAATTTTTTAAGACAAGCATAAATACAATCATGCATTGTATATAGGCTGAATATATGAGAGAGATAGCTATACATATTGAATACACAAGTAAATAAATAATGTTGGAGAAAATTATGAATATATACAAACATTTTTTTTATTTCATAAAGGGACTGTTTAATACAGATTGTTGACACTCTTTCTGAAAGTTCTAGGCCAGTGATGGCTAACCTTTTTGCCACTGCATGCCAGGAGAGGGGGGGCAGGAGAGGTTCGCGCGCATGCCCACACCCATAATTCTATGCACCCCACCCTGCGCATGCGTGCACAACCCCGCCCTCTCCCCCGCTCCTGGCACGCAATGGCCCAGTAGGCCAGTTTTTCTTTCTCACCTAGCCCATTTCCCAACTCCTAGAGAGGCTCTGGAGGCTGGGGACAGCTAAAAAATCACTTCTTGTCCCACCGGGAGTTGGGAAATGGACTGTTTCAGGCCTCCGAAGGGCCTCTGAGGGAGTGGGAAAGGCTGTTTTTGCCCTCCCCAGATGCATAGAGAGGATCTGGAGCCAAGTGAGAAAGAAAAACAGGCATCCCCCCCCCACCTGGCCCTTTGGAGGCAGAAAACAGCCTGTTTCCCTACTTCTGGTGGGCCCAGAAGGCCCAAAAATCAGTTGGCCAGCGCGCGCATGTGCGCCAAAGCTGAGCTGGCATGCCCACTGATATGGCTACATGTGCCACCTGTGGCATGCGTGCCATGGGTTGCCATCACGGTTCTAGGCATTTATTGCATTACATATCACATTTACTATTCTAAGATATCCTACTGATTTCACTATGTATGTGATCCTAGTTCACTTTATCTAATATAAAGGGATCACCAAAATTCTAGAATGCCAAAAACACACAGATAAAATAATTAGCTAACATTAGGACCAAATAAGAACATTTAAGAATGACTGTTTGGATGAGAAGGCCAAATTCTTTTCTCTCCTCTCTCTAACTCCCAATTTTGTTCTATTAACATCCTCCCCAATAGTTTCAATATATAACATACCTTCCACAAAGCTAAGGTCAACATAGCCAGAACCAGTAGTCCAAGAAGTATTGCCAATATTATAACCCACAATGGGATTATAAAGGAAATGTTTGGAGTAGCCCAAATAACAGATGTTTTTATCTGAAACGAAATAAGAAAGAAATTAGTAAAGATAAAAGAAGAAAAAAACTCTCTATATTAATGAATTTCAATTGCCTAATATGTAAAAAACAGCAGAATAGCATTTCTGAAGCAGCCAGCTAAAAAGGAAGAAAGTACAGCACAAAATTGTCTCTACCTCATTAGTCCCTCTCAAAAAAACATGCTTCATTCTGTCCAGTGGTCAGAGTGCCCCCTTTCCCCTAATCTTTGTATACTTGGATAGTAACTTCTAACGCTTATTAGGAATGACTGTTTCAAGCTTTTACCTACACACAGTACGTCAAATGAATTGGCACTCAGGAAAGTTCAGGTACCTAGAATAATTAAGTTTATTAGTCAGACCCAAAGGTGCTTTTTAAAAAAAAGTTAACTAGACTTTCCTGTTTTTCCTTCAAGATGTTTTGCTTGTCATCCAAGAAGCTTCCTCAGCTCTAACTGAATGGTGGAAAATGGAAGGATTTATATTCCTTGCAGGAATTGCGCGACCAGATGACAATTAGAATTCAAGAAGCTTCATGGATGAGGTAAAAAGTCTTCAAAGAAAAACAAAGAAAAGTTCAATTTCCTTTTTAAAAAAAGTACTTTTGGAATAACCATAACCTGGATAATTGGGAATCTACATACAAATTAATTAGTCAGAATTCATGACATAATCCAACTCAATATATCTGCATTCTCTTAGATAATTGCAGAAATAAAAGCCAAATAGCTATAAATTAGTAGTATGGTCTCAGGCAGTTCATATTGCCCTATGTTCTTTTAAAGTTTGAGTAAAAAACACCTAAATAAACCCTATAAGAAAAAAAAAATCTTCTTTACAGGAAAAAAAATTAAATTAAAATAAGGACTCAAGTGCAATATCTTTTATGAAAGAGCCAATAGTTTTACAGAATGACAACAAATGTTCTGTTCTGAAACCCTCAAATATTAAAAAAGATTGAAATATAATAAAAATATAGAATCTTTTAGTATGATTTTACTGTATTTTGATTTAATCACAACCACAAATGCTGGCCTAAATCAATAAGTATAGTAAAATTTTTGAAATGCTTACAATCAGAGGAAGATTACAAAAAGAGAAATATATTTTTCTTGATCCCTTTGTTTTTTCCAATTTAAGTTGAATGTGAATGCTGAAGACCTCCATGATTCAGTGGAGGCAAGTATTGTAGATGTAAGCATTTGAATTTTGAACATTTATTAACAAAAATAGTTATCTATGGCTAAATTATTGGTCTATAATGTACTCTAGAATATGAAGGTCTGAAAATCTGCAATTAAGATAGTCAATTATAACAATGGTTTCCATTTTATCTGTGACAATATAGAGAATACTAATCATCAGATGGATATTGTCAGAATACCTGTCTATTTTTTATGAATTTAGATTGGGACTGATGCTGAAAAAGTCTTTGCTATGGCTCAGACTAACTATATTAAATGTCAAGAAATGGGGTTCTTTCATCTTTTGTTCATTGAATTTCAACTGTTTATTGTGGCAACTAATAAAGATGTTCCTTATTTCCTTAATGAAAATTGGTTCTTGAATCAATGGCTTCTTTCATTATTCAGTCTCAAAATATTAAAGATGTGTTGCACTCAACGCTGATGATGTTATGGCTCTCCATAATATTTATACAATGTCATTACCAAGCTTATTGAAGTAATAAATAAAATGGTTTATATGTTGGTTATCCTATTAATTGGAAAAAGTCTACTTTGTTACTCTTATCTATAGAATGCCAAAATAGGTTAGAATTTATAATTTGTAAAAACTTACTATAATACTTGGGTGACATCTATCTCAAAATATATGTGTTGAATTAAATATGTCTATTCTTGTATAGATATAACTAGTTAGTTTAACCTCCCACTAAAATTAATGTTATTAAAATAACATTATATAAAGATGTGATGTAAATTTTAAGAGTAATTCCAATGTTATTTCCTGTTACTTTAGATACTTTATAGATAAGTTAATGAGAGTATCTTTACGACAGGCTAAAGATCCTTGAATGTTTGGCCAAACTTTTGTTCATGACTTTTATTGTTTTGTCAGTGTATAAAATACAAATAAAAATAGGAAATTAAGGGAAGGAAAAAAAGAGAGAGAAAAAGAAAATATGAGGCACAAGGGAAGAAAGAAAAAAGTGTTGACTTCTGACTCTTTTTAGTGCAGTACCAGATAACAACATTACAGCCTCAACTTTTTACTTTTACATATTAGTATATAACTAGCCATTTCTATAACAGCAAATCTATCTAATTCGCAAAATCAAAGTCAAAGTTTCATTTTTTCATCACAAGCATAAAATCCAGATGTGATATCCAAATAAAAAACACAATTAAATATGTTCTCCTCTTTGCATAAAACAATCAATTTAATCATTTCTGCTTTATCTTTCTTACTATGGAAATAATATGTATTTCTATTTGCACTTAATAATCTTTATAAACTTTATAAACTATTATCATTTATAGTAACAAAATTCACAGTATTCTTTCAGATTCTTTAACCTTAAAGAAAAAAATACTTTCTTCCATCCATTTTAAAACACTAAACTTTTATTTAAAAACATTTCTAAAACATTCTAATATATCTTTTTTAGCTTTCTCTTAACACACAGTTAAAGTTCACTTTCAGACCGATAAAATTCCAGTTAAATTGGAGTTAGTTGAATTTAGATAATTAAATTTAGATCAGTCCCTTCAAGTTACCCTCATAGAATAATTTTTCTTCTTCTATACATCCTTTTTAAAACTCTAAACTTTTCTTTAAGCTAATACATCTTTTTCTTTAACTTTCTCTTAACATACTTTTAAATAAACTTTCAAATTGCTTAAGCATTATATATAAAGAAAAAAATACACTTTCAAACTTTAGATTAAGACTTTCTTGCAATAACAAACATCAGAACAATAAAAATCCATCCTAATTCCGATTGACTCATTAAGTTTAAGTTTCTCCCTCCAGCTTGTCTTCATGGAATAAAATCTATTTCTTCTCTGGAATGTTTGTCAACTAGTTATAAGCTTTTCTTTTTCTCAAGGATTTCTCAGCCTTGTTAATGTCCATGAGGAAAAAGTCTCAAACTTGTCCTTTTAAAAGTTGCAGATTTTCTTGGAGCTCTTCATTCAATTGTGTTGGGAGATTTATATTTACACTATCATAATAAAAATTGGTCTCAGGTTTATTTTCCGAAATTGCAATGACTCCTCTGCATTGTCAGCTACTTGTGAAACTGCCTCGGTGGTTTGGTAATTTTCTAAACATATTTGCATCTCTGAAGTAAGTAGTTTGAGAAGTTTTTTTAAACATCCTTTGAGGATAACTGATCTATGAACTGACGGATTTTTTTTTCAAATACATCTCTAATAATTTCGTCTTCAATCTCCCCAAAATGGTGCAGATCTTCAAAAAGGAATAATAGGCTGTGGGTAAAGAGAGCCTTTTTTTAGCTTAATAAAGAATAATAGTCCTTAAAAATGATTAAGAAATTTACTATGTGTTTGAAAAGTAAATTTCAAAATGGCTGCTTCTTCAACAATGAATTGATTACTGCCCCATGCCCCAGCTTTCAGTACCCAGGCTGCTTCAAAGCTTGGCTCCTGAAGCTATTTCCAGACCTTTGCTGTATCTGAGGTTCTTGTGGTATAATTCTAGGACTTCTCCTAACCCAGGAGAGTCATATAAATTAAAGGAATGATGGTTCCTTCTGTTGGTAAATTGAAAAAACTACAGTCCAATGAAAAAAACCTTCAGGGATCCTTCTTTTCACCAGAAAGCGAATGTTTGGCCAAACTGAGTTGATCTTATCATAATCACAGTTTTAACTATCAAAATTTTAATTATATCATCCTTAGACTTTTATTTTAACCTTTATTTTTGAATACGACTTTTTGTGAATATTCTTCTCTTTGGACTCATTTAGAAAACAAGTGTGTTAACACCTCTGAAATCTTGGCAAGTTCTAGCATCCAGGATCTTGATTTCCTGTCAGCCACATTTGATTATTAGTAGTATAAACCAGGGTGAAATCCAGCAAGTTCTGACAGGTTCTGGAGAACCGGTAGCGGAAATTTTGAGCAGTTCTGAGAACTGGTAGCGGAAATTTTGAGTAGTTCGGAGAACCAGCAAATACCACCTCTGGCTGGCCCCAGAGTGGGGTGCGAATTGAGATTTTGCAATATTCTTCCCCCAGGAGTGGGGAGGGAATGGGGATTTTGCAGTATCCTTCCCCTGCCACGCCCACCAAGCCACGTCCACCAAGCCATGCTCACCAAGCCCACCAAGTGGTAGTAAAAAAAATTGGATTTCACCACTGGTATAAGCCATGATATTTTCATCCCAAATCATATGAGAAACTGACATTGTAGAATGTAAAACAGTCTGTGTTACACTTTGCTTCATGAGTTGCACTGAACTTGGATTTCTGGGTGCAATTCAGCAGTGGGTTGCTCCCGGTTCTGTCCAGTTCTTTAGAACCAGTAGTAAAAGTGGCGAGAGGTTCTGCCCACCTGCCCAGATGTCATAATTGATGATCTGCGCATGCGCAGAAGAGCGCATGCTCCCGTTGCGAACTGGTAGTAAAGATAAGTGGAATCCACTTCTGGTGCAATTCCAGTCCTAATTCTTACCTAGAAAATCCTTCATGACATGGGTTCAGATTACTGGAGGAACTGTCTTTCTCCACTGTCTCTACTTCTTGAATCTTGATATACAGGAGGGACATTGAGTCTCATTGACTAGAGAGAATCATCTTGTGGGATGCAGGAAAAATGCCTTATCCACAGCATTTGTCCTCTCAAATATCACATTATCCAAATTAGGTTAATCCCAAAGCTGTTTTCAGAAAGCATTTAACACTTATTTATTTTACCTTGCAGGATGATCAGGAAATTAGTTAATCTGGGAGAGGGGGCAGGTTTAGTGTTGGTAATAACATTACCAATTTTGAACTACAAATTGCATAAAAAAATTTAAAAAAATTAAAAATCCAAAGGAACAATTTTTGATTCATATTTTAGTTGGATATTATTATTCCAATGTTCCACATTATATATCTCTATGTGTGCAAACCTATAAATATAGTAATAAAATATACTATATATTAAGCTATTATTTACAACTTCTACAGATGTTCTGCAACTTGGATAGTTTCTGCATTTTTCCATGTGGATTTATATTTAATGCTATTTTATAAAAAAGAGTAATAATTCATAAGTATTTTATATTTTTCTGAAAACATTTTTGTTGCATTAAAAATATCAGAAATCTAGGGATGAAAGGCTCAGCAAATATTTTCTGTTCATCCTTTTATCTTACAGGGCTGGCGATACAGATGTGGAAACTTTTATAGAGATCTTACAGTATCTGCCTTTTTTCTCCCATTGATTCCTCCTTGGCACTCCTTTCCATACTCTTTCACCTTGGTTTCAAGATTTATCAAACTTTTTTTTTTTAAATAAGGGCTCCTGTGAAACCTCTCCGGTGCATATTTAAACCTCTTTCATATTTTCAACTAAATATTCATGGAATACAGGGCTAATTTATAGAAAGCTCTTTCTGTGTGCATATGTCTCTGTTTTAAATCCTACCCAATCCTCAGTGGGGATTAAATATCAAACTATGATCTTTGTTTTCCAGGAAAAATAATATTGATCAAAATTAATAATTTTTATACATCAAAATTGCTAGAAAAAGAAAAAGAAAAGAGGAAGACTGTTCATATTATAATTTTGCTTTTAGCCAGAGATGGCCACTTTTCTTTACAAATCTCTCTTTTTTAAAAAAAAAAAGCACACAACTAATTAATAGAAAACATTGCCATACAACATGATGGGAAACAAAATGAGAGTGAGCTAGGCTCTATTAAATGTTTTTCTTACAAGGTTCTCTATCTTGCAGGAATATTTCTTATGCTTTTATATTCACAAGCCTCAAAAGTGGCATATATATCATATGCACTCTTTACTGTGCAATGATGGTCTCACTAATTTTCATATAGCATTTAAGTGGAGAAAGGCTGAATCAGAAATGAGGAAATTTGTAAAAGAGACTAATTTTAAAGATGTTACCAAAAAAAATTACAATAGAAATACAAATGAGAAAGCATACTGTACGTTTATCTGACAACAGGTAGACCCAAAAGTGACATGGTGATAGCCGTATAATTGCACATGGTCAACTGCATTAAATATATTGCTACTTCAGATACCAAATACTATCCAGATGAACATGACAACAGTGAAAATAATTTAAAAGGAGGGTTAAAATCTAAGAACAACATGTCTCTGATTATTAGTACTGGGCACTAACAATAAAGGTAAACTATTTTACTTATGGGCTCCCTGGAAAGCATCTAATATCCATTTATTGGAAAAGGAATCCTGGATGTTGGCTCCTTAGTTTGATTCAAGAAAGTTCTTACTTTTTTGCATTCATATATGCAAGGTAAAGATAGAAAAAGTTAAAATAATTATAAGAAAACTAATCACATGATATAATATTTTTCTGCTTCTTTGAAAGCATGATTTCTTCCATATTAGGTTGAGATTATGCTCACTGCTGCCTATGGTCAATGGTAATTCTGAAAATTATACCATCGTCATAATTAGAAATTGGGAAAAGTTGAGTTGAAGGAAGATTGGAAAACAGATTTTTAATCAATAAACAAGAGGGTTTTCTAAGTAAGATACGTCAGTTCCTATTATAAATATTCATAATTACAATAATGGGGAAATGCATATGTTCTTTTTTATGTACTTGTGATAGGACATGCACAGATAGAATAATAATGGGAAGAATTTACATTATGACATCACAACATTTTGTTACTTTCTCCTCACCAGTTTCCCTGAAAATTTCAAGACTATTTTATCCACATAGCAATTGATCTATTATTTCTATAGATTACAAATAACTCCTAACAAGATCAGGAATGCTTAGTTGTTATTCCACTCAGAATCATATAATATAAAGAGCAACAATGAAGTTTTTGCTGAGGGTAGAATTGACTGACAGAGGAATAGTGTCTGGCCAATTTTTGGTGGACACATCCATAAATAATGCTTATGTATCTCTGGAAGGTAATTGTTTAGCAACAATCTCTAAAGTTTGTTGTAAAATTATTTTGTAGGTAGGAAAAAGAAAATCAAATCTGTACGAGGACTGTTCTGAATTATAATAAAGTTGAAAATTGCTTTTAGGTATTTCTAAACATTTTCAATCCTTACTTTGACTCATGTAAAGAAACATAATGTTTCAAATTTCTTTCCTGGAACTACAATTAATATTCTATTGATAGATTTCTGGAGAACAGTATAAAAAACATAGTCAGTAAAGACTTGAAAAGGCTGTCTACAACACATCAAGTTGTAGAATTGGCAAATCTCCATAAAACATTGCCAGTTCTGAGAAGACATAAAAAGCACTATCATTTTTCAAGAGTTTATAGTCTGATTTGGGCATCTGGCAATAAAACATCTGTTTGGAAAAATAACCCTCAAGTAATCCTTAAAAAAACATATATCTGATCGTTCTGCATATTTTCAGAAATTTCTTTTGGACAGCAGGCTAACACCTGCAGGACAGCACACCAATGCAGATGGAGACAATATTTATCAGCCATTTTAAAGAACATATATTTTGGTTACAAACACATAGACACTTAAGCACCACAATTTATCTTCCACTGGAGTATTTTTGAACTCCTTGGATGAGGAAAGGATATGAAGGATCAAAACATTCAGCTTTCTAGTCTAAAATTAAATCGTCCTTCTTCAAGTAGTATCAAAACCCACCCATGAACTAAAGTACATAAAAAAACCGAAAAAAACAAAAAAACAAAACAAAACCCAGCTTCTTGGCTGAATCCTTCTTATCTTACAATATTTTTCCTATGATGATATCTCTCCTGTTATTAAAAAATGGGTACAGTTCTTAGTGGCACATGATATGGGTCTGCTTATTTTTTTTAAATTTTGAAAGAAAATCAATAAAATGAATAACCTAAATACCTGGAAATCCTATTTCTGAATTTACATATATCTATATTTTGTGGTTTGACATGTGTCATCTTCCTATTCAATTAGAAATGCCTCTCTGAAATAATCCTAATATTTACTCTAACATAGCAGTGAGACCATTCCAGGATTTGTTCAATCAGCATTTTTTATAAATTGAACAGATACTCAGTTCCTGGGCTAATGTACAGATTGGAACATAGACTTAACTTGCAGATTTCTCCAAATGTCATGATGCACAAAAGATCCAAAATGCTTTAGAGAATAATGCATACCATAGAGTGGCTTTGGACTTTAGCTGTGGATTATGCAAATTATAACTCAACACATTTGGAGGGTTATTCTTCCTTTCTGTTAATTTCAGTTACCAAAAGATATTATCTGTTTTGTTCAAGATCTGTCTGTTTCTAATAGACTCTCCTTTTGGATAAGTAGGTGAAGGAACTATAATGTAAAGAAATATCTTTCTGAACCCTGGATATTGAGGATGAACAAAATGGTTTCCACTTTTTTTATGATACCCCAGATACATGACAAGCTATTTGGGAACCATGAAGTCTCAAAACAGGGAGACATGCTAGCTACCTCAAGACCATTGGGCTAAGGTGGGTTCTATCTTAGATATCATAGATATCTACAGTAGATGAGTACTAAGAAAAACTTTAATCTTTTCCCATAGTTCTCCTCAAAACAAAAGCAGAACAAACAGCTCACTTTTAAGTATGAAGGTATTAATACCACAGTAACCATGGGCTACAAGCTCCAATCTGGTGTGTAGGATATGTTTGTCACCTTGAATCATTTATAAAAATAATAAAGTCAAAATACAAATAAGTAAATAAATAGAATAAATAGTTATACTTCACTAGTCTCATTATCGATTATATAATGGCAATAAAAGTGACAAAAGGTCCCCTTTTAAACTGACCTGTTACTTTCTATGAAGAAATGAATCTTAACAACTTTTGCAAGGCTGCAATAAGAATATTGTTAGAAGTAAACAAACAATATTGTTTGGATCTGCTTAGAGTAAGATTTGGAATTGAGAGATCCAGTCAATCCAATTTAAAGGGAAGTGTTTGATCTTTTAATTCCTGAGAAAGTGGACCTTGGGTTTAATAATCTGTCCCCTATTACTTATTACATATAAATCCTTCCTGATAGGTGAAGATCTGCTAGAAGGTGGCATGTGCCTGGGTCCATGTAACTTCCTGAATGAAGAAGGGTGTGGTTTATCTGCTTTGAAAGTGGTATGGCTGCATCGATTTCTAAATATATATATATGTATAAATCACTAGACCCAACTGTCCTGGGCAACTTTTGTTCTGATTCTGATTCTGATCTCCAATTTCTGCAAGGCTCTAGCTACAAGAGGCCTTGGATGAAGCAGATTATCTGGAACCTTTTCAGACAGCTTCTTGTTGAATATACCATGGAGATGACATTAATTACACTTCTCTGATATACGGAGTTACAAGGATTAGGGTGGTGCAACTATCCTTGTTCTCCCTGATCTCTCATGATATGATTAATAACAGAGTATGGGAGTGTAGGGATTCTTGCTTAAAAAAACCTTGTAATCTTCTCTTCCTTTCTACATGTGAATCCAATCAAAGTTAATGGGAAGAGATTGAGTCCAAAGTCTCTTGAACATAAAATGTCTTAGGCATTTTAGGCTTTGGCATTGTACCCCTCCTATTTAACATCTACATGAATCTTCTGGACGAAGACATCTGATGCCATTGTGTCAGCTACCATCAGTTGATAATACTCAACCATATATCCTCACCCACTATGTTGTTGAGAAATTGGGTGATTTTAGAAATGTGAATTATAAGCAAACAAACAAATGTACTGCAGCATATGTGTAACCTGGTCTTGCTCATGATGTAGCATTACTACCTCATTCCCTGTGACTATTGCTCTTTCCAAGAACACAAGGTACCAGAAGTATATCTATCCCTGATATATTGGGATTTGCATTTTCTGCCATTATATACAACTAAGAATTATTAAAATGGGAACACAACCAACATGAGGATTATTTGAAAACTCAGATGACCATCTTTTAAAAAACATTCAAAAAATGGATCTGCATTAGAAAACACAGGAAACTCTTATCTTGGAATTCCTGTCTGTAAATATATTGTGTCACAGAAATCAAAATTATCCAAACAATGGACATTAATGTTCTATATTTATTTTCAGTGCTACTCACAGCTATGCTTCCTTCAGGAAGTTTTGCTGGCTGAACTTTGTATGGCATCTTCTTTACTTCAAATGACACACTGATGGAAAGAGCATAGTGGTAATTTTTCCTCTGAAAAATATGATACAGAAAAAGTTTTGATTAGTCTTTTTAGGCGAATAAAATGAATTGATTCATAGTCCCTCCTATAATGGCAGACAGTGAGTTTGGGACTTAGAAAGGAGATGAACAAGAAAGCAGAGAGAAACAAGATAAAAATATATAAATCTATATACATAATAGAAAAAGTAGATGGATGTTTTTCTCTCTCTTTTATAATAATAGAATTAAAAGTTATCAGTTACAGAAAGAATCAGGATCGAGAACGTTTCATTATTTAGCATATATTCACTGCCTCTTCATAGCAGATCCACAAATTTAGATAGTTTAGAAAAAAGTAAGTAAATTTATGGAGGATGTGGCTATTATTGGTAAAAAAAAAAACTGAAAGTTTTGAGGCTCAGTTAGATAGTTTAATTATCAGTTCTTAAAGGGCAGTTTGAAAAAAAAAACACTGTTGTCTACACATTCAGCCTTTGAGCTTCTTTGCTTGGATCCTATGTGAACAAAATGCTGGACTAGCTATGGGAAAAGAACTATTGCTTATCAAATGTTTTGGACAAGCATTCCAATATCTTACCAATGGCCAGGCTGGATACAACTAATAATTTTGAGGCCAAATTATCTAAAACATACTTGTTTTCTCATCCCTGAAACAGACTGTTAGTCTAATTGGGTTCTTGATATATCCTTATGAAGAAAATTCTCGTGTTAAAGAAATAATTCAAATGTCGTAAACAGTTAATTGAGATGTTCCCTGCATTACAACATTCTACACCTCACAACACTGGAGCAGAGACCACGAACTTTTGAGTTTTTACATCTTGGCCTTTTCTATGTCCTTTATGTGTGGCTTTGTATTCTCTCATCAATTAATATAGAGAAAACATTTATTTTGAATACCCTTTCTTCTACAATAGTTGGAGAGCCAAGCAACACATATTTAAGTCCCTTATCATCTTAATAACCCTCCTCTGGCTTATTGGTATCCATTTTGAATGGTGGTGCCCAAAACTAGATATATAGAATAACACTAAAAGGATCTAACCAGGGCAGAATAAGTGGAGCAATTACTTTCCATGATTTGGACTCTGCTTCTGTTAATGTGTCCCAAAATAGCATTTGCATTTTTTAAAGCAATGGGATTGTATTTAACTTGTGTTCTACAAGCCTGATATGTCTTCTTGCCAAACCATATCTTCTCCATCCCATACCTAGGCCTTTCATTTTCTCCAATCCAGGTGCAGCATTTTACACTTCTGTTCGTTAAATTCCCTCCTTTTCATTTTATCCAAATCTTCTCACTTTATGGTTATCACTCACCATTTTAGTAATGTCTTATAATCTTTACAATCACTATAACCGTAATCAAATTCATTATAAGTTCTGACTTATACAGTGCAGTTGCGAAGGAAGACACTATAAACTCTGGGAAAGATCACTCACATATGTTTTTCTACAGAACCCTAAATGCCCCTTAACTTTCCTGTTGAACTTCAGAATTGCCCTTCAAGGAATTGTGTTGTCTTTTTGGGAAGTGCTGTTCTAATTCTGTCAGCATTTTTAAGTTTTCCTTCTTTTGTCCATTGATGTAAATGACAGTTCCACAGTATTATTTTGAAACATAGGCATGATCTGAAGAGAATTTTCAACTGAGAGTATGGATCTCATTTTTATTAGCTGCCCTATAGATTCAGAAGCCCAGAATAATTGGTGGAAGTTCTTAATGATCTTAACAATCTAATCTAAATCAATGCACATAAAAAGTCGCGAAGTCGTGATTAAAACTGCAGTAAACATATAGAAATCCACTTGGAAATTCAAACAATTTAAGAGAAAAATAAATTAAAGATATTTCTACTCTTCTTAAGATATATTTTGCCAATATTCAGTACTGGTATTGTAAGGAAATATGCATTGAAGGATTCCTGATGTACACCTAAGGAAGATCACATTAGCTCTTTACTACAGGACAAATTTTGGATTTCTTTTTGGTACATAGTCAATGAGGCCACAATTTTTATCTCACTAGTGATAAATATTTATATTCCTTGGAATTTCCTGCAGTGTCAGCATGCTCCCCCATTCTTGCAGCTATACTTTTCCCCTTTGCAGCTGCTGCTCTGAGCAGGCCTCCTTTAGTTATTTTATCTCTCATCAGTTAGAGGATTTATGAGTAGGCTAGACCCGACCTTTGCCCCAATGGGTGGAGCATACGCAAACAGATACTCATTCAAAAGCTCAAGTGATGAGTTTCTAGCTTTTTTCCTGTGGGACAAAATCAGCTGACCAAACTCTCTTCTTCTTGAATACAGATGTCGGCATTATTAACACCAGGCATTTAAAAAAACACAGAGCAACTTTCCAGATACCCAGAACAGCTAACATTGAAAAATTCTCTTCATACCATGCGGTTGCTTTATATTTATATTTTTGAGGCCTATATTTTTGATGCTTATCACTGACAATAGAGTGGCCAGTTGGGCATCATCAAATCAACACATACATGCTAATTTATATGTACAGCACCAATTTAAGAACTAGAGAATGGGAGATTTCCCTTTTCTCTTCTTAATTTTAAAATTTGCTTGAGCAAGATCTATCCAAATACAGTAGAGGACCATTTTTTCAGGACACTTCGAACATAGACCAGTCTGTTGTAAAAGAGACCACATGATCAATTTTCCTGATTCACTGCGTATTCAAAGATGACTTTGAACCTGAATCCAAAAATTATCAACTTGGTTTAAGCCTCTCAACTAAAGCCATTAGTAATATTAACCTAGACTTCAGCTGAAAGGGAAAGAGAAAGCCTAAAAATTACTCATAAAGGCAATATTTTCTCTCAAAAGGATGCACGAAGTTTAACAGGATAGGAATTTAATTTGCAAAGGATTATACTAAAGGGCAATTATACTGCAGTCAAGATGATGGAAGGGATAGAGGAGAGGGAGTTAGAAGTAGGGTGAATGAAAATATTATAGCATGGAGCAGAACCTTCTAAAATTTGAAATCATATTCACTGATACAATTTTTATCTTCAAAATATAAATGCTAGGCCAGTGATGGTTAACCTTTTCTGGACTGAGTGTCCGGAGTGTGTGTGAATGCACATCCGTGTGCCTGAACCCCCAAAACGCAATGTGTGTGCGGTCCCCACGCATGCCTGTGTACCCCCACATTCGCTTTTCCCCCCTGTGCACGTGCGTGCATCCCCAGCATGCATCCTGCCCCCAGCGCACAGGCAGCAGAGACCCGAAGGCCAACTGGCCAATGGGAGGCGAGCACGCATGCACAGTGGAGCTGAGCTGGGTGATGGCTCGCATGCCCACAAAGAGGGCGCTGCATGCCACCTCTGGCATGTGTGCCATAGGTTCACCATCACGGTGCTAGGCTGTGCTTTATATTAAATTTAGAATAAGAGATTTTAGCAGACTTACATCATAGATAATTTTGTGCTGATTTTTATATGAATCAAATACAGCTAATTTTGGAAATCCAGCACAAATTGCATAGAAATGAATAAAATGTGTTATCATAATTAAATAAACACATTTAACTTTATTCCGATTAAAAGAGGAAAACTATTTGTTTCAAATAAATAATTTGATCTAGAGAAGCATTATGTGGGGAAGAGTCAAGGATCTCTTCCTTGGTCTCTTCTGATTCAAAATGTCCTTCCTTCTAAAGCAGCTTTCCGTGTTTCAAAACAGAAACTAGATTAATATTACATTGTTTGGTTTAACCTTTAGTGTTGCATAACTGCAAATGAAAAGAAATCTGAACAGCACTTATTGGTTTTATTTTTATAATCACAGAACAGAAAAGAGATGTGGTTTGGTCTCAAATTCCTTTCCCTTCTAGAGTATCTCAATAATTCAGATAGTACCTTTTGTCAGGATTGTTTTTAACAGCTTTGATTTCCACTTTGTTATTGCTAATGTCCACTATTATTGACACAATAATAAGAGAGAGAGAGAGAGAGAGAGAGAGGGAGGGAGGGGGGGAAGGATGGATGGATGGATGGAGGGAGGGAGGGAGGGAGGGAGGGAGGGAGGGAGAGAGAGAGAGAGAGAGAGAGAGAGAGAGAGAGAGAAGAGTCAGATTCTCAAGTTTAACATGAAATGTAGAATCCCCTTTTGTAAAATGAGTTCTTAAGATAAAATAACAATCCCCAGTATAATACATGACCCCATGTGATGTTTTAATGTTATCTCCTTTCCTGAGCTTTTAAAATTATTTCCAGCTACTGAATCCACAAAGATGGAAAACATGTTTATCATTAATCCCCTGGTATATGATCACAACAGTTTGCATTTTTCACTGCATTCCACTTTCCTTATTTGAGGTCATGGGATCATCCAGTTCACTCTGTATAATTTCTTGATGGCTTCCTGTAGTAATAATACTGTCTTTCCCAGATAGGGTTATCTGTAAATGCCATCAATGTACTCCCACCTCTATTCTACAGATGTTAATAAAAATAAAATAGATCTTGTACTAGTCAGTGATAGGCATCAAAAGTATAAATAAAAACAGTTACAACTGTTATTTGTAACTTTCTTTCAACTTGAAGGTCTACTTTTTGATATTATAATAATCATGTTATTTTTGCCTTTCTTCCATTTAACCAATTCCTTATTTAGTAGACACCACTTTTTCAATTTTGATCCTGTAACCTACTGCAGTACGTTTCCTGGGGATTATCATCTACCACTTCTTTTAAAAATTTAAACTGTGCCTTTGAATCCTCACAATTGCTTCATAAGCTCTAGGAATTCAATTTTTATCACTTAATATAAATGGAAGATGGGAGGAATTGATTTGGGAAAACACTGTACAATGTATCATTCCAATGTGCAAAGCAATTTATCTGTGATAGAAAGCTATTCATACAATATTCTCAACCAGGAGCTGAATCCTCCATATCTCTTTTGGAAATAGACATCCTATATTTTTCATTCTTACATATTCAGTTGACATATTTCTCTTGAGTTTGGCCAGATTTATTTATTTATTGGTTCGATTTATATGCCGCCCTTCTCCGGAGAGTCAGGGTGGCTTACAATGCATTAAGCAATAGCCTTCATGCTTTTGTATATACCTGCTTAGTAGGGCTTTCGGCCCCCCCTAACCGGCGTTCTTTTTTATACAAAGTCAGCTTATTGCCCCCACAATCCAGGTCCTCATTTTACCTACCTCGAAAGGATGGAAGGCTAAGTCAATCTTGAGCCTGGTGAGATTTAAACTTGCAGTAATTGCAGGCAGCTGGTGCTATTTAACAGCACTTTAGTCTGCTGCGCCACCAAGGCTCTTAATTTAAGATTAATTTAATTTAAGCTTCTAGTGCTTAAATGTTCAATTTTGGTGGAATAGTAGAAAGAGTGGACTGCTCAAATTATATTGCAGAACTGGTAGAAGCTATATACTAAATACTGGGACAGTTTTTCAATATAGATTTAAGGTTGTTCCCCCCCCCCGCAAATTATTTTCAGTTTGTTCGAAAGAGATTGGATTTGGGACTTGTTCCCACCTACCACACCACAGGTGTTATCTCTGCAATCTTATGCTCTTATAGATATATTTAAAGGGACACAATTTCTCATGGCATGAAAATATGCAAGCATGAAAATAAGACTCTTCTGCTATTCAGGATCCTAATCCATGTGTTTGTTTGTTTACTTATTTATTTGTATCCTACCTTTATTATTTTTATAAATAACGGAAGGCAGTAAAAATATCCAACATACCTTCCTCTTCCTTTTCCCCACAATAACAACCCTGTGAGGTGAATTGGGCTGAGAGGGAATGCCACCTCAAGACCACCCAACTGGATTTCATGTCTGAGGTAGGACTAGAACTCACAATCTCCTGTTTTCTAAACTGGTGCCTTAACCACTAGACCAAAGTGGCTCATTCAAATGTAAATTGGGGACATTTTTAAGACATTCACATCAGACATCAGTACGGTAGTGCGGGGCCAGTCTTCCTTATCTATCTTTACCTTTGGCAGGGGCTAAAACTGTTAGGAAAAAAACAAAGAATGGTTTCTTCTATTAAGCTTTATAACTTTATATCTATGTTCTCAAGGTGAAGGGTTTTATAGCGATCCACAAATGTCTGGTTGCAGTGATATTTTTTATTATTCTCTGGAGTACTAACACCTTTCCAAATGTTAAACATATTCAGATCTATTATCATACTAAAAATTAGTTTCAGTTTCAGCAAATGTGAAACATATGGATACCTGGATTCCAAATAGCTAAGCACTTCCAAGACATGCTGAGTACAGAATCTGTTTGCATACTATCCAAACTCAGGCAGAGGTAATTTGGAAAGCACATCACCTATCAGCCCACCTAAGTAGTTAAAACAATTTAAATGAGTTCTCAGTGGGACTAGTGATGGATTATAGTGCCTGCTTTGGTCTCAATGAAGTACAACAGCAGAAATCAATAACCCACCACAAAGGTATATAAGCTAACCAAGGCACGTAAAGACAAAATAAAGGTCATCTGGCCTACAGGTGGGATTTCTGAGAGAAGATAGGGAGGAGAGAAAGAAAAGAAAGTAATTGTTTTATCCACTTTCACTGGTCAATTCAACTGAGAAGAATTCAGATTGCTCTTCAGATCTGAGTGATCATCTAATCTGTGAGATAGGTTTGCCATTAATTCCATACAACTAAGCTTCATTGCATTTGGCTTGCTTAGTTATATCAGGGGCAGGGCAGGGAACTTTCTACACAGGAACAGCAGTATCATGGATAATCTTCTAAAATAGTGAGTGGGACACATATTTTTTAGGCCAAGGATTGCATGCATCCAATGAATGGTATTGGTGAAGGGTACCTCCATTAAGGAGACTCAAGACAAAAAGTAACTTTCATTTCATTTCAATAAAAATTATTAAACCAAGTTATTATAGTGAATATATTTATTAGATAAACATTTAGTAAGCTTCCTTTCTATGACATCAATAAGTAAAATTCTGTGGCAATCTTCAAAGTCTATTTGTCACATCTAAGGCTTTTAAGGCTAAATGCTATCTGGGAATTTTAGGCTGTTATCTGTTTCCAATACACTATCATTTTTCTCTTTTTAAATTGGAGTCCTATATAATGTATTGTTTTATTATAAGATAAGACTGGTATCATGCTTCTGATACATTTTTTTTCACAAACTCTGGGTGGGCAAAGAGCTTGGCAGGTCCCCAGAGAAGAACTGTGAGCATATTGAGGCTTTGGAGTTCATGGTTCCCCATTGCTTATTCTATGCTATACTGTACAGATTGCCTTTTCAGTGGCTGTATATTAGATAGAAAATCAATAGAAATCATACTAGAAATACAATTAATAAGAAATAAGGCTAATTCTTCTTTGTATGAATTAGACAACTGATAGATTAAACTACATCAATGACAAAATTTAACATATGTTTCTGTTTACATTTAAGTTTTGAAATACAGCCAAATTCTTCCTTATTCTTCTTGGCTTTGATTCAACAGGCTTCATTATCTTTGTTGGCTTTGGGGGAGACCTTAAGCTCCTTGTTTATTCAAGCTTGTTTAATCATCTCACTTCATATAGCTCCAGTTTGTGATAAAATGTTAGGCTTTAACATGACAGATTACAATTAGCTGCAAGATTGAACAGTCAGCACGTGTTATTTTAATACTGTGAAAAGTTAGCCAATCATTGAATAAATTACACAAAATCAATATAAACATAAAATTCATTGAAATGAAAAATGCATTCTTTATTCTTAAAATTAAGGATAATGGATTAAATCAAGATTATATTTTCATATCTGAAAGCAATCGCTGTTCCATTGTTTTGTAATATATCACACTGAGCTACAGAATAGAATTCTTAGTGAGACTGGTTTCCTATTTTTTTTTCTCCCAAACATTTAAAATATTTTGTAGTGTGATCTGTGGGTAGTTTGGCAGAGAAAGATTGCTTACGTCAATGCTATAGAATAATATAATGGATTCACACATTCATTGATGCGATTCTGAAATCACGTTATCAACTGAGAGCAATTTGGGACTAATATGTGGGAAGATTTACATACTTTTCAGAAAAAAATATTGATGATGAATGATGCAGTCCTTGCATTTTCTTGAGAGCTAGTACGGTCTAGTCACTAAGTGGAAGTAAAAGTGAAGATCTGGGAAATCAGATCTCACTCTTCCTTATTTTCAAAACAGCTTTGTACATTGTATATTTTATTACAAGACAAGTTTAAAAATGGTACATTGCAAACATTTGAAAAAGAAAAACATTTCATATTTAATAAAATTTATGTTTGATTATTTAAAAATCAAAATGGTTCCTATATGATGCATGAACTGGAGTAAAATGGGACTGTCAGAATCTCTGAGAAGCAATAGGCACTTATGTTTACAGTTGTAATTTACAGAGTTATTCTAAGCACAGGATAGCTTGCAGTTAGGCTCAAGGTTGACTCAGCCTTCCATCTTTCCGAGGTCGGTAAAATGAAGACCCAGATTGTTGGGAGCAATATGCTGACTCTGTAAACCACTTAGAGAGGGCTGTAAAGCACTGTGAAGTGGTATGTAAGTCTAAGTGCTATTATTTAGCTTTCATTTCCTTACCTGTAGAAATGTTGAAGCCCATAAACGAGATCGGATTTTCAATGCAGCACTTTTTCCTTTTTCCAAGAGCCCCACTGAACAGGTGATCATTAAACATTCCACATTTGTGCAGTTCTGTACACAAAGCAAAAAAGATATATTAAATTATTTATTGAACATATTGACAGAGTCAAATTCCATCAGCGGTATCTAGAATGCCAACATGTTCAGCTTTTATTTTTAAAAGTTAATAAAAAACAAGAAATGCTACATTTTAAAAGAGAGAAATAACATCAGCTTAGACCTATTTAAGAAAAAGACTGTCTTACTGGAAAATTGACAATTAAAAAAAATCTATATTTCTGTATGAAATTCTTAGCTTTAGTGTTAAAAGTCAATTTCAATTTTTTTCAGCAAACTGCATAAAGAAGTAGTACCTATGTTGATATGTAGTAATTCTTCATAACATTCTAACAATATTCTTTTTTCCCTTAGATTTAAAACATTATTAATAGGATGCATTAGCTTGCATATCATGCCATCAATATCTAAATTACGATTTGCTGAATCAGTTAGCTTAACATTCAGTTCCTTTTGCTATTTGATTTTGGATGTAATGAATACTGAAAATCCACTTTTTATTATAATATGTTGAAAGCATAGTGCTGTTCAGGGAATACAAGCATTTTGTGAGATACAGTTTAGAAAGCATTGGCATTTGCTAAGTATGCTCCTAACATTTCAGAAGAAATCATTAGTAGTGTAAGTAATCATTGTGTTAATTAGAACAAGTGATCATTAGTTGAATGATGTTATATCATAGGCAAGAAGGAACAATCTCTACATATATGTATATATGAGTGGATGCCAATTGCACAACATGACAAATATTAATTTATAAGTCTTCTGTGTTCAAATCCCCAAGTCTCCCAGTACAGAACTATGTAAGCTGGATTTCTGTAAAATCAAATGTGCTGTTAGAAAAATAATGTTATATGATGTTACATTATGTAAATGCAAAGTTAAATTTGTACCCCAAATATCACAGCAAATGTTTCTTCATTAAAATTGAATGAATGATTGTGTTTTCTTTTTTGTTAAAGTCCCATCCACTTCCTCAACAGGAAACTGATTATACAGAACTTACTGAAAGGCAATATTTTAGAGGAAGTATTTGTTTAGCTTTTCTTATTTAATCACTCTTTAATCTAGCCAAAGTGTTTATTCTCTGTAATGTAGGAGCAATGAAGACATGTCTTTCTATTCACAGTTGTACTAGATCAAAAAAGAGCTTCATAATTAAAGGCTAAGTCAGATACTTAAAAAATAAAACAAAAAACAGATGCATATAAGTTAGATTCGAAGACTATTTTGTTGTGATTTTTGTAGCAATTGAACAGACTTATAAGCCAGGACTCAAAAAAATCCCTCCTCATTCTACAGGTATTTTTCGACCTATGATCACAGCTGAACTCAATTTTTCCATTGTTAAGTGAGTCAGATCCCATTTTATAAACTTTTTTTCCACAATTGTTAAGTAAATCACTGCAGTTGTTAAAGGAATTGTGTCATTAAATGGATCTAGTCTTCAAATGTTCCAAATGGTGATCACATGACCCAGATACCACAACCATTTTAAATACATCCAGTTGTCCAGCACTCAAATTTTGTTCTTGTGACCATGAGGATACTGCCATAGTTGTAAGTGTGACAACTGATCATAAGTAACTTTTTAAAGTGCCGTTATATCTTTGAACAGTTGCTAAACAAACGGTTTTAAATTGAGGACTACCTGGACTTTTCTAGACTCATGGAATAGTTTGGACTTTCCCCCATTTTTGAATAGGATGCCCTTTCCAAAGAGTGAGCCACTTATTTTTGAAAGAGGGAGTTTGAAAAATAGTTTGACATGCGGTTCAGAAATTTAAGAAAAGGTACAAAATGAACCAAGCATTTTTACTATGCTAAAGCAAGACTTAATACTCACAACAAGCAGCTCTCAAAAATTCTAACCATGGAGTGGTGGGATTTGATGTAATATTCATTTTCTGTAAATGCAAGTGGAACATTCCTCGTACAAGATAATGTGGTAGTACCACACTATAAATGTACATGGGGGATGGTCTCTTGGTGGTAAGATATGTAAATAGTAATACAGATGATAAATCATAACCTGTTTTCCCTTCAGCTTGTATTTAAAATAAAAGTTGAGAAAAATCTAGATTGTGAAATGCTACCTGTCTAAATCCAATCCACTTGAATCAAACTACTGGAAAATCTGCATTGTTATTTTTACTACAACATTGCAGGTTCTTCTTCCCCAACTTATTTATACACAGAGTTTAACAATTGAGACAGCCGTTTATTCAATTTGTTTTGATAGTTTGCAGGTTAGTTATTACCAAAAAACTAACCACATTTTGGAGCATTGTGCATGAATAGACTCTCTATGACTGAGGAATAATTGTTTCATAGATAGCCTTCCCAGAATTTAGAATTTATATTTGCTTAGTTTTGATAATCAGGAAAAGAAATGAAGAATGAGAGTTACCTATTAATTGGTAATTAAATTTGCAAGTCTTTTTTAAAAAAACCCTAAATAATGCCAGTGTTTAAACATGCATGAAATATATATATAGATCCGAATATATATTTGAATTAAAATAGAGAAGAATCAATAGAATAAAAAGTAAATCACAGATTATATGTTTGTCTCTTTTTCCCAGCTATTATGTCTTTATTTCTCTAACAGGATGGAGAACGTTACATATAGAAAGAACAGAGAAAACCACCTGATTTCACGGATAGGATATTTTCATGTATACAACAAAAAGTATTTTTAGACATCATTAGGACTCAAAAGTAAAACTGCATATGGAAATGAATAAAAGATCTCTTACTGCAGTGGTGGCGAACCTTTTACACACCGAGTGCCGAACAGGTAAATGCTTTGCACGCTTTATGCACATGTGTGCCATCCATGGTAATGCGTGGCTCCTCCCCCATGTGCTCCATATGCAACCGTACCATCTGTGCATGCGCACAGCTTTCACATGCACCACCGTGCGCTGCATGCGCAACCACACCATCTGCGCACGCATAGCTTTTGCGCACATCTGCAAGCACAATTGCATGTGTGCATGGTTTTTGCGTGCACAATATACACATGTGAACGCCATCTGCACATGTGCATGCTGCACACCAGTACTCTCACATGCAGAAAAACTCAGAAGACCAGCTGGGTCCCCTGAATTGCGCACATGCGGACCAGGGGCCCAAACACCAGCTGTTGCGGACGCGCATGCACAGCTGCAGGTGAGCTGGGCAACAGCTGGCGTGCCCGGAAAAATGGCTCTGCATGCCACTTCCGGCACACATGCCATAGGTTTGCCATCATGATCTTATTGTGTCCAGTCTTGATACAGCTACTTTTATATTTGTAGATTGATCTGAGATTTTCCACATCTTGTTGTCTACTGGTTAATTATAAATGGTTCTCTAAGTGATTACATGCCTGAACACAATAAACTAATATTTAAGGAGAATGGGAGTGTTGTTGATATTTTTTCTCCACAAAGACAAGTTATAAAAAGTTCTTCCATGATCATGTAAAATGAGGGTCCTTGAATATATAGCACAAAAATATATAATTATCTCACCAGAATTTTTGCAGAGTTTTTTTGATACTCCAGCAATTTGGCTTCCCTCCGTCCAACAGAGTGAGAGATGGAGGAATTGCGTAAAAACGCAGCAAGCTCTGGAGTGTCTTCTGGGACAGTAAACTACAGAAAAGAGAAATTATCTTTAAACGACCTTTAAATATTTATATAGAATTATAGAATTAACTTACTAGCATCATCAAATTTCTAAAAGTCTAAAAAAGCAAACTGTCAGTGAACAGAAACACCAAGACTCTCTTACCTTTACTTCCAAACTGTTAATTGCAGAACTTGTTTGACACTTCAGAGGTCCATGTGTCTGAATGTGAAGGATGTAAAGAAGAAATTCTGTTTTGCTCAATACTGGCCATTCCACATACAGGACTGTATCATTGATGGCACTTGGTCCAATGTTGTGCAACTATTTGAATACATAATAATAATAATAAAAATATTTAGCAATTTTTAAATTCACATCATTATATAACATTATCCCTACCTCACTACTGCAATCCTATCAAACTCTTGAACCAAACCTATGAAAAATTCCCCATCATGGTGCAAACTGAAGACCTAATTAGGTTTACATGGGACTGCCCTTGAAAAGCATCCAGATGCTGGTTCAAAATGCAGCGTCATGTGTGGTTTTGTACAGACCCAGATGTGCACATACAGTATATCACCTCTCTTGGGGGAGTTGCATTGGCTTCCAATTTGCTGTGCAAATCAGTGCTGGTTGTTACCTTTAAAGGCCTATATAGCTTGGGAAGAGACAATCCTTTGTCTATTCTATTACATCTGTCTTCCCAGATTGGGGAGGCAGGGAATGTTGCAGATCCCTTCTCCTAAGGAGATATATACATCTGAGGGAACCCAGGAGAACAGCCTTCTCTGTGGTAGATCCCTCCCTCTGGAACATCATCCTTGTGGATGTTAGACAGTCTTTTGCAAGGACTTGAAGATCTGGTTTTGCCAATAGGTCTAGGGAACCCAGAGTGGGATGGAGCCCATCAAATAGCTTGTTTTATTACTTTTTGTCTCCAGGCGGTATTGTTTTTACTGTTTTTATAATGGGTGGGGGTTTTTTGTAAGCTGCTTAGAGTCACTGAAAATGAGTGGGTAGCCATATAAATTCTCTAAAAAACAAATGTGACTGCATGAAAGATGCAAACATTGTAGATTTGAATACTGATCATAAATTTCTTTTTTCAGTGCTGTTATAACTTTGAATGGTCTCTGAATGAGCAGTTTATAAGTAATGACTACAATAATTGTAATCAATTATTACTCGTTTGTGGTAATAATTCACAGATATTCTCAGAATTCTGATAATTAGGTGCAAGGGATAATTGGCAGCACAATACCACTTCCAAACATTACAACTAAAATTGTCTCTTCAAAGGTATGTTGCTAAAGCAGGTATATTATCATTCTGGTCAACAGTAAAATAAGTATTTTAATATGTCAGCTTAATCATTCTTTTCCAAATGTTCTCAACTCTGCAGCTTTCTTTTCCTCACTTCATATCTTATCATTAAAGCTATAATGTTTTCAGTTTACTCAAAATAGTACTGACATATTATAGTACTATAACAAGGGGCTTTAGGAGCACAGCCTAAAAATATGATAGGTATGTAGGTAATACACGAGTGTGCTAAACTAGTGATAGCATATGAAACTTAAGTCCAATGTTATATCAATAACATTCGGTAAACCCAATATCTGACATAAACAGTGCTTGCCTTGTAAGATTTCAATTTATAATTTTGTTTATATTTTGTTATCCATAGTTCCCTCGGAGATTGCCCATCCTGTCCTGCCTACTGATTTGTAAATAAAACCATATGTGAAACATCCTGTTTCACTCTCAAATTTAGTTATCCATCAAATTCCAAGGAGATTATGTATTCATTATATTTCATTCCTTCCATAGTGTTCATTTGAGTAACCCTTTGAAATTGAATGATAATAATATATATTAACATTTATGAAAAGTCCACATTCATTTCATGATGTGGTTTCTAATTGGTTTTTAATTTGCACTTTATTGTAATTTAGTTTGATTCATGTAGATTGTTTGATTTATCTAATATGCCTAGTTTCTCGGATAAAGACATGAATTAAATGTTAGGAAAAATCACTTTTCTGCATGTTCCAGAATCTTAATTATATTGAAGGCATGGTTGTTGAGATTTACTATCTTTCTCTAATTAAGGATATATGATCAAAGATAGCGTAGCTCTGCAATTTAAAAAAGAGATACACTTAGCCATAAATCAGCCATGGTATCACAGATCCTGTGGAGCTCTTGCTACATTCATGTAAGCCAACTGAGTATAGTCATGGATGGGTCTTCTTCATTACTCACTATGCTTCTTCCCCAAACATGGCCACATTCAATTGGGAAACCAAAGAGGCATAAAGCTGCACTCAGTTGTGAATTCTGATATTCAATATTTCTAGATATTGAAGAATAAATAGAATTTCTAATTGGCTGCCTAAATCAAGATTCAGCAATCACCATGTCCAGAGATTTCTGATAGGCTATAGTGGAAATTCTGTGGCCTTCCAAAAGTTTTTGGAATTCACAACAAACTTCACAATTCGCCATGCCAATTGTAAATTAAGCATGGCAAGAATACTTTCTCAATTGTCAATAAACTTCATTTTGTGTATTATGCATAAAATATGCAGTTTTTTATTAGGAATCTGTTTTTATATTTATTTGTTTGTTTTAACCTCATATATATGTTCCACTAAAGGTCCAATCTCATCTTCTTTGGTAGGTTCATCTTTTGGTTTCCAGTTATGAATTGGCAACACAATTTGTGGAGGGTGAGAGACTCTGAAATAGTTCATAAATAAAATTACATGAGATCATTTGTTTGTTTAACAAAAGAAGAAATGAACGCAGAATAGTAAATGATAGCTGATCCCCTATTGATTCATTATATAAATCATTCATAAGTACTTCCTTAAAGATAAAGCTCAGGTAGTTTTTTTTAGAAAAAATGTTGCAAATCTTTAGGCGTGCTATAGTATTAACAGAGATGTTCATGATGCAGTTCTACAGGCTTTAGGGAAGAGATAGCAACTATAACTATTAGTTAAGCATGTCTGCAAGATGGTAGCACAACTGTACGATTGAAGCCTCAATAATTTTTTTATATGGATTAATGCAGAACATACAAAAAATGGACAGGGCTTCGATTGCATAGTTATAATTATCATTTTGAATTTTTGACCTCCTTGTGGACACTTCTAACACTAGTTACAGTTTCCCAAAAGGCTACCATTTCAACATCATATACATATGCATTCATATAGTACTAAACAGAACATCTCGTGTACAGTTTAACCTTTAATGCCAATACAAATTACTAGATTACTAAAAACTAATAGTCACTTAAATAAACACCAATTAATAGTTCTTGATGTTTTAAAGAAATTATTTTGTAATCGATAAAAGCAACAACAATAAAACCAAAATGTTTCAGGAAGGGATGTTTACTTAACTAGATATGTATAAATACTTCTGAAAACTTTCCTTCAATATTCCTTAGGAAATTAAAAAATGCCTTTATTATACATGATATGAGCATAATTTGTACTGCAGGATATTCGTTTAGGAAATACACAGCTATTGTTAACTGTGTTCACCTATAGAATATTAAAGATATGTATCATTTTTTTATTCCATCAGCAGCATTCTTCTAAGGATCAGATGATTAGCTTTAAATATTTAATTTATATGTCAGAATAGTCACATATTGAAATTGTTTTATAATACAATTAAAAATATTTTTGTATTCCAAGTGGAACCTTGGTCATATGTTCTTAAGGTTGAGTCTGCTGTCTTGTGCACTTGAATTTTTTTTTTAAATACTGTGAATATCATGCCCGAAGGCAATCCTGCTACATGAACAGAACTTCTTGTGTAGCCTAAATCTAATTTATTGTGACAAAAGACTGACTTATGAATAAGAATGAATAGAATGGCATAGGATGTCATAGCTTCACACACACACACACACACACACACGATTAACTGTCAAACTGATAGTTATAGTTTTATCATATTATGTGACCACTTAAAAGACCTGTTGGCATGGATTCATCTTTTTATATCACCCTCACATGGCTGCTAGCTTACAGGTAGGCCAATGTACCAGTTGGCAAATATAGAATCTGGCCATGCATACAGCAACAACAGATGTGTAAGAATTGTTTTGGTAGGTTAGGTAACCAACAGACCTTCTGAAAATAAGTATATTTTAAGACTTATCATATTTGGGAGTCAATAATTACAAATGTCTAAGTACTGTAATACACAATTACAATAAATTAAATAATTATGACTATTTTATATTTGACTCAGAATAAATGTACTTACCCTCTGATCTGTACATGAGCTATTGCACTGATGTCAATCTTAAATTCAACCAAATTGCTGTTGGCATTAACTTTGTTGGAACTAAAATAAATTAGGGTAAAGTTTAATTATGTTTCAAATACGTGGATCTGAAACATTTTAACTTAAATCTACAATGATCAAGGGATACTAGGCTTTTTCCACCAGACACTCTCTGGATGGGTATCTATTCATATTTCTAAATATTTCCTTGGACAAAATAAAATAGACAAATTAGTATATTAATGTACAGTACAGTATAATACAGCATTTCTTAAATCTTATGCTTGTAGAATCCCTCTCCACTTTGAAAAATTATAGAGAATCCCAAAAGACTTTATGCTTGCATGAATTATACATACTGCTATGTTCTGTATTAAAAATTAAAACTGATACATTTGTAGAATATTCATGTACTAAATCATATAAAATAACAATCTTATATCTATTAGATATTAATATAGTATAATTTCATTTCATGAAAAACTATATTTTTAACAAATTAAAAAAAACAATGAGAAGAGTGATTTTGTTTTAAATATTTGCAAATATATATATTTTATTTAATTAATTAATTTAATTTAATATATTTAATATCTTGCAAATAATTGTGATTATTTTTATTTATTTATTTTTTTTGGATACCTGAAAGTATCTTGTGGTACCTTTCCAGGCCACATTTTAAGACATGCTGGTATAGATTAAGAAAAGGTTCCGTCATTCCTTTTAAAAGTCTTGGACTGAACATCCATAACTCATTTTTTATTTACCATATTGTTGAAGTAGATGGAGATAACCTTCAGACAACTAGGGTTTCCAGGATACAGAGGTATAACAAGGTGGCTTAGTTAAATATACATATATACATATTTTAATCTGCTTCCTTTGGCATTATTGATGGGTAGATTTAAGGAGAGTCATTATCATCACAGATTTTGCCCTTGTGGTTCAAGGGAGGTAAAAAGTTTTACCTATGTTTTCTTTTGGTGTTCAGTATAGGGTATCCAGAAATGTACTTTGTTTTCCCCAATTATTTCAAAATTTGGGAGTTATATAAACAAAGATAATGTTAATTGTTCTTAAGGACCAAATATATTATTAAGCCAGACAACTGTGCAAAACTTTGACTTAGATATGTTGTTCTATTGTTTTATCATAATTTCTTGGTAATGTTTGCTCTAGCAATGTATTTGTAATGCTGGTCAAAGAAATAATAAATAAAGTATTTTTTTCATTACATATGTATTCTTACCTTCGCACTTGGAGCTTGAATTCAATGCTCAGTTCAGGATTTTCAAAATGCTGAACAGTAAATTTGATGCCTGCAGAAAACTACAAAGTGAAATTATATGTTAAAACTTTGAACATGTGACTAAACTATGTTTATAAATTAATATTATATGTTTAAGAAGTTGCCTTGAGTGAAGTCTTGTTGGTTCCTTTTCAGCAGGCATTTCAGCAAACAATTTATAAAAAGGTGGCAATTAATTCTACAGATATATGTATAGTACTTCTGTCTTACATACATATATTTATTCATTTTAAAGAAACTAGAGTTTTTACTTCTGTCCTTCCCAAAGCAGTAAAATAATTCACATCTTGTCTGTCTATTTTCTTTTTATTAGGGTAATGACCTTAAGAACCAATGTATACAACCAGAAATATATGTGTGTTTGTTATGATTACTGAAATGTACAAGATTATAGTCATGTTGGCTTGACAGCTGATGGGATTTTGAGATTATTATTCCCAAACTTGTTCCTACCTCAGGTAGGATGTTCAGGAAGGAACATCAACATTTTGTGAACTTCGATGATTTTGTGAGATTGCTAGCTAATAAATACAATTCATTCATTCATTCATTCATTCATTCATTCATTCATTCATTCATTCATTCATTCATTCGGATCCTATGTATATCTAAAATAGATAATGTACCAGGGAATGTATAGGCACCAATTTCCTGGCTGTGTGGTATTTCTCAAAATCTTTCAGTGACAAATTGGTGGTCTATAAGAGTCCTGAAAAAGCTGGGTATCCTAAATCCTAAATGAAATGAATATTGTATTATTTTAGATTTTATTGTTATCTACCCAGAGGGTTTGGCTATCTGATAGCTTACGAAAAATTAATTTGACTAGATAAATACAGCATTAAAAAAAATCTGCACTGCTCAATTCTTGCAGGTTTAATAGAATATTTATAGTATCTACTTTTGGCAGCCGAATGTAAATTTTTTTGAGTTCCCTGAGTTCTACTGGAGCAGATATGTACCACAGTTCTAGTGATCTATGAAAGTCTCTTTACATTAGCCTTATTGTAATGCTTTATTTAAACATAAAATTGATGTATGTGTTAATGAGAAGCAGATGGTGCCTCTGGGTGGCAATGGGTTTTAATGAAGGTTTTTAGTCCTTGACACTGCTAGCAATAATGGGCAAATGAGTTCACATATGCCAACAATAAAACTCCACAGAGGTCAATGGATTTCATCTGTTTAAAACAGTAGAAAAGTTGTAAGTAAGTAAGTAAGTAAGTAAGTAAGTAAGTAAGTAAGTAAGGAAGGAAGGAAGGAAGGAAGGTAGGTCTAAGAATGCTTTTGTGCAATGTAACTGCACAATTTCTTTAACAGATAGTCCATTCCTTCAGTGAATGATCAAAGTTAGGGAAGGGCTAAATGACCGGTAGTTATCACCAGTCCCCAGAGTTCCAGCTGGTGCAGCATCCACAAGGTCACAACATTCTCATTTCTATATTCTCTGCCACTTCCCACAAATAAAGTCAATGGGGAAAAGTAGGTGGAAAATAGGAAGTCATGGTCAAGTGAGGTTCTCACTTAATGATCTATATGGTATTTGCTTAATGATGGCACACACACACACACACACACACATATTCAATAATGAATTATTTAAGGAGTAACATCTGGAAACCCTGAAAGTTGTGTATAATAAAACGTTTTAGGCTACATAGCAAATGGTTGTGAGACTGTGGTAAACAAAACCATAATCAGATCCAACTGTGATGTATCCTCATAATAAAAATACAAAACAAATGAAATCAGTAAATTGTGAAATTATCATGGCATTTGTGCATTTTTATATGATCCTACTCACTTGGATTTAACTGATATAGTTATAACTACAAGTACTTTGAAAAATTGTTAACAGTACAAACTAATTTGTGTCCTTGCAGGAATATGCTCAGTGATATTTTCATGTATATTATGGGGCTAATGGCTGACAATATAAAACTAAATCTGGAGGAACCACATCTATTGAATTCAGTGGTCCATCCATCAGATGGCAGCCTAAGTTTCAATAAAACCTATGGAACGTACATGCTTAAGCCCTCAAATTTAATTAATTGTATGTGATCATTAAGACGTGACAACAACTTGATGCAAATAATTAATCATCAATCACTAGAATATGTCTGGAATCACAAATAAGGCCAGTATTATCTCTTTATATATACAGTAAAATGTTCAACTACAACTTCACACCCTGTACATTTTTTAAAAACTATCATTCATTAACATAAGTTCTCTTAATGTTAATGATTTTCCATTAATTCTCTAAACAATTTAACTTGCTATAATTAATAATATTTTAATGTCTTACATTTGTTCCAGCTGCCATGGGATTTCCAAGATCACAAATCACTGTTCTAGTTTCATTTTCCATCTTATAATCGCAGCTCAGCACACGTAGTGCCTGTAACCAAAGAACACCAACATGGAGGTGAAAGGTCAATCCAGAATGTATCCTGTAGGAAAAATGAATGGCCTTCAGATAGCAAGATTACTGCTGATTTCAAACACCTGTACAGAAGTCTAAAAATTCATGAATGATAAAGTTGAAATTCAAAAAACAACAAACTAGAGATCTGCACAAATGTTAACAGTGCTGAAGAATATGTTTATATATATATAGTCTATGATATTATTTGTTTCTTTACTGCAAGTATAAAAGAAGAGAGAACACTGGAATTACGTTTCACCATATCTCAAGTACACTAGGTTTGAAAGTGAAATTAATAAAGCTATTTTGCCCTATTATTCTGATAGGAGAATTGGAATTCAGGATACAATACGTTTTTCCTGATCTCCATAGTTCAAATTTTTGTAGTGGTATTTATTTTGAAAAACTGTTTTATCATAGAAATAAAAGTATACTGCCATTAAAAAAACATAAAATTAAATACAAAAATCCTATAAAATTTAAAAGGCAAAATTGCTGTAATCTTTAAAATGATACATATATGAAGATGTAAGACTGGATGAGAAATTTATTCAGCTTTTGTTTACAGAAGTGGAAACTTGCTTTAGTAATTTTCTGAAACTAGACATGAACTTAAAATACATTAATATACATACATAATATATATTATAGGAAAAATGCTTGCAAAAATATGTGATAAGAGAAAGTACGCATAAAAATATTTCTATTAGGATAAAAAGGCTTAAAATGTACATTTGTTTTTATCTGTACCTAATATAGGAAATGGTTTGAAGAAATTAAAGTTGGAAAAATGGCCCATGCCTATACATAAATAGAGCAACTCAAACTTAATATACATGAACTTACAATATTGAGGTATACCTCTAGTGCTAAATTCATTGTAAATGACTCGTATCATAACATCTAGACAATCACCGAGTAGTCAGGGCCTCACATGATTTATGTTTAGCTTAAATACTGAAAAAAACAATCCAAAATAACTTGGTACGTTGATGACTTTTCCTTGCCTAGTAAATACAGTGCTAGCTTTTTGTGTATTCTTTGATCTTCTTTGTATCTTTGTATCATCTATCTGAATGAACATAATGAAGCAGGAGATGATCAACAGGAGAAGTATAAAAAGTTGTAAGACATTAGAAATTACATAAAACATCCTTCAATGAAATAAAAACATGTATTTTCTCTTTTTTTCTTTAACACAATTCATTGGAGAAATAACATTTAAAAATGTATACAAAATGCCTTTAAAAATCATAATGTGCTTGGAATGACTGCTATGCATGTTACTAAGCAAAGTATCTTTTGCAACCTGATGTCTTCCAGATGTATTTACTATCATTGTCATCATTTACAAATGTTACAGCTAGTAGAGTAAGCTAATTATTCCAGATTTGGGGTAGATACCAAAAATGGTATCTGTGTATCTGTCCTGAAATACTATGCTGAAGACTCCAGTTCAATATAACCTGAGATATGATTTAAAATTGTAGCTCATAATTAGATACTCCAGAACAAACCTATGATATCAATACTGGTGCTGTTTTAAAGGAATCATGAATAAACTAGCCCCAGAGTGGGGTAGGAATGGAGATTTTGCAATATCCTTCCCCCAGGAGTGGGGACGGATTGGGGATTTTACTGTATCCTTCCCCTGCCACGCCCACCAAGCCACTCCAACCAAGCCAAGCCACGCCCACCAAGCCACTCCCACAGAACCGGTAGTAAAAAATTTTGAAACCCATCACTGGAACACATGGCTTAATTTACAGCTAAGAAAAGTATGAAAGTCTTATGAATTATCTGGAATTGTTGCAAGTGGAAACCACTGAAAAGAGTTGGAAAAAGTGAAACTTACAAAAATTATTGGATGTACAGTTTTAATCTTTAATAGAGCCTTGGTGGCGCAGCAGACTAAAGCACTGTTAAGTAACACCAGCTGCCTGCAATTACTGCAAGTTCAAATCTCATCAGGCTCAAGGTTGACTCAGCCTTCCATCCTTTCGAGGTAGGTAAAATGAGCACCTGGTTTGTGGGGGCAATAAGCTGACTTTGTATAAAAAAGAACACCGCTTGGTGGGGGAGGAGGCGAAAGCCCTACTAAGCAGGTATATACAAAAGTATGAAGGCTATTGCTTAATGCATTGTAAGCCGCCCTGAGTCTCCGGAAAAGGGCGGCATATAAATCGAACCAATAAATAAATAAATAAATAAATAAATAAATAAATAAATAAATAAATAAATCTTTACATCTGGCAAAAAGGCTTTCATGAGGATGGTTAATCACTTATCAATTTGTACTTTGATCAATGCACTGTCTTTAGAAAATATTACTTATGTGTTAATAATATTATAAAAGATTAAATATTTCAACTATCGCCTTTTAAGGAATCAACTAATTAAAATTAATATGACTTTTAAAAGTAGCAACATCTTTTTGTCAGACTGGAAAAAGTCAGGCTGTTTTTAAAAATAGCAAATAAGTGACCTTGAATTTAGACAATGGCCAAAGTACTTAACAATTCCCAAAGCATATACAACATTAGGCTTTACCATGGCTGCATATATTGGTTATGTGTTCATCTTGACTAATTGGCCTACAAGACCAAATTTTATGCCCACCAGTTACTTATTAGATTGTTATTTAAAGTGACTCATGCCATCTCACAGTTAAGCATTTATTTTGCCTGAGTCAGAAGCTAAAACTGATTTTAAAAATTCAACAAGGAATATCTGAGCTCTGGAAAGCCAGAAGCTCAAATTCTCACAGAATCAATAAGATCACCAGGAAATACTTGGAGACTGATGATTGTTTTGCAGAAGGCAAATATAACCTCTCACTTACAGTCAGCTATCAAACTAAACAATTGGCGAGATTTTTTTTAGCTCAACCTGAAGTTACAGAAAGCTAGAGCATGTTTACCAGCTTACTATATAGATCAAAAATCTATTAAATGAGTAATAAATGAATAATCTATAAATGAGTATTTATTTATTATTAAATAAATAATAAATAATACAGTAATAATACATAATTACATAAGGTATACTTTTTGTAACTTTAAACATGAACCATTTAATAGCATTATAGTAATTCTAATCCTGTTTATGGTTAAATATATAAATATATAAAATATTTAAAAATCCCATCTGTTGTTAAATATATTAATTAAAGTTTGATTCAATTAAGTAAAATTTTCAGAAAGTTATTTCCAACACAACAAAATAATCATTTTTAGAAAGGAAATTATCTGGGCACATCATGTTTTCCTTTTTGGAGTATCATACTTTAAATCATTCAAAATAAAGTTCATAATGCATTAACTTTCAACTGTTTGTAGTAGTCAGATAAAATGAAACATTACTCTTGCCCAGTGTACACTATTTGTGCACCTAATGAATAGGACTTCATCTTGTTTTCAAAAGAAGAATTTCTTTATACTTTTTAAGTAAAATGTATTACCTCCAAATCAGCTTCTTGCTATATTTGCTCTAAACAAAGCTATTGAGACATTTTCATAACCCATCTTCCCATAACTGCAACCATCTGATAGGATTTATACTGAAATAACGAATGTTATTTGAAAATCTGAAAGGAATTTTAGGAATATGTGAACCTTCAGTTCAGTTCAAAAATCAAATTCCAAAGTGATTCATTTGAATCATTTTTTCAAATCCAGTCTTTGAACTGAACTTTCGAAATAATTTTATACACTAAAACAGGTGTATTTGAATTAATGAGAAGATCTGATACATATTTTTATTCAACTGAACTGAATTTTCAGAGTAGACTGATGATTGGAATCAATTATGCAAATCAAATTGAATATCTGAATCAAACTAATTATTAAAATTAAATTCTTCCATATACTGAATGAATTCATACACTTCAGTTTGTTTATTTATTATTTATACACACTGCCCATTAAGTCTAAAGTTGCTAGGTTTCCCCCTATCCACCCCACCTCAACCCACTCCCAAATGTTATAATTTTGTGTAGATTTTGTGTAGATTTTGTGTAGGTTACAAAGCCTCCAGTGGAGACAAAAAAAAAATGATATGTCTGCTGGCCATTACCTTGTTGTTCCGCTCAACACCGGTGTAATCAGCTTCTGGAGGTATTGTTATATGTAGCTCGGCTTCATAGGCACCTTCTCCTTCATTTCTTGAATTGATTGTAAGCATGAGATAGTTTTCTTCCCCAATTACAATCTGATCCCTATCACTACAAAAAATGTTACAATCCAGTCCATTATTGTGAGAACAAGATATATGTTATGAGACTAGAACTGCAGTCAATATGTTCCTGTAAGCATTCCTGTGACAAGTTCTGAGTGAAAGTAAATACTGTATAAACAGCTTTGCCCTAATGAAGCAAAATGTTTGCTCTTTTGCTTAAATAAACAAAGTTTCAAGAAGCAAAAATATACAGAAGGGATTTGGATTTTATAACTACAAGAAACCTTTGATGCTGTACATTTGACAAATTGGAAAAAGTAAACTAAAGACTAAAAGTTATCTCTCAACATGCAACATTTAAAATTGATTTCTAATTGCATGCATGCCCTTTCCAACTATTCTACTATTGTGTTGTATACTTTCCCTGTACACATTTTTAATGAACACCTTTATTCCATTAAGTACAATACATATGTTTACTTGTTCCAACTTACGGCATAACGGAAAGTTTCAAGTCAGGAATGCACACGTTGTCTTCTCCACAATCCACAAGAATGTATGCCTAAATTGTCCAAAACATGCATTGCTCATGTTAGGGCCCTTTTGTAGGAATTCCAGCCATTTCCTTTTTTACTTTTTGTTTCTTTTGATAGCCGTTATAAATATCTTCCCCCAAAGATTTTGATCCTTCCAAACCCTGATCTTAATACAACAAGCCACACTAGTTACTTATATATGTAAAGCCAGGTTAGGTTCTGCATACTGGGTATATACACATATTTTTTCCATTCCGAAGCAAGGCAAATGCTCTCACATCTTGTTATTGTTAGTTAGGACTACAAGAATGAAAACTCTTTGAAAATGCAGTTGGAGGAGAGTAACAAATTTAAGGTTAGTGTGGTTCAATTAACTCACCACAATGAACTAATTTGGCTCAAGTTACTAAGGGAATGCTGAAACTACTAAATAGGCCATCTTATAGAATAAACTTCATAATGTGGTAGAATTTGCATGCAAAGGCACATACCTGTTTCTCCATTCTGTTTTCTTGGTAATAATTCAATATTGGGCTCACAGCTAATACGTCAGAAAATGTGGATTCATCCAGTTTATAGTTCAAGCTAATATTGATTGGAGACAATTTATCTCTAAATTCAGTTTCATCCTATAGGAATTAAATTATAGGAATCTAAATTTTGAGCTATATTGATCATCATTTTTCATGAATGCACAAAAGAAATATCTGATTTTTATTTCGATAATAAAAGAATTAATATTCCAGTCCTATGATTATTTAGATATTAGGATGACCACTTCCAATGGAATGCCATTTTCATCACAAATATGCATAGGGTCACAGCTAAGACATTTAAAAAGACGAAGAACAAGTTATTAATTTCTATTAAAGCTTCTATGACACTTTGCCTCCATGTACATTAGAAATGGCTAGCTAAATTTATTTCAAAAATGATATAGTGATAAAAATATTGGATAGGAGAAATCCAGATTCAAATCTTCATTGTATTATGAACCTCATTAGATAGCTTCAGATCAACCATATTCTCTCAGAGTAACCTAACTTGTGGGATTCTGTGCAAAAAATGTGTGTAGGAACTTGTATGTCACCCTCAGCTCCGGGAGGGAAGAAGGAAGGAAGGAAGGAAGGAAAGAGGGAGGAAGGAAGGAAGGAGGGAGGGAGGGAGGGAGGGAGGGAAGGAAGGAAGGAAGGAAGGAAGGAAGGAAGGAAGGAAGGAAGGAAGGAAGGAAGGAAGGAAGGAAGGAAGGAAGGAAGGAAGGAAGGAAGGAAAACTCCTCTATGGTCTTCCAGATAATTCTGGATTGATCAAGTAGATAGGGAACTGAGACCAGGCCCATTTCAGAACAAGACAAAACTTTCAACTATTCTGTTAAATATACAAGCATAAAATGTACTTCAGCAAAAAACTCTGAAGGTTCCACCAATCTAAAGGGCCCAATTGGCACTACATTTTTTCTAACAAGTATATTTATTTCTGTGCCTTTCTGAAAAGTTAATTGAAATATCATCCTCCACATATGCAACACCACAGAAACAGAATTGAATTCAGCTATTGAAATTGAATATAACTGATGTTCTTGGAACATCTGTAAACACTATTTATACATTTGAACAATATATATATGAGTGTTATTACTGTATTTGCATACATTTGATCTGAACTGACACTAATATAGTTTATCTCATAAAATCTGATATTGAATATACTCCACATATTTTGTGGATTTTTATATGTATTTAAGTATTTTATATTAGCACATGAAAGCAATTTCAGTATCTGACATTTCATAATTCATATAGAAAGAATTTACTATTTAATAGTTCTAATGCACGGGTGTCAAACTCGATCCTGTCACATGATGTATTATGATATATTATAGCTTTTTTGCCTTTGCAGAGCTGGGATGGGCGTGGCTTGCGTGATGCATCCAGCCCACAGGCCACTAGTTTGACACCCCTGTTCTAATGTATCATAATTGTCAAGCTACTACTTTAGAGAAACAATTTTTGCACTGAAATTTGCTGTGATATTTCGTTATGTGAAAGCCTTATCACAGAAAGTTCTGGGAATGTATGCTAGAGTCTAAACTGATATTAAATAGGGTTGGATTATATTTTAACACTACCAACTGTGAGTTGGTGGTGCATTCTTATGTGGCTGAAAAAACGTGATGGGCAATAGAGATAAGACAATATTTCATGTATTTTAAATACTGCATTGTAATTTGAACAATCAACAACGAATCTTTTAAGAAAAAATTCAAAACACAAAAACAATTTCTTTGATTTTCACTAAAATGTTGAACACTTTTAAAGGAGAAAATACATCCTTAATTTGTTTGATCTATATAGATTTAAAAATTTTCTTAATGCCATATGTACATTCCAAATAAGCTAAATGGGATTCAATTTATATCTTAACACTGCTAACATGCAACTCATGTCATTATTTTATCCCCCTCATTTGTTGAGTGTTTCAGTAAAGTATGGTTATTTTTCAACTATTATAAGTTTGAAGGAGAAAGTTGATGTAAATTATTATTCCAAAACCATACAATTAAAATACATCAGATTTACAAAACCAATTACATTTTTAAATTTATTTTAGCTGTCACTGTGTACTCATCCATATTCAAACTAATTCCAGAATAACTATCCTGAAAGTATGATTTTCTTGACCAGCAAAGAACAAAACTTACTCTAAGATAAACCACAAAGTCCTTGCAAGTGGGCCAATTCTGTGCAGTTATCATGAAGGAGAAGACATGTTGTGACTGATGATAATCAAGGAAGAGAGTCCTCTTAACAGCTCCTTTGGTTTTTAGTGAATCTAACTGTAGTTCAGCTTTCAGAACTAAAGAACATTAGGAAACAAAATGTTGTAAAAGGCAAATACTGTCCTTCACATTCTGCTCTGATTTAAGAGAAAGCTGCTGTTTTTGTAGTTTCTATACATTCAGTGAATCAACTGCCTTTTTCTATAAGTAGGATATCCAGGTATTTCTTATGGTATTGTAAAGAAGAAAACAAGGATTATTGTTCTTCACTGCCTTTTAACCAGAAATTCACCACATCAAAACAAAAATGTACAATATTTCTACAATACTCTCCCAAGTAAAATGGTTCTAAATTTAACATTTTTGACCGACCCAATGCTTTCCTAGCAGAACTAATACCAGCTTTGTTCCCACAAAATAGATGTGATTGTCTCTATCGTCTTTCAAGACATTATTTAAATGGATAAATTCTATGCTGGGTTAAGTGCTGGGTTAAGTGGCAACAGCTGTCCTCATCCCACAGAGGCTCTACAGTCAAAGGACTGTAGTTCAGGCAAACTGGGAAAAATAACATAATTGTTGCAGTTGCCTTCGTCCAGCACTTCTCTTCAGACTAAGAAATTAAGGAAATGCCAAATTTAGAAAGTGTCACTACTCTTCCTCTCATAACCACCTATTCTCTTGTGCTTTCTAACTGTGGCCCTACATTAAATCTTCTATAAACTAGACTAGGGGTGTCAAACTCGCGACCCATAGGCCAGATGCATCATAAGCTGGCCACGCCCACCTCTGGTTTAGCAAAGAGGAAAAAAGTCATGATACGTCACATGACAATAACGTTGCGCCGCAAGTTTGACACCCATGATCTAGACCAAGATCTTTCAACCTTTGTTCTATAGAACCCTTGGTTCTGTGAGAACTTGATGGGATTAAGAGAAAGACTAAAAAAAGTAAAGGTTCACTTGAACCCAGCCAATTTTCTATCACCATTGCCTTGTCTCTGCAGCAGGGGTTTGAGGATTTTTTTAAAATTGTAATTAAAAGGTTCTACAACCTGAAAAGGCTTGAAAATCCTTAAGGAGAAGAATCTAGAGCAGTGTTTCTAAACCTCAGCATTTTTAAGATATGTGGGCTTCAACTTGCAGCTGGCAAACTAGACTTGAAGTCCACACATCTTAAAGTTGCTGGAAATTCTTGTCCTTAAAGATTCCATAGTTTTCTCTTCTGGTTCAAAACTTTATTGTCATCTGAGGTATATTCAGTGTTGAATAAAAACTAGTCACTCTTCTCGCAGCTCTCTTGCTAGCCTAAGGACACAGTCCTGCTTTAATTTCAGAACCATCGGCGCCTTTTCCTGTCTCATAGCCAAATGAAAATGTAAGACTATAGACATAGCTGGGTCATCTTGAAAAATTCACAATCAGCACTTAGCAGGGATGCACCAACCCTGCCAATCTTTGTGAGTCCTTTGCTGGGTAATATATGTTACATCTAGCTGTATTAGAAAAAGCAGCAATCCTAAAATCACCTAAACATGAAGGAACATTATTTAAAACGGAATATGAACCATTTACTACTGAATAAATACTGGCTCTTAATTCATAAACATGTTTCATGGGCTTAAGTTTTGTCTCACTATCTTGTTTCTTATAGCACAGGGACTGCAAAATATACACTTATTTATTTGTTTACTAATTTAGGGTGGATGGCAGAACAGTTTACAAACAGAAAACTAAGAATAACAAAACAAAACCAATTAATCAAAATAAATTCAAATTAAGAAGAGCTAATAATGAGGACTCTGCCTGACGATCACCTAAAAACCTCAACCTCATATTAACCAGGCAATCCAATACTTTTGCAATATTTTGCATTGATTGCCAGTTGGTTAAAAGATGCAATTCAATATTCTGATCACCTTCAGAATCTTATGTGGTTTGGAATGTGGGTCAGTCCAGTCAAGTGTGCTAAAAAGTGTGCTTGCTAAGATTCCCATTGCTTTTCAGGTCTTTGTCAGAAGGCATTTGAAGGCCAACATTCTCTGCAGAGGTTTTCCTCCTGTGATATGCTTTCATCAAATATTAGGCATACATTACCTTTTAATACATGGGAAACTATTAAATATATTTTTCCATTGTGTATTTGAAAACTGCTGTAGAAATAGACAAAATACCTGAGTAGGGAATGAATTTTCTTATTGGTGAATGCTACATGGTGCTATAATTATAATCTACTATGGTAATTATTTATTATGGTTTGATGTATTTAGTACTTTTCTTTTATTGTTGCATTATTCTATATTTATTCATCTAGAACTTGTATGACCTTTAGTTACATATATTGGAAGGTTGTGGAATCTTGAAGCTCTGGAGGACTCTAGGCTGAGAATGGTTGACTTAAAGCTTTTATCACTAGCAACATAAAGCATGCTTGTTACTTGCATTCCTGGCATTAGCACCTAGTTTTAAGAATGCTAACATCTGGATGTAAGAATGTTAAATGGTGGATACCATAAAGGCATCTTTAAATTTTAAAATATTCCTCAATGTTCTCATGAAAATTTTCAAATTCCCCCCAAATCCCACAACTTTCAACCTAACATGCAAATATTAAAAAGACTTACCTATATTATCTGAGAAACCTGGACTTTGAAAACCAGCACAAACTGCTACATTAAAACTGTAAAGGAAAGAGAACAATACTCTTATGGAAATTCTTGTAGACATTAAAAAAAACTTATTAACATCTGTTTTCTTTTGTCTTCTCCTTTACAAAACCTGCCATATAAAACATACTGTTCAAATAGCGTTTTGATTATTATCCATCTTCCATCTCTATTGCTTAATTAAAAGAAACCTAATTCTGATTTTTTTCTAAATTATCTTCCTAGTCAACATTACTAAATAATTATGCTTTTAAAACCAGGGATCTCAAGCTCTTAAATACCAAGACCCATGCCTAGTAATCTAACAAAATCAAAATCATCAAAAAAAAAAAAAAAAAAAGCAAAAATTTAGATATGATTTTTCACAATTTTTGTTCAAATAACATTTCTAGGTCCACAAGCTCCTATTGGATGGATTTAACAAACCTATTTTACATATTCTAATTAATTGGCAGCTCATCCTTTTTAGAGATGTTATCCTTTATTATTAAATCAATTGTGTTTTTTTAAAGATGCATATTATGATTCATTTGCTGTTTAATTGGTCTGTTGTAAACTTGGTCTTAGCTTCCAAGGATGATTACACTGTGGAATTAAATATTTTATATATCCCATTTATCTGACTATTGCCTAGTCATTGTTACAGATTAAATCATAATTACATAAATCAAAGAGCATTTTAGTTATATGACTTTCTCATGTATATAAAAATAAATTTTATAATAATATAATTTTTAATCAGTCTATATTCACAAATAACCACATTTTGTTGTTGTTAGTTGTAAAGTCGTGTCTGACCCATCGCGACCCCATGGACAACGTTCCTCCAGGCCTTCCTGTCCTCTACCATCCTCTGGAGTCCATTTAAGCTCACGCCTATTGCTTCAATGACTCCATCCAGCCACCTCATTCTCTGTCATCCCCTTCTTCTTTTGCCCTCAATCTTCCCCAGCATTAGGGTCCTTTCCAGTGAGTCCTTCCTTCTCATTAGGTGGCCAAAATATTTGAGATTCATCTTCAGGATCTGGCCTGCTAAAGAGCAATCAGGGTTGATCTCCTCTAGGACTGACCAGTTTGATTGCCTTGCAGTCCAAGGGACTCGCAGGAGTCTTCTCCAGCACTGTAGTTCAAAGGCCTCAATTCTTTGATGCTCAGCCTTTCTTATGGTCCAAAAATAACTAGATATAGATGATTAAATCATTATAGACCCATCACCACCACCGCAGATTTCTGCATACATGCATTTTGTGCCACAGCATACAATTTACTGCTAATCAATCTGGCTGGTAATTTTATTTATATATCACATTTAGAAACTGTCCTTCTCCTCATAGAGAAACTGTTAACAGCATGTATTCTTGCTGGGGATAATACCAGTTTAATTTACACCATCTAATTAGATATTTATACATAGCTAAACACAAAGTAAGTTCAAGTTAAAGTCAGTTTCTAAGTGTAGTAAAGAAGGCTTATTATCATTGATTCTAAAAGTTTTTAAGGAAGTGTTATTTTATACTTTCCCAAGAATTATCAAATCCTTCTGGTTCTTCTGAGAAATGAATAAGATAATGTTTCTTAAATGAAGGGTTAAAAAAAGGAGTAAAAACAAGAAACTTGCATGTGGCATGCTAATTGCATGTGACAATTTATACTTAAGTATGTAGATTAGTCTGATCTACCTTGAAAGGCTGAGAGATTCAAGGAGCTGATTATTGTTGACACAGAGATTGTCTCTCCCCAAGAGTATTTGTTCCACTAGATCTGATAGAATATAGGTGTTCCAGGTCCTTATGTTAAATATGTATCTGCTCCCATTTAGGCGGACCGAGAAAGCAACCATTCTTCTTGGCAACCATTCTGCTTTTGAAACACCATTCCCCTTGAGATCCATCAGGCTTTGCCCTCCTACATTTCTAAAAAGCTTTAAGGTCTTGGCTTTTCTTATACGTTTTGGGACACTGTGAGGTTGGGACCCAGTAATGTTCCTTGTGCATATGTGGGGACATATGTGGAAATATTGTTGCTTGTGAGTTGCATAAGATAGAGGCCATATAAAAAAACAAATAATCTAACTTTGGATCAAATAATCAATCAATCAATCCAATGACTTACAATAAACACACCAGATAAGGCTGGTACAGGACTGATATAGGACTATACTAATTCTATAGTAGTTTAATTCTAACTTAATAATTTAGGACAACTGTTTTGTGTCTCTATAGACATCAGAACAAAACAGTAGTCATACTTATCTTAAGTCTCATTACTTTCAATAAGACGATAACATGGCAATATAAACTTTTTGATACCTACAACAGATTGTTCTGTTTATTTTTCTATTTTTCAAGTACATGTAATTAGGATACATTTTATCCAGGGGTGAAATGCTCCCGGTTCGGACTGGATCACTCGATCCAGTAGTGATGGAGGTGGGGGTTCGGAGAACCGGTAGCAAAAATTCCTGCCCCCCCCATGCCCAGCTGAGCCGCGCGATCATCAGAGGCTTTTTTTCTTTTAAATGGCTCTGACGATCCAAGCTGAGTTGCCTGATCGGCAGAGGGTTGCAATCAGGCAACTCAGCTTGGATCGTCAGAGCCATTTAAAAGAAAAAAACTTTTTTCTTTTAAATGCCTCTGACGATACAAAGTCTGACGATCCTAGCTGAGTTGCCTGATCAGCAGAGGGTTTTTAAAAAACTCTCTGATGATCAGGCAACTCAGCTGGGATTGTCAGAGCCTTTTGAAAGCATTTTTTTACAACCTCTTCGCCGAAGAGGTTGTAGAAAAAATGGTTTTAAAAGTAAAAAAAAAAAAATGGCCACGCCCACCCAGTCACATTACCCCACCACCACCATCAAGCCACGCCCACAGAACCGGTAGTAACAAATTTTAGATTTCACCACTGATTTTATCTATATATTTATCTGTATGTTTTTGGATAAAGCATGTACACTTTAGTATTGAAATGCTCCTTCAGTTGATTGATGCCACATTTTGCTGATTTACAGCTATTCCTGCAGAAATGTTGAAGATGGGAGCAGAGTTGGGATAGAGAAAGTAACACCTTATTCAAATGCTAGCCAGACTATACAGAGGGGACATGGTGGTGCAGAGGCTTAGTGACACTGGAATAGCCAGCCAGAAATGATGTGCATTTCAACAGTTTGAGCCAGGTTCCCTGAGACAAATTGAGCTCCCATTGCTTGATCCCTGGCTCCTGCCTACCCAGTAGTTCGAAAGCATGCAATATTGCAAGTAGACAAATGTGTGCCAGTTTGGTGGGAGAAAAAACTAGCTGTGTTCATGTGTTGGAGGGTGGAAGTCAATGCTGGATGAAAGGCATCATGACAAAAGGCAAGGCATGACTGGTGGAGAAGCCCCGAAGAGCCAGCAACCCAAGCACCAGTTAATTGGTGTAAAGCTAGTTTACCCCCCACAGTGCATCAAGGATGGATGCACAAGTGCCAAACAGAATGAACTAGCAATCTAGGCGATCTAGGATAGGTAGATCTTCCTGACATCGTATACCATGTGCTAAATAAATAAATAAATTCTATAAAGACTAAAGTACCACTAACTTAATTTGAATTCAACTTTCTGCTTACTACATATTTTATCCAAACTTTAAATAATTTTTTAATGATTTCTCTGTAGGTAAGAACACAAAGTTCATGCATTTTAATAACAATTCTCCATCTGATTCAAAAATAGTTTCTTTATACTAGATACTATTTTTACATTATAATTCAGATCTTTGGATTTCTTGGCCTTTTTAATGGTTCATATAATTTTTCATTCATTTTAATCTAAAATGTCAATCAAAAGGCATTTTACACAAGTTGCACAGCTGGCTAAGAGATACAGAAACCTATCTCATGGTGTAAAGGAAATATTTGTCTCTTGGAGTTTCCCTAATAATTGTTTGCATATGTATAACACGAGGTTTTAACAACTACAGAGAAAAATTACAGAATGAAAAACTAGCAGCTGTTCTTCAATCATTTGGGAAGACTGCATTAATTTTTTTTATAGTAAGAGTTAAATCTCCAGGGCACTGTATTTTATAATGTAATAGTGTACTACAAGCATCTATCAACTATTGTATACATGTAACACATCCACTGATACATCTATCAGAAAAATCACATTTAAACAATCTTTTTCTCATAAAATCCAATTCAAAAATGCTAGGAGAAATCAGAATGTAATTGAGTCCTTCCCAATGAGGTAGAGAAAAAAGAATTCTGAGATGGTTAAATGAATTGAGCAATAACTAGCTAATCTCTCACAAATTAAATTCTTTGTAAATTAAAAAAGAAACCAGTATGTCATAAAAAAATATTTGAAATCATATAGCTATTTGTGTGAAAATATTTGGGTTTTATAAAACATAAATTTATAAACATGTTCAAAAAAAGTAAATCTACCTATCTACAATGAGCATTCCATCTATTTTGATTCTCCTATTATTTTAGCTTGCTATGTATAAATTAAGCATTGTTATATCTTTGTCATCTCCAATTCCTTGGCTTCAAAATGTGTTGGATTTCAGTTCCCATAAGGCTACACTGATTATGCAGCATAAATCTAGAGGACACTGGGTTGGGGAAGCTTGGTACAGAGTTATGATGCATATATTTCTTGCTTCAAGTTAGAATTTCAGAAGATTCTATACAATGGTTAGGAAGCATATATCTATACCACACTTATACAATCTACTTTCTTTAGAGGTGGTAAGTTCCAGATAGGTAAATAAAGAAGCAAATAAACACAAATAATTTAACTATATTTCTCAGCCTGCCCTGAAGAAGTATTTGTAAACTGAACTAAGCAAAATATGGAATAAAAATCAATGGTGCCTATTTAAATCACTTAAGATTTGCAGATGATATTGTTGTTCTCTTCTCACAAGGCCCACAAGAGCTACAAAGAAACATAAAAGAGCTGCATGAAGCAGGAGAACCATTTGGCTTAAAAATAAACCTGAAAAACAGCCAGGATATGTTTAATAAACTCACTAAAGAAAGAAAAAAATATATGGAGAAGAACTAGATATAGTAGACCATTACATATACCTTGGTCAATGAATCTCAATGGAAGGTGATACAATAAAGGAAATTGAATGGTATGTTAAATGTGGTTGGCAGGCATTTGGCAAGCTAAGCCTAATTTTCAAGAACAATCTCCCCCCTAGGCCTGAAGAGAAAAGTTTTCGATCAATGTGTGCGACCTGCTCTGACATACCGATGAAACATAGACACTAACTCTATACAATCTATATAAAAGCTATGAGTGGTACAAATATCCATGGAAAGATACATGCTCAGCATCACAAGATAAAATAGAAAGACCCTGCACACGGATTAGAGAACAAATGAAAGTATACAAGATCATCAAGAGAGAAAAAGAATTGAAATGGAAATGGACTGGTCACATAGCAAGAACTGATGGCAAATGGACCAAGGGAGTCATAGAATGGAACACATTCGATAAAAAGCATCCATGAAAGAGACTTAAAACAAGATGAACAACAATATCAGCAAGTATCGCGGGCCCAACTGGCAAAAGAAAGCTCAGGACTACAGAGGTTGGAAACATGGGGAAGAGTGGATAGACAATGGTGTAAAATGATAATGAATTAAACTATATAGTCCTTCATATTTTCAGCGAAGATATATCTTTCCATAGTTTGTTGATTGGTTAAAAAATCAAGCACTGATTATGATGTCTTATCTAAGGAGTATTGAGCTATATTCAGCACAATATAGAATTCAGATCATTAGACTTGCATTTAAGCTTGCATGTACAATATGGTCAATTTTTACTGAACATTATGAGGGTGTCTTCAATGTTGCATTTTTCCAGGAAAATATTTAAAAAACAGTTTCTGATAATGATATCATAGGATTTCCACAGCTGACACCAGCTAGAGCATAGAAAAACTCAAAGAAGAAATGCAAGATAGGAACATGTGGAGAGACCTCAGATTGGCCCTCAGATTTGCCAAGAGTTGGACACGACTCAATGTATAGCATCATCATCATCATCCTGCTTTGCATAAGATTTTTTTTTTTTTTGAGATTCTGTTCAAGCAATGTACAAACTAGGATCATAAACTGGCCAATGCTATAATGTGGAGATTGTGTAGTTTTGAATTAGCTTGGTCATAATGTAAGAACTCAATGAGAAAAATCATTTTGCAAGCAAACCACGAAAACTTGTCTGAAAAAAGTTCTTTATTTTTTCCAACTTACCAGGCCACTAAGGTCATAGAATCAGGAAGCTGACAGGTTTTATTTTCTGGATTTACAATCACTGGGGAGAGCAAGAGCTGAGCATTTATCGTCACAACTGGTCTTGCTCTGAAAGGCAATCAAAAGTAAATCAAAACATATTTTAAAAAACACAAAAGAGAAGACAAAAGGCGATTTTTTTCCATTTCTATGGATGTTCATGACATTTAGAAATACAGAAAATATGAATTACACATTTTGTATACAATAAACATTCAAAACACCAACAGAGACATGTATACAAAATACCCACATCAAGATGAGACAGATCTGTCTAGAGGGATGATGCACAAAATTCTGCTTTCAATGTTAATGATTCACTCATGTCTGCACATATGATAGCATCTCTCTCTGATTTCTATTGATAGCAGTTAGCCAAATACTCTACAGAAAAAGATGCACCAGTAGAAGAAGGTGGTTGTTCTTGTTACTAAGATTGGAAACAGCAGGGATTTATTTTAACAAATAAACAAATAAAATGTATGCATCACATTCCAACAAAGTTCAAAGCCACATTGTAAGACTGCAGTTCCCAACTGTGTGCCACAATGCCTCAGGGTGCCACAGCAAACTCAGAAGAAATCCACAGGATGACACAGTGATATCCAACATCTGTCACACACCACACAAACTTTGAACCTAGAGGCACCATGAAAAATTACTGAGATACTAAGGGAATTGTTAACCAATAAAATTTGTGAATTTTTGCCACAGGGTGTTACTTATACAATTCTAACACAGTAAAATATAAAACAAAATTAGTGCAATCTTATTTATATTTGCTCATATATAAACCTGAGTTCAGTGATATGCTGTAGATATGCTGAATTCTATCAATGGAGAACCATTTTATCAAAAAGTATTTATAGAGTGGATCATTTGAGATTAATGGAATTAAGTAAATCATGAAGTCACCTGAAACCACTGTTTGATGTCACAATGAATGACATTTGAGTGACAAAAAAACCCTAAAATGTTGTATTATAAAATAATTATTTTTAAACCAGTTGTCTGCAGCAATATCTGATGTTTTTATAGACAGGTTTATAAAATAAAACAGATTATACAATAAAAATTGTATAACTCAGTAGCAATCCAGGTACAGGCATCAAGTGTGAAATCCATAAAAACCATGGATTCTGAAGCCCAATTCTGACTTGTTGAGCTAGACAATATGACCCAGTTGAAATTTTTAAAAAACTCATGTTTTACTTTTTTTTTTGCTTCCCACTTTTTTGCTCAAGCTAAAGGAAGCAAATACATGATCGCTATTTAAAAATACATCATAATTCTCTACATCTAGTGGGACCCAGAAGAAGAGCCTTCTCCATGGTGGCTCCCTCCCATTGGAACATCATCCCTCCAGAAATTAAACTGGTTCTGATACTCTTGCATCAGAGTCTGAAGACGTGGTTTTGTTAGCAGGCCTGGGAAACCCAGAATGGGATGGAGCCCATTAAATCAGTGGTGGGTTGCCCCCAGTTCGCACCAGTTCTATAGAACCGGTAGTAAAACTGATAGGAGCCTTCGCCCACTGACCCTGACGTCATCAAAATTCTTCTGTGCATGTACAGAAGCCTCTGTGCGAGCAAAGCACGTGCGGCCCATTGCAAAACGGTAGTAAAGGTAAGTAGAACCCACCCCTGCATTAAATGGCTGATTTGAGTGTGTGTTGTCAGCAACACACTGAAAACCCCCCACTGAGGTGGGGGGTTATTTATTATTATTTTGTTATTTTTGATTTTTATTATTTTTTCTACATTGTGTTTTTATTGTCTGTAAGCTGCCTAGAGATGCCATGAGGGAGTATGCAGTTGTATAAATTTTCTTAAACAAACAAACAAAATCTTAGCATAAACTCAAATTGTCAAGAATACCCCATGAAGATTATTTAGCCCAAGAGCTGTAATACTGAATCCTTTTCATATATTGATACATAAGACTCTAAAAATTAATACAAAATGAAGAAAATGAAGAATATTATGGCATGCCTTCAAACCCAAATTAATTAAAATTGAATGTACAACAGAGTTATTTTATTTGGCCATTTTGGCTGTGGTTATAACTGTGTGGAGACTGTTATCTTCCTATTGCTCTTCAGAATGGTTCTTGCATGAGCAGTGAAGGAACTGGCTCTGTGGAGGAGAATCCAGAACCCCTATTGCAAAGTGGAAGAATGGAAAGTCCAGACAGATGCTTCTGATGCTACATCAGTGCAAGATTTCGAATGGTTTTTCTCATAATAAGAGACAATCTGTTTTGCCAGACTATCAAAAATATGTTCTGTGTGTAGCGCTTCTATTCTTCTGGACTATAAGTAAGATGGCACTTACTGATGTTGGCAAGGGGATAAGACACCTTGTTTAGAGTTATTCTCACCTACAACAATTCAAACTTTCCTCTTTCCATAGTATGGTTGTAGGTCTGCAGGAAATGATTTGGAAGTGCGTGACTGTACCTTCTGAAAAGCCAGTACAGCAGTTCTCAGATGTCATTTGGGACTCCTTCTGAACCTTACATCCTCAAACTGGCTCAGTTATGTGCATTAAGTTTGCTACTACATCTATGGCTACCAGGCTAGTGCTTACTCAAAAACATTATGCAGAGTGACCAAAGCATATAGAGAAGGGAAAGTTATTCAATATCTGCCGCATTCTACCAATTGAAAAGATTAGGTTTTTAATGTGTGTAAAACTGCCTTAACAATGTAATGCTCCTTCTCAAACATAAATAGAAGTTTTGCTTTTTTTATTACATTTCATCTCTGTGATTAATATAGAAGAAAAAAGGAATATTTTTTCAGACTGTTTTATGGTATAAAATATATGACAGATCTTAAGCCAAGTGGACAAAAAGCCAAAAAAGAAGAAAGGTCATCACAGAAAGAGCAACAGGAACAGACATGGCTATAATAAGTGAATTAATTGTCTCTTTTTTGTTGACCCTTTTAGAAGAAAACTTTAAAAAAGAAAGTGATAAACCAGCATAGAGTTCATTTCCTTTCCAAATCTATAATCCTTAATAATAGCATAGAAAGCAGATTTTTAAAAAACCCCAAATACAGCAGAAAAGTATAGCAGTAGTTAAATTCTCCCATGCACACAATGGTGTAAAATCAAGTTAAATGCTAACCATCAACATACCATAACTCATTAATTTTTTCAAATATACTGCAGCTTCAGATTGTAAAGGTCCCTGTTATATTACTGTATGTACAATCATCCTTTGATGATTACACAGCCTTACAAATCCAATAAATCCAGTTTTATTCCTGTTATTCCAAAGTAACTGATTTGTTTCTACAAAACAGAAACCTTTTCCAGAAATATTTTGGTTCTGTTATTTCAAATATAGTTTATAAGAATGGGCTTCTGAAAGAACAGTTTCGCAATGTCAAAAACATTTTACATATGTATGTTTCTTATTAAAAGATTAAGGGTGGAGATCGTAAGAATATCTAACATTGCATACCTGTAAACAACTACCTTTCCAACTCCAAAAGCACCAACAATTAGATCTGTGGGAAAAATGCATATACACATTCTTAGAACAGGGGGAAAATAGAATAATAATTACAATTGACATTATTGATATGAAAATCAATAAAACAACTAAATGTACAGCTATATTGTGGAAACACTAAAATTCACAGAAACATTCATTTTTCTAAATTTATTTGAATTCAGATTTTAGGCACATTCTTTTCACTCTCATTCCCATATGAGCACTCACATTTTTCAATTAAAAAAAATGACCCAGCTTCTACTCAAGTATCAGAGTATTTTTTACTCCTCTTCATTATTTATACCACTTCTTATGCATACTCTTTTCCATGCCCAAAACAATAATTTCAGTCAAACAAAGAAATCAAGCCACAAAAGTCTCTCTGTGGTACACTGTCTAGACGACCATGATGGCTAATAGTTGGCCCAAATAGAGATCTGGATGCTCGAGCAGAATTAAGACCAAGATTTGTAAACCTAATAATGGATGGAAGATAATAAAAATATAAACAGTGCGGTAGACCTTAGGCTGATATAATTGAATTGGTTTTAACATCATTGTTTTTATATAATTTCATCTCTTACTATTAACCAAGATACAATACTTAATAAAACAATATTTAAAAAAAATAATTATTAGGAATATTCAAAACAGGTCTCTTTGTGCCTTTCATAAATGTGAACAGCTCCACAGAAAATTGACTGATTTCCTTCTTTAGCTTGGTCTGGCTAAGGACTACTTTAAACATCCTGAATGCCAAAATCATTAATGAGTTTTATAAACATTTTGAATTCTGCAAAAGAAAATAATCACAATCAAGTGTTCAAGCTGTCTACATTATCAGAATGTTTGGCAGCACTGTTATCCTAAAAATAGATGTTTTAGTGAATACTGTTATACTTCTTCCTAGAAAATACCAGAGAAACAATTTGCTAGCTGAAAGCAAAATGTTTGACATATGCAGAATATTTTCATCATAATAAGATATTATATTACTAAATTAGATATCTAGATCATTTCTAGCAAAACCTGAAGAAAAAGATTTTTTTAAAAAAAGATGATACTAATTCATTTTTTAAAGATTCAGCTTTTATTTCCTCTTTGTTTATTACTAAATAAGAACAAATCTTCATAGCTTTGATTAAAAGAGAAAATCTATAAAAAATCATTTAGAATACAGCTGTAATTCCACAAGGTTTTGCATTTGGATTTTATGTGTGCATTTCTACTTCCTAGAAGAATTGCCTTCTATGGTTATGACTCAATTTTTAGAAAGTAATTAAATCACCATAATACACTTGTAAAACACAGAAGTCTGCCAAGATGTCTAATACTGTGTACAGATAAGGAAGACTGTATTGCTAATTTTGGGTCAAAATTAGCAATAATCCTAAAGGGACATATTGTTCTCTGGTACTAGCCACAATTGTTGGGAAGGGTGAAATTAAAAAAGAAACATATCTATTTGCTAACCTGGGCTCTTGTTGTTACATAAATTTGATGTAAACACTTTGCATTATTTTGAGATGTAACAGAAGAAAAGAGTGATTACTTTAACTGTACTCAATAATAAAACCCATTGTACACTAGACTTTAAAAAGATGCTAATTGGTCATTTTTATTGCTAACTTGGATTTATGCTATAGCAGTTCTACTATTCACTATGCTCTTCCAAAATCTGGAACTATATAACACTTTCTATAACATAAATTTAAAGGAGCAAGACAACTGGAACCAGGTTGCGATGAGTCAGCTGCTAGCATTTCACTTTCATGGCTTGTTAGCAACAGATTGCAACAACAGATACTGTACGAAGCAGCTCTAATTTCTTCTTTGATTTCTTTTTTCATTGTATGTACCCTTGTTTTTAATAATGGTCCCGAATGCACTCCATAACTGAAACAATGATCCTAAATGAAAATTTGATAATTGTAGAACTCCTGGCCTTTATCTTACAAACTGTCTTACTACTTTATGTTTTTCAAAACCCCTACTACTATGGTAAAATGATGGAAGGTTTCCTGCTATACATCTTGATGTACATATGGATGAGCTATAAAGAATACTATTTCTTGAAGATGGATTATTCTGTTATTAATTTCCTAGGTCCTATTAGCCACGGCTCTTGATTTTGTATTGTTAGTTCATCTAGGTAGCAGCAGCTAATTGATCTTGGTTGAATTAGAAAAGCCAGGCAGGCTTAGACCTATTAAAACTTGACGTAATCAACAAATCCTCAGCCTGTTGGCTAGATTTTTTTTAAAAATCCCAATATGGAAATGGCAAACCACTTCCATATTGTTGCCCTTATGAGGTGACCAGGAGATAAGGCTAATTTAAGAAAGTCTTCAGATTTATTATTGTTTATTTGTGTGTGTGTCTGTGTGTGTGTGTAGATAGATAGATAGATAGATAAATAGATAGATAGATAGATAGATAGATAGATAGATAGATAGATAGATAGATAGATAGATAGATAGATAGATAGACAGATATAGCTATATAGACACACACATACATGTTTGGTTGCTATACCAGACAGACAGTTATAGAGATGCAAATGACAGACCCAATAGTTCCTCTGTAGAACTGTATCAGCAGCTCCTTGGGCAGTCTGGACTTTCTGAGTTGACGAGGAATAACATTATTTGTTGTGTGTTTTTAATGATGGTTCTAATGTTAGATGCCCTTTCAAGTCCTGGGAGATTATAGAACCCAGAAACCTGAAGGTCTCTACTATTGATACTGCATTGCCTAATATTGTAAGAGGTGGTAGAATTATTACACATCATTCTATCACCTCTTACAATATTAAGCAACACAGTATATAATATACAATAAAAGAAACCGGATGACATGGTAGAAATGTATATATATATTATATTCACAGTATATAATAGAGCTGTTGTGGCACAGTGGTTAGAATGCAGTACTGCAGACTAACTCACTGCTCACTCCAGGAGTTTGACCCTGACTGGTTCAAGTTGACTTGGCCTTCATTCTTCCAAGGTCAGTAAAATGAGTATCTAAATTGTTGGGGGCAGCATATTCTGTAAACCACTTAGAGAAGACTGTAAAGCACTATGAAGTCTAAGTGCTATTGCTATTGATATTAGGTCTTCATCATCCTTATGTACTTCATTAATTCTCAAACTTTCACTGTAAACAATAAAACAACAAATTGCCAGTCTGGATGTTCTCATTCTTTCTTCGATCTACAGTTGGTCCAAAGATTTTCTGTATTCTTTTTCTTGTTCCTAGTCAGCCAGATCACCTAACATTAATGCTAACTCTTTGAATGAGTTAACCAGCCACATATGGAGCTATGTTACCAAGTAACAGACAAACAACATTTTAACAACAAGTAATGAGAATGTCATACGAAACCTAAAGCTTTGCTACAATCAAGATAGATTATATGCACAGCATTGCCCTTCTCCACTAAAGTAGATAATTTGTCAAGGAAGAAGACTATATTTATGATAGTACCTTCTAATATATCCTTTAAAGCAAACAAAATAGGATGATATGGTAGAAATGTGTGGGTGGGTACAAATACACTGTGTCATTGAAAAGTATATTCTAGTATTAGCTAATTCACTAAAAATTCTAAAGGTTTTCCATAAGTACATATGGATATCTATATTTCTTTTGCAAGTTTCTCAATAATGCAGGAGGTGGTTCAACTCATTGTGTAAAAAGTGATAAAGTCATATTACTTTAACCAAAGAGCTGCCAGGCACAAGCCCAAAGATAACACAGTGAAACCCAATTGAGTCCAATCCTTTATTTGCTTAAATCTAATGGACAAAATATTATCAAACTAAAGCTATAACCATTTACAAAGATGTCAAACTGGTGGTCACAGGCCGGATGCATCATGCAGAGGCCACGCCCATCCTGGCTCCACAAAAGCAAAAAACATCACAATACATCACATGACATAATCAAGTTTGACACCCATGCTCTACCTAGTATATCTTGAGAAAACATGGAGTGTGGCTTCCCTGAACCTCTTTCCTCCTCCTCTATCTCTTAATTTGGATTGCTCTCTGGAATATACTGCTTCCTCCTTGGAAAAGTTCTGTGGTCCTAATGTTCTTTTCCATTGCTTTTTCAGATGCACATTCCATCACAAGAGTGATATTATCCTAAGCATATATGTCTCCACTTCTATGTTTACAATTTGTCAGATCAAAAACTTTGATTGACCTATCTGGTAAAATATTTCTGAATCCCAAGTTCCATTGATCCCAACTTCCATTGATGACAGCTCTATATAGAGAGTGGAAATATTCCAAGGGAATGTCCTGGTATGACTTTTATCAGCCACTCACTCTAGAACATAGAATGATAAAATTGGAAGGGACCGTGGACATCTCTTAAACCAATCCCCTGCTTGAGCAGGAGACCGTATACCATTTCAGATAAATGATTGTCCAGTTGCTTTTTGAAAGCCTTTGCTACTTTTATAGATAAACCAGATGAGCTTGCTTCAATATATTACCTGTTTATATTTTCCTACTACTTCTTCTATCATCATCATCATCATCATCATTATCATCATCATCCCTATTAGTAGAAGATATCCAATTAAAATGGAAGAAGTTGGTTTAGTTTCACAAAGTTTTTTGATCATAATAGTAGGAATACAAAGCACCCAAAAACACATCTTCTAAAGCCTTTGTAAAGATCTGAAGGAACAAGAAAGCACTTCAAATTTCCTTCTTTTTTGCTCTCTTTCAAAGTCAGTGGAGATGAGAATACAGAACTACAACCTTAGCCAGATGGATGAAAATAAACAAAGGAGGATGGGGAGAATCATTGAAAGCAGGCCAAAAACACAAACCATCCCAAAACATTAGCACAGTAGGTTAACAGAACATAGAGACAAAGATATTCCAGAACACTCTTCCAACAATGTCCCATTAATTACACGGGACGTATGCCAACAAAACAATCTACGATTTGGATGACAGCAACTGTGCTGTGTATGTTATGCTACAAATGCTTGGGAGCCTTCTCAGACCAAGACAGAGAAATGTTATGTGTATGTTATATGCTAATCTCAGAAAAAAGTAGTGATAGTAGTGGGAAAATGGATAAAATCAGATCAAAATGGTGCATTTCGAATACAAATAGTATTGGAATGCTGCATAAAATGGACAATCTCACTTTCAAAATAAAGACCAAAAGCTTCAGCAGTAAAGCAGTGCTGAGAAATACCAGATGACATCAGTAAAATATTGATTCTTCAAGTAGAAACATTTAAGAAAAAAACAAAAAAGAAAGAAAATTTTAAGAAAACTTGGAAAGCAACCCAATTTGAATCAACCTAATAATTGGCAAACAAATTTTATTTAATTTAATTTATATGCCACCCATTTCATCATTTCATAATCCAAATGACTCTTTGGATAGAAGAGATAAATTTTTTTTACCATGCTTTGCCATCTGTTCATAAAACCAATCTTTTGTAATTTTGTGAGCAACAGTATTTAAATGAAAGGATCCCGATATGCTTTGCTTCAAACTTCTCCAACCAGGGGCCCTCCAAATGTGTTAGAGCACTACTTCTATCATTTGAACCAGTGCAGATGTTGAGTTGTGGGGACTGACTTTGTTAAAGATTGTTTTCCAATACATCTGAAAGGATTATGTTTAGAGACAACTATTTTAATCTAATTGTACAAAATACAAATGGCTTATAACTCAATTCAATTGGTTTCAATTAAACAAAGCCAATACAACATATACACAATGTATGTTATTATAGTCCCCTTTAGAGAAATCAGATAACAATACAACATAGCTGACACAACATTCCTAACAAACAGGAAGCAGCAGGTGAAGCTAAACAGAATCACATCAGATACCTGTACAATTAGCACAGGGGCTCCCCAAGGCTGTGTGCTCTCCCAACTTCTCTTCTCTCTGTATACCAATGACTGCATCTCTAATGATCCATCTGTTAAACTACTGAAGTTCGCAGATGACATAACAATGATTGGTCTCATTCGAGACAATGATGAATCCGCATACAGACGGGAGGTTGAACAACTAGCCTCGTGGTGCAACCGGAACAATCTGGAACTAAACACACTCAAAACTGTAGAAATGGTGGTAGACTTTAGAAGAAACCCTTCCATACTTCCACCTCTCACAATACTAGAAAACACAGAATCAACAGTAGAGACTTTCAAATTTCTAGGTTCTACCATATCACAAGATCTAAAATGGACAGCTAACATCAAAAATGTCATCAAAAAAGCACAACAACACTTTCTGTGCCAACTCAGAAAGCTCAAACTGCCCAAGGAGCTGCTGATACAGTTCTACAGAGGAATTATTGAGTCTGTCATCTGCACCTCTATAACTGTCTGGTTTGGCTCTGCAACCCAACAAGACAGACACAGACTTCAGAGGATAATTAGAAATGCAGAAAAAACAATTGCTACCAACCTGCCTTCCATTAAGGACCTCATGTATACTGCATGAGTCAAAAAGAGGGCTGTGAAAATATTTACAGACCCCTCACATCCTGGACATAAACTGTTTCAATTCCTACCCTCAAAACGATGCTATAGAGCACTGCACACCGAACAACTAGACCCAAGTACAGTTTTTTCCCGAATGCCATCACTCTACTAAACAAATAATTCCCTCAACACTGTCAAACTATTTACTAGGTCTGCACTACTATTAATCTTCTCATGGTCCCCACCAACCATCTCCTTCCACTTATGACTATATGACTGTAATTTTGTTGCTTGTACCCTAAAATTTATATTGATATTATTTCGATTGCTTATTTGTATCCTATGACTATCATTAAGTGTTGTACTTTATGATTCTTGATGAATGTATCTTTTCTTTCAAGTACACTGAGAGCGTATGCACCAAGACAAATTCCTTGTGTGTCCAATCACACTTGGCTAATAAAATTTTCTATTCTATTCTATTCTATTCTATTCTATTCTATTCTATTCTATTCTATTCTATTCTATTCTATTCTATTCTATTCTAAAGCTGTAACAATGGATACATTAACATTAATTATCTAAATTAAGAAGAAAACATTCTGTTTTCTATCCAACAATAATATTGACCATTCCCTCTGTTCTATGTGGACATCTCATGCTACAAGTCAGATATATGTATTGAGCCATCAGATGAGTTAATAGTTCTTGAAAATTTAAACTTGTTGCATATTTCAGTCGTACACCACTTCATGTTTCTCAAATATTGGGATGATTCCTACCATCTTTGACTCCATAAAAGGTTTTATCTAGAACATTTGAATGCTACCAAGTTTTATAATGTACAATAGCTTGTTTTCAATTTTAAAATCTCATTTTCAATCAATTTGTATTCATCCATCCTCCAATTATTTGTTAAACTGAGAGTTTACTGTTTTTGTTTTCACTGAGTTTAGTAGGACTAGGAAACTATGCTCACTTTATGTATCTATTTGGTACAATGTGTTTGGTTCACAGCAGATGGCAGTGTCCAGCCAATCTTGACTAATCAATGAAAAACCAAGCAATAGCAATAGCACTTAGACTTATATACTACTTCATAGTGCTTTACAGCCCTCTCTAAGCAGTTTAAAGAATCAGCATATTGCCCCCAGCAATCTGGGTCTTCATTTCACTGACCTCGGAAGGAGAAAGGCTGAGTCAACCTTGAACCAGTGAGGCCCGAACTGTCAAACTGCTGGCAACCGGTAATCAGCAGAAGTAGCTGTACTGCATTCTAACCACTGCACCACCGCAGCTCATAAGCAGGTCAGATCTAGTTAATACTTGGATACTTGTAGGGACTAACATGTCTATTACACCAAATCTGGAAGCTGAAAAAACATCCCAGAGGAAGGCAAAGGTAGATCATGTTTTTACTGTTCACAAGAAATCTCTATGGACATGTCCAACAGAACTCAAGTCTTCAATTTCAAGGAAAAACATATTTTAAACCATTTAAAATCTGGATTTACAAACAGGCAAGTACCTTAAATGACTTAATTCTTGATCATCCATTTTGCTTTATAATGATGGTTTTATCTTCTTCTTAAGAATGTAGGTGTATTATGTTAATATACCCATTGTTGGTATTTCAAAAATGGAACTAAAGTATCTCCTCTACCCAAAAACAAATCTACATTTTTGACCTTTGTTCTCCAAAAAGAACAGGTTGAGAATAATGCATTTTCCAAGAAAAGAAATCTCCCTCTGGTGGAAGAACATTACCTGGATAATCATTTTGATCTATGTCTGATTCTCCTCTCAATGTAAATCCAAATCCTGCAGGCACAGATTGGGAGGCCCATATGCCAGTGAGAATCTGGGAAGGATTAGGATTTAACCCATTTGTCTCTCCATTGTAGATGAATACCCTCCCCCTTCTGTCTTCTCCTGCAAATGGAGCACCTATAGCAACATCTGCAAAATAGCAAAGCCAAATTACATTATTAGAAAGACCATTGAATCAATTGTGCCTGTCCTCAGGAATAGCATTTACTCTGAGATCCAAATAGCTCCTCCCTCCCACCTTTTGTAAGGCCTAGGGTTTTTTCCCCAGGCACTTGGTCAGGCATAATCTCTGACATAATCTGCATTATATAATTTTTTTTAATTATTTTATTTTTATTTTATAATTATAGTTATAGAATAAATTATTTATTTTATATTGCTTTTTTATATTGTTGTTTTAGTTTTATACTATCTACATCACATGTCAAGGAAACAATTATATAATTTGACTGACTAAATAAATGAGTGCTTTGCCACCGTGGGCAGGAAAAGTTTCAGCTAGTGCTGTGCAGAAAAAGATTCCACTTTCTTTTTTCTTCTGCCAGTTTTTTTCATTTTGATTAAACAGAATTTGTGGGTAGCTCCTGCATTAATTTAATTATTACGTAGTCCAGAAGTGTAGGTAAATATTCTATCCTTCCACATACAGTTCTCTCTCTAGTAATCCGTAGGATCTCTGGCTTCCCCCTCTTCATTTAAATTCCAAGGGAAGACACTGGTGGTGGGCTTCAAATTTTTTTACTACCGGTTCTGTGGGTGTGACTTGGTGGGCGTGGCAGGGGAAAGATACTGTAAAATCTCCATTCCCATCCCAGTTCAGGGGAAGGTTACTGCAAAATCCCCATTTCCTTCCAATCAGCTGGGACTTAGGAGGCAGACAATAGATGAGGGCAGGGCCAGTCAGAATTTTACTACTGGTTCTCTAAATTACTCAAAATTTCTGCTATTGGTTCTCCAGAACTGGTCAGAACCTGCTGAAACTCACTTCTGGAAGACACCATGAAAAGGGCCTGAGAATCAGGTAGGAAAATAGTGTCTCTTCCATAGAAGAAGGAAACTTTTAGTTTTGGCACAGTGTTAAATTCAGTTAGTTTTGCTTTCACAATCACTGACGTTCGAAATGGTGTGAATAATTTTAAAAGGAGAAAGGGATAAGGATCCATTACTAAACTAGTTGACTGACATCATTTGACCCAGGTCCTGTTTCCTGTTGCTGGAATGGAAGCTGCCCCCCTGCCATCTTCTTTAATAATAATTCAAGAGGGTTTTTAAAACTTTTCTCTTTTCTCAGGCTTTTTAAGCATGGAACTTTTACACATCTGGTTTTAATTGCTGTATTTGTTCTACTGATTTTTAGCTGAATTTGAGACATTATAAACCACCTTAGAACCTGTGAGTTTTAGTCCTGCCTTAGGCATGAAATCCAGGTGGGCCAGTCATTCTCTTAGCCCAGTTTAGCTTACAGGAGGGAAACAGGAGGAGGAAGGACTATTAGACATGTTCATTGCCTTGAATTATTTATAAAAAAAATAATAAAGGCAAGATTAAAAAAAAGGAAATTGTAACTAGAACCTACTAGGCTGAAAATTTTGACAACTCCATCATTCAACTCATTTACCCATTTTCGTGGTAGCACAACATCCTTCAGTAATCATGAAGGATGTAATTAGAATGTTTCCATCATCATATGTTCATTTTGGGCAACAGTTCAACTTTTGTCAATTCCTGCCTCTATATATACATACTGGGATTGTTTGAATAAAAGAAACTTTGCTATTGAACTATTCATTCTCCCTAAATTATTTATGTGCATCTCTTTAAGATGACATAGTTCCTTACCTCTATAACCATCCTGATTGAGATCTCCCAGGGGCGCAATAGAATTGCCAAATCGTCCAAAAACCTCTGTGCCAGACAGTGTCTGTGCTTCTTTGAAAGACAAGACAGCATCCTGGAGATACAGATACACCTGTCCAACCTCCTTAGGGTTGCTCTCAAATTCACGTTCCATAAAGAGAGGAGCACCAACTAGGATGTCATCCATACTAAAGGGGAAGAAAGAAGGATAAAGGTCAAACTGATATCCAAATTATCTCAGCTGCAAAAGCATGCTTGTTTTGCAGAAGGACAAGCTGGACAGAATGACTAAAGCAGATTCACAAGCCCTGACCATTTTGTAAATGCATTGTGTTAGCTCACACATGTATAAAAATGGTGGAGCTTCTGGCGCAGAGGTATTTTGATGAACACAGTAAGATCCTTGCATTGTGCTAGATTTCTATCGATTGGGAAGTTATCCAGCTTTTTTCCTTTCATCTCTGAAAGCTACTTACTATGTAACATCTGGACTGGACAAGGGTCACCTGTGAATTAATTGGCCCAGCAGTACCTGCTTTGGGAGATAGGATACTGCTGAATCACTGGTCGATGAAAAGTTTATCCATTCTTAGTTTCTTTCTCTTTTGGTTTCTGTATATCCTTGCATGAATGAATGAATCTTAGGCTGTGTGTTTCACTGTCTCTGATCTTTGCTATACTTTGTTTTTCCAACTCCTAATTCAGATAACAAAAACAATGATGTCAATTTCACCTCCATTTGTTCTCTTCTGTTTCCAGTCTGTCCTGAATTGTTCTAACAATGCACAGGGAGCTGGGTGTTTTAAAACATCTGGTTAGAGTAGAATTTTTTAAACTTGAGAAACATTTCTGTTTGTCTGCATTTATAAATAGCCTTGTTTCAGAGCCAAGTTCAGGCTCAGAAAGGCAAATGGGATGGGGAATGAAGCAGCAGCTTTTCAAATGTTACAGAACATTACAATTCACAGTAGTGTTTAATGCAATGCTACAAACTGTACTTGCTACACACTGCTTCCAGTCAGGAACTCCAAAACAAGTCAAAATGGTTGGTACAAATGAAATAACTGTGTTTGCTGCCTTGAGTTTTTTTATTTCCAGAAGATCTCCCCATTTCCAATGAAGGAGGCAATAGACTTCGATGCCAGTTGGTGAAACATGAGCAAAAAAGTGGATTAGGGTACCTAAATCCTACTTGTCTGCTTTCTATTGGCACTCTTTTTGCCATGGCATGAACAGTAGGTGGAACACAAAATAATGTTTGATCTGACTAAGCATTGATCTCTGACTTTCACATATCCACAGTGGTGTAGCATTTGTTTATCATAAATCAAGAAAGTACTTGTACTCAGGCACTGACCAGGAGAGCCTTAATTATTTTCTTTTAAGAAAAATGGCACTAAAAAAAGCACATGCTGGCCACCCACTGAAATTTTTGTATTCTATTGGATAATTAGCAGCAGAAATTGTGGTCCACCATCTGGGGGTCACAAACATAAGCACTTAAAGCTTTGATATAGTATGGGTTGTGTATGTTTACTAGACATTTGATTTCAGCTCACATTAAATAAATACCATTTCTATGAATCTTGTGTATAAGCTATCATGGTTCTGACCCACAGCTCCTGGTGTCTATTTAAATGAGTACTATTTTTCATTAATTGTGTTAGCAATGCAACACGCCACTATTATAACAACAATATTATACATTCAACTTTTAATATAAGATTATATGTCCATGATAGAACATATGCTTCAATTTCAAATTTGGGGTCTTGGACATTCTTGTATGAGAAACAATGTGGTGTAGTGATTAAGGTGTTGGACATACTCCTGGGAGACTGTGGTTCAAGTCCATGCTCAATCATAGGTATTCCCAGGGTTCTTATTGTGGGTAAAAATGGGAGGAAGAATCCTATACACATTGCCTTCAACTCCTGACAAAAGGTGGGATAAAAATATAACAAGTACATTTACAGGAAATAAAGTTGTATGTTACTAGCCTAGAGCACTGTTTTAAGTATCGCATTAGTACAGGGTGGGAGTGGGGCAATTTTCAGCCTATGGACCATATGCTTTCTCTTAGGCCCACTTCTAGGCCTGTCAGCTCTTTGACGAAATTCAGAGAAAAAGCACCAACCAGGAGAACTAACATTAATTTTATTGTAAGATTACAATAACAGAATTGTGTGAGCATGACTACCTCTCCCTTCGCTTACTTTTACTCTCCCCAAAACTAGAGAGGATCGCTTCTGAGACATTTTCTCTACTCCTACCTGTCCTTCAGTCTCAGATTTTGTTTATCAGGCCATTGTCTAAGTCATTCCTCCATTACAGTGTCCCCTGAATATCCTCAAATTTGATTAAATATTTATTTACAGTATTTTGGCATTGTAATTCAATAATTCACATTGACACAAGCTATGACTTAGTGGAGTGTGGGAGCCTAGCCAGATGTTTCTGACTAACAACAGCACCTATCAGAATTATGGGAGTTATAATCTAAAACATCTGGAGGGTGCCAGATTGTTTCCTTCTAATGCATACAATGTAACCAAACTTTCTAGGATTTTGAGAAATAAAAACCCATTTGGACCCATTCTCAGTTTTGAACAGCAGGTAGGATAGTGACAGAAGGCCTCAAAAATATATTCTCCACATCCCAACATTTCTCAAAGCTATTAAAAGAAGCGGATCTTTTATCTCTCTCTCTCTTCTATAAACTCCTGCCTCCAGTTATGGAAAAATCTTCTCCCAGTCCAGATGTTTCTTTAAAAATTACTTGTTTTTGAAAGCTTGTCCAAGTCTGAGGAAATTGGGAATCAACTGATTGAATTGGGAACTAGTTATAGTGATTAACTAGTAAGTTAAAAAAATAATAATTTTTGAAAAATAATGTGATCTGCAATGTTTGCGATGAGGAAAAGTTTCTTATTTTATTGGGAATGCATTAGTTTTCATTGTAGCATTTTATACTTCAATGCTTATTCTTGCATTTTCTAAAGTTTTAAATCCTATATCCTAAAACATAAAACTTGAAATAAATCATATGCAACTGTCACTTCAGAAATCAATCTAAACTCCATAATTGTATGCTTTTTTCAACTATAAATAGTCAGAAATGTACATATAATATAGGTGCTATTAAAATTAAAATAGTCTAACCAATTCCCTCTCCATATCAACATAAACAAGTTTAAGGTGGTAAATTAATACATCTGCTGGGATAATATAAAAGAATGGATTCAACTTACTAACACGCTAAACTAAAATTCTGAAATAAATTAAAGGGAAAATGTTTCAAACAGCATAAACTGCAAGGGAAAAATGCAGGTGTTTTCCCTGACAGTTGGCTATAGTTCATGTACTATTCCAAGGGGACTACTTCTCAAAATAGGTTAACACCAAAACCAAAATGTGTGGGCAAAGTAAAACCAAAAGGTACCTCTATTTTCATTTTAAATTCAACTTCATTTCATTTGATTCAATTAAATATTAGTTAAATAAAATATTTGACTCAATTAAATATAATTTATATAATTATAATGTGCTCAGATGAAGTTGGAAAAATATGAAGACCTGTTTTTCCAAGGGTTAAGCTAGGGTAAGATTGGACCACAGCAAATATATTTTATAAATATATTAATATTTAGTATTAACAAGTTTCCATTTTTTATTGTTGCTGCTATAAGCCACATAGGTTTGTTGTATATAAGATGGGCAGTCACATGTCTTTTAAATAAAAAAATGTTTATTTCTCCAAAATCTAATAATGTTGCAATTTTCATATGAAAAACTACAATTTGGAAAATATATATATAAAATACTTGGCGACCACAACAAGACCTTAAAGACAATAATACTAGATTGTGGCATAGATTGTTGTTTACAATGTAGGATTAGTTTATTACAATCTATTACTGCAGAATAAAAAATTGACAGCAATACAATTGTCACATAAGGAAAAGAAAGTGTCTATTTCTATTTTAAACTAGGATCCACAAACTGGGAAAACAGAACAACTAGAATAAAATATAGTTAAAGAAAAATAATAGATTATTTCCTTTTGGTTCATCAGACAATTTGTTTCATCATTTTAATATGTAGATTAATACATTTTTCCGGTATATATGAAGATATTAATAGTTATTAATGTTAGGAATTTTGATAAAGGAGATTAAAATGAAAATGATTGTATTAGAATTGATCCTATACAAATATATTATAAACATTTTTCAAAATAATTAGTTCTGGCTGGCCCGGAATACTCTCATGGAATAACCAAACAATTTAAGAATCCATACTATTGTTGTGAGAGAGAAAAATGGGAGTGGGAATGCCTTGAGTTTCTGAAAAATAGAGCGTGGAAATCCAGTGAGTCAGTCAGTCAGTCAGTCAGTCAGTCAGTCAGTCAGTCAGTCATGCAAGCATGTTTTAAATCTAACCGAAAAGCTTAGATTAAACAATAATAAAATAATTTATTACTAGCTTACCCATCATTGTTAATGTCTGATACAGCAATAGTGTATCCAAAGTAAGATGCCATCTGTTAAAAAAACAATGCCATTTTTAATCAATTATCAGCACATTTTCGCTCCATGCCATCAAAATAATGATTTTGTTCTTGACTATATATTGAGGAACATTTCCACACTATTACAAAAAAAAAATTGGATGTATTCATGAAGTTACCAGTCAGCTATGTATGAAGTTATCTCTACGTTTTACACTGTAACTTTTGATTGCTGTACTCCATATCTCGAAATACAGAATTAATTGTGTAGAATTATCAAAAATTATTACCTGCTTGCCAGTGAAATTCTGAATAAAGGTCAGATCTGTGGAATTTATTATTGTAACCTGGAAATAAAAATGCTGTCAGACATTTCATAAAGAGTTATATTCCACAATCTATGTATCATTCTCCCTAAAGCCTTGATGTGATTCCCAAATACTTCATAATTTTCTTCCAAATTGTAATTTTTCATATGAAAGCCATTATGGGAATTTAGTTTAAAAAAATTTCCTCCTACAAAATTTGATGCATTGACATAGGAAGCCCTTAAAAGAATGTAGTGACAGTTTGTAAGATTCAAACTGTCAGGTCTAAGATCATGTTCTCGAATTACGTTATGATGGACTATCCAATTCATTTCTTCTGAGAACCATAGTTCTAAGAATAACAAAGCCCTTATTCTCAGCATTACTTTTAAATTTTTTAAAGTAAGAAAAACTTCCACTTTTGGCTTTCATGGGAAACCACCCAAGGCCATTTATAGGTAATCCTTGTTTAGTGACCTTAATTGGGACTTTTTCATCAGTGTGAATGATTGCTAAACAATCATAAACAAGAATTGCCTGTATGGGGAGAGAAAGAAAGAAAAAAAGGCAAGATGGTGGCTAAAGCTTGCAATCAAAGCTCTTCCCTTTTTAAACATGTTTTGCATATTTGATGCATATAAAAAAGAAATGGAGCTGATCACACAGTCCCTGTTTTTGCAGCCCTACTCCAATACTGCTAGAATCACCTGATGAAACTGTAAAAGTAAAGGTTTCCTGTGTCTGACACTAGAGGGCAGTGCTCAACTCTGTTTCTTAGTCAAGGGACACAGGATTTTCTGAAAAATATCTCTATGGTCATATGATCAGCATGACTGTTTCTGATGCACAGAACCTTTCCATTGAAGTGGTACCTATTTATCTACTCATATTTGCATGCTTTCAAACTGCTAGGTAGGCAGAAGTTGGGGCATGTAATGGGAACTCACCCTATTGCCTGATTCTCAACTCTTGAACTCAGGCTATCAGCTCTTCAGCTGACAAGCTCACTATCTTTAATAGCAATAGCATTTAGACTTATATACCACTTCTTCAGTGCTTTTCAGCCCTCTCTAAGCAATTTACAGCATCAGCATATTGCCCCCAACAATCTGGATCCTCATTTTACCAACCTCAGAAGGGTGGAAGACTGAGTCAACCTTGAGCCTGGTGAGATTCAGACTACCAATTGCTGGCAGCTGGCAGTCAGCAGAAGTACTGCATTCTAATCACTGCTCCACCGCAGCTCTTAGCTTTAACCACTGAGCCATATTGCGCCCCTATAGGGAAAACTATACTGCTCTAGAAAAATGTCCTGTTATCTTAGTTCATACCATGCTAAATAGCAAATACATTTCCTTTCTTTTTCTAGGATGTGCTACTCAAATAATATTAGAGTTTAACTTGACAAGTGGCTCACACAATTTGCTCAATGACTGAGCTCTTGCAACACACTAAAATCCTAAGCACCCAACTCCATTTTACCCTCCCTAACATGTTTGTAAATAAGGCTATTGTGTTATATAAATCCCTAACTATATATCTATAGGATTAAATTGGATTATAATCTTCTGCACTCTTTGTAATATCTGCAAGACAATTTAATTTCTCACTCTATTTTATAAAAAATAAAACAATTGTAAACCTTGATTGAAATTTTCCATATTGAGAGGTTAAGGAAGGAACGGAATAACTATTTTATAAATATTGATTTCCATATTTCAGAGACTTTATTTAATACTAACTGCTAAGGAGAGGGGATGAGCGAAAAGAAATAAAATACTTGGTGGACTACATACATAGCCAAAGTTCTGTGCACCTCTTGGAACTCCAGCTACCAGCTCTGAAAGAAATGAACAGGCTGAAAGTTAACTTAGAGCAATATCTTCCTGTTACTCAGGATCTGCTGATTATTCATTTTAATAATGTAAGGGGACGTAAGTAACATTTGGAGAGGAATATAACTATCATTAAATATAATATTAATATTCATATGTGTGTGGGCTGTTCGATAAAAATATTTTTAAAATCAAACTTCAAGAAACTTTAGGAACAACGTACAAAATAGTAAGTTTACCAGAGCACAAGTGATATAGATATCTTCAAACGTACATTTGTATATTTTCAGTTCAAATAATCTGGAATTTGATGGAGGATGTCCTTGCTTGCTGATGAACTTTACTGATGGTCAAACAATAAGATACAAAAGGCATTCCAGATGTACCACTTCCTGATTTTATTTGTTCTACAGGAGGGGCAAGTAGCCTACTTTGGCCTAAGTATATTTTATATGGAGGAGAGGAGTTCTTTTTTTTTTTCAATAAAATAATTCGTGGATATACAATTATTTGGAAGTAATGAAACTAAGTGGAAGAACAAAACCATGTATTCACTGTGGTCTATATTCATACAGAGCAAATGTTTGGCTTAGTTCTCATACAATCAGTTGGGAGAAAATATGAACCTTGAGGCCAAACCATAATCACTGTGTTTTTGACAGTATCCAAGCGAAAAACTAAATTCTTTCTTACACTCAATCTGCTATCTACCTGAGAAGAAAAGAGATCTACATCTATGTGGCTCAAGCCCAGATGTTCCCATCTGGCAACTACAATTGCTATCATCCCTGTACAAAGAATAATGGGGACTGTAATCCAACACATCTGGAGGCTATTAGATTGGATAAGGTTATTCTACATTGATGACTTTCAGAGCTTGATCTGGAAATCTGCAAAATATGGTTCAGGACAGGAATGACAAAATGATTAGTAGCTTCATTATACATCTGGAAGTTCCAAAATTTTGTAAATAGAATTTTTTCAGGGGAAAATTCCATAAGGACTCATATTAACAATATATTTATAGATTATATAAACCTGTGACACAGGAATTAACATGGAATGCTGAAACTGAATTTATCTTCCTATTGTTTTTACTGACACAAATGCCAGCTAGCATCTCTGTGAAACAACATAATTTTTGGTCTATGCAACATCTTACGTAGATACAAAACCAGATTGCATCAAGTGGCTCACAAGTAATTATTCAGTCCTACAATTTAAAATTAATACAATTCTCGTTCTGAGAAGGAAAAATGTAAGGCTATATTCTAGGCTGGATCACTGAACCAAGTTTGAGATAACAACTGTTTGTTAAGAGGTATACATTGAACCGTGCAATGTGCATATGACTGCACTGCAAGTAAGTAAATTGCAACCAGATCTCTCTTAGTAGCTTCTTACCTTCATGAAGATCTCCTGTAAATTCACCAGCAACCACTGAGTAACCTGTTTAAAAACAAACCTACAAAGATGAAACCTGACAAACAATCTATTTCTAAAGAAATAAGGATAGTCAGATCTATCCTCTTATCTCTGCAAGAAAAAAAAACATCGTAAATTAAAATATATAAGGACAGTGAGTTGTAAATAATTTTTAGTATCCTAGGATAAACATTCATTATACATCTCAGAAGCACAATACATCTACAACAGTGTTTCTCAATTTTGGCAAATTCAAGATATATGGACTTCAACTCCTACAATCACCCAGCTCAGCATGCTGGCTGGGGAAGTTTGAGATTTGAAATCTACCCATCTTAAATTTGCCAAGGTTGAGAAAAAGAAAATTAAAGGAAATCTGCAGATTATAATGAATGTGATATTTAAATTATGTATTTGGGTAGTCTTCGATTACTATCTGCCTCATCTATCAACCATTCAAAGTTATGATAATGTTAAAAGTAGCTTTGCAATCAATGTTCACATTTGTTATTGTCTCATGTGATCGCCATTCATCCATTGCAGATTCACACATTTATGATTGTCCCATCATCACATGCCAATTGATTGTCACTGGTGTGCTTAAACTAGTTTGGGATAGACAGAGTTACTAGGAAAGGGGTACGTCTTGGTCGTACGATGTTTTCTTTAACAATCACAGTGCTTGCTTAATAATCCAACAGGAAGGAAGTTTGTAATTCCATTGTCAATTGATTTTCCATTTATTGAGGAGTTCCCAACTGTTGTCACTAAGTGAAGATCACTAGTACAAAAATATTCTGACAAAGTGTTTGAATGATCATGATTTTCAATATATAAATTTATTGAATTGACAGTTTATTGTTGGAGAAAGAACAAGCAACAGTTCATGTTTTAGAGTCATATATTCGTATCAAAAGTGGAGCTGATAAGGCAACATTTTGATTTCTATTCATAACAATTGACATACTGTATGTACAGATATGATCTCAGCTTCTCCTGCTTAATCAGAGCAAATATTTTCTAATATCAGATTTCTAAACAAGATCAGTGCCAAGAAAACTTACCCAAATAATTGTCATCATATATAGAAGGGGCCACTCCAGTTTGCTTTTCCTGTAATAGTTTCCTTAGAATATTCTTGAAGGAATAATCCGTGATAACATCTGCAATACTGCTGGTGATAACCTGACCTGAGATTCAAAAATATAATAAGTTGTCCTTCAGGGCAACTAGAGTAAAACAGGCAGCAATTATGCATTAGTTTATTATCCTGCCTTTATTTCTTTATATGTAACTCAAGGTAGCGATCATACATAATAATACTCCTCCTCCTATTTCCCCCCCAACAGATATGTAAAATAGATTGGATTGAGAGAATGACTTGCCCAAGATCACCCACCCAGTATTATTTTTAAAAAATATTTATTTATTATTAGATTTTTATGTCACCCATCTTCCAATAAGGTGATTCTGGGCAACTTAAAAAGATCCATTTTAATGAAATAATTAATATTAATTGATAGGAACTGTAAGGAAATGCAAAACAATTGCTGATTGCTTCATAGCCTATAAAAAAAGTAAACATGAGGAGGGAAGTTTAGCTAAAGCGGCCTTAATATCTTGAGTAGAAGTGAAATATGAATACAATAAAAAATACAGTTTGATCTTTTCATTTTTCTGTTGTCTCTAATTTAGAATTTCATAAAATGTTGAAACATAATTTTCAGAATTTTGAGGCAGCAAAATTCAACCACCTGCTGATTTAGCAATCTAACACATGCAGTAATCCTTTGGGATGGAGAAAGATACATTACTAAAATAAGAGTTTCTTGAAAATAAAAGACACTAATGTATTTCCTGCAATTAAGAAAACAAAATGTAAGCATCCATCCAAGAACCAGCTCTAGGCAAACAATATAACTCCAAGCCAGTGTCATCATGTTGTTCTAAAGTTCAAATATTTAGTAAGCTCGATTCTCTCAAAGATGTATCTACCAATGTCTTGCCAATTAACCTCCTACATGTTATGGACTTCCTGCAAGCAAGATTAATTATAGCATGAACTATGCAGTAAGAGATGTTCTATATAGATGTCCAAATTTATTTTGCATTTTCAGCAGTTCTTGGATCTGTTGAGAACACTGAAGTTGGATGGATCCTAAGATCTTCAAAGAGAGGTAAGAAATTTACAGAAGAAAGGACAATGAAAAAGCATTTTATAGATGTAATGAGAGCAAGGCCAGAAAAATAAAGAGTGACTGAAGCTGTGGAAACTCAATTTATTTAGATTCATTCCTTCTTCTCTTCTCTTATACATTTAATTTTTTGACTTAATGGTTCTTTTTTTCACTGTATAGACTAATGCTTACCCTAGAAAATAATAGTATAATTAGAATGTATGTATATATGTATTGTATCTACCCCAAAATATGTTGGAAAATAAAAGGATTAAAGAAGGATGAAAAATGTTGATTGGCGGTAATAAGAACTGCAGGGTGAAAGTGTAGCAACTCCTGCCCTACATTTGTTTGCAAGACTAAAGAATGTAATGGACATGTAAACAATATCAATAGTCTTGGCTCAATCTCCAGTATAGCTAAGTAGGGTTGGTCAAGTTCTTGTCTGAAGTCCTGGAAGGCAATTTATATACAGTGTCAATTTTTTTAAGGGTAGTTGGACCAAACGGTTTGATTTAGAACACTTTCTATTTCTTAAGTTCACCAACTGCTAGCAGATGTGAATAGAACTGCCAAAATTGGAAGTACATAAAAGAAAGGAGCTATAGACAGCAATAACCACCTATTTAGTGGTCATTCCCAAAACAGTTGGTGTGATAGAGACATTTTTGTAATGAAGAGCTGGTAGACCCATGCAGTACAATAATAGCTCTTTTAATATATGGATAATATAGTGGAAAAGATACATATATTGTTTATCTTGTCACAACAGAGCAGAAGAAAGTACAATCTTTTTTCAGGCCTTTTACTAGTACAGAATACTAGTACAGAATAGTACATTACAACTAATGTACAGAGATATAAAAGAATGGATCGAAATATGCAGTCCTTTGAGATTGACTCAGGTGTGGTGTGAGATGGGAATTATTATACAGAAAGTATGGCAAATATTGCATCAAGTTCTGCTGATACTTCACTTCCATTTTCAGATTTTTGCTAATGAAAAAGATGCACATACCTTGCCAGTAAAAACTGCCAGGTCCTCCTAATATGAGTTCTCCATTCTATACATAAAACAGACAACAACAGCAATAACACAAAATTAATAAAGTATACCAGATACTAAAATCAAATACATAAGACTCATCCAAACAATATTATTAATATTACAATTATGGTCAGGGAAAAAATATGAGAGATTCCCCACTGCTTGGCTGTTACTGAATACTATAACCAAATCTTGAGCTGCTCATACTTGCTGGAAAATCAAATCCCTGGATGGCTTTTGCTGGCTGAAAATCCTGAGAGACATAGTTAATGCACAATTCTAGATATCTATGCTATAATATATATGTTATTGCAATTAGAGCCACTGCTAGAAGGGATATTTTTTTGATATTTCTTTGGGAATGATAGAGAGATGTTGAATAAAACTGAAATGAATGCTGTAAAATTTAGTAACCAAGGAAAAAAAGGGATTAAAATAAAGTTATAAATATTGCAACAATATTGAAAAATGGCAAGACTGCCAGATATAGATGGCATAACTGCAGAAATTGCAGATAAATATACATTTGACATATATTTAGCTTTGGAAAATTGCTTCATATGTGTATGCAGATGGCTTCTAAAACAGTGGTGGGTTCCTCCCGGTTCCGCCGAGACGGTAGCAGTGACGATATGACGTCACCGAACCGGTTCTGCCCCCCCCGGTTCTGCCTTTTAGTCCCAGCTGATTGGCTAGAGGGAAAAAACCTGTTTAAACTCTTGCCGCGGGGCTTCAAAGGGCCGCCCTACAGCTGATCAGCGTTAAAAGAAAACAAATCAGTAGACTGATGCCTGCAAAAATAAATGAGTAGACTGGTACAGCTCTGCAAGCAGTTAAAAGCCTGGTAGACCAGTACCTCTGCTAAATCCTAAAGAATTGTCACATGACCATCAAGCCACTCCCACAAAATAAGCCATGCCCACAGAACCGGTAGTAAAAAAATTTAGAACCCACCCCTGTTCTAAACCTGACAATGGAAAGAATATTGATGTTCAATACAAAATGTGAAGAAGGATGCAAAAATTTCAGGAGGGGTATTGCTTTTTCATTTGAACCTGGAAAAGTATTTAGGGAATTCTGATCAAAAGAGTAGTCGAGGTGACAAACTAATTGATTTGCTAATCAAACTGATAGGTTTCTGCAATGCAATACAATGCAATAATAAGATATTTAAGAAGCATTGTGGCAACATGAGAAGAGAAAAGGTCAAAATAGAAATGGCATTGAAGCAATATGGAGTGATTACAAAAATGAGTGACCAGCATGACAGAACTAGATTTTGATGGTTTCATCATATAGAATAGATATATAAGCCTACAACTGCAAAATGAAAGAAGAATGAAAAAGGAGATTATCTTTGGATGAGTTAATGAGATCCTCAAAAAGGAAGAGGCAAGAAGTTCAAAAGAAGAAAGGAATATATAAAGTAGTGCATAAACATGATGGAACCAAGAATAGAAAGACATGGGGGGGGTATAATGAATGATATGAATTAATTAGATATGAATTAATATTAATGTCTTTTCTCTCTCCCCCTCTCTCTTTCCATCCCTCTCTCTCCCCCCATCGTGTTTTAGTCCCCTTCTGTGGTTTATGTATATATTTGTTTAAATTGTATGTAAATATATTCCTAAATTACTTTTATTAGACAGACAGTCCTATTGATGCAGAAGAAGCTTACAAAGTGAAATAATTACAGCAACTAGGACGCAGGGCGCCGCAGGGATACAGACGGGGAATTAGCGGGCTCTTCAGAGCCATGCGAAAATCCCGTCTGCCAAGCCTCTGCCGGTAGGTCGTTGGACCTACCCTGTCCTGTAGGGACAGGGGGATAGAGAGGGATCCCTTGGATGGCTGAGAGGAACGGGCAGATTCCTCGGGGCCAGAGGCTTGCCCTCTGCGCCGGCGGCAGTGGAATGGCAGCCATGGTGGCTGCCCTGAGACCGCAGCAACCAGGATACAAGAATGCGCAGGAGGAGAAGAGGAGAAGCGGAGAGCGGAGCCGGGAATTTGCATGCCGGGTGAGTGGACATCAACCCAGGCAGGAACTGCCCACAAATGCTGAATTACAATTAGTCTGCCCCAGCCTTAACAGCGGCTGAGAACTATTGGGGCACAAAGACAAAAGACCTGTTGGTGGATAACATAAATTACTGACTTTCTGGAAATGTTTGACTACAGATCTGGATATATTTTTTCTTTACTTTTTGGTGGATAAATGAGATTGGACTATGTTTGGGAGAGAGGAAGGAGAAGAGGAAATAATTATGCCTTCAAAAGCAAAAGAAAAAGACAAATGGAGACGGATAAAATGGTTGCCAGCTGAAAAGGGAAAGTGTAAATTCCAGGCTGCTTGTTACTTGAAAAGAGAAACTTTGTTGCTTGTTATTTAAACTTGACTATTTTGAGGAAAAGACTCAGAGAACTTGATTTAGGATACATAATCTGTTCACTGGAGGATTTATTGAAGATTAGAAAGAAGAAATTAAATGGAACAATGAAAACTGAACTAATAAACATGGCAACAAAAGAAGGGTGTGGCAATAGAAGAAGGACATGATGATACCATATATGGAATAGCTTCAGAATTAACATTGTAGAATTCATAACTTTGATGACATTGAAATGGAAAAAATACATATTTGGACAGACTGGAGAAAGGAATAATGGAATATATTATGTAACAAGACAACAAAATATTATATTTTGATTTAAATGAATGTAATGGTTTCTGGGTGGTTAAATAACGCTAGGAGATACTTTTTTTTCCCTTTTTCTTTTCTATGCTCTGTCTCTATCTCTTTCCTTTAGTATCTTTCTTTTTGTTTCTTTTCCCCTCTCTATTTTCTTTTTTAATCCATTTGACTTCTTTTGTTATATTTCTACTCTCTTCCTTTTTCCTTTTTTTTGTGTTCCCTTATTTTTTTGTATTTCTTTTATTGTAATTATTATTATTATTGCTATTACTCTCTCCTTTTTTTCTATTATTATTCTCATATAAATATATAAACAATTTGATTAAGAAATAAGAGCATAAATGATTGAAGAAAAACATGATTTTTGGATGTTCTAATGCCTTTTTTAAACTATGAATTTTTAACTAGCACTATCTACAGATTTAATAATCTGGAAGAAAATGTTTACCTTTAAAGGCGTTGGATGTTAAAAAGAATTATTTATAGAATTAAGAACCATAAAAAATTGCTCTTAAAGTGTTTCAAAATGTTTCCTATTGAAAATAAGAAATAAGCATGGAATAGGAGAAAACTTAAGAGAGAATAAGAGATAAGATATTCATTGAAATATACTTTTATCTTAAATTGGTAAGAGATATGGAGGAGAATAGATTGGAAAACAATATTGGTAACACATTCCGAAGTAATTTGGAGCTAAACAACTGAATAAAAGATAAATGTTATGAATTAGTTAAATAAATGAATTTAGGAGTGGAGGAAAGCATGATTCTGGAGATCAGTGAAAGTAAAGCTGTAACCCAGTTTTACAAATAAGGTAGGAGTGGAGGAAAACATCATACTGGAGAACAGTTAAAGTAAATTGGGAACCAGTTAAAAATAAAAATAAGAGTTAGGAGTGGAGGAAAGCATGTGCTGGAAAACAGTTAAAGCAAAGCTGTGAACCAGCCAAAATACTGAGTTAGAAGTGGAGGAAAGCATACGCTGGGTAACAGTTAAAGCAAAACTGTGAACTAGCCAAAAATAAAAAGATAGGAGTGGAGGAGACTACCTGGGGATCAATTGAAATAAAGTTGTGAACCAGTTAAAAATAGGAGTGGAGGAAAGCATTGCTGGAAGGCAACTACTTGAGTTGTGAACCAGTTTTATAATAGATTTAGGAGGAGTTAAGAAGAAGGTTGGTGAGCAGTTAAAATTATATTGTGAACCAGCTAAAATAATTAAGGTAAGGAGTGGAGGAAAGCATTGCTGGAAAGCAGCTGATTAAGATGCGAACCAGCTAAAAAATAAATTTAGGAGAAAGTGGAAGAGAATTTACTGGAGAATAGTAGCTAAACTGTGAACCAGTTTAAATAAATACAGACAGAAGTATTGGAAAATACAGCTGGGAAATAGGTATTTAAACTATGAACCAGTTAAAAATTAGATTCAATAAAATATGAGAATAAACTTGAAGTAAATAAAATAAAGTATTGTGGAAGTAACAAACTATAGAAGGAAATGTTGATTGCTTATGAAATGACTTTAAGAGAGGAGGAAAATACTTTTTGTCAAGATTATGGATATTAGATGTCATTTAAGAGAAGTAAAATATAGATTTGAGGTAATGGGTTTTAGGATTGAGGAATATATATGAAATATTGATTGTTAAAATGATAAAGATTTAGAACGGTGTTTATTATTTAGAATTTTGGGTGTAATAGTAGAATGATAAATGTTTAGAATAAGATTTTTTTTCTTTTTTCTTTTTTTTAAAGATGTAAATGGATAAAATTTGGAACAAAATTGATTGAAGGAATGTGAATAATTGTACTCATTTTATGCCGTACCAAACCCTTGCTCTAAAAAGATGTATTTTATGTTTTATGTTTAAAAATTTTTTTTAAAAAAAATTGAAAAAAAAAAGTAACAGCAACTACTGCAACAATTGTACAATGCACTCTACATGGGGCTGCCCTTAAAAAATACCCAGAAACATCAATTAGAACAGAATATGGTAAGGTGGGCAGTTATGGGTGCCAGTCATTTGGCATTATGTGACACTTCTTCTCTACGAGCTACATTGGCTACCACTATATTTCTGGGTGCAAATCTGGGTGCAAGTCATAGTGCCTGTGGTTACTTTAGAGTTGGTTAAAGTCTGGCATGGAGTCACTTTTCCCCAAAAGTGTCTACTTGTTCTGTTAGAACTAGCAGGAGAGGCATGCTTCAGGTCTCTTCAGCATAGTTCAATCTGGTGCAACACAAGAACTTTTTGTACTATGGCTCGTACCTTTTGAAATATCATTCCTCTGACATTAATTTTGCCCTGACTCTGCTGACATTTCAGGAGGAACCAAGGAGGGTATGGGAGTTAAAAATATAATGTATAAACAATCAAACAAATAAACTTGGCTTTGCCATATAGCCTGGGGCTCTGGCAATGCCAGTGCCAGTGAGATTGTTTCATTATTTATTTGAATGCAGAATGTTATGTTTAATAGCAACATCCATCTAACACACAAGGCCAATAAAAATATCTCTGTCATGTCATCACAGTTTCATCCAGGACTGCTTCCACCAACCAACATTAGTTTATAACTACATGAGGTAGACTTCAATTTCGGCTCAGATTTGTAGCTAGGAATTGTAGTTATTGTATTATGTTTTTGTTTGAATGAGGACAATAAGCATTAAGAAAATATTGTTTTTACCAGCCCTGTCCCTGGCTAAAACTTCATCTAATATCAATGATGGATGAGTAAGGACCTTGTCAACAAAACTGCCTGTTTTTATTAGGACTCTTAATCAAATGCAGAATCTCTAACTGATTAATTTCTTCCTTTAAGAAAACATATTCTCCCTTTGGTGCAAGAAGAAAATTTCCCAATGTTTATTTGGATGCTTGCCTAGGTTTAGTATAAGAACTGGATAGGAAGAAAGCCAGTTTTTAAGAATCTTTGAATGAAACTTGAGTTTTTAAGAGTCTTGAGATTTTTGAGTCAATACAATGTGGTTGTGTGTGTGTTATACAAATATTTTTGAGATGAAAAATGATGAATTGCAGAAGAAAGTAAATACAAGAGTAAATGTGAAAATGATTAGAAAATCCATCAGCTAACCAACCACTGTGGATGCTCACCTTATAAAAATCTAAGCTGAATCCTGCTTGACAGTAACCTTGGCCCTCAGGATCTGGGTTGTCTGAAGGTATCAAAGAATGAACACTGAGTTAGCTTTATATTATAAATGGACTCAAATATAATCATAACTAATAAGGGAGGAGTTATCAAGCTTCAAATGCAAGCTTCAAACTTTTGTGCTAAAAATTAGGTAACAATTGTTGGATGAACTCTAGATCCAAAGTTAAATAAGAATAGTGACAATGAAAATAATAATGATAATACATGATCATCCAAAACCAAAACTAGTGTGTGAGTTTTGATTTAAAAAAACATGAATCTAAGCAACAAGTTTATATTTGGAAGATGAAAATGAAATCCTTGGTTTGGTTTATTTCTACATCAGTCTGAGCTGGAGAAAGGACCTTAGATTGTACACATTTTGGCTGCAGTCCGTCATAGCCAGAGTCTGCAGAAGGACCAGAATAGTCAAGAATGCAGTTGTAATCACATGATCAAAGTACCACTTCTTTTTTACTTCTTTTTTGCATATAACATGCATATAAAATAGAGACAGCTACTGTTTGACTTTTTGAGCCTCTTCTGTGTCTTTACATCCTGATATAAACAACTGACATTCATATATGATAAACATCTTCATGGGTGCACTGAATAACAATTAGAAGACTTGCAGGAATTGTGCAATATTTTGTTAATTTGGTGGTCTCCCATTCCATGCTTTATAACTTCCTTGTTTGCAAACATAATTATCTTTATTCAAGGTTAAGGAGTTAACTGTTAGTTCTGCAAAAAGAGATAGAAAGAAGGATGGCTTTATCTCTAGCAATCAGCTGCTTTTAAAATTTGGCTTCTGCTTATCAAGGTCTATTGGCCATATTGAAAATTCTTTTAAATCAAGCCAGAATTGACTTATCATCATTGTAGCACCAGCCTCATCATTATTCTTTTAATGAAACATAAAAGCAACTATATATAATTACATGTCTCTTTGTAACCAAGAGCTTTGGACTCAGAACTACATGCCTGGGTTGAATGTATGAAAATACATATGAAAACTGTTTTACAAAGTTCAACTTTTACTACTCAAAGAACTTACTGTTGCGACAAGGAGAATATTCTGCATAGGTAGTAAAATTCTGAATAGCAACATAGCAGGTGCCCACTGGATCCTTTTCAGGAGCAGCCTTCAGAGTCCTCCAATGATATAAGGGAGCACAAGCCTATCAAAATATGAGTTGCACAACAAAACATGTTTAGGTGTTTGGATTAGGTTTACAGTACAGTAGTTTGTGTAGTTACAAATTAATAATTTGTATAGTAATTTGTGTAAAAAATACAGATGTATTCTTTATAAAACCAGGTTTATTGCTTTCTGAAGTATTGACACTGCCAGATTGACTGGACTCTCAGCAAGATTTATATTTCCACATATGCTGCTCTTTTTCTTGCTCTGTTCTATCCTTCAATCATGTTTAGGAGCAACTTTCCTTCAGTTAACTGAGTTAACTGAGATGATCTCTCCTAAATTCTCATTTGTTACCGTGTTTCCCCGAAAATAAGACCCTGTCTTATATTTTTTTGAACCCTGTAATAAGCGCTTGGCCTTATTTTCAGGAAGGTCTTATTATTTTGGGGCATGTGGAACAAGACAGGGCTCCTCTTGCCATCTTACCTGATTTCCAGCTCTGTCTCCCTAACCCTAACCAGAGGAAATGGCAGGGACTGGCTGCGCATGCATTTAAATATTTTTAGGGAGGGCTTATTTTCGGGGAAGGCTTATTTTAGCGCATGTGGTCAAAAGCCTGATTGGACTTATTATCAGGGGATGTCTTATTTTTGGGGAAACAGGGTAGTTGAAGTAATCTGAATAGTTATAATTTTAAAAAAACTTAGGCAAAAACTTAGAGGTAGAGTTGAAAAAATAAATTGCTTGAACCCCAAAGAATTGTTCTAATCTATATGTACTCACTCACTAAATTTATATCCCATCTTTATCCTGGAGTTCACGAAGTATACAACTTGCCCTTGTGGAACTTTCCCTATGGACTAAAACCAAACTACAAAATACTGGTACAGGTAGTCCTCAACTTATGACTGTTACTTAATGAACTTAATAATTCAAAATTATTAGAAGCCGCCACAGAGCTACTTATCCACTTTCAGAATTATGACAACCACACATGTCCCTGCAATCACATGATTATATTTTTGGAACTTGGCAACCAGTTCACTTTTAGCATGTTTGCAGCATCCTGTGATCACATAACCACAGTCTGTGAAGCTTTTTTTTATTGGTTTCTGGTATTTATTTCTGGTTTCCTACAAAAAATACCCAAAGAAGAAAATAGATTCACTTAACAACTGTGGTGTTAATTTATGACTGAGATGCTTATTTAACAATTGAGATATTTCTTAAATGGCTGTCCTAAACAATGCCATTACTTAGAATCCTGTCAAGTGATATCTCGATTTATGACAACAAAGACTTATTAACTTAATTCCAAACTGAATTGTGATTGTTAAATTCAGTACTACCTATAATACTGTTGTAAAATGTTACAGTGCCACTCTCCAAGGTCATATGAGGGCCTTGGCAACTAGATCACATTTATAATTTATTGAAGTGTCCCATGGTCATATGACTGCAATTTGGGACATTTCTCCCAGTTTCTAGCAAAAATACCCATTCCAGACAAAAGTTTGCACTTATGATCATGGGATTCACTTAATTACTGCCATTAAAGTGGTCGTGTGGCTGCATTGTATAGAAAATATAGTGAGCTTTCCTAATTGCCTGTCTGTTTATCTATCTATCTAGCTAAGTGGCTAATAAATATTGAAATAAATAAGTGAAATAAATAAATAAGTGAAATAAATATTGAAATAAAAGATAATGAAATATCCTTTTATGCTCAAAAAATCTAATAAATATTACAGATCACTGATCAAGAGTGTTTACAAATGGCTATCTATTCATCTGGGGTTATCATTACCAGCAAATTTCTTCAGCAATCCCACTGCCTTTTTTTTTAGCTTTACTTTTTCCAATGAAGGGTGAATATTGCATTACAACTGGATATGTTGTCCAGTTAGGATTGCAAGTTTAAGCAATGTCCTTAAACTGTTACATATATTGGTGGGAAACCAGATTAACTAGGGGGTTTATTTCTTGGGTGTGAACGTGGGTATTTATGTTGAATACATGACACTGTGTTGAGATGAAAGCAGTAGAAAAGAGAGCTGGTTACCTCGTTGGAATGTCATTTATGGACCGGGCACCCTGTTGGTGGCTTGCAATTTTTCTTAAAGAGTTGGCTCTTATTTTGGGAATGATTCTGACCCTTTCTTTGGATATTTCATATTTAACTGTTTTATCTCATTTTACCATTTATTTCAATCGAGTTTGAGAATATTACACTGCAATTGATATAATTTTTGTTTCAAAAGGGAACAGATGGATACTTTTGATTATTGGCAATTAAAGACAAAGAAAATTAATACAGACAAAAAAGTGTTTAGAATATATTCTGCTGGTATAATGATACACAAAACATATATAACAAAAGCATCTTAAGTGTCCAGTTCTGACTCAAATCAGAAATTCTTACTACTCAGAAAAACAAGGCCCCTGTAATAATAACAACATCAACAAACTCTGCAAGTGATATACAACTAAGGGTAAACATATGAGCTTTATCTTATGCTTTGGAAGGAAATGCTCCTTTGACAGCTAGCAAAAATTATTTTATGATATTTTATGCATGCTTTGCTTTTGATACTCATTTTGTGTAAGAAAATCAATATTGCATTTCAAAAAGAGGAAGAATGGGAAGAAAAAAGGAAGGCATGCAAATAAAGGTAAATCAGTTTGGAATCCAAGAGCTGGGACTGCTTGAAGACTTGTGGGAATTTCCCATGCCAACAATCTCTGTAACAAGATAGGCCGATGTTTTATTCATCACCTGCTTTATGTCAAAGTCCTTTTCTAGGGTTAACCATTTGAGCAAACATTTCAAGCAAGGCATTTCCTTTAGATACACAATCTTATTTAGAAATAATTCAAACCATTTTGAAACAAATCCCCAAGACAACACTTTCTGTTTCATAATTGTTTGGCAAAATTAAGCATGACCAAATCCACGGTTCGAAACACAAAATGTTTTGTTGTCCTTTCTGAAGCTTTGCATTAAATCCTTCTACACTAGCTTCTAATATGAAATGTCTTGGTAAGGCATTCCTTCCTTTGGTAAGGAAACCATCACAACTAACCTACAACTTAATGAAACTGCTCAAAAGAAAACAGATTGTTATGGGGTTTCAGTTGGGGATTTCCATCGAAGCATGTAGAAGAAGCTACCAGAGGATTTATGAAAGAAACTTCAGATTTAGAGCCATAGCTCCATTGATTCTGCTATAGTAGAGCAATAGTTCTACAACTATGAGGAACATTCTCCAACTGAGGTAATCGTAAACCAGGATTTATTGGATTAGCCACAATAAATCATAATTTATTAATTGCAATGGCTAGATTCATACAACACATCTGTTGTTTTTTTTAAAGCTGCTTTCTAGACTCTCCAAGCTATCCCTATCATTTTACTAGTCAGACTACTTAGACCAGACTACAACACCCAGGCTGTTGACCAATACTGGTCCATGACCTGTTAGGAACCAGGCATGCAAGTAGCAGGAGAGTAAGCAAAATTTATCTGCACATGTGCAGGATGTAAGTTGCGCATGAAACCATCCCCCGTGGAAAAAATTTATTCCATGGAACCAGACCCTGGTACCAGAAAGGTTTTAATAATAATTAATAACAATTATTTATATATCTTGGATTCAGGATAAAATTTATTATTTCATTCAGATTTTAAACATCTGTCTGTATCCTCACTTGAAAGTTTTCTGAGAAAACTCTGTTTATATATCCCTTACTATCCACATTTAAAATATATTTTTTATTGCATTTTACTTTTTCTAGAAGAAGAATTCTATTTGGTTTTTCACTAGAGGCAGGTGACTATACTTTAGAAACTAGAGGGGAGGTGGGGCAAAGTACTCACTAGGGGCCAAAATTGTTTTAATTAATTTACATTCAAGGCCCAGTTTGGTGCAGTTTTTAAAACAACAGAAGAAAAACTGGGAGAATATGAGAAAACAATGGCAAACCACTTCCAAAAATATTGCCAAGAAAACTACAGTGGCCAGGAGTCAATGCTGACTTTAAAGCATAACATGTACACTCTCTTACACACAAAACTAAATTCAATTAAAGTAACTTAATGCAGATAATATATTACGCTCCTATACTGAATCATTTCTCCTTCTCGTGGAATTTAATGATTTTTCAGGGGTAGAGGGCGTGGGGGTGCAGGAAAAGCTCCAGATCGCTTGAAATAAAGAAAAATAAGCACATGTTTTTCCATCTCTTTCAAGAATAATTCCAAATCCAATACAAGGTGCATATATCAGAATAGTGGTATAAAGGTTTTATAAAGGCCTGACTGGAGATTGAAATAGGTTTGTGGAACAAGCAAAATAATAACAGATGCCAAAATCTCTGTCCATATTCCTGCTACGACACGAACTATGAATTAGGCTCTAATATTAGAAATTAAATTTCTGGAAGTCTTTTGAATGCTAACTTATTTTCAATATAGAATTTATTGAAACATGCTTTATTTTAGTTTGCCAAGTCTTCCATAAGCATGTTTACCACAGATATCACTCTGAAATAAATATTTATCAATTAACAACAATTTATTATCGAGCTGCATTTCATAGCACTTAGGTTAATACAAAACTACACTAGGATATTGATTAATTTAGAATATGGATGTAATGGAAAGTTGGAATAACCATGAGGAGGATTAACTGCAACTAAGATAATGGTCAGACAAAAGACTTTTGAATCTAAGGCAAAAGGCAATTTGAGAAAGTATCTGAAAACTGACTTTCCGCAATTCTTAAGAAGATAAAGTGTGTGTGAGAGAGAAACTTATATGTAATCTTATAATAAAAGGAATATTAGCATGGATAACTTTGGTTTTCTGGTATGGTCTACCTTGAAGACTGACAATAGATAAAACTTATTCTACGATATTCTTCAAAAATAAGGTTCATCATTAAAATCACTTACCGCACACACATACATATACAAAATATCTAGATTGATAATTACCTCCCTTTATTTATTTATAGTGCATTTATAGCCCATTACAATACATTAGATTGAATCTATATTGAGAACACACTCTCTAGTGTTGGAAACTCCTTTGGATATACACTATGGAGCAAGAAGGGGTATGCATAAAGTGTCTTTTTTTAAAACCAGGGGTGTCTTTATCCAGGATTAGGCAATAATTGTAAAAGACAGCTAAACAATCTTGGAAAAAAGATGTAATTCCTTTATGGAGTTGTAGACAAGTACATTTTACCTTCATATTTGAAGCACTAAGCCTAACCCTTATATTGACTATGTCAAGACACTTTGGTTAATCTAACAAAGGCCAATACAGTAATGAATTTGGAGTTGTCTTCTTTATGAATCAGCGTAACAATATTTTTAATAAACACATGTGCTTTGAATATACACAGTTCAAAAACAAATATCTAAAAAAAGATATAAAAACTTACTACAACTTTTTCTTTATGAGTTCTGATTGTTGCTCCAAACCATTGATTTGATTTAAATTCAAGAGGTTCTCTTGTACTATTAACTTTGATTTTCCTGTTGTCTGTAAAAGAAAGAAAAACACATTTACATTTACTTATGCTGTTTTGGAAGGAGAGAGGAAGGGAGCAGTGGTGGGTTTCAAAACTTTTCGCTACCGGTTTGGTGGGTGGGGCTAGGTGGGGCATATGACTGATTGGGTGTGGCCAACTTGACATCACTCATGCCCATGCCCATTCAATCACATGACCCCCATAGCCACGCCCACAGGAAAAGGTAGGAAAATTTTTGGAATTTCCACCTATCTACCCCTGCCCTCCCTTCGCCAGTCACCCCTGTTTTCCTTCCTTTAGCGGCCCCGGCCCTAGCCCCACTTCCTCCCCCACCACCGCCTCTTTGTTCGGGCTGCTTATCTTCCACAGTGGCTGGTCCAGAGTCTGGAAGGCAAGCTGACCAGAGTTTTCGGCAGCTCCCAGCCAGCCGCCACTGCTGGAAAGTGGCTGGCAAAGAAGCCTCCCAGTCTCTGCCTCTTTGATAGCCGCTTTGCGGCTGCGGCTGCTGGCTGCAGGCCACCGAAAAATACTGGAGGTCACGGAAAAAGCTGCTGCCGTTGCCACCATATTTTTTGCGTATCTTGAGTAAGCTTTAATCACATCTTACTCAATTAGAGCCTTTTGGGGTTTACAGCATTGACCTACAACCTAACAACTGGGATTGGATTTTTCACAACATCCTAACCAAAAAGATGGTTCTGTAGATACAAGCATAGATAATACTAATAAATATATATTGCTGAGAACATTAGCATTTTCTTCCAAAATTGATTAAAATCTAAAGACTTTCAGGATTCTGATTTCAATAATACATCCATATCATTTTCTTTTTCTTCATATCGAAGTAGTTTTGTCTCAGCTTCCTTCCAGGAAGTTTTTCAACTAGTCTACAGTACTGATATTCCTTGGAGGATTTTCATCAAATTTCTATTCTGCATAGTATCTCAGCTCAAATAAGATTAGCCAAGTTCTGCCACCTGTTGAGACAACGAGGAACTACTTTTTGTATCATTCATCCTTATTTTCTAAGTTTTAAACTCAGCCAAGGAAGGTGTTTGGGGATATATAGAGAAGCAACAGCTAAACAACAATTCAGATTTAAGTCTTTCAAACGTAAGAAAAGCCTCATAAGATCATAGGAACTCTGATATACCCAAGAAAATTCTATAAATTCATTTTTTCTTTGTGAGTACCAGCAGACCAATTTTTCCCACCAAAAAAGAGAATGAAGCTCAATTTACATTTTGCCAAGTTCTACATTATGGCATAGAAATACAAACTATATACTTCAATTCTCAAAGTCCACACGTAATCGAAACAACAATCAATTGCTACAATAAAAAATATGTGAACACTCCAGTATCATGAATTGATATCTCTGACCAATGAGATGTGCATTTTTAGTTTAGGTATACTACAATAATTTGGGAAATTGATGTAAAACAACAACAACAATAATAAACCCATGTAGGTAGGAGATTCAAGATGCTACTCAATTGTGCATATAAATAAATAAATATACTTTAATATTTTCCCTTCTTCGTTATGAAGTGAGATTACACATTCTTATTTGACCAGCAATAACTTCTCAAATTCTGTTGTCCGATTCTGGCTACTAGATATATTCATTTGGATCAGTATTACATGTATATCATACTACCATAAGAAACAGCTCTGCAACACTGCTTTATATACACGCCATATCTGTCATCATAAGAAAAACCATCTGTATAAAAACTCAGCCCAATTATAGTGTATTTCAGGTTGTAATAAAAAGCAGCCCTCTCTTCCTTTCACCCTCAGTCCTCTGAAGTAAACTGATTTCCCATATGTTCCTAAGCTGTGTTCCTTCTTCACTAGTCATCCTTAATGAACTTCTCTATTTATTCCCCCAAACAAAGGCATACTCCTGGCCTTTCTTATCAGGGTAGTTCTGCCTGGTTTCTGCTTCCTATCAAGGAGTTCTCCAGATCTACTCATTATTTCAGTTAAATCAAAACAAAAACCGTGAAAGCAGAAATTTGAAGTGTTTTTTTTCCCCAGTGTCAAAGTATATTATCAGCATTAGCAAAACTGCAGAGAATTTGGTTTGGTTTAATACATGTGCATTAAACACACAGTATATTTTAACTAAAAAGTTCAAAAATGGCAGTCACTGAACTAACTTGCTCCCCACTTCTGTCTCTCCCACAACCATGGCTCATGTTTACCATAGTAACATTCAGCATGACATGATTGCGTCCTTAAACAAAGGAAGTGCGCAGAAAAGAAAATGGATTGGAACTGGTATAAAACAAGTCACAAAATGAAGCTTCTATAAAGTTGGTACTGAAGGGAATTTCAATGTTGTTCACAACCCAAGAGCATGGAGGGAAGATACCAGTAGGTAGGTAGGTAAGAAGGAAGGTAGGTGGATAGGTGGGTAGGTAGGTAGGTAGGTAGGTAGGTAGGTAGGTAGGTAGATAGATAGATAGATAGATAGATAGATAGATAGATAGATAGATAGATAGATAGATAGATAGATAGATATAGATGAATGAATGAATGAATGAATGAATGAATGAATGAATGAATGATAGACAGACAGACAGACAGACGGACGGACAGACAGACAGAAAGACAGACAGAGTGTTTCCCCAAAAATAAGACCCTGTCTTATATTTTTTTGAACCCTGAAATAAGCCCTTGGCCTTATTGCCATGCGCTCAAAAGCCCAATTTGCTAAGCTCGACCTGGCACAGGCTTACCAGCAGTTGCCAGTCGATGACAGCACAGCCAAAGCACAGACCATTTTCACGCGCAGAGGTGCATTCAAGCGTCGCCAGCTACAATTTGGCATGAGCGTGGCACCAGGACTGTTCCAAAGTATAATGAAATGGCTATTACAGGGTATTCCTGGGGTAGTATCCTATTTTGACGATGTCCTGGTGTCTGCTGCTGACAAAGCAACATTATTTGACCGTTTGAGTGCAGTACCCACTAAATTTAGAGAAGCCGGACTTAAAGTCAAACACGAAAAATGTCAAATAGCAGAACCTAGGCTGGAATTCCTGGGCTACCTGATTGACAGGTCTGGGATACACCCCACTAAAAGCAAAGTCGCAGCAATTAAGGATGCGCCCACTCCCAAAATTAAAAAGGAATTGCAAGCATTCCTGGGATTGCTTAATTTTTATAGCATGTTCCTGGCACAGAAGGCAACCGTGGCGGAACCTTTGCACCGGCTGCTAGGAAAAAAGGCTTCCTGGATCTGGGGTCGCACTGAATCTGCCGCATTTGAAGCGATAAAAAGACTTTTGTCATCTGACAGTGTGCTAGTCCACTATAGCAAGATACTACCATTGGTGCTAACGTGTGATGCCTTCCCATTTGGGGTCGGGGCTGTCCTTAGCCACCGTCTGCCTAGTGGCAGTGAGACGCCATTGCCTATTACTGTAGGACCCTATCCTCGGCTGAACGAAACTACAGCCAGCTGGACAGAGAAGCGCTGGCTACAGTCGCTGGGGTCTGGAGGTTCCACGACTACCTGTACAGAAGAGACTTTGTGCTTGTCACCAATCATAAACCCCTTCTGGGTTTATTGGATGGAGACCACCCCATATCAACTATCTTGTCCCCCAGAATGACCAGGTGGACTATTTTTCTGGCAGCTTACAGCTACTGGCTGATTCACTGGTCTGGAAAATCCCTGGGTCACGCAGATGCTCTCAGCCGCTGCCTGCTTCCTACCCTGGTTGAAGACCCTGCCCCCATTTGCCCAGTTCTCCTTATTGAGGTCATTGCCACCAAGGCAATTACTGCAGCCAAAATGGCAAGATACTTGGCTAAAGATAAAGACTTAATGCAAATAATGAACTATGTATGGCAAGGGTGCCAGGTAGCCCACTTCAGGGTACTGTGCAACCATATTATGTACCCTGAAATGAATTATCTGTGTTGAAGGGTTGTCTGTTGTGGTGGGGGAGGGTTGTCATACCCCCCAGGTTAAGAAGTGCAGTGCTGGAAGTCTTACATATGGGTCATCCTGGAATAGTCAGGATGAAAGCCCTGGCTCAGAGTGGCCAAATATGGACTGGAAAATAGCGGAATGGGTCCCCACCTGCTCACCATGTCAGGAATCCAGACTGGCACCCTCCTCTATCCCGGCAAGGGAATGGGAAACCTCTAATGCACCATGTTCCCGGGTGCATGTTGACTTTGCGGGACCAGTAAAGGGCCAAACCTTCCTAATTGTGGTTGGTGCATTTTCTAAGTTGCTGGAGATATTCCTGATGTCTACAACCATGGCTGAAGCAATCATCTGGGTGCTCCGGAGTCTGTTCGCCATACACGGCCTCCCCGATGTTTTGATATTGGACAACGGGCCCAATTTACGGCCAACCAATTTGAACTCTTCCTGGCAGAGCACGGTATCAGACATGCCCTTGTTGCCCCCTTTCATCCGGCCAATAATGGGCAGGCTGAACAGATGGTAAGATCCGCAAAAGAGGCACTGTCCAGGGGATTGGGCCCAGGGGATTGGCAAGCATGAATCGATAAATTTCTCTTAGTGCAACATATTACCCCAAGCGCAACAACTAACAGGAGCCCTTCAGAACGCTTCATGGGAAGGAGAATCCGTTCACAATTAGACCGATTGCACCCAAATTATATAGCTGAAACACTTCCTGATTCAACAGGAAAAATCCAGTCATTTAACATTGGGGCCCGAGTAGACACTCAAAACTATGCTGGAGGTGCCCTCTGGATTCCAGTCACTATAGTAGAAATATCTGGTCCTCGCTCATACAAGATCGAACTGGAGGATGGTAGATTGTGGAAACGGCACTTGGACCAATTCCAAGGCTGCCTTGAAAGCTCACCGCTGCGACCACCAGAAATAGTTCAACCCGACAAGAGGCTGAGCCCTACAGACGCTAACCAATAAAATAAACAAATGTCTAACAATGACTCAACCACGCCTCATGACGAAATCCCGAAGATTCCATTGGCAAGTACTGCACCATCAACAAATCCAACAGCTCAGGCCGATACCCAGGAACCAACTGAATTGTGCAGGTCATCTAGGGCTCGACAAAGCCCCACCTACTTACATGACTATGTTTGTAAATGTATTTTTTGATTGGACTACGTTTTGTCCAGGAGGGGAGGGGTGTTGCATATTGAATAGGAGGAAGCATAGGCTTCACTCAGGTCCGCAAAACCGGTGGGAAAATACTCAAACCTCATTGGCTAACCTGTCTGATAGCTCCCTTTAAAAGGGCAAGCTGTCGGACGAGCTTTTAGCTGGTTTGTACCGATCTACTAATAAAGAGCTGTTGTTACTCTTGGAACTGTGTCCTGTCTCTTCCAGTGCCCGATTTAACAACATGTTAGGAAACATTGCTATAAGGAATTGGCAAGAAACAACTTTTCTGAACTCAGAAAAAAACATTCCAAGTGGATTCTCTTGAAATGAAACAAAACATCAAAAATGTGATTTGTAAAAATCCCCCTTGGTTATCCCCTCCCGCAAAAATCCCAGTTAGGCTGTAGAATAAGGAAAGTATCCACAGGCCTGAAACCAGTCCTTTTCTCTGAGGTACTTTGATTCTGAACTAACTCCTGACTGGAGATAAACAGCAACAGGAATAGGAGGTCCTTTCATTATAAGTAGGCCTTGTTTAGCAACCACAAGTGGTTAGTAATCACATTTCATTCATTAAGCAACATAATTAATAAGTGAAACCACAACTGTAGTTATGATCTTTCTTCAGCTTTCCTTTAATTTGCAGACTGAAAACAATTTTCACAAATTTGTTTTTTATCACCATAATAACTGTGAACCATTGCTAAATAAAGCAGCCACTAAACAAGGACTATCTGAACCATCAGTTTCCCACTTTTCCCCTGGGAGTATTAGGAGAATATTGAAGGGGAAATTCTCACTCCCAGCCCTGCTCTGGCTAAATACATAAAGGGAAAACAAACGAAAAACCTTTTGGAATCCATAGATCAGCCATGCTAGAAAGCCATTGGTCAACTCTACAATTTAAACAAAAATCAACTTTATTAAAGGTGTCAAAAAAGACAAGGTTGCACAAGATTACAAAACACACACACAAACCACACAATTCTAGCTACAGCCAAACAATTCAATTTCCAACCTTTCCTCTATCTCCAGAACTCGTTAACTTGCAGACCACCATTCCTCCCACCTACCACCATCAGCCCTGCACAAGCTCTTCCCACTCAAAACCGGACCTTTATTTTCCTCTATTGCTTCTCTGGGCTCAGATGACCCTTTTCGGCACAAAAGGCATCTTGAGCTTTAAAGACTACCCCCAGAGAACGGTAGTTTGTGCTGACTCTATCAGTCACTCAGATTGTAGAAAAATGGGCAGGAGTTGACCCAAAGGCAACAACAACTTCCAAGAAAGTTGAATTTCATTTTTTTTAAAAAAATATTAAAACAAATGTTCATAGAAGACAATGGGAATACAACTCTGCTAAAAGGGAGTTTGTTTATATATGAATTGCTATTAGTGGGGGGGGGACCTTGATTCTACCGAGAAACTCCTTTAATTAAATCCTAAAACGCTAAGCCAAAATATTAATAGGTCCACATTAATGATCTCTTTAACATTCCCTTTCATTGCCATTTATCGTAGCATGAAGATAACCAGATCCAGACAGCCAAGTACCACATTTTCTGAAAGTCACAACACGACATTTTCTGAAGATTTCCATTTCTTTTAAAAAAAAAAAAAAGGTTAGCCAATTTTTTCTATTGACATTATTACACTACCAACTTAATAAGATCAATAACATTTTTTTTTGTTTTACAGCCTTTCTGCCCAGCAGAAAAACTCAGCAAAAGAAACTTTGCTAATGCTTTGCTTGCACAGATGGAAGAAAGAAAGAAAAAAGCTTTGTATGCAAAGCTTAAAAGGGTATTTTGCCTTGATGAAGCTTCAAAGCATACCTTTAAAATGCTCAGATGAAATGAAGTGGCTCCCACTTTGAAACCTCAAAGTAGGGCAGCCATTTCCCCTCAGTCTGCCCATCGAGTGAGGCTTCTGTGTCTCGTTAAAGTGAAAATACCTCACTTGAAAAGATCACAGAGCATCCTTTCAAATAAACTGCATAAATATGAATATTAATCCATGACACAAGAGACGTCATGAAGAGAATGTATACATAAACCAAAGCTCAATAAACCAACCCAAACCAGCACAGAATTTCTGAATTTTTAGAAGCTCAACATCAATAGGAAATTAAAGCAGAAGAAACAAGCACAGCCTCCATTGCCATGAAGTTGTATCTACACCAAATCAGTAGCATTAGCAACAGTCACTTGTAAAATATTAATTATAGCAATACATACACCAAAATTTCTTCATTATTTAAAAAAAAAACATTAGTTTCATCTTCTCCTTAAGGAATATTTTATAATAAAAAGATTTTGGCAGCCATGCAATTATCTTCTTCTATCTGCGCATCTGCATCACAGGTGTTTTTCTTTCAGTACTCCATGCCCATTTCATCCAATTTAGTCTAGCCCCAAAGCAAGTGGGACATGACTCGATCCATCTGCTATATTGGCTAGGCTAGAAAAAGTAAACACACAGAGATACTTTATCTCCATTGCAGCATCCAGCATGGATGAAACTCAGAAAATAATATCACCCCAGATGGTCACTTTTTCTTTTGAATTGTAAGCAAAAGTCTTTAAAATGTTCCTATTGTTTTAAGTATGCACACTCAAAGTGTCTATTTCAAGGCTAAAACATTTTGCACATTGCCTCTCCCCCTATTCCTTCTAGCTCTGCTGTTCTTCCTCCCTCAGCTAGGCCTCTATTCCAACTGCAAAATGCCTAGCCATCACCGGAAGGTTTCCTGCTCTATTGTGTAATGCTGATCATTAGCCATGATAATTTAATACCAGGAATCATGTTTATGAAATGGGCAGTTATATACATTTGATAAATAAATCAATAAAACCCAAGCTAGATCTGGTAATTTAATGAGTTTCTATGTCATTGGAAACATAATCGGTTAACATCGTTTTCCCCATAACTTTCATAGTTCCCATAACGTTTGAATCCCTAGTACTGTGTAAGGGGGTGAGCTCCCGTTACTTGTCCCAGCTTCTGCCAATTTAACAGTTCGAAAGCACGTAAAAAATGCAAGTAGAAAAATAGGAATCCCCTTGGTGTGAAGGTAACAGCGTTCCGTGCGCCTTTGGCATTTAGTCATGCTGGCCACATGACCACGGAGACGTCTTTGGACAGCCCTGGCTCTTTGGCTTTGAAACAGAGATGAGCACCGCCCCCTAGAGTCGGGAACGACTAGCACATGTGCAAGGGGAATCTTTACCTTTATCTTTATGTCATCGGAATCTGCTAACATCATTTTCCCCATAACTACAGAGTTAGAAACAAGGATCAGTTCAGGAAACAGACTTTATGCATAAAGTTCAGTCTAATATCTCTAGTTTCAGGCTGTTTCATCTAGACTGCAAAAATCGAGGTGATCACCAGATGGCAGCAGAGAGGTAGAGCTTGCAAGATAATATTGCTGTCATTTGGTAGTCATCTGGTAGCTCTACTCTAACCAAAATGACCAATTGGAGGATTCTGAAAATCTGGAGAAATTCTGACAATCTGAAGAAAAAAAAACTCTCTGAGCTTAACTGCAGGTTTAAAACATCATGGTAAGCCAAGGTTTATTTATTGTGATTTATTTAATGAAATCATAGTTATCTGGGTTTGCACCAAATATACAAAATAACAATTCATAGTTATGAGACCACAATGGTCCAGTTCACAATCCAGTTCCAAATAAACCATTATGGGTGTTTGACCAAGTGAGCAAAATATAAAACATATAGTGTGATGCAAACTCCTCCCCCTTTGTAGTTGGATGACAATGATGACAGAAGTAAATAGGTGATGGAGCTTATGTTGTGATGCCAAGAGCACACATTTAGTTATTTTGATCATTAAAACTGCATATCTGAAAAATTGTGCATTTAACTATACTAGTTAAATCCGAAAGTACAAGTTTACACACGGATCACAGGGAGTTAACTTACTTAACAATCGTAATTGGGACTGACAACTTCATAGCTAAATGTCACAGTCATAGACCAGACATTATGTGAGCAAGATCTGTGATTTTATTGTTGTTTTTTCCACTGCTTGTTGTAAGTTAGTTGGGCAATGTGCAAATGGTGATAATCAGGCTGCAGGACATTACAACTCTTATAAAGGAGCCCTGGTAGCGCAGCAGACTAAAGCACTATTATTAACATCAGCTGCCTGCAATTACTGCAAGTTCAAATCTCACCAGGCTCAAGGTTGACTCAGCCTTCCATCCTTTCTAAGGTAGGTAAAATGAGGACCCGGATTGTGGGGACAATAAACTGACTTTGTATAAATATACAAAAGTATGAAGGCTATTGCTTAACGCATTGTAAGCCGCCCTGAGTCTCCAGAGAAGGGCGCCATATAAATCAAATTTTAAAAAAATTGTTGTGAAATGATCAAATCTCGATCTTATGGCTACAGGAACTTATGACAGTCATAAGTGTAGAGATAATTCTAAACTTAATTCTCCAGGATTATCATAACTTCAAAAAATCACTAAATGAGTTAAACGAGGACTATCTGTAAATGATTTTTTAAAGTGTGGTTTTATTTGCTTCAGTGCAGGATAGAATGAGATGTGCTATTACTTTTCTTTTCACTTTGTACTAAACACTTTGTACTAAATATATGTTTTATATTTTGCTCACTTGGTCAAAGACCCATGATGGTTTGTTTGGAGCTGTACTAAACATATAATATCCCACTTATTCCAGTCATTTCCTTTTTTTAAATAATTTCTATTTGGATTAAAGTAGGATATTTTTGCTTCATATGTAAGTTTGTGAGTGTGTGTAGATACATACATACATACAGTAGTGGGTTCCACTTACCTTCGCTACCAGTTCAGAACTGTGAGCACGTGAGTGCGTTTGCTTCACTCGTAGCACTTCTGCGCATGCATAGAACCTTCTGCACATGCGCAATACCTCCGTGATGATTTCTGGGTAAGTGGGTGGAGCCTCCCGCCACTACTGATTTGCCCGAAGCTGGGTGAACTGGTAGAAACCCACCACTACAAACATACATACATACATACATACATACAACAGTAAAGGAAAAATCTATGCAAGGCTTTAAGGCAAAATGAACTACTTTTTAATGACCCAAGATAATACTTTCGTGACCAGGAGTTCTGGTGGATCAGTGATTAGAACACAATATTACTGGCTAACTCTGCCCACAGTCTGGAGTTCAATTCTGATAGGGTTCAAGGTTGATTCATCCTTCCATCCTTTCGAGTTCAGTAAAATGAGAACCCAGATTGTTGAGAACAATATGCTGACTCTGAAAATTGCCCAAAGAGTGCTGTAAAGCACTATGGAGTGGTATATAGGTCTAAATGCCCTTGCTATTGCTATTCTTATGTTACAAAGTGGGTGAAGTGATATAATTCATGTTCATAGAATTAGGATTTGGAGCAATCTCATTGACGTTATCCACTTTTCCCTGGATATGACCACCTAGACAACAACCATTAATAGTCCCCAATATTGCCTCTTTAAATGCATATTTCTATGAAAATGGAAAATTTTAAAATTATATCTTTCTTATAAAATATCTAAAACATATTCCAATGGGACCTAAGGCTTCACCTTTTGAAATGTACCATTAAATTGCTTGCTTGTTTTAGGGTGCAGGGTTTAAAAAAGTTAAAAATATAATCTCTCTGAAAATTAATTTCTTACTAAAATTAGCCTGGAACTTGAGATCAAGTCCAGAATTAGCCCAGTGCTCCACCTTTTATTCTTTTGACATTTTGTTAAAAATTATGGTCCCGCCAGTGTGGAACTACTAGATAAAGAAGAAACTATGTTCTCTAAAAGGCCTCTGAGTCATACAATATCCTAAGAAAATTAAGATAGCTGTGGCTGCTGTCTGTACTTCTCTTCAGAACTCTGTGCTACATTGCTATTAGTCAGTCAGAATCTATTCCCTGTAGGATTGCCATCTAACCATGTTTGTGAAAATAGAATGGAGTGGAAGGCAGCTTGCTGAGATCTACCTCAAACTTTGATCCTGACTCTGGCCCTTATCCCAAGACCAATTTTTTTTTATTTTTGGTATTGAGACTTTCATTCACCATAATTCATCACAAATTAGTGACTTTCTTGACCATCTTATTAACATATTTCCTAAAATAGAAATTAGGGCTGCTTCATTCATGCAGTTGAGCAAGATTTCATTGTACATACAAAACGCATCAATTACATGTTCCATCATCAGCCACAGCAGTAATGAAAATTTTCCTGCATGGAAGCAATTTCTATATAAGGCAGGCCTGGTGCCTATAAAGGTCAGCAGAATCTAATAAAATGCAGTAACTAATTACTAGCAGATCATCTACAAATCCACACAGCTACAAACATATAGCATTAGATTGCACTCTGTGTCATCATTAAATAAAAAGGCATAGGATGAAATAATTTAAAAATTAAAATTAAAAATTTTCTTTTAACATCTTATCTAGTTCTTTAGTTATTCTACAAATCAAGATATTCTTGAGGTCAGTAATAGTTTTATCCAAAACAATATTAACAGGAAATCCGAAAAACCTGCAGTTGCAGCGAAAATCTTCTGCAATCACTTTTTCCTAGATTCCCAAACCAGTTTATTGCCTTTGGCATAAGCAAGCAATGCAAGGACTGTCAATGGATCACAGACCCAATTTTTAAAAATTGCTCACAGTTCTTTCTTAGACAGATTACTAACAATAGATGATACATACTTCTCTATTTCAGGATAGAAAACAGAGATCCTAATGTAAATAGTTGTGTAAATCAGGGGTCCACAACCTATGGGCCGTGGCCGTATGAGTGGTGGGTGAGTTCGTGCACACAAAGCTCCATTTGTGTGAGCTGCGGGCACACGCACCTGCCATTTGTGTAAATGGAACTGTACATGCTTGCACATCCTCCTGCCACTCACACAGAACCAGGGGTGAAATGCTCCCAGTTTGGACCGGATCGCCTGATCCGGTAGCGATGGCGGCGGGTGATTCAGAGAACCGGTAGCAAAAATCCCTGGCCCCCCCCATGCCCAGCTGAGCCGTACAATCATTAGAGGCTTTTTTTTTTTTTTACTTTTAAAAGCATTTTTTCTACAATCTCTTCGGCCAAAGAGGTTGTTTAAAAAATCCTTTTAAAAGAAAAAAAAAGAGTCTGATGATCGTGTGGCTCAGCTGGGATCGTCAGAGGTTTTTAAAAGCATTTTTTCCTGCAACCTCTTAAGGTTGTAGAAAAAATGCTTTTAAAAGTACAAAAAAAAGAAAAGTTGGCCACACCCACCCAGTCATATTACCCACCACCACCAAGCCACGTCCACAGAACCAGTAGTAACAAATTTTACATTTCACCACTGCACAGAACTATCTCTACCCCCAGCCAGGCCACCAAACCAGAAAGGTTGAGGACCGCTGGTGTAAACCACTCTAGGATAATGCTTGCTAATCCAAAATTGGAAAGATCCAAATTCAACTATAGCCCAAGCCATGGAAGCTCAGCATCTCTCAGCTTAGCTATAATAAAACATTGTCATAGGACAGAATTGTGTTCCTGAAGAAAACAGAGGAGATAATCTTAAAGAATGAATAAAATAACAGCTCCTATCTTTGGTACACAGTGGGAGGAGAACTAGCTTCACATCAATTAACTATTGAGAAGGATACTCCTTATGTTCCAGCCAGTGGTGAAATCCTCCCCAAATTGCCACTGGTTCACTGCCCGCGTATGTGCAATGTGCACCAAACACATGTTGTGTGCAGAAAAAGGAAGCTTAACAAGGTAAGTAGAATAGCGAGGGGGAGAACAGCTGTGCCGCGCGATTTAGATTTGCTAGAAAGCAGGATTTCCTGCTTTCAGGCGAATATAAATCGCGCGGCACAGCTGATCGTCGGAAATACCGGTTCGGATGAACCAGTAGCTTTTCACCACTGGTTCCAGCCCTAAGCAAGATCATTTGCATCTGTTTTTTTCTTAAAAGGTAGTTGATAAAAGTAATCAGGCATAAATATTTCATCTTCAATTTTAAAGATAAAATTGGCATCCTCAAATCTCTGGCATCCAAACACAATATTCTTCAAGAGTTATCACCCTTAACTTCCACTTCATGCTATATATCTCACAGGACCTTATCATCTTTGTTAATATTTTTTTCATGTGATTGGATTTCTGGAGACGCACAATGTACAATCCTCTCTCCCTAAATAATACCTGGATTTTGATACAACCAACTCTGTTTCTGGACAAACTGACATATTTCTTCTTTGTATTTTTTCAAGTCCCTCCTTGATCCTTGACATGGAGCTCCTACTTTGGATAGAAAACATAAATTATACTTTTCAATGTACAACTCAGCATACATGAAAGGAATCCATGAGTAGCGTTTTTCAGGTGCTATAGACTTCAGCACTAGAAAAAGAATACAGAGGAAACAATTTGTTTGCATTTTTTTAAAAGGTACATCTTTAATGGAAGAATTTGGCCATCATTTTGAACCATATTTAATAATTTAGTATTTTTGCACAAGGGAAGATGATTCATTTTAGGTTGCTCTCTAGCTACCCCTTCTGGTAGATCAGGGAATGATAATATTAATTGCAGCATTTTTCAATATTGTGTTTGTTGCCTACAATGTTGATACACATTCAGCTTATAAAATAATATATCTAGAAATATATCAAATTATTACATAAAAATCAAATTTAAGTCTGAATATATCTGTTCCAATTAATATTTCATTAAAGATGTTACAAAGACTACTGTACTATACTAAAAACAAGAAAATTGTTCCATAAATATATCTTCTTTAAATATATTTTATTCCACTTTTCAAGGCAAAGGCTCCTGAAATGGTTTCTCTGCTGTGCTGCTTGATGGTAGAAGAATTCTAGAGAGCAAGTTTGGAATGCAGCAGCACTAATAATTTGGGTATATTGTCATATGCCCAAGTAACACCTTTGGTTCATAAACTATACTGGTCTTTGTAGCAGTGGTAGGTTTCAAAATTTTTTACTACTGGTTTTGTGGGTGTGGCTTGGTGGGTGTGGCATGGCTTGGTGGGCGTGGCTTGGTGGGTGTGACAGGGGAAGGATACTGTAAAATCTCCATTACGTCCCCAATCTAGGGGAACGTTACTGCAAAATCCCCATTTCCTCCTGATCAGCTGGGACTTGGGAGGCAGAGAATAGATGGGGGTGGAGCCAGTCAGAATATTTACTATTGGTTCTCCAAACTACTCAAAATTTCCGCTACCGGTTCTACAGAACTGGTCAGAACCTGCTGAAACCCACCTCTGTTCTGTAGGCTTCCAGATATAATTCAGGTTGTTTTTATTTGTTCGCTTTATATGGCTACTCAGCTGAAGTACATGATTCAGGGCAGCTCACAACATTATCACCTAAAAAGTCCTATGGGGCACTAGACTAGTTTTTTGCAGGATCGCATCTCCCCAATGCCATCTGTCTATTCTACATGCTCTACCTCAGGGGTGTCAAACTTGATTTCATTAAGAGCCGCATCAGGGATGTGTTTGACCTTGTGGGGCAGGAGTGGGCGTGGCCAGAATGGGCATGGCCCGCTCAACGTTACTCATGTCAGGGGTGCCTGTGGTGGCCTGAGAGCTCTGCCAGCAAAAATGGGCTCCCAAGCTCCATTTTCACTTGTAGAGGCATCACGGGCCAGTTCTTCGCTGTTTTCAGGCCAGCTCCATGGACCAGATCTAAGCACTCTGTAGTCATTCCTTTTCCACTAAGACTCCTGCCTTCTGGAAGTTGGTATTGACCTGGATGGCTTTTAGAAAGGCACTAAAGAATTTGTTGTTGCTTTTTTTTCTTGGCCACTGGGCCAAGATGATTGGGGATCCTATCAGTGGGGAGTAATAATTGCAATCACTTTTTAATAATTGTGTAGGGAGTTCAACTGGAATTGTCATTTTGTTTTTGTTTGTTTTGGGTTTCTGGTAAGCTGGTTAAAGTTGCAGTGTTCCAGTTGGGTAGCCATATAAATTCTTTAAATAAACAAGAATATTTTTTATTGGCTACAGGTCTACACTAACGATTTTCAACTTGTATTCCATATATTACAGGAATTCCACTAAAAACAGGGAGATATAATCCTATACAACTTTATGCGTCATGTTAATTGTTAGACTATTACATCTAGTGTCACTTGCCTAACTCATCTTGTTGCACAATATAATAGTTGCTATTTTTAAATTATATTTTTTGTGTGTGTGATGTCTCAATGTGAAGTGATGTTCTTTACACATTAAGTGGTTGGAACATGGGAATGTGGATTTGATTGGTGGTTTTTATCTGGCAGGCTTAGAAGAACATATGAAAAAAAAACCTCTTCCTTATGGAATGGTTTGCAAAACATTTTGAGGATGATGTAGTGGGTCTGCAAAGAAACAGTCTGGGCACAGCTGGGTTATAAGTTGACTCCAGGATCAGAGGTACCATGTCTAAAATATCAGTTCCTAGGAAACAGCAACAATGGAAGATAATAGAACCATAGAGTTGGAAGGGGCTACTGAGTCCAACTATCTGCTCTGGGCAGAAATCCAAATTAAAACAGTCCTACAGATGCTATCCAGCCTCTACTTTAGCACAAGCAAAGTCTGGAGAGCCTGAATAATTGGTTCCATTGTCAAACTGCAGTTACTATAACAATTTAGTCAAATGGAATCTTTCTTCCTATAATTTAAATCCATTTCTCTATGTCTGGAACAGTGAAGAACAGATCCTAGTCTTTTTCTTTGTGATATCCTTTCACATACTTGAATGATCTTATCATATTTTTCCTAAATGTTTCCTACAAGTTAAATATTCCTAATTCTTTCAGTCTCCACTTCAATATACTCTATTCTGAATCATCTAAGTATCTTCATTATCCTTGTATGAACCTGGTCCAATTTATATGAATCTTTAATATTCCAGATTGCTTTCTTAATGGTCTGCTTTTCTGCCCTAAGAGGTTCCTATGTGGCCATTGTGTGTCCCAGAATAGTGTACTCAACTAGATAGGGTTTGATCCAGCATGTTTAAGTCACTTAATGACTGACTGGGTTGGTAACTGCATAACACATGAGATGGTAGAGAACTGTTATGTTACTTGTGGACAATAATATCCCCATCCTTCACAGATTCACCTAACATGAGACTGTGTTGAGATCTCTCAAGATTTGGCTGAGATTGTTCAATTTTTTTATTTTTTCCTATCTTAATGCAAGAGGGAAAGGGTACCTTGAGCAACTTCAAAGCAGAATGGAATCATTTTAAATTGATATAAGACATATGTATAATTGCTATTGTTTTTTCAATAAAATCACTTGTAGAAAGTTATCTCCTTTCCATTGCTGGTCTACATGGCTGTTATTATTGGCAACAGAAGTGAGAAACTCATCCAACTCTGCTGTGAGGTTTCCTTGCAAGGAAAGATTAGAAATCCCATATACTATCCAAAAAGCTAGCATAATCAGGGACAGGGAAGAGAAAACAACAGCCTCCCCTCCAAGTGTGATAAACCTTTCAGAGGAGTCTCGTGTTTAGCATTTAAGAACAAACTGGAAATGGGGTCCAAAATAGGAATGTGGTTATTGTCTGATATTTTTATCTTCTTGCTTGCAGCTGTCCTTTGTAACCTCATAGCAATGTTTAAATTATTTTATTATGCAAATTGACCAAAGAGGCTGAATTTACCTTTAAATTTGTGTGCTCCAAAGTTTTGCACCTAAATCGTTTTGTTTTAATAGTATTTCTCTATCTCCTTTATATTTATTGTTCCATTCAGAACTTCAATAAACATAATTCCAAGTCTTCTATTAAAAAGATTGTAACACTTGAAGCATTCCCTTTTAATTAAAAAATTAAACCAGATGGACTCCATTCCTAATCTCTATAGAGTGAGGTAAACTTTCAGAAGCTCTATTTCCTTCTACCAAGATATTTGCTCATGTACATCAGTCTAATAATATCAACATGGATTAGATTTAGGCCAGATTTAGATTTAGGTCTTTAGGTCAGAATGTGAAGACTGGCCTAAATCTAATCCATTGCATTGTCCATCTTACAGGGTAAAATTTTGTTTCTCAGCTGTTTTATGTTTGGATTTTAATTCTGAATGGTCATATTGACTTGTTAATTTATGGGCAGGAGAATATTTATTCTGAAAGCTATTAAGTGGTCTAAGCTCTTGGCTTACTGTACTGATTTTGTTTCTTTCTTCCAGAGAAGTTCTGACATCAAAATGAGTGTGTAGACACTCTTGCACACACGAAAGCACCAGAAAAAAAAAAGCTGAACTTGATGAATCCTAGCTGTCACTTCTAACAATCGGATCTGTTTAAATTAAAGCCTTTCAGGTTTAATGTTGCAGAAGACACTAGCAATAAATCGATTTTGAGGGCTGTACAGAGAGAAACAACAGAAAACAAACTGCACAAATTGTTTCAAATGTGTTTTCCCTTTAATTAAATAAGAACCATCTGTTGTGGGGGGGACGCATTTGGATGTGATCCATATTATTCCTCTGTTAATTTCCACCCAGCCTCCATTACTTTGAGAGAAATATGCATGCAAAACTGGGTGCTTTTATGCTTTTAGTGGGCAGAAGACTTGTTATATAGAAAGCTGCTAAATCCCAACCTTAAGCACATTTTAATTTTAGAAGATAATGATGAACCAACTTGTATGAAATGAAATATATATTTAAAACAAAACAAAAAAGAAATTAAATGTGAACCAGGAGATATAAAAAAACCAAGAGTGATAGGATATAAAGAATTACATCATGGACCTTTGTGGAAATGAGTTATATTTCTCTCCTAGTAGATCCATAGCAAGTTAAAAACTAAGCTAAAACATACTTTTTCTCTTCTTTTCAAATATAATCTGGCCAGGGAGGAAGGATAGATGGATGGATGGATGGATGGATGGATGGATGGATGGATGGATGGATGGATAGGTGTGTATGGGGTAGGTAGGTAGGTAGGTAGGTAGGAAGAAAGGAACGAAGGAACGAAGGAACGAAGGAAGGAAGGAACGAAGGAAGGAAGGAAGGGAGGAAGGAAGATACATAGATAGATAGATAAATAGATAGATAGATAGATAGATAGAATATGCCATGTCCACAGAGAAGTGAGAGTATAGATAGACCACAATTGGGTGCCTAACTGCTACAGTCACTAAGTGAAAAATTTTATGATCACAACGTTTAGATCAGTTCCTGTTTGGTTGTTAAATGAATCACCACTCATTAAACATCACATGACTGTAACTTGCAACCTTACTTCCATGTTCTCCATTGACTCTGCTGGTTGGAAAACAAAAGAATGGAGTCATACAATGATAGGATGCAGGGACAATCCTAATTTAAGATGATTAACTTTTCCTTGATGGTGGGAATGGTCTTACCTTTACTTAAAGAGTGATGATATGGCCAAATCTTAAAGGATCATTGCTTAATCCAGCTCATCTAGATAGCTTTCATCCAGTTTCTAACATTCCCTTTTTAGGGAAGATTGTGGGAAGGTGCTTACAGTTAAACGACTCTGGATTAAAACAGATTACCTGGACCCTTTTCAGTTGTGATCCAGGCACAGATATGGGACTGAGTGAGTACTGATCAAATTCTTCCTTTGGTGGAAGCAGGATGGAGTAGTGTATCCATCCTTTCTCCTCCTGACCTCTCAGCAACTTTTGATACCATCAGTCATGATATCCTTTTGAACCATCTTTGTAATTGGAGGTGGGTAGCATTATACTGTGCTGGTTTTCCTACTTATTCTGGGGCCAGTTCTAGTCAGATTTGATAGGAAAAGAGAGATCCCACCCATGGTCCCTGTTGTGTGGAATGCCGTGGGGCTTGGCCAGTGGTGGGATGTTGCTGGTTTAACAACTGGTTCGGTGCTTGTGTGCAGTGCTGGAAATGGAGCACTTAGAAGCTCAGCTGCTTACCTTCCAACAGTTAGTAGAACAGTGGGGGGGGAGGGGAGGGTGGAATCAGATGTGCCAGGCGATTGAGATGAGCTACAAAGCAGGAAATAAAGGGCAGGATAGAATGGGGGTGGTGGGCGGGGCCAACTGATTGTTGGAGCAACCAATTCACCTGAACCAGTCCAAACCGGCTGAATACCACTTCTGGGCTTGGCCCTTTCTCCCCTTCTGTTGAATACCAACATGAGGCCAACATGAGGCCACTTGGTGAGGTTATCCAATGGTTTGATATCACCATCCATCCATCCATTTATATCTCCATCCCAGACCACCAGACAGATGCCATGGATTTCCTGTCTCGGTGCCTGGAGGGTGTGCAGGCCTGGATGGGTCACAATAGGCTTCAGCTCAACTGAGTGGCTTTGGGTATAGGGCATTCTGGTGCTAACAACCTTCTGTCTTTTGTCTTGGGTGGAGTGGCACTCTTTCTGACAAGCTAACAAGTAATCTGGGGGTCCTTATGAACTCATAGCTCCTGCTGGTAAAGAAGATGGTATCCGTTTGTACATTTTCAGATTATGTGCTAGGCTGCTAGCTGTGCTCAGTTCTGGACTAGGAGGCCTTGCTCATTGTTATTCATGCCCTTGTGGTCTCCTTTCTAGATTACTCAATGTGCTCTACATGGGGCTGTCCCTGAAGGGCATTCAGAAGTTTCTACTGATTAAGAATGTAGCTGCATGGGATTTTCTAACATTCACTTTCTGGGATTGGTTACTTTATGCCTATTCCGTGAGATGTGATGGTTGTCATTGTACTTCCAGATGCAAGGGGCTGGTTGTTATCTTTAAGTAACTGTACTTCCAGATGCAAGGGGCTGGTTGTTACCTTTAAACCCTTCATGGTTTATGACCATATTATCTGAGGGATCATCTTGTACCAGTTTTTTGTGTCCATCCAATCTGGGCTGGCAGGATGAGAATGCTCCCAGATCCCATTGTCCAGGAAATACCAGCTAGTGAGGCCCAGGAAACATTCCTCTTTTGCTGTACCACCCAACCTATGAAACATTCTTCTTCTGGAGAGCAGGATGGCCCTGACCTGCTGGCTTTCCTAAGGGTCTAAAGATTTGATTACATGCCTGGGCCTAGGGATCCAAGTATGTGACAGATCCCGTCTGCTGGCTTTGTTAACAACCATGAATTATAACATCCTCTTTGTTGTACTTTACTTTTTGTTATGCAATAGTAATTTATTTATGATTGTTTGCCTGTTCACTTGTACTGACTTGAAAGGCCACATACAAAAAGGCCCCTTTTTTGCACTGTTCTAACTTTTAATGGTCACTAAATGAGGCAATAATTTGTTAGAAGTTGGTTCCCTTGCAGCACTTTCTGTAATGATTGGGAGATGCACAGTGTTTGAAGTACTACAGAACAATCAGCCTCTGAACAAACAACTCCATACTACTGTGGATATGCAGGCAGGACATTATTACAACTAATATAAGTATTGCATTTAATATAAATAAATAACCTCTTTTCCATGTGCTTCATATATCTGCCCAAAAAACTGCATATCTTGGCTTATTTTTAGAAGAGAGGTTAAAAATAGGGAGGAAAACCTAATGAACTAAAAATCTAACTTCTAAATGGGCAGATGAATAAAATAGATTCCATTTAAATCAAGTATAATCAGTCACTTTTGCTAAGGTAGAAGCTATACAAGTCCAGTTCTTGGACATCACATTATTTCTCTCAGGACTCTTCTGCACAAGGTGTTTTGCACAAGGCGATATAATACATTCAATTTCTAAGATTTGTTCCTTCTCTAAAGATATTTAGATCAGACATACTGACATAATGAAAGGGCCATCGGATCAGCTCGCACCTGAGGCAATGATCAGTGACAAGAGTTTGGCTGAACATTTCCCTGCAGAGGATGACACAGAAACAATTTGCTTACTTTTATTATCAAAAGGGATCTGTTTACACTCCGTGGCTGGCCAAGGGCAATAGTAGACAGCTCCTCCTTCCACTATGTCTGGCTGGGTTGTGTTGGCTTTAGGTGCTCCAACTAGGACACTTATTCTGCAAAAGAGGCAAGAGAAAAATACTAAGTATAAATTTGAAAGAGCCCAGGAAAATTGCTTTGTCGATAGAGGTATGATTCCAGAAGCCCTTTTCTGATCTCAGTCAAGAAAAGAAAAGCATTAGTCAAAGCAAGAGCAAAACAAAAAACAAAAACCCACCTCATTTCTAATCCCAGATAATGTTTGTCAAATGGCAAAGATAATCAAATAATAATCTATGGCACTGAAGAAGCACTAAGGAACTGTCTTTAGAAGGTGAGAAGAAAAAATTCCAAAGCTAAGAAACAATGTTTTTCTATTATTTCCCTGGACATTTGTTTGGTTATAGAGGGCCTAGAGCTTTCTCTAGGTCAGATCACTGGGTTCTGGGCTAGTAAAAGTTCCTATCCACCATCATTGTATACTGTTTAGTGGTGGCATTTTGGCATACAGCTATATGGTTACATGCCTTTTTTAGGGCAAATGTGTGCTCCAAGGGAAATGTAGGAAGCATTGATGGAAGCATGCATTCAATTACTCTTCCTTTAAAGGCATTGCATTTTTTTTTTTTTTACTGTGGGGGTCTACCTTCTTATTCTAGGATAACAGCTGAAGGATTGAATTATCATGGAGACCATAACATTTTCCTCAGTGGGTGAAAAGTAGATTCAGAGGGCTGAAGATTCTGAATTCCAAATTGGGAAATCCCTAGTTTAAAAAGCTGTAATGAAGATAACCAGGCACCTCCCAGAATTTCTCCACAAGCATTGCCACCTCTGAGAAATATTAGTCTACCTATATAGAGGACATCCAGATAGAGAAAAGCCACTCTAAGCAAGCCATTTGCTTTCTCATATCTTCTTCTAAATACATATTCTCTACTTCATCTGCCACGCAAAGGATATAGCATTTTACAGAATGGTTATAAGGATTGTGTCACATATACCGTGTTTCCCCGAAAATAAGACCCTGTCTTATATTTTTTTGAACCCCGAAATAAGCGCTTGGCCTTATTTTCGGGAAAGTCTTATTATTTTGGGGCGTGTGGAGCAAGATGGGGCTCCTCTTGCGTCTTACCTGATTTCCAGCTCTGCGTTTAAATATTTTCGGGGAGGGATTATTTTCGGGGGGGGAGGCTTATTTTAGGGCATGCATTCAAAAGCCCGATTGGGCTTATCATCGGGGGATATCTTATTTTCGGAGAAACAGGGTAGGTAGTCCTTCACTTACAACAATTCATTCAGTGACCAGTTAAAGTTACAACAGCACTGAAAAAAGTTACTTTTGACTATTTTTCACACTTATAACAATTACAGGATCCCATGGTCATGTGATCAAAATTCAGATGCTTGGCAACTGGTTCCTATTTATAATGGTTGCAGTGTCCCAGGATCAGATGATCCTCTTTTGGGACCTTCTAACAAGCAAAGTCAAATAGGAAGCCAGATTCACTTAATAAGTGTGTTAATAATTTAACAACCGTAGTGATTCACTTAACAACTATTCACTATTTTCACTATTATTTCTTTTTTTTTTTTTTTTTGATTCACTATTATTACTACTATTATCTTTTCAACGGGTTCCAGCTGCCAGTTCTTTAACTGGTCTTGGCTTTCATATATACTGAGTTCTTCCAAGAACCTCGGATGTCATAATATATCAGCATAATCTATGTGTGGATGCAATGTGGCCTATGGCAATTAAACAGATGGAAATTTTTTTACATATATCCAAGATTTTTTAGTATGACAGCCAGTATGCCGATAACCACTGGGATCACCACGGCCAGTTTATGCCATAATCGTTCCACGTTGATTTTTTTTTCAATCTTTCATTAAAATTTATTATAACATAAAGGATTATGAAAATTTAAAAATGGAGACACAGGATAAAAAAGAAAGGGAAAAACATTGATTTATGACTCGTTATAATAATAAAACATTAAGTTTTTGCAGTATATTTAGTTATACTAGGGCCATTTCTGTAACTACACAATTATTCAATCCTCAAAGTCTCATAAGTTTCACTTTTTTTTAGTTCAAGCATAAAAAACCAGAAGTGATTTCCCAATGGAAATAAGACTGAATAAAATCTTTTCTTTGTTTAAAACAGTTTACATTGCCATCCCAACCAAATCCATTTCCCCCCATCCTTTTTTTTCCATTGTGAGAAATAATACATCTTTCTATTTTCACTTATTAGATTTTCTGCCTTGTCATCATCTATAATAGCAAAAATCACAACACACTTTCAAGTTCTTTAACCAACAATCCAAACGGAAAACTTATTGTTCCAATTTTATATTCATTTTAAAACTTTGAACATTTTTTAGAAATTATCATCTTTACAGTTAGAGTTACTTCTAATACATTACTTTTTTTAAAAAGGGGATTTTTTTTTTCAAATTTTAGTTTCTCTCTTTTTTAAACCATGTGTACATTAGTAAATATATTTGTTTTCCAAATTCAATTTTAATAACATTTTTCAGACCTTAGTGATAATTTATTCATGTCCTTTTCAGATCCACTTTTTATAAGTATAAAACAATTAGTCAAATCTTCCTTTTAATAACATTCGTTAGATCAGTATGAGACTATCCTCTACTTCCATTTTGATTTTCAGACCTTAAGACTTTGTAATATTTTCAAATTCTTTGTCCTCTATCCTATTATCCCCTGGTTTTGCTGCATAAATTACCCACGCTTTCTGCTTTTCAATCACAGTTAAATATAGTGTGTTATGGGCCAAAACTTTATCAGTTTATATTTAGGAATCCAACAACATTTTAACCTGCTCATTTTCAATTATATTTTCAACTATATTCCCTACCATTTTTTAATTACTGGCATAGGTTAATTTATACAGATGACTTTGGCAACTGTATTATATCTTCGTTTATAATTATTTTGTGTGATCTTACATGAGATGAGTATATGATTTATTGTTTCTGCAACTTCGCACAATCTGTACTTGGTATCATTGGATAATTTATCAAATGTGGTCTTGATTGCATTAATCCAAACAGCTTGCTCTTGCATAGCCAAAATCAAACCTTCAGTTTCTTTTTTTTAATGTTCCAGTTGAAAGTAAGAATCCAGTTGTAAGAATGAAGAGAAGAACAACAAGAATGATCAGGAGGTTGGAGGCTAAAACATATGAAAAATGGTAACAGATATTGGGTATGTCTAGTGAAACGAAAAGAAGGACTAGGGGAGACATGATTGCAGTGTTCCAATATTTGAGTGGCTCCTGCAAGGACAAGGGAGCAAAGTATTTTCCAAAGCACCAAAAGGCAAGACAAGAAACAATGGATGGAACCATTGTTCTACCAAGGAGAGAAGCAACTAGAACTAAGGAGGAAATTCCTAACAGTTACAGCAATCAACCAATGGAATAGATTGCATTCAGAAATTGTGGGTACTCCATCACTGGAGACTTTCAAAAAGAGACTGGACAACCATTTGTCTGAAATGATATAGAGTCTCCTACTTAAGCAGAGGGTTTGACTAGAACACCTCCAAGGTCCCTTCCAACTCTATTATTCTAAGTCACTTATCTTTATCCACTTTCTGCTTGATTTTTTAAGAAATTGACCATGTAGTGTTTTTCCTTGCTAGTGTTCTATTTATGTTTTTATTACATTTTTCAATATTCATGTTTTGTTCCTATGTATTGAGAAAGTTCAGTTTGTGGAGCAGGTATATCTATCAATATCACAATGGGAATATAAAGCAGCATGAGCAGTCATTAGGTTTCTTTTTGTTTTTCAGTCCAAACTGATCAATAATTCTAGCAGTATATCATATCACGGGTATGGTCTAGATACTGATCTCTTTGATAGTTTTTTCAATGTTCAATTTTGACCTGAGCAATTTTCTTGCTCTTTGGATATGTTCTTTACTACATTTTAAACCTGTCTGTGCTTGATATTAATCCAACTGTAAAATAACTAGATACTTATAGGCTTCATCCTGATGGTCCTGATGGTCTGACCATTTAGGATTTTAATTTTATTACTATTCTTGATTGTAAAACAAATGTGACATTTTTATTTGCAGTGTTTGCTGTTTGATAGCCACGACTTGGTTGCTTCAAAATCACTGAAAATGGAATCATGGCAATAAAAAATAATAAAGTCAGTCTGGTAGCTATTGTTACCAGTCTTCTGGTAACAAGACCAGGTAGCAGTCTTCTTCTATTGTTAACAAGCTCATATTTTTCATTTCCAACCATCAATTCTGTCTTCCATTGATTCGCTATTTCTTTTATAAACATTCCAATGTTTTTACACACACCAGTTGTTTCCAAATTTTTGATGATTCAAATATAAGATAATAAATCAAACACTTTTTAAAGTGTTTTAAATTATATATCAATCCAGATGATATAAGTTATATATTGTCTGGATTGATTTTAATCAATCCAGATAATATATACATTGGTTTTCAGCATTTGCAATTTTCCAGAACAATTTTATCAATCAGAAGTTGATATTTTATACCTCTGCTTTTCCTTTTATCTCCTTTCTGTTCTATTGGAAAGATCTTATTTTCTTCTAAATAATCTTGGATGTTATCCACTATTATGCCCCTAAGTAATTTAAACATTTTAGGCAAGCATGTTTTGGCTTATAGATGATGTTGGTCGTTTTACTGGACTTTTTGGAATCAGATATGTTTTGCCAGTTATTAACCTGTCATTGATGTCTCCTGTATGCAATATTTCATTAAGTTGTTTAGCTATAATTAAATGTAAGCTAGTCAGATATTTGAGCCAAAAACTATGCAATTGATTATTTTCAGGATATGTCCAGTTTTTAATCCTTTTCACTTGATTTTTAACTCTTTCTGCAGCTATTATTAGATTTTTCATTTGATTTTTAACTAAATTCATTTTATTGTTATTAAGTTTCAAGTTTAGATTATATAGCACCAAATTTCATCAATTTGCCTATATGAAAAAATGCAAAAGAAATACAGCCAAGGGTGAAATCCAGCAGGTTCTGACGGGTTCTGGAGAACCAGTAGCGGAAATTTTGAGCAGTTTGGAGAACCGGTAGCATTAATTTTGAGTAGTTCAGAGAACCAGAAAATACCACCTCTGGCTGGCCCCAGAGTGGGATGGGAATGGAGATTTTGCAATATCTTTCCCCCAGAAGTGGGGAGGGAATGGAGATTTGCAGTATCCTTCCCTTGCCAAGCCCGCCAAGCCACACCCACAGAACAGGTAATAAAAAAAATTGGATTTCACCACTGGGTACAACAACTCCTTCCCTAAACTGTCATCAATACATTGAGATCTTGCAGGATCTATTCAATCCATGCCACCATGTTTCATAATTAGGATATAATCTTCAGAATCATTTACCCACAAAGTCAATGTCCACATTCATACAGTCAATGACCATTCCTACACTTAGGATACAATATTATTCACACTTCAGCATCTTCTACCTATATCATATAGTGAGTTGTAGATGTAAATGGAAAGCCACAGAGCAAAGGCCACTAATACACAAATAGAAGTTCTGTCTTTCCCCACACAAACTTCATTTAAATGTTCAAGGATATTCGTCTATCCACTCATTTATGAAACACAAAGCAGTTTAGGGTAGAAAAAGCAGACAAGGTATACATATCCATCTGGCTTCATTCCTATACTGATTTCATCAAGACAATTTTCTCATTCATGTTAATGACAATAATTCACAGTTTGCAACAGAATGTTTTCTTGATGTCTAAGGATAGAGCCTACAATATACTTACTACTAGTGGAAAACTGCTTGCTTCTAAAATTAGAAACTGATCATTTGATTTCCTACCTAATTAAAATGGTAAAGGCTCCCTTGAGTTGAACTCAATTTCTTGTGATTTTTTTGGACACATCTAAGGAATTTCCCTGGCAGCAATGTGGAAATGATTTGCCAATGCATTCTTCCAGACTTCTACGGAATTGCATTCTACAGTCCTGGACTGTCCTGATAATCTCCTGCTCAAAATACCAAGTTCTACTCTGTTCTGACTCCTCTTTAGCTGTTAGTAGGATCAGTCAAGATTGTCTTAATGGTGCCACCTGCTATAGTCCTGCTCAAAGGATACTATTAAGGTAATCTTAGACATGTCAAATTCTAGAGTTGAAAGAGAAGAAATCTATTTTTCTTTACAGTTCTTTAAATCATATAAAGTATTGATAAACCGTTAACTATCCAGCTTTGTAGGTAAAATGTATAGATGTGAAATCAGTATGTTGAATCTGGGTTACCTCCAAATGGGAGGGGACTACATCCCAGTCATGTGGCTGGAAAATTTGGTACAGATCTTTTGAAACTAGGGAGTCAGTGCATTTTTGGGAAAGTCTGAACTAGCCTGAACTCTGAAGTAGAGCTTGAAGTCGCTTGCAACTGAACATCAGATTCAGCAGGTCATTACTATGTGTTCCTCTATAACTTTTCTACTTAGCTACAAAACAGTGTTGTGGAGTTTTCTGACTTTACTGAAGTCATTATCAATTCAATCTTCTCTAGAGCAAAGAGGGGTGTGGATCCATGGGTGATTCCTCCACAAGTCCATAGCTTACCACACTAGTAGAGGTCAGTGAAAAGATAGGAAGTGCTGGATTTGCATATATTTTGTTGCTGTCACTAAAATTCACAATAATTATCAGAGCACTCATTACATTATCTGGCACTATAGGCAAAAAATGGATTGTGTGGATGGGGTGCAATCCCACTATTTATTCTCTATTAATTTTTTTTCCCAGACACCCCCCTATTTTAATCTATGGAACACCCATTAACAACAGAATCTCTACTTTTCTGCTCAGCCTTCAATCCCATTGAATTCAACGATGCGGAATGCCAATTATGTAGATCTGCATTCTCCATAGCCACAAACATTTATTTGGAAATCTGTCTAACAAGGGAACTGTTTCCGGGAAAACCTGTGCAGTTCTGTGCGTTGCACGGTCAGAGTCAATAGTGACTATGAAAATAACGTCTTTATTGGCACTTCCTTGAGGATGGAGCCACGTCTAGGATGGAACAGAAAAAAGTAAGTATCGGCTCCCTACCGATGTAAACTCGGGTGTCCCGGGGCTCAGCTGTGGTATGACTTGCCTGAGTGAATCGCAACGGCCGACATCTATCCTCCTCCTGCAATTTCCAAGCGAAAACAAGCAAGGCAATTCTCGCGCCCATCAAAGAGGACCGCTACTTACGCATTCGGTGCAGGGTTGTAAAAATCCAGCGCGTAACCGAAGTAACTGCCATCTGGACCGCTGTAGACGACCAGCTTCTCTTCGTCCAGGTTGAAGGCACTCAGCGGCCCCGCCAGCAGCAAAAGCAGCGAGAGGACAGCGCTGTCGCTTGCCGCGCAGCGCCTGCACCAAGCGGACGAAGTCGGCAGCGATGGCAACCTACGCCGCCGCCTCCACATCCTCCTGGCAGCGGCTCCCTCTCTTCGTTTCTTTCTCTCTCCTGAGTCTGAAGCAGCCAGCCAGAATTGGAAGGCGCCGCCGCTGCCGCTTCAAGCCTCGAAGGGCTACCCTCTGGCCGCAGCCGCCGTCACACCGCCTCGTTTTGCGTGCGCGCCGCCCGCCGGGCAAAAACTTGGCGAGGGAGGTGCAAAGCCATTCGCTTCCAAAAGTTCGAGCCAGCCGCGCTTCTCTGAAGGAAAAAGGCTGTTTGTTGTGCCGCCCCCTTGTGTTGTTCCTGCGGGCGACATTCTGGGAACGGCGCAAGAACCCAAGGGGTAGATACTAGATCCGCTTTAAATTGAGAGGGAAGAAGGCAGGCGGTGGATTTGTGGGTTCCGTGTCCGTTGTCTCTGGTCGTGGTTTTTACACAGGCGTTCTTTTCAGGCTTCTGCCTGCACCCGCTCCAACCACACAACGCACGGAAAACCCAACACCCATAATTTAGTTTGCGGTGTGTTAGAAGGGCTTAAAAGGGCTGGTTAAAAGGGTTGGGAACAATGATCTCCATCTCATTTTTTCCCCCCTGCAGACAACAAAACAGGTATTCACCACCATAGGCAGAACTCACAAGGTTTAAGTCATAATATTTTTTTTTAATCTTAATTTGCTGACAAAGGCACAATTGGCTGGATTCACATAATATGCTAAGACAAGAGAAACAATAAATCATCTTTGCACAATATGAATGACTTCAATCAAAATATTTTGAATGTGAATATTCACATTTATACCTTACCATCTCTCCTGATTGAAGTTGCAACTGTACTGGGAAAAATGACTTGCACTTAGAACCATTGCAGCATTCCCTATAATCACATGATCAAAATTAGGGCATTTGGCAACAGGTGTGTATTTATGACAGTTGCAGCATCCCCAAGGTCATGTGATCACTATTTCTGACCTCCTTAGTTGGCTTCTGAAAAGCAAAGTCAATGGTGGAAGATGGGTTCACTTAATGACTGCATGAGTCACTTAACAGCTGCAGTGTTTTGCTATTTTGTTATGAGACTGTTCCTCCCATTGTCCCATTCTGTGATCATCCCTTTCATCTCAATCCCTAATAGGTGTCATATTCAGTGATAAGGTCTGAAGTCAGACCTTATAAATTAAAGTCTCAGAGTAATGGGGAATCTTCTTAGAGTCCCCTGGAGAGGCTGAAGTGACTGTTTAGATTTTCACTTCAAATTTTGTCACATAGTAGAGGGGAGGGGAAATACTGAGATGTTCTCTTGCACATGAGAACATTTCAGGTTTAGACTTAACAGCAGGATTCTAGTCAAGGTTACCAGTCATTTTGGAAACATTGGTCCTGGTTATAAATGAAATTCTGTATTTTCCACCTTCCTGTTACAGCTTAGTGAAAATTGATGGAACATGAACTAAGTCTATTTCCATCCACATCAGCTTCTATTTCATCAGAATTCTGCAATTCTGATAAGAGAAGACTAAAAAAAAAAGAAGAAAAACTGAGTAAATAAACACTTAGCAGGAAAGTTGGAGACCATGTACAGAGCATTCAGTATATGAACAGTCGAATAAGCTTTCTGAAGGCAGAATAACTTGGCCACAGCCAGCAACTACAAAAAAGATTGAATTTATTTCGAAGGTTAAGTGTCCTGCCCTGAGCTGTCATCACCAACTTGTAAGGGCTCACTATATTTTACTCTGAGAATCTCCCTTCAACTGCAGTGTTAGCTGATACATAATCATGGTTGTAGGGCTATTTTAGGGTGAAATTGACAAATCAACTTCCTAGAGCAGGAGGAAGAGAGTCACAGGTCCTCTCTTTAATTCAAAGCTGGATGGGTGATTCGCACAACTGAAACGAAGTCAAACACAACACAGCATCTTCATCTCAATTACAATTGTTCACTTTTTTAAACAATGGGAATAAAAAGTGCTGCTTTGTTTAAAATTCATGCTGAAAATTAAAAAAAAAAAGAAAAACTGCATGTTTAGTTCAACAAAAGAATTGGAAAAAACAATTATGAGATTATGTAATAACCACCTTGGAATATTTGATAGACTGTCAAGACAAGATGGAAGACATTTTTTCAGTTTCAGTTCAGTTCAGTTCAATCCAAAGCAACTGACTCAAAATATAAGAAAAGAGATCAGACTAAACATTAGGAGGGGAAATCCTGATGGATATTAGCTGTTTGAGAGAGAACAGACTGCTTAGAAAGTGGTTGAACACCATTTCATGGAAAGATTGGCCATCCTATTGAAGATATAATTAATAGATCTTTTTGGGGGTGGACAACTTTGCATGTCTCTTGCATGATCTTTGAGTTCTCTTCCAAATATCTTAACGCTAAATCTATTTATTTGTGACATTTTTAGATTGCCTAGCAACAGCAGTATTTTGAACAATGTACACAAAGAAGCAAACATATAAAACCACAATATAATTATAATGAATGCATGAAATAAAACTGGCAGGGTGGAGTAAAAACAATGCAGTGTATAAAAAAATAAACTAAAATATTAAAACATTGTAAAATGTCTACAACCTAACAGTTCTTAAAATGACTGGGGCCATGTAGGCATATACCAACAAAGCAGTTTTCCTTTAGCACTGATAATATAATAAAGAAAATAGATGTTCAGAGATGGTTCTATGAATATGGGGATAGATAAGGTTTCAAGTAAGTTGTCCCTAACGTTTACTATTTTAAATTAGTTATTTAATGGAGTATGAAAGAAATATCAATATTTTTCTTTATATATTTCAATATCACATTACTGTATTTCTTACCCATGTTTATCACCACACTGGAAACTATCAGTCTGAATTCAAAACCCTCCATTTAAGAAAAGGTGTTAATTCTCATCTTTAATCTGACACTCAACTGACATAATGGAAAGACTGATCAATATGAATCCAAATGGGTAAGATTTAATTGGGTTATTCAAAAGGTGGTTCAGTTTTTCATATAAATCGGAATACACAAGTTTTTCATTGCTTTTTGTCTTTTTCTGTCTTTGTACATATAAATATTTCCTTTGTAACTTGAACTGTTTTTCTAATTTTTCTTTTTTAAATTATAACAAAAATATTAGTCTTTTATAAGACTAAAAAATAGATTGTCAGCCAAAACAGATGGCAAAGATTTTCCCTTTCTTCTTCTTCTGAGAATACTTAAATTGTTTTAAGGATTTGTTTTCAATATTGAGGCAAAGTAGCAGACTTATTTTTGGTGTTCACATCCTGTAGTAAAAAATCAAGAAGGAACCTACAATAATGGTGAGATCAAAGTTCTGTCTGGTTTTTTTTTATGTTTATCATACACACAATGCTCATAAAAATAGGGTGAGCTTTGATTGCATCATTGTGACTGCCATTTTTACTTTTCTCATCATACCCTGAAGACAATGCTGCATAGCTTTCCCTTGGCTGACTGCCCCACCTTCTGCAAAAGAGATTTCTTATAAAGTCTTCCCTTGAGATTTACTTGAAAGAAAAAAGATAGTTGCAGAATCCAAGGTAGCACATTCATATCCATCCTTTGGTTATCCTGTTAGCTAAGAAACATAGAAAACAGCTACACCTTAATACGAAAATTATCCTGAAATTATTCTTGGCTTGTAAAAAAGTTCTAAAAGCATTTCCCCCCATTAAGCTCAATAAGAATGATAGAAGAAAAAGAAAGAAATGTTGCTTTGTACCACTGTGACATAGGACATAGGCCATTACACAAGCATGGTGGTGTATCAAGCTATCAGAAGAGACCAGAAGAAAATGTAGGAAGCAACACTAGTTACTTCAAATGGCAATGGCTACTTTCTTGGCAACTAACACTAAGCTTGTGTTGCTCAGTTGTGCTGAACTACACTGTGCAGCATCCACATCCTTTAAGGCTGGAAAACCTCTTGGCTTGTGACGACAAGAGTTTATAATCCAGAAAACATGTGATGGGTGTTTTTGACAGTTTTTTGAAAGCATTTTTTTTTAAAAAAACTTCTTGTAATATTTCTGGGTGCGTTCAAGAAAACAGTAGAAGCTGCAGGGATCCCTTCCTGTAAACATCCCTTTCATTCCTCTAAGAAAATAAGCCTGAAATTTTGATATATGGAGAGGCAGATGAACTTGAGCTTCAAACAGGAGGAAGAGGGCAGTGCACCCTAATAAAGCAGGAAAAAAAACACCCTCCCCGCTCCGGAATTACCCTAAGGACAATTGTTATGCTGGAAGGAAGCCTTTCCAAGCAAGGCCTGGGGGTCTTTGCAAGTGGGGAAGAGCGTGGGAGGGGGGGATCACCAAAGGAAGTCCTGATCAATGCAAACAGAACCTTTCTCCACAAAGGTCTGCGTTTATTTTACAGGGCACTTGCCCACCCAGAAGAACACACAAACACAATCAAATCAAGATCTTAGCTCCGTCTCTGACCTTCTTCCCTTGCAAGTTATGGAGGGAGGAGGGTCACTTTATAACACAAACAAGAGAGAATTCCTCTATCTCAAGATTGCTAAAGGATTTTAAAAGTGTCTAAAGGATGGTTAAAATGACCCCAACTTGATCTTTTGGGCCAAATCTCATTGGGAAAATACTCGGTTCCTTCCGTTTGGATATATTATCTACCTCAAACTTCATACTTCCACCATACCAATCCTGCTTCTCTACTGGTGTGGGAGAGGCAGGAAATTACTTTAAAAAAAAAAACAAAAACCAGGGAACACTGCCTTAGAGGCAGAATTAGGCATTGAATGGAAAATAATTGGGACAGGAGAAAACCCAAGCAAAAAGGAAGTAACCTTGTGTCCATCACATCCTTAAAAGGCAGAGGAGGAACCCCTAGCTTAGTTAATTAACCTCACATTTGCACTAAATAAAAATAGAATAAAAAAACCCAAGGTCTTTGGGAATGAATCCAATCATTTTGTGTGAATTACTTTCTACAAGGTTTACTGTTTAAAATGCTCCTTGGGGCTAGAAGAGGTGAAATTTGAGGAAGGTAGCAGAAGAATGGGATTTCTCTAGCAATCCCATATTTGTTTTTTGTTTTGTTTTTTAAATTCTCCAACAGCTACAGGGATGAAGGAGGCTGGAAAACGGGCAGAAAGGAATGAGATCTCTTGACTCAAATGAAGGATCACTCACCCTGATCATGCCATTGGAGATTTTTTTTCCCTATTGTTTTTCTCTTTTATTAAAAAGTTAAAAAGTCAGGAATTAACAGCCTCCCTTTGTGATACAAGGGGCACTGTACAAAAAAGTCACAATCTTTTATGTTGTGGCAGAATTTGCTTCTCAGTAAGATGGTGGAAGACCTCTTTTTTTTCCTTTTAACAACCAGTATTGGTTGTTTGCTTTAGTTTTAATTTGGAAAATACCAAATGTAGTTGTCATTAGTGAAGGAAGATTTTATACCAGCAACACTGATATTAACTTCCCTACAACAAGGGATTTTTATTTACAAAATAACAATTTGAAGGGACCTTGGAAGTCTTCTAGTCCAACTCCCTGCTCAAGCAGAAGACCTGTAACCATTTCAGACAAATGGTTGTCCAACCTTTTCTTTAAAACCTCCTTGTTGGAGCACCCACAAGTTCTGATTCCACTGATTAATTGTTCTGTCAGAAAATTTTTTCTCGGGTCAAGATTAGTTCTCTCGATTAGTTTCCATCCATTGCTTCTTAACCTGCCTTCAGGTGCTTTGGAGAATAGGTTGAAATCCTCCCCTCTTCTTTTAGGCAACCCCTGAGATACACTATTATCATGTCATTCCTTTTTTTCATTAAACTAGACATCCAATTCCTGCAACCGTTCTTCATATATTTCAGTTTACAATCCCTAAATCGTCTCCTCTTCTCTGCATTTTTTCTAGTTTCAACATCTTTTTTTATATTGTGGTGCCCAATATGTAAATGTTTATTTGTTCCATTTCTATAGCCGCCCATATCAATCAATTGACTCTGGGCAGCTTACAATTCTAAAACTATGAAACAGTTAGATACTGTGTTTCCCCAAAAATAAGACCTGCCCTTAAAATAAGCCTAGTTAAGACCCCCCGACTGCATCCCACTGTTGGTTGTACGAAATGGAGCAAGGGGCATGGATAAAAATCAAGCTAAGGCATGGTCTACCGCAGTGAAAGGTAGCACCAGTGTGATGTGCAATGCAGCCGGCTGTGAGCAGCGGCACAGGCACAATATCCCATGTGGTCTCCTGCTGTGAGCAGCAGCATCTGCACAATGTGCCATGTGGAGTCCAGCAGCGAGCGGCTGCAAGCATCTACCAAAGTCAAGGAGAGCGCGGGGTGTGGGAAGCTTGACTACAGCGGTCCTAAGTTAAGATGGTGTGGCCACGAGTGGCAGCAGTGTAACGTACCACGTAGCCTTCTGCAGTGAGCAGCAGCACTGGTGTGATGTGCCATGGAGCCTGCCAGGTGCAGTGGCGTAACAAGCCATGTGGCGTCCTGCTGCGAACAGTGGTATCAGTGCAATGCACCATGTAGCATCTGGCTGTGAGCCGCTGTAGAAAAGTTGGGCAGTGGCGCAACAGGTGTTGGGGTGTGGGAGGCCTGCCTGTGGTGGTCCTAAAGTAAGCAGGTAAAAATCTCCCGAAAATAAGATCCCACTTGGAGAGTCGAGTTCGATCTTAGACAGTGGCAGATATTTCGGGTCATTACAAAAGGGATTTTTTTCATATTCATTCTGTCTGGATTGTTGTTCAATCATGTTCAATTCTGTATGACCTTTTGATTTTGATGTCCAGTGCAAGTTGTCTTGCATCGTCTCTCTACTACTAGTATCAACACTCACCCACTGTTTCTACAGTGTAAAGTTTAGCAATTCTCCCTTTATTTTCCCTGGAAAAGTTGTTTTATAAATGTTTTGTTATTCTAATTACCAGAAGAACATTTTATTTTAAAATGTTTTCTAAAATACTTACCATGTACACTCCTAAAATCTCAAATAGAAAGTATTTGTCAGAAAGCTTTATTAAATTGAGGGTTGTAGAATGCACTCAGTTGTAAGAACAACACACAAAGTACATAAACAAGTTACTGCAGCAGAGTGCCATGCAACTTTTCATGATCATGAGACTGTTTACACAAGCTATCAAACTGAACTGATCCTTCAATATTTCAATAGCCATAGCAAACCACATGCTGGTTCTTCTAGCCATATGATCTCTGACTTTCCAGAGCAATCCTAACACACAAGAGGATGGCAGTGTTAAGGATATTTAGCAACAATAACCTTTTAAAACATTATGAATCTTAGTTAAGAAAAAAAATCTGTGGGTCTTTTACTGAAACAAAGTAAAAAACTCTCCCACCTACTCAAATATTCTTTAGAAGGCAATCTGTCATATGAGAAGGCTCATACTGGATTAGCAGTTGTTACAGTTACAAATATGAACTCCCAAATTTATTGTTATTAGCAAATTAAGACCTTTTCTCATACTAGAAATTAAGAGGGAAGTCTAACAAGAGTGTAAATCAGGGATGTCAAACTTGATTTCATTGAGGGCCGCATCAGGGTGGTTTGACCTCAGGGGGCTGGGATGGGCGTGGCCAGCTCGACGTCACAGGTGTCTGGGGCGCCTGTGGTGGCATGAGCGCTCTGCCAATGAAAACGGGCTCCCGAGCTCCGGTTTTGGCTGCAACGGCAGCTCAGAGGCCTGTTCTTGCTGGCAGAGGCACCGTGGGCTGGTCCTTCACTGTTTCCAGGGCGGCCCTGTGGGCCAGATCTACGCACACTGCAGGCTGGATCCACTCCCTAGGCCTGGAATTTGACACCCCTGGTGTAAAGGAAAGGATTCAGAGTCAGCGCAATGAAGGGATGTCTGGAAAATGGGAAAACCCTAGAAGATAAAACTATTCTAAGAAAATAATTTTCCTTATATTGGCAAGGAATTTTTCTGGTTTGCTAATTATAATGAATAATTTTATGAAAAATCAGTATTGGTACATTAAGGTTTTACCAAAAACAAGGCCACAGATTAAAAATTGAGCTTTTACTTGAAATTATAGAGGGTCCAAACAAAGGCTACTGTTATTTAGCCAGTCATATTTCTTGTTTTCAAAATGTTCAGCAAGCCTCAGGTGACTGGAATCTCATTCATCACCAAAATGAAAAATGCCTGTAGACAGTTATTCTTTTCTACTTAAGGAAAAGGGAAGCTGGCTTTGTGGGATATGAAAGTATGACTGAAATAAAGGTTAACTCTAAGGATGTGCTTAAAAAAAGAGCAGTAATGAAGCTTTGCTGCCATGTTGTCTCAACAATTAAACAATTGGTGCTTAATAAAATAATTCTGTCAAAATTCTGTCTTTAATGAAAAAAATATTTCCACATATCCAAATGATCATGCTCAGTAAGGAAGAAAATAACTCATTTAGTATTGAACAATATTTTTTTTAATTTTGACTTTGCTAGATAATAAATACACTATACTACTTGAATAACAGATTAGTCATGCATGTTAACATGAATAGTAGTGTATAGGTATATGTTTATTAATACATATTGAGAAGAGGTATTTGGCAATAATAATATGAACAAAAATCACAGCGCTTTTTTGCAGTTAGGCTTTTATATATCCTTTATACAACTCAGGATATTATTATGCAATTTTATTTAAATCCTGCTTTGACTAATAGGTAAGCTTTAAGAATGGTATCTCATCCAATAAATAGTATTTATCATTTATCACCAGCCATACTAAAAATCATTTTTGCTTCATTTTCAAAAAAGCTACATAGATAAAGAGTCAGATTTTCAGAGAAAAGCAGCAGAGATGTTATCATCTAAGCATAGTTAGTGCAAATATAATCTATTCCCCAAACTATGATATTCCAGTACAGGCCACAACCCATTAGATGAGTTTCCTGGCAGAAAGCCTCCTGATATAAGAACAATATAATAGTATTACCTGATATTTTTATAGTTCTTTATGTTTCAGTGAGGCTTGAACATTGGGACTCCCAAAACAGGTTGTACCCTAAGGCAGTATAATTCAAAATAAACTATATGACTGAACAAGCATGAAACAAGTGAATACTATGATATTTAAGACAAACTTAATCCACTGTGCTGATGCTGCCATATAGCAGCTCACTTCCTTATCCTTTCTGGCTGAATGAGCAGGCTTATGGATGCAAACTCACATTTACCTATTCTATTATGGCCAAACAGGAATTATTTTTAATACAAATCAAGTCATTGGTTTTCTTTAAAAAAAATACTAACACTGAAAAAGTGTCCATTTACAATTTCTCAGTGATACCAGTGTATAGTTGCAAAGTAAAGTAAGTTTGTTTTAGATACAGTCAACTGCATATCCCACATTCATTCAAAATATTGGATGAATACAAATTCTCTTCTTAACATCAGTTTAATGAAGGGGATCGATCTGAGGTCCAAAGCAGTTCTATATAGGGCCATTTCGTCTGCAAACAACGCTTGATTGGTGTGTCATCAGTTTGGAGCATTGGGTCTTCAAAGCCCATAATTACAGCTGTACCTTCTACATACATGACCTGTCAAAAAGCATTATCATATATTTAATCCTATGTAAATTGAAATAATAAATCCAGCTGCAAATAAATGTTATCAGAAACAGCCATTTTACACATGTAAGATATTTCAAGAACCAAAGCATTGCTACAATATATTTTAGCAATGTGAAAAGATGTTTAGGGAGCTGGGAAGAGCTGGAAGATGGTGTGGACTGTCCCGCCCCCTCTTGGTTTGTCCCCACCCCCCCCCTTCCTTCCCTCTTTCTTTTTTCCGCCGCGGCCTGGTTTGTGGGCACGGCCTGGATTACTATCTCCCCGACCAGATTTTTCTTGCACCCGGACTTAAATAGCTCCTTGTATGCCCACAGCTGACCTCCGGTTTCCGGCAATTCCATCGGCCCTATTGACATTAACATCCACTTGCTGTGAGGAGAGATGTGAGCCTGGGCGGGGGCACTGAGGGAGTCATCTTGTTGCAGCTGCCACTGTATAAGACCTGCTGCCACTGGCCACCGTGAAAGGGTGACCGGGTCATTGCCCTCTGGGAAAGCTGCCTGAGACTCCTCTCCACTGTCGTGGGAGGACAGTGGTGTCCGGTTTGACCCCCGGCCGAAATGGTGGACTCTCTCCCCTGGACTTTTTTAAACCATCATTAAGAATCCTTGGCCTATTTCCATCTTCCCCAGACAGACTTTTGGAACCTTAAGATGTATTCATCCGCTGATCTCTTCGCACTGCGAGACTCCCCCCTCTCGCAGGCCTGGCCCTCCATGTTATCGAGGGCCTATCTTGATGACGGGTCTTGGAACCCCGAGAGATGGCATGCAGCGAAGAGGGGGTTGAGGGGTTTTCTATGTAAATTTTTAATGAAATTTTTAAGGGGTGGGAATAATGATTTTTTAAGGGGAACCGGGAGGAAGACCAAGGGGTATGGGGGGATGAACCCACTAGGGTCAGAGCCGAGCCCGGCACAGGGGGACGGTTTGGAAGATGCAGGTCGAGGGATTGGGGAAGGGCTGGAGGACTATCCAGAGGAAGAATTTCCATCAGCACGGTGAATGGGAGGGGCAGATATGGCGGGAGCAGGGGACCATATCATGTGTCGGGGGCTCGCACTTGCTATCTGAGAGCAATTGCTTGCCCCGGTCCCCAAGGCTCCACTCGGACACTAGGTGGCTTAGATACTCAGGATCTGGGCCTTCGGCTGATGCTATGCAACGCCAGGTCCGTGGTAAATAAGGCCCCCCTCATTCACGATCTTATTCAAGAGGGAGGAGCGGACCTGGCGGGTATTACGGAGACCTGGTTGGGCCCGGAGGGCGGCGTCCCTCTGGTCGAAATGTGCCCACCAGGCTTCAGAGCATTCCATCAGCCGAGGGCCCAGGGGAGGGGAGGGAGGGGTGGCGGTTATTATTAACGAGGATCTGGGTCCGAGGGAGACCACTGTGCCTCAGGTAGCCGGATGTGAGTCCCTCCTTGTGAGGTGGGGTCATGGGGTTCAGATGGGCTTGTTGCTTACGTACCTGGCTCCCTGCCGCGTGGCAACAGCCCTACCTGAGCTACTCGACGTGATAGCCAGGGTGGCAGTAGATACACCCAGGCTTTTAGTCATGGGTGATTTCAACTTGCCATCCGTTGGTGAAACGTCTGAGGTGGCTCGGGAGTTCATGGCTTCCATGACAGCCATGGACCTGACCCAGTTAGTTCATGGCCCTACTCACAGGGGAGGTCACACTCTGGACCTGATTTTTGTCTCTGGCCAGTGGTTGAGTGGTCTTGTTATTGGGGATATAGACATGGAACCCTTGTCATGGACAGACCACTCACTCCTTCGCCTAGATCTTCGAACCGCTGCCCCCCGCCGCAGGGAGGCGGATCCAATTAGATGGATCCGCCCCAGGCGTCTGATGGATCCTGAGAGGTTCCAGATGGAGCTTGGGCCATTTCCTGAAGTTCTAGCACATGACTCGGCCGAGGACCTGGTAGCCGCCTGGGATCAGGCGGCTGGTGGGGCCTTGGACCGAGTCGTGCCTTTGCGGCCTCTGACCCGGTGCCGATCCCGTGCGGCTCCTTGGTTCACCGAGGAGTTGAGGGAAATGAAGCGCCGGAAAAGACGCCTGGAGAGCGGTTGGAGGGCCAGTCTCGCTGAATCTGATTGAATACTGGTAAGCTCGCATATTAAGACCTATCTAGTTTAATTACTTTTCCGCCTCTATTGCGTCATCAGGGAATCGTCCGGCCGCCCTGTTTAGGGTGACCCGCTCCCTGCTCCATCTGGGAGTGCGGGAGGATCCCTTGGAAGGCAGGGCGGAGGATTTTGGACAATACCTGTATGACAAAATTGCTCAGATCCGGGGGGATTTGGACTCTGACTGGGTAGATCAGGGCAGAGTGACGAGGAATAGTCTTGAGAATGTTATCTGGGAGGAGTTTGACGCTGTGACTCCCGATGATGTGGACAGGATTTTGGGGAGACTTAGTGCGGCCACATGTTTACTGGACCCGTGTCCCTCCTGGTTGGTACTGGCTTCCCGGGAGGTTACACGAGGCTGGCTCCAGGGTGTTATCAATGCTTCGCTGAGTGAGGGCCACTTCCCCGCTGCCTTGAAGGAGGCGGTGGTGAGGCCTCTCCTCAAGAAGCCGTCCCTGGATCCGGCAATATTGGCCAACTACCGTCCTGTCTCCAACCTTTGCTTCATGGCGAAGGTTGTGGAGAGTGTGGTCGCGCGACAGTTCCCACAATTCCTGGAGGAAACATCTTATCTAGATCCGTTCCAGTCGGGTTTCAGGTCTGGGCACAGCATGGAAACGGCATTGGTCGCGTTGATTGATGATCTCTGGAGGGCTCGGGACAGGGGTTGCTCCTCTGTTCTGGTCCTGTTAGATCTCTCAGCGGCTTTTGATACCATCGACCATGGTATCATGCTGCACCGGCTGGAAGAGTTGGGGGTGGGAGGCACCGTGTTGCGGTGGTTCTCCTCCTTTCTCTCCGACCGGTCGCAGTTTGTGTTGGCAGGGGGGCAGAGGTCGACCTCGAGGCCTCTCATCTGTGGAGTGCCGCAGGGATCGGTCCTCTCGCCCCTCCTGTTCAACATTTATGTAAAGCCGCTGGGCGAGATCATCCATGGCTTCGGGGTGAGATACCACCAGTACGCTGATGACACCCAGCTGTACATCTCCACCCCAGGCCCCCCAATGATGCCCTTGAAGTGATGTCCCAGTGCCTGGAGGCTGTGCAGATCTGGATGGGGAGGAACAGGCTCAAGCTCAACCCTTCCAACACTGAGTGGCTGTGGCTCCCGGCATCCCGATATAGTCAGTTGACTCCATCACTGACTATTGGGGGCGAGTCTTTGGCCCCCACAGAAAGGGCTCGCAATCTGGCAGTCCTCCTGGATATGCAGCTGTCCTTGGAGGAACATCTGACAGCTGTAACCAGGGGGACCTTTTGTCAGGTTCGCCTGATTCGCCAGTTGCGGCCCTTTCTTGATCGGGATTCCCTGTGCACAGTCACTCATGCCCTCGTCACCTCTCGCCTTGACTACTGCAACGCTCTCTACATGGGGCTCCCCTTGAAGAGCACCCGGAGGCTCCAACTGGTACAGAATGCAGCAGCGCGAGTAGTGACGGGAGCAGCATGGCGCTCCCATGTAACACCGCTCCTGCGCGAGCTGCACTGGCTCCCAGTGGTCTTCCGGGTGCGCTTCAAGGTGCTGGTTATCACCTTTAAAGCGCTCCATGGCATTGGGCCTAGCTATCTTCGAGACCGCCTGCTGCTACCGATGACCTCCCATCGTCCCGTGCGCTCCCACAGAGAGGGCCTCCTCAGGGTGCCATCAGCCAATCAATGTAGGCTGGTGACCCCCAGGGGGAGGGCCTTCTCTGTGGGGGCACCTACCCTCTGGAATCAGTTGCCCCCAGAGATAAGGAGAATCCAAGACCTTAGTGCCTTCCGCTGTGCCCTTAAAACCCACTTTTTCCAGCAAGACGGGCTGGCTTAAGAAGAAATTTTAAATGTTTTAATGGGTTTGTATTTTTAATTTTGGGCCAAATTTATATATATTTTAATTGTTTTTTAATATTTGTATTTTATGTTTTTTAATTCTGGCTGTACACCGCCCTGAGTCCTCAGGGAGAAGGGCGGTACATAAATTTAAAAAATTAAAATTAATTAAATTATTAAATGAGTTCTCTTAATCAGAAATAAACTGCTGACCAGCTACATCTTTCAAGTGTGTGCTTTTGAATTTGATTAGCCCTAAGTATCAAAATGGATGCATCTTCTCATAGAGTAATGGTATTACCTACTGTGTACATGTAGATAATCTCATATAGCAATGGAAAGCAATCCATGGTGTATATGTATATTTTTACAACTCCTGAAGCACCCAAGAACCCCTGCCAATTTGGTTCTTCCTCACTGTCACTAGTCAGAGCCCACTGGCCGTCTCCACCCCTATCTTCATGTATCCTGGGGGACTATCTATTGCAAAGTTGGCTAAAATCTACTGCTCTTGTTTTCTAAGGAAGTGGCAATCCAACAATATTACAAGACATTCTCATACCTTTTCATTACAGTTAGACTGCTTCAATCCATTGTAATGGTATACAGTAAAAGACTCTTGAATCTTTGGATCCTAAGAAGAAGCATAAGGCAATCAATCTCAGGTCATACACTAACTACATGAAGGAGTTAGTGTATGACCTGAAATCATTTATACACTTTTTATTGCTTTTTATTACAAATGTAATAATGGGAGCTAGTTTGGTTAGTGATTGAGACATCAGGTTAGGAGAAGGAGACAATGAATTCTAGTTCTTCCTTAGCTAGGAAAGCCAGCTGAATAACATTGGGCCAAGCTCTTTTGCTCAGCCCAACCTCAGAGGGCTGTTGTTGTGGAAAAAATAGAGGAAGGTGTGTTGGATTTATTTGCCACTTTGAGTTATTTGTAAAAATAATGAAGATGGGATATAAACAAACAAATAAATACAGGTAGTCCTTGATGTCAACCACAATTGAGACCAGAATATATATTGTTAAGCAAGGCGCTTGTTAAGTGAGTTGAGCTCAATTTTATGACCTTTTTTGCCATGGTTGTTAAGCAAATTACTGCAGTTGTTAAGTGAATCATGTGTTCATTTAGGAAATTTGGCTTCCCCAATTGACTTTGCTTGTCAGAAGCCAACTGGAAAGGTTACAAATGGCAATCATGTGACCCTGGGACATTGCAACCATTGTAAATACACACTGAGTTCCAAGCACCCAAATTGTGATCACGAGACCGTGAGAATGCTGTGTTGATTTGTAAGTGTGAGGACCAGTTGTAAGTCATTCTTTTCAGTGTGGTTGTAACTTTGAATGGTCACTAAATGAATGGTTGTAAGTCAAGGACTGTAAAAGAACCTGTAAATGTACTTCCAATGATTTATAGTAAATTAAGATTGTAATACTATGACATTTTCTAGGAAATATATTTCACTGTGGAAGGAAAAAGAAGATGACCAGCAGCAAGCTGTATGGACTCAGTGAAAGATGTGTTGAGGGAACCATTTGGAAACTTGAAAGAATAGGTCAGGGATAAATCATCATGGCTAAAATCCAGGATTGTCTGGAAATTCATCAAAAGAGCTAAAGAATTACAACGTCTCTGCATTAGCACTGGCTCTATTGGTTTCAGGATTGAGATTTGCACAATATTTATTTACATATGTTCCATCACAGGAACCCAGAAATATGGTATTACCTGTTCAGGGAAAAATTCTTGAAGAAAGGGACCTAGTAAGATGATTCCTAGTCCTTCTGGATCTAATTTTGTTTTCATAAGATTAACACTGTTAAGATGAAACACACAAAATAAGGCACATTCATATTTTTGCATGACTAAATGCTGTGCTTTTAAATACCAAAAACCATCAAATGGTTGTATTTAGAATCTGAATAGCAAATGCAAAGGAATGGCATTTTGTTGCCAAAGTAAGATTACTTACAAATCTATTTAAAATCAAAGCAACAGCAATAATAACGACTCCAGACTTTATTAGGTAAAGTTTTTTTTTTAAAAGAAATTGCAGTCTAACTTCTGGGATTATACTTGAGAAGACTATACAATTACTGCAAATATTTCACAGCATTAACACATTATCGATTTTCCAAATGTCTTGCAGAAACCAGTCCTGATTTTATTATTTTAGAGAATACAAGAAAATTAAATATGCAAACTTAGCAGCATTAAGCATCTCTTCAAAACACACATTTAATACAATGAAGATATCCTGTTCAAACATTATAATTTGGGTTAAAATGATAATCAAGCCATATTTGGGACCAAGAACCTCCCTTATGTAAGTGTATACTTCTGATTTCAGGCACATGGATAGAACCTATGCCCCTTACCCTTTCTCTCTATAGACTATATCTGAATTCTGTTCATGAATGTCTGTGGTGGTAGGAAGCTTCATAACCATAAATGGAAATTATCAGCACAGATCTCTATACATGTGTGCCTTTATTTTAACCCCAAGAAAGGCTAGAGCATCTTTGCAAAATTAAAATATGAAATGGACAGATATTACTGACTTTTAATAGATAATACTGTATTATAGAAGACATTCATCTTCCATATCACAAAATCCTATCCCACCAAAAAGTTATCACAGTGATTTGATATCATAACTGTAGGCAATTTATACTTACTAATCAGGATCTGATACAAGATCCAGGGCCTTCATTACATCTTCTAGAAGAGGATCTGGTATAAAGCCATTATCTGAGGAAAAAAGTACTTTAATTAACATTCCAGCATAATGCTTTTGTTGACTGATTAGCACTAATACTTTTTGAGTGGGAAGAAGTTAACATTTATTCATATGCGGGTATAAAAGCCAGTTTCATTAAGGTGCTCTCATACAGGAAGGTGTCATTTGGGAAAATTTTCCACTTTTCTAAGTATCATACTCTGGACAGGGAAACTATGTCTATTAATCTGTTGCAATCACTGGTTTAATGGCTTGAAATGATGGACCTTTTGAGCCTAAAACCATAAATTGACATCTATGTATTCATAGATCCAGAGAATCAGGGATAGTTTAAGGCAGTTGAAGAATACGGAGTTCTACTGGGTCCTGTAAAACTGGAGACCACCTAATTGGGGTACTTCTCATGTGCCTCACCTCTGATCCCCCTGCTGCCCAAACACTTTGCTCTGCTCTAGCAATTATGGATGTTCCTGCCTTCCTTCCTGACTGCATAAGACCAAGCAATCAACAGATGAAAAGCAGGGCAGGATGCATGAATGATAATGGCAGATGATAACCAACTATCATTGAAGCTACACTGTCTTCCTGTTCATCTTGGTGCCATGTTCCACTATCCAGCCTCTCTGTCCAAGGCTTGCTAGTTTATCCAGAATGTCAAAATCAAATACTTTTAACATTTATGAACAAAGAAGAAAAAGGGATTGATCTTGTGTAAGTGTGATGTGGACACTGGCAGGAGAAAGGTGTTCTGCAAAACTTTGCTAGACAACCCAAAACCACTAAGCAGTGCCAGGAAAAGATATAAATATCAATAGCAGTCCTAGTTTTCCAGCGTTTATATCTTCCTTTTTAAGGAAATGTTGAAGGTTATCTTGGCTAAGCTTGGCCAGTGCTTTTGCTGAGGGATAGAGAAGGTGCAAGCAGTGCAGGCAAAACATGCCATTTTCCCCAACCTACTTTCTCTCTTCCAAGCCAAGAGAGAGAGAAGAGGCAGAGGAGACGGGGCATTATTTAATAGTATGAACAGATGATAGCGATGATCCAGCTGACATTTTATATTGGACTTTCATAAATGGTTCTCTTGAGTAAGCTTAGTAGCTGTGAGTCAGGCCACCTCACAGATGAGTAACAAATTAAAGGTCAGTAAACTGGAATAAATGGGCACTGTGACATTTCTTAGGTAAAAAAGATTATCAGAGCAACTACTGTTTCTTTGTTCTGTTATTCATTCTAAAATGAGGCAATTGCTATAGCAAAAAGTACAGGAATTCAGTAAAATAGACTTTCAAAATTAAACCAGTAAATTTCTTCTAGTTACTTATTATTTTAGTTCACATTCTGTAGCTATGCAAGAATCTGTCTGCACTATTAATCTATAGCTATGTGAGGAGAAGACAAACCTGGTGTTACATTGGGCCTCAAATTCCTTTCACTGGCCCTGATCTCAGTCCCACAGCAGCAATTACTCAACATGGTAAATTGTATTTAAGGACTGGATAAATAGTAGCCAATAACACAGAAAATATGGATGTAACATTAAAAAAATTCCAGACACTTTATATTATCTGTGAGAGATAACTTTACTGATGAAATTTGTTGCATTTTTACTTCGACCAATATATGTAGGAAGAAACTCAGGCTTAATTTCCTGAGAGGCAACTGAAATGGCCTCTAGATTGCTTACCCTCAGGGTCATATGTCTGAAAGACCCGCCTGGCCTGTTCTGAAGGTGCTTCAGGAGCAACAAGACCCACATCCTAGGGGAAAAATCCATAAAATTTAATTGAATCTCACTGTTGTAGCTATAAGGAAAATGTTTTATAAAGGAAACATAACTTTCTAGAAGAAACCACTAGAAAAAAGCTGACAAATCTGTGTTTTTACTACAAAAAATAGCATGAAGTCTTTACAAGACTATCTAAATTTAGATAGAAAGGAACTTCAGAATTGAAAGATAATTCAGCTACCACACCAAACAGTGCTTGAAGAAGCTTTAAAAAGAATTTTTCTATAGCCTCCTACACAAGCCTATGAACATACAAATCCAGAAAAAAATTTGAGAGCTGATCAAGAAAGAAAAGACTTTCTGTCCCTCCTCTATCTTTTAAATAAAGCAATTGCATAAAAAAGGGATCTTAGTTCCTGGCCTACCCCATTTGTTTCTATGCGGTCACTTTTTTCCCCCTTCTATTAATTAATTTGACCGGTCTTCGCAGTTATGACCATCCTCACATTTATGCCTGTGCAGCATTCTTAACAACCGTGTCACTCATTTCACAACTGCTTCTCTTCACCATGGTGACAAGATAGGACAAAAACATAAATTGTGAGGACAGTCGTAAGTTTGAGGACTGGTCAAAAGTGCGAGGACCAGTCAAAAATAACTTTTTCAGCCCTCTGAGTAGTCCATATGCATAAAAGGATACAGCAATAGAGAGGGATGAAGGAAGGGAAGAGAAATTAGAGTAGGAGTGAGGGTACGAGAGGGAGGAAGAGAGGAGGGGAAGGAGAAAAGAAGAGGAAGTAGGGAGAAGAAGGGGGGGAAGAGAAAGTAAGAAGGAAAGAAAAGACAGAGGTGGTAGGTTTGAGGAGAAAGATTGCTGTACAATAAAAAAGATGAAAGGGAAGAAAGCCAACCCCAAACAAATATAAAGATATTAAGATAAAGAATGAATTGTTAAACTTTAAAGAATAAAAGAGAACAAATAGGAATAAATAGCAATAATTAGAAACACACATACAAACATACAACGTATTTTCTTTGAACAGAGTATTTGGCCGGTCCACAAATTTAAACAGTTGTAGGAGGTTAGCACCCACCCCTTTCCTAGAAGAATGAAATATTTTGGGAAATATTAAAAAGGCAGAATATTATATTTCCCTGGATGAGAAATGGAGAAGCATATTTTACAGACAAAGCAGCTCCCACCTTCCTGCCCCCCATCCTTTGTTAATGGGCCAGAGGCAGAAAGTCAATCCTTTGTCAAAGGACATTTGAAACACAATAGCAACAGAAACTAACACAATGGGCCCCATCAAGCCATGTGATCCTGTCCACCATTAAAACATCTTTCCAAACAGTCTCCATGTTTCCAGTGTCTTTTTCCCCACTTGGAGCAGAACCCAGAAGGATATTTCTTCCAACACAGTATTTAGTCATTTCAATTAAATTTACAATTTCTATATTTCCTTTTTACCATATTTATTCCTCATATATTTTTTTAAAAAAACAATATTACCCTTCATCCTCATCTCTAATCTTAATCAAATTCAATTTTTCCCTTCTATTCTATATTATACCCCTTCGCATTGTCATCTATTTTCATATCCATCCTCACATTGGTTAATTATGTAATACAGTTGTTTAATACAAATTCAACATTTTAATATAAATCAATTAGTTATATAACTATCTTTTTTTGTATATTAATCAATATGAACATGAATATTCCAATTATTTCCATGCAATCCAATTTCTTACAAATCAATTAATTATATTTACCAATAATAAACCAAATAATTTCCCCCATATATTCCTCCAAACCACAACTTAACCGTTTCTGCTTTCAACACAATATAAAATTAATAGTATCTCAATTATTACAATTCCCTACTTAAATAGAGCATTTTTTCTTTTGTGTTTTAAAATCTTGAGCCTCCTCTTGCCCTAAATTTCCCATTGTTTGCAGTTTTGTACCTACCTTTTTTGGTGAGGAAAAAGAAAAAGAAATCTCTCTGCCTCATTTTGTCACGTTGCAGCAAAGACCCTGCTTTCGCTTTCTCTTTTCAGCATAGCTAGGGGGAAAAAAACTTGCTCCAGGAATTTACCTCTTTGCAGCTAGCTCTTTGAAGCCCCGCGGCAAGAATTTAAAGTTTTTTTTCCCTCTAGCCATCAGCTGGGACTCCGGAGGCAGCAATAGATTGGGAGTGGGCGGGGTAAGCGAACGGCGACCGGGCGATCCAACAGAGGCAGAGGGTGAGGGTGAGTGAAGGCGTGGGGGGGGGGCGAGAGAGGGCTTTGGCGACCCTTGTGAAATGGCCGTTCGACCCCCAAAGGGGTCGCGACCCCCAGGTTGAGAACTGCTGCTTTAGCAGATGATTATACTAAACAGATAAGTAGCTACAAATCTATGATGTGGCAATCCAGAGTAGTATACCAACAAATGATGCATAAAGCCTTTTGCAATTACTTATTATGCAAAATGACCTTTTTTAGCTTTGTACTAGAGAAAACAGGATATAGATTCCCAAATTAAAGTTTTGAGGTTTTCTAACATTTTTTAAATGTTGAATGGTCAAGGACTGTCTAAGCTTGGTTGTTTTCTGGCAATCATTTCACAACCCAGCTAAGTAGCATCATCAGTGCGAGATTTGCAGTCCCAATGTACATAGCATATACATGTTTATATACAGCAGCTTGCCCTGCTTGTGTTGATGGCAGTGTGGCTTCTTCCTACATAGTTGTCTCATTAGGTATTATTTCTGCCCTGATTTCTTCCCTGATGATTCTAAGAAAAACATTTCCATTGGATATTGAAGCTCTTGCTATATATCACAAGTGAAAGAATTGGTTTTACAAAACTTCTCTCTCACTATATTTGTTACATAGATTTTTTTGTTCTCCATCTTTATAATTGAATAAAGTATTATTTTTATTGCAAAGTACTGAAAAGCAAACTGTTCATTCACTCTAAGCAGCAGTAATATTTATTGACATGTAAACTCTCCCCATATGTATTTATTTTATCTTCCGAATCTCCAAACCTCTTGCCAAACACAAGCACCTATGTTATGCATATTATCAAAATACATCCTAAATTCTTGATTTTCCATAGAAGAAATCTTACTTGTTGTTTTCCAAATTCTTTTCAAAGCATACCATATCACAAAGATAGGACATATAGTGTTTCATTCTTTAAATCATATTACTATTCTTACTGTTCATTTTGCTGCCATTTAAATCTAGTTTTCCTTGATAATATAGGTTTATTTTAGGAACTCATGTTTACCCTGGAAGGCAAACACACATAGTCCATTAGTATATTTTAATGAGTATTTGTCAGCTGTTTTCATTCTTAAAAATTAAAAACAGCACATACAAACCCTACAGCAACAGAACTGCTGATAGAATTTCCTGGACTCTGTTTTAACAAACCATTTTTAAAAACTTCCTAAATTCTGTTAATCTAAATATAGGATGAAGCTATATACAATTACTATACAGTACTCATCAGAAAACCAATTTCATATATGCTAAATAGAGAAGATACTATTTTTGGAGAAGATACTATTACAGCCCAGGAAAAACAAAATGTTTAAAATTCTGTTAATAGCTTTCTTAGTATTTAGTGCTACAATTAATTCAGGTTAGTATGGGCAAGATAGAATAGTGACAGAAATGTGTTCAAAAAGTTCTGTATAGCTTGAAAACTTTTCAAATATATTTGAAATATATTACAAGTTGTAAGCTTGAAAAAATATATACTTAAATTTAAACTTTTAAACTGTTACTAATTCAGTATAATTTAAGGCTATTCTGAGTTGAGGCATGCCAAACAACTTCAGTCATTTAGATCAAAGAAGAAATTGCTATATATAAAAAGAGAACTATTCTTATATTTTTATGCACTTTTTCTTGTTAGTGAAGTAAGACAACTTTTTTTTAAAAAAATATGGACTTAATTTTATCTTCTATTTATTTCAATTTTATAGCCCTATATTGGCTTAAGCCAATTTACAAAGCAGCATCACAGGATGTCAGCAATTAACTACTTTTCATATAAGGGCAGTATTTGATAATTATATTCACACTGTGCTCAAAGTACAATAGCAAACTGAAATTATGACCACAGTGATATAAATTAAATTCTTTAATCCTATGGATAATTTATAGTATACAATTAACATCCAGATAGTTTTAAAGTCATTTAATAACTCACAGAAGAGCATCTGTATCAGAATTGGATTTAATATTATATTACTACGTTGAATATGCTAATATGCCACAGCATAAACAAAATAGTTTCATTTGAAATTATGTGTAATAATCTGAACTGTTTGCATAATTCATGTATTTCTTTTCTCACAGGTACCAATTTATATTGCAAAATATTCAATTAAAAATAATATCCAGAACACAAAACTAAAATTTATAAATATTCTTATGTTGTCTCCTTAATACTTTTCTCTTACTAGAGAGTAATAAAACATTGTGTATATTGGTGTACACATTTCAACACAAGGAGACAATGAAGAAAATCAAAACCACTTCAAAAGAGAACATAAAATGAATTTGCAAGGTTATTTAACTACACTTGTAAAGAATGAAATTAAATGTTGTATACAAGAATATATGCAATGTAGGTGGGCAGTCAATATCTGTCAAATACATTACTGTCTACAGGATGATCAAATAGTTAACAGGTGACAAAAAGACTACTAAATTTTTTGTCATCCATATAATTGCACCAATATTCACCAAGTTTCAACATTTCTTCTTTGACATACATTAAGATGCTTCAAAGTCAGCTATCAAGCATATAGCAGATAAATTCAGCTAAATGTGAAAATATGGGTTTTGAAGAATATAATACCACAAACCAATACTAGTTTTTAACTAGATTTTTAAAAATATACTTTCAATTCTTTGATCTTCAATACAAAGAATAAAGTGTTTATAAAAAACAGAATAAGACAATATTGTTTTTATTTCTCAAAATAAGATTCTGGTAGTTTGCATCGCATTCTCTTCTACTCCTTTTTCAATAGGTCAATTCTTATTTGTTTCTTTTAAAATGATAGAGTTTATATGGTCCCAACATTTCATATTATACATTCAGACATAGGCAATCTTGATTTGCCTTCAATAAGACACCACTGTTTCTGAAACTTTCTGAACATTGTAGTTCATATACTATAGTAGCTACACCTAATTAAAATATAAAACATTTTGCAGTTATTTCTTTTAGAAGTAAACTGCTAAAACCTTGAACAGGAAGTAGACAGAAACTAGATTTTTCTTCCAAAAGAAAAAATGAATTCAACCTACTAGGTGTATAAACAATTTCATTTTCATGGTCCACAGTTAGTCATGAACAGTAAAACCTTTCAGACTATCATATTTAGAGTCTATACACAGTAAAATTAGTTAGAAAAATATATACATACATGTGCTAGACTCAGCAATATGGAAGTGGCATAACTTTGCTTACTGATCTAATTCTGCCTCACAGGAATATATCTTAATAAATAGACTATAATGCAGTTTAAAGTTCGGTTTTGATCATGAACGCATATATCTTTAATGCTCAAAATAAAATAAGATTCTTTAGTCTTTCTGGAAATTCATTACTTTTACTTAATATTTTCCTTGTTAAAATTTCTTGAACTCCCTTAGTATGATGCTTCTGTTATTTTTAATTTTCTGCTCTTCATTCTTATCTTTTCTTTAAAAAAAAAAAGCACTCAGTTATTGCAAATTTGACAGGAGCTGAATAATGGAAGATTTAATTAAAGACTGAAATAATGTTGAACTGAAGCAAATTTCACCTCTTTGGTTCATCAAAAACCAATTCAATATAAGCAATGGTGAGCCATTTCTTGTTTTGATAAACCGTTCTGGATTAAATCAGAACCCTTATTTGCAGCACTGAAAAATCACAGAGTACAATACATGTAATACAATACATAACTTTCTAAAAATAGCCATGTATGGATTTGTTATTTCTGAAAAAATATTACAAAGGGATTTTGTTTCTTTGCCATACCAAGCAATCAAGAAAGTTTTAAAAACATTTCAATCATAACAAGCCACATGTTTAAAACATTTTTTTAAGTTCAATAGATTTAGAGAAATATATTTCATTTAACTTTCAATATTACCAATCTGTTTTGCAAACACTATTGTGTGGAAAAACTATTATACTTTAAGAAAAACTTGAACTATAAGACTCAAAGAGTATTATTTGGGCCAAAACATTGAAATAAAAAAGGAAGGAATCCTACCTTGGCAAAAAAGACACTAAGATGAGTTTCACTGCCAAGTATCCAAATAGGGAATTTTGGAGACTTCAAATAGGATCCAACCTAAGAAAAACAAGAACATTAAAACAAAACAAAACAAAAATGAATTAGCACATTTTTATGGAGCACATAATGCATACTTCTGCTTCAAAATATTGTTGGGTAAACAAGACTGAGAGTACTCTTAAGGAAAAGAAGTCTACATCTGGACACTGGCTTTCTAACTATGGCTTAAATTGCATTCCAAGGAAAAGTATCATAGATCAGGGGTGAGAACCAGTTGTTATTTAACTTTTGTACTAAAATAAGAAACAAATATAAAAATAGAAATTCAGTATATCATTTGGTAAAGGCATTAGTTTATATTAGTAAGGCTCAGATTAAAGTCTGATTACGAAACATATTAGATAATTTTGAGCCAGTCTTTCTCACAGAGCCTTATGTAGCTGACAAAAGTGTTGCTATGAGGTTAAAGTGAGGTGCGATATACATGTCAAGCTGATGGAGTGATTTGTACTGGAATGGAAAAAGATGTTTCAGAACATAGTGAGATGCTTGTATAGCACTTTTCAGCAATTGCTTAAAACAGTCTTTTTCCTGGATCATGCAGCAACTCTCCACAGCTGTAATACAATCTTAGGAAAGGACATGTTTGGTTTAAAGAGTTGCCAGCAGATGTTACTTGTATTCCTACATGTGTTCAGAAACACATTTTCTGCTCTTTATTCTAAGCACCGCATAGACCTAATAAATGTTAATGACTGATTGCTGATATAATAAACAGAGTTAAGCATGCAACAAAAAAATCAATTTCCAATTGGGAATAATCTGATCTCTTTTAACTACTACTGTAACAGTGAATGCTTCTTTTAAAGAAGAAAATTATAAATTTTATCTTTATATCTAAGTATGCAATTGCCTCTAATATAAGAAATTTAAGATAATACTGGGTAATGCTTTCATTCATTAGACATAAGTGAACTGTTTTTTCAAGTCATATAATTAATCATGCTTTCATAAGACAGGTTTTAAAAAGCTTACCTTACAGTATCTCAGGGATTCCATAAGTGTCAAAAAACCAACAGCTCCTTGTTTATTAATTCCAAGTAATTCTGAAGAGAGACAACATTCCTATGTTAGATTATTTAAAGTCTGATTCATAGTTCTTTTTCTTAGTTACACCATACAATGAAATTTTTGTTCTATATTAAAAAAGTGAATGGCAAATAAAAATATAGAGGGAATAATACAACTGAAATAAGCGACATTAAAATAATATTTTCTTATTTTTAGTATTTTTTTATGTTTAATGAAGCAAATATAGACAAATAAATAGTAACTGAAAAGCACACATCAGAAAAAGACTGTATAACTGAACAATTAGAACAAATACTTATGAATTCAAGAAACTCTGCTAGAATACAAAGGAAACTAAGCTAAAGTGACTAAAAACTCTTGGGTTTAGGCAACAGTATAATTTTTGAACACACATCACATTTATTTCGAGGTGGAACATGTATATAGAATCTCAGTAACGAATCTCACACATCTACCAGAAAAATTTGTCCTTCGAAATTGTAACAATGACATAGCAACTCTTCATAGCAAGGGTCAGAATTTCTTGTTTTGACAAGAATCTGGATTAAATCAGAACAACCCTTTAAATTAGCCATTATAATTTAAAGTTTGTGGGGTTAAACAAAGCAGGTATATAAAATTTCTATTTGAAGATTATTTCAACCAAACTCATAACTAGAACTGATAGCAGTAGATGGTTTTATTCATTTAACATGTGTTTAGTTTTTATAAAAATTATTCTGAGCTGCCCACTCTGTATCCTAAAAGATAAGCTGTCTTCTTAACAATGTATTCCTTTCCATCGCCTATAATATGTATTCCTTTTTGAAAGAGTTTGCTCTTTACAAATGAATAACTACTTCACAGCCTATCCCAAGAACTAATATAAGAGGGAATCCAACCCATCCTCTGCAATCCCATATATTGATGACATGTATTTAGAGTCATTTCAGATCGGTGCTTTCCTGTTATAGAAATGCAAGTGTTTGCTTGCAAAAGTTTCAAAAATCATCACTTCATGTATTTAACTACAATTTGAAGGTCCCTCTCCACTATCCAATCACTGTTGCCAGTTAGCATAGACTACATTGAGATAGGCAGACCATTTCATGACGTTACATGCTATTCTATTATCCTTCTACATTTCAGTTTTCTTTAGATGTTATTGAGAGAGAGGGAGGAAGAGAGGTACGTGCGTACGTGCGTGTGTGTGCGTGCGTGCGTGTGTGTAAATGCCAATTTTACATTCTATTTCAATTTTTCCAGTTATTCCAAGCTCTTTCTTTACAACATAAAACAACATATATTCACAGTTTTAAATCTTCCAATAATAATTTGCTTCTAATCAAATTGCAACACATGGCAATACATGCAACATCCACTTGGTTAAACAAAAAGTGATATGGGGATTAAGCTTTCATTCAGACATGGTCACAAGACTAAACTCAAAGATAGAATCTGATACATTTTTCGGCAGTACACTGTCACAGCAATTTGATTGCATAAAAACACTTTTAGAGATCAGATTTTAAAATACTTAGCAATGAAAAACTAACTCATTTGCACACACAGTCATAATTAAACAGCACTTTATTACCATCTGATGATTTTGGAGAAACATTATTATCTTATTCTAAAAGCTTTAATAATTTTTTTCTTTATGGGCTACTGCCATCTTGTGGATTTAAAAATATTGCACTCATTTATTGGTGGGATATGGGTAATCCTCAATTTATAACCACAATTAATCCTAAAATTTTAATAATCAAGCCATTATGTATTAGATTTAATTTTATGACCGTTTTATGGTCATTAAGTGGATCACAGTTGTTAAGTGAATCACATGGCCATATGTCTGAATTTAGCTTATCAAATGGGTGTTTTTTGCCAGAAAATGGCAAAAAGTCACAAAACAGGATCATGTGGACATGGAACACTGCAACTGATTGCAAATGTGAGTCAGTTCCAAGTGTTCAAAATGTAATCATGTCACCAAGGTGATAGTGAGATAGTTGTAACTTCAAGAATGGGTTGTAAATAACTTTTTTAGTACATTGTAGCTTCTGCTGTCCATTAAGCATCAGTCATAAATCAAGGAATATCTGTAACTTAAAAGTCTTGATATGCAACAGTTGCTGAAAAATGAAAGTGTTACATCAGATTTTGGCAAGAAAGTAGAATGATTATTTAATATTAGATTTTCCCTTTTATAATCAGTTATTCAAGGCTGCAAGATCAAAATCTTATAGGATGAATTAACTGCACCTTTAGAAGGAAGGAGCTCAGGGCTATATACAGTATAGCCTGCAACTTTACGCTGTTTTTATCTAGCTCAATTGTTATTTCAGTCTAACTTTAGATGATGATAAGTTTAAAATCTGAACAAAAGGTCAAACTGAAAAGTCACAGAACCACTATGAAAAATCCATTCTACCCACATAGACAGTATAGCGGTTTAGTAAAATTATAATTTTTTATGGTATACAATTCATTTAAAATTTTCATTGATGTTCAATTACTATTTCTAGCATTTTAGGCCTGAAATAAAATCTTATGGGGAAAGAGTTTATCAATAAAACCTGTTCTAGAGTGTTGTAGAAAATAAGCTTGATTGCATACCTGGAGGGATTATCAGTAGGAAGCACTCATTAAACAGAAAGAAATATTTGATAATTCCAATAAAGATACAGAATTAGTTTATCTGAATTGAATTGAATGCAATTCAAATTCAAAGCAAAGGCAAATAAATAAGGTTTTTTTATTTAACATTACTATAAGGCAATTCAAATTCATACTTACTCATTCCTGAGCATTCCCTATCTCCATCCCAGACATTAGATACTGCAAATCCCGTCAGCAGAAGATTAATTAAACTTTGGCTTAAAAGGCAGAAGAAAAGGTTTTTGATAATTGCACTGTTGCTTTTTGCTAAAAAAAGTTGATATATTTTTACTACTCACTAAACTGCATAGTAAAACACAGTACCCTGTGCATATACCTTTTTGGATAGCCAAGACATTCATTTTAGATTACAAGGCGTAAAAAGTTAACTTTCAATGCAACTTTGTAAGAGGTGCTTGCAACGAGTAATAAATATTACATTAAAAGCTAGTTACACATATTTTTATCAAGTGATGATTAATGATTACATAATTCTATTTTTAGGTTAGCATTTGTTCAGTCACTAGTTTAAGGAAGATAGAAATAACAAAGCTTACCTTCCATGACCATAAACAGGATCTATCAATGGTTCGGCTGAATCTTCAATTTCATTTTTTATATTTTCAATGCCCTTAAAAATTATAGGACAATGGCCACACATTTGTGCTAAGAAATATATTTTTCCCAATTCTTTAGCATGCATATTTAATAGGTTTTAGCTATTCTGAAGGTTAGTTGTGACTGAAAATTCAAACAAGTGACTTACCTTACAATTTGTTTATTTTTTCATATAATTTAATTGCCAATAAATACTATCCTATACAATATCCTCTCCTGTTGTAGTATAAAGCTAAAAGCCACTTCAACTCATTCCAGAATCTCTCAAGAAATTCCAGGCTGTATAAAGTAGCAAAGTCTCCATATTTTTTAGCAAAGACTTAAAATTCAGCATATATACAAATACTATTACTCTTTAAACTACATTTATTCTGCATTTTATTCTGTTCATCTTAGGAGGAAAAAACACATTATTTAAAACATCCTTTAATCTTTTAAATAGTCTTCCTCTAACCAACCCTATTATAATCATTTCAGAAATAAACCTACAGCTAGCAAAGACCAGAACCTAAAGCTATATAAACATATACACACATACAGATACATTCTTATGCTAGAAGCCTAACTCATATAATTTAATGAAGTTATTTTAGAAGTTCTAAAATAGTTTTAAAAACACACCTTAGTAAGTATCACAGAATACAGAAAAAGTAACACTCCAAATTTATTTCCCCACATTGCATGGTGATTCCAAACTGCATCCTTGAAATCAGAAAAGTTGGCATATGAACGCTTGCTAAAGATTAAAAACAAAAGTCAGTTAGGCATTCAAAGGGCATTCAGAACTTGTGATTAATGCAAATGCAATATAAGTAAGAACAATTGTCTATTAGGAAAATCAGTAGTTATAGCAGGTATACATTATTAGTGGTATCAATATAGCACAATAAATCAACATTTTAGAAACATGTTTAAGATTCCAAATCTGAAAAGATTTGACATGTTATAAAGTAAATGGGTACCTTATTAAAATTTCCACTACGTTTATACAGGTTATGTTTAATGTATGAAATTAGGCATTTTATACAATGCCTAGAAAATTTTTAGAATGCCAAATTGGGATGCCAAAGTATGGAAACAGTTAATATTTCACACACTTATACACATTCTATGCAATGCCAAAAGGCAATCCTGCGAAGCATAAAATATTCTCCCTAAAATGCCATTCTAGCCTTCCTTGTTGCAAGTAGTGGTATTTTCAATACTGGTATTTTTCTCGTTTTTTTTCCCAGTAAGAAAGTCCTGTTCTTTATTTTGCCTTTCTTCTTTCATTTTCATATATGTCTTTTAAATAAACTCTAACCCTAACCATTTCATGACTTTTTTTTCAAATAATAGCCCAAATAATTCTTGTCATTCTGCATAATGCCTACATATTACATACAATGCCTATTGGGAAAGCGTATTAAAATAATAGACATTTAATACTTTCCTAAAAAGTTACATATTCTATAGATTTCCTAAGCATTCTATATAATGCCAATTTTTACACATATTGCCAGTAACAATATAGAATATATTTAGAATATATTCTAAATTAATGCATGTATATATGGATTAAATTTATAGGTTGCCCAATTCATAATGACTTTAGGCAATATATAAATTAAAAACAGATTCAATACAATAACATTAAAAGGCATATTCTTCCTAAACTAGCATCTGGAAAAACAATCAATCTTCATGGTCCATTTAAAGGATGTCAGTTTGGAGCCAACACTAGCCTCCAGAGTACACTATTTCAAAGAGCAGGTGCCATGATAGAAAAGGCACATCACCTGGGACTGATCATAATCAGAGCCTACCCATTGGGTCAGAATTTACCCAGTGAGCAGAAACAATGGGAGAAAAACAGTCCATCAGTCAACTAGGTCCACATCCTAGCTGAAGGGCTCTATAGGTCACAGTAAATATTTTGAATTGTAGTTTAAAATTTACTGATAATCACTGTGGCTCACAGAACAGAGGCATCACTGATAATTATTATTACTATTAAATTTATTTTGCTGCCCATCTCTTGGATTGAGGCGACTGAATGGTTTTAATAATTTTAAAATTTGTAAACCCATCAAAACTATTGGACAAAAACAGAAAATTATAACTCCAGGAGTCTGCACACTTAATACTCTTTTTCCTCTCTATTTCAAAAATTCATGTAAAATTTCAGGTGTTATTTCCTACCACTCCTAACAGTATGTTTCTTTCTGGTTTTAAAGCAGCAAGTTGCATGAGCATAAGCAGGTTTAATCTTGATGTTCAGCCACATGGGATAAAACAATACTAAGCTTATATCTTAAAATGATAATTTTGAATATTTTAAGTGCTGCAACGTGTTACTTACAGAATTAGTGCATGAAATCGTTCAAAGCCAAACTCTTCGACAGCCAAGGCAGCTATACACAAGAAATACTTTTTAGCACAAAGACAACCAAAACTGACACAAGAAATACACAGCAAGCTGGAATACTTTCAAGCTTTTCATTACAAAAGTTCATTCCCCACCTTCTTTCAGTACAACTTTTGTTACATTGTACATGCCAGTTTAATGAAATTAAGAGTCAATATTGCCAAGATTACAAAACCACTGAATTTCAACAGCTTTGTAAACTAACCAGAGTCAGTTTGACATGAATTATGAAAACTACTGCAGGAAAATCATCTAGCACAAGCATAGTTTTTCTAAAAGGATAACTTAGAATAATTTGGATTTCAGAACATAATTATTGTAAGAAAGCTGTATTTTTGTTTGATTTTTCTCAAGTTGTTTCACTACAAAACAGCAAACTAGGAGCATGCATCTTTTAAGAAATATTTTGCACTTTTTAATAACTAACAAAACAGTAAAAAAAAAAGCTACATTTAGTGCTTTTCCAATTCAAACTTTTTACCAGATTTTCTCACTTTTTGAAAGAAAAATTAAAGAGAGTTTTTCAATGTAACCTATGCCTAATCAGTTTAAAGGTTCTAAGTGGAATTTACTGAAAGTTAGTTACTGACAGGGTGGATAAAAATCAATGATTTTTTTTAAAAAATCAAAAAAATCAGATTTTTTTGATTTAAATTGGATTTTTTTGATTTAAATCAGAATTTTTTTATTTTTATTGAATTTATTTTAATAAAAAACTTTTGGGGTAAAAATCTATCGTAAGATAGTTTTCTATTTAAGATACATAAATAATTTAGTTTATTCAGCATGAAATGGAGCTTAGTTATGTAGCATGAGGCTGTATATTCTGCAACACTGGGACTATCGGTGAGTCAACAGTGGGTCAAAGGAGTAGCAGAGATGACAGTTGCTCTTTAAAAATTATGATTTAAATCGAGTTGATTTAAATCAAGCCTTTTTACTAGTGATTTAAATTGTGATTTAAATCAACTTGATTTAAATCAAATCCACCCTGGTTAGTGAATTCCGTAAGTAGTGAAAATAAATGAGTTATGGTTAGATTAACATAACAGTGCTGTATCTATTATAAATATGGTAAGTACTTATTTGATTAAATTTATTGACCGCCCATCTTACCACATACCACAAGGTAACACTGGGCAGTTGACAATAAATATCCAAAGAATGATTGTAGCTTTTTAATGGGCATTTTATGCTGGAAACTAGCAAAAACACTTGTTCTCCAAAATACTGGTCATGTAACCATTAATTGCTGCAAATAATCATAAATATAAGCCAGTTGCCAAGAGTCCATAATGTGAATATATAATCACACAGGAAGGAAAATGTGGCCACTTGAATTCTGTAATCAGATCATAATGGGGATGTCCATCGAAACCTTAGGCAGTGGCTAAGTGACCAGTTGCTAAACAAGAACTACCTATAAATCATTTAAAGCTTTTACAATCTTATCAAACATTAGTCCTTCACTATAAAATGGTTAGCGCTCTTCATGAATCAGTCACCTGAAAATAAGATTATATGTTTCATATTCATTCATGTATTTCACCAAAATATACATTCCTATAGGTTTAAAAAGTTGTTAAATGTTTTAGTGGAGAACAAATTACATGGACTGCACAAATATTAATGATATATTAATGACTATATTCAGCTAAATTTTGGATGAAAACATTAAAGGACTCTACTGTGGGAATTCTTCCACAGCAGCGACTACTCTGAAAACATTCCACCTAACCAAGAGTTTTGTTTTTGATGCAGTTGTACAGATGGCAACATATTTAGTTCTTCCATTAGGCTAAAACAAAATAAAAATTAGCAAACAGGAAGTGCCACAATCTAGCTAATAAATATTACATTCATACCCAATAGAAACTGGATATATGAAAAATATTTCAAAACAGGAATGAATTTAAACTGAAATTTATCATTCTGAATTTACCAGAAGTGGCCCACTTCTGAAACATGCTTTTCTATATTTAAGTAATTATGATTAGAGTTTGGAATGAGTTGAAATATTTCAGCTTGAAATGTTTATACACTTCCAATTAGGTATGGAGACAATAACTAATATGGCTTTAGAAAACAAAAGCAACAAAAAGCTTAAATCAAAATAGCAATAGCACTTATATAATGGTTCACAATGCTTTACAACCTTCTCTAAGCTGTTTACATTTCTCCCAACAATCTGGGTCCTCATTTTACTGTCCTTGGAAGGATGACAGGTTGAGTCAACCTTGAGCCGGTGAGGATTGAATTCCTGGCTGTGAGCTGAATTAGCCTGCAATACTGTGTTCTAACCACTGCATCACCATGGCTTCAAAATGTTATCATAAATAATATTTTTAAAAGAATTACAGTATCAACTATACTGTTGCATGTAAGTCATGTTAAAATGTAAAATATTTTACATTAAAAATATTTTAATGTGAGTTAAAATTTAATTTAATTTCTCAATGTATTTTTATTTATACAAAAATACAAATTTTATTTGCTTATTTTGAGGATATTTCAGTAAGAACTTCAAAGTATCATTAATTAGATCAGAGGGTATTTTTCTAAACTTCTCTATATTAAATAATATTGCATTACAGAACAAACTGGCCTACAGTTTTTAATTGTCTACTATTGGTACTGTCTGCTAATAGACCGATTTTATACAAAGGCTGTAAAAGAACTTGGATCTACTGAATGAAATAAATGGATTCCTTCCCATTGCAGGAAGGATTAAGAGCAAGTAGAAGAAACGCTTTCTGAGAATTCACCCCCACCATTTCTTTAATGAAGCTTTACTTTTGATGCTTAATTTAAAATTATATCTGCATCCATATTTATATATTACTGATATATTATTAAAGTATTAAGTTATGAACATTGCATATCAATGTTTTGCATGTTTTAATATTAGAAAAGATAACTGAATTTGTTCAAGAAAAAGAAGTAGGATATATCCTTCAAGATTACATTTGCTATCTATAGATTGTCTTGATTCTTTAAAAAAAAATATGCAGTAATGAGTTACCTGACTTATTTGGACCCAATCTGATTCAGTCAGAATATCAACAATATAAATACTGTACCTAGGCTTAAAATATTTGTCAACTACTGTACATCTAGGGGTAATGAAAATTAGGAACAGAGGACAAAATGATCTGTAGAACCATGTCAAATAATCCTATATCTTGAAAAATACATTTTGTATAAAAAGCACAAAGTATTCCTGACTTATATTATACAAAATATCTTACATGATTGCTCTTCTTGAGGGCTTGCCTCTGCTGAACTTTCAGAAACACTAGCAGCATCTTCCATAGGGTTTCCTCTTTGCAATGTTGCCAAACAGTATGACTCTGATTGATCAGAGCAAGTCATTTCCAAAATTTCACATAATGCATGGCAAAGTAGATTTTTCTGCTCTTCCTCTGAAATATTCAAAGTCAGAACAGACAGTTTTGACCAGGAACTTGCATGCAAAACATGTAGCAGCATTCTTTATACAATCGAATACTGAGTCTTCCTCAAATCCCAGCAGGTTTAAGGCAATTTAGGAAAAGAACTGACAATCAATGACTCTAAATTTCATCCATGTCTTGTGAACTAGCCAATACTTTGTCAGTTCAGATTTCTAAGCTGTTTAAAATATTGGGCATGATGAGAAAGTATTTGGGAATTAAGTCTTCTCTCCTTCAGTTATACTACTCCTGTTGGCTCAGTTGACACATAAATCTAGTTCAGAGCAATAGGAATAAACCTTGGTATACCTTGAACTCTTGCATCCCCCTTTATTTCGTTTTTCTCTATCAATTATAGTCAAGAAGAAAGGCGATTAGGTTAAATAAAGATATATTGATTTGGTTAGACTGGTCCTAACTATAGTTAGTACATCATATATCGTGTGTGTATGTGTATGTGGCCACGGGCGACATGCGTCAGACACAGGCCACCCCACCCTGGCTCTGCAAAGGCAAAAAATGTCACGATACGTCATGATATGTCACGTGACACGATCGAGTTTGACACCTGTGAGTTAGAATAAGGCATCCTGGAATCAAAGGCAAGCAATACTTCACTATCTTTAAATGTGTGAATAAAGGCAGAGTTTAGATTAGCAAGTTGGATCCAATATAGAGTTTAAATCAGAAAGTAGATGCACTTCTTCCATTCTTCAACAATATCAGAGAAGAAAGGGAAGATGAGAATTTGTTGTCAGGCATTCCTCTCAGCCCAACCCATCTGAAAGGGTTGTTGTTGTGCGAAAATAGGACAAGAAAGATGTGCAAGGTATGTTTGCTGTCTTGAGTTGTTTGTAAAAATAATACAGGCAAGAAACAAATAAATAGCCAGGTGTTTTTATCCCTTCTGAACATAGTAATCAATAAGTCCTCGCATGTCAGTTAGAAAGAAGTATATATTATAAATTTCTGCTGCTTGCTTAATTTGTATGTTGACTTATTCTTCAGGATTGGGTTTCCTGTTAGGATTTATAAGTCTAAATTCTATTTTTAAGTTTAATGATAACATTATATTTTTAAAATCATCAGCAGATGCATAATCTTCTGAATTATGCAGATTAATAAGCATTGATTATAAATAATAACTATTGTTTGGTTTAGCACATATTAATTTGCAAATTTGGCATTATAACCCTCTTGGAGATGTAGGTTCATAGTTACCTTGACACTGTCTCCAGGTAGATTTCTCACAAGTAAAAAGCTTCTTCAGAAGGAGTGCCTTATATTAAAGACAATATTGACATATCAGAAATGTATGATTTGATCTTCAGTGGTACAAAGAGTTTCCATTTTCAATATTGATTTAATATTGGGAGGGGGGGAGATTTATAAATATTCCCAATACTGAAGTCCTTTTCCCTTATGCTTATATAGAATTTATTATTTTAGTCCCATGTCATTTAACAATTACAGATACCTGTAAAAATATCACTGCAAATCTAACAAGATTCTATACAAAATGTAATCCCTTTTGTTTTACATGCTACTCTAAAAAATAGGAAGCATTTCATGTCAAGTAAGGGATCGCAGACCTATCCCTATTCAGAGACACATTACCTTTATTGGAAATCAAGTGCTGCTGAAACTTGAAGAACATTGGATTCTTAAAATGTATTTTTTAATCTCATTTTAAAATTGGTAGTTGTAGTATGAAATGAATGTCATATTAAATGAATATTACAGACTTCAACATCTCAAAATACAGGTAAGTGCTTGATTTATGACAATTGAGCCCAAAACTTCTGTTGCTAAGTGAAACAGTTGTTAAATGAGTTTTGCTTCATTTTATGACCTTTCTTGCCACCATTGTTAAGTGAATCACTGCAGTTGTTATTAATGTGGTAATATGGTTGTTAAGTGAATCCCCATTGATTTTGTCAGAATGTAGCAAAAGATGATCGCATGATCCTAGGACACTGCAACTATCATAAATATATGAACCAGTTTCCAATCATCTAAATTTTGATCATGTGATCATGGAGATGCTGCAGGGTTGTGTGAATAATGGTTATAACTCTTTTTTCAGTACCACTGTAACAGTCACTAAATGAATGGTTGTAAATTGAGACACCTGTGCTGTGTTTTAAATTCAGTATTCCCTACACAGCATGCCACAGTTGTTTATTGTAGGTGATTTAAATTATGGAATAAGCCAAATATCAGTAATGAAATATATTTCTCAGGTTCGTTTACTCAGATATTAGCATTATTACCTGAACTGGTGCAATTACAGCACAAGGGCCTCCTTCAAATTGTTCTAATGCAGTAGATTCTGAGTCACTGAACACAAATCCTGAGGAAAATAAAAAAAAATCAGTTAGCTATTTCCAAGAAAAAAATATTAATAAACTTTAGCATATTTTTGATAAAGTATTCTTTATCAAACTTATGTTTAACATTCCGAGTCTCAACTTTATCTGTAAGTGTTATAATGATATTCTTTTTCATTTGCTATCTATATTTCTATATCTATCTTTTCAGAATCAGAAAATTCAAGGTTTTTCTAGCTGTATTCTGAAGTATATCAAAAAATCACTGCTAGACTATGTTGATTTCAGGAGATAAAATAAAAACAAGGAAAAAACCAGATATATATAAGCAAAATGTGTTCAGGCTCATTAGACAGCTACCCAAAACACTACAAGTTTTCAACAGTTTGCATATTTAAATAAGAATAGCATGTATAATATCAGCTTCAATTCTTGGCTCCATTTTACAGGTAGTCCTTACGTAACAACCTTTAGCAACCATTTGAAATTATGAGAGTTTTGAATGACTAGCACTCATAGTTATGGCTGTTTGGAGTATCCTGCTGCCATGTAATCAAAATAATGCACATTTCCAACTGCAGGTTGCACATCATGAACCCCCCTCCCCATCTCTTCCTTTTGGTCCACTGCACTCCACAGACTCTGACCTTTTCTGTCTTCTTGCTCCCATTGCTGACAAAGCATACCCAGCCTTGTCCTTGTAAAGCAACCGCTGCTGTTCCAATGCATTCTTCCCCAGCTCAGTATGGTACTTATCTTGCGAGACCTTGAGAAGAAAACCTTGCATGGTCAGCAACTGCCTTGAGAAGGACCAGGGCACGCTTCAGCAGCAGCGGAAGCAAGACAACTATGAAAGACAGATGGGGCAGCAGAATGCAGGACAGAGGGCAGTTACAGCTTTATGCTGACTGCTTTGCACCATGCTGCTGAATCGGAGTAGCAATTTAGGATTCATGGTGCTGGGGCTGTTGCATACCAATGGCTGGGGAAGCTAGAGTTTTGCATTGCACTGGGGTTCTGGGCTAACTGCACTTTGCTGGGCTGGGGTGGTTGTAGCACTGCACTGGGCTGGGGCAGCTGCAGATTTGTACTGGATTGGAGCAGCCATTAGTGCCATATTTCTGACCTTGGCATCAGCCACACAAGCCCAGCACCTCACTTCCTGCCTGACTCCCCACTAACTTTCCTTGTTGGACACTGGCAGGAAGTTATGAAGAGGTCCTTGCTTAACAATCTAAGTTTCTAACAACAGCAGTGGGAACTGCTGGGACTGTGGTCCCTAGCAATTCAAAGTGATATTGCACTTTGTGACCACACTGCTAAGAAATGCAGTGGCTCACATAGTTAGGACAGTGGGTTGAAATTTAGCAAGCCCGTGTTCGAGACCTGAGTGCTGCTGGGTGGCAGAGTGAGCTCCCATCATTCATTCCAGTTCCTTGATGGGGACATGAAAGGAGCCTGGCATGGCTAGCAACTACCTTGCAAAGTGCCAGGCAATGTGTAGCTCAGCAGGAGATAGTAAAGATCAGCTTTTACTCCCCTCCCCCGCCCCCCGAAGGTGGGAAGACTGAGGAGCCAGTGAATATGGAATAGCCAAAAGGGATGAGATTGTGGGTAGAGGGAGCTGAATCCTGCTGGCCTTCATGTGCTCATGCTGCACCATCCACCCCTGTTTTTCCTGTGCTTGGGTAAGGCCTTCAAAGCCCACCCAACTCATGCACAATCTGCGCCAGTGCTCCCCACATCCCACAGTACCTTCACATTCCTTACTCGGAACTCCTGCCACTTCCTACATAACACTCACACGTCTTGGGGTTAAAACAGCAACTGGGACTGCCAAGATTGTCTTCACTAACTGAAGAAGTCATGTGATACCACACTTTACAACCACGTTACTTAGCAACAGCAATACCAGATCAAACTGCTGTCATAGCTTGAGTACCACCTGTGTTGTGATACTGAAACATGAAAGAACTTGCATGGCTCATAATGTTCCAGGCTGGACATAATAGTGCTGCCAATTTAATCCTATTGGTTAAATCACACAGATGTGAATAAATATGCACTATATTCTCCAATAGATTTCTCAAAATCACAATGCTTTTCAAAAGATAAAACATTTAAATTACTTATGCTATCCCTTTAGATATCAACGTATCTTAATTACTAGACAAAAAAGGGATTGCATATATACTGTACCCCTTCAACTAAAGAAAACAGAATATTGGTTACTAGGATTCTCATGTTGCTTAGCTTATGATCACTCAGCATGTTTAAGCTATAGCTTATCAAGCATAGTCAATGAACCATACTTTATCAATCACAATTCATATATTTAGCCATTAACAAGATAACCACATTCTGATTTATGCTAAATGAATCCAGTCAGAGGTTTAAATTTTTTTGATTAAATTGAAAAAGTAGAAAGAAGTAGAAGAAAAAATTTCTAGAAGGACACCTGTTAAACCAAAGCGACAATTAAGAACATACCCAGCACATTCATAACAGAGTTTTACACAAACTCACACATACATGTCTATAAAGGACAGAAAAAACTAACTTTTGTATGCAGGAATACACTGAAGAACCCAGCAGAAGAATGAGCAATTATTAGATTGGCCATTACAAGAGTCAAAGACTTTTAATTAAAGCTTGTTACAGAAAGAAACCCAGATGTTAAGAATTAACTATGAAATCAGCTGCATTATTTAACACTGCAATTACTCCCTGTGTAAAGACAGAAGGAATAGTGAGGAAATGATCTGCTTCAGTTCTTCTAAAGCAAGAATATAACTACCCTCTGTAAATACAACTTTTTTTTGACGCCTAAACAAAGTTTCCTAACTCTATGATCTAACCAAATATCCCAATTCCAATAAAAGGGAGGGAGAAACAAAATCTCTCCATTAACCATTTCAATTACAGTTCTGTTATATTTGCTTACTTTTTTCCCATTCTGAAAAAAAAGTTCTGGAAAGGGCAGAATAACAGCAAGAGATGGGAAAGAGAAGACAATACCAAAATTCAGAAATGGAGTACAGGAGGAGTAAGAAAAATAAAGTTGGTTGCGTAACAAGCGTCAATTTTCTTCGCCTTCACACTGAATTAATTGTTAGGACCAGGTTGATTTTTTTTAATACTATACAGTTACTTTCCTGGGAGACACCAAAGAGGAAGATTAGTGTAACAAATCCAGAGTCAAAGATAAAAAATAGTCAGAAACCAAAAACATAAATGGGATGGACAGACTTTCTGAAGGTTTTTTCTCAGAAGAAGCTGAAAGGGGAGGACTGGGGAGAAAGAGGACAATGCCAGGAAGACCTGGGTACAAGCTTGGGTGGCAAAAAAAAGAGGAGGAGGAGGAGGAGGAGGAGGAGGAGAAGTATACCTGGTGTACCAGAGTATACCACCATACCTTGTGTCCAGCGGGAAAAGATGGTATCTGCCAGGCCCTGAGAGGTCTTCTTGCCCCACACCAAGGGGATCATCTGCTGTAGTTCAGCCATGGAGGCGATTCACTGCTCGGACGGCACTTAGCGAGGAAACCTTAAAAGGAAATCACACGGAGGCGGCAGTTAAAGACAGGCACACCGGGGAGGCAAAAACACCGGCGGGCAGGTGAGTCTTCGGCGGGCTTCGAGAAAGAGGCGGCTCCTTCCGGGCTGCCGGGCCTAAGGAGGAATAAGAAGCGGCGAGTCCTCGGTAAAAAGCGATGCCCCGAAGGAGACCCGGCCTCAGAGGCGTTTCTCCCCCACCTCAACCCCCAGCGGTGGAAGGCCAAGACCGGCAGCGGCCTCTCCGTACCGAGACCCTCTTCAAACATTCAACATTGCAGCCTTTCGGAGATTCCAGCGCTTGTCCCGGTGCGCTGGGACTACATCCCCCAGAATCCACGGCCGGTAGGTAGTCTGGGCATTCCGGGAAATAGAAGTCCCAGGGTAGCAGCAAGGGCGCTGCGGGGAGGGGGGGGGGGGAAGGAAAGGCTGCTCTCTCGGGAGGAAAGGAGCTTATTCCACCCTCCTCATCCCGTCCCTTCAGACTTGGCCGCCGCCTCCCTTGCTTTCCCCGCCTCAGAGGTGCCTCTGTTGTAATTCCCATCCTTCGGCACTTACCCACCTGTGCGGTCCGCGTCTCCTCACTTAGGACCAATTCACTCTTTCCCTCAGGCTCGCTGCGAACATTGAATGGAAGGCTGGCGAAGTACGGGCGCTTCTTATTGAAGCAGCCTGTGACGAGCAACCGCGTGGTCGAATCAGAGGCGGATTTCGTGAATCCCTTTCCCCCCGCCCTCTTAGGCTCTTGGATTCGAACTCTATCAGAGCGAGGCGGGGAAGAAACTCCGTACACGCGCCAATTAAGAATAGGACCGGGTAGGTTCTGATTGGAGGGTTTTACATGACGAGCGTGTAGGCGAACCAATCACGAATGGGAAGTGGGCGAAAGAACCAGCTGGAGTGGGCGGTGAGCGACAATTAAAAAAAAAAAAAGAAAAAGAAGAGGAGACAGGGCACAGGTGGATGGAAAAAAATAAAATCTTATCCGGCTCTTATTGCCATTTGAGGGTTTTTTTTAAATGTAATGACGTACAAATGGATTATAGGGCTTTTCACAAGAACAGTCTTCCAAGGTCCTTTGATTTTCCTTGAAAAGATTGAAAAGTAATGAGGGAAGAAGGCAAATGTGAAACACTAAAAAAAACCCAGCACATAACAAAACTTTTAATCTCTCTCAGGAAAAACCAATAAGAATCCTGAATTTGTTAGTTAGGTCTAACATAAATGCTTTAATGCTAATGGACGCTTTTTTTTCTCTAGATAAAAAGAACAATTGGCAGATTGTGGCCAGCAGAAACTGATAAACTTGATGTCCCAACAAAACAAAATCACATGTCAGGGTTTATTGTTAATTATTTAAAAATATTTAAGGTAGATCTTATAAAAAGACAATACGCTGCAAGGAATTTATTTTTTAAATAATTGTATTAACCTCTGCAGGGTTGCAGGATTCATTATGAGCATCTGTTTCAAGCATTTTGAGTAATTTGGAGGATTGTTGAAGGGTTCTTGTGGACTTTCCCAGAGATTGGGAGGCAATTCTGTTGATTTCCTAGCTGGTTTTACATATCAGGGAGGTCTCTCAGTAGGATTTCTTCTGATCTCTCTCCTTCCCTCTCTCTCTTTCTCCCTCCCTTCCTTTCCCCCTCCCCTTCCCTCTCCCCTTTCTGTTGATCCTGGTATGATTTTCTGTGGATTTTCTGGAGATGAAGGGACATAAGTGAAACCTCAAGATACCTCAAGGAAGATTAGACATGAGTAAGACTGAATATGGCTTGAAGCATAGACCTTGGCAATACGATCATTTTACTTAAAAGTAAAGCATTTTTTTTTATCGTTCCTCACTGCATTGGAGAAATGTTAGTCAAAAACTTTGCTTAGTGTGATTCCTTTGTAAGAGAACTAAGAAAAGTCTTGTTACTGTTTTTTGCAAAGACCTTTGCCCATACATTTGCTCAGATTTACCAAGGTCTGGAATCCTCATGGAGTCGAATGGGTGACTAAGACATCTCGCTATGTTATCTGGAACTGATTTTGGGCTGAGAAAAAATTAATGCAATTAATTTTTGGTATGACCTCTCTCTTATCTGTGGCCTTCACCCATACTCCTCTTGGCTCCTTTAAGGAGCATGATGAGCTGGCTCTTGGAAGTTTAGAATAGAATAACAGAGTTGGAAGGGATCTTGGAGGTCTTCTAGTCCAACCCCCAGCTCAGGCAGGAAACCCTATACTATTTCAGACAAATGATTGTCCAATCTCCTCTTAAAAACTTCCAGTGTTGGAGAATTCACAGCTTCTGGAGGCAAGTTGTTCCACTGGTTAATTGTTCTAACTGTCAGGAAATTTCTCCTTAATTCTAGGTTGCTTCTCTCCTTGATTAGTTTCCATCCATTGCTTCTTGCCACTCCCCTGTTTTGGAGAATAGCTTGACTCACTTTTCTTTGTAGCAGACCCTGAGATATTGAAACACTGCTATCATGTCATCCCTAATCTTTCTTTTCATAAAACTAGACATACACAATTCCAGCAACCGTTCTTTATATGTTTTAGCCTCCAGTCCCATAATCATCTTTGTTGTTCTTCTCTGCATTCTGCACTCTTTCTAGAGTAGGGGTGTCAAAAGCATCGTCACAGCAGTGTCACATAATGTATTGGGACTTTCCCTCCCTTCGCTAAACTGGGCATGGGCATGACCAGCACGTGATGCATCTGGCCCACAGGCCGTGAGTTTGACAGCCCTGTTCTAGAGTCTCAAAATCTTTTTTACATTATGGTGACCATAACTGGATGCAGTATTCCAAGTGTGGCCTTACCAAGGTATTATAAAATGGTATTAACACTTCACATGATCTCATTTCCTTTTTTTTTTTTTTTTTGATTTTTATTATAACATATAGTGATACAATTGGTACATTTTCGGTTCATTGGTGCAATTATATACATATATACATCTACATGCAATATTACTTGTCTTTTATTTGATATTGTTTCTTGAAGCTAGATTAATTTCAAAACACTTAAAGATAATAGTGCTCAACTCTCTAAGACTAAATATAATACTATTCATATAGATTTTGTTAATTAGTTAATATTTAATCTCTATTACCTTCTTTATTCCTTTCCCCCATCCATTCGTACCATGTCCCACACGCTATAAAATTCTGAATCTCCTCTGTCATTAATTTCTGAAGTCATGATCTCATTTCCAATGCCTCACTTTGGCAGAGGGGTATATTATGGCATCCTTGAATGAGCTGTGGTTGCAGCCTCTTTATAAGATTCTCTTTGAACCTTTTTAAGGAAATTGAGTATGCAGTACAATTAAACTACCTTAATGGAAACAGATTATCTGTTTTAGTTTGGTTTCAGATCTAGATGAGCGCCAAAAACATGACTTTGGGTGATACAATTTGCAAGCCTTCAGCTAGTTGTCACTAGGTTTCTAGTGCAATTCTAAGTGCTGATTTTAACTTCTAAAGTTCTATATGACTTGGCATCTGGGTATCTTTGAGGCTATCTCTAATCAGAATCAAACCAATCCAAGGTTTCACTCCCAGGAAAATCTGGTGTCCTATTTTTAAGAAAGGAGGGAAAATTGAGCTTGAGGGCATTATTTCTATATGCTAGTTCAAGTTCTCATCTTGGAAGCAAGATTGGCTTCAGCAATAACAGTTTTTTGAAAAAGCACTGGTTTTTTTATTATAATTTTTTTTTATTTTTAAAACAAAAACATAAAACACATCTTTTCAAAATAAAGCTTTTGCTCCGGTCACATATTAAAGCAAATCATTAACAAATCTTATTCTTCAATTAACACAACTAAATATTTTAAAACAAGTATTTCCCTCAAATCTATCTATATAACTATGCCATTATCCCAAAAACCCGTTACTTAAATCTTATATCCTAACCAATTATCAATCCATTTTCTCTTTCATTTGCTTAGATGGATATATTTTAACAATATAAATCATACAATTATATTAAACATTCCAAAAAAATTTAATTTCAACATACCCATTTTTTTCTAATTATTAAATTCAAAATTTATACTCTTTATTTCTATTATTAAATCTATCTTATTCATTTTATCTTAACTATCACTCTCAACATACATCCCCTCACTTTAATTATCCTACCTCATTTTATATTTTCCTAAAAAAAACCCACCAACATTATTATCTTTATCTTTGTTGTTAAACCAATCATTTTTATTTCTTGATTAATAAACACAGCATAACCATTTATTTTGGCTGTTGAACACAGCATATCTTTTTTTATTTTTTGGCAGTTACACAGCATGCCCTTTGTTTGGCTGTTAAACACAGCATATTAATTTTTGTTTTTTGGCCGTTAGACGGCATATTCAGTTTGGTTTGGCTGTTACACAGCATAATCATTTTGTTTGGCTGTTCAACACAGCATATTATAACATTTTGGCCGTTAAACACAGCATATTCATAGTTGGTTTTACTATCAATCTCTACTTAAACCTTTCTTTGTTGTTTCCATCCATCTATGCATTGCTTTTTCACATAATCTTATTTTTCTGTATCCTTTTTCATGACATTCATGACATTTTAACATTGAGACATGGTTCTTGCATAATACATATCTTTAACTGTATTTATAAATTCTTTTTAACATTTTCAATTAATCATATTTATCCTTGTTTTTTTCCTTAGCATTTTGACATTAAAACATAGTTCTTGCATCAAGCATATCTTTACATGTATTAATTAATTTCTTTTAACATTCTTAATTTCTATAAAAACCTCCCTTTTATTATTACAATCCATCTTTACTTTATTTTATTTTTAATCACATTATCTTCATTTCCTTGCATGCAAACGTATATTTCCTTCCATTTTCCAAATTTTTAATTTTTTTCTCCATAAATCACATTAAATCTCTTTTCTTATTTATATTCTGGATATGATGTATCAAGTCTTTTTCTTTTGAGGCTGTGCTTAATCCTTCTTCTATTCCTGCACCAACATTTAAATTGTTATTATTTCAACTGTAGGAGTTCCATTGTAAATTTCTTTTCTTTTCACTATAATCAACTGCTTGCATACAGAAAAAGAAAATCCTCCTCCACAGAATTTGGTAATTTTTATCTATAAAACTCAGAGTTTCCCATAACAAAGGAAAGTTACAAAGTTCCTCTTTACGCCAGATGGTGTCTCTCTATAATCCACATTTTCCATTAGTCATGCAAGACTCCATTTTATTTATTATTGTATAACTATGCAATTTATTTCTTTTTATTTCTTTTTCTTTAAATTAAAAAAAATATCAAATCTTCTTTTTAAAAATCCAGTTCAAATTTTAAATTTTAACCATATCTCCAGATTAATTCCCATCACTTTTGATGGGGGGGGGGAGGTACTTGCCCCTGTTGAAAGGGCTCACAACTTGGGTGTCCTTCTGGATCCCCGGCTGTCTTTAGAAGACCATTTGACGGCCGTGACCAGGGGGGCTTTCGCACAGGTTCGCCTGTGTGTCAGTTGCGCCCTTTCCTGGACCGAGATGCCCTTCGCACAGTCACTCATGCCCTAGTTACTTCCCACTTGGATTACTGCAATTCCCTCTACATGGGGCTGCCCTTGGGATGCATCTGGAGGCTCCAGCTGGTCCAGAATGCGGCCGCGTGGGTAGTTACAGGAGTTCCTCGTTACTCCCGTGCAACACCTCTCCTACGCGAGCTGCACTGGCTGCCAGTTGCTCTCCGGGTCCGTTTCAAGGTGCTGGTACTCACCTATAAAGCCCTACATGGCTTAGGCCTGGGGTACTTGCAGGACGATCTTCTGCCTTCCTTCCACCGTCCCGTGCGCTCCCACAGAGCAGGCCTCCTCAGGGTGCCGTCGGCCAAACAATGTCGACTGGCGGCCCCCAGGGGAGAGCATTCTCTGTCGGAGCGCCAACCCTCTGGAATGATTTGCCCACCGAGCTCAGGATAGCCCCAGACTCTTCTCCTTTCGCCACGAACTGAAGACGTGGCTCTTCCGTCAAATAAATTGATCTGCTAGGGGTTGCACAAACTGTAATAATTTTAAATATGGTTTTTAAGGGATTTTTAACTTATTTTGTTATTTTGTGAATTGTATTATTGATTGTTGTTGTAAGCCGCCCTGAGTCCTTCGGGAAAATGGCGGCATATAAATTGCAAAAATAAATAAATAAATAAATAAATAAAATATTTTATAATACATGCGTAATATGAAGATTATCATATTTAGATTCCCAGCCTATGGCTGATCATAGTTTTCTTGGTTTTTATTGCATCTAGTGATCATACAGTTTTTGTAGCTCAGATCAGGTAGTCCTAAAGACATGCAAACATTTGGAGACATTCCTGCAATGTTTCTTTCAATGGATAGGAACAATATGCCAGACAGACTATGGCAGGGGTGTCAAACTCAAGGCCTGTGGGCTGCATCCAGCCCACAAGTTCCTTAGATCTGGCCCATGGTGCTGGCCTGGAAATATCAGAAGACAGGCCCTTGGTGTCTCTGCTGGCCAAAATGGGCATCTTGAATCTGTGTCAAACACCCACAATGGCCATGCCCACCCCAGTTTCAACCGCCTGAGGTCACGCCCATTCCCGGCCACATACCAGCCCACCCTACCTGGCCCTCCGAGGTCAAACACAACCCTAATGCGGCCCTCAATGAAATCGAGTTTGACACCTCTGGACTATGAGATCAAGAAGTAGTAAGAGTTTAGAGGACTTAGCGCTGAAGTTGAAGGCTACTTTGTTAGTAAATTCAATTTTATATGGCATCTGGAGAGAGGTCTTCCATATTTTACTTTGTAGTGTAAAGGTTCAAAGATCTTTGGAAGGTCATTTCCAAACTGCTACCCAGTGCAAAAGTCTCTTACATTTTTCAGTAATGTATTCATTACTAAGCCATTCATTATTAGCACCTTTGACAGGAGACCATCCAGACTCTGTTTAAACACTTCAGTCATATTTACTACCTTCCAGATCTAAGCTATTCCAATGTTTAATATGTTTTACCATTGACACCTTTCTTGATGTCCAACCAAAATCTGTTTCTTTACAATTGATATCTATTGATTATTGCCTTATATTCTGGAACAAATCTGTCCTGAATATGATAGCTCTTCAAATACTGAGGACAGTTTTCATATCTCCCTACAGTCTTCTCCTCTGAGCTAGAGAGAGGCCTTCCCTTCAAGCATTTCTTCTAGCTTTTTAGTTCCTGGTCTTTTATCATTGCGGCTGCTGTTCCTTGGACATACTTGGTTTTTGTCATTATAAAAGTTGTACAGTTGTTTTGAGAAACAACAATTTTTCTTCATTTTGATCAATTGAGAATTACATTTATTTTCTTTTCCAGGTGTATTTACTGTTTATTCATGGTCTGAGAATTGTCAAATATTCTTTTTGCATGCACTGGTTCCCAGGTCCTATCCTTCCATCTTATATTACTGCCTTGGATTTTATATATTTATTAAAAAGATTTGAATAGCCTCTTACCCCCGTCTTATATGTATCCTTATATGTATCCATACAATCCATATAAATTTTCAATTGGTATACATAACTTTGATACTGTTACATCTTACTGGATTTGCTGGATCTTTTTTATTGTTCCAGCTTGCCAAGAGTTTTGTGACCCTTGATACTGACTTTTTAAAAATTTGCTATTCTGCGTATTTTATTGATTGATGGATGGATTGGATTGATTTTAGGCACTACCTGATTCTGAACCAAGTCTGGACAGCTCATAATATTGTACTGTATAACTAAACTAGATAGAATTACATTATACAATAAATAATATATAACAAGATGGGGAATTTGGTCACTACACAAACCATATTGACCATCTTTGTATCACCTGCATATTTCAGAATAATATTTTATACCTTTTCATATAAATTATTTATAAATATATTGAATAACATTGGATTTAGAACAGATCAGTGCAAATATGCCACTCAGCAGTTCCTTCCAGAGGCTGGCTAGGGTTGCCAAGTGTCCACTATTTGAGTGGACAGTCCACTTTTTTCACATTATGTTCACTATTTTTTTTCACAAAATAGTGGACATTTTTTTTATTCAAAAGCTTTATGATGAAATGGTACGTAATCTAAAGCTGTACAGTCTAAGAGAATAAGGATAGGAGAATCGCGTTTTGTCTTTCTTTTCATAAGTTAGAATGAGACAAAGATCGAATGCTCATTGCAATAATCACATTTTACACAACAGCGCAAAAAATGCATTAAAGCAGTTATCTTTTGATATCGAAAATGTAGTGCTGAAGGTTTTTGCTGAATTTTCGAATTCTGCGAAGAAACAAGAAGAGTTGAAATCATTTTTTGAGTTTTGTGAGTCAAAATTCCATGAAGTTTTGCACCATGTTCCAACACATTGGTTAAGTTTGTTTAAAGCGGTCGAAAGACTTCTTTTAAACTGGATACCTCTAAAATCGTATTTTATTTCTCTTGGATCTGATGAGTGCCATAAGTTATCTGGAACCTTATTTCGGATCAGGAAAATGAACTCGCAAAGGACGATGAACCAACAATTTCAGAATTGTATTTATATTTCACGCATTTCTTCATGTCAATAATGCAAGACACCCTACTGAAGCTGGAAAGCAAGAAAATTCTTGCATGTGATCTTCACATTATCATGTGTAAGCTGCGTGATTCTTTGCAAAAAAAATACGATGAGCAGTTTTTTGGAATGAAAGTTTTATTTGCCTTACGTAAAAAACATTTGTCTGAGAATGCCGTGCAAAAATTCAAGAAAGAAGTCATCAATGTGTATCAAAGAGCCATTGCGTACCTAGAAAAGTGGTATAATTTCACTGATTCAGTATATGAGACGCTAAGTTGTTTCAATCTAATTGATCGCAATAATCTTCCAACTTTAGAAGAAATGACGAACATCTGGTTATTATCACCATGGCGAGAAGAACTTCCACCCAACACTCTCTTCAATGAAATTTCTGCCTTAGAAGAAGTTTATGTTCATCTGCAGGGCGATTCATCCCTTGATAAGTGGATGTACTTTTTCAAGAAAGAGCCAGTTCCGAGTTTACTGAAACTGTTCCAGTATTGTGCATCAATTCCGGTATCAAATGCAAACGTTGAACGAATTTTCAGCGCCATGGGAAATTTGTGACTGACGAACGTAACCGACTGCTTGTATCAGTTCGAAGTGAACTTTGTATATTTTTTAATATTTCTCAATGTTGTACTGAAATTAAAGAATTATTCCTTAAACACAAAGAATTGATCAAAGCTACGCAGTCAAATAAAAAATACACACGACAGCAAAGTAAAATGTAATTTAATATTTTACATATTATTATAATATATTTGATGTTTTGAATTTTAAGTAAAGTTTTGAAGTGATTATTTTAATAGATGTTAAAATGTTTTTAAGAAAATATATAATTTAATTGTAAAAATTAAACACCCCCCACCACCACCGCTTGTCTGCTATTTTTTGGAAGCAGACCTGGCAACCCTATCCAGAGCTACTAATATATTTGGCATGCTGCTATCATAAATTAGGCCATATTGGACATGATGGGAAAATGGACGGTGTCAGGTTTGTGTGCTGTGTTATGGTTTGATTAATCATAGTTTATTGACCAACCTTCATTTGGCTCTCTATAATTTTCTAAAGACTAATTTAGCTTTATGGCTAAAACCTATTTATACAACATATGATTTTTAATTCAAAGAGGAGTATTCTGATCAAGGACTATCAATCATTTGAAGTAGGCCAGATCAGACAACAGCATTACAATGATTATTTGAACTACAATGAATGTTGGTTGTGGATGATGGTGGCGATTGCAATAAATAGTTAAACCTGAAGACTTCTTTTGCAGGTCTGCATAACTCTATTTTATCGGACTTTATCATAAACCATTCAAGATGCCCCAAATAGAACACAAACTATGATTATTCTCGTCCAATTATGATTTATAATAAATGGATGGTGAAATGGAATCTATCTTACTTTCACTAGGGATATATTTAATGAAAACATTTCTATCTTATAATCACAGAAATGTAATTATAAGAAATACAGAATCACTATAAAATCATTCCAATTATGAAAAAAAAATCGTCTAAGTTTATAACTTTGCTTAGGACAAATAATCATAAAAGTGTCTAGTAGATATTGAATAACATTATCTTCTAATCTAGACCTAAATATTCCATAGAGTCAGAAACTCAGAATAATTGAACTGGGCCTCTGTGTACTCTTTCATGATATTGCTTCCTTGCTAATGTGTTTGACTGTTGTGATTCAGCTTTGTGGCTTAAACTTTCTTACAGTAATGGTTTGCAAACAGGTATAAAATAACTGTAATGTTAAACATTATAACAATGTCACATTTGGAATGTTGAGACAATGCTGGATGTGGTGAGGAGAATCAGGATATAAGACTTACATTTATTTCCTCCTATATAGATCATTGTTTTTTTGGAAGCCAAGTTTGGTACAAACAAATAGAAAATAATTAATCTGGAAACAAGAGTGGCAAGTGGAGCAATCAAGCCCACCTATTGGCTAATGAAAGCAGTAGGAAATTTACAGAGAAAATATCTCAAGACCAATCAAGTCACACCATAAAATCCATGACAAGTGATGGTAAGCAATTTGCTATGTTGAATAACACACCCACACAATACACAAACCAAAGTAAGGGGACTTCAGTCAGAACTCAAAAGGATAATAGCATGAAGACAAATCTGAGAAAGACGCAATGTTCGTGTAATTCACATGAACATTGTGTCTTTCTCAGATTTGTAGGCATTTTGTTTAAGTGGTTAAGAAGAGCATAGCAGAGAACAGAATAGTAATGGCTGGAAGAGAATGGAAGCTATTTAAATGTTGCATACATAACCAAGAGTGAGGATAAAGGAAGATAACATGTAGAAATGTTACAAAAACAAGAAAGGTTGTTTATGCCTCTTATTCCATCCACTGGCCAAAATAATTAAGTTTAAATGGCTTTCTAAAATTCTATTTTGCAAAAGTAATTGACATTCACCTTTCTTATTATAGTTGAAATATGATCATTATTGGGTATTTAATATTCATTCAGTAATAAAATAAAGTCTTTGAATCTTAAAATGGTATCAAATACTTGAATGAGTAGTAACAACCTAAGATCTAAACATTACTGCTCTTAATTGTAGTAACTATGTGAAGTACAGAGAACATAAAATATTTGATATTGATTTTGCTTTCAGCTTGCATTAGTGATAATCATCTTTTATCCAAAAGGAATGAAAAATAGAACAATTCATAGCTGTGTTTCTATGAAAGCTTATGATTCTAATTACCACTGTAACTTTTTATTGCTTATATATTAAAGCCAATTTATTATTACCCTAGAGGAAATTTTTGGATTTGATGTTTGCAGTTGCCTTGAACTAGGTATTTGAATTACAAAAGCTGTGTAAGGTGCTGTTGTTTTATCATTGTTGTCATCACTGCATTATTGTGAATGTGCATCAGCTATTTATTTATTTATTTATTTATTTATTTATTTATTTATTTATTTGTCAAATATATACAAGATAGCAGGTATAAATATGGACATGGACATGAATAAAGGAAATGAATACAAATAAATGGGGACAGTAGGACAGGGAAAGTAGGCACGCTGGTGCGCTTATGCATGCCCCCTTTTCAGACTTCTTAGCAATGGGGTGAGGTACAAGGTGGACAGTTTAAGGTTGAAGCTGTGACGGTTTGAGGATGTAACAATGGAGTCGGGTAGAGCATTCCAGGCATTGACCAGTCTGTTGCTGAAGTCGTATATTCTGCAGTCGAGTTTGGAGCAGTTTACCTTGAGTTTGTATCGTTGGTTGCCCATGTATTATTGAGATTGAAGCTGAAGAAGTTGTTGACATGTAAGATGTTGTAGCAGACAATTTTGTGTACTTTTCTTAGATCAGACCACAGGCCGCACAGTTCCAGGTTGTCCAAGCCCAAAATTTTAAGCCTGGTGGCATAAGGGATCTATTGTGAGTAGAGGAATGGAGTACTCTTTTTGTGAAATACCTCTGGACCTGCTCAATCGTATTAATGTCCGATATACAGTGGGGATTCCAGGCAGACAAGCTGTATTCAAGAATTGGTCTGGCAAAGAAGATGCTTTGCAAAATTAGGTTAACAATTCTTAATGCCTTTTTGGCAATGCTGTTACAGTGAGCTCTGGGGCTTAGATTATTTGAGATGAGTACTCCTAGGTCTTTGACAGAGTGAGGGTCATCTACGAGGTTGTTTCTGCCCAATTTATACTTGGTGTTCTGATTTTTATTGCCAATGGGTAGGACAGAGCATTTATTAGTTGAGGTTTGGAGTTGCCAAATGTGCAATCATTCTGACACATAGTCAAGGTCGCTTTGTAGGGCAGCAGCATTGTCAGTGGTGTTAAATAATTTTACATCATTAGCAAAGAGGATGCAGCTGCATTTAATATGATCGCATAGGTCGTTGATGTAAAGCAGAAAGAGTGTGGGTCCTAGAACACTGCCTTAGGGAACACCACTGTTAACTGGTGCTGGATTGGATAGGACCCTCCCTGTTGCCTGTTTGACAGGAACGCTGCTATCCATTTGTGCAGAGATCCGGAAGTGCCGTAAGAACTTAGTTTTAACAGTAATTTGTCATGCATCACTGAATCAAAGACTTTGCAAAGGCTTTACAAAGGCTTTGCAGAAGTCTATGTAAATTATTACTTTACCCTGTTCAAGCTGTGTGGTCCAAATGTTTCTGCAGTCTAGAAGTTGCAGATTACAGGGCAATTTTTTCTGAAACCAAACTGCTTATTAGAAAGAAGGTTGTTTGTCTCTAAGTGGAGGGTGATGGATTGGTTTATAATTGATTCCATGACTTTACAGGTAATGCAACACAATGAGATTGGTCTGTAATTTTCTACTAGACTAGGGTCTCCTTTTTAAAAGATAGGTATGACTGTGCTAATGACCATAGATCAGGCAAGGGGCTGGTTCTGAAAGATACCTCATAGATTGTGCATAAAGGTTCAGCTATGTCAGTGGCAAGCTTTTTTAGGAAGTAGGCACATAATCCATCGGTGCCAATAGATAGATATGGCTTTGTTTGCTATGTGCTTTGCAACTTTCAAAAAGAACAAACTTTTAAAAGTCCTTATACAAAGTTGACATTTTATTTTTAAGAAAATTAAACATCACGGAAAAGTGGAGAATATTAGGTTCATGGGTTTCTTTTTAAAAAATACAGAAGCAGTAAAATAAATTTCGGCAGGAAATGAACAAGAAATACAGCACAGATTAGCATTTGGTAGAGCAGCCATGAAGGCTTTAAAAAGTTACTAGGATGCTGTGATTTGTCTATACCAAGGGTGCCAAACTCACGATGTCACAGCATTGTCATGTGACATATTGGGACTTTCCCGCCATTCACTAAGATGGGCGTGGGTGTGGACATGGCTAGCATGTGATGCATCTAGCCTGTGGGCCGGGAGTTTGATAGCTCTGGTCTATACCTACAAAGATCTGTGCAAGCTGTAGTGGTCTCTGTGACATTCTACAGAAATGAAAGTGGGACCTTGAAGAAGCAGGCTAGGAATGATATTGACATTTTTCAACTTTGACGTAGGAAAGGATATCTGAGAATATTATGGACAGTCAAGAAAACAAAAAAAGTTCATCAAACCAACTCAGAGTTCTCACTCAAGGCATAAATAACCAAATCCAATTATACTACTTCGGACACATTATACAGAGACCTAGCTATCTGAAGAAGACTTAATATTAGGAAAGGTGGAAGGAAAGAAAAGAAGTTCACCAACAGCCAAATGAATAGACTCAAGTACAGTAGAGATAAGTGCAGAATTGCAAGACCTGAAAGACTAGGATAGGGACAGATTATCATGGGGAAAAAAATAAATTGATGAGGTCACTAAGAGTTGATAATAACTTGCTGGTGCAAAATCAGTTAGTTGATTCATCAATCAATCAAAGCAATACATATTTTAATAAGTCTGAATGTAATTACATTTTATTGTTATTGGAAAAACTTATCATAGAGTCTCCTTTTTTCCCCTAACCATTTATTGTTAGAGAGGACCTTTTCAAGGAGTTGTGAAAGGCTAAAACAATATCTAATATTATAGCCATGATAAACTAATTGTTAATTTGTTCTTTGAGAATTTTCTAAAAGAATCTAGAATTCTCTCTTACATGTCTGACCTTATATCATCAATGGGATTCTGTGCTATTGATCTCGATGGAAGTGTCAATAATAAATTCTGCTTTCTCATGCAGAAAGGTTGCAGTATAATTTTAGAACCCACTCATAAGCACTTCTATTTGATAATCGATATTTACTTAACACAGCCAATAATCAATGCCTAAATGGTTAATAATAAATAATTGGCAAGGTATCAATAAACTGATGTTGTCAGGAAATAATCAATAAAGGGCATTTTTTTCTAATTTTGTGTTGAAGTGTGACTTGAATTTAAATTTATGTAAGAAATATGACTACAACTAGAAAATATGTACAGTGTTTCCTATTTTAAAACGTAATTAAAAGTATAGAGCAGGCGTGTCAAACTTGATTTCATTGAGGGCCACATCAAGATTGTGTTTGACCTTGGGTGGCGGTGTGTGTGTGTGTGGCCAGCTCAACATCCATTTTTGGCCGCAACAGCCTCCTGTAGCCCTCTGCCAGCAAAAACGGAGCTCAGGGGAAATTTGTGGCCTCCCTGGGCTCCGTTTTCAGCCACAACAGCCTCCTGCAGCCCTCTAACAGCAAAAATGGAACTTGGGGATGCACACGGCCGATTAGGGTTGCCAGGTCTGCTTCCAAAAAATAGCAGACAAGCGGTGGGGGGGGGTGTTTAATTTTTACAATTAAATTATATATTTTCTTAAAAACATTTTAACATCTATTAAAATAATCACTTCAAAACTTTACTTAAAATTCAAAACATCAAATATATTATAATAATATGTAAAATATTAAATTACATTTTACTTTGCTGTCGTGTGTATTTTTTATTTGACTGCGCAGCTTTGATCAATTCTTTGTGTTTAAGGAATAATTCTTTAATTTCAGTACAAAGTTGAGAAATATTAAAAAAATATACAAAGTTCACTTCGAACTGATGTGTACAAGCAGTCGGTTATGTTCGTCAGTCCACAAATTTCCCATGACGCTGAAAATTTGTTCAACGTTTGCATTTGATACCGGAATTGATACACAATACTGAAGCAGTTTCAGTAAACTCGGAGCTGGCTCTTTCTTGAAAAAGTACGTCCACTTATCAAGGGATGAATCGCCCTGCAGATGAACATAAACTTCTTCTAAGGCAGAAATTTCATCGAAGAGAGTGTTGGGTGGAAGTTCTTCTTGCCATGGTGATAATAATCAGATGTTCGTCATTTCTTCTAAAGTTGGAGGATTATTGCGATCAATTAGATTGAAACAACTTACGGTCTCATATACTGAATCGGTGAAATTATACCACTTTTCTAGGTATGCAATGGCTCTTTGATACACGTTGATGGTTTCTTTCTTGAACTTTTGCACGGCATTCTCAGACAAATGTTTTTTACGTAAGGCAAATAAAACTTTCATTCCAAAAAACTGCTCATCGTATTTTTTTTGCAAAGAATCACGCAGCTTACACATGATAATGTGAAGATCACATGCAAGAATTTTCTTGCTTTCCAGCTTCAGTAGGGTGTCTTGCATTATTGACATGAAGAAGTGTGTGAAATATAAATACAATTCTGAAATTGTTGGTTCATCGTCCTTTGCGAGTTCATTTTCCTGATCCGAAATAAGGTTCCAGATAACCTTATGGCACTCATCAGATCCAAGAGAAATAAAATACGATTTTAGAGGTATCCAGTTTAAAAGAAGTCTTTCGACCGCTTTAAACAAACTTAACCAACGTGTTGGAACATGGCGCAAAACTTCATGGAATTCTGACTTACAAAACTCAAAAAATGATTTCAACTCTTCTTGTTTCTTCGCAGAATTCGAAAATTCGGCAAAAACCTTCAGCACTACATTTTCGATATCAAAAGATAACTGCTTTAATGCATTTTTTGCGCTGTTATGTAAAATGTGATTATTGCAATGAGCAGCTACAATATTGTCATTTTCCAGCAATAATTTTTGGTAAACAGATTTTTTCACTCCATAATTGATCGATGCATTATCTGCTGAGTAAAGCTTTTGAATAAAAAAAATGTCCACTATTTTGTGAAAAAAAAATAGTGAACATAATGTGAAAAAAGTGGACTGTCCGCTCAAATAGTGGACACCTGGCAACTCTACGGCCGATCTCTGTTTTTGCTGCCAGAGGCCCTGTGGGCCGGTCTTTTGTTGTTTCCAGGGCAGCACCATGGGCCACATCTAACCACCCCACCGGCGGGATCCAGCCCTCGGGCCTTGAGTTTGACAACTCTTGGTATAGAGCTAATAAAACTATGGGGATGTTTTTAGAAGAAGAGCTGATATTAGCCTCTAACTTATCTTGTAGCTACAAGTACTCCTCAATTTAGGACTATAATTGAACCAAGCAATTATGGTTGTAAATTATGATAGCTGTAAGAAAACAATCATGTGACTGCGTAAGAGTTAGGAATCATGGATAGTGACAGCTATCAGCTGCAGCTGCAAACAGATTCCTGTGCTTAATTTTAATTTTAATGTCTTTTAATTTTAATCGGATGTCAGGATTCTAACTAACAACCAAATAGATTTTGCTAGACTCTGAATTCAGTTCCCTTTGTAAAGTATTTCCAAGTTTGAACTGCTATAATGCTGTACCGCAATTTTCTAGAATTTCAACTCTTGCCTCAAATTTTAGGCTTCACTTTTAGCATTTTAAAAGGTGATATTTTTTTAAATCTTAATAAAGAATCTTTTTCTTTTCCTAGCCAAGGCCATTTCTTTGGTATGTGAGGCCTTGCTTTTTCAGCAACTACACAATAAAGAGCATATTCTGAAAGTCCTTGAATAGGCTTGCAAGTTTTAAGAAAGCTACAAATCCAGCTAGAAAAGAGTAATGTAACCCATGAATTTGCAACCTGTGGAATTTATCTAGAATCAATACTTTTTATTGTTCAAGTCTCACATATAATCAATGTCTTTTATTGTTTGATCACTTGTTTTTAATGTATCACATGTAACAAATATATCATTTTTCTATAGCCTATAAAAAGATTTAAACCCCCCCCTTAATAAATGGTTGTTGCTTTGCCTGAATTACTTGGTGATTTTTAGGTAGGCAAAGAAGCCCCTTTGCAAACATAACAGTCTTTCAAATTCAGGTTCTTATCAGTTCTACACCAAACTCAGGATGCTTGAGTTTGGATGCAACAAATTTGAGGGCTTCTCCAGGATCACAGTGTGGCATCCCCTCAGGGCTTGGATCCAACTGCCTGAGTCACAGAATACACTGCCAGCATAGGGTGAATTCACCCACTATCTTCAAATAGCCAAGGACTCAGGTGGGTAAGTGGATGTGATAATCCTTTGAAAGAAAACACAAGGTAAGGTAAGGGAATGTACATAAGAATGTACATCCTGGGGAGCAGTTGGGGCTCAGGATCCAATTGTGGGACCAGGTAGCCTGCCATACCAACAGGAAGTGGCCAAAGTAGAATGGTCATACTGTGCACAGGGAAGTGAGCATTCACTGGACATCTTTTACAGGAGAAGTGGTTCCTTTTGACTCAAAACTGCTGAGGACTGAGTGCAAACTGAGCAAAACCATCACATCCAAATGGACTTTTGTGTCCTGTGAACAGATGGGACTGAGCAATTAGTTGCTCGGATGATGGTTCAAAGGATTATGCTCTTCAACCCCACCTTTGATTTGCCAGACCTGTTCTGTTTCCTAAAGAACCTAGATGATCTAACTCCAGTTTTGTGTCTTCCAGGAAGGAGCCATTGGGAAGCAGAGTGGGAGTGTAGGACCCACAATTAGCAATAACAATAGCACTTATATACCGCTTCACAGTGCTTTTACAGCCCTTTCTAAGCGGTTTACAGAGTCAGCATATTGCCCCCATCAATTTGGTTCCTCATTTTACCCACCTCGGAAGGATGGAAGGCTGAGTCAACCTTGAACTGATGAGATTTGAACTGCCAAACTGCAGCTAGCAGTCAACTGAAGTAGCCTGCAGTACTGCACTCTAACCACCTCGGCTCAATTACATAGGTCTTCCATTTGTAAAACCTTCACCTGTTGAAGAAGGTGCTGCAATCAGCTCTGATGGATCAGAGCAGTTATTTGAATAGGAGTATATGAGCATGATGAGGTGAGGCTCAGGGTCTTCCTGCTTTGTGAGAAAAATCAGCAAAATCACAGACAATGGAACCACAAAAACAACATTGTTTTTGAAAATGACCAATACAACCATAGGAGCAGCTGGACATTCCCTCTCAAAATTGTACAACAAATATACATGATAGATTTCTGCGGGCTTGAGATGCCAGAAAACTCTTAGTTCAACTTGGGTAAGAAACAAGCTACTTTTTTTTCTTTTTTTTTTTACAGAAGCTGGCAGACATTTTTTGATAACTATGGTAAACAAAATTGGTTACAGTGGGGAACTTTTAATTGTTGGCAACTCAAACTTCTGGATTTTTGGGGTGTGTGAGAAAAAGATAAAAATGTTGAAAATGGGCTATAGGTATTTTTGGCACAACTTTTGGATGAAATTTGTCCCTGCAATCCAGAAGTCAATTTAACAATGTCTCAAGACCTTTTCCTTGTCAAGAAGCAAAATTAATCCTTTGCTTGAATTTCAGGTGGACCTTCCCTCATACCAGAGCTACCTCCTTCTCACAGGTGAAAAGTGGGGAAGAAAAATCCCCGTGTACTTGCAGGGCTGTAATAGATTGTGCACATGAACAAACAGAGAGGTCAAATTATTTTTTGCTACATTGTCATCGATACAGCGCTTTCTCTGCAGTTTTATGTGTGTTATGTAAAATTGGGGAATTCTTATGAATTGTGAAGAGAAAGTTCTGTTCTGTTGAAACTTTCTCTATGATGAATGCAAGCTATGGCTCTGACTATGTCCACCATCAATTCTGGTATTTGTGAGTTTTGTATGTTTTTTTGTTATTTGTGTAGATTGAGTGCATATTAGAAGAACTTAAGAAGTTTCTATTGTCTGCCATTTATTCTTCATTGTTTGAAGAATGTGTAAGTTTCTCCTATTTGCCTTGCCCCCGTATAGGTTCAAAGCCCTCCTCCTTCAGAATCCATAAAATTTGCTTTCATTAATTGAAAGGAAACTTCTGGAGAAGGACAATAACAGGAAATTGCTACATCTTTTTCCTCATGCTCTATTCAGGATTTTTGCAATATTTTCACATATATCAAATTCAATCCTTTGATTTTAGAATAGAATAACAGAGTTGGAAGGAATCTTAGAGGTCTTCTAGTCCAAACCCCTGCTCAGGCAGGAAACCCTATACTATTTCAGACAAATGGTTGTCCAATCTCTTCTTAAAAACTTCTAGTGTTGGAAAATTCACAATTCTGGAGGCAAGTTGTTCCACTGGTTAATTGTTTTAGCTGTCAGGAATTTTTTTCTTACTTCTAGGTTGCTTATCTCCTTGATTAGTTTCTATCCATTGCTTTGTGTCCTGCTTTGAAGAATAGCTTGTTTCCCTCTTCTTTGTGGCAGCCCCTGAGATATCGGAACACTGCTATTATGCCACGCCAGTCCTTCTTTTCATTAAACTAGACATACCCAATTTCAGCAAATGTTCTTTATCTGTTTTAGCCTCCAGTTCCCTAATATTTGTTGCTCTTCTCTGCACTCTTTCTACAGTCCCAACGTTTTTTTTATATTATGGCAACCAAAACTGGATGCAGTATTCCAAGTGTGGCCTTACCAAGGCATTATAAAATGGTATTAATACTTCACGTGATCTTGATTCTATCCAGCTGCCAAAAAAGCCAACATAGTTCTGGGCTACATAAACAGAGGGATAGAATCAAGATCACGTGAAGTGTTAATACCACCTTTATAATGCCTTGGTAAGGCCACACTTGGATTATTGAATTCAGTTTTGGTCGCCACGATGTAAAAAAGATGTTGAGACTCTAGAATGAGTGCAGAGAAGAGCAACAAAGATGATTAGGGGACTGGAAGCTAAAACATATGAAGAACGGATGCAGGAACTGGGTATGTCTAGTTTAATGAAAAGAAGGACTGGGGAGATATGATAGCAGTGTTGCAATATCTCAGGGGTTGCCACAAAGAAGAGGGAGTCAAACTATTCTTCAAAGCACCTGAGGGTAGAACTAGAAGCAATGGGTGGAAACTAATCAAGGAGAGAAGCAATTTAGAACTAAGGAGAAATTTCCTGACAGTTAGAACAATTAATAAGTGGAACAACTTGCCTGCAGAAGTTGTGAATGCTCCAACGCTGGAAATTTTTAAGATGATGTTCAATAACCATTTGTCTGAAGTGGTGTAGAGTTTCCTGCCAGGGCAGGGGGTTGGACTAGAAGACCTCCAAGGTCCCTTCCAACTCTGTTATTCTATTCTATTCTATCTCTCTGTTTATGCAGCCTAGAACTCTGTTGGCTCTTTTGGCAGCTGCAGCACACTGCTGGCTCATATCTAAATGGTTGCCCACTAGAACTCCAAGATCCCTCTCACAGTTACTACTATTGAGTGATGTACCACCTATACATGTACCTGTGCATTTGGTTTTTCTTGCCTAAATATAGAACCTTTTTTCACCATTGACTTTCATATTGTTAACTAGCACTCAACATTCAAGTCTGTCAATATCCTTCTGTATCTTAAGCCTATTTTCTGGAGTGTTGGCTTTTTCTGCCGGCTTGGTGTCATCTGAAAATTAGATAAGTTCATCTATCCCCTTGCCCAAATCACTGATGAATATGTTGAAGAGTACCTGGCCTAAAACAGAGCTTCTCAGTACGCCACTGCATACTTCCCTCTATGTACAGTAGTGTCCAAAATTGTGGAAACCTTTCGGGAAAAGTGTATTTTTGAGGTTTGATGGCTAATAACACCACTTTTTTGGAGTAGTACCATAAAATTATATATCGATGAAAAGATAATTTAATCAAGAATTTAATGCAACAAAGTTTATTCAATTATCTGTATTCTATTAAAAGTTATAGCCAAATAACCAGAAAAAGGAAGAACAACTTGCTTAGGTTGTTATCAGGTAGCTTTCCTTCATCTGACTGTAGCCAATGAGCCTGAGTGTTTAGAGAGCCAATCAGGTGTCATCTTCTTTTGGCAATGAGCCTATCAGATCACAGTAGGATTCAGTTATTGATGTCATGTATTGAAGCTGGGAGGAGAACATTAGGCAATCTGTTATGTGTTCGCTATCAAGTTGGTTGGTTTTTTTTGTGTTCTTTCATTTAGTGAGCTTGTAAAGTAACGGTGCAAAGAGTTGACTGGTCACCCATAAAGTGATGTAAACTAGTATTATTAAATGAATAAGGCTACAGTTATAAAGAAATTGGAAGAGAAATTGGTGGAAATTTAAGCAAAGGTGGCATTTCTAAGTTTTTGAAGAGGTGTAAGGAGACTCAGTCACTACAAAACCACACTGGTAAAGGCAGCAAAAGGTGCACAACAGCAAGTGATGATAGAAGAATTAAGAGACTGTGCCTACATGACAGAAGAAAATCATCTGGGTGTATACAAGATGAAATGGCGCAATGCAATGTGAAGTTGAATGCAAGGACTGTTCAGTGCAGACTGCAGGAATTTGGGCTAAAATAATAGAATTCCACAAAAAAAATCAATTTTTATCTCTCAAACGAAGGTTGAAAAGCATTACATTTTTGATTAAATTATCTTTCCATTGATATATAATTTTATGGTACTACTCCAAAAAAAGTGATGTTATTAGCCATCAAACCTCAAAAAATACTTTTCCCAAAAGGTTTCCACAATTTTGGCTACTATTGTAGATGCAGTTCCTTTGCAGACTACACTTTAATGCAGTTGGTCAGCCAGTTACAAATCCATCTGGGGGTGATGCTGTCTAACTCACATTTTTCTATCCTACTAAGTAGTAGGTTGTGATCTACTTTATCAAATGCCTTACTGAAGTCCAAGTAAATTATATTGACAGCATTCCTCTGGTCCACTAATTTTGTCACCTTGTCAAAGAATGCAATAAGATTTGTCTGGCATGATCTGTTTTTGACAAACCCATGTTGGCTTTTGGTTATTACTTTGTTTGTCTCTAGGTGTTCACTGATTTGTTGCTTGATTATCTTTTTCAGAATCTTCCAAGGTATTGTGGTCAGGCTGATAGGTCTGTAGTTTCTTGGAACTATTTTTTTTCCTTTTTAAACATGGGAACTACATCAGCTCTTTTCCAGTCCTCTGTAGTTTCCCAGTGCTCCAGATCTTTGAAAGATATAATTCAGTGGTTCTGTGATCACATCTGCCAGTACCTTCAGAACAGGGGTGGGTTCTACTTACCTTTATTACCGGTTCACAACGGGGCCACGCGCTCTTCTGCGCATGCACCAAAGTGTTCTGATGATGTTGGGGTCGGTGGGTGGAGCCTCCCGCCGGTTTTCCTATCGGTTCTATAGAACCGGTGTGAACGGGGACAACCCACCACTGCTTCAGAACCCTGGAGTGCAAACCATCTGGTCCTGGTGATTTGATCTCGTCGAGGATAGACAGGTGCTCACTTACTTACCATTTTCTTCTCAATTTTAACTTGTGTTCCTAATCTGTTTTTTTATGGTGCTTTTTTTGATAGGTTGGACTGTTTTGATAGGTTGGACTGTGTAAAGACTGATGCAATATTGCACCACATTTTCACTGGTTGTCTCTCATGTGCAGAATGCAAACCATGTAAGATTGAGAGTGCCTTAACTCTTGTATTTTTGGGGCTGAAAAATTATTTTTGTTGAATTATGACTTTTTATTCAGTAGCTTTTCATGTCACATTTAAAGAAATCTACCACATCTTCACTTCTCTACATACAACTCCTCCAATGCATCAATTTCTTGTTGACCAGATGAGTATATGGAAAGGAAAAGAACTAGTTAATGAAACTACAATTTTGCCTACTAAACATTCTGACAGAAATGAACCATGTTACATTATAAATTGAGGGGGAAATACATGGGTTTGCTTATTCTTCGTTGGAAATGCATCTCGGAAAAGCTGATTTTGATTTGCAAGGGTTTGGAAATATAATTGAAATAGGGAAAAATGGATTTGATGTTAAGGAAATTTGTGCATTAACAACTATTGGTACATAATTTTTAAAGCATGTCTTTCTTTTACCAAGTTGGGATTGGTCATGGCTGAGATTATTAAAAAACAAACACACCAACCCTGATGAACCCTACTGCAGAGATCCATAGACTTGACTCTTCAGTTTTGCAGAATGGGCTTCACCACCAGCCAAATTACTCATGTTAGTCTAGTCACTTACTTGAGCTAGATAATACACCCAAGCATACGATAACGTTTTTGCTATCAGAGTGAATATTATTGCTGCAGCCTTCCATTAAACACCAGGAGAGACCTTACTTGGAACTCTAGATTCCCATAAGCCTTGAATATTAGTGTTTGCCAGGCTGAGTAAACTTTTTATTTAGAAAAACCATTTAGATATGGGCCAGCAGCATGCTTCAGATGCCAAAAAAGCCAACACAGTTCTGGGCTGCATAAACAAAGGGATAGAATCAAGATCACGTGAAGTGATTAATATCACTTTATAATGCCTTGGTAAGGCCACACTTGGAATATTGCATTCAGTTTTGGTCGCCACGATGTAAAAAAGATGTTGAGACTCTAGAATGAGTGCAGAGAAGAGCAACAAAGATGATTAGGGGACTGGAGGCTAAAGCATATGAAGAACGGTTGCAGGAACTGGGTATGTCTAGTTTGATGAAGAGAAGGATTAGGGGAGACATGATAGCAGTGTTCCAATATGTCAGGGGTTGCGACAAAGAAGAGAGAGTCAAACTATTCTCCAAAACTCCTGAGGGTAGAACAAGAAGCAATCGCTGGAAACTAATCAAGGGAAGAAGCAATTTAGAACTAAAGAGAAATTTCCTGACAGTTAGAATAATTAATCAGTGGAACAACTTGCCTGCAGAAGTTGTGAATGCTCCAACACTAGAAATTTTTAAGAAGATGTTGGATAACCGTTTATCTGAAGTGGTGTAGGGTTTCCTGCCAGGGCAGGGGGTTCTATTCTATTCTATTCTATTCTATTCTATTCTATTCTATTCTATTCTATTCTATTCTATTCTATTCTATTCTTATGATTTTGACTACTAAAGAGCAACCTGTAGCCCATTGCTCTGTACAGATTGACCCTGTTCCTTGAGAGCTTTGGCTGCTATGATCCTTGCTTTTCGAATATCAAGAGACTAGGTTATGGGTTTTCCATTAATTGGGTTTTTTATTGTTGTTCTTCATGAGAAAATTTGGTTGTTCTCCTCGAATATCAAGCCTTTATACATCAGCAATTAACTGCTTATGAAGCAGAGCTTCTACCTACTTCAAATGTGATTTGAAGCATTGTACACCTTTGAATCCTGAAAATCTGTTTCATGAGATTACAGAAAAAGGAAGTTGAAAACATAACTATTTGCATCTAAAGGTGCTTTCCAAAAGGCTTATTTTGGGCTTGTTTTTTTTTCTTGAAAAAGTTTTGCTTCTCAGCCAAGAAGCATCTTCAGTTCTGAATGATGGGCACTCTAACTCTGACCTAACCCTAACTTTAACTCTAACCCTAATCTTTCCAGACCATTCAGTCAGTACCGAAGAGGCTTTCTTACTGAGAAACAAAATGTTTTCAAGGGGAAAAAAAAGTCAAGAAAGTCCACTTGCCTTTTGGAAAAGCAGCTTTAAGACAAGCATTATCTGGAGGATTGAGAATCTCTATAGACATAACTGTTTGCAGACTATAAGCCTGGTAGAGAAATCTTGCTCAGTTCTTGCTAATGTGACCCTACAAAATCCTGACTTTGAACTCTTTTTGGATGGATTAATCCTTTGTAGTTAATGAGACTTTTTTAACAGGGCTACTTTTTATTTTAATCTGCTGGGTAGAATCCTTGCCATCGTCTTTGGAAGCTTGATCAGTTGAATTCACTGCCTTAAATAGTGTTTGTTGTACTGACAGAGACAAAACTGTTAATATCTTCACTGATTCTACATGTAGTTTTGGTGTTTGCCATGCTATGGATGCTTTATGGCAACGGTTCTCAACCTGGGGGTCGCGACCCCTTTGGGGGTCAAACAGCCATTTCACAGGGGTTGCCAAAGCCCTCCCCCCCCAATGCCTTCACTCACCCTCTGCCTCTGTTGGATCGCCCGGTCGCCGTTCACTTACCCCGCCCACTCCCAATCTATTGCTGCCTCCGGAGTCCCAGCTGATGGCTAGAGGGAAAAAAAACTTTAAATTCTTGCCGCGGGGCTTCAAAGAGCTAGCTGCAAAGAGGTAAATTCCTGGAGCAAAATTTTTTCCCCCTAGCTATGCTGAAAAGCGAAATTGAAAGTAAAGAAGGGTCTTTGCTGCAATGTGACAAAATGAGGCAGAGAGATTTCTTTTTCCTCACCAAAAAAGGTAGGTGCAAAACTGCAAACAATGGGAAATTTAGGGCAAGAGGAGGTTCAAGATTTTAAAACACAAAAGAAAAAAAGCTCTATTTAACTAGGGAATTGTAATAATTGAGATACTATTAATTGTATATTGTGTTGAAAGCAGAAACGGTTAAGTTGTGGTTTGGAGGAATATATGGGGGAAATTATTTGGTTTATTATTATTGGTAAATATAATTAATTGATTTGTAAGAAATTGGATTGCATGGAAATAATTGGAATATTCATGTTCATATTGATTAATATACAAAAAAGATAGTTATATAACTAATTGATTTATATTAAAATGTTGAACTTGTATTAAACAACTGTATTACATAATTAACCAATGTGAGGATGGATATAAAACTAGATGACAACGCGAAGGGGTATAATATAGAATAGAAGGGAAAAATTGAATTTGATTAAGATTAGAGATGAGGATGAAGGGTAATATTGGTTTTTTTAAAAAATAGATGAGGAATAAATATGGTAAAAAGGAAATACAGAAATTGTAAATTTAATTGAAATGATTAAATACTGTGTTAGAAGAAATATCCTTCTGGGTTCTGCTCCAAGTGGGGAAAAAGACACTGGAAACATGGAGACTGCTTGGAAAGATGGTTTAATGGTGGACAGGATCACATGGCTTGATGGGGCCCATTGTGTTAGTTTCTGTTGCTATTGTGTTGCAAATGTCCTTTGACAAAGGATTGACTTTCTGCCTCTGGCCCATTAACAAAGGGTGGGGGGCAGGAAGGTGGGAGCTGTTTTGTCTGTAAAATATGCTTCTCCATTTCTCATCCAGGTAGGGAAATATAATATTCTGCCTTTTTAATATTTCCCAAAATATTTCATTCTTCTAGGAAAGGGGTGGGTGCTAACCTCCTACAACTGTTTAAATTTGTGAACCGGCCAAATACTCTGTTCAAAGAAAATACGTTGTATGTTTATATGTGTGTTTCTAATTATTGCTATTTATTGCTATTTGTTCTCTTTTATTCTTTAAAGTTTAACAATTCATTCTTTATCTTAATATCTTTATATTTGTTTGGGGTTGGGTTTCTTCCCTTTCATCTTTTTTATTGTACAGCAATCTTTCTCCTCAAACCTACCACCTCTCTCTTTTCTTTCTTACTTACTTTCTCTTCCCCCCTCTTCTTCTTCTCCCTACTTCCTCTTCTTTTCTCCTTCCCCTCCTCTCTTCCTCCCTCTCTTACCTTCACTTCTACTCCCCTTCCTTCATCCCTCTCTATTGCTGTATCCTTTTATGCATATGGACTACTCAGAGGGCTGAAAAAGTTATTTTTGACTGGTCCTTGCACTTTTGACCAGTCCTCGAACTTACGACTGTCCTCACAATTTATGTTTTTGCCCTATCTTGTCACCATGGTGAAGAGAAGCAGTTGTGAAATGAGTAACATGGTTGTTAAGAATGCTGCACAGGCATAAATGTGAGGATGGTCATAAGTGTGAGGACCAGTCAAAAGTACGAGGACCTGTCAGAAATGACTTTTTTCAGCCCTCTGAGTAGTCCCTATACACATAGCCATGGCCACCCGGTCACATGACCAGCTAGCCACGCCCACCCAGTCACATGACTTCCAAGCCACGTCCACAAAATAAGCCACGCCCACAGAAACGGTAGTAAAAAAATTTAGAACCCACCCCTAGTTGGGGGTCACCACAACATGAGGAACTGTATTAAAGGGTCACGGCATTAGGAAGGTTGAGAACCACTGCTTTATGGAAATTGAGTGAATGAAAAGAAATGGTAGAATCTTGGGATGGAGTGAAAAGAGGGATCAGCCTAGAATCCCAATGTAGCCACAAGCAAACTAAGTCCAACCCATTCTTGGTTGCCAATTGACTCCTTATCTACCTCTAAGTTGGTGCTTACCAATACTTCAAAAGATTCCTGTGCAAGAGATTTTAGCAATAAATCAGTTTAATTGATACTAATTGTGGAGAGTTGGTCATTTGCACCTGATAATGAGAGAATTCTTCACCTCAGGCTGCCAGATTATTCACAAAGATCTGATCATTCCACTTTGGGATGCATTTGCAGCAAAGGCTACATTTCCTCTGAGTGATCAGATCCATCCATTCCAGTGGATGAATTTGTGCTACTTAAAAGTCCCTTTGTACGACTCTTAATCCAACTTTGGAGATTCTACTGTCCTTGTAGAAAGAAAAGGTTCATCAATTCCTTATAGGTGGAGATTGTCAGGCTATTGAAATTTGCCTAATGAACTTTTTTTAAAAAATCTAAACTTACTACTTTTAATTAACCGTTACTTCTGTTGGACTTTTGCTTCTGTTACTTCTTTTACAATGTTTTTATTCTACAAATGGGGAAGTTGGACAGGCTGGGAGAGCAAACTTCCTATTCAGCCCAGAGAACATGTGATTGAAAATGTTGGCCTGTAAAATAAAATGTTGAATTTCCTTTTTGCAGACTCCATGGAGGTCAGGGATGTCCTCTTTTTCCATATGTCCATGATTGGTGAGTAAATAGCATTATTGCATTGGATTTCACTGTTATGTAGGAACACTTCAATGCCCAATCTATTTTCAAAGGACATCAATTTTCCAAATACACAGCTGATGTTTCTGTAATACTTATATTAATACAAATATTTATTGGTATATTAAAATGGAAACCTGCATAGGGCAAGTAGCCAAACATGGTGGCACTTACACTTTAAAGAATATTGTCAGGAGCTTGACATATAACACTGAAGGCACCAGATTACTTCATAGATTATGGTGGACTTTGGGCAATTATGTTTTGTAAAACTCTATTGAAAATAATTTGTAGTGTTTCTTGGCTATGGCCAGGCACAATTCACCTGCTCCCACCATAAGAAATTGAATGATAATTTAGATTAAGGTGACCAGACGTCCCGCTTTTTTTTTTTATTGCAAAAGTTTTACAATTACATTTTCACCCTTTCCCCCCACCAACCCACCCCAAACTTCCCAGCCTCCCTAACCCACCCTAACCCTCCCCTCCCCCCGGACTTCCGCACAATATACTCATATCAGGTAAAAAATTTTTTAAAAAACCCTCCTTTGTATAAAACTTGTATAAAACTTGAACCCCTCCTTCCCCCTTATAATTTTTCATCTTCATTACATTAAAAAATTTCTATCTTAATATAACATTTTCAAATAAAAGCTATTTGATACTTCCTAGTTTGATATTTGTTCTGAACATAATCTATCCACTTTTTTCATTCCCATTCATAAGTCTCTTGTGAACAGTCTTTTAAATATGCTGAAATCTTCGCCATCTCTGCAAAACTGGCCATCTTCAAAGTCCATTCCTCGATAGTGGGCAAAGCTTCATTCTTCCAGTATTTACCTATCAATAGTCTCGCAGCTGTTATCATGTACAATATCAACTTTGTTTCACCCGAAGTAAAACCCTTAACTATACCCAATAAAAACAATTGTGGAGAAAATTGAATTTTTTTTTTCAAAACATTCTGCATGACCCACCAAATTTTTATCCAAAAAGCCTTAACTTTCCTACAAGTCCACCAAACATGATAATATGTAGCATCTAAACAATCACATCTCCAACATTTTGGCTGAACATTAGGGTACATACACGACAATTTTTTGGGGTCTAAATGCCATCTATAAAACATTTTATAGAAATTTTCCCTCAAATTCTGCGACTGTGTGAATTTAACATTCTGAACCCATATTTTTTCCCATGTTTCTAACATCACTGGTTCCTCAAAATTTTGTGCCCACTTAATCATACAATCTTTAACCAATTCAGATTCTGAATCCCTTTCTAACAAAACATTATAAAGCCTTTTAATATGCATTGGACCTTTCTCTTTTATGTGTCTAACCAATTCTTCCTCATGCAACATAATACCAGTTTTTTGGTCCTCTTTCCATCTCAATTGTAATTGATTATATTGTAACCAAGTTAAGTTAATCCCTTCGTCCAACAGTGTCTGTAATGTCTTCAACTGCCATCTGCCCGCATCTGTAAAAAGAACCTCTTTGTATAAAAACCCCACGAGTGACATTATATTTGTATTCCACATAATATGACCAAGATCCAGCCATAGCGGTATTTTATAATCCCATTTGAATCGGTGCTTCTTCCAAACTCTCATCAAAGAGTCTCTAAGTATATGGCTTTTAAATACTTTATCCACTTTGTTGTCATAAAATAAGTAAGCATGCCATCCAAATTCAAGATCAAAACTTTCTATATTCAGTATTCCAGTCTTTTTCCTTCCAAACCAATCACTTGCTAGAGTCAAAGCTGCTGCTTCATAATATAACTGTAGGTTTGGAAGTTTAAGGCCTTCCCTTTCTGGAACATCTTGCATAATTTTCAATTTCACTCTTGGTTTTTTCTCGTTCCAGACAAACTTATTCACTCCAGTTTGCCACACTTTCAGTTGTTTATCACTTTTAAGCACCGGAATCATTTGAAACAGAAAAAGAAATCTTGGCAAAATGTTCATCTTAACTGCTGCTATTCTTCCAAGTAGAGACAGCTGCAGTTTTTTCCAAGTCTCCATATCTTTCTGCACCTCTCACCACAACACCTCATAATTATTTTGAAACAGTTTCATATTTGATTCTGCAACCTGAACTCCTAGATATTTTACCTTTGGTACAATCTCAAAACCTGCCCTCCTTTCAAGCTCGTGTTTACGATCTTGTGTCATATTCTTAGCTATCATCTTAGTTTTTTTCTGGTTCAGTCTAAAACCTGAAACTTTACCATAGTCTTGTATAATGTCCTTCATCTGGATTATTGATTCCATTGGCTGTGTTAGGGTAACGACCAGATCATCTGCAAATGCCTTTATTCTGTAATCCTCTTGCCTTATCATTATACCTTTCAAGATATTAGAGTCCCGTATTGTATTTAACAAGACTTCTAGTGTTAGAATAAATAGCAATGGGGATAACGGACATCCCTGTCTTGTTCCTTTTTCAATTTTAAACTCTGTTGTCAAACTTCCATTAATAATAATCTGTGCCTTTTGCTCTTGGTAAATTGCTGAAACTGCCTGTATGAATTGGTCCCCAAAGTCCATCTTTTTTAAAGTCTTTAATAGAAAATTCCAATCCACTCTATCAAAGGCCTTTTCCGCATCCAAAAAAACCCAGCACTGCAGGTACCTATTTATTCCTCTCAAGATATTCCAATAAGTCTATTACTTGCCTTACATTATCCTTCATATATCTGCCCTCGATGAATCCCGCTTGATCATCATGAATCACCTTTTGGATTACTGGCATCAGCCTGTTGGCTAGTACTTTTGCATAAATTTTATAATCAGTATTCAGAAAAGATATTGGTCTATAATTCTCCGGTTTTTTAGGACCTGCTTGCTCTTTTGGTATCAAAGAAATATAAGCTGTTGTCCACGATGGGGGTATTTTACCCCCTTGTTGAATGTTACAAAATAGATCTCTAAGTTGTTCCACCATTTCTGCTTGCAAAGTTTTATAATACACTGCAGTCAAGCCATCCGTTCCAGGAGCTTTAGCTGTTTTTAATTGTTTAATTGCTACCATTATCTCCTCCTCTGTTATAGGATAATTCATTCTTTCCTTTTGTTGGTCAGTAATTTTTGTAACTCTTTTATTATCTAAATATTTTTCTATAAGTCCATTCTGCACATCATCTTTAGCATATAGTTTAGTATAATAGTCCACAAAAGCTTCTTTAATTAATTTTTGTTGAAAGATTTCTTTCCCTCCAATATCAATATTATCAATAGTCCGTATATTCTGCTTTTTTCTTAATGTGTAAGCCAACCATCTGCCCGGTTTATTGGCATTACAAAATGTATTATGCTTCGCATATTGTAAGTTTGTTGCCACTTGTTCCGCCATAAGCATTTGAAATTGGTCTTTCAAAAGTTTTATAACACCACGTATTCTTTCATCTGTTGGGTTTTTAATAAGTAGCTGTTCTTTGTTCTTTATTTCTACTTCCAATTCAGATCTTTTCTTTTGTCGAATCAATCTATGTTTAGAGTTCGTATAAATAAGCACCCCTCTCATATAAGCTTTGCTCGCATCCCACACAATTTCAATTGGGATACCTTTATTCAAATTTATTTCAAAAAATTCTTTCAAGTGCTTTTTAAGTTCTATTATGTTTTTTTCATATCTGAACAAGTTTTCATTCACTCTCCAAGAGCGTCGCTCAGTCTTACCCATCTCGATTTCTATCCATACTGGGCTATGGTTGGACAAAGTTCTTGGAAAAATCTTTGTTCTTTTTGTCTTAACAAGTAAATCATCTGACAGCAAAATAAAGTCAATCCTAGAGAAGGATCTATGTCTGTCGGAAAAAAAAGTATAATCCAATTCTTTTGGATTGTGTATTCTCCAAATACCTTTTAATTCCAAGTCTTCTTTCATATCAAAAAAAGTCTGTGGTAGTCTAATCCTGGATTTCGCCAAACTCTTTTTATCTAGTTTAGAATCAATTACTCCATTCCAGTCTCCCATTATTAAAATAGATCTATAGTCCCATTGCAATATTTTAGTATGTAACATTTTATAGAAATGATCCTGTTGTTGGTTGGGAGCATAAATTCCAATCAAAAGAATTTGGCCATTTACTGTAAGCAATTCAATTGCTATAAACCTACCATCTTCATCTGCTTCTATAATTTTAGCTGTTAGTCTTTTGTTTACATAAATAACCACGCCATTCTTTTTTTGCAAAGTTGAAGATATAAAATGTGTTCCTAATTTAGAGTTTATCAAGTATTTTTGATCTTGAGTTGGGGAAAAAAAAATGGCGCCCAGCAACTGAGCTAATGAGCTAGTGAAAGTGATTCTGTGAAGTTACTTTGATCAGTTACAAAGTTACTCTGCCTGTAATACAGAGCAATAGGAGAAGAGGAAAAACTTTTTCTTTAAAATCTGAGTTTGCTCAGTTTAGCTTCTATCTGATTAAACCTGGGGGACTTTTTTAGAAGCCTATGTGGAGGTGGAAAAGGAAAAAAGATTTCCCTTTTCAGAAAAACCAACCTACGTGACAGGATGACTTCAAAGAAGCAGGAAGGAAAGGCAGCAGGGGGGGGATCCCCCACACACAAACATGAATCACAGCCTCCTTCTGTCCAACAAACTCAGAAAAAAGACTTTGAAAATTTAAAAGAATTTATATCTCAGGCTTTGGATGATAAATTTCAAAAATCTCAACAGGAAAAAGATGATAAACTTCAAAAATCTCAACAGGAAATTATGCAGGAAATTAATGAAATCAAAGATATGGTGAAACAGGATTATGGCAAGGTGACTAAAAAAATATCAGATGTGGCGTCTGGCCTTGCAGAATTTATTATTAAAGTGGACTCTAAAGTGGAAGAATTTAAATCAGAAGTCAATGTTAAGATGAAAGACAATGATTATAAAATTTCTGATGTTGATGATAAAATGCAGAGAGTTGAAAACGAAATTGTAATGATGCAATTCAGGGCAATGGAATTTGCTATAAGGCTTCGAGGAATCAGGGAGGATGACAAACAGGATTTGAGACAGATTTGTGCTGAGGCTTTGGCAGTGATATTAAAAATTAATCCTGATGTGGTTTTTTACAAAATAGACAAAATTTATAGAGTGAATTCCTGGGTGGCCAGACAAAGACAACTGCCTAGAGATGTGGTGATATATTTTACAGACAGAGCAATAAGAAATGACATCCTGCAAAAATCTTTTCTCACCTCTGTGCAAGTGGGGGGCGCACAAATTGGAGTTTACAAAGAACTACCACCAAAAATGCTGAAAGCCAGAAAAGATTTTGGCTTTCTAGTAAAAGAACTGCAAAAACAAGAGATACCATTCTGGTGGGATGCCCCAACTGGCATAATTTTGAAGTATAAGGGAGAAAGACATCGTTTGAATACTGTGGAGAAGGCGGAGCATTTTTATACTACTATTTTTAAAGAAAGAACACCATCTCCACGTACATCTACAGTGCTGGAGATTAAGGAGAGTGATAAGAAGCAACTCCAGCAAGAATTGCAAGAACAGTCTAATCAGGTGGAGTTAGAGGAAACACAGGGTGCTGAAGGAGGTTTCTTGGAGGAGCCCCTGTTAGAATCTTCTCCAATCTTGGACCCAGCTCGGATGGTTGAAGTTAAAGATCAGCGTATAACTCATGCAAAATCTAAGCAACTTAAAGAAAAGCAACAACAGGAAAGACAATACAAAAATGGAGCTAAGAGTACTACACAAGAGACTGAAGCCATGGGGGGAGCAAGACCGAAGATTCCGGAAGATATTCGGTTATTCTGCTCGTTGCTTCAGAAAGATAAAGATGACAATTAAGTGTTTATCCTGGAATGTGAATGGGTTGAACTCAGTACAGAAAAGGAAGAAGTTATTTGCATACTTGAGACAACTTAATAATGATATAATTTGTTTACAGACGTCCCGCTTTTGGCGGGACAGTCCCGCTTTTGAGCAATTTGTCCCGCGTCCCGCGGCGTTTTTAAAAAGTCCTGATTTTTCATTCTGCCTCCTGAGTCCCGGCTGATGGCTAGAGGGAAAAAAAACTGTTTAAACTCTTGCCGCGGGGCTTCAAAGGGCCGACCTACAGCTGATCAGTATTAAAAAAAAATGAGTAGACCCATGCCTGCAAAAATAGAAAAAACAGCCCCTACAGCTTCCATTAGGTTAATTAGCTGCAAAAAGTTCCTGGAGCAGATTTTTTTCCCCCTAGAAAGTAAAGCTGCAACGTGACAAAATGAGGCAGAGAGAGATTTCTTTCTTTTTCTTTTTCTTTTTCCTCACCAAAAAAGGTAGGTGCAAAACTGCAAACAATGGGAAATTTAGGGCAAAAGAGAAGAGTTCAAGATTTTAAAACACAAAAGAAAAAAAGCTCTATTTAACTAGGGAATTGTAATAATTGAGATACTATTAATAATTGTATATTGTGTTGAAAGCAGAAATGGTTAAGTTGTGGTTTGGGGGAATATATGGGGGAAATTATTTGGTGTATTATTATTGGTAAATATAATTAAGTGATTTGTAAGAAATTGGATTGCATGGAAATAATTGGAATATTCATGTTCATATTGATTAATATACAAAAAAGATAGTTATATAACTAATTGATTTATATTAAAATGTTGAATTTGTATTAAACAACTGTATTACATAATTACATAATTAACCAATGTGAGGATGGATATAAAAATAGATGACAATGGGAAGGGGTATAATATAGAAGGGAAAAATTGAATTTGATTAAGATTAGAGATGAGGATGAAGGGTAATATTGTTTTTTTAAAAAAATAGATGAGGAATAAATATGGCAAAAAGGAAATATAGAAATTGTAAATTTAATTGAAATGACTAAACGCTGTTTAAATTTGTGAACCAGCCAAATATTCTGTTCAAAGAAAATACATTGTATGTTTGTATATGTGTTTCTAATTATTGCTATTTATTCATATTTGTTCTCTTTTATTCTTTAAAGTTTAACAATTCATTCTTTATCTTAATATCTTTATATTTGCTTGGGGTTGGCTTTCTTCCCTTTCATCTTTTTTATTGTACAGCAATCTTTCTCCTCAAACCTACCTCCTCTCTCTTTTCTTTCCTTCTTACTTTCTCTTCCCCCCACCCTCTTTTTCTCCTCCCTACTTCCTCTTCCTTTCTCCTTCTCCTCCTCTCTTCCTCCCTCTCTTACCCTCACTCCTACTCTAATTTCCATTCCTTCATCCCTCCCTATTGCTGTATCCTTTAATGCATATGGACTACTCAGAGGGCTGAAAAAGTTATTTTTGACTGGTCCTCACACTTTTGACCAGTCCTCGAACTTATGACTGTCCTCACATTTTACATTTTTGCCCTATCTTGTCATCATGGTGAAGAGAAGCAGTTGTGAAATGAGTGACATGGTTGTTAAGAATGCTGCACGGGCATAAATGTGAGGATGGTCATAAGTGTGAGGACCAGTCAAAAGTGCGAGGACCTGTCAGAAATGACTTTTTTCAGCCCTCTGGTTAGTCCTTTTGTGCATATGGACTACTCGGAGGGCTGAAAAAGTTATTTTTGACTGGTCTTCGCACTTTTGACCAGTCCTCGAACTTACGACTGTCCTCACATTTTATGTTTTTGCCCTATCTTGTCACCATGGTAAAGAGAAGCAGTTGTGAAATGAGTGACATGGTTGTTAAGAATGCTGCATGGGCATAAATGTGAGGATGGTCATAAGTGTGAGGACCAGTCAAAAGTGCGAGGACCTGTCAGAAATGACTTTTTTCAGCCCTCTGGTTAGTCCTTTTGTGCATATGGACTACTCGGAGGGCTGAAAAAGTTATTTTTGACTGGTCCTTGCACTTTTGACCAGTCCTCGAACTTATGACTGTCCTCACATTTTACGTTTTTGCCCTATCTTGTCACCATGGTGAAGAGAAGCAGTTGTGAAATGAGTGACATGGTTGTTAAGAATGCTGCACGGGCATAAATGTGAGGATGGTCATAAGTGTGAGGACCAGTCAAAAGTGTGAGGACCTGTCAGAAATGACTTTTCAGCCCTCTGAGTAGTCCCTATACACATAGTCATGGCCACCCGGTCACATGACCAGCTAGCCACGCCCACCCAGTCACATGGCCTCCAAGCCACGCCTACATAATAAGCCACGCCCACAATTGTGTCCTTCTTACCAATGTTAAAATCTGTTCACCTTACCCTATACACATAGCCATGGCCACCCGGTCACATGACCAGCTAGCCACGCCCACCCAGTCATATGACCAGGTAGCCATGCCCACAAAATAAGCCACGCCCACAATGTCCCTCTTTACCAATGTTAAAATCTGGTCACCTTAATTTAGATATAACTTTAGAACATGTTGGGCAGTTGCTCTTGCCATACAATTACTCATACATGATGAAAAATATTCATAATTTGATTGCATTTGTTGTAAATCTGTCTGTAGCTTTTAAAATCTTAATACAGAGCCATAAGCTGCTTCAGGATAAAATCTTTCTCTGAAAAATACAATATGGCAAAATGGGCTAACCTTGGATCAATTATTGAATCAATTATTAGTAGAGCATAGAAAGTATGTATATATATATATCACTCAAAGCTGTCTGCATGCTTCGTGGAAGCTTAATTACACAACAGAATTATATACAACTATAAATTCTTTTAACTTATAGGAATAGTTCCTTAACTAGGGATAGGGAATATTTTTAAGAAACATTTATTACTTGGTATTATTATTAAATTGATATTCCTTGTTGTACTTCAATATTGTTTTATGCAATATTTATTTATTTATTTGTCTGCCACTCAATCCGCAACAATTTTCTAAAATCTGCCCTACCTCACTCTGATCCTTCAATGCTCTTGCTTGATAAATATTATAGTGGCTCAGTAAATTATACAGTTTGAGAACAAAATAAAGGAATTGTTTCCTTAAATTTTATGCTTTATTATTAGCATTTTAAAAGGGGGTATTAGCACTTTCATTATGACAGTCTAGGCCTCTTTTTGTTAACCTTAATAGAACAGATTTTTATCTTCTTAGTCAAGGCCTTTTCCTTGATATATGAGAACTTGCTCTTTCAGCAATTACATAATAGACAACATATTTTGGAAGTCCTTGAATACACCTGCTAGCTTTAAGAAAGATACAAACCCAGATGGAAAAGAGCAATTTAACCCATAAATTTCCTAGTTGTGGAATGTTACCTAGAATCAATATTTTCTGTGGTTCAAACCTCAAATATTTATCAGAATAATATTTACATGTATGACTACAAAGTTCATCACATAGAAGTTGGATTACACCCCAAGGTTCTGAAGGAACTGGCAGATATGATCTCAGAACCACTGAACTATATCTTCCAAAGATCCTGGAGTATTGGGGAACTACCAAGGACTGGAAAAGAGCTGATGTAGTTCCCATCTCCAAAAAATAAATCCAGGAAACTACAGACCTATCAGCCTGACCTCAATACCTGGGAAGATTCTGGAAAAGATTATCAAGCAATGAATCAGTGAACACCTAGAGGCAAATGAAGTCATAACCAAAAGCCAACATGGATTTGTTAAAACAGATCATGCCAGACAAATCTTATTGCGTTATTTGACAAGGTGACAAAATTAGTGGACCAGAGGAATGCTGTCAATATAATTTACTTGGATTTCAGCAAGGAATTTGACAAAGTAGACCACAATCTACTATTTGATAAGATAGAAAAATATGGGTTAGATAACATCACCACCAGATGGATTTGTAACTGGCTGACCAACTACACTCAACGAGTAGTCCTTAATGGAACAGCATCTACATGGAGGGAAGTAAGCAGTAGGGTATCCCAAGGCTCTGTTTGAGGTCCAGTACTGTTCAACATCTTCATCAATGATTTAGACAAGGGGATAGATGGAGAACTCATTCAATTTGCAGACGACACCAAGCTGTCAGGAATAACAAACACTCCAGAAGATAGACTTAAGATTCAGAAGAATCTTGATAGACTTGAACGTTGAATGCTATCTAACAAAATGAAATTCAATGATGAAAAAAGTAAGGTTCTACATTTAGGCAAGAAATTCCAAATACACAGGTACAGTATAGTAGTACCACTCAATAGTAGTAACTGTGAGGGAGTCCTAGTAGACAATCATTTAAATATGAGCCAGCAGTGTGCTATGGCTACCAAAAAGAGCTAACTGAGTTCTAGGCTGTATAAACAGAGGGATAGAATCAAGATCATGTGAAGTGTTAATGCCACTTTATAATGCCTTGGTAAGGCCACACTTAGAATACTGCATCCAGTTTTGGTCACCACGATGTAAAAAAGATGTTGAAACTCTAGAAAGAGTGCAGAGAAGAGCAACAAAGATGGGGATTGAAGGCTAAAACATATTGAATAGAATAGAGTAGAATAGAATAGAATTCTTTATTGGCCAAGTGTGATTGGACACACAACGAATTTGTCACTGGTGTATATGCTCTCAGTGTACATAAGGAGAATAAAATATATTTATCAAGAATAAAAAGATACAACACAGTGATAGTCAAGGTTACTAATAAGCTATCAAATCGTACTAGGAAACAAGTAAAAACATATTTTTAAAAAAGTAAAAACGTATAAAAAACAGTTGCTGGAATTGGATATGTGTAGTTGAATGAAAAGAAGGACTAAGGGTGACATGATAGCAGTGTTCTGATTTCTCAGGGGTTACCACAAAGAAGAGGGAGTCAAAGCCCCTGAGGGCAGGACAAGAAGCAATGGATGGAAATTAATCAAAGGGAATAGCAACTAGAACTAGAACTAAGAAGAAATTTCCTGACAATTAGTACAATTAACCAGTGGAACAACTTGCCTCCAGAAGTTGTGACTTCTCCAACACTTTAAAGTTTTAAAGAAGAGATTGCACAATCATTTGTCTGAAATGGTATAGGGCAGTGATGGCTAACCTTTTTGCCATTGTGTGCTAGGAAGGGGAGGTGGGGGGTCACACAAACATGTGCCCACACCCATAATTCTATACGCCCCACCCCCACGCATGCGTGCGTGACCCCCCTCCCCCTGCTCCTGGCACGTGATGGCCCAGTAGGCCCATTTTTCTTTCTCATCTGGCTCCAGGGCCTCTATAGGAGTCTGGGGGGGGGCAAAAATAGCCTTCTCCACCCACCCCCCGAAGGTCCTCTAGAGGCTGAAAACGCCCCGTTTGACAATTTCTGATGGGACAGTTCACCATCACGGGTATAGGGTTTCCTGCCTGAGCAGGGGTTGGACTAGAAGATCTCCAAGATCCCTTCCAACTCTGTTATTCTATTCTATTCCATGTTACATAAGAAAAACTATACCTCAAATTACAGTAGGTGAAATAATTTGTAAAAAAAACAACCATATAGAAAACATTATAGCATGAAAAATGTTTGTTGACTGATTTTTTGAAAATGCTATGCATTTCAATGGAGAAATGTACATTTCTCCATTTTTAATATAATAGGAAGTTTTTGTGAGGATATAAAAGAAACTGCCACATATTTCTACAGTAATGGTTTTGCAGTATTTGGACTTGCTGATATATGGATAACAGAACTGAACTATCCTTAGTATCTGTCCTTCTCTGGTCAACAATTTGCATAAGTGGAAAATTTGCTTGTGAAAGCTGAAAAGGTATATGTTCCTGAAAATAGTGTATAAACAGAAATCATTACGTTAAAAAATAGACTTCTGTCATTGAAGTTTCTGTTAACCAACCATTTGTAAAACAATTTCCCATAAATTGTTATTTTGGAACTCTGCACTATAAAAATATTAAAGGTACATTAAAATATTTGTTATTTTAAAAATGTATAGAAAAGTATACTTTTTAAATATGAAAAAAACACAAAATCAGTTTGCACTAGAACATTGCCTCAGATAATGTTCTTCTAACTTAGTATGTAAAGCTCTCCAAATTTTTCCTAAAACTTGAAAATGAATTTCAGTTCATTCTATAAAAAAATCATTCTATGAACTATATCTGTCCAGTAGAGGGCACTGCAGTTCTTAACATACAAATAACAATAACAAAAGTTGCTGTCTTTGTTAAATTCAGTACAAAATCCTACCAAAATACAATGTAATTTATACATAAGGTTTTAAATATGAGTGACAGACATGAGTTTTATATAGCAAAGGACTTGAATTGATACATATACAAGGAAACAATTCAGTGGTGGTTTTTAACAAGGATGCTGCCTAAATGTATTGAACACAATAATCAGTTTTATTTTCCCAGCTATGAGTTATTTAGCCACAAGTTGTTCTGTGAACCACAGTTGCCAGGGCTGCACATCACATTAAGTTACAAACACATTTTATTTTTTTATAGAAAGCATCCCACATCTAGAATACAATATACCCCTGATCTAGATTAGAGCCCAAAACTAGTTTCCCATCAAGAATATTTCCCACAATGCTATTAAGAGAGTGCAATTAAAGGCAAATAACTGGCTGATATATTGCATTTGGGTAAAACCTCCCTCTCAGGTTCTAGTGACTATATGGACAAGTCTTTGTAGATAGTCTGAAAATGGCTTGTATTGCCTTCTTCAAGGAAATTGATAGGAGTGTGTGTGTGTGCTTTTTAATTTTTCAGTCTAGCTTTGGGTTATCTCTCTCTCACACCCAATACTAACCAGGTCTGACCCTAGTTGGCTCTATTTGATCAACTGAATCATGTACTTTGTTTTACATTGGTGAAAAGTTGATAAAATATGTATGTATGGTTTGTGGTACTTTTCCTAAACATAGCCATTTCTACATTTTTGAGTAGCAAATTACACCATAAAAAATTCAGTGCACACACAATCGGTTCTTGCTTACTGACCACTTGATCCTACAACTAGTCCTGGAAGTTCTGGCTGTCTCAGTGCTCCCATGGTGACATAATCATGATTGGGCATTTGGTAACTAGCTTGCATTTATGATGGTTGCAGCATCCCACAGTCACATGATTGACATTTGCTACCTTTCTGCTGTTTTCCCTCAAACAAAGTCAATGGAAAAGCCACCAAGGAAGGTTGCAAGTTGCTTTGGTAAGTTGTTCTAACACTTCCAGCACAGGCACCGTGTCTCACCATCCACAGTTCCTGTATTCTTGCAGGGCCTGCCCTGTGCCAGTTCTCCCGGGTCCTCCCTTGGCTCCCCCCATGACTCCTCCCGCTCCTTATCTGGGATTCCAGCCACTTCCTGTTTAAAGGTCTCTTAACAAAATGTAGAAATGATTTTTTAAAAAATAGACTGAGACCAGACACAAGGTAATAATAGATATCAAAATACAGACAATGTCAAGTAGTATGATTAATATGCTTTTGTACAAGTATCAATCACCTAATGTAATATACAGAATAACAAACCATTGTGGAGATCAATGACCTCTGTCAATGACCCTATACTTTAGTGGACAGCACAAACAGTTTCTATCATAACTCCAAATATCAGAGACTTTATTGGGATATAAAGAAAATGAATTATAGAATTGGTAAGGCTTTTTAAGGCTCGATTTTGAGTTACCTGAACATGGATGCATGTAACTTGTGAACAAACAATGCTAATTTTTAATTCAAAAGATATTTCTGAGGCATGCCAAGCTTTATCTTGTGAAGTCAGCAGGGATGTAAGCTAAAATCCTCCACTATTACACATTTTAACCTTATGAAACTTTGATTCAAATGCTTGTTGATCTTTCAAGGCCTCGTTGATCTAATAAAAGATACAATTGTACCAATCCCACTTCCAAAAGATATTGTTTTTAGGTCGGAATAAATTTCATTCTAATATCTTTCTCTGCCCTCCAAGATTATCAACAACTGGAACTAAGGGATTTGGCAAAAAAAGCCTGTGACTGCTGCATTGCAAATCTGTTATTATGACGACACAAAAGAAAGAGAGTGAAAGGATGCTACAGTGATATTGTGGCACAACTTATTTTGAGATAACTTGGCTGTTCTATAGAGACTTGATGACAAAGAACCTGACATTCAGATATTCCACTGGGTGGGGAAAAAAAATAGCTGGAGCCAAAATGCATTCTGTTGAATAGCACAAATCACAATGCCTATGAAGTGTATCAGTGCTTTCATTGTTATTTTGACTTAAAGAGCACATTGGCATAGTGTTATCCAACACCGAGTTCATAATATAGAGCAGCCAGCTGACTTTTCATCTTCCTTCTTCACAAGAATTAAATGGGAAAGAAAAATCTTCATTCCGTGTTATCATACCTTATAAGAAACGTTTAAATAGGGCTTTCCTATAAGCCTTTCTGTGTAAGCTTTATTATCCTACCTCTTCCAGCATAAATTGACTTCTTTTAATAACAAAGTCAGTAAACTGAGTGTTAAAAAGGATGCCACTCAGAAACCTGAGAGAGACACCACTATATAACAGGAAAGCCTAAATGGAGGAAAAATAAAAAAGGAAGAGGGGATAACCCAACATTTGCAGAGTGTTATTAGTTGGGAAAAAAGAAATCAGGTTTGATGAAGAGATAAATAGGATGGAGAAAGCATGCCTAGAGAAATAGTTGTCTGATAGGTGGAAAACACATCATAACACTTTATTGTTATGTCTTGTTATGCTCTGTAACCCAACAAGACACAGACTTCAGAGGATAATTAGAACTGCAGAAAAAACAATTGCTACCAACCTGCCTTCCATTGAGGACCTGTATACTGCACGAGTCAAAAAGAGGGCTGGGAAAATATTTACAGACCCCTCGCATCCTTGACATAAACTGTTTCAACTCCTACCCTCAAAACGACGCTATAGAGCACTGCACACCAGAACAACTAGACACAAGAACAGTTTTTCCCCCGAATGCCATCACTCTGCTAAACAAATAATCCCCTCAACACTGTCAAACTATTTACTAAGTCTGCATTACTACATCGTTCCTATCAGCCATCTCCTCCCAGTTATGACTGTATGACTGTAACCTTGTTGCTGGCATCCTTAAGATTTATATTGACTGTTTCCCTATGACTATCATTAAGTGTTGTACCTTATGATTCTTGACGAATGTATCTTTTCTTTTATGTACACCGAGTGCGTATGCACTAAGACAAATTCCGTGTGTGTCCAATCATACTTGGCCAATAAAGAATTCAATTCAGTTCAGTTCAGTTCAGTTCAGTTCCGTTCCGTTCCGTTCCATTCCATTCCATTCCATTCTATTCTATTGGAGTCCACATGTACTTCATGCCATGGTTCATATTGACAATGTTCATGGAAGATGATCCACAAAACAAATTAGTAGTGATCAAAGGAAAAATCACATCTGAGGAATAGATTACATCTTTTATATTGGAAGGTTTCAGGTACTCTCTCTACCACTACAATAGAAATGGAGAAAATTTATAAGGTTCTGGAAGCTGTTGCTAGTCAGAAGAGACAATATGTTTTAATGAACTAATAGGTAGGGTTCACACATCAAGAAAGGCCCAATGTGGTTTCTTTGACTTTAACTTAGGGATCTGACTTGTAATACTGCATGAATAAAAGATAGCAATGAAGAGTTATTTTTGTGTTACTTTGTGAATTTCTGCAAGACAAATTTGATAGCCAGTGCTTAACAAATGGTGTAGAAACAAGTATTGTGATGTGTAAACTTACACTAATCATAATTTGAACTGCTGCCAGCATTCTAAATATGGTCCCAATTTCACTAGATTTTTGCAAAGTGATTTTCTTACTGTGACATTAGAAGGTTATGGATACTGAGTCATTGTGTTTTCCACCAATCCTTAAATTGGCAAAAGACCATACTACCCTGAAATATGCTGTCTCCATTGCTGATCCCTATCTTGTCTCTATTTCGAATCATTGCCAGTCTGTCTCCTCCTCAAGGTTATGGATAGTGTTTTAGGGGGAGAAATGAGATTGTGACACTTTTTCAATCCTACATTTAAATTTCTAATTTTATTGTTTCACTAACTTTTTCCCTTGCCAGATCATATTTCTAGGTGTAATTTTATTCAGATGCAAATGTTAGTTATAAAATATTACAGGCTTGTCTGGGATTAAAAATATAAAGTGAGCATAGGGCAAAACCATCTAAATCATTGCCAAAAAGCTCTATCAATTTCTAATTTTACTTCCATCAACTACAATACTATTTGTCATTCTGATCTTGTAAACTAGGAAATAATGAAGGATAAAGATTTATTATTGCCAATAAACACAAATAAAATGAAATCTAGCATAAAAGTGGATGAGATAATTCAATATTGTACAATAACTTCATTCAGTTCAGCAGATATCAAAAGTACAAAAGACCCCAAGTGGTCCATAAGACATTTTAGTTCTTGGTAAATTTCTCTTTGCTGTATATAAAATTGAAATAATGATATAGCTCAAAGAACAATTCTCCTTAACATGTAAATCTTAAGTTTGTTGGAATAGTTTTGGTCATGTTGTGCAAAAAGAGAAATTGCTATTTTATCTTGGAAGTAAGATGCACAGACTTAAATTTTAAATTAAATCAAAATAGTCCATTATTTACTTCTGTGATTTCTGGGTTCTTCCAAAATCTTTTTATCTTTAACAACAAAAATAAGGCACTATATATATATATTTTAAAAAACATGCATCAAAAATAAAATAACGTAGTGCATTTAGATTAGACTATTGCAATGAACCTTATCTAGGTCTGCCTTCAATTTTTCACCTAAGAATAATGATTTGGGTGCATTACAACCAGTTAGATAGTTAGAAAGGTTATAGAAAAGAATAATAAGCACTGAAAAATGTATATGTATGTATACATATACATTGCTTGCAAAATAAAGTTTGCATGTATTATCCAGGATCTTCCTTCCATTTATAATATTGAATGAACTAACATTCAAAATTAGGTCTAAAAATGGAGACGTAGTCAATGGATCTTACACAGTATTTGTGAAATATATTCAAAATGCCTAGTTCTTCTAGTATCCTAATTCTTACCCTGCATGCAAACTTTCTAGACATCTTTAACACAAAACTGCCTGGAGTCCTCTCTGAGCTTGGTTTGTTTGCTTGTAGACATTTTCTTACCTAATTAAGTAACATCATCAGTCACAATGATGGAGTTTGCTCCTTGTTTATATATAGTAGCTTGTCCTACCTGTGTTGGTGGAAGTTTCATTACCTATATGGATAATGAAACATCTATAAGCAAACAATCAAGCTCAGAGAGCACCAAAGAGTCTACAGTTCAGCTCTGAGCTTCATGGATAAAACTGTGTAAAATGGTATGTTGGAGGAAATCATGTAGGCCCTTTCTTCTAAGTGCCTGTTCAGTGAAGATAACCTAAAATTGAGTACCCCTTGCAGATAGCTGCCTAGGTTCTGTCTAAAGATCATTCCTCCAGGCAATAGATCACATTGATTAATGGCTTCAACTATTATGAAACTTCTAATGTTCTGTAAAATCTTCTACACTTAAAGCCTTGAAAAAGCTTCAAAAATGATATTTCCCAGCTTTTAATTAAGCTCTTTTCTCCCAGACACCCTGACCCGGAAGAGGATTTTTCCATTGCTTGGAAAAACGGGAACAAAAACAATACACAAATAGCTTTTGTTTAGTTTCATTTTGATGAAACCTGTCATTGATAAAAGAGAGTTCAAGATTCACTAAACCAATTAAAATGTTTTCGCCTCAGGAGATAAATAAAAACACATGATAGGGCTAAAGCAGAGTGGAGAGTGGTAATCAGTACAGTAGTTCATATTGAACAATATTGAACACTGTAACAATAACACATAATAAATCATTTTGAAAGGTGGATTCAATATATTCTTTTCCAAGGACAAACAAAGTATACTGCTGAGGATTGAAACCAGGCCCTCCGCTGCTTTTATGATTCATTTCAGGAAGGAATGGCTAAAAAAGATTTTTCCTTCTTGTGCTGCACATCATTCCTTAACTTTGTGCCAGATGCAAGCCAATCTATCATAAGGCAGTGAATGTAGTTAAAATGAGAAAGAGAAAGTATTGTGCATGTGTGTGAGAGAGATAGTATCACTGCATGTGTGTGTCAATGGAGATTTATGTGTGTGCATGCACATGTGTATCTATATGCATGCATCTCACTTTGTTCCTCCTTCCTATGATTGTGCAAGGAGCATGAGAATGGTGCATCAATACTACTGGAAAAAGAAAGAGGGATTTTGTTTTCTATGGCAATTCACTACTGCATAACATAAATCATTCTGCCCTAAAAAAAAGAAACTACGGATAGAAACTCAAGGAGAGAACCAGCCTAGAACTAGGGAAATTTCCTGACAGTTAGAACAATTAATCAGTAGAATGATTCTCCTCCAGAAGTTGTGGGTGCTCCCTACAACTAGAGGTTTTAAGAAGAGATTGAACAACCATTTGCCTGAAATGGTAGAGGGTTTCCTGCCTGAACAGGGGGTTGGACTGAAACAGGGGTGTCAAACTCATATCGTCACGGTGACATAATGTGACGTATTGCGACTTTTTCCCCCTTCGCTAAACCGGGCGTGAGCGTGGCCAACACATGATGCATCCAGCCCATGGGCCACAAGTTTAACAGCCTTGGACTAGACAAGATCCTTTGCCAAGTCTGTTATTCTGTTAAACTGATGACTCTCTACTACATTTTGAGTAGAAAATCTTGGAGAACTTCTGGAGAAAGTGCTGGGAATGTGCATGACTTGTGAACTATGCTTCTTTTAGGATAATACTTAAGAAGTGTGAGTAAATATGTAAACCTTTATTTATCTGGCATATTTATATATTTTTATCAAAACTGTATGCTGTATAGGTAGGCACCAATATATCAATACACTTATTTTTTATATCTGTATTCTGATAATTCACTAAAAATAAGGCTCTTGGTGACTGGCAATAAAATAGAGATAAAATGACAAAGGTATAATTAAAGTATTAGGCACTAAATTTTATATGTGTGTGTGTGTGTGTGTGTGTGTGTGTGTGTGTGTGTGTGTGTGTGTGTGTGTGTATGCAAAAGCAAAACATGTTTCTGTCCTTCATGAAATATATCTAAGATCAAATGTCAGAAGCACAAGGTGACCGAGAAACCATCTGCCAAGCAGATTTTTTCAGGGTTTCTGTTTTTCCTGTTAATATAAGTGTAGAAATATAAACACACATAGAGTGCAGATAATGTGAAAATCATAATTATCAGCATTTTTTGCTATCAACACATTTTTTCAGCCCAGTTAAACAACCGGTCGTCAATAGGTCTTCAGTAAGGGTAATCTGGAGAATGAAAAAGGAAATTGTTAAAGGCCTTTCTCTTCTGTCAGGATAGAGTATCCGCCACCTACCCTTAACATGGCAGAAAGCAAGAAGGCACAACTATTGTTGTTCATTTTGCTAATCCATTCAGTGAAAATGGGCTCTCGAGCTCCATTTCAACTGCAAAGGCCTCCTGCAACCCTATGCCAGTGAAAACGGAGTTGGAAGTGCCACACGCAGCCCTCCCAAGCTCTGTTTTTGCTGGCAGAGGCACCGCGGGCCAGTCCTTCACTGTTTCCAGGGCAGCCCCGCAGGCCAGATCTAAGCACCCTGCAGGCCAGATCCAGCCCCTGGACCTTGAGTTTGACACCCATGATCTACTGCATCCATTCTGAACAATTGCTGAAAAGGGCTGTCCTATCTTTTCTGTATGATGCTCATGATAGGGCTGGCTTACTCTTTTGGTATGTTGCCTTCCACCTTCAATATATTACTAATCATAGCACAGCAACAGGATCAGATTATGTGGGATATAATAAAATGGTGCTATATCACCTGTGCCCATAGGTATCTCTAGCTTGCTTCCTTCTGCCAAGAAAAAAATAATAAAGTGCAGATCATGGCAAAACAAAAGAATCAACAAAAGAAAAAGAGTTTCTAGCAAATGTTCTTGGAAAAAAACACGTTCTGCTTTTTTTTCTACTTTTCTTGCCATTTCACAGTGAAGGTATTTCAACCTTGTGCAAATCAGGAAAGTTGCAAAGCTCAACAGAATAATAGTTTACTAGAGAAGGGAACATCTGATCATTGTGGAAAGTGATCTCTCTTCTGCTGTTAATCTTGGAATTCCCTTCAAATTGTGAGCATTGTCAATAACAGCCAGGGATTTCTGCATGATATGATCAAAAATATCAAGATAGCAGCCACAGCAGTACAATTTTATTTGTATTGCAGAAGGAAAAAAAACAGGTTGAGCTTCAATTGTACCATTGTAGGAACCATCTTGCTTTTTTGTTGACACACCATGAGGAAACACTTGGCAACAACATAAACTAAGCAACAGAAGCACAATTCTTAAAACAACTCTTTTTCTTCTAGTGTTCATGTACATATCTGATGGTGCCTCTTGTTCCAAATTTTAGCATACATTTGAAAAATAAAATGTCTAATAAAAATCCTCACAATTGCATCTAAGTAGCAGTTTTGATTTTGCAAACTCATTGATGGCATTTGTGTGCCTAAGGTGCTACTGTTGAAACAAGACCCCATGCTGTAGATTAAACTGTATGAACATGGTTGACTAGGAAGTGTGGGAATAGTGGCAATCCTTCTATTAGACCAATGTTTCTCAATCTTGGCAACTTGAAGAATTGTGGACTTCAACTCCCAAAATTCTCCAGCCGCCTCTTCAAAATGCTAAGGTTAAGAAATACTGTATTAGACACAGTAGAAAAGGTATCCAAAGGTGCTTTTTCAGGAGGCAACTGAACTTTGTTTTTCCTTTTGAAGACGTTTCACTTCTCATCCAAGAAGCTTTTTCAGCTCTGACAGGATAGTGGGGAATGGAAGGTTTTATTTCCTTACAGACAGCTAGTCATTTGCATCCTTTTAGAGGTTCATTGAAGCACTTGGAGATTTATCTGTGCCTTCAGGGTCACCTGAGTAGTGCTCCTGGTTTCTGTAGTCCACAATTTTTTCCTCTGGAAATTCATTCTACTCCCACACCATTCAAAGGATGTCCATCTCAAATTGTATAGCCTGTAGAGATTTCCCCACTATCCTGTCAGAGCTGAAGAAGCTTCTTGAAAGAGAAGTGAAACGTCTTCAAAAGAAAAAAATAAGACAATCCAGTTGTGTCCTGACTTTTGGGACAACCAAGAATCTCTACAGACAGTAGAAAAGGTACCTAAAGCAGGTGATGTTGGGAAAATAGAGATAGTAGCAAAATGCTAGATAAGCAGCAATGCTGGGATGCGTAGACCAATAATGATGAAATAAGATTCAGCTGCCAAACTATCTGTTGTGATGTGGTATATGGAGAATATTCACCTAGGACATTCCAGGAAACAAAAGATCTTGGGTGGAGTGCTGCAGTGGTGGGTTGCTACCAGTTCACCCTGGATTGGGTGAACCGGTAGCTGCGGCGGGAGGCTCCACCCACCCGCCCAGACTCTTCTTGCGCATGCATGTGAGCCCACAAGCGCCCATGAGTGAACTGGTAGCGACAGGTTTTGAAACCTACTCCTGGAGTTCTGACCAGGAATTTCTCATAAAGATATGCCCATACCTCAAAATATTATAATTCACAAAATAATTGGGAAATATCATGGAAGTTGAAGTAGCACACAATCCACTTTTCAATTTATAGCATTAACCAGGGCCCCGAGTACAGTATGCATAAACATGCATGCTTTGATTAAAATTGCTATTGTTAATTACATAGAGGTGATAACTCTGTCTATATTTATTGAAAATGAAATCCCACTAGATTTCAGTAGAATTCCTTCTACTGGAGAATATCTAGGAGAATATCTTTTCAAGGACTGGGTTAGAATAAAGTAGCTGGCTTTTGAACAATTGCTTGCTGAATTAAATTAAAATATAGTTTTGCTTTTCCAGAAACCATAAATATGAATTCTGCTTTTTAAAAAGATTGAAAAGAATGATCCAAGTCATTTAAATACTGTCATTTTATATTAAATTAAATTCCATCCCCCACACTCAACTGAGAGAGGTAGTGGAATTATGCAAAATGCTGTATATTGGGACATAACAGGACATGATAACATCCATCTTGCTCTCTTTCTCCCATCTGAGAACTTAAGGAAAGGTGAACTGTTTATAATATTCTAACAGATTCTATACATCCATTCCTGCAATGTCACTGAATATCAGCACTTGAACAACTACTAAAAGTAATGCACCGTATACTTGCATTTAAAGTGCAGTGTTCCAGGATTTCAATTCTGGGTAAAGAGTTTGAACCCCATAGAGGAAGATCTGGCTAGGTATGTGGGATGAATCCCTCAAAAGGACAAAACCTGTCATCTACTGCCTCCTGGTGGACTGTAAACACTAGAAACAAATTTAATTCAGTCTTATTCTGTTTAAACCAAGCTAAATGAAATGAAATTATTTTTACCTCTATTTTGTTCTTTTTAGTGCCCTCATCAGATTTCCCCTCAAAACTTTATTAATTAATTAAAAAAATTAATTAATTAAAAATATAAAATCCAAACAGAAAAGAAAAATAACTTAGAAGACAGAGAAATGGATAGGTAGAAAGCAAAATTGGGGAGTGCAAACAAAAATGAAAAAAAACCTATAGAAAAAAAGGAACTTCAGATGTTCTTTAATACAGATAAAAACCTAAAAGACAATGACAAAGAATGAACCATAACAGACAGCACTTCTATCATAATAAACAAATCTAATTAAGAAAACCCTGGATTAAAATTTCATTTCTTTCAGTTTGAAACAAAAATCCAAGAGTGGGTTCCGAGTAGAAATGAACTAGATAAAATATTTCTTTAGCCCTCAAGTCAGTTTTTGATTCCTGGGGACTGTCTTGACTAGCTCCTGAAAAAGGTGTTTTAAGAACTGGGGTTTGGGGGTTTTTTTTGCCATGGCTTTCTTCCTAGTGCTGAGAAAGACCACCTGGTCCATGATCATCCAGCTGACTTGGTGCTCAAGGTGAGACCAGAACTCATGGTGTCCAGTTTCCAGCCCTGTGCCTTAACCTCTTCATCAAACTGGTTTCCCTTTTTGTTTGCTAGGGTTAAATCATGAACCTTCCAAATGATTCAAGCTATTACACCTTCACTGTGCTGGCCATAAAGTGCAATCCAATAAAATATAAGGTCTCCAAAGACTATATAGTGCCACCATTCAATCACTGAGGCAGAGTCCTTCCAATTGTCCAATGTCTCCTTTTCTGTTCAGTTTCACTTTCTATTCAGTTTCGAATGTAACCTACAGATATGAATCTTTTTGAGGTCAAAATTGCACATTACCATTGAGTTGGCATGCCAATGGCCACACTTCCCAAAGTGAATAAGGCTAGCACAAACTGGTTTTGCACTGGTTCTAGTACAAACTAGTACAAATCAGTGGAAAATTCAGGACATCTTTCCAAATAATATTTAATATATCCTTAATTAATGTGATTTAAGCATCACTTAAATAATGCTTCCCTTTGGAACTATTAAAAATGACAGTTTCAGCAGCAATCTTTATAAAGGCTCCAGAGGCTGAATGCAAAGGTTTATAGTTAAATCAAATTTTGTTTTCCTAGTTCAGTCTGCTTTGAGGAGGTTTATTCATGGGGCAAGTACCAGTGATTTTTCTGTTCAGGAAGAAAAAAATGACAGTCTTCTATTTTTATGAGCTGTGCAGTAGAAGCCATTTTAAGAGTGCAAGAAGATTGCTCTAGCTTTTGTCTTGTTGCCCTTGATTTAGACAAGCCATTCCTTTCTGTCTTTTGGTTCCATGCCAATGGTACTTCAGGAGTGGCAGGTTGACAGAAGAGGACGCCTTAGTCTCTTTCTTTTGGCTTTCACATCGGACACTCTAAAGCTCTCCTAGAGAATATAATGGTTTGCAAATATGTGAAAAGGAACGTCATTTTGAACTCATGAAACTATAAATGTAACATTTTTAAAAAGTGACATTTTTGTAAGTGGCAGAAATATCACATTTCTGGTGTTTTGGAAAAGCCTGGAACTACTGCTGTACTGTACAAGCTATACTGTTCCCAGTAAATTGTGGAAGATGGAAAAAAAAAACCACTTTCATTAGTAGAAAAGTAAAAGGTAGCCTAGCACTAATGATAATAAATTGCAGCATCCTTAACAGAAATGGCACAATTTTTTCAATTGCTTTTTGCCTTGTAGCATCAGAGCAGCTAAGCATAATTTATGCCCCCCCCTCCAACACCCAAACCTCCCTAATTTCTCTTTCTTCCTTTTAGTTTTGTTTTGCCTGATGACATTATATCTAGTTCATGCAATATCAGGGTAATAACAATGATATTCTAATATTAATGCATGGAAAAAAGTATACACTGTGATGAATAATAGCTTCGTGTTTTTGGATCTCCTTGCCAAGTCATATTAAAATGACAAATAATTGCAATTGCTTTGCAGAGGAATGAACAGGCTCTGTAGTCAAAAAGCACATTAGGGACCAGGGGTGTCCATTTGTTATCCTTTGTCAGGAAAACATGGTTCTTAATGAAAGAGAATGAAGGGACACTGATTGAGGATGGTGACACTAAGCCTCTTTCTCAGCAAGAGCGCTGACATGGGTATTAAGAAGCAAACTGAAAGGTTAAGGCACAACTTTGGAACTTGAGAATCTGAAATAATGCAACTCTTCTCTTTGCCTAAACTGCCATTTAAAAGTGACCAGTTTAAATGCTGTGGCCAGCTGCCCAAGGTCATGATGGCCAGAGAGCAGATTGTAGTGGAAGCAACAATCAGTGCCTTTTGGAAAAGAAACAGAAAATATGTTTTCGAAAGAGGTCTCTGCTTTACTTTCTTTCTTTCTTTCTCACTTTTTATTCCAAGCTAACTGTTTTTCCCAGCTAATACTCTTTAGCTAATAGCTTCAGCCAAAGTATTTTTCCTGAGTATTAATGAGCATCTTTGGGAGATCTGATGTTTGGCAGTAGAAGTCAACCATATGGAACATCATAAGTCACTGGGGACCCAAATGCTGACTGGGGCTGAAAGAAGTAAACACACACCAATTCAAGATTATGTACTTCAGTTCCTGCAGTTCCCTAGCTTCACTCCCACACTTGAGTTTTCATTTGCTCTTTAGTTAATCCCAGCTTGATATAGAGCACAAATCCATCTAGATCTTCCCTAACTTGATACTTTCCTCCCTAAAATCCCTTTATATTAACTGCTTGAAATCCATATGCTATGCAATATGGATTGGAAAACACGCTTGAGAGGTGTTTGATTTCTCTTGTTCTCTTGTTCGAATCATATCAAATTCCTCCACACACATATTTCTCAGGTGGATTTCTTTGTCTTTGGAGGTCATATTTCATTATGCCATTTTAGAAAGGCAATGAGAGAGAATTCGGACACCCGAACCTTCACTTAATTTTGCAATCACAGCAGGTTAGCTGCCATATTCCAGGACAATCTCTTTGGCTATCCAAGTAGTTAATAGAATAGTTAATTCTATTAGCAGTTATAATAATAATAACTTTATTGTCATTGTACGTGTATACACAGCATACCCATACAACGAAATTCACTTAACACCCAAAGACCAGGTCCAACACACATAACAATTCCCAAACACACTCCCACCCACCCCAATTTCCCACCTCTAAACCACCCAAACATCCACACAGCAGACCAAGTAATGCTGTCCAACAGCTCACTGATGGTGGCCTTTTAGTCCATAAACTCAGTATTTTTTCTCCATCTTCTGCTACAATGTTCCCTTTAATCAGAGATGCTGGAGATCATTTAGGAACTTCCTCACCAAAACAAGTGAACTTCATGTCAAAGACTGCAATTCTACAGAAAATCAAGAGAGAATGTCCATATGACAGAAATTTAAGAGAATCAGAGAGAATCATAGTTTGACTAATATATGAGACCAATGCTATTATTTTAAAAAATCATATAGATGCAAAAAATCTACATTTCTATGATTAGATTTTGGAATGTATAGAATTATTATCAGTTAGGAAAAGGTGTTGTGAAGATTTTTTTTCACTCTAGTGAAAAGTTCTTTTGACCACAATAGGAGGACAAATTGTTCATAGATCTTATGTGGCACTTTTGAAACATATATTTTCTGTTCTGTAATTTTCATGTGCAATGCTTGGACTAGAAGAAAAAAGAGACAGAATGTCAATATCTTGATGAATAATGCTCTTATTGGTCTTGTTTATAGTTTGATCTTTCTGGACATTCACCCTTAGTTCTAACGAGACTAAAATGGAAGATCCAGTAATGCATTTTGGAGTCCATATAAATGTAGAATTTTGTGAAGAAACTCAGATACAGAAAACAAAACAGCTCAAGAAAGAAAAGGTAGAAACACATATTTTAAGTAATATATACAGTATCTTATACTGGGCAAGCTTAATTTTGATCAGCAAAATAAGTGAACTCAGAAAGATCTAATTTTGCTTAGGTTACAACACAAGGTCTTTAGCCTTTCTCTGTATGTGCACTGTGGATGTGTTTGAGTTAACATTTGTTGTGCCCCAGTTCTGTTGAATTACAAATCATTTTCTAAGAAAGATGGGTATTATAGTCCAACATATCTGGGAGTAGGCTGTATAAGATTCATTGAGACTTACTCCATAGAATTTCATTATAAAATAATTTGAATTGTTAGTGTCCCATGTAATTTTTTTGACAGTGTTCTGCTAATGAATATACTGTAGTTCTTAAGTAACTATATATAGGATTACAACTTTTAATTTGTAAAATGTATCTCAAGAAATAAAATGTGCGAAATAGATTAATATGATCCTGAAGAAAAATGTCAACGTGAATGAATGAAAAACAAGAAAAAATTCAGATCAGGTCTGGATATCAACTAGCAGAGATAAGAAAAGCCAAGGAGCAGATCACAAAGAAATAATCCATCAAGACCAAATCAGGTCCAGAATGACAGGTACCAGGAGCAGTTAATGTAACAGTCAACAAAAGGCTTAGTTGATATAGAAAAATAGGTGGAATAGATGCTGCTGGTAAAGGATTCCAAGAAAATCTGTAAGGAAACAACATTTCCAGAGGCATGTCATTCATGTGAATTAATCCTGGCATCTTATCTTTCTCAATGCCTCTAATTAACTTGACCAATGCATATATGGGAATGCACGTCAGTGACATTAAGCAAGTGGTATACAATAAGAGCTTTTGTAGATTAACAGGCTGTGTGATTTGTGTGAGTTCCAGGAGCAATCCATGGCATAAGATTCTGAACTCTTGTATTACCATTTAAAGTATTTGAATATATTCATGAATATTTTCCCACCACATCTCCCCAAACTATTCACTACTTTTAATAGTAATTTTATTAAATATTACAATCAAAAAGAAAATCTAATACAAGCTAAAAATACAACAAGGAAAAGGAAAAATAGAAAAAGAAATTAGAAAAAAAGAAAAATGAATATAGTAAAGAAAAAGAAAAAAATGATTTACCGCTTCATCACAAGGATAAACAATTTTAGTAACATCACTTTATATTAAAATACAACAAACGATATCTTCTTCCCATATCTCATTACTTATTTACAAACAAATCTTTAAAATCTGATTGTTCAGTCCTGATCAGCAAAATTTTATTAAGGGTTACCGAAGATCAGAGTTTTAAACTTTGATCAGATAAATCAATTTTATATCCCTTTCTTTTACTTCTTTTTACTTTTAGCATCCTTGATCTTTAATTCCATAAAATAATTTTCTAGAACTTGGTTTTTTTTCTTTGGCTCTTTTCACAAAAATTTTCAAGGCTTTAATAAATTCCTTTTATAAATCCAACATAGGAAAGTTATCCTGGTCACTCTTTTGTTCTGTTATTTATCTGGTTGTTTTAATTATGAAGACATCAATCTGTTTCATTTCTTTGTGCAGTATAACATCTTTTCCCATATCATTCTTGCAGTCTATACATTTTAAATCCACTTTCAGATAAATCCAAGTTTTGTTCAGTATAATGTGTTCTCCTTTCATAACTTCTTTTAAACACTATCTATCTATAATTGTAGCATCCAGTGGGACTGATTCCATCTGCATCTTGAAGCCTAACGTGGAGGCCATGACAATTTCTTTCATTTAGGATTGAAGGAAATTCATTCAATGCAAAATGTGTTGATACAAAGATTCCTAATACCTGAACAACGATTAACAAGCAATTTTTAAAAGTGATTAGCAAAGGAAATATATTACTTCAGTGTCCTTAAAGGTACCAATGGCAGTTTAACAGACTAACCTAATAGCAGAGTTGGAAATGACCTTGGAGATCTTCTAGTCCAACGCCCTGCTCAAGCAGGAGACCCTACACCTTTTCAGCCAAGTGGTTGCCCAATCTCTTAAAAACCTCCAATGATAGAGCACTCACAACTTGTGAAGGCAAGCCATTCCACTGATTAACTGTGTTGTAACTGTCAGGAAATGTCTCCTTATTTCTAGTTTGGTCCTTTCCTTAATTAGTTTCCATCCATTGCTTCTTAGTCTGCCTTCAGGTGCAGTTTGAACAAAGATGACTGCTGTTTGGGATGCTCTCCTGGCTGTCGCTTCAGTCCATTGGGGTTGTTGGCTCTGCTTTTAACAGAACTGTTTTCAGTTCACCATTTGTTCTCTGCAAGTCTCCCAAACTAATGACTAAGCTTCAGCTGCCCGTATCCATCGCTAGGTAGTCTAGGTAGATTATCAAGACAGGTAATCTGCCTGCATATAAGCCCCAGTGGGAAGTTTGAAAGAGAAAATAAGAGAACTATATGTGGAGATTGCATTATCCCAGGATATTATCTCTGTAGAAAAAGAATTATTATTGCTATCGAGGGATATTGATTCTAAAATCTCAAATTGTATATATGTGAAAATCTGTATAAATGAAGAAATTTATAGCCAGTTAATCAGTAGATGATTTATCACAATTCTGGCTTGTTGCTTTATGCAACAAAATATGAGTCATTTCATACCAAAATAAATCATTGGTATGATAGGATAGTCATAAGTCTGACGGGCTGATTAGAAGCTGATTTAGAAAATAGCTTCCTTGACTTTAGTATAGAGTAAAACAAATCTCCATAGCATGAACATAACACATTTTAAGACTATATGTGTAACCCTCCCTGATGATACACTGTGGGACTTCACTACTAGTGTCACTGGGAATGTTCTGTGGCACATAACATTCACTAATTTTAAATGAAATTTTTGGGATCCTGGAGTTTTTTAGAACTTCATCAATATGAAGACAATAAGAGTATTTAAGACGTTCTAAAAGAGAGGTTTAATACCACTAAATAATCTTAATTTTGCATAAATAAGAATGTATGGGAGAGTCTTTCCATTTATCCCACAAGACTGAATTAATGAGATAATAAATAAAGTCTACATCTTTTATTCTAAAAGTATTTTCCATCAAGATGCATAACCATTCATGAAAAGAATTAATGAGAGAAAAAAGTTGGAAAATCACATTTTGTTTCTGCAACACTTCACAGTCAAATTCCAAAATTGATGGTGATTTGATGTAAAAAGAATACTTTACACAGTTTTGTCCTGATGCAATAAATAGGCTTAGAAGATTGTTTAGCTCTGCTCACTTTCACCTTGGAAAAACTGAAATCTCATATGGAAGCTTTTTTTTCCACTGAAGATCATTTTCACTTGTAGGCTATTTGGGGCTGAAATTAATGAGGAGGAGGATGTAATTTGTGAAGGATGCATATTGAAAGTCAAGGATACCTGCAGGAACGATAAAAAATAAGGATTATGGCCCTACCTCTTTTTTATTTATTTTTTACAATACAACACAAAAGTACTAGGGCTTTAATACTGCATTTGCAGCCCATATTAAGACATTTTTTAAAACCTTTAAATCAATGAATTTACAGTTTTGTTTTTCTATTAACTAAGTTACCACAAAAAATGAAAGGCAATGTTATGTAAGCAACCCTGACACCTTTAGTGTTTGGTGGGCTAAAATATTAATTAAATAATAAATAACTAGAATAAAAAAGTGCAACATAGTTATACCTGTTGTTGCTGAAGCTGTTGAATTGTTGAGCTTGAAGTCTTGTACCCTATTGCTATGTTGAACTTAAAAAAATATTTATTTTAAAAAAAATTCAACATTTCATCTTTGAAATAGTTTGTAAGCTTTTGTCCTCTTGTCCTCTTATGCTAATGACATTCTCTTCTGTTTAACTTTTGTCATTTGGTATAAACTCTTTGACCTGTTGTTGGCTTTTCAGAAAGTTTGCTAAATGAAGAGTTCCCCTCCCCTATTGAATTATACATGGCTGGTTTTTCTGATTATTGGCTGGCTGATAGCATTCAGGATGGATTTCCATCCCATCTTCCTTTGTGGGTGCTAAGCAGTGGTGAAATGCAATTTTTATTGCTACTGGTTCTGTGGTGATGGCTTGGTGGTGGGGGTCATGTGACTGGGTGGGCATGGTCAACTTTTTCTTTTTACCTTTTAAAGCACTATTTACTACCTATTTGCCTGAACCGGGAGTAAAAAATGCTTTTAAAAAGTTTTTTAAAAAGGTTCCGATAATTGTGTGGCACAGCTATGATCGTTGGAACCTTTTTTTTTTACTTTTTTAAAGCATTTTTTTGCTACTGGTTCAGGTGAATAGGTAGTAAAAAAATGCTTTAAAAAAGTTTTTAAAAGGTTCCAATGGTTGTGCAGCACAGCTGTGATCATTTCATCCTTGGTGCTAAGGTAAAATACCAAGAACAGAAAGGTTTATCTTATAAAACAATCATAATGTCCCATGCTTTGTTGCATCACAATTCATCCAACTGGGAACACCTGAATAGACCTGTTTCTTTGAATTGTTTTGTTCCAAGCTCAAAACAAACAAGTTTTGTGCTTTTGTGAACATCTAAAAAAAAAAGTAAAATGTGAACAATAAAATATCACTACATAGTAAAAGATTAAAAAGAGCAGTGCTGTTTTACTCAGAACGCCATATAGATAATGAGTTTCTGAGTAATTTAATTTAGGAGATGCCTAACTTAAAATATGTGGGTGGAATCAGGACAATTCTCACTGAGATTTTTTTTAATACACTACACTTAATTTTTTTCTGGTGCTGTGAGCAAGTAACAACAACAGTATTAAATACATATGGATTAAGCATCTAATAATGTACTTTCTTTCCTCTTTTACTGATGCTACTCTCTCTGAAATGGGTAGAAACTGAGATACTATCTATCTCTTTTCCCTCATTTTTCCTTCCCCTTTCTCCTTCTCTTCTGCCCTTTTGCCTGCTTTAATTTAATAGGAAAACCCGTTGCCAGATGCCAGGCAGATAAATGTACTGAAACCTTGCTAACATTTAATCTCTTTATGGATAGATGCAAATATTGCTGTCAATGATATCAGAGCCTGGTCCAGCAATCACCCAGGAAGCTGCTCATCCATTTTCCTATCCTGTGCTCATTACAATCAGTCACTGAAAATTGCGATCCAGAATATTCGTTCTTGACGAAAACAATAGAATTAAGCAGAGCCCAGCTTCAGAAAATTGCTTTCATATTCAAGCAGTGCTACACACATGCAGACACCTTGCTGATGATTTTACTGCCCTGAAGAAAATATATTGCTCCTGCCAGAATCCTGTCTTTCGGTGCTTTGTCACATACAAGTGATGATAAAATTCCAACAGAGAGACTTCTTTTTAATCTTACAGGTCATCGTTTGTACTCTGGACAATTCTCCCTTTTGTCCTCATTTAGGCTAGATAAGAAAGAAAATTCCTTTTAGTTGCTTCCAAAGTTCTCTGAACCACACTAAGTCAGAAGTATGGCTGAGTGTATTTTACCAGCTGTATTTTTGTGTTATTGCCTCCATCTGTTTGGCATGGAGAATATTCTTAAACTGGGCTATGCCAGCTTTGACTTTCCATATCTGCTAAGTAATACGTCCTATCAGCACCAGTCAGTATGCTTTATGCACAGGGATAAGGGGATTTGTAGGTGCGGAGAAATTCACCAATTTGCTTTACATTTATTACCCTGAAGCACTATGTGAGTTGAATGTTAATTTACCAACTATTCTTTTAATGCCTAAAAGAATGCTTAAGAATAATAGTAGCAATATATAAAAAAATAATTCTAAACATAGTGTTGGAATGCTGATACCTAAGAACACTGCAAACAAATAACTTAAGCCACTCTTTGGAAAATAAGAGGAAGAAGATGAGGGAGGAGGGAGGAAATTATGGATGGCCATCAGCCAAAGGCTTTAGCAAGCTTAATCTCTTAAAGTATAATGCCAGCTCTGAATGGAGACATTCCTCCTTCTTGGTGGACTTGTAGTATTCTGCTGGGAAAGTAAATAGACTGAACACAGCCAATCACCTACTTCAATCATTGAATTCAGCTGGGATAGATTTAGATCCATGAATGTACATTAAATTAGTGGATTTTATTCATTCTTATCTATAAAGAACAAAGTATAATGAAGACAATGTGATCACATTGGCTTTTTACCTGACTAGTTTATTTGTCCATCCACATCACTAGATTCCCAATATAGGTTCCTCTAAGAGTCCTTTAATACAAGCTTTCTGGATAGTGGAGCTTAATGCATCTACAGAGAACTTGGCTGAGGAAGGCTGATCTTGATTATTCTACTCTGATTAAAAGATAACCCATACTCTCAGGCAGACGTTTCTCATACCATCTTGTAGCTGATATATGATTCTTTAAATTAATTGAATCAGCACCTATGGCATATGCTCAAGTACTTAATTCTGCTCCTTCTTCACATGCCAGCATAAGAGTAAACTTTTAAAAAATATTACACCTGCCAGTAATTAAACAAAAATATTTAAATTTTGATCTAATAGCATCAAACAGGTTATAAATATAGCAGTAAACCCCCAATAATATCAGCTTCAGAACAAACAAAGTTCCATCTGATTATTTCAAGCATTCTGCCAGGTCTCTTAGATTTTCCTGTCTGTAAAAGCCACGCACTTAAAAAACTCAGCAGCTGCTCTGATTCAATACAACTCAAATATACAATAGCCTTTTGATTGATATAATTTGTCAGCCAGTGATGAGTCCACTTCAGTGTTATGTCAATGGGAGATAGAGCTATTATTCAGAAGGAGGAGGATATATGTAGAGAATATAACTTAGAAGTTATACCATAACATTTTAGGTTCTAAATTCAAATTAAAGAGGAATGTTATTTATTTAAAAAATGTAGATAGATTTCTGCACTCTGACCAAAGTGTTAAAAAGGTATTGTGCTATTGCTTATTAATGCTCTTGTTTTAATAATCAGTGACATGTTTTTTTAAAAAATTCAGCTGCACATGATTTAGAATGGGGAGTTCTAATCCCAATTTAGACATGAAAGCCAGCTGGGTAACGTAGGGCCGGTCATTCTCTCTCAACCCATCTCACTTTACAGGGTTGTTATTATGGGGAAAATAGGAAGAGGAAGGAGTATTATATATATTTGCTGCCTTGAGTTGTTTAAAAATAATAAAGGTGGGATATAAATAAAATGAAATAAATATCCAGAAATTTGGTATTTGTTGTTTTTTTCTCCAACTTGAAACACATTCTGTTAAAAGCAAGAGTTTTTTTACAGGATATTTTCAAATTAATCTTTATTTTATATATGGATCATCAGATTTATTAGACGCTAACAATGCAATTATATAAATACCGACTTGGAAGTAAAATTGCACTAACTTAATGGATCTTTTTTGCAAGATATCTATTTCTTATTACATATGAAGATGTTGAAAGCTGAGAAAGAGATGTCATTATATGACTAATTAATTTTAATCCAGTTTAGAAATTTAATATCTTGTATATGGGGTGGTAGTGGTGGAAATGAGGAATTATTCAAACTTCATGGCTATTTATAAAAACTAATTAACATCTTCCATATAGTTGGGTGCTTCTTCTAATCACTAGTTATATACTGTATGTATCCTGTCAATTCACTTCTCAGTTAAGCTCATTTCAGGAGAAAGAGAATTGAGGGCTTTGAAGACCTTAACATCAGTATTCATATTTAGTAATCACCACGTCTGCCATCCAGAAAGAACTGATAAAAGCACTGTCATTTATGTACTTCTTTTTTCTATCTTTCTTTCTCTCAGCAGTCAAGGGCTAACATTCACCTTGGCAAAATAGGCAGTTTAGCCATCTTTTAATACTTGCCCAAGTGAAATGAAGGGTTCAACCCAATTGTGATAGGAAAAAAAAATTAAATGGGTAGGAAGGTAGAGCAGAGTTCATACTTTAGAATGAAACAGTAATTTGTTTATTTTGTTTTCATTTTTCATTTTTAGACCAATTTATGAACTGAAAAGTTCTCCAAACTTGCATTTCAGTTTGCTAATCAGAAATATGGTAGTCTGTAATGAAACCTCTTGACAAAGATGAATATGTAGTAGGAAATCAGGGATAGGCAATCTTTTGAGGTTCAAGCATCACACTCAGTGGTGGGTTTCAAATATTTTTGGGTGTGGCGTGGTGGGCATGGCATGGCTTGGTGGGCGTGGCTTGGTGGGCATGGCAGGGAAAGGATGCTGTAAAATCTCCATTTCCTCCCCACTCCAGGGAAAGGTTACTGCAAAATCCCCATTTCCTCCCGATCAGCTGGGACTAGGGAGGCAGAGAATAGATGGGGATGGGGCCAGTCAGAGGTGGTATTTACCAGTTCTCTGAACTATTCAAAATTTCTGCCACCGGTTCTCCAGAACTGGTCAGAACCTGCTGAAACCCATCTCTGATCACACTTAACATTTGGGAGGATCTGAAAGCTACAAGGGAGTAGAGGAACATCATATAGATAAAAGGGACAAGATTTTTAGAACAAGTTTGGGAGAGATTCTTTCCTTTTTTAAAGTATTATTTTGGGCTTACTCTAGTTTATCACCTAAATATAGTGGTATCAGTTTCAAGCAATTATTATCAAAGGGAAGTCTAAGGGGCTGCAAAAACCGGGTTCAGCCTTGGAACTGCAAGTTGCCTGTTCCTGATAAATATAATGAACAAAAATGCATTACGTTAGCAAAACTGTATGTAAAAACTATGCACATTAGGCAAAGTGCAAGCAAAAATTAATGCATGTGTATGAAAATATATAAACATTTTATAGCAATCCATTTTTTAAAGAGTTCTTCGTGTGTCCTTTATCACATTTTGCTCAAAATATATACATGAATTTCTTCTCCCATTGAAAAGATAAGCCATTGTTAGCCCATTGAGCCCTAGTTTTAAGAAGGAAATTCCTCATTTTGCCTAACGTTTTGCAAGAATGCCCTTAAAATACATTGCACAATTGAATTAAAAACAGTAGAATGCACTTCAAATAAGTTGTTTTGTTACAAATGTAATTTGTAGAAAAAGCAGGTCAATAAACTATTTAATGTATATAATTTTAAACCATAGATCAAGAAATGCTTATGAATCACATTGTAAGGTTCTAGGTGAGAAGACCATGAGTTAGAAAACTTTCAAAGCTGCAACAAACTACTTGATAAAGAGGTTTGACAAAGAAAATTGAAAAGTAAAAAATATTTAATTGCAATGTTATAGGGCATATAATGCATAGATTTTGTATGAGTTTGTTGTAAAGATTAGTTCTGAACCTGTATTTACTATAGATAAACAAATATAATACATTTAACTAGCTCTAGGGCCTCACATGAATCTTTTAATTGGACAAAATGCAGCTTTACTTGATGACTTGTCACTCAGTGTCTGAACACTAGCAGACAAGCCAGAAATGTATCAAATGTAATATTCAATTAATTTGCTACATCATTCTCACATATTAAAAGGCCTGTATAATTCATAGTTTTCCTTCTTGTTACTCAGGCGCACTGAATGTATAAAATTTAATCATCAATAAACAAATTATGATTCAATGTGATGTATACAAAATGCTGTGTAGCTGCTTCCAGATAAGGTCTCGTGAGATTCTATAGATACTGAAGGGAAACAATAATAAGGATATAATAAATAATACTAGAATATGATATACTGGTATACTAGATTCTGTAACCATTAGGTTCCTGTAATACATATATGCCTTTGTATTTGTATCACATATATTATGCCTTTATATTTGTATCTCCTGTAACAAACATATTCTGTTATTAGGCTTCTGTAATGTATCTGGTATTTGTCAAACATATGTCCCTACCATTTGACCTGAACCCATATCAATCTTCTCCCTGTTTTTTCTTATGCCATCTAAGAGCATGGTACGTATCTCCAAGGGATAATTTACACCTCAGCCCTAATTTATGTTTGATCTGGATAAACTCCTGGGTCTTCCAGAGCCAGGGGGCTAAGTGGCCAATTGAGTAAACAAAGAAATGCTTAAGATGACTAATTGGGAAGTTTCTATTCCCCCTTGCAGGGCAACAAGGAATACACAAACCTAAATTAGGAGGCCAGAATTGGGTACTAAGCTGACGTCTCTGAGGGTATAAAAGGACACCATACCTTCCCCAAGGTGTGGCTATTTCCTCGTATGCATTGTATCTGTATGTTCTGGATATAGTTCCACCCAGTATTTTGTTTTTGGCCATAAATAAAATCTGCTTTTTTGCAAGCCTCGTCTTGAGTCTCTCTCTTTGGTATTCTGGTGACTCAAGTATATTTTGGGGCCTTACAATACAAAACAAAGGATTCATTACTTTGCATAGTGTATATAATATCCAATCCAAGAAAATGCAACTAGGAAAGATGTATTATTTAAAAAAACAACAACAACTGTCCTTCACTTTGTGGAAGATGGCTTTTGCCATTCAACCTAGAAAGCTTTATACAATGATTTCAATGACTTTGCAGAAAGGAAAATTCTAACCTTCTATCCATCTGAACAATCATTTTATATAAAGAAGGAAAGGAAAATGCTTTTATTTTGAAATTATAGTCCAGCACCTAAGCATAGTATAATGATGTAAATAGCTGGGAATCTATATATTGAATGGATTTTTGGGTTGAGGAATTGAAAAGGATTTTAAAACCTTTTTTTCTAGATGCATTAAACTGATTGGGTATCTTATATGTAACATTTTGGGGTTTACTCAAGATTGGGTAGTGCCTTCTGCACTGTATCTACAGAAACAGGTTTGGTGGCTTGAGACTATAGGTGCTCCAACCAGGGATGAAATTCAGCTGGTTCTATCCAACTTGGGTGAACCGGTAGTGCTCCGCCCACCCACCTGGACATCATCACATCCCGTTTTTGACCCTCTGCGCATGTGCAGAAGGCTCTGCACATGCATGGAGGAGGCGGGCCACTCGCTCACATTTGCGAACCAGTAGCGAAAGTAAGTGAATTTCACCCCTGGCTCCAACATTAAGGTTTTTAAGACAACTATTTGCCTGAAATGGTACAGGATCTCCTGCTTGAGCAATGGGGTTGGATTAGATGACTTCCAAGGTCCTTTCAACTCTGTTATTCATTGTTCTGTTCTGAGGCCTGGCTACCCCTGTTTTAAAAACAAACTTCGAAAACACACATCAAAACACACACAATAATTTCTAATTTTTAAAGGATTTTAAGAATAAACAGACATACATAAAGGCGGTGAGAAAATAATGGCATTTTTAGGATCATACCACGGATATATATGATCTGATTTATAAGAATTAAGAATTACAAGAAACCTTAAGTTACACATTCCAGGTAGCATTAAGTGATTATGGGCTTAATGGCAAAATGAAAGAGAGAAATAGAGGCAACAGCTACCAAGCAGTGGTGGGATTCAAATAACTTAACAACCGGTTCTCTGCCCTAATAATTTCTTCCAACAACCAGTTCATGAAACTGCTCAGAAAGTTAACAACCTGTTCTCCCGAAGTGGTGTGAACTGGCTGAATCCCGCCACTGCTACCAAGTCTCAATTGTGCTTTGGGAAATTTTGCTGAAAAAAGATTTCGCCATATCACTGCATACAGCTCGTATTGTCTAAAGCTGTTTCAGGATGCTAAAGAGATACCCTTTTCATAAATTCCTAATCAGAGAGATTATGAAATGTCCACATTGCGCAACGTTTCACCCCAAATCAGCTTGACTGAGACAATCTTGATGATCTTGATTTGAAATGTCCACTTTTCTGTATTTAAAATGCAAGGCTGAATTCAGCCTTTGTCTGGCATTTTCAGGACAATTTATCTCTAGGAAAGATACACTATTTACCTGCTTATTTTTTATGTAGCTTTTTGATAAAGAAATTCTCGATTAAGTGTTGCTTGGAATGTATTTGAGAAGCAACAACAACAACAAATTATGCTGGGACTTGCCAGTTTTATCCCTTTGTAAACACATATTCTTAATTTGAATATTTTAATGACCTGTTTTCTGTTTTGATCACAAAAGTAGTTTTCTTGCAATATCTAAAATCCCATTGCTTTGAAATTTCCTTCTTGAATTAACAGAGAAACAAAATTATTTCATCAACTTCATATTGTTCAATGATCTAGAATGATTTCAGAATTCTGTGTTAATTCCTGGTAATTGATGAAGCTAAAATAAATAAAAAGTTGACAATGACCATAGACAACAGTGAAAATATTGAAGGTATTTCCATTTTAAACAGTAATTCTGGTTTAATTTAAGTGTCTAAGAAAAGGCCTAAGCAAAGACCAATAGCCAACCTGTTAAGATTTCTTCTGCTTATTCTCTAAAAGTCTTGCTGGGGACTTATGTAGAGTTTGAGACTGGGTCTCATTGATGTCCACATGACATTCCTGAAGATTTATCTTCCTCTGTTAAATGAACCATTAGATTGATCTTTTTTAGTATCATAGGTCTTCATTCAGTCAAATAAACCATATTTTGATTACCACCCTGGAAAGATATAAATGCTAAATACTGTTTAACTTTATTTTATGAGATGGAATAGTATATATTTTTTTCCTTTCTACTGACCTTTTATTGCCTTGTGAATAAAAAAATAATTTACCAGGCAGAAATAACGGCTAAAGGAAGAGGCGATTTATGAGCATGTCAGCTCCACTAAAACCAAAGGATGTAACATAATGGCCGCAGAATAAAAATAGTGAGTTGTTTGTTTGGTTTTTTAAATTCAAAAGAGAGATCTTAGTTTGGGTCCAAAACATTAGAATACATGTTCATTTCATCATTTAGTGGAAAAACAAACATATGTTCTGTATGCTCATACCTTTGTCTGCTAGCCTTGTTATGGGATCTGGGAACCTTTAATCAAACCTAAAAAGGTTTGTAAAATAAATTTTAAAAAAAGATTCAAATGATTCTGAAATAATTCTGAAGTAATTCATAGAAATTACCATGTAAAGTTCTACTTTTCTATTTGCTGAAGTTTAAAAAGTTTTAAAGAATTCAGGAATTCACTCCATGCGCTGAAAGTTAGCATAAGGAAACCTATATGGTTATCTCCAGGCTTCTTTAGGGATTACTGTATTTTTTGGAGTATAAGACACACTTTTTTCCCTCCTAAAAGAAGCTGAAAATTTGGATGCGTCTTAAACTCTGAATGTAGCTTTTTCAAAGCTTTTTTTCAGCCCTAAGGAAGTGCTAGCGAGTGAAGCAATCTCTGCTTCCCTGCTTTGCCTGCTCTCCCCCGACTCTCAGCTGTGAACCTTTTTTTCAGCCCTAACAAGGCGCTAGCAGTGAGCGCTTTGCCTGCTCCCTCCAACTTTCAGATGTGAAGGTTTTTTTCAGCCCTAAGGAGGAGTTAGTGAGTGGAGCGATTTCTGTGGTTTGCTTACTTTTCTCATTACTTCTCTCTCCAAAGATCAGTTGTGCTTTAAAAGCTGTTTTTTTATCTCCAGCAAACTAATGTGCTGAAGCTGACCAGACTAAAGACGCTAGCCAGATGAATACCTGGTAGGCAAAGTCCCTCCTCCCTATTTTTCTCCCAAAAAACTAAGTTGCATCTTATACTCCAGTGCGTCTTATACTCCGAAAAATACGGTACTTAAAGCAAATTTTTTATTTGTTTTACTATTGGGCTGACTCTTTGGAGAAGAAGGTAAATATGTAGTGGGGAACAGAAAAAGTAAGAGGAAAGAGAGGTATGAAAGCATGAGTTGGGAATGTATGTTGGGCTTTGAACAGGAAAGAGTATCAATATCAGAGAATTTGAACAATTGATGGCAAAGATTTTAATATTATTTGAAACTCAGGATTAACATCACTTAGCTATAAAATATCACATTTAGAACTGTGACCCAGACATTTCTTTCAGATGCAGCACAACTCAAGATTTTCATCTCAACAGGAGCTTCTCTTGAAGTGCACAATATTTATTTCATATATTTAAAATTCAACATAAAATATTTATAAGTGTATGAATGCATAATATAATGTATAATTTAATTATATTCTATAATTTATAAGGAGCTATTTATTAATTTATTTAAAGTGTACATTTTAAATACAATGCACAAATGCTCAGCCAATTTCAGATTTCACTGGGCATTCCAAGATGAAACATGAAAGAGGAGTTATGTAGAATATTGAAGCATGAAGCACAAATGTCACTAATGAATGCACAAAAGATTCTCCTAATTGCTTCTTTCTCAGTCTTGAATCCAGGAACTCAGACTGGGAGGAAACCCCTGCACTGTGTGCAAGACCCTTTCACCAGCTTTCCTTCAGTTCTTTGGAAAATTTGGAATTCAAAAACATAAAGGGCAAATGTTCAACTATCTGAATTGTGATATGTAGTTAAGCACAAATTCCAGCCTGGCCTGCAGTCCTGGCAAAAGAACTTCAATCCAGTTGTTTTCTTCTATTGTTATAAAACAGTGTTTTAAAAATGGTCCTATTCTGTGAAAAAGAAATTGGCCTGTATCCACTTATTGCTAATGAGAGAAAATGTAAAATCTTTATGACAAAGATTTCCTTACGGGTTGGTCTTTGCTTCATGATATGCAATATTCCTATTTAGGATGAAAATTAGGGCTGATAGAACTTGTTCCTCTTCTTAAATTACTTACACTACATCTATCTATGATAACAGACATTCTTAAAATTAACTTCTGCGTCTATTGTTCACAAAGGTTTTTCAAAACAGCCCAAATTTAAGTATTTTACTCCATTACGTGTCACAGTCAATTTAAATTGTTCTTTCCTTTCATTGTAATCTTTAGTTTCCCCTTATCCTCTCTAATATCCAATCTTGAGTATTCCATCCTATCATGTATTTGAAGCTGATTTGAATGTGGATTTTAAAATGACAAACTACAAGAATGTTCTGGAAAAGATGATATACTGGATATGCAACTGAAACCAGTTAATGTTTTAATAATTAAAAAGGACTTATAAATAACAAATCAGAAGAGCGATTTAAGATGATAATGGAGCCACTATGATGCTTGAGGTGTGTTGGAGATACAAATGACTATCAGAAAGGTAGTCTACCAAAATTCTTCATAGAAGGTAATACATATTAGAGGGTCAAAGGCAGGGGTGAAATCCAGCAGGTTCTGACCGGTTCAGGAGAACCTGCAGTGGAAATTTTGAGTAGTTCAGAGAACTGGCAAATACCATCTCTGGCTGGCCCAAGTGGGAAGGGAATGGGGATTTTTCAGTATCCTTCCCATGCCATGCTCACAAAGGCACTCTTTCCCTGGAGTGGAGTGGGAATGGAGATTTTGCAGTATCCTTCCCATGCCATGCTCACAAAGGCACACTCACCAAGGCACCTCACGCCCACCAAGCCACGCCCACAGAACCGGTAGTAAAAAAATTTGGATTTCACCACTGGTCAAAGGTCTTAATCAATTTTCCCAACCTTGGCTTTCACTGTGTTGCAGTGATCTGGAGGATATCTCATTGGAGAATGTTATTATAAAGTGTCATAATATAAAATCTGGGAGCAGAGTAAGAATGGATGCCTTGTAATTTCCCATGATACCCTGGAGCTTCACTATATTAAGAGAAATCTAGAATGTCATATGAAATTTAAGTAGCACTTCCAGCCTGTTCCAGTGGTACTTAACAATACAGTTTAAAACGAGGGTGAAGGTTTGTCCTCCAAGCTTGTGGGTTGGTTTCTGAATGTTTCATTACCAGGCTAGGCAACATCTCCAGTGGGGTCTAGGAGATGCCAGGGTCAGTGTTCTTCTGTTTATAAGGGTTTAGTGTGGTCAGTAGGTCTTGTAATGGTGAGGTCATGTCAGTGAGGATCCCATCAGGTCAGGTCTTATGATGAGTAATTACAAGACCCATTGCAAGACCCTGACCTGTTGTGGAGAACAAATCTATACCCACATCCTACACCCAAGCCACAGATATTTGCCACTATTACAAACAGTTTAAAACCTAACTTGGACCCCTTAGGAAATCAAATAATTTAATGGAGATGTAGGATAGCAATAGAAATGGCACTTATATACCAGTCCATATTGCTTTGCAGCCCGCTCTAAGCGATTTATAGAGTCAATATATTGCCTCCAACAACCTGGGTCCTCATTTTACTCCCCTCAAAGGATGGAAAGATGAGTCAACCTTGAGCCAGTTAGGATCGCATTCCTGGCAATGAAATGCAGAGTTAGCCTGCATTTCTGCATTCTAAACACCATGCCACCACGGCTCTTAAGTATACTCATAATGGCAGGCTTCAAGGTACAAGGATGAATAGGACCACAGTATTGCAATCCTCACCTACTAGTGTTTACTGAGTGGCAGGGGTGTCTATAGAGTGTGCTTTAAAAAAGATGGCAGCCATGAAGATCTGATGGGAATCCCGTCTGCGTTTTAGGTGTATAAAAAACATATGGAACATCAGCTACTCTGTTGCTGTTGTCATTTTGACTTATTGAATCATATTCTGTGGAGTAGACATACATTGGCTGTTATGAAAACTGTTGGACACAGTTGGGCTAAATTTGTCTTATTTGTAAAGAGCAAGGGAGATGACCTTGACAAAATGTTGCAAGAATTGATACCTATTAGTATAGTTCTAGTCTTCCCAATTTCCCTGTTCTTGTAGATTGATTGTTGATTTCCTGATATAGCCTGCCTAGTTGGGCTGACATTATTTGAATACAAGAAAAGTCTTATGTAACTTTTAAAATATATTATGCCTTTTGAAATCTTTGGAATGTGAACCTTCCTGGTTCACCTCAGAAAGACATATATGCCATTGTATAAGTATGATAAATAAATAATTTAAAAAGTATTTCAGCCATGTAGAAAGTAAGATCTATTACTTTCCTGAACTGCACTCTTGAAAATTCAGATAGTTAATTTTTATTAGTTGTTAGGTAGAGCCAGTCTAGGGTTGTAGTTAGAAATGGACAGACCATGAGCTCTAGTCCAGCTTTGAGTACGAAACCAGCTGGGTGACCTTGGGCCAGTCAGTTTCTCTCAGTTCTAGGAAACAGGGAATGGCAAACCACTTCTGATATTTTAGCAAGAAAATTTCATGGATTTATCCAGATACTCAACACTGACCCAGATGAACAAAAAAGAAAAAAGAAAAAGAGGCAACTAATGTATGTTACTGAAAATTTTATAATTTGGCAGTTACCTTATTATTTTTAGCTTTGTGCAATTATCAAAACTCCTTTTTCATTGACCTGCTTAAAATATTTGTTTCTTTTTTCATAGTCATGAATACTGTAGCTTAAAAGAATTCTCCCTGATTCCAGAAGCCAATTCTAAAGCCACTTAGGGATCTCTCTGGTCCTATCAGATGATGTGGTCATCAATCACTGAACCAAGTTGTTTACTACTATGACTGATCTTTAAAAGTAGGATCAATGTAACTCATTCTTCAAATCTGATATTTATATAACAGAAAATAGCAGGAAAAAAATTTTTTTTTAAAAGAAGGTCATACCATAATTCAGTCTTCTGCAGGTAGCAACCTCAAGATACATAACACTACAATTCCCATAATTCCAAAGTAGTATATCCAATACTTTCCTATTCATGTGGTAAGCAGATTCATTACTGCAAAATTCTGGAAAAGTAAAGTACATGTTTTATTGGCTCAGTTATATTTTAAAGCATGATAATGCTTTGGCTGAAAAATTAACATGACAACAAGCTTTGAAAATACCCAAAAATTTTTAAAAGGTTTAAAATTGACAAGATTTATAATGGTTTGGCATTGCTCTCTCTGAGATATTTGAAATTTGTCAATCTAACTTCAACATGATATCATTCAGTTATCTCACATGCAAGTGGTAACCCTGATCCCATTACCTGATGAAACATAACAAAGTGTTGTTAGCAGCGTTTCCCCCATAAATTACTGCCTCTGCAAATTTCATTGTGAATAGAAATATGGATAAAGAGGTATTTAAAATATTTCAATTCCTCTTGAGAATCACATATTTAGTTATGTACATGCCCTGCTTAACTTTTCTTTTCCTTGAACTTTTCTTTTTCATAACTGATCTATTTCTAAATATATTATATCTATTTTTAGAAAACACTTTCTGCCCTGCAGAAAAGCATGGTATTATTCCTGAGGCAACAGGAATTGTAACTATACTGTGTGCATGATTATTAGGCAAGTGAGTATTTTGACGATATCTTCCTTTGTATGCATATTTTTCACCTCCAAGCTGTATAAACTTAAATGCTTAGTGGATATAAGCAGATCAGATATGTGTTTGTGTAATGAGGGAGGATGAGGCCTAAGGAGATCAACACCCTATATCAAGGTGTGCATAATTATTAGGAAGCTTCTTTTCCTCAGGCAAAGTGGGATAAAAAAGGAATTTAACTGACTCTGAAAAGTCAAAAATTGTAAATTCTTTCAGAGGGATGCAGCATTCTTCAAATTGCTAAGATATTGGGGCGTGATCACAAAACCATCAAATGTTTTGTTGCAAATATTCAAGAGGGTTGCAAGAAATGTGTTGAGAAAAAAAGACGCTCCTTAACTGCCAAAGTTTGAGAAGAATCAAACATGAAACTACCAGGAACCCATTATCCTTCAGTGCTGTCATATTTCAGAACTGCAACCTACATGGAGTGCCCAGAAGTACAAGGTTTTCAGTGCCCAGAGACATGGCCAAGGTAAGGGAGGTTGAAATCTGACCATCACTGAATAAGACACGTAAGTTGAAACAGTAAGACTGGGCCAAGAAATATATGAAGACAGATTTTTCAAAGGTTTTATGGATTGAGGGGATAAGAGTGACTCTTGACAGTCCAATTGGATGGGCATGTGGCTGGATCAGAACAGGCACAGAGCTCCACTTCAACTCAGGCACCAGCAAGGTTGAGGTGAGGTACTGATATGGGCTGATATTATGAAAGATGAGCTTGTTAGACCTTTTCAGGTTGAAGATGGACTTAAAATCAACTCCCAAACCTACTGCCAGAAGACACTGCTTTGTTCAAGCAGTGGTACAGGAAAAAGTCTGCATCTTTCAAAAAGATAATGATTTTTATGCAGGACAATGTTCCATTGCAGGCATCAAAGTACTTCACTGAGTACCTAGTCAGTAAAGGCTTTAAAGATATAAGAATAATGACAAGGCCTCATTCCTATCCAACATAAACCCTATTGAGAACTTGTGGGCCCTTCTTAAATGGGACTTTTACAGTGAAGGAAAACAGTACACCTCTCTGAACAGTGTCTGGGAGGCTATGGTTGCTGCTGCACAAAAAATTGATCAACAGATCAAGAAACTGACTGACTCCATGAATGGAAGGCTTATGACTGTTATTGAAAAGAAGGGTGAGTATATTGGTCACTGATTTTTTTTTTTTGAAATGTCACAAATGGTAAACCGTGCTAAACATGATTGCAGAAAATACAACTTCAGTAACAGAGTCATTAGAATTGAATAGAATAGATTCTTGACGAACATATCTTTTCTTTTATGTACACTGAGAGCATATGCACCAAGACAAATTCCTTGTGTGTCCAATCACACTTGGCCAATAAAGTATTCTCTTCTCTTCTCTTCTCTTCTCTTCTCTTCTCTTCTCTTCTCTTCTCTTCTCTTCTCTTCTCTTCTCTTCTCTTCTCTTCTCTTCTCTTCTCCTCTCCTCTCCTCTCCTCTCCTCTCCTCTCCTCTCCTCTCCTCTCTTCTCTTCTAACAGAGTCATTAATGCCTGGAATGCACTACCTGACTCTGTGATTTCTTCCCCAACCCCCCAAATTTTAACCTTAGACTGTCTATTGTCGACCTCACCCCATTCCTAAGAGGTTTCTAAGGGGCATGCATAAACACACCAGTGTACCTACCGTCCCTATCCTAATGTTCCTTTTTATATGTATCCATTTCATTTATTCATAATTATGTTTATACTTATATCTGTTACCTATTACATGCTTGCCGAAATAAATAAATAAAATAAAATAAATGTTTATTTGTACATTTTGAATTGTTTGTTTATTATTCTCACTTTAACAGATGCAAATAAATGAGATGGGCAAATTTTCATTTTTCATTTAATTGCGTAATAATTCTACACACTAATAGTTGCCCAATAATTGTGCACACATAGATATTCTCCTACGAAAGCCATAATCTCACTTTTACTTTCTTAAATATTCAGATTTGAGGTTGAGTAACATTTTGGATTGACCCAGAGCATTGTAGTTGTTCAATAATAAAATTAATTCTCCAAAATACAGCTTGCCTAATAATTGTGCACAAAGTATATTCTAATTCTCTTCTAAAGATTCCTATAAAACAGTCTTCTTCAAACCTGGCAACTTTAAGTTATGTGTGGACTTCAACTCCCAGGATCCCCCCCCCCCCAGCATATTAAGTTGTCAGGTTTAGAAAAACAATAAGCAAGAATTTTCCAGGTCTCAGATAGCTTTTAAATAATTGGCTCAGGTTGTCCAAATATTAACACAAGGGTTGGGAAAAAACAAAGAAGTGGCAGAATCTAGACACAAACTATTAAAGCATTGAGTAGGCTCAATGGCTTCTCAGTTTCTGCAGGGTCAAATCTAGAATCCAGATAGGAAAGACCAGTTGTATGAAATTATTCTTCGAATTAATGCCAGTCACATGCTTTTTTGGTTTGCGTATTTTTATAACTTTTATAAAGTGTCAATCTGGGTTTATTTATTTCATGTGTTCCTTGTTTTTCTCAGAGAATAGGATACCATACATTACACTGAATAAGAAAAAATGATGAGTCATGTGATGGAGAGGCAACCATTGGAATTTTGAATCCAGATTTTAAGTACCTCCAAGATAGGTCTACCAGAATTCCAACTAAACACTAAGTGACCAGTCATAAGTCAAGGACTATCTTTATTAGGAAATTCCACAGCTGCAGAATAGATTGGGAAATCACCAACTACCCAAGATGAGGGACCATTTCATGCAACTAAGTAAATAATAAGCACATGTACATCTAGTCCACCAGAAGAATAACATGACGCAGTGGAGACATTCCCTTACCTTTAATTTAGAATGAGAAGTGTATTTTCAATTATATACTTTTTGACAATGCATAGGTGAATTGAACATGACAGCCGTTTCTAATAATTATCCCAAATTCTAGTTCGTCTAGCACTTATATTTCTGTTTACTACATTCTGATTTTGCTATTTACCATTTATTTTATTTATATATACTCTTTCGCTTGGAAGAAGCTCTCATCATAGAGGTTCACAAATGTCTTCACAGTGAGCACATCAATAAACTTTCTTTTTTTAAAGGAAGACTATGATACTCAAAAAATCAGAATGGTAGGTTTTTCTGATCACATTCAGATATTGTGATTATTAACCAATTTGAATTTAGCAAGTATTTGCTGTATCTGGGCTGGGAACTTTTACTTTTTTATTTTGCCAAACTCTCTATAAAGATGCAAGAGACACTAGGAAATCTTGCACCTATTTGCTATTCTGCTAATTTCATCCTATAATGATGATACTCTTTTTTTTTTATGGGGCAAATGTGTTATATTTTATTAACTTATGCCTTCGCTTCCCTTTGATATTTTTCCTGATGCCTGACAGTATTACAGGTTTACTGTTCGAATGCTCATCTGCTATATATTTCATATTTCATACTCCAAAAGGAATCATTTATGGTAATACTCTAAAGGCCACTGCTCCTCTTTGTCAAGAGAAACGAAGGGAAAAGGATTTCATCTGAAACTTTCCAAGAGAAATATATACTGAAGAATAAATAATATCTTGTAGATCATTTCTTTTTACCTACAAGACATTATTTACTGCATGTTGACTTAAGATAGTACATTCAATGAAGTTATCATGGAACCATGGTTGGAAAGCCATCACTCCCTGAACAGGGTAAGATTAATTAATTAATTTATTTAATGTATGGCCTAGAATACATGGATAACAGATATATATATATATATATATATATATATATATATATATATATATATATATATATATATATATATATATATATATATATATATATATATATGTAGGTATGTAGGTCTTTGGTTATTCGGGTTTTTTCCCGCGTAAAATTGGAAGTGTCTTGGTGACGTTTTGACGAAGTCTCATTCGTCATCTTCAGGCTGGTGTTTTCAGCTTCGTGCTTCTAGGAGCAATGTGTGATCACAGCTGTTTCTTCCTTATAACTGCTCGTGAGGGTGTGAACTGATTGGGTGGGGGTTTGGCTGTGTTCTGATTGGATGGGGGGTTGGCTGTGCTCTGATTGGATGGGGGTGTGTTCTGTTTGGGTGGGGGCTTGGTTGTGCTTGTGTTAGTCTGAGTTGCAGGGGGATTTGAGCTGGTGAGCTGCATTGCTGTTGTTTGACTTCATGTTCGTGGTCATGCCACATCTTCATGGTGGGTGTCAGTCTGCTTCATGTATGGATTGGAGGGGTTTAAATTGGCTAATGATGCAGCTGCGGTCTGGCTTCTGGTCCATGGTCGTGCCTCATCATCAGTGTGGATTTGAGTCTGCTTTCCGCATGGATGTGTGGTGGTGACATCCTATGTGGCACTCGTGAGTGTGGGTCTGGTGTCATTCCTCGTGTTGGGGACTTGTTTGTCAATAAGGGCGGGATCCTACGATCCCAGCTAAGATATATATACATGGGATGAAGGTGTAGCTAACTGGTGAGGGCTTATAAGTCCAAAATAGATCTATCTTAGTCTCCTTAGTCTCCCAATGGGCAGCAGGGAGCTTGCTGGCTGCTGGAAAAAAAGCCTAGAAACAGTGGATTTTGATTTCACTGAACTAGGGCTGCATAAAAATCTCGGTTTACATAGGAAGAACCTGGCTAAAGAGAAATACACATAAAGACCTATGAAAAGAAAAGAAAACAAATACTGTACTTTTACAGGAAGGATACATGGGATGAAGGTGTGGCTAACTGATGATAGCTTATAAATCCAAAATAGATCTATTTTAGTCTCCCAATGGGCAGCAGGGAGCTTGCTGGCTGCTGGAAAAAAAGCCTGGAAACTAGTGGATTGGGATTTCACTGAACTAGGGCTGCATAAAAATCTTGGTTTACGTAGGAAAAGCCTGGCTAAAGAGAAATACATATAAAGACCTATGAAAAGAAAAGAAAACAAATATATATATACATATATATGGTCTACCCCAACATGTGGGTAGGAGCATTCTGCTTCCCTTTCACCTTTCAGCTCCAATCCAGGAGCCCTCAAGCAGTCGCATTCATGACAAACCACAGAAATAGATCTATACTAGTCTCCCTTTATTTCTTTATCAGCGAAATATAAATTGTGTGTGTGTGTGTGTGTGTGTGTGTGTGTGTGTGATGTGATATGATGTAATATAATATATGTATGATGGAAATATATAGTCAATTTTGAAAGGTTTGAGCATTTCAAGAACTTACATGCAAGCTATAAATTACATTTTAATCTATACATTTAAAGGGCAAGAGTCCCAGTTAAAGCATCATCCCACTATCTGCTTGAACTTTGCGTTTAGACATAGCTAGCAAAAAGGAGCCTTCCACCTCAATAATTGTTTTTGCTGTCATACCATTCTAATTAGTAAGAAAGTTTTTCTAAAACACATTTAACTGGAGTTTGTCTTTCTGTTCCATTTTCTGGAAAAGCATAAAACAAAGCTTGGCTTTTTTTCAGTCTTACATCCCTTCAGATATTTGACAATCCTTAAAAATTCTCAGGGCTAAAAATACTCTCATGCTCTTCTTCTGGGATTTAGTTTCCTATCCCTTGATCATGTTTGTTGCCAACCTTGAATGTGTTCCAATTTGTTTAACCCTTTTAAAGTATATGGGACCAATATGGGAGATTGTAAATATCTGTATCTAAAAATATGATAATGGAAGTTGAAACATATAAATTTATGGGGAAATAATAGTACACTTAATACTCTTTCCTGAATACCAATTTAATGAAACATTGTAATATATGAGCCATGGTGGTGCAATGATTATGCCAGGAGTTCAGTCATGACTCAGCCTTCCAACCTTATGAGGTTGGTAAAATGTGGACCCAGATTGTTGGGGGCAATGGCGGCTCTGCAAGCCGCTTACAGAGGGCTGTAAAACACTATGAAGCTTTAGGCATATAAGCCTAAATGCTATTATAATTGCTAGATAATAGATGGGATGTGAAGCTAGTTTTCTTCTTCCTGGTGCAGTCTGGGTAATGCAAAAGTGTGTCCTAAATGAACTAGTCACTGCTGGCAGCCAGATTACAGAGTAGATTTTCCTGACTCTCAAAATACATGGCAACAAAGTCCATGTATGATATGCCATATGCTAAATAAACAAATATAATAGATACAGTAAATTCAAGATGGTTAGAAGATGATGTGATAAATATAAATGAAAAAGAAGATCTAGCGCTCCAAAGGTGTGCTGAAATCTTGAACTAGTATTATATATTTCTTGACTTTATAATACATAAGATCAGCTCCTATTACCTGTATCCAGAAAGATAATACATTACCTTACAAGACGTAATAGTAATCTCTGAAGGAGATGGGTGGTTAAGGAGTATGAAATATAAATAAACAAATAAATAGATAAATGAATAAATAATCAGCGGTATTTTAAGAAACTATTCCATACTTGATGTCAGTTTCTTCTTTCAAAAAACAAAATTAATATTTCTCTATAAAAAATTCCAGGCAAGCAAAATTCCCACATGGTAATGCTGTTTGTACTTTCTTAAGAAACAATAATTGAAAGTAATTAGGTGATACAGGGATTGAGTGCATTTTTTTTATTACAGCAAATGGTGATAAATAGAACTTACTGAAGTTGCTTACATTCACAAGTAATGTGAAAAGGTCAGTTTAATCTTTATTTATTTATTTGTGTCTCCCTGTCTTTGTTGCAAGGTTAGAGAATAGCCTATTCTAGATATTCCATTATTAAAGTGATAATTTAGGAGACACGATCCTAAGAGCAAAATGGATCTTAGACTAGGATCAGAAATTACCAGTTTCAAACCTATATTCAACCATGAAAGATTGCCAGGTGACTTTAAATAAAGCTATCTCTCATCATGGCCTCACAGAATTATTTTGAGAATAAAAGTGATTTTTATGTTATCTTGAACTCCTTGAAGATTGCTGGGATATAAACTATGGTCAATTAATAATCTATTGGGTGCCAATTTATGACAATTTTTTCTATACATTTGTGAGTGATATACAATTTTGATTTTATTTTAAATAATACTAAATATTACAGTTTGATGTTGATATTCTATAGGTATGGTTTTTATTTTGTGTGTTTGTTTTACTACAGGTACAGTTACTATAGCAGCTAGCACTGACAGGCTAGTTAAGACTATTCATGCCAATTTAGTACTCCATAAATTTCACGATTGTATAAGTTACCACCAATTCAAAAATGAGTAGATATATAAATTCAGTAGTGAAAATTGCCCACTATTTACTATTTATATGCTTACTATTTTGTTTTAGTTTGATGATAGGTATTATTTTTCTACTTTAGCTCCTGGACCCAAGGACTTTAGCAACATCATCAACAGTTCAAACTCAGTAAATACATTATGGAATCAGAAGTCTTACTCCTAATCTATACGAGGTTCAAAACAGATAAGATATCTTTCAGGCAGCCAAGTGCTCAATAAGATGGAAGAATAAAAATAGAGGAAACAAAATATGAAAAGATGTAATACACATATTTACAACTCTGTTTCTTCTTCATGCAAAATTTGGAAGGTAGAGTGTTATCCAAACATTCAGTCAGCTGTCTGTAGAAATCATAGATGCATCTGGTTTTTTAATATCTAAAATGCATTTTCTCCATTTTCATTAAAGTGGGCTCAAACTATTACATGTGTGACTCTGCTGTCTGACTTGCAGCAAAACCAAAAGGTTTTAGAAACCATTTTTTTTCCCATTCAAAGAAAAGCACAGCAAAAGTTTCAATTCAATTAACTGAAGACTATTTGCTTCTGAAAGCTAAACTGTTCTGTTTTGCTGAGCTGGGTCATCGGTGGAGGATTGCAACATCCATCTTGCAGCTCCTTGAGTCAGGGCCTTTAATTAATGACCTGGGAATCTGCTTTATATTTTAAAAAGATAAAATCTAATTGTGGTTCAAATTAGACTGCCTAATGAACGTGACAACAAAGCAATCAATCAAAAGATATAGGTAAAGAATAGTGACTATATTAAATAAACCTCTTGTTCATTTTGCATAAGTATCTAAACAAATTGTCACTTGCTATATTGATGCATTCTTTACTGGGATTTCAGTCAGCTCAATTAGTGCATCTCTCAAACATTGAACAAGCCTTGTGTGCAAGTCTATAAATGCAGGACAAAAAGAAAATACAAAAAGCATAACTCAGGAAAGTAAACATAGTGGCATTAATGGAAATGTGTTTGTATTCTAAAACTGACCTTATTGAAATCAGTGGGATATGCAACACAATTCTGTGCATTATACCAAAGTAATTCCTGTCCAATTCAATTAGGCCTATTTACAATAGATGGTATAAAATATCCTTAAAATACTTACCTTTCCTTGCAGGATAGTATAACAGCTAAATCTGTTTTCTTTCCTTTGGTATTTTTTTTTTAAATTAGCTGGGATTTAAGTGACATTTACTCCATCATCCTTAGGTGATTTTACATTACAAGGTTTCATGCCATATTTAAGGTTCAAGAAAAATCTTCTGGAGTTCTTTTTATGTTTAAGAGAGAGTGGCAGTTTTTGCTCTGTGAATTTTTCACCCTTCCCTGAAAGTAAAATGCAATGAGTGATATTATGTAAAATATCAATTTCACATGCAAAGCTTTTACACATATTTTAATCATAGCCCTGAAGGAGGATGAAAAATGAATTCATTTAAATAATCTATGTATTATTTAAAGTACTATACAAATGAAAACATAAATAAAAATATGGGAGGAAAAAAATGCACTAACAAAAGGAAACAATTTTAAAAATACAAAACTTGGGAGCCAGGTGAAATCGAAAGTAAATTTCCAGTAAAGAATATTGAACATTTTTCTTGTGCTTGAAGGATAATGATGATGGCATTATCCATGCATATCTGAGAGGAGTTTGGGCACAACCAATGAAAAAGCCATTTTTATGAAAACTGTCCAATTAATCTCAGAAGTCAGATAAACAGAGAAAGGATTCTTTAAAACAAGTAGACCAGTTTTATATATTCCTTTAAATTTTCCAAGTAGTTATAGGCAAAGATTAAGAGGTTATACATATACATCATAATCTTTGAGTGGTTATACACAATCCACTTGCCACATTAATATTTCTCAAAGGTTCTTATTCTATATGGACTAATAATCATAAAGTTTTGTAAGTCCAAAGACTAGAGAGTCTAAAGTTGTGTAGGCAGGCAACAATCCATGCCTTACTTGGATTCTTAAAATGTCTGGCTATTTGTACAGTTCACTTTGGGCAGTACTTAAAAAAAGAAATTGGAAGAGGTTCTTCTGAGCTACAACACATCATTAAAATTTTCACTTGGGGGGTGGGGAAATTTCAAAAAAGGGATGTAATTGCTTTAATGAGTCAATTCATTAAAGTAGTCATATATTGATAATGCATATCATTAAAGAAACCCCAAACATACTTGAAAAAAAATACATTGCTACTTTAAAAAAGTATGCGGATATGTTCCAGAGCACCTCCTCAAATAATTTTCAAAGGATGTGGAACTCTTCTATTTATGACTGATTTTTTTTTAAATACTAGAACTGAAAGAACTGTTATTTTGGTTTTATTCTTTTGAGGCAAATGGCAACTTTGGTGGGATGGGACAGTGCTTTGAAGCAGATCAGAAAGAGGAAAACTGTTAAGGCTATTGCCCAATACTATTTGCCAGTTCGATTTTGAACTTTATATAGATATATAATGATGGTCCATCACTCAGTTTCAATTATTAACTTCTAGAATTGTTTAGTTTATTGATGATCTTTCAAAAATATCCTAAAGGGAAAGGAAGTCTTGCTATGTATTTGTTTATTTATTTTGGCCCATCTAGAGATGACATTATAATGTTTCTATAAAAGGATGGATACTATAAAATCATAGGAGAAATTGTGCCCAAAGACCAACATTCTGGCTTTAAGAGAAAATATTATACGATTGCAATATTCAACAATGTCCACTGTTGAGCATAGCTATAAATAATCATAGAAAGGAATGGGTCATTATTGATTCTCTTTGGGAAGGAAGCAATTACTATTTCAAAAACATGACCCTGTTTTCCTTTAATAAGCACAGAATAAGGGAACATCCAAGATATTAGAAGGATAGCAGTGACAAGGAATAGCAGATAGGGGAAGTAGTTATTATATGTTTTCGTAATAATTATCTGTAAAATAGGAGCTGTAGGAATACAAGCTTTGAATCAGCATTAGCAAGAAGAAAAAAGTGTGAGTCAAGTAACAGTTGGTATATAGAACACTGATTAATTAGTTTATAGAAAGATTCATAGCTGTTGCATTCAGGTGCATTTCAAAAATTGGAAGAAATGACAGCTATTCATGTATATATTAACTTTCCTGAAAAAAGAAAAGAAATGAAACATATCTTTAAAAAACTGCTGTGAACCTTTTACGATTCTGAATGTGTTTTATTAGCATGCATTGCATTTACATGCCAGGTAGGAGAGTTCAAGGTCATTGCATGTTTGGTTATTTGAGAAGTCCTTACAACAAAACTTCCTCAAACTGATGCCCTCTTATTGCTTGTATGTTTGAGAAGATGTCATTGCAATATATACCATCCCCCCAAAAAGAAAATGACTTTACAACAAAATTATTTGTGACATTATGTACCTTCCATACACATACCTAGTAATTTTTCTAAATCTAGAGACGACCATTTGTGAGAGCCATATGTGATGTCCCTGGTACATTAGCATTCTTACCTATCATCTCCAATATAGATGTTGGAATTGAATTTGATTAAAATACTTCCCTGCTTCCAAGATTTCATTAATGCTTGAAAGATAACTTCCATTAGCACCAGCTTGGAACTTTCTAGCTAGGCTTTAGCAGACATGTTTATGGAATTAAACATCTCTTTCCATGCACTGTAATCCTAATAAACTCTTGGTAACAACTCTTCTCGATGCTTTAAAGCACAGGTGTGATTGCTAATTGTAATACTAAACTTGAAGCTTTTAAAATCATGGTTTATTGAACACACGATGTTGAATAAGTTGAGAAATAACCACAAGCTGTAATGACTGAGTTTACACTTCATAAACCAAAAATAATCCACATGATGTTTAGTTTAGCTCTGGGAAGTAAGCTATGCTGATAGTAATAGGATTGTGCAGTGATCCAGATTAGAGGGGAGAAGGTGCTCCAGGGCATGCATGGGCATGCATAGGGTGCCTATCAGCATTAACTTACATCAAATGCCTCTTTTGCTTGGATCATGCACGAGTCCAAGAAAAGACACAGTTACAGAGTGAATGCCCCAGTAATGCTATGGATCCACAAATCTCTTTCATCCCAGATTACTGCAGACTTCTAATAGAGACATTTGGCCATGGCGCCATGCATTTGTTTCCAGCTTGTTTAGATGTTTTGATTCAGTATTCCATTCTCTACATACAGAGTATGTTTGTGAATTTGAAAACTATTATATCTGCTTTTTTATTTTAGATATTAAAATATGTCTTGCTCCGATTTGCATGTCCTACATGATTCACAACTGTTTCCTGGTTCTCGGTATTCATTTCATGCTAATAAACATTGATACTGTAATAAACAAAATGCATTATGGCTTTGGAACAAATAATCAACATCAAAAAAATCACTTTGCTGACAAGAAAAGAGATATGGGCAATATTAGTATTTCAAATCCTTCAGGCAAGGATGTGAAGATTGGGATCTAAAAGAGATTGGATCGCCATCATCTCAACAACAGGATTTTGACAGCTGGAATAAATAACTTTTTGAGAGCAACTTGTTAAACTGGGTTAAAAAAGGGTTGTATAATGATACTACCCTCTCCAGTTCCTTCTCCCAATCATATTATAGTTTATTACTCAGTTGAACTGTATAGCTGTGATTCAGTTTGCAGTTATCTAAAGGCAGGAATCACACAACATAAAAAACTCATATCTCCTAGCAGGTTTTTGGCAGAAACTGCAGATGCAAAAGGAAAAAAAAATGGTATCAAGCCAATATAAGAAGGGAAGCTGCTTTATACCATTACCCAGTATTGTTCCACACATCCTCAAGTAGTGCCAATTTCCCATGGTCTTCCATCTAATCTGGTCCTTTAAGTGAGGAGCCTGTAGGAATTAAATTTGGGACAGAAGGAAAATATTTTTAATATCACCTATAAAAATGTAAGAACCTTGCAGGATCATATGCTGGCTTTCAATGTATTTGAGATTTAACAATCTCCTTTTTTCAGAAAGACTCAAAAAAACCCATTACCATGAAATCCAGAGGAGTTACTACTAATCAGCACTGATGATACTGTTAGATTTTGCAGTTGTGGGTGGAAAAATAGGAGGAATAGCTAGATGGCAGCAAAAATTAAGGGTTTTGTTTGTTTTTGCTTTCTTTGATGTCATCTAGTGGCAGCTTGAATTTTTGCTGCCTAGAATCTAATAGGCTTGGGTACCATAATAAGAGAAACAAATATTCCACTGTGGTATAAGGCAGGTTCCTCTGTCTTGGGACAAATATGAACTTTTGATAAGTTGGCATCATGTTTGCCAATTGAAGAAAGACGATACAATGCAGGAACATTTTTGAAAGAGAAATTAGAGGATCACTTCAGTGAATGTATTCCCAGCTGGAGCCATACACTGTTGTAATTATGGAGGAGATAGTAAGAATACCAAGAGACCATGGTGAGAAAATATATTAAAATTAGACCATTCACAATTGCTCGTTTTTCAACAGCCTAGCTTGGTGTGCTTGATTGGGATTTCTAAACAGCATGAGCTGAATTCAGTCACTTTTTAAAAAAATATTATTATTATTTTTTGAAATGCTGCTCATGCTTCATTTGGGTGTTTTGTGTGTGTGTGTGTGTGTGTGTGTGTGTGTGTGTGTGTGTGTGTGTGTGTTAATGTATTCTTCCTCCCAATAACTGTTGACAGATCTAGCCCTGTAACCATCTGGCTCATGAAGTAATGAGATCAAATGAAATGAAACTTTGGGGGGGGGGGAATTAATGTTTTTCCCTAATCTATTAATAACTGAAAAGTGTTGATTTTGGTGACAGCCTGATACTTGATTGTAAAGCACATTGGTTAATTAGAAGAATCATAATGAAGGTTATATGAAAATGTGTATGTCCCTCCAGAAATAAAATAAGCAGTTCTCACAGGCAGAAAAAAAGATCACTAGGAATTTAAATATGAATAGAAATACTTAAGATAATATCTGTTCACCCCCTTTGTTGTTAATTTGCTCAGAAAAGAAGTTGTATTGTTATAAGTTGCTTAAATTATCTTATGAATCAAGAATTTACGAGTGTATTTCTTTCTTTCTTTCACAATCCCCCTCAACTTTTTCTGTCTACAATCTTGACAGCTTACTCATGTCTGAGGTGTTGCTTGGTGATAAAGTCAAATTGGAGTCCTGACCTAAAATGGATCCTAATATTTTTCTTTTGGCTGTGATCATTCTGGGGGTGGGAGAATTCAATGCCTAGCCCACACAGATCTATTACTAGCAAGATGTTGCTCATTTTAAGTACGTCAGACACGAAGCATAGCTCTGTAAGAAGATTCAAACGTTTGCTTTATGTAGTAGAAATCTTTTCCTGATTCATTCTGGACCCATATTTTGGGGGCTAGTTTCACACAATGCTCTAAATTATTGGGTGCTTTATGGCAACCAGTCTGTGGCTTGTTGCATAGCATTTTCTGGCTTCCTTAACAAACTATAGGTAAGAAAATCACAGCTTAATGTCATAGATAATTTGGGACTCTGAATCATCTTATGAGGCCAAGAATTAGACAGTAAATGTTTGTTTTAGAAGCATCTGCAAGGCCACACAAGTTAGGTAAGGAAGGTGTGGCAGATTTCACACAGGATCCAGTAATAAATCTTTCTCCAGAAACTCAACCCTGAATCGGTAGCTAATGTGAGAAGCTTCAAGGACACAATATGGCTATACTTTTACTTTACTTTACTTTTATTGAATTTGTATACCGCCCTACTCCCGAAGGACTCAGGGCAGTGAACAGCCATAAAATAAAACAATATAAATACAAAATTTAAAATAGAATAAAACGAATTAAATAATTTGGCTGAACAAATTTAAAACCCCAATATTTTAAAACCAAATTTAAAATTTCCATTTAAATGGGGGAAAGACTTAGGTTAGGCCAGCCTGATGAAACAAGAAAGTCTTGAGCGCGCGACGGAAGGTACGCAGATCCGGGATCCTCCGTATCTCCGGGGGGAGCTCATTCCAGATAGTAGGTGCCCCCACAGAGAAGGCTCTCTCCCTGGGGGCTGCCAGTCGATCTTTGTGGCACCCCACATACAAGGGGCCTCGGGGTCGACCTCTGCCCCCCTGTCAACACAGACTGCGACCGGTCAGAGAGAAAGGAGGAGAACCACCGTAGTACAGTGCCTCCCACCCCCAATTCTTCCAACCGGTGCAGCATGATACCATGGTCGATGGTATCAAAAGCCACTGAGAGATCTAACAGGACCAGGACAGAGGAGCACCCCCTGTCCCAAGCCCTCCAGAGATCATCCACCAACGCGACCAATGCCGTTTCCGTGCTGTATAAGTTACTCAGCTTTTACCTTATATATGCACAGAAGATTATCATTCTGTAGAACAGGGGAGGGCAATTAATTTTCCCAAGGGCCAAATGAGAAACTGGAATTGATTCAATAGGCTGAATTTAATCCTGCTCAATATTAATTTTATTGCTTTATAAAAAGCAGTAAATTACAATATAAGCTTTTGATTAGCTGTTTCTGGTAAGAATATAATGTTAGGTCTTATTTAAATTTGATTTCTAATTTCCAACTAACCTCACATGGGCCTGATTGGGGCAGCCAAGAATAGAAGAATAGAATAACAGAGTTGAAAGGGACCTTGGAGGTCTTCTAGTCCAACCTCCTGCTTAGACAGGAAACCCTACACCACTTCAGACAAATGGTTATCCAACATCTTGGACAACAGCCAAAGGGCCAGATGTGGCCCTGGGGGCCATAACATACCTAGGTCTGTTGTAGAGCATAGAGATCAAACTATTTATTCCTTTGTATATCAAAGTCAGGGATTAAATCCTAGGTCCCTTCTCTTCCTTTTTCACATCAACAAATTCTTAGCCACTCTTTTCCTAGCTTTGAAGGTTGACATCTGCTCTGTGTTTACACAATGATTCCAGCTGGCATCATTTCCCACCTCGCAAGTTTCAGCCCTTAGACTTATTAAACCAAACACAATCTGTCTACAGATTTGATACTAAGTCTGGATAGGACATGAGACTATTTTAAACTAAACAATTGAATCCTACATTCCAAAGGGATTTGGTTTCTTCTGACTCTGAACTTGGTCTATATGGTAATAATGTTTTCAATGTAAATTATGATATCTATCACATAATCAATTTACTCATTTATTTCTTTAAATTTATTAGACATTCAAATCCAGTCAAAACTAGTGAAAATATAAAACATCTAAAAACATTGAATTATATGTACAATCAGATTAAATTAATCCAACAGACAGCAAAAATAATAAAACAAAACAAGGGTAATTGAACCAATAGTAAATATCACCCAACACAACCTGGGACCAAAGCCAGATGAAAGTTTCAAAACTTTCAGAACTGAAAGTGACAGGGCAGAATCCTTATCTTTGGGGAATGCTGTTCCAGCATGTTTTATCATAAAGTGTTGGATGTTTGGTTTAGATTAATATATTGTATTAATCAGCCATTATGGTTTATATACCGGGGTGAAATCCAGCAGGTTGTGACAGGTTCCGCAAAACCGGTAGCGGAAATTTTGAGTAGTGTGAAGAACCGGCAAATACCACCTCTGGCTGGCCGCAGAATGGGGTTGGAATGGAGATTTTGCAGTATCTTTCCCCTAGAGTGGGGTGGGAATGGAGATTTTGCAGTATCCTTCCCCTGCCACGCCCACCAAGCCACACCCACCAAGCCACACCACGTCCACCAAGCCACGCCCACAGAACCAGTAGTAAAAAAAATTGGATTTCACCACTATTGTATACTATGAGGTAGACGTGGTTTGCTTAATCATGGTTTAAATATTTGACAAACTACAATTAGCCTGCTAATACAATTGCTTCATAAGAATATGTTTTTCTTGTGAAAAGCTCCTGCCATCTATATTAAATAATTGGAATTACATACAGTTTCTTGATCATATTTAGGATATTGGTGGCTAATGCTAGAGTTTTAAAAAATGCAAATTTTCATAATTTTAGAATAGATTTTTGATTCATGGCTATGTCCAGTGATTGAAAACAACTGTAGACATTTTTCTGCTTAAGTGCCAGTGGTGTCCCATCTAATTTAATTCAATAAAAATTAAATCAGTTTATAGTGAAGCAGAGAAACTATCCATAAACCTCTACCCCAGTCTGCTAATAGAACACATATTAAAGATTGGATTAGTTCCTGCCCATTTATGATATCCAAAGTCAATTTCTTGGTATAAATGTCTAATGATAGAGCCAGCTACCTGTTCTATTCATTTTATGGGACAACAACAAAATGGAGGATCTTAATATAAAGTGCATTTTCTCAGAAAACTTAGATTTCTAACATCCAAAATACGTGTGAGCAAAAATTCAGATTATGCAAGTCATAAATAAATTGTTTTGTATAAATTGCTTTTGATCCACAAGGTGGTGCCACTATGATAAACATTCTAAAACAAAATGATTGTTTAAAAAAAAAGATTACATGACACAAAATCATTTGAATCCAACAGTAGACTGACAACAGTAGTGTCAATCTGGTGTGTGGTTGAAGAGATTGATTAGGAGTGGGAAAATCTAGGTTCTATTCCACCCTTAACCATGGAAGCCAGTTAGGTGACCTTAGGCCAGTCACACATTCTCAGTCAAAAAACAGCATCAAATTCTTTGACAAAGTTGGCTATTAATAGATACAGAGGGAAACTATTCCGGAGCAGTTACAAAGGCATATTTTAAGCCTTGGAAATGAAGAAAAGAACATAAACAGAATCCACCTTAATTCTCAGGGTATGAGACAGACAGAAAGGGGAACACAGTCAGTTTTTCAAGATTCTGTTATTCTGGTCCAATGTTTCTCAACCTTGGCAACTTGAAGAGTTGCAGACTTCAGCTTCCAGAATTCCCCAGCCAACATGTTTGGTTGGGGATTCTGGAAAATGAAGTATACACATCTTCAAGTTCATAAGGTTGAAAAACACTGCTCTTGTCTGTATCAATAAAATAGAACACTAGTATCTTATGGAGTCTTGTTTCCTGTGACTGGTCTACCTCAAAGGACTGGCACTGGCTGAAGAAAAAAATACTATTGGGTGACACACTGAGAGCTTTGCCATATGAACCAGGCACACCCAATGGAAATAAGTTGTCCCTGCAGCTAAGTGATACAAATGCTAAAAAGAAAAAAAGGTAAAAAGTATAGTAATTATGCAATTGATTTTTTAATGCATGATGCTTGGATTTGGAGTTCAAGATTGATGTTGGGGGAGATGTTTTCTATGCATGCCATATTTATAGCACAACTTTATGACTCAAAAAGGAGACACCATTTTGTTATTAGGAAGAATGGATGGTAAATTGAAAGTTATCTAGGAGATCATTTCATCAAGAAGCAAAACGGTTTTAATTCTTTTCTTTTTTTAATTTGTGTAACTCACTTGTTCTTTGAATTGTGTGCCAAGAAACAGAATTCAACAAACTGGCCAAAAACAAACTGATTTAACTCCATCCTCATTGATATTTAATTAGGCTCTATTTTAATTACAAATGATATTATTTTACAGATACAAAAAGTTCTTTTTCAGTCATATGAACAATTAGAATTCATTGACCTGTGTTGGGACTGGGTCGAGAGGGTGGGCAGATACAGATCACCCTGGACCTCCTACTGAGGCTTGCAATGGAGCTCAACCTCTCTCTTGGTGCAGGATTTCCAACAAAGGATGTAAATCTGCCTTTCTGACAGATGGCCATCAAGGCTAGTCCTTTAAAATATTCTCAGCAAAGCAGAACCCACCTCCTGAGGCAATCTGTTCTGCTGTTAAAAAGATTATACCACTAGGAAGTTTCTCCTGATAGTGAGCCAAAATTAGCTTTCCTGCAGCGCAGTTTCCATCCCTTGGTTCAAGAGCTACTCTTGGAAGTAGCAAACAGAAGCTTGTTCCATCTTTTGCATGATAGCCCTTTAGATATTTGAAGACAGATACCAACTCTTCCTTAATCTATTTTCTCAGAGGGCAACCTTTGCATCTCTTGCAACCATTGCTAATAAAATTTGATTTCCAACTACTGCATTTTTTGGAGTATAAGATGCACTTTTTTCCCTTCTAAAAGACAATGGAAATGTTGGTGCGTCTTATACACCAAATATAGCCATTTTTAGCCTCCCGAAGCTCCGCCCCACTCGTCCCATTTTTGTGAAAAATAGGCCGGTTTTTCACAAAACACAGTGCGCAGAGCGTTTGGGAGGCCTGCAGAGTGTTCCTGGGGATTGAGAAGAGCAGAAACACCCCCATTTTTGTGAAAAACGGGCCCATTTTTTGCAAAAATGGGGGCATTTTTGCCCTCCCTCGGTCCATAGGAGCAATCTGCAGGCCTCCCAAACCCTCTGTGCACAGAGGAGGCCTGTAGAGTACTCCTGCGGGCTGGGGAGGGCAAAAACCATTTTTTCTTACTTACCTCTTTGAAATCTTGATGCGTCTTATAGTCTGAAAAATACAGTACTTTACCAGCTAAATTACCCATCTTTTTGACTCATTTCATTGTAGCTATTTATATTTTAACCAAAGTGCCCAGAAGTGAGTGCACTGGTACTCAAAATACTTAAAATGTCAGGATTGTCAAGATTGAACCTCCATATCCCAGAATGGTCTTGTGCATCTTTGACAAACTGAGTAATATTTTACTGTAGATGCTGCAGGGCAGAATGCTTGTTAAGCCCTAAGACATACTTTTCTATTAAAAGTGACAAGCTGAATTCAAATTCATGATGTTTCAGAGAATCAAGCATTTCTCCTGAACATGTATGTTTGTTTTGTTAAAAAACTAGACGAATTGGTGATTTTGTCTTTCCTGTCTTTATTTTGAAGCAGCCTTAATTCCAGGAAAATTTAGATCAGTCTAACCTTATTGTCTCTCTTCCTTCTCATTTGACATTTTAAAGCTCTTGTTTGTTTACTAAGCATTGTTTCCTCAAAGATCCGAGCAGTAGACAACTTGTGTCTTTTTATGTGTGTTCCAGGAAAAATGTATCTAGGATTTTTTAAATCATAGAAACTTCCAATATTCAATTTTTTAAACATTACTTGCATTACTTGTAGACTCACTTAGGAATAAATGTTATTTCAAATGGGGATAAAAATTTAATTCATTTCTCTTGAAAATGCCACACCTCTAATCACTACATAACCAAGAGTGTCTGCAGTAGAGGGATTGAAAAAATTAAGAAGACACCAGCAATGGTGCAGTTGAGGCTGCACACTCTTTTTACAAGTGTTGTGTTCAACAAGATGGAAATTCATTTGCCCATCATGATGACCACTTTGACGTCTTTGCCATACTACCCCTGTAAACCCTCCTGTCACAGCTGGTTTTAGAACCATATCCCTTTTAATTACTTTTAATAGTTTCATCTAACCAATTTCACAGTGAAGAGAGAAAGCCTCCAGTTGACTTTACCTATTAACCAACTTTGAATCCCCTGAATTAACAGAAAGCATCTGAACACTTCTCCCAGACTCAGAACCTCTCTCCTTTTTATTTTTATTTTTTCCAAAACTGCCCAAAAAGCAGAAAAGGACATATGAGAATTTACTAATTAAGTTGCATCTTGCAGAGGGGGTGGGCTGGTTATGTCAATTTAATCTTTTTGGGAAGATGAATGTTCAGGAAGTAATTCATTAAATGCTTGCTGAGAGCCATAAAGAGAAAGGAAGCAACAGCCTGCTTTTAAGAGAAAAGAGAAACTTTTATGACAAGCCAAAAAAAGCAAGAAAAAAAGGGAAAACATGCAATAGGCAAAAAAACAAAGAAGGCAGAAAGGACCCTCCCAATAACTACAAAAGGTCACGCCTGAGTTCTTACGTTGCACAAAATGGTGGTTGGCTCAATTATGGATTGTGGAGAAGCTACAATATACTAATTCATAAATTGTGGTATATAAAACAGTAATATGCTAACATGGCAGGCCCCGACATTTTGTGTGCCAGGGACCAGTTCCGTAGAGGCAGTTTTTCCATGGAGGGAGGGGAAGCATGGTTTTCTGTGCTGCCTGGATCCCATGCATGCATGGATGGGGCTTCGCTCACTTGCACAGCCTGATTCCTGGCAGACCGCAGGTTGGTGTTGGTCTATGGCCCGGGAGTTGGAGACACCTGTCAGTTAACAGAATATCTGGTGGTTCTGTGTGATATATGAATCTAACAAAATGGCAGTGCTTTACTGGGCAAGTTGAGCATGAAAAAATAATAGGCAACACCAAAAATCATGGACTTTCCTTCATGCTCTGCTCTTAATGTGGCTCTGCTCTTATTGTGGACATTTCTTGGATAGTGACGGTGGTAAATGTCACCAGTAAGGAAAAGATCTTCAGAGATTTTCCTGTCACTTTTGTTTCCATATGGAGACAGCTTTTGAACGTTGTGCTTGAAGTGGAAAAGAATGAAACTTTGATTTTGGGTTTTACCAATTAGATTGATAAATCCTTATAGAACTGGCTAGTTTATATTATTATGAAAAAACAAAAAAGTTGTGGTTTGATGTTAATGCCGTATTTTACTACAACAGAGAGTCAGAAGTCAATGCTTCTATTTCTTTTTCCAAATCCTTCCTCATTTCTCTTCCTCCCTCTCCCTCACTGCTTTCCTATTTACTTTTGTATTTTGTATCTTATTTTATCTTATAACTAAATAAAAATGTTAAACAATTTTTAAAAATCCTGTCTCCATCTGTAAAAGGAGAATTGTTTTGCTCTTCTATTCTTTGCACATGTCTATGGAGATTCTCGGTCATCCGGATCATGGTTGTCCCAATGGCATTTTTTTCAAAAGGCAACTGGACTTTCTTTGTTTTTCTTGAAGGCATTTCACTTCTCATTCAGAAGCTGCTTCAGTTCTGGTAAGTATAAGAACACCTACTGGTAAGAACAATAAGTCTCCAATTACCTTTTACATTAGTCAACAATTTTGGATGACCTGCTGTACACAGCTGAATTGCTCACACTGTCTCAGAATGTGGTTAGCTTGTTTTAGGCTTTGTGTGATATGTAAATGGGACCAATTTAAAAAAGCATTATTTGTGGGCTGTAAATTACATCTAGAAGCCATGATTTGCAATTGTGTATTAATGGCAGCTCTGTATTAGCATGATGTGTGAATAGATATGAATGGTTTATTTGTGATTGGATCAAGCTCTTTCACAAGTTGTAGGACACAGTCAGGAGTTTCTTTTATAAAATTATGCAACTGTAGGGTCTGTGTTAGGAAACCACCTGGAAAAACGATGTCTGGCACTGCACAATTGGTGGAAGATAGGTTGCAAGCGTAGGAAGCAAGCGGTCAAGCTAACCTTGCGATACAGCAACAGTGTATGATTTCATCATTTTTATTGCTGGAAATTATTATTCTCTAGCCCAGTCAAGGTTGATGAAGAGAGAAGCAGAAGGTAAACATCTTTAGGGACCAAGGCTGCTTATTAGATTCAGAGTTTAGGAGGCTGAAATTTCTCCTTGGCAGATGTAGGAAGCACCAATACCCTTTCTGATGCTGAGTTCCTTCATTTTTGTAATTAAAGCCTCATTTGAAGAGCTCCTGCTGTTTCTCTCTTCTTCTGGAAATGCTGACAGAGGCTTCTCTGAAAAACTGTGACAATATTTCTAACACCTCTGCATTTGTTGTTACTGTTGTTTTTACATATATCAAGTGACAACAAATAACAGCATCTCCTTTTAAATTGCAAATCCATTAAGCAGAAGGAACAAAAAGTCCTTGAATGGCTTTTCTTCAAGTTTATAAGGTCACTGCTGGGGATAGTAATTCTCTTCTGTGGTTCTCCTTCATGGAGATAGGAAATTACTTGCCTGGATTCATTAAAAGTAAAAAAATAATAATAAAGGCAGAAGGAGATTCGTGAATAAATGTTAACAATTGTCCTCTGATCATACCAATGACATCAAATGTTCTTTTTCACTGGTACTTCTGTTAAATGTAGAAAGGATGCAAGAACCCATCCAACTGTTTCATGAAAAGACAGGAAATGAGTGGAAAATAGGATCCTTAATAAAATTTCAATGACTCAGCAAAAATGCCCAGAAATAATATTTGCAGTTTGTTCTCAAAAATTAAATATTAGCAAGAAATGTCACATGCATTGATTCTTCAGCATTAACACTCCTTTAAGGTTTGCTGCAACTTTTAAAGCATATAATACTAGCATAAAGCATAAACAGACTCCAATGTTTCTTTCAACAGTCATGGCCACCACAGTTAATAAGGTCAACTGCTTGGAATTGATGGTTCATCAACTAGCCACCGTTTGTTTGTAGTACAAGATGTGTAATCAGTGAGCAATCAGTAATAGAGTAGAAAGCATTGGACCAGAAGCAGGAAGATCCAGATTCAAATCTACATTTGACTAGAACTTCATTGGGTGACCTTAGCCCATTACCCTTTCTCAAACTTAGTAAAATCATGGGAAGCATAGCCCGTAAGAAGGAAGAGGTTCTATTTAATGCAATTTTCTTAAAGAAAGATGAAATATATAGAAATAGAAATATTGAAATGTAGATGAAATATAGAAATCAGTTATAAGTGTTATATCCAATGGTAACTTTCTGCTTCTAATCAAGATTCTGAACTCAGGTTTTTTTAAAAAAAAAATTTGATTTATATGCCGCCCTTCTCCGGAGACTCAGGTCGGCTTACAGTGCATTAAGCAATAGCCTTCATACTTTTGTATATTTTATACAAGGTCAGTTTATTGCCCCCCAAAAATGGGTCCTCAATTTACCTACCTTAGAAAGGATGGAAGTCTGAGTCAACCTTGAGCCTGGCAAGATTCGAACTTACTTTAATTGCAGACAGCTGGTGTTAAATTACAGTGCCTTGTCTGCAGAGCTATCCAGGCTCCAGCTTTTGTGAATCTCCTTCCATTTATATGTAGCATGCATTCTTCTGACTGTTCTTTTTGAAGCTTATGAACAGTTATAATTCTGGTTAGGGAAATTTAATAAAGTGCCTTCCACAAAACAGTTAATTGCCTTAGACTCAAAGTTATCACTGTATACAGCTCAATTTTGGTATGTATGCATATGCATTACAGGCGTGTACATATTTCATTTATATTGCAAATCAACTACATTTTCACAGCAGTCTATAACAATCATAACAATAAAACATCTATAATCTACAATCAAAATTTAAAATTCTGTAAAGATGTTACTAAAAATAATAAAAATAATCAGAACAAATTTAACAAACACACAGTAAAAATGCATACATTATATTGGTAACAATAATAACAAAGAGAAGGGGAGAGGACATGATAAAATATCTTCTAAATGCCTTTGGAAAAGCTAAAATATTCAGGAATATTTTAAAAAAAAGATGGACAAGACTTAATTCTATGGAAAGATTATTATACAGGGTAAACTCAGCCTTCCATCCTTCCGAGGTGGGTAAAATGAGGACCCAGATTGTTGGGGGCAATATGCTATACTGTCTTTGGTATAAGCCGCCCAGAGTCCTCGGAGAGTGGTGGCATAGAAATATGAAAAATAAATAAATAAATAAATAAATAAATAAATAAATAAATAAATAAATAAATAATAATCTATTCATTAAACCCTGATGAAAACTAATAATGGTTTAACTTTACGATGTTTGAATACATGGGGTTATTGTGTGAAATGAATGGCCCTAGTGATGCTCATATTCAATAATTTTTAAAAAGACTACTTCAACTCCTATAGGACAAAAATGATTAAGACTGAGATAATTAATTGGATTAGCCAGCACAATCATGATTTAATGAAAGATATGTGTTAGATTTTAATTAGAGATGATTCCTTACAAGTATTGTTAGAATCTGATGGCATCGTATTTGGAATACAAAAATGTATGTTTCATGATTCATTCATTAAGAGTACTAAAATTGTTTTTCACACTATAGACTATTTCCTGGACTTTATGAATCAAGAATAACACGTCTTCATTAGATCCTTGGAGAAACAGACCTATTCTCAGGATCTAAGTAACATGATGGTGTCCACAAAACAATCATGCCCTAATTTTCCAATTTGGAAAATGAATAGGTTTTATTACCTCTGAACCTCTGGATATTTGGGATTCTGGAAAGCAACAAATTAGAAAGACTTAATGGCAATAAAGAAAACTCTAAATACTGTATGAGATACTGATGTATATCATCAACCAACATGCTCAGAGAATGGGGCCATGGGTTCTATTGTAGGTCTATAAATGATTGTTGCATTTTCTATCTTTATTCTTCCATATATTTTTTTTGCTAATGAAGCAATAATGAGTATAGGTTTTATATTGATTCAAAAATTGTTATGAAGCCTGTAAGTTTTCTAATGAGGAAGAATACTAAGACCAGACAATGTTTCCAGTTCTTGTTAACAATACGATAAGCCCAAAAAGTTCTTTTATCAGTTCCTTCTTTTGTAATTTTAGAAAATGCAGATATAGAGGTTAGAATAAAAGTACTTATTCAAGAGAATAATTCCTTGTTACAAAAGTTAAAACTTGAACAAGCTTGATCAGCAACAAAAGATTGGCTCGCAATTTTGCAAGTAGCCATTTAAAGTATTTTTATTATATATTTTCTAAGTATTTTTTCTATAATACCAAAATATCATATAACACATTGTCATTTTATTTTACCAGAATTAAGCTACATGTCCATTTCTGCTAGGACATATTTGTGCTTTCAAAAAGCCTGGAAATGAAAAAGAAAAAAAGAAAGCTCTAGATAAAAATCTCAAAAAGTTAAATGAAATGTAAATAAACACATTAAAATTAATGGCAACCTATCAATTTCATGAAAGCAATAAAGCACTTTCATGAAAGTAGTGAAATTATTCTTGTCCCATATTCTGCATCCTCACACAATAAGATTGCTAAACTATATTTGGTTATATTTTGTTTCATTATCACAACAAATATATGAAGCAATGAAAACTGAAATATTTCAAAAGGGTTACTCAGAAAAACAGAAATCCAAATTTAAAACAATGGTCCGATTTTCAAGGACTTAGAACACAATTATATCACTTTTAATTAGCTTCCTGAAGTAACAGTATAGAGTTGGGAAGTTGCAGTTAAAATTAATAATCTTTAATTTCTGAATAATTTCAGAATTGGGATTTAAAGTTATGAGTTATAGAGCCAATTCAGAGAATCTCCATCTGTAAAATCTATATAAATCACCATAAGGTGAAGGTCTAGTATGAGGCCCAAACACACAAGAAAAGTAAGTTGACTACTTAGATAATGTATAAGGGATGAGATTCAAAGTAGCATCTGTGACAATGAGGCTAAGATAGCTTTAAAGCTTAATGCAATATACATTAAGGTGACCAGACGTCCCGCTTTTGGCGGGACAGTCCCGATTTTTAGCAATTTGTCCCGCGTCCCGCGGCGTTTCAAAAAAGTCCCGATTTTTCATTCTGCCTCCTCAGTCCCGCTGCCTCTTGAGCCCCAGCTGATGGCTAGAAGAAAAAAAAACTGTTTAAACTCTTGCCCGGGGCTTCAAAGGTAAGGTGACCAGATTTTAACATTGGTAAAGAGGGACATTGTGGGCGTGGCTTATTTTGTGGGCGTGGCTAGCTGGTCACGTGACTGGGTGGGCGTGGCTAGCTGGTCACGTGACTGGGTGGGTGTGGCTAGCTGGTCATGTGACCGGGTGGCCATGGCTATGTGTATAGGGTAAGGTGAACAGATTTTAACATTGGTAAGAAGGACACCATTGTGGGCGTGACTTATTGTGTGGGCGTGGCTTGGAGGCCATGTGACTGGGTAGGCGTGGCTAGCTGGTCATGTGACCGGGTGGCCATGGCTATGTGTATAGGGACTACTCAGAGGGCTGAAAAGTCATTTCTGACAGGTCCTCACACTTATGACCATCCTCACATTTATGCCCGTGCAGTATTCTTAACAACCATGTCACTCATTTTACAACTGCTTCTCTTCATCATGATGACAAGATAGGGCAAAAATGTAAAATGTGAGGACAGTCGTCACACTTTTGACCAGTCCTCGAACTTACGACTGTCCTCACATTTTACATTTTTGCCCTATCTTGTCATCATGATGAAGAGAAGCAGTTGTGAAATGAGTGACATGGTTGTTAAGAATACTGCACGGGCATAAATGTGAGGATGGTCATAAGTGTGAGGACCTGTCAGAAATGACTTTTCAGCCCTCTGAGTAGTCCCTATACACATAGCCATGGCCACCCGGTCACATGACCAGCTAGCCACGCCTACCCAGTCACATGGCCTCCAAGCCACGCCCACACAATAAGTCACGCCCACAATGGTGTCCTTCTTACCAATGTTAAAATCTGTTCACCTTACCCTATACACATAGCCATGGCCACCCGGTCACATGACCAGCTAGCCACACCCACCCAGTCACGTGACCAGCTAGCCACGCCCACCCAGTCACGTGACCAGCTAGCCACGCCCACAAAATAAGCCACGCCCACAATGTCCGTCTTTACCAATGTTAAAATCTGGTCACCTTAATATACATACAATTACCTAGTTCAAATACAGCTAAAAGGATTTGAAGATACAGTATGGAGACTACCTATGCTTGCTTAGTTTCTATAAAAACAAACTAGTTGCTTAGTGCCACCTATTAGTAAGTAACAATTATAACACCAGCTTAACCTGTCATTTCATTCTCCAGATTTTTGCTTTGTACTACATGGTTGTTTGCAGTTAAAATGAGGACCCAGATTGTTGGGGGCAATATGCTGGCTCTCTAAACCGCTTAGAGAGGGCTGTAAAGAACTATGAAGCGGCATATAAGTGCTACTGATATTTTTAACCTCCCAAAATAGAGTTATTTTGATGTTGTTCTAAGCAGTGGTGTTACAGCAGCATATCTTTATGAATTTTTAAATGACAGTAACAGGAATATACTGCATGCATAGTTAATTATTTGGTTTTTATATGTGAAACACCATGGATGCTTATATCGAAGTGGCACACTCTGGATTCAAGTTAAGACATGAGCATTACTTGTGCCCCTGAGCAGAATGCATTTAATTAATTCCAGCCTTGATTTGTTGGTCATTATGTTTGCCAATTTGGGTATCTTGAACTGCAGAATCATTCCAAAGATTACCAAGAAAATAGAGCAATGGATTCTTTTCATTCATCTAGAGCCAGACATGCTGCATAAAATGGCATTACATTATAATAGACTAATAGGAAAATCACTTACTTACAGGTGGCTGTGTGAAGAAATGATGAATGTGCACCAAAGGACAATGCACCAAGGACAAATGCAGTATACGTCTTTTGGTGAATCAACATAATTGAACAGTTCTGGACTGTTGGAATTCTACTGAAATTCTTGTGTCTTGTAACTCTGTGTCCAAACTGGCAACAGAACAAATGAACAGAGGTAAAAAAAGGCAAGGGAAATACACATGCCATATTGACCCAAGTGCATTTTTTCAGATTTAATTTTAGTTTAGTATGACCATCCCCTTGATTTGATCTTTCCACAAGCTCTATCCAGTACACAAACGATAAGTCTGGGAGAAATCAAACTGGCAAGCCAGAAGTGTATATAACATGAGGGGTGGGGGAATCTCAGTTTAACCAAGAACCAAATCCTGGGCTCTTCTAATAAGCTTAGAGGATAGGAAATGGTACGAATAGTACCATCTTTCCCCAATCTATTGGCATCCAGATGCACTGGCAGCTGTTGTTGTTGAGATTAAAATCCAACAATCAAAGAATATTTGATTGTGGAAGGCTGCTGTACTTAAGACTACTGAATATTTTCCCTTTTGGTCTTGGACTATGATCTCTTGAAAGTTTTCTTTTAGTAATAGAAAGGAAGTAGAAAGGAAAAATAGTCCAAATCACAGAGGATACATTATAGAGCGTGGATGCACCACCTTTTTGAGGCCAATGGGCATATTTGGATCCTGAATGGATAATTGAGAGCCTGTTGTCAAATATTGGAGGACAAGGGAGAAAAAGAATCCTGTTTAAACTTAAACTTAAACTGATGTTCTCTGTGTTTGATCGTTTCCATGCAGACATTATTACCAGATCAGGTAACATCCTCATGTTACTAAGTCTGTTTATAAACGGATGACATTATATAAATTAAATTAACAGCTAATAGATATTTAAGAATTTTCTATATCTTTTTGCAGAGCAATTGACTGCAGAGTTAAAATAAATGGAGACTGTTCCATTCATCTCTAGGCATTCTTATTTATACTTACTGCTATATTATTCATAATTTATTTGCTTCAGACAACACAAATCATGCTTTTAATAACAGTAATTGTATTTTGAAGCCAAATTGTTTTCATGAGCATCTATGTAGACCCAGACAATGGTGGAACATAACGGCTGCACTTTTTCTTTAATTTCATACATAGATATTAGCTGAGATTCCTAGGAATAAGAATGAAGAAAAGAAAAAGAGAAAGGAGACATCCATTGCAGACTTTAGCATAACCTTCAGCAGAGGATCCCAGATTTTTATTTTTTAAGTTTTAAAAGTTTTCCACTTCTTCATTAAACAGGAAACACCATTTCCTAATTGGTTGATGTTGGCTCATTTCATACCAATGAGTTTAGCCTATCTAAATCCCCACAAAATAAAGCAGAATGTTATGAAATATTTAATTTTTTAAATTATATTTTACCTTTTCTCTAAGACAGAACTTTATGATGCATGGAGTTCATTTTCCAGAATGGTTGTCTGAGGAAGTCCATACTTGTTAAAGTTGCTGAGGTTGAGATGCACTGCTCTAGGAAGAAGACAAATAATCAAAAGAAGAAACCTTATTTCTTCTGAAATCTTATTTTCGTAAGAACAAACCTGTGAAGGAGATTAGGCAGAAGAAGAATAACAGGCTCAGAATTAAGTATTGCATTCCAAAGCAAAGTCCTTTGTTTTCTTTATATAGCAACACAAATAACCTTCCCTGGATTAAAACCCACCTCATATTGCCCATGGCATTTGAAATGATTAAACATTTTGATGTCAATTTGCCTTAAATTAGATAGTGCTTCATTTTAAAATGTTAGAGGTTAATTGAAATTCCTATATATTCTGAAAAGCCTTGCAAGATGAGATTAATTCCCAGGTTCAAAACTGGGCAGGACTTTTTTCCTAACTTTTTATTTTTATGAATTAAGACATCCTTATTTTGAAGATTAGCTTCACCTAACTGTTCTTTGCTTGAGTATTTTCAGAAACTATGGAATATAAAGGAGTAATTAGACCAGTCTGTTTCTACAGCACGTTCTGTCTGTTTCTTCTTTTCATTATTAGATTTGATGACACATTTGCCGGCGTGGCTTCCTGCAGATGGCACAGAAATTTTGCAATCAGCTATAGAGAGAAAACTGTCATTTTAAAATGCAACTTTGCAGTTTGTTTCTTTTCTTTAATTGATCCAATCTTACTTTTAAAAGGGGATTTTAAAAAAAGTTTTATTGGATTTTTATTTTTAAATATGCATCAATATCAATACATGAACAGTGTGGCCTCCGGGTATAATTCAATTTGATACAAACAGCAATAATACTAATACTAATAATACTAATAGTTACATTAATTAAATTTATATAATCCTAGTATTGATATACATGTTTGTTTTAGAGTATTTACTCAATATTTCAATGTTCCATTTTAATGCCAATGATATTATTAAGTGTACATAGTAATACCATTGTTCAACCTCTAATCTTTTCATCTAATTATTATTCTATTATATAAAAATTATATCTGCTAATATTCCTCCTATTTCTTATTTCTACCTCTATTCTAACTTCTAATCAGGCCACCATTACTAATTGTAGTGTTAGTATACATGTTTATATTAAGACATACAGTAGTCCTTCATTATTTGGTTGTTCAAAGTCACAATATGCCATTCAAGTACCAATCATCCTATTATTTAAACATACCTAATACCATCTTTCAACCTCCAATCTTTCCATCTAACTATTGCTTTATATAAAGATATGTATTCTTATTTCTACCTCTATTCTAGTTTTTAATCAGGCCACCATTATATTAGGGAAAAAAATAAAAAGAAAAAAATTCCTTTCTGTCCATCATCCCTTGTGTATTTTAATACTTCAATTCTTTTTTATTTTTTAGCTTCCCTCTCATATCCTCTCTTGGATCTTTGTCTCTATCAGCACCTGTGTCTTCACCATTCAGTCTGAGTATTTCTCCCATCTCTATCCTCCTAAGCTGCCAGGCCTCCAGAATGTTACCCAAATCCCTATCTCCCTTTTATAAGTATCTTCCAAGTTATCCAATTCCATTTTTAAATCTCTTAAAGTACTTTTCCCTTGGTTTATTTCGTTAGTCCTTATTATCTTTATCATCTTCTCCTTCTCATCTTCTTGCTTTCTTTTTTGGTTTGTCTGTTCTGTCTTTCCCTCCATTCTTTCTGCTGTCTCCTCTCTTTCCTGGACTCTTTGATCTTCATTCATTATTAGTTGTAGGATATTTTCTATTTTCCCATTTATGCCTTGCAATAGGTTTTTTATCTCTATGTGGTTCTTTATCATAGTATCCCTAATGCTTTGAAATATCAATGCCATTTCTTTTGAAATCTCACTCATTCCCGCAATGGAGTATCTTGTCTTATTTTAGTAAGTCCCGCTCTTACTCAATAATCCAAAAGCAATATATTCAAGTCCAATGTTGCTCCTCAGAAAGTTCAATAATCATAGTTCTTTACATCTCAGGATTATTAATCAGTTCCCTTTAAGTAGTCAGGCAGCTTCCACAATCAAAAGTCACTTTACTTAAGAGTCTTCCTTATTCTCATAACAAAATCTCCAAAATCTATCATAAAACAGATAGTTATAGAACAGTCCCCCACAGTTCTCCAGATGAATGTTGTTTATTTCTCTTATCAGGAATTTTCCCAAGCTTGTAAGTGTATGGTATATTTTCCATTCACCAGTAAATGGCGCCCTCAGTTTAGGTTTCAGCATTGTTTCAAGTCTGATAAATTGATTAATCCAATTTTAGTTCAATTTATAGAAACAAAGTAGGCTATTCAAGTAGATAGTTCCAGCATTTTATAATGCCTTTTGAAAACAACTCCTACCCGTTTAAAAATCCAATTTTCTATGTTTTAAAAGGTCTTTAACTTTTCTCCTCTTAGTTCTTTTCTTTCAGGTCTTGGATTTTTCTCTCTATGGTTGTTGGTCGCTTTAAGAAATAGTTCTAAGAGTCTCTTTTCCTGGATTTCTTTTTTTTTCCTTTTAAAGTTAGCGTCTAAATAAAAAAAGAATCTTCTCACCCAGCTCCAGTCACAGTTCATCTACACTGCTCCTGCATATTTCTTTGTTGCTTCGGCTGTGTCCCAGCTTCATGGCAGCCATGATGGCTGCCTCTTCTCCTTGTCGTGGATGAGGAGGAAGAAGCCCTGGGTCAAGCAGGAGAGTTGCTGCTCTCTGCGACTGCAGGACACTCCTCTTTTCTCCACCACCCCTGCAAGGTTGTTTTAGCTCCTTTAGGAGCCTTCTAATGGGGAGAACTTGGCATGGGAGCGTAGAGACCCCCTCCTAGTGTCCAATCTCACAGCAACGTCAGCCAGAAGTCCCGGGTTTTTTAAAAAAACAGGTTTGTAACAAGGAAAGATATGAAGTTGAAAAAAATTGTCTAAAAAGAAAAATGGTGGCTGAGAAATCGATACAATATGATCCTCTGCTTTGATCAGAACAGAAGCTGACCTACTGAGATGGCTAAAATGTTCAGAGCCAGCAAAGATCCAGGGCAGATTCCAATGTTTTATTAATCTGGATCAAGAGAGTTTGCTTTTTCTAATATGGATGTATACCCCAGTAGAAATCTGGATCATTACCATCATTATCGTCATTTATACCCCAGTTTTTTACATGTAGCTTTTCCTATCATGTGGATCTTTTGAATACAACCTTCTCAAGTATATTCAGTTGTTATCTAAATTCTTTGACTCCAAAAAAACAAACAAATAACCCGCACACATTTCCTTGATATTTATATAGGAATCTGCAGTCCATACTTTTTAGAATATGACTAGACAACCCATATGTCTTTGGATCATCATTTCCATTGTGTTATCATTTTAGAGACATTTCCTTGCCCAAGCAGATCAACAGAATGGCCACGGGCAAGCAAGAAAGCAATGGAAGTGAGAGTGATTTCTGATTTCCAACTGGCAGTCCCACTGACTTTGTTTGTGGAAAGCTTGCAGGAAGAGTCAGTGGGGAAGCTGTCAGGGTAAGTCTCAAGTTGCTTGTGTAAGTCCCCACTTTGCACTCCCTCCCTCAGGCCCTCTGCACTCATAGTGCACCATTCATGTGCCCTGAGCATCCTCCCTGACCTGCACCTTCCCAACCTGTGCTGCATCCCTGACCTTTGCTGTACTGACCTGGCACACTCTTATCTATCCACCCTGACCCATCCTGTGCCTACATGTATCCTCATGCTGTGTCTGTGACCCTGAATCTTGTTGCATCTCTTATGCACCCCCTTGCTCCCTTCCCTACCCATCAGCAGCCACTTAGTGCTGAATTTGATTGTTCTTTTCAAGACATTTGATTACCAAATTAGGTAATATTATCAATGTCAGCACTGATGATGTTGCTCAGTTTAGTAATGAAACATCTGCAAGAAAACCAAGCTCAGAGAGCCTCAAGGACCCCACATTCCAACCCTGATCTACAAATATTCTTTCTATTGGTATCAGCCACTTACCTGCCTGCTGGCCTTTTTGACTTGCAATTTCCTCCTGGATTCGCCACTGACTTTGCAGGGAAGCTGGCATAAGCAAAGATGCTTAGATTAAACTCAAGTTTAGACTTCCTATCAGCATCCCCATTGACTTGTGGGAAGCTCACATGAGCACAGTTTATTGCAAAAGTGTTGTGGTGCAGCAGTGGCCTTTTCAAGTTTTGTCCAATTGAAGGTTACAAACAGACACAGGTGTTTTAGTAATATATTGGGGGTCGGGTTTCTAGTATAACCCAAAGGTGCTTTTTTCAAAAGGCAACTTGACTTTCTTTATTTTTGCTTGAAGACATTTTGCTTCTCATCCAAGAAGCTTCTTCAGTTCTGAACTTTCTTGGATGAGAAGCAAAATGTCTTCAAATTAAAAAAAAAAATGAAGTCGTCTTTTGAAAAAAAGCACTTTTGAGGCAACCATGACCTGGATGACTGAGAGTTTCCATAGATACTTCTAGTGTAACCTATTTCTTTCCCCTTTTAAAATGTAACTGTTATTTGGTTTCTAATGAATTGTATATTTTATATATTCCTGAACTGCTATCTCATGTGAAAAAGAAGAATTACAAAGGAAGAACAGAAAAACACAGCCATTCATTAGCATCTGTTACTTTCAGGGACCTATGTATATATATAAAATATGTGCAGCTGTGTTGCACTGAACATTCCCAGTGGGAAAATTAAGCTTTGGGGTCATTTAACCTTCTTGGCTTTTGAATTTAGGGAATAAGCTCTTTCCAAATTAAATTCTTTCTAGTTTGGAGAGATAGTTTGCCTAGGATTCATTTTTCTGTTCACCTTTAAGTGTATTTGTGTTATGTATTTGTTTTATTCCTCAAGTACATCATCACTGCTCATTTTGTTTGCTCATCTACCTAAGTTCCTGCGGTGCTGAATTATGAGTAATTACTGATATCCTGTAGCCATATACTAGGTAGACATTTGGAGCTGTGTGTATGCAATGGGGGACGGAGGGTCAGTATATCTGTGCATGCATAATGTGGAGAGGGGGATTCCTACTTAATGTATACTTAGATTACTTTCCTGAAACCACCCCCACCTGCTAACAAGAAAAAGGAAATTGACCTAATAATCAGAGAAGAATCAGATTGTCCTATCAACTAATAGGAATTACAGTTAGTAGAAGGGAAAGGATGGGAAATGCATTGTAGAAGATGGTTCTTGAAGAGCAGAAGTAAAGAAAGCTGTTAAAAATTAAATAATTTCATTAAGTATTATTTTACTTTCAGTTCTAACATCATAGTCCTAAGGTCCATTTGAAGACTCTCCTTCTGAACTGCTGTAGAAAATCTCAATACAATTAGTCCTTGATTTACAACCACAACTGAGCCCATTCTCAGGCTACTTTATCCATTTTATATCCATTTCTCACCTTAGCCCAATAATTGTCAGATCCCTTTTAAATGCCATTCATGTGATAATCTATTATGCTATTACAGTAAATGGTATAATATGAGTACTTCCAACATTCACTGCCCACTAATTACTTTGTGCTCTGAGATTTAGTGAAGATTCTAATGTTTTATTGAAGTAATAATGTATATGGAAATCTCCATGTAAATAAGCATGTTGTAGTAGGAGGATTGTAAATTAGAATACAGCATAAGCAGAATTCCTTTGCTCTTTAGATATGCTGGAAGCTTTCCTTCTTATTTCAAGGTTCAAGCAGGGCTCAGCAAACATGTGATTCATTCTATGATATACAGAGCATTCATAACTTCTGGAGGCAAGTTGTTCCATTGATTAATTGTTCAAACTGTCAGGAAATTTCTCCTTAGTTCTAGGTTGCTTCTCTCCTTGATTAGTTTCCACCCATTCCCTCTTGTCCTGCCCTCAGGTGCTTCCGGGAATAGCATGACTTCCCCTTCTTTGTGGCAGCCCCTGAGATATTGGAACACTGCTATCATGTCTCCCCTACTCCTTCTTTTCATTAAACTAGACATACCCAGTTCCTGCAGCCATTCTTCATATATTTTAGCTTCCAGTCTCCTAATCATCTTCGTTACTCTTCTCTGCACTCTTTCTAGAGTCTCCACATCTTTTTTACATCATGGCGACCAAAACTGGATGCAGTATTCCCAGTGTGGCCTTACCAAGCCATTATAAAGTGCTATTAACACTTCACATGATCTTGATTCTAGCCCTGTTTATGCGGCCTAGAACTGTGTTGGCTTTTTTGGCAGCTGCAACACACTGCTGCTCATATTTAAATGGTTGTCCATTAGGACTCCAAAATTCCTCTCACAGTTACTACTATTGAATGAGGTACCACATATACTGTACCTGTGCATTATGTTTTTCTTGCCTAAATGTAGAACCTTACTTTTTTCACCATTGAATTTCATTTTGTTAGATAGTGCCCAATGTTCAAGTCTGTCAAGATTCTTCTGTATCTTAAGCCTACCTTCCGGATTGTTGGCTATTCCTGCTAGCTTGGTGTTGTCTGCAAATTTAATGAGTTCCCCATCTATCCCCTCATCCAAATCATTGATGAAGATGTTGAAAAGCACTGGGCCTAAAACAGAGCCTTGGATAATCCACTGATACTTCCCTCCATGAAGATGCAGTTCCATTGAGGACCACACATTGAGTGTGGTTGGTCACCCAGTTACGAATCCATCTGGTGGTGATGCTGTCTAAACCACATTTTTTATTTTATCTAGTAGTAGGTTATGTTCTACTTTATCAAATATCTTACTGAAGTCCAAGTAAATTATATTGACAGCATTCCTCTGGTCCACTAATTTTGTCACCTTGTCAAAGAATGCAATAAGATTAGTCTGGCATGATTTGTTTTTGACAAACCCATGTTGGCTTTTGGTTATTACTTTATTTGCTTCTAGGTGTTCGCTGATTCATTGCTTGATTATCTTTTCCAGAATCTTCCCTGGTATAGAGGTCAGGCTGATAGGTCTATAATTTCCTGGATCTATTTTTTTCATTTTTTGAAGATGGGAATTACATCAGCTCTTTTCCAGTCCTCTGTGGAAAGTGCTCCAGGATCTTTGAAAGGTATAGTTCAGTGGTTCTGAGATAATTATTCCTGATTCTCCCACTTTTGAGATGATCCACAGAAAAACTCTGAATTTGACCAATATGTTTGATATTTTAAATGGTGCTCTACAGTCCACCCAATCTGTGTTTTTGTGTTTTGTTTGCCAACTATTCCCTTGAGAAAATGGCATTTTTTAGTAGAGCTCATAAAACCTACAACTACATAGAAGCAAGGAAGTCTTAATTCTCCCCCCTTTTATTGACTAGCATTAAATCTTGGGATGAATCACTCTATGACTGCAATATGGGCTTAGATCAAAGAGTTAATTTGTCATATATATATATATATATATATACATACATACATACATACATACATACATACATACATACATATGTGTGTGTATGTGTGTGTGTGTATAGTTAATATTTCGGGAAAATATTTAGAAAAAACCACGAAGATAAAGATAAAATCAAGTACTATAAGTAAAGAAATCCAACAAACAATTATTCCCAGAGAAAAATCATCAAAATGCCCAAAACTATATGGCCTCCCAAAAATACACAAAGATGGAATACCTCTCAGACCCATAGTAAGTTCCATAGGCTCACCGTTACAAAATCTAGCCAGATATTTAGCAAAACATCTGCAACCTTACGCAGAATCTGCTGCTTCATATGTACAGAACTCATACCATTTCATACAAATAATAAAAAAGCAACACATAAAAGAAAATGACCTTCTTGTAAGCTTCGATGTTGTATCACTATTCACACAAATACCTGTCAAAGAAGCCCTGTCATCAATTAAAAACAAATATCAACTACCAAAACATATCACAGATTTAACAGAACATTGTTTATCCAACACATATTTCATACACAGAGGACAGAGATATAAACAAGTAGAAGGTGCACCAATGGGATCACCATTATCACCAATCATCGCTAATCTTTTCATGGAAGAATTCGAATCCAATGCTTTAGAAAAAACTGTTAACAAACCAAAATTATGGCTCAGATATGTTGATGACACTTTTGTGATCTGGCCACATGGAAGAGATAAACTGGAAAACTTCTTAGTATATTTGAACAGCCTCCATCCCAAAATAAAGTTCACCATGGAGATAGAATCAGAAAACCAGTTACCTTTCCTCGATGTATTAATTTATAAAAAATCTGATGGCACCTTAGGACATACCATCTATCAAAAGAAGACACATACGAACCTCTATCTCAACGCCAAATCACACCACCATCCAGCACAAATAAATTCTGTTGCCAAAACATTAACCACAAGAACTAAACGTCTGGCTGATGAAGCACATTTACAAACAGAATTATATACACTAACTAATGTACTGACATCAAATGGGTTCTGTAGAAATAAAGTCATCAATATGATCCAACATGCAACACCTAGACAGAAGAAAAAACAACAAGAGGAACAAAACAATGGGAAAGCCATCTTGCCCTATATAAGGGGAACAACAGATAAAATTAGCAAAGTACTACATAGACACAACATCAAAACCATATTTTGCACAGATAGAAAGATATCGTCCATTCTGAGAAACCCTAAGGACAAAATAGAATTAGAAAACCAAGGCATATACGAAATTCCGTGTGCTTCCTGCCCATCAACATACATTGGACAGACCAACAGAAGAATGAGTGTGCACATCGAGGAACACAAAAACTCAATACAAAAGCAAGAACACACATCATCATTAGTTCAACACATAAATACAACAGGACACAATATTAGTTTTAATAACACAAAAACAGTTGCAAAAATAGAACATCTCAATGGCAGAATAATCAGAGAGGCAATTGAAATAGAGAACAGACCATATTGCATGAATAAACGGGATGACACTTCACGTCTGCCTACTATTTGGAAACCTGCTCTCATAGATAGACGAATCTTAACACCAAATATAAAACATAGATCAAGTATTAATCAAAAAGCATATACAAGTCCCAACCAAATCATATTCAAACCAGCCACAAAGATGAAGCCCTGCCACCTAGTGGAGAAAAACCGACCATACACCCGAAGCCAAGCCAATAAACACATACTGGGACTCCCAACCAATCAGAATGAAAAGGTGGAGTCATCCCAGACTACCAGCACCAGATTTGAAATAGTAATGGCAGTTACTGCAAAAGACTCCTCACATAAGCCTGATGATGGCAGATGAGATTCTGTCGAAACGTCGCTTCTACCCTTTTAGGGATATATCCACAATTACACGGGAAGAAACCCGAAATATTAACTATACACACATATATACCCGTGAAAACTTACATAGACATATATATGTATATATATATATATGATGATGGCTAACGAGCCAGAAATAGATCTATATAAGTCTCTCACTAGGCAGCATAGGGCAGCATAGGGCCTGCTGGCTGCCAGAAGAAAAAAGCCCAGAATCAAGTGGATGTGACTCCACTGAGCTTGGGCTGTAGAAAGAAAAATCTTGGTTACGTAGGAGAAAACTGGCTAAAAGAAAAACACACATAAAACCTATGAAAAGGAAGAAAAAAGTAAGAAAATAGATATTGTACCTTTACAGGGAGGATACATGAGATGTGGGTGTGGCTTACTGATGATGGCTAACGAGCCAGAAATAGATCTATATAAGTCTCTCACTAGGCAGCATAGGGCAGCATAGGGCCTGCTGGCTGCAGGTCTTTGGTTATTCGGGTTTCCTCCTGCGTAAAATTGGAGGTTTCTTGGCAACGTTTCGATGAGGTCTCATTCGTCATCTTCAGGCTGGTGTTCTCGGCTTCGTGCTTCTAGGAGCAATGTGTGTGTTCTTCAATGCGTGCACTTATTCTTCTGTTGGTTTGTCCGATGTATGTGGTGGGGCAGGCGGTGCATGGGATTTCATATACTCCTTGATTTTCTAACTCAATTTTGTCTTTGGGGTTTCTTAGGATGGTGGATATTTTTCGGTTTGTGCAGAATGCTGTCTTGATGTTGTGTTTGTGGAGGATCTTGCTGATTTTGTCTGTGGTGCCTTTTATGTATGGGAGGAGGGCTTTATGTATGGGAAGAGGGGAGGAGGATGGCAAAGTTAGAGTTAGAAAATCAAGGAGTATATGAAATCCCATGCACCGCCTACCCCACCACATACATCGGACAAACCAACAGAAGAATAAGTGCACGCATTGAAGAACACAAGAACTCAGTCAGAAAAGAGGAACCAACTTCTTCCCTGGTCCAACACCTCAAAGCCACAGGACATGATATTGACTTTAAAAAGACCAGAACTATTGCCAAAACTGAACACTTTAACAACAGAATAATCAGAGAAGCCATCGAGATAGAAAAACGTCCACACGGACTTCCGGTTGGTGACTTGCAGCGACAGGGTGTGGAGTGAGTGCTCGCTGCTCCTCTTCACCTCTTTTCATCACGTTTTGGGGATCCCTTGGGGGGCGCAGGACCCGGAGAGCCCTGCGGACAAGAGAGGAAGCCAGGCGAGTGGGAAAGTGGGGCGCAACCACTTCTCGCTGGACCCGGCGGCTCTGTCAATCCAACGTGGTGAGCTGGCCGCTAATGGCCGGCCTGAAGCTGCAATAGCCGGCAAGTGACGGGGAGTTAAGAAGGAGATCGGAGGTGCGGTGTTAGCTCTAAAACCTTATTCCCATACCCTGGAGTGATCTAGCGCCGAAAGAGGAGGTCGGTGCTGTCGGGAGAGGAGCGTTTTGATCCGATGTGAGGCGGCGACAGAGAGGGTAAAGCGGATTACAACTACAGAGACCCGACAACCCGACGAGCTGACGAGAGTCACAGAGGGAGCAGATTGTCTTTTTAAAGAGCTCCAGATGGTGCGGTGAGAAAGGAAAAGCAAAGGGAAAGTCTCTTGGGGCGGTTGGGTTTTGTTTGGCGATCAAAGTGAAAAAGAAGAAGGAGAAATTTGTGACCTGCCTTTGAGAGCTCTAGAGAGTGCTGGAGAAACAGGAAGTGCGTCCATCGAAGTGGAAGACTGAAACAGCGGAGGACTGACAAGGAGACGCTCTAGTCGTGAGTGTTTACCACTGAGAAGCGTCGGAACCTAGCAGAGCTGAGAGGCGAAGATTTAAAGCTGGGCGATCACTGTTTTACATCATAGATATACTTTTATTCATTTCCCTTCCTGCTCTTTCAAGTATCTGGGACTTTAATACTCAGAACTTTGATTCTGTCCCTGATAAGTACTTTTAAAATTACCAAAAAAAAAAAAAAAAAAATTACACTATACTATCAAGTAGACTATCTATCAAGTAGATTTCCTTAGTGTTAAGAAATATTGAACTCATAAAATTGATTAATTAATTAAGTATTGACCTTATTTAATAGTTATTGATAAAACTTTATATTAGGATATAGACTTGTATTTATTGAATTGATTTGATACAATATTGATATTTTATATATATTTATCTAGGTATATTTATTTTATCTATTTTATCTATTTAATCTTAAATATTTATTCCTATTGGTAATAGTTATTTCATTGATATTCACTTTATAGTAATATTGTATTCCATATTAAGGGCTAAACTTAGATATATAAGAATTATTGAGAGAATTGATAAATTTTATTAATCAATCTATTAACGTAATTTATTAACTGCTCAACTTATTAACTTATTAATTCATTTACATTAACAAATTATATTAAGACTGCACTTAGCCTTATAAGAACCCTACTTTTACATATTGCGGTTAGCTGCAACGTAGAATTATCGTATCATAGTAATCTTTAAATCAAGTTCTACCTGAAACATATTAAGAGATTAGTGGGAACTAATTAAGGAGGTTGGGACTTAAGATAGTGCCCCGGAGTAAAAGGTGGCAAGCGCCATTGGATGATTATTTGGAGAAAGATAGAAAATATAATTAGAGATCAAAAAGCACTTTTGAAAGAAATGGCAAGTTTGACATCAACAATCGCAAAAACCAATAAAAAAGTGCCATCCATCCCCACGTTAGCAATGTCATCTCCAGCCACCCAGAAATTAGTAGAAGGTCCACAGAAAACAGACAAACCCCCAGCAACTCCAACACTGCAGACGGTACAATCGTCTCTGTTAACAATACAAGAAACCATGCTTGCGATGCAAGAAAAACTTTTGAATAGCCATTCTGAATTGAAACTGGATATACATGGACTTGATGCTAAAATGAATGAGATTCAAATTTTGATCGCTAGTAACAAGAACAGAATTCAAAAAGCGGAACAAAGAATAGAAAAAAACGAGAAGAAACTGGACATGGTTGATCAAACCCTGTTGGCGCAGAATAAAGAAACGGAAGATGCCCTAATTCAACTCGAGATGGACAAGGCCTCATTTTACTTGCAATTCCAAAACATAGTGGAAGACAAAGAAGAGGACTTAGGAGATAAGATGGCTGAGTTGATTGCAGTGACTCTCCAACAGGATAAGCAAGAAATAATTCGAGAGATCGACGAAATCTATAGAGTCCAAACAAATTACGTGAGAAGGAATAGGCTCCCTAGAGAAGTCCATGTTCGGTTCGCTAGGAAAAAAGTGAGAGACATTTTGTATAATATTGCCAGGGAGGAAAAAATTATCTTTGGGGGAAAAGAAGTGAACATCTTAAAACAAATTCCAAGGAGAGTGAGGGAGAGGAGGAAAAACTATAGATTTTTGACAAACCAACTAAACAGGAGAAGTATAATATTTAGGTGGCTTTTGCCAGAAGGAATGCTTATATCCTGGCAAGGGAGGAAAATCAAAATCGATTGTGTAAGCGATGCCCAAGTCTTCCTAGAGCAATTAAGGAGAGGTGAAGAGGAACAAATTAGTAAGGAGGAAAACGAAATAGTAAATACGGAAGAAGAGACATCTCAAGAACAAATCACAACAGAAGATATAGAAGAGGAGAAGAAAAAGGAAGACACAGAAGAAAGGGGGGAAAAAACTAGACCAGTGAGAGCAGTAACTTTAAAAGGTAAATAAGAACCAGAGACTAGAGAACAGTTACAGGAATGAATGATACTAAGATCTTATCGTTAAATGTGAACGGTTTAAATGATTACAAAAAAAGGAGGATAGTATTGTCGAAATTGGCGAAACAAAATCCCAACATAATTTGTATCCAAGAGGTCCACATAAAAAAAGAAGAAGCCAACTATTTAAATTATACTAAATTTGGTAAAGTATTCTTTTCATTAGCTGAGAAAAGAAAAAGGGGGGTGGCTATCTATGTTAAGAAAGGAATAGAGGCAGAATGTAAATATAAAGATGAAAAAGGGAGAATACTTATAGTAGAAATAACGAGAGGTAATTCTAAGGTGTTATTGGTTGGGGTTTATGCCCCGAATAAAAAACAAGGGAAATTTTACCGTAAATTACATGAACAGCTGGCAAATTGGGCAAATTACGAAATATGTATGTTAGGGGACTTTAATGGAATAATAGATCCAAAATACGATTACAAATGTGATATAACTAAAAAGAATAAAAGATCTCCCTTACCAAAGTCTTTTTTTGATTTAGTGGACGAGATAAACCTAGTCGATATGTGGCGTATCCTACACCCCCATGACAGACAATTTACCTTCTATTCAATGCCACAAAACTCTTGGTCTAGTATAGATATGGTCTGGGCTACCAGAAAACTGGGTCTAGAAATTAAAAAGGTCAACATGTGCATAAATGCTTGGGCAGACCATAAGTTCCTTGAAATTAGCTGGCACCACGATACAAAGAAAATACAACAGAGATGGAGCCTAAGGACTAAGCTGCTATATGAAGAAGAGTTTATACTGAAATTGAATGAAGAAGTCAAACGCTTCTTCATAGAAAATGGAAACCGAGAGACAGCCAAAGAAATTGTGTGGGACACTATGAAGGCATATGTGAGAGGGGTTGCCATTTCATATGCTGCCTTCAAAAACAAGGAAAAAAGAAAGACTAGAGAAGAGCTCACTAATAAGTTATCGCAAGCTGAAGATAAACTCCAGCAATGCCCGGGAGATGAAGCAATCAAACAACAGTGGTCGATGACGAGTCATAGATTGAACTTACTGGACCAAGAGGAAATGGCGCAAAAAATAAAAAGAACCAAGCATTATTGTTTTGAGAACGCTAACAAGTCAGGGAGATGGCTGGCATATAAACTAAAAAAAGAGAAGGAAAAAAATCAAATATTAGTATTAGAAGACTCCCAGGGTAATTTGCTGACGAAGGAAGAAGATAAATTGGAGAGTATAAGAAAGTTTTATGAAGGCTTATATAAAAGTGAAGGAATTGCGTCAAACAAGGTAGAACAGTACCTGTTGGATGCTAATCTACCGTTAATCCCTGAAGAAGAAAAGGAAAGGTTAAATGAAAAGATCACTATAGAGGAATTAAAAACGGTCCTTTCTAAAATAAAGAAGAATAAAACTCCAGGCCCAGATGGTCTTCCCGGGGAATTATACCAAAAATTTGATGATGCCCTAAAATTAGAGTTACTAGAAATACTGAATGAGGCTCTGGCGGGTATCACAATTCCAGATTCGTGGAGGGAAGCGTATTTGACGCTTATTTTGAAAGAGGGTGCCGACCCGAAACAGATATCCAACTACAGACCTATCTCATTGTTGAACGCAGATTATAAACTGTTCATGAATATAATTGCGGAGAGGTTCAAAAATTTTTTAAATCGGTGGATACACAAAGATCAAAATGGCTTTCTCCCAGGGAGACAGATCAGAGATAATCTGAGAATAGTTTTAAACACCTTTGAATACTACGAACAACATCCTGAAAAACAGCTGGCCTTAATGTTTGTCGATGCCCAAAAGGCATTCGACAACTTGAATTGGACGTTTATGATAAATCAAATTGACCTAATGGGATTCGGTACTAACTTTAGGAAGATGATTGAGAATATCTATAAAAACCAGAGGGCAAATATACTAGTGAATGGAGACAGAACCCAATTGTTCCAGATTCAAAAAGGAGTGAGGCAGGGATGCCCCCTGTCTCCCTTATTATATATTTTGGCGCTAGAGAAGCGCTACTAAGCGCTACTTAGAAAAATAAGAGCTAACAATGATATCAAAGAATTAAAGATTAGGAACAAATTATTCAAAACCCAAGCTTTTGCTGACGATGTAGCCCTCATAATGGAAGACCCATTAGAATCCGGTGGAAAATTAATGCAGGAAATACAGGAATATGGAGAGGTGGCGGGCCTTAAATTCAATAAGGATAAAACTAAATTATTAGTGAAAAACATGACAGACCTTCAAAAGGAAGAATTGGAAGATTTATTAGGCCTCCAGACAGTTAGGAAAATAAAATACTTAGGAATATGGATCACCACGAGATTCTCCTCATTAAAAGATGATAACTATATTCCCCTTCTGCAGAAAACACACCAAGATCTTGAAAGATGGAAAAAGCTCAAATTGTCTCTGATTGGTAAAATTGCAGCAATTAAAATGAATATCCTACCAAAAATTTTGTTCCTATTCCAAAACATTCTGTTATCTTTAGATAAAAAATTCTTTTTGGACTTGAACAAACATATCAGGAATTTTCTGTGGGAGGGCAAGAAATCGCGGATTTCTTTTAAGATACTCCAAGGGAAAAGGAATTTGAGAGGTTTTGGGCTCCCTGACTGGGAACTATATCAAAGGCGGCAAAAATAATCTGGATTAAGGAGTGGATCAAGTTACAAGATAGGAGAACCCTGACCTTGGAAGGACATGACCTTCTAGAAGGATGGCACTCCTACCTTTGGGATATAAAGAACAAGAAAAAATCCTATTTTCATAAACATAAAATTAGGGAGACCCTTATTCACACGTGGGTCGAAATTAGACAGAAGATCTATATGAAAGTACCCAACTGGCTTTCCATCATGGAAGCGTTGGCGGCACCAAACAGGAGAGATGAGTGCAAATGGGGTACATACAAGGATATCCTCGATGAAGAAGGGAAACTTAAATCGTTGGATCTATTGAGAGATCAGGGCCTAAACTTGGATTGATGGAACTATTTTCAGATCAACTCAAGATTCCAAAAAGACAGAGACAAATTTGGTATAGCAGCGAAATTTGGGAACTTTGACAAAATTATTTGGGGAACAGATAAGAAAATGTTATCAAAAATCTATAACTTTCTATTAGATGAAGATAGGGCAGAGTCCATAGCAAGAAATCAACTGAACATCTGGGAAAAAAATCTAGGACATAGACTAAATTTTAATGATTGGGAGATAGCTTGGAATAGAAACTACAAAATAACTAAATCGACAACGTTTAGGGAAAATCATTACAAATTGTTACACAGGTGGTATCTAGCCCCAGCGAGGCTAGCCAAGATGTTTCCAAATCTCTCTCCCACATGTTGGAAATGTGGAAAAACGGTCGGCACCTTCTACCACCTATGGTGGACCTGCCCTGAGACTAAAAAGTTCTGGTCCAAAATCCGACACTGGCTCTGTGAAATAACGGGACAGGAGGTAGACATAGCCCCAGAGCTTTTCCTCCTAGGCATAACCGAAGAAGGCTTTAACAACAATAAAACCCAACTGATAATCCAGATTATAACTGCGGCTAGATTAGCTTTCGCAAAATGCTGGAAAAACAAACTTATGCCCTCAGAAGAAACTCTAATAAATAAGATCCTAGAGTGCGCAGAAATGGCGAAACTGACAAGTGAGTTAAAAAACGAGGACAACTCAAAATATTATGACGTATGGGGTATTTGGTATCACTGGTTGAACAATAAGACGAAAACATGACCTTAGAATTTGACTTGGCACATGTATTATAGTTGTATTGTATAAAATAATGTATAGTTAAGGATGAAGTCTTTTTTTTTAACTTTTGTTTCACTATATTGTATAAACACTGCACCTCCGAAAGGAGAGATAGATTGTATATTTTCTTTTTTGTTTCGGAAAACTCAATAAAGTATTTTAAAAAAAAAAAGAGAAAGAAAAACGTCCACACAGCATGAATAAACGAGATGATACCTCCCGCCTACCAGCCATTTGGAAACCCGCCCTTATTGACAAACGAGTCCCTAACACAAAGAATGACACCACACCCACACTCACAAGAGCCACACAGGATGCAGCCACCACACATCCACGCAGAAAGCAGACTCAAAACCACACTAATGATGAGACATGACCCCGGACCAGAAGCCAGACCACAGCTGCATCATTAGCCACTTTAAACCCCTCCAATCCATACATGAAGCAGACTGACACCCACCATGAATAGTTGGCACGGCCACGAACACGAAGCCAAACAACAGCAACACAGCTCACCAGCTCAAATCCCCCTGCTACTCAGACTAACCCGAGCACAACCAAGCCCCCACCTAAACAGAACACACACCCATCCAATCAAAGCACACCCAACCCCCCATCCAATCAGAGCACAGCCAAACCCCCAACCAATCAGAACACATCTCCGCCCAATCAGAACACAGCCAAGCTCCCACCCAATCAGTTCACAACCCCACTGGCAGTTAAAAGGAAAAAACAGCTGCGATCACACACATTGCTGCTAGAAGCACGAAGCCGAGAACACCAGCCTGAAGATGACGAATGAGACTTCGTCGAAACGTTGCCACGAAACCTCCAATTTTATGCAGGAGAAAACCTGAATAACCAAAGACCTACATACAAACACCCGTGAAAACCTCAGAATATATCTATATCTATATCTATATCTATATCTATATCTATATCTATATCTATATCTATATCTATATCTATATCTATATCTATATCTATATCTATCTATCTATATATGTATGTATGTATGTATGTATGTATGTATGTATGTGTATGTATATGTATATGTATATGTATATGTATATGTATATGTATATGTATATGTATATGCAAGTTTTGGTGTATTCGGGTCTTTTCCTGTGTAAGATTGAGAGTATCTTGGCGATACAAAAAGACACATCTCCAGGTACTTTGTTCCTCTTACTAGGGACAAAGAAGCCAAGAATGCTTTCCTCCAATTTTGCAATCCCAGGGCAATTCTGCTATGAATCAGTTAGGGAAAGGAAAATATACGAAGTCCCCTTATAGTTCATAGAGACACTGGTGTCAGTGAGTGAGTGCTTTCATATCTCTCTAACAAGAAACTGATTAGAAAGAAAAGTAAGCCTGAACTCTTCATACATAAACCAACCTACTTCCATGTTTTTTCATCCTTAGACCAAAATGCTTATTTTTTGTTTTTATTATCAGTTAACAGCTTTGAAACACAAACCACTATGCTATGTTTGCTTGCCAAATTTGTAATCTCTTTGGATCATGAGATTCTGCTGCAGGAAAAAGTGCAATATATACATATCTTAATTAAAGATAATGAAGTTTAAGAAGTAGAACAGTTTGGAAAGAAAATATTAAAATTAAATATCTACCCCATAATTTGAAGCAATGCTCTTGGTGTGTGTGTTTTTTTAAAAAATACATTGAAATAAACAGCTTGCTGCAAAATCAAATATGCTTCCCTGGGGTCTTGTTAAATTGCTGAATGTAAATTGCAATTGGAACTGACTATTAAAGATCTTGGTAGAGTAGGTTAAACATCTGCTCAATTTATTACAATTTTATTTGTACTTTAGCTGTAACTGGCGCAATTAAGCCAATCAGAGCAAGCGAATCAAATCTAATTTGCTCTCTAATGGACTAAAAAAGGAGAAATAAATACAGTCCTACTAGATCCAAATGATTAAATATGTCTCTAAGGGTATTCCCTCCCTTCATCTCAGTCAACAAAAATCAGGGAGCTCGTGTTATAATTAACCACTTAGGAGTGAGGTAAACTAGTTTGAGCAGAGATTCATTTTTCATAGGGTTTCAAAAAAAGATAAAAAGCAAAGAGCTGTGAATATAATGAATTGGATTCCTGCAAAATTGGATAAGTTTACATTTCTTCTAAATTATTTGCTTGCTATCCAGATTGCTAAGTGGCTGGGAAGGAAATAGGAACATGCTAATATACAGCTCCTTCCCTCCCCTCCCTCCCTTACTTCTGTCAATCACAAGAGCAGCTTGTAACAGGCTGGGAAGATTCTTTTCTAGCAGATTCCCAACCTTCATGGCCTTTTCCAGAAGATTTCATTTCCACCCAAATCCATTCCCTATTTTGGGATTCTTCTCTCTACTAATCTCAGAATTTTTTTTACTTCCTGACCATGTTCAGCCTTCATTTTGAATTTTTGAACTTTCCTCTTTCCTGTGGTTATTTAATTATTTTTTTCTCAGTCTGTTTGTTCTATAAATTGGGTGATTTTTCCAATTCTAGTGAATCTAGCGTGGAAGGTGCCTTGGGGAATGCCATTTTAATAACAGCCTAGCCCATTTAAGAGTACTCCAGATAATGGTATGTGTGTGATAGGCTGGAGAAGGTTACTTAATAGGATTATTAAGTTTATTTGTAACTGAACACCATGTTGATTTAACCTTTCATTTTAGACTGTAAAATGATAGTGGAAAAAATTAAGGGAGATGACCATTAAACTTAGAAAACAGAGTTTTAATTGATTCAACTCTGGGGAAGACTTTCAAGATTTTCTACCTTTTTTTTGCTCACAATACATTTTTTAATAAAAAATAGGAGTGAAGTGGTGGTGGTGGTGGGAGGGGGATAACAGATCTGGGGCCAGAAGGAAAAGAAGGTCCCAGCGGTGAAATCTAGGTGGATCTATCTGGTTCGCGCGAACCGGTAGAGCCAGTGGCAGGAGGCTCCAGGACGCCATTACGTCCCCTTTTTTACCCTCTGTGCATACACAAAAGGCTCTGGGCATGTGTGCTCACACTCCCGAACTGGTAGCGAAGGTAAGTACATTTCACCACTGGAAGGTCCCACAGTGAACCAGTAGAACCAATTAGAGCAACATGTTTACTGACATGGTCTGCCTTCCTCTGGCACATCAACATTCCACCAGTTGGAAAATTCTGGGAGTTGAAGTCTACACGTTGCAAAACAAGTTGCCAAATTTGATAAACATTAATCTAGAGGTATATAGATAAGACTAGAAGGGCCAGTTTTAGAACAGATCACATAAATCTGCCTCAGTTGCATGTGGCTGTGTGATCTGAAAATCATTAGTGGGCTATGCTTGCACTTGAATAAAAATCCTGGGTGGGTTTGCTTTATATTAAGATCTCTGTAAAACTGCCCATGCTTTTCCAGGGTGGGGAAAATCCTACATATAATCTGGCATTGCTATTAAATGATAAATGTCAATGCAAAGCTGCAACATTTGTTAGAAACTGAATCATCCCCAAGAAAGAAAAATATGTAAGCATCCATCCTATTTTTCAGGCCAGAGTACAAATGTTCCCCCACCTTTCATTTTTGCAACATTATAATTGGAAGCCAAGCACGGACAAATTGCCAAGGCAAACCACGATGTTTATTTTCAAAGTAGCAAAAACCAATTTGTAGTCACGATGCATAATTAGCTAACAAGAGAAATAATTCATGTTATCCTTCCAAGTGCACATTAAGTGTGTGGTATTTATGCTAGGATTTATTTGTTTATTTGAATTATATGTCGCTTTTCTATTTTGGTGAGTACTCAAGAGAGAAAAAGATTTTTTAAAAAAAAACAGGAACAGAATAGAAAAAGCAGTAAAATTTATTTCCTACATAAAATTTTTAAACAACTGGGGGACAGTTTAAATATTAAATACAAATAGTAATGCTTTTTATTAACATGTATAGCTTCAAAGCAATGGGATATTTTTGCTTTCTTGTGAATTAAATAGCTTTTGTTTTAATGACTTTTTAAAGAAAAAATATGTTTGATTTGAAGTATGCCTTATTCAGTTCTATGAAATTTAACTGCCAACTAAATTGTGCATAGATGGTTGCAATTTAATGTACACATTATAAAATTGCATTAACCTGATGTATGTTTAGCATTAATATTGTTTATTATACATTTTATAATTTTATATTTATTGTTCATGATTTCAGATAATGGAGGGTTGCAGAAAAATGATTTAAATTAATTAAATTAATATATGGTTTTTATTATTGCTATAGTTTTAAAATGAATGGTGCCTGGTGTAAAATATTTAGACCTTCAGAATTCTATATTATAAAGTAGGATGAAAATGATTTCAATAAATAATGGGTAAATAAATCATGCTTGAGAGTTCTGGCATACACTGCACATCCTACAGTATGAACATCTAAGAGAAAAAGGTTGGTCTGGGTTTCCCTGAGATACTTTTCTTTCTCCCACATGCACAGAATTGTTTTTAATTTATTTATTTGGTTAGGGACCCTTCAATCATACTAGCCTTTTAAAGATTTTAAAAGCTATAAATTTGAGTCATGGCAATATCCATGAGACCTATTTAAAACCACTGCAGGTCTACACCCCACTAAAATCAACTTCAGAAAATTAGATGTCTAGAGAAACTCTCACTCACCTGAAAACCTGAATAAATGGAATAGGAAAGCTTAGAAAAGAAGTTTGCCTGCCTGTCTCTTAAGCCTGCTAAGCTCTTGCCCAGTTATAAAATCATATTAATAATTATTGTCTGTGGTTGTCAGAAATAAGACAAGAAATATGTTACAGTATTGCAACATTTAATAGCAATTAAACAGTATAGTGTAGATAGGTCTCACTTATTGATAGTAATTGGGACGAGGAACTTCATCACTAAGAATGGTTTCAAAGGACTACACTGTCTTACAATGGCAGTTCTGGCAGTTCCAGTTGCGGTCATTAGGCAAATCTCACATGGTTGCAGTGTCCACAGTCATAGTAGTGAAGGTCTTAATTGATGATGATGTGACTACAGGATTTCTTTGCTCAGCACCCAATTACGATTACGTGACTGGGGAATGCTGGGATGGCTGCAACTATAAGGGCCCAATTTAAGTGTCCCTCTTTCACTGCCATCATGATTTTGAATAATTGTTCTTCAGATGGACATTAAACAAGGAGTACCTGTATATAAATAAGCATTTGGGGTTGGGTTTTTTTTTAAACAAATGGTTATTTGAATTTTTAGCTGTGAGCCTATCTGAGCAGGAGGACCTAGCTACTATAAGCCATACCATTATTGGCATTTAGTTAGACTACTGTTACACACTATACTCACTCTCCTTAAAACTATTCAGAAATTACAATAGTCCAAAATGCAGTGGACGGCATACTTTCTGGCTTCTATTTTAAGGACCATGTAAAATCAATTTGGTGAATCTTGAATTATTTGCCAATTGGTTTTCAGGTCCAGTACTGGACCCGAAGGTGCTGGATATAATCTAACACCTTTTATGTCTTCAGACCTTGGTATTTGCAGAACTGCCTACTCCAACATTACTATCTGGACCAGCAGGAACAAACACAGTGAAATGGTTATTGATCCATGTCTTTGGGAGATCTCGGTGGCCTGAAGCAAGAAACGGCCACCATAACTTTTCTGTGGCCATGCAGAAAAGTCTTCTGACTGTATCATGCCATCCAGTGGTGGGATTCAAAATTTTTTACCACCGGTTCTGTAGGCGTGGTTGGTGGGCATGGCTTGCATGGCTTGATGGATGTGGTTTGGTGGGCATGGCAGGGGAAGGATACTGTAAAATTTCCATTCCCACCCTACTCCAGGGGAAGGTAATTGCAAAATCCCCATTTCTTCCTGATCAGCTGGGACTCGGGAGCCAGAGAATAGATGGGGGTGGAGCCAGTCAGAGGTGGTATTTACCAGTTCTCCGAACTACTCAAAATTTCCACTACCGGTTCTCCAGAACTGGTCAGAACCTGCTGAATACCACCTATGATGCCATCTTTATTTTCAAATGCTACATTTGGGACATATTTTACTCTTTTTGTAGTGTTCTATCATGGATGTTTACTTGGTGTCTTTAATCTACATAAGCCTCCAAGTGTCTCTAGATTGTGAAAGCTACAGAGCAATAAATAAAGGCAAAGGTTTGACCAGTGTATGAAGGCTTGCTTGATGAGGGAAGGGAGATACTAGGAAAACTTCCTATAGGTTCTATAGATACAATGGAACATCTGCATGTGTGAGGCATGTACAAAATGGTTAGAAAATATAACATGGCAGAATATTTTTCATCCTCTCTTGTGGATGTCCTGATGCTCCACCTTGGGCTATTTCAGCTATCCCAAGCAATTTCAGATCCTCAGTTAAAATAAATGAGCAGAATATCAGTTTATACAAATTTTGAATAAGCCAAAAAAGACTTTTTAAGGCTTTCTTTTCCGGTAACTAGCATTGTTGCTTACATCATTGGTATGCAAATTCTGTGTTGAAAGCCTAGTTGTGGGATGCCACAATCCAAAGATGTGAGGAGGAGGGAGAGTGATGATCCTGGAGATGATTTCAGAAGAGATTTAAGGGCTGAAATAGATCTCATGACCACCTGCAAAGTTTAAGCGGCCCATTTTGTCCCTTAAGTCCCCTCATACAAAAGAAAAAAGAAAAAGAAAAAAGGCATAAATGTGTGTTGCCATCCACAAAAAGGAAGCCAGATAACCTAGCCAGTTTTTTACTTTAATGGAGGATATTGTGCTACCCATGGCTTATGTAGAGAGATCTTCCTTTAGTAACATTTTAAACTGTTACAGTCATAATTAGTTTTATCTGTGAAAGGTTATTTACATTTTTTAACAAAAGCCCTACAACAATTTAAGAAGTAGAACAATCTGCCAACAATTAAACATATTTCTACCTTTGGTTGGTAACAGTTTCCTTTTTGTTGTTACTTGTATGTACCATTCAGAATTTCACATTCTCTCTTAATGAGTGAACAATCTGTCTGCTTGCTAAGTACAGTCTCAGCTTTTGTTTTAACCATTTTTCCTCAGCTGAATATCCTCACACGTGTTAAACTACAACTCAGTCATCCCTGAATGGCTGTGCTAAAGCACAACATGCCTGCATACAGCAAGGCTATTTAGATATTTATCATTAAGACCAGGACTTTAAATGGAAGAGAGTTTGCATGGTATGGTAAAATAAGCCAAAATGGTGTTCAGAGTGGTACCGTTTTATCTGCATCACATAAAAAAAAAACAAGCAGAGTTTTAGCCATACTGTTTTGACCACCATCTTCATTGTTTTTAACCATAACGTATGGACACCTGTGTGGTTGTGTTTTCAGGCCTCTTCGATTTTTTCCCCAATATGGTTCATTGTATTTTTTACTCTCATCTCAAATTATTCTGTTTAAACAATCCTGCATTCACACATAATACAAAGGACCTGTCCCTATACCTGAGCTCTCCATCTACTTTTGAAACAGCTAAAAGCATCTTGGCATGAAATGTGTTGTTTTATTGCAGATGCCTAATCTTCTTCTATTGCTTCTATTCCCAGTCTTCTGACTTCTCTCCAAGATAAGAGGTAAGAAAACACGATGGGTTTTATGCACTCTGAGGCTGCCCTTGGAAGGGAGAAAACAAACCTTTATCATACCTGCTCCAGTTAAGAATGATTCAAGACTTTTGCACTCATGGACTGAAGATGAGAAGTTAATAAACATGAAGACATGATAGCATAATGAGGATGTTCCTGTTCATGCCATGGTTAGAAGCAAGTGGGGTCATGGTTTAAACCAGATTAAAACTGTTTTACAGTTTATACTGAGAGGAGACCTGATTTGCTGCTTGTGTCAATACCAGCAGGGATCACTCCTTATTGTATCTGAATTCAGGGAGAAATGATATCTTCCACTTCTCCCATCACAAATAAACCTTGCTCCATGTTTTGAAGCTCCATTTCACTACTGTTGTCCTCTATCTCAGGGGTCACCAACCTTTCAGGGACCCCTGGGATAGAGGACAGGGACCACTAAATTCATAATTTTAAATCCCATGGATCACTAATATGATCTGCCTAATGGGTGGGCATGGCTAGATGTCATGTGACTGGGTGGGTGTGGTCAATTCGATGTCACTCACATTGAGGAGCGCCTCGCTGGCCTCTATTTGCCCCTCCATTCACATCCACTCCTCGCTTCTCCACCCGGGCTCCTTAGGGTCCCAACAGGAAGCAGTTGTTGGAGCTAAGTAGCCACCATGAGAAAGAGTTGGCAAAACAGCTCAGTTCAAATTGGATCTGACCGAGAAGGAGGCTCAGCAGAAGCACCTCACTGAGGACTATGAGCATAGGCTTTCCAAACAGAGGGAAGACCTGCAGGAGTGCAAGGCCAGGTACCGGTGCCTGGACGCTCAGCGGACTGAGATAGTCAGCCAGTTCCAGGCCATGATGCAGTCCCACTGGAACAAGGTCCTCCAGATCTTTGCCACCAGCGGCGCTTCCCTCCAGCCTTCGCCCAAAGCCCTGCAGCAGGAGGCTGAAGCAGATCCCAAGTCGGAATTTCTGCCCCTCTCCAACCCACACAAGAAGACCCTGAAAGGGGAGACTCTCTGCAGCAACACAAACGTTCATTGCATGTATGCAGCCCAGGGGCCGTAGTTTGAGGACCTCTGATTTAGTGCAATATAAAAAATGCAAATTATTCTTCTGCAGACCACCAAAATTTTCTTGCAGACCACCAGTGGTCTATGAACCACCAGTTGGTGACCGTTGGTGACCGCTGCTCTATCCTAAACCTTGTCAAACACTTCGAACTAGAAGGCTTGCAAAGCGTCCTTCTGGTTTAATGACAACTTCAGCTCTGGTAGGCTATAATATCAAACATGCTCATTTAGCCTGATCACTGCTATATATAACCATTTGGTAATGGTATAGTGTTAAACAGTGGTGGGATTCAATTTTTTAACAACCGGTTCTGTGGGCGTGGCTTAGTTGGGGGTGTGGCTTGGTGGTCATGTGACTGGGTGGGCATGGCTAGCTGGTCATGTGGCTGGGTGGGTGTGGCTAGCTGGTCATGTGACCGGTGGGCGTGGCTATCTGCATAGGGACTACAGAGGGCTGAAAAAAGTCATTTCTGACCGGTCCTCGCACTTTTGACCGGTCCTCGCACTTATGACCATTCTCACATTTATGCCCGTTGCGGCATTCTTAACAACCGTGTCACTCATTTCACAACTGCTTCTCTTCATCATGGTGACAAGATAGGGCAAAAACGTAAAATATGATGACAGTCGTAAGTTCGAGGACTGGTCAAAAGTGCGAGGACCAGTCAAAATAACTTTTTCAGCCCTCTGAGTAGTCCATATGCACAAAAGAACTACCCAGAGGGCTGAAAAAAGTGATTTCTGACTGGTCCTCGCACTTTTGACCGGTCTTCGCACTTATGACTGGTCATCATTTATGCCCATTGTAGCATTCTTAACAACCGTGTCACTCATTTCACAACTGCTTCTCTTCACCATGGTGACAAGATAGGGCAAAAATGTAAAATGTGAGGACAGTCATAAGTTCGAGGACTGGTCAAAAGTGCGAGGACCAGTCAGAAATAACTTTTTCAGCCCTCTGAGTAGTCCATATGCATAAAAGGATACAGCAATAGAGAGGGATGAAGGAAGGGAAGGGAAATTAGAGTAGGAGTGAGGGTAAGAGAGGTAGGAAGAGAGGAGGAGAAGGAGAAAGGAAGAGGAAGTAGGGAGGAGAAGAAGAGGGTGAGGAAGAGAAAGTAAGAAGGAAAGAAAAGAGAGAGGTGGTAGGTCTGAGGAGAAAGATTGCTGTACAATAAAAAAGATGAAAGGGAAGAAAGCCAACCCCAAACATATAAAGATATTAAGATAAAGAATGAATTGTTAAACTTTAAAGAATAAAAGAGAACAAATATGAATAAATAACAATAATTAGAAACACACATACAAACATACGATGTATTTTCTTTGAACAGAGTATTTGGCCGGTTCACAAATTTAAACAGTGTTTAGTCATTTCAGTTAAATTTACAGTTTCTATATTTCCTTTTTGCCATATTTATTCCTCATCTATTTTTGTAAAAAACCAATATTACCCTTCATCTTCATCTCTAATCTTAATCAAATTCAATTTTTCCCTTCTATTCTATATTATACCCCTTCCCATTGTCATCTATTTTTATATCCATCCTTACATTGGTTAATTATGTAATATTACAGTTGTTTAATATAAATTCAACATTTTAATATAAATCAATTAGTTATATAACTACCTTTTTTGTATATTAATCAATATGAACATGAATATTCCAATTATTTCCATGCAATCCAATTTCTTACAAATCAATTAATTATATTTACTAATAATAATAAACCAAATAATTTCCCCCATATATTTCTCCAAACCACAACTTAACCATTTCTGCTTTCAACACAATATACAATTAATAGTATCTCAATTATTACAATTCCCTAGTTAAATAGAGCTTTTTTTCTTTTGTGTTTTAAAATCTTGAACTCTCCTCTTTTTCCCTAAATTTCCCATTGTTTGCACCTACCTTTTTTGGTGAGGAAAAAGAAAAGAATTCTGCCTGCCTAATTTTCCAACGTTGCAGCAACAGCAAAGCCAACAGCCTGCTTTACTTTCAGTTTCGTTTTTCAGCATAGCTAGGGCAAAAAAATCTGCTCCAGCAAGGAGCAGAGCCCTGAGCAAAACAGCTGAGAGAAAATCAGCTGAGAGTCGGGAGCCGATCTAATCAAGGGCTAATTAGCCTATGCTGAAGCTCCGCGGGCCAATAAAATTACAAAAAAACACCGAACCATTTGTTAAATTGCTGGCTCGCCCGCCCCTCGCCCACCACTATTTATTGGCAATAAATAGTGGTGCGGAGGGGCGGGGCAAGGCGCGGGGTGAGCCAGCAATTTAACAAATGGTTCGGCCGAACCCCCTAGAACTGGCAGAATTCCACCACTGGTGTTAAGGCACTGGTGATTATGACAGAGCTAGTTTGGTGTAGTGGTTAAGACACAAGGCTAGAAACCAGGAGATTATGAGTTCTAGTCCTGTTTTAGGCATGAAAGCCAGCATGGTGACTTTGGACTAGTTACATTCTCTCACTCTAACCCACTTCACAGGGCTGTTGTTGTGGGGAAAAGTAAAAGAAGTATCAGGTTTGTTTGCCACTTTGAGTTATTCACAAAAATAATAAAAGCAGGATTAAATAAATAAATAAAAATTCTGCACTAAGCAGCCAGATGTAATGATATGTGGGAGTGACCTGGGAAATCTGCCCCAGAGTGGGTTGTCTAGAATGGTTGTTAGATAAGAGACAGCATATTCCACAGCTAAACAGAGGGCAGAGCAAAAAAAAGACTCCCCTTAATTTCTCAAGATGTAAAGAAGAATAGTATTTTCATACTTACAAGATTCTGTTAATATAGCCTATAATAAACTAGGATTAGCTCATCTGATCGTATTTCCTGTCTGGTGCACCTGTTAAAGCTGACACCAGGCTGTTATGTTTCATGCTGGTTCAGCTGCCACTTTTTAATCTTGTGGTTGATCCAACAATGAATCAACTATTTAATTTTCCTCCCAAAACTCCTCCTTCAACCTTTAAATGCTTTTGGTTTGTATCCAAGCAAGGTAAAGCATGCTTCCTTAACTTTTCAACCATACAGTAGTGCTAAACTCCCTCTTTTCTTCCTCCTTTCCCCCCTTAAATCTTTAAAGTGCAACGTTGGCATATTGAAATGAACCTATAAAGTTTCCAGGAGTGCCCCTTCTCTTCTTTGAAGCTAAATCATCAGTTCTTTGCTTGAAAGTTTCCATAGATTTATAGTGAAACGTAGAAGTGGAGGAGCAATCTGTTCCCATTGCTTTAATCATTACAGCATCAAAGCATTAATGATACAATGAGAGAAAATAAAGACAGAATGGAGTTTGCATTGCCATCAAATGAGGGAGCCTGGGAAGGGTGTGTGGAGGACATTTCAGTCCCCCCTGTGCAAACAAGGGAGGACTGAAATGTCCCTAAAGGGAAAAGATGGACACTAGGATACCCATCCCTAGCCAGGAATGGGAAAAATAAAGGAGGAATTAACATTTGGATCCAGTGGTAGCCAAAATCTGGACTGAACATCAGCCTGGGTACCATCATCAAACCACAGCAACTGAGGTAGCCAAGCCTCCAAAATAATATCAAGACTTAGCACAATATAAATGCCTACAAAGGTGTCATTGAGACTTACTCACTACTTGTGTAAATTTATAGTCTTCTTAAATGTATCATCAACATTGTTAGCTGTATGTAAAATACCTCCATGATTTTTCTTCTCAAATTGGCTTTTTATTAATGTTCTATTTTTTCTTCTTATTGCTTTTTCTACATTCTCTGATTCCTTCTCACTCTGCTAATTAAAATAACTGTGTTATTGATACCTGTTTTGTTTACGATTCCCTGTTTTACATGAATCACATTTGCAATTCTCTAGAAAATGGTGGGCTTTCAAACTCTTAGTTGCAGGCATCATCCTGCCATTTTAAACTCATCTTGTCCTGTTGATCACCCATGACACAATACCTGGGGAGGGATAAAAAAGGAAAGGAACTGTCCGGAGGTCTTCAGTTCCTGAATGAAAGGCAGGAAATAAATTAAATAAACAAACTTGACATGGAGTTCACATTTCAAAGGGAAAGTTGAGATGCCCAAAAAGTCAGTATGGCAGCCGCTTTGTAGAATCTAAGCACCACTCTTTTACAACTCATTCAAAAGGGCTTTGACTGACTACTAGTGGTTGCTATCTTGACTTTTTTGCCCTCTCCTGTGGTCATCCTGGGGCAAATATAGAAATGAGCTGTTCTACTTTTTAGCAAAGACACTCTTGAAGAATGGTGACAGATTATATAAAGGTATATCCCCTCTCTTGTTGAGAAAATTCATTTCATCACTCAGAAGTCTCGGCAATTATTAAATATACTATGCCTGGACTGGGGTCTCAAATTTGTGAAGGGGCCTGTCTCTTGGTATGTTAATGACCATTAATTGTCACACCCTGCTCAGCTGCTATGTATTTTAATTTTTGTTTTTATAATGGATTTTTAAAAAAAGATATTTTAAGATTGCTCAGATCTCAGAGTACTGATATGGGTGGCAATACAAATTAAATAAATAAATAAATTCTGTATGTATCAAATCCACTTGTAAGATATGCCAAATATGACAATTCCAATATGATACATTAAGGCAGGTTTCCAGCTGACAAAATTTGTTATTCATTTATTTAATATCTATAGCCTCCTAACTCAACCAAGTGATTCTGAGTCACTTACAATTCTAAAATTATAAAACAATTAAAATTTAAATATATTAAAGCAATAAAAAACACCCTAAAAATAAGTATTAGTCTAAGTGAGAAATGTTTTATTATTTAAATCCAAAAAGAGAATTTTTCTTCTAGCTAACAATCGAAGCTTTCATTAAAACTATTCAGAGAAAACTGATTTTGAAACTTGTAGCTCCCAAAGGTTCACATTAGACTCTACTTAGAAGTCTAGAGAAGACTTTGGGTTCACCAGTTAATTTTATTATTATTTTGGGGATGATTCAGATTTATCAATATATGCCAACATACTACATGTGATTCCTTATACTTGCCTTCATGTATCAAACTATGAATATTATTTTGCTTTCATGATTTTCCCAAGCCCCTTTTATAATAATTTTTAAAGTGGTATATAATGTCAAAAATCCATTTTGTATAGTCTAAGGTCTTAACTTTTAAAACAATAACTCCGTATGCAAGTTGTGCAATACAAAAAGTAATGGGCACATACCTAGGATCATAATACATGAAAATTACTATATCAAGTAATTACTAATATTCTTATCCCAAAGATGGAATTTACTTTAAAACCTTGGTTTTATTGTACAAGAGAGAGAGAGAGAGAGAAAAAGGAAGCAACATGAGATCTATTTTTATGGTTTAATTGGACAAGCTTAAGAACCTTGCCTGGACAATTCTTCTTTCTGAGCTTATGCCATAAAACCTGATAGAATATCTAAAACTCTGGTTGTCAATTATTACTATTCAGTTCTTTGATGGTTTTGTATAAACAACATTAAAATTAAAGATTACTGAAACTTATTCTGCACAGAAGAATAGATTTAACTTCTTAAAAATGTCCAGTGTAAAGAAGGCCCATTTGAGTTAAAAGAATGAAAAACTGACAAAATGATGGTTTAAACCAATATTTCTCAACTTTAGCACCTTTAGATGTGTGGGATTTCAAGTCACAAAAATGCAAGTATAGCCAAGAATAAGAAAAATAGATGAAGAACATCAATTTTACCAATGGTTGAATCTGATAGAATAAAATTATTTTAATGTTTCTATTGTTTGTGTTCTTAAAGCATAGAGCCATGGTGATGCAGTGGTTAAGAGTGCAGTACTGCAGGCTAATTCTGCTGGCTGCCTGCAATTTGGCAGTTTGAATCTCATCAGGCTCAAGGTTGACTCAGCCTTCATCCTTCCGAGGTGGGTAAAATAAGGACCCAAACTGTTGCGGGCAATATGCTGACTCTGAAAAATCGCGTAGAGAGGGCTGTAACATTGTAAAGCAGTATATAAGTCTAAGTGCTATTACTATTCTTGATAGCAGTTTCCTTATACAGAGCATATGAAGAAGATTACAGATTGATTCCAAATCTTGTCAGGAGAAATTGGGAAAGACTTCCACCTGATATTCTGGATACCCAGTGCTGTCTTCTCTATCGTAACCCTGCCCAGGTACATTGGAATAAATTTTACACTTAGCATGGCAAAAGAACTTGCAAGTTTGAAATTATGAGAGTTGAAATCTAATGCATCCAGTGGGATTAGTTATTAGGGAAATCAGTAAAAGGCCATTTTAAACTATCAACACTTGATCATGCTGTAAGCAATTTCCCATGTTTCTATACCTGAAATAAAGACCTACAGTTGGAAACTAGAAAGAACAAGAATAGAGTAGATAAGGGCAGAGCAGAATAATTGTTTCTATAGTTTTTTTAAAAAAACATTTTATTGTGATTAGTAAGAAGGAGACATATTGATTACATCAGAGCAGCTCTGCAGATTCACACTGTGTCTCTCAAACACATACCTACGACTGGAGATAGGCATGATAAAAGTTGAGTGTCTAGCTTCTACTAACCTTTGGTTAAAGCTCAAGTTCTTTCCCTAAGGTTTAGTATCGATAACTTCCAATTCATATGGATCAAGGCTATGGAATTTAATGCTTCAAATTTAGGCTGCCACAGTTCTTAAAATGGAATATGGACAAATGAAACAATCCCTGAAGCAAATGTTAAAGGATAAGCGGGGCAGAGAGATCTAGAGAAAGCTCCAATCTTCCCGTCACAAGTACACAACAGATATATTGTCACTGCTGCCTCACACAGCTAAAACACTTAGCCGTTGGAAAATTTTCTCTATTGCCTGATGCCATGTTCTCCCCTCTGCAGTATTGGACAGTAAATACAAAAAAGTTCCATTGGCTGAAAGGCTTTGCACTTGCAATTCTGGAGAGGTAGAAACTACAGAACATGTCCTTCTACATTGCTCCCTTTATGAAGACAGTTAAACTGGATTCATACTTCCTCTGATCAGTACATATCCTGGTCATCCAGATTGGGCCTATGCTCAGATGCTGCTCATAGAAGAAGCACCCCTTATTACAGAGCGTTTAGCTAAGTTCTGCATGCAGCACAGAAGGTCTATCAAACTCTGATTGACCATTATCCTGCAATGCATCTCCTGTAACAATAATCTATTTAAAATTTAAATATCACTTCTTTGCAGATATTAATAGATATTTTTAGTTTGGTATAAATTTAGATACCATACTTAATATAAATTAGTGCTTATATTATCATTTAATGCAGCCAGTGATGGTCCTTTCCTCCTTGTGGTGCCACTGGTTACAGTCCACCTATTTTAGGTGGTGCTAAACTGATCATGGTCCCCTATGCCAAGCTCGGGTGACAGGCCAGTCAGAAATTTTGTCGCAACAAATAGTCCAAAGCCACCAGGGTGTTCCCCGCATGTGACACGAGATAGTCCCATCCAACCAATGTGAAAATGGACAAGAATACCGGTTCAGAAACAAAACCAGTTAAAGAAGCTAGCTCAAATGAAGCCAAAATCACTGCACATCGCCACTCTCAACATAGGAACACTGACTGGATGCAGCTGCAAGTTAGTCAAAATCCTGAAACACCGCCATATTGACATAGCATGCCTTCAGAAGACCAGATGGAAGGGACAGAAATTCAGAGACATTCAAGAAGGTTACAAGCTGGTTTACCAAGGAACTTCCAACAACTATGGAGTTGCTGTTGTCATGAGCAAAGATCTACACAGCCACATGCCTGAGGTCCAGAGACACTCTGACCGTCTCGTGTCTGTTACCATTGACACACTCACCAGTCGACACCAGGTGTTTTTTGTTATGCCCCACAAACAGGACTTGATGAAGATACCAAGGATCAGTTCTGGAATCTGACTAAGATCTGCGCCTGTGCTGAAGAAGATCTACTGCTCCTCTGTGGTGATATGAATGGTCACATGGGAAGCAGTTGGGTTGGCTACCAATGTCATGGGAACAAAGGTTATGGAAACTGCAATGAAGATGGATTTCGAATCCTGGACTTTGCAGAAGCAAATGATCTCATTATCTGCAACACATTTTTCAAGAAACGTCCAGACCATCTCATTATTTTTCCAATGGTGGAAATAGCAGTCAGATCGATTTTATTCTCTTGAGAAGGCGTGGCCTTCACATGGTATGCAACACCAAGGTTATCCCTTGGTGTTCTTGCCCCACAACACAAATTAATTGTTACAGAACTGAAAATAAAAATAAATAAACAAAACAAAACAAAACAAAACAATAATAAAATAAAATAAAATAAAATAAAATAAAATAAATAAAAGGCCATAAGAGAATGAACAACAGCACCACAGGCCATGAGAGAATCAAATGGTGGAAGTTGCAGGATAAGTGGTGGGTTTCAAATAATTTCACCACTGGTTCACCAAAAATGTTAGCGTGTGCACGGCTTCCATACATGCATGCCCGTATGGCGAGACTTGACAGAGCAGCCTTTCAGAACCTGCTCCCCTCCATCTCTGCTCTCTGGGGCAACCGCTGCTTCTCTCCACACTGCTGGGAGACCATCTTGGACAATTTAGCAGCTGTAAGCTGCTGCTTTCCTCTAAATCCCATCTGGACAGCGCTGCGGCACAAAGAAGCAGCAGCCATGTTGAATGCTGTTTCTCTCAGCTGCAGCGCTTTCCGGATGGGACTTAGAGGAAAGCAGCAGCTCACAGCTGCACAAGACGCTCTCCCAGCAAGAGCAGCAGCAGAGAGGAGCAGCTGCTGACCCGGAGAGCACATGGAGCATCTCAACGAAACCAAGGCTCGGCAAGGGAAAGAAAAAGCGGCTGCAAGATCTCTGCTGCAGCGCTTTCCGGATGGGACTTCTTGCAGGTAAGAAGAACAGTCCGATACATTCCCAAACTGCTTCAGGCCTCCTGTGCCCATGCTACCCCGTACGGCCTTTTGGCCTAGTGTGGCAGGCCATAGGCTGAATGAATTGCTTTGGCCCGGGGGGGAGGCGTAGTTTGTGGCCAGAGGGGGGCGGCGGCATGCGGGTGGAAGCCTAGGGCAAGGCTGTAGCGGAAGAATGGCGCGTTCCCTGACCCACTCAAGGCAAACAGCTAGCAGGCGGAGGCTCCGGGGCAAGGCTGGAACCAGGGAATGGCACGTCCCTGCGCCCCAACCCGAGGTGAAAGGTGACATGCTTATCTTTGGTGAGCAGAGTGGATGAGGTGCGGAGCCGAGGCACAGAGATTAGCTGCCATGTGGCGAAGGCAAAATATATAGGGGGGAGGGGCGGGGGGGCAGGGCCAGTCAGTGGTGCGATTTGCCTGTTCTCCGAACAACTCAAAATTTCTGCTACCGGTTCACCCAAACCAGTCCCAACTGGCTGAATACCACCTCTGGGCAGGACCACAAAGAAACAATTACAAAAAAAGCATATTCTCACAAAATCAGACCCTGCACTAGTGGGAATACTCTAGGAAGAAGATGATGATCATCATGTAATACGGGTTGTAACTGAAATTTTATATGCGCCAGTTAGGTTATGCATAGCTAGTTGCTGCTGTATCTTCTTTCAGTTCTTCCCAAATTAACAAGTCCCTCCTGTATCATTCCCACCTCCTTGCTGATTCATTGGAGGCTTCTAGAAAGAAAATCAGGAAGTCTCTGCTCTAATCTACACAGGGGGGAATGTTGGTTCTAACTGAAAGTACTATAATTCAGTTGCTGGAATTGTTATAACTTCATCCCATTTATCACAATAAATCTTGCTTAGGAAAACAATCACTTTCAGTTTAGGTAGATGCTAAAGGAGTTGACAACATGCTGGAACTCGAGCATCTCCTCTGCTTGTATCTTCTGCACTATCTATCACTCACTTTGGCTAGGATGCTAAGCTTCTCTTTAATATTCTGCCTACACCTATTCCTAGGCTTCTAGGGAAGAAGCATTAGGTGCTCTTTCCTCTGTTCTACCATTAAGGCTGTTTCTATAAGTACGCATGAGTGAGGTCAAAGGGTTAATGTTCCACCTTTAAATGACAAGACCCTACAAAGTAATTCTGAAGAAGCAGTTCGAGCAGGCCAAAGCTAGTTGGGGAGATGGTGCCGAGTTAGGTGAATCATTGCTCTAGCTCAAGATAAAGTAGCAGCATTGCTTATGAAATCATCGTTCCTGCTACTTCGGGTGTTAAAAGGCTCTCTGAAGATCAATCTGAACAGCTTTTCAAGATGCATGGATTCGAAATGTTCCCAGTGGGGGGAAAATATCAATATAGCACACAACACCCTCAATGGCATTTGCAATAGTTGATCTTGCTAGCCTAGCTGTGAAGCTGATGGTTTGAGGGAGAAGGGGATAAGTGAGTATGAGTGTCTGGTGGAGAGAGGATATAACAGGAATCCTTTTCTGTTATGAAAAATACAGCAAGGTGAATGAAAGCTAGACATTTCTCATGCATTCGTTAAAAATATCAAAAAGAAATTCATGTAATTCTTGGTGTAATTTTTAATTCATCTTTTAATTAACTTCTGAAGAACAGATACAGGAAGGAAGAAAATTATTGCAGCTGTTGATATATATATATTTTAAAGTATATTCTCTTTATTATAATATTAACAGATTAAATAAAATGCTGAGAATCAATAGAAAAGCATATCTGAGTATTTTGCTTTCCTCCAGTTAATACCAAAGAAGCGTGCTTGATGGAGAGAATCCATTAGCACTTATGAAGTGCTCAGGCACTGTTAATGATCAGTAATAGCCTGGTATACAGTACAGAACCGAAGAAATGGTGATACAGGATACAAGAAACTATTTCAACATCCAATCCTTATTTTTCTGTATATCTTCTTCTTTAAAAAGAAGTGGAAATATTTCAGTCCAAAATATGGGTGCCATTTTGTCTTTAAATAAAAATCAGAAAAAGTATTGTTTCGATATTCAATATTTCGATATTTCTGACAAGTCAATAGATTCACTTAACAATGTGACTAACTTAATAACTGCAATGAATCACTTTTCAACTGTGGCAAGAAAGATAGTAAAATGGAGCAAAACTCATTCAACAACAGCCTTGCTTAGCAATGAAAATATTGGGTTCAACTATAATCATAAATTGAGGACTATTTGTATAGTCATCTATGTACTTAAATGACATCATTTATATGTGCATGCTGAGCCACAATACGCTTCAATCCTAAGGGATACTTTCTGTTAGCCTTTCCAAATCTTCCATAAAACAGATATATTCAATACTTTTATTTTACAGATGGATTTGTTGATCAGTCGTTAAGTCATTTACAATTCTCCATGACCTCATGGACCATAAGCAAGCCAGGCCCCCCTGTCCTCCACTGTTTTCCATAGTTTGCCCACATTCATGTTCATTGCGTCGATGACACTATCTAACCATCTCATCTTCTGCCATCGTCTTCTTCTTTTGCCTTCAATCTTTCTCAACAGTAGGGTCTTTTCTAATGAATCCTCTCTTCTCATTTGGTGATAAAAAGTATTCAAGCTTCAGCTTCAGTATCTGTCCTTCTGAACAACAGTCAGAGTTTATTTCCTTTAGGATTGATTGATGTGTTCTCCTTGCAATCCAAGAAACTCTCAAGAATCTTTTCCAATGCCACAATTTGAAAGCATTTAATTCTTTGGCACTCAAGCGTTACTTATAGTCCAACTCTCACAACATTAATATTGGGATTGCTAATGGGTAGCTAATGTTAAAACACAGTAATGTATCCAAAAATAGGTTGATCAAAGATGAATCCACAAAATTTCAAGCTCAATATATAAGCCCACACTATCAATGCATTATCAGAACAAGATGATAAGAATCAGTATATAACCCCTCTTTCTATACTATGAACATATTAACACTATGAAGTTTTATATTATAGTAACTATATTTAGATTTGCCAACTGGCATCACATTTCAATGATATCTTCAGCAACCACTTTAAACATTTGACATTTTAAAGAAACCACAACTCATGCAGAAGTTTGAAAAACGGCTTTGGAAAATAGCAGAATGAGATTGATCTTGCATGTGTTCCAGATGCTTCCTTCAAGTCATTTTTGAACTACCCACAGCCCTAGAATACCCTAAAGGACTTTGCATATTTATTGGGAATACCAGAAATATGTCACCTACCATCTCACCATTTTTAATATCCCAGCCTCCTATTCAGCGGATATCCATGATAGTGAAAGAAATGAACAGATTAAATTTAATGAAATAAAACTATACAATTTAAGCATAACAAAAATACTGTGCATATATAGTAAAACAATTAAAAAAGGAATGTATTGTTTAATATATTTATAAAATTGTTTTATACATGTATAGAACAGCTGCATTGTCTAAAATTAAAAGCAACTGAAAGCTATCAGACCAGTGCTTCTCTTTTCTATGCATAGGTAGTAAATATTTGTGGAAAAAATGTTATTTTTATACTTTAACATGAAAATAATGATTTTTTTGGTCCTTTGTCTGTAGTGGTTTTAGAAAAACCTACCAGCTTCAAAGAAGTAGAATATTTTTCTCTAAGGCAATAATGCAATTGAGAGTTTGAAAAGGTATAAATGCTTCTTACATAAAGATAAAACTGTTAAATAATGCCTATGATTCATATACTATATATTCATCACCTATGGAAGGACTTCCATATTGCTTTGCCAAATGCATTTGAAGTAGAGGAAAATCAATTAATGGATAATGGTTCAATGTGGACTACAAGCATTTTTTAAAATAATTAACACAAAACAATGTTAACAGTAATACTCTCTGCAGGCATTTGAATTTCTGCTGTCACCCACTCATTTTGGCATAATTTTATCCATGAAATATTTGTGTCATTTGAGTTAGTAATATCTTCCCATATTCCCACTACAGGCTTAACTTCAGTTTGTCATCCGGTAGCATTCACAGTTCATCTGTTTGTCAATTTTTACACATTTCTTTTGCAAAGAATGAATATGCTTACCTCTGAAAAGAAAGAACGCTTGGAAGTCTATCTACACATTATGCAGAATCAGATGGTAGATTGTGATGATAAAATTCTGGATTCTATCTGATGAAAAACAGATGAGCATAGGAAGAGCTATGTTGGATCACATCAAAAGGCTCATTTGCCCAGAAGTCTGTTTCTATAGCAGCCAAACCAGAAGTTGAAAGGAAGGCAGCAAGTCAAAGGCAAGAACATTTTCTTACTAGAATAGAATAGAATAGAATTCTTTATTGGCCAAGTGTCTTTGTCTTTGTACATACGCTCTCGGTGTATATAAAAGAAAAGATACATTCATCAAGAATCATAAGGTACAACACTTAATGATAGTCATAGGGAAACAGTCAATATAAAGGATGTCAGCAACAAGGTTACAGTCATACAGTCATAAGTGGGAGGAGATGAGTGATAGGAACGATGAGAAGATTAATAGTAATGCAGACTTAGTAAATAGTTTGGCAGTGTTGAGGGAAATATTTGTTTAGCAGAGTGATGGCGTTCGGGAAAAAAATTGTTCTTGTGTCTAGTTGTTCTGGTGTGCAGTGCTCTATAGCGTCATTTTGAAGGTAGGAGTTGAAACAGTGTATGTCCAGGATGTGAGGGATCTGTAAATATTTTCACAGCCCCCGTTTTTGACTCATGTATTATACAGGTCCTCAATGGAAGGAAGGTTGGTAGTAATTGTTTTTTCTGCAGTTCTAATTATCCTCTGAAGTCTGTGTCTGTCTTGTTGGGTTGCAGAATCAAACCAGACAGTTATAGAGGTGCAGATGACAGACTCAATAATTCCTCTGTAGAACTGTATCAGCAGCCCCTTGGGCAGTTTGAGCTTTCTGAGTTGGCGGAGAAAGAACTTTCTTTGTTGTGCCTTTTTGATGACGTTTTTGATGTTAGGTATCCATTTTAGGTCGTGAGATATGGTAGAACCTAGAAATTTGAAGGTCTCTACTATTGATACTGTGTTGTCTAGTATTGTAAGAAGTGGTAGCATGGGAGGTTTTCTCCTAAAGTCCACCACGATTTCTACGGTTTGGAGTGTGTTCAGTTTCAAATTGTTCTGGTTGCACCACAAGGCTAGTTGTTCAACCTCTGTATGTGATTGTATGAATCTCTATCTCTGTATGAATCTGTATGTGGATTCATCATTGTCTCAAATGAGACCGATCACTACTAATGGACTCCATTAATGGTGTGTAACAAAGGATTTAAATAATTTTATTAAATATTATAGTTAAAGATAAAAATAATATAAACTACAAAAAACAAAAGAATAAAAAATAGAAAGTGCAATATGTATGTATGTATGTATGTATGTATGTGTGTATGTATGTATGTATTTCCCTTTAGCCAGGTTCTTCCTACGTAAACCAAGATTTTTATGCAGCCCTAGTTCAGTGAAACTAGGTTCAGCTGCATAAAAATCTTGGCTTACGTAGGAAGAACCTGGCTAAAGAGAAATAGACATAAAGCCTACAAAAAGGAAAGATATATATATATGTAGTCTTTGGTTATTCGGGTTTTCTCCCGTGTAAAATTGGAGGTTTCTTGGCAACGTTTCGACGAAGTCTCATTTGTCATCTTCAGGCTGGTGTTCTCGGCTTCGTGCTTCTAGCAGCAATGTGTGTGATCGCAGCTGTTTCTTCCTTTTAACTGCCAGTGGGGGTGTAAACTGATTGGGTGGGAGCTTGGCTGTGTTCTGATTGGGCGGAGGTGTGTTCTGATTGGTTGGGGGTTTGGCTGTGCTCTGATTGGGTGAGGGGTTGGCTGTGCTCTGATTGGCTGGGTGTGTGTTCTGTTTAGGTGTAGGCTTGGTTGTGCTCGGGTTAGTCTGAGTAGCAGGGGGATTTGAGCTGGTGAGCTGTGTTGCTGTTGTTTGGCTTCATGTTCGTCGAAACGTTGCCAAGAAATCTCCAATTTTACACGGGAGAAAATCCGAATAACCAAAGACCTACATACAAACACCCGCGAAAACCTCAGAAAACATATATATATATATATAAATAGAAAAGAAAAAAATGAGAATATAGCAGAAGAAAGTAAAAATATACAGTGATATAAATTTCTCCTTATTTGCAACATATAAACACAATTTTAACAATTTATCACAATCTTTTCATCCATATCACTTCTCTTATCTATAAATAGATCCTTAAAACCCTGTTGAGCAAAAGTTCATTAAGAGTTACCAGAAATAACATGTCTATTTGAACTTTGATTAAATAAATCCATTTTATATTCCTACCTATATTCATCTGTTCATTCATCATTCATTAGACTTGTATGCCACCCATTTAACATGTCTTCTTTATTAGAGAAATTCTTTTTACTTTTAACAATTGTAATATTTAATTTCTTCAAATAATATCCTAAAGTTTGTCTGTTTTTTATTTTTTTGTTCCTTCTTACAAAACCCTTAAGGACTTTAATAGATCCCTTTAATAAATTCAATATAAGAAAGTTATTGCTTGTTCTGTTTGCTACTTGTATATCACTTTATGCATCATTTAGAAGCTTATGCAAAGTCTTCAAGAATTCATGATAGTAAACCTAACTAACTTTATATTCTGAAATATTGATTCATAGGTTGTATTTCCCCCTTTTTTGTTCCTTCCCCCCAATAGCTATGTGAATTCCTTTACTGCCCTCCCCACCCCTCCAACATTCCTCTTTTCTCTGTGCTTCTCTAAAGTTCATCTGTAACAAATACATAAGACAACAAGCAATGCCCCAAATTTTTAGGGGGTGAAACATTTTTTTCTATTTTACATTTTCTTCATTCACAATATTTCATGACTAAAAATGTCCTCTATCCTTGTCCTGAAGCTATTCACTGATAAACAGCATTTGCTACTAAAAGTATACTTTGTTTTTAAAATAAAAATAAGAAAACAAGATATGGAATCATAGATGCAGATTACTGCCCTGCAGCCTGGCAAAATGATTTTTTATCTATGGAAAGAGAGTACAGAGGTGATGAAAATCAGTTTTAATGAGGCCAAATACATGTTATCTCAGAATCATTGCACCATATTTTTCAAAAACTCTGGAACACCATGGAACTTTTCCAGAGGATTGGAAAAGAACTGATGTAGTTCCTATCTTAAAAAAAAAAAGTGGGGGGAAGGAAACAAATCCAGGAAACTACAGATCAATCAGCCTAACATCAATATCTGGGAAGATACTGGAAAAAATATCAAAATACAGATCTGAGAACATATAAAAACAAACAGTTATAACTAGAAGCCACCATGGGTTTGTTAAAAACAGATCATGCCAAACCAATCTTATTTCATGCTTTGACAAAGTGACTACATTAGTAGACCAGTGAAATGCTGTGGACATAGCATAGATAGACTTCAGCAAGACATTTAACAAAGTATACCACAACCTACATGTTGGAAAACTAGAAAAATGTGGGATAGACAACATCAGCACCAGATGGATTTGTAATTAGCTGACAAGCCATACTCAATGAATAGTCCTTAATGGTACTACATCTACATCACGGGTGTCAATTTCACATCGTCACGGCAGCATCACATGACGTATCTGGACTTTTTTTCCCTTCACTAAAATGGGCATGGGCATGGCCAGAGTGTGACACATCTGGCCCATGAGCCAGGAGTTTGACAGCCCTGATCTACATGGAGAGAAATAAGCCATGGAGTACCACAAGATCCCATCTTAGGCCCAATGCTCTTCAATATCTTCGTAAATGACTTAGATGAGGGAATAGAAAGAGAACTCATCAAATTTGCAGATGACACTAAGCTGGCAGGAACAGCCAACACCCCAGAAGACAAGCTCCAGATGCAAAAAGATCTTGACAGATTTGAACAATGGGCCCTATCAACATGAAATTTAATGCGGAGAAAAGCAAGGTTGTACTTCTAGGTAGGAAAAACCAAAGGTATAAGTACAGAGTAGGTGAAACCAGGTTCAAAAATAGTAATTGTGAGAGGGATCTTACAGTCCTAGTTGACAATCTCTTAAACATGAGCCAGCAATATGCAGCAATAGCCAAAAAAGCTAATACAATCCTTGGTTGTATAAGCAGAGGCATAGAAATAAAATCACATTAAGTATTATTAAAGGTAAAGGTAAAGGTTCCCCCGCACAGGCATGCTAGTTGTTTCCAGCTCTAGGGGTGGTGCTCATCTCTGTTTCAAAGCTGAAGAGTCAGCGCTGTCCGAAGACGTTTCCGTGGTCATGTGGCCGGCATGACTCAATGCCGAAGACGCATAGAGCACTATTACCTTCCCACCAAAGTGGTCCCTATTTTTCTACTTGCATTTTTATGTGTTTCGAACTGCTAGGTTGGCAGAAGCTGGGACAAGTACCAGGAGCTCATCTGTTACTCAGCACTAGGTATTCGAACTGCTGAACTGCCGACCTTCTGATCGACAAGCTCAGGTCTTAGCCACTGAGCCACCATGTCCTCTTGAAGTATTATTACTTTATAAATCTTTAGTAAGATGACACCTGGACTACTGCATCCAGTTTTGGTTACCATATTACAAGAAAAAATGTTGAGGCTTTGGAAAAAGTGCAAAAAAGACCAACTAAGATGGTTAAGGGCCTGGGGACAAAAAGAAGAGGGGGTCAATTTATTTTGCAAAGTATAGAAGGCAAGACAAGAAACAATGGATGGAAACTAATTAAGGAGAGAAGCAACCTAGAATTAAGAAGAAACTTCATAACAGTGAGGATAATTAACCCAGTGGAACAGCTTGCCTTCAGATGTTGTAGGTGCTTCATCATTGAAGGTTTTTAACAAAACTGGACAGCCAACTGTCTGAAAAGGTATAGGGTTTCCTGCTTGAGCAGTGGGTTGGACTAGAAGATCTCCAAGGTCCCTTCCAGCTTTATTCTGATTGACTGATGTGTTACAGACCATGCACTCAACCAACTTGTGTGTCTCCCCCTCCCCCTTACCTACCTAGTTTATTTGGCTTTGACAATCCAGTAATCTCTGGAACCTGAACTTCAGCTTCAAAGTCTTTTCCAGATTGCACACTGGGCCTGTTGTGATCAGCTAAATAATACACAGCTTTACTTTACTTCAAATGTATTTGAAATCATGATCTGGAGTGTAAAAGGTTGCAGAAATACTTGTTCAGTTTTTGAACATCTATGTTAGTAACTTGGCAATTCAAAATTTCTTTTTTTAAGCGTGGGAGAGTGTGAATATTTCTAGCTCTTAGAAGTGAATGTTTTGGCATGGATCAATGTATGAAGTGTTCCTTAATGTTATTCTGAAATTTTTAACTTTCCAGAGTTTCTTTCTGGACTCAGATTTAATTTTCATTGAGCATGGTTGCAAATTGAAGATCTGAGAAACTGTCCATATTGCAGTCTCTAGTCTTTTTAGATGGAAAATAATAACAGATTTCATAAATGCACCAGATGTGTAGAAAAACCTTATGGATCACCTAGTACTATCTTCTGCTCAGCACTAAATTACCCTCAACAGGTACCATCAGCTCCTTTTGAAATCTTCTAGGAAGGGAGAATCTACTATGGTTCTATATAGAGACACGCACCACTGCACAACAACTCTACCTATCAAGAAATCTATCCAATATTCAGCTGATTGCCCTTTATCCTTCATTCAGTTTCAGCACAGAATTAGTCTATATCAGTGATGGTGAACCTTTTAGAGACCGAGTGCCCAAACTGCAACCCATAACCCATTTATTTATCGCAAAGTGCCAATATGGCAATTTAATCTGAATAATGAGGTTTTACTACCTAAAATAATGATAAACAATGCAGAGTTCAGCTAATTGTTCTAAGAAAAACATGATAAATGCACTTTTATGCCCCTCATTTTTTTCTGCTTTTGAAATTACATTTAGTAACAATAAAAAAGAAAAACTTTTGTAATATAATTTTTCTCTTTCCCTCTCCCTCCCTTTCTCTCTTTCCCTCCTCCTTTCCCCCTGTCTTTCTCTCTTTCTCTTTCCCTCCCTCTGTTCTACCTACCTACCTACCTACCTACCTACCTATCTATCATCCATCCATCCATCCATCCATCCATCTATCCGTGCTCTCCTATCCAGCTTCACATGTGTAAATCCAACTACTTGTGCTGTGGAGGGGGAGTGGAGGCTGGCAGGCAAAGCCAAACTTTAGAGATCCACACAAAACGGATGTTGTCTTACCTGAACGTCCCTTTTCTGGGCGCTGCGACTACAATCCATGGATGGGTTGTTCTTCCTCATGTCTTGACAGAACAAAATCTTGTGATTTTTTTTTCTTTCTTCATCCTTTGATCACGCCTCCTTATCTCCTGACATGTCAGTCTTTTGTCACGAAGGCACGGCCAACCAAAGTCTATAAAAAACTGGACACAGAAAAATTACAGACACCAAGGCCACCCCAGAGATCCGGAGCAGGAAGCCGAAAAAGGGGAGGGTATGGATTGTAGTCGCAGCGCCCAGAAAAGGGACGTTCAGGTAAGACAATGTCCGTTTTCCAGTGTGCTGCTCCTATAATCCATGGATGGGATATACCCAAGCTCAAGATTCCTGGGCGGGAGGCTGACTGCTCCCCGGGCCCAGGGCCAAATATACACTCTGCAATACCTTCCAGCCAAATGTCGCCTTGGCAGAGGCATAGCTGTCGATCTTATAATGACGTATAAAAGATGAAATGGACGACCAAGTGGCCGCCCGTCAGAGATAGAAGCCTGGGTAGCCCAGGCTGCCATAGTAGCTGCGCTATGTGTGGAATGTGGCAAAATCCTGCCAGATAGAGGCCTGGCCTTGAGATCATATGCAGTTGAGATGCAAGCCTTTATCCACCTGCCCACGGTGGAAGCGGAAACTTTTTGTCCCATAGAAGACGGGTGAAAGGAGACCAGGAGAGCCTCAGTCCGGCGAAAGGAGGCGGTCCGCCAAATGTACCGATGGAGAGCCCGCCTCACATCTAAGGTGTGCCAGCATTCTTCCAGCTGATGTCTTGGAGCTGGGCAGAAGTCAGGCAAGATGATCTTGGAAACCAAGACTTCACCTTGGGCAAGAATGAAGTATCCAATCTTAGCACCACTCTGTCAGAATGAAATATACAGAGGTCCTTCCTGATGGACAGGGCTGACAGTTCCGAAACCCTCCTGGCAGATGTGATTGCTAGGAGAAAGGCGACCTTGAAGGACAGAAACTTGAGGCCAATGGATCCCAATGGCTGAAACGGTGCAGAAGTGAGAGTTTGTAGAACCAGAGAAAGGTCCCAGGAAGGATAGCAATGCACTATCAGTGGACGTATATTCGTGGCGCCATGTAAGAAGCTTCAAATCCGAGGATGATCTGAGGATGTGGTAAGGAGCACAAGTGAGAACTGTGAATAAAGCCTCCACTTGTCGCCATAAGGTAGTTGGAGCCAGACCTTTATGCAAGCCCGCCTGCAGAAAGTCGAGAATGTCCGGAATGGATGCTGATGTTGGATCAACGTGTTACTTAGCACACCAGGAACAGAGCCCCTTCCAGGAAGCCTCATAAATACAGGCCATTGATGGCCATCTGGATGCTTGGATGGTCTGGATCACATGTTCTGAAAGACAGTCCTTCCTCAGCAGGACCCTCTCAAGTGCCAGATGGTCAACTGGAGCCACTGAGGCTCTGGGTGGAGTATGACCCCCTGGCAGAGAGAGATCTGATGCTGAGGGATTACCTATGGCTGCGCCACCAGGTCGGTGAACTATGGCCAGCGTGGCCAATGGGGAGCTACTAGCAAAAGTTCCGCTTGCTCACTGAGCATCTTTCGAATAACCTTTGGGATGAGAGGGGTGGGGGAAATGCATAAAGCAGGCCGGGAAGCCAGAGGCACTGAAAAGCGTTGCAACCTTCCACATTGGAGCTCGGGAAGCAAGAAAAGAACCTCTGGAGCTGGACGTTTTGCGGACTGGTGAAGAGGTCTATCACTGGGGGACCGAACCATTGTGACGGTTCCAGAAAAAGGCATGGGTGAAGTTACCATTCCGTCGGATCAATTCGTTCCCTGCTCAGCCAGTCCACTCAGATGTTGGAAGTGCTGGATATGTGGTCCGCTTTGATTGATAACGTGTGACACTCTGCCCAACTCATCAACTTCTCCGCCTCGAGCATCAAAGGCCTGGATCGGGTGCCCCCTTTCTGGTTGACATGTGCTTTTGCGGACATATTGTCCGTGAGAATTAGCACATGTTGCCCCTCCAGCAAGGGCCGAAAATGACAAAGAGCCAGACAAACAGCTCGCAACTCTAGCAGGTTTATGCTTTTCACCCATTCTGCTGGGGACCATTGTCCCTGTGCAACCTGGTTGAGAAGATGCGCGCCCCAGCCATAAAGGCTGGCGTCCGAGGTCAGCACCAGATGGTCCGGTTCTAGAAAGGTGTAGCCCTTCAGCAGGGCTGGAGATGTCCACCATCAGAGAGACAAACATACTTGAGGTGGCAAGGTCACTTTGCCTGATGAGTTGCTGCGCTCCGACCTCTGGAATGGCAGGAGGAACCACTGCAAGGGAAGAGAGTGTCTGTGAGCCCCAGGGACGATGGCAATACACGAGACCATCTTTCTGAGCAGCTGCGACAGAGTCAATAAGGAAACTGACCTCAGAGCAGTCACATGGTTCACCAGATTTGTGATGCTGAGCATCCAATTGGGAGATAAGAACACTTGCCCATTTATCGAGTCAATCACTGCCCCGAGGTGAAGGAGGCAGGTGGTGGGTATCAGCTGACTCTTGTCCATATTGATGGAAAAGCCGTGCTGTCAAAATGCACTGATCACTAAGTCCATGTCATGGGCCGCCTGGGCCGGGGAGGATGAGAAAACAAGGATGTCGTCCAGGTAACAGAGAACACGTACCAGGACTATCCTGAGCGTTGCTGCCACCGCCACCACCAACTTGGTAAAGGTCCAGGGGGCCAATGAAAGGCCAAAGGGCATGGCACAGTACTGAAAGTGACTGCCAGCATACTCGAACCGCAGATATTTCCGATGAGCAATGATGAATTGGCACGTGCAAGTATGCCTCCCTGAGATCTACGGATTGTAAAAGGTCTCCCTTCCTTACGCTCCCGAGGATCGAACGGAGGGAGTGCAACTTGAACCTGCAATAGTGGACAGACAAGTTCAGCTGCTTGAGGTTTAGAATCCCCCTTCAGCCCCCTGAACTCTTGGGCACCAGAAACAATATCAAGTAAAAGCCAGTCCCCTCCTGGCCGCTGGGAACCAGTTCGATGGCTTTGATCTCCAATAGGTGGCGAACCTCCTCATCCATCAGGAGTTTCTTCGCGGGAATGGCAGGAACCAGGCAGCGAACAAAGTGGTTGGGAAGACTGGAGTGGAATTCGATGGTGAGTCCATGGGTCACGGTGTGACATACCCATGCGTCTGATGTCGATGCTTCCCACTGACATTAAAAGAGTTGGAGACAACCGCCAATGGGACCCGACGACCGGGAGTCACTTGCCCCTCCTGAAAGATTTGTATCCAGATCCTCTAAACGGTCGTTTGGCCGAGAATTGGGATCTGCCACGGTCGTGAAAGGACTGCCTGTCAGAAGATCAGTCACCACCATGAGAGAACGAGCATTGAGAATAGGACCCCCCGGGCCCAGAGAAAGACCGAAAGGGCTGCTGCTGTGAATATGGCATGTACCTATGTTCCGGTCTGCGATATGAGGATGGGAGGACTTTGCAATTGTCCTTAACCTCCACAAGAACAGGATCAAGAGCGGCTCCAAACAAGTTGGGGGCCTTATAAGGTGCCGACTCCAGCTTCCACTTGGCTTTCATGTCCCCTTTTCAATTGTGAAGCCAAAATAGTCTCCGCAAGGTGACTGTGGACGCGAGGGCATGAGAGGCAAATTTGGCAGCATTCAAAGATGCATCCGCTGAATATTTGGTAGTAGCTATTATTATTGTTAATGTCCTGGTGTAATCTAGTCTCCTCCGGGGGAAGCCTCTCCTGTAATTGGGATAACCAAATTAGCGATGCCCTATTGAAAAAGGAAGTAGACATGGCGGCCTTGATTGCCCACGCTGCCGCTTGGTGCGTCTTTCTGAAGGTGAACTCAGCCTTCCTATCCTCAGATTTAAGGAGTCAGTAGAAATGACCGAAGAGGAAGAAAGATTTGTGACTGGAACATCGACAGAAGGTAACGTCAACAGTTCATCGAGCTGAGCAATAGAGTTTCCTATCTTGACTGCTTGGAGCTGTCAAGGAACCCGGCTGGCCCCACGGTGTTTGAACCACCTCTGTAAACAGCTGTGGACAAGGGATGAAATCTTTATCAGGTTTGGACACCTGAAACAGCGCCTCATGTGGACCAGCAGCTAACTGAGACCCGGCAGTCGAAGCTTCTGCAGCTCCAAAGTTAGTTGACATCTGGGCCTCGTGTAACAAGAATTTGAATAGCGAAGGCCGAAACAGGCCAGTAAATGCTGGAGAATCCAGCACCAGACCTTCATCATCCGAGAACTCAATGTTCTCAGGGAAAGTGTCTCCATGTGCTGAGTCCACTGAAGATGCAGAATCCCACTGAGAGGGAGAGCGAGGTCTGCCGGGCAACTGCCCCTGAATCAGAGGCTGTATAGGTAAGGCTTGAGATGGCATCTGAGTAGCCTGCTGAATACCAGCTGCCAGGATTTTTGACAAAGCATTGGAAAGCATATGTTGAAGATTGAATTGGCTTCCTGGTAAGTGACTACTAACTGAGAGTGCAATTGGTGGTGGCGGTTGTGCTGGCGGACTGGGAAACCAGCGCACACACCGACGGCTAAAGTGCTACTCACGGAGCCGCCCTGAAGGGACAGGATCCGGACTGCTGCTCCACAGAACCTTCGGAGAGGCGCAGGAAGGCCTAGAGGCCCTGGCTCGTTGTACGCACTACAGCAGCTAGCAAGGACACACACAGCTCTCACCAAAAAGGCAATAATCAAAATAAAGTTAAAAAAAAGAAACCTAAGTGAGCGACTAGAAATTAGAAAATATGGCTTTAAGCCACAGAGCGAAAAAAGACACCAGTCTCGTCAGCGACTGAGTGAAAAAGACTGATGTCAGGAGATAAGGACGCTGGTCAAAGGGCGAAGAAAGAAAAAATCACACTCAGTTCTGTCAAGACATGAAGAAGAACAACCCATCCATGGATTGTAGGAGCAGAGCACTGGAAAATAAGGCAACTCCAACCTGGATCCTGTTGGGGAGACCCCTCCCCTCCCTTCCCTCTCTCTCTCTCTTACCCCGCAACAGGGACCCAAGCAGCCTGAGTGGAGCTCAGCAAACAAGCAAGGCACTCTGGCTGGGAGGTGGTCCCGTGGAGCCCCACCTTTGGCTACTGAGAGTGGAGCAGGCAGGGTGCGCATCTTCCCTGCCACCGCTGCGCCGGCCAGGAGGGACGCATGAACCAAATGTTTGGAACCATGCTTGGCGGAGTTTGCAAGTGGGCTCAGCGGGGCCACTTAGCGGGGAGACCCCGGCCCATTTGGTTTGTTTCAGCATAGTGGGAACACAGAAGGCAGACAAAAGCCATTTCTCTTGGTGCTCAGCCCTCAAAGACATGATTTGTGTGCTCAAAATTATTAATCTATACTCCAGGTTAGCATCTTCTACTTATCTGATTTACATCTCTACCACACACACACACACACACAAACAAACATATAAGCACATGAACATATTGTCCCCGAAACATTTCCAGTTGCCAATTCCAGTTCAGAAACAAGAATTGTTTATTAGGACAGGGCTACAAGAATTATAGACTTATAGTAGGTCATCAGAAGTTTGTGGAGATGGTAGTGATCTAGAGATGGTACTGATCTAGAAGGTTTTTTGGCTCTGTTCAGAATTTGAAGCCAGTTCAAGAATGTTTGAACTCTTTGTTAAGAAATAACAATTCTTTGAAAGCAGAGTTGCTTGGCAGTCAGTGTTTGACTTGAGAGCTAGTAGAGTTTGCACAACCAGGAGATACAGTTGCTGAAACAGTGTTGGAGTCAGTGGCAAGGTAGAGGCTGTAGCAGCAATGCTCATTAGCCATCCTGGGTGTTTGAAGCACTGTTAATCAACTACAATTTGATGGCACCAGGCCAGAAATGGACCTGTTCTTGCCCAGAAGGCAATGTTGGCAATGTGGTAAGGTATTCATTCAATGCTGCATGCAAGAGTCTTCTGAACTGGAATTGGCAACTGGAGATGTCTCAGGGATAAGGAACTCTGGAAGGCAGTACAAAACAGCAAAGGGAACTGAAGTGGATCAGTTGTCTGTTGTTTCTACCTTTGCCATATGCTCTAATATTTTGTAAAGATCTTGGTCCCTTCCCTAAAGCAATGCCATCTGATGGGACCAAGGAACCATGACTTTTCTGATACAATGGAATGAACTCCCCTGAGATGGAACGTTGGTCCTACCTGATACGCTCCTTCTCGTTGAGTGGAGACAGCAGCCAGGATGGGTAGCAGCAGCCAATCAGCGTGAAGGACTGAGTCTATCAATAACATCAAGTCCAGCCCTTGTTGCCAGGCAGACCCGCTTTTGGCGAAGAACTGAAGAGATAGACTCGGCGTGTGGGAGACAAAGAACAGAATCCAGAAGAAACAAGGTTGAAAGCACCAGACTGACGAAAAACACCAAAGGGAGGGTCTGGCTGCTGTCTCCACTCAACAAGAAGAAGCGTATCAGGTAGGACCAACGCCTCTTCTCCATTGAGAGTGGAGACAGCAGCCAGGATGGGACATACCCCAGTTCACTGTCCCGAAGGCAGGGTGGGACCAGACTGGTGCGAAACGTCCTCCCCAGAAACAACCTGTTGCAACACCTGTCTACCAAACGCAGCCTCCGCCGATGCAAAGGAGTCAATTTTATAGTGCCGAATGAAGGGAACAGGTGAAGCCCATGTAGCTGCCCGACAAATCTCTAATAATGAAGCCTGAGTAGACCAGGCTGCCGACGTAGATGCACTGCGGGTGGAATGCGCTGTTAAACATGCCGGTCGTGGGAGAGAACGGAGGTCGTAGGCCGAAGCAATGGTTTGTCGGATCCAGCGACCGATTGTAGATGATGTCACTCGGAGGCCCAGGGAAACAGGCAAGAAGGATACAAACATCGACTCCGAACAGTGAGCCCCAGCTGTTCTCTTTAGGTAAATTCGCAGAGCCCGCCTGACGTCCAAGGTGTGCCAACGGCGTTCCTGAGGATAAGTCGGTCTGGGACCGAAATTAGGTAATATGAGCTCCTGGGACCGATGAAACACCGAGTTGACCTTCGGGATGAAGGTAGGGTCTAGTCAGAGTACCACACGGTCAGCATGAAAAACATAGAGATCAGAGCGAATTGACAAGGCGGCAATCTCTGAAATACGTCGGGCCGAAGTTATGGCCACCAAGAAGGCGACCTTACAAGATAACAACCGGAGGCTCGCCGTCCGCAAAGGTTCATAAGGAGGGCCCCTAAGCGAGTTTAAAACCAACGGTAAATCCCAAGTAGGATAGCGGTGCAAAACTGGAGGAGACATGTTAGAAGCAACCCGGAGGAAATGGCGGATCAGAGGATGTTGTGCCAAGGAAGAGAGAGAACCACAGTGAAGTACTGAGGAAATAGCCACCACCTGGCATCTCAAGGTGTTAGGTGAAAGGCCCTCTGAGAAGCCCTCTTGAAGGAACACCAATACATCCACAATAGATGCCTGAAGGGGTGACACCTCATGACGGGCACAACAGGAGCAGAAAGCCCGCCAGGTAGCCGAGTAAACTCGCTCTGTCGAAGGGTGGCGAGAGGCTTGAATAATCTTAATCACGTCGCCTGGAATGTTTGCGTCACTCAGACAGCGCCACTCAACCGCCAGGTGGTCAGACTGAGCCAAGGCAGATCTGGATGGTACAAGGCACCTTGAATGAGAACGTCCTGATCGTGCGGGAGGCGCCAAGGAGGGGCGACTGAAAGAGACACAAGGTCCGCAAACCAAGGCCTCTGAGGCCAATGGGGAGCCAACAATATCACCTCTGCCCGCTCTGTCAGGATCTTGCGAATGACCTTGGGAATCAGCGAGGTCGGAGGAAAGGCATACAATAGGCCCCGTGGCCAAGGGGATCGCAGAGCATCCGTGGCAACGGCCTGAGGCTCCGGTTATCGGGCTAAGAAGAGCGGTAGCTGGGCATTCAGATGCGTGGCAAAGAGGTCGATCACAGGAACGCCGAATCGATGAATCAGATCTTGAAACGTGCGAGGATGAAGCTGCCACTCCGCATTGTCCACCTGTTGACGACTCAGCCAATCTGCCTGAGTATTGTTGGTTCCAGAGATGTGTTCTGCGCGAAGGGAGCTGAGATGGCGCTCCGCCCAGAGACCTAACTTCAGCGCTACCGAAAGCAGAGACTTCGACTTGGTGCCTCCCAATTTGTTGAGGTGTGCCTTGGCAGTGACATTGTCCGTGAGCACCAGAACGTGTGCACCGGACACCAGGTGACAGAAGGCCCAGAGAGCAAGGAAGACAGCCTGCAATTCCAGCCAGTTGATTGGACGGGCGGCTTCTCGGACAGTCCAAGTTCCTTGAGCTATCTGCCCCTGGCAATGAGCCCCCCAGCCGTGGAGACTGGCATCCGAGGTGACCACCACTCGTTGAGGCTCGAGGAAGAGGGAGCCGTCCGACAGAGCCGGCGATGTCCACCACCTGAGGGACCTGCGAACTGCTGAGGGAACAGGAATCGGCCTGGTTGACGTGGCTCTGCCCGCCTTCTGTAAAGGTAAAAGGAACCATTGAAGCTCCTGGGCGTGGAGCTGAGCACAGGGAACAATGGCCGAAATCATCTTCCCCAAGAGTTGGGAAAGAACGTAAGGGGAAACAGCATGACACCTTTCAATCCTAGATATCAACCCTCGCAGACTATCTTGTCTCTCCGAAGAAAGAAAAACCTTCCCCTGGACAGAGTCAATGAGGGCCCCCAAATGGACCAGGGAGGTACAGGGAATTAAGTGGCTCTTCTCAAGATTAATCGAAAAGCCATGAGAAGCCAAGGTCTCCAGAGTGAGCTGGAGATCCCGGGTAGCCTGTTGGAGGGACGAGGACAAAACAAGAATATCGTCCAGGTAGCAGAGTAACCTAACTGAACGAACCCTGAGGGAAGCAGCTAAGGCAGCTAACACCTTAGTAAAGGTGCGGGGAGCAGAGGAGAGGCCAAAGGGAAGGGCCCTGTATTGATAGTGGACCCCCCCCCCGTAACAAAATCTCAAATACTGCCTATGGGAATGACAAATTGGAATATGCAAATAGGCCTCAGTTAGATCTATCGAAGAAAGGAGATCGCCCCTCCTAACGCCATCAAGGATGGATTTTAAAGATTGCATCTTGAACTTTCGGTATACTACATACCGATTCAACCTTTTAAGGTCCAGAATGGGTCTCCACCCCCCCCCCCACCCCCCCGAGGACTTAGGCACCAGAAAAACCCGGGAATAGAATCCTGTACCCGTTGATCAGGAGGAACAAGTTGGATAGCCCTGATGGAAAGAAGATGCTGTACCGCAGCGTCCATAAGGACTCGTTTTTCCGGATTACGAGAAATTGGACAGCAAACAAAGACACTCGGAGGAGGGGAAAGGAATTCAATGGCCAAACCAGATTTTAAAGTGGCCAGGACCCATCTATCGGAAGTAGATCTCTCCCAAGAGGCAGCAAAGAGAGCCAATCTGCCACCTATGGGAGGACCTGAGATGCAACTAGCGATGGCGTTGGTAGGAACGACCTCCCCCCCCGAAAGGGCCGTTTAGAAACAAAGGGCCTACCACAAACCGACCTATTCTGAGAACCCCGGAATCTATTAAAGTTAGTGGAGGGCTGAGAAAAACCAAAGGAGGAAGACCCACCTGCTTCGTTACCTCTAAACTGAGAACGAGGGGTGTAAGGGGAAAAATGGGACTCCCCCCTGCAGAAGATAGGTGCCAAGATCTTCTTTTTGTCTCTCGTTTCAGTGAGAAACGGCTCCAAAGCGTCTCCAAACAACCTGGCACCCCCAAAGGGAACCGAGGCTAGGCGCCATTTCTGTCTAGCGTCAGCTTGCCAGTGATGCAATCATACTAAGCGGCGGGCAGCCACGAAGGAAGCAAGAGCTTTAGAAGCGAAGCGGGCGGCAATTAAGGAAGAGTCTGCTGAAAACTGCAGAGCTGCAACAATTTTGTTAAGGTCCTGTTTGATCCTCAAATCATCAGGTGACAATTTTTCCTGCAGCTGCAGAGCAGGGTAGACCAGTTAAAGAACGAGGCTGTGGTTGCAGCTCTAATAGCCCAGGCGGACCCTTGATGTGCTCGTTGTAGGACCAAGTCCGATCTACGTTCGTCCGGGCATAGTGCTTCGTCCGGATCCCCTGGGACATTGACATTAGGTAGTAAGGCGACGATGGGCGCATCGACAGAAGGAATTTGAAGAATGGAGTCCAATTCCGTAGCCACCTGAAAGTTCTTCTGGTCGTTGGCCGAGGGCAGGACAGCTAAATTGGAGAAGACCACTGCCGCTTCACTGTGTCCAAGAAGAGCGGTGGAGTTGGCACAGATGTAGCTGGTTTAGCAGGTTCGGCAAACATGGGGTCCAACGAGTCAGCTGAAGAGGCGGGCACAGGATCTACGACTGGAGAGGACATACGAGCCATGGAAACAGCTTTAAACAGTAGCGACTTGAACAATGCTTGTGGAAACAACCCCGTAAAGGAGGGCTGGTCCGGAGGAAGATTATCATCGTCTGAGAGGCCCGAGTCGCTATACTCAGCATCCGCCAAGCCAAGGCCGAAGGCTGACTAGAATGAGAGCAGGACGGAGAAGCAGGAGCCCTGCATTGCACCTTTTCAGGAGCCGGCCGTTCCGGAGAAACAGGTGAGGCTGACCTCACGGAACTCGCACGGCTGGAAAAACAGGAATGGGTGGCTAGAGACCTCTGCACTGCTGCCTCAATCATGCGTTGGATCTGCTCCGGGGAAAGCTGTCCAGGAACATGAACAGGCACAGGTTCAGGATCAGAGGCAGCCGGAGGAGGAGACAGAGAAGAGATCTGTGCAGGTTCCGGATTCGAGGAAACCGGCTGGCCAGAGGTCTCAGAGCCCCAGAGGTTTGCAGTAGAGATGGTAACGGGACAATCCTGGAGCGACATCTGATCCGGAGTGACCGGGCGAGAAAGTGTCGAGGGGGCTGAGGTCACCTGTACTGTAGAAGGCTGAGTGACAGCGCAGGTAAGATTAGCGCAGGCCTTGTCGCATAATTTCTTTAGAACTTTGTCCCTTCTTTTTTCAGCTCTAGAAGTAGAGATCTGTGCATCAGACTTGTGACAGGCGTTAGACGCATGTAAAACTGGGGATGGCTCCTGAGAGGCCTCCCGAGCTAAAGGCTGGTCAGCAGATCGAGATTCTGGCCAATCACTGTCAGAGACTCCGGCCTTACAACTGTGCTTTGATTTAGCCAGCGCTTTTGGCATGGTGTCTGGCAAGGAGCTCACAACTGAGACAGGAAGCAAAGGGCAGAAATTGCAACAGCAACGGGAGCGTAGGAAACTCCACAAGACTACAAAGTCAATGTGAGCAGGCCAAGACAATAAGGGAGCATAGACTCCTCTGGTAAGCCCTTTGCAAGTCACAGTCCAAGCAGGCCAGGGGGCGTAAAAGCTCCACAAAGGCTTGCAACAATGGCCAAATTCAGTTCCACCAGGCAGGGAGTGCAAAGGGATTCAGGTGGCTTGGTCACTATATGGGAGCAGAGGCTCCACTAGTTCTGTGTCCCAATCAACAAATTCAGTAGTCTTAAGGTTGTTAAACAGCAGCAGGCAGAACAGAAAGCTATGTTTATTAATTTGAGGCTAGAAGTGACGAAAAGGTCAGTCAAAATGGCCGCCACCCTCACTCTGAAGCCAAACTTCTGCTGGCAAGTAGATCTCAGTAGAAAGGAAGCAATCAAAATGGCCGCCACTCCTATTTCGAAGCCAGAACCTCCTAAGGGCAATTAAAATGGCCACCGCTTCTATTCCGAAGCCAGAACCTTCTGAGGACAATTAAAATGGCCGCCACAGGCTCCAATGAGGGGAATCTTAGTGGTCGAGCAAGGAGAAAACAAAATGGCCATCGAGACTTGCCAAAAGTAATTTCTTGCCACCCAATTTAAAACGGAGGCTAAAACGGCTGTTCGATCAAGTAAGTACCTCTGAAAGGCCTCCCAGCCCAATCAATGAAACAGGGAAGGCAAGCGCCCCCTCCCAGGGGTGCTAAAACCACGGAAAACGCCTGCAGAGAAGGGCAAGTAGAAATCAACAATACCACACACAACGTCGTTAAACAGTCCGAAGGTCGATCCAACAGATAAGAGGGAAATTCAGAAAACGAAGTTAAGAAATCCGTAGTCAAAAAGCCAGAAAAAACATCCAAATGGAGCTAAATAGACAGAGATATAGTCAGAGCTAAAGACCCACATGCCAGATCAAGCTGAAGGACTGAGTCAAAAGCGGGTCTGCCCGGCAACAAGGGCGGGACTTGATGTTATTGATAGACTCAGTCCTTCACGCTGATTGGCTGCTGGTACCCATCCTGGCTGCTGTCTCCACTCTCAATGGAGAATTGACTTATTCTGTCCCTGTTAGCCTTCAAAAAGACTTAGACTTGGATGCCAGAATGTTAAGTGAGTATATCCTGGGGAGGAGGGTATATGTTATCATGTCCTGTGTAATTTGTTCTTGTTATTGACTTTTATTGTTATTGTTAGGGCATGGTAATATATTTTTATACATTATGCACTGTCCAAAGCTACGTTTTTGTGAGTTGGACAACCATATAAATCTTAACACAAACAAATATTTCTCTTTTCCATCTCAGCTTTTCAGGAAACTTGTTAATCCCCTCACTATCTTGATTGCTTTTGCTATTGCTAACTCCTGAGGGTTGTTTTTTCTGAGTTTCACATACATTTTCCAAGGTCTCTCTACTTAGTTTGCGTATTCCTTAGGCCAGTGTTTTTTAACCTCAACAACTCTTAAGATCTGTAGACCTCAAGTCCCAGAGTTCTCCAGACAGCATGAAACAACCAAACAGATAAATTCGAGATGTGGAGTACTTCCTGTTGGCTTAACCAGCCAGTCTAAATATGCATTTACACTTGCCTATTCCTGCTCTATCTCACATTAAAAAGACTGATTGTTTTGTTTTCCCCAGCAGCTAATGACATGACGTAAGGAAAAATGAAGCCAGGAGAATCCATCACTTTTCTTAACTTGTTCCACATTAAAATAATACAGAAAGTATCAGCAGTCAAGAATGAGGCCAATAGAGTTTATGCCAGCACAATTTTCTGCTGACTTACAGACTGAAGGAAAACATTTTCAACAGAGACATTTGGCTGTGTCCATAGATGCTGTCCCTCAGGGTGTCTGACATCTTCAGTCTATCAACTAATTCCTCTCTGTCAGTTGGAATTAGGCAGGGAAGTTCCTGGTATGGGCTTGGGGTGGAATTTTCTGAGTTTTTAAAAGGGGCTTCTTCTCAATTTTCTCCCATCTTGGCAGCTGATCAGCCACAGTAACACAAGGCTTCAGAAGCAGTGGCTCAGAGTAAGGAAGAAGATGATGGAGACCAGAAAGGAAGACAGAAATTACTGACAAGAGGAAGCAATCTGGAGAAGTTAGAGTGTGAATATGATGCTTGTACATATTTACAGAAGGAGAAAGGTGAAGAGAAGAGAAGAGAAAAATACAGCAGCGGCTATTGTGAACAAAGAGAATGGACTTAGGCAGCAAAACAAAAATGGGAAAAAAATGAAGGAGAATGAGAATGCTTGTAAGAGAACAAGCATGGAGTATGGTTTGGAAAAGTTAGTTGTATCTTAGAAGGACAGGGAAATTACAAACCTTATTTACAATTTGTTTTGTTAGACTTTGTGGTTTCAAAATGAAAAGACCAAAACATTTTTGTTGTTTCTTAAAGTGAAGTAAATCAAAACTGACCAATTGATCACTGCCGACCAGGGAGTGTTCATAATGACAATGATAAATACAGAGTATTCACCCAGTACAACAAACAGTTCATCTGAAATTCCAAACTGTGAGTCTTGTTGATGGAAAGAGATCCAATATTTCAAGTAAAAATATGAATAGTTAGCTGTTAAAAAAAACAGTACATTGAAACTAAGCAATTCTGAAGTACAGAAAATGGATATTGTATCTGGTGGGTGCAAATGAAAAATCCTGAGAGTCCATCGCTAAATGGAAAAATAGAGGGAAAATCATTCTCAACTACATATTTTAAAATGAAGTATGTATTAAAAGTTATTGGTTTCACTGACAGCATTAGCAGAAAAGAAATGAACATTTTAGCTATATATTTAAAATAATTTATAGTTGCAAAATATTCCACTTATTGAATTGTAACGATAAGAGTTGATAGCAATTTTCTTCATTCACAATTTCCAGCAACTCATTTTATCGAATATATTTCATTCCAAAATAAGAGTCAGAAAGATTACAAACAAAAATGCAAAGATCTACATCAATCAAGCATCAGCAATAACTGTAAAGTATGCTGGTAATAATTTTCCAGTGTGAATTTGATTCAGCACCTGCACCAATAATAATTTTTATTAATCTGGTTGAATTTATCTGATAGCTCAGAATATACTCAGTATCCAGTTGAATATTTAAAGCTGCACAGGTTTGATGAGCAATGTTTCTCAAAACAAATCTCACTGCATTTGCTTCTTATGATGTCAGCAGCATGCTGGGCAGAAAATCAGGTGTTTCCCAGAAGTATAGTGAACAATTTTCAATTCATCATATGCCATTGCTTAAACCATTGGTTGAAGTTGCTCTTAATGATGGTAGTAATCAGGAAGTAGATTATTTCAAATATTTTTGGAGGAAATCTATTCCATTTACTGAATCATCAGTCTAATAAAGAACATACAGAACTCCATGAAATAGAGTTTTTTGGGTGTAACTGCATGGAAATTTGATCAAGTGCTTTCATTATGAGTTATTTATTTGAAGTTGAAAATAAATTAACATTTGAAACTGACATCAAAATTTGAAATCAATCTTAATGACAGTTATATAAATCAGAAATCATAACTATATATTCTTATTTTTTATCCACAATTGTAAATGCAATTTAAAAAATACAACAGCTGTTAGCAATAGAGAAGCTGAACAAAGGATATTATTATAACATGTAAAAAAAGTAAAACAGTGGGGCATAAATCAGATTTAATGATAATCAAAATAATAGACAAGTGTTGGCATATTGAGATGAATATCCTTTGGTCGTGATTCAGCACTAGTACCATCATTTAGCAATTACAAAGCCCAGAATATTTGAAGGACCATCAAGATTTCCTGTACTGAACCCTTTAAACCAAAACAGTCCATGTCTTTCAAAGTACAATATTTAGGTATGGTTTCATGTAACATATCTTTAAATGTGAAACTGGATATTGTACATTTATGCATTTTATACAGGTCTTAAAAGCATAGAGAGGAAGAGGTCCCTTGTTAAGAAATTGGTAGCATATTTTGAGATCAGATCAACAATAGCCAGATCAAAAATATTTTGAAATCAGATCAACAATTTAATGTACTTAAATCCCTGGTTTTTCTTTCATCTTCTAAAAAGCAAAATGAATTTGTCAGAAAGGTGGATCAGAAATTTGCTGAACTTCTCATTTCTAGTTAAGTTAATTTTGCAGCAGAGATTGGGGCTAAATTTCCAATTACCTCTATAATTTGCCCACTTGAAAAGTTGTCAGTTGATTTAGAAAGGGATTGTGTCATTGTGACATTGACTTAGCCTAGGCAATTCCTGTAATAAATTCTGCAATGAATCAGTCTTATTTCATACTATTTTTAAGCAAACCCAAATACTTTCAAAAGACTTCCATATTTACGGATTTGAGTGTCTTTGTAATTAGACTAGACTAGACTAGACTAGAACAGAATAAAACACTTGGAAGGGACCTTGGAGGTCTTCTAGTCCAACTCCCTGCTTAGGCAGGAACCATTATACCATTTCAGACAAATGGTTATCCAATCTCTTCTTAAAAATTTCCAGTGTTGGAGCATTTACAACTTCTGGAGGCAAGTTGTTCCACTGATTAATTGTTCTAACTGTCAGGAAATTTCTTCTTAGTTCTAGGTTGCTTCTCTCCTTGATTAGTTTCCATACATTTCTTCTTGTCCTGCCCTCAGATGATTTGAAAAGTAGCTTGTCATCTCTCTTCTTTGCGGCAGCCCTTGAGATATTGGAACACTGCTATCATGTCACTCCTAGTCCTTTTATTCATCCAACTAGACATACACAATTCCAGCAACCATTCTTTATGTTTTAGCCTCCAGTCCCCTAATCATCTTTGTTTCTCTTCTCTGCACTCTTTCTAGAGTCTCAACATCTTTTTTACATCATGATAACCAAAACTGGATGCAGTATTCCAAGTGTGGCCTTAACAAGGCAATATATGGCTACTTTATACGGAAAAACAATATGTACCTTTTGTCTGGTTGACTCTATATTTTTTCCTTTTTTAAAAAAAATTAAAAGCAATAGAACTGCTTTTGGCTCATAGAAAGTTTATTGTCTTTCTAAATAAGCCTATCTTGAAATATATTTCTTGAAATTTATGATCATTCAATCATAAAGATGTATTCTTTCAGAGATATACTGAAGTGTGTGTGTGTGTGTGTGTGTGTGTGTGTCTACACAGATACACACACACACACACATATTATATATATAAAAGCCAAATACTACTCACTCATCAAATTTGAAATAATAAATAAATAAATTTGAATAATAAATTTTGAATAAAATTTGAAAAATAAATAAAATTTGAATAATAAATAAATAAATTTGAATAATAAATAAATAAATAAATCACGAAATCTCCAGAATGGTAAACCCTACAAATTTGAAATTTGGCATCTATGTTCCTCTTGGCTTCTAGGTGTTTGCTAAGAAAAGTTTTTTCTAAATAACCATCAGATCATTAGTTTTTCATATGCAGTATTATATTCACACACTCTGATGCTAAGGGGTTAGACATTCTATTCCCCCTTCCCACCTGAAAAGAACTCTGTTCCAAATGTCAGTTGGCTTACATTCCGTTACCTCATTTCAAACTGGCAGACATTCCATTCCTTCACTCAGGAGCAGTCTGGAACTCCTTACAGTACTAAACATCACTACCTCACCAAAATGTCTTCGCTTTCCACCTATGGAACTGCTTCCGAACTCAAGGCGGTGGGAGAGATATTCCCTTATGAGTTTCAATCATCGACCATCACTGAGCCAACGGATTGTGAACCGAATTTCTCATGCATAGTCCAGCCCCAAATCATTTCTTACACTGACTTTAATCTGTTCCTTCTACTGTAACACGAGTTAAAGGGAAAAGAGGGAAAAAATCCAGGAAAAGATTTACATATGCGATTAGGAAAACACAAGTAAGGGAAGCTGCAAAAAAGTATCGTCAAAGTCATCCTGAAGTCAATGGAGACATTGTAAAAAAGTATGCATGTAATAACCCCTACGTTAATCAGGCAGCTACAGCTAAATACAATGAAAAGATATCACAAATCAGATCAATGCCTTGGACTAATAAGCATTTGTTTGGTTTTAAATATGAACCTCAAATTGATTACTCCAGGGAAAAGGTTGTTGATCTCGGACCTTGGTTACCCTGTGCCTGGTGCCGTGCTCTGAAGTGGCAGGATGACATTCCCGGGATGTGCTGCAGTGGCGGTAAAGTCCAGCTCCTTCCCCTTGAGCTCTACCCTGAACCCTTACACAGCCTTCTCACCCACCAGCATCCAATGGCAGAGCTTCTGCTCTGTTCTGGAAGTACAACAGATGCTTCCAAATGACATCTTTTGGAACCAGAGAGGTGAAGGAGGGAAATTTTATGCCAACATTCAAAGTGCAGGGCAGGTCTACCACAGGATAGGGAGTATCATGGCGCAGCCTCAGCAGCAGCCTTCATTTCTCCAAATATACTTTGTTGGTGATGATGACAACGAGAGGGACATCCATTGTAGAATCTACCCGGGCATTAATCCAGAACTGGTTAGTTCAATTTATCAAGCCCAATCATAGGTTCTACGTACATAAACCAAGATATTATGCAGCCCTACTTCAGTGAAATCACAATTTACTAATTTCTGGGCTTTTTTTTTTCTCTTTCTGGCAGCCAGCAGACCCTTTGCTGTCCATTGGGAGACTAAGATAGATCTATTTCGGCCTTATAAGGCCTCATCCATTAGCCACACCCTCATCTCATGTATCCTCCCTGTAAAGGTACAATATTTGTTTTTCTTTCTTTTTCGTAGGTTTTATGTGTATTTCTCTCTAGCCAGGTTCCACCTACGTAAACCAAGATATTATGCAGCCCTAGTTTAGTGAAATCACAATTCACTAGTTTCTGGACTTTTTTTTCTCTTTCTGGCAGCCAGCAGCCCTTTGCCAGAAAGAGAAAGAAAAAAAAATACAGAAGGGTTCCACGAAAATAGAATTAGAACTATAATCCAGCAAGGGACTGTAGGACAGAGCAAAACCCAAGAAAAAGAACAGAATATGGGAACTGCCATCCTCCCCTATATAAAAGGGACCACCGACAAAATTAGTAAGATATTTTATTTTATTTATTTATTTATTTATTACATTTTTATACCGCCCCCTCTCCCGAAGGACTCAGGGCGGTGAACAGCCAAAATTAAAAACACACAATACAAATATTAAAATACATTAAAACGAAATTAAATTATCTTTGGCTTCTCCAATTTAAAACCCCTTGCCCATAAAATTCCCCAATTAAAAGATTTTTAACCCAGCCTGGCTTGCTGAAATAAAAAAGTCTTCAGGGCACGGTGGAAGGTCCGGAGGTCCGGGATCAGTCGTATCCCTGTGGGTAGCTCATTCCAGAGATATTACGGAAACAAAAAATAAAAACAGTGTTCCGCACAGATAGAAAAATATCGATGAAGGTAAGAAACCCTAAGGATAAAATTGAGTTGGAAAACCAGGGGATATACGAAGTGCCATGTGCCTCCTGTCAGTCATCTTATATTGGACAGACAAATAGACGAATAAGTGTGCGTTTAGAAGAACATAAAAATGCAGTGAGGAAAGAAGAGCAAACTTCTTCTTTGGTACAACACATGAAGGCCACGGGACACAATATTGATTTTAATAAAACCAGAACAGTGGTGAAAGAGGAACATCTCAACAAAATAATAATCAGGGAGGCCATCGAAATTGAAAAGAGGCTGCAGAATATGAACAGACAGGACGATGCCTCTAGGTTATCAAGTATTTGGGGACCTGTACTGAGAGAAACTCGAGTGTTAACATCAGAAGAGAGGCAGAGATTCCAACAAGCAACCAGTGGTGTTGTAAGGCCTGCCAGAATTCTTCCCTCTTTGCAGAGGGTGGCTAGCAATAGGGAGAGAGAGAGGATCAAGCCAGAAGACAGGCTGAGATCTCAAATAACAATCAAGGGTGCTGTGATGCCTACCAGAATCCTTTCCCCTCTACAGCAGACAGATAATAATAGAGAACCTGAGAAAGTTACGCCTGTAACACGCAGCCAAACAGCCAGGATGAAGAAGCAGGAAGAAAAACTGCTGTCCTCCAATCACAACATAGAGTTACAGACTAACCAGCATACGTCAGCAGCAGCAAACATAGAAAAGCGACAGCTCCGACCTTGCAACACACCCACAGCTTCTAAACTAGATAAGAGCCTGAAGATGACAGAGTTGTGAGCCTGTCGAAACGTTGCTATAAGAAAAACTTTTAAAGTTACTGGTAGGATTTTAGCTAAGGTTTTAAAGGACCTTGCAGAGTGCTCTGTAAGGATTTTTAGAAGATTTTAAGCTAGGATTTTAATCAGAATTTTAAACATTTTAACTAACTTATTTAATATGATGCGGGAAAACACCCAAGATTTTAATTTTTTGCATACATATATACACGCACACGCGCACACGCGCACACACACACACACACACACACACACTTAATATTTATCAATGGTTATATATATCAATGGTTTTATATATATATATACATATATATATATCAATAGTATACTACGTGCAGCATAATTAACTTACAAGGAGAGCAATCTTCCAAATAATAGAGTACATAATAATACTGAACGACTTTAAAATGTTAATTGCCTTCTCTCTTAGATTTCCAATGTCATGGGTCTGAAACAAACAGTACTTAACCTTTTGAACCTTGGATGAAAAGAGAGATAGATATTTGCTTTTGATTGTCATGGTCTTTTCCTGAGCTGAATCAATAAGTACACTCTTATAGCTTTAAGTCATGATTCTAATTAGTCAGCCTCTCGGGTCCCATTTACAATGTAAAATCTAAGTCCAATGTGGATTTATAAAAATTCAGCAAGCAGTCTGAACCAATGCCAGCTCAATAAAATAATTAAAATGCCATAAGGCTGTTAGCATGTTCGTTCCCTATCTGTCTCTCTCCCCCCCTCCCTCCCTCCCCCCCTCTCTCTATATATATATTCTCACATACACACATATACATACACACACTCATGTTCATATGCATGTACATCCTCTCTATCTAAAATGTCAAGCTAAACTTGAAATTATAAAGAAAAAAGTATATTTTGAAGTTCTGTTGGCTGAAATAAATTATCAGATTTAAAATACAGATGGAGATCCATAAGAAGGCTCATGAGCAGCTCTAGAGACATGAAATTTTCATTCTTACAGAGCTGTGATGGAAGTGACATGAAGAATTAGTCTTTTCTTTAGGCACTTCCTGGTGAAGCTGCAAAGAAGTTAAAGATTAAAGCCATTTCAGCAAAGGATTTGTGGACTTTTGAGATATTTATAGTTGAAAATATAAAGCAAAGAACAGAATGCAGAATTTGGAAATGAATGGAAGATTTCCCATAATGTTTTATTGCCTAAGGAGAACAACACAAGGGGATTCCGCATCACCCTCTCACTCTTGGGCATTTTTTTTTTATACAGCAATGAATCAAACAGGTTGGTTGTCCCCTCAGAAAAGACATGGCCTCTTAATCTGATTATAAAAAATTAACTCTTGATTAATACCTTTGCAGGACAAATCAAGGTCTGCATATACTTTTTGAACCTTTTTGGGAAGAGAAGGAGATAACGTCACTGAAAAAATATTTCTAAAATATTTTAAGACATAAAGCAGCTTAAAAAAATAAACCTGTTATATCTATCTAAGACAAAAACAACCAGGAATATTGTGGAAAGAAGGAAGGAAGGAAGGAAGGAGGAAAGAAAGAATAAAAGGAGGGAGGGAGGGAGGGAAGGAAGGAAAGAAAAAAAGAGAGAGAGAGAGAGAGAGAGAAAGAAAGAAAGAAAGAAAGAAAGAAAGAAAGAAAGAAAGAAAGAAAGAAAGAAAGAAAGAAAGAAAGAAAAAAAGAAAGAAAGAATCAATCAATAAATCAATCAATCTTTGGCCAAATTTAGGCTTTGCTTTATATTCGGAATCATTTACAAAATGAGTTTGCAATAGGTATGTTTTATTTATATTACAATATTTGCTAAGTCTTCCCTTTTCTGATATACAGTAAAATAGTAATACTGAGAATCAGCAGCGACTGAGGAAACCAATATTAGTGCCATGTTTGAACAATGTGAACTGCTGATGGATGACCATGGTATACTGATGCACAATTCCACAAGTGAGATCAATACCATAAGAAAGTTGTCCTGCCATTTTGCAATAAATGTCATCTGTGTAGGATGTTAATTGAGTAGAATGTGAGGATTTGCACTTTGCTTTCTTCCATTTTGCAACTATTTCAAATGTAGTAATGATAATAATCAGTAAAATAATAATAATAATAATAATAATAATAATAATAATAATAATAATAATAATAATAATAATAATAATATAATGCTAGTAATTTAAATGAATAGCAAGAAGAAAAGCTTTTAGTGTTCCTGGAAGGTAAACTGCTTAATATTATCACTGCAAATGAGGAGGAGGATACCTGCATGGACCTATAAATGGTACACTTTGTTTATGTGATTTATAGGCCATCCTAATCTGTTAGTCCTTTTGGGACAGGGATGAGCAATGCAATATAAATAAAGGGAACAAATGCTCCTTTGATCAGTCCCAAGAGATGGAGGAAGATATACATAGTATGGTTCAGAATCTGAAATCATTAGATAGATTGATAGAGCAGCAATAGCGGCAGAAAAAGGGCACATGATAAAGGAAGTGCCATGCACTGTCATGACACAAGCCCTGTACATATATAAAAATGTACATACAAAAATGTACATATATGTATATATTGTACATATATTAAAATGCTGCACACACCTATGAAAGGGAGAAAGCAGCAAGATGCCATAGATACCCATGTTTTATTCATGGCAATAAAAATTACCTAGTTAAATTAAAACAGTTGGAGTTCCCCATATACTCTTATTAACCTGAGAATGGAACTCAATGAACAGGAGAAGAAGAAAAAATCAATGTTTTAGGATGAAATGAGAAGCAAATGAAGATGGAATTTGAGATTATGAATCACTTTTAGCATCACCAATCCAGCTTTATATCCCACTGCAAGGATCCTTCAGTTATAATCTGGATGCCACAAAGACAGGCTTTTTTAAAACATGAAGTGGCCCTTGACTTGGTCTTCTTCTTAGATATTCATGGACCATAACAAACTTTTGTTGGATGTAGCACACCATACCAACACACTGCCAGGGTCAAGGATAATAGCAGCTGCTGCCCTAACCCAATGTTTTCAATCTTATGCTTGGGAGTACAAGTATTAGGCTTCCCAAGCCTATAAATTGTCCTTATTGTTAGCACTCCAGCCAAGCACCCCAGAATCCATCTGAAACAAGGACAAACTAAATTGCAGAACTGGAAAACTTAAAGCAAGAGATGGTTCTTTATGCTGTCATGCCCATCACTCCCTTTCTATCCTCCAACAAACATTGTTGGATCAGAAGAAGCTTCAGCATTTTATGTTTTGAAATAATTATAAAAACTTGATGTGTAAATGTTTAAATAAATGAAATTTAGTAGCACATGTAGTAGAAATGACCAGATCTCCCTATTAGCCCTTACCGTACATTTCACAAGACAGCTGATTCCCAGTTCTATATGGGTTCCAGCATCCACTGATTTATTGGGTAATTCAGCATTTGCCAGTATGTCTTGTGCTAATTAAATGCATCGCACTCTATTCAGAAATGTCACAATTGATTTGTCTTCTGCAAGCACTGACTTTATTTCAATCTTCTAAAAAAGATTTTATGAGCCCCAGATAACTTAACCTGGCACATTCATCTCCCAGGGAAGCTTCTCGGTGTAAGGTTAGGAAGAGACTAAAAAAACCCAACAGCTAGTATAGATGTCCTGCTAGACAGCTTGTTTATTGTCAAATGTTCCACATCCAGCCTAACATTATGTATAGATATTACCCATTTAAAATAATCCACAAAAACCTCCAAATGAAACAGAAATGAACAAAGTGCTACTGGTAAAGATAACAGTCAGTATAAAATATGTGGATTCATTGGGTTGCAGTTTAATGTAACAATTAATTAAACAATAAAAGTGGAAATAATCAGAGACAAAGGTTGGGATCTCAGCTTAGTCACACTTATTTATTACAATTATTTATATCCTCCATTTTAGAGTAGCAATGGAGCTTACCAGCAATAAAAAACATTTTTAAATAAAAATGCAATCAATATTATTTCATTCAGTAAAGAATTTTAATAAACAAATAGGTTCAGCCTTTGTTTTGACTCCCTGGAACAGGTGATCTTTTATTAGCAACTGCTCTTCTGAATCAAAATATACTTGGTGCATGAAAATCTATCATGTCATCATTCAGTTTCTTATCCTTCTACTAAATGCAGTTGTGTGGCTTATCAGGACTTCCAAATAGCCAATCTAGGAAACCAGATTCATGTAAACCTATATTACTTTATTGTGAAGTTGTAAGAATAGAATGTGTGAACTAGGGAGAGGTTTGCGGGAAATATCTGCTTATGTTACAATTCTGTCCTGGACTCAGGTTTCTTTTATCCAACTGTTGCCTTCCTCCTGCTCATCAATGGCCATCCCCTCTGCCTACCACATGATTCTAATTTGGAGTATGAAATCACAACACAGGGAAAGAAACATCTAAACACCTTTTCCCTGTTCTCCCCCTCCAAATCAACCTAACTACATCAAAGATATTTAGACAATTACTATTCGTTTGGACCACTAAAGGGGTATAAAGGAATCAAATCAAATTTTTCTTACAGCTAAACCACCATTAAGCTTAGGGAGGTGACCATCTAAGGAGATGTCGGGGAGCAGTTATGTGTGCCATATAAGCTTTAAAAGCTGCCTGTCCACAATGCCGACATCATCCAGCATAGGTTTGTGACATACAAGGGACACAACTCCATCTTATCTCACCCTCCCCCATCTTATCCTGTAGCAAAACACAAAACATTTGCATTGAGGTTCATGTTCATATAGTCAATAGACTCAGTATAATCAATAGTTCAATTTAGTGTCACAGTTAACAATACTGTTTATGGTTAATGGTAGGTAGGATTACATTTATACAGGTAGTCCTCGATTTACAATAGTTCATTTAGTGACCATTCAGAGTTACAACAGCAATGAAAAAAGTGACTTAGGACACTTAGGACCATTACAATATCCCCATGATCAAAATTCAGATGCTCGTCAATTGGGTCTTATTTATGATGGTTGCAGTATCCTGGGGTCATGTGATCAGCTTTTGCCATCTTCTGACAAGTGAAGTTAATGGGGAAGCCAGATTCACTTAACAACCTGGTTACTAAATTAACAATGGCAAGAAAGTCATAAAATGGGGCAAAACTCACTTAACAAATGTTTCATTTAGCAACATTAATTTTGAGTTCAATTATGGCTGTTAAGTCAAGAACTACCTATATTGCATCTAATAATGATTACTAGAGTTAGAGTAAACATTTGTATTAGTACCGTGTTTCCCAGGAAAGAAGACCCTGTCTTATATATTTTGAACCCTGAAATAAGCACTTGGCCTTATTGCCATGCGCTCAAAAGACAGGGGATGTCTTATTTGGGGGGAAACAGGGTATTTGTCAGGCACAAACAACCAGACCAAACAGGTAGAATTCAAGCTTGCTACAATATTATATTCTGCTTGTTATACAGGAATCTCCCATACTATCAACTTCAGCCTCAGAACAGAGAGATAAATGGAGCTTAAGCTGGAGTCATTTTGGATCGCTTGTGACTGAACAAGGATTTTAGGCTGATTCTGTGCTTGAGGCCTCTTTCCTGCCTGCCTGGGTGTCTCCTAACAGTATTAAAATAAAATTGGATTTAGAGTTGGGGTCTATGATCAATGTTAGATCTGTGATCAATATCAGGGCAACGGTAGGCTTCATGGTATGCTTTTATGACTAGTAATAGTTTTAAAAGGTAAAAGTTTGTTCATGGGAGTGAGATCTGAGATACTGCTTAAGACTGATATTTGTAATAGTGTTCTGATGAAATTATGATTAGGTCCATATTTGTCAGTATCAGCTATTTTATCATCTATGGATGTCTGGGAGCTGAAGACCCCACATTGTAAAGTGGCTAAGATTGAGAAACCTGGGTTAGAATTAGGCTTCCTTAAGGTTATAGTGAATTTTCATTAGGATATATATTTTTATGGTTATTTATGACTATGTTATTCAATCAATCAATTAAAATATTCTGGAATGCTGCTTTTTCGTAGTAAGGTAGAATGACGGTACCTGGAAGGCCTGTCCAAATTTCAATCTGTTTCTCTTAAACAGTACTAAAAAAATTAAGATAAGATTATTTGTGGTTTCTTTCTCTTGCCAGCTTCAATTTTTGTACTATGAAATTGTTTCTCATAGTGTCCTTTTCTCTCATAACAAAATTATCACTAAATTTCTTTACAATAAGGAATTTAGGGCATTCTTCTGAAGAGATATCATCATCATCATCTGAATATCATCATCATCATCTGAATGTTTATAGCTAAGATAATTTTTGTCCAATAAATAACAGCCAATATAGTTTAAAACAATAGTTGCCACTACTGCTATAATCCTGCTCAATGATGTGGGATGGGGGGGATGGGGGAAACAGTATGTATCTCCCATATTTGATACTTAGACAAATTTGAACTATTTTTAATACCCTTTTCCTCTGTGTCGCTGACCATCCTATCCCTTTATCTGTATTCATCCAGTACAATAAGCATCCCGCCCCCTGCCCTTCATGCACCACAGGAAAGAGGGTCAAAAGAGTCAAAGTAATAAGGGGTCCTTGGTGCTCTCAGAGCTTGCTTGTTTTCTTGCAAACATTTCGTTACCCAAAGTAGGTAACATCATCAGTGTCGGTGAGAAAACAAGCAAGCTCAGAGAACACCAAAAAGCCCTCATGTCAACCCTGAGCTACAAATATTCTCCTTTATTAATCAAGGTAATAGACTTGATTACAAAGGCAGTGATACAATCTTACTTTTCTTTTTTCTTTTAATATGTTTTTTATTTTATTTTTATTATACATGAACAGTGTGACATCTGGGTATCATTCATTTTGATACAAATAACAATACTAATATCAATCATTTTTGTTACATTAATTAAGTTTACATACTCCTAGTATTAATACTCCTATTTGTATTAAGATATAAACCTTCATTATTTAATTATTCAATATTTCAATATATCATTCTAATGCCAATTACAACATTGTTTAAGCATGCATAATAATGCTATCTTTCAATCTCTAATCTTTCCATTTAATTTTTTAATTTATTCTATTTAATCAGGCCATTCTTACTAATCGTAGTATAGTATACATATTGTATTAAAATCTAATTCCCTTACTCCATCCTAACAACAATCACCATATTATTTAAACATACATCCATCTTTTAACCTCTAATCTTATGTCTATTCATTACTTTTATAATATGTATATCTTTATTTTTACTTCTTTTAATCAGGCCCCCATTATATTAAAGAAAGGAGAAATAGAAACATGTCCTTTCTATCCATCATCTCTTGCCTGTTTTAATATTTCAATTCTTATTTGTTTTTTGGCATACCTCCCAAAGTCCTCTCTTGGATCTTTGTCTCTATCTACCTCTACATTTTTACTGTTTAATCTAAGTATTCCGCCCATCCCTATCCTCTTATGCTGCCAAGCTTCCAGGGTATCCCCAATTTTTTCATTAATCATTATGGTCTTTATTATCTTCTCTTCTTGTTTTGCTTGTTGATTTATCTGTTTTGTCTTTTCCTCCATTCTTTCCATTGTCTCCTCCATTTTTTCCATTGTCTCCTCCCTCTCCTGCGCATCTTGGTCTTTATTCATTGTCCCTTGTAGAATATTTTCTATTTTCCCCTCTATGCTTTGCATTAAATTGTTTATCTCCCTAAAGTTCTTTGTCATAGAGCAGTGATGGTGAACCTTTTTGGCATTGAGTGCCAAAAAGATTGTGTGGAAACATTGCACATGCACACACGCTCCTCGGGGCCACGCTCCGGAAAAGCCAAACTTCCAGCCTCTAGCACGCATGCACGTCCACCAATCAACTGGACAGCGCGCGTGCGCAGGCCGGTTTTCAGCACTGACACACGTGTGGAGGGATCGCACTTCAGAAACCCAAATTCCACACTCTAGCATGCATGCACTCCTGACGATCAGCTAGCCAGCGTGCATGCGTACATCAGTTTTCAACACTGCCATGTACATGAAGGACAGCTGATCTTCATGCCCATATGCGCTCCAGAAACCCAGAAGACAAACAGGCAAGGCCATGTGTGCTGGGCGACATGGCTTCACGTGCCACTTTGGGCATGCATCCCATAGGTTCACCATCATGGTCATAGAGTCCTTATTGCTTTTGAACATCAACAATATTTCTTTTGAATTTTCATTCATTTCCCTATATGGAGCATCTCATCTTATTTTAATAAGGTCCACTTTTACTCAATAGTTCAACAACGATATGTTCAGGCCTAATAGTCACAGTTATTTTATATCCCAGGGTTATTCAATCAGACGTTCAGGTAGTCCAGGAAACTTTCCAAATATCTTCTTATGTCCTCTCTGTAAGTTAATAGCATTCAAAAATTTCTTTATTTATGTATCTTCCTTATTCTCACCATTGAACTTCTCATAGTCATAAGGTAGATAAGTATAGAACAGTTAATATCACCACAGTTCTCCAAATAAATGTTGTTTATTTTTCTAATCAAAAATTTTCCCAGGGTTGTAGAGTATGGTATATTTTCCTTCATCAGTAGATGGCATTCTCAGCTTAGGTTTCAGCGTTGTCTCAGTTCTAACAGCTATCAAATCTAATTTAAATTCTAATTTAAATTTATAAAAGCAAAGTCAATTATTAAAGTAGATAGATCCAGCATTGTAAAATGCCTTTCCAAAATAATGCCTACCCAATTTAGCCATCCAATTATCTGTACTTTGAAATTTTTAACTTTTCCTCTCTTAGTTTTTTTCTTTCAGATCTGTAGTTTTTCTCTATGTTATTATTCCCTGCTTTAATAGTTTCTTTTGGATTTTTTCCCTCTTTTCTTTTTAAGGTTAGGTTTGAGTAAAAAAGGAATCTTCTCACCCAATTCCATTCACACCGTTCCTGCACTTTCTTTGTTGCCTCGGCTGTCCCAGCTTCACAGCAGCCAGTTTTGGCTGCCCCAATTCCTCATCATGAAGGAGAGGGAAAAATACCTCTCGGTCAAGCTGGACAGATTGTGACTCACTGTGACCTGCAGGGCACCCTTCTTTTCTTCACCACTACTCCAGGATGGTTTTAGCTCCTTTTGGAGCCTTCTAACATGGAGAACTCAGTGTGGGAGTGCGGAGACCCACTCCTCACGTCTGATATCGCTGCAATGTCAGCCGGAAGTCGACACAATCTTACTTTTCATGACTTCAGCCTGTAAACATTCCTGGATCTGTAAATTAAAATTACCCTGATTCCCCCAAAATAAGACATCCCCTGATAATAAGCCCAATCGGGCTTTTGAGCTCATGGCAATAAGGCCAAGTGCTTATTTCAGGGTTCAAAAAAAATATAAGACAGAGTCTTATTTTCGGGGAAACACGGTAATATATACTTTCCCAAATATTGACTGGCATTTTTTTATACACTGTGATAACACCGGACTCCTACGGTGAATGGTGGAAGCCTTAGACAGGATTTTGCAAAGTCTATTTAGGAGGTATATGAAATTGTAGATCCACACTTTGGAACTACTCAAGACAGATTGTTTCTGGTTTAGCAGTCTTTGAATTGTAATGAAACATAAGACACCGTATAAGAATGATTTTATGTAAAACATAGAATAAAGTGTTTTACTGACTAAAAGTCAAGAGGAATTACATAATATAGTCTAGAAAAACGGGGCATGAATGCAAATGTAGATTTTTACTGGAAATTTAAAATATAATGTAGAATATGTGAGTTTGTATCATTTTTCCATTCTGTAGTCTACAAATAACTGAAATCAAAGCCTGTTTGTTTAACTCAAATAAAATGTGGTCCATATTAAGCTTGCTTTCTTTTATTCTCAGAATAGTTTTTGAAAATCCTACTTTTAGAAATAAATGTGTTTACTTGGATAGCAGCCTCAATACCATTTCAATGCTTAACATCAGAGAACTGCTGAAAGCACGATGAAATAAAATCTTAGCTAGATATTATTTTTCAGGAGATAAAAGTTTGATTCCTCTCACCGTTAGACTTTGTTTCAACTGGTTTCACTTATGCAAAAGACTTTTAAGGTCACAGGAAGGGACAAAAGAAGAGGCAAATGATTTGACAGAAATAAGCCCCTCAGTTATTTTCTGTCCCCGCAGCAATAATAATGAAAAGCTCTGCTTTTTTGAACTGGAGCACTGGATGAAAAAAAGAAAGAAACCAATAATAATTGCCTCAAAATGGAGCCACAGAACTTGAACCAGTTGAAATCCAAACTGAAACATAAGGGCAGCTCTGTGAAGAAAGAATCATATTGGTATGGTATACACATATTCACAAACACACTGTAATAAAAGAACAAAACTGTAGGAAAGATGATGATGATGATATATCAATGATGAAAATAAACTGGAATTCTAGTCCCATAATGCAAACAGTAAGAGACAGGATTTTTAACAACTACTTATTCCTATTCTGTGTCCCTTCACAATGTGGTGGCACAATGTGATCTACTGCACAGAAAGTAACAATTCAGAAGCAAGAGGAATAGACACCTACAATAGATTTTTTTATTCCTGAATTACTTCTCATGGGGGGACTTAATTTTATATATCTCTCTGGAAGGGACGGTCTAACTGAGCTAGAACCAGCAAGCTTTTGATGATTCTTCTCCCAGGTTTCTTCTATACAATAATTAATCTCTTGATAACATGCAATGAAATCTTGACTGATTAATAATGCGCCATCAGTGTCGAATCTTAGCAACCACATACATAGATTTTTCTGCATGATCTGTCCCTAATCTAGTTTTTTAGGTCTTCCAACAGTGCGCTTATTGCTACTATAATTGAGTCTATCCATCTTGCTGCAGGTCATTGTCTTCTTCCCTTTCCTCTACCTTTCTCAGGTCTTCACTAGAGACCTATGTCTTTATCTATTCTATATGAATTTGCATAATTTAAGCCTGATCATTTGTACTTTGGATGAACTTTATGTTAATTTCTTTAATGATCTATTAATTCGTTTGTTTGTTTGTTTGTTTTGGATGTGCATAGTATTTCCAGGCGTCTTCTCCAACACCAACTTTCAAAAATGGCAATATTTTTCCTTTCCTGCTTTTTCAAATTCCAACTTGCACTTTCACAGAGTGTCACAGGGTATAATCTTTATACGGTATATATAAACACATCACAGCATCTGAATATCTTTCCTATGGCCTTCACGGCTGCTTAAAAAATATTAGTCTGTAAATGGGCGTTGGTCTTACCTGATGCATCCTTTCTCGAGCAGGCGCCCATGGCAGTCAGACTGGGTATTGACACGTCAGCTATCCTATAGGACCGAGTCTACTGGAACTTTAGCACCGCCTCTTCCTGCTTCAGTCCAGTTTGGAGGCGAGGTCGACCAGCAGACTGCGGTGTCTGTAGCAAAAGAAACAGAGAAGTGAAACCCCTCCCACCCAACCTGAACCCAGGTGTGGCCGGAATGGGTGGGGCTGACTGCTGTGGGCGCCTGCTCGAGAAAGGGCGTATCAGGTAAGACCAACGCCCATTCTCCGATTTTGGCGCCCACGGCAGTCAGACTGGGACATACCAAAGCTTGGTGTCTCCTAGGGAGGGAAAGGCCAGACCTGTTGCAGAACTCTCCTGCCAAAGCGTACGAATCCAGTTGGTAATGGCGGATGAAAGGAGTCACAGACGACCATGTTGCGGCCCGGCAGACCTCCTCTAAGGGAGCTTGGATGGCCCATGCTGCGGAGGTGGAGGCGCTCCTTATAGAATGCGCAGTGATGTTACGAGGAGGCGGGAGGGAGTGAGCCTCATAGGCTGATGCTATCGTGGCCCTGAGCCACCTCCCTATAGTGACAGAGGAGACGCGAGATCCCATAGACGAAGGCTGAAATAACAGGAACAGGGCTTCGGTCCTCTGGAAGGGAGCCGTCCAGGCCACATAAATTTAAGAGCCCTGCGAACATCCAGCTTATGCCAAACTTGTTCCTGTCGACACCGAGGTGAAGGACAAAAGTTCGGGAGCGATAGCTCCTATGATCTGTGAAATATGGTATTAATTTTCGGAACGAAGGCAGGATCCAGGCGGAGAACTACCCTGTCCATATGAAAAATGCGTAGGTCTGAAAGTATGGACAGGGCTGTGAGCTCCGAAATCCTCCGGGTGGAGGTGATAGCAATCAAAAACGACACCTTGAAAGACAAGTATTTAAGGCTGACCTCTCGCAGTTGCTCGAACAGAGGACCCGTTAGGGCCGTCAGGACTCTATTCAAATCCCAGGTCGGGAAACAATGGACCATGGGTGGTCGAAGGTTGGTGGCGCCCCTCAAGAAGGATCGAATGAGTGGATCATTGGCCAGAGAGGTATTGGAGCCACACGATAGAATTGAGGAAAGGGCAGCCACTTGTCGGCGGAGCATATTAGGAGCTAGGCCCGCTACGAACCCGTCTTGAAGGAAGTCCAGAAGGTGGACGATGGAAACTTCCGCAGTTGTAATGGTCCATCTACGATACCAGTAAGAAAAGGTCCTCCAAGTAGAGTCGTATATACGTAGTGTAGAAGGACGTTGCGCAGCCTGGATGGTGTTGATGGCCCCCGGGGAGACAAAGGCCCTGGTCAGAAGGAGCCGCTCAGGGGTCCGGGTGGAGAAGGGGACCCTGCAGCAGGGATATCCGATCATCGGGAATCTGCCACGGAGGGGCAACTGACAGGGACATCAGATCGGGAAACCATGGATGGCGAGGCCAGTGAGGAGCCAGCAGGATGACCTCCGCTCTCTCCAAGAGAATTTTCTGCACAACCTTGGAGATGAGGGACAGGGGAGGAAAGACATAGAGCAGCTGACCGGCTGGCCAAGGACTGCGTAATGCATCCACCGCCTCCGCCCCCGGGGTGGGGTAGCGAGAGAAGAAGCGGGGAAGCTGATGGTTGTTGCCCGAGGCGAACAGGTCCACCGAGGGGATGCCAAAGCGGGAGGATAGGTCCTTGAATAGATCGGGGTGTATGCTCCACTCGGCTGGGTCGATAAGGTGACGGCTGAGGGAATCCGCACAGATATTCGTCGTTCCTGAAATGTGCTCTGCTCTGAGCGACGACAGGTGAGCCTCCGCCCAGAGACCCAGGCGGAGCGATTCTTTCAGCAGGGAGCGAGAGCGGGTTCCGCCCTGCCTGTTGACATGAGCCTTGGCCGAGATGTTGTCCGTGAGGATAAGGACATCCCGGCCAAGGACATGAGGTTCGAAGCTCAAGAGGGCTAGGTAGATGGCTCGCAGTTCCAGTATGTTGATGTTGAGGGCTTGCTCCGGAGGGGACCAAAGACCCTGTGTTAGACGGGTCCCCAGATGGGCACCCCATCCCGACAGACTGGCATTCGTCGTGATAACAATCCTGTCGGCCTCTTCGAAGAAAGAGCCCTGGGATACCGCTGGCAATGTCCAGCAACTCAGAGAGTCTAGTACTGCTGGCGGAAGGACCACTCTGGAAGCTGATGTACTGAGGAGCACCCGTTGAAATGGGAGCAATAGCCACTGGAGCTCCCGGCTGTGGAGGTGAGACCACGGCACAATGCCGTAAGCGGAAACCATCTTACCTAGCAGACTAGAGAGACCTAGGAGGGAGGCCGAAACCCGCCTCCTGAACGTGGAAGCCATGTCAGAAAGACTGGATTGGCGTTCCTATGATAGGGAAACCTGCAGGATAGTGGAATCAATGATAGCCCCAAGGTGTTTTAGGCACGTAGTTGGTGACAAGTGGCTCTTCGACCAATTAATGGAGAAACCGTGCCTTCGCAAAATGGCCACAACTGAGGAGAGGTCCCGGTGCACTTCAAGCTGCGACTGGGACAGGATGAGGATATCATCCAAATAAAAAAGCGCTCATATAGGGATAGAAACAATGTGGCCCATAAGAGCCGCCATTATTTTAGTGAATGCCCTGCGGGCAGAGGAAAGGCTGAATGGTAGGGCAGCATACTGGAAATGCTGTCCGTTATAAGAAACTCGAAGAAATTTACAGTGGGAGGGGAGGATGGGAATGTGGAGGTAGGCTTCGGTTAAATCGATGGAGGACAGGTCTCCTCTATGAATGCAGAGCAGGATGGTGTGCAGCGACTGCATTTTAAACTGACAGTAGACTATGTGTTGGTTGAGCGACTTTAAGTCGAGAATGGCCCTCCAACCCCCCGAAGCCTTGGGGACCAGGAATAAACGGGAGTAAAACCCGTGGCCTCATTGCAAGAAAGGGACAGGTTGAATGGCCTTGATGGCCAATAAATGTTGGATGGCCTTGTTAACCCATGCCCATTTAACCGGGTCTAGAGAAATGGGACAACGGAGATAATGTCTAGGGGGAATGGAACGGAATTCAAGAGACAGGCCAAACCTAATGGTATCCCTGACTCAAGAATCAGACACCGACAAATCCCATTGATCGACGAAGAAAGTTAAATGGCCACCGATCAAAGAATCAGGGACGGAATTAATGGGACCATCGGTAAGGGTGACCCCTCCCACCTGAAAGGACCGTTTGTTGGTAAAAAGGGGCCCCTGTCTGACCTGGCTGTCGTGCTGCTGAGGTCCCCTGAGGGGAAAAGACCATTGAGGTCGGTGCTGGAAATAGGCAGTGTCGGGGCCTCGAAAGGAAAAGGGACGAAAGGATCCCTGAAGGCGATACTCCGACCGACGAGAGAGAGAAGGGAGTATCTTGCGGTGGTCCTTTGTCTCGATAACCAAGGGATCCAGATGCTCTCCAAATAACTTGACACCAGTGTAGGGCGACGAAGCAAGGCGCCATTTGTTCCTGGCATGGGCCTGCCAATTCCTTAGCCAGAGGAGTCGACGCGATGTCACCGAGGAACCAATGGCCTTGGCTGAGAAGCGAGCTGCATTCAGCGTGGCATCAGCGAAGAACTCCACCGCCGCCAAGATTTTATTAATGTCCTGGTGGAAGCGCTGATCGGAAGAAGGTATGCGCTCCTGCAGTTGGCTTAGCCACAGAATAGATGCCCTATTGAAAAAAGATGCAGCAGAGGAAGCCTGCACAGACCAGGCCGATGCTTGATAAGAGTTCGCTCTGCCTTCTTGTCTTCCAGTCTTAAATATTCTTCAGATGGACCGGTGAGAGGGGTGGGAGAAGCTAGGGCAACAGCCGGGGCATCCATAGAGGGCACCTGTAGTAGAGAGGAGAAGTCTATGGCCAAATTATAAAATCTTCTGTCCAGATTGTTCGGGACAGGACCTGAACTGGGAGACGACCACTGTCGCTTTAGCACATCCGAAAATAACTTCAGGGCTGGAACAATCTCTGAATGGACAGGTGTTCCTGGAACCAAGCCGAAGTAGGATCAGTCTGAGAAGGGAGGGAGTCAGAGCTGGAGGTTCCTCCACCCAATCTGGTGATTGTCTTCGCCTTGTACAGAAGTGAATGAAACATATGGGGCTTAAAAAGTCCCACAAAAGCCAGTTGATCTGGCTCTAGTCCTTCGTCTTCCGAAAGATCTTGCTCAGGAAGAACCTCCTCCTCCGATAAGGAATCCTGGCTGGCAGAGTCATGTCCATAATTGTCAGCCATAGTCTCCTCATGGTAGGAGCGAGAGCGTGACTGTGCCCTGTGATCAGGCTGAGCAGAAGCAGATTGCTGCTGTAGTCCTTGTGCTATGCCCTGGCGGATTGCCTCAGAAATAAGGTCTGCCAGAGAGAGCTGCATATCTGGAGGAATATGGGCCCCTTGCATAAGCTCTTGAGCAGAAGTGACACCCGAAGGAGACTGAGTCGGAGGAGCAGTCGAGGCGGGTTGCTGGGCCTGCAGGCCTGTTTCGATGGAATCAGAGGGAAAAACCGAGGCCACATTAGCAACACAGCTGGGGTCTCCCTGCAAGGACCTGTCAGGTGATAAAGAAGGAGCAGAAGTAGCCTGGTCTGCGGGAAAAGTAGCAGGGGAGGCTATTGTCAGATGTCTAGGCTCCTGCAGTGCCTTGGAGTGAGCCTTTTGAAAGGCCTTGTCCATTGGCTATCACTCGCCCCCACGGAGAGGGCTCGTAACTTGGGCGTCCTCCTGGACGCACGGCTGTCGTTAGAAGATCATTTGGCGGCCGTGGCCAGGGGGGCTTTTTATCAGGTCCGCCTGATACGCCAGTTGCGCCCCTTTCTAGATCGGGACTCCCTACGCACAGTCACTCAGGCACTCGTCACTTCCCGCCTGGACTACTGCAACGCTCTCTACATGGGGCTCCCCCTGGGGTGCACCCGGAGGCTCCAGCTGGTCCAGAACGCGGCCGCCCGGGGGATTTTGGGGGCGACGAGGTGCTCCCACGTGACACCTCTCCTGCGCGAGCTGCACTGGCTCCCGGTGGTCTTCTGGGTGCGCTTCAAGGTGTTGGTGACCACCTTTAAAGCGCTCCATGGCTTAGGGCCGGGGTACTTACGAGACCGCCTTCTGCCACCAATAGCCTCCCACCGGCCAGTACGCTCCCACAGAGTGGGCCTCCTCAGGGTGCCGTCCGCCAGACAATGTCGGCTGGCGACCCCCAGGGGGAGAGCCTTCTCTGTGGCGGCGCCCGCCCTCTGGAACAACCTCCCCCCAGAGCTACGTACAATAACAGACCTCCGGATTTTTCGTCGGGCCCTAAAAACCCATTTATTTCAACTAGCTGGGCTGGCTTGAGTCAAATTTTAAACGGATTTTAAATTGGAATGTTTTAATTACGGCCAAAATTATTTAATTATTTTAAACAGATTTTAGATTTTGTATGTTTTGTATGTATGTCTTGTTTTTACTTTGGCTGTTCACCGCCCTGAGTCCTACATTGGAGAAGGGCGGTATAGAAATTTAAACAAATAAATAAATAAATAAATAAATAAATTGCCTTATGGCGCCGGCTTTCATCCCTGGAGAGAGAGGAGCCCTTAGAAGAATGGGAGCGCTTAGAAGAAGAAGACTTCTCCTTCCCTCTATGGCTGGATGAAGAGCCCTCCCCAGGATCATCATCACCATGGCGCCTCTTGCTCTGAGCCTTGGAGCGGTTTGCCTTTGAAACAGGGGCCATTTTGTTTTTGCCCAAAGGCGCCAAAACGCCACTCTCTAAAATGGGGCAAGCAGGCAGCTAACAATCCCTGCACAGTACCTGCTGTCAAGCCTGCTGAAGATTAGGGCATAAATCAGCCTGCCCTGCAGCCTCGCTAGCCGTCCGACATGAGCGCGAGGAATGAAAACGGCGCGGAATGCCACCTCGCGCCGATCAGCTGCTGAGCAAAGCCTTCAAAGCAGCTCTTTGAAAACTGCTGTAAGTAGAAAGCGCGGGAAGGCAGGGCCAAGCGCGGTGGAGCTAGACAAGGCAGGCTTGTGCGCGCCAATGGAGAAACTGCCAGCCGACAGTTCTCGCCGCTTCGTGGCTGTCAGCAGGATCGGGTTCCACCCTTCTTGCTGGGAAAGAAGCAATTCTTCCGATCACCAAAAAAACGGAGCTTAAATTGAGAGAATAGAGCAAAGGAAGTTACAGACACGGCTGTCCTGATAGAGACCGAATCGAAAAACTGGACTGAAGCAGGAAGAGGCGGTGCTAAAGTTCCAATAGACTCGGTCCTATAGGATAGCTGACATGTCAATACCCAGTCTGACTGCCGTGGGCGCCAAAATCAGAGAAGAAGGGTATTTCTTGACTGCTTCTTTCATTACTGTGGACAGTTGATCTTAAAAGACAAAAGAAACATACTTTTTCTGTACCTACATTATCAATTCTAAGACCGGTTGTTTTACCTGCTGTCACTGGTGTGGTCTTCCTTAATTTTAATCCCTTTTTTTAAAAACTATGCTCCTTGACTTTTATTGGTAGACCTTGCAATTCTTTTGCACAATATCAGAATAGTGTCATCAGCACAGCAAAGGTTAAAAATTCTAGTCTAGCACATCAGAATCACAGCCATATTGGAAATGGAAGTTGTTTACAGCAGTGCTTCTCAATCTTGGCGATTTTAAGATTTCACTTTAATTTCTCAACCAGTAAGTGGTAATAGTGTCACTGCTTTATAGTGACCAAATATACAATCAGAAAACTCAGGTCCCAGTTGGAAATAAAAGATCAGGTTGCAGCCAGCAGGTCATTGATATAATTCTTGTAGCATTAGAAGACAGAAAAGAGAACAGATTTTCCGCCAGCTGGGAGCCTACAAAAGAAAGACAGTATGTGTTTCAGCCCTGGAAGCCATAATTTCTTTGGAACTTCAGGGCTGCCACATTTAATGTTGTGGAAAACTGGGAGTGGGGACTGTATGGAGTTGGGGGAGATATCTAGCCATGATAACATTTTTTTCTCTGAGAGGCAAGGACATTCTGCCCTGCACCTGGAATGGCATGACTGAGAGGCATCTCCAGTTGGGACGGTGCATTGATTGGATCATGTGATGGCCATGGGGAAGGGACTTGGACTTTATTTTGGGTGGGGAAAACCTGGAAGCTTTCAGATTCGGGTTTTCCCAGATGTGCCAATATGACATCTCTAATAAAATGGAACTTTGAGGAACTTCTAGCCTTGGAATCTTCTTTCGTTGTGGGTGTTACTTGGAACCCTGACAATGTATATTCTTGCATGTCTAACTAGAGTTTCCAAATGCATTTCCTGAAACAGAAGGCAAACCAGTGCTGTTTCTTCTTTTCTATTTAATAACTAGTTGGTTTCTTACTGGCCAAAATAATCTAAAATTTTATCTCAGGTTCATGCTCTGGATTTATGCTCTTGATTTTTGGGAATAGAACACACTATTCAAAAGTCAAATGTCATCTTTTACCTGAAAAATGTTCAGGAAAAATGGGAGAAGATGCAATGAAACATAAAATTTGACATGTAATACAAACTCTACCCCTCGAGTGTGATGTCATAGTACAATTAAAAAGGGGGCAGCATATATCATATAATTCATGTTTAATTATTTTGCTGTCACCGAGGTTGGAGATGGACATATATACAGAGAGCTTTTTCAGAATCTTGAACCAGTACTAGGATAATTCTTAATACAATTCAAATCCTGATATAAAGAGCAAATCAATATTCCCTGTTCATCCTGAAAAAATGTTTATTTCAAGGGAAAATTCTTATTCAGCAGGAAGCATTATCCCCATTATTTAGGAGGCCTATGACGTTTGTCAATAGGGTAAACTTCTTGTGATGGTCAGCAGGTGCCTGGAAAAAATATGAAGGAGATTCAAATTCTCCAGTCAGCTGGGAAACAGAAAAAAACTGTGTTTGTCTACTTGCTCTTGTAGGGAGTAATATGACAGATGGGATAAACAGAGGGAGGTCAAAGGATGAAGGCTAAAATGAATCCTAAAACATTTATATCTGGCAATAACTGAGTAGCGAATCAAACTAAGCAGAGGAAACATGGGATGCCTGGGGCCATTGATTGCAGTTAGTAAAGCACAGACCACAAGAAATTCCTGTCAGATCGAGGAACTTACCTTTTCCACTCATCTCTGCATTCTATCCTAGGCCTGATCCTGTGAAGCAAATCTACAAATGGTAGATGCTTGGCTCTGGTTTGTAGATGACTGGTCCAGTTGTTTCCTGTTAATTCTATCGCAATAATGGTCAAGTCTATGTTTAGAAGAGACAAAGGAAGATGGTTATCACTATGTTTGTATAGAGCAGGGCTGTCAAACTTTCAGCCCATCGACCGGATGCGTCACATGCCAGCCATGACCGCGTCCTGTTTAGCGAAGGGGGGGAAAGTCCTGATACGTCATGTGATGCCGCCATGACGACTTGAGTTTGACACCCCTGGTATAGAATAATGTTTCTTAACTTTAACAGTTTTAAGATGTAAGGACTTCAAATCGCAGGATTTAAGTTAAAATTTAAAATTACTGAGGTTGAAAAACACTGATTTATAGCGATGCTCCTACTTTCATGCAAAAAGTCTTCTTTGCAAGAAAAGTCTTCTGGTTACCTTAGCTTGAGGATTGGTGACCTCAGTGTTGGTGAGTCTAAGTAGACAGCCTGCAGACAACTCTAGTACAGCATACCCAGTGATGCTGGGTTTTCCCTTGCAGAAAGTTCCAAGAAATGAATGTCTTGCAGTGAGATTGCCCTCCAAGGGTCCTACCAACTGCAATCCTATGATATTGTAATTCTAGTCTCTGCTTCCATCAGATCCTTATAAGCATGATCATTAATAAGAAAAAATAAAATATTAATATATTTTATTTCTTATTCCTAAAAACAGAGCAAAGGAAATTTGATAAGCTTTCCATATTGTACCATTGGGAGATAGAAGATCCAGAATTATGGCTGTGCTTGGGAAGCTGTGTTTTGGAACTTGTTTCTGGCCTAATCAGATATGTGAACAGGGGGACAAAGACCAAAGCAAATGAACATTTCCCCAGACAACTGCCATTCTTCCTTTAATGGATGTAGAGCACATTTTGGAAACCTATTATGTAGGGTATTTCCACAGCGAATGGCCCATGTTAAATAAAACCTGCAGTGTAAAATAGCTCCATTTGTGCTTTTTCTTTTCTTTCAACAGTGATTGCCCAGCATGTAGAAAATATTCAATGCAATTGAGGGGGGAAAATACTATTGCTAAAGACAATCAAGAGAGAAAAATTATTTCTTTATTGTCATGAAAAGGCTACCCTGCCTCAGTAAGGTCAATGGATGACAGATAGACCTGTGTGACAGTCAAGACAAGGGCTAGCAGTTAGATTGCGTCTCCTGGGAAGTTCACAGAATCAGCTCTGTGTCCTTTACACAGCCCTAATGAGCTTACCATGAAATTCACTGAACCCAAACATGCAGCAATTTCACAATTACGAGCTGAAAATGTCAGATTGTCTTACATATTGTCACACGTTTGTTTTCAGGATTCTTGGATCCTCCTTAATTCTCTTTTTTAGTTTGTATACTCTCATTTCTTTTAGGCCAGAGGAAATAATAATTAACAGACAGGCAACATGTCACGGAAGGCCTCTAATCATAATTAATTAATTTGGAGTTGCATAAGTTCTTAAACACACCATGCATTAATTTAGCCTAATTATGGATCTAACTCAAGAGTCCCCAGATGGCAGCAATAACTGAGTATTAATTAATTTGCTTGCTATACTTATGGTTAACAAAACCTTATTGAAAAGAAGAACTGTGGGGAAACTTTAAAAAATGGCCTGACAGCTCTATCAAAACCCAAACCCACAAGAAAAAGCAAAAGTGAGAGCTTTTTGTAAAACTTACTAAGTATACTTGGCCTGGTCCCAGGAAAAGAAAGCATTTCTTGTTAAAGAAACTTGACTTTGAATTAATCCTTGCCCTCAATTAGCTGAATTTGGACAAGTTGGGTATTTTTTGATTAAGACAATGATCTAAGGGCAAACACATTCTTGTTATATACAGGTAATTTCCTGGTTCTAGAATTCTCAGTTCTAGAAGTTAACAGAGTAAAGAGGAGGCCTTTAATGGAGAGAGGGAAGATCCATTGCCAAGGCAATAATTAGATAAACATTGTTTAAGCCCAGATGAGTGTGTAGGCTCCTGAAAATATTTCGAATACAGTATTTTTCGGAGTATAAGACGCACCTTAGTTTTTGGGGAGGAAAATAAGAAAAAAGCTGATTGGTGGGTGCATCAGCCTCCTGGAATACCCCCAATCAGCTATTTCCAGAGGTGAATTTTAACAACAGGTTCATTGGTTGTGAGCTCTGTGCCTTGCTTTTTTTTCTGCGTCTGAAAGCCTCCGAAACAGAGCTTCAGAAAAAAAGGCTTTTTTTCTGAAGCTTCTTTCAGAGGCTTTTATTTTGAAGCTTCTTTCAGAGGCTTTTATTCTGAAGGACTATCTGTACTCTGTTCAATCTCTTTTCTTTGATATTGATATGTAGATTAACCTCTTCCGATCTATTGGTTATTGTGTCATTCTCCAGATTTGTTAACATAGTTTGGTTAGAACCTTTACTGATTCTTCTTTTGTTGCTTGCCATATTATTTTAAATAAAAGCCTTTCAGAGGCTTTTTTCCTGAAGCTTCTTTTAGAGGCTTCTTTCAGCTTCTGAAATCTCCATTTGCGAGGCTGGGTAGGGCTACATTCCAAGTATAAGACGCACCCAGATTTTCACGCTCTTTTTGAGGGGAAAAAGGTGCATCTTATACTCTGAAAAATACGGTAGATACTTTCTCTCCCCATTCCCCAGTTCACATGAATATAAAAAAGGAAAGAGGAGAAGCACATTTAGCTTTACAAGATTCTCTGACTATATCCAAACTTAATCAAAATAGTTTTGAGCACATGTAGCATCCTTTTCTTGGTCTGGTTGATCTTGTAAGGCTCATAAGATACCATTGTGATAACTTTGCAACATGAACAAAAATGATTTTATTCTTCAGGATTTTCATTGCTGTAACATACACTGCTCAAAAAAAAATAAAGGGAACACAAAAATAAGACATACTAGATCTGAATGAATGAAATATTCTTAATAAATACTTTGTTCATTACTTAGTTGAATGTGCTGACAACAAAATCACACAAAAATTATCAATGGAAATCAAATTTATCAACCCATGGAGGTCTGGATGTGGATTATAGTCAAAATTAAAGTGGAAAAAAACACTACAGGCTGATCTAACTTTGATGTAATGTCCTTAAAACAAGTCAAAATGAGGCTCAGTAGTGTGTGTGGCCTACACGTGCCTGTATGACCTCCCTACCATGCCTGTGCATGCTCCTGATGAGGTGGCGGATGGTCTCCTGAAGGATCTCCTCCCACACCTGGACTAAAGCATTCCCCAACTCCTGGACAGTCTGTGGTGCAACGTGGCATTGGTGGATGGAACGAGACATGATGTCCCAGATGTGCTCAATTGGATTCAGGTCTGGGGAACGGGCGGGCCAGTCCACAGAATCAATGCCTTCATCTTGCAGGAACTGCTGACACACTCCAGCCACATGAGGTCTAGCATTGTTGTGCATTAGAAGGAACCCAGGGCCAACCGCACCAGCATATGGTCTCACAAGGGGACTGAGGATCTCATCTCGGTACCTAATGGCAGTCAGGCTACCTCTGGCTAGCACATGGAGGGCTGTTTGGCCCCCCAAAGAAATGCCACCCCACACCATTACTGACCCACTGCCAAACCGGTCATGCTGGAGGATGTTGCAGGCAGCATAACGTTCTCCATGGCTTCTCCAGACCCTGTCATGTCTGTCACATGTGCTCAGTGTGAACCTGCTTTCATCTATGAAAAGCACAGGGCGCCAGTGGCGAAGTTGCCAATCTTGGTGTTCTCTGGCAAATGCCAAACGTCCTGCACGGTGTTGGGCTGTAAGCACAACCCCCACCTGTTTCTGACTGTTGGAGCAGACACATGCACATTTGTGGCTCGCTGGAGGTCATTTTGCAGGGCTCTGGTAGTGCTCCTCCTATCCCTCCTTGCACAAAGGCGGAGGTAGCGGTCCTGATGCTGGGTTGTTGCCCTCTTATGGCCTCCTCCACGTTTCCTGATGTACTGGCCTGTCTCCTGGTAGCGCCTCCATGCTCTGGACACTACACTGACAGACACAGCAAACCTTCTTGCCACAGCTCGCATTGATGTGCCATCATGGATGAGCTGCACTACCTGAGCCACTTGTTTGGGTTGTAGACTCCGTCTCATGCTACCACTAGAGTGACAGCACCGCCAGCATTCAAAAGTGACCAAACCATCAGCCAGAAAGCATAGGAACTGAGAAGTGGTCTGTGGTTACCACCTGCAGAACCACTCCTTTATTGGGGATGTCTTGCTAACTGCCTATGCTTTCCACCTGTTGTCTATTCCATTTGCACAACAGCATGTGAAATTGATTGTCAATCAGTGTTGCTACCTAAGTGGACAGTTTGATTTCACAATAGTGTGATTGACTTGGAGTTACATTGTGTTGTTTAAGTGTTCCCTTTATTTTTTTGAGCACTGTATATTTACTCATTTAGAGCTGTGGTGGCACAGTGGTTAGAATGCAGTATTGCAGGTTAATTGTAGGCTAATTCTGCTGACTGCAAGCAGTTCGATTCTGACTAACTGAAATTTGACTCAGCCTTCCATTCCTCTGAGGTTGGCAAAATTAGGATCCAGATTGTTTGGGGCAATATGCTGACTCTGTAAACCACTTAGAGAGAGTGATAAAGCTATATATAAGTGCTATTGCTATTTATTCATTCATTAATACAGCTTACTTTTTTGTCCATAACTCTAAGTGATATATGGCATCTCCTGTTCCAATGGTTGTCCACAATGGCAATCTTCTGAGGTGTGTGTGTGTATGTAACTCAAATCTGGGAATTCTCAGTTCTAATATAATCTTAACCTGTATACCACATTGGTTATCAATAGCTTCCCCCTGCCACTATCATTTTAATCATGACATTGTGTTCTGTATTCTAGTCTTTTGGGATTTTAGGACAACAAACAAAAAATGCCAGTTGCTAGGGTGCAGTAGTAAATGAAGCCTATCACTCTTTTGCCCTATTTGCAAACTTCATGGAAGTATCTATTCAACCAATAGGTGATGCAAAATGCTTGGTCAATACATTTTTGGCCAATGCTTTGAAAATATCACAAGATAGTAGAGAACAATTTCAATATAACATGAATAGTATATTATCAAGGAAAGGCAGAGATTTGCTCACGACAGTGACAATTTTAGAAATACCACTAAACTGTTATTATTAGGAATCACAAATCTTTTCAGTTTCATTATGATTTTGTGCAATAGTCTGAATGCCCAAATAAACAAAGGAATAAGGCAAATTGTGTAAAAATCCAGTTATCTCTCCTAGAGAACTAGTACAAGAATATCCAATGTTTGGAGGATCTAATGACATTGTAATTGTGTGATCATTAAAAAAAATTAATTCAATTGTTAATGGAAAGCAGATTATTGGTGCCATTTTACATTTTATGGTACAATGGATTTTGTGTTGCATTGGTGCAGATTTTGGAATTATAACCATGGAAAATATTATGGTCTGGTGATCCACTCAGGCTGCTTTCTAGATTCTATTTTTCTGCTGTTGAACTCTGTCAAAAATTGATTCTGGTTCTTGTAATTAGAAAAAAAATATAAAATAGACTGAGTTCATTTTTCAAGCAGCAGATGGAAGTCAAACACACTTGACTTCAATAGCCTTTCTAGCAAAGTGCTGGTTTTAAAGAGCCCTTGGACAACCTAGAGGAAAGAAAATACATCTGCTCTTTCTTTCTAATGCTGATTGTTTAGTGACATTAAGCAAAAAACAAACAAACAAACAAACCTCCCCATATAATAGCAAAAAGTAGCAGCAACAGGTCTGAAAACTGACAAAGTGGACTCTAGTAGGTTTCTCTTAGTTAACTGATGTTAACTCTTCCTAGTTTTCCACTGTTTCTTAATATTGTTCCTGCAGGTATAAATATTGGAGAAAGTTCTAGCCATTTTTAAATAAACAGACCAAGTAGCAATTAGTAGGAAAAAACATTTGAAAGAAAATTGGGTGGCCCGATCTATTATATTTATAGTACAAAAAAGAGCCATAGACAATTGAAGCAGTTAAAGGTAATTAGTACCTAAAGTGATTTCAGCTTTAGTACCTTGGACCAAGATGCCACATCTAGCTGATTCTAAATTCAGTGTCTAATCTTCAGGATGGAAAGTAGAAATCCTAACTGGGAAGAGAATACACCACCATTATTTATGACCAAAATCAGCATTCGATGAACTTCTCAATGAAGTTCCCTGAGGATGGGCTCCAGCACGATCCAGAAGTTAGGAAGAGCGAACCTCTGGACCTGGTGACCAACTCAAATTGGATCCTGCAATGCAATCTATGTATACATGTATGGCAATTCCTGTCACCCTCACTAGGCAGCACACACCAGAAAATTAACTCCATAGGAAGACTAGAAAGATTAGATATTGGGTATAACAACAGAACTTTGCAAGTCTAACCAATCAAATTGTGGCTAACAAATTGAACTGTTAGTTTAATTAAAGATTAGCATCACTTTGCCTGTAATCATCAACCCTATGTAAATGCCTTTGCAACAAGTAAAGAGGCTTAATTGTGCAATTGTTTCATTCCTCCATCATTCTGTACTTTGTTAGTTATCTGCCAATTGAATCTTTAGTAAGGGGCATGCTATTATATTCAGTAATAGAATTTTTAACTCAACTAAAACAAGTATAAGATAATATGACCAGGACTATCAGATCTCATTACAAGTTCAATTGAGATCTTATATACTGTACCCTTAGCAATATAGAAAAAAAGAGTGGAATACCAGTAAACCGGAATTCACAAGATGATGTGCGCCACTGAAGGTGAAGAAGGGTTGACCCCGCGAGCCGAGCACCAAGAAGAGAAGGAACGCCAGGTCAACTCGTAAATACGAGTGGTGGACAGGCGCCGAGCAGCCTGCATGGTTCTAATAGCGGCGGGAGGAATATTGGCCCTAGTCAAGAACTCCCGCTCAGTCTCCAGGCGGTTAGTTGCAGCCATTGGGGCTTGGGATGTACAAGAGCCCCCTGCAGTAGGCAAATCCGATCGTCCGGTATCCGCCAAGGGCGGGTAGTGGACAGGGTGACCAGGTCCGAGAACCAGGGCCGACGGGACCAGTGCGGTGCTATGAGAACCAGTTCCGACTTCTCGGCCAGAAGTTTCCAGAGGACCTTGGCGATGAGTGGTAGGGGAGGGAACGCATAAAAAAGAACGCCCCGAGGCCAGGGGGACCGGAGGGCATCCACCGCTTCCACGCCTGGAGATGGAAATCTGGAAAAGAAACGTGGCACCTGATGGTCCCGGAAGAGATCCGGATGAAGCTTCCATTCGGAATGGTCCACTAAATTGCGGCTAAGAGAATCTGCCTGAATGTTAGACTTGCCAGAAATATGAAAAGCCCATAAAGAGGCCAAGTGAGACTCAGCCCAGGAACCAAGCTGTAGGGATTCACGAAAAAGAGCCCGGGAATGGGTACCACCCTGCTTGTTAATATGGGCCTTAGCAGAGACGTTGTCAGTTAAAACGAGTACGTGCTGACCTTGGAGCAGATGTTGGAAATGGCGCAAGGCGAGGGAGATCGCTTGCAACTCAAGAAGGTTGATGGAAGCACCCTGCTCCTCCTCAGTCCAGAGGTCTTGAACCATATGGGAATCCAGGTGTGCACCCCAGCCAGAAAGGCTCGCATCGGTTGTGAGCACCATCCTATGGGCTCTCTAAACAAGGTACCCTTGGAAATGGCCCCAGAGGACCACCATCGTAAAGAATCCAAAACCACAGGGGGAAGAGAAACCTTACGTAAGGAAGAGACTGAAAGGGACCGTTGAAAGGGGAGGAGGTACCATTGGAGGTGCCTGCTATGTAAACGGGACCAGGGGACAATGTCGAAAGAGGACACCATTTTGCCCAAAAACCTGGAAAGAGAAAGAACAGACATAGGTCGGCCTTCCAAACATTGAGAAGCCAGTGCAGATAAGCTGGACTGGCGTGCTGGTGAGAGAGAAACCTTGGATGAGAGAGTGTCAATGACCGCGCCCAAATGTTGGATATGGGTCGAAGGGGACAGGGAACTCTTGGCCCAATTGATCAGGAACCCATGGGCCTGAAGCAAATGGAGCGAAGTAGAAACATCTTGCCGAGCCCCCTGGAGGGAGGAAGAAAGAATAAGGATATCATCCAGGTAGAATAAAATACGAATGGGCAGGGACCGGATGTGGACCACAAGGGCCGCCATCAACTTGGTGAATACCCTGGGTGCAGAAGAAAGACCGAAAGGGAGAGCCTTATATTGATAGTGAGAGCCCCTATAATAAAACTGGAGGAATTTACGATGGGGCGGAAAAATGGGGACATGCAAATAGACTTCGGTCAAATCAACCGAAGCAAGAAGATCACTCCCCCGGACGCATTCTAAAATGGTAGAAAGGGAATGCATCTTGAACTGGCGGTATGTTATGTACCAGTTCAATGCTTTCAGGTCCAAAATGGCATGCCAGCCCCCAGAAGCTTTGGGGACAAGAAAAAGCCGGGAATAAAAACCTGACCTGCGTTCAGCTGGAGGAACGACCTCGATCTGGAGAAGATGGGCAACCGCCGAGGCCATACGGGCGCGGGAGGGAGGGTCCTGGGAAAGGGAGCAAGGAACAAAAACGCGAGGGGGAGGGGCACTAAACTCCAAATGAAGACCTTCCCGAACAGTAGAACGAACCCAAACATCGGAGGTAGAGGCATCCCAGGAATCAGAGAAAAAAGAAAGGCGGCCCCCAACCAGAGAATCTGGAGGTCGATTAATGGGTCTTGCAGAAAGGACGGCCTCTGCCACCTAGGAAGGGCCTTCTGGGGGGAAATCTAGAATTGGATCTGACCTGAAAATCCTGGCTTTGCGTTCCTCTGGAAGAGTAGTTGCAAGAGGAGCGGTTGAAGGAGGAGCCGTTGTCAGATGGGCGAAATGACTGGGCCCGATAATAGGATTGTTGACGAAATTCCGACCTCCGGGAGACCACCGGAAAAACCTTCTTGTGATCTCTGGTCTCAACTAATATCGGATCAAGGGAGGAACCAAAGAGGTTGTTTCCTTCATATGGAGAAGCAGCCAGGCACCATTTGTTCCTGGCATCGGCCTGCCAGTGGCGAAGCCAGAGGAGCCTACGGGAGGTAACTGAGGATCCAATGGCCTTAGCTGCAAAACGGGCAGTGTTAAGGGTTGCATCGGCCGAAAATTCCACTGCTGCTAATATTTTATTAATGTCCTGATGAGAGCGTGTGTCGGAGGCTGGAAGACGATACTGCAGCTGTTTCAACCACAATATAGAGGCCCTGTTGAAGAAAGATGCCGCCGAGGTGGCCCTTACTGCCCATGCTGAAGCTTGGTGACCTTTGATAAGGGTCCGCTCGGTTCGTTTGTCTTCAGGACGCAAAGACTCATCAGGAGGGCCAGCAAGGTGAGTGGTAGAAGACAAGGTGACAACTGGAGCGTCCACATTCGGTACCTGCAATAAGTCAGAAAAGTCAGTTGCCATAGCATAAAACTTTTTGTCTTGAGAGTTGGGCAAGGGCTCAGAACCAGGAGATGACCACTGCCTCTTCACCACATCTGAAAACAGCTTTGGTGCCGGCAAGGTGTCCACTCGAGCTGGTTGTTCTGCGAGGAGAGAAGCGGAAGGATCATCAGAAGTGGAGGTCGCTGCTGGAACAGATGGAACAGGCAACATTTTGGTGACAGAAAGAGACTTAAACAGCAAAGAATGAAAGAGGTAAGGTTTGAAGAGGCCTATGAAGGCCGGCTGGTCGGGAGCTAGACCATCATCATCAGACCATTCTTGGTCCAGGGCAAGGTCCTCAGCTGAGAGAGAGATCTGGCTGGCGGAAGTTGGAGAAGAAGGTCTCTCCAGATGGGGTGAAGCATCCCTCCCACGTGAGAGATGACTGACTTGGCTGGCGTAGTCAGAAACCTCCGATTCTGCACGCTGGGGAAGGCCCTCTGAGATCCCCTGACGGATGGCAGCTGCAATGAGGGAAGCCAGAGCAGGGGGAATAGTAGAAGGCAGGGAGTCATTAGGAGGAGAGGGAGGGGGAGGAGGAGGGGGAAGGAGGAGGAGGAGGCTGGCATTCAGAAGGAGCAATTTCCCCCTGGTCTTGAGTCCCAGACGAAGGAGAATGTCCCTCAGGAGGCATCGTGGCAAACAAGATGGCAGCCTCATCAGGAGAAGGAGAAACCCCCGTGCCAAACCAATCCGGAGAGAGCGGAGACCTATGGCCGAGCTGGGGTTGGGCCTGATTATCAGAAATCCCAGGAGTAGAGACCTGAGGGGCAGCTGAGGCAGGGAGAGCCATGGAATGCTTAGAGGCTTGGATCTGCGCTTTTTGACCAGCCCTTTCCAGGGCCCTGTGGCGGCGCTGTTCATCCTTCAGGGTCTGCGCCGATTTAGCTGGAGGAGCAGATGGCACTTTGGATCTCTTATGGCCTCGGTGCTGGCCTGAGGACCCTTCCCCCGGATCACTGTTATGGCGCTTCCTATCCTTATGGGAGCTCGCCCCACGGCCAGCTCTGGAAGAATGGGCATCCGCCATCTTGGAAATTCTCCCGTTGGCGCCAAAAAAAGATAAGGTAAAATGGCCCCTGTACTCACTGCGCCCCAAGTGCTCGAATGAAGGTAATAAATGTCCCAGCGGCAGGCAGCTCACAGCGATGGCAGGAGCTGGTCCTTGGCACGACAGAGAAAGGGGCTGCGAAGCAAAGGCTTGGAACTGCAGCAAAAGCGCCTGCTGCTCGAGATGGAAACGAGTGCGGTGCAGAACAGGGCTACGGAGCGAACTCGTGGGCCCTGCCTGAAACTGCCGGCCGGCAGTCAGGAGCCGCGATCGGTTGTCAGCGGGACCGGAACGAGCCTTTCACGCTGGAAATGCTCCGATCGCTGCCAAGAGCTCCTTTTAAAAACGTTGATTTTTTTTTTTTGAAATAAGCTGAGCAGAGACAATGCAGGAGACACAACTGTCCAAGTCGACCGAGTCGATAAACTGGAGAGCAGCAGGAAGGGCGGGGCTTAAACTCATTGCAGACCCGGTCCTGATTGGTCAACTGACGGGAGTCTACCCAGTGCTGCCTGCCGTTCCCAACCATGGAGGAGAAGTGTTATTTAGTATTTGTTTCTTTCCAGTGCCATGCATCGAGATAAGGCTGCTGTATTTAATTGTTTGAAGCTTCAACCTGGAACATCTATAAGGTTTTTCTTACCCTGTCCTCAGGTCTTCCATCGAACTTAAACTTTTTAGGAAAATGTCACCAAAGATGGCCAAATCCAATTTATACAAGGATGCAGCTGATTTTAAGCTGCATCCTTCTATAAGCTCAATCCTTTATTTGAAGGCATCTTTTTACTAAAGAGTTATTCTCTTAACAATGAATTATAAGAAAGATGAACAGGAGACTTGAAATCCCTTTAACAGTTAGGCCTTGTCACATTTTTCCTTAGTATAATGAGATGAATTATATTCTATTTAAAGTATAGTAATGTTGCAATTTACATTTCTCTGCACATATCAACAGATACACATTTTGTGCACATCTACTTATGTCTCGTTTTTCCACCTTAGCTGCACATTTCATTTAGTATTTCACTCCTGTTTCCTTTTCCTATGCTGATTTTAGGCTCTGGAAAGTTTCAGTCTAAAATGTCTTCATAGGATATATATCAACTTGTTTCTGTGGTAACTTCCTGTATGCTTGTCCGTTTTTTCCAGTGTCCAATCTGAACAGGAAAAAAACAAGATGGGGCAAACTACAATTCACAGCTTTGACTAAATTATGATCTCTTTCTTGAAGTTATATTAATAGACATTTCCCTAAACCTTAATTTTGCAAAAAGGTGTTAGCTTAATTTGCATTATCCAATTACCAGAATGGGCAATTCATCTTTATACTTTTACTAAATTTAAGGGCAGTGATTGGTAGATTTCCCTGGCTTTCCCCTCTTTCACTGCATAATCAGCCAATGATAAATGCATCACTAGCCACTTTCTTGATGTGTTAAGACTTGCTAAATTTTTCATATAGGTTTCATGTTTTTCAGAAGAATGCCATATCTGTACATGTAAGGATAGCTCTATAAAAGCCAGATGTGTCATCTCTCTGGCAGTCCAACCCAAAAAGATCAACATATCCAGACCAGCCAAAAGTAGCCAATGGGAATTTGGCAGATTTCAGATCCTATATCAATACAATGAACATTCATGAAGCAAGACTTCTGTTTGGAGAAGAGGAAAATATAAATTAAAATCATAACAGCTAAAAACAAATATAAAGTTTCTATGAGGTAGGCTGGAAATGAGATGAAGACTGATCTTCGGCATATGTTTTGTTTAAATAATGGTTAATGAGAATATGGAGATAAGCCCTATAACTCACACATTATGTTTTTACAAGAACTGGCACACTCAAACCAGTGGTGGGTTCCTCCCGGTTCGGTCCGGTTCGGCCGAGCCAGTAGCGGTGACGATATGACATCTCCCCCCCCCGCCCTCCCACCCCACCCACCCACCCACATTATTCTTACCTTTTATTTGGTCCCACCCCCAATCTATTGCTGCCTCCTGAGTCTCAGCTGATGACTAGAGGGAAAAAAACTGTTTAAACTCTTGCCGCAGGGCTTCAAAGGGCCATCCTACAGCTGATCAGTGTTAAAAGCAAACAAATGAGTCGGGTCGTAAGTGCGAGGACTAGTCGTAAGTGTGAGGACCTTCCAGAAATGACTCTGACTCTAGCCACGCCCACCTAGTCACATGACCTCCAAGCCACGCCCACAAAATAAGCCACGCCCACAGAACCGGTAGTAAAAAAATTTAGAACCCACCCGACTCAACCATCAGTAAAGTGTAACACCAACAACAAAAAGTAGGAAGATGAGTATTGTGTGCAGTCATTTTTTATCATAACCCAAAGTAGTTAAGGCAACCTCTGAAGACATTTATAGTATTGTTGAATATTAGAGACACCTAAACTGGTGTCTGGCTTAAAGACTTTTTGCTTGGCTGCTTTGAAAGCAACAGTGTAATTCTGTGAAATGAATTACTGGAAAAGTAGAGGGAAAGAGATGGGCAAAGACCTATTCAATGACTGAGATTTGTTCAATATGATTTTATTTATTTATCTATTTATTTATATTTCACATTTCTGGACCGTTCATCTCCCTCAAAGAGAGACTCTTGAAATGGAGTGCATTTTGTCTTTAGGGATAAAAGTCACTGAATAAGTTTCTTTAAAATTGCATGCATATTTGTATAGGTATTCCTCTCAAGAAAACAAATTTAATAATAGGGAAGGAAAAAATACACATGAGCCCATGTTGCAGTGTCTTTGAAAAAAATCTTTGTATAATATATGTAAATCTAACCGGTTACAACCAAATAAACAGAAAAAGCTATTTCCCTTTGTGCAAGAGCTGCTGAAGCTTTCCTATTAAATGTGATCTAAATTTTTTTAAAAGACGGATATACCTTCTTGTGAACATCAAATAATACATAGAAAATTACATGCTCTAGAAAGACAGCGTTCTTTGGAAATAGTATTATAGCATTTTAGCATCTGCCTGATGGGTTCAATTTAGTAGAATCAACATGCTCTGAGTTCCATCAATTAAACGATATCTATTTGAGACCATAGAAAAGTGCCTTTTCTACAGCAGTGCCTATTTTCTGGCATAAGATTCCCCACTCCCCCAGATTTGAATGGCTGCCTTGCTACTGATATTCATCTCTGTATTTCTTTCTACAAGAATAGCAAGGCATAAAAGGCTGAATTGTACCAAAAGTTTAAGCGTTTGGATTTTGTTAAATTTTCTGGCAGAATACACTGAATTTAATAGATCCCATGAAGCCACTGCTTGGGATCCAGTGAAATTTATCATGCTGACATCTCTCGAAATAAAAATCTCTCTTGCCACAAATTGTTATATGCATCAAGAAAGTTGTTAAGAATGTTTAGAAAATGTAAAGATGCCATTTAAAAATTAAATATCCCACAAGACAGCATACAACAAGGGTTAGAAACTTTTAAGTGTTTTGGGCTGTTTGTTGATGAGAAAGAAGGTCAAACGGTAATATTAACAATATTAACAATTCAGAATGGATGAGACAAATCATATTGTGAGATATGCTGGGATTTTCTACTTCGTTGTATGGAATGGGGAAATGATTAGCTTATTTATTCCTAGTTTTTAAAATTTGGTTAAACTTTCTTTAGGTATTACCTAAAGAATACATGCAAGAAATACCCACTGATTTTCAGCATTGCTGCTGCCCAACTTTATAATCTTCGGAAGCTGCAACAAAGGGCTAACGTAGAATTTATGCAGTGAGAGAGAACATTGGACAAAGTACATAATATAGCCTACTCTTATGCAGGTTATTTTAAGTTAATGTTTAACTTAATTTCTTAAAACCAGTTCATGCCAAGCCAATCTTATTTAATTCTTTGACAAAGTGACTAAGTAAGTAGACCAGTGAAATGCTGTGGACATACCATGTTTGCCCGAAAATAGGACCGGGTCTTATTTTCTTTTAGCCTTGAAAATAAGTACTTGGGCTTATTTATTTTTTTTTTTTTTGAGGCAGTGAGCGCCCCTTAATCATGGCCCATGGATCAGTTGAGCCAGCGGGGCCAGGAGCTGCCTTTCATTCTTTCTCTCCAGGCATCTGGAGATGTTTCCAGTGCACTTTTGCCAGCACCAGCCTGCAGCACCAAGGGCCCCTCTCTTCTGCAGCTAACCTTGTGGCTCTGGAGCAGGCAGCAATCATGGTTTGCGCTCCACCAGTCCTGGAACTTGGGTGTTGCACAGGCTGCTGCTGCTACAATGAGAGAGAAGGCCTTGTAGCGTGTCGGAATCGGCTCTCCCCCACCTGCCTCTACCCAGCTGCTGGGCCTGCTGTATCTGTTGCTGCTACCTCATGGGGCCTCATCACTCTCCTGGCTGCACTGCTCTCAGCAGCCTGGCTGGGCTGCTCCTGCCTATAATGGGGCAACTTGGCAAAGATCTCCGGAGCACCTCCCCTGCTGCCGGGCCCCTTTGCCAGTAGTCGCATTGCCTTGAGAAACTTCCGTGGCGGCCCTGTAGTGGGACGGAGGAGGTCCTTTGCACCGCAAAATCCATTATTGAAAGAGGCTGCACACTGCTTCTGGGCGGGGGAGGCTCAGTCCCCTTACCCAGTTGCCCTCTGCGTTTCTCATCAAATGTCTGTGTGTGAGAGAAAGAGAAATGGCGGAAAGGAAACCCTTTCAAACAGCATTGCCTGCAATTTGTTTGTTTGTTTGTTTGTTTGTTTGTTTATTTATTTATTTATTATTTATTATTCAAATTTCTATACCGCCCTTCTCCTTTCGGACTCAGGGCGGTGAACAGCCAAAATAAAACATTTATACATAAAGTGCGATTAAAAATAGATTTAAAATAATTAAACTTGGCCCGTAGTTTAAAATTTATCAATTTAAAATCCATATCAAAATTTAAAATTAACCGTAAAATCATAAAATCAAGAGAGACCGGCTAACTGGAAGAGATGAGTTTTTAGGGCGCGACGAAAAGTCCGGAGGTCGGAGATCACTCGTATCTCTGGGGGTAGATTGTTCCAAAGGGTAGGTGCCACCACAGAGAAGGCTCTCCTCCTGGGGGTCTCCAGCCGGCATTGTCTAGCCGACGGCACCCTGAGGAGGCCCTCTCTGTGGGAGTGAACTGGCCGGTGGGAGGCTATTGGTGGCAGAAGGCGGTCTCGTAAGTACCCTGGCCCTAAGCCATGGAGCACTTTAAAGGTGATCACCAACACCTTGAAGCGCACCCGGAAGTCCACCGGAAGCCAATGCAGCTCGCGCAGGAGAGGAGTCACATGGGAGCGCCCCGTCGCTCATTACTCCCCTCTGCTGATTCCCTTTCTCTCTCACTCACACATAGACATTTGATTGTTTTAAAGGGACGGGCTGCTCTTTGCTTCTATAGTATCATAAACATGCGCTTTCCACAATCTTCCAGAATTGCCTGAAATTCTTTACTGTGAGAAAATGCACATTGTGAAGAAGAACGAAGAAGAACGAAGCGAGGTGGGGGGGGGCAAAGTAAAGTACCATAGGAGTGTGCAGCTACCCCATGCACCAATTTATTTGAGGGCCCTTCAGCCAGGCCACCCATGCCAAACACTCATCCATCCCCAGGATAGTCACAGCCTTTCTCTAATCTGCTTTCCAGCTCTGTTCTCCCCCGCCACATGCAAGGCAACAAAACTAAAAAAAAAAAAAAATAGTTCAGACCTTCCAACTTCTCATGAAAAAAAAAATCTTACAAGGTGGGGTTTTTTTATCATAGTTCCAGAGATTACTTTTGTTGCCCTTGCTGGCTCAGCTAATCTGCGGGCCACAATTAAGGTACCAAGCTTCCATGAGGTGACCAGGGAAGGGAAGGGAAGGGCTGCCTCCTGTGCTTGCCATGCCCACCCCTTCACTAGGGCTTATTTTGGGGTGTAGGGTTTATATTAGACCTACCCAAAAAAAAATCAGGCTAGGACTGGGCTGGGTCCTATTTTCAGGGAAAAACGGTAGTATATTTAGACTTCAGCAAGGCATTCAACAAAGTAGACCACAACCTACTTCTTGGTAAGCTAGAAAAATGTGAGCTAGACAGCATCACCACCAGATGGATTTCTAAATGGCTGACTGTACTCAATGAGTAGTCCTTAATGGTATTACATCTACATGGAAGGAAGGAAGCAGTGGGATACACAAGGTTCCATCTTAGGCCTAGTATTGTTCAATATCTTCAAAAAGGACTTAGATGAGGGAATAGAAGCGGAACTTATCAAAATTTTCAGATGACATTAAGATGGCAGGAATAGCCAACACCCAGAAGACAAGCTCAGGATCCAAAAACATGTTGACAGTCTTGAATAATGAGCCCTATACAACATCATGAAATTTAATGTAGAGAAAAACAAGGTTTTACACTTAGGCAAGAAAAACCAAAAAGTACAAGTACAGATTACAGATTACAGATTACAAGTACAGATTAGGTGAAACCTGGCTCAAAAATAATAACTGTGAGAGGGACCTTGGAGTCTTAGTGGATGATCACTTAAACATGAGCCAGCAATATGCAGCAGTAACCAAAAAACTAATATAATCCTTGGTTGTATAAACAGAGGCATACAATCAAAATCACATGCAGTATCAGTACCACTTTGTAAAGCCTTAGTAAGACCACACCTGGAATACTGCATCCAGTTTTGGTCATCTCATTACAAAAAAGATGTTGAGGCTTTGGAAAAAGTGCAAAAAAGAGCAACAAAGATGATTAAGGGCCTAGAGACAAAAACATATTGCAGGAACCGAAAAAACGGTTGCAGGAATTGGATATGGCCAGTCTACAGAAAAGGAATAGGGGAAACATGATAGCAATATTCCAGTGTTTGAGGGGCTGCCACAAAGAAGAGGATGTCAACTTATTTTTCAAAGCACCAGAAGGCAAGAAGACAATGGATGGAAACTGATCAAGGAGAGAAGCAACCTAGAATTAAGAAGAAGCTTCCTAACAGTGAGTACAATTAACCAGTGGAACAGCTTGCCTTCAGAAGTTGTAGGTGCTTCATCATTGAAGGTTTTTAAGAAAAACTGGATAGCCATCTGTCTGAAATAGTATAGGGCAGTGATGGTTAACCTTTTTTTCCTCGGGTGCCAAAAGTGTGAGCGTGCGCGCTATCGCGTGCGTACACGTGCCCACACCCATAATGCAATGCCCCTCCCGCATGCCCCTCCTCCTGCACATGCATGCAACCTACCCCTCCGCATGTGAATGCAACCCTCCTCCCCCTATGTATGCACGCTCGACCTCCCCTTTTTGGCCTCACATCCCAAAACAGCACTGAGTGGGGAAGCCTTTGTCTCCCAAAATGGTTGGGGGGGGGAAACCTTTGCCTCCCAAAACAGCTGGGGGAGGGAAGCCTTTGCCTCCCAAAATGATTGGGAGGGGGGGAAGCTTTTGCCTCCCAAAACAGCTGGGAGAGGGGGGAAAAAAGCCTTTGCCTCCCAAAATGGCTGAAAGGGGGGGGGAAGCCTTTGCCTCCCAAAACATCTTGGAGGGGAGAAAAAAGCCTCGTCTCCCAAAACAGCGTTGGGAGGGGAATCTCCGGAGATCTGGGAAGGCACAGGCAGCAGAAAGTGAGGAGGAAGGTAGATCTCCCCACGCATGCAAGCATGTCTCCCGCTTGCTGGGCAAACCCGTAAATCAGTTGGCCGGCTGGAAGTGCTCTCATGCACAGTGGAGTTGAGCTGGGCGGAGGCTTGCGTGCCTGCAGAGGGTTGTGCATGTGCGGAAGGACCTGTGCAGGCGCAAAGGGGTGCAAGTGCTTCGCTTTGCTCACCTGCCTCGCTCGCCTGCTCACATTTGCGAACCAGTAGTGAAGGTAAGTGAATACCATCCCTGACGTGAATAGATATTAAATGAGATCATGCTGGGAATGTATGTTTCCTGATCCTAATACTAAAAGAAAATAGAAACTCCTATTGATATTGTAAGCCTTAGAGCCAATTTCTCTTACAGCCTTTTAGCTTACCATGTTCCCTAAAATCTGATTTATATTCCCAAAGGCATGACTATTCTCCCTAATGCAAAGTTGTCATCCAAATACTTTTTCTGAAATCAAATATAGATGATGACATTTTATTTAAGCAATTAAATGCTATTAATTGCTTTGGTATTCACAGGAACAATAATAATTAGCTCATCTGAATATAAGACATCTTTTCCCTGAAACACATGGATTGCCAGCAGATTCCTAATCAGGCTTGATAGAGAAGCAGATGAAATCTCCTGGGTCAAGTCTCACATTTTTGCTCATGAAATTAAAGTGAGATAACTCTGAAATATAAAGCCCCTTCAAAACCTGCAGATTTTCCTGGGATAAAAAAAGGCAGGCGTCTTGGTTTAATTGGTAAAACATCACTGTTTGCCTTGAAGTTTGGGCAAGAGAACCTAAATTATTAGACTAAGATGGATGTGTCATCCCATTTGTTTGTTTCATACTGTTTGCCTACTTGGTCTTTGGAAATCTGACAAATGTTGGATACAAGTGAAATTTCATTAGTCATTTAATTTAATTATTCAGGTTCAACCTCTACTTTTCAGCTCAGTAGGAGTTATTCTCTGGAAAGCAGGCATTGGTGGAAAATCCTCCTGAAGAAGACTTCGTATCTCTACCATGAACACTTTGACTGAATGAGAATATGTAACAGATTCAATGGCATTGGGGAGGATTCTTGGGCCAAAATAACTAATTCTTTCACTAATTTCTCAGGTTGTCTTTGCTCATGGAGGACTATCACTTGGAATACAAAAAGACTGGCCTTTATAGTGACATTACCACAACACAAGCAGCACTAGGAACAAATGTATTGTCTTCACTAACAAAATCACAGTTAGGCGTTAGGATATGCTTTAGTCCAAGATGCTTATCCGGAAGAGCCATATATTCACTACAGGGCAGTTATTTTTATAAGTGACAAGCAAATTTGCAAACCTTGGGCTTTTCCTGAGCATCCTAACGCCTCCCCCTGCCCTCCACTAATACCCCCTGGCTCCAACTCTGCTGATATCTACTCCCTTAGAACAGCTATTGTTTAATTATTTATTTACTCAGAACCTGACACATCTTCATTTATTTACGTCTGCTATATTCTTTCTTTTTTCTCCTCCATCATTAATGTAAAAAAGTCACAGTATTTTTATACTATTTAATACTGAGAAAGATTACAATAGCTTTTTAGAAGAGTTGCTGTGGATTAGAGGACAAGCCCTTCAGAAGCCAACGTCCAGAAAGATGGCAAGACTTCCATTTGCTAAAGAGCAGGAGTGGACAGCTCATTATGCTAATATTGCATGTTAGTGGTTTGTTGTACTCTCTTCTGATGCATCCATTCCTGGGCATTATTGGATATAGAATGATTGTGCAAGGTGAGCCTTTGATGTGACACACAATGGCACTTCATTTGCTCCCATCAGTGCTACATGCAATTGCTACAGCAAAGTGCTAAACTCAGCCCTGCCACTGGTCATACTGTAGCTGCTCTTCAGATAAATAGAGTTAAATCTCCGGGGCAGTTAATCTGACACTTTTCATGAAAACTAAATTCACACCATAAAGAGGCAAACAGGAAAAATAACCCAGTCTGATTTTAAAAAATGATGCTGAGTTGTAAAGAGCTGTAAGAAAGTAATAAAATTGGGGAAGCAGCTCTATTTTCAGAACTGCTGAAAAGATGTCAGACTAGCACACTAAGCAAAACTAATTTATTCTGCTAGTGTTTGTAGATGGATAAAGGCATTCTGAAAGGAGGCCCATTTAAATTTAGTGGTAAGCGTGCAAAGTCTTTGAGGAATTGGAAAACAAAGGAAGTGGTGTGGCTTTTGCAAATAATAGCAGAGATGGATATATATGTGTATTTTTGTGTATGTACATATGTACACACTTATGTACATACTTTTCTTGCTAAGTGTGCACTAATTGTACTTCTGTATCTTCCACATCCTTAATAAAACACAACAATCATTGTTACATGGGGCTTTACGTCTTCCATCAATAAAATTAGAAGAGACAGGCAGCGTTTTAAAGCACTTGGTACAATTTACATTGACATAATACAGCCTTTCTATAAGACTGTGGATAAAAATAAAGTCCTGAAATAAATTTCCATTTTATTTTGGAAAGTTGCCCCTGCGGATTTTCATAGAACTGATTTTGAAAACTTTAACCTGGAACAAATGTATGTCAGCTTTACAGAACAGGATTCTAGTTATCATTGTATGTGTTTTTGGTTCATTCTTTCTCTCTGTTATTCAACTTGGTATACCCAATTAGATTTTCTTTCTCATATATACATACATTTTATAATATGTATCTTTTATAGCAGTATCTACTGCTATACAAATAGTATTCATTTTTTATATTGGACATTTTATTTTTTGACCATTAATTTGGTTTCAGAAATTTAACAATCCCAACTGAACGAAATGCTTATGAAATAAATAGCATTCAGGCATTTGGTGTGAATTATGATTTTAAAAAATGACTATCAATGTAACACAAATCAATAATGAATCTCAGTAATCAGTTAATTAAAAATTAAATTAATTCTTTAAATATAACATGCATCACAATTATATAATGACAGAACACTTGCAAACAGATAACATTTTTGTAAAAAATGAGGTCTTGTTTCTGTTATAGGGTTTAAATTGAATTTAAATCCCATAACTGGGACTTAGGATATGAAAGTAAAGAATCTATTTTAAAAGATTTCAGGCAAAGCTTATCATTGGCATTGCTATCCTCATTTGTTTTCTCCATATTAGTGCATAGTCAAACTGCCTAAGAAAATATATAAAGCTGCTTAATGCAATGTCAGATGGGCAATAGACTTCTAGGATCACAAAGTATCACTTTTTATCTAATTCTTTTTCAATGGATTTGCTTTTTTTAGTGGATTAGGTTTCTCAATGGATTTGCTAGTGGTTGAACTAAGAATTTCTACATATAAAATAGATGCACTATCATCCAGCAATTACCCTTGTAAAATTCCTGTCCAAAAATTAACAATCTATATATTCATCATAGTTACCCTGTAACAATCCCACCATTAAAAACAGCACCATGGGAGACAAAATAGGAAAGCATATTAAACTAGGCAAAAAAATCGTAAGAAAACACCTTTCCACTTTAGATGAATTAAAATCACAAGGACCAGATGGTTTACACCCCAAGGTTCTGAAGGAACTGGCAGATGTGATCTCAGACCTACTGAACAATATCTTTAAAAGCTCCTGGAGCACAGGGAAAGTGCCAGAGGACTGGAAACAAGTGGTTCTAATTTTCAAAAAAGGGAAAAAAGTGGAACCAGGAAAATACAGACAAATCAGCTTGACATCAATTCCTGGGGAAATTTTATAACAGATAATCAAGCAGCAGATTTGTTAGCATCTCGAAATGGACAACATGATTAATAAAAGCCAGCATGGGATTGTTAGAAACAGATCATGCCAAACAAACCTTATCACCTTCTTTGATTAAGTGACTAAATTAGTGGATCAAGGAAATGTTATGGATATAGTATATTTGGACTTCAATAAGGCATTTGGCAAAATAGACCACAGCCAACTTCTTAGTAAGATAGAACAATGTGGTATAGACAGTACCACAACCAAATGGATTCACAATTGGCTAATCAACTGTACTCAGCTGTAATTCTCAACGGAACTATATCTACATGAAGAAAAACATGCAGTGCGGTACCTGAAGGTTGCCTGGGCCCAGTATTCGTCAACATCTTCATAAATTTAGATGGTGGATAGAAAGGAACCTTATCAAAATTGCAGATGACACCAAGCTGGAGAGAATTGTTAACATTTTGGATAATGGACTCAAGATAAAAGAAGAATCTTGACAGACAAGAGAAATGGGTTCTATCCTATAATACTCAGTTGAGTGGCAAGAAAAGTAAGGTTTTGCACTTAGGTAGTGCACTGATATAGAATATTTGTAGTAACTATGAGAGGGATCTAGGTATCCTAGTACAGGGATCCCAAACCTGTAGATCGTGGTCCACTACCAGGCCATGACCTATTCGCAACAAGGCTGCATGAGTGGTGGGCCAGAACGCGCATGTACATAGACCCACTCACATGAGTGGTGGGCATTGCTGCTTGCAATAACACTTAGACTTATATATAGCTTCACAGTGCTTTACAACCCTCTTTAAGCGGTTTTACAGAGTCAGCATATTGCCCCCAACAATCTGGGTCCTCATTACCGACCTCGGAAGGATGGAAGTCTGAGTCAACCCATGAGGATGGTGAGATTCGATCTGCCAAATTGCAGGCAGTCGGCAGTTAGCAGAAGTAGCCTGCAGTACTGCATTCTAACTGCGCCACCATGGCTCCTGCAGCCCCACTCTTGTGAACGGTGGGCACATGTGCCCGCCACTCAAGCAAATGAAGTTGTGTGTGCACATCTTCTTTTTGTGGGTTTTCCCCTCACACAAAACCATCTTCTCTTCTCCCTACCCCCATTCCAGGCCACCAATCAGGAAAGGTTGGGGAACGCTGTCCTAGTAGACTACCATTTAAATATGAGTCAGCAATGTGTTGCTGCTGCCAAAAAAACCAATGTAATCCTCCATCAGCAGATGGATAGCACAAGATCACAAGAAGTGATAGTCCTGTTCTATTCTGCACTAGTGAGGCATACTTGGAATAGTATGCTGGACACACATACTTGTGTCCAGTTCTGGTCGCCGTGATACAAAATAAATGCTGAGACACTAGAAATAGTGTAAAGAAGTGCAACAAAGATAAGGGGTCTGAAGACTAAATTAAATGAACTGTTGAGGGAACTAGGTATGTCTTGCCTAACAGAGAGAAGGATGAGGTGTGACATGATAGCTGTCTTATTCTCCAAAGCATCTGAGGATGGAAGCAACGGGTGGAAGTTCATTAAAGAGAGATTCTACCTGACACTAAGGAGAAATTTTCTGACAGGGAGAGCAATAAACCAATGAAATAGCTTGCCTTACAGAGTTGTGGGTGCTTTGTCGTTTTGAAGAAAAGTTTGGAGAGCCATTTGTTCGGGATGATATAAGGACTCCTATCTTGAGAAGGGGATTGGACTGGAATGCCTCCAAGATCCGTTCCAGCCTTATGATTCTATGATTCTATATTGCCAAATCTGGGCAACAACTAAAATTGAGGAAGCAAAAGCTGCTAATTTTTATTCTTAATTGCAATAACTTTCATCTTATGAGCGCTTTTTCAAAATAACCAAATATTGCACCATTACTAGCATTATTTCCAGGACTACTACTTATAATAAAAACAGAACTAGAAGCATATTCTTCACTGAATATATCTATGATTTCTGTAATTCCCACAATTAAACCTACCATACGCACAATTAGACATCTTTGTGACAATTATCTATGTTGAAACCTAGGAAGAATGTTAATTGAACTGTTCATTGCTTTAGAAATGATTTAGAAAAGTTATTTAAAATATGCAGGAATTCAAATGTAAGTATGCAGCTCATCAAAAGAACTGCTGCTTTTCTTGAACTATCATGTGCAGATATAGTTGTCTTGAAGAGTTTCAGACAGGTGTTCTTTGTAAGCCCTTCTAAGCATCTGTTTGAGATGAGATCTGAAACATTGTTCAGTTCCATTCTTTATTTTCCCTTTCCTGAAGAAAAACCAATAAACTTATAGGACCAGCTTTCTTTAGTAGTGTTGCTTAGATCCAGCAAAAGAGGCATCTTCTGATTCCTGCCTGCTAGGGAGCTACCTCTGGTGTGCTCAAGGAAGAAGTTTTTTCTGCCATGGTGTCCATTCTATGGAATATTATTCCTTCTGAGATTATGTTTCTCCCCAACCACGTCAGCCTTTTGCAAGACATTAAAAATATAGCTTTGCCATCAAGCCTGGGCCTTGATAGAATGGATGATTCTGCCTTATGGTTGATTTAAATATGGGAGGTTGTGTACTTTCCTAGCAGCTAGTCTAGGTATGGTGCTAGGAATGTACCATATGTACCATTTTGGTGCTATTTTTAAAATTATAATTATTTTATCCTGTTCTCATTTTGCTTTTATTTGCTAACCATCCAGAGTAATGTATATGAGATGTATGGCAGAAGGAAGGAAGGAAGGGGGAGAGAGAGAGAGAGAGAGAGAGAGAGAGAGAGAGAGAGAGAGAGAGAGAGAGAGAGGAAGGAAGGAAGGAAGGAAGGAAGGAAGGAAGGAAGGAAGGAAGGAAGGAAGGAAGGAAGGAAGGAAGGAAGGAAGAAAGAAAGAAAAGCTTAATTGCTGTCTCATTAGATGTGGCAGCTACCCAGCAATGGACTTGGGATACCAGAATAAAGAGCTTTGTCAAAAGCTTTGAAAAGTGCATTTCATACTGAGGAAGAGGAGTTAGATAGGTCTTTATCTGAATCTCAACCTATGTAGGAATGAGCCAAGTAGTGAAGCCAACAAACCATCAACCTTTGTTCCGTTGACAAGTACATATTTACTGTTAAAAGTATATAGATCACTCCTATTCATATCAATTACTTGTTGCCAAAATTCGTGCTCCCATTAACCAATGTCCTGTGTGAAATTTGTGATAGGAAGAGCCTAGAATATTCCTTAATGACTGCTTTTGGTCTATAACCGACATATACTATACAGCATATATTTGCTATCCTGAATTTAGAATTAACCTTATAAAGAGTGCTTAATGGTAGTAAGACCATGCTTATTTATTTCGATCAAATGGCAAGATTTCATGGGCAAACCTGTTATAATTTGACTGTCTGAAGTTATCTAATATACAGAGCAGCATAGTACAGTTTTATTCTTAAAATATGCAAAACAGAGAAAAGATGTTTAGAAAGTCCATACAAATAAACAAAAGAAATTGTAGACATTTAATAAGAAAAGAAAAAAGAAAGTATAATTACTGGCAATCTAGAACACCATTCACTATATTTCTCCATACATTATATTTCTATGTAAATTCCTTGATTTTCTCTGAACTTGGTTGGGTTTTTACAGACATTTCATTACCAAACTAAGTAACATCATCACTGCACAACCAAGGAGAGAGAGAGAGACCACCAAGGACCTCAGAGGTATGGACCCCTGAGCTACAAATATTCTCTTCTAATGTATTTCTATCCTGGCAAACCATACTTTCCTCCATCATATTTACACCCCTTTCAATACATTGCCTTTTGTTCTTTGAAGTTCTTGACCTTTTTAAAATGATCTCATGAATTTCATTGTCTTGGCATCCTCTAATAGACCATATGTACTGACCTCAAGCACATATTCTAGTTGTGATCAATTGAGGTTTTCATGAAATAGTTTCTACAAAGGCAGCAAAGGTTTAGTTACCAGTCTTATGCCATATGCAATATTTTCCTGTAATTATAATAACAGTGTTTTGGCATAATTTTGGTAAGTAGCCAAAATCCATTTGCCTTCCAAGCATGCTCATTCCATACTAAGGAAACTAGGGCCTGTTTTGAAAGCTAATCTACTGTTGCCTCCATTTTACCAGCTAGGATGCCTGTATTCTCACACTCAAGATGCAATAGAAACAAAGAACATCACAATTAGAACAGAAAGAAAAATCTTATTTTCTTGTTTTCCAAGGGATACGATAGGTAATAAATCACAGCAATGGAGCAGCTGCATGGGTGATTGTTTTCAATTAAAAGAAAATAGACCTTGCCTTTCCTTGTCTGAATGCACATCTAAGAACACATGAAATAATCAGATTAGAACTTCTACTATCAAACATAGTTAGAAAAAAAATTGAAACTTCTCCTTGAATATAAAAAGGAGGAATAAAACCCTTTATGTACAACATTATCTTAAATCAGATATTTGTTAGCAACAAATTGCAATGTAAACATATCTAATTTACATGCAGCCCAAACCTGTGCATACTTACTCAGAAGTAAACAAAAGGAATTTATAAAGAAATATTTTAAAATAAAATAGATATAAATCCATCACAAGAAATACAAGTGGACTTACTCCAAAGTATATAGAAGTGCAGCCCAAATTTACATACTCTCACGGGTACTATCAGCTTGCAATGCTAATAAGTTAAACACATGAAGAAAGCCACCCAATTCAACAGATGCTTGGAGGAGCTCTGCCAATTTTTTGTAGTTTCTCGTGTTACTTCAATACATTTTTCCCTCAAGATGAATATTCTAATTTTCTTCAGATAGATTTTATGCAAATATTAGACTCCACCCCCATTCCCTTTCATGATCTATCAGACTATAATACTGAACATTTTCTAAAACATACAGTCAGTGCTTTACTGAATTTAGTACTGTGGAGTTCCTTTAATTATATGATTTAAAAATAATTTGCAATGTATTAGTCACAAAATGGCATTAGAATTCTTTTTATTTAATGTCAAAAACCCTTTTCTTCTGAAGTCATTGAAATTAATTACATGTGATGTTAGGCACTTGATAATCCTAAATAGAATTGGATGCATAACCCATGTAAAAGTATTTTTAAATGTTCCTTCCTACAGTGCAATCCTCTCCCCTGGAAAAAGATAATAATGGAGTTACTATTTGTTCTAGGAGAGAAGCTTTCGTCCTCGAATATCACAGATGTATACATAGAAATACATTCGCTTCATTTGAGCAAGAACAGATAGACAATCTGTGCTGAGTTGTAACTATATGTATATGCATTTCATATGTTAGCCGTCTGTTTTATTGAGATCTAACAATATTGTTTTTTTAAAAAAAAGCTTCTTTGTGAAGAATGAAAAGATACTGGGTTTAGCTGTTAATAAGAAATCTATCTGGAGATTTTTATATCGTCTCTATTTTTGACAGTATGCACTTTAATCCAACTGCTGGGAATATATTTTTCCCTATCATACATGTTAAATCCAACAAACCTTAGACTGTTCAATGAACATCTAAAGGTCAATCATTCATTCTTTCTTTCTTGCCTCAAAGAAGACTTAAATGTTTTAAATCTTAACCTTGTTGATCTCCTTGGACTACATTTTATAAGAATATTTTTTAAAGATATTCATTCACCTTCTCTGGAATAATTAACTACGGGTTAGCACAAGTCTTAGAATAACATCTAAAGAAGTTTTGCATTCTAGTTTATTTAATTAATCATTTATATTACTTTTGAAATTTTGCATATAAACGTGAATTGTGTTGAAAGGTCAGCAATATTGTTTTTTAAGTTTAATTTATGTTTTATATTTTATTAGTATGTAAAGGTTCAAATTGACTTCACAAGATTGAGATAAAGATTTGAACACAGGTAAAAATGTTGCTCAAAATAAGATGGAATCCATCAGATTCTTTGCATTTTTGTTGGGAAAAAACTTGTCAGCCTTCTTTGTTCTAGAGAATCCCATTTGCATCCCATTTGAGTTAATTTGCATTAACTCAGTAGTTAATTTTAATCTTACAGTATTAAAGATTGCCTATTCATATTCCTCTTCCAAATGTAACATTTACTCCCTCACTTCTATGGATATATAAGTGGAACACTGGGAAACAAATTTATGAAGAGAGAAATCAAAGCAGCTTCTTTTAAGGCAGCAAGCATTGTTCAGTAGACGCAGTCTGGTATCAGGATGTGGGAGAATACAAGAATAGAGAAACCCATATTTATAGTTGCATAATAATTATAATTGAACTGATGAATGTCTATAATTCTTAATCATATATCTGGGCAATAGAAAGGAAAGAAAGCACATGTTTTCATGTTTTTCCTTAGTCCACAACGTTTTCCAATGGAAAGATTTCTTACACTTAGATTCAAAATCTTCATATTAAAACCCTCTTAATAGGGTTTTAAACAAGCCATCTAATTTTTATAATTAGATTCAAAATCTTATTTCCAATGAATCTGGCCGTTAATCTATTTGCAACTTTCAAAAACCAATGTTTTAATTACACATTTGCTATTTATTTTTGAATTTAAAAAAAAATATTTCTTAAATTTACATGAAATTGTTTCACTGAGGATTGAAGGAGAATCACCCAAGGTAATGAAACTTGCTTTTCTAAAGGTTTTTAGTATCAAAAAAAGAATTACAAGCCATTTACAGAACTGATTAAGAGAGGAAATGGGCAAACCCAATGCCCATTCTGTTACATACAAATGCCTAACATTGTGCACCCATGGCAGGGCAAGGGTTAACACAACCCATCCCACCTAGTCCTTCCCTTGACCCCTCCTCACCTTGGCTCCGCCTCCCAGGTATATAAGGTGTTGCCCAAGAGTCCAGATTGCATTCCAGATGTTCTCCTGTAAGAGATAAGAAAAATGTAAATAAATGTCTTCTGAATCTAAACTAACCTGTGTTGGAGTTATTGGGCTAGATCCTCGGAAACACGCAACACATTCAAAGATTCCAAACCATGTGAAGGGAAACAATAATAAGGATATAATAAATAATACTAGGATATGATATACTGGTATACTAGATTCTGTAACCATTAGGTTCCTGTAATACATATATGCCTTTGTATTTGTATCACATATATTATGCCTTTATATTTGTATCTCCTGTAACAAACATATTCTGTTATTAGGCCTGTAATGTATCTGGTATTTGTCAAACATATGTCCCTGCCATTTGACCTGAACCCATATCAATCTTCTCCCTGTTTTTTTCTTGTGCCATCTAAGAGCATGGTACGTATCTCCAAGGGATAATTTACATCTCAGTCCTAATTTATGTTGATCTGGATAGACTCCTACTTTCCAGGGCCAGGGGGCCAAAGTGGCCAATTGAGTAAACAAAGAAATGCTCAAGATGACTAATTGGGAAGTTTCAATTCCCCCTTGCAGGGCAACAAGGAATGCACAGGCATGGATTGGGAGGCCAGAGTTGGGTACTAAGCTGACATCTCTGAGGGTATAAAAGGACGCCATACCTTCCCCAAGGTGTGGCTATCTCCTCGCATGCATTATATCTATATGTTCTGGATATAGTTCCACCCAGTATTTTGTTTTTGGCCATAAATAAAATCTGTTTTTTTGCAAGCCTCGTCTTGAGTCTCTCTCTTTGGCATTCTGGTGACTCAAGTGTATTTTGGGACCTTACACATGGCTTAGCTTGCCTTAGACAATATGACTTTATTCTGGTTTCCAGAGTTCTGAAATCCATCAGAGACTAATGGTTTAAAGTCTTCTCACAGGAAATCTCTGTAAGGAGGCACTTGTCAGCAATCCTGATCCTCTCCTTCATCCAGAGAGGAGTTTGGAGAGCTGATCAGTGCACAAGCTTTGCTTTCTACCATGGTTTTCAACTCCTCTCTTTGGGCCCATCTTCAATCCGCATTGTATCCCTAAATGTATTATATGTGTTCAATTTCAATGTATACACAAAAAATACAGGATTCTATTGCAATATCACAAGTGCCATTATACCTGTTTTGACCACTCCCCACACAAATGTCACTGTATAAGATATTAAAAAATGAATAAATAACTGTAATTATCTCAAGTGATATTACTTTTGTCGATATAATTTCACTTTAAATTTGGAAGAACAATTTAGAGGATAGTCTAATGCAAGCAGTTTTTGCATTGTTCTCAATCTTTAATGCAATGAGGGAAAGGTATCTTAAATTTAGCATTTACTTCATGTAAATATTGGTACGCAATAAACCCCGTTTATAAGATTATAGTTACAACTGCACTGAAATGTCAGTGATTACGCATGCATAACTGACTTTTTCAGACAAAAGTATAAGGCTAATGCAAAATAGTGTTGCTTTACTACAAGGTCCACATCTATCTTCACCCAAAAGAAGTCACTCTTGCAAAGTTATTACATCACTATATCTCAATAATGCATTCTTTTATATAATGAGTTTTTTTTCTAAACCGACTTTGGGTGATTTAAAGAAGTCATGATGTAAACAGTGACAACTTCCCTTTTCTCAAACCGACAGATATTTTCATGGTTCTAAAGCTACAAGTTCTGTTTCACAAATCCTAATGGTGAGACCAGTTCACATAATGAACATTTGCATTACAGCCTAATGGGTACATCCAGCAGAGAATATACAATGTATAGATCTACTATATGTTCCTATTCTCTAATGCTAGGATGGACATTTATACTCAGAGACAAATTTCCTTAAGACAAACTGGGTCAGTCTGGCTTGAGGGAACTTGTCTCTGAATGTTTAGAGGCATAAATTTGCCCTTTATCTGTTATGCATTTACATGAGGAAATAGAAATCACACAAACAAACATAGCAACACAAATTGATGATATTTTTAGATATCTACTCAAAGTTGCTGAAAGCTAAACATTTATGTAGAAATGACTTTATAAGACTGGATGATGGCTTAGAGTAAATATGACTGCAACTGCAAGGATTACGGAAACAACTCATTCCCTATTTATGTAGTGTAGTTGCAATCTGATGTCATACAATCTGCCAAGTGTAACTACATATTTAGCAAAAAAGACTCAGACCTCACTGAGCAGTCCCTGACTAGAAAAGCAGCATATAAATCAAATTAATACAATCTGATGTCATACACTCTGCCAAGTATAACTACATACAGTTGCAAGAAAAAGTATGTGAACCCCTTGGGATTACGTGGAGTTTTGCATGAATTGGTCATAAAATGTGCTCTGAACTTCATCTAAGTCACAACAATAGAAAAACACAATCTGCTTAAAATAATACTACACAAACATTAGATGTTGCCATGGTTTAATTGAACATAACATGTATTCACAGTGCAGAGAGGAAAAAGTATGTGAACCTTTGGACTTAATAACTGGTTGACCCTCCTTTGGCAGCAATAACCTCAACCAAACGTTTCCTGTAGTTGCAGATCAGACCTGCACAATGATCTGGAGTAATTTTGGACCACTCCTCTTCACAAAACTGTTTCAGTGTAGCAATATTCTTGGGATGTCTGGTGTGAATCGCTCTCTTAAGGTCATGCCACAGCATTTCAATCGGGTTGAGGTCAGGACTCTGACTGGGCCACTCCAGAAGGCGTATTCTGTGCTGTTGAAGCCATTTTTTGTTGAATTACTTGTATGCTTTGGGTCATTGTCCTGTTGCATCCTCTGCGGAGCTTCAGTTGGCGGACAGATGGTCATACGTTTTCCTGCAAAATGTCTTGATAAACTCTGGAATTCATTTTCCCATCAATGACAACAATCCTTCCAGGCTCTGAGGCAGCAAAGCAGCCCCAAACCATGATGCTCCCTCCGCCATGTTTTACAGTGGGGATGAGGTTTTGATGTTGGTGTGCTGTGCCTTTTTTTCTCCACACATACACATAGTGTTGTGTGTTCTTCCCAAACAACTCAATTTTGGTTTCATCTGTCCACAGTATATTTTGCCAGTAATGCTGTGGAACATCCAGGTGCTCTTTTGCAAACTTCAAACGTGCTGCAATATTTTTTTGGACAGCAATGGCTTCCTCTGTGGTGTCCTCCCATGTACTCCATTCTTGTTTAATGTTTTCCTTATTGTAGATGTGTCAACAAAAATGTTAGCATGTGCCAGAGATTTCCGTAGGTTTTTAGCTGATACCCTAGGATTCTTCTTTACCTCATGAAGCAATCTGCGCTGTGTTCTTGCAGTCATTTTTACAGGATGACCACGCCTAGGGAGAGTAGCAACAGTGCTAAACTTTCTCCATTTGTAGACAGTCTGTCTTACCGTGGACACATGAACATCAAGGCTTTTGGAGATACTTTTGTAACCCTTTCCAGCTTCATGCAAGTCAACAATTCTTTATCGTAGGTCTTCTGAGAGCTCTTTTCTGCGAAGCATGGTTCACATCAGACAGTGCTTCTTGAAACCAGTAAACCTAAAACAGGTGTGTGTTTTTAAAGGGCAGGACAGCTGTCAGCAACACATCCAATATCATCACACTGATTGGAGTCAAGGTTGGCTCACTACTGGCTCCAATTAGCTCTTGGAAAAATCGTTAGGCTAGGGGCTCACATACTTTTTCCTCCCTGCACTGTGAATGTTTACATGTTATGTTCAATTAAACCATGGCAACTTCTAATGTTTGTGTAGTATTATTTTAAGCACACTGTATTTTTCTATTGTTGTGACTTAGGTGAAGTTCAGAGCACATTTTATGACCAATTCATGCAAAACTCCACGTAATCCCAAGGGGTTCACATACTTTTTCTTGCAACTGTATTTAGCAAAAAAGACTCAGACCTCACTGAGCGCTCCCTGACTAGAAAAGCAGCATATAAATCAAATTAATACCAATACTAACAATAACAAAATTGAGCTATACTGCAAAATTTTTTGAACTTGGTAACCTGGCAAGTGTGGAACTTCAATTCTCAAGATTTCAGAAACAAACAAATATCTCTTCATATGACAGATATGAGTTACTTCATTATCCCAATTTTCTGAGTTTGCATGATACACTGAACTATAACCATGCAGGATCTAAATTACAATTGGATAGTTTATCATTTAGTATATTATACAAACTCAGGTAGTAGCTGTCAAAACCTGGGAGAATCAAAACCAAAAAAAATCTCCACAAAGGCCTTACACTGTAATGGAGCGGAAATATTAATAAAGGGAGTATTTATACTCATTTGGAAGCCTTTGAGATAAAACATAATTTAGACTTGTAGTTACTGTAACTTTTCTTCTTAATAAAGAAAGTAAACCATGCAAAATCTGTTATAAATACTAAGTTAATATAGGCATTATTTTAAACAGGTTAATGATTTATATTTCTCAACATTTCAATTCTACATGAAATATTAGTAAGAACAATCATTAATATAATTTTGGAATTAAAATATATGAAACAAAATGACAAGTGAATGAGGCAATTAAGGACAAATGGTGTTTGATATTTCTATGCAGAAAGGCTTAGGAAAAGAAATAGATGGATTCCCTTGGCTTGGCTGCTCCGTCAACAAAATTCACCCCCAGCAGGAAAACATCTACTAAATGTTCAACAGCTGGAGGGCATCCACTGTTTGCTGGCATACCTCAATATGTGGCTCCTCTCAAGCCATGGGTGGAGTCTCCAGAGCATTTTTAGATTTGTTTTAACTCACCTGATATCTTTTTGCTCAATATATTAATTTTATGTTGGGGAGGGTGTGCGTGTGTGTATGTGTGAGGGTGTTGGGATGGATTGGATGGAAGGAATGGGTTTGGAGTGGCTGAATTTTGGGAGAATGAGGGAGCCGGGGGCAAGGTACCCTTTGCTGAGTGTGCAAACAGAAGCAGATGGGGGCTCAGATATGACCCCTGGCTCGGTATGAGTGGGGTGCCTTGCCTGCCGGGGAGGAGGGGGGCCATTGAGGTGGGAGAGGGGATCTCTAGGGTGTTGGAGAGCCGGAGTATTGCAGTTATGACCGGGAGAGGTAGATATGGTGGGAGCTGAGGGGTAGGTGACTCTTGGGGAACTAGGACTCGCTGTCTCAAAGCGATTACTTGTTCCGGCCCTCTGGTTCTGGTTCACTGGGCTCGCCTCATGTACCTGGTGACTTTGGATGTCAGGGCCCTGGCCTCAGGCTGCTGCTGTTTAATGCCAGGTCTGATGTTAACAAGGACCCCCTCATTTGGGACTTAATCCTGGAGGAGAGGGCTGACCTGGCATGCATAACTGAGATTTGGCTGGGCCAGGAGGGGGTGTGTGCCCCTCTCAGAGATGTGCCCAGACGGTTCCAGATATTGCATCAGCCGCGACTCCAGGGAAGGGGTGGAGGAGTGGCAGCTATTGTCCGGAAGAGTCTTTGCCCTTGCAGGATCCCTGCCTCTGAGATTGTTGGGTATGAGTCTCTCCTCTTGAAGTTGGACTCAGGGGCTCAGTTGGGCTTGTTGTTGACGTACCTGCCTCCCAGCTGCGTTACGAAAGCCCTGCCTGTGCTGCTAGAAGCAGTAGCCGGGCTGGCGGTGGAGTTCCCCAGGCTTATGATACTGGGGGACTTCAACTTGCCATCACTTGGCGACTCCTCAGATGCGGCTCAGGAGTTCATAGCTTCCATGACAACCATGGACCTGACTCAAGTAGTTCAGGGTCCGACTCATAGTGGGGGACACACACTTAACCTGGTGTTTCTCTCGGGGCAGTGGAGATATGATCTGGAATTAAGGGGTATAGATGTTTCTCCCTTGTCGTGGTGAGATCATTTCCTGCTGAGATTAGATTTCAGGGCGCTACTCCTCCATCGCAGGGAGGCGGAGCCGATTAAGTGGTTCCGCCCCAGACGCCTAATGGACCCTGAAGGGTTCCAGAAGGAGCTTGGGGAGATACCTGACTCCCTTGTCCACAGTCCGGCCGAGTCCCTGGTGGCTGCCTGGAATAGGGCGGCATCTGGGGCACTGGACCGGATTGCACCTTTGCGACCTCTCCATGGTGATAGATCCAGGAAAGCTCCCTGGTTTACCAAGGAGCTCTGGGAGATGAAGCGCCAGAAGAGACGTCTAGAGCGACGGTGGAGGACCAGTAACTCCGAATCTGACCGAACACTCTTAAGAGCCTTTATTAGGACTTATTTAGTGGTGATACAGGCAGCAAAATGCTCACATTTTTCCACACATTGCATCCGCTGATTCGTGCCCAGCCGCCCTATTTAGGGTGACTCGCTCCCTCCTTAATGTAGGGGGAGTAGAGGAACCCTTGCAGGGTAGAGCTGAGGAGTTTGTGCAGTTTCTGTCAGATAAAGTCGCTCAGATTCAGATGGACCTGGACTCTGATTGGGCAATTCCAACCGAGATGACGAGGGCAAGTCTTAGTCCCATTGTGTGGGATGAGTTTGAGCCTGTGACTCCTGAGGAAGTGGACAAGGCTGTAGGAGCAATGAGTTCCTCCACTTGTTTGTTGGACCCGTGCCCCTCCTGACTGGTTTTGGCCAGCAGGGAGGTGACACGAGGCTGGCTCCAGGCTTTAGTTAATGCATCCTTGAGGGAAGGGGCCTTCTCGCAACCATTAAAGGAAGTGGTTATAAGGACCCTCCTCAAGAAGTCTTCCCTGGATCCAGCAGAATTAAAGAACTTTCATCCAGTCTCCATCCTACCCTTTGTGGGAAAGATTGTAGAGAAAGTGGTGGCACTTCAGCTCCTGCGGTCATTGGAGGAAACGGATTATCTAGACTCTTTTCGGTCTGGCTTCAGGCCTGGCTACAGCATGGAAACTGCTTTGGTCACACTGATGGATGATCTCTGGCGAGCCCGAGATGGGGGTCATTCCTCCATCTTGGTGCTACTTGACTTCTCAGTGGCTTTCGATACCATTGACCATGGTATCCTTCTGGGACGACTAAGGGAGCTGTGAGTGGGAGGCACCGTGTTATGGTGGTTCTCCTCCTATCTCTCTGATCAGTCACAGTCGGTGTTGGTAGGAGGTCAGAGGTCGACCCCTAGACCCCTCGTTTGCGGGGTGCCTCAGGGCTCGGTCCTCTCTCCCCTCCTATTTAACATCTACATGAAGCTGCTGGGTGAGATCATCTGACGATACGGGGTGATGTATCAGCAATATGCGGATGATACCCAGTTGTATATTTCTACCCTGCGTCAATTCAGTGATGCGGTGGATGTGATATGCCGGTGCCTGGAGGCTCTGAAGGTCTGGATGGGAGTCAACAGGCTCAGACTTAATCCAGACAAGACCGAGTGGCTCTGGGTATTGCCTCCTAAAGACTATGTTGATTGTCCATCCTTGGTTTGGGGTTAGGGTTACATCTCCAATCCTACACAAGCATCCATTGAAATAGAGATGTGATGGATAAAGAGTTGGGCCTTCTGCCATTTTCTCCCAATAGGTGGCAATCCACTTGACAGAGCTGAAGGCTGAAGAATGCTGCAAAGACCCATCCCTTTGAACATGTTAGTCTCCTACTAGCTTAGAGGTATAGGTAGGTGCACATTGTGATGATAGCTGCTATTATATTAATAGGTCACATGGATAGAAGGTTGCACCATTTACATTCCCATAAGTCTCTTTATTACTGATGAGATGGGATGTAAGAGTGTTGTGTACTATGCAATATTCTTGAATGAATGTGACATTCATCCTGTGAAGTCAAGTGTTTTTTAATATGTTTAGCGCTCTTCTGCAACTTCATTAAGTTCATGTTTAAAAGAAAAGCAAATAACAGTTAACAGGTATAGGGTTACATGATAAGTGGTGAAAAATTAGCATCTCAGGCCTGTTAGTTTATTATGCAAGTTTCTTTTGAACATGGATTCAATGCTAAGCCTGTATTTGAAAACATTATGACAATAGCTGTTTGGTTGTGTGTGTATGTATGTATCCTAAAGTGGCAGAAAGAAAGCTAATCCTCTTTTGCTTCAATGCTCATTCCCTACTAGCATTATTGATCAGTATCTTCAAGACTGGCTCAGAAAGTTTGCAAGTAAAGAAGGAGAGCCTGATTTTTAAAAATCTTGACTACTCCATTGCCCCAGGGAGACAGGGAGAGATTAGAAGGGACAAGGCATGCCTGCGTTTAGCTTAAAGTGGCTATCCCACTTCTAAGAATCAACTGATTATACCACCAGTCAAAAGATCAGTGAAATATGTCAGACTGTACACATAGCAAAAGTTGCTGTGACTTGCTACATAGTCAAGCAGAAAACTGCTGCTTTAAAAACACAATGTATACAACCTGGATTAGGTTGGGATGAAAGTGAATATGTCAGAAATAGTAAATTGTTGGACTTTGTTTGTGCTATGGTCAGATGAAACTGGGGGAAAGTGTCAAATTTATACAATGTGCCAATACAAAATAAAATAAATCATATTATGTCTTACAAAAATGAATGAATCAAATCAGTGAGGATCCTTCCAGATTGCTTCTAATCCTACCAATCCAAAAAGATTGCCTCAATATTTTTTTCTCTCTAGAAGATCACAGATGAAGAATGACAGTATGCAACAGTATGTTTCTGTTGCAACCTCTTTATGTCTCTGGAAGTGGAATGGCATATAACTAAAATCAACAGATAATACAAGGAACAATAAAAGCTTTTTCTGAAAGGATGTCAACTTTCCAGGGTGAGATGAAGTGATTGCACTTGAAATGAATCTCCAAAATGGAACTTCAAAGTAATTTAGTTGAGTATATGCCTGCATCACCGACATAGCTGAAACTATATATTAGATCAATAATCTTTTACACAAAAATAAATCTCAGGGAACTTAATGGGATTTATTGCAGAACCTTCGAGACTATAAGGGCCCAAGAGAACAGCAGTCTTGTGAACTTCCTTTCTTTTCACTGTATCTACATCAATTTAATGTTTTGAACATTTTTTTCTCCAGTGAAATTAGCAGTCCAATAACCAGGTGCATAACGTAAAATGGAAAATATCTGAATAGTTGGGGAGCTTATGTCTTAATATACTGATTTTAATCCCTTGAACAAAAATGCACCTGATGATTTCAAACACTGAAACACTGTACTTTGGATGGAACCCTGCTCTCAATACGCTTGGCCATATGCTCCTCCTTCTCCTTTCTCCATAAAGGATATGGATCTGGTGTTGAAATGCAGCTGGCAAAAATACAAGTGCTAAAGATCCTAAGCCTTGGGTACACTTTGCACATTGAGCCACATTAAAATCAATCAACATTAAGTTCTGAGTAAGCATGTGGAAATCATAAAGTTAGATTCCCTTGACTTGGTGTGACTTCTTAGACCAGAGGTCTTCAAACTTGGCCGCTTGGAGAATTCTGGGAGTTGAAGTCCACAAGTCTTAAAGCGGCCAAGTTTGAAGACCTCTGTCTTAGACAGTCCTTGCAGTTTCTATGGCAGGGATGTTAAAGCAATTCAGTTTGTATTTCCTAAATCTAAAAGTCCTGGGGTTTTCCATCAGGTTCTCATCCAAGCTGTAACAAAATCCAGCCCTATCAAATTGTTGATCAACCGGAGAAATTAGGCTGGAAATATTACAGGCCACCACAGAAACTTCTACAGTGACATTTCTTCAGAGGCTTTAAGGCTTTCTTAAACAAGTGTTTCTCAACCTCAGGAACGTTAACCTGTAAATTGCAACTCCCAGAATTCCCCACTTAATATGTTGGTGGGGAAATTCTGGGAGTTGAAGTCCACACATCTTAATGTTTCTAAGGCTGGCAACATGGGTTTAGACAAAAATGATGTTGAGCCTGAAAATAAATTGAAAATAGGTTAAAGTCTTTTTCATTTACTGGACATACCCGGAGGGCAGTCGGACACACACCGGCCTTGCTTTTTTGTCAGGCCGCTTATACTGTATTCTGCCCCATTTTTCATCCAGCCAAAGGAAAGCTCGACGCCCGCTCCACCTGGGCCAGGCCACGGCTGGAGGCGGAGTTGCATTGCCACTCAGAGGCCCCCTTCCGCGGACGCGATACTAAATCTGCGGTGGGAGGCGGAGGAGCTGCCAATCCTCTGCTCTGACGCCCTCGGTAAGAGCGAAACTATCGGGCGGCTGACTGACGGGAGGCGCGGCCTTCTCCTAAACCAGCAGCGAAGCCTCGGGAACGTCCCGAAAAAGAAGAGCCCACGATTTAGGTCGCCGAACCGCAGACCGGCCCCTTTCTTTTTCGCCGCTTGGTAAGGCAGTGACACCCACCCCCAAAGTCCCCGAAACGAGGCCTTGTGTTATTGGCGTCATGAAATGGTGAGGTCAGGACAGGCAAGCGCTTTCTATGCCGCACAAGCAAGTTGCGTTTCGAAGTGATCTCTGGATTGTGCTACATGTAGACTTCCCTTTTCTGTGCCTTTTGACTAGAGAATGCTTAGTCTGCATTAATGAAATTACGGGATCCTGAATTTGCAAATTGTCACCGTATATTAACTAAGTTGTAATTTATAAATTAGGTAATCAAAACGTCTTATGTGTATTTTGAGGTATCTATCAAATGTATCATTGGAATTCCTGCTATACCTCAAAAAGGGCGGAGAATTAATATTCATAACTTTGCAAACTGTTTTCCAAATGAGTAAGGAAAGTATGCTCATATTAATAACTCACACTGAATACTTATTTTTGTGCCTTCCAATCAGTTTTGACTCTTGGCAAATGCATGGACTAATCCCAGCAATGTTCTTGGGAAGATTTTAGGAGTGACTTGTCATTGCTTACTAACTTGGGCTAAAAGACAGTGACTGGCTCAACGTCACCCAACTGGCTTTGTGCCCAAGGCAATATTGAAATACCCTGTAGTCTCCCAGGTGGTAGCCTTAGCCACTACATCTAACAATCTCTCTTGATTTACAAGTGGTGACATACAGATCAACTTTTGCAGAAAAAAGTTGGCAGACAAAGGTACTAAGTGGCAGCAAAAAGATACAGGAAACTTAATAAATGTCTTGCAATCCTTTTCCACTATGTTCAAAAAAGGCAGAACGCTCAATTAAATATACATCCTTCCTATATGTTCATTTTAAGAGCATAAGGTATTTTTGGCTAATTATAAGGTAATAATTATAGATGCCTTTGTGGGGTCCTTGATGTTTTCTGAGATGTTTTCTTGCAGATGTTTCATTGCCCAAACTAGGTAACATCATCAGTGATCACTATTCACTCACAAGTTCACAAACTGTTTTTGTGAATATATTATCCTCATCAATTTTAAGGCCTTAATTAAATGTTATACTGGAAATTTTAATCCAGAAGAATATTTATTTTCTACTTGAAATAATCTATATATTCTACACTTAATAACAATGCTTAATGTGAACCTGGTCAAGCATTTGTGTCTACAAGGTTGGGATCAAAAAAAGCAAGATGGCAGATGCAGTATCTGCTGTCTTGACTTTTTTACTCTCCTTTCATGTAAACATTGCTATGGACAAGAATATACTTCAGTTTCCAGCGATTATGTGGCTAGGGACAAATGGATCTCCAGTCCAACAAAACCATTTTTGGATATTTATCCTTGTCTTTCCTATTTGAACTTTTTAAAAATTAATTCTGCAAGATCACTGTTTCAGTTATTACATCTTATGTGTATTCACAATTGGTAACCACCCTAATGTCAGTTTTCTGATTTAGTACTTGTGTTGGTATTTGGTTTATTACTTGAATGTTTCAGTCATTAACCCATTCTTGCGAACTGCCTGTGTCTATCAGTTACTTCTTACTGCTTGGGAGATTTGTATTGAATTAATATTTTTTTACAAGTATCCGAAGGATATGGTTAAAATAGCAAGATGGTATATACTGCAGCTGCCATCTTGCCCTTTTTGACAGCTTCAGGATGCTAAGGCAACAGATGGATTTTCATCAACTCACTGTTGGCCTGTGAGAATGAGATGGTAAGTGGCTCTCCCCACCTAATTGTTATTGTAGGGTGATACTAAGTAATATGAGACTGTTAGATGGCTCACTCTTTGAGAATAACTGCTCTAACCCTTTGCTGCCATCTAATGGTTATCCAGATTTTAGCAGCTCAGATGTAGTAGACTACTGGGTAAAATGACAGGCTGTTTAATATACAGATGAGAAATGAAGAATATATTAGGTTTTACAGAACTGTTAAAAATCTAGAGGGAATGATAAATGATTTACATATAATTCAATAGGGCAATACAAATGATATAAGCACATTGGTAAATTGCCATTTGGCAAATTATCTTATATTGATCTTCTGCTTCTTACATATTTTTTGTATGCTGCATTGCTTCTTTTCTGACTCATTCATTGCATTTTCTTTCTGCTACTACTATGTAATATGGCTGTCTTGGTTTGTGATAGAATTTGAAGAGAGAGAGAAAAAGAAGAGAGAGAAAGGTCTAGTAGGGTTACCACTTGTAAGCTGAAGGAATTGGTATGACCATAATATATATTGTTTGCTATGTAGATATTTTTCAGTCCAAATCTAGTACTATTAGTGAAGCCTTCACAGCTCTAATATATGAAAGTGAATGATCTTGTAAGCAAAGGGGAATTTGGGCAGGCAGCTTTCATCACAAGAGGACTTAATATTCATCATAGGAAATGTTTACATAGGTATATTGGCAGTGGGGGCCGAGCCAAGATGGTAACAGAGCAGTAGCTTCCCTGCTGACCTCCTTATGGTATTTTATTCTATTTATTTTTATAAATAGTTTATATTAGTAGTGGCACCCTCTAGAAGGAAAGCAAAGGAGGGAAGGAAACTGCTTAAGTAGGCTGGTGGATCAATGTATTTGGCAGCTGGCAGAAGAAGATGGGTGCATGGTTCATCCATCTTGTCTTACTTCCTGTATAAAATCCTGTTTTCTATTTTATTTTTACAAAAATCCATACAATCAAAATATTAAAAAGTTTTATTTCTCCTCTGATCTTTTATGCTTCTGGCAGAATGTTTGAAAAAGATAGCTTATTTTACACCTAAAAATCTATATTTTATTTCATAAATAGTCCTATGGAATGCTATGATAAGATATTCGTAATGGAAAAATAGCTTCAGATAGATGGGAGTTCCTACGAAAGGAAATACTATAAGCACCACTGCAAACATTTTCCATGAAAAAAAAGGAAAAAAATGGATGACAGCATAAAAAGCTACTGAGCTTTGTGAAGAATATACCTAGGAAATGATACCAGACCATTTAGAAGGAGCATACACAGATAGTCTAGATTTGTAGAAATTAATATTGACAAGATAAATCTCAGAATGGTTAATAAATTATACCAATAGCTACAATAAATCTCCTTTAGTTATGTTAAAAATAAGAGAAAAATGTTCCTGCTTGGTGAGAATTACAAAATATGAACAGATAGCAAAGGAAGCACTGCTTATACAATTTCACTATTTCTGCGTTTTTCAATCTAAACAACTTTAAGATGTATGGACTTTAATGCCTAAAATTCTTCAGTCATACTGGGTGGAGAATTCTGGGAACTGAAGTCCACACTTCAAAATTGTTGAGATTGAGAAACACTACACTATTTCCTGACTAGCTCCAGTTTTAATTGGTTTTGAGGAAAAAGATGTTGAATCCTTGGGAAGTATAATATTAGACTGTTAGAATGAAACAGACCTGGACTACGTAGATTCCTTAAGTTGGATCTACTGTGGGTAGAGAAACTCTTGAGTCGTTCAGCTACTGCTCTGGACAGGGTTGCACTGCCTCTAAAAAAGCTTGTGTGCAGTTTAGCTGTTTTCTTGGACTTTGATTTCTTGCTGGAACAAGCGAAAGCTGTTTTAGCCAGAAGAACCTTTGGCCACTTTCATCAGTTAAGTCAAAACCTGAAATAGAAATTGCTGAAACTGTAACTCAGGTTAAGTTAACACTACTACAGTACGCTCAGTGTGGGGCTGCTCTTTATGATAACCTAGAAACTGTAGCTGACCCAAAATGCAGCTGCTCGCACACTGACCAACTCTAGTTGATTTACCAGAATAACAGAGCCGCCCTAAGTCTTCGGAGAGGGGCGGCATACAAATTGAATAAATAAATAAATAACACTGCAAAAGTAGGCTTCTGGCCCAATTTCAAGATGCCTGTTGTAACCTGTGAGATCCTGTATGATTTGGGCCTTTATTACTTTGGGAGTTGCCTTCTCCAGGTAGAATTTTCTCACTCCCCTAAACAATATGACTTGGGGGAAATGCTATGGATACCTTATAATACAGGCATTTAGGTGAAAACTACAAAAAAAGCTTTAAGTTTAGTGTGATTTTGATATTAATGTTTTTAATACGTGCATATTCTGATATGCCTAGATATGCTTAAGAAGGCAACATACAGTCAATGAGGGCAGGGCTACTTGCATTTTTGTTCAACTTTTCTTCAAAAAAAAGTAGCTGTTCCAATGAGAATTTCTAAGCCCTACAAAGTGGCAGTATTGAAGCTTGAAATATTGTCAAGACATGTTTACTTTAAATGAAATTAAGTCTCCAGATCAGATAAACTGCTTCATATGGTACTCAAGAAACTATCTGACAGCTGAACAGCTGAACAGTTATGTATTAAGAAATCATGGATTACTGTGAAGTACCAGATGACTGATGGAGCACAAAGATCCCTATCTTTTCAAAGAGGAAAAGCAGAATCCATACAACTGCAGATCAGTCAGTGTGACATTGATACTTGCAGGATTCTAGGGTGGATCACAAAGAAATTGTTTCAATGTGCTTATCAATCAGTATGGCAGCTACCACAGCACAATATGGATTTGTCAAGAATACTTATCATCTAGACTAACCTTATCTCATTTTCATAATCAGGAATATCCTTATTAGAAACTTTGTATTAAATAGATATTAAAAATCATAATCACACATAGTTAAGAGCCTATTTGGTGTAATGGTTAAGGCTAGAAACCAGGAGACTGTGAGTTCTAATCCTGCCTTGGGCACAAAAGTCAATCATAGACCAAATACTCTTTCTCAGCCCTAGGATGGAAATCTTATCAAGAAAACTAGAGGGACTTGTTCAAGCATTCACAAGGAATCAATGCTGACTCAAATAAATTAAGTAAATTATTCATCATACTAAAGCAAGTGTTCCCCGAGTACCACAAAATTCAGTCTTGAGTCTCTTCAGCTCAGTAATTTTTATTAATGAATTAGATGGAGAGAATCTAAGAACACTTAACATGGTAGAAATGACCCAAAATTGGATGAGAAAGCTATTATCACAAAAAAAGAAGAAATACAATTGAAAATGATATCACAAGGTTAAGAAATAACAGATTGAAATGTAATAGACAAATGCAGTGTTCTTCGCTTAAGAATGATAACGCTCTTTAAGTATTTGAAAGGATGTCATAAAACTATTCTGTTTTGTTGAAGAGGGCAAGACATGGAATAGTGAATTTAAGTTATAGGAAAGCAGATTCTTATTAAATGTAAGAACATTTTTTGCTAACACTAACAGGAATTTGACAGTGGAACTGATTCCCAGTGAGGCTATATTCTCTCCTTCAGAGGATATATTCAAGCAGAGACTAGATCACCATCTGTTGGAGATGCTTCATTTAGAATCGTGCAGTGAATATAGGACTTTAAGCTCTGAAATTCCAGGTGTAGATTTAAACAATAATTTGAGATGGATTGATTAAACATCACAGTGATATGTTGCTTTTTTTTCTTTTGTTACTAAAGTAGAAAAATATTTTTTTTAAAAAAAGGAAGAACCCCAGAAAGTAGAACATGTGATTCTCAATGTGAATCAATTGGTCAATTGTGGACAGCAAATGCCAAACTTGTCTTGTCACATTGCCATCACAAGACGTATCGTGATGTTTTTTCCCTTTGCAGAACTGGGTGGGCATGGCCTGCATGTGACGCCTCTGGCCCGGGGGCCGCCAGTTTGACACCTCTGCTATAAGGTGTTGCCATAGTAATAGTATACATTAGTAGTATACATTTCTGGGGAACAGGAGAATATTGGTTCTACTTAATGGTCTGGGTTCATGTCTTACAGCCTAACAAAATAGTAGAGACTAGCTTAAAAAAGCTGCAACAGCTGCCAAGCATAGCATCTTAATTGATTTAAAATAGATGACTATCCCTTGGTCCTAGAAAAAGTGACATTTGGGGGTTTGACAGCTTTGTTGTAGAATGTAAGTCTAGTTGGTGAATTATGAACAAATTCTGAGTCTCCAAAAGATGAATAGTAGCATGATGAATAAAGTTGTTTACAATTATTAATGATTTGATAAGTATATAGCCATATGTCAAAAGCAGGTTATGTTTTGAGACCAGTTCTTCCATTTTAGCCAGCATTCAGTTTCAGGCACCATGAGAGTTGGTGATGCAGATAAATTGAAAAGTTACAGCCCTGACTTCTTGATTGAACACTGTCCTTGTGGATAACATTGGAAAATAAGTGTCATGACTAGACTAGATATATACCATTCTAATTTAAATGTGTATAGAGAACCAGACATTTAAAATCAATACCCCATGACATCAGATTAAGAACTGTTCTGATGTAACTTTATTCTCCATATTTTACCTTGACAAAAAACTTATAGAAAAAGTTGTTGTAGAATTGGAAATTGTTGATGATGATAATATCATATTTTCCGTAAGGGCAGACAAAAAACATTTCATTTACAAAAGTAGGAATTCCAGAGCTTCTAATATTGGTGAGGTAGACTTGAAATGACCAAAATATGTGTATAAATAAATGTTGGATGCTTTGACATTTTGTAAAGTATGATACTTGAAGAGAATCAACAATTTTACATTATTACTATTGAATGTATCAGATTAAATGAATTAAATTATATTAAATTATATTAAATTAAATTCTCCTCAGAGCTCCCAGGAGTGTCCAAAGATGGGTTGACTCGTCTGTTCCTGCAGCTCCCCCGTCCTCCTCCTCTCTGGCCCAGTTTCGGCTCAGTCTCAACCTTGAAGACTGGCAACTAGTTTTCTGGACTCTCATAACAGGTTTTTCTTTCCTTGTGGGGGTTTTTAGAGTTGTGAGATCGCAAAGCAGCCGCAACTTGCCGCCACGCGCTCCAGTTTACTCGCTGAGCTGCCAGCTTGCCATCCGAGCTTCTGACAGCTCGAGATTGCTGTGGCACGTCACCACACTCTCCCTTGATCCAACGGGATTATGGATTCTTTTCAGGCCATCTGGCTGCCTCAGCTGGGGTGCACAAGCTGTCAGATGGCTCCGATATGACGCCACCACTTCCAGAGGCTTATTAATAGCCTCCGAAGATGCACAGAGTCTCTGCCTAGTCTTGGCTAGGCATACCCATTGCAGACAGCCTCAGGAGAGCCGAGAAGTCCTTGCTAGTCGCAGCTAGGTATATCTGCTTTCTGACAGCTTGAGGCGAGACTCAAGAGAGGACCTGGTAGGCCTTTTGATTTCTTAGCCCTGGAGGATTACTCAGGAGAGAATCTCCCTCAGCCAGGGGGTCTTGAGCCATCTGGACCCACAGTGGCCCCACTTGACCGTCTGGCATTTGAGAAGAGCCTCCTGAGGAAGGACAATTACTCCTCCAGGGTAATATGGACAATTCAGACCTCACGAAGGCCATCTATGAACAGAATTTACAATTCTCCATTGAGCGTGGAGACAGCAGCCAGTGTGGGTAGTGCTAGTCCAATCAGCATGAAGGACTGAGTCTGTCATTCATTGTTAGTTCCGCCCTTGTTGCCGGGCAGGCCAGCTTTTGACTCAGTCCTTCAGTGGACAGGCGTGTAGTGTCTTAGTTCCTCATATTTCTGGCTAATTTGGCTTAATTAGGTGTCTTTCTGGTTGTTTGACTTCGGATTGTTTCTTGACTACGTTTGCTGTTTCGCTTCCTTCACGGTTGACTGACTTTCGGACTGTTTTGTGACATCGTTTCTGGTAATATCAGACTTTCTTATTTATTGAACGGCTGGGAGGCTTCGTTTTAGTTTAAAGTCCCCCGGGAGGAGGCTTGCCTTGCGTTCCACGGAGGTGGGAGTTTTGGACTGTCTGATCCCTTCAGCTTGGCATCATTGTCCTTATTAGCCTTCCTTCAAAGTTTCGGCGGTGAAATTGCAGCGCTATTACAACGGACGCCATTTGAAGCCTCGTTGAGTGGCGGCGGTTGCTGTGGCGGCCATTTTGGTTGCCTCCTTCATCTGGCTTCACAGTGAGGGCAGTGGCCATTTTGATTGTGCCAAGACTGTCTTGCCTTCTCAGTAAGGGCGGCGGCCATTTTGAGAGCTATTTTTTTCGCTTCTTCAAACACCAGCTTCATTCGAGCTGTTTTTCTTCGCCCTTTAATTATATGGAGTTTTCGGACTGCTCCTTTGGTGGTGGCTGTTATTTGAGCACAATATTCCCCTAGGACTCCCTGCTCATTATCTGGGGGATCGTAATTGAAACGCAGTGCTAATTTGAGACTACCTTGGGCGTACATTGTTTGGCCACTAGGGTTCTCCCAACGGAGTGGACATTGCCTCCCTTCCCATTCCAGCGCATTCTACAAGTGGACTTTGCCGCTTTATATTGACTATTGGGGGTTGTGCTTATTTCAAAGGCTCACTAGTGGGGTGTTTGCGCCCCCATATTACCTTTGCCAGCTCACTGTCTCTGCTGCCTTTTGTGGAGTTATTTAACGCTCCCACTATTGTGCAACTTTGTGACCTTCTCTTCGTTGCTGCAGCCGTGAGCCTTTCTAACTGAAAATATGCCTAAGGCCCAGGAGAAATCTAAGCACGGCCGTAAGGTTGGCAAAACTGCAAAGGGCCACTCACAACCTGAGCCTGTTGCACAACCTTTAGCCTGGGAGGCCTCTCAGGAGCCATCCCCGGTTACAACCTCGGCTCAGACCCATCACAGGTCTCACAACTATGGCCTGACTTCAAAAGTGGAGAAGAGACGAAACAGAGTCCTGACCAACCTCTGTAATAAGGCCTGCGCTAATCTGGCCTGTACAACCGCTAACCCTTCCACGGTGGCGGAGGCCCTGGCTCCGGCAGCTGTTCCAAGGCTGCTCACACCAGATCAGCTGTCTCTCCAGGATTGTCCTGTTACTGTCTCCGCAGCTGATCTATGGGGTTCTGATGATGCTTTGCAACCGGTTTCTTTGAATCCGGAACCGTCTCAGGACGCTGCCTTACCACCTCCTGCTTCTGCAGCTCCGGTACAACTTCCTGCCCAGTTATCACCAGAGCAACTTCAGCTGATGATTGAAACTGCTGTGCAGAAGTCCTTAGCAGCCCGCTCCTGTCTTCCCAGCCGTGCAGGATCGGTGAGGTCCACCGTTTCAGTTTCCCCGGAACGGTCAGCTCCAGATGAGGTTCAAACCAGGAGACCGGACTCTCCTACGTGTTCCCATTCCAGCCAGCCGTCGAGTTTCGCTGAGGGCTGTGACTCAGGACTGTCAGAGGATGAAAACCTCCCTCCAGAACAACCCTCATTCTCTGGTCTGTTTCCGCAGTCCTTATTTAAATCTTTACTTTTTAAGGCAGTCAATACAGCTCGTTTATCTTCTCCCGTAGTGGATCTGGTCCCGGCCTCTTCAGCTGTTCCTTTGGACCCCATGTTTGCCGAACCAGTCAAACCTATCACATCTATACCTACTCCACCGCTCTTCCTAGAGGTAGTGAAGCGACAGTGGTCTTCCCCAGCTGCAGCCGTCCTTCCGTCTGCCAACGACCGTAAGAACTTTCAAGTGGCTGCGGAATTGGAATCTCTTCTCCAAATTCCTTCGGTGGATGCCCCCATCATCGCCTTACTGCCGAATGTCAATGTCCCAGGCGAGCCCGACTTGGTGTTACAGAGGGCTCATCAAGGTGCCGCTTGGGCCATCCAAGCTGCGACCACGGCGTCCTTCTTTAACCAGACCACTCTGCTCTGGCTTCGACAGCTGCAAGAAAAACTATCACCGGACGATATACGGGTCAAGCAAGATCTGAACAAGATTGTTGCGTCTCTACAATTTTCAGCCAACTCTACGCTTAATGCCGCTCGCTTTGCCTCCAAGGCTCTGTCTTCCTCCATCACGGCTCGCCGTTTGGTCTGGCTCCGTCACTGGCAGGCGGACGCCCGTCATAAATGGCGTCTTGCATCTGTTCCCTTCAGGGGGTCCCGTCTCTTTGGGGATGCATTAGAGCCCTTCCTTACCGAGACAAAGGACAAGAAAAAAGTGCTGGCTCCGACTTTCCATAGAGGGACTCCCGTTTTACTCCATATCCACCTCGTTCACAATTTCAAGGTCCTGATACTGGGGGCCTTTTTCCCTGTCGTCCCCTAGGCCGTTTACTTCCGCTAACAGGCAACGAGGTTATCCGGATAGGTCCTTCTGGGCAAACCTCGATGGCCCTTTTGAGGGGGAGGGGGTCGTTCCTACCGGCGCCCTCGTTAATTTCATTTCTAGCCCTCCCATAGGTGGTAGATTGGCCCTCTTTTCCGCCATTTGGAAGCGGTCCACTTCAGATCAATGGGTCCAGGCCATGCTAAGATCAGGGCTGGCCATTGAATTAGTTTCTACCCCTCTCAACACCTTTGTTTGCTGTCCGCTTTCTCGTAATTCTGAACGGAAGTCCCTTATGGACTCAGCGGTTCAGCACCTCCTGTCTATAAAAGCTATTCAGCTGGTTCCGCCTGGTCAGGAGGGTACAGGGTTCTATTCCCAGGTGTTTCTGGTTCCTAAATCATCGGGGGGGTGGAGACCTATTCTGGATCTGAAGCGTTTGAACAGGTACATGGTGTACCGTAAATTTAAAATGCAATCCTTGAAGACCATCCTTGACGGTGTCCGGAGGGGCGATCTCCTCTCTTCTATTGACCTGACTGAGGCCTACCTGCACATCCCTATCCTACCTTCCCATAGGCAGTTTTTGCGGTTTTGTTATGATGGGGTGCATTATCAGTATAGAGCCCTTCCCTTTGGCCTTTCCTCTGCCCCCCGTACCTTTACTAAGGTTCTGGCTGCTTTGGCGGCTTCCCTCCGACTCTGTTCGGTTAGGCTTTTATGTTACCTTGACGATATTCTGATTTTGTCTACCTCTGCCCAGCAAGCTATCATCGATGTACGTCTGATGGTTGAGACACTAGCGGCTCATGGTTTCTCTATTAACTTGGAGAAGAGCCATCTCTCGCCCTCTACTACCTTAGTTCATTTAGGTGCCCTGATCGACACTATCCAGAGTAAGGTTTTTCTTTCTCCCGATAGACAAGATAGCCTAAGAAGCTTAGTCTCCTGGGTTGAGAGGTGTCGGGTTGTGTCTCCGTATGTTTTGTCGCAGCTATTGGGGAAAATGATTTCTGCCATAGATATAGTTCCCTGGGCACAGCTGCACGCCAGGGAACTCCAATGGTTTCTTTTGCCATTGCAGAAGGTGGGCAGAGGCACTTTGGCAAGGCCGGTTCCAGTCCCTCCTGCGGTTCGTCAGTCCCTCCGGTGGTAGCGTTCCCCTGCTATTGCTGCGGGTTGCTTCTTCCTCAAGCCCCAGAGGGTAGTGGTGACGACAGATGCCAGCCTCCTGGGCTGGGGAGCTCATTGCCAGGGCCATCTGACTCAAGGAACGTGGACGGCCTCGGACTCTCGGTGACCAATCAATTGGCTGGAGCTTCAGGCGGTCTTCCTCGCCCTGAGGGCGTTTCATCACCTGGTGGCCGGTGCTCACGTTCTTGTCTTGACGGACAACGTCGCTGCAAAGGCGCATCTGAACAGATTGGGGGGCACCAGATCGAAATCTCTCCTCGTGGTGGCGATGAAATTGGGACTCTGGGCAGAGCGCCACCTCTACTCTATCCGCGCGGAACACATCTCCGGGGCGCAGAATGTACAAGCGGATTGGCTGAGTCGCCGTCGGATAGACAATGCGGAGTGGCGCCTTCGTCCGCGCATTTTCAATGACTTGTCGTGTCGCTTCAGCCGCCTGGTGATCGACCTATTCGCGACCGATGAGAACGCCCAACTTCCGCAGTTCTTCCCCCGATACCCGAATCCTCGGGCAGACGCCGTCGACGCTCTTCGGACTCTATGGCCGTCGGGCCTACTTTACGCCTTCCCCCTGATGTCCCTCATTCCCAAGGTCATACGCAAAATTCTATCCAAGCGGGCGGAAGTGATCCTTGTGGCTCCTCATTGGCCCCGGAGACCCTGGTTTGCCGACCTCATGTCCCTCTCGGTGACTCCATCGTGGCGCATCCCTATCGAGACCGACACTCTCTCTCAGGGCGCCCTTAACCACCCAGACCTTGCCTGGCTCAACCTGATCGCTTGGAGGTTGAGTGGAGCTCATTGAGGGCAGTTAACATCCCGGCGGACGTTATCCAGACATTACAAGCTTCCCGCCGTCCGTCTACGGACTGTATTTATTCTGCAACCTGGCGAGCCTTCTGTGACTGGTGTGGTCGGATCGGTGTGCCGTCTCTTCAGCCTTCCATAGTGCACATTCTGATGTTTCTGCAGTAGGGTCTGTCCCAAGGTCTCTCTCCTAACACGCTATGCCGGCAAGTTGCTACGTTGTCATCCGTGCTTACCTGCGGTTCCTTGATGTCCTTGGCTCAGCACCCCTTGATCTGCCGTTTTCTCCGGGGTGCCAAGAACTTGTGCCCTCCTGTATTGCACCGATACCCTACTTGGGACCTTCTGCTGGTCTTGGAGTCGCTAATGGGGCCACCATACGAACCTCTACGTACAACCAATCTCCGGCTTCTTTCCTGCAAGGTTGCCTTTTTGGTAGCCTAACTTCGGCGCACCGCATATCAGAGATTGCGGCTTTATCCTCCCATTCGGACCTTTGTGTCTTTCCCGCGGACCGAGTTGTCCTCCGCCTGGATCCTACTTTTGTGCCAAAAATCAATTTGGTCTTTCACCGGTCACAAGAGCTTATTCTGCCTAATTTCTGCCCCCATCCTGCGCACCCGCGGGAACAACGATGGCACACCCTGGATGTCAGGCAGGCGTTACGAATCTACCTGAAGAGGACGGCTCCTTTTAGCTGTTCGGAATCTCTCTTTGTCTCCTTCTTACCTACCTCCCTAGGTTGTAACGTCACCTCGTCTACCATTGGTCGCTGGATTAAACAGACTATTGCCTCGGCCTACGACCTTCGGTCACTTCCGCGCCCCGCGAGATTGACAGCTCATTCCACCCGCAGCGCGGCTACATCGGCAGCGTGGGCAACACAAGCTCCTTTGCTCTAGATTTGTAGGGCGGCCATGTGGACTTCGCCTGGTCCTTTCATTAGACACTACAAGCTGGACCAGTTTGCATCAGCAGAGGCTGCATTTGGGTGCCGGGTTTTGCAAAGGGTCATTGCCGGGGAGGGTGCTGCGGTCCAGCATGATCCCCCCCCCTATCTACGGGACAGTGAACTTGGGTACGTCCCATACTGGCTGCTGTCTCCACTCTCAATGGAGAAGGAGCGTTGGTCCTACCTGATACGTTCCTTCTCGTTGAGTGGAGACAGCAGCCAGACCCTCCCTTCTTGCCTGGACCTTGCGTAAAAATATAGGTCTTCCTTTCCTTCTGTTATTTCTTCTCTCACCACACACCAAGTCTGTCTTCGATCCTTCGCCAAAAGCTGGCCTGCCCGGCAACAAGGGTGGAACTAACAATGATTGACAGACTCAGTCCTTCATGCTGATTGGACTAGCACTACCCACACTGGCTGCTGTCTCCACTCAACAAGAAGGAACGTATCAGGTAGGACCAACGTTCCTTCTATATGGACAGCCTTTGCTAGCTGGTGCATTGAAAGGAGCATCACACTCACCTGAGCATTGTTGCCCCAAATCCTGGACTTTCTCCAGGACGGATTAGACAAGGGCCTGTCGCACACCATACGCTGGCAAGTAGCAGCCCTATCTACAGTGTTGGTGTATGGGGAACAAACATCTCTGGCTCATCACCCAATCATTTGGAGGTTTCTCAAGCCTTAGCCCACCAGTGATTCACTTGGGATTTCTCTAAGGTCCTGCAGACCCTGACATTTGCACCCTTTGAGTCTTTACAGACTGTCAGCTTACGCTTTCTGACTTTTAAGGTCGTGTTCCTGGTAGCAATCACCTCAGTCAGGCGCATATCGGAGCTGGCAGCTCTTTCAGAAAAGACTTATGCATCTTCCATCAGAACAGGGTAGTCCTCCATTTGGATCTCACCTTCACCCCCAAGGTGAACTCCTGGTTCCATTTTGCCAGACTTCTGCCCTGGGCCAACTCATGCCCTGGAGAAGAAATGGTATACCTTGGATGTATGGAGGGCCCTCCGAATTTACATCAGGAGGACGTCCCCTACTAGGAAGATGGAGGCACTTTTTGTATCTTTCTACCCCACCTCAAGAGGTGCCAAGATGAATCGAAGGAGTTGGCCGTTGGCTGCAGGTTTGTATAGCTACGACCTACCAGGTTCAGGCCCTACCGGCTCTGAGGGGGGTGACTGCCCATTCTACACGAAGTGCTGCCACAATGGCAGCGTGGGCGATGCAGACGTCCATTGAAGATATCTGCAGGGCGACTCCATGGGCCTCCCCTTTACCCTTTATTCGCCATTACAAATTAGATGTTTTTGCTTCAGAGGAAGCGTCCTTTGGATGGAGGGTTTTTCAATGAGTACATGTGGATATGGGGACTTCCGACCAAGCTGTGCCCCACCCTTAGATCAGACAGCTTTGGTACGTCCCATCCTTGGACACTCCTGGGAGCTCTCAGGAGAAGGGGCGTTGGTCCTATATGACATGCCCTTTCTCTGAGTAGCTCTGGGAGTGTCTAAGCCCTGCCCTGGCAACTACTTGGTCTGCAGTCCAGGAGCTACTACTTACTATAGTTGAGATTTGATTCATAGCTACGTCCTTGCCAAAACTGGGCCAGAGAGGAGGAGGACGGGGGCGTGGCCAAAAAGTTGACAGCTCGGTCTCTGCAGAAAAAGACAAGTGAACCCATCCTGGAGCTACTCAGAGAAAGGGTGTGTCAGGTAGACCAACAGCCCTTTTAAAATCCTAGGAATAAATAACACAGGATTTAATTTACATGCAGGATTTTTTTGGGGAAAAAAGAGTAGCTCCTTCGTTAAACTTAAAGTTTAATAAAGGAAGTATTTGTTTTCCTTTCTGAAGATATAAATACATTTGCATTAAAATGTGGGTAGTTTACTTATTTAATTAATTACTTGATTTCTTTCTCTCTTTCCTTTTGCTGTTGCACATTTAGTCTGGTTATAGTTTAAAATTCAAAAAATAAAAATAGAATATAAACATTTAAAAATCAGATTAAATTAAGAAAGGTATAAAATAATTTAAAATTTAAATGCCTGGCAAAAGAGGTTTATCTGTCCACATTTTCTGACCTAGAAAAGAGCAGGGGATTGAACACACTACTGAGGAAGTTCTGCCCATAATTTGAGAGCAACATAGGACCTCTCCTATATGCAAGAAAGGTGGGCTTCATACAGTGTTGAAACTTTCAAAATAGCTCTCCAGCAGATCTTAGTAGCTGAGCAGATTTATTAAAGGGATGATCTCTTAGTTTAAGATATATAGGGACTGATGTTAATGCTATTACCTTACATTGTGTCTTACTGTAACTAGTAAAGATTGTTCAATATAGACATTATGATCCTTGTGCCATGAACTAATTAGCAACCTGACACATTTTGCACTAATTGCAACTTCTGGACCGCCATTAAAAAGCTTCACATAGAATGCATTGCAGTAGTCAGGATGGGATGTAATTGAGGAATGAATAATTGCTCAATCTGACCCGCTTCAGAAGAATTGCAGCTGAAGCTGTAGATGAAATTACAATTCAGTAAAGCATGATGCATCTAGGAGTCTTTTTTTTTTTTTTGCTCCAAAATCCTGCATGTAAATTAAATCCTGTGTTATTTATTCCTAGGATTTTCCTGATCATAGCCTTCATCTGTGAATGCACTGACAACTGTAATTTCAACAAATATGAATATGTCCTTTCAAAGAGAAGTCTGCTTTGTCAAAAGCAAATTGAACTCATTTCCTCAGGTTACTTTTTATGTTTATCAGTACTATGCTTCTTTCGTCATTTTTAACTTCAGTTTCATTCAGCCCATTAAGAAATTGAGGCAATTTTCAAAGGTACTGATTGCTTTCTTAGAGTTGATGATAATATTGTAATTATACTGCTAAGTAGTATTGTCCATCAACAAATTATTTTTGGCTAAAAGGTAAAATATTCTCAAACTTTAGATTATAGATGGCTTATTGCACTTATGTAAAGAAATCTATGACAGACTTAGCTAAAATTTTGCAGTGGAGTTTGGTTTCATTCTTTTGAAAGATGTTCTCTTCTGTCTTTTTGAAATAAATTTAATAAAAATAAAATAAAATAAATTTTATTAAAGAATGAAAATTATGACTGAGATTGTTTTGTCATTAAATAACTGCTTAATGGAGCGGCATCTAATTTTTTGATTATGGCTCTTTGGAAACTTAATTATTAGCCAAGACAGCCAGGAATTAGCATCATTCAGTCAAAAGATTATATATGCCGATCATTCTTAACTGTAAAAGGACAATGGTAAATGTGTTGTATTAACACTCTGTTCAGCCAGGATTGTCTGATTTTTGCCATGGCTAAGTGTATTGCATGGAGTGATGAATTTACGTGATTTTGGGCTGCGACAGGCAAAGTATCAATATGGTTTTCAGTAAGTTATATGTAAAATAAACCATAGCAGTCTGTTGGAACTAATGCCACCCTCCTTCAACTTTTAATTTTTGCCAAAGTATAACTTTACTTCTCTTATAGTACTTATAAGAGCAGCATATGCATGAAGCCAAATACAAAGCAGCAGAACCATTTGGCTTCATAATAAACCTGAAAAATAGTTAAGTTATGTTTAATAAAGTCATTTAAAAAATATTTTTTATATATCTGAAGAATAGACGTAGTAGACCACTACATATACTTTGGCCAACAGATTTCAATTGAAGGTGATACAATAAAGAAAATTGAATGACGTGTTAAATGTGGTTGACAAACATTTGGCAAGCTTAGCAAAATTTTCAAGAAAACCTCCTGCTATGCCTGAAGAGAAAAGTTTTCGATCAGTTTGTCCTGCCTGCTCTAACAGTGAAACATGGACACTAACCTCACAATTGATACAAAAGCTACAAGTGGCACGAAGAGCCATGGAAAGATACGTGCTCGGTATTACAAAACAAGTTAGAAAGATCTGCACATGGATTAGAGAACAAGCGAAAGTATACAATATCATCAAGAGAGTAAAAATAATTGAAATGGAAATGGGCTGGTCACATAGCAAGAAGAACTGATGGCAGATGAACTAAGGCACTCATAGAATGGATCCCAGTTGATAAGAAGCAGCCACAAAAGAGACCTAAAACAAGATGGAACAACAACATTAGCAAGTATTACGGGCCCAATTGACAAAAGAAAGTTCAGGATCGTATTGGTTGGAAACATTTGGAAAAGGCCTTCATCCTGCAATGGATAGACAATGGCTACAATGATGATGATGATGAAGATACTGATACTCATTGAAGGAACTGGAATAAGCAAACAGTCACCACTTAATAATTTTATGGCCTCAAATAATGTTCAAATATTAAATTTAATTGTAGCAAACAATACTTTAAGGACTATAGTAAATGTGTTGTAAAAACATTGTGTATTTAAGCATTGTTTGCTATAATTCTAACTTGAAATTTAAGCTAGAAAAAAATAATGTGACGTTGCAGGAACTTCAGATCAGGCATGTCCAGTGCCTATAGCCTTCATTTGACTCTGGACAGTCCCACAATGTTGTAATAAAAATAATTAAAAATAAAGGAAGTTGTTTATTTATATACATTAACGGTATTATATATGGGGCTCAAAAATTTCTTTTCACTCAGTGTTGGCCCGGGCAAATGATTGGACACCCATTTTCTATTAGGATTTCACAGAAAGATTTTTCAACTGTAAAACCAGTCATTGCCTTCCAGCAAGTTAAATGACTTAAGCCACATTGTTTTCAACTGTGCTGAATAGTTGTAAAAAATTCCAAATATTGAATATCAACTTAGACCAAGAGTAAATTATTGCTTCTATAATTGCTGTTTCTGCTGGAAAACTACAGTCCCTTTGAACCAAACTATTCGAAACTAAATTGCTTTAATGCTACTTTAGTTATTTAAACTAAATAATTAAATAAAGAGTTCTAATTAAAGTGGTAAATGCTTAGTCTAAAAAATCTGTATGTATTTTAAAAAGTGTTGAATGTTCCACCAAAAAGAAAATAAATATATTGGCCATATATTTTAAAAATCAAATTCTTTATTAGGATAATATCTTGATATGATCAATTCAAGTGGTGGGTATACTATCAGATTTTCATATTCACTTTTATATGTTTTTCAGGAATAGAAACCAACTTTTTAATGCAAACTGGGTTTTTCATTTTAAAAAATGGAATAGTCCAAGAAATAAAAATAATTTCTTCAATCTTGAAAAGGCCAAGGTATTGATACCATTATACACTGTAATAGAGTTCAAGCAGAATATATGTAATCAATTTCTGCTCATCATTTCAAATCAGTAACTTAATATATTCTACCTGGCTTTATAACTGGTCCAATTCTTTTTGCCTTTAAAAAAAAGAATTAAAGCATTATTCTTGCAAATGTTGCAGTCTAATATTACCTTTTTAACAATTTGCAACTATTCTAAAAACATTTGAATACATTCTAGTACATTTCATTGGACTCAGTAAAATTTACATCAAAATATAGCATTGTGCTCCTCTTGTCATTTGAGTTCATTATTGTATTTGACTTAAGTAAAGCAAATACAAATAAAATGCCCTGAAATTTCAAGGCAACATTTGTTTGTGCAGACCCAGGGAAGAAATCATCAGAACCCTAAGTGTAAAAACTCTATGTACTAGAAGTATACATAATATGTATAAAGATCTTTCTAAAGAATCAGTGGGTTCAGTCTTTTTCTTCCCTGAAATACAAAGAATTAAACAAAGTTTATATCTGCAACTTAATACTGTGGTTCAAAGTAATTTGGATTTAGAATTGTTATAATTTGTATTTTATTGATAATATAATATGTTTTAATATACTTTAATATATATAATGCTAATAGTATTAAGACATATTTACCAAATCAGAATTACAATAGAAATTATGCAGTTATTATAATGTAACAAGTACCTAGTTGTTATTACAACAGTACAAATAGTGGAATTTCTTCCAAACAGCATTATAGCAGGGGTGAAATCCAGCAGGTTCTGACAGGTTCTAGACAACCGGTAGCAGAAATTTTGATTAGTTCGGAGAACTGGTAGCAGAAATTTTGAATAGTTCGGAGAACCAGCAAATACCACCTCTGGCTGGCCCCAGCATGGGGAGATTTTGCAATATTCTTCCCCACCAAGCCACACCATGCCCACCAAGCCAAGCCCACAGAACCGATAGTAAAAAAAATTTGGATTTCACCACTGCATTATAGTATAGATCAATGATGGCAAACCTTTTCAGTACTAAGTGCCGAAAGGGGAGCACTTCGTGCGCGTGCTCATCTGGGCCGAGACCAGGAATAGGAGTTGCCCAGAGCGTGCACTCGCTGGAGAATATACTTGTGGTTTCTTCAGGTTACTGCCAGCAAGTCTTCAGGTTACTGCCGCACATGTGCATGTGCCGATCAGCTGGCGAGCACATGCCAGAAAATCTACTTCTCTGGTTTCCAACGCACGCATGTGCACTGGCTGGCAAGTCTTCAGGCTACTCCGACACGTGCTCACGCCAATCAGCTGGCCAGCGTACATGCTCACGCCAGCTCTTCCAGTTTCCAGCACGGATGCAAGCACAAAGGCCAGCTGATCGTCACATGCGCATGTGCGCCAGAAACCCAGAAAAGGAACGGGCAGTGTCGTGCGTGCCAGGCAACACTGTTCTGTGTGCCACTTCTGGCATGCGTGCCATAGGTTCGCCATCATGGGCATAGGTAGTCCTTGAGTTATGCCTGTAATACAATCCATGCATTACAGTTGCTAGTGATGATGGCCATTAAATAAGACAGACTTGCTTAACAACAACTATTCTATGCTGTCTCTGATGTGGCATTAAAGAAACGTGCAATTTGTTAAGCAGAACATGGAATGCCTCAGGCATGGGAAAAGTCCTTAGGGGCCTAGTGCAGGGCCAGGTCTACCTGTCCCGGGCCTACCCGGGTTCACCATGGTTTGCATCCCCATTGGTTCCCTGCAGGCCTTTTTCTCTCCCATTGGTCCCTGCAAACCTTTCCTTCCCTACTGGGTCTCCACAGGCCATTTTGCCCTTCCACTGGGTCCCTATAGACTTTAGACCTTTCCACCCACCAGGCCCCAACCTTTATCCTCATTTAACTTTTCAAGATCTCCAGATCTCATACTGGAGAAAGAGAACAACAATGCATCACTGTCTTCTGGAAATGACCATCATTGTTAATGCACCTGCAACTGCTTGCAGGTGCCCCACTGTGTTGCCCAGGAATAAACTCTACTGTTTTGCTGCCTTAACAAGGTCTTCACAATACCATACAAACTGGTAGCAAAATGGAACATTTCATCTGTGGGTTGCATGGTGGCCTTGCGGAAGCCATCATGTGGGTGGACCAAAATGTCAGCAACTTCCAGAAGGCAGCTATATAATCCAGGGATAAATTATCTGACCTTGAGGTCTGGAGGTCTTAAAAATGTAAGTGTGTAATGAGTGACTGTATATACCGAATAAGCCCAAGGCCAGAAGGGTCCCAGTGGGGCAAGATGAGGGGAGACAGATAGAGGTACTGCAGCATCCCTGCAATCAGTTGTACGGGCAAATGACCATCGGGAGTACTGTAGCTGTAACTTTGAAACAGGATTGTAAATAACTTTTGGGGGTCTATCATGACTTTGAATGTCTTTTAAGTGACCAATCGTGTATTGAGGACTATCTGTAATTTTCCTGAGCGCTGCTCCCACTATCCATGGCTGGGATCTTCCTCAGGTCTTGTCAGTAACTGGGTGAGAGCTGAACCAAATTCTCCCTGGTTAGCCATGCCTCCAATCCCATGATCCCCCAGTCTCTCACTCAGTTGCTGTCAAGAACTGACGTGGTTTTTAGAGCTGTGGAATTTTATTCCTCATTTCTCCCTGTGATTCTGGTTTCCTTCGTGTAGGCTTTTCTTTATTTTTGATTAGTTTCAAGTGGTAGTAGCAGGAAGATATTTTGGCTGCAGGGTGCGTGTGGTGTGTTCGGGGCTCCGGGCCGCCCACGCTTCAGCGGATCGCAGCCGCCGGATTCTGTCCCTGCGGGGCGGATCTGGCTAATTGATTACAGCCACCGGCGTGGGGATCAGGCACGCAGGATTGCCGCCACCACCATTGCCTTGCCTTTGGAACAACAGAGGCTCCGGAGCGGCGTCACAATTTGGTGCGCGCTCCGCAGACATACATTGATCAGGCAGTGTCCGGCGACCAGGTGAGGGGGCCTTGGCGCCGTTCCAGCTGCGCTTTAGTCCAGTGGTCTCACATTGCTCATGGCGGACCTTCGGGCCATCATTGGGAGCTTCGGCATTGCGGGCGCCATTTTGGGTCCACTTTGACTGGTGCCCGCCATTGTACCATCGCCCTCGAGGTGCGGCTGCCATTTTGAGACCGTAATTTCATTGCGCCCACCTTTGATCTGATGTTTGGCTGTGGCTCGGGCCGCCATTGGGAGCATCGGACACCTCTTTCCCAGCCTTTTACATCTGAACTGTCGTTGGGAGCTGTGTTTGACTTATGACCGCCATTCTGCAGTCTTGTTGGTTGCGACCACCATTTTGGACTGTTTCAGGCCTCCTTTTCGCCAGGCACAGCTGGCTGAGGCACAATTCTAAGGTCTCACTGTTCCCAGTCTAGGATCTAGTGGTGGGGCACTATTAGCAGACATAAAATAAATTTTTTTTTAAAAAAAAACCAACTTTGGTCCGGACTACGAGACCTTTCTCTTTCATTCCATACTCCGTCATGGCGATCTCTTCTTTATCTTCTGACCTTGAACCTGAGGCTAGCCCTTCTCATAGGCCGGTCAAACCTTGGGGAAGCGGTCTGATGTTCCCAGCCACAAACCCCATAAATCTAAGGCCACCTCAGGCCTAGACAAGGATGCTCTGAGGCGCCACAAGGCCCTGGAGCGCCAATGGGACAAGGCTCAGCAAGCTGCTGCATCTGAAGTGGGCTTGGACACTTGTCTACCTCAGGCTTATGCCTCCATGCCTATTACCGACAACCCTGGCTCGCCCATGACGGCGGCCCCTCCAGCTGGGCCAGCTACACACGATGCGGCGTGCGCTGACCAGTCTTTGCTTTTTTCCAAAAGAGTGTCCCAATCTATGCCGGATGTGTCGGGGGTTGGCTTGGCCACCTCCCATAGGCCTCACCATAGGTTACCAGAAGCTACTTTCACACCAACGGTTGCGGGGTTCCGCGGGCCGGAAGGGCCCATGCCCGGTGCTCAGCTGGACCTGCAGCTATACCTGCATTTTCAACTTTCCTGGTGGCAGGGATTCAACAAGCGGTGCAGATACCATTGCAGACCCTGTCCAGACAGCATCTTCAGCAGGTGCGGTATCTAGGACACAGGCCACGCCGCGTTTGGGTGCAGACTCTCCAGTGGACTCAGATCATGGTGAGGACTGCCCGGAGGACATAGAATTCTCGGAGGATGAGGATTTACCACCTGACATCCCGTCCTTTACGGGTCTGTTCCGTCCCTCCTTGTTCAAGTCGCTTTTGCACAAGGCCAGGCTTACGACTAACCTGGGTGCCCCGGGAGTTGACTCGTCAGGGGCCCAAGCCACCACTGGACCCCACAACACCTTGTTTCAGCCCTCGAAACAGGAGAAGGACGTTATTCCTTGTCCCCGCTTGTTCTTGGATGTGCTTCAAACCCCTTGGGGCCAACCAGAGTCTTTGACTTCGCCCAGCAGCTTGGACAAAAAACTATACTGCTCTGCCCCAGACCTTGAGGATTTGTTGGCTTTGCCAACTGTGGATGCTCCCGTCGCTTCCTTGTCTTCCACCTCGGTCATTTCGACTGACTCTTTAGATGGCCTTAAAGCCGAAGACCGACGGGCTGAACTCGCCTTCCGTAAATCACACCAGGCAGTGGCTTGGGCGATTAGGACTGCGACGGCCACTTCGTTTTTTAATCCCTCATCTGGCTGAGGCAGCTTCAACAATGGCTTCCCCCTGAAGAAACCAGGCTGCATCAGGACATAAACAAAATTGTCGCGGCCACTGAATACTCGGCTGACGCCTCCTTGAATTCTGTAAAATTTGCTTCCCAGGCGCTAGCCTCCAGGGTCACGTCCAGGAGGCTATTTTGGCTTCGCCATTGGAAAGCCGACCTTAAGGCGAAGTGGAAGTTGGCGGCAGCTCCGTACAAGGCCCCTGACCTCTTTGGGCAGCGTTAGATCCAGTACTCGTCGAGGACAAAGACAAGCAAAAGGTGCTCCCGTCCTCGTACCGTGGTCCTGATTGCCGTTACATGCCATATACTCAACGGCAGCCCTTTCGTACCAATTCTGGGCCCGGCGGGTCATCTTATCACTGGTCCTTGTTCTCAGGAAGCGAACATTCGCAGAATAGGCACACCTTTCGTGACCGTGGCAGATTCCAACAGACCGCCAAACGATCCTTTCGGGGTTCAAGTTACAAGCAATTCCGCAGAGGCAAAAGACTTCCCGTTGGTGGGCCCCATAGACAGGTGACTCCAACTTTTCTACCGCCAGTGGGCCCGATCAACGTCAGACTTGCGGGTGTGGCGCACTACTTCGCTGGTCTCTGTCTCGAATTCACCGGCCTTCCACCGTGCCGTTTTCTAAGTGGCCCGGTTCCGTCTTCCCCCGAACTGCATCAGCTCATGTTGGCGGAGATTTCTCACCTCCTGCACATCAGGGCCATAGAACGGGTACCACTGGATCAACACCAGACAGGCTTCTACTCAATCCTATTTCTGGTCCCCAAAAGCTCGGGAGGCTGGAGGGGGATACTAAACTTGAAACCCTGAGTCTATCGGTTTGTTATCGCAGATTCAAGATGCATTCCCTTCGGTCAATCCTTGGGGGTGTCAGGCAGGGGGACTACCTCCAGTCGGTTGACTTGCGGGAAGCTTAATTGCATGTTCCGGTGCACTCTGCTCACAGACGTCATCTGCGGTTCAAATATGCGGGGCAACATTTCCAGTACAGGGCAATGCCCTTTGGTCTCTCTTCCGCCCCCCGCACATTTACCAAGCTGGTTGCGGTGGTGGCAGCTACGCTATGGCCTCTCCCGGTCCAAGTACTATGTTACCTCGATGATATCCTGATCCTTTCATCAGGCGGCCAGGGACAGAGAGCTAGTACTAGGAGCCTTCCAACGCCACGATAAATTTCGACAAGAGTCAGCTGGTCCCTTCCACTCGCCTCCTTCACCTGGGGGCAATAATAGACTTGAGCAGGGGTCAGGTGTTTCTGTCCCTGGACAGGGTACAGAGCATTGTCGAATTGATCCATCAGGTCTGCAAACTGGAGAAGGTCCCGCTGTTACATCTGTCACAACTGCTCGGGAAAATGGTGTCTTGCTTCAACATCGTTCCATGGGGACGCAGACACTCCCGAGCCCTACAGTGGTTCCTCCTTCCATTCCAAAGGGCTGGCCAATCCAACGGGAGGCAACAGGTGTACGTACCCCCATAGGTCCGTCTCTCCCTTGATTGGTGGACATCTCCGTCGCTCCTCACAGGTTGCGACTTTCTGGAACCGGACAGACTGATCCTGAAATCAGACGCCAGCCTTCATGGCTGGGGGGGCACACCTTCGCAACCTGGTGGCGCAGGGCCAGTGGTCGGAGGCAGAACGTCGGAACAGTATAAATCTTCTAGAACTATGAGCTGTCAGGTTGGCCCTGCTTCATTTCCGGATGTCAGTGGAGGGCCGTCATATTCTGGTCCTCACGGACAACACCTCTGCCAAGGCGCACATAAACCAGGAAGGGGTCACGAGGTCTCGAGTCCTGATGTTCGAAACAGAATCGCTGTTCAACTGGGCAGAGTGTCACCTCCTCTCGATACGGGCAGATCACATCTCGGGGATGGCCAACGTCCGGGCCAACTGGCTCAGCTGGGATCAGATCAACCCGGCGGAATGGCAGTTGCACCCTCTACTATTTCGGGAGATTATTTCTCGTTTCGGGACCCCAGTAATAGACTTGTTCGCCTCTCAAATGAACACTCAGTTTCCTTGCTTTGTGTCCTGTTACCTGGACCCCTCAGCGGATGATCACGATGTCCTTTGATGTCAGTGGCCCAGTGGTCTCCTGTACGCATTTCCACCCATACCACTGCTACCCTGTGTCATCCGGAAGTTACTACTCGAAAGAGCCGACCTGCTTCTGGTAGCTACCAACTGGCCCCGCAGACCATGGTGCGTCGACCTTGTAGCACTCTCAGTTGACCATCCTTGGGTGATTCCACCTCACCAGATATCTCTGTGGCTCCAGTTGGCTGTCTGGCATTTGAAAGAGTCATCTTGAAGAAAGACAGCTTGTCGGATAAGATCATTGGAACCATTCAGGCGGCCAGGCAACCTTCCACTTGCCAGATCTACGAGGCTTCTTAGGGCTTTTTGTGCCTGGTGTGCCTCTCAGCATGTGGACCCCACGTCGGCAGAGATCCAAGACATTCTAGAATTTCTCCAGGCGGGACTCGACAAGGGGCTGGCGCCTTCCATGCTACGGCGTCAAAACAGCTGCCTTGTCCACGGTGATATTCTGTCCACCTTACCATTCTCTTTCACCCATCCGCGTATCTGAGGGTTTCTCCATGGTGCCACGAACTTGTGTCCACCTACGGTACACCGCTACCCAACCTGGGACCTTCCACTAGTCTTACGGGCCTGATGTCTTCACCATTTGAACCTTTGGCTTTGGTGTCTCTGAAGTACTTGTCGTTTAAGATGGCATTCCTCCTGGCCATCACTTCAGTCACTTCAGCTCTGACACTTCAGTGTCAGAGCTCGCTGCTCTGTCTGTCCGAGAAGATCTTTGTCTGTTTCGGGACAGTATGGTAACTTTGAAACTAGACTCTACGTTCATCTTGCCGGATTTTTGCCCATTGCCTCGAGACTGACGTGCGGCGAGCGCTCCATAGGTATATTCGCTGGACCACCACATTTCGTCGGACTGAGGCACTTCTGGTTTCGTTTCACCCGGCCTCCATGGGTCAGTGGGCAGGTGGATCAAGGCATGTATTGCTTTAGCGTATGATTGAACTCGAAACCACTGCCTGGTTGAATATTACCACACTCCACTCGTAGTGCGGCCACTTCTGCCGCCTGGGCGACACAAGCCTCGGTGGCAGACATTTGCTGAGCGGCTACATGGTCATCTATTTCGCCTTTCATTCGCCACTACAAGATAGACTCTTATGCTTCGGCTGAAGTTTCTTTTGGTCGGTGAGTTTTACAAAGTGTCCATTTGGGCCAGGACTCTGGGGGCAGTCAGCCTCCCCCCCCAGGGGTTTAAACTTGGGTATGTCCCAGCCATGGATAATGGGAGCAGCGCTCAGGAAAACGGACATTGGCTTACCTGAACGTCCCTTTTCTAGGCGCTGTGACCACTATCCATTCCCCCCCTAATTTTTTCTGGTTTCCGGTTTCGTTGGCTTCCTGCTCTTGTTGCGGTTTGGCTGGTGTTCTCATTGTGTGTTTTGCTGTTGCCCTTTTTGCCATTGACTTGCTGCGCCTTCGTGATAGACTGGAGGATCATGGGATTGGAGGTGTGGCTAACCAGGGAGAATTTGGTTCAGCTGTCACCCAGTTACTGACAAGACCTGAGGAAGATCCCAGCCATGGATAGTGGTCGCAGCGCCCAGAAAAGGGACGTTCAGGTAAGCCAACATCCGTTCTAGGTAACCCAATCTGTGCCTTATTCTGCTGATACATACCATATTTTTCAGAGTATAAGACGCACCAGACTATAAGACACCTATCTTTTTTGATGAGGAAAAGAAGAAAAAGAAATCTGCCTCTGCCTCTGTGCAATTTTGCCTCGTTGCAGCAAACAGCAAACAGCTTGCTTTACTTTCATTTTTGTTTTCAGCATAGCTTGATTAACACATGGGGGGAAAAAATCTGCTCCAGCAATTTTCTTCCTTGCAGCAAGCAGCAGAGGCCCCCACAAAACAGCTGAGAGCAAAACAGCTGAGAGTCGGGAGGCCGATCCAATCAATTTGTGCTAATTAGGTTGAAAGGAGCTGTTTTTTCTTGCTGTTTGCTGCAAGGAGGTAACTGCTAGGAGGCAGAGGCCAAAGGATGGGGGCCAGTAGGTTGGCGGGGTTACATTCGATGTATAAAATGCACCTAAATTTTCACCGCCTTTTAGGGGGAAAAAGGTGCATCTTATACTCTGAAAAATACAATACAGATTGAGAACAAAGATGTTTATATTGTTGTAGTATCTTGAGAAACAATTCTGATGGCATTCTTCTGCATGTGGATATAAAGATGCCTATTTGAAAATAAAAAGAACATTACTTACACTTCACTATCCTAACATTTCATAGATTGAGATTATATTAATTAGTGATTCTGAAAACTCTACTCTATGCACCATTAACTTTCCACAGGTCACATTCAGAGTTATTTGGCTTAAGTGATAAATTCTAAATTAAAATTATTCTGTTTGATTCAGTAGCAGTTTGATCTTTCTATGCCTGTCCCTCAACTCCCTTTGTACTGGTATGTAGAAATAAAAAATAAAATTAATATAAGACAATTTAGTGCTGATCTGCTATATTTTGAAATACTGCAATTTAGTTTTATCTCATCTTGAGGATGTTCAAAATTATTTTGGCATAACCATGGTGGACCAGTTTGCTCCATTAATGCATGGAGTATGTTTCTGGAAAAGGAGTAATATATATTCAGATCTGTTTGCTGGGATCAGATGTAATACTAAACAGTAGAAAAATAAAATGTAAGATGTACACATAATGGTTATCATGTATTTATATTTTCCAGTAAAGTAGTTAAATTCTCGGCAACAAAAATATATATGGTACCTTAAAAACAAACTGATTGTGAGGACTAATATACAATAGTTTATCTATACATAAAACTCTTGTGTCTGATTGTTTGTAGCCTTCAATTTGGTGAAACAGTGCATGATAGGGCAACAATTTTTGAATCAGTATATCTTAGGCTTGTGGGCTAGTGGGCTAATGTATAGATTGTACAAAATTTGGGACTCATGACTTCTGTGGAAATGAAATTTATAACCACTTCCATACTGTTTCGCCTTCCAGTTGCACTTCCCAGAAACTTATAGGTTGCATGGTGCAAGAAAAAAAAAGCAAGAAGCATTTCCTCATCTTCTTTTCCACTTCCCTCTGACCTTGTGCTCAGTCAGCTGGTAGTAAAATCTGTGAATGGTGATCAGCTGCTTTGGAGCCCAAGCTGAAGCTGAAACGGTGTGTGTCAAGGGAAGGATGAAGGAGTGACTTGGATGCCTGCTGGTAAGATAAGGCAGGCTGGGCGCCATCCGCCAGTCATTGGAGGAGGCCTCGCAATCATAGAGGGGGGAGACAGATACACCGGAATGGGGAATGGGGTGCAGTTTTCCTTGTGGTCTGTGGCCCCTGATGCCCCATGTCAGTTTTCCATAAACAACATCAATTGGTAATCTACCAGGAACTTGGAAGTTGCTCGCACTTCCATTGCTGATGTGTGGTCATTCTTTTTCTATCTTTAACTAAGCAAATATCTCTGAAAGGATGTTACAGCGGATCCCTGTTCGTCTAGTGTTAAAATAAAACTGTTAGCTTAAGTTTTGTGGCAGCTCTGTTGAAAATGGATGTTCCTAAAAATATATTTGGACATGGCACAAACATTCTTGCATTGCTTAGCTGGCTAACATATGTAGTGTGATAAGAAAAGAAGTATGGTTGCGTAATTCCTCTGAAATTATATTACACTCTATGAATCTCTGTAACCAAGAACAGGAAAAGTAAACTGATTTATACTGTCAAGATTTTTCTACTAAAAGAAGTGTCAAAAGTTTGAGACGTTGATGGAAGCCTTAAAGAAATCGGATTTATTGAATTTATGCTGATATAATAAGACCTGCTATTTGCAACTAAAATAACATGAATCATTTCAGATTGAAATAATCTGGGACAGAAGTTGACTTAGATATTGCAAAGAAATAATTCAAATATTATATGAATCTACCCTAGCATTTTTCACAATTAATTTATACAGTTGTATGTTTATTTACAGTGTAGCAGTTCCATGCTTTTAAGGAAAACTTCAACCTGATAAATAATAATCTATAAATTTAAAATAGCTTTTAGATATTTCCATCTTTTTAAATTACTTTTGTTTTGTGCTATGTCTTATATTGTTAACTGTTAGCAAGAGAGTTATGTTTGTTCGATTTCTATTTTATTTGTGATGCATTGGCTAGAAGCTTGAGCACAGATAGTACATGTGAAGTTGTATTATATTGTATTAATTTTAATATAGAATTCGGTAGGAACAAGGGATTAGACTTGTGCCTAAAACTAATTTTGGAATCCTAATATTATTTTAAATTTATGTTGCTTTACACTTTATTGTTGTTTATTCTTAACTTCCATAAGCACAACTTTTTAGTAAACAAGAAAGCAGTAAACTTAATAAACGTATGGCAACTCAGTCTTCAAGATGTTGATGTCAAATGATTTTACAATGCCAATTCTTATTTTATTTGTCAATAAAAATTGTAGATGTGAATTGTGTGTATAACCAGTGCAAGTCAAAGTGTTAAAAGCATCATATCCTCCTTGCTGATACTGAATCTCAATCAGGTATAAATATTTGCTTACTTAGGAGTAAAAAGAGATAATTTTCATCAGTATAAATTCATAAGATGTTTTTACAATTAGAATTAGATAGTCAATGGAAGAATTTGTATTGATATAGAATTAAGATTGATATTTAAAATATAATTTTGTTTGATGTTAAAATGTCATTTAATGAACACTGGCAAAATATATTTTAAGGGAGAAAAGACTTATTATTAGCCTCTTCTTCCATATTGTCTTGACTATAAATATGCATCAGATCACTGAACCTTTCTCAGACTTTTAGGTGGCTGGAGGCTGGATCTTACCAAGAGTACTTGATTAATGTCTGAGTTGGGCAACTTGAGTTTAATCAAAATGAACAAAGGTTACGCAAAAGAAGCATTTTGCTTTTAATGATTCACACTTTAAAAATCCCCTTGGAGATGTTAGGCATTATTTTGTCAACTAGAAATAGTTATAGTGAAAGGAGTAGGGTTTTATCTTCAGTCAGCAAGGTAGCATTTTGGCCCATATTCTATAAACTTATTTTGGTGCTATTCTTTACTGATATTTGTCTTTACAATAGATGTACTTCATCACACTCATTTTTTTTTCCAAATCAAGTTTTTTTCTAACTTTGATTGTAAAAAGTAAGGGTAGGAGACAACATATATAAGTCATGACAAATTGAAAACCATATATCCTTATGACATAATGATATTTTTGCAAAGCTGTTCAGTCAGTAACTAATTGCTTTGTGACATAGATTCTACATGTGTGTTTTCTTTTTGTAACAGCATGTTTTGCATACATGCAAGTAAGATGGTTTGTTAATTTTCCATAAAAGTAATGGACTTCTTGGACATTCTACTCGTCTTATCTGTTGCATTTATATTCAAAAGGAGAATGCTGAAAATCTGTTCTGAGAGCTTTTTTGCAAGTAATGAAGAAATGTTTATGCTATTATGAACTAAAAGGCAGTCAGAAAGGGCTTCTGTTTGATCAATAATGTATGCTCCAGTTAGTCCTATCCTCTGGACATCATTAAATAGTAGTTTGTTTCATAACTGATCATTTTGGCTGACTAGAATTTATAACTATCTCTTCAAGCTTTTGCATTGTCCAGCAGGCAAATATGAATTGAAATAATCAGTTATGCTTAGTGATAATATGGAATATAAATAAATAAAGGTTGGAAATAGTTATTAACTGTTGGAAGACTGGGGTTGCAAAAGCTGATTTCTTGCCCTTGTTCGTACTGGGATGATAACCTTTGTTTTTACATATTTTGAACTTCTCCTAACAAGCTTAAAACTTTGTATATGACATATCAAATTAAACTATACATTTTAAAAAATAACAAGCCTTTTAGGTTTAGTTAATAATTTTAATAGTTAAGCAAGACTAATTTTATGTACAAAATATGAAATCATTAAACCATGGAAGGATTCACATAATTAAACATTATTGGCATTGAAAGATCGTCATTTGTTTTTTTTGTTTATTTCCAGGTTCTAGTCAGTAAAATGCCGGGTAAAACTTAGAATTATTTTAAAGATTCAGAGAATTTGTTTACCTATTTATATCCGATTACTTTTATCATGAGCAAAATGTTTTTCTGTTATATTAGTATCTTTGAAAAGAAGGGATTTTCAAGTAGGGCAATGTGGATACATCTTATATGATTATCCCATTTTTATAAATAGTACAAGATTATGCTATCTGGTCAGAAGTAAGACCCATTGAATTTAATAAGGGACTCCTCTGTAAGACTAAATTCTCAAGTATACTATAAAAGTTACTTCAGCTATTTTGTGCTTTTGATCAATATTATTTACTATTTTTCTCAGTGATCTTGTTGAATATATTATTAAATATTGTTCGGTTCTTCAATGTTATTAATTTTACAAATGTGTAAATTGTTTCTTTAATTCTATTCCAAAGAAGGAAAGCCATTTAAAAAAACATAATTTAGTCACCATGTACGAGTGACTAAAATATGCAGGGAAATAAGCAAGCGGATGGATGTTAGGTATTTTTAAGCAATGATATTTGATTTACTAACTTCCTGCCACTAGACTCTGCAGTACTTAAGTAGATAAACTGAAAAATCTAAGCACGCATATTGCTATAATTGGCTACACAGACCCAGTACTCTGTGGTTAGTCTCTTTTTATTTTGGCCTAAGAGAAAATAAAAATGTTTTTTATAATAAAAAACATTGTTTTAGAAATATTGCACTACAGTTAGTCCTCGATTTATGACCACAATAGACCCCAAAATTCTGTTTTTAAGCAAGGCTTTGTTAAATGAATTTTGACCCATTTTACAACCTTACTTGCCACAATTGTTAATTACTGCAGTTGCTAAATTAGTAACAAGGTTGTTAAGTGAATCTGGCTTCTCTATTAGTTTTGTTTGTCAGAAAGTTGCAAAAGGTGATCACATGACCCTGGGGCACTGCAACCATAATAAATATGAGTCAGTTACCAAACATTCACATTTCGATCATGTGACTATGAGGATGCTGCTGCAATAGGTGTATGTTTGAAAAATGGTTATTAATACTTTTATCAATGCCATTGTAACTGCAAATAGTCACTAAATGAACTGTTGTAAGACTATCTGTATGCCCAAACTTCCATGTTTAAGAAAGGTTTTAGAGAATAATAGAGAACACTGGATAAAACTGATTTTTTTTACTGTTTATGGTCTGGCTTCAGAGTCGTATATAGTATTGAAGTGAATTGATCAGCCTTATCCATGAGCTTTGTTAGGATCTGTCCTAGTCTGTTGGAAATGTCAGCAACTTTTTATACTATCAATTATGGTATCCTTCTTGATTGCTTACAACAAAAGGGTGGGAGGAGGAATTAATGTTTTCTATATCCTTATCCAGTATCTTCAGGCTATTATGGATTGGCTCGAATTGTACCAAATTATTTTTGTCCAGAAACCATTGGATCTGAATCCCAGATAGCTTTAAAGAGTCACACTGACCCATGTTTCTCGGTTCATGGCTTCTGCTTTTTTCTAATGCTGTTTTAATATATATTTTGACAATATTTTTATATGTTGTTAGCTGCTTAGTGCTTAGTGCTGTTGTAGCAAAAAGCCAGAAAAATAGAACAAATAAGAAGATGGTTGCAAAGGAAGCCTATCATCTAGTTTTGTATGATAATGGCAACTGGACCCCGGCAACAACAACTCATGTCTGTCTTAGCTCTAGAGTGTAATAACACCCTCTATTTTTTGAGGATGTTCAGCAGAATGTGAAAGCATAGAAGCTGATAAATGAAGCCATTTAGCAGTGCTGCAAAGCTATGAGCATAATATTGACTGCCTGCTTGTTTTGGTTCCAATTTAATATGTTGATAATTACCTATAAAGAGCTTCCTGGCTTTGTAAAAATTACAAAGAATCTACCCAATCAGTGCACTTAAACCAGGAAGATCCAGCCCACCCCTCACCCATGATTTTGGGATAGAAGGGAGGAAGCAGGTCTTTTCTGTGGCTGTCCCAGTCCTGGAGAATAGCCAGTCAAGGTTTAGATGACTCCCTCATTCTTTGTGCTAGTTTATTGTTATTGTTGTTCAGTTCCGTTTTAACAGGGCATTCCTACTGTAAATGTTCAGTATTTAATTTGTTTTAATAAAATTTAATTTGTTTAAATTTAAAATAAAATTTGTTTAATAGTACTATAAGCCTCCTAGAGACTTTTTCATTTAGCAGAATGGAAATGAAATGAAATGAAATGAAATAAAAAGAGTTGTAGACTTTTCAGAAAGGAAGCCACTTTTTGCTATAATATATGCTGTTCATAAGATTCATCCTTCATCCACATCTGGATTATTGCTAAAAGCAGCTGTATCTATCTTGAAAATATCTCCTGCATAGAAGAAAAGTGTAGATTTTTTTTTTTTTGCTGAATATTTTCTCTGCCTGTTCAGTTCCCCTTGATTATTGCAGCGATTTTGTCACCCTGAATTACACAGATCGTTCTATGTCCCTTTATTTTTTGTTATTGCATAATTCACTTGCTGTAACAAAAATAGTTGGTCAATTAATTTAGCATATGACACACTTTGTTTGCTTCTATTAGGAAAAAAAGTCTTTAATCTGCATTTATATATTCCTTCTATTCCCTTAGCAATGCATTATTTTGATGGTTTATACTCCTTGTCTCCAGTTAGACAATTGTACAATTGCAGTTATAAGTTAACTACTTAGGCCTTTTAAATATCTGGTGTGTTTGATCAGTGTAAGCTGGGAATTTTGAGTTCAAGAAGCAATGACTAGGGAAAAACAGTATCACTTTCACTATTTATTTATTTTTATGAACTGTAAAACTTTGCTGTTTTTATGCTTCAGAGATGCTTTTGAAACAACCAGCAAGTATTTAAAATAATAGAGATTTATAGGCAATAAGTATGAAGGAAAATTCAACCTACTTATATCTATTTATTAGCAGCAGCTATATTTGCTGACTGTAATTTATCTTTCAGTCTTCAAAAGATTCCAGAAATCTTATCAAATATTTTAAAACCATATTTTTTTAATTTTTTTTTTTTAATTTGATTTATAAGCCGCCCTTCTCCGGAGACTCAGGGCGGTTTACAATGCGCTAAGCAATTTGGGACTGCATATGACAAAATAGTTTTAAAGTCCCTAGTATCCACAGTGAAATAAATAAAATTCATCATTCCTTTCGTAAAAGTCCAGTTTTTTTTTTTCACTTAATAGCAAAATAGAAGAAAAATATTTAAAAGAAGTTCTTGCATGTTTCTACAGTGTCTTTGTTAATATACATAACAAAGATACCATGTAATTGTTTTTTATTCTTTTTCCTTAGAAAACATATTTTAAGACAATAAAGCAAGAAATGTCTTCGCTGAAGGGTAAAATTCAGACTGTATTGGGCCTGATAGAGCCTAGCCAACTGGGCTACACAATGACCCATGAACACTTGACAATGGGCTTCAGCTGCTGTTACTACCCACCACCTCCAGGTCAAGAAGTTCTTTCTGAAAAACCCATTGAGATGAAGCACTTGTTTTGGCTTAAACAGAATCCTTACAGCCACAAAGAGAATCTTCTGCTGTATGAAGAGACTGATGCTGTGAGAAAAGAACTCCTTCATTACAAGGCTGCAGGAGGTGGAAGCATAGTGGAAAATACAACCACTGGGCTCATGCGAGATGTGAAGATACTAAAACAGCTTTCAGAAGAAACTGGTGTCCATGTTATTGCTGGGGCAGGTTTTTACGTAGATGCCACTCATTCCTCTGAGACTAAAGCTATGTCTGTGGAAAAGGTAGGTATCAAAATGATGTCATAAACTGAATAACCATTTTGAACATTCCTGAATAAACCCAATAGATCGGAGGTGTCAAACTCAATTTCATTGAGGGCCGCATCAGGGTTGTGTTTGACCTTGGAGGGTCAGGTGGGCATGGCCAGCTCAATGTCACTTGTGTCGGGGACGCCTGTGGTGGTCCAAGTTTTCTGCCAGCGAAAATGGGCTCCCAAGCTCCCTTTTTGGCTGCAACAACTTCCTGCAATCCTCTGCCAGCAAAAACAGAGTTTGGGAGTGCTGCCCGTGGCCATAGCAAGCTCCATTTTCAGCTGCAACGTCCTGCATCCTTCTGCCAGCGAAAACAGAGCTTGTGGGGACGCCCACAGCCCGTGTAAGCGCCATTTTCAGCTGCGACAGCCTCCTGCAACTATCTGCCAATGAAAATGGAGCTCCGGAGGGCTGCACACAGCCCTCCCAACCTCCTTTTTCACTGGCAGAGGCACAGGGGGCGAGTTCTTCACTGTTTTCAGGGTGACCCCTGATGCCAGATCTAAGCCGGATCTGGGCCCTGTGCACTGAGTTTGACATCTCTGTAATAGATGATAGATACTACACTCATATGTAAAGAAGGCTTTAATCTATGGGTGGATAAATATTTCTAGATGATTGCATGAGAGCAGGAATGCAAAAACATTCTGTTTAAACCTATAAGCACAAAGGGTTGAACACATTTTTAACAAATAACAGAGGACCTTTGTTTGCACTAAGTTCTATTGTGCAAAATCTAGTCTTTCTTTCACATGTATCTCAGGAGCTGAGCTGTTGTTCCTTCCAATAATTTAGGCAAAAACTAAATGTCAAGCATAAACTGATTTAATTGTGATTTTTTTTTCTCAGTAACACACTAACAATTTTTAATTTATGTAGCTTTCATGCCCTTTAATATATAGAATTGCTATTCAAATAAGCATATTTTATGTTGCAAATGACTCTTCATTCAGGACTGAATCTGTACATTCCTGAAATATTTATTATGTGTCTAATATGAGTAACGGTTATTTGTTGTTCAATGACATCACTCATACAATTATGTTGATTCTGTTGATTCTGTCAGTACTTACAGTATTGCAACCATTCTTTAGCAGCTGAGTTGCGCTGTTGTTAAGTGAAATGGTTATTAAGTGAATACAGGTCAGAAAGAGAGACATGAATATCAGTGGATGCTGCCATATAATTTATATTAAGTTCTGTCATATATCCTTGCCAACATTACTGTTACTCCAGTGTGCGTTCTTGTCAGATGCATGAAATTTGGTTGGAAATGCAAATGCATTGATCAGAAAATTATTTTTTTATTATTGTATTTATCAATGGTTGCGACCTCAGTTAGCATTTGGAATGAGTATATTTAGCATTTTTTTTTATTTATAAAAACATGGTAGAAATATTCCCAAATCTGTCAGTTACATAATGGGAAATATTCAAGATAAATATCCATAAAACTACTTTTATTTATAAAGATATTCTGTTAACTTATTAAGAAAATATTAAGGTTACATTTTGAGATTCTGCATGCACTATCACGGTTGTCAGTGGTAAATGCAGATAATCCCCGGGCTATGAGCGTTCCCTTAGCGAATGTTCGAAGTTATGCGATAAGTGCCCCTAGCGTTTACGAACAAGTCCCCAACTATGAATGTTGTAGCACCATGACAGTTGTTCGTTCTTACGAACAACTGCAGAGGCTCTGCAATATTTGCAATGCCTATTCTCCCCCACCCCCATGCTGGGTCTCCATAGGCACTAGGTCTGTGGATTCTCACCTTGTGAAGACCTAGGCTTTCTTGGCCTTTGATGTGTACACAAAGGATGGAGGCCTAAAGTAGCGCAAGATCACACTAGATCAGTAGCATGGGAACTCACGTGATTGATCTCGGGTGATCTCACAGTACTTTTAAGCTTCTGTTCTCTGTAAACTGTTTATTTGCCATCTTTGCAAAAAGCCTTTGCTGCCAAGAATGGAGCCCCCGGAGGGAGCATGCATCACACCAGAGCTCCATTTTTGCCAGGAAAGGTTTTTACTCAAGGCCTCTGCTGAAGAGAAGTGCCCCATTTCCATGCAGATGAAGTTTCCAATCTCTATCAAGGCAACAAGTGTTTGAGAGGCCCTGGGGTGGTTGGAAACGGAGTGAATTGCTTGAAAACAGACCTTTTCACTGCATTTCCAATACCCCCAGGGTCGCTCAAACACTTTTCGCCCAGACGAAGACTGGAAATTTCTGGGTACATGGTCTCATGTGAGTTTAGGCACCCATCCATTTTTGCAGAGATTGGGTGCTTGATGTCCCATGGGATCAGGACACCCAGAAGGTTTCAGTCTTTGCGGGAAAAGTAGTTGCATGCTAATGAGGGGCTTTGAGCAATGCAAGTTCGCTGCCCCAAACCCTCACTTCATCCAAATGTTTTTCTGCATGGAGCCTGGAAGCCTTTGGAGGAGACTCACTGAGGCTGCCCGCTGCTCCAGAAGTGGCAGTTAGGCTTGGTGATCAGAGAAGCCAAGTAGGGCACACCCATCCTGCTTTCTGTCTGTGCTCCCTGCTTGTTGGGAGCAGGCAAAGAAACAGAGACGCTGGAGAGGAGACAGATCTTCAAAAGGTAAGTGACCCGGCGCAGCAGGTTGTGGAGGAAGAAGCAATTCTGGAGAGCATGAGGTATTTCAGTGGGTCAGGGGAGGCCTTGGGTGGTCTGAAGCAGGTGGCCTGTTCCATCACTAGGCCCTCCCCATGGCCTTCCCCATCCCAAGATACCTCATGTGTACTTAATGAGCCTCACATTCGATTAGCGAACACATGGGCGAAAGGAGGGAGTGATTGCGTTCAAAGTACAAGATTCACTTCACAAATCTTCGGGTTCAAATGGAATGGGCAGATTCCATTACATTTGTAATTCAAGAACTACCTGTATTCCATGTTTACCATCTTGTGCATATATGTTAATGTGCTACAACGTATCGGGAAGAAAAGAGCTTTAAGATCAGAAGTCAGTATCTTCAAAACAAATTGTGAAATATTCTTGCTATTGTTTATCCTGAACTTCCTGTGTAAAAAAAAATCTGTATCGAGACTTTTCAAATGAAATCAAATATTTATTATTGTTGTAGACCAGCATATCAAACATTTTCACCAAGATTTACTATGAGATTACAAAAAGTCACAATTTTGCTTCCAAATATAGCCCACATTTGCAAAAAAGTAAGTTCCTAGTGGGCTGATTTATCATAATTTTCCCTTCAGGTGTATACAAATAATGTAAAATAATTCAATTTTGTGGGAAATTGGGTTTTTTTCCATAGGGAATGAGAAATCCCTATGGATTGGGAATGAGAAATCTTTCTCTCAAAGAGCCATTTTGATTTTGGGCTGGTGGTGAACGGGCCAGAACGAAAAATAACCCTTGATTTTGACATTGTTTTTTTCATTTTTGTCAGAAAAAAGACATTCTACCCCTGCCTGACTAATTATTATAAGCAGTTAGAACAATTTAATTTGGATCTATTCAAAGCCACATACATCATGTATCATTATTTATTTAAAGTTATTTATTTTGAGGAAGAATAGTGCATTGATAACCAAATATCTTTGGGACATGACTTCATGTAAAGGTGATTTACTTCTTCTGACTGCCAGCTGACTGCAATTTGGCAGGCTCAAGGTTGACTCAGCTTTCCGTCCTTCCAAGGTGGGTAAAATGAGGACCCAAATTGTTGGGGGTAATATGCTGACTCTGTAAACCGCTTAGTGAGGGCTGTAAAACACTGTAAAGCTGTATATAAGTCTAATTGCTATTGCTATTTTGCTAATTACAAGAAACTTAGCAAAAATGCAAGAAGTTTGTTTTAAGGTTTGATTCCAATGCATTTTTAGTTTTGGATTGCTTACAGTTATATACTTCATCCTATTTTAATAAATAACAGCAATTGTTTCTTGCAATTTTCATGACATCCTTCTGCTGATGACATAACAGAAATGACATCTTTATTTTGAATTGCAGTGTGTTCTGTATTGTAGCTTTTTTGTTTGGAAAACAGAGTATTCATTTGATTGGTAGAAAAGGTTGAAATGTCCTTTTTGTCTCTTCTCACCACAAATTATACCCACCAAAGAGAACGCTTACCAAAATAACATTCGTTTCTTTAGTTGACAGAAGTTATTGTTAATGAAGTTCTCAATGGAGCTGATGGAAGCAATATCAAGTGCGGTGTAATAGGGGAAATTGGCTGTTCTTGGCCTTTGACGGATAGTGAAAACAGAGTTCTTAAAGCAACAGCACATGCCCAGGCCCAACTTGGCTGTCCAGTCATCATTCATCCAGGCCGAAATGGGGATTCACCTTTCCAGATCATTAGAATTTTGCAGGAAGCTGGGGCTGACATTTCAAAAACGGTGATGTCTCATTTGGACAGGTAAATCGGCTTTCAAGAGATTGAGTTCATATTTATGTGTTGTATATTTATTTTTGCATCTGAAGAGTAGAATTTTAAGGAATTCATTAAATTTGGATAGCACCATGTTTTGATGTATCATTAGACAGAATGGATAAATTTTTACTGGCATTTGTAGTTATAATGCTTAGATGAATTATCCAAAAGTTAGTGACAGATCCTTTGAAAATACTCAAACTATAGTACTTATAAATATAAATATTTTATTGATGTATAACTCTTATATTGTTTAAATTTTATGAAGCCATACATACCTCTTCTAGGTACTTGTGCTTTTCTTCCAACACTGGAAAAACTGTCAGATTTTTCTATCCTTTTTGTTAAACCTTTCTAGTTTATGTATATCTCCTTCCTTCATCTAGATATACTCTCTACATAGTGTGCCCAAGAAACTATGATTCTGATTCCCACACTTCACAGATTACTTTTGTCTCTTGTTTACTAATTATTGACTAAAAATGTACTAAAAATGAAATGTTTCACACTAGGTCCATTGATATCTGGAATAAATTAGCTATGACATGATACATATATATTATGGAAAAGAAATGGTTCCTATAAATAACATCCTTCCTAGTGTCTCCTAGTTCAGGGGTCCCCAACCCCAGGGCTGTGGCCTATTTGCAACCGGGCCATAGGCCGGTGTAAATGTGCATGATGCAGCTTAACTAACGTGAGTAGCAGGCCAGTGCACACAAATAGTTTGATGTGAGTGGTGGACTAGCATGTACATGCATGTGTGCACAGCTTAAATTGCAGTCGAACTACATCTGCATGAGTGTGTGTCGTGGCCCACTGCTTATGTGAGTTGAGCTGCACATGTGCCCCACCATCACTCACATGGCCTGGTTCCTCTCTAACCTCCAGCCAGGCTGCCAAGCATCAAAGATTGGGGACCGCTGTTCTGGTTTGTGGTATACAGTATTTTTCACATAAAACAGCTTATCATTGCCTCCTTATGGTTGTCTAATTATTAATCTATCCAGATGTTTTAAATTAATGCGGAATTTCATAGAAAGGTTACAGTAAATTGAATATGAAGCTGGATGCCCTATCACTTTTTCCATTGGGATATAGAAATACAGTTTTGCAGTTGTCAGTCAAGACAGACTAACAACAAGGCAAGTTATGTTGACTTACCTCAAGTAGACTTGGCCATGGATAAATCAATTGATGTTGATGTTGTTGACTTGCTGTAGGACTGATGGATTGAAAAGGACCATGTATAGCAGTACACGGTCCTTCTCAGAATGTTAGAATAGTTAAGAATAGAATAGTTACGTCATAGAGTTTACATTTTACAAACAGAAAAGTTCTAAATTGTATCCATGATATCTCTGAGTAATATTTAGAAAAAAATCTCACATGAATTTGGTTAATTGTCACCAATCAGTGTTTACAAGTCCCTCTATTTGTGAGTTGTCCCATCTTCCTGTTAGCCTTCCCTGAATCAATTGTCAAAGGCTTGACCTTTTTTACAATATGTATACTGATATTAGAAATATATCTGTAGAGCAAGTAATCTTCAATAGCTCAAGAGTTATCTGTTGGAGGACAATGCTGAATCTTTATCCTTTTCCAGAGTTTTTAACATTTGTAACAATAACAGCATGCAAATCAATGTAATGTTGAAAAACTGTAGGCTGTACTAGATGACTCATTTTGTATTAGAACAGCAAGATATGGCTTCTGAAAACAAAAACAATATTGCACTTAATCAAGAGTATAGTAATGAATGTCCCCTTCAACTGAGAAAAATTATCTGTATATCCGAGTCTCTGTGACATTGTGTGGCCGGATGTTGGCAACTTGACAATTATTGATTAGCATTACCGACAGATGGAAGCTATTTTGAACATATAACTATCGTGAAAATATGGGATGCACTATTCTTTTTGTACCACTTCCATAATAGCACTTCCCTCCATAAAAAGGAAGGATTGGCAAACTTGGTAAGTTTTTCAGATTTGATGAACATTCTGGAGAAAAGAGTTTAAAGCAGTCCAGTAAGAAGAGTCCATGAATTGCAAGAGAAATGGACACATGGGCTGGAAAGAAGAACAGAATGGCATGTTCTGGAGTAGTGTTTCTTAATCTTTGTGCTTCCAGGACCCACTTTTAAAAATTATGAGGGACCCCAAAAGATCTTTAATTTGTAGATTTTGTGGATGTCTGAGAGTGTTTTGATAGGTCCCCAGGAATCCTTGGATCACACTTTTAAAAATAAATACTATTCTAGTGGCATTGTTGACTGAAAAATAAGCATGAGTAGAGGTCATGATGCTGCAACTTTTTATTATAGATCCTTAAAGGAAAGTAAATATGCTACCAACCTATTTTTCCATTCTGCTCATCTGTGAGGCATTAGAAGAAAAATAAACTTTTTCCAGATTGCAAATACTTCTCTGTCTGATTGCCTAAAGGTGAACCTTGATTGCCTCAGATAATCAGGCTGGTGGTTATTAACAGGCTTCATTTAAATGAATTCCCTTTTCTTTTATATGTTAACTAAAAGATTGCTGGCATAATCCTTTGATTTGTGATATAAAATAAAGACAAAATAGAGTATGCTGTGGTTCTTCAATATAGACATTCATCTTTATAAAATTTTCCCCACTTCAATATCTAGAGGTGTCTTTAAGAAAACCACAAAAAGCATGGCAATTTGAAAAAATTATTAGTTACTCTTTCTGATTTATGTAAACTGGAAATTACTGAAAAAAGGTATTAGTTAGCATTGACAGGAGTGAGGAGCAGCATGGTGGCCTAGTGGTGAAGATGCTCACCTCCCACCGGGAAGATTGAAAGTTCAATCCGAGACAGTGGCAGATGTTTCTCTCTGGGTGCAAAGACAAATACCTGTTGCGAATACCACATAGGCATCAGGAAGGGCATTCGGCCAGTAAATCCTCAGTTCCATTCAGCTTCAACTATACCCTGAATCAAGGGATTGCAGGCTTGTAAAAAGAAAAAGAAAAAAAAGAGCAGCAGTGATATTCCTGTTGGTGGCAGTTATTTTTTTAACAAGAGTTTCTTTCATCCTACCTGTTCTCTTCCTTGATCTTATTGTTAAGTCAAAACATTGCATTTCTGTAAGCAGTTATTTTCAGAATAACACATTGTGATGTAATTGAAGGAAAACTAGGAACTCGTAAGACATTAAGCACCAGTATTTGAAGTTGCACATATTTTTGTATGCTTTTCATGCTGTTCGATATGATTCTTTCCTGGATCTGTAGTTTATTACCACTCTAACACAAATCATAGGCACAGGAACTTTCTCACATGAGTTGATTGCCTCCATATTTTCATGCAGCCAGAAATACTTGATCACATGTCATGTTTGATCTATGGAATACTTTCTCTCCTTGCCTTTGGCTGAATTTAGAAAATTAATCAAATCAGTGATCAAAATATGGAGAATGTTGCCCTTTCATTGCTCCAGGTTAGCCCTATTTCAAACCGAAAGTACATATTAAAGCCCAGACTAGTGTTCCTCAAAATATGGTCCAAGGATCCCTGGGGGTCCACCAAGACCCTCTCAAGAATCTGTGAAATCAAATTTATTTGCCAGTCACTTAAAAACAATACAATATTAAAATCCCATCAGACAATTGTGAAAAGTGATAGTAGCAGTGAATGTGTGTTTTTTTTTAAAAAAAATACAGTAAATAAATATAACCCATAAAAACAAGCTCTTTTTGGGGACCTCTGTAATTTTTGACACTGGGAATGAGCGCTGGGAGGAAAGAAATTTTAAGAAATATTAGCTTAGAGCAGGGCTATCAAACTCGCAGCCCACGGGCCAGATGCATCACGCGCTGACCACACCCACGCCCGGTTTAGTGAAGGGGGGAAAAGTTGCGATACATCACGTGATGACAATGCGAGTGTGACACCCTGGCCTAGAGGAACTATTAGTAAATAAAACTCTGTTTATAAGCAGTTTGGTGCTTGTAAACTGGTCCATATTTATGACAATTGCAGTCTCACAGGGTCATGTGACCACCTTTTTTAATCTTCAGCCAAGCAAAGTCAATGGGGAAGCCAGATTCAGTTACCAGCTATATTATTAATTTAACAACTGTGGCAAGAACAGTCATAAAATGGGGCAAAATTCATTTAACGACTGTCTTACTTAGCAACAGAAATTTTGGGATCAATTGTGGTTGTAATTCGAGGACTACCTGTAATTGTTATTGTACATCTTTATTATTAAGCTTGTCTATTCTCTTTCATATATAAAACAAGACAATGTGGTAGGTTTTTTGGAGGGGGGGGGACAGTGAATATAACCAGATTTTTAAATATTCCAGATGTTTATGAATTGATTATTGTTAAAAATGACCTGATGGTTTTAGTTTCCTTTAAGACATATGCCTCAACCCATTCCACCCAAGGCAACTTGTTTTGATTCAGGAATTTCAAGTCCAAATAATGACAAAAGTAAAAATATTCTGAATAAGTATAAAGTAATGATATAAGAGAGCAGTATATGAAGATTTATTTATTGTTTGGAGTACTTAGTTTTTTCTTTATAGTGTCAATGAATTGAAAAGATAAATACATGTTACTCTTCTGAAAAACAGGATGTGTATAAAATAGCAATATTTATAAATGCGACTAGGTCAGAATCTCTACAGGTCTTTTAATTTATTTTGGATTGATTTGAGAGGGACTTGTTAATTATAAAGCAATATGTGCTATATTTGTAGACTTATTAAATGACATAAAACATTTCAGTTGATTGTGAAACAAATTTACGGTGTACACTGGTTTTTGTGCAGGACTATATTTGATGAGAAGAAACTATTAGAGTTTGCCAAACTTGGATGCTACTTAGAATATGACCTTTTTGGAACTGAATTTATTTCCTATCATATGAATCCTGATGTTGACATGCCAAGTGACAACGAAAGAATTTTACGGTATGTATTCCAATGCCATAACACATTTAGACTGGAACTTTTGTTGATGATAGAAATGTCATTGGTATCCAGGTTTAAAAGGCCATAAGATTAGCCCACCTGCCATTTACATCATCATGTCATATGTGCTGTCTGTTCATAAATTGTATATAGTTACTTGAGGTATCCTTTTAGTTAGTTCATGAAGGCCATGGTTCATTATCTTTTTTTCAACTAGGATATCCAAGGAAATTCTTTGGAGCCTAATGGGACTCCTAAACAAGCATATAGCTTGGGAACATAAAACCTTTTCCATTTCATATTTTGCTAAATTTGTGATTTAGTTGTCCACTTTAAAACATATAAAATGTGTACTTTGTTATAAATATGTTTTCAGTAGAATACATGCATTACTCTTAAGATTTTAAGATCACATATATACAGAACCTATGGAAAATTAATGTAAACACAGGACAGAACAGATTTATGAATGACCACATGCAAAACTGATTTAAATAAAAAGTAATCTTATCAGTCCAGTTCTTTTCTAGTCATGGTTTAGAGAAAAGTTGGATAGCTTTTTCCATATGAAAGTTTCTTTTCTCCTTTGGTAGACATAGTTAATCAAGGGACAGAAAGAGATTATTCTTTCTAAAGGTAGAAGATCACCTCCCCACAATCTGGAAGGAAAATAGCCATTATGAGAAATCTAGCATAAGCCCTTCTTTCTCACACATGCTGTCCTTTATAGCATTTATTTAGAAAATTGGCATCATTCACATTGGAACATCTAATTCCACTTCTTGCTTAGTAATACTAGGCAGTTTCCTTCTTAGCTATAGTTCTCAAACCATCCTCATCATCTACTCATAATAGGAACTTTAGTTATCAGTCCTAGTTAAGTCATAAATCTTGGAGGAAAAGGAAACATGAGTGACTAAGTAAATGGAAAATGTAGTGTACTCAAAAGAGTGCAGATTGTACAAGAGTTTTATATTTTCATTAGATGCTATAGTAGAAAACTGCATCTCCCTACCTGAAATATAGAGAACATTTTTATGCACTGTTCTGTTCAGGTAAAATGATCCATGTTTTACAATGTGCAAAAAATAAAGGTAAATAATCATAAAAAAGAAAGAAAACATAGCACATAAAAGAGAAGAAGATCTTAGTAAATTTACAGTGTACATAAAAAGTCTACAGCCTCTGTTAAAGTGCCAGGTTTTTGAGATGAAAAAAAAATCAGACCAAGACACTTCTAAAACACCTCAGAATTTTTTATGTCTTTAATATAACATATAAGCTGTACAATTCAGTTGAAACAAACTGAAATCTTTTAGGGGGGGGGAATAACAATAAAAACATACAATAACATGGTTGCATAAGTGTACTCACCGTCTTGTAAGTAGGGATGTGACTGTATTCAGAATTTACCAATCACATTCAAATTGATGTTAAATATTACTCAGTACACACCTGCTGTCAATTAAACTGACTCTGATAAAGCCCATATAAAGTTTGAGTGTTCTAGTTGGATTTTTCTGACAGTTACTCCGTTACAGCAAAAGCCATGGTCGTCAAAGAGCTTACAAACCATCAAAGTGATCTCATTATTGGAAATTATCAGTCAAGATAAGGGCACCAAAAATTTTCAAGGCATTACATATACCATGGAACATAGTGAAGACAGTCATCAACAAGTGGAGAAAATATGACACAACAGTGACATTACCAAGAACTGGATGTTCCTCCAAAATTGATGGAAAAAGAAAAAGAAAATTGGTCCAAGAGGCTGCCAAGTGGCCTTCAGCAACTGTAAAGGAGCTGCAAGAATTTTTAGTAAGTACTGGTTGTGTACAAGAATGTCTTGCATTCTTCATATATGTGGGCTGTGGGCTAAAGAGGCAAGACAGAAGCCTTTTCTTACAAAGAAAAACATTTCTTTGGAGTCGGGCTACATTTTGCAAAAACCTACATCAAGTCTGATAAATTCATGTGGGAAAATGTATTATGGTAATAAGACTTTTGGGCCATAATTCAAAAAAAAGTATGATTAGCACAAAAACAGCACTGCAAATCACCAAAAGTACACCATACCCACAATGAAACATGGTGGCAGCGACATGCTTTTGGGGTTTCAGTTAAGGTGGAGGAAATTATGAACAATTCTAAATATCAGTCAATTTTGGCACAAAACCTTCAGGTCTCTGCTACAATACTGAAGACAATTAGGAATTTCACCTTTCAACATGACAGTGACCCAAAGCATACCTCCAAATCAACAAAATAATTGATTCATCAGATGAAGATATAAGTTTTGGAAGGCCCAGCCAGAGCCCAGACCTGAATCCAATTGAAAATCTGTGGGGTAACCTGAAGAGAACTGTAAACTGTAAATTGTGATGCCCTCACAATCTGACAGATTTGGACTTCTTTTTGCAAGAAAGAATGGGCAAAGATTCCCAAGGGGAAGATGTTCCATGCTGATAGGCTCCTACCCCAAAAGACTGAATGCTGATTTAAAATCAAAAGTTACTTCCCCAAAGTATTAGTTTAAGGCAGTGGTGAAATATAAAATTTGTTACTACCAGTTGTTGGGCGTAGCTTGGTGGGGAGGTAATGTGATTGGGTGGACGTGGCCAACTTTTTTCTTACTTTTAAAAGCATTTTTTTCTACAACCTTAAGAGGTGGCAGAAAAAAATGCTTTTAAAAGCCTCTGACAATCCCAGCTGAGCAGCGCAATCATCAGAGGCTTTTTTACTTTTAAAAGCATTTTTTTTTGGCCAAAGAGGTTGTAGAAAAAATGCTTTTAAAAGTTAAAAAAAAAGGCTCTGATGATCGCACAGCTCAGATCGCACATTGGGGGCGGGGCAGGGATTTTTGCTACCGGTTCTCTGAACCACCCGCTACCATCACTACCGGATCAAGTGATCCGGTCCAAACCGGGAGCATTTCACCCCTGGTTTAAGGGTGTGTACACTTATGCAACAATGTTATTTTATATTTTTATTGTTATTTCCCCCCTAAAATATTTCAGTTTGTTTTGCAATTGAATTGTACAACTTATATGTTATATTAAAGATGAAAAATTCTGAAGTAATTTATTTTAATCTGATTTCTTTTACATCTCAAAAATTCAACTTTTAACAGGGATGTGTAGTATATACCATATTTTTATGTACTTTAATAAATGCCAAAATGTAAATTGTTCAATTTCTTAGTTCTGGAACAATTTTTTAACCAGGTAGCTGGGTCATATAAAGTCTATATCAGGTTAATAATATTTTTATTTTTAAAGGGAATTAAAATAGGCACAGAGAGCATAGTCTCTGTTTCTGTTTCTTGTCAACCTACCCTATGATTGATGAACATAAAATCATTCTTACATCATCTACTACTTACTCTCAGTTTATTTGATAGAAAAGTCATAAGAGTCAATGTTGAAATTTTATCTTCAGCAGCCAAAGCTCAGAATTTCTGTTGAGCCAATGCTTATCAGCCTAGCCTACCCCACAGAGCTGTTTAACCAAAAAACAAAACAAAACAAACAAACAAACAAAACCCTGGAGGCAGGAACACTATATTTATGCTCCTGAAAGAAAAGTGGGATGTAAATCGAACAAATAAACTGAATAAATGTATGATGAACTTAGATATTCTAATATGGGTCATCCTCCTACAGTCAGTTCATTCCCAGACAGTCTTTAGAATGGTCTTCACTGAATGTGACAAAAGACAATATAAGGAGACAAAATGGATTTTATGCACTTATTTATGCTACAACTATTTTTGAATGGCTTTCTGTGACTTCAGTTATTTGTTGAAGCAGATACTGCAACAAATATTGTTTCAGTTGATCTTCTCATAGTCCTGTTGTGTCTATAAAATTGGAGGGGGACTTTTTTTCAGTGTAATTCGCAATCAGCTTTGCTAATTTGAGAATAAGGGTGGGGAATGGCCATTTAATTTGCATGGAAATCTTTTCAAGATGTGCCTCCACATAGTATAAATTTGTTCCTCTGTAATTTTACAAATGTTTATTGAGGAGTGAAATAATAATTCTGCTATCTGTTAAACTATTACCTTCTGTAATGCTACATTAATATTTGTAATGTTTCATAGATCACTTCTGGTTTTAATGGTTGCATGGAGCTCAGTCGTATCCATCAGTAAGCAAGATGGACAATTCCCATTGCTTGAAGTCAAATAGTCTGACTTCATTTATCTCACTGTGATCATGAGGTTTCTTCTAATGAGGAGCTGGCTATTACAAATCCATCCAATTATCTGAAGTTCAATGATTTCAGTGCAGAAAATTGGTCATGTTCCAATTACTGAACCATGTAAACATTCCAATATGTATTTGTTTAAATTATTTTCATATTGTGTTTGTAGGGGGAAATATTCCCAAGTGTAGTGGTTTAAAAAAGAAAAACACAAATCATTATTGAACTTTTTTTGTTAATCAGACTCCTCAACTGACCTTGACCTCTTATTCAGAAGTGTAGGAAACAATATTTCTCATAATGGCTCTTCATGCATCTGTAGTGTTCATTGTTGTATGGTTATGTGGGATATCTGAGGTAGACTGCTTTTAGATAAATTGGTCATGTACCATCCTCATGCACCAGAAAGTTTAAAAAAGGTATGTTAATGTACAATAAAAGTTGTATGGCTGAAGGCCAAGCTCTTAATATTATAGAATTGAGATAGTAGATGTACATGTGGTAAATTTGATTGTTTTGTTAAATTTATTTTATGATTTGTCTTGCCCATTAGACCAAATATCTCTTCCCATTCAACTGTTGGGTTTCATTAGTTTAGTTTAGTCTAGATATTCAGTCAAACTAAATTTAATTTTCTTCAAAAAAGTTGTCTCATTTGAAAAAATACAGGTAGTCTTTAACTTATGACCACAATTGAGCCCCAAATTTTGGTTTCTAAATGAGAAGTGAACTTTTCTCCATTTTTCTACTTTTCTTGCCATAATTGTTAAGGAATCATTGCAGCTCTTCAGTTAGTAACACAGTTGTTAAGGATATCTGGCTTCTCCATTGATTTTGCTTGTCAGAAAGTCACAAAAGGTGAGTCACATAACCCTAGGATGCTGCAACGATCATAAATACATGCTAATTTTGATCACATGACCATGGGGATGCTGTAATGAACATGTGAAAAGTCATCATAAGTCATTTTTAGTGCCATAACTTGAAACAATCACTAAATGAATGGTTGTAAGTCAAGGACTACCTGTACTTTGTAATTCATGTGCAAGTAGAATACTTATATTCAATTCACCAACTTAATATTTAGGAAACAAAAGCGTTGAAGATTTTCCAGTCTATAGCCATTCACACATGACAACCCAGAATTCTTGGAAATCTGACTTAACCATAAACAAACAGATGCTGCTGTTTTATTCAGCTCATCTTACTATCAGGAATGCATGATTTGCTTACCTTTCTGCCTGAAACAGTAAATCTGCTTGCTTCTCTAAGATGGAAGACTCATAAGGCAAGAATGTATTTATTTCAGCTTAATAGTAGAGAAAGAACTGAGCGTTCTCAACTCATGTACAGCATTAATTGAACCATAGAGCTGTCCAGTTTTTTCTGCTACAGTATCACTGAAGTGAGAAGGGTTATAGTGTTTATTATCAGAATAGTAATTCATGAATGTTCCAGAATTCACAAATTTTCTATTTGTGTAAAGCTGCTCTAATTGCTTTTCAGCATAAGAGAATAAGTGATTTCAGTAAAAAATACTTTTGAAATCTATTTCCAGAGATTATTTCTTTAGTATCATAAATTATTTTGAAGCATTTATTCAGAAATATTTCCTTTTTTTTTTCAGAGTTCGAACATTGATTGAAGAAGGTTATGATGACAAAATTGTGATTGCTCATGATATTCACACAAAACATAGACTAAAGAAATATGGTGGCCATGGCTATTCTCATATTCTTGAAAATATTGTTCCAAAAATGCTCACGAGAGGAATATCTCAAAATAAAATTGATAAGTTATTGCTAGAAAATCCCAAACAATGGCTGACTTTTAAATAAGAAAACTGTGATCCTGTTTACTTCAGTGAAAGTAAAAAAAATAGAATTGAAATTCTTCTTTGATTGAGGAAAATAGAATTGTACCTTTGGAGTACAGAAAAAGAAAATAAGATTTGTAATGCCCGAACCCCAACTTTTCGATTGTATGACTGCAACTGAAAACAACTGCAAAATAGATGTATTTCTGAAAAAAAATAAGTTTAATGAAACATTTTTAATATGAAGATAGAGCGTATCATGTGAATGAATCAAAATTATTTTTAAATGCCTTATATGGAATTAATTTGATAGAAAACATTCATTTGAATTAATCAGAATGAGAGACCTCAATCATGATCTGGGTCACAACTGAATGTAGATGCCATTGTTTTGTGTGTAAGTCCTTGATAGAATTATTACAAAGTTTTGTTTTAAAAAATAGGACACCCTAATATGAAATGCATTGTGCTTTAAGTATATCCAGCAATAAATCCTTCCTTGCCTCACCTCATACTATACATGTCTACTTATAGGTTCATTTGAGCAAAAAACTTCACATGTGAATTGGGCCTTTTCATTTCCAAAATGCAACACACAGCATTGCATTTCAAGGTACAGTTGAAACTTTTGCTTTCCTGAAAACCAGCCCCTCTGCATAGATCTATCTACTTCTCTGAAACATGACTCTTCTGTTGCTTGAAATATGCATTTTAACAATTTGGAAAAAAATCTCCATGTTTTGCTGTCAGTAAATTTGTCAGAATTATTTTCATGGGTTTTTTAAAAAGCAGTTCTAGGTATGCTGTGGCAAACTGAAAAATAAATAACGTCTCTATCAATTTATAAACTGGTGGCATTATCAAGAAAATTTCAACAGGATTATCAAAGGAATATTTTAAGATCTATTGATAACTTATGAAATTCTTTTCATGCAATCCAGAGCGGATGATAGAATTCATTTGGCCCTTTGAACAGGAATTTGCCAGGGATCAGGGAGGGAGGGAGGGAAAAGGAACGGGGATTGTTTTGGGAATCAAAATCTAATATTCAAGCTAAAGTTAAGAGAAGCTACGGTTGTACAAACAAATATGATTGCAGTTTAAATGTATGGTTACAAAGAAAAAGAAGAGTCAATTCAAACTAATTTCTGAAAATATATATGGAATCTATTAGATTGTACATAAATAAATTCCATTTCACTGGAGATGTTCTCGATGTGGTGATCCTAAATATATCAATAGGACAGATTTTTAATTGATTTTTGCAAAAAAATACTTTCTTGAAAGTGCATTGAATAGATATAACAACCATTATCAGGAATCTATTTTTAAGGTGCTTGAGAGCCAGTTTGGTATAGCAAATAAATAGTGCCAGACTAAAAACCAGGAGACTGTGAGTTCTTGTCTTGTCTTAGATACAAAGCCAATTGGGTGTCCTTGGGCCAGGCCCCCCCTCAGACCCAGTGAGAAGGAAATGAAAAGCCACTTCCAAAACATGCTGCCAAGAAAACAGCAATGACTTGTCTGTGTAGTTACCAGGAATCAAGATTGATTTAAAGTATCTTCATAAGCAGATTTATAGTGCCTACTTATTTATTCACAGCAGCACCTGAGCAAGTGTTTGTCTGGGTTTCAAAACTAAGATTTAGCACTTCAATAGATTACTAAGGAATTCCAGGGCTGCTGAAAACAGAATAACAGAAGAGTTGGAAGGGTCCTTTGAGGTTGTCTAGTCCAACAACCTGCTCAAGCAGGAACCCCTATAACATTTCTGATAAATGTTTGTCCAATCTCTTCTTAAAAATCTGCAGTGTTGGAGCAGCCATGGTTTCTGGAGGCAGTTCGTTCCAGTGATTAACTGTTCTGTCAAGAAATTTCTCCTTAGTTCTAGGTTCCTTTTCTGCTTGATTAGTTTGCATCTATTGCTTCTTGTCCTGCCATCAGGTGATTTGGAGAATAAACTGACCCCCTCATCCTTGTGGCAGCCTCTCAAATATTGAAACACTGCTATCATGTCATTCCTAGTTCTTTTCATTTCTTTTCAAGTATCTGAGAAGAAGGCATGACTGCCATGCAGTTGCTTAAGAAAACTGCATGGATGGAGGACTCAGTCTCGGAGTATACATTTTAACTTTTTCAGTTATTTCAAAGAATATTATATATAAAATCATTAAATATATGGAAAATTGTTTATGGAATATAACTGAAATAGTTGATTCTCTTCATTCCACAAAAATAGGCTTAAATGTACCATATTTGAAAATCTCTTTACACATATTTTACACAATCCTATTTCATATTCTCTGAGTATCTCTTTGCATTGGACTGATAATGAAACATCACATTTACAAGTTTGGCATCTTAAAATATGCACTCCTGTACATAAATACTCAGAAGTAAGTCCTATTTGAATCACAGGTTAATTTGTTCTAAATTGGTAAACAAATTAAGTCTAGAAGTCTCATTACTGAGTTCAGAGCCTAATTATAGACTATAAGTTTTTAATGTATAAAATCTTGACATTTAAGTTAAAAGAGAATAATTAGAAACATATTGGATTATTTGGAGATTATTCATTTTTAGATGACTTTCATGAAATGTAGTCTGTAACTATTATACAGTAATATTAACACAAATTGTGAGCAAGATTATTATATTATAAACTATTATAATACTTGACATATCTTCAGGTCACAGTCCCAAAGATACTTGATAGCATCATGGAGTTTTATGTGGCATTTCTTTTGATACAACAGAACAACAAAACACCACATAGAGACTACCATTAAAGCAGTTTACTTCTGAGCAGATTTGCATAGGATTGTGCTTCAAGCTTCCCCACCCCTCACCCCCAGTTTATACAGCTAACTGTAAGTGGGATATTTCCTGAAGTGCTAAACTGGGCAGAATTACCCTGTGCAAATTAGATTTGAAAAGCCCATCTAATTAGTTCTATCCATAACTACCTATATTATGTCACTGCTCCACTACTGGGGTGAAGTTTGCATACAGCTGTAATTGTAAATTGAATTGTAAATGGCACGCAGAATGAGATTTGTGGGAAAGAGCAAACTTAAGTGTTGAAAAAAGCTGCTAAATTCTTTAGTAATTGACAAGAAGCAGTAAGAAAAATTTCTACAATCTTTTTTTACAATGTTCTAACTAAGATGATGCCCAACATGATTTAACTCATACCAAACTGCTGCTCCTGAGTATCTACATCATGAATTCTATCCCTTTTAATTTCTTAAGAGTAATCAAATTATATTCTTAATAATTAGAAATAATACCGCCAACACTCCTAGTCCCAGAATATAGGGTCGTTGTTTTTTTTAATTTCATATTTTGTTTTCATGGAATGCAGTTGTTTTATTATTGTTTCTAACTCTTGCTTTGCATACAGAAATCTGCCCATTGACTTCATATATTTGTGGACTATTCTTACTCTATTAAACTAAATGGGACAATCCTCCTGGTTCTAGAGGTGGGGTATGCCTGTAAGGAATTACATATTAACAATTGCATAATATTGAAGCAATAACAGAAAATGAGACAATTGTGCTGTAGTTGTATTTTCATCTAAGTTCAACAACAATAGAGCTAAGCTTTGAAGGAGCCCTGTTTCCTATTTCTAGCTAGCCAAGGAACAGAAATATTAGGCAAATATATTCCTTGGAGGGAACAGCAGAATTTCTCTTACATCTTCCTTTTATTGAAAAAACATTCTTCATCATATACTCAGAATTGGCTCATAGTTAGCAGATAAGTCATAAGCACCAAAGCTGATGGATGAAGAAAAGCAGCATGAAATCATAGCACACCAAGGATATCACATATGCTTAAGAAGTAATTTGGTGCTTTTTCCTCTCTCTCTATAAAAAATTGTGATTTATATAGAACTTCATTCACATGAACATTAACAACAAGGACTATTTTGCTTTGGTGATAGTAGATCACACACCTCTTACACTTTGTTCTATTTTTTTAAACATCTTTCTCTGGGTTGTACAGATATGGGTTAGGTAGCATTTGGCTTCACTCCTGAAGAGTCTATGACCAATATCCCTTGGGCTTTCTTTATCTTTTTATTTTTGCCAAGAGAATCGATCATTAGAATGTCATTTAGTTTGTGTTTAATATCAGTCAGCATAAATTATAAATCCAGAAAATGTGCTGTATTTGTTGTTGTTTCCTCCATGTGCTTTTCCACCATCTAATTTTATATAGACTTCATCTCCTGGTTCCAAATGTAGGACCACGCTGTTGCTGGCATAATCATAGTTTTGATCTGCATCTTGTGCAATGGCACTAGCTCGCACCTAAATAAAATACAGAAAAAAAGACTGTTCATAATTTTAGTACTTGTCAACACTCAGGAATGAAACTGTATGTTCACTTGCAAGTTCCAACATATATTTTTGGTATTTTTTCCCTTTACCACTGCAATCAACATTTCACAAAAGAGCCAGTTTTAGCTGTAGTAAAGCCTATTACAACTACGAACAAATAATTTGTTGTCTGACTATTCCATCCCTAAGCAAAAATAATTAACAGGTCTGAAATCCTTTTAAACTAACTTAGCATGCCACTTGTTTTTCACATTCATACACAATCTTCTTTAAAGTTTGTGCTAGCCTGCATGGACGTTCCTCCATTTAGTTTCATATGATCTGCTGAGAAACATGAGTTTTAACAATGAGCTGGATTCAAAATGATTACTCCAAATTTCTAACCAGCTATCTTTGTGAACTGCCAACTTTAACCTCCTTTCCCAATCTGTCATTCTTTAAATATATTTGGGTTTGCAAACTCAACACTTTTACAAGTTTCAATATATTTTTCATGGAAGTTCAAAATGATGTGCAATATATGGCTTTTGAAATAATAATATATGGAAAATTATAATGCAAAAGCTATTTCATTATTACATTACATTATTTCACTAGATTACAATAATATAATCCTACTGATTTTTTCACCAGATGAAACTAGGTGTATTAATATGATATTGTGTATGATTCCTATGAGTTCTATATCCGAATCGGGCCTTGAATCTTGATTCAAGATTATAGAAGCGTGAAAGTAGTCAGCATATAATCCATTGATGCTCTTATATCTGAGTCAAAAAACTTAATGCTCTTCAATAAAAAAAGATCAAATTGAAATATGGATCATCTGAAAAAGCAACATGAGTATGAAATCACCAGGTAACTCACTTTTTAATATTAATATTAAAAGATTTTCATAAAATCAATATTGAAATATATATTGCACAGTCTTGAGACTCTAGTCATATACAATTATTTAAGTCCTCAAGCTCAAGATTTGTTTTAAAATATAAGTCATATTGGATTAACTATATTTAACAAATAGACAATTTGAAGCTGCTAGCACCTCTGATATCAGTTCAACATATAACAAAACAAGAATTGCATCAGATCATTTATATGTACTTTAGATGCATAAATATTTAACCTTTGATGACCATTTTTGAAATGTATTTATAGTTTTATCCTATTTTTAATAGATTTATGATTTAATGCTTTTGGATGTCTGAACTAAAAAAATAATTCAAGACTTGATATACACTCTAGATAATTTTGGAATTGGAAGAAGTACAATATGTTAAAAAATGCCTATACATGTCTTTCAAAAGTATATATGATAAGTTTTCAAATTAAATGTTTATATGTAGTTCCATGTTAGTACAGAAATGTTAACAAGACTTCCTACTGTGCAAGATCACACAGCGGATTAGAAAGCTTAGAAATCACAGAAGCAGAAAAAAACCTCTTCTGCATTGTATAGCAAGCTTCAAGAAGGCTTATAAGATTTGTAATTACCTTGAACACGTTCCAATTTAAGCTGCCATAATGTAGAGTAATATCCCAAACAGTCCAATTTTTGATTTCATTGCTTCAGAAATAATTTACTATTTATTGAGGTGATCTGTCTTGACCACTCTTTAATCAATAAATATCACAAGGGATATTTCCTAAAAATGAAGAAGCTATAAACGGCTGAGGATCTTAAAATACCAATGTCTGAAATGCACATCCTTTGGATCTATGCTCTTTCTGAGGTAATAATTCTAAATAACAAAGAGGAAAATGATACCTTTTGGTGTATGTGAATGATTATTGCAATGTGAGGTGAAATAGTTAGTGTTTGCATTTCATTAGGTTTAAGTATTTAAATTATATTCAAATTCCATGTGCTTCATCTAAATATTTGTTGGAATTGCATGATGCTTGATATTACAGCTGATAATATTGGTGCTTTTATCATATGACATAAACTCTACCTTCAGCATTAAATGCTTTAGCTTTATACATTATGAGGCAATGGACAGATGTCACATAAATGCATAGTATTGCTTACTGTACACTACCATAGAATAGAAACCATAATAAGGGAACTCAAAAAACAGTTTGAACAATGCAATAAGCTTTCTATTTAGCTACTGGGCCTTGCATCTGCATTAACCTGAATCCCATACTCAGTGTACTACCTTTATAGCTTTTTCTCTTTTGTTTTGCTGTTGTGAGTAGATAGCATAATCTTTTTAAAACCTATAAGGACAGCCTCAGAAGAATAGTCCAAGCTGTATTACTGTACATGTTAAAGGCATCTCCAAATTAAAACAATGTGGTGAACATTACATAAGTTTCATGACTGCTCACCTCGTTGGGTTATAAAGGTATACAGGGACAGTTAAACTGCAAACAAACTAATTATGTTGTAGTCTCAGCAGTTCTATATTTATGCTAACTATTAAGGAAAGCAATAAGCTATGTGGGAATCCTTTAAATATTCAATATGTTTCTCTTAAATATTTTCTCCCTTACAAGTTGCATGTATTTCAGGACTGTTATTTTTCTCATTGCTATGCAATCTATAACACTTTGCCCTCTTTTTAAAAGATAATTTGTCCACCCTACCAATAATTTGTATAGAAAATTCAATTCTCACAGTTCATTAGCTATCAATGCTATAAGATCAAATCATTGCCCTGAGAATATCAATGGATTACAGCTAGTCACCAATATTAAAAAATTGGCTTAAGGATTGCTTATGCCTGCATAAATATGAACTGAATTCAGTACTAGTAAGATCAATATTTGCCTGTTTGTTTGGTGACTGAATTAATTTATAAGTGTCTGGAGCTATAGATTTAGTCTATCTTCAAGTAATATGAACATTTGTTTTCATACAACATGCCATGCACTAGATTTTATTCTGTTTTTATTTCAGTCAAATTTTAAATAGAAAAAAGTTTTCCTTGTAATCTTGATATAAATGTGGAACTGTACATTAACTAATAAGTGTAAACCAATATATAGTATTTACGAGTGAGACTTTAGTTTATTTGATTATTGTGTATGGTTCCATAGTTTTATTTTTCATGTACTAGTCAGAAGATATAAACACAAGGTTAAAAGCCATGTATGATTAATTTATCATCCTCTGATGACCCCATCTGTAATAAGCAGTCAATCCAAAATTGAGGTGATTAAAAAGTGCTCCTCTGGGTACAGCACATTGGTATTCTGCAAAAAAAAAAAAAAAAAAAAAACCTTCAGTAATTTCCAATTTCATTATTCTTTTCAGGAATAGGATATCTTCTAATTTCCATATTTGAGTTTTTGCAAGATATTGGTTAAATGCAGAAAAACCATGCTCTGTTCTAACTATACTTTTAACACAAATTCATAAACAAAAAGCAAATATGAATTATTTCTGGTATCTCTTAAACCAGAACTGGCCATAAGAGAGAAAATAGCCATTTATGTTTTCAGTACAACAGTTCACACATAGTTGGCACACACAATGCTTACCTGTACTCTAAATGTAAACTCTTTTAGTATTTCCTGATAAGGATTGTGAAATCAACATATTCAGTAGAATTAAGACAAGTCTTACAAGATAGCATTATGTCATCAAATTATAATTTTACTTGGACTTTCACGAAATTATTTGGACATTCACTTTGCACGGTTCATTTTCATCCATAAACCACTGAATTTTTGTGGGAACAAATCCATCTAATCATGAGTACTATTTTTTTTCTTAGCCATATAATTATCAATCACATTTACACAGACATTAATGAATACAAACAATTAGCATATAGATGACATCTATAGTTATATGCATTCATTATTGTCCATGTAAGTAAGATATATAGAGGTAACACTAGAATGTAGTGAATGTAGAATGTAGAATGATTAAAATTTATAAACCATTTTATAAACTTTCATGATCTTTAGTATCGGGAGGGGAGGAGTTCTCCTTTGACTTTTTGCCAATAAACTTGGGGAAAGCAGAACAATTATACCTTCTCTAGAAAGTTTCAAGAACATGGCAACAAAACCTGATTTCTGACAAAACTTTTAAGACCAAAAGTTTCAATAAATCAAGTGGAGATTGTCTGTTTAAAATAACTGGGTCTTAGTTTAATTATATTTTAGCATTGATTTCACTTTGTCTATTCCAAGTCTTGAACATTTAGTAAGCTAGAAATAAACTCACAAATACCAATTCTCAGTGCACTTATTTGGAATCCCAAAGGGAGTTATGGCTCAATAAGTATGTACAGATATTGCATTATGGGATGCTAAAGTGTTGGCTTAATTTTGTGTTTATAAAACTGGGAATAATTCTCCCACCTTCCCAAGTTTCTCCAGGATTTTTTATTTTTGTCTTTTTCATTTCTTTCGGACTTACTGTCCTTTAGCCTAAAACTCTGCCAAAAGTGCGCTGAAGCTGTAACGCCGGCAGAACATTCCCCCCATACCCACACGGATCGTTTCCCTTCTTCACCCATTTTCTTCGTGCCTGGTATCCTAAGGAAGCGCCCGTAGGTTTGCCGGAGACCCCTTCGAAAACGCTCAGGTGTGAGTGGTGTGGATCCTGGCCGCAGGGAAGATGGAGAGAGTCCTATCAGAAACGGGGCTTTGAAGGAGAGATTTGCACGGCTGCCACCCGGTTCGACATTCATCTCAAAAACTCTGTCCACCCCCCCACCCCCGGGTAAATGATAAAAGTCCCCGGGAGCATTTGGAACTAATAAAGGGCTCTTTGTTTCCAGTCTGGGCCGCCGTGCCAGGAGGCCCTTGGGAAAAGCCCGCGCTCTCCTCATTGCTAGCTAGGCGCGGTTGAAAGAAACTGCCCAACCCGCCAAGCGCGGTCCAGCCTTGTCTCTCCTCCTAAGCCTCTTCTAACGAGCCGGGGCTTCTAGACAAGCTTCGCCCGCGCCTCGTGCAGACTTGGGGAAGAGAGGGCTTCTCGGATAGCGAAACCGGCTTTCATTTCGGATGCAAACCTCTTAAGGAAGAGGAGGAAGGCGCTTCCTAACAGGCCCAGTTGAAACAGGCGCTCCTGGTTTCCTTCTTCCTCCACAACTGTCTCAAGTACTGTAGCAACTTCTCCGTTGTCGCGCAGGAGTCATATAAATTGCTTTTTCTTGGATGCGGCGACGCTTCTGAAGTTACAGCCCCGCACCTAAAACCATTAGGGTCTCCTCTCGCCTGCTTCCTATGAAAAGGTGGATCGCCCACTGGCCCGCTCAGCCCACATGCCCACGGGTACTGGAAGGACGATTCCCTTTCCACTGCTCGCTCCCTCCCGTGTCCATATGGGCAATGCACGCGACAGCAAATGCTTCCCAGCAGGCCCAACGCCACGTCCGCCTTATCCCCATCTACTTAAACTCTTTGTTAGATTCCCTTTCCTATGTCCTGGGGCGCAATAAGTTTCCTGAAATTTTCTCTTCCCGCCTGCTCGTCTCAGAAAACAATTTAAAATGCGCAGTTTAAATAATTGACCCCAAGACTGTTACATTCCCCCCTCGACTCCAGGTATCCAACAGCCGGCGTCTTCCATCAGAAAAAGGGGGGTACTGAAAGAGCGAAAACCAGTTTCTTGGCCCACTTACTGTGGGCGTAATGGCAGGTGATTCACGGAAGAACAAGGCGGAGCTCTTCAATCGATGCCCTCCGGACGCTACACCCCCCTATTGCCAGGCATGGGTATCCTGTTTTGGGAATGGGGCGTAATGTGTGGTACAGTTGCCTTCCACTTTCGCTCCTGGAGATCTCGAAGACAGCCGGAAGATATTAGATTGGGGGAAGCTCAAGTCGTCACAAGTAGGCTGCAAACTTTACTTCGCTATTCACACATATGCAGTGAAGCCTGATTAAAGCCCCAGATCTATTCCCGTGTACACCTATTCCCATGTATACTATCCCCGTGTACACGACCATTACCGATAGCGTGCAGCGTTCTCACAAATCGTTAACAGCCGCATCCAAATAAGGATTTCTCAGACTAACCATTTCTATTAAAAAAAGGTGTGGGGGGATGCGCGCGCGCGCGCGCCTCTTTATTTGTTTGTAATTTCCCAAAATAAATAATATATCCCTGCCTCCAAGATAACCAGGAGTTAAAAATCAAGAAACCTCAAACATTCTCTGCCTTGTTTGATAAATTGCTGCTGTTCTGAACCCAGCAATCTAAAGCAACAGAAGATTACAATCGAGGTAGGAGAGGGGATTTTTTTCCCCGTCCTGGGGAATTAATATTTATTAACATTTTCACCGAATGAGTTGCTGCCTAGGCCTGTCCTCGTAGTCTTACTCGGTAGGTAAACTCGGTTTGGGTCTAGCGCACCATCTTCTCAAGTGTCTCCTTGCTAGCCTAAACTCCTACCAAGATCCTGCCTTTTGGGTTACCCACAGAGCCTGCATGGAGCTCCTTTCCCAGATTATCTTCAGCTTCCTCAGGTCCCAGAGCTCTGTTAGCCATGCGAGCATCTCTCCTGGGGCTTTCTCTTTAAAGATGCAGACTCACCTCTTCAAAAGTGTGCAAAAATCCCCAAAGGCTTGCAGCCTTCCTGTGCTTGCAGAGTGGAACCTATTTTTGCTCCCACTGGATCTTCAACTTCCTACGCTACTTTTATTTTCCTGCAGGATCTCCTAACACTTACCGGTCGAACTCTGTGTCCATTGAGTGGGTTTTTCCCCCCCTTAATTTTTTTTTTGGGTCCGCTTTCTCTAGCTAAACTCGGCCAGAGGCGGCTGCTGGCGAGGCGGAAATGCAACCTGCAGAAGTCCAACCAATGCAGCTATCTACCCCAAGCGGGCAAGCGACAGTAGTTGAATTTTTGCCTCTGCAGGATGAACTTGGTCGAGAAAATTTAGAATCGCCCCCTCCCCGCTCCGCCGGGGTTCATTTCTGCGCCCTGGAGCTCTCCCCGGTCCCACCTGGTTATTCTTGCAGAGGTCAGCCCACATGCTGGTGCCGTCGCCGCCCCGCATGAGCACGTGGTAGGTGAAGAAGTAGATGCCCGGGATGGAACAGGTGAACTTGCCGGTCGTCGGATCATAATGGTTCCCCAGGTTGGTGACGACGTCGTCGAACTTCAGGACCTCGTAACCCTCGTGCTGGCGTTTCAGGCCCGCGTAGAAAGCGATCTTGGGCACCGTGCTGTAAGTGGCGGCGCTAATCGCCCCGGCCGCGTTCAAGCCCGGCGCTCCTGGGGGGCCAGGTAGACCCTGGCGCCCGGGTTCCCCTTTCTCTCCCGGCGGGCCCACCGGCCCCGGCGGACCTGGTTCCCCCGGGGGCCCCCGAGGCCCGGCTTTACCCGGACGGCCGGCCTCACCTTTGGGGCCTTGGATGAAGGTGGGCAACGACTGCATGAGGCCGCGATCGGGCGTGGCCGCCGTGCTGGGCGCCTTGGTTCCGCCATAGGGGTCGCAGACCATCCGGCAGGTGCCCAGCATTTCGTAGTGCGCCGATGTTCCCGCCGAACTCACCAACACCGGGATGAGGATGACCAGCAGCAGCACCATGACCACCCCTAGCGCACCGGCCGCGATCAGCCGGCGCCTGCTGCCCACCAGGCGGCTCAGCGCAGGGCGATCCTCTTGCCTGCTTTTGGACAAAATCTTGATGGTGGGTCGGGAACCTCTTCCAGCCGAAATCACCGCGGGGTAGCCTCCCCGCGTCCGTGGGGCCTTGTCGCCCTCTTCCTCCCGTCGACCGGGAGGGGCACGCGGGCAGATCTCCTTCGCCAGATCCCGAAGCTCCGGGAGCCTTGCTCCGCGCTGCTGTCGTGGACGGCTTGGCTTCCCGTCTGGGGCACCTGTGGCTGCCGCTGCTGTTAGGCTGAGTGGAGTCGCTCACACTTTTATGCTGCGGCTGGCGATCGACTTTTTTTTTCCCGTCTATGCCAGCTCGAATCAACTTCCCTTCTGCTCCTCCCGGTCGTCTCTTTTGCGGTCTTCTCGCGGGTCGCTCCCCTCCCCCTTTTTTTCCCTCCCTTCTTTTATTTCTTTTTATCCCCCTTTCTTTCTTTCATTCATTCATTCTTACTCTTCTGCAGCGACAACAAATCTCCGAGGGCAGCGGGGGAGAGCGCGTGGGAGTCTGGGAGATTCCTGCTCGCCACTCGTGCCGGGGAGAAGGAAGGAGACGGAGGTGCCTCTTCAGCCCTGGCTCACTCTTCGCCGATACCGCTGGAGGGTCCCCAATCGCGAGACCCCGCGCGCTGGAACGGAGTAGAGTGATGAGCGCACGCAGCCCGCTACCGCGACAAGAGGAGGCTGCTGAAGGCGCGGGGTAATTTATAAGCACCCAAAGGCGCAAGGGAAAGAGGAGCTGCTTTGGCATCTCATCCCAGCATCTGCTGCGCTCAGCCCACTCACCGAGAGTTTGGCATCTCTCTGACAAGTGTAGGGAAATGTTTTCCTCCCCTCCCTTCTTTCCCTGCCTCCCTCTCCCTGTTTATCCCTTCTCATTGAGCAATGAAATTGGGAGCTCTCTTCTTGCCCATTCTTAAATGATATGGCCCTTTTCTTGCTGGAGTAGCTCATGGAAGGTAGAGAGATCTACTTAGGACTTTCTTCCAGTCTTTGATCCTGAATATAAAGGTCAACGCTGCTCCTTATTTAATGGTTCCCCCAGTGGCCTCTGTCTGTCATGTGAAATATCACTTTGAATACAAGGGTAGTGTATTACAATTCACCTGACAACCCAGTGTGTGTGTGTGTACACATGCACACACACACACACACACACTGCTCCTTGTTGAAGTAACCCATGATTTAAAGCACACAGAAAATCTCATTTCTTGCTTTCTTGCTCTTTTTCTGGAAATCAGAGCCAGAGAAAGGGAGGACCACCCCCCTGCCCATATTCAATAAATTTTTGAAGCTGTGATACATGTTGCTTCCTGGATTCCTCTTTATTTAAACAGCTTTATAGACCTTCCTGTACATGAACTGAGTGTGCTTTCCTGGCATGGTGAACATGTATCACATCACTTCTGCCCATCTCTGGAGCAGATAGCAGCAGCAAATTGAGCTTCTTCCAGATTCAAGGCAGAATAAGGGCACCACCTTAAACCACACAAACCATTGATTCTAAATTATACTTCTACAATCAGGCTCAATTGGATGTCAGTTCAATGATGGATGACATTTGCCTGTCAATATGGAGATGATGGTTTGAAAGAGTGTGAGATATTAGAAGCAGGGTAAGAATCTGAAATAAGCAAAAGTGGTCTGAGAGTGGGGAAACAACTGAGTAGCATCACACCTGGTGCGTGTTGACTAAGAACCTGTGATCTTGTCCAAGTTGTTGCATTGCACAAATCTCTTCTTTACACACCTCCTTACACTTCAACTCCCTATTTTTCCTTTCTGTTCCACAAGACAATAAGGTCAAAGAGGCAGACAGCAAGAAATATCTATTGATCCTTCCTTTTAAGCAGAAATGTCAGCAGCTTCTTGCATTTTTCCTTAAGAGAATCAAAAGACGAAGAAGTGAGTGACCATCGCAGGCCATAGAGATGGGCTGACCCAACTCCTTATCTCCTCAACAGCATGCTGATAACAACAAAAGGGAAAACATCTGATTTCTTCACTTGTAAATATTCTTACCAATTCTCTTTTTCTGATTTTTGTCAGAGTTCAACCTTTTATAATCTCACAAACACACAACCCAGTTGGCAGATCCCTTGGCCTTCAATACCCCCCACATACACACACATACACACACACATTGCCATCTTGAACGAATTGGAGAGGGGAGAGAGATGTTATTTATGCTATATCAGTTTCTCCCAAGAGGAAAACGTTTTGAAACATTTCATCTTTTGTAAGGAAAGGAATAACATAACAGGTCTCAAAAAATCAGACATGCATTCAGTTTTCCACAGCCTTCACATCAACATGGAGTTTTCATAACATTAAAGTTGGTTATAAGCCCCTTACCTTCTGTGTGCTGAAATGAATATGAGTGTGGATTTCTGGTTAGCTAAAAAGCAGCACTTTCTAATGGGGGGTGGGGGAAGGTTTCCCAAATGCAAAGAACTAGTGATAGAAAAAGGAAACCCTAATAGGATATGCTTCCCAGAAAGAAGAGGGATTAATAAGGACAGGTAGAATACATGATTGGATGGGGGACGAAAAGAATATAACACACAGGAAAAGAGGACGACTGGCTGACTAACCCTAGTTATACTGTGCTGCCACATTTTGCTGCAGCTCTTATTTGTCTTCTTTACAGTAATACCAATCTGTAAAAGTTGGAATGGCCCTATATACATCATGCCCATGTTGCCTTAGGAAACTTTAATGAGGCTCAGACAGTTTGATAGATGTCTGTGCCTGTACACTGGTTTATAACCTACTTGTTCAGGTTAAACATAGAGAAACTCTGCCAATATTATCCCTGTTACTTCTGCCTTAAGTGCTTGGGCTATTGCAAATTCTGCTCTCTTCTTTGCTTCACCTGCCAGTAGGAAGTTCTGAAGAAATCACCCAAGTAGGTTTGGTGGTATATATAAAGTGAAGTGCAAAATTCAGGATTTATTCACCACTTTGCTAGAACAAACAATAATTTCCGAATCCATCTTTAATTAGGAAGCCAAAATAACTGGTTAAAAAATTATAATGAACTATCTGTAGAAGGAACCTCTGCTGTAGACATGAGAAGCGAAACAGGAGTGATTTGTTCTAAGCCATAATTCATAATGATTGTTTAGCTGTGTGAATGCAGCTCATTTTTTTAAAAATAGTGTTGATCTGGATGGTGGTGGTGGTGGTGATGATGATGATGATGATGATGATGATGATGATGATAAAATAGGTGAAAACATCAGGTAACAGATTTTCCTCCTCTCAATAAATTTTCTCTCTTTAAGGTCATACAATACATTTTCAGCAGTTCCATTAGAGATTCAGCTCTCAGTCAAACTATTCCTGCAGGTTTGAGACAGATGCTACAAGTTTTTCAAATTCCGTTATTACCAAGGTAGGAAATGCATGCAGTGTGTGATATTTTGAAGCCTTTCTATCTGTTTATCAGCAGTTGCTGTAAAAGTTGTTTGTATTTCCTGCTGTATAATGAAGAAAAGTGTGGATTTATTCGTGCACATCCTGCATGTTGAGCTGTTGTGGCTTTGCACCTGTATGCCCTGGCAAGTGATATCCTTCCGTGCCACAGCTCTGCTGCTCTTCCATAACAATGCTTTAAGGAACATTTGGGGAAAATATTTTGCTATCCAGACCAGATCAGACTGTTTTCAAGCCTGATCTTTCTTTTCTGAGCTTCCCCCATGCATTGCATACCAAATTTATCTCATTCTGCTCATTTTTTTGTGAATTAATTTACTGATGGACAAAGATATGAAAATCTGGCCCCATTATATAATTTCTTTCCAACATTCTGTTGGATTAGAAAGAATACAAATCACAATCCCTTAAGGGGGACTAATACACTACCTTGAAAGGTTAGAAAACCTGACTATAGGTCAGGTATACGTGTTAAATCACTTTTCTCAAACTTGGCAACTTTGCCAAATGTGTGAAATTTAAGCTCCTGAATTCCCCAGACGGCATGCTAGCTGGGCAATTCTGCGACTTGAAGTCTATACATCTTAAAATATAGAATGTATTGTATTCTAATCTGGGATGTAATGTCACATATCTTGTTCTCTGTAGCTGATGTTTTCCGACAACAGAAAGGGGTGGAGTATTATGGTTTTTATTTTAATAATGTAAGCTGCCCCAAGTCATTTATATATGAGTTGGATGGCCATTCAAATTTAATATACAATCAAACAAACAAATAAGGTCCATAGTGAGGCATCTCTGCTTCCCTCTTCATTAGAGCCACCAATGCCTTGGCTGCAACTGTCCAGACAGCCACTAAATGGACACAAATAAAGTGAGTTTTCTTTACGTGTCTACCGCCATCTAAGGATCACCCAGATTTCTGAAGTTTGTACTCCTTAGTTCTGCTTTATATATATAGGTAAAGAGGAGAAGTGTACATACACACACACACACACACACACACACACACACACACACACACACACACACACCTATGTCCAGAGAAAATCTCAAGTCCACACTGCGCACAGATAATTCGTAATAGTGTGTGGTACTGGTTTGAGAGCCACTGGAAAGAGATGCAGCCTAGGGAATGATCAGATAAAAAGGGGTGGGAACATGCAGCTGCATAATAGGCACAAAAAGAAACAAAAAAGTTGCATCCTAAACTCTCAGACTGTAGAAAGAGACAGCAGAGGATTTGTACTTTCAGGTTTACTGGATTATGTTAATGTAACCTTACAGTAAAGTAGAATTAGATCATCTTGTCATGTGTTTCCTTTCTGGTCTACCTGGTAGGGCAGACAAGAGAAAGAGAAAGAATCTGAGGGGGGGGAGGGAGGGAGAGAATGGAAAGGGAGAGGGAGGGAGGAGAGAGAGAGAGAATTAAGAGGGGGAGGGAGGGAGGGAGAGAGAGAAAAAATCTCCTTCGCTTTTCCTGCTTCCCTTTCCTTCTTTTCATATTATTTGCTTTGTCCCCTTGTTTGCTCCACCCTCTGGTCCTAACTTCTTTCTTCCTTCTTGCCTATGGCCATGGGAATCTGGAGGGTCTGATAAGAAAAGTCAAGATGGTGCCTATGTTGATGGGTTGAAGCTCTGGCCATTTTGTGTCTGTTTTGTGTGTATCTGGACTGTTTTTTCTTTTTGCCATAATCTGGATGGGGGGTACCCTTTTTCTTCCATTTAACTCTTTAATGAGTGTTCATTTCTTTCCTCCCCAAATGAATTGTGCACAACTTCTGTTTAATTTTGCATTATTGAAAGTAAGGTAAGTAAATAAATAAGGAAAAGAAAATTGGGCAATTAGATCTCTGATTAGCTTTTGGCTTAATTTTTGATAAGTAACCTAGTCATTTTTGCAACAAGTATTATTATGCAAAAGCTTCTATAAGTTCATGAACATTATACTATTAACAAATGTATTTTGTTCATTTTCTCTTGCTATTTGTTCAGAATTGGAAACATTCAATGACTAGATTTTGGAGGTAAGGTTACTACCTTACCTCCAAAATCTAGTCACTGAATGTTTTCAATTCAATGTATGCCAATTAATTAAATAATTATTTGCAGCAATTTTGGTACAAGATGTATAGCTTTGTTTGCCTTCGGTGAAATTTAAATAAAATGTGGCGATTTTAAATTTAATTATACTGTATAGTTAAAAATTAGTGTTAGTAGATTTATATCATAGAGACCATATTATAAAACTTTTAAATACCTTTTAACAATCTGTGAAGGAAGATTGTAAACAAGTACATGATAATAAAATGTAATGCAGAAGATGAATGAAATGCTGATAATTGGGAACGAATTGACAGCCATTGACAAAATGAGGATTGGATGATAGCGGCAAATATACTGTACTTGTGCTGATTAACTGATTTGCATATATAACATGGTTAAATAAAACCTAAACAATTGATTTTGTCAAGCTTTGTTCAATTTTGTCTCTGAAGTTTCTGTATTTCATTTCACTTTATCAATCAGTTCATTCCTCAGTCTCTAATAAGGGATATACATGTATATTTTTCTATGGGTCTGCAATTTAGGACAACTTTGCAACACCTAAACAGTGGATTGTAGTCTACTGTTAATGCGATAATCTTGATTTTAAGGGTTTTTAAAACAACAAAATAGTTATTGCTTCCATCCTAACCCTAACCCACAGTTAGAGGTATTTTTCCTACAACTTGGTATAATGAAAAGAGATGCACCTTTTTAAATACTTTTCTAAGTGGACCCCGAATTAGTGCATGTTGCTTTCCTCCTATTTAATCTTTACAACTGTAAGACTAACCTACCTCTGAGGTAGGTTAGTCTTACAGATAGAAAGTAACTGCAGTTTATGTGATGACAGCAGGAATCCATAAATTTATTCTCCAATTTATTGGAGGAGTACTTCAGATCTAATTTTGATGCTGTCATACATATTAGACTTTTTGCAGCCCCTTTTGCAATTATCTTCTGATTTTATGTCTACAAGTCCTTTCACCTTCTTTGATAACCATAATCTTTTTTCTTAGCTTTTGATAAAATACTTCATTTATTAGGAAATGTTTCACCTTGCAGATCAGTTCTGGACATCTATGGGGTGATATCCCTTTTAAAAGCCTTTTGTCTTTCAAATTTGGACATGCTAATTATCGCTGTTCAAAGAAATCAGTCAAACTTGATGATAATTTCTTGGTTTAACATGCTGTCAAGGACCAAGACAAATCAACTTTGGGGCTGGTGTTAAATCTATTATTCTACATATATTTCTATGCCCTTATTTTCAGAATCCCTTTTCTCTGATCTTGCTTCTGAAGGATGCTAAGATTTCATCAGGAGTAGTACAAATCTCCATTTATGTTTTGTGGAATATTTTATATTTTATATGCTAAATACTGTTATTCCTCACCCTTTCCTCTTCTTCTGCTTTCTCTTCAGAGTCTACAACTACTATTTCTACTGCGATAATTTGTGTACATGTGGGAGCAAGACGGGCAAATGAGTAAATGTGTATTATGACCTTACATTGCAAATCATATGATTTATGGACTCCTGGAAGAAAAAATGAATCCGCTCTGTTAAAAGTAGAGCCAAGGATTATGGTAAGGAACAAAGAGCTGGTGAGTAGACCTGTTCATGGAACCTCTATAGCAGTGGTTCTCAACCTGTGGGTCGGGACCCCTTTGGGGGTCGAATGACCCTTTCACAGGGGTCGCCTAAGACCATCAGAAAATAATATTTTCAATGGTTTTAGGAATAATTTTATTGTTGGGGGTCACCGCAACATGAGGAACTGTATTAAAGGGTCGCAGCATTAGGAAGGTTGAGAACCACTGCTCTATAGACAAAGAGGGGATGGGAAATTGCTCATATGCCTTTTGAACAGTTGATCCTTGTGAGCAGGCCAGAAGACAATAGTCCTGGCAAGTCTTGAGTACTGAGAGATAATCATAATAGCCATTTTGTTCACAACCATGGTCAGCATCTTTTAAAGGACACTAAGTTTTGCAAAACTTCCTTTTGTAATGACTTTTTGTTGTAACTAAGACTCAAAAGAAGATACGTTATAGATGTGTCTATAGATAATGGATGGGATATAGGATGAAGATACCATTGGTTGTAAACTAAGAGAAGGTAAATAGTTAAAAAAATTGTTTGTACTTGGGATGAAGTTCAGTAGTAATTTATTTATCTAATTCTTTTTGCTGTCTAGACTATCCTTATGTTCTTATCATATTCTTGTATGTTCTTTATCTTTTCTTTCTTTTTTTCTTTTTCTTTCTTTTTCTTCTCCTTTGCCTTTTTCACTCTTTGTATTCTTTGTTTGCGTTAGATTTTACTATTGTAATTAAAATCCTTAATAAAATTATATATAAAAAAGTAAACCACATGATTTACATATTGATCCAATTGTATCACGGTAGTGTGATACAAAATCCTTCATTTTTCATCTTTGTGTTTTGTAAATTAGCACTATTATTGTCCTAATCCAGTTTCCTCTTTAAAAAAAATGTCACCACATGCTGATACTTTCTGGCATATTTACAATTATACACTAGTTGTGGGTTCCTTTCCTGTCTTTTTATCTGCCTCTGTTTTGTATCTCCAACAGATCCGACTCAAGTATCAATGATTCTGGGACACAACATTAGCATCATTTTCTTGTTGACTGGAAATGATTTGCCATTATTTTGAACTTTAATTTGCAACCCAGACATTTCCTGGTAATCCCCGATTCAAAAAGTAACTGGCCGGACCTTTCTTAACCTTCTTAGATCAATTTAGAATCAAGGTCATCTAGTCTCTTCATTCTATTAAAGTTTTCTTTTTTTCTTGTTAATATAACTCTCATCTCTTCTAAGCTTATGAGTGTATCAGTTTTATTTCTTCCTCTTCTTTATCAAAAAAGCTTTCCATTTATTCAGCACAAAGATCTTTTCACATAATAGCAGCAAAGAGCTTTTAGGATCTTTGTATCATTTCTATCCATATGTGAATGCCATTCATGGGGGGGGTGAGTGAGTCATTAAAAAAAAAAAAAAGTATCCTAGCCAAACAGATAGAAAGGAATGGAAAGGAGCCTTTAAAGTCCAGGCTGCTAATTTAATAATTTCTGGTGGTCCTGGAGAATCTTGACCTAAACCACTCTCCCAGTATACGGGAGACCTATTTCCACAAACAGATTTTAAATGTTAACATCTTTACATCTCTAGGCAAGTAGAAAGAGGAAATAAGATCCTATGCTAGAATAAAAGTTGCCCATCATCCTTTTTTTAATTGTTCCATTTAAAAAAAAAAATCAGATTCTTTCAAATCTAATACCTTGCATACCTTGCAATGAAATATGAGTGCTGTTGTTATATTTTATATTTATTACAACAAAAATTATTAAGAGGAAGAGAATAAATAACTACCTAAAATAAATAAAAAAAGATAGAAAGGAGCAGAATGGATAAAGAATAAAATATCAATCAATAAATGAAGATCTTATAATAATCATAAAATCTAAAATTCATCATTTCAATCATTCATAGAACTAGGTTTGTTATTTCCTCGCGAGAAATAAGTAGAAATCTCTATTAAAAACTCTAAACAAGATAGTAATATTGGTATCACTGCTATTTGTCATTGTTCCAAGGGTGAATGCATGTAATCATGTAAAGGAGAAAAAAAAGGGGGGTGGGGGTGGGAGAGGAAGGTTTGCATGAGAAAACAAAACAAAAAGAACAAAATCCAAAAAGACAGCAAAACCAGTAAAAATAACATTGGGAAACTACATAAATTCCTTCCCATTATAACCAACTGATGATTGCATCAATATTTGTTTGTTCTGGAGCAAATACTAGTAGCAAAAAGTGAAGATTTAATTCAAAATTGTTTTTTTTTTTAAAATAATGGTTTGTATTTTTTTCCAGTAGTTTTGAGGGCTTTTTTACTTGACAAAATATTCCTTCTGTATCACAACCTTTCCAAGCATTATATATTATATGATTTACCTATGTTCGCAATGATGGACTATCTGTAAAACATTTTATATCATTTTTTTTCTTCAGTTATAACATGGAGTGAATTTTATTGAATTGTCCACATTGTTGCATTGCAATTATTTCTTTAAACTTTCATATCCACATTATTATAAACATTTTTTTAACCAATAAGGTGTCTGTCAATTGTCACCATTGCGCCCACCGTTCAGTGCCTAAAGGTCCTTGATTTCTGTTTTTTGAGGAGTAGAGGATATGTATTTTCTTGTGAAAATGTCGTTTAAAACAGTATGAAAGCTAGATACTTTGACATTCCAAGGGAACTTCCTGAAAGTGCAGAAAACACCCCACTAATTTTGCGTGGTGATATTTACTCCCAGGCTTATTAACACTTTACTCTCTAAAGCTGTAGTAGTTTGTCTGTGATCCAGTGGTGGGTTACCCCCGGTTCGGACCGGTTCTATAGAACAGGTAGTCAAACCGGCGGGAGGCTCCGCCCACCAACCCCAATATTTGTCATTAGGAAGCTTCTGTGCGCGCGCAGAAGAGTGCAAGCATGCATGCATGGTTCCATTGCGAACCGGTAGTAAAGGTAAGTAGAACCCACCCCTGCTGTGATCCACCTTGACAAAGTGGTTCATTTCCTGAAAATGAGTTGCTCCTTCTTAATAGACTTCATATAAACATGTCAACCAGCCTCAATGAATAGGTAAATTTGAAGATGCTTTATTGAACCCACTCCTCGAATGAAACTTTGCTGTTTTTGGCCAGTTTGCCTTGACAAAAAGTAGGGGGAGCTATTGTGGCTTCACATGTTCATTTCAAAGCAGCAAGTAAACGTGAAAGGATCCGTAGGTGGATTGCTTCATTAAACTGCACAGCCATAGAATTTTGCAATAAAAGAGGTAGAAATAGGAAGACTAGTTTCAGTGCATTACCACACATCACCACATTTGACCTTTATTGGTTCTTGCTGCCAGAAAAGAGGTATCTTGAGCTTAGGAAAAGGGTGAGGTGAGGTGGGGGTTATATTTTTGCTGTCATGGTTTTTGTTAGTGTTGATCCTTGTTAGGAAAGAAATACTGTAACTAGACCATGTGCTGATAGTGAATTACGCAATTGATCCAGCATCCTATATATTCCATATGCTTCCTTTCTTCATATAGAAATTGAAGTGCGAACATTTCACACAGTTTTACTGCTTTTAGTGGGGGTGTTCTTGTGCTATTCTGCCTTTTTCTTCTTTGTCCTGCAAATGTGATGCTTTCCACATCTGATTAAATCAGATATGCGCAATTTTCCAGACCAAAAGCTAGATTGATCCTTTGACTATTGGGGGTTATGCTCCAAAACTAATGGGAAGGAAATGATTTCACCTTTATTGAAATTCAATAAAATTCTGCATAGTTAATAAGATTAGTTTCCAGTTATGTATTTATTAATTTTTCTGCATTATCATCTTGAAAATTATGTTTGGGCAATAATTTTCGGAGGTTTCTGGGCCTACACTCAAGACTGACCAAATAGAACAAACGTTTCTGTGACATTTTGGACAATTTAATTGATTTTTCAGATGCATTTATATTTGCCACAATAATGTAATTATAGTTTTTAGGGATAAGACATTAAATCATTAAAGAAAATAATTTTTAAGTGTGCTATATGCTATTTAATGTGCCAAAGACGCTTTTCCAAAAGACAGCTGGACTTTCTTGGTTTTTTCTTTTGAAAACATTTCATTTCTCTTCCAAGAAGCTTCTTCAGAACTGAGAAGATGAAAACTGAAACATTTTGGAAAAAGCACTTTTTAGACAACCATGACCTGGATGATTGAGAATCACTATAGACGTGCCATTTAATGATTAACAAGACTGGCCAGGATTTATTTTTTAGACAAATTCATTACCCTCCACTTCTATTCAGCTTCAAATCTGAATTTTACTCAGTTATGGAATAAGGTTTTCAAAAAGTTAAACCATCTTATTATCTAAATCTTTGATAATAGAATGCTTTGATGGTTGAATTGCCATCTAGATAAAATAGCCACACACATTAGATCAGGCTTATGCAATTAAACAGTTAAAAGAGTAGATATTTAATATAATTTGTAGCATAAAATACAAATTAGATGGACATGATCTTATAGATGACCCTCACTCTGTCAAGGACCTTGGAATACTCATTTCTAAAGATCTAAGTGCCAAAGCCCACTGTAACAACATTGCCAAAAAGGCATTAAGAGTTGTTAACCTAATCTTGCGTAGCTTCTTCTCTGGTAATATTGTACTACTAACTAGAGCATACAAAACATTTGCTAGACCAATTCTCGAATATAGATCATCTGTCTGGAACCTGCACTGCATATCGGACATAAATACAATTGAAAGAGTCTAGAGATATTTTATGAGAAAAGTCCTCCATTCCTCTATGTGCAATAAAATACCTTATGCCACCAGACTTCAAATTTTGGGCTTAGACAATTTAGAACTATGCCGACTTCTGTCTGACCTAAGTGTAGTACATAAAATTATCTGCCACAATGTCCTACCTGTCAAAGACTACTTCAGCTTCAAACACAACAATACAAGAGCAAATAATAGATACAAACTCAGGGTAAACCGCTCCAAACTCGATTGCAGAAAATATGACTTCAGTATCAAAATGGTCAGTGCCTAGAATGCACTACTCTGTTGTTTCTTCCCCAAACCCCCAAACTTTAACCTTAAACTGTCTACTGTTGACCTCACACCATTCCTTAGAGGTGTGTAAGGGGAGTGCATAAGTGTACTAGTGTGCCTACCGTCCCTGTCCTAATATTCCTTTTTACTCTTACTCTTTTCATGTATTCAAATTATGGTTATTCTTTTACCTGTTATCTTATATATGCTTGATAAATAAATTAATTAATTAAAATAAAATAAATAAAATATCTGGTTTAATAATATAAAATTCTATCAACATATAATAGCCACCACTGTTTACAGAATACAATAGTATTCTATACAATAGTATAGTATACAATAGTATATTATAGTAATACATTATATTAAAATAAAACATAGCAAAGTACAGGTAGTCCTCAACTTACAACAATTCATTTAGTGATCGTTCAAAGTTACAACGCCATTGAAAAAAGTGACTTATGACCATTTTTCACACTTTACGACTATTGCACCATTCCCATGGTCATTTGGTCAAAATTCAGACGCTTGACACTGACTAATACTTATGACCATTGCTGTATCCCACGATCATGTGATCATGTGATTGTAATCTTCAGACAAGCAAAGTCAATAGGTAAGCCAGATTCAGTTAAATTAGATTTATTACCTTAGCAACTGCAGTGACTCACTTAACAACTGTGGCAAGAACGGTCATAAAATTGGGCATAAGCGGATAGTACAATATAGGAGAACATACCCATCAGGACAAGATTCAGCAGTGAGTCCATCTGCATTTAAAAGACAAATGGCAAAGTCCACATTTTGGATAGAGAGGGCTGCTGGTTTGAAAGAGGCCATCTATGTCAAAATTGAAAAGCCCTCTCTCAACAGAAGGGTTGGGATAAAATATCTATCTGCAGTCTACAACCCAGAAGGCTTGACATCCATTTGCACTATTCAGATAATCCTGAGGACACAGACAGACCTCCTAGTAGCTTCAATGATTCTCTAAAAGATTGCAAATGACCAGCTGTCTGCAAGGAATATAAATCCTTCCATTCCTCACCATCCAATCAACTGAAGAAGCTTCTTGGATGAAAAGTGAAACATCATCAAAGAAAAAATAAAGCCCACTTTCCTGTTGAAAAAGCACCTTTGGGTCATTTAACAAATGTTTAACTGAGCAACAGGAATTTTGGGATCACTTATGGACATAAGTTGAGAACCATCTGTATTGTTGTATTTGGCAACAATAATAGGTGTGTGTTATTTTCTCATAATTTTCATATTAAAAGTTGTTCGGAACATTGTTCTCTCATTCTTCTGTTTATCTTTACTATTGTTATATTTATTTTGCTCTCTATTTTTTTTGTTTGACTTCCCATTCTTTTCATCTATGCAACTATGGCAACTGAGTGGTTATCTGTTGGCAGCTGCCATTTTGTTTTCCCATACTTGTCTAGCAAAATGGTATTGTTCTAAGGAATTCTGGAATGAAAATAGAACCACTGTTCCCCTTCTGGATGCTTTCAGAAGACGTAACATCTAGCATGTTCCTAACTCATGCTACAGTGAGGATGCTGCCACTGAAGATACTTTCCTGTACCAGAAAAAAATTGTGTTCCCAGTGGAGTGATTTTATATTGAATCATGGAAATGAACTTATCCATGCACATACCTGTTTATTAAGCATCTTACATAAGAAGTTTTAAGATGCCAGGCAAGAAGTTGCGCCACCAAGGCAACATCAGAAGTTGCCTTGGTAGCGCAGCAGACTAAAGTGCTGTTAAATAGCACCAGCTGCCTGCAATTACTGCAAGTTCAAATCTCAAGGTTGACTCAGCCTTCCATCCTTTCGAGGTAGGTAAAATGAGGACCCGGTTTGTGGGGGCAATAAGCTGACTTTATATAAAAAAGAACATTGCTTGTGGTGGGGGGAAAGCCCTACTAAGCAGGTATATACAAAAGTATGAAGGCTATTGCTTAATGCATTGTAGGGCAGCATATAAATTGAACCAATAAATAAATTGAACCAATAAATAACACATCATAAAGAGTCAATTAAATCGAAGAAAAAAGGCTAATAAAAGAGAAGAACATCTATCCATTTCTTCTAAGCATAAATTCATAATAATTTCTGTCACCGAACCCTATTATGCTGGCCAATAGTTCTTAAAAATATCACACATTCTAAACCTTTGCTTGCAATCATACTTCACCCTTGCTAGCCTAGATCTCAGATTCCATATGTCACTGCTGGAAAGAACATGAAATAGTGACTCTAGTCATTATGCAGTGTCTGAGGATGTTAGCCTAGGAATATTTATTCAAATGGCATAAACTGCTTGCTCATGGTGAAAAGGCCTATTCTTCTTTCCACTTCTTATTTAAACTAAGAAGCAAATAATAAACATGAAGTGTGTATGTGGGGGGGGGGACTTTGGCTGGAGACAAATGCTTTTTATGAAGAGCTGAAATTAAACAGGCATCCCAAAATGTATGAATAAAATGTGGTATAAATCATGTTGAATTTTTATTAAAAGCTTTGTCAGTTGTTAAAGTCAGTCATAGGAAGCTGTTGGTCATGAAAAAGGATTTTGAAAAACTTTGAAATTGAGATCTGAATGCCAGAGATGATGGAAAACTGGAGAAACAAACACATCTCCAGTATCTTCTACATTTCTCTTCTGTCTCCTTAAAACCTGCTAGATTCTCATTTCTCTAAACTTGCAATGTTATGGCATGATATACCGTGGTCCTTTATATTCATCAGGAGTTTGATGGATGTGCAATAAGAATGGATAGCTGGGAGTGGAGAACTCAAAATTAAAATCCTAAGAGTGGTGAATTGCCAGGAGATTTATTTTTTTCCCTTGTCATCCTTGCAATATATTATTCCCTTTGTTCTCTGCTTATTAATTCTTGAGTCGTTAATGGCATAATTTACTTTGCAAATTGCAATCATTTTAATTATTCATTTGTAAAACTTAAAGTGATAATAAAGCAGAGAGAGTATTTCAAACCAGGGAATCCTCTTTCCAGATAAAGAACAGCCAATGGCCATGCAGTCGGCATCTGGAAGACATTGAGTGATTTTAATACGTGTCCAGAATATTTTGAAGTTTTCCAAAGTCTTGAGAACTATTTCACAGAACAAATCCTGTCTTCCTAAAGCATCCTGCACAATTAGCAGAAACTGTTTTGTTAAATATGTGCTTGTGTACCCTGTTTATTTGTTATACCAGGCAAGAATATATGTAAGCTCAGGGTTGAACTGTGAAATGCTCTCTGAGCTTGATTGTTTGCCTGTAGACATTTCATGACAAGGTAGCATCATCAGAGCATTGATAATGTTACCTACTCAGTCATAAAATGTTTGTAAGCAAACAACCAAGTTCAGAAAGCATCAAGGATTCCATATTTGATATATGTGTAGGATTGACATGAAATAAGGATGGTTTTTTTGATGTTATCTAGTTTTGTATAAGCAAATAAGCAAGCAAACTAAATACAATTGTAACATATAGAAACAGTAAAAAAAAACATTAGGAAGTTAATACTTCATTTAAAATACTAAAATAATGTTATAAAAGTTATAAAAGAGGAATGTTAGGTTAAAAAAGGAATTCAACTATTTTCAGGAGAACAGCCACAATCTTTTTAGGGGCAAAGTGAAGGCTGCATTTCCAACAATAGATGGAATCAGGATGAAATCAAATTTTATGTAAAAACAATTGTACTCATTTTTTTTACTTATTTATTATAAATATATTCCACAAATTTATTCTGTACATATGTAATAATGATCCTATGATGTCATATGAAAGATTACACATTCTTTGGAGGAATTCTGAGACCTGTACACATGACTTTGAAGGGCAACTATGGTCTTCAAATTGAAAACTAGCCATTCTCAATTTCAATTTTTCTAAAGAAAAAGCAAGCAACTAATTGTAACACGTAGTTTCAATAGATGAGTACAGCATATATCTAACCTGAAAAGGTGATAATTAACAAGTTCTAAAAGGAAATGCAAGGTCAAGTACAGTGTTATTATTTGCTGTGTGACTTTTGTGTGACTTGTCAGAATACTCCATTAGGTGATTCATCTAAGAGTTAATACATTCAGTCCTATCTAGTGGTGGTGTGAAGTTGTAATTATGGTGACCCCAAGAAATAAAGCCTTGCTTGGCCCATGCCATTAGGAGAGAAATATGGGAACAACAACATTTCTACATGTTAAATCGTGGGCGATTGAAGGAAGACTCGAAACAATGTAACTGTAACTCTTTTATTTAACTCCAGAAACAGCAATGGCAATTCAAACCCCGGGCAACCCTTTATATAGGAAGGGGCTGTCCCCGGCTGCAACCACTGACGTGCCTTCTAATTTCCCGCTCTCAGGACTAATTCCTGATTGGCTCATTTGAACTGTACTTGATATCTAACACTCCTCCCCCCTAGTTCAGTGTCCGCCCGTCCGGGGTCTCTATGCTACGTAGTCGCGTAAGTAGGCGGGTCGCTTGGAGGTTCGACTGGACCTGCGCAGTTCAGTCGTTCTGGTGCCTTCGGGTTGAGAGGTTGAGGTCCGCTGCTCCCTCTGTGTGGGCTCCGGAACTCTCTCGAACTCGGTCTCTGGCGTGGATTCGCCTCCTTCTCCCACTTTACTTGGCTGTCCCCGCCGGCTCCTTTCGGCGCCTGTTGCCTCTTCCGTGGACTCAGGTACGTGCTCGCTGTTATCTTCTTCCAGGCTGGTGTTAGGCGTGTCCAGAACTGGCCTAACTGGCCTGTATTGGCCCGCTCTGGTACCGCTTGCGTGTCTTTTCCTTCCCCCTGGTTGTTGTGCTGGGTTTCCCTCTCGACTCTCGTTAATCTTCCCCTTAGCTGGTCAATGTGCCTTTTCCAGTGCTGGCCGTCTGTTGTCTGGACCCGGTAGGACAGGGGCCCCGTCACCTGGGTTATTGTTGCTGGTACCCAGAGTGGGTTTCCGCTCAGGTTTTTTGCGTAGACTCTGTCCCCTGGCTGGAACTCTCGGATTCTGCTCATGGAGTTGGTTGGCTTCTCTGTGCTGTACTGCGGGTGCAGTCTGTCCAGAGGGGATCTCAGCTTACGGCCCATTAATAATTCTGCTGGGCTTCGGTGGGTCGTGGCGCTTGGTGTAATGTGCTGGATGGCTAATAGTTTATCTAATTTGGCCTGAATGTCCCCTGGGCCTAATCTCATAAGCGTCTCCTTTGTAGATCTCACCATCCGTTCCGCCAAACCGTTCGTCGAAGGTTTTTTGGGGGCCGATAAGGCGTGCCTTATTCCTTGGTCAGCGAGGAACATCTCGAAGGTGTTTGATGTGAACGGCGGCCCGTTGTCGGAGACTATGAGGTTGGGAATCCCATGTGTGGCGAATAGGTGTCTCAATACTTTAATCACTGCGTCTGCTGTGGTCGTCGACATGAGCACTACTTCGAGCCACTTTGAATATGCGTCCACGATGACTAGGAACGTATTCCCTTTGCACGGCCCTGCGAAGTCGATGTGCAATCTGGCCCATGGTGTTCCCGGGTTTTCCCAGTCGTGGACGGGGGCTGAGTTTGGTGCCGCCCTCGACTCTTGGCAGTTTGTGCAGGAGGACACCCACGTCTCGATTTCCTTGTCCATCCCGGGCCACCACACGTAGCTTCTGGCCAGGGCTTTCATCCTCACGATCCCCGGGTGCCCGTCGTGGAGTAATCTGAGTGTCTGTTGTCTTAGTGTGTTTGGAACAATGACTCTATCCCCCCACAACACGCACCCCCTTAGTCCTGACAGTTCATTTTGCCTCCGTTTGTATGGCAGGAACTCTGTGCTTATGTCTTTTTCCTCCGGCCACCCCTTCCAGATCCAATTTAAAATTCGCGCCAGTATTTTGTCCTTTGCGGTGGCCCTCGCGATGTCGGCTGCAGAAATTCGGGCTTCCTCCATCGTCTCGATTAGCAGCGTGGTCATCGCTGGCGCTGGATCCTCCCCCGTTTCTGGAAGTGGGCACCTGCTGAGGGCGTCTGCATGGTCGATTGATTTTCCCGGGTGGTGGAGCAGTGTGTAGTTGTAGGCCACCAGAAACTCCACCCATCTTAGCATTCTGGGCGACAAAACGGGGGGTGTTGGTTTGTCCCCTGCTATGATGCCTAACAATGGCTTGTGGTCGGTTATTAGTTCAAAACTCCGACCGTAGAGATACTCATGGAACCTTTTTATTCCGGCTACTGCGGCTAACGCCTCTTTGTCCAATTGGCTATAGTTCCGTTCGGGTTTTGACAAAGTCCGGGAGAAAAATGCAATGGGGGCCTCTGTTCTGCTAGGCATCTTGTGGCTCAATACAGCTCTGATGCCGAAGGGGGATGCATCGCAAGTTAGTCTTATGGGTAATGTCCCGCTGTATTGCACTAAAACTCTGTCTGACGTTAAAAGGTTCTTTATGTCTTCGAACGCTTTCCTCTCTCGCTCCCCCCATTTCCATTCTGCCTTCCTGTCCAGTAGCCGGTGGAGTGGTTCAGCAGTGGTAGCTTTCTGCGGTAGGAAGATATTATAAAAGTTAAGCAACCCCAAAAATGCCTGCAGTTCGGTTTTATTTTTTGGGGGGGTGCTTCCTTGATCGCTCTCAGCTTCCCGGGGGTGGGTCTAATTCCCGACTCATCTATCAAGTATCCCAGGAACTCGACCTGAGTCTCTGCTAGTTGGCACTTGTCCCTTTTAACTTTGAGTCCCACTTTCTGGAACCTTGTCAGCACCTCCCTCAGCCGCTGCTTCAATTGAGTCATGTCCCTTGCTGATATTAATACATCGTCGAAATATGGGACGACTCCCTCGATTCCCTGTAGGAGTCGTTCCATCAGGCTTTGGAAAAACCCGGGCGCTACACTCACCCCAAATTGCAGTCTCTTACATTTGAATGCGCCCCTGTGTGTAACGATGGTTTGTGCTTCCGCGGTGGCTTCATCTACGGGCAGCTGCTGGTATGCTTGTGCTAAATCCAATTTTGCAAAGATTCTTCCCCTCCCCAAGGAATGCAAGAGGTGTTGGACTACTGGTACAGGGTATGCGCTTTGTTGGAGCGCCTTATTTAATGTACTTTTATAGTCTCCGCACAAGCGTACTGACCCGTCCGGTTTAATCGGTGTCACGATGGGGGTTTCCCATCTCGCGTGGTCTATTGGCTCTAACACTCCCTGCGCGACCAGTTTATCTAATTGTTCGTCTATTTTTGGCCGTAGCGCAAAAGGGACTCTCCGGGGTTTGATTCGGATTGGGGCTACCTGGGGGTCTAAATTGAATGAGATTGGGGACCCTTTGTACTTGCCTAGCTCGTTGTTAAAGACCTCTGCGAACTCCCTCATCAGGTCCTCCTCCCAGGTGTCGTTTCCAATGTGATCGACGCCGGTGATGGCTAGCCCCAATGGCTCGAACCACTCCATGCCCAGCAGGCTGGGCCGGTCTCTGTCCACAATCGTGAGGGGTAGCGTGGCTTTGAATGTCTTGTAGGCTACGTTGAACTTGCCAATGCCTACCACAGGAATTCGGTTCCCTTGGTAGTCGATGAGGGTGAGGCGCTGTCGTTTGAGGTCGCGGGCTGTGATGTGTGGCAGGAGCTTCTTGATTGTTCTCCAGGATAGCATCGATAGGCTGGATCCCGAGTCCACCTCCATTCTGCAGGGTCTCCCCTCGATCAAGACTGTTGCCGCCATCTTATTTGCCCTTCCCGCACTGGCATGGCCGATCACGATGGTTTGATGGGTCTCGCCTCGATCCGCCCGATGGTCATCGTTTCTTTGTCCTCGCCCAAACGGTTGTCTCTTCCCACTTGTCTGGAATTTTCTGTTGTTTGTTGGCGATCGGGGGGGTCTGGTCTTCCTTGAGGCTGGCTGGGATGCCCTGCAGACCCTCGCTATGTGCCCTTTCTTTTCGCATCTTTGGCAGATAGCGTCCCGAAATCTGCATTCGGCTCTCGGGTGGTTCCCTTCGCATCCCGAGCACCAGGCCTCTCTCTTCCCCTGTTGTCTCTCCTTGCGATCGGCTCGGAGGTGATGGACTTCATCCTCCTCGTCCTCTTCCTCCGAACCCGATTCCACTCTTTCATAGTGCACGGCCGCCTCCTCCTTTACGGGCGGCCCGCTTTTCATTTTCTTCATAGCCGCCGCCGATTTCTGGGAAGCTTCGGTTGCGGATGCTTCTTCCAAGGCCTCCTTGAATGTAATTTGAGGCCGGGCCAGCAACCTACTCTGTAACGTGAGGTCCCTCAGTCCCAGTACTAGACGGTCCCTCATGGCCTCTTCTAGATTCAGGAAATCGCATGCAGCAGCTATTTCCCGCAAGGTCGCCACGAACGCACTGATTGTCTCTCCCTCTCTTTGGTCCCTCCAATAAAACTCATACCTTCTTACCAGGGATGATGCTTGCGGTGCGTAGTGTGCCTTGAGTATTTCTTGCAACGTTGTCCAGGTCATGGTCTTCAGATCGGCTGGGGCGGCAAGCGCTTTTGCCATTTTAAAAACTGCTGGGCCGCAATGGGTGAGGAAAAGGGCCCTCTTCCTCTGCTCTGATAAGCTCAGCAGATCATTCGCCTCCATGAACATATAGAATCGCTCCATGTAAGCTTCCCAATCTTCCCCGGTTGGGTTGAATGGAGCGGGCGGTGTGATTGCAGACATCACGATAGCCGATGATCTGACCGGTGTTTCGGTGGATCGGATGGGTGGCTGATGATTGCTTGGAGATTGATGTGCAGTCCTGTTCCTTCAGATCCCACCCTCGTCACCAATGTTAAATCGTGGGCGATTGAAGGAAGACTCGAAACAATGTAACTGTAACTCTTTTATTTAACTCCAGAAACAGCAATGGCAATTCAAACCCCGGGCAACCCTTTATATAGGAAGGGGCTGTCCCCGGCTGCAACCACTGACGTGCCTTCTAATTTCCCGCTCTCAGGACTAATTCCTGATTGGCTCATTTGAACTGTACTTGATATCTAACACTACACTTTCCCCCTAGTTCTTAAAAAAAACAAAAACAAAGATTAACACAATCCCTTCCATTGAAACAAATGGAACAAATTTTTCAATGCAGATATTGACCTCACTTAGACAGGAGGCCCCTTAGGAAGTGTTACTAGATCAGAAAAATCCCTGCATTGTTCTGGGTAAGCGCACTAATCTACCCTCTTTTCCCCTTTTTTTCAGGTCTACTAAATTTCTACAGAAGATAGAATTGGATACCTTAAATTAGAACTCCATCATCAGAGATCAAAACTGCCTGTTTATTGTTTAGAAGATCATAGACTATGGTATGAAAGTTTTTTAAAAAATCAGCAAACATTGGCAGATGACATAATGTGCATTATTATATCATCTGTCAATGTTTGGCATTGGTGATACATTCCTGTATCACACTTATTTTGACCCTCAGATTCCAATGGGTTTAGTTAGCATTGGTTTACACCACAAGAGGATTGCTCAAGTAAAGCTTTCTTATTCACGTAATGGGAACTTCCACTGGTCATACCTTTATTTCCTATTAATTTCAGCCATGGTGGTAACATCTTCAGATTTTAGAAAGAATGAGTTGTGTAGATCCTTGAAAGCACATGAGCATCATAGTCAATGCGAGTCTATGTTACATATTCAGATTAGAATAGAATAACAAAGTTGGAAGGGACCTCAGAGGTCTTCTAGTCCAATCCCCTGCTTAACCAGGAAACCTTACACCACTTCGGACAAATGGTTGTTCAATCTCTTCTTAACACTTCCAGTGTTGGAGCATTCACAACTTCAGGAGACAAGTTGTTCCACTGATCAATTGTTCTAACCATCAGGAAATTTCTCCTTAGTTCTAAGTTGCTTTTCTCCTTGATTAGTTTCCATCCATTACTTCTTACATTTTACATTCAGGTGCTCTGGAGAATAGCTTGACTATTCTTCTTTGTGGCAGCCCCTCAGATATTGGAACACTGCTATCATGTCACCCTTAATCCTTCTTTTCATCAGACTAGACATACCCAGTTCCAGCAATTGTTCTTTATATGTTTTAGTCTCCAGCCCCCTAATCATATCTGTTGCTCTTGTCTGCACTGTTTCTAGAGTCTCAAAATCTTTTTTACCTCGTGGCAACCAAAACTGGATGGATGCACTATTCCAAGTATAGTCTTACCAAGGCGTTATAAAGTGGTATTAGCACTTCACATGGTCTTGATTCTATCTCTCTGTTTATGCAGCCTAGAACTGTGTTGGCTTTTTTGGCAGCTGCAGCACATTGCCGGCTCATATTTAAATGGTTGTCCACTAGGATTCCAAGATCCCTCTCACAGTTACTACTATTGAGCAAGGTACCACATATACTATACCTATACATTTCATTTTCTTGCCTAAATGTAGAATCTTACTTTTTCTATTTTTTTCAAGTAGTAGGTTATGGTCTACTTTATCAAATGCCTTACTGAAGTCCAAGTAAATTATATTGACAGCATTCCTCTGGTCCACTAATTTTGTCATTTTGTCAAAGAATGCAATAAGATTAGTCTGGTATGATCTGTTTTTGAGAAACCCATGTTGGCTTTTGGTTATTACTTTGTTTGCTCCTAGGTGTTCGCTGATTCATTGCTTGACTATCTTTTCCAGAATCTTCTGGTATTGAGAAGATAGGTCTGTAGTTTCCTGGATCTATTTTTTCCCCCTTTTTTGAAGTTGGGAACTGCAGCAGCTCTTTTCCAGTTCTCTGGCAGTTCGCCGGTGGTCCAGGATCTTTGAAAGATAAAGTTCAGTAGTTCTGAGATCGCATCTGCCAGTTTCTTCAGAACCTTAGGGTGTAATCCATCTGGTCCTGGTGATTTGAACTCGTCTAGGGTAGACAGGTGCTCACTTACCATTTTCTTCCCTATTTTAACTTGTGTTCCTAATCTGTTTTTTATGGTGCTGTTTTTGAAAGGGTGGATTGTTTTTTCCATTTGTGTAAAGACAGATGCAAAAAATGAGTTAAGTAGTTCTGCTTTCTTCCTGTTCTGCTTTCTTCCTGTCACCTTCTTGCCACCCTCTTCCAGCAATAGTTTCCTTGACTTTTTTCTTGTTTTTAACATGTTCGAAGAAGTGTTTTTGTTGTTGTTGTTATTTTTTTTACTTTTGTCACAAGCCTTTGTTCATTGTGAGCCTTAGCTTTCCTTAGCTTGCCACCCTCTTCCAGCAATAGTTTCCTTGACTTTTTTCTTGTTTTTAACATGTTCGAAGAAGTGTTTTTGTTGTTGTTGTTATTTTTTTTACTTTTGTCACAAGCCTTTGTTCATTGTGAGCCTTAGCTTTCCTCACTTCATCTTGGCAGGCTCAGGCTATTTGCTATTTGCTGATATTCTGCCTTAGTTATATGCTTCTCTTTCCACTTTTTATACTTGTCCTTGTCCTTTTTGTCTTTCAGATTTCTTTGACAAGACCTACTTTTGAACAGACTTTACATATTCTATCCTACAGCTGGTGCAGAGTGCAGTGGTATGGATAGTTTTGGGGACCTCAAGAATGACCCCTGTGACATTACTGCTCGGCGAGCTGCACTGGTTATCAGTTTGCTTTTGGGTTCAATTCAAGCTGTTGATGATCACCTTTAAAGCCCTTCATGCTACAAGTTACTTGAGGGACCATCTCGTCTCATTGGGATTGACCCCTACCACTCATGCTGGCAGAGGAGGCATGCTGTGGGTCCTGTCAGCTCAATTATTCTGGCTAGCAAAGTCATGGAGGAGGGCCTTTCCTGCTGTTGCTCCTGCCCTCTGGAACATCTTGCCCCCCAATGTGACAATGTGGGTTGGGGCTCCAGTGGGGGATCAGCGCAGTGGAGGTCGTTGATTGAGTAATAACAGATCCCGCCTTTCCCCACCCTTCCCCATGTGTTTTTGGTTTTAATGTTTGTTTTTAACTTTTTGTTTTAGATTTCATGTAACTGTAAGTCTCACAGAGTTATCCTGTGGTAAATTTTATAAATGAATAAATACATAAATAATCCTCTTTCTATTCAGACCCTTGGAATTGAGTTTATCTTCTTAAGACATAAAGAACGCATAATTGACAAAGAATAGTGTGATCCATTGTAGTTGCAGAATAGTACCAGAACTAATACCAGCTGGAATAGTATTGCTGAACTTGCTATAGAAGCTATATTCTATCAGTAAATTCACTTTATTCTTAGAAATGTGGCAATATAAATCAAACATTGTCAAGTTGCGCCTTGTTACATTTTGTGTTAGATATGCTCTTTAAAATTCCAGTAAATATCCTCTAAAATATGTAAACACACAGTGGTAACGTAACAATCAATTTACCTTATTATACAGGTATAGGTATAGGAGAAGGCAATTGTCTTCCATCTGTGCCGATTTCAGTAAAGTCAGATTTGTTCCCGTGCCAATATTCTGGAGTTTTCTTTTACATGGATATGTTTGCAGACTTATATGTGGGATTCGTAGGAGGCAGAACGGAGAGTAAAAATTCCAAAGCCGATCGTTCTGAATGGGACAGATGGTGATTTTTTCCAAAAATAGCTTTTTAAGAAGTAAAGCGCATGGTTAATTGCATTAATTTTAATAATTGCTTTTGTATGCTTTGATTAAAAACTGGCAAGGAGTTCTATACAAGTTAATTTACATACCTCCTTGTTGGAGCTTTGGATGTTGCTATTTTTTTAAAAAAATATTATTATTACAAAGTTTCAGTTACTGAATCTTGCCTACATATTATGTAGATGCTTATGTGTGACTTGATGAAAGAACTTAAAGGCTCTAGACTTTCTTCGTACACCTAAACCTCTACTTATATCTATGTTATATATGTATACACTATAGCTATATTACAGAAAAGGATTCTGTCATATCTAACTATCAGTGTTTTAGTTCACACATAAAAAAGGGATGGAATTTTGAACATATTATTTTGGCTGCCATTTTGGCTTTTGTCACTGTTCCTTGCAGACATCTTGGCTAAATAAGCCCCCCTCATTTGTGATCTTGTTCAAGAGGGGGGAGCGGACCTGGTGGGTATTACGGAGACCTGGTTGGGCCAGGAGGGGGGGTTCCCCTTGTTGAAATGTGCCCACCAGGCTTCCGAGCATTCTATCAGCCGAGGGTTCAGGGGAGGGGCGGGTGGGTAGCGGTTGTTATAAAGGAAGGTCTTGATCCAAAGGAGGCCACTGTGCCTCAAATAGCCGGATGTGAATCCCTCTTTGTGAAGTGGGGTCATGGGGTGCAGGTGGGCCTGCTGATCATGTTCCTGGCTCCCTGCCACATGGCGACAGCCCTGCCTGAGCTGCTCAACGTGATAGCCGGGATGGCGGTTGATACCCCCAGACTTATGGTTATGGGGGATTTCAACCTGCCGTCCATCGGTGAAATGTCTGAGGCGGCTCGGGACTTCATGGCTTCCATGATGGCCATGGACCTGACCCAGTTAGTTCATGGCCCTACACACATAGGGGGACACCCTCTGGACTTGGTTTTCATCTCTCGCCAGTGGCTGAATAGTTTAGATATAGGGGATGTAGTGATTAAACCCTTGTCATGGTCTGATCATTCTCTCCTTCAACTTGACCTTCAAACCACTACACCCCGCCTCGGGGAGGTGGAACCGACTAAGTGGTTCCGCCCCAGCGCCTGATGGATCCTGTTAGGTTCCAGACAGAGCTTGGGCCATTCCCTGAGGCTCTGGCTCATGACCCAGCTGAAGACATGGTGGCCGCCTGGGCCGCTGGAGCTTTGGACCGTGTCATGACCCGCCGCCAATCTCACTTAGCTCCCTGGTTCTCCGAGGAGCTGAGGGAGATGAAGCGCCGGAAAAGACGCCTAGAGAGCAGTTGGACAGCTAGCCTTTCCGAATCTGACCAAACACTGGTAAGATCTCATATTAAGACCTATCTAGTGGCTATAAAAATGGCAAAGTTTAATTATTTTTCCGTTCTTTTTTTTAAAGTTTTTTTATTTGTTTAAAAGTACAAACAAGACAAAACGAGTAACAACAAAACATACAAAACATGTAAACAAAGAGTTCGAGTATACATTTTGTCAAAGGTATCGCAACTGTAATACGTGTTCTTATTTGTGTTTTGACTCTTCCTTGTTTGGTCTTACTCATCTATCTATCTTTATGGTTCACTGTTAGCTTATGTTAGTGATTTATGTTCCTGTTTGTGTAACTCCAATTGCTCCCTATTCTTTTTTCCTTTTTCTATTTTCTAACCAAGTGTACCACTTTTCCCATACTAGATAGTAATTGTGTTCTTCTTTATCTTGTAGTTCCTTTGTGAGTCTGTCCATTTCTGCACATTCCATGATTTTATTAATTACTCTGTCTTCTGTTGGTGTGTCACTACTCTTCCAATTTCGTGCAAAAATTATTCGTGCTGCTGTTGTTATATGAATGATTAAGTATTTTATTTCCTTTTCATATTGTCCATTTATTATACCTAGTAGAAAGGTTTCCGGCCTCATTTCTAATCTTTGTTGTGTGATTTCTTCTACTTGTGTTCTGATCATTTGCCAGTATTGTTTTTGGGCAGGTTCACCACATGTGATAGTAGGTTCCTCTATAAAGTTTACATTTCCAGCATGTTGGAGCGGTGTTGGGAAACATTCTTGCCAGTCTGGCCGGTGGGAGGTGCCACCTATAGGACATTTTGTACAGATTCTCCTTATATGGTACCGACATTGTTAATTTATAATTTATTGTCCATAATTTTTCCCAATTGTCTAATTGAATATTGTAGCCGAAATTCTTTGCCCAAGTTATCATGTTTTCTTTGACCACTTCTTCTTCTAATTTGTATCCTCGTAAATAATTATAGACTTTTTTTTATCAATTTATCCTGTGATCCTTGTAAAATTTTATCTAATTCGTATTGGCCTTTTTGGAATCCAAATTGAGCCGAGTCTTTCTTATATTTTGATTTTATTTGTAGATATGACCACCAATCAATATCCATACCCATCTCCTTCAATTCTTCTCTTGTTCTTAATTCCCCTCGGTTATTTAGTAAATCTTTATAAGTTCTCATTTTGGTGTTGTCCATAGCATTGGGATAGATCTGGGCTTCCATGGTTGATAGCCATTCCGGGATCTTATTGTAGTGTGTTTTTTTGATGCCCTGCCATGTCTGATATAGTGCTTGTCTGATGATGTGCCTCTGAAAATATCCATGCTGTTTATCGGTGCCCTCCCACAGAAATGCGTACCATCCTCGTTGTAGGTCGAATCCTTCCAAAGTCAATAATCTTTTATTTTTGAGTTCCATCCATTCCTTGATCCAAATTAGTGCTGATGCTTTATAATATGTCACCCAGTCCGATAGTGCCAGTCCTCCTCTTTCTCTTGTATCCTGTAGATGTTTTGCTTTAATTCTTGCTTTCTTCCCTTGCCATATGTAATCTGCTATTAATTTATTAAAATCCTTAAAGAAGTTCTTTCCTGGTTTTATTTTTCCGTTCTTATCGCATCTGCAGATAACCGCCCAGCCGCCCTGTTCAGGGTGACCCGCTCCCTGCTCCATCCGGGAGTGCGGGAGGACCCCTTGGAGGGCAGGGCTGAGGATTTTGTGCATGATAAAGTCGCTCAAATTCGGGAAGGCCTGGACTCTGACTGGGTAGATACAGGCAGAGTGACGGAGACAGGTCCTGAGAGTGTTATCTGGGAGGAGTTTGACCCAGTGACCCCTGAAGACGTGGAGAGGATTCTGGGTAGACTTAGCACGGCCACATGTTTATTGGACCCGTGTCCTTCCTAGTTGGTGCTGGCTTCCTGGGAGGTTACACGAGGCTAGCTCCAAAGAGTTGTTAACGCTTCTTTGAGAGAGGGCTACTTTCCCACTGCCTTGAAAGAGGCAGTGGTGAGGCCTCTCCTCAAGAAGCCCTCCTTGGACTCAGCTTTTTTAGCAAATTATCATCCAGTCTCGAACCTTCGCTTTGTGGCGAAGATAGTTGAGATTGTGGTGGCGCGACAGTTCCCCAGTAGCTGGATGAAGCAGTCTATTTCGATCCGTTCCAGTCGGGCTTCAGGCCTAGGCACAGCACGGAAATTGCATTGATCGCATTGGTTGATGATCTCTGGAGGGCTCGGGACAGGGGCTGTTCCTCTGTCCTGGTCCTGTTAGATCTCTCATTGGCTTTTGATACCATTGACCATGATATCATGCTGTTGGAGGGTTAGGGGTGGGGGGCATTGTATTGCGGTGGTTCTCCTCCTTCCTCTCTGACCAGTTGCAGTTTGTGTTGACGGGGGGCCAGAGGTCGACCCCGAGGAGCCTTGTATGTGGGGTGCCGCAGGGGTCTGTCCACTTGCCCATTCTGTTCAACATTTATGTGAAGCCGCTGGGTGAGTTCATCCATGGTTTCGGGGTGAAGTACCATCAGTATGCTGATGACACTCAGCTGTACATCTCCACCCCGGATCACCCCAATGATGCCCTTGATGTGATGTCCTGATGTCTGGAGGCTGTACGGATCTGGATGGGGAGAAACAGGCTCAAGCTCAACCCATCCAAGACCGAGTGGCTGTGGCTTCTGGCATCCTGATATAGTCAGTTGGTGCCATCTCTGACTATTGGGGGCGAGTTGTTGGCCCCCACAGAGAGGGCTCGCAACTTGGGTGTCCTCCTGGATGCATGGCTGTCTTTAGAAGAGCAGGTGACGGCCGTGGCCAGGGGGGCTTTTTATCAGGTTCGCCTGATTCGCCAGTTGCGTCCCTTTCTGGATTGGGACTCCTTACACACGGTCACTCATGCCCTCGTCACTTCCCGCCTGGACTACTGCAATTTTCTCTACATAGGGCTCCCCTTGAATCTCACCTGGAAGCTCCAACTGGTCCAGAATGCGGCTGCGCGGGTGATTATGGGAGCGTCATGGCACTCCCATGTAACACCTCTCCTGCGTGAGCTGCACTGACTCCCAGTGGTCCTCTGGGTGCGATTCAAGGTGTTGGTGACCACCTTTAGAGCGTTCCATGGCTTAGGGCCGGGATATTTACGGGACCGCCTTCTGCCACTGAGAGCCTCCCACCAGCCAGTACGCTCCCACAGAGAGGGGCTCCTCCGGGTGCCGTCGGCCAAACAATGTCGACTGGCAGCCCCCAGGGGGAGAGCTTTCTCTGTGGGAGCACCTGCCATCTGGAACGAGCTCCCCCCGGAGATACGGACGATTCCAGACTTATGTACTTTCCGTCGGGCCCTCAAAACCTTTTTATTTCATCAAGTCGGGCTGGCCTAATCTCCAATTGTGTATTTTAATTTGGATTTTTAATGGGGGATTTTAACTGTCGGGCCAAATTGTTTAATTCATTTTTAAATGGTTTTTATATTTTGTATTTGATGTTTTTTACTTCTGGCTGTTCACCGCCCTGAGTCCTTCGGGAGAAGGGTGGTATATAAATTTAAATATTAAATTAAATTAAATTAAATTAAATTAAGGACACCTTGATAGAAGGCTAGCCATCTAAACCTATTGATACAATTACTAAGAAAAGAATAAATCTTTAAAGTCCTTCCAGCCATATAATACAGGTAGTCCTTGACTTATTGTCAAGATTGAATGGCTTTGCATCTTTCAAACCCTAATGCTTTTCAACTTGCCAATGAACTGGGAGGAAGGAAGGAGGAAATGGAATGCCGAGAATGTATGTGGAGATCATGAGAGTATGGAAACTATCAAGGTCACCACTGCAGGTGCTTGAGAAAGAGATGGACTGTTCCCATAAGTCTCATAATAGGACAATGTGATCACCCAGGGGTGGGGAAAAGAGGAAGCTACTGTTTAACTAGGTAAGCATTTGCACAGGAAAACCAGAGCTGGTTTTGTTTCTTCAGTACCAATATGGTGTATCCAATAAAGTTTTATTTTTACTTTAGTTTAATGATAATAATATACAATCTAAATTTATATTCATAGATTTGTATTGAAGGATGTTGTGTAAAGAGACCAATCTTCTCTATGGATGCATTGCAGCAACATTATTTCCATGAATATTATTGAGCTTGGAAATGTTTAATGTAGCCATTGCTAATAAATTATCTTCTTTCACACTGAAGAATACATTTGTATCCTTGTAATCTTGTGGTTTCTGAAATCCCTCCAAAAAATGCCTGCCAAATCGTAATTCTTAATAGGTTGGAAGAGACAAATTATTAGGTGCAGGAGTAACAACCATATTGAATATATTAATCTAATTTAAATCAATCTGTGGTGGGGGGTTTCTCCACCCAGATCTTTATGACCAAGTCTATGCTATAGAAAACCAACATGGTGTAAGGGAATTGCCTTCTTCTCTTAACTTAGTCTATCTCACAGGGTGATAATTGTGAGGAAAAATTAGAGAAGGGACACAATTTCAGCTTGAGTTCCTGTATGAAAAGTTGAGTCTAAGTCTATCAACTTTTAAAAGACCAAATATTGCCCCTGAGCTGAAGAAAAATTCAGATCTCTGTCAATATGCTTCTTTCATTAAGCTGATGAAAAGTCTTTGTTTCTTGGTGCTAGTTCAGCCTGACCTTCTGGTACTTCATTTGGAACTTCAACCTCTATAGATGTTGTCGGACTCTCTGTACTTGCTTTTTTTTTTCCTGTAGCCACTAGATTCTTTACAGGCTCTCATTGTTGTGTGCAATAAACACATATTCTTGTATATTGGCAAATACGTCATAAAATCCTTTTGAGGCAGTCATTTTTAGTCTTCTTGAAAAGGAGAGCGAGAGGGAAACACAATCAAGTGGATATTTTTAATTAAATCCGGAAGAGGAGTGCAGTATTTGTTTGGGTGTCTGAACTGAAATACCCAATAGCAAATGGGGAAGAATATGTACCTCTTGTAGAAATCTATGGTTTTGATTTTCACCGGAGATGAATGCTTCTTGAGACTTGAATATAAAAATAGCTGAATGGGAATTGGAAACGAAATGGACTGTTGCTTTTAGCCCTTGATGCTGCATTTGACAAGATAGCCAGGAAGCCATAAATTATGACATTTCCTAGTATTTGTATCAAAATATTAGGTTCATTGTGTGCATTGCATTCATCCTGAGATGGGTATTCAATGAGATAGGAAGTCTCAGAAGAAAAACCACAGACTCACAAACACTCATACATCATCTTACCAGAAAGATTTGGGATATAAGGAAATTGATTGATTTGCTTATTTATTTATTAAATGGACATCCCATCACAGTGTTGAGAGTTAATGAAAAAAATTAAAATATCTGTGGTAATACTAAAGTCAACATAAAATCAAAACGAGATAACCTTGAAATAACAGTTCAAAAAATAAACTCAAAATATAAATCAGAGTTGGTCCAATTAGAATGCCTTCTGGAATAGTTCTTTTTTTAATATTTTAACATTTTTTATTGAGTTAAAATAAAATAAGATACAAAATACAATAGTAAATAGAAAAACGGTGGGGAGGAAGAGGGGGAAGAGGAGCAAGGAAGAATAAGAAAAAGAAAAGAAAAAGAAACATTGACTTCCAACTGTCTCTGTTGCAGTAAAATAAGGCATTAACATCAAATCACAACTATTTGTTTTTTCATAATAATATGAGCAAGCCATTTCTATAGAGATCCATCAATCTAATTGGTAAAACCCAAAATCAAAGTTTCATTCTTTTCCACTTCAAGCACAAAGTTCAGAAGTGGTCTCCATGTCAGGCCTGGAAGCCATCTTTTACATTGGGCCTTCAGGCCTACCACATTTTCTGGGAAAATGGGAGGGGCGATTATATGGCTTTTGGGAGATATATAGTCAAAATAACATTCCTTTCTCAGAGAGTCAAGGATGCCTTGCCCTGGCACCTGGAGTCGGATGACTGAGAGGCATCTCCAGTTGGGAGGGTGTTTGATTGGGCCATGTGATGGATATGTGGGTGTTGGGCAGGGATTTGAACTTTCACTTGGGTGAGGAAAACCTGGAAACATTCAGATTCAGGTTTTCCCAGATGTGCCAATATGACATCTCTAATAAAATGGAATCTCGAGCCCTGGAGTCTTCTTTCGTTGGGGGTGTTACTTGGAACCCTGACACTCCATGTGTAAATAAAAGTACTTATATTCTTTTCTTTAATCAAAATAGTCAATTTTGCCATTTCAGCCATCTCCATGAACTTCTGCAACCATTCATCAATGGTAGGGATTGAAGCAGCCTTCCATTTCTGTGCATACAATAACCTTGCTGCTGTCAAAATTCTCCAGGTCTTTTTCCATTAGGCCCAAAAGGAAAAGTTCTGGTTTCATCTTTATCTCCATTTTCAAAATTTTCTGTCTTAAAATATGAATCATACTTCAAAACTATTTTGCTTTATCACATGTCCACCATAGATGATTAAAAAGTCCCTTCTTTCCTTTTACACTTCCAACATTCATTTGACATACCTTTATACATCTTAGATAACTTATCTGGTGTTAAATACCAATGATCATCAATTTATAGGAACGTTCTTTTAGATTATAATTTAATGTAAAATTTAAACCCTTCATCTCATATTTTCCCATTGTTCAAGCATCACATTATATCCAAAATTCCTTGCCCACTGAATCATACAATGTTTTACATCTTCATTTTCCAAAGTCAATTTCAATAATGTTATAGATTTTAGCGATAATATGTTCATCGTTTTCACATAATAAAATTTCCAATTCATTTTTTTTATTGAAAAGTTTTAAAATGGTTTACAAACAAATTACCCCCCTCCTCCCCCCACCCATTCCCTGCTCCCTCCCCCCCCCAACTTCCCAGAGCAAAATACAGGGTATTGCATTTAGCAAACATAATCTAACATAAACAAACTAACTATAAACTCTTAACTCCCCCTTACTCTTTAACTCCCCCATAAGTACCAAAATATCAAAGTAGAAAGAAAAGTCATCTAAATATTTCATTCATAAGCTATTTGCAACTTTTTAGTCCCATATTTGTTTTGTACATAGTCAATCCATCTTCTCCATTCCAGTACATATCTTTCATTCGAATGGTCCCTCAAATATGCAGAGATTTTAGCCATCTCCGCCAAATTGGCTACTTTTAATGTCCATTCTTCAATAGTAGGTATTTCTTCCTTCTTCCAATATTGAGCCACCAAAAGTCTGGCTGCGGTTGTTAAATTCAAAATCAAATTAGTCTCTATAACTGTACAGTCTACAATTATACCCAATAAAAACAACTGTGGAGTAAATTTTATCTTCCTTTTAAGAATATTTTGTATGATCCACCATATCTTAATCCAAAATGCCTTAATTTTCTTACATGTCCACCATATATGAAAATACGTTGCATCATCACATTTACATCTCCAACATGTAGATTGTAAACTTGGGTACATACAGGCCAATTCATTTTTAACGAAGTCAAATCCATACCACTTTTTATCCAGTTTAAATCTTTTTTTCAGTTGTTGATAAGTAAACCAATGGTCTTCTGGGATAGTTCCGATTTCAGTTTCATTCTAAAGAAAATCAAGAAAAAGTCCAAACTGATTTTCAGAGAACCAGCATTGCTATTGAAAAGAAACACATCCTGGCGTCAGCTCCTTCTATCTCCTGAAATTCAGGTATCATGAACAGATTCTCCCTATAGGTTGGTTTGACTCTGGTCAAAGCAAGTGGCCAAGCCATAATGGCTTTATAGGTCAAGCCCAGCATTTTAAATTGTACTTCGAAACTAAATGTACTACAGTAGTCTACTCTGGTGGAATGAGTTACTCTAGCAAGGTAAGGTTGCAATGAGTGCACCAGCCAATATGGAACAAAAGCTCCTTTAACCATATCTTGCATCTGTTGAACTGGCAGGAAATCTGAGTCTAGGTCAGTGTTTTTCAAACCAGATAACTTTAAAGTGTGGATTTCAATTTCAAGTTGAAATTCATGCATCTTAAAATTGCCCATTTGAAAAACACTGATTTAGAAAGACCTACAAATCCCAAACCTGCTCTTTAAGGGGAATTGTGTCTGCCTGATCTAATAAAATGCTGGTGTTGCTGGATAACCAGTGTTTCTGTCTTGTTTGGGTTCAGCTTCTTTACTATCCTTAGACCTTCCAACCACTGAGAAAGGACATCAATAGCATCTTCCCTACAGCTCAGAATGGCAGTTGAGTATTAGCAAACTAGCAATACATATCTTGAATTGTTGAATGACTTCACGAATGGTTCACTCAGAAGGTGGTACCCTGACATATAATGTGTGGAATATTAACTGAAGCAACTACATTGGAATAGTGTTGGAAGTCTAGACCAGAGATGTCAAACTCAATTTCATTGAGGGCTGCATCATGGTTGTGTTTGACCTTGGAGGCAGTGTAGCGTGGCCAGGGTGAGCATGGCCAACTCAACGTCACTCATGTAGGGGCACCTGTGGTGGCCCAAGCACTCTGCCAGTGAAAATGGGCTCCCAAGCTCAGTTTTCGGCTGCGACAGCCTCCTGCAACCCTCTGTCAGCAAAAGCGGAGCTCAGGAGGGCCACATGTGAACTTCCCAAGCTCTATTTTTGCTGGCAGAGGCACTGTGGGCTGATCCTTTGCTGATTGCAGGGCGGCCCCATGAGCCACATCTAAGCACTTCGCGGGCCAGATCTGGCCTGCGGACCTTGAGTTTGACACCCCTGGTCTAGACTGAATTATGGCTCAAATTTCCTATTCTTTTGCCTAATAAATTACAGCAATGCTCTTTTAGGGTAAATTCTCATACGGACAACTCTCTCCAAGTTTTTCAAACTTGGCAAGGACAAAATGTGTGGACTTCAACTTGCAGAATTTCCCAACAGAATGACGGACTGTGGAATTCTGGGAGTTAAAGCCTACACATCTTAAAGTTGCCAAGTTTAAAAAACACTGCTCTATAGAAACTCTGGATAATAATTTGTCCATTCCTCAATGGACCCAGTCTTCATAGCTGCACTTGGATTATCTTGCCTGACTAAGCATTTGGATTGTTGCACAAGCACAAACAAAGGAGGTAAGAGTTGTAGGTAACTACCAGTATGCCATTTTTTCATACTGAGGCATTTTTTATTTTTAGTTGCCATTACCAACATGTATCTTATGATGCCAGAGGCTTTATCAGAGCATAGATATGGGATCCATGGAAGATGTGTTAAACATTCCCAATATTTGGGAGGATTAGCCTTATCAGTGAAACCAATCAACATGTAAGGTATAACCAGTAGTGGGATTCAGCCAGTTCGCACCACTTCGGGAGAACCGGTTGTTAACTTTCTGAGCAGTTTGGCAAACTGGTTGTTGGAAGAAATCATTAAGGCAAAGAACCAGTTGTTAAATTACTTGAATCCCACCACTGGGTGTAACTGTATCTTTAGAATAGCCCCAGGTTATCTACTTTTTGGTGCTTACCTGATTTCTTATGGAAAAAAGAAAGTTGCGGTCCACACAGCAAATAAATCCTGCAATGGTAATTTATGCAATGTAATGGTTTGTGGTTTTCTGTCTAAAACCTATACGCCCCCCCACTGCCCAATGTGCATTAAACTTTTAAATGAGTTTCTACCAGGGGTGGGTTCTACTTACCTTTACTACCTGTTCGCAACAGGGCCATGCACATGCGCAGAAGCGTTCTGATGACATCGGGGTCGGTGAATGGAGCCTCCCGCCGCTTTTATTACTGGTTCTATAGAACCAGTGCGAACCGGGGGCAACCCACCACTGGTTTCTACATATGTTTGAACTCAAAGAGTGATGTTGAAAAGCATCTATCAGTCTGGATCCTGGAAAGAGATGGGATTGGATCAATTGATTTAATTCAGATGAAAACGAACTAGTGATTCTCGGTGGGACATATAATTGATTAAAATTGAAAATTATATTAGTGATAATTTCTACTGTTCAGTGTTTTAAAGACATTTTTATTTCAGCCCGTAAAACCAGCATTCCTCATTCTGGCTAAACTGGGAGTAATGAACTGCACTCAAGCTCACTTTGGGAAAAGCTGTTTTATGATATGAATATTGTTTTGAAATAATTGATATATCATCGCCAAAGTTTATTTTGATTGAATATTTAACATGGTACTAGACTTTTTGGTCAGAAAATGGCAGCTGAGTCCACAGAAGGAATGGGGGCCTGGCAAATTCTGTCCCTGTTGTAGTGTTAATTGAATAATGACATTCTGAAAATTGACCACTTGTACTTTTCCCTGCTACTGTTGTTGCAACAATGGTGCCACTAGGTGTTTGATAAATCCCCTGGGGATCAGAGGCCATTCTTAAAACTAATAGTAGTTACACTAACTCTATTGTATATGGTTACATTAACAGGATCCTATAAGTCTGAAAGTACATTTCTCTCTCCTCATATTTACAGGTCAAAAAGCTAGGGAAGGTCCCTTCTGAGATATTTAATATGCCCCATTATATCTGCAGGTTCACGTGTCTCTTACCGGGCAATTGCCTAATCTGTGGCTCTTCTTCCTGGCTTCCACAATCATTCTCACGTGCCATTATAAAGACTGACCTAAAACCCTTTAAATCTGGCCCTGGCTTGCATTGGAAACATAGAACAGCTCTTATGCATTGTGAGAGAAAACAATATCATTGTCATGTAAGAAGTCTCATTTAAGCTTTCTCTTTTTCTGGAGAAAGGGAAAAGTCTCTGGAGTAGTGTTGGCAACTTTAACATGTGTGAGTTGTCCTATGCTGACTGGGAAGTTCTGGGAGTTGATGTCTACACATGCTAAAGCTGTCAAGGCCAAGAAACACTGCTCTGTGAATGAAGGGTGTGTGTGCGTGAGTGTGTGTGTGTGTGTGTGTGTGTGTGTGCAAGGTGAGAATCTGATCTTGGAATCACACTGAAGGTATGAACATCCAAACATCAGATGTTCTAGCATTAATACAGAGATTCAGGAAATCCCACATTGGTCATAATGAGAAGGCACCTACTTTTTTAGAAAAGGGAGGGAGTGTAGAAAGAACCATAAATCAACATAGTATCTTCCTTCCATGGAGCAGTCCAAGAATTACAGGCTTATCATTCTAGCATTGAGTATGGATATTTGATATTAGAACTTTTCTATGCCCACATGTATGAACTCTCAAACTTCTACATAAAGTTTCCATATAGTCCACTGACCAGCAGGTAGGTTTGGCTTCAAAATTGCTGAGGTGATGGTCTCACCCTGAGAATGCTGCGGTTGCAAGAGGACAAGTCTTAATGAAGATATATGAAGGCTATTATCCTATTAGTGTTAATGGAAGGGAGAGACACCGATTAGGATAAGAATGAGCACCAGCCAAAAATGCACAACTAACATTCTGGGATTCAAAGGTGTTTCTTCTGCTGAGTTTAAAACCCCACTTCCACCTTCATCAGTCATATAAAACTCCCAGTCTAATACTTTTCCTTGCTTTTCCCTGAATAAATGCTATGTTTCACCTGTGTTCATTACTTACATTATTTACAAATACCATGTTTCCCCGAAAATAGACCTACCCCCAAAAATAAGCCTCCACTTATTTTTTATGTATGTGCCTAATAATAAGCTCTATCCCAAAAGTAAGCCTTAGTGAGGGCATGGCCAGCATAGGAGGCAGCAAGCATGCACAGGCCTACAGTGTTTGGTAACAGCCATAGCCCACGCAGCATAGGTGAGTTGAGTACATGTGCAAGCAGAGGCAGAGGCAGACGCAGGGAGAGTGGAGGAGGTGATCCGGACATGCCGTGCGGGCCAAGTGACGATGGGCTGGAGCAGGAAGCAGCCGCGAGTGGCTCATCTTCATGCAGCGACACCAGCAGCAGAGGCAGAGATACAGGGGGTAGCAGGTGATCCAGGCATGCCACATATGCTATGGGAAAACTGAGTGGAGGTGGGCGGTTCGGCCGATGGCCATTGGAGGATTGTCTTCATGTGATGACACTGGCACAGACAGAGGCGGTGTGTGTGTGTGAGACAGGAGATCCAGGTGCGCCACATGGGCCACAGGAAAGCTGAGCAGCAGTGGGCCAGAATGATAGGCGGCTACAGGAGGCTCATCTTCGCATCTCTCTGGTTACCTGCAGCCCATGCGATGCATTGGGATCACCTGCTTTCCACTCAGCATGTTGGGATTGCCTGCCTTCTGCTCCGTGCCATATGCTCTGTGCAACTCCAGAGTGTGCCAATCAAGGGATTGGTGGGCTGCAGCTGCTGCCAGTTACCATTGGTCCCTGCACACTTGCCAGCTCTTGTGTGTGCATGGGGACGTGGGACTCCCAGTTGGGCTGATCACCCTGAAATCATGTTTCCCTGAAAACAAGCCCTAGTACTTATTTTGGGGCACAAAAGAAAATAAGATCAGATCTTATTTTTGGGTAAACATAGTTTGTATGTTATTATATCTTTTATATCTTACTTGAATTTCTAATAATAGGCATAAAGCAAGTGCTTTTGGTTTCCCCCTCTGAAGGAGTAGGAAAGCTGTTTAGGAATAACAACAACAACAACAACAACAACAACAACAGCCACCCATGGCTGGGCCTGGATGGCTATTGGTCCCTATGGTTATGGGAATGCCGATTGTTGGATCGGTAGTGACTTAGCCACCGTGAACCAACCCAGGCCCCCACCATCACCAATGATGAGAAGAAATCAACAAAATTCCATACCGGATCAGTTGTCGCCTGGGTCAACAAGGACCACGTCAGATGCTGTGGCTCCTGGACATCTGTCAAAAAATGGGCTACAGAGCTAAGTTGCTACTGCTGGGGAACCAGGGCATGCAACTGTAAAGCGACTGGGACAAAAGTGCAAAACTTGGACAACTGAAGAAAATCAAGAAATCATCAAACGTTATTACCAGGCAGAACCAACAGTCAGGGGATTTCAAAAAAGAATGATGCAACTGTGGAAGGAAAACCACCCAGAAAGCGACATAACTGAACAAAGATTAATGGATCAAAGACGTTTCATTATCCGTAATGAAGTTTTCACAAATGTGGAAATGCAGCTTCTAGAAGCATTGGCTAAAAAGAAAACAACAAGTAATGATGATGAACAGGCTGAAGAAACTGTTCCAACATCTGAACAAACTGACCAACCAGTGGAAGAAACCAACATAAAGGATGAAATTCCTCCTGTGCAACAACTCGAAAATGTAGAGCTAAGTGATCTAGCAAAAATGCTGAAAGAAAAGATTGAAAACCATATCAAAGAAAACATAGAAAGAAAAAGACTACCTACCATTCGCAAAGTGCATAGCAAACGAGTGAAAGATCTACTAACTGCCATGAACAGCATTTTAACCTCCATTTCATCCAGCACACTACGTGAAATAAACCAACTAATGTACAGCACAGCTGCCGTTATAACTGCACAATTCAGTTATAAAATGTCAAAAAAGAAACCCACTTGAACACCAAAGTGGAAAATTCGACTTGAAAACAAAATAAAAAAGCTACGAAGAGATTTCAGCAATTTGAACTACTTGAAAGAAGGCAAACTAAAGAATAAAAAGCTGAAAATAGCTTACATAAAAATACAACTTGGAGGAAAAAACAATAACAGAAATTATGGAAGAACTAAAACAACGTGTAATAGCAACAGCAAAGAAAATTGAAAGATATGAAGGATGAATTAAACAATATTGTGAAAATGTCCAGTTCAGAAGAAATCAACACCTCTTCTACCAGTCCCTTGATGAAAATCGAGTCCAAACTAATGTTCACCCATGTAAAGAAAAAACTTTGAACTTTTGGAAAGAACTGTGGGAAAACTCAGTGGAACACACAAAACTGCCTCCTGGATGAAAGATATTCAACAACAAACAACACGAAACAAAATGGAAAATATTGCAATAACAACTGACATGGTTGCAAAACAAGCAAAGAAGGTCAAGAACTGGAGTGCACCTGGCCTGTATGAACTGCGTGGATACTGGCTAAAACACTGACCAGCCTCCATTATCGCATGGCCACTCAATTTGATCAAATGCTTCAAAATGCAACAAGTGAAGAATGGTTAACAGCTGGTCGAACATACTTGATAATGAAAGATCCAGAAAAGGGCACAGAGCCAAGCAACTATCACCCAATTACTTGCTTGCCAACAACATTCAAACTTTTTACAAGAATACTGGCAAATTCAGTATTCAATCATCTGATGGAAAACAATTTTTTTTTAAAAAAAATGGTTTATATACCGCCCTTCTCCGGAGACTCAGGGCAGCTTACAGTGCGTTAAGCAATAGCCTTCATACTTTTGTATATTTTATACAAAGTCAGTTTATTGCCCCCACAAACTGGGTCCTCAATTTACCTACCTTAGAAAGGATGGAAGGCTGAGTCAACCTTGAGTCTGACAAGATTCGAACTTACTTTAATTGCAGACAGCTGGTGTTAAATTACAGTGCTTAGTCTGCAGAGCTATCCAGGCTCCTGGATTTGTATCCAGTAGAACAAAAAGGAAATTATAAAAAATCAAGAGGAACAAAAGATCAGCTGCTCATTGACAAAATGGTACTAAAAAATGCAAAATGAAGAAAAACAAATTTAAATATGGCATGGATTGATTACAAGAAGGCATTTGACTCATTACCCCACAGCTGGATTAACACCTGTCTGGAAAACTTTGGAATCATCAAAAATATTTGTACATTTTTGAAAGCAAATATGCAAAAATGGAAAACAGTTCCTACAGCAAATGGGGAGAACATTGGTGAAGTCAACATCAGACAAGGAATCTTCCATGGGGACTCACTTTCACCACTACTGTTCAACATCACATTAATTCCATTGACAATAATCCTGCGAAACACAAAACTGGGATACCAAATCTCAAGCCAACATGGCAAGATAAACCATCTACTATACATGGATGACTTAAAAATGTATGCGAAAAGCCCCATTGAACTTAAATCAATACTCAACACAGTTCAACTGTTCAGCAGTTCATCAAAATGAACTTTGCACTTGAAAAATGTGCTATATTATCCATGTAGGAAGGCAAAATGAAAAAAAATAGAAGGAATAGAACTGGGAAATGGAAACATAGTAAAAGCATTAGCAAAGGATGATGGTTACAAATACCTAGTTATATTGGAAGCAGATAACATCTTGAATAGAAAAGTCAATACAAAAGGAATATCTCAGGAGGGTCCGCAAATTATTAAAATCAAAACTGAATGCTGGAAACATAATTAGAGACATTAAAACATGGGCAGTTCCACTGATATGCTACTCAGCTGGAATCATCAACTGGACTTTGGCTAAACTGGAAAACCTGGACCGGAAAATGCACAAACTTTTCAATATGTACCACGCTTTACATCCACGAAGTGATATCGACAGGTTGTACCTGCCAAGAAAATAGGCGGCAGAGGACTATTGCAAATCCATCAAACTGTAGAAGAAGAAAAATGAAGTTTGAATGATTATGTGAACCAAAGTACAGAAAAATTGCTGCAGGCTGTGAAAACGGAGAACATTATAAAGACAACAGAAACAAAAGCAGAATATAAGGAAAAACCGCTGGATGACTGATTAAATAGGTGGAAAACCAAAGTTTTGCATGGACAGCACTTGAAAACATTGAAGGAAAATGTAATGGCAACTTTATATGGGCATGGCTTAAGATGGGAACCATCATGAAAGAAATGGAAGATTTATTTATTTATTTATTTATTTATTATTTATTTAATCAAATTTCTATACCGCCCTACTCCCGAAGGACTCAGGGCGGTGAACAGACAAGATAAAATACAGATAATACAAATATTAAAAATCCCTTAAAATTATTAAATATTTTGGCCGAAACACAGATTAAAACACCCAATTTATAAAGTCACGAATTAAAAAATTTAAAAAATTTAAAAGAGGGGAGTTAGGCCAGGCCAGTTTGCTGAAATAGAAAGGTTTTGAGAGCACGGCGAAACGTGCGCAGGTCCGGGATCTTCCGTATCTCTGGGGGGAGCTCGTTCCAGATGGTAGGTGCCCCCACAGAGAAGGGCCGCCAGTCAACACTGTTTGGCCGACGGCACCCTGAGGAGCCCCTCTCTATGGGAGCGTACTGGTCGGTGAGAGGCTGTTGGTAGCAGAAGGCGGTCTCGTAAATACCCCGGTCCGATGCCATGGAGCGCTCTAAAGGTGGTAACCAAAACCTTGAAGCGCACCCGGAAGACCACCGGGAGCCAGTGCAGCTCGTGCAGGAGGGGGGTCACATGGGAGTGCCACGTCGCTCCCATAACCACCCGCGCGGCTGCATTCTGGACCAGCTGGAGCCTCCGGGTGCTCCTCAAGGGGAGCCCCATGTAGAGAGCATTGCAGTAGTCCAAGCGGGAAGTAACGAGGGCATGAGCGACCGTGTTTAACGAGTCCTGATCCAGAAAGGGGCGCAACTGGCGAATCAGGCGGACCTGATAAAAAATTTAATACTGGCTGCTCAAGAACAAGCACTACAAACTAATGCCATGAAAGTGAAGATACAAAAATCCACTGACAATCCAAACTGCCGACTTTGCAACAACAACAAATGTGAAACTGTTTCACATTTAATATGTGAATGCAGCAAAATCGTACAAACTGATTACAAATCTAGACACAACCGAGTTGCTAAATTAATCCACTGGTCATTATGTAAAAAATACGACTTACCTGTATCCAAAATGTCATGGGAACATAAAGTGGAAAAAGTTATAGAAAATGAGAAGGTGAAGATTTTTGGATACAGACGGATTGTCACTTGGAACACAACACACCAGATATCACAGTTGTCGAAAACCGAAATGTACAATTTATTGACATTGCGGTACCAGGAGACACCAGAGTCGAAGAAAAAGAACTGGAAAAAATCATGAAATACCGCAACCTGGCCTTAGAAACTACACGGCTATGGCTGAAACATGTCTCAGTGATACCCATTGTCATCAGGGCACTTGGTACCATGTCCAAGAATTTCACAAAACAAGAAATTGCAGCTTCCTGCAATAACACCAGTGGAACTACAAAAAAATGCGCTACTCGGAACATCATATATTTTAAGAAGATACTTGGTTGATACCTAGGATGCTGGCAGCAATGGTATTTGTGACACATTTTTAAATGTCCAGTTGACTGAGTTTCATTTTTAATGAATAAAAGAGAATAATAATAATAATAATAATAATAATAATAATAATAATAATAATAATAAGAAGAAGAAGAAGAAGAAGAAGAAGAAGAAGAAGAAGAAGAAGAAGAAGAAGAAGAAGAAGAAGAAGAAGAAGAAGAAGAAGAAGAAGAAGAAGAAGAAGAAGAAGAAGAAGAAGAAGAAGAAGAAGAAAAAGAAAACAAAAACAGAAGGCTTTATTTTGGCAGCTCAAGAACAAGCCTTAGCCACAAACCGCATGAAGGCAAAAATTCAACATGTTACCACCAACAGCAAGTGCCGCCTCTGTAATGAGAAAGATGAGACAGTTGACCACCTGATCAGTGGATGCAGCAAAATTTCACGAACTATCTACAACGCCATGACCTCGTTGCTAAGATCATTCACTAGAAATTGTGCCAGAAGTGGCAAAAACCACTGGGAACATCACGTTGAGAAAGTTTTAGAGAATGAGAAACTCAAGATCTTGTGGGACTTCAAGATTCAGACTGACAGGCACTTGGTCCACAACACATCTGACATAACAATAGTTGAAAAGAAAAAAGTATGGTTCATTGACATTGCAATATCTGGTGATGCACGGATTGAAGATAAGCAGCAAGAAAAAATCACAAAGTATCGGGACTTGCAAATTGAAGTTGAGCGACTGTGGAAAAAGAAATTGTGTGTTGTCCCGATTGTAATTGGAGCCCTTGGAGCAATATTCAAAGGGCTATCTCACTATTTAGAAATTCTAAATTTACCGGACTTGAACATTTTGATTCTACAAAAAACCACCTTACTCAGAACAGCTTACATCCTCCAACGATACCTTAACAGTTCCTAAGTCCTTGGTTAGGACTCGAGCTGCTGAGCTATTAACCGGCCTCAAAAGGCTGTGAATCTCACCAAAGATTAACCATAATGATGATGATGATGATGATGATGATGATGATGATGATGATGATGATGAACAAGTCAAGATCTTGTGCGACTTTTGAAATCAAACAGCAGACATCTGGTCCACAACATACATGACATCACTATTGTAGAAAAGAAAAAAGTATGGTTCATTAATATTACAATACCAGGTGATGCACGAATTGAAGAGAAACAGCTAGAAAAAAGTAACAAAATATTGTGATTTGCAAATTGAAGTTGAGTGACTATGCAGGAAAAAATCAATATTTGTACCAATAGTAATAGGAGCTCTTGGAGCAATACTCAAAGGGTTGCCTAGATACATGGAAATGTTCAATTTATCAGCCCTGAATATTCTGAAAATATTCAGCTCTAAATATTTCTGAAAACCACCTTAACTCGGAACTGCCTACATATTCAGACTTAACAGCTTTTAGGTTCTTGGTTAGGACTTGAACTGTTAAGTTTTTATCAGATCCACAGTGAGTCAAATTGAAGATTAAATAAATAATGTAATAATAATAACAACAACAGCAACAACAACAACTTATGATCAATAAACTGGTTTTGAGGAAGTCAAAGAAAAGATTAACGAATTTGTTCAAGACCTGTATTGATTATAAGAAAGCATTTAATTCTGCCACACACAACTGGATTGAGAAATTCTTAGATATTTTTGGAATTAACAGCAACATCCATAAATTCCTAAAGGCTTCAATGTAGCTATGGCAAACTAAGCCTGTGGAAAACAACTTGGTGAAGTTGAAATTAAACGAGGAATCTTCCAAAGGCAACTCAATGTCAACTCTGTTATCGTATTTTCGATGTTGCCACTAACAAGCATTTTGAAGAAAGCAAACTGTGGCTATGAATTGGCTAAAAATGGGTTGAAAATTTCCAATTTGCTCTACATGGATGATTTAAAACTGGAAAAACAAAACCTGAAGTGCTCACTGCTGAAAAGCACAGAGGAGTTTAGCAGAGAGATTGAAATGCAATTTGGCATTGACAAATGTGCAACAATTGCTGTTAAGGCAGGAAAAATGGTTGAAGATGATAGATTCAAACTTAATAATGAATGGCTGATAAAAGCAGTAACAACAGAAGAGGGGTACAAGTACTTAGGAGTTTTGGAAGCTTCTGACCTGTTGCACAGTCAACTCAAGGAAACTACTTCAACAAAATACATAAAGCGAGTATGGAAAATTTTGAGTTCAAAGCTGAGTGGAGAAAATATCATAAAGGCAATTAACACCTGGGCAGTGCTTGCAATACAATACTCAGCTGGAATAATTGATTGGACTCAGCTAGAACTTGATAACTTGGATCGAAAGACAAAAAAACTAATGACAATGCACCATACTCTGCATGCCTGAAATCACTATTGTAGAAAAGAAAAAAGTAATTGATATTGCAGTACCAGGTGATGCACGAATTGAAGAGAAACAACTAGAAAAAATATCGCAATCTGCAAATTGAGGTTGAGTGATTGTGGAGGAAGAAATCAATGGTTGTATCAATGGTAATAGGAACCCTTGGAGCAATACCCAAAAGGTTGCCTAGATACATGGAAAGGTTGAACTTAGCAGACCTGAATATTCTGACTTTGCAAAAAACCAGCCTACTTGGAACTGCCTATGTACTCAGATGCTACCTTAACAGCTCTTAGGTCTTTGGTTCGGACTTGAACTGTTAAATTTTTATCAGTCCCAGAATGTGAGTCAAATTGAAGACTAAATCAATAATAATAATCATAATAATAATCATAAACAAACAAACAACAACAATATCATCTGCCTATACCAGATTGCTGGTAAGGACAAGATAGGTAGACAAAGATGCCATACCCACTCTGGACATCTGGCTGACTGTGTTATAATCAATAATAATAATTAATAAATCATCATTATCATTAATCATAATCTGGAATAATTGATTGGACTAAGCTAAAACTTGATAACTAGGATCGAAAGACAAGAAAACTAATGACAATGCACCATGCTCTGCACCCAAAAAGTGATGCTGATTGATTGTACTTACCAAGATCTCAGAGTGATAGAGGTCTCTTACAAATGAAACAAACCGTGGAAGAGAAAAAAACACTGCTTAAATGACTACATAAAAAAAGCAAAAGAGCCTCTGCTGAAGGAGGTGAACAAGGGAAACCTCTTGAAAACAATAAGATTGAAAGCAGACAATTGAAAAGAAACAACAGAACATCAGGTTTTTAACTGGAAAAAGAAGCCTATGCACAGTCAGTACCTGAAGAACATTGAAGGAAAGATAGATACAAAGCTAACATGGAACTGGTTGCAATCAGGAGTGCTGAAGGAAGAAACTGAAGGCTTCATTTTGGCTGCTCAAAAACAAGTCCTGCAGAGCAAGTCCATGAAACCAAAAATTCTACATGTCAGCAACAACAGCAAATGTTGCTTGTACATGAAAGATGAATCACCTTATCAGTGGCTGCAGCAAAATCTCACAGACTATTTACAACATCATGATCAAATTGCCAAAATCATACATTGGAAGCTTTGCCAGAAATTTGGGGTTGAATGCAGCAAAAAATACTGGAAACACCAAATTGACAAATTTCTTGAAAATGAACAAGTCAAGATCCTGTGGGACTTCAGGATCCAAACAGACAGACATCTGGCCTACAACACACCTAACATCACTATTGTGGAAAAGAAAAAACTCTGGGTCATTGGTTCATTCCTGACTCTGCAAAAAACTACTATACTCGGTCGTGCTTGATAATTCAGATGCTACTTTAATAGCTCTTAGGTTCTTGGTTAGGACTTGAATAGTTAGGTTTTTACCAGTCTCAGACTGTGAATCAAACTGAAGATTAAATGAAGAAGAAGAAAGAAGAAGAAGAAGAAGAAGAAGAAGAAGAAGAAGAAGAAGAAGAAGAAGAAGAAGAAGAAGAAGAAGAGGAGGAGGAGGAGGAGGAGGAGGAGGAGGAGGAGGAGGAGGAGGAGGAGGAGGAGGAGCAGCAGCAGCAGGAGGAGGAGGAGGAGGAGGAGGAGGAGGAGGAGGACGACGACGACAACAACAACAACAACAACAACAACAACAACATTATTCTGGTAAGTATAGAATACAGTAGTTAGCAAAGCACAATATTCCCTAGATGGCATCTACAGAACCCCAACATATTTTTGGGTGGGGAATTAAAATGATGGACAAATACAAGACTTCCTAATCTTGTGAGATGTAAATGCTTCAGAATGATTATGCTTTCATCCTAGAATTCTATCCCGAAGGAAATTCAGCCACTGCCAACTCTTTACTCTTCCTGGTGCCAGAACTCAACATTTTTAAATCTATGGGCATCTGAAAAATACTTGTAACTTGCTGAGATAGACATATCTTCCCTTATTAAATTTCAATTGCTGTGGGGGAGGGGAATTGTGCATGTTACACATTTATTGTATGCAAGTATGTAAAATATCACTCTGTGATGTGAGGCAAGGTGTTTGCTTTATTGAAATTATAAAATTTCCAATTAGTCTCATGTGATATTCCGCCCAATGTTTTGTTCTCCTCTTCCTGACAAATATAGGGCAGTATTTCTCTGTGGGAACAAAAGCGTTTAGCCACAATACACAAAAGGCAGTTGCAGAATTATAGTATGAAATGTGGTTATCCAAATGAAGGGAAGCCTCTGCTTTGTAACCCTGAGATGCTGTTAACTACAGTATTCTCATGTGGAACCCACATCCCAGAGCAAAATATAAGGGCTGTTTTGAGCTGATGTATAATCCTAGAAATCAACAGATAATCACATTAGAAGGAATTTTTATCTGTCCTCTTTTCCAGTCTCATGCCAATAAGATTCAGGTCAGCTGCATCTTGCTATGATTCTTTTTGTTATTATAATTGTTATGCATGACTATGTAAGATTCTGTTTCCCAGTGAGCCTAAAGGACATCCTCACACCTTATTGTGAATATGGTGGACAGAAATGTCAAATCATGCTCCCTTTTGTGGATTTAAAAAAAGGGCAAAATTAAACGCCCTTTATTGACTATTTGCTTGTTTTTATAATGCTGCAAACTGTACTGCCTGCTACCTTAATTAACCTTAATGTAGAACTGTCCTTTCATAAAATGACAGACATGGGGAAAAAAAGTTTGTATATTTATATAATGAAGATCAGAGAAACTAGTTTTGTACAAGAGGAAGGCAAGGGTTTTAAAAACAGAATGTGGAACTGGTGAGTGTGCTGATGGACACAGATCTATATGGGATTCACTCTGAGTGTCCGTACCCCCCCCACCAATACTGGCAGGTAGCACCTGACATCTGGGATCATTGTGGCTTTGTGTAGTTTGATTTTACAGTTCACAGTTCAACCCCACCCAACCCCATTAGCCATTTTGGGGCTGTCTTATACCCTAGGGAAGACAACATGCAATCCTGGGTAACCCACAGCCTCCAGATGTTTTCTTAATTGTTTTTAGAGTTCACTCTAGTAGATATTGTTGAAAACAAGAGATGGCACAAATTTCCAGCATTTTTACATAGGAAATAGAGAGAGAAACCTATTGTAAGATGAAAACAAGTCTGACTGTTTAAAATAAAAGGAGAAACTCTAAATTCTGTTGGGCTAAACAGGTCTACATGCACATCAAAGGGTTAACTGTAGCAGCTAATTGTTCATATGTGTAAGGCCTCTGATGGTTGTGAGGTTCTGGAAAATTCTCTTGACCTGACTCTTTTGTTGTTCCTTTTTATTGCTCCTTTCTTTTCCTCTTCCTGGCATGATTACATAGAATAATGTCTTTTTTGTCCCATTTGCTTGTGAACTTTGACAGTAAGTAAACTGAACTGTAACTAGAGTCTATGTATATGAAGATGGTGTAATTCTTTACCGGGGTAAATGTTTCATGGAGGAAGGGAGAAAGAGCAGAAGAGAAATAAAGACAAAAAGCAAAACTGAGACAAGTAGTACTCACAAGAGAGTTCAGTTTTTGTTCTTTATCAGGTTTTTGCTGCACTGAGTAACTGATACCACACAAAAAATTCCTGCTTCCACTCAGGAATATATCGAAACATTCTGCACCTGACTCATTAGTTCAACTCTTGCTTTCCTCGGATGCTGAAACAGTATGGCCCTATCATCAAAACTAATATCAGTCCTTGGGCAAAGTTTCTCCTTCTTGTTGGACTGTTATCCTGAAGAGAGCCAGCAAGATGTCAACCTAGGATCTATTCCATTCTCAGCATAGAAGTTCCTGAATGACTTTGGACCATATCCATTTGTCTGATAAACTCGCAAGAATCGTTTTTCTTGTCATGTACAGTACATGTATACATTCAAACTGGACTGTGATATTTCTCTGTGTCATATATATGGGTAATACATATTTATTTATTTGTTTGTTTCCTCATGTTCATGTTGGGTATATTGGAGGTGATGACCCTTTTAGAGCTGTATACAAAGAAATGTCATTTTAATGTATGCCAATTAGTGTACATTCAAAGTGACAATAAAATTATTCTGTTCTATTCTATTCTATTCTATTCTATTCTATTCTATTCTATTCTATTCTATTCTATTCTATTCTATTCTATTCTATTCTATTCTATTCTTCTCCCCAAAAAACCTACTTCAGAGAGTTTTGTTATGAGGAAAAATGGGAGAAAGGAATGTTATGTAGATCAATTTTTGCTCTCGAATGAAAAGTTGGATACAAATCTAACCAATCATATACATTCAAAATTTCGGAGAGTCGGGTTTGTTAGAGATGTGAGACTGGGAGCAGGTCAACTCAAATTCTAGTCCCCTTTCAGGTATAAAAACTCCAGTCTGTAACATTATGTGGGAAAATAACCTTGGGCGACAGGAAAGAGCCACAGCCAGGGCAATGATCAGATAAGAGACAGCTTAGCCCTCTGAAGGAATGAAAAGCATCTCAGAAGGGACCCACACTACTTACTTGGATTGCAATGGCGATGGAGAGAAAATTACTTTCAGATTTGCAAGATTCTGTTAATGTAACTTTACAATGAAGTGGAGCTAGTACTTTGGGAAGTGCTCCTTTGGTCCACCCTTGGACTCCTTGCAAGAATGACACAGCATAGCTACTCTCCATTGCTGTGGAGAAAAATGGGACATGGGAGCACTTTTGGTGCTGCCTTGACCTTCTGTACAAAAGGTGGGATGCAAATCAAACAAATAAAAAAAGCCAGCTAGCTTCATTAAAAATATTTCTAGTGTTTCTCTTTAAAAGCAACATAGCTCTTTCTCTGTTACAGGTATGTATAAACTGCATGGCTTATCTTGTTCTGCCTGCAGACTGTTTCCTGCTTAGAAAAGAATCAGCCAATAGCTCTTGGTAATATGTCTACTCTGCTTGACAATTAACCTTTAGGGAGACTTCCCACTGCAGCCTGTCCCCTGATTTAAGGCCACTGCCTTGTCAGTAGTTCTCCCTGCTGTCATGGCCAACTGATCCCTAAGCCAGCTAAAATTTATCTACCCATGAAATGTGGAGGTAATGATTGGGGAAGCAAAGTAAAGGGCTGTTTCTTAAGATGGGAGTGGAAGCTTTAGGTGGTATGAGGTCATCAGAAACACAAAACTATTGGACATTTGGATTGGGGCTGAGTTTAAAACAAACTCAAAAATTTGGGACCAATCCAGAGCAAAGCCATACTGATTTAATGTAGGCATATCATTTTACATCATTGCTATCAACTGCAGTTATTGGGTAATGTAAATGATGTAATTGCATCATTTGCATCAATTGCATCATTTATATATATTGACAGAAACATAATGTATGATGAAAATTCAGACCATGTGGTGTAAATTGGCTTGAATGGATCCTCTTTTTCTCAAATGTTCCATTAATTACAGTATTTCCAGAAGCATTAATTCTTTTATGGATTTTTTTTTTTGGCTAAATGTGACCTGGGAATATCTATCTATCTATCTATCTATCTATCTATCTATCTATCTATCTATCTATCTATCTATCTATCTATCTATCTATCTATCTATCTATCTATCTATCTATCTATCTATTTTATTAAATTTCTATACCGCCCTTCTCCCAAAAGACTCAGGGCGGTGTACAGCTAGAAATAAAACCATGACAATATAAAAATTAAAAGCAATTTAAAACAATTAAATAAATTGGCCGAAAACTCTAATAAAACAACCAATTAAAATAGTAAAATATTATTATTATTTAGGCCAGCCCTGCTTGTTGGAATAATAATGTTTTTAGGGCGTGACGAAAGGTACGCAGGTCAGGAATCCTACAAATCTCCGGGGGCAGCTCATTCCAGAGGATAGGGCCCCCCACAGAGAATGCTTTCCCCCTGGGGGTCATCAGCTGACATTGCCTAGCCAACGGCACTTAGAGGAGCCCCTCTCTGTGGGAGCGTACCGGTCGATGGGAGGCTATCGGTGGCAGAAGGCGGTCTCATAGATACCCAGGTCCCATGCCATGGAGCGCTTTAAAGGTGGCAACCAGTACCTTGAATCGCATCCGGAAGACCACCGAGGGCCAGTGCAGCTCGTGCAGGAGCGGTGTTACATGGGAGCGTCGAGTCGCTCCCATAATTACCCGCGCGGCCGCATTCTGGACCAGTTGGAGCCTCCGGGTGCTCTTCAAGGGGAGCCCCATGTAGAGAGCGTTACAATAGTCCAGACAGGAAGTAAAGAGGGCATGAGTGACTGTGCGTAAGGAGTCCCGGTCCAGAAAGGGACGCAACTGGTATATCAGGTGAACCTGATAAAAAGCCACAGCCGCCAGATGGTCTTCTAAGGACAGCTGCGAGTCCAGGAGGACATCCAAGTTGCGAGCCCTCTCTCAGGGGGTCAAGATCTCACCCCCAATAGTCAGTGATGGAGTCAACTGACTATGACAGTACACCGGAATCCACAGCCACTCGGTCTTGGAGGGGTTAAGTCTGAGCTTGTTCCTCCCCATCCAGATCCGTATGGCTTCCAGGCACCGGGTCATCACTTCAAGGGTATCATTGGGGTGGCCCGGAGTGGAAATGTACAGCTGAGTATCATCAGGGTACTGATGGAAATCCACCCTGAAGCCACGGATGATTTTGCCCAGCGGCTTCACATAAATGTTGAACAGGAGGGGCGAGAGGACCGACCCTGTGGCACCCCACAAATTAGGCACCTTGGGGTCGAACTCTGCCACCCTGCCAACACAGACTGCGTACAACCGGAGAGGAAGGAGGCGAACTACCGTATAACGGTGCTTAGTGATATTGGGACTTAGTGATGTGTTTAAGTCAACCTTTATGGCTTGTTCAACAAATAATGTTTTTGGAACTTCCTGGACAAAAGCCAATATTGATGTAAGACAGGGACTGATATGGGAATTTTGATCTTGATGGTGATCACTACAGTCATCCTGTCTGACTGTGGCTGTATTGTGTGCAAATGATTATTGGAATCAGATTCAAGCAAACTCTGGAACATAAGTAGCAAATGTTTGCTCTAAAGCAAACATTAGCTTTTTCCAGGTATTTTGGTAGTAATGTTCTTTTGTGTGTGGGAGCATTCTCATGTTAGTGCATTTTCTAACAAATCAGGATGAGCCCACACGGTATGGGGTTTGGGGCGCTTTTGCTTGAAATAAAGGAGGGGTAGTGATATCATGCCAAAAATATATAAATGCATCCATCGCATTCATAATGTAGAAAGACAGAAGATTTTTGCTTCCTCTTTCCAGTGATAGGACTTGAGGTCATCTATTGAAATTAAATGCGAAGAGGATCAATAGAGAGAAATACTTTTTTCCAACAACTCATAGTGCTTTCTCCTTTCTATTTTTTTAAATAGTGGAAATTGCAAGCTCCTTAGTCATTCTTATATTTGAGTGACATCTAAGCCCAAGCGATGAAATCAGTAATAAATCAATAAATGAATTAAAGAGTTAACATTTCAAATTGGCTGTCAGAGGCAGTGGTAATGGCAGCCAATTGGGATAGATTAAAAGGGGAATGACAGTTTCATGAAGGATCAGATTGTTGGTGACTAATAATATTGATTGTTGTTTAGCATCTGCTAGATTATAGGCAATATGCTTTAAATATATTGGGAAATGCTTTTGAACTTTCCAAGTATATCCAATTGACTATTATGCAACACTGAATGCCAGACTAGATGTGCTAAGGGCCTGAAAATTTGTTCAGCAACATCTGCAGTGCTTTCTAGCATTAGAAGTACATTTGGTAGCTGGCCACTCCTGGAAGTTAATTGCATCTGTCAGATTTTATTATTTAACCCTCCAAAAATGTAAGATTCTCACTTGGTTAATGCTTTGCATACTTGTAGTGGGAATGCTCTCTGTGTAGCATTGTAGAACTAAGCACGCTAGCCATGATGAACGTGGGACATAGATAACCTTTTGTTGGGACCTAGCAAAACTGACACTGAGACACTGAATATTTAAGCTTAGAAAATCTGCTGTTTGAAAAATGAAGATACCAAGAATATCTGAAATAGACAAAAACACATTGCCAAAAGAGTTCTCTTTAATACCTTTCACCTCCATGTTTAATAGCTTTTAATAGAGTTTAAAAGTCTTTTCTTTGATAGCTTCTTCTAGATGTTAAAATCTAGATTACTGTTTCTGAACACAGGCAACTTTAGTCATGAAAACTCATCATTGCTTATACAACTCAACTGCTCTATTGAAGATTTCAAGGAATAAATATTAACAGGCCAAGGGCTTTATACAGCTTTATTTGTACAATAAGTGAAATTAAAATATTTTCAAAAAGATGGTGAGAGAAGTTTAGGATAACTTTTTTCCACATTAATGTATCTTAGGATTCAAGTCTGTAGACCAAAGCTAATGTAGAAAGGAAAATACAACCAACTGGCAATTATTTTTATCTCTGATTTATTTCAGAATATTAAATTCAGATTGATATTAAAAATCACTTGAAATTAACTGCATTGCTCCTGGAATACTGTACTCAATTTCCTCATCACTTGATAATCCTTAGCATTTTGATCATGCTAAACATATAGGAAATCATATTTGATTAAAATGTATTTAAAATATATTAAAATGCAACAAAGAAATATAAATTATCCATTTATTAATTATAGCATTAGAGTATAAAGTTTTTATTTTAATTTTTAAATAATTTATTAACTTTCCATTTTGTCCAAGTCTCAAAGAAACTATTTCTTTTTTATCTTTCTATGTACTAGGCTTCATTTGGTAATTTGGTGCAATGGCCCCAAAACACATCCCTACCCACCAAATAAATTATTAAATCTCTTATGCAAAATTCCCCAAATCCCATGATTTTTTGGAGGGGCATGAGACAAGGATGTTTAAGACATTCTGATATAAACCTCATGATAAAAGAGCTGTGATGGTGCAGTGGTTGGAATGCAGTATCGCAGGCTAATTCTGCCCATTGTCAGGAGTTCGATCCTGACTGACTGAAGATTGACTCAGCCTCCCATTCTTCCAACGTTGGTAAAATGAGAATTCAGATTGTTAGAGGCAATATATTGACTCAGTAAACTGCTTAGCAAGGGCTGTAAAGCACCATGAAGAGTGCTATTGCTATTTTAATTGCATGAGATTTTCAATACTAACATGCAAAGGCACAAAAACCTTCTTTCTTGCAAAAAAAATTTCAACCTGTCAATTGATTTTTTGCATTTGTTTTATTTTAAGAGGAGGCTCATTGTTGCTTCTGAGGTGGGTGGGTGAAGTCTGTTGTTTAGCTTTAATATAGTTTATAGTTTAGCTATAGTATACATGTTAACCCAATAAATACATACAGCTCTCCAAGATTCCATTAGTTGCTATCTTCTTCAGCAAAGGGTCTCTGCTTTAATTTTCTCAATTGTAACTGATTTACCTACCTTGCCTGCTGAGCCTTGACTATCAACTCTTAAGAGACTCAAGTGTCTATAGAAATATATGTCTCAGTAATTGATTGCGTCAAAGTTGGCTTTTCTGAGTTGGCTTTTCTGGTTGTTGTTTTTTTCTGAATACTAAAGAAGAGGGTAGAAAACATGAATGTGAATGATCCTTGCCTTGTAGGGTCATCATATCTAGGAGAATTCTAACATTTGCATTCACATTCAAGCTGCTGATACTCACCATTTAGTTATGGAATATAATGGATTTAAACTTGGTTGCTAGAAAAGTTGATATTAAATGTACATTATGGTTTCCGAGAATATTTTTAATTGAAAGAACCATCTTAATATGACCGAAGCATTAAACATTTAAACACCTGTTGTTTTAAAGGAGCAAACTCATAGAAGTTTGATACCACCTAATGGTTAATACCAGGCTCAATCAAGATTTTTTAAAGATTTGCCAATAAAAAGTATCTGTCAATACAATTATGTAGGCAAATGATGTAGTTGGATGTTGTTCAGCATTAGACCTTCATATTTTGACAGCATTTCAAAATGACTCTTCAGTGGTGTGCCTGTCCTCCTTGAAAGGCTTGGCTGATTAATTGTCACACAAGGAAGTTAGTGATGCACAACATTGTCATCTGCATGAGCTTAATTTGAGCAGTAACTCAGTCCCTGAAACTTTTAAACATTAGGACTCAACTCTGCAAAATATAAAAGTATAAAACTCATCAAAGTATCGCTCAGCACATGCTGAAAGCTTTCCTCTTGATACAGTGAAGTATCCCGCTCATTTCTATTAAAGATGGCTCAAAGTTAGAAGAAAGGACATCCAGAAAAGGTACATTAAGATCTGTCATCAATAAAAAAAAACACATTAGAGGAACAATTTTTATTTGGTTCAAGAGGGAGCTTTATTTATCACAAGACAGCCATTCTTCAATGGTAGAATACATGCTTATATACAGTTCATTCTTTAGCAGTGAAATCAAAAGCTTAGGTAACTGATGATGAGAAATACCTTATCCAGGGAAACTTGGAAGTGTGATGTCAGCCAGGAAATTGGAAGAAACCAGACTGATTCAATATAAAGCAGACTCAAGTGATATTTAAGTTCAAGAACTGTTCTTGTTTTCCAAGAAATAAATTTAGGGGAAAAAAATAAAGTGAATTCATGAAAGCCAAACTGAGGTCCAGACAGTGATGCCAAAGTGAGTTTTGTGAGAAGAGTTTTATGAAAGGGTTTTATAATGTTTTATAAATATTTGAAGAATATTTTCTTCAAAGATATTTGTTATGTAGCTGCTTCTGATATTACGTTGAATGGATAGGCACAAGAGTAAGGAAAAAATAAATTCTTGCTGATTTCCCCAGGACCTACCTTTGTGCTTCAGGTGAATTCTTGGCTGTTATTGGTATATTGTACAATGGAATTTAAAGAACAAAATCAGACGAGGTTTCATATCGGCTTTTTTACTTTCTGTTCTAACTACCAGAAACATACCCAGGGCAAATGAAGGATAAATATTACATTTTGGATGTCTCCCCAGCTTCCCATTCTAATAATGCATAAAATATAGACCTCCTGACAATTAAGTTGTAAAGGCTCCAGTGTTAAGTCAAATATTTGATTTTTTGTCCACATTTAAAATAGATTATTATTGAGCTCCAGATTCATGAGCTACATATTAAATAGCTGCAGTCCTCTTAATGAAGAGTAAATAAAATTCTTTTAAAAAGGCTAATAATGTCCAGGAAGTAAAGAGGAAAAAGGAAGGCAATGTTTTGTGACTGCAAATTGCATTAATTTTTTAAAAAGTGTTGGCCAGCAGAGGGCACAAGACGGGATAGAGAAACAATGACACCATCAGATGGTTGAGAAGAAAGTATCAGTGCTTTCTGTATTTTCAAAGTAGTGAGCCACACTTCTTTTTCTGTTTAAGATACATAATATTTAAATATTTATTTAAAATATTTTAAAATTCTGCTATGCTAATTTTAAAATCACCCCATCATGGAGCCTTAAATGACAAATGCAGAACTTAATCCATTTTCAGTTTTTTTCTGCTGAAGTTTGCTGTGGTAGTCTTTGAGTGAACTATAGAAATGTAAGTGCTGATGGCAATAAAAAGAGTTTAGAAGGCCCCACATGCAGCCTAATGGGACTGTTGGTTGTTTCTGCTTGGTGTACCTGCATGCAGGATGATAGAGAAGTGCTATTTCCCAGACTTTATCCATAAACTTTGGCATATGTAACCTAACTTCAAAAGTTCCCAGTAACACATACATACATGCATGCATGCGGAAAAAAGCTCAAGGCAGCTAACATTACATTAAAATTTAAAGTCAAAAGGGCTCACAATAGTATTAAAAAGACACAGATTGCAGATGATCCAGGACAGTTAAAGCTGAGGTGCTCACTTTTCCAAGCTTGGCCTCTTTTGCTATGGTCTCAGTTAAGTTTCTTTCTTCCTTCTCTCTTCCTGCAACAATGCCCTCCCAAGGGGACCTAGAAGTACAGCATATCTCCATCAGTTAGCCATGATCAGTGTAGCGTAGAGTCAAGAACCCCACTGCCAATCCTTGGGGGACTCCCACTGTCTGTAAGTGGGCTTTCATCATTCCATATCTTAGGCAGCACATCCTGCTAAAGGGAACAACAGGGACCTTTTGGCTGAAGAACATCTGCTTATCTTCTCGTCACAACTTCTGGCTTTCTTTCAGCTATGAGATGAGTCTATGGATTCGTGTGCCACTTTCCAAGAAGATGCAGGGATTTATGTTTCTTAAGGTAGATCAAGGTGAGATATGGAGAGAGATTCAACATAAAGCAACATAAAGAGAGAGATTCAATCTTAAATAACTCAGGCTCAGATGATCTAAACAATTGTCTTTGGGTATCTATGATGAAAGGTTCTACATGTTGTGTCATGGTTTGCAAGATGCCAGGAAGTGGCTAGAGATATTTTATCTACCTTTTTAAAAAATATCTCTACATGGAGTTTTTTCTCCTGCAGTGGCCCTTCCTGTATAATATGTCAGGTCTCAACCCTTATACCTTTTAGGAACATTTTCATAACTTCCACCAGCCTTTCATATCTAACATTTATTTTTTGGGGGGGGTTGTTTTAACTATTTATTTCTGGCTTACCTTAAATTCCATTTTATTTTAAGTTTCTGTAATGATAGTATATCATTTTGGGATTTTTCTAAATAAGCAGAGGTATATTAAGTAAATACTATAATAAAGGCAAATTGTTCAATTCTGATCTAATGTGCCTAGAAGGGGCTATACATGCTTTTTCACTCTAGCCTGTTGAATTGTGAAGTGCAGTTCTTGGAAAATTATCCTCTTTTCTCTCTTGCCCATTAGTAATTTGTAAAGGGAATCATACACTTCACACCTGATGGAAGAAATACGTAAAGACTACTTTTCCTTAATTACCAGTTCCCATTTCTTCTTGTAAATCATTAGTCTTTTCTCTTTTAACCTTTTAAGTATGCCCTGTTAATATTTTGTAAGAGTACTTAGGGCTTCCAAGAAGTAGATGCTGGTTTAGTAGAGCGATTTTTAAAGAACTGGTCATGTACATTTTCACTGTAATTAACTTGGCTATCCCCAAGTACTTCAAGTCTGTTTAAAGCCTTTCCCCAACCTAAGTTCATCATTTTTTTCAGAATTATTTGTGTTCCATTTTTCTGCTAACAAATAGCCCATGCACATCTACATGCAGTCTTCTGACCGGTTGTTGTGTTTGTTACTGGTACCGCCACAGCATATGAACAAACATTTAGCTGGGACAAGGCACAAGGAAGCATGGGGGGCAGGAGGGAAATCACATTAATATTTGCCTTATGAATACATTGAGCTACCACTTGTTTTAGCTGTTGTACTGCTATGAATTGGAAACTTGTTTGCACTTTCATATACTTTCATATTTTCTTTATCATTAAAAATAGATAGGGAAAAATAGGTAGAAAATAGGTAGAGAAAGATATTATTTCTCATCAAAAGGGAGGTTGTTTAATCAACTACAGTTTCTAAGTTTGGATACAGTATAGGCTTTAAGTAACTACAGATGCTTTCTTTGGCAACAAATTTAGCAGAAGACTCCAACAAATTCTCTCCCCCACAACCTCCCCAAGGAAAGGAAGTACTATTAGGATCCTCCCTTTTTTTGCTGCATTAAAGGAACATCAGATATTGAAAGGAACGCTTCAACTCAGAGTTTCTTCCAGAAATTGTAGTTGGAAACCTACTTCTAAGATAACTCCAAACTTGATTGCAGAAAATACGAATTCAGCAATAGAATGGTCAATGCCTGGAATACACTATCTGACTCCGTGGTTTCACCCCCAAACCCCCAAAATTTTAACCTTAGACTGTCTACTGTTGACCTCACTCCATTCCTAAGAGGTCTCTAAAGTGCGTGCATAAGCGTACCAGTGTGCCTATCATCCCTATCCTAATGTTCCCTTTTATTTGTATCCATTTCATGTATTCATAATTATGTTTATACTTACATCTGTTATCTAATACGTGCTTGACGAAATAAATAAATAAATAAATAAATAAATAAATAAATAAATAAATAAATAAATAAATAAATAAAATAATAACTTTCTGGTGTTCATAGGAAGGAGGGAATTGGGAGATGACAAGGACCGAATCATAAGGAAAGAATAATGTATCAATTCAAAAAAAGGAAGCTGAAATAATTTCTAATACCAAAAACTCTATGTTAGAGGTGCCAAACTTGGTAACTTTAAGACCTGTGTGCTTCAACTCCCAGAATTCCCCAGTTAGGATTGTCCACAGGTCTTAAAATCACCAAGGTTGGACATCCTGCTGTATATTTCAACTGATTTAGAAAACATGCTTGTTACAACTAGAAAATAAAATCAGTGTTTTTTCTCAGCTGACATGTTGGAACAGAAAATATTGAAAGTGAGTTCCCTTAATTCTACACTTCAACAATCCTATAAAATTGGGCCTGGATTCATTAACTTTGCCAACATATACAAAGTTCCGCCCGAGATTCCACAGTGTTTATAAGTGTCTTTTCCTATGGCGAGACTGGGGATAAAGAACTTGGCTTTTTCATAGGACATTGACATCTGGGTTTTCAAGCCAAAGGATTTGAAAGCAAACTAGTGAAACTTAATGGCATTGTCACTGCGTTATTTTATTTACCAGCTGAGCTCATTATTTCTGGACTGTCAGACTCTCCGTAGCTTTGCCAACTTCTTATCAGTAAGCTACGTGTTTCCGTATCCACCCACATTCCTTCACTTGCTCTCACACACTCTTTCCTTTGTTCTCTTTCCAGCAAGGTCCGGCTGAAAGATAGCCGGCCCGAATTACTTTCAAAAATGTAACAATTAACTTTTCTTAGTTAGTGAGGTGTTTTATTTTCTTTATAACAAATAAATGAGTTTTATTAGAAACCCTTCTCGCGTTTCTTTTCGGAATATTGCAAACAAGGATAAGCCTCGATTCATCTACTCTAAACCAGGGTAATTAGTCCCAGAGCCAAACATGGGATTAATAAATGCCCTGACATTCTGATAGCACGAGGATGGTCTGATTTATGGCTTTTTCCTTGTTTTTGTTACTTCTGATAAGAGCGCATAGGCAATTAGTTTTTAGCTACTGAGGTACGCTAATTATATTGCTGAGATGCCGAAACAGAAGTAAAACAAATACAAAATGTATTTTGCTGAGAAGGTGGCAGAAAGGAGGTTTCCAGATTTCCAGCCCCTTACTACAGCCACACGCCTGGAACAAGAAAAAGCCGTGGGAACAGAAATGGAGACAGATAAGACAGAAGCTGTTTTTGAAGATGATGATTTACGACTGAGGTCAGTAACATTTTCTTCTGATCTTCCAAGCTCTGAAAAAGTCTCCCCAGAACTTTCTGAATTTGTAACGCTCGGTGCAAGCACTGCTGAGCAAAATTACTCCCACGCAGAGAGAGAAACAATTCATTATTCTCCTCGAAGCTCTAAGCTCACCCTGGATGAGCTAGCTATGAAAGCCTTTCGTGACCGTATAAAACTCTATGAACAGCAGCTATCCCAGGCAAAAATGGCTATATCTATGCTTGAGCAAGATATGGGAGATAACTTAAATTTTTCAAAAAGCGCCATATTGTCTTCTTGCTCAGAGCCAAAGACACTCCCCCTGGTGGATTCTGTGTCAGGCCAATTAAGGCAAAGAGCACTGCATACGTCACATGAAAGTCTCCCTGATCAAGTTACACATGTCTTACATAACCACTCCTACTCAAAAGCATACAATGCCCCGTATGCAAAGCTGCCCGAAGCTAAAGGTGCAGCACCATCTGCTGGCAAAAGTAATTTACTACAGGAAGCTGAAATGCCACAAGTGTTTCCACAGGCCCAAACTCAAACACCCCCTGGCGGTGTTGGTGTCCTTTTAGATGGAACACAGCAAAGGCAAATGACTGCATCTCCAGCAGGTCATGCCAATATTGCAGCTCAAGCACAAATGGCAACTGGAATACATCAGATTCCAGTGCATCAGCCACAGCAGCTACAAATGCCTGCATATGTGCCCCAGCCACAAGTGCAAATACGGCCACCTCCTGGCCCACCTCCAATGGCACAACCAAGACCATTTTTAGGTCCACAACAGGCACAGCAAATACCACAGGCATTCCTGCCAGCACAGCCAGCATACCAAGTGCAGGCTCCTTACCAGGCATTTTCTGTCTCTCCACTAACTGGTGAGTCAAAACTAAAAATGTCAGGACACAATTACAAAGCCTGGGTCAGTGAGATTACACTATTGCTTCTTAGAGAAGGCACTCATTTTATGGTTTTTAACCCTCCTGCACAACCATGGGACTTTGCAATACGAGATCTAGAGATAAGAGCTCGCACAACATTATTGATGTCCATGGATACTGAACTGCAGGTCACTTTTCCACCAAATACAACAGCCCGACAAATTTGGGCTGAATTGGAAAATTGCTACAGGCCTATCTCAATTGAATCTTCATGTTTACTCATGTCTGAACTCCACGGTTCGAGACTGAAACCTGGTGAACAAATTGGAGGACATTTGACCAAACTGAAAGGTCTGAGAACAGAATTGAGAGAAAGAGGCCATAACATTGAAGATATTCAAATGATCAGCATCATTATTAACTCTTTGAATTATGAATGGAAAGATGCTGTTACAAAAATTAACCAAGTCCCAATTGCTCAACGCACAGTGGACAATGTCTGTAGGCTTTTAATTGAAGAAGAGGCATTCATGTTGGCCGCGCCACACTTGAGAGGACCACCCGCATCAAGAGCTCCAGCTAGGCGCCCCTTCCGAGGAAGGACCTACGCTCCAAGGATGCCAAGATGCAACACCTGCAATCGTGTTGGACATGCCACCCGGGATTGTTCCCAACGAGTTCCAGCTCCCGTCACGCACCAGCCCAGAGGAACAGATTCCAGAGGCAGAGGCGGTAGACAAGGTCGTCGTGGTCCCCGGCGTGATCCACAAACTCCACTCGCCACATTGGCTTTAACCAATGATCCACAACCTCAACCAGAGTACGACAGACGACTCCTGTGGACTTTGGACAGTGGTGCAGCATTGCACGTTACCTACAGAAAGGAACTTTTCACAGAAATGCACGAGCCTGAACCAGAACTACGTGAACTTTATTCTTTTTCAAATCATCCTTGTCAGGTCAAAGGAAAAGGAACTGTTTATGTTGAAGAGCTCGATGCATTCATTCCTGATGTTTATTACATACCAACAGCAACCAGTAATTTGCTTAGTCAGTGTCACTTGTCTAGAATGTTAAAGTTCCAAGTTCACCACCTTGAAAAACAGGTTACATAGTTAAAGATGGAGATATTGTTGCTGAAACCATATTAATTGGTGGTGTTTATTACTTAAAGCCAAAGCCTAAACCACAAACACAGGCAAGTATGCAAACTCCAAAAAGGCAGAGCACAGGCCCAGAGAGAGATGCTCCAGTGAGAGATCCTGTTGCTATTCCTAAGGCTCCTAAAACCAACAAAAATAGAATTGGTAAATAGGTTGCTCAGAGCAAGCCTGAGGTTCCGCATAAAAATGTTAATGTTGAAAATTCACTAACTGGTAAACCTTTGCATTCTAGGTGTATCCACAAATGGCATAGAAGATTGCGGCATGCCAGTTTCCGTGTTCTTAGGAAGATGCCGGAGTTCGCAAAAGGTTTGGATCTAAAGGGGTGTAAGGTGTTTTTGGATTGTGCTGTATGCAAAAAGGCCAAATCCAAAGCAGCAGCCATTCCCAAACGCGCTACACGCCTGTCAACACGCATTTTTGATTTGGTTCACATTGACATAGTTGGTCCATTCCCGCCATCATTTGGTGGTAGAAAATACTTTCTAACAATTGTTGATAATTACTCTAGATATGGATATGTCTATCCTATGAAAGAAAAATCAGAGACTTTTCAGATCTTTAAAGACTTTGCAACCCTTGTTTCTACCCAACACCAAGTTCGCATTGCCAGAATCCAGAGTGATCGTGGTGCCGAATTCATGTCTCAGCGTTTCCAGGACTGGATGCGTAAGAATGGAATTATTCATCACAAAAGCACCCTTGCCTTTGATTTGCAATGTCACACTTCCACCTGATAATTTCACACAAATCAAGCAGCTCCCTGATTCAGAGCAAGACAAATGGTATGAAGCAATGCAGGTTGAAATGGACAGTCTAAAGAAACTTAAAGTATTTACACCTGCAAAACCTCCAGTAAACAAAAAGGTCATTGGCACTCGATGGGTCTACAGAATCAAAAAGAAACCAAATGGTGAGTCATTGTACAAGGCCAGACTTGTAGCTCAGGGTTTCGCTCAACATTATCCTGAGGACTACACAAATACCTACTCACCGACAGTCAGAACTGAGAATGTAAAAATTGCTTTAGCAACAGCAACTATCCTTGATTTAGAAGTTTTACAGTTTGATGTTGACACGGCTTATCTACATGCAGACCTAGACGAAGAGATCTACGTGAGAAGTCCTCCAGGATTCCGACAGCAAGAAGGGGATACCTGGTTCCTAAACAAAAGTCTCTATGGTCTGAAACAATCTGGTTTAATGTGGTATTTATGTCTTATTGACAAACTAAATTCAATGGGCTTTATTAAGTCCGAAACTGATGAGTGCGTGTTCACAAAAAGATCTAACAATGCATATGAGATAGTTCTTGTTTATGTTGATGATATTGTTTATATTGGTCCAAATAAGCAAATGAGTGAAATTTTTGCCAAAGCTTTGCAGAGATACTTCACATTGAAATCATTAGGTCACATTAGCACTTATTTAGGTGTTCAGATTGAAAAAACACAAAAGGGGTTTAGTCTTTCACAAGAAGATAAAATTGAACAAATTTTGCATCATTGCAACATGAAGGATGCTAACACAACAAAGACACCCATGCAACAGATTTTCACAACTTGACACAAGAAGAAAGTCCTGAGTTCGAGGATCAAACGCTTTATCGTTCAGTCATAGGGTCACTATTGTACATTAGTAGTTGGACCAGACCCGACATTGCACTTAGTGTTAATCTCTTATCACGACACGTAGGTAAGGCAAAACAGTTTCATTGGACATGTATTAAGAAATTATTGAGATACCTAAAATACACTAAACATTTGAAGTTATTGTTAGAACCAACACATACTGATTATGCAGAATTATGTTGTTATGCAGATTCTGATTGGGCAAGTGATAAGAAATCACGTAAAAGTACTTCAGGTTATATGATGTTCTTAAATGGATGTCCTGTTTATTGGCAAGTACGTAAACAGAATTTTGTTTCTTGTTCATCTACTGAAGCTGAATATGCTTGTGTTTCAGATGCATGTAATTCCCTAACTTGGTTTGATGCTTTAGTCACAGATATCTGGACACACCCGATCCAACTGATCACCGTGATGGAAGACAATGAATCGGTGGTTTATATTTCTGAATCTCATTTCACAGGTTCTAGGTCCAGACACATTGACATTCGTTACCAAAACATAAAGCATTTAGTGAAAAAAGGTTTTGTCAAAATGCAATATGTATCTACACATGATCAAATTGCTGATATGCTCAACAAACCACTTCCAGCAGCTCAACACGAGTATCTGCGTGAGAAGATGTGCCTTATTTGATGATGTACTGATATTCGCTCAACTGGCAAAGAAGGGGAATGTCACTGCGTTATTTTATTTACCAGCTGAGCTCATTATTTCTGGACTGTCAGACTCTCCGTAGCTTTGCCAACTTCTTATCAGTAAGCTACGTGTTTCCGTATCCACCCACATTCCTTCACTTGCTCTCACACACTCTTTCCTTTGTTCTCTTTCCAGCAAGGTCCGGCTGAAAGATAGCCGGCCCGAATTACTTTCAAAAATGTAACAATTAACTTTTCTTAGTTAGTGAGGTGTTTTATTTTCTTTATAACAAATAAATGAGTTTTATTAGAAACCCTTCTCGCGTTTCTTTTCGGAATATTGCAAACAAGGATAAGCCTCAATTCATCTACTCTAAACCAGGGTAATTAGTCCCAGAGCCAAACATGGGATTAATAAATGCCCTGACAGGCATATTAGATCACTCTGTTCTATAGGCAAAGGGGTCTGGGAGTGGAGAAGTTACAGATTGCCCATTGTGGTTGGATTCATAGATTTCATTAGCTGTGCTCACAAATATTCACAAGAGCTGGAATCCAACAAACAACACCTCATCCTAGATTAAGATAAGGCAATCAACTTAATTTTTAAAAGTCCAAAATAGTAATTGTGGACAACTCAGGGGTGAAATCCAGCAGGTTCTGACAGGTTCTGGAGAACCAGTAGCAGAAATTTTGAGTAGTTCAGAGAACCGGCAAATACCACCTCTAGCTGGCCCCAGAATGGGATGGGAATGGAGATTTTGCAGTATCCTTCCCCTGCCACACCTATCAAGCCACACCATGCTCGGCAAGTCATGCCCACAGAACTGGTAGTAAAAAAAAATTGGATTTCACCACTGGGACAACTCATCTACCTAAGATGTATTTGAGGAGTACTACTGGTACTTCCAGAGTTTTACAATGCTTTAGATTGGCTAATAAACAGTAAAAAACACAGGTTCTCCCAAAAATGTTTTTTAAAGCTGTATTTATTAATAACAGATAACATAATATAAATGATACATGGTGTGGTGCAGCAATAAAATGTAGCCAACTGTGGGAATTAGTTATTTTTTTAAAAGAAGCATTTTATACATATGTATTTAGAATAGATTAAGTTGTTTTTGATGAATATAACGTCTGTATAATTTAAGCAATAGGTGGTTAATAATTCTAACAATGGCTTAACTATCTTAGACAATTTGCACTTTTCTGGTTCCCATGGATATAAAGAGGTATTTATTTCTTTTCCTTTATAAAACAACAGTTTCCTATGATAAAAATGTAACAATTTAGGCACATGCAAAAGAAAGAATGTAAGAAGGATGGCATATGCTGCTGCTTTATTTATTCTTGGCTGCTAGAGGTTTACGGCTGATCTTTTTGGACTTGTCGTTATTCTTTTTTGGAGGTTCAGGGTTTGCCTGCATGTGTCTTCCATAAAGGCTGCAAAGAGATTACATAAAGAACACTGTTAGCCCTATCACCAACTCAGGGCTTTCAACCCACAATGGAAAACATTTTGTTTAATAATGTCATTTTTATGAAAAGCAATTCACCCAGTTTTGAAATTCCCTATGATATCTAAATCTTGATTTTTTATTTTTGCATCAGAGCTGGGAGGAAAATGAGACAGGAAAACAACAGGGAAGGCAAAATACGAAAAACTTCTTAAATTCTTATAGGTTTGGAGACACTGACAAAAATTGGATTAAACTAATAAGACAGAATGGTGGTATCAAGGAAAGTGAGCTTGCAGTCTAACTAGAATACTCAAGGGCTTGATAAAGTGACACCAAGCAATAGTGCCAGCTTCTCACACATGATGGATTGCTGGAAAAGAGCTACCAACACATCAATGCCACATTAATACAGACCCCCTGATTAAATGTTGACGAAGTATCCTGCAATTAAGATTGCTGGCACTCACAAGAAAGCTAAATAGACTCTAAGGCTGAAAGAATTTACACTGAACACCAGAGAGCAATTAATGGATAATTTATGAGTAATTCCTACTTAAACTAAAATTAAAAGCCTTCAAAACAAACAGGATGCAAATGTAAGACTTGCTCTGTTGACAAAGTGTCTTTTAGAGGTTGTTTGAGGTGTCAAGAGAGAAAGGGTTCTCTAAACTTTTTTACTTGGAGAACAGCCATACCAATCATAAAATACGGTAACAAAAGCAAGCAAAATCTGGTATCTGTTATATATCATACGTAAGCTCAACACATTCAACCTTCAAAACAAATGTTTATATTGAGACTGTGAGCACCAATCAGAAAGGCCAATACTCGGAAACCTTAATAAGGTAGATTCATCCATACCATATGTGTGTTTCATCCAATTAGTTTAGTAGATTTTGATTAAATTTGTTTAAGGAAACAGGAAGGGCCTATTCTGATAATTTCTCCCCTAAAGAGTGGTCTCTACCTTGTTGAACATTACCTCTTACGCACATCACTTAGGAAAAAGTTAAAAGAAATTGCTTATTATGTAAGCTAGAAAATGGAGTGCAGCATGGGTTCTTGAGATGTAATGTTTAAAAACTGTACTGAACTTGCTAAATCAGAAAGGTACAAAAGGAGGATATCTCAATGCCTTTTCCAACCTGTCATTCTCTGGTTATGCTGTGGCTTCTAGAATTCTGAAAGGCCATATCCCAATCATTTGCAAAGTGGGTGTGGGGGAAGGCAATATCACCAAACCTGTTATATATTAAGGAGATACATATATATAGCAATGGCACTTAGACTTATATACTGCCCCATAGTGCTTTAAAGCATTCTCCTGTTGGTTTACAAAATCAGCATATTGCCCTAAACAATATAAAATATTGTTTTATATTTGATCAAACTTGGAAGGCTGAGTCAACCTTGAGTCCTGCTAGGATCAAACTCCAGGCTGCGGGCAGTTTGCCTGCAGTACTGCATTCTAACCACCATGCCATCAAATGTATGTTTGTGTGTGTGTGTGTCTCTCTCTCCCTCTCTCTCTCATCCATCCATCCAGGTAGCCCTCAACTTAAGGCAAGTTGTGATCCAAATTCCATTGGCAATTCTTAAATGAGTCACCCCAGATTTTATGACCTTTTTCTATGACTGTTAAGTGAATTATTTCAGTTATTAAGAGCCACTGTAACTTTAAACAATTGCTAAATGAACAGTTGTTAAATTAAGGACTACCGATATACGATCCTCAATGGTTCTAAGGCACAACTCTTGACAACTCTTAGTCAATTTCTGACTAAGATCAAGATTTATTTTTAGACTCTGAAACAAAACTAATTGAGGTATAAAACTTCAGTTCTCATTGTGCTACAGTTTCTGTCCCAAGCTTCTCTTCTATGACTATGCATGTCACAAAATTGAAAAAGGATGTTAATAATTTAACAAAGGGACTCCACAGAGCAGACCTATTTGCAAATTTCAGAATACAAAATATAGCTTCCTTTAGGTGATTTTGTTAGAAAAACAAGATTCTTGAATGACGATGATAACATGGCTGCAATAATAAAAATGTCCTTTACAATGACATGATAGAATAATGCCAAAAGTAATTGTTTATAGTGCATGGGTGCATTAACCACATTGCACTAATTATGTATTAGCTCTTTACACTACAGAAGCACAGAATTGGAAGAAATCAGCTTTTCCTGAACACAGGTAGGAGTGCCCACCACCTATGTTGGCAACTGTCCAACTGAATTTCCACTGATAAGTTTTCGACAACTTAAACAGAATCTGCTTTCCTGTAACTTTTTTGCTCATATTATGCGTGGCAATTTTTTATGTAGTATCTCTTCAGGTCCTTGAAAGAGGCTAGCATATCTGCTTTATCCTTTCTTCTGAAAGCCACAAAACAGGCAGGTCCCTCACCATTTCTTTGTAAGACTTAGAATCTGTTCATCTGGATTCATTCCTCAGAGGGCAAGACCGAAAGTTCAAGATTAAAACTAGAAGGAAACTGGTTCGGAAAGGATATCTAAGCTATTAGACAACTGAATGAGTCTGACAAATGAAGTCACAAGCTCCGGATGGTCATCTTTTAGGGTGCTCTAGTGAATCTTGCATTGAGCAGGGGCTTGAATTAGATAATGATCTCTGATGCCTTTTCAACTTTGTAGATCTAATATTTGTGACCCTTCTCTACATCTGTTCTTTTTTTTTTTTTTTTTAATCTTACAGTTTGGTGCCCAGAACCGTACATAGTAATGTCTAGTAAAACTGTATGCAGAATATAGTGGAACTTTTACTCCCAATGAATCAGAAATTATTAGAGCTGTTCAAATCCTTCAAAACAGGTGCTTTGGAATGATAGCAATGAATACAAAGCACCACTTTTTGAATTATTAAAGCAGCCCTGTCACTTTACAGATTCAAGTGGAAACTATTCCTGGCTGATTGCACGTGTCTGTCTCCACTTGGAAAGTGGCTGTGCATACACTGTGCATACACAGAGCAACTGCTACCGGTGGTTTATGTATGCACAAGGAAAGTGAGCATGTAAGGAAACTGCTACGAAATCTTTGAAGCTTTTTTTTTTGTGTGTGGAATATGTGCACAGCTTTAGAGATCATACATCTATTGATGAAGCTTAAAACTGCATTTGCCTTTTCAGCAGTCTTATCATTGTGCTGACTCATATTCAGCTTGTGATCCAATACATATTCAAAATGCTTTTCAAATGCACCATTTCCAAATCTTTTGAAGCAGGAATTCTCTGTGGAACTAGGATCAACCTATAAGTTTCCCAGATAAGAAACTAAAAAGATATTGGTGCTATAATTGCAACTGAAAATTGGCATAATCTTTCTAAACTCCTAGAAAGTGATATGCAGCTTTCTTATTAAGGAAATGGGTACGTTGTTTTCCAGATTTTAATATGAATCTGAAAATATATTTTTTACAAATAAGCATCTTGGTTAAATAAGATTTTTCAAAAAATTTTCTTGGTTATACATACTTGCTGAGAAGTCTGCTACCAGATGAAATATGCAAATCTTTAATTTATTTCTTTTTTAAAGAAGGAACCCAGTTCGCTAAAGGAGCTTGTTGTATTTTCTATCCTGCCCCACTGAGAGTAACAAATGAGAGTACTCTGGCTGCAACAGCAAAACTAACAATAAGGGAGAAAGATGCTCATTAAACTTCATCATTCTGTCCACTTTAATGATGCCTTTACTTAATAAAAATTCCCTGAACAGTTGCAGGGGTATTAGGCAAGGCCGTTGGTTATGTATCAGAGGTCTGAGCTGTCAGTGGCAAAGATGCAGTTCGGGAGTCGCATTCCCAAGAGGGCAGGGCAAATACAACCCCCTTGTAATAAATGCAGAGAGAATCAATAACTGCAGCTTGGAACATTACTTAAGCATTTAAGGAAATAGGTGATCTGTCTAAATTAAAGTATGAAGTGCTAAATGCTACAATTTAAAACATAAATCACCATACTTGAAACTCTCACACGTTTTAGCTATAAATCTTGTTATTGGGGCTTATAACTATAACGTGGTATAAAAGGAGTGGGAAATATGGAAAATATCTTAAATGAATTTTCCCTTCCTCTCCACTTAAATCTTTCGCTAAATGCAGCAACAGCCACCAGCTACATTCTTTAATGTAATAGGATAAAGAAAAACAGTGACCCACCCCAACTTCTGTACAAATTCATTTGCTATGTCAGAGACAATGTGTGATACGTTTATGATTTGCTTCCTCTAGGAGTGTATGTATCTGAGTGCACAAGTGTATTAACTAGCTGATAACGTATTTATTTTAGGTTATGAAGATCCATTAGAAACAGGAACCTTAAATTCTCAAAGTTCACTTCTCAGCGATGTTTTAATGAATGTTTAAAATAAGGCTCCTGGGATTATACAACTATGTGGTACAAAAATATTTGTAGTAAATAATATCAAACCCATACATTTCTGCAGGAACTCATGATTCTCCCTGACCATTTTATAAGCCCAACAATTCTGCTAGCTAGATTAGGTTGAGAGAAAGTGGAAGGGCTGGTGAGCCTCATGGCTGAATAGGGATTTAAATCGGCTTTTCCCTGATCCAAGTCCAACATTCAAACCAGAAAAGCTCATTATCTTTCACTTATACTAGAAAAATGATGGGCAATAAAAAAGTTAAGTGCTAAAGAATATGGATGCATAATCCTTTTCTTTCTTGTTATCTTTCTGCTCTGAGTAAATTATTTGGAAGTAGCTCTTCTCTTTTACATTTTCCTTCCTTTCGAATTGATAATCCCTTTAAATCATTCATGAGTGATTAGTTATTATCCCTTTATTTACTTTTTAATCACTTACGAACTGGGTATCATGGGCACTCTAGACCTCTGTGAAGGTAATAAAGCTATTAAAAAGACCCACTCCAGGTAGATGACAGATCCTGAAGGCTTTGTGAGAGTGCTGGGGAATCTCCTAATGATTTGGCAGGCAGTTCTGATTTGAGCCTGTTGCTTTTTTTGGCATAAGGATGTAACCTAAACTCTAACTGAGATTGCCCCAATAAGGATCTGCTCCTTGTTTTCAGAAGTGTTATGAAAAACAAAACATACGAGAGGATGCCTAGAAATGATACTGGCATAACATCATCAATGAATATGACTGAGGACCAGGAACATGTCCTACACAATAGAGAGCAAACCATGTGAACATCTTCATTCTTAGTACATTTGCAGATTCCTGCTCAAGGTGTTTCACAATGACCCTTCTGAGGAAGAATAGGCCTATCAGGCCACTGTTATTTCCCCCCCTCAAATTACTCAGGGTTAAGAGAACACATTACTTTATAATTTGAGCACTGCAAATCAACAGGCTCAAATCAGAACTGCTTGTCAAATCATCCCCAGTGGATGCAAGGTTTTTAATAACTTTTGAGTTTAATATTTTGTACTGTCTCTTTAAGATTAAAAAAAAAACTTTTACAACTACAAGCCTAGAAGTCACTGGCTGAGCTTTTTCCTTCAATCTGTTTAAAAGAAATGAAACTACCTTTTTTCAGCTTTGTACGGTATTTATTTATTTTGTAACTTTTTGCAATAGACAACAAAGGAATGACTTTAGATTTTAAAATTGTTTCTAAACAGTTTAAATACTAAGGCTTTGTGAAACTGATTTAAGGAAAGATTTAGAAATGAATTAAAAAGGGAACTCTAGGAAAAAGTTCCTTTTGAATTGAAAAAGATTTATTCGAGTTACTTCATGGAAAGTATAAATGGAGTTCGATAAAGATGATAAGAAGTTTAAGAAAAGACCAGACAAATGAGGAATTGGATTTTTATCTATGGGATTTAAGAATGGCTGGGAGGAGGAAGGGGAAAAAAATCATCACAAAATTAATTGCTATTGTTGATGATGTTTAATGCTTATCTGGATTGGATAGCTTCACTTTTGGAAATGTTCAACTGTGTAGTGGATTAGTTTGTAATATTTATGTTTTTACATAAATATTATGTTCTCAGCTTTGGATATCTAAATAAGGGTTTATTATTTCTGGTAATATTCAATAACTTTCATTTTTTAAATTATTATTATAGTTCATCCCAGTCAGTCAGATGTTTAGAATGGATTTGGCATTTTTATCCACCTATCAAGTCCTTCCTAAGGACCTGGAATAGGTATTATTATTATTATTATGGTTAATATGGGCTGCTCTTTCCCAGAATTTATTTTTTTTAGCAGTCAAACTCTCCCTTTTAAATAAGCGAGATATTTTTATCATGTTACAAAAATCTGAAGGGCATTAACTTTAGCATGCTGCAATGCACTTCCCACAGCAATTTTGGAGGGTCAATACAAAAAAAATATCAGATGAGTCGAGATTGTGATCCTGTGGATGAGGGCCAATTAGAACTACAGCTCATGATCAGTTACACTGCATTTTCTATAAGGATTCATGGATTTACTTTATTATACCTCATCTAATAAAATACTGGGAAATCTCTTTTATGTACAACTGCTGTTATCAGATCAGTATGAAGTAGTTTCTTTGAATGTGGCCAAATTTTGTTATATTGTATGTAAAATTAGGCAGACTCTAGCCGCTCACTGATATTCTATCACTAATCATAATATATTATTGTCTATTATTATTATTGTTGTTGCTTTATTTGTAATGCTGGTCTGTGATTATAATCAAAACTGAATTGAATTGAAATAGGTATTATTATTATGGTTCGTTGCATAATCAGCCAGACCTTTAGAGTAGCATTTTTATCCCACCCATCAATTGTTAAGAGGGGATTTAAACTAAATGGAAAGGGAGATTATATATCTATTGTTAGGTATTTTTCTTAATTTTTATTGGACCTTTGTTGAACAATAAGACAGTTGAAGGTTTAGAGATGAGTTTGTAGAAAATAGGATGGGATATGGAATGACGATGTATCTGGTTATAATTTAAGAGACAGCAATAAATTGTTAATGTGGAACATGCTTGCTGGGGCTAAAGGGGAAAATTTCTTATTATTTTCATCTTTTTTGAGAGAGAGAGAGAGAATTTTTCTTTTTCTTTTTTCCACACTGCTTTTTTTTTTTTAAATCTATATTATTGTCTTAGGTTTCTTTGTTACTTTTATCTCTTAATAAATTAATTATACAGATACAGAAATTATATTTTCCTTTTTAATGGCAAAAGAAGGATCACAGATTCAACAACATGCTGTATTTTAGAAGGAATTTATACCTTTTATTGCATTCTCATGAACACCACTAAATGGCACAAAGCTAAAACTGAAAAATGTAAGTTACCTTTATCAACCTAAAAAGGAGAGAGTCAACTGTAATTAGAGTCAGACTCCAATCCCTAAAGGCCTGACTTTATCTTCCCAATCTTAAATCCACATTTTAATTTGCTTGCCCCACTATTGTTTTTCAATTCATACAATGAATTTTTTGTAAAAGCCGAAGTAATTAGCATGCATCTCCATTATTAGCTAATGTGAGCATTGGAGGTTCCCCCTCAGGTACACAATATAAGATTGTGTCAAGGTAACATAGATGGAGGGGGGGTGGCTTTAAAACAAAGCAATATGATATTAATTACAGTGCAATGTAGGTATCAGAGAAGGCATCACGAATTTTTCATAGCTATTACCATGGAAGCAAGATGGATTGAGAGTCTATGTTGGTGAGACTATTACTCTGTGCCAGGCGATAATCTTTACAGTAAAAGTAATGTCACTTCCTGTAATGAATACACATCAGTTAAGTCTCTCTCTCTCTCTCTCTCTCTCTCTCTCTCTCTCACACACACACACACACACACACACACACACACACAGATAGACCCCTATCCATTATTTTTATTAGATTTTTCCTCCCTTCATTTCTTATATTTTCAAATGGCATTGTAGACCAATCCTCAAGCTAATTAGTTCCTTTTTTTAACTGCTTCAAGATAACCAGGTCCTAAAGAAGTACAGAGTGCCAGGTAGGACACTGTCATTCACCCCCTGGTATTTAATTTTTTTTTTTTTTGGGATTGACTTTGGTCCCTATGGGCCACCCAATCAAATGAGAAGAGAATGAACTGTAATAATATTAAAACAAGAGGACCCTGAAATCCTGCAGCAGAACTAAAGCTCCTTGGTTGGGTTCCAGCAAAAGAAATTCTTCCCAGGTTCCAGTGATTTCAGGTTGTGTGCTATAGGATCACAGGAGGAGAAGGGAGTGTATTTAAGTCTGTTCATTGTAGAATTCTGTGTTTGCAAAGTGCTTGTCTTTGCTTGTTTTAATGTTTAACAGCATACTACGAAGTCCCTTGTAATAGCCCACCATGCCTTCCAACATTGAACTCTAGTCACTTGCTGGCTATTCACTAATTATATATAAAAGATAGATTACAAGTAAATATTGCAGTCTACATCAGGATGCATTTTTTATTTATTAACTTGAGGTGGTCTTCTGTAACATTCAAGAGACATGAAATATCAGTTTCCCTCCCGAATTCTCTATATAGCTCTATATAAGTAGTCCTCAATGTGTGACTGGTTGCTCAGCGATCATTCAAAAGTTATGATGGACCTCCCTGGGATACTTACAATTCTATTCTGAAGTTCTGACCTCTCCCTGCAGCCATTTGGCTGCATTCCAGGTGTTGAACAACTGACCTGTATTTATGACTGTTTGCAGCATCCTACAGTCACATAACTATGTTTTATGGCTTTTTTGCTGAAAACTGCTATTTATTTCCAATTTTCCATGACCATGGTGGTTGCTTTACAACCACAACATTCAGCTAATGACCCATCCAAGGTTGTAAAATCTTACACTCGTGTAAGTGACCCATTTTATGACCATCACAACTTACAATCATAATGGGCAGGCTCCAATATGGTAATAAGCCAAGGGCTATCTGTAGTAAGACTAATTATACATATAGGTTGCAGTTGCTTTTTAAAATTTATATATTTATTAAATTTCTACACATTCAACTCATCTAACTGATTATGGATGGTTTAGTATCTGCAGGACCACTTTCTCCAATTAATTTTCCGATTATACTAGTCGGGTGATTGGGAGAATATGCTTGAGATTCCTCATTTCCTTGACTTGCTTCTCTACTGATATCTCTGTACTCTGAAACAGCCTTCCTATCAAAATTTGTTTAGCTCTTCTCTACTGTTGTACTTTAGCAGCAAGTTATTAAAAAACAGGTTATTTTAGACAGTTCCAAACATTTATGTTTCAGATGGGGCTATATTTAATTTTTATAACACGTGCTTCATTGTATTTTTATTGTATTGTACATGGTAAATGGCACATAGAAGTCTAATAAATAAATATATGAAATGAAATGGCCATTAAACTAAGTAACAATGACCCTTCCATGATGAAAGAAAGTCCTTGACTGCTGTTAAGAGAATAATTACTTTGTTGTTTGTACTGAAATCAAAACATGATGAGATTGAATAAACAAAAGGAAGCAAACCATTCTGGAAGCGTTCAGAATTGATTTAATCCAATGTGGGCAATATGCAGCAGATGAGTCATACATGGTACCTATGTCAGTTTTGGAGCCTCCGAAGAATGTCTAAAATATAGTGAGATTTTTTTTTTCAAAAAAGCAAGGAGAAATACTTATAAGGGTGTTAATTTCTTCCCTTACATTTCAACTGCTCAAAAAAATTCTTTATAAGTTAACATTTAGGTCCGAAATGCACTTCTTGACAGAAATATATGCAGATATAAATGTAAGAATCCAAATCACAGTTCCTGTCTACAACTGCATCAATGGGCTAGATTATGAAGATTGGAGGGGATAACTGGATTAACTGGATTTTGTTGTTCAGACAAAATATAGAATAAGAGAAAATTCAAAACCTCTTCCTTTTTTGATGTGCCTCCTAAATAGCCTTTTAGCCTCTGTGATTTCCAGTTTCTTTGAATTATAAACTCCAGCCAAAAGCCTATTTATCTACTAATTAGAAATAACAGAATGTATATTGTAGCCCAATTCATTCAGATTAAAAAGCCTGCCTTAGGATCTCTCTGCAAGTAATACTTGATTTACAATGTGATGGATCTGCCCATTATAGTAATAAGTTGTAATAGTCATAAAATGGGTCACCCGATTAAGGTGATTGTTATGCAAATACCATCGTCATAAAGCAATCAATGGTCAGGTTTGTTGAAAATCAGAACTAAATGCCATTTGTTTTTTAGCAAAAATATTACAAAACACAATCATGTGATTGCAAGATTGCAAATAGTCATAAATGCAAGTTGGTTGCTGAACACATAAAATACAGTCATGTAACTGCATAGGGGAGAGGGCAGTAATCGTAACTTTGGACCTGAGTCATAAGAATCCCTGGAGGTCTTTGCAACTTCAAATGGTCCCTAAGCAAGTGGTCGTAAGTCAAGAACTATCTGTATACTTCTCAAGATAGCTACCAAAAATATTTTGACCTCATAGAAAAATTTAATTAACAATTTAATTAAGTACATAACAGAAATTATAAGTGAAAGTTCTACAAACTGTAAACATGTAATTGATGCAATGTTTTAAAAACTGTAATTAGCCACAACAAGTTGTCATTTCTTACAAGGATATACTGTTCATTTATGCAGTTACTAAAAAGTATTACATCTAATTCCCTTGGTTAAATGCTTTAAGAAACATTGGCTATAGTTTAGTACTGACATCCTCGGAAGTTTTTGTGATGCTATTGATTAGTTGTATAAATTGAAGCTGCAGTATATTAGGGTTAAAGAAATGTTCGCTTATGCATTCAAAGAAAATCTATGCACATAAGTGTATAGGAATAGCAAATGCTTCTCATATTTCTGCCAACATATCTAACTAATCATAAAAGAAAGAAAGAAAATGATCTTTGATGCATCTATTTGCTGATGGATGATCAGAGGGAATGGAAACTCAAGCATGAAATCTTAATCCTGAAGACATTTTCATCTGCAGCCAAATCACCAGGGAAGGAATCAAACAACTTTATTCTGCAAACTTTGTGACAACACTGTTGACTTGGCACTGCTCTTTTTCTTAGTTTATCTTTCTGTCGATGTTCAAATATTTATTGCTGAACTGTGGTTCACACTGACATCCCTGTTATTTCAGGTCATGTTTTATTTCAGCATGAATTAAAGCAATATTATTTGCCAGCTATAATTTTGAAGCATGCCATTCTATCTATCTATCCAACCTCACCAAGGAAGTTTAGCACCAACCATGTTCCCTACAATGAGATTTTACGCTGAATGTCTGTAATGCTTATAAAATGTCCCCCTGGAAATTGACAGAATCTTCCACTGCTAAAAACAATTTTCAAACTTGGATGAAGTTAAGACACACAGTTTACTCAGAAGCAATAGATAGCACTCGGCCTTCTGCAGCACTCTGCCAGCCAAAATGGGGCACGGGGTTTAATTACTTAATGTTGGCTTTGCTTTGTGACATCCAGATCCAGCGAGCAAGGAGTGTGAACTGCACAGAAAATACATTTTTGTTTGGTTATGAAGAAATATCTCCAAAGTCAGATGTACACTAAATGTAGACTGACTTTTAGCTACACACCTTCCCAGCTAAAAGCAAATTTTGAAGCTCCAGGTAAAGAGGATTCATTTTAGGATGAGTAACCACAGTTTGCATGTTGGAGATTCCTAAAGGAATGCTGGAAAACTCTGTATTTTAAAATCATTTGAGGGAGGGGTGCAGATTAGTCCTTCTCTTTTTGTGAAGCAACTGATCAACACTGACAAGATAAGCCACTAGACTAGTATATGAAAATAAGAGCAAACTCCACTCCCTTCTAGTACTGATGATGTTGTCTAGTTTGGTAATGAAACATCTGCAAGAAAACAATCAAGCTCAGAGAGCACCAAGGACCCCGCAGTTCAACCCTGAGCGACAAATATTCTCTTCTATCGACAAACATTTTTGGTTAGAGGGACTCAGAGCCTGCCTTATATGAGATGGCTACCAGTGGATTTCATTCTAAATTTTGATATGATTTCTGTAATTAAGGAATTAAGGAATATAGAATAATAATGGCTGAGTCTTTGAGCCTTCATACATAAAAAAAAATATAAAGCTAAGGGATAAACAAATAAAAAACAGATTTGAAAAAAGAAAAGGCTCAGGAAAGAAAAAGAGTGAAAGGGTAAGAAAGAAACAGGAAAAGAGCTGCGGTGGCGCAGTGGTTAGAATGCAGTACTGCAGGCTACTTCTGCTGATCACCAGCTGCCAGCAGTTTGGCAGTTCAAATCTCACCAGGTTCAAGGTTGACTCAGCCTTCCATCCTTCTGAGGTCAGTAAAATGAGGACCCAGATTGTTGGGGGCAATATGCTAACTTTGTAAACCACTTAGAGAGGGCTGTAAAGCATTGTGAAGCAGTATATAAGTTTAAGTGCTATTGCTAAAAGAGCCTTGGTAGTACAGTGGTCTAAAGCACCCTGTTATTAAGAAAGCTGCCTGCAATTACTGCAGGTTCGAATCTTGCCAAGGCTCAAGGTTGACTCAGCCTTCCATCCTTTCTAAGGTGGGTAAATTGAGGACCCAGTTTGTGGGGGCAATAAGCTGACTTTGTATAAATATACAAAAGAATGAAGGCTATTGCTTAGCGCATTGTAAGCCGCCCTGAGTCTCCGGAGAAGGGCGGCATATAAATCAAATTAAAAAAAAAAGAAAAAGAAGGAAAACCAAAAAGGAATGACTTCAAACTTTCCTTGGTACAGATATAAGTAAAAAATATATCAAACTCTTACTCTAAGATTAACATTATTACATTATAGTCTATGTTATTTCCATAATCCCTTATCCAATCATCAAAGCACCAGATCAACTTTTAATTTCAGTTTCTCACAAAAAGTCCAGTAATGGTTCATATCACTTTAATCAGTATTTGTTAAGGAAACCACAACTGATTTATTTAATTGCACCAAACTCTAAATAAAACAGGAATGGAAAATCCTAAATTCTAGTCTAAACCCATGCTTCTCAACTTTGGCAACTTTAAGGTGCATGGACTTCAATTCCCAGAATTCCCTAGGCAGCATGAAGTTGCCCATCTTAAACTTGCCAAGACTGAGAAACGCTGATCTACAGATAGGGATTTTTCCATTCCTCTTTTACTGGTTCTTACTTATGAGCAATCATAATGCAAAATCCACACTCCCACCTAGGGGTGGGTTCTACTTACCTTTACTACCTGTTCGCATCACGCCTGCATGCGTGCGCTCGCTTCGCTCATGCGCGCTCTTCTGCACATGTGCAGAAGCTTCTGTGCATGCACAGATCAACTTTGATGACATCCGGGTCAGTAGGTGGAGCCTCCCGCCAATTTTACTACCGGTTCTTGCGAATTGGTCCAAACCGGGGGTAATCCACCACTGCTCCCAGCCTATCCCAGAGCAACCACAATTCCCTCATTAATGTGCTTTCCAGCTCCGTTCTCCTGCATGCAGGGCAACAAAGAAGACCATGTGACTGTGAGTTAAAATATAAATGCAATCAGACCTTCCAACTTCTTGAGGAAAAAAGATCTCGTGAAGTTAGAAGGTCTGATTGAACGTTGTTTTTTTTTACTGGTAGTCACATTGTCTTTTTTTGTTGCCCTGCATGCCGGAAAATGGAGCTGGAAAGCATGTTAGTGAGGGAATTGTGGTTGATGCAGGATTTTTCAGGAGGCCATCCAGGCAAAAAATGGGGCACAGGGGGCATGTGTGCCCCCCGTGCCCCATTTTTGCTAGCAGCGGCACCATGGGCTGGTGCTTTGCTATTTCCAGGCAGCCCCATGGGCTGGATCTAAGCACCCTGTGGGCTGGACCTGGCCCGTGGGCCTTGAATTTGACATACACATACAAGAGATGTCAGTGCATGGTTTGAACAAAATCCTTTTTATTGGAATTCCATGTCATGAAAATGATTATTTTTAAACAGGCATCTTTTTAAGCAGGGTGGTCTGGCCCAACTTTTAGCTTAGTTTATTTGGGGGAGATAAGACTATAAAATTTTCAATTTTAGAATTTTTTTTTTAAGCCAACAAATTGTTGGATTTCATCTCAGGAGTTGACAGGGCTGGCTGAATGATTTTTATACTTCTAATTTTTTTAGTGATATGTATATAAATGAAATGCTTGTCTCAATTAATCCATTAATTGTATACGTCCACCCTTCTCATTGTCATCACTCTGGGCATACAAAGATAAAAATACAAAAGTAATACAAAAACAACCAAAACCCCTCACAAAATCATTAAATGGATTAACGGCTATAAAACTGGTAAAACTATAACAAAAAATCTCCAGGATAGAACTTAATTTTCTTAAAAGTACAACTTTTTAGTAGTTTCACCACCCAATTATTGGATCCTGAGGCCAGACGACAAAGCCAATGTCTGGGGTGGGTGATATTCCAAAGGAAAGGCATTGAGGCAGAAAAAGCTCTCCTCCTGGGCCCTGGAAGACAATACTCCTTCATAGATGGGACCTGCAATGTTTCTTTCCTGTGCTGGGACAGGTGATGTGATTGGAGTGAGACAGTCTGTGAAATATCCCAGCCAATGCATGGTCTCAATCCTTTTAAAGCAATTACGCAAAGCAGCTTCCTGATGATGAATGGTATTACTTGATCATAGTAACCTTGATACACCAGCATGCCTTAGCAGAACCTACTGAGGGAAGGTTGATATTTGACCTGACTTTGAAAAAAAATCTGATATTTTTATATCACCAAGAGAATGCAATATAATCTGGCAACATAGGTTTATATATACTGAAATTATATATAAACTTTTGTGGTTTTTTCTAACCTAAGTAAGAAAAAAAAATAGGCATATTACATTTCCAATGAGATTCATACACCCGGGTTTTTTTTAAAACAGCTTGCCCAAACATCTATAATTTCAGCCTCTTCTTGCGTCTCTACCTGCCTACTTGTGGTTTGAAAAGTCTGTGGCCTGAAAAAGATTTTTTGCTCTTATTTAAATGTTAAACTTATTAAAATGTTGAACCAAGTTTTCATCACTCTCATGAAGCCAGAAGAGCTTTCAAATAAACATTTGATGCATTTACAAAAAAAGGCATAACAATAGTATCAGTGGTACCTAACATCACATATGCTTAGTTAGTTATTAAATGCAAATTTATTAGCATTGCCTGCAGGTCTCCCTATATTTTTATCATATTCACCAAGCTAAAGTTTTGGCATAATTATATTATCTCTGACAAGAGAAATAATTAACTATTTAATATCTAGAAATCCAAAAATAGTATTATGTTCCTCAAAGTAAAGAACTATCATCAAATCTGGAACTTAATGGTTTTCTTATAATGGCCAAGTTCATGCTCAGCATCATAATATCCAGTGGGTCAAGATAGTTTCCTATTTCTCATAGACAGACAGACAGACAGACAGACAGACAGACAGACAGACAGACAGACAGACAGACAGACAGAATGAGTAACTTTATTGTGACTTTGAATGCATACTAATTGGCATACATTAAAATGAAATTTAATTGCATACAGCTTTCAATGGGTCACCACCTCCAATATACACTACATAAACATGACAAAATAAATAAATACAAAATTATGCATATACCCACATATATTATATGACACAGAGAAACAACACAGACAAGTTCAGATGTATACATGCACATAGTGAGAAAAAAAAAGAATCTTATGATTCTTACCACATGGATGTCATAGGGAACAAAGCTGTTACAGAAATGCTAGAAATACTGTGAAACCTCTTCCCAGACAGGAGCAACAGAAAAAGACCGTAAATTGGGTGTGTGGGGTCTCTAACAATGCTTTGGACTCTAATCACACAGCGTTTATATGCAGTATCCTGAATGACAGGAAGCGGGCTTCCTACAATCTTCTCGGCTGTCCTTACCACTCTCTGAATGGATTTTCTATCTGAAACACTGCTGCCATCAACCAAACAGTGATGCAGTTTATTAAAACACTCTCAAATCTGCCTCTGTAAAAAGTGGCTAGGACAGAAGGAGAAAGATGGTTTAATTTTTAGCAATAAAAATTAAGAATCACACAAAGCAGATACACAGAAAAAAATTCTAGTACCAGGCAATGTGTATGCTGTACACTCCTCCATTTTGGGAAGGAAGAATTATTTGCAAATAAATGAACCTTGTGTGGAAAAGCAGGCTGCCTAGCAGAATTGTGCTGTGGTGCCTCCATTTGAGCCCATTAGTGTCAGTCTGGCAGGGTTGCCAGTAAGACCGCAACTTGACACAGCTTGGGAGGAGTTCTGTATTTTGGAGCTTGGCAGCCATTGGCAAATAGTTCAGCAACCAAATGAAAGAAGTATTTTTTCCTTCAGAAAGAACAGATGATCCAAATGAAATATAGCAGCACAGCAAGACAAAGCACAATGCAAAAAAGGAAGAAGAGCTCTACATGCTGACTATTAACAAAAAGCAAAAGAAGAAATCTCAGAGAGAGGCTTAGGGCAGACTTGAGAAGGAAAGCTTGATTATGTACTAATTTTACCATAGAGTCTCGTATATAGGAAACTGTAAGAGCAATAGCTAATAGTAGTAATAAAGTAATAGTAATTGACTTGTAACCAGGGGTGGGTTCTAAAATTTTTTACTACCAGTTCTGTGGGCGTGGCTTATTTTGTGGGCATGGCTTGGTGGGGGAGATAATGTGACTGAGTGGGCGTGGCCAACTTTTTTTTTTTAAACTTTTAAAAGCATTTTTTCTACAACCTTAAGAAGTTGCAGAAAAAAATGCCTTTAAAAGCCTCTGACGATCAGGCAACTCAGCTGGGATCGCCAGAGGCTTTTAAAGGCATTTTTTCCCCTACAACCTCTTCGGCAGAAAATGCTTCTTTTGCGAATTGGGAGCAACCACCACTGCTTGTAACTGTATATAATGTAAACTCTGTGATAGTAAATGAAGAGTAATAATGTATTATAATACTGTAATAGCATTAGACATATCAATGGAATATAAGAAGCAGTCATATATCACTTTTATGCTCGTTTTTACAAAATTAAACATCTCTCCAAGAGATAAAAAGAAACCACTTATCTGGTGATTTTGTGCATTTCTTGAGTCTGAGACAATATAATTAGGTACAGTTTAAAAACAGATACGTTGAGAACTTTGCATGATTGCATGCAACACATCATGGGAAACTTGACTGAATGGTCACACATTTTAGGCAACATGAAGCTATTTATTACTTATTCTCCTTGCCACTAAAACTAAAGCAGTAAAATGGTATATTGGAAAGGAAGGAACACCTGTAAATTGCTCATTTGTCAAATTTGTATCTGATACTTTCTAGATAACATAGATATTTCCCATAGTGACCAGATAAATTTCTAGTGTCAATATTACTGAATGTTGCTGCTTTTCATATTTTCAACTGACAGAATATTCAAAGCTGACGAATGTAGCAGAACAGAAAATTATTAAATGCTTCTATTTACAGCAAATATTGACAGTTGGTTTTTGCTACTCATAAACCAAAAGACTGGAGTTGTAATATGCAGGCAAAGTAGAAACAGCATAACATAGGAATTCCAGAGAACAGTTTTCACATATATATATTCCAGCACAGAAATCAAAGCAATGTGGTCTTCAAAGAATAATCCATCAGAGACTCAAAGCAAAATGGACACTGTTTTTACCATCCCCAAGAACAGAGAGGGTAGGGCAGTGATGGCTAACCTTTTTGCCGTCGCGTGCCAAAAGCGGGGATAGTGCGGGGTGGTAGTGGTGGTGTCACGCACGTGTGTGCCCACATCCATAATTCAATGCGCTCTGCCCCCCCTGCATGCGCACGCAACCCCCCCTGTGCTCCCCCCCACTTTTGGCACGCGATGGCATGGTAAGCCTGTTTTCGCCCTCCCCAGATTCCAGAAGTTTTCTAGGAGCCTAGGGAGGGCGAAAACATCCTTCCCGACCCACCTGGAGGCCCTCCGGAGGCTGGAAACTGCCCAATTCCCGACTTCTGGTGGGCACGAAAATCAGCTGGTGTGCCCACTGATATGGGTCCGTGTGCCACCTATGGCACGCGTGCCATAGGTTCACCACCATCATGGGGGTAGGATGACCTTTTAATATTTTTAGTGAAAAAATGTTATCACAGGGAAGTCACTTAATGGCAAGACTGCATATTAAGAATGACATTGCTAACGAACAACCTTGCGATGAAAGCCAAACTAACCGAAGACTTGTTCAATCAAGTGCCGGGGCTCCACTGCAACCCACTTCAAGGGGCCATGCATGCGTTCCCAAGAATTTTTATCCCTGCCAAGGCCATTGAAATAGCAAAGGCCCATCAAATGGCTCCCGATATGTTCTACTGTATGAAACTTTTAGAAGAAACTGGAATCTGTGTTGTACCCGGAAGCGGGTTTGGCCAAAGAGAAGGAACTTATCACTTTAGAATGACAATTCTCCCACAAGCAGAGAAACTAAAGATCTTATTGAAGAAAGTGAAAGATTTCCATATAAAATTTCTGGAGGAATATTCTTAAAATAAAGACTTTAAAAAAAAGAAAAGAAAAAAAAGAATGCTATTGCTGCTTCCCGCCTTTCCCCCTATTCTGTGATAGTTTAAGGATTAGGCAATTATAACAATAACCTGGGAAGAAATGCCACAGAATATGATTAAACAGAATTGATGCAGCCACCTACTCCAGAAATAATATGATGACCAAATGACTTTGCTATCCCTAAAATGAACTTTGTTTGGTGAATGTTCTTAAACTAATCAAAAGTAACCAACCTAGGTTAATAGTAGCACCATCAGCCTATTTCATGGGTTGACAAATATATGTTTCTTCTCTGAGGAATACTCTGAAAATGACTCAAATTGATTGTGTTGTTTTCCTCCCCTTCTGAAAACCTCTTTTACAGATTTCATGAAAACCAAGATGGTTAAATTATATTGATTTCAGAAGAATTTACATTGCATTACCTTATATTATACCCATACAATACTCTGCAATCAGTGTTATATCCAAAATAAAGCTTATTTATTGAAGAGGCAAACGCAATATCTTAGAGCTGAGTTAGTTGTGCTATTTTTTCTCACCCCCACAATTCAGACACACTAGTTCTGTCTGTCTGTCCGTCTCCATCCATCCATCCATCCATCCATCCATCCATCCATCCATCCATCCATCCATCCATCCATCTATCATCTATCTAATATGCCACTTCTCTTGCTTTCCAAAGCAACTCTGAATAGCCTGTTGTTGCAAAGTCGTGTCCGACCCATTGCGACCCCATGCGCAACTTTCCTCCAGGCCTTCCTGTCCTCTACCATCCTCTGGAGTCCATTTAAGCTCAGTGACTTCAGTGCTTCAGTGACTCCATCCAGCCACCTTATTCTCTGTTGTCCCCTTCTTTTGCCCTCAATTGTTCCCAGAATTAGGCTCTTCTCCAGTGAGTTCTTCCTTCTCATTAGGTGACCAAAATATTTGAGTTTCATCTTCACGACCTTGCCTTCTAAAGAGCAGTCAGGATTGACTCCTCTAGGACTGGCCCGTTTGATTGCTTTGCAGTCCAAGGGACTCTCAGGAGTCTTCTCCAGCATCATAGTGCAAAGGCCTCAATTCTTCAGTGCTCAGACCAACTTTCACAGTCCAACTTTCACAGCCATACATTGCAACTGGGAAAACCATAGCCTTGGTTATACACACTTTTGTTGACAGGGTGATGTCTCTGCTTTTTAGTATGCTGTCTAGATTTGCCATAGCTTTCCTCCCCAAGAGCAAGCGTCTTTTAATTTCTTGGTTGCAGTCCCCATCTGTGGTGATCTTGGAGCCCAGGAAAATAAAATTTGTCACTACCTCCATTTCTTCCCCATCTATTTGCCAGGAATTGAGAGGGCCGGATACCATGATCTTAGTTTTCTTAATGTTGAATTTCAAGCCAACTTTTGCACTCTCCTTCTTCACCCACATCAAGAGACTCTTTAGTTCCTCTTCACTTTCTGCCATTAGAGTGGTATCATCTGCATATCTGAGGTTGCTTACATTTCTCCAGGCAATCTTAATTCCAACTTTTGATTCATCTAGCCCCACCTTTCTCATGATGTGCTCTGCATATAAGTTAAATAGACAGGGTGACAGTATACAGCCTTGCCAGATTCCTTTCCCAATTTTGAACCAATCAGTGGTTCCGTATCCAGTTCTCACTGTTGCTTCTTGACCCGCATATAGGTTTCTCAAAAGACAAATAAGATGGTCTGCTACTTCCATCTGTTCTGAATATCTTAGACAGTAATAAAAATAGCAATATAAAACAATTATAAATATAAAAAGAATTAAAATTAGAGGATTAAATATATTAAAAAAACATAAGATAAAATAGAGAGGAAGTGGTGCCTTCCCTGACACTGCACCAACCACCTCCAGTCTAAAGTGCTGACTTTAGGGCCACGTGGCAACTAACAGAGCAAGTTCTTAAGGACTTTTCAGATCACGGCAGAAAAGACCCTTTTTTTAGACCCATCACCCAAAATTCTAGGTTGATGAGGTCTGCTGTAGGCCCATTCTGTTGGAACAAGTGGGACATGGCAGGTTCCTCAGATATGCTGGACCCATCCTTTCAATTTTCTTTTTACCATACTCTTGATTCATCTGGCAGAAGACATGTGTTTCACAAATAAATTTCCAGTCTGGCTTGGCACAATTCCATGACTTCCTATACTGTACTAAGATTAAAATATAGCTTCCTTGTGTTGAATATAGAATATGCTTTATATCCCTAGGCAATTATAATTTGTAAAACATATTTATTGCTAGCTCAACCCACTATGTCATTCATTCAAATAACATGGTTAATCAAAATTTGGCTTATGTGATATGTGAACTGATCTGTATAGATTCTAGATCTAAGGTTTCTTAATTGGGTGATGGTCAGTGGGACAAGATGGACACTCTTCATCAAAAAAATTCTTTGGCTACATCGTATCGCATTTTTCCAAAAGAACTTTAAACTGGTGAGAAATAAAGATAGAGACCTCAAAGAACTTCACATAAGGATTTGTGCATTTTAGGAGTAATTGACTATGCAGTATTAAATCTGTCAATGAAATTCAGAAAGAACCCAGACTCATAAAATTCATAGCTTTTGTTTTCTATATACTAATGCAAAGGGTATGGAAAATAAACAAAATAAACTTGAGCTCACACTACAGGAAGGCAAATATGATTTAAAAGCATAACTGAGACCTATTGGGATGATTCTCATTATATGACTACAGAAAAAAATATATTACAACAAAATTGAAGACATATAAAAAGATGTTTATTAAAAATGCCTATTTCTGCATAGAAATCCAGGAAATGAATTTGGTGGCACTGTTGAAAGCATAAAAGTTTTATAAAATTAACAAAAGAATAATAGCAGTATTCTTGTTGGTTACAACTAGCAATCACTTAAGTAAGGACAAAATGTGGATAATCATGCCATCTAAAAATAAATTATATTTTTTAAAAAAAGCATAAAATAGTACTAATCAACAACTTTTGTTGTCCCAATAAGGGAAATTTTACTTATCCCATCCTTTGAATAAATTTCCAAAAAGTTGTCTTGCTCCCTGAAGAATCAGGATTCTAGCTAGAATTTAATAGAAATATCATCAATCAATAGCTCCTAACCTAGGATAAGTTATTTTTTCAAGGGTCAGATAAAGTGGGTGTTAGTTTTGTTGATTGGGCCAAATATCCATTCATGATTTTTAAGTAAGTTTGGAAAACAGGTGATGTACCAGTCAACAGACACAGGATAAATTTGTCCCTACCTTCCTTCCAAAAGTCAAGAAAAGAGACAACTAGAAAAAGAGAGAAAGCCAGAACTAGAACTAGATTAGTTAATCTGACTCTAGAATTCTCTAAAGCTCAAGGTAATTGATCTGTAAACATTTAGGAAGCAAAATAGTAAGTTACCACAAGTCTGTTATTCTCAGACCTAGTTTGTATTAATGTGGAAGATTAGGTAATGGGAGTCTGCATGAGGTCTATATAGGTTAGACTGGAAATTTATAAAAACATGGGGGAAACAATGGCAAATCAGATCTGTGTAGGTGCCAAGACAGAGATTTAAAAAAGATATTTCTAGGTAATCACTGTTAGTGTATTTACTAACATCATAATTTCATTAGTGATAACCCAAGACGGAGTGGCTATGGGTACCGGCATCTCGGTTCCAAGAGAATATTCCACCGTTGGTCATAGGGTTGAGGTATTGCCCCCTGTTGAAAGGGCACGCAATTTAGGTGTCCTCCTGGATTCACTTTGTAAGATCATGTTGCGACTGTGACCAGGGGGGCATTTGCACAGATTCGTCTGGTGCGCCAATTGCGCCCCTATCTGGACCGTGATGACCTCCGCACAGTCACTCATGCGCTCATGACCTCCCGGATCGACTACTGCAATGCTCTCTACATGGGGCTGCCCGTGAAGACCACTTGGAGGCTTTAGCTGGTGCAGAATGCGGCCGCGCGGGTAGTGATGGGAGTGTCCCGACACTCTAATGTTACACTCCACCTGCACAACCTGCATTGGCTACCGGTTGCCCTTCGGGTGAGATTCAAGGTGCTGGTTATTACCTATAAAGCCCTACATGGCCTAGGCCCGGGGTACCTGACGGACCATCTGCGGCCAGCGACAGCTCCCCATCGCCCGGTGCGTTCCCACAGGGAAGGCCTCCTTGGAGTACTGTCGGCCAGGCGGTGTCATCTGGCGACTCCTAGGGAACGGACTTTCTCCGTGGGCGCACCTACCTTATGGAATCTACTCCCTCTGGAGCTCCGGGTGGCCCCTGACCTGCGCTCTTTCCGCCATGACCTTAAGGCATGGTTATTTCGCCAGGCCAGATTGGACTGAAAGGGTTTTTAAGGGGAGTTTTAATGGTTTTTAACACTTAATATTGATTTTATCTGTTTTTATTGCTGTGAGCCGCCCTGAGTCCTTTCCGGAGATAGGGAGGCATGTAAGCTTAAGAAAGAAAGAAAAAAGAAAGAAAGAAAGAAAGAGATATATCTTGCTTTCAGTAAAAATCTGACACTCTAATTGGCACTTGGGCTGAATAGCATGTCTATTATCTGCATCCACAGCTTGCTTGAAAACTACACCAAATATTATCAAGAATGTTACAGGATGAAAACCAGCTGATCACTCAATCAGCCCAACTCACTTCACAGTGTTGTTATGGGGAAAATAGGAGAAGAAAATGTGTTGGATATGTTATCCACCTTGAGTTATTTGTAAAAATAAGAGAAAGCAAAGTCAGTCCTAGTTCTGATGTCACTGAATATTCTAAAGAAAAATTAGCATGAAGTAGAAGGACACTTATCAAACTTGCAGGTGACAGAAACTGCAAAAGTTTAGGATGAGAACAGCTGATTTGGTAATAATAAATATAAACAGGATTTTGGAATTGCAGCCCTAAATTGCCTATGAATCAGCAGCAGGATATGGCTGCTAAAAGGCAAATAATTTTTAGCCTGCATCAATGTAACTGTACTTTCCAAATCAGTGTATTCTGCAATGCTCATACAACTTTGTGAGAACTGTATCAAATTCTGGGTATCAGAATTTGGGTATTTTAGGAAGATTCTAAACACCCAGCCGCCTCCTGCTCAGTACAGATTTAGAGAAACTGAAACAACTTTTGGATGCAAAATTTATTCTGGTGAGTTCTGCTTTGAAGTTCCTTTGTTCTCCTGATGACATCAAGAAAATATTAGCGTTGACTAAGTTTTTCAGCACTGAGAAAATTTTCTTTATGTAGATAGAACTGTTTTTCTTCCATATTGACTGCATAGGTGGCCCAGTTCTCTCGTTTTTAAATTTTTTGTTTTACAAAGGACATAGTTAAACCCTAGAACAGTGATGGGTAACCTTTTCTGGACAGAGTGCCCAAAGCGCGCATGTGCGCGCTCCCGAACCTCCAAAATGCAATGTGCACTCCCCTCACATACGGCCCCCCACATGCACGTGAACCCCCCGCACATGCCCTGCCCCTCTGTGCATGCGCACGTGACACCCCCCGCACGCGCTTGCTTGCCCACGCATGTGCAGCAGAGACCCGACGACCAGCTGGTTGGTGGGAGGTACACGTGCATGCGCGGTGGAGCTGAACTGGGGTGGCAGCTCGCATGCCCACAGAGAGGGTGCTGCGTGCCACCTGTGACACATGTGTCATAGGTTCACTATTACAGCTCTAGAATGTTTTTCAGTGCTAGTGATGCCAATCCATTCGGATGGTTGTTTGTTAAAAACAGATTATGCCAAAACAATCTTACTTCATTCTTTGACAAAGTGACTAAATGCTGTGGACATAGTATATTTAGACTTCACCAAGGCATTTGACAAAGTAGACCACAACCTACTTCTTGATAAGCTACAAAAATGTGGGATAGACAGCATTACAACCAGATGGATTTGTAACTGGCTAACAAACTGCACTCAACAAGTAGTCCTTAACAATACATGGATGGAAGTAAGAAGAGTGCGAAGCGCATGCTCAGAGAACCGGTTGTTACACCAGTTGAATCCTACCACTGGATTGGACAGGCATTTTTCTGAAATGGGTCTCGTGCTTGAGCAGGGGACTGGATTAGAAAACCTCCAAGGTTTCTTCCAGCTCTATTCTGATTCAAACTAAGAACAATAATAATTAACTTGAGGCTAAAATATAAATCTCATAAGAAAAGACTATGGAATGGAGTGTGAGAATGATTGGGAATAATAAAGTATGGGAATAAAGTTGCTGGCAACATGCTATCATGAGAAACAAAATGGCCACAATGCAGCATATTCCCTTAGATCTTGACACCTGATTCTAGTCTCTGGCCTGCAAAACAACTAATACAAAAATAAGATATAAAAGATATCAATTACCAATCATAAAAGGAATGTTCTTATGGACAGTACATTTTTGAGAGCACAGAAGTTCTTAATTAATGGCCAGATTTTTTAAAATCTCAGTATGTATGCTGTTTCTCAAATATTAAATTTGAGATGTGACAGAAAGACTGACAAGGTCTATTGAATCACCTGATTACAGATTGTCCCTGTTAATTTTTGTGGATACAAACAACATTATCAGGAATGTTCTCCAGCATATCAACAGTGATGTATTTGCTTTGTAGAGAAGGGTGAAATATATTGTGAACTTTGAAGGTAAAAGTCCAGCAAAAATGTAAGTAACTTCCAGCTGCAATGTTGGTACCAACAAGAGAGGTTTTTCAACAGTAGTAGAAACTTCGGGGAAGAGGGATAGTTCATAGGTGTACAATCAGTGGTGGAATTCAAGTAATTTAACAATCAGTTCTCTGCCCTAATGATTTCTTCCAACCACCAATTTGCCAAACTGCTCAGAAAGCTAACAACAGGTTCTCCTGAAGTGGTGCGAACTGGCTGAATCCCATCACTGTGTACAATTAATTTTACTAAGGAAGGTGAGTATACTTTCAGCTAACAGATGGCTAACCTAGTCAATAATTCAAAAGTTGGGAGTTATAAGATCATTGCTTAGTAAATTGGCAAGGGATGGATTGAATACCAGCTGAAGCTCTGCTTTTGGGTATTAGAAAGCTAGTGTCAGTGTATGCTCACAAAATACGTTGCTTCAAATATGTTTTTATCTTGCAAACTTAGTGAAAAAAAATTGGCAAATAAAACTATTTTTTGGATTTGTTCATATTTAACTAATCTGCCAAAAATTCTATGGGGTGCATACCAGAAATTATTAAAATATAATATACAGATAAAAGTAATAAAAATATACAGATATTATAATTGCTGGTATTACAACAGCACCTGACATAGAAGTTGTTATTAGAAAGAGAACTGTATCATTGTGAATATGTTTCTAATTAATCGTCAGTTAACTGATAAATGACATAAAATTAAAAGAGGAAAATATAAAATATTAAATTAACTGAAAAACTTCTCATGGTAGAAAATGAAGCTTCAGCAACCCACAGGCGGAAAAGTGCTGAGATATATTTTCAGTGATCTATAAAGACTGAACTACACTTCCTAACAAACAAGTTAATAAATTGACTGGTATTTTAAACTTGTCAAGAAAATAATTCAGCAAGACCTTTTATGAATTGAGCATAATTTAAGTTTATTTGCAGCTCTGAAACAAAAGATCAAAATACTGACATAATAAAGCTGGTGCTGCAACACCGGTGAACAACTCAACAAATTAAACAATAGTAATTAGCAGACATGCATATTGAAAGCATGCTGGATAATCTCCAAATTTTCATTCTGAAAGTGAACAAGGCTGTGCTTAGCACACTACCTCAACATCCCTTTACTTGTTGCCCTCCAGATGTGTTTTCACTTCAAAATCCATCACCCTTAGAGTAGGGAGTTATAATTCAGTACATCTGGAGAACACCAGGCTAAAGAAGGCAAGATTCTTCCACATTTCACAAATAAGCTTTAACTATTTTGATTATATTAGTATCCTTTCATTTCAATTCTTGATTGCTCATGGCTCTACTGTTTAATTCAAAGTGCAGGAAAGTGATATGTGGGTGGAAATTTATTTCTGAAATTAGGGACTGACAACTCTAAGCACACAAACTCTAAGCAAATAAACTTGACATTTCCACCTTGTCAGAGTTCATCAGGATTTTGATTCTACAATTTGTGAAGTACAGTAGTAGTAAAGAATACAATACTGATTGGGGTAGCAAGGCATGCCCTACTCTGAGAAAATAATTATTTTAGCTTGTATTCAATCTCTTTTCTGCCCCCTCTAAATAAAACATATTATTTAAATAACCAATTTTGGCTGTTCAGGATAACATAATTCATGAAGCCACTTAAAAAGCCTAAACTTTTTTATCCTGTTAATATTTGTTTGGAAAGTGTTTTTAGAGAGATCCAGAATTGACAGGGAAAAAAATGTTCTCTCATTTTTTTTTTTTAATTATTTTTTACAAAGGACATAGTTAAACTCTAGAATGCTTTTCAGTGCTAGTGATGCCAATCCATTTGACTATACAGCATTATATCGAAAGCTACTGAGGGTGGAAAGGATCAAAAGTTTCAGAACTTCAATACTATATTCCACATGGAGACCAATACAGTCTCTTTCTGCTGATGAAATTACATTGGTGTTTGGACCAAATTCCACTGGTTCCACACACCAATCGAAGAACTTAACTGAAACCTTTTTATGCTAACCATTCCTCATATATAGCTGAACAGCACCTATTTTTTTCTTTTAAGAAATATTATATAGAGAAATGAATTTGTGTGTAATCAAGTACATGAGTACGCAATGTAACATCTGCCAAATGTTGCTGAATTTCACTTTCCACCAGATCCTGTATGGCTAAAAGAAAGAATGAATGATAATTAGTACAGGTAGTGCTCAACTTATGATCATGACTGAGACCAGAGTTTCTGTTATTAAGTGAGTCATGCCCAAATTTATGACTTTTGCTATAGTTGTTCAGCCATTGACTCTTTATCAGAAGCCTCACAGAAGGTCACATATGACAATCATATGATTCCGGGATGTTGCAATTATTATAAATATATATCAGTTGACAAGCACCCAAATTTTGATCATGTGACTGGAGAGTCTGCAACCATCGTTAAGTGTGAGAACCGGATGTAAGCCAACAATTTGCAATACCATTGTAAGTTTGAATGGTTGTAAGTCAAAAACCTCCTATAACTTATATACGTTGTGCACTCGTTAAGACATTGGGCTTGATAACTGGCCATTTTCTCTTTTATAACAATGACTTCCCCTAGTTCTTTTTTCTTTTGCATGTGAATTCAAGAAATGTTCTCCTAATTCTGTCAGACAGCTATTTTTCAAATAGCAAAATCATCTAAGCATGAGTCTGCTGGATGCATGCTACACTTCAAATATACTTAGGTCATCTAGTAGCCATACATGTATACACAAGATCCTGTGCAGTATTAAGAAACAAATCCTTTAGCCTTATATTTTTGTAATTTCTGCACCAAAATATGTACAATGTACACATTTTTCATAAATGACTGTTTTCTGTGACCTATTACACCACTGGGTAAATAAATATAAATACAGATAGGAAATGCTTAGCTTCCATACATTACAAAAACATGTAAATTCTACATAGCTTCAGTTCTAAAGGGACTGCCTTTCTGTGCTCAGGAGGCCATTCTGCCAGAATGATAAGCTGAAAAGCAAAATATAAATGTCAAGCACACATATTTAGTTGATTGAGAATACATAGAGAAAAGCAATTGCATTACTCTCTTGCCTCTTGCCTAGAAACTGCGTACATAGAATTCTATTCATTTTAAAGACAGTTGCATGTATTTATTTAGCTAGTTACATCAGATTTTAATCTGGTTAGAAATGGCTTCATGGAAATCAAAGGGGCTATGAATAGGACATGTTTTTGAAGTACTTTCTACAATCAGAGCATTCTGTGAACTTCAATTCCCAATAATCTTAAAAATGGTCCTATTGGTTAAGGATTTCTAGGAATTGAAGTCCAAGCACTGGAAGATATATAGGCTGAAAAAAGTTGATTCAAAGATTCCACATTACCATATTAACTGTGCATGTCCTAATTAGAAGGGGCATGGTAAAGTGAATTTAGTAACAAATTCTTCTCGACTCAAAGTTAATTGAGTTCAGTTAATTAGCGAAAGAAAAATATTTTGATTGCATAACTGCAAAAATGGGTTGGATTACTTTGTTTAGTTTCACAATCTGAGAACAGTAGTGAAATAACCACTTTTTAAATCAAAAAGCAGAATTCTGCTCTTCTTTAAAATTCTACGTACAGTTAGTTACTTTTTTGTAATAGAAAAAAATAATTCTCTTGTAACATTTAAAATCTTTCTACATATTTGCTTATTTTTGATGCCTACTTTTTTTATTTGTACTAAAGGCTATAGAACTTCTTTTTTTTATTAGACATACACATACATACGCACATTCCAGGACAGGCATGTTTTATGGCCCACTGAAAATGCCACTGGATTTTTCACCCATGGATTAGTTGAAAATTTACATGATTTTCATTACAATGATAAAGTGGTCAAGATAATATATTGGCTCAAGAGACATGAACTGCATAGTTCATCCAAGCAGCAGCCAGTTATGAATATTTTTAATAAATATGGAATGATGATATTCTGTCACATAAAATAGCTAGTCACTGGTAAATCTGCAATACATTCTCATCTATAACATTCTGATTCTCAGAATTAAATAATCATGTCTATGAATACATGCATGAATTCATTGCATTCATTGTATGCAAAATGAATACATTTTTAATATCTATATTTTGCACCAGTTTTTTATTTATTTAGATTACCATAGACTTTTATCTATTCTATCAATCTACATGTGATACATGCTTACTTGTAATTTCTATTTTTATTTTACAGAAGAAAAAACAAACAAACTGGAGAAAATAACAAAATACAGACTCGCAAATAAACGATTGTGGCAAAAGAAACAAAAGGTAGTACCAATAGTAGTGATAGCTGCCTTAGGTGCAATCCAAAACCACAGGAAAACCATTTGAATACCATTGGCATTGAGAAAATCAAAATGGTCAATTGTAAAAGGCAGTTTCTTTGGAACATCCTGCTACTATAATTTTAACAAGCATCAAACAATTACATCTGTCTATCCCAGGTGCTTGGGAATGGCTCAACAGGTGGATAAAAATTGCCAAATCCAGTCTAAACATCTGGCTGACTATGTAAACGACCATAATAATTCTCTATAATCTACCATTCAAGTACTTACCAGGCCTGAGTTTACTTAGCTTTCAGCACAGACAAGATTGACCAGGCTACAATTGCTCCAGAGAGCTTTATTGTTCAAAACTTACAATGTTAATTTAGAAATGTGCTATAGCATCTCTCACCAATGGTTGTAGATTGTGTATCAGTCTCATACCAGTTTGGAAAAATGCAGGAATAGCACATAACACCCCACTAGCCAGCACAAGTTCTTCATGTGTTATTTGTTTTGTTCTGCTTTTATGTAAGTAGAAAAATTAAGGGTTTTCCTTTATTGTACAAGCTCATGTCACAGTCATACATATTATTCAATATACATTCAAATACGGAAACAAAATCTTCCCCCTTCATAGAAAATAATGCTATACGGAAAAAACAATGTGAAACTAAAACTCTAATCTCCGGAATATTTTATGTGGGCAAGGAAGGGCTGGTAAGAATGAATGGAAGCATTTGTATGGATCTGATCTGAAAAATGAAATGTCAATAAATAACTTTCATGGGTTCCTGGAAACATGGGAAATGGAGTTTCCAAGACTTCTGATTCTATCAAGGGAGCCAGAAGATAGTGGGAAATTCAATTTTCCAAGCACCAATGCACTGTAAATATCTAGACTGAAAACTATACTATTTTTATTGTCTTGACAACTCACAGAGCATTCACTGCTAGCAGGAGACCCTGAAAAACAGGGGAGGGGTTGAGGTAAGAACTTCCTAGAGAGAATTAGCTGGAATGAAAGATCCTGGCACCCATAAGAATTCATTTTAAGCAAGGGCCAGATATGGAATATTGGGTTCAGCTCCAAATGGGTTTAAGGTCACAGATTAACCCCAGGTTATTTAGTTTTGCAATTTAGCAGGGGTGAAATGCTCCCGGTTTGGACCGGTTCGGGCGAGTAGGTAGCGATGGCGGCGGGCAGTTCGGAGAATCGGTAGCAAAAATCCCTGCCCCTGCCCCCGATGCCCAGCTGAGCCGCACGATCATCAGAGCCTTTTTTTTCTTTTAAATGGCTCTGACGATCCAAGCTCTGACGATCTCAGCTAAATTGCCTGCTAATCGGTAGCAAAAATACCTCCCCCTCCCACCTCAGCTTGCTTACCTTAGCTGCTGGTTGCAAAGCCTTGCTGTAATCTCTGCAATCCATTGCATCATCAAGCAACTGAATCTCCCTGCCTGCAATCAAGCAGGCAGGGAGTTGTGGACTTCAACTCCCAGAATTCCTCAGCCAGCAGCAAAGCTGGCTGAGGAATTCTGGGAGTTGAAGTTTACAAGTCTTAAAGTTGCCAAGGTTGGAGACCCCTGTTCTATTGGGTAAGTTTTTTCCCCCTTTGGGAGCTTTAAAAAAATAGTTAATTGGGGTTTTTTTTAGTTGTTCTTTTTTTAGATCTAGCCATTTAAAGTTTAGAAAGTTTTAAATTTAGCTGCTTTATATAAAAATAAAATAAAATAATATTTGTGCAGCTTTCTGAGATTTAGCGTGTTTCTGTAGTGTTTCACTCTAACTACACAAACACACAAAATCTCACAAAGCTGTATGTGGAATTTTGTCTGTGTAAAGTGTGAAAGTTGGTTTTTTGGGCTTTTTGTGGCTGTGTGAGGTTCCTGCTTGTTGCAGGGGCCATTTTGGGTCTAGCACAGCTGCTTTTACATTATGGGTGAGCCAGTTGTGTTGTGTTGTGTAAAGTGTGAAAGTTGTTTTTTTGGGTTTTTTGTGGCTGTGTGAGGTTCCTGCTTGTTGCAGGGGCCATTTTGGATCTAGCACAGCTGCTTTTATATTGTGGGTGAGCCAGTTGTGTTGTGTTGTGTTTTGTAGGTTAAAAAAGGGCAAAGAAGTGACATTGACTTGGCCACGCTCACCTGACCAACAAGCCATGCCCTCCCAGTCACCTTACCACCAAGCCCCGCCCACTAATTAAGCCCCGCCCACAGAACTGGTAGCAAAAAAAATTAGATTTCACCCCTGCAATTTAGTTTTAAGTCTAATGGATAAACAGTCCCAATGATTCTACACAAACCTACTGATTTCCCTCAGTGAAATTTTATAACTGCTCTTAAGTCAACAATGTGTTCGTGATAGAGCTATAAATGTTCAATGCTTTATCTTAAATTATAATACCAATTCATACTTCTATTTATATTCATAATATTTTTATTCTCTACACTGAGCAATGCAATTAAAACTGTGTAAAGTAAGGTGAAAAATTGTGTCTATCTTAGCAAGTGGCAGCATCTGACAGACCTTCTTTAAGTTCATAAACGAAGCACTAAGCACAGAAGACAAAATCATGCTAAGACTCCTGTATAAAAATGGGAGATCCATGCAAACAGAATTCATATACTTCATGTTAAATAATTAGATTAACCTCATATTTTGTTAAGAAATGGACCATTTGTGGCCTTCTACTTGTTTTCAAAACAATTCTGTTACAGATCTTTTCTAAGACCTATCATTCCTTTTTTTGCAATATGTACTTTGATAAAGAGATCAGAAAAATGAGAAAGAGAAAAGAAGATGTCAGTTAGAGAGGACTCACTTTTAGTTCTGGCATTTATTTTAGCCTAATCTATAGTGTGGTCTATGACTGTAGACCTTCATGGAATACAAGTCTAGGAATAAAAAAGTTGTCTATTTCTCTGGGTGAACATGGTATAATTATCAACACTAAATGAAAGTCAAATTATGCTGTATTTTGGAGACTTGGCTTGTACATAGGAGCAATTGGTCCAGGTATGCAGACATTATTTTAAAAATATATTCTGACACTGATCATCTTTAATAATATATAAATAAAGTTGCCAATGGCAACAATCATTGCAAAATATGACTGACTAAAATACAGTCCTAAATGATTTTTCACAGGCCACTTTGTTTCACTATTAAGATGCTACTTGCTTTTCTTGATTTATCAGATAATAAATTTTTGATGTCTAGGGAAGTCCAATAAAATTCCACCAGTGCTGATGCCATGATTAATAAGTCTGAGGAATTGAAACTGTCAGGAATTCATACTGCAAATATGTATTAGAGCTTCCATAATAAACAGAATAAAAAGAGGGCTCGTTTGACAATATTATTTTGCACCCATTTATTTCATCCAGTTTTACCATCAAGCTCCTCATTTTGTAATCTGATATACCTTTTTCCACTTTAAGCAAACATTCAGCTAGGACTATGAGGAAATGCTGTAATGCAAATCATATTCAGAAGTTAGTTAGAAAACTAGGGGGTGTATTTTAAATGATGTAGTTCTCTGGCGAGAACTGCATCATATCAAACATTTGTGAAAATAAATTATAGTACTATTTATACTTGCAATCCAATAGGTTATAACAGAAAATTTGCTTACTCAAGATTCCAAACTACTTTTTGGAAAGTAGTTTCCTACATTTAGCCCAATAAACCATGCTTGAAAGTCAATAGGAATATACACAACTAAGAGATTTTCCATATTGTGAAAACCTTTCTGGTTGTACTTAAAACTTATATAAATGTCTGATAAATCCCATAAGCCAATGGGAAAAATCCAGCAGGAGGGAAGTAGAGAGATAGAGATAAGAGACAGACATTCTTGACCCTCTGAATATTAGAATGCTGGGAACATTTGCTTTCACCCAAAAATAAATAGGAAACAAAACCAAACATCTTCTACATTCTTTCAGTTCATATAGAAGCAGAGACTGATGGATAATAATACATCATGGATTATGTTCAAATAGGTAGTGTGAAGGTACTGTAGTATGAAAAATTAAAACTATATAAAATAACTTCATTGTCAAAATATATTGCAGTAATTTAATTGCTGCTAAAGGAAGGAACTTAGTTCCTTATGTTTAGTTGCCTGAAGGAAGAAACTTATGACCATCCAAATCAGATAGGATACCAGCACCAGATAGTATGAACAATGGATCACATATAATGGATACTATAAAACCTACAGTTGCAGCAATAATTTTCCCATCAGCAGTGAACTGCTTAAGATATACAGGGTAGCTTTTAAGGCAGATACCTTCAAGTAGAGCATGAGTCTCAATGATTCCATAGACATGCCTTCCTCATTGATGTCTTCCAATTTTTAACCCAGTCTACCACCTAGGCCTTCTTAGATGGTCCCTCACTCAAATGCTAACCAAAAAATGCTTTTTAAATTAGAAGCATCTGTTTTGTTTTTAATGTTTCAAAGTTTGAATACATTGGTGAATTATCTCACTAAAGAGAGAAAGAAAAAGTCAGCATTTTTGGCAGTAATACAGAAGCAGTTTGCCATTGCTTCCTGCTGGGAAGTTCAACCTACAATCTGTACTTCAGTTCTGATATTTCATGGTGGTTTCCCACCCAAATACTCTTGAGGCCAGTCTCTGTTCAGTGTATGAGCCCAGATAAAAGTATAGCCAATTATCTTGGTGTTCTGTAAAATACACATTTATTAGAATTTATTTTTGAAACGGTTGATTCAAGAGAGCATCATTTTAATGGGCAGCAAGAGTTTGGTACAAAAATATAACTAGAGGAGCCATGGTGGCACAATGGTTAAAATGCACTGTTGCAGGCTAACTCCGCCTACAGCTTGGAGTTTGATCTTGAGCAGCTCAAGGTTGACTTAGCATTCCATCTTTCCAAGGTTGGTAAAATGAGGACCCAGATTGTTTTGGCAGCAATATGCTGACACTGTAAATTGCTCAGAGAATGCTGTAAAGCACTATGAAGCGATATATTAAGTCTATTTAATAGCAATATTATTGCTATTAAAAATGAGATAAGTATTGGAAGAATTGGGATGTATTTATATACTTTGCATTACCACAAAACAAGCAAGTCTTCAAATTCTTTGAAAACTGATCAATCATTCTGCCATGAATTTCTGTTAGTGCAGATGTGGGAGTTTCTCATTGAGGAATTCTTGATCAAAGCAAACTGGCTAGCATTTATTCCCCATCAAAGTAAGTCTTCTGAGAGACATGGGATGGGAGCCAGGGCCGGATTTTCCTATAGGCTAACTAGGCTTCAGCCTAGGGCCTCAAGATCAAGAGGGGCCTACACAGTGGTGGAATTCTGGGGGTTCTAGGGGGTTCGGCCGAACCCTTTGTTAAATTGCTGGCTCGCCCCACCCCTTGCCCCACCCCTCCACACTATTATTTATTTCCAATAAATGGGGTGGGCAAGCCAGCAATTTAACAAACGGTTCGGTGTTTTTTTGTAATTTATTGGCCCCCGAACCTTTTGTTAAATTGCTGGCTCGCCCGCCCCTCGCCTCCCACCCGCGTGGCGCCAGCCTACCGTAGCCAGGGGTAGGCAATTGTGGCTCTTTTACAACCTGTGGACTTCAACTTCCAGAATTCCTGAGACAGCTTGGCTGTCTCAGGAATTCTGGGAGTTGAAGGCCACAGGTTGTAAAAGAGCCACAATTGCCCACCCCTTCCCTAGCCTGAGTTCCGCTGCCTGGGATCCACGTGGGCTGCCACGTGGTTCCCCACCGGCTCCGGATGCAAGAGAGCAGGATGGAGAAAGCAGCTTCCATGCCTTCACTCACTCTCACTCTCTGCTCTGTTGGATCGCCGGCTGTTCGCTTACCCCGCCCACTCCCTATCTATTGCTGCCTCCGATGGCTAGAGGAAAAAAAAAATTCAAATTCTTGCCGCGGGGCTTCAAAGGGCCGCCCTAGAGCCAGTGGTGCAGCCGAACCTTTGTTAAATTTCTGGCTTGCCCCGCCCCTCCGCACCACTATTTATTGCCAATAAATAGTGGTGGGCGAGGGAGCCAGCAAATTAACAAAGGGTTCAGTGTTTTTTTTGTAATTTTATTGGCCCACAGAGCTTCAGCATAGGCTAATTGGCCTCCCGGCTCTCAGCTTCCTTGCAAAGAGTGCTGATTTTTTTTCCCCTAGCTATGCTGAGAAACGAAACTGAAACTGCTTTGCTGTTGCTGCAAGGTTGGAAAATTAGGCAGGCAGAATTCTTTTCTTTTTCCTCACCAAAAAAGGTAGGTGCAAACAATGGGAAATTTAGGGAAAAAGAGGAGAGTTCAGGATTTTAAAACACAAAAGAAAAAAAGCTCTATTTAACTAGGGAATTGTAATAATTGAGATACTATTAATTGTATATTTCTGAAAGCAGAAATGGTTAAGTTATGGTTTGGAGGAATATATGGGGGAAATTATTTGGTTTATTATTATTGGTAAATATAATTAATTGATTTGTAAGAAATTGGATTGCATGGAAATGGACATTGACTTACCTGAATGTCCTTTTTCGGAACGCTGCGTATACACTCCAGCATTGGGGAAAATCCTCTTATCTGACAGCAACTGAGAGAACTTTTTTTACTTATCTACCCACTCTGTGCTCTCTCCACGCCCCCTTTTGCACCCGAATCCCCAGTCTTGAACGAAGACACCACAGGTAAACTACAACAAAATTTATTAACACAAAACCACCACAAGCCAACATACAAAGAAAGGGAGGGAAATGGAGTGTATACGCAGCGTTCCGAAAAAGGACATTCAGGTAAGTCAATGTCCATTTTCCAGAACGCTGCTACTACACTCCAGCATTGGGACATACCCAAGCCTAACTTCCAGGGTCGGGCAAAACACTATCCAACTCAGAGGACCCAGACACCACTGCTTGCAAAACTCATCGCCCAAAAGACGCCTCAGCCGAAGCATAGGCATCAATCCGGTAATGTCTTATGAAAGGCGACAAAGAAGTCCAAGTAGCCGCCCTACAGATGTCCAACACAGAAGCCTGGGTAGCCCAGGCTGCTGAAGTAGCCGCACTCCGCATAGAATGAGGCAGAATGTTCCCAGGAACAGGACGACGCTGATTCTCATAAGCAGCAGCAATACAGGCCTTAATCCAACGACCAATCGTGGTCGACGACACTTTCTGACCCATGGATGCAGGATGAAACGAAACAAATAGGGCTTCCGTCTTCCGAAACTCGGCCGTCCTACGCATGTAACGTCTCAACGCCCTGCGCACATCCAGAGTGTGCCAAAGAACCTCCCGGTGATGTCTCGGCGACGGGCAGAAATCCGGAAGCACTAATTCCTGCGCCCGGTGAAACCACGAATTAACTTTGGGCAAAAAAGCAGGATCCATCCTCAGGACCACAGTGTTAGCATGAAAAATGCACAAGTCTTTCCTGACGGATAAGGCAGCGAGCTCAGAAATGCGTCTAGCCGACGTGATCGCCAGGAGAAATGCAACTTTGAACGACAGAAACTAAGCGAAGTGGAACCCAGCGGCTCAAACGGAGACAAAGTGAGAGCCTGCAAAACTAAAGATAAATCCCAAGAGGGATAACGATGAACCGTAGGCGGCCTCAGGTTCGTAGCTCCATGAAGGAACCCCTTCACCCACGGATGATGAGCCAAGGAAGTGTACGGTGGACAGGACAACACAGTGGCCAGGGCCGCCACCTGGCGCCTGAGAGTGGCGGGAGACAAACCCCGTTCCAAACCCGCCTGTAGAAAGATGAGGACATCCTGAACCGTTGCAGACGTAGGATCCACATGAGTAGTCGCACACCAACGGCAAAAGGCCCTCCACGTGGCTTCGTAGATCCTCGTCGTGGATGGTCAACGGGCCGACTGAATCGTACCAATCACCGTATCCGGCAAACGGCCTTTCTTCAAGAGGACGCGCTCAAATGCCAGACGGCCAACTGCAGCCACTGGGGCTCGGGATGACGAATGGCCCCCCGACACAGCACGATCCGATGTGGAGGAATCACCCACGGGTCTGTCACCGAAAACTCCACAAGATCCGCGAACCACGGCCTGCGGGGCCAATGTGGAGCCACCAGTAACATCTCCGCCCTCTCCGCTATCATCTTGCGAACCACCTGCTGAATCAGTGTGACGGGTGGGAAGGCATACAGTAGACCCGCTGGCCAACGACACCGCAGAGCGTTTGTGTCTTCTGCCGCTGGGGCCGGATAACGAGTGATGAACCGGGAAAGCTGGGCGTTGGTCGGACTGGCGAACAAGTCTACCAGAGGCCGTCCGAAGCGAAGACAAATCTCCTGAAATAGACTGGGAAGCAGCTGCCATTCGGCCTGGTCTATCACTTCCCTGCTGAGCCAATCCGCTCGTGTGTTGGCTTTCCCGGAAATGTGGTCTGCGAGGATGGACTCCAGATTCCTCTCTGCCCAGTTGAACAGACGTGTCGACTCGAGCATCAGCGACTGTGACCTCGTCCCCCCTTCCCGGTTTATGTGCGCTTTGGCAGATGTATTGTCCGTGAGAATCAGGACATGACGACCCCAAACCAGCGACTGGAAATGCAGAAGGGCGAGACGAATGGCTCGAAGTTCTAATAGGTTGATGCTCAGTGCACGTTCCTCTGGAGACCATTGTCCTTGGCCCACCTGGGCACCTAGGTGGGCTCCCCAGCCATGGAGACTGGCATCAGTGGTGATCACGACCCGGTCTAGTTCCAGGAAACTGCAACCTTGCAGGATGGCCGACGACTTCCACCAACCCAGTGACAGTCTGACTCGCGGTGGCACGAACACCGTCCTTGTGGAGTTGGAACTGCCTGTTCTCTGGAATGGAAGAAGAAGCCATTGCAGTGGACGAGAATGTCTGCGTGCCCACGGAACAACGCGGAAGCACGAGACCATCTTCCCCAACAAACGTGACAGCGTCAACAGAGGAGCCCTCCTCCGGGTCAGCACTTGGCCCACAAGCGATTTGATGTTTTTCGCAGTCTCTGAAGACAGGAAAACCTGACCCTTCTCGGAGTCTATCAGGGTCCCGAGGTGTAGGATCGCGGTCGTGGGGACGAGCTGGCTCTTGTCCAAGTTGATGGAGAATCCGTGCTCTCGGAACGTCGAGAGCACCCTGTCTCTGTCTTGCGCCGCTTGTGCCCTGGACGAGGACAGGATCAGAATGTCGTCCAGGTAACATAACACCCTCACCGGAACGGTACTGAGAGACACGGTCACTACCGCCACCAGCTTGGTGAAAGTCCTGGGAGCCGAGGAAAGACCGAACGGCATCGCACAGTACTGGTAATGCCTGCCCGCATACTCGAATCGCAGAAACTGTCGATGCGAAGGAAGCACTGGAACATGCAGGTAAGCCTCTCGCAAATCCACCGACTGCATCAGGTCCCCTTGGCGAATAGAAGCCAGAATGGACCAAAGAGAGTGCATCTTGAAACGACGGTAACGTACCGCCCGATTCAACTCCTTGAGGTTGAGAATGCCTCTGACCCCTCCCGAACTTTTGGGAACCAAAAATAGAATCGAATAGAAGCTGGTCCCCTGCTGGTCCAACGGGACCGGTTCTATCGCACGGATCTCCAGCAGGTGTGCTATCTCTTCCACCATCAGGCTGCGAGAGTCTGTGGACAGGGAAACTGGGCACCGGACGAACTGTCGTGGGGGCCGATCCGTGAATTCGATTGCGAGGCCCTCCGAAATAGTACGACGCACCCACTCGTCCGGAGTGGACCGGGCCCACCGATGACAAAAGGCCCGGAGACGACCTCCCACTGGTCCCGGAGTCGGTGAGTCATTTGCCCCTTCTGAAGGGTCTAGAAGTGGCTCCACGATAGGGGCGCTTGGAGGAGGACTGTGATCTGCCACGCTCTCTGAAACGTTGTCTGTCGGAGAAGCGGTCTGGAGCCTGGAACGACTGCCGGTAAGTCGAGGGGCCTCCCTGCCCCGAGTAGGAACGAAATGGCTGACGTTGTGTGTAAGGGGTGTAACGCCTGTCTTGTCTGCGAAAGGACGAGGGCATAATTTTGCGTTTGTCTTTGTCCTCCACAAGAATCGGCTCCAATGCCGTGCCAAACAAGTTCGGAGCTTTATACGGGGCCGCCGCCAACTTCCACTTGGTTTTCACATTGGCTTTCCACGGCCGTAGCCAGAAAAGGCGTCGCGATGTGACAGAAGTCGCTAACGCCCGCGATGCAAACTTGACAGAGTTCAACGAAGCATCCGCCGAATACTCTGTGGCTGCAATAATCTTGTTAATATCGTGGCGCAAGCGGGTATCCTCTGGAGGGAGTCGTTCCTGAAGTTGGCGCAGCCAGATCAAAGAGGCCCTATTGAAGAATGAAGTAGCCGTGGCAGTTCTAACAGTCCAGGCCACGGCTTGATGAGACCTACGAAAGGCCAATTCGGTGCGCCTGTCCTCCGATTTGAGCCCCTCCAGTGGATCGGATGAGACCATCGAATGCGAAGTGAGAGACGCCACCGGTGCATCCACAGTGGGCACGTCCAACATGGCTTCAAGTTCGGGCGCCGCACAGAACAGCTTCTTATCTAAATTGCTTGGTGCAGTGGACGACCCTGGTTGGGCCCAAGGCGCTTGCAGAACATCCGCGAACAGTTGAGGGCACGGAATAAAGTCCTTCTCCTGCTTGACTTGCTTAAACAGGGCATCATGAGGACCGGTCTCAGACGGGGTAGTCGGGGGTTGTGCTCCCACCGAACCCAGATTAGTAGTCAAACGAGCCTTGTGAAGGAGGGACTTAAATAGTGAGGGACGAAACAAGCCCGTGAAGGCTGGAGTGTCAGGTACCAGACCTTCATCCTCAGAGAATTCGAGGTCATCGGGGCCCTCCTCGTCATGGCCCGAGCCCTCAGACGAAACAGACTCACGAGGCGAGGGGGAACGAGCCCTGCGAGAGCTCGAAGAGGCCAACGTGCCCGAAGTCCCCGCCGCCGATGTCTGGGCCGCTGTCTGCGCTCCGGCCGCCATAATAGAAGCCAACGCTGTTGACAACATCGTCTGGAAGTCAAACTGAGACGGAGGCGGAGGATTGTCCACTTCTCGGAGTCCCGCTGCTGTAGGCGTGAAAGTGGCCGAAGGTTGGCGCCGAGGGGGCGGAAAGGCCTCCAAACCCGCTGAGGAAACATCAGGCATCGACTGGGACACGCCCTTCTGCCAAGCCAAGGAACCTGATTGGACCGCTCTCCGCTCCGAAAGGTCAGGAACAGGAACAGCCTGGTGGGCGGATCCCGTATCACCACGGACCAAAGAAGCTGACGCCTGCTTGGCCTTCTCACATCTTTTTTCCAAAGCCTTATGATGCCTGAGAGCATCCTTCTCAGCGGCAGAGGAGGTCTTAGAGTGGCGGGACTTGTGACCGCCAGACGCAGAGCGTTTGCCCGATTGTCTCTTGCGGGACTTAGATCTGACAGGGCTAACCTCCTGATCACTGTCTGAGGAGAACGAGCAGTCCGCCATGGTGAGGATGCCCAAGTTGAATAGTAATTATAAATTAATTGACAAATAGATTTGTAGTAATAAATAATGAATCAATGATTGATTGCTTGATTAATTGATTAATTGATTAATTGATTGGAGAAATGCTTATTTGTTTGATTAATTAATTGAATGATTAGATGAAATCTTGCTTAATTGATAATTGATTGCAGAATTGATAGTCTGGCTACCGCTCTGGGCAATGTACTATGCCCCAACAAGCAGTGCTGGCCCTCCTGCCACGCTGATTCCAAGGGCCCCCTGTTTCTGCCCAGGAGAGAGGACAAGCCTTGCACAAAAGGCTGCAAAAGGGGTGAGCGATAGACTGGTGATGCTCCTCCCCCCCTTCTTTCTTCCTTCGAGTCAATGCCCAGACCGGGACAGAGACTCAGCCAGCCAGACCTCGGAGTAAAGGCTGCGGCCCTCTAATTAGGGTCCGCGCTGCCACGAGGTGAGTCCAAAATGGCGGCCGCCCTGATGTCTCAAAATGGCGGCCGCAAGTTGGTGGCGTAGTGATAAATGGCGGCCAACCCGAGCTTTGTAGGATGGCGGAGCGCTTTCCCCCCCCCTGGCGCCGCTCAGACGCGGACGCCAACCAGGGCTGGAGATCGGAGCGGTTTTGGCGCGTCGGGAGGGTAGCGAGCCCCGACAGCCACGCTACACCCCCCCCCAGTTAAAACTTACGGCCGGAGCTTCGAGGCCGAAAATCAACGCCGCCAGAACACAGCGCCGCCCGCAGAAGCCTGACGGGACGGTCGCTGGATGAGTCACGCCTCCAAACGCAGCGAGCCAGTAGCCGCTCCCGAAATCACCTCCGTTCCGGCTCGCCGTTCCACACGAGAGTCGGGGAGCTATTCCTTAGCCCCGACCTCTCTGGCAATAGTAAGGCTTTACCGGATCCGCCCCGCAGGGACAGAAGCCGGCAGCAGCAGGCGCTGAAGCGCAAAAGCCGGTACGACCCAGCTCCCTGGGCACGAAACCGACGAGCAGCTGAGGGACTCACCAGAAAGAAGATAGAAAACTAAACTGAACCGAAAAAAGGGAAAAATAAAAAGGGGGCTAATCAAAAATAACCAAAGGCCTAACGCAACACTCAGAGCACAGAGAAAATCCTCCCAGTGTGTCAGCAACTGAGAGAAAGACTGGGGATTCGGGTGCAAAAGGGGGCGTGGAGAGAGCACAGAGTGGGTAGATAAGTAAAAAAAGTTCTCTCAGTTGCTGTCAGATAAGAGGATTTTCCCCAATGCTGGAGTGTAGTAGCAGTGTTCTGGAAAATAATTGGAATATTCATGTTCATATTGATTAATATACAAAAAAGGTAGTTATATAACTAATTGATTTATATTAAAATGTTGAATTTATATTAAACAACTAATATTACATAATTAACCAATGTGAGGATGGATATAAAAATAGATGACAATGGGAAGGGGTATAATATAGAATAGAAGGGAAAAATTGAATTTGATTAAGATTAGAGATGAGGATGAAGGGTAATATTGGTTTTTTACCAAAATAGATGAGGAATAAATATGGCAAAAAGGAAATATAGAAATTGTAAATTTAATTGAAATGACTAAACACTATTTAAATTTGTGAACCGGCCAAATACTCTGTTCAAAGAAAATACATTGTATGTTTGTATGTGTGTTTCTAATTATTGTTATTTATTCATATTTGTTCTCTTTTATTCTTTAAAGTTTAACAATTCATTCTTTATCTTAATATCTTTATATTTGTTTGGGGTTGGCTTTCTTCCCTTTCATCTTTTTTATTGTACAGCAATCTTTCTCCTCAAACCTACCACCTCTCTCTTTTCTTTCCTTCTTACTTTCTCTTCCTCCCCCTCTTCTTCTCCTACTTCCTCTTCCCTTCTCCTCCTCTCTTCCTCCCTCTCTTACCCTCCCTCCTACTCTAATTTCCCTTCCCCTCCTTCATCCCTCTCTATTGCTGTATCCTTTTATGCATATGGACTACCCAGAGGGCTGAAAAAGTTGTTTTTGACTGGTCCTCGCACTTTTGACCAGTCCTCGAACTTATGACTGTCCTCACATTTTACATTTTTGCCCTATCTTGTCACCATGGTGAAGAGAAGCAGTTGTGAAATGAGTGACATGGTTGTTAAGAAAGCTCCACGGGCATAAATGTGAGGATGGTCATAAGTGTGAGGACCGGTCAAAAGTGCGAGGCCCAGTCAGAAATGACTTTTTTCAGCCCTCTGGGTAGTCCTTTTGTGCATATGGACTACTCAGAGGGCTGAAAAAGTTATTTTTGACTGGTCCTCGCACTTTTGACCAGTCCTTGAATTTACGACTGTCCTCACATTTTACGTTTTTGCCCTATCTTGTCACCATGGTGAAGAGAAGCAGTTGTGAAATGAGTGACATGGTTGTTAAGAAAGCTGCACGGGCATAAATGTGAGGATGGTCATAAGTGTGAGGACCGGTCAAAAGTACGAGGCCCAGTCACAAATAACTTTTTTCAGCCCTCTGAAAAAAGTCTATGCACATAGCAACGCCCACCTGGTCACATGACGAGCTGCCCACGCCTACACAGTCACGTGACCAGCTAGCCACGCCCACCCAGTCACATGATTGCCAAGCCACACCCCCAACTAAGCCACGCCCACAGAACCTGTTGTTAAAAAAATTGAATCCCACCACTGGGCCTACATTCCCTACATTCAAATTGTTAGCAAAATTAAAATTACACTTTCACTATAGGTGAAAGGGCCTCATAAGTGGAATAGCCTAGGGCCTCTTTCCATCTAAATCCGGCCCTGATGGGAGCTATTTAACTTTCTGTGAGAATTAGCTGAGGGGGGTCTTTTCCAACTTTATCTAATATCTTTAAAGCTTAGAAATTAATTTTTAGGGGAAAAATGAAAATGTCCTGCTGGAATGATATTAGCATGTGGTGCATTTTAGGAACATGTACAACCTTACTAGTAAGAATAATATTAGTTTATTTTGCTTAAAATAACTAAAAAATTAAATATTGCAGCATAAAAAGACAGACCCCCTTACACTGAATGTCTATCATTGATAAATCACATGTTCTCAAAAGTATAGCAACATCCTGAAAAGAAAGCAACTTGGTTTCCTCATTTTTCAAATTAAAATGTAGTCGGACAGCATTTAAATAGTTAGCCAAAGTTTCTGATTTCATATTATTACTTCCACTGTACTACACATACACTGTTACTACACGGTAGCCTGAAAGTAGTCATTTTAGACTTTAAGTAACATCTGTTCATTAAAATAAAATTAAGGATTAAGCTAAATTGCAAATTAGTCAACTTAATTTGAAATAATATCCACTGAATATCTACACTAGATAAAAAGTTCACAATGCAAGAATGACTTCTCAGTTACCAGATAGCCCTCAATAGCCAAGTAAAAAAACTGCCTGGGATAACATAAAAGTCTTGCACAATATGAAGCTTGAAATAAGAAACTGGAGCTCAATAAAAATCCAGCACATAATAAAACAAGATATTACTGTGTAGAGAATAGAAACTGCAGAGTGTTCTCTTTTATTATAAAAATGCTGCTTTTTAATTTATGTCTCAAATAGAAGTAGGCAATGTACATAGTAACTCATCTTGCCCACTGTAAATATGATGAACCATCCAAGTGGTTTTGAAATTATAAAGGGGTTAAGAATTTCCCAATTTTTAGTACAGTCCTTCTTTAGCTTAGTTCTGAACTGTTCCATTTCCAGCATGGTGTGTGGGAAAGACCTTGGGAGATGGGGAAGAAATGCTAAAGAACAATCAGATTAGAGAGGGCAAATGCCTGCAATTGCATAAGGAAAAGAGAAAGAAATCAGAAAGGAGCCCCCTAACTTATCAGGCTGTAAAAGAGACATGGAAGATTTGTACTTTCAAGACTTTTAAGATTCTGTTAATGTGGCCTTACAATAAAGTAGAATTAGAGCATCTGTTCTTTTTTTTTAATGTGGATTACAGGTAGTCCTTGATTTATAACCATTCATTTAACAACCATTCGAAGATACAACAGCACACTAAAAAAATTACAAGCAATCCTTATATTTCAACTGTTATAGCTTCTCCATAGTCACATGATCGAAATTCGTGCAGTTGACATGTATTTATGATGGTTGCAGCATCCTGAGGACATATGATAGCCATTTGATAGCCTTTCTAGACAGCTTCCAACAAGTAAAGTTAATGAGGAAAGTCAGATCTGCTTAATGATTCATGATTCACTTAACGTCAGTAATTAGCTTAATTCTGTGGCAAAAATAGTCATAAAATTGGATGTGACTTACTTAAACAACTGCCTTGTTTAGCAATTCTAATTCCATTTGTCTACCTATACACAGGAAGGCTGCATCAATTAACAGTTATCCCATAGTGCATTGACTCACATCAACAGAATGCTAACTAGTTAAACACTGAGATAAAACATTCATTGCCTGTGAAAGGATTTAATTCTATGATGGACACTCTGTGAAATGCAATGCCATTTTCAAGATATCAGAGGTCCCCAGGATTTTTATTTCTGCCATTGAAAAATAAAATTTGGGACAAATGTACAGGCATGTTTTGTGTAGGTATCTCTACCTCCCAGATTTAAAAAACAGAAAAAGCATTTCACCCTTCACTCTGAATAACTCTGTAGCCCACAAGGGTCAAAAAAATAATTTAAAAGTTCCATGCTGATCTAATCAATCAAGCAAGCAATGGCAGAATCAAATGATCAAACATCTGTATCACTTGAAGTAAGTCATAATCTGACTCGAATGAGAATCAGAGCCCAATTATATCTGGAAGACCAGGTATCCCCCAACATAATCTTAAAATTTCTTTTGAGTAATGACATGATGTCACCAAGGAGACATCTCTTGGGAGAAAACCATTATTGCAGATATTGTCATTAATTTTCCTTCTTTCTAATATAGAACTTTTTATAGATGATCCCTGCATTAGTATAGAACAGTATTAACCATTCTGAATAATCTAAAGGGAGATATAAAAGCAGTATGTAACTTCAAACAGGGCATTAAATATTAAATATGTTCTGAAAAATTTGGGTTCCGTCAATTTTTTTTAGATGTCACTAAGTAATTCTTTCTGGAGTTCAGCACTGACTTATTATAAAACAGACTCTATTTCTGAAACAACATTTGGCAGTGATATATTTCCCCTAGAAGCATCCATCTGAAAGAACAAGCCCTTGCACAGTATATTTCTATCCCAATGTTTTTGAAATTTCTTATTTGGATGAAAACAAAAGACTATATACAAAGGTAACATATAACCATTTTTAAAACCACTTATTTTCTAAAATTCTGATCCTAAATAATTTTGTCTCAAAATGGCACAAACCAAGACTTTTTACTTTCATATTTACAAGGTTCTGGTAATATAGCCTTTCAATAAAGTAGAATTAGCTTATCTTGTCAAATTTCCTATCTGGCCCACATGGAAGGTTCTCTTTCACTTATTAAATATTAAAATTCATTTGTCATACTAAAATCATCTGACATCACATGAAGAAACCGAGAAGTTAACCCAACTATTGCAGCAATATTTAAAATGCTGTATTTCTTGCCACAATACACATATACTATGTCATATTTCTTATTAAATTTAAGAAACTGGATCCAAAGTATATTTGTCATTTCTCAGTGATTAAGCTAATCAATTCAGCTTTCTATTTGCAGTTGAAGATCACCCTGTGTTCCACTGGTCATTACTTGGGAAGGCAATTTTCCCTACACTCTACCTTCACAGATGGCATTCACATTCTAATAAACAGGGAGGAAGAGTACAAGATGGAAGTATTGTTGCACTATAGATACAAAGGGCCTATTAATGTTGGTCAATGTTGGCATTCTGAGGACTGGCCATTTTTCAAACATGGTGCTGAATTGCTCTAGTTTACAAGGTTAATTCTAGAAGTTAATTCCACAATGGTAATGAAGTAAAACACTTCTTAAGAACTGCATGAAGTGAAATGACAAGGTCACTGAAGGAAACAGCACCTTTCAAAGCAAGTGTGAAAAAACTGTATGTTTAGTATAACAGTTACACAGAAAAAAAGCAAAAGAGTGAAAAATACTGCAACTACTGTAATAAAAGCTTTAGCTGAGATGAAATAATCAGACAGTGACTTCAAAATCAGGACCATAAATGAGATCATTGAAATAATATGTTGTTCAGAAAAAAAAGCTCTTGCTTGCACATGGTGAAATAATCAGAACAGCATAATTAATACACACAACATATTTAGAAAATTTCTTCTTGCTTCATGAGGTCTAACCACTAAGGCCAATCCTTAACATCCCTTCTTTCTTATCACATTAAAAGCTTACTACCAGATTACTAATTACATTATACCAATTTTGAATGGTGTTTCAGGAATGCAATTATTCAAAGGAATTTAATTTGCTGTTTTGTTTTAAACATTTATGTCTATGTGCACTTCCTGAGTACATTATAACCAATAAAGTCTACTATTCATCATGTCTTTGTCACTATCTTAGACATACACGATCCCTGGAGAATTATACCTCAAATATAAAAGGTTACTTTGAAAGGTGACTAGGAGCACAATAAAAACTATATAGTTATTACTTTCAAAGGAAATTATGTCTTAAAAGAAGGGGAAAGGTCTGGTCTTTCTCCCGAGGGAGGAATAAGGTTAAATTAAATATAGGATCCTAGGAGGCATTTTTTCCTAATGTGGAGCCCTCTGGAGGGATCAGAATATAACTCTCAGTTTTTCCAGCCACATATGTTGACTATATTTTGGGGAAGGCACATCCATTTTGGTATGGATTTGAAGAATGCATCTCTCTTCTCTGTATCTTTTCCGTTACACTTCCTTTCTGTATCTTTTCAGTTTATCAGCTTGCTAACCAGATGTATCTCTTCAAAACGCAATGAATAAATAAACAAGCAAGTAAAAACAATATTGGATTATATGGAACATCTAAATAATATCCCTAGCCTCTAAGAACTAAACCCAAAACTAAGTCAACAAAAGCATAAAAGAAATATACTATGGTTTGTTGTTTCAAAGAAAAGAATTGCTTTAACACAATGTGGTATACTATCAAAAGTACCATAACATACTGTATTTTAATGGAATATGTATTCATATTATCTTTGGAATTTCAAATCACAGTTAGTCCAGAATTTTATTTATTAAGTGTTTCTTTTATTATAAGGACAACTATCAAAAGTAGTATAATCAAAGTTCTTTAAAGTATTATTTGATACCCAAAAAAACAAAACCTGGTGCACATACAAAGAGCTTAGAGTTACTTCTATCCCAAAATTTCTGACCCTGAAACTACCTGGAAGAGAACCTAGCTTGGCTTAAAAGGACATCTTTCAAAACTACATTGCATCAAAAATTCTTATCCATTAAGGACCCATTACATTCTCTGGCTAATTACAACTTCTTAACTATTAAGACAATGGCTCAGTACAATATTACTGGATTTACATCTCATTTAAGACAGCCAGACATTTTTTAATGGTTTCATCATAATTCCTAACATATGGTGGTTGGCAATTGACATATACTCTAATCCATGGGAAGGTAATTCATTCACTACTGAAGGCCTCATTGAAAATGCATCATGAACCAGAAGGTGAAAGCTTATTTCAATAATTTATGCACTTTAATTCCCTTTCTTAGCTATGGCACTTCCAAACACAGAGCTGATATACTACTCTCAAATGCCTTCTGTTTTTGTAATATGTGTCAAACAAACAACATTCTAGGACAACTTGTGAATCTGTTTTATATGTACAAATTATCAATAATCAGTGAGATAATCAATAACTGGTAGGAATGTAAATCTCGCATAAATCTACTTGGCTAAGTAGGTGGATACTGGGGAACACAGGACTGATGACAGGAAATAGGAGATGTTTTGATCCAGGCTGACACTACACAAAAATTCTATTCCATCAGAAAAAGGTAGCATTGGTAGCAAAAGATTCACATCTAAATAGTGTTCTGACGACATAATTAAGCTTTACTGATATAATTTGTTTATGCCAGTATGGACACATATTTATTCCACTAACACTATTAACTGGATGGGGAGAAATGTGCCCTTAAATGTAAACAGGAAACATATTCAGCAGCTGGATTAGATCTGTTCTGGATATGTCTATAAACCCTTTGAAAATAAATAGGATTGCAGACTTAAAATGTATATTATATTCCACTTGAATTTTCCTTTTAGAATATCCAGGAAATAGTCTCCTCCCATCACACCATCAATTACACTGATGTATATCACCCACATGCAAAAGATACTCCAACTCTTGCACTATTCACTACTGCCAGAATTTTCTTCCTTTTGCTAATCCCAAGTCATTTTTATGTTACCCTAGACCAGACATGTCAAACACAAGGTCCGCGGGCCAGATCCGGCCCACCATGTGGTTAGACCTGGCCCACAGGACCGCCCTGGGAACAGTGAGGTGCTGCCCTGCCCCATCCCCTTGTGCACACACACAAGCTGGCGAGTATGCTGAGCCGGTCCCTGGGAACCATCTTGCCCTGCAGACTGCCTGCGTTCTGAGCCTTTCCCTTTCACCCAACACATCAGCGATTGCTGCCGCCTGTGCACATGCCCAGGGGCGAGGCTGAGGCAGCAGGGTGGATCTAAGGCTGACTGCATTCCAGCCTGGATGGCCGCTACCACGTTATAAAATAGATTAACCTGCATCCAAACCAGCACCTTCATGTCCCGATCGCCAGTCTGTCCTCGCAGCCTGTGAGGATTCACCAGGAATTGCCCCTGCATAGGAAAGCCACAACCGGTGATGGCATGGTCACCGGTAGCGCTGCCAATCTCTCCCCCTCCCCTCGTCCTTTCCTGAGTGCAGAGGAAGGAAGGAAGGAAGAAGGGAAAAGGGTAGGGATAGGAGGAGTAAGAATGTGGGAAAAGGAGGAGGAGAAGGAAGGAGGGGGAGGGGAAAGAGGGGAAGGTTGAGGGAAAGAAGAAGGAAAGTTGGATTCGTAACTGGCTGACCAACCGCACTCAACGTGTAGTCCTCAATGGAACTGCATCTACATGGAGGGAAATATGCAGTGGAGTACCTCAGGGCTCTGTTTTAGGCTCAGTGCTCTTCAACATCTTCACCAATGACTTCGACGAGGGGATAGATGGGGAACTCATCAAATTTGCAGATGACACTAAGCTGGCAGGAATAGCCAACACTCCAGAAGATAGACTCAAGATACAGAAGGATCTTGACAGACTTGAACATTGGGTGCTATCTAACAAAATGAAATTCAACAGTGAAAAAAGCAAGGTTCTACATTTAGGGAAGAAAAACGAAATGCACAGGTACCGTATATGTGGTACCTTGCTCAATAGTAGTAACTGTGAGAGTGATCTTGGAGTCCTAATGGACAACCATTTAGATATGAGCCAGCAGTGTGCAGCAGCTGCCAAAAAAGCCAACACAGTTCTGGGCTGCATAAAAAGGAACAGAATCAAGATCACATGAAGTGTTAATACCACTTTATAATGCTTTGGTAAGGCCACACTTGGAATATTGCATTCAGTTTTGGTCGCAATGATGTAAAAAAGATGTTGAGACTCTAAAAAGAGTGCAGAGAAGAGCAGCAAAGATGATTAGGGGACTGGAGGCTAAAACATATAAAGAACGGTTGCAGGGGTTTGTCTAGTTTGATGAAGAGAAGGACTAGGGAACACATGATAGCAGTGTTCCAATATCTCAGGGGCTGCCACAAAGAAGAAGGAATCAAGCTATTCTCCAAAGCACCTGAGGGTAGAACAAGAAGCAATGAGTGAAACTAATCAAGGAGAGAAGCAATTTAGAACTAAGGAGAAATTTCTTGACAGTTGGAACAAGTGGAATAAGTGGAACTTGCCTGCAGAAGTTGTGAATGACCCAACACTGGAAATTTTTAAGATGTTGGATAACTATTTGTCTGAAGTGGTGTAGGGTTTCCTGCCTGGGCAGGGAGTTGGACTAGAAGATCTCCAAGGTCCCTTCCAACTCTGTTATTCTATTCTATTCTATTCTATTCTATTCTATTCTATTCTATTCTATTCTATTCTATTCTATTCTATTCTATTCTATTCTATTCTATTCTATTCTATTCTGAGAAGGATGGGACAGGAGTAAGGGGGAGAGAAGGAGGAGAAGGAAGGGGGGAAGAAGAAGGAAGGAAGGGGGAAGGAATGAAGGAGATTATGAGGGAGGGAGGGTCTGAGGGAAGTCCTGTCTTAGCACATGGCAATCAGCAGCCCTGCTGCCCTTTTGCTATCCCCTTGTCCCTCCTCTCCTGGTGCTCTCCCCTCCCATATCTGAGGATGCTTTGGTTACAAAGCTGGGTCTCCTTGCAAGGAGAGAGAGTGGGCCTCCCTCTGACTCACACTTTGCCCTCCCACACTCACCATGAGCAATCTGCTAAGGAGAGTGAGCACAGCAGCCGCCGCCTCGAGGAAGAGGTAAGCACAGCTGGGGGCCTCCTTGGAGAAGAGGGGCTGGGCTGGATTGTGGGGTCCTGGTGCCCTGGGAGCTTGAGCGCCGAGCTGGGTGTTTGCCCTCCAGTGCCCAGAGATCTGGCCAGGTTGCACCGCCATCCAGGAGTTCTCCGTATGGCCTGAGAGGGATGGTGAACAAGGGTTTGGTGCTGGCCTTGGTCTCACCTTCCTCCTCTGGAGGCAATGGATATCCTCTAGCCCCACCCAGACCATCCTATGCGCCCCCCCAACACAAGCAATGTCAAGCTGACCATGCCCACCCCAGCCATGTTCCCTGGCCCCCCCAAGGTCAACCACAACCCTGATGCGGCCCTCAAAGTAATAGATTTTGACGCTCCTTCCCTAGACCAATTAACAAAGAATGCTTCTCAATAGATTCTAAGTGAAAGTTAAGCAAATCATGGAAAAAATATATCATGTAGCACGAGGACTAAAAAGTGACTTGATATCAATCAATCAATCAATCAATCCATTCATCCAATGGAAAAAGTTGACATGTAGTGTTTTACATCATTGATCAAGAAATTTCATGAGCACCATCACAAATGTGAACTCAGTTTGCCATATAAAGCAACATATTTTAAATTTTGTCCAAAAAAATTATGTCACATGATCAATTGTTTTTAAATGCACTTTTATAGACAACAAGGACAGAATATGAAACCATGACATTAACGTTAAGAGGTTCTAGACAACTTTGCCCTTCTGGATTATCATTTCAGAAATATTTCTTTACCTAAACAGGAAAAAAATGGCAAAAAGAGGGCAAAAAAGCAGTGAGAGCAGTGGCGACTTTTAATTTCCTCCCAGTTTCCCCACTGTGTTTTCTTAGGGGACTCTGGTGGGGAGCAGAAATTTCCCTTCCCTTCCCTTCCCTTCCCTTCCCTTCCCTTCCCTTCCCTTCCCTTCCCTCCCCTCCCCTCCTTCCTTCCTTCCTTCCTTCCTTCCTTCCTTCCTTCCTTCCTTCCCTTCCCTTCCCTTCCCTTCCCTTCCCCTCCCTTTCTGTGAGTGATTGTGAGACTGGCTGGGAAACCGGTGGAATGTTGTAAATGAAGATCATAAAAAACCAGTGAGACCAGAAGCAACTTTCAACTTCCTACTGGCTTTCTCACTCCTTTTCCTTCTTCGCTACCACTTTGCTGAGGGAAGCGGAACTGCTTGCCACTTTTCTGGAGCGGAAAGAACAAAGGAAGCTGTGGAATCCAAGGAAAACTGTACCCAATTCCCACCATAGCATGACCTGAAGGCCCCTTCTATACCAAGAGGAAGAGTGCTTACCTTTCAACCCCCAGCGAGCCCTACTTTGTGGGCAGGCATTTGAGTTGATACCTTACTGTTCAGCATCATTAAGAGATTTCAAATTTCAGCCTCAATTCCAAAGCAGACAATGGTTGCTCATCTGTCAAAATTTGTTGCCAGCCAATTGGCTGCAAGGGACAGAAGAACTGGGAAGAGGGGGAACATTTGGCGCTCCCATCTTCTCTTGAGCCACACAACCTATGGATTTCTGGGAAGTGTAGTTGCAAGACATGATGGTGCTGAAATGCCACAACTTGCCCAAATTTCAGTTCCTATGGTAATCATGGATCTCAATATTCTGTAAGTTACTCTATTGGAGTTACCTTGGTTCAAAAATTGTTGCCCTATACCTTCCAATTTCGCCCAAGTGAAGGTTACAAACAATAATTCAGTAGTGTATAATGTTCTATTTATTTAATGTTTACTTAAGGCATATATTTACTTATATAACATGCAACACAATGCTGGCAAAATTCTTCTAATATTCTTCCTCATTCAGAATCTATTTATAAAACATTTAGAATAGAATAACAGAGTTGGAAGGGCCTTTGGACATTTTCTAGTCCAACCCCCTGCTTAGGCAGGAAACTATACCATTTCAGACAAATGGTTATCCAATTTTACAGTTTTGTTGAATTACATCAAGGGTTCAATTGAAATACACTGCAATTGTTTAGACAAAATGTAGGCCGGAAGGAATAAATACATGTGTATAGGGGAAAAAACTCCTGTATTGCCACAATCACATATTGGGGGAAACAAAAATTTAAAAACAGTAATTATGGTGGCTTGAAATGATGAGAAATGTAACACTATATCTTGAAGACATTAGAATGGGAAAATTAATTTAAATTCAGGGAAATGTTGACCTTTGGTTTATGAGGAGATGAATAGCAGAATAAAATGCCCTAAAAAATATCAGAGCAAGGAATGATGAAACAAAAACATATGCAAAAATGCAATACTCACTATTTGTATGTTTCTGAACGAATATATTCAAACACATGAGAAACACCCAATTGGAATTGATCTGCAATAGGAGTTACCCATGGATTATTTTCTGCTTTGAAGACTTGCTTTTGACCAGTCAAATCCAAGTTTCCTGAAAAAGTTAAAACAGAAATTTTATATTGTTGAAGAACAGTTGCCACCTGATTACAAGAAGAATGTTTTAATACTACTCAGGAAGGAGAAAAGAATAAGAGAGGCAGGAGAAATCAACAACAGCAACAGTAAGGGCAGTATGAGTATGCAAAACCTATATATTGAGTAGATCAATATGTGACCTAGAAGGGAGGTATGAAAATCTATTAGTCTAAAAGTTAATATACAGTTTCCTTGGATTCCTCTGTAAGGCTGGAGATGTTAGCATGAGAGGCTTAACTTTCTATGGCACCTTGATCTTCAGATTTAATCTTATGGGAAGTAACCAGAAGATTTCCATCACTAGATCATTCCACACATTTCACATCTTTCAGTATGAAAGATTAGACAGACCTGGAATGATCTAGTCATAACACCTGATAAATTAGTTCTGGGGAAGGGGGAAGATCTCAAGAGGTGTATGGGCTGTGTTGGAAATTTCTGCTAATTGGAGATTCACTATCCTTGCCCTGAAGGTTTGAAATTGAACCTTCCTCTATAGTCCCGAAGGGACAGATATCAAATCTCATGATATCCCATGCTTCTTATAAAAAAATATTTGAAATGCTGAGTTAAGCCAAGTCCAAAGAGGTAAAAAAACATCTTTGTTCGCTAAATAGACCTATGAAAGGTGGACAGCTTACTAGTATATTTTCATAAAATTCATATGCTCATGAATATATGAAATTTTAGTCTCTAACTCTGTCTTTTAGAGCCTTTTAAACTTGAAAACCAGTCTAAAAGCCATCTAAAACCTAAAACCATATTTCGTCTTTTGGGCCAACCAAGTATAGTGACTTTTGTGAAAATACTTGCATGTGAAAATACTTGCATGTGATCTGAAACAGATGGTTTTATTTGAGAGAAGGTATGCTGAGGATAACTACCATGTGAGAGATGAGGGGACTGAGGATTGGTAACATATTTTTTTACAAGTGGGCTCCATTCTTTGAAACACTTCACCTCTTGAGACAGGTATGCCCTCAACATCTGCTGCTGCACTTACTTCTTGCCAACTACTTGCACACATTCTCCTGCCTGGCAGCGGCCACCCCTGAATCATGGCATTAGCAACCTGTGTATTAGCAACCTCTCCTACTCGGCATGAGTCACTCCCAGCCAAACACAACAACGCTTGTGCTGGTCACTCACACAGCTTCCCTTGTCCATACACTTTGCACCCCCTTACTCAACAGCAGCAACTTACCTGCCTGCTGGCCTGCTTGCGAACCACCAGAGGCTTACTTAACAACCCACAATCCTCACTTAAATATATGAACAACTGGGATTGCCATCGCTAAGTGATGCAGTCCTGTGACATTCACTTTGTAATTGTATTGTTCAGTGATTGAAATTACAGTCTCAATTACCATAGTTAAGTGAGGATTATCTATAAAGCAAGCACCAGACACACCTCATAAAAGAAGATATTACACAATTCCAAGTAATGTTGGAAAGATTGCTATGAAATATCTACTAACTATATGATTAGCATGGAAATCAAAAAATGATGTTAGGATTTGAACAGGAACACATATAAAGATGTTTTCTTTCATATTCTATAGTCTGAGACCATGATAGTAGCGTAAGCTTCATAGCACTCAGATTTCAAAGTATCTATATTTAAATAGGTACAATTGGCAAAACTTATTGAGATTTCAAGCAAGATTTCAAATGAGAATGCTCAATGTCATCTTTAAACAGATTATTAAATAATAACACAATACAAAGAAGAAACAAAATATATCACATCTCTAGCCAATATTTTTGAGAAATTTGAGTTCCAGCCAAAATATAAGTATTAATCCAAGCAATGTAGCAAGATATGATATGTGCCTGGTAAAATTAGATATATTTTCCAATTCCATAGTGGACATAGTACTTGAAAAATGTTTAATATGTTTGTCATTCTCCTTAATGTGTCAATAACTATAAGAATAACTTAATATATGTTTCAAAATCTATTTTGACTGTGATTCCTATATTTTATATATTGATCTAGGGTTTTATAGCTAACACCAATTCCATGGTTATAAGCCTCTGAACTAATAGTCTGTGGTCTAATTAGCTATTATTTCTGAGTTTGAAAGTTTATCCATCGGATGAAGATGCCTTGACACACTTTCCAGACTGATACTTACTCTGCCATTGAGGTCAGACAAGTAATTTAATCCAGCAATAAAAATAACATTATATATCTGTACATCTAAGAACAAATCACCCCCAGTAGGAAAGGTGAAAACGTTATAGACAGAAATGGATTATAAGAGCAAAAATATAACTTAAAAGGTATCCACAAGTCAATAAGAAAAATTCAAGAAATTATTCCATCAGCTAAGGATTGTTTATTATCCGGAGTTTATCATATACACTGAAGTTGCAGACAGATACAGATTAGAGCTACAAAATCAGTACTAATATTCAATTAAAGGAACATAAAAGGCATGTTTTTACTTATGTTGATGATCACATATTGTCAAATCCCAATTTTATTTTGTACAGTATATTCCAGCGATGGCTACCCTTTTCGGCACCAAGTGCTGAAACTGTAGCGCACGTGTCGGAGCACCGGAACCTGCAAGAGAGCACCTAGCCAGTGTGCATCCATGTGGCAGCCAGCTGCTCTTCCAGGTTCTGTCACGTGCATGTGCGCTGGACAGCTGGTTCGGCATGTATGTGCACCGGCCACCTGCTCTCTTCCGGAAGAAGTACGTGTGCTAGAACCTGGAAGGGAGCAGCTGGCTGGTGCGCATGTGCACACCAGAACACAAAAGAGCAGCTGGCAACAGAGCTCATGCCCACAGAGAGGGCTCAGTGTGCCACCTCTGCCACGTATGCCATAGGTTCGCCATCACGGGTACTCTTAAGTAAGTATTCAGCATCATTTTTTGATTCTCCACATAGCTTCAAATCATCTTTCTATAACAAGTGGAATATTTTCCCACTTTGCCATGACAGCTCATATCCAAATTTTATTTATTCAAGATATGAATGAGATTTATTACTGAGACCATAAGTAGCAATGGAGATAATGAATACCCTTGAAAAATTGTTTCTTGGTGCTCATATTTCTAATTTTTCACTATTTACCCTCAAAATTATCTTCCTTTTTTAAAAAAATACAAATTCTGGATATCTGCTGTAATGCCACTTAGTTCCAAAATTTCTTTATCTACTTACATAGGTGATAAAATCTTTTTATAATCTATACAAGCTCTTTTTGTAAACTGATTTACCGTGGATATTTTTACCATCATTTCATCAATCAATAATTAATCTTCTAATCTCATTAATTCTGATTTTTTGATTATGTGGATACAATTTTTGAATATGTAACTTCAACTTGCACTTGCAAATAAACCAATTGGTGTTTGAATATTGTTGGAAGTGAAGAATTGATTTGTAATTGCATGCAAAAATAGATGATAACTAGTAGAATTTTAAAAAATACTGTTTTTCCAAATTTTCCATTTTGAAGCACTTCATTAAATTGAGTGGCCAGTTTTTCATGGAAGTCAGTTGCTGGTTGTGCTGTGTGTTATACCCGAGGCTGTTTATGCCTTTATCCAAATACTATGCACTCCATGTCCTCCTTCTTCCTATGCTTGCACATAACCTAAAACCTCTTTCCCTGTGCTTGCACATATCCGAGGCCTTCCACCGCTGGCCTCCTTGTGCTCATATTGGACCCTTCCTCTCTTTGGCCTTCCTGAGGCTGCTCAAACAGTTCTTCAAATACCACACACACACACACACACCCTCCTACATTTATACACCCTCTATCCGTGATGGCAAACCTATGGCATATGTGCCACAGGTGGCACACGTAGCCATATCAGTGGGCATGCGAGCTCAGCCCCTTCAGCCCTTCTGGATCCACCAGAAGAAGGGAAACAGACTGTTTCCTGCCTCTGGAAGGCCTGGGGGGGGGGGAACCCATTTTTCTTTCTCACCTTGCTCCAGAGCCTCTCTAGGAGCCTCTCTACGAGTCTCTAGAGGCTAGGGACAGCAAAAGAAGTCACTTCCTGTCCAACTGGAAGTTGGGAAATAGGCTATTTCTGGCCTCCGGAGGCCTCCAGTGGGGTGGGGAAGGCCGTTTTCGTCCTCTCCAGAATCATAAAAGGCTTTGGAGCCAGGTGAGAGAGAAATATGGCCTACTGGGCCATCGCATGCCGGGAGCAGGGGGGTTGTGCGCGCATGCGAGGGGGCGGGGCGCATAGAATTATGGGTGTGGGCATGTGCACGCGCAACCCTCCACCCCCCGCTCCTGGCGCACAATGGCTAAAAGGTTAGCCATCACTGCCCTATATCCTCCTTTCCTGGCCTTCCGGTGTTTGCAGGCTTTTGCATCCTTGTGTGCACACTATATCTTCTGTCCCCAACCTTCCTCTGCTGGTGCTACACTGCATCCCCTCTCCCAATCACTAACTCGTGGGTGGTACTCCTGCACTCCTTAGGTGGGACTCCTGCCACTTCCTGGTTAACAACCCTTATATCTTGGGTTACAATGAAAGCAGAAAACCCTGTACTGTCATCACTAAGTAATGCAGTCACATAACATCATGCTTTATAACCCCACTGCTTAGTGACTTCTAAGCAATTGGAATCCTAGTTCCAATTGCTGTTGTAACTTGAGGACTACCTGTATTATCAATGCCAGAAGTAAGTAAAATGTGATGATGCTCAAAAAAATTGATCACTTGATGACCTTGGGCTTCATTTCTAGTTGTTGTCAATATTTGTACTGGTATGAGAGAAAGACACTGACAGACGGGGCAAAGAATTGCTGCCCAGGGAATCACAGAAACATAGAAAATTGATGGCAAAAAAATGACCTAGTGGTCCATTGAGTCTACCTTTTTATTTTTTGAATGATAGTGTTTATCCTAAGCATATTTAAATTTAGTTACCGATGATTGACACATTATCTCCACTGGAAGTTGGTTTAAAGCTTCCACTACTACTTCAGTGAAGTAATAGTTTCTAATATTACTTTTGAACTTCTTTCCTATAAGTTTGAGATTATGCCCCTATGTTCTTGATTTTTGCTTAATATTAAAAATACTGCCTTCTAGAACATTAAATGCACCCTTAATATATTTAAAAGTGTTAATCATGTACCCCCTTTCTCTTCTGTCTTCAGGCTGATCAGGTAAAAAAGGGACTAGCTGCATACTAGGGAGAGAAACAAGCTAAAAAATGACCCTGCCCGGACTTCCGGCGGTGACGTCATCGTGTTAGGAACAGAAAGAACGGATCTCTGTTCTCAAAGTTCCTAATATTCTCGATTTGGGAGCTGATTTAGGCACTATTGACCTTGGAGAGGTCAATAGAAAAAAGGGGAACTTCCAAGGACCTCGGAGAGGACAGCAATCCCTTCGAAGATTCAGAAAAAAACCCTTAATCCTGATCGAGAAAAAACCAGCCATTTCGGCTGGCCTGAAACGTTGACAGCTGATTAGTGGGAAGCGAAAATCAAATAAAAGAAGACCGGTGGAAAAATAGAAAAAAAGAAGAATTGAAAAAGGTACATCTATAATTTATAAAGTGTGGACAGAAAGCGGGTGAAAGTAATCTCCAAGCAAGAGGCGAAATAGAGTTTAGACAAGCAGCGACTGAAAACCAAGAGGTGCGAGAATCCATTATGACAGTGACAGCGCACAAACTGACAACCAGCAAAATCGGAGGAAATCCAGAGAAAAAAGGTGAATACGGAGAAAACTTGGATATTAAATAACTTGCTACAGAGGAAAAGATGTATTTAAGGAGAGAAGAAGAGAAGACTGACAGACTTTGCCCTATGCAGAGACAGTGACGAGGTGATTAACGAGCAGCAGATACCGGAAGAGAGAGCAACAGAGAACCCCCATTCATTTGGAAGTTAGCGAACATTGGAATTAAATCAACTGAAACACAATACTTTTTCTTGGATATTTGGACGATATTTAGACATTTGGACTAGGACACTTTGAGAGGTGGAAACTTAGTGGATATTTAACTTAAAAGATATCGGGACATTGGACATTGAAAGTAAATAACAGGAAAAAAGAAGTTGGAATGAAACAAGCTTGAAAAAAGAAGAGAGTGATCTAGAGAAAGAAGAACCAAAGAGAGTGAAGTAAAATTAATTGTAATTAAGTTTGATCATTAATCATTTACTAAAAAGTGATATATATATTGTTTTCGAAGTCTTATATATAATTGATAGTCCGGTTTTATATCTACATGGTGAACTATTTTAGTATTTAATCATTACTTTGTCTTACACGTTCAGATTTGAAGATTTATATTAGATATATTAGCAAATTAAGGAATGTAATTGATGGTAATTGATACTTATTAATAGTAATCTAAATAAGATATTAAGTAATTAATTATAAGGATAGTTAAGTGATGTTTAAAGTGAAACTTTAAACTTTTCCCTCACCCCCTCCCACTACCTTCCCTTATTTTTATTGACTAATACTGAAGAATATTGAAAGACTATCGAAAGGCAAAAGATAGAATTATACATAAATTTAATAAATAGATATGTAAACAGTGACTGTGTGATAAGGAAATAACAATATAATATCTCAATTGATTATCACCCTGGGACTATTAGATGTTATAAATTGAATATTAATACAGATAGAAATATAAAAATCTAAATAGTAATCAGTATATGAAACTCTGGAAAAAAATAATACAAGAAATACTAATGGCAACTACAATTGCAGCAACAATTACTAAGATAGGCAAGAAAATACCTTCAAACCAAATGATACTTATGGCCTCCCTGGTGCAGCAAAAGCCAGTTGAAACTATGGAAAAGGATAAGACAACTCCCACTCTTAGCATGCAAAACATCCATTCTGCACTAATGATGATCCAGGAAGGAATGAATAGAATGCAAGAGACTATAGCCCACAATCATGAAGAGACAAGGAAAAATCACAAAGAACTGAGGACAGATGTGGGAGAAATAAAAGATAATATCAGGAACATGGATGAGAAGATAGCAAAAATACAACAGAATATAGCGGAAAACGAGCAGAGGATTCATAAGATGGAAGAGAGAATGGAATACATGGACAAGAGAATGGAAAAGATGGAGCATAGGAGACTTCCGGCGGTGACGTAGAGTCGTGGCAGCACAGGAGAGAAGCGCTCTCTCTCTGTTGTCGATTTTCTAAGCTTTGGTGCCTTTTTTGGCAGAGACCGGTCCTGGAGAGATCGGAAATAAGGAGGGGAAGCTTCGGGGGAGGCGAGGAGAGGTGCGATCTCCCACCGTACCGAGAAGATCCTTCAATCCAGGCTTGGGAAGAAGCTGGCTGGCGCAGCGATGGCAGCCGGCCCGGAGACTCGACGAGCCGATTGAGACCATCGAGAGCAAAGGAGTGAGTACAGTGCAAGATCGCTGAGGTGGAGCAGAAAGCGGAATTAATTTGGATTATCTATTTTGGCGCAAAACCGAGGAGAAAGTTTGTTTTCCGGAGGGGCAGCGCAAAGAAAGAAGAACTCAGAGCATAAATGGGCGGCAACTGAAAAGGCGAGCAAAAAGGAAGGGGAAAGAATACAGAGCAGTGAAGAAAGACTAAAAAATACCAAAAACAGGGAAAACGAAGGTGAGGAGAAATAGACTTAAATAGTGGAAACTAAAGGAAGAACAGACATTCTTTGTACCCTCTTTTTTAGCTGCTCTAACGGAAGGAGAGAGGAAGTTTGGCAAAGTAAGGACAGCATACAGTGACTGTGCAGATTAGAGATCACCATATTGAAACCGGAAAGGACTCCAACAGTAGTAAAAGAACTTGCTTTTTTCCTTCGCTGAAAATATAATGAAAAAGGCTTATAAGAACACTGAAAAAATATTGCTCCTACTTACCCTTTTTACTTAGATATAGATAAATTATTATTGGTATTTATCGGAATTAATTAAGAAATATAGTGATATTTATCTATTTATTTATTTATTAACAAGTATTTAACAATTTAGAAAATATTTAAAATTTATAATATACATAGAGACTCAGAAGTAATTATTGGGATTTTTTTTTCTTGATTTCTATGACTTTTTTTTTTGATTTTATATAATAAGTAGGATAGTTACTGATTACTAAATAACCAACTACTAGATATTAAGAACTGATCAATTATTTAGTCTCTAATTATATAAGCTGTATATTTATATTTATATATATTTATATCTATATTTGTATTTAAGTTTATATTTTTACTACATTTTTACGGAGTATTATATTGAGATAATTAATTATTTAAAGGAATTTATTTAAAGAAAGGAGATTTAGTGATTGAAAGGTTATTGAACTGAACTTTCATAAGGAAAAAAAAAGAGAAAGGAAAAGAAAGAAAGAAATTATATAGAATTTGGATGGTGATTTGGGAGAAAGTTGATAAAATATTGGGGGAACAATATAGGATTTTGAAAGAAATGACCAGCACCACCACAACCACGTTGAAGACAGCCAAGAAAACAACATCAATCCTAGCGGGAACGTCGGCCTCCTCAGTGACACAGAAAACCTTGGAGGGAATGTTTGCATCAGAAAAACAACCCAGCACACCTAATATGCCAACAATGCAGGCCACGCTCATAACAATCCAGAAACAATGGCCAAAATGCAAGAATGCATGACTAGAAATCATGAACAATCTAGAAAAGACATGGATGAGGTAAAGAGAGAAGTCAAGAACGATATCCAAAAGATAGATGGGAAAATGGATTTAATACAAGGAATCATTCAAAAAAATGACCAAAGGATAAAAGAAATAGAACAAAAAACCGAATTGACGGAAGAAAAATTAGAAGCACTGGATAAAAAAATGACAGGATTAAATAAGGAACTTGAGAACACCGTGGCCCAATTAGAAATGGAAAAAGCGGCATTTTACTTGCATTTCCAGAATGTAGCGGAAGACCGGGAGGAAGATCTGATGATGGTAATGGCGGAGATGATAGCAGAGGCACTCCAAAGAGAAAAGGATGAAATAATTAATGAATTAGATGAAGTCTACCGAGTTCATACAAATTACGCCCGACAAAACAAACTCCCCCGGGAGGTACATATAAGATTTGTAAGAAGGAAGGTGTGGGTATTGTATACAAGATAACAAAGGACGAACCAATGTTCTACAGAAACAAAGAAATAATTACTTCAAAGCAAATACCCAAAAGAATAAGAGACTTGCGAAAAGACTATTGGTTTCTGGCCACGTTATTAAACAAAAGATACATACCCTTTAGATGGACAACTCCGGAAGGAATGTTGGTAACGTGGCAGGGAAAGAAAATAAAGGTGGACTCGCAGAGTAAAGCAAGGGAATTATATGAACAAATGATGGGCGTTGAAACAACAAATGGCAGTAAAGAAGAGGAAGGACGGAACATCCAAGGAAAACAGAGAAGAGAACGTGAAAGAACCCCACAACAAAGAGGGAAAGTAGACGAAGGAGAGATTCAGGAAGACGAAGGAGTGCAAACAAGAGGCAAAAAAAAGGAACAGGAAGAAACAAAGAAGAAACAACAGGAAAGTCAGTAAGAAATGGAACAGACTCTAAAAATTTTATTGGTAAATGTTAATGGACTCAACTCACCATCCAAACGACACCAAATTTACAAAAAAAATTTGAAACAAAAATCAGACATTGTGTGCCTCCAGGAGGTACATATAAGAAAACAGGATATAAAATACATACAATATAAAAAATTAGGTAAAGAATATTCATCATTGGCAGAGGAAAAAAAAAGAGGAGTAGTGGTATATATTAAGGAAGGAATAGATAGCAATATAAGGTATGTGGATACAGAAGGTAGGATAGTTATGATAGAGCTAAAACTTGAGTTTAAAATATATTATTGGTAGTAATATATGCTCCAAACAGTCAACAACTAGAATTCTACAAAAAAGTGCATGAGAAAATTATGGAGCAAAAAATGGAAAATATATGTCTGATTGGAGACTTCAATGCTATTCTAGATGTAATAAAAGATTATAAATGTGGTCAGCAAAATAAAAATAAGAAAAATGTATTACCCAGAACCTTTATAGATATGGTGGAAAAGTTAAATATGGTAGATAGCTGGAGATGTTTTAACCCCGAAACAAAAAATTTCACATATTATTTGAATCCGCATAAGTCCTGGTCTAGGTTGGATTAGGCTTGGGTAACCAAGACGTTAATGGTGGAAATTGAAGAGGTAGATATTTTATCAAATAATTGGGCTGATCACAACCCAATAATGATGAAGTGGAAGGGGCAGCAGAGAAAGAAGAATAGATGGACTATGAATACAGAGTTATTACGAGAAAAAGAATACAAGAAATACATGGAAAAGGAGCTAGAATGGTTTTATAAGGAAAATATAAAACAACACACCTCTTTACAAAACTTATGGGATACAACTAAGGCATATGTAAGAGGCCTCACAATAGCCTATAATGCAAAACGGAGAAAAGAAAGAGAGAAAGAATATAATAAATTACAAGAAGAAATTCAAAACTGGGAATGTAAACTGCAAAGAAACCTGGGGGATGAAAAAATAAGGGTAAATTGGATAACAGCAAAACATAAATTGAATATATTAGAACAAGGGAAATATGCAATGACTTTGAAATATATAAGCCAAAATTATTTTGAACATGCAAACAAACCAGGGAGGTGGTTGGCGTATAGGCTGAGGAAGGAAAGGGAAAAAAGAACAATTCAGAGGTTACAAGACGATGACGGAAGGATCCAACAGGGCTTAGAGAAAAAAAAGGACATAATAGTTCAATATTACCAAAAACTGTATGAAAAGGACATAGTAACAGAGGAGGAAATTGAACATTACTTAAAAGGGGAGGGATTGCAAATACTAACAGAGGAAGAAAAAGAATTATTAGATAAGAAGATTACGATAGGGGAGTTAAAAGAAGCGTTGAAGAAAAAAATAATAAAACTCCGGGGACAGACGGTCTACCAACGGAGTTCTACAAAACATTTGGAGAATCACTAAATGGAATAATATTAGAAATATACAATGAAGCTTTAATGGAGCCAAAGCTACCAAATACATGGAAAGAAGCATACATTTCTCTAATACCCAAAGAGGGGGCAGATACCACATTAATAAAAAACTATAGGCCGATTTCTTTATTGAATACCGATTATAAAGTCTTCATGAGTATAATTGCCAATAGGATGAAAACATTATTACATAATAAAATACACCAGGATCAAAACGGTTTTTTTGCCTACAAGACAGATAAGAAATAATTTAAGAATGGTAATGGATGTTTTAGAATATTATGAGGTGCATCCAGAGACAGGTAGCGCTGATCTTTCTGGATGCACAAAAAGTGTTTGACCAAGTAAACTGGCAATTTATGAAGCAGCAAATCAAAAGTATGAATTTTGGAGAGAGATTTACTAAAATGATAACATCAATATATCAGAACCAAAAAGCATGTGTCTTGGTGAATGGGAATCCAACAAAATTCTTTGGAATAAATAAAGGAGTAAGGCAGGGATGTCCGCTGTCCCCCCTACTTTTTATATTAACTTTGGAAAACTTGTTAATTAGAATTAGAGCAAACAAAGAAATTCAAGGATTAAAGATTAAGAGAGAGGATTACAAGGTCCAAGCTTTCGCGGACGACCTTGTTTTCTTCATAGAAGACCCAATAGAAACAACCCCGAAATTAATAAAAGAGATTGAAAAATTTGGAAAGGTAGCAGGGCTAAAAATTAATAAAGAAAAGACTAAAATGATAACAAAAATATGACAACAAAACAAGTAGAGAAATTAGTAAAAGAATCTGGACTGCAGGTAGTTAAAAAAGTAAAATATTTAGGGATAAATTTGACGGCTAGAACGGCAACAATAAAAGAAGATAATTATGACTCCTTAGTCCAGAAAATAAAAGAGGACCTAGATAAATGGGGGAAATTAAAATTGTCTTTACTGGGGAAAATAGCAGCGATAAAATCAAACATACTTCCAAGACTCTTTTATTTATTCCAAACAATTCCAATAAAATTAGATAAGAAATTTTTTGATAATTTGGACAAAATAACTATAAAATTTGTGTGGGAAGGGAAAAAACCAAGAATAAAATTAAATATATTACAAGACGACAAAATTAGAGGCGGATTTGGGTTCCTGGTATGGGAAAAATATTACAAGGCTGCAAGCCTATTATGGATTAAAGAATGGATCACCTTGGATAATCAAAGACTGTTCAATCTGGAAGGACATGACTTAATGAAGGGATGGCATGCCTTTATATGGAGCTCAGGAAATAAAATATATAAACATTTCAATAACCACACTATTAGGAAGTCTTTAATTAATACATGGCAACAGATCAAGCACAAACACTATATGAAAATTCCCGGCTGGCTATCAACCATAGAAGCAATAACTCACCCCAACATATTAACAAAACAAAAAATCTTAAGATATAGAGAAATAGTAGATGTTCAGGGGAAATTGAAAACTAGGGAAGAGCTCAAAGAACAAGGAATAGTAATAGACTGGTGGCCCTATTCACAAATAAAGGTAAGATACAGAAAGGACCAAGAGGAGGGAGGAATAGACTTAAAACAAAATCGATTGGACAAACTATTAGAGTCTAAAGAAGGGAAATTAATCTTGAAAATTTATAAATATTTACTTGAATACGATTTGGCAGAAGAATTGGTCAAAGGGCAGATGATAGCGTGGGTGAGGAACATTGGGCACAGCATACAATTGGAAGATTGGGAAAGAGCATGGGAAAACAACTATAGCATGACAAAATTGGTAGCCTATAAAGAAAATCATTATAAGATGTGGTACCGATGGTATCTGGCACCCGCAAGGTTAGCAAAAATGTATCCGAATGTAAATCCAGCCTGTTGGAAATGTAAAAAAACACAGGGAACTTTTTACCATGCTTGGTGGCTTTGCCCAGAAATCAAGAGATATTGGAACAAAATAAAAACATGGATATTAGAAATAACAGATTACGAAATTGAATTAAAACCTGAAGTCTTTTTACTAGGCATGATTAATAAGAATATTAGAAATGATATAAAATATTTAATACTCCACATTATAACGGCGGCTAGACTAGCGTTAGCACAACTCTGGAAAATAGATCACTTGCCAACTGACCAGGAGCTAATACAAAAAATTTATATATGCGCAGAGATGGACAAACTAACTCTAGAGTTACAGGATAAGGAAGACTCAAAATACTTCATAATATGGAATAGATGGTACCAATGGATAAATCAGAGGAGGGGGAATAGTTAAAGATGAAATTTAGAAGAAATCAATACAATTAACAACTGCACTGTCAGATAGATAGAAAAGGAAATAAGCCACTGTGCGTATGTATATACGTATATATAATAATAGAAAGTAGTCAATAGATGAAGTCGAGTACTGTATATGTACTATATATGTATATGTAATTTGTGTTTTTGATTAAGAGAAACTTGTTTGTTTTTCTTATATTTGTTTTAAATGTTTTTTAAATACGAATAAAGTTTGTTTTTAAAAAAAAATTTTTAAAAAAGGAAAAGATGGAGCATAATCAAGTGACAATTAATAAGGAACTGGAAGATTCATTAACATATCTCGAGATGGAGAAAGCATCTTTTTATTTAAGGTTTCAAAATGTAGAGCAAAAAGATGAAGACCTAGGAGAAATAATGACAGAGATTCTAGCAGAAGTGACCCAGAGGGATAAAGAAGAGGTACAAAGCGGAATAGATGAAATTTATAGAGTTCACACGAACTATGCACAGAGGAATAAGTTATCCAAAGAAATACACATCAGATTCACAAAAAAATCCATAAAAGAAGAGATCTATAGGAAGATGAGAGAAGAGACAACCATGTATAAGGGAAAAGAAATTTTAACTCTCAAACAAATACCAAGAAGAACAAGAGACCAAAGGAGGAACTACAATTTCTTAACTACACAGCTGAATAAATTTAAAATAAAATTCCGTTGGCTAGTCCCGGAAGGTCTACTAATCTCTTGGGAGGAAAGAAAGTATAGGATTGACAGCTTGGAAAAAGCACAAGATTTCTTTGATCAACATTTTGTATTGGAAGAGGAGCAGGAGAGCAGAGAAGAATCAGAAATCAAGAGGCAAGAGGAACAGCGGACAGAAAAAGAAGAAAGAGACCAAGAAGAGAAAAGAAGAGTGGAGAGAGAAAGAATGGAGAGAGAGGGAGCGAGGGAAAAGACGCAAATAATCACTAGAAACACAAGAAGACTGAGAACAACAAATAGATAAATAACTTGAGATGGAAAGAGAACTAAAAATCATTTCAATTAATATAAACAGACCAAAATCCACCAACCAAAAGAAAATACACATTTACAAAACTACAAAAACTGGAAATGGACATCATAACCCTACAAGAAGTACATATTAAAAGACAGCACCAAAAATTACTGGAAAATCAAAGATTAGGAACATTATATGCATCTCTAGAAGATCAAAAAAAGAGAGGAACCGCAATATATGCAAAGAAACACCTACAAACAAAACAAATATATACAGACACAGAAGGATGCATTTTAATAATAGAAATACAAACAGAATCAAAAACAATATTATTAATATCTATATATGCACCCAATGAAGACCAAAGTGTTTTTTTCAAGAAATTACATAATATAACTAAAGACCTGGAATACAAAAACATCTGCATTGTAGGAGACTTCAACGCAATTATGGATATAGAAAAAGACTACCAGAGCAATACAAGAAGTAAAACCAGAAAGAAAACACTATCAGACACTTTCAAAGATATGGTCTATGAACTACACCTACATGATGTATGGAGAGAGGTAAATAAACAAACAAAACAATAAACATACTACTTGAGTCCGCACCAGTCATGGTCTAGGATTGATATGGCTTGGATGATTTCAGACCTTAGGAGGGAGATAAAAGATATTGAAATAACACCGAATACCTGGGCAGACCATAATACCATAAAAATAGTATGGAAAGGATATTGAAAGCAAAAGAGGTGGATGATGGATACCAGAACAATAAAGGACAAGGAATACATACAGATGATTGAGAAAGAAATTAAAATGTTTTTCCAAATAAATACTAAAGAACAGACATCGCTCCAGAACCTATGGGACACAACCTATGGGACACAATGCTTAACGCACTGTAAGCTACCCTGAGTCTCCGGAGAAGGGCGGCATATAAATCAAATTAAAACAAAAAACAAAAAAACTAAAGCCTACATAAGAGGTCTTACTGTTGCGTATATGGCCAAGAAAAACAAAGATAAACAACAGACAAGGAATAATTTATTAGAACTTCGAATACATGAATTAGAATTGCAGAAACAACCCCATAATAAAACAATAAAAGAAAAATTAAACCTTGCTAAACATAAAATTAACTTAATTACGCAAACAGAAATTGCACAGAAAATCAAAATGGTAAAACAGAAACACTTTGAGTATGCAAATAAAACAGGTCGCTGGCTAGCGTACAAACTAAAAAAAGAAAAAGAGAGGAGAGCAATATATCAGCTACAAGACGAAACAGGACAAATATACCATATGAACCCAGATAAAAAACGTATAGTAAAAGATTTTTTTCAAAATCTCTATAAACAAGGGGAGATCCGGGATGAAGACATTAAGGAATATCTATGTAAAACAAATATTTCAAAATTAGAGGAGACCCACAGAGAAGCACTAAATAGACCAATTACGATGACTGAGCTTGTAGAAGCAAGGAAAAAACAGAAGAATAACAAAGTCCCAGGCCCAGATGGAATGCCAATGGAATTTTATAAAAAAATGTCAGAATGCAATAGATGAGCTATTACTTCATAACTATGCACTACTAGAAGCAGAAATTCCCAAATCTTGGACTGAAACCATTATTACACTCATCGCCAAAGAAGATACGGACCCTACACAAGTTAAAAATTACAGGCCGATTTCGTTGTTAAACGTGGACTACAAATTGTTTATGTTGGTCATAACGCAAAGATTGAAAACAATTATTCACAAATACATACACTCAGATCAAAACAGCTTTGTCCCAAGAAGACAGATTAAAAACAACATGAGAACAATTATTAATGTCCTTGAATACTGAGAAAAAAGTCGATAAACAGGTAGCCTTAATCTTCTTAGATGCGCAGAAGGTATTCGATAACTTGAACTGGAACTTCCTCATATTACAATTAGAGGCTATAGATTTTGGCGATAAATTTTTACAAATGATTAGGAAAGTATACTCCGCCCAAACGGCAAAAATTACAATTAATGGGGAATGACAGACAATTTGGATATACAAAAAGGTGTGAGGCAAGGATGCCCTCTATCCCCACTACTCTTTATAATATTGTTGGAAAACTTGTTAAACGAAGTCAGGAAGGATGAAGAAATAAAAGGCCTGAGAATACAAAAAGAGGAATATAAATTACAAGCCTTCGCCGACAATGTGGTGTTTATATTGGAACAACCGGAAACAACAGGAATCAAACTCTTAGCGAAGATAGAGGAATATGGAAGAATGGCGGGCCTCAAAATCAACAAACAAAAAACTAAAGCACTAACAAAGAACCTGACAGGAGTTCAAAGGTACAGGAGACAAAGTTAGAAGACAAACTAGGAATACAAATTGTAAAGAAAGTAAAGTATCTAGTAATTTGGCTCACCACTAAAGCAACATCAATTAGAGAGAGCAACTATACTAAACTGATGAAACAAATTAAAAAGGATTTGGAAACATGGAACAAACTACAACTGCCATTTTTAGGGAAAATCGCATCTATAAAAATGAATATACTACCCAGATTACTCTACCTCTTTCAAGTAACCCCAATTTGGCCAGGAAAGGATTTCTTTAAGGACCTTAATAAAATAATAACAAAATATATCTGGCAAGGAAAAAAGGCCAGAATTAAAATAAAATGTTTGCAAGATATGCGGGAAAAGGGAGGATTAGGCCTACCGGACTGGGAGTTATATTACAAAGCAGCATCGCTAAATTCGATAAGAGACTGGATAGACCTCAAAAATAAAAGAATGCTACTCCTAGAGGGATTCAAACTACAACGAGGCTGGCACGCATTTCTGTGGGAGGGAAAAGATAAACAACATGGATACTTCCAACAACACATTATTAGAGGATCACTATACAGAACATGGCAAGAGATTAGAAAGCAGTACTACACCAAAATTCCGCGAATGGAAGCACTGATTTATCCAAATGCCATGGACATAGTGAAAATGAGAAACTATAAAGAATGATTGACTAATGAAGGAGACTTACAAACGAGACAAGAATTGAAAAATCAGGGTATAGACATTGATTGGTGGCCATATTTGCAAATAGAATCAAGATATAAAACAGATCGGGCACAATTCGGATTTCAAAATGAACCAAATGAATTAGATAAGATATTACAAGGTACAGATGAGAAAATGATAACTAAAATTTATAACTATTGAATAAAATATAAGTTAGAAGAGGAGGTGGTTAAAGAAAACATGATAACTTGGGCAAAAAATATAGGATATAGCATCGAATTGGATAACTGGGAAAAATTATGGAAGGTAAATTACAAGCTGACAATGTCTATACCCTATAAGGAAAATCTGTACAAAATGTTCTACCAATGGCACCTCCCACCAGCGCGTCTGGCAAAAATGTTCCCAAATACATCTCCAATGTGCTGGAAATGTAAATCACAAAAGGGGACATACTATCATCTCTGGTGGTCATACCGAAAGACGAAACAATATTGGCAAGAAATTAAGAAAATGATTGAAGAAATTATAAAACAGAAGTTGGAAATGAGGCCGGAAATCTTTTTATTGGGAATAATTACAGCACAATATACCAAAGAAATAAAATACCTAATTATTCATATTTTAACAGCAGCATGCATACTCTTTGCCCAAAATTGGAAATCTGAGCAATTACCGACAGAAAACAAAATAATCGCAAAAATTACAGAATGCGCAGAAATGGATAGGTTTACAAAGGAACTACAAGAGAAAGATGATACTAATTACTATTTAGTGTGACAAAGATGATATAGCTGGCTGGAGGAAAAAATAGGAACATAAAAATAACTTTGAGTACCTAATAGAGTACCTAATTGAGTACCTAAAAGAACTAAACAAAGAGCGGATTATAATGTTCTATATATAGATATGTAAATATGTAAATATAGAGATGCATAGAGAAAGATAAGAAAAATAGAAAAATAACTCACTGATGTGATAGCTTTAAGAGTCAGTCGTAAAACTGAATTAATGTTTGTTTGTTTTGTTATGTTGCTTTAATGTATTTATGTTTGTTTGTATTTTTAATCAATAAAAAAAATTTTATAATTAAAAAAAAAAAGACCCTGCCTAGTTTCTCAGGTTGTAAAGGAGACAGTGGGAAATCTATACTTTTTTTTTTTTTTTAATTTGATTTATATGCCGCCCTTCTCCGGAGACTCAGGGCGGCTTACAGTGCATTCAGCAATAGCCTTCATACTTTTGTATATTTATACAAAGTCAGCTTATTGCCCCCACAAACTGGGTCCTCATTTAACCTACCTTAGAAAGGATGGAAGGCTGAGTCAACCTTGAGCCTTGGAGAGATTCGAACCAGCAGTAAATTGCAGGCAGCTGTGTTAATAACAGGGTGCTTTAAACCACTGTAGTACCAAGGCTCTTGTAAGTTAATGTATTTTATTTATTTATTTATTTTTATTTATTTATTTAGACTTCTATATCGCTTCATAGTGCTTTACAGCCCTCTCTAAGCGGTTTACAAAGTTAGCATATAGCATATTGCATTAGCATTAGCATATTGCCCTCAACAATCTTGGTCCTCATTTTACCCACCTCGGAAGGATGGAAGGCTGAGTCAACCTTGAGCTGGTGAGATTTGATCTGCTGATCTGCTGAACTAGCAGTCAGCTGAAGTAGCTGCAGTACTGCACTATAACCACTGTGCCACCTCGGCTCTGTAATGTAAGTTAATTCTGTTAATGTAGCTTTACTATAAGGTACTACATGCCCATCTGATTTTATTTCCTATCTGGTCTATTTGGGAAGGCTGACAATACTACAAATAATGACCAGTTGCTCAGTAACCATTTAAAGTAACAATGGTGCTGAACAAGAGATACTTAAAGTTCCAATCATCATATCACACCCATCTTAATGTGATTGTGATTCGGATGCTTAGCAATTAATCCTACTTATGCAGGTTCCAGTGTGATCACCATTGCCATTTTCCCACAGGCAAAATCAATAGGGAAAACAGCAGGGAGGTTGCATATTTTTCCAATAAATCACTCCTCCTGCTTTTTCCCAAAGATACTGCCGCACCCATCACCAAAGCTCCACAGTACTTGCTCTGCTAGCATTCTATAGCACTCCTGAACACACTGCTTGCAAGTGTGGGACTTGCAATGTCTTGCCAACTTTCCCATTCACTTTCTTTATTGGAAGCCAGCAGCAAGTCATGGTCGCATCAGGTTCTTATTTAACAACCTACAATTCTTGCTTAATGACAGCAATGAGAATTGCCATTACTAAGCATGATGTTACGCTTTAGCACTGCATTGCTTAGCAATGGAAATTCTGGTCCCAACTGCCATTGTTGCACAAGGAGTATCTGTATTAATATTCTTAGCTAATTGTTCCAATACTTGCAATGTGATATCTCTAAAACTTTTGTTCTAAGGATAAATCTTTGTTGATCCATTAATTTCTGTTCATTGGTTTCTGAAAGTGATTAGTTGTGTTCCAAATAGTAATTGGAATAGTAAATTCCTCAATTTCAGGACTTCATTTGAAACAGCATTTCATAATTGCTCAGTGTTCTTCAAACTGACCATTTAATTTGCTTTGCTCACCCAGCTCAGCTCCACTGAGCATGCATATGTACGCTTCCCACCAGCCAGCTGATTTTCAGGATGTGCGGGGGATGGGGCGCATGTGGGAGACATGTATGCATGCTCAGGGGGGTCACACAGATGGGGGGTGGGGTCATGTGCGCACATGTGGGGGTGGGGCGGAGTGCAAGGGGTGCGGCATGTCCACCCCCAGCCCATTTTTGGTCCCAGGAGGCTGCAGAGAGGCTTGCTAGGCCAAAAATGGGGGGCAGGGGATCACATGCGCAGGGGTGGGAGCGTAGGGGGGTGTCACATGCTCATGCATGGGGGGTGGGGTGAGCATGGGGGATTGTGAGCAAATGCATAGGCATGGTGCTATATCAGCATGATTCTATCATCACAGGCATTTCCGATCAGAATTTTCCAGTAATATGATTCTCTCTATCCTCAATTTATGTTTCCCATGATCTGTATACCCCGTTATGAATAAAACAGGCTCAATGTAATTAGAAAAAACCTAATCCATGCAAAAAGAAAGAATAATAGGTTGACCTAGGAATAGCTGCCATTATCCCAGTATAGGTAGTCCTCAATTTACAATGATTCATTTATGATTGTTAGAAGTTACAATGGCACTGGAAAAGTAACTTATGATCAGTGGTTAGAATGCAATATTGCAGGCTAACTCTTCCCATAGTCTGCAGCTCGATCCTGACCGGCTCAAGGTTGACTCAGCCCCCGCATCTTTCTGAAATTAGTAAAAGGAGGACCCAGATTGTTGAGAGAAATATGCTGACATTGTAAACCACCCAGAGATTGCTGTAAAGCACTGTGAGATGGTAAATAAGTCTAAGTGCTATTGCTGTTTTCACACTTACGGCTGTTGCAGCATCCCCAATGGTCATGCGGATCAAAATTCAAATGCTTGGTACCCTGCTCACGTTTATGACAGTTTCTCAATGTCATGTGATCATGACAAGCAAAGTCAATGGGGAAGCCAGATTCACTTAACAACTGTGTGTTACTAACTTAACAATTGCAGTGATTCATTTAACAACTGTGCAAGAAAGGTCATACAACAAGGCAAAACTCATTTAATAAATGTCCTGCTTAGCAATAGAAATTTTGGGCTCAATTTTGGTCATAAATCAAGCACTACCTGTAACACTTTTCTGCCAGATATCCAAGTATCAGATCTTTTCTTAAGAAGTAACATGTAGGAAGCAATTCAATCTCCCAACAGTCCCAAGAACACCTCTAGTTCACCCTATCTCCTTTATTAGAGACAGCAACAGTATTTGTTTTAACAAGGATCAGGCAGTGGGATTAAGCACTATGAGTAAGAGAACCTAATAAACAAAAGGCGGGGTTGTCTAAATCTATGCTAGCTAGTTCAAACAAGAACTGGGAAAGCAAACCAGTAGTATGATTAGTGGTAACTCTCTGACCAAAGCTGCTACAAAAATAATATTTCATTCAAAGGCTTATGCTGCAATTGCATATTGGATTTTCCATTTTATTACCTGCAGAAAAGAACCACATAACTTGTTTAAAAGCCACCCACACAGTAACCACTCCTTACAATTCATCACGGACTATGTTACCTCTAGGATAAAAATCAACCTGCTGCAATTGCACAACGTAAGTAAAATTCATAAGTAAAATTCAAAATTTCATCTGAGAAGAGCACATGATTCTAATTTTGCACAGGTTGAAAATACTAAATCAGACATAGACGTGTAGTTTCGCATTCTCACTGGTTAGATACAGTACTTCTAATGAGTTGCTGAACTATAGAAATTAATGAAATAAATTCATATCTGAAAAAAGATAATATCTATTTGGAGACTCCAACTCTGTGTTACTTTGGTGGAAAAAAAGCAAGCCTATTATGCATTATGCATAATAGAACAATTACAAAAAGGGCAGAAAAATTAGGGTCATTAATTTTATCTTTTATTTTTGTCAGGGTATTAAGGGCTTTATTTGGAGTTTTCTGTCACAAGGTCTAAAATATCTTGAGGAAGTTCCCCCAAAAAGTAATTCATGCAGGGGAAGTTATCTAACAAAACAAAATACATATCTTTCTGAGATGCTTAAAGATTTATATAACAGTGAAACAACCATCTTTAAAAGATGCTATCATCTTGCACTGAAAAGAGGAATGGATTTCTCCCAATTTTATCAATCAATGGTTTTTAAAATATGAAATGCTGTAGGATAGCTTAAGAGAATACAGCCACTCTACTCTAAAAATATTTGTTTATATAGCCACTTTCGGATGGAAGTGACTCTAGGCAGTATGCAGCAATCAAGTAAAACAGTAAAGTATGGTGATTAAAAGTATGAGTATCGGTTGTTAGCCCACTCAATCACATTCAAGATGAATATTTATACATTTATTTCCCTAGTGTAGCACCAAAATTATATATCTGAACCATTTACATTAGTAAAACATTAAAGACAATGCTAAAAATTAGAGCAGATTTTTCCAAAGAATCAAGAAAACCGTCTGACATTTTATTCGTACATTACCAGATTTTAAATACAAAGAGGGAAGCATGCATCGAACACCAGCTGACTATAAAACAATTTAAAATGTGTATGGAAAAAAAAATCAAATCACTTGAAAAGCACCAAAAAACTTGAAAACAAAACCCTAATTCCATTCTATAATTTAGATATGTGAATTATTCATTCTAATTTTATTTATTCCTTAAGTATCCTGCCCTTTTTCCAGATGCTCAAAACATATTCAGCATTCCTTTCTGTATATTTTCCATAACAACAACTCTGTAGCTGAAACTAACTCAGTAATCTTCTGTGGAGAGGGTCTCCCCATTCTAAGTCCAATACTGAATCATAGAGGCAAAGGTTAATATTTACATCTTGGTTAATTCAAATCTGCCTCTAGCACCAGCAGAAAACAAATTATTATTTTCTTCTAAAAAACCCCTCTCCATTGAGGGAAAAAAACATACTATTTGAGCCAGGTTTTAAAGAATTAAAATAGTAACATGTTTAAAATAAGAGTTCTTCATTCAATTTTTTAAAATATATTCCAATATTTGGGTTCTTCCATAGGACATATTCTATTATTCCATTAACACTTTTCTCTCAATTGCCCATTCTTTATTCTGTTTCTTTGTCCTTCTCAGCCTTTCGGCTAAAATCAAGTGTGTGTCCTTAAAAAGATCCTCCCATATTATTATACTTTTCTGTCACAGATGAAAGAAACTTAAATTCAAGTGCTTTTTTTACTTTAGCAGAAAGGATATATTCTCCTTCAATACTATGAAGAAAGAAATTAATTTTATTTTCCTATTTAGATATAAATACTTCCAGATCCAATTTTATTAAAGGCTAATCATGGGATAACCCCACTGAACAGAATGAACTGTTCAGTTATAGCCAACTATGATTTTCTTCAGCTTTGCTATATGCTTTAAAAGCTTAGCTTTTATTACTCTGACACCACGTGCTTTGTTTCCTAAAGAAAAGAAGAAAGGCCTTAGACATGACAGAATCCGCTGAGGATGTATTGATATGCAAGTCCTTCTGACAGGGATGAATTTCTCATAAGAGCAAGGTGGGCATCAAGCTTCACTGGCACTTGAGAAGAAAATACTATATCCAATGTGTTGGGATAAAAAGCCCCCCCCCCCAAAAAGTCTAAATAATCCCACATTCAAAGTATTTCCAACAAATGCTGGTCTCAACTGATATTAGCAAATCTGCTTAAATCTATGTTAGAAATTATTCTGGTACACACATTCCTCCTTGTGAATATAGTTTTCTCTTTTGTCAAGCATTTCTCAATTCATAAAATTAGTAAACTGACATGCAATGAGTGTCATGACTAGCATTCCCCTCAAAGCAAACCTTACAGATGGTTCTGGCGTCTTAACATGAGGATGAAATGAATTCCCTGTAGTTTTCTCAGACCACTACACTGCGAGGCAAACAAGATGCTGTTACAGGAGTTTAGTCCTTTCTTTCGTGATGATGGACACCGGGACCGATTTTATGTTAAGGAAGAATCACTAGTGCCAAATGACAGACACTATTTAAGTTATCCATCTTAAATGATTTAGTTTCCAGACTCTAGAAATCCTAATATATCACAGCCACATGATAAATGCAGTATAATATTTTGTAATGCAAAAGCTGAACAAAAAGCAGCTTCCTCTCTCCACCCTTGTTACCCAAAATAACTTACTTTCTTTGTTTTATTCTTCCTTTTCCTCCTCTTGACATTTTGTTAAATCATTTGTTTCTATATATAAAACAAGGCATGCAATAATAAAACCTACACTCATCAGTTTTTAGATAACATGATTATTTTTTGCACATCCACAAAATTTGTTACAGCAGTGCAGCTTCCTTTCATTATTTCATTTTTTCTGATGACTTTGCACCATTTTCTAACCATTAATGAGTCCCTTACTTAGGGCTACTATGCATTTTGCTGAAATTTTTTAATAGCATTGCACACAGGCAAGCCAAAGCAATGCACTTTAAGATATGTCCTACTGATTTTGACAACTGTTTCAGCTCTACCTACCTCTTCATTTTCTTATAAATGGTATTTTTCTTCATTTTCCAATTCTTAAACAATTAGTGTGTAGATGTGCGTATATACATGAGTGTATGCATATGTATGTGTACACAAACAAACATAGACACACACATAAATTTAGTGCTTCATGGCATTTCATGTAACTGGTTGCAATATTTTAGTTGCAGTAAATCATTAATGTCTTCAACTTCAGTACACAACTTTAAAATCCTGGATACTTCAACTTGTTTACATATGAGGGCTTATTTTACAAGGCTATATGAAGCAGCTCCACCCGAAGGCACTGACTCAATTCAAACTATGACAGCAGTCTAATTTACTTGGACTCAGAAAATCACATTGCTCTTCTGATGCATCAAATATAAGGACTGAAGTGGGCCAATTCATTTGGCTGCTTTGCCGTGCATGCATAGAAACGCCTTTTAGTGTGTTGATCAAAACTGTGAGACTGTATCTTATTAGTTGAAGTTGAAGCAGTACTACCAAGGGCATTTTGACCAAGACTTTATCAAACTGAAGTACTCCTCTGAAGCTCTGAAAAGCTTTATCTATTATGATTTTCAAAGCTATGTTTCAAAAAAAACTATGTCTTAGGTAGCCTAAGGTCTACCAAGTGTGCTGAACTTTAATTTCAGCTCTAGAAAAGTTAGTTAAAATGGATGGATAGTTCAGCAATTCGTTTTTATTTATTTAACAAATCTTATATGGCTGTCCAACATAATCATGGTGACTCCAGGCAGTTTACAGAAATAAAAATGCCAACTACAAAATCCACATATCCCTAGTGACAACAATCAAACCAAGTGCTTGATGGGCTCCGTATCATCCTGATGCCTTCAGACTCACTGGCAAACCTATGTCTTCAAAGCCTTTTGAAAGAGTGTCCAAGTGGGGGGCAGTCTTATTTCCGTAGGCTGATGTTCCATTGGGAGGGAGCCATCCCTTAGAAGGCTCTTCTATTTCATCCATTATTCATTAGTTTATTACATCATACTGACAAACGAACACCATAGTTTAAATCTTAATGCCTGCCTAGGTCAATAATACATGATGGGTACAAGGAATATTCAGAATTCAAAACAAAAATAACTGATTAAGATTTACCTTTGATTGGTGATGTAATAACACTTATCGTAATTGTAAATCCAGTTTTAGCCAATTCTAAATGACTGTGAGAGATTAGTCGATTGAAAAAAGGGGAAAATGCATATTCTAATATTCCAAGGTACAATACCATCTACTTCACAAAGACTGGGAAGACAGCATCTCTTTGATATTTATTAAATCACATATATCT